>NC_067285.1:52760341-58380341 GCF_020740795.1 Apus apus | reverse complement strand
TTTACATTATTATCTGTTTATAACTTTATTCAGTACTTGTAGTTGTGCTATTTATTAGCAAGATTTGGCAAAGCAACAATGTCATTATAGAACAGCTAGTCTCAAAGACTGTTTGGCTGCAGTAGTACAAGCTTATCCAACAAACTCTGTACTTAAGGTTCTCAGTTGAAGAAGGTGAAATTTGTAGACTAAAGAAAGTGGTTATTGAAGTCAGCAAGGTTAAATGCAGCTGAATCCTAGGATTTTCTTAACTGCAACCATTTCTGGAGTTTGTCTCTTGATCATGAAGGGTAAGCATGGATCAGATTTAACTTTATGAGCAGTTTTTTCAAGGAGAATGTTGGGAGTAAATAGGGAGTTTGAAGGGCAAAATGTCCTGTCTGTAAAGAAAGATACCTTAAAACATTTTAAGAATGTCCTAAAACAATATCTCAAAGGTTAATTAAAATGAGAAGTTGAAGTGTATTAACCTTCCAAACAAATTAAATAAATATACAAGGACCACATTTAAAAATGTAGGACCACAAGAATAGAAGGCTTGACAGTCCTGTGTTACAATGAGGAGCAGAGCAGAGAGGAGTGTTGAGCTTGTCCATATTCTAGATAACTACTTTAGTTCAATTCTTTTTTAATCCCTTACTGTGAATTTGTTTCAAGCTTTTACTGTTGTGGTCTTGTTCCACGCAGATCCATTTGTTGAATTCATTCAGCAGTGGATAAGTGGGTGAACTGTGTTAATGACTGAGTTCTCAAGATGTTCTCCTGAGCCATCTGTGCAAGAAAGGAGGCACTATGTGTCTCCATTACTTCTGTAGGGATTTTTGTATAATGTAACCACTGGAGCTGAAGTAGAAATTGGATGTTGGCCTTGAACAATGTATTATCTGTGACTGGGTTATGTGTAGGTCTAGGTTGGGTTTTTTTCTAGTGACAGACTGTGTATAACAAAAGTCTTTGTCTTGCTACCAAGTGAAGTAATTTTTCCTTGGCTGTGAGGGAAAGAACTTTTTTTCCCTTCAAGTCAGGACTCAAATTGAAGGATTTCCAGCTATATACTGGCTTGATAATATATGTTGGTGTTTCCAAAAAACTTCCTTATTTTGCTGAGACCTTTTAATGAACAGTTCTTGCTCTTTATGGGGACAAGGACGCAAGAAGCAGTTTGATGCTTACCCATTAATAAACTGATGGGTGGGTTGCCTGCCTGTGTTGTGATTAGGTCAGGTCTTCAAATCCCTCTTTTACTGGAAAAAAAAGTAAGGGGTTTTTGGAGGTTTTTCCCTTGGGGAAGACATAGTAGATTTTTTTTTTTTTTCGTCTGAGATCAATGAATTGAGGAAATAATTGAATTTCCTCTTCCACAGCCCATGTCAGTGCTCAGACAGAAGCGTAACTTGCATATACAAACCTGTACATTTAAGAGCTTCTACTGGGGAAAGGACACAACATCACTCCTGAGTTCCATAAGAATTAAAATGAATCCCATATGAAAATCGGCAAATGGAACTTCTTTAGTTGTATGCAGAATGTTGTGTTCATCTTTGTGACTCAGTTGTTTCTGTGCTTAGAGAAAAGTAAAAAGGTTACATTATGTTCATTGTACAAGCATAAAAACACTTTCTAATTCTAACATTGCAACACTTCTGCAGTAAGATCTTGATAATGAAATTCCCTTAATTCAGGGGGGTATTATGAGAAGGGACTAGTTTTGACAGTGGTAAAAGAGATATAGATGACAAGAATGGAAGTAAAGGATTTATTTTCAGAAACTTCTGCTGACAGGACTTTGAAGATAGGCTGTCTGGGAAAAAATTGAACTGAGTGGCAAGAGAGGAGAGTTGCAAGTTAGTATAGACATGCTAAAGCGATTGCCTAGATGAGGGGCATAAATGAGAGAAATGCAGTTAAAACTAAGGTCTTCAAAGCCAGTGCAAGCGTGAGGAGAGTAAGGGTTTCTAGTAAGAGAGAACATAAAGCCTTGCCTGAAGAAGAAAATGTTTGTCAATCTAGCTGTACTGACTAACCCATGAATATAAAGGGGAGGGAGAGGGATCCCATCTCACCCCATGAATGTATATTGCAAAAACTTCTTCAAAATGAAATAGATCCTGCCTAGGGACTTTTTTTCAAATAAATAATTCAGTCAAAATTTATGCTTTCATTTACTAGCTACCATTGTAGAAATGACATTAAAACAAACAAGGCCTCCCTCCCCCAGCCTTAGCATTCTTAGTATTGCTGTTGTGGTGTCAAAAAGCCTCCCCTTGCCAGCACAGAGATGAACTTGCTGGTTTGTTCAAACAGGTATCGGTAAATTACCAGATGCTTTACTTTCTATGTGTAGACCGTGGAAGAGGAACAATATAATTATGCAAAATCTAAAAAAATGCTATTGAAATGGGTATGGCGGAGATGAAACTTAAGCTAGTGACATTGTGGTGACAGTTAAATTATTTTTTCTTTAATAGCTTAAGCAAGACCAAACATATTATCCTTTATTTTTTTGGAAATACGTATTTTCTATATATTACTAATAGACAGTTGGTCATGCAATAGGTTTTTATTAGAAGGAGTAAGCAAAGTTTGATGGGGGCTTTTTGTTGTAACATGGGAAAGCCAGGTTGTATTGTCCTATCCTTTCAGGAACTCCATGCTTTCACCTTCTTGATAGTTTTGCTAGGGTGGTTTTGTTGTATGAAACTATCTGTCGTTCATAACAGAAATTAGGAATGTTGTTGCTTTACCTTAAGGCAGCTTCCTAAACAAATTGGAACACCTCTGCAGAGGTCAGTCTTGCCAGTGGAATTACATTAACAGCCCAGGCTGTTGCCAGTGTTGGTCAAAAATTGTATCTTTTCATATTCTTGACTAACGTAGATCAACAAAAACACACATAGCATGCAGACTGGACCCACAGTCATGGTTTGTTGATACATGTGTATTCATGCTAAGGCTTATGTTACACACATTTTACTGATACATCTTTTTAGCATCATAAACTTAAGAAAAAGGTGTGTGGGGGGGCAGTGGTATGATTCAAGGAGGAAGAACCTTGACAGTCTAGTGAGGTTAAGGCTTTCAGAGAATACAGAAAATAGTGAAAAGCTCTAGCCAGTATAAGCAGGTAGCTAGTTTTTCTGGAGTTCATGTTACTGTTTAATGGTTTAGAATGATTACTAGAAATGATATCCTATGATATTTTTATTTTTGTTATTTTCTGCTTTGACTAGTTAAAGAATTATTAGAAATAAGCTGTAGAATTAATGGACCTAGAAAAGAATGACAGATTGCAATAACAAAAAATAAAATTCTGAACCTAAATTTTGAAAAAATCCATTTTGCTGAAGCTTTCTTTGATGTAGAAGTAAACTTCATGCTGAAGTACTGCCTGATCTAGGTAAGTCCAGTACTGCAAAGAGGGTCTACAGTGATGAATCTGAAAGAAAATGGAAGCTGTACAAAAAAGAAGTGAGATGAGTTATTACAAAGTCATGATAACATTTACTTTTCAAAAACTAAACATTGTTGTTAAGATTAACAAGAATAACAGTAATGTGATGTGTACACTAACAGTGGAATGTATAGGAGAGTTGGTAAAGTTTTCCATATGCTGTGGTACTACTTTACTGTATGTCTTTCAAACTTTGCTGAAGTTGAAGTTTTTGGAGTTCTTTTTAAAAATGTGTGCACGCACACACGTAGATATATATACACACTTTGGTTTTTCAGCAATTGCATAAAAATTTAAAAATCTCTTTATGGCTGTAATCTGACCCAGATAATTTCCATATGAAATGTTAGAAAAATCTGCGTAGATACTGAAGTGGAGAAATTAAAAGAATCTGATATTTAATTTTTTTTACACACTTTTACTTTCCTCTTCATTGGCCTGCTTCAATCTCAAATGTCCCAAAACACATACATCCTAAAAAAAGAACAAAACAAATCAACACATTTTTTTCAAGGCATGAAAGTTCTTAATGTTCTCTGATTATTTTATAAATATTGAAAAGTGTGAGGGTTTCTTAATTGCTGTATTAAATGCATATTCTAGAAATGCAGTTTCTTACAATTCCTCCTTCTGAACAGAGAATTGCTAACCAGCAGCCAGCAGGGTGCTGCAAACTTAACTTTCGGATTTTATTCTTGCAACTAATTATTAGGAAACAAGGAAAAGCGAGAGACTGCACATTACAAAGTATGGAATTCTACTGTTTATTCCTCATGAAATTAATCTTCATTGAGAAGAGGAAGAACTTCAGAAATATTTTCTGATGTTTGATTCTTGCAGAAGGTCCAGCTGATGTTTAAAAAATAAACATAGTGGGTTATCAGTAGCTGATTTTTTTCTTAGTATTAATAAAGACAGTTTCTAATATTCTTAATTCAGAATTAGCATGAAAGAGTAAAAGGTTCATCAGTGCAGTGAATGACAAAAAAGCAAAAGTGTAACTGAAAAAGCAAGCAAACATGAAAACCTTAAACCCACACCTGCTGTTGATCTGTTAGTCTCAGGTTATGCCTGAATTGTAAAGTCATTTTGATTTTTGCCATTTGAATTATAAAGTGCTTTATAATTCAAATTAGGATTATGGTGTTGGATCACAGTGCATCTGTATTAACTAATTTGTTCTATGGAAAGAAATACTTTGTTCTAATATGCTATAGCCAGAATCTTCATTGTTCTTGTATCTTTTGTGCTGATATTTTAACAAAGTAAGTCCAAAACATGGAGTAGAAATGGAGAATTTTTGTTTTATAGTGTTTTAGCTTCCAATTCCCAGTTGAAGCATTTGGGTGTGAGGGGAGGTGTTTAAGTTCTGTCAGCACAGGTCAGGTGTTGTGGTTCAAGGTCAGGAGTAGAATTTTTTACTGTCCTAAGATTCTTGGGGTTAATTATACAGCTAGTAAAGACTTGTTAATAAAATTTGAATAAATCCTAGCTGAAGTGTAAATTTAGACAGCATCTTTTTGGTAGAGCATGGGAGAGATTTAAAGAGAACAGAAAGGTAGCTGAGTTAGTTTTTAATACTGTTAGTTACATGACAGTCTGTGTTTTCTGTCTGTATACAAAAGTAATACATGTCAGAATTCACTTCAGTCAATATGCTCATCTTAACCAGGAGAGATGATTTTCAGTATATTCTTTTTGAATGAGCATATTCTTTTTGCATGTTCTTCACAGTGTGGTGCTATCTGCCTTTTTGTTTACTGTGTTATAGGCGTATGAATGGTTTAGTGCTAACATACATTTCCTTCCTTTGAGGTTGTCTTTCTGCTGTTTATCTACTTAATTGATTACATTTATTTTAAAGTTATGTGTTTTCTTCTAATTCAAGTTTTTAGTTCTATTTAAAAACAAGACCATATGTATTCCCAGACCAGTATATTTTTGGTTCAAATGGAGAGTGTGTCCCTCTCTTCTCCAGGCTTGCTGAGCCTGGGTATCTCTTTAGGGTTATCTATTTGGGATTCTGATGGGTTCCAACTGGAGAGTTGAAGACTGTGTCATCTGCAGACAGCACTTTTTGATTGTGTCTTGAAGCCCGTTTTGGTTTGTTTTCTACCTATCTAGACAAATATGAAGCAAGAGTGGTCTAGTATAGTAGTTTGTTTGTTACTTTGTCTGGAGCAACATGGACATAAATGAGGAAAGGCAGGAAACCTGCTCGTAATTAGCAAGTGAGGGGAAAAGACATTGGTTTCTCTTGGTAGTGGTGTGCTTTTCTACAGCTGTGTCTGCACCTCTATTACCTGTTTGTAACCTGGAAATGTGAAGTCCTTTTGCTATTCCTCTTTATCCCAAATTATAGTCTCTTGAAAAAAGATAAAGCATGTAATTGGAGCCAAGGCATTCTCTACTTCTATATTGTCACATTAAAGTGAATTTTTTATGGTTTCCTAATCTCTCTTTCTTTAATAGAAATAAATGTTAAGAGATTACATTTTTGTCTTGTAAAGTAAATCTGTTGTAGCATCTCTAACATAAGTCTGATTTTCTGGTATTTTTTTAAAGTTACATTCTTTTGAATGGCCAGTGGCATGCTGGCTTATCCATATTACTCTTTGGATTTATTTTTAATATTAAAGACATAAATTGTACAATTGTTTCTTTTTCAGACAGTGGTAAGATGGGTAAAATGTGAATGTAGGTAATGAACAATATTAGTGTAATGCTGTTAGTAGCTGTGTAGGTGAAATATCAGATTTTATATTGCTATTTTATGCTCTAGGCTGATGTTGAATTAAAACAATTGTTGCATAGATCTGTGTATTGTATTTAGTAATGAAGTTGTCACCAAGATTAAATGCCAAAACTATTATATAGTTATTTGGTATGTGACAGCCTACTTTTTCTTCAAAAGGCAATTTGGGGTTATACAATAAATACTTTCTTATCCTTTACATGAATGTAAGTCTCTGAAGAAATTCTCTGTCTCAATACATGTCTATTGTTTCACTTTTGCCACCATATGCCTCTCTAAAGAGCCTAACTCCATTTTCTTGATGATACTGGCACGTGCTATTTAGGTGCTCCTGAAATGTCTCCATAGTAAACAAGCCCAGTTTCCTCAGTGTCTCCTCACGTGACAAATCCTACAGTACCCAACCACCTTAGGGTCTCTCTCCTGGGATCTTTAGGATTTGTCTTTCCTGTTTGAGGTGGGCAGACTAGTGGCAGTCAAATGATTGCTGACTAAGTGGAGATAGTTTTATCTTTCCGTCTCTTGTCTGTGCTCCCCTTGATGCAGCCCAGGATGCTGTTGGTATCTTCAGGATCCCCTGGGACCCATTCAGCAAAGCTACTCCTCAACCAGTCGTTCCTGGCCTTTATTCCTTGCAAGCTGTGATTACTTCTCATGTGTAGGGCTTTGCATTTGTTCTAGAATGTCCTAAGGTTCTCATCAGCCTGTCCCTCCATCCTGTCTCTGTCTCTTTGGACAGCTTGTCTGCCCTTGAGCATATTGGCCAGTCTCCCCCATTTGGTGAATATGCAAACTTGAGAGTACACTCCCTGCAGTTCTAATATATAATTTGAAACTCACTGTTTTCCCAGCTAAAAGCAATATATAGGTATATAGATTCGTTTTTTTTGCCTTGAATACTGCAGAAGAATATTTTGTGTAACTGTTCCATGCAATGTGCTCATCGCAACAGGATGGAAGTCATGACTGTTGGCTCAGTGCAAGCTGTGTGATTACTTAAAACCTCAGTGTAGGCTCTCTGCCTTCCTGCTCTTACTGGATTTTCTTTTTATGCTGTTAATATGAGATGCAAAGCATGTAATGGCAGGCTCATTCTCAGTGAATATATGGTTTCTAATTTGTTGATTAGAGTATCTCATTTAAAAAAAAAAAAAAAAAAGTTGAAAATTAGCTCAGGGCAAAACTCCTGTATGTAAAAATGCTTTTCAGGACACCGAAGGATTTATTTGTTCCATATACCTGTTTAAGAAAGCATTGGTTTTCCAGAATAAGGTCAAGATGAGTCTCTGATCAGTATCTGGGAGGAAAGAGGGAATCTATTTTCAAACTTTTTTTAGAACTCAATTGTTTTTTTGAGAGGACAATATCTGTGGAGTATCGATCGCCTGTGTCCAGTAGTTAGTCAAAGGCTATCTCCTTTGAGTAACCCCTTAGCGTGGTGTCATCCTCCCTCATGTGATAGATTGTTACAATCTCAGCCAGTGTAATTACACACTAGCCAAGTGGGTCATTTATTTCTGTACCTTCACCATTTACCAAAAATCTCCTTTATCTTTGGAAGCCAGCTCTTCCTTTTGCAGTAAAAGCAAAATAATGGCACATAAAACATTAGAGTCTAAAACTAAGGGCTTGAAAAATAACTGTAAGACTAACTTTAAAAAACTGTTCTACCTTTTATGAACACCTACTATACTTTTTATCTATCTTTTTTCCTGGTGTCCTAGAGAACAAAACACACAAGGCAAATTCATTGTTTTTCAAGTGTCTGGTAAACACTATTTTTTATTTGTGAATGTTTTAGGTTTTTTTTTTTATTTTATCTGTTAACACTAGATGCTTTCACTTGCATGAACATACTGTGGGCTCTACCCTCCCTCGCATCAGCTCTTAATTTATGAAGCGCAAAAGCTTCTAGAAGCACTGCTACTTTTTTGCTGATGACAATGAGTGAAAGTATTAGATATGTCTTTTTCAACACAGTTTGTATATAAAGAAAAGTACGTTGTTTCAGCCTACGTGAGATTGTAGATTAAATTTGAAGGATACAGTTGTATATTTACATGTTGGGGAAGAGAGCCTCTGTAACCATTTCCATTATATTTCCTTAGGACTGTTTTTGAGGGGAAGATCAGTAGGCTAGCATTGTTAGTATCTCTTTCTGTTTGGGAAGGACATGTATGCTTCTTAAGATCAGCATAATGTAAAAGGACTCTAATCTTGGCTACATGACTTTTGTTATCTGAGTATGAATGATTTCTCCTCTGGGCTCGGCCTTAAAGCTACAAGAAAGTCAAAGGCTAGGCTGAATGCCACATGCATTCATTTTCACCGGCTCTGAATCTGTTACCTTAGTTCTTCCTGTGGTTACCATATTCTCCTTCTAACTGTCATAATATAACCAAAACAATTGTTTGCAAATAGTAAAAAAATCTAGAAATTCAAGTATTCTATGACTTTTTTTTTTTTCTGGTATCACTAAATAACATGTTTCAGAAAAATTGAATCTGGGTTTTATACTGAAGGGGAAAAAATGTGTAAATTTGAGATTCTTATATTAATATTAAACTCTCAGGACTTTATATGATTGCCACTTTTTGGTTTATATTTATTGCTTTTGGTGTCCCTATATATTTTTCAGAACATGTCAAGATACTAAATCTTTCCAGTCTGACATGTAAGCCAGTTTATGTATGTTTATATTTGAACCCTGTGCTGAGACAGCTTTGTGACCTACAACCTCATTCTAATCTCAAATGTATGACTTGCATCTCAAACTCAAACATATTAGCTGGTTGGAGTTTTGTTGTTGTTGTGTTTAAAGGCAGCTGCAAGTGGATTTTGAATACCTGAGCTTGTCCTGTAGTTTGGAGTCCTTTTTAAACTTAAATAATGCTTTTTGGAAGTGGATTTTCTGGCTTCTATTAAGTTACTGATACAGTCCTTTGTCAAATGCCCTCTACATAGCTCTATTCTGGGATCCAGGGTAGTTTACTGTATTTTTGTGTATTGAATTTTGAGCCATCTGTAGAATAAACCAAACCTAAAACTAAAGATCCCACATTCTAGTCCTGAAATTACAATTCAGTAGCAGTGTGCATGTAAGTATGTGCAGATAAGTGGCAATTTATTTCAGACCGTTCTTTTGCTCCTGGCCTCCCTGTTTCTAGTCCCTTTTATTTTGTTATGTATCCCCCTGCAGGTACTCTGTCTTTGTGTGCTGCAGGTTATCTAAAAACCTTTTCTAAAGAAATAACAATAGTAATTTTAAGAGTATGTTGTATGAAAATATGCTAATAATGACAGGTGTGATTGCTTGCTTTATTCAGCACCCCTAATGCTTAGTCTGTTTAGCATATAAAAATGTTCTGAAGTCTTAAAAGGAAAATGGATTGTCATGAAAGAACAAAGAGCTGTTCGTAGACTAGTGGCTGTTATCTTCTGAATCTCCTGCTCAATATCTCTTTAAAGTTTTCAGCTAAATGCTTTCAGAGAAACTTTTTTTTCATCTGCAAGATTGGTTCCAAAATACCATTACTTGCAGTATTAGCACAGTTCTACAAGAATAGAGATGGTGTGACATATAGAGCAGAAATGGGAGAAAGAAAGATAGGTCCCATTCAGGCAAACTCCAAGAGGCAGTTCTTTCTAATTAATCATGATTAAGGGATTTATTTCTTTTTTCTGAAAAATTTATTTATGATGTTTCATAAGTGATAGAGAGCAACTAATGCTGAATAAGGGATGATAATGCTGAGAGGTGCTTCTAGTGTTTTTTTCCTAACACATGTTCTTTGGGTGTGTAAAATACAGAAATCATATATATGACAATTTACATGTGATCACGGCTGCCTTTGGTTTGCATCTCTTCTGTCTGTTCCACAGTTTGTGGTTTTATTTCCTGGTAATTGCCCTCCTCTTTACATCTTTCTGTACTCTCACATTGTTTTTGTATTCTTTCTTTGTCCCTGGATGAATGTACAAACAATGTGTGCCTCTGTCTCAGCTGACTTGTTTTCCAAGTTTCTGCAGCTCCCTTGTGTGTCTTACCTTCCCTTGCTGGGGCAGTCTGGATGTGGATTCAGGAGCTACTTATCTGAACCAATGACGAATTCTTGGACTTAGTAGACATGATATTGAGAACAGGCATTACAGCAATTGTACAATCTTGGTGATATTTCATGGTATGAAAATCTATGCAATTTTACATAGGCACAAGGTGAGGCAGTTAAGTGATACTGAAATCCTCAGTTATCAGTGATCTCATTCTAGAGTGCTATTCTGTTTTCAGTTTTATCACTTGCTCAGGGTTTCCTGAAGATGTAGAGTAAAAGAGTTGCACTGGTTAGATTCATAAATATCAAACAATCATTAATTGCTATGCAGAAACTGAAAACATATTTTCTTTGGAAAGAAAAGGCTATTTATTCCAAATTTATTATGTTCCCCAAAAAATGTTCAAGTGTTTGGGTAAGCACAGAATAATTTTCAGCTGTTTTTAGCTTAGAGGCAAAATTATTTAAGAGCTAAATACTAATTTCTTTATGCTTTGTTGTACTGTTTAGTGTATTCTCATAACCTTGCAATAGGATAACACTGACAACTGCTATTTCTTATAGGACTCTTTAATATAGTTTAATGAGTTTTATGAGGCTTTTTTGCAATATGAAATCAGTGTGTTGCATTTTTAAGTTGTTTCAAGTTATGCTATGTACAATATTTAGTTTTTTTATTGTCTGCAGTCAGAATACACACTATGCATGTGCATTACAGTGCAATAATTAGCATATAATTTTCAGCATTTCAATGAACTTTTGCCATAAAATTTAAGGAGATTTTAATTGCTAGTAATCAGGATAGCGTGTTAATAGACTGTAGATAATTAGGAAACCATTTGCATTTCTCTTCCCACAAATTTTCTTACTATTTAAACCCTCACTTAATGCAGAACTTTTTCTCAAGACAATTAAATAATCTTATTTGTTCACAGTAATAGTAGATACCAATTTTTTTCCTTAATGTTTTCTTTCGGTTCTAATTATTTGGAAAGGATTATACCTTTGATTAGTCAGATTTCCTGATCTTGGATGTACAGTATTTTCCTCTCTAATTTGTAGACTAGAACAGTTGTCACAATAATAGTAACATTGATTGAAATTTTTCATTCCTGTGTGGTAATGAAGATTTTTCTATTTCAATTGCTTCAAATGTTGGGAAAAAAATTCAGCAAATTATTATGTGCCCAAGAAAATTCTGTTCTGACATATGTTGTGCTGGAGAGCTAGGCTGTCTGCACCCTCTTTCATGTTTGCAGTACACAAAGAAACACTTCTTTGTCTTCCATGTCTGAAATGGTTTAAATAGCAGGAAGAGTCTTTAATAGTGTCACCACTTGATTTATTAAGGTGTTTTGGATAAAGATGTACTGGTGGAAGTTGTGCATATTTATGAAGGAAAGAATAAAGACGTAACATTGGAATATTTAAGGCAGCTTTTTGTTTGCTGTAAGGCAAACAGGTATGTAATGGATTTTGTGTTCCTGAAGGAAAAAAAGTAATAGACCATTACAAGGTTGGCAGTTATAGTAGCACCTGAATTCCTTGTCAATAGGTGGGGCAGAAGCCACTTCTTGAGGTTTTATTTGAAATATTTAAATAAACTATAAAAGATCGATCATACAAGGATAAAATAAACTATTCATACTATAAGTTTATTCATTTTACAATATGTTGAGTATATTTGGAGAACTTATCATGAAAGATCACTCAGATGAGTAAAGCATTCAGAGAATTGTGTAAGAGTGAATCCAATGCCAGAAGGAAGTCCGACAGTAGCAGCCTCAATTAAATTTTGTACTTCTACTGTTGACAGTCTAGAAACCCAATTATAAATAAGTGAGAAGAGACACTGAAAAAAAAAAAAAGGAAAATCCTGCAGGAAAAATATTACAAATCCATTATAGTCTTGTAAAAGAAGAGGTTAACTTTTGTCTCATATCAAGAATGTTGAGTTAAAGACTAAGTAACTCAATATGTAATGGCCATTAGTACCTTGTACTACATCATTGTGTGTGTTGCACAAGCCAAACTGGTAGAAAAATTAAATGGCTGATGGCACAGGTATGTGAAATTTTAGCACTGGGCTTCCAAAGAAGTTATGTTTGATATCTCTGTTATATGAATTAGTTGCTTGCATCATTCTGTTATTAAAAAAAGAAATAAATTATAAATAGCTGACAAAGTAGTGTTTGCATATAGTTACATTGTATTATGGAAAAACTATTTTAGAATAAAGCAAATGAAATCAGATAAATTTCCCTTCTATTTTACAGATGTGATCAACATTTTCTACATTTTCCTTTTCAGACACAGCAGAAAGTCTGAGTTACTTTTGCTGTAGGGTACTATTAGGACACCTGTAGTTTGAAATGGAAGGAATATTTCTGTATGTGTTTGTATTTTGCTTCTTTTGTAAAGCTAGACCAAGTAACTGTCTGGTGAGACTTGTATGGAGGATTAAAAAACCCAGAATCTTTAGAGGAAAAATTTTGAGATTGTCTTGTCCACACTGAAGTTCCTCAGTTTTCATATTTTCTTACATTCCACTCTATCTGTCTTATTAAGTCAGTGGAAGATTTGGTTCTTTGAAAACATTTTCCAGCATATGATTTAGTCTGATCTTATTTCATGCCATTTTCTATTTAGGAGAAAACCATAGGAAATTTTATATTTCTTAAAGTCAATATGGTAGCACTGCAAGGTGTTTAGCATAATTTTGGGATAAGTTAGAATCCACTTAAATGAATTGTAATTATACTGTTGGTTGTTTCAAAGCATTATTTTAGCAATAAGGAGTTTATTTCAAAAGACAAAGAAAAATAATTTTATTATTGATATCATCACACTCTTGAAAGAGGAACTACAAGATCACAATTTCACTTTCACGAGGCACAGATGCAGTGTCCTTATTCAAAGCTGCAGAATCAGCAATAGCTTTAATAATATGTTTTTTGCTCAGCACATTGTTTGCAAATTGGGGAGTTGCAATATTAGGCTGTTTTCATCATGGTGTTAGAGCATTAGTGCCTGATGACTTTGAACAAATAGTGAATAGAGAATTAGAACAGCAGACTGTCAAATACTATTTTGGGCTGCTATACATACAGTGGGAAATACTACCTCTTATTATTTGACATAACTTCAATAGCTTAATATGTCAACAAAGACTTTTAGACTTTTCTTGAAGCTGGATGCAGCTTTTTTTTTTTTTTTTTTTTTTATAATCTGGCACTGGGAATACACAGGCAGTCTAAAGGATGCTGTTTTAGAAACACACTGAGCCAAACATGGCACAGGCCTAAGAGAGCTGCATTTGAATACGGTATCAACCCTGGAAGTGTGTGGGCAGGAGGAGAATTTTGCTGTCTGGTTGAAACAAAAGACACAGCAATTGATGTTAGGGCTACTGGAAGTTTTCAAGGTGAACCTCACTCTATTGGAATTGTTGCTTCTTTGATTAGGGACTTCTTAATAAAATAATGCAAATGTGGTTTGGTTTTTCTTTTTCTTTCTTTTTTTTTTTTTCTGCAAAGGACAACGAGGCATAATGATTAAATAAACATACGCTTTGTGTACTTTCAGAATGGAATATTTCTTGTGTTTATGCATTATTTTTTTTTCAAATAACATGTCAAGGAGGTTCCAAGATAAC
Organism: Apus apus; assembly: GCF_020740795.1. NCBI lineage: Eukaryota > Metazoa > Chordata > Aves > Apodiformes > Apodidae > Apus > Apus apus. The sequence continues at coordinate 58,366,428 of NC_067285.1, read as the reverse complement.
TTGATTGAATTCAATGTTTAGAACAGATTTTTTAAACATTTTTTTCAGCAAATATTAATGTTTTTAAAGTCTGATTCCATTCCAGAAATTTCTGCAATTTAAAAAATAAATTAAAAAAATAAGTTAAAAAAGATACTAACATGGATTCTTCCAGTTTTAAGTAATGACTGGTTATAAAAGATAATTCCTACTAGGCATTTATTTAGCACTCCAGATACAATCTCCTGGGAGGGTGACAGAGCAAAAGATGAAGATGACCTATTTTGCATCCCCAAACAGCTTGCAAATGAAGTTAAAACATGTCAGACAGTAACTGAGGCTCACTTGGACACACAGTTCATGAAGCTGTTATATGTATATTTTAAAAGCATTATTTAACTCTTTTTTTTTCTTTGGACTGTTCTTGCTAGTTTGAAAGCCTGAGAAGTAGACATACTTAGAGATAATTGCTCAAAAAAATATTTTCTGTGGGTTTTTTTTATATTGGACTTGAGAGGAACATGTAAAGATGGCTTAAAAATAAATAAGTCAGACTTTTAAAAATGTTTTGCAGTAATAGTCAAAGAATGTGTCTTCCATTGTTAGTTCAAGCTTTTTTAAAAAAATGTTTGAAACTTGTCAGTATTCTTTTGAACTCATCAAAAATTGACCTGAAAGCTTATATTTCTGCCAAATCTCAAATATTCTCTCCCCCCTCTCACCCTGAGGGTTTTTTATTGCTTGTGAACAGTCTGGTGGAAGAGCAGGATTTGCACTTAATTTCTCTTCTCTAGATCTGTGTATTCTGCATGTATGTAGGTTATAGCATGACTACTGCAACGTTTTTCTAAACTATTAAATAATAGCCTCAAAAATTTTTACCCGTGTATAACCTTTTACCTATAGGCCTTTTGCCTGTCACACTATACCTATTAACACGGGTGAGACAGTGATTAGAAGAGAGATAATTGAGTCTCTCCAGTCTGCAATGATCGCAGCTGTTGCTGACGTTCTCGTCCTTTGCCCATCATACCTCTCCCCTGCCAGAGTAGAGGTGGTCTGCTGCATGCTGAGCAGATGTTTCTCCTTTGCATAGTTGTCTTTTGAGTGCCTTTATATACAAAAATCAGATTGCACTGCTACTGTCACTTTTATCTGATGAGAGGAAATCCCAGACGAATGAAGCTGGTTTTCTTTTCAGGCAGCTAAGCAGTGTAGCTCAGGGGCATGTTCTCTTTCCTTGCTTCTGTTGCTGCTCACTGTAAACGTTTTCTTTCTGGCATGTTTCTTCTTTAATCCCTCCTTCCCTCTTTGACCCATATCCTTAATCCCATTGGGTTTCTTTTGAACTTGGTTATTTCTTAGTCTTCTGGTACATCTGTCTGCTGTAACTATTAATCGTTTGCCAACACCACATTTTCATCATATTCCCTGAATATCTTTTTCCTCCCACAGTTTGTATTAGAGGTACAGAGAAGAGGTACAGAGAAACTTTCTGGGACTGGTCATTCTTTAACTTTGTGATACCGTGTAGTTTTTTGCTTAATTTCTTCTTTTTCTTCTATTTTTAGTATTCCTTTTAGTGTGTCCTGTTTTATTTGTTCAACTTTCTTATGCAGTTGGTAATTATTATTTTCTCAACAAGCAGAGAACTATAATGACAGTATCTAAGATTGTATACATAATATGGTTCTATGTGTTAAATTCACCAAATGCATTCATTTAAAAATGTCCAGTGTGTCTGAAATAGTTGATTTCTCTATTGCTGTATAATAAACAAGATTTCTTTCTTCCCTGATTTTCGTGGTAAGCTCCTAATGAAGTGGCAGTTGTTTGTCACATCTTGTGAAATTCTTCCCTGCAAATAGCCATAATTTCTTCTTTCTGGTAGTTCCTATTTTCACATGAAAAATATGTATTGTACATGTATAATTAGAGGAGAACTTTTGGAAAAAAAATGCAAGTGTGATATTTTTGAGATTACATTATCTTTGTGATAGAGGAGTTTGCTCACTGGTTTCATTTTCTTCTGGCTTTTCACACTAAGTATCTTCAAAGGCAATTGAAAACACAGTCCAGTGCTCCAGTCTGCAGAGATTAGCACATCTGAAAAATAGTCTTTTCCTTATTGGACGTAGGCATATGGCTATGAACTGTAACTGAATTATTTTACTCCAGATACTTTCTTGTTGGTGGAGTAGGTGTAGATAACTTGGAAAAAATAAAACTGTTGGTTTCTGAATTAATTTTTGCTCGTCATGGTAACACAGAAGTTTAGAAAATGCAGCGTTTGAAAGATGTGATGGTTAATGATGTCAAATGTAAGCGGTTGGGACCTGCTATATTGTGTTGGGTACTGTATGCTGTGTTTCAGGGAGACATGCATTGATTTAGATTTCAGGTCTAGCCTTCCACCTCTCCCTCTCTACAGATTGCTAAAACAAGTTTAGCTACATCTGTGCATTCTCAGTTTAACTGTTAATCCAGGTTTGAAGAGTGGCATAATGATCAGCTTCATTTGATTGCTAATGCCAGGTCTTTCCATTTGGAACCTTATTTATTATTCATATGTGGAATAAAATGTGTACTTCGAGTAAGTCTTGATGGTGTTCGAGGATGTTGCAGTTCATGGATATAGTGTGTATGAGTTATAGATAGATGTTTACATTAATAAGATAAACTACTGCTGCAGAGCACAAACATGCAAATAAGCTGTTAACATGTTAACATCATATTCTATTAAGTTGTGTCACCTAAATCTCTTATTACCTAAATATGTGAAGGACTGGCCAAACCATGCATAGAGAACCAGTAAAAGAGCTTGAGTAGCAGCCAAAACATGAGGTGTACCTTTCCTATGCATTGCCAGAGTGGCTCCTCAAAAGAGTATTTCTTCAGGAGTCGACTACTGCATTCAAGAGGGGTGAGTAGGCAACAGAGGCATGTGTGGGCTTCTGCTGCTCCATTAAGGGGATGCTTTTATAAACTGTTTTAACTGTGAAATCGAGGCTACTACTGTTCTCCTTATTGTATATGTGATGAGGCTTAAGACACTGGTGTCATTTCAGTCTTCTCAGTAGTGCTGCTTTATTTGTGTAAATATTTTCCAGTTCTCATGGCCAAACACATTTTTCCTTCCCTTTCCATCTTTTAACATGCAAAAGTTTAAAAACTCTCCATAGACTTGCTTTTTAATAAAATCCAGCATGAAATATTAGTTTCAGTGCAACTGATCTTCTACTGCATACCTTAAACAAGCCAAAAAAAAAAAAAAAAGTTTAAAACAATTTAGGTTCTGTGCATTCGGAGGATCTATGTTCACTGGTTTAATTTATTTCATTTTACTTTTTTATTCTTCATTGCTCATATAGCTCATCTTGCTAAAACTATGCTGAATTTTTAACTGATCAGAGGCAGTAGGAAGCCATTAAAGTTAAAGTGCTGAGGCCAAAAGTAAAAGTGGTCAGGAATTGAGACTATCAGTAAAATTTTAAAAATATCAGAAATATTGTGGAGTTTAGGTGGCCTTCGCTGGTTGCCTTAGTTTTCTTTCTTATTCTCATGTCATTAAAAGATACTGCAGCATATTTTATTAAGTTTATATTACATAGAGAAGACCATAATTGTGTTATTTTTGTGTCTAAATTTGTCGATAAACTTTGTGGAAGTAAAAATTGTTCGCATTATCGCAAGGAATAGCGTTACTTGAGGTACTTTTTTATAATGTAGGACTTGGTAGTTTGAAAGATCGACAATGTTAGATGGTTTGGGATAGTAATCCTAAAAGAACGACATGCATTACTTATCTTCCACTGTTTTAAACAGTGACAGTGTCAGGAAGGATTTCTTTAAATGAATGTAGTTTATACAGGACTTGCCATCTATATAGTATGACTGAGTAAACATTGATTCTAACCTTTATTCATGAAAGGCTGTAATCTCAGGCTAATGCCGCACTTAACTCCGTACTTTCAAAATGATTTGCCTGATCTGATAAATTATGCAGTCTTTTATTTTGACCTTGTAACCTTGTAGAGTTTACTCAAACTGACTCTATAGTATTTGCCACTTTAGCAGTATAATGGCTGTAACCAGTTCTTGTACTGCAATTCATTCTGCAGCAAAAGGTAAACACTGGGCCATGAAAATTTATTGATTCAATTACATGATATACACACAGTACCATTTGAGAAGTGTTTTTGGGATTAAGTCATTACATATCTTCTGTTTGGTCAAAAATCTGAAATATATAAACAAGGAAGCAAGCAAGTATTGAGAAATATAAACTCTTATTTTTACTGTATAGCAGAATGTGCTGTTAGACATCAATCTAAAAGTTCTTTAGGTCAGAGAACAAGCCAGACATTGAACTCTCATGCCTTGCTCCCTTACAAAGGTAACTTTTGCCCTCAGTTGATCTTGCAAGTATGTTGTAATTTACTATATAAATTATTTTTGTGTTCAGAGTGTGGTTTTTTTGTGTAAGAGTCTAGGCTTTGCAGTTTTTCTGTTTGAACAGAACTGATGACAGTACAAGTCTTTCTTCCTTAAACAGTAGAAGGCAAGGCTTCAAAAAGAAAAGGGGAAAAAAAGTAGAAGTAAATTGGCTTAAGCATACTGTCATTACATGACATCATGAATTTGTTTCATATTGTGTGGCCAATTTTGTTTCAGATAACTATGCTTTTAAATCTAACATGTTTTTATCTTGCATTGGAATATCTGATGCCTGTATCTGCTCAAACTGAGGAGCGGGGATATTTTGATACAATTTAAATACAAAAATAAGCAACTCCTATTGTACTCTGAGTTTATAATATAAGCAAGTCAAATTCTGCACAACTTTGACAAGTAAATTACCCAACTGCACAATAGTATTAAATTTATATATGATTATGAGGTATTTAATATATTAGAAAATTATCTGAAAGTGAGGCCACTAAAGATTTAGTATGCTAGTGAAAAGGAAAATATAAAGAAATTATTAAGAAAAAAAAAGTATAGCTCAATTAAAAGTGATTGTTTGAATTGTTTCTGCTCCTTTTGTCTTCTGTGCTTCATGTTTTGGTTTGGTTTGGGTTTTATCAGGTGCATGTATTAAAAAATATTAATAACTCCATCTTCGAGGGATTATTTGCATTTGCTCTAGCTGATGCAAACGGAACAGTTGCTGGGAATTGCCCTTGAGAAATTGAGGGAAAATACTCAATTTATGTCAGTACTTTATGCAGACATAATTTTTTAAGATATTCTTACTTTCATGCGTTTGGAACATGGTTGGGAGGAGGAAGACAAAAAAAGAAGGGTTTTTTTTTCTTCACAGTGGTTGAGTTAAAATATATTCACAGTACATAATACAGTCCTCACTATCTGGTCTGTCATTTAGGCATGCTGATTAGCTTACATCTTGCATTGAAGAGTTTCCTGTTTTCTTCCCTTGGGTTTGCTCTTTGAGTACTGTTGGTCAGGGTAAATGATGCTGCCACTGATTCAATTGCAACTCTGGCCAAATGGCTAAAGTTGCTTTATGGAGAAGCTTGATAGCCGTGACTGATTAGAACACTAATATTTTCAGAGGTAATTAGAAAACTGAAGAGAGGAAAATGAGTGGTATGTGGAACTCCTAGTGTCTGATTGGCACCAATGTCAGCTTCAAATGATCTAGTAAAAGAAAAACAGAAAAGTAGTCAACGGCAACACAAATTTATTTCTGCATTGCAGTGCCTGTACTACTCAACTACACAGTGCAGTTTTAGATTTTGGGAAGAATTGGCAAGAAAAGCAGGAAGAGAAAGTGTGTCAAGGCATTAATTCCCTTTGTGGTGGAAAGGGACATGAAGATGACCAGAAGGACAGGAGATATGAACTGGGGGTGAAAATAATAGAGCGCTCTGGAACCTAAAGAGCTGCAGCTGATGAAATCAAAGGCTTCATATGAGGGTGAGGTGAATCAGCATAGAATCATGGAATGGTTTGGGTTGGAAGGGACCTTAAAGATCATCTAGTTCCAACCCTCCTGCCATGGGCCAGGACACCTCCCACTAGATCAGGTTGCTCAGAGCCCCATCCAACCTGGCTTTGAACATGTCCAGGGAGTGGACATCCACAGCTTCCCTGGGCAACCTGTTCCAGTGTCTCACCACCCTCATGCTAAAGAGCTTCTTTCTAATGTCTAACCTAACTCTACCCTCTTCTAGTTTAAAACATTACTGCTTGTCCTCTTGCTACAAACCCTTATGAAAAGTGCCTTCTCAGCTTTCCTGTAGCCCCTTCAGATAGTGGAAGGCTGCTATGAGGTCCCCCCGGAGCCTTCTCTTCTCCAGACTGAACAGCCCCAACTCTTTCAGCCTGTCTTCATAGGAGAGGTGCTTCAGCCCTCTGATCATCTTTGTGACCCTCCTCTGGACTCACTCCAAGAGCTCCATGTCCTTCTTATGTTGGGACCTCTAGAACTGGACACAGTACTCCAGGTGGGGTCTCATGAGAGTGGAGTAGATGAGGAGGATCACCTCCATTGACCTGCTGGCCCTGCTTCTTTTGATGCAGCCCAGGACACGGTTGGCTTTCTGGGCTGCCAGCACACATTGCTGGCTCATGTCGAGCTTCACATCCACCATCATCCCTAAGTCCTTCTTCTCTGTGCTGTTATTGATCCATTATGTCCCGTAAATACTTTCAGAACTGCCACTGAAGGAAGGGGAGAAGGGAAAACTGTCTACATTTGGGGTTATAATATTTTAATACTAAAATTGTTCTAGTTATGCAGGTATAAGCTGTGTATTTTAGCCTGAAGATTCAGCTGTAAGCTTTTGAGAGGTAAAACTACAGATCAATTTGACATATAAACTTTTTTAAAACTTGTTTTTGCTGACCTGTGTCCTGCCTGTGTATTTGTGTCAGTGATACTACTGGGAAGCCAGTTAGAACAGTATTTCTTGGTGATTTTTCAGGTGGATTCAATAAGAATGCTGGCCTGTTAAAGTGTGTAGGAGAAGTGCCACAGCAGTTCTGTTGCAGTTCTGAAGTTCTGATTATCAAGCAGAGATGTCTGCCCTGGCTTGAAAATTGCTGTACAGATTTATTTTTAAAAATGCAGCACACAAAGATCAGGATGTCTGCAGGCAACTGCTTCCTTGAGCAGGTGGGAGGTCTGCTATGATAAAATCCATCCAACTTGAAGCTCATCTTCTTTTGAAAGGTGGTAATTGGTGATGATTTCTACAAAATCTAGACTGCTTGTGATTTTCTGAATTATAGCTAATTTATATTATTTTCTGCCTCTTCCTTTTTCTGCCTTTGTTTCTTTTATGTCTCTCCAGCAGGGGGAGCAAAGGTAGACAGATGTATCTACTGCTGACCCCAATTTTCTATGTTAGCAGAGTTGTTAAAGCTACAAAATCAAAAACTCAGAAGTTTAGTGAGGAGCTTACATTACTTATTTAACCATATTTTGGCCCTGCACATATTATGAAGCAGTTTTTTATTGGAGACTTAAACTGTTGCTCTGAGGGGACCATTGTAACATTTAGAGCACAGAATGACAACTTCTATGCAGCTATGCAAATGTTGTTTGCACTTGGATTTCAGTCAGTAGCCCAGTGCTTGTTTATTTTTTTGTTTCTAACACTGTGAAGTAGATTTATATTCTCTACTGAATGTAAAAGCCCGTGGACTTCTCTAGAGTGCTTCTGTTACAGCACCTGACTTCACAAATTCTTCGGGGCAACTTTTGATAGTAACTTGTAATTGCTTCTGTTTCACAGGTGGTGAACTAGGGCACAGGAAAGATTAGTGTGTCCTTTGCCAGATTTTCAAATTATCTGGTCATAGTACATGGTTTAAAGAGTAAAGCTTCTATTGACTTTCAGTGTTGCTTGTTACTCGGCAGTTCTTTAGTCCAGGCTTTCATACTTGATACTGAGAAGATGAGAAATACATTATCTGTGAGAAGTCAGATGAGATGCCCAGTGTCATTTGGGTCTTGTACTGTCTCTGTTTCTCTTCTCTCAAGACTGGAGAGTCATCTTTTCTGGCTGCCTTCTTTCATAAAATACCTTCAGATGTCAGCAATAAAAAGGGATTGTTCACCCGAGCAGCGACGGGAATAGTCCATTGCAGTGAAAGACTGTGGAGAATTAAGGACAAGTGTTCGTACAAGTACAAATGTACTTGTACTGGAGACGCTGTACCAGAGTGTGAAACAATTTTGGGATGTAACTAACTCCTCTCTTGTCATTATGTAAAGCTTGGTGTATGATTGGTATCTAAAGCTGTGACGCGGTCCAGTAGATCAACAGAAGTTAGTGAACCCATCTATCAGAAAATAATTACTCTATTAGGTTTGGGTGAAATAACTGGAAGACAGAAGGGTTGAAATTAAGAAATACATCAAGAAGTGAGATCTGGTAAACTGTGTGGCACAGTATACTCCTGACATAAGAATAATATGAAGTCAGTTTAACTGATATTTTTTTTTTTTATTGCTTGCTTATACCAAAGAGTCAATGTTTTTCAATAGGCATTTTTTGATGGCTATATGACATTTCATTGTATATAAATATTTTTAAAATATATAAATAAACAAATTACTGTCTGTAATTTTGTAAAAATATATTTAGTTAGGTATTTTGATAAGAGTTTTTAAATACCTAGGAGCTCTGTAAGTCTCAAAATTTAAAACACATTTCATGCTCCTTTTGTTCTTCATTGGTTCAGAAAAGTCTGGAACAACGCAGTCTGAGTGTTTCTTGGTTGACTAGATCTTTCCTAGAGTCTGTCATTGATTCCATATGTGTATCTACCGTCTAGCCTTCACATTGAATGATACTTTTTATCTTCGGGAAATCTTTAAGCAATTTAACTTTGCTTAGCTTACTGTGCAGTAATAAGGAAATAACATAAGGGAAGTGATTTAAAATATTGTTTTAGATAAAGAATGGGACGACTTAATCATTCATTATATAAATATAGCTCTTTGTATTGCCATTAATTCAACATCATTGGCTTTGATTGACATAAATGGTAATCATCAGCATAGTTTAGTCTTGAGATAAATGATCTTTCTATCAAGAAACAAAATACCAGTTTTCCTGTAAAGAAGCAGAGGGGATAAACTTTATTTTTGCTGCTCCTTGTATGTTCAGAGCACATAAGTAACAGGTTAAGGGGGAGGAGTAGTCAAAAATGTCACAAGTACATCATATAATTTTCTTGCAACCTTAGCACTTCACTATGAACATTATAAATGACTGATTTTCCTTTAGGTACTGACTTGCTTTAGAATGATGTATGAAATTATATGTGTTTTGCATGTCCTGTTTGTAATGATAAAGGTCATATAGTATCATTTACATAATCTCTAGCCAGAAATGAACTCCAGCAATATCTTCTGTATAACATATACATTATCTGAGGTTTAAAACTCTCATTATTCATGAAAGTTAATTTTACAGTGGGTGTGAATGATCTATCTCATGGCTGCTTTTTTGATCATTCTATAAAATAATATGGAGCAAAGCTTGCACAAATAGCAGGAAAACCAGTAAAGAGTGATGCATTTGCTTGACTCTGTGTATACCCGATTGGATCTTGATTGATGGCAATCATTTGTCTTTGTCAAAAAAAGGAGAAAAATTCAGACATTGAAATAAGAGTGCTATCAAACTTTCTACAATGGCAGAAAGATTCTATTAATGTAGCCTGAGAGTATTAACTGTCTCTGCTAGAAAATGATAAAGAATGTTAATTTTTTTTCTTGAGCATGTTTAAGTGTAAACTGCATTATTTTGTCGATGTGGGAAGACCAAAGGGGGTGTGCTGCAGATTTATGGCATGCTGGAATTGGAATTTAAAAAGAGTGAATTACAGGAAAATAAAAAGAAAAAAAAGAAACAAAAAGCCAAATACAAGAGCTTAATCCTTCTGATTATGATTTCGCAACAAAACAATAAAAGTTGAAGTAGCATAGTGTCGTAAAATCCTTAATGCTGCATTCCAATTGATATTGAAGCTTTGAAGACTAACTTCAAAGGAGAGTGAACAAGAGCAAAAAATAGATATAAAATAAACAACACACAAAAAAAATGACAGGCTTGGTTTTAGAAGTTCTTTTGTATGTCGGGTCTAGGAATATTGACCCGTTACTTGAATGGGCATTAAGGCAACTTCCTTATTAGTGATACTTAGAAACACAAAGCATATGCTTGTGGGTAATAGTGTATTTAAGGGGAAAAATGCTATTTCACAGTATAGTAATGCTAGCAATGCAAGAACACTTTAAGTAAAGGAACATCAAATTTTGTGCATCAAACAAACCGCTGAAGCCCCACAGCTTTAATCACTGGATTGATCATGCTGTTGGTATCTGTAGATATTACTAAACATCTTTCATGGTCTCTGGTTCTAAATAGCAGTGTTAAAGTTTGATTACTGAAACACTATTTTCTTATGTGTGAACACAGCAAATAGCCTCCATGAGTACTCTCTCTACCCTAGCAAGGCATGTATTTTTTGTTCCTAAACTTTTAAAGAATAAGAAAACTGTATCATTCAGCTTTCATGTTCAATAGTCCTTGATACACCCTTAAAAATAAATATTTGAGAGATTTTAAGGATAGCTGAAAGAATGGCCATATCAAAACTGGGAACCAGGAACTGCAGTTCTATCTAATACTTGTACTAATGTGCTTTGTGGCCCTCATTAAATAATTTTAAAGTTGTGGGGTTTTGGTTTTGTGTTTGTTGTTTTTTGGTTTGTTTGTTGTTTTTAAACCAGTTGTGGATTTTGTTGTTAAAATTTTTTTCTAGCTTTGCTTTACTGCAGTAGTCTGTGCCTGACTATTTCAGTAGGCTTATGATCCAGACATTGAAGGGCATAAGTACGTTGCTCTCTGTCCTTTCTTGAAGAATCTTGTAGTGACGTAATTGAAATCTCACAGTTTTGGATGGATTCATTTGGTAACATTACTGAAGGTGTTGCTGCTGCTGCTGAAGATGATAAGATGTGACTCTAGCTAGATGTGACTAGGGGGAGAGTCGTGGTGGTGTGTTTATTTTATTTATTTCTTAAAAAAGATAATGTATTGATAAGACATTTGTTCCTAAGAATGACTTGTATGATCCCCATCTTTGCTGTTTTAAGGAGCAGCTGCAAGATTGCCTGATGATAGGGAAATTTTGGAGGTGGAAACACTACATGTTAAATGTACACACTACTTCACTACCTCTCTTCAGGGAAATAACAAGCACTGATATTGTAGGACTGTGATAAGATTATGAGGTTGAATTTTCAGGGATCAACAGAATCAGGATCACCTGTAATGTCCTAATAAGGACAACATAGAAGAAATACTCTCGTCCCCCTCCACCCTTCTTTCTGCTCTTGTCTGCCTGTATTTTCTGTCCCCATTAATTCTTAGTCACATTTCCTTTTAGACCTCGTATTGTTCTTCCGAGTTTTTTGTCCTAGCCAGACCTGGTTTTGTGTCACCCCTTCTCTACTTTGTCTCTTGTACTACTGATTCCCAGCTTTGCCCTTTATGTATATATAATCCCTCCCTGTGGGCTCTCATCTCACACATTTTTATCGTCCATGACCTTCACATCTAGATGGGGCTTTTTTCTTGCCATATAGGCTCTTTGTCTCTTCTGTATCTGGATGAAAAAAATTTACTCCTTTGTGCTGCTTATGTTGCTGTAGATATAGAGAGCACCATTGAAAGACTACAATTTTCTTTGTCCCAGTGTCTCTTGATCTTTCTGCAGTAGCCATTTCAGAAAAAGTTTAAAGATGTTTGTTTTTTTTCTAAGTAGAGAAAATTCTGGACTAGAGGAACTGGCCTTTGTTGGTCTGTGGGAATAACGTGTGTTTGTCATGGACAGGAACTAGACTGTTCTCACTGGGTTTGATGCACATGAGGTCACAATCTGGGCATATGAGAAGTGTGATGGGGACAATCTGAGAGGCATGACCTATGGAAGGATGGGCAGCATCTTCAAAGGTGTTTCACCATTAGCAAACACCTACTGTTTGTATGCAGACTGTGAACTTCCAGAGATTTTGGCATGGCCACATTTGACAGCTTTGTGCAGAGATAACCAAATAAATACTTAGGGCAGCAGCTTCAATGTGGAAAAACTAAAAGTGCTCTTAACATAGCTAGTCTTGACTTGTGAAATCTTATTCCAAGTGATTAAAATATAGTAAGCATAAAATGATACCTTGGAAGACTTTGGGGCAAGGAGAATTACCCACACACCTATTTTTTATCAAACATTCAAAAGCCATTGAATCCACATCACAGAATAAATTCAGCCAATGAACCTGTTACATTTGTTAATATGTTAATTTCTCATCCCCAAATCCCATACAGTGTGCTGTAACCTCTGTGATGATTGTCAGTCTGTCTCTCCTCTCTCTGCCCCCTTCCCTCATGGGAAATTTTTGGGGAAAACACCATCTTGCAGCGATTAGTTTCAAAGATGGGTTACTTCTATCATATGGTTTGGTAAGTAATCCATAGCTATTGCTGTGATTTGCTGCTTGCCCATATAGCTTCACACATGTATTCCATTTCCAAAGTTTAGCAAAGTTATTCCCTATAAAGAGGGTGAAAGTCTAGATGAAAGCTTTCCCTTTTGTGAAAACCATATTCTCTATCCCTCTTGATGAATAGTACAACAAAGTAAATTTTAATGGTGCATGATACTGAAAATGAATCCTGTGACCTTGAGAAGTTGTAGCAAAAGATCAAGTTTTATTTGAGTCCTCTTGCCATTGTTTTCATTACTGTATTTTTAATTTTTAGTTGAAAAATGCAGTACAAGTAGCTGTGTATATATTTATTATTTGAAACAGTTCAAATTAAAATTCTTAAGTCACTTTAAAAGAACCAAACTGGTGTGCATGTAAATTAATATTTTTTTTTTCTAGGGCTTTGTCCATTTCATTAATAACTAAATTCATCTTCCTCCCAAAAAAAGAAAGAATGTCTTGTCTTCTGAAAACATTCATGTTTTTGCAGCCATGGAAGACTTTTCATTTTATCTTTTTTTTTTTTAATTTATTTTTTTCCTTAAAATCTCTTGCAATAAAGATGGGCTTTTTTATCTTGAAAAGGAAAGTGAAAACATTCAATTTTCATGATGAAATGAAACAGTCTTTTCTCAGTTCTGAGTGTCAGCCTGAATTGACTCTTCCATCAGCAGAGAAGCTAATTGCAAAAAAATATTCTTCTCAATTCCTTTAGTATTTTTTAAAGAGTGTTTTCTATAATGGATTTAAAAACTCTGTAAACAAGGTTTCTTGAAGAAATAGTATAACATGCTGTGTCAAAATGTTTGGGTTCTTTAATTTTTCATCATAGGCTACTGTAAAAAAGAAGTTAGCTTAGTTTAACAGGGATAAAACATTATTATTTGGAAAACTGAGTAATGAAGAAAGGTGTGGCTTTACAGATAATTACACATACAGTTTATATATGCTGGAAGAAGATTATGCTCAAGGAAGAAAATGTGCATTCTGATGCAGTGTACCTAAATGATGCTTGTAAGTATCTGCACAATAATTTAACGATTATATGGTCTTAAATAATCTTCTCTGGAGAATTTACATAAAACAAGAGTTAACATCATCAGCAAAAAAATTTGGAGAATTGTTACAGAGAAATGTTCTGCTCTCACATTTGCATTCCAGATTTTACATATGCAATTTGTAGTTTTTTTAGCAGTTTCTTTGGTTCCTGAAGGATTTTTCTCTTCGGTGTTCCTACTATTGTTTTTCATTAACAGTATCACATACTCTACAGATACTTGATTTGTATGCACACAGATGGAGTTCTGTAGTCCAGAAATTAAGGTTTGCCTGTGCCACTTAAAACTCTTTACCTCAGTGCCTGTGTGGCACATTGGGACAGAAATTTCCAGAAATTAGCACAGACCCAGCCTGTAGTTTTCCCCTGTAGTAATTCTTCCCAAGCTCTGAACTTTGGGGTTGAGGCCACTGATTCTTGGGTTTGTTTGAAGTCTGTTTCTCCACTGCGGATGAGTACTTGCAGGAGAAACGCATTAGGAGGAAGGAGTATAAATAGGCAAACCGCATTAGACTCAGGAAATCCCCTGAGCTGAAAATAGTTGGAAACTGGCAGAGTATTAGGGGAGAAGTTGTCCATGATCAGTTTGATCTTATTCTTCCTTAAGCTACTGATGGCATTTTTGGATGCAGAAGTGGAGGTAAGACTTTTGGTGAGAAAAGGTATAGCCATTCCTGTGCTCTTTCTGTCCATTCACATCTCTCCTCTGCGGGGGACAGGGTGTCCCTCAGGTGGTTGGTGGCACCACTGGAGTGATGTGGTTTGGGTGCAGTCCAGTGTGAGTTAGTCCAGATTGCTCAGTTCTCCTCCTCCATTGGGGCCTTTCTTAGTAGCACTGAGTGGCTGTGGGACAAGGATTCTTTACTGCATATGGCTTCTGCCTATGGCTTATTATTTCCAGCTGTGAGTCACAGTGTTGTGTCCATTTCATTCTCCTCTGTGCTGGGATTGCTGTGTTGAGAAGAACTGCATAATATTGAAAAAGCTGTTTCAATGTTAGGAAGTAACCTAAAGAGGTATGTTGGTTTACCCACTGTTTTTTGTTAAGGGTTTGTTGGGCTTTTTTTCACATTTGACTTGAAACTCAGAATTATTGTTGTTGAAATGGCTGGTAAATTAGTCTTAAAACCAAATGAAGAGTAGCTGACTGAAGAGGCAAAAGTTGGAAACCTTGTCAAGAGATGTAACAGCCCTCTTGAAGAAAAAGCTTTGTTGTCTTTTAGCATGTGTCTATGGATGATAACACCGAGGGGAAAGAAGTTGCCAGGGTTACCGTCCTTTTTAAATAATGGAAATGAAACAGACAACACTTCCTGGTTTGTTGCTTCTTAAGCTTTAATTGTACAGTTTTTGTTATCAATGCTCTGCTATAACAATGGATTTAAATGCTGAAGCTGTTAGTCTCGAGCATGAAGTAAGGATATGTGGAGGAAAGCATGTTGCAATGTCTCTTGTATTGCTCAGTCCAAATGTGCTTTACGAAGTTACCTGTTCCTGAATTTATCTCTTAAACTAGCTGTAGAACAGAAGTTTGTATCTTCTCAATTGGCGGCTTCTGATGTGTCACCCTACAAGCTTTTGTCATAGACTAAGTCCTTGAATTTTAATTTTTAAATTGAATATTAAAAATATTAAAGGGACCTTGGGTTGTTTAGCACTCTAACATTGCTTATGCTTCACTGCACGTAGTCCTTTGGTAACTTCTGTAATGTTAATAATCACGGCTTCTGCACTCCTCTTTCATTAATGTAGCTGGATGATAGGTGTGATTTTCAGAGGGGCTGGTAACTGTCTTCAGAACCTTTATGACCCTTGGAACATCAGTAGATCTCAGGAAGCAGTTCAGTAGCTTCAGCTAGCTTTGATAGGATGGGTTATTAAGGCTGCAGATATTTAGGTGAGGTCATATTAACATGGAGTAATCAGGCATGAAACGGTACTGTATTTATCTAAATACAGGATGATAGTGATGGGTGTGCACAAAACCCTCAACTATAAAGTGCTTCCCTACCTCAGTGGTGGCCCCAAATATACACTTTCACGTTTCCAAATGGAGACTCCAACTTTTTGTAATCTTACTGTCCTACATCAGCTCACCATATTGAGAACATATTTTCTACCTGTCTAGATCTTAATGTATCTAATGACACTTCTCCATCCCCAGCAGTCCAGCATATCTCCTCTTTCACAGTGAGCTCCTGCAGCCAGTGCAGCAGACAGGTGTGCAGCAGTATTCTTTGTGCTGCCTACAGGGACCTGGTGTGAGCTGATAGCTACCACCTTGCAAAGAGCAGTTCACAGGCAGCATCTTCACTTGCAGACTGTGTCTAGTAAGAGTTTTGAACATGCTTCTGTGTAGTGTATATTAATTGCCTACCTTTTGTCTCCTGGTCCTTTGGCTACGTATAATAGAAGATAAAGTTTGTTTTGAGGCTATTTTTTCCTTCATTGAAAGCTTGAGTAAATACAGTATTGTCTGTGTGGTCCAGGAAAGGGTGCTTCATCATAATTCAGTGCTGTGTTTTTATTTTTAGAGACCTTTTGCAAGGCTTTCAAAGGAGAAATAAATTTAATAAGTTAAACCTTTTTAAAGGTTTTTTTGAGTCCTGTTGTTGTTTCCTGACTGTGCTGTGCTGGTATGGTAACAGTTAGGAGTCTTGCTCCATGTGCTTCTCAGTGGTCTTGCTGTCTTGTACTTATTGTTTCCGGTCTCAGAACGTGATACAATGTTTGCAGTTACTTGAACTCTTTCTTACACATGTTCCTGCAATCATCACACAATGAAGTCATTTTCCAGATTTTTGCTCTCCTCAGATTTTTGAATCCTGAATTAAATCTCTGACAGAAGTTTTAGCCTTCGAATTATGCTTGAAGGGTGGTTTTATTTGGTTTTGGTTGCTCTATTTATTTATTTATTTTTAAAATGTAAACTTTAGTTTTAGTTATATCAGAGCCGAAGAAATCCAGGCAATAATGAAGCTGGGTGTCTCTGGGACTGCAGTATTCTAACCTGCAGTCCAAATGGATAATACCTTTTCCAAGATATTACTTAACAGTAGCCAAACATGCTGTGAGGTCTAAGAGAGTTACATACCCCCTTAATTTAATTTGAAGCAGAGGGAAAAGTATGTTCAAATTAATCTGTGATTAAGCAAGAGGCTAAAGGGAGAATTTTCTTATCTCCCCAGATCCACTCAAATCTGTCCACAATAAAGAGAAAAAATGCATCTATCTTTGATGCATGTAGGCCTTTAGAGACCTCAGAGAGGACTTTCCTCTCTTTATTATTCTAGGTTAAAAAAAAAATAAAAAATTAAAACCCATGTGCAAGCAGGCCAGAGTTGTTCCCTCACTCATAATTTGGAGTACAGTCTCTTAAAAGATTGGTTTCAAATAGAAAACTTATTTTGGCAAGGTTGGTTTGAAGGCAAATGTTCTTTAACAGAACTTGCAGAGGTTATTTTGGGACTGGAAAACTGTAGCTGTTGTATTTAAGTCTTGGTCATCTTTCCTATTCCTTATTTTGGTGTTTGTTTGAATTGCTGAATTAATTTAGTTATTAATTTAAATTATTTTTGAAAAAAAAAACCAAAAACAATTAATTTGAACTTTCTGGCAGAAGACTCTGAAAAAGTGTGTGTGTATATATATATATATATATATAAATTAACTACCTTTAGAAGAACATAGAGCAGAAAACTATTTCCTGAGTCAGAGGGGTGCACTATGACATTTTTATGGAAGCAAGAAAAGTATCCAGCTGCTAAGAGAGCTATAAAGGACACAGGTTAGCCCCACAGCTCTTGAAGTGCAGATATGTGGGAATGTGACTTCATCCAGTTTCTTCTAGAAGTGATGTTAGTGAAACTGTAATGTTTGGTGCAGGTCAACTCTTAAGATTTTCTAAAAAATCTTTAACATAATTCCTGTGTTTATTTAATACTTTTAATGTCAGAACAATATACAAACAAAATAACAGATCTGAGGAGATTTTCTATTTTAGGTGAAAAATATATCTATATATCCAGTAATACTGAAAGATTATGATCTCAAATTCCAGGCTACTTTAAAAAACTAATCTGAGTCATAATATTTCAATGTATTCTATTCCTCATAGAAAATCTGCTGATACTGTAATTAATGGGAACAGACATAGCTCCTTTCTATAGATGTACTTAAGGTGAAAGCATAATAATTGCTAAGAATGGCAAAGGAGACAGAGATTGAGCTAGCTCCTCTATCATTAATCCTCCATGCTATATTCTTATATTCCATTGTTCATGCTGGTATGGAAGGGATGACTAAGTACTGCAGACTAAATTTCCACATTATCAGACAAACAGCAAAAAAACTCCAGTGAGATGCAGTGTACCCATTTTTCATGTATTATTGTAGCTACTGTTATTTTCGATCGGAAAAGCATTTTATGGGATCCACATCAATTGTAGTTACTTTGAAAAACAAATTAAAAGTTGTTGACTGCAATCAGGTGCAGGATGTGTGAGATCTGGAAAGATTTATGAGCAACTAAGCCAAAGCATCCGGTTGCAAATTTGCTGTTCATTCATTCTTCCATATCTGAGTCATGTCTGAACTGATTTTGCTCAAAGCCAGAAGAAAGTTTTCATGTAAACTTCTGACAGAGGAGTGGAGTAGTTATCAATTCAGTTAATCTATAATTAATCTTGATGGCAATGCAGCAAAAATTGAACCGTGTCATAAGATGACTGTCTTTTAAAATGCAGCAGTATTTTAGACTGATCAAAATAAGATCAGTTTAAGATAAGATAGTGGTTGCAGAATACATGATTAGTACTGTGCCATGTAGTTAAGTGAGCCCTCTTTAAAGTATCAGTGTGCACTGGAATGCCAGCACTTCAAAGAATGCTGTCTCCAAAAAAGCTGGGGCTGTGGTTAGCCAGCAAGGCGTTTGTAAAGATCAAAGATGAGTGTACATAAACTCATGCATAAACTGAGCTGGTTTTAACTCAGGGTTAATAACACTATAATCTAGGACAGCAACACCTTAAAGGTGGGCTTGTCTTTACCTGGACATGGTGCTTTGTAACGTGTAGAAGCAAGACTGAAACATTTCTATTCAACTTTTTTTCTCAATTGCTTTTTAAATCAGCAGCTCAAAGCTTGTCAATGCAGATAGCTGAAATTGGCATTGTTCCTCTAGTTTTGTATTGCATGCTAGTTGGATAGGAATGGATTTTGGGTGTGAGTCAAAACAAAGAGGTAGGAGGCCTGAGAGGGGAATTGTAGCTGCAGTATCTAGTGGGTGGTTGAGGCAAAGGGATAACACTGTAGCTATTTACTGTACAAAAGCATACAACCAGCATTTCTACCATTTTTTTAAATGCAAGTCTAGGAATTACAGATCTGTGATGTTTGTACTGTCTTGTTTGTAAGGGGAAATAGCATAAAACAACAGTTAAGACATGCTTCCCCTACTGACATTCCCATTTTTTTCCTCTACTCCGTAAATGCTTTTGGTTTAAACTGTTCAAGGGTCCCCTACAACCATGCTAATGTCCTCAGAGTGATAGTTCTATGCTAAGTCCATACAGATCCTGCACCCAAAGTTCATACACTGCTTGTCACATCTATTTCTATTTAAAGAGGAATGGCAAATTTTATCTTCTGGAAACACAAGAAGACCACCCCCCAGCACCACTATCACCACTACCTTCTGATAAAATTGAAGCATAGATAAAGGCAAAAGTCCTTTTAGGAAAAAATCCTTTATACACGAAGCCAAATGTTTTCTTGCAGAACGGTTAGAAGAAGCAAATAGGCAATGCTAATTTAATGGATTACATTAATGCCCTGCATAATTGATATTATGCCAGAGAAGTTGCACTTGGTGGCCTTGGGCCTTTGTTATGACAGAGATTAAAAGCCTGCTTGTGCATGATGTTTTTTGCTTAAGGATTCCCAATTATTTCCATTTGTGGAAGTTGGTAGTCTGAAACTCAATGAAATATGAATGTCTATGCGTGGGGAAAATGAAGATAACGTGCTTTCCACAGACTCTGCCAGTATTAGAGTACTGTTACATTTTATGGTTTTTTTTATATCAAAGATGTTCTTCCTCATCCTTTCCTTCCTTCCTTCGCCTCACCTGCACATTTCTTTCCCTCAGTTTTATTCACATAGTTGGTAGTGAGACTGCAGTATAAACAGGTTCCTAATACAAAACAAAATAAAAACACTGAAGCCTCGTAAGCCCAGATTGTTACTGCAACTCAGTTCAGTGTGGCTGCACAAATGCTTATGTGAATGCAACTGGGAGAGTGAGGGAGAGCAGATGATCTGTAACTGGTTTTGCCATTTAAGAAGATATAGGTAATGTAGGTAGAATTTCTGAAGATCTCAGTACAATTAACTGGAGTTAATTGATCTTTAGTGTTATCAGAGCTGAGAAATGCACACACTGAGATAGAGTGTAGCTGGCCAAATATCTTAGTAGCAATTTTAACACCTTTTCCTCTGTGCTTTGGTAATACAAAGTTGGGAGTCAGATCAGGAACCTGATTTACTGAAAAAGTCATTTTCCCTGCTGTATCAGTACTCCTCTTTAGGCTTATTGCATGGCAACACAAACACTTGTGCTTGGGGCCTTTGCATGAAATACTGAACCTGGTGCTGCTGTTGGGAACTTCATTGCCAAGTTACATCTTCCGTGTTTGCTTCCCAGTTTTTAAACTTAACGTTTTATTTTCCAAAATATGTTAGATATTTTTTATTATCTTACAAATCAATACTACAGCTGGATGTGCACAAAATATTTCTTAGATTAGTACTTACAGACATGTAGCTAATCATATGAATGTTCTCTGGTGGTTTTTTAGATCACAGTTTGTGAAAGCTCGTTATAAGAATGTTGAAAGATTTCAGAAAATATTTTACTTGCTTTCTGAAATTGCATTGTATTGAGTCAGATAGTGGAACATATTACATGCGAAATATGAGAGATTTTAGTTAATATTTTGGACATCCAGCTGCATGAAAATGCAATGGATTTCAATTTGCAGAATAAAGGAGTCTCTTACATGACACGATGCCCTGCAGTCTGCTAGCATCAAAATTTCTGCAGAACTTTCTAGAACTTCAACCCTTTTATCTTTGCATTGACAATGCTTATTACTTTTTTTTTGGAGAAAAATATTTTTGTATCTTGCAGCAGATGTCTGGCTTGAGTTCTTTGAGTATTTTACATGGAAGCAAAAGCTGTCTAGATGTAGAGCAAGAAGTGTTCCTGAGCAGCATTAAAATAATCCAGTGTATTTTTTTCTTTAAAATTGGGCATCACTATTTGTGTTCTATGATTGCTCTTCTATGTAATTTAGAAGCAGCACCCAATATTGTGCATTTGATGAGCCACTGCAACCAAAGTGCTGAATAAATTAAAACCGGGAGTTGTGATATGCTTGCCATCAGTGACAGAGAAATTGTAGAGCTGCCTTCTTCCAGGTTTCCTTTCATATCTATGCTTTTGTTACTGATAAGTAAGTGCTATTGCCGCTCTGTGTTTAGTTGTATCTGAAGCTCATTTAGTCCAGGTCTCTGTGTTTGAGCATTTGCACGTTAGAAGTTGCCATCGCTGATTGATTGCCTTGCTGATGGTCTTAGTGGAGAGACCAAGGATTGATTAGGTTTGGAGATTGACTTACCTGCTTAACTCCACAGTTAGAGTTCCAATGAGGAGTATGTCATCTGGAAATTTACCTTGGTATCTTCACATAGGTTTAGAGCATGTGAATGAGGCATTGTGCTTATGTCATGATCACCCGTGTTCTTGTTCTGTGGCCTGGAAACAGCCTCTCTTTCCAGACGTGTCACTGCAGTAGTTTCTAGCAGCACAAAATTCATGTTGACTGATGTTTTACATGGGTGCTTAATGCACATAATTGCCATACGGCTGAGGAAGAACTGTTTTTCTTTAAACAGTAGACTGTGCAAAGACTCATAGCAGACTCTGTTAGTCTGAGTCTTCATAACACGTTTTTTTCGAAGGCATACACGCGCTAATTTCCATCTGCTTTCAAATTTGTTGCAATTGTCTGTTGTGTGAGTGGGTTTTCTTGCCTTTAAGGCTAGATAGCCTTTTAGATAGAAGAGGTCATTTAGAGCTCTAGTCATCCTCTGTTTCTGCAGATGATTGCTATAACACTATGCTGCTTTCACCTTTATTTCCTTTTCTTTGTTTCTTTTTTCTGTGCTGTGTTTATTTATTTAGTACTTCACTAAGCTAAGGATCTGAATGGGTGTTCCTGTGTTGTGCTAAAATCCATTCTCCATTCACTAGTGGCCCAAATATAGCCGTAAGACTCTCAAACTACTGCTTTTGTAGGTTTACATTTTCTTTTCACGTCCCCACCTTGCAAAGTCCCTTTTCTATCCACTCTAGCGGATAGTGGACTGCTTCTTTTCTGTGGCGGTATAGGTTAGCAGAGTATCTTGATATACACTACGGATAAGGCATTACAAGATGTAATTCTTCAGCAAATACATGATCCTCACATCATTTTCTGGTTATGCTGCTTGATTCAATTTAAATCTCCTACGGGTATGAGGACTAATACCTAATTCCCACTCCTGAAACTTCTTTGATATAACACCAGAATAAAACTAATACACTATTCGGTATGTTTTATTTCCAATTGTGCTGTTCTTTGAAACCAGTAGAAAAAATAGGTTTCTTGTTCTTGGAATGAAGATATGTTAGCGCTTTTTTTTTTTTCTCCTTTGACCATAGTGAATGGCCTTTTTCTTTTGCATGACGTGCTCTAAGTCCTGAGAATATAGGTTGTATTGGTCATCCTGTATTTCATCTCATATTTGTACAATTTGTACAAAGTCTAGTTAGTTACATGGGAATTAAGAGAGAGGTTTTATATAAATTCTGAGTACATAGTCTGGTAATTTGGGGGAACTGTTTGAAAAATAAAGCAATGTAATGGTTATGCTATCTGAATAAACACTTAGTATCAAAGCTTTGTTTCTATTCAGTCAATATTGTTACCAAGGAACCACTAATCGGTGTGTATCATGTTAGATGGGGCCCTGACAAATCCATGCAAATCATATGATTTATAATTCATAAATCCCCAGCCCCCTGAGGAATGTTGCTCTTGCACTTACACTAATTGAGTACTTATGTTCATTGATCCAGTCCATATAGCACCTTCAGTCCATATGGCAGCCTTTATTGTAGAGCCGGGTACTTCCTTTGTCAAGTGTCCCCTGTAGTTGATAGCACTATGCTGTTCCCAAAATCTGCTCACTTGGCCCTACAGGAAAGGTGGGGAGGGGCTTTCATCAGAGAAGATAGTGGTGGTACAAGGGGTAATGGTTTAAAACTGTGAGAGAGGAGTTTTAGGTTAGATATTAGGAAGAAATTCTTCACTATAAGGGTGGTGAGGAACTGGAATGGGTTGCCCAGGGAGGTTGTTGATCCCCCATCCCTGGAGGTTTTTAAGGCCAGGTTGGATGAGGTTTTGTGCAACCTGTTCTAGTGGTAGAGTTCCCTGCTCATGGCAGGGAGGCTTGGAACTTGATGATCTTTAAGGTCCCTTCCAACCTTAATGATTCTATGATAATTCTTCAGTTCTGCCCAAATCAGAGCAGTATCTATGGCTGTCTCCCCCTGGCTGCAGAGGCACAAAGTCTGCATGGTACAGCAATGCCTTTTGGGGATGGGACTGCAGTGTTTAATTGATCTTGCTAGTAAGCTCATTGTTCTGAAGTAGCTGTAAAGTATACTGGCTTATATCAGGACTAATAGGCATTTGTCCCAGTAGCTGCTCTCAAAAATTACTCATTTGTAAGAATTGGACAGCAACATGGGTGATTATTTTGGGCTGTGCAGGTATTTGTTGGTTATTTTTCTGTGTATAGAGAGTGGATTTTTTTTTTTAACCTCAGAATACACTCTTTGCCAATAGTTATAAATACCTTAATAGACATTCTGATAGTTAAAATGTTGTTTGTGAATCAATGCTCTGGTGGAGGAGACAGAATCCTATGCAAATTTCATACGCTAAAGAAAACAGGGGACTAAAGATACATTATGTTTCAGGATAATACTTCACACCTGATCATTGTTACCTATGTTTTCTAATAATTTTAGTATAGTTTTGTAATGTAGTGTAATTGTAATTGTTATCCAGAAGAATGGCATCACTTAATTCTATCAAAACTGTAGAAAGATAGATGAACGAGAAATTAATAATTTACCATCTTTGCATAATACTGCAGCACAGAATACCAGAAGGATTGATGGCAGAAGAGGTTAACAAATTTTAGCAGCTTCCATTAGCTTTTCATTGTCATATGTTTGTGGTGCAGACTGAAATAAGCTTTGTAGGAGATCTCAGTCTAGGGAACTAATTACTTGTGCTGATTGCCATACTGATGAATAGACCCTCATTGTATCATTCCCCTGAAGACGAGGAGCAGTCTGTGATTCACGACTGCATCCTGGCTGATATTTGATAATAATTTTAACAGATAAATGTAGGAAGGCAGAATGATGAAGTGCCTATCCATGCTCTATGACTATCAAAAGCATGCACATAGCCAGCTGTGTTTTGCCTTCGTTTTTTTTTTTTTTTTTATAATCACTAATGGAGAATTTTAAGTTATTAATTGACCTTTGAATAAACCTGTGTCTTCTTGTGGTTTATTTTTTTGTTTAGTTAATTATTCAAACGCCATTGCATTTTGTAATCAAAGCATTCAAATTTTAGCATGATAGTAGCACGTACAAAGTGTGAAAATAAGATAGTGAGGCATTTGGTTCCAATACTTCAGTATTTTTCTGAACGTAAGAAATCAGATCATGAAGAATAGCACTGCATTTTCTTTGGTGTTAGGAAAAGGCATAGAATTTTAATGAAGGTAAATGCAAAGATGTTCTCCATTTTTATAAGATTATTTTTAGTCTTGATTTTTAATGTCTACAAATTGTGTTTGAGAATAGGGTTATGCAAATGATTCTGGCTTTTGTTATCATGTTGGTTTGAAACCCTGATTGGCCTTAAATAAAACTGATTTCTGCCTTTAGAACTCCAAACTAAGAATTTTGTACCAAGTATTTTTGACGTGATCTCCACATTAGTTGTGGTTATTCGTTTGTCATTGTTGACAGTTCTGTTTTCTATTAGCTCCTGGACCAGAAATGGAATATATATGCATTTTCATCTATTGTTTTAATACTAGCTATGTTAACAAACAAAATCAGTGTTTTTTAATCTGGGATTACAGGTTTTTCGGCTATCATGGCTATTCTATGCTTCAGGCATTTTCTGTTTGTTTATTAATTATACCTGAATTTGGCAGGCTTTGTACATTCTCTTGGTTAAAACAGTGTTTTCCAGTGGCATCCAGTCATGATCATCTAATAAGATAGTAACTGGCATGTATATATGACCATATTAAAAAGATCTACGTATATTTGGAGCATACAATGGAAAATAATGAATTTGATATACACTTTTTCTAGGTGTCATTTTTTAAAAGTATGCCTTCAATATAGCAATTATTACACATCATAACATGTGGTTTTTAATTAAATGTAAAAACACAACTACATAAACCAGAAATCCAATCTGATTTGCCTGAAAATAGATTACTGTTTCACTCTCCTGGAATGGTTTATTTAAAAACAGTAAATGGAGAAGAAATGCATTTTCTTGTGTTGTTCTAAGCCTCAGGGGCTAAATGTAATGAATATTTTAAGAGATTATTTTAATTAAATTCCTGCACATCTAAACAGAGTAATATTTTATTATCACATACATAACCATGTAACTGAGGTATTCATTAAAGTTAACACTTTCTGGACCAAGAATTCATGATATGATTTACTGACCTTGTGCAAAAAGGCACAAATTAGGAAGAAAAATGAAGGGGGACAGACTTTGATTAATATAGGTAATGCTATACCATATTTATAATAGCCTTTTCCCTATTCTGGTTTATAAATGCAGTCACTGAGAAAGGTGCCCTGCTGAGGCTGAAATGAGGCTGAAATCGGAGCACATGCCACTAGAGTGTGGGGAAACTGATCACACTGTCAGCAATTCATTTCAAAATGATGTATTTAGTGCTCATTTCACCTTCCAAGAAAAAAGGGAAAGGAGTTCCTTAGACTGGAAGGTGATATTGTTATTTTCAAGGACATACCTAAGTAAAAGATTGCAGAAAGGGGGGAGGTTAAAAAAAAAAAAGGTAAAAGGAGAGCAAACAAGGAGAGCTTTATGCAGAAATTCAGCGCTACCATGCTGTTTGATAATTGCTAACATATGTGGCTCCTCTGTTTCATTGTAGTCGTCCTCGTGAGTTCTGGCGCCTTGACTACTGGGAAGATGACTTGCGGCGCCGGCGACGATTTGTGCGTAACCCCCTCGGATCGACACATCCTGAAGCGACACTAAAAGCAGCCGGAGAACATGGTCAGTGTAAAATCCGCTTCTTGCCAACAGCAGCAGGTTACAGTACGTGGCAGTGAAGGCTAGAGCTTCACTCCTGTGCAATGCTAGGAAAATTGTCCCAAATGCCAAAGGCTTTAGTCACTGCATTTCAGACACGGTCAATACAAAGATAAACTGACCGTTACTTCATATAAGCCATGTTGGTGTTTGTTAAGCCTCGTCATTACACCTTAGTTGAGCTGGCACATTGTGCCTACTTTGCATACAGTGATTACAAAGACAGTTCTCACTAAGCAGAAGAAAAGTAGATGCAATTTTGCCATTAAACCCTGGACATGCTTTCTTGCAGTAAATTACCTATTTATGCTTTAGTAACTTCTGAATAAGATCTTTCCTGTTCGGAAATCCGCAGCAATTATTTCACTTACCCTTAGCACATATCTGCCTGTTGGTACAGATAGAAAGACAACACTTCTCAAGCTAAGCCATATTTAGACCTTTACTTATGTTTAAGTCCTCAAGTTTTTCCGTGAGAATTTTATGTGGAAGAAATAGTAACAAATACTGAAATGTATTGTTCAAACAGGAAATGGTCATGATGATTTCTACCTGGTGATTTTAAAAAAGGAGCTTGCATTTTTCAGCAGTTCCCCTCCCCCCCATTTTATTATCAGAGATCACTCAGCTACATGCTGCTATGTCTGTTCTGGTGGAATGAATTTACAAAACTAATACAATGATCAGTTTTAGAATTCTATAATAAACCAAAGAGACAAACAAAAAAACATCCCAAAGCTAGTGAACTTTGGATTCTAGTCTAGAATTTTGTCTTTGTGATCTAATGAAGATGCATTGTTAAGGCAGAAAAATCTTTCTTATATTTAAAACCACTTTGCATATTATAATTAAAGCTAAGTACCCTTCACCTTGAAGGTGTGTGTCATGGAATAGAATAATTGAAATTTAGGTGTTTTTTTTCTTTTTTTAGCCTGTGAATTACTGCATAAATATATGCACATGTACACCCACACATATAGGAAGGCATAAACTTTATGCTAATTTAAAATTATTAAGACTGTTGTATGAATATAGAACATCACTGTCATAAAGTTAGTTTCCATCAGGCATCTTAACCTCTTGCACTCAGCCTTAAAGAGCCATTTCTGAGAGAAAATGTCTACAATATGTCAGCTGATATAATGCCAAATGTGACATCAGTCCTCTAAAATAAATGACTGCAGAGAGAATAGTCAATAAAGTGATCTGAAAGCAATGTTCGTAGAGCCCTACCTCTTTGACTATAGAAAGAGGAGCAAGATGTAGAATTAATTAACCCACTTTTTGCTTTGGGGCTTGTTGTTCTTAATACTGTGTGTTGTTTGTATGCCATGGACTTTAAGGGCACAAGGTTTCTTTTTGTTTAATACTCCATGAAGAAACAACTGCCCCCCTTTGATATTTGTTTACTTAGAATTAAATAGATCTTGTAACAGTTTTATGTATCCTACTAATATTTTTGTATTTAATCTTAATATTGTTGATCAGTATACTGAAAAATATTTTTACAGCAACATTGTTTAGAACTTCTATCTGTATTTGTGTAACTAATTCCTCCTTAAGTAAACACGCACTAATACAATTACTTGTCTTTCATTGTGATGTGATATTTTCACTGTGCTATATTTCAAGGGCTATGGCTCATACTCAGTTCTTAATTAACAGGATTACAATTTTTGTCAATACAAAAGAAGATCGAGTAAAAGGAGCCCTATTTCACAGGCAGCTAATAGACATAACTGGTACCTAGCCCTGGTAATTTTAGTGGAGCTAATTGTTTTCTGGCTGCCTTTCTGTTCAGAACTTTACTTCCTTAACAGGCTTTATTATATTTACATTTTGAAATGTTTTGTTCAGAATTTAATTGCATACTGCCTTTGTTATCTGATGCCATTCTATTTCTTTTATCTATCCAGTGAATATTCTAGTTTATCTTAAGTCATTGTTTAATGTGATTCTGCAAATAGAGATAATTACTGCCTGCCTGAGTGTGCCTACCTATCTGACTGTCTTGTTCCAAGAGCTTCCACTAGCAAGATGCAAAATACATGACCAAAGAACAAATTTGGGTTCAACTGGAAACTATATATAATGTGTAGGAATACAAAGGTTGTTGGGTATTTTCATGTCGTACTTTTGGGGTTTTTTTGTGTTTGTTTGTTTGGGTTTTTTTCTTTAAGTCTCAGGAGGTACAACTGTCAAAAGAGTCAACTGGACCAAGCCACTTGGTCAATTTGTTTCTGAATTCTGTTCATAAACTTTTGATGCTAACCAATCTCAGGTCAGAAAATCTAATTTTTTTCAGATTTTTGGAACTGGACTTTCAGGCCCGTTTTCATCATGTAGATATCCTTAGAATCTGCAGCATATTTGCTCTGAAGTTTTATTGCGTATCAGTAATGTATAATTAATTATTCTATTTTATTCTATTTTACATGTTGCTGAAGTAAAAGCATTTTAAAGTAATGAACAAAAGGGTTCTTACTGTCTATTTAAGCTTTTTTTCTAAACAAAACATAGCAAACGCAAAACCCGAAATTGGGCATATGGGATTTTGCCAAAAGGGAGACTGGGGAAAATAATGCATAAATAATGGAAAAGTCCTCTTGCAGTAACCGTGCTTGAAAGCATGGATTTGAGCACAGTTTTCTTTAGTAGATAAAAATTATCAATTTCTTGATGTTTTTCAATAAAGCCAAATGTATTCTCTACCCCAGTGAGCTCACTGCCTGGGAGAGATCACAATTTGCAACTGTGAAAATTATTCAGGAACAATCAGAAGCCGAGATATTGTTCAGTAAAACCTAGAGAGAACAACAACAATGGTGAGCTCTGTGGCAGCCTAGTTATGCGTTTTAGTAGCAAGAACCAATCTTTCCCAGGGATTGATTTGATTTGAAGGAGAACCTCTGGTGCAGAGGTGGCAGAATAAATACCTGAAGACTAATGCTCTCTGTTCAGACAATCAATACCAGCCCCATGACTACACTTCTGGCTACCTTCTAGTTAAAAACAAATTTTTTAATTCTGACAATTTAATTGCCATTCCCAAGTTCACATTAACTTGCTTGGGAAAAAAAGAAAAAGGCTTTAGGTAATTTTTCAAAGGAGAAAAAAAATCCTTCCAAAATGGCTATTTATAAAAGTCAGTCTAGTAGTGTGTTGTGGGAGAAGGAAAGAGAGGTGAAGGTGGTTTGGTAGAAGAAATTTGGGATGGAAAGAGTTAATTATTTTCTGTTCTTCCTTTCATCCTTTGTTCAGAAATGAAACAAAAATAGTTATATAGGTGTGCAAGTACAAACATTGAGTACTTTTTAAACCTGTTGGTATATTAAGGTTGGCCCCCAATTAAAATAGCTTGTGAGAGAATCTTCAGCTGTTAGGAAACCTTATCAAGATTTTTAACAACTGATTTTTTTATTATTTTTTTTTACTGACACTTGTTAAAAACTGGGGAAAATGGGGCTTAAAACAGTCTGTGGTATTTTCATTAAGGCAATAGGCAGAGTTTAGAGATTTGTGACTGCAAGGGACGAGCAGTTGATCACCTATAGTATTGCAATTGACTCAAGGAATTAAAAAGGAGTTTAAAAGCTGTGATGTAAAGGTATAATTTTTTTTTCTCCATTGTTGTCTTTTTAAACAAACGGGAAGACTAGAGGGAGGTTTCTGGGAGCCCTTAAAAAAAAAAAATAGTAAGAGGGTTTTTTTAATGCATCTTTTCACTGAATCACCTTTCCTGACATATTTACCAGACATAAAGAAAAAAAAAAAGTAATAGTAACTGTCTTATGTATCTTGCTCTCTGATACTTTCCTAATGTTTTTTTTATTGTATTTCACGTGTAAGATTAAGTTGCAGACAAACATTTTGAAATAATCTGTCATTCTATGAATGCTTTCAGCTTGTTCAGAAACATTAGCTAAACTATTTTTTTTACACCCAAGTGCTCCAGAGGTTTAACTGGAATAAGACTCTGCAGATGCAGAGATGTATTTGCAAAAAGCTGCTTGAAAAACTGGGTCTTACAGAGCAGTTTGAGAAGGATTGTGTGGAATTATACTAATGAATTATAATAATGAAACTGCTGGGCTAGATAACTGCTCTGCCAGCAGGCTGTTATGTCCTGCACAATACATAGGCCACACCTTGAGGTCTTGATCTTGAAAAGGTGCATGTGAATGTATGCTTAGATCTGCAGGGTTGGAGCCGGCAGCTCCAGTCACATCAAGAACAGTCAGGTCTGGCAGAGAACAGTCTGGGTTTGCAGATGACAGAGCAGGGTTTGGGACCTGAAATACAAAATCCAGTGCAATATATCCATAAGCATACATGAGAACCTAATATGTCACATGTCATGATCTGTCGTAGGTATATCTAATCAGTAAATATAGAAAGAGAAGCAGACCATGGCCTATCTACATAAGTGGCTTTATCTACAGAAAATGTGTGAATCCTTGTGGAATATATTAGGTTCTATTCAGATGTGAGCATGTGTGTGCTGGTTGCTTGTGTAGTGCTTGATTCAACTCAGCACACGAAAAGCAGTTTCTGGTTTGGAGTGTGATGTCTTACTGCCTTCCAGTAGCAAGGATCTGCAGATGTGTAGACAGGCTCTGCATCTTCTTGTGCCTGTGTGTATACATGTTTGAGGCATGTCAGGAAATGTGGGTAACTAACATCATATGCAAAGAAATGTCAACAATTTACAACAATAGTTTAAAGTAACTTGCAGTCTAAAATATTTTATTGAAAAAGGCAGTTACATAAGATGTATGCTTTTGAATCAGTATAATAGTTGGCGAAAGAAATAAAATCTGAATAAGTAATGAAGATGAGGCACGAAGTGTGTATTTCTTCAATCATCTTTGGCTTAGAAGTTGCTGTTCTGATTTGATTTTTTCTTAATGCTAGATGAGAAGAAAGACTGAAGGACACACTAGTATTTTGGACAAGTTATGCTATGTATGACCTTGGCTCTCAATGCAATTTAAATTACAATAGGTAGAAGGCTAGTTTGCAATAGCATCTTCAGTATAAAACAGATTGTAGTGAAGGAAACAAAAATGGCAAATACATGCAGTTTTTCTGCAACAACACTATGGTTTGCCTACATAAAAAAAAAAAGAGAGAAAATATTATCTTTGACTTTATTCCTGGGATTTTTTTTTTCTATTTGACTTTTTTTGATCTTCAAGAGAATGCTAGTCAGCCACTGAATAACAGTGCATGTGGTGTATATTAGTATACTGTTGGTAATTTTACTGCTGCTAACTTAAAATCCTCAAGGGGGAGTTAATTACAGGAAAACCTTTCTAAGTATCAGCTGCATATTTTCCATGACAAGAAGGTTTTCAACTCACTTTGAACAACTCCAGAATCAGACTTATCATTATTTACATGAGCACATTTTAGAAGAAAGTAAATTTTGTGTTTGTACAATGCAGTTAAAGCTTTACAATAATTTATTTTTAGAGGCTTGCTTGTAAGTGCCAGTTACTGGTTGGGGGAAGAGGATTATGCATAAATTGCACTTTGTTTTGTATGGAAAGTTAAGCTTCTTTTTCTTTGTGGGGTTTTTTGGTGCGTTTTTGGGTTTTGGTTGTTGTTGTTTGGGTTTTTTCTGTAAACTGAAGGCCTACACAAAGGCAGGGTATTCCATGGTTTAGGGTTTTTGGTGTTTTTTTTTTTGTTTTTTTTTTTTTGTTGTTTTTTCTTTTATAGTTTCCACTTAACTACAAAGTATTATTTGCAATTTATGTTCATATATTTACTGAAACAATTTAAACTTTATATGCTGTCACTGGGGAATTGCTGCCTTCTGTAAATGTTTGCAGATTAACATAGTTTTAAAGGAAGCCAGTGGAACTTCAAGTATGGCAGCAATCAGAGAAGGCAAGGAGCAGTGTGCTGAAGTTAGTTGGTCCTGATGTGTTTGGGGAATGTTTTTCAAACACGGCTGTTCCATGGGTATTCTCAATTTAACTTTAAAGAAATAGTATTTTTGTTTTCAATTTAAGAAAAAATCCCCAAACAACACTCAAGACACTGCTGAGTTTTGGCGTTTACCACAGCAAGTGGTAATTTACGTGTAGAACGAGTGATCGACTCTTCCCCCCCCCCTTTCCTGCTGCTTTGAGCATGTCATTTAAATGAACGGATTTCGACCTAGCCCTGCCGAGACGAAGCGCGGCATTCTGCCGGCAGCAGCCCCGCGGTGCCGGGCTGTGCCCCTGCGGCGGGGCGGGGGGCACTGCCCGGGCACGGCACTGGCACCTCTCCCTGCCCGCTTACCCCGTGTAGGGCGAAACATGCGCTCAGGGTAAAACGAGCGCTTTGTGTACTTCCCTTCCGAAAATTCAAAATTCAAACTGAGCATAGAAATGTCCCTTGCGAGGACCAGGTATCGTTTCTTTGTGCCTCCTGGAAGCAGGTGCACGCTGTTCTCTGCCTCCAACCCTGATCGGGTGGCTGATTTTTTGTGTGATTCCGCTCCCCACGCCCCCCCCCCCCCCCCCCATTTTCCTCGCCCGCGTTCGTGAGGCAGAGTGTGTGCTTTCCTGCCCCACCAAACCCACGCGTCGTTCCTAGCTGACCCCCTCGCTCGCGGGAGCGGCGGGGACCGGGAGGCGGCCGCTCCGCCACCCCCGCTCCCGGGGAGCTCAGACCGCCCGCGGGGGATTTCCCCCCAGGCTGCCGCCGCTGCCCTGCCCGGGGTCCGGCTGCGCGCTGCGGTGCAAGAGAGCGCCCCGGCCGGCCCCGCTGCCCCTCCTCAGCTGCTGCCCCGCTCGCCTCTGCCGGCCTGTTGCACTGCCCCCGGTGCCGTCCCGGCAGCGCAGCGCGGCCCCCGGGCACAGTCCTGCCTCCGCGGCCCCCGGGCACCGTCCCCCGCCCTGTCTCTCTGCGGCCGTGGTCCCCTGTCCGGCGGGGGAACTGTGGGCTCGCTGCTGCCAGGACAAAGCGGTTCTCGAACCCTGGGTGTGAGAGGCAGGTTCACGCAGCAGGCACTCGGGATCTGCTTCCAGCAGGAGAGCGCAGTTTCCGAAGGAAGGTTGTGGGGAAGAGAGCCTGTGGTATCCTTTCCCCCTCTGTCATAAGCACTTGAAATAGAGTTAAACGGTGCAGAGTTCTGGATCATTTAGAGCAGGCTTAATAGGATTAAAACTAGATGCATCCTAACATTAGAGGATTAAGACAGGTACTTCCCACAGCTAGTCCTAATCACTTTTCCCCCCGAACTTTTATTAAAAAAAAAAAGAAGTAAATTATACTTATTATACTTGTCGCTGTTGCCTCTGAGACCTGACAGACAGCAATGTGTGTCTCTCTTTAATTTCAGCTCCTGATGAGGATATACTTGTTAAAGGAAAGCAGTCCATCAAGAGTCAAGTTTTAGGAAATCAGAACTCAGAAAGTGAGATTCTCTTAGAAGGCGACGATGACATCATGTCATTCATGGAGGAAAGAGAAGTGGAGAACTTAACGGGTAACTTCAGCTGTTTAATTTTCTACTCAGCTTCTTTACTGTTTTAGTTCTGATCACCCCTGCTCTGCAGTGAATCATGTTTTGGGATACACACCCATAAATTGTTCCTTCCCATAATTGGGTCATTAAGATGATTTTCTGAGCACCTCAGATACTGAGGGTTTACTTGAGGAGAGTTGTGCGTTTTCTTTCTCTGGCTTTTATAACCTCCTTGCTTATGCAGTAGATGTCTGTATTCTAGGGAACGTTCCTTAGAGAAAGTAGGTCTACCTAGAAAAGGGCTTCCTTTCTTTCTTTTTGACCTCATTCTACTCCTCAAATCATTAGACCCAGTGGACAATTAGCCAAGTCATCTGTAATTAAAGGCTTTGGAGAGCTGTAATTTTTTCCTAAGTTTACAAAATTGTACTTACTGGTTATTTGCTTGGGTTTCACGGATCTGTATGCTCACTGGGTTTAACTCCTTTAAACCCTGTCATTCCCTCATGCAAGGCCCTTCTCCACAGACCATAGTCTTACTAGACTTCACTTCTTTCTGAAGAATAAACAATACTTCCCATCTTCAAACTATTAATTTTACTCAGTCGCATGCAACCTTTGCTGATGTTGCCACCTGAGTGGAGCAGGTCCATTGCTATGCAGTTCAAAATGTAAAAACAGAATAAACCACCAACCCCCTCAGTTAAGAGACTGAGAGTTATAGAGTCTCCATTGTTATTTGAAGAATGTGCTCTTTACAGGAGAAAATGCAAATTTCTCTGTGTTCTGCTTACTCAACTGGTATCCCATATACAAGTATTTTAGAGGCAAATTTCACTTGTTTTTTAATTCTGGTTCCCTGAGAAGCTAGTAATGTAATCTTACATTGACACATATAATACATATGATAATTCACTGAAATTACTGGAAGTTATTTATTGGCAGTTTGCTTATCCCTGAGCTGCATTACACTCTTTTTATTTGTTTTTAAAGTGAAGTTAAAAATGCAGCATAATGAAAAAAGAAAATGGTAGGAAAACAGGAGAATAATGCAATGGCATCTTCTGTATGTGAATCTTTTTTCCCCTTCCTAGAACAAGCTGCCTTCTGAACAGCCTTCTCTGTGTTCCCTTCTCTTTTTATTATTCATTCATTGATTCAAGTAATACATTCATACTGTAATAGAGGTGAAAGGGGAGTTTAATTATATAATCTTGACAATGGCAATGGGATTAAGAAGTAATCCTCACTAATAAAGTGGTGTGGGTTAGAAATGAAGTGGAAATTGTCAGGGGTCTTCCACAGGACCTGGACTGCCCCAGCTTCTGCAGCTGTCTGCTTGCCCTGTAATTGAATGTCTGCGAGTGATTGAAAAAATGTTATTTCTCCTCTGGATTACATGCTAATGTACAGAGGGCAAAGGGAGACAGCAAAAGAACACATAGCTGCTTATTTCATCCATTTGTGGGGTTGAGCTTTGGGAAATCATGGCAGTTCCACAGCTATCTTATGCCCATCTGCAAACACAATGTATTTGTACATTGGGAATAGAGGGCAAAGCTGCTCTGATCTCAGCAGAGCATCTCTTCCTTTGTCCTAGTGGCACACATTGAGATTGATGCGAGATTAAGGACCATCACCCTCCTAACAATCGATGGAAATGACAATTCATCTGAATTTTTTGTCAGTTATTCTCACGTTGATTACCTGAACGTGTGTATCTCATTTATAGATGCTTTATTAAAACAAAATTGTCTTTGTCACTTTCATATCTTTCACTGTTTTACAAAAGTCAGATAATACAGCAGCCAAGTAACTTCATTTCCTTACCTCTTAATCAGCTGGATGACAAACCTAACCTGTTTTCTTTTTGTATGCCTTAGTTTATATAATAGGTTCTGCATTGTCAGATCTATGCTGAACCTATTGTTTTCAGTAGTAGTCTGATTTGTCCCTGTGATAAGCCCTGTGGAGATGTGATTATTCCAATAAAAATTCATTCAGTTGGAAACCAACCCTCCAGCTGTTTACTCCCACAGTCCCTGAGCTACACTAACACTGCATGGAATCCTTGAACAATATTTAAAGTGGAATCAAAAGCATCTTTAAAACATTTAACTTTAGGCTCTATAACATCGTGTAACCTTAACAGTAAATTTCTAGCATCCATGAGGGAACATGTTACAGTTGGACAACTTTGACTCTTGACTGCTGTGTTCATCTTTGTGGAAAGCTATTGAAACTCTCCGGTACCTAAAGAACACATCTCACGTAAGACTTCCAGTGTTCATGTGTGCACTCTATTGCATGTTACAAAGGTATGCAACTCCTGAATTTTCTGGAAAGAAAATATGTCTGAATAAAAACTATATACTGCCATGTTAAAGCCAGCTCTGGCACGTACAATGTATACATCAGTTTGCAATTGTAGCTGCTTCGGTGTTCAGCAGCACATAGACACTGCAAATCTATTACATATGTTCTTTTCTGGGATAGAAAAGAGTTTTGCTCTTTAAGGAAGAGCTACGCTCTTTGCTTTATTTATTTTAATGTTCTAGGCTTAAAAAGCAAATAATTTGCACTCGTGCTTCTTTCTGTTTTGAATATTATTGGTGTTTTCACTCTTTGGCAGGTCCAGTTGCCCTAAGCACACCAGCTCAGCTTTTGGCACCCTCAGTAGTAGTGAAAGGCACTCTTTCCATCACTCTTTCTGAGCTCTACTTTGAGGTGGATGAAGAAGATCCCAGTTTTAAGAAAATCGACCCAAAGGTAAGAGATCATTGACCCTGAGCTCTGAGAGATGATGACAGATTACCCAAGACCTTTAATTCTTCATTTGACTTCCTTTACCTCTCTTGGTCCGCAGTGTTCCTCCTTTAATAAGTTTGTGACTGACCATATATATTACTGAACTTCAGGTAGATGACACCTCCTTTCCTTCTCCTTTTTCTCCCTCTCCCACAATTTGACCCTCCTTGAATGTTAATTAGCTTGCTTTGAATAAAGCTCCAGGGAGGCATCTCAAATAAAGACATCTTGAATCACAGGCCTGTGTGAATACTGGAAAGTTCAACAAAGCTTTTAGCCCAAATGCTTTGTGTTACTTTCCTGTTTTTATATAATGCCAGTGTAACTAAACTTCCCTAGCCTCCTAAGTTTTTCAGCGCTTCTGTATTGTATTATTCTATAACAGATTTTAAAAGGCCTGCTATTTGTTGTGCCTAAGCAGAAAACATAATTGCCCTCTTAAAATATGTTTCTGAACTGGCTCGCTAATTTCTACAAACTTTAATTGCTCCGAGTTACTTGATTACTAGTGTTTTGTTTAAAATTAGTGATCTTCAGTAAAACTCTTATTTCAAAGGCAGTATATCATGTGATTAGCTTAATAAGATTGCACTTGAATGTTTTTCTACAGTGTTAGAGCAACATTTCAAAAGTATTACATGACTGGTAAATCTTGTATCCCAATTTAAGCACAGTGATGGGTCTTGTGTTTTTTAAATATCTGCTTTAATAGTAAACTGTTCCCCTTCTTTGTGAAGGGGGAAAAAAGTCACTGGAAGAAGTAGTAGTTTTCTGCTTGTCTGTAGAGAGTACCTTGTGTGTTAAGCGCCAGTTCAGTTCTTTGTTCCTATTGAGTAAATTGCTCTTGTCTGTATTAAAAAAATGGCATCAGTGGGGTCTGAAAGCTGGGAATATAAAATCCTATCAAGGAATATTTTATTTTTTTAAAAAACAATGCTCTCAGATTCCTAGAATTATAATTTTATCTAAGCAATTAACCACAACCGTAATTTTCTTGTGATACCACACGTTTTAACTGCGTCCTGAAGTATTTTTGAAATATTTTTGAAATTATTTCAAGCGTGAGATGGGTCTTAAAATTTTCATTTGCTTGCTCCTTCTGTAGTGTTTTCCTTGTTGTTTTTTTTTTTTGTTGTTTTTTTTTAATGATGGTAAAGAGGATATAAATAGAAAATGAAAAGACAGCTTGGTATTGTATTTCCCATCTAAAATGTTCTGCCTTGTATTACATTAGCATAAGAAAAGTCTTACAGATCTGCATTATTCTCCGTTTTTGTTTTCCATGTTCAACACATAGGACATTTCTGTTACCTGGTTTATTTGGGACATTAACATACAACATATATTCATTCAGGTTGCCTTTTTTTTTCCCTTGTTTTCAAGTATTTGATAGTGGTTGTTTTTGTAACTGTGAGTAGGCACTCTGGTTTGGTTTGACTACACCTTTAATTCTGTATCTGAGAGATTTTATTTGGGTTCCTATAAAAGGAGGAGCTGGTTACATGAAATAAATCCTGCATCTTAAAGCCTACACCTCTTACATCCTACTTGTGATGCTAGTTTAGCTGATGGTCTTAAAAACAAAAAGGCTTTTTATAATGCCTTTTGTGAGTGTGGGGAGAGACTAAAAATAGTGTCTGCGTCTTTTTAAGACACAAGCTTACAACACAGCCTGCTTTCAAGCATTAACGCCTCCCTGCCCCACCCTTTGCTTAAGTTACTGTACCTTGATAGAGGTGACTAGAGCTGCTGTAGAAAATGCCCCTTGGAAAAAATCCTAATCCACTGTAGCTCAGAAGGCCTCTTTAATTAATGAGGCTTCATCTGTTGTAGAAATTTAAGTTCCTTGTATATTTGTCTAAACTACCGAAAAGAAAACATTATGACAAGTTCCTGAAGAAAAACCTGCCGTAGCGATAGCATCAGCCGCGATAAGATCAGAGTTTATACTTTTCCCCCGGGCTGTTTTCAGAAGGGCAGAGCCCCGCGGGCTGCACCTATTTTGCCAGGTGAGCCGGGATCTGCGCTGGGGAAAGTGGCTCTGAGGACTCTGCCAGGAACCTGGGAAGCGCAGCGGGAGGGTGCGCACCCCGGGCCCGCCGGGCAGGGCCGCCCCGCCGCGGCTTCGCGGGAAGCGCCCGTCCCGGCTGCTGCCAGGCTTGCTCATTTCGTTTGTTAAAGACAAAAGCAACTCAAATTTGAAAGGTTATTTCTTTCCGGATCCGTTCACAAAGAAACGGAAAGTAGTCCTTTGGGGAAAAAAACTTACATTTTTACCGTCCCCCTGCTGAAAGGACACGAAAACTTGATCGAAATGCTCCCAGCCAGCTTTGAAATCCTTTGGGCGGCTCGAGCAGATAATACTAACGTTTTTAAAGCTTAGAAGGGCGTTCCGGATAAAAATCCTGCAAATATTCCTAAATCGTCCTGAACAAACTAAGAGCGAAATTGCTGTAGCGCGAGTTACAAGGAATCGAGTAGAATTTAGCTTGAGGAGAGGGGGCTCGGGTGGGGAGAGATCGGCGATGTCTGCCCAGAGAGCGACTGGAAGTTCATGCGGGATCGGGTGGTTTCCTTAGGGGTTGCTTATCTGCTCGTCTGGCTACGCTACGATGCGATTTTATGCTGTACTTAAAAATCCGGGGAAAACAAATGTTTGTTAAAAAAAATATCGACCGGTTGCTCTAAAGCGCATTAATTATTCAGGCTAGATCTATACTTCCTTCGTGTCAAAGTCAAATGGATAACGCGTTCGCTCTGGGAAGCGAAAGGGAATAGCGATGAATTTGAAATTCAGAGTACAAGCGCTGGAAATTTACCGGGGGGGGGGGGAGCGAAAGAAAAAAAGCAAAAGAGATAAAGGCATAAGGAAAAAAAATTTAGAGGGCTAGGGTGTGGTAGGAAACGGCATGCTCTAATTCTGTCTAAACTCTGGCTAGCTGCTGCGCGACGCTCCGTGTTTCCCCAAGATTTAGAGGGAAAGCTTAAAGTTCTAGAAATATAGCAGATGTTGTCACACGCTGGAGTACGGAGTATATAAGTTCTGGGGTTGATTTTTTTTGTTTGTTTGTTTTGTTTTGTTCTTAGATGAGCGATCTTGAATAGAAACTAGAGGGAAGTTTAGAAAATGTCAATGAATATGCCAAGCCGAGGTGTCGCATTTAGACTATCTTTATATCTTGTGTTTCCGTTTCTTTTTAAAAATTTACTTCTGAGGTTCAGAAAGAATCTACTTGCCTGAATTAAAGAATCATTCACCAAAAGTCATAGTAAAGTTAAAGTAATATTTTTATTACTATTTGCAACAAGTCAGTTGTGGGGCACATTATCTGACCTTGGCACCGAAATACATTTAACATCAGTAAAACTTTTTTAAAGGGAGATTTGTACATATAGTTAAATAATTTTTCACTTGGTGACAACATTCAGGCAAACAAGAGAGAATAAGAAAAGGACTATACATGGATTGGAAAATGTACCTTTCGGGTTTCGTTTTGAGGTTGCAAAAGTCCGATTGCTTCTCTTTTTGTGACTTTTTAAAAATTCACATTGGAGGACAGGAGGAGAGACTCTTCCCTTCTTCTGTGCAAGGCGGTGAGAGTTTATGCCGGGAAAACCGTCTGCAAGTTTTTAAAGGCCGAGCTGCAGGTGGGTGGGGGGTGGCGGGGGCGCGTTTATTTCGCCGCCTCTTTCCGTCGTCGTTTGTGTTAAATAAAAAGTTTTTTTAGGCGCTGTTGTTGTTTACGGAGGACGAGTATGTTGGTTGTTTTGTTTTGTTTTTTGCGCGGGGCTGTTAACCCTATAGCTTGTCGAGGCTTTTGGGATTGGTGAGGATTTCTCTGGCTAGCCTCCAGGTCTGTTTGGCAGCGCTTTCCAGGGCCGAGTGGGGTTTGCCCTGAAAGAGATCTAGGTTGGGCAGGAAGTAGTGGGGGCAGCGCCGGCACTGCAGGCAGGAGATGAGCTGCAGGAGGATGCCGTTCAGCCGGTCGCCCAGGCACGCCTCGTCCCAGTCGGTCTCCCGCGGGTGCTTCTCGCACTCGTACAGCAGCAGCGTCTTCATGTGGTAGTTGTTGAGGGGCTGCCCAGGCAGTTCCAGGTGCCGGTCGCGCAGCGTCTTCAGCACCGAGAGGCACTTGTTCCTGCAGCCGCCCATCAGCAGCCGATTCTCGGCCTCACCGAACTGCAGCACCCAGGCATCGCTCTCGGCCGAGCTCTGCTTGCCCGTCAGCGAGTAGCACTCCTTGGACAGCAGGTTGAAGCCCTCCGCCTTCACCTCTGCCACCCGGTTGGGGCCGGGCCAGGGGATGTGGGGCATGGGCCACTGTGCCGCGCTGCGCGGCCAGATCCCGGTGCACTTGAAGGCGGGCGTGATCTGCACCACGTACCGCTCCCGGATGCGGAGCTTCACCTCGCTGGTGTCCGCGATCATCTTCACAACGTCCCGGTAGCTGCACTTGTCCACGGCCTGGGCCACCAGTGTCTGGAAGCGGGAGCGGATCTTGCGGGCGGACAGATAGCCCGAGGCGGTGATGAACTCCACCCAGAGGGACATGCTGCGCTTGCGGCCGTCGCTCAGCTTGAGCACGGCGCAGCCCGGCAGGGAGCCGTCGTCCACGAAGTTGAAGACGCCCATCTGGTTGAGGTAGAGTACCACCTCAAACTCGGTGGGCGAGATCACCTCCAGCCCCTCGTAGCGGGCGTCGATCTCGCTTAAGGAGCTGATGAAGCGCGGCTCCTGCACCTCCACCTCCTTCAGCACGTCCGAGACGACCTTGCACACCTCCCGGATGGTCTTGGCGATGGCCGCCTTGCGGGCCTGGCAGCGCTCCGTGTAGTATTTGTTGAGCTGGTAGACCAGCTTGGCCTGCGCGGCGATCATGTTGGGGCACAGGTCCGGGCTGTACACCGGGCTCTCGCAGTACGTTGAGGGATCCAATGCTTTAGCGGTGGCTGCAGCTTTGCGGAGGGCACCAGCCAAATCGCAGACCCCCACCCCCTCCGGGAAGAAGGCGGCAGCGGCGCTCCAGTGGGTGCAATTAAAAAAATCGGGGAGGAGGACGAAGCACAAAGGAGCGAAGCCCAGCGATTCCCCGGCAAGGAGCAGGCGGTGCCGGCTGGGCAGCGGCGGTGCCGGAGCGGCGGGCAGCCCCGCGGGCTCCCGCGGTGCAAAGTTTTGGGCGGCGGTGGGGGCAGGGAGGTCTGCGATGCCTCTGCGCTCAGGCGCCCACCCCCCCCGCGCAGCGATAAAATTGCTGTTTCAGTAGTTCATTAAAAAAAACAACCACAACAAAACCCACAAAACGACAAACAAAAAACCCAAACAAACTTCCCCAGAACTCGCGGATGGTCCCCGCAGAAAAGCCGGTCGGCGGCGAAGTTTAAAACCGCACACGATACGAGAGGACGAGAAGAATGCGAGCAATGCCCAGAGCGGAAGAGTGAACTCTGTCTGTCTGTCTGCCTCTCTCAGTCCGTGGCACCGCCAGAGATGTGCATGAGTTTGGCTGCCGCTCTCTCAGACTGTCAGGGGGTGTTGTTGATTTCCCTTTTCCTGCTGGAGGCGTTGTCTGAACCCGGCTCTGTGGCTTTCTCTATCTTTATGCGCAGACGTGTGCACTTGGTCTGTGATCTCTCATTCCTGTCCTGCAGCTCTATATAGATTGTTTTGAGATAGATATATAGGTTGTTGGTTGTTGTTGTTTTTTTTTTTTGTTGTTGGCGTTTGCTTTGTTTTTTTGTTGGTTTTTTTTTTGTTTTGTTTTCCTTTCTTTGCACAGACTGTGTTTTATCCTGAGCGGGAGGAGGGCGTAGCTGCTGTGCCTGGGATGGCTTCTCCTCCCCCTCCCCACCCCTAGAAGTGCGCGCCGGGGCTCTCACTTTCCGCGCCTCTCCGCTGCCGTACGCCCGTCTCTCTCCGGCGCTGCCGCCGGGCCCTGTAGTTTATGAATGGGGCCGCGGCCGGGCCGGGGGGCGTGGCCGGGTCGGGGGGCGGGGCTCCGCCTCCTTCAATCGCCGCCGAGCTGTCAGCGCCGCAGCCAATCGCAGCGGGCGGCAAGCACGGCCGGCGCGGGGGCGCGCACAGGCGCCCGCGCGTTCACGGCTGCCGCCGCCTCTTCCCCAGCGGCGGCGACGGGGTTAGAAGGGACCAGCCCGCTCTGTTCTGGGGTTCACCTGCGTTACAGCCGGGGGGTGCGAGGGGCTGTGGGCATCCGTCGACCCGGCGCGGGGTAGGAAAAAGCTGCAAGTTTGTCCTCTCGCCTCACCCTGGGTGCAGGGAGGTCGCTGCTTCCTCCCTCCCTCGCTTGCTGCGAGGAGACCCAGCGGCAGTGGCGGTGTGTGAAGGGAAGAGGGGAGAGGCGGTGCTGGTGCTTCACCGCAAGCATAAATCTTCCCTCGCTAGTGCCAGGCTGCAGCAGTGAAAGTGAGACCCTCACTGGAGCAGAGTTGCACACCTTGTTTTACTGCCCTCAGTCAGTGCCGGGGTCACGTTAATTCAGACAAATCTCGTGCCATAAAGGTCTGTTCATCCTCCTTAAGCGTTGGATTGAGTTATTCGAAAGGAAACGGTGTTTTATGCAAGTTTGAATTAATAAGAAATACTGAGTGATTCGGACGTTCATAAAGCTGCAGCTATGCTGTGTCCGCTCGGAAAGAGCTCTCTCGCACGGCTGTGGCCCCCGGGCAGTGCCTGCTGCAAAACAAGTGTTTCTCCTGCAGGAGCTTAGGGTGGGGGCAATTCGGCGTCCACATATTCCGTGCTTGGGCTGAGGGTGTGAGATTTCGTGGCGGCTTCGCCTTCCTCGAGCCACGCAGCTCTGCCGCGGGCACCGGCGGGCGGGCGGGGGGCGGCGGAGCCGAGCGGGTCCCTGCTGCGCGGGGGCGGCTGTGGCAGCCCGGCCGGTCGCCCCGGCCGGCGTGGCCGGGGCCGTTCACAGGCGATGCGTGGCTCTTTGCGGAGCCTCTGTTGAACCAGCTCGCAGCGGCTGGTCTCGGTTTCTTGTTCTTTCCTCCTTTCGCTGCAGCTGGCTGATTTTAATAAAGAAAATATCGCCGTCTGTTTTCCGTGTGCATTTAAATTAGAAACATGTCTAGTGCCGACCGTTCTACTGCGCGCTGCAAGAGCTAAGTACGGGCGCGCCCGGCGCCGGGGCTGGTGGGGCTCTGTTCTCTCCTTGGAGCGGATCGGCTCGTTCTTTTCCCCGATGCCGTCGGGGCACTGCGCATCCGGGTTGGGATGCAGGCACTCTGCCTCGGCCGGCGCTCGGTGGGCCGCGATGCTCGGTGCTCGACGGTGTCAAGTGTCCCAGCCGAGCCCGGCTCCGTCAGCGGGGAGACGAGCTCCGGGAAGGCTCCGAGGAGAGGAGGTTCAAAGGGGTGGGGGACAAGGGGCAGGCTGCGACGTGGGGAGAGCTGCTGGCTCAGAAAGTCGCTATCGCCGCTACTCTCACGGTCTCTAGGCGTCCCGGGGATGTGCAGGCCGGACGGGGGGCTCTGCGCCCCGGGTTGTGGGTAAGTGCCCGCGGACCTGTCCTCTCGCGGGGCCGCTGGAGACGGTCAGAGGCCCCTTCGGTGCGATGTGTCCGGGCCCGGCGGCGGCATTCGGCGGGCATCGTTGTGCTTCGCCTACGCGGAGCATCTCTTTGGGGCTCGGCTGACCAGACGGAGCTGCGAAGGTTCTGCGACTGGGACTCCGGGCTCCCTGCGGCAAGCGGCAGAAGTTATTTAGGACTAGGGGTCCCTTCACACCGCCCTGCCGACGCTGTCGGAGCGGGGCTCGCTCGCAGCCCCTCTGCCTTCCCGCAGCCGGGCCGGGGCTTTTCCCCGGCCTGGAGAGGGGTTCTGCACATCGACCCTCCCAGCAGTGGCGGGCAGGAAAGGCTCCGAGAGCGTCCGCAACGCGTGTGTAGCCCAGAGACGGTGTTTGGGGCGCGGAGGTGATGCCGGAGCCGTCAGGCGGCCCGGGCAAGGGTGGGGGGGCGCGCGCTTTCGTGTTTTCAGGGTAAAAGCCGAAGAAGCGGACAATCCCCCTCCCACCTTCCCCCGGTAAGGTGACTAATGATGAAGCGTTACTAGTGTTCAGACTTAAAACAATTCATTACCAATTTTCCTGTCTGAGGTTGAAGCTCTAGTAAATAATAAATCAGCTAAACAAAAGCCGACTTTAATTTATTGCCCAAGCGCTAATTAGAAACATCATTTGAGCAATAAACTTAAACACTTCCAGCAAATAATGCACGTGAAACCCTTCTCTCCTGTGTCTGGGCGCTTGTGGCCGCACTGCATTAAGACCAGCTTCATCTGTGGCGGAATTTACTCTCGCCGGGATGAATAATTGAAGGGCGAACAGGATCCGAAGAGGCTATAATTGAAGAGCCCTTGTCACCTCTGCTTTTATGTATGTT
The DNA here is from genome assembly GCF_020740795.1 of Apus apus. Classification (NCBI taxonomy): domain Eukaryota; kingdom Metazoa; phylum Chordata; class Aves; order Apodiformes; family Apodidae; genus Apus; species Apus apus. The sequence continues at coordinate 58,321,685 of NC_067285.1, read as the reverse complement.
AGTATAGAAGTCCATCAGCAGCTCCTTGATGGTGTATAAAACGAAGTGGCAGCCCCTCCAGCAGCAGGAGATACTGTATTCCATTAAAAAGACCGTAAGCGTGTGTGTGCCGCAGAAAGGGAAACTCTCAGGGCTAAAAGCCACTTGAAGTCTTCAGACCGATTGATCTGTATTCTCTCGTTATAATCCGTCTCATCATACTTGAGTTAATGAGGCAGGGGCGGGGGTGATCTGATGGTCCTTGACAAATTCATTAGGGAGGCTGCGGGACATTTTATTTGACTGTTAAACATCGTGTTTGTTTGGTTTAAGCAGTGCCAACATCAGCATGCCTCTGCCTGGAGCAATAGTGTTTTGTTAGCAAGGGCTTCTGTAAAAAGATACTGCAGGGGGGGCTCGGTGTGCTGAGAGGCTTTGCTGCTGCCGCGGCTCCTCCTGCCCCCTCCCTCTCGGTACCGCGGGGAGCTGGCGCTGGTGTAAATCCCGGGCCAGAGTATCTTCATCACGAGGATGGCAAAGTAGCAGCGAAGGGCTGCTATTTGGTGTGCAAGGAGGATTTTTTAAAATTATTTTTTATTTTCCTAAGAGCGCTATGCATTTGTATTAACCTTTAAAAACGGCAGAAGAAAACTGCAGAACAGCTCAGGGCTTCAGGAAGAAGCAGACAAGTTTCTTATCGTGTTATGATACAGTATGCTTGGGTTTGCTTGCCTAACTGCCTTATTAACGTGGCATATCCCAGAGCTTTTTGTTAAATTCTGAACAGTGTATTTTAAAATTTCTGTAGCATGCTTCTGATACAAGGTGTAATTTTTAAGACTAATCAAAGTTTAATCATATTGACTTGAGACTGTTAAAGGATTTCTGCCAAATCTGCCGGTTTTCTCTCAGTGAGGGGAGAGAGAAAAATGAATGCAGGAACAGGTGCTCCCAAAAGGAATAAGAAGTATTTTTATGAATAGCATGTGAAATATGTATGTGTATGTATACGCTTTGATTGTGGCAGCTTTGTAGATGAGACCTAGTTAGCATTCAATTATTTTCTAGTAGTTGGTTTTACATCTCTGTCCTTTCATTTAAGGAAAACAGTTTTGCAGAAAATAATACTTAATCTGTCTGTGGAACTTAACATTGTAATATATTTTTTTTCCTTAAGATTAGTCTTCAAACATTCTCAGCTTTAAATGCTTTGTAGGACTCTGCTTCCATTTATAGAAGAACAGTATGGGAAAAGAGCTAGTGCCCTTTGCCTGTCATTTTCATACATTCCTGCACTGCTGATGGAGCTTGAACTGCTGCAGGGAATGTATGGATTTGAAAAGAACTTATTCAGTAATGCATGTTACGTTTCTCCACAGCAAAACCGGGTTAGTAGTTGTAGTAAATGCTGCTGTGGGTTTGACAGATAAAAGTCTGTTTACTTTCAATAGTGTACAGTGTGCACCTTTTCTTGGAAGTTAAGGCTCAGCTTTACAATCTGCTGATCTCTTCCAAGGACTGTGTTGATGAAGTTAGTTGATAGCACACAGTGGGATGGAAAATATTGTTTTATTTCTATATGTCATTAATGCACCTCATCATTTAGGAGTGTTGCATAAATATTGTACTTTTTCCATTAAGATTGAATGGTATGGTAATTAAATAGTGTGCACATGCTCCTAAGTCTCCCCTAGCTTTCATATCTGCAGCAGGAAGGTGAAGGGTTCCAACTACTCATTTAAGCACCTTATTTTTGTTTTCCTCTTCACTTTTAAAATGTGAATGTGTTCACATTCTGATGTTTAACCATGAGCAACCTGCCGCGGAAGGCTGTCTCTAATGCTTTGAATCTTGTATTAAAGGTAGTGTCTTCTCTTTTCTCATGATGGCGAATGGTGACTTCTTTTAGCTGTGAAATTGTTTTGGATACTAAATACTCTTCTGTGAGTTTCTCTTCTGGAAGTTGGCGATTGGGGAAAATCGGACACGTGCACTAGAAAACATTTTTAGTGCTTCTGTAGCATTTTCTTCTTGTTAAAACTTCTTGAGGGCCTTTTGTTTCAATGCAGTAGGGCCACATGAATGCTATTTTATCCAGTAGAAATAACCAAATTAATGCATGTTGGCTTATCTTTATTTACAGTAGTGGATTAATTACATTAATAACATATGTTTTTAGAAGTATGAAGGCATGTAACATGCCAGGATTTTGTCAACTTGAGCCTCAGTTGAATGCAATAACACTTGCTTGTTTGAGAAAAATGTGAGGTGGGCTACAGGGATAATGTCTATTTCTTATAAATGCTGTGAGCCTAAATCAGCACTTACTTTTAAAACATGAAAATTAAGAAAATATAATTAGCAAAGTAAAAGTTATGGAAATTAAAATAAATACTCAAATTTTCAGGTGTTTGGCCATAACTTTTCTTTGTATCAGTAGCTGTGCGTTGATTGCTATGTTTATTGTCTTAGTTGTTCACAAATCTGTGCATATGCGTAAGTAATCACTCCAGCAAACAATAGCCTGTGTGGTTTTATTAGTTAGATGATTATTTTAAAGATCAAAAACTTCATGCAGCTATCTAAGATGAGGATAAGTTAATGTAGAAAATTCTCAAAACTGTATCCATTAAAAATGTCAGTTTCTCCCCCCAGAAGTGGAAGTTTCTCATTCGTATGCTTACATTTTGAAAAGTACTTTCCCAAATACCACATATAGCAATGTGAAATCCTGTGCTCTTCACTGACCACTATGCAGGTTACAACCTTTCAGTGAGTTTCTGTGAGTGCAATTTATAATGGGTGTTGTGGGAAGAGGGAACATAGGGAGCTCAGTCTTCTCAATAGCACTGGTGACCAGCATGGAGTATATTGAGTCACTCACTTGCTCTCTCCGCTGCATGTTTTAAGATTAATTTGACTTTGGATCCAGTAGAAAAGGCCTGAAATTTTATTTAATTAAAAAAACCCGCAATCCTGTTTGAACAGATTTCTAATTGTTCCCTCATTCAAATATAACACAGTTTAAATGCACAGAGTCCTCTACTTTTCTACATATTGTACTTCATAGTATTAAATTTTTATCCTTTGAAAGTACTATGTTGACATAAAAGTAGCATATTACTCATTATAAAATTATTGCAGGAGTTTTGTTGCTGCTTCTAGTGAGAGAATCAAATCATAGCTGTTCCTATTTTATATCTTGCTGTGCATATCTGACTTCAAAATAACTTCATGATAATTTGCTGCTGTTTTTTTTAGTTATCTGATGAATTAGGTAAAACTTGTGTGCAAAATAGTTCAAGGTACTACCATCTCCCGTAGCTGGGAAGGGGAAACTATTGGATCAAATAATGTATAGAAGCCATCTGCATAGTTTAATTGAAATAATATTTGGTGATCTAAGGGATGGAAATTGTTCTTTTTCTTTAACCGTCTGAAATAAAACTAGGATGTAAAACAGCTGTCTTGGCCTATGGAAATCAAGGTTCTGCCAGTCTGTTTCTTTTCTTCATTTTCTACTTCTATCTTCCTTTATTATCTTTGGATCCCAAGGAGTCTTTCTTATTTTCCAACTGGTTTTGTCTGCAACAAGGGGCTGGGTTGGTGGGTTTAAATAGACTTTGGATAGAGTGAAAAATCTTTGATCTATGGCTATGACTGCTTCCAAATGATTTGCTTGCTGGGACTGGACACTGTCCATGCCCTTTCACTTCACTATCAGATAGGCACACAAAAAGGACTTGACATGCTACCAGATGCATAGTTAATCATTGCATTAGGTCTGTAAAGGGGTCCATCCAGATTCAATTAGGTCTACCATTTTTAACTAGTGTTTGCTCTGTAGTTTGTTTGGAGGACAATATTAATTTAAACTGCTGTTCTGTTTATTTAAAAGTGCTTTAACCCAGTTCTGTGCTTTTCTTTTCAAGGAGTCTTCTATGCTTTTGTTCTGCTGTATGTATATTTAGAACAACTGAGTGTTACAGCATAACAAATATTTTTGCAGTGTAACATTATCTGAAGCTTTAATGAAAAAAAAAAATTGTCTTTTTCTGATTCAGCTTTTTTCCTTTCTCAATACCAGTTTCTAAAAGTGAATTTTAAGTAAGCTAAATGCAATGACTGGCATGTATTGAGAGGGTGTTCAGAAGAAAAGCTTTCAAGGGTATCTAGGTGTCTGGAACAGAATCTTAAAATTTAAAAACCAAACGGCAGCAGCTTTCCTATCAGTTATTTACAGAAGAGCTCATTCTTTTATCTGTTATTGCATGCTTTTGTGTGCGAAGGATTTTAACAGTGCAGGACTTAAAAAGGTTCAGGTGTAGGGTAAAAAGCATTAGGTATATTACTGCTCTGAATCTTGCCTGGGATTTCTAGGAGCAGTTTGTATATTTACATTAAAAGTTGTTAACTGTATGCACTGAATAAAGTGCATTGAAAATTCTTAGCATTCTCAGTGTTTAAAAAAAATAATACATGTAGTTCGCGGAAGTATCCAGTCTGTTCATGGTCTGAAGAAGCTGGAGTGTTAGTGTTATAGAAATTGTTTTGATCACACGTGCTATCTGTATTTCCCAGTAAAGCTTAAATTGAGGATGGTAAGCCTATGGAAGCAGGAGTGTAAAAGGCCATAAAACTGTTGTTGCTTGAAAATTGGTGTAATAAGAAAGGAGCACTAATCAGAGAAATTAAAAATATTTTAATTTAATTTTAATATGTTTATTTATTTTGGAGGAGAGGAGGAGCAAGGCATTCAGCTATTAAATTTTTTCTTTAATCTGTAAATAGTTACTAAAGCTATTGTATTTAACTTCAGGTTATAGCTAAGCCTTCATTTTAGATGTGAGATTTCTTGCTTTAGTTCTTTGCTTCATTGTTGTCAATATACTTTGATGGAGAGCAGATGCATTATAATGCATTTATAATTTGTAGTCACAGGGATATTCCGATGTTGCTAATGGACTTCCAAGGTACAGGATGTAGGAGTGGAAACTACTCAAAAGTGCCAACTAGGGCTCTCTGAGGATTTTTAAACTGTATATGCGTACCTGCTTCTCTGAAGTATGGGTGTGTGCATCTGTATAATCCATTGATTATTAGTATTAATGCAAATAAATATGCTGTGGAGAATCAGCCTAATACAAGAGTCCTTAAGAGGCACGGGCAGGTAGTTTTTCTCGATTCATCATCTATCTTGAAAGTTCATTCTAACTGGCATCAGAGTGCCAGCATGCCCATGAAGGGGAATTGTTTATATGTACTTTGTGGGTTTCCAGAGTGCGAACCTGAAAGAAAGTGGGACTTGAAATGCGAGGTCATTTGTGAATTTATGTTTTATCTCCTTTCACTTGAAAATTTATGAGGAGAGTGACTTAGGGTGCTTGCGTTGTGTGTTCCAGGGCTTGCCCCCACTGATAACACCCTTGTTGGCGTGAAAGTGCAATGCAAATTATGACAGTTACAACCTTCTGTTTTGTTTAACCTGTCAGTGGATTTCCTGGCTCAGTGCTGAGGGCAATGGCGTGTTCAGCTAGTTCCATATTCACCTAAACTTAAAAGGTCAGGTTTCTACAGGCAAGCCTAGTCAAAGCCTAATTGATGAGGAGGGTGGGGGGACAGAATTTACTGTTCTGTTGGCTAGTTTCATATCGTTAGGTTGTCCTGAAAGCATCAGGCAGTCACAGCGCCTTTCATGTAAGTGCTGACCCTAGACAGGAGCTGACAATCAAAGGAGGCAGCCACAGGAACCAGTGCAAGTAGGCTATTGATTTTTCAGTTAGGTCTAAGTAGTTTGTAGTATGGGTAATGGGTGACAGAGGCAGGTATGTCATTATCAATGAGCTCCAGAACAGTAGCGACAGCCCCCTCTCATATTTCCTTCAGCACTGACAGTATGCATCCAGCACTGGTCAATAAATCGCCCAACCTTTTACTGACAAGTGACTTGGAGGTGGGGGTGGGAGTCAAAGAGCTAAACTTCCATACTTGAACTTGACGTGGACACGGAGCAAGGATCTCAACATCTGCGTTCCTGGCTTGTCAGGCAAAGAGTTGAGGAGAACGTGGAGAACAAAACAGTGGTAGATGTGTGGCCAGATAAGCTTAACTTTGTTTTATGCCCTCTAGTAAGTAAAAGTTTTTCTTGAGATCAAGTAGAATAGCTTAAAATGCCAGCTCTCTTTATAATCGTGGTCTGGTTCAGCAGTTAAATTTAGGTTGCCATGGCAGGGTTTTGTTTTTACTTTAGTATTGCTCTGCATTTAATCAAGGTTATACTGCCATAGCAGTGCAACAATCGCAGTCTGCCATTTGAAATCCGCTTTTAATTCCTAGTTTCCTCTTCTTAAATTTCATAAATGGACACTATTAAAAGATATTGAAGCTTTCTTATAAATCCAAAGCACTAGCGATACAGTTTCTGTTCTGACTGCTAATGCTGTTTTAAGTTAGTAGTGGAGTACCAATACTTTAGGAAGCTGGGTAAAGTTTTTATTACTTGGATTTTACTAGCTGTAGTTTCTGAATTTAACAGAGGTAGGTCCAAATTTTAGCTTTACATTTAATTAATTTCGGAAAGATATTGGGAGAATGTACAATTTGTAATAAGTGATGGGGTTTATTTATTTTATTTCTTTTTAAATGCACATGAATGGAAAATCAGTTAAATGAAGTAAAGAATCTTTGGATCTTCTGAAGTTTGCTAATGTTGTTACTTTACTTGGGGGATGTAAGTTTTTTTGCAGAAGTTGGAATTCAGTCAGGTTTTATGCAGTGCACAGATGTTAAAAAAATAGCATGTGCTTTTAATTAAAAAAATCTTTAGACAAATTGAAATAAAGCAGAAGAGTAAATGTTTTGAAAAACTTCCTTAAAATAACTCATTGCTATGGTATCTTGTTTAACAATGTTTGTAATGTTACAGAGAGCAGGAATCTGAGACTGTGTATGTTGAATAGCTGCAAAGTATCATATGTGTCTGAAACTTTTTCATCTGCCTGCAGCAGCTAAAGCTGTTTTCTTCATGGTTGGCTTTTCAAATGTAAGAGCAATGTTGATGCAGACTAAAGAAGTGAGGTTGAAATTTATCACTGGATTATGAAATCCCTTAATAAATATTTGTATAAGCTAAAAACATGAGTACCTGTATATTTGAAGCACTTATAAAATTAATTGGTTATAAATATCTATTTGAATATTGTTACATTGCCCACTGAACAACACTTTGGAAGAGGGGCTGCCCAGCTGTCTTCCAGAGGAAAAAAACTTACATTAGTTGGATCAAAGATGCGCCGGGTTGTTTGAGGCTTTTGGTATTTAATGGGAGTTTTTCCTCTGTCAGCAGCTACTCATTTACCACATCTTGCAGGGTCTTCTTTTTTCTCTTAAACTAGATAAAATGTACAGCCATGCAATCTAAATCTTATCTTTTCTTATAAACAGGTACAGAATCTTTTACTGCATTTTTAGTGTTGCTGGCATGTTGTGTTATTGCAGAAAGGTAAAGAGGAACTGCAGAAAGGCGACAAATTAAATTTTCATGAAAGAAAACCCTAATCAGCAGTGACAGGGTAAGAGAAAGATGATTGCCACTTGGTCATTGTGGAGAGGCACTTAGACTTGGTGTCAGTGCTTCTGTTAATGATGACTAATGTCTTTCTCGAAGAAAAGGCATGCTCAAACATAATGCTACAATCTGGAGAAAGAACGGAGAGATAGGCACTGTTAAGGAAGAAGGCTGTGAATCCTAAAACAAAAGCTCAGGTCTTGAATTGAAAATGCTGCAGTGTTTTTTCAATGCCAGAAAGCACAGCTGTAAAACTCTTCTTGTTTCGCTCTTTAAGCAAAGTAGTAATAATGATAAATATATATATCTATACATGTGCGTATTATGTGCTACCTAGTATCTGCTGCTTTAATTAAAAAAAAGAAAATAAAGATGACTCTGACATATAAGCAGACTAGTCAGAAGTAAACAGTCACATTTTATTCCTCTTCTGTTAATGAACTTACTTTTTAAAAAGAAGAAAAGCTGCTGCAATATATTGTTTCTGAAGCACAGTGCTGTGTTCTGAATAAATCTTTCATAGTCAAATGTAAAATGACTCAAAAGACCTTTTCAAATCTTGAAGCTTAGGTTGTTAGGTATATTGGCAAAACAGAGGTGGCATGTGTCATTTCTTCAGCTTTTCCCAAAGTGAGACCTTTCAGAAGGGCATTTGCAATGCTTGTCGTATTTTTTCATATACTTCTTATTGGCCTGACAAGTCTAGAGGACCATGAGAAAACAGATGTCATTGCATTCAGACAACACTAATTACTCTGGGATTTTTGCAGCCTCAGTGCCTGCATGTAACTGTCGATTATGACTGTTTATGTGGCCTATCATGGGTACACGTTGCACATTCAGATGGTACCACTAGTCTTTGTGTTTCCTGTTATCACACAATAAGATGTAAAAAATCAGCAACAAGCACCACAACAAGGAAATGCCTGAATGTGTGACTTCTTTATGTTTAAAATGCATTGTGTTAAAGATTGTGTTCACATTCGTTATTAGATTTAAGTGTTTTAGCATCTGTTTATTAACTGTAGAGCAGTGCTTCAGCTGTCAGTTTTCACTGTGGTTCTTTATGTTGCAGGCTTTACTTTTTTGCAGTTGTATAAACACTATATGAAAAATGCTGATTGACCCAGCAGTCATCAGAATTTTTCCATGTCTAACCTTCATACCGAACTGATAGAGTTTTCTAACATGTCACAGTTTTCAGTAGAAACCAACAGTCTTGTTCTCTCACAAACTGCATTGTTGGTATTTTCTTTGTTAAATTTTCTTAAGGACTCTTTCACTGTCGATTCTGTTCTTCCTGTGTAGCAATAACTGCTGCATGATTTTTAACACAAAGTTCAAATGGTGGTCACGTTGTGGCCTGGCTTTGTATGTTATCTTGAATTTTGGTACATGTTTCATAAGCAGAACAACCAGCGTTAATCACAGATTGGAAAATAAAAGCTCCAATAATGTAACTTCACTTGCTGATGAAGCAGAAATAGAAGCAGCTTTATCAAAGATGTATGATGAGATAAAACTGCAGTCTCTGCTGTACAGTTATAGTAATTATGACTAATGAACCGTCCAGTCTGGATGAAATGGCATGCCCACAGGGACTGTGGCCAATCAGTTGTGACTTATGCAAGCTGAACAAAACATTGATGGTGTTCCAGATTCCGTATGAGAGCAGGAAGTGTAGGCTTTGTTTGGAACGTCAGCTTTGTCAAGTTATTTTCATGCAGTTTAGGAATAAACGGCATTAGTAAATAAGGTTGTAAGAGCTAGGGTTTGTTGAGTTTTTAAACAGGCATTAAGAATTGCAATTCATTGTGATGAAATATACCTGAATAAAAAAAACCCTGCCTCAATGGCACATGCCTGATGCATTAGACTTCGGAGTTGTGCTGATGATCTTGCTAATCCAAGTCACTCAAAAATCGTGTTATATTTTAATATGCTGAAGACAATGAAAATAAAAGATCAAAAACTTGTGTATATGAGCATATCTCTATTTAGGTTTACTGTGGCGATTTAGTTTTTAACAAATTTATTTGAGACCTGATACTTTGTGATTTTGAAGCATTCTCCATTTAAAATTGGCCTATCCTTTGTAACTAAAAGACAGGTACTTCACAGTGGTTTTAATTTCTTTTTTTTTTTTTTGACAATGTATAGACTAGCAGTGTAATAATTTTAAACCAGCTTCTTTTTATGAAAGCAATGTGTGTAGCTGTAAAGAAGGAAAGGAAAAAAAAACCACCAAAATTCTGAATGTTAAAATGCATACGGGAGACTTCTGAAGTTAATTGTAGGCTAAAAGCACAGTACAAAAAATATTTTATAAGTTTGGGCTAAGTTGTTTAGGCCCAGACTGGAAGCAGTTGTGGATCAGCCATTTTTCTTACGTGTAAGTGTTTGAAAAGTTTGGGAGTAAAATGTTCAACATGTTACAGATGTTAATGATACATTGCAATCAATTTAACATTTTGCCTGAACCTTTTCAGAAGGCTATAAAGAAAAATTATTTAAAAAATTAATTGCAAGCAAACTATGGGAAAAGTGAAACAAAACAAACCCAGCCTTAAAACATTTAGAATAAAGTTAAAACGTCATTTGACAAAAACAATTTTAGACTGTTGTGCAGTTTAAAAATGGTTTGTGTTAGTCAGGAAGATTCAAGATATGTTGATTCTTAAAGTACACCTGAAGTTAATAAATTGTTGTCAAAGAAACTGTCAATTTAAGACCGAAATATGAAAAAATTACTGGTCTTTTATATTGCTTAATAGAAGGGTAGATAGTGATTTGACACATCTGATTTTTCAGAAAGATTTTTTTTTTAGGTCACACATTATTTTCTTCTTTTTTTCCATGCTGTATTGAAACTTATAAGCTGATACTTTATTCACCATGGTTAAGTTATTCTTTTCCTAAAATGGAGAAAATCACAATCATATTGCCAGTACTTGTCATCTTTTATTCTGAGCAAACCTCAAAGTGCTGTTAGATGTGGATTCAAGGATATTTTTAAGTAAAGAATTTCTATTATTTCAGTCGTTAGACACGTGATTAAATTATTTAACTAAGTCTATTTAAAATAGAAAACAAGCCCAAACACCACCAAACCACAGAACCCCCAAAACGCCCCAAAGAAACCCATCCACATTAGAAATCTAAATTTGTTCACTTCTTCCTTTGTATCTGTTTTGGAAGTGTTGAAAGATCCTGCAGGAGATCTACTGAGAATCAGAATACTTTTCTTTTGTCTCTTGCAAAAAAGTGTATTGCATTAAATATTGCAAATATGGAAATACTGCATACGATTCAGAGTATAATGTTAGATAAAGAATGTTGATAAGTAAACTCCTTTGAAAAATGATTACATTTTGGCTGTGCTTAATAATGGTAAGATCTTTGGGAGCCTATGGCACTCTAATGCACGAGTCTCTTTCACATTGTAATTTCAGAATCAGTAGGATGCAGTGTATTATGTACATTATCTAATTTTACTGTACTGAAGGTTGCATTAGGATCAATTCTGTTTAATGACTGTATCAGAATTGTGCCAGTGAGGTCAGGACTGAATTTACTAGATGATTTATAAATGTACAAAACTCATTGCTGTTCTTCCAAAGACAGATTTTTTTATATATATATAAAATATTATATATATTATATGTATAGTTATACACTAAAAGAATTTTTGAAATAGTATTTATATGCATTAAGATGAAGCAGTAACTTTTAGACTGTGGTTTTTTAGGAGGCCTCAGACTATAGTTTTACCTTTTTCTTATGAAATCATTGGTTAAATGCCTCTGAATTTATGCCAGCATGAAACAGCTTTTTGCTTATTTGGGACATCAGTTGTTTTCACTTTGTTACCCTTTACAGATCTGAACTCATTATTGGTGTCAACAAGTTGTGCTTCTAAGTAAAATACCATGTGGAGTCACAGATATTCAATGTATGTATACACTACATAAATTAAAGTTGAGGAGCATTTGATCTCAAGGATTTAATTTTATGTTGCTATGTGTGTCTGTGTACACACATAAGATACCATGTACATCACTGGTTAAATTTGTTAGCCATGTCTTTTTTTTTTATGTGAGAATGGCTTAATTGACTTTGGATCCTATGTACAACTTCCAAAGTCTTAAGAAAGAAGAGGCCTGCTTAAGAAAAATAAATTGTGTTTAGTATTTGTTGTTGGAGAGTGTTCTCTTCTAACTGTGTAATTTGCATCACAAACCAGCAAAATTCAAAGATGGGTCTGTTGAGGACTGATTCTCTTATATAAATTCAGAATTGCATAGATTGCTTATGTCTTGAAACTTGTTAGCTATTTTTGTTGTCTTTTTACCTTCCACAATTTATATTGATGATATGTGATGATTTGAGGAATGATTATAAACTCTATTTCTGTGCTGCTCAAAATAGATTTTAATCTTTTCTTCTACTCCTTAACCTCCCAGTGAAACACGTTTTCTGTTGCTTAGGTATCTTATGCTGATCAAATGGTATAATGACCTGCACTCTGAAAAAAGATATTTTAATGGAAACATATTTTTAAAAACCTTTTTCTAAAGAAACTTCTTGTCTGATTTCTGCTGTCTGCTAGCGCATGAGAGTGTTTCACCAATGGGAAAATTATTTCCTCCTAATCTTCAGAATATTCTTCCTGCCGTTTTATGTTCTCATTTGAACGAAATCCAGGCAAACAGTGAGTTACCTGCTCAGTGGCCCCTCTTCCCACATCTGCTACGTAGCAGGCAGAAAGAGTGGAAAACTCCCACTTCCCCCTGATATGCTAGGATTGGTTTCTCTTACATGTGAGCTTGCTCGGCTCTCCCATATTGGAATGTAAACCTCAAATGTGTTTTCTCTGAGCTGCTGGAAATGTTCTCTGCCTCAGTCTCTTTGTGGATAAAAAATGTCTATCTGCTTTTGACTAAGATACCTTTTGGATAATTATTTCAGATGTTTTCTGCATGTTAGGGATTCTGGAATTAGAACTATTGCTGATTTTTCCTTAGACTTTCATACATGTATGTTGACTGGTGCTTATGGCTGTAGGAATAAGTCAATATTCTGATTTGGGAGACAAACTGAAACAGAAAATTATGCTTCAGTGCAGGAAACTTACTTAGCATTCAATGAAAGTGAGAACAACTGTGGGGCTGCTTTAACTTTTTCTGGTTTGCAATGACTATTACAAAACAGAGCTGGTCAGATCAGCATATACTGCTTACCTTATCCATCCCAAATATATCCCTAGTTAGTCTTACACTTGAGTCAGGTGTAGGAAAAGCTGGTAAAAGTGTGATTGTGTTGGCTTTGTCCACGATTTTCCTTGTAACAGGGTATCTTCAGTTGCCCATTTAGGACTAGTCTTATTTGCAAAGTTTTGGCAGGGCAGGGGGAACCTTTAAAGGACTGAAGATTTGCCTCCCATTACTCTTGTTCTGGATTCCAATCTTACATGTGTTGGATCTAAATTCACGGTAACTCATTTAACTGGGTTGTATTACGTTGATCTAAAACAAAGCAGAGCCTAGCAAAATAAAAAAGAACCCATTTTCCTACAATGTCAAGTTTGAGATATTTTTTTTCTGCTAAGGTAACAAGTCAAAACTTCAAAAAATGTATGCAAACTAGAGGTATTAAAAAGTAAATTTAAATATTTTGTTTTATTTTGACCCCTTGACTTTAATTATCAATCATCTAGCACTTTTGGGACTGTGGCAATAGAAAGCAATGATCAGTAACCTCCAAAATTACCTAAGCAGTCAAAACCAAGGCATTTTTTAAATAAAATGTTTGTTTTGTTTGAGAACATAAAAATGTCATTCTTTTTAAAGATGACTCTCCTCCACAGTGTTCAATTTGACTAATAAAAAGTAGCATTTCTCATGAGCGTTTTCTACTTGCATTGATATACAGCAATTCGATTTACAATTCCAACAGTGATTTTATATATATATGTGTGTGTGTGTATCAATGAAAATTAAATTTCAGAAATTTTTTACTATCTTTACACTTTAGCACTCTATGTTGTGTTGTAGGTATTTGTTTTTCAAGGGTACCTGCCAAGATATTTGCAGATATCTGTTCTGTTGTGTGTTGGAGTTCGGATTATAGACACTTTTGTTCTGCCTCCTACCTCTTTCACTCTTTTGTGTGTTGTATTTAACCTTAAATGTCTTTTATTTCTCTTTGATGAGAAGCAAATCTTAAGATCCTATGCTTCCTTGTTGCTTGTAGGTCAATGTTTTGTTTTTTTTCCTAATCATAAACTAATAGAGTAAGTATCATTCCCAATGTAAAGTATTAATCTTTCAGGCATTTGTCCTGTGCTGGAGAAAATAAATAATTAGAGATAGGTAAGAGGTGAATCATGTGTAGGTATAAATATTCTGTAGATTTAAACATGCTGCATGGCAACTCTAGGTCTCTTTTGAGATAGTAGTGAAAACCTAAATTGTGTGCCTCATATATTTAAGGCCGGTGAGCCTATATGATTTTATTAATGTTCTATAAATCTTATATTCACGAGCAGTGTTTACTACTGTGCAGTATTTTAAAAATAAAATTTATGCCTCACTGCAGAAGGAAGGTAGGCCAGTGAAAAAAATACAAGGGTGGATCTCAAACATTTATCCAAATCTGACAAGTATTTGCAAAAGATTTACTTCTGTATGTTTCTACAAGGGAAAATGATAGGTATTCTACCCTCAATTTTAATAAAATACATAAATATTTATTTATACATACGCAGGTAAAACAAGGACATGTCTTTTGTCACTGTCTATACACAAGAACCTTATATGTGTTCATATATGACACATTGGATCATGGAATGAGCTTTTAATTCTGGTTTAAGATAGATCCTTCTTCATTTCACTGTAATGCCTGGAAGACCTTACTGGAGACCCCGGCCACTTCTCTGATAGAATAGTGATTTTCTTGGTGGGGCATATCTTGGCAGTCTTTGGCCACATGCATCTTTCGCTGCATATCCCATATCTTCTGTACCTAACAGTATTCCCTAAGCAAAATGGATGGGTTGTTACACTAATATGTAAGTTAGGATGAGCCACAGAATCTCAGGACAGGTTATTTCCCACTTAGAAGACTGGTTGGATCTTTTTTGCTAAACGACTTGTGTTTTCCTCCTTTATAGCACCTAGGCTAACTGTCTCTCTGGTTCCTAGGGGAATGGCACAAAGTTACTGTGGCTGTAATTCATTCCAGTAGTGAAGCTGCCCACTTGGAAGTTACTTGCCTAGTGCTGTTAAAAAGGCAATGGTTATTTCACCAAGGAAACATTTTTTATTTGTATAGGTGCATCGTAGATTGTACAGAAAAATACATTTAATGTACCATGCGTAACCTTCCATGCCTCTTAAACTTGCACTTCCACCTTGTGGTGGTTAAAATATCAGTCAGCAATACAAAACAGATAATCTGGATGCCTTAAGAACTGTTGAAAGTTTTGTTACACTCTTTATGCTTTTATACTTCTTATAATTTAATAGCAGGTTCTCATGCCATTTAAAAAGAGGCATATGTACTTTACTATGCAGTGTTTGATTCCATAGATAGCAACAAAAGCATTCCTCGTGATGGAGAGGTGCACAGAACAATTAAAAAAATAATTGTGGAATACATGAAAATTCTACACCTTGACATACTTATCACTGGAATTACTCTTGAATATAGGTACTTAAATAATTAGTTTCATAATTTGTAGTGTTAGAAATTATCCAATTATTATTGTGAATATTTAAATAATCTAAGTAGCCTCAGTAATGGGAGATGTGTAGATTTTTTGTTTTTAATTGTTAGTGTGTGGCATGTTTTTTCTGTCCTTCCTGCAGCCTTCAGAAACTTCTTAAAGAAAAAGTATTTCTTTTGCCATGTTCTGTCAGTATGGGAAATTGCTGTAACTGGTGAGAAAGAAATAAATGGTGCATTATACAATACCAAGCTGTTTGGGGTCCTCTGTTTTGTTTGTGTGATATTGTGGGTGCGGGTAGTAAAAATCCAGTTACTGGAGTACTGCATACTCCTTCAGGTGCCTTAGAGCAAGTTTGGTATAAGATGCTGTGGTTCTGCCCTTCCTGCTCCAACTCTGCCCTCGTACCAGCTCTGCAGTGAGTGTGCTGAGCCTGTTCAGCCGGCTGATCTGTTAAAAAAAGAATTCTCCTCATCTTAACAGAGCCAGTTTTCAGCTGGCTGAGCTTCCTGAAATAGTTTTCTCTACATTTTTACCTGGTGTTTGTGCTAGTGCAAGGTATGTTTAGCATAGCAGATGTTTGACCATGGAGTATGGTGTTGCAGCAGCCTGTATTTATGTTTGCTTAAATACCCGTGGAAATGATGCTCTGAATCTGCTTTTCACAAGGGTTGCTCTTTTGTGGATCCTCTGGATTGTAGGAAGAGGTACAGGTTTTTCACCTGGACAGGTAGTGTGTTTTTCCCTTAGGCATTTGATAGACATGAGGGTTTGGATATAAAAAAATTTTTTTTTTTATATTGGCTTGTGTTACAAATGACAATGAGGATCTTTCATATTTGGATATATACTCTACCATTTTTATGCATTCCTGTTAGTCCTTCTGAGTAGCCCTAGTTATTCCACTTCTTCTTCTGACCCCTATGACACAAGTTTTCAACCCCTACAGCTTTTTGGACACGTGCTGTCACCCCTTGGGTACTCTGGAGAACATGGAGGAGAATTCAGACATGCACTAATGTGCCCTAGTACCCTAGTTTACAGATTTATTATACACCTGGGAGAGCAATGCCATGATGTATCCTGTTATGTTGAAATTATCCTTAACTGAATCCAGGCTAGGATAACATAGAAATAAAAGCATTACTTTGCAATGTTCAGAATGGAAAATACACTTAGCTACATGCATAAAAAACAGAGGTGAAGAAATAAAGTAGAAGGTCCCACTTGCACAGAGATTAAATTGGAAGGATCGTCTATCCTGGATACAGTTTCTCAACTGACTGCGACTTGACGCGTAGGGTATGCAAAAAAGGAGCATAACTACATACATATATATGTCAGGAAATCATGGGTAGCAATCAGCTGGATCTATGGAGGGAAGCCTTCAGATTGAAGAAATGCCTTCCAGTGACCTGGAGTAACCAAGAAGAATTTTTGGCATGCAGTTAAGTGCATTTGGACCCCCAGGATTCTTGAATAAGTTTTGTAGCTGGATTTGTGGACACCAGTGTGAACTCTTTCACGCTGGATTGCTAGTGTAGTATGTATATGTATACAACAGAGATTGAGTTAGTATTTGCTGTGAACATCTGTGATAAGAAAGTATGACTAAAAAACATGTGGTCCGCTAAACTAATGATTCTGTTGACTTGCGTATCAGGTGGCTTCTTTGGTATGTATACACAGGTTGAAAGCAAAGATGATCTCCTGTGTGGTTTTCCAGGTAAGTGGCAAATACAGGGTTGTCCCACAGACAGTGTAACATTATGTCCTATTCTGCAGGTCTTTGACATGAAGCCTGATGAGTAAGTGTGATACACAGATTAATTGTATGGGTTTCAACAGCAAGATGATTTGCTGTCACAGACCAGAGAGTAGCTGTACTGTACTATTTCAATGCCTGGCTGGTGTTTAGTTTTAGGAAAGGTTGTTACTACACGAATAAGAGTCCTGAGCATTTTCCTTGAGTGCCCCCATTGTCTTTGTTTGCAGTTAATAAATGATGGGCTAGAGGGTACATGAAGAGGTTAGATGTCTGCTTGCATTGTGCTTTCACTGCCCAGCACTCTGTATATTCGTTTTGTGGACATTTAAAATGGGTATTCATTATTGTTGCTCAGAAGGATTTGGTACCCATATTTCACCTGTTCTAATGTTCCTGCAAAAGCAGCTGGGGAGCTGATGTTATTTTTTTAGAGATAAATACTTTGCTGTTAAACTTTTGGTAGGTATTTCTACCATGAAGCAAAATTGTTTCCTCTAACCTGTATGTCTGTAGGAACTGAAGAAGTCTTGCTGTCCACTGCAGTTTCAGGAAATAGATGGGTTTCTTTGGCCTTATGTCTCTTCTGTATTAAGGAGTTCTCCATTGCCAACCATAATAATGAGACAAATTTTTCCAATTCTGAGTAAAGCCACTGTTGAGTGGCAGTAGTTACTCACTTTAAATGACATCTGGTTACACAGCAAAACTTGATTTACATGTACTTTTTTATTTCTTTGTGAGGTCTCAAGAGGGATAAAAACTTAAAAAAAAGAAAAAAAAAAAAGAAAAAAGAAGTGTATATATATGGGGTTTAGAAATATTAACTAATTTGGGAGAAGTTTCGGTGTGCACATGTAGTGGCTGCATTAGCATAATGGGTATTTTTACCCTGTAAGGTATGTTCCACTGTTCTGCTCTCTCCTGTGCATCCATTTACTTAAAGGAGTGTGAAAAGGGCTATTTCCTAGAGGGAAAGTACTGGGGTAACAGCATCATGTACTGCTTTACTTTCTCCTAAACCAATTTGTATTTTCACTTTACTTTGTATTTTGATCGACGAGTTATATCTCAAGGCAGAGTCTATTTATTTAGAAAGTTACCTGTTTAAGGAAACAATTCATTATGTGTCGTGGAGCCGATGAGTTCAGTAGAGCCACCTTTTAATCCTCGATTCCCTGTGGATTTTCTTTCACAATACCTTTCTCCTTTAAGTCCCTAAAACTACAGTCCTTTTGAGTGAATAGGGGCTATTTTATACACCACCCTGCTTCCAATCCAATTAAAGGCTCAATAATAGACGGATTAGGGAAAGTTTACTTCTTAGTAGAAGTGCAGCTTTGGAAAAATAGTGCGTTGATAGCAAGAGGGAATGTGAAGGAAAGCGGAGAAAATTAAGGAGATAATGGTCAGTAATCTTAACTTGTCTGATGTTTGCGCTGTTCACAATATAGTGGACTCTCAGAATACGTAGAACAATGATTCAGATTCTTTAACCATTTTGTTGCTGGAGTTTGCCTGTCTCTTCAATTTTCTTCACTCTTGCTTTTGTTATCTGCATCTTGCACAAATGCCACCTAATCCTTTACTTTAAGTCCCCAGAGTAGGAGACTTTGTAGTGTTTTCTTTGGGGGGGAGTTGAGGAGAAACACAGGAAAGCAATGAGTTAATGACAAAGTTAATCTGTTGTATTATGAAAGTAATTAAGTATCAAAGTTTGCACAACACCTTTCAATTAGGTTTTTAGAACTGCCATTTGAGAACCTCTGTGACAAATAACAAGCTGCCTTTGGAAGTTCTTGAGTGAAATGTTCGATGCTGAAAACCGAATCCTGAAACTGTTATGTAAACAGAAAACAGGGCATTATGTATCCATAAGCGTTGCTTGATGCATAATAAATGCATCAAGTCAAAGCAAAAAAAAAAAATTTCTTGGTGTGCTTGGTTGACATAAAAGTCACGTTGCAGATTCAGTGCCTTGCCTGTCACTTTGCCTTACAGGTTGATTCCAGAGCAAATAGGTTTACTGTAGAGCTATGAAGGTGCAAATGCCTCAGAATTACACCTTGATCTGTATCCTTTGCATGTCTTCAAAAGAATCCCTTAACCGTATCAGTCAGTGCGAGTGGTTAGCAAAGTGTTAAGACCATGCTCTTTTTTTCAGAATTCGGAGTTAGGTAGTTGAACAAAGAATGCTGCTTTGTGCCATCAAACCTTTCTCCTTTTTCCCCCTTCTTTTTTGGAGGAGGGAGGGGTGGATAAATTAAGCCTTCTCCATTTTGTAGAACAACGAGTAGTCATTATTTTCAGCTACTTTGCTACCTTATTATTGCCAAGGTCTCTACAGAGCCTTTTTCTTTGCCTACCATAGTGGATTGTAGTGGGCTAAATGTTTAATGAGTCAATGCGTTAAAGGCTTCACTTTTCTTCCAATTAACCCCAAGACCACTCTGGCATTTTTGTAAAGCCACAGAAGTATTTTGTGAGGCCTAAAGGGTAAGCTGCAGGCAGGCTGTGAAGAATGTAAAAAGACTAACCTGCTAACAAACACTGTGCAATAGGACAAAGAGAGTTTAATCCGTATTATGGTAAATGCTGGCTTAGTGTCCCAAAAGGGCTTTGCAGAGTGGAACAAAACAAAGAGGGCAGCACCAATAAAAATCCAGTGCTTTTATTTTTATACACAAAATTGTTGCAAAAGAAAAACTGATAATAGCATTAAGAAAAGGTTTGAATGGTGGTTTTAAATATGATACTAAACATTGCAATTGTTCACCATTTGAATACTGTTTGTTATACATAAAGAAGCTAAAAGCAACATAGAGGCTCCAGTTGATTAAATATTCATGAAAATTGGTCAGATGAGTACCTCAATTTAAATTTGAAATGTTTGTGAATTAGTGTATCGTAAGATAAAATATAAGTTATATGTTCATTAGTGCGTGTGTTTCTACAGAGACAAACATAGGAGTGTGTTTTATGTGAACATGTGCGAAATGCAAGGGCATTTATAAAATATGTAGTAGAATGCTGCGTACTCTTATTTATCCTCTCCATAAAAGGCAAACAGAAAACCAAGGATAGTCACCATTATCTTATTCAAAACCTAGTGAAGATTAAGGGAGATTTACAGAGTAGAGTATTACATTCAAATTCTTAGTATTGAAAAAGGCTGGCTGTACTTATGCTTTAAAAATTGTTACATAGGAGAAAATTAAGTAATTGCTTTTTAAAACTTCAATGCTAGCTGTGATTTCATCTCTGTAACTGTTTTAATACACTCAAATGTAAAATAAATAAGCTGGTAACTATGAAAAAAGAGGAGAAAAAAATAGCATTCCAGACATCCAAGGAATAGTGAAAGGATTGCTACATTCCTGATGCTGCTTTAAATGCAAGGTCGTCAGCTGTAAAAATATAAACACAAAGTTCTGAGCGATGGATAGGGTATTTTAGGAAGTGTTTTCCCATTACTTTGGTGAAAATACCTAGTTACTTTAATTTTACCCACATCATCTCCTAAGGATATGAAAAAATATCTTACGTATTAGATGTCTCCCTCAATTCTAAACTTTTATAGTAGTCACCTGATTCTCTTGAGCCTCGCTGTATTACTTCATAACTATCCTTTCTGTATTTGTTTTAACTTTGCTAGCATCACAAGGAGTAATGAGGTTTGTGCTTTAGTGTGTAGGAGAGCAGTTTTTGGAGATGTAATTAACAAATGTGATTAAAATAGTATTTGAAATAGATCTGCCACTGAGAATTTTGCTAGGAATAGCACTGTTATCCTTAGAAACAGGGAAGGATGCTCAGAAAAAGACATAGGTCTCAGCTCACATCTTTGTGGGGATGGTGGGATAGTACAGCAAATGCACTCTGTGGAAGTTTGCTCCTAGATAAGTCCCTGGAAATGGCAGACTGACCTTCTGTAGTGCAGTCAGCATGAAACCTGCTCAGTGACTGTACAGAATAAATGCTGTGATGGAGCTCCATATGCTTTTGCTGCAGAGGGGACAGTAAACCATCTTTTGGTGCCGAGACTCTGAACAAATTCATGGCGATATTCCCTAGACAGAGAGGGCTGCCTGCTGGCAACAGATACAGGAGTTCAATGTGTAAAGTCCGATAAGGATGACATGTAATTTGTGTTGCAGTTTGACTGTTAATTTTGTATAAAGCAGTAGCCTTTACAGATCTTTCACTGAGAACCTTTAATTGGGAAAAGTAAATTCATGTCATTAAGAGTATATAATTTAAGGAGAAGCAAGGTAACTTTTTGTTGAATGAAGCATTCAGGGTACTTTTGGTTTGAATACTTCCATTTAGTATTGTGGAATTAGGCCAGCAGTATCATTTGGTTTTTGTTACAAGACAGGTTTTTTTACCAGCATCTCATGTAAAATGTCTATCTTATCTGCTTCGTGCTGTTCCTCTTATAGTTAAGCATATTGAAGTGTAATTAAAATTAAATGCCAACACTAAATCTTGTCTGCTGGGGGGTATAACTGAAATATTTGAATAAGATTTTGGAAATATTTGTGACTTTTGGGCAAATTACAGCCATATCCATTTGCTGCAGACAGAAATATGCCATTAATTTCTTTTTAATAAATTAGTGCTTTTTTTCATAAGGACAAGTAGAAGTCACCATGTCAACAGAACTTTTTTTTTTCCCCTAGGTGTAGTGATACAGAATATTAATGGTGAAAAAATTTAAGTGGAGAGGGGAAGTTTCATCTTTTAAGTGTTACAGGGCTAAGTATGAGTCTAACGGTTAAAGATTACAGGTTGGGGATTATTTGGTTGAGTTTTTTCAGTGTGTTCATTGTATTTGTAATTATGTAGAATAGTGGCATTTACATAAAAAATTACTGGGCAAGCTACTACAATATGACAATTTTGGAAGTTCTCTTAGATTAGGGCAAAGTTGTTTTTTTTTAAGTATGAAAGTAAGGCTAATGAATCTTTTCTCTTTCCCTCTAGATTCTGTTAAAAAAAAAAGTGATACTTGGTACTCTGCATTCAGTATTGTTTCCCCAATCTTTTTCATTGTATGCATTTTATACTTTTTTCCCCTTATTTTCAGCTGCAGGAATTAATGTAAACTTTTAGTTTTGCACCTAAAGGTGGCCTTATAATGAAATTGTGGATGGTCTCTAATTACAGCATTAGAGAAGTTACCTACTTTGGTAGATGTAAACATTTTGTGAAGAACTAGACAATCCAGTGGCACTTGCATTTGTCACTTATTTTCTAATTGTCACTAAAGAATAGAGCTGTGTTTGCATTCAGATTTTATGACATTGGAATCTGTCTAATTGGGGGTGTTTTTATATCTCAGATACGTAATCTTTATAGTTGGGTGTTTCTTGGAAATTATTATGAAGTTACATTCAAGCAGAACTGACTAGCTGAGTTCTTTTTTTCTGTGGCAGGTTCATGTAGCTTAACAGACAGATTCCATGCTGGAAAACACCTGTACAGTTGCAATGACAAGATATTTTCAGAGGCACAAAAGTATGTAATGATCCCTGAAACTGAGAAGAGGGTTCCACCACCACTCTAATGCAAATGGGTTCTGGCACAAAAAAAATCGCTGGACCCAATTCAGGGCTGCTTAGTCTTTCCTCCCCCATCCTGTGCCATCAGCAGTATTTACCTGATGAGTCAAGTGAGGGAACTGACCTGACCTTTTCTTCCCTGGAATTTTACAAGTGTGATTCCCTTAGCCAGCTGCCTTTGGGGCCATAGGAATATTAGTATCAGGAGAAAGGAGGCAGTGGGACCATACTGTTTGGAGCAGACCAAACAATCCTGGTGGCAGCCAGCTGCCCTGGAGCCATAACCATAGACTGTGACCTCAGTCAAATGGTAACAGGTGAATTAAGATTTTAATTGAATTCCTTTAAATGGGTTGGAAAAGTATATGGAGTGCATTGTGGTAAGAATAATAGAAGTGGAAAGTTCAGCTCTTTCAGGCTTAAGTCACTGTGTTATCAAGAAAGCTGTCATTTGGGGAGAAAGTACCTGGTGTTAAAATAGTATGAAGACATACCAGTTAGAATTTTCAGCTGCCACTGATTTCTACTGTTGTTTTAATGTAATATTTATGTGCTTTTTGTTAAAAATACACATATTTATTTCTTTTTTTGAGAATATTCCTAAATATTTTTTTTGGCAGTTTGGCATCCTTCTGTATATGTTGGTTATTTACATTGTCTCTGGGTTGCTTTTCAAACAGAGGTTCCTACTCCAAAGAATGCAATTTAATTGAAATGTGAAATCGTGTGTCCTTATGTAAAAGTTAGTTGTTGCTTCTAACTTCATGCTGAATTTTTAAAACTGCTCTATCCCATATTCCTGGGAAAAAGTTATGGCTTACACCATTTTTCCCCCTCCTCATTGTTCTTGTAGGATACCAATCAGATATTGTAGGTGTGACACTTTCCTCTGAGAAAGGAGTGTTTAAATATTAAATTGTTGTTGGCTCTACAAAAGCATCTAGACATTTATTTATGTAACCCTAGTGTAGGGTTATATGATCTGTATGGCTGCAGGTACACCAGTGCTATTTAGAAACTGCTTTTAATTCTGGCTATTACATGTAAAAAAAATTCTGATTACTTTTGTAGCTCTTGAATTTAAACAACCCTATGCAGGGGTGCTTTTCCTTCTGTGTGGAAAGTTTTGTAGACAGATCATACTTGGAAAGTTAGAGTTAAGTTTTAATTTTTTAAAAGATGGCTTTTTTTTTTTTTGGCTTGACAGATTTCTGGTTTTAATTATTTTCAAGTCTTATGCTCAAGTCTTCTGAACACTTCTTCGCCCTGCCTTTTGAACCTAGACATAACTACTTCATAGAGCTGGAAAATTCTTACAGGAGCTCTGATTAAAGGATTTTGATAAAATAGTTAAGATAATAGTTACATTCATTTCTTTTCTTGGCCTTTGATTTTTGCATCTTAGCATTGTTGAGTTGTGAAATCAGCGTAAGAGCATTACCATTCATCTAAGAACTGGAGTCAGATTTTTTTCTATTTGCTTTTAATGCAATTCCAGTGTTTATTTCCTGAGCTGTTTGTAAAGCTGCAGAATATTTTGATTTATTTTAGTTGGTTTATTTTATATTTATTGCCAAATGACATGTTCATGAAATGCAAAATCATACAAGTAATGTTTCTGGAAATTCTCTTGGCGTACTCAATCTAATTTACTTTAAACAACTCTTATCTGATTGCCATTTTCAAAAAGAACTGAATAATTACTAAACTGAATCCAACAATTTAAACAGATTTGCTGGAAAGAAGAGTAGATAAAGCATATGTTTACATGACTTACACAATAAGTGGCTTCCCTATACAATTTGCAAGTAGTGGTTATAATTTCATGTTAATAAGATGCAGGAAAATGTGCTGAAGGAATAGTGCTTTGCTGCTTTGTCACAGTTTCATCAAACTGATTTTGTCAGCACTGGAGCATAACCTTGCCACATCAGTTTGAGTGCTCATTAGGCAGCCGATTTGTCTGAATCCTCATTAAATTGATTAACTCATTTACTTATGGGTGATGACATGTTGTGTGGTACAGGAATGGTGGTTAGAGGCTAAAATCAAGACTCATGTTGACTTACTTAGTTTTCAGTTGTTCATTTATTTCTGCAATAAATTGCTGCATTCAGGAACTATAGCATCATAGATTTACATTTTGCAAAAGTGTGGCAGCAGCTGAAGGGTTGAACTTACATCACGGAAACTTACACCTCTATTGGTAAAGTGCAGGCAGCAATTTAGAAGCTTCTTAGGTTTATAGCTTGCTTTAGTTCACCACTTATTTCACCTGGATACTGGACTTTCTCATAAAGAACCTAAAAGGCTCTAAAACATCTGTTTTAGTGTAAATTAAATAATGCAAGTGAAATGAGTAGGAAACCTCTTCAGTTATCCATGCAGAGGACGGAGACGTTATTAAGAGAGGACACTTGAAGCAATTTTCTAAAAGATATCTTTCAGAAAAATGATCAAAATTTTAAAAAGAAATCTGTTGATGATTTTGGTCAAATTCTATATCTGCACATAGTCTGGAAATTTGTATTTAAAATTTGTGTTATGTTGTTGTTATGTAATTTTGATATGTTGCATCTGGGGAAGAACAACCCCATGTACCAGTACAGGTTGGGGGCTGACCTGCTGGAGAGCACTGTAGGAGAAAGGGACCTGGGGGTCCTGGTGGACAGGAGGATGACCATGGGCCAGCAATGTGCCCTTGTGGCCAAGAAGGCCAATGGCAACCTGGGATGTATTAGAAAGGGTGTGGTCAAGGGAGGTTCTCCTCCCCCTCTATTCTGCCTTGGTGCATCTGGAATGCTGTGTCCAGTTTTGGGCCCCTCAGTTCAAGAAGGACAGGGAGCTGCTTGAAAGAGTCCAGCGCAGAGCCACAAAGATGATTAAGGGAGTGGAACATCTCCCTTATGAGGAAAGGCTGAGGCAGCTGGGTCTCTTTAGCTTGGAGGAGACTGAGGGGCAACCTCATCAATGTTTACAAATCATAGAATCATAGAATCCTAGGGGTTGGAAGGGACCTCGAAAGATCATCTAGTCCAACCCCCCTGCCAGAGCAGGGTCACCTAGAGTCCATCACACAGGAATGTGTTCAGGCAGATTTCGAATGTCTCCAGTGAAGAAGACTCCACAGCCTCTCTGGGCAGCCTGTTCCAGGGCTCAGAGGACTTGTTCTCTAGACCATCCACCAGCTTTGTTGCTCTTTCTGGACTTGCTCCAGCCCCTCAAAGTCCTTCTTCTAGTGAGTGGCCCAGAACTGAACACAGCACTCGAGGTGTGGCCTCACCAGTGCTGAGTACAGGGGGACAATCACTTCCCTAGTCTTGCTGGTTACACTATTCCTGATGCAGGCCAGGATACTGTTGGTTGCCTTGGCCACCTGGCCACACTGCTGGCTCATGTTAATCTGGCTGTTAACTGGCACCCCAGGTCCTTTTCCTCTGGACAGCTTTCCAGCCATTCTTCCCCAAGCCCATAGTGTTGTCTGGGGTTGCTGTGACCCAGGGGCAGGACCCAGCACTTGGCCTTGTTGAACCTCATACAATTGGCCTTGTCTCACTGATCCAGACTGTCCAGGTCTCTCTGTAGAGCCTTCCTACCTTCAGGCAGATCAACAGTCCTGCCCAATTTGGTATCATCTGCAAACTTACAGAGTGTGCACTCAGTCCCTTAATCTAGATCATGTCCTATGCTTTGAAGAAACAGAATGCTTTTTGCATGACTAGAGTGCAATACAAGCTCAGTCATGGACCAATATTGGATAACCAGTTGACCAACACAGGCCAGTGATGTGGCCTCTCTAAATGTAGAGCTGGAAGTAACAAATAGCTGCCTACTGGCTGAAGGTCAAGAGGAGAAGAAACAAGACATTTTCAAAGACCAAAGAAGACATTTTCAACATGAAACAGTAAGCTATCTATGTTAGCAAACTCTTGAAGCTTTTAGAGGCATGGCATTAAAGGAGGGCTTTAAGACAGTTTCTAGAGAAGGTACACAGCAGAGCTGCAGATATTAGTGGGTGGCTTCTTTTTAAAATCTAGAGAAATGGAAGAAACTGGACATAGAGGCTGGCCTGAATGGAGTCAGATTTTACTAAACCAAGGTTTTAGAAGCATTCTTAATCAGTGATTAATAAGTGATAGTATTGGCTTAAGCAGTCCTCAGGTGGTATCATATCACCTGGTTCCTCTCCCTTCCTGAGGTGTTCCTGCAAAGATGTTTTCAGTGGTTATTTTGAGTGGGAAAGTGAGTCAGACTGAATCCACTCTTCATCATCTCCTTCACCCTTTAATTTTTTTCCTTCTCACCTTAGATTACTTTCCATCTAAATCACTTGTCCAACTCCAGCTTACCACACGACCTCAAACATACTACTGTTACAACAGAGGGTTTAGGGTAGCAGTAGAAAGGGACTGGAGACAGATGAGATGAGGTGCAACATGAGCTGGGCAGCCACCTGCAGAAATGCTTGTGAAGCTGCAGGTTGAACGGAAGATGATGGAGCAGGGGAGAGGAAACTATATTTGAATGGCTTGGGAAATAAGACAAACTTTTACTGGACAAGAAAGTTGGGAAAAAGGTAGACCATTGAGGG
Organism: Apus apus; assembly: GCF_020740795.1. Taxonomy (NCBI): domain Eukaryota; kingdom Metazoa; phylum Chordata; class Aves; order Apodiformes; family Apodidae; genus Apus; species Apus apus. The sequence continues at coordinate 58,294,493 of NC_067285.1, read as the reverse complement.
AAATGTAAAAGTGATTTTACATCTTTTAATAAGTTAATTAGAGCTGTGTGTTCTTTGCTTCAATGTAAAAGATAGTAATTGCTTAATTTTTAAAATAATGAGTGTGTATATACATATAGTGTAACACTATAGTAAGTTTTTATGGTAATAAAAATTACTGTCTTCCTAATTCAGTCTTCTTTCAATAATGGTAGGAACTTTTATGTTTTCAGGCTTTTTAGAAGGTTAACAGTAGGTTTTCATAAAATTGAGATGAGTCTCAGCATGGGAAAATACCTTTTTACTGTAATAGTTGCATGGTATTTGTGGTTGTATTAGTTTCTCCTGATATGCAGTTGTATTGAGGCACTAGCCGAACTGCTCTTGTTTCATTGAGATAATGACCAAGTGCAAGTGAAAATATTTCCAGGGGGACGTGAAAAGAGTGGAGAAAATCTTGCTCCCCTTCTGTTAAAGGGATTACTGTTACTGAATTAAAAAGAGCTAGAATTTCACCCACCCATTTATTTTTGAGAAAAAACAGCTCCAAACCCCCCTCATTTGGGAAGTTTTCTTTACTAGATGGGCCCTTTTTTTTTTTCCTTTTTTTTTTTTTTTTAACAGGTTCAGGGACATTTATTTCAATAAGTGTTTGTTTAGAATCAAAGAATATTTGCAAAATGAACGTGGAACACAATTAATATGCAAAGAGGAAATTGGTGATCACAGTTAAATTACTGGGCTCTAAATTTTTCTACATCCACCTATTTTCCCTCTTCACTTGCTCTGACAGTTATAGACCGCTACTCTAATGGGGCTTGCATTTGAAGATAAGCCTGCATGTAAACATATTAACTTTTCTTAAATAGAGAGCCATTTCATCTGCAATAATGTACCAATTCATAAACTATCAGAAGCATATTTTGAAAAAAAAAAAAGATAAATGACCCATTGTATAACACTTACTATTAGACAGACTAGATGTCCCTGTGTTCCAGGAGATAAGGCTCTTGTATTATTACACCCTAATAAAATGAGTTAATGTTTTAGTATCAGAGATAAAAGGACAGTTGGATATATTTAATAACCAAACTGAGAAACACTTAATTTTAGTTGTCTGTAGCAATATAACACAAATTCCCCTGTAAAACAAATTGCACTTTTGGAATATACTTTAATGTGCATTCGACAAAGGAGAAAATGAGGTGATTGAAGTTCAATTTGTAGCACGTTATTAACCATTTCCGCTTGACTAGATGTGTAAAAGGATAATGGATGAGGGTTTTATTATTGCCTTTCTGCTAAAATGAAGTGGTGTAAAAGATAAGGTGATGAGATTAATGAACATAAGGAAAAAGACGTAATCAATCAAACTCCAACAGGGAGATGAGCTGACAGTACTTAAGATTTGCAAGGATACATGTTTTAAAAAGTGGATTTTATCAGCACTGATGTTTTGTTTGGGTGGAATGATGAGAAGCAGATACTTGCCAATATTAGTTATTTTTTGGTAAGTTCTCTATGCTGCTGTATATTTGAAGCTTCAACAATGAATACAACAAATTAAAGTTGGTATTTTTTTTATTTGAAATCCACATTAAAAAAAAACTTGGGTGATTATTAAATGGGTACAAAGAAATACAACTTTGTCAAGTAGGAACAATGTTTCCTTTGATCAGTTATTCACAGGTGGAACACTCTTAGGTGTGTCTGGGTGAATTTCTTCTAGTCTTTGTGCTGCTCTCTCAAGTTTTGCATCCTAGTCTTTTGAGTAGCTAGTTTTCATATACCCAAGGAAAAATAAGGAATGCTTTCCTTACCCTGTAATAAGTGCTCAGCCATTACACTCCACAAGGTTTCATCTTCCAACTCCTTCAGTAGAAGATGTATCTTGTAGAGATAAATCTGCAAACATTTCTGTCTGTAAATGTTTCTCCTTGTAGGTGTGATAATTTTATATTTCAGATCTCAAATACAGTACTTCTTTCCTCTGACAATTATCTTAAAATTATTAACCTACTTGAATATCTGTATTGTTAACATGCTATGGAAATAATTGATTGCAGGTATTTTTTATTTTAACTAATGCCAGATACCAAATTGTTAAAATTATATGCAAGTACTCCAGCTTCAATTACTCATAGAGAAAACCCTCACTAACATAAAGGTAGGTTTTCAATCATAAACTGCATTTTTTTTTACCAAAGGACATTGAGTTACAAACTAAACCACCTAAGAAATGAAAATGTTTCTGCAAAATCAATTTTTCTTATGCCTTCAGCTTCCTGCTTTTTTAAAAAAACAACAGGTACATTTTAAAAAATGTGGAGCTGACTGGTAAGGGATCTGCTAGCCAGTTAGGGTTTTCTGCCACTTAAAAGATTTTAGAAGAGCTCTCACAGAATTATTTCAAATGCAGTTGACTTGATAAGAGTTTTCTATGAAAGTTCAACCTCAAGTTAGTTTTGTAAATGAAATAAGGAGGAGCAGGATACATTGTTTTATTTTTTCACAGAACTGTTAGTTCTTGGCAGCACTTAGGGCAGGATGGATAGGATATTGCTCAGAGGTTAGGTTTGTCTGAAAAAAGAATTAAAAATACTTTTTTCCATTTTGACTTCAGCGTTTTTGAAACACTGTTCATATTGGCTGGAACCTGGTGCTTCATATATACTCCCATGTTAGACTTAACTTTTTCTGGCTCTTAGGAAAACTTCTGGTTCTGCAGAATGGCGTTGTGGATTTGTAAGGTAAATGCATAACACAGCCCAGATTACAGTTCTTCATAAGAGCTGGTATTTTCTCATAGACTTACTGTTCTCTCTCCTGTCATCTACAGAATTCTTTGATAGGCTATTTTTTATTGGGCCCTCAGGAGTAGGAAGTTTTAGATTTAATACCCTAGGGCGAATGGCAAGGCAAATCATGTTGCTGGATCAATTGTTCAGCTATCCCCAGACTACAGTCTGTGTATCTGCTACACTTGCATCACATTTCCAAGCCTTTCTTATCAACCACTTGGGCCAGAAATGTAGCTTAATTTCTTATTGCATTTTAAACTGAAATTGGAGGTATGTTCTTGTTCTGTTACAGTAGAATCCTAGATGAGGTTGTAGACTTCGCAGTAGCTATGTCTGTGGTGTGCTTAACTTTGGAAAAGGTCTGTACTTGTAGGAATGCTTTAAAGTTGATTTTAAATTACTTTATCTTATCATCAAGATGAAAACCAGTAGTTACTGTATAAAACCTCTTCACGTTGCTTTTTGTTCTTTACAAACACGTGGTATGTTTTAATTGGTCATGTTATTTCTATGGGTAATCTTAAGTGATTCTCCCTTGCAGTCACAGGCCATAGCAAAACCTTTCTCATTGACTGATGATAGTCAGTTCTTTTACTTGAGAAAATAATCTACATTTACATGAATTTAAGGTTTATGTAAGAATACAGGTACAGAATCTGAGGTATACTCACATGGGTGTGGACTAAAAAAAGTGCATGAAGGGGACATGTCCTTTGATAACTAAGGACAATTTCTTTATGTTGTTGTTATACCTCTATTCTGCTTTGGTTTACAGTAAATGAACTAGCAGTGAGTGGAGAAGTGCTTAAACAGTGGAGGGTTTATTAGCAGCACTGTGCTGTCTTCTGTCCCAGCTTCTGAGAGCAGGAGGAAAAATTTCTGTGGCATTAAGTACTATACAGTCCTGGGCTATGGGGCAGCTCCCAGGCATCCCACATAAGGCAAATCTATGTGATTGCACAGCAGCCCCTGCAGCTGCTCCAGTGTACTCAAAGGGGATTTGGTTCCTGCAGCAGTCTAGAGTCTGTGCAGCACAAAGGTGGCATTAAGCCATTTTTACATTCTCATCCCTTTCCAAGCTGCCCCTTCTCTGTGCCATATCTCTCATAAAACATAGCACAGAATCTTTTAATGTAAACTGCTGCATTGGCAGCTCTGGAGTCTGATTTTTCTTTTTGCCTTTAAGAGGCACATCTGTTCTGCTATGCATGGGCTTGGTTCCCATTAATGAGCTGATCAGATGCAGTCTTTCATGATGGCTGGTACTCTAGCTTCCTGCCAGATGTGTGTGGGTGTTTTTTGTTTTTGTTTTGTTTCTCATGAAGGGGTAGGAAGGTCAGCTTACAGGTCATAAAAGAAAAGAAAATTCCTTCTTTTTGGCATTGGAACTTTATTTTGTCATTGCCCATTGGTTTTCTCCTCCTCATCCATCTTCTGCAACATCAGGTGAATATGGACAATTGCCAGAATTTCAGGTGCATTAGCGCCCTTCTTTCTTGATTGTGGGTGCTGCTTCTGCTTGCACGTGTTCTGGCTGGATGGGCTAGAACATACATAGAGAAGGAGCCATGGGAGAAGTCATGGCCTGGAAGTGGTGAAATAGGCAGGTTAAGGGCATAGCAGTGGGAAATCTAACATGACTATTCTGATTTGTTGTTCAAAATAGGAATTTGAAGAGGCAGTTACAGCAAACACGAACCTTATTTTTCTAAAGAAACTCTCAATAGCTAAATACCTTTAAGAGACAGCAAAGAAAAGACAGCTTCCACATCATTTGCTGTGCTCTGCTTTTGAGGTACATGCTCCTGTATATTACCTTTCACCATATCTAGTTATACTACTGCGGATATGAACTGCTGTGAGTCATTAGTCTGGCAATTGTCCTAGTTTTCAGACTCTGTACTTCTTAGAGACCAGCCATTATAGTCTGATAAAGATTATCTTCAAGGCTTTTCTGCAGTAGGAATTTTATAATAGAAGATGGACCAACCAGAACTTTAAGCTTAAAAATACCACAACTCACAACATGGTAATACTTTCTTGTAATAAAAAAGAATCTCTGGTTGAGTCTTTCTCAGATTTTCTCAGGTGCTTCCATCTTTTAAACAAGCGAAAGCTTTTAGGGCTTGTTTTGAAATCTCTTAAATAGTTTTGAGAGGTTTTGTGTTGCAGTAATGTTACAACATCACAGCATAGATTTGAGCCACAAGTAGAAATAAGATGAGCAAAGCACAACTGGGAAGGAACAAAGTCCTCTCCTAAGTGCTGTAATTAGAATTGTTACAAGTTACTGAAGTATTAGAAGATGCTTCTGATACGCAAACAAAAAACTTTTTTTTCCCTCAAAATTATGAAAAATGGGGCCCATCCAAGGAGACTCAACTCTGATGGTGTAAGATTAAGAAGACAGTAATTCCCACAAATCAGTTTTGGTTGTCCAAAAATCAGACTGACTGAAAAGTCAAACTGATCTCAGCATGAATGATTCGTCATAGATGATGAGGCCTCATCCTTATCACTTGCTTTCCCAAATTTTGCTTCACTTGTCTTACACAAGGAACAAAAAGAATTGTCACCCTTCACTGTGTGATATCTTTCCAGGAAGAAATCTGATTTTGAGGAGACACTTCAAAGGTATCCTGTACCAGTCCTTGCTGGTATTCTTCAAGAGTACTTTAGCTCACTCATTTTATAGACATACACTTGGGTATCTTCCTCATAAACTGCATCTGAATGAGTCCTGTATTGTCCTGCTTCTATTAGTAAGCTCTTTATATGATGTTTTAAGTAAATTGGCAGAATTTGGGTCATGGTCATATTTATCACCTTAGAAACATACATCTGTTTTTTGCTTAATGGTACTATCCAGTGCTTGGGAGTATACTAAAAACCTTTGAGGCAAAGTCTTAAGATGTCTTGTTTTATAACCTCATTTCCAATAATAAGACATTTCCATGACGGTCACTTTCAGATGATCATGATCTGCATTTGTACTTCATTTTTTGTTAACTCATAAGGAGACAGGAAGACACATGATCAATTTTCACAAAGGCAAAATCTGGACAATATAAAGGTTCCTGTTCTATGTCTTTTAGTTTGAAAGTCAGCTAAGTAATGACATAGCATCATTTAAGCAAATAAAAAGTTATGTTGTTAGCACCAAAATAAGGCAGTTATGAGGAATTCTTTGAAGTCTAGGCACCTGTTCCTCAGTTGTATAAGTAAAATGACAGCAAATTGAGTTTCCCCACTGAATTTTCCAAAATTCTGTCTCATGTAGGGTAGCTGGCATGGAATGCACCACTACATCATTCACTACTACAGAGGGTTGATATTAATAATGCTTTGTTGCGGTATTGTTGATCCAAATTCCATAACTTAACGTGATTAGCTTCTGTGACAGATTCTACACAGTGAGAAACAATTTCCTTGAATTTTGCCCAGTGATGCTTAAGCTCTCTTCTTGAGCTTTTGCAGGTAATATAATTTATTCAATATATGCAAAATGAAGTCAACAATACTAGCTTTTTTAGTATTTACACTGTGTACGTTCAACTGGCAGAATTAATTGCCACATGAAATCATGAAGTTATATAATTTAATGCACTTCAAGAGGGGTTATGGAATTTGTCAGTCTGTGTGGACATCAACATGACTACTAACTTATTAATTAGAAAGGATTAAAAGAGCTCTCCACGTTTTAAAACTGATGATCTGTGGAAGGAAAAAACGGAGACAATACTGCATTGACCCCCGGTGCATAACTATATGCTTTTATACAGTGTCTCACTCATATTTCAATATGTGAACATATGTACACACACCTGTGACTGTACATGTGTGTGCCACTGCACTTTTGTACCAGTATCTTCAATCTTAGATAACTGATGCAAATATGATAAACTAATCTAGATCCATACAGACCCACTTACATGAGGCATAAACAAGGAGTGATTTAAACTTCAATGTGGAAGGCACAATGCACATCTCAAAGGTTCTTTTATACAATTTATGGCTTTTTAGGTTATTGCTGCATGATTAAAAGATATCTTAGTTATGATTTTGTGTCTTTATCTTTTTACTTATTAGATATATGAAGTCTCTGTAGGTATTAACATCAATGCTACAGCAAATAGCATAAACAGGTAAAGTCGATAGAGTAAAAATTGTCACCACTCTCCTTTATCTGTATGGATTGTAATTACTACTGTAAACGAATACAAGTTGAAGTAATGAGCTTCCAGGTTAATTCATACACTTGATTATCTTAATATGATCTAGAAGGGTTGTTGTGTGTGATGGGTTTTTTTGCAACACTGTTTTGTAAAATCACATTGCTAGAGTATTACTAATAAAAAAAGATTACCCAGGCAAATGAAAAGAGGCCAATTGGCTAGAGAGCTGCTTGCCTGAAATACCACAGAAACAAAAAAACCCTGTCATTATTTTCTGTTTTCTTATATATGTTTCTCCTTCTTGCAGGTGTTGCATTGACATTTCTAGAGTGCATGGTTTGCACGCTGAGTTGGTAGCTTTTTTTGTGTGTCTGAGATACATTATGGGAGATGGCTTTAGAAAGGCTACCCTTGGTAGTGTCCATAATAACTTGCTTCTAGATGTTACTTCGTAGCATTTTGTATCTCAGGAATTGGTAATTCTAATTTACGTGCCTGTTTATTGGAAAAACACTGAGAATATCTATTAGTTTCACACATTGTCAATGAACAACATGTTGATCACTGTTTACCTAGCCTGTTCTCGAGTTAATGATAAAACCTGGGGATGGACAAAAAAGTTGAAATAATTAGTGTTTCAGAACGTGCGAGCTGAGTAATTTGTATATTGTTCCTGATGGCAAACCATCCCAGATGATGTAAACAGCTGGATGAGCCTTTTGTATCTACGTCTTGATGAGCAAATCCTACTAACTCTTAAATTAGAATGTAACGAGCTCACTAAGTCAAGGCGTCAGTCAACTCGTACAAGAATCTGTGATTTTTTGCATTTCTGGCTCCTTTTTATCATAAATAAACCTGCTATCTTATTTTACAAAGAAAGGCATAACTTTACATCCTTAACCTTGCAGGGCTGGGACAGCCTCCCAAACCTACACCTATTTTCTTCTTTTTTATGTCTGCTTTCTAGGCTGCATAATTTAACTTGTATTCTCATCTTTAGCAATCAGATCTTCTTTTTCTTTGGGTTGATTAAATGTTTTATGGTGTTGGTAATGAACTCCTGCGCCCTAGGAGTCAGCGGGGTTAATCAAAAGGATGAAAAAATGCTTGTGAAGTATTGTATGCAATAGAAAAGAGTAAGGTAGTTGGTACTAATTTTGATAACATCATTTGTGGATTCCTCCATTTGAGGTGTTCAGAATCTTGCAGTCAAATCAAAGAAGTTCTGAATACAGATTCTCCCAGTACATTTTTTTTCCAAGTTAGATCTTGATAATCAGGGAGAAGATCATCTGTAGATAGTAGAAGACATTCAGGAAATCTGCATTGCATGTTTTTTTCACTTTGAAATATAGCTTTAGTGTCAGAATAAAGAGTGAAAATGCAGTTGTGCATTCCGCTGTTTTAATCATCTGGGAAGTATTTTTCATGTCATCACGTGTACAATCTGTGGTCTGTGACAGTTAGACTTTATTAATTTCCAAACAAATGATGGTTTTATTTGTACATCATGTCCACATAAATTATTACAAAACCAAGTAGATCTAGAAGCAAACCTAAGTCCTATCTAAAGATTAAACTGTTTACAGGTCCAAGGGCCTTAAGGTATATGAGGCTGGTATAAATAGTATACTGTGGAATAGGAATTTCAGTTTGTGGTAAATCTGTCTGTCCTTAACAGCTTCAGATAAAATAATTTTATCCTTCTAGGGCACATCAATTTGCTAGTCAGTGGTTCATGTATCAAAAAGCATTCTGTGAAAATATCAGTATCATTGGTTAATATAAATGAAATTAATTTTTAAAGCTGGGCTAAAGGTTGACATCTGAAAAATTGCATTACTTTGCAGAAGAGAAATTTCTGTCTTCCAGTGAAATTTCAGGTCATAAGGGCAAGTAATTTTCACAATCTTCAATGGGAACCAGTGAAATATGAACTTCATTGTCACCTAGCCCCAAAGCGATAAGATAAAATGAGCTGATACATCATTTGCTGTGGTTTTATCATCTCCTCCGGTAATTGGAAGAGAAAACATAAGAGTCCTTTACCACCCCCTCTGCAGTTCCTTCACCACCCACACCCAGGCATAAGCCATTTTGCTCTGATCAATACACGGGTCACAGAGTATTTATTTATTTATTTATTTAAATGTTTTATGCTGGGTAAAACTGTCTAGTGGAACATTAAAGTAATGAATATGTTTAATTGAGTTTGTCACCCATGAAAATGCCGGACAGAATTGTATCGCAGACTGTGTGCTCACAGGAGGGACTGGGTGGGAGACTATTACTGTGTGCTTGTGAATTTCAGTGGCTTATTATTAACTCTGAGATTTAAAGTGAACATACTCTTGTTCTCTTGAGAAATTTAAAATAAACTGTGATTTATTTAAGAGCATTTGGGTATTTAAAATTACTATTAATCTGTTCTAATTCCCTATTAACTTGGTTGTACTTAGATGTATTTAAACAAAGAACACAATAAGACCCTTTCACTGTGAATCCAGAAGTCAGGAACTAAATAGTGCCTGGACAGTAGGATCTTCAGATCCTCAGTTAGAAGGCTGAGCTTGTGGTGGAGAACCAGATTCCTCATACACTGAAAATCGTAACCCTGAAGTGCTGTAATTTTGCCTTCCTGAACAAAAATGACCTGAAATGACAGAGAATGCTGCTAGAAAAATGTATTTATGGATTTTTTTCTCTCAACTGCAATAAAATGTAAATGCAAATTATTATTTTTTTTTCCTATGGTGTTGTGGTGCGTTTTTTGGGTTGGTTTGTTTTCTTTTATTGGTGTTTGGTTTGTTTGTTTGTTGTGTTTGGGTTTTTTTGGTCAGATACATCATAACTTTTTCTGGAAATATACAAATGTGCATAATCTTTTAAAATAAGCTTCTTACTTTTTAATTTACTTGTGGCAGTTAAATTGGCAGGCACATTAAAGTAATATAATTATTCAATTACTGTTTCAGTTCTATAACCCATTTGCAGACTTAATTACTTCCAACCTATTCACATTTTCAAGATCAATAGCACTTTTCTCTAAAATTAAATATATGAGAGCTGATTGGTTTGCTTAAAAGGTAAAGCAAAATGTTCATTTAGTTTTCAGTAAAGTGTTACTTTTGTAATTCAGGAGATCTCATCTTTCAACTACTTCAAGTAGTCTTTTACAAGAGACATTGTTTATGATTTACATTCAAGGAGGGTTTTGAAGAAAGGGTAGGGCATTTGTTTTCAAAACTGTCGAATGACAGAACAGCTTCCCAGTGAGCGTTTGAATATTGGGAAGTTAGCTGATACACAACTATGAATTGTGAGAGGACTTCTTTATATATGATCTTAATTGATAATCAGCACTGTGCTGAGTTTCCATGCAATTCTGATTTCAGAATTTTCTTGAAGTGGAAATTGAAGCTGGCTATTCTTTGCTTACTGGTTTCTTGGGGAGTTTCTTCCTGCCATGCAGTGTCAGGGCCTACAGCATGAGTATGAGGACTGATTACAAGTTTAGACCTTCATTTCTATTACATGAAATAAAGAAGGGATTTCACACAAAGGTGGAAGTAGTTTTATATTTTTAATAGTGTTTTCATGCCATCTGTTCATCTGGTTCATCTGGTGTTGCCGAAGTCTAATCACAGAACAGTTCATCTAATAAGATTTTCAGAACTGTAGAACTTTATAATTGGTTCAATTGTTTATTTTGCATATTTTTAAATGAAATTGTAAGCTGTATAAATGGTCTTTCCTCCTATAAAGTGCAGTATCTTTTGAAAAAAATGAAATGTGCAGTAGATTAAACTTCAATTTGATGTATTGGATCAACTGAAATTCTATACATACTTTTTCATGTGGGTAAGGTAGTACTTTTTGTGCAGGTTAAATGAGATTGTACACCCTTATTGGTCTTTGCTCCACAAGTTGTTCCAAAACTGGTGGTAACAAAAGATAGAAATAAATGAGTAATTTTTAAACTCAACAATATTATGGAAAAGATAGTTGCTCTTAAATTCTTAAGTAGAATTTATGGGTGATAACAGGCAAATGCAATAATAGTTTTTAAAAGTTGTAATTCTGATAGTATCAAAAGTGATTAAAAAGATCTTTTTAACAAATCCCTCTGCCAGAATAAAAATGCTGAATTTAATTTGAAGTACAAGTCAGTTTCTGCAATTATTCATAAAATCAGATGTTTGACAGGGAGTAAAAGGTTGAATTGGATTTTCATAAGGAATACTTAGTAATACACATGAAAGAAACATGTTTGTCTTCTGGACCTTTCATCTACTGTAGGTGGTGTGATGAGCGCAGAGCAGTGGTAATGATGCAGTTTCCATAGCAACTGGTTCATTGGCGGGCTAGACCTCTGTCTAGGGTGCTGTCAGTGTGCCTGGAGTTTCAGAAAACAGTGTCCCAAAGAAGGTCTGCTTCCACCTAATCCAGTTTTAATTGAACTCCAGAGACTTTGAAGTGAAGCTGCAGACCAGGCAGACACTATTCCAACTCAAAATGAAGGCCTTGCTCGGCTAGACCTCAGCTGCTTCTCACTCCTGATAACTTCTGTTAATGAGTGGTTTAAAGAATTGCTGTAGTGGTGACTGCTAGGATTTCTGCAGTGCAGTTCCAGTTTCAGCTGTAAATCCTGTTATACTGAATTCAAGAACTGTATCATGGCTGTACAATGTAAACCACCCCTGTTATTTTCGAGTCTGTCACTTTTTCTTGCAATTTTGAAGCTTTTGCCCATGGGCAGGGTTTCCACTGTCACAAAAACACTCTCTTAGTGGCATAAAAGTAATGATTCTTTAACTTGCTGATTTCAATCACAGTATCCATCTAGTTTGTTTGAATTTGCAGTGCATAGGCTGATAGTGACAAGCAGGCTTTTGTGTTTTAATTGTTACTACAGAAAAGCAGAGGTCATCACATTCCTGTCTTGTGTAAAAAAAGAATAAAATCATTGAAATTAAAAGCTTCAATTTAAAGTTCATAAGATGGAACAGTGCTACAAAATTTTTGTACACAAGCAGTGCACCTTTGTCTCCTTTGTTACGTCTTTTGATGTTGTGCTCTTTAAAGGATATTTATATGCGACAAAAGCATGTAAATGTGACAAAAAGCCAACCTTGGTGCTTCTGAATAGGATCATAGAATTATACAGATCTGCCAATTAGGGTGGATGGGTTATGGATGTGGTATGGAAAGTGTCAGCGTGGCCCAAGTCTTTTAGTTCCCTGGTTCCACAAATGATTAACAACCATTGACAGTCTCTGCTCCTTTCATTGCATTTCTAGAATTTTGTATTGGAATAATTGCTTTTGTTTTGTTTTGTGGTTTTTTTGTTTGGTTTCATTTGGAGTGTGTGTGTGTTTTTGTTTTGTTTGTTTGTTTTGTTGTTTGGTTTTTGTCTTGCTTTTCTTTCTGTGTGTGTGTGTTGGGACAGAAGTTGTCTGTATTGAGGGAGAGATGAGGGATTAAGTAAAAAAAATGGATGGGAGATGGTTTGCTTTGTATGGTCTGGTCTTCTGTAGCACCTGCTTTTGGTTTGCCAGTCTTATTTGCTTTTAATTCATAAAGATGGTACAGTATTTTATACTGTACTGCTTAGTGCTTTTATAATGATGCTTGTACTCTCTGTGCTACAAAAATGCAGATTATTTGTGAATATATGCTACACATGAGGCAAAATCCTCCTCTTAAAAATCTAAAAACAAGTGATAGGGTTCACTAACAGTCTTTGTTACATTAAAGGCTTGAACTTCACATTTTCTTTTTTATACACAATATATTGCTCAAATGAAATTGCAATAGGAGTGATGTAAACTAGGGTTATATCTGAATCTCTTTTTCTATGATGGATTTCTGCTAAATCCTTGCTAGAATTTGCAAATCTCAGATTTTCCTTCGCTTATGGTTTGTTAATCAGAAGCAGAGAAGTGTCCAATCTTGCTGTCCCTTAACACTTACGTAATTAAGCTTCAAAATGAAAAGAGAAAAGTGAAGCAACAAAGAAACAAAGTGGCTGAGGACTCAAAATGGGATTAGTTTGAATTGTGAAAGCAGACTAAGCATCTGTGTCTGTCAGATGGGATGACAGGAATTGTAACAAGTTACTTTGACAACCGCTTACTCCATAGAGAGATTATGCTGAGTTCATTTGCAGGTTTGTGTTTAACCTTAGCTGACAAAATGATACTTAACCTCTTATACAGCCAACCTTTATAGTTCCAGAATTAATGAATGTTGCCTTAACGATAAACCTCAGGAACATTTTTTTCTTTAAAGACATTTTATTCTTGCTTATTTGTTATGGGTCTGTTATTGCAATGCTAAAGTGAGTGCAGATACATCTAATGGCACTAGCAATACATTTCAGAATATGTTTTTATTCTTCACTGAATTGCCAAAGATTTCACAATTTTTCTGAAAGTCCCTTGACTCCCTTGGTTATGGAAAGTAGGCAGTTGACTTCACAGGAAAAAATAGAAGAACATTTTTTAAATCCTTGATATGAATAGTTGAATTAAGGACCTAAAAAAAATCATTATAGGTTCATGGCATGATTTGGAGTATATTTTAATTTTACTGCAGGTTTGGCATGTAAGTGGTAGAATCCATGTTTGTGGGTCAAACAGTTTTTTTTTTTTTCCAGTATGTTACCTATATTGACAACATATTTAAAACATTCTCTCTGTGTCTCTTCCTACTAGATTCTGGCATATACAGAAGGACTCCATGGAAAATGGCTCTTTTCAGAGATTCGATCGATCTTTTCCCGACGTTACCTTTTGCAAAATACAGCACTGGAGATATTCATGGCAAATAGAGGTACTGTGAGTTTAGAAGGATGGCAGATGTCAGTTTGGGGATATGTGTGTTCTGTTTGGCTGTTCAGTCACAAATTTTTTGGTATGGATTTGTGTAGATATCAGAAGGGCTTAGATTAAGTGTCTCAATATTTAAGTTAGTGTACTTTTGTAGTTTTCATTTTTTTCCTATGAGGAATGATAAACATGATAACAGAGAATTAGCAATGCCTCACTTTCACGTGTATCTATGTATTTATTTGGCATTCTCTGTAAACTCTTGCTTAAGGCGTTCTTACCTCTGATCTGCAAAAAGGGTTTTATTTTGTCCCTTTGGAGGGTTAATAGTTGTTAGTTATGCACACCAAGAACAACAAAATGACAGAACTTCACTAGTGGATTAGATGAGTGACTTGTATATCTTCATGCTTTATTTCTGGTAATAATTTATTTCAGTTAGAACCTAGTGCAACTCCAAGAAATTAATGTCTATTTACCTTGGTAATTAATTTTTTTTTCACCCTCCCCTTTCTTCAGTTCCTTTTTCAGGCACACATACTTACTGTGACAAGTTACTCAAAATTCAGTGTGTTGAGACTTGGAGAAATTTCTTTTGCAATTTTCTCCCCCTAAATTTTATTTTAAACCAGGTTATATGAAGTCTTTGCAATTTAAACTGAGATTCTTTGGATACTTTTAGTGCTTTTATACTGAAAATGAAATTTTTAAAAACAATTTTTTAAAACTGCATATAAAGATGCCAAATGAATCACCTCTTAAGATGACACTTTTAAAATGTAAATTATTGTTTTGGTAATGATACAAAACATTGTTGTCCTGAAATTGGTAAATATTTTATAGGATAACATGTTTTATGCAGTTAGTATGCTAGTCAAAAAGTTTTTGTCTGAGCTTAAAATCTCTGTTCTTGAACATGCCTGGTAAGTATTCAGACACATACTTCACAGAGCATTGTTGTGCATATCTGAAGTTCATGTAGTCTAACAGAATATGAATTATATGCATAAACACATTCCTTTCTTGGAGCCTATACTCTCTGAATGTCCACTGAAGATGCCATAATTAAAGTGTTATTTAGATTCTTAGGTTGCTATTTCATAAGAGTCATTGAATGTTTCAAAATATGAAAATAGTATTTTGAAGAATATATCTTGTAAATATCTAGAAAATAAACTAGTAAGGGTATGATCCATTTAACATATACATTTTTAAAATAAAATAAGTTCTAGACAGTCAGTCTGTGCATATAGGTTTAACTTCTATTCAGAAAGGAAAGCAAATATATTGTAAGATTTTTAACAGTGGAAACTTTTATTGAAATTCCTGTTAGTGATAAATTAAAGCAGTTCTGGAAATTCAAAAAAACAAACACAAAAACAAACCAACCAACCAAAAAACACAACAAAAAGACTATAGTAACCTGAAGGAAGCATGTCTAAACTTTTACTTGTTCAGCACCTAAACTTAGGGTCAAATTTCACTGGGCCAGAAAGCCTAAGGGAGAAGCTGTAAAATCATGCCATGTTTCTACTCTTGTGTTCACAGTGAGTGTCATGTTCAACTTTCCTGACCAAGCAACTGTAAAGAAAGTGGTTAACTGTCTACCTCGGGTTGGTGTTGGTACTATCTTTGGACTACCCCAGACCAGGTATTTTGCAATTTGAATTAACTTTATCTGTCAGTTGTAAGAGTTCTTTGCTCATTAAACCAGCTCACATGGTTTGGAGCATTTACACTTACTGGTTTACCAAACATAAGCATCCTCAGACTGTCACTTCTGCATGCACACTTTTGCCTGTAGTTGTATAATAAAAACTTTGGATTTGAGGTTTTTTTGTGATTTCTGTCTGTTATAGGGAATATAGCTTCTTTTTGACTGCGAGATTCAATCCCTTACCCTACTTAAAGGAAATAGGTTTCTTTATGCTTACCATCTCACTAAAATTTAAGACAGATTTAAGACTGGTTTTAGGACTGATTAGCTTTTATGGCAGTGTTCAGATATATTACCTGGACTGTATCATCCTTGAATCCTCTGTACTATTTAAATGTAGATGAAAATTATTGTTTCTTATCAGAAGGATATTGTAGTGATGTGAGAACAATATAAGCTGGAGAGCATGTGAAGCATTGATACAGTGTGCTTGTCTGTTAGCTCTGGAAGACATTGTTCAAATTTCAAATAGTGAGAAATCAGTATTACAACATCCCATTGTGTGTTTGGATCCTGAAACTGAGCAAATAGAAATTTTTGAGGTATACCACAGCTCTAGTTGTATTGGTTACCTTTTATATTTTATAATTATAAACTAAAGCAGATTAATTTCTATTTTTTTAGAAAAAATGGCAACCCTTAAGAAATATCTTCATTGTTATTCCTTTAATTTTTTAAAAGAGATTTCTCTGCGCAGAAAGGGCATTAAAGTAGTTGGGGATGTTTTCTGTTGTGTTTTGTAATTTACTTTTTTTTTAATCGAGTCCTGAAAAAATTCTCCTGAACTGCAGTTATAGCTACTCTATAAGAACTAAGGATTGCTATTTACAGAAGAATATTACATGAACATTTTCTAATATATGTGAAAGTATAGACAGATATATATGTATTTAATTTCACATCAATTGATATAGATTAACTTGTTTACATTGCAATAGAGTTTATTAAAATTAATAAATAAATAAATTACTGTAACTGTTTTCTTTAATGGTTTACCAATACCAAACCGATTTGTTAACTAAAACTACATACAGATTTATTTTTTTTTCCCAGTAGTGGTTGTGGTCCTGGTATTTACAGATGTTTTTATTATGAACAGAACAGTCTTGGGAATTCTATGATAAGCTCTTCTTTGCTTGATTTATCACTCCTAGAAATTACTCTCTAGTCTTCTTTCACAAACATTAAGAAATCTGGCATCAAATTTTGGAAGCTTAATTGAGTTATTTATGACTAACTCCCCAACACTACTCAGAATTTAAATCTCAACAGGATGAACTTCATAATGAAGTTCTATCATCTTATAATTGTTTTCCTTTGTTCTTGAGGGATTAAAAAAACTCTCCTAAAAGATGGTTTTATTCTTATGTGGAATTCTATAAGTCATGTAATTCTATAATTTAATGGTCTGCCATTTCTTTAAATCACTATTAATATATTTCTGTAATACATCAAGCCTTCATGGAGCAGCTGAATTTGCACAGCTGTAAAGGTTTTTGAAAACTTTCAAATCTTGAGATATCCAGCTGTCAGAGGCTTAAGTCTTTTGTTCTTATTAGTTTATAAAACTTAAAAAAAATAATTTCAAGTATCCAGAATAACAATTTGGTCTTCAGAGAATTCTAGCATAGAACTAGTAAATATAGGTACAACTGCCACTAATATTCAGATAGGTAAAAAGGAGCACCCATCAGGTCTGGTCATGATTTTTTCTGATTTATTTTTTTCAGACGCATTTCTTTGGCCAGTCCACGACAGATTTTCAAAGCTTCCAATATGACCCAGCGATGGCAACACCGAGAAATTTCCAACTTTGAATACCTGATGTTTTTAAACACTATAGCAGGTATCACAAATTTCTATAATGACTCAGAAAATGAGTTAATGGTGACACAATCTCAACAGAAATGGAGCACTACTAGGTTTTGCCTTTTAAATAATAACTTTTTCTATGTACAGTTCCCTCCTGAGGAACAACCTCACAAAATCCTCCTGAATGTACTTTATTAATAATTATTTTTATGCAATAGTAGCAAGCAATTAATAATACATGTAATTAATGAACTGCACTAAAAATGTATCTCCAAAGTCAGAATATCTTGCCTGTTGTGGGATCTATGCAGACTGTCTGCTATTTAGGAGTATCTCAGAAATAGTGAATTCTTATCTCTTAGTATTCTGTTTTAATATTCGTAAGTACTGTCCTCCCTAAATACCACTGATGCAACAAATTCTCTGCAGAGCTGGGAATTCTTAGCTAGGGAGCAGGATATTCCTGGAGCACATAAATACTACTTTTAAATGTATGTTGGTGTTGGTAAAAAGTGTTGTGCCTGGATCACCAGTGCTGCTGTGCCAGGACACCGGTTCTCACAGTCATCCATCCGCAAGTCCTAATTCCTGGTTTCCTAACCCCTCATTCTGTAATGCTAAGCTGTATTTCATTTAAGCCATCTTACCCTATTAGCTTCTAACAGACTTGACTTCAGTTTAGTAAATGGAGGCTAATTATTAGATCTCGTGACTTCTCTTATTTTCCAACATAGTTGGTTCTCAGCAACTTACAAAATTCTCAATTTTCAGCTCTTTTCTATGGTATTGGCAGTGCTGAGAGGTCTGTTAACTCCCTTTCAGACTTGGCTTTTGCTAACACACTTTATATAACAAATGCCCCCGCTTGCACTAATTACATTTTGTACAAATGGTTGTTTTTGCTAGTTTCTGTAATCAGTCATTAAGTCAGACATGCTAGGATGCTGGCAGATTTTATAAAAGCAGGGGCAGATCTACTTGCCTCTTTACTGCCTAAATGGAATGAGGCAAGACCATGACACTATTTTCTGTGGCTCTACTGAATGATCCGTTTCTGCTTTAAGATATGACTGAAGTAACAAAAGCCATTCTTACTGACTGATATTTGAGGTTAAAAGGAACAAGAAGATAACATTATGGGAAAAGAGAAAGTTGAATTGTTCATGATGGGGAATTAAAAGATTGTGTATGTATGGTATATGATTATTCTAATAGAATTTTTTTTTTTACTGGAAGAAGGCTATTATTTCCATCTTACAGATGCATGAAGGTACATGTGTGAACCTGAAACTGGAACAGATTTTCTGTTCTGGTAAATGTTGGCAAATCCATAGATGATCAATGGTCAAGGAAGAATTCCCCTCAAAGTGAATCTCTAGGTGAAATGGTTATTATTTGCATAATTTCTCAATCTAAAATCCCAAGCTGCTTCATTCTGCTTTCGCATACGGAATTCGATACAGTATGTAAAAATATTGCTTTGATATTTAGTATGAATAAAAGTCAGTGCCTCTCCATTTTTTGAAGTGTTTAACCTGAAAGAAACAGAAGACAATATGACATAAGAAGGAAAGGGAAAATGCATAGAAAATGACTGGATTTAACTGTCACTGCTTGCAAAAGAGTTTACAGTTGAAGGGAAATATTTTAAACTAAACACTAGCAATTTATGAACTTCTAAATTATTCTTTTCAATAAAGTGAAGTAGAATGTTGAAATGATTACAGTTCAAGAACATTACAGTTCAAGAGTTTGTAAAGTTACATTATTTTATCTTTAGAGGTTATTTTAGTTAAAATATAACTTCTAACTCATGGCACTTTTTTTTGGTTATTTGTCAGGTCGAACTTACAATGATTTAAATCAGTACCCTGTGTTCCCTTGGGTTATCACAAATTATGAATCAGAGGAGTTGGACCTTACACTTCCTAGCAACTTCAGGGATTTGTCAAAGGTATTTGTGATCAGATAGTTTTTTTCTGTCTAGTATTTATCACAGTAGCTTTCAGTCTTGTTCATGTTTTCTGCTACATTTGACATATTAATGTTAAATGCACAACTATTACAGTGTTTAATTTCTGTATGCATATACTGATAATAGGGATCAGATTGTGGGAAAATGAATTATTGATGTATCCTTACTGCTTCTGATTATATCAATTCAATAATTGCTAATGGAAGGTGCTCTTAGTTGGACGATATGTCTCACATTTAATTTCACATTTGAATGACATTAGGAATGCTGAGGCTGCTAGATTAAAAATTAGCCAAATAATTCTGGTGAGAATTGTGCTTTTTTAGTAGGAAAGCCTGTGATGCCGTTATATTTAAGTACTTTTAAATCGTTGCCTTGATTCCCATAAGCAAAAACTTTATTTTTTCACTTCCTCTACCTATCCCCTTCAGGTATGCTCTGGTAATACAGTTGTCCTTTCTCAGGCTGACATTGTCACTTTTTTAACAACATTTCCAAACAGCTCCTTTCTGGCAGACTAGCTGTGTGTTTCTAAGGTTCTTTTCCAAACAATCATATGCAGATGCAATATTATACAGCCTGGTTAAAGCTTTATAGAATGTGATTGTTCTCTTTCAATCTTTTCTAAGAAAGGAATGTTTCATTTTACAAAGTAGAAGCATCTCTCATTTTCTTTGCAAAGACTAGGTATACTGATCTTCAAACGGGATCTTTTTCTAAAATCTAGCTATTATGGGAAATGACTGGCACGTGGAGCGATATAGTTAATGGAGCAGGCAAAGAATGTATTTTAATTATAGCTTGTTTTTTCAGAAAAGTTTTCCATATAAATTGGTAATTTGGTAGAAAAAAAAAATTCTCAGAGAAGTAAGGCAGTTGTCAGCAGTTCTTCCTTTCAGTTTGCAAGCAATTAAGCTAAACACAGGTCAGTGAAAATATTCAGAAATTTTTTTTTTTTTTACTATAGATTTAGTGTTTTAACCTTAAAAAAGGTACTGTAGAGTTATTGAATATATATGCATGTGTATATACATACACATATGTGTGTATATATATATTTCAAGACTGTGAGTACCTTTTGTGTGTGTACATGTATGTACAAATAAAAATAAAGGAATGTTTTTAAGTAGAAAGCAGAGATGTACTGAGGTACTGTAATTGTAACATTTTCTAATAGAGTTAATTTAGTTTGACGAAGTCAAATGCACCTGTACTCAGCATTGGTGGGGAGCTCCTCGAGTACTGTGTTCAGTTTTGGGCTCCTCACTACAAGAAGGACATTGAGGTGCTGAAGCAAATCCAGAGAAGGGCAACGAAGCTAGTGAAGCGTCTGGAGGACAAGTCTTACGAGGGGTGTCTGAGGGAACTTGGGTTGTTTAGTCTGCAGAAAAGGAGGCTGAGGAGGGAGACCTTACTGTTCTCTACAACTACCTCAGAGGAGCTTGTGGTGAGGTGGGGTTGGCCTCCTCTCCCTAGTAACAAGTGATAGGATAAGAAGAATGGCCTCAAGTTGTCCTGGGGCAGACTGGATGTTAGGAAAAATTTCTTCACTGAATTTCTTTATTGTAATAGGCTGTCCAGGGAGGTGGTTGAATCACCATCCCTGGCAGTGTTTAAAAGAGGTATAGATGTGGTGCTTAGGAATATGGTTTAACACTGTGCTTGCTAGAGTTAGGTTAATGGTGAGTAGAGTTAGCTTATGGTTGGACTCGGTGATCTTAAAGGTTTTTTTCCAACCAGAATGATTCTGTGATTCTCTAAGTGATGAACTGTATGCTTTCCCAGAATGTCTGACTGACACAAACATCTTGGTCTCTGAAAATGTCCCTACTGTTCTGAGCAAATGCCAGCCCTTCCCATATACAGAATGAAAGTCTTTATGCCACACTTGTCTTGCATACAGCAGTTCAAGTTTTGGTTACTGTTTAGGCATTTCTAGCAGTATCAACTCTATGTGGTTTAAATTTTAAACTTTGTGTCAGATGATGAATTCATAGCAAATATCTGAAAAACCTTGCTAATATTCAACTATAAGAATGTTTAAATGTCAGGTATATTGTGATATTTTCATTGTACTTTTATTCTGGTGAGAGAGCAACTAGAATGTATTGAGTTTTGTACAGGGGCTGATGAGGGGCGAGTTGAAATTCTGTGGGTAAGAATTAAAGGACAGGGTAGTATGGGTGACACAGTTGTGGGGGTCTACTACAGACCTCCTGATCAAGATGAGGAAGTTGATGAGGCTTTCTACAGGCAGCTGAAAGCAGCCTCACAACTGCAGTCCTTGGTCCTCATGGGAGATTTTAACTATCCCGATATCTGCTGGAAGACTTATACAGCCAGCCTTTCACAGTCTAGGAGGTTCCTCCAATGCATTGATGACAACTTCTTAATGCAAATGGTGGATGAGCTGACTAGAAGAGGAGCGCTGCTGGATCTTGTGCTCACCAACAAGGAGGGCCTTATTGAAGCAGTGGTGGTCAATGGCAACCTTGGCTGCAGCGACCATGAGATGGTGGAGTTCAGGATCCTGTGTGGGAGGAACAGAATTTCCAGCAGGACCAGAACCCTGGACTTCTACAGAGCAAACTTCGGCCTCCTCAACCAATTGTTAAGGGAAGTCCCATGGGACAGAGTGCTAGAAGGTAAAGGGGCTCAAGATAGCTGGACAATATTCAAGGACCACTTCTTGCAAGCACAGCATCAGTGTGTCCCAATGGGTAGAAAATCTAGTAGGGGAGCTAGGAGACCAGCGTGGTTAAAAAAGGAACTGCTGGGGAAACTCAAGTGGAAGAGGAAAATCTATAGATCATGGAAGGAGGGGCTGGTCACTTGGGAGGAATATAGGAATGTTGTCAGGGAATGTAGGGAGGCAACTAGGAAAGCTAAGGCCTCCTTGGAACTTAACCTTGCAAGTCGGGTTAAGGACAGTAGAAAGGGCTTTTTCAGATACATAGCCAACAAAGCTAATACCAGAGGCAATATAGGCCCACTGCTGAATGAGGTGGGTGCCCTGGTGACAGAGGATATGAAGAAGGCAGAGGTGCTGAATGCCTTCTTTGCCTCTGTCTTTACTCCTGCAGGCTTTTCCCATGAGCCCCAGATTCATATAACCCCAGAAGTAGTCAAGATAGGTGAGGACATAGTAGATGAGGATTGGGTTAGGGATCAGTTGCATAATCTGGACATCCATAAATCGATGGGTCCGGATGAAATGCATCCAAGGGTGCTGAGGGAGCTGGCGGAGGTCATTGCTAGTCCACTCTCCATCATCTTCGGTAAGTCATGGGTAACAGGAGAGGTGCCTGAGGACTGGAGGATAGCAAATGTCACTCCAGTCTACAAGAAGGGCAAGAAGGAGGACCCGGGTAACTATAGACCGGTCAGCCTCACCTCCATCCCTGGAAAGGTAATGGAACAACTTGTCCTTGGCACTATCTCTAGACATATCAAGGAGATGGGGGTCATCAAGAGCAGTCAACATGGTTTTACCAAGGGTAAGTCATGTTTGACTAACCTCATAGCCTTCTATGAGGAAATTACTAGGTGGATAGATGATGGTAGAGCGGTGGATGTGGTCTATCTTGATTTCAGTAAAGCATTTGACACCGTCTCCCACAGCATCCTTGTAGATAAGTTGATCAAGTACGGGTTTGATGATCAGGCAGTGAGGTGGATCAAGAACTGGTTGAAAGGAAGAAGTCAGAGAGTTGTAGTCAATGGGGCAGAATCTAGTTGGAGGCCTGTGACTAGTGGAGTCCCTCAGGGGTCGGTACTGGGACCGGTGTTGTTCAATATCTTCATCAACGACCTGGATGAGGGCACAGAATGTACCCTCAGCAAGTTTGCTGATGACACCAAGCTGGGAGGAGTGGCTGACACACCAGAAGGCTGTGCTGCCATTCAGAGAGACTTAGACAGGCTGGAGACTTGGGCGGGGAAAAACCTGATGAAGTTTAACAAGGGCAAGTGCAGAGTTTTGCATTTGGGGAAGAAAAACGCCATGCACCAGTACAGGTTGGGGGCTGACCTGCTGGAGAGCAGTGTAGGTGAAAGGGACCTGGGGGTCATGGTAGACAGGAGGATGACCATGAGCCAGCAGTGTGCCCTTGTGGCTAAGAAGGCCAATGGCATCCTGGGGTGTATTAGAAAGGGTGTGGTTAGTAGGTCAAGACAGGTTCTCCTCCCCCTCTATTCTGCATTGGTGAGGCCACATCTGGAATATTGTGTCCAGTTCTGGGCCCCTCAGTTCAAGAAGGACAGGGAAGTGCTTGAAAGAGTCCAGCGCAGAGCCACAAGGATGATTAAGGGAGTGGAACATCTCCCTTATGAGGAAAGGCTGAGGGAGCTGGGTCTCTTTAGTTTGGAGAAAAGGAGACTGAGGGGGGACCTCATCAATGTTTACAAATATGTAAAGGGTGAGTGTCAAGACGATGGAGTTAAGCTTTTTTCAGTGAAGACCAGTGATAGGACAAGGGGTAATGGATACAAGTTGGAGCATAGGAGGTTTAAGATGAATATCAGGAAAAATTTTTTTACTGTAAGAGTGACAGAGCACTGGAACAGGCTGCCCAGAGAGGTTGTGGAGTCTCCTTCGCTGGAGACATTCAAAACCCGCCTGGATGCCTTCCTGTGTGATGTACTCTAGGTGACCCTGCTCTGGCAGGGGGGTTGGACTAGATGATCTTTCGAGGTCCCTTCCAACCCCTAGGATTCTATGATTCTATGATTCTATGATTCTATTGCTTCAAAATAAGTGCTAATTATGTATTGTAGCATGTCTGTGCTTTTGCACTGCTAAAGTTTTTTAAAATACTTAAAGATACTTAATTTAACTTTTTACAGTTTTATAACAGTCTTTTAGCAATCTTTTACTCTATTTCTTTTCCTTATCCATGTCCAGAAACACATCACAATTTAGTGCTCCCACTGAGTAAGGAGATGGAAAACTTAGATTTTGTTCTGGCAGAAAGGGTAGCAGGTCAATATTTTTACTTTTTTGCTACTTTATGAAATCAAAAATGAAGAGGGTTTTTTTTTTTCTTTGGGTTTTTTTTTTTTTAATGTCAAAGTAAGGTTAGGTATTATAATGTGTCAAATATGAGTAACAGTTTTGTTAATATGTTGGCTAGAAGTCCACAGTTAGTACAGATTTAGAGAGCTGCAGTGTATAGGTTAAAACAACTCTTTATTTAAGCAGCTTCTTATGGCACTGTTTTGAACATCAGTCACACAATGATAAACCAAAGCAACTGAAATGGATTGTGGTTAGTATTACTGTCAGCCTGACGAATGCTCCTGACAAATGCCAGGAGTGCACTGCCAGTCTGTTACCCTGTTTTGACTCAAGTGTTTATTTCTTAAGAGGTGACTATGGTTTGGAATGAGTATTACATATTATATTTATAGCGGCATATATTTTATTTATACAACATACACAGTTTCCCACAAGAATGTGTCCCATTTTCTGTGTTAGTTATCTTATTCAAGAGCACACTTTTTCCTTTTCTTTATTCAGTGAAAGCAATAAATTGCAGTGTGTTTCTGGACTTAGAAAAGGAAAGAAAGTGAAAAAAGAATACATGGAAAATACTGAGATATCAAAGCGTGATTTTATAATCTCTGAAGTTTGTTACAAGGTCTTGGTGTACGCAAGTAGATGTTGATAATTCTTCTTTCATAAAGCACAAAATTTCTGTAAGATCATAAACTGACACTACTAGAAGGAAATAACGCCATTCTTAAATACTCTTTTTTCTTCACTGTAGCTGCATGTGTACATAATAATATCTTTATTCCCATTGTTATCATTTTGATGCAGTATTTGCTAAATCATTATCAATTTCATAGTGGCTGTTATGTACATAATGACTTCTTTTCCAGTCAAGTGTACAAAAGCAACAAATAGCTTTCATCTTCAGTGAAGTGAGGTATTTCATTGGTATGTATGAGCCACTGATATCAAATACACTTGGACAGAAGAGAAGTAATAGATTTTTTTACTAGGACAAATTAGACTAGTTTTCTTGTTCTAATGTAAACTTCACTGTTGACTGTTCTTCAGCATGCCAGCCTGAATTCTACTGCAGGGTGCCCATTTTAGGAGCATAAATTCACAGCATATACACATATACACACAAGACTTGTGCTGCATGTTTTCCACTGCAAGGAAACAGAGTGGGATGGGGATTGAATTTGCTTAGTTATCTCTTGTTACCCCTTGACAAAGATATAAAGTAACACATTTTGATGTGCACCTATTATGCTTTTGCAGATTTATTTAATAAATATATTTAAAGAAACTTGTTGTGTATAGAGAGGCATTAAGATTGTATAGGCATTCTGTGAACCAGTGCTTTTAATGTAGGAAATGAAAATTATGGTTTATTCAGCTCGTGCTCCAACACAAAATCAAAGCAGGTTACTACCAGTTAAAACTGATAAACTCACAAGAACAACTCAGTGTCCTTCTAAGCATAAAGCATGTTCCAAAATTGGACACTAAAATAAGGTGAGAGGAACAGTGTGAGAACTAGCAATAGTGGATGCCACTTATTTTGATAGACAATTGCATCTGGAATTTAGGTACTGAAACCTATGATGCTTGACATTGCTGTGACAAAAGATGCCACTCTAATTAAAAAGCATTCCAAAGCCAGACAAGGTAAGCTCAGAAGAAAGTTTCAAGTATTTTTCCTTTCAGGGAAGTTAATGTGAATCCCTGCTTAAAGCAGGACAGCATGGGAAATAAAATACTTGCAACTTTGTATCAGAATCCCTGGCAGTTAAGAAGAGGTCCAGTAGATGTTCTAGAATTTTTGGTCACCTCAAGAAACAATAGTAGAGCTATGAAGACCAGTCCCTATCTACAGTCAGCCTGAAGCAGTGTTATCTGAAAAGGAGGTGTGTTTCTTTATTATTTTTTTAGTCTGATAGAGATTTTAATATCTTTAGTATAAAGTATGCCTATCAGATTATCTTAATTATCAGATAACAAGATATCACGCTTTCTTTGTGAAATGCGACTAGCTTCTTCAAGGAGAGGGACACTCCATCCTCTCTAAAGTTATGTGCAGAATAGGGGACAGTTGAGATAAATCACTACAGGAACTGGTTTATCACCTTGCTGCAGATGTACATTTCATCTCCATACCTGTTTGTGCAAAGGGATTGACAGATCTAGATGTTTGACGTAATCATGTTAAAAGCAACTTTTAGTGGAAGGGAAGGAATACTCTAAGCAGTACTGTAATTTTTAGGGATGCAAGTGAGGGTACCATTTAGAAAACCATAAAAGAGCAAAATCCAGCTTAGAGAACAAAGACTCCTTCCTGATCTGTCCTTTTTGAATACAAAGAAAGAGAGTAGAAAGGGGTGGAGAGAGATGGACTTTTGATTTGGCCCTTGCTTGTGATCTGAGAACTCAAAAGTCAAGGCCCTCTTAGAAGAAAGCAGTGCAAGAGTATGACGTTCTCTTGTTCAAATCTCAGTGCTGTAATTTTAGGACTATGATAGGCTTTCTTTGTTTGGATCAGAAAATCTATTGTAGAATAAGAAGTCATATAAACTGAAGGGCTGAGTTGTCTGTTATATTCCCGTGAAAATTTTGGTCTAATGACATAAGTATTTCCCATTTCTAAATGGGGGGAAGTGTTTTACTCTGCAATGCCGGTAACCCTCCAACTAGATTCCATCGGGGACTTTTGTTAATGATAAAATGGATCGCTTATCCTTTCTGGCAGCTGCGTCGATCTGTTGTGTCGTTTCCTGTAGCACGTTTGCCAGAACGAGCAGCCGAGGTGCGAGTCGGGCCCCGCAGCACCGCGGCCCGGCCCTGCCCGCCCGCCGGCAGGGCCTGCAGCACCATGGACAGGGCCTGCAGCACCATGGACAGGGCCCTGCGGCACCACGGCCCCCGCAGCCGCGGCCACGGGCGGGGGGGGGCGCGGTTCTTCCCGAGTTGTGCGGGTTGGGTGGCCAAGGCCGACTGAGGCATGGACCTTAGCGACGTTAAACAGTCTGATGAAGTTCTGGCTCTTCTGGATTTTAGTATCAATCTCTGCTTGATAGCTGCTTGTTTCGTCCTTCAAAAGAGACTTCTCTGCTGGTATGTTGGTTTGAGCTTTGAGCATCCATCTCAGGACCTTTTGTAGAATAAACATGTGGTTTTCATGTGCATGTTTAGCTGCCCGTTCCTCCACAACTCATATAGAGACTTACTGAGACAGAAACTTCACCAAAATACATCTCTGAGATGATTTATCAGAACATACTTTCTGAAAAACTACTCTTAGTCTAGGTAGACTTTAAAAAATATTCTGGGAATTTCCATTTCTGGATGAAAATATCATTACCATCCTTTTATATCTTTGTCTTTCTTCCTTGTCTTTTGTTTCTTATTCTCCCTTTCAAACCTTTTCCTCTAAAGAACATGCAAGTGGGTGATAGAGTATATTTGCTACCATTCTTACTTTCACCTCACTGTTCTCTTTTTTTCCACCACAGGCTTATTTTTGAAGTCACAAGAAGCATACTCTTTGCACTTCAGAGACATATAGCAGTTTCTAGGATCACTTAATTATTTTCCAACAATTTTTTTTTTTTTTTAATTTGTGTAGGTATTAGAGCAAAAGTCAAGTTTACAGGATCAATAGGAATCATCTTGGTAATGAGCGTAATTGTCTTAATCTTCCCCTGCCTCATGGAGGAGTATTGTTGGGAAGGCAGAAATGCTCAAAGACAATAAAAACAATAACTCAGAATTAACAATGAATGTTCAAAATGTTATTCTTAGTTTATATCTGATGTTATTGTCCATCCTACTCTTGTTTCAATTTTAGGTGCCCTGAACGTATGTCATCTCCTAATTGGAAATGAACTGAGGGAGGTTCATGACCTTTTAAATGATCACAAGAAACCACAGGGCACATGTCTGGTCATAAAATGTACTAGCAATCAAAAAAACCCTAATTTCTCACACATGTCTTGGGCCATAAACATTTTAAATGCGTGGTTTCTGTCTTCCTAATGTAAAGTGTATCTCTTGATACAGTCTCTCTTCCTTTTAATATTAATACATTTGAACTCCAGCAGATGATACTACACTACACATCTGTGTAATTCCGATTTCCAAATAAGCAAATTGCACTCATACTGGAAATGAGGATGGGATTGAGCTCACCTAACTGCAGCTGTCTAAAATTGAGTAGATCAAACTTCTGGGAGCAGGAAGGCTGTGGGGGTCAAAGGACAGTCCAGGTATAAAAGTAGCACTTAGAGAAAATGAGAGCATGGTAAAATAATAATAATAATAATAGTTTTTGTTTACAGAGGAGTTTAAGGTAGTTGTCAGGCTGTGGACTTACTTTGATGGACATACCAGATGATCTGTCTCAAACTCAAATATGAGTGAAAGTGTGGATCAAATGAAGGAAATGAATAGAAAAAGATCACTGGTAGAAGATGTTATGATCCTAAAAAGCTTGAATTGAGAAGTCTAATAGGATTAAGAAAAAAAAAATTTAAGTACAGTATCCAGCCAATCACTTGAAACTGCCTCAGTATCAGAAACACAAGGTTTCTGAAGTGGGGTGGTCACTGGCATTCTGAAGGCCTTTTCTCTATTTTACCCTGTTCAGCATATATGGTCATCTGAAATGGAAGATAAAATGGGAGCTGGTAAAACTTCCTGATGGTGCTAATATGTTGATGATATTGAAGATGATGGCTGACTAATCAGGAGGCTATATGAAGTAGGTAATAAAATGGTAGATTAATTCACCTTAGATAGGAGTGAAGCAATGCATGTATGAAAAATCAGACATTAATGGTCTCTTAGCTGTCTATTTATAAAATCCAGATAATCTGATTGTAATACTTGTATGAAACAGTACAGATTACAGTAAACAACTCTAGGCTTTCCCAAGTACATCTTTCTATCATTCTGATGTTCTTTTTGTAGGGCATGGAGCTTACACATGATACACAATTAATGTCAATTTTGTGTGCCCTCATAGTGTTTAATCTGCAGAAAAGACAAGTTTGTGTTAGCTTTTAGTTTAAGATAGTGTGTTGTTAGTACAAACCAAAAGCATTCTGATTTTACTTCTGATTGTCTTATTTAGATCTGGTGTTAGGAATAATGGCTGCTGTTTTCTGTGACAGTGGCTTGTATGGTGTGTTGGCAGAGGAGCATGGTCTGTGAAGGGAAAGCAGAGAGAACTTTTTAATCTGCTATGATTCAAGTTAATGTGGCTTCTCACTAAATCTTGCTTCTGGAAATCTATAACAGGATTTGTTTTTTTTAATAAGTGAATGATGATGCAGGGATTTCACTCAACAGATTATGTCATGAATAGTGTATGCAAATAGTTGCTTTTGGCTGGCAGGGTTTTTTTTCAAAGTAAGGCAGCTACAATGCTGTGCCCTCCTCACCACCTGCAAACAGCTTGATTTCTCATGATTCCTAGGGACACGCAACTTCCTTTCTTCCTTACCTTTTGGAAGTGTGTACACGTAACAGTTTTCTTCAGTTTGCCTTCCCAGTAGCGTTAAGGTGTAGTAGTACCTCAAATAGGGCAATGTGTGATGCATTCAGTTGTGCTGAACAATTGATTAAACCTTATGTGTAAGTGTATGTGTGCTTAATTAGTTTGCAGGTTTGCAGTGCATTGTTTTGGAATCTGCTACAGATGTTTGTAATAGCATTTGGTACTATTAGTAATATGAAGGCATGGAGATTTTTCCTTTAAATTGAAATTCTTCTAAGATTTTAGGTGACCTGGTGTGTATCCTGTCACTAATATATTGCTAAACACAGTTTGTCTTAATGTTTTATGCTTAAGATTAGTTTATGATCCATTTTTGAACTGTGAAACTTTCATGTTTTGCACCATGAAATGTAATTTATACTGAAATGATCAGACATTCTAGTTATTAGACCACTTTTTAAGTCCATTTTTCCTGACTGTTTTAGTTGTCTCAAAGGAATGTGTGAGCTCTTAACAAATTTTAATAAAAACCCATATGTACAAATACGCATACAACTGTTTGCTTTTATCCCAGCCCTTTATTGAATTTTCAGTTTCCTTAGAATAGAAAATAGAGCTTTTAAGAATATTTTATAACATAATGTGATCTGGTAAATTTCATGACGTGATTTCTGGTAAATAGGGTTTTTTAAAGAAAGTTTGTAAGGGCTGTCAACTTTTAAAAAAGCATAAAAAAGCTCAGCGGCTTTAGTATGCATAGATCATAATAAAATAATAGGATTACAGAATTTCATCCCATATGTGGTGCATCAGGAGATGCCCAGGGATCCTATGTTTGATAAAAATGCTGATCACAGTCAGCTGGTTATGTTTGTCACTTAGTTAGAGGAGCTGCTGGGAGATAGCTGTCTGCACCCTAAGCTGTGCATGCAAGTGTTAAATGAGGTGGCTGGTAGCCATTTATCTGTTTCTTCACTAGTGTAAATAAAAAGATAAATCTAAGGAGATAATTAATTTGCATGTAAAAGTAACTGCAGGAGTGTTGTACTGGAGCGCTCTTACTGTATCATGTGTACCAGCCTGTGTACCTGTGGGAAGGTGCTGAGTCATTTAATGTGAAGTCATAAGAGAGGACCCACTCCAGAAGCTCCTGTAGCTCAACATCTTACCTCTACGAACAGCCAGTAACAGGATCCTAATGAAAAAAAGAAAGATAGAGGGCATGAAAAGCATCACCCTTCCCTTCAGATGACCTCCTGGGTTTGATAACAGAAGTTTAACTACTTTGTGAGCTGGAGAAATAATTTAGACAAGTTTGGTGGCCACAGATGGACTGGTGGCCTAGTTGTCTTGTCTGGTTTTGTTTTTTTCTTTGCAATTTATTTCTTCTGCATTGCTTCCTGAAGCAATGAATCTAGAAACTTAATTATATTACTATGGTATTGTTTTCTTTGCTTTGTAGCTAGACAGTTATGGCATTTTGGTCTCTCTCTGGACCATAGGAAGTCTTGCTTGCAGCTGTTATCTACACTTTAAAATAATTTTAGTTTTAGGTCAACATAAAAAGAACAGGAAGTATCCTTCAGAACTTGCTTTACATTATTGTGCCATTTGTTTCCCTTCTCCCTAGAATTTTCAAGTAGCATAACTATTTGAAGTACCTATATTCAGAATACTGGATTAGAATTCTATGAGAATAATGACCTGCCAATTCTAAGGAGGAAGAAGCTTAACTAGATGTAACATTTAAAAATATCCAGACTGTGTCCACTCAACAAATTCACCAGAGATGTGTGTTGACTTTAGTGATTAAAAAGGAAGGCAACACAGGTGTATGAATTTTTCTGATTTCAAAACTTGATGTAAATATTGATAGAGTACACTCACTACTATTCATACTACGTATACAAAAAGTGTTTGAACAAAGGATTTCTTATTTCACTAAAAAACCCCATGAAATTCATGTAGCTGCTTGTCTTGAAGTTCTCAATCACTGAGTGCTATAGTGACCAAAATATGATTTACAATTAATAGTAAAACACAATAAATAATTTTAGAATTGGAGCAGAAAATATTGTGTGTTGTCTAAATGCTCACTGAGGAAGAATACAAAAGTTCTGTCCCTTTTAACATTCAAGTCATAGCACCCAGCTCTCTGCCTAGTCTTTGATACAGTATTTGGGCATCTGGTATGAAACTGGTGCTTTGGGGAATGAATTGGTAAGGACTGTTTTTCTCCTTGGTAGGTTGTTTCCATTTTTCAAATGTTGCCCAGAGCAGCTCAAGGATCAGTGAGGGCATTTCAAGCAATTCAGCAGACAGTTGTGTTTGTTGTTTTCTCTGGGACACAGATCTCTAATGAATATGAGTTAGATACGGATTAAGGGTAAGATGACCTCTAAAGAAGCTGGGGGACTTGCAGGACCTAGTTTTTAAGAAAACAGTGCCCAGTTGTTTGAGAGGAAGAATAATGAGTTCTAGCAGTGAGTGAGAACAAGTTCAGAAAGGAGTATGGCATTTTTAGGCTATTCTCAAACACAAAAATGACAGATAAAATAATAGTGATCTATATTAGATGAGTTTGTTCCCAGATATTTCCCAGTTGACCCGAGTGAATAAAGTTTGAGTGTAATTAAAGCCTTGCATTTCGTCTTTATATCTCTGGGAAAAAGAAGTTTTACTCAGATGAGCAGGAGGTCCCGTTGACAATATTACAAGTATTGGCTAGTTCTGGCAGTTAATTCTGTGTCAAATGCAGTTGTGGGTAGATTGCAGCAGAGTATTCTGCACTCGGCATATTTACACCAGTGAGAAGACAACACTGGAACAATGAACACATTTAAAATATCTGTATCTTAGAATACATTGATGGGCAGTCAGGCTGCAGAGAGTGGGCATGGTGGGTTTTTCTGGGTTGATGGTTGGACTTTTTGATGTCCGAAAAAACTAGAGGTCTTCTCCAAATGTGATGGTTCTGTGAAAACAAGCAAAAAAACATCTTAAGGGTGGAAGAACTGCCTTAAAATGGAAGACCTAAATAAAGAGCTCAATTTCTTTTGCTTCTTAAAAAGTCTAATTATAGCCTGTAAGTATCTTTATATACAGAAAATACTTGTTAGTAGAGACCCTGTGATATATGAGAGAAGTGTAATAAGATTTCTTTGGTAACACACCAGCAAATTCATAGCTGAAGTGAAGTTCATATTTTTTAGAATGAGGATTACAATTATCAGTAGAAAAAGCTTCCAAGAAAAGTAGCAGATTGTCCACGTATTCAAGAGTCAGATGCCTTTCTGGAAAGCGGGTTGGCCAAATGCAGGTCATGCTGTAATCAAGTGTAAACAGTTGTGCTCAAAATCATGTAATGGAAAGGCATTTAATGTCTTGTCATACAAACACAAGGCTAGATGAGATGACCTAATGGTCCCCCTGGTCCTTTAAGCCCCATGAATATATGAAAAACACCAGTAATGAAAACCAGATAGTAATCTTGAAAATAGAATGTATGAAAACCAAACATAGTACTTGGCAAGGATGCTACAAAGCATAATTCAATAATACAGACCATTGTATTCACAGGAATCCAAATACCTGTTTGGATGTGGATGAGAAAATAGTATAAGAAATCACAAGGAAAAGCATTTTTTCAGTTTTTTGTTTCGTTGGTTTGGGGTTTTTTTCAATTTTGTTTGAGTTGTTTTTTAAAATTATTTATTTTTTAGAATTTTTCATGGTGAAGTTTTGAAATAAAAATTCCAAATAATATTTTAATTTTTAAAAAATGTTTCTGTTTGCACTGGTCAGCATGGACTTAATTTCTGGAGTTGCCTGCTTTTCAAAACTCACATGCACTTGCACAGACCTCCTGATTTCCAGTAGTAGTTGTTAAGATTGCCATCTTCAGCAAAAGGGGTAACATTTAACACTGTGAAGACCAAGTGTGCTATCTTGACTACTTATTGTTTGCAGCAATAAATGCAATTTACTGCCATAATACTCTAGTCTTTCCTGGATTTTGAGTATTAATGTGTTAAAAACTCTTCCTGGTATTACAGAACATAGTAGACAGTAGAGGTGGCA
This sequence comes from Apus apus, assembly GCF_020740795.1. Classification (NCBI taxonomy): domain Eukaryota; kingdom Metazoa; phylum Chordata; class Aves; order Apodiformes; family Apodidae; genus Apus; species Apus apus. The sequence continues at coordinate 58,260,631 of NC_067285.1, read as the reverse complement.
ATGTTTGTTTCAGTAACAGAAGCCTGTGCAAAAGCCAGTAATAAAAGGCAGAATGGTTAAGAACAGTAACAGTAACTGTTTATTTGGAGTAACACTATTTTGAAAAGGGTAACACTTTAGATAGGCATAAAAAGCACCTCTTTTTCTTCCTAATTGTGTAACTATAGATAAAGACATAATGTTTTTTTATAAGACTTTGGCTTGATTGTGTTAGGTCATTAGCAATTTTCTAAAATGTGTGTATTCTTGAACATGAGCAACAGAATCCACGAGAGATTCTGCCCTGTGTAGAGGAGCAGTGAGCATTCTGCTTTCTTCTGCTGGGTGCAACAGGGCCTCTTCTGAAAATGGAAGCAAGATGGGCCACAGTTCCCATGTCTGGCACAGAGTAAGATTAAGAACCAACAAATATAACCGTACACCATAGTGTCTGGGCATATTTAACAGCAGTAGATGGTAGGAGTCAGTGTGTTTTCTCAGTTACTTTTCAACAAACCATTTTTCTTTGATGTGTCTCAAAGCAAGCAAGCAAGCTTGGTCCAAAGACTGAGGTTTACTATATTCAGTTCTTGATCAAAGTGTGAGTTGTATTTAATTTGAGGTATTCCTAGATTTGAGAGCACTTGGAAAAACTAATATCAAATGAGGTGTGTTTTTTTTAAGGACAATTTGTAACTTTCATATTTGTAGCACACATTGTTAGAACAACCACTGCAAATCACAAACCAGGTGATCATGCCTTTGGAAAGAAGAGAACAGACTTTCTTACCCAATTCTTCCTCCACTTTGGACCCTATCTTGAATGAGTTCTGACTTGAAAACCATATGCATTATGAATTTTTCAATACAGTTTGAACATTAGCAGCCATAAGAGATTTCTGGTTTTGTCTTTACTCCTGTAATCTCATCCATTGTTTTTGCTTGTTGGAATTTTTCTCTCTCTACTGTTCTTGTTTTCCTCCACCTGAACAAGTATTTTTAAATGGCAAACTAGCATCTAATTTCCCTCTCTGAAAAGAGATACTGCGAAAAATGTTTTCTGGAATTTCTGGATATGAAGCCTTTTCAGCTTGTTCTTCCTTAGTGGTCTGTAGCCATAGGGAAACCATGTTGAGTAGTGTGAATGTGTGGTCTCACAGCTACATCTAGCATAGCTTCATTTGGAGTGACTCTTCTTCCCTTGGCATTTACCCACAGGGGAGCGAATCCAGTATGTAATAATGATTCCCTGTTGGTTTTGAAATATTAAATAAATAAATAAATAAATAATTTTACTGAATTAACAGTCAGAGGGGATTTGAATATTCCTTGTATGTGCTTTATTCTGTAGCTCGAGCTCAGTTAACTGTTCACAGTGCAGTGTAACACACTAGAATCACCTCATCCTTAGAAGCAGTTGTCAGAAAAATATGGGCCTGCCTGGTAGAATGTATTAGCCCAATACATTGTCTCCATTTTATTATGAAGCTGCTGGGGAAGCTGTGATATACAGCACTGTCATTACAGATCTATTGTTAGAAGGGCTCTACAGTCTTCTGTGCACTGCCATTAATTTATAGCAGTAAACAATATGTAGCCCTCCAACTGCAGCAAAGCAGAATCTTTTAATGAGGTGGATGTTATTACCACAATAAATCAGTGCATTCGTGTAATGTATAATTCAATGTGTGTATTCCCACTGTAACTTCTCTGAGTAAGCTGATAGTGTATCATTGTCAGTGCACAGCTCCACAGTTCCTTCTTTTTTTTTTTTTCTTTTTTTTTTTTTTTTTTTTCCCTAAGCTTTCTTTCATTTGGGGACTTTTTTCATTTGCTTGCAAATAAATGTGACATGTCTTGATAGCTGTCCTGTTGCAGGCTTCAGAAACCAACTGTAACAATAACAGCAAAAATCAATAACGTGGATTCTGGCTATATGGATCTCCACATGATACAGGGCTCCCCCCCGCCCCCCCTTTTTTTTTTTTTTTTTTTTTTTTTAAGAGAATGGAATCAATTCTAATTAGATTTAGCTTTATATTCAAGGAATGTAATTCTATAACTATTGATTCGGGCTATACTCATTTGGAGAATAATAAAAATAGGGGCAGGTAACAGAATACAAAAAATGTTACCATACAGCACAACACTGTTTCTATTTTTAATTTATATAATTTGTCTACCAGTGACCTTATTCTTTTTTTTTCCCTCAAGCATAGCTGAGTCTTTAGGGAAAATCAGTACAGATGGAGAGTCCGAAATGGTTCTTGCAACAAAGAGGCTTCTTGGAGTCAGTTTCATTCTTCCCTGGAATAAATTTGCTAAATCAGATAAAAATCCTTTTATACAGGAAACACTTATTTTAAAGGGTTATATTTCAAATTAGTGAACTGCAAAAATAGTAATTAACCTAAGATGTTTTCTTTCTCCTACTGCAATGTGAAAGCCACTCTAAGTAAAAAATGTAAGATTAGATCTTAGGTCATTCATAGATCTAATCTGTCCTAGAATACATAGTTTTTTATTTGATCTATGCCTGAATTAATACCTAAGTTATTTATACTTTTGTTCAAGGACTTTTAAAGTTTTTCCTTACTTTTTAGGGTATTTTTAAGTATATTTATTCTTGCAGAACAGAAAGAAGAAAATACATTTGCATGTTTATTCTTCAGTTACACTTGAATGCATCTGTTGTCTGTGCAGATGGGCATAATTTACATGAATAACATACAATGTACTCAATATGTATAGAAAATTGTGATGCATATATGCTTTGCATGTATATACAAAGATATTTTAGATCTCCTACAGCATTTTAGATGTGGAATAGCTAAAGTCACTTTTGGATTTCTCAGTGTTTTATGTGATTTATACTCATTTTTCCAAATCCTTTGTATAAAAGTCTGCTGAAGAAATATACAGCTATAGGTAACAAGATATTATATTTTTTACAATTAAATAAATCCCTGGGTATTTATGTCCTAAGATAAAGGCTGAACAAAGAACAACAATGTTGGTGTGTCATAGACTTTCTTAGTAATACATATCTTATTTGTTTCTTTTATATCAGTGTTTTTATATAGAAGTTCTGCTATTTTCTTTGTCTATATTAAAGTTTCAAGTTTTAGCCATTAAGTAAAACTTGTCTTGGGGTGTTAAATAGAAAGCATACAAACAAGAATAGTAATATCAAAATTCCAGGTGCACTGTTAGTGTTTTTCCACTCTATCAATCACTATTTTTCCCCAAAAAAATGTCCCAAAATGTTTGTTGTTGTTGCTTGCCATTTGCTTAATGGTGTATTTAACGACCACACTTAACCACTGGCACACAAGTTAACAACTTTTTTTTCTTTCCACCGTGAAGCAGTTTTTAGTCATTGACTTGAATCAGCAGTAACTAGAGTGAAGCCTATGTGAATGTAGAAGATGCTTCCTTCCAACCATCTCTGTGTGTGTGTGCATGTGCATGGTTTGCACTAAACAGATCTGTTCAGGTGCTCACAGAATCCAACATTTGCTTTTGCAAAACACTAAACTTAGTCTTCTCCATGCATGCTGGTGATTTTGGTTACCACAAAGAGCAAGGGGAGTATGATGTGATAATGTGTCATGATATCTTTATGTAATTAATCTATTTCTTTTTGCAAACTTTGTAGCCTATTGGAGCTTTGAATCCAAAGAGAGCAGCGTTCTTTGCTGAAAGATATGAATCATGGGAAGATGACCAGGTTCCAAAATTTCACTATGGCACACATTATTCAACCGCAAGTTTTGCACTCACGTGGTTATTAAGAATTGTAAGTATATATTTTTAAAATGCTTTTCCTTTAAATTATCCTGAAAGCAACAAATAGCTGGGAATGAATAAACTAAAACTCAATGACAGAGTATTGAAATCTTCAAGTAATTGTAATCAGTAGTGTAGGATAAATGTATTCTAAAGTTTGAACAGGTTTTATTTATTATAGCACAGCCATTTCAAATAAGTAAAGCTTTTTCTCCTTTGAAAATTGCTTTTTAATATGCATTCTTATACTACTTTAACATGGTTAACTTTCCTTCCTTCCATATTTTTTGAACTGGACCATTGACTGAACATTTGTGATTCTTACTGAATGAATTTAATTTTCACCTCCTAATGACACCAAAGCATTTGTTTTCTGATGATCATTAAATTCTGTGATGTAAATAGTTTTAAAAAATGCAGTGCAGTTTATATGGAAGTAACTTTTGAGATGCTACATATTGATAATATGTTGGTTAAATGCATTTTTCTATAAAATTGAAAGGCAATTTGTCTCCTAGAAAGTAATTTCTTTGGGAAAGCATTAGCAGCACATCATTAATTAAAGCTTGTTAGAATATACAAGCCTGCATAAATCCTTGATGTAATTTATAGCGCTTAGCTAATTTCAAGCAATTATCCACTAATATGTGCTAAAGTGTTCTTTAACTAAGAGGAGGCTTTTAAATCTTTCAAACATTTTTCTTTTCTAAATCATAAATTACATATTAAACAGTAACATTCATAAAGCTATCAGTATTGAACACTACCTGTTATATTAATAGATTACCTTGAGCAAAATAAAATGCATGTATTACTTTTGTTACATCCTACTTTAAAAAACATGTAAGGTAAAGATATTTGGCTTCTTGATGTTTTTGAGAGCAGCTGTGTCACAACTGACTGTAGCTTCTCCACCACCCTGTAAATATTTTCTTTAATTTTTATTTGCTTTTCTTTATCTGAATTTGTATGCATGGAGTAGGAATAAAAAGCATTTAATGAACAAATAAGCCTCAGTTTGTATTTCTCTGCCAGAAAAATAGCATCGTTAATAACCATAATACTGTTGATAACGATATAATAAATTATAATAAATCCCTCCCCCTCCCCCCCCTGAAATTCTGAAAGAAATGCACTGCTTTTTTAAATTAATCTTTTCATACATTTTAGGAACCCTTTACAACATTTTTCCTAAATCTACAAGGTGGAAAGTTTGATCATGCAGACAGAACCTTTTCGTCTATTTCAAGAGCGTGGCGCAACAGTCAGCGTGACACTTCTGATATCAAGGTAAAAACTTTCATGAAAAAGATGTTGACATATTTTATACTATGTCTACCTTTACTGAAGCTGTGATCATAGGACTACAGGTTATGAAAAAAGGAAGGGAGAATACTAGTAGCTATCCTACTATTTGAGAAAAGCTGCAAGGGAGATGACATGAGGTTTTATTTCCATTAGAATATTTCAGTGAATTCTTTTGTAAAACTTCAGCAAACATTTTTAGCCCTGAGGCTGAAATGAGGCAAAATTGGTCTTTGTGCTATAGAGATGTGTTTCACTGTCTTTTTTGTTCATCTGAACAAATTTTAAGCCTTTAAAAAGTCAGTAGCAACTGGTATAGATTTTTAACCAGTAAGTTTCATAAATACTCTGTTCATGCTTCTGCCCCTCTCAGTTAAGAATGTTGCAGTTAATATTTGTATTACTTTATGTAATTATAGCTCTAGGCATCCAACCTCATTTTTCGGCAATTTCTGCAGTGGCCTATTTGCTTGTATGACTATGACAAGCAGGAGGAGGAGATTCTGCTAATTTAGTTGCAGAAGTGGCAAAAATTAGGCTTATGATGATGTAGAAGTAGATGGGGATGAAGAGCTGAGAGGGAAAATTGTCTGCAGTCTGCAGAAAGACTGTATACTGGGTAGAGAAAGAAAGGGCTACAGAAAGCCAGTGTGTGGGGATACTAAGATTAAACACAGAATTTAGCATAACATTTATACATTTAGCATAGCAATAATTTAGCCCTCTGTAACAAGGGCACTGGGCCTGTGGACTGGCAAGTGAACATGAAGTAGGTGGGAATAGAAGATAAATTGGTCTGGTAATTAGTCATTCCATAGAAAGAGACCTGGAATTAGGTGGGTCAAGAAGCTAAGGAGGGAGCACAAATTGCAAGGGCAGAGGTTCAGGTTAGTAGCCATTGAAGGAAGGAATAAAGTAAACAAATGGAGTTAGGGATCTGAGGAATATTTTGAGCTGTGGAGGAGAACGAAGGACACAAGGATGCTGGCAGTGGTGGGAAAGCTTTGTTGAACTCAAATCCAAGAAGAAGTAATATCAGAATAGTTTTTTTAGTGGAAAGGAGGATGAAAAAGTATAGTGTGAAGAAAACTGGAGACTAACTCAAGAATGTGATGCAACTAGCAAGAGGCATAAGGACATGAAATCATTCTGTAACTATATCCATACTGAGGGGTCAATTAAGGAAAGAGTTGATCAGCAGGCTAATAGAATGAGAAAACTGTCAACTGATAGTGCTGAAAATGTAATGTCTGTCTTGCTTTTGTGAGTCCCCACCATAAGAATCAATGGCAATCAGTGGCTAGTGGAATTATTATAACTTATAAAAAGATACAAACTCTGAATTACTTTGGGAAATAACTGTTTATGAAATACAAACACATTAGATTTTTTTTCACATTGATCACTGTGATCTTCATTCTTTTGTACCTACTAGATTGGCAGGCAAAATTTCGGAGTCCTTTATATTTTTTTGAGAAATGGAAGAGGAGAGGTAGCGGTGGTGGTCAAATGAATTATTTAGTTTCTAAAAAGGGAGAAAAAGAGAGCAAAGAAGTTATGAGGTGAGTTTAACTACAGTTCACAGAAACATACTTAAGCAAATAATCAGACTATGTTTAAGTACCAGGAAGATAACAAGGAGACGAGCAAATGAAACACATATTTATCAAGAAGTGATTATGTCAAAGCAATCACATTTTCTGATGAGAAAAAATAACAGACCCTGTAAATGGAGAAGAAGCAGATTATGATCCTAGTTTTTGACATTCTCTCATGAGTGAACTGGGAAAACTTGGTCTAAAAGAATCCACTATATTTGTAGAATAGTTACCGGTGGTTCATTATTAAAACTGAAAGATGTATTGAGTGGAATTCTTCTTGATAATAAAAGGTTAGGCCTCAATTTCCATTGATACTGGATTGGAAGGTACTAGAAGTGTAGTGGAATTGGAAGAACTTCTTGCAGAACAGAAAAGTGAGAATTGCAATTTTCATGCAGATTCTCATACAGTTATGTACAAACATTACACAAGGAACAATCTGCTGTGCAAAAAAAAGGTTTAGGGTTGTAGTAGATCACCAGTGCATGTGAAGTAACAATGTTGTGGTATAATTAAAGGTGAGTAATGTTTTGTAGAAGATACATCAATAGGACATAGTACAACTTTCAAAATGTATGCAATAAATCTTCAGCTTTGCCCAGCTTTGATAAGGGCTCAGCTGGAGTATTGTATCCATAGTTGTGGCCTAGTTGAAGGGAATCCACATTGAAACAATTATAACAATGCGAGGCCTTGCAAATAAAATTTGATGAAAGATTGAGTAGCTATGCTTTTTTTTTGTTCTAAAGAAGAGAATATTGAGGAGGAACTTAGGAATCTTCTATTGTGCAGGGAAGAAAAGAAAAATCTCTGCTGCCTATGCTGGATAGAGTCAGAATTAATGCACTTAAATATCAGGAGATTTTGATTAGATGTGAAAGTAAGCTTTCTGGTAGAAAAATAAATTGATGAATGCTTCCTTGGCAATTAGAGTATGAAGGTTTTTAAGAAATGCTTAGATATCTTTTGGAAATGATGTATGTGCAAGCTGATACTGCCATTAGAGGCATCCCTACTGTTAAAGATGAGTGCTAGAAGTTGCTTGCAGCTTTCTGAGTCTGAATTGCCATGAGTGACATTACAGTGCTGTGAAGTATCTGAGAGAGCATTGAGATAGACTAGAAGAGTCTGTTCATGAGACTAGATGAACAGCTAGGAAGGGGAGCGAGATAGGATTTCCATAGGACATGGTGAAAGAATTAGGAAAGAAAAACTTTGAAAATGTAAAGAAACATCTTTATTGGATGTATCTACATGCCAAATATTTCACTTTGGCTATGAAAAGTTGACTTTCCTGATACTTGATGTTCTATTCTACCTTGTAAGGGTTTGTGAATTGCATAGCTAAAGTGGCCCATATATCTCCAGAAGGTTTCTACATGCAGAATTACAACGTGTTAGCTTACTAGTGCTGGAATGTGTTAAGTTGACACATGCATTAAAGAGCTTGAATAAAGTAGATGCTTATGCACTCTTGTACTGTATACATGCTTGTAAATAGATACATTTGCTAACTAACTAAGACAATTAAATTAGATGTTCCTGTCATTGTGAAAATAATGACAGAAGTCTTACTTAGAAAGCGTATTTTGTGTTACTGTTTTCTTATGTCAAGAATATGTGCAATTGAAGCAGTAACGTCCATGGGAGACAATCCATGGCCAGATATAAAATTAAAGAAAAGGGGAGAAAGCCTGTGTCAACCACTGTCACCAGTGGAGTTCTTAACATTTCTAAATTGTACATTAATAAAGAAATGGTGTATAGAAAAGCTATCTAGTTTGTATCCATGTCCTTTTCAATAGATTAAAAAACCAGAAGTTGCACTCTGACCATCTTATATGGTCAAGTACTTGATGTTAGCAAAACAAGCTTTTAAAAATACAGATAACCTTATGGTCTTTTGATTATTTCCAGAACTTGGAAGATGCTGCTTACTGGCAAAAGCTAGGGTGATTTCCTTGAAGTTTGCAACTTGCAAACACTAATACATTAATGATTGTTTAAGGATAATTCAAAGGCCTTTGGCATCTAATTTATTAATTCTTTTCTACTATCAACATGGTTTTGGACTATCTTAATTTGGTCCAAGATTTTGCTCTGTGTAACAATGTACTGTGTTAGCACAGCTCATTCCTGTCTGTGAAGACAATGGCATTGCATGCAAAATTAAGAGTTTATTTCCTGTCATTTTTAAGAAAACTAGGCACTTGAGTGAGGCTTTACTTTTTTTCACAAAATGTTTAATAAGAAATGTATTTTCTTGGATTCTCATTTAAGATACATTGTCATGTGTTACAGTGTGCTTATTACATATTTTTTTTACCTCTATCTTCTGCGTGCCTATTGTAATCCAGTGCTAACTGAATGCAACTGGCATAGCAGAAAAGATGTTTTGCTTCGTGAACAATTTTCATGTGTACATTTACATGGAAATTAAGCAGAGCTGAGATGAAAAAAAAAAGTAATATAAAGCAAATAATAAAAGCATTTAAGTAAAAAATGGCCTTATAGAAAGTCTTCATACAGAGATTTCTACATTATGCTCTAATTTTTCACCTCCACAGAAAACAGTTTTTTATCTTTTAGCAAAATTCTGAGATGCATCCTGAATGTTGTATTTGCAGTAGGCCAGTCAGTTTGACTGAGTAATGAAACATTTAAATGCATTAAAATAATTAGGAATTTCCCTTTTTCATTTCATAGGTAGCCTACATTTTGTTGTTCTGTCTAGTGTTTTTTAGCAGATGCCTTAACTTAATTTTTCAGTCTTTCTGCGTCACTTTCCAGTGTTTCCGGCAGGGCTAAATAATAAATATGTTTTAAGTTGAAAAGATCTACTTGTGCTAAGGCATTATTTTCATTGTGATCTGTTTGAGGTTGATCAAGATGTTATTAAGAAAAATATGATATGATCTAATTATTAAGCTATATGTTAAGATGAATATCAGAAAAATTTTTTTTACTGTGAGAGTGACAGAGCCCTGGAACAGGCTGCCCAGAGAGGTTGTGGAGTCTTCTTCACTGGAGACATTCAAAATCTGCCTGGACACATTCCTGTGTGATGTACTCTAGGTGACCCTGCTCTGGCAGGGGAGTTGGACTAGATGATCTTTTGAGGTCCCTTCCAACCCCTAGGATTCTATGATTCTATGATTCTATTTACAGATGTTGTTCTGCTGTGGATGTGTATTCTGATAAAATTACTTTGCTAAGTTCATACTTAATTTGATATATTAATATTATTTTTAACTTCAACCTTGAATTTTTCTCAGGGTGCATTAGGAGGAGTTTGTTCAGCTGATTGAGGGAGGTTCTCCTCCCCCTCTACTTGACCCTGGTGAAACGTCACCTGGAGTATTGTGTCCAGTTCTGGACTCCCCATTTCAGGAGGGACAGGCATCTACTTGAGAGAGTCCAACTCAGGGCTTCGAGGATGATTAAGGGACTGAAACATCTGCCTTACGAGGAAAAGCTGAGAGACGTGGGGTGTTTCAGTCTAGAGGGCAGAAGACTGAGGGGTGATCTAATTAATGTCTATAAATACATGAGGGCTGGACATCAAGAAGGCAGGGACAAGCTCTTTTCACTTGTACCCTGTGACAGGATGAGGGGCAATGGATTCAAACTTAAGCATAGGAAGTTCCACCTCAACATGAGGAAGAACTTCTTTACTGTGAGGGTTACAGAGCGCTGGAACAGGCTCCTCAGAGAGCTTGTGCAGTCTCCTCTGGAGACTTTCAAGAGCTGTCTGGATGCCTTTCTGAGTGATCTGCCCTAGTTTTTTGGTACTGCTCTGGCCCGGGGGGTTGGACTCAATGATCTTCAGAGGTCCCTTCCAACCCCTGACATTCTGTGATTCTTGTGTACTTTTTTAAAGCGGCTGACTCCTTCAAAGATGAATGCAGTTCTAGGTGTGATGGGGAGGCTGCCACTTAAGTACAAAAAACACTTGGCCATTTTAAAGACAGTGTAGAGCTTGTTTATGCTCAACAGTAGATTAACTCACTAGTTAGGAACTTGAGATAGATTGAATTATTTGAGGGTGTAATCTCTTGACAATTTAGATATGGACAGCCATAGAAATGGCTTTGCTGAAGAATCTGACTGTCCATGCCATTCAATCCATGGCAAACACAGTAAAAACATTTATTTCTCAACAGGTGAAATGGTTGTAAGCTTTACCTTACATTTCTGATGGGCTGAGAGTGTAGCTGTAGTCGCCTGTTGTGGCTGATTAAATAATGCTAAGGTTTTTTGACCATAAGATCTCCAGATTCCTGTTGGTACTTCTACAACTGATGAAAGCCTCACAGCTTAATGCATTGATTTACAGACGTACAAAGGACTTGGGAAGCCACTTTTAAGACCTTGAACGTTGCAGGCCAAAGTGAATGGTATTGTATCTATAAGCATGAGCAGTAGGTGGCATGAAGGAAAAAGAAGGGTTTATTTCTATTCCAGCTGAAAAAAGTGTGAAATTTCAGAACCATTGAGCTGACTACAGGAAATTATTTTTCCTTGCTTCTCATGTGAAGAGAATAAATGTAGTTATTGACGCTCACTGTTTTAAGATCATTGTTAATCTTGGAGGCATATTGCAAGGAAGACTAACATGAGCTAGCTGTGGAAGCAACTCTTGTTGGCTGGTATCACTTCAACAGAGAAAGCTAAAGCATATGTGTGGTTACAAGCAATCTTTGTCAATATCCTGTGAAAGCCTTGGATTGATGATCAAAGCAGGAAACTAGGGCTGCATTGCAGTATAACCTTTGGTTGAACTTTTCAGATTTTGATTTCAAGAGGTGATATGTTGCATAAAATTTAATTTCCTAGTTTTCCCCAATCCATTTATTTAAGCAATGCGAATTAAAAGTCCTTTGGAAGTTTGCTAGTGTCTCACTATCACTCTGTCATTGTTATTCACTAATTAGCTCATCAGTGTTGCCTTTAAATTATTAACCAAGTGTTTTTAAGTTAAAGCTTCTTCACTGAGAATATTAAATGTAGTTCAAGTCTTAGAGAGTACCACTTAGTACCTTAAAAGTATTACAAAGGCATGACCATTAACTCACTCATTTACATGTTTTAGTGCAAACAATCTGTGTTAGTTTTGTTAATACTGTATAAAAAGCAAAGGTGGGTTGCCTGGCAGTGTTTAACAGAAAAATAATTTAGCTCGGGGCTTGAACTAAGTTTCACAATACAGAAGTGAAGTCTGTCCTTTTGCGTTGCTGTTTTTCTTTGATGAATGTGTAGATTTGCACATACTTGTTCAGAAGCAGTTGTTATTTCTGGCTTGACAGCTAATCTGTCTTGATGAATTTATTTATCATTCTATGTAAAATAGTGTAATTGTTACCCATGTTGCTCTTTGCATGTTATTTTCTCTTTTCCAAGTGTGGTACTGTGCTGATTGTTTTGTGGTTTGGTTGGGTTTGGTTTTTGTTTGTTGTTTGTTATTTTTTAATACATGCATACAGTTTTTCAAGATAATTTGAAATTCTCATGCTGTCCTCCAAACAGCTGTGTTGCTTTCTTATTGTCACCTGGAATTTTATTACTGCACCTTCTATGCCAGATCATTAATGAGTTTTTTGACTGGCACTAGGAGCAGGACAGACCCCATGACCATGTCCTCCCAATTTCACAGTGAACTATTGATAACTGCTTTTGCAATATGTGTTACAATCGTGGGTACTCCCACGTTATTGTAACCTAATCTCATCTCCATTTCTCTACTTACAAGAATGTCATGGGAGACTGAGACAGTCTCAGTGTCTTTCTCCAAGGTGAAGCAACATCTTGCTATTTTCCTTTCACCATCCAATATTGCAGTTACCTTTTAAAAAGAAAATTAGATTGGCTTAATGTGATAGATTTTTTTTACCATTTTTAACCAAGTTACAGTCACTTTAGGTTTATGTCATGTTCTTCATGCCTTTTACTCTACTGCTTTGTGTTCCTTTTTCATGGGCTTGGGTTTGGATTTTTATGGTGCATTTAATTAGTTTTATTCTAAAGGAGATACTGGAAGACCATAAACTTATACAAAACATTAGTACGCTCCAATTACACTGTTCCATTGTAAAATGGGTACTAATCTCTGAAAGATAGTCCTGTGATATGTTTGAAAGTAATTGTCTTATCAGTTTTCAGCCATTTTTTAATTCTTTGCTTCTGAGTCATGACTATGCTAATGATTCAAGTTGATCCTGGACAAATGTTTTTGATACAATCAGTTTATGGAAAGTGACAGTGCCAACTTTGAACTAGACGTAGCCTGAGCTAAACCAGGGATTCTGCTGCCATAGCACATTCTCAAAGTCTTTTTGAAGCTCTTAGTGTTCTTATGTACTGTTCTTCAGGTTTTGTAAATCGTTCTTAAAACATTAGTTACCAGTACGCAATATTTAACAAGATTTGCTGAGTTTTGGTGCTGTGACTTCTTAATTAGACAGTGGTATTAGAATATAGCTTATGTATCTGATTGACATTATTTAAATATTTAAAATTATGGGAAATAGTTGTAGAATAGCAAAATTAAATAATTTAATACATTGATCTCATAGGACAAGTGCTCACATATTAATAATAATAATAATAATAATAATAATAATAATAATAATAATAATAATAATAATAATAATAATAATAATAATAATAATAATGTGCCCATGTACATCAGTCCATTAATATTGCTTAAATTTTCTTCCTTTCCAGTACATATTTTGAGTTAAATAAGAACTTTCAAAGCTCACAGTACTAAATGCCATCCAGACTAAAACTTTAAGCTAGGGGTTCTTAAAGGCCTGTACAAAATACTTACAAAAAAACATAAATCCATTGAATTTTGATAAATGATACAGAAATCCAGTCATAATATGTCCAGTACTCACATGTCTCTTTCACATACTTTTACTGAAAGAAGCACATCTGGGGAAACTTTTGACTTTCCACAGAAAATTATTAGGTCCTCTTTTTATTAGAGTGTTAAACCTGTTCCTGTCTGTGGCTTCTGATGTATTTTATTCAAACAAGCATGAACTCTGGGCGGAAAAATCTTTATGGTAGACAAGTTAGATCTGTAACCAAATGCCTATAGAATATATAGAATATATCACAAAATTAAAAGACTGGTAGTGTTACCTGCAGTCAGATATTGCTTAGTTTCTGTGACTGTTGTGTGGATTACTAATTTTTTACTGGGTCACATGCATTAAATGTGGATTTTTGTATTCAATGTGGAATTTTTCTTTCAATCATGAGAGTCTTCAAGAAGCCTCAAGAATCTGGACTACATCATTGAACTTTATGGGCAATAAACATTAAAGTGTGCTTTGGGAAAATTCTGTTTACCTAATGATACATCAGGTTTTGAATGTTCGGAAAAGGTTATTAATAGTTGTAGTATTTTATAAGAGGGAAAAAATCCTTCTCCTTTGGCATTTGTCTCCTATGGATTTGCTTCTTGCAATTAATTGACCCATTTGGTCAAAAAAGCTGTAAATCTCTAATTAAGACTTTCTCTGTGATGGAATGGGTGCTCTCTCTGTGTAGCTTCTGTGGAGACTACTAAAATGTGAACCTATGCTGCATGTACTGGGCCTCTCAAGGCACACTCTACTCACCTGATTATTGTTTTTTAAACTCATAAGAACTTAGTTATCTTTATAACCTGCTGTAAAATTTGAATAAAATTGACCAAGACACTTGAGATGTTTTTGGAGGAAATGGAGGGGGAGGTAGATAGTCCAATGAGCACATGCAAACTGCAGGACTGAATATGACTGATTTTAAGGTATGTTAAGCAGTATGTTTATGCCTTGGAACTATAGGCAAGAAACTCTAGGATTCCAAGCTGCTGGAACACTCAGAAACTGAGAATGACATATGTAATGACTTTCTTTTAAAATAAATAAATAAATAAATAAATATAAAAGTTGAAACTCTGCAAAATGGCAACTCATGCTTATTGAAACAGGCTGCCTAACATAAGCATGCCTTAGACACCCTGTAACCTGATAAGCTTTTCTACATATGCTTTGTGTTGTTTTATACTTCTCCATGTAATAGACAGGAGTTTCAAAAGTTACAAGGAGTAAAGTTGCTGCTAGACTGGCAACATTACTTTTGTATGGGAGAAATTTCGTGTCATAGTAGTAGCAAGGTCAGAGATGTCCAAAAGCAAAATTCAGAAGCAGGTACGTAGTAATTCATATTTTTAACCAAAAACTGTATGTCTGGTGTAGCAAAATTTTTAACATATTTAAGATGCAGTTCTTCGGTTTTCCTGAAATATTTAGTTTTCTGTAAACTTGTGCCAAGATCCATAAAAGGAAAATACTTCTCTGAGTAAAAAAAAAATACATCTAACTAGTCAGATCTGTGTATGGTAATCTGTGGGAAATGCAGTCATTAAAAATATAAACATCTGGGTGTATGAATCAGAAAGTTCCATCTAATATTTGTGGTCTGCTTCTTTTATACCCAGCCATAATTGTATTAAAAATTAAACAAATACTTCTAATATCTGCTCCAAAGTTTTTGTGTAGCTGTTGAAATAATAAAGTTCAAGTAAGTAATGAACAAATTTGTTCAAGTCCAAAGGAGAATGGCCAGAAGTCTAGAAAATGAGACTGGTCATATAAAATTGAAGGGTTTAGGTTGTTTACTTTGGAGAAAAGAGGAACAAGGACAGAAACATAAAGTGCCTTGGCAGTGGCACTTGTAATGCTTTTACCCTGCTGGAGCTTTTGGCTGGTAGGCACAGTGCACTTCATTTCATGGAACCACAGAACAGCCCAGGCTAAAGGGACCTTTTAAGATCATCTGATCCAACTTTTCATGGGAAAGGTAGCCTAGATGAGATTAGCTAGCACCTTGTCCAGTCCCACCTTGAAAACCTCCAGTGATGAGGACTCTGCCATGTCCCTGAGAAGGTTGTTCCAGGGAACAGTAATTCTCACTGTGAAGAATTTCATTCTTATATTGAGATGAATTCTGCTGAATACTTCTTGTTCCCCTGTGCCTCTGTACTAGCCTTGTTGCTAGTGTGTCTGCTGCCTGTCCTGTGGGAGGGGAATAGTGGTCAGAAAGCGCTGGTGGGAATGGGTCTTGCTGTCCCTGATGAAAAAAAACTGCTCCCGCACAATGCTAAGTTTAAAAAATGGCAATTACTGCTTGTATTCAGTCCAAGCAGGACAAGAAATGAGCTCCACCTCCAGTAAAAGCAGACTAGATGTTAAGAAGATGAGCACTAGAAATTGTTAGGATCCCCATTATTGAAAATTTTAGAAGAATAAGGCAAAGAAACATCTTTCAAGAATAGCTGTAGATAATTGTCTATGAAAGGAAACGTGGATAAGGTGACCTTCAAGATTTCATTTAGACCTTTTTATGATTTTAACTGCCAGTTGATTTTAAAAAAATGGAGGAAAGGAACATAGTTACATGTACAATTTTTTCCTCTTTCTCTGTCAAATTAACCTGAACAACATATTACATAGTGTATAAATGTGGTCAATAAATACCACTGCATACTTTTACATATATCATAAATAAAAACTAAAATAATTTTGTGTACATATAAGCTGTGTATTGACAGGATTTAAAGTGCATTAAAAATGCATTTTTAATGAAATAAAGTATTGACTTAATAAAAGCTACTTATTGATCAATAGTGAATCAACTACTAATTGTACTTACATATTTCATTAAGCTACATTAATTAAATAAATATCTGTAGTTGTTTATAATTTTCTTTCCTTAATTTTAAATTACTGAACATTTTAATATTTTTCTTAAACTAGGAAGTATTTGAAATATAATATCTTAGAAGTTTAACAAGATTATTATACATCGATAAAACTAATTTCTTCATTAATTCAATTTAGAATTTTAATGGAAGCCTGCTGAAGTATTTTTCTTAAAAGTTTTGAGAATTTCAGGCAATGTCTTGAGCCAATTTCTTAGTTCTGTGAGAAAGAGCACACAAATAGCAGATATAGGGAAACTCACAGGTACATAGAATTATACTTTCCCACAGTCATGAAAATTATTACATTGAAGTGTGATGAAAAAAATGAAATTTGAATTAATTTAATAGATGAGTATATATTTTTGAATGCCATTGGAGTCCCTTAACAGAAAAAATAAAGTGTGGCAATACGAATAAAAACCTAGACCTCTAATATGCATTTTTATTATTCTGCTTGACAGGTTATAGATAGGCTTAATATTGCTTAATGTGATTGTGAAATAATTTAGTTAAAAAATCTGGTATCCTATAAATGTTTTAATATGGTTAGGCAATCTGTGTCATTGTTCCTAGACACCTTTGCAGATCATATAACTGTGCTTGAAAATACATCTGTTTATTGTTTTCTAAACAAAAGAAGAAAGTAACATTTTATTACATTAAAGAAATAGTGTATCCTGTATAGATTTTTTATGTGTGGTGGCAAACATGAAAATAAATTACCAGTGTTAAACTGACATTCTGTCCATTTTACATGTTTGTTAAAAAAAAATATATAAAAATTAGTGAAGTTTCCTTAGGAATTATTGTTTCCATGCGGTAAAGGGCAATAGTTGGTAGGATGAAGAATTTTGTAAGCATTTTAATAAGAATCCTGATGTGACACATTTTAATTTTTTAAAAAATAATATACCAGTAGAAATATTGTGTGATAGATTCATGTTAATATTCTCTGTGAGCTTCTTCATCAGTTTTAATGACATCAAAAACACAGCAGAAGATTGAAGTATTGCTTATCATAAAGATGTCTGTCTCTACTCCATGGAACTGGTGAATTTCAACAGAGGCATTTCTGAAACTCATTTTCCACACAACTGTGCTAAAGCAAGACCTTCAACAAATCATACAGATCTTTCAATAGTCTGTAAAATCTTATTAAAAAAAAAGCGATGTGGGACAATTCTACCATTACTGTGTGTAAAGTTCCAGACAGGGTTCAGTAGAATTAGAAAAAGTATGAAGGCAACCAAAATGATTAGTCAAAAAGGAAGACCTCCAGAGGGACCAAATCAAAGTTAGTAGAATCCATTAGCTTGCAAACAGAGACCACTGAGGAATAATGTGATTCTATAGGTCTATAGTGTATACAAGAGTGAATAAGGAATTAGTATTTACTCTTTTTCATAATATGGGTACTATAACCATCCACTGGAACTGTTAGGAAACAGTTTTAGAATAGCCAAAAGAAAAACCTTTGTAGATGAAATTATAGTGTGGAAGACATTATTAATTACTTTAAAAATCAGAAGCACAGAGGAGTTTCAAACCATGAAAGTGTAAGAAACTGGTAGAATATCTGTGGAAAGACTGGATTTGCCCTGTGTTAGTCTTCCAGTCCTTGTCACTGTTCCAGGTGAGATACTAAGTGGTC
This sequence comes from Apus apus, assembly GCF_020740795.1. Taxonomy (NCBI): domain Eukaryota; kingdom Metazoa; phylum Chordata; class Aves; order Apodiformes; family Apodidae; genus Apus; species Apus apus. The sequence continues at coordinate 58,242,546 of NC_067285.1, read as the reverse complement.
CTACAGTCTGGTCCCTCACGGCAGGTCCTCCATCTTCATGTGGCACTTGTGTGAAACCACAAGTAACTCCTTTGTTCCCCCCTTAAAAAACAAGAAAAATGTGCATTAATTAATCTTTTTGAAGTTCTCAGGTGTACAAAAAGTTCCATTTTAATGGAGTTAAGTATGTGAGTCAGCACCTGCTGATTTTGTATCAATCAATGCATGTAATATGAATATTTTAAGAAAAAAAGAAGACTCAGTAAATCGAGTTGAGAAGGTCTACTAATGACTGCAGTTACCAAATACATGAAGAATATTTGTAAACTTGATAAAAATTATATATTTTATTACCAGGCTTATTTGCTGGTTTTAGGAAAGCTGTTGGCCTTTAGTTAATGTGTCATTTTCACTCACTGGAAACTGGTGCTAAATACTGCTCCATTAGAATGACCCGGTGTATGTGTTTACACTCCCTTTTCCCATGTGTAAATGGTCAATATAAGAAAATCAGGTAATAAAGAAGCTCCTTTTGTAAAAATGTTTCATTATGGTGTCAGTGAAAAACGTCCTGCAAACTCATTTCTGGAGTAATGAAATAACGTTTTATGAAGTTTCTAATAGTCAAACTAACAGAAGTTAGAATTTTTAAGTTTCCAGACAGCATATTGTTCCTGTGTAATCTAATGAAAACAATGTGTGTTCTGGAAAGCCAAATGCTTTCTGATCTTAAAAGAAACTAATGAATAGCTGTACAGATATATTTATATATAGATATATATAAATAAAAACATCAGTACCATATGTAATGAGCTTATGTTTTAAGTATTCAGAATCATAGTATGATTTCATATTTGTGGTGCATGCTGCTGTCAAATTAATAGTCCAGCATCTCTGCTTTTTCTTTGTTAGTTTGTCTGATGATGATAAAAACTACAGAAAATTCAGTGTTGGAGTACTTTCTTTTTGCAAACCTTTATCCTTGATATGTTCTTGTTCTTTCACTTATCCAATTAAATAGTTTCAAATATCTTTTTATCAAGTACTTGTCAAGCATTTGGTACAGAAGAATGTCTTTACCCTGCCTAGTTAATTAAGGTGACTGTAAACAAAAAGATGTACGATTCAAAGCCAGGAGTTTTTCACACAAGAATGGAGGTGGTAATAGCTTAATTCCTGCTTGATCTTTCCTGTCTTTGCCCTGGCTACTTCGGATTGACCTTGTGCACAATCTGATGACCTCCCTATTACACTCAGCCATTTGGAAAGCTGCTGATGCCATAGCTGGCCCTGAGGGGCTATCTGGGAGACTACTGATCCATTGACCCATGTCAAGACTGGGTTTCAGGTCCGATCTACTGAGCTTCTGATGTAGCTACATACTACACCCACTGTAGACAATGCCAGTAGGGCAGTTTGATTTTTTTTTCCTACTACTTAAGTGGCATGTAGTTTGCACTTGCTGGATGGAAGGCAAATTTTACACCAGTCATTTGCTATGAAATACACTTCCTGAAGCAATTACACGTATTGATCCTTTCTTTATGAAGGAAGTAAATTCTGTAGTTTAGTGGCTCAGTTTTCCAAATCCATCAAATTGCCACGTTTATATGGTGTATTTAAGTCTCATCATCAAGTTCCACAAAAAAAACCCCAAACCAAAACAAAAAAATCTTTGAAATATATTAACGGCAGAAATAGATATATGTTATATCTTAATGGACTTTTTTACTAAGTGTGATGCGGGACTTTGGAGACATCTATAAAAGTGTGTAAATGAGGTTCCAATCACATCAAATTAGATATGTTTATATATATCCTAGTGCATATTTTACAAAACAAATGATAATCTATGAAGTTGCATGTCTGTTTGCAAAATAGGGAAGCACTCCACTTATCCAGGAGAAAATCCTTATCCTTTGGAGCTTACTTTTACTTCCTCACATATAGTTTTCAATTCTGTACTAGAACGTGCCATTATCTGCTTAAATTGTTTTCTTTCTTTAGGCTTTAGTATTACTTTGCTTTTCTCGTAAGACTTGGAAATTATAATTCCTCTGCTGTATGTGCTTGTGTTTTTTTCCTCAGCTGAGTTCAGCATAGCAGGCTCTACCTGCAAAACTGCCAGGAAGGGCCAGCCATGGAGGTGTTAAATGCCACCTTCCGGTCCTGTTCAGCACAGGCCTGTAGAGCCCACTTGTTTAAGCAGCAGTGATCCTGACAAAGAATTCAGTGCATCCACAGACCTTGTAACCATGTGAAATTCCTTCCTTCTTTTGTGTGTGTGAGTGTGTAATTATGCATGATTCTTCCCTGTAATTATAGACTGGACACATAATTGAGTTAATGACCTTTCTATGAAAGAAAAATATTTACTCGATTCAGCTTTGTGTGTTTTTTTCTGAAAATGTGGTATAACTCTAGGTATTTTAGACTTTTAAAAAAAAATATTTCTGAGCATTGAACAATCTTAGATAGTAGCCTAAACATTAAGGTCTTAGAGCCTTTATGTTAGAAAGAATAAGAATTTAACTGTTGTTTACACCTTTGTAATGAATACGTATGGTGCTACTTTCACCCAAACTATGGCCTGCCATTTGTGCATTAGCACTTAAAAATGGGGATTGTATTAAGATGTGAAAAAAGCAGTTTTCCCCAACTTCTTAACATCCTTGGTTGTCTGTCACTAAATATTATTGTACCATGTGATGTTCATTACTTTAGTTTTATAAGTTTCTCTGTGCATAATATGCAATCAAAACCAGTGTTCTGACTTCTTTGTTGTATAGCCTGTTGTGTTTTAGTTCTTTGTCATGTTAAAAGTGCAAGGATTTTTCATATTTAAAGGCTTCAATTTTAGAAAGTATGAAGGAAGGGATTTCCCCATTCTGGAGGGGAGGGGGATGGATGTCTGTATACTCTCTTTGTCTAATGCTATGCTAATAATGATTATTCTTTTTTTAACATGACAAAGTGCATGCTCTGACAGAATTTATAACATGGCATTGTTTTTCATTTGTGTACAGGAATTGATTCCTGAATTCTATTACCTCCCAGAGATATTTGTCAACAGCAACAATTACAATCTGGGAGTGATGGATGATGGAACAGTGGTGTCTGATGTTGAACTTCCACCATGGGCCAAAACCCCAGAAGAGTTTGTTCGTATAAACAGACTGGTAAGATTTCTATCTTGTGTTGTCTGTCAAGTAACATTTGTTTTGCACGATTCTTCTGAAATAGTTTGGATCTTTACTTGCAGTATATAGCTGTTTATAATTTAGGTGGGCCTATGACTGAAATAATATGAAGAGATGTTAGATTTACAAGATTAGGAAGAAAACCACAGAATCACAGAATGTTTGGAGTTGGAAGGCACCTTAAAGATCATCGAGTTTCCACTTCCCTGCATGGGCAGGGACACCTCCCATTAGAACAGGCTGCTCGGAGCCCCATCCAACCTGCCCTTGAGCACCTCCAGGGATGGAACCCCCACAACATCTCTGGGCAGCCTGTTCCAGTGTCTCACCACCCTTACACTGAAGAATTTCCGCTTCATCCCTAACCTAAATCTCTCTTGTTTCAGCTTAAAATCATTACCCCTTGTCCTCTCACTGCAAGCCCCGGTAAAAAGACCTTCCCCAGCTTTCCTGTAGGCCCCCTTCAGGTACTGGAAGGCCACTATGAGGGCCCCCTTGGAGCCTTCTCTTCTTCAGGCTGAACAACTCCAATATAGAATTGGTCATTCCATAGAATTGCTCAAAAAAGTTTTCAGTGTGGTTTACATACACTGAAGATCTTACCCCATTTGTATGTCAGCTCTTAAAATGATCACTTTATAGAAGACTTGGAAAAGCTTTTTTTAATCATAGAAATATTTGTCACTCTCATCTCTTAAATGTAATTTGAGGGTTTTTTAAATTTAGTATCCATTTGACTCCAACGATCAGTGAACACCTCAGGAAAGAAGGCTGCATTTTAAATCTTGTGATGACTCTGTGTTTTTCCATTAAATTGATATTTTTCAGAGCGATTTTTACAAGAAAATAAAACTGAGTTCTCCTTTGCCTGCTTCATTCCCCAAACCTGTATGACTTTTCTCTTCCCTGTTTTGGAAAATCCTGTTGTTAGCACTGCCTGTTTTGACTGTGTCCTCTGTGCAGTGTAATAAATTACAGAATAGTTGTTACAGTATCATGGTTGGTGTTCCAGCACATTCTCAAAGCTGTTACATTAGGCTTCTCTCAAAATGAAAGGATTGTGTATTAGCAGTGCTCTAAAGTAAATAAATTAGAGAAGTTTTTTAAAATGAGTCTTGAAAAATGAGGCTGCAGTTTTCATGTGGTAGTCAGCAAACTGAGAAATGCTAATTAAGGCATGGAAACACTAAAAAACTTTTTGGATACCATGCTTAGACTTGTTAACATCCTGATACCCCTAAGTTAGAAAATGGGAATGGAAAAAGTTTTATTGTTGGTAGAACATCAGAACTCATATTCATAAAAGTGCAGAACAGTCACATCAGAAGAAATCTGTAATGTGTAAGTTACCAGGATGCTTTATGCTGCACTTTTACTGGTGGCATGATACCATAGTTTGCAGAAATGTCATTTGGCTAGATCTCTGCAGGCCGTTGTGGGATGCACCATCATAATCACAAATAATGTTAGGTGAATTTAGTGTTTTGCTTCATATGTGCAAATTTTATTTAAATGAGGTATGAAATACACTAACATTTAGCAGGATTACTTGGCAAACCATATGAAAATGCATCTTTTGATCTTACAATTGTGCTGATAGGTAACAGGTTAGGGAGGTAGCCTGACATCTTTTTTGAGCTTAGGGTGTGAGAAATTAAAAGCTGTGTTCTTAAGCAGACTTGTCAAAGGCAGTCTGTGGCCTTGATCTCTTATGTTTGTTTTGGTATAAAATAAATTTATCATTCTTTTAATTACGGATCTGGCTTTCCCCACTGTGAAGTTATTCTCCGTCTCCTGCTTCCTCCTCTTCTAAGATTTTAGCTCTTAATTTTCTTTTGCTCATTTCTAGCCTCGGTGCCAGTTTTTTCTCACCCTCACCTCTCTGTACCTACGTCATCCTTCCATCATTTCCCAAAGCCTTTCTACTTGTGTCTGCCTTTCTTGTAGCTTTCTATGATATCTCTCACTTGTGCTATATTCTCAGGATGAAATTCTTCATCAGCAGGAAGCAATTACTTTTTGATTATTACTGTTAAACTCTAGGATACAAAATGTAAAATCCCTTTAAACTGTTATTTTAGAAAGTAATTATCTCATTCCATAGTCCAAATGTATTTTTTTTTTCTTTCTATGTACAATCTACAACAAACGCATCTTTCTTTTGTGAAATCCTGAAACAAAGCAGTTCAGAACAGTAGAATGAGGGAAGTGCTTGTTAGATGTTAAAAACTTTAATTTAAGAAGTAATCTGAAAACAGCAGTATGTTAACTTTTGTATATTTGAAGGATGAAGATTAAAACTACTTTGGCATTTCCTTAATTTCACTCAGTGTTTCTTTTGAAAATTAAATATAATATTTATTATCTAAATATAATTAATGTTTCCTTCCATATACTTTTGCCCAATTAATTATTCATTAATGATTGTGACTTCTGAAACTATTTTAATCAAAAAGACTTGGCCAGTGATCTGTTTGGCTTCATAACTTCTGTGAAAGTAGACTTTGCAGTACCACTTGTCAAATGGCATACTGAGAGAAGGTGCAAAAGCTGCCATAAATTAGAGTTTTTCAAAACAAAGAGCTTTTACAAGAACATGCAATTTTCAAGTGTTGCATAATTGGACAGAACAGATTTTTTTTTTAAGGCTTAATTTAATTACTAAAGTAAGAAATAATTTACAGAGTGATGGTATATTAAAGTGTGTCAGACATCAGCCCTTTTGGTGACATGGTAGGTCCCTGATGCCGTTGTTATAATTCAGATACCAAGTTTTAGTCATTCTGGTAGGATGAAATTTAAACCTTTGTGCCAATGAATTGTGTTAACTGCTTCTGTGTGACATATTTAGCCTTGTTGTGGTGGTGGAGGCCCTATTAGTGCTGGTATGAATGATGCCCTCTGTAATCTGCTGGTTTTGCAGTGGAATAGAACTAAGAAAATTACATGCATTATTGGACTGCTTTTTCTTCTTAATACTTAGTGGATTGGACACCATCAGTATCAAATGGGCATAGTTTAATTTTAAATACCATAGGTGTGTTTAGGGAGAATGCTTAAAGCCCACTTCCTCACCAATACTATGGAAAAAAGCTTGCTACAATGTGGCATGGGCTGATTCATTCAGTTAGTATCTGCTTCCTGGTTCAGACAAAATAGTGATTATAGTATTTTAAATGCTCATTTTGTAAGCTATCACACAAGAGATATTTTTTCCCTTTGCATTTCAGTTTACCTTTTTAAGTCCACAGATCTTATACAATGATTTGAGCTCATGAAATGCATACTACTTTGATCTGTGACCTTTTTGTGGTGCTAATCGGGTTCCTGATATCATTATACCTTGCTCATTAATCATATTTCCTGCAGCCCGTCAGCCAGCCAGACAGCCCAAGCCCCTGTTTGCAGCCTTGTGTTGGCAGGTTTCTGCTTTTCCAGATTATTACAGTGTGATACTTTGGCTTCTCATAACCAGAGCCACATCAAGCTGTGTGCTACAATTAAAGTCAGATGGTCCTCAGGTTGAGCAGGGATATACTGTTGCAGCTGTCTGTCTTTCTGGAACAGACCAGCACAGGGAACAGATGATATGTAGGACAGTGCATAATAACAGCTTGTACAGTACTGGGTCAATAGCAGGGGTTCAGAACATTAATTGGCAGGCTGATAGCTGATTTAAAAGTGATTCCCAACCTATTTCTAATTCTATAAAGTATGTCTTTTAATTGAAATAGATTGTTGCAAGTCCTCTGTGTTTGCTCTGAAGGAAAATGAAGAATGGTGTATAATTAAAACTGGGTTTTGATTGATGGAATGTCATGATGAGCTAAACGATAGCATCAGGATGTCGTTCTAAGCAATACAAAGAAGCGTAAGATGCATGTATTGCTTCTGCACATAGTTGGTACTTTGTATTAGTTTATGATAGCACAATATTTTATAAGAGCACAAATCAATGATGGGGGAAGGATATTTTTCTCTGACACAGTCTGCAGTTTGATGGAAAAGTGGCTGGGGTTTTTACCATTCTGAAATCTTATTATATACCTCTAAAGCTCTGTATTATAATTAGTGCCAGAGAATAACTGCTACGACATTTGAAAATATTTTTCACTTTACAAAGATGTAGTTAATGATAATTGTATAATTGTATAATGTAATCATTTTATATGTGTATGTATGTGTGCATGTAATAAGAATTATAGTATTAGCTTAATAAGAGTCAAAAGCTACAGACTCTGCTATGAGATAAAATTGTAATTCCTTCTCGCAACAAAACAGAAAAACCCCAAATGCAACATAGTATTCCATCCTTGCTTTTTTATTTCAATGTTATGATATCTTTAGGACATTAGTAGGTGAACAAAGGGAAGAATGCTAACTTGGTCTGATATAAAATAAAAAGAAAATACCCAACATCTTTTTGGTTTTCCATGCTGCCAAGAGACCTACAGGAAAAAGAAATGGGGAGGGAAGAGTATAGAGAGCTAGATGTTCAGATATCATTTGGATACAGAAATCTTAAACAAAAACTGAAGCAGTAGTTGGCAGACACTGGAATACACATATCTGTTTAAACTAGCATTTTTCTGAGGTCTTCTGTTGACTTCATAGTCTTTGTTTTGTTAGCTGCCCTACTTGAGAATAGTTTTCATTTTTAGAAATTTAAATTACTTGTTGGAATTAGTGATAATTGCCCCATTAATGCTGATAGAAATATGAAATGTCCTTCTCATCACGCAGAACAAAGTAGACAGTCATGAAGACCAGGTGCAACCCAAGGAAAAGTCCCATACTTCTTACTGATAGTTAGGGATAGCTAAAAATCCCAGTAAGGCAGTTCTGTTTATTTTAAATAGTAAAGTGGTCTATTTTGTCCTGTCATTGAAGGTTGGATGTCTGAATAGGTTAAAATTGTTTTAAAACTATTAATCAACTGATAATAACTAAATTTCATAAAGCTTTGATGAGCCTCAGCTCTTTGAGAATTAGATTGCTTCAATGATAATAAAGTTGTTGAGGTTTGTTAAGACAGCTTTCCACAATACATCTTAATATAAGTATTTTAGTGCTTTAATGCAGAGTTAGTCCTTTCATGATTAGTGGTTTATTAATTTGATCCAATGCTGGGGAAAATGCCAGACAAATTAGAAAAGTGAAGAGATTGCTGTGCTGGACTGAAAGTTTTGAAATCCAATTTTCAAATAATTGAAAATGTAATGATTGGAAGCTAGGACAAATTAAACAAATGAAATACTTAAATGCATAAAGGCACTGTACACAAAATTTATTCTGGCATTATAAGTAAAACGGAGAGGATGGGTAGGCCAGCCATTCACCCTAACACAGATTTTAGTGGAGCAAAATAGATCAGTATTAAGAACCATGGGTTGGTAAGAAAGATCTGCAATGACAGCTTGAGGAACATAACTGGTAAATAGGGTGCATTATTTTCAGCACGGGCTACTTTACCTTACAGCAGAAAACACTGAAAAAGCAACACTCCCTGCCAACTACCACATCAACAATACTGAGAACTGGAGTTTTTGTGAGTCTTCACTCTTTCTTATCCATGGAAAGTGAATGGATGAAAAAAAATGAAAGTTGGTTTCAAGAACATTAATCTACTTTCAATCTATTAAAACCATCACTATTAGTCAAATGAAAATATTGAAGCAGCGGTTAAGGCAGTGCTTATAATTTGGAATGTACTGGATTTTTTTTATTATTATCTTGGAAGAATCTTTTGTGGTTCCACAGGTGTGTATTTGTAAAGGTGTTACAGCAAGAGCTGTAGAAAATTGTGGAATGAACTGTATGAATTAAGGCTCCCAAGTGCAGATTACTAGTAATAGATTGCTAGATTATTAGTCAAGTATAGCTTACTTATTAAATATGTTAAAAACATTAGCAGAAAAAATGCTAAAGTGAAAACTGGGTTGACTAGTAACATCAGAGTTGTTATATCTTACAGAATTTGCATGTAGGATAGAGAAGGAAAATCATAGCTCTGTGAACTCTTCACTCAGCTCAGGCCCTCCTAGATGGTTTCGTTAGCATGTTAGGTATCTGTTCATCTAGAAGAGATGGTGAAAAAGGAGAACAGTTTTTATAGCAATTCTTTCAATCTTTTTACTTCATGAAATATATATGCAATTGATGTGTTACTTCCATTTCTCTTTCTGCTGTTTTCTTGTGGCTTTCCTTTGGAAATTATAATCTGTACATCATACACGATTTATACAATGTCCTCTGTAAGGAGGATATCTATTAACTCTACAAGCATTTGAATTTTACTTTTTTAGAAAAAATCACTTTCATAAATTTATAATGTAAAAAGTAGGTTGGAAAGCAATCTGTAACTGCTTTTCCTGGCAAATACTTCTATTTCTATGCCACGCGTGTGTAATGCTTTTTTAAAAAGTATGTGTTTAAACACAGCTATTCACAGTGCATCTGAATACTATACTGGATTTGTTTTATGTTGCTTTCAAGCTGTGACTTTGAAAAAGGTTTGTGCAGGAGGTAAGGTGCCTTGTACAAGGCAAAATAAAGATTTCCATTCATAGAAATCTCACAAACTTAAAAGTTCAGAGAGTTTTCAGGAATATTATTATTCAGCAAAGTTGAGTGTGAAAGGTCCAGCCTCCTGACATATTGGACTTCGTGTATTTACAAGTTTGATACTATCTAACAGGTAATTTTTCCCTCATCTGTGAAAACCAGGTGCCCCTGGGAAGCACAGTGGCAGCACCATGTAGGTACTTAGCAGGCAGAGGAGCACAGAAAGACTTTTAAACACTTGAAGTAGTGTAGGATGGTATGTAAATTTAAGCATCAGGATTCCTCCTTTCCTCAAACAGAGCTTCCATGACTGTAGTGTGCAGTTCTAGAGATTGTCTGGTTTTTCCTTTCAGTTTGTCCATGTAGAATACCAACATTGGCTTAAACTTCCTTGTTTTGCACTTGAGCTAGGTGGTGCATGGGTATAACTTTTGTGCATGCTAGAATCAAGAAATATTGGATAATTGTAATCAGTCTTTTGATTTAATTATATCATGTATACATCTGATTATTAGCAGAGAAAGGGAGGGGAATCAGACCTTCAGTACATATTTTTAAGCACCATATTCAGATCTCATCTGAAGAACAGTCTAGAATAACATTAATATTGCCAGGACAACTGCCCCTAGGTGAAATCAGTGCATGTGAAAACCTAACCTGTGGGTATTCTAGAGGGAAAATAAAAGGATCATTCAGTGTAAGACATTTTTGAAAAATAAAGAAGAAATATTTCTAAAGGAATGTGATATATGGCCTATTAGAAAAGATTCTGAAAATCTGGGAATAAACAAAAGGAGACTAATTTTTCTGTACGTAGAATTGACTTTGTGTGTATATGAATCACTTACTTTCTTGAAGCACTACCTAAGAAATATGGCCAGAAAATCATGTTCATTAAATCAAAGTCTGTTGGAATATTTTTTTACTAATTTTCAGGTAAGAATTTGTATTGATTTGATTTGTAAAGGAGACTACTATACAAAGAATGTCAAATATATGGAAGAATATGAGGGACATAATGAAAAGTGAACTTGAGCCCTACTTTTGAGTAGAACTTGTTTTAATACTGCTGAAAGCATTCTGTTTTGGTTTTGTAACATGTCAAAATATGCTAATATTGAAAAATGGGATTTGGATAATAGATACGATGGGATACATTGAAGAGGTGCATCTGAAATACAATATGTAGGAAAAAGCAAAAATGTGATCATGTAAGTAAACCTTTTTTTTTCCTTTTCAGTGAAATCAATAACCTAGGTGGTGTATCATCAGTTGTTAATGAAGGGCATTGATGTCATATCCAATCAAGATATGTAAATAGGAAGAGAAAGCAGAGTTTGTAAAATATTTATTGCATAGTAATCCCTTCATTACATCTCATGTGCACTTCCTACCATCTCTTTAAACTCTGCATACAAGTTACTGTATTGAAATGACAGCTAAACTCTGGACTTCATCACTTGTAAGCAGATTTAAAAAAAATTCCACACACGCTTACATTTAAATAATTTCTTAAAAAGTCGTAGATTTAGTTTTCCTGAATGAAGAAAGCTTAATGGAAGCATGGTGTGTGATTTCCTGGGCAATCTCTCCGTCTTTGCTATTATGGAAAAAAAAAGAAAAAAGAAAAAAAGAAAAAAAAAAAAGAAGCTGGTGTCAAAATTTGCCAATCTTCATAATTTGAAAAATTCAATGTAGGAAAGTAATTCTAGCATAACTGTCATATTTAAAATTACTTCCTAATCATTATGACACACTACACAGTTATCTGTAATGCATCTATCTTAGTGAAGTCTGAGACTAAACAAGGTGAGCAGGAGAAAAACTAAGGAGTACAAATATTTTAAATTATAGCAAAATCAAATAAAAAAAGAGGTTAATGAGTATAAAAAGCCAGGAGGATGGCTGTAGAAGAGTCAAAAGGAAACCAAGCCTAAAGTAAAACTATGAACATTCAAGAGAGTGATAGAGATGCAGATTTTCTATCAAGGTGAGAATTTATCATAGCCAAGATAAACAGTAAAACGTGGAGGAGAATTATATACAGTTGAGGAAGATTATAAAAAGCCAAATGATAACACAGTTTGAGCATATACAGTTAAAAAACCCCAAATAAACAACAAAGGAAAACTAAGGTAAATTTGCTTTTATCCAAAAAAGTTGGTTGGAAACAATCTAGACAAATTTGCATTTAGCACTTCTGTTGTTTGATGTTGTAGAACTGGTGTTGGAAAGCAAACCCATGGAGGACATGAAAGTTATTAGTGTGTGAAATGAAGTGGGAAACAATTGTGCTGGAGCCATTGCCCCATTGAACAGGTGTTCACTGAATCAGTCTTCTCTTTGTCTGTTCTCTGAATGCTGTGCTTGGGTTCTCCCTATAAAGGGTGTTCTGAGGGGTACTGTTGAAAATGTATTGAGAATTTTGAGTAACATGGAAAAATTACATCACAAGTTCAGTGTGGATAGAGGGGAAAAAAAAGGTTGAAAAACAATGGTATTTTCATACTCAATTTACTAAGAGTTACAGTCGGTAACTAGAAGCTGCTTTGCAAAGAAATATTGCAACTTGTTCCTGCTGTAAGGTAAACTGATGAAGATCAGTACTTCCATACAGCAGAATGTGCTGATGAGAGACGTGGTAGGATATGGTGGCTTTACATTTGTTTCAGCATTGTCTAAAGTTTAATTATAATTAATATGTGAAAATATGCTGGTAAATTTTAATTTGATTAGTAGTTTGTTCTAAATTAAGTATTTGTAATATGGTCAGAATACAGAGAAGTTTCCATCATAAAGTTTGGAAAAGAAAATGAAATTTTTATAACATTTGTGTATGTGGAGCTGTGGAGAAATAAACTGGGAATTTGTGGTCTTCAGCTGAAGTAGGGGAGGGGTTGGGAAAAAGTGGCCATCTGTGCCCTATATGGAAGGATACAAAAAAAATCAGCTGAGGCTTTGCTTTCAAGTGCTTTTCCCTGGCAAGACTCCACTTTTTGAAAGCCCGGGATGAGGAACAGTAATGTAGCTAAAACCATCTGGGGTACAGAGAAGGCTTATGACAATGATATGGAGGTAAGAGAAACTCTTTTGTGAAGAAGTTTTTCTTCCTAGAAGAGAGGAGAGTAAGAAAGAGCATAATAAAAGCATACAAAATAATGACTAGTATTGGGAAGATGCATCAGAAAATTACATTCTTTATTTCGTAACGTCATGATGTAAAGGTTGTTCATGAAATGAAAAACTAAAATTTGCTACAATATTTTTCAAAGAGTGTTTAATTAGACTCAGGAACATTAAGAATAACAACAGAAACCAGAAACTATGAATGTTTATACAAATAAAAAGGTATCTAGTTGATTAGATAGTACAAAATACAGGCTGAAAGAGCTGGGATTGTTCAGCCTGGAGAGGAGAAGGCTCTGGGTATACCTTATAGTGGCCTTCCAGTACCTGAAGGGGACCTAGAAGAAAGCAGGGGAGGGACTTTTTACAAGAATGTGTAGGGATAGGATGCGGGGCAACAGTCTTAAACTAGAGCAGGGTAGATTTAGATTAGACATTAGGAAGAAGTTCTTTACAGTGAGGGTGGTGAGACACTGGAACAGGTTGCCCAGAGATGTTGTGGAGGCCCCATCCCTGGAAGCATTCAAGGTCAGGCTTGACCAGGCTCTGAGCAATCTGGTCTAGTAAAAAAGGTCCCTGTGCACTGCAGGAAGGGACTGGACTAGATGACCTTTAAAGGTCCCTTCCAACCCCATATATTCTATAATTCTAAAATACGTAATATGAAATACAAGATCTTATATTCTGTGCTTAAGACCAGCTCTAGAGGAATAGATGAGTATTTCGTGAAAGAATCAGTACTCCCCCTCTTCTTGCTCTTATATCTCGATATCTTTTTCTTGACTGTATGAAATTAATGATGCTTTAGTCCTGTACAACAGATCTCCTGGCTTTTTATAGAAAGGAAAATCTGAAGACATAGTTCCAAAACACAGGGGACTTGCAGGGATATATCTAAGGTTAGTCACTCATATCTTCTTCCTGTCCCTCACCACATTTCTCCATCCATGTCTTTGTTTGGGAGCAAATGTTTGTGAGGTTATACTTCAAACCACGTCGCTGAAATGATATGAAAAAGCCTTGTATCTATCCTAGGTTATTGTTTTAGTGATCTTATTTACAATACTGCTCTACCAGTGGTGGCATTGACAGAAATAATGGCATAGTTAGCTGCAATGCAGTACAAGTACAAGCATTTCAGAGTGGAAACTCCTTAAACTATTTTCTCTGTCCAAGCTGGTATCTCATTAAACCTCAGACAACAATGCAGACTTGTAGAGGTAGACAAGCTCTAGTTAGCTGTGTTTCTGACATTAGTTTAACTGAAGCAGCCCCAGGCTCTGCAGGGGGTATCATGCTGCTGCTTGAGGATGTGTCATGTCAGGCTCATGATGATTATGCATTTTTGCAAAAGCACTGGGTAGAAACTGATGGAAAAGGTTGCTGCACCCTAGCCCATCTGCTCAGCATCAACCTCCTGCTAGATGTGCCCTCACATCTGCCAGTTGTTACCCTTTACTAGGAAGTTCAGGTGTAGCCTTTTTGGATTAAGGAGAGGCCAGACTATAGCCCCTCCATCAAGTAAGCAGAATGCATTGAGCAAAACAAACGCAGGCTTTTGACAATTGAGGTCGTGCTCGCCATAATAATAGACGGACTGGGCAGTTGGTTCCTTTGGTCAGATGGTTGGTCCACCCTTAAGTAATCAAGGATTGTGAATTCCTTTTCCAGTTTCTCTTTTAGAAGCAATTCAAGCAACCTGAAATCTCTTGGGTTGTAATTTTTACTCTCAGCCTCTATTAGTTAAAAGGGTGTACATGCTAGCTGCAAGGTACCTCTTTCAGTACCTACTTGCTGATCTATTGAACTGCATTTGTAAAATTTGTGAACTATATAGTTGACTACAGAACTAAATCCAATAAAAGACTAATTTACTTATTTCATTCTCTTATAGCCACAAATACAGTATATTCTGCAATTTAAACCAATGTAATTGTTCTGCTTTTGAAGTTCCCTCTGAACTTAGAGGACTGTAGGTAAAAACACCAGAGCTAAGACTTTCTCATTCTTGTGCTCAGCTGTCCCTTTCCAAGTTAGCTTAAGTAATGTCAAATGTTTTAGCTGTCTAGCTTGGTTCAGTTTCACTGAAATATGTTAGGGAGTCCTCATTTACTAGTGTCAATAGAAGATCTGAGGCATAGTAGAGGGGAGATTTAACGAGCAACACCAGGTAGTTGCTCTTCTATTAACATAGCTGCTTTGCAGGAGTATATTGAACAGTATCTCTAGGTAACTGAAAGAAGGCTCTAGAACCAAACTATTGGCTCATTTCTTTTTGGAAGTAATTTTCTTTTCTCCATCTTAAATACTAAGTTTTCAAAATGAATATCCAACTTAATAATTGTATTAAATCTAAGCATTTTTCTCTTAATTCTGAGGTTTTGTTTCCTCTTGAGATTTTATTTAGGTAGACTAGGATTGTTAATAAAAAGCAACAGCTTTTTTATTATTTAGAAAAACAAACAAACATGTAAAGCATGTTTAATAATATTAGCAAAAATGTAATCGACATTCAAATAGGTCATAAGCAGACAAAATTCTGCAGAGATAAAGTGACATAATACATACTCTTGTGAGGTTCTTTGTGTTTGTCCTTATTTGAAATGGATAGAATTTCTCTAAGCCACAGTTTGAGAATAAATTTTGGATCTGGTCCAAGTTAGTTGTTTTCAGTGAGTGTTGAGCTGGGCTAATAAAAACATGAAAGGTTCAGCAGCATGCAAGTAGTTTAGAGGAAGTTGATTAAAAATATTAGGAAACTCAAGTGGTTTTAGTTTTGTGATGTGTAAAATGAAAGTCATGTTGGATGTTTAATTTATAATGTCTTTATTTGTTGTATAAAATACAACATTCTCCATTGCTTAAAACAAAACAAGACAAAACTTGTGTAATTGTTTGGAGAACATTCCAAACAGTATACCTAGAATAAAATAGTGCAAAGTATCCCATTTCTAAAATTATCTGAAAAAATATTACAAGTGTATAGTGGAAGGGTCCTTAAGAGCAGTGAAGCCTCCTAATTGTTACTGACATTATCTCTTGCCATCTGTTTTCTGAGGCAGAATAAGAACTTTATAATGAGGATTAGGAATGGAAGATGGTGAGAGCATGCTCCTAGAGTTGCTGGAGTATTCTCTGCTATCATAATGAATCACAGAAAAACTTTTTAAATAATAGGTTCTTAACATATTTTGCCTAAACTAATATAAATAAACTAAGAATATTTTTTTGCTGCGTATTTTTATAGGACTATTTTATTTATAGTCAGTTAATTTATTAAATCTTTATTTAAGATGCTGAAAAGACATGAATTAGCCATACTGCATTGGACTTGGATGTCTGCAATGTCAATATCCTCCCTTCAGACTGATGCAAGCACATCATGTTGGCACACCCTTAGGCTGTGTATACACCAGAATTAACCTATGATTAGAAACCATTCCAAAGCTGCATACAGAGGTTTTTTTAATCCTAGTTTTAATGGTGGTATAAACGGTTTCAATCCACACTTTTTTAGCAGATTGTGTTCCTCTGTGGCTTTAAATGTGCTTATTGAACCCTGTCCCAGTTGCAGTTTGCCCTTTCTGCATTCGTGGTTCAGAGTAAGTTTAGAAGAGAACAATATTCAGATTAATTCTTTTGGTTTTGGATGTTTCTCTCCCAAATATAGTGAGAAGTTAATATTTTACTGTTGTAACCACAGGTGACCACATAATGGAAAATTTTGCTTTGTGTTGAGAATCCTCCCATGGGACTTGCCATCTAATCTGATTATGACCCGTTTACAGACCCTTGTACCCACAGTGTTAGTAATGTGCTGACTTGTATTCTAGCTACTACTTTGATATTATGGTTATGTAGGAGACTGCCGTGAGTTGAGCAGTGCACTAGAAATGAGTAGATTCCCTCTACTCAGGGGTCAGTTTTATTTCTCGCTAGATCAACACAGTCCTGTTTGCCCAGTTTTATATCTGGTACTATATATCCTGCTGATTTTGATTTGTTTTCATCATCTTTCTGCTGCAGCTTATATAAACATTATCCTCAGTTTGGTTGATTTGGTGATGGGCAGGCATGCTAGAGGATCAGATGAAACTGCCTGGCAAGCTGAGTCTTGCCATGGTCTGCCAGATGGCCATCTCTGTTATATGTTGGTTTTCTTACTTCCCTAACGAGTGTAAGTCCCAGTGAAGGAGAGAGGTGAGTAATATGTTCTATTAGTATTCTTGAAGTAAGCTACAGGGTTTCCTGGAGACGGATGCTTCTTTCTTAATCACATCTTTACTGAAATATTCCCCTTTTTCCTGTGCCTTTTATCAAGAGATTTAGGATATTATGAGAAGTGAGAGTTTAACTACGGGGAAAAAGAAAAAAGCAACTGAAGTAGTGTCCAGAATTTATATTTGCCAGGGGCCAGTTCTGAACTGCAATGAAATACTACGTATTGGGAGTTTCAAGTCCAAAGATCTCTTTCAGCAAAGGGGCTAGAGAAGGTGGTGGCACATTAATAGTGAAAGAGGAGCTTAGTGGCAGTAAGCTGTGACCCGGGTAGAGAAGCAGAGAGTTTCGCAAGAAACTAATGAGAAACTACACTGAGGAATCAATAGAGTAGCCAGATCTGTTCAGTTCTTCCAGAGCATTCTGTGTTACTATCTGTAAATAATAAAATGACAGGGATGTGGGAGAGATTGATAAACGAAGACAGCTTTAAAGTCTCCAGTGATTACGCAAAGATCCTCATTCAGGAGCCTAAAATGAGATCTATTTGATATTTTCCTGAAATCTTAGGTTCATATATAAGGTATGAAGTTTGTAGTGTTATCTGGTGTCAGCAAGGAGATTGACACAACTCCTTTGGTCTGCACAAAGGAGTAATTCCTGAAGTATCTTATTTTTTTAAAAAAGTGCAGTTGTGGTAATAAGCAAGTATGGGAAATATAAATGCTGCTATTAATTTTAACAAGTAAATTTTGAACATAAAACATGACATGATGGGATAAAATGCTGGAATTTTATTCTCAGTAAAAACCTTTGTAATCTTGCCAACAGAATTACTGTTTCAGCCCCTTATGTGCTCTACATGATGTGAAAACACTAAAATTTATAAACATTAGTCTTACATAGCTTAAAAACTAAAGCTCCCTGCCAAAATAGAGAACTTAATTTGTGGATCTCATACAGAGTGATTATACTAGTAATACATTCTACATGCATTTACTAGTAAGATGAATATAGCCTCGTTTTTCATTATCCTTTAAAAATTCTATTTTGTATTTGAAATGTTAGGATCTGTGAAATTAAAATTATTATTTTCAGAATTAACAGAATTAACAGAAAAGGTGAGAGAAAAACATGGTATTTTTAATATGGTGTTTGAGAGCAGAACTGCACCTTATTACTTATCTAATCACTTCATGCATGTTAGCTTGCTATCTTTCAAGCAGTGGGGTGTAAGCTAATTTCAGGAATTTTTAATGTTCTTGGAGTAGTCTGTACATTTGTGACCCAAGGATTAGTAGATAGAAGGTAATACCTCTTAATTTGGGGTTATGAGTGCTTAGCAGTCATGTGCTGACCTTACAGTCATTACATGTCTGAATTCACATCATTCAGTTGTTTGCTTTGGTAACTGAGGGGCCTTTCCACAAAGCTACCAGTAGGAAAACATTAAGAAAGTGTATTTTGGTTGTGAATTCTTTTAGAACGATGATTCTGCATCACCTACTGCTTTGTGTTTTTTTAGTGAGTTTAGAAATCAACTGCAGATTGCATTGTTCACACACTATGTCATGCAATTAAAGCAGTAATTTTTTCCTCTCTTTGTAGGGTTTATGGAATGAGTTCATTACTTAAAGTACTTGAAAAACAAAAACATGAAATAATACCTGTATCCCATGGATACATTTCCCTTTAATTTATGCTTTAACACGTAGCCTCTAACTAAATGAATACATGCTGTTATTTTTCTTCTGGCTGTATTCAGTCTAAGGATGAACAGGGCTCATGTAATGAGCTACTGAGTATTTTTTTCTCTATACTGTTACATGTATATAGCTTCAAAACCCTGTTTATTGCACATAATTTGAACCATATTCTGAAAATAGCATCCTATGTTACCTTTTCTCTAACATTCACTCTGTAGTATCTGAATCATCCACAAATACTAGTAAGCTTACCTTTACATGACCTTCATGTGATCATCAAATTGTATTTTTCCTTTTTTATAAACGGAGAGGAGGCTAAAGATGGTGATCTGTCATCCCTACTAATTGTGGGTGTCTGTTTTGAAAGTACTAGGAGGTCACATTTTGTTGAGTGGTAAGCATTCTGGAAATTCTGAAAGAAAAGACATCATCTTGTTTTCAATTTAGGTCAGTTTACATTCCCTTTGCCATTCAGCCCAACAAGTAGTGTGTTTGTCTAATCAGGGTATCGAGAACAAGTGGCTAGAAACACTGTGACAGGGCAGAAACTGCTTAGGTTGGTATTGCGGCTGAGACCTAAACAAATTTTACCCTGACCAGGAAATATGGTCACAATAATCACAGAACTAATCATATTTTGAGAAAGCTATGTATCAAATCAGATATTCCCCAAAATACAGATTGACTAATGTGTACTTGTAAAAAGGTTGGTAGAGTTAGCTTTGAAATAGATGGCAGTCCTATAACAGGGAAATCCAGCTTTCTGGGAGAAGTTGAGTTTAACACAAGTTTTTTCTCTTTTAAATGTCTTGGAAAATAATGTAACCACTCTCTTTGTGGAAAAGGAGATATAAAACTCTTTTCTATTGCTTTATGGGTTCCCAATGTGCAAAAGACATAGAGGCTCTGATACAGATCTTACCAATCTTTCCATGACATGAATGAATAGAGTTTGGATTTTTAATATTATTTAATTTTTGTTTACATGAAGACAGCAATTTGCTTATCTATATTTAGTATGATTATTTGGCATGCCATGAAATTATATGCAACAGGAATATTGCTAAGAAGGCAAATGTGCTAACAAAATGTACTGCCAAAAATATTGACAAAGATATTATATTTTTGAGGTTTTTAAAGTAATACATTCTCTTAGATATGACATTTCCTTTGTCTTGCTCTTGAACTAAGGTAATGTATTCAATACATTTACCTTTTTGTATAATGGGTTAGGCATACAAGAAAAGATATAAATATGGCTTGGTGGATTTATTTTATTAATTTTTTTTACAGAGTATGTGAGGTTGGTTTGTTTTGATGAAATAAGGTGGGAAAGAATTTGTTACATGTTTTCAGAAATTTCAAGAGAGACCAGAGATTCCTTTTAGGTGAGAGTAGATGGTGGTTTTTTAGTAGTCTATGTAAATTATTTTGATTTCCCCAAGAAAAATCTGGAATTTATCATTCAGAATCAGTAATGTGGAACAGGGCAAAAGAGAGTACTTTGAATCTTATGCTGTCAGTGATGTGTTTTCTTGGATGAAATCTATTTTATTGTGTAGAAATATTTGTAGGCTTCTATTAACAGCCACGAACACTTCCAGAACAGAGGAGTTGAAAAAAAGGTAATGAATCTGCCCAACCTACACCTACAAAGGTGAATGTTGCCCTAGAAATCACATTACTGTGGAATTCCCAATCATTTCAGACTTTCAGTTTTATTGGGAAAACTCTTCACCTGCAACAGTTGAGAGGTCAAAACTGCTGTAAAAACTCCCAAGGTCTGTTTCTGCTGCGGAAGAAAAGATCTATAGCAGGGACTTTCCAGCATTTTTTAATTATTTTTTTTCCTGGGACCCCATAAAATTTTCTATTGAAAGTACATTTTCCTGTATAGCAAATTTAAGCTGACTGACAGTAAGCCAAGATTTTCTTAATTACTCTTTGTGGTCTCTTAGAAGTAGTCCATAGGGCAAAGGCATTTGCAAAACCACAGGTTGAAACCCACTGATTTAAGGAAGTGGCAGTCGTTAATTGTTCTTGTGTCATTGTTAAAATGAGCATCAATTCAGTCTTGTCATGAACTGTCTTTTTGCTGTGACTAGTGATTATGGTTTTGTAGTGGTATAATTGCCAGTCTAATAGAGGCAACTAAGGTTAACAATGGAGATAAGGAAATATCATAGAATTATTTCCTGCCTTTATCCTGGTGAGATAGCAAATATATCAACAAATCCCAACAAACCTCCAAATTTATTATGCCCTGAAGGAAGGTATTTGAAATTTACTAATGGGACAGATTGCATGCCAGATAAACCCTAGTAAACATAACTTTCAGGTAATAGTTTGTTTTCACAGGATTACCACATTAAAACGTGCAGGATTTTGAACATGAAAAGAGCTGTAGCAGCTTTTATTAACTGTCATAATTCTAAAGATTGTACTTGTTGATACTGGACATGGACCTGTATGAAACAGTTGCTTTGTTTGGTTGAAAAACAGTGCTGATTGTAAGTTGTGAATGAGTCTGTGGTCTGCAAAAATAGCTGTAATAAGTTGTAAGGTATGTGTTGTGCACGTTCATTTTCTAAATTTTTGAGTTGTTTCAGCCTAGAAGTGAGGCCTTTTCTGGTGCTGAATAAAAATGAGTTTATCAGATTGGAGAGGAACATGTGGTTACATCTATGTTTGATAGCTTTACTCCCTTACCAAATATTGAGATTGATTTCAAGTAAAAAGCAGGTAAACCTGGGTCTTACAAGGCCAAGGTGGAAGAGAGCATTGTACCATCCCCCTGGTTAGGCAGTCGCCATCCTGGGCACCGAGTCACTCGAGAACTGTGTAAGAAGTAAACTCGGTTTGATTAGTACAGCATGAGAAATAAATCAACTTGCCGGTGAATATTTACAGCACTTGTGTTGATGCGTGCTGGTACAGAAAGAATAAGTGGTTGTTACTCCTGTAGGAGTGAGGTTTGGGTCCCAGGGAAGCTGCTGAGCACCCAGCCTTTCGGCAGCAGGTTTGGCCATTTTTAGTGCTCCTCCAGACATTGTGGAGGATAATCAAAACAGTGGTGGCATGTAATTTACTCAAAGGCATTTCATTATTTAGATGGCTGTGGAATGACCAAATCCAACTGGTATGCAGGTGGTGATCTGGTAGTTTGGAAGCAGATGCAGTTTTATAATGCAGGTTTCAGTTCATATACTGGAATGACTTAAAACAGCTATATTTTTTTTCCTAGCAAGCTATAAATGAGTCCTTGGTTTGCAGTTGTATTCAATTATTTTAAACCTATTTACAATGTATTCTATTGTAAAGTTCTGACCTTTGATCTCCAGAATGGGTGCATGTCTTTTGTGGGAAGCAGGAAGTCTTGGGGCAAGTGACACTTGCAGCGCAGTTTATTTTACTTAGACTTTGATTCTCCCCCTCCCCCCTGTTTCTAGAACTGAAGACAAATTTCTGTTTCTATTGGATTATAAACAGGTTCTGGATAGCTTCAGCTGCTGCATAGTGCAGTGATATTTTAATTTGCTGGGTAGACATGTTTACTGTGTACTGTGTAGTTTATGAGTGTTGCCATAAATGAGGTAATCTTGCATCTTGGTTTCCATGTGTGAAACATTACATGAGCTAACGCAGCTGCACCACTGCTTGCTGGATATTAGGAGACTTTATTTGGACATAAAGTTTATACTGAACTACTTTAAATATTTGTGCTGAAACTGGTAGTGCTGCTTTTTAAATGTGTTTTATATGACACTGGTGGATGGCAAATTTCACAAAGCAATGTATGAATGTGTAGCGGATTTCTGCTTTGTGCTTCATTGTTCTCCATAATGGACTTTCCAGAGCGAAATAAAATTAATGACAAAATTTTTAATTTATGTTCAGTTAGTGTTACAGGGACTGCTTCATATTAAGCATACATAGGAACGGTAGCTTCCTAGCGTACTGCAGCAGTCCTAGAAACATTCATGTTCTCTCCAAAATCTGGCTTTGGAATTTGAAATGGCACATGTGGTTTGTGAGAATACAGACAGAAAGCTGATTTCTGCTCAGTGTTTGAAGGAATATATAGATTTATATGTAGTTTAGTTTTACCTGCCAAAATCCCTGAATCATCCTGGTCTTTAAAAGTCTGTGATTTTAGCATCTATAGCTGTACTCTTTTTACTTAATTTAAAATATTGCATATTTTCAGTTGTGTAACTAGTTAAGAAGGTGAAAGCTGTACTACACAGTAAGCTATGAAGTATGTCAGTGTATTTTGCTAACTCAGATATTAACACTTGCATGGAATTTGTTGCGTTTAACTTAATTTACATTCATTTTTAGAAGTCAGAACAATGTACGTCTGTATAAAGTAAATTTAAAAAGACTAAAATTATTTTGTATTATTAATTATTTAAAAGTAAGTATGAAAGAAACAGGTATATATATATATATTTATAAGCTACGTCAAAAGGGCCTCCTGATGCTGACTATGTTATCCAGTGTTATCTCATACTTTTCTCAAAATAGATTTGGAAATTATTGTTAGAACTTCTTTTTAAGGTAACATCTGTTTTATTATGAAAGTTCAACTTTAAGTACTTACCTGGAAAAAGTAACCACTTATTCAATGAGCAGCGAGATTGCTGAAACCTGGTTTCCTACGTGTGTGTCCTTTGCTACTTACCCATAATTCCTTAGCAGTAACTTCAGATTCTCCCAAAAATTCCTTATGACACTGCAACAGGAGAAGCACCACAGCTTTTGGTGGCTGCCAGTGAACTGTACAGGGTACGTGTGCTGCCTCACCGGGTACAACCAAATAGATATTAAGGATGCATATACTGCCTGGTTTTCCCTGGGTGGGAAGTATCTGTTCCTCCCTCTTGCCCGTGTCTGATCATGGGTTTTCTGAAAAGCTGTATAAATGGAATTATCTTTGAGACTTCTATCCATCTTTAAAATCTGCTTGAAATAAGCCAGAATTTTCCATGTGAGTATAGGAGAAATGGAGAAATAGATTAACTGACAAGGAACTCGGAACCTAAGACTTATTTCCTTAGGGAACAGAGTTAAAAATAAATTCTGAATTCAGTATTTTAAGTCCTTACGGTTCCTACATAAGCTGAAGTCAGTTCACAGGCTTTAAACCAAGATATCATTCTCAGGAGTTTGTACCAATACTTGAATCTTCCTTTGTTTGTTTGTTGTTGGGTTGTTTTGGATTATTTTTTTTAATTTGGTGTGTTGTTGTTTTGTTGGTTTTTTTACTTTGATATTATGGATATTTTTGTCTGTAAATTATACTTTAGTTTCTTACAGTGATTTTGTTCCTTACTTCTACCAGTTATTACTGTGTGTCTTAACAGAGGGATGTGGAGTTATTTTGTGCAGTTAGGGCAAAAAAAATTACTGTATGGCATATTGGTTTTGTTTTGCCAAAGTCCAAACTTCCAAATTTTCTAAAGGTTGAGGTTTAGGTATTAAAAAAGGAGAGGTTTGCTATAGGTATGGAATTAATGAAGTCTTTGTAATAGAAACAAGTTTTTGAATTCTAACTGTTGGTAATATTTCCATTTAATACCCCTGTGTGTGCTGAAATTAACGTAAGGCTTAATGTAAACTTAGTTGCTTGTTTTCATATTTTTATTAATTATGTGCTTTTTACTAGGTGTATTAAACAGTTTATTGCCCTTGAGTGGTCCAGCAGCTGTAAGGCCTTTGAAAATATTCTTTAGTACACATCTCACTCAATATAACGTGAACCCCCCACTGTTTTATGTAGAAGGACCTTTGGGTTATATAGTGAAGTTAGTCTACAATTCTTTTTTACATGTAGTTTCCAGTAAACCCTTTCTTCAAGGTTTTCCATTTTTAATCTCCATTAAACCAGGCTTTTTCACTTTAAATTTTGCTGTAGTTTGTGTTTTCCTTAAGCTGTTGCTCTTGAAATTGTTGGTTTGCAGGAGTCTATAAATTGTAATCATTTATTAGTTTCTAAAGCAATTTTCTAATTCTGTGGATAAAAGGTTGAAAATACAAACTCTGAAGGCTCAAATCTTCCTAGGCAAATGAAAATGACGTCATATTTTGAGGTCCAAAATTTCTGATAATGATTTTTAACTCTTAACTCTTCCATAACTGGGAAGAATGAATTGTGGCTTTGGGGGCTGACAGTGTAGCCCTTCCCTTCCTTCTCCTGGCTTCCCAGTGCAAACTTACTGAAGATCTCTGTCTTTTCTTCCTCCCTCTTCCCTGCTCCCTAGATCGCAGTTACTGTTCAGGCAGGATTTTTGCCTGACAGAGGATATCACATTGTGCTGGATTTATGTGCTTAGGCAGCCATAGTGGCTTTCTGTTCCTGGTAATTCTGAAAATACCTTGTCTTTGTCCTGCTGGAAGGCTTTTTGCTATGTGTTTTTGTATTGCCCACATAAGTTTTTTGCAGAACTAAATACTAAGTATTAAACTGTAATGTTATTATCTAGTGGCAATAAAATGACTGGAAAACAAGCACTGAAACACAAGGCAGCTTATGAAGTTTCTGTCCATACTGAGTCACAAGCTTTTAAGGAATCTTTTTTCTACAAGCACCTTTATTTTTCGTTTTGTGCATAGAATGTGATACTGAATTTCTTACATATATCTTCTGCTCAGGACCAGTAAGATAATTGCAATACTTCAAAAAACACATCCAAACAAACAAAATCAAAATAAAACAAAAAAATCCAACCAAAGACAAACACAATTTGATTTAAAGAACTGTTTACATTTTAGTATTTCTAAATTCCTAAATTTCCTGTCCAGGAAAATATTTTATCAATATCTTAACTTCTAGTTTTGGGGCAGAAACAGATGTAAATGCCAATTTTAATTGCATTATGTCTTGCTAATAATTATTTTTCCCACATACCCACTTTCGTTTTTGCAGGAAAAAGTTTTTATTATCTTCCTCTATATGTGTGTCTGTATACACTGAGCTGAACGTTTTCTCCGAAAATTTTTAGTATTGCCAATAACGATACACTAAAAATTTCATTTCAGCCCACAACAATAGGGCTTTTCATACATAATTTGAGGGATAAATCAGTAATTATGCATTTAATTGGCTAATAAATCATAGCACATTTCCCTTATTTTCTGTAGTGCTATAATAAATCTTTATAATGTGGCTTGGTGTATTTTTGTAAAAAAGAAAAACTAAATGGCTTGTTTAGTGTATGTACAGTGCATGAGTGACATAAATATGTAAAGCCTCCTATGGTGTTTACTATGTTATATGAGAAGTTCCTGTGATAGGATGCTTAGGGATTTTATGAATGTACATTTTAAAGGAGGTATTGAAGTTTTAGATTTTTACACTGTATCTGGTATGTGCTTTGTGTGTAAATAACAAGTGGAGAGCTTGCTCAAGTTAAATCAACTTCACCAAAAAACCCACAAAATAGATTTTCTTAAATATATGCATTTCTGATTCTGATTGTTATACCATAAATTCTCAGATTTTTATCATTAATTGTTATTTTTCTAAGTGGCTATTCAGTTGTGTTCTGTTTTTTTAAAAAAAATTTTGAACAGGGGATTTATTTAAATGCTTTAAAAGTTGAGAAAGGTTTTGGGTAGCAGGTAGCCTGTCCTTTCCATTAACACTTCAGATTATGATACTTCAGAATTTCCAGTTTTCGTTTCCTTATGAGTTAAGGTGTTTAGGGTCATTTGATATGTTTGCTCTCATTTAGAGGTTGAAATAAAAAAAAAAAAAAATCATCATTAAAATAACATTAACATTGCCACAATTAAGTTATGAATACAGACCAGGTTAGTTACAAAAGAATGAAATGTAGAAATAGACAAACCTTGTTTTAAGTCACTTCTTGCCCATGGAAAGGCACTGGCCATTTTATTGTTTGCATGTAAGGAAACTGGAGAATATGGTTGTTCCAGTAAAAATTGGGATTAACGTAACTGATTTACAGGAACTTAAAGCATGTAATACTTTAAATTATATACCTAGCAAATTCTGTCATCTCAGTGGCAAGGCTGTTACATAAAGCCACTGAAAGTTTTCCTTTATAAGCTTTCAGGAACAGTTAAGCAGCGTTTCAAGACTGCTCCATGTATTTACCTGTTTGAAAACCAAATATAACCGGATTTTTATCTTTTGCAAGAAGAGGAATACTAAATATAGTTTACAGTTAATCCGGCCCACCACCCTGTATGCTTTTATTTCTTATGTCCAAACGATTTGGGATAGTGCATGTTATTCTCCAGCTGATTGTATGCATTAGGACAAGTGGTGAATCCTGACTTTGTATAAAAGATATCTGAGTAAGATGGAATTTTTCTCTGTGTGTATTTCAGTGCCACCTGATCCCTGGCATAGATTCTAAGTATTGCTATAATAGATATTTCTTTTGAGAGTGTAAGGAGAGGGTTTTTTTTATCTAAAACGTTACTGTGAATTATTTTACAAAGCAATTTACAACATTTTCGAGGTGGAGTGAAAATATCAAGATTTATATTAATATAGAAAAAAATTTCCAAACAGATTTTAGCATGTGTGCATGGAAGCTAAGAGAATAGTACAACACTATTATTACAGTTAATTTTAAAATATTCACCTTGATGGTGGTTGCTTAAGCGTCCACTACTCTGGTGTATTGTTTGGTATGTTCACTCGAATTCACGGACATTCTCGGGGGGGGGAAAACGTATTTAGAGAACTGAGGATACTGTAAGCTGAGTGATTAACAAATGGTTGCTAGCATTACTTTTATAAGCTTTTGGACTATTCTGCATTAACGGTGATGTACTCAATGAGCACCACTTGTAATCCAGGCCACTCCCTGAATTACATGGAGCGATAACTCATAATAGGACCAGTCAGAAAAGTTAATTTTACTTTAGATTGTTTTGTAGTAGACCAGTATACCCTATCTGGTCCTTGTGTGGCAAGAATTCTCTTGTCAGTTTATCACAGAAAAGAAACATTTTTCAAATGAGACTCTTTATTTGCCATCACCCCAGGTATTTTTTGTAACAAAAATGACGTAGAGAATTGACTAAGAAAAAGTTCTTTCCAAAAAGAACTAGGTATTTTTACTTTGATTCTCAGTTTTCTTAATAGTTTAGTTCAAACCCCATGGCAGTTGGAGGGCAGACATGTAACCAAATCTGGAATTGAAACCCAAACATTTGATAAACAAAATGGAAGCTTTCTGAACCTTCTTCAATGAAAGTGTAAGGAAAAACAATCGCCCCCCATTCAGTTATCACATACATCATCATGGACATGTATGTGGCTTCAGTAATTTATGAGTGTAGGGCAAAAATAGATATTTCTGTTCAGAAATACAGCCCACCACAGTCATGTGTAACAAAGCCACATAATTCTCCTAATGAACAGTTTGATGAATAACTGTTTTCCATTTGTCCATTATACCAGTCCTGAAATTGTCCCATCACTGCCAGTTTATTTTCTGTGGGCACAATATATGGTGTTATGTTTTGTTACAATGCAATGGAAATGTGAGGAAAGATGGAGTCAATCGTTAAGATACACATTTTCAGTAAAGATCGGATCTGTTCTTTGATTAGTAAGACTGCAGTAACATTTGTACATAGTATACTCTTACATTTTGACTGTATTTCTGATTCCTTTTCTTCATTTGTGAGCTAGAAGTTTCTGGCAAAGCTGAGTGTACAATAAGAATAGAAACTACACTGCAAGGATGGGTCCCTCAGAGAGGGGGACAGAGGAGCAAATGATTTAATGCAATAATGATTTTAGCTATACACAGGCATCCCTTTTTTGTCTCGATTTGTTAAATTACCTGACGTCTGCATGTGTAATTTAAACAAAATTTTTGTCTCTACTCTTTTTTCCTTTTGAGCTATCTTCTCAAGGAGAAGGATGATAAATGGAAACATAAACATAGCATGAGAATGTGAACTAGTTCCCAAACATTTCAGTGGTTTTTATAAACAACTGGTCATTGTTACCTTTTGCTGGATTACAGTTTCCTTTAGAAGACAGTGCTCTTCAGCTGCATTACAAAGTTGATTCTAAATGTTTTTGCATAGTTGCTTAAAGGCTTTAATGTTTAAATAATGGTTATGTAATTATACATAGTTTAAACAATTAGCTTTTAAGTCTAGCAATAAGCCCACATTTTATACACATACTACAAAAAATGATAATGAAACTGCATTTTAAAGATATGAACTGACCTTAGAGTGAGTCACCATAGTTTAGGGACATTTCTTTCAATTTTAAAATTTGATTTTTAACATGCCCATTTTAATTTTGAACATGAATAGCCATACCCACCATTCTCCTTAGTCTCCCTGTGAGCATAGACATGGTCAGCAGGTAATTTTTCTCCTTCTGAACCCCCTTTTCAGCATTGCGTGCCCTCTTCTCTATGGTAGGAAGTGCCAGCTTGCATCTCGCTGGCCTGTGAAGGCACAAAGGGATGTCTGAGGCTTGAACAGGAGAGCTTTGGAGGGGCAGGATTAACATCATAGTGTTAGTTGTCTCTAAGCCATCGCGGCAGCTGTTGATTTATGTTTTGAAACAAATAAAAATAACAACTGACACAGTAAATTAAGATACTGCTTAGTATTTTAGCTTTTAACAGGTCTCATAATATTTTAGGTCCATTATTTTTGTCTCTGTTATTATTTGATTGCTTTTTAAAATAACATAGAATTGCATTTTTAATCTTCTTGAACTAAATTCATAAAGTGCTTATATTAGGACGTTTTTAGATGTTTAATACAGTAGCAGAAAGTCTAAGGATAAAAAAAAATAAATCTCTCTTTAAAAGTTAAATGCATTTTATCCATTTTATAGGAGCATTTCAGAAATTGTATTTTATACCCATAGTACATTTCAATTTTAGATACTGTACGTATTTAACGACTTTCTAATATACACAATTTTTGTTTCATTGTCAAAACATTTAATTATATCATGTCTTGAAGGTGTAAAGCTGTCAAATAAATCAGTCTCAGTATAAACATTTGGTGAACTGCTTTTGCTACCATACTGTAGTTGTTACTGGGCAGTTAGTGGAACTTTTTTAAAGCATTTACTCAGCAGGTACAGGACAACACTGGTACAATGAATTGCTGATTGCTTGTAAAACAGCAGGTAGTAATGCCCTCACTCTTTGTAATTCTGCTTTGTAAAATAAAGTGGCAAGATTGCGTGGCAGAGAAAGCCAATGTGCAGCCAATAGGTTTCCTGCCTAAGGGCTGCTGGAGATTGCCAATCCTATTTCCAAAAAGGTGTAAAATTGTTGCTGTTTTCCATCGCTCAAAAAATGAAGTTCCCACCGCTAGAGGGAACGAACCTCGTTCACGCTTTGGAACGCTTGGCAACGTGGGCATGCAAAATAGAAAATGCAGAGGCTGGCTTTCTCTATGAAGGCCTAAAAAACAAACCAAACCACCAAACAAAACAACGAACGAACAACTTGCAGGTGTCTTTCAAATGTTTAAACTAGCTACGAAAAGAGAAAACTCTTTTTTTAACAATATTTTGTTCTGGTGTTAATGCAAACGACAGGCTCCCCAAAGTGGGGTTTGGATGAAGTAAATTAGTTCTACTTTGAAGCTTTTCTTTTCCCCCCCTTTCAGAATGAATGGGGAGGCCCTTGAATGAAAGCTGCTTTTCATTAGTGCCACCGCATACCTATTTGAAAGGAAGAGCTCTTTTAGCACTTACAAACACTGGAGTAAAGGAAAGCTTCCTTTTGCTACCAGAAGACCCTCGGCTAAACAGCTCCTAGCTTCTCTTTCCAGTCAGGTGGTTTCCAATCAGAGTTAATTACTCCAGTCATTTATTCTAATCACCCTCCTCGTATGGCCAGCAGCACTCTGTCACGAGGTGGCATCGTTTGAAGCCAGTTAGGTTTGAAAGCCACTGCAGGGTACTTGAGGCTCATTAGCGCGGCCCCTCCATGCCTGGCTCGGGAAATGCTCCCTGATTAAGTCCCCGTGCCCCGCCGCCCCTCCCCCGCCCGTTAACCCTTGCCGCGCCGCTGGCCTTTTGCTCGCGCAGCCCGAGCCGGGCAGCTCCGCTGCGCCCGGGGATCGCCTCCTGCTTCGGGAACGCAAGTGCTTTGCAGGAACGGCGCCTTTTTTTTTTTTGCCTCACAAGGTCTGCCTGGCTACGGCAGCGGTTGCTGCTGCCTGCTCCGGGTGCCGGCACCCACGTCCCCCCGCGGCTCGGGGCGAATCGGGGCCCCGCGGCGGTGCCGCCCACCCGGGGCCACCCGGAGCTCCCCATTCGACGGGAGGGTTCGGCCGGCCCCGGGTCGGTGGCTCCGGATCGAGCCCATGGCAAGAGCGTGCTGCGCCTTTTTTTTTTAATTATTATTTTAAATTTCCTTTCCAAAGCCTACGCAAAGGGTTCTTTGCTATTTCGCGTATACCTGGCGTGAAAAAAACAACAAAGCAAACAAAACAACCCCACAACCCTGAAAAAACCAGCAGCTTGACCTGTAAAGTGAAGGGTAGAGCTGAAATTACAGACTTAGCAAGCTCAAAACAGTGGACATTTCCCTTCTGCTCTGCCCGATAGGTGAGCGTCAGGATTAGGCGGCAGAGATTGGATTAGGTGCCCAAATCGCTTGTGGTGGCTGCTCTGTTGTGTGATGTGATGGTGAGAAGCTGTGGGACCGGCAGCTTCCCTGCTGAGATCGGTCCGGTATGGTTCTGAGCAACCCTGACTGTGAGACAAGGACTTGATGGTGTCCTTGTGCTCATCGTACCCTGGGTAGGAAAGTTCATACGCCACAGGGATGGGATTTTATTTTTAAAAATTAATCTATTAGTGTTACCCCCAGTCTGACTAGGTAGTTTTAATAGAATGTTATTTGATTAAAGTCTTGTCGCTAGGTTGTTGCTACTTAAAAATATCGTGTAACTTTGTGTTGGGCTTTGAGTTTTTAAATTATTTTTTTAAAAAAACGTGTTCTTTTTCCATACTGGGAAGTAATGTTATAGATAGTTGCTTGCTTGTTTGAACTGTAAAGAGCAAGAGCTGTCTCTGGGAATTCAGCCTCTGAATGAAATGGGGTTTTTGAAAGATAGGAGTTAAGTACTGTTTTTTTGCAGTATATTTTTATTTTGTTTCTAAATGTTGGGTCTTTTTAGACCATCTTCTATGAAGAAAAATGTATTTTTGATACAAGGGAAAATTCTGGGGTTTTCTAATATCTTATTTAGCATTTGAGATATTGAGGTGGTCGAGCGAATACAGAGGAGACCAATGAAACTGGTGAAGGGCCTAGAGAATAAATCTTTTGAAGAACGCTTGAAGGGGAGATCTCATCAGTCTCTACAACTATCTGAAAGGTCATTGTAGAGAGGTTGGTGCTGGTCTCTTCTCACAGGTAATTAGCGACAGAACAAGAGGGAATGGCTTCAAGCTGCTACATGAGTGGTTTAGACTGGACATTAGGAACATTTTTTTCACAGAAAGAGTGGTTAGACACTGGAATAGGCTGCCCAAGGAGGTGGTTGAGTCACCATCCCTGGATGTGTTTAAGGGTCCTTTGGATGTGGTGTTGGTGGATATGGTTTAGGGGAGAACTTTGTAGAGTAGGGATGATGGTTGGACTTGGTGATCCCAGGGGTCTTTTCCAACCTGAATAGTTGTCTGATTCTGTGATGTAGTTGGAAAAAAAGAATTCATTAAAATGTTAATAACCGACCACATGCTTTTTCAGTATATAACCTCCGAATGTTAATAGTATTCATCTCCTATGTCCTTCCCACCAACACGGTTCATGGCAGAGTAATATAGGGGTTACGAAAAGTTTGCTCTCAACTGGCTACAGAATGTCTGCTGCACTTGGAGGTGTTTATGCCTTGATTTCCTGAGCATGCCCAATATATGACTGTGTTCCTGTGTACAGCTGTCATAGTGGAATTTTGAAGCTATTTAGGTGAAATAAGGGAATAAAATCTAGAAGAAATTAAACTTTATATAGGAAAGCATTATGAGCAAAACTAGTTGGAACTCAGCATGCAATGCATGATGAAATTAAAAAACAGATTTTGCATTTTCTAAGGATGGACATTTTAAGAAGTAATTTACAAATGCAATCCATTTTCAGTTTTATTTCTTTCAAGCATTGAAACCAGCTCCCAAGAACCAGAACTCCTAGTTCTGTTATAAATTCCAGCACTAGTAAAACTGCTCCCAGGGAGTGGGAGACAGGCCAGGGGATCCACTGGGACAGGGCATGACACACTGTCAAGACTGGGGCAGTGTCCTCCTTAATGAGGAGGCTGTGGAAATTCTAGTCCTAGAGTATTTGATAGAAAGTGAACCACCCTCAGCACCAGTTCTTCTGGATCCAGACTTCCTGGTAGCTTGCTTAGCAAATATGTCAGAACAAGATGTTAAATGAGAACCTTCTGTGTTTGGGCAGGCTTGCAAAAAACATTTCATTTGCCAAATAGTATCTTTGATACATCTGATCTTTTTTTTTTTTTTTTCTTAAATGCTGAGTGTAGAAGCTGATAATGTCGTTGATGCACAAATTCTCCCTTTCTTAGTAATTGCTGAAGTCAAACAATGTTTCTCCTTTGTCATCGCAGTTAAATGCCAACTTTAAAGAGTCTGATGTCCTTGCCAAACATACCTTGTATTGTTATCCTAATCACTCTGAATGTCTTTATAAAAGATCAGGACTTCACTGTTCATAATCACTGCAAGAAAATAAATCCCATGCTCATCTGTGTGTGTTAGCCCCAGAGTGAGTTACACGTTTGTGCCACGTGATGATATAGTGCTGTTTCCTATTTTTGTGACTGATTTATTCAGATATGGTACCCTAACTGCCTTGTAAATCTTGTGTTCATTTCTACAAAAGTTCTCGAATGCTTCCTATTCTGTGAATTAGCAGTCACAAGCCAAATGACAAGATTGAAATGACTTGTCTGCCTGACTTGCATCTAAACTGTGTTTTAAATTTTAAATTCTTTGACCTCTTGTCACATCATTTCCTAATCTTAAACAAATTTTTTTAGAACATTTTTCCCCAGAATTGCCTTCAAAGACAAATGAGATTAGTCTCTACAGCTCTTCTAAGTTGTTTGCTTGTGCTATTGCAGTGGTTTGAAGACCATGTGTTTGCAACGATTTCTGTCTCCTCTTACATGCATACTAATAGTTGTTGATCATCACAGTTCTTGTGAATTGCATATACAACTGACACATCAAAGCACAGCATAAATGCTGCAAGCTGTTGAAGCAGAGTGCAAAAATAAAGCAACAGTTGATTTTTAGGGCTTACAGAGTAAATCGGAAGGAAGAAAGGTACAAGCATGAGATGAGATGTAAAATACATTTTAAAAACTCACTAGTTTCTCCCAATTTGAAGTGTATTGGGCTGTCATTAACCAGACAGTATGCATAGGATTAAACTTTAGTTGAGGATTTAATAGAATACTAGTACCTAGCCTAATACTTTTAATGAAAGCTGTTTCAAGTGTAGTTTTGTCTGTGTTCACATAAACCTTTTTTGCATTTTAATCAAGCAAGTTCAGTTAATGTTTCAAACATTTTCTAAAACTTAATGTCCTTCATTGCATTCACTGAGTTTCATCATTACAATTATGCTAGCTATGTATTAATTTAGTATAAGTTAACTAAAATACCACCACTTGTAAGTGTACTCGTAACACTTCATTGAATTTCAGAGTTTGGCCTGTTTCTAGCTTCAGTGAAAAAGCTTGCTCAACCTCACAAACAAACAAACTTTACAGGGTTTAAAGTTTTGTAGAGTGTGATTTGTACCTCTCTTAATGTGGAAGAGTCTGTAACATTTAAAGGTGAATCCCTGTTTACCATGATAAATGCCCTTTCGGAAGTGTGTAGTCTCTGACCTTTCAGTTTGTCTTTGGCTAGTATATGACATTGGGAAACAACTGTGATCACATTGACAAGGCTGAAGGAGATGCCAGGGAGAAGTCCCTTGGCTTGAAGTACGCAAGTTAGCTGAAGTATTAGAAGCAGTTTATGTGCATCAACCTTCTGAGAGGAAAGATATGTTAGCATGTCAGCATGGGATGCTAACATAATTGCACAGCTTCACTGCCAGCTCCATCAGTATACAACACTGCATTGTAAAATACATTTGTATCTTGTGGGATTTTGGTGTTTGGTGGCTTTTTTAAACACAAAACTTCATTTAAACTTATTTGACCGAGCCAACTGTCAGCTGTGTGGTTAACAGCCCACTTCCATGGATAATAGGTTCCAGATCCAGGCTGTCAGTCTCCATGCAAACAAGTGCTGGAGGAACTAGTAGAGGAACTGCTGGATTTCAGGGAGGAGGGAGCTTCCTCCCTCCTTTTGGTGCTGTGTGTGAGGATTTTCAAAAGGTATTTTCATTCACTGTCTTGGCCTCACGATGCTGCTTACTCTTCTGGAGGAGAGGATTCTCTTAACAGCATAGCAGACATTGTAAATGTGAGCAATGGGAGGCATGGGGGGAGGTGGAAATGGTGCAGAAATCAGCAACACCTCTTGGTGTTATAAATACTTTTAGCCATATTTGTAGTAGTAAATGGTTATGGTCTAACCAGTTGTGGTTATATTTTCTAGGTTTCTCCGGGGAAGGACAAATGCAAGCCACATACATCAGAATTATCACAGTTATGAATAATGATACCCATTTGTGTGATTTCACAACTGTAATTAATTATGGCTTTCATATATTATTTTTCATGTAGGGGAATTTAATAAAGTTCTCCTGATCATTTTTTGTTCCCATCACGATTCTTCTATATCTTTTCTACCTCTGGCTGAGAGGAGATCAGACAACTAGGAAGGGGTCATTCTCGGTATGGCTTTTGAAAAGCATCTTTTGGTTTATGGAGCCAGTTAGCTGACAGGTTTTGCCCACTTTTTTTTTTTTTTCAGTGGGGAAGTTAGTATTGTCACAACCGGGGCTGATGAAATATGTGAACAAGTGAGGTAAGCCAATATGTGAATGCTTAGTTTGTTAACTGTTGAGTAACAGTGTGCACACTCAAGGAAAAGGATATACCAAGTACACACACTATGGGCAAGTCAGCCGTTTTTCAGCCTGTGGCATTGTAACTGCACTGCTGTGGGACCCGTGTTAGTTTTATTTAAGCTGGTTTCAGTTTCTCTTAACTATAGTGTAATCTTTGAAAGTGTGTGTTTTGTTAAGTCTGGCTCCCAAACATCCTGACAGCCACATCTTGTGTCTTTTACTAACGGGTAACGTTGGAGATCCTGCAAGCCAGGATGCTTTACTTCACCTTTCTGAGTTGTTCTGCTCTGAAGGCAGAATGGAATTGCTCACAAAAGATAAACATCTTGATGTCTAAACTTAGATACTTAGCAACAAAATGCAACATTTGGTCTGTTATCTATATATTGTTCATGTTAAGTTGTAGCAGTTTTGCCTTAAAATGTTGCTCTCAAATTTGCAGATTATTGTGGAACTTTTTTTTTTTTTTTAAGGGTGAGCATTGTTCTTATGGACAGAGTAGCTAAGAACGCTCCAAGGCAAGTTTTCATATTCACCTAAATCTTTTATTCCTGGCACTTAATGATAGACATTTCAGTTGAGATTCAAGCCAAATTTCAAAGGAAATGTAGCTTTTATTTTATAAAATACATAACAGCTGTCTGACTCGTCCATTTAGACTACAAAATAGCAGTTACAAGTTGAATATAGAAATCACCAAAAGATGCGAAAGTGCTTGAGATTTTTAGCTAAACATGCTGTTAATTCACTCTTATTTTGGTAACTGTCGCATTAATTCAGGTAGGAGTTTGAGTCATTAGATTGAAAAACATTTTTCTTGAAGTGCTGCTTATGCAGAATACACCTTGCCACAAAATTGTTTCATTAAGTTACACCTTTACACAATTTTTCTCTTTTGTTATTACTTAGTGCCCTATTGTTAAATACAGAGAAGTAGAAGGAGCAGAGGAAGGGAAGTTTATCTTCCAGAGATCTCTTATGTCTGAGCTTCTTTTCAGATTGTTGATACCCTTTGTTCTACATGATCAGTCATCTTCAGTAAAGTATCTGAGTTAAATATTTTAATCAAGATTATATCTTCCAGAGGTGTTTTTTTGTTTTGTTTTGTGGGTTTTTTTTTTTCTGTTTTATCCTGATATTGGTAACTAAGTAGAGAAATAAAGTAAACTGCTAGCTTTGGTTTTAACAGTGACAAAGAATACATTGGCAGTGCTTTTCTGGAACAACCAAAAAAAGGAAGAATAAGATTGTTCTTCTAACATAAGCTGTGAAGTAATTGCTCACTTTCTGAAGTATTTAATATTTAAAACAAGTTGCAAAATACAGTAAATAAAACTATATGCATTTGCTTAGAACAGTTATTTAGCAAGTTAGAAAACTACCAATCGTGTAAACTGTTTTGATGCTTATTTTGTGCTTTTGAAATTTGTATTACCTACTGCAGAACTCAGTTTTCTCCTTAGTATGTCTGCTGTCCTCTTCCTCCTGATAACTTCAAGGCAAGCTTGAGTTCAATATCTTTCTAATAGCTGCTTATACGTTTTTTTTTTTTCCCCTCAGTGTCTACCCATGTGATCATATAGTGTTGCTGGTGAAAGTGTGTTTGGTGATTTACTTTTAAATAGTAGTAGTTACTGAGAAATCTCAAAAGATAAAGCCAGCACTTCAAGAGTTAATATGTTATTAGGAGGACAGGAAATCTGGCAACTATTGCAGAAACTAGACCTAATGGTGCACACAAACAATTTGTCAGTCTTGGTAAATGTGAATAGCTTTCCACAAAGTGGCTGCTTTTGCTTTGTTTGAACAGCCTAAACTTTTCCTTTTTGGACTTTCAATCTTAAAAGTGAAATGTGATCCACATATTGAATCAAAATAATTTAATTCAAAACATATTTTGATTGGAACAAGGTTGACATGGAAAGAAACTCTAGAATAATAATAAAAAAAAGTTGAAAGGACTTTCTATCATATATTTAGCAGGAAAATTTGAAACAGTTCTAATTAGGCTGAAAAAAACAGCCTTCTTCATTGTAACTTACAGAGGTCGTTTATCAATGTTAAGGCAGCATTACCAACTTGCGTCTGAAAGCCTGCACATGCAAACAGAATTCCAGTTGTTTGGTTTTGTTGTGTTTTATTTTTTTAATGTACATGCACACGCATACTTCCAAGCTAGCATACATACTTAGCTTAAAGTAGTTACTGATACTGCAGCTATGAGGGTGATTTTGTTGTGCTCAAGGATACTATTTTTCATGTGAAAATTGTGTTTTTGCTAAAAATGAGTGAAATCCTAATTCATGCTTTTTGGTTCATACACAAATATTTTTCAAATGGAATGCAAAAAAGAGACTCAATTATATCAAGTGTTTCAAAGGAAATTCCTTACTTCAAGGAGGAATTAAAATATTTATCCAATTAAAGGTAATAGGCAAGTATTTGTACTTGAGATTTTTAATTTCTTACTGACTGATGTAGTATATTCCTGAGGTTTTGGTGATGTGATTTTTTTTTTTTCTAATTTATTTTTCTTTTTTTTAAAAATTGAGTGAATAGGAAAGCTTATTCAGGTATGAGAAGCAGTTTTGGTTTATCATAAAAGTTTCTGCTTTCATTTTAACTATATAAAATGTATTTTGTATGGTTTGGACTTTTGTCTTCCAAATAAGAGCTTTATGCTGTGCTTCAAGATGGCTTTGCTTTTATCAGCATAAGAATAAGGCAAGCAAGTCTGTGGTCTATTTCTGAATAACTGGAGTGGTCTCTTTCGGAATAACTGGAGTATGAATAAATATCTATGCTGGTGAAAAGAAATACAGTTTATATTTTCATGTAATTGCAGCATTGGAACATCCCAATCTCAAGCACAGATTATATTCATTTTTAATAGACATAATTTCATATGCTAGATGGCAATACATAATCTCAACCAGCAATAAAAGTAGAAGGTAAAAACCAATGGCAGTCACTTAAAAAAAAATCTACAGTGTCTTTGTAAAGATTCAAGTCTTGATTCCAGAGGTATAATTTTTTTTTAAGTTTATAATAATAAATAGTTAGAGCATTTGTGTTGGAAAAAGGAACAAATCTTCCTAACCTGCTAGTTTTATGTTTTTGTCATTCTGGCCATATTTTAACAAATAATTTGTATCAATATTAGAGTGACATAAGTCCTTGATTGTGAGCAGGAAATTATTCTCTGTTCATACATTTTAGAAAACGGAGCATTAAAAAATGCACATGAAATAATGAATTGCAGAGTCATTTGTGAAGAAGCAGTTTTGATTGCATGTGTTTAGTGACATCAGATTGTGCATTTCAAAAATATTTATGAATAAACTGACTTTTTTTTTATAAGATTAAAGCTTCAATTTGTTGATGTGTCTGAAGTGTTTCTACCTTGGGAATGGAGAAATGAAAGTTACTAATAGGTGTTTGTGTTTGACATCTGTATACTGTACTTTTTAGCATATCTCAAGTGTTTTAGTCTCTGCCTAATAGATCTCATTAAAGAAACAGATATCAGCCCCAAGACAGTTTGTCAAAGTTAATATGAGTCCCTGTGGACAGAATTGACAATTTGTGTGTGGCTTCCTGTGACGGTCTTTTCATGGTCTTGTTTGATCCTTTAACAATTGGGCATTAGTCACTGATTTATTTTACAATAACTCAATAGGATTGAATGGTACTGTATTATGCTGGACATTTTAGAG
This sequence comes from Apus apus, assembly GCF_020740795.1. Lineage (NCBI taxonomy): Eukaryota > Metazoa > Chordata > Aves > Apodiformes > Apodidae > Apus > Apus apus. The sequence continues at coordinate 58,202,998 of NC_067285.1, read as the reverse complement.
GATTTTCTTGTTTTGCACATTTTCCTCAGAGCACACAGTAAACGATGTACTTGGTCTGTTGTGGGAGTGCTAACAATTGATTGGTTTGCTTTAAGAGCAGCATGGGAAGGATGTTAGTATCCCATCGCTGCATGCCATATTTAACTTGAGCCTTAATGAGCACTGGCTGTCCTTGATGCTTGAAGTAACCCTAAATGTTTACCATTTGATACCCTTGGTTTAGTTTTGCAAGAGATAAATGCTAACAATAACATTTTAAAAAAAAATATATATATATAAAAAAAACCAGAAACACCCCCCCCCCCCCCAACAACCAACCTTTTAAAAATTCGATAGTTATGCAAATCAAACTTTTTAACTTCTAAGATTTTTTTTTTTTTTCTAGGGAGCACCCATACCTAAATAGTGGCTATAAAGTGCATCACACATACTGGTACATTGTGTCGTTTTCCTTGAAAGTCTACTCTATTTTTCTAATCATTATTCAGACTGTTAACTATTGTTCCTCTATCGATTGTGTCATAGCATAAGTACTTGCCTCCAACCACGAGTTTAACAGTGAACCTGAAATGACAGGCAGGTTTCTTTAGGCTTTGAATTTGTGAGGTACGTTTGGTCTGTCCTTCAGGGTCCTGAGTATTGATGCTGATCATAGTCATGTTTCATGTAGCCCTTTTATTTGTGATTTGGCAAATGAGAAAGAAGGTGTGAAATGGCCTAATGTAGAAAAAAAAAAAAAATGAAAGAAAATTATCTATGTTTTAATCTGTGCAAATTAGAAGTGTAAAATAATTTTAAACTTGAAAAAGAGAAGTAAATTTAGGACGGCTCCCAGTCATTCCATGAAAAGGCAAGGAGTGTGGTTTAGTTTTGCTTTTTTAAGAAAAAGTCAGTTTTATGAATCTGTTTATCTGGGAAGCCTACAGAATAATATCTTTTAGCTATTATGTCCAAATGCTTTGTGAAGGTAAAATTACCAATTGCAAATCTAGTTTTTGAAGAAAAGGAAGATACTAACAACAATATAAAAAATCACAAGTTCTTAATGCTACTTTTCCTGACATTAAATAGTTATAATGATAACAGTAAGTATATTCTAGGGTTAATTTTTTTTTTTTTTAGCAGAATAGCAAGAAAATTAATTCCTATCATTGTCATTTGCTGAGCCCTGTAGAATTTTATGGCTGCACATTATAGTATTATGGACACTCATGAGACTCCTGACTGGTTTTATCTTATTAAACAATTTTGAAATCATTAATTTTTAATTGGCCTGCTTGTGGTTTTTTATAGTTTTAATTGTGTATCGGTGTCTAAATGTTGGGGCTTATTTTAATTTAAAAAGAAAAAAAGATGAAGGAAAAAACCTGTCTAAACATATACATTGTAAGGTATTTCCATATGATCATACAAATGGATACTATACTGTGTGGTAATTAATTTTAAAGGATGCTTTCAGCATTTCAGTAGCTGGGAATCCTAATAAAAATAATAATAAAAAAAAGAATGATAAAATGTTGAAGATATGTACAGGTCTTTTCTTGATTGAAAGTTCTAATTAAGTGAATCGAGGAAAATTAACTGAAATTAGCTGTCAGAAAGTCACATTTAAATGAGTGATGATCTGGTGTGGCAGTAAACATTAAATGATATAAATTGCCATTTAAGTGTATGGTTTAATGTTTGTCATGCATTAATATGACATGAGACTGCAGTGACAATCAAGCAGCTTGCTCTAATTTGAACATATTTAGGGCTTTTGTGTGGAGTGCACCACACAAATTAAGACAATTGCTGGTTTTATGTGTCAATTTAAATGTTGTGTTCAGGCATCGGTTAATGAAACAAACCCATCATTTTTGTGTGCAAATTGCAGAGTGATTTCCTTGGTTTCCAGATTAATTTTAACTTCCTCTGCTCAAAATTAGGGATTTCCTTTACAAGGAAAATGCCATTTGTTTCCTTAGATGAAAAGAATACCAGACTTTGTTAGGTTGTTTCATTTGGTCATTCAAATAAGAAATAATATTGAATCCTCTGTATAAAACAGAGGAAGCAAATCCTGCCTGATATTTCATCTAGAGGAATTAACTCTTTGCTGGCAATAATTTTTAAGTCATCTTTTAATTTATTGTGCAGTATCTAATAGTATTATGGAGAGATTAATTGTTGTTTGGATGCTTTTGTCTTGGGGATTCGGTTGTAGCTGGATAACATCTACAGAAAAGTGGCTTAATAATTCTGCATAGTACTATTTCTGTATAGGTTTGTATAAGAGACATATACAAGAAATTCATAAAAGTAGCAAGTTGATATTCCAGCATGTTAAACAATTCATACCCTAACATCCCTAGCTAGCTCAGTTTTCCCAAGTCTATCGATCTTTTCTCTGATGTCAGAATCGCATTATCATGCTGTAACTATGCACTGTGCAGGAAAGCACACAGAAAAACTATGCACACAGAAAAGCACAATTTCATCAGGAGAGTTAAAAAAAACCAAGCATAGCCCAGCTGTCCAGAAATGCTTTCCACTTACCTTTTTTTTTTTTCTTATTCCCACTATTATAGTTCAAAAGCAAAGTCTTCTGGTCTGCAGGGAGCAGGGCGTGAGATTGTGGGATCTATTGCGGGGCCTACCATTTTTTTATTTTCTTCTCTAGAACGTCTAAACTATTGTTACTAATCCTGTATTTAGACTGAGCAAGATCATTTTATATGCTATTAAAAAAATGCTTCTACTGCTACTAAATGATGACTATCTGGCAAACTCAAGTTTATATATTTTGTGTGTGTTTTTTTCACAGGCATTAGAAAGTGAGTTTGTTTCCTGCCAGCTTCACCAGTGGATTGATCTGATTTTTGGCTACAAACAGCAAGGGCCAGAGGCTGTTAGGTCCCTGAATGTGTTCTATTATTTGACATATGAAGGAGCTGTTAATTTAAGTTCAATAACGGATTCTGTATTGAGAGAGGTAAGTTTGTACTTTAGATATAGGAGAGGAAAATCTTTGTTAAACACTGCAGTGTTGAATGTGCGAAGACTCCACGTTGTTCAAGGTGAACGTTCAAATCTTTGTGTTCTCTCGTGGTTTGTCCAGGTGCCTGAACTAGTTGTCACAGCATGCAAAATTAAGAGGCAAAGCATGCAAGTTGTTCTTAAAGTTGGATTTGGCACAAACTGGATGCCAATATAAAAATAAACGCTTAATTGCTTCAGTTGCTGAGGGCAGTAATTTTGTTCACAGATGCTGGACAGTGACGAACCTGGATTTGGATTGCATTTTGAATTTGCTTTTACAGTTTTAAGAATTCTCTTGTACTGCAATCCTGTGTATGTAGTGCACATCAAACACCGTAGTTTTGTAACTTGTGCTGGTTTTATTTGGCTTGCTAAATAATTAATATTAACTTGTTCTGTATTTTTCACATGCAAAAGTAAATATTTAAACACTTGAAAGGTAAGTATTCTCACTCAGACTCAGCACAATTCAGAATAATCTGTTAGCTAAAGTATCCCCCAGGATGCTTTGGGCTTAAAGACTCCTCCCTCCTCCATCTGAACAGTGGGTTAAAGAAAAAAAAGGGACAATGTGAGGTAGGTGAAGAACACTGATTTTTCATTGGGTTTATGTCCTCTGTTCAGACAGTATGTTGGTATCAAGTATAGCTGCAAGTATTTTAATTACAGAATAAATATAACTGGTACTTTGTTTTAAAATATTCTGAGTCCCTGAGAACAAAGTAACATGTATGCTGTGAATGATTTTATCTAAAAGGTTGGCTAGGTGTATACCAAGAGTATATATGTGTGAACTGAATGAAAGCAAGAATGAAGACATTTCTGCATTCGAATACTAGGTTTGAAGTTCACCATAGAATTCTAGGCAAATCTTAATTGATCTTTAAATTAATTTATTGCTTGTTAAATGAAGGTTTGAGAAGTAAGTTATTATTATTTTAAACAGTACTATTTTCTCTGTGTGTGCTGGCAATCTGACTGTTTGGGTCACCTTGACAGCTTCTGTAGAGAAAGTCAAGGTAGCAACACTGTGCATTGTAGCTGGCTGGTGAGTACAGTGGAAAGATTTGGGGGCTGCGCAGGGCATGTAGGGGTACACAAGGACTGGCTTAGGTACCAAAACTGATGTCTGGAACTCATCATTACATGGATTGCCATCAGTCTGTTGACTGCATCTTGGTCCACTTTGAGGTAAAATGTAGATATTGCACATAAATACATTTAACTCTGAAAAAAGAGGTACTGGAACACTTGGCTTTCAAGAAAAAATGTATCATCTGGTTTTGAAACAGTTACTGACCCAAGGGAACTAGATGTTCACCCTGTCATGTTTTCATTTCATTGATAATGTTTGTCTGCTGTACACTGACAAGGAAATATTTGTCCCTTGTAAGAGTATTTATTAGACTCTTGAAGTGCTAGGTTTAAGTATGAGCTGAAAAATACACTGGGCACTGTGTGTAATTTGTTCTTAATTTTGGTATTAAATGAACCATAACAGAACCATCATTTATGAAAATAATAATTGAAGTAATACTGAACAGAATAGTGGTCTGCCACACATTTTTTTTGGTAGTTTTTAATCTTTTCTAGAACAATTCTATTATCAATTTAAAGGTGATCTGTTCTACTTGTGTCATAGCTGGAAAAAAGTAATTTAAGACCAGGGAAATTACAAACCTGTCTGGAAGCATGGATCATCTCAGTTAGAGAGGCATTCACTTTGTACTTCTATAAATATATTAATATATATTTTCTTACAAAATCTTTTGAATTTGTCATATTTTTATTGTATTTCACTACAGCGTTTCTTATTTTTGAGTTGTTCTATGCTGCCTGAACTGAGTGGCATATAAAAATGAAAACAGGAGAAGGAGAATAGCAGTGTTGTTGACTTCATAATAATAGAGTAGCTTAGCAGCAGCAGAATTTTGAAACACTACTGACAGTGTCAAAAATACATGCTGATGAATGCAGGCAGCAGAATGAATGGTATCTTGTAGCACTTTCATTCTGGGTTACTTGAAGATTGGTCCAATGCAATATTTTTATTTAGTATTTTTAAGCAGATCAGTAAACCAGTAAAATATTCTTGGCTAGTTAGGTATCCCTTGCTATTTACATGTATTTTGTAAAGCCCTTTTTTTAAAATGTAAATGTGTATATGTAATTTGAATTGGTATGTATGATCAGCTCTGAGATTATATTGACAGTGCAGAGATTTAATGACTATCATCACCAATGGTGAGTTATTCTGTTTTTACTTGTGAGTAGAGATGAAAGTAATAAAAAATCTGTTTGTGTGTATATCTATGTGCATAATCATTCTATATCTATGTGGTAAATGAATTTATCATGCACCTTTGACAGCCTCACCTTCTTCCTGCTTACTAATCCATCTCCCTGAGGACCTGCGCTAACGTTCTGTACTGCCGAGCAGCTTCAATCAGCATTTATTTTTCTCCTTCAGTCAGCTTGCCAGAAAATATTTCTTCTATTCTCCACTAGATTCCTGGTTAGAGGCCAAATGAGTTTCTGATCTGGACAATTAATAGTATTTGTAGGCAGGCACGACACCTCAGATTTAGTGCCTGTTTATTAGGCAGCTAGTTAACCTGAAATTTTACTCTGGATATCTTAGTTTTGAAAAGGATGTTTTGGGCTTTTTCCTCTTGATAAGGTTTAGGGTTTGGGTCTTTAAATCTTGACAGTTGTAGCACAAAACATATTTTTATTAGCAAACCTAAATCAAGGAGAAGCTTCTGTATACTCTGAGAGTTGCAAGTTACTGAGGCTTTCAGGTATCATATGGAAAGAATAGCATGTGCTTAAACCATGACAGTTTCCCCACATAGATAGTGTATTCCAAGCCTGGACCACATCAGTAATGAGAAGCCTATGATGCATGTGTTTCTGAGGTATCTTCACAGATATATGTATGGATAGTGGTGACCTAACTCATCAGGAGAGGCCACACACAGAAGAATAGTGCAAGGAGTTTAGGTTAATGCAGAATTTCCTTAGGTCTCCTAAATGGCTCCAACTGGCACCTCTATTTTTATAGGCAGTCAGCTTATATATATTACAAGAAGGAAGCACTCGTCTAGGAAGGAAAACTACTTGATTAAAACCATATTCCACTTTTTTTTTTTTTTTAACTGAAAATGTAGAACTTTTACATCCTCTCATACTGCTGTGAACAATTTTTCCCTGCCATTCTTTCTGCCTATGGGAATAAAGGAAGTAAAGTATTTTGAAAGGATCTGACTGCTATAATAGAAAATTTTAAACTAAAATGCAAACCATGGGCCACATGCTACCTTTTGGCAGATAAACCCTGGGGAGTGCAAAGCTTGCATAATTCAAAGGCAAATCTCAGGGGGAGAAGAGTAGATCAAGAGAGAAGGGTTTGAGTCACAGCCAGTGGGGGAAGGGAACTGCAACTAGGAGAAGTAGTTGAGGCAAGAGATCCAATATATCTGCAGGCATATCTGTGCACTACTCATTCCTGCAGAGATTGTTTCTTCATCCTCTTCTTTTTTCCTTGAGCCATTTTTGCATCATTGTAGTTGACTCTTATCCCTGTATTTGTGTATCTTGCTGAAGGAGGTTACAACTGCAGGGGTAAATTGCTTGTCATTTGACAAGCAGTAAATACCACATCTCTTTCCAGTTTAAAATACGGTATCTGCCTGCAGAGCTATGCTATGTGACTGCCTTCTGTTGCCTCATTCCTGAACACCATGTTTTGATCTGTGGAACTCCCAATCACAAGATCTGCTGTGGAAGGGCTTTTTTGTTGCCTGTATGGAAGAGTCAAGGAGTCACAGTAGCACAGATAAATGTCATTCAGCTGTTCTGGAAAGAATTCATGGCACCTTCTTATCACAAATTCTGCTGTCTTTTTGCAATAGCTGTGCAAGAATGGAAGGAAGAAAAAAAGCAGAATTAGATCTAAGTCGTTCAGACAAGCAACTTATTAAGAAGTGAAGCACAATCCATAGAAAATAATTTGTATCTTGGGTTGAATTCTGGGTATTCCACTAGTGTCTTGGTCATAAGAATAGAAATTCCCCTTGTCTCTGGTGTAGTGTAACAAAGGATGATTGTGAATCTGGGCTGCACACAGAGTTCCTGATCAAAAGTAAGTTTCTCCACTGATACCCCTGTGTAGCTACCATAACACTGGCTAAGCCTAAAGAAAAGAGATGAAGTTAATAGCAAGCAGGCAAAATACTACTTGGAGAATGTGATTTGCTATAGGAACCCCTGATCCTCAGGAAGCATGCTACGTTTTGTACCATGCTTATCAAAAAGCACCCAACAATATTCTTGAAATGATTTTTTAAAATGTTATCTGATACAATCTTCATAGGCAGCAATTAAGGAAGACTTATGATTTTTAAATTAGCAATAATAGTTTTAAACAGATGAGAGTAAGTCCCATGCAGTTAATATCCCACATACTTCCATTTAGTGATTAGCTTTTTGCCTTAGACGATTCACTTGTTTTATACTTCTTCCTTTAAAGAGAAGGTGTGTTTTTGTTACATGAAGGTAGTCTGTTTAACATTAGGAATCACAGCTTTCTCCATTCTATTGGCACCTTTCTTTCTGCTGTTGATATTTTATTTCCATATGAACCAAGGAGTTTTAAAAATTGTGAGGAATCAGCTTGGACAGAGCATTTGTTATGTTATTTGAACGTGCCACTTCTGATTATTTAAAGAGAGAAAATAATTCTTTTATTTTCAGTTTTAAGGCATATGGGAGAAATTATTTTATGGATAATAGCTTTTAAATGTTGTCTGAGATTAATATATTTGGATAAGTTTTTTGCATCTTAGACTTATTTCTTCTGAGTCTAATTTTATTTTTAAATATTTACAGTGTAAGAGACTTCTGTGCTTTCCAAAAGAAGTTACAAGGATGTTTAGTTTACATGACCCCTGTTTCATGACAGCAGTAGCAGATCTGATATCTTATCCCAGAGAAAGCATTTTTGGCCTCTCTTTTAGCTGTGTTCATGGTGGGAGTTAATAGCATATTTCAGCTCTAACTCAGCTGGAGAACTCTGACAACAGTGAATCTTTCACAAAGTATAAACACAATTTGTATTTATAGCATAGTTACTAAATAGTTGGAAAAACTCTCAATCAGTTCTTAGCAGGTTGAGCAACAGTCCTTGTTGTGGCTGCGATGAGTTTTAAAAAGTAGGATAAAGTGACTATAAAATACTGCTACAGAGCAGTAAATTTAGATGTGCTGAATTCAGTAAGTGACGGATTCATGCAGGCAAAAATCAAAGTACTGTAGAAACAAATCTTTGAATCATCTCTGGCCAGAAGTGTGTTGCGCAGATGCCGTACTTGATGTTGTACAGCACAGGAACAGTGTGAAAAGCCAAGTAAATGTGAAGAATTGGTCTAGTTTTGATTGCAAATCTATATTAAAATACCATTCTATAGAACTAGAATTAAGAAGAATGTATTTAAAGGATGCATACTGATTTCACAGCTAAGGAGAAGTGGACTAGTCAACGGCAACCAAACTTGCACCCTGGTCTTTCTCTGTGAAGGTTTGCAGGGCAGGACTGTGTAATGAAGACAGGGTCTCTGATGAGGCTGGGGATGCTGGGGGCAGGTACTACCACTGTGTGAGATCTTGTGATCTGCCTTTCTGGGCATCAGGACTCTCCCACAAAAAGGTGAAGTATTTTCTTCTGGTAAAAGGAGCATTAAAATAGAAGGAGCAGCATTCCTGCCACCAGTCCATATGATCTACTTATTAGTTCCCCCATCTCAGCTCGCATGTGACCTATCTGGTGTTGGAGTTAACAGGCAAAATGAGCATAAGCAAGAGCTGACTATACTATCTGGGAGGTGTGGCACTTCTTTGATTCCATTCAGTCCAGAGTTTGATGTGATGAATGGGGTTTATTGCCCTTTGTCTTTACTTATGTATTTACTACTGTGCTTAGAAACAGACATAAAAGTATTCAGCTAGGTTTTAATCCAGCAAAGTATCTGACCTGGATGTTATTTTTTTTTATTTATTTTTTCTTCGTTATTAAATAGATTCTGATTTTATCTGGTACTTCTGCTTTCTGCTTCCCTATCCAGCAGGAAAAAGAGTGACATTTTAGAGTTAATTGAAGTAGGACTGAGATGCCAGGTGTTTAAGGATTAAAAACATAAGAATCAAAAACCTGCTTTGGCTGGAAGTAGTAAAGCTTTTTGGAAGGAGGTAACTCATGTAAATTAGGTCTTCAGCTCTGAATGCTTTTTTTCTCAGCCCCTGATTGAAATTCAAGGGATAAAATTTTCAGTGCAGTCAGTTCCCTCACCTCTTCTTGCTTGACCTGTTTTGTGGATGTATCAGAGCCAGAGTGGCCTTGAGACCCCCTGGGCTCTGTACATTTTCATTTGTGCCTGGCTAGTCAGTCTTAGATAGCTGACATATTTGTTGGCCAGCATTAAATAAGAAAGAGTAATCAAAAGGTAAACAAGGGATGAAAAAAGGTGATGTTCAGAATCCTTCGATAATCACTTGTTTGAATAGAAAGCTTTTTTTTTTTGCTTTTTTTTCTTTCTTCCATACGTGAGAAAGATAAGATATACTAGTGTATAATAGCTACAGTTATCATACAGTAAGTCATTTAGCCTTGAATCAAACAAGGAAGTGAACAGGCTACAAAGATTTTGGGTTTTTTTGTGTCATCAGCATACTTAGATTATTTGTGGGCTCTTTATGTGGTCCAGACAATATCTGTATTGACTTTCACAGTAACTGGGAAACTAAACATTTTTGTTTGGAGTGTTTTCATTGTAGTTGCTCATTGCAGGCTAGGGTGTCTTGTTTATCAACATTCCCACCATGGCTGCAGATGTTGTGTGGTATTTACTTACCAAACTGTATTATATTGGTTATTAGATCTATTTGAACAATAGCTGCTTCTTGAGCGAGAATGCTTATGGCCATGCTGAAGGTGTTTTTCCTCAAGATGTGCCCAAAAAACAAGTCTCAGTTAGATGTTACATTTTATTAAATGATAAAAAATTTTGTTCGTTGCCGTAGGAGAATCTGTAATAATCCTGTACCCGTACTTGGAAAACAGCAAGTTTGATCTTGCAAGTAGTAGTTGTGACTTAGTTTAAATGAATGTATTTTTTAGCTTAGCAAAAATGTTTGTTTCTTTTTCACAGTTGTTACAGATTCTGAAAGATGAAAGGTTTAAAAACATTAAATACTGGATTTTTAGCATCAGTGTATTAATCTCCTTCAAATTGCAACGTTTTATTTTACTGAAGCTTTTTTTTCCATTTAACAAATAGAAATGATATCATAGTTGAAGAATTTCTGTGGAATGCTAAGAGATTGAAACAAAATGCTTTTTTTTAGAGGAAAAAAATTTTGCATAATAAAATTCTGAGTCACTTAAGTAGCATGTAGACTGTGTGAAGGTAACAAGTTTTAATGATTACACTTAGTTATTTAGAGGAGTGAACGAGTAATGCCAGAAATTGAAGTTTCAAAGTATTTCACATAGCAATACCACCACTTTCCATGTGATAATTATTGATTTTAAATGAAAGCAATGAGTTGCTGTCTTGAAATTTTCAGCTGCCACAGCGAAGAGAGACATGAGGCAATTTTGGTTGTGGTGCTCAAATAAAACAGACTGTTACATTTTAAAAATCTAGCTCCAGAGCTACTTAGGATTTTGCTTGTACTGAATCCAGTTTTATTTGCAGGTCTTTAAATTAATCTTAACTTTCTTTTTAGACTCTTTTCCCTTTTTATTTTGGCAGTCTCTTTGAAGTACTACCAGGCCTCTTTTTCTAGTTCTAGTTTTTTTGTCGGCTTCTTTCCAGTAGCCAGAGATTTAGGTGTTTTGAATGAGCACATCAGTGCTCCAGACAGAGATACTGTTTGAAATTATCCATGAACCCATTGCCTCTGAACATTATTGAGTGACATTTGTTTCTGTTGGTTGTGTCTGCTCTGACTAGCTGGTTTCTTTCAGATTGGCAGCTGGGATTACGCTGCAGTAGACGGACAGCTGCATGAACTGGAGATTGCAGCCAGGCCTTGCTATGCCTCTCCTTAATATTCTTGGAATGTATATATTCAGATTGGAGCAACTTGCATGGCCCTGAGGGGGATCTTTTTGTATTCTCACAAACTGTGGTTACTTCCTGTTTTATTTTAATGACGGATATGTCATTGTTGTACTGATTTGTCTGGACAAACTTCATTTTTCTGTGTTCACAGAAAATTTCTTCATGTCATTTAAGAGCTGGGTTAGTGTTTTTGTTTTTGAAGTCTGGTGGAAGATATCCTGTGCTGTGCTCCCTTTTCCACTTTTCTGTGATGCAAACAGAAGGAAGTATTATTCATGTATTGAATCACAAATAACTTTGAGAAAGGAAAAAAAACAAACTGTGTAGGATAACTGCTTCCCCCTTCAGGTATCTATAGGAGTTTGGATTTAATAAATAACAAGTGGTTAGACTAGTATCCGGCTTCAGAACAGACAACTGTAGTATTCTGAGCAGACAGATGGAACTGAAAATAGAGTGTGTGTGTGTGGGGGAAATAAGAAAATACAACAGATGTGTTTCTTGCAAGGAAGCTACAAGGAAGGCAGAAAAACTCCCCGTGCTTCATTTATGTTTGATTGCTTTAATCTCTTACGTTTTTATGTTGTTTTCTTGTGTAATGAGGCATACTCTGTTTTGTTACATATATCCCAAACGCACCACAGCAGCCAAAGGTTGTGCACTTTTTGCTTTATTCCAGCTGGCTAGTTTATGCTAATACTGTCCCCCTCTGCATGTTGTTGACAGTATTTCTGCCCACGCTTCAGGTCTGAAGCCATAAACCTGTTACCTGAGTTGAAGTAGTAACTGCATTAGTGGGCTGCAACAGGCGTATTTTACACTCCTCTTGGTTAACAGAAAGTGTATCAGAAACATTTTGCAAGCTTGTGTGAAGATATCTAAAAAATATTTTGTAACTCTTGATCTTGTAGTATCTTTTCTTTAGCTTTTCTTCTCCTTGCTCGTTTCCCACCCATCCCGTGTTTTAGATTTCAAAGCTAGTGTAAGCAATTTTCTTTAAACCAGTACATTAAGTGAATAGTGTGATGATAAAAAAATGAAGTGATTCGATGCAAAATGGTTGATTTGTGAAGTCAAAATAAGAAAAAGATTTTTCTGGTTTGGCGTGAAGAAATTACGCCGCTCGTTTTATTTTTAAAACAATGGGTGGGAGTGTATGAATTTATGATATTACGTTTGAGTGCTGTGTTTTTTTTCCTGGGTCAAGTGTAGTGCAATATCCCCAGGGCAGGTGTACAGTCCGCAAACATACACATTGCCTCTGTCAGAAAAGCATTTTCCCATTTTCACAATCTTGATCTATTGGGGATTGTTATGAAGCAAGGGGAGATGGTACTACAAAGAGCTTCTCTTCTGTAATTCTTAGCCTGTTTTCAGCCATTTTATCTAATTGTTACGAATCATGCTTATTCTCTGACTGGTGTTATCTGTGTCTCAGTAGTCTGTGAGGAATTTAACTAAGAATCTTACCATAAGACTGCAAGTGACTATCTGGTCAGAAGAGGTTTTCTGAACACTTGTTATCAGAGCTTGATTTTAATCACTGTCCCATGGGGAAGGGAGCTGGTCAGTTGGCCGCTAAGCCATTCAACTTCACTGTCTGAGGGGAAACCTGTAAAATATTTTGTGTTCTCTGGTGCTGTAAAGCAACATCTGGGTGGAAGGAAAGGGAAAGCAAGTAATCGTAATTGCATATTTCTCAAGCCAGTAGAAATCACTGAGGAACATGTGTGTAAACCTTTTTGAATATTGAAAAGTGAGGTAGGAGAGGCAGAAAGCCAAAGTAATTATTTTTGCAAGGGCTGTTATTTTCTGGACATAAATACTGGGCAGAAAGATGGAGGACGAACCCAAAACATTTTCTGTCCCTAACACATATGCTGAAAGAATGTGCCTTACAATGCATGATGTTGTTTTCAAATGTTTGGCAATTAAATCTTACAGATTTGAGAAGTAACTGGAAGTAATTTGGTGTAGATCTGGAAAGCAACATTGACTGAAAGTAGATTCTTTGTAGTGAACAGAAAGGTCATAGCTTGTCATGCATTCAGACTGAGGTGTGCATTTTGACATGGGTATGCTGTGTTGTTAGGCTCTTCAGACACTTGGTTTGTGTCTGAGTAGGCATGATGAAAGCAATTCTGAGCTGGTCTCTTTAAGGGTCTTTAAATCTAGAGTTAATTGGTGAATGTCTTGCCTTTTAACTGTATGGGCCTTCATTTCACAATTTGAGTTCAAAATTGGAGACTATTTCATTCTTTCTCTGTGACACTCACTGCAGTTCCCTCTCCACCCGCTCCCCCTCGTATTTGATTTTATAGTTCTTTCAGACATAAACATGGAAAAAAAGTAATTTTGACTTAGTTTCTGAGTGTTGCTGCAAAGAAAAGTAACAAACATCTGTTTTTACCTTAACTGCATCCATATGTTCAACCTCCCCACCACCCTCCTTCCCAAAAAAATTTACAGCTGTATTTAGTGGGTACTGCATACTCTTGAATTAACTTTCTTTACTGTTAGATTAGAGAGTAAATTCAGAGACTGAAAATATCTGTACCAAGAGTGGCCAAAAGCTACATTATAGCTAAGCCAAGGTTTCAATTTTTTCACTTTTCCTCTTTTAATTTGCTTCCCTGTTCTCCTTCTCCCCTTCCCATCCCCAAGAAAAAAAATGATGATCCAGGAGACTTTTTTAAGAACAGGTTACTCTGGTAATCAGATAAATGTTAACGCATAAAATTTGCTTATAATTTTCATACTTACAAATTAATTAACATTTGAAATGCCATGTTTATCATATAAGTATGTGGTTTGAGATGCATACTGTGTGAATTATTGTAAAGGGTTAGTTTCCTTGTTTCATTTTATTACTTCTTGTTGTAGCATCTGGAAGAATTCTGGCCTTACCAAAGTTTTGGTTTTGTAGAGGATTAACAGGAAGAAGGCTATTTTGCTGAGATATTTGAGAAGCAGTGAAACAAAATGTTGAATGATGCTATCTTTTACTTTGCGGTATGCAGCATGCTTTCAAGAGATAAGAGCTTGTGGAACTAAAGATATCTTTCAAACAAAGCTTATTCCTTTCCAGCTATGTAGTGCCTTTAATAGATATTAAACTAGTTGTCATAAGCTGTCCAAATATTTCTACCTGCAATAATCTTAAAGGGTTGTATGCTCCAGAGGGATTCAACAATGTGAGAACACGCACTTCCACTGCCACTAGGAGAAGCTGACCCTCTCTTAGTAATGCCAACTAATGCCAGTAATACATTTTGCAAGAAAATTAAGTTAGAAGCTGGGCTGTAATTTGTAGGAAAGTGAGTTAATGACTTTTCGGCTGATGGTCATTTTATTGTATATTCTCAGGTAAGCAGTAGGTTGTTTTCTTTAAAGGAGATATTAATTATCTCTCTGAGGAGAAGATTCCCTGCTCCTAGCTGATCATCTTTGACAGGTTGAACAAGTCTGAGTGACATCTGGTGGCTAAAATGTCCTGTCTTTATTCTTCTGTTGTTACATAAATTGACAGAATGGGTATTGTATCTAGCTCCACCATCACATGTTTCTGCTGACAGAGGGAGGTCATCTTGTATCCTTCTGTATGTGATTCTTCCAATGGAGACATCATCAGAACATGGAATGGACATCTGGATTGACTTTGAATACAGTCTGGGAAAAGGAGGGAATAATTTGAGTTTGCTAGTATACTCTCCAAGTCATAGTTGAAGCCAGTTAAATAAATAGTTACTTTTTTTCTAGGTAATTAAAAGGAATGCAAATGTTTTTTTATGCTGAAGTCTAGCCATTATTTCTAGACATAACTGTCCAAGTATTGTTGCCTTAACAGTTCTTCACATTTCTTTTGGATCTCTGAAGACATCAATAAAGAGGACATACAGATGAAACTTTGTTACCTGTGGTAGAACATGATCTGAATGTATAATTTTCCCAGTTCTGTAGACTAAAAGGGAACGACTGTGTCAAGGGGCTATCCTGGAATTGTAGGCTCTCAAATTTTTGGAAGGACCAGATGGAACCTAATGAGACTAAGACTTATTTGTGCCAAAACTGTAAATCCCGAACTCAAGCTAGATGATAAACATGGATGTAGAAACTGTCAAAGACTGAAAACAGAGAATTTGTAGTCCTCTAAAGCAGGCTTTGGCAAAGACCCTGTCCCATGGTCAGCAGTTTCACCAGTTCTGACAGAATCTGATGTGAAAACAGGCAGAGACTATCTACTTGCTTGTTGAGTAGAGTATTTTGTACTTCTTTTTAGTGTCTCAGAGGGATTATCTTTTGCATTGGGGGGGGGGTGAGAGACAAATAGCTGCTCTGCTGCTGCTGTTGTGTGGTCTAGCAATGTGATAATGATAAGCATCATATGTGAGTAAGCAGCGGAATCATAATGTTTCTTACAGTTTTTTTATGTTGCTGGAAGGTGGTGAGTTCCTCTGAGATCTGGACTGTGGAAATAACATTCTGACTGCTGATCTTTCATTGCTTAAAGCAACGATAACATCTGATTTTTTGTTCTACATCACTTTGTTCTGTTGTTATGATGAATGTGGTATCTTGTGTTTAATTTTCCCTTTCTTAGTACTGGCACTATGTAAGAGTGTATAGTTTGTAGAGGTGGCATGGGGAGTTAAAGGACATAACAGATTTCATGAAAAAAACCCAAAACTCTGGCTGCCTTTAAATGCTGAATGTGAGTTATTTGGGAATAGAAGTTTCTATATTGATAATAAATCAATGTACGTAGAAGTTACCAAATCTGAAGCTTTTTATTTCCTCATTTTATGTATTCTATTTTCAGCTCAAAAAGAACTGCATCGGAGTTGTGTTTCAAGAATATTTTATTAATTTTCAATAGTTTATTGTATATATATTTTAGAGGAAATAAATAGCAAATCCTAAATATTTTAACAGGCACAGAATATCTAATATGCATAACTGTCTGCATTCTGCTTCTCCTGTGTTCTTCTACCGTCAATGCAATGCAGAACTCCCATTTGCCAGTAAGAATATTCCACTCAATCTGCAAGTAAATGTAGGCAATTCTTTTTAATCTGCATGTTTTGAAACTCACAGCTCTTTATGGAGAGGGTAGAACTGCTGACCAGTATGTTGTTGCTTTATTAATGCCTCATGTCTTAAGGGACCTCAAATTCTGTGCCCTGGTGATTCCCTTGATATCTCGAGTCACAAAAACCCAGATTTGAATTTTAATGTAGCATGCCTCATCACTCAGAGTGAGACTCTGATCGTCTTACTGAGCTTTAGTGTTTCATGATATTGCTGTTCTTCAAAAAAGTGCTTGGTGAATCCCAGTGTTAGTGTGTCAAATTTCAGCAATCTTTTAAAGGTACTTCCCTGAGTGGGTAAGAATGTTAGAGTAATTGCAACTCCTGCTTTGGTGAGTTCAGTTGTTTCAAAAGCCCTGCCAAATGTAACAAGGTCAAGTGTTTTGGATGGCATATCTCCTATCAGAGGATGATTATTTTTTTATGATCTTAAGGCCTCAGGTGCACTCTGCTTTTGGTTTTGTTATTTCTGTAACAAGCCAACATTGTATGTCCTAGTAATAATCTAAAAATAGTTGTTTGTAAGAATAAGATCAGCCTTAGTGTTATTCCATTGTCTCAAAAATTTTAATGGGTGACTAAAACAGAACAGGCAATATAAATGTAAGGAACCTCAAGGTATGTTGAACCATGAAAAAGATGAATCTCTGAGAAAAAAAAAATTGATGTACTAAGACCTAAAAAGTGGCTAGTCATTTTGTGTTTTAGCATTCAAGTGTCCCATTTAAAACACTTTTTTGAAGGGCCTGATTTTCAGGGCTTCTCTTGAAAGTAAGGCTAGTGTCTCACCTTAGGTACTCAGCATCACTAGACATGAGAATGTAGGGCTCAATGCATCATGCAAAAGATAAACTAAAATAACAGCCCATATGCAATCTGTTAGCCCACAGCAAATGCAAGTTATTTACTTAGTTTAGCTTAAAATGAAAGGGATTTAATCTAAGCTGAATGATTTAAGATTTTCTGTGGTATTAGCCTGTTTCTGTGTGTAGTGCAGGGGCCTGGCTGACAAGAAATATGTGTTGAATTTTGGCTGCTTGATTTTATCTTTAAGCCAGTGGACCAATAAGTGGCAACATGGAAAACTAGTTGGACATGCCAAGGCAAGAGGTATAAGTTCACGCATTTAAAAATACTTATTTTTCAGAAATCACTAAGTGTGCAGTGGTAATTTTCATGTATGCCCTATAAAGAAAGTGGCCAAGCATGTTGCTGAAGATACAGAGAAACTTTTTTTAAAAAAATGGCTGCATTGTATTCTTGTGTTCTCTTTTCTCAGCGTTTAGTATTAGTCCTGCTGTTGGCAGTTTGATGCATCCTAAAGTTGTTTGCTCCTTTTGAATAAAAATGAAAATAAGAAAAAAGCTCAGGGTCACTTTCATTGGAGTTATTGCTGTGAAACTAAGCAATGGAGTTTAAACAGAAAGTAGATCACTTAATACCTATAGAAACTTTTTAAAAATTAACTTTTATTTCTGAGTTATGATACAAACAGGATAAGTCAGTGCTAGAAAGGAAAAATGGAGCCAATAAAGAGGGTTTCTGATTATAATAGCTTGTTTCTGTTTAATATCATTGAGCAGGATGAGGTTTTGCAGAGTTTCTCATGGAAATAGCATCCACAGTACTAAAATGATTACCTCATTCTTAGTACCAGTGCCAAGCACTTAGCCCCACAGTGAACACACGGGGTTGATTTTCAACATGAAACAAACCAGAAGTGTGGAATGACATTTTCAGGTGACAGTTATGGTTCTATTGCCTGTAATTAGCACCTCTTAACATGCAAACCTGCCTGTGCCTTTTCCAGGCTGTTGAAGCTCAAATACGAAGTTTTGGACAGACCCCTTCCCAACTGCTCATAGAACCACATCCTCCAAGAAGTTCTGCCATGCAGGTGGTAAGTACCATGTTAACTCTTTGTGACCTGCCTTTTTGTTCACTTCCTTTGCTATCTTAAAGTTACAGAACTGGCCACTCCGCTTTCCTTTTATGTGATCATGGAACTGTGTTATTAAAAACAGCAGATGGGGCATGATTTTGGAGGACTGGGAGTGTATGCAGTGCTTAACTATTATTTTATTTATTGCTGAAAGGATTGTATTGATTCCTAGTACAGACCTTTTTTGTCAGTGTAATCTAAAAACACTTCATCAGTTGATTTTGTTAATACCATACCTGTACAGGTGAGAGCCAGTCGTCGTGGAGACAATTTAGTTAATCTTTGGCAGATTCCCCAAGAAGCATGGATTTAGGAGGTGGAACTTCCTTGTCTTTTCCCCCAGGCATAGGTTTTCCCCTAAAACCAGGATTACTAGGAATTCATGAGCTGAAACTTACATAGCAAAGAATGTGACTAAATGTGTTTTGCAGTAAAGCCAGGGTGATAAAATCCAGGCAGTGAGCATTAACATGCTTTCCCTTTTACCTCTACTGTGTCTAATATAATTTTATTATGCAAACTATTATTTTATTACTGATTACTTTCCATATCATGTTGTGTGCAGTCCTTGAGTCTAAAATATCATTTGTGTTGTCATAGCTCCAGGAACTAAGTATGTTAAGTGATACTCTGACAAGTGGAGCAAATGGTCTGCTAATTCACAAGTTTTTAAAAATATTCCATTCCCTTGTTGTTAAGAGGGACATTTTATATTGAAATATATATATAAAAGACATTTTCTTCTTGTGTGATCTCTAAGATGTATGTCCTCAAACAGACTTAAGGTGATTAGGTTAAAAGCATATCTGGAGTGCAAAAGGTTTTAGAAAAATGACACAAAAAATCTGAAATGGTTCCAAAGTAGCTTACAAACCTGGTGAGGCAGGAGTCTAAGAAATGTAAACTTTCTTGTCAAATAGAGCTACTAGCCTTTCTCAAATATGTCATGTGTTGAACATGAGACTTGCTCAGCTGACTATCCCTCCACTCCCCCACCATTTCTGCAGCCAGTACATGCTACACTTGGACAGCTGTGCTGTAGACATACCCCTGCCCTGGGATCCCATGTACTGGCTGGACAGAGCTGGCTGTGCTGATTTGTGATCTGCTGGCCTGTTGCACCTCCCACGTAGTGACCCGGGGCTGCAGACCGCTGCAGTGACCTGGGTGCGCGACCCAAGGGCACTCTCTTTCAGCAGAGCCCCGTTCACAGGAATGTTGGGAAGCCCAAGTACCCTCATCATACAGCTACATGCCATGTGTGCGTCCGTCTGTCATGGTGCCATGCACTAGGCACTTGCCCTAATTTAGAGGGATTTGTTTCAGGAAAGGGAGGAACTTGAGAAGTTGATTGTTGACATGTTTGCCAGACCCATTGTTACATAAATAAATTTGATGCCAGGAAGCAGATTGTGTGGTTTTATAATAATGTTTTTCATGATGCTGAATTAGTAAAGATTTAGTAGGTAATGGAAGAAGTTAAATTCTAGGAATTAACTGTTTCTAACTCCTGTGGTTTTTTTTGGCTGAAATACACATGGTAGAAACCCCTTAGTTCTCCACTTGCTTTGACCAGTTTTGTGGTTATTAGTACATGGCTTTGTAATAGCACTATATGAAGTGGTTTTAAAAGTACAATTCCTGGAGCTGAAATACAGTAAGGATGTTTTTCCTGTCACAACTTTGAATTATTTCCAGTTATATTATTTACTGAGTTTTCTGTTTTCATGGGTGTGTGCACATGTATGCATGAATAGAGCTGAATTGAAAGCTACCACGTGCTGTGTTAAGTGCACAAGCCATAATATACACCAGGTGTAGTAATTAGCAGTCACATGAAGGCTGCCTATTTGTCTGGTTTTGCTGCTGTTGCTGTATCCCCTTGTGTTTTCAACCATCAGATAGCTGGATTTAATTGAGGCCACATCAGATGAGGCATTACTGACACCTTTAATTGAATGAGCATCCAGGGAGGATTAACTCATAATATTGATTGGCTTTTAGCCACTTGCTCAGAAGGGTGTCTGGGTAGCTTATTAGTTGCTTTTATTTACACCTTTATGCAAAGACTGTAAATAGGAATTCATAGAGCAATATGTTTTTCTAAGTACTCTTAATAACTTTTTAAAAAGGAGTGATAATAAAAATGCAAATGTATTTAATTTTTTTATTAGTTCTGTATAAATATACATTAAATGTATGCACTTACATATACATATATGTAATGAAATATTGCAGGTGGCAAATAGCCAAGAACACTTTGTTAGTGTTCTAATTCAGTTATTAGAAAATTGCAAATACTAGAGCAATATGGCTACTGGTAACTAGAATGGGTGTATTTCTACATCGCAATGGAATTCTCTTTTTTTTGGGTACACCACACAGTCACAAACCCATTAGGCTGCTTTTTGCTTCTTATGTTCTATATCCAGATCTAAGGTCTTTGCTATTTTGTTTCAACATTTGCATTATTTTTAGAGAACTTTGTTTAGAAGTTATTAAACTTTTAAACTTATTAGAGTAAAAATCGAAGAGCTAAAAATATTATGTTGAAAACAAGAGTCTGGATGAATTCTCTCTCCAGTATTTCTAGAAACAATGCAGGATAGTGTCTGTAATCACGTCCACTTTATATTCTTTACAACTGCATTTAATTATGTTTGTCCTTTGAAACACATTTGCAGCAAAGTCTTCTACTTTGCATTCATAAATCTTATTTTTGTACACCAGAAATATATACAGAACATATATCTAGTGTATGTGTGTATCTGTTTATTTTAATGTGCTTTCATGTTCTCATCTGGCTTGTAAAGAATTGCAGCCTGCCAATTTAATGCAACTTGAGACAATCTCTGGGAGCAGGAATTTCTTTTGCTCACTTCCCCCCCCCCCCCCCCCCCCCCCCCCATTTTTAAAATGTTTTTCTTCCCTCCTCATTTGGCATTGCTTTCCTTGTCATACTCTCTCCTCAGATAGAAGGGGAATTCTTTTTGGCAGAGATAGGTGTTTGGAAACTTTGAGTTTAGTCTGCTGTGATCTGTAACAAAGTTTTTATATAGACACCCCTATGTTCAACAAGGCCCTCAAATTAATAGTGTATGTGAAGGTTTTTCTACCTAAAATGGTTGTTGCCTCAAGCTTGTCTACTGTTACTGCATTTACTTTTCACTGCAGCTGCTATTGGATCTTGCATGTTTTAATCCAATCTTCCTTCTCTTGTCCTGTCTTCTTTTCTCCTTCCCATGTTTTCTTTCCCTGTGTATTTGGGTTCTTGTGTGTACTCAACAGTATCTCCTCCTGCAGAGTCCGTTGATGTTCACAGACCAAGCTCAACAGGACGTTATCATGGTTCTTAAGTTCCCATCCAACTCCCCTGTCACTCATGTAGCAGCCAACACCCAGCCTGGTCTGGCCAATCCTGCTGTGATCACAGTTACTGCAAATAGGCTATTTGCTGTAAATAAGTGGCATAATCTTCCTGGTAAGTAAATTAAAATAAGTAGCTTAAGAAACCACTGCCATCAAGCAGTTTTCTTCTGTTTTCTGTTTCAAAATTTGCTGCAGAGCTGTTTTAAAGTGTGAAGAGCAAATCCAGGTCACTGACATAGCATGCTCTTCACACATAGACTTAGTTTATCCTTAAAAAGGTAACCTGAACTATTGTGTAGTGAGATGTTTTAGGACACAAAAAAACCCAAGAATATATTGTTTTCCAGAGCATCAGACAGCCTGGAAGAAGGCAAAAACTGTCTGTCACTATTCAATTGTGATAAAGTCATTCTCTTCCTCTTGAATTTGTTGTCCAGTTAGATGGAAGCCTGAGCCATATAATGTAAAAGACAAGCTTTAAAGCATGTAGAACTTGCCTGAAATATTTTTGCTATCTTTTTCTACTTGACTATGAACACCATAACCTGATGTTAAAGCCATTCAATGTGAATTAGAAGATAAAATATATGGGAATCTGTATCTTCTACACTGTAAACATCCCAAAGCTATTAGGTGCTTATGTATTTGTCAATATGAAAGGAAGACAATATATCCATTTGCATAGCAACAACAACAAAAATTACCTTTAAAAATGTGTTGGACTTGAGAATACAGCCATTCTGTTTTCAATTCTAGTATACTCTTAGAGGCACTTGTCCTCCTTTCCCTGACTATGGCAGTCTCATGACCTAAGCCATGAAAGGTAGTTTATTTCAGGGCTATGCAGTAAATCTGGTCAAAGGCTTTTAAAGAAGGGAAAGAAGAGCTTCTACTCAAATAACTTAAGTAGAAGATATTTGCACCAGAATAATACTCACATCATTGAAATTCCTGCTAAGAAATCTGGACCCATGGTCCTTAAGTACATTTTGAAAAAAGCCAGATGACTCCCACACTTTCTTAATTCTTACAAATTATCTCTCAAAATTGTACAGAGATAAACATCTATGTACTATTTCACCCACCCAAGACATGCGTAAAAAGAAAGGTGGGAAGAAACGGGGGAAGGGAGGCTTGTCTAGATAAGTTGTGAGCAAGAACTATTTACCAGGCTCTCGACATATGTTTGAAAGGTGGATAACAATGTCCTCTTATTCCTTGAATGTGGGACCTTGGGCATATAATATGCAAGGCTTTTTAAAAATAGCCTCTGTGGACATAAACAGTCATGGGAAAAGATTAATTTCCAAAGTGGTATGAGTGGATTTTGATTTCCTCAGAAGTCTGCTGGTTGATGATCTGTGAGCAAGAAACCAGTTGTTGAGTGTAGTAATCAATTGCCTTGAGTTGAACAAAACCTTAAGATTTTGTTTTTTCCCTCACCTCTGAAAGGGGAAACAGTAAGCTGTGCTTTTGGATCACTATTTTTTTTCATGTAGAGGCATTTGACACTTGCCTTGCCCTTACAAAGAGCTCAAGAAAATGTACAGTTCGAGCCAACCAAACGAAACCAAAAGCCAAGAAAAACCCATCTCACCTCCCCTCTTTGAGAACACACTAAGCAGCTGCAGGCTGCTAATGGGGTACTACGCTTAAGATACCTGGGTATGAACTCGTAAGGCTAGCCTTCACTGTTGTTGCCTTCAAATTTTATACCGTAATGGGATCTGCTAGGATTAGAGGGCAGGTATCATCACTACTCCCTGTCTCCTGCTGTGAGCTTAGCATTGTCTTTACTAATGAGGTATCATGATAAGAAGTTAAGTTGTCAAGTGCACCAGTTGTGATGATGTGTAATTAAAAATCTCATTCCTGCTTTTGTATATGAGTTTGGTGGCTTTGCTGACATCTAACGGCTCTGGAACCCAACAGGGTGCCTCCATTTTGTCATGCAGATATCATGTTTTGTTCTTTGTTAGTGTTTCATTGCAACAGAACTTGGACTTCCCAATTACTTATTAAACCCTTCTATTGATACTAACTTTTATATTAAGCTGTGGAGGGTAGATAGAAACATCATAGGTGTAAATATTCAGTCCTTGTTTTTTGTTCTGTTTCCAGGAATGTCTTGTGGGCTGTTTGAGGGTAGGGGGAAATTTGCTTGCTATTTTGCTTTTAATGAGGATGTGGGGAAAAAAAGGCTTTTTTTAACAATGAAGGACAATTCAGGGGGTAAATGTTTCAGTGGCATGCCAGGTGCCTAGATGAAATACAGGTTGGCAGAATTATATATTAATTTCTATGCAAACTTGCAAATAAATGTTTTTGGTGATGGATGAATCCTTAAACACTGGATGACTATGAGATTTTCCTGTCAGCATCATAAACCGACTTTAAAAAAAAAATAAATGTCCTTTGTGCTTCACTTGTTCAAAGCAGTGCTTTAAAAAGTAAAGAGGAAAATAGTATTTGCTACAGTCAGCAGATGGTTGTCACATTTTGTTTTTAGTGCTCTTTACCACTTAATTTTGTTTTGTTGCGACAGGAGAGGTTGCCAGTAAAGCATCTGCTAGAGCTTATGGCTCAGGACTGGAGCTGCTGCTGATGGCATACATTCAGAATAGCACTAATCTAAAATAAATGTTTAATAAGCAGCCCACAAAAGCACCTGGAATTTATTTATTTTTTTAATTCAATTGATGCAGAAGAATCTTCACTAGTTAAAAGAAAAGAAGATAAGGCTTTGATTTATAAAATGTATGTGACTTCAAGTATTAAAAAAATGCAGAGTTTTAAAATCTTCTTTCCTGAATTCCAGCTCATCAAGGTGCTGTACAAGACCAGCCTTACCAGCTGCCAGTGGAAATCGATCCTCTCATAGGTCTGTCACTTCCTTCTCTCTTTGCGATTCATTAAGCTCTGTATGGTGGCCCTGAAGTGTAGATTACGGTTGTTTTTCACTTGCTGGTTGCTGGGAATGGAATTTTCCTGATAAACCATTTGCATGCAAATTGGAATGCAATGAGCTGTGGCTATGCTGGTATTTCATCAACTCCCCCTCGTTGGTTTGCCTAATTTGAACAGGCCTAGGACGTGTGTCAGTGAAAATTAATATGGATGCTGTAATAATGTGTGATTGAGAATGTGCATGAAGTACTGTCAGGATAATATTGGATCTTTTCATCACTCAGACTTGTTGATGAGCAGGAGCGAGGCACGTTATGATGAATTGGTGCACTAGTAATGTGATGGAGCTCCTTTGCTGAGGAAATTTTCATAATAACAGTGGGGTTCTTAACTGCACCGTGTTGTGAAAAATAAAACCATGGTGCCAGGGTTTCATCATTAAAGGAGATCAATCCTTTCTTCATAGGCCTGCTGTTCAGGCTGAGGGGATTAATGTGTAATTGCAAAGCAGTTTCAAAGTTGAAATATATTGCCCACTCCGGTTTAGTACTGAAATATTAGTATTCATTTTTCAAGGGTATTGCATCTTTTGATCAGCATCACTAGTTAAATTTGTGCATGGTTTTCTTTTATTAAAAAGGGGTGGAGGAGTGTCTTTCTTTTATTTAATGACTCAGTGTAACAGATTCAATTCATGACTTTTTATTATAGAGGTTTATTAATTTATAGACAGCTGATTTTTCTATTAGCATGGTTAGAGTTTGGCCAGCTCTTTCATTAAAGACGCAATTCTGGGGAGCACACACGTGGCTTATCATTCAGGAGCCTTTAGCATGGCAAATGGAACTTCAAACATGACCAAAAAAAACCCCTCAAATGATCAGACTTAAAAATGCAGAGTAGTTGTAGGACTGTTCACAGGAACAAAGAAGACAGGGTTCTGCACCCTTAGCCCACCACAATTCTATTAGACTTCAAACCTAGCTCTGTTTTTTAAACTGTCCATTTCAGGATGGTAGTATAAGTGAAAAAGAGGTGAAGTGGCCGATTACAGAAGCATGGAAAAATCAGAGCCAAAAATGAACCTGCCTGGACAGGTTAGAATGACAGGTCTGTCAGCCAGTGAAAATTAATTTCAAAACTAACATGCATATCACAGTAGGATCTGCATTGTATCTGTCTGTAGAAAGAGACTGTTGCTGTGTAGCCATTTTGCTGGCTAAGCTCTATGATAATTAAATCAGGAATGGTGCGGGCATATTAAACCATTTTACAGAGCTGATGTAATGAGGAGGACATTGTGCTGTAAACTCTCCTTTCCTTCCTGAAATAGATTTTATTAAAAAAATGTTTGGAGTGGGAAATGCTTAAATGAAACATGTAATTAATTAATATAAATTGAATGTGTATAGGTATAACCATTTTGCTTTAAAAATTGCTATCAAATAATACTTAAAAATATGCATAAACATCACAACAAAAACCCACAAAATCACACTGGGCCTGTCTGATGTTTTTCCTACATATTGTGAAAAAACATTAGGAAGGAAATTCTTTTTAAATTTTCATTTGTATTTTTCATAATTTAAAATTATTTTTCCATTTACAGGCTTGCATTTTATTTACAAAATAGACTTTTGTTTGGTATAGACACCTTTTAAATTAATGTTCACAGTTCTGGAAAATGGTTTAATATTCTCTTCATACAACAGGTCTCAAATCAGCCTAGTGATTACATTGGACATAGTTTCAAAGGTTTAAGGCTTTCTTTGTCACTCTTAAGTAGCATCATTGGGTACAAGCAAGTAATTATGTAGATAATACTGAAGGTTTTTTAATTGTGGCTAGACACAATGGAACTGGCACCTAAGAGGACCAGAAAATTACACTTTTATGGTTGTAGCAGGAATCTTGTTGCTGTCTTAGTCATAAAAAGGGATTCCTGCAGTCCTCATTGGAGGTGTGTGACCAGTGGAGTCCCTCAGGGGTCGGTACTGGGACCGGTGTTCAACATCTTCATCAACGACCTGGATGAGGGTATAGAATGTACCCTCAGCAAGTTTGCTGATGACACTAAGCTGGGAGGAGTGGCTGACACACCAGAAGGCTGTGCTGCCATTCAGAGGGACTTAGACAGGCTGGAGAGTTGGGCGGGGAGAAACATGATGAAGTTCAACAAGGGCAAGTGTAGAGTTCTGCATTTGGGGAAGAAAAACACCATGCACCAGTACAGGTTGGGGGCTGACCTGCTGGAGAGCAGTGTAGGAGAAAGGGACCTGGGAATCCTGGTAGACAGGAGGATGACCATGAGCCAGCAATGTGCCCTTGTGGCCAAGAAGGCCAATGGCATCCTGGGGTGCATTAGAAAGGGTGTGGTTAGTAGGTCAAGAGAGGTTCTCCTACCTCTTTATTCTGCATTGGTGAGGCCGCATCTGGAGTATTGTGTCCAGTTCTGGGCCCCTCAGTTCAAGAAGGACAGGGATCTGCTTGAGAGAGTCCAGCGCAGAGCTACAAAGATGATTAAGGGAGTAGAACATCTCCCTTATGAGGAGAGGCTGAGGGTGCTGGGTCTCTTTAGCTTGGAGAAAAGGAGACTGAGGGGTGACCTCATTAATGTTTACAAATACGTAAGGGGTGAGTGTCAGGGAGATGGAGTTAGGCTTTTCTCAGTGATGACCAGTGATAGGACAAGGGGTAATGGGTGGAAATTGGAGCATAGGAGGTTCAAGGTGAATATACGAAAAAATTTTTTTACTGTGAGAGTGACAGAGCACTGGAACAGGCTGCCCAGGGAGGTTGTGGAGTCTCCTTCACTGGAGACATTCAAAACCCACCTGGATGCGTTCTTGTGTGATGTGCTCTAGGTGACCCTGCTCTAGCAGGGGGAGTTGGACTAGATGATCTTTCGAGGTCCCTTCCAACCCCTAAGATTCTATGATTCTATGATTTTCCAGAAAGATGAAAAACAGCAATGCCTGATAGGACATAGATCCTAGACCACTTTTTGAGGTGAAGCCTTTTGAAGCTCTTATCCACATGAAATGTGTCAATCTGCATGTTTTTTGGGGGGATTATTTGCCATTATTTTGTTACACAGAACACTACACTGTGCATTTATAACGTGGTGGTGTTATGCTTTAAGTGGTCCCAACACTGGTCAAGGCCCCGTTATGTGTTACCTGCAGAGCAAGTGGCAATACTTTGCTGAATTATTTGCTACCCAAATGGACAAGACAGTATCAACATTTTAAACATAATGAAAGCATAAATAAGTTAAGGATTTTAAATAGAGTAAATGGAATAAGCCCAAGGCTTAGAGGATAGCTAGCATGTGAGATCGGAAAAAGTTAAAGAACAAGGAGTAAAGAGCAGCAAAAGACCAGGACAGAGACAGGTCTAGGGAACCACATGGAATGAAAGTAATGATGCTCCCAGAAACCAGCAGACAAGCCCAGGTCCAGGAGAACTTAACTTACTTGAAATGGGAGTCAGGGTCCCTCAGGAACAAATTATGTTGAAAGTTCTTCCTACAGTGTAGGATTTTCATGGTATATATCTATAGGGACCCATACGTATGTACACACACACCCCAATTAATAAGGACAAAATGTAATATGAAAAATATGTTTGTTAGTTGATTCCTGTCCATTCTGTGTGTTCACAATGTAAGATTATCTGGGGAAAGAAAACAGCAGGTGATCAAAGTAGGGTAAATATTTTCTCTCAACCCTAAAGAAGATTTTTAAGATCAGCTCATTAATTTTTGTGCAGTGCTCAAAAATGCGTGAAATGATAGTGATGTTTATTGCAGTTATTATTTTTTAAATTTACAGTGCTTGCAATGAAATACAACTTGTGTACCATTTTGAAATCCTAATTCTGTTGTCTGCTACATTTGAGCCAACGTATAGCATATATGTAGATGTACTGCCTTCTCTTAATTTATTTCTCAAATTTTAATTTTGTATACTAGAAGAAAGGGGGAAGGAAGCTTCTTACACTTCTATGTATCATTCCTTTTGGCAGTCTTTCATTTATATTTGTCAGCTGCATTTGACTTAAGGAAGGGATTTCTTCTGTTTTAGTATATATACTACAAGGAATTATCATTGGTCCCAGAAGTGTAATGAGTATTTTATAGTAAAAATAGAAAGAAAATGTCCCTGCCGCAAAAAAACCCACAAGTAACAGCAGTGAGGTATAGTTTTGGTATAAACGTAGATTTCTAAAATGTGCTTTTCTTCTGTGAATATGGAGACTAAAATTTCTTGATTTGTGTGTTTTCTGTTCAGCCAGCAATACAGGTATGCACAGAAGGCAAATCACTGACCTTTTAGACCAAAGCATTCAGGTACATTCCCAGTGTTTCATCATCACCTCTGATAATCGTTACATCTTGGTCTGTGGCTTCTGGGATAAGAGTTTTCGTGTTTATTCTACTGACTCAGGTAATGTTATTTTAAAATATGGGAATAGCCTAAAAGATTTTTCTGTTCATTGTCAACCTACTCTTTCAAATAAAGAAAGAATAGGGAGCGGAGGAAGAAAGTGGAGTATGTATTTATTCCCATATTAATAATATTTGTAAATTTTTTTCTTATCTACTGCTAATGTGTATTGTATGTTATCATTTTTGTGGAATGATGGCAAATGTAAGACAAGGAGCTCTTGTTTATCCATCACATCACAATTCAAATCTGTATGACAGACATGCCTGTTCTTACACTGTAGTTTCCAGAAGTAAATGAGTTTTTGTGAAGTTTTTTGCATACCAGGAGAATTAATTGTTCCTAGAATGTGTACTGGAATTTAACTCTGGTTGGTTTTCAGCACCAGCAAATTTTTTTTGAGGAAATACAGGCAAGCACCACAGAATAAAAACAGAAGTGAAGTCGTGAAATCTGCTGAATGAATACCTATGAAAGCCTTTGAAAGCTAAGCTATAATAGAAAAATTGATTTGGAACCACTGAATTCTTTCATATAACATAAACTGATCGACGTTATGGGCAACAGTGAGATTAGCCTGTCAGCTGGCATGTATCCAAACTGTTGAAGTCATGCCTGTGTCATGCTAAATAGAAAAGAATCTTTCAGTGTAAGAGCTACAGGAATTTAAAACCCTTGGAGCCCCAGAATAGAAATAGGTAGGATTTTTTCCCTTTCATTATCTTATAATGGGAATACCAATCTCACTGCAGGGTAGTTCTTTGGGATTAATGACCCGGTGTGGTTAATGTGTGTGTGCCATCAAGCTTTCCAGTAGGTTATTAATCCCTAGAGAACATCCTCCATGTTTGTCATAATTTCTTAAATATATTAAATAATAGTGTTTTTCACACTTGGCAAAACAAAATGTTTAACAAAACAGGATGGTCTTTAATGATAATCTGTTAAGACTAGGTCTCATGGCATATTTTAGCGTATCTGTCATTTTTGCAACTTCAAAGCCTTTTCCATTTACTTCATATTGACTGCCTACAATTAATTATACGGACATCTTGTTAGACCCCTTAGTTTAATTTTCTCCTTGATGAAAATACATTTACATGAAACTGTGAATTTAAAGGAGATCTTCAGAAAAGTTAGATAGGAGTAATATGTACTCAGTGTCTTTTTTTGATTAATATAAATAGAGAACTGATTATTTTATGTTGAAGGATATATTTTACTTTACACCTATGGAAAGAATTTGTATGATTTTGGTATCTTTATCCTGTGCCAATCTGAGCTACAGATACCTCATTAAGTTTTTGTCATCTGTGTGTCGGATGCAACAGACACCTCGTTACTACCATAACTAATTATGGTATAAAGCAAAATACAGTTGTCAAAAAAGTTGCAGAATATGTATGTCTTCTGTGTGCCTCCTGCTTGTCAATATAGCAACTCTAGCTCTGGCTTAAATCAAATGAATTCAGATGTAGTTTATTTTGCTTAGAGTTAAAATGAGAATATAGTAGTGAAAGACTCTGAAATTGGCAGAACACCATGGGAAAAAGATGATGTGATCAGTAATACCTAGTGGCAAGTGATCACAAATGTTGAATTCAGTTCTATTTTAGACAATAGGGAACCTTTTTTCCTATTAGATTTTGGGTTTGTTTGGGTTTTTAAACAGGAAATACTTTAAACATAAATCATGGATTCTCAGCACAGCTAGTATAGCAGAAGCACAATAAAACCCTCCTCCCGCAGTGGGAATGATTTCTAGACAGCATTCAGATTCAGTAGTGCAGAGACTTGAGCCTTATTTTTCTTTTAATTATTCGTAGCACAGCTGTCAAGTAAGACATTAACTAAAAGATGTGTTCTGTCAGAAAGAGATATCTGAATGCGTATGGTAAAGTTTGATATTACTGTATAGAGAGGACAACTCATATTAAAGGACACAAAGAAAAAAGTTTATGAAGTTTTATGACATTAATGATTTTTTTTACTAATATGAAAGAGCAAAAAGCTTATTTCTTGTTTTGAACCTTAGCTGCACAGTAACAAAGTAAAACTAACAAGGCAGTGCAACTTCAGAAACAACTGTCAAACAAATAGCCTTGAAAAATGTTTGTTTTCTAGAACAGAATGTATAAACATAGAATATAATTGAAAGAGAGTTGTCTATAACTCAGCAATGTACATAGCAACTTGTGTTCCAAAAGTATAAATCACCTCAGGTAGTTGAATACCTAGGGCTATACAACTGAGAAATACATCACATAATTAAATTATTCTCAAATCTAAACCATGTAATTGACAACTCGAATTTTAAGGAAGCAGCATACGCTTGGTAAGGTGTTTTTATGTATTGCCAAAAGAAGGTTATTTAGTCTGTGAGTGTTTCACCGCTTCTAGCTGTGAAGTTCAAGAACTTTTTCTGACTAAATCTGTGGACTGGTCAGCCTCTGAGACAGGGAGGTGGCCCTACAGCACAAACCAAAGCCCTAGTGTGCAGAGGTGACCACTACAGAAGGCCATTACAGACTCGGAGGGCTGAGTGAAAGACTTGATCCCTGAGTTACTTTCCTTCCCAATACAAGGTAGAGCTGTACGGTAAGTCTGCCTTCCAGGCTTTTGCCCCTTCCAGTCCGAAAAGGTTCCTATGACAGTACTTGATTCAAAATTTGTCTTGAAGGATTATACTTGCCTAATAATTTTTGTCAGTGTTTTATTTTCAATCCAATGTACAAGTTTCCTTCAAATTGCATCATGTTATTCTAATTTTTCTTCATGTACCAAAATATGTAATTCCTCTTTTTTGTAGATATTTGTAGATATTCTTGAGTTGTTTTTTGGTGGTTTTTTTCCTGGTTTTCTTCACCTTAATGCAGTTATCACACTTCCTTGTGTCATTGGGTGCAGAATGGGCCAAATGGGCCAATAAGAAAAGTGTGTGTGTATCTCTTCTCATGTCTCTACAAGATCTGCAGTTGCTAGGCTTCAGCAAATCCAGTGAGATGGATTTTAGTGCTTAAATTCTCATTTCATAGGAACAGGCATCCAGAAACTGGCAGGACACATGACATGTTTGCTGTGTAGTATCCAGCCTCTGGCAGGGAGGTCTGGCAGGGATCTACTGTGGGTGACCTTACATGTGTTTCCTCTCCCACCTGCAAACCCACCATGCATGAGCATCCAAATGTACATTTTTTTGAGAATATTGTCCTGTTTAGTTAAGTTTAAAAGGCCATAGTCGTGTTTCATAGTTCATGTTTATAGAGACTCTTGAATGGCACATTTTTAATGGCCTAGGCCTTTCTTTTTTTTTTGACATTTATGTCTCATCAGTGCTACAGGTGTTTGTCCTATATGCAATAGGGAAGACAGTTTTTTCCAGATCTCTCTTCTGAGGTTCTTTGAACATTACAGAAATTCTTAAAAGTGGAGAATGCTAGTTGAAATAATTGGCAACTGTTTAAATGGCAATTGAAAAACCTGGATAGAGGACTAATTTTTCATCTACATTTCCTTTTCTCTGTTTAAGAAGATGCTCAAAAGCTACATATGCTATATGCACATACATGCTCTCATACTACCAATTTCTTTAGGGTCCTAATGTTCTGTAGGATCTTGTGATTCTGTTTCCCACATCATCATCATATTTACATTTTTAGTGTTACTTTCATCAGTAAATATACCTTAAGCTTGCCTTAAAGGAGAATCCTATCATGTTTCCTGTCTGTAAAGTGAAAGTAAACGTATATAATTAAAAAAAATAATTCTGGCATCATTGGCCTTCGAATAAAGTATAATATTTTTGGACCGTAAATATTTTTGTATGGATTACTGCACTTTTAAGTAAGTTTCCACCAAATCAAGGGGAAAAAGAATATCTCCACCATAGCTATTTTTTATTTTATTTTTTAAATAAAGAAAATATTTCTAAAATACTTCATAATGTATTTAATTTGTCTTAGAAATAATAAAATAATAATTTTTAAACAATCAAATTTATGTGTTTCAGGTAAATTGATACAAGTAATATTTGGACACTGGGATGTTGTAACCTGTCTTGCTCGTTCTGAGTCCTACATTGGAGGAAATTGTTACATTCTCTCAGGATCACGTGATGCAACATTGCTGCTCTGGTACTGGAATGGCAAAACCAGTATGATTGGTGATAACCCAAGAGGTAAGGAAAAGCAGAAAAACCTGGTTTGTAAGGATGTTGCCTAAAAATGGCTTGAGTGAACACTGCGTGACAAAGTTTTAGGTAATGTTAATGTCACAGTACAATGTTTCTTTTTGTGTAGTTGTGATTAACTGTAGATTAAAGAATTGAGAGTAAACAGTGCTTGCTTTGCAACACAAGTAGAACTAATTTTTAAAGTTATAGGATACTGAACTTTGCAAATACGTGTTTTCCTGTCACTAATTCAATTGGGAAAGACTGGCTCCAGGAGTGAGAGAAGGGAACTAGTTTTTTATATTTCCTGTTCAGTCTTTTTCTCTCAACATGATGATTTCATTAAATACCTGTGTTTGAGTTGTTTAAAACTGAAAAGACTGCGTCGCTCCAGTCCAGACTGTGTTCTGTGCAACTGTAATCTTACCCATATAGGCTGTCACAGTGGCACCTTAGCAGCCAGTGAATTTTAGCTTGGGCTGAGGTCGTTGTAATGAGATGTGCAATGGCCTGAGCCGGACACTTAGGTGAAAGAAGGACAGACACGTGGCATGGATTAAAGAAGCAAGCTTAATACTTTTTTGTTTAACACTTTTGGTAGGGTGCTACGTGCCTAATCCTCTCTCTCACGTACGAGGCATTTTAATTGGTTCCAGTGCAAGCAACAGGGCTCATGCCATATAACCAAACTAATAAGTCAGAGTAACCCTGCTCCAGTCTAATTCAATTTTAACCCCTCCCTACCCAAACTCACCTTGCACTTCCCAAAGAACTTAATCTCTTCCATCTTCTGACATTTCCCAGGAAACCCCACATCTTTTTACTTGTGAAGATTCTCTCTTTTAAGGCATAATTTTCTATGGAAGACAATGAAGTGCTATGACTGTTCAGCCCTGCTGTGCCTGCATTATATATAACAGGAAAGGTAGAAAGGGTTCTTGTTATTATGACAGTTTCACTCCACACAAAAAATTAATTCCTCATGCCCAAAGCAAAGAAAAAGGCAGACACTCAGCTTGACAAAAAGCCTGAGTGAGTCAGTTCACAGGAGTAAGAGCCTTTTAAGACAGCTGGTTGAGAGCTTACGTACGTGAATAGAGGAGCACATCACAGCCAAACAGCAGTCCAGTTCTCCCTGTTCAGCCAAAAAAGATTTAAGAGAAGGGGTGAGAACCAGTATATTCCGTCTGTCTTCAGAAGTGTGTTAGATTTTCTGCCTTGCACTTAAGGTCTTATCTGACCATGCTTAAATACTAGTAAAAACATACCTGCTGTCTGCAAAGGACAAAATGGACATCTAGAAAACAGGAAGTGTTGTTATATCTGGCATATATTGCAATTATAGCTCGCATGCAATTTTATATAATGTAAACAATGCCTGACATCATCCAAATTAATCAATTTGGTAAAGTTGTGTGTTCCATACTCAATCTGGAGTTACCTGAATTTGAAAAAAAAGCCTGGATTGATCTTCCACACATATGTGAACTATTTTGAGGGAGCCCAACTAATTAATATCAGAATGAATATCTGAATTTAACTGGCAAATTGTTGGATGTTGACTGTGAAAACTATTCAAAAATTGCTCAAGATACAGAAGTTCCATTCACACAGTTATAGAATCTTCAGGCAGAGAGCGAACTGTTCCCATCGTTCCAACAGTCTTATTCAAGAGATGGGAACTTTTCTGGGTTGTGGCTAGCAGAATTTTATAAGCATCTTTAAATAAATATGGCTTTGGTTGAGGGACAAAATCTCTGTGAATACTTTACACATATTTTGCAATCCATCAATATAAAGAAAATGCAAATGCTGCACTGTTTTTGAGAGCTTAACAGTCAAGTGAGCTGCCCTTTTGAGGAGAAAACCCTCAATGTTTTACTGATGTGAAGCAATGAACGAGTAGGTGTCTCCGTACAGTGCTTTCAAGGCCTGCAAGTGCATCCCATCTTTGCAGATTCCTAGGCCTGTCCTAAGAAGTTCATGTTGAGCCTTTGCCAGGCTTGCCTGCTTTGGGAACAAGACCTTGAGTCTGCAGGCTCCATTATGAGCTTAACAGATCACATGCTGAGATTTTATACCTAGTATCTAACTAGAATAGGTAGATTTTACTATAATCTGATTACTATTATCTCAAATGCAAATTTTAACATTAAAATTTCACAGTTTTCGAAGTTAGTGCTAGGCTATTTTTACTACTGTTTAAAATCAAACAATAGCTACCTGGTAAGTCTCTTTGTCTGCAGTCCTATTAAACTTGTACTTTTAAGGACATGCAATCACTCCTATGTTTTCTAGTTGCTATTATGTAGCTTTGTTTTTTTTATATAGCATGCCTGGAATCCTTTGTTATGAATTGGAGTCTCATGACACTGTACATAGGCTTAGACATGTGTTCAGTAAAAGACGGTCTCTGCTTCCATAGTAAAAGACAGTTTTTGCTTCAAAGAGATGGTAATCTGGGGGTTTTAATTTTTCCCAGAAATAGCTTTCTGTAGACATCTCTGTTCAGTCAGATTTTTTTTTTTGAAAAGGCAAGTAAAAAGACCTGTTTCTGCTTAGTTCTGATTTTGTCAGAAATGTAGAGCACCAGCATAGTTGTTGAGTTTTGAGCTGTTTTAGTACAACTGTAGCTTCCATCCATTTCTGGGATGCTAGGTATTTAACTTGTCTGATGTCTTTTTTGTATTTGAAGCTTACGATTCTTTACCTCAAAATATAGTTTATTCATTCTTGCAATGAGCGCTATTCATTGGAATTTTAGATACTCTCAAAGTTGATACTTCTTTCCTATTTTTTCCTCTAATTATCTCTGATTTCCATCTTGAAATTACTTCACAGCAACATACATCCAATGGCACTGTACCAAACCATGATGCCAGAGTAGTTTTAACAAAAATAATCTAAAATGGAAGCATTTATTTCCTCCTTTCATAGAATCTGTCACCTCTGATATGCATCAGTCAGCAAACTAGTGTGATCAAGTTACACTACATGCTGTCCCATTGGGCGCCCATTGCTCCACCAGTTATATTTTACTTAGATTATTTATCTGGTTTTGTTACTTTAGGAAGCACTGAGCTCTTGATCTCTGGCTGCATATATTCATGTTTTAGACTGGTACTTAACTCAAGCTGACAAGCCAGGTGGGCTACAGCATATGCAATACATTGGTCTTTTAATATTCTTTATCAAGGACAATTTTCTGGCCAACTGGATAAATGGAAAAGTTATTTACATTTATGGTTTAACAGAAAAAATATGTTACTGAAATATTCATTGTTCACATTCTTTAATTACACCTATGCAGTCTCACTGTCTGCTTAGTTTCTCCCTAATAACTCTCAAATGCATTGATCAGTGTAAACCGAATTTGATGAATTTAAATCCTGAAGATAAGGAATTCTACATGGGACACATCTGCTGGAAACTATTCTTGTTCTTCGTAAACAGCTTGATTAAATTTAGGTTAAGTCCTTTTTTCCTTCCCAAATTAAAACCTGAAATTCAAAAAATATTTCACCATGCTCTTTGATCAAATGTAGGGTTTTTTATTTCTAAATTAATTGGTTTTGAAAATGTGGAAGCATGGCAGTACTTCACTTCGGTGCACAGGCCTTCTCTGATGCAGAAATGTTTCTGTGGACAATTTCTGAGAAGCCTAGGAATAATTCAGAACAGAGCAAAAGATCTGAAGTAGTTGTATCCTTTAGAATAGCCCTGAGCCTTTTTCAGTTCACATTAATTAGCATAATTTGCTGTGGAGATGTAAAGTCACTTAGGAATAGTGTAAGGTGCTTTTAGTTTTCTCTCCGTGGCATGTGGCTTGCTTTGGGGAGGTGGGGGAGGTAGGAGGGAGAGGATGTCACCCTTCTCTTGATACCCCTTGAAGCCCATGTGTGATCTGTATCACAAGGTTGGCTTTTGCATATTTAGAGGCTCTGATCTGCTAGGGGATGTGACATTATGCTTCAGGACTTGTGGTCCTGAATGGGGTGGTAGAATGTGTAGAGTTTACTGGGAAGAGGGTGGTGGGCTTGTGGAAAGTTGCCTTGTTTTGCATTTGCCCAATCTTATGTGAAGTATGTGGGGGGGAGGCGAGAAGTGGGGGATGAGGGGAGGAACTACCCCTGATGCCTGGAGAAAAGAGATGAGAGAATTCATTTGCATACAAATGGTGTGCAGCCTTTTCAGATCCACTCTAGCTTTGAAGCTGAAGTGGCAACTCTTAGTGTGTGGACATTTCCTAGGTTGAGGGATTGCATTTTACTTTGTAATCACAGAACCATAGGAAACAGGGTGGACAGGAGATTTGGTCACCTGATTTTTTCCCGAAGAAGGCTTAACTACATTAAAACCAGTCTCAAGTGATATTTGTCCATTCTTCTGTTAAAAACTTAAGCAAATACGTTTTTTGGGCCTGAGAAGCCATGTCATTAGCAGTCTTTTCCTAGTGTTCAGCATCGTATCCAGTTGAATTCTATCACTTCTTACATATCTATCCTTTGTGTAGAGAACAGATTAGTTATTTCCTCCTTGCAACAACTTCCAGTTATTTGGATTACCCTGACCTGAATTATTTTCTTCCACATTTTAATAACCCCCTTTTTTTTTTTTTTCTGTAAGTCATATTTATCTAGATCTCTGATTTTTTTTTTTTGTCCTTGCCTCCTCAGCTGTCTTCCCTAAAGTAGACCAAATAGTGCAGTTGAAACCTTGCTACAAATAAGTAAAAAAACTATTTACAGAGCAGTACTTTTCGCATCCCCATGGGTTATCTGTTTGTTTCAAAACAGTGTGACAGTGTTCATTCTTTAGGTGAATGAATCAATACAAATTCCAGTCTTTCTGAAGAACCACCATCTACTCAGCAGTTTCTTCTCTTCTGTGTAGTTTGACTGTGGAACATTGTCTTTAACCTTTCTTTAATTGTATTATTTTTAAGACCATTTCTCCAGTTTGTCAAACTCATTTTGAACTCTCATCCTGTCTTCCAGTAGACTTGTGGCAACTCATGTCTGCAAATGTAATATGCAGTCATATCCTATAAAATTTGTCATTAAAGAAAAGAAGTAGTACACAGTTCAGGAATGCCCATGAATATGTTTACTATTTTGACAACGAAAAGCTTTCTGAATATAGCTTTCCAACTGGCCTTTCATCTGATGTATAGTAGGATTGTCTAAATGTGTTCTTTCCTGTTTTCCTTAAGAAATTCGCTATGTGAAACACTGCCAAAATCCTTACTAAAGTCTAAATATATGATGTGTCTCTGAACACAAGTCCTGTTACTCTGCTATTGCCAGAAAAAAAATGACAAGATTTGTTCATAACAAATCCAAATCAGGTGTTACTCATCACCTTGTTTTCATCTAGGAAACTGGGTGTGGGGGTGTGTTTGTAGAGGTATAAATGTAAATGTTCTGCCAGTCATTTCTGCTTGTGGGAATAAGCAGACTACTCACTAATTTATCTGTTTTCCTTTTCCTGCTTTTTAAACAACACAAGACTTTTTTTAGTCTTGCAGAACATCACCCAATATCCATATAATTCCAGTTACAACTCTGGGATTATGTAGTTTTGTTTCTACAGTATCTTCAAATCAGCGTGAATCAGGCCAATTCAGTTCTAAACATTTACCTCATTTAGGTATTCTCTAATTATGACAGCAGTTCTCATTGCTGCTTGTACTTACGGTTGCTGCCTGACTGCGGTTGGCCTTTTTATTGAAGACTTTTACAGAAATACTTTTAAATGTGTGGCATCTTCTAGTGGTATTGCTTGCTCTTAATAACAGACTAACCTCGTGAAAACTTAATATATTTTAGTGTTTAGAAAATTAATCTGATTCCTAATATCATTGTTAGTTACCTCTCATCAATGCTTGGCTCTCCTGGTTTTGTCTCTGCTTGCTCATACATTGTCTCGTACACTGGTTCAGAAAAATCTTAATTATTTTGATCTTTCTGCCTGACATTCCTGTGTTTACAGTCACTGGAGAGCTTTCAATTGTGCCACCTGTTATCTTCCTGTATGTCGTATCCTTCTGCTGCATCAGAGCAGTTTTAGGTAGTATCCTTATTACCTTTTCCTTTGTTTTTGTGTAGACTTAACTTCCCATGAGATCTTACAGAACAATGTTCTGTATCTATTGAAATCTGTCTTCCCAAAAGACTTCAAAAAATTCTCTGTTTTGCTATATTGGTTATAATAATATGTGGAAAGTAATCTCTGGCTGTTGCTTATGTATTAAAAATTGTCACCAAATTCCTTGCTACACGTACACTTGTATTCCTTTACTCACAAATGTCTTTGTAGATGGAATATCCCATATTCTCCAGTTTTCCTCCTTGATGATCCCTCACCTATACCTACCAGGTAGAGGCCAATCAGATTAGTGAAAGCCAGTCTATGTTTTTGAAGTTTTTTGTTCTTTAGTTGTAATTATTCAGTTTGGATGTACTTTCTTGGAGAGGAGGTTTACAGTGGTGAACTTATTTGTCCTAATATTATTTATGTGTGTAAAATGGTTTGTGCTTACAAAATGGTAGGCATTCTCATAGTCAAGGTGAAGAGAAAGTGCTTTTCTGCTATTCTTGAACTATATTCATAGAATGTGAAGTGACTTTTCTATTGTGTTCGAAGTATCTACAGATTTGTTCATAATTATTTTTTGGTTTTCATATTTTGAAAAACAAAAAGAGATCTAATTCAGAATTTTGATTTGCTTAATGAAACAAAGGCTTAACCGATCAAAGTATTCAGTACTAATGAAGTAGAGTCTGTGGATAGCTGTATTACTACTACTAATAATGTGATCTCTTCTGAGTTATTGCATTGCTCTTCCACACATATGTGAATAAAACAAATTATATTACCTCTTTTATGTTAGCCCATAAAACTAGAAAATGTTACTCTCTGTGTGTATCACATTTGCATCACGAGGATTATGGAGGTGCTTTCATTGTATAGTTTTATATTTTTTAGAGGGTACTATATTCAGGGTTTCTGAAGAGTGTTAAGAGGAATTACACACTTTTAGTAGTGTAGCTGTGTAGCAGGGCGCGTGTGAATGTAAGCACATGGTTCTGTACTTTATAAAAAACAATTACTGGATTTATCTGAGTTTTAATTGAGACGATTCATTGAACACTTTTACTACTGCTAACATGCAGAATATCTTCCTCAGATACAGATTTTTTAAGTGGCATAATCTTTTTCAATTTATAAAATATGAAATCTGCCAAAGGATTCAAAATTTAATCACCAGATTCCTGTCTTGCTGAAGAACAGTCTAGCTACTATCAAAGCTACTTTTAAAAGAAACTGTGTTTGGTTTGGTTTTTATAGGTACATTTTCTAAATAAGTATTAGAATACCTGGAAGACATTGTATCAGTTAAGGTTATTATAAAATTTAAGCTATGGTCTTGAGACTAGAGAAATAATTTGTTCTAATTGTATTAGTAAACATAGCAAAAGAGAAAATTTCTGTATTTCATCAACTGTTACACACATTTTTCAGTTTGAAAATTTAATTTTTTTTATAAGCGAGTGCTTGATAATTAATTAAGTGGATAATGTGAGTGATTTGAACTTTGAAAATATGATCTGATGAGCATCTTCCTGTTGCTTGATTAAAGAGTAATGTCATAGGTAATAATTTCCTTGTACTCAGACAGACTAATCCTGTAAACCTGAATTCTTTGAAGATCTGCTTCTGTGTGTACATGGTGTACACACTGATTTAAAGCGTTATCTCTGCTGTTGACTTAGTAGGAAAAAACTCCTCTTTGCCTTGTTCCTCCTTCCTTATTCTCACCTTGAATTAACCTATGTCTTGGTTCCCAAGTTCCTGCATGAATTGGACTTCTAATTTCAGTTTCAAACCCAATGATAATAAAGAACAAAAAATTCCACATATCTGAAGAACTTCTATAGCATAAATATTTATTTATAATTGTAATTATTATTAAAAAAAAAGTCCATGCTTTTTATAACATTATTTTCTTTAAGAAGTTTATTGGGAAGTATTTGTAGAACCTTATCTGTCAGTGTTCCTTTTGGCATTTATCATGCTGAGTAGTAGGGGTACC
The DNA here is from genome assembly GCF_020740795.1 of Apus apus. Taxonomy (NCBI): domain Eukaryota; kingdom Metazoa; phylum Chordata; class Aves; order Apodiformes; family Apodidae; genus Apus; species Apus apus. The sequence continues at coordinate 58,161,835 of NC_067285.1, read as the reverse complement.
AAAATGTCCATAAATCAGTGTTCATGTTAGTAATGGAAATTCTGCTATTACTGTTAATTTCTGTCAAATGGTGTCCTATCATAATAGTTAAAATTTTGCAGAGCCTCCGATATGTTTGGAATTGCTGCAGCTATTAAGGCGATGATGCCATTGACTGTAGTCAGTCTGTTCAGAAAAGGTATTATTCTATGATAACAGAGTACTGAGTGTTTGTAAAACAATCTGCATGTGCTCCTTTAGGTGTTCAATAGCACATTTCTTTTTACCCCTATATGGTTGTGTGAGTCTTTCTTAAAAAAACACCAAACCAACAACCAACCAAACAAAAAAAGCACCCAGTAAATAATGAAATTTTATTTTAACACTGTTTAACTGCAGACATAACAAATATTCTTTGTTGCTAAAAAACGGCTGGACAGAGTATCACAGTATTGCATATAAAGCAAGAATCCTTTAGCACCATCTGCTGGCTTTGCATTGAAAGCTGATCTTGGGGGTCTCCACAGGAATGCCTAGTAAAATATTGTAAATATATGTATATTTTACAGAGATAATGCAAAAAAAAAAAAATCATTTGTGGTATAATTTTTATCCTTTAAAAAATTATAATGAGAAACCACAATGAGAATTCAAGGTTAACTGATGAACTGAAATAGGTCAGAAGTGTTTTGTTAAGTGTGACTGTAAAAAGCAATTGAATACTTTTTTTCTGTTTTACTAGAGCTTCTGCAAGTGCAATATTAATGTTTTCTATTCCTGTTGTAAGTCAAATTCAGTTTTGTTTTGTTTTTTTTTTAAAAAGAATACCCACAAGGCTTAGAAAAATATCTATAACATGTTTTGAAAATGGTTGCAACCACTAGATATTTTTCTACCTAATATTTATGGCATTATTTGATATTAGTCTTGAAAGCCTTATGAAGGTTTAATGGATAGAGGCCCTGATGCTGTTGTTGGTTCTAAAATTCCCTGTATCTTCACAGGGCACTGTTGAAGCCACTGCAGCAAGTGCTGGGACTGTCTGCAGGAATCTAGAACAAAGCCTTAAATTATACAGCTCCAAAAGGTCACTGTCGTTTCTTTTTTAAACTGTAACACATTGATACCTCAAAGAGGTTGAGGCCTTATTCCTCCAGGTACTCTATAAATCACATATAAATGGTGGTTCTAGCCTCCAAATATTTAAACTGAAAAAAAATGAGTTATAGCAGGTGGGTGAATTCTGGCATGTCTCGAAATCTGTAATGATGCTGCATAAGCTATTTAATTTGGTATTTATACAATGCCAATAAAGTAATGTCATAGATAGATATGAAGACAAAGTCTTCATTGAGAAGAAATTGCACTAGCATTCACTGAGGGTTTGGAAAGCATTTAAATAGCGGTGGTGATTTGCTCTTGGTAAGCAGCTAAGTTTGTGTACTTTAAGTACTTGTTTTGGCTAAAGTATGTACTACAGTATTAAACACAGCACCTGCAGCATCCTCGTTTTCAATTGCTGAGAGAGATTGTGTTTCAGGATTTGTCAATCAGAGGTAGTAACTGAAAGTAACAGTGTAGAGCAAGTTCTGAGGCACAATCCAGATGCGAGTGAAGGCAGGATGTATTTCGAGACTGGAAACAAGGAGTTTGGATGCTGCTTTTTTGGCAGTATTCAGCTACAGGTGTCACTAAAACTGTATTTGTGAAAATGTCCAGAAGAATAGAGATATTTAGCACTTCATGATGTAATACAGATCTTCGAGTTCCAGGAAAAAACAATGCTATATTTACAACTTGTAACTAGTAGTTGATGTGGTAAAAGGAATTCTATTCGTACAGTAAATGAATACAACCTTAATGTGCACCATATGCCTAGTGGTGGGATGCTGTACTAATATATCACATTTATTTACCTTGTTTGCTTGCTGGAAAAAAATAACCATTCAGTTCAAAGTCTATAGCATGTAAGACAGAACAGAGTAATGCAGAAGATACAGTTTATAGTCTAGAATGAAATTACCAACTTAAGTGTTGTAAAAATTATTTGGTCGATACAATAATCTTGCCTTGCATAGGAAATTATTTTTTAAGTGTTTCTGGATCCAAATTCTATTAACATGAGCATCGCAGAGATAAGCATTGCTCTGCTGAGTGCAAGAATACTATATGTAATTAGAATTATGGTCTGCTTCATTGAAAAAGTAGCTGCTTTAATACAGTTACTTTTAAAAAGATGGCTAACCTGTGTATGCTCTGAGTTCGGTGTATTCCATCGGTATTCCCAGTTATATCCATGTGTAAAAGTTGTAAGCACCAAACTACTGCAATATACTACCACTCATGCATTGGTTTGAGATTAACTTTACAAGAGCAATCAAATAGCTAAAGCACAGAATTTTATACGTGCTGTTATGGAACAGTATTATTTTGCAGGAATAACTTTTTCTTACTTGAAACAAAAATAAATTGTTTTCATATAGTATTTTAATATTAAGGAAAAATAAGAAACTGCCAAATTGAGCTGAATTCTCACATGAAGCCTTTCATCTCAGATTGTTTTCTGCCCAAGGTATAAAATAGTATATAGTTTCAACTATTGGCCAATTTCAGTCATTTCCCTTACAACAGTTCTGCAGTAGGTACTATTTCTGACTGAAATAATTGCTTGATGGGTTTTGTCCTTTCCTTTTGAGGTTTATTGTTTTTTTTCCTGGACTCAGTAGGTAATGAAATAGTTATACCTGTAAGCCACGAGAGAGAAATATGAAGAAAATAGATACTTTTTTTTTGTATAAACAAAAAAAGCCCCTTCATAAAGCTGTTTTAGAACACTGTCAAACAAAAATGACAGTGTTTTGGAACTTCAAAGCTGATATTTAAGTAGCAGTTTATGAAGTTGGGATGGTGCAAATATTAAAATATTAGTGTCCACTGACCCTGAATATTCACCTGCAGATACTTCTCAGGGGCTTCAAAAAGCTCTGTATTCACTGGGAGGAGTCCTGCTAAATGACTTCCAGGACTTCCAGCACTTCCAGCAGATGAATCCCCAGTAAGAGTGAACCCGTTCTAGAAAGCTTCACATTGCAGATGATGTAGGAATTCAGATGCCAGGGATTATTGACTTTTGAAACCTGATTAATGAAGGCCTGTTAAATCTTTTTCATGACTGTGTTTGTTCTGGAAACATACTGAACCTGTTCTCTCGACACGATGTCTATGAAGAATCTGATATTAGTACAGAATAAATGTAGGTCACTTGTTGCACAGTCTGACTGCAGGAAGGAGTACAGTAGCATTGCCTCTGTTAGATTTGCTGAAATGAAGTCTATAAGATAAATCTTTTTTTTTTTTTTTTTTCCTTTCTTTACTGAACGAATGTAACAGCACTCCGTGGCTTATGTTTTTAGATTTTGCTTCAGGATAGAATGGTATGTTGATCAAACGTACTGTTGCTTTTTTATCAAATGAATGGTTAAAATAGTTTTTGCAAAAACAAAACTTGCATCAAAGCATAAGGTTGTACTTCTAGTTGTTAAAAAAGTCTGAGCAGATGGGAAGTAGTTTGAAGGAATTAAAGGAGATGCTGATGGAGTGTCACATGAAGAACTGGACAACAATGAAGTTCCTATATAATGTGAAAAGATTGCATTGTAACAGAAAAATAAATCTTTACAAAGGAAAGACTATTCAAAGTGAAGTTTTGGGAATATTTCAGTAATATTGGGTGGTATCACTTTAGAAAGATCTCACAACCATCAAAGAGCTAGCCTTTCTGCACCAGTGAAATAGGTTTTTTACCTGTTGGCTGTTATTTAAATGGTCATTGTGTGTGAGCTATAAATTATATTAATAAACAGAGTTCATGTAATATTTGACAGTTGTCACTTTGATGTAATTAAACTCCAAAACTTGCTATATAATCAACATAGAAGTCTAGTAGCAAATTAGTTTTTGTGATTTACTTACATTTTGCTGAAAGTACTTTTGAAGTACTGTAAGTACATTTGTACTTCACAAATTGAATCAAAACCTTTTTTTGTTTTCCAGAATTTTTATCATATGAAACAATTTCAAAATTGTGACATTTGTAAAATGATATTTAAAAAACTTTTCTTACATATCTGATTTGGTTTGGTTATGTATCCTTCTGAGAAAGTACTCACTTATTTTTGCAGGAAGTAGGTAAAAACATAGATTAACTGATGCTTCATTTAATTTGGATTTTATATTGACATAAAATCGCATAATTAATTTGCTATTTAAAAGTGCCCTACAGCCTCTGCAATCATAGAATAATTTAGAAATTACTGTTTGGCTGTCTATAACTTCTCATAATTAACTGTCTTCCCAGCATTAAACATAAAAAGGAGCATACTCAAATTTTTTGTATTTTAATGTGTTGCATGAAATTATCTCACTCAGAAATAGTAGGAAGAGTATCTTGTATGTCAACGTGAGATAATTTTTTCAGTCAATCTCTATTTTGATTTCTTAGGAGAGAGTTTTTCTTTAAATGAGTTCCTATGTTTGGCTCAGCTCTTTCAGCTTAGTGCTGCCAATACAGAAAGCTGTTCATTTCAGGTATTTACTGATGGATTTAGAAATTCGTGATCCTATTTTGTTTTGTAACACCACCAAAGCTGAAAAAATAGCAGAGAAAGACCCAGCAATACAAACCAATTTCTTATTATCCAGCAAGGCATATCTTCTTCTGGATGTCATTAAACTAGAAGAAAGTTTTGACTTTGCTATAATCCCACTGTTCCTTTTTAAACGTAGTTCCCAAACGCCTAACATTTTTTCACTGAAATATCACCATAAGCTGACATGATATCATGGGCTCTTCTTTTATCTTCTGAAGCTTGAATTTTATGATTTAAAATGTACTTTACTCACATCAGGAAGAGTGGTATTTTATGCTGTTTTCTATGGGAAAACAGCCTTGCAGAAATTATTTATTGGAATGTAGGAAAGTTCCTTTGAAATAATTTAAATGGTTACTGTAAAGGTAAAGTATTCGGTCTATTACTGGCAAATAACTTTACATATACCTCCTGTGACTTAAATAAATCACTGTCTATGTTTGTTGCAATATGGATGGGGCATTAAGATTCTTATAGCATTCAACTTCAAGTAGCAATCCAGCAATGGTATAGAGTAAGGATATTGTTATATACTATGCTGAGAAAAGCACATCTGTAAAACTGTTGTGTCTTGGTTATTAGTGCTAGGATTTGAACTATCTTTAATCTCATTTGACTTGTTCATCTTCCTTAAGGATCTCCATAAAGATGCACTGAGTATTCTTTTCAGCCCTTAGTTAGGGTTTGCATCAGTGGTCGTAAACCTGCTTAGTGGACAAAGACTCTTTTCCCTTTGAAGTCACTTCCCCAGCTTTTCAAAAGATCTGCAAGCTGGTTCCCCTAAAACAATTTAGAAAAGTTCGAAGTGGTGCCCCTTAAACCAGCAACAAAATAAAATTTTCTCTTTGCATTATTGAAAACCATGACAATCTTCTGAAGCAATAACAGTTTAAAAGCTTTTAAAGAAATCTGTTCTGCTCTACGACCAGCTTTTAAGTTGACCCCATTATTTGGAAAATCAGAGGCTTGGAAACCCCTAGATACTTGACATTCTTATCAAAGGAGCCAGCCTGACTTCTCACAGGACTTCTCTTTTACAGTATTTATTCTAAAGCCCTAATTTCCTTAAAGATGCTATTCAGATTTCTTCTTCTTTTGTATTTTTTTATTAATGTTTCTTTAGAACGAATGTAATTTAGCAAATAGTTGATATAATTTATGAAAGACTGATCCTGCCACCTGTGGATTTATACTCTTTATTATCAAGTCCAAATTCTAAAAAGACTGTGATTGATATTTTTAGGTAATTCTACTTTTCTGTGGACTGTGACAAATACACATGCTTAGTTTCTGCCTCTTCATTTAGGAATATTATTTCCTTCATTTTTTGAACATAGTTACTGACAGGCTAACGTAGGTAAAGCACACAGTAATGTAGATGCTGTAAAAAACAAGTTTACTAAAAGGATTTTGTTTATCTTCACCTCCTAATAATTCATTCAGGCTTTGCTTCTTATAAATCTTTCTAACTCCAACATCTTATATTCATTACCTCTGCTACAACATTGCACATTTGAAACTTCTCTGATTTCAAAAGTTTCATTAACTTCTGTAGTATATAATTAAGATAACTGGTTGCTGATCTATGCTAACATGTTTTAAATGCAATTTCTGAGAGGAGAATTCTAGAATTTGCTGACATAGGCAGCTCATCTAGAAGCAAACAAGCTAAAAAGAGCTGCCTCCTCTTTTATGGCTTGGGAGCAAGTGGGAGAAATAATTGGGTCGGCAAAATCAAATTGTTACTGTTATGGTTGCTGTTACATTTTCCCCTAAAACTGCAATTTTGTGCTCATTTATGAATCTTCTGAGATCCCTGCCCAATGTTCAGGTGAGGAAAGTTCAACACAGCAAGCTTTTTTAAAAAGGTTTGTGAGCATTCATAGCCACCTGACAAGTACCTGGAGATCATTAAGTCCGCCCTTATGCTTCTAATTTGTTGGGAGTTCTTCATTCGCTTCTGAACTGTCTGTGGTACTTCCGGTGTTTCAATGAGTTTTGCCAAACAAAAGCAATAGTTTTTTATTATTATTTATTAAGAGGTTAGGGACAATTCAGCAAATAGCTCCAAAGTATTTTCATATTTAAAATGTTGTTTATATACATGCATGGGGGGGTTGTGTGTATATGCATCCATATATATTTAGTGTATATGTATATATCTAAGAAGAAACAGATTTATTTACTTTTCAAGATTTTGTGTTGTGGATATAAGTTATAGATTATAACAGTAACTGCAGAATAAATAAAATTTTGAAAGGTCAAAATCCTTGATTTGATACTTTATCATAGATTGAGATCTTTTCTGAAAAGCCATTTGAATGTTGCAGCTACACAGACACTCCGGGAGGTGTTGCAAATGGTCTGAGCAAAATGTAGAATATGGAGAGTAAGCTAGGTTTTTATTTATGCGAGTCCAGATGATTTACACTTCTTTTTCACAGAAGTGTCTCACTGTACACGTGCAGGGTCTGAGTAGCTACCTGTTTTATTGTATTTCCATAATTTCTACTAAGACTCAGTATCAGTATTGCTAGTACTATTAAGGCTCTAATGGACCAACTAATGACATTTTGCTGGTTTTATCTTTTGAAAAGTTACAACCCCAAATGTTATTTGAATGATGCTGCCTTGATAACAAATGGAGTCAGGTGGCCCTATTAGTACTCTGTCTCTTTGCAAAACCATCTCCTTTTTTTGAAATAAAAAGGGTTTGATTTTACCATTGCTTTAATGCCTTGTAGTTATCTCACTTATCATCATTTATTGTGAAGTGAAATTATTCCCTGCTGCTTAAAAACTCATCTAATCCTTTTTGAAACTACATGGTAACATTGCCCAAGATACATTCTTTAGAGTTTAAACACTTTGTAAAATGCTATGAATGAACAAATGATGTGGTTATGCATAAATAACATAATAATTTCTGTCAAAAACTACTTAAAGAGCTTTATAGCATTTGTTTATCCTTTCTGCCTTCATGTGGAGAATAATGTTGTTATTTTCCTTTTAATGTGCCAGTTGTACAATTTCTTTTGATTAATGGTATCTATATATGTTTGATTACAAATAGAATCTAAAAAAACCCCAGTGATTTTTTGTTCTTGTTCTGGGAAGATGTATGATAGCAGCAGTGGTAATTAATTTTGGGTTTGGGTGTTTTATTTTGCAAACTCACCTGAAATTGATATTGATTATGGTCTAAGCTCCACATCTCACAAGGAACTAGATGTCAGGCTGAGGTTCCAACACTGTTACTAGGTTAAAACAAAATCAGTCAATGAATGTTTGATTTAATCTTTGGGCATTGTAGGTGTCTTTTCTCAGGACCTGTCACAGTGACACTTGTATTCACTTCTGCCTGTTACAGGAAAAAAGAGGGGGGGATGGAGACAGGGGAAAGCTTAAATCAGCGTGCTTCAACTTCTGTTTGGTTTTACTACACACCTGACTTCACTATTAATGTGCATTAGTAAAGGTGCAGGCTGAATTCCTATAGTCTACTGCTGCTGTACTATATAGATGTGAGTACAGAACAACCACATGCAAACAGTAGCATTGAAGTGATTTGTAAGGAACATGAGCTCAAAGAGCAAAGGAACTGAAGACACCTCAGTGATTGAAAGCAGTGATTTTATAAACAGATTGTAACCAAGGATTGTTTTTATTGTTTTTTCATTAAAGGTGATTTTGCAACTCCTCGAGCTATTTTGACAGGACATGACTATGAGATCACCTGTGCTACCATTTGTGCTGAACTTGGTCTGGTAATAAGTGGTTCCAAAGGTAAGGTAGCTGTTGTCAATTCTTTCTGTTCATGAAGCTGTAATCCTAATGCAAAAAGGAATAAAGTTTCTGGTGGTAGAATTTATTAACTATATGGTGGTTTTCTTTCTAAACTTTTTTTCAGTTGCTATGGAGTTTGAAACTTCTATTTAAACATATTAAAACAGAGGATTATTCAGACATTTGCAAGAAGAGGCAAACACATCAGTTTCCCTGTTATAGCTCACTGACTGCTATTTCTTACTGTCTTTATCCAGTGTGTAACTGCATATAAGCATACAATTGGCTACAGCTCTTGACTGTGGGGATGGTGAAGAACGTTTGTTATGGATAATTCTCAGAAAGGGAAGCAAAAACTGGTTTCAGGATAAAGAGCATGTGCTGTCTTGTTTGTTTGATGAAGGGTATATATAAACTACCAACTGAAATGTATAGTAATTCTGCTCTTTGAGCTTACTACAAAGCCTGTAATAAGCCCCATTTTTGTTCTCAGGGACAGGCAAATTATAAATAATGGTGTTGATTCCATGGATATGGTTTATTATTTTCCTATTTGCTGGTTCACAATTAATTTTAAAATGGAAATATCATAGAATTAGGATCTTTCTGCTGTAGTGCTTCCAACGTACCTACTTTGAGGCACTTTTTCAAACTTAGGTGTACTCACCATATGTACCTGCATGCATTTCTGTTCTATGCATGTGAACACTTGTGGCTTACATCCAAATCAGGTATTTGTCCAAACACATTAAAAAGCAAATATTTAGTGCATCATGTACAGGTTAATATGAAAATATACATTTAGAGTACCTACTTTTGTAAATTCATCACACTTACCTCTGTGTGCCTTCATATTTTGAAAATCTCATTTTAGAATTCAGTACATTTATTTTTGTGCTCTCAAAACTAAATGCTAACAGTTTCAAAAGAAAATCCACACCAAAAAGATTCTTTTAGGTCTCTAGTTTTGATAGGTGCTCTAAAACAACCTTAATGCAAAGCTTGTAAGAGATAAGCTGTTCATTTTACTCTCTGGCACCCTTAAAGTCATAAGCTATTGACTTAAACATGGTAAAAAAAATAATTATAATATATTATTGCAGTGATTACCTAAGTAAAAGTCATTACTTATTATTTGATATATGGTATCTTTAAATCGGCATGTACATCAATAACTAGAGATTTTTGTTCTGTCTCATTAGAAGGACCATGTCTCATACATTCTATGAATGGAGATCTACTGAGGACACTAGCTGGTCCTAAAACATTAGAAGGTCCCGAAAATTGCCTGAGACCAAAACTTATTCAAGCTTCAAGAGAAGGCCACTGTGTCATATATTATGAAAACGGCCTCTTCTGTGTGTTCAGTGTGAATGGGAGACTTCAAGCCACCATGGAAACAGATGACAAGATAAGGGTAAGTGTGCTCAAATGTGTTCCAAGGGCTGTCAGTTCCAGTGTCAGGAAAAGTTATCAGTGTTGGAATTGTGTGGAGGCTCTTTCTATAGCCAGGCCAGAGAAATACATGCTGTGAGACCATAATAGCAGCATTCTAAAAAAAAGTTATTTAAAGGGACCGTGGACTTCTAATAGTACTGTTTGAGATTTTAAAATAATTCTGTTCATCCAGTAAGGAATATCCTGTAGGTATTTCCTTGAGCTGAAGAATTCAAATGTTACTAGTTGCTGACCAGAAGTCAGGTTACTTCTTTACTTTTGAGTCTGAAGGTGGAGGTTTTGGGGCATGTTGTTCTGGTTGTTGGTTGTTAATTCCTTGATCTTAGCATGTGTTGTGCTGAGCTTCAGGAATTTTATAGGCATATGTCTGTACTTTATCCCTTTGGCATTTGCTGAGCAGACAACTGGGTTCCACATCTTTAGCCACAACAGACATGGATCAAGTCCAAAATTAAGCAGGAGGCATTTTAAGCTTATGGTTTTATGGAAATTATTTTGTAATGCAAAATGTAGGTCTTTTGACAGTTTCTATGAAACAGTGCCTATGAAACAGAGCAGAACCTGCCAGCTGTACTGCAGTGAAGCAGAAATGTCGAAAGAATATTTCCTTGGATTAAAGATATTCCCACTTACTCCATGAATGAGAAAGAAAGGAAAGGGAAGGGGAAAAATGAACAAGCACTACCAAATCTGGTAGAAGCAGAGACATGAAGCAAGATCACATTGCTGGATCAGCATTCATGCCACCCTAGTCATCTGAAGTTATGGTGTCTATGCGAATAGTAATGGTGTAGGACACACAGAATGGCTGAGCTTGGAAGGGACCTGTGATGGTCACCTGACCCAGTCCCACTACTCAAGCAGGGCCATCTAGAGCCAGTTTTCTGGTACTGTGTCCAGATGGATTTTGAATATCTCCAAGGATGGGAGTTCTGCACCTTCTCTGGACAACCTGTGCTTGGTCATCCTCACAGTAAAAAAGTGTTTCCTGTATAAAAACTGTTTAACTATTTAATACCAGCAGAGGAGACTTTTGTTGTTGTAAGCATATCACAGTACAATACTTCCAAGCTGAGTTTCATAATCTGATGGAAGAGCCCAGCAATGCAGCTGCTGGGATTTCCAGTGTTCTCTTGAGTTGAAAACTCTCAAAAGTTCTTCCTTTATTTGCATTAGATGTTTCAGGAAGAAAATGCCTCTTCACCCTCATGTTCACTTACAGAACTACTAAAATTTTTTCAGATATTGTGCAAAATTGTGAGCATTTTTAAATTTACACCTGTTCTTTTCTTGACTATAAATGTTAGTAAGATGGAAAAATATGTCAATATATGTGAAGGAGTTTTGATCTGCATTATTTCCATTTTATAACTTACATGGAACAGTGAATGCTCTATTAACACTGAAGTTTTTAGTGTAGGTCAGTGTATTCCAGTTAAAACCTTCTAAAACTCTGTCATGTACTATAGTCTGTTAATCTAGCATCCCTGTGTTTTCAAAATGTCAGATAGATTGGTCATAGAAAAGGCAGAAATAACTCTCTGTGTAGGTCTCCTCTCCATAGTGAGAGTGCTGTATGCAGGGGTGAGAGGGCATTTGATCATTGGATGCTGTGGCACCACAAGTACGGATTTGAGGCTGGGGGAATGTAGTGGAATGTGTATCTATCTGTCCCAAGGAATTCTTCCAAATTAATAAATATTCTTGCTTCAATTATTAACCTTTGTTCAAATCACTGAAATTGCACCTTTGGCTGTCTTGTACAAATGTTTTTGAGATTTTCAGTGTACCCTTTATCCCAGTTCTTTCCATAAAGCAAGTACATATCACAGTGTTTTCTCTTTTTACAATAATAATGTTGATAATCTGTCACTTTCAGTTGTGATTATGTTGTCAGCTAGGCCAGCAACTCTGTAAAATATCTAGAAATCCCTTGCCAGCTAAAACAATTTCTGTAGTGTTTCAGTCAGTACCCACAGCTTTAGGAATGTTGCTAGAGGCAATGGAAGTTCCGCTCTCTGTGGGCCAGAATTACATATGTACAGAGGTTTGGGTTTTATTCTGTTTTGTTTTCTTTTCTTTTCTTTCTCTCCCAGTGGTCCCAGTTGGGCTTTATGCTTAAACAACCTACAGCAACTTTCCCAGTGCTTCTGCACCATGTCATGTTAGAAGGCAGTGGCAACTGCATGATTAAAGTAGGGGCTTTTAAAATGAATAGTACCTACCCTTGAGTTGTGCTGACAAGCACTTTTATTTGTTTTTTGCTTGAGGAGGATAGAAAAGGGAAGGAAAAGGCCCTAAGAGTTGAATCTGTAACGTAGCATTCTACTTTCTATTTTTCTATGTCATTATAGACCGTTATTTCAGAACGTTGTTGACAAATCTAGCAGTTTTCAATAGTGATGTTTGGAACAACGTTCTGATTTTCTTTCTTGTATTCCTGTACTAGAAAACTGCAGAAAAATTTCAGACACTCTGGGGAAATTCAAAGTCTAACCAATGCCTTCCACCTGTTTTTGTTTTAAATACTGTATTGCTCAGTGGAGCTTAGGCATATCATAGTACATCTACCATGTAATGTTTAGATATCTTAATGAATAACTTAACTCTAAATAGCCTGCTTGTTCTGAGAAGTAAAGTTATTTTACCCTAAACAAAGACTGTATGCTGTTTCACCCAGAGGAACCAATTTATTTTCCTTTCCTGAGTCTGTTTTGAAATGTGGAAGTGCCCACAAGACTCCTGCTGCTGTAAGCCAGGGCTGTCACAGTGTCAGCTCTGCCTTTCGACAAAGCACTGCCTTTCAAAAATCTGAGATGTTAAAAGGGATTTGTGCAAAGTTTTGAGACTTTCCAAGGAAACAGAAGTCAGAAATGCAGCTTTTAGAACATTGCTGAAATTGTGCGCTTTGGGGATTATGTGAGAGTCTGAAGCTCATGTTGTGAGAAAGATTAGTTGCAGAGTTGTTTCGGTTTCATACCTAGCAGAATCGTAGATAAGCTATGTTTGGGAAAAGCCAAACAGTAAATTGACTCATGTCATCTTCTGTACCAGTTGGAGTACTTGGGAGTAAAAGCATCCTTTCATTTGTTAAATCTGGAAGGGCTTGTCATGAAACTGAAATGTTATATATAAATATATATATACACACATGCAAATGGTTGAGAAATTTATTAATAAGCAGTAAAAAGAAATAAATCAACTCCTTGTCTTCATGGCAAGCCATTGACTTAGTAAAATTGTGTAGGTATTAGTAAGGTTTCAAAGCCTGTACTTTATTTCATCAGATCATCAAAAAACCCACTGCATTTTACAGGTAGTGGAAGAGTTAAAGATTAATGTCTTTAATTTGCCTTTTAATATAGCATTTCTTCAGTAAAAGCCTCAAGTATAAAATTCAAGTGAACCATGACCATAAGGTTAATGGATTTTCATCAGCTGAATTTTATAAGTGTAGCAAATAATTATTTGTCACGGTCTTCATTGCGATTTGAAAATACCCTTAGGAGACTGCCATTGGTATAGAGAAGAAAACTACCCCATATTGATTTTTGCTTCTAATGAATAATCTTTTTAATAATTGTATGTGGTATGGTAAATCTCATGATCATCTACTCAGTGCATGCAAGTTCTAGATAATTTTCAGTCTTACCTCAGTTTGTTCTCTACCCCGTTCTTACTGAGTTCTTATACTGTAATAAATGCATATTCAAGCTCCATGGGGCTGTGCTGTGGGAGGTGCTTGGCATATTTTTGTAGGCTGAGAGAAACAATCACTGAAGCAATTTATGGCTGGAACACTCTTTTTTGAAGGGGGAGAGAAGCTTCAGCTCAGAGTACTCACTTCTAACCTTGGTTAGTATTCAATTTTCCGTACTTAGATACGGCTGGAAAAATCTTCCACGTATTCTGCTTTATTGTGTCTAAATGTACATGTATGTATTGTCATCTTAATTCAAAACACACTTGAAGTAGGTTTATAATATAATTTTTCAGTGCTATATTTTGTTTACAGTATATGTTTGCATTTCAATTACATTAATTTTTAAGTTGTGTGAAATAAAACTTTTGCAATGTGATTAATTCTGATTACTTGGGACTTGTTGCAGTAAACACTCAACATATATAATATAGAAACTATTTTAAAATAAGGTGTTGCACATCATAAAACTCTAAAAGGATATATTTGGCATCACAGCATAACAATACAGAAAATATAGATGTGCAGTTTGTCTGACTTCAGTTATTGCTGTTCATGAAACAGTATCTTATGTACATGTTACATTTTGGTTTCTGGGCTTTTCAGCAGTCTGTCTAAACACTTTAGTGTTGCATGAATGTAGCATTTTTGCATTTTAGTTTCCCAAATTTTTGTGGTACATGTGCTATAAATTCTATTTAAAAAATCCAGCAACTTCCTTTTCCTGAAGAATTTAGAATCACAGTATGTTACAAGTTTTGCGTATCAAAAAACTGCAGAAGCAGAGATTGCAAGTGCCAAAACATTTGCAGACTTCATCTTGTCTTCATCAGAGAGAGAAATGTTTGCAAGACCCTGTCATCAGTTCTTTGTTGTATTTCCTAAACTTAAAACTTTGAGCTGGAATTTTGCTGTAGACTATCATCTTGAGAAAATTCCCTTGCCTTCCAGTGACAATGTTTTAGTTAAAGTGGATCAACCTATTTGTAGAACCTGTGTGTTAGTCAGAGCAACATCTTTTCAATTCTTATCTTCCATTCTTGCATTGTTCTTTTGAGAAGTTTTGTCTCTCCGTATTTTTGGTCAGGGAGCTGAAATTTACCAGTAATTAGTCTAGGTATGAAGAATGTGTATTTTGTTGAAAAGCTGTCCAAATTTAGCTTATTCACAAAACTCAGGTTAAATACACTCAGTAGAAAATGCTTAACATCTTATTTCTGAGCTGAATATCTGTAGCCCAGGGATGGAGAGTCTTGCCCTGCAACCAGTCATCCCCTACGGGAAGTGCACAAAAAGGCCATGGCAAGAAATGTGATGAGGTGATCCTGGACAAGGAAGGGGAAGGACTGATGGGGAAGAAGAGGAGAATGAAGAGCAGAATCAAGGATAGAATCAAAGACAGAATGAGAGAGATTTTTGCAAGAGCGACAGGAGCAGAGAGGTAGAGATGGGAATGTAGATATTGTCAGAGACTGGGAGAAGAGGAGAAAGAAAGGAGTGAAAGAAAAATAAGAATTGGAAGCAGGAGCAATGGAGTGAAGATTAGGTAGGATCAGAAATCTAATACTAGATAATAGTGCTTTGTAGTAGCAAAGTTCTTTATTTTCCTTTTGATAATAGCACTTCATCCAGCAAACAACTATCAAAGTTGTTTCTCACCCTTCCGTGTGCTCAAATGAGGAGGATGATGGGCTGCTGTTGTGCAGAGTATTGCCTAAAAAAAAAAAAAAGGTAGAGAGGAAAGAAGGGAAAAAACAGAAGTCGAGTGGATAGCCAAAGTCAGAAAGAGAACTGAGAAGAGGCATCTGGAAACAGAAGGCAAGCATATGAAAACGTTTGGACTTACAGGAGTCTTAAACTTGCTGGCAGCTTAGGCTGATGTCATTCCACAAGACAGAATTCATTCAACTTCTTGGTCGTTTGGTGGTTTGGGGCTTTTTTGTGTGTGTGTTTTTTTGTGCTTTTTTTTTTGTGGGGTTTTTTGTTGTTTCTTTGGTTGGTTGTGGGTTTTTGGGGGGTTTGTTTGTTTTTGTTGTTGTGGGGTTTTGTTTTTGTTTTTTTTTTAAATCCTACAAACATTTTAGCTTTTTCAAACAGTTGCGAGAATGAGGCTATAAAATCAGGGCTTGGTATCCTCTACTACTTAAGGTTTTTAGTGTAATTTGGTATAGTCATCAGGTAACTGAGGAAAGTCGTTGTTCTTCAAGATAGTATGTATTATGATTTTTCCAACAGCACACAAAAAATATCAAAATAGACTGAAGACTCCTGTTTCACTGTGAAAACCAATGATACCCCATCTTTCTCTATGATCCAGATCCCATACAAAGATTTCAAATGTAGATTTGCCATCAGTCCTCAAGATGCATGCAAAATCAGGGTATAAGCCATTGTATTTGTCACAGGCAGTTTCAGGATAGACGATGAAACAGTCTCTATGAAAAGGGGTGGATCAGTATCTTATTAATCCACAGCAGGAATCTAAAAATGCTGGTCTAAATTAATTCTGGTAATTTGTAAAACATTTCAGTTTTCTCCATCACTCAGCGCTTTGCCAGAGAGAAAAGGAGGGATAGCCTCTGCTCAGCTACTATTAAAGACTCTTGGGGGAATGTCAGGTACTATATTTTAACACCAGTGCTGCTGGATCTTGTAAA
Source organism: Apus apus (assembly GCF_020740795.1). NCBI lineage: Eukaryota > Metazoa > Chordata > Aves > Apodiformes > Apodidae > Apus > Apus apus. The sequence continues at coordinate 58,145,606 of NC_067285.1, read as the reverse complement.
TCTAGCTAATTAGAGGTGTAAATTTCTTCAGCTGACCTCATGTTGGATCTTCGGAATATGGAGTAAATCACAGGTGAGGTAAAACTGAACTAGTGACATCTAATGTGTTAAAGAGATTTGTGAGTAATAACATTAATCCTGTTGCTGGGTAGAATAACATAACAATGATGTTGCTTCCCAAAAGCTTGTATTGATGTTAAGTCTCCTTAGAATTCAGCTGTTGGTATGAAACTTTTTATGAAAGAGGGGGAGCAAGAACATATTTATCTGACAAATATCCTTGTCATTTCCCCTTAGGCAATTCAGCTCAGTCGAGATGGACAGTATCTGCTTACAGGTGGAGACAATGGAGTTGTCATGGTGTGGCAGATGTGGGACCTCAAGCGGCTTTTTGCTTACCCAGGGTGTGATGCTGGAATCCGATCCATGGCCCTGTCATATGACCAAAGGTTAGATCCAAGCCTGGTCTTTTCAAGATTTTCAGGGAATATATGCTTACAATTAAATAGAATTTTTGTTTTTCTTCTGATTTTGAATGTCTGTGGACCACAGATCCTGGTGATTATATTGAGAACTCTGTGCTTGCAGAAGCTTTTTTCTAACATCTCATATTTGGGGCAGATAATCTTTTTCAGGATTTCTGCTCCTGAGGGAATGAAGAGAGGTTAAAGAAATCTTACTTTGGCAGACTTTAAAGATAGGTTGAGTTATTGGCCTGTGTCAATGTACAGTGTGGGTCACGTGGAGGTGGAAGGTTACCTATGTGTTTTATCATGTTTCCTCTTTCACTTACGATATAAATCACATTCCTAATTCCAGACCGCGATGTTAAAAATAGAACAGTTAGAATATTTGCACAAAAACATTCCCTCCACATACCCATATTGTGCTAAAGCAAATGCTAATTTTCATTTCTAGAAAAGTTATTTTATTTATGTAAAGTGTGACCCTCCTTGAAGATTCCTTCTACTGAAGGCAATTATTTAATCTTTTTACTGCATTTTTATATTACACTTTCCAATGCAGCTGTACTTAGAAGTCCTCTGTGTTTTTATTTAAAAAGTGTTTGTTTCGAAGATGGATGTTTACTATTTCATTTGTACACTTTTAGCATGGAGGCTAGAATTTTGTTTGCTTTGGTGTATTTTCTTAGTGGAGTTCCTGAGTACTTTTCAAGCAGATTTGGCTCCTGAATCCCTTAGGAACATTTCAGTTGTGCAGTAAAGCATATTGCTGAGTCTCTTAAAATTCCACTTACTGAAGTCTATATGGAATATTTTAACATTTTTACTTGGACTACATTTCTAAAAATTGCATAAAATTATCTTTAAAAAATCCAAGCCAGCAAAATCTGGACATCAGTCAAACACCAACAATTTATTGTTAAACATAATAAGAGATTATAGGCATTTTGGAAGAAAAAGTTTTCCATCAAAAAGCCCCTACTGTTACAAGTATTTAAAAAGTTGGAGTTAGAGCTGTTGAATTTTAGACCTCTTAAATGTACAAAATTTTGCTTTTAGAGAATCCTTAAATTGTAATTAAGGACATGTCAATCTAATCTTTGCATGTCAATAAACTGACATTTAATACGGATGCCTTCACTTTGGCTTTGAAGACTCAGAAACTCAGAAAATATTTACTTGAAGTATTTTACTGAGTAATTTTACTCAGTAATTACAGATAAATTACTCAGAGTAATGTATTTGATATGCATGAATGTATGTGTTTGAGTGACAGTGTGTAAAATAATGTTTTAACCTAATTCAAAAACAATATGGTGCCCTTGAAATGAAGTAGTGTCATACTATCAAAATGCAATGTGTTGATGATCTCATATTTAGACTTTGTTTTATAGGAAAAATTGCAACTTTTTCCTCTGATTTTTCTTTTTAATTCTGAGGAGTTTTTCCTAACATACCAGAATTTTTTAAGTCCTCATACTTTTGATTTTCATAAAATTTTATTATGAGACAGTAAAAAAAAATTATATAGAAACTTGTAATTGTGTGCTATGTCAGGGTCATGGCTTTTCAAATAGATCTTAATGATCTCTACTAGTAGGCCAAGGGTAAGGAATGTAGGAAGAAAGAGTTTTTCAGTGGGAAAGCACAATGATTGCTTTCAGGAACTTTCAGAACAATCAAAGCCTTCAGATTGCTTTCAAATCCACACACACTAACATTTCCAACTTAAATCCTGTGTCCGCATCCAATTCCTTCATGTAGATAATGTGCTTAAATGAGGGAGGCAAAACTGAACTGAATACTTCTCCTAGCCTTCCTTCACTTTGCTGCTTCACCAGACCTTCATTCCACTCTAATAATAGCCCCCCAAAAGCAATCAAGCAAGCCAAGAAATCATGCCAAGAAATCTGAAGTGGCCTTGCAGGATGGTGATGGTGGCAAACAATTCTGTTGTCTAACTCATTTGCAGCTTCAGGCTGATCATACAAACAGTTGCATGGTGTTTTGTGTGTTTTGTCATCCATAAATCTGCCAGAGGTGGTGCAGATGGCAATTTTATTCAAATCCTGCTTGCAGAAGCCCTTGAGAGCCCAAGGTGGGAGCCCCTAAAGCCTGTGGAGCACTTCCAGCTCCAGCTGTCTTTGGTGGAAATTGGCTGTTGCCTCAGGTTCTCGTGCCTATATTGATGTAACTCTTTCGTATGTTGATTCCTATGTGTGAAATGAGGTGGCTCACAAACAAATATGGTCTTGTGCTTTCCTTAGGTGTATAATGACTGGCATGGCATCTGGGAGCATAGTGGTTTTCTACAATGACTTCAATCGTTGGCATCATGAATATCAAACCAGATACTGATCCTCAGAGACCAAGACTAGCACTGATGTGGCCAGCTGTTGTCAGAAGGACGCTGAAGACAACACACCTCTCTTGGTGTCTTGCTACAACCTTGTTCCTTATAAATAGCTATATTACATCTGAATGTAACTTAAATTTGCTGGAAGAAGCAACCTATTTTTTAAAGTTAATTGCTATTTTTGTAGACCTTGCTTGACTTTTTTGGGGAAAGGGCAGAGAAGCAGAAAAATGGCGGCTGGGTTCTGTAGTTAAAAATCTATATTTTTAGTCATAATGAGAAGTCTATTTTGATCCCTGTAGGTAAAAGAAACCTAAAGACGGATAAAACACACATTCTAGCTACATTATGAAGAAATGGATTTTCCATCTGAAGCTTTATCTATAACCTTAAGGAATATATGATTTTAACATAATGGAAATTAATTATGATGTTTGGGGAATTTAAATCTGTGCTGTCCTGTACCACACTTCATCTCATACTTTTCCAAATGATTGTACTACATCAGCACTGAAGTTTCTGGGAATCAGTGGTTATATTTAAATTATGGGTAAAGTAATTTTAAACTTTGCGATTTGTTTCCATCCAAGTTACTCTTCAAGCATGTTTCTAGGCCTAGACAATTAGTTCTTTTTTAGTTGTATGTTTTGTGCAGTTAAAGAGGGAGAAATAGGGAATGGAGCTTGTGTTACATCAAGTGTGAATCCTTCTAGTTTCTACCTGGCATCTCCTTGAAAGCACACCAAAATGTGGATTGTTCCTCAAAATCAGAAAGGATATTTTGAAGACTTTAAAATCAACTTATAAGCCAATAGAGGCAGGTATTTTTAAATAGGTGCAAGTACCAAAGCACACTTCTGCTGGTTGGCTGTGAAAGCACTAAAGAGGCAGGTGTTGGCTGGTGCTCAGCCTCTATAGGGCAGCAGAAGCACTAGACTTGCAGGCAACCTTTTTTTTTTCATCCCAGAACTAGCTCCTGCAACACTGTAGCACATACTGTATTCCTTTTCTGCATATAGAAACAATATCTTTTATATTTGCTCTCACCAAATCCAGTCAGATCCTGCCCGATCATATTAAATTACCTCTTTCTTTTAGGAAATAAAAATAATTTATAATAAGGAACAATAAATTATTTTGGTGTTGCATAAATCTACTTTTCTACAAGATTGCTGTGCAGAACTCTGTGAAAATATTTGTGAAAAAGAACTGTTATTGTTTTGTAAGTCTGTATTGCATAACAATCCTCTTTGTATGTTGTGAACTATGAGTTGAAATTTACATTCCGTATCTGTATTGATACATAACATTTCTCTAGCCGCCTACTAGAGCAGTTCCTGTTTTTTCTAAGCATTTAACTACTATCTCTTTCAGTAAAGATTTGGAATGAGAAAATTCAGTTTGAGTGAAGAAATTAAATAAAATTACATTTGTAATTCAGAACTTTGCTGGAGTACTGGGTTTTCGTGATTCAGTGTGTATTTACATTAGAGGAAATAGGTGCTCTGGCTAATGCACTGAGGGAGTGGTGACATTTTCTGTGCTTTCTCCATGTTTAGACTGATGTGGCTAGAGCGGTATCAGTAGAGTTATATTTTTATGTTTTGTGTAGCAAAGGATGATCTGATTAAGCAAAAGCTGTAATTGTCATGTCTCTGGTTAAGTGCCGAGTGTATTGAGCAGTAACATTTGTTATGCAAAACTTGTACTTCACACTTGCTTATGTTCAACAACATTCATAACCTGATAGGAGATTTTGAGGGGAAAGGGGCTTGCTCCTGAAATGCAGTTTGCATTTGTCTCAAGCCAGGGGTGGGTTTCCCATGCTAGGTAGAGGTGAAAAAACAACAGTCAAACAAAGGTGTGTTTTGCCAAATGCAAAACCTGAGAGCCTTCTCTTCATCATCTTCTGCTGACTTAGGAAACACTTTATTATTTATAGAAGAAATAGCTTGTGATCTTAGAGCCAAAGTATTTCACAGGGAGTGGATTTGGTAGATTGCTTTAGAAAGGGCCCTATTGATCATGAGCTGCTTCCCCAGACTGAAAGCATGACTGTATCTGTGTGTGCCACCCTGAGTTGCATCCAGCCCAGTCATACTGATGGGCAGCTGAGTGATGGTATCAAGTATTCCTTGGGGAAGCAGCAGCAGGGATTCAGGGCCGTGTTTTGCACATGATCAGTGCTGCAGCCCTTCTGTGGAAAAGGACATCACCTTCTGCTCCTTGAGCAAGCCTGTGAAGACCTCTCCATCCTGGACTGCTTTGCTGGTGGCTTTGGTGAGTAAGACATAACTCTCCTGGCATGATTTTAGGGTTCTCATTGTAATTTTAAAAATATGCAAGTTGAATTTCTGTTAAGAAACAAATCTTTTGTGCTCTGGTGTTTTTAATGCATGGGATCAGGCTGGAGATTTCTAAGGAACAGTGGAGTTTCTTCAGTTATTTCACATACCTGAACACCAGCAACAAAATCCTGACCCATGTTTTTCATACAGAGCTGCTGTCCTGGAACAAAAAATTTCTTTTAGAAGCAAAAGGAACTTAAAAAGTGGGACTTCTGTGGGAAATTAATTTTACTGCAACCTCAGGAAATAATCGGTGCATGAAGTTTGTGGTATGATAATTCATTATTTTCTTCCTGTTCTTCTAATTGTTTTGTCCCATTGTTTCTTTGTTCACTGTGTATTGTGAGCTCTGAGCTGCAAGATGCTGGAGCACAACTGAGTCTAGCTGTGTGTTTAGAATTTGGGGCACTCAGATAGATGGCTTACTTTGCAGATTGCTCGTTTTTGTTTTTGTCGTGCTTATCTTGTGTGCTTGGGATCCTTTTTCAAGCCAGCTGCAGAGCCAAAATCTGACCATTCTAAGTAATACAGCTAGTGTCTTCTTAAGCAAAGTGCTCAAACTTTGTGGTCAGTGTTTAAACACTCTTAAGTTTCAGTATTGCATACTAACTGGCAAATACTATTTTGCTGAAGCTGTGCTTCTCTGAAAGCTGCATCTTAAATAATTCTGGGCTTTCTTTTTCCAAATATGAAAAAGGCACTTAACATTCAAATGCTGTTTGAAACAAAATCAAGAACAGAAGCAACAGCTGAGGAAAAACTTCTTGAGGGATAGTTGCATGGCAGCTTGCTTCTTGAGTCCCTGCCCTGTTTTGTTGTTTTTTTTTTTTAACAGTGCTCATTTAGTTTAAAAACAAAACAAAAATCCCCTTAGAAAGGATTCCTTTTGCAGAAAAGCTCAAGTAAGATACCTATGTATGAATTAGACATTGAAACTGATTGCAGTGGAAGTGGTTTAATTCGTCTTTTTTTTAATCTTTTAAAAAAAATAAATCAGTTTTACCTAACCAGCATTTTGGATAGGTTAATAGTTTTGTGCATTTCTGTTGCTTTCCAATTGCTGGTTGATTGTAGCTTGAAAGAAATAATGGGTAAATGCAAATTATATTTTTTCTGCTTGCTGCATCAATTTATTTGTTTAGCCTAGGATGATCAAAATAATTTCTCTGAATAGGACTTTGAAACCCTTTATGGTGAGTGTATAGGCAGTGGTATAACAACTTGCTGCTTTACTAGCTAGTATTTTTTTAATTCAAGGAAGTTAGGAAAATGAGAGTCTTCTTTTAAAGGCCAAAGCAGTGATCCCTGTTGGAAATCATGTACAGGATCTTGCTTCTGCCCTCCTTGATGTACGCCAGGGTAGGGGAATGGATCAGCAGGGCACTCCAAGAGGTAACATAGTGTCTGGCATCCCCTGAAGGATGCCTGATCACTTCTAGCAAGTATTTTGGCAATCTGTTTCATATACACACCCAGTGTCATCTCTAAACATAGAGCATGAAAAATGGCATTGGGTGTTACCAGCAAAGTTACCATTGTTGCCACAGTCCTCTCACCACATAATGAAATCATAGTACCTCTGTTTTTGAGAGAGGTTAATGAGGTCTGTAAGAGACTTTCTTCCTTGAATTAAAGGCTGAACTTCCCTACCTCAAACAAAAAAGCTTAATGCTTTTTGTTCCTAAGTCCAGCGCACCGGGTGTGCTGTACTCTAGTGGAGAAGCCTGTGTTTGGTTTTGGTGTGTTTTATTTTTTAAAAAGTAAAGAGGAAAGAAAGGAAAAATCCAGAGTAAGAAAAAGGTTAAAAATACTTTCTGGGATCTTACATATATAAATAATTTAAATATTTTAAAATAAAATTATTTATTTAATTTAGGAAAAATTATCCTGCAATCTCCTAGTTTTAGTCATTACTTCATTCTAGCTTCTCTTCCTCAAGTATTCAGTTTAGATGGAACTATGTCTGCATCTAAAAACAAGAGATCTTTGCTTACTAAAGTATTCCAAAGTAAGATGTATGACCTACCTAAATATTTTTAAAGACTAGATGTAAGCATCAAGCCAATACTTGATGAAAGTAGCATCATCATAAAACACCATCTACTTTAATGTATTTTGACAAGTACTGTAATTAATTTTGTAAGTTCATGAATGGAGGTTATTGTCTGTAAGGGTAAATTTTGATGGAAATCTCAGTGAACTTAGTGTTATGCTGATTTACAGCAGGGGAGGATTCAGTTCTGGGATTTCAAATCTACGACTGTGAGAACTGGCTCCTTTGGGATATATAAACAACTACTCACATTCAAAGGTGCTAAAAAGATCAGGGATTTTTATAAATACTCTTTTTTTTTTAATAATATATTTTTAAAGTGTAGGCATGGTATAGTTGTGTTGTCACTGTTGAGTGCTTGACGAAAACTGACATTCATGTACCATTTTGATAGATATTTATTAAATGCCAGTTACTTTTATGAACCAAAAAGGTGACAGTCCTCTGACAAATATATAACTTCAGGGTACAGTTCCTATAGTAATTTCTTCTTCCCCTTTTTAGCACATAGCATAGTTTTGTTTTATAATTTCTTTTCTGTTTTTGTCTTCTTCTAGAAACTGACACTTCTACAAAGACAGGACTAAATGAAATTGCAGCAGATAAGAAAACAAACATAATACTTATGAGCCTTTATTGAGTATTTTAGTGTTAATCACCATGTCTTTCTTTTTATGTTAAACTGTGATACCCTGTGCAGCACAAACATACCACCTGTGCACCCAAAGATAGAACATCTGTGGCATGGAGTAGTAAGTAGTAGTAGTAGTAGTAAGGCATGGAGTAGCAATAAAACTTTCCTAAGGTCATACACAGCGTTAAGGACTTGTCCAGCTATCCCATAATTTTATCTGATTATGTTGGCCACATGATCATCTTTTCCAGCTGTCATCACTATTTTTAAATAGGTGTTTCTAGGTAGTCTATCAACTGCCTCTGCTCTGTAAATCAAAATACTTGTCTAGGAATGTTTAGATGTCACGAGCTTAGGGACAAATTCAGGGTATGTGTCTTTACTTTCTTCTTCTTTGAGACAAAGTAATAGTTTAGAACTGGCAGCTGTTCCACAGGCATCATCCTTTTTTTATATATGCATGAGGTTTTGTGTAACACAGCTTGTTAGAGATCTCTGCTAATCCATGACAGTTTTTAAGTTATAAAGTAAATATCTAGGCCTTGCACAGTTTTAGAAAAAAAACAGAACTCAGCTCAGCATTCATCACTTTGTTGCTACACCCTCTATATTCTTTACTCTCTCTTTAAATCTCCCAATTAGTAGTAGTAGTAGTTTGTTGCTGTCATCTGTCAGGGCTCCCCTTCCTTACTGCAGGTAGCTGGTTAGCCTGCTCCATCTGAAATTATGCATCCTATCTTTAGCTTAGTTTCAGACTTATTACAGAATTTACCAACTGCACACATGTTCAGCTAATGGACTCACACTAGTTTCTGTTCTGAGTAAGGATAGAGCGTTATTTTTGTATTTTTACACTGTACCAAAATACAAAATTATGTAATTTTTTATAAAGGTCATTCCCATACTCTCCAAATACCTTGAACTTACTCCAGTGAACCTATAACAAATTTAATTCACAGTTTAAGACACGTTTTCATACCTTTTTCTACCTTTTTTTACGAAGATGCTGAATACCTTTCAGCTGCACCATGACCTCAAGTTATCAGTTGGCTGGTTTTGATCTCTGTTTGCCTCTTCAAAAGGTAAAACATGTTCAGTCACGTATTACCTATGTCCTCCATAGGAGTCAATGAGACTCCTCAGAGAGAATAAGACAGCATTTTCACTGACAAAATAACTGAGTTCTCAAAAAAATTAATGGCTTTTTTTTTTTAATGAAGAAAGTTTATTGCAGGTCTTTCTCTTACAATTCTAGTAGAAAGTATAGCTAAGAAAGAAAATGACTGATTCATAAGAATGAGCAAAGGAAAAGAATACGCTAAATACATACTATATTGAACTAAGCATTATGGTAAAGAGAAAACCTCATCTATCTCATGACTGCAGGTTAAGGATAGCTGCTCCCCAATCCTTGTTTCCAGTGCCTGCACCAGCTGAATAAGGGGATAGCACTGACAAAACTATGATAGCTACTGAAGGCAGCTATTTGTAGTAGCTCCTCTATCAGCTCACCCTACAACTAGGAACCGCTACACTCATCCTAGCTTAGATAATAAGCAGCAGGCTTTCCATTCACAGGTCCAAAGTAATTTTCTTTAACAGGTAGTCTGACCCTGGAGAAAGGTGTGAATGGGACACTTCTGGTTAGGATAGCAAATGACTTGAACAAAAAGGCTTCCTTGACTCCAGTCTTTGTTACAAATAAATGTCCAGTGCTTATGTTTACATCCCAAGTCACTTCATTTAAAGTCATATTATCTAAACACTACCCTGCAGCCTGCAAGTCTACTAAACATGATGCAAAACCAACCATCCTTCCCTCTATCTTCAGTGTTTGTCTCATGATATTTTACAGTTAGTCCCCTAAAAAATTTTTCATGAAAATTTGCCTCTTAAAGTTTAGTAGAAAGTTGGCTAAAAATAGAGGCATCAGAACAGAAAGTGAATATAAGTCCTTGTCTTCCTCTCCCACTTTTCTGAGAATCCTCATCAGAAGAACAGAATGGGGCCTGCTTGCAGAGGTGAGGCCAGGTAACTGTTCCTAGTCTCACTGCTCACATAAAAATATGGTTAGCTACACTGTAACTTAGTCTATTTAGAGCCCAAGGCTGTGTGAAATGCAGTTAATTAAACTAACACAGATAACTTAGAAATCATCTAGCATTGCCAGAATCTTTCCCTTACTGCTGTTCTCAAGACAAGGGCAAAGAGCACTCAAAAATGCACATTCACTCACCCACTATGAGAGGATCAGTCTCCCATGACAGAGCCTGCCTCAGGCTCGCCACGAGAGGGTGCACGCAAACTGAAAACTGTCATGTGAAATGAAGAGAAATTGTGGCCAGAGTGCAGGGAGCTTCAGTTGGATTTGGTTTCATCAGTCCTATGCACCAGGCTGATCCCCAGCAAACTCGGGAGATACTGAGGCAGGGAGCGTGGGGGATCTGAGTGGCTCAGAAGCAGAAGGGAAGAGGGTCTTGGACCCAGCCACGTGAGGATCATCAGCTGCAGCAGTAATTGCAGAAATTTTCTCCATTCCAGCTCTACCAGAGTCCTGACAGCGCTTGCTGCAGAAAATCTGACTCTCTTTATCTAGAGCTGTGTTCTAAAAACAAACAAAAAAACAACCCCAAGGCAAAATATGAAAAGAGCAGTAAATCAAAGCCCTCTCTTAACTTACAGGTTAAACAATCTACAAGACATTAAATGCATGCATTTGAGCCAGAAAAAAAGGAGAAATAACATTAGAAATCCTATATATAATTAATTGTAATGTTTTGTGGTGCTACCTTTGGAATACGTAAGGAAGACTTGTCTTTGCGACACGTTTGCCACGATGGTGCAAGTTTAAAATTTTGTCTTGCAAGTCTGATGTGGAAAAAATATTACACGAGTAGTTATGATATGGCAGAAACACTTCATACTGGCTATTAGCAAAATTTAGGTACCTGTGCTTTTGCAGACACAAGGAATCGCATGATGCTTAGTGAAAAATTAATAATCAATTTTTTGTAATAATCCATTTTCAGTAATAAACCACAGGTACAGAAGCATACCTGTTTTTGAAGGTGACACATGAAAACCTAACAATTTTTTCTGTCTCACAGATAAGGGACTACTTTTCTGCTTAGAGGCAAATGACCTCTCATGAAAAGAGGTGCCTCTTTCATGGTGGTGAAATGTGTAATTTCTGAATACTATACTTAAAAATCAGTTTACTGGAGAAGAGAGCAGCAGGTTAGAATAAAAACTGAGAACTCTATAGCACAGTAGGCAGGTTATCTGGAGTACGTGGTGTGTCTGCTGAAGCTGACAGCTTTCATACCCTCTGAAGGATACTGCAAATTATACTAAACCACAGTGTAATTTGTAATTGCTACTGGAATGTCTAAAGTGACCAAGAGGGAAATCTAGTAGTTCCTGTGCCAAAAATACACAAAAATTGCTTTCTAAGACTTGAAGGGACAGCATAATTGGTCTTGTTTCACAGTCTGAAGGCTGATACTGATCATTGTAACTCTATATACTTCTTGGCTTAACTATTTACTTTGTGGAAGATCTTCAACTACCACTGGTAACACAGATTCAAGTTAGTACAGATTAATTAAGTTATTTGTAGTTAATTATTGAGTTATATAGGATGGTGCAAAGTGCACTTAGAGATGGTGAGTTGTTCTGGAACCGATCTCACTTGTACTCTCCTGCTGAACCTGTTGTATTTTGTATGATGTGGCTGTGTGCTGGAGCAGGGGAGGTAGCAAGCAGCCTCATGATACCTCCCCTTCCCCCAAGGCCTTCCTGCCAGGCTTTTTCAGACCACAGTACTGACTATAAAAAGTTACCACGAGAAAAGGTTAAGTATTTTGAATTTAGGGAGGAGTTTTTTGTTATGTTTGTTCTGGGTTGGTTTATTGGTTTGGTTTTGTTGGTTTTGTTTGTTTGGTTTTGTTTTTTTTTTTTAATTAAGTTACAACATTAGCCTACATGCACCAAGGTACAATGAGAAAATTCAGTACTACACCACTGAATTATCTGCTAATAAAAAATTGGCTTAGCACAGAGCATGGAAGGAAACGACTACCTGTAATGCATCAAGGCTTTTAAGATTAGCTATAATATGCAGTAGTTTTATCGTTATCAAAGTAGCTGCTATGCTGGCAAAATTGCATTTCCTCTTTTGCTTTATGGAAAAAGAGATGTGAGTAAAGAGGTTTCTGCTATTTCAGTGGCAGGGTAAGTTATTTAAAAAGGAAAGGAAATGCTTTCAGTTCTTGCTGGTGGTGATTCTCTCCTGTGCTGTCCTCACTACAGCCTCTGTAGTTGTCACACCTTGCACACTGCAATGCATTTTAGGATTAATTTTTTTTAAAGATTTAAGAGGAGGATTAATTTTACTGTTGCTAAGTACTAATGGTTTTTCTTAATTTAGCACTGATTACCTTCTGAATAGCTGAGGTGACAGTTAAAATTTTGATTTTAAACAGACACAATACTTACTTCAATGGCCTTTTTTTTTGGTTCTGACTTCATAGGATTCCCATTTTTTTCCTAATTGCTTTTGGATATTTTAAGATATACATATGAACAAAAATTACTCCCAGGGAAATAGACCAAGATATGTCTAAGGAAGTAAAAAATAGCAAGCTGTATCACTGTTTGCCTAGAATATTTCCAATATACATTACTTAATACAGAAAACTTATTTGTGTTTAAAAATTTTTCCTTTACTGTGTGGTTTTAAAGCTCTTTCCACTTCAGACTGGCTGAGTTATTTCTCCTTTCTTTTTGTTAAAAATGGAGGACATGTATTTTTTGTGCAGCAGAACAAAGCATTGCAGTTAGTACGTACCATTGCCTTGGACCTACTCAGAAGAAAGCAATGCAGGCATTGGGAAAGCAGGAAAAAGGAAGGAAGCAAGGGACAGAAACTAGACTTACTTTAAGCAGAACTAACACAATTGCAACAAATTAAGATTTACAGAACATTTTGAAATTGACAAAAAAAAAATCAATAATGAATTAACAGCAACATGCTTTTAAGGGCAGAAAGAGTCTCCTCTGCATGAATGCTGAAGTAGGTATGTGCAGTTCTACTTATCTGCCACATGATGGTATTATCTGCATTGGCCAGATGACAATATTTGAATGAAATGATGCTAAAGGGGATTCCATTAAATATGCAGATGGACTGATATAGCAATGCACTGCAATACATGAGAGTTATAATACTGTGCTTGTCTGAACCTGAATGCTTGAGTGCTAGTACAAGTGAAAAAACTTCTAACGTGAAGGTAATTAAATGTCAATGTTCTAGATAAACCAGGGCAAGAAAACAAATTGAGGGCTTAACTCTCATTAGATTACGGTGTTTTGAACAAGAACTTACTTTCTGAATGCAGCAAGAACTGGGAGCTGAATTCAGAAATAAATAACTATACATTTACTTCCTTCCATAACTGTTAGAAGGAAATAAGGCAGGAAAAGGGAACATGAAAAGTTTTAATGAGGTGTACTTTCCTGGCTGAAGGAATGTAAGTAGCTAACAGAATCAGAAAAAATCCACACCAATAAGAAGCCAGAAGCTACGCTGTGTCAGAGATTTGAGACAGGCTTAAGTGGCATGCAAGTTGGAGAGGGGCTGAGAGTTAGAATTAAAATTGCTCTTATTACATATTATTGCATTTTATACCAGTTTTCAGCTTCAGGCTTATCCATAGTCTCAACAGTATAAAGAATGAAGCTCTGAAGTCCCTCTCAAACTGTCAAGTCAAACTGTCAAATGAAATGTAGACAACAGCATGAACCTGAAGGACATTTTCTGACTTCTTTGTTCTTTTTTTTTTTTTTAATGTTACCACTTTTCTACATTCAAATCTTTGGCCTATTTAATTCACATAAATATATGTATGCAGAAGCATTATATAAGTTTACCTGCTTTCAGATGATTAAAATGATTCTTTGTTAACATAAGTGGGCTGGACTTTGAGAGTAGTTAATAGTAACAAGAAGGGGATGGAAATCACTGTTATGTTACTATCATAGGTGGTTTTATTTTTCTTTTAGTAACAAGATACTCTACACTGTGACCATCCTTGCATTAGACAAGAATGGACCACGGTAAGAGCAGAATGGCAGTTCAATGTCTATAGCAGTTGCATATTGTCTGCAAAAGTAACTGGTCAATTACGAGTGCAGTTCTGAGTACTGATAACACTAAACTCCACTTCTACCATTATTCACACACCTGCCTTCTGGAATGACTGTTTATGTAAGTTCAACTGCAGGTCATCAGGTTCCTTTGTATACTTTGAAGAAAGTTCCCCATTAGGGACAGCAGGGGTTAGATTAGGATAAAATTAATACGGAAAACATTCAATACCGTGAAGAAAGTTTCTGAAATGGAGCCTGGTTTTCGGGCAAGAATAGTATTGTACAACAGTATGCTTAAGATTAAGCAATACTTGTGCAGAGGGGAAGGCCCTACTTAACTAACTTGGTAGTCGCTATGATAAAAAAATTTACAGTTTTTATAATGAAAAGTTTCAAATAATTAATAAACTTCATTTCAAAATAGCGCTACTTAGTGTTTACATATTTATACTTGAAAGTTTATTTTTATAGCTTAGCTAGCACACTGTGATAGACTCAGTTGCTCTCAAGCAATGATGAGACAATCCAGACTATACATAAATAAAGACTAGAATTAGAGACTATTATAGCTTTGGTTTTGCTATTCTTGCAGCACATATGCTCATAGAGCACTGCTAGTAAAATATGCAACGTATAATATTGATGTAGAAAAATGACTGTTTCTCTTACCATGATGACAGAAACCCCAGCAGATGTGTTATTTTGCTTAGGCAGGGTGTTATTAAAGTGCTGCTTCAGTTTACCTGTTACTTCAGCTTGCATATTATTCTCCTGGGAAGCATCATCCTGTATAAGAATAAACACAACAGTTGGGGGGGGAAGGGGGAAAGCATGTTTCAGTGTAACCTAGTAAAAGAGAAGTTTCCTGGGAAGTAAGCATTCAGATAGACACCCAAAAGTGAATGCACTCTCCTACATGAGAGCTAGATCAAATGGGTTAAGACAAATTACAGAGGAAAGGAATGTAGCAACCACTGTTTTATATATACATTTCTATTTCTTTAAGTGCCATGTGACACTGTATACTTCCAGTCCATAGATTTGCCCCAGAATTATATGCTGCAAGTTTGACTTAAGCATGTTGAAATAACATTATTAAAATAATGTTAAATGTAAAAGGTATATTTGTAACTTGGCTTTTTTTAAAATTAGCATTTTTAATGGTCCTTAGTGTCCTAAGTGCGGACACCTTATACAGGACTATGAATATGCTTGAGAGGAGCTGTTATGCATATGCACTTGTTTTCTTCTCTTGTTTGAGGGAACAATGTAGATCATATTAGGCCCCTCTTTTAAAATGCATGTGGTAATAGACATTGACTATGTATATGTAACCATAGAATTTATTAGTAATGAACTGGTTTTAAATCAATAAGCAATGCACTTTGGTGTTCCCTATTGCTGTTTCTCAAAAAGATGAAGGGCAGCCATCAGCTTAGTGCCTGTGTTAAATTAGGTATTTTGTTTGATAATTTTATTTCTCTTATGAAACTTGAAATGCTTCAAGAAACAGGAGATCATACTTCAAGCAGCACTGCAGCAAGTAAGATGCCAGCATGCACAACAGTGCTTCCACATACGCATTTTTAAGATAGCTGTTTTCTTGAAGGTTGAGTGTGAAATAACAAAAGAGATGCCCAAGTCACACACAATCCTGTTGTGCTGGGTTTCAGCAGGGTTATAGCAACTCTCAGCATCTTCTAATTGTAGTCAGCAAGTGATGCCCTCACTCTGTTCTTTCAGAACATAGAAGCTGAGTGCTGTCAGAGCTGCAGCTAACTGCAGACTCCTGCTGTTCTCTTTTATGTGGAAATGGGAATGGTGGTTCAATAAACAGAAAGGGCATAGCAGAAGTGTAACGTTGCTCATGAAAACTACACTTTGATAGTCAGATGTACAGATTTAATATCTTAATATGAAATTAGAGACAAGTAAAATGTAATTTACTCACTGACACCCAGGGATGGCTTAGGATCTGTGCTGCTGTATATCGAGCTTCAGAATTCACATGTAACATCAGGCTAATTAACTCCTTTATTATAAAAAAGAAAAAAAAAAAGAAGAAAAAAGAGAGAACTTTGAGGAGACTGGGGAAGGATATTACAATGGAAAATATTGTTGTATCAAGTTCTTCTCAGTGTAATTTTCTTGCTACCTGGGTGAAAAAAACCCAACAGCTTACACTGATATCAGAACCACTGATACCAGTGTGACTTTGGGGGAAAAAAATTTTGCTCTTTAGGTTTAAGAGTATGCTCAACAGCATATTTCATGTCTACTTCCTTTTTGTATTCATGTTTCACTGAGTCTTTTGAAACAAGATTAAGAGGAAATATTAAAAAAAATCAGCTATAATGTTACAGTTAGTTCTCTATATATTTGTGCAGATGACCAGAATGAAAACAAACCTGGGACAGTTGAGATCATCCATGGGCAGTGTACATGTACATAGTAACAGTACATAAAGAATACAGTAAGAGGCAAGAAACTGCATCAGAAATTCAAGAAACTGCTGAAATTATTTGAAAGCTATGTTCTCTTCTGTGTTGCTCCAAAAGAATAAATAGAACATTTAATTAATTTCATCAGCTAAGGATCACCTGGTATAGGAAAAAGCAGACACATAGTAGAATTATGCATTTTCCTCTTTCTAATTATGTAGTTAATTCCAAAGTCTGGTACTGTGGCTTTTATAATATTTTAGACTCACTAGAGCAGATGTCTTTAGCCTTACCAAATACTTGAGGCCTTCTGTTAATGGCACCTACAGATACGATAACCCTTAAGAGGTCAATCTGGGGCTTTGAGCAACCAGGTCCAGTGGAAGGTGTCCCTGCCCATACAGGGGAGTTGGAACTAGATGATGTTTAAGGTCCCTTCCAACCCAAACTATTCTATAATAGTTTGTATCATATTCTATGATAAAAATCAGTCATTAGAATAAAATTAAAAAACAAAAACAAAAACCAAACAACAAACCAAAACCAAACCAACCAAAATCCAAATTAACTTTCTTCAGTTGTTTATTCATTTAAGTTTCTTCTTACGCAATGAACAACTACTTTGCCGGTGAAATTCATGGTTCTACAAGCCTATTAAGACAAATACATCCCACTCCTAATGAACAACTTAATGTACTTGGAGCCAAATTCCCACTTGAAAAACCTTTTATAGTCTCCAATTGTCAGTATTAATATTCTTATAATAAGCATTTCAAGGAGATTGTCCATCACTTCCGTTTTGGGAAACTGCTTCTTTAAGCAGATAATAAGGTACCTAACTGAGAGGTTTCCCAACCAGCCAAGTCATTTAGTGTATGTAAGTTTTGTGTTAAGTGAAAGGACACCTTAAGTACCAAGACTGAGGGGCCTTGTTTTTCCAGAATGCATGTCTGGAAGAGTGTGAGATGACTGGAGCCTGGAAAATGTTTAAACAGTCATTGGGAAATGTAGAAATGCTGCAACTTCTCATTGGTTGGATACCAAATAATCTCCACTTGCTAGTTAAGAGTCCTCAGATACCATTCACAGCACGTTACTGAAATAGCTTGAGAAGTGGGACTTGACTTAAAAGTTGGAACCTTTATCCTACAGACTCAATCACTTTAAACACAAATGGCAACAATAACACAAGAACTATTAGCAATGGCAAATCAAGCTGACTGCACCTCTTGAAAACTTCTAACGACTGACTCAAGTAAAATAGGAACAAAGTATGTCAACTGCATTCAATCCACATAGCAGTATTTTTTTCTTTTTAAAGATAGGAAGGAAAAATTCAGAGAGACACTTATTTTACAGCTGAAGCACTGAACCTGCTATAATAGTCCATCATTAAGTAAACTGAGTATCATGTTATACTCCCTGAATGCAACTGGCATTCTGCTACACTTATACACTCAGAAAATGACACGATGGCCAGCAAAACCTGAGCTTTCATCAAGCACTGTTAAGCTAGCTAACTAAAAAGGCATAACAGCTGGAAGAGTGGATATGAGTCTGCTCTGAAACTTCTATTCTGCTTTTCCAACAGAGCACAGTCAGTAGCTTGTCAAAAACACTATTTCAGGTTGGAGAACTTATTAGTACCTTTGCTGAATCAGTGATGTTATCCCAGTAGGGAGAAGGAAATTCCAGCTTCCCAACAAGTATCTGATCAAAGAGGTCTTCCTGAAGGTTGTTTTCACTGTAGGACAGCAGTAATGAAAAACATCATGAGAAATTTGCCATGCAAATTTTTAACTTGATTTGGGAATTGAACAGATACGATATCATCTACTAGAGATGCATAATTTGCAAGCTTATGTAGTGGCAGCACTTCTGAGGTGTTTGCTGTAGTTACGCTGTCAGGAGTGATGAGAACTGGAAAACTAATATATTGAGGTGAAAGAACTTCCACTGGAATAAAAACTTTATAGCTAACATACAGGAACAGGAAAGGTGACAAAAAATTAGTCACGTGCCAGCTTAGTCCTAAAGGACTTGCTACAGAACACATAATACGGGGAAGAAGTGCAGTGAAACAAGCCTCTTTTGTTAAACTATCACAAAAGAATTTTCAAAATCCAAAGAGGACATATGGCAAACACATGATATACATAGTTTGCTGAGTATTGGCAGGCCAGCAATTATGAAAGGGTAAGTACTTTTGTATAAAAAATGTGGTATTATGAATATTCAGCGATCAATGTTAGTGGGATTTTTGTTTTTTAATCTCCCTCTGTTGGCCCTAGCCACTGTGAATATTTACCTGGCCTATTTCTGCAATTAACAAAAAAAATTATTAACCTTGGTTAAGACTTGATTTTATGAGCATGGTATGGACATTCACAATGTCCAACTCACAGATTCTATTCAAAGCAATTGTAATCTGTTTGTGAAATAAAATCTTTTAAAATGTTTTCAGTTTTAAACATGCAAAAAACCAAATACCTAAACAATTATATTTTTCCATTGAAAATTGCTTATATGGTATCCTTTGCAAAAATTCTTATTCAGTCTTGCAATTTTTAGTTTTTGCTGTAAAAATGGCCAGACTGTGCACAAATAACTTAGACATTAAGAGAATAATTCCTTATTAAAGTGTGCCCATTCCTTCTCACTCCCTGGCAAAATACCTAAAGAGGCCCGAAGCATGTATCTATTTGCTTTTTAGAGGAACTTATATAGAATCATAGAATCATAGAATCCTAGGGGTTGGAAGGGACCTCGAAAGATCATCTAGTCCAACCCCCCCTGCCAGAGCAGGGTCACCTAGAGTACATCACACAGGAAGGCGTCCAGGCGGGTTTTGAATGTCTCCAGTGAAGAAGAGTCCACAACCTCTCTGGGCAGCCTATTCCAGTGCTCTGTCACTCTCACAGTAAAAAATTTTTTTCTGATATTCACCTTAAACCTCCTATGCTCCAATTTGTATCCATTACTCCTTGTCCTATCACTGGTCATCACTGAAAAAAGCTTAACTCCATCTTCTTGACACTCACCCTTTACGTATTTGTAAACATTGATGAGGTCACCCCTCAGTCTCCTTTTCTCCAAACTAAAGAGACCCAGCTCCCTCAGCCTTTCCTCATAAGGGAGATGTTCCACTCCCTTAATCATCTTTGTGGCTCTGCGCTGGACTCTTTCAAGCACTTCCTGGTCCTTCCTGAACTGAGGGGCCCAGAACTGGACACAATATTCCAGATGCGGCCTCAAGATTGTGCAATTCAGTAACAGGGATCATGTTTACAAACTTCACTGCTCAAATGACACATATAAAAAAGATTAACAAGGGTTAAAAATGCAACGTAAGCAAATTATTCCCCTCACCTCAGTTTACCATCAACCTTCACTCAACAGTACAAACCAGTAAGCTGCTATGACCAAACAGAAACACAAGAGGGCAAAGTAGACACGTTCACTGAACTAGATACAGCTAGAAGGCAAGAGAAGAAACCATGCCCTTATTCCACCAGACACAGGAGTAAACCAGTTGCTCCCTTAGAAAAAATTGATTCCAAAAATCTGACACTTGGGACAAGTGAAAAAAATTTGAAACAAATAACAAAAAAAAATAAAATGTGTCAATCTAATCCAGTTTTTCCCCAGGATGCCTTCTTCAAGGGTATAGGTAAGACTTGCTCAGAAACAACCTGGTTCTTTCCTATTTTTTTCCCTTTGCCATACAGGGACACTCACCTTCGAAAAGGTGGAAATCCACATAACAGTATGTATGTGATCACACCTGCAGCCCAAATATCCACCTTTAAGCCGTATCTGAGAAAACAAGACTGTGTTACTTGTTCTAGATTTTAAAAAAGTCATTCCAGTCAAACAATTCATTACATTTATGTGAAGATATATTGAGAATCTGTTTTAAGTTACTTGCTGGTGATGTGGAAATATATTTTGTACCTAAGCATCATTTTAGTTAGCGTTCTTCACAGTTAGGAAACTCTGATAGCATAGTTTTTCATTTATTATATTTTTTTCATAAGACTCATGGCTCTTCAGATTCTTCTGAATATACTGAGATTCAATTCAGAATCCAGGTTTCTCAACACAAAATCACTAATGATAAAAGACAAGGATGTGCTTTCTCAGTCCCCATATTGGAGTAACTCTCTCTGAGGTTATCATGTGTTGCTAAGCAACAAGAAATACACCATTCTCCAGTCTCTTGAGTGAGCAACACAAGGAAAAAGAATTGCACCTTTCTTTTAAAGCACAGAAATTAAAACACTAGAGGTCAGTAAGAAGTCTTTTTCTCTGTTCTTTTCTTCCCAGTAAATTCAGTTTGTCAAAATCTAAAACAGGAAGATGAAGTGTCCTTTGATGTTCGAGCTCATTGCAGCTGTGAAATGTTCTTTGATGAGAAATGCATTGAACAATGCCTGAAACAATAAACAAACTTCCCTCCATTAGGAAAACCAAATTCAGAATGGTCGCAGCAATGGCAAGAGTCAGCTAAGATGGAATAGAGGTCTAATAATTCTAATAGGAAAGATGACTTGTGAAATTCTACCATTTTTCAAAATTATTTTCTACTTATGCAACGACCTGTTAAATACAGAGAAATGGGCTTGTTTAATTAAACCAACAGTTATCAAATAGCATGCTTCGAGCAAACATGGTCACTTGAATCAATATGATCTAAGTAGACCTGCTCTGAGAACAGGTTTAGACTAGGTGGATCCTAGACTCTCTTTCAATATAAATTATTCTAACATGAACACTCTCTTTTGCTTGACCATTTTTCCCCATGTAGCTGCCATGTCTGATATTATGGGCTCTGAACAGTGAGGTGAGGCAGGGAACACAAACCAATAAGCTCCACTGCACCAGTGCTGGTCCTAGAGTGACGGTAGGGAGGCAAAGGTGAACTCTAAGAGCAAGGTCCCAGGAAACTGGGAATGAAACCTGCCTCTTCCAGGGACTGAATACTGCCTGTTTTCTCATAGGTGGTTTGATTAGAAAAAAGATGGAGTACCATCTTATTAGGGTATTCTAGTTCTTACAACAGTTAGGAACTACCTGCCAAAAGTAACTAGTTACAAGACCTATGACTTAGTCATCCTCACCCTGTTTCTGCAATGATTTCTGGAGCCACATAAGTGGGTGTACCACAGACAGTATATAAAGGTCCTTCAACCACAGTTGCCAGTCCAAAATCTCCTAGCTTCAAAGACTTGGTTCCATCTGGATATTCACATACCTAGAATCAGCAAAATAAAAACAGAATGAGGAGGAGAACACCTACATTTTTAAAATCCTTTAATTTGTTCGGAAAAGAATCATCATCACACTGAGAAGATTGGAAAAAGAGCTAACTTTCATATTCCTGTAGGGAAAGAAGAGAAAATTGTAAGACCATTGATTGCCACAGTGCAGCTGGTGCTGGTGTTCAATGGAGCTCTCTGCCAGCTATGTAGGTCAGACCATGATTTAGCCTCAAGCAACTAGAGGCAGGGGGGAGAAAAATAAAATCCAATCCTAGAATGCTGAGAATTTTAAAATATTGTAAGAAAAATATAATACTATACTTCCATTTGATTGGGACATGTAGTTTAAAATAGCATTGGCAGCTACAATCACATTTGTTTGACATCTTTCACTAACTCAGTGTAAATGCTGTCAGTTAGCAATACTGGATATTTCATAGGCAAATGTCTTCCCTAACCTTAGCCTAGGCAAGTTCAGAACAGGAGTGAGAATGCTGACTGAGAAGTGCTTCTGTTTCTCTGCCGACCCAAGTACATCTTACCAAAAGAATCTAGAACATCTTGTTCTGAGTCATTTTGTTGATGAAAGAAGCTAAATTTTAGTAGAAAGAAAAGTATTATATGACAGTGGAAACAAGAGTAAATGAAACCAGACCAAGAGCAAAGGAAACATCCCTAATAAATTAATCTCAGTTTTGTTCTTCAAGTAAAATATTTATATTAACATGATTTAATAGGATCTAGTTTCTAGGGTGTAGGAGTGCAGAATCTCCAGAATAGCTGAATTTATTTGCTTTCCTCAAACAAATGAATACTGCTAAGGCTGCAATACCTTCCTTCACTCCCTGGTATAATTCATATCATTAAGGGAAACACTTGTTCTCCTTGATATAACACCATCATATCTGCTATTACTATTAGAGTTTGCATTTTTAAATGAATGACAAGTAAAGATAATGTAACTCAGCTGAATTGACCCTGTGCAAAAGAACTATGTACGTGTAATTATAGGTCACAATTTATGAGAATTATTTGCATTTGCATTCAATACCAGTAGGTTATCTTAACACTTTGCCAGTGTCAATCACAGTGAATAAGATTTACATCTGTTGAGTAATCTCTTTAGGCTTTCTAGGCAGAAAGGACATTTGTGCCTATTTATAACTGATTCAGTCACTAATGAGAGCTTAAAATTTGTTTGCACTGGCTGTGTTTGAAGATGCATTGATAGTGAGACTTCCACCTTTATTTTCTTTATCTTAAGTGCCAAGTTGCTGTGACTACATTTTCCACAAGAAGCACTCCCTCCCTGCCTTTTGTTAAACAATCTAATTAATTTGAAGGCTTATTTAAATTGCTAAACACTGTCAGTGGAATTAGTTGGAAAAGAATTGACTATTAATTGGAAAATATTTTCAACTTATAGCTCTATCCTTGTAATAGTTCAAAGTCCAGTCTGGGATAAGCCATGATTTCTACCCTAGATGCAAATCTCATTAAACAGGATTGACAAACACCACAAAAAGCTTTAAGAAATGCCTATCAAGTGTTGATGAAAGCTACCAGCATTCTTGATGATAGTGGCTTAAGCAGGGGAGATGACAGCCCTGTTTATTCAGAGCATGTCATGCCATATCTAACACCCAGTATGTAATATGTAAGTATAACCTCTGTGTATAAGCAAGATAGCATGCTGTTTCTATTCTGTGAGCTGCAGTCCATGCAGTTCCGAAAGTAGACTACATGGTAATTCTTGTCAACACAGTTATTTTATGTCTCTGCTGAAAACAAAAGTAGTCAGTCCCCTGGGACAAAGTAAATGTATGTACAGGGTTAATTCCTGGCTACAATACCAGTGAATCATCAAAAAGTTGTTCATACTGTGACAGTGAAAAAAAAAAAAAAATGGCTTGAGATAACCATAGGACACATTCACATAAGTGGCACTCAGCCCACCTTTTATCCCACTTGCAAACTATAATAAATAATTAATTGACATAGCTTTGAAATTGATTGTTTTGTGAGACAGTACTCCTGCTCATCCAAATGGCAGCTAATCAAAATGTAGATAAAGATAGGTCTAAGGACAGGTTCGAGCACAGCTCGCTTCAGTTACGGTGATTGCTATCTCATGGCAGAAGATTTATTTCATGCAGACTTCTTCTAAATTAATGTTCCTGCTGTTTTCTGCTCAGCTCCTTGACATTTATATACAAGCATTTGCATTAATGAGAACAAAGTAAGGGAAAATATTAGAAGATAAATGGGACATACCAGGAGATTTTCTGGCTTGATGTCTCTGTGCACAATGTTGAGACCATGAAGGTATTTGAGGGCACTGGCTAGATTGTAGACCATTGCACTCCCATCTCGCTCTGTATATTTTGTAGAAGAAGTGATAGCATCAAATAGATCTCCTCCCTAAAGGAACAGAAAGGTAACAGATCACTACTGAAAAATAATTAAGATTGTAATCATTCACAAAAAAGCTGGGTAAAATCTTCCTTTACAAAAGGCATGCTAAAACACCTGTTAAACAGTAAAAAAAACTATTTTGTGGAAAGATGATCTTGTCACTGACATACTAGATTACTTGAGTCATCAACAGCAAATTTTCAGCTATACTCCAGGCTTCTGATGTCTGAGTTTGGGCAAATTACAGCTCTCGTCTGTCTTGATGTCATTCTATTGATCTTCCTATCTTTGATCACTCATTTGTATTACCTACAGGTACAGGCACACATTTTCCTTTTTTTTTTCATCTTACCAATATAATAGCTTTGCATTGAAAAAAACAGCCTTAATTCTGAGTAAAGTCTAATATAAATTAGCCCAATAATAAAAAGCCTAATGTAACAAATATTCAGCAACTGCAACAAAGTGCAGATTGGAGTTTGTGTAGATATTGCAGTAATATCAAATAAATAAAGCTGAAGAGGACAAACACACAAGTGTGACATTTTCTAATCTAAATGATTCCACGATAGACCAAAGTGCAGAACCTACAGATGATTTCTGAATGTCCCATTTGTGCAGTCTCTGATTATGGATGCCCTGTTCCTCTCAGAATACATAACATGTAAGCAAGCTACTGATGCAGCATTCCCACTCATTGCAAGAAATTTCATGTGGGTGTCTCTATGATTGTTACCCTGGATACATCTGTAGGAGCGATCTATCTGAGCTGTGGGTGGCATTCCACACATCTCAATACATGTGGAAGAAAAGCAGCAAGTCAGGAAATACAAGCCAAGACAGTGGTGTATTAAAATATATTAAAAAATACTGTTGTAAACCCAAAAAAGCCTCTACTATATAAAAATAACTTCTAGAAAGGAAGAAAAATGGGTAGGCTGGAGAAATTACAAATTTATTAATTCAACATCTAGAGACTTTCCTTAGAGGTTTCTCAAGCTGGCAACCATTGAAAGGGACTCTTGGATCTAACAGTATTTCATATAGAAATATAAAGTGATGGAAATTATATATATATATTACTTTTATCTGACATGCCATCAAGCTGATGTGCTGTGTTGCTTTGTATGTACAGAGCACAGACAAGAGAGTGCATGACTAAAACTTGATGCAACTTGTATATTTGGTTCACAACATGACAGTGAAATGAAGATTTTTGTTTTCTCTATATGTGTATGAAAGCAGCAACTATTTTCTGGTGAACTGGAAATGAGTGAATGGTATAAGCAAAACAGGCTGAGACTTTTTTTGGATTTTAATTTTGCTGGCTCATAATCACTTGAGTTTAAACTCTTCATTATATCCATTGTCTACTAAGATAAGTTCATTAAAGAGAGTTTGTTTGTGTAAAGCAAATTATTAAAGATACTAGTGAAATAAATGCAGATGTTCTTTCAATAAAAGAATATCAGTATTACTGCCACATGTTGTAAAGATGATTTAAAAACCACTATCCACTTTTCTCTAGACTGTGCACATTGCAAGATCGTCTCAAATCTGTGTGAGTAGTCTAATAACAACTGAAGAGACATAAAACGGTTCAACATGAGCATTTGAGTAATCAAATATGCAGGTTACCACTGAAATCTTATCTGATTATGTCGCCCAAGATCTTAATTAAGACACTTTCTTAGATTTCACACCAACACAGAGAATTTTAAGGGAAAAAAAAAAGGAAAAAGTCTCCTTAATGTTACCTTGACCAGTTCCATCACCAGATAGAGTTCTGTTGGGGTATCCATTTCTTCTATAAGCATAATGATATTTGGATGCTTCACTTGACGTAGAATAGACACTTCATTTTCAATCAGGTGTTCCTGTTCAGAAAAGAGGATGAAAGTTTATCTGAATAGACTTGAAATTGCCAAGTCACTTTTCCTTTGCTCAGCCAATCACTTGATCAATAACCATACTTTTTGCTGTTTAATTAATACGGTAGAGGGTTATTGTCAGATGCTGGATTTTAACTTGTATTTAGCCCAACCATACTTTATCATTGACCAAATGGTTGTGTGTGTGTGAAATATGGTATTTTAAATTAAATTGGGTCAATGATATCTCTGAAAAAAGACCCCAGAACATGGCAGCAATTCAGGAAGTGCAGATTATACTCTTATGTTGGTATTATGAGGTGAAATTCCGGTCAGAACCCTCTGGTCACTGAGCTAGATCACTATAACCTGCCACCCCCATCAACAGTTCACATGCTTTTGATCCTCTCCAGCCTTCCCCTCTCATTTAGCGTAAGTTACTCACAGACAGATTACCTAGGATTTATTTTTAATGACTTAATTTTTAAAAGAAGTTGTGGATTATATACAGGAAAAATAATATAATTGCTTTGGTTATGAATTTCAGATAATTCTATAATGTATGTTCAGATATACAATGTGCAAAATATGTGACAGCTCAGTTAAGTTGTAGATTCAACAGCTTAATAGCACACAGATTGAGTTTAATTTCCCCTTCCCCCTACTTCTGAAAAAGTAACAGGCTTCAAGAACAAATTAGTTTCAGAATGTTTTGTTTTCTAGAACATCTTAGCGCTTAGTTAACATCAGAGAGCAAAGAAAATTACATGCCCCTTCCCTGTGCAGAATTATTAGTTTTTTCCTTTATAAATATTGTAATACAGATATTGCATTAAGGCTCACTGCAAAATAAATAACAATGCTCGTATAAAACACTTGTTTAGTTACACTTTGGCAAATCAATCATGTCACTGGATTTGAAACTAATTCATGTTTAATGCACTAGTAACATGCACTTCATGCATTTGTGAGCAGAGCACTAGAAGTAGATGTGATCCGCTGTGCACAGGCAGTGATTGAAGATCTAATGCTACTTCATCTTCTATTTCCAGGGTTATTTATAGATTCCTTGTGTTTTGCCACAGGTTTATGTGGCTATTAACTCAGAAACCACATGCCATGTGTGCATCTCGTTTTGTGAGAGTATGGTGCAGCATATAGGGGCTAAACAGTCACACCTTTGAAATTCACTTTGAAAAAAGCATCAATTGTCATTCTGAACAAACATTTGTCTGTTCCAAGCAAAGTGCTCTGGAGAAAAAAACAACAAACATGAAGCAGTTTTGTTAAACAGTGCTGAACCTCATCAACAAACAAAAGTGAACAGCCACAGCACACTAAGCCGTATGGATGGAAGCCTGTAAATTCAAAACTAGCATTAAGAGTCTGAATAAAAACCAGAAGCTTATTACAGCTTTTTCTATCTAAAGAACAGATAACACATTTACTACATCCATTAATTATGGCTAAGTCAAAATAACTTTACCTTGTGCTTTCTTTGTTTCACTTGACTGAATTGTTAATTATTTCAATACAGGTTAGGCACAAGTAACTTGTATTTAAAATAAACAATGTTTTTTTAAAGGCTCTAAAATGTTGTTGAGCTACTCTTTGAATGTCTGTCATGAAAATTCTGTCATTAGTTATTTTAAACCACACTACTGTTTTCACTCGACTTTGTTTTGTAAAAAAATAAGTTCTCAAACTTGTTAAATATTCTCCTAGATAGTGCAATACAGATATCAGTCTACATGAATATGTTTTATTTACAGAGACATTATTGTATCATTAACATTTAAGCTGCTTTCAAAAAATACATCAGTCAACTGGATTCCAGTTCCAAGACATTCAAGAAAAACTGCTGGAAAGCAGTGAGCCACATACAGGTCATGCATATTTGGGCCAGATGGGTGTTTTTAAGGCAGGGTTAACATTGACATGTGAAATGGAGTGAGAAGGAGTAAGCTGTAGCAAATTTAATTATTTGCTTTGTTGAAATTCTTCCTGGACAGTTCTGCCACTGCCCTAACAGGAATAAACATCTTCCTAATAACAGTCCTCTGCTTGAACATACACATACATCTATATGTAGCTATACACACAGGTTCTCTCAAAACAGACAAGTAAGCATCCATGGGGTTGATGTTTTAAATTTGTTTGTTTTAGAGCAATGAGAATGATAAGTAGAAAATATGGCTAAGCTCTACTGTATAAAACTGATTGTCTATCTCTAGACCATTCCAATGCCTAAGCAGCTGACTCAGACAAGTAACAAAAAACATCTAAAGTTGCAAGCTGTACACATCACCCAAAGGTTTTCTTTTGCAGTGAAACACACTGGGTCGCCCTTCCCACAGCAGAAGAAATGACAACAATTTAATCTCAAAAAGGCCATTTTAGGACTTTTTCTTGTGGTTATACATTTTTAAGATTCCCCTTAAATAAACCTGAGGCAGGAACACTTACCTCTCTTACACACAATTTAAAACCTGCATAGATGAAACATTTCTGTTTGAGGATGTCTACTTAAAGCAGGTCATCACCGCAGGTAATGCATTAATGCACAGTAATATACAGCTCCTTGCAATACAAAGAATGTCATACAGATTTGCCACATCTTCCTACAAGGTTACATTCCATCTTTGGAGCCCCAAATTACACTTCATGTAACTGACAAAAAGGGTATTTTTGAGTCAAAACCTTGGCTTGGTTGCAAAGTTGCCTCCATAATAATTTAAATGCAATAATTTACATAAAAATTAAGGTGCATCAAAACATCCATCTTTTCAGCCATTCTTGAGAATGGCATATTTCCTACTCTCAGAGAAACTTTAATCCAGAATTTGATTGCTAATTAATACTGTGCCCTCAGTGTTCTGTTAGCTAACACTAAACTATGATCCATTTGATTCATAAGTTCCTTCAGAGCATTTTGTTTTCCAAGTATTGCAAAGCAGTGAAAATAGAAGTATTGTATTTATTGTTATCTATTCAAACCTGTAGTCTACATGATGCAACACTGCTGAAGTGACAATATAGGACTTTTTTTTTGAGCTGGAATTAAAAGAAAGTTTAAGGAACTCTTCTGTTAGAGATTTTGTTATACAGGATTGTGAAACTACATAAATGGAAAGAAATATTTGTGAGAATTTATTTGCAAATCTATGTTCTCTGTATAAAAGGAGCATGCACAACCATAAAAATATTAAAATAAGATAGAGGGAGTGATGGGAATGATATAAATACACACAGAGCTATAAATTTCCTATCCCATATTTTAAAAATAAAAAATCTTTCTAATAAATTTTGGACATATGTTAGCATTTTCTTTGTTAGTTCAAGGAAATAGATGGCAATGTGTTTATATTTTACTCTGTAAACTAGTAGACTAAGACTCACTGTTTTACTATTTGCTTCTTGGATGTATTATGATCCTGTAGAGCAGATATCCTGAAAATAGTCAGAGGACTCAAACATACCCACCACTGATGACAAATGAGCAGCTGCTAGTGCTGTTTCTGCTATTTTTCTTTTACATGCAAATCGTTGTACGCTACCTTTCCACAGCATTTAGCCTTGTCTATGATCTTCAGTGCAAACTCCTTTCCTGTGGACCTAGCAAGGAAAACACGAGAAACATTAATTAGAAATCGGTCAACAAACTCTGATATTATCTGTAAGAAAATACATAATTGTAACAGAATGCCTTGGATGTTGCTGACAGGATATTCACAAAAGGCACTTGATTTTGTGGGGGTTTTTTTGTTGTTTGTGTTGTTTTGGTTTTTTTTCCTCAGCAGCATTTGTGCCTTCTGTTTCCCTGACTAACCACAACCTAGCTCACTTTGTGTGTTAATCCCAGGCTCCAGCTGCAATTCATTCTTCTGTGACCTGGCACAACTCCCTGTCACTTCTACAATGGAACCTGAAAAATTTTTCTTCTGCCTTCCACTTCCTTTTGTTCAACTGGCAGGCTTTAAAGATAAAATCATACACATGTATGTGGTAGTGAGCAGAATAAAGACTGATATACCAGTGGTAAAACTCAATAGGATTCAGCAGAGCTAAAACCCAATAGTTCATTACAGATTAGTTTAAAACCCCTCAGAATTTATTAGGCACTAATTCTGACCTTTTATATTTCATTTTTTCTTTATTTTTTTAAGTACTCTATGAAATTCTACAGCAGTCATCTAAACCACCATTAAGAGGGCGGTTATGTACAAAGTAAAAAGGATTACTGTTTTCAGTAAATACTCTCACAGAAAGGAGCTGATGTTTGCCTTCTATCCCGCTAAGCAATAAAAATCTCCATTTATCCAGAAAGGGAAAAAATGAGAGGTAAAAAACCAACATAAATGATTTTTTTTCCTTCTTCTTTACCAAAAAGACATTACTACTAATATTAATGATGAATTAAAACCCAAAAGAAAATCCCATTAAGACCCTGTTGTTTCTATTTTGTGTTGTGTCAGTACCTACAGGCTCCTTTGTGCATAAGAACACCACTAGCATGTCTGGTAAAAAACACTGGAGGTGGTTACAAACCCAAGTCAGGAATGTTTTTAAACTTCCAGGTTAGTTTTCACTATACTTTTGGCATTAGATATAACTACTTGAAATTAGTACCTTACAAAAAAAGGAACTAAATTAATATTTTGCATTTGATTTATCCATTAATGAAAAAAATGCAGTAGAGTATTTGCTCTCAAAGTGCAGCTGTATCTGAGAGGTTGTCATAGTTACAACCTTATCTGGTCTTTAGATAGAAGTGTTATCTAAATGGTATCTGTGAAATGCCATCCTCTTATATTATCGACCTGTGGTAAAATCTGCTATGAATACAGTGTGTAATTCAGAATCACAATTTATGTATTATACTAAATGAAGTGCATTATCTGAAAGCCTGCAAACAACTGATCAACAAAACCCCCTTTTACACCTTTGACACTCATGCTGTGTAGAAAGGGGAGTTAACATTCACAAAGCTAATTTACCAACGAATTTCAAATCCCTCTTGCAAATGTCATTTACTCCAGTAACTAAGAAAAAAATGTGGCTATCATGCACATAATTTGTGGGCTAATACCACTGCCTATCACCAGCATCGTCTGACAAGTTTCTGATATTCTTCTCTCTAGCTGTCAGTGTCCATCTGTTGACTCATGTCTTTATATACAGAAATATAGGCATCCTTTACAAAAGAGACCATCTTATTATTTTTGTAGAACAGCTAGTATAATAGGATCCTGGCTCCAAAGCTAAGACTTGTAAACATAACACTATTAGAAATGAAGTGTAATTTTTAATAGGAATTAAAAGACAAGCCTTCATAGTTGGTGCTTCCTCTCTCACTGTTATCAGCTTCACTAAATACAAAGATTGGAAAACATACAAAACTAGATGCTTAAGTTTAATTTTGCATTTATTGTTTTTAATAATTGGAAGGTTGTTTTTCTAGTGCAGTCCCCTCATTCCAATAAGCACGGATAATGTTTTGAAACCCGAGTAACTTAGCAGCCCTTGTCCCAAGGGAACTTGAGTGATTTCCAAAATGCACAGCTGATATGCCTGAAAAAATTATTTTATCTTAGGCTTTTAACCTATTCTCTTTTATGAATGTTGCTCATGTTAGAGACAATGAAGGATGTGTGGCCAGTTTCAGGGCATACAGGAAAACACTGCAAAACATCATTCACTTGGTGCCCGTGCCAAAACTTTTTGGTTTTGAAACCATGGAAGAGCCTTTGAGAGAGACATGGTGTGCTGGTGCCTGATGGGATCCACCTGTCCTAACGCAGGAAAAAAACATCTTTGGGCATAAGCTGACAGGGCTGATTGAGAGACCTTTAAACTAGAATGAATGAGGGAGGGAGATACCAAGGGTTGGCACAGCTTTGCTCGAGGGTGGCAATGCTAGTAGGAACACTTAATGGCACACCCTAAATAACATGCCAGCAATAACATGCTTTAACTTTTGGTCAGCCCTGAAGTAGTCAGCCAGTTGGACTAGATAGATGGTCATTGTAGGTCCCTTCCAACTGAAATATTCTGTTCAGCTTCACTCAAGCTGCTAATGTGTAGCTTCTTGCAAAATGAAATGGGCAGAAATCCAGTTGCAACTCAGCTGGCTATACTGCCTTCTCACTGTTTTTCTAACAGACCTGCAGTGTTTAAAGGAGCAGGGACATGATTACACACTGACCAAGTAATGCTTGTCAGGAACCAGCATTGGTTGGTAGAAACTGTTCAAAAAGAAAAAATAAAAAATCAAGAGCTTGGAGTCTAGATGTTAGCACTGACCAGAAGCATTATCTTACACCTGTACATGCAACACAAACTTTTTTTTGAGCAGTAATTGTAGCATATTTAGATCACATTTAGTAATTTTTTTTCTTTATCAGCACTGTACTCAGCTGCTATTTCTAGAAGCTGCCACCTCAAGATTTATTCCTGATTCTATAAACCTTGTACATCACTATCTCAAAACAGTATTAAAAATAACAATTGTCAATTGTTTCTACAAACCAGAAGTGTCTATTAGACATTGTGTTACACACCAACTGCCAGTATGGCAGTAACTGTCAGTAACGGAGAGAAGTAATCCAGATGCAGTATAATGAAACAACTTTCTTGAGAAAAAGCTACAATGGCTGCAGAAAATTATAGACAGTAAGATCCATTCACCTGTGTTTTAGTAGAGGAGACCCCAGGCTCAGCCTCAGTACTCAACCCTTCTGGCCCTATCTACACATCTACAATCTGCTAGGAATGAGATGTTTCCACTCATATCTTTCTTATGATTTAAATAAAATCAGCAGATGAGGATCAAATAATAAAAACTGTTTCCATAACTTTTGTAGTTTTAACAGACATTTGCTGAATTTTCCCAGGATTTGCATACAAGTTGAAGATTTCTCATAATATTTAAGAAGCTGACGTAACTCTCAGATTGATGAAGACAGCAGAAGCTGGTTTTAAAAAATACACTGAGAAAGTGACAGTCAAATAATCTGTTATGTTTGCACTAGCAGCAATGTGTGACAAAAAGCTTGTAGAGGAAGAGCAGTAACACAAGACAGGTCTGTAAAGGTATCCTGCCTACCCACGGGAATATTTCAGAGTCTGAAATACTGAAGGGCTGATGTGAAGCTGGTGGTTACTCACTGTGTTAATTCACAGAAGAAGCAAGCACAGGGGAGTCAGTAGCACAGGCTAACAGCCACCAGCTGCATGCCTTGAAGAATACTTCAATACAAGATACTGTAAAAAATCATTAAGCAGCAGGCAGTAGGGATACTACAGCAGCAGAAATGCTGAAGCAGAAGGGGCGTCTCTCAAAGACTGTTCAGATGCCACATATAATTCTGTGCTATCCAGAATAATGTGTTGTGTGAGGGGATTTCTTGAAGATCTGTGGAGCCTTAAGAGCCTCCATTAGAAGGTGATACCTCTTAGTTTTTGGGATAAAAAGCCATGTTCCTCTGCTGCTCTCATATCCCTTTGCTGGAATAACACATAGGAAGCTCTGCAAATTTTGCCTAGTTCTCCTGAAGTGGTGGCATATCTCTACAACTGTTCTTTGCTTTCATCTCCTTAAATTTTCTGTGAAGTTATGCTAATGCACAGGGCTTTATCCTGTAAAATAAATAGCAGTACAAAACAGTTTTCTGCTCACCGTTCTACGCACTCCTTTACAACAGCAAAGTTGCCATCACCAATCACCTTTCCAACTTTGTACTTCTCAAGAATGGTAGATGACCCTGAGCACTTGTTTCCATTCACACCTGCAAAAAAGCAATAATGCAAGCTGAAGAGAAGTGTCAGCAGGATCTAATACATTCCCAATGGGCTCCACAGATCCAGAACAGTCACAAATGCAAAATTAAACTTAAAAGCAAGCTGCTTTCTTCAAAGCTTATTCCCTTGTTTTTATCTCATACATAAGAAAGAACAAGATAAAACTAATTAGAGATTTTTGACCTTTCAACACACAAATAAAAAAATTAAATACTACCATGTTTTTATGTGGACATATTCTAAAAGAAATGAATGCAGTTAGAAGTTCTTGGTCTAAATGTTTTTTGAACTCAAAACATTTTTTTGAAGTATCGTTTTGCACACTCAAAGAAAAAATGCAAATAAGATTAATCTACAATGCATGTTAAAGAACCCAATTTTTATCTGCTGAATTCCTTCAAGTTCCCTTAGTTGCTGCTGAAACATCCAAAATGCAAATAAATTTGCTACTTTTTGCTGGTTTTGTCTGGGATAGAGTTAATTTTCTTCATGGTAGCTAGTATGGGGTAATATTTTTTAATTTGTGTTGACAGCACAGGGATGTTCTCATTACTGCTGAGCAGAGCTCACACAGAGTCCAGGCCTGTTCTGGTTCTTACCCCACCAGCAAGTAGGCTGGGAGTGCACAAGTTGGGAGGGGACACAGCTGGGACAACCAACCCTAACTGACCAAAGGGATATTCCTCACCATATAATGTCACGGTCAGCATATAAAGCTGGGAATTCGGTTGGGGGACAGTGATAACTGCTTGGGGATGGGCTGGGCATCAGTCAGTGGGTGGTGAGCAATTGAATTGTGCATAATTTTTATTTTATTTTTTTACTTTTTCTCTTACTTTTCTGTTCTATTAAACTGTGTTTACCTCAGCTCATGAGCTTTACCTTTTTTCCCCCGATTCTCTCCCCTGTCCCACTGGGGAAGGGAGAATGAGTGTATGGCTGTGTGGAGTTAAGCTGCCTGCCAGGTTAAACAAGAAAATAGCTTATTTCAGTATTTTTAAATTTAAAAATTGACTCTACAATTCAATTTAAAAATAAAATAACACTGCTTTAAAGAGATAATGAATGAAAGGCTAAGTTTAGCTAAGGTTCTACCTGAAGCACACTGTGCTGTTTTGAGAGGGCTCCATTTTCAATCCAGCCCCAAAAATACTTCTGGTGATACTCTGCAGGGCATGTTCAAAACCACTCATATTCCTAGTAGTCACTATTGAAGTGCAGGGTCCACTAATATGCTACCACTTGATGCAGAAAATGTGATAACAATTTTTCCAAAGTAAGGCTGTCAACCAGGTATCAAGCATCTCAGAACAAAAAAAATAATATTTGGAGCCATCAGAAACCATCTAAAAGTGCTAAACCAGCTGTCACTTACCAGAAAATCTTTGCAAGCAATTATTAGTGTCCTACCTTCGAGACTCTGGCAATGGAGTGATTCAGGTACACCATTCACATTGGAAGAAGATCCACCATGTGGAGAAATCTATGGATGTACACAAAACCACTATTTGTGACAGTAAAGTAGCCAGACAATAAACATCAAAGTTGAAAAAAACACTCCCTAAAACCTCTTACAGAGAATCATCTTACCTTTCTACTCCCATGTTGGTTTTATTCTTGCTTTCATATAGTCCATCATCATTACAAAACATCGTCACTTGCACCAATTTAAGATTCAGCCCTGATATTCCTATTTAGGTAAGTAGATAAACAAATTCCCTCCAGCTGCACCAAGTTCCATCTAAAGACTATGCAGCCAGTGTGTGTGGAAGCACCATTCCCTCCTCGTTCTGCACAAGATCATTACAATACACTCTGTGTACATTTCCATGTAAGCCAGAGAGGGCCATGTCCAGACAACTCTTCAGTGGCCACTGCAGCAAGCATGTGCTCTCGTGCTGTATTCTAACACACCTGTCCATAGCTGAGGTCTCCCTACCTGAACTCTGGCAAAATATGCTATTTTTAGATTAGCACTGAAGCATGCTAGGAAGGTAATGTAGAAATGATTGCATGGCCCTACTAGTTTTAATTTAAAGAACAGAATTTTGGCTTAGGTGGCAGGGTACATCTATGATAATTGAATCTGCTTGGTAACCTAGCAGTCTATATTTTAGGCTGTTGTGGGTGTGAAGATTCATGACATCTGCAAGGATTTCGAGTTAGATGTCTGCTATGCATCCAGACATAGATCCAGTTTCAGTAAATGTGACACTGTGTAAAAAACAAAAATATCTACATGATTTTGAAAGATGAAGGCTGAAGAAAACTACTTTTGCTGTACTAAAAACTTAATTGGTACTCAGTCATCACAATTCTTAGGTCACCCTGCCATACTGTCCAGGGACATACACAAAAATCAATGCTGATTTTAAAAAGGGGTGGAATCATAGGAACGAATGCCATAAACAGTTACATTTACTGGATGTGTTCTATGTGCCACTGTTTTATAAGCCCTCCCACTACAGTTAAGTATTGGGATGCTCTATGAAATTAAAATATACTTTGGATCATTCCCCCTCCTCTACATAATATTTCTTGCTGTTCTGTGAAGTTCCATACCTTGTTTTCTTCATGGGCTATTATAGTAGTTCTCACCACTCACCACGTAAAGGATTAAAATGCTTCTCTGCCTTAAGCTCAGTGTCTGTCGAAATGGCTTTGCATGACACCAGGAATGCAAAGGCAGCATTTTCTGTTTTAGCTGACATTGTCTGGTTACACTGCTGAGTATTTTAAATCATTAACACTATTGTCAATGAAAGAACTAAACTGACAGATAGGGATATTATCTACAGGCTCATGAAATGCTAATGAATGCTTAAGTTTCTAGTAGCAGCTGAGCTGCCAAATCAGCTAAGGGTACAGTAGCTAGAAGCTGTAAAACTTAATTTTGCAGAGCCTCTAAAACAATGATGTTTACTAGCATCAGGCACAGAAGGAACATAAAATAGCAACCAGTCAGCTACTACTCTGCTCCTTGCTGTAACTTTAAACCAGGTTATGTTAATGCTGCTGTCTTTCTGAGTTATCTCTTTGTTTAACATGGATTAGGAACAAGGACATTTGGGTTAAATGACATTTGTGCAAAATCATGAGTCAGTGTCTTAACCAGTCTGTCACCTTTTCTTCAAGCATGAAGTGGAGATAACAGATCACTGCAAAGTATTAGTCATCAGCTAAAAATATTAGTAATCTATTTTGGGTTTTCAGTGAGTGTGACAATACATGGGAATATTTAGCTCTCGTTTCCAACTTTCTTCATCCTTGTAATCAGGTCAGAACATGACTGGGCACATTTTTTCTTCCCACAGTGTTTAGAAGAAGGAATCAAACAGCAATAGGAAAAAAAATATATCAAAAAAAAAAAAGCTAAAAGGAATACAATACAGGAAAAAAAATATCTAATGCTGCTGTTGTGGCTGAGATGTTAGATCAGAATCTGAAATGGCAGGTTTAACTGTAGCTCTGCCACTAACGTGCCTCACGGCCTAGACATGAGGCTGAACTCACTCTACGAGAGACACGGAGTGTAATTTGTGTGTTGTAGGTCTGTGTGTCAGTTCCTTAGCAGCAAAATCAGTCTAGTCTTACCCTACTGTGTCAGAGTGCAGTAGAAATAAACTCTTGAGATGTCTGTGAGGTGTTTGTCTAGCCAGAAAAGGTGGGGAGGAGGTAGAAATTGCCAATATATGACACAGAAAAGAAGTGATTTTTATTATTATACTGATTTTTTTATCATTTAGCTACTTAGTGACATGCAATACTTCGTATATCTGGTACTGTTGGTATCACAACAGCTGCAGGTATTTTGAAGGTGAAGTAAAGATTTTGGATGTGCAAGTAGACTTGACTGATTCACTAGCTGTTCCTGAACAGCAAGGAGAAGGGAAAAAAAAAGATACATGTTGCTTTGATACTACATTAGTGAATATGGATGGCATCTACAATCAAACTTCCAATACTGTTCCTAATAAATTCAGAGTGCACCGGTCTTAAATCCACCCTCTCACATACACACACAAGTCCTAGAAAACTCAGACCTGTGACAGAATATGATTCTTTGTTTTTAAACACTTACAGAAGTGTTTAGAGCAGCAATGGCTATTCAGCCATTTGAGTAAAACAATGACCTTAGAACGTGAATGCAACTGGCCAAGAATATCTTATGCTGACAATCGCTCCTGTTGCATTTAAAAATTACGCAATATATCAACTATTGCTTTTACTTCCCTCCAATTGTCTCCCTGAGGTTAACTGTATTTCAACAGTAGAACCTGAATGAAATGCATGACACAAGACAGTTGTCAGAGATACTGAGAGTTCTCAAAACTAGTTGCATATCATTTTACAGATTAATTAAAGATGCTGTAAAGATGCTTTTTGTCAGCTTAGTACCTGAAAAAAACCTGCCCAACTGTTTTGTCTACATGGTGTGATCGACACACTAGAGAGAAGGCATGCCATCCATAGAGACTCTGACAGGCTTGGTGGTCCTGTGCAAACTGCACGAAGTTCAACAAGGCCAAGTGCAAGGTCCTGTACCTAGGCTGGAGCAATCCCAAGCCCTAATACTGGCTGGGCGGAGAACAGATTGAGACCAGCCCTGAGGAAAAGGAGCTGGGGACATTCATAGAATCATAGAATCCTAGGGGTTGGAAGGGACCTCGAAAGATCATCTAGTCCAACCCCCCTGCCAGAGCAGGGTCACCTAGAGTACATCACACAGGAAGGCGTCCAGGCGGGTTTTGAATGTCTCCAGTGAAGAAGACTCCACAACCTCTCTGGGCAGCCTGTTCCAGTGCTCTGTCACTCTCACAGTAAAAAATTTTTTTCTGATATTCACCTTAAACCTCCTAGACATTGGTCAATGAGAAGCTCAACATGAGCCAGCAATGTGCACTTGCAGCCCAGAAAGCCAAATGTGTCCTGGGCTGCATCAAAAGAAGCATGGCCAGCAGGTCAAGGGAGGTGATTCTCCCCTCCACTCAGCTCTCCTGAGACTCTACCTGGAGTACTGTGTCCAGTTCTGGAGCCCCCAGCATAAGAAGGACATGGATCTCTTGAAACTATTCCAGAGGGCCACAAAGATGATCAGAGGGCAGGAGCACCTCTGCTATGAAGACAGGCTGAGAGAGTTGGGGCTGTTCAGTCTGGAGAAGAGCAGGCTCTGGGGACGATATGGCAGCTTTCCAGTACTTGAAGGGGACTACAGGAAAGCTGGGGAGGGACTTTTTACAACAGCATGTAGTGGCAGGACAATGGGGAATGATTTTAAGCTGAAAGGGAATAGATTTAGGTTAGACATTAGGAAGAAATTCTTTACTATGAGGGTGGTGAGACACTGGAACAAGCTGTCTAGAGAAGTTGTGGATGCCCCATCCCTGGAAGTGTTCGAGGACAGGCTGGATGGAGCTTTGAGCAGCCTTCTCAGACCTTCAGAAAAACTCCTTGATATTATCAAAGAGGCATTCTCTGTCTTTATGAAAACATTCAAACTGGTGATGAATCTAACTGTAGACTATGAATATTTTAGTGAAATGGTGAATTAACTGTTTGCAGAGGTATTCTCTGAAATCTGGGGACACTTTTTGATGTTGTCACTGTAATTCATCCCAAAAGGCTGCAGTAAGAAAGGGCCAAAAGATATTCCAAACATAAATTGTTATTTATATAATCAGTATTTCTAGTAAGATGTTGTTAGTATTTATTACAATGCTTAATAGTAACACAATCTGTATGACAGAAACATTTTTAAAGCGATACTTAAACACTGCTGGGGACCCGACTATACAGAGAAGCTACTTGTAACAACAAAATAGCCAGTTATAATGCTCTGATTTTGCTACCATTAATTTGAGCATATTTGGTACGGCATATATAGAATGCCGTGGATTTTGATGCACTGCTTTGGAAACACTGAAGAATCACAAAGTTTTACCCTTTTTGAGTTGCATCACATTATGCAAAGTATTTTGCAAGCTGATGACAACGGTGAACGGACTTGACACTAAGTGCAATACCTCAGTTTCCCTACTAGCACAAATTAGCCAACTCATTTTTATCCACTGTATGAGCAAGAAA
Source organism: Apus apus (assembly GCF_020740795.1). NCBI lineage: Eukaryota > Metazoa > Chordata > Aves > Apodiformes > Apodidae > Apus > Apus apus. The sequence goes on along the minus strand of NC_067285.1, from coordinate 58,105,729 downwards.
GGTGCTGAGCTCCACATTAAACAAAGTCAGCAAAGAATTCCTCTAAGAACTGCTACTGACCTGTGTCACCAGGTTGGATAATTGAATGTAAACATGTAAGCACATGTGTACACAACTGAAGAAATTAAAACCTTGATGAAGATAGGCACTAATCCTTGAAATCACTTAAGCACATGTTTAAGTATATTAACATCCTTATTGGAGTAAAAGGGACTACTCAATAGCTTTAAGATAAGCAAGTACTTAAGTTATTTGTTGGATCAGGTTTTACTGCCCTTTCACTTTGGTCATTTGGTCAATCAATTGAAAAAGTAATACTGAGACAAATTCAAACACAATGCTATTTAGCACAACTGTGATTCTAAGAAAGACCTCAACTGTAAAGCTTCTTTACTTGCACAATTTTATTTTCCTTTTAAAAAGATAACATGACTTTATGGTACTTGAATTCAAGAGGGGACAATAAAACAAAGTAAGGATAAGGAAGTTAAGACACCATTTTCCAAAATCTCATATTCAATCTAGTAACACCAAGATCAATCCTACAAAAATAATAATGACTTATAAGAATTGGATTTTGAATAAAACCATGCCTCCCTTTCACTGTTTTTATGTTGATACTTCACCAAAAACAGTCATTGCTACTGGATCACAATCAAGGAACAAGGGTCACTGCACAGTGTGCTTGATCCTTTTGGAATTTATCCTGAGATTCACCAGATAACTTTCCCTATCTTTAGTTTCAGGAGCACAGCTGTGTTACTCCTACTGAGCAGATGTATCCCAATGGGATAAAACAAGAGGTACTCACTGGTTTAGTAACACATCAGGTTTGACCATTTAATTTGGTTTTGCTGTTTTCTTTGGTTATATAGGGGTGAATTATTTGACATGAAAACCCATTAGTATCCAGAATAAATTAAATTTCAAAATTAAAAAGTACAACAGCCTACTTCAGTGAAATTGACAGTGAAGGGGAAAGAGGACATGTACACTTTACTGAAAACTGCTTATTACAATCAGCATTATTTCTATCTTAGTGGAGCTTTAATCAGCTAAAAGCAGACCAGACAGCTTGGGAAAAAAAAAAATTAACCAAATTATCTACTTTCTAAACTTGTAATTTCATTAAAGAAAGACAAAAGAGTATTTGTTAAATATAGTGTAAACCAGCTGAGAGCCCCAAGTCCAATGATTTTGGTGTCCTCACCTGTAAGTTCTATAGCAGAGCTGTCCAGACAAATTTTAAGACACACCATTCTCATTTTCAATGTCAGAACTATTGCTACTCTTAAAAATTGTTTTACAGGGCAAAGATCAGTCTTTGTTGCTTTGGACAAAGAAAAGCTATGGGATAGCAAGCTCAACAACAAAGTCAGAAATCAACACTAAATTTTCTTAATGAACTAAGTAACCAAAAATAAAATAGAATTAAACAAATAAATTATTATTTTTTTCTCAGAATAACCATGGAAACTGAGCAGAAGTCGGTGCCATGCTCTTGCAAAACAGACAAAGACTTGGTAACAATTAGCATGTCAAAACCCAGATCTAAATACTATTCAAATCACGTTCTTTAGCCAGTCTCTTAATTGAGAAAACAGTTTTCCACAGAATTATGCATCCTCTTCACAACTGTTATGTTCACCAATGGAAGCTATTACTTGGTCAGAATAATCAGTGTGAAACATTCAGTGTGCTTCCAGAAAGCCTGCAATTGATGATTTAATATGAAAATTCTTCTTGAAAGGACAGTTGTACAAATGCAGCACTAAGATGGTCAACTGTGCTCCAGACTGCTCCTTTTATTTTACCAAGCAAAAGGCACAGAGCAGCCTCTAAGAATTGTAAACCCCAGCAATTTTTATGCAGGAGAGAGCTGCTCCTAAAGGAACCCCTCACATGCTTTCAGGCAGGAGACTGCATTAAGGGGTGAAACTGTGTGCCAGGGATGAAGAAGGGTGATTCAGATGAAATTCTGGGCAAGGCTTCAAGACTATACAGTATCAAAAAGAAGATACTACATTTATACAGGCTGAGATAATATAAATTATTTGGGAGGTTTCTGCAGGCCATAAAACAATGGATAATGTGGGGGACAAATTGGCATATTCAAGCCACCATCACCTTTCCAAAGCTTTAAGTTCCATCCTGCCAACCAAAAACAAAATACAAAAATCTTACTTCAGCTCTCTTCTCAACTTTGACTGAAAAACCACCCTAGCAAGGCTACTCGATGGATTATAACTGTTTTTTGTCCTTTTTCCTTCTTCAGCCTCACTGTAATATGTCATTAAATGAATAATGGAATTTAGGGGGTTTTATGTTTTTTGCACTTACCTTGAGTCCACGAAAGCTGCCTGGGCTTGTTGGTGAAGAACTGGAGGACTTCGTAGATTTTGGGGTGGATAATTGACTACTTGGAGTTCCATTAACTGGCCAAAGCAATAAAAGCAAACAAATGAAAGTAAGTATGAACAGAAGTAAAAAACCCTAACTTGCTTCTAAACATACCATACTTCTCTGATAAGTTATCACTCAAGTCTGCATACAAAGACCAAAACAGACTCCCCAGCATTTAGGAATAAATTAGAAAATCGCATGTCACACAACTGTGCCCCCCCCAAACTCTTGTGTTTGGTATGGAATCAAGAAGACACACAAATATTGCACTGTTATTCTGGAAATGAAAAAGGCCTCTTCTTTGTCAGTGTAGACTTGGGCAAATAATAGCCACAGCCTTTTCAAATGATCTCATTTATTGTGACAGCACAATAAAATACGGAGAAAGAAAATTTTCATAGAGACATTTGATCCTTCATCTCTCCTTTTTGGATTAACACCTTACTTTCTAGGTAGAATGATACATACAACAGAAGTTGTACACCACAAGAAGTATGACCTTCTTGGATGATAAAGAACTTAAGCAATAGTTGGGAAAAATACGGATTTTGGGGAAGAAAGCCCCAACCAGGTAAAATCCAGTAGGTTATTTCTGAACTTCCAAGAAGTTGAAGCATCTGTGAAAACACACAATATCCTCTCTATTGATTTCAAGAGTTCATTAATCTTAAGACCAGTTTTCCAGAGAGGCCTGATGCAATATGTGTTATATCGCCAGTGACTGGAATATAACTTAGGTCAGACCTTGCATTGTTCTGAAAAGAAAACAACAAACTGATGAATTTCATTATGTAGACAGAATAGTACAATGTTCATCATACACAAATATGATGCAACATTATATGATATGATAGGATATTATTTCCTCTCTGGCTGGACCTCATTTTTCCTGGGAGAGAAACACACTGGGTAGAATTTTAAGAGCTAGAAAGGTTTCAGAGCTGGTTCATGGTGAAAAATTATTTTTCAGAAAGAAAAAGGCAACTCTGGCAAATACAGTTACACTTGCACATACCCTTTACACATTCAGAGGTCTGTCATGTTCTAGTCATTAGAAAAAACACTGAGATGCAAAGCTTGTGACTAAAAATTAGATACTTCAGTAGAAAAATTTGCCTCCAAAAGGTCAACCATTACTATATAAGGTAAAGAAATTAAAATCTATTCACAAATTATTTTTATACAGGTCACAGAAAGGTCACTACTTCTTGAACATGACCATTGAGGACTACACTGAAAGATATCCTTATCTGTCTCTAACTCATTACCATCCTTTTAAGCAGGCAGAACCACTGAACTGTGCCTGTGAAGCTGGCTGGTTAACATTATCTTCTTCCCTCTTGTAACTGCCCAAGGAAGAACATCTCAGCCTACATTGACAGTACTCTAACTCTTTGCTAGTATCTTATTTATGATTGGTGGACAAAGGTGGTGTTCTGAGCCAGGGGTATGACTGGATGATGTTCAGAGGTCCCTTCCAACTTTTGTCCTATGATTCTACAACACACGGTGCATTATGCTGAGGATATTATTTAAGTGGACTGCCTAGACATACAGCTTTGCTGATCTTTTGAGATCCACTGCATGTGAGTTGGTTCACAAATGTAATTGCAAAAGCTGAAGCTGGCCCTGCATAGATGGAAAAGTTTTGCATCTATAGTGTTAGCCAACTGCTTGTGCTGGATTTGGTAGATTTAATTTTCTTCATAGTAGATAGTATACGGCTATGTTTTGCATTTGTGCTGAAAACAGTGTTGACAGGGATATTTTTGTTACTGCTGAGCAATGCTTACACAGTTAAGGCCTTTTCTGCTCCTCACAGTGTCATGCCAGCGAGTAGGCTTGAAGTGTACAAAAAGCTGAGAGGAGACACAGCTGGCACAGCTGACCCCAAGTGACTAAAGGGATATTCCATGCCATATGACATTATGCTCAGCAATAAAACTAGGGGGAAAGTTGGTGGAGGGCTTGCTGCCTGGGGACTGGCTGGGCATTGGTCAGTTGGCGGTGAGCAATTGTTTTCATTTGCATCACTTGTCTTTCTTGATTTTTATTTTTCTGTTATTTCCTATTATTATCATAATCATCATTATCATATTTTATTTCAATTATGAAACTGTTCATATCTCAACCCATGAGTTTTCTTAGTTTTACTCTTCCGATTCTCCTTCCCCATCCCAGTGGGAGGCAGGAAGTGGGTTGAGCAGCTGTGTGGTGTTTAGTTGCCAGCTGGGGTTAAACCATGACACTGGTATTTCAGAGAGCAATATTTTTGTTTGGGATTTTTTTCTACTCAAAAAACACATAAGCAATCTATATTGATTTTTGGCATGAACTTGTCCACTACTATCAATTTTCTGAATATTTCATGTATATGCCAAACTCGACTTTCTTACCTGTTTCCTAAGTATAAGTTCTTTTGAGGCTTCTTTCAACATGTATAGCAGCCTAAATATACAGACTAAAAAATACTTCTCTGTTGCTCTTTTATGTAGTACATATTAGGCTACAGTTCATTAGCATATTGTAATGTTGAAAACTGAAAAACCTATAAATACCTTTTAAATTGTTAACTCCTAGTATGGTCCAAAGTCTCAACTCATTAGTATGGGCCAAAGTCTCAACTTATTTCCTAATCAAAATGTATGTCACTTGTTTTAGAAATACTTTAATTTTGACCTGAAGTTTTAAAAAGGTTTCCTGGTGTTTTAGAACTTAGGCTGAAATAACATAAGAAAAGAAGGTAAAAAACTGCAAACAAAATAAAAAATTAAGACATGTTTTTGCCTTTTTTTTTTTCCCCCTGCTGTAAGCTGCTCTTACTACTGTCTTTTTGTGGTGGCTGAAATTTTCTATTATGATATGCTTTAGAATATACATACAAATGTATTGTTCCTCAGAATGCTACTCTACTTGTAGCTCAATTATACCTTTACAGATCTAACTTCAACACCATCAGCAGATAATCCAACAACTATAAAGCATCACTTACATTATTTCACTCAAATGACCTGCTTTAACAAAAAACCTATACCCACTATGTTGTTGGTTCACCAAATGCAAAACGTGTGTTTCAAGCTTAAAAATATTCACAAATAAAGCTAGAAGAATACAGATAAATGGTGAGGGAGGAAACACACTAGCGATATACAGCCATAATAGTAATGGCTCACCTGGGGATTTTGCTGAAGAATAAGCACCGGAGTAGTGGCCACCCCTCTTTACTGTACTCATATATTTGACACAAAGGAAAAAGACATTAAGGAAAGCAGTTATTGCACAGCTCTGAACATGCATGAAAGGAAGGAGGGTAAATAAAGGTAAGACTACATGAGAAAAAAGGGCAAGTAAATAGAAGGATATACCAGACATTTTGGATAAATTTTTCAAAATAACCTAACTGAAGGGATGTCCAAGTAGACAAGTAAGGAAATGACAACACCGATTTCTAAATACTTTGCATAAAATTCACTGCTAGTAGATATTACATTGAATTCACAAGTTTGCATGAAATGTAGATCAGTTGTGAAACTTGCCTTTAATGCTACATTTTTATTTGTTGTTACTGTGATGCTTCTTTGAAGCTTTTCAGTTACATATTCAGCCTTTATAAACAGATGATAAATATTCCACTTTGAATTAACCCAAAGATGTAAAATTACTTTAACCAGCAGCAATTAAGCAAAACAAATATTGATGTGGAAATGAGAATATGGAACTTGTTGCAGTTTCGAATACACGCACAGGAGCTTACATGTATAGTAATATTCAAAACAGATTGCCATATATTTACATATTCAATTGTTTGATTTCAGGGCCACTTCCCCAGGTCTGAGGGAAAAAAATAATTGTTTTATTGTATTTAGAAATTAAATGCAGAGGTAAAAAAGGGGGAAAACCTCATGCTTCTCCATTTTATTTATTTGCATTAAAGTCTCAAGGGTTGCAACATACAGTGTACAGCCAAACTGCTGGCAAAATCACAATATGAACATTCCTTTGAAAGTACAGAAAGCACAAGAAAAAAAAAATATTTCTTGGTTAATGAGCAGTAACATTCAGAACATCTCCTAAAATTACTTGAAACAGCAAAATCCTATATTTCCAACGTTATTTGGCTTATATAGGAGAAATCTTTCAAATTCAAAACACTTATGGGTATGCTCTAGCTCAACGAGCATGAAATGAACCACATAACCATTCTGCAGTTAACAGTCTTCAAGAAAATCAAGTGCCATGCTGAAAACATATCCCAAGTGTACAATTAGCACAAATTATTCCAGTGTTAATAAACTGAAACTTTTTGTGCCTGTTAATTAAAAAACAGAAACCACATTTCTCCTCAGGATTCAAAAATAAATGCAACTGTTATTATGAATTAGCATTAAATCTATGAGACAAACTGAAAAAAAATGTTTTTTTCCCCTTAGGAAACAAAGTATGGCACTTGTATTTCAGACAGAGCCAACATTTTTTTTCACCCCGGTAAACAAATTCTAACTTTCACGTATTTTACCTACTCTTTCCTAGAAGTAGTACCTGAGGCAGGTGACTTGCTTCGACGTGAAGGCCCTGGACTTTTGGACCCCGTATATCTCATGCCAGATGATCGGGAATAAGAGGACTTCACAACACGGCATTCTACAAAGCAAGCAGATCATTTTGACTCAATGTACAACATACAGCCTCAATGTACAGGCTTCCTCCAAACCATACTGTTGCTGTCTGTTATCCAGAAAATATTTTCTAGATGTGCATGCCCAACTGAATGAAACAATTTTATAAGAGCATCTCAGAACCTTAACCTACATACCATACAAATATATTTGAGCTACTCAAAACCTGTATGTAACATGCTGTCTGTAATATTTATTCATGTCTTCAAGCTGGATTATTAGCATAATTCAAGTTTGTACCTACACACAGCTGAAAGAGCAAAGCAGTCAGCTGATGCCAAGTTTCTTTGGATAATTCAGTAAGTCCTGCATGTGGTAATGGCAGCTTCATATAGGGCAACACCACAGCAAGCCCTATGTACTAAATTTTGAAAGAAACTGATGTTGTGGCCAGTTTTTGAAGAGGTGAAAAATGTCTATAGTTTCCAAAAGTCTGCGACAATAGATTACTGCCATTTACCATCAGCTATAGGTCATTAAATATAGGACAATCTAAATGGGAAAGGAATCAATAGGCATACACGCATTGACATTTTGGAAACTTTTTAATTCTCACATTTAGAATCCACTGCAAATTACTTCCGATGGAATCGTATAAATTTTGCTCCTAATTTAGTCCCTGTTATTCATCACTACTATGTCAATGCCAACATTATGATGCCATGTCACCAGCAAAAACAGTAAGCAGACCTGCATGCCCTGCCAGTTAACTCATGTTCAGCTCTGCACCTAATCTGCTTTACTCCAATAAGGCCTTCAGAGTTAGATGAAGCAGGGACCACCAAAGCTGAAGAGAAAAAGGCAGAAAAAACCCTTCCATCACTGGGTTCTCAGAAAGGAAAAGAGCACAATTAGCCTGTGAAGGTGTAATGCAAAAAGCAAACTTATGACCTTAAAATTTGCAAGGGAAATTATGATTTTGCCCAGACTGGGATTTGCATTGTGAGTTAATATAACCAAGCCCCTCCACTCCTGCATAAGAATAAAATTGTATCTTAGGTAGTCGAAAACTAGGTTGAAAAAATACCCTTCTTGTCACCTCCACTCTAGCTGGATCAACACATTCAGCCAGTTCTGGAAAACCATCATGCTGGCTATAACAACAGAATGGGAGCCAGCTGAATCCTCCTCGCATTTTTTTATCAGGGATTAATTTTTTTCAAAAAAAGAAAATCAGAGAGACTCTTCAGCTGGACCAATATAGACAGAAAAAGCCCCATGTCTAGTAGGGCCTGTAGCAACAAGGGGTAATGGTTTTAAACTAAAAAAAGATAGATTCAGACCAAATTTATTGAAAAAAAAATTTATGATAAGGGTAATGAAACACTGGAACGTGTAGCCCAGAGAGGTGGCAGATGCCTCATCACAGGAAACATTCAGAGTCCGGTTGGAGTGGGCACTGAGCAAACTGATCTCATTGAAGATGTCCTTGGCTCATTATAGGATGGCTGGACTTCACAGAATCACAGAATATTAGGGGTTGGGAGGGACCTCCAAAGATCATCAAGTCCAAACCCCCTGCCAGAGCAGGACCAAAAATAAACCCAAAACACCAAACAAAGCAAAACACAAAAACCACCAACTAGGGCAGATCACTCAGAAAGGCATCTAGACAGGTCTTGAAGGTCTCCAGAGAAGGAGACTCCACAACCTTTCTGGGGAGCCTGTTCCAGTGCTCTCTAACCCTCACAGTAAAGAAGTTCTTCCTCATGTTGAGGTGGAACTTCCTATCCTCAAGTTTGAATCCATTGTCCCTCGTCCTATCACAGGGCACAAGTGAAAAGAGCTTGTCCCTGCTTTCTTGATGTCCATGTATTTATAGACATTAATTAGATCCCCCCTCAGTCTTCTCCTCTCTAGACTGAAAAGCCCCAGGTCTCTCAGCCTTTCCTCATAAGGCAGGTGTTACAGTCCCTTAATCATCCTCGAAGCCCTGTGTTGGACTCTCTGAAGTAGATCCCTGTCCCTCTTGAACTGGGGTGCCCAGAGCTGCACACAATACTCCAGGTGAGGTCACACCAGGGCCAAGTAGACAGGGAGGAGAACCTCCCTCAATCTGTTGGAGACACTCCTCTTTATGCACCCCAAGATATCATTGGCTTTTTTGGCCACAAGGGCACAGTGTTGTCCCATGGATAACTTGATGTCTACCAGGACTCCAAGGTTCTTATCCATGGAGCTGCTCTCTAGTAGATCACCTCCTAGGCCTGTACTGGTGCATTTTGTTGTTCCTTCCCAGGTGCAGGACTCTGCACTTGCTCTTGTTGAATCCTTCCTCCAGTCCTCAGGCACCTCTCCTGTTTGCAATGATCTTTCAGAAATGATGGAGAGTGGTAGAGCCAGCTCCCTCAACACTCCTGGGTGCATCTCATCAGGGCCCATGGATTCATGCACATTCAATTTACATAACTGATCTTTGACCCACTCTTCATTGACTAGAGGAGAGTCTTCCCTCCTCCAGGGTTCCTCTCCTATATCCAGGGTCTGAAGCTCATGAGGGCTGGTCTTAGTAAATACTGAAGCAAACAAGGCATTCAGCAACTCTGCCTTCTCTGCATCCTCTGTTACCAGGGATCCCACCTCATTCAGTAGTGGGCCCATATTTTCCCTATTCTTCCTTTTACTGCTGATATAATTGAAAAAGCTCTTTTTGTTCTCTTTTACTTCCCTTGCCAGCTTAAGTTCTAAGAGGGCTTTGGCCTTTCTTGTTGACTTCCTACAAACCGTAACAACATCCCTATAGTTCATCCCAAGTGACAAGCTCCTTCTTCCACGAACTGTACATTTCTTTCTTCCATGAGACTTTCTTCAGAAGATCCTTGCATATCCATGCAGGTCATTTAACACCTCTGCCTGATTTTCTACTTGAAGGAATGTACCTATTTTGGGCTTGGAGAAATGGTAATTAAAAACTGACCACCTTTCCTGGATTCCCTTTCCTTCCAGAGTTTTAGCCCATGGGATTCTTGCAAGCAGAACTTTGAAGAGTCCAAAGTTAGCCCTATGGAAGTCCAGGGTTGTAATCCTACTTATTACCCTGCTTCTTCCTTGTAAAATATTAAACTCCACCGTATATTGATGAATAAAGAAGGTTTGTCTGGAGACATTCAGGTTGGGAATAGCCTTGGTGACAGTGACCATGATATGGTGGACTTTATGACCTTTATTAGTCCTTTCCAACCTAAACCTTATGATTCTACAAATTTGGAGGAAAAAACCCACACCCACACATCTATATGTATATGATTCAGTATTCCAAACCAATTTTAAAACTCCCTGGTAGAGGAGAGTACTTTTTTCTTGAACTGACATTACACATTTTCTCTCTACAGAAAAACAACTTTTGTAACCAAGTTAATTAATGACCTCTCAGTGGCAGTCAGCATAGGCACAAAGTCCCAGTTTGTCTCACCTCCTTTCCTACCCAACAACCCCTCTAACCTCACAATATAAACTGGCTCAACAGACAAGACCTTAATGTGTGAATTGCCTAGCAGGACAACTCAAGACCTGAAATGGGCTTGGTTACTCTTGTAATTTTTCAAAAACCTCATGAAGACAGCAATATGAAAATAATCTTTTAGCCACAGATGTCAAAAGTGAATATTTTTAACAGATTTTAGGCTCATTAGACCCATGACTGAACCTTTTAAAATTGAATGCTGTTTTCAATGTAACTTCAGGAACAGGGTCAGTTATCTAAGAAAATGGATCAGGTTTGTTAGTGCATTTTAACAGACTTACAGAATCCAGATGATGGTTTGGAAAAACTTTTTAATCCATAGGAAAATACATTCTGTTGTAATATGTCTATTTTATAGTCTATTATGATATACTATTAATAATGTCTTTTCTCCTGTATCACACAACTCTTGAGGATTGAACAGGGGAGGAAGTAGAGGCAGGGTAAGAGGGAAGAGTTCTCAATGAAGTTGACTATTTCTGTGGTTTTAGGATGTATTATTTAGTCTTACCGCTGTGATCCAACACGAAGTCATCCTGAGCATACCGGTATTTCTCAGGTCCACATGCAATGAAGACATCATCATCTCCAAAAAAGTCCTGCAAGCATGTCACCTTGACAGGAAAACACATGAATCAAAATAAACAAATGCAGTACTTTGAAATACTAAATCTTCAGTTAGTCAGCAACAGGAAGTTTCTGTTTTCACAAAGATATCATATGTTCTATTTAGAATGACAGAAAAAATCCAGTTCTCAAGAACTTCAGCTCTCCAGTAGTGCAGGAGACCTCAAGGTCAAAAATGTAAAATATGACTGCCCCTCATCCTCGAAGCACCTTTTCTTACATTTAACATCTGATTTTTGCCTATAACTACATATGCATGCTGATGACTTTGGAAAGACCAACTATAATTACTACTCAAATATCAAAGCTTCTTGTATTCTTACATTAACTGCTTATGGGAAAACATGAGAAGTTAGAATTACTGCATCTCCAAATTTGTGGGGTTTTTTTAATCCTCTGAGGCATTTAACATCCATGTTTTAAAGTCCTGTTAAAAAATAATAATTCTCCAATTTATTCAGAGGTATTCCATATTCAAGAATAGAGAAATACTGAGTCCCTTCCATGCTCTTGCAGCTTTGTCTGTTATTTGTCCAGTAATGACGTTAAAATGTGCCTCAAGAAGGAGTGGGATATTCAGAAAGAAAAACAGTTCAGACAATATTTAAAAACACAAAACCAAACATGTTGAAACAACCACACTCCTCAAAAGTCAGTAAATGTCAGTTTGTGAAGGAGCAAGTGCCTGCTTTAAAAAACAAAATTAAAATGGTACAACAAGAAATCCCACTGAACTCATTCTAACTCCCTTGTAAGAAAAAAATTGTTTTCAGGTAACAAGCTACTTTAAAAACACAAATTAATTAGAATTTTACTGCATAATTGTTTCCCTTTAATTGTTCTCTTTAACATTGCAAACCCAAATGAGATCTAGGAATAAAAGCTAAGAAAGTTAAAACCATTTGGTAAAACCATGTAATTAAAGAGGTAAAACAAAAAACTGCCTTCAGGGAAAGTAGCTTTTTTTTTCCTTCCCAGATACCTGTCAGCACCATTTGCATATTTTAGCCACCGAGAAAATAGTAAACACTGACAGAACTACAGGAAGGGATCTCTCCTGCCTGCAGTATTCTGAGAAACACTCAGAATATCAATGACTCTCAGCAAGAACACCCACACAAGGCATTCACCAGCAGTGCAGTTGTCATGGCAGCTAACCCAGGAATGACAGACGGTGCCCTTACGGCAGGATCCTCACTACAGTGCCACATGCTGAATCTAGCATTTGTGTCACTGTGTTATGCAGCCAAAGGACTGCAGCCCTCCCCAAAATCCTTTTATTGTTATCTTACCGTTGCAGACAACAGACATTTTCAGATGTACTTCAAACTGCCGCTTCTAGTTAAGTAAAGAGGAAGTAATAACTGGATTCAAAAGACTATGCAAATTGAAGAAAAGTTTTGCTAACATGGGATTTATTCCTCTCTACTTAATAACTCTCTCTACTAATAAGATGACGCATTAACATTTACACAGATTTCAGGAATCCAGCAATGAACCCAAATCCACCATTTCAGGGAAAGCTGTGCGAGGCACAAGTTCACACCCGAAGTCCCCCAGACCCCGCTAATTTCCACAAGTTCTGCCTATCTATCACTGCTCTACTCATGCCCTTGGTGCCATTGCAGTGCTGTTGGGAGAAGGTTAGAGTTAAATGCTGTGATTCAGCAGAGCTTAAAATTAACCCTTCTGTTCTGACTCAAAGCCTCCCCCTCACCCGTTAACCTATCCAGTCTAACACCTGAGCTGAGAGTAAGAGAGGAGAGTATGACAAGTCTCAGGTCAGACCCTGGGAAACACACAGGGATATAATATCATCCTTTTGTTCTCTGCAGAGCAGTTCTACAAAAGAAGGGTCAGATCTGTGCACAAAAGATGACAGGAGTACAGAAATGCACCTTAAAATCTTTTGTAAATGGCTACTGTGGAAGGGAATAGAGAACTTTGAGAAAGGTACTGATTTCTATAGGTGCTTTCCCACATGTTCATGTGTATATAGTTTCCACAGGAAAAAATTCACAGGAGTAATCATGAGTACGAGTGATCAGATAAACTGCTGGAGTTGGAGAAATGGCACCTCCATTTTAGAGCTCAGGTTAATGCCAGCCTCTTGATTTGCTCACATGCTCTGTACCTCACCTGTGTGACTTCCAGGTCACAGTCACGGACCAAGACAGCTCACTGTAGAAGATACTAAACTACACTTATAACTGAAAGCCAGATAAATGCAACCATTAGAAAGATTTACATAGATGCTTGCTATATTCCTCCCTACAAATAGCACAGACTGGCTACATGTAAAATACACAAGAAGAAAAAATTACTTGAAAAAGCGCATTCAACAAAGAATAAAGATATCCTAGAACTTACCAGTCCCAAATAACCACATATTATGAGGTGATGGAAGTATTTTTAAAACCAAGTTCATAAAAATCTTCTGTTTTCCTGAAAGTACAATCTCAGGGTTATTTTTCTAGGCCTGTATCATAATGAAGTCAAAGGAGCAGCTCCCAAGGTGCAAAGAGATGATAAACGAAATGCTCCTTATTTCCTACAGAATTAAAATTAAGGTATATGCTGCAATTCTACAATAAGTTTTTTGCTCACTTAGTGTGTAAAAAACTGTTAAGGGATAAAAAGACTAAATAATTTGCATGGGATTTTGAATGCTGAAGGTCCACTGTGGTCTAACTTGCAAATCACACAATTCCACTCCAAAGAATATCTATACTTAAATCAAATAGTAATTTTTTATAGCTTTAAGCAGGATCCAATCAGTTAAGAAATATATATATATATAAATTTGAACACTTATTGATTTTTATTATTTTTTTTAGAGTTTCATTACCAGTAAAACTTGTGCATATGAATAGTATGTCAGTCATTCCAGTAAGTTAGGGATCAAAATTTGGTTTGTGAAATTAGTGTATGACAAATACGGTTTCTCTTTCCACTAAGTGCCTATAATTTGTCCTACCCATTCTTTGTTTTGCTTCACTTGGTGCTAAAAGAACTATTAAGTTCTTAAAAAATATTTCCTAAAATGCCTTTCAAAGCCAGATGGTATTTGCAAAGATGCATTGAAGTGCACCATAGCAATAACTTTCAAATTTGTAGTCATTCATTCAAGTAACAACTCTCTTGCTAGTCCTGATGCTGGGAGCTTCTATGCATCAAGTTGAACAAGTTATAAGCTTGATTCACCTCAAAAAGGTTCATCACCAAAATGACATCCAATTTTCAATAGTGTTGAGAGCTTTTTAAAAATTACATTCATTAGGTAATTTTTGAGATTCAGATCCGGCCAATTCCTAGCTTACATCCACAAAAGCTCTATACAAGTACTTAGAGTACATGCTTTCCACAGGTGGCCTTGCAGTAAGCTCAATCAGAACAGGTGTCTCCTGTCTTTAGCTTTACTTACTATAGATAACTTTTCTTACAAGTTGAACATAATATGTTTGTCCACAGGAAAAAAAATAATCTGTTTTAAATCTGATGTTTTAATGGAAGTTATACAAAGAGCTGCACAAGGAAGTTTTTTAGGATTTCTCATTATAGCTGACACTACAAAAGCTTACACTAAAGGAGTGTCATGCCTCCTTGAATAAATAATTTTTTTTTTTCACACATAGAAAAGTGAAATACATTTTGAAAAACTGCTTTACAAACACTTCAGAAAAAATGTTATATTGTTAACTCTGTGTGTTTCAATCAACAATCTAAAATGTGTTAAACCCTACTTCTAAATAAAACACCCTTTCCTAGCCTGTGTTCTGCGGGTAATTCCATTGCCTTCCCTTAATTCAGAACCAAAAGTGACTTAGTGGTGCTCCTCTGACAACTCAGACTGCCATCAGGTTGTCTTGTTCCGCTGCTTTTGTTCAAAATACGTCACTAGACACAGCAGAGTAGTGCCTATTTGGATAGGACTGAACTGGCACTAAGTCCTTTAAAAAGACTCCTAACAGCTTAGAATGACACACATGAATAGAAGGGATTAGGTAAAAGCAAAAAAAGTTGTGCGAGAAGTCTCAGAATAAATATAACTGGAATTCAACATCTTTTCTTTTTTAGTAGGGTCACCTACAGCATTACTGTGTGTCTGTTTCCATAGAGTTCATTCACTTGCATCCTCATCATAGCTTTCTGAGACTATGTGCAATTGTCTCTGGGCACCATCGCTTCCTGGTGGGCTCAAAAAGGCTGTGTTCACAAGTAGACTAAAGATCAGAGAACAACATAATTCAAGTGGCATCACCCAGGAGAATTAAATTGTAAGTGGCTTCAATTGCAAGGGACCCAAACAAGTATGCAAGAGGCTCAATGATCCAATGATTTAAAATTTGAATTGCCTGTTACAAAAAACCCAGTCCTTTCTTATAAAACTTCCCTATCCTCTCCTCAGTTGAGGAAATCTTGTGACACTGAATGTATCAAGTTGTTTGAAAAAAAATAAAGACCTTTCTAACAGAGGGGCTTATTACTAAATATGTATTTTGTTACAGAAGTGGCATGACTAACAGTAGTTTGCCAGACCATCAATGGTAAACGCACTTCAAAATCACACAGCTGACAGCACAAAAATGTGGTTTACAAGCAGAAAAAAAAAAGAAGCACGAACCCACTGGAATAGGCAGAAATGTAAGTCAAAATATGGAACAGGGTGTTGAAAGGGAAGGAAGAGAAATACATCTATTTCCTGATCTCCTTCTGTCTACAACTGCAGTGTTTTAATACACTCTTTAAATATACTCTTAAATATACTCTTTAAAAATAGATTTATATTTCTGACAAATGTTTATAACTACAGAAGTTTGCTCTCTTTCTGTAGAAATATTCTTCAGTAGGATCAGTTACTGGACTAGAATATATGAATTGTGATCCTCAAAGAAATCCCTTTCCCATTACCATCATGCAGGCCTAGAAAGATATTTTACACAAACTCCTGCTCCCACCTCTGCATCTAACAAGACCAAGATACATTCCCACCATGAAGTAACATGAATAATATTTGATCTTTCATAGACAGAATTCAACAGGTATTTAATAATTGTCCTTTACTATAAAGTTACAACTTAAAAAATTCAATTATATAAAGTAACCAGTATCAACAAGACATTTGTCCTACAACCACTAAAAATAAAGTGAAAGAATGATGCCATGGAGGTTTTTTAGGCACCTGAAAGATTACTAAAGAATTCAATTCCTCTCAAATCTTTAGCACTGAAGAGAGTTCTGGAACTATATATCAACACTCTCCAGCTAGGAGCTTACTCAATAAACTGTATTTATTCCAGCTCAACAAATACACTTCACTTTAAGTGTAGAAGGAAGAACTGTACAGACAAATGCTTTGGCTCAATTTAGTATGGCTGATTCAATTTAAGTAAACAGCAACAGGACTGCACAGTTTAAGTCTAAAAAGGCACACCCTGTGCCTGGGGAAAGCTTCTCTGGAAAACAAATTCTCTACATCAGCTGAAAATGGAACTAAAACATCAAAACTACAAAGCATATGCAAGATTGTATTTGTTTTAAGAATAGGAGAAATATTTATATCTACTGACTTCAAGAAAACAGGATATAGTATAAATATTTTTAAAAGGCAATATAACACAGCAAAAGGAAAACAAGGAAAACTAGGAAAACTGGCATGCACAGTAGCAGCTGGATTTGTGTGTGCTTTTTGAGCTCAGCAGTAGTCACAGACATTTGAAGCTGAAATTTTTAAAGAAACGCAGTGGGGAGTTTTCCACGAATTGCTGAAAAGAATGCAAATTATTTGTTATATGTTAGCATGACAAATCTAGATACAACCTCCCTTCTACTGCGTTCTCTGTGAGGGATCTCCACATTTCTGCTGGGAAATGCTACTCCTCCTTGGCTGGGACAGATTACAGCTATGCCATCCTGATGGTTTTGCCCTTTGTCCCTTGCATCAACCTTTATTTCTGAGTAAGCAAAAGTCAAATATTTGTCTATTTTGCCAGCCAGGTCATAATAGTAATAATAATTTTTGTTCTCCTTTGCAAATAAAGTTAGTGCTGCCACTTCCCCTTCACTGCCATACAAACAGGCTCATAAAATTTTTTGCAGTGTTTTTTAAGCTGTCAGGCTTACAGTTCAAGGGTTTATGCATGTCCTACAGTGCAAAATGCAAGGAAAACACTCTTGCAGGAACAGGTCAGTTGTCTGTTTTTTATTTCAGTTTCATCACCAGCTGAGGCAGACTTAACTTTCCGAAGGAAGAGTTTCCTCTGGGTAGCCTCAGGAACTCAAAAAGGAAGGTGAAAAGGGCATTCTCACCCTTTCCTACCAAGTACTGTGATTTTAACACAGATTTTCTTAGCCTTGGAACTTACCCTTGGTTCAATCTCACAAAAACACCTGACCAGGGGAAAGAGAGTGTATGTGCTTAACCAATATTCTTAACTACTTACTAAGCTATAAGTATAATTTATGACTGAAACCAAAACTGGCACAAAAGAGGTTCAGTACTGGCTTAAGGCAGCTAGTTGCCTGGTTAGACTGAGTCATATTTCCTGACGTTTCCAGCAAACAGTGAGAGAACAGCCAGATGGATAGCTAGAATATTCTAGCTACCCAGGGAGCAGAAATACAGAAAAAAGTCAATCCAGTGAGTGTCTGACATGTCCTTTTAAAAGCCACAAAACTGTAATTGTAACTATTCTATTTTTAACTGGTAGAAATGAAAGTGTCGAAGGTAATTACTCTAAGTGATTTGGAAGCAGGCAAAAAAGAAACTTGTTCAAGAGCCAGGCAAGTACGGGAGCCCACATTATCACAGAATCATGGAATCACAGAATCACAGCATGGTAGGGTTGAAAGTGACCTCTGGAAATCATATTGTCCAATCCCAGGGCAGGTCATACATTGTACACAAGAACAGCAACAGTATCAGATACTTAATAAACTTGGAAAAACAAGTCAAGTGATAAGATTCCTGCTGGTATAGAAAAGAAGCACTTGAGACAAAAGACTTGTGGCAAAAACTTCTGTTCCTTCTCAGCTTATGTTCTCTGTGACAGCTCCACTGGAGAATCTCTCCAGGAAACAAAATTACACAATACTAAAAGAAGGATAAGCTGATGAGGTATTAGCTTCAAAGATCTCAAATGCTACTAAGACTGCCCCAAACACCTACAGGGTAGGCTAGGGAGTCCTAAAACTTGAGAACATATAACTATGAGCTTAATAGGCTCTAGATACCTTTCCTACTATGTAGCTTTCCTACTACTGTAGCTATGAGGATTATGCAATGCATCATAGTAACTTCCCCAATGGCCAACATCCTTAACGTCATTAGCAGAACAGGACAAAAAACCCACTCCTTTGTTCTCTAAAAATAGTGGGAATTAGGTCAAATACTTCTTAACTTCTGAGGCTCAAATGCACAATTGTTTTGTCTGCAACTAAAATACGAAATGCAGTAATAGAGATCCGATTATGTAGAAAGAATGCCAAAGTATTGACTGTGTAACAAAAATTAAAAATTAATTTTGTAATCTTCTGTTATGTAAGTGCACATCTTGACCAGCAAATTTGCTTCAGATTTTAAAGACACTGATTTTCCTGTATATCAATCTCCTATATTCCTTGACAAAATACAGACATTTTTTAAAAGTGAGGTAGGTTTGTTTGTTTGCAATCTACTCAAGAGGCTCTAAGACCTTTCTAACAGTCACAGTTAATCTGTTTGTGAAAACATGTTTACGGTCCTTTTTCTCTACAGCTCCTTCAGGTAGTTGACCTATATTTTGGTCTCACTCTATAAAGTTTTTAACCTATGCAGTCGGCTATCTCTAGGCTTGAGACAAGATTTGCTGAAGTCAATGGAATCATTCGCAGTCCTGAAGCTATGCACAACCACAGCTTGTGAATGGTTGTAGGCCCTCCTCACCTCTGCTGGACAGTGCAATAAAAGTATGTAATAAATATGATTTCTAGGTCAGAACTTCCACAAGACATTGTTTGATTCACCATTTGAGGTTTGGCATCTGGCACCCTTCAAGTTTATTCAATTCAGCAAACTGAGTTTTCTACTTTTAAAAATTTGTAAATGTTGAAATTGCCTGCCTTGGATAAAGGCAGCTTGTTAAACTATTTAGGAAAAAAGAAAAAAAAAAAGAACAGAATATTACAACAAAGATGATAATGAGAGTAATTCTTCTAGGCCAGCTTCCTATATGACTATTTAATCAATGGCTGTGTCACATTATTACAGTCATCATTAGAAAATGAACCTACTTTCACTAATATTTCCCTGATCACTCCATTATGAGGAACAGTAGTAGAAAAGGACAAGACAAACCTTTCTTTCCCACAGGGAATTTAAAGAGTGAGAAAGAAAACAGAAATGTTAAATCTTTGCGTGCTTCCTTGTAAACAGAAAAAGTCTGGCAGTAATCCCAGGAAACGCCTAATACAATATGACAACGCAGAAAGACTGCATAAACAGACTGGTCAGGTCACTGCAACTCATACAGCCATACAGCTACTGGGAACAGACTACAGAATAGAGCAGATATCACATTCTAGTTTTATTTCAATTTTAAACAGATTTTTTGCATCTATTTGTTAACATCTCAGAGTTTAATTCAGCAAATGAACACATGTGGAAATGGAACACTGCATTTGGGTGAGATTCAAATAGATCATCCTCACTGCAATGGAAATGTCAGTAAAGAAAAAATGAGCTATAGAAATACATGCAAATTAAAGCGAGTTCCTACTTGTATCTGTTTCTTAAAGCCTTCCGGTACTGTGGGACTTTCTGGCAAGGTCCATTCACCAGTTTTCCCAAAGGGCAAAACTTATCTCTTTATGGAAAATCGTATTTAAGTATTTGGCTGATTATGTGCATCTATTTAGGTATCAGATAATTACAGATTAAAAAGGACTAAAATTCTGGAAATTTTGAATCATTCTAAATCACACTGTAGAATTAATCTGTCTATTTCTATAACAGCAAATACCCCAGAACAATGTTTCCTGCAGTATTACCCACTGCTTCCAAAAGAGGCAATCATTTCAGTATATAAAACTTAGAAATTTAACAACATATTTCTCAATTTCCAGAGTTACAAAGAGAAACAGCAACCTTGTTAAATATAACAAGAGGAAATTGGAAACGGGTCATAGAATCATCACAGAATAGTCTGGGTTGGAAGGGACCTTCAAGATCATCTAGGTCCAGCCCCCCTGCCATGGGCAGGGACACCTCCCACCAGACTAGGTTGCTCAAAGCTCCATCCAGCCTGGCCTTGAACACTTCCCAGGAAGGAGGATCATTAAAAAAATGCAGCTCATTATATGGCCATAATCCAGTTTGTCTAAAGAGAAGAAAAAAAATAATTAAGTTACAAAACAAGGATTATGTCTGGTATCTTTGTCCATACATGCATTAATCTCAGCAACTCCAAAGTCAGCATAACAGTTTCTTTCCTTAAGTGGCACAACTGGGAAGCCTCGTGCAGAACCAAAAATAGCACCTGACTTCACACAGCTGACCTTCCATCTTACAAGTGAGCAGCTAGTCTAAAAATAAAAGCTACTTGTATTATGAAGAATGTTAAAAGAAAAAATTTGCATATAAGGACAGATTGCTGGCTCATCAAATTCAGTAAAATCTTATGGATTTAACGAAACTCTGTTCCACAACACAAATGCAGTAAAAATATAAACATTTTTTTTTTTTTTTCCCCTCCAGATATTACCCCTTTTTGCACTATTTAGAAATCAGTGCCCTTATCTAGTTGGCTAATTGAAAAACATGGTATTCCTGTACTATGGAGAACTTAAAAAAATAAAATGATACAGTCAAATATCCAATATACTTTCATTTCTCTGATTCTTTACATCTGGCACACAGCAATAATCACTGCAGTCCAAGGTTTCCACCATTCATGGGAAGACACTGTTTCCTAGAGAGGTTGCAGAAGCAACAGCTCTTCAAATAAGAACTATTTTTCCATGGGCAAATAAAAAATTCAAACTTAGTGTTTGTGGCCAGTGCAGAAAGAATAAAAGGCAGGAATCTCGAAAAGTCCTTTAATGAAAGGTACAAATACACTTTCATGTATCTTTAAACTTTAAATGGAAGTTTGAGTTTTACACTAAAACAGGTCGACTGGAGAAGATGTAGATGTCCTATCCCTGGAAACAACTAAAGGTCAGGCTCGATGAGGCTCTGATCAACCTGCTCTAGTGGAAGCTGTTTCTGCTCACTGCAGGGGGATTGGACTAGACAACCTTTAAAGGTGCTTTCCAACTCAAACAATTCTATGATTCAGTGGTTTTCCTATGGCTTGAATTGCTCATGTAGTAGCTGCTAAGGCCAGGTTTCTGTTCAAATTCTATTTAAAAAATCAAATTAAGCAACTATAAGATTCACCACATTAGTTGAAATGCATGACTCATTGCAATTTAATGTTTTTATGTAGAGATATAAAAATCTGATATTTTCTGAGTGCCTGTATCAGGGTTTCAATCTTGTACTCATTCAAAGCTGTTTCTCACATCACTGCAACAGGAGGGGATAAAGCTGAGGTACCCTATACATTCAAGTCTCTATCAGTTCTACCCCCTTCATATATACCACTTCACATAGTAAGTTTTGCTAAAATCCAGTGAGATCCTTACAAACTAGAAGAATGCTTTCCACATGTATTTCAAGTTTTGGTAATTTAACATTTTAAAACCTTATGTTACTTAATTTAATCACTATTCTGTCTGTTTCAGTACTTCCAACAAACCTTGCAGTGCTATTTTTATAATACTAGCTTATGGGTTTTGCAATGCTAATTGCTTGCATACATTCAGACAGCACACAGACCTTTCAAAGGCATTTGATAAGGATACTTCAGTATCCTCCTCACTTAATTGCAAACTGGAAATACAGACACAAAATTAAGCTCACCATTTCAAACAATGACATTTCACAGAGGAAATAACAAAAATTCAGTGTAAAAACACCACCATACATACTCTGAAGGTATCTGGGGCTCACCAAATTAGCTTCTGTGCTTACTCTGCTTTGCCTGTCATGAGCTACTGAGGTCTGCTGAACTCTTCTGCAATATCTGGAACAAGTATGCTGGGCTAGGGGCACCAAGTAAAATCAATGAGGATATAACTGATTAATCAAAAGATTAGATGTTCAGAAAAAGTACAGTCATACATGAAAGAGAAGTATTTTGTAACTGGCTTTCAGAGAACCAATTCAATTTCATTAACTCTCAACTTAGAGGAACATAATTTCTAAGCCTGTTGTGCTGTTTCTGAAACGCTTTACTAAGCAGATAAACAGTTGTAAAACACATTTAAAGATGTAGAAACATCTTTCATTTCATGTTCAGACAACAAATAGATTATGAAGAAGTAACATTTCTAGGCATTAACAAAAAAACAGATATATCTATACTGCCGTACCAGAAATTCTGGGGGAAAAAAAATAAAAAAAGGAAAAATAAAAAGTGTCTCTACCAGTTTCTCCTTAAAAACAAAACCCAACAAAATTTCACACATTTCTTCCTTCCTGCCTGAAAATGTCAGTTCTTCCTTCAAACAAATATCCAAAAGTTTAAGAAATAAAACAAAATTAGCACCATCTCCCTCCCCCAGAAGCATAGAACAAAACCAACAAAAACTCTCCAGGAATTTAGGTGATTTGGTTCTTTTTGAACTAAAGGCTGACTCAGTATGTTCAGAGTTTTTTTGGTAAACTGTCAGTAAGTTGGAAGGTGAAAAAGATGCCTATAGCATCATAATTTAGTACCAAACTATTAAATACTAAAAAATCCTAAAGTAATCTGGACGATTGTTTCTGCAGAGTCAGAACATAACAGACACTGCTGAACATTGGAAGCATTGGTAACATTCTCTTGTTTTGTGAAACTCTGTATCAATTATGTATATAATTGGTGCTTTTGAAATGCAGGAGAAAGATCATCCTGTTTTGAATTAATTAGGGCAGAATTCATTACTGGTATCTGGAAATAAATTTTCAGAGAACAGAAACAATCCACCACAGATTGTTTCTGAAGATCCATTTTCAAACCACTGATTTACTTTTTTTTTTTTTTTTTGTAAGAAACTTTAAAAAGTTTCAGGCCTCCTTCTCTAAGATACTGAACTATGAAGTGTAAAATGGATCGAACACAATCTTCAAATTACAGGATCAACTACAGTGAAACTAAACACTGAAGGCCAGTCACTGTAAGCTCTCCTACCCTCAGAAAACAATGCTGGCACTTCAAAACAATCTTTCACTTTCTTCCACTTATATTTGGCAATATTTGAATCAGTACTTTCTTTCAAACTCCTACCACCCTCTGGAGAGGAAATACAAACCATATTTATGCCTGTAATGCAAAGCTCTTCTGACTTTAGAATTACATAAACCTAATTTACATTTAACGGAAGGCCTAATGCAACAATGGAAGGCTCAAAGTATAATCTTGAGATTTTTGGCTGATCAAATATTTTCAGTGGTTTTGCCTAGTCTATTTTTCCAAAAGATTACTCAAGATAACTGCTGCTAAACTGATAAATCTCCCAAGTTTGTGTTTCTTTCTCATAATAAAGTCAGAGTTCACTAAATACATTATTTTATCTAAGGACTGTTTTTTCAAATAACTCTTTTTCATCTATATAAAAACAACTTAAAAGAATTAATACATTACTTAAAGCCATTTAAATACAGTAAGAAATATGAATTGGGATACATCTGTTGATTTCAAGTTGTTGGTGCTTTGGTTTTGTTAGGTTTTTTTAATCAGTTCATCAAGCATTTCATTATACTTTGTCTTCATGATGCTTAAGACCTAACGTATCAGAATTCATTATTTTCACTGCATTTTTCACATTTTTTTTTCCACATACAGAAAACCAGCAAATGCAGGTTCACCATTCTGGGTCTTTATTTTAAAGATTTAATTCATTTTCTGTATATATCTATCATACCTGTTTTCAACCTTGATGAAACAGGATTTTTGAAAAGCATTACTTAAACTGCAAATACAGATAAATATATAAAACACGTTACAGTTTATAACAAATGGGAAACAGATGAGGGTTCCCAGCTGTAATACATACACAGCTAGTGACATGGAGATCACCTTCAATGACACAGAGGAATCTCTCTGTGTTTCTGATCCTAAACTAGTCTGTGGCAGCTAAGAATAGCAAAGACAGCCCAAACAGGTGAATTGCCACATTATTCTGCAGAGGACTGGAACCTACTGTAGCTACAACATCTCTCTGGCATCTTTCATGATGTTCCTATCACAGCTCCTAAGAAGTGGAATTAATCAAGGTCCAGATCAGTCTGCCTCAATCTAAGCTGCAGCACTGATTATCATTGCTCTAAGCACTATATTACAGTTTAAACACAATGGTATCCATATGTTCAGTCTGGCTCCAAAATTTACCTACTGTTGCAGCTGATGGAAATACCTATGCAAATGATTAATGAATCCTTAGATTACAGGGTTTTTTCATCACCATTATCATGTTTAATTTGCAAAACAGAAAAAACTTTCAAATTTCTTTCTCTTCCTAAAAAACAAAGCAATATCCTCACCAAGACTAAGAAAACATAAGATCATGGCATAAAGAGCTGAAAACTATATTTACAATAGGTTGTTATATTATTTATTCTGTATTAAGATGAAAACAACGTTGAGATGGGAGATGACAGTATCTGGATACACATGATAAGCTTTTGCTACTAATACTGACTCCATTTTGTGCACACAAAATCAGGGCTGCTTTAATCTAGCCGTACTGAATTCTAGCAGTAGCAATGCTCCAGCATAAAACTTTGCAAAAGGCAGTCTGGCATCTTGAGTACCAACATCAGCAGCTGAGGTCTGGGCTGCTACCAGTTCACTGCTGCTTTGTATAAGGGCCAACTTAAAGCCATGCTGTAATTGCACCTCTTCACAGTCAAGTGATCCTTCTGGAACCAAAACTATATGCTATAAACTCACCTCTGCTCCATGCAGAAGGGAGGTTTGTAGTACAGACACCTCCACAATCTGCATTTGGGTGTGCAACCATACAAATAAGCACATTATACACGTCTGCTTGCAATACAACAAAATTAGTAGTATGGGCAGTCTCTTTAATACCAGAGATACCTTACAACTAGCAGCAGCACCAGGGAGAGCAGACACTGTATCTACTCAGAATTACATTGGCTTTGAGCAAACAGGTTGTCCTTGTCATGTGCTTCTGACTGCACATACAAGGCATAAACCCTATTCCTCCAGTTTTCTGCAGTCCTGTCAAGATTTAATGTGTTCCATCTCCAAAAAGTATATAATGTTTAGAGAAGCATCCTAATTTAAGAAGCACATAGTGTATTTTTTCTTACTGCTAGTGTCCCTTATGTGTATGGTTTAATATACAGTAGTTGCCTGACCCTGAATGAGCAGACAAAAAAATAAATTCTCATTTGGTTAACTGTATGTACCTTGTGTCAGAATAAGAAATGCTTGCATTTTTGTATTCTCTTCTTCCTTAGACAACAAGAACCTTGGTAGCCTTCAAAAGAAGAAAATGCTTCCTCAGGCATGATTTCTGACATTCTCTTCAAATGCTGAAATACCACCACATTCTTGAGGCAAAATATAGACCAAAAGAGGGTAAAGCAGGCACTTAAACAAAAATGTGTCCAGATATCATATTTGAATCTCATATATCAGTTACACTAACAGATTCATTGTACATGTCCTGCTATTACAGTTCCTCTATTGAGTGAATTTCTGTCCATACTGGAGTCCTGGCTAGAATTTCAGCCACTCCTTCAGTTATTTACAGCAGTAATAGCCTTAATCCATTTACTCACTATTGCTAAAGCAGTACAGTTCTGGTGACTAGTCCTGCATTATGAGGTTATTTGTGTCCTTACTTCTTCTCGCAAGGTCTAAGGCTTCTGCAGATATTCCCCCAGTGCTTAAAGAGCTTCCTAAGCAGCTTCTGGGAACATATGTTGTTTTTACTAGATCTGGGTAGAGTTTCACTGTGTGTGCCAAGCAGAACTCAGTGAGGCCCTGTCAGTGATCAACTGATTTAGTGTTCAAAATTAGAACCCAAGCCCAGCTACTTTTGGCAGATTCACTGCAAGAGTCTTACCTGCATTCAGCATATCCAATCATAGTTACTTGATTTTACCTACCCTGACATTTTCTCTAGTGGTACATGAAGAGACTGGCAGTACAGTGCACTCTGTACAGTGCATTAAAATAGGCTGGCATGTACCTGTCTGGCACAGACTTCCCTAAACAAGATGCTCCTTTAGAAACTGCCTTAAAGGAAATGCCTAGAGATATGATTTGTACTGAGACAAACTGTCTATTCAACATTAACAATAGTCTTTTCTAATTTGGTTGCAAGCGGAAAGTCTGAGGGGTAACAGGCAACATGGCTCATTTATTCCCAAAATAATGGCATAAGGCTAAAAGGTTTTCTAGAAAGCATATGCTGGATCAGTGGAATTTTTTTAATTTTTTTTTTCCCCTCCTTTTTCTGAGTATCCCCAGAAATATTTCTACTGGAGATGCAGACCCCAGAGACAGGGATTTGAAATTATCAGCCATTACTTTACTATTCCTAATTAGCTTTTAGAAACCATCTGTTTTCTATGAACACCATGTTGAAACTGCTGCTTAGAATACCACATGGAAAAGTTAAATGCAACTCCAGGAATCCATGGTTCACATTGCCTCTACTAAGTATTCCACAGATGTTTCCCCCACAGGCTTTTCTCATGGGGAAAAGGAACTCAAGCAGTATTTTTTTGTTATAAAACTCTTTGCTTACTAGTAAAGAAAAAACCTTTGAAATTCTTAGACAAATATTTACATTCAATAAAGGCACACAATGGTGCCTTTAAAAGAGTGAGAACTAATAATAAATGCAGAGGAACTCAGTCATCCTGAAATCTGTTTGCATGCAAGGACTGAATGCAGCTTTCTGCTAAGCTTTATTAAATTCTAAAACTCATTTTATGATTCTTTATAGGACTTAAGTCCAGATCAAACAAAACACAATAGCCCAGAGTCTGCAAGTGAGCAATGGTCAGATTCTCTGGGCTTGTACTGATTTTTTTCAACTCAGTATTAATCAGGACATATATATTTCTGAAAGTCTATCTAGAGAATGCTGTAGAAGATACAGTATGCAGTGTCTGCCACACAAAAACCAAGTTCAGGCAAAGTTCTAAGTCCTCCTGGGAAGATTCTTTTCAGATTTGGTTGACTTGCTTTTAATTGCTAGGGTAACTTTAAAAACCTCTAAAAAATTCACAGGAAAATTGCAATTTCCCCATACACAGTTTCTCATAAGATGCTTCATGTTTAATTAAGTTCTGTCAACCCAAATTTAAGTTTACACACAGACCCCAGAAATGTCCAAATATTGCCCTATGCATCAGCACGTTTCACAGCCATTTTTGTTTTTAAAATAAAGGTTTTTCTTTCAGTCTGCTTCACTGGAAAAGGCTGAAGCAAAAGCAACACTTATTGTGTGACATTGTAAACTCCTTATATCTAAGGCAAATGAATGCAGAAATCTTCTACATGGATTTACTGTCCGCCAATATGAAGTGGTAGATGCTGCATCAGATTTTTCTAGAACTGTCAAGTGACATTCTTTTAAAGAAAGACCACAAAAGTGCATTTCATTTACTTTGTGATGGCCCCTCCAATGTCCACTTCACGCCTCCCAGGAAACATAATTATTCATTCTTTACTAATGTGAAGATTGTAACAAATTCAGCCATAGGCAACTAAAGCTTTAATCCACGGGATAAAGTTAAATAAAAACTAGTGTTCTTTTGACAGAATTACTAAAAAAAACCCAAAACCTCCATTTGATAGAATTCCTAAAAATGTCTTCATTTGACAGAATTCACTTCCTGCTGAATGAGATTTTATTTATCTAATTCAAGTGTTTTCATCTTTTAAAATCCAAGAAATATTGTCACCAAGTTGAAAGATTACTTATTCTTTCAATACAGTGTTTTAAACAACTTCTATTACATCCACAGCCAAACATTCGTAGTGGTTTTCTGACAGTTTTGCCATTAAAAGATTTTGTAATTACTCCATAGTTTGTATAACAGTGACAAAAACCAAAAAGCCTATTGATATCACTAAGCTACAACATCCATTTTTTACTAAAATCCATTCCACACTGGAGGAAAGATTGCAAGAAGGAGGAGAAAAAGCAAGCAAAAATTCACAGGTTGTTTTGCTATTATTTATATCAAGCCCACACTATCACTCGGCATAAAGTCACAACACTCCTATAATCTAGAGAGTCATCATTTGTAGTTGATCCAATTTTCAGTTACTGAAATGTTACACCTGACTTTCAGCAGAAACTGTATTCTCACCAGGAACCAAAACCCCCACATTCCTTAAGTAAACTATTTACACCAAACACACACAAAATTAAGAGTTGTGGACACTCTCAATCCTTTTAAGTTAGAATGATGACAAAGAGAGTGAGAGCATGTATGTTCAACTAACACTTTGCCCAAAGATGCATTTATTTACATACCTTCCTTAGTACATGCCAACATTAGGGATGGTGGGGGAAAAAAGGCAGGAAAAGCATGTCATATTTAAACTGAAATAATTTGAGGGATTTTCAAGGCTATCTTAATGCAAAACAATAGTAGAAGCAAAGCAAAATGCAAATAAAATCCCATCAGAGAGGTGATGGAAAAAGGTCACAGTGAATTAGAGGAAGGCAGACATCATCTTTCTGATAAAGAAGTGGCGCAGAACAAGTAATTTGCAACCAGCAATTTTACAATCATAGTTTTACAAATTAATAGCTTGCCAAGTGCTACATACTTCAAGTATACCTATGCACTAGTGAAAACATGTAAGTATTTTGGGAAATTAATTTCTCAGAACTCAGATTTTGTCCTGATAATTCAGTATCTAGCCCTTCGCTAAAAAGTAAAAACTGAGTATGCTAGTCAGACTAAAAATTATACTCACAGCACGAAGAAAGATGAATCATAAAAAACATTTCTAGATTATTTATATATTGATACATAAAACACTGATGAAAAAAAAAACAACACAAATAGCCTCTAAGTTCAATCTCATTCCTAACAAAGTCGACTTACACAAGAGGTACTAATATCTATATCTAATGTTACACATGACAAGGCATTTTTAGTTCAGTGCCAAGTCAATTTTGAAGTTTACATAACCTTTTTTTCCCACCATACAAAAGAAGAAGCTGTGTAATTAATTTTTATTGTACGAGTGTACTAGCAAGGATGTGCATGTGAAAATATTGCATCCTAGCTTTCCTCCTCCATTCTTCCCCAATATTTACAGCAACAAAGCATTTTAATTTCAGAGCAATTAAAATTTCAGCAATATGTCCTGCTGCCAAGATCTGTATCAATTCCGACTGTTTTCAGAGAGGAGGAGGAAACACAGAGTTCACAATTTTGGAAAAAAATAGGGAAAAGTTAAAGATTCTATTTAAAAAGTAGATCACCTTCTTACTGTCACACAAACAAGCCAGAAGACAGGCATATTCTTGCTCTAGTATATGTGTGATTTCAAGGGAATTTCACCAATAAACTCTGCTACAGATGAAGGGAAAAAATCAAAAGACAAACCCCACTAAAAAATTTGAAAGTAATTTCAGATATATGCTGCAAACTTGAGAGCAGGGAAACACTGGGGAGTCATATTTAGCAGAAATATCCACAGCCCTCCTCTCAGTTTTTGCATTGTTCAGAAAATATACCTCAATATGTACTGAGCATTTGTGTCCAAACATTTGAGAACAGCCAAAGCAAGTATGCATCTCATTTTCCTTATTTACCAGATATTTTTAATTATATTTTTTTAATTATAATTTATTTTTTGTAACTAGAAGGGTAGATAGAAAAATGGTTTGTATGTGATAGCAATTCTCTCCACAGGGTAGTACCATGAACTATCCTTTTTCATCTCATAAGGGAGGCTTTTGATAAACAATGTCCTCCACTCCCAGCCGTCAAGGGAGGATCCTGGTGACAAGGCTAGTGCAATGAAAGCAGCTTTTATTACTTATCCTTATTTAAGCAAGAGGGAAAAACTGAAGTATTCAATTTCAGATAAGCATTTAGGCACTACCAGGCTTGCATCTACCTCCCAACAAACGAAGAAAGAATTTTTAGGATGTGACACAAGGATCTTCCCCACTATGTGAGCTTGAAGCAGAAATCCTGGAGGATAGTCTACTAATGGGTTTGGAGTCCCTCTTTATCCTGGAAGACTGCTGGGTTCTGAGTTGATAAAAGATCCTGCAGAGTTTTTACTACTAATATTCAAGCTGTCATCTAGTTTTGCATACCTTGACGTAGAAATACTTATACAAGAAATGCATTAGACTGAAGAGGCTTAAAGAGAACTAGAGCAAACAAAGAATTGTAGCTGGATGGCACTGTACTCTGGCTGTTCTTTCCAAGGTAGCTCAGTAAAGTTCCAAATAGCTGTGAGGCTATACTTTATTTCTGTAATGAGTATAGGAGTAAATAATTTTAAAAACCCTCAACTCTAACAGTTCAGATGTCCAACACAATTTCAAAATGTTTTTTTCCCTTCACATGGAGATACAATTGAATACTGAGTTTCTTCAGCAGATCATTGTTGTATTTGTTCTCACTAGAAAACTACATTAAATTAGGTCATCAGAGACTGAAGGTTTTACGTGTTGTGATCTGGTCTTATAGTCTATTTGGCTAATCATATTTTAGTAGCTTTAAAACTAGAGATGCTTTTCTTTTTCTTAAACAGCCATCAGGCTGAAATTTTCAGACAGACCATCCACCCATACTTGATAACTTATGTTTACCTCCAAGAACTCCATATAAATCTTAATTGTTAATAAGGACTAGTGCAGAGACTTCTTGAAGGCATCAAATAAGAGTAAGATAGCTGCTAAACTCCTAATAACTTTCAGAGGTACACAGTGTCTAAATACTTCTGATAATTTTCTCTTCCTGCCTTTTGATTTGTATTGGAACAAACAAAAGAATATTTGGTAAGTCTAATAGATATGTAGAGTCAATCATACTTTGTTACATAGGTCCTAAATGAAGATTAAAAACTCCTTAAAAAAAACAACAAACAAACAAAAACATTCATCCATCTTCTCTATATACAGTTTTTAGCAAGAAAATTGTTACACAATATCATAACCAGTGAACACTCCTAATATCAGCAAGTAGTTTATATCTCCTGTATAATGAGATACATATATATATCAAAGATGGAATTACTGTGATGGTAAACCAAGTTTCAAAATAGAAGTTCAAGGAATATAAACTTTCATCTTACACTGATAACTGCCAAAATACATGACTAAGCCATGACAGTTACTTTGGAAATTCCAGGAAAGTGTTGGCATTTTGTAAGTAGTATTATCAAACACCTTCATTCACCCACTTACTAGAACAATGTTCTAAACTTTGTGTATTCAGTGACATATATATGGGGGGAAAAATATGTTGTTTAAATATAAGAAAGAAATAACATAAAAATGTATATGTGTCAAAACCAATCAAATCTGTATAATAATTACTAGTTCAAAGAGTATTTGAAGTCCTCTTGGATCCTAAAAACTCAAGAAACACCTTTGCAGCTTGGACTGCACCTTCTCTCATGGCCTTCTCCACAGTGTGACAAAAGACAACGATGAGGTTCTCCCATATCCAATTAGGTACGTCAGTCCAAAAGCAAGAGCAAATCCCTTTCAGTAAAGGAGGATTAGCACTTCAACTGAAAGTGTGCTCTTAAGCACGCATCAGACTTTTAAGGACTGCAGGTAACAGCAAATCCATTGTCTACACCAACAGCAGCTCTAATGCTAAAACTGCAGGACATTTTATTGTTTGAGTGTGAAAACAAAGAAAGATGAAATACAGAGCTTTGTGAATCAGATTTCATCATTTGTCCATCTACCTCCTCTTCAACCTTCCAAGCTTACAATACTGATTTTATTGTATGCTTTAAGTAAAAATATAGAAAATACTATTTATTATAAAATTTACAAGTATATATTATGAGAAATATTACAAATATGCTCTAATACATAATTTTAACACACTCAATTTCTGTATCAAAGCTTGCACGGGTACCTGCAGATGATGGACAGGTGCATCCACTTAACCCTTGAGCTCCAGGGAAGTTAGAGAGAATATTTTTCCCTTTGAGGCAAAACAATCAGCCACAATGAGAACTGGCCAGAAAACTTTAGTCTACCATGAACATTAACTGTACCACATTTTAGGCCCATATAAAGACAATTGTGGTATCTGGATTTTGGTTGCAGAGATGGTTTCCTGGGTCAGATGTCAGGTTCGCCAATGTGTTCTATTTGCTCAGAAAGCCAGAACACTGTCCAGTTTCTAGAATGATTTTGTAATAGCCCATCTAAAATTACTTAGCAGTGTATGGGCTGAGGATATAAAGAATATTTTTCATTTCTCCCACTCTTTGCCTGTAATAAAGAAAGTCCTGAAGTTTCATGGCTTGGCAATCTTCAGTTTTTTACAGGTCCTGGGGGTGGATTTGTGACTGTGTATAGGACACTGGACATTCTCATGTACTTTCCTGGATGTAAAGCATATGAGATTGCCAGTGCCAGTAAAGGTGATTGGATATTCTCAGCCATGCTGTCCCTTCCAGTCCCGTATCTCAACAGGCTGTTTACTTCTGCTGATTATATGAAGGATTCTAGTTAATACTTACCATTGAATGTACTTTGGCTGGATTACTATTCTCAGATGTAACATGATTGCAGGAAAGAAGAATTTGGCTCTAAATGAATCTGAAAACTGACCCAGGTTCTAGGAAAATGTAGTAACCAAATATTGAGAACACTTTTGTTTATAGCACAGTATAAGCTAGAAATATAATACATAGATTAGAAATAGAATATTATAAATATATTAGCACAGCTAATCCAGAAAAGTCATAGAGCCATGATGTCTCAGTGTCAACGTGAGTAGCAACCCAACTGCTCAAGCAAATGACCTTCATCCAAGCCACTCTTCATTGCTGCATGACAAGGAGAAACAAACATCTGAAACTTGGTAATAAAGCAAATATGTCAGGGGGAAAACCACTAATTTTACAAGTTTTTTCTTCCTGTCTGACACATAGAGGGCCTATAAGAGAAAGAATAGGAAAAACAATTGCTTCTTTCCTACCCCCACAGAGGTCTGGTAAGAAAACTATCACCAAGTGCACACATTATATTCCACTTCTCTTCACAATACAAACACTACTTTCTACCTCAAAAAGCATCATATACTTGATGGGATGAGAATACATATATCCACCTGGTAGCAAACAGATACAATGTCTGCAGTCTGACCAGACATCGACTACCTGCAGGTCCATAGTTTATACAGATCAAAGACAGCTAGTGTCAGATGTCTGCCTGTACAACCATGTAAACATATGCTAAGTGCCTCAACTGTTGGGTCCCTTTGCAAAATATGCAAAGAATAAAGCAAAAGCTCTTTAATTAGGATCTAAATTCATATTTAGGAGGTGAATCTCCCGCTCTACTCTGTTCTGGTGAGGCTGCACCTGAAGTACTGTGTACAGTTCTGGAGCCCTCAGCACAGGAAATGCATGGAGCTGGTGGAGAGGGTCCAGAGAAGGGCCATGAAGATGATGAAAGGGCTGGAGCACCTCTAGGATGAAGACAGGCTGAGGGAGTTGGGGCTGTTCACCCTGGGGAAGAGAAGGCTCCAGGGAAACTTTATAGCAGCCTTCCAGTACCTGAAGGGGCTACAGGAAAGCTGGGGAGGGGCTTCTCACCAGAGAAGGTAGTGATAGGACAAGAGGTAATGGTTGTTAACTGAAAGAGGGTAGATTTAGGTTAGACATCAGGAAGAAAGTCTCCTCCATGAGGGTAGTAAGGTGCTGGAATAGGTTGCCTAGGGAGGTTGTGAAAGCCCCCTCTCTGCAGGTGTTTAAGGCCAGGTTGGATGAGGCTTTGTGCAGCCTGGTCTAGTGTGAGGTGTCCCTCCTCATAGCAGGGAGGCTGGAATCTGATTATCTTTAAAGTCCCTTCCAACCTTAACCATTCTATGATTCTATGATTTATCTATGCTTGAATCTCTTCTGTTCAATTTCATTCAGATTTGAACAACCCAGAACCTTGATTTCTTTAAAAGATAAAGTGCAAGTTTTCACATCCAAGAAGGTATGTTTAGAAAGCCCTTAAAGAGGACTCAGGACTCATTCTCAACCATCCTTCATGTTTTTGACTAAGTGGCCTATTTCTAATAATTTTATCCAGGCTGGAACTTCCTAGCTAAATACTAGTTGAGTTGGCTGTTAAAGATAAGAAGAACAAAGTCAAAACCAGCCAAACATACTAGCCAAAAATTCTGTTGTCATTTACCTTACAAGTTATATTGTATTCTTTTTGTTTTCTTCTGAAATATTTTAGTTTCTTCAAAAAGACTTCCCTGAGTACAGAGATACCCTGTGCCATATATCAATAAATAAACCACCAAATATGAAAAAAAAAGTATTTAAGAACATGGCATAGTTTGTGTATTTGCACAACAGAAGCGAATGACTGTTGACTTTGTAAACAAAAAAAACTGCTAAAAGAACATTGAATTTCACTGCCTACAGTGAAAACATTGAGCATCAGTCCTTCCTATTAAAAGCTTACTAACCTCAAGCCACAAGCAGGGTCATTGTCCCATTTAAGTGCTTGGAAGCTCTTTGCTTTTAAAAGCTGGCTTGTGTTACTACTATTTCAAAAGAATAGTAGCAGACTCCCTTCAGAGTCTTAAGAATACTGTGTTTAAAGGTTCATTGCAAATTAAACTAGCAATATTTTAAACATTAAAGATTAATATTCCCTTTCCTCTGTCTGACAAACTGCTTCAAGTTTCCTGCAATTGATTTATTACTTAAGGGAATGCTACTTTTCTTAGTAACTGGTACAAATCTAGAAGATTTCACATTTTATGATTTCAGTATTTTTGCTTCAATAAACTTAAGACATGCTGACAATCTGATTACAGTCAACTAATAAGGAACTGTTATAATAAATCAATCAATGTGACAACCTGAAAGACAAATGTGCTAACTAGAAAGTCTGCTCAGGCTGTGTTATGAGCAGGAATGGTGAAAATTCAACCTTGAAAACCTTCCATATGTGGTTGGTAAATAGCTTTACATTGTAAGGCGTAACAGGCTTCTTAAGAAAAAGTCTGCATGTTTAAATGTGATCATGCAAGAAATGTTTACTGAAGTAACACTGGGTAATTTAATTACGGAGAAAAAAATTTCCAAGATCTCAAAGTAATGAGGAACCTGTGACACAAATCCTAATCTGGCATATGACAGCTGCAGAATGAATGCAAAAGATTTTTACCAGACTAATTATCTGTTAATGGCCAGGCTCAGCGGGACACAACAAATTCCCAAGGTTTAGTTTCCAAGTCATGTGATTCAATCTTTAGCATGGCAGATGGCAGACAATGACTGCATACCGCTCTTTTATTCCAAGAGCTACACACACCATTTCTGCAATCAAGCACTAAAATTATTGTCATCATACATCAACAAAAGTACAGTGTTACCACTGGTGACACTACTATTTTTGCAGTAATTGTTTCCCACACTGTGCAGCATGTCATTTTTATTAAGTGCTGTCAGCTCTTGCTGTGCAGACAAAAACTGAAAAACCAGTAGGATTTATCCCCTCTGTAGATCCACAAAGACTCCAGCAAGTTGCATGTCACTTTTAACACGACACACATGCTTGCTTTCAGTTAAAAGATCAGCAATTTCTTTCAGTTGCCACACTCTTAGTTAAAAGTGCTGACTTCAAATCAGAGTCTGATTTTGCATTCCTTTTGATAAATACTCTATTGTCTAACATCCCACTTTGCCAGCCCTTTAGTTTGATGGATGTGTGTTTTACTAATTACATATCTAAACCTTACTTTACTGAAAAAGATTAAATTCACACCAAATGGACCCCAGCCATTACATTCTCAGTAATGTTACACCACATACCCAAAGTTAGAATTATGCATCCTTGTGGGTAGGAAAGAGATGGGTGGTTTCTATTTTATCTGTACTATATTTTGGATTATTTACCTTAAGAAAATAAGAATTACATACAGGGGGTTCCCTGTCCTCACTCCCCAACCAATTCTAAAGAGCTTTGTTTCAGAGAGACATGTTTTCCAGTGGTAGACTGAGGTCATTTCATATGGCATCACCTTTATTTTTTGCAGATGCAACAAAGTTGAAGAGCTTCCTCAGCATTATTGTTCACTGCCAATTTAAGATGCTCTTCTGAGATGACTCACTAGGTGTTCAAGGCTCTGTTTTTTTACTACCTTTTTTGTAGCACCTTAAGTATCATACTTCTGTTACTTTTAAATAAAATCCCTACAGTTTTGATTTATTTTTATTTTCTTCAAAAGGCTAATTGGACTGGTAATATGATAACTTCGATAAAAATTGTCAATACTTTCTAGGGTAAATTCTGAACAACACATTACCTGCCCGTGGCCTTTGTACCACAGCATGTAATGAAAATGCTTTAGTAAGAGTTTCATGACAAGAACTGAAGCTGGAAAAAGATCTCTGTGTTTTCATGTTTATGGCATTTTCCAGATTCCTTGCTTTTGTGACAGTGTACAGTTAATTACAGGTTAGTTTCAGATAACACTTCCATCCATAAATAACTACAGATGGGAATCTTTCTGTGTCCACGGATGGAGGTCAAAATTATCTCCTCTGCTTGTGTACACTGTTCCCTCCTTTCTTCTAGAAATAAATAACTACAGCTTCCAGTTCTGAGCACACTGATTAAATTCTGAACAAAAACATCACTAGCAGTGTCTACATGTGAATTCATTTCCTGTCATACAGACTTCCTCAAGATTAGGGCCACTTCAATGCTGTTTTCCTTAGACTTGCAAGATTTGTGTTCCACACTGACTAGACATATATCTCTTCACAGTTGTTCCCTGAAACAATTTCAGCCTCTAGTACAAGCCCAAATTCCCCTAAATTACATTTTATAGTGAATATTAGAAGAACTTTGCTAGCACTGGGATAAAATTAACTGTAAACCCTGCTTTATGAATACCCTCTGGGATGCAGGTATGTACATATGCGTACTTAATATTAACTCGTATTCAGATTTTTGTTATTTTATCTCTAGCTCAATAGCTCTTCTGAAGTTGTAGAGTCTCTTTACTTATAGAAAATACTTTAAATCAAACAATGAAGTTTTTGGAAACCTCAGAGACTGTTATACCCCATTCATCTGCTCTAACGAAGATCAACCCATCCAAGTATGACTTTGCATATAAAACTGGAAAACTGAAAAAAAAAATTCCTACGCTCCACAACTTGTCTCTGTACTTATTAGTCAGCTCTCACTAAGATTAACATTCTAGTAGAAACAATAGATTAATGAAGATTTTCAGATCTGAATCACAGAAGACAATTTGCCAAAAGAACTGTAACAAGGATATGGGGAATATTAGTTGTATGATGAATGAGATGGCTCTGGTTCTTCCTGCTCATCCCTTAGTAATTCTGCTACAAAGCAAATACAAAATTCAGTTTACAGAAGCTATCAACTCTACTAAGAATCCTCAAACCTGCCACCAGAAAACAAAAAATTACAGAGAGGAGCATGATGATGATGAGTCTGATTAATATTTCCAAATGTAGCACCTGTTCTCTTTGGTTACCCATTTACTTTTTTTGAGCACCTCATGAAAAACTTCGTTAACAGAAAATTAGGGAACTTTTGGTTTCAGAGAGAGACACCAACATACCTGTGGCCTAATAAAAAAAAAAAAAGCTTAAAATAAGGCTTTTCTGTGTTATGTTTTCACTATTTTAGGAATGGAGTATAAATATGTGGCTATAGATAAGTAGAAAAGGGGGCTTATCCACCTTTTCAGTCCTGTTATGGATATTAATCCATGAAGCTGCAACACAATGCAAGCTTAAAAAGTTACTATCTTCTTGAAGATTTAATTTTCTTTTGTGTGTCAAATAATTTGTGTTTCAGGGTCCTATATGGCTTTTTCCTAGTTTCTCGCAGGAAATTCCCTATGCACCTCCCCATACATTATATTGTTTTAAACAATTAGTGCAGGTAGTTTACTACTAAGTTTGCTAACCTGTACTTCACAATGACTGAAGTTTGAAGCTTGTTTAGCAAGATAAAAACCTGCCATTCTCCTTCGAGATAGCAATGGGTTAACTTGCCAACTGGAGAAGTTTCAGTCTGACTGTCCTTGCTTCACAGTAGGACAGTGACAGATTCCAATAAAGAACAGAAAGAAAAAATGCAGCCAAGTAAGGAAAACACTTAGGTCAACCAAATATATCAGGCAAACCTCAATGCCAAAGCACAAAGACTGGAACAACAGAAGCCTGTAACGGAGAGTAAAAGCCCAGTTAGTTTTACAGGAATATTTTTCCCCTCATAGAAACAGTCACAAAAGTCTTGGCAGGTAAAAAAAGTTGGTTGTTCAACAGCCTAAAAGTGAAAAGTCAACCTTTTCTCAATGTCATTAAAAAAAAAAGCACTAATATTCTAAGTTACAGCATTGAAACTGAAGAGAAAAGGAAACCTTGTAGATGTTAAAAGATAGATAATTGTCTGCCTTCATACACAATTATAAAGGAAAATAGCTGACAAGGACGTTATTCTCTGTTACTATTACTTTCAAGATGTTGCTACAGTCAAGACTAATGAAGTCAGAAGACTAACTAAAAATTATTTTGATAACATCCTTTCTGTTGTACTGCTCAAAATTAAACATATTTCTTCATAGATCACCGATTTCATGATCAGTTCTTACAACACGTTAAATAGCTCTACTGGAAAACAAAATCACCCCAGAAGTAACATATTCCCTTATAAAAGGATACAAATTTTATACATGCATGTTTTAAACACCTGAATTTCAGTATTAGTTCCATATTAAACAAAAAAAACCTAAGCCTACATGTTCACAAAAAATGCAAAAAATATATATTTCCTCAGAGATAAAAATATGAAGGAGAAGGGAAAGGAAAAAAAAACCAACCCAAACAAAACCCCCAGAGAAACACAAGGGCTACATTTATAGGAACACAACGATTTACAAAATGTCTTTTTTTTTTTTTTTTTTTTAAATGGTTGCCTTTCAAGCTTTGCCAACACTACAACGAGCATAAAAGATCTGCCTCCCTAGCAGATTTAAAAGAATAAGCAATTACCACATTAGAGAAAATAGGCCCAGAAATTTCCACCAATTGGTAATTGGCAGCAAAGCAACTCTTCATTTGCCAAACCCCAGAAAGCCCTTGAGCACCAACCTCTACATGTACCAGCAATAAAAAAATAGAAGAAAAAAAATCCCTATTGCCTAAAACTGGGGTTAGCCATTCACTTTGGAGAAACAGAAACAAACAAAAAACCCCAGAAGACTCTATCCTCCCACATAAGCAGGAGGTGGTTTTTATTATCTGGGTGTTTAAAGCTATAGGTCTTCTATCTGGAGCACTATATCCCATGACCACTTAAATCGTAATTACAGTATGTTTGTGCTAGCAAAGGCTCCTTCCCAAAGTCTATGAAACGCAAAAGGCCTTTCTTCCAAATGGAAGGGAGGTCTTCACGTTTATGCACTACGACTGCTAAAACAGTTTACACAAAGAGGCAGTTGTAAGAAGCTATTTGCAGGCTTTTAGCAGTGAGAGCTAGGGATTTCCTAATCCTGTTTGAGAGCACCTTCATCTACATCTGCGGTTCAAGTCTGCTTATCACCTTAACCACAGAAGGGCAGGAGTAGGTACTATAGCAGTTAGAAATCTTACGCTTATTCTGGAGCATTAACAATGACTGACCATCCTCAATATGGATTGAAGACAGCCATCATCCACCATGGGTGACAGCGACATGCAAGCAATATATGTGAGATTGTGTTAATTAATTTTATTGATTCCTGATGCACTACTGCATCTTCCACATCAATGCAGGCAAGTGAGTTCCTATGCTAAAAAATGCAATAGAAGAGGTGAATCTGAATCAGGAATGCTAGGTCTTTCAGCTTCCTTTTCTCACTCTATCTACTTGTTTGAGAAGATTAAAACCATCTTATCTGAGACAGTAACAGAAGATTTCGTTGGCAGAAGAGACCAATTACTGTATAATAATTTTCTCAAAGCTACTTTATTATGTATTAAATTAAACATGACTGAACCACTTTTTGGATGTTCCTAGAAAGGTTTCTCT
Source organism: Apus apus (assembly GCF_020740795.1). NCBI lineage: Eukaryota > Metazoa > Chordata > Aves > Apodiformes > Apodidae > Apus > Apus apus. The sequence continues at coordinate 58,065,211 of NC_067285.1, read as the reverse complement.
CTAAATAAATCTTGTTAACAAATTTCATTAAAAATCAAACCCATTAGAAGAACTAAAGAGCACAATAGGGTTCCACTAAATACTGAAAACCAAGTCTCAGTGATGCCTTTGCCTCACTGTATTTAATAGCAAAGAACAGAACTTATCTTCAAGTAGTTAACTATAAAAAGTGTATCCACAGCACACAGAGCATAACCACACAGACCTCATATTAAGACAATCTGAGTAAGTACACTTGTTCTGCCATACATTTGTTAGCAGCTTTCAACCAAAAAGAAAATGCTTTTCAAGTAGTCTATAGAATTACAATAAAAATTCCAACATCTGTTTGAACATAATTGAAACGTTTATAAGTAGTTAATGTAAATATACAGATATGCAGGTGTGCAAAAATACCTACTAAATGAGCAAGGATCCTAATATTTAGTCAACAATACAACTGTCTGGTTACCTGATACTGAATGTGATCCACTTTGCAACCTGTGTTGCTCTGTATTACTGAAGTTACGATAGTGTCAAAGGTCCACATCAGTATCAAATGCAAGTATCAAGTATCAAGGTCCTGTTCCACGAAGGGCTGAGTCATTAACCTAACTGATCAACAGCAAATGTATTCCTGACATTTTTACCTGGTGCAGCAGAACATTTTTGTGGGCCACTCCTTTGTATCTCTGAGTGAGAAAAGAGACCTATCGCATTATTAATCCTGGCAGCATGCTTTTGCAGCGGTAAAACTAAAAGCAAAAGCAGGTTAAAGATATGACAACCTTCTCCACAATTATTCATTTCAGGTAAAACTCTTGACCTTAGCTCACATCAGTTACTACCTCCAGAAAGACGTTTTAGTCCTTTTGCTACTTAAATAGCAGTCTACAGAAGTGAAATGGAAGGAGGCAGCAATAATTTTCTTAAACCACTCCTCACTATGTAGCAGTCTGAAAACATGATCCTGCTTCTGAAAACATGTATGTATTTTAACAAGTTTGCTTTCAAATGTTTCATATAAACCATATTACTTAATCAACAGGCACTTTTTTGGCAATGCAATGGAATTAGTATATGAAAAAGAAATTTAATTTTTTTTTTTTTGAATGTGAAATGGTCAACTTCTTTTGCTTTATATACAATTTTAATGTTTTTGGTAGATAGTAATATTTTAATACAAATTTTAAAAGTTGCCATTCTTTCCTTATTCAGAAGCAGTTGAAGCATATACAGTAACAAGAACTGAAGTTAGGAGAACAAAGAAGCTTAGACAAACTCATAACTATCAGATGGTCACAGCAATTTATTTTCCTACCTGTTTTCCATCCAGTGTACAAAGTCTCTTGACTACACCTGAATCTAACTTAATGGCTTCTGTGATGTCATTCAAGACCTGTTCGAAGGAGTGAGCAGTCTTCTTATTCAGCAGAATTCTCACAGCTTTCCGTGGTTTTACTCCACTCCTAATAACAGTCACTAATTTGGGTTTAATGAAATCTTTACTCTCCTTCACTTCACTCTTTGTAGATGACAAAGATGTCAGGGATCGAGTGGACCCAGTCCTTATGTTCACACACCAGTTTGGATTGACATTCTTGGTGTAATCAACTTTGCGGTACGGTTCATTGGATGCACATACATAACTTTCACCTGAAAAGAAGATAATATTTTTATAATTTTAGAGGGTTTGCAGCTATTTTTCATCAATTTAAGAGAAAAAAAAAAAAGACATTTTTCAGAAGGAGTGATTTCAACTGTGGGTTATTCTAAATGGAGGACTGAAAATTATCAGAGCTCTCCACACAACCAATACTCTCAGAGTGGTTTCAATGGATTTCAAAAGACCTCTGGATAAGAAATAAAAAAACCCACAACAAAACAGTAAAGGGTAAGGAGGGGGTTGAAGATATTTCACTTTTCCTTTGGGTAAGTTCTGACTGCAGAGTCATTTTGCAAGTCCATATATCCACGTCCTTCCCTATGTATTCCTCAAGTACATACTTCAAGATGTGTACACACATACCTATGTTTAATAGTGAATTATTTTAAAAGCCACAAGTTTTAACACAATAAAATTCAAGCATCTCAAGATGCTTGTCCTGAAGGACACACTGATTTACCAGAAGGTGTTACTTTTCTACCAAGAATACATTGGTGAAAAGTTTTCACTTCAATATTTTTTACAGCAACAAATACTGGTTGAGGCCACAAATGAGACTTTGAAACTACAAAAATATGAAAAGACATCCACACTTCCCCGCCTGGACTGAAGTAATTAAGTCTTCTGAAATCATGAGAGGGAAGCCACAGGTAAAAAAATTATTGCAGGCTAGTAATACCTTCACATCAAATTATTTTAAGTGGTACCAGCCATGACACACACCTAAGGAGTTTGTTACTTTTCCTCCATTCATTGACATAATGCAAAGCTAGAGACTAACTGGGGTTTTTTGTTTGTTTGGGTTTTTGTTTGGTTGGTTGGTTTTGTGGTGGCTGTTGCGTTTTGTTGGGGTTTTTTTAGGACAGTTTTCAAACTGGTGTTTGCTGTGTCCCACAACTCTTTTAGTATCTGATAGCAATATTCAAGATGCAGATCATGACAAAGAACATCTTTAACTCTGTTATTCCTGTAACTCCTTAGGGTTTCACACTATGACATCCAAAGATTTTCTCAAAGAGGCAGAGTATTGTCAGAAGGATTAAAGGGCAGTTCTTCTGCCACTACGTATATCTTAAAAAGCCTGTTCTAAGATTCAAGCTACATGCTCGAGATCACCGGTGGAACAAAACAAACCCACCTCACATAGATACATCAAGAGAAGATTCCATATACACCTATTGGACAGTGTTGTGAAAGTTACAAAATTTGTAGCTATGTTTAGATGCACTCTAGAAAACCTTTAAAAACTACTTTTATTTTCTGAAGTCTAGTTTGGAACATTCTGTTATTCTTCCCTCTACAACTAGTTTACTGTGTGAACCATGGTGTGGTTAAACCCCAGCTGGCAACTAAGCATCACACAGCCACTTGCTCACTTTCTCAGAGTTGGATGGGCTAGAAAAAATCAGAAGGGTAAAAGCGAGAAAACTCATGGATTGAGATAAAAGCAGTTTAGGAGGTAAAGCAAAAGCTGTGTGCATATGCAAAGGAAAACAAGGAATCCATTCACTACTTCACTACTTCCCACCTAGTCAGGTGTTCAGCCACCTCCAGGACAGCAGGGCTCCATCACTCGTATTGGTTACTTGTGAAGACAAATGACATCACTCCTAACATTCCCCCCTTCCTTCTTCTTCCCCCAGGTTAATATGCTGACCATGACATCATATGGTATGGAATACCCCTTTGGTCAGTTCGGGTCAGCTGTCCCAGCTGTGTCTCCTCCCACTTCCTTATGCATCCCCAGTCAACTCACTGGTGGGGTGAGAACCTGAAAAGGCCTTGACTCTGTAAACACTGGTCAGAAAAAACAAAAACATCCCTGTGCTATCAACACTGTTTTCAGCACAAATCCAAAGCACAGCAATTTTCCCCATGATTATGTGCTACACTTTTTGCGGATGCACCTAGCAAGTGACTTTGTTTTTTGTCCACTCATGTTGGTTAATAATACTAATTATTATTTCCTCCTACAAAAAGTGAGCAGAAGGTAATTTAGTCATTACTGTGGGTGAATAATGTTAGATATTCAACTTTGAAATGTCTCTGACCACTTGCTTTCAAGTTTATTGACCTGCATAAGACTTTGGTAATATTTAATAATCTTCTGATAATAATGTGTATATAAATAAACCTGACAGCATCCTTTGCATTAAAATACCTTTCTAAAAGCAGAGTGTCCCTAGCACCTCAAACATTTTAAATAAGCTTCAGTGTATGAAGTCACCTGTCACTTCTGAATAACCTCTTCAGTACAGCCTGCCCTGAGCAAGAGCTAAATAAATTATAGCGATCAGCACTATAAGGTACCTCAAAACTCACCATCTTTGAGCATGTCTGGAATTATCCTTTTAAACTAAAATACGTGCTTCCTAGACCACTAAAAAACCCCACCTAACGCACATAAACCACTTTAAAGTTAAGCCTCAGGGCTGAAACTTAAATTAACAAAGTTAACAAACAAAACAAAAACAAACCACAAAACCCCATAAAAATTAAGTCTATTCTGAAACAGGCTCTCAAACTTGAAAGAAATTAATTGCTTTGTATAAAGAAGCTCAGGTAGAGAAAAAAAGGTCTCTGGCTAGAGGATTCACCACAGAAGAGTCTCAATATAGTATCCTACTTTGTATCTTTTAAGGACAAGTAAGGTAACAGAGTATAATCTTTATACTATCATGGAGTGTGACCTACTGTCAGAGCTGTATCATAACAAAACAGAAGGTGTCCTGTAATAAACTTTTGTCAGTATTGATCCAAAAGGATCTTTTTTCTTTCAAATAGCAGTGTAAAACCCATTGCCTTCTACTAATTTCCTTGCTTTATGCATTAATAAAATAATTTCTTGATTATCTGAATAAGTTGCAATATTTGTTCACTACAGATTTATTTTTCTTATTTCTTTTCCTTTAAGTATAGGCCTTTTTTTTCTTTTTCTGATAAAAGAACACAACTTGCAGTTGTGGTTTGCAGTTGTACTCAAACCAATGTAATACCTTAAAAGAACAAACTTCAAATAAATTGTTTCAACTGCATTTAGCTAAGCCTTAAGTTGAAGCACAAACTATTTTAGCTTTAAATAAAAACAGCATCTGGCAAAACTGATTCCAAAATTTCCTTCAATTGGCAGATACAGGAATGACTGATTACTTGAGAACTGTATAATACAGATTGTTTAGTAAGTGTTTTAAATACCATGCTTGCTTTCTTATACCAGTCATATAAACTAAAGTTATTCGCACAGGTTTTACATGGTAAACAGATTTTATTACACCTGCAAGGTATGCGCATATGGCAGGATGAGAGCAAGGACTGTAAGTGAGAAAACATACACCACATGACTCGCTTGGTTCATGACTTAAAGGATGAAGTTTTTACTCTACTGAAATTACTGTTTAAAATTCTATTGATTTCACCACAGCCAGGACTCCATCTGCAGTTTCTAAGTTCCATTGAGGATCTTTCAAAATGTTAAAAAATCACTAGAAACAAAATACAATTAGGAAACCAACTATGCTGCTTTTTGCATAAAGAATGATTTTCTAGGAATGAGTTAAATTAAACATTCATTTGTTTGGTTTAACAGTTGTATACGATTGATTATTCAACAGAAGAAAATATTTAAGGAAGGAGAAAATGGCAGGGCTAAGATAAATCACATCTAGACAGTTTGCTACAGGAAACTTTCCTACAGAATGGTGTATTCAAAAAGCATACTTAAGCAAACACCACCCCTTGACAAGAAAGCACTAATTTTTGAACACTCTGCTATTGTTTAAACTGATATTTATCCATTCTCCAAAGTAAAAATGCAAGTCAAGTAATTTTTAAGAGTATTACCTCTCTTTTATGTTACATTTTGTAAGTAAAAACCTGAAAGTGCCATGTTATATGTAATATTTGCTCACAGCTTTAACATATGACCTGATTTTAAATCTGCTTGGTATTAATTAATGTATAAAGACACACTTCTGATAATCTCCACACTTTTCCAAATAAACAGGATTTGTAAAATGTAACATACAGCACTTCATTATTTTGGGGTTTAAAACCAGTCAAATTGATGTCATACACTCTTAACAAAGTAACAGACAACTTTATACTTAAAACCACATGCATAAATAAGTTTGGCTGTTTCACTAACTGCTTTGAATGAGATTTTTCACGTGTCTTACCTAAACGCATATCCCCTTCATTACTAAGAAAATATTTTCTGAGGCATTTCAATCAGGCTGTAGCTTCCCTCCCTTTTTTTGACATCTACCAGCCCTAAAAAAGTTGACACAACTCCACAAAGGAGGATAAACAATACTTCAAATACTTACGTTGCTGACTTCCATACAGTCAATTTTATGGTTTGAAGGCCCACTTTCCATTTATAGTCTTGAAATATTTTAAAGCATACTAACCTTACCTGGCATATAGTCACAGTAGTTATATTACTGGAAATAAGTACCCTTCCTTTAGCTTGCAACTTTATCATATTTTTTAATGCATTAAAAAAATGCAAGAATTACAGCCATAGGTTACAGCTGGGACTCTGAACCCAGCCAAACTATTCTATAGCAGAAAGCTTAACCAGGCTGCATAGCAGTTTTGGCAAAAAGTATGAAACTTTGTTATAAACTGGCATTATAATTTCAACAGAACATATGTGCCATCCATCCAATGATTCATGACAGTACCCAGAGCATTCTAAAAGTGTCAGTTCTTCCACAAAGAAATCCTGCTACCACTAAAAAATTCTCAAAAGAGGCATATGCTCACTTAAAAGGATTAACATCTGCTGATATTTTGGCTCACAATATAATCAACAAATGGAGTAAGCTTACTTTTGATTCTGTCTTACTAACATTAGAAAAACAACTAGAAGATATGAAACATTGCCTATTAACAAGGAAACATTACCTGCCTCTAATTGACCCCTGCTGCATTAATAACCACATGCCCTACCCATGAAGCAAGACCTATGTGTTTGTGCAGCATGTATACAGTCTAAGCACACTGCAGAAGGATTCCAGTCTCAGACAGCTATCACTCTAAACATTGCAGTTCCCTCACAACAGTAAAATATAGATGATGAACACAGAGAGTGGATAAAAAAAGAGAACTAGAATACATTGGTCAACCTGAGTGATAAATAGACCATCAGCCACCTAAATACTGTTTTGCTTACTTAAAAACTCATCTACAAAGATGGGGTTTTTTTGCCATCTGTTTCTTCAACAATGTTATTCAAGGAAATGTGCCTAGCTCACCTTTCAAGAGATAAATGCATGGATAAATAGAGTAGGGTGTATGTGAACTCTGAAATTCAGCCATGCAATTCCAGGTACTTAAAGAAACAGAAGGCTGCATCTTATATTTTTGTATCATAAGTATAAACCACTTGCAACTATGTGCAGTTTTGAGGAAATACAGTTGCCTGACAACTTGGGGTTCTTCACTGCACAAGTTTTCTCAATTGAAGCCCACTGCCTGGCATCTACCAAATAGCCTAGGAACATTCAGATTGTCTGTCCTTAAAAACAGAGACTACTAGAGAAAGACGTGCAGATCTTCATTTGCTTTAGCATTAGGTTAAAAAAACCTAACTGTGGATTCACCATGTGGTGGATAATGTGAGGAAGAAATTAAGTGTACAGCATTTAAAAATCCTGAGTCAGGACTTGAAACAAAAGTCTCAGAATAAGGTTTTCTGTCTTGCTTTTTGAAAGGTGTTGACAAGCTCTAACTACTACCTCTTAAATCACATAAAGCATCATGCTTTTAACGACACACTGCATAACAGAGTATGATATAGCTGGCACAGGTTAAAAAATATCCCCACAGAAGGAAAATAATTAGTCTCTGTATTTTTTAAATGTATGTTCCCCAGTGAAGCACACAGGACAGGACAGGTTTCTAGGTACATTTAATCTACCCATCTCATGTCCCTCAGCTTCTTTTAATGGAACTCTTAAGTTTCAAAGGTGCCAAAAGCTGCTTACTCAGTAAAGCACAGCAGTAATTATGACTACTAACCTTATAACTTTAGGAATCACAGGAAAGTACCCTTTTTGTGTTCTCTAACACAAAGCCAAGCAGATTTTCAGAACAGTATACTTACAGCAAATATAAAAGGGCTGATCTAAAAATAAAACATCTTTTATGAAGTACTAGGTTATTTAGATCTCTCCTTCCTTTCTTTCACAGGGCTTCCTTCCTCGTCAATTTCTTATGATTCTGTCACTTTCATGTAATCTCCAATAACCCTGTATAAGTCATGATCTTTCCTCAACTACAGCATTTAAAATCCCCATGCACTTTTAAAACCTGGGATAACAACAAGGATTTTGGCAGATTACTAGCTCCTAGTTCTCTTTTGACTTTATTTAGTCAAGAGGTTCAAATGACAGCTCCTTAGAAGCTTTCACAGAACAACTGAGGTTGGAAAAGACCTCTGGAGGTCATCTGGTCTAACCTCCTGCTTAGGCAGGATAAAAACTGTCAGAAGACATTTAAATCCACCTGGTAAAAAATCCAGATAATACTACATGCCCTCTCCACAGTAAGTAAACAAAGTTAAGTAAATTTCTCCTGTCCCTGGAACTAGGAGAGTGGTGGAACTATTTTATTTTGCTCAGATGGGAAGTTAACTGACAATTACAGCCATATTTCACATTCACACCCCATTGCTCCAAGACTGTGTAACTACAGTGTTTTGAACATATTTGAAAGCATATGGTTTCAATGTTTTGTGATGTTCTATCCTTCCTTTTTACCCTTCTTTGTAAACCTGCTACATTTGCCTTTTTCTAAAGCATTACAACTTTTGGCTTTAGCACAGAAAGGTAATAATACCTTTTGGAAGATGCAAAAAATACAAACTGCCTACTTGGCATTACCATCTGCTTGCCCTAACAAGACAAAAGGTATTCTTGACCTGACGTAACAATGGGCATCAACTAGAATCACAGGTACTTAGGCAGGATTAAAATGTAATATGCAGGAACAATAACTACCTGGATTGTTCAATGTCTCATTTCCAAAACATTTTTTTACTCTGTGCTAGTGTTGCAGAGCCCATTTCTTTCAAGCAGATATTGTCCTTTGCTACATGTTCTAGCCATGAGCAAAGACTGCCATGCTCACAACCTTCCCACCTCCAGCCTAAAAACTTCCCCCCTACAGGTGCCTGTTGATTGCCTGCACAACTGCACAGACAAAACTACTGAGTTTTTAAAGGACTATATTAGTTAAGTATTGTAGTTGAAAGAACAAAGACTCTTAGCAATGCTTTATACCTAGGGAACTAGAAAAATTCCCTATCATGCGCCAAACATAACTTTTCTTGCCAGGAACAGAACATACACATGGTTTCCTCTCTCAAAATCCAACGATGTCCCCCAAATTTCCAACACACCTAAACAATCAGGATTCTCCATGTCTTTCACTACCAAGACAATCAAAGCACAGGATAGCGAGACAGAGCATAATTGACATCAATGTAAAACACAAACCTCAGCACTAAAGAGATGCACAGTTCTTCCTATTACCATTGTGTCATTTGTTAGGAAGTTTCCATTTTTAAACACAACTGAAGGATTTAGACAAACACTTAATTAGTTAACTTTGGTAGAGAATAAAAGTGAAACTATTATTTCACCATTGCTATTGAAGGGAAAATACAAAATTACACATGGAATCTCCTATTCAGAAGTAAAAAGTAGTGTACTGGCTGATAGTAAAGTTGAAGGAAACAAAGTATTAAGAAAATCACAATATTCCCAGCCCCCATCCCTCCTCTGGATTTGTCTGCTCAAACAAAATTAGGAGCAGACAATGAAATTCTTCACTTGTCCCATTCCAAGAAAGCAATGAAAACTTTCAAATTCATTAGCCATAATGTTCCCTCATCTACAGAAGATGGAAATATAAATGGCATTTGCCCAAGCTTGGCCCAGCAGAGCATGCTTTTTTTGACTGTCATACCCAGTTAAGGAAAGCAATATGCTTAAAATAGAGCTTATCAGTTTTTGACTAATAAACACGATCTGGTCAAATTTTTAACTGACTCAACCTGTAACAGTAATATTTCAAATCTGCATTATGTCTGTGCATTAGCTATTTTCCTCTTTAAATGATAAATGGTAAAACATTGCCAAATACAGCCAAACCCCAAAAAGCATTAATCAATGATTCAATTCAGCTAGTTCGGACTACTACGATACAGAATTTGATACTGCCAGCTTTTATACCTAAGACAGGTATTAACCTGATAAATAGCAAACAGCGTTAAAGAGCTTGCCTGCACTGGGGCACGTCAATGTCCAAAAGCAACACACACAGACTCGAACTGAGGGAGGTTTAATGCAGATCTTGCTGGCTTGGCAAAGATGGCTGAGCACTCACCACCTACTTACTTCATTGAGCTGCCACTACTGAACCTGAACCGCTGCAATTCCATGTAGCAGCTCAACAACACTGATGATGTGTAAACAGACTAGTCAATTAGGTATTGCCTGAAGTAGCCATGTTAGGTCAGCTGTTCAACCTACAGCTGGCATGCACCTTATTTTCCTTTCTGAAAATTAAAAACCAATACAACAAACACCATTCAACGCTACTTCTAGTGCTACTGTAGTTCAAGCTTTAGGATACCACCAATGTTCAAGTATTTATTCTAGAGCAGAAATTCAAACTTACTCTGCTGGAACTACAAGAAATAAGGAAAATGGAAACAAATAATATAATCTTCCAGTATCTTAAAACAGCTAGCAAAGAGCTTAAATAATTTCAAGGAATAACGGATTCTTGTTTGCTTTCTTCCCACCCCTGTATATGCCTTCCTTTCTCTCTATGGTGATTAGACTTACACTGGTAAAGGTTTTGGTATGCTAATTGGAAAACATACTAATCCAATTATGATGCTACAGGATTTTCTTAAGATTCCTGAGAGCTGTATTGGTCTTGGATAGATGACTAAATAATTGTGACTTTTTTTTTCCCCCCTTTTATTTAACTGAGAAAGCATGGAAGTGGCATTTCAATTGTGAATTTGTTTTGCTTTATTCTTCCAGTGAAGAGCAATGACAAAGGTTACACTTTCAACAAGTATTTGAAGAGACAGGAAGCAAGTTCATGCTTGCAGTTATTAGCACAGAGTTGTGTGAATATACACTGCATTTGTACTGTTGTCCAACAAGTCATTATTAAGTCATGAAATTTTAAGATCATTCCTTCTGCGACTTTTCAAAACTCATCCCAAGTCATCCTTAGTTTTATCCAATTTTTGCTTCATCTCCTTTCCCTACAATCTCCACTCCAGTGTATATATATATATCTATTATATATCTCTACACATATATATCTAAATTAATCACCAAATCATGGGAAAAGTTACTGGTTGATTTCACGTTTATTACCACAGAGTCGGCATTTCTCTTTGCCATCGTTTCATGTTTCCTCTGTTTTGACTGTGGAACAGCCTTATGGTAGATTACATGACGGGGAACGTCCTTAGGCACTATGTTGCTATTATAAAGTGCACTATAATGCATATCTATTTTGAATGAGATACCTTTGATGCAGCAAATGCTGCAGCTACCCCTTTCCCTTGCATGTTCTAGAGTGGCTGGTACCTGATTCTCACTGCCTTTACTGGTAGATACATATATAAGGTCATAAGGTTCCTCTTCTCATCAAATTCTACAGGCATAATTAAGCATTGCTTTGAAAAGGGAAGTTTCCAAATCAAAGCTTAAAGGATGCACAACTGAAAGCCTAAAAAGGAGGCATTAGTAGACATATAAATCATACTTTATTAATGCAAGTCGCACGCCTGGCATAGAGAGTCACTGGGTGGAAGACTGTGGTGGTTGATGTATTAGATATCTGAGTGTAAGTTGATTATGAACCTCAGAGTGTGCACAACATAAGTGATACATTTGAAAGGCTGATTCATGTAATGCTGAATTTAAACTGTATTTTAAGACATCAAGAAAGAACCTAGGGGAATACTGCTCCTTGTTCTGGTAATTATCATTCCTTGCAAACAAGAGGCAAAAAAAAAAAAAAAAAAGTATTTCTGGCCCCACTTGGAGAAGCACTCAAGTGTTCCCAGATTTGAAGGTCTACATAAGCTTAGCAGCTAGTTCTATTTTTAAAAACTATTTAGGGACAATTCTGAAAAGTGTTTGATTCTAAAAAATGCTTTCGGAAGTCAGACAAGGCAAATAATTTCCTCTATGATTACAGACTCTGATCACATTTAGAAACTGGGACTTCACACCAGTTTGTTCTGATAGGTGGTAGGATATAAACATCCTTTTTGAAGTCACAGAGGCTTTATCTAGGAAAGCCTAAGCCACTGTGGGGCATCAGTGACAGCATAGTAAGTTAGAGACCTTAATTCCAGCATTTCCTTCTCTTGCAAATGGTGAAGACTCAATGGTAGCCAAGAACTTTACTGTGGTTCTTGCAGATGAAAAGAGTACCTGCTGTTAACTGCCACTGGAGTCAACCCCCACACGTGCAGCCAGAGATGTCTGGGCGATGGGTGAAGTGGACGGTCCAGACTGGGAAAATGAGGCCTATTGCACCTCAGAGCAGCAGACTATCCCGGCCCATTTGCCCTCAGGGGCTCCTTGGCTGCCGGTTTTCAACAAGGCTACGACCTCCCTCAGCACTGATCAAGGCAGCGAGGGGAAAGCCCACCCCAGGGAGAGACAGCAGCCCACCACCAGACCCCATGCCACCTCTGACCGGGCCTCGATATGCCAGGGCATGCTTGCCTCTGCTCCGTTGGAGCCCCCTCACCTTCAAGTAGCTCATCCAGACTGGTGAGCTTCTTGCTGCCATCGATGGTGTAGATGGTGCGGACACCCTGGGGCAGGTTCACGTTGTCCGAGAGGGACCGGGTGAGCTCGACAAGGAGGGCATCGAAGGAGCGGAAGCGGTCGGTGGAGATGGCATACACCAAGCCCTTGAAGTACCTGTCCCCGTTGCGGTAGAAGCGGGCTTTCCGCGCTTTCTTCTCCGAGCTGAGCGCCTGCAGGGTCCGCGTCCGGTAGAGGCTGCAGTGAGCGCTGTGGGCCGGGCTGGGGATCAGCCCGTTGCCCCGCGGCCCCGCTCCACCGCCGCCGGAGCCGCTGCCACCGCGGCGCGGCCCGGAGCGCTGCTGCCTCTTGTCCCGCTCCTCGAAGTGCTCCAGCTCGATGCTCCGGCTGCTCGCCATGGGGAGCTTCGACCCGCCTTCCCAGCTCCGCTGGGACCCAGGCCAGCTACAGATCGCTGAGGCTGCCCCCGCGCTTGCAACGGCCGCCTAATTCAACATCGTGCCCGGCCTCCCACGCCGGCAGGGCTGCGGGTGACCGCGGCGCTCGACCTGCCCCGCGATGGCAGCTGCGGCTGCCGCTAGCTCCGCCGTTACCCGCTGCTCCGCCCGCAGCCGCGCACAAAAGCATCCCTCATGCTTTAACTCGGCGGAGACAGGCGATGCCGGGGCGGGAGCGAGCGAGGGGCGGGAGGCTTGGGGGAGCCCCGCGGCCGCGCCCCCGCGCTGTGCCCATGCAGGCTCGCACAATGCGGAGGACGCCGTACGCGCAGATCCCCTCTTCAGCCTTCTCTCTGCTCAGTCCGCCGGAGAGAGGGGGTGGGGACGGAGTGCATATGCCGCCAGCCCGCGCCCGGCTCCGGCTCCGGCCCCGGCCCCGGCCCCGGCCCCGGCGCGGGGGCACCGAGACCGCTGCGGCGCCAGCGGCCACCAGTCAGGGTGGGAGCGGCGCAACCTCCCGGGTTCTCGGCGGGCAAGGGCCCTGCTACCCTCCGCTTCAGATAGAAAACCGCAGCGGCTCCGGCGGCAGCCGCGGCCCAACCGCCCGCCCGCGGTGCCGGCGGTAGGTGCGGGAGGCGGGCGGGGCCGCGGCCGGGCCCTAGAGCCGGGCGGGGCGGGGCCAGCCCGGCTGGAGGCGGGCGCTGCTGCTCCGCAACGGCGGCGGGGCGGGCATTGAGCGGGACTGAGCTGCAGTGCCGACCCAGCCGGCTCCTCGGTGGAGCTCGGGTGGTGAGAAGGGAAGGAGGTTCTTCTAGGGAAGGAGAATGATTCTGGGGAAGCAGCTTTCCCGCAGGGAAAGTCACGGCGGCTCTGACAGGTCCATCGACCCACCATCCTCCCCCGAGGCGTGCCAGTGCAGCTCTCTGCTAGCCCTCTACTGGCCTTACTTTGACTCAGTTACTGGGTTAAAACGCTAAAATTGCCTCTAGAGCTCTTTTCTGAATGGCCTTCTCCCTAACATATATCCCTCAGGACAGAAAACTACTCTCGGTCATTTCTCTTTCACATTTGTGAATGCCACTGCTACTGAGCTTCCTGTCCTCTTTGAGGAACCGAATGAGCCCAACTCCCGTTCCTACAGTCTTACCCTCCTGAATGTGCTTTATCCCACAGTTCACAGCTTCTCCGAGTAGCTTCTCAGTGCTCCCTAGGTTGCTCAAGTCAAAGGCGACAAGTTTTTACAAATACATTAACAATAAAAAGTGAGCCAGTGAGATTCTCCACCTCTTATTGGATGCAGGGGGCGCAGGGGGGTGCAACATTACAACCAAGGAAGAGGCTGAGATACTTAATGCCTTCTTTAATAGTCAGAGCAGCTATCCCCAGGTATTCAGTCTCCTGAGCTGGAATATAAGGTTGGAAAGCTGAGTAACGCTCCATAATCCAGGAAGAAGCATAGTACAGAACCACTTTCTAGATGGGTTTTGATGTGTAGCTTCTAGTCCTGTTTACAGGCAAAGTAAGTCTCAGCTGTGAGGCTACACTTTTTCTAAATGGCATCACATTGCACGGGCATGTCTAGTCTTCGCTGAGCAAGTAAAACTATTTAGTTTAAACCTCAGCTGAATGTTATTTGGACTAACCATTTTCACTTTGCTCAAAGAAAGACCACAAAAACTCAGGGAAGTTTAACCTCCCTGTTGTGCCCATGGTCTGCTTCCTCCCAGCTGTTAACTACTGCCTACTGTCCAAAGTCAAGGTCTCAGCTGTGTGTAGAGGACACATGCAGACTAACATGTAAAATATACATATTAATTTAATATATTAACTGTGTCTATGGCAGAATTTAGGTGGGAGAATTCAGTGTCAGAGTAGATATTTTTTTAAGTTTGTTTTGCTGGGTGGTAGGATGTGTCATGTGCAAGACTTGCTCTGGTTTCTGAACTTTCTAGCTAGAGATGGGATGGGGCAAGAGGAATTTTATACAACACCTACAGTAAAGTAAAACTGAAAGAGAATTCTCACAGTTTGATCAGGAAAATTCTCTCTTCTCCCCAAAAGGAATCCCCACTACAGAGAGGTTTTTAAGTCTGTAGAACCACAGTCTTTTATAGAACTTCTAAACATGAAATTGACTTCTGGCCTGTAAAACTAAACTACTTCTATATTCAGAGGATATTTACAGAGATATAGCGATTGGACCTGCATGTGTAACTGCCAAGGAAATTCCTGGTGACACCTCAAACACGTTCCTACAGCTTGTGCTCTTCCTTTTTGGTTGTCTTCTGATCTTGTTTGAACTTTTAATAAGCTTGGTAAGCTCCCATTGGAAATAGTTCACAGTGCTTCTATGTATATGTACGCTTTGCCTTTTCCTTGCCACCTTATTTCCCTTAGAGAGTTATTGGTAGTCAAGCAGAGATGTTTTAAAAGGCTTTCAAAGATGATGAATAAAACCCCAAAACATCTCCATATGCAGCTGAATTGCATTTGCTGTTACACATGAAAAAATTAGTGTGCTTAATATGCAGTTCTGTATGGAACTGAGCTATGCAATCCCATTATCTTCTTCCCACATTATTTTTATGAATCAGGTTGATAAATTAGCAGTTCACTTAACAGCAAGCAAAGTTGCATGTATAAATCATATTTAGCTTATTAACCTAAATCTGACACTATAAAAAAGTGATTATAATTAATTCTTGGGATACTCGTATTCTATACATATGTATTTTTTATTTGTAAAGAAAAGAGCTTCCAGTTTTCTTGTTCATCTAATTACTCAGTTCTCCCTCTTGTCTTTGCTCTGTTTTTTTCTTCTGCTTTATTGTGGTAAGCATAATGAATTCTTATAAAACACTGAATGGTTAAGGTTGGAAGGGAAATTAAAGGTAATCAGGTTACAATGTCCCTGCTATGAGCAAGGACACTTCACCCTAGACCAGGCTGCACAAAACCTCATCCAGCTTGGCCTTAAACACCTCCAGGGATGGGGCTTTCACAACCTCCCTAGGCAACCTGTTCCAGCACCTTACTACCCTCATGGAGGAGACTTTCTTCCTGATGTCTAACCTAAATCTACCCTCTTTCAGTTTAAAAACATTACCCCTTGTCCTATCACTGCCCTCTCTGGTGAAAAGTCCCTCCCCAGCTTTCCTGTAGCCCCCTCAGGTACTGGAAGGCTGCTATAAAGTTTCCCTGGAGCCTTCTCTTCCCCAGGGTGAACAGTCCCAACTCCCTCAGCCTGTCTTCATAGCAGAGCTGCTCCAGCCCTTTGATCATCTTGGCTTGCTCATTCTTGGTTTGAATCTCTTCCTCCATCTAGACAACTTCCTATGTGGTTTGGTTTTAGGTTTTGTTTTGGTACACTGGCTTCAGGGTTTGTTTTGGTGGGGGTTTTTTTGGTATTTTTTGGGTATATTTGAAACAAGCAACTGCTCTAGGAAAGTTCTAAAAGAAAACCTAGGAGATTTTACCATTAGACACAATCTCCTCTCTTCTTAAGTTACCTGAACTCCTTACCTTCCTAACTGGAATCGGTGGAATTAAAGTTATTTAGTGCATTTAATGGGCTGGTAGACAAAAGTTGTTTCAGGATGAGTTTACAGTGGGTAATTTTAGAGGAACATTTATGTATCTGACCTTTGTATTTAGCTCATTGATTTCACCTTGAAAATTATAACATATAATGTTACTAAAGAGGAAAATAACCATCATAAACTTGGGGTCTGTTGGCTCAAGATTTATTATGTAAAAAACATTCTTTGAATAATTCAATAACAAAATGCTAACATGTAGCACCAAAGATAAAATTTGAATATTTAAACAATAAAATTGTTATTTTTAATGATTTTTGCAACCAAGAATGTTAAAATGGTTACAAAATATCCATATAATAAAACCTCCCAGCACTGCTGTGAGATACTGTGTCCTACTTCATAGATACATAAAATGGGAAACTAAAAGTTTAAGGACCTTGCCTGAGTAGTAAAGAAGTCAGACAGGAAAGAGTTAACCTCTTCAACGATATTATTTTCATCTACTCAACAGTTTCTCCATAAATCCTATGTAGTATTGCTATAGAAATCTCATGTAATATTGCTTTTAAAATGGCAGATGGAAGTATAGACAGCTATACAGAGATAAAACATAGAAAGAAATACATTGGCAAAAACGCTATTAAAAAAGATGCTTTAGCCCTCAGTCAGGCATAATCTCATGCTGCATGTTCTTGTCACATTAACACTAGTTCATTAGTGGGAATGTGAGTCTGTGGCTCATCAAATATTTAATTGTTTTAGTATATGTTAATGTATTATAGTTAGAGAAATTTCTGAATAGCATATCTGTGATAAGCCATTGTAAATGTGTGTTCAGAAGACCTCAGAATTATTAACCTCTTTCAATAGACTAGATGAAAATGCCATACAAAGGTTCATTTACTTGTTAAATTACTTGTTAAACGACACTTCCCAAAGGATGTCTTTGTCCTTAAATTTATCTTTAAGGCTATTATTTCTGAACATCCATTTAAGAGTTCTGAAAGTTGTAAAAAACATACAAATAAAAGCTTTATAAAACAAATATAAAACCTGAAACACACAAAAATGTATAGACTGGAAGATCCTCACAGTATGTTCTGTTTAAATTTGCTGTCCCAAGGAAGACTCAAAGATACCAAAACCATTCCCAGCAAGGTCCTGGTTTTAAAGCCTCTTCATGAATGGGTGAGATTTCATATTAGCCAGTACTTTGCTCAAAGGAATGTTTTTCATAATATCTAGTTAGTTTTTCTTCCAGATTATCATCTTCCTGCAGAACTTTTCTAGAGCTTCGCTGTTATTTAATAGAATCACTTTTATCCCATTTTGTTGTCCTTGATGTGGGGAGTGGATGAGAGAAGCTGGATGCAACCTTCATCCAGATCAGCATGAATGAAGTTGTAAAATATTCTCAAAAGAAGTAAATACTTCACATAAACCTAGTTCTGGTGATACTGTGAACAACTTGGAAGAGCTAGAATATCCTCACAATAGGGTCTTACTGAAGCCAACCAGGATCACAGCCTTTGTGTACTCCAGTAAAAATCAGTTCCCAGTTATCATTGCTCAATGACATAAGGTCATGATCCTCACCCATTCACATTTGAAAAGAGATTACTGAATTTAATAAATTCAGTATGTGTCTCTGTGATATAAATAAATGCCTAATTCCCAGTGCCTTTACTGGTGGATTATATAAATATCTTCATGTTTCCTTTCTCATGTAATTCTCCAGGTGTGATACAGCATTGCTTTGAAAAGAGAAGTTTCCAAATCAAAGCTTAAAGGATACACAGCTGAAAGCCTAAAAAGGAGGAGGCACTAGAAGACCTGCAAACTGTACTTTTTCATTAATTAATCTACTTTGCAAGATATTTGTGAATTTTGGTTTTGCCAGCTGTTTAATACAGCTACATTAATTTGCAAGACTCATTTAGGCTTTGCATATGGCAAGCCAACGAGGTGTATCAGAGGATTTTTGACTATCCAATACCACTATAACTGGATAAAAATAGAAATAAAATATTATTCTTATAGAAGAGTACAGCATTTGTCTGTCATCAGACTATATATTCTGTAACACTTGAGAAGTTTAATTTCTACTGGTAAATTTTTGTATTGCACTTACCAATCTAACAATTCAGCTTTCATAATTGAAAAGAATTTTAAAGATGTTTTGCATATAGGAGTTAACAAGACTGCTTGATATGTGTAATATGAATTAAGCACATTATATATTCTAAAATTAGGACCTCAGTATAATTTCATTTGTAGAAAACAGCAAAATGGATAATTTGTAGAGGAAAAAGGCATGATTTACAGATAAATAAATGCCCAATTTCCTAATTTTTTTTTCTAGGCCATTTAGAAATAATTGGGTTTTTTTAAACCTATCTATTACGTTTGTCTTGTTAACCCTATAATTATTTTTGTATAACCATTATTAATTTTAATTTAATCTGTTGTTTTTTCAATATAAGACACCAAAATTATGTATTTTTAATAGAAATGACAGTCTAGATAACTCTACTTGAACAATTACTGATCCAGGGATAAATGGATATTTTTCATCTGTCTCACTTAAAAGTATGGTTAGTCACACAGTCTTAACAATAGGCAAAATGTAGGATCTTAAAGAACCTCTGAAGAATTATTTTATTCCAGAGATTAAGTGATCAATAAGGAGGAAATTCAATAAATCTTTCAAAGATTACTGCCAACAGTTACTTGTTATACTGAATTCCTGATAAAATGACAAAGCTATTGTACAATCTAGTTATATGCCAATATATCAACTTTTTAGGCCTGTGAAAAAGCAGCCAATAGAACAACTGCTGAGAAAGAAACAAGTAATAATTTTCCCAGTTGTTTTCTTTCTACCAGTGTCACAATTGACTTCACTGGGTTCTGGGACATTTTCATCCAACAAATTGTTTTTTGTAAAAAAAAGGAAAGTGTAAAAATGACATATTTTTGATAATGTCACCAAGCTGCAAGAAAAGGTGAGGTAACACCTTGCATCAGCCAGAGCTGTTAACAGAGCTGTTAGAAAAAGGACAAATTTTTAGCACCCAAGCCTCTTTCACATCCAAAAAATAACCAATATAATTAATATCACTTGGAAACAATTATGGTCTAAGCAAAATCAATCAATCAATTAATTTATTAATTAAGTTAATAACATTTGAGATCAGAGTGGCATGTTAGGAAGAGAAAAGGGAGCAAGCCTTGTGATACAGAGTAAAATAGGTGATTACTGTCTGTGGGAGATCCAAGTATAAGAAGGAACTGCCTATAAGGAAAACATTATGTGTAAAACCTCCTAATCTTTATTAAATCTATGAATTTCAATCCCTCATAGAAATAGGAATTTTACTTCTTAGGTTTACTTTCTGGAGGAATCTTGTACTTCTCTTGAGGATTTTGAAAAGCGTAATTAATGCAACAGAGAATGATGATGTTTCACAGAAATACTTTGAAGACTGGAGAAGTGGAATGAAATGTGGGAGTAAACATGTGAAGTCCTGTATTTAAGGATTAATTTCTAGTCCAAGGTGGAGACTTAGCACTAGGAAAGAAAGAGGGGAATGAACTGTTGATCAGTTTTCACTGAACTGCAAAAAAGGTAAATATAGTCTTTCACCTTCCTTTTTGCGTGAAGACTGTGAGGTGCAGTATTTTATGAAAAAAAGTAGGAAGCCTCTTTCTGAATGAACAATGGCTGAATGTAACCTGTATTCTTATAAGGATGAATTAAATTGTAATTACTTCCAGAATGGAAGCAAGTTACTATTGCTGGTATGTGTTGCTATACCTAGGGTGAGCTTGGTTATATCAGTGGATGCTTATCTTGCTTTTGGGCCTTACCCTTGCTGCCACTTGGTTGTGGAAGTCCTGGATCATGGTTCTACTCCCAGAAACAGACTTTATAAAGTGTCAGAGCCTTTTCTTGTTTTGTACTGTACCAATACAGTGATGGACAAGAACAAGAAGGGTTGCAGAAATTGCAGATGATAATTTCACAGCATTATTTAAAGATCTATCAACTAGCCACCTACTGAGGGACACAACTGTATTCTTTTAGAGTGACTCCACCCTTTTTGTGCTTGATATACTCTATGTGCACTGGAGTCTGGTTTCTGCTTAGAGCTCTAGTAACTTCTGTTAGAGAATTTCTGCATTTAAAGAAAAGTGTTGTTTTGTAGCTGAGGGAACAAACCAAATCCTGGCCTTCTAGGTTTGTGTAACCACTCTTGTTATTATGGTGTGAATATTTTTGTGTGTGTTGTTGGATTTCCTGGAGAATGGCATGCTCTTTTTTTGCTCCTAATTGCAAGTAAAGGTTTTAGTTAACTTTAGCAAAACTATTTTGTCTGTTCATATAGGCACAATACAAAATGAAGTTCAGTCAATGGTGTCAGCTCCTGTACAGAAGACAAAAAGCAGCCATTTGGCTTTCATTTTATAAGAATCATGCTTTAATTTTTAAGAGGAAATCAGATACAGTTTTGTGAAATGTTCATTTAATCTTCACATGCTCTTTTTGTATCAATCTTACTTTAGCTTACATGTTTCAGTACTCTTTGTATCTTTGACAAGAAATCTATACATTTGACTGCTTGCTGCCAGCAAAACCACTTACATTAGCAGGAGAATGATGTCTCTCAACTACTGCAGCCAGCATGGTTGAAGTTTGTGCTGGAACTTTGCCAAATTCAACTTTTGGTCTTAATAAATTTATAAAATGCTGCTTTTGGGCTTAATTAGTGGCAGCAAGGTTGTGAATGTCACATTTCTTCTCTACGGATGACTTAGTTTGAGACTATTGCTACCTCGTGACTTCTTTTGCTGTTTCCTTTAGGATCACTCATCCTGATAGGTTTGGGAGAAGTAAAAGATTTATCAAGGAATAATAAAAGGTAAGTGGAGGAAATCCAGTGAGTTTCTTAGGTCCTTGTGGTGTGTATGTGCTAGAAAGTAAACCATTTGCTGCAAAACCAGTCAAGTTTCTTCCAGAAGGGGTAGTGGTCTGTGCTGCTTTTGCAAAGAGCTGGAAATAGTGTAGAATTAAAGTATTTGCATCAAATGAAGCCAATTATTATTCTTGAGAAGGCAAATCCTGAAGCTAAATAATTTCAAGGTCAGTTGTGAATCAATTAGGAATAACTCTCTGTCATGCCTCTCTCTAGCTGAAGGACACAGGACATCATGAGAATCTAGCTGCTGACAAAAGAACAAACATGGCTATAGGCACAAAGTAACCTTAGGCTGTTCCAGAGTTTTCAATATATTTGCTGAGGCCTGCGTTTGAAATAGAAGTAATAATTCTGATTGATTTTTTTTTTTCTTTTAGAAAATTCAGATGCTAGGGGTTAATTCTAAATCAAGCCTTCCCAGAGAACCCAAGGGGTCTGAATCCTATTTTCATTATGAACTTCCTCAGATCTTAGAGATGGAAGATTTAAAATGCAATATAACCCTTTGGTTCTGTAGAAGTTATGAGAATGAAACTGTGCCTGAAGTACTCCCTTTTTTATTTATTCTTTCTGTAATAACAATGGGCTAAGTGCCTCATGTCCCCTGCAAGGACTTTTTCCTAAATACACAGAGGGTAGTCTGCAGTTCTTCCCTTGAAAGGGTGTGAATGCAAATGGTAACCCATTGACTTAAAAAACTGTCCCTTGTGTTTGCAGCACAGGAACCAGAATGCAATGGATAAACACTAGAGTTGCAATAAAGTGGCCTGGGGAGAGCCTCTCCTTACCATTAGATGTTTGATTTTTAATTTTTTTTTTTTCCCCAAAATCAGAGAGTATTTTTTTGTGGTTGGACTAGATTACAAATAGAGGTCCCTTCCAACTCTGAAAATTCTGTGATTTAGTCACTCCCATGTTCCTTTCCTGCTTTATACAGAAAATATCAAATGACTGGTATATAGGGAAAACAAAAACAAGGACAAACAGAAAAAAACATCAACTGTTACTCAGTGGTCTAAATGTCATATCTCTGGACTGTTTTGTACAAGTTAGTGGTAAATTTTAAAGGTAAGCAAAATCTATGGAAAAACCTTTCTAGGAACTCCTACTCTTTTACTAGAGAACTCTTAGGGAATGTGATAGCTCTTACAGGTTTAAAAAAAAAAATCTGGAAGAGATATATAAATATATATATATGTATATATGTTTTTGCATATATATGTTTAGTTTCAGCATGTGTACTATTTTATAGAACAGAAAACTGTAACACCTGGAAACCAGTAGTTAGCCAGAGAAGATAACAGGGAATTAGGCTATTAATCTGCTTAACAAGGACATATGTCAAAGTAGTTTTAATTGTGCTAGTTTGTAATTCTATTTTTATATAAGAGGAATTCAAATTTAGCAAGATGTGCAGGGGTGAAAAAGAGTATAAGCATACTAGTTCATTCGAAGTCCAACTCCAAGTGCAGTAGCTGTCCTATTTCAGTGTTGCAGCCATTAATATATATAGGCTCACGATCTGATGCAAACTGGGTTTACACCAGCTGGGTTGATATATATTTGGTGTGAAAACCTACATATTTCAACAGATATTCCACCTGGTTTTCTGTTCTGTTGTCTGATCCTTTTCTCACAATTTAGTCATGAGTGTCTGCTGTTACCATACTATGAATGTGTTTCTAGTTTGAATTATAAATTTATGTGGTTTTTTAAATAAAAATTAGTCCCTTTTTAAATAACAACTGTGTTGCCCACTGACAATTTTATTTTGTTTTGAATAGTAGCAAAACAACTGTCCTGTGGACATGCTAGCACTTTTACTACTCTGCTGCTCATGTACTGTAGAGTAGGAAAGTCTGAACCATTTGCTAACCTCTGAAATTGTAGGTCACTGTTGTTTGCCCTTGGTATATCTATTTCAAGAATATGCTATGGATTAAATCAGGGGATTAATACTTAGTTTGCAAAGTATTTCTTATGTGAAAAATTTTGCAGAATAAAAGTAATAATCTTGTTCTTACTTAATTGATACATTTTAATTTTTTTCCCCAGTTTTTCAATTGGGGAAAAAATGGTGGCCCCAGCTTTGCAATGGACTGAAGATACATAGATAGATAATTCAAGAGCAGTGGAGTGGTGATAGTTTCACAACAGCAGAAATATTCTCCATGTTTTGTTCCTTTTTTCTAAACCAATGATAGTTCCTTGCTTTTCAGATAGAATACGATTTAATCTAGAGAGTGAAAATCTCTGCAGCTAGATGAAAATAAGACTGGAGGCAATCCAGGTGTTCTGTAAATGTTTAACATTGTTAGCATGAAACAACAACAGCAAGGTGAACAAAAACTAAGTGTGTGTGAGGAGTTTATACTATACTGCAGTAGCTATATCAAGCTAGCACACACATTGTGGCACATGCACAATTGTACCTTTATTTTGCTCCATAGGAACAAGGATGGTATTTTATCAATTCATTAGCAGTTTGAACTAAGCTGTTGAGTGGGTCTTCGGTAGCTAGCCAGCTGGCTGGAGGGGATAAACTGAGCAATTTAGCAGCTCTTATATTACTCTTTGCACCAGAGAGGAAGCCTGTAATTATTATTCTTATTTTAGAAGATCTGGAGGCCAGTACATTCACAGAAGAGTCCACATCTAATAACCTCCAATCTGGCTGTCAGTTGTTAGCCTGTAAAATTAATTATTACAGCACGTTAAATACTGCTCAGCAAGTTGCTGAATGGTGAAGGTCTTGTCTGGATATGAGTGAAGAGCCATCTTTCGACATCTGTATGTGTAGTCAGGGAAAGACAGGTTGTACTAATAATCGATTTGCTCAGTTTATTCTGTATGATGGAAGCACTGCCACCTTGTGGATAATTCGGTCATGTGGAGATTTTTTGCTTATTTATTTTAGAAATATAAGTTTCATATTTGTGTAGGTTGACATTTACAGGAAGAAAATTTTGGTATTCTTATAATCAAGAAAAAATGTGAAAATAACAAAATTTCCAAATCCATATTGATTCTTTAGTTAGTCTTGTGTTTGTATCCTATTATACAGCTTAGATATTTCTTCCTTTTTCATTGCTTTCTTTAAGTTAAGGGATGTTTTTGCTGCATATGACATTTAGCAGTATTAAAAAGGGAAAATTAAATCTAATTTTTTGGGTACAATTTTTTGTCTATTAGGAAAAAACAAACCAAACCATCTCCCCAGAAAAACAGAAAGAACAAACAAACCAACTCCATTGTCTTACAGATTCCCTCTAGAACAGTTTGTTTGACTGTTGTATCTCTGTGTCTCTGTCACTGAAGAGTACTGTGTGACCTATTGCTGTCATGCTTATCTTCAGTCCTGTTGTGGATTAGGCTGGTTCACAACAAATCCTTGGACATTTCTTAACTGAGAGCTAGGAAGAGTTGCAAGAAGAAATAATGCACAACTGTAGAAATCTCTAGCTCACAAATGGGATCTAGCTAGCTTTATCTCGGGCTGTGTGCTGTTATAAATGGAAAATACATAGGTGTTTTGTGTTGGGAAAGTGGGGAAAGGCTATTTGAGGATGTGGACATCAACATAGCTCACTAAACTTGATTAACCTAGCCCTATTTCTTTGAGCAACTCAGAAAAATAATGTGGAAGGTGTCAGGTGACTTCCTATTCCTTACGGGTATTGCACAAGTATGCTGGCCCTAATTGAGGGTAAAGAGCTGTAAGAGGTCCTCTCCAAAGATAGAATAGAATAGTTTGGACTAGAAGGGACCTTTAAAGGTCATCTAGTCTAACATCCCCTGCAATGAGCAGGGATGTTTTCAACTAGACCTATGTATATATATTAATGATGTGTAGTACCCAAAGAGCACCCCAGGCTAGACAAAGCAGGGAGGAAGAAAGAGCATCTCATCTTTACAGTTTCACATATTGTGAACTATTTAGAGTGGCAGCAGTCCAACAGAAAAATAAAACAAATTGCTTGGTCCTTCTTTAGAAATCATATCACATATAAAAAGCGGAGTGAACAAATTAAAGGCGATAGTAGTTAAGCATTGCTGGGAGCAAAAATAGTTAGTGATTTACCTTGCTCCTCTGCTCAAGGGAAGCAGAGCTTGTGGGTGTTTTTTTAAAAACATACAAAGTTTTACTTCTGGTGCTTTAAGCTGCTACTTAGGAATCTGTCTTTGTCTCTGAAGAAGGTTCCTTCACCAGTCAGCTCTTCAGGTCACTCTGTTCCCTACCTAAGGTACTAGCTGTGGTATTGTATTTGCTGGTGAATTGATCAACTACAGCAGGTTTTGAACTATGACATTTGAGTAGTTTTACAGATCTGCTTCTCATCATTGTTACGGGGTAATAGCTTTTCATAGAAGGGAAGACTGTAGATGATGGTAACTGTTTAATCAAGGACACCCAAGTTCAAAAGATCCTGTGTTAAAAGACATGATGACCTGTAATTGATTTTTCACTGTAAATGGGGAAGTACTCCACAGATCCCAGAATTTTTCATCTCATCAAAAGTGTGTTTTGTGGTGTAGTTTTGTGGTTGAACACTTTGTTGAACCATTAAGAGAAAATAAATCTGGAGGAAACAAGCAATACTGAAATAGAAGGTTAAAAAACCCCCAAAGAACCAAAAGAATTAAATAAGTTACTATCTGGTTCTTAGGTAATGGTATTTGTAGTTAGCATAAAAAATGTCAATTTATATTAACTATGCTAAAAATGCATTTGGAATAAGGTTAAAATGAAAAAAATTAAAACAACTTAAAAATGTTGTAGTTGCAAGGATTCAAGAATCTCTTGCAAGTGTTGCAGAGAAAGCAGCAACATAACAAAAATGTTGATGCTAGAGCACAGTCATCAAAAACTCTGGCAGCAGACAAATCAAGAGATGCATTGCCCTTGCTAAAAGGCAAATGAGAGGCAAATGAAAACACATCTACATCAACAAAAATGAGAAGTCTTGCAAGGTAACTGGTCAGACTTGGTTTTAAAAAAAACCCAACCTAGTAATTTTACAGAGCTGGAGTAAAAACTCCTTACTTGGAGCAATCTGCTATCAAAAAGGCCACCGGTTGTACTGATTTCCAAAGTAGTAGTTGAATTAAAAGTAATTTTATTCCTAAATTTTAATAATGGTTCTGGTTGCCTAACAAGATATTTAGTTAGTTTTTCAGCTTTTTGTCAAGCTAACTACTACAAGGTCATCTGCCTCTGCTATAAAATACATCTATTCTATCCTGCTTCTCAACTAGTGTTTTCTATTTTTTCAAGTTCTTTTCTTAGAGAGGAGAAAACAATGCATTTTATGACAGAGTACTGACATACATCCAAATAAAACTGCATCACAGGAGACATCTCCCCCTTTTTGGTGCTAGTGATGAAATTTAGAAATCTTTTGTGGAACTAGCATTTTAAAATTAGATTTGTGATCTTTATTGCTGAACATGTCTTGTTCTTTATGAAGATACCCTTATTTACATTTAGTGAAGTCAAGGGGTGTTTGCTTCTAATTGAGAGCTGCTCAGTGTTCTGTAGTGTGGAGGACAATCGTGCTATGTGCTGGTACTTATAAGACTTGTAATGATATTCAATTGTCATTCCACAGATACTATGATGCTCAAAGGCTCAGGAGCAGATTTTGTTATTTAAAATTCTGTGTCCTACTAGGTTCCTGATTAATCACTGGCTTTGTGCAGAGCATAGCAATATGTTGTATCTGGGGCTTGAAGTCTGCATAGTGATTTGTGTGTTCAGGCTGGAAAGCTGAAAGATACAAAGCAAATTAGAATCATAGGATACTAATAAATTGGAAGAGATGCCTGAAGGTCATTTTGTTCAACCTCCCATTCAAAGCAGGACCAACTTCAAAGTTAGATCCAACTTTGTCAAGAGCATGCAGCAGAGAATTACACAGCCAGAACTAGAGTTCTGAAGGTTCTTTGATATAAAGCTGCTAAACAAGTCACCAGGACCTGTTTCACATTCTCCATCTGTGAAGCAGAGACAATTCTTGCATAAATACCTGTAAAGTATTTTGATCCTCTCTGGGTAAAATAAAAGCTCTAGACAGAAGAGTTTTACTTAAGTACTAGAGTAAAATGATTTTTTTCCCTTCTGTTTTTGACAATGTGGAGGAAGTGTGAAATGAATTTTATATTTCCTGTCAGTATCAATGAGAATTACAAGTACTGCTAATATCTTTTTCATTGAGTAAATAGGTCAGATTTGCCTTTCCTAGTATTCTTGCTGTTCAGAAGATGAATTGCTTGTTTTGATGTTTGGCTGCTTAGGAGAGATGATGCGTTTGTGACTGCAAAAGTTCTGAAAGCTTCTATTTCTGTTCACTTTATGAAACTATTCATATCAGGGAGAGCAGAAATTTGATCTCATGACATTATTTATATGAACTAAAACAAAAAGGTCATTCTTACTGCTGATTTTAGTCTTCTCCTTGAACACTGATGAATAAATAAGGAGGCCTGAACAGTGCATGTTAGTGACAATAGTTGAACAGGCAGCTAAATCCAAACATGAACCTCCATGCTGAAAGCACATTTGCATGTACAAAAGGTTACAGTTCTCTGGGTTTCTATAGTGCTGCTAACACAAGGCTTAAGCCTTCTACATATAGCAATTAGTTCTCAAAACACTGTCTTAAAGCCCTTCCTTTTTACTATGCTGTTGCAAAGGTGAGGAAATCCACATAATGTAGCTTGACGAAAATCATAGAATCAATGATAAGAATAGAGAAATATTTTTATGCCTTCTGCCTTGTTCTAACTCGCATTTCACCCTTCTAGAGTAGATTGGCAGAGTAAGGCCAGGGCAGGCATATCAACTGGCACGGAATATGAGGGCTAGGTGTAAAATACAGGGATTGTGACAGACATGGGGGATTTTGAATTGCTGTCAGGGCAAAGGATGCCAGAAGGATTGATGAGGGAGCACCTTTTATATCTGATACTCTCCCTCTTAGTTTTCTCAGCAACAATTTTGCCATGACTTAACCATGACAAATCAGAGTTCTGAAAGACAGTTTAAATTTCCTTCTAGGATTTTTCAGTTCCTTACTCCTGCCCCTGAGCTATTTGCCTTCTGCCTTGCTATTTTTTTTTTTCTTTTTGGTATTTGCAATATATCCTAGTGTATTTTCTTCAGATAATTTTAATTGTTATGTGGTTTTACTTCCCTGCCAACATGCTAATGACAAGACATGTAGAACACATTACATTTTTCAGGAATAAGTGAGGTTTATGCTTCCTATAATTAGGCAAATATTTAAGTGTAGATATATAGTGGTGTGCCTCAGGGGTCAATATTGGGACCAGTGCTGTTTAACATTCTTCTTGGAGACATGGACAGTGGGATTTAGTGTATCCTCAGCAAGTTTGCTGATGATACCAAGCAGTGTGGAGTAGTTGATACCCTAGAGGGAAGGGATGCCATCCAGAGGGACTCTGACAGGCTGGAGAGGTGGGCCAATGCCAACCTCAGGAAGGTCAACAAGGCCAAGTGCAAGGTCCTACACTAGGGTCAGCACAGCCCCAGGAACAAATACAGGCTGGGGGGAGAATGGCTAGAGAGCAGTCCTGAGGAAAAGGACTTAGGGGTGGCAGTAGATGAGAAGCTCGACATGAGCTGCCAGTGTGTGCTGGAGCCCAGAGAGCCAACTGCATCCTGGGCTGCATCAAAAGAAGTGTGGCCAGCAGGGCCAGGGAGGGGATTCTGCTCCTCTGCTCTGGTGAGACACCATCTGAAATACTGTGTACAGTTCTGGAGCCCTTAGCACAGGAAACACATGGAGCTGGTGGAGAGGGTCCAGGGAAGGGCCATGAAGATAATGAAAGGGCTGGAGCACCTCTGGTATGAAGACAGGCTGAGGGAGTTGGGGCTGTTCACCCTGGGGAAGAGAAGGCTCCAGGGAAACCTTATAGCAGCCTTCCAGTACCTGAGGGGGCTACAGGAAAGCTGGGGAGGGACTTTTCACCAGAGAGGGCAGTGATAGGACAAGGGGTAATGGTTGTTAACTGAAAGAGGGTAGATTTAGGTTAGACATCAGGAAGAAAGTCTTCTCCATGAGGGTTTGTGCAACCTGGTCTAGTGTGAAGTGTCCCTGCTCATAGCAGGGAGGCTGGAACCTGATTATCTTTAAGATCCTTTCCAAACTTAAGCATTCTATGGTTCTATAATTTTATGATTCTATGATAATGTTTGCATTTCCTTATACACCTCCTCAGCTCAGTAAACAGAAGCTTTATCAATGTTTGCTTTACATCGATTGACTTTCAAAGGGTGAAGGAGGTGAGACAAATCTCTAGTGAATGTGGCCATTAATAATTTTCTTTCCTTCTTCCAGATCATGTTTTCTGGTGACTTAACACAATGCACACATGTGCACATGCTACTTGAAACCCCAAAAGATTCTATTAAATATTTTTTTTTATTCCATTTCCTATTACACCCCTCCCTGTCTTTTATTTATTTATCTATAATTTTTTTCAGATATCTGTTTAAAGTGATGATTTGGTACCATTTCTAACCTATGATTCTAGATCACAGCTCGCTTTCCTGTCCTGCGCAGGACATAGTTTAGTTCTATTATTTGACCAGTAATTGGAGTTGAATTTACTGACAATCACAAGAATGGTTTTGTATTTGTTAAAATGGTACTGTGCTTGCCTTTCTTTTCTCCTGTAGCTTGGTATCTCTCAAGGAATGCATATTTTGAGAAAGAATCACCTCTCTTCTGGTTTCAGAAGTTCATAGGTACAGCCAGGCATGTTTAAAAGTCTTCTCTCACCTACAGTCAACACAATGCATTCCTTATCTTTGCCACTTGATGACTTGCCAGTTCTGTTCTCCGCTTGCCTCACAGAAGACATGTTTTTATAAAGCAGAGCAATATCTCAGTCATTTGATGTGCCTCATTAATTTTAGCAGCCTCCTCATTTATTAAAAGTCCTTAGTTGTCTCCAGCTTTTTTTTTTAATGATTTGTTACAACCCATCCAATTTTTTATTAACTGGTTTGACTGCACTAATCCATTCTGCGTTTTGGCTGCCCTTCTTTTTGCTGCAGTCATACACACTCAGTGTATTTGTACCTTGTTCCTTCTATTACTCAGTTTTCTTTTAGTCTTAGCTTCACAATTAGTCCGTGATTGCTTCCTGTTCCTCGTATTCTTTTCCAGAAATTTTTCTCTACAGCTGATAATATCCCTGCTTGCAAAGGAGTGATCACAGAGCATTCCACTTTATTTTGTCAAAGTCAAACGAGAAATCGCAAAAATGACCATTTTTTTGACAAGTGAGTCAGAGTCAATAATTCCAAACAGTCAGCACTCTGAGCTACTGGCTAACACTCTTTTGTGTTTAAAACTCAAATTAAATTGGAATATACAGGTAATTGACTGTCTAGTTGTGGCATGGCTAGTGCACTAATCTATATTGTCTATATTGGGTTTTTCCTTGAAAGGCATTCCAGTGTATTTGCCATTGATAATAGTAGCTTGCTGCTTTTTGTGCCAGGTGTTAAATTAGGTGGGCTTTACACTGCCTGATACCAAATAGCTTTAATATTGCATGCTACTGAAACACAGAGGGTGTTAACAGGGCAGATGGACAGCTGCTGTATTGCAAGTTCTCACCCCAGGGGAGGACACAAGGTCAAGAATCTACTGCAATCCTTTCATGTGTTTTATGACTTAGGAGAGCTCTTTACACTCTACCTGGGGTTTAGTAGGAGCTCTTCAGACCAGGACTCCCTGCCGATGGGGAGAATTTGTTTTTCCTTTGGATGAACTATATGGTCTGCTAACTATTTGAGCTGGGAACAACTTGTCCTCACCTGATTCTAAAACCTAGCAAGAGTTCCGCATTGACTTTTACTGAATTAACAGAGCAAATGTTTATCATCAGATGCCTATTCCCAAGTCTCTATCAACTGAAACCTGTTGAATCTGCTTCTGGCATTCTATGCTCAGTTTATTCTATATTTTCCTTCATCTTTTTCTCCTTCATCTCCTTCTTCCTAGCATTTGTACAGAAAATGGCACAATACTTAAAAAAATTACTCAATTCTGAAAAGACTTGTGTCCATGCCTCTTTACACCATTGTGTGTTGATGAGTGGGAGGCTGAGAATAGGTGGCTGGAATATAGAGCAGATCAAGGTATTCAAGTTAGGGAGATACCTGTCAAATCCTAAACTTCTAAGTTAGGCACAAATTTGATACCACTAATATGATAACTCTGCTTTGTGGAGTCCCCTATGATGACTTATCTTCATTCTCATCCATGAATCATAAGCACTTACTGCATATTGAAGAAATGCTCTCTACAAAAGGCAGTAGATTAATACAGATTAAAGCAATTTGGTTCTACAATTATTCTAGTTCTTATACCATTTATAAGAACAGACTTTATATTGTTGTTTATAACTAAGAAACAGCTTTCTATAATACTTTATAAACTTTTTCATTAAAATCCTTACAGGAAATGTCTTTGTATTATATTATATAAATAGCCTGAGATGATAAAAATGTTCTTTGAATCTGTGCAAAGAATTTTATTGTTTAAAGCATGTTTTGGACTCACAGTCAATCAGTTTAATTTAATCCAGTTATAAATTCATGTATTCTATAAATCAGCCTTCTTCTCTGGGTATCTTTCCTCTGCAAATGGAAGAAAAGACATAATTTTAGATACGCTTCTAGAATTGGCTTTATCTGCTGTTCCACTCCATGTGAAAAGTCAGACTTTACTGAATCTCTGCCTGTCTCTGAACATAGTTTCTGCACACAAGACACATCACAGTTTTGGTGTCCAGCTACCCGAAAGCCAAAGCAAGCAGGTGGTTTTTTAATAAGATGCTCACAATAAGGAAGGAAATGGCTTTCTTAGACTGGTGGAAGGAAATGTTTCTTTTTGATGTAGTGCAATTCTCATTTCCTTTCCCTAGAATACTGTTAATTTTTAATCTGTTATTGGTCTCATGTTGGATGGCATCATCTTGGAGAACTAGATTTGGGAAGAAGTCTGCGGAGAGGGAAGTTTGAAACACTTTATTGGCAAGCTGTGTGGAATATGACACAGAAGAGATGGGTTCATTACATAAGAGGGTCAAAGAAGTGTAAGAATTCAATGAGCATGAATATCACCTTCATTTACCATTCCACTAGGACACACAGCAGCTTACCTCTGTGGGTTTTTGTTTGTTTGGGTTTTGGTTTGTTTTTTGTGGGCTTTGTTTTGTTTTAAGTGCTACATTGTCTTTGACACACAAGTACGGTTTACTTCTGGTGCATTTTCATTGTGCTGAGTTCTAAGTCTGTCATAATTGAATGTCAACAGTGGAACTTCAATGGGAACCACCCCTTGTACTGATTTTCTCATTGAACTTATTTTTATTTTATTTCAGTAATGAAGATTACTGGAAGGAGATGGGGTTTCAAATGCACAAAATAGAGAATTGATACCTAAAGACCACAAGAAGTTACACAACTGAAAAAATTTATTACCCTCCCTTAGCTTTTCTTAACAAAACCTACATAAGAACTAAAATCACAAGAGACCTGCACTTCACAGTTGATCAGACCTGAAATTTCTCATAGTTGTTTTTGCTGCAAATTCCCCTGCAGATGGATTTTGAGCACTGTTCATGTGACGTTTATCACTGCAAATGGTGTCAGCACTATTTTTTTAGTTGAGGCTGAGATATGAATGAGCATGGAAAAGGTTGATGTTTCTGTTTGTATTGTGCCTGCTGTGTACAGGATAGAAACATTGGTCTGCTGGCCCTCTTCATATAGAAGGCCTTGCTCATGTAGCAATGAAAAGAATCAAGAAAAAAATAATAAGGAATTGTTGATAATGTAGATTCTAGGCATTCCTTACAGGATGGAAAGCAAAAGTTACTGTGACATTCTGCAAAAGTAGATGTAAGTGGGAAATACAGATGAGAGTGAGTGAACAGTTGGAAGTTGTTATTTAGGTAATGCTGAACCATTACCTTGTGATGTAAGCCATCACTTAGAAATGCCTCTGTATCAGTGAAGGTGGCACATGTGTTACCAGTTTTTAAAAGGATTTTGGACAAGATGTGGAAAATTCCTGACATGTGAGTCTGATGTCTGTGCAGGGTAGTGAAGCCATAGATAAACATAATGTATACTGGAAGAGCTAGTGTAACTTCTGCAGGGGACAGTCAAATCTTGCTGTTCTGCTGTAGTCCCCTGCAGGAATCACAGCTGTGTGCTTAACAAAGGTGATCTAACTGAAGCTGATTTTACAAGGCCTTCAGAAATGCCCCCAAAATACTTAAAGAAACTAAATAAAGATAGGATAAAAGGAAAGGTCTTTTTATAGATTACGAACAGTGGAAAAGATAGGAAACAGAAGGTAGAAACAAATGTTCAGTTTTCTCAGTGTAGGATTTTCACCAAGAAAATTCCATTGTGATTATGCTATTCAATGTAAGCAATCTAGGAAGGAGAGTAAAGAGAGAGGTGACAATATTTTCTGATGGCATTAAAATGTGCACAGCATTACAAAATAAACTTACTGAAAAAAAAAGTCTTGTGACACTGAGTGATAAAATGGCAGATTAAGTTAACTGTAGAGAAAAGTAAAGTGACACAGATGAAGAAAGTTAAGAATAACTTTATGTATGTGAGGAAGAGTTCTGAATTAGCTGTTACCAGTCAGGAAAGTGATACTGTAGTTATGAGTATTTTTATGAAAATATAAGTGCAGTGCTCTGTAGTGGCTACAAGAAAGCAGGTAAGTGTTAGAAATTATAAACATGGAATAGAGAACACAACAAATAACTTTGCTGATCTCAGAAGACAATAGCAGAAGGAGATACAAGGAAGATTCAAATTACAGAATGACTTCCACATGAGAAGTGCCTACAGACCAAATGACTCTACAGTCTGTGAAAGTTTGCTTGTGGAGGATATAATAGGATCTATAAAATGATGAGTGTCATTGAGATAACATACGGGGTCCAAGTGATCTCTGTCTTTCCTGCTCTGTGAAAGAAAGGCATTAAAAGGAGCCATCAAAAGGTTAAAAACAAGACAAGTGTTCACATATTGTGTGTGTGGACTGTGGAGTTTGCTGCTGTAGGATGTTATGCATGCCAAAAGGTTTGCGCAGGTTCAAAGTCATGAGAGAAAACACATCTAAGTTTAATAAACACAAGACTTCTATATGATGGAGTTAATTCCCCAAGTTACAGACCACTGGATGCTGATCTACATCACTGCATGTTTGCTCAGTTCCTACACATTTTTTCCTAAGCATCTACTATTATACCAGTACTGGAAAGAAAAAAACAGACCATTTTTACATTCTCTGATATTGAAGATTGCAGAGTAATTTTTGTAAGCTGCTAATTTTTGTTTGTATGGTATATAACTAGCTAGAAACTAAGCAAGCCCTTCTGTGTAAACTAACATTTGGTGACATAAAGACAGAGAAACACACAGATGCTATGTTGTGGGACATGGACAAACAAGAACATGACACAGTAAGATACAGAAGACATGTCAGAATGGTGAGGCTGTGACTTTAAGGTTGAATTCTGCAGTATTCTCAAAGGTTATCTTATAAGTTAAAATATCTTACTTATATCATCAGGGAATTGCCTGAGCTAAAATTAAGTTCAGAGGTATTAATGCAAGAAAGAAAGAGGGAGATTTTTGTCTCCTAGCCTCTGGTAAACCTATGCAATTCTTCTGCCAGTACAGTTTTCTATTTCAGGTGACAGCATTGCTAAGCATTATGGCTGCTGAATGGGACAAATGCGGGGATCTGCTGGTAATCAGAGCTGGGGAGCAGAAAATTAGAGAGAAGCACACACTGAAGAACACAACAGAACAGAAAATGCACCTGTTCCCTGCTAGCACCTAGATTTTCTAGAGGATTTGCAGGCTTTGTTGTTTCTGTGCACTATGAAGCTACAAACATTCTTCCAGATGGGGAAATAATTTAGTTTTCAGAGAGGATGAATCTGTTTGACCTTTTTGGAGGAGGTTGTTTTGCTATGGAGTTGATGTGGTATCAATTGTAATATTGACAATATTATATTATCTTTTAATGTTTTGGATGTGGAAATTGTCTTGGATAGCAGTTTTGGGTTTTTTTTAAACTCTATACATAGGACTAAGGTGGATGAAGCTGCACTAGGTGATAATGGAAGCAGCTGCTTTGATCTTTTAGATGACTAGAGGCCTTTCTAATGACTGAAGCTTTGCTCTGCCTGCTTTCCTATGTGGGGCAAGTAGTGTGATAGAAAACTTGCCCTTTTAAAACTGTGTGTTGCTTTCTTGTTTGTTTTTCCTAGGAATCATAAAAGTGATTTTGAGAGGATTTGTATAGCTGTTTTTTCTTCAATTGTATAAATATTTGTTTGCCCTGGGAAATGTTCACTCCCTCCCTTAGGTGTCACTATTTATCTCTGCTAGACTTCCACAGGCTCTGTATTTGGCTGAATGGCACAGTTTTGCTCTATACTTCAGGCGTCTTGGCAAGTATAGTGTGTATATCTTGCTCTGCCAGTCTGTGCTGCCTCACATACTTGTCTCCCTCCTACATCAGAGAATAGCAGTGACAGCCTGTTTAAGGCTGTTACCAGAGATCTATATTAGTGCAATGTTATAGAAGATACCTTGCCAGTAATTTCTTGGTGTTGGTTATGTCTTAAAATTGGGTTAATAGTTGTATACACTTACTTTCTTTAAAAAGACTACTATTGCTAGTAAGCATCAAATGTGTCAGGAAACCAATTTGTGTGCCCTTACATTTTATTTTTTCTCCCCCCTCTCTTTAGTTTTACTTCAGAAAGATTTAGTTTCTGATGAATGTTTTCCTTTCTAGGTCAACTTTCTTTCACATAATTTTTTTAATTTAAAGCAAAGGTTTCTATATATTAGTGATAGAAAAAAATTTCTGACAGCACTTACCATTTACTTAAGAATTAATTCTTATCTCAAGCTACCTATCTGACTACTTGGGTCGTAATACTGATTTCTAAGCAAGCCTGTTAATTTCATTCTGCTTCATGTGGTTACCATACACTCTGGCATACAGCTTCAAAACCTGCAAAATTTGCAAAGAGAATTATTTTACCTGTCATGACCCATTGCCTCCTACAATCAATGTCTAACACTGTCACACCAGGAACGTTTGGTTATTTACAGCTATGTTCACTAGATCTCACTCATTACAGTAGAAGTTGGACCTTCTCGCAAAATCCTCTTTCTGCATGCCACAAAGGGAGGAGGAGTTTAAAGCAATTCTTAGGGCCTAGCTGGGAGATTTGGTTCCTGTGAGGGGCTGAATCCTTGCCTAGTTGTTATGGGCTCTTTTGGAGTCAGCATTATCCGTTCTTGTGGGTGGTGCCAACTCTCTACAGTTCACAAAGGTGATGGGGAGGTTGTTTTTTTTTTACAGTTTCTGTAGCAGAAATCTTGCTAATAAGTTTATGCTTGCAAAAATTATTCCAGGAAGCACAACAACCTAATAGTTGTGAAATTTGAACTAGCAAAGTTTAAGTTTACAATATTGAATATTTACAACATTGTATTAAAAATATAACTGTAAACTGTAACTACTGAAAAAAAAATCAGTTGTGCAGGTCTAGGTGATTGTTTTGGATTTTTGTTTATTTGTTTTATGACGTGAAGGTATTAAAGAAAACTTTCGTAAGGGTGGAGTCTTTTGGTTTTAATCCAAGGATGACCTAGGGTTGTGGGGGAAAAAAGTAGACCAGACTGGCTAGTGGATTATCCAGGGAAAAGTCTCGTATTTTTAACTATGCAAATAGCTAGTCATCTGTTTTGAAATAAAGAGGATTACTTTTGCTTGATAGCTCTGTGTTGTGTTTTTACTGTGCCCGGAGTATGAACCCTGCAGCTTCCAAATAAGGGAAAAAAGGCAGTAGATCACATTATAGCTTTAGCTCCAGGAAGAAAACGCTGTGGTCATTTACAATGTTTAATCTAGATTTTGACAACCGTGTGCATGTTAGGTCGTTGATGACTGTATAAGCAAGAAATGCAGCATGCATTTCTACATTTCTTATATGGGAGCTTTCATCTTCAGTAAATGGAAAATAAAGAACAAAATGCACTTTTCTCTCCACAGGCAGAATTTCTTTTTATTTCACCAATAACTAAATCAAAGAGCCATCTGCATCTCCTGCGGGGTTCAGCTCTTTCAGCTCGATTCTACATGAGCTGGCAAGAAATATACATATACATGAAAAAGTACAGAAACAGAATGGCTAGCACCATTTCTTTTAAATTAAAAAAAAAGATATTTTTTTTTCCCTTGTCACTAAGCTATGTTTCCTGTTAAAACTTCCCTAACAATGCTGGTTTAGAGGACTTGTTCCGGCAAATTAGTAATTCTAGCAGTTAAATTTGGCAAGGAGCAAATTTTGCCCCTGTTTGAACAATCTGAAATGGTCACAAATACAAGCAGAAAACTATCTATGAAGAGGCTGTCCTTCTGCTTTTGCACAGTACTGGACAACTTGCTCTTAATATCAATAAAATGTTACTGATATTTCAGTTTTATTTTATGAGGTAATAGTCACCTTAGTAGGGGTAGTAGGAAGAAATTTTATTTCTTCTGCTTCTGCTGAAAGGAAGACCAAGCTCTTTATCACTTCTATTATCTGTATCTTAAAGTTCAGGAACACGAGAGCTATGTCATACTGAATTCAGGTTTTTGTGCCATACTTAAATTCTGATACATTTCAAGGGAGATTCTAATAATATAGTCTTGTTTTGCAGAGCAGAGGACGCGGGAGAAAACCTTTCTCATCACAAATGGCAGTCAGGTCTGTTAAAAGGAGGACAAGTAACCTGTATGGAACATGAGTGTAACTAATACTTGACTTTTTGGTTTGGGTTTTTTTTGTTTGTTTCGTTTGTTTGCTTTTTTTTGTTGGTTGGGTTTTTTCATGTTTTGTGTTCAGTTTATTTTTAAAATACATAGTAAAGTATCCAAGGCCAGTGACTAACTTTTTAATCTTTTCCTAATTACTAATCCTAACAGTGATTAATTTTACCCTGCATCTGAATTCATACAACTTAGTATCTTTAATCTTGTGCATGTCTTTGGTATTTCGCTGGAATTGCATATTTTTCCAAGTACATATTACCAAGATACATAGGTAGAAAGTGTATTTTGAAACTGTTCCTAATTTTTTTGTTGAGTGCATGTAATTACAAAAGATGTCTGGCCAATTTTTCTCCATGTTGTTTGGCTCCTGTTGAATCCTGAATTTTAACGTGTTCTGAGAAAAGCATGGAACAGGAGAATATTTATCTACTGGCTATGGAAGTACAATGCTATAAAAGAAGCCTGAAGATGCCTGATGTCTCTTATAACCATCTCCAGGAATGAACTAATTATAGATAGTATCATCTGCCAGTAATTTTAAAGTATGCTTAGAGAAATGTTCCTTAAGATAACTTAAAATAATGCACTTTCAAAGGTGAATAACAAGAAGCAACTCCCTGCCCTGTACACTGCCTGCCTACTTATGCAGTGTGGTCTCTGGTTTTTAAGTACAGCTTCTCTGAAGTAACTTTATTACTTTAGAGAGTCCTGGTTTACGATTATTTTTGAAAGCTTGAGTTTGACATTACTGCGATGACAGGAAAGAAAGGAACCACAGTGTGTGGAGGAGTGGAACAGCAGTTATGCCCTCACGCTTCCTTACCTATTTGGAAATTTCTGTTTCAATGAATCTGGCAAAACCATGATCATTTGTGTGATAGAAGCAGACCGGTCAGCATGAGAGTATCTGCTTGCTGGTCTCAGACATGCACAGCAAACCAGAGTCTAGTCTTGAGATAATAAGCTTGTTGACTTGGCCCAATGGTCTGCTTTTAGTATCTTAAGAAACCATTTTATTTCAACAGAAATGTCTATGACTTCCTACTCAGGATAATCCAATTATACCTCTTTGACAGAAGCGCATTTTTATCTTGTCTGTAAGCTCAGTTTCAACTAGTTTTGTATCAGTAGCTGTAGACTGATATGTGGGCTTTTTCCTGTCATGAATTTGGTTGTTCACAATTACTTGCCTGCTTTAATTAAAATAAGATTGCAAGCTGTCTGCCTCAGAGACATCTCTACCAAAAAATATTCCCCAGAAGTAGAATTCTTCAGGGATTCAACTGTACTGTCTACCTTTTGCTCTTGACCCAGGGCCTCTCCAGGGCCTTGGATCCAATTTTTTTTTTTTCCAAGAGGCTGTTACTGTTGCAGCTGTAGGCTGTTTCTTTGGCATGTTTAGGCAGTCTGGTGAGAATAGGGAAGGAGGAGTACTGTTGCATTGGCAGAAGTGGGAAGTTTGCTTAGAAGTGAGATCACTTTGAAGATAGACTCTGGGCTTCTGTTAGCACTGTTTCCACTATACCACATGCTCAGCAAGGGAGAGTTTTATCCCACTAAGGTGTGGCTGCTGATCAAGACAATTTGAAACAACTTGAGAGAAACCAAGAGGCAGTAGAGGAGCAGTTCTCTTTGGGGGTTAGATTTTCAATAGCTTGACTTGCAGATCTCCAAATAAAGCTGTCCTTGACTGTACTTGACTGAATAGGATAGACAAGATGAGGCTGTCAGTGCAGCTTCTGACCCATGTAATTTTGGTATACCTACTGAACAGTGTGAGTTGAATCAGTTGCCCAAGTATGTTTGAACTCCTGAACAATAAAATGAGAATTCCTTTCTAACAGGCTTCTAATGCACCTAGTGAAAACCATGACTGCCATGAAAACAAGGAGTTTAAAAAGTGCTAGGTACAATCCTAAATAATTCTCAGCAATACTAGGGTCTCTGCATTGCACAAACTTTTTTTGTCAGTTCCTATCACTTGTTCTCAAAACCTTACATCTTATTATAAGGTTTGAATATCCTGAATTTATGCTGACACTCTGGTTCTAATATCTAGAGAAAAAAAAGGCCCAGAAAAGGTATCCTTAAGTCAGGTCTCTGAACCTGAGTGTAGTATGTGGTTTTGTTCGTAGAGACAGAAAGGTCAGATGAAGCAGACTTCCATTTGCTATGTTCAACAGCTGGTTTAATAATATTACTCATTCTTCCTTGATTCCTCAGAGTGTATCTCCTTCCAGGCCATATCTTCTCATTGAGGTAATGCCATAATCTAGCAACACCTTCAGAACTCTATTCTATGTGATTGTCTCTCCTAACATTTTTCAAGGAAAAGATTATTTATTTCAGTGATCCTACTGCTTTTACTTGTTTCAGAAGAATGTTTGAAGAGAACTTCAGTCTTTTACTGTCTCATGCAATAAGGCAATTCCTTCTCTTCGGTCTCTTCTTGTAGCGCCTCAGAAAGAAACCGCAGAATCACAGAATAGTAGGAGTTGGAAAGGACCTCTGAAAATCATCTAGATCACTCTCCCTGCTAGAGCAGGATCACCTACAGTAAACACATCCAGCTGGGTTTTGAATGTCTCCAGTGAAGTAGAATACACAACCTCTCTGGGCAGCCTGTTCCAGTGCTCTGTTACCCTCACAGTAAAGCAGTTTTTCCTTATGTTTAGACTGAACCTCCTGTGTTCCAGTTTGTGATCATTGCCTCTTGTTCTGTCACTGGACACCACTGAGAAGAGTCTGATCCTATCCTTCTGACACCTGCCCTTTAGATATTTATAAACTTTGATAAGATCCTCCCTCAGCCTCCTCCAGCTAAACAAGTCCACTCTCTCAGCCTTTCCTCCAGTCTTTCTTTGTTCTTCACTGTCAAAGAAGAACGGAGGGATACAAAAGTCTTCCTGCCCACAAATGACAGCATGAAGTTAGAAGCTTTAGCAGTAATGTAGTTCTTAGAAATCTCTTTGGTAATGGAGAAATAAAAAGGCAGGAAAAAAGAAGAACCAGAAAGTGGTTCCACAGTTCCACAAACAGTGAGCAATTAAAATAAGTTTCAGTCCTTCTTGAACATCCAGTGTAAAATGTAACTTGTCTAAAAATGATTAGTTTTATTGTTGATTCAATATTAGTTTACAAGTCCCTTCAGAGCTAGGACCACGGCTAAGCATGCTATTCCTTGCAGTATCTTTAACCATTGAAAGCTGCCCCACCAGATAACTGTTGCAACACCTTCACATTAAGTCCTTCCATCCTTTTCCTTTCATCTCACCCACAAACATCTGAAAATTAGAATCCAATTCCAGTGTGGCTAATGTAGAAGTTAGCAATGAGGAATAACTTCCTCAACACTGGAGGAAGTCCTGGTTACATTAACGACTATACCTGTGATCTGTCTTGCAAAGATTCGGTTATCACAGATCTTCCATTATATTCCAATGACTTGGGTCTTCTGTCATAAAAGGAAGGACCTGGGCTCAGATAATTTCCAACACCTTCATGCATGGGAAAGTGACTGTGCTACTCTAAACAGTGAATGAATAATGAATATGTCTAAACACTGGGATACTCCGAGACTTGATGACATGATTGTCCTACTTGAAAACTTGACCACAGCATACTACAGCCCTCTTCCACCCTTATGTCTGTTTTTCTTCTGATGGGAAGCAAGCTATAAGAAAAAGTGTGGAGGGAGCCAGAAAGTTGGTGAACACCTGTCTTGACATGGGGTCACGATGCAGACAGAGACTGCAGCTAGACCAAATGGTTGGAAAGGGCTTCCGGTTTCTGCAGTTTAGATATAGGAAACATTGAATATATGAAAATATTAAAGAAGTTGCTGCTAGAAGCATGGACAAAGAATGTGATAGCCTGGAATCCTTTTTAAGACATGTAAAAACTTGGAGAATTTCAGCAGAAATAGCAAAAATCACTGATTTAATTTGTCTGTGATTTATCATCTATAACTATTTCAGTAATTTAAGGATGTTTGTGGGGTACCTTTCTCAGATCCTCTCAGTTAGTGTAGAGATTTAATAATGGATCCTGTGTGAAAATTGGAATTTGATAGCAAATGAGCAGGTGATTTAACAAGAGAAGGTCTAATGACAAGAAGTACCAGTGCAAAGTTTGGAAGTAGCCAGTGGAAAGCAGAAAAGCCATTAAAAAAAAATTTAAAATTTTTTTTTAAAAAAGAAACTTCTGCTTTGTAATAAAGGAATTATAGAATAAAATAGACTTATTTCCAAGACACTCCATGACAGAGCTCCCCTATATTCTTTGGCATGTTAAAAAATTCATTTTAGTAAATATTTGATCTTCCAAAATCTAGGTCATATCAAACATAGCGCAGCTTTAGACTCTTTGTTAATTACCTGTACTGTTTGTCATCCTCTGTTCCACTAAACTAACAGTAAAGAGGAAGCCTTTAGCCACAGAACTGCTTTTCCTGCTAGATACATTGAATATTTCTGTAGTAACCAGGTGCAGAATTCGATAGCAAAGCTGTTCAGAGCTTTACTTCCAAAATTTGTCTAGCACTAAATTCTCTCCCGGTTTTCTAGGCCTGCCTTACTTTCCTCTAAAAATAACCAGACATTTCAAAATAAATTACAACACTTGAAAGCTATGCAGAATCACTTCAACCCTTCTGCCTCACTTCTCCCTCCTTTGTTTGATGCTGTTCTCCCTGATGCCTGACCAGAGTAAACTCCTGCATGTCTTCGGTTTATTCATCAAGCTGCTGCTGATTATTACAATGAAATCTCAGTAGCTTTCAGCTAGGGCAAGTGTGATTTTTTTTCTTTAATTCTTTTTTTTGTTTTGTTTTCAGAAGGCATTTCTGTTCCAAGTTATTGCAGCTGATATCTTAGGCCTTGATCTTATGAACATCATAGTTGATGCCAGGCATAGTCAGACTGGTAAAGTGAACCACATACATAAACATTGGCTGGATTTGTTCTTTAACAATGTAAAAGTTTATCAAAGTGTTTCATACATGTAAAGAGTATTTATCAGGCCCACACAGAACAGCTGCTAGTAGTTCAGAACTGTAATCCATTAAATGTATTCCTGTCAATGTATTTCTTTACGTGTGGAAGTATACCACAGGTGAAGGTTTTTGGAAGCACCTGTCGTGTCTTGTCTTGTACAATTAGCTAGAGTATGCTGCTAATGTGTTTGGGTGTGGTTAAAGTTTGGGACTTTAAGACTGCATCTTGTCACAGATACAGAAATAAAAATTCTTCCGAGTTCTTCATAGTAAAAAAAGAGCTCCTGTCTGCCACCTTGTGAAACAATGCCTAAAATACAGAATTGGATATTTAAAGGAAAACAAGTAGCCGTGGTGGTCTGATTTTAGAAGTGATGTATCTTATGATCATTGAGGTATGGATTCCCTTGGAAAAATCCTCAACAGAGTGCTAGGAAACTTGGAGAGAGAAGAACAGGCTCACACATTGTGAATCCATAGTGATTAGGAAAACCGGGCTAAACTATTTCTGTGCAGTGAAACAATAAATGAAATACAGGTACCTATAGTACTAACAGATCATAGTGCTAATCTAAATGAGGGGAACTAGAGAACTTCCAATGCCTCCAAAAGGGGTAAGAATATCCTAACCCTTTTCTCTAAATTCATTGATAACTTTAGCTTACTATTTTCATAGTGGTGTGAGTATACTGCTCTTTGGGCTCTTTCTCTTAAGCCTGTGGCGAATAAGAGTTAGTAATGTTTTGCCTCTCAGAAATGCTCCAGGTTGTTTAAATTACTTAGCTAAACTACCTTTATTGAGTATCTAAATCCCTTACCAATGCTTATAAATGCAATTAAACAACTGTGACATCAAAACCAAGATATGCAAATCTAAAATTAGAAAACTATTAGTGCTGTAGTTCCTGGTTCTAAGGGAGAAAAGTTTGCTACCAGATTGAGAAACTATGAAAACTTTCTTATTTGATTAGTACATTTTTCCAAGATAGTTTTGAAAATAATGTACTTACAGTTGATGTTTAAAGACTTGATTCTTTATAATGATGATATAAAAGTACACTGGCATTTCTTATGTAATGTTAAACAGATATTTGTATATATATGTGATGGTATGTACAAGGATGTTTCTAGGGTGAACTCTGTGTCGCACTCCAACTTTAAAAGTTTAACTCCCGGAAGTTAGACTTTTACTCCAAACTGCTAATCTAGGTTGCCTCATAAGTCAATGGAGAGCAATAAGGAACTGTAAGACGTATATTTCTTGCCATCTTATGGAAGAT
Source organism: Apus apus (assembly GCF_020740795.1). Lineage (NCBI taxonomy): Eukaryota > Metazoa > Chordata > Aves > Apodiformes > Apodidae > Apus > Apus apus. The sequence goes on along the minus strand of NC_067285.1, from coordinate 58,020,602 downwards.
GGGATGAGCCAAAGTTTGAAAATTATTCTCTTTCTACTGTTAGTGAGGAGAGTCTGGTCAGATTGCCTGCTACCTTTAATATTTAACTTTTCAGCAGCTGATGTTTGAAAAGAGAAAGATCACAATTTTCTGTGACATTAAAACACTATTTTTACCAAAGAATTCATACAATTGGATTGAAACATTGTTATTAAAACTCTAGAAAATCCCAACAGTCACACCAACTCTGGGAATTCCCACAGGAGATTTAGAGTGGTGTGGAAGTAGGGTACTTTTTGTTGTGGGTTGTGAGGGTTTTGGTGGCTTTTTTTTGTTTGTGTTGGTTGCTTGTGGCTTTTTTGTGTAGTTTCTTGGTTTTGTTTATTTGTATGGTTTTTTTAAATCAGTACTTCAAGATGTCTGTCAGTTTTTGTTCATCCTCTAACTGTAGGAGCTAGAATTCCTGCTTGTATACAGAACCCTTACTGTAACTTCTGAGAAATGCTAGAAGACAGGAAAGCAGAGAAGAGCATTTAATTTGCTCAGAAATGTTTGTTTAGCTACAAGATGAACAGCACCTTGCAGAATCAATCCCCATAACACCACCCAACTTAATGAGCATTATCCCTGAACCAATCTATTCATTACTGCTGATCAAAATCTTGTGCTTTCTGTGTGCATACTGCCAGACATTCTACTCCCCCAGAGTTGCCCCATGCTATCATCCTACACTGAAAGTTTACACTTCCTCGGTCTGCTCTAGTTTATATCAAATGGAGATTATTAAGTTATACACAGGGGAACAGGTGGGTGGAGCAGCTGGCATGAGAAGTGAGCAGCCTGACAACAGAAAAAAATCAAGGGAGATTGCAGCACAAAATTTTTCCTAGGAAATTGCAAATTTCACAATCTGTTGATGAGAACTGATGGTATAGCTTGTGTGCCAGGTAACAAGTCTGGGAGACTCTAGACTTCACTGGAAGCAGATTATTCAAGACCTTCAAAGATCTTGTTAATGTTGGCTTCTGTCTATTACACTGTATCATGTAATCCTACTCATTCTGGAAAGCAATTCCTTATGAATTTCATAAGTAGAATGAAAAGGTCGCAGTGGTTTCTCAGCCCTAATTAACTGACTGACTGATTTACTGTCTTTCTTATTACAGATGAAGCTTTAAAGATAGCTCTGTGAACTCTTAAAGTCACACAGGATTTGAGGGCTTTATCTTTGGTTTCATTCAGTGACATGAAGAAAACATCAGTTTGAAATGGTTCTGCTGAACACAAGTAAAAGAAAGCTAACCAACTAAGTAAGCTCTCCCTAATTTGGGTGCAGTGTAGAGGGAGATCTGGTGAAATGAAACTTTACAGATTCAGAGGTACTCAAAATTTAGGTTATAATGAACTGGCATAGCCAAGGGGAATGCAGTAACAGTCAGGACAAGCTGAGGAGGTCAAAGTGGCAAAGTTTCTACAGTACGTAACTGTGTAGATGGCTGTGGAGAAAAGCAGGTGACAAGATCAGATGTGGAAGTTAGTGTCCAATAGTGTTTATCCTGTATCACGTACTAGGGAACTCAGACCAAAACAGCCTCTCAGGCCCTGTCTTAAGATACAGCAGAACACTGACTTATCTCTGAGAGCTGAGTGTTGCCATGGTTTATCTCTGGTTATCTCCTGTTTTGACTTAAGGAGCTTTTCTTGTGAAAGTTTCATTAAAACACATAAATTTCTGCAAAAATTTGCATTTCTGACAAATCAGCATTTTTCAAATGAAAAGTGTTTAATGGAGAAGTTTCCAGCCAAGTCTAATTATAGCATCCTGTTTAAGTGTTTCAGGGTTTCAGACAGCACTTCAAAGTGAAACACAATGGGACATCCGTTATTACTGAAGTCTTTCATATTACTCAGATTACAAAAAACAAATATGTCATAAATGATATCTTGGTAAGCACTTGACATGCCACTGGGTAACAGTTGGTGGCTAGCATTTCTAATTTTTCTCCATTAAATTCAAACTTCCTTCTAGTTTTTATCTGGATTACTATTGAACACAAGCCAAAGTTCACTTGAACTTCCTTTCTACACTAATTCAATAAAGAAATGTAAACATTTTGATTCTCTGTTGAAGGGAAGGAAGGGTTGGGGGCAGAGGGAAAGAAAAAGACAGACTTGTCAGCAGGAAAGATGCATGCAGGCCACAAGGCGAGCTATTTTTTAGTGGAGAAAATAATCAGTAATAGCTTTTGACGTGAACAAAGTAGTCAGTTACTAGGGGCAGTAGGTTTCTTGCTTATGACAAAAGACAGTCAGCCAGCTGTGCATGAGAGAGAGAAATAACTCATGTTTGTGCAGTCACAGAGAATAACATGCTATTAACGGCAGAAGAATGTACTTAGCTTTTGGGAATATTTTGTCTATTATGGAACATGCAGTGAGTGTTGGTTTGAAACCAGAATGTTTTGTTGTTGTTGACATGCTGCTTTTCATAGGCTTTTGTTGAACATCTTGCAAATTCCTGGTATAATCTAAGACCATAGTGAATTTTACATGAGCAAAGGTGAAGAGAGAAGTATGATGATAGTAACAGAAGAGAGTATATAGGAGAAAAGGCTCAGTAGAAAGTATGGAAGATCATTTTTACATTATTTTAAGGCATACTTAATCCCACAGCATGGAAATTAGCAGTGTAGGTTTGAGACCACTGCACTCAAAAGCTGGATAATACATGCAAAGGCCAACACATTTCTGACTCATTGTCTAGAGTCTGGTGAAGCAAGTGACAGCTGGTGGTGTTCTTAATATCAGCAACAAATCCAAGGAAACCAGCTGAAGCATGTAGCTGAGATAATTTATTAACGATTAAAAAAGTTCAAAGGGTATGTGAGGAAAGTTAGAAAAAGACTTTGGCTTTTCAACACTCAGCACTTTCACGGGAACTTCAGAAGTAATACAAATGTGTGTAAGAATGCATGCTGAGAATATCTCATCTAAATGACTTTTAAAAGCTTGTCTTACACATGGTATGAATTCTGTGCAAATTCACAAAATCCTTTAGCCGAGGTAGACGGAGAAAAAACCAAAACACCAGACTTCCTGCCCCCAAAAAAGGCCCACCCCAAACAAACCCCAAAACCTCAACTAATTTAGTCCCAGTAGGTGCTTAAAATACATATTTGTGTTTTTTTGTATTGTTTAAATATATTGATTAAAGTGTGTCTGGAAAGGTTCTGCGGCACCGAGTCAGAGAAATCTGTCAGTTCTTGGGTGCCCAGCTGGAAGATAGTTGCAGTCTCAACATGTTCATGTTGGGACAATCACAATTAAAGAATAATTTTGGGCTGTAAAAAAAGCTGGAAGTGGCCAGGGAGCAGTACTTTACAGTAACTTGATTTAAAAACAAAATTGGTTTTTGAATGCTTAGTGATCAGCTATGCATAAGAGTTGGATATAATTATTCAAATGTGAGGTGGATTTATAAGATATTGATGAATTATTGGGTCCAGAGAAGGGCCTCGAAGACGATCAAAGCGCTGGAGCAGCTCTGCTGTGAAGACAGGCTGAGAGAGTTGGGGCTGTTCAGCCTGGAGAAGAGAAGGCTCCAGGGAGACCTTATAGCAGCCTTCCAGTACCTGAAGGGGCTACAGGAAAGCTGGGGAGGGGCTTCTCACCAGAGAGGCTTGTGATAGGACAAGGGGTAATGTTTTTAAACTGAAAGAGGGTAGATTTAGGTTAGACATCAGGAAGAAAGTCTTCTCCATGAGGGTAGTAAGGTGCTGGAACAGGTTGCCTAGGGAGGTTGTTGATGCCCCCCTCCCTGGAGGTGTTTAAGGCCTGGTTGGATGAGGCTTTATGCAACCTGGTCTAGTGTGAGGTGTCCCTGCTCATAGCAGGGAGGTTGAAACCTGATGAACTTTAAGTTCTCTTCCAACATTAACCATTCTCTGATTCTATGATAGTCATCTATTTTGTGGCATTGATGTTATGTTAGTAAAAATTGGTTTTATGATCTGCTTTAAACTATAGCTTAACGAGAAAAAAAAATAATCTGAATCTAGAGATGTATGCCTTAGCACTTGTCTAACCTTAACAGAATTGCACAGAAACAGCTGGGCCATATATTTGCTACAAGTTTATTCTTAGCTCTTGAAAAGGAAATTATTGTAGAGTTGCTTACAGAATTACCAAGGCTGGAAAAGACCCTTAAGGTCATCAAGTCCAGCCTATGACCAACATCACCACATTGGCTAGACCATGGCATCAAGTGCTTATGTGCATCATGAAGCAAACTGTCTTCTGGCTGCTATACTGCTGCTCTTCTTTATGTTCTTTTAGTACAGCATCTTAGGCTTACATACGTTTTTGCACGTGTGTATCAATTATTGCTGAGACAAACTCCACGAGGATTTGAACCTGTTAGGACTTTATTTTGGGACTATGTGAAGAGCATTCGTATTCCAGAAAAACAGGGTGGACTTTGCAAAAAAGGCAGCTTCTGTTTTTGTTTGTTTGTTTGTTTGTTTTGTGTTTTTTTTTTTACTGGAACACAGCTTTTCAAGGTGCTTGAATCAGAAAGAAAATCAAAGCTTATATGCACATTATGCCAGCAACATGATAATTCCATGTCATTACACGCTTTTGATGGCTCCTTCAACCACATTTATTTTCTACATTTTCCTTAGCAAGTTCCTTATTTCAGCACTAATTTAATCCTTCAGTGAAGTTATTCTTACCTTCTTTCAAGGTGTAAAAAGGGATTAATTTGTCATTTTGACAGTAAATTTTGGTTTTAAAAATTGTTGAATTTTTGTAAAATTTGTAAAATTTTGTGAATTTGTTGTAAAATGTTTATTTTTTTGTAGATAGGGCTTCATGCTGTTCTTCAGTAGAAACGTTGCCACAAGCTGAGCTTAAGCACATGCTGCAGATCTGTTTCTGTTGTAGTCAATTTCCATACAGCACAAATATTAATCTTTTCATGAATCGTGGCCTTTCCTGTTGCTGGTGAGCATAAGAGTTCAATTAATATAGTGTCCCTTTTTTTTTCTTGTGCTTCCTTTGATTATCTTCTGTATTTTCCATAAAAAGGTCTTCATTTATTGCAAACTGACCTAACATTATCAAAATGTAGTTGTACTTGCTATGCTTTACACGTGAGAAACTGAAACATTGTCAAAAATAATGTTGTCTGTGGTGATGAAAAGGAGGTTTTGGTTACCTAAAAAAATGGAAATCAGTCTTACATCTAGTCTGACATTATTATGTACTAAAATAAAATTACATTTTTGTATGTTATTTGTCCCTAGAAAAGACAGGAACCCTCTTGCTCTTTAACAACTCTATTTTCAGAGTATGCAACTGTCCTCAATGATTAAAGGCTACTGATGGAGATTAATGTAGTCTTTGATCTTTTTTTGGCCATGAAATTGTGGCAGAATTTACTATCCTGTGCACCTTTTTAGATATATATTTTGCTTTTTTAGTTTTTCAGTGTTGGAAACAGACATAGTATGGATGAAAATTGGCAGAAAAATGTGAAAAGCTTCAGGATTTTGAGTCAGGTGGCAGAACATTCGGGAAGCTTCTGGCACACCACAGATGGTCGATATAAACTGTTGTGGCAGAGCAGTTTTGCCAGGAACCCCATGGAGTTTATTTCTAAAGAAAACTTTTAAAAATACACAGAATAGTAAGGCAGGAAAAATTAATACAATTTGAAAGCACGGTTAATATCTTAGTGTGTGGTTATGCAATTCCATATAGCCCCATCCTTCATTTTTCCCAAGATTTTTAAGATTAGTATCCTGATTTTCCTAATTCCACCTTCTCTGATATTCGTACTCTCTCAAAAAAATAATTAAGGTGGTCTGGGAGACACAGCATCCTGTTGAGCCAAGAGCTGATCTGAACAGCAGCATTATAGATACTTTGATATTTACAGAAGAACCATGAATAAGATTAAGGATAAAAAGCATAATTTTATTTAGTCTATATTACAGATTTACAAATAAAATCAGAGTATTTAGTAGGGATGAAATAGTATTTATATTATTTATGTAGAATATTTTGTTACTTCTGTTTCTATACACATGTTTCTATACAAGAATAAGAATATTGTGTATTATGTAAGACAACACAAGTTTTATTACATTAAATAATATTCTTAATGGAATTGTGCCATAAAGTGTGGAAATTTTGGCAGAGGATTGGGACAGGGATAGGACTGGATGAGAAGACCTGTTTGTCTAATACTGATGCTCAAATGGATTTTAAAATTTTTCCCCTTGTTAGGTTTTTTGGGGGTTTTTATTTTTTGTTTTTTAACAAAGGAGAAAATTTTCAGCTGAAAAATTCTAAGACACACAGAACCAGTGGGATTAACACAAAGTTTGGGAACTTCATTCAATTTTTTCAAGAATATTGCCTATATTTCAGAATTTCTTGGAATTGTTATCCGTGGTGCTTGGCAAATCTCAGCTAACAATTGATATTTCAAGAAGAAACCTGCATCCATAAAGCCAGTGTTAGATTCCTAATCACTTATTTTGCTTCCCTTATTAACTAGAGAAGTCAACATTTAGAAATCTCAGTAAAAATGTATATTTTTAAAGTGATAAAGGGATTTCAAGCTCTGAGTCATCTCTTAATAATTATTCCATTGTACACTACTGCAAAAATATAAATACTGTTTTAGCCAGCTTAGGTACCAACTAAAAGTTTTTATCTCCCAGAAGGTCTTGATACCAAGTTAAAAATAACGTATTTGTTAAAGTAAAAACAGATTCACCTTTTGTAGTATTAAGATATATCTAGAAGAGAGAGGAGAGGATATCTCACTGTAGCCTCTCTGCTCAAAGTCCCAAACATTGAGTACATTGGTATATTTCTGTGCCATTTTGATGTGAAGTTTAACTCAAGATTTAATTAAACTAGGTCATAAAGGAGGGCAAACTATGGTTATCTGGGCTAATTTTATTGTGTCTAAAAGCAATGCATCTGTTGAATTTTCAATGAGGTTTTTAGCCCTTTGCACCTCAGCTTCTCAATCTAGTGAAAAAAAAAATATTATTACTTCTTTCATGCAAAATCCCTGTGAAGTAAGAAGCAAAATTCCATGGGCTGGAGGCTAGACTTTTTGGGTCAGTGTATATGGATCTGTACTGAGAATTCAATTATAGGCTGAATAGAATAGTTTGAGATTGAGCTATGCCCTATGGGATTGCTTCCTGTTTTTAAAAAAATGTTCTCCCTGTCTTTGAAAGGATGCAAATAAAATCCTAAGTCAGTGAGCATAACCTATAATTGCTGTATGGATGGACACAAAGAAGGTAGGTGTAAAGCTTGGGAGGTGTCAAAGATGCATTGCTGAGATGATATGAGGAGTTAAGTTTGAGAAAAAACTTGACTGGTTACTAATAACATGCATTTAGCAGGATTCTCATGACTTTTATGTGGGATAGGGATGCTGTGTCATGCATACCTCACATTGTTGAACTGGAGAATGGAACTGAGAATAAAATCACAAACACAGCTGTATAGCTACAGCAACATATTCTCGTTATACAAATAGGTTTAATCACTCTATGATTTACTGAAATGTGCCATTTGTGGTGAATCTGTGTGTGAAGCTGCATTTTTGTTTCAGTCTCAAGACTGTTAGATTTGTATGCTATTTTGTTGTTTTACCTTTTCACTTCCATAGCAACAATTTAGCTATTCTCAGCTCATATTAATTGTGAGAAAATAAAATCCTACCCGTTTTTGCCAAATGAAGTCTGAACAAACCTTTATATGTTAAACATTGCTTATTTCTAGTCCTAGGCAGGTTAAGCAAAGTAGTGTTGATGTTGCATAAAGTAAACAAACTGTTCTGCTAATGAGAAGTGTACATGGTCACTCAGTGTCACAGCTTGTACTACAAAACTGGGGTCAAGATAAGCATCAAAACAAGCCAGAGTTCTGAAAGCACATTTGGGGCCAATGCCACAAAATCAGGTTATAACCCTCATGCTACACAGTAGTAGTGCTGATCAGGAAATCTAAGTCTCAATAAGAATAATATTTTAGGAATACAGCAGAGTAAGAGTTTCATTGTTATGAAAACTGGCAAAGTGTCCTGCCAGTTTATCTGTGGTGTGTTACCCAATGCTTTTAGTTCCCACTGCTAAAACTTGAGGGAAGATCTCAGGCCTTTCCATTTGCTGTGAATTATTCAATCAAGATGACATGTTCTAAATCCTCTTGGCCTGGAGTAATGACTTAAGCTGATCTGTAATATAACTCTTCAGAAATTCTTCAGGACACCTGATGCTATGAACGTTTATTTGCTTTTCCATGGACAACTTCTTAAATGATTTTTTGGTGCCTTATTGCCTTGGTACTGCTATGACATGCTCTTTGTCTTTTCACCAGCCTTTCCACTATTTGCGGCATGAAGAAGCAAAACTATAAATTCTCTTCCTCTCACATCTTTAGCAGTCTACCACAGAATTCAGTGAGAGCTCTGAAAACAGTGTCCATCTCCAAGACCTTGGCAAAGCATGGGTTTCAGACATGACCTGTAAAATGCAGGGAGATCTTCAGGCTCCCTGTTTCACAGGAAACTGAAAATTAGGGTGGTTCTGCTCATCTGTATTTTGCTGGCTCTTTATCTCTCTTCTCTGCCAATGGCAAGAATTGAAAACCGAGACTTAACAACCCCTTACTCCATGGCTGTTTCAGCAGGCCCATCAGAATTTCTGCAGCTGCACTCTGCAAAGGGCTCATCAAACACCCCTCCCTTCACAGTTTCCCAAACGCCTCCACCTCAGCATTTCAAGTAAATCAAGCTGCTTTCTTTCTTGCTTGTTCTCCTTCTTGCTTGCCAAAACCAGAAAGCCTTTATTAAGGGCTTCACTGTCAATCATCCTGAAGGCCTCTTTGGAGGTCTGATTAGTGTTTGCAGCCTATGTTCAGGAACAGGCTGAATCTATCTGGTGCAAGCTATACAAAAGAGTACAAAGAAAGGGAATCATTTAACTAAAGGGTAAAATCTTGTTTCTATGCTGCAAGATATGTTATAATCGCAGTGAGCAGTGACATATTTTCAGATTGTAAAGAGTTTTGCATGCAGTAATTTAAAATATGAAATGTCATTTGGGATTGTCAGGGCTTGCCTTTACTGCAGTGTCTGAGAAACTGGGTACATTAGCCTGTGCTGGAGCTTGGGACTGCTGTGCTGTAACTGCTATTTTGGTGTTGGTAGTTTACAGTGGATTTAGACATACCTACACCTTGTACAATTATACCGGCACTGACATTCCCTTCATCTTGCTAAGCCCAGACTGGACAAGGCGTTTTAGGGCAAAGTAAAAGCTTTCTGTGACTGGTGCTCTGAATCCTGTGTCTTACGATTTCACAAAAATATTAAACATTTTATTTATTCACCCAGAAGAATGGAAAATGGGCTAAATTTCACTTTTACAGCCAGCGCTGAAGGCTCAAGAAGTTCTGGGGCTAGGCTGGCTGTGCATAAGGCATGGAGAGAGAGACCCACCATGCTCACCATTAGTTCCCCATCTGGGTAGACTGCAGCCTGTCCAGCCTTATCTGCTAGGCTCCATTGAAGAAGTGAATAAGGCACTTGCATTGATAAAAAAAAAATCAAACCAACCAATAAAGCCACAAAAAACAAAACAAAAGAACAAATTATTTATTTGTGATGCCCAAAGCCATCAGAATGCTGAAAGATGAGATCTTATTTAGATACACTACTTTGTTCGTGCAATACTTGTTAACCTAAAAACCTTACTAAAACTGCACTTCAGTGCTTTTTCTAGCCTGTTTCTGCTGCAAATTTTGCTTAGAAATCAGGGCGCAGAAAGTTTATATTACCTGATTTAATTATAAAACAGCTTCAGGGCAAAGTACCGGGACTAACTGCTGCCTGCTTCAGGTGCTGTTGGGTGAACTCCACGGAGCCGGAGCAGCAGTTGCAGCAGGACTGCACCTCGTCACAAACGCTCCCAGCAGAAACCGGCTGTTGCCTGGTAACAGGGACTGTCGCTCTTCTTCTTTTTCCAGAGGTGTAGCAAACAGCTGAAACAACCAATTTGGGGAGCAGCATACGGTTTGAAAAGAACAAATCGTTGTTCAGGAAAAAACAGTCAAAGAGTGAGATCAGAGGTTGTTACTTGGATACAGCAAAAGCCAAGACAACAGAAGGGCTGAGAGGAGAGGCAAAGATAACAGCTGACTTATTTAAGGATTTTTTTTTTTTCCTCCTCAGTGCTTGTACACCTAGTGGCAATGCAATTCTACACTTGCTGATCCAGAAAATGGTTTGTAAAAAATCTTCTGTTCCTCACCTTCCATTCACTTTCTCTTGCTCAGATTTTTTGGTTATCTTCCAGTACAATTTTTACTGTCTATTTGCTCTTCAGAAGGGGTTTCTTTCTGTGAGATGCTACTGGCCAGCATCAGGGAGAGCTTCTAATCCACAATCAAGATTTGATATCACCACTGCACTGATACAATATGAATTTCCATTCCTTGCCACCTCTTACATTAGTTTCCTCCTTCTTCAGTTTTTTGAATTGCAAACAATTTTTTTCCACATTAAAAATCCCATTTCTACACAACCCTTTTTCTCTCTGCATATGATTAGATATGAAAAGATAAATCAAATGTGTAAGGCTTGGATAACCTTAACCTGTTTTCTAAAGCAATAATACTTAGGTTCACTGCCTAGCTGTCAGATTTATTTATCCCTCTCCTAAGGCTATTTCAGTCAACTACAATTCTTAAAATGATCTTTTGGAAAGTGCTGTCTTTTTACTTGAAGAAAAAGAAACGTGAAGAAATATATCCTACAAAAAATTTTAGAGGACATAAAATAGTATTTGTGTATTTAAAATCCATGTATTTTCCAATGGGTTTGTGTAACTATAGTACCATTACAACCCACTATTTTACTGCATTACTGTGTACTTCAACTACACTTATATTTAATGATTAAAAGGGTATATCCTCAAAGAATAATGCAAGCGAAAGTGTCAAAAACACTAACATAAAAAAATATGTTAAGGCACTTCAAGGAGATTATTTCAAGAATGAGATTTGCAGCTTTTGATTTTCCTTCACTTGACATATTTTAGGCCTAATTCAGTAGTCATTGACATTTCTGGCTCTGGCTTTTTTTTTTTTTTTTTTTTTTAATATGTCATGGCATTCAATGAACATCCTCTACATGCCTCTCTTTTTTTTTAGCACACTTCTGGCACCATAAGATCATATATTTGCTTTTATTCTTCCTTTGGATCTGGAAATACTGTATTCTATTCTATTCTGTAAATATTACTCAAGTAACAGAATACCTTTATTTGAGAGTATTCCAGCTTATTTCTCTGAACCAATTCAAAGGGAAAGGCTTTACTATGGAGTGGAATCTGTCCCCTGTACATAACTTCAAAATGAATGGAATAAAGAATTTGGACAGTAATATAAATCCCGAAGCTTAAATTATACTACTGACTGTTACGTAGACAGTACAAAAAACTTCTGTATAAATTTATTTTTAAAACTACTATTACTGCTAATTTCTAAAAGGAATATTACTAACATTGAATATGTGTTACAATACATATATTTCTAGCAGTTGACTCTGCACCTGCATTGTCTACCAGAGAAATTTTGTTTTTGTAGCAAACACAGGTCTGCACTTAGGTAATTTTAAGACATGGTCTGAAAATCTATTGATATTTTATTTTTCATTTCTCAATATGATGAGCCAGCTGGCATGACTGACAGGCCATTCATGTGGAGTCCTGGCTTTTCCAGAAGATTTCCTGTAAAAATAATCAGTGAGTATTGCGATGTACTCTGTGTTACAAACCACTTCTAGTATATGGTTTTAAAAACTTATCTGGTGTCTTATACTTGCTGAACTTTGAGATTTTTAAAATTACTCACAGCCTTGCATTTTTCGCTCTGATGCAAAATTGGCTGTGAGAGTAACTTCTTTTCCTAGCAATATTGTAAAGCAATTGAAAGTCAGTGGAGTACACTGTTCTATTGAGTTTTAAAATAATTCATTAGAGTAGCAGATGTTCAACAAGTTACAGGCTATCATATTGTGCATGAGTTGCATATGCAAGCCTAAGACATGTGGACCATGGTAAGCATACTCTCAACAGTAAAATGAAACAAAATTGAAAGAACTAAACTAAAAGGGATTCCTTTCAGAAGTCCTTCCTTTGGTGCAGTGCCATCAGGAAGAGCTATGCTGCTCCTGGATCTGCAAAGGGCTTGTAAAAGTCCTCTTTATATAGCACTGTCATGTATTATAGACATATTAGTTTTGCTATTGTTAAGTTGGACACCTTAGTCCAAAATCTAGGTACAGGAATAAGTTGTCTAATTCCAGGACTGCCTAGATTCCTGTCAACGAAGTCACAATGTCACATACATTTGGACTCCTGGCTATGCCTAGAAATGCCAAATTCTGACAAGACTGGGCATTTCTTACTAGAATCTTACCACCATTCATCATGTAAGAGTTCCTCTGCTTTTTTTCTCCTGGAGACCAACACTCATTGATGCCTATTCTCAACACAGGGGGGCACATAGGGACCCTGTTTATCTGTGGTTTAGTGATCAGTCTACTTGCCTGGGGTTTGAGAGACTGCAGTTTAAAATATCTGTCAGCTCTGGAGTCAGATCAGAGCAGTTCCACTTTGCATTAAATATTCATTAGGCCCTGTATGAAAAAAGAGATAGAATTACTGATTCTATTTCAGTAGACAAGAAGCTGGGCATTTAACTGTGATATAAGGAAGGTATGTATAGCTTCTAGTTTCAGTGAAAGAATTTAGGGTAAGATCGTCTTACAGTTTCCATGATTTGTTAGTCTGTGTTCTGTCTCTGCTAAGCTTGAAATACGTGCTTTACACGCACATGGCCTGTTCTTGCACATGGTTCTGGGATGCTGCATCAGATGCTGTGACATACCATTGGCTATGAAGTTTGTTTTCATGCTTTCCATGTCTTTTAACACAGCTGAAAAAGTCTAGATTTTTTTTTCTTTATTTTTAATCAAATACTGCTATTCTTTTTACCATCCAAACATTGTACTTATGTTCAGCAGGATAAAAGCTCCATGAAACTGGATTTCTGGAGTTCTTTTAAATTGTAAGTCACCTTTTTTTTTTTTCTTCCCCTGTGTTGATTTTTCCCCCAAACTGTTGTCAGTGCCTGTGAGTTTTAATAAATGAAGTGAGTTCTGCTGAAAATCTTTAAGAATGTGAGAGCATATTAAATTGGCAGCTTTCCTAGTGAGGATAGTTCAGTTCAAGGTTGTTATGAACCATTGCCTTTCCCTAAGTGGCCTTGACTTTGACAGGTAGAAGAGATAAAACGTTGACTAAACCAAAAAGGCTCAACAACACTTCAGACAAATCCAGGAACTTAGACCGGGAAACTTACGGCAGAGAAACTGCAAATAGGGGCTAAAACTCACAAAAAGCAAGAACTTTATATGGTAAGTGTTCAAGGAGAGAGGGCAAAAAGACAGAAAGCATAGTTTCCAGCAACTTCCGAAAGTTCTTGGCGGTTCAGTGATGTGGGAGTGCTGGCAGTTTAGAACCAGACTGATGAACAAATGTAAACCCTGGCATCTTTCAGGTTTGGTTTTATAAACGTTTGCTGTGTTACAAGTTTATATTCTACGAATCTTCTCTTCTGTCCATATCTTAAAATCCCACTGAAGTGGATGGGAATGAAGACGGAAGAGAGGGTTCCTGAGTCTGAAGGCCCCAATGACAGCAATTAGGAAGTTGTCCCAGAGCTGTAAACTAAACACCAGATTGAGATGCTTGGTGAAACTTCTGACGGTCAGAAGGTGGCAGCATTGACGAAGAAAACAAGTAGAAATGATCAATTAAATTAAATATTTGCTTTTTACTTTGAATAAAGTAGTATTACAGCAAGATAATGGCAATACAGTAATTGAATGCAAAAGGAACTTTAACATGTCTGATTTGATGAGCAAATCACTGAGTTTAACAGTGTATTATTGTCAAATGAGGCAGGATTTTCAGAGTTGGCCATCTAAACAACATGTGGATGTAGCATTTGCACCAATTTTAAAATGTATTCCTTTAATAACACAGTTATTAAAGTCCCGTCTGTGGTAAATAGACTTTTTGCTCCCATTTTTTTTTTTTTCTCTTTTTTCTTTTAGGCCAAAGTTAACATCTCCCAAATGTAGGCTATGTTTGCACCTACTAGTCCAAGAGAAACCTTAATTAGATGTGGTTTTGTTGTAATCGCCGGCTCTTAGATTCACTGTAGGCAGGGAACTGCATTTGACATTGCTAACATTGGCCTGGATTGTGAGATGTTTGGCCTTATTGATATCTGACTTGTCAATACTAAATGTGTGCTACAGTATTGAAGTGTCTCCTTACAGATTTGCTGCGTAGTTCAGCCTAAACCGACTCAACATAGATTTGTATGTAAACAACATGTGAGTTAAATGGAGCTTGCACTCTTTTTCTGGGGGTGCGTGGTGTTTAATTCGCACTGCAGCATCTTTAAACAACAAAGCCTTGACATTTATGACTCTGGTGTACGGTTGGAGAGTCAGGGCTTAAGCGCATGTGTACGTAGAGCATAACTTTTCTCTTAAGAGAAATAAACAGTGATTTAAATTTTATTGTTCTGAAAGAGACTTTCTAATTAGGAGCCAGCTGTAACAGGCAATACACTCAGTTCCAAAATTTGCAGACAGAAAACTCAGACACTTTACCTTTATGTTACTGTTTTTGGGCTCCTCACTTCATGACGTAAAAATGCATGGGTTCAAAAGTCTGCTGGCTTGGGTCAATGGAATCAAATGTGTGGCAGATTAATTTAAAAATATTCAGTATCCATTTATGGCAACTTACAAGAAATACATATAGAAACTAAGCAGCAGAATTATGTCTTCCATTGTTTGCAGATAAAGGTACGCTCAGGTTTATGGGTGCAGCATACTTCCCCTGTCTGCAAAGCTACAAAGCAATTGTTTGTTCTGATGAGGTGGCCTAGTGGCATCTGTTCTGTGCTCTTCCTGCTTCTTTTTTCTTAATGCCAGCATAAGTTAGGAAAATAAATACTTGATTACCTGTGAGTCTTATGTACAAGAGACGTAGTACGGAGAAAGTGCCTTGCTTTCTTATTGCATCACCACTCTATTTTCCTCTTTTCAAGGTTCAGGACATTTTTTAATGTGACTTTTAAAAAAGATTCAATGAAGGAAGTATATGAATAAAAACTGATCTGTGAAAGTTGACCTGAAAATTCACTGTTTTGTGGACTTCTAGGGTTTGCCACTTGGAAACGAAAAACTGAAGAGTTAAAATTATTCAAATTACAAAATGAATGCATGCCACTTTTAAAAACTTTCATCAATATTTTTTATCTGCCTGCTGTATTTCATAGAAACATAGAATCATAGAATGGTTTGGGTTGGAAGGCAGCTTAAAGATCACCTGGTTCCAAACCCCTGCCACTAGACCAGGTTGCCAAAGCCCCATCTGACTTGGCCTTGAACACTTCCAGGACCGGTGCATCCGCAGATTCTCTGGGCAACCTGTTCCAGTGTCTCACCACACACACAATAAAGAATTTCTTCCTAATGTCTAACTTAAATCTACCCTCTTCCAGTTTAAAGACATTACCCCTTGTCCTATCACTACATGCCCTTCCAAAAAGTCCCTCCCCGGCTTTCCTGTAGGCCCCTTCAGGTACTGGCAGGCTGCTGTAAGGTTTCCCTAGAGTCTTCTCTTCTCCAGGCTGAACAACCCCAACTGTCTCAGCCTGTCCTCATTGGAGGGGTGCTCCAGCCCTCAGACTGTTTTTGTGGCCCTTCTCTGGACTCACTCCTGCTGGGCCCTGTCATTTTTGTTTTGGGGGCCCCAGAACTGAATACAGTGCTCCAGGTGGGGGTCTCACCAGAAGAGAGTAGAGTAGAGAGAGGGCAAGAATCACCTCTCTTCACCTGCTGGCCATGCTTCTTTTGATGCAGCCCAGGACACATTTAGTTTTCTGAGCTGAAAATGCACATTGTCAGCTCATGTTGGGTTTTTAATCAACCGACATCTCTAAGTCCTTTTCCTCAGGACTGCTCTCTGTTTGTGCTTGGGATCACCTTTACCCATGTGCAGGACTTTGCACTTCCCTTTATTGAACTTCATGAGATTGACATGGGCCCACCTCTCAAGCCTGTCCTTGGATGTGTCAAAATATATGCTACAGTCTTCTCTTCCCTTTCTCTGGGTTGTGACTTCAGTAAAATGGCTCTAACACCTGAGGTGAGCAGTCCCATCTTTTCTCTTATTCACCGTATTTCTTGGAAAAAAGTTTTTTCTTTTATTTTTCCATTTTGTTTTCCTCCTTCCTGTCAAAAGAAAAATAAGTAGAGTTCCTCTTTTATTTTCACCTTTGTTCTGCTTTCCTTTCTCTCTCTGCAGAATTTCAGTCTTGGTATCAGAGGCTGCGGGGCACATTCTTCAGCGGTTTAATTCTTGCAACATCACAGGTTCACAACAGTGTAATTGAAAGGAGAATTAGACTTCATGTCTGTGAGACAGCTAGTTCTCCAGCTTCTTACCTGCTTTCTGATGGTTCTGATGGCTTTATTTTGACTCACATTGCTTGAGTAAACTTCCTATTTCTAGGATCTCATTAAAAGATATTAACTATATTTTATATATGCAATTGTGTGATAATAAGAGATAATAGAATGATAGACAATAGGGACCGAGAAAATAAAATGTCAGAGTGACTTCAGTGTTTTAAATAAAATCTGTTTGGTAAAAATAAATAAATAAATAAATCTTAATTATTTTTCTGCAAATATTCAGAGTACTGTAACAGGAATGCAGTCAGATTTTGTTCACATTTGTAGCATGTCTATTGCTTGTTCCCATTTTAGTTATTCCTGTTTTCAATAGTCTTCCTAAAAAAATGTTCTTAAAATTTGAGAAAACTGTGGCATATTTTGGTACATGTAACCTATCAGCTTCACAAATCTTTTTCCCTATTCGAAATCTCCTTCAACACTACACTCAGAGTTCCTTTGCAGGTAACTTAGCTATACCTTTTCTCTTGCTGTTTTGATTTTCTGGCTCAAATTTTGGTATCCTCTCTTGAGTCTCCCATGTCTTCACATATTTTCTTATAATCAGGATGTCTATAAACATATAAATATATTAGGTTTTTTATATGCAAAGATATATCTAGACAGATATATCTTGGAGCTCTTGATGTTTACCACACAGAAAAAAGAATTGGATTCTTTCCATTTGTGTCCTGTTGGGATTTTATTACTCCATCATCTTGTCAATGAAAACTTTAATAGGTTCAACTCCATAGCATTTGAGGATAAAAATTTAACAAACCTGCCTTTTGGCAAGATGGCTATTTGTTTTCCTTCATATGTGCTATCCACTTCTTTGTTGCTGATAGGAAGGGGGAGAGTATCCAAATAATTTTTTCATATCATCCCTATACTGACCTAGGTTACCATGTTGTTCTCTTTCTCCCATTTACTCCTGTAGCAGCTGAACAGATGAGCAGATATATGGATGATCTGCCTGTTTAAAAGTTTATTTAATTACCTGTATTCTGCATTACTTTTAGCTTGTCATCCAAACCCTTTACCATTAGTCATGTGAGGTCATGGTCATTTTACAGAAGTGAAACTCCTGTATCATGTTACTAGTAGTTGGAAAAATTTATGTGTCAGGTCCTTCATGTTAATATAGGTCCGAGTAGGTGGTTGTGACAATCTGGATAGAGCACTTTTGTGATTATGTCAGCATGAGTGATTAGTTCATTCTGTTATTTTTTTCAGCAGATTGGATTGTGCACTTCCCTGTCCCCAACTTTTCAAAGGTGGTAGTTGAAAAGCCTCTTGCGGACGGGCTTACAGCAGTTCATTACAGGTAACTTTCAATCACTAAGCTCTTAAACATTTGGTTTCCCTATTTCTACTAACCTGAGCTGGGTTTCAATTAAACATCTCTATTAAATTAAAAGCAATATTAAAAACATGTTGGCCTTGGAGCTCTATTCTAATCAGCATGTAGTAGTAAAATTTTAAAATTAAATTCCTGTGGGAGTTTAGTCCACCAGTAGTGTTATACATTTAAAATTAATTATAATTTCAAACCTTCTGCCCAAATGCCTCAGCTAGCTTTTCAGGCTGTAACTTTTGTGTGCATAATTAGATTTGTATGGATTTTCTTCTGATACTGTGTTTATTATCTTATCAGAGCAATATATTGTGTCAATGTAAGTACTTATTATCTAGTTTAAGCCATGGACAACACCTCTTTGTAATAGGCTACTTGTCTGGCAGTCAATGTGTATTGGATTGCATGCTGTACACAGCAAAAGGATTTGGCTTTAGGTTATAAAATTAGCATTTTTGAAGGATGGATTACAGCATATGAAGAAGTTTTTGAAGATTAGTAGAACATAAAATTATTTTGAATGAACATTGTTTCATAGATTATGAAACCTATAAAACAGGTTATCATATTCATGATGCATGTAATTTTGAAAATGTTACTGTAGTAGACAAATAAGAATGGCTATTTCATAGTGAGAATCTTACAATTTTCAGATTATCAGTCTATGTTCACCAGTGTAAGCTAAAGGTACAAGGTTTTGCTCTTAGGAGAGTCACTTGTCTTGGTACTAAATATGCCCATCTCCAGATAGTGCCAGCAGGACAATAAATATTGCAATAGTGCTAGGACAACAGTGATGATATCTCTATAAACTAGAGGTTGCGTTTGCTCAACTGTAATTAATAAAGTTACTTGTATGATGGTATAAAAATAAGGTGGGTTTTATATGATATAACCTTGATATTTTTCTTCTGTAAAATTGGCTTGTGATCATGAGAATTATTTTTCAGAATACTTAGATGGCTTACAGTTCACTATTAACTCTGAGCTGCTTTGTGATTTCAGTTCTTTTTCTGAGTTTAAGGGTGAAGAGGAAGGCATGTTTGTGGCTTTTCTGGTGAAGTCAGTCACAGGTACAATACATAGTTTTGTAATTATGGCATCTTTTTCTGTTACCACATGTTTTTACTTTGGAGCAGTGAATCATGGCTCTCTTCATGGTAGTTTAGCAGCAACTCTCCTGTTTCCTTTTTCAATTCAACATGACTTATGAAATTGTTTTCTTGTGATTTTTTTTTTTATCCCACTGATGTGTGTTAGCTGTCCCCTTTCAAGAGAGATGGGTCCATTTTCTCTGGCAGTTGTCTCCTATATGATGCTGTGAAGCTAGGGATGAAACCAATCCATAAAGTGCTAGGATGTCAACATAGAAATGGCTTAGGTCTTGTAATACTAAAAAAATTGATCAGACTCTTGAAAAGGTGTAAAAGCTGCTATAACAGAGTATGCTTTCAAGTATGTTTCATTGTTCCTATGCATTGGCTTTCAAGCATTTTTGTATTTATGTACTCCATTTCCACCTGTCAGGTCAAAAGGTACTTACTGTGTGTTTGTCAGCTCTAGGTGTTGATTTGACTTCCTTTTCTGTACTGTTGCCTCTCTACTTCCCCTTCACTTTAATTAATATAATGTCTTTCTTTTCTGGATGATTAGTTGATCAGAATGTCATCACATTAAGCTGTTGGGAGAATGGCTAGTGATGAAATTGTCAACAGATGCCATAATGCAGCTAATACATCTGCTTGGTGGTGATGGCTCTGCTAACCAGGTGTCTGATTCCCATTTCTCTTTTCCATTTTTCTTTGGGGTTGAATGGATGGAATGTTTGGGTAACAGTACAACAAGCAAACGAGCAGATTCATGCCACTGAAATTAGTACAGTGACTTGTTTTGCTGAGTGGTTTATGATGATTGTGGGTCAGAGTCTTGAACATACCAAGCTTGTCCAAAAAAAGGCAGTTCTGGTTGGAAGTAAAGTACCTCTAAGTCCATTTTCATTTTGACCCACATGAGTTCTGATCTTGGGGTCAGCTGGAGCAAAAATGATGATAAGAAATTTAAAAGTCACCAGGCTTTTCTACAGTTTCGGAAGCACCTATAACTTTTATGTTACCAAGAACAGAATAATAAGTTTTTCCTAACACTGTGCATCAGTACTGGGGATGTGAGTAGCATTCAGTTCATATCTTGGACTTCTTGGTCTCCCAGAATTACTATACAGTTATTCTGTCAGACTTTGCCAGATCGAGATGCAAATGTTATTAGGAGCAGTTATTCTGGTTTTTGTGGGGTTTTTTTTGTTTGTTTTGGGTTTTTATTGGGTTTTGTTTGTTTGTTTGTTTTGTTTTTTTGTCTGAGTACTTGAGATAGACAAATGCAATACCATTAGTCCTGTTTCTCATAGCTGTTAGCTGCTTTGAACTGAATAGGAGAAACTAGAGAACTCAATGGCATGAGTCACTAAGCTTTTCGTAGTAGAGGAAGGTCTGCAAAAGGTAAACAGCAAACTTGAAAAGAGTAGTAGAACACTAATTGGCAGAGTCAGGTTTTGAAAGGGGATTCATGACATACCAAAACCTTGACAAGTTGTATTGCTATGATCTTAAATTACAGTGACTTGTGGTAAATGCACTTCACTGATTTCCCCCTTTCTGCCTTCAGATTCTTCTCAGAAACTAATTTGTGTTTCTTAGGACACCTATCAGTGGAGCAAAACCACTAATTCCCCGTTTTCTTAAATAAAACAAAATTTTATTTGGCATAGAAATGGCAAATAAATGAAATTAAAACAGTATTACAAAGTTTCTCATTGAATTTCATTCTACAAGATTTTCTGCAAAGGCTTCTTTTTAAACAAACTATTCAAGGGGAAAACTGCTGATTTGGGAGTCTAGTTTGCAGGCACCATTTTTGTGGGTTCAAGGCATGCTAGTAGAAAGTGTAGCATGATATTCAAAATCTCAGCATGCAAACCTAAACGAAATAGTAGAATTAAGTGTAAAACTGGAAACACAGTCCTAAATATTCAAACCTACCTACTAATGCATGAATTCTTTGTTAGATGTGTAACTGTGAAGTCTGATATTGTACTGCACAGAGCTGATTAATTCCAGCCAAATTTGTCTAGAAGCTATTTAGCAGTTCTAACTCCTACCAAGCCAGGAGGGCCTTCAACTTTACAAAACTTTTCATACATGTGTAAAGGCAAAACCTTCTATTTATGTAACTGCACACCTGAATCTGAGGACTGCTACCAATTTCTCCAGATAGCAATAATTGAGATAGCTTGTGGCTGTATGTTTTTATTAGCACAAAACAATTAATTTTGGAAGGGGAAGTTTACTGAAAACTGGGAGCTTTATTATTTGCTGTTCCCTACCCTTGCTTTAATAATGTAAATTAATGATTGTCTTATTGACAAGCTAGTTCAAGTTTCTTCATACCAAATAATTAAAAGCACCTTTAAATTTGCTGCAGTTTTGTTTTCATCATTTTTATCTGAATGAGTGACACAACACCCCGTATTTTATCATATTCCTTCAATAATACAGTTAATTGTGGTGAAAGGTAGCAACTTGTTAACAGTTCAAGGGTGAAACTCAATTTCTGGGATGTAACACCTTGAGGATACAGTATATTTTGCCTTATGAGTAGGGATGGAGCCTTCCTTTGTAACTCATTTGATATATGTGGTCTATATATGCCTTTCAGAGTAGGTTTACTTTGGGACCATCACATTCCTTAGCATTTACTATATATTACTATTATTATACATTGCTAGTATTTATTATATATTACTCAGTATTTAGTATTTAAAAGAAAAAAGAGCGAGGACAGGAGATACATAAATTTAGATATCTAAAATAATTTATCTGGGTGTTTTCTGAAATTCAGAAAATATGAAAATGTTGTTCATGCACTGAAAAACCCCTTCACAGATTACCCAGTTTGAACACTTTGGTTCACTTTGCCTCATAGATTAGCAGATGGATAACTAAATTGCATGTGACTAAAACTCAGGCAGTCTACTAGAAACCTTCTTCCAGCAGAACTCAATGAGATCGGTAAGTCAGGATGATAATTACTTGGTCACTCTTTTTCACTAAGTGCTTTGCTAGAAACCTTTGCAGCAGCCAGCTTAATCTTCCCCTTAATTTTAATGCTTCATTGTCCCAAAAATAGAACTCTCTTTAGTTTTTTTGAGATTTATTGAGCTAGAATATAGTTTTGTGCCCACAGCTAGCAAGACTCCTTCTAGCATCTTGGGAGCCAGGAGAGAAATATTAACTTAGGGTGATACACTGGTAAGTTATTGAAATGCCTTTGTATTTTGTATTTGTCATTTATGTCTCTGTCCCTGTCATGGAAGCTGCTGTTGAAATCTTTCAACATCAACGCTCTGCCATTTAAAACTTACCCTGCCAGCATGCCATCTGTTTTGATCAGGGAACCACTTTCTACGTGAGCTGACTCCTACACACATTGCACTTTGCAAGAGAAAAATTTATTTGCTGAAAAGTAAAAAATCTGAAACTCCCTTTTGAAAAGCAATGCTCCTTGACTCAGTTTAAAAGAAATAATAAAACTTAAAATTTGATAAGTACACCTTCTTCCCTCTCTCCCATCATTTTAGATTTCTAGACAACAGAAAAAAATCATAGTAAAGTGAGTCAGGCCCTCTTTGTAATTGCATTCTATACCCCCATAGCTGGTTGCACATGTTGCTATATTTCCATTAGGGTAGAGGTACTGGCCTTTGAGTTTATTTCTATAGAAATGTAACTTTGTAAGTTACAAAAAAAAAAACAACCAAAAAAACAAAAAACAAAACACAAACAAAAAACCAAAAACGTGTTTTTTCTATGCATGGCTTTTTAAAAGAGCAATGGAAATACATTTCTCAACATTTTTCTAGCTTTGTGAAGGCAACTGTAATAAATACAATTTGCTAATGTACGTATGTTATTTTTAATAACAGATACCTTTAGAGTAGGTACATTAGGATGAGATATTTACATCTGGTCTTGATATTTAATCCCTTTCTCCCATGATAGGCTTTTTTGTTAACAGTGTATCACTGTCTTTGACAGTCTTAACAGTGCTCAGTGCTTTGCGGGTGGAGGGAGATCCATCCACACTCTGTGCTGGGGCAACATGTTAGCAAGCCCCTAGCTGGCTCTCAGCATCTTGCTCTATACCCAGAGCTCCAAAGCCTGAACCTGATGCTCAAGTTCCTAAAGTGATTGAGGATTTGATGGTTTTTCTTTTGGGTCATTTTGTGGTGCTGAACACAGATTCTGGAAACAGTTCCGGGACAGAGTGCCTGACTACAAATATCTTTTGGCAACACAGGATCATGGTAAGAGAAGTAAGCACAGAGCAAACGGTGGTGGCAGTGATAGCTGCTACTTTGTGTTGTGGAAAGCCTGACTGCTGCCGTCTGTGCACATTTTAAACTGACTTACTAAAAAGGAGAGCAGTCACTAGGGGATAAAATACTTGCTAGTAAAGACAGATAAGTCCTTATTTAACCCTGTAAGTCTGTAAAGAGCATGCAAAGGAACTACCTTTTTCCCTTCTCCCGTTTGAAGCTCACATTAGAACCACACCAGGTCTTCTAGATTCTGTTTCTTGCTGCTTCTAGAGCTCCATAATTTAATCCTTTCCATGAAGTTATCAAATTTCATCTTCTAACTGCTTCGGTTCCTTGTCAAGACCTGTGCTCTTCTGATTCCAGTTTTGAGCCTGATTTTTTTTTTTCTTTTTTTTAATGGCCAGTTTATAATCAACTGTTCTGGTGCTAACACAATCTTCTAACTTAAATAGTTCATCCTGTCTGTTATTTACCCTATAGAGTTACCACAAAGGGCATATCTCATCATTTCACCAATATAAAATAAAACATATTCTGTTCATCTCTCCATTTGAAGTCACTGTTTATGATTTACTAAGTAAGATTTACTAAGTGTCTGATACTGGCAAGCTGCTTGCTTACAAGCTCAGGAGCAATCCACTCATTACTTATTTTAGGGAGTAACAAATCAGTACAGATAATCCAGCTTTTGCTGTTTTAGAGCCATTTCAAATGCTGTGAAGGGTATAAGATCAGTCCTCCAAAATAAAAAAAAAAAAAAAAAAGAAGAAAAGAACCAAGCACAATAATGTCCCTCTGACTCCTATCCTGCCTGTTCCCCTGGGCAGTTTCTTATGATATTACCCTGAAATGTATTGTTTTCTAGAATTTGTCTTAATACTGCATTAAAATCCCTAACAGAGCACTGATGACACAGATGAAACCCCCCATCCACAGAAATTTAAACATTTTTAGATAGCCTGTGAAGAGTGGCTCAATGTTAGGAAAATTGTGAGGCAAGCTGCTAGTGAATTATTGTCAAGGTCATAGAATGCACATTTATTTTTCTGGTAGTTGTATCATTATCAAGCCCTTATGATATATCCACTTGTACTGAAAATGTAGCTAACTTACCTTGGTGAATTTGATTTATTAACATTCCAACTGACAAGGTTGCCCATTTGTTAGTGCTTATTTTATATTTGAATAGCTTTCAGCACATAAATTTGAGGAATTGCTTGAATACTTTAGCTGTTCCATATTTCATGGGGAAAAATAAACCAGAAGAGTGCTGCTGTTGGTCTTTTTATTTTGATGCTGTCCACTTTTTTATAAATTAAAGTGATGCCTGCATTTGTACTTAGGTGTGTCTTGTGAGCAGAACATCTTGCAAAGAGTAAAACTTCACTGTGGAAACTCATTTACTTTATCTTGAAAAAGGTGTGACGTGATCTTGCAACGCAGTTTATTTTACATTTAGAGCACATCATAAATGTGTTATAAAAACCCTTCCCCCCAAAAAAAAAGACATTAAATTCAAAAGAAATTAACAGATTACTTTGAGTTCCTCAGATTAAACTTAAGTTAAAGAATGGGTGGAGAAGCAATATATGAGCAAGTGTATGGTGCAGGATGTGAGACAAAGCTCTCAAGTAGGTCCATAGATGAGGCCTCTAATTTTCTTATTGACTTCTGTGGTGTTGCATCAGACAGAGTAGCACAGCTTAATTACAGCCAATATTAGCTCATTCTCTTCCCAGACGGATGTACTGTTTTTAAGTAAACACAATTGCATAAAGAGCCAAATAAAGAAAAAGCAATTACTTGCCCCTAACATCTTGTAAAATTTCTTTTACACATTTGTATCTTTTTAAGTCACCTTCTTTGCTGTGAGGAAGAAAAACTTCATTTAACTCACTTTATTCATTGTATCATTGTGAGCCTTCACCTACTTACCTCCAGTTCTTCAGATCTCAGCTTGTCCTGATTTTCTAGGAATTGGGAGGGAAGCCAGTCAGAAGCACAACTTGTATAAATTCACAGTGTAATGGGAAGAAGGGGTAGATTTCTTTAGGGCCCCATGTCATCATGTTGGCACTCGGGGCTTCTCAACTTCCAGACTGTCTTCTCAACCAGATCTTGTCTCATAGTGACAGAATTTTCATGATAGTGGAGAAGGAAGACAGGAAGACTCATTTCCTGTCCTCCACTTTAATTAATGTATTTTTCCTACACAGAAGGTGAAGGTTCTAGTTTACTGTCAACAACAGCCGTGACACAACTTTAAAAATGGTTGTCCAGCCATGCAATGGCTTGTCTGTCATCATGATGAGGAGCTTCTGGTTGAAGATAGTAATGGAAACTTTGAGTTGAAGTTGTTTGGCTATTCCGAGAAGTTGCAAGTTTATAACATCATTTACTGCTGAAGTAATTTTCAGATTAGTAACACCACCATTCCTAACTGGACTCCTCAGTCCTTCCCGCCACTCAATACTAATAATTGGGAAATACCTGTTTTATGGGGTAAGGAACCACAAGTTGTCTTCTGTTCAGGGTGCTGAGCAATCTCATCTAAACTATAGTATTACCTAGAGAAGTTGGATCAGACTATCCTTGAGGTTCCTTCCAACCTGGCATTCTATGATTCTGTTGAATTTCAATATTATGATCCAAGTGAATGTTATCTGCAGGCTTTATTCTGAACATCAATTTATCTACTGTAGAAATCAAATGATACATGTATACAATGCTAAACTGTGTTAAGCATGAAAGCTCAGTACTTTTTCTCAGCAGTGAAGTCCACCAAGGATATGCAATCTCATTGCTCTTTTCTCTTAATCCACTGGGCCAAATTCGGGTGTCAGGTTTTCACAGTTTAAGTCCTCTACTATATTAATTTGCATTAACCAAGAAGCTGCTTGTCTGCACAGCTTTCACCTGCTGTAAGAGCTATATTTCAGTGGGACAAAAGAATAGCCAAGACCAGTAGAAAAACATATGTGTGTAGGAAGTAACCCCAAAAAGATCAGAAAGCAAAGCAGAAATTCCCAAATGAAATGCTGGGCATCACACACTTGGAGTTGCCTCAATACTTCATGCTGGAAAAAAGAAAAATATTCTGTTCCTGAACCCGTTAATAGTACTGTGATTGGTGGTTGTAGAATTGGTCTGTGTACTAAACTTCATGAAAATTAGAACTAAGCTATTTTAATTACAAAATATCCACTGTATAATTAGTACCACTTAATACAAAATGTGTTCAATATATTTTATGTGTAATTGAAATTCTGTAAAATTAAACTATAATAATATAAATAAATTTTCAGGATGAAAAGTAGGTTAAGATAAGCAAATTTCATGCTTTAAACATTGAGATAAATATTCCCTAGTGTATTAAAATGTTGTGTTTTAGACTTAATCTTTTCATTGAATAATAAATATGAGCTTCTCTTTTATGTAATTAATGCAACACATTTTTCAGTAGAGAAACGAAATGTGGAATCATACATAAAAAGTAGCTATGAGTATTTCATTACCAAACTTAATTCAGTCATTTCCACAGACTTATGGAAAATGTTATTCACCTCTTGGGGAACACTTTTGGCAGTGAAATGCAGCTTTGCTTGGCACATATTTTGAATTGCTTGAATCTCTGGTTAGTTAGTCCCTTTTGGGGGGGCTACTATACACAGAGCAGCAGTTAGCTCATAGTAGTATTTTGTGTTGTCAAAGCCTTATTACAAATGTTAAAGCATCCTTAATCACAATTTCTGAAAGGATATTGAGGGGTTGGCCTGTATTTTCTAATATTTTAGTTTTCATTTTGTTAAAAAAACCTAGACTAATATTGTTGTGCAGAATCTGTATGCAAGAATGACAATTTCTAAAGCATTACAGGGGATCAGGAGTTTTGTTTCTCAGAATATTAGTATATTTTCATGCCACTATTTCTGTGGTGTAAAATAAGGACATCATTTGAGAGATGATTATGCTCTGAATGCCCAGTGAAGCTTTTAAAATGATACCTGACATGTAGTTGCACAGCTACAGATAGGCATTGTTGTTTTTTTAAATTCACTTTTTATAAAGGAAGACTATTAGAATCTGAGAGAAACAAAAGAAAATCAGCATTATTTCCTTGTCTTAATATCCACTGTAGCTATGAAAAACTGTTAGCAAAGAGAATTCAGTTATATTTCCCCAATTCTGATTTGGCTTTTGCAGGTAAATCCCTAAGGATTAGTTGTACAGAGTTTTTTTATTAAAATACCTTTGTTTATTAATACTGTGGGAACTGATATCTGGCATCCTTAGGCAGTCGAGAAAACTAAAGGCTTAGAATTATTACTATAGCTTATATTCATTAGAGTAACATAGAGCTACTCTGCAGTTATTACTGGTCTAGGCTGACTCCTGCTTGCAGAGAAGCTACAGTGAGAGAATACAGTGTGGACTACAAAAAATGTGTGTGTGGACCTGTAAATATTTAAGGTGGTAGCCTTTTCTGAGCTTTGCTTTGTTTCTGCTACCCAGTACTCAAGCTAGTTTGTATCAAGCTAGTTCAGATACATCAATGCTAGCAGTGGCTGTGCCTAGCGTAAAAGTATTCCAGCAGAATCTGATGTGTGTGTTCTCTAGAGAGAAGATGTTACAAGATCAGGCCCTAATTATTTTATAGTTGTGCAAGGCTTTAATTATAAGACGTTAATGGCTGGCTTAAATTAAAACCCTTTAGGGACATTGACTTAAATAAAATGCTGTTGTTGAATTATTGTCTTTCCCAGCAGCCCGAGAACTTTCTATTTCTTTCTATTTCTCTCTCTCTCAGGAATCTGCTGTGCCTAAAAAGCAGAGGAATGACCCATGTAATTGAGAAATTCTGAGCGTAGGTTCCCTGATTATCCTTATAATGGCTCACCTAGTGTAGGCACTGGGCACCCCATTTTCAAGACATGCACAGTACTTTCAACTTTTCATTCTCACAGAGCCCAAATATTCCATGATCTTTACTTTTATATAAATACAGCAAAAAGAGTTGAAATGACCCTTGCGATCGTTTGCTTCCAAACTGGAGAGAGAAAGAGAGGAGAGGGAATACGAGTGAAAGGTCAAGGTCACAAGTCAAGAATAATTGGCATCAGATTTCAATACATCTGCATGCAAAGCACAAAGATTCTTCTTCTGTACAGATGTTATCAGAAATAAAAGATCTTGAAGTTGCTTTTTTTAAAAAAAAAAGTCCTCTAATTGAGTAAGTATGGCCTCTTCATATCTGAAGTGTGCACAGGTAGTAGTGGAGCTGGCGTGAAAGCTTTGCAAATGAAACATCATAAGCCACTGCAAAACATTAGCAATGTTGGTTAGGGATGGCTTATCAGCCATTGTAGATAATTTGCTTGGCCTTTACTGTTTTGAGGTTAAATTCCAAGTAAAAATGCAAAACAGCTTGAAAAACCTGCTTTGAGGTAAAACCTGATCTTGATAAACTACTTTGTTAGTAGGTGTGCAAGTTGAGATGATGAAAATAAGGTAGTATTAATACAGTTCCAAAATCTTCTATCCTGGAGTCTCCAAAGATATGTAGCTTTGATGGTAACCTTTAATTACAGGATGAAATAATTAGTTATTTTTAAGCTGGTCACAACACAGAATTTTTGTCTGTACATCCTAAATCAAAATTAAGAACTGAAAGGCTTAATAAAAAGGTTCCTGAAACTTTAATTGAGAGGATATTGAAAAGATTTTCTGGGAACATTTTATTTCAGTAAGACTGAAATCTGCTGAAGCATATTTATGTTCATTTTCATAAAATACTTTTAATTCATGTAGTAATCATGCTTCATATAGTCATCTGGGGGTGGAAAAAAAAGGCAATCTAAAGAAAGGAGAGTAGTGTGGTTTTCAGCTGTGAAGTACTATGCTTGTAAAGGATATATTTCCTTTTCTGTCTGCGAAAGAGACAAATGATAACTGCTTCTCAAGGTGGAAACCTTCCTTTGGGCACTTGAAGTCTTAATGCTTGTCAGTTTATGTATCTAAGCTGAAATTCTGATACAGTTTGGTTATGGATCCCAGAGTTCTAGTAATCAATATGAAGGTTTATAGAGATGTGTAGACAGGATCTAGATTTTCAATTTGTGTCTAAAAAGCTGTCTTTCTTCTTAGTTTCTTGGTTTTATAGTGCTGATCTAAACAGAACACCCTTTACAAGTGAAAGTTTGATAACTCTTGTATCTTAGGAGTTATTATATTACTAAAACCAAAGACAAAAGACTTTTAATATCCCCAGAAACATCTCAGTCCTTAGAGCAGCATAGCTGTTGTCAAGCACTGAGAATTTCACAGCTTCTGAAGCCAAGCTTGAAAATTATTGTTGTATATGTGATACGAGAATTTACAAGCTTGAATATCTTTGTATCTTTTTCCTGTATGGTATAGAACATCCTTTGGATGCCTTTCAGCTATGTTTTTCTCACATATTCGCTAAGCTATCCTTGGAAGTTAGCAGCTTTCCAAATAAGATGGGAATGATTCACTTAACTTGGTACAATGCTGAAAATATAAGTCACCTTGTTGCAGAGCTTACTGAAATTAGTGTAGATTGCGGGATCAGCTTTTCATCTGTGCTCCAGGTACAAGATTAGTGGGACAAGATAATGTTTGTTTTAGTGTAAACATAGAAAGGAAATCAAATGGACTTTACTGCATCACTTTCAATGAATTTCATTCTCATACCTAGAACACAACTGGTATCATACTGTTCTCTCTTACAAAAAGCACTGTAGAGAGGATTTTTAGGTGGAATCTTGTTTGTTGGAGATGGGGTCTTCTGCCACAGATAAGAAGAAGCATCTGTTGTGTGTTGTCCTGACATGGCTGCAGTGTGTTTATGTGTGCTCAATCAGACCTCTAGACTGTGTAGGCTGAAGTGTAGACTTTTCTTTGTGAGGAACCAATTCCCTTTATTCACTTTCTGTTTCTTTGTGCTCCATATTCCTCCATGATACAGTTTGGCTGAAGTGGGCTACTTATAGCTTTGGAGAGACAAATCCTAGTTTTATAATTTTTTATGAAATTACACATTTTAAGTGTGCAGGAAATCATTAGACCAACTTGTTATAGAACATCAAGGAATGGAACTTTCTTCACTTATCTTGTAAGTAATTTGGTTGAAGCAAGTCTTTCTATTCAACTGAGACTTAAACAATTAGAAATATTTTTTTTAATTTTACTTTATGGGGTTTTGGTTTGGTTCCCCCCCATGGTTTTCCCTTTCTTGCTATGGGGAGAAACCAGTGGTAATAAGCAATATTTCTCAGATGCCACTTTGCTTTGTTTACTGAAGGTGTAAAAAACTCCTTCCTCTAGCACAACAGGAATATAAGACGTGGCAGTTTCTTTTCTGTGTTACATTCTGATTTCCAAATAACACAGACTATTTGATAATCAGATGGTAAGTATTTCTCTTGCTGTTTCTCTGGCTTTTCTGGCTGTTTGGCTGCCTCTGTTCACATATCTGTAGATTTTAATCAAATAATAATCAGGTCTCTACCTTCAGTTCTCAGTAAAAGCCTATTCTAACATGCAGTTTTACTACCGGGCAGATTTCTGCAAGTGCTGTGTTTTAGGGGGAGAGTCTTACAGCAGCATCAGTTATTATTAAGCTTTTTAAAAGAGCTTCACTGCATTTTAAGTGTACTCCAGAAAAAGGATGTTATTGTGCTACACAGTTTCAATGAAGTTTCATCCCAACCCCCTTTTTTAGCAGTTACTTCTAAATAGGCGTCTTTATTTGAGAGATGAAAATCAGGATTGCCTCTCATTTTTTTTTAATCAGGAAAATAATAATTAATGATTAACCCAACAAGTGTCTGAGTGATTAAAGAATAATCTGATTATAAAGATTTATCATATTTTTATAAGGTGTGCCTTATTTTTTCTTCTGTAAAAAGCCCATAAAGTGATTTGTGATGCAGAGTCTGTGCTTCTCTCAACATCAGTCTCTTATCAAGAGACTCACCTCTTTAGAAGAGGAATTGAGTCTTGCTCCTGGCATCAAAATATGTAAAAAAAGAAAAAAGAAGCAAATTCTTTTTTTTGTTACAGCCAAACAATTTATTTTCAGAGAAATCAAAACCTGGGGGATGAGAGTATGGAAAGAAGATTTCAGATATGAAATTTTGGGCTTTCGTAAATGTTACTTTAGACTATGTAAACTTGGGATTTAAGTAGCCAGTAAGATGAAGTGGTCACTGGATTTAAAAATATCTGCTTTCAGTTTAATTCTGGTTTCTTAGCAAAGTGTCTTTTGAATCCTAGTTTCTCATGTTTTGACTTAGTTTAAAGGCAGATCTTTCTGTGCAAGTGTCTGTGTGGGGGTGTGTGTGTATGTGCATGAATGTGTCTGTATGTGTAAATTTAAGACTTGAAAAATGCTAAGCCCAAATCCAAAACCCATTCCTGTTAATATATTTTGGCTTTATATCCATCATTATTTGGAATGTGATTAAATCTCACTTTCTTCACTTCACATCCAAAGTATGTGTTTAAAGTTAAGCATGTGCCTAACTGTTTTCCTGAATAAGGATGTTTTCCTGAATAAGAATTTAAAGTGAATATACTCTGTTTGAACAGTAAACATATTTTTCTACGTAGTTGTTCAACGTTGTGCCAAAGTCTGAGCTTCTGTTAATTCATTTTTAATTCTAGCTAATGTAGAAAGAAATATTGGATCACAGGGACTGAATTCCTTTTTTAACTGCATTTTTTTTTCCCTGTAGTTGTAGCAGATTATATTACTGTTAGAACAAACCTCTAATTCAGGGCTGCAAAGGAACAGAGAAACATTTTTAAACATAGACCACCATCTCATCATTGGTCTATAAATTTTTTAACTCACATGAATGTTACAGATTTGGTCAAGAGAACTTGTTGTCTACCTTTGGTTACTTTCTGGAGAAATCTCTTTAATTTGTCACTTGTGTAGTAATTTATAAAACATTAAAGCTAATATATAGCTAAGTCAGTGAAGGACTGTTGGTTTTAAACTTTTGTTTTTCTTTTTTCTTTTTTTTTCTTTTTTTTTAATCAGTAGTATATTGAGTTTATTTTATATTTTCTTTAGAGGTAGTATATTTATAACTTATTACTATTTTGATAAATGGCTGTTTATGATCAAGTTGTTGTTTGTCTGCAGTAACAATGCTTGTAACTTTTTAAAAAATTAAGGCAAATATTTGTAGCATGAAAAATGAAATAGTTTTAGCCGAAGCTCAGCAACGAGTTTTAACTTGCTAAAAGTTTTGTGGTTGGGATCTAAAAAAACTGGCAATGCACTGACTCCCTGTTATGAGAATGCAATTTGCAATGTTTAAAGGAATCTAGTAGGAGTTATCAGAATTTAGAAGGTATTTAAGAATATATGTTTTTTCTAGGAACCTCTCTGTAATATTTTTTTAAATTGTATTTTATGAACACTTATTTTCCAAAAAATGCATTTGAGATTGTAAATTACATGCAGTAATGGACAGTTTCCCCACACTAAAAAAAAAAAAAAAAAAAAAAAAAAAAAGAAGTCTGTGTCATATTTCTCTTAAAAAATCCTAGAGTATTGTTTACAAGGCACTGGTATAATAAAATCTATTATTAAATTCTGATATTGTACTCTTGAAAACTGTTGAAAATCACACTGATTTGAGCCAGTGTGTTCAAGAATAGTAGTGCAGTGAGTCTCAGTCTATGTTTATGTAAAGAATTCTAGTTTGTACCTCATTTACAAAATAAACTGTTACAGTTTAACTCAGGATTGGCAATTAAACAAATTACAACAATGCTCTCTGTTGCCTCCCCCTCCCACCCAGGTAGGGAAAGGAGAGAGAATAAGGGGAGAGGCTTTCCAGATTGAAAACTAAACTAGACAGCTTTGTTTAAATGCTACTGATAAAAGAAAATATGTGCAAATATATACAAATATGTCCAGGAATGTGCAAAACCCCAATCGCCTCCCCTCATCTCCAGCAACTCCAAAAGCATCTCCTGAGCTGTGAGCAGTTCTAAAAAGTTCCAGATCACTTCAGATAGCAGCAGAGCAGACAGGAGCTGAGGGCAGAGATATGAGGGTCAGGAATGCACTGGCCATGGGATCAAAAGAGATGGATAGATGGAGTCCTCCCCTGACGCTGGCCATGAACGGAAGAGAATGGAAATGGGCTTAAATTCTGTGACCACTGAATTAATATGCAGTATCACGTATATATGGGATGGAATACTCTCTTTTGCCAATTTTTGCCATCTATCTAGTCTGCTCCTCCCTAAGGGAGGGTTGTAGATAGGACTCTTCTGCTCCTTTAGTGTCTGAAGCGAAGATTGAACAACTGGAGCAAAGTGTCCTTCGTCTACCAGCAGTAACTATAAACATTTGGCAGTTATCAGTCCACCACCTGGAAAACTTGCTGTACTACTTGCAGCAAGTGTGCTGTTTAAAAGAGCGTTCACTGACGAAAAAAATTAATTAAAAAAATCAGTAAAATAAAGTTGTCTTCATCCTGGCTCAAACCAGGACAGAAACAAACTGATTGAAAAGTGATTATGGTTTAGATCTATATTGATGCTTAGGCATTCAAATTGTCTTGAATTAATCTTATTTTCATTTCAGAATTTGCATTGTTACTTTCAGCATGATTTCTTATGCAATCAAATCATTCCCCCCCCCGTAATTTTCTGGAATGAGGATAGAGTATTTCATGATACACAGCAATCTTTCTTACTTTGGAGGTACCAGGTTCCCAGTGCAGCAGGACGGTACAATATTTTGAGGAGTGCAAGTTGCCTTTCAGGAGTTAAAAAATGATAATGCTCATTTTCAGATCATGCATAAGAGGTTCAAAAGCCTATTATAGATTTGGAGAACAATGAGAACTGCTGCAATGCTTTAATTTTTAAATTTTTCTTTTAGATTAGGTGTTTTCCTGGTTGGCCTGATAGCTTGCATTCTGACATACAGGTGTGTTCAAGTGCTTTTAAATCCAATTAATGCGCAGAGTGCAAAATGTAACTCCTTCACCTTTCAGCAATTGTGACAATTACTTACAGCATCAGATGAGCAGAAAAAGGGGACAAGCTTAAGGAGATACTGTGGAGTTTATTATGTCTTTATAAAGCATACATCATAATTCTCTCTGAAACTTTTGGGAACTACTGTAACATATATAGTAAAATAGATACAATGAAAATAACATGTTGAACAATGTAAAAGTATGTATTTTAAATTGTAAGAATTTTAGAAGGGACCACTCTGCTGATTATGTTGTTTAGTGGCCCACCAAACCAGCTGAGTAGCTCTGTCACTGTCTTGACAAAAGTTAGAGGTTGATACATAAGCATAGATGTTAACTATTTACTCGGCTAGAATAATTGAGTCCTGTGTAATTGCTTTTGCAAATAATAGGTTTTTACCCCAGGGCTCCTTCAGAAGGAAATTGGAAGAGTTTGCTCTTAATTTAACTCTGGAGGAGCCTACATCTCTTTACTAGAGGGGAAACCTATGACATTTGCCTCTGTAGGTGAACTTTAGCCCTTTGGAACCCCTTGCAAGAATGACAAACAGCTGCATGATAGACTGTGTTTTTGCCATGATGTGCAAGGCTTTGGCAGCCATTAATTCCATTACTAGTTCTGCTGATTATTTTCCACTACAATTCCTTATTGCTGTTTTCTGTTTATATTCTGCTCATTTCACTGCAGTGCAAGAACATTCAGAATCTCTGCAAGTCTATTCTCTGTGGCAATACTAGGGACAGCATTTGAAGTTAATCAGAAATGTGCAGATAGGGCTTGTTCTGGAGCCTATTCAGTTGGGAGGAAGATTTCAGTGAGTCACATGTATTTTGGATCAGGCTGATCATTCTGAAATTTCACCCTGAAAAATACTGGTCATGTATTTCATTATGTTTTAAGATAAAGATTTAAGGTAATAAAGAGTTTTAAAAATAAGATGTAATGTTACAATATACATTAAATACATAAACTCAGATTTTTTTATAGTTGTTTGTTAGTATATGAATGTAATTTATTGTGCCTGCAGCAGCCCGAGGACATCCTGGAAAATTAGATGATTCATTTCAAGTGTTTTATCCTAGTGAGCAAAATTTTAATCAGCCAGTTTTCTAATCCCAGCCCTGTTATTGGCACACTCTGTAAACTTGGCAAGGTCACAGAAGGACTCCATTGTAGACACAGTGTTGCATCTCAGCTAAATCATTACTGCATATGTTTTAATTTATTATCTGCTTTAGAGATTTTTTTAAAGAAACAGAACTGTAGAAAGGTGGTCCTCTGATGAACTATGCTAAAGGTAGCATAATAACATAAAATATTACAAATATAAGATTTCTCTTGAGCTTTGGTTGCTATTTCCTGTGCAAATTTTTTACAACTTACCACCCCACGCCCTCCCCTGTCTAATTGAAAAGAAAGTAAAAAAACCTGAAGACCTCATAACACATGGACTACCATCTTATTCTTACCAGTTTGTCACTATGTTGCTCACTGAGCTTTGAGAATTGTACCATGCAGTAAACAGGAACTTATTATCAGTTTACTGTACCTCAAAGCTAGCTGTTAGCTTTTATCAAGAAGATACTACTTTTGAGGAGGTGTATGTTAATTCAGAAATATAAAGTAGTACAGTATCCAAAAATTAGTTATGTCAAATGCATTCTCATTGCCTTAATTATCAGGCAGTGAGTACAAGAATGGTCACACTGGAGTAAAATTTTCAAAGTATGCAATGTCCTAATTTTAAAGGGAATATAGAAGCCTAATGTCCATTGAAAGCAAATAGAATTAGGCTCCAAAGCTCATAACTGACCTCTGAAAATGGGACATAGACTCTTAAGGAATTTTAAAAAGTTTTACTCACTTGTGACTGTAACAAACTACAAGCTCTTCATAATGATAAACAAACACATCCCACATACAGTGAGAGTGGGAGCATGAGACATGTTATATGCTGCATTTTTCGAAGTAGGGGCTCAATTTCTTTACAATGCAAACATATGTTTTTTCTCAGTCATCAGAAAGCAGAACATATTTCATATTAACTGCCACATTAAAAAAGTCCATCAAAACAACCCAAACCAGTAGATATTATTAGCAAATTATAGAAAAAGAGAGTAGCAGCCACAAGATAAAAGAGGTGTAAAAGAACTATTTTACAAAGACTCAGGAATGTTTGGTAGGGCATTACGTTAGGTAAATGTGTAAGCATGCTTTTACAGAATTTGAGTGAGAAAGGCACATGTAAATTAATTCTAAGGAAGAAGTGAGATAAGGATTACATATATTGTAATACATATATAAGTATGTTATATATATATATGTATATATGAATGTATAAATATATGTATTATAACTGCAAAAATCGAACTAGAGTTAAAAAAATTACTTAAGTCATTCATTCTGCAGGTCTTTCCAAGTAGCAGTTTGTAATAAAGCGATTTAGTTGATTGGTAAGTTGAAACATCTTCAGCTTTGAATATTATTTCATAATATATTGCTTTTCTATTGTTTGATTTTTAAAATTTTTTAACAATAACTGCTCTCAAACTTCCCCTTTTGATTTTATATTGTGTCATACTTACTGCCATTGCAGTCTGTTGTGTTCAGTTTACCAACCTCCATTTAAAACAAGGTGGCAAACCACGATTCTGACTGTCCCATACTGGCAGTACCACTTTACTCCTGTAGAAATGATGCAACCTGGCAAATAGACAACAGCCATTAAGAAAACTGGGAATGTGTCACAGTTAGGATGCCAGCAATACTGACCCCTTATCATGCAAGTATTTATTCAAGCAGTAATTTTTGAAGGAGAGATACTGATGACTAACTATAATTATGCTGGCCTAAGTGTTCCCTTTTTCTCATTTTGCTGTTGTATTTACAGATTATAGTTTAGTTATTCTTTTCTGAGATAGTTTGAACAATAAACTTGTAGGAAAAGGCATAAATTACAGTGAGAATAATTTAAAAATAATTACCTTTTCTGATACATATTAACTTCTTAGATCCTGTGCTGGACTTAAAGAGCTGCAACACAAAACAAAAATCTCTTAGGTCATCTGAACTGCAAAAAATACTCAGAGATTGGGAA
Organism: Apus apus; assembly: GCF_020740795.1. Lineage (NCBI taxonomy): Eukaryota > Metazoa > Chordata > Aves > Apodiformes > Apodidae > Apus > Apus apus. The sequence continues at coordinate 57,983,122 of NC_067285.1, read as the reverse complement.
AACTAATGAGAATCCAGCAGCATTCAAGTGAATGTTTTCTAATAGAAATGGCTTCATTCTAAGAGGTAACACAGAAAGTGTGAAAAATTAGGAAGATACATTAAAAAAATATTTGGAAACCACAAATTCATACAGGACATTTGCAGCTAGGTGGAATGATTGGCCTTCTCTCTTATCTTTCAGTATTCTTTCACAGTACTCTTGGTGCTTTAGTTTAGCGAAAATGAAATACCAGATTTTTGAGATGTTGAAGTCATTGAGCTAGTTCTTATTCAGCCTTATCACTTATTTATAATGCTGTCATATGTAGGAGAGTCTGTTTACAAATTTTAGTAGCAGAAATCTTCATACAGACATACATGAGAATATAGAACGGAAGATTAAATCAGTTTAGTGTAGCAAGCTCTCTAGCACATCCCAATAGGTAAGCACATGAATATTCCCTTTGGCTTTCGATACAGACAATATGCAAAGTTAATTAGCATAAATATACTAGACATTTATTTCAAATGTGAGTGCCTAAAGATATACTCTGGTGTGACTTGATGGGTCAGTTGAGAAGCCAGACTTTGACCTTGATGCAAACAAATACCCTTTTATGCAACAGAATTTTTAGTTTTTCCTCTTCTCTTATATCTGGCAACATCGCAATGACTATTTTTTTGTTGTCTTTGTTAGCAGCACTGAAGTGCATACCCAGGTTCCAAACCCAGGCATGGTCAAGGCCTTGGTGTTATCTCTGGTGACTTATTTTAAATGGTGACGTGCCAATATGTTTTCTTCATAGCAGCTCCAGAACTGTCTGGTCTTACCTGCCACTGCTTTCTGCAGCCTAACTAGTTTGCTCTGTTTCATGCTGAGCAAAAATATCATCTATCCCCTGTAGCACCTTCACAGCTTGTGCCATTACCAGGCACGCTGAGACTTTGCTGGCCTTGGTCTCACATTGCCAAAGCTACCTGCTGTACCTCATCATGCATGTCTACTTGGCAGTCTGTATAATCCTCTTCCCAAGTGTTGGACTTTTGTTTGGTTGGTTGTTTTTTGTTGTTGGTTGTGGATTTTTGTTTGTTGTGCTTTTGTGGGTTTTTTGTTGTTTTTTTTTTTTTTTTTTTTTTTTTGTGTGTGTGGTTTTTTGTTTTGTTTTTTTTTTGTTTTTGTTTTAAACAAGTCCATCTTTCATACTGACCTGATCATTCATCCCAGCAGCCCTGGGGGACAGCCCTTGCTGGTCATGGCTGCTGTTGTGCTGGGCTTGACATCGTCGGGGTTGTGCAGTTCCCACCAACACTGGTGCTCTTCAGGGAGTCTAATTGCCTCAGTGAGCTATAACACTTCCTGCAGGCATGTGAAGCCTCACAGGACAATATTTGAGCACTGGGGCCTGACTAGATGACCTTTAAAGATCCCTTCCAAACCCACACATTCTATGATATTATGATTCTGTAAAGGTAGCCAGACCTGATAGAGTCTAATCCCTTTTGTAAGTTAGGATGAAATTGGGTGGGTATTATGCATTCCTCTGACAAGTGAGGCTGGTTGTCCCAGTACATCAAAAGGGTGGAAGATGGGTTGGCAAAGATGTGACTGCAAAATTACAAATACTGCAACCTGACAGTAAATGTATACTGTGATATTTTGTCAAATGGAAGCTTTGTGTAGAGAAAACGTGTTAATACTGAATGATTCTTCCATTTTTAAATACTGCTTCTTAGGATTATGAAAACTCCTACTTAAACTACTTATGGGTAAGTATTTACAGGGTACTGGGAATGTAAGAGGTTACAAAAGAGAGGAAAAGAGGCAGACCTTTTCAGAGACCGCACATTTCTGTTACAATTGGCTAAAATGGGACTACCAGATGGGATTACTCTGAGAAAGTGTTCAGCAGAGCAAGCAAGAATCCCGTAGACAGGACATGAAGGCTAATTTGCTGAATTCAATATACAGTTGTACACTTGTAATATGTCCTTTTTTTAGTCATCAAGGGAGTTAGGTTTTTGTGGAAAAATAAGCCCTATCCTTGATCATCATTAACATTGTTTGGGCTTTGTGTACTTGCAGATTAAAGTTAGGAGACAGGCTGCGTAGGCAAAAAAGGTATCTTCAGATCTTCAGGAACTTCTTTTCCACTGAAGGGTGAGAGCAGAAAAAAACTGACTCCCAGGCTTGTCCCTAATGCACCAGGTACACCAGGCCTACCTCAGCTTATATTTAGAAACATAATCTGGCCTCCAAATACACAGAATATAGTGTTAGGGATATTATCCGTATAAATACTTTTGAATGCTTTATTTCTAATGGCCAAGATACATAATCGAAAATACAATACCTGGCAGTATTTTACTGGATTTTGTCATGTTACAGTCCTTCATTTCAACCAGAAACCTCTACTTACCTGTCTTTTTAATTAGATTGGTTGAAAATATGGCAGGTGTGTAACTTGGAATGAGTCAATGGACCATTTTTTTTCCCCAGTCTATTTTTACCTGTGTCTTTCGCCCTCCTACAAATTCTCTGCAATTTAAAAGAATTCTTCAAAAGCTGGTATATTAAGTTGTGGGAACTGAAACAAATCACTGATCCATTTTAATAAATACTCTGTTGTCACACATTTGCTATCTAATTTATCCAGTGATTCATCAGTTTAGCTTTCAATATAAATAATACTGATAAGATTTAGTAGATCATCTATTTGATTCAAAAGATGTATTAGATTTGGTAGGTCCTGACTTCAATTCAACATAAGATTACTTTATCTGTCTTATGAGGATATATATGATTTCCAAAAGCAATATATCTGCTTTTGAATAATCCTTCACTGAAAAAGGAAAAAAATAATTTATTGCAAGGAACGAAACATTCATTTTAGGAATCTGAATATAGAAATTACCCAGATTTATATTAGAATTTCATAGCCAAGCAATATACTATGCATGTCTTCACATTTCATAAACTGAAAGTAATATTTTGATCATGATAACTTCACTGCATGTGTTGCTGAGATCTGAACTGAAAAACACTCTGCACTGCAGAATAGAAAAATTAATTTAGCATAAGGTGATCTCATTAAACTCTATTTATCCAAGATCACAACAATTTAGAAGAAGATTGAGAGTGAAAGTAATTGTTCTTTTATTAAACCAAGTAGCTTTTAAAAAGAAATCTGCTGATTAGGAAGCTCTGCTTGACTTCTAATTCGAATCTCCCAGGACTTACTCCAGAAGGTTCTGAATTCAGTGATTTGTTCTGATGATATCATAATTAACTATGGCCAGACCTTGCTAAAGTCACAAAAAGAAGATGCAATAACAGGTTAACATGATCTATTGGTATATTTCAGTATTAATTTGCCATAGAAATGCCAGTGTATTTTAATGTTCTGCATATATATGCTCTCTTGCCAACTGGTGATATAAAAGCTGAAGCTTTAGGCAACCTTTTCACTTTTTAGGATGTAGGATTCTGGTTTCAGTCTAAAAAATTAGTACAATGCTTTAAAGAGAAGTGCAATCCCCATGAGATTATAAAAGCTGTTTTATAAGCTTTGTGTACCAAGATTCCATTGCTGACCCTTATGGATGCTAAGCCCCTTCTTCCTGTTATTTTACATGTAAGGGTGTAATATTTCCTGCCAAATACAAGACAGAAAGGACACCCACTGCCAGGAGGTCCAGACTTCCACATTACACCCCAGCATTAATGTCCCTGAAAATGTCTTTTCATTTGAATCAGTTTTCTCCTTTTTTTTTTTTTTTTTTTTTTTCCCTCTTTCCTTTTTTCAAATTTCAAACCCATGATTTTAGTTTGAATATTTCTTTAGTTACTGTAGTGGTCAAAATGACAGGTTACTATACACTGTACATTTAATATCAAAATGTTCATAAAATTCAACTGAAGAAGTGATGATCATGTTTTCAACTTGCAATGTGTCTGTAAACATTCAGTTCCATCTGACAAGTTTTGTCTCAACTCCAGTGAATCAAATCATATATCTGCTGAAGCATGGGCATGTAGTCTCTATAAGCTGTATTCATTAAACTTTTTAATCTGATAAAACCTCCTAAAACTTCCTTGTAGATTATCACACAAAATTCAGCCATTTAAGTAAAGAATGTCAAAGAAGGCAGAAATCCTTAAGTAGTAATTAAACTAAACATTTCCTTATATTTTGGGGAAGAATGGTGGAGAGAGGGTCCAAGAATAACAGGAAGTTGCTGGTTTATGGGTCAGAAATATACAAGGATCTCTGTTGCTGAGGAAGACCATGGTTTCTGTGTCCCATATTCCACTCTGCCTTGGTGACCTGTCCCAGTACTCTGCCTCCTTGCAGGCCCAGCTCTGTTCAGCTGTATGCCAGCCTGGAAGAACACAATCTTTTAGGAAGAAGAACTTGCATATTTAGTGAATTCAGGTGCTCTAGTTACTCTGACCTTTCTCATTCATTTTGCTGTTGACGTTGGCAGAGAAAATTTAGGACAAACTCAGTTCTTGTATTACACCATCCGAGTATCTGCCCAGTTCCTCCTTCAATTAGTGAGATGTAGAATAAATGGAGAGAAGACTTAAGAGGACTGGTAAAAGAGTGTATTAGTTTAGAGGTATCTTTTCTGTTTATTTGGAGATCTCAGACTGAAAAATGTGCTGGTGCCTTGCAAATAGATGTATAATTTTTAACACAAGACACCTGTGCTAGAAAAGTTCATTTTTGGCATATTAGGCCATGTCACTGTTTCATAACAGCTGTACAGAAGACCAGTGACTATAATGTATCTATTTTACTTTTTAATATTTTTGCTGCCAAAGTGATATTTTATATCTAGGATGAAATTGCAATGGTGATAGTAAATTGGGCAGTGGGTACAGTCCTCAGGTATAGTGTAGAACCTACAAAGCGGCTCTGAGGAAATAAATCTTGTAATATTTTATGTAATTTTTAGTGTTTCAAATTTTAATAAAATTTTGCTTTGAGAGGTTCTATAGAAAGATCTTCATAAGTGAAATTGTTTCTAAATAATTCTAAACAAAAAGTTCACAATGCTTAAAACTGAAACAGATGAGCAGGGAAATAAGTATTTTTAATCCTTTCTCTCTGACCTTTCCAGAACTAGACGGAGGTCTTGGTGCTACTTCAGTATTCCACTTTCACTGAAATGATTTCAAAAAAGGTAACCTTTCTGATGTCTTAATAATATTTTTTGAAGTTACTGTTTTTATTTTTAAGTGGGTTTTTCTTATACAAGATGTGAAAAATAAATTAAGAGTTGAGCTAATCTTACGAAAAAGCACTTGAAGGAGCTGGGAATGTTTAGCTTGAAAAAGAGGAGGCTGAGGGGAGACCTCATCAGTCTCTACAACCAACTGAAAGGTCATTGTAGAGAGGTTGGTGCTGGTCTCTTTTCACAGGTAATTAGTAACAGAACAAGAGGGAATGGCTTCAAGCTGCAACAGGGGAGGTTTAGACTGGACATTAGGAAATTTTTTTTCACAGAAAGAGTGGTTAGACGCTGGAATAGGCTGCCCAGGGAGGTGGTTGAGTCACCATCCCTGGGTGTGTTTAAGGGTTGTTTGGATGTGGTGTTGGTGGAGATGGTTCAGGGGAGAACTTTGTAGAGTAGGGATGATGGCTGGTCTTGGTGATCCCAGGGGTCTTTTCCAACCTGAATAGTTTTATGATTCTATGACTCTATAAATTTGCAGTAGAGAGAAATTTATGGCCTTTACTTAATTTGGCACTTGAGAGTATGTCTGAGAAAAATTATGTCTTTAAATGGTGTTGGGCTAGAGGAAGAGCTGAGCAAACAATGCAGGTTACTTCGGAACGAGTCAGTAGCTATTGTGACTTCACAGAGACATTTTGAGTTCCAGAGAACTGATAATAAAAAGAAATATGATGTTCAGCATCGAGTAGTAGGACAGATTCTGCAGCATGTGGTAGAACTCTTACTGAAGGTATCTGGCTGGCAATAAAGAGCTAAACTGCCAGAGTCTCCTTTATGCATTATTCGACGGTTAGATTTTAAGATACTTACGTGTCCCTGGCTATGTTAAACAAGCCATTTATAGTTAACAGTTTCTCCTTCCTTTAACAAAATGCTTAGTAAGTCTGCTGTTTGGAGATTTAAAGTAGTTAGATGACTGTCTTTGTGGGAGATTATGCTATCCTAACTTCTGACATTATTCACAGAGTGGTGAAGGTAATATTGCTTTAAATATTTGTTGAACTGATTTGCTCATGCTTCTTAAAACTTTTAAATTGTTAGAGTATTTAGATAAACAGAGGCATTGACTTCAAAACAATAAAGCAAGCCAGCAGTATCTCAATCTTGGGGTTCTGAAAAGATTATTCTGCACCTAAGTATTAAAAGTTGGAGTGGGATAAGCTTCTGGGTGGGCATGTTGTTTCTGAAAAACTTAACTTTATATATTTTATGTCTTCCTGAGCTTGGTATTTTTTTATGAAGCACTGCTTTGCATTTCCTTATGGCATAAATACAAACCATCTACACACTGTCAATAGAAACAGCTGTACACATCTGTGAATAGTGATGACTTCCTCATCTCAAACTACTCTAAGGAAAGGTTCAGAAATTCTGTTTTGAAAAATTAAACTACAGATGCTCAGCAATACTAAAATCTCTCACAGCTTCATTTTTGCTTCAGAGTACCTCTGTTTTGCCTTTTCCTTCCTTTTTCAGCCATATCTATTATACTTTTTATGGTATTTGTATTTGTTCCATGCTAGACTTTTCCTAGTTGGGTGTCTTAATGGTAACACCATTTCATCTCAGATGTATCTGTGATGTGGTACCTATTCTGTTTGGATGTTTACCTGCAGTACTACTTGTTATCTTATATTTTCTTTACCACAGATACATATAACTTTAGACTGACAAAACCACCGCAAAATATGTTTACAGCCTGGTACTTGTTTTGATCAGTTATTTATGCTAGAGGTAGTTGAGGACTGATGACTGTAGGTAACTGTACCTCTGCACGTGGAAGCCAAACAGGAAAGTAGATTCATTCCACTGTTGAGATAACAGGAGAGAAACAGAGATTCATAAATCCCCAGATATAGCCAAAGTAAAAGTGACATAGGATTTTGAAGGCCTAGAGCTCCCCTAAATATAAATCATCAGAGAGCAGAGAAAGAATGCTGTCCTATGGCATGCTCCATCAACTGACAATCCAGTACTTGGACCTGTGTTACTACCCATGTTATCTATGATATACACAGAAGGAGAGTGTTTCAGTTATTCTTTTGGAAGTTATAGTTCATTCTAGACAGTATTTCTTCACTTATTGCTAGTCATACCCATAAATGAGGAAAGGCAGACAGATTTTTTGGCAACAGAAGAGAAACGTCTCTTATCTCTTAATTTTTAGTTTTGGAAAGGAGCCACTTGATCCAGCTGACCTGCACAGTATTTAATATTCACCATTTTTTTTTACATGCAGCATTTTCATGCTCCTTTTCTTTCTCCAGCAGGTTCAGATATTTGCCAATGACCCTATAGTTTTATCTTCTTTTCTTAGCCTTTTAACTTTTGTAGTTATGAGTCAATCTGATATTTTTATTTCCCAAGTGACTGTTACCTAATACCACTTGGGACTGAGTTGAAACTTTGCATTGACACATTACTGTGATGTCATTTGTGTGTTTTTCTGCAATGGTCACAGAATATTCTTATCTCTGCTCCCCCATTAAAACAAACAAACAAACAAACTCACTCTACCTGAGCCAACCACCTAAGAAACTTAAAAGGAAGGAGATTTCAATATGCAAGGTGCTCAGTCCAGCTACTAGCACTGACTCATGTTGGTCTTCTTACAGCAGATGTCTTTATCCTATTAGTGCCTTTCATGTTTGACTTGTGAAAGAAATACCTGTCACATTTGTCTGTATGTATTTTCACCTCTAACTGTTTCTGTACTGCTAAATAAAATAATGGCTAGGATCATCAAGGACCTCTGATTCTTGAGGTCAAATGGTACAGACTGGCCACTTCGCTGTCATCTCCCCTGAGCCCATGTGTATCCATACTGTTAAATAAAACCAAGCTCCAGTTCAAACACCGGACTCATGCTGTCTGTGGTTTGTACTACTCCAAACAGCTTTCTCTAAGATAAATGAGCATCCCTTGGCCTCAAAGCTGGGGCTTGGTCCTGGGCTACCATTAGCATATTTCTATGTAGACATAGAGGCTTTTATAGACAATCCCCTGGCTTCAAAGTGAGTATTGAGGACCCACCTGAAAGAAGTGCCCAGACTTGTACAGGAACTCCAGAAAGGCTACCTGGTAGTCCTGTGTTAAGGCAGATCTTTTCAGTCTCATACCATCTATCTGTGGCACAATCTTATGTTAACAAGAAGTGGTAATGGTGAGATTTTGCCTGCCAAAAATGTGGTTTCCAAGCAATCTTTTTCAAAATTATTTATTTTTATTTTAAAATAAAGCCATAGAAAAATGCAGCTGAAAAGACCCTCAGCAAGACTTTTGACACACTATTATTTAACCTCCAAGCGGATGATCTGAAGTAGTTTGTGCACTTGTGATCTACAAAATTACTCCCAAATCTGAAAACCCTGCACATATACTCATGAGCTCATGAAATGTATGCTCAAGTATCACCATTCAAAAAATATCAGAACATGTTACAAAGGAGTCAGTTTATTTACCTAAAAGCTTAATTAAAAAAAATAATTCTGGAATATGTCAGGTAAACCAGAAACAAGATGTCCCTCTTTTTCTTGAATCCATCAGCCGATCATTAGTTACAAAGATAGTTTTATATAACTAAGGGTCCACCCAAAAGCAGGATCAGCTGTAGCTATATTGTCCTCTGTATGTTTCCCAAACCTCTAACAATGGTGCTTAGTAGATTCCCATGACTATCCATTCCAGTGTCTCCTATCTTTTACATTGTTTTCCCTCATAATGAACCTATATCTACAGTGCTGAAAATTTAGTGGTTTATTTCCTGTCTTGTCAGTTGTGGATAGAGTATACCTTTTACAGATAACTGTATAAAAGCTTTTTGTTTTTCTCATTCAATCGTTTTGTTAATTGTCCTTGTGACGTTAAGGTGTCTTTGTGCATGTTTATGAATACAAAGTGATTTTCTGTGAACCGGAATGGTGGGAGAAAGGGAAATTGAATGAGAGTCTCTGCAACATTCTGCTTTTGCTTTCATCATACATGTTGTGTACCTTCTACTATCTAAATTCCAACATATTCTGAGAAGCAATATCTTTCTTGACAGCAGTCAGTATTATTCTTAAGTTATTCTTGGCTATTTAATAACTCGTAGAAATGCAGCTGGGAACAGAACACACATAGAGTAAGTCAAATCTGGGTTACAATAATAGTTTGAAGGTAAAAACAGTGTGATGAATTTATAAAGAACTGCAAATTAATTTATCAGAGACATCCTAGAAGAATGAGGCCCTGCTTACTACATCTGCTCATAGTAAAATCCTCCTATGACTAAACACTGCTACTTCAATATAGTCATTTTCAAGAATCAGATCAGGAACTCGAGGGTGATTTTGATGAAGAAGTAGTGTTTGCAATTATTAGAATTAAGAGACTTCTCAGAAAGTCTCCTGATATTCAACTAATTCACCCTGCAGTGACGATTTAAATCTTCCCTACTTCCTATGGTGCGTTCAGAGATCAGCTGCAATGAGAATACAGAAGGCTGTTTGACAGCAACCTGGTAAATAATCATGGAAGAGGAAAAACTGATGTCTTAAGAAAACCAGATTACTTTTTTGTTCAGATTGGAGGATAAAGCAACAGGTTATATTTCTGGACATCTTTGGGAAAAGAGAAAAGTAAAGGCTCTGCAGAATTCACAGTCACATAAAGTAGTTTTGTTTTTTCCTAAAAGGTTTAAGATGAACTTGCTTTCTGCATTGCCTTTCACATTTTGAAAAATTATTTTCACCTATGCTGTAATTCTAAGATTATTTTTGAGAAAATTAACCCATGAAGCTTTAAATTCAGGAACAAGCATGTTGATCAAAAACCTTGTTTTCAAATATTATTTCTCTTGCTTCCCTCCAGTTTGCCTTCTACTGGCTATCTAATATGGAACCTGCTGTCATGAAAAGATTATATTTTATTTTTCACATAATTATCGATTTCTTCTCTGTATATTTTTTCTCTCCCTATAAAAATTATCTAACTTGTTATAATTTATTGCAGTAAACAACAACATGTAAATGACAAAATAAAATCAGCACAATCTCAAGTACATTACTGCAGTTTAGTATTTCTGTTTTTCCCTTGAAGAGAGAATCTTTTAAAAATACAAAAAAAAAATATTTGGACATATCATGCAGAGTAATTCAGGCTTAGAATAAAAAATACTTAAAGCTTTAAAAATCAAGCTGATGCTGAAAGCCTAACATACTAAAATATTTCTAGGTGATTAATCAATGTACATAATGTCCTTGCTTAATTTTTATTATTATTAAAATTATTGCATGGACTTAGAAGAAATATGAAAACATATGGCTGTTAATTTTAATTTCTGATGCCAGCCTTACTCTTTTGAGTCTTCTTTCTCCTCATTATTCTTATAAAATACATTTTCAAGAAAGCCAGAAAATGCTGGGTTATCTACCCCTCCCCAGCAGATGAGGATTCACTTAGTATATGGCCATTTCTCTCAGGTGCAGATTTAGGAATCCCTCTGTTCTTCATCTTTTCAATTAATTCAAAGCTGGAAAAATAGAATAGCTTCCTGCATAATAAAGCTGAGGAATTAATGCATGATGCCATAACTTTTGAAATATATATTTTAGATTAACATGCAATCTTGACATAAAGATTTCAGATTATGCACAATCTAACACCCTTCAATGAATTTTATCTTGCAACAGGTACCTTCAGTGTAAACAAGCACACTTCATTTTAACTCTACATGCTGGCTTTTGCTACCCCTCTCTGTGATTAAAAAGCCAGTTACCATTTTAAATCTATCCATGTAGGCACTGGGATTTGTTGCACAACCCTTTTCCTGTTACTGCAGAAGATTTTGCTCCTCACTTTAAACAGGCAAATGAGAAGTTGATAGTTGATGCACAAGGTTTACTGGATCTTTGTTGGAAGTAACACAATAAGTCTTCTTGGTTTGCAAGCAAGCCATTCAATTTTTATTGATTTCTTTAGAGATATTGTCTGTATTTGGTGAGCTAGTTCTAAAGGAATCATGCCTTCAACTATCTCTGGAGTTTTCTTAATTTCCAATGCTGTGGAACCCTAAAACACACCCACCCAACTTCTGAACCCCATTTAATGTCTCCATATATTGTTTCTTTCTCCTTTCAAATCTCTATTTCTCTTAATCCTTCTTTGACTAACTAATCCAGATTCCTTTATTCCTCCTTTTTTGAAGGAACGGTGAAAGAAAACTCATTCCTTATAGTGTCTTCAGCTGGTGATTAATTTTGTTTATCTGCCTAGCCCGAATGTGAGTGGTGATAAGGAAACATCTTTCTTTGATATTGTCTGTTTCCCTAGTTTCTTGGAAATTAACACTGCCAGTTTCTCATTTTAAGAGCAGTGATAGATTTTATACTGAGCAGTATTAACAGAGATCAACGGAAAACACCTTCTGCAGGTACATAACTGAAAGCTGTTAAATAGTTTGATTTCCATCTCTCTGTATGAATATTATATAAGTAACATATACACATTCCTCTAAGATTATAACCTTCCACACTTTCTGCTGGTGAAGCTCTAGCTTCTCTCAACATAAGCAAATAATTTTCTAGCATTCTCTTGATTAAACTAAGCATATTGACCTTCTCTTGGCTTTCAGGCAGATTTTGCAGGTATCAAAATTTAATTAATTTTTAATTGATTTCTGAATATTATTTTTTAAATTTAATTTTAAAAAAATGAATATGCCAGACTAAGTATGGTGTTCCACCATTGGTGGTATCAGTTTTTGAATGTGGAAATAATAAAGAGCATCTACTTCTTTTCAGTATTCCTTTACTTTTCCAAGGATAAAATTAGTTAATTTAACAACAGCTTGGCACTAGGAATTCACAGGGTATTTCTTAACCACCTACAGTTTTAGAATCACTTTTTTTCAGTATGCCATCCTATAAATATGACCCACATTCCCTGTGCCTAGATTTATGACTTTTTCCTTGTTAAAATGTATCTTATTCAAATAAAGCCACCTAACAGATTGAGACTGATCATTGTATAGAACGTTTGCTTTATTACTTGCCACTCCACCAGTTCTTGCATGCTCTTCAAGTTCTACCAGCAATCACTTGTATTTTCTTCCAAATAATTGAAAATGATATTTAGGACTTGGACACTGGTTAGTCCATATTAGAAATACTGTGATTAGACAGGCATTCTTCCTTTGTAACTGCAGAGAAATGTAAAATATATAGTAGCTATAACTAATAGCTAATTAATAATTTTAAAAATAAACTTTCATCATTTAAATGCCATTTAAGTTACTGTATTTAATACTATCAGCTCCTCACTCTTAGGAATCAGCAAAAATGTGGTAGATCAGAATGTGGAAATAAGCCAAATGTAAGTGTAGTATATTAACCAATTTTCTTCTCTCAAGAAAAACTCTAAAGCTTGCATCCAGAGTGCTGAAGGTACAGTCCTCCATTTCCATAAAATCAATTAAACTTTGCGGGAAGATAAGAAAGCCTCATCTCACAACCCTTTTTTCTAATAGTAGGATATAAGCTCCAAAATGTTATTTAAATTTTAAAACAGCAGTTCATTCTGAGCTTGCAGAAGATTACTGTATTATAATGTCCCTGCTGGACCATGAAGAATGAAATCTGAAGCTAGAAAATTATGCAACACATTTTGGCTAAGGGAATGGTGGCACCTCTGTCTCCTTGTTAGTCTCTTGTCTTGTCTCTTTCTCTCCCCTTCACCAAAGGAGCTCCAAAACAGAGTAAGATGATCTAAGTTAGAGCTGCTGTACTCCTTTTTCCTTCCCACTGCAAAGCCTTCCTGTTTCATATATATTGATAACAGTGTTCACCTGGATCTGTGCTAAGCAGGCTCGGGGAGTTAAACCAGCTCAAAACTGTGAGGACAGTGGTGCTAATTATGCAGGAACCTGGCCAGCTCAGTTGGGCAGCAGGAGTGTGAGAAGGTGGTCTGAGCTGAGGAAGGTCAGCACCTATGTAAGTTTGATTTAGCAGCCTGTGCCAATTTTTTTTAGGTCTGTTGTGCCTCTCCATTCTTAGACATTTTTTGTTGTTGTTGTTTGTTGGTTTTTTTTCTGGAGTCAGTGGAGCTTACCTCCCTTCATGGATTGGGAGAGAAAGGATTTATTTCCTCAACTGCAACATTTCCATATGTAGCTAGTGCTATACAAAATAATTCTTGACCATACCGCACATTAATTTTTGTCATGCAGGAACCATCTTGTGGTTAATTAATTTTTTATTTGTAACCAACAGAACTATGATTACATGTAGAAATTATGCAGAGAAGTATGATTCAGTGGGCGTTTACAAGGTGAAGTGACAGGCATTCACAGATCATTTTTTTTGCAGGTAAATGATTTGAAATAAATAATATGACATGGTTTTCAAGAGAAACATACATCATAGGAAGAGTAGTTCAGATTATGCAGTTTATAGATGTTCTGGGCCACATAGTTACCTGCCTATACACAGTGTCTCCAGCTGTAACATGGAGGCAAGTCGTCTTTCAGTAATTTCCATTGCTCTGTCCCTTTAGAAATCTAAATTAATTTGCTCTGCAAACATAAGTGCTTACTTCATTTCTGTAACTACACCCCAAGTCACTTCTAATCAGCTTTCTGTCTCAATTATTTCCCAAAACACTTTTCAGCTAGCCAAATCTTGGAAATGTTTGGAATATCTGCCACTCTTTTTCTTGTGTTTTTTATATTTTTTCTTTATATCACTGATACTTTCAATTCAGTCTTCATTTGAAAATAGTATCTTTTGCAGGGTTTGTGGAGACCTTCAGATTTTCTGCCCACATCTCTGCTTAATTCTACAGCATCTCTTTTAGGTTGTTTTTGGTTTTGTGTTGGGTTTTTTTTTGTGTGTGTGTTTTTTTGTTTGTTTGGGGTTTTAAAAAAATTTTTAGTTGTTTTTTCACACTCTGAGAATGTGAGGGGCTTTCTGTCTGTCCCTAAAGGGCTTTCCCTCTGTACTGCATCCACTATGATTTTTCTGTTGGCGATTTATTTCTGAACCATCTCCTGCAAGTGTCAATCTTTGTTCTCATCACCTGTGTATCTCTGCCGATCATCTATATTGCACATCATACCCTTTCGATCCTTTTACTATCTCTTCCCTTCTTGCTAAATTACCTTGTATCTATGCGTTATCTTTGAGTTTCTTCCACAGCTTTACTTTTGTCTTGTGTACTTTTAGCTCTACTACATCATCAGTACTCTCTTAGCCTTGCTAACAAAAGCAAATTTGATGAGTGCTGTATTTGTGCCTCTCCTATGCCTGATAAGATCATATCCTTCTTGAGACAAGCTGTATAGGAAACTACTCCCTTTTGCACATCTCTTGGAAAGCTGATGTCAAATTAAAATATTAGATGCTTCTGATTTCAGCTATACCAACAATGGCTTTACTTACATATGTGTGCTTACTCTTTGCCTGCAAACAGGATTTTGATAGTAGTGACTGCTGCCCTCCAGTTTCTTCCTTTGAGAGAAAAGAGTTTTAGGAATCTGCATCCTCTGTTGCACAGGCACATTGAGGCTAAAGGACTGAGCCTTCATAATATGTGGAAGTTGTCTAAGGTATCCTACTATCTAAAGAGTAGATTCGAAACTGGCTAGATTAGTCACATGAATTATTTCAACATCAATACTCAGTAAAAATGGCTTTTGCCTACAGGTTATGATTTCTCAATTTAGGAATTTTGTACCTAAAGGAAAGGTCCCTTCACATACAGGATCTTGGCCAGGAAGGACTAATGGAACATCCTTGTAAGAAGCAAAGCAATTTATCATCTCACATTCTCATGTCTGATACTTGCTGTTCTTTCAAGCATCCACAAAGATTCAACCCTGTTCACCAGTCCCAAGGAACACAGCTACAGGAATAAAAGCCACACTTCATTGCCTCTACTCTAAAGCCATCAGGATTTCCATATATTCACATCTCCTGAAAAGAATTAATTCAAAATATTCAGGGGAAAAGCATCTGAGGATAGCTTCCTTCTCCCTTTCATTTAATGTTGTTTGTCTTTGATTGTAAGTGCTTTGAATTTGGGATCACATCTGTACACAAGTTTGGAAAGTGACTAGCCCAGGATACAGTTAATAATTTTAAGAAAATATTCTCTTAAGAAGAACAGAACACATATTCTTCATTAAATATTTTAAATTTTAACTACTTGCTGTGATTAGCATGCAGAGCCACATAACTGTTAGCTGCCATTCTCCAAACAGTGCATGGTAATGTTAATTTTTACAAATATACTTGATTCTCATGGTTCTCTCATGATTCTCCTGATTTAGAATCCAAATAGGCAACATTAAGCCAACAAGCTTTTAAAGAGTAAATATCACTCTGCACCTCTAAGTTACCAAGCAGAAGACAACATTGTTTCTGTCCACTGAAAATTTTTTCATCTGGGCACTGAAGAAAGGATAATGGAAGGAATGTAGCCCTTTCAAAAAGATGAGGTCAATAGGAGAATGAAAAGTCTCTCTTATTTGCATCTTAAATAAAATGTTGGTCAGGGAGGAAGTAAGAGGCTTCAAGGAGCCTACAAGAAATTCAGGTTAAGGATAAACCTCTTGAAGAGGGTCTCACATGACACAGATTGCCATAGAACTGGTTAAACTTACCTCCCTTGCTTACTTTACCTTCTATCACCCATGACTATTACATAATTACATTTATTCAGATGGAAAGAGGCAGAGCAGGCGTTGCTTGAACCTACCATATTTGTGCCATGGAATGATGTGGTCAACTTGCTTGTAGCAGCTTAGAGAAGCATGTGCCACTACACAGAACAGCGCAAGTGTGGCTTTTGTTGGGTTGCAGCACAGGCCAGCAACTCCCAAAGGAGAGGAGCCAGGAGCTGATTGAGGGACCCCCACCAGGTCTCATCCTTCCACCCCAGTGAGGTGAGTGGGGCAGCCCAGGGTTGCCATCACCAGGCAGGGACACAGGGATGGGTTACACCTAAAGCTTGGCCATGAAGCCATGCTGCATAGGTGTCCTTCCCAAGGATTGTGCTTGGAATACTAATTTGTGAGGTGTTGTGGCCATGGCAGGAGCATATGTGGTATCTGCTGGGTTCCTGGACAGGGGCCCAGAAGGTCACTGCAGAGCTATTTCAGAAGTTACAGTGGTGAGAACTTAAGATGGATAAATGGGATGTTTGGCACAGTTTATCATAGACACTTTATTTTTAGGGTAGTGAGACACCAAACTGGGAACTTGTTTGTGTCCTTAACTGAAGCTAGAAATTCTGGGACACTGAATGCATTGATACACATGAACCTGTTCTTTTTGAATCTCCTTTCTCCCTTTGTCTTTTTAATTTTTTTCTGCTCAGCTACTACCCTTCCCAAGTGTAGTCTTGTGCAGTCTGCTCCAGCACAGACTGGTTCTCTTTACACACCCTTCCTACTGGTTCCAGGAGGAACTGGCTTAGTTTTAAAAGACCTTTAAGATATTTTCACCTGCTGATAAGCATAGTTGAGGCCTTGTGAATCTTTGTGGAGACATGCCTCTTCTGTGGTATTACAGCCTGTGGAAAACCAGGCTCAGAATTTAGAAGGAAGAACTCTCTGAAACACTGTAGTTACTACAGTAATTTACCTCTGTTGACCTCCCTATAGATATGTGTGTAAAATGGTTGTCAATTAAACTTTTTTTCATTGAAGCCCTAGTAATTTTACCTGCATGAGCATTACAAAATGCACCAACATAGTGATCCTTCTTAGAACAGGGACCTACACTGTATGTTCTCTAGGTAAGACAGGAATCTCTGTACTTCATATCTGTGAGCTACCAACCATGCTGTGGGTGTGATAGAAAACTAACTAGCACTAACATATTTAAAATATAATTAAAAGTATTTGACTAATTAATCCATGGCATAATGGGCCATCCTTAGGAAATTGAATCATTCTAATAAATGGAAATTTTTGTTACTTAAAAGGAAGACTATTTGCATAAGATAGACCAATGCTAAGTGACCAGCTGATAAATAGGTGTAAAACCTAATCTTGGCAAGGATGGTTGAGTTCTTGCAAAAGATTTTCATATTTGGGTACTTAGCCTATATCTAAAACAATTACAGTCAGGAGAATCTTCAAGATCTGAAAACAGCAGCTCAATGTATTAATTTTCCTTTTTAATATTTTTATTTAAGAAAATGTATTGATTGTCATTCAACAAAATCAACAGTTTCTCTTAAATGTAAATACAGAATAAAAAGTCAGATGCAGCTTTGTTTCATAGGGGAAATGAAGGGAAATGCAACTGTTGAGCTTGTCGCATTTCTGAGGTAACTTTACTTCACTGTTGCCTTATTTGATATCAGAGGCTTGGAAATAATTTAGTGAAAAAGAAATAACTAAAAAAACTATCATAATCTTAATAACACATATATTCACTTTATCCACAGGAATGCATTGGGTCTGTATCTTCCCAGCAACTTTCTGTACCTCACTGCAGCTGCAGCTCACCTCAGAATCCTGTGAGTGATCTTTCTATTTTGGAAAATAATGCCAGCTCTTATGACACCAAAACTCTTGGAGAGGCAAGATGGAAAGGAATTTATCAGCAAGATTCTTCATTAGAAAAAAGGTTGCAGAAGTTACCTGAAAGACCACTTTCTAGAACGTTCAAGCCTACATTCCCTAAGAAGGCTATCAAAAGTTATCAGGCTAAGGTCTACCTATCTCCACAGTACAATCTGGAGCAAGAAGGTGAGACATTTTTCATCTTGCCTGTAATTTTTTCAACAGGAAGAAGCTCAGCACTTGACTGTTTGCTCCCTGATGCCTTTTTGGTCATGAGGCCACGTTCTTATGTGAATCGACACTGGTACTTTTCCATTAACAAATTTATTCAGCTGATGACCTACATTATAATCTTCTTGGTCTGCAAGCATAGTGTAACTTGGTTTATGGATAAGAAACACTAGCAAAACTGCACAGTGAAAAAAATCTTGTGTGGAGCAAAATCTTAGAAAAGTTTCTGTTTTTGTTTTTTTTTTTCTTTCTCACAAGTAACTTTTTTTCTACTGAAAGCAGATAATTTATAAAATAACAATTTGCTAAAAGCTCCAGTTCTCATTAAAATGGTGTTTTTTTAGCCCATTTTTTTTTTTAATCCTGAATATGACCCTTATCTGTTTTCTTTCTGAGTCACTCTGTTGTGGAAGAAAATGTTATGTGATCATGTGTCTTTTCCGTGGCATTCATGTGATGTCATGTGACATGTCATGTCATATGTTTGGTCCTGGCTGGGGTTCAATATGTTTATTCCATGATGTGGGAGGGAACTTCAGGCACAAATTTGATCATGGCAAATTCCTTCTAAACATAAAGAGAAACTTCTTTACTTCGAGGGTGGCAGAGCACTGAAACAGGCTGTCCAGATGAGTTGTAGAGTCTCCCTCTCTGAAGACATTCAAAACATGCCTGGATGCCATCCTGTTCAACCAGCTCTAGAAGAACATGCTCTGGTGTGGAAGGTTGGACTAGATGTTCTCCAGATGTCCTTTCCAACCCCTAACATCCTTTAATTCACTTTTTGTTAAGTTAAATAATTTTTTTCACTGAAGACCCTGGACTCTGTATGTCAGAAGGGGACACATTCCCCACACATCTCTGTGTTGTTTTTTCTTTGAAGACTGGAATTTAATATCTGGTTAAACATGAAGGTCCTGGTGTCATGTGTTCCCCTGCTGTCTACTAAAAAAAAACACCTCTGTAATAATAGACATCATAGGCATATTTCCAGCATTTTCAGACCTAGCCACCTGGTAAGTTTAACAACTTGTACTAGTCTTTCTTGAAGTAAAACAGAACTCCTATAGCATTATAAAAGGTGGCTGGATGCTTATTTCTGAAGGGAAATATCTGTAAGTCTGATATTTCTTTTTATGTAGAACAAATGTTCAAGCTGTTCAACATTGAGAAAACTTTGTATTTTGAGGAAATTGCTTTCAGTCTTTACTCCTTTGGCCTTTTCAAGCATTTATTTAGATATACAAGGAATGAAGCTAGTAAATACTGTAAGATATAAACCAAATTCAGCTGCCCATTGTCTTTCACTTATAGACTTTTATCTGTATTCTGTACAGATGGCCCAAGTCCCACAATACCGGCAATACTGTGGGACTTGGCAAGTTCTGAGAGAAAAAAAGAGTGTACCTACCTTTGGTGGATTGCACATCATTTCAAATGTTCAAACAAGCTTCTCTATAAGTATCCATTTATATTCTTGGATAGATAACTAAAACCGAATTAATTTGTCTACATTTAGATATCTAAGTATCTGGACTCAAATCACAGCAAACAGGAATAGGTAGAGGAAACTGATACTGGGATATGTATGTGAATATGTAAGTGACTACTCTGTAAAAGGTGACCTGGAACTTATGCTGGATCTTTTCATTAGCTAAGTTTGGGGCCAGAAGGAGATATTGAATGATACCTACTATCTTAATGAAGTACATGTGGTTAAGTAGCTCTCTCTACGCATGAGAGAAAAAGAGAATTCAGGAGAGCAGACTTCAACATCTTCAGGGATCTGCTTGGTAAAGTGCCATGGGATAAAACCCTGGAGAGGAGCCCAAGAAATCTGGTCAATATTCACGGATCACCTCCTCCAACCTCGGGAACAATGTGATCCAACAAAAAGAAAGGCACACAAGAATGCCAGGAGGCCTGCATGGATGAACAAGGAGCTCCTGGACATACCTAGATTTAAAAAGAAAGTCTACAGAGGGTGAAAGCAAGAACAGGTAAACTGGAAGGATTACAAAGAAGTTGGCAGAGCAGCCAGGTTAGAAAAGTTAAAGCCCAGATACGGGCAATATTAGCTCTTCTCTGCCTCAGTTAGAATTCCAGTTCTCTAATAGATAATGGGCCAAGACAGCTCTCAGAGATTTTACTTTCTCCCCAAAAAACCCCTTTCTTAAACCTTGAATTATACTTGCCAAAGTGAGCAGAATTATTGGGTTGCATCTCTTTATATTTTATTGATTTGGGACCTTTTTCTTCTGAAATACTAAGATAAGACAGCTACAGAAAATACAGTATGAGCATAACTGTATTACCACACTTGTCATTTTTCATGTTCAGCATAAAATCCTTGTTTCCACATGTTGGTGTGTTTAGTGCTACTAAAGTGTATTCTGACAAAGTTCAGGGACTTCTAAAAAACACCAAAACCTTCTGAGTGTGTTTTCTCACCTATCTGAATATTTTAAGATTTATTGACTTGATTTCTTGTCTCAGTGCAACCATTAATCAGAGCAGGACTGGCACAGAATGTGTGAGTAGCCCCACTTTCTCTGAAATGTTTATAAGTGCCCAAATCCTATTAAATAAACTTTTTTCTAAAACAATCAGTTTCATAAATTCCTGTAACCTTCAGCACTAACCTTTTTAAAGATACTTGTGAAATTAGAGACTCCTGAGACTTCCCATGATATCATCAGAAATGCGTAATGCATTAGCTTTGTATTTGTTTAACTGTATAAATACAGACAAGCAGATTTATTCATTTTAGCCCTTGGTAATGGCAGTTTTTTAGAGTGATCTCCTCCCCATTAAGTTTTCCTAAGATACTGTTGTTTTTTTTCTAAATCTAAGTGGCAAAGAAAAGTGTCCCAGGCATGTAATTTAAGTTGCGTCTTCTTCCCTTATGACTCATTACTGCTGAAATCAACACAACTCGGGATGTGCTCAGGAACTTCAGTACCTCTTTAGTGTTTTCAAATAGTAACATCTGTGCATGTTTATGACTTCATACTCTGCCTTAGCATTAGTCTTCATCAATGTTTCTGTCTTTTAAATGGTTGTACTTTTGGAGAGTAGGGTCCCTGCACATGGCAAGAAGCAAGTTAATTACCAGTATTGAGTATTTCAGTGAGCAGAACAGCAGCAATGCTGCAGAAACAGACCTACTTTTATCAGAACCATACAGGTTTATTTAGAACTTGCATTGTATATTCAATGTAACTGAGACACCTTCCCCCCAGTTCCCGCCCCAAGTCATGACCATTTAAACCCTTCTTTTCACTTTATATCTTCATTTAGAGACAATAATACTTCTGGATATGGACACCTCTGGATCTTCTGGTAGACCCACTTATTTCAGCTTGCCATCTAAAAGGATGGCTGGCTGAGCATAGAAGAGATACAGAAAGGGAGAAGAGAGAGAGGTAAAGGAAAGGCTAGCTTGAA
Source organism: Apus apus (assembly GCF_020740795.1). Lineage (NCBI taxonomy): Eukaryota > Metazoa > Chordata > Aves > Apodiformes > Apodidae > Apus > Apus apus. Next base: position 57,961,672 of record NC_067285.1, on the reverse strand, counting down.
GATGATTAGTGAGAAAAGGAGAGAGGAGATCTTGGTGAAAAACAGTGACCTAAAATATCCCTCCTTTAGGAGATGGATGAAAAGCAATCTAGCATGGGAAGCCTGCAACCATTCTTGTTTGTACTTATAAAAGTGTGTTTTTATATAGAGTCTATAGAAGAGAATTATCTAGAAGAACAATTACTCATAGTCTTGATGGAACTTTTATCATAACCTAACACTATATCTTGTGTATTAATGTCATGAAATCATACAATGCCAGATTGAAAGGGATCTCAAGGGTCTTCTGGTCCAAACTTTCTAGGTAGAAACATCATCTAGATGAGATGGCCTAGCACTCTGTGCAGCTGAGTCTTAAAAGTGTCCAGTACCCTACTTCCCTGGGCAGTATTCGTTCCATAACTTTCCCAGGGATTAAAGTAAGACTGACGGGCCTATTATTACATGTATCCTCCTTTTACCCCTTCTAGTAGATGGGGTGACATTAGCCTTCTTCCAGTCTTCTGGGACATCCCCTGATATCCATGACTTCTCAAAGATTATGGAGTGTGGTCTTTCAATGACATCAGGCAGCTCTCTTAAAACCCTTGAGTGGATGGCACCTGGGCCCATCGATTTGTATGGGTCAAGCTCCGGTAATGGATCATATACCAACTCTTTCTTCACTGATGGTGAGTCAGTGTTTGCATCAACCTAGATTTTTGTTCTCATGGCCTGGGGCCCAACAGTTCTGGTAAAAACAGGCGAAGAAAGTGTTGAGAAACTTTTTTTCAGCATTTCTCGTGACTCACCTCTCCTGTTAAACAGTGGTCCAATATTTTTCTTCTGTTTCAGCATATTATTTCTGTATCTGAAGAATCCTTTCTTGTGTATTCTTACATCTCTAGCCAATTTAAATTCAAGCTGAGTTTTTGCCTATTTAAGTGCATCTCTGCATGCCCTGGTGATGTCCTTTCAATTCTCAACAGGTATTATTCCACTTTTCCATCACTGGTATGCTTCCATGTTGGATTTGAGCAGACCCAGAAGTCTGCAGTTACGCCTAAAGGGTCTCTTGCTACGTCTACTTCTCTTGCCTTTAAAAGAGATGAACTATTTTTTTGTTTCTAGGAGAGTGTTCTTGAAAACCCCCCAGCACTCATTAGCTCCGTGGAAGCTTCCAATGGAATCCCTTCCAACTGAGCCCTGAGTGAGCTGAAGTTTGCTCTTCTAAAATCTAAAACCTTTTTGTCTTGGAACTAACCTTCAGCAGGATACCAAACACAACCAAATATTGTGATCACTGCAGCCAACACTGTCACTAACTGAGATACCAAAAAGCAAGGTTTCTTGGTTTGTGAGCAGCAAGTCCTGCAGTGCCCCATTCCTGGTTGGCACATCTAACATTTGTGTGAGGAAGCAGTCCTCTGCACATTCCAGGAACGTGATGGATGATATATGAGTTGCTGTATTGTTCTTCCAGAAAACATCTGGGTAGTTCAATTCACTCACAAGAAACAGGTTTTGATGACATGAAACCTGCTTAAGCGAGCCAAGTATTGCCTCATTGGTCTTGTCAATGGCTGATCTTTGAATTTTTCTGCTTGGTTTCTGCATTTGAAATTCTCATTCTCCAAGGAAAAATCTCTGTTGATTGAGGAGCTAATGGCATGTTAATAATCATAAGAACAAATACACTGACATTTTTGCAACTCAGGAGAAATGGGTTTAGGGACATTCCGTTTAAAACAAAGTTTGAAAAAAAGGTGTCAATGTATTAAGCACAAAACTGAATAAATATACAAAATAAAGAGAAGATCAACAAAATGCAGCCTGCCTAAATCCCCTTGTAGAATATGTGAATTCACTTATTTCACTGAAAAAAAAAATTCTCTCTGTTAACTCAGTATGTACACATTTTAAATAAAAAAGAAGAATGATCTTTGATTTAAAAATGATTTTTTATATATTGCAATATAGGGGAAATTTTGTATTTCTAAGCTGGTACAAATGAAGACGACAGCACTGCTACTCTGGCTTTGACACTCCATCTCCTTGAGATACATGCTTTTGTGATATTTTTTCCTGTCTGATACTTGAATGTGGTAAGAATATATGGGTGTACTGCCAGGCTAATGGGAGTGAGATGCTACTGGGTGACAGCTGCATGTGTTGTGTTGCATCCTCTACAGCAAGGTGAGAGGAATTCTCAGAATGAGTTGGAATTGACTGATTTCCGAATCCTCCTATATTCTTTACTTTCAAATTACGGTTCACGCTTGTATTCCTCTTTGTTTTACTGAAATTAAGGGATTTAATTTGTTTTCCTCCCAGTGTTTTTTTTCTCTTTGGAAAGTGTGAGTGTTTGCAAGAGAGACTTAAAATAATCTGTTTGCCACTGTGCTGAACTAGCTAAGTGGGATGTGGAGGAATAAGCATCTTCAGTTCTCTCTTGCCCATTATGTGAGTCCTAAAAGAAACAGAAAATTCCAAATTCCAAATGTGTGTGTGAATACAGTATGAAAGGTAAAACATTTTAGAAATTAGTATATGTTAATGTAGGGAAGTAAACAGGAAGTAAATATAGAGTGAATATTCCTATTGCTTAACAAAAGCTTCTGAAGGGAGTGAGGGGAAAGGAGAGGTTCTTATAGTGTAAATATTTGAAGGTTATTGAATGCTTTTGGTAGCTTTTGTACTGGTGAAACAATTACTGTATGTGCATTCCTAAGAAGATCTTCTCTAAAGCAATTTTTAACCTTAAAAATGGTTCAGTTTTCTCCATGCCTGAGAATATCAAATAGAGCTATGTGGAGTGTGTGGTCCACTTGCATAATGGTTTTGGAGTCCAAAATTAAATGCAGAGTGACATTGGAGAAGATGTCTGTTTGCAGTATGTGCGTATGTTTGTAGTTTTCCTGAGAAGATTGTCATAGTCTTGTAGAAAAACATGACTTAGTGTCTCTCTTCAGCTGGTTTTGATTATATGAATAGAAATAAATATATTTTAAATCTTTGTCACTTGCCTTTTCATAGAGAAAATAAGTATAATGGAGTTGTTGTCCGGGATTGACTCTGTGGGTAGAGCTTTGGAGAATGAGAAAAAGGAAAGCTTTTCATCTCTCAGGTAAGACCTGGGGTAATTGACTGGACTATTAATTGTTTTTCCTCTAAAGCTACATAAGAAGCTGACTCCACCTTTTTACAGGGTATGTGTTATATTTACTGTAAATTTCTTACCCTAAGTTCTTTGAGAAATTATGAAGTTTTACCAAACCTAGGTAAAAACCTTCTGTTTGATTTATTGTTTATGTTTATTTTTATGGAGTTCACTGTTGCCTCTTCACTACGTAGTTTGTTCCCAGGGTCTCAGTCTACAATGAAGGGTGAGTTATTTTTCCAATTATATACTGTAAGGGCTTTAGTTCTTAGAGTAAGAAGAACTGAACCTTCCTTCTTAATGTATAAACTTACTAGTTAAAACTCCTAATTTTTTTTCTCCGTTGATTTTAGTGGTCAAATTAATTTTTATATCCTGTGATCTCTGGTCAGGCCCAATATCTAAACTAAAATACTACTGTGATGTAGTAAAACTACTTAAATGTAAATTAAAAATAATAATAAAAATAAAAAAAATATTTATAGAAGTTTTCAAGTAACTACTTTGCCTTTTAAAACTATCAGTTATGCAATAGCCTAACATTGCTACAAAAAGAACAAGATCTTTTCTTGTGACCTAAACAAGATGGTGATCATTTACAGAAGCTGAAGATCTGATCCAGTTCTGACACCCAAAAATGAGCTTTTCCCTGTGTTCTGTTCTAATCAACATGGCATAATTATTCTGTGGTACATTTCTTCCTTGAGGTAGCATCACCTCTTGTGAAAATGCACAGACCTGGACTGCACTGCTCTTAACTGTTTTAGTATTTACTTATGGTGGCAGCCCATGAGCTCTGATGAGACCATGTGTATGAACACATGCTCACCCACCAATGTGAGTAATGGAACACACTCTAAACCATCATGGATATTTATTTGCGATCTTGGCTGATACCTTGTGAGCTGAATCTGCTCAAAAGTTGCCTTAAATTTTGATAATTTTAAATATTTCTCAAACACCCTTATTACCATTTCAAGCACGTTACTAATAATGCCTCAAAGCTGTTGACAATAACTTCCTTTTATAATATGAATTCTTTAAGGAACATTCTCAGTGGAACATTTTTAATATCAATTAGATATTAAAGTATTGGTGGGAGAATACTGAGATCTAAATAATTTTAGAGACTTACCATTTTATATGCTTAACAGGTTAATGACATTTGCCTTGCCTGAGCACAAGGAAATGGCTGCCTCTTTCCACATATCCTCAAAGGAAGTAAAAGATTAGAGCTTTGGAAAGACCTTTTTTTTTTGCTTCTGCTTCCACCCAAAAAGAGCAAACATAAATATTTTTGCTAAAATGGTTATTTGGCAATTTTGAAGGGTTTCCACAGTTTACTATCCCCTCTCCATCCCGTAATTCTTGTATATACCTAGATAGAAAAGAGAAGGGAAATCATACTGAAAGGAGGAAGTAGGGAGTAACAAAGATGACCACTGTAAAGCAGAAAAAACAGGGGGGAGGATGTCTATGTGCAAATAGATTTTGTACTGAGATCTATATTCCTGAATTTTGGGACTTCTTTTGTGATTATTTTGAGTTTACCTGCACCTTTGTGACAACACTACTGCAGGCACAACCCTGTTTACTGGAAATCCTTGTGTGTGCCTGTTACAATCTCCCACACCTGTGGTTGCATTTGTGTCTTCTTAGGTGCTCTGAGTGAAGATAGTAACATGATAGTAACATGATTACCTACCTACTTTGAGGGCACACACTCATCCACTGCAATTGTATATATATCCATTGAACTACAAGGATCTGGCTGAAAACAAGACTGATAGTGACCCATTGTCATTGGTAGTACATAACCCTAAACTCAAAATCAATTAAAAATACTCTCCAGAATTTATTTTTTGCCTTCTGCTACATCAGGCTCTTAAGATTCTCCAAGAATTCTAGGGAAGCTCATTTAGTCTCCCCAAATACTTGTGAATTTATGTAAAGTTCTAGTGGTGACACTCCCAAGGAAAAGGAAAATATAGCTGTACTTGTGATTTCATCTTATGCTGCTTTCAGTGTACAATCTTTTCAGCCTGAGTGTCTTGTGTAACATTTCCTTCGCACTTGAAATTCACAAACAACTTAAGATCAGCCTTTTCATCACTCCTGAAATGCATTATAAAAGAAGATGAGAAATTTAAAACTAAGGAATAGAATCTGGATTTCATTTTTGGAAAGTGTAACATATCTCAGTAATGAAGCTGAATTGGACACTATGCTTCTGGATAACTGTTCCTGCTGGTGTCATCAAGTACCAGGGTAAACAAAAGGTTAAACACCTTTAACACTGTTGAAATCTCGTAAGCCTCTAGTAACTTTCTATGCATATTGCATGCTAGATCTTCATCAACATGAATTTTGCTACTAAATACAATAGGGGGGAAAAATGCATTCTTCACAAGATGTCATACTTAAATACCAAACCAAATTACATACATGGGTTTTGATAGTGATTTCCTTTCCACGAATTTTCTGTTGATCTTGGATAATGCCTAGATACTTGGGACCATGATTGCCTATCAGGTATGGAAAAAAATGCTCAAGTTTTTTAAAAAATTGTATTACTGTTAACTATGGCAGCTCCCAGTAGCCTTTTTTCCAAGCCAGAGCTGAAACTGAGCTGTGCATATCCCATGGAGGCTCCTGTTGCTCTTAGTTATTTCTGTTCTAGAAACTGACCATGGAAAGAAACTTGTTCCCTGGGATGAGTATGTTTTATGTGTAATGCAGAATAAACTACAGTTAAACAGCTGTGTTAAAGCATTTTAGATAAACTTATTTGTGTTTGTGTTAATATAATGTATTTATATATTGAATGGAGCCCAAAAGCACAATCTCCATGACTGAATTAAAATTCAGCAAATATATGACTGGTGCTCATGAACAAGGAGTAGTTTTCAGTAACTGATTTTTCAAATAGAGTATCCTTTTTTATTTCTGACAATTACCCACTATGACAGCTACACACCACATTGTTTTAATGGTAAAATAAACAAAACATCTGGAACTGACAGAATTACTCCACAGAGCAGTCTGCGAACAGATGAGTGTACAGATTGACATGACTATGAAGAAGCAAAAGCCAGACCAGGCTGCTCCTACCCATCCAAAACAGAATGAAGTTTCACATAAGTTAATTCTTCTCTCACTGACACCTATTATTCAAATAGCAGCTACCACATATCTTTAGTCAATGCCACTTGCCCAGTCTTCTTTAACAATATGGACAAATTTGTGTTCTGTGGTGCTACCACAGAAAGTATTTACTTTCATTCTTTGACTTCCATACCTACAATACCAACATGAGTGACAGCTAATTGCAGTCACAATGACAGAAGTAATTCTGTGAAGAACTAGAATGAAGCCATCAATTTATTTCCTGCTACCAGACAGCAGCTTTTAGATTTTAATGACTTTAAGCACATCTAATAAGAACAACTAATTCAGATATTAAAGACTCTAGCACTAAATGGTCCCCAACCCAAAAAACAGTGCTTATTCAAATGGTTAATTTTGACTTCTAAGTGTTTAAAAACATATTTTAGAGTGATATTTTACATAACATGAGACTTTAGCTTATAATGTAAGCTTGAAGTGATAGAAAAAAATATAAAGTTTTGCTTTTTTTTTTTTTTTAAGCAGATCCTTGGATTTACCCTGTGTTTATCCTAGACCACATGGTATTCCTGAGTTTCAAATCACACACAAAGGTAAAGAGGAATACATTCTGTCCAGGTACAGAGAGTAGATATATTCTGATTAACCTGTACTGAGTATTAGAAAAACTATCTTCAGTTTTTGGAAGTAGAGCTGTTTTTAAAGAAGTCCTCATGTTGAATGCATGCTTTCTAATATTCCACAAAATTTAAAAAAAATTACAACATTGATGATAGACAAATTTAGATTTTTTATTTTTTAAATTTCAGATGAACTTGACTGACAATGCTATTGTCAAGTCCTTTTGTGCCCTCTCCTATCTTGAGCAATTCTAGCATGCATTAGACCCATCCCAAACCTTTCTTGGATACTTGGGCACCTAATCACTCTCAATCCAAGTAATAGTCAAATGGCCTGGACACAGTCTGTCCACCAGGGATTTAGCTACTGGCTTGAAAGCTTGGCTGATGTTTTTTCCATCAGTCAGGTTTCCTCATCGGGCACCTAGGTGTTGCTCTGGTCTGTGATCCTGAGACATAACGCTGACTTCTAGCTGCTCCAGCCTTGGCTCTTGGTCCTGACTCTTGGGTACATATCCCCGTCTCGCCTCCTGTCCCGGCTTTTTCCTGCTGCCAAACAGTCAGCCCAATTCTGCTCCAGCCTTCTCTGTTAGACAACTACATCTTGCAGGATGGATCTTGTAACCCTCAGCTGAGTCTTCCAATTGCCAGCATTGACAGCTTGAATCCTGACTTTTGCCTGTAGGAGCTTTTCACTGGCCTAAGCTGCTGTAGTAGGGCCTGCTGTGAGCCTGAGTTCCCATTCCTCTATGGAAAATCACTAAAAATAATGTGACTGAAAAAAGATCTGCAGTAAAAACTGATGGAAACTTGGAGACTCAATGCTTTGAGACCTAAGGAACTTACTCTGTTTTATCTCTTACAGTCAAAGGGCACTAAGAAATAGAAAGGTATTACTCTTGAGAAAATAAGACCTGAGTTTTCCTTGATAAAGAGAAGCAATAACAAAAATGTGTTTGCCATAAACGCTTCTTAGGGCTTTCACAGACTTAACTGGGCTCTGAATCATGATAGTCACTAGTCATTATCTTAATCTACTGCACTTAAAAGTCCCCAGGTAAGTTGTTGCTATCAGAAGAATGATCTGTCTGCTCTGATCTTCCCTTCTTCTCTGCACTCTATTATCTTGAAAAAAGGAAATGTAAGACTATAAAAGCCAATGGATTCTGAAACAATCAGGTATTGAGAATGAGGTAACATCCATTCTGTCTTCCAGTGCCTTCTGTTTAGGCCTCTTACACATTTTAAAATCCAAATTTTCATGCAAGCAGACAAAAAACTGATTTAAGCTCCTATCCGTAGGATGCCGTTGCCTCGATGAACAGGAATGTTTAGACTATATCCAAAATATATTTTTGCAAATATTGTTTAAAAAGCCAAAGAAAGGCTCAGAAAACCTTTATTTCATTGTTCTTTAGTATCAAATTGCAGCATGACAACTTGCCATAAACTTAGTCAGTGACAGCCTATAGTCCACCCCCAGATCAGATCAGACAGGGAGCTAGCTCTCAATTACAGTTTGTGCTTTGGTCCTCCATTCATTAGAAGGAGGAAGCAATCTGTTACTGTCTATTCAGTGCAGGATTACTTTTCCTTCCTAGCTGGTCCAGATCTTCTGGCGAACAAGTCTGGATATCCTGCTCCCACCACTCCTGCTGTGCACATCGCTGTATGCGATGAAGAGTAGACTCTGTGGAGTCACTGAGGGAGCTGTGCTGCTATTCAGTGGAACAGAAAAATGTGATCTGATCTTACAAAAAAATTTTAATTGTCCTTTTTAAAGGACAAAGTTGATTTTACGTTGTGATAGTCTCATATTTAGGTCCATTTATCAGAAACACATACTCTGGTTCTTTGAACTGGTCTGTATGAGCAAGCCCTAGATGTGCACGGATTTTCCTATGCAAATGCTGGCAAATCAGGTGGCAGTGCTGTGGTCATGAATGAAAAGAGAGAGGATCATAATTCAGTAGCATATTTTTAAAAAATATTAACTGATTATTTTACTGGTACTACCTGTGCATTTATCCTACAGGTAGAGAAGGTTAAAGCTGAGCACCAGCTCAGCTATGACATGGCATTTGTTAGGTACCTTTATAAAAAAGCCTCATACTTACATGCAAGCACAATTTTATCCTTGCTATATCTGCAAAAAAACTCCAAACTGCTATTTAATGCTTACAAAGCTTTTAAGTCCATGCATTTGTAAAAATAGGATTTTTAAAATATATATGCTAAAAGGATATAAACTATAGGTTTTCCCTTTTTTTCTGAAGTAAAAAATGATTCTTTCCTTAGGCTTAATGTAGAGCAAGGAACTGATAAATAGTGGCAAAAATAGCTAGGAATATGCAAGTAAATATGTTTTCTATTAATGTATTCAATGATTAGTGCCAATATTCCTCAAACCATATTCAAGCAACTGTCAAACTAACTGAGTACCTAAGTCTTCAGTAAAAACAGTAAATGATTTGATTTGAAATGTCAGGATTAATTCTAAAATGTTTTTAGCACATGACATTAGTCCAGCTGTCTTGTAAAGTAAGAAGACCAGAGCTTTTTCCATATATCCTGGGAAGAAAAGCTGACTAATTCTGTAAATGTTTGTACAGATTTGGTTGTATTCCTTTGAGTCTAAACTGCATATTAGATTATGAATATTGTCATCCCTCTTGATAGACTGTTAAAAAAGCAAAATAATTATTGCAATTAAAAATAAGAGGCAAGAGCTTTAAGGCTGTAGGCAAATATCAGTTCTTGTAGATTACCACCAGTGGTGTGTATATCTCTAGGCATAGGTAAAAATACATTTGAGCTCCTAAGATCTATTGGTCCACTTTGATTACAGTTGCAGCAAAGTGGATGCAGATACTTTCTTGGTAGTACAGAATGGGTATTTCTTAATGGCAAATAATTAGCAACCTGCCATTTTGGATAACAAGAAAGCTCCTTACAGTACTTCCACAAGAGCAGAAGTGTGCAAGTGAGAAGAGGCTGAGACAAGAGGGGTAGAAGTGCTTCCTTTGCTGTCTTTCTATACACCTTTATTGAATTAAGGTCATATGAGTAATAGGATACAGAAGAACTAGATGGGTTCAAGTTGGTGTAAACTGTGGAGTAGCCCTGATTCCTTTATTCTGGTAGTCCACTGTGGCCAGCAAGTACCTATGAGGCTTGTGGGCTGACCTGGAGCATGGTTTTCATTCTTCCTTCTCTCAGCAAAATGTGAAGTCTTTTGAATGTAACTTTGAGGCTGTTATTTTCTCTTTATTTCCTGCTATAAGTTTTGTCTCATATAGAGGTGATGGAGTGCAGAATATTTCTCTCTCAATGAGCCAGATAGCTAAAGATGTGAGTTAAATCAAAAGGTCTAGATCATCTCTAGCAGCCAAAACCAATCCAAGCTAAAGGAGCTGATGACAAATATGTGAGAAATCAAACATATTTGATGATAAGAAAATAATGCCAGAAACCTTGCACTGCTTTAGTTCATCCTTATTCATGAACAGAGATGAGTCACAATCAGGCACTGACTTGAACTTAGATCAGCTTTTTCATTCTGTTGCCCACCTCTATTTCTGTAATGATTTTCTAGCAGAATATAAGAAGGCAGTTTTGGTCTAGTAGGCTGTTTCAGTTGGGGTTTTTTGGTTGCTTTTTGTTTGCTTTGGTTGGTTTTTGTTTGGTTTGGTTTTGTTTTTTTAAAGATGCCTATGCTCAGAAAAGAAAACTTCAGCTTCAATAGCTGCAGTTCCTGTAAGCAGCTGGAAACAAAGCATCATAATGGAAAGTGTTGACCAATTTTGATGGGAAGGGCTGGTAACCGTGCTCATATTGCCCGTTCCTACAAAAGCATCGTTGAAGAAAGACTCACTGAACCTATTAGCAGCGCTTTCAATGTTGCAATGAAGTGCTTCAAAGAGGCCTTCTGATTTATACTTTGAAAAACCAATGCTATGATTGCAACACTTGCTAAACGTCTTTAATATTTGAACTTACTCAGTAAGGTAATACTGCTCTCTCCCAAATGACTTGTCGTGAACAGCAGAGCCTGATTGAGATCTTCACCTTTCTTTTAACGAGCTGAATTAGCATGCGTTTTCAAGTCACGGTTGGTATATATATTTCCATAGTTAGGCTATGGCAGATCTGGTACTGGAAAGAAAATAGAATCCCATAAGCCATATATACATAAATATTTTTCAAACCTGTGTTTTCTACAAATAGTTCCTATAAGAAAAAATGCATTCATGTTAGCACTTCTGAATGTTCTGATAAGAATTAACTTATATAATGGAAGTCAGTTTTCCTCGCCAGGCTTAAAAGGTGATGCTAGTAAGAAATCTGTTTTCTGAATGAAAGATTTAGTGCAATAGAGGCCAGAAACTGAAAGGCTAAGTGTTATACTCCTTTACCTATGACAGCTGAACAGTTTTGAAAATCTAATCTTCAAGCTGAAGGACAGCCAAAAGCTGTAGGCCTTAGCGGTTTTTTTGGGGCGCACTGTTAAATAGGGGTTACAGAATCACACTCTTGTGTTCACTTAAGTGTCTGCAGACCATTTTTTCCTCTAGAGAGGAACATTGACTAGTTGCTGAGCTCCAGCAAAACCATAAGTTTAGCTCTAATTCCCTTTTTTTTTTTTTTTGGACACCATTTTAGGTGATCTGTAGTCAGTAACACCTGGGTAAAATGGAAAAAATGATGGCTGGGATTCAATTTGTCCTTAATATAAATGGGTTTTTAAGAAACAATCAAATTACTTCTGTCTGCTTCAGGCACATTTACCTAATTTTTTCTCATTGTGTAAGAAAAATGGCCAATTTTTTTGTCAAAAAGAAAAATATGGTGTCAGATGAAGAGATGTTATCCTTTTTAGATTCCAGAGTAACTGGTTTTCAATTATGTACATGGTGGGGCCACTGGTAATTAATGCTATTACAAGTATAATTTCAAACCATTTAATGCAATTTGTGGGAGTTATGTTTTATGATAGCTCACTTCCATCTTACACAGGAAACTCTGGAAGTTATTATTTTTGTTGCTTGATTCATCACAATTTATGGTCATACATCTATCAGAAAAAACATACATGTTTAGTAACACAAAGATACATGACTGATGGGGCTTTTTTCCTGGGAAAGCATATAAAAAGTTTCATTTTGTAAAGGCCAATGTTAGCTGGAAATAACTTTTGCAGGAAGGAAGGGAGAAGGAAGAACGATAGCACTACAAATAACTGGCATTTTCAAATTCAGCTTGCATCATAAAATAAAAAAGGTAAGATTTCACTTTCTAAGACAGGAAAACAGTTTGACCTTTACAAAAGATATTCGCACTATGTATGGCTTAAGCTCTTCCATGCTTTGTTGATAAAATCAAAAGCTGTTTAGAGCTTGATTTTGAGGCAATTGAAAAAACAAGCAACAGTGATAAAACAGACTTCTGCTCCTGACCAGGACCATAGTTATTTGAACTACAAGCTTTATTCTTTCCTCTGATTCATCTGACCCAGTACTGTTTTTTCTTTGTCTGGTATTTTTGCATTACAGTTTAAAAGAAAAGCTTTGTTAAATGGAACAGGGTTAGTTTTGGACTATGGCTTTGTACATATTTCTAAACGGGTTTGTAGGCAATCTTTATGACGGCTTCTATATTTTTAGTGGTCCTCTTGGTTGCCTATTAAATATAGGGTTGAACAATATTAATTACTGCACAAATACTGTGGTCCCAAAGGAGTACCATTCACTTCAATGAAGAACTGCTGTGAAAGCACATTTGAAAAACAACCCAGGGTGACAAGAGATGAGGAAGAAGGGGAAGAAACTGCAGTTCAAAGGGCTTTTTCTGAGGGAGTGTAATTAATTTATGTGTGTACAAGATTCTTTCCCCTGTTAGCATTTTCACTACAATAAAATAGGCCTATGGAAGGGCCTTGTGGGCAGAAAGTGAGTTCTTTAATGGAAAGTATTATATGACTGAAGTAAAGAAAGGCCATGAAATAGGGTGTCACCGGGAAGCTGGGTCAGCCAGGAGAGGATCTGCTATACAAGGAGCTGAAGGGAGAAGATTAACTGTGAGATCAGACCTAGAGAGTAGCATGGGACAACAAAAGACCTTCAAGGTGTAGCAGAGAGATGTCAAGGGGTGTCAGTGAAGACACAGTATCTTTTCTGAGCTGAAAATTACATCTTCCTTCAATGTCCATGTGTCAGTGCGGTGCTAGTGAGGGACCCCCAAGATATTCAGGTGCATATTGGTTTGAGTGTTATTTCATTTGTAAATCCAATGCTGCTTTGGTGAAGGTAGTTATGCCATTATTGCAACATAATATTTTCATCATTTGCAAGCACTAGCTGTGCGCTGCCACGGAAAACTCAATATTAGTTTATTTTTTCAGGTTATGTTTCTGTTCTTTAAAAACTTACGCAAACCAAAACCTGTTGATTATATTAAGTTTTTCCTTTTTTTTTAGAAATCAGTATTTTTTTGAGAAAGTATCACTCTTTTAAGGATTTATTTTGCTTTTTGCAAAAAAAAAATATATTTTTTTTCTTATCCCCTTAAGTTTTTCTGTGTTTATGAAGCTCACAATCTTTTTCTTTAAGGTTATAGAAATAATTAAGGAAGGAAACAAGGAAAGAGAAAAAGGCAAAGGTTTGCTTTTGTCCCAAAATCTAAAGAATCTTTCACACATTGTGTACTTCAGATCTCAAATAAACTTTTGTATACATGCTAATATGGTATCAAGACAGGTCCACTGCTTGGTTGAGTAGACCACTTTACCACTGAACCCTGGCACTAAGAAAAAAAAAAAAATGGGGTCAGTGGCTTTACTCACTTCTTTTAAACAGAATATCTCTGTAGATCTACCTCACCCCACATTTAACCAGTGAAGGTAAATTCATCATTAAAAAAACTTCCAAATCAACACAAAAATCATAGAATCATAGAATCATAGAATCCTAGGGGTTGGAAGGGACCTCGAAAGATCATCTAGTCCAACCCCCCTGCCAGAGCAGGGTCACCCAGAGCACATCACACAGGAAGGCATCCAGGCGGGTTTTGAATGTCTCCAGCGAAGGAGACTCCACAACCTCTCTGGGCAGCCTGTTCCAGTGCTCTGTCACTCTTACAGTAAAAAAAATTTTTCCTGATATTCCTCTTAAACCTCCTATGCTCCAACTTGTATCCATTACTCCTTGTCCTATCACTGGTCTTCACTGAAAAAAGCTTAACTCCATCATCTTGACACTCACCCTTTACATATTTGTAAACATTGATCAGGTCCCCCCTCAGTCTCCTTTTCTCCAAACTAAAGAGACCCAGGCTTGTAAAAAATGGTGTCTGTGGATGCTACATGGGAAGCCTGTTTATAACTAGATTTCTCCCATTCAGGTTGAAGACTTAGTTTCTTCCCTGGTGAGTAGTGGCAAATACAACTAAGCAGCTAAACTGGATGAGTGATACTCTGGTATTACAGGCACTTGGAAGAGATTTTAAGATTTCTAGTGCACAAAAATAAAGCTGATGAGACTACTGAGCCATAAACGCTTAATATTCTTAACACAAGCAGGAAATGATTCCGAATTTCAGATGTATTTCTTTAATTACTGTGGCTTTCTGAGTGTGCCTGAAATGCGTTCTATGTAAACAAACCTATCCTGTGGGTTGAATAACCAGCCTTATATATGCATTCTGGATTCTTCAAAGTGATTCTTTTACTTGTCAATATAAAATATAATTCTAAAGCCAAGAAGATTTTACTTTCAACATATCTTCTGCTTTATTTATTTTATTTTATTTTATTTTTTCCAAAATGTAGAAAGCAGTCTGAATTGTTTATGATTTGAAACACGCTTAGAAAAACCCCATGATCTTATTAAGGGCAAATTTGTTGTAACTCTGGTATGGTCTGGCTTAGTTGCAGCATGTATCAGTTCTACAACAGGACATTTTATCAGAGTTTGTGCTAAGCAGAGAGCATCACAACAGAAAGTTCAATTTCCAGAGACCATGTTTATTTCAAGTATTTAATGCTTGTAGATGTTTTCAACATGAGCTGGCAAAAACACTTTACATAAAATGCAGAACAATGCAACTACCTTTTCAAAACAAAACAAGGTTGTTCTGTTTGCTTGTTAAGTCAGCTTTAGCAGTTCTTAGAAACGTCATTTATTAAATGTCAAGCTAATTACTTGTAATATCAACCCTGAAAAGCAAACCTCTGTGGGTGAACTTTTAGAAGCCTTATTTTTCTCTATTCACAGTCTGTCTGGTACATTTCTAGTAAACAAGTTGATGTTTTTTTAAAGATGCTAAGCTATTTGCCAAATATGTATCTTTGTTTAGAATATAGAAGGGTGTTTCATAATACTTCAATGAAAGGAAATGCAGAATATGTTTTTATTGTAAATAACCAGGTTTTTAAAACATTGCTGTGGTATATAACAAATGAATTCTAGCAAATATCCTGAGTCTGACAGGGACCAGTTTTGCTTCTGTGAGGCAGTGGGGATTGATTTTGTTCTTGCTGCTGAACCTGACACCAAAAGTACAATTAGTGTCGATTCAATGGCTATTTCTATACATTAATGATTACATCTTACATTGGCTGCTTGGCACTGGAAGTGTGCTACTAGCAGTAACTTCACTATTAGGAAGAGAAACAGATCTCTCCTTTGTTTAGAAAAAGAGGCTAGTAGAGAGAAAATAATATTTGGTGTTACAAGTGCTTTGTCTGCAATGATGTGTAAATCAGTAAAAATTAAATGAAAATTGTGAATCAGTAGAAATAAAAGAAATATACTGAGATTTTCAATATTGTTTAGACTACAAAAACTGAATTATTGAATTTGAAACTCCTAACATGCTATGAAGTAGCCTAAGTATAAATATCTGTGGAGTCTCCTCTGGAGACATTCAAAACCTGCCTGGGTGCATTCCTGTTTGATGTACTTGAGGTGACCCTGCTCTGGCACTGATGTTGGACTGTTTGATCTTTCAAGGTCCCTTCCAACCCCCTAAGTTTATGTGATTCTGTGATTTGCAAGGGAAAATGAAGATGAGCACTGCCGTGGGGTGTTAGTTAAATGGAGTTTTACATAAGTAATCATAAAGTAAAATGCAACAGTCCAAAGGAGTTAGCATAAGGTGAAAAAGTGACAAAGATTGAAGCTTGAAGCTGAAAAAGTTTGGGAACAGAAACAGTAATTTTTGCATTAGTAGCTGCTGTACTGACGTGGTAGTTCCCATTCTGGAAACTTTGCATTCTGTGTATCATAAAAGTCCAGTAAATTTAGTATGTGGACAAAATGGACCAAAACTGAGGCTCAAACGTTGACTTTAATAGTGTTTTGGCATGTCAAAATGCAGCGTGAGCACTGGATACTTTAGGAAAATTAATCAGGTTTTAACTGGTATATTGATCCACCTGGAATTTATGGTCTTAGTCAAAACTCTACTTGACAGATAGCTAAGTTTTGAAATTATTTATAAGTTGGCCCCAAAAAAATCATGTGTCAAGAAAAAAAGTTAACTAGCAAATATTTTCAGGTGAACTTTTGAAAACAAAAATAGTTTGTAACAAAGGAATTTATATAGGATGATATTATCTCCTTAAATATTATGAGTTTCTAATTAGATATAGAGTGCCCTTAAATCTAATGTTACATGAGAATTTAAAATACTTTATAATACTATGATCATTCTGGAATATTTAAACACTTTCTTGCTGCACTGAAGCTGTGCTTTTGATTCTTATATATGTATGTAATCTCTTGCTCTACATACACATAAATACAAATAAAATATTTACAAAAAATATATATAAAGTTGCATATGAATATCCTGATTCTATACAGTTTCTGCCCCTGGAGACATACAGAAAATACTTATTTCTTGTTATACAGCTTTATTTAAAATAAGTATAGGGAAAGCTCCAACATAGACAGGGGGTGCAATCTTCTGTTTTGGTGCTCCAATGGCCACTATCTCATTTATGCTATGCTGGCAGTGTAAAAGACATTAAAGTGGATTAAAACTTCAACCTCGTGTTCTGTGACTGCTTTATATTTCTAGATCCTGGACACTATTTTACTCTTCACTGTTTCAAAGCATCCATAGGCTGATTTTATAGATAAAATTGAAATGGTTTGAACTAAATCTCTAACACAAAGTCCTTAAACTAACTCCCCCCTCCTTTAAATTATATGTATAAACTATAAGCTGCTCATTCTATATGCTAGTTAATATTGGTTATTAGTACTCTAGATTAAAAATTAGTGGCCTATTAAAAAAAGCATTATCTAGCTGTGAATTTTCAACAACTTCCTCCTCTTTCCTCCATGCACACATATTTGGAGTAAAATGCTAACTGGGAAAAAGTGTTTTTGAGAGAAGCTTGGTTTAAACACTGGTTTTCTCACCTGTTTATTGGATCATGTAGATGTATCTTTCACATAAGTCCTTCAATAACCTTTGACTTTAAAAAGGGTCCTTGAAGATTAAAAGCACTTCTGGTTGACCTTACAGAAATGTTCATTATGGGAAAGGGCTAGATAAAAATGTCTAACATCAGAATGGAGCACAATGGGAAATCAAAAGAGGGTTTAATGTGGGACCTCATAAAGTTTATTAAGTATTAGAGAAATTGGGAAGGTATAAAGAATATTAATTTGTTTATTTCTTTTTTAAACTGAATTTTGACTCACTGGTCCCTGGAATTGCAAAAGGATGTTTCTTCCTCAGCAGTCTTTTTCTGATATTGCTGATATTTATGGAGTTCTCTGGCTCCGTTGTGCATAACAGAAAAGCATATTGCCAAGCTGTGGGGATGAACAATCAGTAGAGTTATGATCTCTATCTGTCCCTGCATTAAAATATTAGTCTGAAATATTAGACTCCTTTTTCTTTCATTGCTAGGGGTCTCAAACTTTTTTCAATTGTAATTTCTCTTAATAGAGAGGGGATTAATGCAAATACAGACAATAGCCAACATTCTGCAATATTTCCTGAAAGACTGAGCTTTTAGAAGTGACTCAAATCACTGAATTTTGCAGTGGATTCTGTTAGACATTCACAGACAGGGTCAGAAGTTGTAAAATCAATTTCACTAAAAAGAAACATGCTTAACCAAATAAATAAAAGGTGCAAAAAGAAAGAGATGTAGCTTTAAATTCTGTTCTTTCTTGCATGTAGATGTTTAACTCAACATTCTTCAGCTGCAGTTTTCTGTTGATATACTGTGCCTCCTCTAGCAAAAACAGAGCAGAATTTCCTCTGTTTGTTTGTTGTTATGGTTTGTTTGATTGTTGTTTTGTTATTGTTGTTGTTTGGTGGTGGTTTTTTTGTTTGTTTGTTTGTGTTTTTTTTAAAATACATTCTAGGAAGTCATTCAGTCCTAAGTAACTTAGCACTTAGGAAACTCATATTTACTGGTAGCAGCTATGAAGACTACCATCAGTTCTTTGCAGGGACTAAAATTATGTTACATTACAGAGAATTCTAGATCTAACTGGTAGTGATTGCATCTCCTAGGTTGGCAGAGGTTGCAGAAGGTATCTGACAGAACAAGAAAATAGATGAACACGTCCTGTGTCTTAGGCATTGCATTACAGCATTCTGTATGTAGTCATCTTTCCCTCATGTTTTTCATCTTTTACCATTGATGAATCCTTGACAGATTTTTTGTTGATTTTGGATAGAAGGTTAAGCTCTCATATGGTATTAAATGTAAGTGTTGTGACCAGTAGAATAAAAAAAAACATACTGTGTTGTTAAGGGTTAATATGGCAAATGCAGAAAGAAGAGTAAATTTTCTTAATACATCACTGTTGCAGCCTGTGAAGTACAGTTGCGCAGTCCTGATCATAGTGTTCCATAAAAGCATGTGGCAGAAGCAGGATGGCCTTTTTACAGTCTAAGGCCTTCACAAAATTTACCCAGAAAAAACTTCAGAAAAGAGGACTATCCTACAAAAAAGGGACATTTAAATAGGTACATATGTCTCAGGCATGCTGAGTAGTAAAGAAAAGATGGATCAGGAAATCCCATCTTCCTGTGGTCCTGTGCTCCTAATGGAAAAACAAAAGGATTTTTTAAAAGAGAAAATAAACCCCCCTGCTTTTTACAAAACTGCAATTACATTTAAGGCCATTTATAAATTAAATTATCAATCAAACAATGTAAAAATACAGCAAATAGCAAGAGTAATTATTAATTATAACAGTAAAATGTGCTAGTGACATTAAACTGCACTACTGTAGACCTGCCAATCTGGAGAGAAGAAGGAATGCCATTGATTGGAGATTTCTCTATACAGTCTGCAATTAAATTTTTCTCACAAGTGTTGAGAGTGTGCTATTTTTGGAAAATGAATCCTGGACAAGAAGGGCTGTTGACCTCTTTCAGTAAGGCATCTTCTATTGTTATGTCTGTACCAGGCAATACTGGCATGATTAAGATTTTAATTTCATTAAACAAATTTGAATGTTTTTTTCTGAAATGGTCACATCTACTGCAAGAGATATCAAGCTCTTTTGATCTGTCTGGTGTGCAGTGCACTCATTGAAATTAAGGTTGTATTTTCTTTTCAAAGTCTAGAGGACAAAGTTATTTTTCCTACCAGTATCAAAACTATTGTGGTATGGGTTAAGAGTGTTAGCATTTCAAGCCTGTCTTCTTATATGCAGAACATAACAATCACTACCATCTGATGTAATAACTGCTTACAGTCATTAATTTGTACACAAGCATTAGGTAATCTAACTGGTTTTGAGAGCTTTATAGTTAAGTATTTTAATTTGCAACGTAAGTTGGGAATTTGTGATTTTAAATAATGTGTACATGTTCATTAAATAAGATTGTACAGGAACCTGGAATTCAATGCAGTAGGAGCTGATAGGGAAGGTTTTACTTAGAAAATAATGTAGTGTATATGTATTTTACCATTCTGAATATTTTGAAGATAAAATACAATATCAAGTTTGAGCAAGAACTAAGTTGTGACTTGGCACAAGGCATTATATTATACCAAATGTGATGGAGTTGTAGCTTGAAAAGACATTGGACTGGCTCTTTAAAATACCTTCAAAAGCAGCCCTCTTCCTGGTTTTAGCCCTGATCTGAAAAGAGGTGTACCATTAGGGAATTTTCAGGAAGTGAAAGAACAGTTAGTCTTGCAGCCGAACATGGAACTGTGCTGATTGTCTCCATGGAAGGTGGATGGAAGAATGCAGAGCTGCTTTAATGCATATCTGGATAAAAATGAGACTTCTTATTTTTCCTTTGAAAATACTTGTGGGGGTGCATTAAAAGCTATGCAGTGCTATGCAGACTTAGAGATATTACTAGGTTTTTTGTCATTGATCTAGACAATGAGCTTGAGAATATTTGAAGTGATTTATGGAAATTGCTAACTGACCTAGTAGGAAGCATGTCAACTCCAATTCTGGGAACTGAAACTACTAATTCAATAGCTTCAGCACAAATAAATAACACAAAATAATTTGGATTAATGAGATTTTTCAAAAACACACTGATCTTCTCAACAGGCAAAGCATACCAGGACTGGAGAGGTGTGATTGGACCAAACCCTATGAAGGAATACAGTCAAGCAAGGAAAAAAAGCATGAAGGGCAAGGAGGTATGTACAATGACCAAGTATCAGTCAGGAAGAAGCAACTCTGTGTGCATTAGAAATTCTTACTTTTTAGAAATTAGCTTTGTTTCCTACATGATCTATAAAATAAACAAAGTTGTTATCAAAACAGTTCATAGTTGGAGCAGTAGTCAAGATTCAGAGTCCAGAAAATTCTCAGCTTACCAAGTATTCACCAAGTATTTCACCTAGCCTCATTTAATGTAAGGCAGAAACTGGATAATTTAAGTTACCATACCTTTAGAGCAATTTTAACAAATATTTTGTGAAAAATACTGAACAGTGCAAAGATTACAGATTCTCAAATTCATATGGCTAAAATGAGGTAAAGCTCCAAAAGCAACAGAAACATTTAACAAAACTTTACACATTCTATACTTCAGATTTAGAGTGTATGTTTAGATTAGTGCACCACTGTCTCTCCTTTACTCAGCTATCTTACAAATAATGAGAAACCACAGTTAGGAACTAAATCAGAGTTAGAACTGGTTTAATGTAAAAAATTACACACCTAAGAAATTAATTTATATGGTATTTGAAAAAAAATAGGTCTGTAAGGGTAAGTAATTTTGCACCTATGCATACTGAACAGAGTTATATTTTGAGGTTTACCTGTTCTCTGCCTTAAACTTCGTATTTTACAAATGGCCCCTCAGAAATTATCTGCTAATTGGTGACTCATATTGTTGTTTCTTGTTTGAGAACTGTACTAGAAAGTATGATTGTCAAAACATCTCTTGGATGACATTAATCAATAAAGACACTGAGTCTATAACTTAGTTTTCAGTATGGAATAGACTTACTGAAGATAAGATCGTTTCAGTAATAATTCATTAAAAGTTTTGTTAAATAGCTAAACAGATCAGTCAAAATGATTCAAGATTACAGGGATATAGGGACAGTGGCAGCATGTCTCTAGAGATAGCTCAATGGTACTATTCTAAGTCTGTTGTCAGTATAAATGGCATGCCCAAATACATCATCTTTAGTACCTGCCACAAGCTTAGACTGATGGTGACTAAAAGCAAAATGTTACAATCATCCTTAAGAGTATTCTAAGAATTGGAACATCTTAAGAATCTGTGTGAAGACCATTTAAGCTGCACTAAAGGTGTTAAATAAAAAATCCTGTAGATATGTGATATGACAAAGAAAAGTAAACCTTGCTGATGATGTGCAAACTTTTATGATTAAGCCTTCCTGAGGAAGAGTGAAAAGTCCACAGACTTCACCCACATGTTAAAAGATAGTATGGAAATAAATAGAAAAAATATTAACAAAAATCAGATGGGATGGGATGCAGTTAATGTCCTTGTCCAGCTTTAGATCAAGGATAATGTTCAGAAGAAGAAATACTAATAAATGCTGTAAATTTTCAGCTTTAACAGCATGAAAGAGTTTTGGGAAATCTAGATAAAATAGGTTACCTCTTGCCTAGAGAGGAATCTGATCATGAAGTCTAAATTAAAATTGCATTTTATGTTTTTTTGTAGTGTGTTGTTTCTACTCTTGCACCAAAATGCCTGACACTGCCTTTCTTTAACTAAAGAATTCCTTGTTTATTAAATTTGCTTGGTGTTAAGGACGAGATAGCATGGATTACTACTTCCATGGAGGGAGCAAATGAAGGACTAAGCGTAATGAGGAGACATGACTGAGAAACTGTCTTATGTCTTATGCTGCAAACACTTGCATTAAGAACAGGGGCTGACTTTACCATGTAGCACTTACTGGAAAGTGTATTTTTCATCAAGGATAAGCCAGCATTTCCTCTACAGGGAGCAAATGACCGAGAAATATACCCTAACTTTAGGCAAATCCTGAAGCTGTACAGCTGGAATGTTTCCTCCCCAGAAATGAGTTTCAGTTGCATTTTTGTAAACAATTTCTTTGGTCTAGAATACCTGCTGTAGGAAAGGAGAAAACCAGGAATTCTAACCCTCTTTTGAAACCAGTCCTGCAGAGGGGGGTTTGAGATAGGTGAAAAAGTGAAATTGAAACAACTTTACTGATTCATTCAGGGCACTTTATTCAATATGAGTTTCCATCATCACAAGGGAATGCTGTAGCCACTGTGTAGAATCTCTTGAATTTGTTGTACAACAAAACAAAACTGATTTTCAAAATCTTGAAATGTCATATGAAGTTATGAGTGACCCTGTAATGAACACACTATCCAAAGACAATACGGTACTCTTTGTATAGATAAGCATAGCTAAACTACTTTATGGAAAGAGGCTTTAAAGATAGGCCTGGATTTCCAGTGCTGTTAGGTTCTTTTCACAATTGAATTTGGGGCATATCCTTTCAATGATTTTCTTTATCAATCCAGCTTTCCACTCGCAATACCTATGTTCCTGGTAGGTAAGCTGCCATGTAAACCTGTGTACTTGCTTAATGGCATTTCTGTTTTATTAAGGCCAGCTACAATGTCTAATCTACCAAGAAGAAAAGCTAACTTGGATTAAAATGCAGACAAGAAGTGAGGAGGAAGTGGAAAGCATGTCATGCACAAAGATATAATTGTTATTGAACATTTCAAGTGAAAGAAAACCACCTTTCAGAGTATTTGCATGTCTGATTCCATTTTATTTAATGAGAAAAGGCAAAAGAGTTCATTGTAGCTTATGAATCTGGATAAAACAGTAGATGTGCTGAGAAAGTGCCTGTACCTTTGCTTACATGTACACAAAAGGGATGCTGTTTCAGATTGGCTTTCATGTATTCTCTGAAAAAATAACAGAAACAGAAGAGTGAGAGTAGTTCAATAAACTTTAAAATATGCTTAGTAAAATCTTTCACCAATAGATACATGAGGAAGAATTTGTTATAGCCAAGGTGTTGTGTTACCAGAAATACATTATTTTGAATTATTGATATATTTTCTTTAGGTGGGGATAGAATCTAGCTGTGGTGTTTTAAGAGCTGAGATAGCTTAATTTGCTTGCAATTTTTGCTCTTTAGTAGGGTTTTGCACTTGACCTAAAATAGGAGACAGTTATTTAAATGAAAATATCTTTGACAGCTAGCTGTGAATTACTTGTTTCTGCATTATTATTCAAGACTTTTACTGTTTATCATGCAAAGTGGTTCCATGCTTCAAATTCACCAGTTTAGACAGAATACCATAATAATCTGAATTGAACAAAATATGAAATATCCTTTTCCACTCTATCATTTCTGATTCACAATAGGATGATCAGCTTCTATTCTTCCCATTGGTGAATGATGCCAGTTTCTATGTTCCAGCATACAACTGTGGGTGTTTTTCCTGTGCTACCTTGTAGGCTTGTCAGAAACTCTTTGTAGATGGTCCAGAACAACCTCTTTAAAGCACTTAACATTAATTCTTAAGATTAACCTTTACTGCACTGTCTGTTTTAAACTAACAGCTATTAAGCTCCTGATGTACCGGGACAACTCTGTGTCGTGCCAATCAAAATAACTTCATTGTTACCTTGTTTTCCTTCATATGTTTGCATTCCTCGGTTGCCTCTTGATTTTTACTGCAATTTCGAAATATCTGAGATAGTAATTGTTCTACACTTACCATATTTGAGCAGTATCTAGCATTGTGTGACACTGAGACCAAGATTGAGGTCTTGGGTTTCTGTGGTATGGCACCACTAACTATACTGGATGAGCTGAATTTTTTTCTGGTTGCATCTTTGTAACCTCTTCCAGTCTTCCAAAGTTATGGTATTCACAAACAGATGTTGGGCTCTGTATAAGAGAGGAAGCAGATTAGCAGAGCTAGAATGCAATAAATCAGTTTGCTACCCCTGATCCTGGAGTAGCTTTCCATGCAGACATTATTCTTAAATAAAAGTTACTTTTATTCCAGAATAATTATTCTACTCACAAAACAGCACCGACTCTGAGACAAAGTTGAGACTTCTAACACTTTGTAAGTTTATCTCTGAATTCCTGCTGTGCAGATGGCACAGTGGGCTGAGGAGCAGCAGGACTGGGAAGCAATAGAGGATTTGGCAGGTTGGTGAAGAAGATAGCAGGTGGCTTGTGAAGTGAAGCAAGGTCTTTATTGCAGGCCACCCGTGTCTCAGGCAGAATAAAACTTTGAATTCAAAGGGAGAAGGCAGTCTTACATGAAAGCATATGTAACCTACTGGACCACATACTGGAGCCTTGAAAGAAAGTTTGGAAAATAAAGGAAAAGAATTGTGAACTTTTGGATTTACCTAGGTAAGAATTGGAAATCTAGAGGGAGGAACGGCTATTTGAAGGATAGCTATGCACTGAGATAATGGAACAGCACAAATAGAGGGCTTTGGTCCTCAGATGATATTGTCTGGCTTTCCCCCTTCCCCTGCCCCCACCCCAGCAACCTTATCAGAGTACAGATTTCTGTAATAGCCAATTAAATTCCTTTTGCATGTGTGAGCCAGGAGACTGAACTCAATTGGCAAGTGGCTCGTCATAGTGTAAAATGGGAACAGCTCATTCCGAGTCAAATACATGCTTCACTGCACTGGTTTATATGGAAGATTGTGAAAAGATAAAACCATTTGACTCCTTTTTTATAGCAGTGTATCAAATAGCCTGGCAAGTGCAAACTATAAAGAACCTTCGCGTGTATTTCTCACCTCCCACTTTTCAGGCATTGATGATATGATTTTCCTGATCATTAAAATAGAGCACACTTCTAGCTATGTGGTCAATTTACTCCAAGACAGTAAGTAAATTATATCTTACTTTAGAAAGAATACTTAGTATTTAAGAAAGGTGAAAATAAATAATTTTCTCTCAGCTATGTTAAGCTTTATTTTTTCAAAGTACTCATTTTTAAAATGAACAATACTTACAAGTACTTGGAACTTGATTCATGAATATCAGAGGTACTAAAAGATCTGGTCCTAGCACATACTGATCACATGAATAGTAGGATTATAATTTCTATTGTCAGCTTATAATCAGAATAACATACTGATAAGCACAGCTGGAGGACCTGAGTCCTCTGGACAATATCTTGACAGCATTTGGGAAATCTCATGTTAATTACTAAGCTACATTTGAAGTAAATTAGAAAGTTCTCAGGTATCTGTCTTGCTCTGAATTAATACATTTATACCCAGACATGTGCAAAATCACTTACTGTAGTGTTGAATCTTTACCCAGACCTTAATTTTCAGATAATGACTCGCCAGGTCTTATGCAGATAGTATGATTGTTGCACCTCTATGTCCACTGTTTTCTCTTGTTTTCTCTCACCCACTGTTAGCATCCAGACTGCCTTCAAATAACTAGTCACACCTCAATTGCACAAGAAATCTAATTTAATCTTCTTATTAAATAATAGATGGTGACTTTATCAGGTGTTGGCTTAGGTTTACACATGGAGTAAAATGTAGATTGCCATTCAGCATATGCCTTACATGCCTGACAGGGCTTCCAAATGGATGAATGAGCTTGATAAAATCATGGCTTTAGCCACTCCACTTCTGGGAGAAGCAGCTTCAGGATTCAAATCACTAGATCAAAACCAGAAACAAAGATGAAAAAATAGCAAGCTAATATTAAAGCCAACCAAACTAGACAAGACTATTCAGTGGTGACGCAAAACTTTATAAATAAATATCCAAAGAACTATACACCTATAAAATGAGGTACTAAGACTCATCTTAAGCATGTGTATGCATTTTAGTTCTCCCACCAGGTAACGCTTACTTAAACTAGTGGCTGATCCTAAAAAACACAAGACGTGCAGAGCCAGGTCTTCTGTTTGCAATAGCACTTGCTTGGAATGCAGTAGCAGCCTCCTAAGAAGAATGTTTTTCTCTAACAGTTGGGTAACTCATACCTCACTGCTTAAAGTTTGCAATGCAAGACAGTGCACTGACTTGCAGCCTTTGATTTAAAAAACAATAATCAGTGTCCACCATTCAGGCTTTGTGGGTAGACTTGCTAAAGAGAATTCTTAAAAGAACGGTTTAGTTGTAGTTAATGCACTGTTGACATAAAACTAGCATGTACCACATCTGATTTAAAACAAAACAAAACAGAAGTTTTGTTATTTGTTCATCGAAACATTCTGGCAACTGAAAAAGTAATGAAAACATTTGGTAGAGGGACTCACTCTATACACATACCCCTGAATGAGCTGTGAATTCGGCATATTCACACAGGCAGGAACTTGGAATTGTTGTGGTTAGTTGTCTTATATTGCTTACCAGAGGGACTACAAAATGCTGTAGGAGGTTAGGTTTGGAAAGGAAAAGTGTTTAGGGCTGAAAAGCAAACATCTCTGTGTCTGTATCTCAAGGCAGAGAGGAGAGTGGAGAGAAACTAAGGTCAGGAGTCAGTGAAAAAAGCCAAGCACATCAATTCAGAAGAAGAATTAGTAGAAGTGTAGGGAGAATAGCATGGCTGGGAGCTGGGCTGACGTATCAGAAGTCCATAGAGCATGGTAGCATCTAAGGTCATAGATAGTAGGCAAGGCTAGTGTACAGCTGAATGTGAGACTCTGGTTTGAGTAAATGAGACTAGGGAGCAGGATCTGAAGCCTGAGGTAGCCAAAAATATGTGGAAACATGCAACAAACAGGACTCACTTTTTCATGAGGTGGATAGGAGCATATCACCTGTCAGGCAAGCAGTCTTTCCTTCAGCTGATTAGTTCTTAACTGATAGGAAGACTCCTGACACTAGCTGTAGTTCTGATAATATAGTTGGAATTTACCATTGAAGTAGTTGTGTAGCTGGCTCCTGATCAGGATAGAGTTCTTACAACATCCGTAGAACACCCATGTCTAAAATACCACATGCCAGTCATACTGTCCTAAAATGAAAAGCAATCTAGGAGGTAGTATATGGGCTTGCAAGAGTCATAGAAGGATTTCTGTCATAAAGTAGACTGAACAAACTGGGAATTGTCAGGTGGGAAAATGTTTCATGCTGTATTTACTGATAACAGGTATCATGTACCATTTTGCTATTAGTTGATTCAGTAGCATAAAATCTAGTTGCCAGAGGTAACAGATCAGGAATAAAAATCTTGAAACTAAGGGAAAGGCTAATAAAGAATAATATCTATTGTTTTTCTAGCTCAGGAGCTAGAGGGGCCTGATGAAATAATCTGGTAGCAAATTCAGAACAAAAATAAAAGAGTCTTTTTCATGGAATGCATAATTGAATTGTGGATCTGGCAGCCACAGGTGTTGCGAGTGTGAAAATAGAAAAGGAATCCAAAAGGGATTAGGCATTTTCATGTCAGATTGGTTATTCAGTGGCTATTAAACATAAGGGTATAGATGCTGCCTCTAGCTGAGTCACTAAACTGCTGGTAATCAGAGGTCTATAGTGGAGATGAACAACCCTTGGAAGGGCCATATTTCTTATGCCTGCCTCTGCTCCTTTGTTGGCCATTGTTAGGAAGAACATACTGGGATGGGTAGTTTTTCGGTGTGATG
Source organism: Apus apus (assembly GCF_020740795.1). Taxonomy (NCBI): domain Eukaryota; kingdom Metazoa; phylum Chordata; class Aves; order Apodiformes; family Apodidae; genus Apus; species Apus apus. The sequence goes on along the minus strand of NC_067285.1, from coordinate 57,933,701 downwards.
TCAGATAACCGTTCTGTAATGTGCTTTGTGTATCACTGTGCTTCAGGAACACATGAATTAAAATGGCAAAGAGATCTGAGGGGGTTATAGTTACATGCCTTGGTTTTATACTGGGTTGTGTTGTGTTTTGTTTTGTTTTGTGGGTTTTTTTGTTTGTTTTTTTTTCTCTGAGCATTTTACAAATGATGGTATCCTTTCTAGGAGGTAGCTGGATCAGAAATAAGTCATAACAAAAGCCAAACAACCTGATCCATCCAAGTGATAGCAAATGTTTGTGGGTTTTGTGTTTTTGTAAGTCATTAAATTAAAACACTGTTAGAATTATAAGGTAGCAGGACAGGGAGTAGTCAGTGAGTCAGAAAGAAAAAACAAAGTAGTGTTTAACCCTTTTCAACTTGTACCTCTGAATGTAAAGCAAAGTATTGTTAGGTTCATCCCTAACATATGCTGATACTGATTAGGCTGGGTTTATTTATTTGACCTTTTCCATTTTGCTCAGTAAAGCAGAAAGTCCTATCTTAATTTAAAACTGTTTAAAGTATATGTGCAGCTCTTGAAATATATGACAGTTATTATCTGTCTTAAATTTTACCATTCTAATTGACTAGGTCTTTCTTCCATCTTTCCAGATCGTGGTAGACTTCCATGCCAACAAAAAGAAGACCATGGCATCAAGTGCTAAGTCAGAAAAGAGGATTATGAGGTGCTTTTTTCCTGTTTATCTTTTGTAAAAATGACAGCAGATGAAATTACTTACTGATTTTCACACTTATTTTTCAGTGTTTTTCTTTTGGAAATAAATATTGAAAACTGACAGAGGCATTAGAAAGCATGAACAGGTCTTAGTCATAGATTTACACTATTTCCAAGTAGAACCTATAGATACTCAATGTCATTAAGTTGCAAAATCTCAGAATGGGGATGCTTGATTTTTCTGTGTGATGAACAAGATCTGTTTGTGTGACCTCCCATTAACATCCCTGCAGCCTCAGGTAACTAGGTAAATTTTAGTATCAGACCCTGAGACCAATTGAAGTAGGCCCACTGAAGTTGAAAACTGTTTTCAACTGCAAGTGAAAGCTGTTGTTATGCCTGTCCCTATGGCTTGCCTTTATTTTTCCACATCGTTTCATTGTCACATTTTGTCTGTTGTGTACATCCTAAGTGAATAATTTGGGATGCCTCTTAGAGTTTAAGCAGTGTTTCATCATCTTCTTAATTTATGTCTGCATGAATTGTAATTAGATGGTCATCAAAATTCTACTCAGCCATACATTGATTATGTATATGCGTATCTTCAGATTTTATTTGTAAAGTGGTAATTCTGGTTTGAGAACATGCTGACACTTAGGAGTAATCACTGGGCTCCTGTTCAGCACTCCATCTGTATTCAGCAAAACACTTAAGTATATGCTTAATTTTAACTTTAGCTCAGGTAAGCATGCAATTGCCCCCATCCAAATTCAGCACAGCATTTTAAGTATATGGCTAGATTTAAGCGTATCCTTAAACCCTACTAAAGCTAAAATCAAACACATGCTTAAGTGTCTTCATGAATATGGATAACTACTGAATGAGGTCTGATGAAATGAACTCTGTTGGCCATTAAACAACAAAAAATGCCTGGGCATGATTTCATTAGTGTCATACAGGCAGAAAAAGGATGAAAGAGAAATAAAACCATCTATTTGTTTCTTGAATTCTAAAAGCTAAAACATGTACTGTTAGAGATAAAGTATTTTGTAAACTGTGGCAGGTCTTTCTATCCCTTAAAGAAGTCTGTATTATTAGGAAATCAAAACTGCATTATCAATGTTTCAGTAAGGTCAGAATGTTCCATAAAATCCTGCTTCATTCTTTAAACAAGATATTTCAGATACTATATCTAAATCTATTTAAAATTACAAATTATAAGGAACTGGTCATTGAAAATTACCAAAAAAGCACACACACACAAAAAAACCCCACAAAAAACCCCCTGTATACAGGTGGTAAGGATTATAGTTTTTAGCACATTTTCTATGATTTTGTTTTCAAAACAGTTTTGAACTGTTTTGATGCATATCACCATTCTTTCTTTCAGTCCATTTTCACTTTTGCTGCTTCAACTTCTACAATCTTTCTGTGCTATTTTTGTGAAAAGCTCTTCCCATTTTTTATTTCAGATCCTCTCCTATTGCAGTTCATGAAGTCTTTCAACAGTAGGCTGTTAATCCTTTGCAGATTAATATGATTTCAGTGATAATCCTTCCATTTGTTGAATTTTTAAGACATATAATCATTAAAGAAAGTGCTTGACAGATTTTTCATTAAAGTAGTACAAAGCAGGTGGTATGTCTTTAATGTATGTCGGTAGCACTTTATGTTGCTCATTTATAAAATTAAATTTGCAGATGAAGCAAATAAGTCTAGAGTTAGTTGTTGGTCTTTTCCATTTGGTATTGCAGTTCATATCCAGTCAAGGAAAAAAATAAATATGCAGAGGTTTTCAGGCAAACCAGGCTTAGAATATCTGTTCAAATATGCTTTTCACAACTCCATCGCTACTTTTCATCTGGAGTAAGGGTCACCTTGGGTTCTGTCCTCATATTATAAAGCACCAAGCTAGGTATATGAAGAAAAAGCAGGGTGTAATTTACTGCATGAGATTTGCCTTCAGGTAGGTCATAGGACATAAATGGTATACAGGAACTATTCCAGTTCTCTCTACAAGGCTAATTCTTATCTTTGTTTAAGTTAAATATATGATTGAAATGCCCTTCCTCAGATGGAACTGAAGTCTCTAATTGTATTGCAGTAATGGCACAGATAAATCTCTTGCCATTAGGGGTTTTTGATTTGCTCTTGATTCCCAGTACACTGTCTATGACTTCTATTCATTGAAATTCTTTATGCTCTTTTTTGTCTTCTTTTTCATCTTCTTTTTCATCAGATATTTCCCATATTGACTTATTTCTCATTTCCCTTTTATGCACACAGGGAAACAATAGAGAGGAAGAGAAGGCAGAGGTATTAAAATACGGTGATACTGAGTACTCTTGTAAGCAACAATTTAGTTAAGATCTCAGAAGCAATGCTTCAAAGTTAATATACAAACAGCAGAAATTATTTTTAGCTAGAGATCTGAAAAACATTCTAAGTTTATTAAAACCTCTGTTTAAACAAATCTATGGTAGGTGTGGCCTGTTGTAGTAGACTGATTTTTTGCTATTAAATACTGAAAATTTGCAGATACTTTAGATGGGAAGGAAAGGAACCAGACACCACAACTCTTTAGGATAATCAGGTCCTGAACTTGGCAACCCTTTAGCTGATTTTTTCACATATTTGAAGCTTTAAAATGATTTGGCCTTTGCAACAGCCAAAATAAGTGTCCTTTAATCACTTCCAACCTATTAACAGATGGGCAAACAGCTTTTATAAATGGGGCATACAAAATACTCTACTATCAGCCAAAATTAATTAGTAACAGTATCTGAACTGAAATTTGTAAGTGATGGAATATGTATTAATGCAGATAAACTGCTGGTTTGATAGAAATTCCTTTTCAAACACCATGCCTTGTATTTGCTCTCTAGCAGGGAGGTTGTAATCTTTAATGTCCCTTCCAACATTAACCATGATTCTATGAAAACCAACTTTTTTTTGTTTTAGCTATTTTCTTCTATCAAAATAACAATTTTTCCTGTAAAAGTTATCATTAGAGATAGTGTAACAGAGAAATTGCATTAGGCAGAGGTAGTTTAGCATGCATTTTTTGTCTCACATTAGAGGAAGAACAGTGCAACTTGAACACAACCTTAAAATAAATTCATCTTTAAGAACAGTGCAATGTACTGATATAAGACATTATTTATACAGCAGTGCCAAAGCATATTAAATATATCTTTACACAGCACTATTAATCAGAATATGTAAATTGCATGAAATTAAATTGTGAGATTATAAAAAAAATTGCCACATGTATAGTTCAGTAGGAAGAGCCATTTAATGCGTTGCCATCAGATTTGCAGCATGAATTTGATTTTACAAAGACATCTGTAGTGCAGACAGCTGCTGTACCTACCCGAGAATTTGATTGTACACTCAATCTTTCAAGCAACCACTTGTCTGTATCTACTATATCATTTTTATTATCTTTTATCTAAAAAAAAAATCATGGTTACAAAATCAGAATTGTTCTGAAATTTATTTTCATTAATAATTTCTAAATTTTGTTGACTTTAGGAAGACTTTCTTTCCTTCCATTCAAGTTGCCTGCCTTCCCCAAATAACCTATCTCTACCCCAACTTACTTAGTGATTTGAAGATCTTGCTTGAAAAGGTCAAACTATACCTAGAATTGGAAATAAATATGAAAACAATGTTACAAAAGCATTTCAAACTTTTCTTCTTGTAAGACAGCACAATGAGACCTGCCCTCCCAACAGAGATACTTGCTTGTGAGAAACTTCTCAAAATTTGGAAAAAAAAAATATTTTTTTAAGATACTGTCTGTATTTTATATATCCATGTATCTATTAAGTCAGGTTGTTCCTTGGTCTTTGAAGACAGTGTGATTGACCAGTCCAGAGATTTAGCCCTTGGAAATCCTCATGCTTGACACATTCTCATGTCTCAGAGTAGACAGGCATCACCTGCAAACTGGTTAGACATATCTAGAAACAGTTGTGGTGGTGAGTTCACTCATTCCCTGTGCGACCTTTTAAATTTCAATTTCTCTGAAACCCTACAAGCAAAGGAAAATGCTGCTGTTTTGTGATAAAATCACTGGGGACAATAATAAATGCATGACCTCTGCTGGTATGGAGCTGAACCCAAGCTGGTTCAGTGGAAAAGGTTAGAAGGTGTACCAGACTATGAGTGCATGGGGAAATTGTCACATACTATGAGGATTATATGAAATACCTGTAAGATTTTTTTAGTCAGTAGAGAGATCAAGATGGATGGAACAGATTTGTCTTTGTGGCATAGAGTGGAATGATGAATAAGTGCAGAAAATACTTTTTAATTATCAGAAGATGGTCTGATGAGAAATCCTGCAGGATCTTGTCTAGAGGGAGAAAATGCTACAGAATACCAGAAAATAAGAAGTTTTAAATTAACATCTAAGTTATTTTGCTTAAAAAATTAAATCAAATATATTGCAACCCCAAAACTAAAAGCAACCAACCAAAAAAAACCCAGCAAAAGACAAGATTTTGAGAAACACTCAGGTCTCAGTTTCTCAAGGATTTTATCTGACTAGCTCCTTGCTGAATTAAGACCAGACATTAAAAAACATTTTCCTCTCAGTTTAATGATATTTCAAGCAGATTGCTTTAGTCTTGGCACAATCTGGATGTGGTAGGTAAAATTACTGAGTTTGCAGCACACAGCTACTTACGACCTTAACTGTAAAATTACTATTTCTATTCACAACTGTACTTAAAACCAAAACCAAAACCAAACCAAACCAAAAACCAAACCAAACAAACAAAAAAAGAAGAGAAGAAAGCTCTAAATATAGTCAATTAAAAATCCTCAGCTAATTTTGGTTTACATTTCTGCCAGTTTACTGCATTTTTTACTGCTTTAAATAAAAAAAATAGTATTTTGAATATTCATCATATACATTTTGATAATTTCTTCAGGTGGGATATAGTCAAGCAATCACACAGGAGGATTGAACTTTGGGGAGTTCCTTTCTACTCATTCTGTATCAAGACATAATTGAGAGCTTTCTTAGTAATTTTAATGTAGCGAATACACTTACAATTCAGGTTATTGAATACCTTAGTTTTTCTGGTGTTTCTGCTAACTTGTTTTGACAGGAAAATCACCAATACATCATTTCCTGGTGTGTCCTTATGAAAAGGATTGGTTTAGATACTTTTTATGTTCTTGCAAAATATTTCTTTAAGTGGAGAGGAAATTTCCTGGTAACTTTAATGAATGCAGCTTAATAAAATCCATGGAAATTAGCATTGAGACAGAAAAGACACTTGAAGATTTCAGTGTGCCTTATCTGCTATATTTCATATTATCAGTTCAATTGTAACTTAGTAGGTAAGCTATTTTCTTAGTATTACTAAAATTAATTTTTTTGAAATAGTATATTTTCACACAAATGATGAATTTTTCTGTTCTACCTTTTGTAAAAAAAACACCTGTACAGTTGAATAGGAATTCAAAATATCAACAATGCTTAAAACAATTACTTAATCTGCATAGTTTACAAAGCCATGGGCATTGTGCAGGTCTACGCAGCTGCAGCAGAACAGTTGGCAAGCGGGTTTGGATGCTAATTCTGTAACTGTAGATGGTAAATGACCCACAGCTCCTTTTCAATCTTTTGAAGCTATTAATGTAAATAGAAAGATTCTACATGCATCTGTAATTATTTTAGGTACTCATTACAATTTGTCTTCTAGAATTTTGATTCATAGTTTAAGCATTTGTCCACCAAACTGAGAAACAAATTTTCTGTACTTTAATTTCTAGTGACAAACACCTTGACCTTCAAACTCAGAAGAAGGTAAAGAAAAATGCAACTCACCTGGAAGTCTTTGAAACTTCTCATGGTAGTAGAAAGGATGCTAGTAGTAGAGAAGTACTTCAAGCAGTCATTTGCATTCAAAGATATGTGAGAGGGTGGCTTGACCACAGGGCATTCAAGAGAGTAAAGATCAAGGTAATGTCTTGATTGTTTAATCCATGTATCACTGATATTCTAGTAGTGTAAGAATCCTTATTATTACTGTTTTGCAATGAAAAAAACACCCATGCTCAGTTTGTCTGTAATTGCTGTTCTGTACCTTCAAGGTTATGGAGAATTCAGTGATTGAGAGTGTTCTGCTTGGATTAACTTCCAACACTTTATCTCAAGAAGGCTCTCTATTAGTTTTTAGAAGACAATGGCCTGTGTAATATTTGATCCCTCTGCCTTCAGAAGATATTGGTGTAGATGCATATTGTACCATTAATACTGGGGCTTGCAGTTTTTCAGATAGAGAAACAGGCTGCAACTAACTATCTGTTTATTGCACTCTTCTACCACTATGTTTTACTGATAAAAAAAAAAATTAAAAATCATGGCTTCTACACTATAATCACTGTTTTTCATGTTTGCCATCTAGTGTTGCTAAATGAAGTTCCTAAGTAGTATGCATTTTGCTTTCCATCTCAGATTGTATACAAAGTTAAAAGAGCTTATGCATATTGCAGGCTGTGTGCTAACAGTGGTTGCATAACTTCGGTTAAGTTATCGCTTCTCTGATGCCTCCTATCTAAGAAGTATACTATAAGAAAACTTGTACTTAATTAAAATAAGTGGGTCAAGCAGGAACTAAGTAATCCATTAAACAATCTATTTTATTAGTTTTCCAGAATCCTTAAATAGGGAAATAAAATCAGGTAATATTATTTGGTAATCATAAACCTTTAAAAATATTCTTACACTTTGTATACTGGAGGAGAGGGAAATTTTGCTGCTCATATAATTAATGATGAGGTAAGACAGCATTTCTTGATATCTACTCCTGTGCTGTAGAAAACAAATAAGTGTTCTTCCTCCCACAATATACTTTTAATAATACAAAAAAAATAATAATGTTGAATACAGTTTCTCACCTTGCAAAGTTCCAGTGTCCCACTTTTCCTCTGCTGAGATACAGAACCTTGTCTTTCCTGCAAACTCTGATCATGTGCAGATGGTATTTCACATAGTTCTTGATCTTCTTCTGTAATTTGGGATAAAATGTGTTTATCTCAAAATATTTTTATTCAATAGTATTATCAAATCAACCTTCAGAAAGGATCATCCCTTGTCAGCACTGTGTAGTTACTGTTTTTTACATATCTGTCCAGACAACTTTTTTATTTGTTCTGGCTTTCTTTTAAGATTTTCTAATATGCTGCACACCCTGTAGTTCCACCTCCTCATGTGTTTCTTTAGTCATCCTTCAATTCTAACAGTAATGAAAGTGAAACATATCTGTAATTACAGTCTAGAAGTCATGGACGATCCCTACCAGCAGTTGTAAGGAACTACCGTAAAATGATCGCCCGCATTAAACACCGTGCTGGTGTTTCGGATGTCTCTACACCACTTCGGTATTTTGAACTAGAGGAGTGGATGGACAAGAAAAAATGTAAGTCAGACCATTTTAAAATAGAATTAACTTTAATTTCAGTGGTCTCTCTCTTTTTAAGTAATGTTCCATGTCTACAACTCAATTATTTTAAAGTGATTTTTTGTTCCAAGGATGATTTCACATCTCCATATGCGCAGCTGCATTTCTAAGGTGTCATTCTGGCACTGCAGAACTTTAGAGTTAACTTGAGTAAAGAGATTCTCCTGGTCACTTGATGAGGAGATTAAGTATTAACCATTATCATTAACTGAATTCTCTCCTGTATGCTGCAGTTTGTTCCTGTGTCATTGTGTTGTGGTTCTTAGACTAACTTTTTTAACTGTTCAGTGATGGGCAGTGTCACAAACTGTCAGGAAGGAGGATTTATAATGAGATAGTGGATGAGTAAGTGCAAAAATGAGCATCATCACAATGTTCTTAACACTTCATCCTCTTCATTAATTCTTGCCAAGAATTTTTTCCTTAGTATTGTTGCCCTATTGTATTTTTGAGGGATTGTGTGGAATAAATAGCACTTAAACAACTCCCATAATGAAATAAATAACTTCTACTTGTAGGGCACTTCTTTAAAGTAGATCACTTTGCAGATTTTTTGAGCAATCCATATATTATATATTTTATTCATGAAACTAGTTTTATATGTCCTTTTGTTTCGCCTTCTTCTTCTTCTTCTTTACATAGGCATTAGTGTTCCACAGAAATTAAAATGTGCCACCTGTCAAGTAATAGAATTAGGTTCTATTTGATTCTTATGCCTTTTGAACCTGATATTAGTTGTTTATATCTTGATTCCTGTTTCCACTCAGTCCTTGAATTCTGCATTCATAAATCTTTATACATCAGTATAAATTAGGAGGATTTTAATACTTAATTTCAACATATTGAGCAGGTAGGCTTTGAATTCCCTCCAAATGACTAATGCAAATCATGTAATCTCAAGATTCATGGCATAGTCTCAATTTTGACTTCTAAATTCCTTAATCTGGTCTTGTATTCCTAAAATCACTCTGGAAAAAAACATGCATGGTATGTATACATACATACATACATACATACATATATATATATATATATGAGGTAGTCCCCATATGTTAGAATAAATATAAATAAAGCTAATTAATTCCTAAACCATAATTCATATCCTCCTAAAATGTGTATTCTTATCCTAGGCTGCATAACTCATAACGTATTGTTTATTTCTGGTCAACAGAAAAATTTCTCCTACTGTTCATATTGTAATGAAAGGCTGGTTAATGACTGAGTAACTGACGCTTTAATAGAAGTCTTAAATGTATACCTTCAAGCTTCTTTCTTTGTAGATGTGATAAGATGTCACAGCCCAATTTATTGTCTTTTTTTGTTGTTTTGTCTTTATGGTCTTCAGACTCTGCCTTAAAAGGCAGTTGCTGATTTTCTGAAATGTTAAATTGACATTAATTTGCTTTGCTTTGATGAAGACAGAAAGACGTGTTCTAGATGCTCATGCATAACTTGCAGTGTAGTATGATCTGTTGCTGTCAACCCTTACAGAAAAACCAGTGTTTTTATAATTAGTAGGAAATTAGCTAGACTTGCATCCTCTGTCTCTCAGGGAGGAAGATTTGCAGAATTGCACCAGTTCTGCAAAAATCTGTGAGCTAGGTAGACCAGCTGAAATGTTCCATGGCTACGAAAGTATAGGAGACTGTCAAGTTTTTTATTTTTAATAATCTGCACTTTTCCTTCCCTGAGCAGTACAACAGCTTTCTCTGGGTTAGTCTCTTTCACTGAAGCTATATTAATATATTAAATTTATCAAGAAAATAATGGACTATTAGCCTACCAGTACAAGTCCTCCTAGTTTTTAAGTAGCTGCAGCAGGGCATCTATGATTTCCAGTATGATAATACCAGGGACAATTTCTTACACTGTGAGTCTTCCCCTTGCATTTTACCTGAGGGGGAGCAGTTTAATACCGCTTTAGGTGGAGCATATCTTCCAAGTAAAAAAGAGTATTAACAACTATAATTATCTGCTTACCTAGACCTCCTTCTACCAGCCAAGTTCTACAGAGCCCATCACCTTTCCAGACTGAAAGTTTCTAACATGGGCAAGAGATGTTTTTCAGCCTAACTTCCCCTTTGCATTCAGTAAGGTTTCTTTGTGTTTCACTGTACTGCAAAAATATGTCAGCAGCAAATCACCCCATCATATGATCTCTGCACAGGCCTAAATTTTCATACAAAGTTTATCAAGCATGTTAACCTGATTCTGAAGAAAATATTTCTTAAAAAGCATCAGTGCCTGATAACTTATCATAAGTATGCATCTCACTAAGGCTTCTCTTCTTCAGTTTATGAAAAAATGTTTTCCAAGAGGGAGTTTGACAAAAAGATGGACAGAAATGATCTGCCTGCATTTTTGAGAGACTGTGGATATTTAATACCTGCTGTTGGAATTCACCGTGTCTTCCAGCTGGTCTGTCCAAGTAAGTGGTTTCTTAAAAAAATGCTTTGCAGTGGTACAAAATGTCAACTGCAGATGCTGCAGGCTTTGGAGTTTTTGTTTGGATTTTTTTCCTGACATGGGTAAAGAGGCTACTATTCTTGAAAGCACAGTCAGGATAAACTCTGCCTGATATTGATTATTTTCAAAATGAAGCATTTTATCATTATACCTGAAATAAAGTACATTTTCTAGAATTCTACTGTGTCTAACAATACTGGAATATAACCTCCTACTATCTTGAAATATATTTAAGAGGGTGAAGAGCAATTTTGTGGCAGATTTGCACTTGCAGATGTCTCCAGGCAAAATATTTGCTCTCTTTCTAAAGTCAGTGGTGATTGCCTTCCAAATCTTCAAACAACTCAGCCCACCTATTCACAGATTAATGTTTGTAAATAAAATAAGATGTCACAAGGCAAGAATCAAGATATCCTGTACTGTAAATATGAGGAAGATCATGACCCTTTAAAAACAGAAACAAAACTCTTACTGATTAAGCCCATTTAATAAATCTAGAGTATCATCTTTCTTCTGACTTTTCCCCAGGGCCATCATCGGAGGGAGGGCCATCCCTAGATGTGGGAAAGTATTGCTACTTTCACTGTGTTCACAGACAGAGTAGGAAACGTTCATGTTTCCCTACTCATTATTTAATTTATTTAGAATCTCTTAGCTATGAAGTGTTATGAAGCTTGTTTGACCATTTGAGGTAGCATACAGGCTTCTTATTCATTTTGACTTCAAAACTCCCAAATTATGAATGTGTAAATGCTGAATAATTACTGAAACATGGAGATCTGCCTGTGTCTAAAGGGCAGCTATAAAATGATTTTTAACATGGAAGCATTTTGAATAAATTACACTTATCTATAAAGTGCCCTCTCTTTCTCAATTTTATGATACAAATGACATTATTTCTGAAGATAAGTTATTAAGAGAGTAGAACCTTGCTAAATTGACTGGGAGAGACTGCAACTGGCTGAATGTTTTGATTTGCTGAATACTGATTTGATGGAACTGTCTTCTGTGCCAGTGCAGAGCATCCCATACTGTCCAGCCAGGAACAGAAAGCTAAGGGGAAGGGGAGATGTATGTGTCTGGGCAGAATGGTGGAGAGATCTATTGATAATTACTACACTAATCTTCTTTGGATGAACATTGCATGGCCTGTATGGGCATATGACTGATCCATGGAAGGTGAAAAAAGAAAAGGGACCCTGGCCTTGTGGCTGTTTAGTCTGATGACAGGGGGGAAAAAATAAATCAGATTATTTTTTTTTAAATTTTTTGATCTAAACTTTGCTGAAAACAACATAACTTATGAAAATTGGTAGCTGGATGTTAAATGTCTTGTCACTTTTCCACTTCCAGTAAGGAAGTGATAATTACTGTCTTTGGCTAACAATCATTTAGGCAGGAAAAGCTTGAAGAATTTTTATTGTACATGTTCTCCTGAGAATTTTAATTACACCAGTCATACATAACTACAAATCTTATTTCTATGAGATCCCCTTATTTGATGTATTGGTTAGACTCTGAAGATAAGATAGTAAAATTATCAGAATAAAATGACAATATTTGTAGAAAAATGCTAATATTCATTATTATATAAAAGGAGCTCGCTGTTAAAACAGGAAAGAAGACTATCTGTTATAAAATACCTGCATTATGTGAATTGGAAATATTAGATGGAATAGAGAAAAATGTGGAAGGCTACTAGACTTACTGGCTTGAGTCTTTTTGTTTATACAAGCAAAGCTAAAACAATAATTTGACCAAATGAGACTGTAGTAATGACACTGTCAGTAATTAAATAGGACATTGGTACCGGAAGTGGACTCACAGGTGCTGAATGGAGGGTTATACAAAAAACAAACAAACACATCTGTGATTTCCCTTTGAAATCTGCTTTTTAACTTCTGGGGACCAAAGTGATCTTCCTTTAGGTCAATGGTATTTAACTGCAGATGAGTTCTCTGGATGTATCTATACATGTCTTGTTCCCCACAGTGTGAGGAAAAATAAGTGGCTGCGTTGCCAGCTAGCACATTGCTCACTGAGGGGTTAGGAATTGATTAGAAATAATTGAATGGTTTTCTATCAGTGGTAAGGTTTAGCTGCTCGTTTCAGAAAAAGCCAATTAAAATTAAGGTCATAGTGCAGTGATTTTTAGATTTCATACACAAGTAATGATGCTATTTAATAATATTTCAAACCAGTTTGTGCTGCCACTTCATTCTGTTATCGAAAAGCAGAATGCCATGCACTAAGCAATCAGGAGAAAACCTTAGTGCAACACTGCTGTACTCTGAATAAAATAGGAAAAACAGAGCTAATGAACCAATCAGTTTGGGCCATATGCTTTGAAATATCCATTGAAATTATGCCTAATTTTTATTAAAAGTATGTCTAAATATTTTTCAGAAAGCGGTATTGTAGCCTCTGTTTAAATGTACTTCTTTTCACTGGTTTGTTCAAAGTGTTACATGTTCTACTCATGTAAATATTTACATTGAGTTCAGAGGAGCTATGCTGGCACATAGGTGAGATATTGGGACTGCTATTCATTTTATTTTTAAATTTACTGAAGAGTCCAGCACTGGTATCTTGTTTTGAATGTATTCTGCAGTCACTGAAATTACTAATATTAACACTAGTTGAGACAGAGTTAGGTAAATAGCTGTGAGCTGATCCTTGTATCTGTCATTAAGGTAAACTGTTCACAGTTGCAGCATTCTCATAATTGGAGTATTTTCTGATAAAATGTGAACACAGGAAGAATTTTCTCTGCAATTGGCCCTTCTGAACTGCGTTTACTAAAAGTCAGATTTTTCCATCTTCTTATTTGTTTTCTTGACTTCTATTTATACAAAGTATCTGGTGTTTAGACTAAGCATATGAAATATCATGTATTCTATTTGAATTTGAATCATTGTCTATAAACCATCTCAGTTTATATAAGGCTCACCTCATTGCTGATTACATTTGCAGGGAGGCATGAAACCATCCCTTAATTTAAGTACTGTGTCCAGAAGTTCCATATATTTAAATTTTCATGTATTAGTGGAAGGTAATTTTTTTACAGAAGCTTTTAGGCTTGACTTGAAATAACAAATGATAGTGAAAAACATGAATTCTGGCAGACATGTCAAAGGCATGTGTCTTCATGAAAGCCAATGCCAATTCCCTTCCCAGCTGCAGAAGGTCCTTGGGGGATGATTTCCTGCATGAAGCTATTAGGGAGAGGGTAGTAGAGCATTTCCACACTGCCCTTGTCACAGCCTGTGGTTTAGAGCTTGACTCATGTTGAACCTTCATAATTTTTCCATCCCACTGAGCTGTTAGTGGATGCCTGTTACTGGGGCTTTTAGAAAGCTCTCATATTTTTGGATGTTCAGCTCAGAGGTGGCACTGTCTGACTGAAGCTTTCCCCGATGCTCCCTGCAGTTATTTTCTCTCTAAGTTTGTCCTTACTGTAGTTCATATTTATGACATCTTATGCATAAATTGTTAAATACAAACAGTACCTAATAGCAATTTCTGTTGCAGTCATGCCAGAAAAGCCTTATTTATAGAGCAGGACCGTTCTATGTTGAGTACCATGCACATTCTGAAGAAAAACACACTTCCTGTATCACTGGTGGGGAATTGCCTTCTAAAACTGTTTATTTTTCATTAAACAAACTCTTGTAGGACAAGCAACAGGAAGCTATGAATACTGTAATAGGAACAAAGGTGTAATAGCTCTCATGCATCTGGCAAAACACAATATTCAAGAGTTTCTTTCATTGTACAGTTTTTAAACGATGTTACCTATGTGGAAACGAGCCCTGAGGCAGCTGTGGGCTACCATTATGGCTATTTAAGCCAAATATAACATCAAGAAATGGAAAAAAAAAAACAACCTACAAGTAAGTTAGCAATAATTAATAGATGCATTATTAAAATGTCTTAATAGAGCTATTGCAAAGCTTTGCATTTCCTGTGTAATGGTTGCTGCATCAAGGCTAAATGCATATCTGATCAAATGATCCCTTCAGGTCTTAAAGACTGTGGGTCATTCATTATCAACTGCAGCAAAAAATTATGAAATATGTGTAGTATACACCTCTCCTTGACTGCTGTGTCTTTCCCAAAAAGAATTACAGATTAATAGGAGTTTAAAAGGTTAAAGAACTCCCACAACATCTGGAATGTTTGTCAACAAGCACACAAGGATCCTGGCTGGATCCAATTACTCTCTAGTCAATGTTTGTCCGCAAGCATCCTTTCTAATCTACCATATATATACAAACATAAGCCTGTGTTTCTCTTTTGTTTTTCCTTTTAAAGGAAGGTAAGTTTGAGGCTTAAGAACTTAATTTGCTTGAGTGTTTTGCTGTTAGCATATTATCAGTATGCTTCTCCTTGGTGGTGGCAAGTTGGAATGGGAAATTCATCTTGGGTTATCCACACAGTTCAGAGTATCCTAGGCCAGCCAGCAATCTTATTTTAACATTATTAAAATGTTATTTCTTTTTGACAGTAACAATAGTCCAAAATATCATAATGGATTTATTATGATGTTTTGATAATAAACAAAGTAAATTACCTACTTGGTTGATAAGGATAATTTTTGCAAGTCTGTTCACACTTCACATAATATTTACTATTGTTCTAAAAATCTTCTTTGGCACAGCAATGCACCTATCTGAGAAGTAAATTTTATCCTTAAAAATCTCCTTTGCTACAACATCTACAGAACAGTTGACAACAGTTCAACTAGTAGTGTGCTGACACTGTCATCCAGACTGATGCTGTCTTATTTATATTCTCCTCTTTTGTCTCTTCTGCTTATACCTAAGCTATAAAATCTTGGACTGACTTTTTGTTCCATCTGTGTTAGAATCTGGCACTGAGGGTCTAATTCTGTGCGTAGGGCTCCCGATCATTATCCTAATATGGATAGATTGTACAAATAATAATGCATTGTACAAATAACAATGCATTGTCAAATCTACTGTAAAGAAAGTTGATGAATTTTTAAATTTAATTGGTGGAACTTGTCTACAGCCATATAGGCAGAATATAAGTCCTTTCATTTGACATATTTTCTGTGCCAACTGTGTCTCTCTACCCCCAAATATAGGAAGGATGATAACTATCACAGTGAATCCAGTGGCAGGTTATGAGTGGGAAGCACAACAGAATTGCAGTACTTATCCATCAGTGTATGGCTAGTGCTGGAATACAGAGCAGCATCTATGCTGATCTGATTGCTTCTGGGACTATCTGACTGAAGATTTGGAAGAAAGGCCATTTCTTGTGCCACTAGTTTTAATTGCAAGTGTTTATCACAAATTTGTGGAGTGTAACATCTTGACTGAAGCTTAGGATAAATTTTTTTTGCCTTTTTTTTTTTTTTTGCTTTTTTTTTTGTTTTTGTTTTTTTTTTGTTTTTGTTTTTTTTTCCCTGCATTCGAATGACATCATTTAGGATCACTTCTCTCTTAACACTTTGGTCTGTCTCAGGCCCAGAAGGACAATCTCATCCCTTCTACCTGGCAGTTTGTGTTTTCATTAGTGTCACTACAGGGAATTTATATTTTTGTATAAATATCTGTGTCTTAGCTTGCTAATACATTTCATGCAATAATATAAAATGCAATTAATTCCCTTGATACAATAGCACACGCATTTTAAAACCTTTTTAAAGGTTTAAGTAAATTAACATCTGTGCCAGACTGAAATGGTTAACAAATAACCATAATGCTGTTTTGTTTATTTTTGCATTTATGGACACATTATCTAGAAGATTGTCAAAATAATCAACTGGTACAGGTGGACAGTCCTCGTTTCATTATTATGAACGAAAATGGAAGGATGAGGGAACTGGAGTCGTTTAGTCTGGTGAAAGTAGGCTGAGGGAAGACTTTATTGCTTCCTACACAGCTACTTTGAAAGAGGTTATAGCCAGGTGGGTGTTGGTCTGTTCTCCCAAGTAACAATCAATAGAAGAGAAAATGTCCTCAAGTTGCACCAGGGAGGTTTAGATTGTATATCAGGAAAAATTTCCTCACTGAAAGGGTTGTCAGGTACTGGAAGAGACTGCCCAGGAAAGTGGTGGATTCACCATCCTTGGAGATATTTAGAAGGCACGTAGATGTGGTGCTTAGGGACATGGTTTAGTGGTGGACTTGGCAGTGCTGGGCTAATGATTGGAGCAGATGATCTTAAAGGTTTTTTCCAACCAGAACAGTTCTATGATTGTATTGCAACAGTGTGTACCCGCTGATTTTTCTCAAGCTCATCCTTGTCTGTCTCTGGCCTAAAGTTTTCTCTTTGCTGTGGCAGAATCCTAGTCACCTGTTGAAATCTCTGGCTGTTGGTGTGTTAGTATCCAGAAGAAAAAATTAAGTGCCTTCCATGAAGAGAAGCCATCAAGTTCACCTGTGTCTTAATGGCATTCACTTCTTAAACTTTTTTCGTATAGAAATTTATTTTAGCTTCTTAATTGGATTAACTGCTCTTGGAGGCCCACCAAAACTGATGGAGCGGGTTCATTGCCTCTTATGCCTGAATGACAGTGTATCTGTTATAAAATCTCAGGATGATACTTTTTGAAACTGTGCTATTAGCTGCCTTTCTGATTGTTGTCCTCTATAGGTTAAGTCTTTGTTGATGCCTAGACAGGTTCCCCAGTTTTTGAACATTTGATAATTTCAAGTTTACTGGTGTGCACTTGTTTTCATTGAATTTTATCTTACTGACTTTGGGCCATTTATCCAATATATCAAAATAATGTTGAGTTTGACTGTTGTCCTGTAAAGTGCTTGTGACTGATTCCAGCATGGTGTCATCTACAAGTATTATAAATGTGTTCTCTATTCCATTATCATAGTATTCATTTAAGAAAATACTGAATAGAACCCGACTCAGGTCTCTCTGAAACATCACTTTGCATCAGTTTTGACAAGAAAGTATTTATGCACTTTTTGAGTAGGATGTTTTGATCCCTAATACGAGTCAGTGGAAAATTAGAGTTTAAAGATTCGGTAGCTATTAAGAGATTCACAAATTCTAGCATAGAATAGCAGTATGTGGGAGAAAAAATAAGTGTTCACCATTTAGTGCTACAAATATGTCCTTTAGAGGATTTGAGAAGGTTTATTCTCCAATAATGCATCAAAAGATTTATCATTGCATTATTCTTGGTCAGAAAGCTATATATTAGGTTTTAAAAGTTCGAAGAATGGATTACTATCAGTAGGGACAGGAACCATATAATTTGACTTAGCTATGACCCCTAGTAAAATATATATTATAGTATTTATAATATATTTTAGTATCTACACAGTACAATGCATCTATACAGATGGGTGGATGTGTATGTATAGTACATATACAATATATAAAAATAAAATGGAAGACTTGCACAATATGTCTTGAAAAGGCCTATTTACAGGGAACAGATTTCACGTCTTAAAACAGGAGGGAATGTAAAGAATCACTGCTCCAATGCTCCAAAATCTTTTGACAAGGCAATGATCATTAAGAATTTAAGCATCTTATTTGGTAACCATGAAGGCAGAATGATTCTAATATCTCATTTATGTATTAGTTAACAGATTATGTTAGAACTTTTTTTTTTTTTTTTTTTTTAATCCATACTTTAAAAGCATAATTATCTTTCCAATAGTACTGAGTTGCAGGTAAGAACATATTCTTATTTCTTAGATGAAGGAATATAGAAAAGAACATAAATTCTTCATGTCTGATTGTATACCAAATTCATGTTAGAAGTTTGGCCTGAGTAAAATTGGCTTAGAACTGGTTCTTATGCCCACAGTAATAAAATGAGTGATTTCTAAGGAGCAGCTTATTCTTTTTTCTCTGTCAAATGTTTACACACAGTCATACTCCTTTCCCCCAGGCTTGTACTTAACACACATGTATTCAACTTCTGATAGTTCTGTTGACTGTTTAGACAGGCACTATGCATGAAAAAATACTCCTTGAATTCTTTTTGTCAGTAGTGAATGTGTGCAGAAGACTGAGTAGGACACAAAGACTTTTAGATAAAAGTCAGACCAGATTTTTTGGTTGAAAAATAGTTGTCAAAGGAGAAAAGCTGCCCAATTTGCTTAATAGAGCCCTAAAATGTTAACTTTGCTGTTTTTTTTTTTTTTTTTTTTTCCTTTTATGTTTTGATAATTCAGCACTTTTTAGGCAAATTAAAATCTATCAGTAATAAGAATGTTTGGCTTTTTGTCTTGATTATAAAAGTAGAAGCATAGGGGCTTTGCCTCATTAAAATTATTTAGCAGATTATCTTATAATACAGTATCCTTTACCATTTGAAAGCAGTAGCAAAAAAACCCTTGTAAAATGGAACAAATAAAATATGCAGGTAATGGTTTTAACGGTAAAATTGGTCTGTACAACTTTCTACTAAAAATAATAGGATTGTTTCATGTTGTCATCTGCTTGACACTTAATTTGCAATATTTTATCAAAATTTTCCTTACATCAGCAAAGCCAGTCTTTGCTTTCTGTTGCTATGTGAATTACTTGAGTAATAACATTTTGTTTCTTAAAATCTTCAGTCATGTGTTCCTCTATTCCATAACTGCATTTAAAGCTCTCTCAGGTTAGATGACACAAACTTAATAATTTGATCGATGTAGATATGCTTCCCTTTTTGAAGAACAGCCTTCTGTAAAAAACCTCATCCACTCTTCAAACCTAAAGCAAAAAAATAGTTCTATAGCAAATTTACATTGTGTAATTTCATGACATCAACTATTTGTGTTATCTACAATTGATGTTGATATAAACCATTTCTGTTTAGTTAATGTCTAGACAAATACATTGAATTTATATGTTATGATTCTGCCCCTTTCACACCTGGTTTAAAAGTGATACAGCCACAAAAAATACAATTAGTGAGCTCTATATTTATGTGAATTCTATCATTTAGGCATTCTTTTTAACCATATAGCTCTCCTGGAGAATTACCCATCCTTTTACCAGCATGTGTTTTGGCTGTCTGTGTTTCTCCTAAAGAAAACAGACTTGGTTGTCAGTTTTGATGACAAGTAACTTTCTGGATTTTTGGTATTTGGCTTGCTGGAATTATATTGGTTTCAGCTCTAGTATTCTGTCTGAAATTGATTTTTGTGTAGTGTCACGAGTATTACCTGTAACCGAGCAAGAAAATATGTTTCTGCACTGTGGATATCTATCATTGTGACCATCACTGTTGGAGTTTTCTCCTCTGGTTCATTAATTATTATTTTACTTTCTTTAAGTTGTGCTGAAAGCAGCATACTTGTGATAATTTCTTTTGAATCCATTGTTTGAAACTGCATCCTTTGCATTGGAAGCCTTTTATATAATGTGATAAGCATCCAGCTTCTTGAAACAAAGTCTCTAGAACGTATGTGGAGGACAAGATCCAAGATGTCTCTCTGCTGTAGTTCAAGACAGCATAAATCTCTGTGGGGCAGATGACTGAATACTTTAGGATGCCCATCAACAGACTGCATTATCTTAAAAAAAGTTACAGCTAAAAATGCAGCTAAAAAAAAAATGCAGCTAAACCCAGTGTTTAATATATTCTTGCCACTTCAAAAACTAAATTTAAAAAAATGGGTTTACTCATCTCTATATTAATAATTGTTTTCTTTTAAATGGATATATATTTTTTAAAATTAATATATAATAATACCTATCTCTAGATTTCTTAGTTTCTTATCCAAGAACATGCCATCATGGTACATATAGTTTAATACAGTAGTAGATAAAATATAAGTAACTCTTTTGTTAGAAAATATTCCTGAATAAAGATTAAGTTTCAAATAGATATTTTAAAAGTGTATTGTCTTTTAAACATACAGACAGGCCCTCAGTTGTAGGATTATATCTAGAGGCCAATTACATCTATAGAAAAGCTGATTCAAGTTAAACAGTTAACTGCTAATAATTGGCATTGGCCATAGGCTAAAAGACATATGGACAACTCTCATTAAATTATTGCCATAATACTGTCACACTGAGGAAATATTTGTGTGAAAGTAATTAAATAATTACCTAGATCACCAATCTGCCTTTTAAAAAACAGTTCCTGATATCAGATTAAATCTCTGCAAAACTTAAATTGAAACTTCTTGTCAATGTAATGAATACAATTACTAAAGCTGCTTTTGCTATTTTCTTTTTCCTGTACTGAGAGGCTATTTGAGTGTAAAAGAAAGGGTTTAGGTAAAAAACTAAGAATTTAAATTAAGATTTTTATTAATGTATTAATCGGGGGGGGGGGGGGGGGGCGGGGTAGAAGAAAAAAAAGAAGCATGCATCTTACACAGCTTTACTTGTGGTCCATTCCATTAAATTTTGTAGAAAAAAGTCCCTGGAAAATGCTGATAATTTATGAAGATTTATCAATGTTATCAATATTTCTATGTAAAGGAGAAGACTTTAAATCTAATATGAGACAGTATTCTATTTTGCTGGTTTCAAGACTGCTTTTTTCCCAGAACTTTCTTTCAAGGAGGACTCAGAAAAGAACCTCACTGTAGAGGAATTAGTGTTTTGTTTTATGGGTTTAACAGAGTTAATTGTGTGTTTTGTGATACAGGAACATGTAAACATTTGAAATTCCATTATCCTGAATAGAAAATGCCTTCTTATTAATTTACTTTCTGTCATGGCATGACATCTTGGCCATTAAAAAAGAAAAAAGTTGCACCTGGGTAACAATTAAAATTTATTTAGACTTCCACAGTTTGATCCTGTGCTTCCTGCAGTTGAAAACAAATGTTCTGCTGACAATAAAGATACAGGTAAATAATATTTTTTTACTTTTAGAATCAACGAGGAAGCCACTGCTATGCCTAAACTTGTATTTCTTAAATATAAGTCACAGCTTTTATATTGCCAAGTTCAAATGGGAGTGGGATTTTTAAAGGCTTGTAGAGCTATAGAGAGACTGTGTGACGGACTGTGGTTTGGTACCCTTCAGAACTGTGGACACTTGATTAAACCAGGGCAGAATTAGGCCTTTTGTCAAACCACTAGAAAAAAAGTGTTTATTACACTGGTTCTTCCTTTCCCTTGAATATGGAGTAGTTCAAGGAGTACCTCATGCAGAGACAAACTACTTATACATTTTCTGTTATTAAATTCGTTGTCAATGATACCTTAATGTAACAACTGATGTAATATACTGGCCACAGAATTAATCATAGAAATGACAATGAAAGGGAAGAATGCAAAAAATAGAGATAATGACCCAAAATTTTCTGTATATGAATCCAAATAAGTACATTGACTGTTTGGTATGAAAAGTATAGAAGTTCAACTTGGAACAATATTAAATTATTTTATTCTTTGGAATTCAGCTCATACATAATTAAATTTTCACAAGAACTATCACCCGCATGAAATTTCAGCAAATAGTGAAAAATTAGACATAGTAGCTTATCTTCTGCCATTTTTAGAGGTAGAAATTTTATTGAGTTTTGAAGGATCACTGTTTATAACCTTTGCTCTGTCAAATGGAAACACACTCCTAATTCTTCTTCATCCATTGCCTAAACAAATTTGAAGGCATATAGTTATATCTTCTCCTCAAGACTGCTGGTAGTTTTTGTATAGCCCAATTGGGAGGTAGTAAAGCATACAGAATTTTTATACTTATTTTCTAACCGATGTAACTCCTCCATCCCTTTAAGTGAACATCAAATTGAGGGAGATCTTTTCTTATGTTCACAAGAAGTAATGGGCCACTGTGCTTTGTGAAAAACCTGAGATGGAATAACATATAATAGCTGTATCCCTGACACAATCTTTGTCTGTTGCCTTAGGAGATGCAACTCATCAAGGTTTTCCATTTACCCCTTCACTAAGGCACCGTATCTCCTAGAAGTATAAATTCCAGCTTGCACAGTTTTCAAAATACCATATACTGTATGAAAGAGAAATAGGTAGAATTGGCTTAATTCCTGAAAGCTGTTCAACCTTTCAGGATATCAAAATGCCTGCTGTAGAATAAGGTGAGATTTGTATACTTTTACAGAACATTAAATGCACAATCATATTTTAAGATATAAGCCAGGGCCAGCATTAGAACTTGCTCTCTTGTGAAGTTCTCATTAATTGTAATGGTGAATGATTAGGGAATAACATAGGAAACTCAGAGTTAACTCCTGTATGCCGTCTACATGTTCCTCACAGCTCTGCTGTCCTCAGTTAATTTTTATCTACATGGAAGATAAGGTTAATTTATATGAAGTAATAGTTGAAACTCTGAGATTCTTGTGTCTTTTGTTGGTTCGTGTCACAACCTGAGTGTTATTTAAACATCTATTTTTTCATATTTAATACTGGATAATACTCTTGAGGCCTCTTTAAAACAGCTAATGTTCCCTTTGGCACTGAAATCCACTTACCTTAACTGACTTCTGTTATACTTCAGCCTGATTCTCAGAGTCACAATGGTAATATTCATTTAATGTCCCAATAGGCTCTTAGTATTCATCAAATATTTGATTTACATTTCTAATAAGGCTTATGGAATGCAGAAACATGAAACCCATACTCTGCCATGATTCTAACTACTGTCTCTTTCATTAACACTGTGAATTATTTCTCCAAAATAATTAAAATCTGTAATTGAATATACTAGAATAATATTGGAAAATTAGTTTAATTATTCCAGTTCTTCTATTTGGAAAGATCGTATAATTTATAATAACAGAATAAGCAAATATGAATTTACTCTCCCAGAGTCCTTTTGTTTATAGTTACCTTTTAAGAAAACATATATACTTTAAATGCATGTGCTTATTAAGCAGCACAGTTATAATGTAGATATCCTTTACTCCAGAATTCTACAGAAAAAATAAACAAATCTCAGAGTTATTTAAACAATGAAATGCTTTTTCTAGATGCGTACCGGAATATAGAAATTATTCTTACCTGAGCTAACTTTTGTGTATTCAGGCCCAGTAAAACTGAATATGCAAATGAAGCATATATACAATATGAAGAATTACTTAGACAACAGAAATCACTGCACTATGTATATAAAAAAAGATTTCAACTGAAATATTTAGGACATTGATTAAAAGGGTTAAAAATTCCTGGCATATCCACAGATTTGGAAGTATACTGCTGCTGTGTAGGCAACTGCGAAGTCTTACTAGGGTTTGTCAGTGGCTTCCTGTGCAAGAAAATAAAAGAGGTTTGTGATTCATCAGAGGCAAGACTATAAGATCTGACAACTGGCCATAAACCTCTGATCAGCATTTTGCAGCTTCTACTGCAACATATGGAGTTGTGGGGTTAAATGTCTTTTTGACCATTATAAACATAAATGAGAAGTGTATTGGAGAGAGCAGAAAACCTAGTCTAAGAGAATACCTGAACTGGAAAATTTGTAGTTATATGTAAGTTCTATGAGTTATTGGACTAATGTGACATGGGTCAGCACAGCACATGTCCATCTACACCAATGCATTGCTCACGTGTCTAATTCTAGTTTTAAAGAGGGCTTGTGAGTGAACATCTTCCAGGCTGGCTATACTGCCATGCCTAGAAACAAATGCTTCATAAGCTACCGAGACCACTTATGGTAACCCTTGTATGACACATTTCTCTTCTGATACACCCAACTCCTCTCATTCACAACCTGTACTTGTTCCTGTATTTTTGTGGTTTGTAGTGTTAGTTTGAACTTGTACAATTTTAAATGTCTTGATGTGTTACTCCAGGGGTCACTTTTGCTGCACGAGGGAGTATAGTTTATAGCCCTGCAGGGCTATCTCTTGAACCAGGGCAATACCATTGTGTCAGCACGTGTGCGGAACCTAGACTGATTACCCTTGCTGAGACGTGGCTAATTAGTTCAGATGTGAAACAAATCTCACCATTCTTCTGGGAGCTGAGCTGGTATTGCTGCATGGTGATATATCAGCCTGCTAATTCTTCCAGGGCTCTCTGTGGGGTCTCTGAATGGACTGGATCCTCAACTATGTCCTCAGATGGCTCCCTTTTTGGGAGAACTTTGGGGGAACCTCAAGGAACTGACAAAGACATCCAAGATGGCTTCCTTACTCTAAATTTTGTTTCCATATTCAGTTTCTGTTCTTCAGTTCGTGTCAGAGGCTTGTTTGCTCATTCAGACTCCTGAGCTTTCCATTCCTCTCTGTGTCATTGGCTCCAGCAGGTGGATCTTCTGTGGCAGAATCTCCCTTCCAGTCCTGACAGGCCACAGACTCTCTGGAGGGTGCAGGGGACACTATGCATTACTGCTCCCAACTTTCATGTTTTGGCTTGCTCATTATACCTAATTTCAGTCTGTTTCAAATGACTACCTGGTGTTTTGTCGGCTAACCTCACTCGGTTTTGCATTTGGCTCCTGCCAAATGTACAAAAATATTACAGACTGCAGCATAGCAAGAACAAATAAGAGCCATGTGGGGGGAAGAAGGGGTGCATAGTAGGAGAAGAATAGTAGGCTATTTCCCTATGTTCTTCCCTCCAGGCAAACAATGTTAAGTGGTGGAATTGCTTAGTGACTATTACTCTTTTCATTTGGTTTTATTCCATACATTTTACCAAACTGAACAGTGATTATTAATACTAAGTGAGACTTTAGCAGGTCTTATAAAAATACTGTTATTTGTAAAGATTTCTGACTTAGCCCCAAAAGAGCTTTAACGACAGCTGTGTATAATCACTTTTTTCTGAAAGAAATTGAGAGTTCGGACAGCTGGGGCTGCATGTGTGCACTGGGGGCAGAAAACAGCTTTTATTGTTGTCCTGTTATTTCAAGAAAGGAGATTGTTGAGTAACCTAAGAATTCTTGTAGCTGTTTAGCACTTTCTCTGTTCATGCCAGAGAGAATCACACATTTACTGCTAATGAGCAGAATGCAGCTTTATGACTTTGAATATTTTGCCTGAGATGACTTACTTTACTGCTAAAGTCACTGGCAGAACCCTCCCGTTGGTTTTAATGAGGAAGGATTGGGCCTTTAATAAGCATCAGAGTCACGTAAGCTTGGGGTTTGTTTTTTTAGCATCGTGCTTTTAAAGTGTTTTTAGTTACTGCCTGCAGTGTATACAGCTGTGAACTTGGATAATAAATAAGGATTATTTCTATGAAGAAACCTTTGGCAGCAGTTTTTGCTCTGCTGAGGTAAGCTGTTAGTCATCTGCCACCAAAGGGTAATCAGCTAGATTTTAAATATTGCTGTGTCTTTCTACTTTTACTGTATTTTTGATTTGTCAATAAATACATGTTCAAGTCTATTTCCAAAGCCCAGCAATCAGCATAGATGCAAGATACATTGCTGAAAAGAAACAAATCAACTAGAGCTAATTGTAAAGCCTTTGGTTTTTCTAAGAAAAGGCTGGGCTCACTTGGAAGTTAGTGGAAGGTGGTGAAGCTTCATAATAAAAACATCACAACCAAAAAATTGTGTTGACAGGTGGTAAAGTACATTCTCAAGCCTGAACAAACTTATTCACTGATAGTAGAAGTGAAGCCAGAGAAACAACACTCACTGGTACTAAGGGTGAATTTGAGCTTGGGTACCCTGCAGGCAAACACAATTCAGACCTAAATCCATATTAAAGAACCTGTCTGGTTTTCAGAAGTGCTTAGTACCAAGCCAAGGAGAGTGCCTTGCGTAAAAAAATACAGAGATAAGAGAGGAATCACAGTTTTCCGTTCTTGCTTCTCATGAAATAATTCACAGCCAAATATCCTTACCATTATAACTCTCCCTCCTGAATCCTCAAATAAAGAGTGCTGAAAAGTCTAAGAAAAAGTCACAGCAGAACGTACCTTATAAATGGAATTATTTAGCAGACTGAATAAATAAAAAGGGAAGTGGCCTGACATGGTTAAAAGCCAATAGATATATCCTGGCTTATAGGTAGAGAGTTAGGAAATTAGCTGTTTGAATTCTCACTTACCAAGCCAAAAGAGAGCTACTAGTTGCATTACAGGGAAACTGGGCATGTACTATATTCAGTCATTGGATATACTGCAACAATACATCAAATAAAAAGTAATGGTTTAGCCATATCTAAAGAAACTCTTCTGATCAATAAGGATCATGGTGCATAAACAGGTATTTTTCTGCACCTCTGCTATTTTTTGTCTGTGATACGGATGCAGAGAAGGACTTCTGGTTCAAATATGGTTTGAATAAGCATCTTTTTGATATGTTAACTTGTAAAACCTTTAGCTGGTAGAAAAAATTGGGATGTATAATATTGCTTCACCTCAATAAAGCAGTCATTGCTTAAAAAATACTGTATTCCTTGGGAGGATCAAGATCATATCTGTTATGATGTAGCAAAGTCACTCTGTTTTCCACCCAGTTCAGTAAGAGGAATTTGAATTTTAAAAAAACACAAACCATAAATAAATAAAATTAAAATGGTCATTGCACAAGATAGTCAGATGTGATTATACAATTATAACAGATATGGGACTGGGAGCACTTTAAGACCTATGGATAGAACTGTCAAGACAGACTGCTTAAATATTCCACTTCCAAGATATCAGTCAAGTTTGCAATGTAGGTGCAGATGCTTGCAGATATTCAGCTATTGACTTTCCTCTACTTTATTTTTGCCAGTATATCAGCATGTAGGTCATAGGACATACCAAAGGGTAGAATAAGGTTTCAATTAGGTAACAGCTTTTATTTTATGCCACTTTTTACAGACAATGCCAGTTTTTAGGAGAAAGCTGTCCTTCAGCTCTTTGGGCTATGTTCAGTCATCGGCTGTCTTTCAACAATACATTAAATGAATTGTGCAATCTGAGCATAGAAGATAAATTTATTTAAAAAGTGTGCACCACACTATTCATTTGGCATATTCCCATTTGTTCTTAATCTTTGGAATATAGTAGTGCCTTAGAGGATATAATGAGATAATGGAAGGCCAACCTGTGAATTTGAAAACTTACAGTATTGGAAAAATAAATAAATGAAAAGAAAGTAAAATAACCATCCTAAAATTAACACACAGTGCAGAGAATCCAGTAACTTCAGCACTTCTGACACCCAGCAGTAGTCTGAGGAAAATTGGAGCCCCTACAAAGCTGGAGAATATATTGCAGCCAGCCAGTGCTTAGCTGCTATGGATGACAGAAGAACATACAAAGGGATTAAGTAACAGTCACGTCTGGGAAGCAGAACACAAAAACAGAGTTGCAGAATCTTGGGAATTATCCCCAGTTCTGCTGAAGTCTTACTGGGCAACCCAAATAGTTGTTTCATATTTTTGTTTCTTCCCAACACCAAGTTTTGATTATTCCTGGCCTGCTGCTACAACATGGATACTGATGGGAAATCAAGGTTTGGACCTTGATTAAGGTTCTTCCCCTGGGCCTTTACAGCTTGTACAGTGCCTGGCACAACAGGGCTGGTATCTCTGTGGGGAGCTGAAGGCATTACTGTAGTATAAGTATCAATATTTTAATCTGCCTTTTTTCATCTGCTATCTCACGGTTTTTTCAAGTAATTTGGACATTTGTTCCCTTTGCACATTTCAAAAGGTCCCAGGGAGACTTCAGTGGATTGAGGTTCATAGATTATGTGGACCTGATTATTCAAATTCCCTGCACCTGGAGGGGTTTCTTTTGGTATTGCATGTTTCAAACTGAATGTTCACTAAATACAATTAATTTAAAATATAGAAAAATGAATTAAATGAGAACATTAGAACTGCATCTAAGTTTATAATCAGCATGATGTGGGGGATGGAAATAAATGTGGAACCCAGCTGAACAGTGTGTTGCCATAAGAACTCTTGACTTACAGCTGTTCCTTTGTTCTTTTTTGTTAGTTGTACAGCTTTTCTTTTTTTTTTTTTTTTTTTCTAGAAAACCTTACTTTGCATGAAAGACAAATTCATACTAGAAGACTGTTTGGCTTTGTGCATCATAATTTAAACAGAGTGAATTGAAATCTGTTAGTCACACAGCATTCTGATGGAGTGGGAAGTTTGGCATAATAGGTCAGTTCTGTCCAAAATTAAAAACTAGTGTTTTCTGAAACATAAAAATCAAATTAGACAAAAATATTTTTACTGTCTAGGAATGCTAACATGTCTTTAGTACCAAGTTAATGAAATAAAACAAAAAAACAAAAATTCCTTACAAGAGCTACACATGGAAATTGCCCTTCAACAGGTACTCTAGACATTATGAAAGAATGAGACAGATGGGGAAGACTGGAGGACTGCGTCTGATAAGCAGTCCTCGTCTACCATGGGCAGTTCTGAGGTCCTCTTATGGCATGGATTCAACTGTTACTTTTTTCAAAGAGTAACTGGTGAAGATGCCACCACCCACTTTTCCTGTGAGAGCATAGATCAACTCAGTTTGGAAGAAACCTCAGGAGGTCTCTGGTTCTGCTTAACTATGAGGTCACACAAGGTTGCTCAACATTTAAACCAGTATGATGTTGAAAACCTGCAGGAATGGAAACTGCACAACCTTCCTGGGCAGCTCCTTCCCCTTGTTGACTGTCCTCATGGTCAATACATTTTTCCTTTATCAAGTCAGTATACTTTGTTTTTTTGCTTGGGACATGCAAAGTTCCAATTTTTCAAGTTCCAGTGCTTTACCTAACCTGCAAAGATTCAAATCAGTGTTTAAATCAGTTTAATCTCATAATCACTGGGACATAGGCTGGTTGTGTGGGTCAAATGGTATTACCTGTTGAAATTGTTCTGCTGGCTAGAAAGAACTCTATGAATTGCTAGACTAGAAAAACTGATCTAGAGACAGCAGGAATCTAGTCTCATGGCTAGGGAAGAAAGGGACTAGGAAGAACAAGCATTTGGTTTCTGGTCCATACTGTAATAACTGTTATCATGCATTTCATGTTAATTAGTCACTCAGTAAAGTACATTAACAGAAACATAACCCAGGTTTTTTGCCATTCACAGAAGTATCCTGTTTGCTGCATTAAAAAGTCATGCTGTGGCTCTGGGATTTAATTTCTCCCACAGTTTCATCTAATGAAGCTTGGCTATTTTTTGCTAAGGTTGTCCAGCTTAAACAGGAAGAGTACCATATCCTGTACAGCCAGGTGGTGAGAGATCTGTTCAAAGAGACAGACCTTGAGCCTCCTCCCCCTAAGGTGATTTAGCAGATCACTACTTTAGCATCAGCACTTTTCCCTCTCCTGGACTCATTAGTGAAAGTGCCATATTCACCACTCAGTGCTCCTTCCTGAAGCTACGTGAACATGCTCAGTGAACAGCATTGACTGGCACCACTATGAGGCAGGTCTATTCCCTGTCTAGTTTATGAATTTGGTTAAAGTTTAGGTATTTAAGTCAGCTTTCGTTAGCTTTAATGGCTAACATTAGATGAACAGTAGAAATGATTTTCCCACTATCTGCCCACAGGTCTCCCATTTACAAGGAAATTAGAAAACACAGTAACAAAAAATATTTCTACCTCAGCTTATTTTTTTTTTTGTATTCCTTTCCACCCCTTTTTGATTGCCTGCTCATTTGTTGCAGAAATTCTAGTGTGCAAGGTGTAGAACTGTTAGGGTGGAAAGGTTAGTTTCATTGTTTAGGTGACTGAGTGCCTGCAGGGGACTGGGTTCCTCTCCTATGTTCACCACTATTTTCAAATGGGATCAACAGCAGATTTCTTCAATTAGAGTTTGCACAGATTTGTTACAGATATTTTCTGTTTCAGGACATGCTAAAAGCTCATGTGTGAAGTCCAAGTTAACAGGGGCTGTATTTTACACGTGTACACTGCTACATAAATTAAAACTTCTTCCCCTCCAGAACACTTAGCTGTATCAAAGCAGGCACCCAAATTAGCAAATATTTAGCAAGCGGCCTTCATCTCTCTGTGCTCAATTATATGATTTCTTAGAGGTGTTGGGAGGATAGATTAATTATAGAGAGAGCTGAGAGCACCACAAAAAAGCTGAGAAAACCACAAAAAAACTATGAAGAAATTGGTAATTTTGCATTCAGTGCAGTGTTTTGATGATCTGTGCTAAATAAGGTCTGGAATCAAACACAGAAGGATGAAGATAAAAAGGAAAACTAAATAGCTCCCCCTTCAGTTAGTGTCCATTTTATGCACTGAGTAAGTCCTGTAAGGGGGCAAAATGCAACATTAGTTCTCATACTTTATAACTTTTGAGTTCTTGAATCTGTAAATTTAATATTTGTGTAGCATGAGATTAGAGAAAATACACAGCAGAAATGGCACAAAAGAGTCTTCTTCCATGAAGACATCTCATAGATTTCATTTAAGTGATATATAAGAGTTTGTGCAAATTCTTATGTACAAAGAGCTTTTGTTATTTTTGTTAGTGCCGGAAATGAAGGTGCTTGTTATCAGTAAAGTTCTCAGCAGCTGCCTGACTAACAGGCTGCCACGTTTCCATGTCTGGCTACATGGTGCTGTGTACAGCAAGTACTTCTGGTGGTAGTATATATATTTGGAAGAGATCTAATATTCCTGAGCTGAAATGATGGGCCTGCCTTCTTGTGAAAAGGACTTGAAGGGTGGTTTCAGATACATGGAAGCTTAGTTTTTAAGCTTTTTGATTAGAGGTACAGTCTTTACTGCCCTCACGTGTACTCTTAAGTCTCCTGTGTGAATCGCAGTCCTCTCTGGAATCAAAAGGCAAAAGAAGACTCAGTTTTTAATTTCTGTCTGTCAATCACTTGAACAGAATTGATGACCCATTCACAGGGATTACTAAAGCTGCATAGGCAAGAACCCATTTGACAGGTAAAGGAAAACTCCCTTTTTGTTTGGTACCATCGTGGCTGTAATTAACATTTCTGTTTTGTTCTAATTATAGTTTCTGTATCTTAGCCATTATGCTAATGATGTTGTTCAGTAGTATGTGAGATTGCATTCATTATCACTGGTGAATTAAACCTTTATTAAAGAAAAATTCCCCCAGGCCTCATTCTGAACTTAAGTAATTATTCATTTGGTTTTATCCTGGCAATTAGCTTACATACTGTAGTACTCATGATTGAGTTTCTATACCTCCCCAGATGAGATTAACCCACCATGGTAAATAAATAGTTACCAGCTCCCACCATGTTTATTTAAGTGCATTATAGTATATATATCTATATCTATATCTGTATCTATATCTATATCTATATCTAAACCCAACAAAAAACCCAAAAACCTCATCATTCAGTCAAACAGCTTTCGAGTTCCTAGCAGGCAATACAGTTAGAAGGAGATAGTGCTGGACATTTAGGGCTCTGTGGAGCAACAGTAATAATGAATGAGTTTATGAAGCCCTCCAACAGAGCAGTTAATTCTTTCTTCAACTGCAATGACTTCCTTGCTCAATATGCTTTGTAACTGAGATATGCACTATATTCAGCCACACTCACATTGTAAATCAAGCCTTCTGAGAGCTTGCAGACGTAAATAATTTCCTGGATCAAGTAGCCTGGCTCTTAGTCATGAGAGGGGAAAATATGTTGAGGAAAATTCCCCAACTCCTACTTATTAATAGTTTCTGAATGCCTCACAAGTGCTATTGAATTCAACAATACTTCCCTGAAGAAAGATGAGGTTTTATGGCTATTTTACCAGCAGATCATGGAGGCATGGAGAAATTAGGGATTTACCAACAGTCGCTCAAGAAATCATCTATAGGAATGGATTTTGACTGGGGTTCTGCTGGAGCCTAACCAGATGTTTTACTTGTATTAACAGTTTTCACTCTTCATCTCTTTTTAGCACATATTCAGGTTAGAAATCTCTTACAAGAGGTGAGTCAAATGCATTTGAAGTCTCTTTTTACTGATCCAACTCATCTTATGCTGCTTTATAGTGAGAGGCGGCCGTTGTCCTAGCTTTAACTACAGCTACAGATTTTAGAAGTATTTTAAAATGGAAACACATTAAGGTCATTAAATGAATCTATCAAGCATCCTTGATTCCATACAAGACTCTGGTGATGGCTCATATATAATTATTGCATAAGGTGAAACTTAACGTGCCACCACAGCTAAAAAATTAATCAACTACCTGAGAGTTTTGACTGAAGAAGTAATTTAGGATTTTACCTTGAATTTGGGTAGCTAGTATATATGAAATGCAGACATTACCTCTACTGTGTTGTGAACCCATAAAATTTGCACAGACAAGAAAAATTAGTATACATTGATTTTTGATAAGCATCATTTAATCTCATGTATATTTTGGCAATATTTACCATGTACCCACAGGATCTAAGAACCACCTTAAACATCTCCGCTTTCAATTCCAAATACAAGCTGCATGTCATTAACCTTGCCTCAATATCAAACGTGAAGCACAGCAAACATAAAATAAATAAATGGAAAATAATTTTGAAAACTGCCACATTATTCACCTGTTGGGACAAAAACAAAGAAAAAGAGAAGCACAATGCTGTTACTGTCTTTCAATGCATGTCACAAAAGTATTTCACTTCAGATTCT
Organism: Apus apus; assembly: GCF_020740795.1. Taxonomy (NCBI): domain Eukaryota; kingdom Metazoa; phylum Chordata; class Aves; order Apodiformes; family Apodidae; genus Apus; species Apus apus. Next base: position 57,900,589 of record NC_067285.1, on the reverse strand, counting down.
CAAAGGTTATCTGCCTCACCTGCACTGACATCAGTGGAAGTTGTATGCCTAAATATATCTGAGTTTCTGGACTGCAGCTCTGTGCAGCTGAAAGTAGGATGAAAACTTGAGTAGAATTCAAGGTCATTAGTAAATACTACTAAATTAGGTATTACATGTGCATTTATATAACATAACGCAACACAATCTTGCTTGCAGTAGGTGTTATTCCACCTTTTGGGATATTAAAGAGCTTGCTTGATTCATAAGGGGTTTTAAAAGAATAGTGTGATATGTAAATGAAAAATATTGTTGTATTATAATATATCTCATTATTCTGGTAGGTTTGAATGGTGTACTGCAAGACTTCCACACAGAAGTCATTCTTCTCTGAGTATGCTTGCTTTACAGGCCACCACGTCCATTTAGGGCTCAGTGGCAGTATGGGACAATGATCAGGGAGGTTCAGCTTCCAGGCTTTGCTGTTAACATCACCCATCAATAAAAAGGAAGTTATAGATATGACCTGTTGATCAGTCCAAAATGAATGCTGAGTGCTATTCAGGAGAAAAGGAAGTAGTAAACTTGGGTTTCAGTTGAAAAAACATCTTGTCAGTTTGCATTAAGGAGTCTTCCATGTTTAATCATGTGTCAGTTATTTCAAAACAAACATTTCTGCTTATCAGTAAACCTATTTTTTATTTCCACAACAGCAAAGAAAATCAGGCTTGATTTTTATCCCTCCTGCATTAGTAGAAGTCATGCTTTCACAGTAATGAAAATTCTGAAGATCAATTATCTTTTCACTGATACCTATTCAAGTCAAATGCTGCCTGTGCCCTGACCATCCAGTGTTGGGATGCCAGTAGATAAAGCTTTGCCTCAGGACATCCAGTTGTATAAAAACAAAGTAGGTATTATCTACATATAAATTACCCACAATTCCATAGTCCTTTTAATCATGACCCCTCAAAATTCTCCAAAAAAGAAAGTTTCAAAGAAAAGACAGGAAGAAAACTAAGACTCCAGAATTTTCCACTGCAGAAGTTGTCTTATGTCAACTCTTATTGTGGATTTTTGTTCCTGGAAGACCTGTACCCACATTCTTAATTGAAGAGAGACATTTCAAATAATAAATTATTGACACAGAGAGAAGAGGACATTAAAGATGTTCAAAGTTTAAGCTGATTTTGTTGGTGAGCAGTGTATTTCTCTCAGAGAGCCTTGCATGTTAGTTAGCCTTACATTAGATTAACATCTAATGAAGCTGAAAAACAGTGCAATTCTAGCTTGTTTGTTGCTTTCCGTCACTGTCTTCACTGGTGATCATAACACCATATACAATCATAGTAACAGTCTTTCCATTAGTAGCAAAAATTTCTTGCTGAAAGGAGATACTGTTGATTTCCTGTTAGACTCCATGTCCTTGAAATGGAGAACTATGAAATGATGACTATAGGGGTTTATTAGAAAAACAGTCCTTGCTTTGTAGGGACTGGTCCCCAGTGCTGCTGCTTTAATGCCTTTTAAGCCTCTAGATATTTCAGTAAAAAGGTGCTAGAATATATTCTTTTATTAAAGGCATTTAGAAAAGTTTTAGCTTCACATTTTATATGCCACTGCCTCATTCATGTCTGAATCACATCACTTCTCTGGAATATTCAGGAAAAAAACATGAGTCCATTAGTTTTTTACACAATTCCTTATATTTATTAGATATGGAATTCCTAAAATTTTAAGTTCCTAGTTAAAGCTGCAGTTCAACTGTAACATATAGTACTTTCTAAAAGATAAATTAGAAAAATTACCAATTTTAAAAGAGTATTCCAGAATTCACCTACAATAAGGAAGTTCAGGACTCAAATTTTTATATTTTTAGAATCCTTTAAGGAAAGTAATTCTTAACCATAGCAATCTTGAACGTATTAGTGGCCAGTTGTAGTCAGAGATCTTAGTTCTGCAGGATACTAAAACGGCAATCTACAGTTAGAGACAATAGTAAAATTTACCCCTGGTTTCCTTGTAAATAGAGTGAAAGTCAGGATATACTCAGATTCTGCTGTCACAACTCCTGACAGATGTTAGCTGGAGTACTAACTTTTATATTATGCTTTTCAAAACTTACAAGTTTGTTTCACCTCCATTTGGCTCTGTCTCTCAAGCTTCTAGGTATACATCAATGCATTCCTTCTGCTGCAACATGAAGTGAGTATTAAGGAAGTTTTAGTAACTTCCTAAAAGGTCCTATAGATTTCTGTTGACATATGACCAAAGCTAATACGCAAGTAAACAGATCATAATATGCTGTGCATGTGAGCAGAAGGGAATGATTTTATTCCTGTCTGATACCTGTTCTTTTTCAGACTCCCCTAAAAGACACTGGGCAGAAATTGTATAATTCTTGAATTATATTGAAGCACATTTGAGTTCCATTACAATAATGACCACATTATGCTTTTCTATATTGAGGCTGGGAATGGATTTCCTAAAGAAAAGGAGATAAAAATAGTTTCAAATCAGGACAAGCTTTTGCTTACTCCACAGTCAGATGAAGTAAGACCTTAGAAGGTTCAGATCCAGAACGGGGAAACCTGCAAATGACTTTGCCACAGGCAAAAGTTAAGTAATGTTACAATATTTAAAAAAACTTTTTTGTTAAATTATTTGAGGAGGTTGCAGGGTCAAAAATAGAATTTTCAGCAGGTCAAAATATCAAAGCATATATTTTAAATCACTCTGACATATTAGTGTTTTTATTGCACATAGCACAGTAATGGCTTGCTGCCAGTCAGACACATTCTGCTTGCTTTATTTACACATTGAGGTCAATGAGATTCTAAAGCAGGATTACTCATTTGTCCCTAACCAATTTAAATTTGCCACTGAAATGACCTATGTTGTCAGCAGGATTGTCTTAAATGAATGATCCCAAATCCGTGCTACGTGAGTTAAGGGGCTTACTAGTCTAATGGTGATAATACCAATTTTGGTAGACTCACACTCTTCAGTGTGGTCAAAGAGTGCCAGGTGTCTTGAGAATATGATGTTATAACAGTAATATTGTTAACAGCATGTCATGTAGTTGTTGGCATTTTAATGACCTCCTTTTCATTTCTGGAGCCCTGACTCATGGTTACAAATGGTCAAACATCTCACACAGACCGAGTGTGATGCCAAGCAGCAAGCTTGGAGTGACTTTGGCTGCTTTGGTGATTCGTGTTTGTCTTTTCTACATGGGTGAACTTTTTTCCAAGATTAGTCGACAGACTATAAGAGATAAAAATTTTAGATCACTTCTGTGATTCCAAATCCTGGTTTTGTAGTTCCCTAACTCCTGGGTTTGAATGCAAGAACTTGCAGTTTCTGCCTGCATAGTATAAATTTTATGTTTTTAAATGTTTTCTCTATTTACCCTTGGAAGGTATATTGCATCCCTTTCAGTGCTGGGTTAACATAAAACGTATATTAGCCTGGAAGAGATAAATTACTTAATGTAATTTGGTAGCTACAGTCTTTGTCATTCTCAGAGGCCTGTTATTTACCCATCCAATTGTATAAACAATTGTTCCCATAATCCTCAGCGTTTAAGTATAAGGTTTCCATGGTAATCTTAGATTTTGTAAATGCTTGTCAATTCTCTAAACAATTAGCTTAAATAAATAATTGATAGCTATCTTGTAGCCAGAATATAATTTATTGGTATAAAAAGCAGAAATATACCTCTGCTATAAAAATAGACTAGTTTGTTCAGCCATAATAAGTTCACAATCTGCAGAATCATGACCCTACTGATAGTGTTAACAAAAGCTTCCTCCTTCATTATCTGCATTGCATTCAGCTGCTGTTTCCCTCCTAAACTCAATTATAATTCTAATAGCAGCTGTGCTGCCATTGTTTGTTGCAATTAATTTTAAAGAAGTTTGATTGGATGTCACTGGTCTTTTTGACTAAATGTGCAGGGTTCAAAGTATCCACTGCCACTAATAGCCCTCATCTCATCTCAAGATTATACTAATTATTTACATAATTATATACTATACCTTATAGAGCTATTATGTATTATTTCTAAATGATAGTTCTACAGCAAAGATGTTGAACAAAAGAATATATATAGTTTTATTGTCCTTACACATATTTCAGTGTTGGTGAAGATATGCTTATGATTACTCCCTCTTTCTCTGTTAGCCAACGATTGAAGTATCCTTCCAGTACGCTAGAAATTTATTAGAACATTCAGGAGTCTCTATTGGTTTCAATTATAACTCTTCATTTATTATTTCTTCTGTACAACTATGTCTGCAATGAATGTGATAAGCAAATACTTTTACAGGAAGAAATGTCCTCTGATGTCCTTCAAGTTTTGTTGTCCCATTCTATGACAGATCCTAGTATGATGATTTAATGTAATAATTACAGCAGCTGGTAGAAATACACTTCCTGATTACCACTTAAATAATTGTAAAAAGCCAGTTAATCTCTAGTGTAGTATAAGAATGTATATGATGGAATATTTCAGGTAATTTATACAAGAGTAGACAAAAAAACCTGAAGAAATTTATACAGGCTTTGGATTTTGGATTGACCTTCATGTTTGGAGCTAGTTCTATTGAATTTATATCACTACTACAAATATATCTTTACTTCCAGATAACTGATATATGTCAAAGATAACAAAGCAATAAAAAAAATAAATAAATCTGTGATATCTTAAGAAAAGGCTACGTGTTTAGATACAGAACTGGACTTCTTTAATGTTTATAGGTTAAATGAAGTGACTTGTAGTGGCAGTTTTATTCCAAAGACTGTGAAAGACTGAGTTTTGGTTTGGTGCACACTTAATACAAAGACAAGGCCATAAATTCTGGCTTCTTATAATGGAAAGTATGATAACAGTCACTTGTATGTATGTAGAGCATCAAATGACTTGGTGCCTGTTGAAAATTCTGGAGTGCCAGTGCATTAAATCATGAGGGCACTTTTTTTTCTGTTTGTTCTTTAGGCTGTCTTGAATGTTACCCCCAAAAAATCGCCACAGAACAAAGCCCAACAACTCCTCAAAACATTAAAAGAACCCTGTTGGAGTTGCAAAGTCAAGTGATTTCTATTTTTCACATCCACTGCACTGCATATGCAAATTGGCCTCTACGTATATACACAGCGTAATGTCCTCCAGTTGCATAATCATGAACATATTTGTGAGAAATTGCTGCCCCTTTCAGTACAAGAGATTCAGAATTTATGGTGGAAGAGATTGCAGTCAAGACTGCTCCATCTTTTGCAGAAGTTAGAAGGTACATAGCAAATGATGATGAGAATTGCAGGGGAAGAATGGTTACATAGTTAGAGTATTTGAAAATAGCCCACAGCAGCTCCACAGAGTTTCTTTTTGCTGATAGTTCATTTATGTAAAAGTGTTTGCTGAGGTGTTCGGTATTTTTGGATGCCTGACTCGGGATTTTGATGACTGATGCGCAGAAATACTGAGGATTCAGAGCTACAACTGATGTTTAGATTTCTGCTGCAGCTTGAAGCTTATGTTTAAAGCATATAAAATGTTAGTAGAATGCCAGACACACTGAAGATGAGATCCAAGATATCTGAGAGTGGAAACCCACAATTCATGGATACCCTCATCCTTTCTCTGTTTTGGTCAAAATGTATTTGCATGGCTAGTGGTGGGCATAGTCTCATAGAATTTCAAAAACACCTATGTGCTGGAAAAACAGTGTTTTAATACTTTTTTTGGGAAAACTATCAAGCTCCTTCATGCATTTTTGGGTACCTATTTAACTGTGAAAAATCTGATCATATTTGCCTTAGCTCCTAAGGCCTAAGCAGTAAATGACCATAAAACCCCCTCATTCCTCCCTTAGGTTGTTGCAAAGCAGATTTGTTAATGTCTCTGATCACCTGATACTGTCATGATGAGTCCCATGAAGAAGCTCATGAGGAAATTACTAATACTGTCTTACGCTCAGAGCATGAGTACTGTATGGTAAATGAGTCATGGGATAACACACTGAAAAAGGAGAAAAAAAAATATCAAAACACTGCTTATAAGGTGAACATAGTCACCTTGGTGCAGTGAAGGAGACAGGGTTCATGTGATTGTGAAATTAAGGAATTATTGTAATGCAAATGCAAAAGGGTTTCCTAATGCTTTAATAGTACTTGACTTTGCAACCTTAGTAATACTATCAGAACACAGGTCTTTTGTATTTAATGTTATATAAAGTTTTGGTTGGCAGTCATTTGGGAAAATACATATATTTAACTTACAGCTCTACCATGTGTTATTAATTGAATCTTCCTAAACTGGAGGCAATACAAGCTTTATTGCACCTCAGGCTGTCATAAATCTATATTAGGGGAGAGATGAATGCACTTTTTATTTTTTCCGAGTTGGCTACTGAATACTTACAATTGAAATCTTCTGGAAAACAAATATGAATCTGGATAATGAGACAAGTCTGCCACGTTGATGAAAATATATGTAAAGTTTATACTAGCAGAGCTTCAGAAGCACAATCCATTTACACGAGTGTTGTATATCTGTTCCAACTATCTCATTGTAGGGAATAAGAAAATGCATGTTAGAATTACGTATTGCATTTCACACTGAATCCAACACTTAATCATTGTTTAAAATTTAAAGGGTAATTTAATAAGAAAATTTTAAATCCATAATTTTAGTGTGAAATCTATGACACCACTCCCTCTCGCCACCCCAACCCCTCTTCCTTTTTTAAGTGTGTTTTTGGTATATCTGCCTATCTGCTCTGGACTTGGCAAATTCTGTGGATTTCCTTAGATTTCTTTTCAAGTACCATCAGGTAATTATTTTTTTTTGGGTCCTTCATCCTGTGAATGTATTTCTCAATACTACCAGAAGGCAAGCAATATGTGGGATCCAATAATGTTACTTTTAATTGCTTCTATTATGTCCAGTGTACAAGGAAGAGCTAGCAGTTATACCATGCTACTCCACTTCGAAGCAAAAGCTTTTAAATGTCTTATTTTGTCCCATAGAGGAAGATTTAAAAATAATTTTAAATTAACTGATCATTCTTTTTGGTTTCACAGACTTTTTACATTTTGACTTGAAAAACTGAAGGAAAAGAAATAGAGGGGGGCAAAATAAAATCCCAGAATACATCATTAAGAAATTGCACTTTTGATATTCCAGCCTAACCTGCATCTGTTCTTCCTGTATGTTATTCTGATTAGCTTGGATCTCTCTTACATTCCTGTTTACATTTCTTTTCAGTAGTTCTTTCTGATTCCACATTTTTTCTTCTATTTACAAATTAAATGTAAAGTGGTGTGTAGTGTGAGGTACCAGATGTGGATTACTTTCTTACCTCTGAAGCAAATGACATATAGAATAACTGCAAGTATTAGGGAAGATGGCAACACCTTGTAGTTGGTTGGAATCACAGTTCAGAAAATAAAGACAAATATTCATAAGTAAAAGTGTTTTCTAATATCAAAGTCATAATATCTTAAAAAAAATTCAAATCTGGGATGAGAAAATGGTAAAAGTAAACAAAAAAAATACCCAAACAGTAATAGATACATTTTTACAAATACATCACGGTATAGTTTTTGAAAGATTCAGCACTAATTGCAAGCAAACCAAGCATGCATTCTTATGTTTATTGTATTATTGGTCATTCTAATCAGCTCTAATGATTCTAGCCTATAGTTTTCTCTTACATTAAAAAGAACTATTATTATTAATGTTTTGTATTAAAGTAAGTGATTAAAATAAGTGATAAGCATACATATCTGTACTTTTTAGATATTCTCATTGAATACAGGATACCTAAGAGAAGTGAAGCCTTCAGAATTAATTTCAACAACTATACAATTTCTGAATAGCAGTAAGGAACAGTGTAAGTAAAATATGGTGCTGTGACTTTTATAATCAGGGGGTACAGACCTGATTCCAGGAGTAGAAAGCAGTTCTATTTTGTACAGTTACAGAGCAAGTGCTCTTGTTCTTGCAAGGGGAACACTCACTCATTGGTTGTAGAATGGGATAAAAGATGTTAAGTTCGCAGCAGCCTAAGTCTGCCTAGTTGAATTTGCACTTCTTAATAGCTTAGGAAGATTTCTGTGTTCCTTCTGGTTTGTGACCTGGCTTATGCCTGGGATTACCTGCCTCACTTGCTTTTAAGAAGCATAAGAATTATCCTTATCTGTGTCAGTTTGCAAAATGCACTCCTTATGTGCTTTATTCCTATATGCATATGTATCAGCACAACAGGAGTTAGGAGCACAGCAAGAGTCCCTAGTCCAGACTGAGTGCTTACATATAAAATTTACTTCTGGCATAACACAGGAAGCTATGACATGCCAGAGAACAGGCTATCAGAAATGAAGAAGCAAAAGTAAAATGGTTTGTCTGCTTGTTCATAAAATGGAATGTATGTTCAAGCAAAGAAACAGCTTTACAAATGAAGACAGTTCAACTGTTGGATTTTTTGAAAGAGATATTTAAATGTTTGTTAAAATGAGAAAATTATTTTCTGGGACTTCGTGATGTATTCTGGAAAAAGATGAACTCATTATTTATCCAAGTACTTTAGGGCTAAATTAAACAGGGAATCAAATTTTGCTTCCTGATAAACTTGGCTGTTCTAGGTGTTCCCCTGTTTGCTGGTTTATAGTCCCACATCCTGTGGGAACAGAGAGGAGTTTTTTTTATCATTTGATTTTCAACATGAGAAGCTTCTTGAAACTGGCAGGGAAATGACCTTCCTAAAACGCTTGCAAATCAAAACCTAGCAACTGGTTCTTAAACTGTTTTTGTAACTGATGAGATTGTAGACCTAATCCCTGTATAGGAGTATTCCAATACAAGTGTCCTAGATCTATGTTTCATCTTCTGTTACATGTTGTAAGTCTTTTTAGTGTACTCAGTGTGCAATTTCAAGCCTAGTATTTGACAAATATATGGTGGTCTAATGTAAAGTGTTTGAATGGTGTAAAGGGACAAAACCAAAATAAAGATTTTCCGTCCCAGTGCTTGGAGGCAGTGGGCAATTAGGCCAGTGGGTTGTTCTGAAATCTAGTAAAAGGTGACTGTTGTACTTGTTGGCATATGTGAAGTGTGTTAAGGCAGCCTGATTGTACTGAGGGGTTGAGTGGTAGCAATAGCACTGAGCAGGAGGTCCACGTTCAATCGTATTTATGTCATAGACATGCTTTGTCACTGCCAACTCCTATTTCTCTTGTTTATTACCCACCTTTCAGCATGCTTTTGTAGCTGGCTGCATACTGGCTACTTTGTTACCTAACTTGGCAATTTGAACTTGAATTCTCTGTTCTGTATTTCCTCTGATAGGTTGGCTGTTTTTTAATATTTTCTCTTCAAATGAGGTAATACGATTTGTCATTTCCCAACTCTGAGACCTTGGCTGTTCTCTGTTTGTTCTGAAGAATAACAACCAGTGGCTCCAACACTATTTCTGCCAGTTCCATTAGCTTGCTGGGATGATTTCTACTTGATTTCTGTGAATTTTATTTTGTTGCAATAAATGTATGTTAAGAGATCAGTTATTGTATTACTTAAGAAAACCTAGGAAAATCTGTTCTATCAGATTTTTTAGAAAGAAGGCTAGGAATGTGTGCTAGTATCTGGATGGCAAGCAAGAGGTGGATTTACAAAGGACAACAGAACTCCTGCAATGAATCTAGGAGACAGAAATGTAGGATTTTAAAATACCAGCAGATGAGCCGGCCAGTGGTGCATTTGGGGATGTTGCACACAAATTAATTATTTTTATACATAATAATTATTAAACATGAATTATTTAAAATTGGAATAGTGGCAAAAAAAATCTATTTTATAATTATTTTTATTAAAATGAAAGTTTATAAACCTGACCCTTCCCTAATAGGTCTACTTGATTAGTCCTGCATCTGAGGTTCTAAGTCAAGTTTTAATGAACTTTGTTGTCTTTTCTCCTTGTCATGTATTGTGTACTTTTAATTATGATATCAGAGATCAATGATTATTACATTTATTTTCCTAGACTGCTTTTTTAGCAGTTTTGCCCTTCAGCTATAAATTGTGATTCTGTACTTCTTCATTAAAGATCTTTGAGTACTTGAATAACTACTTAAGAGAAAACATTAAATGTAAGATTGTCCCATTAATTTAAGAGCAGGGACATTCTATTTAGACTCCCCTTTCCTTGCTCAAGGAGTCAAACATTTTTCATTTTGATAAACGACTTGCCTTGTTATAACTTTTTTAACTAATGGGTATAGAAAAAGAACTGTTAAATAAAAATGGTGTGACAAAAAAGTGTGACATTCACTTTATTTTATACAGAAACAAATGAAGGTAAACGCAAAGTGATTTTATTGAACTGTAACAACAAAACATTGAAAGTTCAGTGCTGAATTGGCCTTGAAATTTATTCCTTGCATAATATAGATCGCTTCGCCTCCAGATGTAGGTTTAGACACAGCCTAAAACGTCAAAGTCCAAGACTTCTAGCAATGCAGTACTATAAGACATTTAGGTAATTTCTCTTTTCTAAAGGATGTAATAAGTCCTCCTACCCTGAGCATCAGCATTGGCATCACGGGTTGCATTTGGATGCTATTCAGAAGCAAAAAGTGCCCCGCGCCCTGCTGACATGCTTCTAGAGAGGTTGTTTTAATTGTGTCTAATAAAAGAGGTCGTATCCAGAAATTCACATTGCTTGAACTGTTCCTGAGGTGAGGAACAAGGCTATAGTTTATAAGGAAGTCAGCCCTCCACATGTGAGTGTCAAAGCTCCTTGGTCTCATCAGGACTTGGGCTTCCTGAGTGCAGTAGAAGTACATGCATGATGTACACTTACAGGATCAGATTCCTTTCTGGACTACTTTTTCATGTTGAAATTGTTTAATTTATAAAAACAAGTCATGATCAGCTGCTGTTGAAGATCCATGTGGTGAGAGAAGTTTCTTACTTGGAATTTTAGCCCTTTCTGTTTTTCATAGGGTACTGTTAAAAGGTATTTCATTTAACAATATAATTTAGCCATCTAACTTCAGATGTGCTACAGTTTGTGATCTATATGCTTTCAGTACTTAAAGAAGACCTATTAAAAAGATGTGGACAAACTTTTTAATATGGACTTTTGTGATAGGACAAAGGATAATAGTTTTAAAGTGAAAAAGTGTAGATTTAGGAGATATAAGGAAGAATTTTTTTATGATTAGGATGATGAAACACTGGAACAGGTTGCCCAGAGAAGGGGTAGTTGCCCTATCCGTAGAAATATTCGAAGTCAGTTGGATGAGACTCTGAGCAACCTGATGTAGTTGACTGGGTTGGACTACATAACCATTACTGCTCCCTTTCAATCAAAGTAATTTTATGATTCTGTGATAAACAGTAAGTATCGAGCTTGAAATTTTCACAGGGGCTGAAGAATAATTACACATTAATCTTCCATTAAGTTTTGAACCTTGGAAAATTTTAGTCAAGCTTATCATTGGGGTCTACACATTTGTATATTGAACGAACCGGCATATTAGAACAGTAATCAATAAATCTTTCCAAACTGGACACCTTTGTCCTGTGTTTTAATCAATCCAGCAGCTCCACATCTTGGAAGACTGTATACATCTCAACTTCTTAATTTGTAGAAGTTCACAGTTCCATCCTAGTGTGTTTCAGTTAAGTACTGAAAGGAAATCTATCTGTACAGGTTATTAGTGTGAGTGTCAATTGCATTTAAGTATATGTATCAGAGAAAAGATGTTGGTCATTATAATTTTTATTATTTTTTTTTTTCAGCTGCCACTGATGCTATAAAAAGCATAAAAAAGCATCAAGCAATTGAAATGGCTTTCACATTATTTCCTCCTCTTGGTGCCAAAGTGAAGAACATAATTACAGTGCCGCTACCGTGGGTGCACCCTATTATTGATGGAAGATGTGGATCCAAGAAATTAGGTAAAAATTTCAACCCCTCAGAAGGATATGAATGTAATGAAGCGCATTAAGGTATTGTACCTTCCACACCATCTATTAGAGTCTGTATATGTGGTTTATACATTTCCACAAACAAGTTTACCATCACCCCTGCCACTGAAGGACTGTTATATACTTTCTAAAAACTATGTTAGTTTACCTATTTGCTTTCCACAGGGTGAGCTATAATCCTACGTTTTCAGGAGTTTCCAACACAGAACCTATTAACTCAACAACTGAGCCCCACACTTAACCTGTAATATTTTCTCTATGTGTATTAATATAAAGAATAACACGGTCATCACTTTGAAGGTTCAAATTCAGGGGCAGAGCTGTTTTTCTACCACTTTTGTCTCAGAATCTGCATGTGCAGAAAGAATCCACAGTGTATATATTAAGGAAAGAAGATTAAAAGAACAGAGAGAAGGGTGCCTTTCTGGGTTGTGCTAGCATTGAGGCTACAGTGCTACATGAATGTCTAATGTGATACACTTAGTTTGTCTCAGAGCATGATTCTACCAAGAAATGGACAATTACTGCAGTAAAGGGTTGTGGGAACAGGAGAAAGGTGAAAATAAAAGGAAAAAAAAACCACATACAATAAGAAACCTCCACAAAATGATACGGAGTGTGTAATGGAGCTGGGGTTGTTTAGCCTACAGAAAAGAAGACTGAGGGGAGACCTTATCGCTCTCTACAACTACCTGAAAGGAAGGTGTAGCTGAGTGGGAGCTGGTGGTGTAGTGAGGTGGTTGTAGGTCTCCTCTCTCAAGTAACAAGTAATAGAACAAGAGGAAATGGCCTCAAGTTGTGCCGGGGGAGGTTTAGATTGGATATTAGGAAAAATGTATACACCAAAAGGCTTGTCAAGCACTGGAACAGTCTGCCCAGAGAGGTGGTTGAGTTACTATGGCTGGAGGTATTTAAAACTTTTAATTGTGGTGCTTAGGGACACGGTTTATTGGTGGACTTGGCAGTGGGGTTGGATCTGATGATCCAAAACATTTCTATGTTACTATGAAGTGCACAGCAGGCTGAGTTTTTGGTTCCTTAATGTCAAAATAAGAAGAGTTTTCCTTGAAAGAAGCTTGGACTTGGAGAAAATATCAGACTAAAGTCTGCATAGGAAATGATCCATGATTTGCACTTGTTATACCCTTTCCTCTTACTTTTCAAGGTAATAGCAGCCAGGCTCTACGTTAGAAACTCAAGGACAAAATCTTCTTGGCTACTCCCAGACATTCATGGGAGTTTTCTGAAGGTCATTTAGACTGTAGACCTATTTCTAGTCTTTTGGCCAAAAGACAGTACTTTATAGTTACACAAAAATGTGGAATGTAAGGATGCTGACTACAAGCACAGGTTATTTTTCAAATGTGTATATAAATGAAAAGATTGCAGGAAAGAAGGAATACATAGCAGAGGAGAGTGGGAGTCATTCCTTGTCCAGAAAACATTCAATGTTCTTGTGCTGCATGCAGATGAAAAGAGCACTGGATTGAAATTAAGACAGTTGTGCTCAACCTTGGTAAGTTAACAAGTCAGTCTTCTGTCACTTTTCACAAGTGTCCTCATAACAGCTGCTGAGTTCAAGAAATCATTACTCAAAGCATAATTTTCTATCTCACTCAAACTTTAAGTTGCAGGCTCTGTTTTTAAACTCATTTGTCATTGCTATATTTTCATCAGTAATAATTCATTACTCTAACAGCTGTAAGCCTCTGAATGAAAATGAAGGATTTTTTCTATTACCTGCAGACATAAAAGGTACTTTTAATGCAAACATACAAAAGCATTTCCCTGTTTTTGATGTACTATAAGCACTGTCTCTGGCGGTGCTTGAACTGGTACTATGATATTGTGAATTATACTTTTTTTGAGCCAGATCCCTATCTGCTGGGAATAGTCATAAATCCATTGATTTTAATGCAGCAAGGCTGGTATACAACATTTGTAGACAGATGCCATTTTTGTGTGATTATTGAAGTCTGCCAAGACCTGAAGTATTTAGATGCTGTCCTCATGCTAGTCAATATTCTAGGTAATAACTTTCTGTATAAAATGCTTCTTCAGATCTTTGATAGCATATTGGTCTGTCAGATTTTGATTACAATATAGCCAAGAATAGTGATGGAGACACAAACAGATCTTGAAATGAGATTATGATGTATATGGTAAGATCTACCTCTGAAGGGCTTTCGAGCTTTTTTGCTCAGTGACCAGCGCTTTGCATCTTCTTGAGTTACAGCAGTTATTAAACTGGCTGACAAGAGAGATGCAATAGCTGCCTTGATAGGCACTTCTGTGGTTCAGAGACACATCTTGCAATAAGCATTTTAGCTCTGGATAACCCTGGAAATTGTGTCTTTCATCATTAATACTCATAAACACTATAAGATTCATATGGCCCTTTTTTGCTTACTGTATCTGTTTCTGTGGCTTCTGAGATACATTGAGGTTTCAGTGGGTAACTGTGAAGAAGTGAACACTGGCTTACAAGCTCATCTGTAGGCAGCACTTTCACTATTTTATGAAAATCTAAGCCAAGATAAATAATCCTTCAACTGTGATTGTATTTAAACTCAAAGTGGAAGTTCCCATAGGCATTTAGGTACAACATTTATGTAAATTACAGACTTCGGTGCAGTGTACCATTAATTTCCAATCTAAATATAAAAATTCGACATGTGTTTAAATAAACAGAAATTAAGATTTTAAACTTTTTGAAATACAGTATTTTTTTCATATCCCTGATATACAAGACATGTTTTCATAATACTTCTGCACTTTGTCAACCTCTATTGTTCCTACATTACCAGTAAGTAGCATGCTAAAATCTTTCTTAAGGATGAGTAATGTTCACTGTATTTTTTAACTGGCAAATGGAAGATAATATTAATTTCCCTTGGAAAAATTTATATATATAAAAATGAATCTTCCTACTCAATCTGTTTGCCAGTTCTTGTATTCAGATTGCTTTACTGATTAAAGAAGCAGGGCATGAAGGTTTAATTCACATTCAATTTTGGCATAGCGGTAAGTTTTGCAAGCATTTCAATTTTCAGTATATACCAGTCTTGATACTTGAAAATGGGACAGTATTTAAAATTCACTTTTCTGAAGTACTTTTAGGTAAAGAAGGTACTGTTTTGTAATTTAAATAATGGCAAGGGTGATTGATCAATACTTTTATTTTGCTGTGTGAGCAATTTGAAATAAATACTAAGCTATATAACACTATGAGTGATGACAGATCGCTAGCTTTTCTCTGTTGGGCTTGTGGTATACTATTTCCTTTCTACAGTGAAAGGAAGGACATGATTTTTTACTTTATCTGTTACAAAAACCTGGTTTCTCTATGGAACCAGGATATGTTTGAGTTTTTTTGAGTTGGTTTGGTGTTTTGTTATTTTTATTTTGTTTTTTTTGGGGTGGGGCATTGTAACACAAGACTTTTTTCAATGTTTTACTGCAGCAAAGAATCAATAGCACAGAATTGTAATGTTATTGTGCTTACCAGAAATGCATATATATACATTGAATTATCAATATAGACAGTACAGCAATAGGCTTAGTGTGTTTAGTTCAAATGGAGAAGTAAGGTTGCAAAACATTTTTGAAAATAAGCATTTCCTTGAGAAACTAATTTAGAAACCCATTGTTTAATACCAGAGTCTCTGTAAATAACCTGTGCCAAGGATGGCTTCCTTGAGATGTTTAGAACAGACACAATTTCACCAACCTGTCACTGCTAGACTAAACTATGATAAGAAGGCCCTGAAAGTACTGTTTCCTACCAATTAGGACAATTGTAGTATTCTTCGGTCTTATTATGTATGTGAGAAGAAGCTTTGTAAACATGGACTTAGCAATTCCAAGAAAGAAGCAGAAAGGAAGCAATGTAAAATGGAAGGCTGAGGTACTCATACTTCAAGAAGCAGAGTCTATTCTACTACCTGAGCAAGAGGAGGCATGGCAGGTATTTAAATGTCCGTATGTAGTCTATATAGCTCTTTCTTTTAGCTTTGATGTGATTTTCCCAGTTTAATATGCATGATATAGCTTTGAAAATGAAAAGAAAAATACTGAAGAGCTGTCATGGGATGCTTTTCATATGATGACGGTTTGGGGTAAAGGCATAAAAACATCTAATAATATCTTTCAAGCATTATTCTCTGCAAGATGTCATGAAGACCAGAATTGGAGCAATATGTAGTCTTTAACATCTTTGACTGTAGTAACTGAAGACACTTTTGATCATTAAAAAGAAAACTCAACACTTAAAAAGCACACAAACCAGTAGGATTTCCACAACAATACAATTCCACATTTACATCCCAACAGGGTCAGTTTTCAATGCATTTCACATAAAAAAAAAAATATACTGTTCTCACTATTGTTTGTGTGTGTAATTCTCCATACCCCATGCTGTAAATACACTCCGCAGTGTAAGATCCATGCTGAGATCAACAATATATGCCCAGTGGGCTAGGCTAGCAATATCAACTGTATGTTTATATTTTTTCCTTTGCATTTTTGCAAAGCTGCTTCTTCCTCTGTCTTAGCTTGCTATAGTTTGGGGGATTGTAAAGCTGTCTCTAAAAAAGCATATTGCAATGCAGCATTTAAACTCTCAAATGAAAGCTCAAGGTCTCTGCTTCAAGGTTTTTATTTTTAAATGTTTGCAGTGAGACAGAAATTTGCACATTGACAAGAATGTTTGTAGAAGTTGTAGATCTCAGTGCCTCACTTAGGGTGAGAATTGTGGCTCTTTCACAGTGTAGCATTTCACATTACAGCACACCTTAGTTTCCTGAAATGTGCTGGATATCAAAAGACTCTGCAGTAATATTCACCCTAAAGTCCTTTTAAAATATTAGAAATGACAGCTCGAGTACTCAGAAAGGGAAACTTTTATTTAACAAAAAGTAAAAAATTGCATTTCTAAAGTGTTTGGAAGAAGACAAAGGGGAGATGCCACATCCCTTGTTGTCCTGTTTTCATATGAATCTGTGAATGTGGCACTAGGGTTAGTAATAGTTTAGCAATGAAGTATATCCAATCATTTGGGGAAAGTCAACACTTGACTAATTTTGTGTTTAAGAGGTTTTTTTTGGAGTGGCTGCAGTTTTCTAAAATTTCTTCCATCATGTTGCAAAATAGGAATTTGAAGTCTGACCTGTATAACTGACTGTGACTACTCAATTAAATCACACAGTTCTGTTTCTGTTTTCTGATTTGATCAACTGAGCCCACTGAAAAGCAAGTAATGGAGCATGAAGTCTTCATATTGCATTTCAAATATGCCTAGCAATGCTCAAGCCTGTTCAGCTGAAAGTTTACTCAAAAGATTCAGAAACATGTCCAAGGTAGAATGATGGAGAAAATGCCACTAAGTACTTAAATTATTCTGAGCATCGATTCACAATGACAAACCTGAACCATTTTTAAGTGTTAGGAACTATCTAGAATCCTGGAAATGCAGATACAGGATGATTTCTAAACTGTTCTGCGTCTACTAGACTGAACTGATGTTTCTTAGATGTAAAGCACAATTCATTGCAATTTATGAAGACTGATAGTCGTGTAGGATTTCTTTTAAGTTTTTGAAAACAAACACAACATAACGCATCTACTAAGAACAATTTTTCCGAATTACTTTCATAATGAGAAATGCAGAGTTGTACGTATTATGTACATACACATACATGCATTTATGTATAAATATATACTAACATTATACATATATAATTGTTCTTTATTTTATCACATCAATTTTTTTTAAGGAAGGTGCAGCTACTGCTTTTTAATTTTTTTTATTTTTTTTTTTTATGGAAACAGTCACCATCCTTTTTTTCTGCAACCTCTGAGTGAAAGATGTCAGTATTCTTCAGTGATATGTTTTTGTTTAAAAATCTCCTCCAATGTATCCAAAATACAAATTTTAAACCCTTCAAAATAAAAGAAAAAATTTTTAATCAAGCTGTCACTATTTTAAAGTTCTACTTAACAGAAGTATCAATATAAATTTTGAAAATATCAAAGATAACAGCTAAAAAGTTTTGTATTTTCTTTTCTTAACTGCTGTTTATTACTGGGTTGTCATTTCCTGCTTATCATGAAGCAAGATATAATCCTTTCTGAGGAAAGATAATCAAATAGCATCATAAAGATATATTTTTATATTTGCAATTACATTATTAAATGGAGTTACTTATCAACCTAGTGGGCCAAGAACATGAATCCTAATTGAAATCGAGTCAAGTTAACCTTTATTAGAGGGTTTATATAATCAAGATATCTTAAAGGTCTGCAAAGATCTTATAAAGAGCTCATAAACTATCTCAGTATAAATGTAGCTGGAATTCTGCCCTTGAATTAAGGATTTAAAGTTCTGAGAAATATTGTTGATTAATTCATGGCAGAACAAGGAATGTTTGTCCTGCTCTGCAAATAGTTTGGAGGTAATTTCTGTCCCAACAGCCACATGCAGAAATATGTGCTATTTAAAAAGGAATTAACCAGAGAGCTGGAAAGTTGGGTTAATTAAAAAAAACTAAAATTCTTCTTTTAGTTACAAGAA
Organism: Apus apus; assembly: GCF_020740795.1. Taxonomy (NCBI): domain Eukaryota; kingdom Metazoa; phylum Chordata; class Aves; order Apodiformes; family Apodidae; genus Apus; species Apus apus. Next base: position 57,882,047 of record NC_067285.1, on the reverse strand, counting down.
TATAGAATTAAATTAATATGCTGAATGGGAAAGATAATGAAAATTTATAATTTATTACCTATGCTGCTAGTCCATTCATTAGAAATACTAGCAAAATATGTGGAATTTGTGTAGTTCTTGCCTACCATTTGAGACCTTCCTAGAATAAGGATTCCATAATTCATATTAAATAGTGAAATGCATGCAGTTCTTTATGAAGAACTAGTAGAGTAGAAACACCTTGTTATCTTTTAGTCCCTATATTAAAACATTACATAGAAAAGGAAAATCAAAGTTTCATCTTTTGTGGTTACTAGCATAGATGTGCAATCAGTAAATCAACAGGTTGGCTAATGTTTTTCTCGGTTCAGGGTAGAGAGCAAACTGAAAGGCATTCAGGTTTGACTCTAGCAATTGCAACAAAGCTGTGACTTCCAAGGACCATAACTGCCGTACAGAAATTGCTGTACTGTATTACATCTCTAGCAAATATACAAACACATACAATTTTAATAACTTAAAAGCTTTGGAATTCTACAGCAAGAAGAGCACTATTTCAAAATTCTGCTGAGAGTGATACAAGTGTAACCCTGAAATCAGATCCATTAGAAACCAAAACTGAAGTATTACAGTTAAAGAGCATAATACTCAGAATTATAAAGCTGGAAGCAAGGCAGAGTTTCAAAATAACAATTTTTTTTAACATCAAAATTACTCCCTACCCTTCCCAGACAGATATCTGGAGATAGATTAGTATCTTCCTGGTAATTCAAAGAAAAGCAAGGCTACTGTAAAGGGTGAAGTGGCGACTGGGGAGAAAGGTTACTGTACTAAAGAGGTTTTTTTGTTTGAAAAAACACTTTTTCAATTAACCAAACACAAATATAGCTTCTTGTGTACAGTCAAGAAAGTTGGTACTGTCAAATCTGTGATTCATGCTTGCAGTCCTTAGAATATGAAATCCAGTGACAAGATTGATTTCTAAAACTGTAGAAGTGAGTTGTATTTTATGAAACTAGAAATTGTTTAAATCCTACCTTCTTGACTCTTGAAACATATTTACTGTTGATCACCATACATCTGTTTTTAGTATTTTTGCCTCATCTAATTAGTTAGTGTGAAAGTTTCCACAAATATGTTTATGTTGTCCTATAATATTTAAAAAATTAATTGTTTTTAAATATGGAAAATATTTAATGAATGAATTGTCTGTCTTTGAAATCAATATAAACTACATGCTTTGCAATCCTACTAAAATGCCTTCTTGCATTTTCTTTGGGTACTATAGGCAAAATATTGCTTACATGTATTTTCCTTGATGCCAATGGGAATTTTTAATGTAAGAGGAATCATATTGCCAAATATCTTCTATGGCTCAGGCATTCGACTTTCTAGTGTTCGTAACTGCTCTCAGGGTTTCAATCACAAGAAGAAATGTTGAAACTGTTGCTTAGCAAACTCCTTTTATGAGCACGAAAGACATTTCAGAAGATATATTTCAAATTAAGAAATTGGAACCAATAATTTTAGAGATCTGATTTTTTGAGTTCCTGATGACATCTCTATACTTGCTGGTGAGTATGACAAATTATCCACAGCGACACAGCAAGCTGCATACCTGCAGTTATTTTCATTACTACATCACATAAAACCAGAGTCTGGGATTAATAGGTTCTGCCTTTTTATATGAAAGTGCTAAGCATCACTGAGAAGACAGTATTTAGTCAAAGTACTAAGAAAATAGGAATCCATTTATTTCAGGGCAGTTTTTTCCACCCAGAGTCATTGTTACTGGCCTTACTCCTATATCTGACTTATTCTCTTGAGTAGTCTCCAGCAGGTGCCAATATTTAATACAAATGCTTCCAGTCCTCCTGAGTAATGTACTGGAGATAGTAATGTAGTGGCAAAGTTTTAATATTTGCTAATCTGTTTTCAGTTGGTTATCCTGAAAATAATGTCTCCTTGTCCTGTTGGCATCTCCAAAGGCTACAGTGAACAGGTGGGGTGTTCTCTTTCCAGGAAATGTCAGTTTGATGTCTGGAAGCAGATGTAGTTTTCCCTGACATAGTGTGGGTCTATCTTCTAACTTAATAGGAGCTCTAAATAGCTGACAGGTGATAATACATCTAGTCAGCTCAAAGCATATTCTGACTATAATGCCAGCTAGTAAATGGGAAACTTTCACTCCTGTAAAAAATCATGTCTAAAACCCTTTCTGATTAGAAAATGAAGTCAGCTACCTTCATAGATATACGTAATTTATACGGCTATGTGCATAGAAACATTATTTTGTAAAACAGCTGATATATTAGTTATCTGATATTAAATATCTAATCTGACCTCTGATGTCAGCTCCAGAGCAAGGATCAAAGCCTAAACCACTAAGTAAATTTTTTCTTCCAGAAACCCATTTTCACTTACTGAACATTTTGGGTGGATCAAGTGTGGCTCCATCAGCGCAGTTCTTAAAGACTGAAAGCTTTTTCTCCAGGCTCTGCTAGCCCTTTGGTGACTTCTGCAGTCATACTGGCTATTCCAATTTTGCATTATATAGTTATTCAGAGACAAGAGGGGAACGAGATGGAAACAAGGAAAGGGGAGTTCAGATATTAGTTTTTTTCACTTGCTCTCAACCCTACTGTCTCCCTTCAGTCTTCTCTGGTCTGAGAGAGAACCATCTTCCAGTTTTCCCCAGCAGCTGGTCCATCATTTAGAGAGCAATATTTTCTTCTAGATAGAGTAACTTGCTCTCTGAGAGCTGCATTGCTGAGGATGTTCAGCTAGTACCAAACTTTTATTCCTGCTCCATCTAGTTCTTGGTGTATATTACTGCAAACTGTAGGCCCTAAAGTGAATATTTGATATCCTGCTGAGATGTCATCTAACTCTAGGTTGTGGTCAATTCCTGGTTTGGATCACAGCCTTACCTGTATTGCCTTTGCCCTCCTTGATGTAACCTGGCAATCTGAATTATGAGGATTTGGTCCTTTGTACATTTGTAGTTGTACAAAATGTAAACTTGATTTTAATGAACTTGCTCTGGTATGTAATCATTGCCAATATGAACTTGAATGTGGTAAATTGCTTCATATATATTATAAAACATTAAATAAAAAAGAAATTATGTCCTCTCAGTTTGTGATACGTTGTTACATACCCATTATGGGTGAGAAAGATCTTGGAGATCTAAAACATGAATGAATCACAAGCCGTAAGAAGCAAATACGTAAACCTTAGTCCTGCAAATATTCAGTTAAATTATTTTTGTCATCAGGAAATCCAAATTCATTTGACTGAATAGTGGGTAAATTATTTGCCAAACCCCACTTTTTAGAACAACAGTGATTTTGAGCTCACATTCTGAATAATTTTTCCAAATGGATGATTCCATCATTTGGCATTGTGTACTACAGAAATGTATGTGTGTAGATAATAGATACAGATAGATTGACTGACTGACCAACCGACTGACTGATCAAGTTTATTTGCCAGACCTGAGATTCAAGGAAGAATAATGACTGACATTTCAAAAACTCCTGAAAAACAAGATTTAAAAGAGAAAGAATGACACAATTCTGACAATTGACTCGTGAATGGCTACATTGTCATTCCGCATGGAGATCTGCTTGAATCAAATTGAATAACAATGCTCTTTTTCTTCATTAAGGCCATTAAAATCTGTAAGGCTATGGGACCTGGATAGACATAAAGGTTTTAAAAAGCAATGAGGAGAGACTAATGCTCATTGCTGCATACTTACTTGAAGAGCCCAATTAAGTAACAGTTTGTGCTAATTTGTGCTCTCTGAAAAATCTAAGTGGAAAAACTTCATATTTGATATTGCATTGGTTCAGAAAAAAAACCCCATAATTTCTTCTCAGAATAGAAATATTACAAATTCTTTTTGGAGTGCAAAATCATTTTTACTATTGTAACTGGAGATAAATGTTATTTGAGTATAACAAAAAAATGTAAGAATTCACCAAGATTCTCTGTGACTCACCAGGCTGTTTCAATGGAGTGTCTCTGGGAATATTGCAATTTTATATTGTTTTTTGGAAGTGCTAATATTAGCATCAAATGTGATAAGAATTGTTTAAGTACCTAATTGCATGCTCTCTATCTGGCAATTGGATTTAGCATCTTTAAAATTTGGTTTTTTGGAGTGCTTTATTTAGTTTCTGTTAATACCCTGTCATTTAATAATTGTAGTGGGAGACTAAGCAGAATGTGGAACAAGGAAAGATTTGCATATTTCTTTGATACAGTAGTTTGTGATAGGCTATGACCTTTCTTTTAGACTGATCTTATAATGCAGTTTTGCTGAGACTGGCATAAACACCACAGAACAAGGAGAGACCAGACGGGGAGACTATTAATCCCTTATTCTATTCCTTTGTTATATGACTAAGGGAAGACTGAATCAATCAATCAAAGCTCTGCAAAGCAGTATTAAGCAATGTAATTCTTGATTATATCTCCCTCTCAAAATATATATCAGCCTGAAAAATGCTTTTTTAAACCAAATCTTACCATGAAAACAGAAAAAAAATATATAAATGGCTCTTTTTCTTTTGCCCTAAGACTATGATGAAAAACACATCTGAAAGAAACTGTGGCCGTGACTTCATGTTTGAGATTTTGCCTGTTAAAACATATTACTACAGGCCTCTGCCTTTTGCACTTGTAACCCAAGTAAGAAAATGGCATGCAAGCAAAAAATCTTCTGGAAAGATTGGCTAATGGCTATGTAAACAGCAAATGCTTGCCACAATATGGGCATTAGGGATTTTTATTGCAAAGACTCAGTGACTACTGTGAATGGTGTAGAGCTCTGAAATATGGTACCAAGGCTCAGAACTAGTTTTGCAATGTTTTTACCAGAAGCTTTGGGACCTTTTACTCAGGGCCTATGTAAAAAAAGGACTACAGCAGCTGAAAGACGATTCTGTACTGTGCTGCTTGGGTCTTCTGCAGGGGCCTGGGGTGATGTAAATAAAAAGAACACATAGGCTTCAGGGGCATCAGCAGGGTCACTTCAAGCATTTGCACATAAGCAAAGAAATACCTTTAAAGAAACACTGCGTATGCAGATGCAGGGCCGTGGTCTTATTGGGATGATGGAGACATAGTGGGATGGCTGAAGTGCTGCAATGGAGTGATACAGGCTGCTTAGGAAGGACAGGCTGGAAAGATGAGAGAGAGGAATTGCTCTGTACATCAGAAAGCTGGAGTGCATGGAACTCTGCCTGGAGATGGGTGGCAAGCCAACTGAGAGCTTATGGGGCTGGGACACATTGTACTGGGTGTCTTCTATACGTTTCCTCATCAGGAAGAACAAGTAGATGTAGATGAGTCCTTCTATGGAAAGCTAGATCTAGCTTTACATTAACAGACTCTAGTTCTCACGGGGGATTTTAATATCTGCTGGAGGAACAGCACAGCAAGAAAAAAGGAGATTCTAGGAGACCATTGATGACAACTTCTTGACAAAATTATAGAGAAACCAATGAGGGAAAGTGATTTGCTGGAGCTCATGCTTACAAAGAAGAAAGGGCTTCCTGGGGTTGTGAAGGTCAAAGGCATCTGTCACAGAAGCATCCTGACTTCCAGCAGCCTCTCTGACCCCGTTGGTTTGCGACAGCACCCTTGTTAGCAGTGACTAAGAAATGGTGGCATTTAGGAATTGGAGAATAGGGAACAGGACAAAAAACTCAAAGCAAGGAAGATGTACCTTTGGTGGAAGAGGATCGGGTATGGGAATTTAAGCAAACTAGGCCTACATCAGTCTGCAGGCCTTGAGGGGATGCACCCAAGAGTGCTAAGGGAGTATCTGATGTCCTTGCAAGACCTTTCTCAAGTATCTTTGAAAAATCATAGCAATTGGAAGTTGTCCGTGAGGACTGGATAAAAGCAAATGTAATTTCTGCTCTCAAACAGGGCAAGAAGGGGGGCCCAGAGAACGACAGCTTGGCTAGCCTTACCTTGATTCCTGGGAAGGTAAAAGAAAAAGAGTCAGTGAACACAAACTGAAGCAGTAGATTCTATCTGAAAATCCAGAAACCGTTCTTTACTGTGAAAGTGACTGAGCACTGGCACAGGCTTCCACGAGAAGTTATGGAGACATTAAGAAGTTGTCTGGACATGATCCTGGGCAACCTGTAGGTGGCCCTGCTTGAGCAGAGGTTTGGACAAGATAACCTGCAAGGATCCCTTCCAACTTCAATCATTCTGTGATTCTGTGAGCTGACAAGAAAAAAAGAAAGGCTTCAAAATATTGTGATGGTCCTGAAAGAAGTGAGCTCCCTACTGTACCTTTGGCAAGGATGAAGTAAAGGTTTCGGGAGGCTATCTCAGTAACGATGAGTGGAAAAACTCAGTTTCTACTCTCAGTCTACTTTTTGAGGGTTGGAGAATGTGCCCAGCAAATATTGGGGCATGAAAAATAGACTCAGTCATGGAAGTGGCATCTGAATAACTGTCCAATCTGCAATTCCAGTGACTTTTCCCTTTCCTCAAATACCATTACCTTCCATTTTCCCTGTTAATAGGGAAGGATCATGAATTGATCTACAGATTTTGTGTAGAAACTACTTTAACTACCCTATTTATAGGGCTAAATGTAGACCATGAACATAACAGTATTTGAGGTCAGCTAAAATAAACAAAGTGTGAGAGACTTACTGTGATTTAACCCAGTCTAACAAATTTTTAGCTAGTTGCATTACATCTTGCATGACTTATAACCATCAGAGTAATTATGAAGACAACTTTTCATCCATTAGTAATAATAGCCCTAAAAAAAAGGGAGGATTTGTACTGGGCTGCCATTTCAGGAAAGACAGAAGTTACTGCCACAAGCCTCTGTTGTTAGCATAGAAGTTTCCAGTTTTCTGCCAGTGGATGTCTGATGTCATAATTGTACAGATCACCATGTTTAATCTTCATAGCTTCTCAGAGAAGAATTATTCTAGATAAATTTTTGTGTCTATGACAGCTGAAAATACAGAGAAAAATAAAATTTAAAATCCCCCAAAGTGTAAAATATTTTATTTATGCTTATTTATATAGGTCAGGTAATTCTGACAGAATACTTAAATGATTTTTCCCAAGATTCATCCATTGATAAAATAGTTAATCCTTATAGGTCAAAAGACGTCTTTTTCCTTAACTTTGTACTGGCTTTCAATGGATGAGGAGTTTTTTGTACCCAGATATAAATAGTAATGAAAAACGTGTCTTGGCAACTTTGAAAAAAATGCAAAGAGATTTAATTGAGTAGTATGCATTACCTCTTAAATTCCTGAGTTAAGATTTTTATTTCATCATTTCCATTTTATCACCTGACTCCCTGGCCTCTTTCTCTTAAAGAAAATGTTGGCTTTTCAGGAAATTATGAGCTTTCTTGAATGGTTGGAATTTGAGTAAAGGCTGCGTAAGGATTACTTGTATGTGAAAGATTTTATAGCAACAGCCTTCCAGATGTGTGGCTCTGTTTTCATGTTTCAGGAGTGTTTTATGAATACATGATCTAATATTCTGTTGTGAAATTCTAATTTTCTTTCTCAGTTTCTCAGAGTTCAAGAAATTTTTGCTTCAAATGCAGCAGTAGAAATAATATTGTTCCTTAGCAAACAATCTTGGACAGATTGCAGAAATCCGTTAAATATTAATTCCAGTAAGGCTGAATATTCAAGTAAAATTTATTGCAATTCTACTTAAAAACAATTTCACGTTTATTTAAAAATGGATGCAATTAAATGTATAGAAAACGGTAAGCACTATTCTAAATAATACAGTGAAGCTTGTAGTAATTTAATTGTATAGTTGAGGGCAATATAGGTACAAACTTGAGAAGAGAAGATCATATGTACTTACATATAGGCATATATATGTGTGGATGTGTACATCTTGCACACACACATTGGTAGCCAGTCTTTGGTAGCCATCCTACAGATGTCCTATCTATGCTTGTCCAGATTACTGGTCTTCTGAATTCTGGCATCCATGAGCATGAACCTGTTGGCATCCCCATTTCCTCGTATGTGGGTTTTAGCAGCACAGAATTATGATTGGGTGTGTGTTGATCCAGACTGGTGCCTGAGCTGGACACTGGGGAAGCTGTTTACTGGAGCATGGTGTAGCATGATAAATTAGCAAGAGAGTAACCTATGCAGTGGCTATGTCCTCAGTGATTATTATTTGAAACAGTAAAGAATTGAGAATATTAGGAAAGAATTATGGTGCCTGTTCTCCATTTACTGCACAGCTTTTTAAGATAAATAAACCTGTTTGATTTATTTTTTTCTTCCTCAATCATATTTCTCTCTGTCCTTTCTCACGTGGCTCATCAGCCATGTGGATATTTTGCAGAAAGATTCAAGACAGATACCTGAGTAGGAACGGAGAGAGAACTCAGTATAACTATTTCTTACTTTCATGTGTGTCTTTTCTTGTTGTATATTTCCCCTCAAGAATATTCACAGGGTGGGAGCAGCATAAGGGCTACTGAAAATATGTAGCAATGTACTGCATACTTCTTATCCACATTAATTCAAGACAAGCAGCATTTGGATGAAAAATATCCCTCAATATCAGTACTAAAAAAAATGGAAATACAAGATGAGCAGTGCAGTATTTGTTTCAATGATCTTAGCATAAAGTTCAATGCACTGCAAGAAACTATAGCATAAATATTCAGAGGTATTTAGTTTCCTCACCCTGCACGTGAGAAGGTTCAAGTGAAAGCTCTGTATGATGGCTAATGGGCAGTTCCAAACCAGATAGGTATGTAGATGCTTTTTCTAACTCCTGGTTGGAGAGTACAGCCACTGTGAGGAACTTCTTGCTGTTCATATCCAAAGTGGGACTAGGTATTAATCTTAGTATTAAAGTCTGGTGGGAACCTGAATGCTTCTATGCAAGAGCAGCAAGCGGATTGAGACCTAACCCACCTGCACAGGTACTTTGCCTGCCCATGATATCTAGGAAATCAACAAGTGCAAATATGCTCTGATGAGAAGCTGGCATGTTCTGCTATGGCAATACCAAAGCCCTTAGTGGGTTCATGCCTAGTTCTGCCTCTTTGTTGCAGTGCATAACTAGGACCTTTTCCTATGTTTCCTATTCTTTCTTCTAGGAAGACCTGTTGCTATGACCAAACTCGATCACCATTTCAAGATTTCTGGCACACGTGTAGAATAATTTTGGTTGGAAAAGACCTTTAAGATCATTAGGTCCAGCCATTAACCTAGCATGCTGCCAAGTCCACCACTAACCCATGTCCCTAAGCACCATATCTACAAGTCTTTTAAATGCCTCCAGGGATGGTGACTCACCCACTTCCCTGGGCAGCCTGTTCCAGTGCTTGACAATCGTTTTGGTGAAGACAGTTTTGCTGATACCTAATCTAAACCTCTCCTGGCACAACTCGAGGCCATTTCCTCTTGTCCTATTGTCTGTTACTTGGGAGAAGAGACTGACACCCACCTTGTTACAGCCTCACGTAGTTTCTTCTATTATTGCAATTATATATATCCAAAATACCGAAGCCCAAAATCATCCAACGCAAATGCCCTTGCAAATGAACCCTCTACCCACATGGAGTGAAAATACCCAGCCTTATATTCACAGTCTGTAGCCTGGCACTGATTCTATGTATGAGAAAGCTTACTGCAAGACCAAAATCAAATTATCTCTGTGTTCAGCAGATAGTTAGCATTAAATTCATCCCTGCACCATCTAATTTCATTTCCAGATTTTTGCATAGTTTATCTTAGTTAATGAAGACTGTTGACACAGCAGATCATGTTGTGCAGAGAGGAAGTCAACTTTAGTAACGGTAAAATGATTGTCTTCAAAACACTTCTGGGCAGAATGACCTGAATGGAATAACAAACCAGACTTCTAGCTGAAATCCATATTAGAAAGCTTTATGTTAGTGTTAGGGTATCAGTGTTGCATTGTCAAAGAAGGGGAAAGATGCTAAGAATGTGAGAAAGGCTTTATTTTGTGAATCCTTAGTTCTTAAAGAAAGAAAAGTAGCATATGAAAGTAATTTTTTTTTCATAATTGCAAACTGCATGTTCATGTCAGTATATCCAAGTGCATTCACAATGTGGTTTATTCTAAAAGTAACCATATATTTATACTAAAGCATTATTTCAGTAGTAGTTTTATGTCAGAGAATCCAAATTTGAACCTTGTGAAGTCTGAGGTGTTTCTAGTAATTTACACAAGATTTTCTCTTTCTATTTCCTTCATGCTTGTTTCAAGGGCTTTTATTTTATTTTATTCTGCAGAAGATTGGACCTCAATATTACAAATGTTTTCATTGGGACTGTGTACATAAGATAACTAAGGCAAGATACCACCTGGGTAACACTGCTTGCTTTGAGTGAAACATACTCCTAGGACAAAGTGCCAGGACAAACTGTTCAACCTTTCTCTCACCTGAGTACCCAAAATATGTCTGACATGCCACTTTGAAACTCATGAAATCACTTCAAAGACAACTTGAAGAAAAGAGTTAACTACTTGTTACAGCCCCTGTGGGCCATCCCATAAAGCTTGAAAGCCCAGAGTAGTTTTGCTTTAGTTTGGTTGTGAAGAACGGCTGGTACAGGGAGAATGTGAATTTTTATTCATTATATTACCTGTATATTAAATTACAGGGAAAGTATTCCAACAGCACTGTTATTGTACAGCATAACTTAGTAGAATATGTGAGCAATAGCACTTTCAGCACCAATAAAGAAAGTGAAAGTAATGCCTTTCCATCCTCTAACCAAGGTTTAGTCCCACACCAGTAGGACCACCCTTTATTGGCAAATGCAGTCATGTCATGTGGCATCTGAGAAGCTTAAATACTAGCCAGTCTGTGGCTTTTTCTTCTCTCCTTAATACGCAGAGAATTACCCTTGTGAAGGACTTAATAAATAGAAAATGTAATGGCTTTGCTTTAACTACACTAAGCCTGTATTTTTCTCCTGGCAACAGTTTTAAATATCAGTGCTGCATCCACAGTAAGTGTGAATTCCCTTGTGTAAATCCCATTACAGTTAATAGAATTTTAGTTTTACTGCTTAATAAAATTCAAAGTGGATTAATTTTTGAGAAATATGTAACCAGCCATAATGCACAGAACACAATCCCCTATCAACACACATATACTGTGGCTAAGATTTGGGAAGCACTAATGAACATATGATGAAGCTGCTTTGTATTGTATGTAGAGAAAATATTTTCAAGTTTGTACCTCAGCTAATATTTTAGTATTGTTTGTCTTTTATAATTTGTTGCTTTCTTTTGTCACTTCTACTAGTTTTGAAGTTATATTCTTCCAGCTTTAGTGCTTCTGGATTCAAATTAATAATGAATGATTAGAGACACCAGCTTTTCCAAGCTGTTAGATTATAATGCAATTGTATACACATAGAAATTACTGGACCCATTGGGGGAAATCAACAGTGAGACAGCTGGTACTCAACTGGACGTATTTTAAGAGAATCGTAGATTCATACTATCATATTTTAAGAGGACGTCCTGACTTTAGATCACATACATAACACTGTACATATTCAGACTTAGTGAATTTGAAATTTGTTTATACTAATAGCAATAGTTTTCTTTTAAAATTGCCATATTTGTTTCTCAGGATCCTTCAGACACTCAGGTCGCTTAAGTTGCCTTTCTCCAGGTGCTGTTACGTTGGATTTACCAAATGTAAAAGACATGCTTAAAGTAAAAGAACACTTTTTCATTGAAGGCAGGCAAACTTCCTTAAGTTTTGGTCATTGGCGCTGCTCTGAAGTCAAGGGGAAGCTGTGTCCCCATCGGCTGGCATTCTTTCCCTTGACCTTCTGTGGGAAAATGCCATTCTTCATGGTGGAGGGCCGACTCTTGCTTCTCAATGCCAAGTTTAGCTAGCAGAAGTGGACAAAAGTTCTAAGCTTTCTAATGCTCACCCATCTCTGCATTTCTTCTATAATTCTTTGCTTTTTCCCATTGCTCACATCCCTCTGTACATCTCACTTCTCATATTTGTGTTGCTGGTGTGGTAACTTGGGAAACTTGCCTATGTATAAATGTAAGCTGCAGCTAAGGTTGTGAAACAGCAGACTATCTGATCATTATTTATATTCAGGAGACTGACCTAAAATGTCACAAGTTTCTGTATTTATTATGTCAGAGAATTCCGTATCCAATATAGGTATTTTTTTACTTTACATGACATTCCTGTAACTCTGCCTGTGATCTGAAAGTCAAGCTGTCATCTACTTTTAATGAATTTTTTGCAGAAGAAATGTGGGTTACGATATTGCTGCTAGCTTGAGTGAGGATAGGACTGAGGCAGTTTTTATAGCTCCATTGCTTTTGCAAAAAGCTGAAGTGAAAAAGGAAAGTAAAAAAAGGAAAAAAACCCAACACAATAAATAATTTTTGTTATAAAAATAAAAAGTTATGATCCTAAGTGGTTACAGGAACACCAGTGGTTCAAAAATAAAATATGCGTCTTCATAGTCCTTTTTAATGACTATAACTGTACTTTTAATGCCTAATGGCAGTAAAAAGATGCAATAGCATCCATCTAAACAAACAAGGTGAGTTACGCTTCTCTAATGCACATAATATCTTAAAATTGAAAAGCAACTCACATATGATTCATTCATGCTAACAAGAATTAACTAGGAAACTCAAAAGAAGTATCACTCCAGTTTTCAGCCTCTAGCTTCCTTCACGTGGAAGGATACAAACAGACCTTGTTTGCTTTACTTTCCAGTGTTCCAGGTCATGCTTGATTTAATCTTTAATTTCTGCAGTTTTCAGTGGCTAGCTATGCAAAATCTAAATACCTGTGTTTGTGATACTATCTAAAAATGCTTTTCCTTAAGAATCATTTTTCGTCTTAATCTTTCCTCAGTGACTAGAATTTGCAGCTAAATTTGCAACCCACCGTGTGACAAAGTTGTGCAATCCTTTCGTTATTGAGCTTGGAGTAACTTTGCCCAGGATGAGTTAGACTGCTGCACCTCTGATGCTGAGCAACGTAATGTGTATTTACTGCTGCATTTTTAACACCAAATGACAGCTATTTATTTATTTATTTATTTATTTATTTTAAAGCAGATAATTAACAGCTGCGAAAGGATTCAGTATTATCCTATTGTTCGAGATGAGGAAACTGAGGCAGTTGACAGCTGACCAAGGCAATCTGTTACAGTGCACTACCACAGTCACATAGTGTATTTGAGTCATTAGCAGATGCAAAAATTGACACATCAAAACCATTTCACTTAAATGACCTGGTTTAGACTTTCCTAATTTCTTTGCTCACAGGAAAAATATTAGGTGTCACTATGTCATTGCAATGTGTCATTAAGGAGTTGTAAAGCACCAGCATCTGCTGTGGGAACGCTCCAAGTCAATTTTTAGGTAACATGGATTTCTCTCAGAGGGCTGACTTACAAGGGCTTTTAGTTTCTCTGCTCAATAAGTATCTTGAAGAGTAATTGTGAAGGATAATTCGTGTGGTCAGTTTTCTGTTGGTTTAATGACATGCTGGTTCTTGTTTGGTTTTTGTTTGTTTGTTGGTTGGTTTGTTTCTTGTTGTTGCTCTTTGTTTTGTTTTAATTAAGTACTTCTGCAAATGTTTCCTGTACTTCCCATTATCCAGTCCCAATTCTGACACATCTCAGTGCTGATGAATCTCTAACAATCTTCAAGTACTCTATCCAAAAAGGAGAGTTTTGGTGAGACAGTCTTCATGTGCAAAACCAGAAGAGACCAAGTGCATCATGCAGAGGAAGAAATCAATTTCACTTCACCCTTCTTATTTGGACTGTTCACTAAACTATCAAAGGTCCATTTTTCTTCTTTACTAGAGAAGAATAGGTAAAAACAAAGTTTAAATATGTGTACTATTTAAATCTTTATTTGGTAATGGATTATTTTATACAATTCAGTTCTATGGATATGGGTGTATTTTCCACAGATCCTGCTAAGAGTTTGCATTCTGGGGCTTCCTGCTTATTTCTTCCAGCTGCTTCTTTTTCTTATCCCTTCTGTTGTTATTCTACTCCTGTCCCCTTGTTTTCACTACTGGTGGAGGAGAAGCTTTGCTAGACTTTGAAATCATAATATAAATGGTCTTGGCAATTGTTTCTTTCTATACTCTTTATAATTATTGTCCAGTGATGCCAATGATACTTACCAGTTGGAGACCATCACTGAGGACTGCATTGCTCAGTCAGAATGTTGAAGGTGAAATAATCTTTTAAGAGGATTTGTAAGGAACATGCCCAACAGCAGAAGTAACACAGTGGCCAAAATGGTGCTGGCTGTGCTGACCAGAGTGATGCAGGAAGACAAGTCTTTAGGTCTTCATTTCCTGCCTAGTCCCTAACCTACCCCACAAAGTCTGTCTGCAACACAAAGCTCCCTGCCAGTCTCACCTTGCAAATTCACCATCAGCAATAATGGAATTTGTGAGGCTTGTGGGGGTGTGGTACTGGTTAAATGCACAAAATGGGGATATGCATGCATATGTCTGTGTGCATCATTTTGAATCCTCTGTTGTATTAATGACACATAGTTGTCTTGTTGTTGTTGTTTCTTTGTTTGTTTTTTTAAAAAAAGGTTGTTTCATGTCTCTGGAAGTCGTTTGACTACCTGTTACTCCCATAGCATTAATCATAGTCTTATCAGAAATGGATCGGTCCTTTCTCCCTCAAAAATAGCAAATGGCATGAAGGCAGTCAAGTGCTGTTTTCTTACATGTGAAAGTATTTGCAGAACAAAGTCCTTTGTTTGTTTGTTTGTCTCTTTGTGTGTGTGTTTATTTTCTCTAGTTTTGGAACATACTAGAAAGCATCCTGCTCTTGTTATTTCTTTTGAATAGCCTATTTTCTGTAGAAAGTAATATCCACATGGTAAACTCCTATTAATCAAAACTGTGCCAAGTATGTGCCATTTTAAAGCTAAATATATGTTATTTTATTTTACTTTAGGGCAAGCCAAAATACATACCAAGAGCATAGCTCTGGATGGTGTTGGTCCTATTTTCAAATGATTATTTACCATGTGAGGCACTTCTGTGCGACAAGCTGAGTTGGTAAGGGGCTGCTTTATGAATGCAGTACAGAAAGCAGTATTTCTTCCTCCTCTTACTGTGAACTTATCTTTTAGCTGTAAAAATACATATTTTTCTATTCCTGGTGAAGCATATGAAGAATGACCTTACATACCTAATGCATCATACCTGGCTCTGCAGCACTCTTTCTCACTTGCATTGTAGGATTGCTTCTTCAGGGGACATAAAGATTATGAAAAAGTGTTCAGTTTGGGGGAGGTGTTAACACTTAGGAGCTTCTATGTCAACTCTTATATCCTTCTGTAGATACAACTGGCTGATGCACAGGAGTGTATTTTTGGTCCTATTTTTGTCCCCTCTTGATGGGTAGTAATGAGTCTTCCCTCTTGTCATATGCTGGTGACATTTTTATTCCTTGGCTTGGTCAGGGTTAAGAAATTTCTTAAACAAGTTCTCCCATTCCTCTGCTATACATCAAAACAAAATTCCACATCAGGCCAGCATTAATAAAATTGGAAGGTTTCTGGAGATGCAGGACCACATGGTAAATATCTTCTTTTTCTATGATTTTGCTTTATAAAATGTTAAAAATTGGTCTTTCTTTTTTTGAAAGGATTACATTTTACATATCTGGATCAACTTTTCAAAAAAATAAGAAGATTTACTGAGCAACTGTGCTAGCAAATGCTAAAAACTCAACATTACAGCATGGCCAAATTAAGGATGTGCTATGAGGTTTAGAGATTAAAAAAGTTGTATGAAGAATTGAGAGTAATCCCAAACTGCAGTAATTTCTCTTTGACCACACGGTAAACAGTTCTACATGACCTGCAAATTTACTGACTTAGAGGAAACCAGTAATTGAAACTGGGAATAATTTAGCAATTTCACTTCTTACTTAGACCCTTGTATTGAGCTTTGTCTGCAAATACAACATGGTTCCATAAAGAGAGTCAGGTCAAGTCACTGTGGCTTATATTTTATTTATTTAGAATATGAGCTTAGTCTCCGTGAAACAGTCTGAAAGTTCATCCTAGATTTTCTGAATAATCTCATCTAGGAAAAGACAATTATCAGTCTTCTTCTGAGAATGTATTTGGGGGCTTCAGAGTTGAAATGTCATTGGCTTTTATTGTCAAACTTCTAATTATTAAACTTCTCATACCCTTCTAAATATATTTTTTTTTTAATTTTTTTTTATTGCAGCACCTTCACGTCGAAAGTCAAAGAAAACTGATTTCCAAGTGTCAGCTGCACTAGTAGCTTCTTCAATGAGAGAGAGGAAAGAAAAATCAGTTCTGTGATCAGGATTTCTGGTATCACTGGATGAAAAGTAGCTGGTGAAGTCTTTAGAAATCAAGTTTCAGTGTAGAGACACTCTTTTGTAGTGAAAGAACATTACATTTGAGAGTAAATACGACACAGGACTCCTTCATGTTGAAGATCTCCTTCACAAGGACAAAAAAATAAATGTGAAAATCCAACAGTTTACGTAACTTTAGACCTTTTTTAAAAGCATAGGTATCAATTTGCATATGATAGGATGAATCAGTGTGCAATATACATAATGGATTCAAAATGCAAAACACAATTGACATAGTAACATAGTAAATTTAAAAATGTAAAACTGTACCAACCCATCACTTTCCTAGGGAAACATATAAGCCAGGGGTTTTCTTTTTTTAGGTTTTTTGTCTTTAACCTGCATAAGGGACACATTTTTATTCTGGCAGTCTACCTGTAAATAGAGGCAATGTCCTTCAGTAAAAATTCAGTAAATATTTCAGAATTTGGGGCCTAAAAGAGTAAATGGCACCTCTATTTTTTCTCAATGGGTGCAGTGTTACCTCCATCCCTGAAACTGCCGTAAACCAGTTGTGCAAAGTATTGAGGACTGCAGGCAGGGCTTGTTTATTTTGTCCTGTAAAGACAGCTGACAACTGATGCTAGGAAACCATTAAGGGACATTATTTTCACAGAGTTTTCTTCCCTGTTGCCACACAGGCACACTATCAGCTGGTTCAGCATCCAGCCCAGCTGGGGGTGAGGGGCAGTGAGGACCCTCTAAAACAGATGTGCTGCTTGGGGAGAAATGTTTGTCCACTGCCAGCTGATGCCCTTTAGGAGTTTCCAATTGTCCATCCCCAGCTGTTCATGCCCCTTTGGCCAAAACAAGGTGCTTAAGCATCTGGCAGAAGGAAGTAAATAAATTATCATTTTTGAGATTAAAAATTACCTACCAAGTTATCCATTAACCATAGTGCTGCTGATTAGTTAGAAGGCATAAACATGTTACATATGAACAACTGATGCTGCAGCTTTGAGGGTAAACTGGATGCAGAGGAAAATCTGGAGAAGAGTTGAAGAAATTGCTGCTGCAAGGATTCTGCCTTCTTTCTCTCAGTGGAAATAGTAGGGTAATTGGAAGGCTTCTTCTCTCCTTTCCTTCATCTTTTTTAACACAAATGTAACAAATAATCTTTTGAATAGATGCTACTGCAGGATGTACTCTGTCTCTGTCCAGCTGTTAGAAGGGAATACACATTCCCCTTAGTCTGTTTTTCATTATTTTAATGATTTTTATTTCCTTTTATTTATTTTTTTCTTAGAATTTTTATTAACTAAATTTTTTGCTAATATTTCTATTATTTTCTAAACATTCTTCTGTCATGATCTTGACCTCATGAGAAATAGTGAGCACCCTAAGTAAAGTAACATTAACCTGAGTGGTTTATGCTCCCTCATTCTCCCCAGACAGCAAGCACACATCCATTGTCTGTTACCACTGGCAGACCTTTGTGTACAGTTCACCAGTGATTCCCCTGCTCCTCCACTCCTCATGGCACCTTAGTGTGAAACCATATCAAGGACCAAACCCAGCTTTGCTCTTGTCTGCAGCAGGCTGGTCACCTCTCTCTGCCTTGCCAAACTCTGTTCCAGCTGTGAATCCATCAGCATCCACTTTTAGGAGTAGCACCCAGCTTACCTTGGGCAGGCAGCTACCCTGTCCCCACTCTGCCCAGCCCTAGGGGGAGTGTGGCTGTTTGTCCAGCTGTGCCCAAGGGAGCAACAGCCCCCAAGCCTCCACATCACCTGGCCAGGGGACTGTGGCATTGCGGGCGTCGCGCCCCCATCCCCAATTCCAAACCTCACTGGCTCCATTACAGTAAATGCAGTGACTTGCACTTCCAATTAATGTGCCCTGGCCATTTTTCTATGAAGCTTACAGTTGTTTTGATGTTTCTTGGTACCAGCTTTCTCTCCACACCTCTTTGGAGGAATGAACTTGTGTTTAGTGGAATATGTCACTCCAGATCTGCAAAAGACAGTGTAAGGTCAGTGAAGAGAAGCCTTCACTTTCCAATAGTCAGTTTCTATGTATAAATTGGCACTTGATGCTCATCAAAGAACAAAAAATATTGGATATGCTCTAAATGTTCATTGTATTTTTGAGCCAACTACCTGATGGAAGTCATCACTTATATGTAAATGAACTGTCAATGGCTTGCCTCCGTTGGCAGTCGTTGGACTGTGAAGGGTATGTCTTAATAAGAACCAAAGCTCTTCACAGACTTTGATTTACTGGAAATAAAATAGAAAAGTCCTCTGAGACTACAAAGGACACTTGTTTCAGATAAAATGTCTAGACAGTAGCAATATATTTGGGGCTTTTATTATAGCAAAACTGCAAATTAGAATAGAGTGCTGAGAAAGTTCCTGTGACCCAGCTGAGTTCAAAAACACTGTTTCAGACTGATCCTTGAAACATTTACACTCAAATTAAGTTCACGAACATTCAAAAAGGGGCAAGAAAGATGTGCAAGGTCAACGTTCAGGTTTGCTAGAACTCTAGAGCTGCTCAGATTTTACATTCTCTGACAAGGAGGGATTTGCAATTCAGCTGTGATTTAATTCAGTTAAAGAAAACACAAATCATGCATTGTGTTTCACTGCATTGGATAACAGTCTGCTTTACAGTCCATTGCTGTATGATGACTTTTTTCTTTGGTTATTGAAAACAGAACACAAAAGAGAGATTAATTCTATGAAATATTACATTTCAAATTAAAGATGAAGCCTGCTTTGCTAAGACATACCTCTCTCTTGTTCTAAAGAAGACAAATCATATAGCATTTTTTATAATGATGTGGAAATTTCAGAACATCCAGTTTACCTGAAAACTATTACTGTTACTGAAATTGTGGTTTTATTATTATCTTCATTGGTAGTTTTTTACCATCCAGAGTTTTTTGAAACATTGCTGAAAATTATAGCTAAAAAAATGTTTGAGGTGAACCTATGCCTGGTCTCAGTATTTTTGCCCAAGAGAATTTACATGCCAAATATAAATATAGTATGTGAGAACTTGGGTACTTAAAACCTTGGTCACCTCTATGGCTAATGAAGAATCCAAAAGGCAATGGAGTGAAGCATCAATTTCTAGCACTAGATTGCTCTGAATTGTCTTCCAAATGATTTATCAGCTTTCCAGGAATCATCCTGCAATCCTCGTCATCACCTTCTTTTTCATCTGTACAGAGATCAAATGAAGACACAGGGTGGTGCACCCTACCAGCAGCAGCATTTCTTTCCAGTTGCTGCCTTTGGTATTGGAAACTGTCTTTGTAAGAAACATAAGAGTCTCTAATTTTCAGAGAAGTAGTGCATTCATAGTCATGTCTCCACATACCTGAAACAACATCTCTAAGAGGCGTGAACTGCCTGAGAGTCTATGTAACACACATTGCATCAGATAATTAAAAAAAAGAATCAATTTTCATAGCTGGCAGTTTTTCCACAGTGCAGGTTTCTGATGCTCAGGGGAGTGTAACTGTGATATGGGTCTCAAAGCAGATACCTGTACGGTGCTCTCAGTATTTGGGTGCTAGTTTTGACCAGGCAGGTCAAGGTAGGATTCAGACTGAAGGCTGAATAATTTTTGCTGACCAGAATGTGATAGTCCGTTTGCCATTGCCAACCAAATACAAAACCAGAAATCATTTAAGAAGATCAGGCTGAGTCTGTAAGCAATCTAAAATCTTGCTCTGAGAGGTACGAAAGGCCCTTTCCGATTCAATAGGCTACTAGCCCTGAAAACTGAACAATAGCAATTTGGTGTCCTTTTGGCTGAATAAAAATCTAGATTCAGCTCAATACTTGCATACCCAGGTAGTCTAGTAAATGATCGTGGTGTTTGGTTTTAGTTCCACTATAAAATTAATATAAGCCCTAAGGTTAAATGGTACACATTGTCAGCATGATGACTGCATTAGCTGTAGCTGTTCCAAAAATAAAATTTATTTGATAGTAACTGAATACATAGTCCAACAGATGAGTCACCAGATAATGTCCTCAGAGATCAATTTTATTTATTCTTTCAGAAGATTAATATTCACTGTTTTCTAAATCTAAGGGTATGCATAACAACAGATTGAATTAAATCTAAGAAATGTAAATGGATAATCAGTGTCTTTTAGGGCTTCCTTCTCATTCAATATTTGATACTCTGATGATAGCCACAATGCATAATGTTATCTTTTATCCTGTTGTATGACTAGTAAATACCATTACAAAGACAAAATGAATGGACTTAATCCCATACAAGTATAATTTGATGCAAATCATAGTAGATTGTTTACAGACTCCTCAAGAAGGCTTTGTACCACATGTACCCTGGCATGCAGTCTTTCAAATATCTGACAAGTCACAAACATGAAAAAAACACATGCAGTATTAGAAAATCATGGCTAAGAACCACAGAGAAGTCAGATTTAGAACATTATCTTTAAATGAGCAAAGAGCAATATTCCTACCTATGCCTTACTTGTTTTTGATTATGTGATTCAAACATTACCTGTTGTCACCGAAATCATTAAAAGGGCTGTTTTCCCTGAATCCCTGGCATTATACCTATGAGCAGTACAGTATGGTAATAGTGTCACTGCCTGAAGTATTATCTGGAACATCTATTTTGCGTTCAAGTAAGTGCTATATTTAGAACCTATTTTTGTTCTGCCTAAAGTATACAGTACACTAGACCTTAATGTACCCTCTAACATGGGCACAGAAGATGTAGGCTAAAAATAGTTATTACTCTAGAAGCAATAATTTGTTTGAAAGCCATCACCTGAATTCCCAAGCAGCAGTGAATGATTAGGACTCGCTTGTCTGCTCTGCTGGAGAGAAAGCTCCTCAGCAGATCCTCTTTTGCAGTTGTCAAATTTAAAATTTGTACAAAAATAGTAATGGAAAGAGTTGGGAAAATTGCATCACACCATTAACTCCTGCAAGAGGACAAAGTACTCTTTGTGAATTCCTCTCATCAATAGTTACTTTTCAGTGTTTTATTTTCTCCATTGGGAATAAGGTAATTTTCAGTAGGAATAGCAGTGAGGAAGAAAAATACAATTGTTTATTATTGGACCAATCGAGCCCAGCAAGATGAAGGTCAAATTGTTTTTTGCCTGTCTGATTTTGATTTTTAGTCAGTCTGGATGTGTTTTTTGTTTAGCAGAGAACTTCAGAGAGGAGTATGTTATTTTATGACTGAGGCCAATAGAAAGTCATTGGCATAATAAAACTGCAGATTTTACAATTTCAACGCAGCTGCTCTGTGACTTTTAAGCAAGTGTGAAATCACATTGTTTAAACTGTGTTTATAAAGACTGATGCCTGCATCTATCTTTTTTTTTTTCTTTTTTTTTCTTTTTTTTTTTTTTCTGGAGGAATCAACAGAAATCCCTCAGATCAACCGGTACTGCAGCCTCACCATTTTAGTGAGTTCACAAACCTTCATTTAGAAATAACCACCCTGTGTTACTACATTCATGTATGAAAATGAACATGCTGCTGCCAGTATCATCCATGAATCTGCCTAATACTAATTCACCAGTTAAAATAATGGAATCATAAAATGGTTTGCATTGAAAGGGACCTTAAGGATCATCTGGTTCCAACCCCCCTGCATTGGCAGGAATACCTCACACTAGATCAGGTTGCTCAGTCACATCCAATCTGGCCTTGGACGCTTCCAGGGAGGGGGCTTCCACAACTTCCCTTGGCAACCTGTTCCAGTGTCTCACCATGCTCACAGTGAAGGATTTCCTCCTAATGTCTAATCTAAATCTTCCTCCTTCAAGTTTTAAGCCACTATCTGTTGTCCTACTGCTACATACCCTTGTAAAAAGTCCCTTCCCAGCTTTCCTGTAGGCCCCCTTCAGGTACTGGAAAGTTGCTGTATGGTTTCGCTTGAGTTTTCTCTTCTTCAGGCTGAACAACTCTACCTCTCTCAGGCTGTCTTTGTAGGAGAGGTGCTCCAGCCCTCTGATCATCTTCATGGCCCTCCTCCAGACTCTTCAGGAGCTCGATGTCCTTCTTTTGTTGGAGATTCCAGAACTCAACACAGTACTCCAGATGGGGTTTCATGAGAGAAGAGGGGGAGAATCAACTCTCTTGACCTGCTGACCATGCTTCTTTTGATGCAGCCCAGGACACAGTTGGCTTTCTCGGCTGCAAGTGCACACTGCCAGCCCATGATGAGTCTTGTTCACCATCACCCCCAAGTCCTTCTTCTCAGGGCTGTTAATGACAAACACCCTTGTTTGGATGACACACTGATTATGTGCAGTTGCCTGAGCAAACTGGTATTTCAGTTGCTTTTACAACTCTTCTATGACTTCTTAAGCTGCAGCAGTTGGTAGTATTTGGACATACCGTTATACTGAGCTATCAAGAGTATATATGCCCCAGTTAGAAGCAGGATTACTTGCTTCTCAGGGAACAAATTATTTGCAGTGAGAGGTGAATTCTGGATCTCAGCTGCAGTTGGGACCCTTACCTTCCTGGCCTGAGCCTGTGATCCCACAAACATCCACAAATGTATTTATGCAAATGATATCTAGGTGGCGTGTTTTTTTTTTTTTCTGAAATCCCAACACTTAAGTAAAAATACTTGTTTAGCAGTTAAGGACTTAAATCTGGCTTTTAGATCTACAGCCCAAAATATTGTATATAAAAATGAAACCTCCCGTCTCTTGACAGCGGTGTTCATGGGTGGCAGCTCTAGATGAATTGAGAATAGAAGGTGCAGACTGCAGCCTTATGTCTGCAGATGTTCCAGGCCCCCTCCTACAGTTGTGGATGCAGCTGGGGAAAGATGGGTGTTTGTGATAAAAAGGGGCTAGCAAGGTGGGGAGGAGAGGTGTGGAGTCAGCAGGTTTTGTGTGCTTGCCAAAAGAATGGTGACAACAGATAGCTTGTCTACAGAAGGGGTCACTATTAAGTTACAGGTAAGGAGATAATTCTTGTCATCCTTCATCCTTATGATTGAGAAGAGCAGGAGGTCAAGAGTCCTGTAGAAAAATGGAAATCTACTTCAGAGGTTTCTGTGTATTTTGTTTGGCTTTTGACCTTTGCTGAGAGCCTCAAAGAAGGACCCCAGCAGCTGCAGCCCTGAAAGAAAAATGAGATGTAGAGGAGGCTCTGAAGAGACAGGAAAAATGTGACAGAGTGTTTGAACTGGAGACAGCAAGTTTGTGATATATTTGAAAAAGGGCATAGACTTCAGAGGAACCTAGAAAAAAGATTGCATACACATTTATCATTATTTTCTGGGATAAAAGTATTGAGGATATAATCAGGATGGTCTACATAAATCATATGATCAAACAATGGGTGAAACTGGAAATCTTGAGAGCTCAAATGGAAAGGATTATATAGCAATTTTTTAATGGTTTCTTATGACTCAAAATTAGTACGAAGGAATAAAATTATCCTTTTATCTTCAGCAGGTTGACTCAGTTTATTGTGTCTGATTCCAAGAGTCAAACATTATTATTTACTCAAGTTCGTTTCAAGGGTGGTTTGTAGGTGTCAGTGGAACTATTCTAGCTTTTATAGATGTAGAAAAAAATTGAAGTCTATCACCAGCAAAATTTTGGTTTTTCATGTTACAGCCCATGTGGAGTATAAGACATAAGTGTAGTCCTGTGCTCTTAGGCAAGTGAGTGGTCACACTGAAATAACTGCACCACAGGACAGTCCTCAAGATCACACCCACCCCAAAGTTACCACAGCCAAAAGGTTTTTACACACTTATAATCCTTGTGTGTAGGGGTTGTACATGGCAGCCTAATGCCTTGGTAGATAGAAAGGATGTGTACTGATAGAAAGGATGTGTACTCCCAAAGCATTATTCCTTTGAAATGCACGGACTGTGTGTGAGGGAATCAGTAAAGTAAGACACGTTATACATTTGAGTCATGTATGCACAGACATAATGCATAAAAAGAGTGGGTTAATGCATGAAATATACAGGCTAGATAAAACCTTAATTCAAGTCTGATATCTGTTTTAATATGTATATATATATATATAAAATAACTCAGGGATCCAGTTTCTATTTTGTTTTTCCACTGCACAAAGAACACAGAAGTACATCTGTTGCTAGTCTTTCTCATTCATTTATTTGCCATCTCAAATTAAGATGAATTGCTTATGCTTGTCCTTTGAACAATAACACTTCTCAAATTTATAAACTGGGATCTCCTTCTGACAAGTTTTAATTGTGGGATGAGTCAAGGTGGCATTTACCTGTAAAGTTCACACATGCAAAGATTCTAGTGTCTGATTCTGTCTGTGCTGCATTATGAAAACAAGGAGCTGAATTCACAAATGTAGTGAAACAAGGCTGGCATTTGCAGTGAGCCTGGAAACTCAAGCACCGTTAAAAAACTTCCCAGGAATTCATATAACGAGCACATTAGGTTCCCTTGCAAGGAAGGGAAGAAGAGGCTGTATCCAACTGGCATGTCAGGAAGGATCCCCTGGGTCCATGCATAACAGCAGAAGAGGAGAGAAGAGGTGATGGGAACAAAGAACCCAGTACATTAACAAACTGGAAGGAGTGGAGAGCCCCACTGCCTTCTGAAAAGAGAGTGTGTTTAAAGTGGGTGTTTTCCCAGAGGTTTCAGAACCAGATTATACACACACGGTTCGAAAGCCAGGACCATGGATAACATTGGGCATGTTTTTAATACGTGGTAGTATATTCTTTCATAGCTGTAGAATGAACAAAGGAATGAATTAATGTGGTACTGAATGGTTACTTCTTAGGACAGAATTAATTGCTGTTTGTTAATACATACTTATGCATGGTACAAAAAGATGAACAAAAAAAAAAAATTAGTCAAGAAATCCTACATGTCCATTCATGTCTTTCAAGGCTGACATCTTGCTACAACATACACATAAAACAGCAAAACATCTGGGCAGCACCAAAACTGGGGTCAAGAGAAAAGTATAGAAGGGGATACCTACAGTATACCCAAAATGTGAGAAGAGGGAGCAGAGGAGCATGCTGGCTTTCTGGTTTTGATGGAAGACTACGTCTCTCTGACCTTCTTGCAATCTCAGATGTCTTGCATGCATAATGTGAATCTTGGTCTGTTAATTATTTGCAAGCTTAAAAGCTTTGATATGGTGGTATAAATAACTGTAATTATTGGAAGAGAGAGTGTTCCTCCAAAATTATAGGGGCAGTGTAGGATTCACCCACATACTGCTGACCTGGGAAAAAAGCAAATTAATTGATACCTTCTGCTTACATCTAACTTACTGACTGCAAATGTACCTGAAATAAAGCACATTTAAGTTGTACTTGCAAAGGCAGCAAAATTTATTTTGGACTTGACTTGATGCCATGAAATATAACAGACATTCACAAAACCCTTATATTATGTAACTGACACACAGTACAGCACACAGAAAAAGCAAATATCAAGTTCACCGTGCTCTGCAAAATGACATTTGATTGACCCAGGGAGACATCAGCATGGTGGGCTAGGATGGAGCTGCACAGCAGGGACTCATTTCTGAGTGGCTAAGGAGCACCTTTACACCTACCCACCAAAATGAGAGTTTATTCCTGTTTCTTTCCTCCCTGTTCAGCAAGTAAATCAGTAAGTAGGAAGTTCTGAGACTGCAAGGTTATAAAAAACAAGTGCCTTAACCTTCCAGTAAAAGTGAGGGTCTGGTAACATGTATATACTTTGCTTTGAGTTTGCAGAATATGACATGCATGTTGCTTTGCATAAAACAAGGATAATATGATGCTTTATCAACGGGTATTGAGCATTTGCTTTATTATTTTTTCAGAAAGTTGGTGGAAGAATTGAGAGAGCAGAAAACAGCACTGATGGAATAGCAAAATCTACATTTCAGAAAGCAATGTAATCAAATATAGTATTAAAACCAGGGGAATACTTGATAGCTTACATATTTATAATTGAAAGCTGCTCAGAAAGGAATTACTTATTTGTTCACTCTAAATTGTTCTAATGTTAAAACAAAAATCTTCCAGAAATGTGGATTTCTGTGGATTTCTGAGCTCTGATTGTTTTGTGTAATGTCTTAACAATCTTTTAATAAAGTTTTGATGGGTCCATTTGAAAAAATTATCCGCACAGTTTGGCTGAATTTCAATCCGTGAACTGAATTCAGTCTGATTTTGCAGCTGAAGTATCTGA
Source organism: Apus apus (assembly GCF_020740795.1). Classification (NCBI taxonomy): domain Eukaryota; kingdom Metazoa; phylum Chordata; class Aves; order Apodiformes; family Apodidae; genus Apus; species Apus apus. The sequence continues at coordinate 57,855,449 of NC_067285.1, read as the reverse complement.
AAGTGGATGTATTGCAGTTCTTTCATTGATATCACATTAGCTTTTGAAGCTAATCCAGACTCATTGGAGGTTTACATGCAAACCTGACTCACTGTGGGTCTTCCATTCATATCTGATCTCCTTCCAGATCTGATGTCAATGGAAGCACTGTATACTCTATGCTGCAGCTATCCAGCTTGGCCTCCCTCCAGAAGCCTAATGTTTTACTTCAGTTGCATCAGTGCCTCTGAGCAAGAAGAGAATGACATCCTTACGTTTTAAGATTAAAGCCTAGTTGACATTGAAGGGGGAAAATGCATGCATCTGTAGACCTACAGTAATATGGTGAAAGGATGAATTTATTGAAATAACAATTTTGGTCTCAAAGCTGCTGAGGCCATCGTGCATATTACATTTTCTTGAAAGAGATCAGCAGAAAGATAAATGTAGATTGCCATGATTTTCTTTTGGCAGCTAAATTTTGAAACATATAATTTACAGCATTTTTTTAAATCAAAGAAGAGGATTTGGCAACAGATGTGTTAAACTCCCATTTAGAGCAAGTGAAAGAGCAGTTAACTCAGAAAGCTGACGAAGAGAGCTGGGAGTCTACTCCTGAACGTGAACAGGGCTCAAAGGTGTTTTCTGAGGATAAATGCGTATCATTACAGTTGCATAATGCAGCAAAAGCAAATAGATCCCAAAATATGAATCACTTGCACGCCATAGTGAAACCAAACTGGCATTTTAAAGTCATTTGTTGGAGAAATCTTCAAACTTTTGCCCAAACTTTATCATTAAACATGCCAGTCTGAGGAGTTTTATTTTACCTAAACATGCTTCTGCAAGGCAGTGCTTCTCTGACATCACACAAGCTTATGCTCCCTGCAGTGTGCAGAGGACTGCGCTGAGGAAACAGTGCTCCCTCCACTCTGTAAAAAAATCATAGGCAGAGAGAAAGTAGTTAGAAGTGCATTGTGGGGAGGGTCATTTAACCTGTAACATGTTACAGGACCACATAGTTATGCCATAATCCAAGCTAAGCAGGACCTTGCTGGAGACACAGTGATGGTAAGATCATTTCATATGCATACAAAACAAATTTAGGAATCTGCACTCAGCTGATTTTGTCTCAAAGCTCTTATATACTGCTACTATTTTTCCAAAAGCATGACGCCTTTCAAATATGTTTTATAGTAAGTCATGAAGGAGCTGAACATGGGGTCCTTCTAAGAAGTTTCTTTTAAAAAAAAATCCTTTTTTTTTTTTTTTTAAAATCAGTAAGAATGAGATGAGAAATGTTAGGTCCTTACCATATTTCTTTATTTGCTAAAAACAATTTCTGAAACTGTTTCCATATTAGAGCAGGTAAAGTGAGTTAGTTCTTGGATCTCTACAAGATCAAGATGACTTCAGCTCCTATTTGCTATGGAGAATTTAAACACTGGTCTCAGCACCACCTTGTTCGATAAACATGACCCTGATTATAGCTAATCTGTGTCACTTGACCAAAAAATGTATTACAATTTTTGGAACTTTTTATTAGTCTGAGTTTTTATTCATGAAATTACCACCAAACACCATATCCAGAGTGTCTTTAATATACCAAACTGCATTTTAATGCATACTGTGAAGCTTTCTGTGAGCATGATCACTTGGAAACAACTGAAGCAGTTCAGGATAGGTGCCTATGAGCTTCTTCACCCCAATGCCTGGTAAAAGGCTTGAAGGATTGAAGCAAATGCAAAGCATTCTCACATTTGCCTCTTATTCTCCCAAGTGGAGAGGGAAGAGCCATGGCATGTTGAGCTGGGAAAACATGAAAAAATGGCAGCTGCCACCACTGCTACAATCGGTCTCTGCCTTCTGTTCTGTCTGCAAGCATGTTCAAGTGCACTTCACAGATATTTTTCATAGCTTTCTAGAGCATTTTCTTACACTTCTGTGTAGAAAAGCTGTACATGAGAGATATTTTTAAAAATTATTTTTATTAAATCTAAACATTAAAAGAAAATTTCACAAATCTGTTGGTCTGGCTGTTTCCCAGTCATATGTCATCTGAATTACATTACCACAATATTCCAGACATTGAATTAAAGACAGTAGGAACAAGTACAGTTGACATCTGTGCAAAATTTAAAACTAAGGAACTTCCAGTGGTTTCTTTAATCCCAGCCAAATTATGGGTTTTACCACACTCTTCCTTCTATAATGCCATTTTTTTCCCCCTCTCTCTCTCACATATATTCACGAGATCACAACCATGCAGCTGCAAGGCGTCCTATGTTGTTCCTGTGTGGGCTACCCACGCCAGCAGTCACACCAAGGAGAGGGTGCCCTAAATCATGGAGGTTAGGCAGAGGCTGCCCATACTGATGCTGCTGGTACCCCCTGACTCCTGACTGTCATTTCCCACCACCACTCCTGGGTTCCTCTCCACAATGTGCCCCTGCAGGCTGGCACACATGGGAGTGAACCAGGATGCCTGCATCCCGTTGTTTTCCTCTGTGTTTTTTCAGCTGTAAGTATATTTGGAAATGCATTGGTGGTGAATTGCTTTGGCATTGCAGAAGGAAGAGTGGTGAAGGCACTGTGTTTTCCACATTATCTGATAGATACCATTCTTCTTCCCCCTTAATAGAAACAATCTACTATGGCTTTGAGATTGCTATAACCACATAGTCCAGAATAAAAATGGAAAAAATGTTCTGTTTTGGCTTGCTCTATATAAATAAAATAGTATTAAATATAAATAGTAATTTCAGTAGAGTTGATCGGGCAAAGGTAAATGCTATGTTGTGTATTGCCTTAGAAGAAACCTTTAATATTTCCATCAATAACTCTTTTGGTGTGGAAAGCTGGGATTTTCCATGTTCTTTTCCCAAGGGGAAGAGGAGTCAAATAACTTGAGAAAACATTCATGCTTTTTACCACAATGAAATTAGTACTTTGAATAGAAAAGGGTGTGAATGCTAGTATAAATAAACTTTTCATTTTCTTCTCCAAATATCAGTTCAATAAACTTCACTTTTTAATTTATTTATCTATTTATTTATTTATTTATTTTTAATATGGAGACTCTGAGGCACAGATATGAAAGCTGGGAGTATATTTTCCCATTTTAAAAATGTGAAACCATGTTCTACTATGTGGCCTTGGAAGAGATGACTTACAAGGACTTACAAGGATTGCACATTGCAATGAGAGCAAGGGGGACCATGTTTAAATCTTATATTTACAGAGCATCAATGGCCTTTTGATGTATCCCTCTGTGTTGTATCTATGAGTTCATTGTCATTAAGTTTCTACAATAATGAAGTAGGATCTTCTCATGCTTCTGGGCAGATTTCTGTTTCCTATCTGTTTTTTACCCTTCAGGTGAGAAAACTGAATTGGAAACTTCCTTTGGAGGTTGCAAGGTAGGGTGGCTGGATATTATCCCTGAGACACGGGGGACAACAGCCACTCATAGAGGCCAAGCAGACCATAATGAGAACCCTGGCACATGGTGACTAAAGTATCAGCCTCAATTCTTCCTTATCTACCCAGCCCACACATTTGTAAGTGAAACCAGTGTGAGATACCAGTGCTCTGGCAACTGCCCTGTTGACAGAGAGGTGTATATTGCAGCTTGTTTGACAGGCAGAATGTATCCACTGATCTTGCTCTTTAGCTTGGGAAGTAAGACATACGATCTCCCTTCTCTTGGACTTCAAGCAAAAAGTAGAAATTAAAACACGTATAAGCCTCCACTGTGTCTATTATTTGTTTGTTAGGTGCTGACAGTCTGCTTATGGCACTGCGAGGCATAAGTCTGAGTTACAACCATCCCCTGTAACATCTTCACTCTATGGTCCAGAACTCAAGTTGAGTACCTGCACAGACCAAGTTAGTTTTAATCTCCTGTAAGTCTCTGCATATTACTCTCTCTGAGGGATCAGGGAGGAGAGAATATGTGATGTTTTACTTCTATTTCCTTGTTATTTTTCATTTACTTGCTGTTTAGCTATGATTTTTAAACAAGTACAAACAACAAGATTAAAATACAATGTCCAACTGTTTTTAACTTTATCCAGATACCTGATACCTTCTTGGCAATCTGGGATCCAGAAATAAATGAATAAATTGCCATCATCCAGTGAATAAAATAGTCATTGGAATAAGTACAGCACAGATGTGCCCTTTCAATTCACTTCACTAACATGCACTGTATGCAGAATACCTTAAACATGATGCAATTTCATGTTCCATAATACATGGTTTTTTTGTGAAACAACATATGCCTTCAATTGTGACTGTTTGAAGCTACTGCTATAAACTTCATGGCTATTATTATGTCTGTTGCAGTTGGCTAGTCATTCTAGAAACCACTTTTTCCCTACTAGTAGATCACTTTAATATAAATTAGCTCTTTAAAACTATTTATTAAAATATCAGTCAACAATCTGCTCCTCCTAGCCTACATCTTGTATGGTATTAGAGTGAAAGCACATATTATCATGTTACTAAAAAGAAAATCACTGAAATAAAAAGATTTATAAAAGTATAACAGTAAACAATCTGCTCAATCAGGCATCCTAGCTACTTAGGTGTGTAATTATAGAAATGACACAATATTTGTGCAAGTTCCTTAAGAATAACAATAAAGTGCAATGTGTACTCTACCAAGGAAGATTTACTGAAATGAATATGCTATAAGCCCAGCAGGGCTACTCACATGACAATAGAGGAGTAAGCAAGGAGAGACATTCCTTAATGCACAGTCAAAAGGGCATAAAGGTAAGCCTACAGAATATGAAGTTTCATCGGCTTTTGAAAGGTTAGTGCTTGGTCTCTTTTTTTCTTTTGCTGTGTTCCAAGTATTTGCAGAAGGGGTGGGCAACGTAAACAGAGCTTAAAGCTGTGATGCTCTAGACTCTCCACTGTGCCCAGAGAATAAGAGGTTGAAATGCTGGGAGGATGCCTGTTTGCATTTTAATGCTCAGGTGTGTCTCTGTTCCACTATATAGATCTTGCTTGCTCCTGGTCCAAGAAAGTAATCCAAGATCTATGTCTTACTTCTAGATATCTGTCCTAATCACTCAACTTATAGAGCAAATTCACCATATTTGCATCAAATTCTTACTCTTTATAGCCCTCTTTTGTCTCTAGTCTTCCTACTGTGACAGGAAAACATGCCCTGCAGTAGTGCCTTATGATGTCAGAATGAGAAGCTTCAGGCTGGATAAGCAAAAGAGTATTTCAAAGGTAATTTTAAATGCACAATTTCTGACTACTGCACAATTACTGACTACTCTGTATGTTTACCCACAGTTTTCCTTCTGCATCCTCTAAAATAATACAGAGTAGAAAATACTGCTGATTTGAGAGATGACCTTCTGCACCGACTCTGTGCAAGAGTTCATGATGACAGAGCATCACACTCTGGATTGTTAGGTCCTCACCATCTGTGACTAGCCTATTTTCTGCTGCATTTCATCAGATCTGAAACTGGCCAACAGCTTTAATGTAGTAGTCAGAATAATTTGCCATGGTATTTGGGTCACATAAGAAGCCTGCTCCCAGTCCAGTAACTTCCCTGCAGTACTCCGGCCTGTTTAACCCTACTGTCTGGAGTGGTGGTTGTAGTGTGTTCACAGCTGAAAAAACACTCTCTCAAGATACTCATCAGCAGGATGCAGGAGAAACAGCACATCCTTCCAATGCTTTGCCTGGATCCCACCCATAACGGATTCTACTCACTCTACCTTACACCCTTATCCTGGTGTGGCCCAAAGTGACTTCCTAGCAGTGCTACTAAAACTGAATTGGGTTGCTTTAAAGGTGCACAAAGATTTTGTCCACTTTTGCTATAGGTAGAAGTGGAAGATTGGATCTCGGGTCAGTAATCTGGGATCAAAGCTCTGAAGACTTGGGTTCAATGCATCTTCTACACCGGCACAATAAGACAAATGGGCAGAAGCAACTGCTCCACTGGGGAACAATATTTATTTTCTTACATAGCAAGTTAGGCCCTTCCAGGTGTTAGCCCTTCAAGCCTGACCCATAGTGTTCTGCAGACCACAACTGCTTTGAGGTTTTCCAGGCAGGATTTTGGATTTCCTTTTTCAAAAACATTATGTTGTTGATGTATTATGTTATTGTAGCAGATATATAGGAATATTTATGACTGTGGCCTGAAGAATTTCCTGGCTGTGGTAGAGCCTCTAACCCCTAAGGAGCCTGGAAAAAACTCTGGCTCAAGGAAAGATGATGGGAAGCTCAGTGTTCTTATAACACTGATTTGAAAACTAAGATTATCATCCTTTTTACCCGGGATAGTTACCTTTAAATTGTAGTCTTTTTTCCTTAAATAAACCTGATCTACTCCCATTTTTGGGAGTTTCCCTAAAGTTTTCAAAACAGATCCTGGAAACATCAGCATAGTGCTTGCTTTAAGTTATACATGGAATTTAGCATACTTGGAAATAAACCAGACTTTAACACAGGTACCAAGAATGACTAGAAATATTTTTCAGCCCATATGTCTCAGGCTCACTAGTGCCTTTGATGTGAACAACCAAATGCTCCATGCCCTTTGCACACTGATCTTGATGTGCAAAGCTCAGGAGGTAAAGAGGACTCCAAACAGCTATTGACCAAAGAGCTATGAAGCAACATCTGCAAGTGCAAATCCATGTTGTGAAGGACAAGCTCTGCAGCTAAGGGTGGGCACAGTTTCAATAACTAATAATGAATCAAGGCATTACTGTGCAGGGACAGGTCTGGGTGTGCATAAAAAATTAACAAGATCCAGCTGCTGGTTTGACATTCAGAGACACTTCCCCTAGCAGTAGGTATCCCAAAACCAACAGAATTAGGTCCTTTATTTCAGGGTGGTGCATGTCACATCTTGATTGCAAGGTCACACCCCCCCTGTTGCTGTGCTGCTTGCTATGGGACTGTGATTTTCTCCAAAGCAGGGTTGACACAGGATGCTGATCCCGAAGTTTCAATCGGAGACGAAAGACTTTCAAAGACAGCTATGTCTGCAAGCAGGAGCTGGAGGTGAGCAGTACAGAGGTCTGCAGCAATGTGCTAATCAAGCTGGGATGCTCAGTGACTCTAATAGAGGTGTGACCTGCAGCATTGGTGCAGCCAGCTAGTGTCAGCTTACCCAGCGCTGCAGTGGTCCAGGATCCCCTGGGTCCTTGACCTGCATTGGGCCAAGCTGTGAGTCCTCCCAGGTGAACTGTGGGAAAGTTAAATGACTTTTGAGGCACTTAAGGAGACTGTGTAAAAATGTTGGAGAGCTGTCAGCACTTGCATGATTTAGCCTAAATGCTTTCAGCAGAATGTAAACAGTCTGAGGGGAAATCTCGCCTGTAGCTGTGTGCAAGCCAACTAACTTAGTCTGAAAGAACCAAATTAACCTTGGATAAGAGGTTTTTGTACATGGATGGTTAGTGGATTAAAGGAGATGTCTAAGTGAAAGCCCAAGCTAAGTGAAGGGAAGGCACAGCCCTGGCCATGCACCCACTCAGCCCTGCCCCTGGCCTCAGGGCCACAGAGCTGCTTTAAAATTTATTTACTGACAGCAAGTAACTGCTTTTTGGATTCTTTTTTAGATGCACTCTCAACAGGCAAATAAGTCATCTCCTGCCACAGACTACCAGGTGCCTGCTGCAGGCACAAATGTCCACCTGCATTTGGAGAGCGGAGGTCAAGCTGAGGAAAAAGGACAGCACTGCATCCAGGGGACACATTTGGTATGAAAATCAGATCTTGCATGCAATTACCCTGTCATGCTTCATTTTAAAAGCCATTGTACCTTGGAAAGCAAATACTGTATGCTATTTTTGGTAGAGAGAAAAGGTATATCTTTAATTCAAACTCTTCTTAACAGGTTCAGTCACTTATCCATTATGTGGGAATTGAGTGTTTCTTTGACAGCAGAAAGTTGTGCATCGTCAAGCTGAGTGCAAACAATTATTTCATCTGTTTCAGAGAGAAAAACTTGCATCCATCAGGCCTCAACTCCAGCAGGAATGGCAGCCCTGGGAGTTCAGAAGTGCAGGAAACCTTTTTGGACATAATCTGCTTTCAGTGAGCAGTGAGACTAGTGTGAGACCTTCTATGGCCCGAGTGATGCGTTTCAGCTATACCACACTGGCTGTAGGGAGAATAAAGATGGTTTATGGCAGCTGGCAGTACTTGCAGGATGTATAGCGTCTGTTACGTGTCGGCTCCGTGCTGTTACTGTGTCAGTGATTGCCTGACAGATTGAGATAAGACCATTCCTTGTCCAGATGCTTCCAGGCTACTGAGAATGTAATATCAAAGGCTGTCTAGAAATACTGCTCAGCGCTGCTAGTGTCTTGGGAAAAGGACAACAGCCAGCATGCCTATTCAGTACAGGAATTACAGGACGACTAAATCAGTAGGTTTTTAAGCCTCAAAATAACCTTGAAGCTACTTTAAATCCTTTCTTTCAGGGTTCCTTCTGTGTACCTATGGAAAAAGAGGGAGTAGCTGACTTGCTGTTGTACTGCCTGCTCTCCTGGGGTGCTAGAATGGTCTTCTTGCAGTCAAAGTCACAGTAACAGTCTTGGATATCTTTTAAGTTGAAATTTGGGTCCAGCCTGCTGTGTAATGAGCAAAGATCAGGGAATTACAAAGACGCTTATGACTGTTTTTTTAATTCTCTGAATTTGGCTGGAGACTAAATGGATTAAACCAGAATATCCAGTCTGACCTCATTATTACACTAAAAATATTTTACTGTAACTTTGCAGATGGCAAGATTGGCATAATATCCAACCCTTATATTTAAGTTTTAAGTTAGCCTTATAAGCAAACCTCTTATTTGCCATATTATTGAACTAAAACAATGCAAGGACATTTATAACAATAATATTGATCTTATACATCAAGCAGCAACACAAAATTAATATTAAAACCCATATATTTATATTATTTAACCAGCAGCTGGAATTAATAATAACTGAAGTTTGGAGTTAATTATAACTGAAGCTTGGACTACTCATTTTTATGTTTAGGCCAAACCCCTGAGGTTTCTGTGACCAGGATTTTACAGCTAGAGACAAGAGATTTCACTACCACTGGAAACACCCATATTCCTATCAAGTCAGTTAGAGTAGTAATCACTGGAAAGACTTTAACCATTCAGAGGGAGAGAGCAAATGCAAAATAAATAGTTACAATGTCTTCATTTTTCAATATCTGCCTAGACTTACAACCAGCATCGGGTATGAGCTGGCTTTCCCATTCTGCAAATTTTGTCTTCTCCTTCCTGTTCCTTTTACCAGAATCAAATCCAAAATTTACAAAGACTTTTTGTGAAACATGAGGTCATTCCTGGCAGGTAGGTGTGTGTGGGATCTTCCCAGTTTTTAGAGAGCCTGGATTGGAGTGGCTGTGCTGTCATTTTCATCTTCTCAGATGGGAGAGGCTTCTGTAGTCAGACTCTTCCATTCTGCCCTTGGCAAAACCTACACACTGGACAGAGACATTACACAGGTTAAAGTGCAATCAAAAATACACTTGTGAAGCATTTTGATTTCAATGAAAAAACATTTTCTTTTCCTTCATAAAGGGAAAACATGACCCCCACCCAGTAATAGTTCTGTTTTGCATGCAAGCAAACACAATTCCCCCCAACAATAGCTCTATTTTGCATGCAAGCATACACACATTTCTTTTTGTTATTGTTCGTAGAGTACTTTGAATAGAAAATCATATGTGATGCTAAGCATTAGTGTAGCTTGCTGGCAGCTTGTTTGCCTGGTACTTTCTGTGCCCCACCAGGCCCCGAGACACACTGTGCTGCTATGAAGCAGCTCCTCTCTTTGTTCCTTCCACACCTCATAGTTTCTTGGTGTGTACAATAACAATTGTACAACATGGTTTAATTTGCATTTTTAAGCAGAGATGGTCTCAGTCATCCTACTACTATTTTGTCCTGCTATATGAATCTGTTCCTTCCTCTTCAGCTGCCACCCTTTTGGCATTTTTTATCTTAGAAGAAGTATAAAAGCCAAGCACTGAAACTGGAATAATGTTATTAATATATGTGAAAAATAACAAGAATATGTTTCTGAAGCCCAGATACTCTGCTTTTTCATTGTTTCCACTGTCAGAAAGATCTCTCTCACAAATGTTTGTCAGCAGAGAGTGCACAGCGAAGAAGGATGTAGATAGAGAGGTGAGTCAGTTGGTAGACAGCCATCTACCTAAAGGAAAGAACAGAAGAAGCAAATGTGGTAAGTTTTTGTTTGAACTATGCTGAATATTATTTCCTGGAGACTTTCACAATGGAGTCAAAGGACCTTGTGTCTAGCAGGTAATTGTGTTCTGCCAAGGTTTGATGATGGGGAAGCAAACAAAAGCATCATTCATAAAACATGTCCACAATACATGCACTACAACCAATTGGGTCAGCCAGCAGTGTGGGAAGTGGCAGCTAAGCCCTGGGAAGTCAAAGCAGCTGTGCTCTAACCCTCCTTACAACTTATTATTTATTCCTTTTGTTCTGCTTCAGCTGTCACATCCAAACCAAAGAAAATTTTCTTTACCATTTGGAGTATGTTTGAACATACAAAATGGGTGTCTGTCAGTGGATTTACCTCATCTGAGAGCACTTCCCAAAATTAACAAGAGGATGTGTATCAGGGCAGGACTTATAGCATTTCCTACAATCAGAGCCCTCTAAAACATGGGCTCAAGTGAAAGGGAATGTAGTCCAGGGCCCTACAATGCATGAAGCCTATTGCAATGGTGTTGATCTTGCTTGCCTACAGCCATTCCCTGAGGGTAAGTCCCCTGAAGCCAGCTGTGCTAACTGTAATGGTCCCAAGGAGGCAAACTTGAACATAAACTATATGTAAAATAACCTACATCAGCAACAGGTCTTTCTTTGCATATCAGTTGCTGTAATAAGATTTCTGACTGCATAAAGACAGGTTTCATGCTGCCAGCCAACATTGCTTTTTTGCAGAAACTCATTATTTGTTTTCTGTCTGTCCTGCAAGTGGCACGATCTGAGCTTTCTTTGAAGAAGAAAGCACATAGCTGTAGTTAGCTTGTGAATAAATATGCTGTGGAGTACAAACAACCTGGACTCTGCAGTAACCACAGCAGCATAGCTTCTGTTTTGGAGCTGCCTCACATCTGTCCAAAGAGAAGAAACAGGCAGCTAGAGTTCACATCTACCTGGAAAATAGCATGTATCCACATGTATACTGGGAAATCTTTTAAGCATAGACAAAGCCTGCAAGAAATAAAAGGGCTTGATATTGATCTTCACCTATCTATGAAACTCAGGATATAGGTCTTTCATCCTGTTCAGGAATGGGAGTTTGATGCTGAAAGATGATTATCAATGGAGCATTCAGAGTAGTGTGGAGTTTTTTTCTTTTTGGTTTGTTTTTTAATTTATTGGTCAATATGTATGTTTAAAGGAGGGAAGAAATGCTGTTTGCCTGAATTGGCCGTTATTTGGCATGGCTATTTCTCAAGATAAGACAGACTTGAGTTGGTTTTCTGGGTTTTGGATAGAATAACTTTTATTTTGTTCAGCCCTTTGCCCTGAATTAGTTATCTTTAACACCACTGTCAGATTAGCAGCTGTATGGTAGAGGGAGAGCTGACCCATGGAGTCTGAGCAAGCTTCCTGAAGGTCTGTGTCTTAACCAGCCATGCATGTTACATCTTCACAACTGTAATTTGCAGCAAAACTCAACACTGCTGAGGGTTGATGACACAGTGAGTGTTTCATTACAAGCTGAGTAGCCTCAGCATCAGCCAGAAAGAATTTATTTCACATTCTCACCTGAATGTTAGTTTCTTCTATTTCTGCTTAAGTTTCCATCCCTCTATTTTAGTAAGTGAGCTATGAAGCAAAATCCATAGTCTATGAAGCAGATCCAGCAAGTATTTCAGCCATGAATTACTGCCATTTTATTGCTAGGTTTCATTTTTTGTGCATCTTCAACTCTGCGTTGTTGTTTCTGATGAAGTAAATTATGATACTGAGCAATGCCTTTTCAATTTTGTTTGCTTCTAAATGAATTCCAGGTTTATTTCTCAGTGTAATGCAGGCTCTACATCTAGTTTACTAGTGATTTATATTCTGTCCAAAGATATGAGCCTTCATGAAACCTACTAGCTAATAATTAATTAAGCTAATTTTAAGTCATTAATCTGATGTTCTGCATGATCTTTCCAGAACACATTTAAGATGTCTGATGCAATGTTTATTCTCAGCACTTTTAATGCAAGTCTTCTTTATAACTGCCTGCCTTTATTTTCCATTGGCATCACCTGCAAATTATTGTCTACACAAGCCTAATGGTTTCAGTAACCCTTTCGCAATTAGGTACTTGAGGTGAACCCATCTAAGATACATTTTTACAGAAGTCTAGAATTCCACCCAAGCACCACAGCTTACCTGCTGAGCAGAAAGCCAAGTGCACTAAATGTATCAGCATTACAATAACCCAAACCCATTTGCTGTGGTATTGAGGACTGACACACAATTGACCCTGGGTCTCAGTACATGGAAATTACTTGTAATTATTCTATATTTTCCAGCACTTAACCTGTTCATCTCATAACTCTTCAGTAGAGACTACTTTGAGCTGGCTCTAGCATTATCAGGGGAAATTCTGAGATCTCTGTTGGAGCTCTCCAATTTGCAGCTGAGTAGCTGACACGTTTTTGTTTAGGGCAATGTGTCTTTGGTTATAAAATCATAATTCTTTACAAGCCTCTTTCACAGGAAAAATGGATGTATTTTTCACTCTATGTGACATTTTTAAACTGATAGACAGACACATTTTGCCCAGCATTTTTTAATCTCCATTTCATGAAAAATGAAGCTCTCTGGCCTAGAATTTCAATTTGATTTATATTCACAGTTTCTCTCAACATGTTTCAACCTAGCTGATATCAAAACACCAGCATTGGCTTTTATTGTTATCAAAGGTTTCCATGTGACTGAATAGTGAGAGAGGATGTTGGTCATCCTCATAATTGTTTGATTTCTCATAAACTGAATATAAAACTCCCTAATTTTCATCCCAAATCAATTACTTAAAAAACCTGTATTAAAGGAGACTTTGAAATAATATCCTGCCATAATTTATGCCACGATATCCAATGTTGGTGTTGTTTCTTGTTAGTTGGAATCATTACTATACCTTAAAATCAGCAATAAAACAGCACCTTACTGCTCAATATATCTGCTAGGTAGGAGTTCTCTGAATTTTTTCTGCATAATATAACCAAGTTTTTCTGGTATGTGTTTAGTAGCACTGATGAGTCAATAGAGCTGTGAAAGTACTAATATTTCTCTATGCCAAGTAATCAGATAATAAGGCTTTTTCTCTTCTGAGGCCAGGATCTTTTAAGAGTGGACAGAATATAGAACAGAAGTGAAAAGGATTTGATTTCCACTTGCCAAGGGGAGGTTCCCATCTGTTCCCAGTGTGTTATATGGGCATTTTTGCTATTGACTCCCATGAGAAAATGTTCAGACCTTAATTTGAGGGAGGAGAGAGCATTTAGCTGTTTTGTATTGTTACCTAAAATAAAAATGCTTCAGCTAAATAGTCTTGTGACCATCCAAAGAAGCTGCTTAGTAACAAACATACTCAGTTTTGAAAAGGTGTAAATCCCTAAAAATCAGGTGATCTTGCTGACTACAACAGAAGCTTTACATAGGTTAATGAGGTGCTTCAATACCTCTTATACCCCATGGAAGACAAGTCTAACTCAACAAGGCCTATTCTGTTGAATATACATCTTGTTAAGAAAAAAACTGTTCACAAATTTTACAGATCATCAGGGTTGTTCCTGCTCCTACCACCAGCCTGAGGAATCTCCTGGCAAAGAACCAACTCATCTACATCTTTTACCACTAATCTAGATGAACAATTTGCTCTTGATACAGAGATTATATTTGGATATGATCACTTGGACAATATTTTTTCCAGTAGTTTCTTTAGTTCAATCAGGCTGAACAGTCACACATTTATGCTGAAGTTTTTCTTTTATAACCTTCAGGACAGAAATGGGGACTCTAATTGCAGCTCAGGGTGGGGTCAGCAACACGATCGACCAATTTTGTAGATTTTTACTTCTGCTGAGTACAAAATTGATACTAGTTGCCCTCCAGCTTCTTCCCAGAGCAAGGTAATTGCAATATTTATTTTCAATGTGCAGTTTGTATCTTTCCATTTCAAGTCTGTATAGTTCCTCATTTTTCTTTCTCTTTTTGCCTTTGTAGTGGGTAACATGCGTAATGTGAAGGCTCTGTTGAACACCAGACTTTTACTACTCGGAGAAATCATCACTGGGCTCAGTGTATACAACAAAAACATAAAGTAGCCCTAATAAATTAGTTTATGAACAATAGCAATTAAGAAATATTGCAAGACAAGATAAAACAAAGCAACAAACTACAACTCTTTAAAGCAATTATAAGACCATATTCATACCATCCAACTCAGTTGCAAATGAGAACTCACAAAGGAACTTTTCTATTTGGTAGGTAAACATGCATGCATGTATCTACACAAATATAGTTTGTAATCAGTTAAAGATGTTAGGAGTTATATCTGTAAAGAACTAATTTACTGTAATGCAGAGGCAGCTGCAGGAGAGACACGGAATGGAATAGATCTATGTTAAACACCTTGACTCCAAGTGGTTACTGAACACCACATGGTACCACGAATAAAAATAGCCTAAGCAGAGGAATGGAGACCTTCAAATCTTTTTCAGAGTCAAAACTCTCCAGAAATGTGGAAGCCAACTGAAGAAAATTCAGCAGGCACTTTGTTCTGTGTTTGGAAGCAAGCAGTGACAGTAGAAATGAAGACATTCAGAGGTAGCCTTGTTTTTTACAGTGTCTGGTTCTGAAAAGCTTGTTGCAGTTAGTAATTTTCTGTTAAGAAGAGCAGAGACTGACTGTGAAGTGGTAGTACAGAAATGTGAGGAGCCCTGAATTCCATGTAAAAATGAAACATATGTGTGAGATTGGCTTGGAGGAAGCAGAGTCTTGAGATTTTGAGGGCTAACTAAGAGGAGACTGGATCCTAGTGGGAGCTCAGGAGAAAATCAGAGAAACTACTGGAAAATACAGAGTGAAGCTGAACAAAGCTCTTACAAGGTGCTGGTTAATTCAGGAAGGATGTAACTCAGTACAGATTACTCAGTGAACTCCAGAGTTCTTTGACACTACAGGCTTGATTTCATATGCAAAAACATCACTAAAACCCCAGCTCCTTAAGTTAAAAAAGGATGCAGGGCTCTGTCTTGGATCAAAGCAAGAGTACAGCAGCTTGCATACTTTGGACAACCACCACTTAAAAGGATGGTGTCCAGAAAAATAAACACATATCAAAAAAACCCAATGGGTTGGATCATATTTGTAATTGATTGCAGACATGCCCAGAGTGTGGCCAGCACAGGCAGAGGATGACAATATGACTCCAGCTCAGATGAGCTCCATGCAGCAGCAACAAATAATGCTCTGCCAAACTAAGAAGACTATCAACCTGAAAGTAAATATGGCAGCTATTATTTGAAACCTGCACATAAAATATTGTTCCCAGAAACTCTACTAAAAAAGTGTAAAGAAAAGCCTGAAAAGATAAAAGATAAACTGATGAAGAGTGTTATTTACACACCAGCTGAAGAAATATTTGAAGCAGAGCCACAGATAAATGGTAACAAGGTTATGAATGTTACTACTTGAGTTAGAAGGATGCCTGTTCTTTCATCTTGTTCATGAGTATGATCCTGAAGTGATAGAAGCTAAAATAAAACTTTAGAACATCTGGGGGAGAGGGGAGAGGATGTGGTGCGTTTGTTGCTGGTGGGCTACTGCAGAGCTGGCACTGCACTTTCACTTGTATGGCAGTGCTGTGTGCACTGTCCTGTTGCACTTTGAGGCTGTCACACCAGAGGGATGCGTGTGGTATGACTTGACACTATACCAGAAAATTACTTGCTGCTTCTTAATGGTAGTATTCATGTATCAGAGGAGATATACCAGTTCAGGTGTCAGTAACATGGACTGTCTGGACGTTGTTGTTAAGACAAGATAGCAGACAGGCTGGAGGCTCCTGGGAGCCCATGTTATGTGAAAACTGCTCACTTGTACTCACCGGCTGCTCTGGGAAAAACTATGTGGCATCTGGGCTGTTTAGAGACACGTGCCCAGCATTGCCTGAGCAGTACATAGAGCTCAGGGGAAGGAGGAAGTGAAACAGTCATTGCCAAGGTCCTTGCTGCAAAGTGGTGAAGCTTGAAGTCATACAATTAACAGTTTCTATTCTTCTACAATGCCCCACTCATTATTTTCCTGTAGCCAGAGTTGGGATTTTAGAAACCAGATCTCTTATGCAACAAAGCAGAGCAGTGACTGAAGTTCCTCTGCCTGGCTTGGACAGCAAATATAACTGGATGAACTCCACCTTTTTCTTTTTGTCTCCAGTATGAAATATTTTAGTTAAAATACATTGGAAATTTTGTGTCTTCATCAACAACTTTAAAGTAGAAGGACAACTTTCTTTTTTAAGTTACAAGTTTTGGTTTTCCACTCTTAAAAAAGACAGTTCTTTTTGGCTCCAAAAGAAATTGCAAGAGAAATCATTAGCAGTGTTTTCCACCTAGCCCAAATGTCATGCTTCAAGCAGCTCTACCCCTTTCAGCTTTCTTCTGATGGTGGTGTTAGACTAGGCAATTTGTAAAACTTTTATAGTTGTTTTAATTAGGATTGTTGTACAAGTTGCACCCTGGTGTTGAATCATCCCCATCCAGATCTGAATTTTTTGCAGTTTATTACAATGATTGGGTCAGCCAATTCCCCTGTTTTAAAGAGAACAGCAGCAGTTGGTTTGAACAAAGCAGACAGCTGACTGGACTTTCAGTAAGAATTAAGTCTAATGTAACACAACTGATCCATGTAATTTTCCTTTGAAATAAATGTTCTCTGATAGATGCTGCTGAGCAGACCACAGCTTATATAATGGCATAACTGTCTTAAAGAAGTGGCTGGAAAGACCATGCACAAGGCAACCTTCAGTTACATCCAAGCACAACTTCTCTATTCATTGCCTCAAATCCACTTTCTCCAGCAGCTCTGGGACTTTTTGGGACTGTTCACAGCTAAGGAGAGTGCTGTGGGAGTTGCCGGGGGGAGACAAGAGGCTTTTGCACATATCTGAATGTATTTGTATATAATTGTGTATATTTTCTTATATCATTAGTGTTTAATTAAAGCTATGTAGTTTGGTTTTAAATCCAGAAAAGTCTCTCTCTTTTTCTCTCTCTCCTTCCCTACCTGGTTGGTAGGGGGAGGGGATGGAGGGCATTGTTGTCGGACCTGAGTCAAATGCTGACAATAAGTAAAAGGCAAACAACCTGTGATGTACACTCCTGAGAAAGTCTCTCTCAGTTAACAATAAATTGATAGCAACTGCACCATGAAGGAGCTAAAGTCCCATCACTGTAAAAGGGAAGAGATAGCTGTCAGATTATTCACACTTGGGACTCTAGGGTTTTTTTAAGCGTTTTCTTCCCTAGGTTGGCAACAGCCTCAGGTCTTTAGCTTTCCCTATGAAATCCCACCTCATTTTGCTACTGAGAAAGGTGTGGTATTATGTGTGTTGGCACTGAAGAAGGTGAGGAGAGAGGCCAGCATGAAATAGTGGCCCCTTGCCCAGATGTTGATTTTGCCTTCAGAAAAAAAGTGAATAAAAACAATTATTATATATTACTAGCAAATTTTCCTGCATAAAACAGATGTCACACTTGACTTTAAAAGGCAAAGATTTGGGCATAATAATTTAGTAACATGACTGAATATTACGATCAGGTATTTAATCACGTAGGAATAGCTGCATACCTCATTGACCATGAAAATGCTCCCTGTGTGCTTTTTTAGAGTATGCCACATATTACAAAGCATATATTATCCTGTAAATATTAATGGTAAGTAATTTAATGTCAGTACTTGCCTTCTTTTCAGAGCAACTCAGAGCTGATGGTTACATTTCTGCCTTATTGGACTTGCTCTTTTGGGGCCATTTAGTCAATCCTGTCTTGCTAGATTAGGAACCCCTTGATAAAATATTGTTCACTTTGTTAATTCTGAGATACCCTCATAGAATCCATTAATTGCCCAATGAGCCTAATGGGCAATTAATGGTTTCTATGGCTAATACATCAAACTGGTTATATACGAAACTTCCAAGTGGAGCATAGTATAAAGTTTAAAGGATACACATAGGAGACAGTTTTTCTGATTTCTACATCTAGTTTTTCCATTGACTTGAAGTAACAGTAAAAGTTATGACCTTGAAGCTCAGGCCTAGCAGAGGATTGCAGAGCATGGTCCACCTGCACTGACAACCTAACGACCTTTCTACAGCATGGTAATAGGATGGGTAAAGGGAAAGTCTGAAATACCAACAGGTTTAGGGATGACCTAAGTGGCTTATTTTACATTTTATGGAGGTTTCTTACATCCCTTGGGTTTCAAGAAGTCAGTCAATTACAGCCTTTTACTCAAAGAGCTAAAGGAAATCTTTTAGTTTTGTGAGGTTAGGAGGCAGTTTAAGAGCTGTAAGACAGGAGGTCTTTCTATGCAATAGCCCTGCGGTCCAGGATTTACACTGACAGTGGAAGAACCAGCTGCTAGCAGGCATGCAATGTTTCCTTACCAGTGTGCCTAAAACACCAGTTTGGGTGGTGCAGGCCACACATGAACATTTCATGGAATGACACTAGCAAGGGGTATGCCTCCACTACAAGGGAGGTGTCTGAAGCGGGGCACTACCAAGGTGTGCTCCTCCTCTTTCCGTCCCACAAATCTTAAGATATTCAGCACAGGGAATCAAAGCTTTGATAAGAGGGCAGTATTCTTACCCAAATGAGCTCTCACAGGGATACAACACTGGAGATTTGGCTTCCTCAGGCCAAGGAGGAAGCTGCATCAAGAGCTCCCTCTTCCTCCCTGAACTTTTCAAACATCAGCAGTCAGTGTGCTGGAGACAGGAAGAGGAGCCATGCCAGTCTGACTATTTTGCTGCTAGCACCACCCTGGGAACACCTTCCCACCACAGCAAATTTGTCAGGGATGTGGAGGAGGGAAGGTGTAACCTTAGTTGTCTGCTGGGGCTTTGACCAGAAGGAGGTTCAGTGGCAAGAACAGTATTCTCAGAGGGGCTGCTTGAGGTGCCTTGAGCATATTTCAGCAAAAAATCAAGTTTGGGGATTCACAACATTAGGTAGCAGCTGAACAAGACTGTTTAGGACTCTGCTTTTCAGTCACTTGCAATACTTAACTCCCTTCCTGGATACAGATCTTAACCTTGATTACTCAGTTTTGCCATCTGTTGGAGTGAAATAATAATTCCCTTATATATAGGCTTCATATGAATAGATCTATGGAGTTTAATTTATAATCTTTCAGCTTGGCTTAATTAATTCACATGGGATAATGGACACACAATGTATGTTATTTTTCACGTAACATTACCAGTGGATATTTCATTATGAAGTAGTGACAGATATGTTCTTATTATTATCAGTCAAAATTTCAATTAGCATTTGTCTAATTCTTCTTTATACTTGTTTTCTGTTTTTATCAACAGCTACTCAGTTGCCACAAACAGAGAAGAGCTGAATTTTTTCCTCCATCATATTCCACTGAATATACTGCTTCCACTAAAATATATAGATGTAAGTCATGCTAAGACCACAGAACACAGCGAAGAATAAAGGACAGTTTAAAAAAAAAAATCATTCATTCAGAGATGAACAAGTAGTTGATTGATTTCAAGTGCTGAATGTCACAATATTCTGGAATAATAGAACTTCTCAATTTTTTATGGTCAAATAACTTTTTTTAAAAATGATTTTTACAGAAATCGACACATGGAAATAACTTCACACAAATATAATCTTGTTTAATTCAAAAAGAACTAGTGAATTCATCATGTTATCCTAATGCACGTTTAGAAGGAGTATGCTTTCACTTGGATATGGAACATTTGTTTTCCTTTGCTAAAAGAAGTAAATATGAACACATACATATATGAAAAAAAAGATAAGAAAAGAAAAAAATATGCAAACTGAAAGCAAAATCCTTGCTTGCCCTTCAGTTTACTAAAATGATGTTTGTTTAATACACGTTAAACAAAAAATCCAAACCATGTTATCTTACAGTTGGCTGTCTTCCTAATGAGACTTGTTTTTCCTCCTCTGCTTTTAATCCAGAGCTTGACAGCCAGAAAAATATGTCTTCAAAATCAGAATCTCTTCTCTATGGGATAAATACTGTCTTTGTGTATTAAAGGAAAAATGTGCCTCCAATGCAGAAGGTGTGATAATTAGAACTACTGCTAACTTCTTTTCTTGGCTGTCATCCCACCAAATGAATCACATTTAGTCAAGATTTTGTCCTTACTACATGCCTGGGGTCAGAATCCTGGAGATTCAGTGATTACTAATGGTTATTCCACCAGATAAATAAGTCCTACTGCAAGAGTGAAAGGGGAAGACACTCCTCCCCCTAAAAGTATCTGTCTTTTGGGGGCTGCAAAATGCACTTTTTCATGGTCCCTAAAAAAGAAAGTGGTGGTAGCCCCCTTCTTGAGTAGTCCTAAAAAAACCTATGACAGCAATGCAGGTAAAAACATGAAGATCTTATTTTGATCCAGTGTCTGTGAAATAACAGGTTAGAAACAATATACTGTAGGTGCTACCCACCCGGGTCAACCAGCATCCAGCTGTACAACCCATACTGTAAGTAAGAGCATTAAAGGACATAGCCAATATAAAGATAGATTCTAGATATATCTAAATTTAACAATTAGCCTAATCATATAAGATTAATTTTTTTGTAGTTCATGTAATTGTCTCTTTTACAAAAGTCTGCCCATGCACCTGTCTGGAATCCAGATTGTGTTGTTTCTTGTCATGCTCGTTTGATGTAATACCCAAAAGTTTTATTCACAGTTAAAGGTCTAAGTGAAATGGCCACTTAACCAAATGCCCACATTTCAACAGCTTTACCAAATGACCAGTTTGACAGCATGACTGTGATAGGAATTAGAGCTAGTGCAGCTCTCTTATTAATCATTGCTCATTGACATTTAACAGCAGCCAAATTGTATCTGAGTGTAGTTAAGGTGTCCAGAGTGTTTGTGTGTCACGGGAGCAGGGGATGGAGTGGAGAGCAAGGAGGGAGGAGAGAGGGTTATTCTGGTGGTTTTTTTGGGTGGGGCATTGTCCACTTCAAAATCAATCACAAAAATACCATAATGCCAAAGGTGCATGGACCACATCACTGAATCTTGAATGTTGCTGTGCAATTAAATGCTGGGTCTTGGTATTAAAAAGAATATATATTTGCCTGTTTAGGGCACTGAAATGAATAATCCCTGTTACTGAAAGAAAGTGATGTGGGAGTAAAACAGTCCTTGAGACTGGAATTCAGTTGCCAGCTTAGTTCTCTGCTGCAGAGTTTTGCGGCTAATCAGGGCATGCAGAAAGGGTTCCCAGCTATTCTGTGCTTTCCCTGGGGAGGGATTTTATTGAGTGTTTGTGTGTATATGTGTGGCAGTGCCTCTTTCAAGCAATGTATGCAATGGCCAGGGAGGCTTGTTGGTGGGTCTGGTTTGTTGATGGGTTTTTATTTGGTTTATTTGAGTTTTTTGTTTGTGTGTTTGGTTTTTTCTTTGTATCCCAGAGGAAACAGCTGGGGAAAAGATTTTGGAGTCAGCCTGCAGGCCTCTTATGCCAGTTTGTTTGAGTTGTTTGTGATGTTTGAGTTAATTCGTCCCATGTTTAAAAAATGTGGGCTCCTAAAGAATGTGGATGTGCATGAGAAACATTAAAAATAAACAAATATTCCAATAATACCTCCCAAATTGTCCTAATGTTGTTGGATAAAATAAATCGATGTGGGTATTTTCAGTGTGATGAACCAACACTTGGGAATATATTCCTAAAAGAAGTTCGTTCCACATTGGCTGTGACCAAATTTTTTATATGAAGTCAATGAAAATACATTTGAAAGTAAGAATTACTAATACACGGGTATTCTGCCATGCTGGAGTGTATCAACAGTTCTCAGAATGAGATAAACACTCCATATAGTTGTGTTAAAGGCTGGGTTTGTATTTGCTAGGGGAAAGACGGAAACTTGTTTATGTCTAACAATGTTAACCTAAAAGTGCAGTTTGTAAATAAGCAAAAGCTTCTTTAAACAATTGTTTCAAATCTCCATCTTAATATGGTTTTCATGTGTTAAATAGCTTCTTCCCAATTACTGTGTTTGAGTGCAAGGCTTCAAAATTTTGAAAAAAACCCTCATTTTTCACATGATTAACAGACAAAAGGAGCAGACAGGCAAAATGACAACCTCTGTTCCTTTAGTATTTTCAAATAATAAGTCCATTTGATTTTAATGTAAAATAGATTTTCTCCATTTTCTTGTGAGAACATGATAGTTAGGAAAAACCCCCTAAGTACAGCTTTTTTTTCAAAACCAAACCACCTATTTTTTGGCTCTTGCTCATTTCTTTATCCTATACCAATGAAAAAGAATTAATTACTTTTATACTGAAGGCTACATGTCAATATATTAACCCTTTGTTTTCCACCACTTACAGGGCAGACGCCGGTGTGAGATCATCTCAAATAAGGTTAGTAAGCTTATCTCTAAGTAGAGTGTTGAAGAACCAGTCCTGCTTTTTCAAGGCCGCATAACTGAAATTTTTTATGATATAGTTCACATATTGCCTTTCAGTTTCTTGATATTTCTGCCACTGTAGCTGTTGCTGTCTTAGGTAGTCCCTTATATCTGCTGATTTTCTAAATCGGTGTTTTACTTTTTTCTGCCTCCCCCCACACACCAGCTCCCCATTCCAGGTTTATCACACTTCTCACTATATGCCAAAGACTGGCTTTAGATGATCATGGGCACACTTTGATACTTGCTTCTCAAATAGTTCCTGTAAATCTTGTGGCCAAAAATCCGTATTTCTTAGCAGCAGAGGCTTTACTTCGTTTCCATAAACAATTCTTTGCACACAGACTGGGTCATTTGCAAACATTGATTCTAACTAAATATATTACCAAGAGACCAAAGCTCATTTTCTAGTAAGTCATTATCATGGTTTCACTTACAGGGAGAAGCAGGATTCTGTCACCCCAAATCCAGTGTCACTGTAAAATCAATGCACAGAGTTTCAGTGAAGAGCCAGAAATACACTGCATGTGCTGATTCTGCTTGTATGCTTATATTAGGAAAACTGTGATTTTCCATGGTAATATGAGATACAGCATTCAGTCTGTGGAAAAGACTGGGACACCAAGACAAGAACCCAAAATACAAGTCAGCACATGGCTGTGCTGCCATGGAAATGCAGTCTGGGGCTGCAGTGCAACATGTAGGTACCAAAAAGGTTAGGTAAACACCTGTAGCCTGTCAGCTGAATACAGAGGAGTAAAGAGCAATCCTTCAAATTTGTCTTTCGTGCAAACAGATGAAGTGGAACTTGCTTTTATTTCTATAATCTACATCTATGTAATCCCTGTCTTCACAGTTGACTTTTTTGACTTACATCTTTTTTGATGTAAGTAATCTGCTTTTAAATTTCACCATGGCTACCCTTAAAGCCAGAGGTCTGGACCACCCCTACAAAGCTCCTAGAAGTTACCAACTTATTTATCTGTAATACTCAAAGGCAAGAGGATATATGTTCATGTAAGTTGCAATAGTCTGCCTTGAGAGTTAATAATGCAGTGATAAGAAAAGAAAAGAAAAGAAAAGAAAAGAAAAGAAAAGAAAAGAAAAGAAAAGAAAAGAAAAGAATAGAAAAGAAAAGAAAAGAAAAGAAAAGAAAAGAAAAGAAAAGAAAAGAAAAGAAAAGAAAAGAAAAGAAAAAAAGAAAAGAAAAAAGAAAAAAGAAAAGAAAAGAAAAAAGAAAAGGCATGTGACAGTACATGGAATGGCAGAATCATAGAATGGTTTAGTTTGGAAGGGACCTTAAAGATCATCTAGTTCTAAACCTCCTGCCATGGGCAGGGACACCTCCCACCAAACTAGATTGCCAAAAGCTCCATCTAACCTGGCCCTGGACACTTCCAGGGAGGGGGCTATACTTAACACACAATACTTAATATGGATCAGATAGCAAATCCCTGGCTGAGGGAAGTCTGCGTACCTGCTATTATCAGCTCAGAGTGGAAAAAAGTATACATGGAGAAGCAGCAACATTATTTTTCCTCATATTGGTTTCATTTTGTGAATATAAGTCCTAGAAAATCAGCCTATAAAACCCTTTGTTATTATTTTTTTCACATTTCCCTTCCAGCCCAGCTTGTGCATTTGCTGGCAGGTGAGCTCTTCGAAATGATCCTCCCATGTGAGAAACTATGGAAACTTTAAAATATTACTGCAGCCCAGTTATATCTGAAATGCTGATCTGCCTGGCTAACATGGAGCCAAGATGCAGTTATTCCCTGTGACATGAAGTCAGTTGTGAATTTACCAGATGAACTTCCTTGACAAATGGCTACCACCCACTCAATTCATCACCTCATGGAAGCAGGGCTGCCTCATACTTTTTCTTTCTTCATGCTTTTATATTTTGCTCTGCCTCTCAGAAAGATCAAGGGGTAAATCCAACCCAGTATTCAAAAGTCTGTGATTTAGAGCACCAAACAAGTAACAAAGAGATCTTTAAAAATTGCATATTATACAGTAATAATATCCTTCTGAATTGCCTTCTTTTTAATAAAGAAAAATCAGTTAGAATTCTTCATTAATATTTTAATTAGCATTAAGTGTTGAGTTCCTAACTATCCACATGGTAATTTACACCTATATTGTAGCTTGTGGGAGTTGGTTTATTTTTCTTTGTGCTAATCCAAGGATCTCACTTCCTGCAACAGGAAATCTGCAGATAACAGTTGCACTGCATGGGTGAAAGGCAAAAAAGGAAAGCTAAAATATATATATATGGACTAATTTTCCTGAAAACTGGAAGAAAAAAATATATTAATTGATTATCTATCATACTAGGTAGATTAAAGTATTGAAGAACAACTCTCAGCTTTGTCTTACCTAAGCAGCCAATAATGTAAAGGTGCATTTTCAAGCAATTAATATGTAAAAAGCAATTTTCTTGTTCAGAACCTAGTCGGGGACGTGGGAGAAGATGCTCAAGTGATATGCATCATCTTGGAAAATTAGGTGGCAGAGCAAACTGCAGAGTTCCTACCTTGTACATGTGCTATTTTCACATAAGCGCTGGGAATCCACCATCCCAGTGTCTTCTCCTTAGGGGCATTGGCACAGCACAGAGCTGGGGATGAAGTAGGGCTGGAGAGAGGCTGTTGAGGGAAAACCTGAGCTGGCAGAAGACTTCTCCTTGTGGATCTGGGCATGTGGGGAAAGCAGGGTGCCCTTGGTAAGGCTCAGTAGATGCAAGAGACAAAGCCCAGCTCTACAGCAGGTGTGAACCTGGAAAAGGGCTGCCAGAGGAGAGGGCAGGCTGCCAAAATTGCTCTCCTTGCCTGAAAGCAGGGCAATGCCCTGCCTGCCTGAAGCAGGGCATTGTCTGAAGCCCAGGGCTGCAGGTCACACAGGGCTGCTCTCATGAATCCCTCAACCCTGCACTACCTGGACTGGGTGCACCAGAACCTTGTGTCTGGGGTTTCAGCACCAGCCATCCCTGTTGAAGGGACAGGGAGGAGGCCGTGATCCTCCTGTGGCTCCCCTGCTGTTGCCTCAGGAATTGTAGGGATTGCTTTAGAAAGCAGGTTATCTTTGTCACTGGATGGTTTTGCTGTTGTTGGTGGCACTGCTGTGGAATTTTGATTTTGTTTCTTAAGGGAATAGGACTTGTAGGAGTATGGGGTTTGACTGTCTCTTTTGATTTTTTTTGTTTGGCTTTTTTTCGGGGTGGTTAGGTCGGGTTTTGCTGTTGTTGTTTTGTTTTGTTTTGTTTTTCTGAGCCCAGTGGCAAATTTCAGCCAAATGTGACAGAGGGCTAAAACTCTCCCAGATAACTAAGTAACAAATGTCATGAAAATAGACAAATGAGTAGAGAAGACAGATGCTGTAAATGCCCTTACTGTGGGAAAAGCTGCAGAGTGGTATCTCACATCATTAGGCACTAGAACAGCCACATGGGAAAAGGGCCCCTGTAAATGCCCCGAACACCAGTTAGCTTCAGCTGGGTTTGTGTTTCATGCATGCCAGAGCCGACCACTTATAAGACAAAGCTCCACAGAAAGCCAGATTAATTCCTTCTGTGCCCAAATAGCTATTGGCTTGCTGATTGAACCCCCCTCAAAACAGTATCTGATTTAAACTATTTACATTTTTAAGGAATATATTCTCTACCTGTATAGAGGTATGCTGAAGCTCATATGATAAAGAGAAAAAGTATCAATTCCCTTATTCTCCTCATAACTACCTGTGGTAAGATCTCCTCTTGAAAGACTTGGAAAAATGAGCTCAGCTAAGACTACATTGTTGTACCAACAAAGCTGCACGTGTCAGAAGAATTGAATCCACAGTGTGGGCACGGCTGCATGTTTGCTGTGCACAAGATTCAAGAACAGAGAGTAGAACCTGGCTGAGAAACTAGGACAATCAGTTGATACCATGGGATAGCAATGCTCTAACCATAATAGAGATGAAGCAGCTTCCCCAGCCACAATAGCCAAAGCAGGCAAGGTCAAGAGTTCCATTCTTTTCACGTTGGCCATGTTATTAAATGTTCAACTGTCATGGCATCCTGGAATAACACTGAATGAGAAATATGTGGGGACAAATTAGGTGAGCAAGTCCTACTGTGGCCAAACATTCCAGCTGTGTGCGGCCACATCCAGGAGGCAGCTGGGGACTACTGCCAGATGGTCCTGGGTGGTTTTAGGAATAGAGTAAATTCCAGCTTTGGACAAATTACCTGAAAATGTAGAATATGCCAGGAAGGCCATGTGCAGAACCATTCCTGGGATTCTGAAGCTGATCACCCTTACTCCTAGCTTTCTGTTATGCTAAAAATTCATTATGGGTTTCTTGGGACTTTAACCACAGTCCAGAAGAGTGGAGGTTAGAAAACAGACACCTCTTGGCTTTGTAGCCCATAATTTGGGGAGTGGTTTATATCTGTGGCTCAGTCTGAAGTTCCAGGCAGGGAGTAGAGTCAAACTTCCTTCTGTAGCCTGACTATATTTAAAGATACATTTTAAAATAAAAGCCTTTTCTGGATAGCTTGTGCAAAATTTCTTACTAAGCAGACGCTCAGTTGTCTTAATAGCATCAACCACTTCTTTAATATTCTATGCTATTTCCAATATCTCTGCTACCATCAAAAAAAAAGAAAGAGAGTAGTCTTCTCCTTTAAGTTTCTATTTTAACTCAGTGCTTGTTGTGCAGTCCTCTGGGTGATTTCAGGTTACCTGCCATCTGTGGCATGACATGGAGACTGACTATGGGTAAAGCACCATAGTATTTTAGCACATGTTCACTACCAATGAGCCAGCATAAGCGAGTGGAGAAAACAGAAGCCTAATCATTACTTCATGTTCCTGGAGCATAAAGAGAGATACTGCCCACCCACACAGTCTGTGATCAATGCCAAGTCATTTGCAAACTTAGGGCTTTATTTCGTCTTCTCTGATCTACACTCATGCACTCTTCCTGGCTCCCACCTTTCCAGGGACATAATGAACTGTCTTACCAGAAGCTATTCTGCCATAACACACATACAAAAAAGGGATGCTGGAGACATAAAGCTGAGTTATAACTGCTGAGGGAAGATCTCTCATTTGAAGAGGCTAAGAATTAAGCCTTTTTGTACCTTTGTGGGATTCATGAGATTACATGGTGGATTAGGCTTGATAGGATTTCACCAGGCTGTGCACAGTCACATAGAGCTGCCCACCTAGGACCTCTTTACCCCCATTCCCCTGACTTGTCCACTACTGCAAGTGTGTTGAGAGCTGCTGCATCTCTGTCCTCTCTATGTGAGTGCTCTGTAATCTCCTGAGCAGGGAATGGGTGTCTTTTGAATAAGCTGTGAAATACTGCTATAGTGACATCATTTCATTAAGAAGGTGCCAATATGAGATGCTCAGGAAATTCAAGAACATTTATCTACTGTCTTTGTTAAAAATAGATCACTTAGAATATTGGGTTGGGTTGTAATAAAGAGTAGACACATCTCAGCCATGGGCACACAGTGGAGAAGTTTCTGAGGAAGATTATTCATCCACTGCAGACACATCCATGAGAAAAATGCTTTACAATTTTTTCACCATTTGTTACTTTCTTTTTAAAAAAAAAAAAAAAAAAAAGAAAAAGAAAAAAAAAGAAGAGGAAACACAAAACATTGTGTGTATGTGTACATGTGAACATCTTAGGATGAAAATTGTGACTCTTACATAAAAATGACCTAATGACATAGAGCAAGGGTAGGAACTATGCATATTAAGAATCAAATCACCTAGTAATGTGAATAAAGGAATATTGTAGAGGAAGTCTGTGTAAAATGGTGGGTATGGGCTAATGCATCTAAAATTGCCAGAACGCTATGCTTGTCCTCCTCTCTGGCCCTCCTCTTATAGTTCTGGTTACATTATACAGCAAAACATCAAACATCATAGATTCCCCCAAAAGCTCAAAATTAGTTCAGAAATTGTGTCTCAATGAGACCTTGCTATAGGAGACATAGCTGCTAAGTCAGACTCATCTTTTGGTGCAATAGTGACAGAATCTTTACTGTTATAGAAATGCAGATACTCATTAAAAAAACAAACAAACAAACAAAACAACAGTAAATAAGTAAAACTGTGCCCATTTTTCCCATTTTGACTATGGAAAAAAAGAAAAGGGAGACTTCTTGCACTGGAAGAAAGAAAATGATGCATTAAAACCAACCTTTACCAAAGGTTAATGTCTGGTGCATTACACTATTAAAGAACCTCATCTACTTATTTATGAATATAGAACAGCAATAACAATTATGAGCAAGGGCAAAGAGGAAGGATTCTTAACCTGAAATAGCTATACTTTGCAGCTTGGCTACCTTCTGTGGGGTTTTGTGTGCATGAACACACGTGTATGTTTGCTTAAACTTAGCAATCTCAAGGTTTTATACATGAGAGTAGTGTAGTTTCCTGGTAAGTAAATGGGGTCAGCCATGCAGGATTTTTATTTAGTGGTGGGTTTTTTTTCCTGCTTTATCCCTCTCTAGTTTTGTATACAGGAAAATATTTTTTTTCGTCTGTGGCTTCTACTGATCAGGGTCATATTTCACTCTATACATTATGGGTCCTTATCAATACAAAGGTAAATTTTGCCACTAATGTCACTGAAGATGGGATTAGGCCTTTACGTATATTAGTGATCTAGAAAGACAGAGCAAGGAAAATAGCATAAAATCTCACAACACTCATATTGTTTTCATAATAATAAGAGCGATAATAATTTTTTAAATCTTAGTAGAGAAAAATGTCTGCTGAAACACTGTTTCAGCAATATGCATAATTATTTCATACACATTAACAGAGAGATTATGAAGTCATATAAAAGTTAGGAGGCTTTGAGGTTAGAAGATTGGGCTGATGATAAAGCAACAATCCAATTTTCTATTAATTGGATTTAATGAGTACTCAGGGAGCACTGCAGGGCCTGATCCTCCTATGCACTGCAACAAATGGAATTTTTTGTATGCAAACAAAGTATGTGTACACTGTGACAGAAGCAGGAAAATTATAACTATGTATTGCTTAGCATCTTAACAAATAAGAGAAATAACTGTACATTGTGCAAGATTGTAAGGAATTATTTTGGTGAAATAAATATAAAAATCTAGATTTCTTGTATATATTGTTGAAGGCATCCTTTTAAAACTGTCTGCATTATTATATTCAATTAACTCCTATTAAAAAAATTCTTGAGAGATTTTCTTTAAAATATATTCATATTATGTATTTTGCCTTTTCATATCTATTATGAATAGAATAACTTTGACTATTATTAATTCATTAGCATGATGAGATTCGTAGTTAGAATGCACAAATTATCTCTGTTCTCAGCAGAACTCAGTGAAAACAGTACCATGAAGTTCCCAAGGCTATGCCAGAGAGCAATATTTTTCTGTAACTAAGATTCACAATCAAGTAGGAGATAGGGCTCCTCTCCACAAGAAGCTATACACATGAACAAGAGTAGTTGTCTAGTCATATTTCCTTTCTTAGGATATTAGGTTTCTCATCATTAAAGGTTAAACTCAAACCTAACCTAGGGTCTGATGTGTGAACACTCATTGCAGCAGGGCTACCTCCAGGTGTGCAGAAAATGTGCTGGAGAAAGTGATGTGGGGAGAGATGCTGAATTTGAAAAAAATAGTGAATATAAATATGCAAATCAACAAGCAATCATTTTCTGTAATTACTACTATCCAGAGACCCATGGTACTCCATAGTGAAGGGATATTACCCTGAATGTCCTACAGTCAACTGGATGCCCTGTGCTTCACTTCGGGACTTCTCTGTGCTGCAGAGACAGTGCAAGGATAAGTGGAACCATGAGGGCAGCCAAGAGTCTTCTCAGCCTGAGGAAGTGCCACCAGAGGGTGGTGTGAAGCCAGTCTAGCCTACCCTGCTTGCCCCCACCTTGCCCCTGCCCTGAGGGGAACCTGGAGAAACCCCCAAGGCTGTTGCCTGGGGCACAGGTGGGCAGCAGTGCCAATCAGGGCCCTGGCAGCCCCTTGGCTACCCCACCAGCTAGCTACCCAAGTCACATCCTCCAG
The DNA here is from genome assembly GCF_020740795.1 of Apus apus. NCBI lineage: Eukaryota > Metazoa > Chordata > Aves > Apodiformes > Apodidae > Apus > Apus apus. Next base: position 57,824,619 of record NC_067285.1, on the reverse strand, counting down.
TATTTTAAGACAACCTTAAACTATACCAAGATCCTGTTCTGGCCTATGGCCAGGCAAGAGCTCAAGTAATCAGGGTGGGAAAATGCTTCACAATGACATTTCTCTCATCTACCCTCAGCTGCTCCAGGCAAGCCCATGGCACAGATGCAGACAGAGGAACAGAGGGCTGGGAAGGTGGTGTCCGCTGCCAAAAAAAAAAAAAAAGGTGCTAGGCTGCTCTGGAACTTCAGCTTTAGGATAATAAAAAGCCACAGGAGTAGCAAATATTTCACTCAGGACTGTTCAACTGGGTTTTATCATGAAGGTTCAGTTGTCTCTCTCACCCACAGGCCTACTTTCATGAGTGGAAAATTGTTTTTAACGTTGTATGTTTGTTTTTGCACTGGTGTTTGGGTGTGAAATATTATCAGTTCCGTAAGCCTGATCTGACAAGGCTTTGTGCCAGCTGTATGCCCCACAGGGAGCAAGGAAGAAGAAACTCAAGGTCCTGATGGCTCTCTTATTTTAAAATGGAAACTCAACAGGCTCTAGAAATTTGAGCAGCTTCCCACTCAAGGGAAGTGTTCTTTCCTGCCAGCAGAAGTCAACAGGGCAATCAGAAGGTTATTCAGAACCTAGCCTCTCGAGGTGCAATTGCATTGTGTTAGCATTCATAACTAGCTAAACTGTAACATAGGTTTGTCCAAACTGGGCTTAGTGGGCTTGTTTTTTGCTAATATGTTGGGACAGGACAATTAGCACAGCAGGTACCTCACGCAGTGTATAACATCAGCGGTCATACTAGTCAGGATAGACTTTGAGGTCAGAAAAGGGCCCTTTTATTTAATATAAATTTGGAAGCTATCAAGTAAAGTTTAGCTTGCACTGCCTGGGGTAGTTCACCTCATTTTTTAGAAGGCAAGTGATCACCAGGGATGACTTAGAAGAACTAGAGAAAAAAGTATCATTCAGCATTACTACCTGCTGCACTTTTTACTGTCTGTGAAGATGCCCACCAATAGTTATACTATAAAAAGAGGGAGGAGAGACAGGGAAATGCTCAAAATAAACAAGGAGTGGACAGAGAAAGAAAGTATTATTAAGGTAGCATTTACCCTGGCTTTCCTGCATCAAGGAAGGGGATCTAATAGAGAGTGCAAATGTGTGCTGGAGTCTGACCCCAAGCAATCATTATAGTCTGATACATTAAATGGCTGCTCAGAGAAGATGAACTTTTAAAGTATCCAGCATGTTCCCAAAAATAGATTACGTGAAAGATATCTTTTGCTGATTTTTTTATTTTTTTTTTCCCAGCTTGAAAGGACAGAGCAGACTTAAATATAAAAGAGTAGTTAATAAGATAAACTTTTTACTAGGGGACTGAAATGAAACAGGAGCATCTTGGGAAATGTTTTTTATGTTCTGGAGTATAAGAAATATATTTCTATATTATGAAGACTGGCTTCTCTTACTGCTCCAAAGAGTTCAGACTGTTGTCTCTTGTTCTTGGTCTTGTTCTTTCACCAGCTTGAACTCGACGGTGAATTTATGCCGATCTTTAAGTACCATTAAGGTGAATGTTTCAAGATCACAGTGTACGTCTAAGCCATATTCAAGCCATTAACTGAAAAGCTAGGTCAGTTCAAAGCCTGTTTAAACCTCTAAGTCATGCGACCAAGAAACCAAGGAAACAGCTCTGGGTTGACAGGCCTACCAAGTGAGACTTCTGGCGAGGAAGGCAGGCAAAGAGGACACTGACCTTCTCACCCAAAGAGTTGCAGCAGAAAGTGTTGAGTGGTTGTGAAAGAGGAAAGCCCTAACAGAAGACATATCTTTTCTGCTGTTTTGGCTAAGCTTCTAACAGTGAGCCATGCAGTTGTCGTTCAGCCCTTGTCAGCTGTAGTTTGTAAGCCACAAGCAAGGCAGTTCCATACAGCTGAAAGAAGTGTTGCTAGATTGTTGAGTCGGATTTGTAGCCTGCCACCAGCACAGCCAAGCATGCATTGCTGAGGTGTGAATTATAAAAGTTAGTTTCCAAACAGCCAACGGGCAATAAACATTAATATAAACTAGACATGGGCCCATGCCAAATAACCCCAGCTCTCAGGGTGTTTGGATTACAAACATTTGATCAGCATCCAAACTTTGCAGCTGGCCTTATCTCTGCAGTGGCCAAGCAAAAATCCCGGGGTTCATGGCCACTTGGCACGTTCTGCAATCCAAGGATCCAGTGTCTGATTACCTGCTCCTTTGCACCCTCCAGCTAACAGTCCTTTTTATCAACCATCCCTTCCTGTCTTGCTCTGGTATGCTTTCCCCAGTTTCGTGGGTTTTGTCTTATTTATACTGAAAGTTCTCTGAATAAGGAACATGCTTGAAATCTCTTGTGAGCAACTCTGGGTAGAATTATGCAATATTGTGGAAAATCATCAACAGAAAGCATGGATTCTGAGCATGAACTTTGTACCTTCCATGCAAGGCTGACAAAGGGCACTCAGCTGCTGTGCTTGTGAGAGAGAGGTGGGCAAGAAGTACATCTAATAGACATTTAATATACATAACCAATTCAACTTGAAAGACCTTCTGATGCTTTAAAAGACATAGTAGGTCTGGTTAGCAGTAGATGCCTGTGGAATCTGAGCCAGAAATCTCCAACCGTTCCTGGGGTCAAAGACTGGACTCTGTAACCATCTCTGTTTATTCTTTCCACCTCAAATCCCACTGACTAAGTTTCAGATGAAGATTGGCAATCTTATTGCCTGTGCTTTTATTCACTGGGATGTAATGCACAGAGAATCACTCGCACTTGCCAAAATATACACTTGATTCCCTTGTTTCACCTCCAGAAGCAACACCCATGAAAGGAGTTGTGTGATCAACTTGCTCTTGGTGAACTCTCCTTTTCTCCCTGGGCCTTGGTAAGGGGCAAAAAGAAAAGACTGTGCCTCACCCTAAACCTTAAAGTGAGACCAGCACTGTGATACTAAAAATTCTGGGTTTTTTCCTGTTTTCAGTAAAAGACATAGATAGACATGATGTAAATATCAAAGAATGCTGACTTTTACTGAATTTTAAGAGATAATTGGAATATTAATTTTTGGTAATGAATATATGCACATAGAGACAGGAGAAATGGAGATTGCATTGGTATGAATTTTACCCATTAGTTACACTTCACACTCATCAAATCCAATGTTTCTGGAGCAGTAAAACTATTGATCTACATTATGGATTCTGCTTGAGTAATTGTGATGTGTGTTTAATACCCTCATCTTAAAACAGAACAACGGGATGCTGAGCTTGCATCTAAAGTTGTCTCAATTTCCTCTTCTCACTTAGAAACTGAAAAACACATGAAATTTTATTATTTTTTCATCCCTGGTTGTTAGCTGAACAGGTTTCCTGAGTCTGCATTTCTGCTATGATAATTATATTGTTGACTCATGGTCGTGCAAAGAAAAACTTTGTAGATTCTACGCTGTTACAGTATCTCCAGGGATCTTATCTGAACTTCTAGAAAATGAAAGGTTAGTAATGTAGTCTGAGACACTCAAGTAAAATCTTCAGTTTCCAACTTTTTGGGCAATAGCTCTGTTCACTGGTATTTAAACCAAGTGCTGTCGCAAGTCTTCATGGATATATCTGACCAGTGAATAAATTTCCCTCTGTTTTTCACTGTTGCCATCAATATGGGAACATATTAGACCAAGTTTTCTACACAGACCCTTCTGTATACAACTCTTGGATCAGAAGTATGTCTTTCTTTAGAGTTCAAAAATTTTTTTAAACAGTCTGGATCTAGGACATACATGAGTGTCTAGACTCCCAAGGGTAGCCTTGAAAGTAGACCCAGCTCAGCTCTGCCCAAGCTCTACAAGCATTAAGGGCCTGTTAACATAATAAAAATACAATTCTATGAAGTGTGGGTGTAGGTATGAAAGTTACTCCATTTATACCACCCAACTTTATGTCTCCGCTCATGTGGGAGTGCAGAATATGTCTGACAATGTCTTCAGCTGTTCAGGGAGGAGCACTAATGCACTTGTGTTTTCTGCTTGGTTATGGGGTTGGAGTTGGTTGGAAGGGTTCTGCTTTGTCAGCTCAGATCTCAAAAATCTGCCAATATGTTGCCATCATCTTCTCCATCCAGACTGCTGCAGGAACCCTAGTTTTATTGCTTGTTGTCATTCCTTTTTTCTTTTTTTTTTTTTTTTTTCAAAAATAATTCCTTTTCCTGGTGCAGTTTTCAGAGGTGATTGGCTTCACAAGGGCTGTCCTAGAACACATGATTCTTGGCAGTCTCATTGAGACTATGGGGCAACCCATTATTTGTATGGGGGATAGCAAGTAGGAAAGTTACAATGCAAATCTACTGTAATGCAGCTTCAGACATCAACAGACAGGTCCAGGTTTTGCAGGATCACCTACTGAGACTCCAGGAATTGTTGGAAGGTCAAGCTCTGAGCTGTTTCTCTTTCATCTATTTGTGAAGACAGTGAAACTCTTTGTAGACATTTTAACAAATAATGCTTCAGAAATGTATTTTCCCCTAACATCCTGCTCCTTTTTACTTTCCAAATATAAAAGCCAACAACAACTCAGCACACATGTTTTAACTTGAATAAAAAGAGCTGATAAGAATGCATGTTTCACCCTTCCAGAGGGGTCATTATAAAATAAGTGAGTTAAAAATAATGTTAACGTGATCTGCAAAAAAATTAACTCTTCATTTTTCTGCACCTTTTCTGAAGTGGCTCTGCACTAACCCTTGTCTCATCATCATCCTTTTCCTTTTTGCCCCACACCGAGTTGCCCATCTCAGAAAGGAAAGTTTAGGTACTTCTGGCTATATAAAAATGAAGGGACCTTCAATGCTCTATCAGCTCCATCTTAGGATGAAGTCAAGATGCATATTTTTCCTTCTCATGTTTCCCTTTTTCTTCTTGCACTATGTCACCATGGGAAGAAAATTAAGCTCCCAAATGTAATGGTTGCAGGAATGTGGCAGGAAGCAGCTCCCTGCAGCTCTGGTCTCCATTACCCTCTATTAATGCAGGTCTTCCATGACTTCCAGAGAATCTGCAAGAAATTGATGTAACATTACTGGTGCTCTACCACTAAAAAGCTAATGTTATTGTGTATTTAAAACAATGAGTTGTTTGTTGCTTTGTTTTGTTAAAAAAATAAACAGATTCAAGACTATCTTTATCAAAAATTCAGAACACACCCTGTAAGACTTGTATATGTGTCCATCTTGACCTGCTACTCTTACACACTCCATGGACTGTGGAGTTCATGATATGCTGCGGCCAGAGGGAGCTGCTGAACAGCCTTCTTTTAGGAAGATTCTCAACATCATCTTAGATATAAATTCCCTTCATGTATCTCAGATAGTCTTCAAGAACTATAACTCTGCCTATTGAGGCACTTCTACAATAACTTTGCAAGCCTAAAGGTCTTTTAGCATCTCATTTTTAAATGCAGGATCCTAAATACCGGAAGAATTTGAAATTAAGAATTCCCCAACCTTACATTTCAAACTGCAGTACAAAGCAGTTTAGAAGCAGAGTTTTGTTTTCTGGGTTCAACACACAGGTTTATTATCAGTGATGAACTGGTACTTTCTGGCCCTGAAAGAAAAGAGACACACCAGTGGTTTAAGGATGATGTCCTGGACAGTACAGAAATGTCAGAGGTCAGGACACTAGAGCATCTGTATTATTAATGGCCTTATTAGCGTAGTGATTAACACTATGTCAATAATAATATCATTATTAGAATTATTTTTATAATTATTCTTAATATAGTAATGAACATCATTAACAATTATAATTATTAACATTAATGCAGTTATGAGCTCTTTGTATATTCTGTGAGGAGCTGTGCTCTGTTATACATAGTATTTTCTTCTTTTATCCTCACAGAATTTCTCAGTCCTCTTTACTTCACCCCCACTCCGCATTGTTGCTGTCTTTTTTCTTATCCCATTTTCAATCCTTCTGTTTTCCCAAGCATCACTCTTGTCCCTAACTCTTCCCCAGCTCCAGGGAATCATCAGTCTCTAATTCCACAGGATTTGTTCTCAGCTTGTCATGAAAGCTGGTGTTCTGCTATCAGGGCTGGATGGACTGCTTATGTGGGACTCTCATTTTCATCCCTGGAACTGGGGTAGGAAGCCCAAGGTTTGACACAGATTCGTGTTCACTCTTGATCTCTTTCTCTAGCAGTCTCATGTGTGTAATAAGATAAAACAGGAAGAAATAAAGCAGAATAGTACTAATGAACATACTTAAAAGATTAATATAAGAAACACTGGCTTGTAACAATTAATATTAAGAAAATAATTCTTCTCACTAGGTCTAGGCATCTTCCTGAAATGAAAAGTCAAGTTCAGTGCGGTTACTGCCTTGGCTACTTAAAATTTTTGGCCATGCTGTATTGTGTGCTAGCTGGATTTTGAAACTACTAATGGGATTTGCGTTGGCTTCAAATTATTTTACAGCATCTCATAAAGCTCCATGTGGTAGGGACAAGGTTCCTGCTGGTTTAGTGTTTACTGTTTCTGTTCTGAGATTAACTGCAAATAAAATGTGGGAGGGGGTATGGCATCTTCAAACAGACTGAGGCTCACCCCCTTTTTTTAACCCCTACTCAACTTTAAGAAGCCTGGGCCTGCAGATCGATTGTCTAATGAGCCTGGCCCCCTTTCCCCATTTGTTCAAGTGCAGCTCAGAAATAACTAGAAGTACAAACTGCATTTGCAAAACAAAAGAAACTATCTCTTGAAAATATGACTCCATGCTTTCCAAGGGTCATGCTATTACCTGTGGCTATTGCAGTTTATGCCCAATTCTTCATCACCTTCAGGCCCAGATCTAATAGAGAAGCAAAAGCTGGCATGGGCTTCTCCATCATCATTTGTGTCACCAGGTATTACACAAGCAGTCTCAGTTGCAGATGGAATTTGGTGGCTCACAAGCACGCACATATACATGCACATCCAGGTAACAGCTGCATCTGCTCCCAGAGTCACCTAAGTACGATCTTATCAATAGACATTCCAAGAGACCACAAAACAAGGCAAGAACTGCTTCTGTAATGTGTATGTAATTTTGTAAATATATACACACATATATCTATGTATGGAGCGAGTAGGAGAGAGACACCATGATATATGTATATATATATCTGCAAGTACACAAACATCACCTGATAAAATACTACCCTAATGGTGCCACTAGGTGTTAGCAATTATGAAACTAGATAAAGATGTAATAGTGTATAAAGCACTGGTTTTTTTCCAGGTATGGTTGTTTTTTCTTATGCATGGTCAGAAGAGAAAAAAAATAGCAAATTCTAAAATGTATTTATAGCGGTGCCATCAGCAACATCTTTGCATTTTTTGTAGGTGTTTAGAGATCAGGGAACCTGTCAAGGCAGGGTTTTGTGTGGATAATCCTGAAAGGGAAAATCACTAAACTACACCTTTTCCAGTCGAAATTTGGCAGAGGTTGCTGCCATAACTGGGGATGAGTCTCACCATCATTGCAAAGGACAGGAAAGAAACAAGACATGTAGCAGCAGTACGTAGCTTCAGCAACTGGGGAAACTTGCCATGTATTATGTGCATCGTTTTTATAGCCCTGATCATGACATATGATAGATGCCAGAAAATAGTCTCTTATCATCATTCCACAGACAGTCTCTCTTTTAGTATTTGCCCTGGGTATGATCCTGCCAGTTTCACTGGCATGGATATGGAAGAAAGTATTTGCTCTTCTCTGTAACCTATTTACAGGCATTTCTTCTAAACTCCCAGAATTTCCCCTGGAGTAGGGCAACCCCATGCTGTTTTCAGTTAGCGTCATGAATAACATTTTCCAAAAAAAAAAAGGTGGCTGTGTTCAGCCTGAAAGATTTCTGTCACAAAATATTTGCCAAATGCAACCAGGATTTAATTTGGCATTTTGATTTTTGGGGCAGTCTGCTCCTAAGATGGGGATGTTGGGAATCCAAGGTCATCAGTTCAGCATGAGCTATCTCTTCCCTGCTTTACACCGGGATTAGAAAAGCCCAGAAAGCCTTGGCTATGAAGTAGGCCACAAATCTTGGAGTCTCAGTCAGCTGTTCAGCAGAACTGACTTTCCTTGCATCAATGAAAATGAGGAAAATGGTAATTTTATTGAGCAGATGTGGATGCTGGGGAAAATACTTTAGGAAGTATTATGTATCTTTGGTTTGGAAAGAAGTTCTCAGAATTTCTGGTTCATAGTAAATGGTGAAAACTTTTAAGTTTTGGTTCAATTTTGGTTAAAGTGAAACGTTAAAAAGATTGTTTTTCACACACCAGAAAAGCTACTTTACCACTAGTTTTCCTTCTGCTGCAAGGTAGGGCTAATCAGGCAAAGAGGTGGGCAACTAACACTAATAGCTGTGCTACTAATCTCTCTCACATCAGTGAAACTTGAGGAAAGTTCACAGCATCATTGATGTTATTGTAACTAGGACTTGAAAGCATGACATAAAATAAATGCCATTGCCTTGTCAAAGAGATGTAAGACACGTACTAGCTGTATATTTGCCCTCTGGACAGTAGGAAAGCAGTAGAAAGAAAAATGTACTTGAAAAATACAATTAAAAAGTAAGGCAAATAACCAAAACTGGTTTGTAGTTAGACCTAAGATTTTAAATTTCCATTTACCCTACCAAGTCTTGATATATTACAGCAAACTTAGCAGGAACACATCCCAGGAACCTTACTTTCTGTCATCTCCATAGATCCCAGAGAAATGGAGTGATGCAGTGTCACACAATGTCCTCTTCATGCTACAAATGCACTTCAGGATCACGAGTGGGCAGAAGCCACCAGCTGGGATGACCCTAACAATGGAGGTACAGGATACAACACTGCTGCCTGAGATGCTTGGGTTTGCCCACTGAAGAGCAGGTGCTAAGGGGTTTCTGAGCATTAGAAAGTTGTAGTAAGTCCTGGTCCAGGACTTCCTCTCTGTGCAGTTTTAGATAACCAGAATCTCTGTTTTCTTTTTGTTTAAGGAAAACAACCTTGGCCAGCCATGAAAAAGGAAACAAGCTACCAAGCTGCAAATGGACTGGCAAACTTTAAGTACACACACCCTTGTGAACTCACATACAGCAGTTAGTTGCAATCCATTTGGCTCCACAAAGTTGTAGAGAATGTCATTGCAAGCCAAATTAAAACAAAGAATTTATCTTGAGCCAGGCTTTTGTTCCAAATAAAATGAACCTGATCAACAGGTGCTTTTAAAGAAGTTCCTTTATATGAAAATGGAACCCAAGGGTGGGATGGAGACAAAATACTTTACTCAAAGGTAAAAAAAAAAAAAAAAAATATTTACATGGGAATATGTCTATACTTTTAATGAAATAGCCATTTTCTTTTTTTTACTTTGTGGAATGTGGACCAGCAGGTCAGTTGCACAAGATGCTTGCTGCTCCCATTTTTCCATTGCTTGTACCTTTGGCTTGGATAAATTCCTCTGAAAACCAGCTTTAGGGAGCACTAAGTTGGGCAAGCTTGCCAGAGACGCTGTGTAGCCTGGCTCGACAACGGGCTGCAGCAGTTGGCCCACGGTGATTAACCGCTTCCCCTTAAAACTGGTGTCTTGAATTACTAAATAAATTCATCAGTTTCTAAACATAGATGTGACAGAGTGACAGGCTGGGCAAGCCAATTGTTCCTTTTTAAGAGAAACTCAGCCTTCTGGGCAGTGTCAAAATTTGCCTGCAGAATGTTTGGCCAAAGATCAGCAGTAAACTGGAACTGTGATCGCTTCACTTTTTCTGACCTTCCCATGGTTTTGTCTAGTATGTGGCAGTCTAATCTGGTTGAGAACTGCATTTTACCTGCATTTTACTTTTATCATAATTTTGCATTTTACCTTTAGCATCCCTGTGAGAAGAAGGCAGAGATAGTTTTAAAAAAAATGTGTAGGCAAAGAAGAAGGAGGAAGGTACCAAAACTTGCAGATTGAAATTCTTGTTTTAAATCAGATTCCTTGTGTGAATATTGATCTTCCCTGGTAAAGAAGACAGAGGTGTCTGTGATAACCCATCCTGCCTACCTCACTCAGACCTGCAGCTGATGGGATGAGCATTAGCTGTGGTTGCACACATGCCTTGTGGAATGTTCAGGTCCACCAGGTTTTCAAGTTGCAGGTACGAAGGTCTGAACTCCAAACAAGAGGGGAGATATTTATAAAGAGAGAAATATGAACTGTGCTACTAAGAGCTTTCTGCTTCTTCACACTCACTGCCCGGCACATGGGCTTCTCAGAGCAATAACCAATTTAGCACTTAACCCAAAGACTTCATCAATTTAAAATATCATGGTTTTCTCTGAACCTATTGTACATTACATTACTATGGAAGACAAATACCAATAGAAAAATAGAAAAATATTAATGAAACGTTAAAGAAACCATTTACTTAGTAAATCTTGTGGCATCTTGCGAATAGCCAGTTCCAGGTTTTGCAGATATATTTTGTAGCTCTGGTCTCTGATTTACATGTTTTTTTATATACAACCAGAGAAAAACATTTTTTAAATAGAACAAAATAGTGTGGGGGACTTAAGACATAATCTGCTGCTATTTTAAAGCTCACTTTTTTGAAGTAGGTTCTACAATTGATCCTGTATCTTTAAAAAAACAGAATAGCAAAATATTTATTAACAGCAAGCTTTTCACACTTCATCCCAGGATCATGAAAATTGTCTTCTTCCATTATGCTCTTAATAATTAACAAATCAGCACTTTCACCTTCAAACTACAACATGTAATTATGAAGAAATCAAACAGCCTCAAACATAGAAGGCACAAAGCTCTTCAAAATCGTAAAGCAAAATCCAACTTCAAATAAAATTAAAGCACAGTGACCTTGCTCTGACTATAGCTTCTGTCCTGTATATATTGGGAACCAAATTCTGAGCTAACAAAGAAGTTGTTTCCTTGCAAATGGTCAGCAGAAGGCCCTTTCCTCACTTCTGTTTTAAGTCCTTCCAGTGCGTAAGCAGAACAACCTTTGTGAGTCAGCCCTATGCCTGGCATATGCACAGAGGTGAACACTGTCCTGAAAGAGAGGAGAGATAAAGGAGATGATTCAGGCTGAGCCTTGCTAGACTCAAGCAGCAGTTTTAAATTTTCAGGAGTCAGAGTGCAACTGATTACATCTGCAGCTGTCTAGGTGAAAGCAAGTGATTGGTGGACCTCAGAAGATTTGGGACCAAATTTATCCATATGGTTTGAGTCATTCTGACAATAGAAAACAGCTGTGAAACTGTTTCTTTGGCCAGAAAAAGTTGGGTTTATGGTTGCTTTGTGTCTCCAAGCATCTGATGAATACAGTCCTTTGTCTCAAGAAGCATCTGAAACCCAGACGCATATCTGCATTTCCCAGTTAAATAAATTGTTAAGGGTAATTTTGCAGTGATAGCCCTTCATGAGCCTTTTCTGACATTTTTTTATACTAAGCAATTGATAAGAGAATATTTGAATGTAAATTCTCTCTGTGACAAGAGGAGGTTATGTTTTCTATGGACTCTATTTATTAAAAGGAAGACCTTGCTTTGGGAAACTCACCATCTAAGTATAAAACTGCAGAAGGACAACTGACAATCAGTCTAGATAGACAGAACAAGACAAAGAGTGTGGGAGGAAAGTTTAAAAAAAAAAGTGTCTGAGCACTTGCATTCGGCTCATTTCCATGTCTCAGTTGGTCTGCAGGGGGTTGTTTGTTTTTTATCTCTGATTCTTTGATGGACTCAATGGGAGAACTGGGGCTTAGAGGTTTTATGAGACAAGTATTTTGAGAAGAGATTTTAAAGAATAAGGTTTGGAGGCATAGTGGATTGGGTCAGGAAGGGAATTGCAGGCAGGGGGGCTTCATTGAAGAAGGCACCAGAGAAAGAGCTGGCAAAGCAGATGTGTACAACTGGAGCCAAGTAAATGCTGCAAGGGTGAAAGGATGAGAGCGGAGCTCTTCCAGCAGATTTTCCATACTTCTACTCCCTCCCACTCCCACTTCAAGACTGAAATACATGGAAATGGGAGTGGGGAGGTGCTGATGGAGAAATTATTGCAGTCACAAAAACTTACTTGGTCTTCTCATCTTTCAAAAAAGGACATATTTACTGTTCTGAATTGAGAGTTTAAACTAGAAATGTTCTCTGTTTCCACTTTCTAGCACCGGCAGGTAACAGCATTCCCTATTTCTTTTTATAGATTCATTTGCAAGAAGGCTGCTGTGTTTTCATGTTTGCTTGACACCACTTGCATGCTTATACTCTCTGAATGCAGAGGCTCTGGAGACTGAGACTGAAGGAGGAGCTCCATTGTTTGCTTGCTTGCTCAGTCTGTCTCTTTTTTCCCCCTCATACACATATTCATTCTCTTTTTCCTCTCTCCCCTATCTCCGAAGGAAGTATTTCCAAATATGCACTTTCTCAGTCTTGTCTGAATGCTCTTTAGATTAAAGGTAAAAAATACAATTCTTGTCATTGTGTAGATACGAAAAAGAATTGTAAAAATGGAGCAGTATCAGTTCTGTGGACTACAGTAAAAATAACTGAAAACAACAGCTTTAGGACTGATTTAGAAAGTCATGCAAATGTGTAAAATCTAGCAGCCATAGGACATAGTTTAACACTTTGAGACATATTGCATACTTTTATAAAGATCCTTTAAAAGTTGGCAGGAGATAAATCACCTTTTCCAATTATTTTGAAATTATGCAAGATAGGCGTACGACAACTTTTGATCACAAGTGCTTACTGAATTCATATTCTCCAAGTACCCCCTTCCAAGGTTACAGTCAGAGCTAGACCATAATGACTTCCAGTTTGCTGATGGTCTGAGGGCTCTCTGCCCTTCCACTGGCAGCAGTGAGAGTTAGAAAAGGACAACAAGAAACGAAACTGATTGCTTTGGGGCTAGTAAGGCTTGGCACTCATTTAAAATAACTTTGCAGCAGTGAAATGACAATGCAGTGACAAAACAGGCAAGGTCAGTGTTTGAAAGGGTTTGAATTCAGCTATGCTTATTTGTTATTCCTTATGACTCTAGAACAATTATAAAATTTCTTCATATTAACAAAAGCACTAGCTATAAAATGGAATGCAGAAGGTTAAAAAAAAATGAATCACATGATCAAAGGAAAAGCCCATGTGAAAAATATCAGTGGCAGGATAATCTTTTGATGTTCCTATTGACACTAGAAGCAGTGTTACACTCCTTTCGAGTATGGGACACATATCTATTGGCTGTAGAAGCAAAAAAAAGTAGCCATTTGGTGTAAGTAATTCAACAGACACTTACATGCTAGCAGTAAAGGGAAAAACTTCTGGGTCCTTGTAGAAATAAGCATTGCATTTACCTACATAGAGAGTAATGTATTCTTCTGCTGTTGAGAGTTAGTGCAAAATCAACATTCTCTGTCTGGTAGGGATACTTTTGAAAGAACTATTCAGTGCTTAAGAGACACTTGCGAAAACCCAGAGCAGTGCAGTCCCAAATTTGGAGAAATTTGGAAAAGCACAGCTTTCCATTTTGAAACTACCTCTCATTAATTATATTATTATTATTGTTATTGTTATTGTTATTGTTATTGTTATTGTTATTTTTATTATTATTTCTTTTGTATTGTTAAATGTGGATTCAAGTAAGAAGAAGTACAGAGAATAAGAGTGCTCTGAAATGTTTATAAAATAAAGATGACATTGGAAGTATAGATTAAAGGATGGGCAAGGAGATTGCAGATTAACTTCACACTGAAAAAAAACCCCAACAAACTAGGATAATAAGGCAGAGGATACTGGCAACAATTTTTACCTGGCAATCCAGTAAAATGTTTGTCCACGCTGAGTACCTTGAAGGACTCCTGGCTTCTCAGGAGCCTTTTAAGTAAGGGCTTAAGAAGGCACTTAGTAGAGAACAGGGAAAAACAGCCTAGATATTTTTCTAGGATCTGTCTGAGGCTTAATTTCTAGAATTGCTTACAATCAGATGGTTGGGAAATGGCTTCTTTGCTAACCATGGAAAAAGACCACCATGGTACAAAATTAGAACCAGTCCAACTTCTACAACAACATATCTTCTGCTACTGATTTAAAGTCTGTAATTGAGGTAGAAAGGAGAAGGCAAGGGCCCGTCTCTGCCTCCCTCTTTTCCATCTGCTATTTTGACTCCTAGGAGTTTCTGTGAGCAGGAATAGAGTAGCCTCCAGTGTTACATGATGCACAGCAGAGCCAGGACAGGAAAGGATAAAAATTACCCTCACACTATGTAATTGTGACTGAGACAAATAATTTGGAGGGATGGAGTGTAACAATTTGTACAAAGGAATGAGTCTTAGAGGACCTTGAAGATATAACATAAGGGATAAAATGGACCCCAGTGGTATCAATGGGGAGATAACAGAGTTTTCCAGTACCCAGAAGCAATGTTTCATGGCTACTTCCCTATGGGAATGCAACATACTCTTCTTCATCCCACCCTGCTTGGTGCTTGTCAGACCACACCTGCAGAATTGCATTCAGTTTTGATCTCTGCTCTAGAAAAAGGATGCAGACAGGCTGAAGAGGATCCAGAGAAGGGCCACAAGGGTGATCAGAGGACTGGAGGACCTACCATACGAGAAGAGGCTGAGAAAACTAGGTTTGTTCAGTTTTGAGAAAAGAAGGCTTTGGGAAGACCTTATTACCATGTTCCAGCATTTAAAGGGTGGCTACCAAGAAGATGGAGGCTGCCTATTAACAATTAATCACACGGAAAAGACGAGAGGTAATGGGCATGAATTGCTCCTGGAAAGATTCCAATGAGACACAAGCGGTAAATTTTTCACCATGGGGACAAACATTGGAATAGTCTCCCAAGAGAAGTGGTAGATTCCCCCAGATTGGACAGTTTTAAGTCTCAGCTTGACAGGTTGTTGAGCCATCTCATATAAACTAGACTAATACCCAGAAAGGTTGGACCAGATGATCATTGAGGTCCATTCCACCCTAGCATTCTATGATTTTATGATTCTATGATTCAAGTCTAAAACCACTGCCAAACTGGAGGGTATAAAGGAGTGAAGTTCGTTTTGAGAATTTTCTCATTGCTAGCCTATTTAGAAGTCCTCATCCCTATGTCCTTTGAGGTTTTGATACAATCTGCCCTGCCAACTCAAACCTTTCAGGGACCTCATTTCGTTTGGAATAAAAACTAAGTATCAACCTGGAGTCTCAGAGCTAATCTGAGGCAGAGGCAGTACCTACCACCAAAGAAAGAGATAATTTAAAACCATCTCAACATATGAACATATGAATTTTTCTGAAATATTTTCTCTCATTTTCTGGAAAGAGTTTCAATCACGTATCTGAAATTTCATTTGTAAAAGCTCTGGCAGTAGTGAAAATGATATTTATTATGAATAGTTCCATTTATTTGTAACTGATTTCTACATGAGCTTGTATGTATACACACAGAAAGGAAATTGTTCCTAGGCCTAGGGTAATATATGTAGTCTAAGAAAGAGTAAGTAAGAAAAGTGATGTGAAAATATATATGTAGCATTGTACCTCCAGGGAGTGGAAACAGTCTCAGTTTTTGCAGAAAGTAGAAAATATCCCTCATCATGGAGAATATGTCTTACACTTACCTGGTATTCCTTAGTATGAATCCCCCTTTCTGCAGAGACAGTCAGAATGTGCAAAGAGAAAAAAAAAATAATAAATAAACTGGATGCTGAAGACTGTGGCAGGTAAGATTCAGTTGAAAGTGTGGTAAAAAATGAAGAGAGCAAGGCCACTGAAGGATTCCAGTTTTTTTATATCGCTTGGGCTAATGCACATTTCAGTTGTATGTGGTGCAGAGCATAAAAATGAGATATATTTGGAACACAGAGCAAAACGTGAGAAAAGCAAGAAGACTTTTCTAGCAGAGGAAATATGGGGCATACTTACCTGTGATGCCTGCTCACTGCAATGTTTCTAAAGGAAGGAATCTGTACAATTAGAGATCAACTCTGATGAACTGAAACATAAATTCCACAAGACACCTGCTGGAAATCTGAACACTTTTTAGGTCTACATAGCACTTGGGCATTTTTATGCAGGACTTTTGTCTGAATGTTCTGGAGTTTAACAACTCCCTAGGAGAAACTGTGCTCGCAGACCCAGGGGTCTAAAGCAGAGTGCATTCCTCATGCAATCAAAATCAGAGAAAGCTCCCTTCAGTCCTTCTCACAAACCTCTGGAGAGGGTGCTCTGAGGCTCTGGGTGTAGGAATAGGAAAATTTTTGAAACCAGCCAAAACAGGAATGGAAAAAGAAAAAAGGAGGAATAAACTGGAGAGTGATCCTATGTAAACATAATGCCGTGCAGAGTAGGAGCAAATGATTTCACCAATGGCAATGGGACACGACTCATTTGATGAGTTCATGCAAATATCACGGAAAACACAAACAATGATCACAGTTCATGTCTTTTTGTAGCTCTCATTGTTTCTGAATGTGCACAGACCTCCATTAGGCAATTTTATGGATTGTGCATAGGGGAAAGGCAGTCTGCAACAGGAGTACAGCAGCTGCAAGTACTCACACCAACACTCTTCCTAAGAGCATCATCTGTTTGCCATCATGACCCCATAGACACGAAGAAAGCTTCTGAGTGACATATCTGCAAGATGAAGGACACTTGTTTCTGAAAAGTTTTTGTTTCAAAGCTGGAAAAAGTTGCATAATTTATATGCAATTACCTTGATTTTCTGTTTTTCTGTAGTTGTCTGAGTCAAAGAAGGGGTCTGCAGATGAAGGCCAGCACGTTCTCTCCTCTGTGTACCAGTTAGCAAGATTTAATTTATTTGCAACTCTCCTTTCTGTTAATTTGGGAAATAATGACAACTGCATGTGTCTTTAGTAGATCTGAGTTCTTGAATTTGGTTCAAAATCCAGTATCTGTGTTACCTTGTCGGAGGACAACCTTCTCCAGGATTTGAGTCTTCTTTCTGTGGCCCACATTGTGGAAGGATTGTTTTCCAGGTTAACTCACATATTTTAAGACATTCAATTTTTTTGCTTCAGCTACTTCTGAAACTTTTTTTTGCATCTAAATGGCTTGGGTTTTAAAAGTATTCTCTCTTCAATAATTGTGTGTTGCTGTAAATGTAACAACAAGCATCAGTGAACACCATAGCTCTCCTTCAACAGGGGATTGAGTCTTTGAAGCAAGCCATTGCTGTTTATCTTTGTTCCTATAACTTTTTAAATGCTAACTTATTTGAATTTGCATCTATTTGAGCTTAATTTAACATTGAAAAGATCCAGATATTTAACTATAATTAAATGTTTGCTCAAGATGTCTAGCTGTTGCTTATTTTACTAGCTATTATGTTGTAGATAACTGCAGCTGAACATTTCTTTTCTAGTTTACAATATTTAGTACATGAATAATTATTCCAACGCGCATGCATAAGGGAGTAAATGACTATAGGAACAATCTTTCCTGTGGCTAAATTTTTGTGTAGTAAAAATATCTTCATGTTAAGGACTTGACAGAATACATATGGCACAGAACACGGCATGTATTACTTGCTCTTGGGTGGTCTAGTAGATCATTCCTACAGCTCAAAGCCCCTTGCCATTTAGTGAAGATACAATATAGTATTCTTCCATGACATTTACATTCCCTTTTTTGCAGCAACTTCAAATGCATATATTAGGCATTTCTTTCCTCTTCTCTTTTTTGATCTCCTTGAAGACAAATTTTACTATGGTGTCAAAATATAATACAGTCCACTCATTCTATTAGACACAGATCTTATTTACAGTGGTCTCATTTCTTGTAGTGAGAAAGAGAGCACATTACTGAAGAATGGTCATGGAAGGAAAAGGAAAAAACCGTGAATAAGAAGCTGTAAAAAAATAAATCTCAGCTCTTTTATCTCACCAATGCCTTTGTACAGAAGATACCGTACAAGTGAAAATCTGAGAAGTCCTGCAAAATTAATTGTTGTTATTATTTTAGGGCTTTCTGAAGCAGGCAAATTCTGCAGTCCTTATGAAGACCAATTATAATTCAGCAGGAAGAGGCAAAGGAGAAAGATTTAAAAACCTCATTGGAAATGGAAATTACAGAGGGACTGGGTGTAAAGTGAAGATACTGATACCTTTTTGTCACTGATCTAACCAAATAGAAAACTTAAATGAGTACTTATTTCAACCATCTTCAAGTAACATCCTCCCCAGTTTCTCATTTGTAAAACCAGTCTGGATCTTCATGGGGGAAGAAAAACCTAAGAAACTGTAGTGCTCTTTGTAGTGGTACTTAGATGTTTCTTCTTAGAAAGAGACTTTTCTTTTAGGATCTCAGAGCACTGTATCCAGGAATCAAACTTTGCAATGACTATGCAAAATACTTGAGACTATTTCTAGAACAATCAGAATTATTTGCTATTATAACATGCTGATTTACCAAAATGAGAATGGGCTTTGTAAAGATTTGTCATGATAAAGTTGACTGGTTTGGGTTGATAAGGCTGAACTGCACATTTTGACTTTTGCAGCTGTCAGATTATATTATATGCCCACACAGGAATGATGGAAGTCCAGGTGAGGGTCACACAATTACTTCTATGATCCTAATGCAAACAGAAACTCTATTTTATTTTTTTTTTTATATATATAGTTTATTTTGAGGTTTTAATAACAAAAACCCTCAGAAATTCAGTTTTTCATGAACTTATAGATATTGACTTTTCATTGTGTTCCAAGATGAAAAGCAAGAGCAATTTTTTTTCTTTTTAACTTTCAGGTACTGAAAGATTTGAGATTTTAGCAAAGGCAATTATGGTATCAGGTTTTCAAAAATTTCAACCCTGGTTCTGCAAATGTTATTGCATATTTTAAAATTTAAATACATAAGTACCCAGTAAGCAATGGAAAAACTCATGATCTTAATTATATATCTGTTTGCAAAACTGGAGTTTTATGAAAATTTAAAAAACGTGTTCATCTGAAACACAATCAGTAGTTTTTGGCATGACTTTACAATTTTATATGAAACATACGTCCACCATCTCAACCATTACCCGCAAGCTTAGGCACACAGAAACCTACACACACAGACACTGTGGATAAAGCAAATAAAGCAGATATACATACACTAATCCTCACTGGAACTAGCTTTTTAAAATATGTTCAACAGATTAAAAATATTGAGGGAAATATTTAATATGTAATTATTGAAAACTGGCCAGTATGGGTAATAATGTATTTAATACCAACCAGTGCTGAACTGTAAAATGTCGTCTTTAAAAATCACATTCAAAATGAAACCAAATGAAAATATTTGTAAATAATATATATAATTTCCAAACTATCCTGGGAATTGGCAATACTAGCAATATAGTGTTTTGTATGCATATCTAAATGCAGTAGTACATGGTCTTTTATTTCAAAGAGATGCCCTCCATATCTAAAATTGTACAAAAGTTTGTTTTGCGGCTGAGTCAAGGCGTAGGGATAGAGTGGGCAGCAATAAAAGGGCAAAATAGGAACAGGAAAAAATATTTAATATAAAGCAGGAATCAACTCTGATCAGATGTTTGGCAGTATTAAAAAGGGATGTTGCCTGAGTGGGTGAGGACAAGGAGGGAAGAAAATGCAGGTAAAACAAAACAAAACAAAACACACACAGAAAAAAAGAGAGGAAGCTATAATAATAATTTTCATGGACTTCCCAGTAGCTCAATAGCACAAACTGGAAAAAATGCAAATCTACAAGGTCAGCGAGTGTGCTGAAAAGGATAAGGTATTTGCACTGATACAAAACAGGCTTACACATTGAAAACAGAGTAATTTTGAACTGTAGAAAGAGGAATGCAACTAATGGACCTCTACAAGGGTAATCATTAAGAAAGAGTCTGTTCAGCTTTTATATCAGTGACCTAGAAGAGGTCATGCAACTCGCTGACAGAGTCAGAGCTAGAGTGAAAGAGCAGTTATCAAGTGAAATTTTCAAGACTTAGACAAGAAACAAAGTGATTTAGAGTGAAGCTGAGACTATTAGTGACAGAAATTAAATACACGCATCAAGCAGATGTGCAATAGAAAACACTAATAAAGAGAAGGATCTCAATGAAGCAATCTCAAATAGAGATTTTGTTTATTAGATTCTCAAGTGAAATAACTGAGAAAATTACCATAAATATAAGTTAGAATACTATTTGCCAGAAGACAAATATTACTGAATATTCAAACAAATATTTAAATACATGTTACAAATGTATTTATGTAAATATATCCACAGCAGAAAAGCACTCAAAATGTAAAGGTAACTATCAGCTAGCCCAAAACTTAAAGAAGAGTTAAGCAGCTTTCATTTCCTTGTTAACAAGATAGAGATTCAATATAATACTGTGTTCATCCAAGGCAGACTTAAGGACTACATAAAAGGAAATGCCAACTTTTTTTTGTAGAAATGCAGTTATTACTATAATACATAAATCAATCAGTTAAATGTTCTCTCAGTTTTTGTAGGTTTTTTGTTATTCCTCATTAACCTTTTCTTGTCCTACAAGTTGTGAAACTGTTACAAATGAAAATTTTTTCACATATTTTCAAAAATTGAAGGTGAAATTATACTACCCATGCTTTTACCTTCTAAATAATTTGTAAAAACAGCATCTTAAAAAATAGTGCCTCTCATTAATCTGAATTTATACACACAAATGTAACATATGCAATTCACATTATAGAATTGCTGCATGAGATCATATAAATCTTCTTATCCTGGAAGCTTCTAAAGTATGATGAAGTTTTCTGTACTGCAAGTTGCTGTTGGCTAAAATATTTTCTTTTCTAACACAAAAGCTGAAAATTGTTTTTTTGACCTGTGAGCCAAGTTCCCAAAAGTCTGATGCAAATTAAAATTTTTATGTTATAAATATCTCTGAAACTAGGTTTAGAATGGAAATACAGCCAGATCCTTCACTACAGCAGTACTCACGGGGGCTCTTAGGGCAGTTTACAGAGCTATGAGCACCCAAATATAAGCTAATGAGGAAAAGCAACTGTCTGTAATAAAGCACCCCTAAACAAGAAGAGAGCATTAAAAAATGCAGGTGCTGAAAATTCCTGTTGGGCTTTCCATTAGCTATGTCCCTTTATATAGATTCTTTGTTCCTCATTCTGCTTCAGGAAAACATTGCCTTATCTTTTCCCATCCTAAATTCAGTAAGTACACTTTTGTAGGGCTGGGGAAGGAGATGTGTGTGAAAACTAAAGTTAGAAGCCAGTTTTCAAAAAACAATGTACTATTCTCATCTAATCTCAGCCTTTCCTCTGTTCTTATTATTAGACAACTGTGAATGCACTATGGGATGACAGCAAGATAAAACTAGAAATGGCTACTTTTGACTTTTGTGCCTTTTCACATCAATCTACTCCTGCAAGTCTTATTGTTAACATTTGAATGTGACAGAGTACAGGTGTCTGTGGCAGACAACCAGTGCTTGAGAAGAGAGTGCATAAAGACATCGCTTGGTTAATGGTAGGGTATAGGGGCAATGTGGACAAGGGAGGCAATTGTCATTATTCCAGACATACAAATGTATCACTAAGTAAATTTAATGCATGCTATGACTGTCATTATAAAGATAACATTCACTGTAGAAGAGATAACAGAAATATTCTTCGCAGTTGAGAGATGATTGCTGTCAGCTTAGAGTGATGAGATTTTTCTTTTCCAGCCAGAAGTCATTGTACTTAATTTTGGAAAAGATATTCAAGAGACTGATGTTGAGTGAAACTCATTGGACATAGTGGTGATGAAGGTAGATGTGTGCATCTTCAAACTCACCTTGATTATTTTACAACGGGGCATATGAGCTGCAGGAAATGTTAAATACATCCAATGTCTTTGATTGAGAGATGTGCATCAAGAACAAAAGAAATTATGAAGTTACCCCCCCTAATATTTCTTTTTCTCTTCTTGTTGTCTGTGTGCATTCTTTTTTCTGAACCACATACATATACTTCTTAGGGAGAGTAATGAAGAGATAATTTGGACAAGATGCATGCTTCAAAAAAGATGCATACCATTTTCATGTGTCTGGCTTCCATTAGTGAGTGGTTTAAAAACACAAACTAATTCATTGTGTATAACTTCAACTCCTCCCAAATACTATTATTTGTAATGTAGCAACATGATGAATCCTTTTAAAAACAGACTTAGCTTTGGGCCCCACTGTGCTTTCTGTGTGTCACCTTTGCTTGCAAGACTGCTGCCACCTTGATTTTCTAACTCTGCTTGGCTGCCTTCTGTGATAGTGAACTATGACTGGTGAAGGGTAAAGCTAAAACAAGGATTCCTATGCTGTGTCACAGTTTTTGCTGTAGACTGCTAGAAAACCACAAGCCTTCAGACTGCAGGAACTGAAATCCCTTTTGACAAAATGGGGTTGTGCTGAAATCCATTTTGTCCGGTCTAGGCCAAAGTACCATTTGTTACTGCCTCTGCTTCTGTGCACAGGGGATGAAAAGTGACAATACAGAAACTAAGCAGTCTATATTTCTCAGTTTTGTTCAGTCAGATACAACTCTGATCTTCAGGTAAGGGTGTGGTGGGTTTAACCTTAAATATATGGACACCAGGTGAGTTTCAGTGGTGCTGCCAAGTCAGGTATCTGCTGTATGTCTGCATGGGAGAATGTTTATGGGAAACCCACTAAATTGATCCTTTCATCAGTGCACCTGGTCCCCCATTACACATTGGTCTGGAGGACCTGATGATGCAGACAGAGATTGCTCTGCACTCATGACTGCAAACACAGACCTTTGCCTTCTCAGGGAACAGGCAACCCCTGCTGATTTTGCCTGCCAGGTCCACCTTCTTCAGCTTCTAATGCCACTTTGAGGCAAGTGGCCAAAACCTGCTGAGGGGGCAAAGCACCAGTCTGAAGGAGTGTGAAACGCTTAAGGGAGGGGACAGGACATGCCTGCCACCCTCAGAGGAAGGGAAGCTCTCCGAGTGTGTGTCCAGTCTCCCCACTGCTGTTACAAGGACGCTCATACAGCAAGAAACAGGATAACTGACACTCCTGCTGCGAGCTTGAAGCTGTGCATGTTATGGCTCCAGTGGCGAAAATGGGTATATGTGACTGATACAGAAAGTGCTATATTAGATACAACACGCAGAACTCCTTAAGATAAGGAATCTGACTTCAAGCATTATTTGTACCCTGCTGTGTCTATTGGCAGGGTAAAAGACCAAGACTCAAGACCCTTAGAAATTATTACAGTCTCTTTTGATTTTTAATTCTACAATTACTTGTATAATGGTGAAGAGGGACAAAAATCATCCTTCAGTATGTCTGCTGAGCTCTTCAGACACAGCATGTTCATAGACTTACTGTATATACTTCATATGCAGCATAAATGCAGTGGAGGAAAAAAAAGAGGGAATTGCACATTTAAACCAAATTAAATTCAGAACCTCTAGTACGTCAGGTCACAGAAGGCATGTACACTTTAAATAAGGTTGCTGCTTTGGAAACCAAGTAGCTGTAAACTACATTGACATGTTGGCTCTCGACTCCATGCAGCTCCATTAGGTAATGTTTTAAATATAAAGGTACTGAATGTTCAAATGAAAAATGCACTCCCCATAAAATGTTTATCAAACAGTGGCATCCACCTATTATTAGAACACGAAAAAATTTACATTAATCCATATTTTTGTGAAACTCCTGATCTTCTGCCCTTGTGAGTCCTTTGTAGATTTTAAATACCAATCATGTAAGCCAGTCTTCTTATTTTGTAAATAAATTCCTAATTTTTAATAAATAGCTAACAAAGTAGAGGAGTAACAAATGCAGAATGGCTTAACTTTGAGGTGTTTCATACCAGCATAAAATTTCTTAACCCGGAGTTATATTACTAACTGTTAAGAGTTCTTAAGTCCCTTAAAGAAATTCAAGTGTTGAATTGACAAAGGTACGCTGATTACAGAGCCAACATTTCTATAGTGACAGACCAGGCAGAAGGTATTCTCAGTAAGGGACCACTGTTATTAAATACACTGTCACAGAAAATTAGGCCAAAAGCAGATCACACTTAAAGAAATTGAACAGCAGGACACACCCTTTTAAATTAGTGTCCTCCTGCAATTCACAGAGTTTGCTCTGTGAGGGAGTTTAATTTAATTCAACACAACTCTCGCTGTAGCCAACCTTTTGGCTTCCACCATCTTTTCTCCCATGTTTTGCATCTTACGGAGACTATTTTTAAATTTAATTAGCTTATCCAAAATACAGCAGAGAAAGATGCAAATCCCAAACTAACATTAAAAAACACTATCATATGAGATTAACTATACAGTGGTAGCTGTCATTTATCATCTATAGCAATTGCTCTTCTAAGAAAAAGACAATTATTCACAAAGAAATTATTTTGAAATCTTTATTTATATAAGTCCCTTAAATTTATTTTTTCCCCTCTCAAAGTTAAGTATGGAAATGAAATTCTAGATAAGTGGAAAGGAAGCAACTAGAGCCTAAACGAACCATAAGTGCTAAGCAGAATGATTTTACCAAGACCAAGTCTTGACCAAAAAATGAGTATGTGTTGTTAGGATTTTACTTGGCCCCAATCCTGCAAGCTGCCTGCTCCATAGGAGCGACCTTTGTCATCATTAAATATAAAGGAAATCTTCTAGACAAGGAGATCTGATTACTTAAGAAATATCTTGAGAAAAGCTATGGAGACTGTGATACACGATCTAATTAATAGGACCTGGCAAAACATTAGGAGATATACAGTATGGTTGATTATTATCAGTTCATCATTTGAGTAGAGCTTACACATCTTAGCCTGCAGTGGTGTCCTCTGTGCTAGGTCCTGAATCATTCGGTTCATGCTCACAGTGATTTATAATCCCAACTAAAAAAATAGGGCTAGTCCAGGAAAAAAAGGTAGATGAAGATCTAACTAACTACATCTTGAAAGGAAAACAACAAATCCTGAGCTTCAGCAAAGGGTCAATTTGTTGGCTACACTTTATTACGAATTCTGGTTTTATGCATTTACCTTTCCTATGTGTATAGCACAAACAGAACCTTGTTAAAATGCAGACTTCCTGCCATTTGCATGCCAACCATAAAAACAGAAGAATTAGGACAGGTGTCCTCTATGTAAGCAAAAGGTAAACCTGCTAGGAGAATCTGCAAGGTCAAGAAGAACCACATAGAAAATGGTTCCGTACTATAATAAGCATTTATTTTCAGTTTCAGAATCTCTGCCCCATCAGGTTGCCTGTTACAGCCAATGCACCTTGCCTGTGAATAGGGAAAAACGTGACAATTTCTTTTGAAGAAAGCTGGAAATTTATGGTCTAGGTGAAACTGCTGTGAAATAGAAGCAACAATTTGAAAACCTTAGTTAATAAGTTGTTCAGGGTTTGCCATGAAACATATCAAGTCAGGTTCTATGCAAACCTGTCCTTCATCTGATACTAAAGAAAATTCTCATTTACTGCTAGTATCACAAATACATTATTAAACAACCAGACAACACAAAAGGGAGTATAGGATTAGTAATCAGAGTTCTTGTCAAATTATATAAATGGTCTGAAATGCAGCAAGAAGCATTCCAGTAGAGATGAGTGATAAGTATTCCACTTAAACAGGCATAATCAACTGCATGCTACTGCAGGAGTACTGATGTAGTAGCCAGTTAAGCTGAAAAAAAAATATTAATTTGATGGATTGCAATCTCAATATTAATAAAATAACCAGTGGTTACAGTTGGAATAAAACAAGTTTCGTGCTGGAGTACGTAAATAGGAGTGCCAGATAGTCAAAATATGAAGTAATCCCTTCGCTTTACTGCTTGCTGATAAAATCCCTATCCAGTTTGAGACATTGCTTCTGAGGTAAAATATGAAACAATATGAGAGAGCAAGGAAGAAATCATCAGGGATCTAGAAACATGGTCTTTATGAAAACATGGACTTAGTTTTTCTTAGAGCCACTTCAAGTATACATAAGGCATGTAGAAAATAAGCTGTTTTTCACTCCTTGGTCCACTGAACAAAAAATAGCAAACTTAAACTGGTTAATGGAACACGTAGTTCCATGTGGAAAAAGCTTTCTTACTCTAGAGACTGAAACATTTATTTAATGATCAAGCAGATGTTACAGAGTTAAATCTAGGGCTCACTCTAGTCTGTTGGGGTGCAGGGTAGATGCTGACCCATTTCAGCACAGCTTGCTTCTGTTTCCAAGGGCTGCATGCTGAATGCTGGCCTGGCACCACCCTCCCACTGGCCAGCCCAGCTCTCGCCTGCCCAGCCTCGGATGAGGCAAAGCAACAAATGACACATTCAGTAGGCAGGGAGTGCCTTGAAAGCCTCCATCTCCTGCAAAGCTGGGTAAAATTATCCTCCATTTCATCTGTGCCCTTAGTACCTGCGATGATGTTCTTCATTGCTCATTAATGTGTCATGATTTTTTCTTTCACGTTACCAAACAAGTTTTTTATTGGCCTTTGCGGCTCAGACTTGGCTGCTCCGCTCTGTGCAACTTCTGTGCCTTACTGCAATTTTTCTGCACTTTTGAATATGCCAGCTACTACAGGGCTGCTTCAGATCAATGTTTTTTTTTTAACTTTAGGCTATTTTTGGAAGGCTGAAAAATGTCCAGGGAGTATGGTTCCCTTACATTCACAGGCAGGCTGTTTATATGTGTTCATTAATCAGTCTTAAAAGCGCAAAAGCAACAACAACAAAACACTTCTGCATCTTGTCAGCTTCACCTGGCATTTACAGAGAAATCCCCAGATGTGGTAGGAAACAGCTGGCCAAGTGGCAAGCTTGTGTGTCATATTAAGCAGGAAATACACAAGTTTCTTCAAATGCTTAAGATTTTCCATTGTTTTTCTGGCAAATATCTGTCTGCACTGTTCTCATTTCAAAACATCAAATGGCTCAGACAAGGAAAAGTATAGATTAACTAAAAATTATTTTCAATTTTTGGAAAATACACCCTTTTAGATCAATAATTTTATTTGAAAAGAAACAAAATATGAAGATATGACCTCTTTTTGTAATTTCTGTAAATCAAAACCAAGAAGAATAATTTAAATGTGTTCATTTGTGTTTTTCTTAAACAGAAAGCGAAGAACACTCTTGCATTCAGCAATTGATTTTGGGATACTGAGGACCTGACTTCTGAAAAATATTTCTTATAGATTGTTTTTCTCATAGAAGAGCAATCAACATCTGGTCTATGTTTGGAGAAACGAAACAGGCAGCCCAAAATAATAGACAGCAGAGTTGTGATCTTAAGTACATTTAAATCAGCATAGCACAACTGGAATAGTTGCTCTGTATAAAATTAAGGTGTGATTCAGCTCCCTTAGATTTGTAAATTTGCAAGCTCGATCTCTGAATCTAAGGCAGGTTCTTTCTAGCCACGTGCTAATCAGTGGGATTGAACAAAAACATCTGGAGAGAAACTAGTATGTCCTGTGTTAGCCATCTACCTTCAAAATGAATACTTCTTTTTCATTATGTTTGTCAGCTATGGAAAAGAGTGGTGTCTGTTTCCTTCATTCGGTGTAAAAGGAGTCTAGACAACTACATGGTTCTGGAAGTCTACACTGCAGAAATCTGAAGTGTTGAAGATGAAACCCAGCCAACACAATACAAGGGTTCACACCCATTAAGTGCTGATGTGCACTAGATCAGAGCCTTATTATGCTCCAGGTAGATGACCTGAGAAATCATACTTTCCTTCCCACCAGCTTCGTTAGTTATGCAATTAAATGGTGGTGACTGCATTAGAACAATGTCAGCTGAATTTTTTTTTACACTCAGAGTTGCAAAGCTAAAATAGTCACTGGAAAGAAACTGAGAACTGGACTCACTCAGAGCTGCAAGATGTAAAAGAAACATTTAGCATTAGATTGCACTTGATGAGCTCCCTGTGCAGGGCAAAGAAATAGAAACTGCTCAGGACAAGTGGTTTCAGAATTTTAAAGGCAATTGGGTAAATATTCTGCTTATACAGTGTCTACTAATACAGAGATAATTGCCAGTAGCTGCAATGTGTTGAGGAGTTACAGTAGAGAATTCAATGTGCCATACAAATATATGTGTTCTTCTATTATTCATACCATGACATTTGTTGGTTGTCTCAGGAGTAACAAGTGAAGCTCCTATGGTTCATGAATTACTTGAATTATGCATGGTTATGGGCGGGCATTCACCATGTACAAACTGGTTTTGAATCATGCATTTCCTAGGGGCAATATTTCTCATGGTAGCTAGCAAACTTTTTAGATTTTTCAGAGCCCGCTGCACATTAGTAATTACTACTGTGGCAGTGATCCTAGCATGCATGCTTCCTGCTAAACATGGGAGGTAATGAGTGTGTACCTGTTGGTAGATGGGAATCAGCATTTGCATCTATTCACATTGAAAAAGCTATCTACCTCACTTGGACAATAAATCATGACATCAAACTGCTAAACAGCTATTTGTTGTCCATTTGTCACTATAAATAACAGTCCACAAGAGGAAGGTGGCAGTATTTTTTATGTTTGAAACTGTACAATCATTTCCTAGCTAACAATCCTGCTTGGGAAGATAACCTGTATTCTCAGCTCTAGGCTTTTATTTCTAGGCACCTCTTTAGTATGTTTTTGGTTGTTCAGTTTTATGAACAATACTGCCCATCTATCAGGGAAATGTACATGAAATCCCATTAATACATTATTTAGTGCGTAAATGCAGCACAATGGCTTTACCAAAGACAACCCTTTTCTAAAAACACTCATACTTTGCCCAACACTCCACCCCCCCTTATTAAAAACCCCATTCTTTTCCCAGATTCCATTTTTACCAAAGTAAAGCTAAAAGGAAGATCAAATGTTGCACAGTCTGCTGTTGTTCACATACTGAGCTAGCTAATCCCGAGTTTTCTTTAATGTTTTTAATAAAAGCATTCATAAAATCCTGACATGGACAGACTGTTCAGGCCTCAGTGCAGTAACTGGAGACGCTGCTTCTGCCTGGCTTGGGCAGAGGAGTAGCCAAACCAGGAGCCTGAAGGAGTCTGAGCATGGAGTGGGCTGATCCTGGGGTTGCCAAGCTGCTGCCAGGCACTGCCCCAGAAGAACCTCTCTGGTGAGGCTTTGTAACCCCTATGTTAAGACCAAACATGCATGTTTGGTAGGAAGGAACAGGGCCAGCAAACTTCATTGCCCTGGTGAAGCACAGGTCTGTATAAACTGTTTGTTCTGCTGGACCAGAAAAATTCTGTTTTTTCTGTGCTGGATAATGCAAGGGTCCTAACACTGTGAACTGACTTGTGTCTGCAATGTCCAGAAGCTTCATCTAAAGCTCACTGCATTGAAAATGGGAATTCTCTGCCCACCACCAAAAACTTGCCACAAGTAAACATGCTATTGGAGAAGCTGGGTCTTGGTAGAATGCATTAGATCTTTTTTCTTTTCTGCCGGCAAAGACAGAGTTGCTTATTACATCATATTTTCTAGAGTTTTGTCTAAGTGCAGCTTGAAATTATGAAACACTTCTGTTTCCTGCTTTGGAAAATGAGCTGAATAAACTTTGTAGTCAGGGTATGTCTCCTGAAATTCAGCTTTAATTTATCCTGTTTTCAGCTTCACTCCTTATTACCAACACAAGAATATCTAGTGTTCTTAATTGCTAATTTAGCCTTTGTTCACTCAACTCACAATGGATGCAGTGAAAGAGCAGGAGTCCTGTTAGGAAGAAGCACTGCTAAGGTTTTTTGTCGTGTTGGTTCTTAAGACATGGAGCTGCTTTAAAAAACTGTGGTTATTTTTTCTTAGGGAATATAGTTAAAGCACATAAAGATAACAGAACATACCATTACTTGTTGGCAATAAGCACAGAAACTTGCTTTATTTGATAGCTAGGATAGGAGGAAGATTAACATCTGTTCTAAGACATTTCTCTAATCTATGTAAAAACAAATGAGTATTTTGGCCACCTCAGATTAAAAAAAAATAATTAAAAAATAAAAGTCATAAAAGCTCTGCTTGTAAGCTTTCTGCATGTTTCATTTGCAGAATCTGAATTTTATGACTATTAACTCTGAAAGCATTTAGAACACTCTGCATTTGCATTTTCTATTCCTAGTTTCAACAATTGCACCGCACAAGTCCGACTCTGCCAACTTACTGACAAAAGAGATTCATGCTGACCGAAAGGCTGAACATGTCTCTAGAGTGGTGGTCGCCAGCAATTCCAGTGCCCCACTTTATCTTAGTGACTACTTGTTTTACTCATTTTATTTGGGAACTCTACATACCTTCAATCTTCAGCCCTGGCACCTTTTTAGTTGTTTATGTGTATCTGGAACTATGACCAAGTATCTCAGAGCCAGTATCTTTGTACACTGAAGCTATGTGTCCTGATTTTCTTTAAATCCTTAATTTTTTTCCTAGCTTGGTAACATATTAAGACAAGCTCTTTTTCCATTTAAAGGTATTATAAGCAGCAAATTTATTTAATATTTCTTTTCATTTGTATTCCTTCTTCCTGATTTTTTTATGGAGCTCAAATACTTACTTTGGAAAGGTATCTCTGTAAGTACATGTTACCCAGTCAAACAGCTCTGTAGATTCTGCTGGAACAGAAATGTTAAGTGATAAATAATACAAGTAATTGTGTATTTTACTGGGATGTGCTTCTGCTGCTTAGTTACTAGGATTATTTTTTTTAATGGTTATTTGTTAATTCTTACTTCTGGAATATATCTGATTTTAAATTTTTTTAGCTTGTATAGAGTTTTAGTAACATGGAAAGAAGTCATCATTAATTACAAGTGTATTGGAGAAGCTTTTTTTCAAATTCACTATAAGCAAATGCAAACTTAATTGCAAAATTTATTTCAAGTTACAGAAAAATATATTGTAAGACATGCATGCATTCACAGCAGGGCTTTAAAAAAGCAAGGCCTAATGACAAGTGAAAATCCAACACCTCTGCTCCTGAAAGGCTTTACTCTGCTGACTATCACTTCTACACTTTCTACCTGCAAGCTGGAAAGACTTTGTATAAGAAAATAAGGAAGACAACTTCCAAAAGTAAAATTTAAATGCTGCTCTGTTATAGGTGGCAACAGATCACATTAATTCAGCTGCGTTCACTGTGATAATGAAATTGATCAATCTGCTCCATGAATACTTACATGGATGTAATTATGTGGAAGCTCCATTGTAATTTAACATGAATAAATGTTCAGTTACTGCAAAGCTTTACAGGAAAAATAGATTTGTAGACTTAATGTAGGATCATATTCTTCTTCTGTGATAGAGAGCAAGCAGATAAAGTACATGCTGGAACAGAATTCAGGTGTAATAAATAAATGCAGTTGTATGTAGAGTGCACTTAATGATCTCATGGTGTAAAAATGCAAGGCACTTGGAGCTGTTGTAGTTTCAATGGCTAATTAAGAAAATGTTGAGAGACACTGGTATTGTGGTTAGGATTAATGGAATCTCCCAATGTCCTCATTAAATTTAATAAACCTGTGCAACAGAAATAATAATAACACTTTATGTGTTTATTGCATTGCTCCTTTTATCAAGGATCAAGGATCTCTGAGCCTATTGTGAGCATTCATGAATGGAGCATCACTGTCCATCTCCTGTTCCTGCCACAGAGGATACCTTCTCCTGAGAGAAGACCCTTGGAAGAATGTCCTGCAGGAACATGTCTCACTCCAGGCAGATGCATATGTGTCCCTGCTACCCGTAGCTCTGCTGGCAGCGTGGTGGGCTTCACTATTCAGTTTGGATTCCTTGAGACATTCTATTCAGTAATTTCCTAAGGTCCTAGTGTTACATATTAGGCCTCTTTTTTACCATTCCATTTTTATTTCTAAAAATTAATGACACAGCATTTGTCTACAGCTTGTAAGTTTTGCATTCCTCTGGATTTTTCAGCAGTACCTTTATCCCGATATTTATTCCTTATTTTTAACTGTATTACAGGCAGATTTATGCTCCTCAGGCTCTACTTCGCTTCACTGAGACAGTTTGTGAAAGAAGCCGTGCAGGCTATTGTCCTGGAACACTCACTTTAGGAAAGGTTACTGTCCTTATTTTTGCTGGATTTTCAGTGACACAGAGACCTCACTGGCCTATGGCCTGTCTTGTCAGAACAGCCAATTAGCAGCTGCTCAGAGTTTTTGACAGTTTCTTCATCTGTTCTGCAGCAACATCCATTGCTACTCTTGCACAAAACCTAAATCATCCACAGCTCTAGGATTTTACGCTATCTGGTGAGAACTGACCACTTATTTTTCAAATGTTCTTCAGTTTCTCTAGTACTATTGTGCTACTTTTAAACTCCCTCCTCATTTATTAAGAGTCAGCTCACTTCTCCTTTATTCATTTTACCTGAAATGTTGAAGGTTTTAAGTCACTCCCTTTCCTGCTCACTTGGTCTAGGAGAATGTCCAGGTACTTCTTTTCAACAGAAGGCTTTGCCTGGCCAGAGAACTGCAGATCTGCTGGGAGCTAATTAATCTATAATTTTCTCTCTGTGCATTGTGTATGGTCCTTTGCTTGTTGCTGAAGAAGCTATAGAAAATGAATAGTAGGGAGAGGACTTAAGGTTTTCCCGTTTTCTCCCTGAAGCTGTAAATTTTTGCTTTGCATTGGCTGGTAAGAACTAGGTAAGTTACATCCAAACTCTTATTTAGAAGGAAGACGAACTGTGTTTACTGGTAAAGAGGACAGAACTTCTTCTTAGCTGCTGTGGAGAAAGAATATTGCATAACCTACCTTGAGATGCAACACTGCCCAGCATCCTTTCAGGGCTGCCCCGTTTCCCCGTAGTCCCTTTACTGATACAAACTCATTCATTTCCCTTCCTGCCTCTAGCTTTCCTTTTTTGCTTACCTGATTCTTTATACAAGCTTGACACCTCTGTCTTTCAGACTATCACTCAAATGCATATATTCCTGCCCTTTTTACATCACACAAACAAGCTTTTACTATTAATAAACTTTGCTTCCAAGCTGTACTATTGATAATGCAGTAATCAAAGATTCATCTAAAAAAGAAGACAAGAAAGGGTGGGAAGCTGGGACGTCCATCTCCAAGTTTTGCTCCCAGGTCAAATATGAGATTGTAGAAGATTCAACAAGGAGTCCAACAGCATCCTGGCCTGCATCAGGAATAGTGTGGCCAGCAGGGCTAGAACAGGGATTGTCCTCCTGTACTCAGCACTGGTGAGGTTACACCTTGAATACTGTGTTCAATTTTGGGCCCACCATTGAGGTGCTGAAGTGAGTCCAGAGAAGAGCAATGAAGCTGGTGAAGGGTCTGGAGAACAAATCTTATGAGGAGTGTCTGAGGAAACTGGGGTTGCTTAGCCTGCAGAAAAGAAGGCTGAGGGGAGACCTTCTTGGTCTCTACAACTACTTGAAAGGAGGTGGGGGTTGGTCTCTTCTCCATAGTAACAAGCAACAAGACGAGGAAATGGTTTCAAGCTGCTCCAGGGGAGGTTTAAATTAGATATTAGAAGAAACTTTTTCACTGAAAGGGTAATTAAACACTGGACTAGGTTGCTCTGGAAGGTTGTTGAGTCACTATCCTTGGAGGGTGCTTAGGAACACGGTTTAAGCACTGGATTTGGTAGAGTTTGGTTAATGGTTGGTACAGTTAGGGTATGGTTGGACTCCATGATCTTAAGGGTCTTTTCCCAACAAAATGATTCCGTGAATCTGTGATCTTTCCTTAATTAATTATGCTTTGCAAAGTTCTTTGAAATCATTGGACTAAAGGAGCTGTGCAAGTATACAGTGCTGTTAATTATATTGCATTTGTAATCAGACCATGAAAGAGAAACCCTTGAACCACAGCTATATTGTCCCAGGCACTGCAGTTTGTGGATGTCTTCCTTTGAATTTTGTTCCATGCCAACCAGCGATAATAGGTTCTCTGCAAAACTCCTGCAGCCTTTTTCAGCCTGCTCTGGCCACCAGCCCATCAATCATTGCCCAAACATATATTTCTCTCTGTATTTATTTCTTCTTTCTTTTTCATCACACTGTGCAAGCACTTAGCTATTGAATCCTTAATAAGCAAATCTAGTCCTGCCCACACTGCTATTTTGCTCCTAATCAATTTCTTCAGCTCACATAGAAGGATTTATCATATTTACAATATCACAGCTATTTGTGTAGGAGTTATAAAAGGTAAGGAGTAATTTTAGGGAACGAAAATCCAGTTGCAGGTTTTTTTTGTGGTTTTGTTGTGCTTCAGTATGTGGTGGTTCATTTCACCATTTGGGAGGGGAAATTTTGGATTTCAGTCAGCAGAGTTCAGATCCACCAAGGGAAGAAAAGAAATGCATAATTAAGCAAGCAGCAAATTATTTGGAAAAAGGCAATCAGACTTTGCAAACTGTCTTTTTCCAGAAGCATTTTCTTCTGTTTTGCCTCTCTTTGCTAAGCCTTGGAGATGGACTTCACCCTGCACTATTATCACTTTAAAGTTAATTTATTATCATAAGGGAAAAAAACATCAACAACTCTGTGACTCAGGTAAGAGAGGCAACTGTGTAGCCTGGATATTTGTGCAAGGTGACTTTTAAACACCTCTGCTGCCATGTTCTGAAGTCCCCACAAGGTGTGCGCACAGCTGGGTCTCCATGTTTCCTGGGGACCGAGTCCCTTGCTGTATGTGCTTGGCAAATATTTTTGGATCCAGGCAATTATCCAGCTCTACTTGAGATTCATCTGCAAATCAAAGTAATAACTTCTTTGGACTACAGTGGAATAGGATAGTAACACTTCCCCCAGCTGGTTCAGTTTGTTATTATTAAGATTTATTGACATAACTGTAGTATTAAGAGGCCCAGGTAAGGCTTCTGGATTGAACCTCTCCCCCAGTTCTGCCAAATCCCCACCCTTGTCCCTGATAATTTTGCTTCATGTGAGTCAGAGTTTAACATGTTGTACATGGTGTTATTCCAATACATGACTGTCATATTCTTACCCTGCCATAATAATAACATCTGTACACAGGCTGTGCAGAAACAACACAGGGGTCATGGAAGCAAATAACACAAATAAGACTTTTCAAACTATTGGTTGTGTATTCATTTCGGGGACTGAAAGGCTTAATTTGAGATTGGCTCTTGAGAAAGGTATGAGCTCCTAAGACTGTTACATTCAGAAGCATGATTTCTGCCATAGCTGCCACATGCGACCTGCAGCATAGGCTTTGTTTCCTTTCCAAGGGAGAAATTCTCCTCTTAGAGATTCAACAGCAAAATACTTTTCTCACAGGTGCTTTCCCTCTAATTCAAGTCTTCTTTCTCCAGAGAGGCACACATATTTCAAGTTTCCAGAAAGAATGTCTGCACTAACGTTAGTGTTCATGCACACACACCTGGAAGTTTTTTGTTCCTTTACCGTTTTCAGTATTTTTTATTCTTCATCTAAATGTTGGGTTCTCCAGGAGGTAGGATGGGTCAGTTCCAGCAAACAGCACAGATGAGAGCTCTTATCCATTTTTTGCAAATGTTGAAATAAAATATGAATTCAGTCATCAGATTAAATCCAATCTCGCAAATGCAAAAAATTACTGAATTTGCATCTTCCAGGGCAAACACTCTAAAACTGCATGGTTTGTCATTACAAAGTTCTTCATTGAAACATCTTGTATTTATCCCACAGTAATTGCATTGGACAACACTTTTTGTTAGTTCCTGGTTTAGGTATAAAGCTCCTTCAGTCCAGTATAGTGCCTTTCTTCTGGTAGTGAGAATGAAACCCTATCAGTGTAGCCAATTTTGCATTTTCATATGGGCATGCTGACCAAGACTGCAGTGCCCAGCTTGAGCTTCTGAGCGGTGGCCAGACTCCTCCTGGAGTAGATGTTGCTCTTGCTCTTTTGCTCGGGGACGTGGACGGAAGTGCCAGAGAGTGCCCATCAATCTTCTTTTGCATTCTACCATCTATTTGAGTATGTAATAACATAGCTTGTCAATGCTGTCACTCATAAGATAGGTTCTTCTGTAATTGAGTACTGTACTATCTCAGCAAGTTTCTGAGCTCTATTTTTGAAGAAGTCAGTTTCAAAGGGAGATCTAAGCTGCATGAAGAGACAGGTTCCCATAAATGGCATCTTTTTCTTTGTGACAGTATATACCTTTGCATATCGATTAAGAAAAAAATACTCTCAATAATAAAGTGATCTTCAGAATATATTCCACATTCTTCCTCATACAGCTTGCCAGCACACCTTTATTTTATATAGAGAACTTTGGAAAGAGAGAAAAAATATCCAAGAACAAAAGAGAAGAGCATGAAAATGAGGAAGGGAGGCTTGTGGACTGCTGGAAATAAACAAAACAGAAGAGAGAGAAGTAAGCTCTCAGTAGTGTTAAAGTGAGGGAGAAAGAAAGGACGCCTGGGAGGACACCAATTCTAAACCAAGGGGGTTTTTTGGCTGAGGAGGTGCTATTCTTCACCTTAAACTAAACTCAGCTTGTATTTAATGACCTAAATTATTCTTGCTTAACAGCCTTGAGCCCTAACAGCCCTTGCTTGTGTTGACTATGGATTCCTGCTCACTCTGAAGGCTGGTTTTGCTGCAGCCCTAGGCTTTACATTTTGTTGATATGCTGATGACCTTTCGACCTTACTGGCCTCATCACAGATGCTCAGACAAAGGCTGTTCTGCACAAAAGAGAGCTGGGAGATGTAGGAAGCTGAAGGTATATCTACTGGGAACTCTCCATAAAGCTCTCAGTAAATTCAGCCCTGCAGGGTGCAGGTACTTAGCACAGTGAGTCTGAATCACCAATAGAAGCTTCTGAAATCCATAGTTTTAACCTGAAAAGAGGAGTATATGGAAAATAAATTATAAGCCTCGATGAATGGCTGCTTTGAGTATGGATTATACATTGCTAGCAATATGCCACTGTTTATAGCACATCATTAGCCTGTAAGAGCTGAAGTGATTGAACTTTCATGTTTGTTTCAGAAGTGCCACAGTACAACATTTTAGTCTTTCTGCTGCAGTAACCACTGGTTGTTACAAATCCCTTCATGAATGCATTATAGAAAACTGGGGCAGAGTTCTTCACTAGCTAGCCAAGTGCATGCCTGCTGGGCCTTTGTACTAGGAAACAGTGAATAATGTTTTCAAAGCCAAAGTACAGTAGATACCCATTTTACACACATAAGCGTGTTGCCCAAGACTAATATTCATTGTAGTTCCTTGCTGGTATGTGAAATGTATAGCAGTTTTCAATGCAGAAATTTTTTTTCAGGTATTTCTTTAGGTGCATTCTTACATCATTTCAGCTGTTGGTGTCCTCAAAATAACTTAACTCAGTAAGTCTATTATTTTGTTGAGTATTCATGTAAAAAAGTCACACTGTACTTCCCTCTCTGGTCTGGTGCACAGAAAGTGTATTTTCTAAGGAAAGGCAGCACACAATTAATTCTGCTCTGCTTTACTCAGTGGTATTATTGCAGGCAGAAAATTATCCCATTTGGCACCTGTAACACACTATGTGGCTACTAGATGCACCATCTTTTGCAGCACACCACTGTTGTGGGGGCATCTCTAAAGGGATCAGAATCTTTGCAGTTTTAGCAAATCAAAACTAGTGAGAGCTGATGGGCTTGAGGGGGCATCCATGGAGCTGGGACCCAAACTACCTGCCAAATCACAACATTCTACAATGTACAATGGTTAAGCTTATACCTCTGCCTTTTGCTTCATTAAGGAGACATGAGGTATTAATGACAGCAATTATGTATTCTCCGTTAATTTAATGTATCACAATAAAAGAGACTGTAAGTAATTAGATTATCAGAAAGGTTTGTTAATTTTATTCAGTACTTATGAATGTAAGGTACAGTCTAGAAAACTAATCAAATGATGAGCAGTGAAATGTTCTGTTGTTAAATAGTAGCTCAGTGAAAAACCTTGGAAAAATTAGTCCACTTATTTATTTTTAGTGATATTTCAGAACAAGGAGAAAGTGCCGATATTTTAACACTATTGTCTATAAAACACGTAGATAGCTGACTGGCAGAAAAAGCAAGGAATTTGCTGCTTTGTGGCTCCTTTACATTCTTGGGCCAGTCTAAAATTGAGTTGAGTAAGGATTCCTTGCTAGCAACTTTTACAGAGGATGCTGTTTGTCTTCCTTTTTACCACTCCATGTGCTTTTTCTCCTGCTCTAAGTCTAAAGAGAGAAAGAAAATGGCAATTATTTTTTTTTCTAAAGAGAAAGAAACAAATAAATAGAAGCTAAGGCACCGTCTTGCAGAAAAGTAAAAGCAGCAAAGCAAAGGGAATTGAGAAGTAGGAGAAAGAAAGAAAGAAGTGAGAGGAAAAAGGATTCGTATTTAAAAAAAATAGGAGGGGAAGCAAAAAAGAGAAGTCTGAAAAAAGACAGACTAGCAATTAGTATTTAATTAACTAACAATTCTTTTATCATCTTAGTGTGTGAATCTTACAAATAGTTGCCCATTTGCATTACACATACCTGTCCTCTTCCTTTCATAGGAAACAATTAATGAAAACCCTGATAACTGATGCAACTTTCCCATTTGAAGCCAATGTTCTTGGCCACTAAACAAACAAATTAAATTATTAAGAGTATAGAAAACCAATTACAGTTGGAGCTGCAGGCATGGGAGGAGCTAAGCACCACTCAATTTTATTTTTTTTTTAGATCAGTACACAGAATTTAGTTTTTGCCCCCTTTTAGAAAAAATCACCCTCTTTACACACAATGGTAAGAAAAATTAATAACAAAAAGCTTAAAAATAAAACTATGCTGTCCACCTAAAATGGAGAATTAGGATCAGTAATGTATAGTAGAAATTATTTTCTGGGTAAATGTGTAAGTTGGAGGCCCCGAAAGAAATATAGTCTAAAAAACAGCTTAAGTTTTCCAACCACAGAAGCAACATCTGTGTCAGGTTCTAGTGTATCTCCCCATTAGCTGCAGGTAGGGCAAGAAGCCATTCTAGCCTTGAGATGGAGCTGGTATTTTGGAGAGCATGGCTGCCCAAAACAGTAGGTTGGACTTGCTGATTCAGGAGATCCCTCTGTTCTTCTCTCCTTTGAAGATGGTGAAACACTGGCACAGGATTTGTGGATGCTCGCGCCCTGGAAGCATTCAAAGCCGGGTTGTATGGGGCTTTGGGCAACCTGGTCTAGTGGGAGGTGTTCCTGCCTGTGCAGGGGTTGGAATGAGATGATCTTTAAGGTCTCTTCTAACCTAAACTGTTGTAGGTGTGTATGTATGAAATTTACGGATACAAAGATAAGAGCAAGAATACATTATGTGGAAGAAGTTAAATTCAAAATGCTTCCCAGCATTCAAATTTGGTTTTATAATACATGTCACCAGAATCACTATCGTTTAAACTCTTTGTGCTGGTATGATGCAGCATCTAACAGACTGTCACCATTACTGCCAAGGGAGCTGCAGAAATTTTCTGCTGCTGTCCAGGAGGCTGTAGGAACAGCCTTCACCCTCTTTCATCCTGTCAGAAACCAGCACAGAAATAACCAGGCTGCCTGCTGCCAGACTGCTTAGGCCTAGAAATTCCTCCAGCCATGGCGTTGTGGAGCTTAGCCCGGGTTAATTTACCCTGTTGAACTGCATCCTGCTGCAGCTCCTTTCCTGGTAGTACCCCAAAACTCCATTCACAACACTGCAAACTGCAGCACAGGCATAACCACCATCTGTGGTATCAAAATCAAATGTTGGGTGGTTTATCTTAATATTACTTGAGCTTTCTAAACAAATACGTGTAATTTCCATTTAAATTATTTTTGACCTTGCACTACAATTATTCAATGTTAATTTATCTCAGGAAAAAAGAACAGAAATTGCATGTGAACTGTTAAGAAAAGTTCTGTAAAAAGATATGTACAAGGGAAAGACTACATTTATTACTTTAGCTTACATTTGCACAGTAGCCAAATTAATACTGTTTCCTCTTCCTGCAACGAAATTAACAAAAGCAGCTCAATTCACAAGGAATACTTTGAGCAACACATGGAAGTTGGTGCTATGCACAACGTAAATATTCTTGTCTGAAAGCACTTCTATTTTTCTGGTTTTAGGACTGTTTTTTATTATTTATTACAAGACCCAGGAGCATGCTTGGGATTTTACAGAGCAAAGAGGAATAGAAGGTCCCCGCCCTGAGTAGCATATAACTCAAGAAAATAAAGAAAATAACAATGCACAGAAGGAAAAATTTTGTTCTTTGCGGAAAACAACACTTTAAGATTGAGGTAGTTCAAATTCTGTCCTATATATTCAATTCATTATTTCAGAGTTGGGAAAAACTTCCTGTTAGCCATTCATCATCATCAAGGTTGTCTTTCTGATCTGACCATGTCTCTATTTTATTGATTATGAGGTATATTAATCACAAGTACCATGGTTATTACTATCCAGATCATAATAATCTATATTGCAGTGTTGCATAGGGGCTTGCATAAGAGACATCCTTTTGTCATTGAACCCAGACTGTTATGAAATGTAGAGAATTACCATTTTCTTAATTAGGTCATAGAAGGAGTTTGGCTTCTGCAGAATAAACAGGAGAAAAAAGAGCAGAAGACAGGAGTAACAGTCTTGAGTTTCTGCTCTTGCAAGTGAGAATAGCAGTCAGTGCTACTTAAGAAAAATATTATTTAGTTGTTGGCTAAATTGTAAATCACTCCTCCAGAGTCTGAAACATCCTGACTTTATTCTTACATGTTAGGTCACACTTCAGGACATCCTTCATTTGAACATTTCTTCAATGGAAGAACTTGAAAAGCAGATAGGAATCTTCATTGCAAAAGGGTGAAAAAAACCCAAATTCAACTACATAAATCATGGACTCGACTTGAAAGAAACCTTTTAAATTAACTGATAAAGAATTCACTGATGCCCTTGAAATCAGCTCTGTCACAAGCCCATAATCTCTTTACAGTGGTATAGAATTCAGAGAATGGGAATTACAGGAGTAGTTGAGAATTGACCTTGATGCTCAGGCACTGCTTATGTCCCGTTTTTAGATTTACTGCCAAGATGATAACTATTGTAGTGTGTGTACTGGTGAACAGAAGGCCTGTATGCAGGGTCTTTCATTCAGCTCCCCCCTTCACCCTGTCCCCATACTTCTTTTGTGAGATCAGATGCACAAAAGTTGCCCACATCTTATAATGTCACTGCAAGTGGGGGCAGAATATAGCAAGAGTGCTTGCAATTTGCCTCCTATATTTAATGAACAGGCCAGGGTCGTTTTCACCCAGACTGGCCAATACAATACTATTTAACTGTATACTGGATGTGATTCCCTGACTGTGTTCATAACATTAACATTTGAAGTATCTTGGTTTGAGGTGAGAAAGTTATAAAGCGTGAACTGTCTCATTAATGACAAAAAAAAGAAGGCATGAACATTCAAGCTGGTGTGAGTAGAAACACAAGCTTGTGAGATATACTAATGCCGCTTGCATAGCTTACAGCCTGCCTGAAAGAAGCTTTCCACAAGTGTTCCATAAGCATGACAGTAGTCAAGCACTTGAAGTTTACAGCTCCTACTATGTTTACATCCAAGGAGATAATGACAGGAGGTTCTTGTTTTTGGTAAGGGAACTGCTGCAAGGAAATTAAAAGTCTGCGCATGAAGCAAATGTAGAGAACACCTCATCAGTGATGCTGGTTTCTGTAGAAAGAGAAACTCCAGCAAAACCAGAGATAAATATAAAACAGGTGTTCAGAGCACAGGTCCTGAGAGAAGAGAGATCAGAGAACAAAGGTGCGTTGTAGTGTCTTATCAATTCTGTAACTTTTTGAAGAATCAGCTCACCCCTCTTTTCAAGTATTAAAAAAATACATCCTGCTAACAATGATGTATAGAGCAGAAAAAAAAGGTCTCAACAGAATGTGTGGGGTTTTTTTTAGCACAGAGAAATATAGAAGGCATTAAATATTTCAGGGCAAGTCAGGAAGATCAATGAATGGGTTTATAACAAACATCCATCTAGGAAATAATTAATCAGTGATATATGGAGATGTAATTGCAACTAAGTAGGACAGCCAGCTCAAAAACAGGACATGCAGTGGACAAAATCAAGTCACAGAATACCAGTTATAGATGTAGAAGAGAGATGAATGTTGCCAAAAGAGGGCAAATGGACGTGATCACAGCATTTACCTGGACAAGACAGATGAGCAAAGTATAAGGAAAGAAAAATGGCAGTAGCTCTCTTACTCAATCAGTCACGTTGTATCAGCAGCCACTACCACTAATATGATGCTATGTATGTTATCTATGATCTAAGGGTTTTTTTTATTTTCAGTTGATTTGCAATTTCAGATAGAGCTCCTGTGTTAAAGAGAAATGTTCACTCATTAGCACTGCTGAGAATATGTTGTGGCAGAGCTTTGCAATGAGAATTGCTGCTAGGCTTCTAGTGTAACTGCTACTGCTGGAGCAGAGCAGTGAGCTAATTAATTAATTCCTGTTTTTAAATATTCTCCATGGGGTTGCTAATAAAAAACAGACCTTGTTTGCACAAGGAACAGAAATAGGTAACAGTCATTTGCCCTGAGTCTCTCTACATACTTCACAAAACTACATGTACACTGTTCTCTCTACACTGCTGTTCACTAGATAAATAATCATATTTTTCTAGTATAAGCCCACATATAATTACTGAGAAGTTTACAGAGAAAAGCTGCCACAGGAAGAAATGGCAAATTGAAGAAACATCAAACGGGCTTCAGTGGTTTAGAAAGTGTCAGACTTTTTGCAACTGTATCAGATGATCCAATCAGGTGTATTATCTCTCTGGACAAAGCTTGACTGTCTTGTGAGGGATCTGTGAGGAATAAAGGAAAAGAACTAGAGTTTTATTTGGACGGTATTAATTATATACATGTACATATGCATGTGTTTATGCATATAATTTCCCATCCTCAGAGTTGCTATCAGTCTGGTCTCAGTTGTGCTGGCTGAGAAGCTACTGGAGACCTAGAAACAGCCACAAAAAGGCAACATGCTCATAGTCCCAATGAAATGCTCAAGTTACTAACACATGAGGTATCCACAAATCACAGTCACTTTGCTTCCTTCAAAGACTAAAAACAAGGCAACCTGTCATTACTGAATGCCTGAGAAATATAGCTGCAAAGAGAGTTTAGTGAAGTAATTCTAGGAATTCTAGTTCTCTTGAGCTGATGCTGCTGCTTAGGGGTTAGCAGTAATGAATGTGTGCAAGTGAACAGGCCAGGAAATATGACTGGGAGTAAGTCTGGAAGTACATATGCCTGGCTGCACTCCTGAATGTGATGTGAGATGACAGATTAAATATGGCCAAGCATGAGTGAAAGAGCATACTGATTCAATATGACTGCAAGGATAAGCATGTGTGTTAATTATTTTCTCACTGGCTGTAGGATTATAAGGTGAGGTGAAAAGATAGAAGTAAATTAAGGAGAAGAGGAATGTCTGAAACACAGAAAATACAATGACAAGGAATAGTTTCAGATGGTCAGTTTCTGATAATGGAAAATCCATAGTAACAATTGGCTTACAAGTGGGATAGAAGCAGACTAGTCACTGCATGAATTGACCAAACCCTGCACCTGCCTTATCGCCAAAATCCAGCAAGTTAAAATGTGACATGAAGAGTAATTGAAAAGAGTTCTTAATATTAACATATTTTATGAGAACTTTCTTAAATGGAGACTCTCCTGACTTCTCTAAAGTGACTTTATAAATAGACATGCAAGACACAAGAAAGGGACCACCTCTTCCAGGCATCTTTGCAATGTCTTTATTAGTATAACAGAAACACTTTTTGAAGGGGAGTGGGAGTAGGACACCTCTTTCTACCAAAGGATTACTAGATTTACAAGTTCATTTATTCATCAATATATATTTAGTTTCAAATTATCTAGCAAATGTAAGTGACCTTATTCTTTTTTGCTCTTTCTTGAACAGGTTCCTGTACATGTGGATGGAGGACATTAAATATGGTTATAAAATACCACTTCATTCATTTTCATCAACCATTTTGTACTCTGTTTTCATGAGGAGAATTACAACACAAGGCATAGCAGCGGCAAATAAAATCCTCCAATACAGCTATCTACCTGATGAAACTGCTAAGTATGGTTAACAAGATGACTTGTCTACCCAACAGATTTAAAAAGACCAGAATAGCTGAAGTACCACAACTCCCAGTATGCAGTAACTCCAAATAAAAGTAGATTTGTGCTCATCATGTGAATGTAATGGCATAATTA
Source organism: Apus apus (assembly GCF_020740795.1). Taxonomy (NCBI): domain Eukaryota; kingdom Metazoa; phylum Chordata; class Aves; order Apodiformes; family Apodidae; genus Apus; species Apus apus. The sequence goes on along the minus strand of NC_067285.1, from coordinate 57,780,266 downwards.
CCTTCAGACTGAGCTACCCTCCTTCTATAAGTTTTACAACACTGCAGCTACAATAAAATAAATTCACAAACATATGTGTATGTGTTTCTGTCCATCTTTCCAACTCAATATAAAAATAGTTTCAGTAAGCAAATAGCTGAGATAGTCCTGCTCTTTGCATTTTACAACACTCTTAAAGAGACTTTATCCTCTGCAATTTTTTTAACCTGCAAGTTAATGAGACTTGGATACTTTTCTTCAAAATTTAAAACCAGATTATGTTTATTTTAATCTAGTGGTTTTTTGGTATTGTTTTATTTGGTTGGTTTTGTTTTTTTTTTCTGACAGCAGCAACCTTCAATATTTTGAAAAATATGAACTGTTTCGAGGTATTAAAATATACGATGCTCCTATCTCAGGTCTGAAAGCTGAAAATAAACTTTTCTTATGTGATCACATTTAGATACCATTAGGATATTCAGAAATTACAGAAATAGAGACATTCATATGTATTTGGGAAACCATCTACTTCTTTTCCATTGCTGGCTGAAAGGGTGGATAGAGTAGGCTACATGCACAATTTACTTGGTGCTTCAGCTGGTTGCTTTGCTGAGGAGCTGAACAGAAAAGAAAATACTGCCTGACACAAGGCAAAGGCATGCTCTCAAATTGAAAAATAGCAAGAGCAGTGGAAGTTGCATACAAGAGACCTTCTGTTACTGTCACAAGTCGACAATCATGTCATTTGGGGTGGGAGGATTATCCTTGTCTCTGAGGTATAAACAGTATGTTTTTACGGATTATGTGATTATGAAATTTGAAAAGTTAAGAAATGATAAATTTTAAATTATAGTACTGTTCGCGATATCAGGCAAGAGGCAAGCTACTCTCTGAGTATATTTGTGAACCTGCTACAAATGTATAGAAATATCAACAATAACAGTGAGCCAAGAATAAATTTTAAAATCACTTTATATCACTTTTTTCCCTTGGACTAACTTTAACATAACATACAGGCATAAAATAGTAATACAAAAATGACCTAATTATCTTCTGCCGAAACTGTAGGAAAAGGGAAACATGTATTTCCAGTATTTTTGCAACATCAAGGGTGTTCTTCTGCAGGGACAAATTCTGGTGTGGTCCCCTCCCCCTTCAGAGAAGGATATATCCCATAGAAAGGGATGCCTTGCCTACTTACCAGTGCAAGGACTGAAATCCATCTGCTTTGTTACAGGCCCATACGCTCCTGCGAGCTGCAGACAGTCTTCACAAAACAGCATTCAGGTTGCACAACAGTTTCCCTTGTATTAGGGCCTGGAAAAAGGTCTAGCTTTTGGTGGTCATATGGCAGCGTCATATGTACATGTTTCTCTGTCATTCCTCTTTTCAGGACAAGAATGTTTCTGTGTATTGTAATAATTGTCCCTTTTCTCAAAACTGCAGCACAAGAGTTTTCTCTCCTCCATGACAAGCAAGGAAGTTTCACGCCCTTCTGAGGGAAGCATTCAGTGGCACATTTGTTGCAGACCAAGCCTCTGAGAAATTTGGACATAGTCCTGAACTGCTGCACAATTAAATCAATTAGAAGAAGCAGTCTGAGAGCAGTGAGGTTCTGGGTTAAACTTGCACCATTTTCATTCCAAAGATTCAGATTTGGTAGCCAGAAGCACCAGCTGCAACCTAAGCAACCCATGTGGAGAGCCCTCCCTGGCCACTGCAAGCAGTTGCCTGGTCCAGTGAGGATGATGAAGTTGCCCTGCTTCATACCATCTACAAGCCCAGAGGGAGCAATGGACCAGCCTCTGGAGATGCTGATCTGAGAATCCTCATCTTGTTCTCAGCTTTGGTTGTCACCTCTTCCTGAACCCAAACACTAAGGAGCAGTTTCTAAAGGTTGCTTTCTATGGAGCCAATAGGCCGCCAACCATCATCTGCTGACAACATATCAGTTTACTTATCTCTGACACTAATACTAAAAGTCTCTTACTAATTTATTCAGCAATAGGGTGCAGGTGAAATATTCCTCCTCCTGTTGTTGAAACTTCCATCTGTCCATTGAGCACTTTGCATTTGTGGCAACTGCAGACTGAACCAGTGCTGGGAGAGTTATACCTCTGTCAGAGAGCACAGGAATGCCACAGAGATAGACTGAGGTGAGGGTGGGGGATGATGAAGAAGAAAAATGCTGAAATTCGTAATTATGTTATCAGGCCCAGTTTGAAAACTTCAATCAACTCCTTTATCAACAAGAACTGCTTTAGGAATAGAAATTATTCTGTTGTCACATTCATGGGTCAGTGAAGGAGACAGAAATATAGGAGCAATAAAAGGTAAGAGGCTTTGTGATTTCATGGTTAGGTTTTATATTATGACTGTGGCAAGCTGCTGTTTAATGGCCAGGTTTTCCTTCCACTTAAGTCAATGAGTCTTTTCTGCTGATTTCAGTGTTAGAGATTCTTAACTTGCTTTTCACTTATTTGATTGTTTTAGCTTTTATGTAATGTCTGTCAACTGGTGCTTCAGCAAGTTCTTGGTGATCCATCAAAAAGGTTAATAGGCTTTTACCATCTTACCAGCTATTTTATTAGCTACCTTTATTTTAGAATAGTGGAGTTAATAAATAATATTTTTTTATCTCCCTTTGTTGAGAGTGGGGACTCATAACAGATTTTAAATACCTGTGACTGTCTAACTCTATTAAAGCTCAGCCTGCAGAGAAATTGTGTCACCTCATCTGGGACTTTTCCCTCTGTCTCTTGCTCTCCTTGATGATCTTACAAGGAAAATAATTTATGAGGCATTAAGAGTCAAAAAAAGCCCTCAGAGATGCAAAGCAGGACTGGGACAAGCAATTAGACACCACATTATATGAGTGTAACTAATCACAGAGGTAGCTTTCCTTCACCAGCAGGAAGACATGACCAGAATTGTTGAGATTGTGGATCCATCATTTTAAATCCTGACAAGATCAGCTCTGACTAACAGTACTATCCTGATGAATAGTCAATGGCCTGTTGTTAATTTAAGACAAAGCAGACCTTTATCCCACCACTACAGTGAGTGAGGGATTTATCAGATTCTTTAAAGTTAAAAGCATTATTTGAGCTGAAACAGGTTAGTTAAGTATTAATAAACACTTTTTACTGCCATTTTTGAAGTAGGTTATTGAAACTTTTCTCCAAGCCTTCTGGGTCCTGTAGAGTAGTCACTTAGAAACAGAGAAGATAGATAGTGCCTTTAGCTATATTTCACTGGGGGAATAATTAGTAACATTCAGCTTCAAAAAACTCAGCTCACAAATTCTGCCCCTGCCAGAAGCCAGGGACTAGACAGGGAACCTGAAGAAACTGCCTCCCAGAGAAAACACTGTTCATGAGTAGGAAACTTTATCAAAGGGGAAGATTTCCCTCAATAACATCTGCATCCTGCAGCTCTCTTGGTTTCTCAGGGTGACCTTCAAACATTCATGTCATGCCTGGAAATCCCACTGGTGATGAAAGATTTATTCAGCAATTTCTCCACCTGCCGCAAGTGGCTTGGTGGAGAGGGAGAGCCCTGTGCCTGCTTCCCTCACAATTCTGTAATACCTGTTCTCTGGTTTGGCCGTACACCTGCAACACAACCTTGCCCACATTGTGGCCTGCAGCAGGTGTAGCCACTGTGCCTCCTTCACAGATGCTGGCAGCAGTCACCTCCAGCACTACCAGGCCCAGGACCTGCAGCTGTCCAACAGGGAAAAATCCCAAACGGGGGTCACTGTTAGGGTGCTGTTCAAATGTCTTTCCAATCCACAACTTTAAAAAGAAAAACAAAACCACTTAACATTTCATTAACTGCCAATACAGAATGTTTCATATCATAGATACCTTACTTGGTATGTAAATGTATCCTCTATGTGCTTATTTCAACTATAGTATTTTACCTTAAATAGGACAGTCATAAAAAGGTTGCTCAAAGGGCCATCCAGCCTGGTCTTGAACACTTCCACGGATGAGGCACCCACAACTTCTCTGGGCAACCTGTGCCAGTGTCTCACCACACTCACACTAAGGAATTTCTCCCTAATGTCTAACCTAAATCTCCCTTCTTCCAGTTTAAAGCCATTACCCGTTGTTCTGTCATTACAAGCCCTTGTAAAAAGTCCCTCCCCAGCTTTCCTGTAGTCCCTTCATGTACTAGAAGGTACTGTAACTTCTCCCTAGAGCCTTCTCTTTTCCAGGCTGAACAACCCCAATTCTCTCAGCCTGTCTTCATAGGAAAAGTGCTCCAGCCCTCTCATTGTCTTTGTGGCCCTCCTCTGGACTCACTCCCTGTCCTTCTTGTGCTGGGGGCTCCAGAATCGGACACAGTACTCCAGATACTCTGAAACTGGGATGCACTTTGGGAAGGAGACACTCTCTAGATCTCAGATCTGTGAAATGTAGGAGATACCATGTAGTCAGAGGCAGGGGTGAGATTTGATCCTATTCTGATGCTACTCTGCTCTAGTCAGTGACATTTCCCTGCTGTTCTGTGACTCTGAGCCTGGAAGCAGTTTGCCAATCTATGTTGAGCAAATCCACTGTAAAACTAAATCATACATATCATGTCTCCCTGGGGATGTGTGCTACATACATATAACAATACTTCCAGCTGAGAAAGCCATTCCCAGTGTGCCTGTTTAATGGGAGGAAACTAGCACTTAATACAAATACTTTAGTAGCATGCACCCCCATTCTGCTTAATCTTAGCAAAGCCTCTTTTTCCTGTTTTAAATTCAGAGCTTCAGTTCCCCTGATCAAACAGGTTAAATACTTCAAATCACATCAGTGCCCTAAGATTGTGAAGGGCCAGCTGAATTATGATGAATGCAAGCTGAAACATTAAGAATGCAAATTATCAGCAAAGCAACAGCTGTTAAGCTGTATTTAAAAGTATGTTGCTTCTGCTTAGCAGACACACAGACAGAAACAATGCTACTGTGAAATTTAGGGGAGGTAGCAGAGTTTAAAGTATAAGGAAAACACTTGTGATGTTGTCTGTTCACTTGCTGTTTTGAAAACAAGCAACAGTATCCCCTCAATAAATCTGCAACTGAGATCTGTCAACAGACAATGTCCTTAGAACTAAATACAGGATATTGTTGAATAAAGAAAAAAAAATTAAAAGAACCTTTTGTATAATACCAATTTCACCTTATTAAACCAGTTCAGTAATTCTGTGAGTTAAAGGTGGTATGAAATGTCATTTAAAGGTAAAAGCCTCTAGCTGCTGACTGTTCGCTAATACCAAATAAATTAAAAAAACTGATAGAGCTGGTCCAAATAGTTCTGCATATAACATTGATTTCATCTTTTCCTTCCATCAGTATACAATCTTAAACTGTATAGATACTAATTTGCTTTAGATATGCAAAAGAGATTTATTTACAAAGTCAACAGCCAGCACGCAAGGAGCAGTACTTTGCGGATGTCCCTTTACATTTTTTTAAATGGATGCACATTCTGCTTTTAAGCCTTCTGCCACAAATATGGAAACCTTAGAATGACCTCAAATGGAAATGTCCCAAACAAAATACATCCACTTCCTTCTCCTGCCACTGCAATTTATTTCTGCTGGACATCAGAGAGTTAAATATTGTCTCATGATTTTTCAAAAAATAACTGGATGATTTTATGACACCACTCAGATCCTACTTCGACATCACACAGTTCACAGGGTGAATTATAGTTTAGCTGTCACATACCATTTCACCTTTGACTTCAATAAAAGCAGCATTAAACCTTAATGAGGGTAATACTGTGTCTCCAACAGTGTCCACACTGCACCTGCAACATCACTGAACCACTCTGCTATGTCTCCTCTCACATCCTTGTAGGAAAATTCAAGAAATCTGGGATAGATGATTGGAGTGTGAGGTGGATTGAAAACTAGGTCAACAACAGAGTTCAGAGGGTTGTGATCAGTGGCTCAGAGTCAAGTTGGAGGCCTGTGGCAAGTGGTATTCCCCAGGGATCAGTACTGGGTCCAGTTTTGTTCAATATCTTCATCAACGACCTGGATGAGGGGATAGAATGTACCCTCAGCAAGTTCACTGAAGATACAAAACTGGGAAGGGTAGCTGACACACCAGAAGGCTGTGCTGCTATCCAGTGAGATCTAGACAAGCTAGAGAGATGGGCAAAGGTGAACCTCATGAAGATCAATAAAGATAAGTGTAGAGTCCTGCATCTGGGGAGGAATAACGCCAGGCACCAGTACTGATTAGAGGTCGTACTGCTGGAAAGGGAGGAGAAAGACCTTGGAGTCCTAGCGGACAGCAAATTATCCATGGAACAGCAATGTGCCCTTGTGGCCAAGAGGGCAAATGGTATCCTGGGGTGCACTAAGAAAAGTGTGTCCAGCAGGTCTAGGAAGGTTCTCCTCCCCTCTTCTCTTTCTTAGTGAGACCACATGTGGAATACTGTATCCAGTTTTAGACTCCCCAGTTCAAGAGGGACAAGGATTCACTGGACACAGTCCAATGGAGAGCTACAAGGATGATTAAGGGACTTGAACAGCTCTTCTATGAAGAAAGGCTGAGAACTGGGGCTGTTTAGCCTTGAGAAGAGAAGACTGAGAGGGTATCTTATTAATGTCTACAAATATCTGAGGGTTGGGTGTCAAGAGGAAGGGGCCAGTCTCTTTTCAGTGGTGCCTAGTATTAGGACAAGGACAACGGGTATAAGATAGAACATAGGAAGTTCCACCTCAACATGAGTCAGTACTGTGAGGGTGATGATAGCACTGGAACAGGCTGCCCAGAGAGGTTGTGGAGTCTCCTTCTCTGGAGACTTTCAAAACCTTCCTGGATGCATTCCTGTGTGACCTGCCATAGGTGATTCTGCTATGGTAAGGGGGTTGGACTAGATAATCTCTAGAAGTCCTTTCCAATCCCTATATACACATATATACATAAATATGTGAACTTACATTCATTCCCTGTGTAAAATCTGCACTCCTAATAGTATTATTCTAATGCACAAACCAACTCGTGACTTTTTTTTTTTTTTTTTTTTCCTATCATCACTGCTGTTTTCACTGATCTTCTAGACAAAAATGGCTCCAAGGTCTGGTGCAGTCCACTACTTTTTGAGGATCTTCCTTTGGAATTGGTCCATATAGAATGTCACTATAAAAAAAATCTTTACTTACTTGGCCCATAGTGCTTGGTAGACATTCTTTCCTTGGCATTTTGAACATCAGGTTCTGAGACATAAAGCACAATGTAGCCCTTTTGGAGATGCATCTGGAATTCGCCTGTGTAATGAGTAAGCATAGACTGGGAGAAGATAGTGTTTATAAAATTATTACCTGCCTTCTTCATTTAATACATTTTATAGAACTCCAGATTCAAGTTAATGTAGCTCTGAAATAACCAGTTGTATATATAGCATAAAGTAACAACTAATCACAATCTTTTTGATTTGCTGCTTTTCATTTGCTGCACCTCAATGTACTTTACAAAGGAGATAAATATCACTACTATTGATTTATGAATGGCAGAACTGGCAGAGAGAGAAGTAAGACCAACCACCTTCCAAGTTTTTCATGAAGCTTCTATAGACTTTCTAAAACCGAGTTCATGCATACCAGCTAAGCAACTGACACCAAACACAGTTCAATGAGAGGATGACGGGTAACTATAATATGCAACCACCTCAGATTTCTGACATGGTTAATAAGGTACCATATGTGACATGGGTTTGCTGTACTGCATTACCCTCAGGGAAAAGTCACCAGAAGCAGAGAAAACTCTGCTATTGTTGAAAATATTTCCCAATACTTGTCCAGAGCAGGATGCTCAGGCAGGCAAGCTATCATGGCGTGAAAAATAAATGTGAAGAAAACTATGCCTACTGGATGCTGTAAGAGTGCAGAAGAACAGCTCTCACCTAAAGAGGCTGAAATTACCCTTTTGGAATTGTAAGTAGTTTGTTCAGGCAATAACCAACACATACGTGGAAGTTCCTTTAAGGAGTGAACATCTTCCTACTTCGAGAGCTGAAACTCTACTCAACAGCTCAAGTGTTTATAGGAATGCGTTGTTACGCAATTCCTGACATTCAGGTAATGTGACTTCGACTGTATTGAACATAGCCATAATTTGAAGGAAGTCTGATAGGATTAAGGAAATGTCTTTGCTGTCTCTAACCCTTGACTTAGCATGAAAACAATGTGATAACTGCATTTCCTGAAACAAAGTAATAGATATTGGAATAATATCACCACTGTTTCCTATCGCAAAAATATAATGGTGAGCTTGTCTTACATTTGTTATACAGAAACTCTAATGTTAAATATTGCTCTTAAATTTCTGTTGGTTAGCAGAAGTCTTTTAACATTGCTATGCAACAATTTCAATTTATGGACATTAACAACTGTTTTTATCACATCCTCCAGGTATACAGTGTGTGATAAGCTGTTTAAACAGCCCAAAAGAGGTCTGCCAATTCACCTTCACCCTGATTTCCTTATTATTGCAGTCTTAGGCTTTTCTTGATGAGAAATTAGAAGTTGTGCCAAATTTGCATAGCAGTCTGTTTCAGTAAGAGCACTGTAAGAATTAAGGCTCTGTCATTTTCCAGTTGCAACAAATAATGTAATTTCCAGATAATACAATTTACAGAATTCCCAGAATGGCTCTTGATATGGTCACAGAGCAGCACTGCTGTCTGGTGCAAGAAAGTTGCCAGGCTGAATTGATATTTGAACCTAAATTCTTTCAATGCGATTATGAACAGAAGTGAAGCCCTAGAGCGGAAAAGAAGGCCCTGAAAAACACACATATGAAAGAGTAATTGTGGGTTTTACTGTGAAGAATATAGGCTTGGAAAAGGCATCCTGTGTCATTGTGTCCAGTCCCCTGCTGTCTTAGGCAACCACAACATACAATCCTTTTCACAAATTTATCAAGTTCCATCTTAAACCCAATTAGTTTTCTTGCTTCCAGTGAGAAGGCTGTTCCCAGGCCTTACTGTGTTGAGGGTTAGAAGTATTCTTCTAATTTCCAGCTTACATTTATTCATAGCCGATTCAGACTCATTTGTTCTTGTGCCAACATTGTTCTGTAGCTTAAATAGCTTCTCTCCCTTACTTGTGTTTACCACCCCCAATGAACTTATAGAGAGCAGGCTGTCCCTTTGGCCTCTTGCTCTCATGTCATTTTGTTTGTACATGAGCTACAAGCACCCCAAACAATAGATGGGATATTGTTTTAGGACAGTTAGCAGCAAATAAAAGCAGCTCTCCGTCTTGCTGTTGGATGGGCAAAATCCATCACTGGGTGTCAGGCGATCGGCACAGCCCTCTGGAGCTCAAACTCACAACTAAGAGTGTCCCAAGGAAAACAGAAGTGTAAAGTTATAATAGATCAGTCATAATATACTCAACATAATAGGGCCAGTTTAACACATTTCCCCAATTATCCCTATTTCCGAGTCTGAAAGAGCAACAACTGTTCATTAAGAAACACACCTACAGGTCCACAGTGGCTAGGCAGAGGAAAAATATCACCAGCAACTGGGCTAAACAAATATTTTCAGCAAATTGACTGTGCCTGTGAGAGGAGGAAAATGCACCCATGCTTTAAAGCATAGTGTGAGTAACTGATCTAAGAGCCCGTGGTGCATAGGAGCCAAGCATTTCTCTTAGGAAGGCTCCTCTGAGTGTGCCTAACTTAGGTTGATTGCAGCCGTTAACTTCCAGGAGGCAGGTTCCGAGATTTTTTTTTAATAGCCTCCAATTTCAATATTGAAAGGATAACTACATTCCTTAACATACATGTGGGCAATTTAAAAAGGTTCTGCTCCCCTTGTGATTCTAGTTTGTGTGTTTTTTCCTGTGCTTCCATGATGAGGGTAGATAATCCAAGACTACCATAATGTAAATGATGTTTTCTCAACTCAAAAGATTCAAACAAGCCATCTGCTATGTAAAGGACGCAGTTTTATCCAAATTCCTCTCTCCATATGTTTACATGTATATCATATCATATATTCTTATGCAGTTCTATTCTATTGTGTAGTGGGTTTGGTAGGAGATCATAGAATGTTTAAGGTTAGAAGAAAACTTAAAGATCACCAGGTTACAAACTCCCTGCTATGAGCAGGGACACCTCACACTAGACCACGCTGCACAAAACCTCATCCAACCTCTCCCTGAACACCTCCAGAGAGGGTACTTCCACAACCTCCCTAGGCAACGTATTCCAGTGCCTTGCTACCCTCATGGTGAAGAATTTCTTCCTGATGTACAACCTAAATCTACCCTCTTTCAGTTAACAACCATTACCCCTTGTCCTATCACTACCTTTTCTGGTGAGAAGCCCCTCCCCAGCTTTCCTGTAGCCCCCTTCAGGTACTGGAAGGCTGCTACAAGATCCCCCTGGAGACTTCTCTTTTCCAGGCTGAACAGCCCCGACTCTCTCAGCCTGTTTTCATAGCAGAGCTGCTCCAGCCCTTTGATCATTTTCATGGCCCTTCTCTGGACCCTCTCCACCAGCTCCATGCATTTCCTGTGCTGAGGGCTCCAGAGCAGTACACAGTACTCCAGGTGCAGCCTCACCAGAGCAGAGTAGAGAGGCAGAATCCCCTCCCTGGCCCTGCTGGCCACACTTCTTTTGATGCAGCCCAGGATGCAGTTGGCTTTCTGGGCTCTAGCACACACACTGGCATCTCATGTCAAGCTTCTCATCTACTACCACCCCCAAATCCTTTTCCTCAGGACTGCTCTCCTGCCATTCTTACCCCAGCCTGTATTTGTGCCTGGGGTTGTGTTGACCAAGGTGCAGGACCTTGCACTTGGTTGAACTTCATGAGGTTGGCATTGGCCCACCTCTCCAGCCTGTCAAGGTCCCTCTGGATGGCCCCTCTTCCCTCTAGGGTGTCAACTACTGCACACATCTTAGTATCATCAGCAAACTTGCTGGTGATACACTCAATCCCACTGTCAATGTCTCCAAGAAGGTTGTCGAACACCACTGGTGCCAATACTGACCCCTGAGGAATACCACTCATCACCTGCCTCCACTTGGACACTGAACCATTGACCACAACTCTCTGGGTGCTGCCATCCAGCCAATTAATTATCCACTAGGTGGTCCACCTTTCAAATCTATGCAGACCAGGATGTCATGTGGGACAGTGTCAAGTGCCTTGCACAAATCCAGGTAGGTGACATCAGTTACTTTGCCACTATTCACCATCTCTGTAGCCTTGTCATAGAAGGCCACCAAATTGGTCAGGCATGACTTACCCTTATTAATCCATGTTGGCTGTGGCCTATTATGTCCTTATTTTCTATGTGCCTTAGTTGAGTTTCCAGTATAATCTGTTCCATGATCTTGCCAGACACAGAGGTGAGACTGACTGGCCTGTAGCTCCCCAGGTCTTCCTTTTCCCCCTTTTTAAAAATAGGGGCTATGTTAACCTTTTTCCAATTGTCAAGAACCTCATCAGACCACCATGACCTCTCAAATATGATGGAGAGAGGCTTAACTGAATCCGCCAGCTCCCTCAGGACCCATGGATGGACCCCATCAGGTCTCATAGACTTGTGCACCTTCAGGTTCTTTAAATGTCACGATCCTGTTCTTTTCCTACAGTGGGGAGTGCTTCATTCTCCCAGACCCTGCTTTCACCTTCAGTGGCCTTTGTGATGAGGCTGGAGCACTTGCCAGAGAAGACTTATGCAAAGAAGTAATTGAGAACCTCAACGTTCTCAATATGCTGCATAGCTAGGTTTCCCGTTTCCTTCAGGAGAGGGCCTACATTTTCCTTGGTTGTCCTTTTATCCCCAACACACCTATAGAAGCTTTTCATATTGCTTTTCATATTGCTCCATCTGGGATTTTCCTGTCCATACCTGATCCCTAGCTGCTTAGACAACCTCTCTGTAATCATCCCAGTGTACCTGAATTAGCTTCCTCTGTATACTTCCTTCTGCCTCTTTCCCCTGTATACTTCCTTCTTAATTTGAGCTTTCTAGGAGCTGCTTGCTCATCTACACCAGCCTCTTGGAGTTTTTACCTGGCTTTCTCTTAGCTGGGATGCAGAATGGTGGGATTTTCTGTGCAGGCCTCATAGCTTGAGGACTTCCCACTTTATAATTGAATCCCTGCTAAAATGACTATGGTTGCTGTTACATTCATAAACTGTCTCAGCTTTACAAAGTGGCTAGTGGACTGATAATGCCCAAATGTTTATAGATACTGCTGGGAGACCAAGGACACTTTGTTCTGCTTGTTGGATCTGCTGCTTCAGACACTAAAGGAACAGAAGTCATCTTTCACCGTCCTGTAGGGAGGAGCAGAGTAGACAGATGGCAAAACTGGCCAACCAAAGTATTCCATCCGTATATACATAACACTTGGTATGAATTCAGGGATCAAGGGAGTCAATTCTTCTTCTTCCCTTCTCTTCCATTCCTTGGACTGTGTGTTCCTAACCCTCATAACTCTATCCTCAGCTCCTGTTGGTTCTGCTGCTGTCTCCAGCAGTGGTCTGGGACTTTTTGGAACTGCTCACAGCTTAGTGGGAGTTGCTGGGGCTGAGGGGAGGCAATAGGATTTTTCACATTCCTCCACATATTTGTATATAATTGTACATATTTCTTTTATTAGTAGCATTTAATTAAAGATGCCTAGCTTAATTTTCAATCCAGAGAGTCTCTCTCCTTATTCTCTCTCTCCTTCCCTACCTGGGTGGGAGGGGAGGAGATTGAGAGCATTATTGTCTCTGGTTTAATTGTCGGATTTGAGTTAAACTGTGACAGATCCAAAGATAAACTCAAAGTCAAAAAAGAAGGGTCCAACATAGTCTCATGAAGAAGAGCACGGATTTCTTAAAATGAAGCAAGTTACAGCCGCAGGGCAGTCTCTGCTCTAGCACTTAAACCCCCTATTTTGCCCTTTTATAAAAAGCTGGTTCTTGTTTTCATATGCAAAGGTAAAGGGCTTCTAGCATGTCATTTCCTGATGTGGGAAACTGTTCTTTTCTTCCCCACATAAGTCTAAACAAAATGCCTTTTAAGCCAGCGAAGGCCTCTCCTGATTATCCCCAGCTAATGAACTAAAACAGACTTGCTTCTCAAGGACAACTGAACCCAAAACAACAGATGTGGTACGGTAGCCCCCCGGTACCAGCTTGCGACACTTGGATAGCCCAAGACTGGAAATAATACATGATGATGCTAAGGCCAAAATGGAGAAGTGGACTCTTTGGGATAACATCTACCCATAACACTCTGTTTCATGTGTAACACAGCCTCATGCATTTGAAGAGCTGCAGGGGCACACTGTTCTGCAGCATACATTTCAGCCTTGTCACGGACAGCACCCTCAGCCACTTCCAGGGCATCCAGCACCAGACCAGCACCTGTGGATGAAGCTGGAAGAACAGAAATAATGTTTTCTCAAGTTGTAGCCACCACCTGCTCACGCTTTGGAGGCAGAATGGTCTGTACAGCTTCTCTTCCCCGAGAGAGTTTTTGGCATAGGCATCATGTCTGATTCAAAGGTTAATGTCAAAACAAAGGGATTTGCTCTTGGTGTGACTGCATCAGGAGGGGGAAGATGGACTTAAAGACACTCCTAGCCAACTCATGATATTTCACAGTTTTAGTTGAAACAGATTTGCTATTGTCCTTGACACATGATCAGACTCAACTTCAGCCCATGTATATCTCAGCAAGACAGGTTTGGCAGTGGGAGATGGTGTTGGGCTTTTCAATAAAATTAAGTAGTCTGGGTGCAATGGATGAGACTATTTCCTTGAATCACCTCACTGTGATTCTGACTTCCTTTTGCAGCAGGTTGGATGGAGGCCAGTGGTTTGTCAGGGTGCCTTGGGCCAGGAAGAACATTAGGAGAGATAGCAGGGATTTATCCACTCTGCTGGATATTAGTCCCTCAGTGATCAATGTGATTTGCTTCTTCTCTGGACAGTCTTCCTGGCTTCATGGATTAGATGCTGGGAGTGTAGGGAATAACAATAAAACCATTCACTAGCTGCATCTGGTGCAGGGAAAGCTTTCCAGAGATTATTAGTTTAAGCATCCTACAGAGACATAATAAAAGAGGAATAATTATTACAGTGTGTGTATTTTAGGGGATCCATTACTGCAGTGTCTTGGCATTATTACATAATTTAAAATAATGAAAACAATTATCCTTCAGGATAAAGGAGACTTTGAAGACTCTGAGTTATATGTCACTGCCTAGGTATTTTTTAGGTCAGAAGCACCCTGACATGGCCATTAGAAGCTGAGTAAAATGCAAGCAATCTTGGACAGCAATAGGAAAGCTGCAAGAGTTGGGTTCAGCATTAACCACTGCAGAAGTGATTTCCACATCTCAGAGATCACCACCAGTGTCACCATGCTGCCACATAGCAGGTTGTTCCTCAGCTGTGCATTTCTCTGTAGTGCAGGGAGGTACAGAAGAGTAGGAGTGGTTTTATCCATCGCAGGCATCCTGCATAACCATCCCATCAAGGCTGTTTCTGCAGATACAGTGGGACACAAAGATAACACGGAGATTTCTGAAGTTGTTACCTCATTCCAAAATCTCAAGCTTGAAAATTTCTTTCACAAACTACTTGAATTCTTTAGGACTCAGTGCTTTTGACTCTTGTAGCAGGTCTGAGATAGCAGTAATGAAGTTCAAAAGGAAGCCCATGAGGTATCTTGTTCTTGAGTTATGATTATTGTAGCATGTAGTAATTGCATGTGGGTGACGTGGAACTGAGCATGAGGGCTTTTTCTCTCACATTTTTTCATTCTGCATCATTGACTTTCTGTATGATTTGTATAATACTGCATATTTATACTGCAGGTACTCAGATTTTTTAATTATGTGAATGCTCTATCTGAGCCTTTGATACAGATTTAGTTGTCCAACTTCAACCCTCCAACTATGTAAATGTCAGCTATCATTTACTTGTCTCAAACAGACCTGGGAAACCCAGTCAATTCAGTCAGTAGTATGCCCACCAGACATTGCATAAAACGTGTTACTTAAATGCAAATTATTAGTGATTATGTATTATTTTGTCTATATTAAAATATATCAACACTGAACATATTGTCATAGTTACTAGAGGACGTGACAGGGCTACACAGGCAAGTTGTCTTCATAAAATAACATGTGTTTGGCATAGAAGTTAACTGAGCCAAACATTCTGTTTCAGTAGTTGTCATATAACCACCAGGGTGTGGAGATGACCCTCTCCCACACTAACACAGCCTTGAAGGACTGGCATTATGGAAAGCATCCCAGTTTCAGAACGCTGGACCACTTTCATCTCCCTTGCACATTGCAAACTCCTCTTGAAGTCAGTGGGTGGTTGGCCCTGAGAGAAATGCTGCATCAAGAGCTGTGTTTTTCTTACATAAAAGTCACATAGAGAACTTTCTCTCACTGTCCCTTCCTCTGCTTCCCCAAGTATATACTTCAGCAACTATTTGTGTTGGCCACACCATTATTTTAAACAGAAGGGGCTGGCTTGCATGCAGCCCACACACAATCAAAATCACCATGTAGCATAAAGCTGATGTCACCTCTTGCTGCTACTCATATAAAGGATTGTGTTCTCAGTCTGTGAACCAGTACAGATTTTGCCAGGCAAAATCATTCCAAAAGAAAGAAACTACTGAAGCAAAAGAGTCTGAAGGATTATCAAAATTCAAAATTAAATTAAAAGTACAAAGACATCACATGAACATTCTTCTTAAAAGTCTCTATCAGCCTGATTTTCACAAACCGTTTTTCTTTTCAACCTGTGGAATATCACCCTCCAAGAGTTAAATATTCACAAGTTCCAGGCTTCTTTTCTTTTTCCCCAAAACCACCACTTTGTCACCAAGACACATATGAGAAATTTATGCCTGTCTCTGCTTGGCATCACTGCCACCTCATGGATTAATGAATTCTGCGTCCTCTAATTCCCCCACATTATGCACCTCTGTTTTGTAAGAGTAGCCAAATGTATCAAGATTCGTTTTAATGAATCTGAGTCGTTCCCCTTATTCAGAAGGCAGGGCTGTTGTGTTGTAAGTAAGCACACCATTAGCTGTGCTAAAAATAAACAGGCATTACCTGCAGGAAAACCTGTACAGTAAAAGTACACACAACTAAGTTAAAAAAACCCAAACAATCCCAAAAACAAAAACACACAAAACAAACACAAACAAACTACAACAAAAATACATGGCCTGGAATGGTGTTCATGCTGTAGGCAAAGGATACAGGATGGATTACAGATGGAGTACAGAATATCTCCTTCTTGTTTCATCCAACATGTCTGAAAACAGAGCAGGATCTGACGATTACCATGAAATTTAAATGGAAAACATTTGATGCCAGCATACATTTTGTCAATGCTGTGCTCTGATTGAATTAATTCTATTGTTAGTGCTGAAAGAAGAAGAAATTAGTGGTTCTTTTTAACACTGTCTTACTTCTATGTCTTGGTTGGTGTCCAGTAACTATTTCCTGTGTGTTTTACAGAAGATTTCAAGGTTTGGAGATTCATATATTTCAAGGCTAGCCTCAAGTTGCTTAAACTGAAGGCATGCATGGCTTAGACATGTGGTATTTCTGTTCCATTATTTTCATGACTCTTAGTGTGGTGCAATGGGAAAGGCTCTGGTTGAGTCTCAGAAACCAAGCTCATAAATCAGTAAGTCAATCAACAAGTCTGGGGAACAATATGTTCTTCTATTTTAATTTCTTTGTGGGAAATGTGTAAATAGATACTGGCAATGAAGCTGGAATATAATGGGTACTTACAAATTAAGGCACCCAATGATTTATCTTCTCTACGTGCAATGTAAAAAGAGGCTATGCTTTCTAATCCGTTAGAAGACTATTTTTAAAATAATAAAACATCTTTAGTTTTCAAGGATGAGAATTACTGTTTTCTGACCAGTTTTCAAAAATGTGGGAAGTTAACACACTGAGAAGAAAATGTGAAGAATCTCAGCAGAACATTTCTATGTGACTGCATGTTATCAGAGACCTACTAATAGCACAACAGACTGATCTGGGCAGGTAAGGCATTAGCTACCACAGGTTCAACCTGTCTCCACGGTTCCCTCAGTGCAGGGCCTCTGTGTGTCTTTGCCCAGGTGTTTCCCATTGTAAAGCTGGAATGACAAACACCAGGCTTACTAGTTTCTCAGCAGTCTCTGGAGACTAATTAGTTAATGTTTGTCCAGAATAAAGGTAGTTATAAACCATAAAATGTAAAACATTTTGGAAAATAAAGAAAAAAAAATTAAAAAACTTTGTCCCTATCCCTTTGCTAAAGAGTTTTTACTAGTATTTAAATAACTAAGAGTGCTGTCTGTACAGCTGATCCGAGGCAGTTAATTTCAACCCCACATACTGAAATTCTTTTGTTTAAAACAAAATATATAATACGTTGAAAATTCATTCTGGAAAGAAACAGAAGTAATTTATAAAGCTTCATCTTCTATTCCAGGAAAATAATGCAGAACTTGTGATTTAGGAAGCCAAACACCAACCCTACATCAAAGAGTCAACTAAATATTTACTACAAACAGCTGACAAATGGCAATTCATAACTCCAAAATGTCCAGAAAACTGCCCGCCAACCTATTTTAAATGATTTTATTACCTTTTTACTGTTGTTAAAAAAGGGCCATATTTCTGGATAATTTACAAATGGGAGGAAAAAAATTAGCATTTGAGAAACCAATTGTTTGCAAACAGTAGCCTGTCCTGCCCTAAGGGCCTGACTTTTAGGGTGTATTTGGGCAGGCAGACCATAAGTGGACTTTTCAAAAGCTTCTAGATATCTAAATGAGGTACTTATAAATTTTTAAAATCTCATTTCTGCCTACCCAAATCTTCACATGCTTAAATGCTTTTAAAAGCTGACCTCATATTTTTGCAATGTGAAAGGCACCATCTGAAGGCTCATCTCCACCACAAGAGGCACTTGCTATTACTGTACCACAGTCATGTCCCTCAGATGAGGTCAACAAGGTAAACCAACACAACAGAGCAGCACAGCAACACACAGTGAGTTGAGCTATTTCAGGCTGCTCCTTCCTTTATCATCCAAAGACCATTAGCTTGAATGTTACCTTCCATCTTCCACCTGTTGTCTTGAACTGCAAGCTAGCTTACACTCAAACATGGCCTAAATTGTGCAGGAACAAGGATCTGGAGAGGAATGCTAATGTAGTATCTCAGACTGGATTAAGGAAGCTCCAGGTGACATATATTAATCAGATGCAACTTCAGGTATGATTTAGCACTTGGGTTTCAATCTAAAACATGTAGTCTCTCCTGCTATTTCCATAAAGATATATAGTATTTATAAAAATATAATTCCTGATTAAGCTAACTGAAGAGTATGCCCTGTGTTCAGTCACTTAATACTGGATTTCCTTTTCAAAAATATGGAGGCTGTGTCAATGGTCTCTTGAAACCTAGTTATAGAAGTGCATAATTCAATCCTACTCTAAACTGCAGCAGATATGTTTTTTACCTGAAAAATTTAGGAAACAACAAATATACCAGCAGTTTAGAAGCCACCCATCTGTACCTGTAAAATAAACAACAGCAAAACTAATTTGGACTAGGGTCTAAGAACTGGACTGGGACCACTGGTGAAAGAGGTGTTCCCTGGAAAACAAGAGGTTTCTCAGTTTCCCTTGGGAATGCAGTGATTAATTGAAACTCAAAGGGAAGGAACATGAAGGAAAAAAAGTTAAGAAAATATAAACAAACAACAAAAAAATTATAAAGAGCACATAGCAGAAAAATCTGGCTGGCTGTCAATCCTGCTAGTAATAATACAAAAAATTAAACCATTCATTTAAAATAAGCTTATTTCATGAGTTTATCTATTTTTTGTAATTCGTGAGTTTTCCAAGTATTTTTCTTAAATAAACCTACTATGTAAAATGCCATTAGATTTTAATAAACTTTATATGCAAATCTATTTATTTGTATATCAAGAGCTTTATATATGTAAGCTTCATGAAAACACACACCTACCATGTATGGTGGATTTCCTGGCAAAAATGGTCCATTCTCTGTCTTTACTGCAATGTCTTAAAAACTTAGAACTGAAATCTCAGAAAAAATTAGTACACTTCAATTTAAAAATTAATTTTCAGTACTCCAGAGAACATTCTTTCCAGTGTATTAGTTTTCTGGAATATTCCTGTAATACAAACAGAGAGTCAGATGCAAAACAAGGCAATGCAGATTATGTTAAAAACATGTCTTAATTATTAGCAGCACAGCACTTGATCAGCTCCTCCATCATGTATTTCAGAGCAACAAAGGCTGTCTTTAGACCTGCAAAACAGACAGCTGTACAAGGTGTCGCCTTGCACTGAAATTACTTTCTGACTGCTTTGTCAACAAAGTGGCTCCCCCTAGGCAGGTCTTGCTTGCCCTTGAAAGAGTTGCAAGACTCGTTCTGCACCATAAATCTGATCAACAGACAGTGGGACAGACTTACTGCTGCTCAATCCTGTTCTAACCTCTTCCTACAATATCATCAATACAATCTGTTGCAAAAATTTCCTAGCACAACTGTGTGAGGCTGAAAATGCTTGCATTTGCTCTCCAGCAACCGAAAGAATGGCTCCTTGATACCCTCAAGGAAGTAAACTGGGGAGTGTAAGCAGTGGGTCTGAATGGGGCAGACATCTAATCAGGGAGGATGCTCTGAGCATTCCCAGCTGCCAGAGAGACTTTGTCTAGGCTTTTGGACAACACAGCAACATTGCAGACATCTCGGTTTAAGGAGAGGGAGAACCATGGAGCATACAAATCAAAGCGCAGTCGTGCAATTATGCACCACCAGTAGAGGACTTGGAAGGCAGAAAAAAAATCAGAATTGTACTGGCCTTTCTTTGTCCCATGCTTTCTGGATCAATTTAGTACGTCGCTTCCTGCTCTAAGACTCATACTTGCCAGTGGGCTCCTCACTTCTCATTCACAGCAGGAGCTGTTCTACTGTCTGGAATCAATTAGCATAAAAGCACTATTTTTATTAATGTAGTTTCCTTGTTGCAGTTTCTGCTGTGATTGAAGGCTTTCAAACATCAATCCAAGCACAGCAATGGGAGGGTGTATCAGGTGCTGTAGAAAATCACTGAGAATCCCTTTAACAACTGCTCTTTAAGCTGGGCAGACAGTGAAAGAAATCCAGTATGAAACAGCTTGGAATAGAATATGAGTAGGATGCTGAAGTCTGAATTATCCAACAAAACTCCAGCTGCCTAAACAGAAATCAAACCTCAAAAGTTTCCACATCATGAATGACATTTGAAGCCATCATGTTGGACTGAATTACAAAGTTTTACAGATTAAGACTCTTCTAATTTTTTTGTTTTGTTATTGGGTTTTTTCATTCTGTTTGGGGGGGGGGGGGGGTTGTTTGGTTTGTTTTTTGTTGGTTTTTTCCTCTTAATTTCTTGGACTATGCTAAAGAGTCTTAAGGTTCTAAGTGAAACTAATTTAAGTGGCTGCTTCCTAACAAAACCAAAAAAGTGTTGGCGGCATTTTTTACAGATTTGCTTCCTCATATGCTTCCTTCTTCATATGTTTCCTCATATTCCTCATATTTTCCTTCTGCAGATGTTCTCTGCTGAGAAGAAGAGCTGACCAGCTGGCCAGAAATCAAACCATGACCTATGATGCCGAAAGAGATCCATTTTGGATAGTCTCTGTGAGGTATTCTCTACTGGAAGCCAACTAAACCATGTCCAAAAGTTTTTGTTAAGTACTTAGTAATGTAAGAATTCCACCTATGTTTCTTACATGTAGTATAAAAAAGTCCATCCTAATGTCTGTACTGAAGTCAGACAGGAGTCTTTAAAACAAAACAAAACAAAAAGTTTGGCATTTTTACTGAGCACAGGTCATGAAATAATTACAGACTTAAAATGAAACTATTTATCTTTCAGCAGTAAATCAAAACAGAGAGGTAGATATTTTCCCAGACAAATTTACAGGAGTAATGAAGTCTGGCAGGATGAATGGTAACCATAGCTCTGTGCTTGGCAGCCCTGTATTTGAGTTTACCCGGTCAGTAGCTGAGACAGGAGCAGTTCTGAAAATGGATGGTCACAAAGACAAACATGTAAAACCTTGACAGACTTAAGCTAATACACTAAAACTGAATCATACAACTTTCTTCAACAGGCTATGTCATATCTATCCTGTACTAAAGTGCAATATAAATTTTCTTTTTTTTTGATCTTATATATGTAATGCCATTTACTGTATCGGGCAATTCTAATAGATTATTAATATATGTAAGAAAGTCTTCCAGAAGAAACTTTGAGCACTGATCTTCAGCTGTCAGCTGCTGTGTGTATTTTTAATGCCTAGACCTTGTTGGAAATGAACCCTCTTTAACCTATTTCAGAATGTCACCAAGGATACACGTGGGAAAAACAGAATATCTGGGTTTAGTTCAGTAAGAAAATACAGGTTTTGCCATTTGTTTGGGTTTACTTTATATAAAACTGTGCATGTATTTAGTCATCAGTTTATGGTGTTATCTCTGAACCCAGATTTTTGGTATTATTAGCAATTCATTGACCGACCTGATGATAAACTATTTCCTTGCTATATAGTATGTCTTAGGAGCAATGATAATAATGATAACAAAAATGATAGTAACTCAATTTTCAGGTAAATAGTTAATTTGTGAATTAATCTCTTAGTAAACCTTGCCCTTCTGATTGTCCATTATTTGACAACAACCTTGAAGTTATACCAGTACGTTTGTTCTGAATTATTAACATCTGATCTCACTAGTCATAATGATTTTATTGACAATATCTGTATCACAAAATTAATTTGTTTCTCTTAGATAAAGAGTTCATTTAATTGAAGTCAGCATTTAATAAGGGGTAACATTAACAAATTATGTAGCTGCTATCTGTTTCATAATTACATTAAACAGCA
The DNA here is from genome assembly GCF_020740795.1 of Apus apus. Taxonomy (NCBI): domain Eukaryota; kingdom Metazoa; phylum Chordata; class Aves; order Apodiformes; family Apodidae; genus Apus; species Apus apus. Next base: position 57,758,302 of record NC_067285.1, on the reverse strand, counting down.
TGCTTTCGTCTGTTTAATTCTCTTTGGTTAAAAAAAACAAACCCAAAGACAAAGCATTGCATTAAAAGGGTTATATCTGTGCTTGCTTCACTTAATAATTTGAAAAGTTGTATATATTAACAGAAAATGTCATTAGCATGAAGAACAAGCATAGATACAATTCACTAGGAGAAGACATCTCCGTGAATACAACAGAGATTAGGGACCATCAAATCATGGTTGTGTAATTGCTTCATTTACAAAGACATCAATGTTCACAACAAAACATCAGTTGTTGTACTGGAAATGTCTCTGTGAGTACAGTTAGAGTTAGATGAAGGTAGGCTCAAGTGTATTCTGGAAGCCAAGTTAATTTTAAATTGACTCAAGGACCTAAAGAAAAGAATAGCCCAGACAAAGCAGGGAAAAGAGAGACCAGAGACTGAATGAACCACACTCTGAAAGACTCTCATTAAAAACAAGATACTATTGAGGATTATTAAAACTATGTTCAATAAAAGAACAGTTGCAGTTCCACATAAACCAGCCAGCAATGCCCAAGTCTGGGATCAGCCTCTGGTTTCCCAGCCCATTAAAGATTTCCCTTCACAGTGCTCCCTGGGCATGCTGTGCTCCCTGCTTGCCATGCAATGGCATGGCAATTCCATCGACATACACAACATTTGGTAATCATGGGAGATTTCAGTATAAGAAGGTGGCATTTCAGAACATACAGTGCATTTCCTGACTGGGATCTAGGTACCATAGCCAGTATCCCTCATAAGTAATGAGAAGCATGACTGGAGAAATGATAACCTGGAAATCTGAGCTGCTGTAATCTCCTTGGCTAGACCTTCATGGGCTTCTCGTGATCATGCATCAGGCAGCAATGCCTAAATTTGTTCTGGGTCTGGCTGGTTTCCTATTGATCTACTTAGTGGATTTGTGGACCCTTTTGTTCAGTCTCAGGTGAAAGTTACAGATGCCAACCATGCCTTAAAGTCCTCAACCTACAAAACAGAAATTTGGTTCCTGCCTTCAGATGTGCAAATGCAGCTTCTTTCCTGCAAATGCAGCTCATGGGGGTTTTCAGCTGACAAACAGTACTCTTTCTCCCTTGTTTTTAATAAGGCTGCAAGTGCAAATACACAATATGCAAGAAGCTATACCAAGTCCAACACCCATCTCCAATCCTCTATCATAACCATCTTTTCCTCCAGTTGCTAGCAGGAGCAAGCCCTGTCACCCACTAGCTTCTCAAACATTTGTCTCAGGACCCGTTTGTGTTTGGCCTCCAAATTTCCAAGCCAGAATGGTTGTCTACACACAAGTTCCCTCCCCAGGTGCTGCAAATTTGGCTGCCGTAGCCTGGGGTCCATGGACAGTGCTGTCAAGCATCCTATGCCTGTCTCTGTGGGGAAAAAGAAGTCCCAGAGCTAATGCAGGTAAGGTAAGAGCATGTGGGCATTGAATGTGGCTACAGTATTTTCCTACTTCTAGTGGTCTTGTGAACCTAAGTGAGATTCCTGGACATCCTTATCTCCTGGTTGACCAGACTGTAGCATGAGAGAAAACTGAGCTCTGTTAAACATATTAAGTTTTTAAATGCTTATTTTTCAGCTCTAGAAATAGAGCTGAAATAAGGGAACGAATGATACTAAGTAAAGAAAGAAAGCATGAGACAGAGGATTAGTTTATGAATATATAAGTAACACAAGACCAATATACACAGGAGCAAATATTGCATGATGATAGAATAAGGTTACATAGTACCTACCTCTGAGTAAGAACAACACAGGTGTATAAAACTTTTTCCATAGGGAATCCTGGCAATATCATTTGTAATTTGCATGTTCTGACATGAATAGAATACACACATAATTATTTTTAGTAACACTTGGCTTAATAATAGTGGCACACAGAGATTTGATTTATAATATTTTACAAAAAATTGTCGTATAATTTAAAAGTAATGTAATGCATTCTGCTTCTTGTGCAACAAGTCTTGCTTTCTGAACAGTTTGGAAAATTATTTCAGCACACAATATTTTATTATATTCCTCCTACAGCTTATGAAGTCAAAATGTAGTTTTGCATTCAACATCATCTTAGTCTCAGGGCTGACCATAATAAAAGGTACCTTATTTAAGTAATAATCTTAAAGGCATCCCAGACCTCAGCAGACAATAACAGTCTTTGTGGAGAGATTTAGGCACAGGCCCCAGAACTGCAATTAACTCAGAAAGACTGCGAAGGAAAGGAGGAACATGAAGGCATGCCAAGGAAATAAGATGTAGATTTTGAATCCTACATCTAAATGGCAAAACAAGTCTAGATTTCATCATGTCACAACAAGAGTCTATCTGGAGCATTTTAGCTCCCCCTTAAACCTGTGAAATTTCCTCTAAATAGTGTATGATCTATGCGAGCTGAGAAGGAGAATGATCTCAACTGCAAGAGATTACTGGAGACATAAGGTACTTTACTGCCTCAAAGACTAGGACAGTTCCATTTAAAGTAAGTGGAAAGGTTCCCAGTGCCTCCGGTCACATCCAGTCTGATCCCAGGGGAGCTGTCTCTCTTGCTGCTGCTTCTTCTAATGTCTCTTGCTTGTTACAGCTACTATGCCAGGAGTAGGGGAGAATAAGTAAAGATTTCCCATCCCTTTGTCAGTCACAGAATGGAAAACTACAGCACAACTTGTGAAATACACTTTCAGGAGAATATAGGAAAAATGTGACTATTTAAATTGTATACATTTTCCTGTATAATGTCAAGTAAACATGCACAAGTAGCAAAGGAGGGGATGCCTAAATGGTTTAGAAAGAAATATCCGCACAACTCACTGTCAGCAAAATAGGATGCAGTTTGAATCCAGTCTTTTTTATTTGAACTTACCATGGTAAGTTCAGTAAGTAAAAAGAAAAGTTGATCTGCTGCACTGGGATGTGCTCCACTCCTTAAATACCATTTGCCACATAGCATATGTCTAAACTGTTTGATATGTGCACCAGCCCAAGTTGCCTAGATCCCAGTCCTTCACCAGTGAAACTGTCATGCCATCCAGAGGGACTTTGACAGGCTTAAGAGTTGGGCCAATGCCAACCTCATGAAGTTCAACCAAGTGCAAGGTCCTGCACCTTGGTCAACACAACCCCAGGCACAAATACAGGCTGGGGTAAGAATGGCAGGAGAGCAGTCCTGAGGAAAAGGACTTGGGTGTGGTAGTAGATGAGAAGCTTGACATGAGACGCCAGTGTGTGCTGGAGCCCAGAGAGCCAATTGCATCCTGGGCTGCATCAAAAGAAGTGTGGCCAGCAGGGCCAGGGAGGGGATTCTGCCCCTCTACTCTTCTCTGGTGAGGCTGCACCTGGAGTACTGTGTACTGCTCTGGAGCCCTCAGCACAGGAAATGCATGGAGCTGGTGGAGAGGGTCTGGAAAAGGGCCATGAAGATGATCAAAGGGCTGGAGCAGCTCTGCTATGAAAACAAGCTGAGACAGTTGGGGAAGCCCCCTCTCTGAAGGCGTTCAGGGCAAGGTTGGATGAGGCTTTGTGCAGCCTGGTCTAGTGTGAGGTGTCCCTGCTCACAGGGACTATGATTCTATGATTCTATGATTCTATGATCTCCCCACTTCATGTGGTTGTTTTTTCTCCCTCAGTAACAAAAGAAATGAGGAAAGGGGAAATGTATATACCCAAATCTGACCCCATAAAACAAGGGTAGCATCAGGATACATAATTTGATCTGTGGTCTCGGAAGTACTTCCAGGTGCTGCATACTAAACATACCCAAAGAGTGCTCTGGCAGAAAGCCTAGATCCTGTGGTATGGAAAAACTGTAATAAGCTGTCGACGATGCATATATGGAGATTGCATATACAAAATTTTCTAAAACTTCTTTAACTCAGCTTCTTCCAGAGCCTTGGACATCCCATATGTCTTTCCTTAATTGTTCCCTCAAAACAAATAATTGTTAAATCATACATAATTTCCATGCATCCTCATAGGGGAGGAGTAGAACAAACCCATACACAGCATTTTCAGGTTGAAAGCATCTAACAAGCCTCAACTAATTAAGCTCTTTAGAATAAAAAGAAGAGGGACTCATCTGCATAGCTATAGACAAGCTAGTTACCCTTGTCTTCCTTCAGTCAAATGGCATCTAGGCAATATTGACAAGAGAGTCTAGGGCACTATTCATTTCTCCTAAACCAGCCACCTAAAGTAGATCAAATGTGTGCAACCTAAAAACAACTTTACTGGCTATAAAGTGAGTCTACTCTGGTTGCCTTAACCACAGGACAATTTAGATCCAAACCTGACTGGGAGTAACTTCATGTCCTGTATCAACTACATTCAGCTGAATTATATCCAGCTAAGAAAGCAATGGTTTCAAGAATTTAAATTGCCTGAAGAAGGAAGAAAAAATTTCAGATGTACAATAGCCCAATAAGTATTCATAAGCTATATACTTCTACTGTTAAATTCAGAAAATTGATTGTATATTTGTTGTTCTTACTGTGTTAGTGTCATGGTTTAACTCAGGATTGGCAACTAAATGGGCAACAACAATGCTCTTGATTGCCCTCCCACCCAGGTAGGAAAAAGAGAGACAGAATAAGGAGACTTTCTGTATTGAAAATTAAACTAGACAGCTTTAATGAAATAATTTAATTAAATAATTTAATTAAATACTAATGACAAAAGAAAATATGTACAAATATATACAGTACGTGTAGGAATGTGCAAAATCCCTATTGTCTCCTCCCACCCCCAGCAACTCCCACGGCATCTCCTGAGTTGTGAGCAGCTCCAAAATGTCCCAGAGCTGCCAGAGAGAGCAGTAGAGCAGACAGGAACTGAGGGGAGAGTTATGAGGGTCAGGAATGCATGAGCCTGGGAATCAATGGTGATGGATAGATGGAGTCCACCCTGGACACAGGCCATGGATGGAAATGGAGGGAAGAAGAGGAGCCTGACTTCTGAGATCCCTGAATTTATATCAAGACCTATGTAGATATACATATGGAATACTTTGGTTCACCAATTTTGCTGTCTGTCTAGTTGGCTCCTCCCTATGGGAGGGTTGCAGATATGACTGATCTGCTCCTTTGGTGTCCAAAGTAGCAAATCCGACAAGTAGAGCAAAGTGTCCTCGATCTCTTGGCAGTATCTATAAATATTCAGATGTTATCAGTCTACTAGCTGGAAATCTTGCTGCTAGTTTGACCAAGAGTGCTGCTTAAAAGAGAGGTCACTGAAGAAAGAAAAAAAAAAAAAAAGCAACAGTAAAAAGAAAATTGGCTTCATCTTGGCTCAAACCAGGACAGTTAGTTTCTTAAAGACCTGTTTGCTCAGCTCTGCAGGGATTTTGTTTCGTGTTACAAATGATAACCCTAGTCTCTTCAAAACAAAATACTGATAACATTAAGTATTTTAGCTGTCCATGAAAGGTGATCTGTTTGACAAAAATCTGGTGGTTAAAACTGTTTATCCCTATAGACTGTAATTTATCACCATTATCATATTTTGTGCTGTTCAAATATCCTGTATAACTACTTCTTCAACAAGAAATAATATTAATTTGTTAGGAAAGAAAGAATCCTTCTTACAAGGAGGAGTCATGAAGAAGCAGCTGACATGTAAGTTAGTCATACTTCCTTGTGGCTTCTCTCTTAAAGGCTAAAGATACATGGCCAATCTGCTCATAAAATCCACAGGCACACCGATAATTGTGTGCACAATGCACAAAGCCTACAGCTGTTAAACTTTTGGCCATTTTTCTCAAAATTGAAGTAGCAAATAAAATAGGTTAAATATTAATGGTTCACCAGTAAAGAAAAAGAAACAACCAAGAAGTCAGCGTTGTATAAGAACTTGATGGCAGATGAGTCAATGAAGCCTGTTTGAGGTAAGGCTGTAGCCAATGCCACAAGAAGCAGCAATATTAGCCATATGGGAGTCTGAGATTTGGAAGGATGGTTGTAAGTACAAACCCACCCCCTCATCTCCTGGCTCCCAAGGGAAAAGGGCATCAAAGCATCTCAATTTCAAATCTCATCCAGCTTTAAAGAAAATGTTATTGTTTTTACTCTAGTTAAATGAGAGTACAGCACTGACATGGCGAGCCCTCTACTTCCCAGGAGCATGGAATTAAAGATGGCTCAGGGTGATGATGCTGCCTTGGCTATGGTAGAGGCTCCCACAGCAAAGCTCAGAGGTGCTCCATTGTCCTTTAATACAATTTAGGACAACCACCAGATGTCTTAAATTCCACAAAAAAGGAGGCCTATGAAGTAGCAATCAGCTACTTCACTGAGCAACAGCAATGAACTCTGTATGCTGAAAGCAGGGAGAGTCTAAGGCTTCTAGTTCTAGGCTATTATGAAATCCCTCTAAAAGAAGACAATTAGCTGGGTTTAGCTTGCTGTTTTGTTATTGTTTACATAGAGCCATAGATAGACAGATAGATAAACAGTGTGGCAAACATTTTCTATCACACAATATATTTGTCCTTATGTGACAGTTTACTTCCATGCCTTTTTCTAATAGGACTAAAAATGAGGGGGAAAAAAGTGTGGTTTCAAAGGAGAAACCAGTTTGGCAGCAAGAAAAAACTGAGATGAGTAATACTTCTGTTTCTGCTTTTCAGAAAACTTTATTTGAAAGCTCTGTTGTGCCCTAAGTGTTGACTCAAGCATTACACTTTTCAGCATCTGCATTTACCCTGAAGCACAGCAAACTTTTATATGGGAAAGTAAAAAAAAAAGTTACATCAAAGAAGAGAGGGATTCATATAGTTTGAGGAACTCTGTAGCAAATCTGCTCATTTTACAAGAAAAAAAAAGAATTAAAAAAAAAAAGGAAAAGAGATGACAAAATTATTTTCAACTCTCAGTCCAGCAAACTCAAGTTAAAATACAAAAGTCAAACCAGGTTTATTCCTTCCTGAAAGTTATTGCTGGTACCAAGGAGCCCAAGAGACAGATAATTTTCTGTGGGTATGCACCGTAGGCTGCACTTTGAGTGACATACAGGGAGTTACCCTATTGATAGAGAACGGGGAGGAATGGGATGTGGTTCAGCCTCTTGTTCTGTATTACTCATCAGGTTAGTAAGTTTAACTATCAGTAAAACTATTTGTGTCACTAAGGTCAGCAGATATAACTCTGCACACAGGCAGCAAAACTGGGTAACAACTTGTCATTTTATATAGTCACTTTTCAAAGCAGAACTACAGCCTTAAAAGACACTTGTTTCTTCTGCCTTCTCTCAGTCCTATTCTGCATAATAAATCTGGATTTCCTTTGTGGACAGTCAGTAAAATGGACAGCTTTCTCTAGGACCTCTTCTGAAAATTAGCTTTCAATAATTTTAGTATAGTATGCATCATTTTTCTCTCAGTGTTATTTGTGCATAATTATACTTTGTTGTTTGATGAAATTAATATTGTTTGCTTTTAATTCAATGAAGTGAGATAAATGTTGAGATGTTTTCAGTTGTTTCATGTAAAACAGAAATTAGTAACTCTATGATTACAAGTAATTCTCAACAAGACAAATTCAGAGTCCAATCTTGTGGCTACAAGAGCATATGAGTAATTCTACAGATTATTTGGAAATATTTTGGTAGATCTGAATATTTTGGGGGAAGAAATGAATTTTTATTAAACATAAAATACCACACTGGAAATGTTTATAAATAGTATAAAGATGAGAAATATGTTTACTTCTGTACCTATTGTATTTGTCCTATCAATATCAATGAACCACATGATTTCAGTGATCATTCACAGAGCACAAATACTGAATAGTCAGAACAACCATATTATGACTAGCAAGTACTCATTGACTACTTAGTAAAGAATTACCATAAATGCAGAAAATGTAAATAACTCAGATAACAATTTTCCAACTAAAAAAGTAACCAAAATTGCAAGCCATGAGATGAGAAATTAGTACCTATATGAGATCAATTGTCAAGACAGCATATATGAAAAAGAAAGAATGGGAGAACAAGACACCTAGATTCAGGCTTCCAGGATCATCTATGTAGTAGCTACAACTATACAGTGTCAGCTGGATCTGACAACAGTTCAAATGATCAAGACTGAGTTAATAATTCCAAACATGAATTTGTTATCCATATCTGAAAGAGACTATCTAACCTCCTAAGACAGCAACATAACCATATTTTATTGTCCATTCTGACAGCAGAATTATAATTAATTCACAAAACGCAGATTTAAAGGTGGCAAAATACATATATATATATATATATATATATATATATATATATGGATATATGAAAGGCACTCAGAAAAGAAAATATATTCATGCAGTACAACTAACCTCTAGCAATAAAAGTCTCCTAGGAACTGTGTGTAAATCTCCTCCTTACTGGAAGTCTAAAATAAGAGGAAAGAGAGGGGGAGTAAGTTACCTCTATTTTCATGCCCTTTCTCAGAACACCTGGCAATGCCCATAGGAACTCAGAGATGAGGAGGTAGCTGGGCCAGAAGGTGACATCTGTGCAAGTTTTAGCCTCAGCTCTGAATGACATCATACAGCACTGTGCAAAGTATCTGCTATAAATTCCAGGGTAAGAGTATATAGGAAAGCCCTTAGCATCAAAGTAATTCAAATTATTTCTAGGGAAGTGACCATCTGCCTGGGGGGTTGATTCTTGGGTATATATATACACTATAGATGATAATGTCTCTGAACCCACACAGTGCAGCATTGCTAATCTGCATGAGATCAAGAGTGCTTTGAGGAAGTAGTTTTCACTGTACTGCGAACTGGTTTGTATACAGAGGTAAAACTAGTGTTAGGGTAAATACACATTTTCTTCCAGTTTTCTTTCCCATGGTTACATTGATCCTCCAATGAAGAAGATCATAGAATCATAGAATGGTTTATGCTGGAAGGGACTTTAAAAATCATCTAATTGCAACCCCCCTGCCATGAGCAAGGACCCCTCCCACTAGACCAGGTGGCTCAAAGCCCCATCCAACCCGGCCCCGAACACTTCCAAGGAGGGAGCATCCACAATTTCCCTAGTCATCCTGTTCCAGTGTCTCACCATCCTCACAGTAAAGAATTTCATTGGTGAATAACATGCAGACATCGTTCTGTTCTACTAGACTGATACCAAGGCAAGTGAGTCTAGCCAGACAGTTGAAGATAGACTTAATAACAAAAATATTTCTATTTACATCAGTGTCTCTCCCAAATAATGAGATGAAAACCTCACTTTTGAGAAGAAGAATGAATGTCACTCATGAACAAGAAATAATACTGGGTATTACAGTACCCTCTAGTGACTCCTGCCATAGCTGGATTTCAGCTGGAGTTCAGCACACCCCAAAGTAAATCCCGCCATGGTAAAAGTGCAACCCCTAGAGTTCTCCAGTGTTGCCCAAGAGGGTGGGGATATCAGTCTCAGCTTTCTTTCCTAGGTAGAGTAGCACTAAGTGTTGAGTTTTCCTTCATTTCTTGTCTGCTCCAGGGTTTGACTTTCTTAATTTCAAATACCCAGCTTTTAAAATCTCTGTGAGCTTGTAGCTAGAAACTCACTATTCTTTGATCTCACATTATGAGCTTCCTACACAGCAGGAAGCTGATATTTTTTCATGTCAAAATCCAGTCATTTCTCAGAAGGAAAAAAAAATTTAAAAATCAGCTTTTTCTTCTCTGCCCCAGTTTTCATCACAAAACCTTTAGTCCCCATTGCTTTCATAAGATCTTTCCTCCCTGTCTGACACATAAACTGTGGGAAATCTTTCCCAAGTGTGATTAAACCCATCCCATCAACCCATTCCAAAAGCCACTTTGGATTCCGTGTTCCTCTATTCAAACACTTCCTTCCCCTCCCATGGGGTTTAACTCAGGAGCTGGCAAGAAATATTATTAGAGCCTGAATGGCCTGGCCTTGAAAGGTCATCTTCAAAGGTATTGTAACTCCTTTCTTGACCAATGTTCTACACAGCAAACTGGGAAGAAAAGGAAAGTTCAGCTAGCTTTGTACCTGATTTCTTTACTTTTAACTGCATCCTCGTTGTTCCCCTTTCTTGAAAATAGACTGATCACAGGTAACACACAGAAGATGGTATTAGCAAAGTAATAGGGTATAATATCTGTAGGGTTTCATATGTGGAACCAATTTTTCAATAGTCACAAACTCTACCTGAAACACATGCTAACAGCTTTGCTCTTCAAATTTACAGACCTAACAATTTGAAACAGTTGCCTTTTAACTAGTGGACCAGAAAAGCAGTTACAGTTCAGACAAGGGTGTTTTGAGGGGTGAGGGTGAAGAAAAGCTTTTGAGAGAGAGTTTCAGGCTTCCTTCAGAAACTTTGCAGCTCATGCCTGAACAGTTGCATGTGCAGGCATAGTTGGAAAAATGTGCCGAGCAGGCTCTAGGAGAAGCATAAATGCTTCTCAAATGGATTTATGGATGGATACCTGAGGGGTCAGCACTACGTGATGTGGTATTATTTTAATCCCTTACTCTGCCCATTTATGCTTTGGTCCCATTCCCAGAATGGCTGAGTCACCTTCAAGAACTTATGGCGGAGAAAGAGAGCAACTGGGAAGGGAGCAGGATGCCGATGTTTAAACCCTGACCTAGGTCTGCTGATAGTATGTCCCCACCATTCCTGGAACTACCAGGGAAATTGTCTCTGATCTGCTTTATTTAGCATTGCAAGCTGTCCCACAAATAGTTCCATGCTCCTAAGCATAAATCCAGCATCTTCAGATTCTCCAAGACCCCAAATATCAGCTGCAGAAACTGCTCTGAATTAGGGCTTAGATGAGAGAACGGCAGCATGACAGGCAGCTATCATGACTCAACCTTGACACTAAGCAAATTGAGTAGTTAAATAATTCACTGTAATTCAGCCTAGCAATTCAAAATACCACACGCTCCTGATTCTCTGGCAAGCTACTTTATGTAGGGTATGATATATTTTTTCGGCAGTTTCAAACTGCCAAAAATGTGGTATTATTTCTCAAACAGGAAACAAATTAATGAGGGATATGCGAGGTAAATGAAAACATGTCACAGAATGAAAACATGGTTCAAAAGCTCTTAATAAATTAAAAGTTACAAAAAGCAATTTACAGAGTGTTTTATGTATGTCACTACGATGAGGTTTTATTGGTGTGATATCATAATTTGGCTGTCTCTGATTCCTTTCTCTTGGCAGCTCTAGCTCCAAAGACATTATGCGCTGATCATGCCAGCTCAGAAAGCTGAATGCCAGAGGTCTGCTTTATTTGGGCAGTAATCAACGGGACTTGTAGGTTTACCTAAGGACTTCCACATCAATTCTACAAGCACCAGATCTTGGGGTCTTTCTTGCTTCACTGTAGTAATTGCCTTTGTGCAGATAAACTGAGTGAAGTAATCAGGATTCACCTTCCAGACTGCATGGGTTTTAGTGGTTTTCCAAATTCCCTGTGGAATTATTTGTGTTTGCAAACGTATCCAGAGTTTACTTTGAACTTTCTCCCCTCTCCTGCCCTTAAAGATAAATGAATTCCTAAACATGTTTGTACTTGCAAATTCATAGATTTATACACTTCATGCCACTTTAATCCCTATTAAACTAATCTGAAGTCATGTCAGGCCAACTATCCACAGTAAAATGGATTAGACAAGCCAGTTGATCAGATACAGAAATTACTCTAGGTGCTTTTTCTGTCTAGCCTCCATGCATTTAGAGTACTATTTTCATACAAATACTTTTGTTCTCTTTAATTCCTTTGTGATTAAGCTAATTCACAAATAATATTGGTTCTTAGAGAATCATTAGTGTAAAGCAGAGCTGACAATGCTTTTAATTAGCAGTTTTCATACCTCCTCTATCCGTTTGGAAATAAAATTACTTCTGTATCAATTGATTAGTTATTTTAATTTACACACCCATAAGTGCTAATATGCAGTGGCCATAAAACTTATTTGTTAAATAATTTTTAAAGTACAACTGATATTTATTTCCTGCAGAAGTAGAAGAAGTTTTGTTTAAAAGAATTGTCATGTAATTGCTGCAGCTCCTGACAGAACACACTAGAACTCCAAGTGAATTTTAAGGAATCAAACATAGATTTCAACTCAATTTTTATTTAAACTACAGAATTTTGTATTACCAAAGGAACATGTAGGTTCTTTGAATGTCTGAAAATTACGTATGACATCGTACAAAGAGAATCTCAAACTGCAAAAGAATGTTTATTTACTGAAAACTAAGATGTTCTGTGTTCTCGATTTACACTTTTGTTAGTTTTTGAGACAAATAAACAAATTAAAATACTTCAGCTTACTGAAGTGAAATGTCATTAAAAACAGTTGTTGGGAAATCAGTTTATCATTTTTTTACATAGAATAAATCAACATTTAGAATAAGCAATTAATGTTATTAAATCATATACAACATCTCTGTTTGGGTGGTTATGTCAACACAAACATATTATAAAGTTATTTCTAAAGTCTTGCTTTTCATATTTCATTTTGAGAACAATGACTTGACTTCTCAGCTATGCTAAGTTCTTCATATTGAAGGATAGAAATGGAAAGGGGGTTTAGATTGATTAGTTATAAATTACTTAGATCGTATGCCCTCCAAACTCCTTGGTGGACATAATACAGTTTTGTTGCAAATATTAGACAGGTTCTTCTTCCTTTGCCTTTCCTCTGCAGAAGGAAAGCTGCTGGTCACACTGCCACATTGATATCCCTTTGTAGCAAGACAGCTGACTGGCCCATTGCCCTGCATGCCGACCCCCAATCGCTTATTCTTGTCCCTGAGGATGCCTGCTCCCTCCAGCAGGAATGGGGTTTTCACACTCACCTCACTCCCACAGTAATGCCATGCCATGGTTGGAAAGCCAGCAGGCAATGCTCAGTCCTCCTCCTCAGCGGCAAGTTTTGCCACGTGGTACTGGCAAAGAATAAAATTATCTGATCCTCTGTTACATCTGTGAGTAAGGTGGAAAACGAAATAATTCAGTTTTCTCCTGAAATTGCTGTTATACTCTTCACTGCCATGTTGTCAGACCATGCTTTGGACCAAGAAGAGAAGAGCTGAGCAAAAATGAAAACAAAAATGAAATGTCCCAACAGAAGTTTAGTGTCTGATAATCACAAAAAGACTAATTTTGAGTTTAGACTTGCAGCCTGTGTTAAGCAAGTTTACCACACTTAATCATACCTGTTCCTGTTAGTCTTTCTGAATGTTTCTCCAGCAACAGACAAGTGGATAAAACTATGAAAATGCAAGGATTACTGAAATAAAATCAAATGGTATGTCCATTTTCTCTTTCTTATCAACTGATGAAGTGTCAACCATTTAGAAATTTCTATAGCCAGATAAGCATTTCCAAATGAATTTATTTAGTCTATTTGTTTCTCAAAAAGAGTCCAGAAGAAAATAAATACATTTTTTCCCCAACTACAATCAACCTCATTGAGGCATATATTTTTACAACTTAACAGCATTTGAACACAGAAAAATCATCAAGTGAATGTCATCCACTCTGCTCATTGAATGAGGTCAAAATCCTCTGGGAAGTAAAAGGGAAAACAACATGCAATCATGTGGTCAGAGGCTGCATATTTGGGGAATTTTGCAGCTCTAGAATATTTTGGTTTTGAAGACTTACCTGTCCCTTCAGATCATTTCTGTGTGTCATGTTTATAACTTTGCTTTGTCCATCTTCTTCTTTTCCCACACCTTTTGCCTCACTTAACTGTTGCTTTACATTTGCCACATAACTGAAATCTTTTAGGCAGGAGATGCAGCTATCTGAAAGCCTGGAGTACAACCTGTGTATAAGCAGTGTCACAGCAGGTAAAATAGTGACAACCTGATTTATCATTTGAAGGCATAAAAGGGCATTATTTCAGGAGAGAGGAGATACAGGAGGGTACACTCTTAAGGAAAATGTTATTATGATGTTCAAGGTCTTAGCATTAACAAAAAAGAAAAACATTTCCAAACAGCTGATATTATGGCTAGCTATTTTACAGTTTTTCTGTATTTGGCAAGAGAAAATTAAAAAAATAATGCATTCCATTCCACTCAAATTACTGCAGTAATTTGTCCTAAGGAATTCAGCAAGGTTACAGAAAAAAGTTCTTAAAAATGAGCAAGAGTCAGACTCAACTTCTGTGGAGTATATAAGCATTAATACTACCCAGCATCTCCAATCCTTTGCATTGGGGAAGACTATATTAAGCATATGCCGAGTATAGAAGATGCCACAAATACATCTACTTACTTTCAAGGTGAGCTTTGTAGCAAGCCTTCATGAAAGTTTTAACCCAAACAATGATAATCAACTGAGATAGTGACAAATGGAAAGGAAGTGGGGAAGAATAGTGACATTTGTTGCTGAACCATATGTGCGTGGTTTGAAAGACATGACTGAATTGTTTTTGGTACTCTATTATTCTGACATTTAGAATGAGGCAAGTTTCCATTTCCATTAATGTACTGCCAACTCAAAGGGGAACTGTCGCAAATTTGAGACTAAAGAAAGCTGTTCCTCAAACTTCTCTTGAGCATAATCAATGCCCTTGCTAAGCAACAGAGTAGTGTCACAATGTAGAACAGAAATTATTATTATGCTTTCTGCTTTTTGAATACAAGAACGTGTTTTACACCTTATGAAGATATGGCATAAGCTGCTTTGACAAAAGACCATGAATTTATAAATGAAAGGAAAGCAACCAATACAAAGGAACTCTGTTGATCATCATTTTCTGATTGCTAACCTGGAAAATCCAGTCACTGAGAAAGTGATCCAGTCTGAGATGGAAGAATTCCCTGTGTATTGTAGGGGCTTGGACTAGATGACTTTTAGAGGATCCTTCCAACCCAAGACATTCTATGATTCTGCGATGCTATGTTCAGGTGAAAGAACCTGAAAGCCTGAAAACTTTTAAAATTGTAGCTAGAACAAAAAACTGTTTGGCGTAGAAGTACAATGATCATCAGTTTCCTTTATTCCTTTTTTAAGTCACTGCCTATCTTTACCAAAAGTTTAAAAAGAAAGGGGGCAAGTGAGAAGATGGAGAGGGGGGAGAGGCTGAAGGTAACACATGGTAATTCAGGATCTAGAGAGGAGGCTGTGGACTCACAAATTCATGCCTCTTTGAAACAGCTCCCGGATGCTGAAATTTCCAGCTGAAAGGAGCTGTTTAGCTGCTTTACATACAACTTGCATTCAAAGGACTCTCCTGACCTTTGGCAATGATAGATGAGCATGATGCTAGGGACATCACTCAGAGATCAAAACTGAAGAGATGATTTATCTCAAAATCATTGATGTGAATTTTCTTTACTAATTCACATTTCCTCATTGTGACTACTTAATCTCTGAAGTTTAGGTGGTAGTGGCTCAAATTCATTCTCTCTAGGAGGCAGTGACTTCTTCAGTAAGGGAAAAAAATCAGGCTGTGTATCAGCTCATTGCCATACCAACTCTATGTTATTCTTATTTGTTTGGTTGGAGTTTTTGTTTTGTTTGTTTTTGTTTAATTTGGCAGTAGTTTAAGAAAGCCTCCAGTTGATGAATCCCAGTTTTTACATAACTCCCTTCCTGTAGCAGACATCGAACTCAGTGTTTGCCATTTCATCTAGGAATAGCAGAAGAGTGAATGCATGGAGGTCTGTGCCCTGTTATCCCTCTGAAGACTGCTGAATTACAACCCTGAGCTGACCCCACATCCCAGCTCCTCTCGCCACTCATTCCTGGAAGACTCCCCACACCCCTCAGACATTAATTTAATTGCATAATTCACAAAATCCCTTATGACCATGCACATCTTTGGTGCCATTATGTGCATTTTTTTTTCTTTTTAATTTGGACCAACGTCATCATTTTTTATCAATTTGAGTTTTGCAGCACTTCTTGTGGTATTTTCCCACTCTGCTAGTATAAAAAATACAAGGCAATAGGTAAGAGTACGTATATATCTTAACTTTATAAAGACAAATCTACTACTAGAAAAGATGCCAGGATTGGCAATCAAGGCACCTGAAGCCCTTCATTCACCCACACAGCATGTGTTATAAAGATTAAATGTTCTATAATAATGAAATGTAAACTCCCTCTCAACACCAGTCCATTTAGAATCAAAGACTCAACAAGGTTGGAAAAGACCTTCAAGATCATCAAGTCCAACCATCAGCCCTACAATCCCTAACCGCTAAACCGAAACACCATGTCCATCCATTTTTTTAACACCTCCAGGGGTGGTGTCTCCACCACCTCCCTGGGCAGCCTGTTTCAATGCCTCACCACTCTTTCTGTGAGGAAGTTTTTCCTAATATCTAATCTGAACCTCCCCGGGTGCAAACTGACCCCATTTTCTCATTTTACCACTAGTCACTAGGGAGAAGAGGCCAACACCCACCTCACTACAACCTCCTTCCAGGTAGTTGTAGAGAGCAATGAGGTCTCCCCTGAGCCTCCTCTTCTCCAGGCTGAACAGCCACAGCTCCCTCAGCCTGTTCTCCAGACCCCTAGTCAGACTAGTTACTCTTCTCTGCACCCTCTCCAGCACCTCAATGTCCTTCCTATACTGCAGTGCCCAAAACTGCACACAGTACACAAGGTGCAGCCTCACCAAGGCTGAGTAAAGAGGCAGGATCACCCTCCTGGTCCTGCTGGTCACACTATTTCTGATGCAGGCCAGGATGCTCTTGGCCTTCTTGGCCACCTGGGCACACTGCTGGTTCATGTTCAGCTGGCTGTCTATCAACATCCCCAGGTTCCTCTCTGCTGGGCAGCACTCCAGCCATTCCTCCCCAGTCCTGTTGCACTGCTGGGGCTTGTTGTGGCCAAAGTGCAGGACCCAACATTTGGCCTTGTTGAACCTCATGCAGTTGGCCTCAGCCCATTGATCAAGTCTGTCCAGATCCCTCTGCAGAGCCTCCCTACCCTCAAGCAGATCAACACTCCCACCCAACTTAGTGTCATCTGCAAACTTACCGAGGGTGCAATCTATCCCCTCTTCCAAACCATCAATAAAGAAGTTAAATAGGAGCAGCCCCAGCACTGAGCCCTGGGGAACGTACAATGAATAAGAGTTAAGAATAACCAGTAGAAATGCCAAGGGAGAGAGGAACAGCTTGAGTACAAGTCACAGAATTTACCTTACAAAGAATACCAGTGCAATCCCTGCAGGTGCTGGAGAAGTGTGAACAGAACACTGAATTAATCTCTCTTTAAACATTGAGTAAAATACAATAATGACTAAAACAATCTTACAAGAGATGGGGAAATAAATGAAAACTAGAAAGCAGGAAAAAAAAATAACAAGACAGACAATCTATGGTCTGTCTGCATGCAATGATCCCTAACAAAAATACTACCTTGGATAATAATACCTCTGAGGAAATACACTGAAACTCCCATATCATTTGGCATAAGAAGTCTAGAAACTATCTGCTGAAGCAGTTTCTCATAGTTATCACTCTGCTCTGCATTTAATTTGCTGCCATTTGGTCCACAGAAACCACCCACTGAACATTTGCCTTTGAAGTGCACCACCTTGTCCTACGTAGCATGACTGACTTCTTGGGTCTCTCTCAATTCGCCACAGACAGCTTCTGAAATCTCCAAGTTGTGAGTGACTTCTAGTTTTTGTAGCATTGCTACAGCATCTTATGTTCAAACCAGCAGCCTTGGAGGGAAAGAACTAGTGGCTTTGGTTACAAACAAGACCAGACCAAGACTGAATACAGCAGAGATGGATGAATGTTCGGAGTATGGCTAACCTTAATGCAACCTGTTTCACACTCAGCACACTCAGATAAGATAATTGGTATACTGCAGACATCCATCCACGACCCTCGATTTTCTTTAGGTAGGCTTTTTTTTTTCCCTTCTTCCCCTTGCTTCCCTCTCATATATTTGATTTACAATGTACAAAAACCTGAGCATTATGCAAGATTACAGTATATTGCAGATCACAGTGCAATATTTGACTCTCTGGAAGGTTTTCTCAGATACCTAAGACTAGTCGTTGGTTTGCATGCAGGTGACAATTTTATATTAATTGTTTCTAGTCTCCCAGCCAAATAGTTTTCTTGCTTCTGGCTGGTAGTTATTCAGTAAATCACTCA
The DNA here is from genome assembly GCF_020740795.1 of Apus apus. Classification (NCBI taxonomy): domain Eukaryota; kingdom Metazoa; phylum Chordata; class Aves; order Apodiformes; family Apodidae; genus Apus; species Apus apus. Next base: position 57,740,179 of record NC_067285.1, on the reverse strand, counting down.
TAAATCCTTTGCGTTTTGTTTGTGGTCCCTTTCTAGCAAGAAAACATTTGTTGCTGAATTCAGTTATAAAGATAAAAAATTCCACTAGGAAAATATTACATTTCTAACATTGCTGCCATCCTTAAAGACAGAGCTGCTAAAGATTTATTTACTGGATTCTAGTGGAAGTTTAATTTTATTATTTTTTAGGAGAAAATCCCTTCTGCCTATGCTTACTGTCTTGCTTATCATTTGAGATAGCTTGCCGACCATGCTAACTTCAATATAGTTTGAATGAATCCACAGCACTGAATATTCATACAGCGTATGATACAGACACTGAACCCAATTTAGTAAATGAATACTTGTAATTTCACCAAAGCCCCTCTGAGATATTATTATGCAGATTTATGAAGGAATATTGCTGAAGCAATTCTTGGCTGTGTTTTCAGTCACTGAGGACTTAAAGTATGTAAAGCTAAAATAATTTCAGACTTATTTACTGTCACTGCTTTAATCTTTTGGACTTTTCTGATATTATTCTCTCATTGGTTTGTATCCAGCATCCCCTCCCCTGTCCTTGCCCTTGAGCAAAGAGCCAGCTTCACAACACCTACAAGCGTTGCCAAGTTACTCCCAACAATACCCTTGCTGCCATAATGCCAACAATCTGTTCTAATCCTGCTGCTGCAAAATTGCATTACTGGCAGAGGGATGCATGGACACGGGCATGTGGGTAGTATCACTCACAAAGAAATACAGAGACCTACACACAACCAGATTGTGGGCAGACTCTTATACCTCTTCTGTGTGATGAAGATTACCTCAATATTTCTGGACCATGGACCTCGTAAAAGAAGGAATCATCAGGCTGAGGAAAGATGGAGATACTTGACCCAATAGTATACTACAGTCCTTTAAAATTCAGCAAGTGTCCTGTAAGTTGCTCTGTGTTACAGATTTTACAGGCGTTATATTTTTGAAAGTGTCACAGACCCACGTATGTTTTCATCCCATACCCACTGTATCACCTTCAACTTCATCCCTCTGGATGTCAGAAAGAGAACTCATCGCTGCTTGTTAAATGTCACTTTAAATTACATTCTATTCTCTAACATTGCTAGCAAAAATAATCATGAAAAATATAGATCAGTATCCCTCACTCTAGTGAATGTTGCCTCTCCTGCCCAACTCTTTAAGGGAATTAGTAACCACTGGACTCAGTTTGCTAATGGGCACAGAGCCAGATCCTGAATCCCTATTCATATTGCGTCATTCATTCCTCAGCAACAGGAGTCCTACCTCACATGAGATGAACTAAAACATGGGTGAAGTCTTTTCGATGTGGCCTACAGGCTTCAGAAGGCTACAGCAATAGTTAAATTTAAGCATACTGTAAAAGCCCACAGTTCTCAGTAGCATTTCTTGGTATACAATATAGTAACATATGCTACATGGAAGTGAATCGTAAAGGCCAACTTCTGCTCTTGGATTCAGATCTCCTTGACTTCAGTGAGACTGCAGAGCAAGGGAGCCTGGTGACACCTGCAAGCAGCAAGTAACCATGGCAAAGTCTCCACGGGGGAGCCAAGAGAAAGATCAGCAGATAATTCCTGAAGGTTTCTTGTGCTTCATGCAAATTGTCACATTTTGGCTCATTTTAGCCATGTTCTGTGTGGTGAACATGCACATGTACATCTTGAAATCTTTTTGCAAATTAATGTGTGATAGAATAAGACAAGTGAAGCCTAGGGGCAAAAAGCTAGAAAAGCTACATGTCGGAGACATAGTAATAAAAGAAAAGAGCTGGAGGTAGAAGATGATGAGAAAGAGCAACAGAGTTGTTGCAAAACAACTCATTTTCTTGTAAACAATAGGTTATGAATTTGTTTCAAAGCTTTTCCTATTTCATCCTTCTCCATTTTTCTTTGCATTTCTTATTTTTTTCCTGGATTTCTTTCCTGCCTTCATTCCCTGTTTCTCTGTCTCTTTCTCCTCATTACTCTGTGCTTGACTGACTGTCAAGTTCAATATGGGAAGAGGGTATTGGTTCTGAAAATGTCAAAGAGTCACTTTGAAAAGACACACATTCACACACTTTACAGGAAATGTTTGACTACACATTTAGAATCCAAGATACTGAGGTACAGAGGAGTAATTAAAGAAATCCTCCTTTCTACCTGCAATCATTAAACTGTGATTAGCATAAGTAAAACATGACATGATTGAAACTTAAGGGTGGGTCCAACCACTCGACACTGCGTGAGTGAAAATAATGAAAGCTAAGTTGCAATTTTCAAGAGGAAGTGATGACTGTGTTTGACTTGGCTAGACCAATCAATTGCACACGGCTTAAGGAAGCTCTTCTCCTTGTCAGGAAATTCCCCTTCACTTGCTGCACCTCTTTAACAGTTTCAATAAGCATTGCAAGATTTGGAAGTTTTGAGAGGAGCTTTCCTAAGGAGCTGCCAGGCATTTATCATCTTTTAAAAATAATCAGGAAAACCCCATGAACTGCAAATAAGTGACACTACATTAACATCTCAATGCCAGGAAGTGACGATGTTGTTCCACGAAACATCATTTCAGTCTTCTCTCAGGACCCTTTCCAACACCTATCTCAGATAAAAATGGAAGGCTTGTAATATCTGCAGGTAGAACTGACTGTGCCTGGCTCGCCATCAGCTTGACTTGAGGATCATTATTTGTGGGTGAGTCTGACGTGGTTCTCTCAGCTAGTCCATTGTCAGCTGGAGGGACCAGACACCATTTTGCACCGTTTGGAAAGCTGGATATAGTGGACAGAGATTGGAAAGGCAGAGGTTATTCGAAAACATGTAAAGAACCTTGGTAGAGCTCCGATACATTTTCTCTACCTTTATTATGCAGTACTTTAATAAACTTGATGAAACTTTTTAAAATATAGTGATTCCAAGTAGCAAAGACAAGGTTGTATGTCATCCCTTTATTTACAGTGAAGCTCATGCTTTAGAGGTGCCATCCTTCTAACTCCTGGTACAACCTGCTTTCCTGCTACTCTTCCAATGGACCATGGATATTTTTGTCAATGTATTGCCCCTCTCTATGATTGTACAAAAGGAAAAATTTTGGCTGGAATTTAGCGGGCATTATTCTTGACTCTGGCTATGACTTGACATTATCAAGTTATGTTGAAGTTGGGACAGTCCACAGAGCCATCAGCCAGTGATGGCTCCATCCATCGTCTTTCAGCAATTCAAATGGCTTCACTGTATGTGTGAATTTCTGACCTGGGCCAGTGCTGAACTAGAGGAGAGGTCTAACAGCTGCCATCTATAGCCAGCTGCCTATGCCAGCCATGCTTCCCAGCTAACCTGCTCAGAATACAAGGAATAGTCAAAGTTTTACTGAGTCCTGGGGAGACTGGCATACTCCAGTTCTGAAGCTTCTTCTTGCTTCAGCAAATAATAAAGGAAAAGTGCTAGTTATGTTCTAAGAGTAAAAGCTATATTTTTGCTCGAATATGCACTCAATAGGAGGCGGCAAAGGAGGAAATTCCAGATACGGTACATTTACAGTAGTACAAAATACTTACCACAGAATGCTCTCAGCAATTCATCCAGTGCATTATAGTAGACCTCTCCAAGCTGTCACGCACAGGAAGCATCCAAATTAGAGAAAAAGAAAACACAAGAGCACCCAAAGTCTACTTTCCTTCTGACACTCATTTCTATACAGTGATCGTTTTATGCTCTCCTTAATTTCAGAGTTCATTCATCCTCCAAATCAGAACAAGTCTCTAGCTTTTCACAATCTTTTTACTTTGTACATAAAGCTCTACTTCATTGTCTGACATTAAGCTTTTCACTAGATAGCATATACCCAAAGCATCCATTATTTCAGGTAGTTGTAGTAATGACAGACCATAGAACATCAGCTGTACTTTTAATTTAGAAAGGGTGCTTCTGTGATGAAGACAGAAGATTGAATACAGCAAAGCAGTTTTATGTCTAACAATTAGGTTTCTTTAAAAAAAATAAAATAAAATAAAAATTTCATCTTTAAAAACCAAGTCTGAGGCATCATACATACGCAAAATCTGTTACTGTGGATTTATTGGCAGTGATTGCAATATAAATGTAGTTTTCCTTTTGTCCAAATGACCAAAAAAATTATAATGAAATATAGTTCTAGATAAAAAAGGTGCAGTCACAGTCTTGTCTGGGTCATGTAACACCCAATGTCATCTCTTTAAGTTCCAACTGAAGTTTTTAGAAACCTTGTCCTTCTGTTTGTACAGTTTCTCACACAAATAGCATGCTTTCCAGTGGAAACTCAAAAGGCTCTGGATCACACAAGCCTAACTCCATGAATGTTCCTCTCCATGAAAAAAAATCAATTCCTCAAGAATTGATGAAAAGTGGAAAAAGTGATGTGAGTACAGCTGCAGGAAATTCATTTTATAGTCTGAATAGCTGCATAAGATTTTTTAAATAATAACCACCTAGTTTTAAGGGGGACATTTTCATATTGCTCACTCTATATTCCTGAATAACCATCTGATACTCTGTCAGAAGTACTTGCAATATCATTTAAATGAGGCAAAACCATTAATTTTCCTTCTTTTCCATTCAACAAGATTTGCCTTTTTTGAGACTGAAAGGCTCATACGCTTCTTCTAGTCAAGCCTCTCAAAACACTGTAAAGATGTTCAGTAAATCCCAAACACACCTTATTACCCCACTAATGCCATCCATCATCGTTTGCTCTCCAATATCAATCTTCTCCTATGTTTGTACATGGTACCAGAAGGAGCTTGGAGAAGGTGACCTGCATGACTCTTATCTTAAGTTATCTGCCGTAGTCCCAGAAGTGATTCATGATCATATCAAATCTATCTCCCTGGTGCTGTTTTGTCCTTAAGGCTTCAGCAATTGCAGAGACTGACTAGAGACTCCAATCAACCATCTGCTGTCTGCCAACTGTAGTGTCTAGTCAGGTTACACTGAATGCAAAAAGAAATGTGTTTTGTGTTTGGATCCTTACTATGCTCATCTCTGCCCATGGGCCAAGCAGAATATTAAGTGGTTGCAACTCTAAAAAGTGGGATGGCAGCAAAAGAAAACCTTAGATTTAAGAAGAATATTTGAAGTCAGCTTTAAAGCTTGACTGAATTGAAGTGCTGGTATAGGGCACAGCTGCTCTTTACTAGCAAAAGATGAGTTTAATAAGTGATGGGACTTTTTCCATGAGTTCTTCCTACAATTTTATTGTTTAATTGCAATTTGACTATTTATATGTTATTAGAATGTAGTCAAGGGTGCTCGTTTTTTCTCTTAAATTCTGCTTGTCCTCTAAATAAGAACAAGGAAATGTAAGAAGTCTGAAAAACTCATTATATGCTTTTTGCCAGATAATTTTCAGAGTAGGCTGCATCAGTCTGTGCCTTGCATAAACAGTTTTACTCCATGTATTTTGAGATGAACCTTCCCTCCATAGATCTCTTCCTTTCTCCCTTTCAAGGATACCACACAACTGGAAACACAAATACCAGACCCAGTCTTACCACATTACTGCCACGTGAAATGTCCGATTAGTTATAAGCCTTTAATAATAAGCTTCTTATTCAGCTGGTTTCCTTCTACTATGACAAGTTTTATCACAGGCTTGCATAGTAACAACAGCCAAGTGCCTGAAGTGGCCATTTGGGAAATGATTTTTCAAAAGTGGCAACACATTCTGCCTTGGTACTGTGTGCTTCTAGGCAGAGGGCACTAAGGGCATGTCCTCCATGGCTATTTGGTGCCTCAGTGTCCTGTCCTTAAACACCAGAGGCAGTCATTGCATCCATGGACAGCAATTTTCATAGTACCTCTCGCTCCTGAGTTATGTGCATCAGCTGTTCACAGGCTGATTTGATGGGTAATATTGCCCATGGGCTTCAAACTGGCCAGGAAAGTGCTGTGGTGTTTTCATCATTTTCACTGATTGCAATACTAACCATAAACTGGCATTACATTCCCTATTTTGTTTCTACAAACTGGAAGATCAGACACAGGACAGCTGCCTTGTACGAAACAGCAAGTTACCCATGGGCTTGTTCGGCCCAAGCCAGAGGGAAAGCCAGGTTGGTCACCACAGTGCTGATCATCCTGTGTAGGATGCTGATGGCCTCTGAGGGGCTGTATCTTCACCCATACCCCCAGCCATTCCCTTCCCCTGGGGACAATGGAGCAGCAGGGGAGTTGCTGGCTCTGGAGGAATTTCCCTGCATGCTCACCTCCTTTCCTGCCTCCCAGGAGTGCAGCCATGTCCTGTCCATCAACCCAGTCTGACCTCAATGACCAGAATTCAGCCATTAAGGCAGCAAGATCTGATAAGCAGCTAAGGTTTAAATACCTGCTAGAACTGGTACTGAACAAGGCTTTAAGCCTGAAGCTCCCAAGCCCCGAGGGAGCACCTCATTTACTGACCTGCTCTCCATTCTGCCTCCCTCTCTGCCCTGGACTGAGATCTGAAATTTCATCCAACACCTGACAAGCCTTCCTGATCAGAGTGCTGCTGAAAGTGTGAGAATCTGACATGAGATTTGGTTTGAAAAATGGGCTTTCCTGAAGAAGCTAGATTTTTATACAATTACCTGGCCTGTCCTACTCAGGTTTAAGACCACAATTAAAGCTCAGGTTCCTGTTTATATCTCTTATTCAGAATTTATTAATCAGTTTCTCCTCTTATATCAGGGGAAATAAGGAATACACCTGTCTGCAAGGAAATATAGTTCAGTAGAGACACAAACGGAACAAGAATAAATAATTTATCATCAAAATATGGAGGGCAAGTACAGAGAAATTTGCTATTCCATTTGATACCACATAAATTCTCCTTTAGGACATAAAGATATGGACAGAGGCTGACACTTTTAACTGATTCTTACTCTGCTTACTCAGTTTGCCTGTCTCTTTTAAGGAAATAAGTCTCCGGTGAAGTCTAGATAGAAAAAAAGTGAACTGTGATTTTTAACTATGCACAAAAAATCATAAGAAATCCAGCTCTTAACTTCTGAGAGCAAGCTTCTCAACATCATAACATTGAGATCAGCTTATCAGACCTCTTCATTTGCTAGATTTTAGCAAGGGCTTCCTATGTGTGACACCCTTCCAGAACACAGTTTTGTCCAAAAGTAAAACCCCAAACCAACTACAAAGGCAGCAATAATAAATCCTAGGGAGACAGTTCAGACTATATTTACTATATACCATCTGCACTGAGCCCTGAGAGACATTATGTTCCACATTCCCTGTCTGTATTACGGAGAGCTTTTCTGATGTGTAAACCATCATTTATCTTGTCTTTGATTCCCTTCATGTGACCTTTTTCAGAGTATGGCAGTATAACATCCCCGCTATGGCAGGCTCAGAGACCATCTGAGGACAGGCCTCATAAAGCCTGCCTTTAACATTAATCGATCACTTTATTATGGAAGTAAATCAAAGCAGTTAAGCTCAAGTCTTCTGGGAGCTGAAGGTCGAACAGGGAAAAACAAACTTCATTCTGGGAAGAACACAGAAAAATTCTATTAGTCCCATCCCTTTGTTCTTTGCCTTAGAGGCATAACAAAAGCACATACTACACACACCATTTAGGGAAATACAAAAGAAAATACATGCTAATATACACAAAGTGTTTGTCTGCATCTCGTCACTTCTCCATCTCTTTATTCCAAATAATTTGGTAAAGCACTTCTTTTATGTCCCGGAATGCAGAGGCTGGTGGGAAGGCGTAATCTGGAGAAGAATACAGACCCTCTTGCCTTCTGAGAAGCTTGGCTGGAGAGGCAGAGGGAAGGAGAAGTGAGGGGTGCAGATTAAGGCTCTAGCAAATCTGGTCTTTACTCATATTGCCCTACAGCATACCTTCACTGATATATTTTGAGAAGTGCAGAAGGACCTCCATACCCATATGCACAGAGTCTGCAGGAACACAGCTAAAGCTTTAGGTGTAGGTGGGCATACAAATGTTTTTAGAGAGGAAATTCAGCTTAAAGAAGTTTTACAAATAACAAAATCTGCAGCTTCAGTCTTCATTCACTCTGCAGTGCTGGATAAACTGAGAGCCAATATTGCTTCTTCCCATCTTCTAGTTAGAGAGATACCCCACTCTGGCACAGCCCCAGAGAGAAGTGGCAACAGTGCTTTATTACTGTAACCCTCTGTATCTTGAATTAAAATCAGAAGGCTTGAAAAATCATCACAAGACTGAGTAATAGGGCTGTGTGTGAAGTAGAGCCCAGCAGAAAGCTGCTACTTCACTGTGAAGGTGATGCTCATGACTTGCTGCTTCCCCCTATGCTGCAGTGCCTGACGGGCTGCCCGTGTCCCCCAGCCTGCAGGAAATGCCACCTCTGCTTGGCAAGCAGTGTGAAACTTAGACAAGCTGTCCCTTCCCACCTTGGCAAAGGAACACAAGAGCAAGAGTTGTTGCACAGGTGAGGATGCCCCTGAGAGTGGCAGGGAACACAAGTCAAGGGCACACAAGCAGAGACTCTAACATCATCTCTAATTTATGTGCTTCAGTTTTCCCTTGCTGAAATTAGGAATATAAAATATTTTTCCCCTGTTTTTTTCCTGTTTCATTTGTTTTACGGAGAAAAGTCCTCAGCACTGACTTCGAGCCTCAGCCTTGCGTTCTTCAAGCCCTGTGATCTGAGGTTGAAGTGTTTCCTTGAACAGTTTTGCTTTTTAACTTACCATGGATTTAGGGCTTTACAAACACACAGGAATACCCAAATGACACAGGAAGGTGTTGGTCAATAATGAGCTTTCTAGTCAGGAGAACCTGGCAGTTTAATTTGTTTCTTTGTAAGACACAGCCATTTTTTAAATACAGAAATTTGCTGACATAGTAAATAATATGAGTGCAGGCACTGATCTACTATTACTTATTGTATTTAGCATGCTGAGAAGTGTGCAAGTCACTTACAGATCACATGTTAAGACATTGTTCCTGTCCTAACGTGTCCAAAATTTAAATGTAGACATGGCATGAGGATAAAGCATCACTGGGAGCAGTGTTATGAGAGGTAAAGGTTACAAAATCAGATGATGCCACTGATCAGTTACGGAATGTTCTTATCTTGGCATCTCCATTAGAAACATAATAAATAAGTTTATTTTAATGGGATTAGAGCAACGGTTGACTAACAGACAAGTTAACCACTCAGGAAAAAGTGTGCATGTGAAGGAAGTGGTTCCCAGCCCCAGGAAGCAAGACATTAAGTGTTTAAGGCTTGAAACGACAAACAAACTATTGTAAGCAAGGCTGTGAACAGAGTGGGAAACATGGGTGAATTTATGATAGATCACAGAGACAGAAAAGCAGGCAAAGAGTTGCATAGAATATATGTATCTATTGTATCTATTAATGGAAGGCTGAGGAAGGAAAAAAAAACACTGTCAGCTTGAAATATAATGTATTTCACAACATTATGTTTTCCTAGTTTTAAGTTATATTATTTCTTTTTCCTTTTCTGCAGTGAATCATCTGAAAAGAATGCAGTTCACTTGACTGCACTATTAATTAGAACAAAAATGAAATACAAAGTACTATCAAGTACACAGCACTAAAAACCTAGAGTAAGTATACATATTTCCACAACTCTGTCAGGAGTATTAAAAGTATTACCAGTAGATAGGAAAAATCAGGAAAAAAACTGTTTTCAGTATCACAGTGACCCATGTAGGCCTGAAGTGCTGGGAAAGGGAGTGGACTTGAAAATGGCATGATGTTGCCAGTCAGTGTGAGAAAGGCCATTTTTCTGAAGAACGTTCTGATATTTAGCCAGGTTGATTGAACAGCACCGTGAGGGTCACCAAGTTCAAGAACAAGACTACATGAGTTGTCATAGAGTGGTAACTATTACTGTAACCACAGAAACAAAGGAAAATGGACGCTGCCTTTATGATTTTTTAGTTATGGTGCTTTCTGATGGAAGACATACATTGTATCAGAGGTGGACTCCCATAGAATCAAAGAATAATAGACCTATTCAGGTTGGAAAATACCCTTGGGGTCACTGAGTCCAGCCATCATCCCTGCTCTACAAAGTTCTCCACTAAACCATATCCACCAACACCACATCCAAAGGACCCTTAAACACATCCAGGGATGGTGACTCAACCACCTCTCTGGGCAGCCTATTCCAGTGTCTAACCACTCTCTCTGTGAAAAAAAAATTTCCTAATGTCCAGCCTAAACTTTCCCTGTTGCAGCTTGAAGCCATTCCCTCTTGTTCTGTCACTAACTGCGCAAAGAGACCAGCACCAACCTGTCTACAATGACCTTTCAGGTAGTTGCAGAGACTGATGAGGTCTCCCCTCAGCCTCCACTTTCTCAAACTAAACATTCCCAGCTCCTTCAAGCATTCTTCATAAGATTTATTCTCTAGGTCCTTCACCAGCTTCATTGCCCTCCTCTGCACTTTCTCCAGCACCTCAATAGCTCTTGAATTGAAGTGGCCAAAACTGGATGCAATACTCCAGGTGTGGCCTCACCTTCCTTCTACTTCTACTTCCCATTCTAAACTAAGCATGGGAAACGCAGTGTCCATTTGAAATAAAGCAAGGATTCAGCTCCAAACACTACAGCTGACCCCTCTTTTGAGATTAGCACAATAGGACACTTGAGCCCCAAATCCCCCTTCACTTCTAGCAAGAACATCAATCTGAATCTGGCTGCTGTGGCTGGGGCTCATATCTCTTGAAAGGATTTCTGGCTTGGTTTGGACAGACATCCAAATCCCAAATGATCTGAACCTCTCAGATATGCCCAATTAGCTGGAAATATTTATAGCAGGACTTTCTGAAAAATCTTGATGCTTTTTAATTCTTAGTAGATCAAGAAAACAGAGAACTGAATATTCTAAAATTCCCATCCCACTGTCGATCTAAAATTCAAGGATTCAATTAAAAGACAAAGAATATGGAATATATTGTCTGAACTGTCTCAAGTCTAAACAAAAGGTTCTGCTGGGCTTTGCTTTGAGTGTTTGAGTGAAAACTTGACTTATTATTTCATCCCAACAGACTCATACACTATGTTAACAGTCAGTCAGTGTTGGAGCACTTCCTCCTGTATTCACATGTGTATGTAAATAATTTCAATTATTTCCCAGGGCACAAATTTCAGCTAATGGTTTGTTTCTAACTATAACATTTATCTCTGTACACACACCCTCCCCAACTTGCCATTTCAGCAATATAAGATTATTCTTTTTAATCTTCTTGGAAACTGACAATGAAGATACATTCCCAGGTTAAAAAAAAAAAAAAAAAAAAGCCCTGATTTTTCCAGCAGGATTCCCATCTGAAACAGTCCTCTCTACCTGAAAGATATAAATATGGATCTACGTGGCTGAGCTAAAACCTACTCAGCATTCAGTGTGTGGTTTGCTCCTGATGTGACTGTTCTACTAAGAAAGACATAGTTGTTTTTCTAACCACTCATAATCCTGATTCCATAGGCTTCTGTGTCCCCCAGACTGTTGGAGACCAAAGCCTGAAATTACTAGTAAATATTTTAAAATATAATTTTCCCTCTATTTGCATTTAGATGTTCAACTGGACTGGTGGTCACCACTCCTAAGAGTAGTTATGATTTTTATATAGCTGGTGTGTGAAAAAACATGCTCTTTTTGTGCTGCTGATTTACATTTGTTAAAATGTTTCCAATTTGCTAGATTAAATTTAGTGAGCAGAGTTCATTCACTTTAGGGTGTAACTTCTTGTAAAAGCAGGCAGATTTATTGAAATGCTTGCACTCTTAGATAGGAAAGCTAAGGTTAAATGTTGGCTTTGAGATGGGCAATATAAATGACAACACTTGCAGATGCACCGTCTTGTACACCTATGTGCTGTAGCTCCACTGGAATAAAATATGGCCAGAAAGGCTATTTTCTTGATAAACTGCATTCATGATCAATTTTTTTTATAATCTATTCCTCTACTTAAAAAACCAGAACCCTTCAGAAAATGTAAAACACCATTGTTTAATGAAAAATATATAATAACTATCTTGGCAAATGTTGTATGTGAAATTTCAACAGAAACCATAAATTATATTAAACGACCAATAAAAATGTTCAATCAAAAGCTCATTTCAAGATACATTGTTAATGAACTGTATGAAATGATGCTTAATCAAAACCTGACACCTTGCAGGGGAGAGAGATTCCACAGGACCTCAAGAGCACTATTGTTCTGAACAAAAGATAACAATAGAACTGGGTAATTAATAGTCTGCACTCTTGTGGCATTCTCCAGGGAATTCCAATTTCTAAATGAGCTCCATTGTTTTTCAAGAAAGCAGAAATTATGCTACATGATACCATTAATGCTTTGAACTTGATCAAACATTCAGACATCCTTTGTCAGGCAGGTTGTGTTTGCTGTGGAGTTTTGATCATTCCCCCATTTAAATTCCTTGTGTGAAAAAGAAAAACTTTTCCTGTAAAAGCTCATTTTGCAAAAGCAGTGCAGTGTCCTTTTCTTGTCTGTGTGCGCTTTTGTAATTCTCAGATTACATAAAGCAAGTTGAGGAAAACATGTAGGAATAGTTCTTCACCATAGCAGTATTAGTAAGAGATTCAGTGTGTGTATATCGATATGCACAACAGATTTTCCTACTTGGTTCCCTTTCAACTGGCACCCATATATGATGTCATATTCATCATATAGAAATTTCTAAATTTTCCTAGCCAAAGATAGAAAATGCTGCTCTTTCTAGCAAAGCAGAAGACAGGGGTAAAGTACTACAGGGACAGCATACTGAAATACTTAAGTCATCCTAATGACTGTCGGTATTTACATTTGTAAATATTTTCAAATTCAGTTCTGTGTGTATTTTTTCCCTTCTTAAGTCTTACTTCTTTGAATCAACTTGGAAGCATTTATTTTCTAGCAACGCAATTTTTCAAAACAGTCATAAGCTGCTATTATTATTAGTCACAACATTCATGTTTGTACAAAGATGGATTTATGAAGAAGCAGTGGAAGATGTAGCCCCCTCCCCTCCTCTTCATTACCACCTCCCATTCCCAACCATGCTCCCGCTTGCTCAGCCTGCAACGCTCAGAACTAGAAAAAAAACACAAATGTACCACTACTACCAATGCCTGAGAAGTATTAGTGCCTTGAAAGTTATGTTTCCTAAAAAGGAAGTCAAGTTTTTACACAGCACTTGTGCTCCCCTGAGACCCCTGGCAGCTGACCAAGTTCCAGGGAGTAGCTGGGATGCAAATTCGCATCCCATCAGTCGTGCAGGGGTTGCTCCTCATACCTGCACTCCCACAGAGAAGGTGTCTTTCCCTTAGGGTTGCAGCACATCCAAAAGAGACTGACCAACATGCCAAAAATTCATGCACCTGCTTCCTTATCCCTGACAACGTGTCTGAATCCTTAAGCACTTTTGAGAAGTTGTCCCACTGCTGTGTAAGTGAAGCAACTCCATTTGATGGGATGGAAAGGGAGAAAGCCCCTATGGAACATACCCACTTCTGGGGACTTCCAAGTCTGCCGCTTTTGTTAAAAAGTGGGCAAAACCCCCTAGAATTATATTAGAGGCAATCAGATGTGAAATGTTCTTATGATCAAAGCCTTTTTTAATGCATTTTCTGCTGGACTGGAGACAGCTGTACTGAAAGGAGCAAACCAGGCTGAGCAGGGAGGCTGTGAAGGGTATTGTAGCATATTTATGGCTACACAGCACTAATATGTCTGTGGTATGTAACATGTAGTTGCATTAGTGCATCTGATTTTTGTTGTTTCCAGTGATGGGAATAGTACTTTGGGCCCCGCTGAATTGCCCAGCAGTCAGAGGAGCTGCTGCTTCCATCAGCTGCAGATGCAGCCCAGGTCCAGGCCTGAGACTCAGTCCCTACAGGGAAAGGGTCTGGCTGGCTCCTCAGCCAGAAGGGTTGTTCCTACTGGTGCTTGGAATCTTTATTCCACAGCCAAGGGGAGACAAATGAAGTAAAACTATGTGGAAATTCAGGAAATACTGATTAAACCAAGGAGTCACTGCATGCATCAATCTTTGTGTGTATTCTGAAAACAGTACTTCTTTTTTTCTTTACTTTTGCTCCTTATAGATGACTATATGTACACAGACAACTGTGAAGAGCTTCGATATGCAGCCAATATAAGTTGCAATAATCCCCTGATGTGGCAAGGGAGAAGACCAGGACTCTGGTATCTCAAAGCTATCCTTTAACCACTACACCACCTCTTTGCTTTATCCAGTTATCAGTTCCAAGTCTTTCCTTCAAATTTTAACATTAAAGGTGGTCCCATTGCTATCTTTGTTCCTCTAATATCTAATATAATTGCTTTTTATATTTTCTAGGCAATGCTCTTCCCAACTAATAATTTATATTAATTTTCCTTTTTTTTCTTTCCAGTAAAAAGCACCACTACAATTTTTGTTATTTTTAGTTTCAAGTATGATGCATCTTTCTCTTCCATTTTTTAACCTTTACTCATTTTTTTTTCATACCTTGCAGCATCTTATAAAATATAAAATAATATTTTTAAACATATGTATTGAAACATTCAGAGGTTTCCTCTTGTAGGTTTTTGGACATGCAACATCATGCTGAAGGTCCAGCCTGCATTTTATTACCTCCAAGAAGGTGCAAAGAATAATAATAAACACCTGCCTGCAGTGGTAACATGACAAAGAGAATGTGCTCAAAGGCCCTCTCACCTCGATTTTGAGTCTCAGCTGAATGCCTCCCAGGCAGGGAGGTGGACATTATAATACATTGTCATTCTCCTTTACATAGGGAAGTTCTCCAAACATTAATTTAAATATACAGCATTCAGACTGATTATTAAACTGGACTGAAAACTCTTGCATTCCTACTGGAACTGTTAGCTGCTGCCACCACAGTCCCACCTAGCTATACTCACTTTTTTTTTTTTTTTTTTTTAATTAAAAAATCATACCATGTTTTAGTGTCTGTGGTTGTCTGGGCCTCTGCAGTGATTTCAAAGAATACTTTCTTACCTGTCTTGTTCCACACCCTTTCTCCTGCCCATAAAGGTTTTGATTTCAACATTCTTTCTCTTAGTCATATGCATTTCTTCTAGGTTACGTGAGCTACTTACACCGTTCAGGAAACTAAATGAGATACCATCAGAAAACTCTGGTTCTAGGCAGTTCTCTTTCTCTCCCTTGATGGTTTAGGATGGCTTCTTAGGATTAGCTGCTGCTTGCAAGTATGCCTGTGCAGAGAAAGCAAAACCTGACCATGAATGCAACTGTACATGGTGCTGGAAGTACCACGAGGGCACCACTCCCCACAGAAAGGATGGGTCTGCAAATGAAGGACTCTGAAAATTAACTCTGAGAATACAGCACTTCCCTGAGAACAGTTTCTGGGTGTTGAGGAATGATGCTCTGAGTCTCCTGGAATCAAAAGTCAAAAGAGGAAATTGTACTGAGTAGTCTTTGTTGAAATATAGAAAGGCATTTAGATGTATATATTAGCTGAAAAGAAAAAATAGCTGACAACATACTATTAATAAACTTTTTAGCAATGATGTGCTATTAACAGGCTTGATATAGACCATGACAGGGGGGCTGAAATGAGATGATCTTTAAGGTCCCTTACAAATAAAACTGTTCTCTGAATCTATGATTGTATATTCTTGTCATCTGAAAGGTAATCCTAGTGCTCAAAAGCAAAATATATCTTTAAGTGTGTAACCTTTGAATGCACCTGCAAAATACTTTGAGAGAGATTAATGTTCCTAGGTAAGACTTGTGATTTTACTGGTACATATGAGTTGCTGGGAACAGGGGACAAGTTCTTGAAAGTTCATGAGTCAATCATGAACTACCTTCCATATTAAATAAATCAAGCTTCAAATGCAGTGGATTTAACACTGGAAATCCAAATCCAAACAGAAGACAACACTTCAATGAGTTTAATGTAGTGTTTTGTTGCGGTTTTTTTAATCTATGCCAAAAGCTATAGGTCAATGAAGCTGTAAACAAAGAGAAGAAGCAGTGGGAAGTATGTGAAACCACGAAACACAGATGCATTTCTAAAAAAAGTCTGGCTAACTGGAAATATACTGGAAATATGCAGATGTCAGACAGTCAATGCAGTGGACTCAGGATCACAACACAGAAGGAAAAATGCAGTGGACACACAATGCTGCATGAATAGAAATAACAGAAGGTTCAGCTATAATAGCACAGCCTATTCACAAAGGTTACCAGCACAGAGAAGTGATACCAGGATAAATGTTACTTGAGATTTAGTGCACATCTTATTTTCATCTTCATAAAAATATTATATTTGAACAGGTGAAACTATTCAAGCTTACCACAGTCATTGTCTAAAGCCTGGCCTAATTTTGCAGATTACTCATGAATGTGCAAGAGGTGTATATGCATTAAAGCAGATAAAATATTTACAATTCTAAATTGTGGATACAGTGTCCCACTAGTGCTTGCTTTCAAACCATGCCTGAATCTTAAGTTGATCGTGTAGATAATAAGACTGGGGACCATTTGACTTCCAGTGTTACCAGCATTGAGACAAAAGATGTAATAGAGGGATACAGAAACTAATTTCATAAAACCCTGCAGTGTCCTGGGGAATACAAGATTAAAGTGAATCCTCCACTATGATCATCACGGAATGTCCCTCTTGCACTAGGACAGACAGGCTAGTAAGACTCTGAAATTAAAAAACATACAGAAGCTCTGTGCCAAAAATAGAAAAAGGCAGGCACAAGAGAGCTGTAACTACATCTAAGTCAATGATTGAGAATAAGATTAAATTACTTTATCTGATAGTACAGACATTTACATATATAGTTTAAGCTATACTAAATATTTCAGATGAAGGATGTAAATACAGCTCTAGTTTACTGTCCTGTGTATTACGCATTCTTAAATCTTACTGCTTGTCTGCATTTAGTCTATATATTTCTTTTGGTGTAGTGCACTTTCCAGAGGACACCACATTTCAGAGACATTCAAGCGTGGTGAAACTTCCCAGTTCTTTCCACTCCTATACAATGGCTCCTGGTAACACACCTTGGCTCATTAGATGAAAGCACCCTCAGCACCTTCGTGTTTCCCCAAAAGCATACATATACATAGTCATAACTTTCCTTTATAATTTAACCAGGCTGAGCTCTTTACATCTCTGGGATTATTTACAAGGCCAAGTTGAAGCATTCCCTGAATGAAGCTCTTGCAGCAGGATCCTACCCTTATGTAAGTGAAGCCAGAAACCACAAATACAAGCTCATTCTGTGATAAAAGCATTGGTAAATAGTAAACTCATTTACATAAGGGCTTGGGCCTAAATGGATCCAAGAGGGCAGTCAGTAATTGACACAAACAAACCTCTCATTCTCAGGAAAATATGCTGTGAAACCAAGAGGTATGCCCAGGACATTTCAGTTGTTCTTCTGTCAGCAGAGTTTTTACTGAAACCTCATTAAATTTGGCAAGGCAATGCCCAGTCTCCAGAGAATAATATTACAACTATGGAAATACAGCAATGGAGATAACAGCAATTGAGAGAAACTCAGCAACAGATATGCCAGCTGCTGGCACCTGAAACAGACTGTGGCCAAGCAAAAAAATACAGAGAAGTCACCTGAGGCAGGTGGTGAATCCAATATAACTAAGAGTTTCATCTGAGCCAGATCATCCATTATATCTTATTCTAGATATTTTCTTCTGGAGTTAATAAAAATAAATTCTATGAACATTGTATTTCCAAACAGTAGTGCTTCCTCAAATCTGTCCTGGCTCCACACAAAATAGAGGCAGACAACAAACTGATCTATATACACACAAGACTGGTTAGTCCGTGGTTGCCAAAAGAATATGTTGTCATTCATACTGTATGCAAAAGATGAGGATAGTCCCAAAATGTACTCTTCTTACTTGTATACAAATGCATGAATAGCTTTGTCAGTCTGTATATATTGTCTGAACATACCAACACTAAACTGCCTACTGAGAATTTACTTCGGACTAGGCACAGAAGAATAATTTACAAGCACAAATTGCAAGCTTATTTTAATCCATGTAATTGAGATTAACTTTCATGAACTTTTATCTTCAGATTAGATTAAATTTTCCTCATACTGAGTTTTTCTGCTTCAGTCCCTAGAGAAATGGAAAGATACAGAAAATCTCTGTTTTGTGTTGCTTGTACTCTGAAATTACCTAAAGGCTTGAATACATGAATACCTGCTCTGAGGTTGACATTAAATGTTCCTGTTGAAAGGTAAAATGTTGTGCACTGAAATATTAGCAGAACATGTTGTCAAAAACCCACTTTAATTGTATATCTGAGTGAGTTTGCTCTCTGAAGCAGGCCCTGAGCTCCTGAACCAATGGTAATTAGGACCCACCACAGAAGTGGGGAGAACTGAAGTTGTGGGTAGGCAAGGCAGGGGGTTCAGTATTTGGGGGAATCACTAGATGGTGTTAGGGCTGACACCAATATACCACTGTCAGTTCTCCTTAATCAAACACAAGGTGAAAATCTTCATTCCCTGCTGTGGGACCTCTCCTTTCAGAAGCAGTGCATATTTTAATAAAAGTTTCCTATCACAGCTTTTCTGACTAGAAGTTATTTCTTAGTTATAGTTACTGCTCCAGGCTCCATTTTAAAATCAAAGCCTAGACCCACAGGCTTTTTGTTCTGGAGTGCCGGCAGACAGGGAGGTGCCACCTGCTCCCCTTCCAGGCTTTGCATCCACAGAGATTCCAAATTCCCCCCATGTCTCTAGTCCAAAAGGTGTCCTCATCCCCAGCCATTTGTGAGTTCAAACAGATATGGCTCCAGAAAACAGCTGTGAACATAAATGATCTTGCAACCCATGAGACCATCCTTGACGGCTCATGACCAGCCCCTGGTAAAGGAGCTATGTGTGTGGAAGCTGCACGGTCTGCTCCAGACAACACAACACAATAACCAGAGACCAGCAGATTAAACCTGGAGCAATGATAGAGGAGGAGGTGATAGCTTTGGTCAATAAGAAGATGGGGAGTTGCAGCAACAGACAAGTCCAGAAGCTGCTGGTCCTGCGTTGCCACAAAGCTGAGGCTACAGTGACTTACAAAAGCTTCACCTCATGCACAGTTCCTGCTGCCGCAGCCATATGTTATCAGTATCTGCCCACGTCCAGTACTTTTCTCACTATTCAACTGCACCGAAGACTTTGAATTTGGTTGTGTTTTTGCTGTTTCTGCTGGCCAAGACTCTTCTCCTGGACTGGTACAAAGAATGAAAAAAGAGAAACTATAGGTATTAAGTTTTTTAAACATGTTTATGATGTCTTTCAATATACTTTAATAAAAGATACTACTTCAGAAGACCACCGTTTGCTTTTTATTCCTTTTACAAGACTGAGAAGTTGCTGCACTCTTTGTGATAAAACTAGCCTTCCTGCTTCTGCTGCAACAATTCCAAAGTTATTGGTTGTTCTTATTACTCAGCCAACAGGCAGGGTATGAAATACACTGTGAGGAAACACATTTTTGGCAACACGTTTATAAGTATGTTAAGTACATCTTTTGAATGTTTTGGGTTTGTTTTTTTTCCAAGTCTTTACCATTGTTGCAAAATGTGTCCCTTCCATTTTTACCACAGAAATACACATGCTTACCTTGAATATCTCTTTATATGATCTTTCATTCAAAGACCTTCAGGAGTATAAAAGGAAAAAATATATCTCTTACTCAAAATAATGTCATCTTAGTAGACCATTTTCCTTTAGCCAGTCTGGGTGCAGTGTGAGTGTTTTGCAGGTGCGTTCTTGCTGACCTTGGATATAGCAAATAAGTGTAAATGACATTCAGGCCCCTCTGCTGTTGTCATTATGGGTTCTTTGTTATATTGCAGGAATCACATTAGCATTACACTGAGAATACAGTATTGTAGGTGAAAGAAAGAACTGAACCTCATGGATATTACAGTATAACAGCTTTGGCACAGACTCCTGAGGCATTGAGCCAAGCGATAACAAAAAGTATGTTAAATTAAATACAAAAAAACCCTCCTACATTAGCATTAAGCATTTCACTTACACTCCTAAAGCAAAAATGTTCTAAGTTAAATCTGCTTCTGTCTGAGTTTGGAGTTAAAGTAATACAGGAAATTTAAACTTTAAAAAAATTGAAAATTACTTTGCTTGGTTTTGTGTTGTGGTTTTTGTTTGTTAGTTTTTTGGGGTTGTTTTTTGCTTGTTTGTTTATATTCTGCTTTAGGTAGTTTGTAAACTATATTAGATTTTGTTTTAAAAGCTTTTTTTTTGGACCATAACATTTTTTTTCAGAGAGGAAAAGTTAAGGGTCCAACCTATGATTGTTGTAATCAAATTTTGTGGACTTTGAAGCAGGCCCTGACAATCCAGTAATATAAATGAAACAAAACTGTGCCAAATGCATGAGAAGGTGATATACTGGAGGGTGGTTTTAAAAAAAAGTTTTTTCACACAGGTGTTCAAGTTGCATTAATTTCCAGCATTACATGCATCCATTGTAGGGTCACCTTTTTTACAGTAAGAAATATGATTTTCCAATTGATTGTTCTTGCTTAACCATACAATTGTATAGTAAACTTCAAAAAACTGAGCTTATGCATTATAAGCCAGAGACTGCAAATTACTAAGCAGATACAAGTTCCCCTGAAAAGAATGGAAGTACTTACATGAACAAAGCACACAGTATTTAGGCTTGTTGCAAAACTAAACTGTTTGTTTGACCTGCCATTCCTTTGTAACCATATTCACACGTGTATAGTACAAGTAATCTAGACTGCAAGGTCTGACTTGCAATATAAAAAAGGTGCTCCTAAGAAGTCCTTCCTCTCCTTTCAAAGACAGAACGAAAAAAATACTAAAAGCTAAATAGTAATCTGATCTCCTGGTGGCAGAGAAGGATCAAGACTTTAAGTCATTCTTGATCCATGGGAATGGAAAATAAAAATAAAAATGATGCTATAAAATTATAATTCTAAATGTTTTGTGTTTTTTTTTTTTAAATATTCCTGACTTCTTTATTTTATTAATTATTGGATTTTTTGAACCACTGTATATGTCACAGGAATGAGCCAGACAAGGTGTTTCCTTATAATTAAACTGATAAAGAAACATTGAAATAGTGTTTCAATTCAATAGAAATTAATATAAACAAAAGTGGAATACATGTACAGACAAGAAATAATGTGAACTTGTTTGAAAGATATAAGGCAAGACTCAAAAAGGACACTGAAAAACCTGCAGCTGACTGATAGTCTGAATGTTCCTGCACATAGTGAAATGTTTACCTATCAACCTCTCTTTATGGCAATTTATGTTCATGAAACTTGTGAGAAATTATCTTAGCTTGAACTGAAATTGTTATATCCACCGGGAGAAAAAAGTGTTCATGGGGCTTCCTCTGCTTATTTTTAATACTTGAATTCTAAGTAGAAATGAAAAAGGCTGGCATTTATTAAAAAAATCAGATAGGAATTAACAAGAAGACAGATGAATTTCAAAACAATATCTATTTCTTAATGAGATTAATTAACATAATTTGTCACAACATTGCAAACATCTTAAAATCAGTGATTTTAAGGGGATACTTCTTGATATTTATATTATTTAATTTTATTTTTCTGAATGTAACAAACTCTCAAAGGTGGTAGAAAAAAATAGTTCTTCCTAAACAACACTCTGCTTCTCCAATTGATCTTCTCCCTCTTCTTTTTTTTTTTTTTTTTTTTTTTTAATTGGGACCAAGCAGCAGGTAATAAAATGATAGTCAATAAAAAGGTCAGATTCTCTCCATCCCTGTGGACATTCCTGGTTTGTTTAAAAAACCCAAACCTCCAGTCCTACAGCAAATATTCTGTCAAAAAAAATAATGATGGCAAGTTATAAAAAAGATTGAAGAAGTGGTAAAAGTTTTTTAAAACCACTTTCTCCTTGCACCAGAATTTGAGATGGGTCACAGTGAAATGAAGAGGCAGCAAACCTTTTTCATGCACTATGCACAATGAGAGGCAGAACCAAGTGTTCAAGCCCATCCTGGGGTCATTGTGTATGGTCACATTCTCATGCAGGGGAGAGTCCATGGGCAGCCATGTGGCTTTGTCCATGTTTATGAATGCCAGCCTTTTAACCTCCAAGTGGATCAAATGGTCACCCAGGTATAAACACCCTGGCAGCATGTGGCACATTGAAGGTAAAATTTCATAGACACCCTGTTATGAGCACCCCGGCAGCATGTGAGTAAATTTGCATTGGCATAATTAACAAAAGCTTCTGTCTCCCTGGATGTGCTTAGGTGAGCTCATATTCCTAGAGAAGCCTTGCTTAAGGTCTTCTGATATGTGCTAGGGCAGCTTTTAGATGCTTTTCTGCATTTAATGTCCTTGTGCAACAGTGGCTGCAGTCCTTGTTCATGCTGATTAGCGTGTGGGACAGCTCTGTCCGCTGTGCACTGACTGAGTCATCACATTAATCAGAGGTTTTTTGCCTCTTGTCTCCTCCTGACCAGGAGGCTGGAAACACACTTGGTATCCTTGAAATTGGATCCAAGATGTGAACAGGATGTCACGCTACACGTACTCTTAATATCCCAATGCATGAGTCTCTTCATAACATCTGCTGCAAATGAAGATCCCTTTTCACTCACTTGCTTACAGTGAGACACTCTGTGGCCAGCAAAACATCACAGCTTGTAAATCAGCAGCTTTGTTTTATATACCTGCTGGCTTCTCTGCACCTTACAGTCACATGTGGTGGGACTGGTTGGCTGGGGAGCTCCCCTGACCACACCATGTAGTGCCCAGCAGAACTGGAGAAATGTCAGCTCTGCAGATTGACCTGATAGGACAAAATCACTCTCTTTTGGCACAGACAGTGTTTGGGATGATGGTCTGAATTAGTTGCTTTGCACAAACCCATGCAGAGGCCTAATGTGTTTTTAAATTTAAATGTGTTTTGATCTGATGAAAGTTTAACTGGAAATCTGGCAAAGGTAAAATTCATCTGTGTGCAAGGGAACTATGCAAGGCTGTGTGCCTTATGTGTGAGAACACAGCTTCAGTGAGGCTCAGAGGATCATGGGCCTTTCCCAAGCGCTCTGCCCAGGGAGAAATTCCTCTCTAAAGGAACAACAGCTCTCCAGTAAGTAAAACCTTTCAGAAATAGCTTGCATGACTGATGTATCACACGGTACACCATGTACTATATTTGCCCCCAGGTAACTTGCCTGAACAAAGACTCGCTTTTGTCCTCAAGTTCTTTTGCCTCCTTTTGTGACTTGTAGCATTCATTCCTCGGCAATGCCTTCCATGCTGGAGAGACACCGTGAAGCCTTGCTAAATTGTGCAACATTTTCAAAGAAATTTATGGTACCATATTTTGTTTTCAGGAGGCTGCTCCTCCCATTTCTGCTTTAGCAAAGAATTTACTCTGGCCAAGGTCATCTGACTTTCAGTAGTGGAGATACCTGACTGACAGGCTACCTCAGCATGCCCCAGAGATGTACTGTCTTGCAAAATACATGACAACAATGTACTAAACCCATACAACTTTTAATTCCAGGTTTTACTAGATTTGCATGCTATACAGACAAAACTTCAGTAGTTGCTCCAGAAAAAAAGAAAATTGAGAAGTCAGAATAAAAGCATGAATCCATATCAATCACTCACACAGATTTATACACAGATAAATGTCTGGGAAAACTGGAAGAACTCAATCAAAATTGATGTGAAGAAGAAATGACTGGCTATATTGACAATGAGGGATAATCGCTATAGAGATGCACACCAGGAAGACTTACAAAAGAAAGTCTTAGAACTAGTGACATAATTTAAATGAGAAATGTCTCAGGAAAACTTAAATGTCATTTCTGTTTAGGTTGTCAACAGTAATTCTGTCATTTAGCTAAATGCTCCATTACTTTAATACAAGGCTTTAATTACTGTTCTTGCATTCCAAGTGTATTTTGCTCTTTGAAGCTCAATGATAAAGTGACCCCTGATTTACTAGAGGTACAATGGCAGCATAATAGCTTGCTAGCCTAAAAGAAGTCTTAGTATTGAGATGCATTCATGGAGCTAGTACTGGACAGCCATGCACTGTATTTCATTAGTATGTCAGGACTGTTGTTTGTTTTGTCTGTTTGTGTTTGTCACATCTTGGAACAAATATGAAGATCAGCCCTACTCAATGCATCAAGGGCATGACAGTGTATTTCTAAAGATTCTGGAAAACTGACTAGAAAACAATAAGCATTTGTTCCAGTAATCTGCCAGGATGGATGCATTAAAGGGCTCCTAGCCCTCCAGAAGATAGATTTTGTGGAGGGATTGCAATCAATAAGCTTTTCAAAAGGAGGCTTCATACCTTGACAAGTACACCTTAAAGAGAGATCACATCAGGCAGCTTTCCAGCCCAGGCTTCCTTAAGGAAGTTAAGGACATTAATTCATGAACATATTTCGTAACTGACAGCTGAACTGTGAACTTTGGGGTTTTTTTGCACAGTATGTGAGATTGTGCAGATGATGCACAAACCCCCAGATGATGCAGTGGAAAAAAACTGGAAAATGCAGTTATACCTCAGTGCCATCACATGACTTGTCTGATGTTGACCCCAAGTTCACATTCAACTTAGCTAAGAAAATGAAACAGATATATAACAAGGGAAATGGGACTGGGGGAGGGGAGGAATAATGGCCACATGGTGCAGTACAAAGAAGAAGTGGAGCAGAGTATTAACACATGAAGACCACAATTCAAGGCAGAAATAAATCAAATGGGCTGCAAAGACTGCAGTATATCCAAGGTACTTTCTGTGAGCTGGAGAAAAAGAGGCCATCCAGGGATTTGCAGAAGGGAGAGGTGTCAGCCCTTTAAAAAAGTTCCTATTGAACAAGAATCAAGTATCACCCTTTGATCTAATTTTCTTACTTTGCACTTTTTTCTTGACCTGCTACAATTTTTGCAATATGGTCTACAGCATTGTGACTGGTCTGTTGCTTGAAACAGACTGACTCATCAAATGATGCACTTTTACTGCTCTGTTTACACTACTGTAACAGCCTTATTTACAGTGCAATAGTTCACTGCAATACTTGAATGTATAAAAAGAAGACAGACAAAGCTACTCAAACATAGAAGCATATTCTCATCTTAAGTGTCAGTAACAGAACTTGAGTTGTCCTTAATAGACTTGGTGTGCATTTTTTATCCAAAATACTAAGTATTCGATCTTTGTCAGATTTAAATATATGGAAGATTGCAAGCAAGACTTCTTCTGGCTCCAAGAAGCCTCAGTGTCAAACATAAGATTCAGACTGAAAAGAAGGATGTAAGGGAGAAATGAACCTGAATTTGATCATAAAATTACATTTGCATATACCACACACAGAGGAAGTGGTAAAGTGATAAGACAAACTGCTTAGAAAGTTTAGAAAGAGTTAACACAGGCTGATTTAAAGAACATAATTAATGCCTTCCAAATTTTGGTCCCCACTCCTTAACTTCCCTTCAATAAAGTAATTGATCCACCGTAAATACTAAAACCCTCTTTTAACTTGATGCTTTAAAAAGGAAGAGGTTAACACTACCATCAGGAGCCAAGGAATAATTGTGGGTAGGTCCATGCCAGCTTTAATTATGCAGCTCATTTGCAGAATTTCTGCCTTACCTATAATTTCCCTCTGCTAAGTTTACAGGGATAAAACTGCAAGTCAAGTAGAAGGAAGTTAAAGAACAAGATGCTTTTGAGATGCAAAGAAATCTTCCTTGGAGACTGTGTTTCAGTGGCAATCCAAATGCTATGGAAGACTATTTAAGCAGAATTTCTGAGTGTAGCTCTGCCCTATGTATCTCAGGCTGGTTTTGTTCAGGGCTCAGTCCCAAGCAGTCATTTCAAATGTTCATGAGCAGGAACGAGAAGAGAATTAAGTAGTTAATGGAAAGCATTTGTTATTGCCTAATTGCATCAAATATATCAGTATTTAAGAAAATAAATTATAAATATAACTGACAGTCATGGAATTGTTCAAGGTTGAACAGTGTCCTGGAGTCAAAGATTAAACAGCCTTTGCCTGCCATGATTCATCATCATGAACCTGTGGGTATAATGGCAGCCAAGAAGGTTTTGGCCAAGGAGAGAATTCATAACATATGACAACTCAGTGGATTTCTAGTTATTTAAAATGTCTTTTTTCTTTAAATACACACTGTCTATATGAGCATCTACCCATTGTTCCATAAGAGTCAATTATCAGCCTTCTACAATTATTCTTTCAACTTCTGGGGTTCAATAAGGCCTTTTTTCTTCCATATTTTAAGCACAATTCTCAAGTGTTCCAAGTACAGAGAAACCTTCTGCAGTGAACAACTGTACAACTTAATTTTGCATCTAGAGCTGACAGAGCAGCATGAAGGAAGCAGGCTGACAAATGCAGGTTTTACATATAATGATAATAATGGCCCACAGAAATGGGACATAGTATTACTTGTAATTTGAGCAGCAGGGTTTTTTTTTACAGAAAATCAAAATCACTATTGATATAAACAGTAGACTCGAATCTATTTGTTCTTAAGAGAAAAAAGTAACTCCTAAGGTCACTGGCTCCTGAAAGCAGCAGTACTGTTTCTTGCTTGAAAAACTGTTGTTACCTGTAATGTAGCTATCCTCCATGGTCTTAGTAGCTCTGCTACTTGTTCATTTGCATGAAGGGCTTTTCTTAAAATGGCAAGATATATAAAGAAAAGCAACAAAAATTACACTGGAGATGAAAAAGAAATGAGATTTAAACTTAATCTAAAATACCTCAAAGATAAAACACAACTGAGGTCACACAAATTATATAATACATTACATAGGAGTAAGTAATTTTTATTAACTTGAATAAAACCCAACCTAGCACTCTTGAGCTGACATCATTAAAAAAAGCTAAAAAGGGTACACACAAGTTATACTGGAATAAGATGTATTAGGACAAGAATTAAAAGACCAAAAGTATTCTGAATATATGAAAGTATTACTGCAGTCTTTAGTCTAAGCTCACTACTTTGTAGTTTAACATTCTCAGTTGTTAAGTCATAATGTATCACTTCCATTAAAAAGAAAGATCATGGAATAAGACCTAATTGTCAAGCCTAGAGGGTTACCAAAATGGCTGCTGTGGAAGGAGTTTCTGGTAGTCCCTTAGAACTGGGATTAGAGAACCCAATTTCAACATGACCCCCACAAACAGCAGAATGCAGCTGAGGCCTGTTTCTATCTCCTTCTGCAAGCTGGGGAGTTGATAAGCCATGTGTGTTTTAAATGCCACTAAAGCTATCAGATCACACCCTTGGAGAAAAAAAAAAGTCAGAGCAAAGATGAATCTAAGTAACTGGCAAAAAATGGGGCAGGGAAGGAGGGAGGGGAATGAGCTAGTGACATTTGCCTTGCAATTCCCTGTCACCACCTACCACCAGCTCAGCTTTCACAAGCTCCACAGGCATGAACATCATCTCAGACTTTCATGATGACTTTTGAAGGGTGTGATTCCTCCCCTCCCTCTCCCATGGCAGCTTGAAAATATTGGTGTGTATGGGACAAATAGGCCATTATTTTTTGTATTAAACAAACCCAACACTGTTCTGGTAGACTCGATCATTGCATACTTTTGAGTTGTTTGGAGAAGTTATGCCATAAGTTCTCATTCTTCAGGCACCCCAGGCAGTGTCTCTTCCATGTATGCATGGAGTCACTTCAAAGAAAACTACTGTGTAAAAGCCTAGCAAAAGTAGTAAAACTCATTTTGATGCTCTCTTGATGTGCAGTGGGCTCTGCCATGGGTTCTCACGATCACTCCAGCATAAAGAAAAAAGCAATCCTGTCTCTGCCTTTTTATTACATGTTAAACCTCAAAACCCAAAAACATAAATAGAAACAATGACCAGTTCTGCTGTGTGCCTCTGACACTAATGGAAATACAGAAACCACACGTGGATTCATTTGGAAAGAAGAAAAAAATACAGAAATGTTCTTCTCAGTCATTCAGGTAATATTACCTTCTGCAGTACTCTAATTCTTTTATATAGCTGCCATTGTGCAGACTGGAAAAATATTCACTGGGAGATCATAGTGAAATCCACCCAGACATCACGGGTTGATTACTTACAGTGAACTAAAGGATAAAAGTCCTGAGGAAGGGAAAATAAATTCTCTTTCCCCTTAAGACTATGTATTTTACTAAACTATGCTGAAAGATTCAACTTTAATCCCTTTGCAAAGCAACAAACAAGACAGGGACAAAAGCTCCCTCTCACAGATATTTGTTCTCGAATATGAAATTAATTTTCATTTACCTTAATTTGTTCTGTTTGCTAAGAATTTGTGGCCCTATTAAAGCCTGGACATATTTTAAGATCAAATTACTTTCTAGTGAATTTATCAGTTTATTAATCTCACACATCAATGGCATCTTCCTTTACCAACATCTCCATATCTCATGTTCATCTCTGGAGTGGCAAATCCATACATTGTATATATACACATCTCAATAGTCTGGAGAGTTCATATAACCCTCCTCATGACTAGGCCACCCTAAGTCTTGATCTCAGTTTCAAGTTGAGAAAGTAAGGGAGGAAGTAAATTATTTCTATGTATTTTTTGATTCAAGCACCCAAAAGGATGTTTCTTTACATCTTTGGACTCCTTGTCAGGAGTCCTACGGACAGACTTTAGGAGAGCAGTTTTTAGTGTCACTACCAGGTTGATCACTTCCAGGTCCCTCAGAAGAGCTTTGCCCAGAATTTGGCTTCCCATATTCCAGTTCCTTAGGACTTCTTCAGTTATATGTATATTGATAAATAAACTTGTGCACCACACACAGCTCTGAACTGATGATGAATAGATACTAAAAATAACTGAGCAATTATAGACATGATACTGGTTAAATTTCTTGATTCATTGACATCCAAATGCAAAAACTTCTCATGAGGACCCAGAAGAGAAGAAAAGAAAAATAAGTCCTAAGGACACAAAGAAAGCTGTGGGATTCTTTTATTTGGGGTAATTAATTTCAATAAATTCTGCTTCCAAAATGTATTAACAATAAACAATATGGGAAACATTTTTCAGAAACAACAGCATGCAAAACAGTCTTCTGGAAATGAAATCTTAGACATTCTCAGATGAGGGGCATTTGAAAGTTACGTTAACAAAGCATGGCTGGTTTTGACCTTATTATTTTGTTTTCCCTAAATAATTTCAGATAAACCTTCTACTGTCACAAACAAGACACTTCCTGTGCTTGTTCAAGAGGCTGACAGAACTGGTCAGGAACTCCTTATGAATCAATAAAGCTCACTTCTGACATCAGAGAAGCACACAGGAGCTAGTGGTGGGTTCCCCCTTCAGCACAAGATGAGCAGGGAAGCCCTAGACAGGTTTTGATTGTGAGAGACCAACTGTCAAATAATAACTGGGATGAAAGCCCCACAAAAATACTCAGTCAATTAATTCATAGGATCTTTAAAAAACATGATCTAAAACAAGTGCTGTTACCACGTGTGTGTCAACATCAAACCACTCTCATACAGAGATGACAGAAATGTGAAGTTAAACTCCTGAATTCCTAGAAAAGCTAGAAAGCATGATAAAAACATTATAAACAAGAAAGCACAAATCTGATCTCAAAATGAACATGAATAAAACCAGCATCACAAAAAACAACTATGTCAAATAAAAAGATTTTATTATTGTACTATGCCACTGGAGAAAATAGATGACTTTGCAATAGCTATGGGAACAGATAAGCATTAATGACAGCATGGGAA
Organism: Apus apus; assembly: GCF_020740795.1. Lineage (NCBI taxonomy): Eukaryota > Metazoa > Chordata > Aves > Apodiformes > Apodidae > Apus > Apus apus. Next base: position 57,710,343 of record NC_067285.1, on the reverse strand, counting down.
AGATGAAAGAGATTAACTAGCTATTCTGGCAATGTGTCCTCCCAGCCTTGACCTAGAGTGCAATGCAATATGGCTTATTTTTTACATAAAATACTTAACATGTCTCATAAAATGCTTTATAGGGAGAGTCAGCTAAGGTAAAGGAAGACTACAAAGAAATGCAATCCCAAGAGAAAGTAATAAGTAATTGTGATAAAAGTCTGCACAGTTTCCTTGTTCTCCCTTTTCTGTACACACCTCTTGTAAAATCTGCAGATTTGTCTTCATGTTTTCTACCTTTCTATGCATGCCTTCATACTTTAACATCACAAGCCAATGTAAGATGTTATGCATTCATTACTTTAATTTACTTATTCTACAGAACTTACTCTTCTGGTTGTTAATTGGCTTTACAGAAGAAAGAAAAGCACAGGCTCTGCATCTAGCAACCTCCCATTTTTTATGTGATAACCTTGATAAATTCAGTTCTTAAAGACTCTTAAAATAAAGGGATATTTATCCACTACTCTGCAAGCAGAAGTCTTGCAACCAATTTTCCTTGGTATCTCTTCTCAAATCCACACACAGCAAACAGACATACCTGGTTATTCCTGAGAATTGTTACCTGGGTCTTTCCTGTAAACCGTCCTGCACCAAAAGGCTTGAATAAGTTTACATTTCAAACGCCTAATATTGCACCCAGAGTCAGAAGTGTTTATTCCTTCTAGGTGATGGCAGCACTTTCTTGTAGTATTTTGTTTCATTTTTCTTGCAAATTCTTCTTTGCATTTTTACCAGTTTACTTTAAGCAGAGACTGTTGTATGTTATGTAAAATAAAACAACAAACCAAGCCAAACCACCAATAAATTAAAACCACAACCCCCAGGAATACCTAGGACACCTACTGATTTGTAAGACTGAGGGGATGGATCCAGGGAGAAATTTATAAGGAAAATGAGAGGAATAAGAGTTCAGAGTCCTTTTCTGCTGATGGGGTGCAGATAGATAAGATGGGACAAGTCAAACTACCTTCCCAAGTAGTGACACTGTGGAGGAAGGGACTCAAGGGAGGCAGACACCACCACAAGGAGTAGAAATCTGAAGCTAGGCTGGCAGTGGAGCCATGTGGAACAAACTACAGGAAGTTTTCATTTCTGTAAGAACTAAGCACAATTTTACAGTTGGGCTTACAGGCAGTGGTTGAGTGTGAACTAATAAAGGAATAATAAAGTCATTCATTTGCACTGAGACATACAGTGCATCCATAGTGCTAAGTCCATTCTGTGATTAGAGGCTCTGACTCTGAAGTCAGTTAAGTTGTGCTTGAAGATGCCAAGACCAAGTTGGGCCCACTTACAGTTACACAGTATCACAGTTATCGAAAATGCCAATCTCCACCAGGTAAAATGGAAAAATAAGGAATAAGCAATGACATGCAATAACATGCAGGCTTCAAGAAGGTGGTGGGATGTATCACTAGTCCACAGAAATGGTCCTGGAAGAGACTTCTGTGATATGTTTATGACTATGTCAATAAGGGCTTAAGCAAGTCTTGATACTATGTTAACCCACAGAACTGTAGCATAGCAAGCACACCAAAATAAAATTATCTCACATTCTGTCTTTAGTTCTACATTATTATTATTCTGAGAAAATCCATCCTCTTATTTTTGTGATTCTATTATCTTGTCCAGCATTTCTTGAAGTAAACTTGCCTATTGCCAAGCAAAGTTTTTGATTCATTGTAGCAAGGAATTTGATTTCACTTACAATGGAAGGGAGATTCATATATTTTGGCACATATTCTGCTTGTGTACCATTAAGTCCTTATTTTTCATTTAAGACTCAGCACATCATCTAAGACAATAGAAGTAACCTTTAATATCTACTTTTTCAAAGCTGTCACCATAGTTCTATACTAAGTGAATCTCATGCATTGCAAAAATACAGGAGAATTCTTGGAAAAAATAATTTTTACATTCACATGAATGCTGGTGTGGTTAATAATGACTAAATTTTTCCAGAGAAGAATAAAGAGCTATTTATGATTTAACATTAAGATGGAATGCTGACACAAACAAAACTAAGAGAGAAAGAGAAGAATCATTGTGTGCAGCTGACATTGGGAGCTGTGATAAGCACAAGTGGTTGTTACATCATTAGAAATTAAATCATTGCTCTTTTCTCAACATCCTTGCATTATGTCTTATAAACTTTGTCACATTATTTCTAGAAGGAACTGTAAAGAAAAAAAAAAGAAGTAGTAAAATGCTTATTATCTGCTTGTCCATGACTTGCTTCTATGCTAGTCTCGATTTATTTGTTTCCCAGGGGAACATAATTCAGTTGTTTGCGTTGACAGCAAAGAAACTCAGAACAGAGCATGAGCAGAGAATTTTTTCCCTGTCCTGTATTAGATGTAGCAGATGGATTCCTAGCTCATACATGTTAAACCTGAATGCAGCTAGGAGCTTGTTGCCCAAGGTTTGAAAATGTTTCCTCTTCCACTTCAAGATGATAGCAAGACTGTTTCATAAATTGTTTCCACCACTTCATCAGTTAGCTATAGATCTTAACCGTATCCCTCATTTTGTGGAAAAACATGCCTTAACAAGTCCTACCTATACTTTCTAATACAGGTAATAATACTTTTAGACCGTTTTTGTAAATTTTGGAAAAAATCAATATTTCTAATATCTCCTCTGAAAACCAGGCTTTTATATGGTGTGCTTAAGGGGGAACACAAAGACCAAGACACTTAAAATCAAAAGTTAGGCTTAAAAATCTCCATCACAGTATTTTGATGTTTTAAGCTTTCACATCACAGAGCTATGGTGGCACTTCTAACAGATTTAGGTTTCATCATGTTTCTGTAAATTGCAAATACAAATACAAATACTTACAGAAGGACATTGTACTTTCTTGTTGTCCATTTGGGACCAGGCCAGTCATTTCTGTTTGAAGCAGAGAAAGAATAAGCCTTCAGTAAAAAATAATTTACTTTTCTGAGCCATACTGGTGAGAAGGGAAGTGTTAATTCTGATTGTCCCTCCTTGTCCATCTCCTAGGAGAGAAGCTTTGCAGAGGAGCGCACAGAAAGAGAAATGCTTGTGGCACACTGCCCTTCCTACAGCTCTTATGAGGTGCCTGACACTGGTCAGGGAGAAGTTGATGGGATGGCAGGGAAATGCTTTTCAATTTGGCAATGAGCTTGATCACAATAACATGCTTCAGTGTTAGGAGGTCTTCCCTGCAAGGAGCAGGGCTTTTTTGCAAATGAAGTAGTTTAGTTTGGATGCAGCACCCATAGGACCAGATCGCTCTCCAAGCAGCTGTAGATGACAGGCTTTGCAGAAACAGGGATGCTCAGCCCAGATGTGCTTCTCCAGCTCTCTCTCTTCATGTGCCACAGCCCTGCCCAGCTTTGGTGTGTCCAGCACTGACATGCTCAGTTAGGCTTCCAAAGACCACAGGCTTGTCTTCAACCTGCTAACAGACTTGCAAGTTTTTGCCTTAGATCTGAGAAGCACTTTTTGATAGGAACAGCTGAAACCTACCTTACTTGAGGGGAGCTGTTCCAGTTCTCTAGATACTTCCCACTACTGAATGGTTCATCACCACTGTGATGGACAGACAGGGCCCTACAGCCTGGCAGCCTTACACCTACAATACTTCCAGAAGTCTGTGCAGTTGTAGGGCAGAAAAAGGGAAAGAAGCTCACCATAAGTCCATAAATGCCTAAATTTCCTTTTAGTTCCTATTTTTGGGGCAAATAAGATGCCAAGACATGCACATCTCTTCAACTTGTTTGAGTTAGAATTTCTAGAAATTGAGTTTCATTGGAAAAGGAATTAAAATGGCCCACAACATGAGCAAGGATTAACCTAAAGACAGCACGCTCCTTGTTCAGCTGCCCATAACTAATAAGCATTGATAGGGCTTTACCTGAAATCCCAGCTTTGCCAGGTACATTCCTCTGGATCAAGATCTCTCTACATGCTAGTTATCCTTTTGGGATGCAGGTGGCCTGCAATCTACACCAGTGAGCTCTTCTAAAGTAGGGTGGCAGTCCCAGTGGCAGAAGGCAGAGGGAGGGAAAAGATGTGTACCTTTGCACTCACTCCATCTTAACAGGACTTTGTAGCTAAAGAAATGCAGGAGCCCTACCAAGAACTGAAGATACTCCTCTGCTTCAGTACTGCTTATTTTGCTAATCCTATCTTTTTACCTTCCTTGCACTGAGCAGGGCAGGTACCCTCTGGGTGGGACAGGATGTGTCTAAGAATTTTAAACTTTGGCTAGTTGTTTAATTAATTGGGTCATCAGTCACCTAACAGGCTCGATTGGGGGAACTGAGTCACAGCCAAACTTCCACACTGAGTTGCAGAGCACTGGTTATTATATTGTAAACAAGACTTGAGCACCATGTGTGTGATAAATACCAGAGTATTAAATGCATTCCTCTGCTCACATCTCAGAGTTATTTCAAAGATTGCTTTCTGAAAAAAACACCAAAAAAATAAACCAACAAACAAACAAAAAAAAACCACCACACCAAAAAAACCCCACAAAAACCCCACAACTTTGCAATGTCTTCTAGAAATAAGAAAAATGCATAATTTTGATATTTCGTTATTTCTGAGTTGTTTTATTGGAAAATAAAACCTTCCTTCAGCCACTAATGAGAACGAATTATTTATATTTAATAGAGTTTAAGTGGTAGTGGAGAAAAACTGCATCTTAAATTGAGCCTTCAGCTCCTAATTGGCCCTCTCAAACTGTATGAGACCATTTATATGCTGAAGAAAGTTGCTGCAGTACCTAGCCATCTGTATAACCCTCCATCTCTATTTTATTTGGGTGAATTATAATGGAGATTTACAGGAATCTGTGGTCTGCAGAATATCTTTGTTTAAAATGTAATTGTCATGTATCAGCAGGAGTTCTGCTCTGAAGAGGCCTGAACACCTAGCACATATAAATATACTAGACGGCACTTTCTTTCCCACCTGAGAAATTATTGTCCTGCTTGGGTGCATGAAACAGGATAGAGCAAGGCAAACCAGAAGGTATTTTGTGAGGCAGAAGAAACTGGGTAGTCAATTAATTATCTATCATACAGGTATTTTGAAGTACAAGTGTTAAACCTTTTACGACCTATCTTTTGGTGATGTGATATATGTAAAACAAGTCTTATACTGAGAATGGTACAATGCTGTTGCTTTTTTTAAAAAAAAACAACTGCTGAGAAAATAAAATTAAAGATGAAAAAAAATGGAATTTTTATACAGGTGACTTACTGTAGCAGTCCCTTTTATTTCTCACTTCATGTAGCCTTTGAGGACTCATTTAACCAATGACATTATCCCATTTGATTACAATATTCCATCCTTTTTAATACAGGAATAGCAATAGCTTCCCAAAAGATGTCTGAAAAGGAAAACTGTGACTTGAACAGGACAGCTTTGAGTTCTGCTGCACTGAATAGCTGTCCTTCCTAGTGCTTCTCAAATGGTAGCCATCTGATAAGGAGGTAGATATGCTGCATATGTGACTGCAAGAAACAAAAAGGTTCTTTATGGCATACACATTTGTATATATATTGATGTGTGTATATATGTGTGTATACATATGTGTAAGTAGTATAAGTAGTAAAATTACATTATTTCTCCTTTACCTTCTGAATTCTGTTATCTTAGTTTTTCTGGTGGGCTCTATGGAAGTGAATGGTTCAAGTGCAGAGCTGGAGATAACCCTGTTTTTTAACAAGCTTTCTTGTTTTCACAGAGGTCTGTTTGAAGTATCTCGTTTTACTAAGAAATTGCCTCAGGGTGGAAGGTCACATTGGTTTTTCTTTCTTACTTGCTAGTCACATGCTACTTTACTGTAGTAACAAGGTTAAGGCACTGGAATCAAATATAAGACCAGAATGTTCTCTATTTTAGGGAAAATAAAGATTCTTTCATATTTGCTACACTGACTGTCAGGGCTTGCACACCAACATTTTTGCCATGACATCTGATCCTGGAGCATAAATTCATGTACTTGTCAGTGCTGCTCTGCAAAAGACATATTCAGCTTGAACATTAAAATGCACTGGAGGCTGCTGAAGAGTGGATTGATTTAGAGTCCCAAGACAGCCTTCATATGATGCATAATTCCTACAAAACAAGAAGGTTGTAGGTTGGTTAAGCCCATACTAAATCACATACAAATACAAGAAGATGAACATGCTAAGCGGGTGAGATTTTCACTTTTTAGGTAGCCCTGAGCACATAGTAGCAAAATATTTCACTATCTTAAGAAGAACCTGGTGGTCAAGCTGTGATTTACGAAGAGAGCAACTTTAATTTTTCTCTCACTGATTTGAGTGAAAAAACATTAATTTGTGCTCAAAGAATGGTTTAGATATATTTTTAAAAATTTAAAACAAAATCATCTAACATATGCCTTGAGTTTTGTGACTGTCTATAATTTCGCCAGAGGCTGCTATTATTTTGTAATCCTAATAATTAAGGATGCTCCAACTGAATGACCATCATCTCCATCACAAAAGTGTTCCAGAGACCTAAAACACAGGCCTGGGGTGGAATGCAAATGCCTAAGCACATGTGTCTACTGCTATTTTAAATGCAAGATGCTTTATTGAATCAGTCACCTGTAGGTGTTTTGTCACATATGCCAGCTTTATATCATCACTTCAGACATAGAGGATGCAGAAAATGACAATAGGTGATCATGTTAGGCTCCTGACCAATCCTCTGGGTCACCTGAAAGTTTGTTTCTAGAAGTACAGTTATCTTTATTTTTTTTTTAAAGCACCTATGCATATATTTCCCAGAAGTAAATGCAACAGAAGCAATGAACAGACTAAAACTAAAAACAAATTGCAAAGTTTTGCCACTGAAAATTTTCGTACATGGCAAGTATGCCCCATACCAATCCCACCCCTCCAATGCAGAAAATACTACAGTGATGTAATCTGGATGAAAATAACCACACCTTTTTCTTTCAGACATATTCTTAAACAGAATAGTATCGTGGAAGCAAAAATCTGGTGAAACAAAATGCTTGGGTACATAAGTAATCCCACTACACAGAAAGAACTGCTTGTGTGCTCCAAGATAAGCATATTCCTAAATGTTGCATTAAGCTAAAGCCAAAGAAAATAGGTATAGAAGACAGACAAGGAAGGCATGTTAGTGGAAATGTAGAGTAAGAGAGAAAACCAGTGCAAGGTGAAAGCAACAAATTTTGATCAATCAGCAGGCATAAGGGTAGGAGAATGAACCTGAAATTATTTTCTGGGAAAGAAAAATTGAATCTTTTGAGTTAATCCCCAGTGTTCATTGTTGTGAGTGAATGTTCAGGTGGAAAGAGTTTTAAGCAAACAGAAGGTAACATTTGCTGAAGATTAATTTTGCACTAAATATTATCAGGTTTTCTTTGAGGTATTTTGTCATCTGGGTTACATTCACTCCATCAGTGCAATACCATAGGTTCTGTGGAGTTCAAATAAAACAAGATATCTCAAGTCAACTGGGAAACTGAGATGCCCTGCCAGGGAAAAACAAAACAAAACAAGGCATGAGGCAAATTACGAATGCTATAGTGAATGCACTTATGAATTGCAATCTTCTAGGCTCACTCAACAAAAAGAAAAATTATATGGATTTGTCAAGTAACATTTCACAGCAACCACTTCCATCAGCTCACAGTTCCTGCTCTGCTGTAGTTTATTCCAAATATTACAGTTGAAATTCTGTGCTCCTCCAAGCCTGATGCAAAGGTGAACCCTGCTGTCTTGATCCTTGTTTCCACAGTCAGGGAGCTGAATCATGCAAAGGTGGGGTGTACCCACATGTACTGAAGTGGAAAACCTGTGTTCAGAAATTCCTGCCTCCTCTTCCAGCTGACTTCCACTCCTGTTGTTACCCACCTACCAATGGTTCCTTACAAGCAAATTCCCTGTGAGGCTGCTTTCTGAACCAGATATGTCTAAATGATGTCTTTAGCATTCATAAACTGGCTAGGGGACAAATAGCAAAGCAAGAGATGGAATACTGTATGGAGAAGAAAATTCAGATTAAAATGCACCATATAGTCCTGGTGTATCATTCAACCAGCTGGGCTAAATGTCAAAGTGACTGACACTTAACTCATGCAAAACTCCCACAGATTGGAATAAGAGCGATGCATAAATAGTGACTTTAGGATCAAGTCTGTTCCCAGGAGCTACTGAACACTCCTCACTTCTACCACAGTCCTGGAATACACTCATCAGCATCCAAGAATCTGCCCCAAATCCTAGCTGTGTTTTGCACCATTTGCATTCTCATTCTATCTCATTACTGAATAAATATATTCATGCCTTTTTTGTTGTTGGTTGGTTTATTTGTTTTACTATAGAAGTGTATGTATGGCTTTAATGATTTTAAGAAGAATTTTACCAATAGAGAACAACAAATACAAATTCCTGGTTCTTTTCTGTAATGCAGAAAGAAGTTATGCCAATTATAGTGTCACCAAGAGGCTGAAATGTTGTTGATCAGAGGCTGATTGCACTGTTTGTAGCCATTTGATGTCCCTAAATCTGCTTCTCTTCTAACTGACAGTGTAAATAGCAGAGAAAGTCGACACAGGTTTTCGTCCCTGACTACTCTCTCCACAATTAATTCAGAATCAAAGTCTTCTGTACCAATAAAACGCTCTGCTATTTAAGTAAATTATCTTTGATAATTAGATACATTAAACACATGAAAGGTGATTAAATATTTGGGTACTACAGCTGTGCTGTCCACATAAAGGCCATATGTAGCAGTTTGTCTCAAGAAACTCCTTAACCTAATGAAACACACAAATTAGAAACATTTCTATGCTGTTTCTAGGAGGATTTTCAAATGTTTTTCATTTCTGCAAAAGTAAAAAAGACTTTTGCACAATTCTTTACATTGTCAGAGTTCCTTTTCTAATTTTTAGAAACAGAAACATGAATAAAATTATTAAACATTGTTATTCTATTTGAAGCTATGGCAGTTTCTTGTACTTCAGGGATAGGCACCAACAGATTTCAACGCTTTCTGAAGTTGACTGTATCGCCTGCAATATGAATCATCATATTGTACCATGGAAAGTGAGGAAATATGCAGATAGAAAAGAGAAACTTTTGATTTCTACCATTATCCCTGCTCAATGGCCCAGGTATCTCTGCCTCTTTATTCAGATGGGGTCTGCATCTATCCCAGAATAAACTGAACTACTACATATGATTCAGTACAGAAGGCAATAGTTTTAGTAAAATGCTTTCTCTTTATCTTCATTGAGTGATAAAGAGTCAAGTTTCACTTGTAAACAGCAGTTACATGGTTTTAGTGTCTTGCCAGCGCGACAGCATGTTCATCACTTCTAGCTTCAGCAGAGTGTACAGCCTCACCAGAGCAAAGTGTGGGGCTGTGTTTAACAGGTAGCTAGAATTCCATTGGTTCAACAAATGAAGGTATGTCCATTGGTAGAAAAATAATCTAGATTTGTCAGAAATATCTAGTCTGTCTTTTGCAAAACCTGCACTGTTATCACACAACCCAGAGCTTTTCCCTTTTAATAGATTCGTCTTTTTCTGCAACTTTTTTGGATAACACTTCCCTGCATATGTAGTGTCAGCCAACTGTACATTTTTTTAGAACTTCCAAGTATAAGCAAATGCTTCAGTTTCCATATGAACTTAGATTCTAACTTTTTTTGTAAGGAGCGCAGCCTACAAAGGATTTTCTGCTGTTTTTCACAATTATTCCTTATCACAAGTGCTCTTTGGAAACACTTTGACAGCACCTCTCACTTTACACCTGGCTATTTCAGGAGCAGCAACGTTCCAGCTTTCTCTGTCCTCAGCAGAATAAAAGTGTATAGTCAGTTTCATGACTTCACACAGAATTCCATGCAGAACTGCCCAAAAGGAATTAGTCAGCTTTTGATTTCCACCCCAGCCTTCACTGCTTTAACACATTTAACCTCTGATGCCCCTTGCAGATTTCAGTCATATTCAAAAACTCCAGCTTGCCTCAGTCTCAGTCTTCTCAGCCCCATTTGATGCAGGCAGGCAGGACAGCAACCAGTGAGTGTTGATGATGCCTCAGATCCTTCACCTTCCTCATCTCTTCCATCTGACATGTCTAAAATTTTCAAGACTAGCATGCTAGCACTGTCAGCAGACATCTTGTGTACTTCAAGGCTTTTATGTGTTGTCACTGTTTCTCAGTGTGTGCATCCTTGTTTTGCTGACTTTGGGATACTGTGAGGTTTTTTGCCTGTGTGTTGCCCTTTTCTACACAACGGGCATGATTTCTAGAGGAGGCTGTGAACACTAAAGGTTGGTGGGCTATGCTGTCTGCCTGTCTGTCAAGCAGCTTCAGGAGGGACCACAGCTGGCTGTGCCTCTGCTCCCCATAGCAGAGCCCACCCTTGGCACAGGCTCTGCTATGGCTGTAGCAGCCTGCTATATAGAAACCTTTTCTTGTGAGGATGTTTTATGACTAACTCAAAATTGAAGAGACAGAAAGTTAACATTTAAAATTGTATACTGAAACCAACAAAAAAAAATCTGTATTCACATCTGTTTGCTTCAAAAACAAAGAAACAGAACTTCATGTAAAGAAGAAAGTATTTTGTTTTAATCTGATGAACTATTTCCCTTTATTTATCCTTCTTTAAGAAAATAATCATGGTTGTGATCAACATATGCAGCCCTCAGTTCAATTTTCAGAGATTTGCTGAAATTCTGTGGAGAAATATTTGATTTCCAGTCTGCAAGAGAGCAGATGTTTAGCATGGTCCAACACTTCATCTGCTAGCCCCATAACAGTGACATTAGTCCTCACATTGATTGTGAGGAAGAAATATATGATCTTGTGGCGGAAACACAGAAACTGACCACTTCAGTCCTGTCCTTAGTCCCACTGCAGATTTCCTGCACAGCCTGGGGCAAATGACATAATCTCTCTGTGCCTCCATTTCTTCCTCTCTGAAGTCTGTCTGGGTTTTTATAGACACCTTTATCACTGCAGCTGGGGAAGTCCTCCTCAGAGCAAGACAAACAAATGCTCAGCTGCTTCAGGTTTGAAGTCCCCTTTTATTTCAGCAGAAACACTTGGAGGAATAGCATAAAATGTTGTACAATACCCCACACCCCCAGCAAGTAGAAGCCAAAGGCTTGGTCAGCAGCCCAGCTTCTTCTGGCATGCAGAGGATATGCGCTTCCACCCAGCTGATGACAGACACAGTGGTATCAGAAAGATAAGAACAGTCAATAATTCACAGTTGATTCTTCTTTCAAATAGACACCAAAAGCTGAAGCCTTGGAAAGGTCACTGAGAAGCAAATCTAACTAAATAAATAAATTTATAAGTTAGTATTCAAATACTTTTTATGTTTAAAATATATTTTAAGAGAAAAAAAACTCAATATGTTCTTGAACAGCCCAAAAGCTGACACTGTGGTATATGCAGAAGTACAGGGAAATCCAAGGTCTGAAATAATGTCACCCATCACAAGTTACCAAAAGCCTAGAAATTTCCCTCTTCCCTTTCCGATTTTCTGAATTTATAAAAGTACGCATACAGAAGAAAACAAGCTAAAATGCTTTTAGAACAAAATCTAGTTTGAAATAAACGTGAAGTACAGAAAATCACAGGAGTAATCTGGTCTAATCGTTTCTGTCATTATCAGGCTGATTTTCAGATTGAAAGGATTCTGATATTGCAAGTAATCATTAAATAAATATCCAGAATTTTGGATCTATAGCTGAATGAAACTCTGTGTGTTGCTTGGTGATGAGCATCATTACTTCCCAGATACTCAGTTATCCTGAAATGACCTGAAAAAGCAGCAGCATCACAAAAATACATTGTAGATTTTATGAGGTCGGTTTCAATTATATCCAGGCTGTTACTTCTAACACACTTTCCTCTGAGCACTGTATCTATTATTTGAAAATGTTACTTTATGTTTGCTGTGATATTCTCCAGACTTTTAATAAAATTCCTTTGAAAATGCCTATTTATCAGTAGTAGGCATAAGCCTGACTTTTGCCTTGGGAAACAGTGATCTTCCTGGAAGAATTACTTTAGGTTGCTAGAAAGATTAAAAACATAATTTAGTCTTATAGAAACATGAGGTATAACTTTAAAAACCTGGCTTTCTAGATATATGGTTTGTTCTTTGGTCAAAATTAAAACAAAGAATGAAAAGACTTTTCTAAAAGGTGTACTTTTCATCTACTTGCTCTTTATAGCAAAAATGCACTTACCTTGGCTTTCTATATAAGGTATTTTATATCATCTAGAATTATGGCTGGTGTGTATAAAGGTTGTGTCAGCATTTCCATTATAAAACCATATTTTAGGGGGTTTATAACTCAGCCATAAAAACTCACTCCACACTGAAACTTGGCAAACAAAATCCTAACCTGGAATATCACCACCATTTTATAAAAACCCCTCACATTTGGCTGGTTTTCAGTTTTCTGCATGACACATAAAATGGTAAGGGTTTTGGGGTGGGGATGAAGGGCAGCAGCTGCCTGAAGTTGCTGCTTGCCAGCACTGAAGGAATGAGGAATTGCACAACTTCCACCCAAGCTACACTGCCTTGTCACTGATGAGTTGGAGGTGATTCTCCCTCTACTCCACTATCATGAGATCCCACCAGGAATATTGTGTCCATTTCTGGAGCTCCCAACAAAAGAAGAACATGGGGCTTTCGGAGCAAGTCCATAGAAGGGCCACAAAGATGATCAGAGGGCTGGAGACCTCCCCTATGAAGACATGCTGAGACAGCTGGGGTTGTTCAGCCTGAAGAGGAGGCTCCAGGGAGACCTTATAGCAGCCTTCTAGTACTTGAAGGGGCTACAGGAAAGCTGGGGAGGGGCTTTCTAAAAGGGCATGTAGTGAAAGGACCTGGGGGAATGGCTTCAAGCTGGAAGAGGGTATATAGAGAGCAGATATTAGGAAGAAATTCTTTACTGTGAGAGGTGTGAGGCACTGGAACAGGTTGCCCAGGGAAGCTGTGGATGTCCCCTCCTGGAAGTACTGAAGGCCAGGTTGGCTGGGGCTAGGAGCAGTCTGGTGTAGTGGGAAGTGTCACTGCCCATGGCAGAGGGATTTGAACTAGATGATCTTTAAGGTCGCTTCCAGCTCAAACCATTCTATGATTCTCTGAGTATTCACTACTGGCATCGTTCTGCCCTATGTGCACAGGAGATATGAGCTGCCCCTGTGCCAGGCTGGCAAGGCTCCTTGAGTGTTTAACCTACAAAAAAGCAATGAGAAGACCACTGCTCCCCCAGACCCAAAGCTGTACATGAGGGTAGGAAGGTCAGGAGAAACCACCTTCAGAGGTGCCACTGCATGAGGCAGGAGGGCCAGTCATCTCACACAGCAGCAGCACCATGTGCACCGTTTAGCCCAGAAGTGAAAAAAGGCAGATATTCAGTGTCCATGCAACTCTTAAACACCCTGTGTTGCTGCTTTTTAGAAATATTTGTGAAATATCTCATGACAGGAGCAGCCTTTCATAATTTATGCCTCAAGTAGTGCTCAGGATCATGTTGAAGGTGGAACCGCTGACAAGCTACACTCCCATATATGTGAAAATGACCACATTGTATTCAAATTCAGCACTATCATGGGAGGAAACGGAACAAGGAACACCCCCAAATCCAATATTTGGATCTTACATAAAGTAAGGGAGGGAGATAAATGGTCAGTGAAAGTGGAAGCAAAAAAAAAGAGTAAAATGCTTGCGGTCAGGAGACATGTTTAATGACACCAGATGAGACCCTCAGAAGTTATACCTGCCATCAAAGTCTCCCACTGGAAAAAAGACTCAGAAGAGAGCTCAGGAAGCAGAGAAAAGGTGGCTATAGGTAAAATGATACCCTTCAGAAATGACAAATAGCTCCCAAAAAAGGAGAAGCACATGAATCTTGACAAGTTAAATGTTAAACCTCAGGAAGGCATGCCAATTTATTGAGGAGCAACTTAATAAGGGAACTCGTTAAAGGAATAAAAGTTAATAATAAAACCTTTTTGAAATGTTTCAGGAGCAGGAAGACAGTCAGAAAGTCAGTGGGGTGAATCCCAGATCTGAGAAAAGTTCTTGATGACAGTAAAACTCTCAGAAGTGTTAATATGAATTACTTGCAACTTTGCAGTGGCTGTCAGATGGGCTCTCAAACCAAAGCTGAACTCTGGGAGAAATGAGTTGAAGAGCCTATCTCAAACTGGGTCTTTAGAAGTTTTTTAAAAATCTTGAAAAACTGAGAAGAGCTCTATTAAGGAAAATGGTATTAATACAAAAAACTGAAGGCACCAGTTCAACCACATTGCAAACTATAGTGTGGAAGTTGTCACTTGAACCAGCTCTCATGTGCAACAGCCTCCCTACAAGATTGGAGGTTAGATTGACCTTTGCTTTTGAGGCAGGATAGAGGATCTTATGGTGTACATAGTTACGAGTAATTTTTTTCTTAAAATTATATACGTACCTCTAATGCTCTGTTCCTTTTATTGAAGCTCAGCTTCTGGTGACCTAGATACTCCAGCTACACAAGATTAGAGATACTCATATGAAAAATGAGATTTTTGTTCCTTAGTCTCCTTGCTAGACATTCCACGCAGCATCTACTGCACTGAATGTTTTCATCAGAAAGCAGCAAATAATGTGACTGCTTGTGCCAGTGTCCAGGAGAACAATCCTGTAGATTCCTGCTCCCTTTGCACCACCAAGCCCTATGGCCTGTATAGTGCAGCTGCCACACTGAGAGTCATGTTGCTGGGAGGAGAAAGTTTATGAATGTTACACCAAAAATCTCCCACTGAGCAAAGAGACCATTTTCACAATGACCTTTCTGGCTCAGAGGAGTGTAGATCCAAGACCATCCATGTTAAAAGGGATAATTCCATTAATTTTTTTTTATTCTTTTGAAACAAATTCACCTCTGAAGCTGACTAGAAGTGTAGCCCTCAAGATTGGGTTGTAAACTGAGTTCACCTAGGGCTGCAGAGCTGTCTCATCCACCACAGATGCTTTTGAAGAGGACTACTCTGGCAGCAGGGGTGAAGTGCTTCACTGCCCCTCAGTCCCAACAATGAGGAGCTCTCCTGCCCTTTTGTGGCATCTTTCTCCTAATAAATTTTCACCTTGGAAAGGTTATTAGTTGCAGAAGTAAACAGTTCAAACTCCTGATCACTACATATGGTCACTACATATAAAAACTTATTTTTCTTGAAAAAACAAGCTAGTTATCTTTCATCTTCTTGTTTAGCTTTCTTCAGTGTTAGACCCTTAATTGCTTTCCATTCCTATAGGCAACTGTTTGAAAAGTAGAAACACCCTCCATAGCACTACAGCTCAGTGGCCTACACAGACAGCATCCTGCCCATTAATTGCAGTTACTGTCAGAGAGTGTGTGGAGATCACATGGGCCTGTCATTTCTGCCACATCCTGCAAAGAAGAGCAAACCTTGCCTGTTTTCTAATACTGTCCTACATTACTTCTGTTTCAAAGCTATTTATTATGAGCTTTGGTATTACCTTTGAACATCGTTGTAGTTTCTTAGCTACACATCTACTGAAGTTTATTTCTATAGAGGGAACAAACAGGGATGTCATGTATGGAGGCTGCCCTCCAGTGCAAGAATGGGCCTCATATCACTAATGCTTCAAGTTAGAAACATTTAGGGATTTTTTCCTCTTTCCTTTACCTACTGTTACCTTTCAAAAGAACTCATTGGTACTAAAAACAGCCCATATGACTTCTTGAAGAAAATAAACATAGGGGTTTTTCTCCCCTACATCAAAACTGTGGACAGTGTGCAAGACAACATGATGATTGGCTCTCCTGGTCTTGATTGTGGCCATAACAAGAATGTGTTGATGATCTTTGCATGTGACATACCCACACTTCCTTCCTGTAGGGACGGGCACAAAACCAGGGATCACTAACTCTTAGACCCATACAAGCAATTCCTGTCAGGGATATCCACTGGTAGTAGTCCCTGTTTCATGTTCAACGTTTCCTGAAAGAGAGCAGTTTTTAATAAAGGTTTTGCACCTTCCAGTAAGAATGTTTTTGACATTTATGATGTAGCCTTCCTCTACACAATTACTTTACCAGAGCTCTCCAGCTGTTACCTCAAATGGCAGTAACTCTTGTGCATTTAGACATGAGAAAACATATATTCCACTCTGGTAGTCAGCAGAGAAAGTGTTAACTTCCCTGCTACTGTAAATTCAGCTCCAAAGTAGAGGGCGTCACTTCTTTCCAGCCTCCAGGCCAGATCAGTAAGATACAAATGCAAAACATGTGTGTTAGAGGAGGCAAGGAGTTAAAGAACTACTAAAATGTTGCAAACCTCTGAAAGCTTTAGTGATGCTTTTAATGTTCTCTCTTACAACATTGCATATCCTATTGCTGGTTTAGTGCTAGCAGTGTCTTCTTTTGTCTTTCACAAGTATGTTACGAGGACAGCTTTAGACAGTGTTTTAGCAAATACTGACACTGCAAAGGTTTCACTGTGGTCATCTCTAACCTGTGCTTGTCCCATTGCTTATGCTGCTTTCTTGGTGACAAAAGTAAATACAGTGAATTGCTGCTCAGATGTGTTGAGAGATTCCTGTTAGACAGGCAAGGTAGGGTTGCCTGGCCTAAGACAGGGTACTGCACTAAGAAAGGACTTACAGCAGCCTTCCAGTACCAGAAGGGGCCTATAGGAAAGCTGGGAAAAGGGACCTTTTACCAGAGCATGTAGTGATAGGATGAGGGGAAATGGTTTCAAGCTGAAAGAGGGTAGATTTAGATTAGATATTAGGAAGGAATTCTTTACTGTGAGGGTGGTGAGACAATGGAAGGGGTTGCCCAAAAAAGCTGTGGATGGTCCCCCCCCACACCCCAGAAGTGTTCAAGGCCAGGTCGGATGGGGCTTGGAGCAAGCTGGTCTAGTGGGAGATGTCCCTGGCCATGGCAGGGAGGTTGGAACTAGTTGATCTTTAAGGTCCCTTCCAACCAAAATAATTTTATTCTTTTCCAAAGCACTACCCCTCCTTTTCCTTGAACTCCCAAAGTACTCAATGATGACTAACAGCATTGTGCTGGCTTTACTGAGGGCACTTTGTGTAGTTGTGCTGCAGCTTCTGGCCTTCCTCACATGAAGCTGTATGATCTTATTGCTGTTGTAACACTCAAGCTTCTCACAGGCTTTGAGGAAACCTCCTTAACTCTCTCCCAATAGCCTGTTGGAGGTAGATGGCAACACTTTCATAGGCAGTACAAGGGAATTACTTGACCTCAAGTACTTCCCTGAAATGATCCTAGAAGCAGTGTGCACCTAGATGATGAATTTTAAGGAATAACAGAGGAATTTGTGGTTGCCCTGGAAACTGAGACCGGAGTCCAATCTGTGTGTTAGAGATGGAGCTGAGGTTGGACAGGTAAAGACTAGAGAGCTGAGATGAGCCAGGCAAATAAAACAAGAGATGTATGGACGGCAAAGTGATAATACTGATTGGTAATAATCACAGTTGCTAAATGCAGCTTGCCAGGCTTTTCACCTGACAATGAAGAAAATGAGGAGAGGATGACTATATGATCAAAAAGCAGTCAAGGACAGCCAGTAAGCAGATGGGAGAAGGCTTTCTGCCTTCACACAGTGCAGAGACCAGCGCTCCTGACCTACAGTGAAAGCTTCTGTGCAACACAAACCTTCACCTGAGAAGGCAAATCTCTTCAAAGGCTCATACATTTAGGAAATATCTTACAGATAATCTCTATTCAAGTGAGTTTATCTTTTTATATACTACTTGAATCCCCTTTGATTTGAAGAAGGAAAGAATTAACCAGCTTTGTAAATCTGGTTGATTTCTGCTGTTACTGAATTTGTTTTTGTGGACAGAACACTGCAACACAGTCCCATTTTGAGCATAACGTCAGAAGAAAGTCTGCATTTGCTTTTTTCCCACCCAGTTGGTTGTTTTCTGGTTTTTGGCAGGGAACAATCTGCACAGCTTCCAGATCATAAAGGAGAAGTAGCACTTCGACAAAAGAAGAAAAGTTGGACTTCTCATAATGTTAAGTCATTTAAAGTCACAGATTATATTTGGGAAAAATATGAAAGAAGGATTACTTTGAATAGCTATCCACTGTATTTTTTCCACTGTGTCATGAAAACTACTCTTAAACTTCTCATCTGCTTTTTATGCTTCCTTAAGGTTCACTATAGGATAGGAGAATTTAGGTTCACATTACTGTAAAACACAAAGTGGGCACTGCTTGTATTAGTAAAAGTGCTTTTTATAGGAACAGCTTCTTACTACCCACCCCAAACAATATAATTGCTAGCAGTTGAAGTGCAGCTTTTCTGTAACAGAAAGATCTGGTAGATCTTTATTGATGCAGCAACATCAGTCAGCCCCTCCTGGCATAGACTGTTACAGCTATGCTGGGAAATACTGGTACTGTAGATCTGGTTACATTATTATTTATCAGTAATTTCTTTCCTATCAATGACAACAGCATTAAGCAGACAGTCTTGCAAAGCTGAATGAAAAACAACCAAAAAGCTTAATTTTCATTATAGAAAGAAGAGTTTTAATCCTACATTAATATGTGGTAGAAATACATGGAATTAAAGGCCAAAAGCAAGAACATTGAAGTGGTTGTTACATGTCCCAATGTATGTGAAAAGAGGATTTCCACAGGAACACAGCACTCCCCCAAAAACTGTCAGTCATCGTTATTCAAGGGAACTCAGCTATGGAAATCCAAGTCAGATAGGAATATCCATGTCAGATAGGAATACGTGCAGCAAGTAATTGATTAATCTGTATCACAGCTTCCACTGTATATCAAATGATTAAAGAGATTGATCTGCACATTGAAGGAACAGTTAGTCTTCTGTTTTCTTCTGATAAACACTTTCTCCATTGTTCTATCCAAGACTTTTCACTCTTTAGTCCCTTCATGCTAGGAAATCAAGAAAGGGGTTATAATTATTGCTTTTGCTATCTGGAGATCATTAGCAATGTCATTAATGATCAGAACAAGAGATGTAAAAACTGTCCTGATTTGAGTTGAACATTTGTAGAAATTTGTTCAAAGAGATCAGTAAGTATTTCATTATGGTGTTATTGGGGTTTTTTTGAGGGCCCTTGTCTTGTAAAATATGTGGTGACATCAATTAAAAGTTAAAACTGAAGTAAGACATTAATCAAAAAGCATTTATATGCTACATTGTTTGTCCAAAGCCTGAATTAGATTTGAAAACTAGCCTGAATTAGAGAAGGCTGAGGTTCTCAATGACTTCTTTGTGCTCCCCTCACAGTAGAAGAAGAACAGGTTTGTGACATCTAAAGAACCTGAAGGTGCACAAGTCTATGGGACCGGATAGGGTCCTGAGGGAGCTGGCAGATGCAGTTGCTAAGCCTCTGTCCATCATATTTGAGAGGTCATGGCGGTCTGGTGACGTTCCCGCTGATTGGAAAAAACAGGGAACATAGCCTCTGCTTTTTAAAAGGGGAAAAAGGAAGACCCAGGGAACTATAGGTCAGTCAGTCTCACCTGTGTCCAGCAAGATCATGGAGCAGATCCTCCTGGAAAATCTGCTGAGGCACATGGAAAGTAAGGAAGTGATAGGTGACAGCCAACATGGCTTCACTAAGGGCAAATCATGCCTGACCAATTTGGCGGCCTTCTATGACAAGGCTACAGAGACGGTAGAAAATGGTAGAGCAACTGATGTCATCTACCTAGATTTGTGCAAGGCATTTGACACTGTCCCACATGACTTCCTGGTCTGCATGGATTTGACAGATGGACCACTTGGTGGATAATTAATTGGCTGGATGGCAGCACCCAGAGAGTTGTGGTCAATGGTTCAGTGTCCCAGTGGAGACACGTGAGGAGTGGCATTCCTCAGGAGTCAGTATTGGGACCAGTGTGGTGGGTGGGGAACTGGCTGACAGATGGTACCCAGAGGGTGATAGTAAATAGTTCTTCCTCAGACTGGCAACCAGTCACAAGTGCAGCCCCCCAGGAATCGATACTGAGCCCAAAGCTGCTTAACATCTTCATAAGTGACGTGGATGTTGGGATCAAGAGCACCCTGATGAAGTTTGCTGACAACATCAAGATGAGTGGAGAGGATGACACTCCAAAAGGGAGAGCCACCCTCCAGGATGACCTAGACAGACTGGAGGAGTGGGTTAGCAGGAACCTTATGAAGTTCAACAGGGAGAAGTGTAAGGTCTTGCACCCAGGAACATGTAACCCAGGAGCACAGTTCAGACTGGAAACTACCTGGCTGGAGAACAGCCCTGTGGAAAGGGACCTGGGCGTCTTGGTGGGTAACAGGTTCAACATGAGTGAGCAGTGTGCTGCTGCAGCAAAGAAGGACAACAGGATGTTGGGCTGCATCAATAAGGGCATCACCAGCAGAGACAAAGTCACCATCCCACTCTACTCAGCACTTGTCAGACCACATCTGGAGTGTTGTGTTCAGTTTTGGTCCCTGCTGTACAAAAAGGATGCAGACAGGCTGGGGAGAGTCCAAAGAAGGGCCATGAGGATCTCCAGAGGACTGGAGAACCCGCCATATGAGGAGAGGCTGAGAAAACTGTAGTATTACCTAGAAAGGTTGGACCAGATGATCCTTGAGGTCTCTTCCAACCTGGCAATCTATGATTCTAGGATTCTAAGATTCTAACAGATGTTTGCTTTGCAAATGGAAACCAGTACAGCTCAATTGACTGTAAAACTGAACACCAATGAAATCATAGACTGAATGTTGTGGTAAGTTAAAGGAATATATATAAGATAAATATTACATACACTTCTATTTGACTCATTTTAACTAAGATCTTGCTGCATTATTTCATTGCATGTATGTGTACATGTACAGTACATGCTGTATTGCATTAAATCAAAAGGGGAGAGCTAAAAGGAAAGAAAGTTATGACAAAGTTAAGGGACCATGGTGGAGGATGAGAAATAAGAGCAAGAAGCCAGACCCCTGGTATGGTGCCCTTAGGATGGACACCATTGTTTAAGTCTTACTTGCCCTGTATTCATGACAGGTAAGCTGGAAAACTGTCCTAGGACTTCCATTAAATACCCAACAAACTACTTGTGCATTGATTTATGGTGCTCATTCAAGTACCTGCAGCTGTTGCACACTGTGTTGGAACACATACCAGTTTTTTCTCTTGCACATTACTTCAGACCACCAACTGTGGATTATTAGATAACTACTCAGATGCATTCTTCTAGGTAAGCATTTCTATGTCAATATACAAAGTAATAGGCATATTTGACAAGGATATGATGCAACTTCAACAGCCTTGGTACACTGTGTGCAGTCTTTGTGGTGGTGGGTTTCTGAGAAGGTCCTGCCCCAGGAGCAAATCCACAAGCCTGCTCTGAGGCCAAGGGTAGTGCAGAAATGTGTTCATGACAGATTTTAACCAAATCCAGCCAACTTCAGCATATACTACAGAGGATAATTACCTTTAACACTATTACACTGGAAACTAAAACCTAATCAATATAAGATATGGAAACAAGACATTTATTTTTTCTTACTTTCATGTAATGTTCATCCCTCACACAACTGTTACTGCCTAACTAACTTCGTCCCCTCAAATTTGCAGAAGTATCTGTACAGGTCAAAATAAACATCCAGGAGATAAAAAATCCCATTTCCTTTTCAGTTGAACTATCTCCAAAGCACTAAAATATGAACATATGCTACAGTATTACTCACTATATAAAAATACATATGGTAGTAGATACACAGTATAGTTAAAACACAAAATTACACAAGCTACATATACAAACCTACAACAACTTCATCTATAAACATACCCAGTCAATCAAACCCTATATATAAAAATATTTTATTGTTCTCTTCCAGACACTAGACAAAAAGTTACAGAACTAGGAATGTAGGCATTCCTCTTGACAATTTCATTACATTCATAACCAACAGGATTTTTTTCAAAGTACAGTGTTGCCACCTCCCATGATTTTAATGAATTTTCATTATTTGTCAGTTTCTCAAGTCTCACCTCCTGAAAATCCAAATTCAGCATTTTAAAAACAGGTGTTTTTTTCATCATATTAGGGAGACAGTTTATGTCAGTTTCAATACTTAGAAATTCAGTTACTAGAAACAAATATAAATAATTCAACTTGGTATTCTGAAACTATTGTTCCTTACTCTAACAGGAAAGGTTATCATTAATCCACCTCAATCTGCTGATTCTTTTTTTCAGACAAATTCCCTTCCAAATGACTGTGGTTTAAAATAAAATCTAAAAACATCAGAGTATTTTGACTTTTTTTTTTTTTAATTATTTATTGGAAAGGAAAGCCAGTTTTCTAAGCCTACATTTTCCTTGCTGAAAGTTCCTTTAATTTTTAAAAAGCAGAGGAGGCTTAAAGACTTGAGATTGGTAGATCTTACTGATTTTAACCCCTGAAAATAATAATAAAAAATATTTTTTCATTGCCTCAGCCACAGGTAAAATGTTTTCTTTGCATGTACAAGTCTTGAAATGTCCTCAGTGGGGGTTGAGGTCAGAGCTTTCAGTGCAAGCAAAGCACTTGCAGAAGATCATTGCCTTTTTATACATTGATACAAGAAGATACAACAATTAACAATGACAGATGTTTATGCCTCCCAAATCTCATAGCAGTCTGCAGCCTAAAAAATGGTTTCTTGAAAGCCTTCTAATACACCTTACTCCTCAACTAGCTGTTTGTATTTATTTGTGCAGGACACTGACTGAATACTGTGGACTCTGGCGATTGAAGTGTCTCATCTGGCAAACTCCTGGCAATAGCAAGGCAGCAGATTACTTTGATAACTGTAGTATTTAGTCAAGATACTTCCCTCCATTTCACCAGCTAGAGCCTTTCCATTACTTAATTTCTTCAGTGAAGCATTGCCTGGTATGAAGTCCAAAAGCAGCATCTGAGTATAAAAATCAGGTCTGAAGCTCCCTATAAAAATAAAGATTTTTTTTAAAATTTGCTGCTAGGCACCGGAGCAAAACTGATACTTAGCTCATGTCTTTAAGCTGGTTCTGTATAGAGCAATACATTTCAGCCAAAATTAAATCAATATTTTTTTGCAACTGATTGCTTGGCAGCCCTGACACTGACCCCTAAGACACAGAAGTTATTTTAAAAATTTAGAAATTACGGTATGCAGAAGTTCTTTTTTGTTATTCATGATCTGCATCAGGTTTTCTTACAGTGGTTGTCTCCCCAGTACATAAGACTAGCAGTAATTATAATTCCTGAAAAAAGACAGTGTAATCAGCAGGGACAAGCCAGCAGTAGGGGAAGATTTAGGGAACCATCAAACTTTCAAACAAGTATAGGGATTCAAATTATTTTTAATTCTCCAGATTAAATTTAGAGCTAATATAAGCATTTCAGAAAATGCCTGCTTTCTAACAGCATTTAGCTAAATAACGTTATATTGAAAAAAGCCAAGTCTGTGTCTAACATGAAAGCCTGACATTCATGGTCAATGGGTAAGAAGTCTAAGCATTCACAAATCCCATTTTCACTGTACTGAGAGGTGTTTGGCACTTCTTTGAAACAAGACACTTTTATTTTTGTTACTCAGCTTCAATTAGTGCAGCAAGTTAAGAGAGGTGGTCAGTTTGCAAATGTCAGTTTCTGTATTTTGGGCTGCTCGCTCATTTATTGTTTAGTTGCCATTGACTTTCTTGGGCAATTTTTAGACACTTGACAGGTTTTCAGAAAATTTCAAATTTCAACTTCAGAAATCTTCTATAGTTCTGTTCCTAGGTGTTTGTAAATAATATGTTAATAAAATAAATCAGTAAGAAACAAGAGGAGGGAGAGGGGAATAGATGCAAAGCATTTTTCCTGCAGATTAGTATTTCAAAAGCCATAGTGATTAATTATTTTTTTTAACTAGCTTAGGCAGAATTATTACTTAGCTAATTCTTGATTACATTTTTAACACTAGAACATGATTAAATAAGTCAATGCTTGCCTTTTTCTGAACCTCTAAAGCCTACAGTTTAGTATTCATAATGATGAGAAATGGGTATTTGTTGCTGCACAGATCTACATTTTCTTGGATGTCACAAACCATATATATCTTTTCCTTTTATATGCCTGACCATTTTTCCAATGTACTGAAATGTCTGAATTTCTAAGGTCAGAAAATTATTAATCTTAGTAAATGTTTGACAGAGTGAACTAAGGAAAATATCTTTTGATATTATAAAGAGAAGATAAAAGAATTAATTCTTATCTTTGTAATGCTTTAGCATCATGACTTCTGGGTTCTTAGGCTATCATAATATAATGTTTATTAGAAGGCAAAACAAAGATTTCAAGAAATACAAAAATGTAATACAGAAGACAATCTGATAAATATATCCTGTTCAAAATAAAGTACTGCTTTTGCACAATGCTAGGAATATTAGGCCAAAAAAATTGTTTTGAACAGTCAAATGCAGAAGTCTGTTCTATGCAGGACACTCATGGTGTCTAACACACTGTCAATAAAGATTTTCAGTGGAATGTATAAAAAAATCTGGGAGAGTTTTATTGAAAAATGGCCACGGGCAGCCATATTCTGGTTTTGGCTAAGCCTCAGACATCATGTTTTGATTTAGAAGGAGAAAACCCAGACCACCTGTGGCTTTCATTTTTAATTCATGGCCCATAGGAATACAGACTGTACACTTTCAAATTTTTCCTATCCATGTGAAGCCTGTTAATCAGAAAAGTAATATTTTAAAGCTATTCCTATCCATGTAGGATTTTAAAGAGACTAAAGTGAAAATATACAGAAGCTATCATCCCTATTGCCCATGAGCACACAGGAGGGATCTTGTAAAATCCAAACCTCCAACCTGGGTGTCACAAGTTGCGCTCACCAGATAGAGCACATCTGGAACTTAAGTTTATATGTTATTTTTCTTAATTAACAATGATAGAGGCAAGTGAAATAACAGCAGATCTAATGTGACCAGGAGACAGATTTTCAATTCAATTTAAAAAAAAAAAAAAACAAAAAAACAACACACAATCTGCAGAGGTTGCAGGGATGAGATTTCAAGTAAAATGAGATCACGAAGAGTCTGAAATCTGGTTAGCTTGGGTGAGGGACACTCATCCCACGGTTGCACCTTATCTGATTATGCCTACAAAGATGCACCAAAACAGCAGTACCAGACAAGTGTTCCCCTTATTTTAAAGGAAAAAGTGCACTTTTTGTGCTAATCTCCCAAAGCAAACTCCATCTTTTGTCATGCAATGTAATGCTGATATGCATTTCTTTTGTCTTAACCCACATTTAACTGGATCTCCAGCTGGCAGATGTTACTGGCAGCTCTCTCTGAGAAAAAACACCGAGTGAAATCCAAATCCCTTTGAAGACAGTGGGAGCTTTGCCATGGAGTTCAGTAGGGCCATATTTCACACACTTCCATTGGAACAAGGCAGCAAACTAACAGAAATAAGTTTGTTTTTAACTTTCTATCAAAATATAGGTACTTTCTTTCTTAGGTAATGTAGGCTTCACTTTCTTTTCTATAGCACTCCCATTGTAAGCAAGTGGGTTTATACATTTAAAAGCATGTATA
Source organism: Apus apus (assembly GCF_020740795.1). Lineage (NCBI taxonomy): Eukaryota > Metazoa > Chordata > Aves > Apodiformes > Apodidae > Apus > Apus apus. Next base: position 57,684,680 of record NC_067285.1, on the reverse strand, counting down.
GTTGCACATGCACACATGAATATAAGAAAAGCATAAATACAGTTTATATTAAACATCTTTCAAATACTAAACACATTTAATAAAAGCCAGGTATGCAGACTTTTACAGTCTAAACATTGCTATAATAAATTATCATTTTCCCCACAAAAATTAAGAATACAATAGTTGAAAACATGGTATGCAAAAGTATATATAACCATTACATGCATTTAAAGGAAAAACCCTGAATCTCTTCCACTATCTCTCATATACACATCGACATATACATACAGTAGTGAAATACCAAAACAGCCCTAAATAAAGCAACTTCTCTGGAAAAATGTTAATGAAACAGAGAGAGACCACAGCTGCAATCAATGGCTTTATGAACAATTCTGTGGTGAGAGGCCTGATCATATAAGCTAGTCATGACAAAATTATAGCTTAAAGGCCCCAGTAAAAACACCATAAATTCCAGGGCGACTCATCACATTAGTAAAATTACTAATATTCATGTTTATAGGTTTGGATCCTTTGTTATAATGAGTTACAACAGCCTTCTGTAAAGTCTCTGTGATCTTTCTCTCAACGGCATTTTAAAAAAATGCTTCTAGAACCAAGTAAGAGAATTAGACTGTCCTGGTTTGAGCAAGGAAAGAACCAATTTTCTTTCTAGTAATTTTACTTTTCAGTTAAGCCTCTTCTAATTAACTGCACTCACTGAAATTAACCACTTGTTTTTCAGTGAGTGTCTGCTTCTAGGACTGATAATGCACAATGTTTGTAGTTACTGCTGGAGAATGGTATGGTTCTGCTAAAATTCTTATGCTCTGGAAATAAAACGGAGTAAAAGGGTCACACCTGTGACCCTCCCGTGGGGAGAGGCAAACCAGACAGGTGGCCAAAATTGACCACACGAAGTATTCCATCCCATATGCATCATACTTGGTAGAAATCTGAAGGATTAAGAGGGTCAAGCCCTCTTTGTCCATGGCTGGTGTCCTGGGAGGACCTCATCCATTTGTTGGCCTTTGATCCCAATCTATGCATTCCTGAATCCATGCATTCCTGCATCCAACTCCTATCTGCTGCTGACTCCAGGAGCCCTGACTTTTCCTGCAGCCCCGGTGGTGACGTGAGTGCTCCTGGGGATGTAAGCATGATAGTGGCTTTATATTTATTTGTAAATATTTGTTTATTTTGTTATTTTATTCTTCATTGTTACTATTTCATTCAAGATGCATAGTTTAGTTTCCAACACTTAAGTCTCTCTCCCTTGTTCTCTTTTCCATCCCTTTCTGGGAAGGGAAAGGGGTTAATAGAGAGCATCTGTCATTCATTTAATTGCTGGCCCAGAGTTATACCATGGCACAAAGCCCTACTTAATATTTAGGCATTTTGCTATTCTCCCTGGATTACACCTTCAGTCTTTAAGCAGATAAATATCCATTTGATTTTTATAGTGATTTTGTTCTCAGATCTGCAGCACTTATACGCACTTAAATTTTTACATTTTTTCAATTGTCTTACCGATTCGTCAGCTTCAAAATACTGAACAATGTGATCCACCAACATAGCAACATAACTGTTTCTCCAAAAATGCCTGAGAAATAAGAGATGACTGAGCCCAGCAAGTCTGTAAGATATTATGAGATATTTAATGAGATATTGTCCAAGTCTCATAAATTAGGAAGACAAAACACCAATGAAGTACTTGTCAGGAATACCCAGAAGTGCCATGACTGAACTGAAGCTAGATCCAAGATCCCCATTTTTCAGGGAGGAAATGGCTTGGCATAAAGTTAATCTCAGGTTTTATCAAACTTGAAAAATTGTGGATATACCACTGGCTTCCCACAGACACCTTTCAGCTGCTGATCCAATTCACAGTAAAGCAAAAGCCCTGGTTAAAAATAGTGTGTTTAAATGCCACAGAGATCCACCTTCCATATTAAATCAGCTCTACCAAAAGCTGAGTTGCAATCACCTGCATGCCTTCCATTTCTCATTAGCGTCTGGAGAAAAGAAAACACAGAAGACGTGAAAGTCAAACCATTTTTTGTCTAATGAATAGCCCAGCTCCTACATTTCAGGTGCCTTCCTAGACGGATGCTGGCAAAGCAGCCCTGGGGTGGGGAGGGAAAATAGATAGTGCAGATTGATGGAGTTAAAAAGTTTTAAATCTGATCCTATACAAGAAAATAATATTTAAATCTATTTGTACAGAGAAGAAGAAAGTAACACATATACAGAGATAAATTTATAAAACTGACAAATTTTGCAAGCATATAACGAAAATTCTTCATCCTTTTTATCATGCTGACTTGCTTACATTCATGAGGTTTTAGTCTCACAGGTGTTCTGGAGGATAGGACATGTAATATGGCTCCATAGTTTTCTAACCACAGAATATCCAAAATATATAACCAGGAAATCACTTGCAATCTGTGTGGGGTTTGGCAGATGGTATTTCTAAAAATGCAAATATCCAATATGGAGGTAGTGGAGACGACGGATTTCACAAGGGAACAGTGTAACTCTTTATATGGAGTGTAAACTTTACACAGTATTCCAATATAGAACTGGTGAGTACTGTTAAAAAAGTTTCCAATGAATATTCATTTCAGTTTATAAACATATTCTCTTCAACTGTTTCAATGCCCTCTTTGTGTTTGCTTACTGTGCATGTTCTAGCTATTGCATTTACTGGCAAGAAAGTTTGTGGAAACAGCAAATTTTAAGTAAGTATTAGAGCATATATAGGGGAAAGAAATTTTGAATTTGGAAACATAGGTTCTGGTATCAGAAATTTGTTCCAAACAAGTATCCTCATCCGTTTAAGAGAGGAATGTATGTGGTCTGCAAGATCAAAACCAGCTTAGTTGTTAAATGCTTGCAACCACATATACTAGCAGTGCACTTTGGTCAGATGAGACAAAACTGGAAAGTAGTGCATTCTCCTGCTAAGGAGTTCGCCTGTAATGGAGGGAAATCAGGCAGCAGGATGGTGTGGCTAAGCTGTATTCTGGTTTCTGTTTGGATACCAGTCAGCCTGATACAATTACAAAACGGGTATAGGAAAGGGACGACTTGGCTGAAGGGCAGCCTCCTAGCCAGCTTGCATAAGCTATGATTGAGTCTTTTCAGCTACAAGAACTGCTCCGAGCATCCCTCTCATCACTCTGAAGCACAATTTTGAGCTAGAGCAGGAAGAAAGCCCATTTCTGCCTGCTGAAGCAATGTGCTCTACACCAGACAGAGCAAAAGACACTGCCTGGGAGGCAACATGGAACACACTCTCCACCATTAGCGGCACAAAGGATCTGCCTCTAGTTTTTCATGGTTGGTTGGAAAAACCCTGTGATGAGCAAATAACTCAGTTCCTTACAGCTGAAGGATTCACTACCAGTGACTTTCCTCGCCTGACAAGCCATGTAGCTTCTAGTTCTGAGGGCTTCCAAAGCTAAATGGTGAATATGAAACACGAATACATTAAACATATTGAAATATGAACACAATTCAAGCCAAGATTTGCTCACATTAAATCCTTCATAATGATGGTTTAAGTTTAGATAACAGCAAGCACAGAAAAGACCTGGCAGATTCCATATGATGGAAGATTTCATTTTAAGTTGCACAGCTGTAGAAAACATCTTAATATACTGTAAAATATATAGATCTAAGTTCTTAACTGATGCAAGCAATTATTGCTCCATCAAGCTGATTTACAGTGAAACTGAAACATACTATTCACCTGGCAATTCTACCATAAACAGACTGGAGTCTCCTTTAGTATAGACTGCTAGTTTTATAACCCATAAATATATTTACTAGAAAAAATGAGCACATAGAGCAGACAGAAATGCATGTTCTAACAGAAACTTATTGTAAAGTTTAAGAGAAATAGAATTTTTTCTATAAACTTTTTTTACACACATGCCACGGCTTAACTTTATGTGTATATACACACGCGCACCTCAAGAACACTCGTCTGCAAAGTATTTCAATCACCTGATAATGAGAATGTCAACCTTAATCAAGTTCCGCAACATGTTAAGGTTGGGGGTTAAATTTAATGCCTATTTGTTCTTTTTAGCTGTAACATTTCTATGGTTTTTCAATTTGTATTTTGTAATATATATATATATATATAATTTAAAAAAATAATAGAACAGAGAAAAAAGGTTATCTATGTCTGAATTTCTGACTTTACTAAGGGGTCAGTTTCTTTCCAAACTGTATCAAGCTCAGACAGCTTTCTGGCGATTTCATTTCAGTTGCAAACAGCCAAGACCATGTGAGATAATCCAAAAGATTCCTAAAATATTAGATATGCCTGTGTATATGTTTCAGACTAAATATTTTCATGAATGTAACTACATGAAGGAAAAAATCCCTTATCGCATATGAAAACCCAGATTTACATGCTTTATACTCCATTTATGAACCAATAAATCATATAAAAATGATTGTAACTTTCTTAGTGGGTTACATGGGCTTTATCCAGAAAAATATGTTTCACCTACAGTGATGTTACATCCCACATGGCATCAGTAACGTCTGACCACTTTTAAAGTACCACATGTTCTGTTAAAATGAGAATCCATCTTCTCTGATAAGAGAGCCTGATTCATAGCCACTTAAGTTTCTTAAGTTGAGGTCATTATGCTGAATAATTTGCAATGTGTTAGTTGTCCATATAGAAGTCATTGCTTCTTCAGAAAGTTTAACAGTGTATCAGTAAAAATGTCTGTGTATCTGTAATTAAACATTTTCTTTCTAAAATCTTGTTAATAAAAGTTATGTGATTATTTTCTGTATTTTACTTTCTAATAATTATTATCTGATGCAACAAAAGTCTTATCCTGTATTTGAGTGTATTAATAGTTCAATCGGTGCAAAACAGCATATTTAATCTTCATGCACTGAATTAATTGTCATTAATCAGTGCATATTTTTATTTGCACAAAGAAAATAATTCTTGAACATATGATTCCAAGTTACTGTATTTCCGAGTGTTAATTTCTGGTGATGTGCCATTCACTTTTGCAACAGCAACACCTGCAGAAATTTCTAACTCAACGTTCCCCATGGCCCAGGTTCCTGGTTTCATACGTACACCCTATTTCTGGCCCCAGTTAAGTCAGCAAGAGCAGTGAGCTTTCATGGCAATGGGCTGCTGTTGTAGCCATGCAACAGCTCCTAACTTCTAGGCACTTTTTCTCCTCTACAGCATTTGGAATATAGGCTAGACTGAGACAGAACACCATAATACCAAGTCACAGACCTGAACCACATTCAGATAATGTAGGAGTATTATCATTCTTGGTTTTGAAATGTATTATCTGCAGGAAGAACAGGTACAAAAGAAAAATAACTAGAGGCCATTGAGTTCTTCTCTGAAACAGAATAAATTATCATCAGCTTTTCAGCTGGAGACATGAATATCTGTGACACTAAGCACAATTCAAAATTTTCAGCAGTGCCTCACATCACAGTATTGGAATTGAAACTAAGCTTTCAAGATGTTTTAGAGGAAGAAGGGCTGAACAATGTGAGAAGTTGAATAGTCAATACAAGTCTGACTCATGTGTTTGCTAATGCAGTAAATAAGGTGGTAAACAGCTATACTCCATCAAACTTCATTCTCACGACTTACTGCAATTTTCCTCCAAAATAACAGAGTTGGACTTTAGTCCAGTTTCTCTTTTTATACTACCACTGACAGTGTAACCCAAATATGGATTTAAATGCTTTTTCTCTGGATTCAGACAATTACAACAGAAGTTAATATATTAGACTAGGAGTTTTCTTTTCAGTGTCTTAAAGGCAGAATATGTTTTATTCCATAAGTTTGAAAGGAAATTATTGTTTTCCCATTCACAAAGTGCAAAAAGCCACAAAGGCCTTCATTTTAATACAGATGAAGATAAGCAACATGAAACAGCACCAAGTCCTGTTCCTCCTGCAGTCAATGGCAAAGCACCTTGTAGGAGTATGATCATACTTCAGAGAAATTCATCTCTGATCTTTCTCCCCAAAAGCCATCAGCAGAGGTCTGGGTACAAGTGGCTGTGAAATGGCAGAAATATCTGACATGCTTAAAAATGTAAGCACTACTAAGAACCAGATTACATCACTATTTGCAGATATAAGAACATACCACATTCTTATTTTCTTCCTGTGGGAGGTCAGTGTTTATACTGTGGATGTGCCTGCCAGGAAGAACATTTTTGCACTTGCTCTTCTTCCAGTTGCTAATCTGCACGTTCATTTGCCTCTGCTTGAAGAATGGCTTGTCTGAGCTTTTCCAGCACTACTGGCATTAGACCCAAACATTTTCACAGATTCATGCCATTTCACTGTTACTCCTGTGTAGCAGGCACAGGATGGAAATTTTATCATCCCTCCATTTGCCTTTCCTGCAGTACCAGGATGTGACTGCCTTCAGTCCTGCTGTGACTGCTAAACTGGCTTTTGGAAGTAACGATTGTCATACGAAATAGAATCATAGAATCACTTAGGTTGGAAAAGACTTTTAAGACCAGCAGGTCCAACCGCTAACCCAAGCACTGCCAAGTCCACTACTAAAACACATCCCTAAGCACCACATCCACATGTCTTTCAAATATCTCCAGTGATGGTTAACTGATCACTTTCCTGGGCAGCCTGTTCAAGTCCCCAGTAACCCTTTCCTTAAAGAAAATTTATATCCAACCTAAAACTCCCCTGGCACAACTTGAGGTAATTTTCCTGTCTTGTGTCAGGAAGACAGCAGCAGGATAATCAAATAGCAGAGTTTATATAAATTAACTCTGTTATTTGATTATATATATATTTTTATATAATGTATTAATTTATTATCAGCATATAAATTATATTTATATATTTTCCAGTGATCTCCTAGTGGTACTGAATAAACATTATTCCATGCATTGCATTTTACCCCAACTTTAATTAGGCTGCAGAAAGAATTTTCATTAGCTTAAATCAAGGATAGTAGGAGTAAACAAGGCATTGGTTTGGGACTTTTCCTCCAAACAACCCCAAGTGTTAGCTTGTTTTAGCGGGGCAAACTCGTGTTGGATGCAACACCCCTCCAACCCAAAATAGCCTGGTCAGGTGTTTTCTCTTTGTTCCTTCCCATTGGTAGGGGGGGTAATCACTTCTAGGCCTGGCTGTGCCCTGGTTTCTGGTCATTTATCTGCAGCCAATCTATCACGAGTAGCAACTGCTGCTGACTCCCCATCCACACTGGAGACAGCAAGCTGCCTCTCCTGGTCTCCAGCTGCACAGCCAGGAGCTTGATGGCACACACAGTCTTTTCCTAAGGATCTTGCAGCTCAGGACTTCTAAGACCAAAACACTGGTTTTACCCCTACCAGGGGAGGGCTGAGGCCATGAGTGACAACCAAAGCCTGAGAAGCATGATGCCACACTGCCCTACTCCCTGACCCTGCAGTTTGCAAGGAGATCTTAAATGAGCATTTCCTGGTTTGCTAATGTTTGTTGTGGGTTTTATTCTTCCACATCCCAGGAGGAAAAAGTTGAAGGAGCTATTGTGAGAGACTGCAGCCAAAACTCCATCTTGATAACATTTTTATGGGGGTGAAACTACAAAGAGCAAGTCAACAGCTGCCAGCAGGGCTGTGTTAGCATGAAAGAATTGCCCGAAGCAGACAAGCAATATTCATGCTGAAAATATGACTGATCACTTCTTTTTCTTTTTTTTTTTTTTTTTTTTTTTTCCTGCAACTCTGTTCTGATCCAAATCCAGGCTCAGTGAGAAGTGACTTTAACTCGGGCTGAGTTCTGTCTTCAAAGGTAGCTGCACCTATTTCCACTACATCAACAGTTCATGTACAATGCCCAGGGCAAAGCTGGAGGCTTGTGGATGGCATGTTGCCTTAGTCTTTGGTTTGTGTAAAAATGACAGAAGCAGACATTGGTCATTTTTTTTTATTCCATCCAAAAGGCAAGTCAATTTATTTATGTGTGTGCAAAAAAGCTGAGGCAGTTAACTGACCACTTCATGCTTAGAAAAGACAGCTTGCTGCTAATGAAGATCACTTTACCTTTGTCTTAAGAGAAGCTGAAGGATTTTCCAGAAAGGTAAAAGGCTAAATCACTGTTCACCTTCAAATATACCAGCTCACTGTACAGGCCTTTCTGCATAACATTTACACCAAGAGAAAGCAGGATTAGCACCACTACACTTAAGGATACTAAAATGATGTACAGCCACACACGCCCTTTGGTTGACATGCTGATTTGTCCTGATCACAGGTACTGTATATAACTTGCACAAGAGTACATTTGCATAATTTACTTAATTTAACATGTTATTTGCATATTCAAATACCTACCAAAGAATTTGCCTCTGAGTAGGGCTTTTTAAAAAAATGTTAGTATAGAATCTGGAAAATATATTAAGACCTTCTTCTTAATTCTTTAAGTTCCCTGCCGCTTACAGGAATTAAGTATGGAAACAACATCTGTGTAATATTGTGAAGGATTTCAAAAGGGCTCCTCAAAAAGGGCTGACACAATCTTACTCCTTTTAGAAGAGGATATGAAATGAATTGCTTACTTTGGCTGTTACACGCACTCCCTTCTCCCCAGCAGCAGAGCCAAGAACTAGTGGTAAGTCTGAGAAACTTTTTTACGGGGAGTCCTTCAAGTATTTTTGACTGTTTGCAGTAAGACCTAAGAGAGGTCTCCTCCCATAAACATAACAAAGGAAATCACTACACTAAAGCCCCACTTAAGGGAATGAATAATAGATTAATAGAATCTTATTATTATTTCTTTATATCATGTTTTTGCATATGGCCCTGACAAATGAAAAGGGTAAATGAACAAAACACATATAAGAACTTTTAAAACATCGTAGATACTTGTTAAACATTAATTAGTAATGTAAAAAACCATACTATTATCTAATTTAGTAGGTATTAGACATAAACTGGTAATTATCAGTAAATGGATGCTGCCTGTGTAGACAGTGAAGTGTTATTAGTCAGAACTAATCATCTGCCCAGAGTCTTGTAACACTGCCCTTGCATAGGTAGACATCCCCACTTTGGCATATAAAAACAAGTGTGTTTCCAAAGTCATTAATTAAAGTCTTAATATCAGTATGGACATTGATTGGAGTTTAAGCTTTAAAATCACCTTAATGATACTTTTAGAACTTGCCTAGGCCTAATTTCATTTATTTTGTATTGAATCTGAGGCTACTCATCTGTGAACACTCAAAAATAACTTCTTTCTTCTACTTTCCAGAAATATTCCAGCTTATTTTAAGTGAGGGGTTTGCCTAAAAAAGAAGAGTTTTTTCAATTGAAAGACCACAGACTGATTTGGAAAGAAACTACATGTTACATGAAGCTTCTTCCTTCCTTCAGGAAGTTAACCATGAAGTTCCCATTGAACTGTAATTAGAATAGCAGAACAAAGTGCTCTCTTATAAGAAATGGTAGTTGCAAAAGCTATATATCTGAGGTAGGATCACAAAAAAGTTCATGTAATGCATATCTCTTCTTTCCCACTTCAGGCATGGCTACCCACACGGCTTACTGTTCTCAAAGTACCTTTGTATCTCAAATGAGCTAAAACATAAGAGCAGCTTCTGTGAATATATGGTGTCACTTTGTTAGGTAGCTACTTATAAACATATATTCTACTTACCAAAATATTGTCATGCTGGCAACTCTGCTTGGACACTGTTGCGTTTAGATTTGGACCAAGCTGTCCAATATAGTTCTTTTATTGAAAATCTGGTTTTTTGCAAGTGGAGGAAAATAACCAGAGTTGTGTTGTTAAAATGCAGGTTCAAATTTTTTTGGCATTTTGAACAATTGTACTTGAAATAACATAAATGTGAAAAATGTTGCAAAAGAAAATAATATGCAGACTTACACCCCAGCTCTAGTCTCCATTCTGCAGAGATTTTTTTGTCCTCCATGAGGACAGGAGAAGAAAGACCTGGAGCAGCATAAAGAAAGGCATCTTTCCCAGGAGCATGCTATAATCAGCAGCAGCATGGTTCTGTACCTCTGCTCCCCTCTCATGGACCAGCCCCTACCTAACACCAGGCACTGCTTAGCTCTGTCTGGTGGTGAAGTTCCCCGTGCCTGGTGACTCAAGGGTGCTGTACCCTGCTCTGTGCTCTGATGCTCTGTGCATCTTCAGTACCAGGCACTGGAACCTGGCTGGCCCTTAATTTGTCATTTTTGGCAGAAACAGTGGAGTTCACTGAAAAGATTTCCATACATCAAGCCAGAATCCAACAATGCTTTTTCAACATAATGCTGTCTAGTAAAATCAACCAGCTGAAAGGCATTTTGCACAGTATTAAAAATGTAAATAGAATGGACAGTTGGCTGGTTACTATGTATTCGGATTAATATGTAGTCACTGGGCAAATACAAAACACACATGTACTTTAGAAAATAAAACAGTGAAAAAATGAATTGTGTTACAATCACTGTTCTGTAAAAGTCCAGTGCTATAGTTTTACTGTGTAATAGGAACTTACCAGGAAAGAGAAGGTGCTTGCATTCTCATAATGGTGTTTTAAAAATCTGTTCTTACTCTCATGCATTTCTTATTCATATGAAGAGTCCCCACTAAAGTTAGCAAGACTAAGTCCTCCAGGATCAAGTCCCAAATTTATTAACAGAATATTTTAGCAGAGTATTTAGCCTCCAGTATATTTAATCTTCCATATCTAAAAATTTCCCAATAGTATCACAAATACTTTATAAAAAATAAATATTTAGACAAGATAAGGTGTATTAATGTAGAACCTATTTAACATTGATTCTTTCTTTCCATTACAACTCATCTAATGCCATGGGCTGGTTAGATCAGCCTGCATACATGTCAACAAGGCTTGCAATCATCTAGTTTGTCCTCAGAGTACTCACTTCTAAAACTGTAACATTTGGGAAATATTAAATTTAAATAAAATGCTTTTGATTTTCCATTCAACATTGAAGCCTTTATTTAAAAAGATAAAAGTAGTCTGAATCCTAAAAAAAAAATAAAAAATCAGAAGAGCACCAGTAGTGTGATCAGAGGGTTTTTTCTTCATTTTCACCACGGACTTCAGAAGCAGCATCCAAATCAGGCAGGAGAGCAGAGTAGGACGGTGGCTGTACCTTTTATCAGCTGAGCCTTTTAAGGCGATTGTGGGACGCTGCCAGAAGCTGCATGCGTGGCACAGATGTGTGCCCAGACACATGATTGTAATCAGGTAGCTGGAATCTACTTTTCTATCAGGAGCATGTGAAAGATTGGCCAAAGTGATGTTTAGGCCCCAAATTGCTGCAAGTGCTTCATCTGTTTGGCAGCAGTTTCCTTGTGAGTGAGCTGACCTGAGCCCAGTGTGGCAAGAGAACTGATGCATGAATCGGTGGACTCAATGATCTTAAAGGTCTTTTCCAACCAGAATGATGCTGTGATTCTGCAGTTCTGTATTGTATGACAGCTGAGAGAGCTGCCGCCCTCACCCAAGCATTGTTCCATGCCTTGCCAGGAGACTGCAGCGCCTCCCTGACCAGCCAGCCCTGGCAGCTTCTGCAAATGGACAGCCCTGGGGTGGACTGCAGACTGGAGGTGGCTGACCCACACCCTCTCCTCGCTGCTGCTGGTGCCAGGTTGGGTGAGGCTGTAAACTGGCATCACTCCCCCGAAGTGACGTGCCTTTGATTGCAAAGGAGAGGAAGTGAAGGGTCATATAATGTGGAAAACCCTCAGCCAGGCCCTGAGGCAAAAAGTCTTGGAGGCAAAATGTCTTGGAGTCAAAAGTCTGGATAAAAAAAAAAGTGAAAGAAGCCTTTGAGCCCAGGAAAGGAAGTAAATGGATTTACTGGGCCCAGAGAAAAGCCAAGGAGAACAAGGAAAATATTACACTGTCTTGGTCTCTTCAGCTCACTGCTGTTCAAGAGAGAAGAAACGTGATTTACACCCAACTGGGAAAGGATTTTTCTGAGTGTGTGAAAAGAAAAAGAATATATTATTCGTACTTATTTTATGATGTCCAATAAACCAGTCTGGGAGAGGGACAGCCTTACAGATTTCTGTCTACTCAAGGGGAGATGAGAAAGGGAAACAGGGGCAGCAGGCACACTGTTTGAGCCACCCATTGCAGGTTGGTGTGAAAGAAATAGTTCTTTCAGATGACTTTGTCCATGGCCATTGTCTGACATGTAGCTTTTGGGTGAAGGGTATACCAGGGCCTTGTTTATCGGAAACCACAGAACTGCCTAAATCCTGATAATGGCTGCAACACTGCATGTGCCAATGGGTGCAACAGCTTTTCTGTTTCTCTTATACTCTCTGTTTTTCTTGAGTAGCAAAAAAATGCCCATGATCCACACTTCAAAAAGATTCACCATTGAAATGAAATGCAAGCAACCTCTTTATTTATATTTGTATTTAAATTCCAGATTTTTTATATTCTAAGTCAGCTTATCCCTAAGACACACTTTAGTAATCTAATATGAATAATATTGATATCTAAGGATGAACAGAAATTCATCATGCCTATTCTGTTACTCAAAATTAGGTGCTGAGATTGTGCACTTCTGCTAGTATAAATGTTTATTTGTTGGAAAAAAAGTATAATATAGCCCTTCATTCCTGTTTAAATATCAAGTGAAGACAGGAAAAGATTAATAAAGACAGACTGGCCAATAATTTATCAGAAGTGTCATAAACAGAGCTTTGAAAAATAGCAGAAGTTGCTCTGTGACTCTCAGTACCCAAACTCGCAAAATTTCCATTCACTCCTATGGACGCTTCTCATTGTTTGGTTTTTCCCTCCAGAATATACATGGCCTCATTATTTCTGCTGTGCTTCTACATCAGCCCAAACATTTTATCAGTGTAAAAAGCTGTTTGTGTGCATTTGGGTAACTTTTTTCTTGTTCTTTTTGTACTGTTTCTCTTTTAAAGCATGAGCTGAGACCTGTTTTGGAAAAAATGCACATCCACACATCTTTGTATATTCAAGGCCACATTTGTTTGTAGCAATTTGCAGACATGCTGCATGGTTTTGTGCTTATTTTTTCATTTTCAACTTTATTTAATGCATCTCTATAAGAATGAATATCTGGACCATGAACTCTCCTTTATCAAAGTATATATTGATGCATGGCTTTAGCAATAGGATATATGCATCAGAACTGTCTTACTAACCTAAATGAGAACAACAAATATTAATAACTCTTGAGTCTGATTCTCCTCTGCTTTTCCTCTAGTCTGTGTATTTGGCCCTATGAAAAATGGATATAAAATGGCTCACACCCACTCTGAATGTAATATGCAAAGTCACATGTGTGTAACAGGGGAAATATGGAATTTTGGAAGCATGTCTGTTTTCACCTGTATGATTGACACACAGCAAATGCTATCCTTGAAGAGTTCTAATTTTTTTTTTTTTCCTTAAAAACTTCCCTTTAATTCCAAAACAGTTTAAAATTTCAAAATATCTGTTGCTTTCTTCACTGAGAAAAGTATTTTCCTTAACTTTCTTCTTTTTTTGTTTATGACAGGAGAGAATCAATCAACAAAGAAGGAAAAAATAATCAGCAAAGGTATTTTCACACTCCTCATGGACTTTCCCCAATCCTACTCTCTCCACCTCAAAGGAATAATTAGTTGCTAAAAAATGCATTTCATTTTCTCTGAAAGAAGACAGAGCATGTTTTTAATTAAGGAAGTGCTATTAAAATAAACTTTGATGGGAAAATGTGCACAGGGTAATATATCACATAATTAGAATTTTTGTATTATTTATTTTTTTCAAAATATGGTTGACTGAAAGGTTGTCAGTCAACTCCAATATCAGCTCTATCTTCCCTTGCAAATGGACTCCTGTTCTCTTTCTCCTCTCAGATGTACTCCCTTCTTTAGTACTCCCATCTTTGGCTCATTCGTTTCCTCAAAAAGCAGTTTCTTAGTTTTTCCTACTTCACCTTCTATCTCCATTGTCCCAAAATTTATATCTAGAAGTATGGATATTTTTCTTTTGATCAATATGTGTCTGCCAACTGGGAGTCTTGCCTCTAACACTTTGCTGGTCACATAATTTTTATGCCTCGTGCTTCACTCTCTACTCTCTTATTCTACTGAATCTCTTGCCCCTCTATCCACAAGTACTGAAATTTCAAGGCCTCCCATGAGGCCATCATGGCATCACGTTTACCCCCACCAGGTTTCCAGTCCAAAATCTCTAGGCTAATGTGCACTACTCTAAAATCTGTTGATGGCTTTCTTATTGGCTTGATTTATTTTCTGAAGTCTGAACTTCTCATCAATAACTAGAGGTTGAAGTTCCTAGAAATGCTATAATTTGTGCAAATCTTCTATTAGCAGAGCCCTGAGGAACCTTCAAATCACCCAGCAAACTGTGTTTCCTCCTGTAAAGTGCAATTGAGCTGTAACTCTTTTCTCTTGTGCCATCTGTTGTGGTTTAGCCCCAGCTGGCAATTAAGCACCATGCAGACACTCACTCACCCGTGGTGGGGTGGGGGAGAACTGGAAGAGCAAAAATGAGAAAACTCATGGGTTGAGACAAAGACAGTTCAAGAGGTAAAGCAAAAGTTGCACATGTAAGCAGAGCAAAACAAGGAATTCTTTCACTGCTTCCCTTCATCAGGCAGGTATTCAGCTACGTCCAGGACAGCAGGCTCCATCATGTGCAACAGTTACTTGGGAAGACAAATGCCAACGCTCCAAACATCCCCATCCCTTCTTCTTCCACCAACTTCATATATACTGAGCATGACATCATATGGTATAGAATATCCCTTTGATCAGTTTGGGTCAGCTGTCCCAGCTGTGTCCCCTCACACCTCCTTGTGCACCCCCAGCCTATTTACTCGTGGAGTGAGAAACAGAAAAGGCCTTGACTCCATGTGAGCTCTGCTCAGCAGTAACTAAAACATCCCTGAGCTGTCAACACTGTTTTCAGCACAAATTCAAAAATATAACCCCATACTAGCTACCATGAAGCAAATTAACTCTATCCCAGACAAAACCAGCACAGAGTCTCATAAACTTCAAAATATTGCTTCAGCCTCTGTATCTGTGTTGACCAGGTGTCTCTACAAAATGGTATCAAAAGGCACCAAAACAGGTGTTTTCATTTTTTTTCAAATGTTTTCTGACATACAGTCAGCATAACTGACCAAGTTACATTATTCAAACCACAAGGTAAATGGCACCCACCAAAACACAATGTAAAGTGCATAGTAGGGTTCCATCCCTCAAAGGAAAAATGGGACAAGCCCTTACTATTGCAGGTAGCATACCTGGAAGACTTCTGTTTCTAAAGCAGCCATACACTGATTCTGTGACTAATAGCAGGGCTGGTTTGTTTGCTAATAATAGCCATCATTGAATAATAACACTGCTTCAGAGAAAGAAGTATGAATCCGAATATTAGCTTTAAGTTATTTGGACCTGTGATAACTTGAAATTAATGAGCTGCTCACTACTAATACATTTTGAAGACTGCCTATAAGTGCTTTTTTTCTCTTTTACTCCCCATATAGAGCTGCATTTCAATTATTGTCTTCTCTTGAGCCACAGAAGCATACTGTTATTTTTATCTGAATAAGCACACTGATAAACCCTTAAGTTCTAGCATGTTCACAAGTTATTTTTAATTATACCGTGATACACAGGAGTAAACAATGGTTTCAGACTAAAATCAACGCTGTAGATATGTATCTTGCCACCTACCATGATCCCAAACACCTAAGTAAGGCACCAAAGCTGTGGTACCTACAAATGTGATTTACAGAAGCCAGATCAGGTTTGGTGTCCTTGCTCATTCAGCCACCAGGAAATGCTGAAGAGACAGGTCATATTTAAATACCCCTCTCCCTTGGGGTATATTTCAGAGTGCTTCTGCAGGCAGGGGCCACGCTCAGGGCAAGCAGGTGTAAGGCAATGCAGTAACAGAAGTTTCAGTATGTTTGAAGACAGCACTGAGCCCGAGCCAAGGGGTGCGCCACACTGTGGAGAACATGGTCTGAAGCCGTGCACCTCTCCAGGGTGGTTATGCAGCTGCTGAGCAGAGAAAACAGAAGTTTTCTGGGAACATGGGATTGAGGAGGGCTCATTGCTAAGGAGACACCATGGCAAAGACATCTTCTAAACCCAGGAAATTACAGCAGGAGCAAGGACTGGAGCAAGGACATAGAACTCCTGGAGAAAGTCCAGAGAAGGGCCACGAAGATGATCCAAGGACTGGAGCACCTCTGGTATGAAGATAGGCTGAGGGACTTGGGGCTGTTCAGCCTGGAGAAGAGAAGGCTCCAGGGCAACCTCATAGACACCTTCCAGTACCTGAAGGGGGCCTACAGGAAAGCTGTGGAGGGACTTTTTGCAAGGGCTTGTAGTGAGAGGACAAGAGGTAATGGATCAAAACTGGAAGAGAGGAGATTTAGGTTAGACATTAGAAGGAAATTCTTTAGTGTAAGGCTGGTGAGATGCTAGAAGAGGTTGGCCAGGGAAGTTGTGGAAGCCCCATCCCTGAAAGCCCCATCCCTGGAAGTGTTCAAGACCAGGTTGGATGGAGTTCTCAGCAACCTGATCTAGTGGGAGGTGTCCCTGCCCATGCAGGCGGGTTAGGACTAGATGATCTTTAAGGTCTCTTCCAACTCTAGCCATTCTGATTCCAAGACTGGTGTCACAGCTAGGTCAGAGCAAGAGCAGGAAACAGCAGGACTGACAATGCAAGATGCCACCTCTCACATAGACTCTTCCTCTCAGCTTGGAGACCCATTTGCACAAGGTGTTGATGTCTCAGCACAGCACACAAAGCAGTGGGGCTTTGAGCAGGAGTGCCAAGATGGAGATTTCTGTACCTGATTGGCAGGTCTGTGTCAAATGCATGTAACCGCAAGTCAACACAAGACAAAGAAACAATTCTGTGATTTTTTATGTTGGTTTGAACACAAACTGTGAAAGAAATAAGAAAATAAATTAAATAGAATTCTTAAGGAATAATACAATGACAAGTAGGGTAACAGGAAGCTTACAGAATTGACATATGTTCACGTTTTGTTTTTACTTTATAGCTAAGCAGAAGCAAGATATATTATTTCCTCAAAAGTGTGATTAAATGTTACTGTGAAAATGGCATTAGATCACCTAATGTTTATATTTCATTTACTTCCAGGTATAATGCTGTTTCCAGTTTATAAATAAAAAAGTCTCTCCTTCTGCACTGTCAGCTCAGCAAGCACAAGCTGGCCTCAGAGAACTGAACATTCCCATGTCTGATCTGGCCAGTAATAAATGCTATGTTGTATATCCCTTACCCCTACCACTCTACAATTTGCAAGCTCGTTTTGGATAAAGGTGTGCATTTGATGAATGACTTGTATATGCAAATTTTGTTTTGTGCAAACGAAGGAGACCGTCAGCTATACAAATAAACACATGCATGCAAATCCTCCTCGTGCAGCAAAATGCATTTGGATTTGTCCACAGTTTGCAGAATATAGCAACAACAACAAAAAAATTCTGCCAGTTGTTTAGTTGTTTGCAGCAAGTATCTCAGGAAGGCAACATAGTGATTTCACTCATTTCATACCAGAGCAAGGCTCAGCCTGCCCCTAGCATATAAGGCCTCATCCAGTGAAAATGTACAGGGCGGAGTCTCCAGGAACTACTTCATTCTTTTTGTCACCTGATATGCTGCCAGATGATATACGTGGGGAGGGATTCACAAAAAAATGACAAGTAAGTTAGTGAGGCTAATCTTCCCCATTCCCTCCACAGTCACTCAAAAAGTCGGTAGTCTCCTACCTGTCCCAAGCTGGTGTTGGCATCTTTCCCTGAGGGATACTGACAGCAACCCTACACCTGATGCCTGTGGGGTGGGCAAGTTGGTTGGCCAAGAGCCATGGGGTTTCCCTGTAGGGCATAGCCAGACACAACCCTCATGGCTCCTCCCACCTCCAAAACCCCCACCCACAATCAAAGAGGGGCACAAGTAACAGCACCTGGTTGGCTTGCAGTGATCTTCAGGACAGATAGAGAGGCTTTAACATTTGAGCTGGGTTTGCTTTTGAATATGCATCCATCACACTTGAAGAAAATATGTTCTCAAAGTTGTTTAAAAGAGTCAAGAGTCATTAAAATATGTAAATGGTAAAATTGTACATGGATAATGGTCTGATTACCACTTCAGCGACAGATGTTCTAACACAGTACCAGATTTTCAAAGGAGATCCGGGTTAAATTTTCAAGTATTCAGCCCCACATCTGGAGTTGAATTTTCAGATGAGCTCACCTCTTGCTGAGGCACTAAGTGGGCAATTCTCTGAAAAGCCCTTAACATGTAGTTCCCACTGTGGTTTGAGTCAGATCCTTTTTTGGGGGGGTTGCAAAAGAAAAGTTGAAAGCAGCTGAACTTGTCTGATAATGTGACCCTGGCTGTCAGTGCTGAATACTTGTGGAAATCCAGCTTCTCATGTGTACCTGAGCCCCACAGGCACAGGATGCCCCATGCGTCTTTTCCCCAGGGGTTTGTCAGTGACTTTGGTACAGCAAAGTGGATTCTCTTGTCCAACTAAGGCCATTCAGCAATGACCTGCTATAGCCCATGCTAAATATCAGTCTCTCTAGTATGTCAGGGAATGTCAAAGAAATTAGTAAAACCATAAAAGCCACACTGAAACCAAAGGCAGGCTTCCAAAATTGGTGCAATGCTCATTAGGTGCCGTGATCTGATCTTGGTTACAGCAGTTCAGTACTGGAACTACTATCAAAGTCATGGGCAACCAAGTGTGACTGGGAACTGGCTTTCTATATGCATGTACATATTGTCCAAAATGTGACAGAACGTCCCAGGCAACCTCCATCTGTCTCCTTACAAAATTTCAAGTTAAAAAAGGAACTTGTAATGACAGCTAACTTCAGGAAGAGTGTCACTGTTTGATTTGCAACTGCATTTGCACTTACAGCACTTTCACCCTTCTGAAGTTACTACAGTGGGAAAACAGCGTTGCTTGGCTGAGTTACTGTTGAGCACCTTTGCAAAGGGAACAGTACCACTACATTGCACAGCTTGAAGCTACAACAGCTTAAACACATCTAAGAATAAACATCATTCCCATGCTGCTGCATCAGGGAAATGCTGCAAGGACAGGCACGGAGAAGTCAGGGAGAAGCTCCCAGCAGCCACAGCTCCCTGAGAGGGCTCAACACAACCAGCTGCACCATCAGCTCACACCGTGGAATTGCCACCTACAGAAAAAAGAATTTGTATGCATTTCTGCTATTAAAAATAGGCATCTTTTATCAATGTATGTAAATTGCTTGAAGAGGGGGAAACACGTTCAAGTATGATGACTCATTTCCACATTCATATCTAAGAGTATACGACTAATACCAAAAGTACAGGAGCCGTTCTTGTATGTTTGGTTTATTATGTCTTCAGATTCTAGAGAATACAAAACACTTCCATAATCACTTACAGTCTAATTTGGGTTTCCTTATTACTGGGAGGCTAAACTTGCCTGCTTCACTCACTCAGTGCCTTTTCTTGCACCAGTGACCATCACCATTCACTCATAATAATGCTGAATCAGTATTCTGGAGGCAGGCAATTCTTCCCTGCAAATGCTGAGGCTTTTCCCCTATCCCCCCACCTCCCCACCCCCCCTTTGTAATTTAAGCATCTCCCAGCAAGTCATTTCCTCAAATCTGTGACTTTTCTTTCACTAACATGTACTTCTAAGTGATACTTCAATAGGAAAAAAAAACTTATTTGGCAGGCAAATGCTCTCAAAGCTCACTGTATTTTGTCAGCACCAGTCACTACTCATTTTAAAAGGAGGCATGTACGTTTCCTACAAGAAAATCAACAAGCTTTATTGCTGCAGGATTATGACTGTCCTTGCTCACCATTTGTGAAAGGTTTGTTAATCTTAAATGTCATTATGTTTTAGCACCCAGAATTGTCTATCAAGAAGTTTCATGTTGGAAGGATTCATTTTGAAAGTCTGTACTCATAGCCCTTTATTGCATTATGATAGCAGAAGAAAACAAATTTTATAAAAGTTTCCTAGAACTAGTGGCAAGATACTTGGCAATGTGGAGAGATGGCCAGTACTTGATGGCTAACATCTGCATAATGTTGATAGTTACAGTAAAATATGACATTATGACAGGTCTTTATGACAAGCAGCTGGAAGAAGCAGTCTGAAATCTGGCTATCCTAGCTTAGGTTGATTCTTACAGTTGGAGCCAATGATAAGGAAGTAGGAGGTAATTAAGATGTGAGATGGGGGAGAAATTAGAAAATTATTCCAAAATATATCATTATCTCCCTTATAAGAGAAGATAATTAGTGACACAGCACCTAAGTGTCAGAATTATATACAAATACCAACGAGATTTTTTTCCTCTCTTCATAATTAAATACAAACATTTCTTGTTTTAGTAATGATTACTAGCTGTATTTCATTGCTCTTAATTTTGCACGTGACCAGCTATTTCTATTAAAAGCTAAATCAAAGCGAGAAGTTGTATTTATCACTTCTAAGTATGGTGAGGTTAATAATCCCTCTTACCTGCTGTGAGATGAGTTTCACACTCAGAATCAGCTACTCAGAAAGGTCCATCCCTGGTGTTCACAGACCTCTTATTTTGGTTGAAAATTTTAGTATGTTAATGCATTTCCCAGCACTGTGAAAGACTGTGATGGAAGCAGGGAAATAAAAAATAAGCATTTCAAGTAGCTAGAAACACTAACGAAAGACATAGTGCATTAATTTTGGATTTTAGTCTCAGTTATCTTGATGATTGTGGACTGATTTTTTTATGCTAACTAGCAGCACTTTTTCCCTATAGCCTTTCCTATCCAGACTCAGATAATTGATTCAGCTTTATTTAGTCACCCATCAGGGGGCCCAAACAAATTCTGTTACATTTTATAACCATTTCTGAAGATTAAACATGCAAAATTTCAGTAATATAGGTCGTTACTTAAGTAAAAATATCCATATCTCAGTTAAAATTACTCTGCTTGGAGCCTGACAAGCATTGGTCACTTGTGACTATATCCAGCAAAGATTGAGAGTGTTTAACAAGTTCCTATAAAATGTGTTGTTTGTCTCTGAGGCTGCTGCCAAATTGCATGATGCTTTTCCACTTTGTCCAGGCAGTCTGAGAAAAATTTGATTGTTCTCTGTCAGACACAGTTGGAGAAAACTCATTCAGATAGACAGTAATCCGAGGAGGGACTGTTTGATGAGAAAGATACTTTCTTCAAAATAGGTGTTTAGGTGAAGGGAGTTTAGCAGATGTCACAGTGTAATCATTTGCTTCCTGTTGAGGTGGTACGTGAGGGAACCAGTGGCTCTGGCAGAGTGCAGATGACGGCTGCGCTTTTGCAGCAGAGGCACCTCCACCTGGAAGCAGTCAGCATGGATGCACAGGAGGTGATCCCTTAGGAAATCACATCTTTTCCTACCCATGAGAAGACCACAAAGTCACCACATGTATGATCCCCAGTTATCAGCATCTGCTTGCATTTTCCTCAGATGCTGTTATTATACTTCACAGAGCTCTGGAAATGAGATTAATCTGTTGGGAATGTCAGAACAAGGGAAAAACCTGGGATCCCGCTGCAACATGCTTCAGTAAGCTTCTGGCAACATCAGAATAGTGAATTTCCACACATGCCACCACCAGGACATGGTGATACCCCATAGTAGAAACAAGCCCCAGGATGAAGGCAGCATCCTTGGTTCAGAGAGGAGGGGCCACAGCCTGGCATCCACGCCAGGCATCACGCCAAAGGTTTGGGGTTGCTGTTAGTGCCATCTTATCTTATTTATCTCAGGCCTACCACCTAGAGGCAAATAGCAGAGGCCAGTCCCCCACTGGCACAGCAATCCTGAGATTCTATGATTCTACCAGATGGCAAGCACTGAGGTGGCTGGGACTGGAGATCTCTTTCCTTGTCCCGGCTCTGCCCCCAAGGTGTTGCATTGTGTGTCTCTCCCTTTCCTGCTTGTGTTCTCCAGTCGTAAAATACAGATAGGCACTATTTAGCTCTTACTCATGTTGTGAGCATTATTTTATGAGAGTGTTAAAGTGCTTTGAAAACTAAAATATTCTCTGAATTACTGTTTTAATGCTGTGTTAAAGATCAATGACATTGATAAACTGGGTTGCCTTGTCATTAAATCATACTTTTGACCAGCACGCCACTCAACACACAACTTGGAGAGCTGTGAGGTCTCTTGTTCATGCCATCATCACAGCAAGAGGCTTATCCATATTTGCTGAATCATCCACTGGAGCTTCATAATCAATGTATTTGCTCTAGATACTATTTCCAGTTAAAATAACTGCTCTTTAGGCCACACCTCACACTTCTGGTGAGATAAGCAGTTAACCATTGTCTTAACTAAAGATTGACATGAAGCTGATAAAGCCACTAAGCTAACTGAGTGCTATCTTCATTAACTCCCTACATGCCAATCAGCCAAGTAGTTTTACAAGCTGATCAGAAACTAAGGCCACCTGAAATGCAGTGCAGGCCTCTCCAGCTGCTCCTGACTGTTTACTGAGTAAATCTCCCACTCTTGGTGTGCACAATGTGTCAGTTTTAAAGCCTGCTTCAACTAGCTTTGTAAGCATCTGCAACAAAACCCTCACCATTGACTGCATGTATCCTCAGACACCCAGCCTTCAGAAAAAGCCCAGTCCTCCGGTCCATGTGAATGCACTTTCTTATCTTGCTTCTTGCCTCCTCTTTTCTCCTTTACAGCAAAAAAAAATACAGATCAATCATAAGTTGTATGGAGAGCCACAGCAGACAAGATATGGTTAGCCCTACCCAGCAGAGTTGTGCAACTTCTCGCCCAAAATGCAAACATGGCTCTTTTGCTTTTTCTCCCCTCCAGGTGCTCTGTAACATTGGTGGGATCGAGACATCGCTGCCCAAAGAACCTACAAGAGCCTCATCCAAACTCATTTGCTTTCAAGACTCAAATCCAGCTCCACTCCTTGGCATCCTACAGGTGTTTTTCAGCCTACCTCCAGAGTTTGCCTTCCATCAGGAGCTCTCTACAGGGGTGATCTTGTTACCAGTGCCTTCCAGTGTCAACCTGCCTGGGACAGCCCTCCTGCTGCCAGTACTGCCCTACCCACCCCACCCTGTCCATCCTGCCCTGCCCACCCAGCCCCTCTTGATCCCTGCCTTGCCAGGTACTCATCACCAGTTCAGCCAGACCTTTCAGACTGGGCCATTTGAAGTCTTGGAGCTGACCCAGATGTAAGTGTCAAGAGTGTTTGCTGTCTTCTGGGAAAATCATGGGCTGAGGGGATGTAACAGCTTCTCTGTCACCAGAGTTGTAATTTCGGGTCAGGACTGTGGCATGTTGCCAGGATAACATACAAAAAAAAAATTAAAAATGCAGAAGTGCTACAAGGGAAAGCTTTGAAAGTCCTGTTGAATCCAAATATTTAAGTCTCCCTCCTGCAAAACCTTCAGTATCGGATGCATAATCTGCTGAAGTTTGGAGAATTTCAGTTTCTCAATTTCAGTTTCTCAGACGGCTCATTCAGAGTTCCACATGGAGCCCCAAACCTACAGTGTACAACCGCTTCTGCTGAAAATATGGCACTTTTCTTTACCTGCAGACTTGAAAGCCTGAGAAACCACCTTGTATATATTACAACAGACTTGGATCTGTAGTAAGTAAGGCACTAATTGCAAAGAGAAAATACTTGAAAGCTTCATCCTTTTTCACTAATCAACATCTTGCCCTTGGACTACATCATAATATTTGCAGCATACCTCTGCAAAAGATAGCCTCTGCAAAGGGATACCTGATTCTTGGTAGTTGCTTTTATCTTTGCTGTGAATGAAATCTGAATCTTTCACACCCCAGGAGATAGGATAGGATTTTTTTGAGCAAATTGCAAAGTAAGGAGTTCCTTACCAGAGCAATTATGGTTTATTGTTTCAGTCAGTAAATGTTTAAAAAAAGCAACCGTCTCTTAAGAACATATCATAAAATATGACATGCACACAAACTGTAAATAAATAGAAATAATTGCTTGTACTAGAAGATCCAGTCTGGGGTTGGTTTCAGTTCCTGGTATAGCTGCAAACTTTTTGTCCACCTATAAGCAAACTGATTAGCCTTCCCTGTATCTCATTTCTTTTTCAATGCAATGAACAGAATACTTCCCATGTCCAGAGGATGAGTTCTGTAGCTCAAGAGAGCCCCAGCATACTTACTCACTCCCTGACACAAGAAGAACTTTAGCAGGACCAAAGTAAGTAGTCTGCAGTGATTTCATAGTCCCAAACCCCTCATCTGAATGTGATTTTTAAAAAGAGAAAGGACTTCAAGCCAATTTGTGGTTTGAATGTTACCTATGTGCACCAAAGAGTGTAGAAATGGCACAAGTTAAAGTGTGACTCAGTTAGCAGCATTTATTTTCAGTCAGATACCTTATTGTGTTTCAATTCCAGCACAGTCCAGAGGACCTCAGAAGAACTCAAAAGCCAGGATTTACATGAGGGCCACAGATGGCAGCTGCTCCCATAGCTCTTGAAACAAGAGCAATCAGATTTGTGCTTCAGTGATTTTTTATTCTTGCTTTATCAGTTAATACTGGTAGTCATGCATCACTTACAGTTAAAAGCAGCATTTGTTTGCCAACCATTGTTATTATCATCTTACCATCCTCTCATAATCAAAGTGCAGGGGCTCATTCCCCCATTTCCACAACCACTTCTAGGAAGCAACTGAAAATCTTTGTGTCTCCATGGGGGCACACAATAAAACCTCATGCTTGTGTTTTTAGGCTGACTTTTTTCCTTTTGAGCTGGTTATCTTGTCAGCTGTATAGAAAAAAAGAGTCATTTTCAAGGAGAATGAAAAAAGAACTCTGCAATTACAAGGGACTCACCTCTCTGTGCTTCACTGATACCTTTACTATCAGGACAGTGGCTACCTAGCAACCGTGCCTTTTGACTCAAGGCAGCTTTATTTATATATCTATTTGTATTCCTTCTGGAGTTGGGGAAAGGTGGCCATAAAATTATTAATTTATTTGGACAAGGTAAGCTAAAGCATCTTCTTTCAGAGCATTTAAAACAATATTTCAGCAGCAGCTTGAAGAAGCACTAATGGCTTGTCTGTTGGCATGGCAGGTGTACTTGTTTAAGCTCACTATTTAGATATGCTTGTTTCCAGGTTAGAGTGTGCAGAAGAACTTACTGTAAAAAGCAAGGCAGGGGGGGGAAAAAAAAACAACAAACAAAAAAACCAAAATATAACCTTGCCAACCCCCTGAAAAGCAAGACCTTATGGTTTTACAGGAGCAAGTCCTTCTCCTAAGAATGCACAGTAGCAATTAAGCCCCACCAGTGGGTGGTTTCTGGGCTTACCTTAACATAAGAATTTCTTAAGCTTTAAATTTATGTACTTAATACCAGTTACTTTTTGCCCAGAAGACAAGGTAGAGTTAAGTGTGCTTGAGATTTGTAGACAGGGACAATCTAAGGCAATAAGTGAGTTCATTTGCCTCCCTCCTGTCTGAAGGCAGAACTAGGTTAACCTTATAAAGCTATGTAATTGTTCTGGTTGTTTGTATTTTAGATCACTGCCCTCCCTTTCAGCCCTCGCATCTCCCTCCCCATCATCTGTGAAAAACAAAATTAAGCAGAAGCTGTAAATCACTGTATAGACCTTACCTAACTCATCCCTTTTGCAGCTGACAAGAAGCAAAACCTAGTAAACATAGTTCCTGCCCATTTTCAAGTGGCAAGAGTTTTGTCAATTCACGGAATGAGACACCCTTCCAAAAATATTTAAATACAGCTCTGCATTCCTCCCTGTTACCCTTTCACTCTGAGCTGAAGCCTGGTCACAATGCTCCTCTTCTTGAATTTGTTCCAGCCTTCAGACTGGCGTATCAGGTTTTTGTCCACTTCAGTGTTTCTTACTTACTATTATCCCATCAACTTTGAGGTTTTCAGAATATTTCTTGATTAACCTTCACAAAACTTCTGTGAAGTGCCAATAGCTCTCAGTCCAATTTAACATGCAAGGAGCAAGACACTGTATTTAGTGTATTATAGTATTGGTTAAATGTCCTGATTCTGCCAGAGTAGGATACTGAATAAAAGGACCTTATTTGGCCAGCTGTTGGAAAGATTGAAACAGAAACAGCCAGTAGCTTTCCTTTCTTTCAAGAGAAAGAAAGGAAAATTGTTTCCAGAAAATCTAGACATATTGATAAACAAATATAGAAATAAACTAGAGCAATTGTATAGACTATTGCAGAGTAAAATGAACAGCCAGTATTTCTGAATATCAGGCTACTCATCCTTGATGTTAGAGGTGTGACTTCAACTTCAGGCCCCTACAGGAGCCTAAAGGTCCTGCAACAGGTTCACGGTTAACAAATAAATACAAAAAGAAAGGACTCAGTGAAATGTAGCTTCATGTTAAGTGCTCCCAGTGAAATGCTCCCAGTAGGCTCCAAAGCAGGTGTCACTTTAGGTAGTAACAGAAAAGAAACTTGAGATGTGAGAGGAGGGCCACTCTTCCAAGGTCTCAGTCATCACAGATGGGGCTTTAAGGGGTCATTTCTATTCACCTGAAATTCACAGACCAGTGGACATGTGGACTCTGGTACCTAAAGGTAACTTTTTTCTACATTTCACATTGTCTGAAGGACTATATACAATTTTAAAATCACAGATTAGATCTCAGGTCTTCACTGCTAACGCGATAGTCGTGTAGTACCCATTCCTGTCTGTCTTCATGCTATTGAGCTGGATTACACTGGAAATCATTGTTTTACGAGAGGGGATGTGCCAGTGAGACACCCAAAATCTCCTGTGGGCCTGCCTGCTTGAGACAGACTGAAGCACAGACTCCACCTGAAAGGAGCTTGCACCCACAGATCTCAGTAGCTAAGTGACTGTTTAAAGAGGATAGGGAGAGCATCAGCAGCTATTTGCATCAGCAAATAGAGAGCATCAGCACCCCTTCAGCATTTAAGACACTCCCTGAGAAAGTGTCAAATTCCAGGTTAAGATTGAAAAAAAAGATATTTTTGGGGCAGAAGGATTCATAATCCACTTAAATCCTGCCACAGACACCAAGCTCTTGGTCAAGACATATGTCTGACAACTGATCTTATTGAGCCAAATGTGTCACTGCTTCACGCCTGCAAAAGCCCATGGGATCAGATCACAAACTATGACTCCGTTTCTTTAGCAGGCTCTGCCAAGGGTAGTAATACCTTGCCTTTGCCACCCTTACTGCTTTCATTAGATCTGATACTAAGCAGGTCAGATGGAAAAAGACAGTGTCTGAGGCAAAGAGCAGGTTGACGTTTAAGGTGGGTTGTATTTAAAGTCTGTAAAATAGGGATAATACCACTTGCCTAAATCACAGGAGAGCTATAGTTTACAAAGCATTCTGCAGATGTCAGAAGAATTATAAAGGTCACTAATTACAAAATGATCATTCAATTTAGTCTTTGATTCTAGGCAGATTTCATTCTCTACCTTTTTTATTACAACTCTTGAATTGCAATTTCATTTATCATCATTGTCTGCACTTCTGATATAATGGAAAAACTTCACAGGGAAGGCTTTAAGGTGTCTTCCTGTTATTAAGAGTTCCTATTAAATACATCAAATTGATTTAAGACTATTAGTTTATCAATAGAGCATAATCCTATACTTTAACTTTCGAGGGAATGCAGCAACTATCTCACTTAATTACTATTTCTTTGCTGGTACACCAGAGCAAGCAAATGTTCCACAGTCCAAAATAATTGGGAATGACTGGGAATGAATGTGTAAATATTGGTCCTCCTAATTTCATTCATTGGAAAAACTGGGAAAAGTGTGGACTGTAAAATAAATTCATTTTCGTCACAAAAGAACATTAATCTTCCAGATTACAGAAAACATATACATGTTTTACTTGGTGCTTTTATAAATAACAGATTAGGAAAAATCTTCAAATGACATAGACATGTAACCTATGAGCCACCAGATAAATGCATCAAATGCAGATAAAACCAGTTTTAACAAGATGTTGGCCATTTTCAGCACACTCCAGGGACCGAAAAGGTTCAGCTGCCTACAAATTCCACTTGCTCTCATCACAGGCAGCTTTAGGGCCTCTCCTCTGAAGATATGCTGTGTCATTTCATGGACAGCTCACCTGCATCCCACCAGCCACATGATGCTATTGCAAGGTGACAGTGAGTGCACAGCAGGAGGGGAGAGGGTGACTGTCCTGCCATGCTGCCCCAGAGGCACATTTAGCTATGAGGAAGACACAAGCTGATGTTTCTTCCCTGACATATGAGGTCCTGATCCATCTCACCCCAGCTGTATGGAGGAAATGCATCCCAGGGTAGAAGAGATGTACAGGACTGAACAACTGGGAACAGCTCAACGAAGCAAGCTGGGTGCAAGGATAGGCTGGTAGTGTCAGGGGTAATGATGCATTTTGCCTCACATGGGTTTGAATCCAAGCAGGAAAATGTGATGAAGCAGAAAGCTTTTTGAAATATATTTCAATAAATTTGCCCACATTCTTAAGAGATTTCTAATAAAATAGTCCTGCCAGCTTCAATGAATCTTTGATTTATACTGATGGGATTCAACCTTCTGCTGAGGTAGTTCTAAAGTACCTATAATTTTGTTATACTAGCAAGTCAAAGTTATTCTGATATATGTATTATTAGTTATTATGGACTGTCATCCACCCTTCAGTCAGATGGTCATGATTCATGAAAGAAAATCACTACTAATTAAGCATTCATCTAATTCTTCTTGCCAGAAACAAATGAAATATGCAACCAATATGTTCCATAACAGCTTCAGAAGGGTACCACTAGGATTTGTGAAACCAGGCAACTGAATGTACAGGGAAGCTTTTCAGCATGTTACATGAGAAAAGGATCCATCCCTACCTTTTAACTGTCTTCTCAGCATTTCAAGCAGTATTTAATGTCAGACTAAATTTTTGAGCAAGACACATTAATGACTACAGTAATTGCTCTTTGGGAGAACAGATTTGAGTGACAACACTTTCTCTAACCTCCAGGTTCTTACTTTCCCATGAACAGCTTACCGTTTAGAGAAACTCATTTCTCAATATAAAAAAAAAATATATATAAAATAAAAATAAAAATAAAATCCCTGCTCACATAACTATTTTTCTGTATGTAATTAAAAAGAAAAGATCTAACATAACATTTCTCTTTGGTGTGTCACTGTATTGCTAGTTTGTTTCATGCATGCATATGCATCTAAGTAGTAGATGTTGACCCCTACAGAATTACAACAAAATGCCTAGAGCTTATCATTTCCCTCATGTCTGAGAGTATAAATCTAATTACTGACTGCCTGGAATAGTTTTGTAAGTCCTGCAAATTTCTCTCTTGCCCTAACTTATCTCAGCTTACAAGTCTTGAATATGCAGTAGGTAAAGAATTTTTTTCTCCCAGTGCATGGACAGGCGTGATGCAAATTGCTTACATACGTTTGATTGAAATCAGTTAACTTCCTTAGTATTAAAAACCAGTCTACCTGAAGGCAGGAACAGAAATTACTTTTAGCAATATTTGTCTCATCAAAAGGGCAAACAGATAAGGTGAGTGCATGTTTCCACTTCAAATTCACACCAAAATTCTGGCCTTTAATTGTGAGGGGTTTTTACTGCATAATAAGATAAACAGTAGTAGTTGGGTTGCTGTAAGATACACTGTGCTTTCTTAAAAATTACACTAATGCTATGAAATTCTCAATACTTGTTCACAATTGTAATAAAATACTTTCTGTTACAAAACCTTCTTTCTCTGAGAAAAATGTAATATGACTTACATGAAAATACATAGCAGTTTTTTGGGTTTATGCTGTTCAAATTATGTGGCAAAACCCTGGTGATTCACTGGGTTGCTTCTGATACCACCACATCTGCAGGTTATCAGGTGCTGGCATGCTACTTCTCTGTAATTATTTATTAAAAGACCTAAAATGAACATGTCTAAAGAAAGTTGCAGAGCAGTTGGAGTTGTGGTTTGTTTCTCAATCCTGTCATTTTCCTGCTTTTATGTGTTGGAAATGTATCAGCACACTGGATGATGCAGGTATGTGCTGATCTCCCTTTGAAATAAAGACTTACAGATGTTTCTTATTAAATAAGTGAGCAGTAGATATCCAAGAAGCTTCAAAAATCTAAACTCTATGCTCTCTAGAATAACCTCCAATTGGAAGCAAGCAGTGCAATGCCTGATATGGTTGGGGATTTCAATGTAAATTGCTTATATCTTGTATCTTATATTCTTGATGCCAACTTGGCTTTTCATAGATAATTTAGTGTTCCAAGGACTTACTTCAGTAAACACAAAATATTCTAGCTTTTCACTGAGATATATTTTGAACTCATAGAACTGACCATTTAATCATATTTTGACTCCAAACACTATTTTTTCCATATTTGCCAGAAACTGGTAATTCAGCAAGACAAATGATCATAGAATCATCGAATCATCATGTAATTGTTGAGAACAATAATTGGAGTCAAGATGTTGAATAGATATGGTTGCTGCTGGTGTTTTATACACAGTAAATGTCTGTTCTCTGTGGTTCAGGACAATTGTGTTAAGATCTGGGGTTCAAACACTCCACACCTCAAGCCCCACTTGTGCATCACCTGAAGCTGGCAGTCACAGTACAGCCAGTACATGATCAATATACTTTTATGCTATGGGAATATTTGGTGTCTCTTAAATGCCACCATCAAAGTTTCCTCTTTCTCATCCTAAAAATACAGTCAATTTAGTTTTATTTTTCAGTTTTCATAACCAGACATTATCGCTGACTTTAATCCACAAATCATGTCTGTCTTACCACATTGACAAGATTAGTCATCAAATAGTCAGATCCGTAGTCATCTTTCTCTCTTGGTTTCCTTATTATCATTTTACTAGCTGCAGGTTCCTGCAAAACCACACAGACTTGCTTTCCAAATCTGAGTACCACTGCTCCCATAAGATGGAGGAGTATTTTAGCAGGCTGTGACCACAGGAGAATGGCAATTAAGAGATTGCCTCTATGGCTGTGTTCTGCTGTGATCTCCAGCAGGCACCAGCGAAGAGCTGCACCAGCGAAGAGCTGCACCATCTGACACAGCACCCAAAGGTGTGAATAGCAGAGGAAAGAAACATCAAGGCAGTAAACCAGCAGCAAACCGATGTACTGGGAAGCTGGAGGTGCAAGTTCCCTGGAAAGGCTGCCCCGTGCGGCTGCACACACAGTCAAAGCACCATATCTGCTTCTCCTGCTGCCTCCTGCAGCTGCCAGCAGCGTGGAGCTTCTCCCGTGGGAGATACCTACTCTCACTGGTGCTGCTCTGTATGGGCACTGCAGTTGGACCCGTCCGGGCGCAGGCAGCGCAGCACCCCTCACACCGCCCCCCGGCTCAGCAATGGGACCAGCCCTGCCTTCGGACCCTGTGGAACAAGACTGCCTCTGTGGGTGCTGAGTCTCCTGAGATCGACAAACTTAAATCCATGCCCTGTGCAAAGTGTTCCAAACCCGCTAGTTCTAGGCCGGTCTGTGATAGGTTAGCTGATTAGCTGTGATAGGTTTTTGAACAAGCCCTTTTGACATGCCTGTGTGCTGTTCAAAGCCCAAGCTCTTAACTTCAGATTTTTGCTTCTATTCTGGGGACCAGTTGGCTAAATATTCACTTTGCAGCATCTAAACATATGGGCATCTACATTCTTCATCACATATAGCTGAGAGTCCACTGAGCAATACGACTTATTTGCACTAACTGTTCATTTTACATTGTTTTTAATACTGCAAAATAAGGATTTAAATTTGTTTGCATACAGAAAGCAAATTATTTTTATGTTGTGCTGCCAGAGTAAAATTTTGCTGCATGCAGATTTCCTCTTCTTCTCTAAGAAGCTATCTAAAAATAAATGCTATACACCTGCCTCTCTTCTGTAGGCCATCCAGTAACTTTAAAACTAAACATGTATGTAGCACTATGCTAAAAGCCTCAGTGAAGCCGAAAGAGGAAACTTTATATGCACTTCCTTTGTCAACAGTCTTATTTGTGTCCCACATCAGAGGGTTTAGTCTGTCCTCACTCAACACCTCTGATGACATGCTGTAACTTCTAGTCAGCCCCAAAGTGGTCAGGCAGTTGGACTAGATAATCATTGTAGGTCCCTTTCCAACTCAAATACTTCTGTTCTGTCCTCTCCTATCCTATCACATTCCAAACCAAAAGTCCATTTCCTTGCTCTTCACTTTATGGAGGTTTGCCCAGTTTTTCCATTCAGTTTACTTCAGCCTGTGTTCCCTGACCATGCACTGGTAGAAGTAGCAGTACAATGTCAATCACAATACAGCAGCACATTCCAGAGCTGGGAAGGCCCCACACCTCGCATTGCAGCTCCCACCAGCACTGGCACTCAAAATGCTGCTGGCAGACTCATTCTCCTACCTCTTAACTTGAAGTTTCTTATTGCTTACTGCTTGGGGAGCTCTGTTTAGAGGCAGAAGGTATGTATTTGAATGCCTGTGGACTGAGAATGGATTAACTATGATTTTCCATTCGTATTATGTGAAAGTCATAATGTGGCCTTTTCCTCCTCCAGTTGTCCTTACAAGCAAGGAGCAGCTTCTGTTGGATTTCACAGGGACAAATTCTCATGGCATGCACACCCAGTCTCTGTGCTTCTGCAGATGGGAGACCATCTCTAAAGCACAATCCAAGGCGTACTGAAGTCAACTGGCCAAATCAGAGCCTAAAACAGACTGAAGACCGACAAGTCTGATCTGACCCAACAGTGTCCCACTGCTTCTGAAAATGTAGATATTTAAAAGGCAAACAAATTCTAAGCCTGAGAATGGCTTTCCTACCAAACAACGCACACTACTGACATAAAAAGTATTTTCAGTGAAAAGTCGCACTGTGGCATGAAATACGAGGCCTTTTCTGTTTATACTGTTACATTGAAATTACAACTGTCAATTCCTGCACTTTAGGGCATAAAATAAGGTCAGACAAAAATGTCCTGAAGATGAAAGGTTTACAATGTTGTGTCAAAAAAGGCACTGTGGAGTAATTTTACCTTCTGCTGGCATACCTGTGAATATCAGTGAAGACAAGCGATTGGACTAGTCACTGCTGTGTGGCATTAAGTTTCCCACAGAAATAATCACTGGAAAATCACTGAGACATGATAGGTGCACATTGTCTTCACCTATGAAAACAAAATCATTGGGGGTAGGCTATAGTATAAAACATGTAATTGCTATGAAATGAGCACAGTTTTATCTTTGATGATTATTACTATGTTTAGATTATATGTTTTTGGACAAACAAATTATTTTTATCATTAATTGTTTGCTGTTTTGGTTCCTGGGTCAAGAGCTCTGGAGGTATCACTAATACATAAATTAAGGATTTTTTTATTTGTCCCAAAATGTGCCAGCCAAACAACGTGTGGGCATGTGTGTGCTGGGGAGAAAAACGTGTGCAAGCACAGATTTCTAGTTTTCTCTAATTATAGCAACTCCTTGGATCATCCAAAAGATTACACTGTTTAAATTGTAAACTCTTTCAAAGCCGTTTTTTAAAAGTTCTACCCTTTTTGAGAGACAGTTGATAGTTTTGAAAATAACCTTTAAAATGTCCATGTCCCACAAAAGAGATTTGACCACTTCTCAGTTAACATACGGTGAATCATCTAATAATATTCAATCCAACTAGGAGACGGACTAAGAAATTGTTCTGGGGTCAGCTCTTACAAGTCAGGAATGTATTTAGATGAGTAGTAGAAGTACTGATTTTGTAGCAGTAATAAGTTTCTTTTGACCCATTTCAAATTTATTGCAGCCTTTCTCAACTTAATGTAAATCACTTTCAGAGTTAAAAACTGAATTAGAAAACAAAATATAACCTAACACCTTTTCAATGACATAGGAAATGAGGGTGGTATTTCATCTTCTATTGCTTGACACACAAAAGTATTACTAATTTGAAAAATTGAGAACTTCTGTATTTAAGATGGAAGAATATCTGTAGATTTCTTGAACTGATTTATCTCCCTTCCTTCCTCATGAGAAAGACTTCCATATGGAAACAAAATTGCATATTTCTTGCAGCATGAATTGTCTTTACCTAACTAAATAGAAGACTCTTCCAAGAGTGCTAAGGAAAATGTATTTATCCTTAGGCAGAACATAAGTACACATGGTTATGAAGGTCAGCCTGGCTTCTAATCTGAGTGAAATATATGTACCATATTTAGCAGATGCATCTACAAGTATGCCCATACAAGAAGACAGAGTGAGGAAAGCATTTATAATTGCTATTCCCCAAATAAATAATGAATTCTCAGATTTTCATATGTATTTTTACATTACAAGAACAAACCTATGCAGGTCTTGGGAAAAGGCAGGGGGGGAAGGGGAGATAAGACAAGTTTCAGCTTCTGGCAGCACTGTTTGCTTGGTTAAAGGTTAAAAAAAAAATAAAAAAATCTTATTTAGCAAATGGCAATCCTTTTGTGGTCTTTTCAAAAATTAAATTAATCCGAAAAGCAAATTTTATTCTAGGCAAAGCTGGATGGCAAAATTTTACTCTCAGTGCAACACTTTAGATGCCCACAAATTGCGTGAATCTGTCACTGGAAGTTGAATTTTGTGCCAAATATCTGTATTTTCAGCATTTATTGATAGTCCTACAAATAGCATATCTAACTAGTCTGCTACAGAGAGAACAGTCTCATCTTCGTACCTCAGAGATCTTTTGTATTTAAACAGAATTAAGGAAGACAACTTGGCATAGGGATATTAGAGCTTTTTATACATACATACAAAGGAAACAGCATCGATTTCATCTTTTATCACTATTCAAATGAAATCAAAGCAAATCCATAGCCCTTAGGTGTTTTTAGGCTTAATACCTATCTTATAGACAAGCTACGTTATTTACTATCTACTCCATCATTATGGCAATGTACATGGCATGTGCTTGCCTTGCTTCTTTTGCTTTGTGCTTCCAAAACATATGATAAAGACAATTAGAAAAATAATTACTGTTCATTGGAATTGTTCCCACTTTTTACATGAAAGGCTAAAAAAGTTAAATTTTATGTAGGTATGAGAACGGCACAGCTGTCAAGGTCTGATCTTTCTTCCCTTTTTTAATTCTGCCAAAGAACAGGAAGAGTACAAAAATTCAATAGAAATGAATTAAAGTAAAATCATCACATTTCGTATAGTAAATCACGACCAATTGCATGGTGGGACTGAAGAGCATGAAGTGTAGTAAGGTCTAAAAGCTGTAAGTGCTCCATTATTCATTTTTACTGAAAATCTAAGAGGGCTTCTTGTAAACTCAAAATGTGTCATATGGCCCTTAAAGTAGGCCTTTTAAAATTCCAAGCAGTTGCTTCACTACTGATCTTCAGAACCATTAGTTATTGCTGTGGTTTTGGGACTCACAGAATTTCAGGTGCCTAAAATGGTGTGTTAAGAAGCAAAAATTCAAAGTGAAAACTGAATCTCTTTGGCTACCAGCATAAAATCAAAACCAGCGCTCAACATATAAACATATGGAGACTGAGAAAAGCATTGCTTTCCCCCTTCCGTTTAAAGCACTTCAGTGATTTTGTGGCTCCACTTCTGGCCTTTGCAAGGATTATACTTTTAAACCAAAAAACTCTCAATCATAACTCTAGGATATCCACAAGACTTTACGGTTTATTGTTCTCTGAAGTGAAAGATGCAAATGAAAAATAAAACAGTTACTAAAGTCGATTTCATAGTTACTGAATACTGATTGCTTGGAAAGACACTGACTTGCTTTAATATTTCTTATATTCCTCAATAGACTGATTGGTTTAGTTTTAATTTTAAATTTCTCATACAAAAAGAAATATTTCACAGGCAGAGAGATCAGTAGAAGCATTCCTGTTCCAGACCCAGTTCATGCGATAGGTAACATCTCTGAACAGCCTCTCACCACCTGATAGTTTTCTTTACGCTTTGTGCAAGTGCACCTGCATGCCCCCTTTCAGTAATATTTCAGGATCTTTTTGTAGTTTTTTCATCTCGTGTAACCACCTACCACCTCATACGGCTTCATCTCAGTATTAAAGATATTTGGATTGAATCTATCTCAAGAGCTCCATTTCGTAACAGAAAACGTCCCTGACAGGGATTCCTACTGCCTAGTGCTGGCCACGTGCCTCCATACCAGGGGAGATAATTTCTGCCTGATCCTAAGACCTGCCCTCGTGGTTCTGTTGCCCACACAGACAGCGACTGCCTGACATGTGCTGCTTGCTGCCAGCACCCAGCCAGGCGTCATGTTGCCCCCCAGCACCAGCTTAACTTCTGACCACAGGCAAACAAAGCCATCTGGCTTGGTTCCTTCTTGCTCATAATGATGATGATGGACCTCAGGCATTAGCTCCTGGCTATGCCAAAATCCAACTTTTTTTTCTTTTTTCCCCCCTCTGTTCTATAATAGGTAATTAAGAGCTGAAATTGCACCAAGTACATGACAAAATGCCTATGGAGAGCTATGTTTCTTAGGGAGAAACTTACAGCCTCCGTACCAAGCAGCAGCAGCAGCCTGAGCCCATCCTGTATTCCACAATCTGTAATTTCAGCTACATATCTATTTATTCCAATGCTGCAGTATTCCATTTCTGAATGAGTTCCCACATCATGGTAACACATGCCTAGCATTATTGCATTTTAGACAGCCATCTGTACTGATATATTCAGCCAATAATTTGCCACCAGGAAATTGGTTCCTGGGAATATATTTTTTATGCAGAGTGCATGTATGCCTGTCTCTAATTTCTAAAATCCATATATCCTTGATGTATCTTGTAGGAAGTTAAAATCCTATTTCATCCTGAACTGGCAATAAAGTATAATGCTTGGTATTAATTAACAGGCAAGAAAATTTATGCTACAGTTCACGAGCAAAACCTTATCACTAGCATAACCCTGAAAGAATTAGGAGTAGCATGAAGATGCCAGTTATCTAAATATGGCAAATGGCAGGGAAGAATGAAATAGGTCTAAAGGGCCACAGATCCAGTAACTGATAAAATATGGGCTAAATATATACATCAGTGCAGATAAATATAGAAAAATGATTGTAAGAAAAATAATCCAAATGTGGGTTGTATCATTTAGTGGAGAGATCTTACATTACCTTGAAAAAGAAAAGAGCCAGGTAGTTACTAACAAATAATCCTTCAGTATTTTATCAGATCAGTTTATAATACCCATACATAGTGAGAAATGACCACCTAACTTCATATCATTAAGTACATTTCCTGTGACACTGGAACACAGTCCACCAGATGGGAGATGGGAGACACATGAAATATTAAAAACATACTAAACGTCCTTGAACTTTGGGCAGAAAGCCAAAGGTAGCAGGAGCACATGCAGGCAGCTCACAAAGGGGTTAAGGAGGGGGTAAGGGTTCCTCATCTGAAAAGCAGGGTTCCAATTATATACAATGCAATGTTTATATCTGCTAAAGTAGAGGGTTTTTTCCTTTTTTTTGTTGTTGTTTTTTTTTCTTCTAGGGATTTGTGGAAGAGGTAGAGAGAATTAAAAGGGAAAGCCTTGGAGAATAGTTCAACATGCTTAAAGAGAAAGAGAAATTCTATTACTTTATGCTAAGAGAGACAGACTTATGGAAATAAAGATTATTTTTTTTAATTATCAGAGATTTTCCTGTCCTTGCACAGACACCAGGCCGCTAATCAGGGGCTTTTACAGCAGTTAATTCCACTTTGAGTAGGATTAGCTTTAATATTTAACTAAATAATCTCCATGGCTTTTCAGGTTTTGGGTGACAAGACTCTGGGGAGGAGAGAACTGGAATTAATGGGAAAAAATGAAGCCTCCCTCCTCCACCAGTTCTGGAAGTTAAGCAGAAAAACTGCAAGAAGTTTCAGATGAACTAGTCAGCCAGTTGCAATATATGTAAATTCAGTTCATTCTTGGAGAAGACATTCATAAGCATCTCTAGTCTACTGAGTCTTTCCAGAGAGAATACTTGTTCACAGTGAAGAAGCAGTCTCCAAAGTATTTATGAAATCATACATAGCTATTGGTTTGAATGACACAAAATCATCTTTGGTGTGGGTTGATCTTTATTTTTTTATTTAAATTTTCACAGTACTAGAAAAATGCTACCTTTTGTAATAGATGGCAGCCAGTTTTTGCATTTCAACAGTCAATTTAACTATTTTTATTTAAAAATCACTTAAAAGATATTTTGTTTTTTATTTCCTTCCTATATAGAATAACTCTCCAATTCTGTATGTTTTGAACTTCTACAGACCATCATATCAGTACATCACGGTTGTCAGTACATTGTGGTCAGAAGCAGAAATACTCCTGTACTGTTGCTCTTTACAATATACCAGTATTTTAAGTAATATCCTTTTTCAAACTCATGTGAAGGATTTTTAAACCAGTTTAGAATTAGAAAGGATAACCTATTTCCTTGACTAATGGGCAGCTTACATTTAACAACAGTTTTTGAGAAGTAAATAACTCACGGTAGCAATTAAAAGGAATGTCAAGATTTTGCAACAGGAACCACATCTTCGAGATACTTTTCAGAACAACACTATTAAATTAAAATAAAACATGATCTATTGCAAGAAGAGAGGAAAAAATGTTTGGTCAAGAGAGGAAACCAAGGCATACACTTAGGGCATGGGACATTCATCTTTAAATGTAAGATCACGGGTTTGTGAACACCTTAGTTTGGCACCAGGGCAGCACTAGCGCAGCCTTGTGCTGTCTCCAGGGAGGGAATCATTGCAGTTTAACCCCCCAAGAGCCACTCCTCACTGCATGGCCCCACACATCAGGGGACACAGGGGACAGGTACCAAGGGCAAAGACAGTCCCACTTCTATCAGCTTTGCCAGATTTTGCCTGGTTTGCAGAGCTACAACCTCAGACCTGTTCTTAGGACAAAGAGTAAGATATTAAATTTTTAACTGTTTGCTTCAAACAAAACTGAGAAAATACGGAGTTGTCCAAGCTCCTTAGCTCTCCATGGCTGGAGATCCTGGGCAATTCCCTAGAGGGAAAAATTATCCTTTTTACTGGAGTCCTCCTTGCAAGTACTCTGGGTAAGGAATCACTGAGCTGATGTCAGTCATTTAGATTAGTGATAAGGCCTTTTGGCATTACTGGAATGAAGAAAAGAAGAAAAACAGAAAAAAACACAGATGTCCATGAGCTGACTTCTAGGTTGAAATTTGTTGCATATGTTCAAAAAATACAAGCAACATTTGCTCCCATGTATTGCAGGCAGCAGTAACAGAAATTTGACATGTCAAATAGAGTACGTGCCACTTAATCTATCCAGCTTGAGATCTGGAATGCAGTGTGTTACAAAGACCTGAGGAAAAAAAAAAAGAAAAAAAAGAAAAAAGAAAAAAAAAATAACATGAAGTATATGTGAAATGCTATGGGAAAAAAGCGTCAATTCTGTTTTTCAGCCCCCAGCTTCACAATTCTTCCTTTCTGATGTAAATAGCTTCCAAGAGAAAGATTTGGGACTGCAAACTTGTATGAAATGTTGGCAATTCAAAAAATAAAGTGTTGAGAGGAATGGCATAGTTTGTTTCCTTTAAAGTTTCTGAAGTTCTTATTTTTTTATGAAGCACGAGGAGACATTTTGTAATGGGTGAGCATTAAACATCCCTGAAATATTATACATTAGCTTTCTCTTCAGTCCTTCAACAGGACAATGCATGGCAAAAGTATTAAAAAAATTCTGTATTAAAAAAATTAAAATGAAACAGTAATTCAAAGAGCTAACAACCACTGCAAATGCATTAACTGCACTTCATTATACTGTTAAAGTAAATTGAGCATTTAGAAAGGAATAACAGATGCCATCATCCTGGGTGGATAATTAACAGCAGACTCTTCAACACTTATATCTAAATGGGACAGAAACATTTCAAAAAGATTATTTTTTCTGTTGCAAAACATTCAGATGTAAAAAAAGACAATTCTCCTCCAACAACCTCCTTAGAGAAATTAACTTTCGAAGAACTTTTGAAGAAAACTGAAAAAACACTTCAGCATCCCAGGTTTCCATGTTTCTTCAGAGGCGCATGGGCAGCATATTTTGTTCCTAGCTGTAGAAAAACAGTGAAGGTGAAATCTACACCAATGGCATTCTGTTTGGGCAAAAGTTTAGCCTCGCAAATCCCCGGTTCCCAGCTTCCCCACCTCAGGTGGGCTTTCCAAGGCAGCTCTACCTTCTTGCACCAAAATGAGTACTGATACAGAGCCAAGAATGCATTCTCCTCTTCTGCACCATCAGCTCAGATATAGCAACACCGTCCTTTATCAGGTGCTTGATAATATAAATAATAATGCTTTTATCCATATGCATTTTTCTTTCACCTTCTCTTGAGCAACTCTTTTTTTTTTTTTTCTTTTTTTTTTTTTTTCCCCCAGCTCCATGGTTTTGAAGCAATACACAAAGCCAAGGTTTGCTCAAACATCTTAATCAAAAAACTACACCTAGTTTGTTGTCACTTGACATCTATTTTGGCTGCAACAGTAGAAAAACTGGCTCACACTGACAGAGAGGTTGGAACCCTCCTCTGTTTTCTAGAGGTGATCTCTCAAGGTAAGGATTAACACATTGTTCAGACAGTCTGCAGAAACAAAGCTGCTTTTGCTGTTCTCTGTGGCATTTCAAGGCATCGGATAACACCTTTTCCTTTAATTTTATGGAACACAAAAGCCTTTGAAAAGATGGTAAAACCATCAGCTGCCAGGTGGTAAAACTCACTCCAAGTTACCTGCTCTGAATGTTGAGGGTGGTGTGTAAAGTGGGGCAGTTCAGAGGTTTGGTATATACCTGCTAGGGGTGGACATTCATCCAGACAGGACATCTTACTCTCATCCTGGACACCTTCAGCACATGGCACAGTTCAACCATCAGCTGCCTCAATGCATCATTTCAGGCTCTGAGTGCACATTGCTTATAAAACACCACCTTTCAGATAAACACAGGTTTCTCACTTTCCTTTTCTGTTTGCCAGGCTGTATGTGTATAGATTAGCTTCTGAATTGAGACACACAGATGCTTTCCTTATTAATGTGAGAAAATAATAGTGCCAAGGGGCATTATAGATCTGTTCATTTGGTAGTGGGGGGGAAATTGAGCAATATGATGAAGTCAGACAAGTACCAGGAAATTAAGGACAACCCTCCCCCTCAACTATTTACTTGTCAGAGTGATTTTAAGTTTGAATATGCAGTCTGCATATGTAACCTCCATATTAGCAGGTGGAAATTAATAATTGAGGCTTTTGACAATCCTTGCACTAGAATCTTAACATACAGCACTAGCAAGGCTTGTTCCTAGTTTGGTAAAAAACAAACCGAGACTCCAAACAATAGAACAAAACAGGCTCTATCTCATAATCGGGAACAACTTTGTTTGCCTGTGCCTACATAGAAAGCACACCTCCAGTTCAAACCATGCCAAGGGAAACTGATGAATATGAACATCCAAGAATGATTATGACAGGAAGTTTACATGATGGTAACAGTATCTGTCATACTTTGCGATTCTCCCACATGTGATATCTGATGTCTGACAGTGACTCATGGGCCATGGCTCTCATGTGGCTGCTCAGTTAGGTATGACTAAAAGACAAACCCAGAATCACGTAGATGGTATGCACGTGTGCCCCGATGCTGACAGCTAAGCGGGTGTTTACTGGTGCTGGTGTCAGACACCTGTATGCATCATCAATATTTAGAGGAGAGCACATGGGCACTAAATTGCAACTTTTACATAACCGTGATTTTGAGATGTCTGGGAAGAGAAGTGATGCTCAGAGTCATAGTCCCCCCCCTCCTGATAAGTCGATAAGTTAGCTTTTCTGTCTCATTTTATTTTCCCCAACTTCTACATGTATGAAATTGCTATAGGCAACTGCCCAATGCCTTTGCATCTGCTAGAGCTGTTAAGTAGCTGATGAGGTCTTTTTCACAAGATCTGGCTTTTATTTAATTAATTATTTAGTTAGGTTGTTTGAGGGGTATTTTTTTTACAATTTCTGAAGATATAGAATCTGTTCCAGCAATATGGTGAGTGCAAATGCTCCTATTGGGGACTTGCTGATATCCAAGAAGATGTCTCATTCCTGCTCATAAAATTAACTTTTGAGCATAAAGCTGTTAATAAGTATGTATATATGTATGTGTAGAGAAGGGATACTAAGACACATAAATTTCCAGTGTCTGAGATTTGTCTGTGGCTCCCATGAGAGACATTTATTTTAAGATAAATTGCTAAAGGACAGTCAAGCTCTTTATGATATTCATATTGAATATCAATACCTTCAATGATACATTTGTGCATGGTAAACTACCAATGAATTTGGAACCTGTTAGCCACATACTGTTATGACTATATAGTCCAGTTAACTTGAAAAAACAGGTAAAAATATTTTTTTTTCCTTTAGCTAGTTGGATTGTTTTAATGTTATTCACAACACTTTCATGACTGAATGATTTCCCAGGAATCCTAAAAAATGTTAA
Organism: Apus apus; assembly: GCF_020740795.1. NCBI lineage: Eukaryota > Metazoa > Chordata > Aves > Apodiformes > Apodidae > Apus > Apus apus. The sequence continues at coordinate 57,642,008 of NC_067285.1, read as the reverse complement.
TTTATAGATAACATTTCACATGTATTTTCTTACAGGGGTTTAAGTTCCCCAAAACACAGCTTGATTTCACAGGTTCCTTCCTTGTAAACTTATTTGTGAAGGGAGGATCTCCACAGTTCGACAGCTGTCTGCTGCAGGTGGAAGTGAGGCAAAGGACAGTAAAGCAAATAAAAAAGGGAGGGGTAAGATCAAAGTACCTCATGAAGAGCAAGTAAGGTACAGCCTTTTCCTACCTCTGCCTGCAGAGATTGTGTACTACTCTGTCCTCAGTTAGCTGACAGCCTGTTTCTGCAGTGCCAGGGGAGGGGAGGCTAGGGCAGGAACTACACAGGTGCTAAATGTACCTGTGCTTCCCCACAGCACCCTCACTTGGTTTTTTAGCAAGTTGTGAGGTTGTTTGGAATGCTTTCTAGGAGCCAAGTTGCATTTCTGCCTGAGTGCTCTTGGAAACATGTAGCAGATATTTAATATTTATCTTAACAGAGCCTCCTAATTGTATTTGGCTGTGTACATACACGTGCTTACACCTCTTCTGACAACTGCATGTCAAGGAAAAGACCTTGGAGGAGAGACTTCTGTATCTACATTAATTTTCCGAGTCTGTGACTGAGGTCTGCCCTTGCCCTCACACTTTGGCTATCTTTTGCTAACAGCAGAGATGCTAGCCACATCATGAACTTTCCATTACGAGGACCTCCTCACCTGGGTATGAAGGCATGGCCTGCCTTTCCTTCTTTGTGTTGCCAGAGCCAGGAGGACTTTGGACCCAATCTTCCCACCTGACAACTGTTTTTCAGCTCTGAACCAGAGCCAGAAACTCTTCTAATCTGACAAGTCCTCTGGGGCAAGTTTCACACGCACTCCACATGAATGATTCTCCAGGCTCATGCAGGCTCCTCCAGGCTGTCACATACACACTGGAGCCCTTAGGTGGGAGCATGCACCCCTAGGATTTGAACTGGCTTTCCAGCAGTGTGGCAAGACTTGTATAAGGAGTTCTGTGTGGCAGAGGCAACCTGGGATTTGCTCCTTTGTTGAAAAGAGGTAATCAAGAGTGAGGGGAATTGGTTTTCCATTTTGTTGTAAGAGCTGGCTTCTGTCCTGTTTCCTACCAGAGGGACACCTCCAGATCCCCATCCCAGAGATGCCTGGCTGGGCTCACCCCAGACCTCACATGCCTAAGTACAAAGTTCCAAACGAAGAATTTAGAGGCCTAGAAAGAGAAGATTGATTGGTTTAGGACCTGGCTGCTAATTAAGTGATTAAGCAACCTTGGCTGTTTGACACAGGTGTAAGAGAGGCACTTGGGCTTCTCTCTGTGTTTGAATACTGGGATGCTGCTCTCCTGCAGATAAAAGCTCAACGTGTTCAGACATCTAGCCTAGGGCATGTGGTGACTATAGAAGCGAGAGAAGTTATGAAGATAAATTTCTGCCAAACATATGGGTGACTAAGCAGCCTTAGATGCCTAAATTGATAAGATTAATCATAGTCTTGATGCTTCCTAGACATGTTGGTTGCACCTGCCCATGACTCCTCATCAGAGGTGCAGCAGATATGTCCTTCAGAGATGTAGGCAGGGACCATCTTTTCATTTCCCATACTACCAAAAACATTGATAACCAAATCACTAGTGCTGCCTTGCAGACTATATTGTTATATAAATAACTACTAACAACAATAGTTCAAATATTTATCCAGCTATAAAAGCCTTCTCACCACACCTGTGAGACCATGATTTGATTCCATTGGAGTGAGATCTTGCTTCTTAGCAATCACACCCTCGGCAGGTTTGCTCTGCCACTGCAGCTGTTCACCTGACCTGTATGACCAATGAAGACCATTATATCTCTGCAATATGGATTCATAGGAGTTCATGGTTGATTTTTTATATTTTTTTTTTAATTATTCCTTACTAATTACCTACTAATAGCCTTACAGAAAGCTCCATTGGTTCTTCTCCAGCTGGACAGGCCAGTTTGTAATGCAACTTATGAGAATTAAGTCTTCCATCAAAAATGGGAAAAACAGAAAGCAGGTTATTTGTGGTCTCCGCAGCAAAGAAGTTACAAAGTGCTTGAACTCCACTTTTAGGCAACATGTCTATAATGAGGAGGCTTGTGAATGTACTCTCTCCCTGATTCTCCTTTTTTCCTTGCTTTTCCCCTGTCTCCTAGGAGGCAGGGACAGCTCTGGAGGCATCTTCACATCTTGGTGGACCCTGCAGCGCAAGGTGGCACTGGAGTATTTTTACACCTTTTAGGTCACTGCCAGTTTCCTTCCTATTAAACTAGGATTTTTCCCATAGGGAATACAAACAAATTAGTGTACCATATAAATAATTACCTTTATGTAAATGCATGTGATAAGATAAATGGAATCTGAAATGATTAACTAACCTTCCTTTTAACAACATTTCTGACATTTGATTCAAGGAATGAAGTCCAACCAGCTTTCCCATGCCTTTTACTGTGGAATAGCAAGGATGTGTGGTGGTCATTAAAGCAACTGAGCCAGGCTTTGATCTCCTTCCTTACATAGGCTGAAAATAGGTAAAAAGAGGGGAAAAAATAAGGAAGAAAAACAGTCAGCCAATTTTGATTTCCAGTCAGCTACCACTAGGGCAGAAGTGCCTTCTCCAATGGCTTATTTCATTTGATCTGTGCTTCAAGTTAGAAGCAGGCTGACTTGAAGCCTGGAGTCCCAGAATCACCCAACCAGCACAGCATCACATGGTAGCCAGCTGGGAAGCTGGTCATCCAGCAGCATGTTCCTGGGGTTGGTCAGGAGCTTATTGAAACTGCTTGTCAGAAGGTCCGTGCAAACATGACTGTTCTGGTTCAAGGTCTGGAGCTAGCTTGATCAGTGCTCATCTGGGGATTTCTGCACCACACCTTCCTGCCCAGTGTAGACATGTCCCAGGTCTATCATAATTTTACATCCGCCAAGCATTCAGACAAAATAATTAACTTAGCTTTGCTGGCACACATTCTTTATTCTAAATTATTTGTATCAAAGAGTGTTATTTCAATAAAATCCTTAAATCATTAAAAACAAACATGAGAAGACTCAACATCAACAACATTGATTGGAAATGTAGAAAAACTTGACTGTGTTTTCTGGCACAGACAGATAATTAAGAGGATTTTTAAGGGTTTTCTCTGTCACAGGTAGAGATTTAGTAGTATTTTGTGTTAATCACCTCTAGGCTGCAGAGAGAGTATGACTGCATAATGCAAAATAAATTACCAGAAGGCTTAATGTTTTTTGTGTTTTTATTTAAAGTTATTTCATATTACAAGCTCATGCCAAAAGGTTCATTTGTTTCTAAGCTTCTGGCTCTGAGGACTGTTATTCATGCTGCGAATGTACAACTGTTTGTCCACACAATTATTGGAGTGCCTATGAACAGTTTGCAGGTGCCATTCAAGCTTCTCTCTTTTTTGGTCCCAAAAATACATTTGAAGACTACTTATTGGTCTATTTAACTGCCTACAATGCTGTGTTTGCCGTGACTATCACAGTGATTCATGAAAAAAAGGTCTTTTATCAGGCTAGGAATATATTTTCCATAAGAGCATACCTGCTTTAGGAGTATTACACAATACCTCTTGCAACCAGTGGGGGAGTCTTAGCAGTCGCTTCCCTACACTGCGAATCAAGTCCTACATTGCTCATGTAAGCCCTTTTATATCTTGCAGTTTTTAATAAATAGTTCTTGTTTGAAATCATACCCAGTTCCTCCTATCCAGCCAGATTTTCAGCCAGCTTTTTACTTCTGGACATTATGTTGCCATGCCAAGACTTGCCTTGATGCCTTTTGCCGTACATCTCTTCCGTTGCAAAGTTTCCAAAGGGCAGCCTGAGACACCTTCAGGTAAGAGTCACAACGTGACATTAGCTGCAAACATCCTACATGAGTTCAGGCACTTTTTAAGGCTGTTGCAGCTGCATAGTCTCCTCCATATATACAAAGTATTTGCTGAGTGTTTGGGGACCCCCAGAAGTCTGGACAACCGGATGTGTCACATCCTAACTGCACTCCTCAGAAGCCTCCTTCTCTCTGAAAGGCAGCAAGAAACTCTGGCTCATCCTTCTTATTTCAAGAGTGGTCAGAAAGGGGACATGAAAAGTTTTGGGGATCTGAAAAGGGAGAAGGCCTGTGAATTACAAATTATTTCAAGTCCCGCTGCTTGATGCCTTGCTTGTTGTGCCAGCTTTCCGTAAACAAACTTTGGGAATCCTTGTTCTAATAGCATTTTTTCCTGTTCTTAGTGGATGTGTTTTTTCAGTCCATATGTCTACTTCATCTGCATTAAGCCTCCTCACTTATAACAAAAAATCCTTCTGTTGTTTCTGTGTTTAGCCAGGTCTGTTGCTCAGATGGTACAACCACGGCACGGTTAAGATGAGTCTGTAAAATGTTGTTTCTCTAGCTATAGGCAAAGGCAGAAATAAATACCTTTGGTGCCATATCTATTTAACTGAAAATCTAACTAGACCTCCAAATCTGTGTGCTTTTTCACATATGTTAGAAACAGATTATCTACTAATTGATTGGTACTAACCATTCCTACCACCACCCCCTTCTCCTCACAAGCCTGGCTGCTCCTGATCATATCCCTGTTGTGTCCAAGGAAAATTGTTTGGATTGAGTGAGGCTGTGAGAGAAATTGAATGTTGTTTTAACACCATATAACACTTTGGCTGTGCTGGACCAAAGGTTCCATGTTTCCAATACCAGCTAATACCAGCTGACAAGGAATGTAAGGTAAACAAGTAAGAGCAGAGGAGCAATGTGAACCTATGAAGGCATTTTCCCACACAATCTACTCTGCTCCAGGTATCTCTGCCCTTTCTAAGCCATATACTGTCCTTGTGTATGGTAGGTCTGTTCTTCTATTAATTTGTCAAATCATTTCTTCAACACATTGAAACCTTTACCTTCAGCAGCATTCTATGACAAGTGTGTTTCAGTTGTATTTTGCATAACAAAATAGTTCCTTGTGTTTCTTTTGAACTGGCTGAATGACAATCTTATCTGGCCTTCCCTAATTATTATCACAGGCAGAACAAAGACCAGTTGTTCCTGATTCACTTTCTTCATTGCCACTATTAATTTCAGATAACTCTACTGTATTCTTCTTTAAGTCTTATTCTACTGAGATATTTCTTATGGGACCTACCCCATGCCTTCTTTGATCACTATTGTTCTCCATTTCTCTTCTAGTTCTGTTTGATCTTTTTTGAGAGAATGATCAGAACTGCATATGATAGCAAGATCATTAATTTACACAGTGACAGAAATATTTCTTTTCACTTTACTTCTCTGTTCCCTTCCTATTAAATCTAAGGTAAACGTGCTCATTAAAGACCTTATCAAAATATTTTTTTGCTCAATAAAATTATTCCCATTAACTTTTAATTGAGTTAAGCACTGACTTTCCTACTACCCGAAGAGGAACAAGAGTGCCAAAACATATTCTTGTGGCAAACTAGTTGATCAAATATAGTATTACATTCACTCTATTCTGTGTAAAGCTCATTATTAATACTGAATGAATCCCAATCTATAAATCTAACAAACCCCCAAACATGGATTATATTATGCTAACAAGAGCCATGCCGTTGATTTCAGTATGGACAGGCTCTCTCTCCAGCACAATGGTTTACCCTGGCTGCCTCAGTCCCCAGGTGACTGTAAATATTCTCCATCCTTGTAACAAAAACAAAACAACACATAATATTCTAAATTTACTAACATATTAGCTGAGGCAAGACTGGTCATTTTGCTGTGATACCCAAACTTTTGCTAGATAGAATAAGAAGATTTTTTTCTTTGAGGCAATCATGACAAATTATCTTTACTGTATAATCTTCCTCTTGGTCTTTTAAAAGATTCTCTTACATCCAGCCTTCTTTTGCCCTAAGTCATGCTTATTCTAAACACCTATGTCTAGAGAGACCTCTGAGACCTTTATTAGAAAAGGAAGGTGATTTAACTGTGGACTGGGGAGCTGTGCCAGTAGTTAATCTGCTTCATGCTCAGAATTCTCCTTTCAGTGTCTGGTAATGCATTATTTCTGAATTTCTCCTTGCATGCTTTCTCCTAACAATTCCATTTCCAACATTAACTTGCAACTTTATTAACTCAGAGCTGTAAATATGTCTCCAGCAGCCCCTGTGGCAAGGTGCTGCTGTAAGGTATGATGCCTTTTTCACTTTATCACTAGGTGTGTTTTGAAAGTTTGCCTCTCTTTCCCACCCTTGCCTCCCCTCTTGTCAGGAAATCAGATTTTTCAATCAGAGTATCTGGGCAGCCAGTTCAAAGGCAGGCTAATTCTTCAGTAACACTACAAATAAGCGTGTCTCTCCCTCCTCTAGTTCCACAGCTCAGGCCTCCTAGTACTATACAAGTGTCTGTCATTGGAACCTTCACTCTGTGACTGCAAGTTTTTTGGGCAATAAGGCATGGAACACACTCCCGAGTCTTCATATGCCAAGATGCAGAAAATAAATTTTAATAGCCCTACAAAAAAGAACTAGTGAAGCAAAAAGCTATCAATATTGCCAGACACCCTTCTGCACCAGAGGTATGAAGAGAAATGTTACAAAAATAAAGAGAGGCTCAGTGTTTTTTTCCACCAGATACTGTTGTGACAGTAGTTAGCTGTATGACACACTACACAGGAATGGGAATGTAAAAGTGAGTGTCATCTGCATAATTTTCTTAGAAAATATTTGTTTCAATAAAACAGAAAATTGAAATATTATGCTTTCTTTGCTTGCCTAAGATCTACATCTCACTCTGTTCATGTCAGCACTGGATCAGAGATCAAATGAGAAAATCAAAAAGCAGCAGCTAGAAACCTACAGTACCTGAAGAGAAAGTGTTGAGAAAAATTTCTCAAGACAGAAGTAATTAAATAGTAATTGTACTATAAACCTCTTCTTGTAATTTAATTAAAATTGCTAGTTTGTATCACTCAGTAATAACTAGCTTTATCATATCTTGCCACATCTGAGGCATAAAATTACCCGTACCTAAATTTTTAAGCCCTCATAACTAGTTTCAGAATTCAGAATGGTTGAAGTCCACAGATGAGAAGATAGAAAGTGAAAAGATGAGAGAGAACAAATCAAAACAATCAATTCAAACCAAACTGTTTTTAAAGCTGAACATTAAATGTCTTCAGAACATTTTGTTTCAGGGTTTTGACAGAGGCAAATTCAAAAATCTTGGAATACATAGTAGAAAAGAAGTCAAAAGCTTTTGTCAGCAAGTAACATAAATGGGAATTATTTCAATCAGATGAGAATTTTAACCTTTGCAACTGTGCCTTTCTAGGGATGAGTTGTGCATGAGCTGACACCCTCATGTATGCTCATACAAAGCATGTTCTTGTTCTTCTAGTTTTCTTTGCCATGTTTGCTGCTGCTAATCTCTTCCTTTCTGACTGCATCCTGAAAAACCTCAGTGCACTCCAAGCATTGCATGTAGCTATTTGTTGGTTTTAGTTAGCAATTGAGAAGAATTGTGTTCACTGTTAATGTGCAAATATTGATATACACAAAATATCAGTACAACATTTGACAAGGTGAGTATTTTTCAGGCTGGCTATATATAAAACTAAATGGATGGTCAACAGGTGGATTTAGCTGGTATTTTCTCTAAAAATCCCCTTAATAACAGTATCATTTAATAAACTTCAGAAAGAAATAATGCTGATTGCAAAGACCCAAATATAATAAAGCTCTGAGAAATGCGTTTGTACAACACATTTAAATGTGTACTGGATTGCAAACTACGTGATTCCCTAGAAACACCTACAATTGAAAAAGTTTGGTATGAATAGCTCTTTCTTTTATGAACCAGCTGTTTGCAGAATTACGCAGTTATCATTGTGTGACTCATTTAAAAACATAGCATAGCTTGTGAAAGATTGCAAAAGAAGAACTTTGAGGGATTATAGTAGAAAAAAAATACTCAAGCACAAAAAATTATTTTAAGTATGCCAGACAAAGACCTACAGGCACTTAAAACACTGTATCCCGGAGTGTAACAAATATACAGACATGGTATCAGAAAAAGGCATTTTGAGTGCTGCATATGCTCAAAGTATATAAAGTTGAATATAGACGTTCAATACACAATGCAAAAAAAAATCTGAATTTCATGCGACATCTTCTCTAAGAGATGCGTGCTCCTAACAGCTACTTCAGTGAAGTTTTCTAAAAACACTGGAAGAGTCACAGCTTTTACCATATTATTGTAAGATGAAAGAATCTTAATGTGTTGCTGTAGCATGTGAAATAATTTTAATATTTGTACCAGTGAAAGACGTGTCAATGTTCTGCTCCTCCAAATAGTTATACTTTGTTAGAAGTTCACTGGTAGGATGATTGGTGAGCTGTAAGTGCATGGTTAAATAATGAATTCAGAGTGCACAGAACTGTCAGTTTCTGGAAAGAAATCACATTCTGAGTTATTTTACTAAATGAAAGTGTGTACATCACTTCTGTATAAAGTAACATTATATTTACATCTGAGATAGAGAAGATTTTAAGAATATTTTTTAATATATTAATATATATGTATAGCCAAGAAATACATGGAATACACACACTGAGAAATTTGGGATAGCTTGGCTATGATTTTTTCTCCCAACAGTAGGAAAAATACACATTCCTAATATGGTATTTTTAAAAATAAAATCCTGGGCAGAGTAATTATTCAGGGAAAAATGAGATAGTTTGGGAAGTGAGATAGAGTGGTCATCAACTCTGCCTTCAGATTGACAAATGTGCAAAGCCTCACTGGTGGCCAGGGTGGCCGGGCTGCCCCAGATCAGACCCTCCTTGCCAGGCATCAGGGGTGTGCCAGGACCCCCAGCCCTGCGGGAAGAGGAGGATACCCAGGGTGTCCCCACAGCACCTGCCCACAACAGCCTTGCCATCCTTGCGGGGGACCTGGGGTCACAGGTTGTTCTCAGAGGGCATCCATCCACTTGAGCCAAGGGCTCAACATCTCTGCTTTCCAGAATATCTTCATTTTGACAAACACACATTATTTCCAGTGGAAAGCTATTTTCTTTTTAAAATCCCTGCTTGCTGTAATCAGTGGTTACAGACATTTCCTTTCAGAGATTGTTTTATACAACAAAGCAATACAGGTTGCAAAGCTTGTGACAAATATGTCTTTAACATTGTTGGCATGCCAGGCAACTGCTTTTTACCTGCGTGTGCCAAGCTGTGCAGGATCAGGTGTTTGTTCTTCTGTGACATCTTAAAAGCAAGTGTGTGAGCTATTACTGCAAAACAAAACCCTGTCACAAAATAATGTAATAACAATAAAAAAGTGTTCCTGCCTTTCACATTGTACACTCTATCGTTATTAGGTTTTGCTCACTGATGGAGACAAACTAGTTTCTCATACAAATTCCCTTCCAAGGTTTTAGATTTTTTTTTTACATTAGAAAAGATTAATTCAATGGTGTTTATGAACTGTTAAAAATAACTATACCTATTTTTCTCTTTTCTATAGTCTCAGTTTTCTGCAGAGTATAACACATGAAAATACAGTGATATAAACCTAAATGAACTTGCAGACACATTTATTCATTATGCATTTTAAGAGCTCAAAGCAAAAATGCAACGCCACTCACTAGCTTTCCTTTCGATGGTCTTGAGGCATTTAGCAACAAGTCATTATACTGATGTATCATACAGTTTGCTTTTTGCCAGTTCTCATATATCAAGCAAACCCAAATTTACATGATGACGTTTTGGTTCACTTCTCTTTATCTTTCTACTTGCAAAATTTATGTGCTGCAACATACTTGCTCTCCATGTTTGGCATGGATCATCACTACAGGTAGTTCTTACCCAATTTGTGTATTAATTTGGGTGACTGGCATAAGGTGTACCTAGCATGTTTTCAGGTGTTCAGTTCAAAATTCATCCTGTAGAAATGCCTACCAGCACTAATCTTTCAGGGTGTGGATGTATGACTATGGGTCTGAGTGGGATTAAGGTTAGCTATTTTTTGATGCACTGGCATCTGGCAGAGCATTTCCTGCAATTCCAAATACTCCTGCAAGAATAGTTAACGTATTACAAAAACTGGTACAAGCATGAGATTTATTTTTTTTTAGCCTCTAACTTAACATCAGTTAGATGTTTCCAGAAGCCTAACTAAAGTTGGAACAAACTGACTACTTGCACTTAACAAAACAAAAACAGAAACAAACAAACAAACAAAACAAACAAACAAACAAAAAGCTACACACACAAAAAAAGGCAAGCAGCTGTGTCATTTCTTTTCTGTTTTCTCCTGTTTGGTAGGTCAAATATTATAACACACCATTAGTGTGAAATAGTGCCCATAATGTTGGTCTAAACAAGCAAGAGAAGGATTGGAAGAAGAGAGAAGGAGGAAATCTGCAGAGTGCAGAAGACACCTGACCCCTGCTATAACTCATGCAACCTCTGCAGGTACATGAGGAAGGGAATGGAAGGGAAATGGTTTCAATCCTGGCCCCCTTTCCTCCCCGCTGTCTTTCTTTCCAGTTTAAGAATGAAAAAAGGTCATGGTGCTTTATGCAAAGCTCTTCAAGTCATCGACCTGCTGTTTACCCATCAGAAGTCTCAATCCTCTGAGACAGGAGATCAGTAAAAACAGATGCCATCTTCCTATTTCCTTCACAATCTGCATTTGAGAGCATTCCTGGTCAGAGGGGAAAAAACCCCTTCTAAGTGTTCTGAGTCACAAGTCTCCATTCAAAAGGCTCCCTTCAAAGGTGTAGCATCTTTTTATACCGCAAGAGCCTTTTTTCCATTTGGAAGAAACTGTTTTGGCTCCAGGAAATGCTTCCAAATACTCATCCCACACTGCTCTCTGAGTGGAAGTGTTTCAGCCCTACAGCCTCCAATGAGCCTGCAGGACCTGGGGTGCTGCAGGATGACTACCAAAGGACAGTAAAAATCAGTCCAGTGCAGGACAGTTACAGCACCCCTTCCTCCCTCCCATCCAGCATGGATATCTGTGCATCCTCTCTGGTGGCTTATAATATTAGAAAAATAAAAATATCTCTAGATAAGCTGTTATTTAGAGAAAGCTTCCCTCCCTGGGTCTCTCTGCAGGTTGCTTCCTCATCCCCTTTCAAGCCACTCCTCTTCCCTGCCCAGACACATCCCTTCCCATCCCCTCCCACACCCCTCCCATACCCCAAGCCAAAAAGGCTAGAAGTGGCTGATGGCTTCCTGCATGCCAACTAGGAGGGCATTCTGGCCCCAAGCACAGGTCCTGGGCTGGCCCTGGTGTCCTGGGAGCCTCCATAGGAGCCTTGGGGCTCCTTGCACGAGCAAATGGCTATAAATATTCTCAGGTGTGATGGCTCCCATACACTGAAAACACTTTGCTTTATACCGAGGAAAATATTTATTTTTCAGGTAAGCCTTCTCTAATGCTTTTATTCCTCTGTTTCCCACCTTACAAACAGTAAACAGAATTAAACTCTCAGACAACTGTTGATATGAGAGAGGAAGAGCAAACATTGACTTGTACACATTTCCTCAGGATCTGGCTCTTATTTTGCCAGAAACAACCTTCTGTTATTCAGCCGTAGTAGGTTTTGATGATTTAAACTGAAGTTTTTGAGCAATGCACTGTTTCTTCTTCACTAAGGAGGGCATGAGAAGAAGGCAAAAGCCTTCCATGCAGCCCTAGACCCACAGTCAAGGTTTTGTTCATCCTCTCTAACTCACACACACAGGGAAAAAGCCTGAAAACTTATTAACAGAACACATACTTTTCTAGGTATTTCCCACAGGGTCCAAGAAGTGGGAGAGACCTAGCTGAGAACCAGAGGGCGACTGCAAAGCATCATATGGAGGCTCCAAGAACCTCAATGAGACCATCCTGCAGACACATGACAGCAAAGAGCCACTCAAGAAGGACACAGCCCAGCCATTCCAAAGGCATACGTTGGCCCCAAACATCCTCATGCCACCACCACAGCTGGCATGGTGTAGGAGGACTGCAAGTGTTTCCCTGGGAGTGGCAGCTGCCCCAGCAGCACCATGCTAGGCGTCTCCTCTTCCCACACGCCCTTGCTCCAAAAGGCTGTCCATGGGTGTTGGTTTTTACATCCTAAGTTGAAACATTTCCTGAAATGTTGTCAAAACTTGTCATCACTAATTAGGTCAGACTGGCTAGAGCACTGTGTAGGCTCCTCCTGACACCTTGCCAATCTGTCTTAACCAGTGTCATTTCATTCCTGGTCCTTTTTTACCATGTCCAAACCCAAGCCACACCGACAAGTAAAAGTTAACTCTGAAACTCACTCTAACTTTTGTCCTAATGCGGCTTCGAGCCAAAGGCAAAGAGTTAGTCTTTTAATCCACTTCACCATCTATCCCTCTGGGGGTTCATAACTCAGCCATGAATGTTTGTTTTGAGCTGAAACTTGCAGTGCAGGTTCTCCACCAAGGAGCCGTGGCAGGGCCGTAGGCAGCCGTTCTCCGGCAGGCACTGCCAGGAAGCACTGGAGGACAGGGGGGAGAAGAAGGTCAGAGCCCCCCTGCAGGGAGAGAGGTGGGAAATGTGACAAGGTGCAGTCTGGAAAGGGAGAGAGGGAGGGAGGGGAAAATTGCAAAACACACACACAGTAACACCTTCATATTTGGCTTGCATATTCTTACTCTAGTATGGTTTGGCTGACTTGACTTTCCACTCTGAGCTCCTTGTGCAGACTGGGGCTTTCTCCTGATCCTGAATTAGGCAGTGCTGGTGTCAATATAATTCTCTGTATCATCATAATCACAGTTATGTCAGTGTGACTAGGTCTTATTTCTAAAACTGACCATTTTTGCATTTGTGAGCACACATTTCTACATCTTTGCAAGTTTTATGCAGATTTTTATAATACAGAATAAGATTCAAACAAACACCGCACTTTATCTAAGGTCCTGCCACAGGCCTGCCTGCATGTCTCAGGCATTAGGGTGTGCAGATTTTTTCATAATGCCCTTGTGAAGAGCATAAATGTTATCTCATTTTTACAGAATAGAAACTGAGGTACAGAGAAACTAAATTACTTCCCTAAGGCCAGGTAGAATGTTTCAAGCAAAGTAAAGAATGGAAATGTTTCACAGAATCCACATCACTGAAGTCCTGTGGCGGATTTTCAAGTACAGGGGCACTGAGATGTGAACTATGACCTTTCCTGTCTAATATATAAAATTAGACATCTTCTTATCAGAACACAAAGTACTTCATATACGCCATGTTTACCGACAATTTTTGTCAGTTTTGATTTCTAGAGTTACATCTTTGATCTTTTTAATGCAAAGCTTAGTGGAATTATATCAATAACAGGCATAATGAAAGATTTTCCATTTCTAAAATCATTTTTCTGTTCTGACATGCACCTTCAAAACACATCTTATTGAATAGCTCTCTTGTTTGCTTATGTAGCTACTCCTTTCTTTAGAAATCTTTCCATGCATAACAGTTAGTTATTGTGAATTTTGAAACTCCAGAAGGGAAACAGTCTTTATAACCTACTGTCATCTATATGTGAGTATACAAACCACTATGCCTGATCAAAGGTACACCACCAAAGACTGTTGTGGCTGTAAGCATGATAATAACATTTTATTCAACATGTTTATATTAACATGCTTAGCATTTATTTAACAGGGGTACAGTCACCAAAACCATAAATTTCTTGACAAATTTTATATTCATCCAAGCATTTGGTTTTGCAGCAGGGACTAAGTTTCAGTATAAAAATACATGGAAAAACCATATTCTTTATCAATTACTAATGAGTCAGTGTGAGGGTACGCTTGATTAAGCAAGTACATGAACAGATGAAAAGTTCAGGGGTTCCCGGAAATGCAGCTCTCAGTATGCAATGGTGCACCAAGATCTACCCAGTTAATTCTGGCTGAGAGAGCATCAAATGATCAATCTCCAGCACACTCGCACAGCCACTTACCTTCAATGGAAAAGTGGACAGTGCTTGCATGGGAAGAAGAACTGCTTATTCAGGCAGGCAGTTGTAGAAGCTGGAAAGCCAAAAGATGAACAGTTCTGATGAGAAAAATACATGCCAGTTTCCTGTGATACCTCAGTGTCATTTGAAGCAACTGTATGGAACAGGATGACTTGCACAGCCTACATAGTTTGGTGCTTTGTACAGGAGAATGGTCACTAAAATGTGTCATAGAAACACAACAGCCATAATCGACCACCTGCACGGGCTCTTGCAACAGAATATAATCACCAGGTTTGCAGTCCTCTTTGCTGTAAGTCCACATCATGCTCCCATTAGCATGCAAACAACAACACTTCATACATGACCACACTGATGAGGTATGTGTCTGGGACATCCAACTGCATCTCTGGCTTCCTGACATCAAGGCCACCTTAGCCAAATCCACAAGAATGGATTTTGCCAGATCCCATTTAGCAGATCAAAACCACACCAAGTGGTAACTCCCACTTTTTGAGTTGCTGAGTCATGAACAGAAAAACAGATGATTCACCATAACTGCATGAGATGGGTGCACTGCAATGCCTATGCTATGCATAAGAACCAGCTTTAATGCAACAAAGAAAAATCTTTGCATGCTTTCCAAAAAGTGTTTCACTATATACTAACAACATAAAAAGCCAGAAAGTTTATTGAGATACCACCACTGATGGCTAGAGACAGCCCACAAGTCTGAGACTCATTAATCCTTCTATACAGCTACTCTGCACTATAGGCACATACACCAGTATATCATCAACAAATGTAGATGCACAAAGAAGAGATGTAGAAAGGTCATTTTAGGAAAACTGACTTTAACTTCTTGAAATAAAAGCTTGCATTTCAAGCACATGTGATATCTGTGAATACAAAACTGATTTCTCTTGTACATCTCACTCTGTCCCATTCATGGCATTACAAAAAGTGGCTCAGCTTTGCTCTCTAGTGTATGCTGCTTCACAGCCACTGGTACAAGTGAGAAACTGAGCCTTCAGGCAGGCAGAATGAGACATTACTGAGGATTCCCTTTGAGACAGAAAAATGAAAATCATTAAACCTAGTATTAATGTAGGACATCAAAAGATGCCTCAGAAGAGGTCATGCATCTTACCTGTCGTCTCATTTCCAAAACCAAATTAGCACAGACATTATTTGAAAGTCCCAGTGTTTACCCAGGAGCCATTAAATCATTGCTGAGTACTGGTAAAGGTCTAATGACTAAGCAGAAACATCTTGCACCTCATATCAACAGTGCACACTGCTTTGAACGGGTGCTCTAGTCCTGGAGCGTGCTCTGGTCCTGGAGAATGTTCTAGTCTGCTAGTGCCCAACTGCAGAAAAGAGCTTGTGGCCCACCAAAGAAAAGCCTGTTCTGGGAAAGCCTTCAAGCCACAGGATCACTCATCAGCAGTCGGCACCTGCTTGTCAGCACAGGCAATGTGTCACCTACCCCCTCTGCTACCTATCTTTATCTGGCAGTGGATCTGCTCTTCATTTAATGGTGCGGGAGCAAGACCAGTTGACCTCCTTGCACTCAGTCCCTGAAGTCCTCTGCCCAGTCTTTCTCCACACCCACATTCTCACAAAAGAAGCAGAAGAAATTCCAAACAACCAAACAAAATGTGAGAGAGAGAGACAAGGAGACAGCTACTAGTGAAACATCCTGGCTCGTTGACTTCTGGGAACCGGCATTTCCTTTTCCCAACAGCCCTCTCTGGATGCAGCAGCACTGACCAACATACAGTGGGACTCTGTGCTCCGGCTTTGTCCGTGTTTTTCCTCTTTCCTTTGAGTGATTATTAAATGTGTTCACTTCTCTGATATTTGTCTCTTCAGTCTAGAAATAGCACAGAAATAATATTTCAGCTGAATGAGAACACGCTGACTTCTGATGTTTTCCACAATAGATGGGTTGATGTGAATATGAAAGATGATGTACTTGATTTGCTTCATTTTTACCAGCCTCTAGAGAGTTTAATCTATCCAGAAAAGAAGTGTCTGTCTGATGTTTTTCCTGCATGACTGTCAATTCATCATCTTGTAAGACAGCATTATTCTAAAAATGAGAAAGTAGAATTCATAAGGCAACCTGATGAGTTTTTACTCATCTTATTTGTAGTCAACTTCCTCTATGAGATTATGTTGAGATATATTTAATTGGTCAGCTACCATCAAAAAGGTGACACCTGGATTCACTGCCCAGACTTTAAAAGAAAGAGTTTTTCTATCTCTTTATCAGTATTTACTGAATTGAAACTGTTGGATTCAGCTTTATAAAACTGGTCTAAAGCAGCACACCTTTACTTCATGTTTATTTACAAATGTAAGGTTATTTCACATACTTCCTAATATTTATTTTCACTTGTTTCCCAAAGGAAATAAGAAAAAAATACTTCAAACATCACACAACAGCAGAAAGATTTCTCAGGCCATGGTTTCATATTTTTACAAAGGGTTATTTTTTAAATCCTTGCAGTAGGAAAGTTGTGCACTGAATATTATTAACAATGATGGTCCTGATTCACTGTTCTGTGGGGATAAGTCTGGCAAGCACAGAAAAAGCTATAAAATGGTGAAGAACAAGGAGTCTCTTGCTCGATTATCACCAGTAGCCATACCCCAGAGAGCTACAGCACCTCCTTAAACACGAGGCCCTGTCCTTTACCTGAGGGAGCACCAGTTGCAACCATTCAGCTTTGAGGTTTTTCATTGGCCATAAAAGCAGAAGTCAATTTTAGTTCCTGGTACTTCTAGCTCAAATTCTGGTAAATATGGCCTTTCCCTGCTTTTAGCGGACACATAAAGCCCCAAGTGACACAAAAATATGTAAGGGCATAAACCAAATGGATGTTAAGCAAGAGCTTCTGATTTTCTTCCCTAGTCATATGAGGATAAGGTGACATTCAATTACATTAAAAATTGGCAGCTTTGACTAAAGGAGGTCCTTTTTCACATAATTAATGAATGGGAATCCTGGCCCCAGGATGTCATTGAAAAGTGCTGCTCCTTGACTGATGAATCTGCAGGGATCTGAACATGCTCTGGACATGCAGTCTTCTCCCTGGGATTTTCCAGGATGTGCAGTCTGCAAGATTCAAGAATGATTCTCTGAAGGGATTTTATAGGAAAAGAAGCAAAATAAAATGTCCCCTTTGACATGTCAATAAATGCTTGTTACACATGACTTCTGTACAGCAATTGCAAAGATTTAATTCACCAGCAACAAATAGTGACACGTGCATTTTTTCACAACCAGCAGAGTACTGACAACTCTGGTAGAGCTGAGGGCTTCATTGCTAATGATTTAAGAATTTAAGATGCTTAATTGTTTTAGGCAACATTTATCATCTACAAAATCTTAAGGACTTCTATGTTTTTGTCTCTGTCATGGCCTGCACTCTTCTGTTGCTGTTGGTGTTTATTTTGATAACTGAAAATCAGATCTGACATGTGCTTTGAGTAGCACATTGGTAAAACTAATAATAAAATAAACAAATATCTCCTGTCAGATGGATATTTTTTGAAAAAAACATTGAGTATAGCTCGTGACTAGGGACAACAGGTAAGTAGTTCTGGCTCCTTAGTTACAGGCAACTTTTCTGCCATTTTTTTAAGCAAACATATTCAGCCACATCTAATTGCATTATGAAAGTAACATCTTCAATAGGTTAGAAGTCACCCATTAAGCTGCCCAATTTGGGTCCTCAAGACCTGAAGTGGTATAAATTGAATATGTTCTACAGTTACACAGTAGTCTTTCATTGCAAGTTTTATTTCTAACAGAATGAGGTGCCCCAAAGACTGCTTGCAGCTAGATAACTAATGGGGGAAATGCAACAAGTGGAGCCAGTTTCTGCCCAAATTGTAGCTCATGTGCCCCAGAATTAACAAAGTGCTCTTTTCAGAGTATACAGAATACCAAACTAGAACTTAGTTTTGTAGTTCAAATAACATATAAGTACTTCACAGCACAGGTTGGCTAAAAAGGGCAGATTATACTGGGTATCTGCACTAGGCATACAAACAGTTTTAGCAAGTGAGACCAAAGCTACATCTCACCCACTGTCTTGCCTCCAACAGCTGCTCTGGTAAATGCCCAGAAAAGAATAACACAAGCAACAACTCAAGTGTAAAGACATGCTAGCTTGGCTTAAAAGACCAGCTCCTGAATTTCTGAACTTCCAAGAAAGTATGGGAACATCAAGTTTAAGGACACTTTTTTTCCTCAGAAATAGTAACAAGAAGTAGATATGCAAGCTGAGATGTCATTTTCAAGTCTGTAATCCAAGTAATTTGAAATGAGTACTGTTGTACTCTTAGTGGTTGAAGAGAAAACATGATTATTGAAAAAAATCAGCTTCACCAAACCATTTATCTCATTTTCTTCACTTTTAGAGGAAAAGAATATGATGATGTGATCTCTCCCCCAAGAGACAGGCAACTGTGCCTCTCTATTCACATGAACAGCTCTGCAGGCTCTTTTGGGCAGGGGGAAAAACTGCACCCAACAGTGAGAGGTGCAAGGTGCTACTACCCACCATGCCAGCAGTGGGCACAGCCATACAAAGCCCCTGGGCAGCCCAAAGCACACGCAGTTTTGCCAGCCTTGGTAAGTTGAAGGCATTTGTCCCAGTGGTTGGTGTACTCCAAACAGCAACTTCAACCTTTATAAAAATCTTACTCTTCTAAAGGGATGATCTAGGCAGAGCAGCTTAATATTATTTGAATTTATATTTGCACGTTGTAGTGATTCAGGCCAATGCCTGAAGGGCTAAAATACCAAAAGACAATGCATGTGGTGGGCCAAATATACTTGGTCAAGATAAGCACGTGAAAGTTAAACGTGAAAGTTAGGATTTCCATGTGGATTAAAGCACTTTATCTTTGGGGTTAGCATCTCACTATTTATAGCACAGTTAAGTGGGGCCTGGTCTTGCAGCCTTCAGCGCATGAATAGTCCCATTCACTACCACTGCTCAGAACAAGGACTGTAACAGCATCTTTCACTGTCTTCTTCACTAGTAGCAACCCCCAGTGCCACAGCTGCTGAGCAGATGCCATAACCCTCAGCCCCATCCTGATCTCAGCTTGTGGGGGCAAATCATGGGTAAACCAATGGCAGTCACTAGTGTTGCAGCAGGAATAAAACAGCTGTGAGCTAAGTGGGATCAGGATCAGATCATCTGCTTACAACCTCATATGTTTCCAAAACATTCTGTGATGGTGCTGAAATGTTCCATGATTGATGTCTGGCCAAAGGCAACTCTTCTTTTTTTGTATGTTTTTTTTTTTTTAAGTATAAGCAAACCCTTCATTTTCAAGAGGAGAGGAGATGTTGAAAGGAGGGCAGAGCAGCCATGTGAGGAACAATCCTGCATCCCAGTCTTTTTGTTCAAGCCTCTGCATCTCCATAGTGCAAAATGTGATTTATTACCATAAGATAGCTGATTGTTAAAAAAGGTCAGAGAAAGTGCTATTGGACAAAAATACTGGTTTTGTTCCACTTCTTATTCAAATACAACTCCTGCATATATTTTTGCTGTAATTGCATGCATTGTGCAACAGTGGAAATCAGAAAGTAACTGCTAGACAGCTGTTTACAGAATGGGAACTAATAAACCTGACAATAAAACAAATAAATCCTTCTATCTGAAGTTTCAAGAGTGTAAAAGTATATCTCTACTTTTCAGGGTCTATTCAGGGGCCTCACCCACAGGTTCCACATCCAGGAAAAAGAGCAAGTGCAAAGCTATTCATTGGGACAGAACCAAAGAGAGGGCCAGCTCATTTACAAGTGAACAGTTTACATAAACACACCAAAAAGCACAGACCAATTTAAAAAATTGTATTACTGGTAAAAATAATTTTTACAAAAGCTATGAATGTGTCTTCTAGCGTTTGCCATAGATTTTTGGATAAACTACTTCTTTACTGACTCAGAGCAGAAGATAGAGAGCCTGCTTTAGTTTCTCCAGGTTTTTGTTTCCAGCTCAGCGGTTTCTGCCTGAGCACAGCCCAGATTCCCCGCGAGGTCAGCAACCATTCAAAATTGCTCCCGCTCCCGAGGACCAGCCAAGCCTCATTATATTTCTGTGCAAACATCCTCCTGAAATTGCAGCTCCACTGACAAACAGTTTTGCACAGCAGAAAACAACAGGGTAAATCACAAGTCACCACTTAGGAGTTTCCAGTGAATCTATAAAAAGCTCGTAACAGCATAGAGGGGAAAAAAAAATATCTGTAAACATGACAAAACAAGGCAATGTCAGTCAGGCCTGTGTGCTTGTCTGAGGAGGTGTTCAGGATCTATAAAAGGGTCAATTTGATAAGATGGTCACTTCTTTAATGATTTTCAAAGGCACACAGTGAGAGCCCAATCCCTGCTCAACAGCAGCATGAGCTGTTCAGCAAAAAGATTGGTCTACAGTGGGAAACTAACACAGAAAGAGAAAAAAAAATCATCTTGCTCTCTAATGGACAGATATAGAGCTGCTTGAAGGTAAGGTCTTGTTTCATGGAGATGACAGCACACACTGCTCCTGCCCCACACTTTCCCTGACTCCAGCTCTCTCTGCTGGCACATACAGTTCTGGGAAGTCACTTCTCCTTTCTGCAATGGGAGGACTGATGGATTTTGCTGGATTTCAATTATTTAGCATGTGTCTGCAAACGTAAGCAGTGCATGGCTGATACCATGACACAAATATTGTCATCTGGGAGGTGCCAATGAAGCAGCCTAGAACCTGGAATATTACCTTATAAATCACAGCCTGCCTGTGAAACTCCAGGCAAAACACTCACCTACCCAAGACCAAGGAGCAGGACTGTCTCAGATGCCTGTATCCCAAAATCCCTGCCTCACTGCCTCTTTAGGTATTTCTGATGTCTTATAAACCTTGCACAAGCTTTTCCTAACCTCTTCTGACAGCTCAATTAGATACATTTCACATTTTAAAAGTTATCTGAAAGACATATCAAGCAAAATGAGGATTTCCTTCCTGGGTTGCCATGAACACCAGGCTTCAGAGCAAACCTCACTGATGTTGGACATCTTTGTTCCTGCACTATGTTTCTTCTGCAACCTCAACCAGGGCCTGCTGCAGTCCTGCAGACAGCTGACCATCTAGGGCTGGAGACCCCAGCCCCATAAATCACGGGATGGTCTGAGCCCAAGCCATCCTCACCTAGGAGAAGGGACACCTAAACAGACTGGTTTTCTTCCCCATCCAAAAGTAAACAGCTGACCTCCACATAGGGAGTTGGGACATCTGCCTACAAAGGCTGCCAGAGGGCAGGGGGTGGCTGCTTAGCCAAAATGACTGGTGGCAGAGGTTTACTGCAAGGTGTGCAAGGGTGACTGCTGCTGGCAGTGCTTGGTGGCAATGGCCAACGTGAGTGGGGAAAGTGGTGGCATTTGAGTCTGGGGACACAGGGGAGATGGGGTGCTGCTCCTGTGGTGTGGGCTGCTGCCAGAATCCTGAAATCATGCCCAGCCCTTGTCACAGCAGTGATGCTGGGCTCTCCTGACTTGCATGAGTACTGCCAAGAGAAGGTTTTGGTTTAGGATTCTAGATTTCATCAAGTCCTTCCTCAAGGCCAAATTTAGGTCTCTGCCTTCTGTTGGCAAGCTGGGGAGAGCTGCCTCCTCTGCCACAAGCACTGAGCACGTAGAGCGGGTTAAGGCAGAGAGGCACAAAAATAGTGTGGCAATGGCTGACCACAGAAGCAGCACAGTTAGACATGGCTTGTTTAGTGCCAGAAGTATGCAAGTCACTTTGCCAAACAAGAATCTTCTTCCCAGAGAGGCTCCCAAAGAGCCTATCATCAGTTCTTTAAAGTGTTTGCAGTTTGCTGGCAAAAGCTTTCCACTGGAGTTGGTTTTGCCTAGAGGCTGTACACTTGCAGGGTTGGAAAACAGCACTGATGTATTCTTGCCAAATTCAGCTTGTTCCTTGGATTGTTTCCTTTCTCTAATCACTGTTTATCTTTACATGGGCCAGATTGGCCCATTTCTTCCACTCTTTCACTAGTTTCTACAACAGATATATGATCTCTGAAATTCTTACTTGGCTGACCAGCGTTCATTCACCAGGGAATCAATTTATCCCTTTGTTGGGCAATTAACAAGCACTCAGTGTATTTCCAAAGGCATTTCTAAGACCTCAGCCACAGGTGTGAGGATTTCCAGGTGTCACATGAGTAGTAGTGCCCTATGTGTGCCCAGGCTTCTCGCCTTTCAGCAAAGCATCTCCCACCAGCAGCCTGCACAAAGAGTTGCACCTACAGCTCTTGGAGAGGACTGAGCTTCTCCCCACTCCACTCCCCTCCATGATGGCAGGCAAGGACAAAAAAAGAGCTACTGAAAACCTGCCCTCAGCTGTGTTTCTAAGCAGGGATTTTCACACAGCCAACTGTGTTTGTGATCTCTACTCTCTTTCTCATTATATTTATTTTGATTCTGTCTATCCACCTCTTTCACTTCTATAGTCCCAGGCCCATTTGCTTAATGTTCTGTTATTTTTGCTTACATTTCAATATCTATTCTGCTCTGAATAGGTAAGAGTGTTGAATAAAAGATTAACATTCATTTTTACAGATAGACGTGGGAGATGGGAAAAATTAGGTTGTTCCTTCACAGTCTGCAGCACAGTCAGCAGCAGAGCCTCAGTCCCTTGAGTTTGGTACCCTGACCACAACCCCATAATTTTCCACCTGAACCCATTTCAGCTCTTACTGATTCTGAAGGGCCTGATGAATGTGCTTTAGTAGTACCTCTAGCTGCCTGGGACAGCAAAAGCAATACTTCTACACTGAAAAAAAACTGGCCACTAAAACACTGGGAGGCAGATTCAGCCCTTACATAAGTGAAAGCAACACTGTTTTGCCAAGTCTGAATTTGCTTCTGTATCCATAGCATTGCATTTTTAACATTCTTCTGGCCAGATTTTGGTAACCCAAAGATACCATAAAGCCCAGCTCTGAACCGGCTGTAACGCAGCCGTCTGCCATCCGTGACAGCTGGAGATCGTTGGGCTGCGGACACAGGGCCAGCAGGCAGATCCATCACCCATTGCCCCCTGCGGGGATGCAAGGACCATTGCCAGACTATTTCCATCTTGCAGCCAGAACCATGGGGCTGAAGCAGCTCTGCTGCTGCCTCATGCTGTGCTGCTTCTGGCCGCCCTCCGCCGAGAGCCTGCTCTGCAGCACCGGGAGCGGAAGCCGGGGCTGCGCGCGGCAGCGACGCACAGGGCCCCGTGTGCTTCGCCGTGGGAATTTTCACACGTTAGCCTCTGCAGAACTCCCACTTAGAAATAAAAATCACAAGTTTGGAGCAAAAAGTATTTGCCAAGACCCCTTAATTAGATGAGTTTGTATTCAGATTCCCAGTGGCTGTGAAGTATATTTATATACAATTTCTAACTTTTTTCCTGTCAAGCACATGTTTAACATTTGGGTGTGCTGATCCTTGCGGAAGAAAAGAGCTATGGTTTTATAAAAGCCTTGTAAATATTGCCCTTGTAAAGACAGCACATAGGACAGTGATGTCCAGGCAGCTGGCATTAATGGGCAGATTAATGTCACTGCCAGAGTCATCTTTGTCTGTAATGAATTATACTTCATTCAAAACAGTGACATCAGCTCACAAGCAGTGAACACAACACAGTTTGCTTGGAACATTTGAACGTGCTGTCTTGAAATCCGTAAGGTATGTTGTGTTACCCTGTCCTATGCATCTCTCCTTGTAAATAAAAGGACTAAAGCTACTTTTTTAATAGCCTTCTTAACCACTTTAAAACAACAACAAAAAAATAGCTGAGTCTATTTTAAGAGCCTTCATATAGGCCCCCTTTTCCATTTTCCACAATGAGGCACAGATGCAGCATGTACAAATGCGACAGCATTTACAAAATGCAAAGCTCCAGCAAGAACAACACTGTAAACCAGAATAGCTTTGACCCTCCAGAGCAAATAGGAGAAATAAAGAAAGATACTGGGCCCTGGGATGCTGAAAACAACTTACCTTCCCTGATGACCATGAGAGAGAAGCAACAAAACCTCTCTGCTGACCTTTAGCAAGAAGTCCTTCCTGTCCTCTGCCCTACATCAGCATGAGCCAAATTCAAAGATACCACAGATGGGAATGTGGCCCTTGACCACAGCTCATAACCAAAAGACTACACCCTTTTGTGGTCACAATTTCAGTGGGCAGCATGGCATCTGAGTTTGGGCTCTGGAGACCTGTTGAAAAGAGCTCATGGCAACTGCTGCATGAAGGAGGAGAGTTCCTATGCCCATTTCCTCCCTAAGGCACCTGTGCTATGCAGAATTTTTAAAAGTCCACAGTTTTATGAAAAAAATATAATCAAAAAAACAGAAAACATTTTCAAGAAATAGTCTAATCACATTCAGTTCCTTCAGTGCTTGCTGGAATAATCATGATGAACTCTGTCAGTGTTAATGGGGGTGTTATAAGTATCTGTGTAGGACTGCCTCTGTAATTCAGCATTAATTAGCTGAATCATTATTTTAGAGTGTTACTGAATTATCTTATAATTACCACCTAACTTAGTGCTTGTAAATGAGGCAACAGTAGGAAATGGCAATTCTTTTAAATGTACTTAAAGTTAAGAAGGCATAATAAACACTTTGTTCTGTCCTTTTTAGAGATTTTTTTATCTTTTGTGAGATGTAAGGCTAGTACAACTGCTTTCATCTATGCCTTGTAGATTCATTACAATCATTATAACAAATGAAAATTAATATAATTCAGATTTATTACCCCATAGTATATCTTTATGAGCATGCAGGAAAACATGTTGCTTCTTTTTCCACTTCTTATGAAGAGAAAGAAAAATTCTGCCTGGAAAAAGAGTATTATGATTAAGAAAAGATCATTTGATTCTCCTAATACAACTGTTTTACTAATAACTTAACCTGCTCTGATTCCCAACACAATCAGATCTAATTGTTGCTCACTAAGAAGCCTCATTACAGCTTTAAGGTAGTTAGGAAACACCATGTAAATTTTCTTGTCACTGATTTTGTTCTGGAAGTGCTAATTCTGTGGTACAAAGTCTAGTGCACCACGTCCCCCTGCCTGAAATGTACAGAACCAAGGGGAAAGACAGGGAACATGTTTATCATTGAGTAAATTAGAAAAGCTGGTAACACCTGGCTGGTTTGGGTCCATACTCGTAGGATCAGTTTTGGATGCTCTGGATAAGTAATTTTGCAGAGATAGTGTTATGTTCCCAAGAGACTATTCAGTATAATATTATTTTTTAATATTTTTTTTGCAGAATTTTCTGGTGATACAGACTCATGCTTAAAAAACCATAAAGGAAGGCATTAAGCAAACCTGTCCTTATTCTCAGGCTTTTACTGGAAAGTCCTTTTCGTAACTTCTCCACTCAGACTGAAAGAGATTGCCCAGGTCAACAGATCTGAGGTCTGCTAGACCAAAGGGGAGTCAATGTTGTGCAACCAGTTGTACTAGCAACCAGACATTTCTTGCGTGCTTTAGTTTTTCAGGGTGTATTCAGAGATTTGCAGCAGGCAGTTACAGTCTGCATTCTCTTACTCACAGGACTCACAGGACTCACAACATACCTATAGCCTCCATTTTGTTAGTGTTTTGCTGGCAGAGCTGAGGGCATGTTAGTACTTGACTTCTTTAGCAACTAAGTGAAATCGAAATATAAAACAAAAATTAATATGTATATATATGTATGAGGAACAGAGATACTTGAAAAATCTGTATGGTGAATAGATTTTCAGCCTGACTATTCTTAAATGCATTGCTTCCTCAACACTTAATATTATATCCGGTTTGAAATAATGTCATCGTTTATTGTAGATGATTGCTGGTAGGATGTTACTGATACAACGAAGGAATGAAACTCTAAATCACACTTCACTTTTCTATCTATGAAAAAATATTATTTTCATATCCTGGCATGTATATTGCTTTGAGATCAAGCCTGTTATTTTTTAGGGTTCACTCTGTAGTTCTCAGAAATGGCAGAATATTACTATTGTGATTTCTCTTCTTGCTAGAATCATGATGGTATTCACACTTCATACAGAGCAGTTTAAATCTTAGGAAGAATTCACAGCACAGTTAAACAATTTGGTGGCAAACATAGTCTACAAATAACCACAGTTACCTGTAGTATGCTTTTACAGTCGACAGGAGAATGTTTTTCTCTCTTTACGTTCCTCAACCCTTTCAGCCAATGTCAATAGATTAAAAATGTGTGTCATCACCAGTCATCAAAAGCAACTTTCTAAATAGAGATTAGTGGCGCATTATTAGGAAATATAGTGGCTCTAAAAATTAGAATATAAAACACTTGGAAGTTTATATTATGAAAATATGAACGATAGAAAAATTTTCATTGGAAAGGACCTTGGGAGCTGATCTAGCCCAACCTCCTTCCCCCTGCAGGACTAACTTTAACATTTTGTGGGGAGTGTTTTCACAGAATCACAGTGATTTTTTTGATATTAATTTTTATTATAATTTTGATAATTTTCAAAATCACAATCATTTTGACCTCATGTAAGCAAATTTTGCTTACTTCCCAAACTTTCAAAAGCTCCAAATGACAAAATGGAGCTCTTTGTTCGGCTTACATCCAGCACATCCCCAGTTTGGATGCATTTAGATTTGTGACTCCTATCTCCACTGCTAGTATCAGCACAGGCAGGAGTTATACAGATTAGTAAGGCTGACAACCACCTTGAGGAGACCACTTAAATTGTGCTTAACATTTCCAAACACTACAGAACATCTCCATACTAAGTGAATTTGTTGTTTTGCTTTTGTTTTAAGAGACAAATATCAGCTGAATTAGCTCAGCTGTTTCTAAGGAGCAGACTTAGAAACAAGCTTGCTGCTGAAAAACCTTGCACCCTCCCATAAGTTTGGAGGATGGACAAGAGGCTGTGACAAAGACCAGCTTCTCCGTGCAGTTTCTGTGCAGGTCCACGCACATTTGATTAGTGGATGGCCCTTAAAAAAACTGCCTTTGACTCCGCTCAGTGCAGACTTTAACAGATACTCTGTGAGGATGCCAGCCCCATGGAGCATGTCTGGACCTCTCTCCACTTTTTTGGAGAGCAGACTCCAGCTGTGTGCCGTGGCAGGCCTTGGGCACAAGCAAGACATGTGCCAACATATGCACCAGTCCCTGCTACCAAGGGGACAAAAGTCTGGCCACAGGGAGCAGCTGGGAGGCTGCTGTCACATGCACCATGTTTGCTGCAGGACATGGGCCCCGATCGGAGGATGATGCTATGTGCCAGGGATGGAAAGAGGGTGGGAAGTAGCTGTGGCACAGGAGGGATGGAGTCTGGAACAGGAGCACAGAGACCACTGCTGGTTAAACCAGAATGAGCAAGGCATGGATGTGGAGGCTGGAGAGGGGAGATAGGAGGTAATGAGCAGAGTCCATGCCAGGAGCCAGGACCTTGATTTGAACTTTTGGCCCAGCCAAGTGGGAAAAGCATGAGGGCCAACACTGAGAGAGGAAGCATGAAGACAGGAACAAGTTAGAAAAGTGAAGAAGGGTAATTCACTCCTAAGCTTCTACACAGTGCTCATCACTACCAATCCTGAGTGCTTTATAAAGAACAATGATTTCATTTCCACAGCATGCTGTAAACTGAGGTGATACTATTAACAACACTTTAAAATGGCAGTCTAAAATCTGGGGAAATGTAGTTCCAAAGTTTGTACTATTCTGGGTGTCTGTTCTGAGTCACACATTTGTTTTTCTTAGAGCATCCACCACTACATAACATTTCAGGCATTCAAAGTTTATTAGAGATGTAGCTGCTCATATATCTGAAACTCAGAAAACATTGTCAAGTGTCTCTAAAATAAGGTACATTGAATTATAACCTGTGAAAAAATTGGTTTAGGTAACTATTCAAAGTCCTAATGGGACTCTTCGGCAAAGGCAGAGTGAGAAGAATCCCCCACAGTGCAAAGCTCAGCTGAGGCTCCCACTGCTCCAGACTTTCTAGTATGCCTTCACAGTCAGTTGGACATCCTAGAAAAACAGGTCATGGGCTGCTTCAGAAGAAGGAATTTGCCAAGATAGAAGGACAGTTTAAAAAGTTATGAGAAAGATAAAACAGCAGGAAAAATTATTAAAACGTTGATGAATATGCTTAGTTTCCCCTCCTGCTACATCATCTCGCTGTTTGGGCTGATTGTGCTTCTAACTCACTCCAGGATGGACACATCCTGGAGTAACACCTTAGTAACACCTTCCCTGCTCCCATAAGCAGAGACATTCAGTCATCCAAAGTAAATCTCCTGGGAGGTATTTTTCTGTCTAGCCCACAATTAAGTGATTTCTCTTTACTGCCTCTTCCTCTTCATGCATTTTTCCTTCCTGTTTCTGCATGGGTTGGCATACTTCCTTCCTCCCTCCTGAAAGGTACTCACTCCACTTTGCTTCTCTGTATCTTAATTAGCACATTGCCAGCTTTAGGCATTGGGACCTTCTCCCACTTGAAGCCTCCTGAAAATACAGTCACATAACTTTGCACATTCTAAAGTATGAAAAGGTTAAATGATGAAAGCACTTTTTAAGGTTTATTCCGTTGAGTTTGATGAGATTTTCAATACCCCATTGCGTTAGTTCTTCACTTAAACAGACAAGTGCAACAAGAGTTTTAAGAATGAAATAGTTCAGGCCACACAGTCAGCATCTCAATTTGATAGATTAGGGAAATGGCCTTGCACCTGCCCTGATTTTAGCACTGGGAGGTTAACTCCAGTTTCAAGGCATTAGCTTGAATGCAAACAAAATATGTTTACTCAGTTAGGTTTGAACATGTGTTGCCTCAGTTGCCTGATAGCCTACATGATACCATGACATTTATAATTGTGTTGATTCTTACTGTTGGGTTAAATATTAATACTATAACTTTGGGGGTATTTTTTTGTGCAAATGCAGAAAAAAATACCTGATTTACTCTTGTGTTTCTTACTAAGAATCTTGTATCAGGAAACATTTTACATTGATCTCACACTCTTTCAAGCATAAAACTATTTGCCTGTGAGCTAATGCCATGACTGCAAAATCCTTAATTTCTGATGATTGCTTTGTTGGGATTTACTGACATCAGCCATCACCCATCCCAGCACCCCACTTTTGAAGAGCACAAGTGCCATCAGCTCTTTGTAGACCACCAGAAGCAGTTCCAGGAAACAAGCCATGCCCAGTATTCACCATACCCATGTAGCAGAATTCAAAGGAGGGTTTGTCTAAAAAAGTTTTTCTGACAGATCTGTATACGTCATTTCTTGGCATCTATCTGTCAAACTATTTGGCAGTTCTCTCCATAAGTATTGTACCAGCTTAGCTGCAACAATTTCCAGATCAAAGCTGTCAATCACTAGGCAATTCCCACAAGGACATGCAAAAGGGCCTGACAGAGAAATTATCTAAAGCTGCAATAATCTAGAAGATGTGATAATGAAAATAAAGCAAGATTTCCCAAATTATATGGACTGAAGTTCAATTACTGTTTTACATTGTACAATTCAAGACAGTGAGCTATCATAGCCACTAGATCTGGAGGCAAGAATCTAGAAAGTGAATTGCAGTTCCTCTATTTCCTTGGCATTCCATCCCTTCCCAATTAAATATGCTTTTTTTTTTTTTTTTCTTCTCCATTATTCTGAGGAGGCAGTAAACCTCAGTCTAAATGAGCATTTACATGAAAATCAGAGCTCTCCAAGGCATCCACTGAAACTCCTTAAATACAATATTTGCTTTAATTTGATTTTCTTTCTTGCCTATGGGAGAGTTTCAAACACATTTGTTATGATGTATTATCATTTGTCCCCTCCTCCTACAGAGGTCATTCTCTTTCCTAAAACTGTATCATATGGCTAGAAAGAATTCCTTTTACAAGTAAACAGCTCAGCAATTAATACTGTCCACAGATAATAGTGAGCACAGTCCAGTTTTTAATAGGGTCTGTCAAATATCAAAAAGCTCATTTCAATCTCCAAGGAATATAATCTGTTTACATCACCTGCAGCCTCTTGGTTGTCTCCTTCAGAAAGACTGCTTTCTTGGGGCTGAATAATCTCTTCTACTTTATCATATGAAAAATCCAGCTTCATCATACATTTTTCGAACAATCTTTACCTTCCTGTATACTAGTGAATCAGGTAATCATATTTTGAGATTTTCATTAATTTATCTCTTCACTTTAAAATACAAAATCACATAGAAATGGTCAGGATGAGAGCATATTCTTAAAGATATTTAATCCAGCTTTCATTATATCAATCTCACTTTGTTTTATTAAAATAATCTGCCATATGCTATTGAAACTGTCTCTCAAAGAAAAAAAGACTGCTTTTAAAGAAGGTACATTGTGCAAACATATTGCTCAAAGTATTAAAAAATAGTATTTAGCATTGTATTTATACAGATATACTAAGCCTTCACCAAACATGGAATAATGTGAAATAAAACAAAAGCAAAAGTCAGCAGCAGAAAATCAAAACTCTAATAATTACTTAAATAACTATTTTTTTCTATTGCTAATCTATGCTTTGCCATGCCAAAGCAGTACCACACCTAATGGCATATTGAACTCAAAGTAAAAAAAAAAAATTGCTTATCTAAACCACATACTCTGGGTCTGATTTTCTGTCCCCACATTTATCTCCCCAAGTTTTGTTGCATGTCTTCATGGTATTACGTAAACATATAATGAATTCATACTTATATACAGTAAAGTAAGCATCTAGGCATGTCTGCATGTACATCTTCTGCTTAGCTCTATATATGTACTTCTGCGCTTACTGATCAGACATACAACCTATAGAAAAGTTAGGGCCTGTATCTTTCAGTCAATATGTATATATGCAGAAACTTGGGGTTTGAATTTCCTGAGATTCCTCTTTCTTGCCATCTGAAGGTATTAACAAGTCATTACTTCTGAACCAACTGATTTCCCCTATTCACCTATCTCAGCTTCAAG
Organism: Apus apus; assembly: GCF_020740795.1. Taxonomy (NCBI): domain Eukaryota; kingdom Metazoa; phylum Chordata; class Aves; order Apodiformes; family Apodidae; genus Apus; species Apus apus. The sequence goes on along the minus strand of NC_067285.1, from coordinate 57,610,947 downwards.
ATGTAGAGCTGTGGGAAAACCCAGGTGATTTTGCATAGTTCTTTGGCTTCCACTGAGGAACTTTGGGCTTTATTTTAGAAACAGCATGAATTACCCAGCTTCAGGTCAACTATTCTATCTGTGTTACTGGTTGGCTTAAAAACATTCCCATACCTACACGGCAAATGTCTTTCTGAATTTTTTTCTCTTCTTGCTCTTAACAGAGTATCTTTAGAGGGAAGAAAAAAACTTTGCATGTGCACAGTGCATGATAAAGAGCAGTGCAGAGACAGCTAATCTGCCTCCAGAAACCAGGTGAGGGACCAGAAGTGTGGTACCTCCTGAGTTAACATACCATGTAAAAAAAATTGAGATGTATTCCTGTAATGTATGTGCTTTAACTTGTTTTACTTGCTTTTACAGCGGCTATAGTCCAGCTGCACACAAAGAATATATATATTTGCACACGGCTTCCAAGGACCACACCATTTCAGTTGATCATATTTTTAAAGACACAGCAGAAAACCACAAAGAAAGCCTGCCAAGCACTGAGACAGGGTAAGAGTTGCAGCCTCTCAGGGTTGAGAAGCTCACGTGAGGGGACATTCCCAAAGAAGACGCAAACACATCATCAGGCAAAGATTTTCCTAACCAGAAATCCCCTGTACTGCTCAGGAAATCCTGCCAGTTCGCAACAAAACACCCAGAGCTATTAGCAAAGCCACTGCCCATCGTGCCAGAGACAGTATCTTAGCCTGTGATACTTGGGGAAAGGCTAAAACTGCTGGTTTATCCCACCTTCTTGAGGCTATGGCTTTCGCCTGGGCTGCTCTAGCTGACAGGACTTATCAGTCATGCTACTGATCAGTAAACCACTTGTTGGTCTCTGCGGGTATAGGGTGAGAGACCCTGAAATACATCATCCTCAAGTCAAAGCTGAGTACCAACAATACTGCTATCTGTATGCCACTCAGAAACCAACGGTCATGGGAGGTGGTGCCAACTAACTTACACTGATATAGAGGGGAAAACCCATGGAAGTGGTGTCCCTTAATTCTCTGGGCCACCTATTAGTCTCATTACTGCCTGTCCTCATAATGAACCCCAAAACCTATTCCACCAGAGTAGTGAGATTTACCTTGAAACTTCCAGTCTAATTGAAACCCTATCAGTCTGCTCAGTATCACACTCCCAGAAAGTTCCCTTGTTTCTTCACCATTCTAATAAAGTAAAGCTTCTTGTTTCCAAACGTGTCCACCGCCCTGAAAGCAGAAGGCACCCTAGTTGGATCAATGCACAAACTTTGTTGCTCTGTATGTGTTGTTGCCTTATAATAACTTTTGTGGTGCCTTCGATTGCTTTTATCAATGCCTTTGTAGTAGCTATCTTTTCCTGTGATGAGCAACATTTTGATCAGTGCTCATTTCAAGCTGTAGGCATTAGCTGCAGGACAAATATCCTGTTTTTTCTTATGGAAAACCCATCATCCTTAAAAGGAAGATATCCATTCACCTGAACCAGGGCTATGTCAGAATATTATGAATTTTAAATTCAACAAGTAAAAATAGCAGGCATGCACAGCAATAACTGGAATAATATTTAATATTACATTCTAGTAAGCCCTGAAGTGAAATAATTACGTGACTACTGCTGCATCATACAAGGAATAACCACTCAATGCACTAGAAGGCATACGCTGTCGCTTACAGATGCTCTTTGGATAAGATTTGTAACATGTAATCTGCATCCCCCCTCTTCCTTTCAGCTATTACAGAGGTGCAGGGAGCCAGGAAAGCAGAAGCAGAGGAGGATGAAGGAGAGCCATTTTTCTGGTTTTGACACTGTCTTATCTGTCATCTCCAGCTGAGGGCTCTTTGAACTGCTCTCCCTACTGGTTCATAACAAGAGTGGAGCACCTTATTCCTTACCAAGGGTCATAGTGTTAGAGAGCCTCAAATATTGGCCATGAAGACACATAACACACTTCTCACTTCACATGAACCATATAATGTTACTTTTCCACCTCAGGATCAATAGATCTTTGCCAATTCTTTCCCACCTTCGTGGCAATAAACTTCTAGTATGAGAGTTGTGAATGATTGCCCCTCTGTTACAATCCTTAAGGTCACTTTCAAAAACTGCCAGTCTCTTCTCACCAAGCCATATCCCTGAAGCCCTGAACTCAGAGCTAATAGGAAATTATCAAAGGGATACTTCAACTTCTGTTGACTTCTTTCTCCAGTTCAACATTTATTCTGTTTTCACCACTATTGTTCTCAACTCTCCATCTCCCTAAGGCAGTGATCATAGGTCACACACTACAGAAATCTCGCCCACCCTGTTCTTAGAGCTCTCTCACACCATTGACTCTCTACCTGCTGCAAGTGGAGGAGTCTCATGGGAAGAGGGATTAGCTTGAGACTGCAGATATCCCCCTCCTCTCCCAGCCAGGATGCTGAACCCCACCGTATCAACACTGACACTGGCTCTCTTTCAGTTCATTGCCCGGTAAAAATGGACTCTCTCCCCTCCTGAAGGAGGATCCAAGACCCCCATTTTGTTGGTCAGATTTCCCAAAGACTTGTGATACCTCCCAAAGGTACCTACCTTAGACACCACTACGAAAACTTCCACAAAGACTCAAACGGAAAGAGCAAATGACAGGTTTGGTTGAAGTGTTCCATGCTTTTATTATGCTTCGGATGGGTGGATGAGTCACTCTCTGCGCCACACCATCACTAATGAGAAGATACCACTGTCCTCCATGCCCACATTCACTGTCTTCTTCATTTTGCCTTTGCAGCCTAAATTGTAGTAATCTTAAAATGTCATTACTGGCATGAAAACCATCTTGCCAAATTTCATGTACTCTACAAATGTCATAGATACCCATTAATTTATACCCATTAATTTATACCATATTTGCTTTTTGTTCTTAATTGCCCAAATACTTTCTGCATTTTATACACGTTTCCTGATTTATGTGACACAAAAGTATTCTTCGCTGCCTGTCAAAAGAAAATGCCTTCTTCGTGTCAGTGAGTATTTGAAGTTCTCATATCTATCTGGATTATCTGCAATTGCGGCCTCTCACTCTTCCATTTACAGATTATCAAACTAGATGAGGCAGTTTTGAACTCAGTATCTTTTTTGTTCATAAGGCAGGAGGCTACAACATCTCTTTTATTAAGTATTCCAGTAATCTCTGGTTTCAGGAATTTCTTCCACGTGACAATATGTCTTCTTGATTAGGCTTCTTTTTTATTTTAATCAGAACTGGCATGGGGAAGTACTGTCAGCTGTTTTGACCCATTATACTTTCAGTCCTAGAAATAATCTTTTAGGCATGTTTGATTAAAATTGATCCATTTAGAGGGACACTTTGCCATGGCTTGACATAAACTCCTCACTTTCAATTTCATCCCCTATTTTAGTTCCCAAGAATCACAGCACCATTAGAGGATTTTTTTTTTTTCTGTAATCAAACTGTGGTAATTCTTTTTATAAAGGTGTAATTATCTGCTCTCTTTTGGGAGAGTCCTGAGCATTACTCTTTTCAATAACAGGAATGCATAAGAATAGAGGAAGGAAGCCTTAACAAGCTTGGTGACTCATAGACCTTTACATCTACTGCATGTACACCCACTGAAGATCAACAAGGAGTGAAAGTCCCTGGGACTCATTTGCTCTCCACCATGCGTTTACAAGGAAGCACCTCCTTAAACTAGACACCTGTCACTATAAGCTCTGAAATAAAAATGTACACATGAGGTTTTATTGCCTAGTTTATTTATCCATTTGTTTATATATTTATTTTATTTATTTCTATATCTATTTGTTCATTCATTCATATGTTCCAGGTCTGGAGCACAGGTCTTGCGAGGAGAGGCTGAGGGAGCTGGGGCTATTCAGCCTGGAGAAGAGGAGGCTGAAGGGAGACCTCATTGCTCTCTACAACTACCTGGAAGAACATTGTAGTGAGGTGGGTGTTGGCCTCTTCTCTCTAGTGACTAGCGATAGGACAAGAGGAAATGGGGTCAATTTGCACCAGGGGATGTTCAGATTGGATATTAGGAAAAAACTTATTCACAGAAAGAGTGGTGAGGCATTGGAACAGGCTGCCCAGAGGTGGTGGAGGCACCACCCCTGGAGGTGTTCAAAAAACAGGTGGACATGGTGTTTTGGGAGATGGTTTAGTGGTTAGGGGTTGTAGAACAGATGGTTGGACTTGATTTTGAAAGTCTTTTCCAACCTTGACGATTCTGTGACTCTATGATTCCCAGTAAAAGAAGGTGTAATTCTTTCTCTCCTGACAATGTAAATCACGTTACGATCACTATTGTTACAATTACATAAACGTAGTATAAATACTGCAAATCCAACTCAGCATTTGTAGTTCCTTAAACAGTCTTGTGCTTCCTTCCTCTATTCTTATGCATTCCTGTTATTGAAAAGAGTAATGCTCAGGACTCGAAAAGTGAAGCTCATCTGCAGAACTAGCATTGCTATGATAGGTCTTTTTCCCTAGAACAAAACCAAAGGAACCAGATTAAAAGATCAGTACCTAATCTTACATTTAGGAGTAGTCATGTCTTCTGTGCAGCTGTTAAACAGAAAAGATTTCTGATAAGCTAATTTTTTTTTCAGTTTTAAGTAATTTATAGGGTACATAACTGAACCACATTGGGAGAAATTCTTGTTTGCAAAACCCTCTATCATTCCTGCTCTGGACACGCTCTGACTCTTAAACAAACAAGATTTCCTTTGAGTCTTGGCTGATCTTCCTTTTAGAAATCTTGAGAGGGGTACATAATTTCTAGTCTCTGACTGTCTAGCCAGAGCTGAGAATGGAATGCAAAATAAATAAATAAAGAGAAAACATTTGAAATTACTTTCATTTGGCCACATTCCTGCCTCTTCTGTGTTTGCTTTCCATGTATGAAGGAATGAATTTTGTTGTCAGAATTACTCATGAAAAGGAGAGTTCAAAGTGGTGAGTGCATGAACAGCATGCACAGGAGCCAAAATGTAAATGTGCATGTACAAGAATTCATGCCAGAAATTCTTGCACATTCATGGAATGTGACTCTTCTGACCAGGCTAGAGCAGGAAAGGTGGTGTCAATCTTTAGCAGCCTCTGCTAATCCATATGGTAAAAAGCCCTGACAATATGGGTTTTCTAAATTCGTTTCAATAATGAATACATTAAAACAGACCATAGCAGGTTTTCCTTCCCCAGACAACAGCCAAATGTGTTTTAACTGTACGTCACTTGTGCTCACGTAGCAATCTTGGAAAGGCAATGGCTGAAAAGGAAATATGGTCCTGTGATGAAAGGCAGCAGAGCTGGGATCTGGAAAGTACCGAGGCTTTGTCATAGCCTTCTTAGGGGAGCTGAGACAAAGCCTGCAATCTCTTTGTTCCTCCATTCCCTGTCTATAAAATGGTGTTAATGCTTCTGTTCTTTCCAGAGCTCAGAAGAAATATGTCTGTGTGGTATTTGGATGCTGCAGGAGCCAGGATTGTACAAGTACTGGTAAAGTGACAGTATTGGTTTGGAAACCAAGCTAGATGACTGTCACTTATGCTTACACCAAAAGAGAATAAACCACAGCCAGGCAACTGGGTTGGTGGGGATACCTACTCTGACCTGTGAATGACTGTTTATTTGCCTAGGTTTGGGGCCATTAGGGACAAACCCATCCAATGTATCAAAATTTCTGTCACTCCTGGCTTGTGAGCATAGAGGGAAAATTTTGGAATGTATGAACTTTGGATACCAGATATTTAGTCTAGGCCAGACAAATTCTGGTGTGACCTTCACCTTCAAAGCCAGGACACTTTCCTAGAACACTGGTATATTGTTCCTTGTGGAAAATGTACTGATTTCTTAACCAAATCTGTGTAAATCAACAAACATCTGACAAGGACCAATTCTCAGTGTCATGCAAGATCAGCTGCCCAGGTGGCATGTGGGATATGGTTCCTGAGCTGGACCATAGCCTACAAAGGAAAGAAAAAAATCAAGAGACTATATCTATTTAGGAAAGCAATGCAACTTCCACAAAAATCAATAGAGTTATTTTCCTTTTCTGTCTTGGCAAGTGTTAAATTAACACTTTTCTTGAGCAGTCGCTTAACAAAGCTTCATAGCATCACTCTCTTCAGTCTCTTCTGCACTGTGTGCTTTGGGGAGAGCCCATCCAAAATCTCTCTTTTCCAAGAAATAAAGATTTTTAAAAATTTAGAAAACAAAGATCATTCAAGTCTTAAAATTAATGTGATCATGCAGGCTAGTACCCACATGCTATCTCATGAATAATACCTGTGAACGGGTAATTTCAGGATTAGAGAATAAACTGGAAAATGACATATGAATTCTCCTTTTGCTGCAGGAGCTTTAAAGCTGCACCTTCATACAATCAGGAAGGCAATTTCCTCTATACAGCAAGCTTCAACTTCTACTTATGACCTTCGTGTCATGATAATTTTGGTACTAACTTGTTCCACGCTCAGTATTGCTACTAGAACTGTGAATAATCATCAAAATTAACTAGTTTATAGAGTGATTAAATAATTTCCTGCAATTTACATTTGATATGTTTATTAAGTGCTGGAGGGTGTTTTTTGCTCACTTGGTTTTACTGCTGTTAAACACTATGTCTAGATTTTTGGCATAGGTGCAGTACTATTATGGTTACTACAAAATTTTAATCAGATTATGGTATAAATTACCATTTGATACTGTAAAAATGCCAGTAGGTAGTAGATAAATATTAAAATACAATTAACTTCCACTACCTTTTATTGTTTGGACTTCATTAATATTGAGGTAAGTCTGCATTCTGTGGTCATAACAGGTAATTCTTTTTCTTTTTGAATCAGATGAAACTATCAGTGCTAGTTGTCAACAAAAACTGATTTTAAATGTATTGAAAATCTGTGTTTTCAAATGTATGTCTTGGACTTTTACATGAGTGAGTGGTTGCTAATGCCAATGTGCATTAGAAATGCAATTGTACTATACTTAGATGTGGTTCAACCACAGTTACGACACGGGCCATTAAGGAGCATTAAAAAAAGAAGTAAAAAAAAAAAAAGGCAGAAAAGAAAGAATCCAGGTTAAAAGGGAACATGTTCTGTTTTTCAGCTAAAATATTTATTTATAATTAGAAAACAAAATCAGTCAAAGTTAGACTAAATATATAAAATATTGACATCTCAGAGAACATATGCATACCATACAGAAAACATGTTTACTTATGTTTTTCCAGGACTTGTAAGTAACTCTAAAGATTTTCAGCACAGCTCAAGAAATTAGCTTTAACACAATTAACTGATGAGTCAAAGAAGCCTGTGGTCTCCCCTCTCAGAAGACTCACACCTGTTGGGCAGGGAAAGTAAACGCTCACCTGTCATCCTCAATGTTTTCCCAGTGTCTTCCCAAAATGCAGCTATAAATCTCAAATAATCAAAACTACACAAGCCAAATGGCATAAAACTTAAATCTAGGATGAATACAACTGGAGAAAGGAATAAGTGACCATGTGATTGCCTGCTTTCCTGGGCTGGAGCTGGAGAGAAGTGGGAAATGCCCAGCTGCCTTAGTTGGAACCGACTCAAAACTTCATCCGCTTTGGTTCAGTTCTCAAAATAGGGCACATGACCTCTAAGTAAGACGGTACAGTAGGCTGCTTTTACACTACATCACTGCTCCTGCAGCCCCTAATACCAATTTGCATGCTTTACTGAGCACGGGAGAGGGTAAAATCTGGCACTTGTGGGGTTTCTGCATTTCCTTGTTTTGTAATGCATTATCCACAGCAAATTTACCCCTATCTTTAGGAACAGAGATGACATCTGCTATGGAGTGGCTTACACTTGTCTGTCTGCTGCTTTCAGTGTCATGTGTCTGACATGAGTTGACCTCTTATAAAATCTAAGGCGAGGGAAGAGAACTGCTGGTCGGAGGTGTCTGTGCTGTTCCTCTTGACCTACTTGGAAAACTACAACTCGACTTTCTGCAGTTTCCCCCTCACGACACAGCTGCAGAAGGCAGTAATAGGACCACTTTTAAAAGAACTTGCAATGTGCCATATATACATTTGTATGCTTTGTAATAGCCTTATTTCCAAACCTTGCAAAGCCCAGTCATTATTTTATCAAGCCTAATACAGGTCCCTTTTTTTCCAAGGAATTGGCATAATAAGAAAAGATAGCCTTTTCTCTTCACAGATAAAAATCCAAATTGTGTTTTATAATCTGACAATTATGTAGCTTGATTTTTTAAATAAAACAGATAATCTCTCTTCCCTGTTCAAGATGAGATCTTAGCTGTTACTGACAGCTGTTAAAATGCTGCTAAAAATAGATACAGTGTCAACCAGTAAAAAGCTAAGTGCTCCTGCGAACCACATGCAGAAAACAAATGAGGTTTCTACTGAATTTGTGGAAAATCTATGAGCATTTTACATGTACTGGCAAGGGTGCTTTATTCTTCCAGCAGCCATCTCTGTATGTAACACAATGGGAGCGGAAAAAAAAATAATAAATCAAACATTTGGTATTAAGGCAGAAGATAGATAAATTCCCTCAATTTTATTTTCTCTCTCCTTTTCGTTCTTAAGAAAAATTTAAAAATGATGCAACACAAAGACTGAGGCTGTCCCCAGGCATTTCAAATGCTTTTTTCTTTTACACCTTTGCCCTGAAAAAAAAAAAGAAAAAAAAATATTAAAAAAAGAATAGCAGGAAGAGTAAGGCAAAAGTAGCCAAACCCACCATTATTATAAATTAACATAAAATAGTTGTGCTCAGTTTGGCAGTTATTGATAGAGCAGCCAATGTGCTGTGTGTGGTTTTTGCATGGCTGTTATTTGCTGGGTTACTTGCAGAGTTGCGTGGAACTTTCCACTTCCTTGGAATTGCAGCATCCAACCCATCCATGGTAGCTCTGCTCAATTTAATTAATTCTTAATTAGCTGTATTCTAATCCAAATACACAACACAAAATGAGTAAAAAGAGAACAGAATTGTCCACATTCGATGTTATAATACATCTTAGTAGGTTCCTCCTTTTTAGCTACATTATGGCTAAAAATAGAGCACTGGTGTAGGCACATTGAAATATGATTTGCTTCCAATAATATAGCAAACTAATTGTGAAATTAAGCTATTGAGTGTGCTGTTATCTCCAAGTCTGGCCTTACCAGCACTTTATGCTTCCGTGTTTAACATTTATCAAGTTACCCACAAACTTTGACGGATACAAACAGCAGCTGATGAAACACTTGGTTCTTCCAAGTCCCCGACTTTAGAGGCTTCAGCACAGGTAAAAATTCCCTGTGAGCAGTCCTTTTACGTGTTTAAAGATTTGACGGTACTAAAACGGGGCCAACTTCTTCCTCCCTCCAATGCCTATTTTTTTTTTCCTTACGATGTTTAAATGAAGAGACGCTTCATGCCCCGAACTTAAAAAATAATCAGCTTTAAAAGATCTTAGCCACAAGTGAAATATTAATTTAAAACCAGTATCGATGTTAGGGCTGTTTTTTGTTGGGTTTGGATTTTTTTTTCCTTTCTGTTTTTTTTTTTTTAAGGTCTGAAATCGGGATGAGTTCGCGCCAGTGCCTCGGGGACGCGTCCTCCCCCTCTTCCCCCGGCACTACGCCGGGAGTGCGAGGGCAAGCCGGGCAGCAGAGAGGGGGGCGGCTCCCCCCGGTCTGGCAGGAGCGGGGAGGGGGGAAAAGGAAGGTGCAGGCCCAGCGTAGGAGCGCAGCCTCCTCCCGAAAACCCGTCCCGAGGAGCCCCACTCACTGCAGCCCGCCCAGGGGCCGAGAGGGGCGGTCGGAGGGGCGGGGGGCTCCGCAGCCGCCGCCAGGGCCGGGAGAGACGCTCCGCCTGGGGAAGGGCGCGGGGAGACACTCCTCCCCCGCAGCCCGCCCAGCCTCCCTGCCGCCCGCCCTCCTTCCCTTCCTCCGGCGGCTCCGCGAACCAGGAACCGCGGCGGCGGCGGGCTCCGTGCGTGAGAAACCCCGCGGCGCCGCCGGGAGCCGCCGGGAGCCGCCGGGGCGGGCGGCGCGGGAGGGGGCAGCGGGGGCGGCGCGACTGCCGAGCGCTGCGAGGGGCCGGGCGACACCGGGGGTGGGCGGGAGGGGGGGAGGAAAAAGTTTACACCCTCGCCACTCTCCTCCCTCGTCTTCCTTGGTGGCGCAGATGGGAGTTTTACCTGGAATGACATAAGTTTTTTTTTGTTTCTTTTTTTTTTTTTCTTTTTTTTTTGGAGGGTGTCTCTCTCCCTCCCTCCCCCGCCTCCCCCAAATACCCCCGCCCCTCCTGGTGCTGGATCCACCCCTCCGCTCCGCTCCGCCGGCGGGCGAGGGTGTGACCCGCGGGAACACCCACCCACCTAGGCGTCCATGGTGGGAGCTGTCCGCCCCGCCGCGCCGAGCCGCGGGCACCCCGCCGCCGCAGCCCCCTCCCGCTCACCCCGCCAACCTGCCCACCGCCCGGCCCCGCTCTCGGCCTTTCCCCCGCGTACTTTTTTTTTTTTTTTTTTCCTTTTGTGGCGGTGCGTGCTCTCAGATGGTTTGCTGGCAGTAGCCGGGGGCCGTGCCTCCTCCCGCCGCTCCACCATGTCGTAGGAGAGGTAAGTGCAGCGCGGACCTTTGCGCGGGGGACAGCGTGGGGGGTGGGGGGTGTCCGCCACACCAGCCGGCGTATCCAGGTCACGGCCAGCCCTGTCCCCATCACTGAAAACTTCGCGGGAAGGACACGTCCATTGCTCGGCAGCGCCTGCGCCAGCAGCGCGGGATAGCGCGGTGGCGGCGGCTGCTCCGCGGGTCGCGCCGCCGGCGCTGGGAGCCGGCGGCGCCTCGCCCCGTGCCCACCGGGACGACGAGTGGGGGTCGATATTTGGCAGAATACGAAAACGAGAAGGGCACGTGACAGCCCAAATCCTGGGGATGTGTTGCGCTGTGGCTACCAAATACCAGCCTCGCTCCCCGGAGCTGGCACGGGGCTGCGCGCCTGCCTGCGCGCAGGGGGGCGATTTCGAGCGAAGGTGCGCGGTGCCCCCGCGGGATGCGCGACGCTGGAGCTCCCCGGCGGGCTCAGCACCCTGCCCCGCTCCGCTCCCCAGGGGCGTTTCTGTCACCCTGCCGAGCCGCGGAGCTGTCCCCGCCGGGCCCGGGGCGCACCTGAGTGTCGGGGCGGGAGCGGGGCTCGGCGCCCTTTGGGAGGGTGCGTCAGCGGCTGCCGGCCGCTCCCGGGGGCCGGGGGTGTTATTTATGGAGGGAGTTGGGAGCGCATCGCCTGAAAGTTTGCTCGGCGTCTTGTTTTGTTGGTTTTTTTTGGTTTGCTGGGTTTTTTTGGGGGGTTTTTTCCTTCCCTGGGAAAAAGGGTATTCCTGCAGCCGGGACGCGAGCACCGGGCGGAACACCGCAGGGGCGGCAACACCGCGGAGCTGGGGGCTTGTCCCGGCGGGCCCTCTCGCTGCCCCTGGGTGGGGGGAGGCAGCGGGGGGGTGCCCGGCGGGATGCGGGGCTGCAGCGGAGCGGAGCCTGCCCGGCGGAGAGCGGAGGACGAGTCCTTGAACCCTCCTGCGCTTCGCCGCTCCGTTCCGCTTGCTTTTTTTTTTTTTTTTTTTTTTCTTCGGTTAAATCACCGCCATATCGGTACCGTGCATATTCATGCGTCGCTGAAAGGCGGAAATCCCGGGCCGGTGGAGAGGAGATGCCCGGCCCTGCCGCCGGCACGGCGCGGGCACCGGGCGGGGGCGGCCGCGCCCCGCGCACCTCACCTGCCCGCGGGGGGCCCCGGCCTGCCACCCCGCGGCCCTTCCCCGGGGGCACCTCCGGGCGGGGCGGCCGATGGGGACTGGGCTCCCCATCGGGGCTGACGCTCCCGGGGGTTGCGCGGGGCTGCGCGGCCGCGGCGGCCCCTGCGGCTTTAAGGAGATGCGTTTTCCAGCCTGTGTCGCAGCAACTTTGTATCAGTCATGTCGCCCGGCGGGTGACTGACGGCGCGCGGCAGCCAATGGGGCGGCGGCCTGGCCCCAGCCGCGCGGCGCTTCGCGTCCCGCCCGCCAATGAAGACGGGCGGCGGGCGGGACGTAAACTTGAACTTTATCTGGGCATGTGACATGTTTTTAAAGGACTTGGCACCTTTTCCCGTCCCCTCCCGGGTGCCGCTCCGTGACACCGGGCGGCGCGGCGCAGCGCAGCGCGCCTCGGGCGGGCGGACGGACGGGGGAGGGGAGGGGGGTAAGCGCCGCCCGCCCCGGCGCTCCGCGCCGCCCTCCTCGCCGCCGGGGGCTCAGGGACGCGCCCCGCCGCAACAGGTACCGCGGGGCCGGGGCCGAGGTGGGGGGCTGCGGGCGCCGCACCTCTCCCTGACCCGCACCGGGTGGTAGGGCTGCCAGGTTGGGGCGGGGAGGTGGGGGGTGGCAACGTCGGCACTCGGCACCGAGTGGTGCCCCCCCTCCCCGTGCCCTCCGTGTCTGTGGGGGATGTGTCACGGTCGTAACCCAGAGTCTCTGCTCTGTGGGGGGGGGGGGAGGAGTGACGTTTGGGCGGAGAAAAAGCGCGTTTCTGCTGCTTTTGGAGGTGCGGGTTGGCGGGGGGGAGCAGGAGAGGCGCGCTCGGCCGAAAGCGGGTTTGGGCTTTTGGGAACCACACCCCCCCCCCCCCCCCCCGCGCCGTGCCATTCCCCGCGGACGCCTGCGAGGGCGGGAGGGAGGGAGCTCCCGGGCACTGCTGGGTTCCCCCACGCGTGACAATCCGGATTGTACTTGCAGCAAACGAGGCGGGGATAAGGTGGGGGGGGGGGCGGGGGACGGCTAGGGGCGCAAAGCGGTGCCTTCTGCGCGGGAGCTGCGGTGATGCTGCACATAGCGGAGGGCAGGAGGGGCAATAAGCGTGTGCGCTGCTTGCGTGGTTGTTAACACGCGTGTGTGTGTGCCAGGACGGAGGGAGCAGCCCCCCGTCGCGGGGTCCGCCTCCGTCTGCGTTCGGCTCCGCGCTCGGGCTCCGCGGGCGGCGGTGCTGGGGTCCGCCGTGCCGGGGACAGCGTCGGCAACCGTGCCGCCCTGGAGAACCGGGGGGGAAACCCCAGCCCATCTCTGACGGTGAAACTCTGGTCCCCTGGGCAGTTTGGTGTCGGCAAAGCGGCTCGCAGGCAGTGGAACTTAAAGAAAATTTAGTTGACAAACACCGGGAAATAAGAAGTGGGTGGTGGCTTGAGCCATCGCTTTAGTTTCTGTGGAACTGGACTTCAGATTTTCCTGTATCTAGGTGACCTTTTGGTTGCAGGGATACCAGGTACCATTTGATTTTTTTATTTGACTGTTGCTGCGAAACTGGTTTCATGCCTGATTGATCGGAGATTCGTACTGCAGAGGTCTGTGTTTGTTGATATGTTTGGGGGTGAAATACATCTCACAGTGTCCAAGTACATCTTAAGGGGGATGCTGTCTTGGGAAACTGCTGCGCTTGTAACACAGACTTCCTTCTGCAGAATGTGAGATATGAATGGTCTCGGTTCTGATATGTACTGTGACTTAGCTTCTGGTGTTGTCCATGGATGTTTTAGCCTAAAATTCACTTAGTGAAAGTTAGTAAAAAGGCATGCCTGTGCAGTAGGTGAAGTGTGGATACCGTGGATAAACATGCTAGTCAAGTTGTTATAAGTTCTGCTTAGAAGAACAAAACCAAAATCCTACGCTGTCAGCAATCCATGAGATTATTATTTGGTTCTAGTATCCCCTGAGGTGCTTAGAGGTGACAGAAACCAACACTCCTAAAAAATCTCCTTGCTTCTGCATTCTTCCTAATTTATATCTGTCATTTTGAACTCAATTTTTATCAGGCCATGATTAATCTCTCTGCTGCTTTTTACTCATCTCTAATATATTTACCAGTGTCTCTCCCACTGGAAGTACAGGATCGGGGTGTTTTAGTATCTTTTTTTTTCCCTTTGTGTGACCCAGATTTTTATTTGCTGAAGTTTTAAATCATACTGGCCTATTGATTATGTATGAAGTTTGAAATTTACAGCTGTGGGAGAGGTCACTACAAAGCTCATGCCCCGATGTACTGTTAGGCCTGTAACTGAGATTTCCTAGTAGTATCTGGTTCTGAGGGTTAAAATTCACCTACATCGTAGTTTCAAGCCTTAAACAAGTTTCCTGGTCTTCAGAAATGCTGGTATTCAAAGCTGCAATTGATTTCTCTATGAATTAGGCTTGCTCAGCACTTAAATCGGGGGTAGGTGATTATCTGGGAGTAACTTTATGTGAAAGTAGGTGCTTTTGTCTGAAAATTTGAGACTATAGGAATATGATTTGATACACATAATGATGTTCTAATAAAATTTATGCTGAAGGAAAATGTAGGCACAGGGCCATAGTTGTTAGGAAGGGCAAAAAAGTATTTGTGCCATTAACTTTAAGGTTTTCATGTTTGATTTTATGAGTTAGCTGAAAATAGCGTTTTGAAGTAGTGTAAAGTAAAGTGATTAAACACTAAATTAAATATTGGAAAAATAATAGATTCTGAAGGGAAAAATATTTGTACAATATTGATTCTGTAACTACTGGCATTGGAGTTTCTACAGTCCAATGATACTATGAGCCAGTTTCTTAAAAAAATATACAAAATTGTTGTTACTTTGACATGCTTTTCAGACTAATGGAGGCTAGATCATGCATTTTGCTGTTTGTCTTGAGAGAGTGGCATATGGGATTTGAGGGTTTTTTTTGGGGTCTATTTTAGAACAAGGTTTAATTTTCTTTATGTCTTCCTCTTGCTGGCTGCCATGGAGGTTTGCAGAATTACGGATCCATTTAACAGCCACGCATCCCCACCTAATCTGATTCCCTTCCTCTGTGTCAGAAATGTTTCCCGTTCAACTTCTGCACTGCTTCTCTCCCCCCTCAGCCCATCCTTCACATCTCTTCAGATGGCTGTACAAGCAGTTTGTATAGTTGTGAAGGGGCTGGTCAGCTCTCGGCTCCTCAGAACTGCTGCTTCCTTCTAAAGCATCCTCTGTTACTCTGGATGATGAAGAGAAAACCTCTTGTCGCACCAGCCGCTCTTGCTTTGCTGTCCCTGTAGCATAATAGTGGAAGGTTTTTGAAGGAGCAGAGCTGTGATGAGCAGTTTCCGTGGAGCTTATGTCCTGCCTACTACCAGCATGTCCTCCTTTCAGGACCTTGCTGGTTCTCCTCCTTCCTTGCCGTCCCTTCCCTTTTTCAATTGCAGGCCCCTGGGTGAAGGGCAGCCCATGGTGCTGCAGCCAGTGAGCGTGGGTGGTAGTTGTGCTGGCATTGCCAAGCCGTTCCTTTTGGGACAGGGCAGGGAGCAATAATTAGGGTCTTTTCTAACTGCTGAACCATTTTCTCTTGGAACCCATAGGGCTGTCATATCCGTGAGACTTTTCCCCTTGGTTTGATTGAAATTGGACAAATAGCTGAGAGATGATGGATGGGTCAGGGAGACAGGACTGGCAGCCAGACGGAGAGGAGGATAGACAGAGCGAGCGGATACGCCTTGTTTCCTTAGGAAATGAGGAAATTTCCTTAGGAAGTTGCACTGTCCTGTCATTTATTAATTTTATTTTTTTGTCTGTGTCTTTGCTAGTTATGGAGACAAAAGGATACCACAGCTACTCAGAAGGCTTAGATATGGAGAGACGGTGGGCTCAAGTTTCTCAGTCTGCGGAGTATTCTTCTGTAGGTACTGGAGAGCAGACTGATGACAGTAACTATATGGAGATCGTAAACGTAAGCTGCTCTGCTGGCACTTTTGCCAACAGCAGCACTCAAGGAAACAACAAAGAAAAACCTGAGCTACTCTCCTGCCTGCAGCAAGACAGTAGTCAACCTGGTCTTTTGCCCTCTGACATCAAAACTGAAACAGAGTCCAAGGAGCTGTCGGCAACAGTGGCTGAATCCATGGGTTTATATATGGATTCAGTACGAGATGCCGATTACCCCTATGATCAGCAGAACCAGGGGAGCCCAGGAAAGATCTACCAGAACGTGGAGCAACTGGTGAAGCTGTACAAGGAGAATGGCCATTGCTCTTCTCCCCTCCACAGCACCAGCAGGCCCTTGAGGTCTTTGATGTCAGACTCCGGGAGCACTGTGAACGGTGGTGCCATGCACACTATTGTCAAAAGCCCAATCATGTGTCAAGAGAAAAGCCCTGCAGGCTGCAGCCCTCAGAACATGGCTTCCTCAGTGTGTAGTCCTGCTGGAGTTAACTCTGTGTCCTCAACTACTGCTAACTTTGGGAACTTTGCCGTGCACAGCCCCATCAGCCAAGGAACCCCTTTGTCACGCTCGCCGAATGTTGAAAACCGAGGGTCTATGTTGCACAGTCCCGCGCACGTTAGTAATGTCGGGTCTCCGCTTTCTAGCCCTATAAGTAGCATGAAATCCCCGATTTCTAGTCCTCCCAGCCACTGCAGCGTGAAATCTCCCGTATCAAGTCCCAATAATATCACTATGCGATCTTCTGTGTCCAGTCCCGCGAACCTGAACTCAAGGAGCTCCATTGCCAGCCCTTCCAATGCCAATAATAGGTCCACTCGTTCTAGTCCAGCGGTTAGCACTGTGGGATCATCCATCTGTAGCCCCATAAACAACTCCCTAGGATTCCCAGCTTCGGGCACTCCAGCGGGACCTAGCAGAAGCCAAGAGACTGTTCCCAGTCCAGAAGCAAAAGACAAGGGTGCTCAAGAACTCACATTTCCCAAGATGGAGGAAATGGAGAATGCCATCTCCAACAACAGTCAGATGAACCTTGTTCAGTTCATAAAATCTGAGCCAGATGGTTCGTTCGGCAGCACGTGCATTGGCGACAGCAGCAAAATAAACTCCGATGCCCCCTTTTCAGTACCAGTGAAGCAAGAGTCAGCCAAGCATCCTTGTTCTGGTGCCTCTTTTAAAGGGAATCAAACAGTGAATCCTTTCCCATTTACAGATGGCTCATATTTTTCTTTTATGGATGACAAAGACTATTACTCTCTTTCTGGGATATTAGGACCACCTGTTTCTTCATTTGATGGAAGTTGTGAAGGTAGCAGTTTTCCAAATTCAGGCCTACCTGTGGGAATTAAGCAGGAGCCCGACGATGGCAGCTATTACCAAGAAAACAGTATACCATCCTCTGCCATTGTGGGTGTAAATTCAGGCGGGCAGTCATTTCACTACAGGATTGGTGCCCAAGGCACAATATCTTTGTCCCGGCCAGTTGCTCGAGAGCAGGCGTTTCAGCACTTGAGCTCCTTCCCTCCTGTCAGCACGCTAGTGGAGACCTGGAAATCACATTCAGAGTTGGCATCCAGAAGAAGTGATGGGTATCCAGTTCTAGAGTACATTCCAGAAAACGTGTCCAGGTGAGCAGGCAAATTACTTTCCCCCTTCCCTTCTTTTTTTCTTTCTTCTTCCCCTGCATTAAACAAGCAAGGTGTCAAATAGTGTGGACTAGGGTGGTACTCCTCAAGCTGATGCATAATTCTTGGTTTGCATTTAAATTCTTGTAATAATTAGATTTGCTGGTTTCTTGCTGTGTTTTACTCTGCCTTTAATAAAAACAAATGCTGGTTTTAATATTTAAAATGAACATATTATATTCTATTGTTATTAGATTTGAAAGTGTAGCTTTAGTATGGTTATGGGCTCTTACTACTCTAAATGTTGTTTTTTCCATAATGAGAGCTTAGTGAAATTGCTCTCGTGTGTCCTATAATGGTTATTCTTTCTTAGCTAATGCTCTCATGTGCTGTACCTCAGGTGAAATGTTGAGATGAGGATAAAAAACTATAGTGTCAGGAATCCATTTATGCAAAAATGCATGGTTATAAGTTTGCACCGGGCTTTAACTGGTTAAGTTTAAAAACTGAACCTTACAAGCCTGTGGCAACATATTATTTCTGTTTTTTAACTGTAGGAACATTTGGTTTGTATATATAGAAAAATGTCTCCAGAAGGAGGAGGGCTGTTAAAACTTGACGTATTTGAAAGGGATAAATGGATAAACTGATCTCCTCACTTTTGGTGGACGAGAAATATGCAAGTGCCATTTGAATTTGTGTTTCTTGGCTGGCTTGTGGAAGCCTGTTCTTCTTCAGCAAACAGGTGTTCATATATCTCATAAAGGACACTTACTTTGATAAACTATCTAGTTTCATAGTTAATATTTCAAGTTATTAAGCGCATCTGACAGCATGACTGAGTTAGAATAGCTACATAGTCTCTTTGTATGTCAGACAGGCTCATCAAAGATTTCTGCTAAAGCTCAGTGAAATAGCCAGTAGTAGAATTTGCATTTACCTTTCTCAAGTCTTTTTTTTTCTCATCATGAGCTATGCAACTGCCATTAGTGAATGAAACATCTGCCTAATTCTTGGAGTGGGCTGAAGAGGACGCACAGATTTTTCCATATTTGAATGATGCTAAATATTTCTGAAAAAATAGTGCTGCAGTGAAAAACATAATACCTAAAATAATGGTGCTTTAGAGGAGGGAAAACAGCCTATATATCTGGGAGAGAAAAAATGCTTTCAATATTTCCATTTTATTCTCTTATCTGTCCAATACCTCTGCAGTCTCCTTATCATTTTGGAAGCCATACTTCACTTTTTCTTTGGCCATTCAAATATGGTCTCTGAAGAATGCTCTTTTTAATACGTCTTTTTCAGATTGAAAGGTCTGTATCCCACTTTTGTGCTGAACTTCACATGTAGCTGGATAATTGTTAGCATGCAGGCTTGTCCTAAATGTGTTTTTTGGATCAAGGAAGATGAAGTTACTGTTTTCTAGTTATTTTACCTGATGAAATTTTCATAAATCACATTATTCATATAATGAGAAAAGTTCACCAGAAGACTGATGTGGTGCCTTAAAATAAATACCAAATATTTCACTGCCTTTGTGGTTGAGCGCTGTTACTTGAGCAAGCTGCTTATGCTAGCCATGAGAGCTCTTGCATGAGTGAGTCAAGGTTGTCATCCATTTCAGTGACAGTCACAATGAACCGGGAAATACATGCTAGTAAGAGCATGGTTATCATAAATAGTTGTGTTTTGAATGACAGTTTCTCATAAAGCTTTTGAAGGAGTCTCCTGATCTGACATTAGTCCACAATAGCTCTTCTCATCTGTTTACTTCTATACCAGTAAATGAATAATCTGTGTCATCAGGCTGGATGATGACACAGGCTTGGTACACTTTTCTGTCTTTGCTCTCTAAGCTGATAGTAAGATACGTAAGTGAGCGTAGCTGTTCCTTTGCAGGATTGACATCCTGAAATTTTTAGAATGCATCCTGTTACTGCACGTGTGGTATGCTGTTCAGGTGATGGAGAGCTGCAGGGTTGCAACACTTCAGGCATCCTTCTCTGTCGTTCAGGTTAGGACATGTGTCATTGTTTAAGATCTCTTAACTTAGCCCCATTATTCAAATAAATGTTGCTCTTCACCTGTTTGACAATGGCTTTTATGCTAACAGATGTGGCTGGGGACCTGTGCAAAGGCCTTAAAAGTTTCAAGGTGAACTCATGTGGAGGGCATTTTAGAGGTACAGGATGCAATGCTGAAGTGCCTGCTCAGCTATTTCTCTGCTGATGAAACAAGTCATAAAGACTCAACACAGGATGTCATACATGTAAAAGGTCACTCTTGCTAATGAACCTGAAACTGATCTTTGCTTTTCTCATTATTTCTTTCCCCCATTCTGGCTGAAACAGAGAAAATCATGTGCAAGTTTGTTCATACTCAGAAGTGTTGTAATAAAACATGCATAATTTAAAACCATGTCAGACCCAACAATCCAAGGTAGTTTTGAGACATGGGTTTTGTCCCATGTCAGCATGGTATGGTGAT
Organism: Apus apus; assembly: GCF_020740795.1. Taxonomy (NCBI): domain Eukaryota; kingdom Metazoa; phylum Chordata; class Aves; order Apodiformes; family Apodidae; genus Apus; species Apus apus. The sequence goes on along the minus strand of NC_067285.1, from coordinate 57,591,081 downwards.
GGAAAAGTCTCTCTTCCTTCATACCATCAGAACAGCAGCGTCAAACCTCTGCACTCTGCATCCAAATCAGATCTTTGTTATGTCCAGTCAGGATTTTTTTTTCTGTTGTGTTAACCATATTAGACATCATACATTTTGCAGGCTTCTACAGAATAGAATTAACTCTTCAAAGTCTGCAGTATTTTGAAGTATCTGGCATTCACAATGCCTTAATCCTTTTTCAGGTGTACTTTTCCAGCAGTATAAATTACCATAAATAAAGACTAATGGAAAGGGAAGAATGGGCTACATGGTCCCCTGAAGCCAGCAGATAATTGGCATTTAATGTATCTTGTTTTGACAGCATTATTTTCTGAACCTTAACATTGTACCCTTAGACTGCTGCTGACTTGCATCTTACATGATGAAAAGGAGTGGGTGACAAGGAATGAAGATTTTTCATATTGAGAATGATTCTTTAGAATATTACTGTATATTTTTTTTCAATAGGAATATCACCTTTCTTGAGTCATATATATTTGCTGATAGTGTCTAATAAACATAGTCTAGGCATTTAAAATGCCTTGATACCTTATTAACTGTGCCAGGTACCCCCTTTCAACTAGACAATTTCTCTTTACTCCTTCAGTTACTTTTATTAGATGTCCACAGTTTCGGTTCTTTTTAAGAAAACTGGTGGTAACTTTGTTTATAACATTGCAGCTTGTGGTGTTTGGGGAGGGAGAGCCTCTTAAGCAAAACCCAAGTTACCTTCTTCCCTTTTAAATGTTTTTCTTCTGCAAATATGCATGCAGAATATGTCTTTGTCTTTGAAAGATGTTTAATTTTTAATGGAGGATGAATCATACCTGTCTGCCTGTATAGATCCCCCCTCCATGAATGACATTTCTAAGAAATAATGGTTTCTAAACTAGATGATAACAAAATGGGCTTGAAAAAGAAGGTATGTGTGATTGTGTGATGTCATTGATGAAAACCTACGCTAAGAAGCCAGATAAGATTTCACTTCACATTGATTGTTCATCTGAACCAAGGTACCAGCCTAAGACTCATGATCATGCCAATTATGCAGTTTTCAAGATGGCCTAGGAAAATGTCATGGTTGCTTGAAACAACAGTAAAAATTGCAGAGGATGACCTTTTGCTGCATTAGCTCTCACCTAAAGCTTCTGCAAATGTGCCTTTTCCCTCTAATTTCCATATTAAATCATGTATGTGCACATAAATACTCCCTTCAATCAGCAGTTGTAGTGCAAGTACAGGGCTGATACTCCTACTGTAGTTTCTTCCTGTCGGTTTCACTGGTGTAGTCCAGTGTGGGACAAATTCACAAAGTCTGATTTGTTATTTAAAAGTTTACTGTTTTAACATAAATTGTGTATGTTTATCAGTAATTGCATTTCAAATGTTGTCATTCAGACAAGGAGATTTCTCTTCAAAACAGTATTTCATGATATTCTAGAGTCTAATTTATGTCTTAAAAGCAGTTGAAAGACTGTCATTGACTTAGGGTTTATGGTAAAATCTTTGATAAAATATTGGCAATATTTTAGTGGCTTCTTAAGCCTATCTGTTCCTGAGCCATTCACATGGTTCAGCATTTTTTTGGTAGATCCTACTTGTAGCAGCCCCAAAAAACCCCACCCAGTGCAAACCAAAACAGAAAAAAAAACCCAACCCAACAACATTTAAGTGTAGCCTTCACTGACTTGAATAGATTATTCTGGTTAAAATCTGATTTTGGGCTATTGCAAGTATTTTTTGTAAATAAACTTTTATGTTAAATATTATCTAGAATAGTCACTTATCAGAATTATACCTGCCAGAGAGATAAAGGTCTGGTAAATATTATTTTTAGAATTTATGAATCGCCTTGACCTCTGTTTATTTGCTGACGGACTTTACGGGGGAAAAGACTGTGCTGCTGAAATATTCTCCATGCTTGGCAGGACTCTTCTTCCCTTTAGCTTCCCCCAGATTTACAATGCAAACTTCTTTTGCCAATGATTCTTTGATATTACAGACTGTAGCTTTAAATCTGTTCTTCTTTCAACTTTAAAAGTTTTGAAAATACTTTTTTGTAGATTCGTGTATAATTCTGTGTAATTTTTAACAGCTCTGGCTATAATCTTGATAAAACAGGAGCCTCTACATATATCCGTGTCTTTATTTCTCACTGGAGAGGTTAGGAATCTGTATAATTTATCAGGCCAGGGGCTCTAAAGGTTCTGCTTAGCTTTCCAACATGTGTTTAACAGCCTTGTAATTTTACATCTTGCTTTGTTGTTATTTTGTTGAGGGTGCTCTTTTTTTGTGTTGCTCTTTCTTTTGAGGAGTTCAAAATCTGTATAAAGTATCTTTTGAACACGTGACTGCTGATGATGCCTCATTTTCCCATAAAATTATACACATCAGTTGACTCCTGTGCTGTGGCAGGGAGAAGTCCATATTGCTGGAAAACTGTGTTCCATAAATGGGTGGATATTCCAGATTTGGGAAATAAGACCTCCACTGACAGTCCACATATCGGTATCTAGGGGTTGTTTCTTTCTTAGGGGGTGGGGGGTGGTAAGTAATGTTGTTTGTAGCAGAATGATCTATTGTTGGAGTGGTGAAATATTGAGCCGTGCCTTCTCTGGTCTGACTCTGGTTCTGCCCTTTATTTGGGCATGTTGTATGTGACAGACAGGTCAGGTTCCTGATCTGGTTTACTCGGAAGCTCTAAAAACCAACAGGTCAGTGCAACTTGGTGAGCAGTGGCATGATGTGGACGCGAGAACAAACTGAAGAGATAGAAAGGGAAAAGAGCACATTTCTGCTAAAAGACAATGCGTAGTTGAGCCATAATCTCTGCACTTGGATTTTCAGCGTATGGTTTTAAAGGGCAGTTTCTGGTTTCTAACTGTATGTATTGAGTCTTCCAGCAGACTTGCAGGAACTAGAATTAATAATGGACTGATTTAAACCAAAACTTCTTGGAGAACAGTGGAGGTCAGAAAATTCCACATTTTAGGATGGATATATATATAAGTTGCTCTTTGGCAAATGTGTCTTACAATATGGCTGTATAAGAGTGATAAAAAAAGGTCCAAAGAGGAAACTAAAAAGAATGAGTGAAAAACAGGTATTAAATATGTCTAAGTTTAGTACTTTGTTACCAGTTTTCATATGCAGTTGGTTGCTGCACAGTGCTTGCTGTTCAGCATAGGAATTACTTTACTACAGCAGTGGTCTTCTCCGAATGAAAGAGATCTGTGGAGAAATAGTGAGGAGTATTTCCATTGTGTGCAGTTGTCCAAATCCTTGCAGCAGTATGGGACACGTTAGAATGCATCTTAAATAGACGATGGCATGATTTGACTGCTTGCTTCCCTACTACTAGTGCAAACTGCCGTGGAAGGTCTGTTGGGTCCTCCTGAAAGTCATCCCTTGCTGAAGCCACCACATTGGTTTTGCTGCTGGAGGAGACAGGCTGATCTTGGAGGAAGGCATACGTTTTTGATTTACGCTATAGGGCAAGGGATCATAGATCAGGAAGGCCCTGTTTATCTATGCCAGCAGTTCCCAATGCAGAATGGTGGTGGCAGCTCTGGGCTCTGTGCCTGGCAGTGCACATGCGCAGGAGGCAGCACTCCATGCCTACACTTGGAAACAGAGCGCCTGCCCATCCTTAGGAATACACATCTTTCTTATCAGGAACCCTGGCGTTTTACAAAACCTTGAGAAATGATTTACTTTCAGGACAAAGTTTTAAAATAAACTGCCTCTTTAAATGAGAAGCTTTGAAGCTTTGACCTTGGTTGGTTGGTTGGTTTTGCTTATTTTGGGCTATTTTTGTTTTGTTTTGTTTGTTCGTTTTTGTTTTGGTTTGGTTTGGTTGTGTTGTTGTTTGGTTTTTTTGCAACTGGAGTTTATTAATGTGTTTTACCAGAGCTTGACAGTGTGTTTTCTGAGAGGGTGTGATCTGGGTGGTTGTCATTCTCTGCTTTATGAAAAACAATGCTGAAGGATTTTAAACACAAAAACCAGAACCCCAGCCACCAGAACACCCCCAAGCAAAAAAAAAAAAAAAAAAAAAGCCACAGAAAGCCAAAACCACGTTGTTGATGGTTCTGGATTCTTAAAAGGATGAGTAACACTGGTTGTATCTATTCGGTATGTGAACAAATACCTTTGCAAGACACTGTTTCTTTTACTGAGTTGTATTGTAGCAGAAGTTCCCACACTGGTGGTAGGTCACAAGAAAAAAAACATGAAATTGAGTTTTATTAATCTTAACTGTGAATTAAGCTCCTGCAATTACATTAGAATGTGTTGTTAGCTGGTTGCTAAATTAAATTTTCATAAATCTGTGATCTGTAAGCTACGTGTTTGCTTCATGAACAAATTGATAGCTTAAATTTCATGTTTGGAGGTGGGGTAACTTAGGGTTAATAAAAAGGTGTATCTTTAAAAAGAAAAAAGTAAGCTTTAGTTGAAACATCTGAGCAAAAACAGAATCCAGTATTTGTGGACAATATGTAAAATGGCTTATAGGAATTTGTATGCTCTCCTAAGATGCATGGGTATGCTGCTAATTGTGGTTAGTGATAATTAATAATAGATCAAAGAGTTACAGCCCTGAGGTTGAAGAGGAAATTTTAGACTAATTGCTGAATGTTTTTGACAATTTTTATATAGCTTCACTCATTTCCATTCTTTCTTCTAAACAATACTTTCTGCTTGCGTCTGGAGGTAAAATGACTTTTTGAATGGGCTTTCAGGCTAAAATTTGGACTGGATACTTACAAATCTTTTCTATTTTGCCGTTCTTTCTGTATCTGCTTTTGAGAATTGCTATCTCAAGTTTCTTAAAGCGATAGCTTTATAAACCAATTCCCTAGCTATTAAGTTTCTGAAAAAGAGATTTAAAAAATCTGCCATCTTTAAAAATGTTTTCTGGATTTGAGAGAGTATCTTCCTTCCATTTTTGTTTATGTGTATGACCATTTCAGATTTGTATTTAGTCTTAAGTCTACAAAATAAACATGTATTTTAAAGGTTTATTTTGGGTAGTGTAATTTATCTATGAGAGTTTCTAATCACAGGTCAAAATTGGGAAGTAACTAGCTACGTTTGTCCTGATTAGGATTTTGGCTGTCCCAACTGCCGAGCTATAGGGTCTGTCTAGCACTTTGGGCAATGTTTTTCTGGATACCGTGTCGCAGTAATGTGATAGCGCAGTCCTGCGAAACCTGTCGCTCCTGTACTTAATTTCTTCTGCTCACCAGCTCTTCTTCTGTATCTGCCTTGAAGGGTCAGAACGGAGGGTGCACGGAAACTGTCCTGATCTTGTCTTTGGAGTCCCCCAAGGAGATTGGAGCGGTTCTCTAGGCAGAGAAGAGCTCTGCTCAATTATTTTGAAGTCATGCTTTGCTTCTGTGATTCAGACCATACAGGAAGGGGCAGCCCCTGGTTGTTGCTGGTATGAGAAGGGGCGGAAGCCCCTGTCGTGGCAGGCAGCTGCCTGTGCTGTGCATCCCTGCCAGCTTGCGCAAGGCAGCCGCGTCCCTGTACCCGTGTGAATGCGTCACCCGGCATGTCCTTACCAAGACCCGTGCTTTTCGAGCCCTTTGGAAACCTGGTTTCACAACCGGTGAGCCCTGGTTTACTCTGGCAACATCTCACCTTGAAAAATCAATCATGTTTGTATCCTTAGCTGTTCATTGGCATTGCTGCAAGTAAGAGAGTGGGGAGGGGGCTCTTTTGTCCATACTTGCTCTTTAAACATGGCATTCTGACTGACTGAAGCAAGGCAGGAGGTGGGGCCTAGTCGCCCAGTCAAATTTCGTTTCTGCTCTCAGACTAGGAGCAGGAAAAGGATTACTTTGGAAAGCATGCTTTAAGGTTGGGGCATCAAGATAGCAACCTTTATTTTCCCTCAGGAGGCTTCAGTTCAGATATATGCTGCTCCAAAAAGCTGGAGATCTCACTTTTAGCATTGCTGAAGGCTTGTCTCTAGAAACCTGTCATGCACTTCAGCATTTTTGAAGACTGGAGTGCCAGGGACCTTGCAAATGAAGGTGGGTGGGAAATTTGCACTGTTTCCAGGCAGACTATCTGAGCTGTCAGCTTCATTATTTTGAACTAAATTGAATTTGTGCTAGAGAGTGCAGTATGTTAAAGCAGTTAGGGAACTCTTCCTCTAATGGTAGTTTCAGATCTAGTCTGCTAGATCTAACTTCATTAAGTTCCAAACTTTTGGAGTACATTAAAAATGAAAACAACCAAAAAAACCCAACAAAAAAACCTTTTCACAGCTGCTGATTATGGGATGTGTGAAAACTTTCAGGAAAAATTAAATAATCTAATTTGAAGACAATATAGTGTTATGTTTGCCATGTGTAAGGATCAAGGTCCTTTTTTTTTATTATTTTAAATTGTTTAGTAGAAGATAAATATTGTCAGTACTAGCCCCTCTGTGAAGGGGTGCACAATTCTGGTACATCGCAGGTGTCATTTTTCATAACTGGCAAGCGGTCACAGAGCTGGTCACAGTCCTTCGTTACGTTTGTGTCTGTACACTTGGGCCATAGGCTGGATCTCTGGAGCTGTGTGTGGCAGGGGCTCCTGCAGCGCTCTGGGCACCCCAGGCTCAGCAGGGAGAGGGCTTGAAGCCCTGGTGGGATACTGGAGTGGACATCCTCTTCCACTGTTTCTTGTGGATTGCTCCCCAGTTGGTAGCTTATTTGCTTGGGTTTAGGGTGCACAGTTTGGTTTTGAGCACTAAGGCTGAAGTTAGTTATTAAAAACAAAAATTGGCCAATAAATACTCCTTAAGGATTAGAGAAAGTTACTGAACATGACTGGCTTGTCAAAATTCTGCACTGAACCTTTGTCACAGACTGTCCAGCTGTAAATTGTATCCAGTAAAACCCCATTGCTGCAGGATTAGCTCTACAAACCCTCTATGACTTTGCCATGCTCTTCCTTCAGATACGCAGTGGCAAAACAGAATAATTCTAATAGATTTGATTAGGATTTTCAAATCCTTATTTTAATCTGAATCCATGTAAACTAGCTGTAAGATGAACAAGGGGGGGGGGTTGGTGGTTAGATGTGTCAGCTTCTACTCAGTGTATAGAAGTAAATATTGGAACTGGTCCAGAGCTTTATGGGTGCTGCCAACTAATGACATAAGATAATGTTGCAATGAAACAATGCACTTGATTTGCACTTGTTTCCCAGCTAACCTTTCTGATTCTTGAGGCCGTTTGGAATTTGTGTATTTGAAGATTGACAGTAAAAGGGAGATTAGGCATTGAAAATTTTGAGTGATTAAATATGTGGTAATGACAACTTCAAACTGTGCATGCAGATAATGTGATATAGGACTGTTACTTCATATTAAACCCATTTGGTGGAAGAAGCAAGGAGGATGAATGTTTTGGATGAACATATTATTTTAAAAAGGAACAAAATAATCAAAGGAGCTAATTTATATAGAAATAGAAGTGAAAACAGCGAGTTGCTGATTTAATTATTTATTTATTTATGTTTCCTGGGACCAACACTACGGCCGTAGTTCTGTATGTTGTACTACATTTCTTTCCTAAGATGAACAAGAATTAACTGTATGCAGCAGAATATTATCAAACTCGGTAGGTTTGTGTTAGTATTTTATTTTGGTCAGAAATGTGCCTTTGAAGTGAATCTTCCAGTTGCTGCCATCTGTGCTGCAGTTCACATCATGAGGCAGCTGAGGAGTCAACGACCAGGAACTTCTTAGCCAGCAGTGAATGAAAAAAGTGCTCCAGGAACCGCCTAAAGCACTCCAGTCCCTGATGGCTTCTGTCCATGGGAGCCCAGGGGAGCTGCCCTGAAGCATAACCCTTGTGACACCTACAAAGTAGTTAGTGGATCCACAGGACCAACCACTCCTCTTGCTAGATCTCCTGTTGCACCGCCCTGCCTGTAATACAGATACTGCCTGTACACTAATTACATTTTCACCTGGTAACTCCAGCATCTATAATTTATAAAAGGTTCAAGGTTACAGGCAGAGGAAATTATTCCACAGAAAAGTTGGAGGTACTGTGTTCAACAGATGTAAGTTGTGCCCAGAATGAGCAGAGTTTCTAACTACTCCTCCTTCACAGCACTCTAGAAATCTTAAAAACAACTGAAGTAAATCCTTAAAGTAGTAAATTAAACTGAAGTAACAAATAGGCTGTATCCTGTATTTTTTTGTTAGTGAATTTTACTTCTTTTCAACTAACTGAAAGATCTAGAATACAGTTTGCAGATATTCTAATACTAGTTATAATACTAATCTGTATAGGAAAACAGAACTGTTTTGATTATAGGCAGCTGTGTTAAGTATTTACAATTAGCTGTAACTTATGCAAACTAGTCAGACAACTTAGAATTGTCATTTCAGGAAAAAAACTACTTTGTAGATCAATACATTTATGTAAAGTAAAGCTATTGATTTGCAGCTAATTATATGTTGCGGATGTTTGGCAAATGAATTTTAATATGGGGCTAACTGAGTTGAATAGATGATGTATTAGTGGCTTGTAAATGACTTACAGCCATTAAGTCTATTTATAAGATAGATACAGGAAAAGAGTTATAAGCCTATCTTAACTTCTAATGAATCAGCACTGTAATACCAGGATCCAGATAAGTTTTGAGCTTGTTCACTAACTTTTTAAGAGGAGAGTCATGTTTTTCTTATTTTCATACCCTCCATACTGTGATGAACAAGATAATCCATGTCCTCTACCATTGTTCCATGTCCTTCCACCTGTATTAGCCCTCAGGAAGATTTCAAGGTGCTTCAGGTTTTCTGCTTGATTCAGCAAAAACACCTGATATTGTGCTTATTAAAAAAAAATCTTACTAAGGTTATAGCAAGGTCCATGAAGCTAACTCTGGTGAAGCATAGAGGCTGGGTCCTCTATCTGCCAAGTTCATGTTCAAAGCTGACATGCTTCAAGGCATGAGAAGATGGCGGCCTCAGACATGCTTTTGAGTGGTAGCAGTGCTGGGGGTCAATAGGTGTTCCTGGGGACTTTCCTAAGCCAGTGCCAGCAGCATGGACATTTATATACATATATACATATTTATTTATTTATTTAGTTATTTATGTATTTATTTATTTTTCCAAATTCTACTCAAGCTACCTGAGCCTTAGAGTTCATGATGGGTCCAACTCCATAGGAGGAGTTACTACTGTTTTTGTCCAGCATGTGGTGCATCCCAAACTCAGAGGTGGTATTAATGTTGGCATGACTTAAATCAGTAAGTCAACTGAAATTTTCATACTGAGTGGAAAAAATATTGAGGACCAAATAGGAGTAAGCTTGAGATCTGGAATGCAGAAGAATAAGAAATATGGTTCAATGAAAAATAAGAGAAATATTATAGGAGCAAGGAAAATGGCAGGTATTTGGTACAAGAGGATGTAAGCTTAATATAATATACCAGTTCCTAGGAAAACTTGTGGTTATGTCTGAGATGACTAAAAATTGAGAATATTCAACATCTCATCACTTAGCTTTACAAGACATAGCTTTGACTGATTTTTATATATGTGTTTTGTGTAATCAGTTTGAAAGACAATAGTAAATAAATACACAAATCTTTCCTAGCTACTGGTTTTGATACAGGGTAGTCTTTGATGTTTCATGTGGGATGTTTAAGGTACTTACTTCAGTGCTAGGCATGAGAGTCGGGGATAGAATATGTTAAATTATCCACAGAAAGGTAAAATCCAGGTCAGAAATGTAAAAATAGTCTACCATTTGTAGAAGGCTCTGCATTAATACCGTGGGTTTTTATTATTATTATTATTTTTAATTTTGTGTATGCAAAACCAAGGAAAAGAGCAGATCTTTTTTATAATCTCTGTTGCTTTGTCTGCACTGCCTGCCATGTCCAAAATACCCATGCTGTTACAGGTCTCACAAATGTAAGGTATCTGCATCTCCTATTCTTAATTATATTTCTGTATTACATCAGGTCTGTGGATTAGGAAAGTGAGATGTCAAGAGTAAATTTAGTTTGGGGCTTCTCCGCCAAGTCCTCAATGCTCCCACCAGTAGCTTAGCATGAATTAGTCTGTTTCTTTAAAGGCTTGAAGTAAATATTGAGTAGGGTTTCCTAGCAACATTTGTAAGGTTAAGTAAAAATCAGCTTTGCCAGGTATTCCTTCTACAGCACACTAGTCTTTCTATTTCAAAATTTACACTTTTGATACATTATTTGCAGTATGAAATGCTCAACAGAATCTGATAGTATTGTAAATAAATAATTATGTAGAGTTATATATGCCAGGACATGTCAGCTGAAATAATGTTATTACTTTGAGACACAGGTTTTCTTTTGCTGTATATTTGTACTGTGCCTAAACTAACGGGGACTAATCTTGTTTGACTTCTGCAAGTATTAACTGTATATATGTGTGTTTATGTATGTATAAAAAAAATACAGCAAAAGTAAAGCTGGTTTAAGCCTGCTAAAAAAAGATAATTATAATTTATTGCTGGTTTCGTCAATGTAAACAAAGAAATGATGTGCATATTCAAACTGGTCTCCTTAGTTAGCAGAGGTTCAAGATACAGGTGGTAGAATCGCTTACTGAAATCTTAATTTTTCTTCAACTTTGGTTTGTAGGGACAAGAAAACATATCAGTGTGAAGAATTCCTACAGTGATACAAAAGTAGAGGATTCATGTTCTTTTAGCCTGTTCAGTAAATGGCATGCAAGGGTCTTCACAGTGCTTTGAAAGTGTAAGAAGTATGTGTGCCTATGGTATACCTATTCTGGGTAGGGTAGTTCCCTCTTGAGAAACATGGAAGGCTGGAATTTAGGTTAACCCAGGACAGATAGATAGATAGAGGGGAGCAAGGAATGGAAAAATTTGGTTGGCTGCTTCTACTCCTAAGTTTTTTAGTCTATAAATAGAGTCTATCAGAATATTTCTAGTTAGTTCTGGGGAAAGTCAGCTGCTGTGCTGGGGATTGGCTGTGCTCCCAGAATGAGGAGGGGAAAAAAAAAAAAAAAAAGTATGATAGGAGGCCTATTGAAAATCTAGCAACTTACACCAATGAAATCAAGGATTTGGAAGATCATGCATTTGGGCTTCAGTTTATTTTTCTGCAGCCTGTGTCGGTGCTGGTTGTTCCACAGAGCGACTGTCTCTGTGTAGCCTAGTATGAGCTTTCAAGTTAACCAGGCCCAGGAGGTAGGTCCACAGGCAGCACCCAGCAGGGTTCATAGTTCAAAAGCCAGGACTAAAGCCTGATAATCAAGAATAGGTGTAGAAGGAAGTGATATATTATCCTCATTTAATGTGGCAGTGGCTAGCCTAGGCAGTCTTGCCCTCACCCTGAGTTAGATGTGTATTATAAAGGGAAATGGAGAAATTAAAGCAAAAGCTGAATTTTGAGCTAATAAAATCAAGTTGTTATCTAAGCTGTAACGTCTTTAGATAAAAGGAGAAAAGGCTTGCTGATAAAATAATGAGCAAACTAGTTGATGTATATTATGATACCAGAAATAGACATTTAAGGGAGTGATTATGAGCTTTGCAAACAGTTAACATTCTTTTTAGGAAATATAAATTATATACTGGAAAAATATTCTAAGTTGACATTTAAACACAATATACAACTAGAGTATAAATAGCCAGTAAGTTTAAAAATTACAGGGTTTTTTCCTAAGGTACTTATATTTACAGTAAAATAAAACCTTTCAGCAAAGCTGCCTCCCCCCCATAACCACAGAAGAATGATCCTTCATACTCTTAAGTGGAGAAAGTAGCTTTGGTCAAACAAGTAGCATTATGCACATAAACTGACCAGACTACACAGATGAGCATTTATTCACATGTCAAGAGTTCATAGGAGCTGAAATTATCTGAACAGTAAATGAGCTTTTTCAGCGCTGAACTAATCCCAGAAAAATCTATGCTCACGGTGAAAAGGGAAGTGTTCATGACAACTGTTTTGCTGCTCAGGCATTGCTGGCAACTCATTTTTTCATTTATAATTTTCCAGATATTGGGAAAAGTGGTTATATTGAATATTTATGGCAGGAGGAGAAGGGATGGAGCAGTGTCAGTGCTTCTAAGAGGTACATGCTGCCTTTTGATGTCCATCAATGTCATAGAACCATATGTACCAGATCATGTGTACCATGGAGTCATGTACCAGTAATAGGCTTACTTGCTGCTTCTGCACTTCCATAAAGATCAGATAAAATTCACAGGAGTGCTTAACCTTGTTTTGAGTATTTTTTCTTATTTTTTATAAAATTATGTAATAACTTTTGTTCATATTCATGTGTGTAATAAACCATGAATCTTACAAGGCATATTTAACTCTATTGTATCAGAAGGTACTTCAGTTTCTCTGTATCAGTTGGAATAAAATCTCCCACTAACTGATGGCCTTAGCTGTCTTGTTAAATGTTTTTGATTATTTAAATATTAATAGCAGTAGAACTATTCTATAAATTCTTGAGTGATTCTAAATGGGATAGTGTAGGTAAAATTTCTCCAGATGCTCAGCAGAAAGCAAGATTATTTTTTTCTGTATAAAATTGTCTTCATAATTAATTTGTTATTGACAGTTCTTGAAGAATATGGGGGAAAGTAGTAAAGAACAAGTATTCTATCTCATTAAGATGTAGGAAAACAGTTTCTTAAAAAATCCAAACTTGTTACTGTTTGAATTAACAAGGAAGAAAATCTATCGGGTTAAAATCTGCCCTCATGAGACTCAGTGACCATTTCTACTCAGCATTTCACCAGAGGATGACTGTGGGAATTAAAACTGTAGTTCATTGTAGCTGTGTGTATTGCCTTGGAGAAATACTTAGAGAAACACATCGATGGAGGAAGGAGGGGAAAATCAACCTATGTATGGCCAAAGTAGATTTCAGATGGAATAATTAACTAAGTTTGGAAAAATCTACCAATATTAGCTGTGTCAGAAAGACTATAGGAATGTTTCAGCTTACAATTCCATTTGTCAAAAATGGAGAAATTTGAAACAGATGATAAACAACTTAATAATGTTTTATTTCTTTTTCAGATAATTTTCTGTCAAGTATTTGGAAACTTGACTGAAATCTTGGTCTCATTTGAGGAAGTAGCTCAAAATTCATGTTAACTATTCAGTGTGCCACTTGATAAATTATGCAAACCGATGTAATAAATGGGTCTTGAATGAGATCAGAATAGAGTTCTAAAATGATGCTTGTAAATAGTTCTGATGACAGTGGGTGTTTTACTTCTTTCCAGAGCAGTACATTTAAGATGTACATCACATAACCCCAAAAACCCCAAAACTAAACCTCAACTCCCTAAAAAATCTCAAACCAGTTCTGGATTCAATGGTCTGTAATCCCCTTTTTCTGAAATAGCATTTGCTCCAAGTTTTAGAAGCAGACAGAACTGTGTCTTTAGATGGAGTATTTGATCTCTCTGCTTTTCCTGACCTGTTCGTTGGGTGATCTGGCAGCACAACTCCTGCATGGAGCTTTTCATTTGCACTAGTGACCCCATTCCTTGACTGAAAGGGTTATGAGGTGTTAAAACAGGCTGCCCAGGGCAGTGGTGGAGTCACCATCCCTGGAGGTATTTTAAGAGTTGTATAGATGTAGTACTTAGGAATATGGTTTAATTAAGGATTTGTCAGTGTTGGGTTGATGGTTGGACTCAGTGATCTTTAAGGTCTTTCCCAACCAAGATAATTCTGTGACTCTGTGTTTAAAATAAGTGGGACAGACTGTATACAAATTCTGCTTAATCTGCTGCAAGTTGGATGTTTCCAGTGTTTCTAACTTGTATAAAATGTTTTATATTGTGCTTTTTTCCCAAGTTATTCTGGCACTTTAAGTCCTGTTATGCACAGCATGCATCTTTTCACACTCCCAGTCCCTGACTGTGATGGCTTGAATCCTTCATTATTTTATGATTAATTGTAGAGATACAAACATCAAATCAAAATCCCTGAAAGGCGTCTTTTAAAGGATCTGCCTAGCTTTTTGATTTAGCTGCCCCACAAATTACTTATCTGGTGGCTGTGTGGTTTTTAACATCCTGCTAGATTTGGAACAAGTCCATTAAATCCTTTCTGCAATATCTGGGGAACAGAAAAAAGGTTGATAAGTTATTTTGTCCATTGCGTGGGTCAAGCCTTTCAAGAGACATCAGCACTGAGTGTTGAATCCATTAAGTAGGAATTGGTGGGTTTGCACGATCATGGTTTGTATTATCAGTTATTGTAATGGGGTGTTCAGTGCAGATGTTCAAGTGTTAGATTCCCAATTTTTGTCTTTCAGGTACATGTAAACTCATAAACTACAGTTGTAGCTGTAAAAGTGAAAATTGTGATGCAGATGAGAAATAACGTTGCAAAGAAAGTGCTTTGCATTAGCTCTTTTATGCATTGCTACATATGGTGGTTTTTTAAAACAGATTTTATCCCTTGGGATCTAATAAAAGGCTAGAGAGTTATTTGGTTTATAAACCTGTGCGGTACATTATTTAGATATTCAAAGGGAAAAGGTCAAAGACTGACTTCTGTGTTATCAATTCCTCTATGGGAAACTATATTAAAATCTAGAAAATATAATACTATATAATTTAGAAACACAATATATACACGTGGGTTGAGACACAATTACTGTATTTTATTTCTCGGTATTTTCCATTTTACTGAATACATTTCAGTAACAATTGGGTTTTGGCTGTAATTCTATTTGCAACAGTTTCATGAAACTGCACAGCAAATTGCTGTGGTGTACCAGATGAAATAAACTCCTCACTTCATTCGTGAAAGTCATATTAAGAAAAACTCTTACTACTGGCTTCTGCAGGTAATGGCAGGTTTTATCCATATTTATACGGTTTTGTGAAATCCCCAAGGTAAATTTAAAAGCAGTTATCAGATGGACGTAATTTACTTATATTTTCTGATTTTTTTTTTTCAGAGTTTATTCCTTTAAAATCGTCAAATGTAGTTAATTAGCAGATATATAGAACGTACCTGTTTCTCACCAAATTCTGTCACCTGGGATACAAATATTGAAGTAACTGGTCTGATGTATCCAAGTTTTCAGCAGCTAAGCCTGACAAGAAATTAAAAGTGTATGGATTGTGAGTGTTTAACAACAGAAGTGTCTTTACTGTCAGTGGCCTTCTTGGGATTAGTGTTCCTGTGTACCTATGTCCCAAAGAGCTAATGTACTGCTTACACATGGTTTAGGACAAAACAGATTGCAGAAGGAGGGCTAAGAGGTGGTGTTAAGGCTGACTGTTCGTAGAAAGGTTTAAGGTTAACTTCAAACAAAGAAGTCAAATTAATCAATTTGGAGAAAGTAGGCAGATGCCTTAAAGACAGTTTTCTGCCTCCATTTTTATCTGGCTACTGCTTGACACCATTGCAGTATAATCTAGAAGTAAATTGTTTTTTGGTACTATAAAGTTAGTGCTGGGTGTTCCCAGTGATTTGCTGAAGGTGTTTGTGCAGGCATCATAATCAGCCCTCCTCATTCTCAGAGTGCATGGGTCCTTGGAGTCCATGAGCTTGGCTTAGTAATGCAGATTTTGCTTTTGGGTGCTAGTGACTTCTGGGAATGTGTGAAAAGGGGTCTGCTCTGTCCTTTAGAACCACTTAGAAACTTCTAGAAATGCTGGAGGTTTTCTTGGTTCTCCCTTCAGAGAAAGGGAGAAGTTGTGGAGACAAAAAGGGTGTCTCAAAGGTGGGGCTTAGTTTTCGCATGCAAGATGTAGTTTACATCTGGGCAAAAGCCCAATGTCTCTTTTTGATAATGACCTTGAGCATGTTTTGACTGAAGTGGGCAAACCAGATGTAGGAGGTTGCTAATGACTGCAAGTAACTCAGGATAAAATGTGTCAAAATGGAGACTGTTTTTATTCTGTGGTCTGCATCCCAGTAATTAATTCCTGACTGTGTGTATGGATTTCCCTCTTTCTCCCTCTCTCCATTCATTGGTAGCCTCATGAGTTGACCTCAGGAGGAGCCTGTATCCTCCACCATATGAAGGAGTATAAGGGGACTCCTGGCCAAATACGACCTTTGTGTGTGGTGTCCCTTTGTTGTCATCTTCAGTTAAGACTGTGTATGTTCCCACATGTGTTCCTTCAGGTTTCACTACCGGGTCAGTGTGCTGATGGCCTTTTAATTAGGCCAGTCAGGAATAGGTCTATCCAGATTTATTTTTTTGTCCCATCAAGAAGGCTTTAAAATAGTGCCTCTGCAGCGAAAGCAGGCATATGTGCACTTACTTGCCTTCACAGCAGCAAGGGCAGAGCACGCTGATCCATCTGTACAGTCTTCTTCTGGTCATTTGCTGGAATTTTCAAAGTGTCCTATCTGCTGTTAGCCTTCAGAAAGGAGAATGAAAAGTGATGGAAGCAGTTGTGGTGAGATCTAGCTCTTGGTAATTTCCAGGCATGCTGGGTCTGAAACACTGCAGAATTTATGTTCTCTGGTAAAGCAAAATATAAGCACAGAAGTCTTCCACTAGTCTTGGGTCTGAAGTTTCTCTTTCTTTGTAGTCAGCCGGAAATTCTGGATTCAAAAATATGATTATTTACAGAGGGATTCTGCCTTGAGGTGTGTATATATATTTAAAAGATTCTCCTGTCTGTCTTCCTGGCTGGGGTGGACTTGAGTGTACAGCCCCTCTCTGCCCCATTCTGCACAAGAGCTCCTGGGGGATGCATCCCCTTCCTGCCTCTTCACTTTCCCAAGCTTGCTGAATTAAGCTTTAAGGCAGGTACTATTCAACTTCAGTTTTCCACCTAAAGCAAATTTTGTGATACCATGAAATCAGAATTTATCTGATCCTGGGAATGAGTTTTAATTTACAATGGGTTAAGACTGCTTTTGCTGTCACCTTTATTTATATAAAACTAATGTAGTAAGGCTTGTGTATAATTTTTGCCGTCATGTAAACAATTCACTTTCCTGGTGATACTGGCAGTGTCATGAAACCAAGCCTGAGAGACAGAATAAGGTTTCCCTTGCACAACAGAGTTCTTAGCAGTATTAGAGAACAGTGTTGTCTCTTTCTTTTAGAAGCTGCTGGGTTTAAGTAAACCAAATCACTGCTTTTTGTGAGCTTTAGATAGAGTTTGACTATTCATTATATGGAAGTATATGCTTGTTTTGATTTTTCTTCAGGTTATCATGTTATGAATTTCAAAATACCTTAAAATTAACATCTATTTTTAATACATAGCCTTTTCTTTATTGTCTTACTGCTCCTTCTCCCCCATAAAGACAGCCCTTTTTCAATTTTTATAAACCATCATAGATGACGTTTTCATTTGTAAGTGAAATTCAGAAAGTGAATATATTTTTGCAAGAAGGAGGAGGAAGGTGAAAAAAGGGTTAACATCAATTTTCGTGACATTTTCCATTTTTTATTCTACCAAAATTATTTTATATAAAGTAGTTACTAACCTTTTGGTTCTGTTGTTCTATTTTATTCTCTTTCTTTCCTCTCTCACCATTTCAGTACAATAAACATACGTATTTCCACTAATGAAATTTTAAATGTGGAACATATCTCAAGTTGTTGACCACAAAGCATTAAATAGGCTTTTCCTCTCTTACTTCAAAAAACTATTCTAGCTGATTTCCCTTGTGTTTGTTGTGAATCCCCAGCAGGGAATAAGTGTGTACAACCACATTGAAGAATAAATTAAGAAATGCAGATAATGCCAGTCTAAGCCTGCCCTGTTCTTACAGCTCCTTAATTTTCTGATAGCCCTTGAGAAAGATTTTATTTACTTGCTAGGAAATTCAGGAAGTGTAATTAAATGGCGATTAAAACATAGACGTTATTTCATGGTGCTATTGCCTTATTTGAACTCAGTGAGTTTCTTTAAGAAAATACTGTGCTCAAGTGAGCTGCTACTGCAAATGAGACAGGAATAAAAATTGCTCTGGCTGGCCAAGGAGGAGATGCAGTTGGTTGAAACTTGTGTGGGTTTGTAGAAATACGGGAGCAGATGAATGCAGACACAAAAAATATTGTCGTTGGAGAGATCGTGTGTAGGGTCCCAGGTTGAAGTTAGTGTGAACAGAATTAAAAATAGCAAGTATGACAGACACATTAGTTGGTAAGCATAATTTGTGTTTTGGAAAATAAAAACAAAAGCTGAAGTTTAAATGAGATTTGTCCTTGAATTGGTAATAGCATTCAAATGGAAATCTTAGCAAAGTGAGGTTGCTCTATGGAGCATAAGAGGAGCTCCAATGAATAATTAAACAAGTGATAGCTAATAAAATATACAGCACATTGCTTCAAACTTAGAAATTGTAACTCTGCCTAAGGGATGAATGTTTTTCATTACTTTTTAATTGTTGCCAGTGTTGACCTTCAAGGTCTTTTTCTGGCAGATAATTTGTTATGGTAAGGATGAGGTCATTAAGTATTTTAGCACAAGCCGCATGATGTAAATAGTTTCCTAATATTATAGAATGCTGATGTGGTAAGGGTTTGTTTTCTTAGGAATTTGTTCTCCATATTTAGTGATTTTTTGGATCGTATCTTAAAAGAGCAATTCTACTGTAATCCTGCAGGACAGTGGTTGTAGGTAGTACAGTAGCAAACGTGAGCAGTTTCTACTGTGAGATTTTTGCGACGGGCTTTGAATTGTAATGAAACAGAATGACTGTAAAATCTTAGCATAATTTTGGGAGTCTTTATGATACTTGTTTATGCCAAGAACAAATAATGGCTTTTCTCCTTTGCTCAATTCATGAAAGCATCTACGTAGGAGGCTGCAGGTTTTCCCCATGCTCACGTGAACCTCTGTGGCATCAGAGGCTACAGGGCACATGTGCAAGGAATTAAGTATTACTAAATTTTGCTCGGTTTATACTGTAATATTGTTTTTACTATTTGAGTGTTTGCATAGGTAGGCACTAAAAATAGGTAAACACCAAATGCTGTCAAGATTTATGTTTACAAATCTTAGTTTAAATTCTTTACAAGTAAATGGATTAGTATTAGACTTCTTTTGTCAGAGATGCCTGCTCAGAGAGAAATGATGGTGGGGAGGAGCAAGCCAGCATACTATCTCTTTTCTTTATATTTACTTGCTGTTATTAATTTTTGAGCCTAAGATGCTCGGAACAAACTGAATCAGTTGTTTTCTCAAGTGTTTGTTGATAGAAACATTTATTGCTTGCATGGTCGCTGATGAAAGATGAACAGGGCTGTTGTCTTGTGTTCGTCTACGCTATGCACTTGCAGGAAGCCTATAAATAATTCTTAGGGTAAAATTTACCTTGCTACTGCCTACAATGTAAAGAGAAAAGCCTGCCGATGCATGGGGTTGAGACAGAGAGCTTCAGCTCGCCTGTCTGACCGCAGCCTGCAGAAACGGCACTTGGGTCTGCCTGTTCCTGAGGAAGGGGTGGAAGGAGGGGAGGAAGGGCCACCGGCAGGGCCTGTACTCTGATGGATAGATAAGGGTGACCAGTGCTGGCAGCCAGAGAGCGGGAGCAGGCTGCAAGCCGGCAGGCGGTGGCCAGCAGTGTTGGGGCAGGGTCTGAGCCACTGTGGAGCCTGACTTGGCCCAGCAGAGATGTCCCTGTCAAGGGGAGAGGGGTTGGCCTGAGCTCCTGGGGCAGGAAGAGGTGCAAATCACAGAAGCGGGGCCCACTCCCCTCAACCCCATCCCAGTGTCCCCCATGTGCTGGGGACTTCCTGGGAAGAGGCTGGTCTAGGGGCTCGGTTTGGCTTGGCTCTCCACCAGAAACGGGGCAGAGAGGTACTGGCTGTCTGCTCAGGTGGAAGCTGAATACTTTGCCGTTGCAGCCCCATGTTGTTCCAGCCTTGGACATAGTGTCCTTGGGTTTCCTTGGAGAAAATGTACTGCTGCATTTTGAGGTGGTTCATCTTGGTGAGCCTTCTCCTCAGCCTGCATTAGGGTTTGGGTTATTGTCCACTGGGAAAGAGCTCCAGCAGGAGTCCAGCGCTCTGGCCCAGCTCATCTCAATCTGTTGGTTTTTTTTGGTGTGCACCATTATTGAGCTGCGTAAATACCTGTTTTGTGGAAATTGTTTGATTTTTTTAAATCTGCAGCATCATGTAGATGAAAAAAGTCATTCCTGTGAATTCTTTTAATTTGTCCTTTGCTAATCTGCAGACCCAATAATTTTCACATAAAAATATTTTTCCTCTACTCCCTCATAACTGAAAGTCCAGCATGTCGTTTTCTGTCTTCTTGTGGAAAGATACCAGAATCAGATCTGTCACTTGTGCTTGTGAGTAAGCCCTGTGCTCTGTGGGGAGCTCCCTGTTCCCAAATCACTAAGGTTGGAATGTTTTTCCCTGAATACTTTTTGGAGGTAACCATCAAATATGTTTTTACATTATTATTCCAAAGACGGTGAGCTAATTAAGGCATCTGAGATGGCTGAGGGAGTGATGGAGCTGTTTTGGTGTGGTAGGCTCTGTGTTGACCTGGGGCAGTCATCAATGTGGCTGGCACATGCACAATTATGTATAACTGGCATTGAGCGCTGTGAACATGGGAGAAGCGAAGTACCCAAACTGGGCAGTGATTTTTGCAACAGTGGGGGACTTCTTTGTTTGTCTGAGGTTTGAAGTAGCAACTCTTGGTCCAGCCATATCCTTGGAGCAAAGGGTGCATTGATGGATGTAGAGGTTTTGAAACACATGAAACGAAGGTGGAGTTTTCCAGTGCTCAGAGGTGTACAGTGATGAAGTGAGTTGATTTGAACAGGTAGATTGTGTTGTTTACTTTCAGCTAAATTTGAGTAATTTCCTGCTTGAATGTCTCTCCGGAAGGATAAATAGATATTTTTCTAACTTCATTGTGATCAGAAGGAAGACTAAAATCTGTAGGATCATCAAAGTTACTGACAGCAACAGAAGAGGAGGTAGTAATCATCAAAATGAGCCCATTTAATTACAGAGCTCTTTGGCGAAGGAGAGATTAACATGTGTAGCAATATCTGTCAGTATGTTGTATCTGTTGAGAAAGGAAGGCAGTTTAGTCATGGAAATATATTGTGTATAGTGGAGGCCATATAGTCTCCCTGCTCCTCTGATGTCCCATCTACCCAGGAGCTGGAGGTGGAACAAGCTGTGTTTGTTGCTTGACATACCATCCAAGGGTGGTTTTGTTGTTGTTGTCTTCAGCAGGTTTGCATTCATAATCTAAATGTAAAGTGTATCATTAATTCAAACAAGGATGTTTGAGTCCATCAGAAAATGTTTTGGGTTTTTTTTGGAACATTTACCTCAAAAGAAACCAAATGCTGACTTTAAAGAAACTTGTGATTTTGAACCAAAATTAATGAGATACTTGAATAACATATTCTGGAAACATACTTTCTCAAGTCAATTAGGAAAGGTACTTCATGGTGCAGCATGTATAATGGTGAGGAACCAAAGGAGCTGTCAAGAATGCAGTGTCAGAGTATGAGCAAAATTAAGCATTGTCTAACAGTGTTATACAAACTGCAAAACAGAAGATTAGAAGTAATGATAATTATTATCAAAGTTATCACTGGATTAAAAATAGTATTAACTCCTGTAAAGGAAGGACTGTTAATCAACTTGTACTACTACAACAGGGAATTCTAAAACGCAGGTATTTTATTATTTTATTTTATTTCTTGCAGGAAATACACTTCTGCAAAAATCTAGAAGCATAAAGACAATGATTTGTTATAGATTCTTTGTTGGCAGAGAATTTAGATGTGTCTCTTTGTTGCTTAACTTGAAGCACCCTCCACAAGGATGAAATTCTGTGTTGTTATTGAATTTGTTCAGAGGCAAAACTAAAAAGCACTTTAAAAAAATAAAATCCAACATGCCATAAGTGACACATGAGATCTGAGACACCTTCAGAAAATAGCCAGTTGTAGAAGTGTCTCATTGACATGTAAAAGGTCCCTTTTACTTGTGGAATTGTTCAGTTATGCCATTGATGTTCCCTGCTCTTTTCACATTTATTTCTCAAACACTGCAAAGAACATTGCTAAATCAGGACCATGATTTAGCACACCACAATTAATTTGCATTATGGTATTTATATAAAGGGAATAAATTTGCCAATTGTGTATTTACTGGGCCTGTTAAACACTATCTGGTTTTCTAAATGCTGTTTTCTCTGACTGTGACATTATGGGAGAGTTATCCCTTGCACAGGGATATCCAAGGTCTTGTGACCTTGGTGCCTCCCTGTCCCCTCCATTCTTTTAATGATGGACCAACTTAATTTGTAGCTGCAGTCCAACAAGAGACTAGAAATGTGCTAGAGGATGTATAAATTATTCCCTTTTACCAGTCTTTGCAAACAGTTTATTATTTGTGCTTATAAAGTGAAATTAACTACCCTAGTGTTTACTTACATACATACATATGTATCCATGTCTATCCAGTGTCTCTCTGTGTGTATATGTATTTACTGTAGCATTCAGATTTTTTTTCACTAGCTAAAATGACATGTATTTGTTCCCCATGTGTCTAATCCAATAGCTCTTTGTTCTAATAAATCACAGCCAAAATGCTGGATGACAAGGGAGGGAACTGCTGCCTCTTCGGAATGCATAATGTATGGGCTTGAATTCCTTCAGCATTGGAGTAACCTGTACAGCAAAGTCTTCCCAGTGTCCCCAGTTCCCAGCTGAAGTAATTTCTTGCATTCCCCTTACTTGAAGTATTGGGTATTTGCTCAACACGATTTAAAAAAAATTTTTTTCCTTCTTTTTTTTAATTTTTTTTTTTTTTCCTCCTGCCTGTGTTTATATCTGTAAAGTGGATGTAGGGAGGGCGGCAAATGCCCAAAGTATCAGGAACTGAAACGGGATGTCTTAAGGCTGGCTTAAGGCCAAGATGAAATACATCTGTCTTGGCAGCAGGGATGCTTGAGACAGCCCTGTAATACTGGATAACTTATTTTTTAATCGGATGGGCTCATTCCTACTTCGACTGACCTCCTTTGTCAGGCCAGGCAGGTCTGTGCTCAACTGCTGGGACTTTGCGTGTCCCTCCTGGTGTGAGGGTAGGAGAAGAGAAGATGTGGGGAGGGAGCAGTCTTCTTAGCATGTTTGATGTGAGGTCACTTGTTCTGTTAGGAGATCAACCTGCATACCCCAGGAGGAGCCAGCCAATGCTGAGCCTGGGGAAGCTGCGCGACAGTGAGGGACAGCACAAAACCTGCTGCTGCTCCTCACCTTGGTTGGTGTGCCACCTGGAAATGATGCCTGCTGGATTTGTGGTGTCTGCCCTGGTTAACATCCTGGAGGAGATGTTTCCCCCTGCCACCATGCTGTCTCTCTTGCCCACATCCCCCATCAGGCATCACTGAGCCCTGTGCCCAGCCAGCTCAAGTGTTTCGGTGTCAGTGACAGGCAGCAGCTGTTGGAGTGTCTCACTCCTCCTCAGGACGAGTGTCCGCTCTACTTGGTTGGGAGTGAATTTATAACATGTTTTGCTTTCTGTGCCAGAGACAATCAGTCAGGAATATGGTTCAGGTCAGTATTTTCTTAGGGGCCTTTCCAGAGAAATGCAACATAGGGCTGCTGGCCCAGGGAGCTGTGCAGTCTCTGTGAACCATGCAGCTGCAGGGAGCCATGTCAGGCCCAGGATGATGCTTCTCTGAAAATTTTGGTGTGGCAGAAAGGAGAGGAAAGTATTAGTGTCAGTAAGTGGCTGCAAACAGTTTTCTATAATGTTTTTCTTTCCATCCCCAGCAGTAGAGCTGAGTGTCTGGCCTGTGTGCTTGGCACCCTTCCTCTCCCAGGCTGTGGAGATCTTTGTTGGAGATCTTGCTGGAAGTTGATGCTTCCACTATTGCTTTTTTTTTCCTTCCCCCCCGCCCCCCGCCGCCCCCCATATTTTAGTTCTGCATATGGGTGTGGGCAGGGAGTGAACTTCAGATGAGAGAAGAAAAGTATTGCAGAAGGATTGCTCTTTGAGCCATCTCCGAAGGAGAAGAGCTGAAGCAGACTGGGGTGCCTGAGAACACAGCAGGGTCCTGCAGCAAATTCAGAAGTTCTTGCAGCTGCCTGCTTCTTTACTCATTACTTGCTGACAGGGGCATGATCATCCAGCCTTTAATTACTATGTTTCACCTTTCAGTTGTAAAGGAACAGACAATTAAATTTATGGTTTTAATGGCAAAAACGATGTGGGTCAAACAGGGTATTAATCAGTTATTGCATTAACATGTTGATGACTTACTAATTTTAAATGGATTTTTAAATACTTCAGAATAGTTGCTGCAGGTACTGTGCAACGTAGTCATGCACATGATAGAAAAAATAAGATAGAGAACCTAATGAGTATCTTTCACTAAAAATGTAGACTTCTTAGAGCAGTTCATTGCTGAGGGTGAAATTAATGACATTTCATAAAATATCTAATGAACTGAAATAATTAGTAGTGTACTTAGAAGCTTCAGTGCTTTTAAAAACTATTCTCATTGGTTTATAATGTATATAGAATAGTACTAAAACTATAGTACCAATATGCATATAGTTGTATAATATGTATTGTATATATTATATATTTTATATATAATAAAATACAATATTGTATAACAGAATAATGTGCAAACAGCATAATTTTTTTAAGTTTTCCCAGCTCCTGTTTTTTTAAAATTAACTCTAGCATTTTTACCTTTATGGAATTCTGCCAACAAAGAATACCAGATTGGTGCAGCTTTTTTTTTTTTTCCCCCTCACGAATTTTTGCGAACACAAATAGGTACAAATAAAATATACCGTGTTCCAGACACAGCATAAGTACATTTTTTTTAAGAAGTAAAAAAGCCTACTTTTATAGGAAACATGGGATACTTGAAATTTAACAGAACAAAAACATTCTGGTGTTCTGTACTTTAAAATAATATTTCACTTTTGTTTAATTGCCGAAAGGCTCAGGCCTAAGAGAGATGCTTACGTGGTGCAGGATAATGAAAATAGCATGCTGGCAAGATTGTGTATTTTGTAGGTGATTTTGTAGGTGATTTTGTAGGTGATTTTTTGTGATTTACATCACAAATGTAGCTGATGGCATTATAAGGAATCTTCAACCATGAGAATACCAATAAGACTGAAAAAATCCTTGATTTTGTGCATTCCCATGGATTAGAGTATGGTTTCTTTCTTGAAGCTACCCAGGTCAGTTCTCTGGCAGCATGACATTAGGCACACCGAAGTTAGCTGGAAGTAATCTGTTAACTTCTAACATGTTTTGGATCAGAGTTCCAGTGAATTCCTTTCTTCTTGTAGGAGACACTTCAGCTCTGTGTCAATTTATATTTTTTTTTAAGTCTTTACAAGTTGGTTTTTTGTATTTATTTTGTGATTTAAGCAGTGAGGGAAATTTCTCATTGGACATGGTTATCAAAATATGTAAAAATGGTGCCTGGAAATGTGTTCTTATCTCATGTAATTGCTTTATAATTGTTGAGGAGGGGAATCAGATTAGGGAAGATAAATATTTCCAATACGGAAGTTATTATTTTTTTGTAAATATATTTTTGTAAATTCCTTGAAATTGGTGGGAGTTTGGGGTTTAGAAGAACAGGAGGTAGTATTTGTGAATTTTCAGCTTTATTTAAGTAAGTTTGTGGGTTTTTAAGGAATAGTCAAAACTTTTAATCAAAGTTTTAATTTATGTTTGTAGTTTTTTTAAAGTAGGAAATGTTAATCTTGAATGTAGTTTTGTTTTTTTACTTCTCTTTCTCTCCTAGTCTCCATTGTCTCGTTTAAAAGTAAGATACAGGAGTACTTCCATGAATCTTAAAAAACAGGGACTGTTCTCATGCATACATTGAGAACAGAATTTTTTATATTTTTTTTTGGTAATCGTGTGTTGTTATGAGACTTACCTGCACTTGCTGCATTTTGTACCTGAAGTAAAAATATTTGTGTGAGAAGTTAGGAAAGCACTGAGCAGTCTTAGTTAATTTATTAATTTATTTAATTTTATTTTGCCAATTACTACATTTAAACTAATAATTTCTATATATAAAGTTACTTCTTTTATATCAATAACTTCATTTGGGAGAATAAATAATTCGGTAATGGCAGTACCTTTCTTAAACTTTTCCAAAGATAAAATAGTGTGTAAATGCATTGAAACTTGTGCTGTAGGTTATGGCATAGATGAAGATCAGAAAAGGTAAAAACTGGCCTTCTGTGGAAGCTGTGCTTTACAACCATTATGGAACTTCTGAAAAACATACCCAGAATGTTTTGTTCACATGCTACTTCTAGGAAGAATTGTTTCCCTGAATTTGATACAAGAGCAAGTATTTTTGCTCCTGTGGAAGCTAGTTTTATTTTGCTTACATGCTATCCAGATTTGCACTTTGCTTGACACTTTATCTGGTGAGCTTGTCTGTTACCTTGGTACTGGGTAGCTGCAACATTTAAAATATAGGCCTATTAGATGCCACATCTATGAAAGCAATACCAGCTCTAGAAACAAAATACTAATGCAGAAGTCCTATGAAGTCTCCTTTAAAAGTCCGTGGGAGTTCTGGTATTAGAGGAAATCTTCCCAGTTCTGTGAATACAGAATGGAGACATGGAGAACTGGTTTTCCCTAAGACCATCCTGGAGTGACCTGCGAGTTGTGGGCAGAATCGAAGTTATCAGCCAGTGTACACTAACACCAGGCTCTGTGCTGTACCCGTCAGCAGCACTGCTCCCTGTGACTGGTGGGTACCTGCCAGCTGAGCCTGCCCCTGCCTTGGGAATGGGAAAGGTGCCATTGTATCCTGCTCTGATCTGTCCCAGGAGGGTACATAGCAGCCAGGCCTCTGGGGAGAAAATAGGTTTGGTGATCTGTTCAGAAATCTTGTTTTGGGGGAAAGTGGTGCTCAGACTTCTTTATCCCTGTTACGGATTGTTTGTTCTGGAGTATTTCTTTATTTTTGTTGTCCACTTGTGGGGTCTGGGATGGAATTGGCCACATGATATGCAGAATTTATGCTCTGTATTAAAGCAGTTTTACTATTAGTGTCTTAGATTCTTGATGTGGAAAGAAGACATGTTTATCCTGTACATTGGACTTGCCAAAATCAAATAATTGGTAAAGGAAGATGTGTATCAAAACAGTGATTTTTTTAATCTTTACAACCTTTACTGGTATCATTCAAAATCAGACTCTTAACACAATACATTTAGTAAGATGCAAAGGTCATTTAAACAAGGCTGTTGCTGACTTGCAGTAGTTACTCTGCACAATTTTACTTCCTTAGCAGCAGAGAAGCAGAGCAGGAAAGACTGTAAAGAACTTGAAAATCAGTGTTTCCAGCCCTTCCAGAACTGGAAGCAAAAGCTGTCAGTTTGCTGGAAAGCTAGGAGTTCCTCTGTTCTCTTCTATGTAAGTTGAAAATTCATTTTTAGACTAGAGAAGGCTGCAAGATATCTAAAGATTGAATGCTATGAAATGCAGAGTTTTAAAAAACGTTTAATTTTTGGAAATTGGACATGGAATTCAAAGAGTCAGATAATGATGGTGCAGTTTGGATAAAAGAAAATCAACCTTTTCTGAAAGTAGAATTTAAAAAAAAAATAAATGTCATGAAGCTTCTGGGAATATTTAGAATTTCTCCAGACATATAGTAAGCAAGGTAGGAGTGAAATGGTTAGAAATTCACAAAAAGTTGCAAGGCTCCATAATAAAACAAAGGCACATCACATGGATATTCACTTCATGTAGATGGGATCAGTGTTTCTTTTATTTTTTTTTTTTTAGTTGAAGGAGCACTCAGGCTGTACTTATTTATAATCACTGAACCTTAACTCTCATCCATAATCTCTGTATTTACACATTACTCTCTCATAATGCAGCATAGCCATTTTCTTTGTCCTTTAACGACTTCTTTCCTCTTCGGTCATGCTTTCATTCACTTCCTTTTGGCTCTTTCTATTAACTCTAGCTTATTCAAATTCCCTCTTTTTGCTGCTTTTTACCTTGTCTTTTGTTTTCTCTCTGGCTCTTAATTCCTTCCATCTTTCTGTTCCTCCTTCTTTCCCAACTCCTATCATGAGGTCAGATGTTTTTGAGCAACAGAGATGTAGGAATTTTGCACGATGCATGTGGAATAGTGGAATAGAGCAGTGCACTGAGAAATTCATCCTCAGGAGTCAGAAATTATTTTCCTCATTTCCTCATTGCTGGCAAACAGGTACCTTTATAGACTAAGAAGTCTTAGGAGTTAGCCCTCAGAAGACGGGGTTCTCAGTGGCACGATTCTGTTGAAGCCCCCCATAGAAGTGGGTGCTGGCATCTCTACAGCTGTAGAGGGCATGAATAAGTAAGATATGTACACTTGTGTCATGGGGAAATAGGAATATGAAGCAAACTGCTTAATCCAGCACTTTATATTTCTGCCGGAGTAACTTGATTTAATAAGTTAAAATGTCAGTGCTGTGACTCTAACGTTTCCATTTCCTTTCTCTGCTTTCTTTACGACAGTACTCCAGGGCTTTTTAAACACCCACCAAAAGAAGGAAAGATCACAAAAAACACGCTCTTAGTTGCACACAGTTTTTAATATTCCTGGGATCTGCTTTGAAGGATACATTTGACAGAGAGAAACCCAGCCGCCCCACACTGAATCCTTTGTCCTTCCTGCGGGGTGAAACAGTAGATAGCTTACTGTAAGTGTGGCTGGCTGCCAACCCGTGGCGCAGATTCTTTTTTTAATACTGTAAACTGGCAAGAAATCAAGAATTGCCGTTCTTCCTTTTATTTACTTTCCCTTCTGTATTAAAGAGCTCGGTAAATAAGAGAAAGTTAAACGTTGAAGGAAGGTTTCATACTGATTAATCATGGAATAGCAAAGAGTTATTGGTCCAGGGGGTTTTTTTTCTCCCTTTTTTCCATTTCTTTTTGGTTGAAACTGGAAATATCAGTTGCTTCGTCTGGGATAGATTATCACGGAAAAGTCTGCAGAGTTTGCAGTGAAGACAGAGCAGAATGCATCCATCATGCATAGTTTAAAATAATTTAAAAGACTGCTTCTGATTTGAGCCTTAGATGTACTTCCTCCTGATTTTCTTCCAAACTTGTGTTAATAATGAGCACTCTGTCTCTAGAAAAGCCTTTTTTTGTAACATGTACCCCCAGCCTTTGCTTGTAAGTATTTTTCGTATTTGTACAACTAAGCTTCCTGAAATAGCTGCTGAGTTTTTTGTTTTGTTGTTACAAATAAAAGTGGTAGAGGGGTGTGGAGTTCCTTCTGCTGCTTCTCAAATCCAAGGCATGCCTTGCAAGCTACTTCGCATTCGCTCTAGAAGGGGAATCGGCGTTACTGGTTTTCTGATGCTTGTATTGCTTAATTATAGACAAAAATATCCCATGGGAAAATAATTATGTTTATATTTATAATGGTACACATTTTAATGATATATATGGAGAGAAATACATCTCTACATGAATGATAGAGGAGATCAAATTAAATTAAAATGTGACCGGTGCTTTTAAATACAGACTTCATTAAAAAAATTAGCCCAGAACGTTTTAAATCCCAAAGCATATTGTGTTTCGTTCAGAGTTCTGTCTATCTTACGTACAACATATTGCATGTTTTGTAATATCAATTTGTGTCTGTTGCTGACTTGATGAACCTAACCATATAAGTCATGTATATACAGCTCTATTAAAGGCATTGTTGAAAGAAATAATGGATTCCTGTTTAATTTCTTTTATACTTCTTGGCTAATTGGAAGTTAAGGTTTCTGGAAATGATAAGATATATTTTTGGTTTTAAAGCAGTGGGCTGTGACTGCAGAAATCTGGACTTGATCTGCCAGATTTCTTGAAATGACTTGATCAAGTCATCAATTGTTATTTTTAATTATTTTTTTTTCCCCTGAACTCTTGATCTGTAAAACGCAGATAATCCTGTTCCCTTACCAGACAGCAGTATGGCATAGATAAATTAATGAAAATTTGTTGTACAGTAATGAGTTCAGTATAAATATTAATTATTCATGTTTAAAGAATGATCGAAAAACTGCATTAGCTCAAAAGTTGGGAGTATGTTCTCCCAGAAGCAAAGAATATCTGAGGCTTAGTTTCCAATCCGCAATGCCCCAATGAGGGACACAAGAAATATTTATGCAGGAAATTTAGTAGTTTAGAAGTTTCCTTCCTTTGGTTCCTTCCTTCCTTTAGTTAGAAAGAGGTTTTTTTCAGACTCTGCTGGATGAGTCTGGATTTCTGAAGTAAAGTATTTTCAAATATGAAAGTAATAGGCACATTTTTGTGTAGGTGACTTGGAACAAAAATTAATGAGGAAATAAAATATTTCAGGATGATTAAATTTGAGAGATAATCCAAAGTATTGAGAGCAACTTCACTAAGCAATATTTTTTTTAAAAAAAACCAACCTTCTTGCAAAAGCATGGATCAGAAAATATTCCCAGTCTCAGTGAGAGCCATCAGAAATCTTCCCGTCATTTCTTCCTTTTCATTTTTCTTGAAACTGTTATCTCGAGCTCATTCAAGATATGTAGGGAAGATTTATTGAAAAATGACAGAACTATCACAAATTTGTTATCATTTTACGGGTGTTGGGTAAGTGCATAATTATCTGGAATGCAGTTTGTTTTTTCTGCCTTTTCAAAGTAGCACGTCGCAGGGAAAACTCAAATTCATACTTCACGGATCCCTGATGTTGCAGGAAAAATATGTACGTAACAACTTTGCTTTTACTGCTGTTTTAAAGTCCTTATTGTGGTAAATTTTGTTGTTTATTTTAAGACATTAGTTTTATCCCTATTTTATCACCTACATTAGGGGAAGATAAAGAAGTATCTGCACAGAGTTTGAGTTAAAATGTGGCTGTGTAACTTGAGAGGAACCTGCTAAATAAATATGTGCTTCTCTTTGAAACTGTGAGCAGATTATCTTGAATAACTTGCAGATTTCAGAATATATTTTTAAAATGCAGGAAAAAGTGCTTGATATAAAAATTACAGTGGCTTTATTTAATGAACAGCAGACAGTGTATTGACATAGCATTTCCAAATGACTTTTACCACATTTAGGTAGTTCTTCTGTGGATCTCAACAGCCAGGTTTTTGTGCTCCTTTAGATATATGTTTGGTAGAAACAGGTTATACCACTTGATTCCTGCTGACATCTTCTAGTCCTTACAGTAAAAATTTTCTTAGTTTGTTGCAGTGCGTGTCAGGAGATTGGAGATCCTATGTCTGTACCTCCACTTGATACCTCAGAAATCTTTATCTGATATACCCATAAGGAAATTATCATGAGTCAGATGAACCCTTCACCCCAGGTTCCTTGTTATGGGTCAGGCCAGAGCAAGACCTTTTCTGGTCAGGGAGCTAGTCTGTGAATTAATGTCAGTGAGAATTACGAGTAAAATCCCCAGCCATGGCTAGTGTCCAAAATCAGTAGCAAGACTGGCAGTTTAAATGTCTGTCACTCCTGGACAGATGAGTTGTTTGCATCACACTCTTTCATCTTAACAAGGGTCATTTCTGATTTATCTAAGTAAAAACAAGAAAATAAGTTGGAGGAGAAGAAAGATGCATGTCTTCCTTCTTCCCTTCAGAAAGTTCACATTTATCCTCACCAGTAGGTCTTCCACTTTTGTCTCCCAGCTCCTTAAACTGGAGGAGGGATGTCCCCATATCATCTCTCAGCAGGTCACAGCATAAGCTGTTTTCTGCTGAGCCCATACAGCACTTACTGCATTCACTCTTACCCTGATTTCCTCCTCTCAAATGTGGCTTAGACCAACCACAGTCCTGGCCAGGTCCTTACTCATTTTCCAGAGCTGGGGGCTGCCAAGTAGTGAGATGCTTGCAGCCCTGGGATCTCCCTCGCCTTCCTGGCCTCCTTCTTTCCACTGCGGCACCTGCGACAGTATCAGCCACAAAGGGATTTTCTTTATTGCGTTAAGCTTGTGAGAGAAGATTTAGTAGGTGTGTCACACTGCTGTTAGGCTCCTGTGACCCAGTGTCTCAGCAAATCCTTTCCTGGTTGTGAAGAATTTGTTTTTGTTTGTGCAAATTTGTCTTGAAGTATTAAAGCCATCTTGGGAAAAACTGTTTTCTCTACCCATGGTGCCATCTTATTAATTCTGGGTGACTGACTGGACCTATTGGTGGTATTTGAATCATTGCACCAGTCTTGGGTAACATCTCATGTGGCAGGGGGAAATTTAAAAATACAATTAATTGTGTTGCCTTAAATCACATTGTGATATTTTCTAACAAACTTTTGCACAGAAACAGAAATTTTATGGTTGTGGTAATTTAATGTTTTGCTTGTATTAAGTGGTAAGTAACATTTCAACATTTGGAGGACAACCACAAAATATCTTTTGTTAAAAAAAAAAAGAAAAAAGATGTTGCCAGCTATGTAGACAAAAGAAATCCATCAAAGTTTGTTCCTGTTTGTCTACAGCACCAACCAGTTAACAAGTTTGTCCTTTTCATGAATGAGCAACATCTTGTTACAATGCCTTGAAATCTTTAGATAAATAAAGATTCTCTTCTTTGATGTGAAGTTCACTTTGTGACACCTTGATGACAGAGGTGTTAGTTAATTATTATCTTTATTACAGGTGTGGCCTTGTTTAAATGTCTTCAAAAGTATCTGTGCCACGCCGATGCTGCTTGAGCATATGTATCTGTTGTTTGTGAGCCACACTGAGATCAGGCATGCTTGTAATGAAGAACAGAAAATGTTCTGTCATCTTTCAGATCCTAAATGGAACTCTGCTGAAATGTCATTGGGAAAGATTGAAGAGTCTGAGCCTAGCTTGGGAAAAAAGTAAACAAAATAGAATTTTTAGGTGGGATGCACATAGGATTTGAGCGTACAAATAGAAAAATGAGATGTAAGCCAGCAGGTTAGCCTCCTACCAAATTCTGTATGACACAATGACTAGAAGTGACTTGATCTGGGTCTTCTGGTGTGTAAAACCTTGCTCCCTCTATAACTACAGTGTTTTTTTTCTTGGAATTGCTCAGTCATCATGCCGAGGGCATTGGATTCCACACAAATTGACAGGAGAGGTTTCTAGTTCATTTGGAAAAATCATCGGAAGAAGGGCTATCAGTGTCTCTGTTAGACGGATACACCGCAGTAGGACCTGCTGACCAATATTTGGGGTCTGAGGTCCAGTTAATGCCTTTGCTTTAGGGTGTTCAGACATTTTTTCATGGGTCAGCATCCAGGAACTAGAGTCACGCAAGTGCATGCTCACTCCACCTGACTGAAAATAATTGCTTTTGACCCTGCAAATCTTCATTTATCTCAAGAAAAGACAGAGACTCATTCTGGCCACGCGATGAGGAAGGTGACTCACAGGTTCCAGCTGCTATTCCAAAGACTGTTCACAGGCTTGACATACATTAGCTATTGGATAAAATGTGGACCCTTAAGTGGAACAATGTACTGCTGAGATGAGCTTTCACTGCCAGATACAGGAAAGATTTAAGACCTGTTCCTGACATTTTTTTCTGCTAGCAGATGTAAAAAGCTTTCCACTTAGTCTGATAATTTTGGGGAATCTTACTCCTAAGTTTTTTACCTCCTTGTATGTTGCTTAGAAAGACTAAGAACATAACTTTTGGCTATGAATGATTGTTGATAGAACTTAATGTTGTTTAATTATGATAATCAAAGGGTCAAATAAGTTTGTGAATTGCTATGTATCGCTTCATCTTTAGGACAGTGAATGTAGTCCCTGGGGTTGAAGAACACTGATTGTTATGGTTTTTTTACCATCTGGCACTGTGACAAAAATACCCTGTCTTGTGTTGCTCCAGCATGATGAAAAAATAAATAAATAGAATTTATGGGTTTTCTTTACAAGGTTTTTCCACAGGGCAATTGATTTTCTTTTAGACTGTACAAGCAGACCAAGATAAGGGGAGGGGAATGTGTGTATATATATATATATATATATATATATAAATATTTTTTTTTCTCTCTTACTTTCCCAGATACAGTGTAAATGAAACAATACTTACAGGTCTTTAAAATACCTTAATAGTTTTAATTTGCTTTTCTGAAGAGAAAATTCTCTCCATGTTTTGTTAGTTACTTCTGCAGAAGAAAACAGGCTTTGTTTCCAATAATTTTGGATGCCCTTGTACTCCCTTATGCAGAATTTGACAATACTTCATTTCAAGCACCTTGCACAAGGTTTTTTTAGGTCGGAACCTTTCTTTTTAATTAGGTTGCAAATAAAGCAAAGGTTTAGTTCTGTCACGTTAATGTGTTGGAAGTTTCTGCTGTGACTTTTCTCATTGTATATTCTCTGGCAAGGTCAAAAGTATCACTGTTCTTCAAAAATTAACACATAATCTTTTGTTTAAGGAAGAAGTAGCCTGCTTTGGAAGAGACTTACAAAATAGAATAAATTTGTATAATCAGGAATTCAAGGTAGATCAAGAGGTTTTTTTATATATATGAAGAAGTTCCTTTTAATACTCAGCTGAGGTTTGTGACACTCCATGATTAGACAAATGCAAAATTGAGTAACAGAAGTTAGCATCTGATATTTGAGGGATTTTTGTGTGTTTTTAAAGTGTATTGTTCTTTCTAGGAGAATATGCTTTGGGTAAATACCAGGTCTGATTGTAAACTGTGAAATCGGCCTATCATCTTACTTAAAAGGTGCCCTCATATTAAAGGCAATGTAATACCATTAAAATATTGTTTGCCATGAAGAGAAATGCAATACAGTGCTATATTGAACTACTTTGTAAGAGTCAAGCTGTTGTCATGAGAAAATTTCAATGAAGTTACTTACATAAAATTACATTTTGCAAGTCTATAACCTTCTTCAGCATCTATCCGTTGAAATTATATATTGGTTGTCTTCTTGGAAGGGGGCATGGATGTCTTTAATAATTTTAAAAATATGAATGGAATGATACATTTCTCATTATAAGAAAGGTACCCGTTTTATTTTTTGGTGTATAGATGCTTAAAAGCTGATATCAATATATTAAGTCATTACAGGTCAGCGTGTATGTGTATTCATGAGGTGAAAGATAGCCATTTGCTGCATTAAAGATATTAAAGTTTAAAAACTGCTCTAAAAATGTGCAGTAGAAAGTTTCCTAATGTCTAGAGCTTTATGGTAAACGGCTGATTTTATAGCTGTACCCAGAGAGCATTAAGCAGAGTGGGATGTAACTCAGAAGATACTTCAGGACTGATCCTGTAGCAAGACCGTATTCAGCCTCAGTCACCCTTTGTGACATGGCAAATTCTGGAGAGCATCTGCTGCGTTCAGGAGGGTCACTGACTCAGGAGAGCAGTCAAACTCACAGAGCAAGCATTTATGTTGTTGGGCACAGGTGTATCTGCATGAATGTTTTGGTGTGGAGTGCACTTGTGAAGCAAGTCCACTCATTGTCCCCAGCTTCCTGCAGACATGCGCACATTACTGCATGGGCTTGGAGCTTGCAGGCAGGTTTCTTTTCGGGTGCCACTAAAACCAGAAGATGTTTTCAACTTGGTAATACCCATTCAGTCAGCGGGACCACACTGGTTCTAGCTGAAAGTGAAGCTGTCCAAATGAAATGTGGACATTGGGTCCTTGGTATTGTATGTTTTGCCCTCTAGATCGACTCCTATGGAGTTGCATTACTGGCTGTTGTCATAGCCTGTCCTATCTTGGCCAATGACTGATAACAAATGCCTAGGGAAGACAGTAAAAGGCAAGCACGTAGTAGTGCTTTCCCACTATATTTTCCCAGCTTTCAGCAATTTGTATCTCACAAACTTCCTGAAACAGAGATGGTATCTGGAGTTTAATAGCCCTTGATAGATTTTTTTCTTCCATTAGTTTGTTTGATTGTTTTTAAAACCATGTGCATTTTTATCGTCCGCAATATCCTGTGCAGTTAGTTCTACAGTAGAACAATGTGCTAAGAAGTACCTTCTTTTGTTTTCTTTGAATTTGCTACCTGATAATTCCATTTGATGCTCCTTTGTTCTTATCTTGTAAGAGACAAATGATTCCTTATCCACTGCCTTAATGCTGCTCCATTTATCAGACATCTCTTTGATAGCATCTTGATCATTTGTCTTCCAGGCTGGAAAATGCATGTCTGTTTAGTTCCTTGAACAGAACCCATTTCATACCTTTGATCATCTGTGTTCTCTCTGCATTTCCTAGTTCCGTTACGTCTTTTTTGAGACTGGAGAACTGCGTGCATGCTAGATAACATATACAGTGTGCTGTATCTGTCATTTACATGCTGGCTGAATGGAGTATTCTGTGGTTGTCTACATTCCTGATAATTTTTAACAGTATTTGATTTTTCTGGACTGCTGGTGCTGAAACTAAACTGGCATTTTCTTAAATAATGAGCATAAGATATTTCTCTGTAGCGGTGACAGCTCACCCAGAGCCCTCATTGTATACGTGGGATTTGGATTGTTTTCCTCCCCATCCTCACCACCACTCCCTACAATTCTTTATATCTGTCAACACTTAGTGTTGTCTTCCACTTTTCTATCTAGTCCTTTGTTGTGTGAGATCATTTGCAAGTCTTTCAGTCAGCCTTTACTTATATTGCTGTGAGTGACTTACTATCAGTAGGGTCCTCTTTCCTGCACACTATTCTGCCCCCTTTTCCAAAACACTTACTCAGCTGTGTCCTACAAAACTCTGTGGAACACTGTTACAGACCTATTTTCATAGAGAAATGGAATTTTTAATACCGTCTTTTATTACCTTTATTTTCACAAGTTATTTTTTCATTTGAAGATCAAGCTAATCGATTGATCTGATCATATTTGTCCTGACATACATTGATTCTGTAGCAATGCTAATAGATTTATGAGGCAATTGTGCAAATGCTGAGTTGACTCTTACCCAGCATGCTGTATCTAGCTCTGTGTTCAAAGACTTCTGTTCTTTGTAACAGTTCCTATCAATTTGCTCTATGTGTACATCAAATTAATAGTTTTATAGTTTTCTGGATGCCCCTGAGAGCCTTATTATGAGCCTGGCACTGTGTTTGCTATCTCACATTTTTCTGGTATGGTGATGGGTTTAAATAAGATTAGCATGAGCAGTAATAGCTCAGCTATGTGTACGTGAGTTCCTGCAGAAGTTGAGGGAACACCATCTCATGCTTGTGATCGGTTGCCTTTAATTTTGCTCATAATTATTCTTTGACTTTTATCATAAATGATTACATTTCAGACTGATTCTCAACCCACTAAAAAAAATATATATATTCTGGTCAGGGGATCATCTACCTATCCTCTTCCAGAGTGAGCACAGAAGCAAAAAAATAATACAGTTTTGCTGTTGCTTGGGGTTTTTTTGTTAGATTTATTTCTGTTTCGGCTACAGCCTTTTGTGCTCTGTACAAATTCCTAGGCAGATCCATGCTAGGGTTTCTTTTCAGACAGAGATAGATTAGATTATCTAGAGACAGAATGGATAGACTTAGCTTCTTTGGGACAGTCCATCAGCTTTCTGTTCGCTTTAACCCCAGGCAGCAAGTAGGGACCAGAGCAGAGCTCAGGCTGAGGTATGCAAATGCACCTCTTTCCAGAATGCACTGATGAGTTGGAGAAAATTGAAAAACTTAGGAGCTGTGTGGGCTTCTCTTGTTCATTGTTTGCTTTCTTTGAGTGGGTTTGTTGGGAATAGTTGTGTTTGGATGGGTTTTTGATTTTGGGGTTGGATTTCTTTTGTTTTGTTTTAATTCTCTTTAATATTTCCTATAAAAACAGCTAGGAAACTAAACATGGTAGTTATCTTAGTGCAGCATTAGGATTTCATAATTAAAGTCACAATGGCAGGAAATACAGAAGTTTAGGTTTCAGTAGCAATATTAGCTACATATGGACTGTTTTCACTTCCTGCTTTTCATAATCAATTCTTTTTTATGTACTTTGTAACCCACATTAATAGCTGAGCAACTGGAAAAACTTGCTGAGTTTTATCCCAGTGACATTCCTGGGAAGTATGTGGGGAAAACACATTTTTAGGTGAAGAGTTCAGGTGCAAGGATCATAGAATCATAGAATAGTTCCAAGTTGGAAGGAACCTTTCAAGGTCACCTGGTCCAATTCCCCTGGTACAGGAACAGGTACATCTTCAACTACCATCAGGTTGCTTAGAGCCCAATCCAACCTGACTTTGAGTGCTTTCAGTGACAGGGCACCTACCACCTCTCTGGGTGGCCTGTTTCACCACCCTTGTTGTAAAAAAACGTTTCCTTCTATCTAGCCTAAATCTACCCTCTTTTAGTTTAAAACCATTATCCCTTGTCCTGTCGCAACTAGCCTGGCTAAAATGTTTGTCCTTTGACTACTGAAATTTCCTCTGTTTAGTGTGTGAAGCTTGAAAATGGATGGAGGCTTTCTGAGTCCCATCCCAAGGTTGAAGTATTTGTTTTTGTTTCCCATGGTATTAGTAACTTTCCTGAGATTCTTAGTGAGAGACCTCCCTGTAAGCAGTGGAGAGTTAAGAGGAGAATAAAGGTGTTTGGATCATGAACTGTGAACTCTGTGGCAGACAAGGATGTGAGCACATCCTGAGATAGAAGCTATCTGTGGGGAGACAGCAGGTGACTTACAGATACCTGTATGAAACTTTGTTTATCAAGGGGACCAGGTAAAATAACTTGCCACATTATGCACAAGGTCGTTTCAAACTCCAATAAGTTAAGAGGTCATATATGAAGGAAAACAGTATATGAAGCCTTTTAATGTGCCCTGTATGTTAAAGGAATAGGCATGAGCAAAAAGGGAGGGAAAATAAATGGGTTTGAAGCACATTTTTGTTTTGTTTTCAGTTAGCTCAGGTAGAGGAGGCTTACTGGGAATCCACATGATGGAAATTTGAGTTGTATTGCTCACCACTATCACAGGTAACAGAGGAGAAGCACATGGAAATGGGGAGATTTGTGACAAACGTAGGGTTGAAGAGTGTGACACAGGACCAGTTGAAGACTGACTTCAAGGCTGAAATATTGAAGTTCAGGGGTTATGCAAGAACAATGGTTAACTTCAGCAAAACCTCTATAATTTTTCAGGACTGGACACAAGAAGCAGTTTGAGAAACTGAAGGTACAGTTTGCAAACTGGGAGTCTCACAGATATTTGCAAGAAGGGTATTTGTTTAACAGGCATGAGTGTACTCACCAGCCTTTGACAAGAGAAGCACTGATCTTTCAGGAGATGCTTGCTGATCTGCACAGCAATTTGAAGTCTCAGAGATGAATGTTTTAATTTTTGTTTAGTTAATACATATTTATAATTTCTGTACTGTATCAGTGTTGATGGTTAATTACTTGTATATTTCATTAAGAAAGTAAAATGAGAGTGTGCCTGGAAGGTCCTTGTCATGGTCTGGTTGATATTTGGCTATCATTCTGTGCAGAAGTCAATATTGCTCATGAAAAAAAGACATTAAATGAAGCCAAAGAATGAGAGAGTCCTGGGCTTTGATTGATTCTGACCATCTCCATGCTACCTTTGCCCCCTTCTGTCATAATGTGTCTGTATGTAGTTCTATTATGACTGGGGTAGTCAGATTACCATGGGATATTTTTTAAAAAGTTGTCCCATATTCATAACACAGCAGTGACTAAATGGTCCATAGAGCCATTCTTTTTCTGTCTTTTGTCATTTTCAAGTAATCTCAAGTGTGATTCGTTTATAATATGAATGTCAAATATTTCCAGTTTTGATTTAATGGTTTGGATAGTGGCTGATGTAATGAGCTGAAGGACTCAAGTTGATGATCTCATCCTTCAGCCCACCAACCAGTCTGAAATTCTTAGCTAATCGCTGCTCACACATGAATACTCACCTCAAATATTTTCAGGTACTTCAAAAGTTTTCATATCAAACATAGGATGAATTTAATAATTAATCAAATGGGAATTTCTTTTAT
This sequence comes from Apus apus, assembly GCF_020740795.1. Classification (NCBI taxonomy): domain Eukaryota; kingdom Metazoa; phylum Chordata; class Aves; order Apodiformes; family Apodidae; genus Apus; species Apus apus. The sequence continues at coordinate 57,551,125 of NC_067285.1, read as the reverse complement.
TTGCAAGAATTTGCGTTTACCTTTTTAAGATAAATTAAGTCTCTAATTTTCACTGTATTTGATCCCTTCATAACTTCAGAGAATTTTTGAGCAGTGAAGATCAGGCATAACATTTGATTTAAAAAGTTTGTTTATGAGCAGAGTTTACATCCGGTTCTGCAGAGCCTCTCAGTGCACTAAAGCTTGTATGGCATGTTTTGTGAAAGTAATACTTTAGTAAAGGAGGATCTCATGTGACATTGCTTTTCATCATTGTTGAGAAACAGTGATGTTTCTCTTTGGGCATGAGCCACAGTGAACAGATTCGTGGAATGAATGTTTATAAACTCAGAGAAGTTTTCAGGTATTTTGGCTTTTTTTGTTTTGTTTGTTCTTGTCTGTTTTCCAGAGTTGACTGAGTTGAATTGATTTAACTCTGCATATAGCATATAGATGTACTGGTAGGTATATTATATGTCTGCATTTGTCCCACTGATGGATTTTTGGACTAACGTGAAGCATCCACGTTAGCAACACAGCTGCTGTAGACTGTCTGTAATCCATAGAAGCGAGGGGTACTGCCAGAGGGTAATTTGCAGATGCTTTTGTTTCTGTTTTCAATGCACAGATGATGAAGAAGAGAGCAAATTTTGATTTCTGAAGAACTGTCATCCTTTCAGCAGTGGGGTTTGGCATCCTACCTCCAGAGAGGTTTGCTCAGTCACAGCCTAGTCTGTGTAGGATGCTATTCTCATACTGTTGTTTTTTCTTGTTAGAGCTTTGATAGTGTGACTGTCAGGTTGGCATCTCGCACTGTTTTGTATCTGCAACCAGCAGAGCTTCGTTTTTGCATCCCTGTCATGTACTAATGAACCGAGTCTTGAATTCTGCTGTTGCTCCTTGAACGCTAAGTGCTAAATTTGTTTCCACACAAAGCTCCTTCAAAAAGTGAAGTAGATTCAGATGTGCTGGCATATACACTTTGTAAAGTTTGTCTTTTCCTGCTTTCTGGCTACTGATGGAAAGATTTGATTGCAAGGCACTTTCTGGCTATCCAGTCTTCCTCTGTAGAGAGGTTTATATATGTACAAATATATGTAATGGCATGGATCTTTATCACCATCCAATATTCTCAGTAGTATATAGCACTTGGAAACTTTAAACACTAATAAAATACAAACTTGAGAAAGATGCCAGTATGGAGAGTTGTTAATATCCAAATAATTTTGCACTTGCATTAGTTCAGTAATAGTAATTTTCAGGAGCAGTGTCTTTACTGGCTATATGTTATGGATTGCTTTGTTAGCAGTGTGCTTTACTAACTTGACCATCGAACATTTTTAATGGGACTGGACTTCAGCAATTCACTACTCTTTCTAAAAGTGAACATTGAAAACACATTAAAGGAGTCTGCAAATAGCCTTGCTGTTATCAAGTGGTAAGTCCTATGATGCTTTTAGAACTAGCTGTGGAGAGGATGACATGGTTTAAGGTTGGCATTTTGGATGAGTGCTGTTAGAAGAGTTGGGCTACAGAGCATAGGATGGTTGGGCAGTTGAAGATCCACTTCAGGGGCTACATCATCCATGCTGCTTCAATACTTCACTGGAAACTTGGTTCTGAATTCTCTGAGTCTAGCAGGTTGCCTTTTTTTTTTTTTTCCTTACACGTACGGTATTTACGTTTGTTTAGCAAAATGAGCAGGTGAATTTAGCTTACCCTTAGCGGTCACCCACCACCTAGACATACTTTCACTTAATTGAGAAATGCAGGTGTAGAGTATTGCTTCCCTTTTCCTGCCTTTCCTATTTATGATAACACACAACCTGGGTACCCGGGTTTCTATCTGACTAAGTTTCTGTAGTGATTTATAGCTTCATGAAAATGAAACAATAAGACAGGGTTAGTCTCAGGTAATGTAATCAGTCCATTGGTGAGAGGAACCTGCCACAGGGCAAATCATTCAGCCTTTGGACAGAGGACTGTGGTTTCTCAGAAGAGTTCCTAGATCTTGATGCCAGGGGTGAGAATGATTATTGTGTAATGCAAGTGCAAGAATTTGCCTGTGGGCTTGTAAGAGATGAGGTTTTAATGTAGCCCTCTAATAGGCAGGGGGGCAGAAAGCTTTATAATTTTGAAGATGGAGTTTCATCCATTTTTATAAAAGGGATGACAGGGCAGGGTTAACTCTAGTAAGAGAGGGATGGGCTCAATTACCTGAAAGGTCGCACACAGTCTTATGTTTTATGTTTCTGGCTAGAGGAGAAAGGTGACCTGCCTTTGTAAGGAGGTTCATGTTGTCAACAGAGAGTCATGTAACTTGGAAGAGCCTGTGAGAGGAGGGCTTTTCCTTGAGGAGAAAAAATGGAAGTTTTTCTGCAATTCCCTATCTCCTCCATACTAATGTACACTTGATATAAGTAAAATAATTTTCATTATTTGATGGGGAAAAAAAATATTTTCTAAATATATATATAAAGGCCATTTTCTATTCAAATACCCAAATATTCTGCCTCTATCAGTTTGTATCTCACATTCACAGTAAATACCCAGTTGAGAAAGACTTGCCAGTGCAGAAAGGGAGCACTTTAGGAGACTGAAAAAGGAATCTATACTGGATAGTAGCCAGTAGAAATAAAGCTTAACTGCACCATACTTTACAAAGAGGCCTATAAGAAGGCTGGGGAAGAGCTGTTCTCTAGGGCTAGATTTAGGTTGTATGTTAGGAGAAAGTTCTTTAATATTAGGGTGGTGGATCACTGGAAGAGGTTGCCTAGAGAGGTGATGGAGGCCCCAACCCTGGAGACATTCAAGGTCAGGCTTGATGGGGCTCTGAGCAATCTGTTCTAGTGTGAGATGTCCTTGCTTATTGTTGGGGGGTTGGACTAGGTGAAACCTAAGACATTCTATGATTCTGTGACTCTACACAATTAAGAGTCTGGGGCTTTAAACATATTTTATTTATTTTCCAGAGATTTGCATTTGCTCCTGGATTTTGTTCTACTGTAGGTCAGTGAAGGATGTGGTGAACTTTGGTTTTATTCATTACTTTATTATTCTTTACACATTAATTTTTCATTTCATTTACAGGGAACAGTTAGGAACTGAATTATGCCTTGAATTATTATTTTTCTTAAGTCTCTTGAGAGCTCTAGGTTGGAGTTTGTTGTTTTTTATTCTTATGTGCATCCTTATATATTTATACATATTTTTATAGTAATTTTGTTAATCTCTGCAGTAAGACTAACAATGCATATGTCAAATTATAAAAGACAGTAATGCATTTAAGAGTAATGAATAAATAGTATGTGTTCATCACAGGAATATATGATTTGATACTATTGTGTATGTAAAAGATACCTTAAACCCCTAAGTGGTATTTGCACAATTTTGATTTCAGTGAAAGGTCAAATAAGTTTTAAAATAAAAAAGCCCTTAATATAATTTGACTAGGTTGCAATATCTATTATCTTTCCCATTGAATTTTATGTATTTAAAAGTATGAAGTGCAAATGCATAGAATACACAATCAGAATGGTAGGAAATACTGCTATTCTAGGTGAACTGGGACAATGCTTGCATTCTCCAGTTGCCCACCATCACTGTTTTACCAAAAAAGATGATAAAAAAGTATTTGAGTCATTATACTTTATTTGCTAATTTAATATTTTCAGTTAAAATAAAAAGGTGTAACAGTGACTGCAAGAACTTAGAAAGGTTTTACCCAGAAAAGGAAGGTCATATAATAGTTAGTGAGATACAGATGAAGTGTTATTTCATAGTGCTCTTTATGTAATATGATCTTAGATATCCTTTGAGATGAGAAAAAACTACAAGCTAATCTTGAACTTCAGTTGTGTAAAGCTGCAGCTCTGCTCCTTATCACTTCAGTAAAAGCTTTTTAACATAATCTAACTTTTTTTTTCCCCCCCTCACACAGCAAATGGAGCTTAGGATATACTTGGAGACTGATTGATTTTTCATGGCAAAACTACAGTTGAAATAAATATTTTGAAAAATAAAGGACTAGCCACCATTTTGGGGTTATTTATGAGTTATTTTAGGATATGTTGGTTTACTTGTAGTTCAGGTTTTTCTGTGTAGTTGAGTCTGGTCTCTTCTAAATTGTGTTTGCTTTTACTAGCTGTGATGAAAGCCATGGAAGTTCAATATACTTCTACATGAGAACTTGCTGGCAAAATAATAGCAGTCTTTGGCTGAAATCTGAGTCTCAAGCTGTTAAGTCATATTTAAACTCATTGGACGAAAAAACTGGAGGTCGGTCATCAAAATATGAAGAACCCATATGTTAGGTTGTTAGTTACTTGTCTTTTAGTCTTTTGAGGTAGGCAGGCATTTTTAGAAGGACTGGCTTCCTAGGTTCTGCTCTTAAAACTTACTCAGCAATAGAAAGATATAGAAAGATGCTTAGCATTTTGGATATTTTTTTTGTGGCTGTATTAAATGCTTAGCTTATCAAGAACATCACAGATATAAAAAACCAATCAGTGTAGCATTTTCACGTCAGTCTGTCTCTGTGTATTTCAGGCATACTGATACTGCTGGTTTTCTTGGCTAATATTTCTGATTTGCTTTTCAAAATGTAGTTTAAATACTGGAGTATTCTCATTTTTCATGCTGTTTCCTCTGTCTAATCCCATGGGATATGATGTAGAACTACTAGTAAAGTTTGTTTGTTTTTGTAGGCTTGGAGGGGGTAGGTGGGGGTTAGTTGCATTTCCTTAGGCATTGTTAACTATGTGTTTAACTGTTGAAACTGGGCCAAGAAATTCCACCTCATAATTTCATTTCTGGTTTAGTGGCAGAGCATAATACCACTGCCTTTAATAGCAGATGTGGGAGAATACATAGGAAAAAAAAATCTACTAAGTCTGTAAAGTACAGACCTCAGGGATAAAGGCCTGGTTTTGAATATGGAAATCATATCCCCAAATTTATTTTCAGTGTTTAAAGGAGATAATAGAAGAAATGATTGAGTAGTAAAGTAATTCTATGAACGACTGTTGGAAATATCTTAATTCTGATTTACAAAGCAATATATTAGATTAATAATAACAAGAAGGACAACTTGTTACAGTAGGTCAAGTTGTTGACTTTCAGATTAGTTCTTTTCTATTTAGACAAAAAAGTATCTTCATTGCAAATACTGGAATATGTTTGTTCAGAGCAGTACTCTTGAAGCCCTGATACTAATACTATATATTAAAACAAGGATTTATTTGTCTTTAATTTCTGGACATTGTAATCCATTACATTCTGTCTCTCTAGCATAGCAGCCTTAGGGAACACAAAATGGGAAGTCACTAAAAGGAGGAGTTTTCCTGCATGTAATATGTGAGCAGCTGTCATGCTGCATTCCGTAGAAGCTCCCTGATTTTGGAATGAAGAAGTGGAGTTTGGGTCTGGCAGGAGCCATCAGGAAGGTGCTGTGCCAGAGGAGGAGCTCCCGAAGATGTTGTGATCTGGCTCATCTGAGAGTCAGAGTTCTTCCCTGGCTTTTTCTGGAGTCAGCAATGATAATACATAAAGAATAAAATAGAGCTGAAATAAAGTAAGAACTTAAATAATCCCCTAGTATATGTTGTTGGTTATGGAATTGACTAGTTTTGGATAGAGTAGCTCCTCACCACCAGAAAGACAAAATAAGTAGCTACTCTATTCATAACTCTACAGACCAAATCAGAGGTGCCCTATGTACAAACAAGAAGGGTCTTTTCATCCTGGCATATTCCTGTGCTGAGAGTCTAAGATGCAGCAGGAGCCCAGTGTTCATAAGAAGAGCACAAGATTAGTTGTGTTTACAGATTTATTTTACTAACCCTGTCTGATGAGTTCATCTCAGATAGGACAGCTCCTTCTTCTGTACCTGGCATCAGAATGTGTCAATTAGACACTTATTAGGTATCAATTTGAAAAATAAATGTTCATGGACTGTTGCTAACATTATTTTGACTAACACGTGATTAAGTAAATAATTCTTCATATAAGTCTCTATCGTAATGAATAAAAAAAGAGCAAGGAATGTAATGCTATACCAAGTCGATTAATGTTTGTAGGGTTATGTTGTTTTACATTCGCCCACCTCAGGCAGTTGAATGTCTTCAGCTTTATGTTGATTGAGCAGCAGTCTTCAGCACCATTTTATCCTGGTAGCCAGATACCTGCAGATGGCAACATTCTAGTTCTCATTTTTTTTTACATATATAAGCAGAGTTGGGGGCTCATGAGTGGTTAGTCATCTAGCTCTCTTAGACTTCTTTATTCACTATGTATGCATTTTGAGATATTGAAAAAACTTGAAAATCCATCCCCAGAGGCACCATAGAAGCACATTAAACTTTCTAACCAATACTTGGTATGCAGCTCACCTTCCATAAGGAGCAGCAGAAGTTTTTGAGCTTTCAAAATTACTTGGCCTTGTTTTGGGAGGTGGACTAAATTAATCTCTCTCCATATGAAATTGATGTTTTAATATGCAGAATTTAGTTGGGAAAGCACAAGCTGCTATTGGATTTGAGGTGTAGTTCACCCCAGTCTGGGCTTAATTCAGCATGTAATTAAACACATTTATAACTTTAAGCATATGAATAATTCTAATTAAATGAATACGTCTCAGTGCAGTTGTGTGATTCTGCCTGCCTGAAATGGACTGTAGGATTAGGACCTTAATTTTAAAGGCTGTGCTTCATAGAATGCCAGAGTTCATCACTGTTTTTACTAGAAATGTTAGCTTGTGGTAACATCTCAGAATCAATAAATATTCCTGCTATACAAAAAGATAAATGCCAGTTTGTTGTAGCTTTTCTGAAGACTTCTATCTATTTATTTATATAAGGTTTAGGAAAACAGCGCTGATGAGTAATAACAAATGTATTTTTGTGGTTTCAAGTCTGCCACATCAGTGTTTTCCAAATGAATTTGGTTTGCAGTAGACGCTGCATATTGCAAACTTTTTCTGAGGCAATATTAAAATGAACTTCCCTGCCAGCATAGAAACATAAATAAACATGCAGTGTCAACTTTTAATATTATCAATCGAACTGAACTTCAAAAGTAGCTTATAAAACCTGTAGAGTTGTTTTTGTTGGATTTCAAAGATGTGCTGTACAGATAGAAATGTTTTATCAATCACACAGCTGAAATAAAAGAAGAGTGTTTGCAAAAAGCCTTATAGAGTTTTGTACCGATGTGCTAATCCATGCAAATTTTATTGTTAACATCTGTACTGATTGGAAAACTTAGTACATTAGCAGCCCTTGACACAAGTATTATTTACATTTGTGTGAATTAATTTATTTGATAAATACATTTTAGAATGTAGTGAATTGGGCAATTAAGCTGTTAATAAGAGTATTAAATGTGAGAAGTTCATATTAGTGGTAATTATTATTATCACTAAGATAATAAATATTCCAGATGAACCTCACCATGTTTTTTAGCTTGACCTTCTGCATTTATTGAATGATAATCATATTTGTTAAGAGCAAGAAAGTGTACATTAGAAAGTAATTAGCTGATCATGACCTTCTTCCATTTCAACCAGCTGCATAAATTTGCTATTGACATCTCTAAAGTCTGTATCTTTCATGCTGATGCAGTTTTCCTGGTCTATCAGGGAGCTTGTGGCAAACTGCGTTAGTGGAATTTCCCTACACGTGGTGGCAGTGTGCAGGATCTCACTACACAGAAACAATACTTGCTCTATTTGCTTTTTGTTTGATGGGCCACAGTATAAAGAAGTGGCCTTTTTTGTTGCTGTTGTTTTGGAGTTGTTGTTTTTTTTTATGTTGATGCTGGCAGATAAGTAAGGGGACTGTTGTCTATTTGTAGCACACAAATATAACTCTGCTGTCACAGTTAATAGAGGTTGTTTATAAGTCGTCTTGATGCTTCTTGTTAGTGGTGTTACCTGACCAAGTAAGTTAGGCTTAAAGTGATTAACTTTGTAAACATTTCAAAGTGTGTGTGTGTATGTGTTTTAATGACAAGTGTATGCAATACTTGAGACTCTTTAGAAGTGACAGTACTGAAAATGACACAGACTGGGTAGAATGCAGAATTTCAACACCATTGTTTTGCAGATATGGCATTGGTTTCACAGCATTTGCTATGCATAAAAAAGTGCTCAACTGAATGAAATCAGTTGTAAAAGCCATCAGAACTGTTCTTTCCACTGAGATAAAATATTTTCCTGTCTTTCTCCACTTCTTTTGACTGTCTCAAAGACCTACCTTACTGACATTTTTTAAGAAAGCAAAACTATCCAGCTAGTGTAAAATTGAAATTGTAATTTCTGCTACGTATACTTCAAATAGTAAAGGGTATCCCTTTCAGAAGGTTAGATTTGCCAAAATCCTGAAGACCTCAAGGTTTGTTTGTATTGCTGGCCTGAGTGAGGGGATCTCAGGAGGGAAGGACACCAGGAGGGAGCAGTGCAGCTGTCTGCAGCAGTGTGTCTGGGATCGTGCTGCAAGAGGCAGTGCTAAAGGACCTGCGTGTTCCCCCCCACCCTCCCATCAGTCTCCCAGCCAATAAAGCTGTGGCTGGCCAGAAATAATTGCCTATAACACAAAAACAAGATGGATTTCCATAAACAGTTCTAACAGTTTGAGCAGTGTTTCTCCTTTTTTTATTTCCTGTTACTAAAAGTCTAGTTGTTGATACCTATTTTCTTTGAAATTACCGTGGCAAGATTAAAACACTTAAGACTTGTACTGTGATATAAGCTCAGCCTTCTGGTTTCAGCTGACTCCTCGCTTTGACAAATGAATTCTAAAAAGGGCTTTCCAGATAAGAAATGCCAGGGCTTTTGCAGTATGATTGGTCATAGAATCATAGAATGCCATGTTGGAAGGGACCTCAAGGGTCATCTGGTCCACCGTTTAGTAGTAGGTACTACTATAGTTTATATGAGATGGCTCAGCACGCTGGCAAGCAGAGACTTAAAACTGTCCAATGTGGGGAAATCTACCGCTTCCCTTGGGAGACTATTCCGATGTTTGACTGTCCTCATGGTGAAAAATTTACCTCTTGTGTCCCATTGGAATCTCTCCAGGAGCAACGTGTGCCTGTTACCCCCCGTCTTTTCCATGTCATTAATTGTTAATAGGCAGTCTCCATCTTCTTGGTAGCTACCCTTTAAGTCCTGGAACATGGTAGTAAGGTCTCCCTGAAGCCGTCTTTTCTCAAGGCTGAAGAAACCCAGTTTTCTCAGCCTCTCCTCATATGGCAGCTCCTCCAGTCCTCTGATCATCCTTGTGGCCCTTCTCTGGACCCTTTCCAGCCTGTCTGCATCCTTTTTGTAGAACAGGGACCAAAACTGAATGCAGTCCTCCAGGTGTGGTCTGACAAGTGCCAAGTAGAGCGGGATGATGACTTTGTCTCTGCTGGTGATGATGCCCTTGTTGATGTAGCCCAGCACCCTGCTAACTTTCTTTGCCACTGCAGTGCACTCTTCACTCGTGAACATTTTTTTTTAATTATTTTATTTTTAATGGGTAAATTAATGTATTTGTGCATATTTTTATATAAGGATGAGCGTACACATGTGCCTTTTCTCAGGAGTCTTCATTGTGGCATTGTGAGAGGGCTGTCAGTTAACTCATTGAAATACAGAAATAAAATGGCTCAACAGTGGATTCTGGTCTTGGTCAAAGTATATACAAAGTAACCATATTTGCTTTCTACAGTGTTTCTGTGATCTGTTGTTAAATTATGATCTCTGCACATCATTCAGAAGTACCAATTGTTTTCATACGATATTACGGAAAAGAGTAATGGTTAAATAAAATGCTTCTTTGGTCCTTAGTTTTGGAAATATGAGATTGTGTAATTCTTAGGGAAGTTTGAGATGTGCTCTTAGGTATTTTAGTTTTTCTTCTTATACAGACTGTTGAATTTCTTGGTAACTTAATGGGCTCACACCCTGCTTTTCAACCAGATAAAGCTGTAGATATTTTCTCCTTCTTGCATTTCAGGATACTAAATAATTGATTGTTGTGCAAATGTTTTAGTTTCCCATTCTCTTAAGACTTTTCCAGGCAGACTCTGGGACAGAAGAGTCCCAATTTCTAGAGAAACACAAGGAGCCTGGTCTCTTATCCCTTACCCTCAGCACATCTGAGAGCTGGGCTCACAATCAGGTTGAGAAGGAGCTCAGGAATCTGAACTTTTCTTTCCTTGCTTTCTTAAAAATACTTTCTGGTTTACTTCTCCACTTCTCCTGGATTTGTGGTGACTGACTGTATAGCTGTGGTAGTTATCTTCTTGAAGACTGAGCATCTTGAAAGTAGAGTATACCTTTTTTCTTGACAGGACCCTTTGTGCATGTGAAGGAGAAGTGTAATTACATCCCGCTCTGAGATCAATATTGAGAGTTACTGAAACAACCAACACCAACTTTGAAAATTAGTTTGTGTTACAGAATTTTTAGCTGTAGGTGTTCATCAGCCTACTGGTCTTGCCTACTGGTGTTTTTTAAATCATTATCCCCAAGTTCTAACATCTTTGTTGTACTGTAGAAAATTACTCTGTAAGCATTGCATTACTCTTTAGAGAGATTGCATGTTTTTTCCATGGTTCAGCAAGTACAAATAGCATAACAGACACTTAGTTGCCTAAATGCTTATGGAAGGTTTAATAAGCGACCAAAAATACAACCACAAAATAAATAACTGGAAACATTACCCTTTGGTACACCTGTTTTATTTGAACATAAGGTTACTGTTTGGAAGACGTTATGCCTGTAATTTAAATTTCAATATATAAAACTGTTTTCCATTAAAAACAGTACATTGAACCAAATGGGGCATGTTACACCAGAACTTTGACTAAGTCGTAATTCACAGCTATCCTCAAAAACTGTTATAAGTAGCTGGAAAAAAAGTATCCTACAGAAGCTTCATTTGGCAAGCAGAAATGGCTCAGCTACATTAAAATTTGTTTCTAAGTTGTTATTAGTGTATGCTTCTGTTTGTAGCATATTTTTAATAGTCAGGTAACCATTTTTCTCTATACTTTGCCAGATAAATTCTTTTCAATATGAAAGCTCTTACACTTGCATTCATCCTGAGAAAGGGATTATTTGGAGAAGTTCAAGAAAAATGTGTTTAAACATTCTGTGAAAAAAATAGGCAAATTGAGTTCCTAATGGTTGTAATTGAAAGTTTCAAGGAAAAAATAATAATTAAAAAATCATCTTCCTGGGATAAGAGAGGCAGCATGAAGTGGAGCTGTGTGTGCGGCAGAGCTTTGTTACAGCTGAGGGGAGTTCTCTGGACTGTTTCAGAAAGCCCCTCACCATAGCAATCTGGATTTCCAGACCTCAGAGCAGGCCAGGATGGGGAATAGCTTTTTGCTTAGCATGGAAATAAAATGAACTTATCTCACCTTCCTTTCGACCGCAAGTTGTGAGGAGAGACCTCCCTCATTACAAGGATTTCTTGTTTTGTGTGCTGCCATACAAGGATGGAGGAAAAACCTTCAAGAATTCAAGGGAAATCTAGTAGATAAATGTTCACGAATAATTAGATCTGTAGCTTTCTGAACCACATTTTAGTTTCTTAATTTTTTTCCTTTTTTTCAGTTTTTGGGGGGTTTTTTTGGACATATATTAAGGACCCTCTTTTAAGATCCTCTGCAGTCAGAAAACATGACACTTATTTTCAGGGGATTCATGCACCTCATCCCTGAAGGTTCTTCTGAAAGCTGATGTCCTTCACAAACACCCCTGGGCACCACCAGACCACATCAGTGCCTTGAGTACTGGATGGCATAGGAACACGCAGCATGGTTTGGCTGTGGTGTTAATTAGGCTAAGCAGAAAAGCCCATGATAAATATGCAGATGAAAGGACTTCTCATGACATCTGGTGGCTTTAGATCAGGTCTGCTGATTTGATGCTTTCATGTAGTTCGAAGAAGAGTGGGGGAGGAAGGAGTGTGGCTAACTGAAAATAGACTGCATAGGGAAGATACTTACTGATTGCTTTCTAAATAAAGGATTTCTGTATCTCTTGAGAGAAATTAGGAAAAGGACCATAAAGTTTCGGTTGGCCAGCAGAATAGAACAATCTGCTGGATTTATGAACAGTTGGCTGCATTTAACAGCCAGTGGTTGATAGTCTCTGCTCTGACCAGGAGCAATTAGTTTATTCAACACAGGTGATTGAAAGTGAAGAACAACATACCAGAGTTAAGGAAAGAAAAAAAGAAATCTGGAAAAAAAGCTAATTAAAAGCAAAGTTACAGTTCCACAAGGACAGTATTTTTCTATTTCAGTTTTTTTATTGTAAATTTCTCAAATCATTATAAGGCGCTTGCACATGATATGTCGTGATGTTGGTGAATCCTTAGCTTCATCTGCAGAGGGAAATAAAACATTTTGGCACTTCCCTTTCTTTTTGCTTTCTTTCTTTGTGGTTTTCCATTTCTCTTCTGCAAGCAGTTAGGATGAACTAAAGCATTCTCTGTTTTCCATTAGGTCTCATTTGCTACAGCTTTCTGCCTTTAAATTACTTCTGAACCACAGAATCTGGCAGAGCTCGTTGGAAGGCATTTAAGGACAACTACTTGATCTGGAGTACAGCCATGTACGGTACTTGAAGGCATAGAACAAAACAGTATAAATTGAGATTATTTTACTAAATGTTTATGGCTCTTCCAGGACAGCCAGTAGAATTACAGAAAAAAAATCTTAATTAGGGCATAGTATGTAAATACTCACTTTTTATTGCGTCAAGGAATGCTTTTACCTTCTCTGTTTTAAACAGAGACCAGTTTAATGTCTTTTCCTGAGAAGTGTCCCTAATCTAACATTTCTTGTCTTAATTGTTTGAGATCAAGTACATGTAAAGAGTTGCTAACATCAGGGACATTGAATACATTATTTAAAGAGGACTGGCTGGGTTGGTAGATTAATCACGCTTCCAGAACTTTACATCCCAGTTTAACTTCCATACTGGAGAAAAGTAAATGTAAATTCTAATGTTACATAAATAGGATCCAGTTTAAACATTTTGGGCCAGTTCTATCCTCCTGTGCACCCATGCAGTCTCACCGGATCCTGTGAACTCCTGTCATGCTCTGCGGGGATACACTATGCAAAACCGAAGTGGATACTCCCGGTCCACGGAAAGAAGATAACTTAGTAAACGTAATTACTTTAGTGGTCTAGCAATACAATAATTAGCATCAGAATAGAAAGTAATTTACAATGTATAATAAAGGAATACTCTCCTTGGAGAAAGTGAGGCAGCGGAACAGGAAAAGTGTTCTCAGAGTGGTAAAGAGGGCAGGAGTCAGGAAGTCTGACTTGTGTTCCCAGCTCCTGCCTGCTCCTCTAGACCATGTCATCCTTCCCCAGCACTGGGAGTGGTCAGTCACTTCTGAAGGCACTGCATTTGAGGTAATTCTGAACGTGTGGTTGAAAAGGAGAAAGAGCACAGTAAGTAGTACAGCATAAGAAGAAATAACATTCCTGCTAACTTGTTTAGCTATTATGCAGTAGGGGAATTCAAGCCATGTAAGCTGTTTTGCAAGGTGTTAGGTAGTATTTTTTTTCCTCTTGCTCATTGCTGTGTATGTTCTTCCTGCAACAAGCACTGTGTGTATTCAAGAACTTTAAATATATAGAAACATGTTTTCAAAACTTGACCAGTTACTTGAATGCAAATGAGCGTGATCAAGGACTTTTATATGATTTTCCACCAGTAAAAGAGAGTGCCCGTGCAAATTATGTAGGTCATGTTATTCCTAGGCTTGCATGCTGCAGGTTAAAAATTGTAAATACAGATGGAGACTGACGTGAACTCTTGGGGAACTTTGATAAATGGACATTGCTGAGTTTTCTGTGTGTAAGTAATTTCTTGCAATAAAGGTAACAAATACAATGTTAAGGACCTTCTAGATGGATTAAACATATTTGGTTTTAGTATTAAGATGTATCTGTTGCTGGATGTTTGCATTTAAAGTGCACTTCTTAGGTCTTAACTAACAGTGCTGTTTTTTAATGTTTCAAATTCATGATACTCATTATGTAATTTTGTGGCTTCCTTGCCATTAATAATAATGCAGTAATGAAAATTATATGCAATGCTTGAAAGCTTAATGTTACCTATTTGATTAAAATACAGTGGTTATACCTGGATGGATGCTGGTCCTTTAGTTTCTGTTCTTTGTCAAATTTACCGTCCTCCAGCTGAGGATATGCTGACTTGTAAAATGTGTTATCAGTACCTGAATGTCCCACCCTTCTAGTCTCGATGTGTCTTGCAACCTGATGGTTTTGTATATTTGCCCTAGATTGTATCAGAAGGATCTGAATGCTCTCTCTCATTATAACGTCAGTACAGACAAATCAGTATGCAGGGCAGGAAGAAGCACCCAACAGGCTCCCAGGATCATGTCCCAGATCATAAGACAGCATATTTGGAAGAATGTTGCCTGTGAAATCATGAAGACACTTTCTATATACCCCTGTGGCAATGTTTTCATTTGTGGAAGGCCATTAATGAGTGTTTTTATTTTGTTTTCTTTACATTGTGAGTTCCTGCCGAAGGCAAATGCTACTGTGATGGAAAACACTTAATGAAAAAAGTATAAAGACATTGCTGATTTTAATTCACATTCATGCTTTTCCACTTTAATATTGGTGTGCCATGTAATTCTCTGTCTCTTATACATCTTGGTAATGAATAGAATATTCCATGGAGAAGCAGGCTTTCATTATTTGTTAGCTAATTAGGTAAAAATTACTGGTATGTCCATATTATTTGAGGTATAGCAAGGGGTGCTTTTACTTTACTAAAATCTAGAGTACTGATTTTTCTTCGCTCCAAGAACAGGTTGAAATCTTGTGTCTTATTTCATTGGGCCAATGTGGAATTTATTTAGATCTCGGTCAGATACAGTAGTAACACATTCAGCAGTATGAAATTTCCCAGACTACTTTAAGTGATGCCAATTAGGCTCACAGCTGCATGACTCACCTAGAATAAAAAGGAGAAGAAAATGACCAAAAAAGCACATGCTGAACATCTAGGAGGTATGTCTGAACAGAAGTAGTAAATGTGAATTAAATTTTATACTCTAAAGTGCCAGTTAAATATATGCTGATGAAAAGCTGCTTGATTTTAAAAGGTAAATACCAAATCCATCTGTATTCTACCAGTATTTGAGAGAGGACACTGAATGTGCATCAGACTTTGTTTTATGAAACAGAAGGCAAACTGGCTAAGTTTTCCAGAGTTGTTCCTTCTTTTCTGTGTGCTGTCCAAGAAGCTATATGTAAAGAGAAATTGATAATAAGCATAAAAGTTGCCAGGGAAGGTTCACCTCTTAGTACAAGCAGTCTGGAAAAGGTTGTAAACGTTACAGTCTAAGGAAGTTTAGCAGAAAGAAGAAAGGTTTAACAAAAATACCTCTTCCTTTCTGCCCTGGTTCAAAATTAATTCTGTGTTACTGGGGCTGACTGTGAGCCTTTTTTTGTTTAGCTTCATGTCTTAACTGCCCCTTCTGCTCAGCATGGCATCTCAATACTTTACAGAAAGTAATAGTTCTTGGGGGGGGGGAAAAAGGGGGTGAAGGTGATTTCTACGAATCCTTTATATTTTCTGTAAAAGCAGAGAGCTGTTTAAGTGGCAAAGAGAAACTTGGTATGTTCCTGATTACAACTCAGCTGCAGAAGAATGAGACGGAGACTGGAGCAGTACAGTGGTATTATTAAATATATTTCTGTCCTACCTTGGTAGTGTGATACGTTGTTAGTGTATCACTCAGTGTTAAGAGGGTGTGGTTGAAATTACTGTATGTGGTGTAGAATGCATCCTTGCAAGATGTAGACACACATTTTACTTATCTGGCAAACTGTGGATGGATATACAATGTAACTGTAAAGCTACAAAGAGATGTGTGACATCTCCCTTGCAAGCAAAAATGGAACAAAATATATTATGAATGATAGAAAGGAAAATGGAAATTAAATTCAAAAGTGGAAAAGGCCCAAGAATTTTTGTTGTCTGTGATGATCTCCATGTGGCAAGATAAAAACCACTATCACGAAGATAGAAAAGGTCTGTGGGATTTAGTGGTGACTGTAAATGAATATGTACATACATACATAAAGGTGGGAACAGAGAAGAAGAATTGGGCTGGAGAAAGGGAATTCCAGATGGATGACGCAGTGCATGGTGAAGGGCAACCCCAGCTGCACGGTCATAAGGATGAGAAGGGGAGGAATCCATGAGTGGGCAGTAATGTGATGATGGACATGAGATTGGAGAGGCAGGGTGGAGAGGGGCCAAGAAGAGGTTTCGAAAAAAACAGGATGCTAAATATAAATAAGAT
Source organism: Apus apus (assembly GCF_020740795.1). Lineage (NCBI taxonomy): Eukaryota > Metazoa > Chordata > Aves > Apodiformes > Apodidae > Apus > Apus apus. The sequence continues at coordinate 57,534,782 of NC_067285.1, read as the reverse complement.
TCAGACATTAACTGTGTCACAGTGACATAATTACGTCTGTTACATTGTTTCAGTCTGGAAGGACGCAACCTCCGTCCTTAATGTTTTAGGTTATGGGGACTGAGAGACAAAGTTAAAAGAAATAGTGTGAATGGAGGCAGGAAATTATAAAACCTTGAGTGGTCGTGTAGGTGGAGCAGGCTGGTAATGAATTAATAAATCCAAGTCTATTTCTTTAGTTAGTTTTAAAATTAGAGTGATTTGGAAAAATTCCAAAATAAATTCTCAAGCTTTTTTTAAAGATAAAACTGAAAATGTTGTTTCTTTTTGCTAGGTGCGTTTCTAGATCTTCATATTCACTAATATGTTTTCATATCTGCTAACTTAATTGTAATCTTGAAGTCCATTCATTTTTAAAAGCTGGTATTCAGATTCTGTGGTGTGAATGTGTTTAAATCCCTAGATAGGCTTATTAGGAAAAAATGCGTTTCAGATCTTGGGCAATCATTGTTCTGTATTTATTGGCTTGAGAAAAAAAAAAAATAGTGGTGGAATAGCATATTAATGCTGGTTCAAAAATGTACCAATTTAATTTTAAGTTGGTAAAAATGTACTTATAATTTAATTTAGACCTAGTTTAGACTTTTAGCAGGTTACTGACTTTTTCATCCACACAGCAAGTAATGAAATCACTTATCTCTAATATTTTGTATTTATAGCCTGCATTCTCCTTCAGAGCACTTTTTCCCCCATGATCAAATTCATAGGTGTCTTGCACTTCTCTGCTTGCTCTCTACAACAGGCATGATGTTTTTGTTTTGTTTTTTAAACTTTAACTGGTGGTACCGCAGACAGTTTTCTAAGTCCTCAGCGGCTACAAGGTGCTTTGTGCCGGAGTGAAGTGCCCTCTCGAGGGGTGGGCTGGCTCTGCTGGATGATCGGCTCCAGCTGGGAGGCAGGAGGTTGCAAGGGGGTGAGCAAGATCAATTACAGCAGCTGTGGGATGCAGACAGGGGAGGAAGTGTGATCTACAGCCTCCTTCCCACCTAGTCTGCAGGAGTGGGAGCAGGAGATGGTGGTGTTCCTGAGATAGAGAGGTCAGGTTAGTAGTCTGCTTTCTGTGGGAAGGATTGGAAATGTTTTTTGTCAGCATGCTGAGTCTCTCTGGGCTGTGGCAGGTTCTGCAGAGCACTCTGACAAAGTGATGAGTGCACTAGGGTGTGGGGCGAGCCTCTTTCAGGCAACTGCCTAGTAAAACCAATGTCCTAGGTTTTGGGGGTTTGGGAATTAGCACTGCTTCTTTGAACTGGGGCTGCAGACATACCTGCATCTCTTGTGGGTGGTCAGTACGTGTACCTGTGCATTTCTAACTTCTGATGGTCTGTTCCCACCGCCTTTCCCCTCAGTCTGGTGAGTAATGCAGAAAGTGAGGAGGATGGTGAGTTTTTTCATCAGCTGGTGGCACATTCGGTAGCTGGAGTGTCGTGTTCCTGTCTGAGGGCAGCTCCTGAGGCGGGGGAACAGCCTGGGAGCAAGGCTTTCCCTGAGGCAGCTGGGTTGCCGTGGTTGTTCCCTTCCCGTTTAAAGCAGCAGATTTCCTGTGTGCAGGTTCAGAATGAAACTTCAGTGCTATATTGCCTGTTTTTTTTAACAATTAAAAATGAGTGTATTGATATATTAATCAAGTCGGCAGATGCTGCTGGGAAGCTAAACAAAAGGTGGTAAGAAATTACACCTGGGCCTGCAAGCACTGCATCATGGTATGAGGATTGCTCTTGGTCTTGCTGTGCAGCCCTGTAGTTCTCTACTCTCTTACATGAATACTGTATTTTGGTTGGAAGTGTAAGATAGAGAATATGTGTTTGGTTTTTATAAACTCCTAGATAGAAAAACAAAATTGAATGTGACATAATGTAGTACTGGGTTCACTGGTGGGGGCTCAGACTCTGCTGTATAATGAATAATGTTTTCAAGTTGGTGTATTTTAGTAGCCTGACAAAAATTTGATTATTTTGTACCAGCTTTTCCACTGACAGAATTTTTAATTTATAGTTTTTGTTTAGAGGTTTTTCATTAGTCTGCTAAAAATTTAAACTGATAAAGTGAGAAGCACACTCAATTATTTGCACCAGGCCTGTTCTTCATGTGATAAAGATATTCTAATTGTCCATTTAAAACTTTCCCAAATCACTTCAGTTTTTTTGGACTCTGATTAAATAACCAGCACAACTATGGAAGTTAGAGCTTGTCCTTGTTGGGGAGGTTATTATTTTTTGTCTTGTTATTTATCCTGTTCTGTTTTAATCCCACCACTACTTCATCTCCCAGCTGTGTGAGGTCAGAGAGTCAAAATGGAGGGAAGTCAAGTGAGGGGCCATGATCTCTGAGAGGACTAAAAGATGATCATTGTTATGGATGTTAACAGAAGAAGTATTTGTTGGGGTTTTTTGTTGTTTTGTTTTTTACCTGCTATGCGGGGGTCTCTACTGGATATCCATGAAAATGTTCTTTTCCACCCCTGGGTACCTGCAGCTCAGTGTGTTCAGTTCTCCATGTTACCTCCCAGTATTGGGGTACCCTCACCCTCATCTGTGAGTGACCTGGTTAATAACAGGTTACTTAAAGCCTTTGTTAGCTGATGTGCTGTTACTGCCGTGTGATCTCTTTGTTTCGTATCTGGTGCATTAAGGTATATATTTAAGCAGCAAAAGGATGGTATTGTTTATAGCACTTGGGTGTACACCTGTGCTAGCTCAGTTTAGCTGCTGCTGGTAATAGCAGTAGGAAGTATGCAGGGACATGGGAGTATCAGACTGGCATCTAGGATGCAAATGCCTCAGGGTCTTGGGGTACATGTCCTGGCCACTGCATCCCCACCACTGATGGCAATCCTGTAGTGTCATTCACTGTACAGACATGCTGCAAGTGTTGTTCTGGCACTCCTTTAAAACCTGGATAAGCCTCTGCCACTCCTTTTCCTCATGTCAATGTGACCACTCTCCTTAATTATACTTGTGGCTCTGCCTCCATTTTCTGTTCACTCCATTGCATCTGTGTTCAGCCACCAGCAAGCTGCTGCCCTCCTTCCCCACACCTCCAATGATGCTCCTTTTGCAATGTGATAAAATACACCCTTTGGTGCCAAAATAGTGATTGCTCATCAACTGGGTTTCACTTTTTCTTTCTGAATTTCTTGGCTTAGGCTACTATGTGCACTCATGGTGTTCAGCTTGATTATTGTGTGTGCCTTGCCGCTAAGAGCCTGTGCCATAGCTGAATCTACCATGGGGCTCTGGTGCTAGAGCAAAACGAGTCTGGGCCTGGTTTCATTTAGAGTAGGTCGCTGCAAACTGAGCTGCCTGGGGAGTGCAGGCAGCCTCAGGGCAATAGCTCTAGTGACTGCAAATTCTTTTTCAAGTCACAGTTCTTACTAAAGCCACTCTTGCATTGCTGGTTAGCAAAACAACTTTTACTTCTCTTTCATTTCCATCAGTGATGCCAGTTTGCAGATGCTCTTTGATTGCATCTTGGTTTTTTTGATTCATGTCTTCATTGCATGCATCTCGTGCATGCATCCTCATGCAAAGAAGACATTAATAAAAAAGCACATGGAAATGCTTCATAATACATTGCTCCCATTGCTCAGTCTGCTTGAATAATCTCTGCTTAGCATCTCTTCTATAGTATCACTACTTCTGTCACTGAGGCAGCTGTAACTTATATCTCTTAATTATTTTTTTTGTACTCTAACATGCTGAAGGAAGGGGGATTGAAACCCAGAAGAAATTGCTAAAATGGAGATGAATGACAATGTCTACTTTGTACGTCCAGCACTTGGAATGGAAGCAAATAGAAATAAGCTTTGTGGTGTGTTATCTGCCTCTCTTTGTGTTTCTTACTCAGTGCTGAGGCACCTGATGACATACTTTGAAAAGTGAGAATATGTAAGTGTCTGTAAATCACCGTGGCTTGATATATGAGACTATTCATGTCTTTTGGTTTGTAAATGATTTATATTATGTTACAAAGGATCTGAAAAGTCCTCCCTGAGCCAAAAATGAACAAACCATTGGCATCTGCAGTTTTTTGGCTCATCCCTGCACTTAATAATACTCACAGTTTGGAATATTATGTGTTAGTGGTTTTGTGTGTATGAAATGCCAATAAACGTGCTCTACTGCTAGTGTAAAAGGCCTCTATGTTAGGAAGCTAATTAGGAGGCTTTTTAGGTTGTTGTCTGAAGAATGGTACTATTTCTCATGGGTGTAAATTTATGATCTACTTGTTCCCCTCCGACTTGTGACCCATCCAGTAAATTGCAGCTGGCTTGTAACAGGCAGCAGAGCAGGTGAGTCAGTCCATCAGAGTGCACACTGCCAGTCCATCTTGTGCAGGCTGACGTGCTGGTGTGGTTACTGCCCAGTCTTGCTGTAGACAGTCTTGGGTTGAGCTGGAACCATGAAGTAACATTTACCTCTTGACTCAGTGTATTATAAGGGGCTTAAGTGTGTGTGACGTGTATTCGGAGTTTAAAATCACTGAAAATACTTCTAAAGGCAAGTTGGCTAGAGCCGCTGTTGTTGCACATCATGTGCCTCGTGTCGGGGTTAGTGTTTAGTCCTGTCCTCCTGGCTGGAGGTCAGCTCTTGAAACAGCAAAAGTTTTTTCTCCCCCTGCAGTATTTTTAGAATTAGTGGCGGAAAAATCATGTGTACATGCACCAGAGTACTTCAGGGACTACTGGCATGTATAACTTGTAGTGTCTTATTGCTTCAGCCTCTATTTCCAGAAGTGTGTCTGTCATTTGGGCAGCTTCTCTGAGATGAGTGCAATTTTGGGCCATTTGGCTTGTGCAGTGGGGTGAGAGTGAGCCACGTCTGCTGCAGCTCCTTGTGCAGCTCCTTGGGAGAGCTTTTCAGCTTTTTTTTTTTTGAGTGGTTGTGCACTTGGAAATAACACAGGTCCCCCCACACCTTATCGCTGTGGCCCCAGTGGGGGAAAAAAACAAGCAGGTATTAGTAGACTGGGTTGAAAAAGTAACAAAGGTGCCTGATTATGTAGTTCTGCATATGATAGGATTTCCAGAAACACCCAGCATTTCAGACAAACGAGTTAGTTAATCAGCTATTTATGGTAATTGTGTGTACTTTATTAGCCCCTGGCAAAAGCAGCATCACTTGAGTTAAAGAGTGTGCATGTGCGATCACTGTGTTCGTCAGTTGATTCACAGTAACTTGTTGTCACACAGTATTTTGTTGGAGTTTTTTTCATCTTTACCAATTTTCAGCGGAGGTATTTTAAAATTACAGGCTCTTTATCTGCAGACACCTGCAAGCCTTTGAAAACTTGGCTCAAAGCTTGTTGCGCACCAGGTTTTTTCCCCTGGGGGGGACAGGCAGTCTCTAGGGCCAGGAGCTGTAGCTGTGTTATTTGTGCCAGGCAGTGCCTCCATCTCACCAAATTTATTTCCGGCGGAAAAGTTACTAATGCTGCAAACAAAGTGAAAACTTCAGCTAAACCAGATTTGATTACTGTGTCTATCTTTGGACTATTTTAAATGGCACTTGACATCTTAAATTCTGTTGCGTGTTTTTGGATGGGGTCTGTGTCTATAGGAGGAGTGGGAGAGCAGGACGTGGCTTGCTTCATGCTTGCAAACCTCCTGCGGTGAGCTCAGCTTTCCTCTCTGTGTGCGCGTTTCTGGAGTAAAAGCCTTCTTTATCGTTTTGTTTGGAAAATAGAGGAGCCTTTTATGATTGTGTCTGAAGAAATATTTCTGAATGGTTTGAGGCATCTCATTGGGAGGTTCTGGGTTGCTTTCTGTTTTATACCTGGCTTTTTAAACACTTCTGTAACAGTGGGAAAAGAAGCTATGGTAAGAGTAAGCTAAACTTTATTTGCAGTACTGAGTCTGCTCTTTCTTAAAAACAAAACAAAGCAAACAACTTTAGATTTGGGTCACTGGCACTGTAACATTCACTTAAAGCAAAGACAAGGCCTGAGGGCTTTCTGGTGGTTGTTCAGCGGGACTGTGGAGCAATCCAGAGCTGCTGGTGGACCTGTTCAGTGTGTGGACTTGGGCCTGCTGCAAAGGGGCTGGAGGGCAAGGGTCAGCTGGTACCAGTGGCTATCCTGTGCAGAGCCCCGCAGGAATGCCTCAGTTTGCTGAGTGTGCCCCACTGGGTCTGTCCTGTAGCTGAGAGCTCTTAAGGTCCCCTGAGCAGCCACCCCGTGCTGTGTCAGTGTTTGGCTGCCCAGAGTGGAACTTCTGTAGAGGTTATAGGCAAGCAGCATTACCCTTTTTGCTTCCTTCTACAGCTTTCCTGCTCTACAGTCCCCTTGGTGTGGGATGGCTGAAATATCTGAAAGACCCTGTCTTTCTGCTGAGGGTAGTTAATTCTATTCCAGATTCATTAACTTAAAAAAAAATTAGGTGAAAGCTTGAGTAATGTTTGAAGTCTTTGTCAGAGTCTCTCTACCATCCTTATGGGGACTTCAGTGACAATATACAGGGGAAGTCTGGCTTGAGTGAAGAAGGTATGTTACTGCATTTGTGAAATAAAAATGTGTTGCTGAGTATACAGGGTATAGAAACATGTTGCATAAGGATATTTATATAGTGCTCAGGTTGAGAGCCAGGTGTTGCATTATGCTTTTAGGCCATGTAGGAGGGACATCGCTAAGGATGATGAGTCTGAGAATGGCTTCTTCACTGCAGGAGCCACACTCAGCTCTGCCCCACATCTGGAAGGGCAGTCAGGTGCTCAGAAGGGTTAGCATCCAATGTCAGCTGGAATTAGGTAATTTCTGCATTTGTTTGGTATCACCAAGGGATTTAAAACCCCATAAATCGATTTTTTTAGTTGAAAATTCAGCATTGCATTTTTAGGTTTTTTTACTTGACAGGCCATCAGTAGTCTTCAGCAAAGTCGAAACGGAGTATTAAAAATAAAAATAAAAAAATATGTAATTGCAGTTCTTTTTCTGTTGAAAATTGTTTTGTTGTGACATCTCTGAAAACATTGGCATTTTATACTAGCTTGCTTTGGTCAGATAGAAAGCTATAAAACAGGATTTGCTAGAGTAGTAGGTTGGTTTATTAGAAATACATAATGATGCTGTGCTAAAAGCAGTTTGTATCCAGATCAGTATTTGTTACCTATAAAATGAACATTACTAACTTCGTAAATGATGTAAGCAAGCTTATTGATGTGTAGCACTAAATAATAATAAACAGAAGTAGAATAAATAAAAATATTTGTTATCGTGTGGCTGCCACTTGGTCAGACAACTTGCCACTGAAATGGTGAACTCCCTCTTAGCTGAGAAGGAGTCCTGGAAAGCAGTCCTCTGTCCCTATGTATGCTTAAGTGCACTCGAGGAGTTGGGGCAATCCTTTTCTCAAGTTTGCCTTCTGCAGAGGAGAGCACTGTCAGCTAAAAGTTTTGGGGAGAGGTGGCTGTGAACTTGCTTCTTCCTTCCTTGTACTGAATGAAGAACCTGCAAGGTTTGTCCTCCAGAAGGGGCAGCTGGGTGATGTGGTTTTCATTTATTATTGGGTAGGTTGTTTGTTTTTTTTTGTCTGATAGAGTTCCTCATTAATCCCAAATTAAAAAAGGGAATAGAAGGTCATCTATACAAATAAATGTTATCTCAAATTTTTGCTAGGCAGTTTATTAATAGATGTTAATTTTTTCATACTTAGAGAATTTTGACTCTTTGGACTCTTTACTCCTGTATTTTATTCTTTTACAGTTATTGATGCCCATGTTGTTCTTACATATTTAAATTAGTTTGATTCCATTTCTGAGGTCTTACCTTTGCATCTCCCAGTCCATTTGGTAGTTTCACTTTGCAAATTAATGGAAGGCACAGATAAAGTGATCTTAAAAGGTCTGGCTGCCCACGGAAGAGCTGAGTTTGTAAGGCTTTTGAAAAGGTAGTAAGAAGTTGTCTTCATCAGATCGCCATTGATTTCTTGACTTACTCTCCTTCAAAAATAATTGCATAGGCAAAACGTGAGGAAAAAAGGTCAAAAAACAGCACTTTTTGTTTTCCATGACAGTCATTTGCGAACTAATCCCCAACCCAAATCAGTCTGGACGATTGTGTGGCAGTGCATGGTATAGACAGTACAGATATTACAAAAATGCCTTTGAAGCATTGATATTTTTATTGCATATGTACTGTCTTCATCTAAATTATAGAAACAGCTCATTAGAAGGTACCAAGTCAAGTAATGCCATCTGGCAACATCACCAGCAGGATTATGGTGATAAAAAGAGGGATGTGGAGACACCTGGATTTGGACACTGTAGGCTTGTTGGGGTTTTTAGTTTTTAGTTAGAAGCTGTTACCTAGTTGAAAGGAGGGATTCTGTAGCTACAATTGCTTGAATTTGTGTTTTCTTGTTTCCTTTCTCAGTGAAAACAAGACCTCTGTTAATTTTTTGTTAGTAAAATAAAATTTTGTAGCAGAATGTGACCTTCTGGCTATGTCCTAAGTTGTAGGAGCTAGTTTGCAGCCAACCTCTGGACATTTACTGACAATATTTTAAGGCCTGATTACAGTAAATCTGGGTCATAATTGAGTTGTAATTATTTTTTTTAATTGGTACAGTTTCTAATAGAGTTTGTATGACAAGAGTAGCTAGAGCTGGATATTTCAAAAAATTTGTTTTTCTCCGTTTTGTTTTCATTATGTTTTTGTGAAATACTCTTGCATAGTTGTCTCTCTAGATCCAGCCACTGCTGCTGTGCATTTAACTTTGCAAGTAATAATGGCATCTTTTTCTTAATGATGTTCAACAGTATCCCATCACTTTTTTTGTTTCCTCTTTCTAGAACTGCAGTGAAATGCATTTTTTTTTATACTTGAAACTTTTTCAGCTGTGGTAATTTGAATCAAGATTATAGGTATCCAGCAGGCTGATTGCAGAACTCTTTCTCTGTGGTTGCTTTGAGACTTTGAGAAACAGAACAGTTATTTTATTTTAATACAAGGATTGTAGGACTTGGTAGTTTCTTATTTGATATAGTTTGAAATCAAATCCAAAATCCCTACTTCTTGTCTGGTATCTGAAATTTCCCATGTGTGTCCTTAGCTTTTTAGTTGTAATCTAAGAGTATATCAGAAAAGTGTTTTGTTGAAATAGTAGTGTCAATAGGTTTCTATAGCATGTGTGTGTTTGGCAAAAGTCTGTGAAATTGTAATTATTTTTGGCATTCTCATTTAGTTTCACTTCCACCTTGAACTAAAACTGTGAAAAGGTTGAGTAGGTTTCACCATTCACTGTGTAGGAAAAAATAAGTAATCTGATACTTTTTACCTCTGGCAGTAGTTTTCAAGATGACTTAAGAGTACTTAGAACTCCTTTTACAAGATATCTTTTAGGGTTGGAAAAATGCTGTAGACAGTATTGCTTTAACTGTTTACTTGTGTACCTAGAATGCATGTTTTATGTGTATTAGGAACAATTCTGTTATTTCCAGAGATCTTAAAAAATATGCACAATGAGGAAGTATAATAAAATAAAAGTCTGAGGAGGTTGTATTTTAGCAGGGGTTCTATTATACTGCATAGACACTCTGACAATGTATAATTTGCAACTATTTATGTGGGTATTTAGTCACACTTTTGGAACTCAAAAAATGCAAGAGAAAGACAGACATATACTTATCTACCAGGTAAGAAGCATAGAGTTGGCAAACCAGAATATTCAAGCAGTTGCAGAGGGTCTCATTTACTTTGTTTTAACCCTTGTGCAGTATCTCGGTATATAGGTTTGTCAAGCTTCTTCCAAGTTTTCCAGTGCACTTTCTGCCTTATTTCTGACTGTTAAATTTTTCAGTTCGTCTTGGCTACTCTCCTATCCGTTTCAGTTTGGAGTGTTTAAACTTCTTGCTTAAAAGTCACCGTTTTGCCACTTGAAAATCACAAGTTAGTTGGAATCTGTAAGTCCTTCGGAGCTTTTTTTTATATCTACAAGTCCTCTTTTCCAAGCTGTTAGGTTTGGGATATATATATATTTTTTTTTTAATTGAGGAGGAGAGCAGGAAAGGTTTACAGCTAAATGAAGAAATTGTGTCTCTGCTTCCAAACAAAGTAGGGAAGGGAGGAAAGTCTTGCAAATAATTGCAAAAGGAAGACTTCAGGATGGTGCCCATCACTGTATTGAACACTAAACTGTAAGCAACCTTTATCTTTCAGGAAAGTTGCTTAGATTCTTTGATAAATATATGTGGAAATGGTGCAAGACAAGATGCACAAAGGTAGAAACTGCTGGGTTTTTTAAATTCTGATTAGTTGTTTTAGTACTTAATATTTAATTCAGTGAATATTTTGAGATATATTTAGAGGATATTGTGAAAATGAGAATGGAAATTACATGTTGTAGAAGCAGAAGAGAACTTTTCTTTTCACTTTATCTTGTAAATTGATATTTCTAGGTAAATGCTTAGCTACTTCACAGTGCCTCAAAATACTGGAGGGAAATAGAGAAGACCCCCAAAAAAATCAATGAGAGAGCTTCTGAAGCCATACTCCAGTGGGTTATGATCTATGCCAGTGCATTAGAAGCAGCTTTTTGTAAGCTTATTGAAGGAAAGTAAAATGTGCTTTAATTTTATTCTGAATTTTTTTTCCACCTTCTGTTTTTTTTTTCTAGGCTTGTAAAGGGAGGCATTTCTGTAATCAAATTTTTGCTCCTGAAGTGGGTGCTTAGAGGCTGGAGAAGCTGCTCTGGGCTGAGTCAGGCAGATGGAGATCCATGAGTCTTCCTCCCATGCATGGTGCCAGTAATCAGTTCTGTAGGGACCCGGTTGAAGCAGACCACCTTGGAGCTGATGTCTATTACAGCTGCGTTTTCAGGCTTCCCCATCACGTCCCAATCTGCCTCCCAGTCTGCTTTAGTGTTTGCTAATGCTTTTTTTATCTTGCTAGTTTCTTAATCAAGTTGTGCGGAACTGAGTCAAGTTCCGTGCAGAAGTAGCATATCTCATCAATGCTTGTCTTTGCAGCTAAAAACAAGTAAAAAACTAAAGTTCTGTAAAAAAAAAAAAATTTAATTAGTTTGACAGGACTTACTTTCCATGAGCTTGTTTGATATTAATTACTTTAATTACTTGATGCTTATTAATTAAAGTATTAATAAAATCCTGAATCAGACTTCTCATTATTTTGAATGGTCTCAGTATCCAGATGACAGGCTATCATAAAGTTAATCTCCCCAGTTACTCATTTTAAGTATTGCAGTAACCCTAGTTTCCTCCCAGGCTTTTGAAAGCTCTAGGACTTTCTGGAAAGGAGTATTAGTTAACTCAGATAAATCTCTTGTATTTTTTTGTTACTGTGGATACAAGTTATTTGTACTTAGTGACCTCAAAGAGTTAAATGTTAATAGCTGTTGTTTAGCATTCTTTAAGTCTTCAGATACAGATTGAAAATACCTGGGTTTTGTCTGCTCTTTTTGCATTTTTTTTTTTTTTTTTTTTTTTCCCCCACTATTATCAGGAGTTCCACAATTGGTATCTCTTTTTGCTTGTTCCAATAAAGTTAAGTGAGCCTTTTTGTTTTATTCAAGGCAATGATGATTTGTACTTAGCCTTTCTTATTTTCTAACACTTTGATTTAGCGGAACTTCATTGGCTTCAATTTTTTTCAGATATGTAGTAGGATAAGAAGCATAATTGGGAGCTGCTTTTCTGCTACACTGAACCAAGTTGTTTTTCTTGCTACTTGTGCAATGCAAGTATAGTTTTCTTAAAAATTCCGAGTTACCATTTGCACCTCTAATTATTTCTTCAGTAGTTTTGTCTCAGAAGTGTTCTACTGTTTTACAGAACTAGGTCTGCTAAAACACTACCTATGTATTACAGGATGTGACTTGATTTTCCTTGCTCATATGTGACCATTAATAACTATACTGTGAGAACAGGTATCTTAACCAGGGTGGGGCTTGCAAGAAAGTTTGTGCATATTATACATTGTATTTATTGAGTTAGAAAATGAGTGCCCAAATGTACAGGAATGTCAAGTAGTACTATTGCTCATAGCACTTAAATTCTAATTAACAAGTTCCTGTGTAAAAACTTAAAGCAGTAGTTTGGCCTTTTATCAATTACATAGAATAACTTGGATCTGAAGGAAGTGGTCATACTGGACTGTTACTATGTATATCGGGAAAGATGGGGATGGAGTGTTTGTGAGCTTTATCAAATACAACCAATGTTTGTTTTGATTGCTTAGCTTGAGCTAAGCTATGAAATCCTATAAAGGCCTCGTGCTGCTTTTCTGTGCATCATCCCCTAAGCAATCTTAGATACAGCTGTTCTTCCTTGCCTTTCCAGTTGTGCTGTCTTTTATGATATATACAAGGCTTTTCTAACAGCTTTCCCTGTCTCCCTTTGACTTGTTAAGAATTCAGTCTTTGGGTTGAGAACAAGGAGACAGTGCTGAAGGGAAGATGGGGATTCAGACCCAGGATGATGGGAGCTGAGTCGATGGACTTTTGGCTTTCTTGTCCCAAATACAAGCTGTATTTGGATGCGTTTTCTGTGGAAGAAGTGTTCCTGGCGCTTTTTTTTTCCTTTTTCAAGACCTTACAGGTAGTTTTCCGTATTTATAATGAGCAGTAAATCCATGGAAAACAATTTTACAGGTATTATTGTTTGTTTGTGTGTGGAAAGAGACACTTAATCAATATAATGCTCAACACATTAAAAGTTTTATAATGCAAGGAAAGCAATACTTTGGAAATAGGCCAAAAATGCATTGACTTATTTTAATTTTATTTTTTAATGAGGTTTGCCTAATGGAGGAGTTAATTCCGCAGAGGTATAGAAATGTTTTTCATGAAAGTGTTGGGTGCCATTCTTAGCAGAATGAGACTGTCCAGATTTTGAGAAACTCTTGCAAGCTGCTGCAATTCTGCCACTAAAACTATAAAAGCAAACTTAAGAGGATGCCACGAAGCAAAAGCTGACATTTGTACAATATCCTGCTTAGTCATCCATTATTTGCAAGGTCTCCCTTCTGAAATCTTAAACAGGTTTTTTACATATAAAATGCCTGCTTGGCTTAAAAGACAGTAGTTGGTGCTTTACCACTGGAGTTCAAGGACTTTTCAAAGACCAGGTGTTTTGAGGATAAAGTTGAAGCACTGAGGAAAGTTAAGTAAGACTTTGGAAATGTCTGTTGCAACTGTGATTTATTCTAATCTGAAGTGTGTTAAAGGGATAGAGAATATAATAATTAACATTGTTGATAATATAAACTTCCTGTAACTGACTGGTATTGGATCTGTATAACCACCCTGCCAAGCATGAGTATGTGCAGAAAATACATAGTAGGCAGCTATTACCCATGCAGTTTTAGGTTAGTGTTTTGGGATATGCCTGGTTATGCTAAATATGCATCTCAAGCATATTTCCTGGCACAGCGACACTTGAACTTGTGCTGCTTGAAGATTTTTATAGCTCTAAGAGAGCATCGTGGCTGTCCTGTGCCTTCTCAACTTCCCAAGGCTTTTGTAGAAATACATCTCATGTGGCTCACCTCTTACTTCATTTTTCTGTGTATGACTGATGTCAGTCAATAGGCAAAATATCTGTCAATTTTATTTCTCATAAATATGTAAAAGAATATCCACAGTAAATGTTCGAGGCTGCGCATATTGCACAGTAGGGGATACTTTATGTTGAGACAGTAGGAAATTTTTGTCTAGGTCTCAACAGGAGGATTAGACTAAGTTGTTTACAGTATATTCAAAAATTATAATTCTCTCTCATGTAATGATTAATCTCCATAAATGCTCTCACATAAATGCTCTCACATTTTTTGAGAGGCTCTTATTGTTCTGATCTTTTCTACAGCAAGTTCTCCTTAAGCCATTGAAGCATATGGAAGTGACCTGCATTTATCTTAATTTCCAAATGTAATGGCTGAAGAAAGCAAATGAAAGGATGCAATCTGTCTTTTTTTTTTTAATGTGTTATGGTTTGGTTTTATTTTAAATAAGCTGAATACTGGAATGTTTAGTGTATGAAATACCAACTTCAAATGAATTCTCCAAACTAAAGCCATCTTGCAAATGCTTATATCTTTTATTTAAAAAAAAAACAACAAACAACAAAAAACCCACACATATTCAGACTTATTTTCAGTCACTGCTGTCCCCTAAGGTGACCTGTCAGCATCATGACTTGGAGCTCAAGGGGGATGCAACTTGCAGATTTTTGAAGAAAGATGTAATTTAATGTGAAGAGCAAGGATTGTTGCTCTTTCAAACCAGTGCTTTTGCATTTTAAATTCACAGAGCTGTTCTTTCGTTCACAGCAGAGTCAAAGATTAGACTGTTTTCCCACTCAGCCCATGATGCCATGGCAAGGTGCTTTTTGGTGGTGTTGGCCTCCTGCCCCAGTGGCAGAGCCATGGGACTGGGACATACTCTCTTCTACTGAGCACATTTGCAGGAAGCAGGCGTGCACAAGCGCCTCTTCTTTCCTAACGTTAGGAGATACTTCCCAGATTTCCACCTGAATTGAGGCTTTGCAAACTGACAGGCAATGGAAGATTTTGGTACAAATGAGTCTGTGGGTGGGTATGCTTCTGGTGCAGGAGGCAACACAAGCTTAAGCTGCATATTGTGTTCTTTGTGCTCAAAATGCTTTTCTTTTAGGCTCTAGGCTACCTTCAGTGCTTAAAGATATGGGGTTTTTTTTTCAGACTCTTACATTGTAAATACATGTAAATACTGTGAAAATTAAATACAGTTCTGCTCTAAAAATGTGCATAAACCCAACGTGATGTTAGTTCTTCTGTTTGGCTTCTTAATTCAAGTAGCTGGCAGATCTATCCCAGCTATCTTGCTGCAATCTGATTCTGAGGTTAGAAAGTCAAGTTTCCTTCCCGCAGTTTGTGCTTCTTAAACAGGAATAAAAGTTCTTCAGATGAGCCTTGTCTCAAGTAACATCTGGGCAGCCCTCTGGTATTCAAATTATGCTGTACAGAGACCCATTGTGCAACCCTGTTGACTTCAATATAGATGCATTTGAGCAGGTATCTGGGACCAGATTAACAGCTTTCTTGATGTGAAAAACAGTATTTCATTTGTCCCAGAGTGGCTTTGACCAGCAAGAATGAAAGATAAGATTTATTTTTTTTTAATCTACTGGCAAGTGATGTTATTTGTGGTGCCCACAGGAAGCCAAGTTGTTGAGTTCAAGGTGTTTTTTTCCTAAATGAGATTTTTGAGACTGTACTACAGTTGATGTATATGTGCTTATTTAATGCATATAAATGTGCTTTATTTTGAGAAAGTGTTAGTTTTAAATTAAAGATTAGCAGTTAAATATTCCTTCTACAGTGGCAAGTATGCACTGGCTGCGAGTTTTACTTGCTGATGCTCTAACACCAGCTGATCTCAGCCATGCGGTGGAGGATTTTAACCTGCTGTAGCTTGCAGTAGCTGGTGGCAGGCTAAGGTTGTCAGTGGGACATCATTTTTTTGTGAAAAGCTTGTGGACTCTTACTTGTAGATCCATCCCTAATGGGTTAATATTTGTATATTGATCCCACTTATTGAAAAGATGTTTATAAGCTGAGGATCTGCATATGGGTGCGATGGATGTGACAGCAAGCTGATGGTGGCTTTGAGCAAGGCTGTATGAAATGTCAGTTATTCAGCATCAAAAGCTGTAGCATGTATATGAAGCATTTCTAATTGCAAAAAAAAAACCCACCTCTGTGCAATGTTACCTTCTGTGAAACAACATCATGGCATCTTGGGGAGCCAGGGGAAAATTAGGAGGAGACAGTAAAGTGTAAATGTTTAAGTATTCACGGATGGATATTTAGTATAGATCATATTTTAGATATGAGAGAGGGGAGAAATCGTGCAACTTCACTAAGTATTTTCCAAGTCTAACGAGACTTTGTTGAGGAAATCTGATGTGAAGTGTTTGTAGGACCTTTCTGTTGTGAATTTTGCTTGAGATATCAAGTAATAATTTCCTGCTTTGTTGGATAGAAAAATAGTGTCCATTAAAATGAGTGATTATGAGAGCCTTTTTTGCTGCTGGTGATATAAGCTGATGTTGTTTTGAATGGAGGATTCACCACAACACTGCCAATCTTGAGGATTCCACCGTAGTCAGAAAAGGGTTTGGTATACACTTCCATTTCTTTTTTAGCATTGTGAAATAAGCTCATTTCTAGCAAGTCTCTTAATGGTGCCTTTGAAAAACTGAGTAATAAAGAAAGTTGAGCAAATTTTTTTTTTCTCTGCATAACTATGTTCTGTAATTCACATAGGATCAGTTCTATGAATCTTAAATTAACATTAAATATTGTGATATAATATGCTTTCTCCAAGTATGAGGTCTGTGGAAATAGCATTTATTCGTTTATTTGGCTTTATTAATCTTGTGGTTAGAAATGAAGGAAATAATACACGTTAGGAGTTGCCGTCTCTCTTTTTCTTTTTCTTTTTTCTTTTTAATTAGCCTATGCATACAGCTTAAGAGAGAAAAAAACTTGTTGCCTCTATGATGTTAGCAGATTAAAGTGAAATAACTTGAGATGGTATTCCAACAATTTAAATGAGGAGCCCAGGAGAAGCCAATCTTCTTAAGGGAGATGGTGAGCTCAAAGCCTGAGCTGCTGGCAGAAGGTGTTTGGGAGTCTGACAGTAGGTTTCCACCTGGGCTGCTGAATTTCAGCAAGCTGACCCCCCACTGCTGTGCAGCACTGAACTCAACACTTTGTTTAACAAAAACATAACTTCTTTAGCTGAGGTATCTTCCAAATAAGACTATATGTCTTTTTTAGAGTATCATAAAAAATGGAGGATCTATAGCTTCCCTTCCTAGATTGTTTCTGTGGTTTATTACCCTGCTTGTTAAAAGCTTTTTTCCTGATTCAGTCACAGTCATTTGTTTAAAAGGTCTTTAAAAGTCCTTTAAACATGCAGTCTCACTTAAAAGCCAAGTGACCTATTTTTAAATTTTCTGTTATCTTCAGTCTTCTAATTATTACTTTCTGCATTTCTCCCACCAATGTTGTGGACATTTGTGTTGTGTATTGCATGTTAGTTTTCTTTCACTCATTTCATAATTGAATACTCCAAACAAATTCATCTGAAGATTACTATGGTGTGGTTTACTCCAGCAGTTCATGTTGAGCTCCCATTGGGTGTCTTGAGCCCACTTTTGCCACCCTAAAAAAAGCAGCAAAAAGGAGAGAGTGAGGATGTACCATGGTGGCAGCCCTTTCTGGTTGGGATATCAAAAGGCAGAATTTCAAAAATGTTTGTTGAATGGGCTTTCCAGACCAGAGCACTGTTATATCAATGCTGTATCCTCTGCCAGTCTTTAATTGATAATCAAATACCCAGAAAAATATTAGTGATTTGAGAGTAGAGCACAGTGTGGTACCAGGGCTAGACCTGAGTCCTGCAGAGCCAGATGCAGCAGCATGCAGTGATGCTCCTTCGCCTGCATCTGGTTGTGGAGGTGGCAGCCTGTTATTACTGTGCTTTCTAGTGTGTACTTTCTCTGATTTGTACGTTAGTAGTCTAAGCTAAAAATGTCTTGAAAAATAAGATAATACGTTTGGCAGAAATCTTGAGTCCATATTTACGTGTGAACTTTCGTTAGTTAAACTTAACCTACTTCAGTAATGGATTGTATGCACCCATTTTGAGGCTAGTCTTCCAACAGCCTGAAAGCTTTTCATTGCTTTTCTTTTCATTAGCTTTTCCAAAAACTTTTAAAAACTGTATCCTTTGGGGCAGATGTCTTACTCAGTCAAACTTCTCAATGCAGGCTTGTTATAGCCTACTCAAGCTTGCTAATCTAAATATGCATATCACTAATAGACGTAAATTAGGAGGATGCTTAAACAACCAATGGGCTGGAAATTATTAATTGCCTTTTTATGATGCAAGCCTCTCATTCAGGATCTAAGTAATCTGTTGCTTTCTGTGTGACATGTCTGCGCTCTGTGGGTAATCATTTACAAAGTTACCTAGCAATGGCTCTGTTATTTCTGGATTTTCCTGGGCTTTCTATTCTTGTCAGTTTTGTTCATAAGCCATGTCAATTGGGGAAAATTGGCCAAGGTCTTTATTTTTCCTAACGAATTTCCTATAATTTTTGTTCTCTCATTTGACGTTCAGTATTCTCTATTATTTGGTGTGGCCTCTCATTTGTTACCAAGCTAGGATGGGCTTTTACCTAAAGTTTGCGGCATTATATTGTCAAATGGAGCTGTGGATTGGAGTCTCTGTCTGGCTAATTCACAGCTGGTTCCCCGTTTCTCATAGCTTGACCATTGGCAATCCAGACACTGTGCTTGCTGGAGCAAGTCTGGCCAATTCTGAAGAGACTTAGCAGATTGGCCATGACTTTGCATTGTGTTTGGGTTGCCCAGTTGGATTTTGATGACAGAGGACTGAGCAGCTTGGCACTGTCTGGTCACGGATAGCTGCAGAAATTTGAGTGCTGGGGGATATAATCACCAGCGAACTTTCTGACACCTGCAAAGCCCATTAACTGTCTCCTTAATATTTTATTTTAGACTGCAACAGAGATGGCAGTTTAACCGAGCATTGTCTCATGCATGTGTGACCAAACAGTGATGTCTCTTCTCTGTAGACATCTGCTAGTTACTAGTGCGGTAGCTTAGTTGCTTAGTTTTGCACTGGAAAGCAATCTATGTATTTAGAAACTCAGACAACTTGTTAGAGACAGTGGGAGGTCTAGAGCATGTATCTTTAAATTTGAAGACTTCTATTTCCCTAGCATAATTCTTTTCATTTTATAGCTTGCTTACTCGATGACATGCATTCTCTAATGCAATTTGATCACAGAGCCCTCTCTATGCCTTCTGTGCTGCAAAGAGCTAGCTACAGATCTGTCCCAGTACAAAATCAAGTTAACAACTGAGTCATCTGCATATGTAAAGCAGAAAATGAGGCTTCATGTGAAATGCTGTATGTGTCTCATAACCTGTTCAGGAGGGGTAGAACCTGTAGCTTTAATACTTGAAGGGTGAATAATCTTGCCCTTTTTCATTAATGCTGTTCATATCAAAACAACTGATCTAAAGGAGGAATTTTTACTTAGTTTTCTGTTTTAGCCAAACTCTTGGAATTGGTATACTAGGCAATTGGGGAAGGGTTAGGCAGAATGTTAATATTTTCAGTAGCATTTCTTTGTGTGTCACAACACTAGTTTGTTGTACCATTGCTGTTACCTTCAGTATGATGTCCTTCCTGACTTGACAGCTCACCTCAGCTAGAGACGCAAACTGGGAGTGCAAACTTGGGGCAAAAGAGTTGGTATGGATTTCAGTCAAGAAACAAACAACAGACCTTAGTCCTTCCTTAGTCTGTGAAATAAGAGTGATTGCACTGGTACTGCTCCTTTTTATGCCTAAACTTCAAAAAGTTATTTAATATCTTCTGTTGCAGTTGTATTTTTTTAATTTTAAAAAGGAAACATTTTAATCATTTCCATACATGTGCTGACTTGAAAGGGTAAAATTATTGCATCATCATTTTATAGCAGTTGGCAGAGAAACTCTTGTGCTAATTTTATCCCAAATCGTACCAACTTAAAGCACTTCTCACGCAGTCTTGATTTCTCAGTACTTTTTTTTTATACTTAACGCACAATTTATATGCTTTCTGTAAAGATTCAGAAGTCTAAATGACCTTGTCCCTGTTTGGATGCCCTTCATTTTATCTAGTACAGATTGTCAAATGTAATGTGGTGGCTCTTATGATAGAGTAGTCCCAAAAGTGATGGTTCTGTGAGAAAAATACATCAGGGTGACAGTGGTGTATGACAGAGGGAAGGAACTGATTATAATATTTCATACTAAAAAAGGCCAAATGGCCACATTACAAATCCGGATGTAAAAAAATACAGCTGGGGGAGGGAGAATACCCCTCTCCAGGAATTGTTTTGTATTCATGAATTCAGTTTTGATTTGCTGCTTTTTTTCTTTCCTGAATATTGCAGAAACTTTCCCAAGGAAACATAAATATTTGCTTTGAATAGTTCAGAAAGTAGCTACTGTTTTGTAGAAAGTAGGGCGTAACATTTTCCTGATTGTCTGACTGCAGTAAAGCCCCCCCATTGCTCTCAAGGTACAGAGGACATATATATAAAATCAGTCTCTGCTGCATGGGTTTTTTGTTTGTCTTGAAATTTACTGTGAGCCGTTGTCCTTTCCCTTTCTTAGAAGGGAACTTCCTTGATGTCACTTATTTAAAACCAGCCATAAAGATCACGTAGTCTATATCCTGTGCTGTTTGGACTACATGTAGCACAGCCAGACCTGGCTGGTTCCTGTCTTTCCAACAAATGAGGATAATCCAAGGCTGAAGTTCACTAACTTTATTGCGCTGAGAAAGTTGCTTTCTCTCAAATTTATTCTTGCTTTCATTGCTTCTGAGTGAGGTAATGCAGCTTTTTATGCACACACAATCTGCAAGTTTTCTTGGTTTTGAGAGAGGATATAATGACTTTGAGGAAATTTTGCAGCATATTAGTGCTTCAACAATACCTTTCTTCCTAGTTAAATGCTGTATTCCTGTTTAATTTTTGCAATGGTTCTCTCTAATTTCAACTATATTTTCAGCAAACATCATATTAAGAAGAAAATGCAATGCCAAGGAGGAAGTGAGACTACTTTCTTTTGAAGCAAAAAGGTGTTTCCACTGATCAGGTTTGCATCTTGCACAGAAAACTAAAACACTGTTATTTTGCCATTCGCATACTGCACCTTGTGTAGTTGCATTCTTAAACTTTAATTGTCAACAGTGTTTAAAAGTGCTTGTAAACAAATCTCAGGCATGAGTTAATTTAGTCAGTCAAGTGGTAGAATCTTTTACTTTCTCTTTTCCTTAGCATAATGTATATTGTTGCAGCTCTCTTAAAAGACATATGAGCACAGCTATTTGTGTGAACTAGAAAACCATCTGTTCAGAATTTGCTGTCTGAAAACTTTCTTCCTGCAATAGTTTTTCATTCTGATTTCAGACCATGGTATATTATATATGTTGTGTTTCTAGCTTAGGTCAGTAGCAGCTGAAAGACTGTTGCCTGTGTGCGCATTTAGATAACCTCTGGAGAAGGTCTTTATTGCTGAATTTCTTTGAAAGCAGAAGTTCCAGGAGATGAAATTTGTCTGTGAAGAAGTAATAAAATACAGTTATGGTGGTTCCTAGGACTGTTCTTTCATTTCTATCCAGACAAAGTTTTAGTGATCTTTGCTGGCAGGGACCTTCATGTTGCACCAATATCAGTGGATCAAGTCCTTTTTTCCAACTCAGCCCTGGATTGGAGGCAGAGGTTTCACATTTCTCTAGAAATGTCATTAACAAATATGGGAAAACTTTACCATAAAATACTAAACTTTGAGAAACAGAACACTTCAACCCATGTAACTGCAAGCCTACAAACCTGAGATCCATAGTATGGAAAGCACTAGAATAACAGTTGTCAGAAAAGTAGGTAGATGCAAAGTAATTGAAATAAAATGTTTGCCAAAAGTAATTGTACCAGACTAAGATTAAATTCCAGTGGAGCCTTTGTTAGAGTGGCAAATGGAAAATATTACTTTAAACTAGAGAGAAAACAAAAAAAAGTGTTGGATTAAGACTTTCTCACAGGGAGACACCAATCAGTTGTGCCAGGGAATTTTTATTAGCAGATAAGAACTGTTTTTTGTCTTCTGTAATTTTATTCTGCCCAAGTTTATGGCAGCAACTAAAAGTCAAGCACAACTAAATGCATGATCTTTCATTTCCTATGCTTGAGCCGTGTCGCACTTCTATAATTGGTAGTTCAGTGCCTACACACAACTCTGATCCTTTTGTGTGGTGATGATAATCCTCAGCATTGTGCTAAGGGAGCAAATTTTAGTAGAGCAGTACTGTTTTTATGAAAATGTGAGGAAAGAAAGACCTGGGACACCATTAGACCATGTACAAGTAACATTCTGAAAGTAAGATGATCCATGTGGTGTAGGAGTGATATCATGTTTAGTAGTAGTGTTCAGCACTTCAGAGAACCCATCCTACTTGAAAGCTCAGGAGATGAGCAGTCCCTTTATGGCTTGAGACTAGTAAAGCAGGTAATGTCTATCTGAGGGAAAGGAAGGCTGAGAGAACATATGGTTATGTGTGGAAGGGCTTGTTTTGTTTTTAAATAAGGCTTTTAGAGGGAGTAAGGACTGTTCTAAATTTGGTTTGGTTTGGTTTTTTTAAATTATTTATTTAAGGTGAAGAAGAGTAATGCTAGGATGAGTGCATATAGCTTGAGTTATTTGAGTTTAACCTGGAGATTAAAATGGTTCCAGTCATTGGAGAGATAAATGTTCAGAAACAACTCTTTGGATGGGAGTAGTAAGATGAGAATATTTGATTAGGTTTAGAATAGGACTTTTGAATTTATGAAAGGGATTACCTTGTAAGCTGAAGGACCACACGAACCATGAAGTCTCATCCAGTTTCATAACCAGTTCTGTTAAGCATGGAAGAACTTCAGTGTGATAACAGAAAGATAAACTGTTAGTTTCCTTCATTCTGGTACAAATATGGAAAAAGTAAGTTAAGACTTGTCATTCGTTATGATTCAGTGAGAGAAATATTTGGTTAACTTATGAAGAAAATGCCTGAGAAAAAAAACTTACTCTGGTACAGTTTGGACAATTCAGTTATGGTCAAAAATGTTAGGATGTTTTTGTATTCTAATTTGTTTATATACAACTTGCAAACTATGTAATGAAGCAGTTCAGGTAGTCGTAATGGGCTACAGCCCTCTCAAATGAAAGCAAACAGAATTTCACAGTAGGTTAGTGATTGTTCTATTATTATTATTTTTGTAGCATCCTATGTAAGATTGATATTTTACATGTTTACAGTCCAAGACCGCACAAGGTAATTTCTGCATCATTTCATAATTGTTTTTAGTTTTCCAAAGGCTGTATATGAGTGGGCATTTAGGCACTGAAGCAGTCTAGCTGAATCTAGTGCTTCTTCAGTTTTGATTTCAGAAGATTTATTTTCCTGGATTACTGCAATGACCCAGCAGAGATTGGAGAGAAAAATGATAGATTCTTTTCATTCATTTTACTTCTGTGTTTGTGGTGGCAGTAAATTCTGTGGTTTTGGCTCACTGCAGGAACATGCAGAATTGTATTTCTGGGTAGATTATCAACCTTTTTTTTTTTTTTCCCCCCACTAGGAATTGGAATTATAAAGAGGAAACTTTTAAAGACATTTGAGGAGCAAGGTTGAATGTGTATATATGAATCCTATTTTTCTGCAATGCAGTTAGAGAGCTGTGCAGAGAATGTGGAAACCTTTGGCAGTATTTTCAGAGCAGAGCACTCATGCTGAATAAAAACTAAGCAGTAAAGAAAAAAAAGAGAACAAGAGAATAAAAAAAAAAAAATTGCCTTCCAAATAGAGTCTGGAAAGCTAATGAGCATATGACATCATTTAAGTAGTTATAAAAAGATTACAGCTCCTCTGATCCAAGAAGCAGACCCTCAAGGTTTTTTGTGTTCTCTAGATGAAGGAGGTCTAGCCTTGTACTGCTGAAACTCCTTAGTGCCAGCAACACTGATTATCTTCAGGAGCAGCACCCATTCCGAGGGTTGGCAGCGAGGGGCTGTGGCACATCTCAGCAGGGACAGGCTACAGCAGCCCGAGCTAATGGGCCAGAAATAGTCTTCTGCTCTTGGAGGGCCTGCACCTGTGCTTGGTGAATGGGAGTTGCTGGAGATGACCTGGCATGCTGCTTGCATGTATCTGTGGAGACTCATAAGCCCCCGACAGGGTGATGCAAGGTGTGCAGGGCCAGGAGGGGCATGTTGGGTATGGGTGCAACACCCACCTAGGGAGGCTGCACCCCCTGCTCCTGACAAGAGTGAGCATGTGGTCCAGATCCAAACGGCCTCTGAAACCCAAACAGCCATCAAGCAGACCTTATTCACGCTTGCTGTACCGTCACAGTGAAGGAGGCTGGTGCCCATGACTATAGGTGCACAGTAAATTCACATCTGTTCTCGCACCACTGGCTTGCATAGTTATCAGGTCTTGGTGCTGTGCATCTTCCTCCATCCTGGTGTCATGCTGCTTGCCTGTGTTAACCTCCTCGCCTTTCTTGCGAAAGCCTCCATGTTCCAGCCTAAGAGCTAGTAAAAACCATGGAAACATAATTTTAATTTTTCAGTCTTAATATTTATTTTTAGGAGGGGGAAGAAAAAAAGGTACGTAACGCTTGATTTGTTGCGTTGGCTTAAAGAGCTAGCAAACCTGGGATTTTCCTCTCGTGTCGCTTTGCTGTAAGCATTTCCCTTTATGACAGCAGGGAGGCCAGCATATTACTCTGTTCTTAAGAGCAATTAAAACTTACAAATCTGCTGAACATGTTCCTCTCCATCACATCTAGATTGCATAGTGGGCAACAGCTGCTGCATCAAAGTGAACCTCAGAATGAAGATGTACCTTGATATTGAGGGAGCATCTAGAAAGACAGGGAAAGCATCTCAGTCCTCTTTCTGTGGGCAGAGGTAGTTTCAAGGCAATAGGTAGATTTGTTCTGAATCAGAGAATTTTGAAATGAGTTACATAGG
The DNA here is from genome assembly GCF_020740795.1 of Apus apus. Classification (NCBI taxonomy): domain Eukaryota; kingdom Metazoa; phylum Chordata; class Aves; order Apodiformes; family Apodidae; genus Apus; species Apus apus. Next base: position 57,510,152 of record NC_067285.1, on the reverse strand, counting down.
AGCAGGGCACTTATGTGTAATGTGCATATGGAGATAATTAGGAGTAAATCTGTGGAGGACTCCTGAAAGCTCTAAAATGTGGTGAAGCTGAGATTGAGAGAACTGATTTATGATTCTACAAAAAAAACAAAATTACAGATTAGGAAGTGTGTGTGTATATGACTTGTTGGGAATAATTTGCATAATAGAAACAGCTTGAGAAAAGCACCGTAGAAGTGAACATGCGTTTTGCCTGCTTCATCTGACATTTGCTTTTATTCTTGTCCAGCAACTGGAAACCAAAGAGAAAACTTTCAGTGTTCAGAGAAGGAATGGGGGGTGGGGGAAAGCTACAAAAGAAAAATAAGTACTGGATATAATTCAGAAAAGACACGCAATCAAACTGAACAGATTGGTCAGGAAAAGATCTATTCTGTTGCTGAAATCCAAGAAAATGGGGGAAAAACAGGAAATAGTGAAATCTGTTATCGACCATCTGCTAAGCCTAGGAACTTGAGAATCATTCCCATGACAAAAATACTAGATTGTGAACTTGTTTTATATTTCACAAGACGTGAAGTACAGACACCACAAAAGTCCAACAGAGAGTGTTGTATTACTTAAAGTTTAGAAGATATTTAAAATTCAACATATAAATCTGAGCATTAACAAGTTTGAATCTTTTTTTCCAAGATCTTCATTGATGGAGTTAACAGATCAAGCTTTGTAAGGACAAGGCAGCCCTTTCAAACTTGCAAGAAGAGAAGGGAAATAAGCAGGCTGAATTTTCTTTGGAAGGAGGCAGCAGTCTTTCTCCTCCAATTCTCATAGCCCTCCCCCTGCTTTTCTTCCTCACAAGCGTTGCCACATCTGTGGAAGTGAAGCAAAGACCTCGTAATCATTCCCATCTGACAGTGGGTCACATGGATGCGCAGTGGGAACTGTTCGTGTGCTCTGATGTTCAGGAGCTGCGCGCTTCCCTGTCCCAGCACTGCCTTCGTGGTTGATGGCATGTTTGTTCTGGCCTGCTCTCTTCTCGCCTCTCCTTTTACATATGTGTAAGAGCTGGAGGAAACGTGGTCCAAAGTAATTTGAACAGATTGGGGTACTGTAAGTAAGTAATACATTCTTCTGGATTCCGTATATTTACAATTACTCCACGTGTAAAGGTGTAAATACTGTTTTCTGTAAGCACTGTCAAAATATGTAAATGGAGTTTAATTAATGGCAGAAAATTTAAATCAGTGTGGCTATTCAAAGGCTATGTTGTTCGTTAAATTGTCAGTATTCATGAACTCCATGTACAGCTTGGAAATCGCCTTAAATGCAGGGTATTGGCTAGCTTACCTTTTTGGAGTCTTTTTACAGTTCAAAGATAAAAGGAAGAGAAATCTTTGTTAAAATTATCTGCTTGTATGAAAAATATCTATTACACAGCAGTTAGGATCCATCTGGTTCTTCCTGGTAACATTGTATTTCCCTAACTCAGGTCAATGTTTTTCTGTCAAAACTTTCCAGCCTTGTTCAGTTTCCTGTAATGAAGGAGTCAGTCTCCTTCCTAATTATAAATTTTTCACTTATAGAATATAGCTGAATTTGCTTCTCCAAATTTACTGTCCAAGTAATGTTTCATTCATCCTGTGCACAAAACAAGAGTTGTAGTAGATAAGGTTACATACAGTCACAAAGCTGTACAGTCTCAAGTCCTTCTGGGACCTCATAAGAAAGTTGATGGAAATACATTGCATTTCATGCAACAGTGTTGGCAACTGTGTGGCTCTCTGAACCTGAAAAATGGGCCTTGCTGCTCTTGCTGACAGCTTCACTCTAGAAAGAGGCTGTAAGTCTTAATGCGCAGGGAAGTGTTCATGGTGTCCTGGAGTCTTCAGCTTTCTGCCTAATCCCACAGTTTGGTCTAAATATTCCTGTATTTCCACCCATGTTGCTGCAGCGCTTTTTCCCACTCTTCCCAAAAGTCTGCCTTCTCCCACTGTTTTCCATCTCAGCTGACACATTCTCACCTTGACCTTCTGTGGCCCCCCGGTACTGGCTTGTGACACCTTCTTCTTGTAATTCTGCTTGTCGTCGCATCTCAACAGTCTTAAGAAAATACTGTTGCCTGCCCTGGTCCCATTGTGTTCAGGTTGGGACCTTCCCTCCCTTTCTAGTCTGCATAGCAGTAATGTGTTTGCTGAGATGAGGTGAGATTAAGTATCCTTTATCTCAGGTCAGGTGCAGCAGTTCACAGCAGCAAGAATGAGCGTCTGTACAGAGGGAGGAAGGGAGAAGAATGAACTTTGTTCAGCCCTCATCTACAGCTTACCCAGTGTAGGTAAAATGTGGAGGGAATACTTCTGTCAAATGCTGTGAACCACTAGCAAGGGGGTGGGTTTGAGTGGATTTTGCCCAGGCTGGAAAAAGCATCACCTCTGACTCCAAGCTCAATTCAAAGTCTGTATGCTGAAACATGGGAGTTCTGGTTTTCCAAAGGTCAACTGTAGGAGATTTGAAAATTGTCAAAACAGTGTTTTCCCCTCACTGTGATTTTTCAGAAACAACTATAGCATTTTTCCTGAAACACAAATCCTTTCAGCCTGAAACACACCTATCCTGGAAAATGTTAATACTTCGATTTAAACAAACAAAAACTTCTCTCCACTTGTGGATAGAAAGACAAATGTTGGGCAGTTTTAGTTACAGTTGCTGTTTCATTGGCATTACTTGCCACAAAATTTAAAAATGCAAAATGGATTACAGGAATAATTAATATGGTTTACATTATATTAATATAATATTTTTCTTTTTGCACTTGTAGCTGTAGAACTCATAGCCATCCTGCACACATACCAGATGTTAGTTTTCATGAGAATTTGTGTGGGTTGTGTTATGTTGTTGTTTTTTTTTCCTTTCAAATTCTTTCAGCTGACCCAGGTGCATCATATGCCACCCACAGGAGGGCAGGCAACTACATAGGGGTGACTGTGGTGATTGCTGATTCAGTAAGAGTAGCTCTGTAATGTGGTAATCTTATAGAGGGTTAGGTACCAGATTTGTACAATTTGGGTGCAGCTCCTGCATCTTGGTGAGTTGTGATCAGAGTCTGCAGCCTGATGGCATGTAGCTTCTGGCTCCCAGCAATGACATCCTGCACCTTCGACCGAGGAACGAATTCTGCAGACAGTTCATTTGATGATGTATCTATGTGTCTGTGTCTATGCATACACATGTATACATACATATAAGTTCAAAAAAGGCTTAGATGCAGCTCACGTGCAAGCTTTGTCACCCTGCAAGTGCTTTCCTTGCTGCTGTCCTCTAATGCAAGCTGCCGTGTCCTTGAGGAATGTGGAAGAGACGGAATAAAACATCCCCTGGCCTTTATTCTCTGCCACTTCAGCCCACTGCCCAGATGCACAGTTATTACAGTTCCTCTCTGCATACTGTAAATTGTAATCACTACTTAACTGTTCCCTAGCTTCAAGTTACACTTAAGTGTGTGTTTTAAATAAATCTGTATCCTGAAGCCGTTTTGGGTTTCAGATTTTTGTCTGTTTTTTCCCTCAACCAGAAAAGCTTGTACTATCAAAGAGGGAATACAACTGAAATTTAAAAAAGCCCAAACACCTCATATTTTCTTCTACTCCCCCAGTCTTGAAGTTTTTGGGAAAGAAAAAAAAGTATGTGTAGTTCACTATGTGTTTAAGCTTAATTTTACTAGTGTCTCATTAATGGCAAAAAAGTGCTCTTCTGCAAGGCTATAATTTCTGTCAAGAGTACATGTGCATCCTGGCTGCTTGCTTGAACATTGCTCAGTTTCTTTGTGGCTAAAACTTTCTGCTGGCTGGTTTAAGGGAAGAAGTACTTTATAACACATCAGTAGCTTGTCTGGCATAGTAGATCAATCATGAAGTGAATTTCTGGCCCATGTGAAGTTAGGTAGAAATTTTGTAATGGATCTCACTGAGATTTAGATCTTACTTAAGACTATGAAACTAAGACCTAAATATGTGCTCACAGTTTGATGAATTCAGTGAATTTGGGAAAACTGTTCCCTGACCTACAGTGTATTTGTCTTTCTGGTCTTATTTTCTGTCCCTCTGGTAACATGCCAGTAGTGGGTTGCCAGTGAGATGACTTTCTACAGCATCTAGGTTGTATTTGTCATTTAATGTTATCTTTGTTTTATCAAAGAAATACAGGGAGACAGAATAGTTAGCGATGAAGGAAAAAAATTTGTATTTTCAGAATTACATATATATTTCTAATCTGGTTTGTGTCCATCTTGAGAGTTGACTGTATCTCCCTGCAGTATTAGTATCAGCTGCAGCATCTCCCCCTGAACAGGAAATCTCTGCAGCATTCTCTTGTTGATTTTTTTTTTTTTTCTTTTTGTGCGGTCTTCCTTGGTATGGCCAGCATGGGTACCCTTTCCTGTATATTTAAGAGTTGGGGAGGGGATGTGTGTGTGTATTTATGTCGTATCTCCTGAGGCGGGAGCACCCCACTATTAGGTTATCTGTTAAGTATTGCTTGCCTTGGGAAGATGGATTCTTCTGGGCATGGCTATTTTTCGTGTCAGTAGAAGTTACCTGTGACATTTCATTGTTTTCTCTGTATTTGATGTCTTAATGATGTCTCTCAAGATTGAGATTAAAAAAAAAGGAGGAAATAGACTCCTTATTTCATGGCCACTTAATTTGTTTATTATTTATACAGTAAAATGGCAGCATTAATTCATAAGTAATGTAGAATCAAGTTGATTTAAGTGCTTTTGTCCACTATTAATTTTCAAGGAAACCAGTACTAGAAAGGAAATATTAGTGTCCCACCTGTCTGTATAATTACTTTTTTAAATTATATTTTCCTAACTCTGAGACCTAGAAGTAAAATAGTGCTGTGCAGTAAAGAAAACACCAATGGTATGGTACTTTATCTTTTACATATGTACATATTTATGGGATTATTTGTTACAATAACAATTTTAGTTACATAAAAGTGTATGTGTTAAGTCTGGCCATGATCATTGAACCTGTGACATGAGGGCAAAGCAGCCCAAGTGTGCGTATGATAGCTTGGTCCTGTAGAAGCATTTTACAAGCCCATATGACAGTTGGTGCCGAGATACCCTGATGATCCTTCATCCAGCCTGGGCTCCTCGGTTTCTGGACTGACCTTTTGAGTTACCATAAGTTACAGCAGGCTTGAGATTAGAGAAGATGTTAAAAATTACCTTGTCTCCCTCATTGTGTATAGAAGTTACTTGGAAAATTTGGCTAACTGTTCTTCTGTGTGTTCCAGCATCACTGCGTTATGGGGAATCCAAGAGCAGTGTACCTAATAAGCTGTATATTAGCGTGGCTAACTACAAAATTATTGTGAAGGTATCAAAACTGATATTTCTTGCTTTCTGAATTTTCAGTTACTACTTTTGAGTAATCGCGTGTGCAAAATTATGACCTTGATTTGTGTCAGAAAACTGAGCTGCCAGTCTTAATTCTTATATTACTGTAAATAGAGTATTTGTATGTATCATTTTAAAATGTTAATTGTGATGAAGTGATGCTATGCTGAATATTGCCTATTGATAGAAGTATTACACGGCTGCTTTCTGTGTGGCTGCCTGAAAAACAGTGCCCATCATGGTGTCCAGATTAGTTTGAGATGTACTCTGTTGGGAATTGAAGAAAAGTTTAGAAAGAGACAAAAATAGTGGTGGGGTGGGAGTTGCCTTTCTTTTACAAAACTGGTATCTTACCTTTCCTAAGCATCTCTTGTAATATTTTACGTTGTATAACTTTTGAACATCTTGCCTTTGAAATCTGTGTCAGATCGGTCAGCATAGGATTTGCTAGACCAGGGTATTTTTGACTGCTGCAGCTCCAAAGAGCTTTCTTTGCTTAAGTATCAAGTTGTTAATACAAACCCAACAGGTGCTGCTTCTGAATTACGGATGACTACACAGTCACTTTATAGTTTTAATAAAGGTCTAGGATAAAATGCTTCAGGTTGTTTACAAATAGGCTTCAGCAAATAACCACAGCTGCCAAATGCAGTATTTTTACTTTAGTGCAGGCACAGCATATAGCATTTCTGACTGAGATGGGAAGACGAAAAACTAGCTTTATGTTTTGTATTTTGTTGAAAGAATCCAGAAGAAACCTGAGGAATTGTAGAGAAAAATATATGAACGTATAATACAGTATGTGCAAACTTCATGATGACACACTTATACAAAAAACCCACAAACCTCTTTTAGCCAGTGAATACTTTTCTTTTTTCACCATATCCAATATTATCAAGATGGCATTGCTGATAGAAAAAAGAACTTGAAGGCATATTTCTGCGTCAAATACACTTATCTTTGGAATAGCTTAATATGCAAATTGTACTCTTAAAGGAAAAATACTTTACATGCCTGACTTCTGAGCCCTTTAAATCCTACCCAGAGATGTGTTTAGCATGCAGAAGAGTGAATGAAAATGTCTGAATTTTAGGAGAAAAGCTTGAGGAGATAAGGAAGGGAATACAAACTAAGGTAGTCACAAGGGGAAAAACTCTTGAAGTGAAAGCTTAGAAGTGAGAAGTATATGTAAGTCTTCTAGTCTCCTTAACATGCTGAAGTTTAATGCTTGAATTACGGTATAAAAATGCAGGAGGAGTAGTTCAATATAAAGTAATTAACAAATATTGACCAAAGACTGGGGAGGGAAAAGATTTAAAAGATTTTGTGTATTCATCCATAGCCATAATTGGGAGATGGAAAGCAAACAAGCAGTCGTTTGCAATCTGTGATCTCTCCTCAAATAATTGGAAAATTAGCTGTAAAAGCAGTAAACATCCAGTGAAGAGAATGGCTTTGTAACATGTTTCAATTCATACATAAATTTACAGCAAAAGTTGTACAGCCTCACAGTTAGTGCTTCTAACTTTTGCGTGGGATGCTCACGCACTTTCTTAGTTGGGCAGACACATTCAACTTTTAGCACTCGCAAAAGTATTCTGTGTATCGAGATAGCATCCTTGTTGATTTGTACACAAAGGTCTTCATGGAGCAAACACAGAGCAAACAAGTGATACCTCTCTCTCCTGGAGAACCAGCAGTCCCATTTGTGCATATATTGATGAGCTTGTTTGGAATTTCACCAAATACATTTAATCCAAACTGAATGGGAGTTTTGCCATAGACTGTCATGAACTTCCACAGATTTAGTATTCAGCATCCTTTCAGATCTGTGAATCTCACTGTTAAGGGAAGGGAAAAAAAAGAAGGGAAAAAAAAATACGACCACACAAATTTCATGAAGTATGCATTGTATAAAGGATTAATGATTATAAGCATATGGTACCTTTCCATGAACAGACTTGCATATGCATAAAACTTTCTTTAGAAGCAGCCTTGGAAGCATGTAGAGCTTCCAATATATAATTCAGACCACTAAATTAGATTTTCTTCATCCCCCTTCCCCCCCCCAACACGTTACTGTAAAGTGACAAGAGATAGGAGTAAAGGTTCTCATTAATTCCTTTGTTCCCTACCTTCCGTCTCCTTTCTCCCAAGAGATTTCAAGGAATCATAGTTAAACATTGGTAGTCTGACTCCATGATGCATTAAATGTGAAGAGATTGCCTGTAGCTGAAAGGCAAAAATCTAAAAGGTTATTGGAAAATACAGGGAGAGAATAGCTATATAAAGAAACTATATGGTAGTTTGTGAAGGAGTTGATCACGCACCTCATCAGCACTTATTTTCTCTTACTGGGAAAACCAGGAGAGGGTGATTGATTGAAATTGGGTACCAGTATGACCTATTCTATATTCCATATACAGTCCTTGTAGTGAATTAAGGTGGTTTGTGGTGGGGGACGATTAATCTTGACGTGCATCAGTTGTCCTGTACTCTGTTAACTCTCTTCTGCAGGCTGACAGCAAACAAAACTCTAGAGGGGTTCAGAATTACATTTCTTTATCTAATCTGAGATGGTTTTGAAGTGGATCACATTGGTGATTGAAGTTAGCAGTGTACAGCAGCTGAAAAACTTTGGCTCTATTGTTGGGCTAATTCCATCTCAACATTGCTCATTGTTGTCCTTGCATCTAAGTTTATTTTTAGGTGGCAGTTCATGAGAACATAGAGAAGAGGGGTGAGAGACAGGGAAAGAAAGATTGTTGGACTAACAACCTTAATATACAGAAGTAAGCTGGTGAAGAGTTAGATAACTAGAAGTCGTCCTCAGAGATTTGGAAATGTTGATGAGTAAATGTTAAGATCAAGTATGAACATTAAGTTAACATCAGAGTGTTAGCAATTTATAATGAGGTTTTATATTTATTACATCTTCAAGTAATGTGCCCTCCTTATGTAGATTATGATTAATCACATGCTTTGTTGCGTGAAAATACAGTTCTGATGAACTCACAGCAGGGGAGGATGCTGCAAAATTAAGTGAGGGCTTGGGACAGGTAAACATGGCAGACGGTATTTCAGATGGGCTCCTTCACATTATCTTCCAGGAACAAATATGTGGGATGCGGTAGTATTTTAAGCAACAAGCTCATTTGGACTAACATAACTACATGCATTTGAAATAACTGGGTAGACAGTAATTTAGAAGGTGAAGTTCACTAACAATTTGACAAGTAGTGCTGTACTGTCACTCATCAATCTGATAATTTAGTTATGAAATGTTTTTGCAGTTTGTCCAAGATACCGCTGTCTCATAGAGCATCAGATGAGATGGCTTGTTGGGTAATTTTAATAAGGAAATTGCATAAAAGCAGGAATGAAGGACACAGCTTCAGGTGGTAGTGATTGTTGTACGTATGTGAATTTCTTGAAACACTAGCTGCAGTAATATACAAGTGATGCATATAATCTTTCTGTACTACTGGGAAAAAACAGTACCTTGGAGCACTTGAGTTTAGCAACTCACTTGTTGATGAAGTGAGGCCAGAACAGGTTTGGCATCCCCCCATCTTTCCCTGGCCCCCCAATCTGCTTAGCAGAATCAGAAAAGAATATTTTTGCCACTTTTTCACTTTAAATTATTTAATGTTTGATGCATTTGAGATGGAAAGAATTTCAGATTTGGAATGCAGAGTAATTCCCAGTAGCATTTTGCATGCAAAGGGAAGTTGTAGATTATTCCTTATGGGAGGAGCCACCTGGAAGGAGCACCCAGTCCCTGCTTCTCTGCCAGTCTCCAGACTGCACCCACCCTGGTTCTGTGCAGAAGGTAGTGGAAGGAAGATTAAAAAGTCACGGAAATAAGAGATGAAAAAACCTGCAGGACTCTCTTAACTACATTTCTGTCAATGAGATACTGTTTCCTATAATACAATCTTAAATCCTTTATTCATTAAAATTTTAAAACACTCAGCTTCAGAATAAAATGCTTCTGTTCCTTTTCTCCTTAAAAAATAATGCACATATGACTACTGGAATTGCATTGTTATATTTAAAAATACCTTAACAGGCTGGTTTCTAATGAGCAATTCTTTTCTGATAGCAGTGCACTTTTTCTAGAGCAGTGGAACAGCTCATAAATAGTTAATTGGAGCGACAGCCCTACTGGTGCACTTGAGTAACAGTCTTGGTGGATAACTTCTCAATCATGCAAACAGGCACATTGCAGCCTTATCAGGAGCAGCAAAAATACGTCAAATTTTGAACAGAAATGGAAGTCACTGACAAACTTTCCCATCTAATTCTAATTAAGTATAAAGCTGAAGCATGTTTGCTTAAGACAGCTGTATCCAAAGCAACCCAGACTTTTTTCTGTAAATGTTTTTTTTTAGGACACAATAATCATTAAAATAAATTGTGACCAAAGTAAAATGTTGCAGTCCTTGTTTTATAGAAATTACTGTTTATTTTATATTGTCTTTATTTCAGCTGTTCAGTTTATAGGTTATCCCTGTTCTCTCTTTCACAGCACTGGAATTTAAAAATGTCTATCATGTTTTGTTAATACAATGGCAGTGAATGGAATTACTGTATTTTTAATAAAAGCTCTTCAGTTTTAATGAGTAAAGAAAAAATGTAAAATATAATAACCCAGGTTTTAGTATTTTCTGATCACAAGTCGAGCCTTCTATATAATTTATTAAAGTAGCATAATGTCCTTAAATTTGAGGTCAAGATTTTGCAGGCTTAGCAGAGATTTTCATGCATAAGGGAAAGATGAAACTTTAAAAATATTATTTCAGCAGTTTCATAATTTAGGATTGTGACCTCATGCTCTAAGAATAATCACGGCACATCATGATCAGCAATTTATCAATATTCATTCATAGCCTTCTTAGAGTCTGTTCATATCATGGTTGTGGTGTTTGTGTTTTTTTTTCTTTTCATGCAACCATAATGACTTCAGGATAGCTAGTAAATGCTTTAAGAAGCACAGCCAGTTGCATTACTTATTTAGAGGGGCTCTAACCAGTATCTACAGTATTTATGAAAGCCCTTTTTATTATCATCTTTCCTGTATTTGGTTGTTACACTTTCTACTGCCAGTTGGGACCAGTGTTTTTTGGGAGTTATCACAGTGACCCCAGGGTGCCCCTAGGACCTGCATTTGTGGCTGCCTGGGAACAGCTATCAGCTGTGCTTTGTCTAGGGCCACCAATAATTTGTTGTGGCTTCAAGAGTGGTTCCTGCAAAAACCTGGCAGGCTGCCATTGGTTTAAGCTGTAACTTTAATGGCAGAAAAGACTAAGAACTTAGCTGAGCTTCTGTAGGTGCTTAAAACTAGTCTGTGGCTGTAGATTAAGTGGTGTTGCATTGATCCATAGTCAAGATGGTCAAACACTGAGAGCCAGCTGTAAGGAAATCACAAATCAGTGGCATGGTCACTTTATTAAAGTATCTGTCTGGCACCTGTGATGAAGCAGTAAATGAAGTTCTCCAGCCTACCCAGCTAAGAGCAGCTGGCATCAAAATAGAGCAAACTTTTATATCTATCCAGTAAATACTGCACAGAAGGGCAGCGGGCACTTGAGGTATTTCTGCTGGAGTAGTTGGACAGGGCATACCACCTGGCCTAACAAAGGACACAACCTCGTAGTTTGGAAACAGGTGTAATCCTTCACTTCTTGCAGGAAAAAGAAACTTCAACCTTTGCTGGAATAATGGTCAGCAAATCTGGAAGTTTAGTTGAGGAACAGTTAATGCAATTTTGCAGCCAAGGCAATCTCAGAAAAGCTGAGAATAAGGGCCTGTATATCATCTTTGTCAAGTAAACCAAAGCCTGTAATACCATTAATCCCAAAGGTTTCTTCAGGCTTCAGCAAAATTCAGCTGTTTGGGTGAGCTCTTGATTTGGCAACTCTGGCAAATGTTTTCAATCAAGGCAGAACATAGCAGCTTTTTGCTCTCTGAAGGGCACAAGGCAAGGTTTTGTCCCCATCCTTATCTGCCTTGCTATCTTGTAGGTAGAGCTGCTTCCCGGCATGTTTAGCGGCTGCAAAAGGGATAAGTGCATACCATGTTACAGGATTGAGGGAATTTTCAACTTTCAGCAATATTTGCATCAAATCCAAGGTCGTGCAGTGATAACCTGCAGCCCACTCTGTGCCAGCAGCTGCAGTTGGCTCCCAAATGCCAGGAGGGACTGACTCTCTAGATCATTCTGCTGAACAGCTTGGCTTGAGCGCTTTCATGAGGAAAACTGAGGTCCTGCTTCAGCCTCACCCTGCTACAAAATGTACATGTTAGCAGCGCAGACTTGACATTTGTAGGCAATTTCTGATACTTCTGCAGCAAGTTGTCAGCACTGTGCTTGACAACAGAGTCACGAAAGAGGATAACAAAAGGCAGAGCAACATTTGCGAGATTAAAGCTGTGTTTCTGGAATGAAAGAATCACTGAACTTCAAACAAGTGCTTGGTATGCATTTACTTTTATTAACGTTCCTCTGTATGACTGTGAAATTTAGGTAACAGCCTTGTTTCTTCCAAGCGTTTACCAGTTCCTCTTGGATGGACTTTGAGTCCTTGCTGGTGTAAAAGGCCTGCAAAGGACTTTAGATGTTGAGTTCTTACAAGTGTTTTCAGATACTCAGCTTAGAAACAATGTTTTTTTAGATACAGGAGCACAGATGTATATTTTCAAAGAGAAGGATGGACAGGGTCTTGACTGAAGCTGCTTTCTATGGCCTCATTAAAACCAGAATGGCTCTAAGGCAGTTACAGAAAATATTGCAAAGATGAGTTCAAGGAATGTCCACATTTGGGGTCCAAAACCACACAAAAGATGATGACACTGTCAACTGTGGTAAAGCTTTTGCAGATTCAATAACTAGACTTTTATAGGTATATTCCAAACTAGGTTACATTGCTCAGGGAAAAGAAGCATAACACCGAATACATTAATCAGATCAGTATCTGTAGGTGTAATGTGCTGCAGAGTTGGGGTTAATTTCTTGCCATCTTAAGTAAAAAAAAAAGCTAAGTCTTTCTACAGAGAATAGTAGGATTTAGTTAATCATCATAATGTAAACTTCTTTCCAGAAGCGTGCAGAAGACTTTCAGGGATATGTAGATATAATGCTTCGCACCACATCTAATGTGCAACGTGACAGATGTGGTGTTTTGTGTTTGCTGTTTTTAGAGGTAGTTGATACTACAGTCATTTTGAATTGCAGTGTCTGACCCATTTGGGCTTAAGTCTCCTAATTGCTTTGAACCGAGGGGCGAGGATTCCCCTGTGGGGGTGAAGAGAGGACTCATGGGCTGTGCAGTGTAGCAGCAGAGCTACCTGTGAGCTTGGTTCAAATGAGCTGGGGTGAGGGCTGCTAACACAATTCCTAACTGCTGGTTTCACTAATAAGTTAGTTTTGAATGGGCTAACCGAAATACGAAGTCCTGTCAAAAAGTGGGACTTCCCTGTCTGTCATGTCCCCTCCCGGCCCCATCCCTAAGGAGACCTGGAGGGCACAACAAAGGTGGGGCTGCTGTGCCTGCGGCAGCAGGCTCTGCGCAGCTCCCCTCAGCAGTGGGCCTGCTGCTCTCCTGGCCCCTTGCTCTCAGGTCACTGCCCAGGCAGCGGGGCAGGCACCAGAGGCTGCAGACCACACAGGGAAGAGAGATGACAACCTGGAAGAACGAGAAGGAGGGTCAGAAAGGTTTGTGTTGGCTTAGGGGGTGTGTTTGGACACACTTAGTGGGACAACAAGCAGGCTCTTCTGAGAGGATTGCATGGTTTAATTGAGCAGATGATGCTTTTTAAATATGCAAGTATGTGTGAGCATCCAAAGCTTTAAAGTGATGATAGTTTTTGAGTGTATTTTACTGTCAAATTGCTGGTTACAGTAGCAAGTCCAGCAGAACTCTAGGCAGAGCCGAAGGAAATTAAGTTTTATGTAACTGAGATGTCTGTGTGTTCCCACCTAATAAATTTTGAATGTCAGCCAACTTCAACTAAATTTGACAGTGGGTAGCTGTTACGTCTTTCAATTTTAGCTGTTATCTCTTACCAGTTCCATTAAAATAAGTGACTGGATGGAAGAGAGGCACCCATTTAGTGCCCTCACTAGAGGAAAGGAGCTGGTTTCCATTTTTCTCTTCCTCCTTACTGCTTGCAAGGTTTAGTAAGCCTTAGGAAACAAAGCTTCATTATTTCTGCTCCTGAATAAGAATTTAATAACTAAAAAAAAAAAATTTAAAAATAATAAGACCATTTTCATATACTTTGAAGGTCAGGTTTTGCTGTGTTTTATATATGTTATTTGGGAAGATGGAAAGCAAAGCAGATAAGGAAGTAAGAGGAAGTTTTAGCACTTTGTGAATGCAGTAGGCTCCCACACCAGGAGCTGCATGGAATGAAGTGCTCCAAAGCCTCAAGGGGTGTAGGTGTGGATGGAGGAGACTTTTTGGATCCTCTAGCCGTATAATAAAGTTAAGTTACGCTGTGATTGCTGCAACATTTGAAACAGTGGGCACTCAAGAGTTACTCTTTTTTGAGTTGTGTTCTTTCTTCCCAAAGTGCTTATTCTGCATATTGCACACCTGTTCATAGCAGAAATGATTTTGGCATCTACAGTGGGGGGGAGGGGAAGCAGATTCTTTTAGAATAGGCAGAAATTGCTTAATGGAGCAAAGAATGTGTGTCGTCGGGTTCTTTCTGTTTGGTTTTAATTGCATTCTATGTGGGACCTGTTGTGGCAGTGAGTGATATTGTGGCTTAACAATGAGTGTAAATATCAGGGTCCTTGCTATAGAAAGTTGAAAGTCTGTGCCACAGACAGGCTGTATAAATGCGATCTGCAGCATGATGGCTTAGCGAGTAATAATGTTTGCTCACTCTGCTGTACACCTTGATTGCTATGTAAATTGCGTAAATTTATGCATAAGCACACAATTATGCACACTCAACTGTCAGTTTGCCTCTACAGTAACGTGCTTTTGTACATAAACAGTTAAACATCCTTTTCCTGAAATGGGAGGGATGGTGGTATTTCTAATTATTGTACCAGCTCTTCTTCTCACTGAAGTTAAATGCAAGCTGCCTTCCAATATTGAAGGCCTGCTATATATTGCAAGAGAGTTTTAACAGTAGGCAGCAGAGGATTAGGAGAGGAACTGGGTCTGTGTTAGTTGCAGAGCATAACTTCCTTGGTCTGCATTTTGCTGAGTACTCCCATTTTCTTTTAGTCTTTGCTATATGGGTTTTAGCTATTCAGCCAGGGAGTGGTAGGTGCAGTACTGTGCATCATTAGTATGTGAGCAGTAGAGTGAATTTCAGCTGAATAAAAATGAATTCTTTGACTTGCAATTGTGAACATTTCTAGTTTGCCTTGACAATCCTGTCAAGACAAATTTGAACTTTGTCAGCAGTTGTGATTGCTTGTGGGAGCATTACCAAAAGCCTTTGCTCTAGGTATCAGTCAGTGATTGCAGCCCTCATCTGCTATTTGACCAAAATTTTCCATGGCACTCAGCAGGCTATTACTTGTCACTCTGGCATATAATGGAGGGATATTTTAATTGATTTAAAAGTTAAAATCTATAGTTATTTAATACACTATAACTGTGTTATATGTCAGCGGTTACACTTGCTGTGAAAATAGGGAAAGGGGAATGGAAAGGACTTGGGGTTTGGAAGGTTTTAAAAATACACATGCGATTTATTTCATTGTCTACAGGCTATCAATAGAATTTTTATTTAGTTGATTGGAGCAGAGATTTCCTATTTTGTAATTATTACTATTGTTAAAAGGGGTTCTTGAATATTCAGTGTGCATCTAATTTTTAAAACATATATCTTCCAAGGTTCAATAGTACTTTGGCTTGGAATTAAGTCTTCATTTTTGTGGCAATCTCTGAATAACTGCATTTCAGATTTGATGTTTTGTTTTAAGACCTAAACCATTCCTCTGTCCTGATTTCATGAAGGCTGTTTCACCTGTGACAAAATGTCCAAGTTGAACTAGGATCAGAATAGTTTTAAAACTTCAATTTTTATCAGTGTTTTTTCCGAGAGGTACCACAGAGCCCTTGACCAGCAGCCACTCGTTTTAGACCAAGCAGTTACATACTTGCCAGACCTGTACTGTGTAGATGTTTTCCTCCTGAACGTAAGGCAGGAGGAGGGTTGTGTAGCTACTTGTTTGCGCTGAAGAGAAAATGGACATATTTTTCATTCTAGTGAATACTCTGTGAAAACATGAGGATTCTCTATGGAAAGCTGACCTTTTGGGAACAGTTTAGCAGAGGAACTTTACATTGTGCTGGTCAACGAGCCTAACATATGGGTTATATTTGAAGAACAGATTATACATGGGATTGCACACCAAGATCTTAAAGCTAGTATGTGGTGAGTTTAGATTTTGCTTTCTGTTTCCAAAGCATCATCTCTTCATCCCCAGCCTTAAAGTAGCACCTTTGTATTAGATACATAATTTGAAGAAATTTTGGCTAGAGAACTTTCTAAGGTATTGGAGAAAATCCAATTTCAGACTGTTGGTAAGCTTCCTGAGAGGCAGAGAGACTGGGAGCCAAGTCCTAGGCTAGATGATGTTTGCAGATAGGCATGGGCGAAGGCCACTGGAGCTGTAATTCGCCAAGCAAAGAAGCTACAGTCAGAAAAATGAGGGATTGTTGCCAGAGGGCCAGCTTCACCACTCACAGAAATAGGCCACATGAAGGGTACATCTGAATACCTGTTCCTATACCATTTTTTCTTCTTTGCTCATTTTCCTTCTCCTGGAAGCTGACGGATGTAAATCCTGCATGTCGTTGCCCTATATTGCCTACTCGAAGCACACATGTTCTGCTTGCTATCATTCTTGCATGTGCCTCAAGCATCATGAGTGTCTTTTTATTACACTGTCAAAAGGTAGAAAACACCAATGAAGATGCTGAAAAACAGTAAAGGAGATAGAAATGGGTATCATCTTTGGCAAATTATTTGATCTTTCGAGGTCCCTTCCAACTCCTAACATTCTGTGATTCTGTCGTTTCTTTTTTTTTTTTCCAACCTTTCTTTTACAAATGCATGCAGGACTTACTGCATGTTGTAAGATATTTAAGTCTATTCATGTCAGGATTTTATCTGATACTCTTACGGGCTTGAGTTTCATTACTCAGTTCTATGTTGGTAACTCATACTAAATAATCCTGTGAGCTGTCTGTTGCCCTTTGTTTTTTTATGCATTTTATTTATAAAACATAGCTTTGTGTGCAGACTTTCCTATTTCTGTTTGCTGTTGCTATGTGGAATTATAATGTAGAATACACTTTCCCCATAATGCTAATACGCTTTCAACATCCATACTAGTTTTGCCATGTTGGATTCAGGGGGCACAAGGGATTTGAAAGGGCAAATGCTCCTTCTTTCCCCCCGATAAGATTCTTTCAGCTCAGGCAATAATTATACATGTTGCCTTTTGAAGCCTCTGGGGTCGCTCTTATGAGTAAAGGTCTGCCATACTGGGACTTTTATTTGACAAGTTGGAAAATAGCCTTTGTTCCCATGGTAATGTGTTTTCCTGCTTTGGTGCGTTTTTCCCCTATGGTTTCATGGTTGCTCTGGAGGTTTTTCTGTTGTGGTATTTAATCCCCAATAGACTGAGGATAGCAGTTTAGTTTACTTTTTGCCACTATAAATGTTTTAATTTTCTTTTTTTATTTGATTATTAAACTCATGTAAACTTTTTCTTGTGTGGTTAGGGTATTAATGGTGTGGTGGCTTTCTCTGTATGCATTTCATGCCCTCTGAAGATAAAGCAAGTAGTTTGTAATAGGCAAATACTTATGACTGGACCAAGCTGCTTCCATTATAAACTAATATTTTTGATGTAGGTATTCTGTTAGGACTTAGGAGGCCAGACCCTTGTCAGCCATACCAGGTAGGTTTTTGTCTCTGCAACATGATGACATAACTTAGGGTTGAAAATGGTCAATACTCTGGTCATCAGTGTGGTTTCAGGTTGCTGTAATAAAGGTTTCATAAAATACAGCTTTCAAACAAAGGCGGGTATTTTTAGGAGTTATTAGATTCTGAGGGAAGAGCTTGAAAAGTGAAGCGAGCTTTACTTTGAAAATAAGAGGATTTTAGGAATGTTCTTAGTGCTGGTAGCATCTCCCTGCATTTGGCTTCTATGTATATATATTTTTTTTTCTTCCTTGCTTGCTTGATGTTTCATTCTCTTAGAAGTCCTCAATAGCAGAGCAAAATAGTCATGCAGTCTTGTCTAGCCTGCAGTTCCTCAGGGTGATGATTTCCCGCTGGAGTCTCCGACAGCAGGTGAACCTCACTTGAATCTCTACATTTTATGCAGTTCTAAAATATTGCTGACCAAGAAGGCATCAGAGCCTCACTGAGTAAACACTGCTGTGCTCTTGTATGAAAGTGATTAGGATGCATAATTAGTTTACATATTTTTCAGTGGTGGAAGATAAGGTGGTGCTATGAAAAATTGGGTTTTCAAATCTTTGTCTCTTTCCTTTTGGTCACGGCAGGTAAGCAGGTGCAGGAAAAGAAAGAGTTAAACTAGCTCCTTATTCCCACCTTCCCCAGTAGACTTTCAATAATTAACTAGATCATTTTCTAGATAAACTGTTCCTGCCTTATCTTGCTATACAATACATAGCAATTTATAATCAGCAGCACAAATGCCAACATTGCATGCATTTAAATTGCACTAATTCTATAGGTGTACCAAATATGAAAAGTTAGAGCAAATGTGCTGTGAGGAGACTTAATGTTGTTCTCTGGATTCCAAAGTTGGAGGTTTGTGCCTGATAGGAAACTTCCTGTCTGGGTTGACCATTCAATTTCAATGGATAACTATATTTATGTACTAAAAGAACTGCAGAACATGTAAATTTTATTTCCCTACAGTGGTTGGATCATGATAAATTGTGATAGCAGTCACAGGAGAAAAGTGAATTGCAGGAGAATATTAGGATGACGTTATACTTCTCTGAACACTGAATCACTGGGTAAAAACTAGATTTATTTCTCTAGGAGATAAGTGCTCCTCAGTTTCAGTACACCAGAACATGCTTGTGTTTATTCTTAAGTTTGTATTTCTCTGTAGTCGACACATTATTTTGAGGTAAAATTAGGATAACCAGCTGCAGTTGCTACCAAAAGTTTTCTGTAGAGGTCAAGGAAAAGTCAAGGCTTTCAGCTGGATTGAGGAAAATGCTGGGTACTGTCAGCATTGACTAAGGTAAATGGAAGCTGAAAGAGCTTAGTACACTTGCTTCATTTTGTAAAATCAACATATGCCTTAAGGTCAAGCTACATACAGGAACCTGTTTGCTGGTGACTACAGCACAGGAGAGCCCATCAGCTTCTATTTGCAGAATAAACACTGTGATTTAAATGCTTTTAAAAAATCCTTAGTGAATCTATTTAGATTTGGGGGGCTCAGGAGAGTGGATGGGGCCTTTTCTGTTTTCAGTGTGCTTCAGGGTTTGCTTGTTACCATAATTAAGATCCAGGTATGAAAGTGTAATGTATAAGCCATAGGCATTGCTAAATAAAGTAACTCAATGTGAAAACTGGAGTTGCTGAGGAAAGAAACCATCTGATTTCTCAGTTTGCTTTTCCTTAACTGAATGTGCTTTGCCCTCCCATTTTTACATTTTTCAATGTACTAAGCGTTTCTTAAGAAGAAAAAAAAAAGTGTAAATACTGAATTAATTCTGTATTCTCTACTTTTCTATTAGGGTTGTAGTATTTGAAGCTCAAACAATGGGAAGTTTGCTGTCTTGGATTAGAATACCTTTGTGCTTAAAAAAAATTATCAGTAAGGCTAAACACTAAATTAAATTTAGCATTGCAACTCCTAAATTTGTCTGGGGTTTTATTATTTTTTTATTTTTTTATTTCTTACTATACCTCCAAATATACCTTTAAAGTTGTAGGTTGCAAAATAAGTTTGTTTTGGTGAGATGCTGGTCCATTTTTTAAGAATTGCAGTAATAGTGAATTGCATGAGTTCTTCATAATTACCTGAAAACAAACCAAACCAAAGTAAATAAATGGTTTGGGATGCTTAAAAAATAATTGATTTATTACACAAAAATATACTATTTGTTTTTCTTTCTTAATTGAATATCCTGAATAAAGAAAAAAAAGTTCCCTAACCATTTGTGTTACTCATGGACTGATACAACACTCCAGATGTGAGAGTAAGTGTGCACTGTTTCAGATGTTATGCTTCATGTCTGTCATCCATAATATTCACTGAAGTGCACAGTTAGCTTTCCTAAAATATTTAGACGTTGTTCAGGATTTCTAAGTATAAAAGTTTCTGTTGGTTTCGGGTTTTTTTAAGGTTTAGGCTTTAAAAAATAAAAATCCAGAAACATAACTGTTTCTGTGATGGTTTGAGCAGAAATGCTGAGAAACTCCACCAGCAGAATTTGCAGCTAGGTTATTCAGCAATTTGTATGCCTTGCTGCCAAACGTCAGAGGGTAAATGCAGCTCTGCCTGTGTGGAGGGGTGTTGCTGTGGAGGCTCAGGGGTGAGTTGGTTCCAGCACTCCTTCCTTAGCTCAGTGTTCTTGAGGTCCCATGTCACTACCTTCTTCTCCAAAAATCTGTCCGTTACATCTCTGTACCTTTTCACTTCTCCATGCTTTCTTGGTCTGCTGACAAGAAGATTGGTTTATATAGTCTGACATTTAAGAAATACTGTTTTCCAGTCTGCTAATCTGCTTTATTCAAGTAGTTATAGGAGAGAGGCAGAGTGCCTTCCTGGAGTGAAAGTTGTTAAAAAATTTGGGCTATAAAAGGCAAAACTGATAGTGGTCAAACATTAGTATTGACAATTAAAACTAGCAGCATGGAACAAAACTTGGGAGATGGTACATGCCGTTGGTGGAGGTCATGACCAGCATCATTGTGTAGTGGTCAAATAATCTGTTGTAAACTTTTGACCATTATAATGTTTTCTAAGTAACTAATAGAGTTATCTTAGTTATCTTGGGGAGTGAAATTTTTGTTTCTATATGAACACAAACAAAAATAACGGTGGTAACGTGAAGAGGAGATGGTTATACTATATACTGTGATGACTGAGTGAATGATGAGAAGAAAGAAAGATACTACAAGAGCTACTGGAGAAGTGGCAACTCAAAGGAAGCACTTAGAGATACAAGATTAGCTGTGAAACCCAGTAAGAATTCAGGGGACTGTTTGGAGGGGGAAAAGAGTATTCTTCCAGGGTAGCATAAACTTGGTAATCAGTTTCTTGATTTTAGTGCCAGGTTATGCGGAGCTGTATTGTCATTCAGTGTTGGGAGTTTCTTGTCTCCCTTGGGTGGCATTGGCCAGCTGGCTGCATTGATGTTAGTGAGGACCAGCCATGTGGGTGTGCTGCTGTAGGGGCACGACTGGTGCTGAGGGATTTTTGAGGGGGCTCTAGTTCAACTCTTGGCCACCTCCTGACTGAGTTTCCTTGGGTGTGAAAGGCAGGCCAAGATCTAGTCTCCATGTTCAGTCAGACCATGACATGATGGTTGTGAAATACATTGAAATGCACAGTTCTTGATATGGGCCACAGGATGGTTAGCTTCAATATTTGTATGTGCAAAGTTAACTATTTGTGCCAGTCTCCAGTAGTTGATTCTCACTGGAGGTTACATCCCTTCATAAACCAGATGAGAGGGTAGAAGGAAGACTATGACAGTCTCTGCATCCTGAGTTTCCTGATTATTCTTCCTCTAAAAGTTTGGGTTCTTTTCTTTTAGTGAAAGTAGCACGTTGATCTCAACTTTCTACTTTTGTTTTCACATAACTTTATTTATTGAGTTATACCAAGGTTCCTTCTGTTTGTTTTACTAGCAGGAAGTTTCTGTATGAACAAGAAAAGTCGATGATGTAGAATTGAAAAGGACTTATCTAGATCTCATAATAAGAAAAGCACTTGGAACAAATGAGTTTGGGATTCATATTGTGGCTTATGCTTTTTTGGAGCGCTTCATTTTATCGTCAGAGAGGCAGCGTTTGTCTAAACTGTGTTTCTGTATGACATCTGGTTTGAAAAGCATAATAACCTGTATAATCAGCTTTTAAAATGCTGGATTAGCTGTGGGCTTATTGACTCGTCTTTACAAAATCTGTTATTTCTAATTAATTCTCCATATAACTATTACTAAAGCCAACTTGCAGACACACAAATGAGCTTGATGGCAGTGGCTGGTCAAGGTCAGCATTTAACTGCCAGCATTTGCGCTATTGAGGATAATAAATCAGGCTCATTCCTAATCACATACCCTACAACGTGACAAGTGTTAGTGGAACCATCTAAGCAGCCATTTTACAAATAATTTAGAAGATACATTTGGCATTGTTAAACTGCTTCATGCTGCCCTTGACTGTAAAAGCATTGTGATAAAATGTGTATGCTAGATCTCCTGTATTTCAATCCTGCAGTATGTATGGGGGGAGTGTGTGTTTGTTTTTTTTAAATTTTGTGTTGGGAATAATGAGAGGGGCGTGAAAGTCGTAACACCTAATCAATCTATGGAAACCACTGGCTTGTGAAAGCAGTGCTGAGTAGCCAGCTCTGTGCCACTATTTAATATTTCTTGTGATTTCAGTTACAAGTCTGTAGTAAGACTAGGTTGCTGCCAACAATAAATTTTCTGGATCAACAATAGTCTATTGTGTGAAAGTTTGAAAAACCTGCTAAATATCATGGCAGTACTTGTTAGGCTCTAATTTGGATTTGGACAAATGTGTAAACACAGTGTTTTCACTTGATCTGAAGTTCCAGACTCAATTTTGCTGTGGCTGACAGATGCCATTAGATTTAGGGTGTAATTTAAATAGATATTTGGCAGTAGGCTAATTGCTGTCCAGGGAGTCAACTCTAAAATTTCTCATATTTTTTTTGTGGTATCCATTCTTATTTGGACCAACTCTTCTACGTTTCAAAAGAGAGAATCATGTGTTTGATACCTAAGTAATCTGGATTATTGTAATCAAACTTCTCATCTGGTGCAAAAAAATAAAACTTAAGCTCAAAAAACCCCCTACAATTAAATTAATGTATAAATCTGTTATAATGAACTGTATTTGTCACTTAGTTTTTACCTACTAAGAATTACCTGCTTGTAACTTTTCCCTAGTAACAGTTAATATTAGGATTACTTTTTAGAAGTGTGTGGGATGTTTCTGTGGAAAATTAATGAAAAGGGAAATTTAACTGGAAGCATGCATGAAAAGCACTTTCAAAGTATTGTTTTTATTTTCACTGTAGTGTTTCTCCCTATACGTATTGTAAGATACAGAGTTATAGTGATTAAATAATTGGTTTAATAAAAGTGATTAATAAAGTATGTTTCTGTGTCAAAAGTGCTGACTATCTGGTAGTTTGCTCACCAGTCAAATAACCAATGCACACCTTGTTTACCATGGTCAAGTCGCTAAGAGAGGGAAGCCTGAACATGAGAAATTTAGGAGGAAAAGGTGTAGCCATTCCTGGGTCCTTGTTGAGAAAGAAAGCTTCCATGGAGAGAATTACTTAATCTGACATTCGCAATATGATTTGAACATGTTTTTTGGACTCAGTCTTTTATTATTTGCAGACATGTTCAAACACCACTTTATCTTCGTAGGAGATAATATAACAGCATTTTTAATCGGTAGATACTTTGGTGTAGCATGGGTGAAAGACAACATAAGAGATTGTGAAAACAAGCCAAATATTGTTAGTGAGACAGTCATAGTTTACACTTGGAGAAGATTTAATAGCAACAGCTAACATGAACACTTCTTTGCAACAGAGTATTTGAGAATTGCTCCATGTTGGATACTCTTATTATGAATGAAAATACCTCATTTGCTTATTAACCTGGTCCACTTTTAAGCTGATTAAAAGGATGTATGGGAGTTAATTGAATCTTATTCCAGAATGTTAAGTTTCCACCTGTGATGCTGTGGCTGAGTTGTTGAATACCTGCTTTGTATTCAAGCTGTACCTTTACCTTTCAGCTGTAGTTAAGCCCTTGATTTAGAGAAGCACTATATAAAATATGCTATAGATTGTCTTAGGTAGGCATTTAAGAATAGTCATGGCTCAACTGGTGTTTCACAGAATCGGAGAATCTTTCTGGTTGGGAAAGACCTTTAAGATCCCCAGGTCCAGCCATAATCTTAGCTCTACCAAGCCCAGCGCTTAAACCATGTTCCTAAGCATCACGTCTATATATCTTCTAAGCACCTTCAGAGATAATGATTCAACCACTTCCCTAGGCAGCCTATTCCAGTGTTTCATTACCTTTTCAGAGAAAAAGTTTCTTTTAATATCCAGTCTGAACCTCCCCTGGCCCAACTTAAGACTATTTCCTCCTGTCCTGTTGCTTGTTCCTAGGCAAAAGAGACCAATCCCCACCTCATTGAAACCTCCTTTCAGGTAGTTATAGAGAGTGATAGTGTCTCCCATCAGCCTCCTTTTCTCCAGGCTAAACAATCCCAGTTCCCTCAGACGCTCCTCGTAATGCTTGTTCTCCAGACTGTTCACCAGCTTTGTTGCCCTTCTCTGGACACACTCCAGCACCTCAGTGTCCTTGTCATGAGGGTGCCAAAACTGAATGCAGTATTCAAGGTGCAGCCTCACCAGTGCCGAGAACTGGGGACAATCACTTCCCTAGTCCTGCTGGCCATGCTGTTGCTATTGCAATCCAGGATGCCATTGGCCACCAGCTGGATTGAACTCCATTCACCGCAACTCTTTGGGCTTGGCCACTCAGACTTTTTTTTTTTTTTTTACCCAGTAGAGTGTACACAGGTCTAGGCCACATTTAGCCAGTTTCTCTAGGAGAATGCTGTGGAAACAGTGTCGAAGGCTTTATTAAGCTGCAGGTGAATGACACCCACAGCATTTCCCTCATCTTTGTCATAGATGGATCACCTTGTTAGAGGAGGAGATCAGGTTTGTCAAGCAGGACCTGCCTTTCATTAACCCATGCTGGCCTGATGGTTGTCCTGCACAAGCTGCATAGTGACACTCAAGATGATCTGCTCTGTAACCTTCCTTGGTACTGAGGTGAGCACTTCTGCCAGCTCCCTCAATACCCTTCAGTGTATCCTATCATGCCCGATAGACCTGTATATGTTTAAGTGTTGCAGCAGGTCACTAACCATCTCCTCTTGGATTTTGGGGGCTTCAGACTGCTCCCTGTCTCAGTGTGTTTTCTCTGGCTTTTTTTACCCAATATATCTGTTTAAGGGAAATTTTATAGGGTAACTTGTGTCTAAGAAAGAACTCTCTCACCTTCTGCAAATCCTACATGACAATTTATTTTCAACTAAAAATAATACATACTTCTATATATAAAGTATAATATATATAGAGAGAGAGTGTGTGTGTATAAATAACAAAGCACGCACACTGCTGCAATACCCTGGAGACTTCCATTTCTCCACAGGAAAAGTTCTCTAACAGAATTACGTTTTCTAGATGGTTAAATAGAAGTATGAAGTACACCAACCTTCTTCAGGGTAAAAAGACAAGGAAAATTTGCTAGTCTTATGAGGAATCGGGAACATACAGCATCAAAATTAAAAATGCCTCAAGAAACTTTGGTGGTTTGTCAGAATTGAAATGTTTACCTTTTCAGACAAAATACTGCCATCTGCAATGAAAAAGAAGAGGAAAAAAAAAAAAAGACTTTTCATGGATTTAGTTTTCCAGGCTATTGACATTTTCTCTAGAAAACAGACACCTTTTGAAGAGGTTTTTTTTAAATGAGAGACTTAATTTTTTCATGCACTATGAAATATGCTGTCTAGTTTGGTTTTCAGTCCAGATAATCTCTCTCCCTCATTCTCTCTCTCCTTCCCTGCCTGGGTGGGAGGGGGAGAGGATTGGGAGCGTTGTTGTTGCTGGTTTAATTGCTGATCCTGAGTCAAACCGTGACAGGGAGAAAGCCCTGATCATCGCCTGAACAAATCCAAATGCAGAGCTGAATACCAGCTCTGTCTTGGCAAATCCTGGAGAAGGTACCTTTCCTTAGGGGTAGATTAATGCAGTGTGTGTAAGTATTGGCTGTGACATGAGGGCCCAGAACTTAACATAGATCTGGTGAGGCTTTATTTTGTCTCTCTATCAGATGAGCTGGTGCCATCATCTAGCAATTACTGAGTAGTGTGATGTTACATAATGGAAGTATAGATAGCATCAGGACTAAAACTAGGAAATCTAACAGACTAATGAGCAGACCAGCAAGAATACTATTTGGAAAATTTTGATTAGGATCTGAACGCTGTCATTTAAAAAGACATTTAGATTTGACATTAGGGTAGAGCTGCAGGCCAGGGGAGTTGTAGTCCTTGATGTGGAGTGACATTCATGCTGTGCCCCTGGATAAATCACTTGACCTCCGTATAACTCTTTAAAGGAAGACAGAAAATTGGGAAAGGCAAAGGGTACGTACTTGAAATTTCTTATGCACGCTGTTTATCTTATGTTAGAATTAACACTACCTGTGAACTTCATTTCCCAATGACTGACTGTTTGAACTATCAGATCATTTCACCACCGGTGTAAAGTCTTTTAGAGTTGTTTTTGTAGTTGTTTGACAGCATTCAGAGAGATAACATGTGAAGAAATGCAAAAGGTCACGTTTACCTGGAGAATAGAGGCTGTATTGAAGAAAAGACTCTTCCCAGCTCTGGAGGTGTTGGAGGCATCCAAAGCTTTCATCTCCTTCAGTATCTGGCACGTTTCTCCAAGCATGCCAATTACATTTGGCGTTTTCCAGGGGAAGAAGGGAGGGAGGAGACTCACTGCATCGTGAAATGTAACTTGGTTTTGTAGACTGCTGTCTTCTAGAGTGGCCAGTAGAAAATACTTCCTAAAGATACTTTCAAAAAGTCGTGGTTAAAGAACAAACAAACAACCCCAACAGAAAATTGCTGTCTTTTAAGAAGGCAGTAGGTGGTTGAAGCTGTGTTTACAAGATACATCTCTCTGCAAAATTTTGGCATGGTTTTTGAACCTCTGATGCTTCTTTTCTGGCACCTGTAGTCATATGGAAGGGTATTCTGCACTTGCAGAAGGCTTCAGAACTGCTTTAGGAGTAAGCTGTTAAATTACAGAAGTATTTGATGTAAGCTCCAGGACCACTGCAGTGGTGAGCAGGAACACAGACAGGGGAGTGCAGACTGCTTTGCTGTGCTACTTCATAAAATGGTGTTATTAACGGTGTTATTTCAGGTCTTCTTAGCTGTAAAGGCTTGAAGCAAACAAACAAAAAGAAAATGTATAGCCATCGGGTCACTGCCAAAGTGGTTTGTTTGTTGTTTATTTTCAATTTTAATCATCTGCTACCAATAAATTCCACTGCCCTTGTGATAACTTCTCACATTAACATTGATATATTACGGTTGTTTTGAAAAAGACAATAAAAATATGCAGTTACTAATTAAAGCAATTCATGTATTCATCCAGGTACTGCCGGAAAGAGTTGTGGTTTACTAATTTTTAAGTGCCTTGAGCAGTACACCAGTTATAAATTCTTAATTGAACTTTGCATTATGGCCAGTTTTATTTGAAATATTCATAGCTGTTTTGTTTGTGTTTGTTTTTTTTCCTCCAGCTCTTCACTGAGAAGTGTATCAACTGGATCTTCAAGACCTTCCAAAGTGTGTTTGGTGTGTGGAGATGAGGCATCTGGATGTCATTATGGTGTGGTTACATGTGGCAGCTGTAAAGTTTTCTTCAAGAGAGCAGTAGAAGGTAAGGAAACACAAACAAAAAAATCTCAACAAAAAGAAAATACATGTGGGATTTTTTATGGATTTGTTTTTTGGAGTTTTTTAAAAATAGAACTGCAGACTTGCATACATGTTTTCCTATGTGTTTTCTGCTGTTGAAGATTTGTGTTGTTAAGCTGGAAAAAAGAAAAAGCTGAATGAACTTCACTTACATGTGGCATAATTTATGCAGAATATGCAAGGGTGTTTTTCAGTGTAAACCTTCTAAAAGATGCATTCCTTTTCTTCATGCCACTACTGAATCAGACTTTTTCTCCACCCCTCCAAGTGGATTTTTTGTAATTTTTAATTGTGACAGGGACAATTGATGTAAACATACTCTTGCTTCTCCTGTACTGGTAGGCAAGTACCATTGTCTCATCATAAGGCTGCTCTGGCAGCATTATATGACAGTATAATTTACTCAGGGCAGTTACCTCCCTTTGGGTACCTGCAGGGCTTTCAACTCAATAGTGCATCTGCTTCATCTTTCAGAAAAAAAAAAAAGTGGCTTTACAGTGTTGTAGTAGATTGGTGAGGAAGCAGGAATTAATCTTGGTGCATTTCTTAGAGCTTGTTTCCTTCATTAAGGACTAAGACTTTCACAAGGACTGTATTTTGATAGCTTTGTCATCACAGGAGTGTTTTTCTGATATCTCCCTATTTTTTTATATAATATATGTAAAACACATAATTTATATTCATGGTAGGGTAGCTAGTGTTTCCTTGACATCTCAACAGATAGAAGGTAGGATCACTCAAGAGTGCTGCAGGACCTCTGGTAGATGTTGCCTCTCCATGACTTGGGTTGTTAGGGTAAAACAAAATGTGTGACCTTTTGCATGCTTTTTAAGCAAATGCTTCAAGTGATAAAAACTAAGTTGTTAATATCCAATAAACAGTAAGAGTTCATGGTATGCAAAGGACATAAACACTGTATAGGTTTTTTGAAGTCTCTGCTAACGTGTAGATGTTCTTATAACCACTGATTGATTTTCACAAGGAAGAACCTAGAAGGAAGAAAATAGGCTATTAATATGGTGTCCAGCTTGTGCAATGAGAAGAGTATGGCAGTGTGTGATGTGATTAATTTCTTCTGAGACCATTAAATCTGTTACTGATGGCAATAAGGATTCAGCTCTCTTAAGCAGACCTGGAGGGCTTGTGCGTCATTGAAGCCAAGACCTCATGTAATATCTCTCTATCAATCTATTTATCTATTTATCTGTCTGTCTATCAAAAGTGTCAGTTTAGTTCAAGTGACGCTATAAGGACACAGAAAACATTTATCTTCATTTTCTTTTACTGTTGTGCAACAGGTTTGGTGCCTTCCTTTCCTAATTATTGGCATGAGTTTTTTGTCACTTAATATAGCACATCAACTGTAGAACCTTAGTTATTTGCACTGAGTGCTCTCCTCCCTGTCCCTCCATGCCACGTCATGGCTGGGTGTTCAGACATCCATGTCTAATTGGCATCTGAGTTACGAGGTTATTTTTGTGGTGCTGGGGAGGTTTTGCATAGACATGCACATACTGTAGGAAGAGACAGCACCTTTTGCTATCTTCCCACCTCCTTTCCTGCCTTCCAGAAAAACTTTCTTCCCAGTCATAAGTCACTGTAATATTAAGCTATTGTCTATCTACACTTACCACACCTCTCACTTTTTAACGTCTTTTCTGACATAATCAGATTAGTATCTGTCCTACTTCACAGGAATTTATGAAAATTTACCAAAGAGTAAGTCCCTCTAGGAGTTAACATAGTAGCAAGACTACATATCCAAGCCTCAGAAGGAAAAGTTATTAGGAAAGGATTACTCTGTAATCAGGCATAGAAGTACATTTTTTTAATATAATGAAAAGTTACCAGTAATTACTGCAAGTTTGTTAATTAAGCAAAACCCTCAAAAAATGAAAGCCAAACCAACCCTGTCTTCCCTAAAGATTGAAGATGAAAGTTTTTAACTAACTTAAAGTAATTTTTTTAGAATGTTTATATTAACATACATGTTCCTACCAGTGGTATGTGAACATTGTCTAGATTTCTGCTTGATATGCACATGACTGAGCTCTTGGTAGCGTTGCTGTTATGCAAACACTGAAAATTTGGCTAGCACTTATCAGTGTTTTTACATGTCAATGTTTTTACATGTGTTAAAAAAAAAGCATAAAAGTACATTGTAGAGTATTACCCAGAAAAGAACATCAAAATCATAATATATTTTGTCTTCAAACAGCTTGAAATTATTAATGTGAATAAAATGTATGTAGGTAATTTTGTAACAACAAAAATGTTTTCTAGAATCATCATATATTTTTCCGTCGGGTGTTTGTGACCAGCAAAACACCCCATCTTAAGGTTTCTTTTTTAAATTAAAATATTTGCAATAATTACTCGCATGTATCATATGATCCCGAGGATGATTTTAAAAGTATGGTAGTTCAGTGCACAGTGTAAATAAAAAGTTGATTGAAGCAGAAGAACTACTTCAAATGGAGATCCTGGGCATACCTGTCTCAGCTCAGCTGAGCTCAAGCTGTGTTCCTTACTGAAGTGCTTGCATCTTAGGCTTTATTACCAAGAAAAAACCAATACTCCCTCTGTGAACACAGAAATTACTTTCTGGGGCATTTACAAATACAGTGACTAATTTATTCAAGTAAAAATGAATTGTTCGCTTTCTAAAAGATTGCAGTAAAAGAATAGAGATGCCTTATTTCACTCCCTGTTTCCCTGAGATTATATATATATATATATATATGTTTTATAAAGATTTAATACATTTTTCTAGTTATATTTTACATACGCTATATGCTCACATGCACACACACACATTCCTTACTTTATTCACTAAACATTCTTTAGTAGAAGTTGGCATCAACAATTACGTTTTTTCAAAAATGACCTCCACTCCCAGATGTTGTCAAAAACAGTAGGTACAGCTGGTGTCATTTTCTCAGCACCGCAGAATGGCTGAGGCTGGAAGGAAATTCTCACAGCTACCTGGTCCAACCACCCTGCTCAAGCAGGGTCACCCAGAGCCTGTTGCCCAGCACCATGTCCAGATGGCTTTTGAGTATCTCAAAGGATGGAGATTCCACAACCTCTGTGAGCAGTGGTTGAGTGCTTCCTGATGTTCAGACAGACCCTCCTGTGTTTCAATTTGTGGCATCTTTGAACAGAGTAACTCTTCTCTGTAAAGGGGAAGAAGCTTTTTGTCATTAGTTTCTAGTGATTCAGTTTCATTTAAGAAGTTGCATACTGATAGTCCTTCAAAAGATATGGTGGGATGGAAACTGTGGGAGAAAGAAACTGCTGTTGAGGTGGAAGGACAAGAAGTGGGGAGACAAATTGTGTCAAAAAGCATGGAAACAGAGGGGGGATTTGGAGAGAGGGACTGCTACACACCACCCCTCTCTTTGGCTGTCAGCTAGAATTGCTAACCTCGTCAGCCTGCCTGTAACAGCTTTTGAGTGTTGATTCCTTTGCACTCATATGAAGTATCATGAAGCAGAGGCACTGTAACAGAAAAGAGCAGCTGCATTGAAATTTAGAAACAAAACGAGAAATTCTGCAACAACAAATAGACTAAAGCTTGCATTTACAATTATAAATCTGGTAATTGTATTTCCAGTGAATCTTATTTCTGGGGACTTGCAGGAAATGTCTAATGAATTAATAAGAAAGAGAGCTGTAGACCAAAGAAGTATTAAATGGGGTTTTTTTTGTTGAAAGTTCCAAAGTGATTTCAGATGGAATGCATTACAGGCAAGTACATTATGAAAGTGCAAGATTTTGGTATCAAGTAAGCATGAACTGTTTGCTGTGACTGACTTGAGGGAACACGAGTCTGGTATGAAGAAATGTGATTGTGTCATTAGTATAAATTTGTTCTGCCTTCCAAACACAAAAACTACTAGTGTTGATAAATGGTGTCACTGTGAAAATTAAGACATTTGATTTTCTAAATTACAGATACAACTGATCATAAGGTTGTTTAAACTTTAATTTATGTTCATTAATAGAGAAATGTGCTGAAAACACACTATATTGTGAGGGAACCTAGAACACCTGGCCAGTCTTGACTTCTCTTTTTCTACTGAACCAGCTTTCTTTAAGGAGAGTAACAGGCTTGAAGTCAGAAATCACAGGTGTTCTTGTCTATGCTGTGCATTTTTAGTCTTCATTTGTTCAAGTTCCAGACAAGTATGAGGTAATCTGTCCTAAATCAAAATTATATCACTTCTTGAGTTGCTAAAGCTAATCTTTCATTCTTCCTCTGGCTTGAAGCTAAGGAAAAAAGAGGGATTTCTTAATCTTCAAATGGTGCTAAAGACTACAGCAAAAATTATCATCTTCCAGTTATTTTGCATGTTTGCTGGGACATTTTTGGCTAATTAAAGTGGAAGAATTAACAAATTGTATTAGCTATAGGGAAATTGGTCTTCATTCTAAATACAAAGACGTGATGTTCAATAAATTTTGAATTCTGCTGTTGATTTCTGTTCCAGGAAGTTTGCCTTAAAGCTAGTTCTTCTATTTTAAGTGAAAAATGTAGATCTCTTTTCACTTCAGAGAAAGAAACACTGTGACAGCAACAGAAGTTTCTAGGGTTGCTTTTCTTTTTCACCTAAACATTTGCTATTTGCCTATTTAAAGTAGGGGGAAATTTGGCTGAAGGAAATTGTTCGAAGTCTAATCTGATGCTGACTTATTTAAATGGCCTCCTGTATATAGTAAATGTGCTGTGCACCTCAGCAAGCAGCCTAGTAACAAAGAAATCCTTCCTCTGCTTCGTGTTTGAACAGCAGGTTGTCTATCCAAGACTTCAATAGTGGAAGGGATGAAATTTCGTGTTTAGCAATCTGCAGGGACTCAGCACTGCTGTAGGAACTGAGGTTGCCTCAAAAAGAGGCTTATGGAAATTAAGTACCATTCTTCAACTCCCTTTGTGCCAGACTGCTCTGAAAATACAGAAACTTAAACCACCCGGGCCACAGCATGGAGGGTACAACCCACCAGTCACCTGGGGTAACTCCCAGTCTGCCTTGCCAGGCACCAAGGCTGATCTTTTTGCCATGACCAAAGAGGTCCAGCAGCCTTCTGGAGACTTATCTTTGCATGAAGGATTGCAAGCTATTGCCAGCCTGAAAATTCACTGGTACATAAATTCAGTTCTTTGGCAGGCAAAGGCACTGTGCAACCATTTTGTGATGGGCCAGATGCATAATAATTGGAAGTACTTCATAGTCTCTGCTTCCAGAAGGCCACCCGAGAGAAAGTGATATGTTATGCATAACCTGTTTTTTCAGAAACAGGTAGTCTGGTGGTTTTCCCATGCACTGTAAGCAAAAGAAATTCCCAAGTCTCTACACCTCCCAGTAGAAAAAAAGAGAAACTAAAGCCTCTGTGTGTGCCCCCTATTTTTTTTTTAATTTGAATTGTGGTGGAAAAAAAATCAAGATATGAGAAATTAAATGCTGGAATACATAGCTCTTGAATCATTTGCCTAGTTAACATAACTTATTTTTTTATAAAATACTGCTGGTGAACAGGAAAGTTTACCTTATTCATCATTTTAAAAAAGCAGTATTTTTATGCTGTAGAAGCTGAGATTGATACATTATAGAAAGGCGTTTTCCACACCATTTTGCAATGTGTGCACCCATGAATTTTGTAGGTCTGTATTACTAGAATTAATTATACATACAGTTCTTCACTCTTCTGTTGATTCACTGTAATGGAGTCAGTGTTTTTCCATAACAGGCTGCAATTTTCCTTTTATCCACTTGCATAAGGTCAGTAGCCTCTCTAAATTCAACATCACTCAGTATAGATGTCCATATGTTTTCAGAGAAATTTCTGTGTGGGATTTGCATTTGACTCTTCCTGACCTGTTGCAAGAATTTGTTTTGCAACCTATCAAACAGAAATATTAGGTGAAGAGCAAGCAGATGGGTGATCTCCTGAGGGCAAGTGAGCTGGTCAGATTCATGTAGCAGCTGCTGCTCTTACTTGATGCTATGGTTAATAGGTGTAAAATAAAATTTACATAATTAAGAGATCCTAGGTTTGAAGCTCTCACCAGCCTTCCATGCTTTCATAGACACAAACTGGACTTTTCCTAGTTTTCATTCTGGCAGACAGCATTGCTCAGTGAAATGAAGACTTCGCTCCTCCTGGTTGGCTTTAGTTACTAGGAGGTCAGAGTTTGGGAGGCTGGTAGGAGGAAGAAGCTAGTAAGGTTTGCACTGAGACCCCAAAAGTGGGGGGGGGGGGAACCCAAGCAGTTAGAAATGGAAAAAAAATAGTAAAGGATAGAACACTTACAACAGTTGAATATTTTAAAGCTGGGAGAGATGGAATGGGAGAAAAAGCTTTCTTTGTGGCTTTTGAAATACGTGGCCTGCATGAGAGACTCTGATGCTCAAGAATAACTACTGGATGGATGTCACATGTGTAGTGCAACATTAATAGGGCAAGCTTATTGTGGCAGCATTTCAGAAAAGAGGGGCTAGGTTGAGGAACCATCTAGGTTATACAGTGTCCTGGTTTTAAAACAAGCAAAGAATGTGTGTCTCAGAGAACCACAAGTTGCCTAATGGCTGGGGAAAAGATTTTTTAAAAATATTTTATATCAAGGAAGCTAAAAATCCACATTCATTCCTTTCCAAAAAGCATTAATAATTTCTTCACTCCCCCAAGACTTCAACAATTGTTATATTTTTCATTGTAACTGTAATTTACTGTGTAAACGGGAGTTGCTGTAGAGAGGGAAGGATAAGTACAAGGATGAGAATTTAAATGTGGACTGTTGTCTAGCCTGGAAAAACACTTGCATGGTGCTAGGTGGTTTGTGTGCAATTATTCTTCTCCAGTACTGTTTTGTTTGTCTTTTGTTCTTTGTTTTATGAATACTAATTTCTAGACTGTTCCATCCATAAAATAATCAGTAGGTAATAGCCAGCCTGCACAAGCACAATATGTAGTAAAGGTTGTTTATCTTAGGTAAGAGCCTTCCGTTACCAGAAATTCAAGTATTACCTAGGCTTTCATGTGCTTGCCTTCCTTAGAAGAGCGGGGAAATTTTCGCTATTCTTATGATGTGACAGGGAATTGAATTGCAGTAATTTTCTTTTCTACACATCACAAGATAACATTCCAGTAGATCAGAGTCTTCACAGAGGTGGGATGGCCCTGTGAATACATGCTGATTCAAGGCAGCCACTAATATTTTGGCTAACAGAAGTTCCAGTGTTGCAGCCATTAGTGTTTTCTTGAATACTTCAACTGCCTTTTCTTTAAAAAGGAATGGATTTTTTCCCATATGCCATATAGGGAGGGTAGACAGAGTGCTTCCTGAAAGATTAATCTTTATGTAATAGTTCCAAGATGTCTGAGCCATGTGTGTAATGTTATACAAAATCCCTATGTTCAGATGCACCAAGTATTTCCAGCAAACAGGGAAGTATTTGCACCATCATGGTACAAATGATGCTGGGAGTGCTTGCATAGACTGTTGTGTATGCTTTTGGTCATCATCATGTAAAAGACAGTTTGATTCAGTGTCAAGTAAACATATTAGGAAAGTTCTTGAAATGGTCTGAGGAATGAAAATTCATATTACGACAGGTAACTAAATGCTTTTAGCTTACCCAAAAAGAGTCTTGAGTTGGGATGTGATTGCTGTCTATAGATATTTCATGGTTGAAGAATAGACAACTGAGAGAGAAGACAATTTATTTTTAATGGTACTGAAAGAGGAAATGGATAAAAGTCAAATTAGTTAGTTGGGCATTTTGAGAAGGCTAAAAAACATCAAAAAGAGGGACTTTAAGGGGCCTTTTCATGAAAGGAGTCAAAAGGATTCAAATACCTACTTCAAAATGGAATGTAAGGGAAGTAACTGATACATGATTTGCTTATCTATGATAAGCAAAGGATAAGCCAGAAAGGTCTCTTGGTGAATACTGTGTCCTGGTAAGGCTGGAGAGTTCATCTGGCTCCAAAGATTAAGGAAGTAGCAGTAGTAAAAGAGAGAATGAACCAACTAATAAAATTTAGGGATGTTCCACCTGTAATGAATGAGGGATGCCCAGGTCTTCACAGGGACACAGGAATCCAGTTTTTAAAAATTGATGCAAAGTGCTTGGATCTTGCATAAGGCAGAATTCCTTTGTATTTATACTAACAGATTAATGTCTGTCTGCAATGAGTTCTCTCATTTTGAGTTCAGAAGAAAGCTCAGGACAGTCATAGAATTGTAGAATGGCTTGGGTTGGAAGGGACCTTAAAGATCATCTAGTTCCAATCCCTCTGCATGGCTAGGGTCACATTCCACTAGACCAGGTTGCTCAAAGCCTCATTCAACCTGGCCTTGAACACTTCCAGGAATGAGGCATACACAACTTCCCTGGGCAACCTCTTAGAATGTCTCACCACTCTCAGGGTCAAGAATTTCTTCCTAATGTCTAACCTAAATCTCCACTCTTCCAGTTTGAAAATATTACCCAGTGTCCTATCACTACACACCCTTGTAAAAAGTCCCTCCCCATCTTTCCTGTAGCCCCTTCAGATACTGGAAGGCTGCTATAAAGTGCTCCCAGAGCCTTCTTTTCTCCAGGCTGAACAACTCCAACTCTTCAGCCTGTCTTCATGTAGGGGATGTGCTCCAGCGCTTTAATCGTATTTGTGGCCCTCCAGTGGACTTGCTTCAGAAGCTCCATATTCTCTTGTGCTGGGAACTCCAGAACTGGACACAGAACTTCAGGTGGGGTCTCATGAGAACACAGTAATGGAGGAAAATCACCTCCCTTGACCTGCCGGCCACACTTCTTTTGATGCAGCCCAGGACATGGGTGTCTTTCTGGGCTGCAAGAGCACATTGCTGGCTCATGTTGAGCTTCTCATCAATGAACATGCTCAAGTGCTTCTCAGGGTTATTCTTGGTTGATTCTCCTCTCAGCCTGTATTTGTGCTTGGGATTGCCCTGGTCCATATCCTTCTGAAATAACTGCATCCTGTCCATCTAAACCCCTGCAGATACCCCCAGACCACATCAGGTGACCTCATGCTTGGTTATGTTTGCCAGTAATGACCACAAGTGAGAGCCTGGCTAGTGAGAAATCCTGTCATTGGAGTCTGGCTTCTTGAACAGCACGCTGCTGGGGTTGTTTTTTAATGCCCAGTATAATATAACTGTAAATGGATAACTAAAACATACATGAACACTCAAATTGCAGTTTTCAGTTGAACACTAATACATGTACAAGATCTTCTATAAATAAACAGCATAAAACATACCAAATACCATAAAACATCCTTAGTCAGATGCTTTAGCTCCTTAAAGCTATGGTGCAGCTTCTTAAGAGATACCACTTTATAAAATGCTGTTATCTACCTGCCTTGGCAGCCTATTGAAGCAGTGTTGTAATTCTCACTTTTAGTAGCAAATAGCACTTCTACAACCATCACGGTTCAGAAAAAATTTTAAGCTGGAAAAGGCTCTTCCAGACTCAAGTGAAAGTAGTTAAGGGCCAGAAAGGGATAATCCTGCAAGTTTCCTTCAGTCAATCAGTGTTAAGAGATAAGGAATTTTGCGCTGTTACGGCTGAAGGAAATGCTAAGTAGATAAAATGTCAAAATAAATATATAAATACGTAAAGGCAGAAACAAAAGATCTTTTTGTACCTTGTAATCCCATTTTAAATAGGAGGGTGAGAAAACAGTCTCCAGACAAAAAAAAAAAAGTACATACAGATCTGTCTTATGTAGTAGAGAGAACAAGGCATCTGCTACCATCTCAGATATAAATAGAGTGGGAAAAGGTAATGGCAGATCTCCCATTGCCTTAAAAGAAGCCAGGATTTCACCCTTTTTTGTAGCACAATTTTAGGTTGTTGAAAATTTGGAGTGCCTCTGTTAGGTTGTTAGGTTTAAAGTCTATACTTATACTAAGGCAGTTTTGTCAGGTTTCTGTTTGTTTTTAAATGATGGCCCATGGTCAACTTTAATAAAAGCCCATAGCTTTTTCCCCTGAGTTGTCAGGGGAATGGCTGCCAAGAGCTGCTGACACTGAAATGGGGAGCTTCGTACTTGCTGCAGAACTGATGCTGTGGCTTGGGCAGCTGTGGGAGTGGCCAGTAGCTTAGCTTTCTCTGTAGTGTGTGTGTCACCTTCAGTTGCATGACATAGGTGCAGGTGAAGTCCAAAGTCTGTGTTTAGGCTCTTCACAGAGCAGATGAGAGCATGTGCTTTGGGATTCATGCATTTTGTGGTTCCTGTGCAGTAAAACTTGATGTGCTGCTTCTGTTCATGGGCAGTGTGGCAGATCCTTTCTTCTCTTGTTTCAGAGTTTGGAGTCGCAGGGACACCTGAGGTGGTTGTGTTCCATCACAACCCTTTCTGGTCTCCTGTGTGGATTCTTATATTATGTACAGTGGTGGGTTTCAGGGCTTTTGAGCTGCTTGGATTTTTTTTCAGTTTGATTTTTTGAATATATGTTCGGAGGGAAAAAAATCAAGTTTGCAAAATCACAACTAAAAGTGAAAATAATGGTAGGGGCCTGTGTGGTCTTTGTCCATCTGCACCATGTGTAATGCTTTCTATTTCAGCCTTAATTACACAATCACAACTTTTTTTGTTAGACCTCTGCCTTGTTCATTGAACAGATTGGATAATGTTCAGTTAATGAGCAGCTATTCAATATATTCTTCTCATTGCTCGATGTATGTTCCTGTGCCTTCACTGTTGATTAATAGTAATCTTTTCCTCAAAAGACATAATTGCTCATTTTTTACACAGTTTTTCCATGGTGCTCATCACTATCATATCTAAGTGCTTTACAAGCATTGTCTAATTTATCCTTGCAATACAAAATAAGATGAGTGGTTATTGCCCCTGTTTTACAGTTGAGGAGTTAAGAGACAGATAAAACTTAGACATGCCCACTGATCTGGGGTTCATGATTTACGATATCTTGACATCAGAAGGCAGGAGTACTTGGCATTTTATAGCATCTAATATGTCCAAACTACCATTCCCATTGATGTTACTTGCAGTTCTGATTGCTTAAACCACTGCAAACCAGACGCTAGATGTCAGGTTGGATACTCAAGAAACAAGGAGGATAATTAGTAATTTTCCTTGCATATTATTATAAGGTAAGTTCATGACAAAGGAGATGCAGTTCAGTTACTCAGGGCACCATTCAGCTGCCTCAGGCATTGACTTTTCCTCTTCCTTTCTCTTTCTTCTTTAATTCACTGTAATCCTTTATTTACTTCATTTTTGGTAGCGAGTGAAAGTGGACTCAGAGGACAGGAATCTTTTTCACTCAGTGGTCCTGATTCATCCTGTATAACCATCCACATTATCCCCAGGATAAGGTTAGAGGTCTCACTAGGTGGGATCAAGTGTGTAGATGTAAGGCATAATGTATTAGAAACTTCTGTTAATCTGCTGTGGGGATCAGAATTCAGGTTTTCAGGTTTTGGGAAGTCTGAGACTTTGTACCTCTTCAGTGACATCAACCAGAGAAAGGCCTTCTAGGTCGAGGTGGCATGCAGGAAACATCAGTTATGGTGGTCCTGGGGAAAGCTACTTGACACTAAATAGCAATAAAGTTCCTCAAGATTTTTAGGAATTGTGCCTAAACCATTTGACTGAAGTGAATGTGTGAAGTCTGTAATCCAGCTTCTCTAATGCATACTGGTACTTAGATTAGAGTGAGGAATCGCTTGTTAAGGTTCCTCAAATTAATCCTTACCTTTGTATGGTACATCCCAAAATGTTTAGTATTTCAGTTTGAACCTTTACACTATATGCGTTTTCTGCACAAGTCACTGAAACACTTTATTATGATGTGGTTACATTACTGTCTTTTCTGAATATCCTGCAGATGTTTCACAATGTAATTTTTATTTTTAAAAGCAATGCTTTTCTTCCCATTTTGTTGCAAGCCCCCTTGTGTAACACTTCATCTAATACTGGGTATAGCATTTCTTTGAAATGGAAGATACTTCTTAATCACTTTGTGCCTTTAGGACTATCAAAGGCTGTGCTGAAGTGCATAGGTTTTTGAAAAGAGCACCATTTTGTCTGGATAAACTTTGTCCAGATAGAAAGCTTTATCATACAATCACAGAATTGCTGATGTTGGAAGAGACTTCTGGAGATCACCTAATGCAACCTTCCTGCTTTAGATAAGTGGGATTGTCAGCACTGTGTCCTGGTGGGTTTTGAGTATCTCAGAGGGATACTCAGACAGCAGAGACTCCACAGTCTCTCAGAGCAACCTGTGTGACCGTCCTCACCTTAAGAAGAAAAGAAAAAAAAAAAAAATGCTCTTCTTGAAGACAAAAATGACACATGCATCCTTCTAGTCCTTGGGAGCCTCACCTGATGTGCCATGACCTTCAAAGATAATCGTGAGTGGTCTCTCAGTGACATGAGCCAGCTCTCTCAGCATTCATGGGTGCAGCTCATGATGTCCCATTTGTTACATGCTCTCTATGCAGATCTTCCTCCCCAGGGTGAGTCTTTCTGGCTCCAGACTTTCCCTCTGCTGTTGCTTTTCAAAGCAA
Source organism: Apus apus (assembly GCF_020740795.1). Taxonomy (NCBI): domain Eukaryota; kingdom Metazoa; phylum Chordata; class Aves; order Apodiformes; family Apodidae; genus Apus; species Apus apus. Next base: position 57,470,372 of record NC_067285.1, on the reverse strand, counting down.
AAGGATCTGATTTAGATTTAGTTGATTCTCATCTCAAAAATGTCCCTGACTGAGAGGTGTGGGTTTTTTTCTCTTTCAGATTGCTTTCACTTTATGTTGATGGGCTTTGCAATCTATCAGTGGAAAAGGAAATAACTCATACCAAAGGAAGTGTGTGCAGGAAAAAAACAGCCAGTAGTGATCCTTTCAGAGCCTAGTTAACTGCTAGAGGAACTCAGGCTTCTGCCTGGACCTAATGAAAATCCCCCACTGACTGATGCTGCTAGTTAATACGTGGTTGCAAATGGGAAAGACAAAAGTTCTGTCAAGTCTGAATGATACTCTGCCTGTCAAGATTTACTCCCATACTTCCTAACAGATTCTTTTTTTTTCTGATTTTTAAAAATAATAATTTTTAAAAAGGTCCATCTACAGATTTTCTTCAGTGGTATGCCAGATGACCAGCAATAAGAGCAAAAAGCTGTAATGGAATTCTTTTAGGCAGTAGGTTTTTATGTTTATTGAAACTACTCAATGACTTTTGCTTGGAAAGGAGTATCTGAAGAAATTCAAAAGGACTAAATAAATGCCTCAGAAAATAAATGTGAAAAGGTTATATTTTAGAAGTTTATTCTAGAGATTTAGAACGTAGGCTGACTTTCAAGTCACAGGCTGAGAAAAATACGAAAATGGAATTATCCTCTGCAATAGAAAGACAGATGCATTATTTTAAAACAGAATGTTATGTCCATAGAACAGAAAAACAACATAACACTAGGTTAGGAGAAAATTTGGTTTCTTTGAAACTTTAGTACTGTTGCAAGATGCCAACAAAAGACATTGCAAGTGGTGTATTACTGACCATTCTGATAAACAAAATCTTTTTAATTCTCATCATTTAATGTTTCACAGCTTTTCCAGAAAAATTGTCATTGCTATCAGAATTAATGAAGTTGTATCAGATTCCTACATCTGGTCTTGTTTGCCCCTAAATCCTCTTGATTCTTGCTGACAACTATATCCAGTAGACTGGAGCTTTCTCCACTCATTTCCTGTTTGCGGCATATTTGCATTCATTTGGGCTACTACCAGGTGGCATAAGAACTAGAGCATCATTTTCTCATTTCTCATACCTACCTATTTATTTTACTTCACTTTTAAAAATGGTTTATTGCACTCTCTGATATGGAAAAGGACTGAACTTCGTGTTTTCTACTGACTATTGCAAAACCCACTCTCTCATTTCTGTACACGTAACAAATAACTACTGTGACTCGAGTACTGGAAGTAGACATATGGCAAACAGTTCTTGCATTGGCAGAACAGTGATGCTTATTACAGAGCAGGGTGAGGGATAATACTACTTTCTTAGGGAGAGACTGTATGAGACTGTGTGGGAACAGATTAGAACAACCAAGCTGTAACTTTTTCTAACAGGAATAATTTAAACTGCATTTTGAAGGATTACAAACCTTTTGCATGCTCTGCACCAAGTACTCTTCTTCGTTATGCAGGGCCAACATTTTTAATTTAAAGCTAATGCTTGTGGGGAAGAAGTGCGATAGTCCTGTACTTTCAAAACTTGAGCAATTTATGCAAGGTTTTTATAAACATTTTAGGAATCTAACTATGTTATTCCATTTAAGAAAGACCTTTTTTTGTCTAGGATATTTAGCTCTAGATTAATATTATTATATGTATTTTCACAGACGTACCAAATTTTTTTTCTAAGAGTAATTATATATTTGGAGCTAAGCATTCAATTATTTATTCATCCATTTTATCACGTGAACTTAGCAAATGGACTTGTGTTAGCTTATACACCATATCATGCATGCAAATTCCACTCTTAACAATGCTGCTTGAAATTATGTAAGTGATAGCTGCTAATTTTCTCTGATAGAACAGAATGATAATGATGGACTATTGGGAAAAAATAAGTACTTCTCAAGTTGTGTGCACTGGCACACTAAACTATTAATAAAATTTTTTAAAAAATAATAAAGACACTAGCCTATTTTAAAAATGTCTTTTACTTGCAGTCTTTTTAGTAATAACAGAAAGACGGTATTTGTACAGTGATAGTGCTATATTTGTGAATGAAACTGTCTATCAGGTTTGTTTGAGGAGAGGGCAGTTTGTAATGACTTCGTATGCAAGGAGCACACTGCCAGGCAGTTAAAGTCTAGATACTTGAATGTTTTATAGAGCCCTGAGGACTACAAGTGGTATTTCATATTCTCATACTTCTGCAGTGTCATCATGCAGGTACTCTGTGCTGGATGTAGGGCAGCAGGCAGTCTGTCAAGTACAGTAGATGTGCGTATTTTTTTAATACAGCAGCATTGCCTGCAGCTTTATAAAATAAGGTATTGGAAAATAGTGCAAGCACTTGGATACAGTGGTCACAGTGAGCTGCATCTTTTCTTGTTTTACTTCTATTTTGTGAAAGGATTGACTTCCGTGTAAAAAGTTTAGAAAGAATACTTACCAAATATCCGATGTTAATTATTTATTTAAAAGTAGGAAGAGGAAATATGACAAGGATGAAATATTTCTCTGACTATTTAATAATAAAGGGTCATTTGTGGAAAGCTTAGGAAAAAAGTAAAGGGAAGGACATAAGAGCACGAGCAAAACATGTATTAGTAGATGCTCAGAGAGTTCCGTTCTAAGAACAGGGTTGAACTGCAATGGTTTTTTTAACAGTTTTTGGATAAATTTGCTTACTTGAGCATCCCTTTTTCCATAGAGTTAGAAGATATTCCAGAAATGGAGAACTGAAGAATGGTGTGACATTCAATTCAGATCTTCTATTGCCATTCTCACACTACATTCCACCAAGAATGGGAGGAAGTCCTTGTTACTGGCACCATTCTTTCTGTCCTTGAAGACTTCAATAACAAGTTCACAGTGCATGAAAAAAAAAAAAAGGCAGAAAATGCAATGTGCGCTTCTACAAGCAAGCGCCCACCTAGATTCAGTAGGCAGAGACAGATCTAAAGTATTGCCATCTAATGCAGTTGGAGGTAATCCAAAATCCATATGCATGTGCATTATGTGGATTATGCAGTCTGCAATCCAAAATCAGTGTGCATGTGATTTTTTTGAAGGCTTCACGTAAAATGAAGATTGTCAACTGAAGAAGTGAAGGAGATCCTTAGAATTAAACTATTTCCATCCAGATGTTTGGTCAAATTAAGATTTCATCTGAAATTGGAAACAAAGGGTTAGAAAGGGAGAGGTGAAGGGCCTCTGGCATCCAGAAGTGGGCACAGAGCAGATAAAAACATTTCTCCCAATCCAGATAAAGAGTTAAGGTCTTAAAGTAGGGATTGCCAAGACTAATAAAAGAAGATTAAATTTAAAGTGAGAGAAGGATAATTTTTCAGAAAAAATCTTCTGGTTTTCAAGTCCAGTCTTTGTCACAGAATGAGCTGGCTTGTGCTTATGTGCATGTTTAGCTTGCATATTTCTCCTGTGCTTTTACCATTTGCTCTATGTGCTCCCTCTGTTCTCTGGGTCTGGTAGCAGAAGGGTTTAGAAACAGCAAACTCATTTGAGAACATGAGGAATAAGGGTGATACTCCAGGTGCTGCCAAAATTCAGCCTAAGGGAGATAGGGGCCCATGTCACTGAGTCAGTAAAGGGGTAAAATAGCAAACTTGTCTGCAGAGGAAGGCAATTAAAAAGGGGTTTGGGGACTGGGTTCTATATAGGGTCATCTGCAGCAGTGCAACAGCTGTTCTGGAGTGCATTTTAGTAGACTACTCATCAACTTGGTGTTTAAGTCAATGTGTTGCTTCCCTTTCTTACTTTAAGATGTGGACTTTTCCTCAGTTAATATGTGCAGGTGTTAATATTTATTCACTGTTTGATCAGATTCATTGTATGTATTCATTTTCATTAATCAGCCTCTTGCAGGGGCAGAGGGGAGTCTTTTTTTTTTTCGCCGCATGGAATGTAAGCATGCTGTACTTTTGTTTGCTGGGAACCTTTGACCCTCAGTAGAACCATGGCTTCTCAGTTCTTGATTAGCTGGGTTAATTGCATTTTGCACAACTATAACTAATAGCCATTTAAAACTGCCAGAAGCGCATGTGGGTTTCTCCTCGTGCCTGTCGGTATTTGTGAGCAGTGAGTTAATCAGCACTCTGTGTCATGCTTTATTGTTTAATGATGAGGGTTAACTGACCACTTCCTAGTAATAATGAAAAACAGAGGTCAGCAATCACTGAGCAAAGAGAGGATCTCTTTCAACTTGTACGTCTACTCTTTAGTCCTCAGGCGGAGACAAATGTGTCTGCTCCACCACTTAAACATGAACACTTATCTTTAAAGTTCATCTTAATTATAGATCAATCCATGTCACATGTTTACCCAATCGAAACAATCAAAACCACTGAGCCAGTTACCTAATTAAAGTCAATGTAATCGTATGTGTGGGAAGACATTTTTCAATTTATTAAATTCTGGTTTAGGAGTGTGTAGTTAGAGACGTAATGTGTGGATGCAGCACTGTAGCTCCCCAGCCCAAACATTTTTATGATGGTTCAGTAATAAATGTCGTCCCTTCCAAGCCCTGTAGTTGAATTTCCATATGCAGATACAGAAAGTCCCATAGTTTTGCTTACTTGCAGATTTTGATGGTACTGGTTCACAAGTTCATGTTGAAGGATACTTTCAATTTCTTTTTTTCCTCAACTTTGTAGTTTTGCTACTGTTTTTGATTTATGCTGTGCGATGTCATGCTAACTGCTGTGGTGGGTGGCCTCGCTGGCCAGTGGGCACCCATACCAAGGTGGGCCAAAGCTACCAGGCTGGGCAGGCAACATGCATTGAGGAGGGTACAGCCAGTATTCACCTGCCTCCCATCAGCTAGAGAGTGTGCTTGCTTCTGCCCATCAGCGAGCAGTGTGGGGGGAGGAGGCTGGACTGCACAGGGTGGGTAGGAGCACAGAGCCTTTTCCTCCAGAGCTCCTCTGTCCAGTGATTAGGACCTGAAAGCTCCATTTCCTCTTCCTACAGAGTTTTGGAGAAGTGAAGAACATAAATAAAAGCCAATATTGTCGTTATTTTCTAAGGTAAATATTTGTTTGAACTCCTTAAGCTCAGCTCCAGATTAGGAGGGAGATTTTGCAGGCTCCTGTACCAGCACAGCGTGTTAGGCACTTTGGAGCCGCTGTAATGTCTTCTGCTCTTTTTCTCAGGAGCATGCAGGCTAAAGGGGGAGAGACAAAATGGGATGTATGTGGGATATCCATCCCTTATGCAGCGCTTGTCTGCTACAGTAGCACTTGACAGACCCTCGTCAGGCCATGTAGCTCTTTGGTAGAAGTAACTTGGGGACCAAACAGTGTTTATTGGGGTCTTTCTTGTTTCTATAAGTCTCAGTGGCTGCCACTAGCTGTTTTCCCCATGCCTACAGAGATCGGCAGAAGTGGTACCAGGCATTTTTTGAGCTCACTCCCTGTGACAAGTTCTTCAAATGAGGGCTCAGGCCATGAAAGCTTGTGGGCAGTGCTGGAGTTGGGTGCAGAAGAGCTGGGGGCAATGGCACCAGCCTCCAGCTGCCCTAGCAGCAGCCACTGCCTCAAATGTAGACTGGTGCCCCAACCAGGTGGTTGTCAGCCTCCTTGGACAGCAATGTGTCTAAAAAAATGCTAAAAAGTGAGAAGAATAAAGTTGTGGAAGTGACAGATCAGGCTGAGTACATGAGTAGACACAATATTTTTGGCCTTACTCTCTTTTGGCTTCAGTTACTAATCTGTAGAGTAGTGATTATTGTGCCATCTCCTAGGAGAATTGAATCTTAGGTTTCCTGCATTCAGCCCTTACATTATAGAAAGAGATAATCTCTTTCTGTCCCCAAGTAATTTTCTCCTCAGCTACTTCTGTTTATTCAGTTAGCAACCATCTGCATCCCCTGCCCCTTCTGCTTCTGGCCAGTGCTTATCTCTGGACCTTTTTGTTTTCTATTTTAGTCAGCAGCTTCAGCACCCTCAGATTCTCCTGACCATTTTCCCTCTTCCCCAGCTTCTCCAGTATCCCACTGCCAGCAACTCCTTGCTCCCAACGCTGGCTTCATTCTTTGGGAACCTTTCTCCTTTCAAGTCTTCTATCTCTCCAAATTCCTGTTGTCTCTCCTCATTCCTGACAGTTTCCTTTGGTCTCACAAGCTGTGGCTTGTTCCTTTGCCTTCCAAGTTCTTCCCTCACCATGTCATAAGAGCATGATGGGGAAATTCTGCATGGAGTCTCCATGCCAAAGCATTGCCTGACATGTGGTAGAGGTGGCTGGAGCACAAGTTAAGCTGAGATCCTTTGCCCTGGCCTTTGCAGAAGGAAACTTTGAAGGTTGGCAGCCAACCTCCATCAAAACCCTTGCAAATCATATCACGTACAAATTGCAACTTTTCAGTGTTTTGTACTGTGATCCGTTATAATTTTAAGTGATAATGTATGAGATGGCAAAAGGCACATCTGTGGTATCAGAGCAGTGATGCTTCAAAGGGTCTGTCTAAAAGTGTGAAGGCTCTTGAGCTTCTCAAATATGTCTCTGAAAAATGTAACACGGGGAAAAACCAACATGTTTCTCCCTACACTTATGCACAAACTTACTTTTGCACTAAGTTTCATACTTCTAGCTGATACATTCTTACACTCACAAAATAAAATTCAGCCTGAGGCAGAAATCCAGCAAGCAAAATTTAAGCCCTAACTGCAAATGTGGTAAAGTTATGAGCAATAGAAAATGAGGTCTTAAAATGAGAAGTGTCAGGCACCTTAGCTGTATGTAGTCCTACAAGATCAATGGAGGATAATCTGTTTTTTGACAGATTTCATCCAATTTGCAGATTCATTTTGTTATATACTGTACAAATAAGGAGGAAAAAAGTCCCTAGAGTAGGACACTCAGGCTTGTAGGTAGCACCTCGGAAGTAGTGAAAGGAATGATCAACCATGCAGTCATTTTACCTTCTGCCAAACCTTTAAAACTGTACTGCAGAAAGTCCATAAAAAAATTGTAATATAAAATCGAGGCACTTACGCACTGAAGCTGAGACCTGTTGACTTTGTGCCAGTTATTATCTCATTCTCATAAATCTAAATGTAGGCTGCAGGTAAATGTTGAATTATAAAATATTGCAGAAATTGTAACAAAGTTTCCATTACTTGCAGAAACAAAAGCCTAGGCTAGCATGCTATTCAGATATGCATATCCAGCACAATTTGAGTAATAAATGCTGACTTTCCAGTAAACACTGCAGATTTCTGTCTTGTTCCAGGTCTTCTCCTCCCGTACTTTTTTTGATTTTTTATTTTTTTTTTCTCCCCCTTTATGAGCAAAAAACCTGTCCAAGGTATTTCTCCAGTGGAACTATGAATTTTGCTTATTTGGAGCATCAAGGAGTAATTTTAAGCACAAGCAAGGTGAAGAGGGTTGGGGTGGAGGCACCTTTAAGATAACATTTCAGGGAGGCCTCACCTATCAGTTGAGGGGCTCTGGAATCCTACGTGCCCAAACATGGTTATTGGCCTGGAATGTTGCTTGGGGATTATATGGCAAGCAGCATCCCAGCAGGCTTGTTTGCAGGCTGCCTGCAGCTGGGGTTTACTTTTTTGTTGTTGTTGGGTTGTTGGTTGTTTGCCTTCCCCCCTCACCCCAGATTGCATGTGAACCCTGTGTGAATGGTTCCTGTTCCCTAGATCAGACTCTGGCAGCATCTACATGACTTTTAAAGTGTCTTTCAGTAGAGCCCTGCTGACAGCTCAACAGTTATATAAAATGTTGCCTTCCTAAAAATCAGTTCCCAGCAATGTCAGTGTGTGAGGAGCTAGAAGAATCCAGTTATGTTCCTGCTGGGATATAATTTGTCATTTTTCATAACCGTTCCACCTGGCTTACACAGTCTGGGGTAAAAATGTTTGTTTAGTCAGGTCTCTCTACCTGGGAAGGATAACTTGGTGCTATATGTTTGTAGTGAAGACAGCACAGACTTGTGCACATGGATAACACTTTATTTCGAATAGTCCTGTTATCTCACAGAAAATAAATGTTAGATGAAAATAACTCTTTCCATTATCAGCAATAGAATGTGAAATTTCAAGCCATACAATCTCCATCTTTTATGGTAGCTCATTTAGTCATAATTCATTCCTGGGAGGATTTCACTGGTATGTAACCTAAATTTTTCCTTACTTAATCTTATTCTCTTCATGAGGTCAAAATCTTTGTGTACTCTTTATTCTTAAAACCAGGCACATGCTTCAGTGCCCAAGGCAAAAGGGCTTAAGACACGTGACTGGAGACTTGAACTAGTCTGTTATCATTTCCCGTCTCTAATTATCAGAGAAGTTACAGGCGGGTAAAGGGCTACTTTAAATTTTCTTGGTAAATCACTCCCTCCAGCTTCTAATCATTTCCGTTCCACTTCTCTGGACTTCCTCCAGTTTGTTTATATCTTCAGTAATGAAGTGCCTGAACTGCATACAGTATTCCAGGTGGGGCTGCAAAAGAAATGCATAAAGAGAGCACTGCCATGCCAGCCTGCTCTGCCATGTAATGCTCCTACAGAAAGAGCCAGAGGTGTTACTGGCACTTAGCTGCATTGCTTCTTCTATCCCAGTTCTCCTCTTATTCCTAGGTGTTTTTCAGAGTTGATGCTTTCCAAATTCTGCTTTGTTATTTTGCTTTGTTGTTAACTCTTTGGTTTGGATTACTCCCTTGGTACGTGCAGTAGTGTTCTTCCAACTGCAGCTTTATTACTTGTTTCCTGTCTTTGCTTCCAATTCCTCTGCACTCTTTTATATGATTTTTCTCTACAGACTTATGCTGATAACTCCTCCTCCTTTCTTCCTACTTCCAATGAAAAGATCAAAATAAGCAGTAGACCTGATACTCTTCCCAGTGTGATAAGCTGTCTGCATTTGCAGTGGCTTACCTTCAGTAGGAATTTGCAATAGAAATTCTTAGTGGCAGATTTGGTATAGGGTCTTCTCATCAAGTAAATCTTGCCAAATAGTAACAATTAGTTGGATTCTAGATGTCTCAATTATTGAATAAACAGGGTTATTTTCAGATAAGGAATAGAAGGACAGAAAGGATGAGAAATGTAGTGGATAAAATGCACTAGGCGTTGTGCATCAGTGAATAAACAAAGTAAACTTCCTGAATGAGTGCATCTGCAACAGTATTTTAGTATCTATGTACTTGACCCTTTAAAATAAGTCTTCCTGATCTGCTGGGTGGTTCAGCATCTTCAGGGACCATTACCTTGTAGAGACATTTCTAGGTGCAGGAGTATGCTGTGCAGTGCCCAGAATGGAACAGCAGACCAGCACTGTTTTTCTGCAAAGAAATAGCGATTTATTTATATATTTTTTTAGACCTATGGCCTGATTTTCCTTTTTTTTTTTGGTACAGACATCTTAACTTGAGTAATACAGTTAAAGCACTGTCATTCCTATCCTGCAGAGTCTTCTCCTTGCTTTGTACAGGTATAAATGGCTTTGTATTCTTGGGCTAGTTTCGGTTTTGCCTTGCCAAAAACACTACTGCAGGAGAGAGTCTGAACCTTCAAGCAGTCCAAGAAAGCCCTTGGGGATAATGATGTGCCCTTTTCACAGAGGGGAGAAGCTTTGTGGAAGCATCATCTGGTCATATGCTCTCCCCACCGTGACCTAAATGTTCTGCTTTCCAGCCTTTCTTTGTCTTTCTGAAATTCATGCCTTCTGTATTTCTACAGAATTTTGAGTTTTATTCTCTTACCACTTTTTTTGCTGAGTTATTTAGCTAATGGGTAAACTCAACACCAGGGCATAGATGCCATCTGGAAAAAAAGGAGTTTCCCTGGTTACATCAGCACTAGCATAGAAAGGTCTTTTGTACCAGCTTCTCCAGGTTTAGAGGCGCTGTAATGGCAGGGCAAGTCAGGCTCCAGTTATCTTTTCTCATAGCATCTTTTCCTTTTAAAAAATTAGTTGTCTTTTGCACTTCATCTTTATTATACCTCCTTTACTAAAAGTCAGTCTGCCTCTTTGGAAAACCCCTGAAACCAAACAGTCTTTCCACATAACTTTTTTATTATTTGTGCATGTGAGTTTGGGCTGTGCTCCAGCTTTGAAATCATTATGCTGCTTCAGAGTGTAAATAAGTGGGACTGGATTAATAAATTGAATGAAACATGGTGCCACACTTCATTATAATCCACTTATCAAAGTGGAAAAACCTTTTAGTACGTAAAGTGCATCTGCTTTTAATTTTCATTTTGATCTTTTCTTTGTGTGTTTTCAGACACGAGTGTACCTTTTCAGGGAGGCTTTTAATGCTGGTGCCTGGCAGTTTCAAAGTTACTTCTGAAGATGGCAAAACAGAGCTAGGAAATTCGGGACGTATTATGAAAAGTGTAGGACTGGATTATCCTCTCATCATTATAGTTTGGGTTGCACTACATCACACTGAAATCTGGTATAAATAGAAGGCAGATCAGGTTTTTGATGCTGGTGATCTTTTAAAAATTTGAATTCTCTTAATACAAATTTTATCACTTTTACTTAAGAACAGATTTCAGACAAGTGGAATTTTGCCTCTAATCACTATCACTTTTCAAAGATAAAAAAATTGGTTTTGGTGTCAGTAGTGAAACCCACCATTTGCGGAATGCAAAAATACTTTGTCAGCTACATGAGACAGAGATTAAGCTTGTATGATGGCTTTACACTAAATGATTCCCACCCACAGTCACCCACTTGCTTCACTGACCTCTCTTGCAAGCTTTAGACCTGATAGCTGTTATTGAAGAGTTTGGGCTTTGGCAATGTCTTAACTTCTGTCATTCCAAAAAGAAAATTGCTGTATTTTATGGAGGTTAACCCAAAGGATTTTCATGCCATTCATACACTTCTTGTAAACAATGAGATTTCAATTCACGTGAATTTGTATTAAATAGCTATGTGCAGGAAACTAAAACTAATTCAGTATGCTTAGTGCTACTGGAATTTTAATGCTGAAAATTGAATTAGAACTGTGAAAAATCTGTGTTCAAACCTGAACACAAGAACTTGTGAAGTAAGATGTGAATTTAACTGAGGATTTATTTTATTTTAAGTGTATTGAATGCAAGGGGTGAGGATACATACTATGATGGAGCAAATGCCTTAATCCATGGATGAATTCTAGATACATATTATATAGTAATTGGTCTTTAGTTTTTACTGAGCAAAATAAATGTTGAAACAGCAATTGCGTCAAACAGGAAGAACGATCTCTGGAAGTAGAGTAATTTGGTTTATGCCATGGTGATGTTGTCTTTATGCCCTGAGATTATTTTTTTTCATTGTCCTATGCCTTTTTTTTTTTTTCAGTTTTATTTTCGGTGGACACTATCATTTGGATGAAAATCTGATATTTTTTCTTTACCAAAATATACATTCCCTTATAATGAAGGGAAGGCTGATCTTTTCAGGATCTCACAGTTGTGTGTCTGAAAAATTTGGTATGCTTTGAAGCTGACCTCTTTTTTTTTTTTTTTTTTTAACTCCTAGTGGTGACTGTATAGCCTTTAGTTGCTCAAAACCTAGGGTGATTCCAGTGTGAAAGATCACCATGATGTGCTCTAGATGACCCTGCTCTGGCAGGGGGGTTGGACTAGATGATCTTTTAAGGTCCCTTCCAACCCCTAGGATTCTATGATTCTATGATTTATGTCTGCAACAAAGCAAATTGCAGTTCCTAGTGAAAAGGTGTGGTAATGAAGGCGTGGGTCCAGCACAATAGCTGTCAATAGCTCTGCAGCCTGGAAATTCTGCACCTGCTTCAGAGGCATGCTTGGAAAGACCCACTCATCCCTTTAAATATGAAAATAGTTATTGTAATTGCTGTAATACCCTTTCTGCTACTGAATTTACACTTTTTGTTTTAGGTTGTTGTATTTTAACAGTAAATGTACTGTGAAATGTCATTATAATCATAAAATCTGCTGTTTCTTCATCCTCTTTCTTCTGTGACTGTTTCTTCAGATTTATTTGGAGTAAGAGAGAACTGAGGTTCCAGATAAAAATAAGTAAATGGGGAGAAAAACGAAGAAAGTGAATAGACGAACATGAACAAATTTCAAAGGGTAAAACAGACTCCTTCTTTAAAAGCCAGCAAACAAATGGAGAAAATTAAGTTCACTTTGGTCAACATTTCTGTATTGGGCGTCTCAAGAGATTATGCTAAAAGCCTCTGTTTTTGTGGTCTTGCTTCCACCCTTTAAAAGGAAGTTATTACTGACCAGAGTACCAAAGGAGATTTGTCAGTGTATGTGCTGACAATTTAAAATATTGTTGCTATTATTCATAATAATATTCATTATTATGAATTTAGCATATTTCCAATCTGAGCTGTAGTAAACTGTACATGAAAAATGCAAGAGAAAAATATGCTTTGAAGATAATGTGTCATTCACACAGAATAAAATTTATGATCTGCTGAGCATGCTAAATGCAAGAACATAGCATACTTAAACATCAAAATGTTTGCAAAAACTGAAGGGTAGCTACTTTAAAAGAAAAAAAAACAGTTCACAAAATTTTCACTGAGATAAAGAGTTGGAAAAAGTTCTAGTTTGTGAAACAAACTACCCATTTTTCCAGTAATGTGTTATATAAATAGGATGCATATCATTGAAGGAGTTGGCCTGGAGTTGCAAATTATAAAATTAAGATGCAAAACACAGAATTAATGCTGGATACCTTGATGTTTCTGTCTTTCTCTGTTAGTTTGTGTCTTCCATATGATTACTACAGTTCGATATATGCCTGAACGGATCAGTAGGGTAGTGGGGCAAATTAAACACTTTAAAATAGTAAATAGTGTAACAGGCTTCAGCCTCATATATGCTTGCAAATATAAATATTTTTTTAGAGCTGAATATTTTCAGTAGAGTATTCACTGAAGGAACATGGCATAGGGAGCCTTGCAGTCAACTAGAAATCCTTATATTACCAATCTGTGCTCCATACTCTAGAATACAGCCCCCCACACACACACTCGCTCATACATTCCCTTAAATGAACTTGATATTTCACACAAATCATATTTTACACTCTGTACTTCTTGAAACCCAGTTGTAGCAGTGAGCTAATTGTAAAGCAGTATGTAAATGTAGCAAGAGTAGTTGACCACTTTTATCAGAAAACGTGGAAGGGCATTTCAGTGCAGTTAAAAATTTTTGCATGATGCTTATTTTAAAAGTCTTTCCAGACCTCCAAGACCATTTCTTGTACATTGACATTTTCCACTAAAGTGCACTGAAATTTGTAGTCCGTCAAGAATGCCTTGTCAGATTTTTAGCATGGGAAAGCAGATGTAGGCATCATGTATGCAACACAATCATAGAATCATCAAGGTTGGAAAAGACCTTCAAGGTCATCAACCCCTAACCACTAAACCATCTCCCAAAACACCACAGCCACCTGTTTTTTTAACACCTCTAAAGACAAGTGCCTCCACCACCTCTCTGGGCAGCCCGTTCCAATGCCTCACCACTCTTTCTGTGAACAGCCACAGCTCCCTCAGCCTGTTCTCCAGACCCCTAGTCAGACTAGTTACCCTTCTCTGCACCCTCTCCAGCACGTTGATGTCCTTCCTATACTGCAGTGCCCCAAGCTACACACAGTACACAAGGTGCTGCCACTCCAAAGCAGAGTAGAGGGGCAGGATCACCTGGTCCTGCTGGTCACACTATTCCTGATGCAGGCCAGGATGCTGTTGGCATCTTTGGCCACCTGGGCACACTGCTGGCTCATGTTCAGCTGGCTGTCAGTCAACACCCCCAGGTCCCTCTCTGCTGGGCAGCTCTCCAGCCACTCTTCCCCAAGCCTGTAGCACAGCTGGGGGATGTTGTGGCCCAAGTGCAGAACCTGACATTTGGTCTTATTGAAACTCATCCAATTGGTCTTGGCCCATCAATTAAGCCTGTCCAGATCCTTCTGCAGAGTCTCCCCACCCTCCAGCAGATCAACATTCCCACCCAACTTAGTGTCATCTGCAAATCTACTGAGGGTGCACTCTACTCCCACATCCAGATCATCAATAAAGATGTTGAACAGGAATGGCCCCAGCACTGAGCCCTGGGGAACACCACTCGTGACTGGTTGCTGTGAGGCAAAAAAGTCTTTAATCACCTCATGCTGCCAGCTCGCATTAGAACACATGGGGACAGCCTGCTCCTGTGCCTTCAAGACTTCCTTCTTGAAGATTGTCCAGCCTTCTTAGGCTCTGTAACCTTCAGAACTGATTCCCAAGGCATTCTGGCAATCAGACTACTGAACAAGTTAAAGTTTGCCCTTCAGAAGTCTAGGGTGGCAGTTTTCCTACATCACTGCTGGTGTCTCTAAGAATAAAGAACTTTTAACAATTTGCGGTCGCTCTGCCCAAGACGGCCTCTAACCGTCACATCTCCTACCAGCCCTTCCCTGTTCACAAAGAGCAGGTCTAGCAGGGCACCTTGCCTAGTTGGTTCATGCACCAGCTGTGTGAGGAAGTTATCTTTGACACATTCCAGGAACCTCCAGGACTGTTCCCTTTCTGCCATGTTGTAGTTCCAGCAGACATCAGGGAAGTTGAAGTCCCCCAAAAGAACAGGGCAAATGACCGTGAGATTTCACCTGGGTATTTATGGAACAGTTCATCCACCTCACTGCCCTGGCTGGGAGGTCTATAGCGGACTCTCACAGCAATATCACCCTTGGTGGCCTTGCCTCTAATCCTGATCCAAACAATCTCTTGTATATCTTATAATTTCTGCAGAGAACAGCATATAGAGACTTCAAAATTAGTTTTCAGTTAAAATTGAAACAAAAACAAAAATTTGGAAACTTGCTGTGAAAATGCTGTAAAATATTAGATGTGTGATTTTATCAAGGCAACAACCTAGAAAGTTCTATTTCTCACTCATTGTATTACTGTATTAATTATAATCTAAAATCGAAAGCAATTAAACTGAAAACTAATTTCAAAGCAGAAATGAAATTATTTAGCTCAATAACAAGATTATTTTGGTGTCTGTAGATACTGTTCTGTGGTTTTCCTCCTAAACAGACTTCCAATGCTGTGTGATTTCACTGAACTGGAAATGCTTTACAAAGATCAGATACTTCTTTCTTTTCTGTGCCATCTAGTATCATTCAGCATTTCTTTGACCATGTGAAAATTACCGCATAGTCAGTCAAGTGGCCATGTTTAGACTTCCAGCATAATGAACCAAAATCTTTCTTAGGTCCTCTGATTTCAGGAGGCCCCAGCTGTCCTCTTTGAACTGACTCTTGGTATGGCTGGTTGGTATTCTGCCTCTTTTGTGAAGATGACAGTGGGAGACCTGGGAGTGGTTTCGGTACCAGTTTGGGGCATATCTTGTGTTGGTGGCTCAGTCCCTCTGGAATATGGGATGACTGGAACAAAAGGCACAAGTTGGAGAGGCTTTCAATGTTCCATGGCATATTTTAAGCATGGCAGAAGAAAATGTGCACACGTGTCTCAAATATGAGATACTTGTGTTATTTTCTTATTTGTCTCACTGTTGTGCTGGATGGTTTCTCCTGCAGAAAGTAGTAGCCTCTTTTGGGCTACATCCCGTGCTCCCTTGCCAAATTTCCTATCTCCTTTATCCCTCTCATCCGTGCCCTTTCAGTCTGCTTAAAATAGTGAGTGAGAACCATTTTTATAACTTCTCGTATCCTTTGCCAGTATCACCAGACTGTACCAAGTGTTTTTGTTAACCTGGTCTCAGTTCAGTGTCAAAGCAAGTTTCCTGGAGACAGTCTCTGTGTTGAAATTGGCAGAGCATTGGAGTCCATGCTCCTAGATATGCATAGGGAGTGCATAACAGTAGGGCAATTTGAAGACTTTCACATAAAAAGTGTCAGGGGACGTAGCCCTCCCTGCTCCACTCTCAGAAATATGGGGCATCAACTTTGTAGTCACCATTGGAGGAAGCACTTGCTGGTAGTTCTTTTGTGCTTTAAAACTTTGGCTTTCTGGAGGAAACAAATGTGGTAGTTAATGCACAGAGGATTAAGTCATTGTTCATGATGTAATCGCTGCCTAAGGACAACCTGCAGCTCTTTCTCGAGGATACTGAGTAAGAATCAGTCACGTATTTCATATTAGAAAGAGGAAGAAGATTGGGTGATCACAGGCCAACAAGCTGGATTTGAGAATGCTTTTTGTCAGCAGTTTAATTATAACATGTTAGAATTAAATTGCAATTAAACACAAGGTTTAAAGCACATTAAATATTTAGAAAAACACTGTGTTGCAGAAATTCATAGGTTATTCTCACTATTTGAGCACTAGCTGACGTGCCTGTACTTTTTAAAAGAGCTCTAGCTGGGTTTTGTAGATACTGCAGAAAATGATGCTGTTTAGACTATGCTTTTATCCATGTCCTGGGTAGTTTTAATATACTTTGCATAGAGTCTATGACATTAAATGATCTGTAGCTATACCTTTGATTAGAATGTAAATGTGCCCTACGAAATCACCAGTTACTGACTGGAGGAACTAATACGTTTAGAAGGTAAATGAGAAGACTGAAGAGAGAGCTGTGGAACAGGAGTGGTGAAAGACTGAAGATAACAGCAGGTAAAATAAAAGGTTAGAAAATAAATTTTATTGAAGGAAACAAAAAGGAGGGGGGGAGTATGAAAGCAAGGATATTTACAAAAATATAATACAAATTGTAGTAAAATTAATCCAGTAATATAAAAAGGTAAAGAAACTGAAAGATGTCTTTTGATCTAGAATTAGCAGAAGGTAATTGAGAATGAGAAGCAAGCAGGAAATATTCCAGATGTGGTGAATATTTTGCCAGAATCAAAACAAATTTATCTAATTTATCACAGAGGAGGGAAAACTCTAAATTCTTGCATCAGAGAAGGATTTAGACCATACCTATGCTATAAGCACACTCTGTAATAATGTTAATAATAGATTACTATTGTCCTCTTGCGTGATTGGCAGATACAGCCTTTGTCTGCAGCTGAAAACCATATTGTCTGGGAATAATATGGTCAAATGATTAAAGGTGTGGAGTAATAACGGAGATCAAACCCTAAAGTCAGACTGAATTTTGGGAAACCCTGAGATTTTATATCTAAAATGCAAACCCCAAGCGTTTGCTTTATAAAATTAAGGGGCAGAATTACTATCTTAAGTTCTGTACCTTGTCTCTGGCATTTATAAGCTTATTGTGTATTACACATAAATCTCAGGGTGAGGAAGCAAGTTTATTAGGTTACTGTGGTCAGACTGGACTGGTTTTAACAGAGCTGAGGAAGTTAATTATCAAATGTCTCAGGTGGGTCTAGCAATAAGTAACTAGTTATGGAGAGAGGTACTTGCTGTGGCTGCAGCCTTTGGAGCTGCAGCAGGGGGACGGGTCCTGCCGCTGCCTGTGGATGATGGCCGGCTGGGAGGGACTGCCCTAATCTGTTTCCCAGGTTGTTTGAACCAGTTCAAGAGCAGTAAAACAAGGTTATGTAATTGACATGTGATGTAGCCTAAAATAGTGACTGCAAACATAGGCTGCTGTTGCTGGGCAGTTGTCAACTGCTAAAAAAAAAAAAAAAAAGAAAAGAAAAAAAGCCCTCAACTGTGTAACAAATGGATCTTTTAAATGAAAACGCAGTTCTGATTTCTACTGAAGAGCAGGCATTTTCCCTTTTTTTTTTTAATTGCAAGAAACAGAGGCTCTGTAAAAACTGAAATTTGGAAATTTCCAAACTGAAATTTGGAAAGAGATTTGTCATCATACTTATCGTGCTGATTTATTTGAGAATACTTACCTAGTACAGATGGTGAAATAAAAAACTCAGGTATATGCATTTTGTTTCTTGATTCAGTGATACAGCTCCTGTCAAACAGAAGATGTGTAAAATCATTCTGACAAGTCTTAGCAGTAGTTTTATTTATATACTGGCCATTAAAAGGTAGAAATAGTTTGTTTTTATTAATTAAAAGAGCTTATATGGATTACAGAGATAACAGCCATTTCACAAAATCTGTGAAGGTTTCGGAGCTGGATGAAAGGAACATGTCACATAGCTCAGTGAGCACAAACAAGAGGTTAGGATTTGCAGATTATGTGATTTCTTGCTGTAGGAGGCAAAGCCCTTCCTTAGGGTTATACCAGAAGGCAGAAAAACAGTGTTAAGTTCTTTTTGCTGACTAGATATTTTCAAGGTGAGAGGCCTTCCTTAGAAAATCCTGATGAATTTCTGCAATATGTTTTATTTGTCTATAACCCAGGTCAGGTGGATTGCAGGGGCTGGGCTCATGCAGTCTGACAGGCTGCTGGGTAAAGGGAAGGGGGGGAGTGGTAAATAACATTTATGGAATTGAAAGAAACTTAGTGTAGAATTACAGCCAGAATTTTTTCTCTCCCTCATTCACTAGTATTATCAGGAGGAACTTCAGTAAAATTAATGGTTATGCTGATAAATCCTGATAGGGGCAGCAGGAGGATCTTTAGAGGAGTTACCTGCACTAAAGATGTCCAAGTAATAGTGTTCAACACCTACACACACCTGATTGAGCAGGTGCCGATAGCTACTCCAAGCTGTAAGGCTTTTACATGTACCATTGTTATTGTGAAGATTATCTTCCCGCTTGGGAAACAAGGAGATATCTAAGTCCTTATTCCAGCCCAGAAGCTGCGAAACGGATCCTAGCTCAAATACGCAGATCTTCAAGGCAGGGCTGGAGGTGGCTTCCAGCTCCTCTCTCCTCAAAACCTGGAAGAAGACTTGGCTGTTCTGGCAGCCTGCAAGAAGACAGCTTTGCCTGCTATTTTGTTAGTCAAAGCATTACTTTTCATTGTAGAGGAGGAAGGATCGTATGGGCATTTTACGTGCATTGATGTGCTTCAGTGAGACTCTATTTTAAAAGTTAAGGGTTTTTTCAAACTACTTCTGCTTTGTTTGGTCCTTAGCTGCCCCTCTTGTTTTCTCACTTTCCCATCCTTTTCCAAGGCTTCCTCAATCACGTCTTTGTCTTGGGACCCAAAGCACACTCTGGTTTCATATGTTGTATCTGCGGTGGCTTTTGGACTTTTCCCTTACCCTTTCCCAGGGGAGGTTGCGGTGGGTATGTAGCTCTAGCAGAGGGGAAAAAAAGAGAGTTGGCTGCCTAGGTAAAAGTGAGAAAGAACGCATGGAAGGCAGCATTGCCGCAGAAGAGGAGCTGGGTGTTAGTGGCATGCAAGAGAGCGTGAGTCAACAACCTAACACTATTGCCAAAAGCCAGATCTGGTCCAGGATTGCATTTGCAGGGCTGTTATTTGCAAGATGCAGGAAGTAACAATTTTATTTGGTTTAGTGATGGTGAAATTCAGCAAGATAAATGTCCCTGGGTTTGGGCAGTCTGTTTTATGAAAGAAGCTGGAGGAGAGTGAGAGGAATGGTGACAGATTTCGGAAACGTGACCTGTGAGGTAGGACTGAGAGAACTGGATTTGTTTAGTCTAGCAAAGAGATGGGTAACATAAATCTTTCGATAGGTATGAGATTGTTGTAATAAGGTTGTGATCTATTACTCTGCATGTCTTAGAGGAAGTGCTAGCATCTCTTTCAGTTGCAAAATATTCCCATTAGGGTTAAATTCAAAGGGAAAAAACACAGCTTCAAGGCTAGCTAATCACTAGCCTGATCACATGGCTTGTAGGGAAATCGCAGAATACCTTTCCTCAGAAGGTTTTAAGACTAATTTAGAGGAAGGGGGGGGGGAACCAACCACCTGCCTGAACTGTTAAGCTAGTCTTATCATAATTCCATGAGTGGGCTTGAATTAAATAGTCTTTGGATCCCCATCCAGCACTATACCTTTTTTTTACCCTTTTGTTTAATCTTTGATCATATTAATGTCTGTTTTAACAAGAGAGCAGAGATATGGAAGACTCATTAATGATTTGCGTTCCTGATTTTGAAAATCTGGGGGGGGAAATAATTTTTAGGAGGAAGTTAAAAATGTGGAATATCTTAGAAATTCTTGTAATTTTCTAATTTTCCCTTCCTGTTGCAGCCTTACATGTCTGGAAGTATTGTAGCCCCTTAAAAAGTGCAGCAGTGCTCTGCTTATGTTTCTGAGGCTCATCTTAGCAACTCAGTTTTTGGGACCAGTGGCTCAGTCATTGTGCTGGAGTTTTAAAATAGGGAAAGGCCCAACTTCTGCTGCAGCCTCATTTTGGCAGTAATTCATAGGCCAAATAAGCACAGCTTTTTTATCCCTTCCTTTAATGCTGAATTTTACTAGTGTAAGAAATTGTATTAAGAGGGAAGACTGAATTTCATTAGTACTTCCTTTTTGTTTTCTTTTGTAAGCTCATAAAACTGGAGGATTAAAGAGTTTTCACAGGTGAAAGAATTGGAAACGAAGTATTTTTGTGCCTGAATTTGGATGTGTCATTCTGTGGTATGTAGTGACACAATAACCTTGAAAGTGCGAACTCAAATATTCCTCTAGCTCTGCTGTGAATAGGACAGCTGTTTCTTCTTAGTGTGTTACTCTGTAGTACCTATTAATTATTTATTTCGAACAGGAAATTTTCCTGGCATATTTTGTAACTGTATTTTAGATGGAACAGGAATTAGCTTGTGTAAGTGCACTTAATGGTGGCATATGTAAAAATTACTTTCGTCTTAATGCATTTAGCACATGGGAGATGGGAATTCGATATCTGCCCTGTCACTTTCCAGCCCACTTGTGGATGATTAAACTGGATAAAAAGGGCAACTGGATTAAGTTAAACACAAACTACACAAGCAGCTCAATACAG
This sequence comes from Apus apus, assembly GCF_020740795.1. Lineage (NCBI taxonomy): Eukaryota > Metazoa > Chordata > Aves > Apodiformes > Apodidae > Apus > Apus apus. Next base: position 57,449,576 of record NC_067285.1, on the reverse strand, counting down.
GTCTTGAAAGAGTTGGAGATCTAGCACCACAAAAGCTTCAGTTTCTTTTCAGGAAAGTCTCCATCACCTCACTGAGATCTTGAAGAGCCCTAGAGGTCTTGAGAGAGCTACATCAATTTCGGATGTGATGGTTTTTCTTTTGATTCTGAAATTGATGGGCATGAGTCAGGCTCATGCTACACAAATGGAAGGTGCTGCTTCTTTATGAGTGTCTTCTCTTTGCTAACTTATTTTACAAAATTGGTTTTATTTGAAATCTGCTGTATTTGATTACCTGAAAATCTGAAGTAATTTTTAAAATCATAGATAATAAGCTTTTTAACTGAAAAACTGTTCATTATTATTTCATAGTTGTACTTGACATAAAGGGTTTGCCTGAATGCTGATCCATTCTGTTTTAAAAGGTTTTTCAAGTTACTTCCATTAATGAAAGCTTTAAGATGACTCTGGTTATCCAATATTTTTTTAAAATTTAAAAAAAAAAAAGTCATGAAAACATTTTCTTTTTAGAAAGATGATTGCCTTGCTTGCTAGAAAAACTACTTGCAGTTTTTGTACCACATGTTAATATTCAGAGATGTAGAATTCAAAAATCGATGAACCTTTACTGGCTTATGTTTTTTTGAAATGGTCTGGAGTGCATAGGCCAGAAAGCAGTAATTGCAGGCTGCTTATACTATTTGAAGGGTGACTTATGGAAGCATTAGGCTATTGTGGGAATTTTTCTTAGGAAGTCACAGTGTGACAGTGATTGAATCAAGTAAACATTTCCACAGTATTTAAGAATTATGCTGGAGTACATAAATGTTAACCTCTTTTTATTAAACCTGTTAGCTTTTGAAAGCAGTAGTGAACAATGTTGACTTAACAGGTGTACAGTTTTGTAGAGCAAACTGCCTTCAGGGTAATTCTGCAATGGGGTTCATTTTGCAGCATTAGAGCTGACTTGTCATATTAATAGCCTGCACCCGCCTGTGGAAGCCTAAAAATGGTATTGCAGTACTCTGTGATGTACAAAGGATATTGTATGAGCACTGAGCAATCGTGCTTGCATTCATGGCAGAAAATAACCTTTTTTCCCCCTCTACTCAAAAAAAGATAATACACTGGTATTTGTAAGTGCATATAAACCATCCTTATACTATATAGCATTATTTTAAACACTTTTGTTTTCTAGTTTAACTTTCATGCTGTTTGTGTGATACTGCTTTAGGCTCCATGCTCAAGTCAGTACAGACAAAAATGTAAATAGAAATTAAACTGACTTTTGTGTATGTGGGTTTAGTATAGATCACACCATAAACTAAACATTGTATGATAAGTAGGTTTCCATTTTGTGATTAGCTGAAAATTCTTTTTATTTAGCTAGCCTACTTAAAGACCAACTGATACATACTGGTGCAAATCACTATATTTTACTGTTTCATTTTATTTTATGCCTCATGTAACTTCATGAGTTCATAGTCATGATTTTTTTGCCCAAGTTCTGTTGTTTTTCATCTGTGTCTCAGCGCTAGGTCAAGTCCCTTAATAAAAACACGTTATTTGCCCATGTGCTTATTGTTTAAACACATCTGAAGCATTATCTAAATGGTGATTCCTTTGTGATATTACAGTAACACTTTGCTTAAGTAAGATTGGTTTTCTTTTTATGAGATGCTTAGTGAAGAGATGCAAGAAACTGTCCAAACCTCAACTCACTGTCTAAGTAGGTAACATTGAGTACAGGTGAAGAGAAATCAGATGCAGAGAGAGAAAAATACCTGAAATTTTAAAGCAAATTCCTGAAAGAGCCCAAAACAGAAGCAAGGTCTCCTGTGACTAAAATCTAGGACCCAACACTTAGCCTTATTGGACCTCATACAGTTGCCCTTGGTCTATTGATCCAGCCTTACCAGGTCCCACAAACTCCCACAAGAATTTGTACAACTCTTGGGTTTCTGCACATCTTGCCTGCTTCATTCATGACCTGCTTAGGAATCTGCTTAGTTGTGGGTTAGTGTGGCTATATTTGCAATCTGATTTCACAGAATCACAGAATCGGTCTGGTTGGAAAAGACCTCTAAGATCACTGAGTCAACCATAACCTAACTCTACCAACCATTAACCTAACTCTACCTCACTGCACCCTCCTTTCAGGTAGTTGTAGAGAGCAATAAGGTCTCCCCTCAGCCTCCTTTTCTCCAGGCTAAACAAACCTCAGACGTCGTAAGACTTATTTTCCAGACCCTTCACCAGCTTCATTGCCCTCTTCTGGAATTGCTCCAGCACTTCAGTGTGTTTTTTGTAGTGGGAGGCCCAAAACTGAACACAGTATTCAAGGTGCAGCCTCACACCGCACCTCTGCCTTGCATTTCAGACATCTTTGTTATGAACTTATGCTTAATTTATGGAGTAATGGATTTCTTACCTTATGTCTGAAATGCCTGTCCCTGAGGCTCAGCAGTTCTTACAGTGCCCATGGTGTAAGCCTGCATCACACTGTTGTATTTTACACAGGACTGTTTTCTTGAACTTTGCATGCTGGCAAGACCTGCAGTTTGACTTACAGTCTATTGTACTTCTGTGTGCTGTGTCCTCTCCTTTCATCCTTCCTCTGGAAGCTTTCTGCATTGCTGTTTGTCACATCTGCTGCAGATAGTTTGTTCTTGCTGCCCCAGATTGCCCTGTGCCACCTCTGGATCGAGGCAGCTAAAATAATCTTTTCCTCTTGGTTTTCCTGTCATGCTGCACCAACCCCTCCTGGCTTCCTTTATTCTCTCACATCAAATTCAAGCACCTTACTTTGAAAAGACCACATGGCAGTGCCCGCATCTGATACACTGCATCCGTTTGCTCTACCTGTGTTCCTCCCATGAAGTAAAATGCCTTTTGAGTCTCCAAGCTGTTAAATGTCAGCCTATTTCCTTGGTTGCCATGTATTTCCCTTCTGCTAAATGTTGTGTGTTAAATACCTGCTGTCTCTCCTCAGGAGTGCTTCTGTAGGGCTTTACAGACTGAAATAATATGGTTGTAATTTAAGCCTTTTATGGTAAACCCTTCAGAAACCTTCTGCTGTATAGAAGGGTAACTGATTAAATCAGAAAACAAGCACTCAGTGAACTGGCTGAAGGGAGTGAAGTACATTGGGAAGTGAGCCTCTCCTTTGCATTTCTGCTTTAGATTGTGAACTTCTCTAACATGAGAATGGCCTCCAGTTTTCTATTAAAACAGAGTTGTCAGGCTGCTCTGTGATACGTGTAAGATTTGAAAATGTTCAAACAATTATTTGGTTTTTTGCAAAAAGAAGAGTTCCAGCCCTGCTTAGAACTAAGTAATGAGATCTGTCTAGGGAGTGACATGCCAAAACTCTTCCCCAAATTAAACAGAAGAGATGCTCGTAGTAAGGCCCACAACAAGGCACTAAGATTATTGGGAAGGGTAAAGGATGGGATTGGGAATGTCTGCATTAATAAGAACTGCAAATCAACAGAGAAGAGAAACCTGGAATTATGTAAATACATCCTCTAATAATGTACTTTGTTTTTGTTTTATTCAGGACAGCACAATTACCTGTGTGCGGGAAGGAACGACTGCATAATTGATAAGATTCGGAGGAAGAACTGCCCAGCCTGTCGATTACAGAAGTGTCTGCAAGCTGGAATGAATCTAGGAGGTAAGCAGAATATTAATAGTTTGGTCTCTTTATTTGATTAGTCAAAAAAATTGGAAATGTGCAGCCTTTTTATAGTTCTGGCAGCTGCATCAGCTGAAAAGTTTAAGGTGGCATTGTCCTGAATAAGTGCTTAATAGCTAATAAACTCTATTGTCATTCTAAATCAAGTTTTGGAGATATGTATTTTATGGCTCAGAAAAAAGAGAAGTGGGTGTTTTATGATGACAGTCGTTTTAGTGGAGTCTCATGTAGCTAAAAGTGTTAAGGCTTCAAGTATTGTGTACTTTTTATTGGTGACAAGCATTGTCTTTAATAACAGAAAACTTTTTGGACCATCATGGAAGCAAAGTCACATGTTTTGAAACCTCTCAACTTTTTTTTGTTGCTTATTCAACATTTATATTGATTTATTTCTATGTCTGTTTGGATATGCAATAATCTTGATGATGTTCCTTCATCATTCACATACCAAAAAAAAAAAAAAAAAGGGCAAAGTATTTTCTTAACTATTATCCAAAGTATTTTGAAAACAGTATAATAGTAAAACTTATAATAGGTTTTTTTTCCATTGTTTAATTCTTCAGTTATGGTATCTACACAGTTCTGGCTATGCTTCAGTGATAATCTTGTTTCAAACCATCACAAGTATTACAGGTCACTTTTCCCCACCGTTCTTAGGTTTATTATGTTGTCTGTAATTGGGGTTTGTGTACTGCTGCAGATCCTTCCCCTGATGCATAGTGACCCTTCCTTTAAGAGTTTTTTTTCGCTGTTGCATACAATTATAATACAGTCACATTAATTCCTCCTCATAGTTTCCTGTATTGCAATTTGCTTTTTATCCTCCTGGACCTATTCTCCTAGTAGCTTAGTTTAGTTCTACAGACAGATTTGGCTTCATGTTTTTCATAGGTTATATTAAAAATACTGGTCCTTGTCTGCTGTCTGGTATTCTTTTCTACCCTCCAAACTTCATGTTCTGTCTTGCCTCCTAGCAGAAATTCTCAAGCAAGATACTCCTTACTTTATTGGGTAGAAGTAGCCCTGTTAAGACCTCTTTCAATCCCTTTCCTGATTTTGGGATGCAGCATTGTACCCTATACCCCTTATTTCTACTTCTCAAAGGAAAACGGGACTGTATTGTGGTATGCTGGGGCTTTCCCTTGGTATTGATCTGTGCTATTGAATCCAGTAAGGGAAGCAGAGCAGCTCTTTTGTTTGATGTAAAGGGAGCTCCATGGTGGTAGCTCCTCCTTCCCAAAAAAAGGCGCTGAAAATGTGTGTGAAGCAGGAAGACCAGCTCCCTGGACTGCTGGAAATTTTGCTGCAGGGTATAGGGCATCCTCCATGCCCTGCACAGCTCCAGCAGTGCTCCTTCAAGCCTGTGTTCCAGGACAGGCGTGTGTGCTTAGCACTCTAGCAAAATAAAGGGCTGCCACCCTACTTGATAACCTTTTGAAACAGCAACATGTGATGCTTTGTCTGCCATGTCCTGAGTTCATCACTCATTTCCTGGTGTGTTTCAAAGGACATGTTCACACAGCGTTGTCTGCAAAAGTCAAGGGAAGGGGTAAACTTTGCTTGAGGCTTTTTTTTCCTATATTGGCTGGAATGCTGTAAATGGGAAATGTATTGAAAAATCTTCCCTTGTGTTGGAGCTTGGTTGTCTGCTGGAAACTGTAATTAGTGATCTGCATTTAATGACTGAGAAGGCCAAGTCTGCCTCTGCAGTGTACAGCTGGCCTACGGCTGAGCTTTGCAGTTTAGCTGTTTTGGAGATTTTCTTCACATAGAGAAACTAAGGTGAAATTCTCATTCCTGATGATGCCTTTATGCCACCTAAAGGAGCTAAAATGGCATAAAAAGGTCCTTCTGTCACTGCAATGAATGAGATAGTGGGGGAACAGCTCTGGCTGTCAATGCAATACAGTGCCTCCTGCGTGGTCCAGGAGAGAAAAGCCAAGGTTGAAGGCAGAGGGGAGGGGTACTGAAGAGAGGTAATGTGCCTCCAGCCCAGAGGCTGTTTAGATGCTCCCAAGGGCTTCTGAATTATGCTAAAGGACCTTTCAGCCTTTGAGTCAGCCCAGCTCCAGCAGGAGATGTTGGTAGCTTACGGCCGTTGGCTGCTTGGGCCGTCCTTCTTCCCATGGTGAGCTTTGAATTGAACATCTATGGAGGAGCAACTCAGCATCTCAGCCTTAATTTTTTAAACTTCTGTGCACTGTTGCAGGGTCTTTCTATATGGTGGAGATCATAATGAGAAAGGACATGGAAATTACAAGATGCTAACACATTTTACAACAGTAATTTTATTTTCATATGTATTTCCAAGGTTTGGTGTTAAATAATATTTTAGCATAATTAGCTTGAATAGAGTATGTTGATATCATGAAGATACATCATAGGTTATATTTTCATGAGGTCAGCCTAGTTTTGCCAAGAATATATATTACTCCAATAAAATATACTTTTGTTTCTACTTCAGACTTATAGGCGAAATGTGCAAGTACTTTTTTAGACAGTGCGATCAGTAAAGACCTGGAGGAAAATTAATTTCTAAGTGCAGTTTTGTTTAAGTCCCGATTTGCAGCATCGTACCCTCTATAGCTGAGTCACACTCTGCAGGGCTATGCTCTTTGTGCAGTATATCTAATTTAAGCTCTTGCCCTCCATGTGGAGGCAAAGGTAAACATAAAGGCCAAACCATATCAGAGATGCCTGGTTTTTTTGTTTTTGAGAAACAGAGTAAGGTGATATGAAAAGGGTCATAAGCATAACTCAGGGCTGAAATGTGTGCTAGTTGCTGAAGCCATGGACATTTATTTTCCACTTGTATGTGGAAATAAGGTTTTATCCTCTCATTAAAACAAAACAAAAAACACAAACCAAATACCAAAAAACCAACAACAACAACCAACAAAACCCACAAAACCAAATCAAACAAACTCACAGAAAAAACCCTTCCCATTGATCTAAAATGGCCTTAGGGAACAACGTCCTGTGCCCACGTGTCTGACTTTCCCCACCTACAAGCTGTCACTCCAGCTCCTCCTGGTTTCTCAGAGGGTTTATAAAGCAAATTTTGTAATTTGAAAGTTTGTGATTGCCTTCATAATGTTACTGAAGGTATTAATCTCTGTAGTGAAAAACTGTAAATCAAAAAGAAAGGAGAGAGTTTCCACATTCTCTGAAGCACATTTTTGCACAATCTCTGATTAATCTACTGATACTTCCCCTTTGTGGTTTTGGTTTGCGGTTTTTTGTTATATTCTTTATAAATATTTTTAAAATGTTCTTTTGTTTACTGTGTTGAAGTGTTACAGGTTTGTTTTGGTGGAATATCTTCTGCTTCTCAGCATGATAACATTTCTTTTCTAAAAACTTAAACATTTTTATTTGTGGCAGCATGCCATGTTTTAAATACCTTTTTAAAAATGTGTCTAATTCTAGTGATACAAATACACCTTTTCAAAATACACCTTTGCTTAACAAAATTAATGTGGCAGTTTTATTATTTGCCTCCTTCCTTCATTTGTTGAGAAACTGGAGGATTTTCCAAGCTCTTATATCCTCTAATAATCTTTAGAAAATTATTCATTAAGTCAGCAAATAATTTACCTAATTATATTCTTTTCTCTATTTTTGTTTTGATTTTATATGAAGCATCTGCAACCTATAATTTCTGCAAAGCTGAAGTTGCCAAATACCACATTAATTCATCCTCCTAATTTCTAGAAAGTCTGTTTGTGCACTGCAGACAGACATATCCCTTCAGCAAGTAGGACTCCAAAACTTTTTTGGGGAATCATAGTTTGTTGTTTTGTTGTGGTTTTTTTTAACTCCCATACCATATGCTAGACTTAATTATTGGACGAGATTCAGAGTGAGCAACTGCACTATGAAGGTATGCTGGCCCATTTTTGGTTTATGCTCTTTTCAGGATTCTGTAATTAATTTTCAGTTAATTACGGACCAGAATGACTTCATGGATTGCGAAGTTTCTTCCAGCATACGCTGTGATCAGATTTGTTGAGTCTCTCACTTCCACACGAGACATTTTCATTTGACTCCCACCTCATGCTGCTGTTCTTAGTCATGTCTGTCCCCACAACAGAGGGTTGGGGCACAGTGAGACTCCCTCCCAGTACCACACTGGTGCTCATCAGGTTTCTTATGCCACCACCAGCTACATCCAGCAAGGCAGCACCAGGCTGGTTTCCCTCCTGCTGTGTACCCTGCTCTGTGCTGAGGCCTGGAGGAGGAAGAGGTGTGTGACTTGAGGTGACCACAACCCCCAACTTTTGTTGGCAGGTTAGTTGTTGCTCCTCTGGTGTGATCCAGTGACCAAGCATCTCTCCCTCTTGTGTGATCAGAGAGGATCCCTCATCTGCTGTGTGATGTATTATATGTGCTTAGGAGACAGGACAGTGTTGAGAGATCTGTATGGTATAGGACTGCAATCCTTTCCTGCCTCAGCTCCCATATAAAACACTGCTGAGACTTACCCATAGTGGTCTCCCACAGCAGCTAGAAGCAGCTTGCTGAAGTACCCTTTGGATATTGAAGTAAAATAGCATAGATTTCACCTTGTAAATTACATAGTTCATCGCAGTCTGCAGAGACTGCATGTGAAATTTTAGTCTTGGGTTTGCATACATTTACATATGTAAGACACTCCATGCACAAGATGCTGTGTGTGATTTGTAGTCTTCACTTGCAGATACCCTTATTTTTTATACATTAAAATACTTCAATAATCTGAAAAATAGATTAAATGAGAGAATCGGTAATAAGATACAGTACTTCACCTTTTTGCCCAGCTTTCCATTTTCTGTTTAATAACTCATACTAGTAGGGATTTAAAACTGTAGTATTATTTTCAGTTAATGCAGCTTATGTGGTTTATATTATCATTGTTCCTATCTCCTTGAGAAAAAAAAAAAGGCAGTAGGGAGAAAAGAAAGAGAAAAAAACCGTAAGTGTTAGAAAACTGAAAACTTAGAAAAAATTAAATAAAGAAAAAATGTATCCTCTTGGATTTCTGTAAAAATTTCAACCATCTTTCTACAATCAAGGTCGCATAAATTTGAGAGGCTGGAAAAAATACCCTGTGAAAGAAACTAAAGCAATTTTGGATACATGTATGGTTAATTTTTATTTTTGTTTTGAACTTTAACTGCACAGTATTTTGAAATGCCCCCTAACTTTAACTACATTTTTATTTGCATTTATTATGTATCATCTTCTTCTGAGACAATCTAGTCAAATTTTTTTAGCATGAACATTCATCTGGGTCTGTGCCAGTTTTTGCAACACTTTTACCAATATGCCACGGTGTAGTACAGTTATTTGGGGGTTTTGTGAAGCAAAACCTCATGTCAATGTTTCTGGCATTTTAGCTTGACAACTTCATTGTTGTACCTACCAGTGTCTAGGTTATAATTAGTATTGTTTCAAGGAATATTGGTATTTTTCTAGGTGTGATGATTTCAGAAAACATTCGTGTTAGAAATCATCACGTTATGAGATTGGGTTAAAAGCTGGGCTTTCTATTAGCAGAGAAGTAAAGAATTTATTTACCTTGTTTTACTTACATGTACAGTGTTTTGAGCCCAAGCAAGTAATTTAACTTGAAGACATAGCCTGCACCATGCTACCTAGAGCTATGGGTTTTTTAAGTCTCTCCAAATGTTCTTGTGGTTGTAGTCATAAGAGGGATCAGGAGGGAAATTTGTGTTGCTGCATGTAGTCCATGTTCATGACTCTTCAGAAGAGGATATCCTTTTGCCTGAGTAAGGGTCAGTTGTTCTTGAAGTACTGCTGCTGTACACCTCATGAATATTTAATTTTTTAAAAAAGAAAAAAATAGTCCTGCTGTTTTGGATCTTGTAGGAACCAATTTGTCCAGCAATGAACTTCTACTTTTGTGTCCATCCTCCTCCATGTTACAAGATACTGCTCTTGCCCTGTGTCCCTCTAACTTAACAAATGGATCCATGTTCAAGGATATTGTGAATAACTGTCACAGCAGTCACTTGCTGTAACTATTAAGAAACTATTTGGGAATTATATTTAAAATTGCAGAGTTTTTAAGAGGGCTGGTATTGTCAGAGTAATCTCTCAGGCATCAAATAAACACGGTATTGAAATCATGTCCTTGTACTTCATATTTTGCTGATGATTTTATTTCATATGTGAAGGTAGCTCGAGAAGATGCACTGCAGTAATCCAAAAGCATGCAGCTCACATCCAGCAATCCTTGATCAAACTTCTCGGGTTCATGTTCTCAGTCCTCCTTTGTTTTTTTTCAACTTTTGCTGGTTTCAGCTCTGCCTTCTGACAAGGGCCCAGCTGCCAGCAACATTTGTCTCTCCTCCAAGAACAGCCTTTCAGGCTTTTGGCACAGGTCTGCTGAACTCCAGACTTGTCTGTTTTATCTGCTGGACGCTCCATCGTACCATTCATAGCATAACACCCTTGGTTGCCAGCCTCTCAAAGGAGCTGCAGCTTTTCTGGTCTCCTGCTGGGGGTACATGTCCCAGCCTGCCTCATGTCACATGGTGGCACTCTGCATGCAGGCTCTGTTGGGGTTTTGTCTCATTTCAGCAATAGACAGGACAGGCTCAGAGATTGCTCTTTCCTGAGTGGTCTGTGTTCTATAAGTGATGTCCTGCTTTGGTTCAAAACACAAGACGGAGAGGGGTGATAACGGCTTTCTGAGAGGAAGGCTTAGGTCCTTGCAGAGGAGGTGCAAACAAATCCACCACCATTGTGCTGTTAAGCAGTATGACTGAAGCACAGCAGTGGGTCTTCCTTGGATGCCTTCTGCCCAGCATCCAACCTGGCTGCCTTGTTTTGATGCCCTGTGTGGCCGTCATGAGCTTTTAAGCTTTTCTATCTGTTGTCAGGCTCCAGCTTTCACCTCCAGGATGCTCTTAGTGACTCTTCAAGACCAAGGCTGGCCACTTCTTTTTCCCCTGTGCCCTGATACACCACTTCCCTGTCATGCAGAGCATGTAAATTTAGTAGCCTATTTTCTGGAGGATCCTGAAATTAATTTCTGCTTATCTTTGTTGTTCAGAGTGATGCATAAAAGCAAGCAAGCCTGTAACACCTCTGTTTATTGTTTTGTCTCATCATGTTGGAGCAGACCAGAGTGCTTCACCAAATTATCATGCTTCCTTCCACAGTGCTCAAAGTCTGTATCCTTTTTCATCTTCCCCATATTAAAAGTGTAGTAGTCCCTGCTATGAAAGTATGCCTATGTCTCCTGTTCCTCTTTCCAGAGCTGCTCGTTATTGCCAGAGCCCTTCTGAAACCTCCCCAGTGGTACGTGGTGGTGCATTTCCATTACTCACTTCCCCATTGCTGCGAGAAGCTGTAGGAGCAGGAGGAACTTGACCTCTTAGCTTCTGCCAAGCCACTGCTTCGGAGTTTCCACCTGAGTAAGAGCGCATGAAGATTTAACTTGTCATGTCTGACACAACCTTGGCCAAAGTATAGTGGGCTCACTGTTCTGAATAGTGGTTCCTGTTAAAGCCCTCATTAGTTGCCTGCAAGTGTGCTGTGGACCAATTTGGAAGAGACTGGAGTAGAGCAATGAGAGTGATCAGCAGTCTTTAAAATTGACTGGTGGGGACAGATTGAATTATTGACTATTGTTTCATCCAGAAAAAGTTTGGAGGGAAAGCTAAAGAGAGAGGCAACAAGTGTTGCTTTAGCAACAAGCATTGGTAAAGAGAAAAAAAAAAAAAAATCTACTTTCCATGTCTGTGAAAAGCAGGAGAAGAAGTAATGAGCAGCAAGGAAGGTGCAAGTGAGGAAATGGAATGGTTATCTGTTACTGTAAGGCAGGGAGACACTCAAATAGATGGTCTGGGGAAGATGTCGAGTCTGTCACTGGGCGACTTAAAGATCAGATAAGACAAACATTTCTCAGAAGTGATGAGGATACAGTTGACTCTAGTCTGAGCAAGAGAGTGGATCGTGCGACAGGCACAGATCTCTCCCAGTCTATGATTAGTATTAAGTAAGTGGAGCTAAGTTTGCTAAATTTTATGCAGATAAAAAAAATGTGAAAATGTTTTTTTCCATGTACAAAAGATTTCTTAGATTTTTATGTCACTGATCCTCATTGAATGAGCTATTCTGTATTTCTGTTCTGTGTGTGACAGGATGTTTTGAAAAGCAATGCTGCTAAGGCTATGCAAGTCGTGCTCTTTCTTCTGGCATTGTGTTGCTTTTTTGATTGTCTGATACTTTGACACTTCACAGGTTTTTAATTGACTCTGGAGCTGTGGTTTACTCCAGTACTGTCACGAAGAAAATTTATTTAATCACAGATTGCGCCTTAGCATGGGAATCTGTTGTTCTTTCCTCTTGTCCTGTCATACGTATTTTGCTTCAGAATTACCTTAGTAACTTGTATTTTGTTTGGAATCTTGCTTCCTGCTTGTTTCCCCACCAATTCCCAAGTGCATACCTTTCCATTTTTAGTATCTGTGTTTTGCTAAAATAAGTGTGAGCAGTGTCAAGGACACCTGGCTCAAAAAGCAGACTTTGGAGTTCAATGTTGTTAGAAAGAACAGTCCACAGTAGGTTACGAAGGGAATGTTGGGCACATTTAAGCCTTGGAAATACACAACAGGCAAAAAGGTGGTGTTTAACGAAGAGGAAGGCAAGGTGAAGGCGGCAGTTGGAGCATTCCTGAGTCATCCAGTGCCACACATCTTCCTGCAAACTGATGCTGGTGACTTGTGTGCTTCTGTGGTTCTTTGCCATCAGTTTTCTTATTTCCTCAATTCTGTAACGTTTTAGTAGAGGAAGCAATCTTCCCTGCATAATATTCCTGCAGAAGGTGCAAGAGAAGGAAGACTGTAGAACCTGAGCTCGCAAGACCAGTCCATCCCAAATGGACAGTAAGGGTATTTTTCAGTAAGGAGGAGAGAAGATGCTAATTTGGGGCAACTCTCCTGTCCTCAAAACCATGCAGTTGTTGTACTGGAAAGAAAGAACTGAGGAAAACTCACATATGGAGTCTGGGTCTGTCTGCCCAAGGACCCAGCACATTCAGGCACATCATTTAGACATCCTCTTAGAGAGGTATGTGCCAATTTCGGTCATTGCTGGTATTTCATACAAAAATTCTTCAGGAGAATTTAGAAATGTGCTACACCATAAGTCACAAAGATACACTCAGTTTCATGATTCAGGTAGTACGTATGGGTAATAATAGTGCAGGGTCACATTTTCACTGAAACGGTGGTTAGTAACACATTCAGGGTGTCTCACTAATGTTCAGGGTGATTTATTAAGACAGGAAATTACCATGGTTATATTTATTTTATTTTTTAATGACTAATTATGAACTGGATGGTGAAATATATGGCTGAGACAACTGCAGAAAATAAGCAACCAGCTTGTATTTCACAGATAATGTTGCTATTCTGGGAAGCAGGGTAGATGATTTCTAGAAGATGAGGGACAGACCAGCAGTATTTAATGTGTTAGAAATAAGGTCATCTGAGATAAATCTGAGTTGATAAAAACTGGGGAGATGGAAATTGTACAGATGAGGAGATGAAATACCTAAAATTTTTTGTTCCTTGGGAAAAGCACAAGTTGGGATTTGGTACATTACAACATAACCAGAAATACTGCAGTGGTAAGTGCAGCACTAACCAAGCAGAGTTCTAGTAACAGTAGTGCTAGAACAAAAATTAAGCATTTTAGGCATGGCAAACTCTCTAGCACAGAGTGGAAGTAGGAACGCTCAAGATACAGGATAAGAGGTGTTGCGGCAGTTTGCTTATCAATACATTTGAGAAACTCTGAAGAGCTTGTTGAGTACCTGTGTGTACAGTGTAAAAACAAAGAGGAAATTTCACACACAGTAAATGACTACAGAACTGTACCAGGGCAATCAAGATGTCTTAGCTGTATGATCGGGAAGACGGGAACATAAATCATGAGGCATGAGGGTAGTAAGGTGCTGGAATAAGTTGCCTGGGGAGGTTGTTGATGCCCCTCCCTGGAGGTATTTAAGGCCAGTTTGGATAAGACTTTGTGCAGCCTTGTCTAGTTTGAGGGGTTCCTGCTCATACCAGGGAGGTTGGAACCTGATCATCTTTAATATCCCTTCCAACCTTAACCATTCTATGATTCTGTCATGGAACAGACTTCGCATTGGGTATCAACCCAAATAAAAGCAAGAGAGAAGACTTGGATGAGGAATGCCTGCAGAAGGTTGGATGGGAATGGATGTTTTGTGAGGAAGGTAGTTGCTTGGCACAGGGCAGAAACCAGTGATCATAGCCAAGAGCATTCAGTCTGGTACAGTGGAAGATTTCAAAATCTGTTCTTCAAGGTTTCCCTAATTTTGTTTTTAGCCAAATTATTACCAGTGCTAGTAGTTGAAGCTGCTGATGTTTCATCACTGCAGGTGTCTTAGAGTTGCAGGTGACAAATTCTGGAATTATAGGTGACCTACTCTTTGTATTTGTTGTTAGTCTTGAAAGACATTTGATGAATAGTCAAAACTACTGATGTGTTTAGTAGGCAATGCTTAGCTCAAAACCATTGAATTTGCCATGCATTTGAAGAATGAATAAATAATCAGTAAAATATGAGTTTTGGGAGCGTCTGAAAAGGACTGATTAAGATTGGCTTTCATCAACATTATAATTTTCTTTTGTAAGCTTTTTTTAAGGCTTTGTTTATTGGCTGATTTAAATATTTAGTAAATACATTTCTTTTTAAATTAATGAAGAAGTTGAAGAGGGAATTCTATATACCAACAATGTTAGCTGTGAGAATGTTTTATATCAGTTTGGGATTTTGTCTGAGTTATATGTAGGGGAAACTTTCATACTTTAGCCATTTCTCATTAAAAAGCTTTATCAAAAACAGCTTGATTTGATTTTAACAGGAAACCACTAATTGGCATTTGGTAAAAGTTGTTCCCACATGGGGAGGAGTACCCCTATGAAACTGTTATTTTTCAATTAATTATCACTTTGAGGATTGCTGAGAAACAAGCAAATGTGTTAGACATTTTCCCTGACAACCTAAATATTCCTGTAAAATGCGCTTTGGAGCTCAGCTTTCTTTTGTCACTTCTGTCCGCTGTCTTTTCACGAATGTGTAGCCTGAAGCTCGGCATCACTAAAAAGGGGGTTCAGTTCCCTCTGTCTCTTACCCAAACCCACCCCTGTGTCTTCCCTCCTTGATTGTTGTGGATGTCACTGTCCCAGTCACCAGACAAGTAGGTAACCCGAGCTTCATCATGGAGTCAGACCTCAAAATGTGTGAGTTTTTATCTGGGCTTTCACCTTAGTTTTTCTGAGGCAACTGTGATGGCTTCTGTGTCATCTTCACAAGGCTGCTGACTTTATCCATGCTACAAAGGCCATCCCTGTGAGCAGATCCCCATGGCTGTGGATCCACAGTCCTGAATCCTGCCTGCAAAAGCCAGCACACTGCAGAGGAACCACGTCTGTTCCACAAGATGTATGCATGCCCTGTAATGGGATGCCACCTCCCTGTGGGTGTTTGTGCTTCACCGCTCAGTATCTCTAGCCATAAGTATAATCAGAAGGAAATGCAGAACTCTCATTAAAATATTATTCGATTTCTTACTAAGTTGGTGCATAATTACTTAAAATAGCGTTCTCCAAAAGTAGGTATCAGTTGTTTGCTGTCACAGTAGAAGGGCATCTGAAGTAGGGTTCTGCTGAGGGTCACTTCTGGATCGGTAATTTTGCTAATTACTTGCATAATGAAGTAGAGAGTAAATAGATTTGGAAATTCTCTGCTGTGGCCAGAATTCAGAAGCATCTTTCCAGTGTCTGAAACCAAGATGATGGCATTTTCAGTAAAGTGCAGAAGGTTATGTTGAGAAGTGGAGGTGGAGGTGTGCAAGAACGAAATACCGGAGAGCAGATGTTTAGAGATTGCAGTGAAGAAAGAGGCATGGTTGCATGATTATTTTGTCTTAAATACAGAGGCAGCAATGTCAAAGTATTGCAAAAATAGGGAAGTATCATTTCTCATCTCTCATCACTTCTTGAAGATCTCCAGTGTGGAAGTCTGTACTGTGTCCCTTGATAATCTAGTCCAGTTTTTTGCAGACCTTTGCATTTAGAAGGGTTTCTTTACCATCTAAACTCAAATACTGTGTTCAGTTTTGGGTCCCCCCACTACAAGAAAGACATTGAGGTGCTGGAGTGAGTCCAGAGAAGGGTAATAAAGCTGGTGAATGGTCTGGAGAACAAGTCTTACAAGGAGTGTCTGAGTGAACTGGGGTTGTTTAGCCTGGAGAAAAGGAGACTGAGCAGAGACTTTATTGCTCTCTACAACTGTCTGAGAGGAGGGTCTAGCAAGGTGGGAGTTGGTCTGTTCTCCCTAGGAACAAGCAATAGAACAAGAGGAAATGGGCTGAAGTTGCATCAGGGGAGGTTTAGATTGGATATTAGAAGAAACCTCCCCCTGGAAGGGTAATTAAACACTGGGATAGGCTTCCTAGGGAAAGTGGTTGAATCACCATCTCTGGAGGTGTTTAAAAGCTGTGTGCTTAAGGACATGATTTAGCACTGGAATTGGAAGAGTTAAGTTAATGGTCAGTAGCTTTAGGTTAATGGTTGGACTTGATGATCTTAAAGGTGTTTTCCAACCAGAGTGATTCTGTGAGTCTTCCTGAAATTTTGTGTCACGTGCCTGAATAAATGTGTATACAGACTGGAGACTGCCCATGGAAAAACAAAGTTAATAAGAAACTTAGAAAAAAAACCCATGTATCTGTAAGGAGAAGTTGAAGAAACTCAGTTTATTTTAGTGTAGAAGAGAGAAACATAGTAAGAAAGCCATGATAACAGTGTTTCAATACAAAAAGTGGTGTAAAAGAGGGGGCAGGAATGATAAGTTGTTCTTTATGGCCACTGGGGGGAACGGTGAAAAGAAATCAACTTTACTGCAAAAAAAATGATATGACATTGGATATGTTGGGGGAAAACTGACTGGTAGATGTTGGAGGAAGATGGGAGATACTGCAGAATTCCCTTCATTGAAGATTAATAACATACTGGGCTGGGAAAAGTATAGTTGATCCTGCTCAAAGAAAGAGGATAAACTGCTTCACATAAACTGTTTCTGTGCTTTACAAAATGCTGCACTGGAGCAGCATTGCACTGCATTGTATATTATAGTCTGTTCCAAACAAAACAAAACACAAACACTTCTGAAATTGTGGTGTAAGTAAGCAAAGTAATAAGCAGGAAATACTTACCTAGTTACAGTCAGTTTCATTATTAGTTTAAATCCAGTTAGAATAAAGAAACAAAATATGTTTATAGGAACAAAGTGAAAATAGCACACTTATGTAGATTAAAATGTGCGTTAGAAGTTCATTCTTTCATGTGTGCTGTACCTCCATTTTTGGTATACTGATTGTGAACCAGGATCAAGAATTGTATTTATGGATGTGCCTGGTTCTTTGCAGTATCTGACTGAAAGCAAATAACAAGGGACATACCATACTTCATGCATGTTTATTTCTTGTGTTTAAGTTGTCCAATCCTGTCAGATAAAAGTGTTACTTATTAATTAGTAAGCAGTTGTGAATTATGTTGGCAATGCCAAATTATATAATTGTTTCAGTTATGCCCACTATTTCATTCGACTGAATTCAGTCATTGGCTTTGAGCTTGTCTCCAGTAAAAGCTTGCTTCTGCTGATGGAAGATAAGAAATCAGGAAATCTTTGTTGCTTTGTTAATTAAACTATGCTGATTCATCAGACTTAGGGCAAGTTACACCATTTTCTACCATTTTGTATCTCCTCTGGATTACACCTGTCAGAAACAGATTTTTGAATTTATATTGCCACGTGAAGGCATGATCTTTATTTTCTCCTCCACCAGCTGCAGACTTCCTTTCCTTGTCTATTGAGATGAACTACTTGGTCTCCTCAGCGTTTTTCAAATGCCACTGCAGAAATCACCTTTGAATGGCCATTGCTTTGCAAGAGCAAAGTCCTTTTGGCAGTGTGTCTTACATGATAAAGTGGTCTTGTGCTCTCCTTTGAATCACCTTACAACTTTTCTTCCGCTTCAGTAGTGGCTTTTAATTTACTTCCTCCCTTTGGTGTGTCCAGTCAAACCAGTGATTCATCCTCTTGTTCCTGTATCTCCCCTATTTGTACCTGGCCCTTACTCTTATGCATGGGACAACACTTGAAGTCATGTTTACAGATTCTTCATCTACTGCAGCACTACATGAAAATCAGTGATTTGCTTCCCAGAGTGGGTAGTAGGTTTATGGAAGCTTTATGGTTCTGTTTTGGTTGTTCCCTTCTTTGTGTCCTGAAGAATAAAGGATGCATGCCTGTATGCACTTCGTAGAGCAAACTGGATTGTGCTGTAAGATCTTGTTTGCATTAGTGCCTTTCACTTTATTCCATGCATTTGAATGCATGTCTCTCTGTCTGTGTATGTATAGTGTCTGTATTATTATCTAGAAATTTCTGAACAAAATCTCCTGCCCGTTGTGCTAGACACTTAAGTGGAAAAATGTCTGTACCAAGATAGCTCAAATTTTTCATGTATGTCAAGATATAACAGATTTTGGGGAAGGGAAACACTATATGTGGTAGCAGTAAAATAGCTAATGAGAACAGATGTCAGCTCAGTGAAGTAAGTGAGGCAAAGGCAAACATGATGAAAAGATTCAAAGGAGGAAAAGAATGGCATTTTGGTGGAGCATTTATCTATACAAAGGGGGAAGTAAGCGACAAAGTGTGTATGCCTGGTGAGGGCTCAAATGAGAGTCTATCCAAAGGCTGTTAGGGCTGCCTCAAGGCAAGAAGTGGCAGATTGACCCTTTGGTGACTCTGGTGCAGCAAGGTGCTGTGGGTTGCTTTTGGAGAGGAGAGGCAGGTGGCAGTTGAGGGGTGTGCAGGAAAGCCCTCAAGCATTTGGCATGGGGTGGGAGGGAGAAAGCTGACAACTGTTGAGTTTTAGGAGGAGGAGGTGGTGGTGGTTGTAGCTCAGGTGCAGAGCTTGACTGGTTGGGACCCAGATGGTGGAGCTCAAGTAATTGAAATGCAGGTGTACACTCACTGCCATGGTGTACAGAGGTGGCACAGTGAAAGGTGGTTGGAGTGTGTTTGTTTTGCAGCATGTTGTTTACCCTCAGACTGCCTCCATCACTGGTAATACTGTATGTACTTTGAAATAATCCCAAAGTATTCCTTGTTTGAAATGCATATCGTGATTTTTTTCTCCTTGTCTTTTACATGTATTTACAACTGCTGCTTTTTCTTCTTCTCCCTTACCTCTTCTTTAAACCTCCATCACTTTTTGTGTTCTGTGCTGTGTTCATTTCCCCTTTCCTTCTCTGATGTTCACTGCTTTATACTAGAGGTAATATGTGTTTATAATGTGCTTTAGATACCATTTAGCAATTCAAATTTGTTCTGCAATAGGATAGCATAAAGATCCATTGGGTCAGGATCAGTTTGGTCCTAGCTCTTGCAGAGCTTTACATATGTGATAAATAAAATTCTTAGTTGTCTATATCATGTCTTTAGCTATGTAAATAATATATTTAATCTTTTTTAAAAAAATTCCGATTCCAGGAGATTATCATTGCAAGCCTTTTAATTTGTTCTGTGAAGAACTATGGATAATTTTCTAAACTTCAGGTTTTGCTTTAGATCACTGGATGTCAGCATGAATTTGCAGAGAGGTTTAGATTGTTCGGTTACTAAACTTGAACACTGATACAGTTCTGCAAACAAGATATTGCTCTGTTATAAAACTGTTGAGTAAAATAATAATATTTATGGATTATTTTATTTACTATTGATAGCGTTTTGTTCTTTGGCATTTTTGGATCCTATTTTTTTTAACAATAATGCTGATGAAATCTATTAAATTTATTCTATGACGAATACTTACAAGCTGTGTGTCTGTGCAGAGTCCGTAATTTAATTTGTATGTATTACCTGGGGACACAGGGAGTATAGACAAGCTCCCTCTTGACCCAACTTATATAGTGTGTTTAAGTTTACTACAGTATTTTTAAAAAGAGCATATAGTAGCTTACTTGTCTTGTAACTTCCCTAAATCCTCGGACTTCACCTTGAAAAATCAGGAATGCCATAGACTTGTAGCTGATGTTCACGTTAATTTGTATTCAGAATTTACTATAGGGTCCCATGCAGATGACCAGAAACCTATCCAGTGTTCTACAGATGGCACAAAAGCTCCCAGTCCTGAAATCACGGTCCTGTTTGGACTTTGTGACAGGAGTCTTCCACATGAGGGGTCAATACTAAGGAACAAATGATCCAAATTTCCTGCCAGTATGTGTTTTCAAATTAAGTCTTTTGGCTAGATCATAAGTCTGAGGCTATAGCAAGGGGAAAAATTGGTCTTACAGTCCTATCAGTGCTCAAGACTGTGTTAAACTGTTTGTTGTTCAGCATCTCAGCCTTCCTCAGTGCCTCTGCAGCAGTGCCATTGGCCCATTCTAGGTAGGTGGGACTGACACTGAGGGTGGTAAACAAGCAAGATGGTGTTAGTGAACTGCTCTTGTTGAGGTCCTCCAAGCACATGGAACAACATGTGGGTTTGCAGAATCTGCAGACTTTTTTATCATGTTGGACACAGGCCTGCTCATATTGAATCCAGGTAAAACGTTGCCTGGTGCTTCTAGAGGAAGAGGGACTGACATTTGTGGTCAGACTTGTAGCTTATTTATTCCTTTATTATACTATAATTTATTGTTATAGCTACAGAGGAATTCTGTTGAATGTGTCTTTCTGAATTTCAGTTTATGTGACTTTTCAGATACTTCACCTTATTTTTCATTATTTTTATTGCAACATAGAAGACCTCTGAAATACCAAAGTCATGTCAGATATTTGGGGTGGTAACCTCAGGTATATCTGCAGTGTGTCTTTCACTTTAGTTTGTTTTTCTTAAACTATTGCTCTATCACAGATGATTAAAAATGCAAGGATTGTAAGACAGTATCCCGGCTGCAATAATACCGAAGAGGAATGGCACGAGGTCTTGCAATTTGAGATGATATGCAGTCACTGGCTATGCAGCCAGTTGGATGAAAGTCTTGTCCTAACCCCAAATAGGCTTTGGGCTTCAGCTTTGCCACAGGAAATACCCCATTCATGCCTTGTCCCCTGCTCGATGTGGAGAGCCTGTGACTTCTTTAACCTTTCCCTGTGGCAGTCCTGATGAGCATGGCTTTTACCCACCAATTCAGAGGTGGCTTAGTCATTTTTACAGTTGGAATTGCAGTTAGAGAGTAAATGGGAAAAAACAGCTTCAAAAGACCGACTTGGAGTATGTTCTGCTTAGAGTTTGTATTTAATCTTCAGTTGTTGGTTTCTGTGGGAGTTACCAAACCAGTTGAGCTACAGTGCTGGCATGAAGCCAAATGAAAAATACAGTTTTCTTCACTGTAAACATGACTGTCAAGCAGTAATGTTTTTCTCAGCTTCATTTTAAAGGCATTATAATGGAGGAAAATGAAACTAAAACATGTTTTAATGCCAGTATTAACATGGAAGAGTGTTACTTCTTTTTTCTTTTAATGAAAAACTCTTTAGAGAATATAACATTAAAAACTATGTCTTAATAAATATGTAATCAGTTATCTGTGTTGCTAGATACTTGCTGGAGTTGGTAAACCAATACATAGCTTATTCTGGTGTAGTTATGGTGAGAATGCATTTTGTTTTGCCCTTGCAAACATGAAAGATATGTGAAGTTCTTTATTTTTAGTCCTGTTTTGATAATAGGAAAAAAAAAATACTGCCTGATAAAACTTAATGAACAATAACATCAAACACTAATCTCTATTCGTTCCTTCAAGCTTATTTTGAAACTCTCTTTTCAGTGGCCAGTAGCTCTGTTAGCTCATCATTGGGTATTCTGCTGAACTTGGCAATCCTTGCTTTGCTTTTTGGCATTTATTTTGTTGAAAAATGTGTAATTTCAGCTTTGCCTTTCTAAAGTATATTTAACGCTCACAGATATTTTACCAGGATGTCCTCATTTAGGTGCCACTGCACCAAATGGGAACAACTGCATTTTCACTTTTAAGAATTAAATTTCTTCAGAGTTGTCTGCTTTGACTATAACCCCCTCTGCTTTATTTTGCAGAGTGAGGAAGAAGCTAGTTTAACAAAATGTCTGATCTGCTGCTGCTTTGTAAGATGGCTTTTTGGGTGCTAGGAACAGAAATTGCATCTTGAAGAGTGGATGTCGGCATCCGTGTAACTTGATGCACCAGAGGATGAAAAGTCTTTCAGTTGTGCTTCATTGTTTGAATGAGGCTTTTTTAAGAGTTCCATAATAGAAAAGTAAGAAATAGGACTGGAAGGGACTTTTATAAGGGTCTTCTAGTCTGTCCTGTTTCTTGAGACAGAATCAGCTTCAGTGAAAGCTTTCCTGACTGATACTTGTCTTGTATCTTCCTTATGACCTCAAATGACAGCGATTCCTGTGTTTCCAAATGTAATCTGTGCTTAATGCTTCATGTAATTAGGAAGTTTTTGTTAACTGTATGTGGATAGTTGAACCTAAGAACGTTAAACTAACTTTATTAGGATTGGCACATTTTTATTGCATATCTAATACTTTTTAAAAAAAATTCAACCTGCCTCACTTGCCCTGGATGTTTGCAGGCATAGAGAAATGAAGAAGTTATTCAAAGCAGACATACATTCTGTAGGTGAATTATTGAAGTGGTGTCCAGTTCTCTGAAAGTGATGGAATTTACACAGAGATCTCTGAAATTCCTCATAGATCTCCCGAGTGACCTTGATGGCCAGGAAGATCCTTTTTTCATTGTGTGATAGAAATGATAGAACTGAAGTTTAGATCTTGCATTTCCTGCTTGGGGCATGTTACCATGGTGATGAATTGTGTTCAGGTTTTGAAGATGACAGTCAAGGAGCGGCTGTTTGACTGGGCATCTACAAGATTTCATGTATGAGTGGTAACATTGCTGTTTTCTATAGCAGTGTTCCATGTTTACCCTAAAAAATAAGCTTTTCTTTTGGATCTTGGTATGAGCTCCTCAGAGTTCAAGGTACTGTCCAGCAAGGAAGTGTTGAAAACAACAGGCTATTGTTGCACTTGGGCGTGCATTGTCCTGGACCCTGGGCGTCTGTATCCTGCCTTGCAGGCACTACAAGCTCAGTTGCAGCCACTGGCTTCAAGGAAGCAGTAACACTCATGACCAGCAATGGTCACAGGGCAACAGCAGCTTCCCTCTTGAGGAGGGTTTTCTTAAAACCTTTAAGATGTTTGTAGAAGAGTGATAAGATAGTTCTGTGGATCTTTGTGGAGAGATTTCTGCAAAGAAAAGTAGGAGTAGAGAGAAGCACATGGAGCAAGCTTTGAAAACTTCTCAGGAGGCCGTGCCATGACATGCTGAGCTGGGGTGGAAATGAGAGGAAAGGTGAGATGGAGACTGGCCAGAAAGGATCCTGAAACTGCAGCAAAGGTGCTACATTTAAGGAAAGACAGGGAGAGCAATTGATGACAGGGGAAAAACCAAGTAGGACTTGGGACAGGGTGTGGACTAACAAGGGTAGTATTTTAAGGAGGAGTGAGATAGACTTGTATTTATTGATGCCAGTAAAAAGCATTTTGCAGTGATCAAGAGGCAGGATGATAAAAGTCCAGACAAGCGTTTTAGCTGTGTACAGAGAGATAAGTAAGTCTATATTTGAGAGAAGTTACTCTGAAAGAACTGCAAGCATTTAAATTTAGTTCATTCTTTTTTTATTTTAACATTTATTTTAGTCATGTTTTCCTATCACTCAAAGGGAGGTGGTGGGCTTTTGTTTGGTTTTTTTTGGAGTGTGTTTTTTTAACGTAATGGTTTGCTTTTTATTTCCCATATTTTCCTCATGCTGGGGTGGGAGCAGGCCTTTCTGCTTGCTTACGTATCTGTGCTTCACATGGCAAAGTTGGGAAGGCAGCCCACAGAGAATGGCTGCAAGGAGTTGGAAGCACACTAGCTTTGCTGTCTTCTAAGAACACTTCGTAAATAAAAGAAGGGAGAGTAGCATTAAAGGAATAATAGAGAATTGTTGATAGCAGTGGGAAAGGTTATATGAGACCTCGTGTTTTGTCTTTAAATGGGTAAATATTTTAGTGTTATTTCAGAACTACTCAAGAGAAAGGGACAAAGCTCTTATGGAAGTATCAAAGCAGCAAAAAGCAAGGGGACTAGCTAAGGCTGTTCAGAGTGGATTGACTGCATTTCAAGTTGAGGCTCAGCTAAGAATGAACAGTAGGACTCAAAAACTTAGGAGGATTCTGCGTCTGATAATTTTAGGCATTACCAGGAAGATTTCTTCTGATGACCAAACATGATTTGCAGACCTGTAGGTGATAAGTGATTAATTTAGGCTACAAAACAAACTTCTGAAATGTTTAATTAACACCAGCCATGGTAAGCAGGATGTTTTATGCATGTCTGTATAGAGTTAGATACTGGACATTCTTTCACTTATAAAAACATGAATAAAGCACCAAAACTGAGCTTATGTGTGTCTTTTGATCCTTTTTCCAGTGTAACCATGCTGCAGGCAGTGAGGTATTTGTTAATGTCCTGCACCTGTTTAACTTGAGAACTTTGAGCTGATCCTTCTGCTTTCATTTTCTATAAAGCCAGAGTTATGCCAGCTTTCTGTACTGACTTGGTTTTTGTGCTGTTCATCTTCACAGCCCGCAAGTCCAAAAAGTTGGGGAAATTGAAAGGGATGCACGAGGAGCAGCCACAGCAGAGGCAGCAGCCACCACCCCAGAGCCCT
Organism: Apus apus; assembly: GCF_020740795.1. Taxonomy (NCBI): domain Eukaryota; kingdom Metazoa; phylum Chordata; class Aves; order Apodiformes; family Apodidae; genus Apus; species Apus apus. The sequence goes on along the minus strand of NC_067285.1, from coordinate 57,425,074 downwards.
GAAGAAGGGACGACATACATCGCACCCGTGACTGAGCCCTCTGTAAACACAGCACTTGTCCCCCACATGTCTGCTATCTCACCAGCACTTACTCCCTCTCCTGTTAAGATCCTTGAAAGTATTGAACCGGAGATCGTGTACGCAGGATACGACAGTTCGAAGCCAGACACAGCAGAGTACCTGCTTTCCACCTTAAACCGCCTGGCTGGCAAGCAGATGATTCAGGTGGTGAAGTGGGCAAAGATACTTCCAGGTAGGACCATGAGGCATTTGGTGAAATTTCTCTTCAGTGTTTCTTTTAGCTTAATGAACTATTTGCTTGATAAATTGCATCTTTAATCTGTGGATTCTGTTGAAAACCTTCACAGGGGGGTGTGAGATGAACATCTGGGAGAAGGTTGTTGTGGGGTTTTTTTATTCATGTAATATGTATTTCATATGTCTGTGATCGATATTTAAAAAGCTTTCATTTTGAATAATAGCCTCTTAAGAAGAAAATGTGTATTGTCACTGAAATGAACAACTATAGTTTTGTTTTTAAGAAGTATAATTTGTGGAATTGTTCCTCTTGTTCGTGAGTAGTAGTAAAATAGTGAGCAATGTATTCAGCGCTGGTTTGACCAGCCCTTCTAGAGTGTGATGTAGTTCATGGGTATTTTCTGGTTTGATCTCTAGGATTTAGAAACTTGCCTCTTGAGGACCAAATTACTTTAATTCAGTATTCATGGATGTGTCTCTCATCGTTTGCCTTGAGTTGGAGATCGTACAAACATACAAACAGCCAGTTCCTCTATTTTGCTCCAGACCTGATCTTCGATGAGTAAGTATTCCTTAGTGGTCCTTTTCAATGTGGGCTGGAAGGATTACTTTGTCTTTATTTGATTTTCAGACATACCTGCTGTCTAAGACAATTTAATTCTGTCTTTAAAAGTAGCTTAATTTTATTTTTATACAGTGACTTGATTTTTTTGTACAACCATCCGCTTCTCTTGTATGAGGATGTGTTCTCAAACTAGGACCATCTTGCTGGCTTGAAATATGACTGATACACAACCAAGATTTATAGAAATAAATATTTTTTGGTATTGACTGGAGCTTGGAAAAATAACTTCTAGGAAATGTGAATGTTTGAATTGCCAGGTTTTTTTCAGAGCAGTCATTTAATGGTGCTTTTGTTAACAATATACAGCTGTTCAATGTGTTTTCTTGACAGTCTTAATTACCCTTCTTTGCAACCATGAAAGAAACCAAAATGTTTTTTCAGTAATGAAACATAACTACTTTTATGATGCATTCAGACAGAAAGAAGGATCAACCAAGGAACCATTCCTTCTGAGTATATGTGTTCCTTCATATTTTAAGTTTGTGTTTTAGTGCTTTGCTTTTGGTGAGCATAATTTAATTTCTGTTCCATTTGCCTAGTGTTTATTCCAAGACAGTAAAGTCAAAATTTAAGTGAATACACATGCAGTCGAACTGCAGACACATCATATGCTTATCCCAGAAGGTTTGGGATTATTTTTTCTAGAAGTAAAAATGAGTCATAATCAATAGGATAAGATAAAAAGAACACACAAACAAAAAGAAACAACCAAAACACAACAGGGAAAAGAATGAACAAAAAAATAACTTACCACTCAATCTCCTGAAGCATTCTTAAATGTTTTTCTTGGACAAGACGTGTTGTCACTGTCCATCTTAATAGTCTTCCTTTGATTTAGAAATCCCTAGATAATTAATGCATGTGAGATTGGACCCAAAGCAGTAACCAGTATCAAAGAAAAATTGTTTGGTTTGCTTTTGTTGTTTTTTTTTAAAAGGAGGAACTGGTGATTCACTGCATATGGTTGAAAATGTATTGTCAGCCATTTTCCTTGTTGAGAGCACCTCCATTGCAACTTGAACATTAAAGAATCATCACAGAAAAAAAGTATCTGTAGCTAAAGCTAAGTGAAAATGTGAATTTCAAAGAGTTTAGTTCTCCTGGGGAAACATACACTAAAAGTTCAAACAGAGAAGCAGATTTCCCTTATCTGAAGAAAGTCATTCGGAGGGGGTATAAATTTATTGGACAGGGAAATCAATCCTGCTTGCAAATGGAAGTATATATGCGTTGCTAGCATTCTTGATACTACAGCTAGAAGCACCTTCCAGAAGTCAAGATCAATTGTGAGTTTTATGCTGCAAGCCTGGAAAGTAGGTGCCTGCAGAATTAGACTGAGGTTTGAGGTTGGAGTCCAGTTGGGAGAAGGAGTGCAGCATCATGGAATGCGAAATAAAAATATCCCAAACCCAATAAGTATGTAAGATAGTGGTCTGGTCTTCTACATACTTAACAATGTACTCATTGCAGAGCTACTGAAGGTATTAGAAGGCAGGTGTTTCTAAAGATAAGAAAAATAATTTACCAGAAGCTGTGTTGAGCTGGGAGATGTGGGACAGGGGCTTTTGAAGTAGCTGACCAGTGAAAGAAGTTTATTTGGAGCTAAAAGGGTGAGAATTTAGTGCTTACTCCAGAAGCAGTAATGGGCACATGTCTGGAATGAGAGGGTTTTTCTCCCTTCACTCGTGTTTCATAGTTGATGGGAATTGTGGGAGACATTTGTTCCAAGTTTCTCACGTTGCTGCTTAGGGTGGTAGTTGTGAGGCTGCATTTGTAGTCTGACTTTTGGGCACCTTGGCACAGGATAGTTTTTCAAAAACTAGGGAGGGGCCCATGGAGGTTGGCAAGACTGGTTGGGGGCTGGCTGGGACAGTGAGGGAGCTGGGCTCGTGTAGCCAAGAGAAGACCATGTTGGGTGCAGTGGGGATTTAATTGCTGCCTTCTACGTCCTGATGAGTTGCTGTAGAAAAGGTGGAGTCACTCTTTGTGCGTGTGCCCAGTGGAAGAATGAGAGGCTACAGTCATAAATTTAGGACAAGGAACTGCCTCCTGGGCAGCAGGAGAAGAAATTTCATAATGAGATGGTGAAATAGCAGCCCAGGTGCCCAGAGAAACCCTGGAGTCTCTGTCATCTTCAAGATGTCCAGGCCTTGACTGGACAAAAGCCCAAGCAGCCTGCTCCAATTTTGACATTATCCCTGCTGTGAGCATGGAGTTGGACTTGAGATGTCCAGAGATCCCTCCCAAGCTAAATTATTTTGTAATTTCAAGTTCATGAGATGAAGTGCTTTTTCCAGTTTTGACTTAAGGTCGGAGGAGAACTTCTGGAACTGTACAATTCAGCCAATAGAAAACATTCAGATGAGCACAGGACAATGATGCATATTCTGGTTTGTGAAAATACATGGCTTTGAAGATTTGCTCTGGAATTGCTGAAGGCTGGTCTTGGTTCATGGTACTTTTTGAGTACCATGAACTTGGAAATGTGCTATGTAGGTAAAACCACAGGCCTTCATTTCTGTGCCACAAGGTTTATTAGACCTCTCTAAGGTTCACTTGGTGCAACTTTGTGGGTGTTTTACTACCCTTGGCATTTTAGGACATCTGTGAATTGATGCAGAATGAAATGGTAATGCTTTAAAATTACTTTTCCTTCTGCTGGATTGAGAGAGTTATGTTCCCATTATCGCCTTGCCATGATTTTCTTGGTATTTCTTCATATTGTGTCTGGAGAGGTCATTTCCTGTCTCTATGCAAGAAGGAATTAGGAAGGTCCCTGGCCAGTTGCATGCTCTCAGTGCCCCTGAGGGTTCAGCATTTTCTTCAATTAACAGTTAAAAAAGAGTGAAAGTAGAGGTTGGCATTAGCAGAATTATGGTTGCTTTGTTTCACATTAAATGAATTTTCCATTTACTCTTAACTACTGTGAATGAAAGGAAGTCGTAATGTTTCTGGAAGGCCATGATATATGATCTTGTTTTCTTTCTTATTCTAAAGGCCTGTAAACAAGGCAAATAACAAATGAGGATCTCATTTGCTAGTAGTTGTTAAATGTGCCTTTGATTGTATAAATACTGTACAAAATGCCTCCTTACTAATAAGTGGTGTGATTTCCCATTAGACTTATGGAAAGCTGGAAATATTTTTCCACCTTAATTTAGTCTTGTTACATATCTAAGTGTACTATTTGTCTTTATGGATCATGCATATATTTCATTGCTTGAGTAAATGCAAAGATGTAAAGTGAGGGATTAGAAAAAGTCCTCTCCACCTGTTACAGAAAGGCCTAAAAAGAGGCATAAAATAGACCAGTGTATTTTATGTTGTGTCGAAGTTACAGTATGTGGGGTTTTTAATCCCTTTCTTTTGTAGCATAATAGTTGTAACTGATTTTCTATATACATGGCTTTAGTTTTAATCCACAGGAAATCTTTAAAAGACCGTAATGTATGTGACACCACATAATTCCTATTACAGGTAAACACTCTTAAAGGATGTCTGTTGCATATGTAGTAACACTCGAAAGATATTGCAGTAATGTCCTTTAAGGCTGCAAGCACAAATCTGAGAAGCTGCAAAATTCCAAAATCAAGGTGCTCTGTGAAATCATTGTTTGAGCCCTTTGGCTACCTGCTTAGAAAACTGTATCTGGAATCAAACCTTAAAGTTATGTTATTCTGTAATGTTTTTCGCATGTGACTCCTTTCTTTTTTTTATCCATCATAGAATCATAGAATGGCCAAGGTTGGAAGGGAGCTTAAAGATGATCTATCTCCAATTCCCCTGCATGGGCAGGGACACCTCCCACTAGATCAGGTTGTTCCAAGCCCCATCCGACCTGGCCTTGAATGCTTTCAAGGATGAGGCATCCACAACTTCGCTAGGCAACCTGTGCCAGTGCCTCACCACCCTTACAGTGAAGAGTTTAATCCTAATGTCTGATCTAAATCTAAATGTCTAATCTAAATCTACCCACTTACAATTTAAAACCATTCCCCCTTGTTCTGTCCCTACATACCCTGGTAAAAAGTCCCTCCCCAGCTTTCCTGTAGCCCCTTCAGGTTGTGGAAGGCCGCTATAAGGTCTCCCCAGAGCCTTCTCCAGGCTGATCAGCCCCAACTCTCTCAGCCTGTCTTCATAGGAGAGGTGCTCTAGCCCTCAGATCATCTTTGTGGCCCTCCTCTGGTCTCACTCCAGCAGGTACCTGGCAGGGTCTCATGAGAGCAGAGCAGAAGGAGAGAATCACTTCTCTTGACCTGCTGGCCCTGCTTCTTTTGATGCAGCCCAGGATATGGTTGGCTTTCTGGGCTGTGAGCACACAGGTTGGATCAGTTGCCGGAATGATAGAGGATTATGTAATGAAAGACTGTTGGATTTTTGCTTCATTTGTTTCCAACAAGGAAGCCTTACCTTGAGTAGATCTAGGGATTTGGGAGAACAGAGAGATATTAATGGGGAAGATTTTCCTAAGACATGGCAAAAGACTATCCCAGATTCAAGACCTAAGCTCTGAGACATTGAAGTTCCTGTTGCAAAGTAACAGAAATCCCACAGAAAAAAAAAAAAAAATGAGTGCTGTTTATTTAACTCGAAGGAGGGAGAAGATTTCTCTAAAGACTTACCCAAAGACTTTAGCTGAAACTTTCTAATCTAATTCAACCTGAGGCAGGCATATGCATGGACAATTTAAGTCCAGAGCATTAAATTGGTAAAATTATACACAGTTGAAAGCAGGAAACAGAACAGTGCTGCTTGGAATGGGTACAAGAACAAAGTAAAGGTATGTAGCAAAATAGAATATTTTTTAACACTGGCTTATTTTCAGGGATTCTGTCTGTAGCTATGCAAAATTAACTATTTGCTACAGGGAACAGCTTAAAACATGATTTTTAAGACCTGGTCCTAGAAGGTAGGGAAGTTAGTTTCAGATTCCCTTGGCCTCTCCCTTATTGACTGAATTAATCATTGATCTTATAGTTAAAATGACCATTTATCTGTGTAAGAGTCCCCAGTGTTTTTGAAAAGAGATGGTGTGACAGTTGAGGTCCTAGAAGAAATATGATTATCTGAATCTTTCAATAGTTGGAGTTTGTGTGTTTGCACTGCAAAAGTGAGATGCCTGAATCCCAGAGGAAGGCAAGGAATTTCATGTTTCTGTGATGGACTTGGATAGTTCTTGCCTCACCAGGTGGTGGCGGCAATTTCCCAGGTATCTGCTTCCACCCAAACATTAAGTCAGGGCATTGGCTGCCAACCTTTCAGAGGCTCAGGAAAGGATAAAAAGCATTTATTTACATGTGCAGCCACTGCCAACTGAAACCCAGCAGGAACCAAAACATGGCATGGCAGTGATCCTTGTTCCCCTGATATGGGAAACCAGTGGGAGCAGTGGAACATGGGCTGCCTTTAGGGCCATGGCTTGAGCTCCCAGAACAAATACCTCTCCCAGCTGGAGGCCAGAAACTGCATTCCTCATGGCATGCAGCCCTACTTATCCCTCCCCCCAAGGGAAATGGATGGTGGCTTTCCCCTATGGAGATAGGGCAAAAACCCAGCTGATGGCATTGCTGATGAATATTAAAAATCAAGCCATGTGTCCTCTTTGGCACATGTTGGTTTCTGCTAGTGTAAAGACACCAGAAGGCCAGCCTGACACTGGAGTTCCCCCACAGGTCTCGATCTTTCTTTTGTTTTTAGGCTTCACATGTTCTCTTTGTAGACTTATAAATCCTTGGAGACTTTTGGAGAAGAGACCCAAATTTCAAAATTGTTGATTATTTTTTAGAAATTCACCCAAGTTATCTTATTTACTATTCCTTACTTCACTAGCTGAAAAATAGCAATGATGTAGAATACTGAAAAAGTTCAGTAATGCTGAGACACTGTGTTGACACACTTCGACACATTAAACTACAGAATCAGTATTTCAACAGTATTTTTCAAATGTACCCAATGACTAAGGTGCTGTTTTCTTGCTCCTTTGATTTTTCTCGATTTGTCATGTGCAGCATAAAGAATAAATGACAGGTTAAAAAATGTGTAAGTTCTGAATTTTATGGCCATTGTTCTTTCTTCTGTCATTGAATTTTTTGCAGATATTTTTACCCTAGTCAAGGACTTGTGTGTTTAACCTGATGAAAACAGCACAAGGCATTGCATAAGGTACCTAAAATTACTGAAGTGAACTTGAAAACCTAAGTCAAAATGCTGGGGCCAGTTCTCACAAGCATTTCGTTCAGGGATGTCTTTTTTCCATCTCTGAAATTACTGTATTACATCATATGCATCTCAGTCCTTACAGTAAAAAGGTTTCAGTTGAGGCTGCAGTTACTGAATATTGCATATAAAACATTAAGAGCAGAATATACCAATTGACTTGTTGGTTGGTACTTTTGATGAATAAGGCAAAGCTTCAGGCTATGGACTTCAAGGTAAGAAGTGGTTGTCCTCTTATTATTGCCATTTCTGGCAATTGTGGCATCACTGGATGCTTTTTTAGTTTGCAGTGCAGTATGTGTGGCTTTTTCATTACAAAATTCAATCATTTTCTCTAGATATTTTAAAATAACCCAATAATACGATGCAGGTAATGTAGTTCAACAACTAACCAATTTGATATAAATCTTTCCTTTAAAGTGCAAGCTTTAACTTTCAGTAAAATAAAGGTGTAGTATTGCAAGGATCTTTCATTCTGTGCCTTCGGTAATTGCCCCAAGTGTGAAGTTTGAAATATTAGCAATAGAGGGAAAATAGAGAATACATTTTTCAAATTAGAAAGTTGATGTAGAGAAAATGAAGTAGAGATAGAAAACCAGCTTCAGTACATGGGGATTCCTCTGAAGTTTCTATGTTGATGTTGTCATGGGATGTGAATGGGCAGAGGATTTTGTAACATTGAGGAAAGTCACAGTAAAATTAAATTAAGAATCAAGATGTAGCTCAGCAGAATAGCTGCATTTAAACCTGCATTTAATAATGATGGGTATTTTATTAGTAAACAGCACGTTCATTGTCTTTTCATTATGTTCCTAATATCCTCTCATATTTGTGGAAGCTAGGGCTGTTAGGATTTGGTGTTGCATAAGGCAGTGCAAGGATGCAGCTGCCTCTCTGTGCCTTTTCCATGCTGAAGCCTTTGAATCTTTCTGGTATTCTGATTTCTAGAGTAACAGCAGGAAGATGAATGTAATAAAATAAGCTGAATATTTAAGAACAGCAGATTTTTTTTAACCTTATATACCTGGGTGGAGGGATGATTCCTTAGATCATCCATGAGTGTTGATAAAGCAAATAAGTAACCTCTTTTAATGTTTAAAATATGACTTTTTCCCCATTTACATTTTGAAGGATTATGGCTGTTAACCCTTTAGATTTATTTTGCAAAAGCGTCTAAATTTAGGTATGTTTTTTAGTAGCTTTCATCTGGCAATCTCCAAATCCCTCACTTTTAATTAATATTGCCATGGTGATTGTTGATGAGAGATGTCAATGTTCATTTGTTGCTAATAAATTGTGTGTGTGACCACTGATCTTTTTAAAAGGTCAGCAAGCACTTTTTGTTATTCCTCCCTGCATGATTTTTGCTTGCATATATTATTTTGAAGAGGAGTGCTGCATTCATACAGTATAAAAGTGCAGTGAGAAATTGGAATCTTTATCAGTATTTTTCTATGTACATTATTATTATTTACTTTTTCATAAAGTGCAGCTCAATTCCTATCCAGTGAATTATATTAAAGGATTTTTTTTGCATACCCATTCCAAAACAGTGCAGACGTAGAAGGAAATTTTTAACAACTACTGCCATACCTGTGCATAATAGATGTAATATGCTTTAGCTAGATTTTCCAAGTCTTATTTTGTTTTTTCTTTGTAAACAGATCAACGATTGGCCAAAGCAATAGATTCAACTTAATTGCATAAATTTCTAAAGCCGCTGTCTATTCATTCCTTTATCTCTAAAACCCTTCTTAAATTTCTAGGGTGCTTTAGTTAAAACTGTGAAGCTGTAAAGGAAGGCAGGAAAAGATAAAGTAGTTTTAAGGAGATCTATAAGAATGGGAAAAGTGTCAAAAAAAAAAAAATCCATATAGCATAGTTTCTTATCCTTTAAACTGGACAATTGCAAAGAAAGCATAAGATCAGGACAAGGGTAAAATTACACTTGTTCATTTGCCCATTCCAGCAGTTAGTTATTGAGGTACTTTCTGAACGGGTGATCACATTTGGACAGTTGTGCTTGATAACCTTTCTGTATCTTCTGTGAATTTGCCTAGAACCTTTTTGAATACATTTATGATCCCCACATCTAGAATGTTCCGTGGCAGTCACTTCTGCCGTTTAATTGTACACGTTTGTTGGAGACGTTTCTAAAGCAGGCAGCTGATAATTTAATGGAGTGCCACTTCATTCTTGTGTTTGGAGGAATAGTGGATATGTTCCTTTTCATCCCGTGTATGCCATTTATCATGCATAGATCTCTGTCAAGTCTCGTCGTTTCTTCTATGAGCTGAAGAACCAGTCAATTTAATCTCCCCTTGTATATCAGTTGTTTGCTACCCCTCATCTCTTTTCTCAATGCTTTTTCTAGCCTCTTGTATTAATTTTGGGAGGAGACTAGAGTGACATGCTGTGTTCAGAGTGCAGTGGATTTATGCAGTAGCAAAATCCTAATGTATATCTTGCTCTTGACTCTTCTCTCACGCTTTGCTGTTTTTGACCATTGGTAAACACTGAGCAAGCATTTTCAAAAAAGATGAAAGCCCCAAAAACCTGTTTCAGGTTACACTTAGGTCTCTCTATTGCGTGATGTTTGTTAATTTGGAGCCAGTTATTTTTTATGTGTGGTGGAAGATTATTATACTGCCTGCATTGTCTTGCATTTGGTGATTTTCAGCTTCCATTTCTTCAGCCAGCCACACAGTTTTGTAAGATTTTTCATCATCAGTTTTTCACAGGCCACTCTTGACTTCATTGTCTGGAGTCATCAGCAAGCTCTGTCACTTCCATAGGTCTGATTTTTTTCTCAGATGATGTATGAGTACAGTTTAGAGCCCAGACCCCAGTGCAGAGCTCTGTGAAACTTCCCTGCTAACCTCCATTATTTGTGAGAAGTGTCCGTTTATTATTACCCTTGGTCTCCTATTTTTAAGCTGCTATTAATACATGAAGAGCCTTCCTCCTTATCCCTAAGCTCTCTTTAAGAGAGATCTTAAAGATCCTTCTAAAATCTTTAAAATCCAACTTTGCCATGGTTATGTCCCTGCATACCTCCCTCTTGATGCAAGGCACAGTGTGCAGGAGGTCCTAGACCAGTAATTGCCCACGCTGGCACACTGACAGACGGTATTGCAGCCCAAGATACATGCCCCAGTTTCTTTTGTGTGGAAACCAGGGCAGGGGAGAGGAGGAGAAAGCTGATGTTTGCTTAGGTCTCACCCCATATGGTCGTGGGACACAGTTAGACCTGGCACATGGAAAGCGTTTCCATCGTTCAGACGTTGCCTGTATCAACCAGAGCACCCTTGTCTTGTCATCAGAGCACTCTAATGGATTTGTGAGACGTGACCCTTCTTTGCCAAAGCTGCACTAACTTTCTTCCTTTACAGCATATTTATTTATCTGTTAATGCTCTTCTTTCAATAATTTTGCTACGTGCAGAAAAAAGACTTACTAGCCTCTGGTCTCTTGAGTGCTTCTTCCCCACTCACAGACCGATTTTAAGAAATCAGTCACGTTTGTCACCTTCCATGACTTTTATAAGGGCAATTTAAGCAATAAGTTGCACAGCACAGTAAGTAGTTCAGCAATTCCATATTTAAGTTCCTTTACAACTCATGGATGGATGCCATCTGGTCTTGGTGATTTATTACTATTCATTTTACTGTTGTGTTGGTTTTTTTCTTTCCAAACCCCCTTCCACTCATACTTTAATCTGAAATGAGTTCTCACACTCGCTTACTGAAAAGGGAAGAGTGGTGCAGATCCTTTCTGGACTCCTTTACAGAGAGCACTAATGCAAAGATTTTATCTTCTCTGCTGTGGCATCAAACACTTCTTTTTCATCTTGATATCATCTCTTGGCCCAGTGGATGTTCTGGGAGCTTTCCAGCTGGTGATGTGTTTGAAAAGGTTTGACTGTTATTTTTTTTAACTTTAGCATGAACACTTGCCCAGTGATTTTACATTTAACTTGACATAATTATGCTGTCTTAGTGTTGTCTCATCATGACTTTGGGCCATCCACAAGGCTTTCAGGAGGGTGTCTTTTCACTTCTCACAAGGTCCTTGACTGGAAGCACTATGATAGAGAAGAGGTTTGTTCCTTTCAAGTGTCTGTTTGAACATGGCGATGCTTTAATCATTCTGCACATCAATGAGCTGTTTGTTGGCTTCTCCAAGTGCCTTTCACATTTATAGTGCTTCCTTTAGCTACTTCCCCTATAGAGTTAAACATGAATCTTCCAGATTAAAAGAAAAATGAGGAAGTAGTTTCTCTGAAGTGGTATGAGAGAAAGGCATGCCTCAGTTGACTTCCAGAAAATGCCAGCCTTTGCATAACAGTGTGAACAAAGTCTTGATTTCTGAGGCATTGATGGCACAAGAGAAGAATTGCTGCTCCGTGTGGAACATAGCAGTAATTTTGCTGATGAACCACTGCAAGTGACAATGAGCCCTAGCAAAATGAGTGCATAAAACAATACCTAATGAGCAACTTTTTTGGCCATTGATACCTTTCTCTGATAAACTTTAAAAGAGTATTTAATGTCACATTTTATTGTATTTTTGTATTTTATTGTCATTTATTATTGAATGTGGTATTGAAAAAGCACTTTGGTAAAGGAATAAGTATTAATTTTCTTATTTAAACTGTGATTTGTCTCTCTTGGAATGCAAATGCAAACATAAAGATAATATTTGGTATCAGCATTCTGCTAACTGCTTAAATAACTGTTAATTCCAGCAGATACTTGGGTTTTTTTGCTGTTGATGTTCTTGGGATTTTAGAGTTACGTAACTGGGTGATTATTAGGTTGGATTTTGGCACAAGTTCTGTGTTACTGATTGGGACCTGAAACACTCCTTTGGCAATCATTATTCACCAGTGGTTGCCAATTCCTTTGTTGATAGGCATATAACAGGAGGGCTCTTGGCTGAAACTTTAGGCATTCTGCATTTTTTAGTGTCAGTTACCTGGGAATGTATTCTCTAGGATCACCAGGAGGACTGGTGATGGGTCCTGCTGGGTCCCTTCCAACTAAGCATATCCTATGATACTATGATTCTATGACTCTCTTGGAAGAAGGCTCGTTTTCAGAATTTGACTCCTAAATTCAGTGTAAAAATTGCCAATTTTGTATGTCTGGGTGGATAAAGTCCAGAAAATACCAGCTTTGTCTGTAGGTGTTTTAACATGAAATTATCTTCCTTTTTTGATTATCAATGTTTAGCATTGCTGGTCCTCAGTCTAATCCCTGTTTTGTCCTGGGTTTGGCGTGTCGACCTGTTGGAATGTGTCCAGAGGAGGCAACAAAAATTATCAGAAGGCTGGAGCAACTCTCCTACGAAGACAGGCTGAGGGAGTTGTGATTGTTCAGCCTGAAAAAGAGAGGACTCCAGAGGGATCTTATAGCAACCTTCCAATACCTGAAAGGAGCCTTTAAGAAGGCTGGGGCAGGTAACAATAGGACAAGGGGTAATGGTTTTAAGCTAGAAAAGGGTAGATTTAGGCTGAACATTAGAAAAAAGTTCTTTAGTATGAGGGTGGTGGATCACTGGAACAGGTTGCCTAGAGAGGTGGTGGCGGCCCCATCCCTGGAGGCATTCATGGTCAGGCTTGGTGGGGCACTGAGCAATTTGTTGTAGTGTCAGATGTCCCTGCGTGTTGTAGTGCGGTTGGACTAGATCACCTTTAGAGGTTCCTTCCAACCCAAGATATTCTATGATTCTGTGGTTCTGCCAAGGTCATTGCTGTAGCGTTGGTGCTTCCAGCTACACATCTGTCAGTCTGCAGCATCCCACTCATCTGGAGAGAAGCTTATGGGGCTCGGTGTTTTACATTGGTAATGGTGGGTTTACACATTCTTGTGGCAGGGGGAGATTGTTACTGAAGTATTACTCTTTCAGCAACTTTTAGAGCAGGAAATCTGTCCTTTTTTTGCATACTGTGCTTCCTTGCAGGGAGCAGCTTTCTTCTGTTGCATGACGGCTGGTGCCTGGCTGTCTCTGGATGAAGGAGCACGTACATGGGCAGTAGCTGCATCAGGCAGTTCAGTGGAATCAGCCAAAATGACCTGTGAATGTAGGAGTATGCTGAAAACCCAGACTGCCACTGGGGACTGAGGCAATGGCAATTTGGGTTGCGTTGGTTTTGGTTTTGATCCCTGGGCCTGGTATGAGGTCAATGTTTTACAGCAGCATGATAGAGCAGGCACCCAGGGACTGTGATTTTGGAACCCGGCAGAGATCCACCATTGCTTGTGTAGGCAGCAGAGTGGTCGTCTGAGGTTATCACCTTTATGCTACCTCTAGGCTAACACTTCCCTGGGTAAACCACCTAATTCTCAGTCTGTGTTTATCCATGGAAGTTTAACCAACGGCAGGATAACACTTGAATTCTCCATCCCTTACTGCTTAGTGAGAGCATCTGCTGCCTTATCAGGAGGAGGAGGAGGTTGCTGGTGGTGCTGAAGATGGGGTCATTTTTTCTGCTGGCTTACTGACAAAGGAAAAAAGCGCATGACCCAAATTTCTCTCCAGTAGAAACTGATGGCAAAACTGCCATTTGTTTCAACAGGAATGAGTACCTGCATTTGCCATTGATGCAAGGTAACAGGTATTTTTTCCTTCCTGTGGAGGAGATAGCTCTAAAGCTTTGAGAGTTGAACACAGTGTGTTGAAGGGAGGATGGTTTTGTCTCTTTCTGCTATAACTTGCAGAATGAGAGATTAGAAAGTGCTGAATAAGTGCTAAATGAAAAGTCATAATTTAATTTTGCCTGAATTCTGCATGTATTTTGGCTTGGGTTTTGATCAGTGCAATAACTCAATGATGCTGCTCCAGTACAGCTGACTTTGGTTGTGTTCATAATGGCTTCAAGATGGGAAGCAGGTGTCTGGGTGCAGTCCATTGAACAGAATCACGTGCAGTGTTTCCCAGTGCCACCACACACAAAAGCAGTTGAGGGATTGCCCCTTTTCATGGAGGAATGTGTTCAGTTTCATGCAAGGTTGTGGCATTCTGTTCTCACCGTTGTCCATGATGGAGCTGTTGAACTGAAGTACTCCTTCAAGAAAACATAAATTGTTGTTACAATAAAGTGTTGGGTTTTTTCCCCAAGAACCTCATAACTTTTTCCGGACAAGTGAGCCCCTCCTAAGGCAGGTAGAATATTCAGGCCAAGAACTTTTCTGATTAGATGGTTTGAGCAACCAAACAAAGGAGTCTGATCCCATGTACATGGGTTTTTCCCCCCTTTATCCATGTTTGCCTGCCTTGCTTCAAGCTGATGATGTTTCACTTCTCTCTCTGCCAATCTGACCCCTTCTGGCATGATGGGAAGCATACCTTGCTTTCTGAGATTTCTAAACTGGTTTTGACCTTCAGGCCGTTGGCAGGTTTCCTTGTTGAGTTGCGTTTGTTTGTTTGTTTTGGTATTGTTACAGTGTAATGTGCTTTCTGAATTTCCCTGAAATCATTTTCAATGATGGACAGGCTTCAGATGGGTACAGGTTTAAGTCTAGCAAAGGAAAGGCTCTTGATTATCAGATCAAAAACAGTTCTTATAGGGGAAAAATGTAAAATTAGGAAATAAAAATAATATCTTTGACATCAGACTTTTGCTTCAGGTGTTGTTAGGTGTCTTTTTTGAGCTGCAGAAGCCAAGGGTCTAAGCTGCACACTTGTTCCTCTGAGGTGCTATGAAAGGGGGGGATGCCTTTGCCCGGTTTTTCTAGGAATTATCAGCAAGTCACTTCAGTACTGATGAAACTTCGACCTTCTTCAACTCTGTCTAATTTAGGAGGATCCCTTGTGCTGCAGCTTTGAATAGTATCCATGAGAAATTAAATAAGTACGACACCAGGTTTGGGTTGGGGCTGAGTTTCACCTGTGAGTGAATGTTCCTTGATGTTTGGGTAGGTTTTTTTGGTTATAGTCAATTGAGTCCTCAACAAGGAGATCAGTGATACCAGGCTTTATGATGACTTCATACATTTTAGGTTACTTTTTCATAACAAGTTGTTTCTGTACCGTGTGCCTGTAGTTTCACAGTTTGGCTATTTGGATTCTGAGGAGGTCACATAAGAGTATTAATGAGATCTGTGACAGGTTTAGTATTAAGGATGCCTAGTCTTAAACACTTTCCTTAAAACTATCCCCCTTCCCCTGGTGGAACTGCTCAAATTCTGCATCTCTCTTGTCGTTGACTAGATTACCCCTTGGTGATTTGGGGCATCAATCCCTTTCATCCAGGTGCTCGAGCTGTTTGCCTCATTGCCTGTGTGAAAGGACAGTTACTTCCAGTGGAGCAGGGGAACAGGAGGAGCTGGGTTGATCTGCAACTTTTTCATCTGCGTATATAGCTCTCTGTGGGTAAATGTTGAGGATGAAACTGGCTGAGGTTTTGGGCTGGTACCATGGAGCTGGTGTCTGTGCAGCCTGCCCATGGAAGGGAGATACAAGATCTGGACACAGTTTGGGAATAAGGGTGGCAGAGTGGGATGAAGGAGAAGACAAACTCAGGGAAAGTAAGGGTTTCTCTCAACTAGGAACACATTTGCTGTGGTCCATTGAGAGAAACCCAACAGCAGGAACAGAACTGCTCTTCCCACTGAGGCAGTTGAGGTGCCTCGGAGGGCTTCACCATCAGAGGTACCCACCTTGTCTTCTTCCTGGGGGAAAGGAGGAAGAAGCAGCAGCAATTCAGTTCCAGTGAGGATGTGGTGAAGCCACTCTGTGACCACTAAACATAAGGTCCTGTGGCCAAAGAGGCTCTGCAGGAGAAGATAAGAATTGGGCAGAGTGGTAGCTGGGGTGAATGGGCTGGTTGTGGCCTGCCTGCCCACAGTGAACGTCGCAGAATGTGAGCCAGGCATTAAATTAAGCCTGTAAGGAGACACTTGGGGAACTTAAGATGGATTAACTTAAGGTGGAAAGTTTAAAGCATATTACTATGAAGGAGGATTAAGCTAAACTGAACTAATGACACGACTTTTGAATGCGGATCCACACAGCGGATTCAGAGCTTTGACTCCACACCTTTTATTACTTAAATGTACTTACCTTCTTAAATGTTCCCATAAAGATGCATATCCTTGTATTTCAGATCTTCACATTGTCCAGTTTCCGTGTTGAAAAGTTTATATGCTGTCAGAGGTAGAACTGGTTTTGGTTAGTTGGGTTTTGCTTGCTTTTTTTTTCCTTAAGAAAAAAGGGTGAAGGGAAGGCAGCGTAGAAGTTTGTTTTTATTTTTCCCCATGGTGAAAATGGCATTTGTGATGACTTGATGGTATTTATTCTTCAATAAGGCATTTGGCAAGGAAGAGACAACTTTGTTCACATTATGTTGACATGCCCTAATTTCTATGTGCCCAGTCTCTTTTAATAAATGAGCCATTTGTATTGATTTTTTTTGTTGTTGTTGTTACTGTCATGGTGTTGGGATATCTGCAATGTCAGCATCTGAATTTTCCAAAAGCTTTATACCCTCTTACCTTAGACTGTGTATGTTAAAAATGAAATGCAAAGTTGAATACTGTAAACTCCCACAAAATGCTTATCTTACATTAAACAGAGTCATGAACTTACTAACATTAATTTGCAGTTAGTAATAATTTGTAAATAAGTAATAAATCAACTGAATTGGTTTTCAGGGAGGGAACTGAGTTGAAATTACAGGATTGCTGTATGTTAAATAAACTACTTAGTAACTAGTTCTATGTGTAATTTTATCTCACTACAAACAATGCTATGAGGTTTTTCCTTGAGTGCAAACTAGAAATCAGTATTTGCAAGTAGATAAAAGACAGACACATGCACAAAAAAACCCAAACAACAAAAACTTACTCAAATTCTTCTCTGTAGGAAATCATATAAAAGAAAAACAATTTTTAAAAAAAAATATCTAAAAAGTAAAATGTCTCCAAAGTGCAAGGCAATGTACCAAAAAAAGGGTGTTGAGTTAGCTGTCAGTGTTTTGCCAAGACTGTTTAGTGAAAGCATAAGAAACCTTAGACAAAAAAATTTCAAAATGTTTCATTTTATTTGCTGTGTGGCTTGTGGTACCGGATGAAAGGTCTGGTGCTTCTGATGTCTGTGGAGGTCAAAAGCAGGCAGGGATGGTGGCAGATGCTTTATGTTCTGAGGCTGGAGAAACTAGTTTTTAGTGTCCTGAAAAAGTGATAATGGATATAATAGACTGCTTTTGTTTTGAATCCTGCTAGTCCTTAGCAGTCTGAGATATACCTTGAAACTTATTTTTTTTAAAGTAAAAATGTCTTTTTTTAATAATTTGTCTTTCAACTGTAGTGTGTATCCTTCTGAGCCTCTTGGGATAGGTCAGTTGGAAACCACCACTATCTGTGCCCTAGACCTAGATTCAGTAATTCTGAGAAGAGGAAGGGAAGCAGGAGCAGCAGGAGGGACATCACTCAACTCTTTTGGGGTCTTTTTCCTCACCTATATCTGGGTCGGCTCAGAGGTGCTCACAGCCACTTGATCTCTGGGCAATAACAACCCATCAGACAGGATGGTTTAGGGTGATGTCGCTGAAGCAGGGTAAGCTAAGTCATGCAGTGGCCAAATGTGAAGGAGCCCCCATCCCTGGCACACTCAGTCATCTATGCTAAGGGTACATCCAACCACCAGGACAGATCCAGGTGCTGCTGTGCAGGGTTGGCCACAAACGATGGTGACCACAAGCCTCAGGCAGACCTGGCACAGCAGCTTCAGAAATGCCCCTTTGTGTGCATCTGACACCCTTGAATTCTGCAAATCCTTTTCTGTTTCATCTGATCCCAGTTGCTCTGGGTCACTGTGTTACCTTCATAGCATGACTGGTGTTGAGTGTGCAGGTGGCATCGCTGAGTCCTCTGCACTGGGCTCGTGTGCTCATGCCTGTGAGCATCCTGCAGTGGACCCTGCTCTCCTCAGAGGGCCAAGGTATTTCAGTCACTGTCCGAAGCATTCAAAGACAGTTTTCTTCTACTTGTTTTCTTCCCTGTGGTCTGTGATGCATAATAAAAATAAACAAACACGGCATTACTACTATTAAATAATTATTTAAAAAAAAAAGTTGCTGGAAGTTCTTAGTCTCAAGAAGAGGGTGGAGCAGGGGAAGAGTGCAGAGCCATATAACAATAGGGAGTCCACTTTATTAGCGTTAAGGAGGAAAATAAAATCTGCTAAGACAGTATCGAAGTAAAACACCAGGAAGATTACGTCAGTCTTTTCTTGCACACAGTATGATTCTTCTCTCACCAGCCAATTTGTATATTTGAAAAGGCAGTTGCTTGGTTAAAATAATTAGCTGAACTTCATCCAATTCCCCAATTATGTGGAAAAAAAATATTGAAGAAATACAGACAATTGTTGTTGAGCAATTAAGAAAATAAAAAAAAAAAGTAGTGGTCACTGAACAATTATAGCACCTCATTTAAATACCCACATACATATTGTCGTTTCAAAATGAGACAGGCAGTGCTCAATGACATTTTGCTGTAGCTTTGGTGGTTTGAGGTAGCAGCTTTAGAAGTAAAGCAGAACCTAATTCTGCCTGAAACTTCAGCAGGTTGGGGATGCCTAAGAGAAGAGAAATCAAGGTTGAAGCTGTAAATGTACTGAAATATATTTAAAAGGGGCAAAAAAGAGAGTAAACTGGATACAAGTCATGTATCCTCTTTATTTTACGATTTTAAAGGCAAAAATCTGTATTAATGAAACGAGAGTGTCTTCTTATATATTACTTTATTCCAGAATATTTTAGATTTTTATTTTGGGAAAAAACATACAGAATTTTTGGATGTTCCAGTGTTTGAATAAGACACCATTGCACCAATTTCATTAATAATTCCCCATAAGTGGTCCAGTGTTAGTATGTTAACAAGAGCTTCAGTGACTGGGAAATCAGTTCTCCTTTTTTTTCCCTACACTTTCATCCTTGGAGGTAAATGTGTTGATCCTAGGGCTGTGCTGGCTTGTGGACCTGACGGTGTACTGTGGGCAGTAGAGCTCTTTGCTGTGTGTTTTCCCATTGTTGGAGGCTGGGGCCAGGGCTGACTGCCCCGAGTGATGCAGGCTACAGGTGTGAGACTGCGATCCTCCCTGGTTGTCCTTTCCCCCAATTCATCCCTGCATTAGAAGCTTCTGAAACTCATTTCCACCTGTACGTCAACTGATGTGGGATGTATCATTGAAACCATGCATGCAGTGGTTGTGGGTTCCCCTGTTGCACCAGTTCTGACCTCTTCAGCAGGCTCATTTCCGTCAGCCAGTGTAGAGCTGAACAAATGCTGACAATTCAAAGACATTTTAAAACACTTTTGCCAGTTTGATTACATTGTCAGGGAATAAATCATAATTCTATTTGTTTCTGTTCCTTTTAGGGGGTGGATGTTCATGCGTCCTGTGGTCTGCCAGGTAGCAAAGTGAACTCAGCCACTCAACAGATGGAGTAGGAGCTTGGGTTCCCCAAAGCTCACAGGCAGGGGCTTTTTCTGGCAGCCCAGGAGCACAGGGACCAAGCAGCCCTCCAGAGCTGGCAGGGTTCCAGCTTCATCTCCGCAGTCCTCAGCTCCCTTACCTAACCTGAACTTTAAGGCTGTGGTGTTTCTGACTGACCTCTGCCATCAGTGCTTCGTTTCCAGGTTGCTCCTCACTTTCCTCATGCGTGGGCTGCCCTGTGCACGTCACGCTCTCCCGTGTTTATCCTCTGAATTTTCTTTCTCTTTGCAGGGAACGGATGCGCCAGTCTGCTATGTTTGAACTGTGCCAGGGGATGCACCAGATCAGTCTGCAGTTTGTTCGCTTGCAGCTCAGCTTTGAGGAGTACACTATAATGAAAGTTTTGCTGCTGTTAAGCACAGGTAAGTTAGATTCATGGTTCTGTGGGAATACCTGAAAATAACTCTCAATTTGCAAAAAGATGTAGTGATTTTAACTAATGTGACAAAAGAGCCAAACTGTTTTCAGCAGGGATGGAGGAATAAGCCTGGTTTCATCTTGTAGGGTTTATCTGCAGATCTCAGTCTCCGTTAGCACGGGAAATGTCTTTGCAGTTTAAATTTGACATGTGCATTGGAAGGACAGGAGTGGCTGGGCAAAGAGCCCTCACCCCCCTCCTCTGTACAGGAAATGTGCTGGAAAAGTGCCAGAGCTGTGGGGACTGGGGCGATACCCCCCTCAACACTCAAAGCCACCAGTTTGGATGACTTATCATCAACCATAGGATCAAAGGATGTACATTGTCTGTACTGCAAAGTGGGTAATTTTTCAATGCCAAGTGAACTGAGAACGGTAAGCCCTTTTACAGGGCTCTGGAAGTGTAATAGATTTCAGTGCACACTTTAGTTTTCTCTCGAGTGTTATTCTTTGAGTTTTCTTAAAATGCAAAATTACATCTTGGAGTTTGTTACAGCACTGTGTAGTAATTAACAGATCTCTTGTTCTTATCTTATTGAAAATATTGAAAAACTCCTGTCCCAGAAGAGTTGTGTAAATACACAGGTACTTTGTTCATTACTTTTCCATCAGTCTTGATGAAAAAGCCAATTACCTGTAAACAAACTTCCTTCTGTATAATCACTCTCCTTCTTGCGGGATTCACTTAGAGGCATTATGATGAGAGAACACATCAGCTTGATTGGTGGGCGTTCATGGTGGCACTTCAGTGAACTCACTGGGCAACACTTTCCTCAGCAGAAGGAGGCTGAATGCGGGGGTATGGCTCTGGGAGAGGAGGAGCAGGAGATGGAAGGTGCCACTGCACTTATTCTGGCATTCACTTGCAAACTGTCAGCAGCAGGATGTGTGCCCAAGGCTGCCAGAGCTGGGGGTTGCCTGGGGTCATGCTGCTCGGAGTGTCTTCCTCTTTGGTGGCGAGTGGAGCCCAGTGTGCCCATTTGATGTCTTCTCCTCTCACCCTGTCTTCTGCTCCAGCAAGCTGAGAGAGGAAACAAATGGCAAGCAACAGGCATTGGTTTTGCAGCATTGGAAGGCACTTCTCTCCAAAACCACTCAAGGATGCCAGAGCAGGCTGATGCAGCAGCAGATTTAGACACCTGGGACCCTCCCACGTCCCCAGACAAAGCCTGGGCACATGGGCTGCAGGCAGAGTGAGGTGCCTACGAAGGGATTTGCAGTGTCCAGCAAAGCTGAGTGGCAACCCTTCCAGGCCAGGTGGTGGGACGGGCACTTTCTCCCTGTCTGCGATGTCTTTCGTTCAGACCTCACCTATCCCACCCAGCTGGTAGCTCTGTGGTTAAAGTACTTGCCTTTGAAGGAAGATGTGAAGCTGCTGTTCCTGTCACAGCTGGAGGGGATTTGGATCCTCTAACAGAAACCTCCTGGGGCTGTAAGTTTCTTGGGCTTGGCTGTCTCCCTCCCTTCCACTGAAGCTGTTCCAGTGCCCTGGGATGGGGAAACACCACGTCGGTTCGGGAGTGCTTTATCTCACAGGGTCTGACCCCCAGGTCCTCCTCCACCAAGGGTTCAAGGAGATGGTCTGTTGGTGGAACTGGGACTGTGGGGAGCTGGTATGCTCTAGGGTAGCCCTGGGGGGTGGATGGGCTTCTTCAAAGCTTGTCACTTGCAGTCTTTTCAGAAGCAACTAGCAGTGCTTAATGTGGATGTGCTTGGGGGATTCTGGCTCCCAGATGTTCTTGAGAGAGTGTCTGGATTGGAGATCTGGTTCTACTACTTTTTAATCAGCCCTAAAGGGGAAGAATCTTTAGAAAAAGAATCTAAAGGCATTCTAAAAACGTGGCAAAATTTAAGTTAGGTATTTATTATTCTACCCTGCTGAGAGTGTTCAATAATTACTTGAGTTATTGTGAGAATCTGTTAGGTTAGATCAGCCAGGCCAATTATCTTCAGCTAGCTGGATCCCTTTGAAACACACACCACAGTCACTAAAAAACCTACTAAAAATAGTTTGCTTTTGGAGAATCAGGGTATTTGCATCAGAGAGAGAGAGAGAGAGCGAGGAGAGCAAAATGGAAATGAAGAGAGTGATAAAACTGAGAAAGTGTCATGTGAAGGGCAGCAAACCTGGTTCTGAATGATTGCATCTTCATATACCCTTATGACAGAAAACACCAGGTTTGTTTTAATTTAAAAACTTTTATTGAATTGTGTGATGAGCAGAGTACAAGTTATTCAGAAACTTTCATGATGACCACATCAAGGAAGTTTCACTCCATTTACATGTGGAAGAAACCACACATTACAACTCAATTGTTTTCTTGCTTTCCACAGACCATAGATTTTGGGAGCTTGCCAAAAGCATTGCTGCATTTAATAAGTAAAATCAGAAACACTGGGCAAACCTCCAGAATTTCATGTTTTGCTTGAGTTCTCTTTATTTGTGG
Organism: Apus apus; assembly: GCF_020740795.1. Lineage (NCBI taxonomy): Eukaryota > Metazoa > Chordata > Aves > Apodiformes > Apodidae > Apus > Apus apus. The sequence goes on along the minus strand of NC_067285.1, from coordinate 57,402,607 downwards.
TCTTTCTTTCTTCCTTAATAACCTGGCTGGGGTGGTAGTATAATAATTTTCAGACAGAACAGTAAAATACATAGGAGTAGACAAAGAAAGAGTGACTCTAACAGTCTTTAAGCAGCATGTAGGAATACAGGCCTGTAAATATTAAAGGAACTGTAGAGCCCATGCATTTTGTATATCGGCCCAGTATTCTTTGATGGCTTTACTCACTGCGATTGGTGTCTCTGTATTTATCCAGCTTGAACTTAATTTGTACATCTGTTCCAGAAAGTTTCTTCTGTCAGCAGACGGAGAGATTTGGTATATAGAATTTAAAATTTAAATATTATGTTTATATAATATAAATATCTAATATTTATTGAGTGATAGGCATGTCCACATGTTACCTCCTAGGCTTTTTCTAAAGATTCCTCCTTGTGCCCCCTTGCAGCACTTGAAGTCCTTGCTGCTTGTCCAGTGCTAGAGCCTCTCCTTGTTTTCCATTGCTAAGTTGCTCTGGTAGATACTGGTGACAGAAGAAACTGGTGCTTTTTGTTAAAGCTTCTACTCTGGAGCCATTTGGGTGGTTGTTACCCGGTTCTGATCTGATTGCAATCAGAAGGAAGACAGTTTGCAGAATTTAAAAGTGAAAGGAATGGATGACACTACACTGTAGTATTTTTTTTTTTTTCCTTCTGTGGACTAGCATTAAGAGACACAGAGTAGAAAAAAATTTGATGGTTAAGTGGTATTCAACCAATCCAGGTATTAAACACCAGAACATTTTGTGTCATAATTTTAATAACCTCTATAGGGTTATCCTAGAGATCTAATCCTGTAAGCCATTGCTCTTTGGGGCAGAACCTGCTACAGTGCAAGGGTATTTGTAGTCTGTAAAGAAACAGTGTATTTGCTTTGGTAATTAGCCTTGCCTGAAATCAGTCACAGGAAAAAGTATCAAAATACTCTACTTTTAGACCATTTGTGGTCTAAAAGTAATCCCTCTGGCAAATAGGAACTTTGATAGGACACTAGAAATGCTTAAAACTGTATGCCATGGTCAAACAGTGGGTCAGGATGCCTGTTTGGAAAATAGTCTTCTGTTTCATGTAGAATAATGGCTCTGTTCTAGGTGTTATGCAGATGCTTACTCACATTCAAAGAAATTCTAGATGTTACTTGATGGCATAAAAACATGTCACTTGATCTAGCATTTCTGCATATAACAGCTGTAATTCCGTACCTTCCTCTCTCCTGCTAAGTGTGGGGAATCATTCAAGAATGATAAATCACATCTTGAACTTCAAAAAAAAAATCCTTGATCCATCTGCCTTTTTCTGTGTGTGTGTGGTTGGGTTGTATTAAAAACAGTTTCAGCATGAGGTTAGCATGTGTTGTATTGCTGAGATGTTATCTTGTTCTCTGCCACAGCTTCTGCAATCACACATCTGCAGAGGATGCTTGAATCACTTGAAAGTCTGTGTGATGTTGTAGATTCCTTACCAATGTCTGTAAAATTATGGACTTTGCTTAATGGTTTAATTCTTTCATCCATTAACTTGTGTAACTTTTAAAGTATGCACATCAAAAGAATAAGCAATACAGTTAATATTAATATAAGACTGTCTTTTCAATGACAGTTCCCAAGGATGGTCTCAAAAGCCAAGCTGCATTTGAAGAAATGAGGGCAAATTACATTAAAGAACTAAAGAAGATGGTAACTAAATGTCCAAGTAACTCTGGGCAAAGCTGGCAGAGATTCTACCAACTGACTAAACTTCTTGACTCCATGCATGATGTAAGTATAACTCCTCAGGGAGTGCAGACAAGTTAAGCAAAAATCTCTCCATTAAGGTAAACCAGTAATCCTTGATTGTATTAACTAACAGGGAGAACAGAAAATGAAATTATTTTTAAAGGAGCAGCTGAGAGAAGTTGTTAGATGAATTTAAGGACAACTGCCAAATAAAATAAGAAAAGTCATTAAGGGCTGGGTCCTGCTGCCTTTTCCTATGTTACATGGTAGTGTGTTCCTCCAGTCCTTCCAGTTCCTCCAGTCACTTAAGATTAGTAGAGCTATTAGTGGGGTCAGCGGCTCTTCAGCAGGAGAAGTGATGTTAGCTGTGACCCTAAGTTCTCAATGAGACGTGCCAGATTAGTGTGTCACGCATCTAGAATGCCTGATGTGCTAATACATGTTGAATTAATTTGGTGATCTTTTACTGTGGGGGTTGCAATAATGATGACTTTAAAAGACGGATTAAGACCTTGGAGCCATCTTGGGTATTTGAAGCTTTCTTGGAACTTTTCAAGTATAAGAGTCTCTGTTTTGTGAAGTTATTTCTACTGCCCTGTCTCATTTCAGTGGGAGTAGTTTGCTTTACATGTGTCAGGTATGAGATGTGGTGATTGACATGGGAAGCCAAAAGTTCAGTCCTAAAACACACCCAGGCTAGGGGTGCTTCAGCCTAGAGTCACTCTGAAGGGCTGTGGTGGGTTCTGTGCACAGGACCAGCTTGCGGTTTCAGAAGGAGTGTCTGTAACATTGAGCTGTTGAATTGGGATCAACCTGGTTCTAGCCAGTAAAATGCAGGTAAGTGTAGAGATGTACCCCTCCAGATGCTTTGAGCAGCAGCAGGGATGTACCTCCGTGCTCTCCATAAGGGAGCCTGGAGTCACTGCGGAGGAGGCCAGTGACCCTGCTGTAATGGTCTCCTCAAGCTGAGGGGTTTTCCCCAGTGTCCTCTGAGACTTCCCAGGGCACCAGCCCCTTGCCTGGGCCAGCATGGCTGGCTCCCATCCTCTCTGAAGCTGCAGCATGGTGCAGCAAATGACAGGGGACTTGTGGGGCCTGTGAGAGCAACCTTTAGTTGGGTTTGGGTACAAGAGAGGAGGGGCCCCATGGGCAGAGCCTGAAGCCCAGCTGATCACCTCCCAGGGTGATGAAAACCTGTAACTGCAGCAAAGGAGAAAACTGTTCTCTGTCCTACATGGGCAGGGAAGTAACTTTGCTGTACTAATAACCTACAGCACTTACTTTCAGACCCTGCATATAACATACTTCTTTGTACTTGAATTTCATTTTTGTAGAGATAGTATGGTGCACTTCAGGTCGTATCTGTATAAGGGCCTGAGGTCTGTTTACAGAATGTACATATGGAATTATTTTTCAAATATTGTTCTGTTGTTCATTAAAACATTGCTAATCTTAGTGGGAGGCAGGGAGAGTATTATTTAGTGCTACAGTAACAGCTCATTCTTCAGAGATCGAGTTTCACTTGCTCCTTGCCAGCAAAGGAAGTTGTAGCGTTGGAGTGGAAAAAAGGGGATGGGTGATAAAATCAATTGCAAGGTATTCACATCTGAACCTCAGGGCAGCATAACAAACCCCTGCATTTATGGAGTTTTCTAATCCTCTCCAGAACAGGCAGTGTCTATGATTTGTTATTTAAATGGGTGTTTAAGGTGACTGGATGACAGAATTGCGTTTACTGAGAATGCTACCATGTCCTACAGACATTTTCCAAAACACAGCATTAACCATTGAGAGCTGAGCTAACCAGGGGAAGCAGACTGCTCTTGCATTTTATTTAATTTTTAATTGCACTATTTTTACATTACTTTTGTTTTAATGGAGCACTTTCTTACAAAGGACTTTTTACAGAAAGTCCCATTGTCAGCATTCTCCATTAAAAAGGCTGGTTGTCTGCACAACAGTGCTTCCTTTCAGAGATGATATTAGAGAGTTGTTCAACAATGGCCCTTGTTTATTTTTTCTCTTTAAAACTGATTTTTTTAAATCCATCAGGATAAATTTAGAATGGTGATAATACTAATGAGAAGTGAGAATTCCTGTTCTCCCCCCACTGCCTGTTAGTGCAGAATTTCTCTGTTCTGTAAATGTAAATGCAAATTTTCTGCTCAATCCCTTAGTCTAGGAGGAGCACTTTCTCAGCTGTCATCTGTATATTTTTAACTTACTCCATTTTAATTTTAAAGGATCAGAATATATTTGGTGCTAGAAGTCTAACTGGAGCTGAGGCCCCATGTTTACATGCTGCTGTAGCCACAGCACTGGCATTTGCAGCTCAAGCCCAAAGGACTGGTGCAGAATTCCTGTTTATTCAGCCGTCCTGCTGCCTCCAGCTCTTCCATCAGAGCAAAGTAGCATCTCATCATTTGTGGAGTTTGCTTTACCTGAATGTAGTGATAAACAATAACAAAATACTGCTCCTTTGCACCTTCACACTTGCTTTCTTCAGCCTCATTTTTAAGTAGTCTTCTGAGGACTATGTGAACTAATTCACATGGGAATATCAAGTTACAGTATGCTTGGCTTTATATAGTATGACGAAGAAGAAAAAAAAAACCCAAACAAGATGGTTTTACATTGCTCAGTATAGTAAATCATTCATCCTCAGATCGAACATACATGCAGGTAGAAAAGTTTTGAGGTGAGGCAAAAAAGAAATTTTCAAGAAGGCCAGGTAGGCACTTCAGTATTGGAAAAAATCAGCTTTATGTAATGATCCATAAAGCCTCAGAGCACCAACAGCACAACCAAAAAAGAAGATCCAAACCCATCCTGAGCAGACAAGATAAACCTGGCTTGGTACCGCGTGTGTGTGCATACCTGCCCCCTGCCCCAGCAGCGCGGCCCCGCACCACGGTGCTCCATGTTTGCCTGGTGCTTCTGTGTGGAAGCAGCAGCTGCTGATGCAGCAGGCACTGGCTGACAGGGTGGGTCTGGTTACACAGCGTGCCCATCTTCTCCCTCGGCACGAGAAGATAGGGAGGAGTAGCTTGTTGGCATGTACTTGTTATTGTGCTGCGGCTCAGCCTGGCTTGTGTGGATGGATCGCCCCCAGCGTTGGTATCTTCTAGGCAGCAATATAGTCAGCGTATTTCCTTCTTGCAGGGATTGTATTTCTCCTGTTGTGGCTGGCCTGCATGCATCTTTTCACAGAGCAGAGTGGTGTTTTGAGGACCATAGCATAGCAAGGACAACCAGCTTCTCCACCCCAGACATGAAGGCTTCAGTCTTGTGCCCATGAATGGCCCTGGGCATTTCAGGGAGAGATGCGTATGCAGCACTTGGATGTAGGTGAACTGCATTATGTGATCAGACAAACGACACGCGGGAACATTAGAAACAGATGTACTACACATGGTATCAAAAACTTCATTTGGATCGTCCTCAACATCTCCTGTTGGCTTTGGCAGGAAGGGTTGTATCTTGCATGGCAAACCTCATTTCATATAGAGAGTGCAGTGTGTGGTTAGGCGGTTCACAGAACAAAAGCTGAATTTGGTTTCAATCTGGCTGATATTAAACAGACTTTGAGTTGAGGGCTTTTGTTTCGATGCCATGACATAAAACCCTAATGTGAACCTTCCCCTTGTCTTGGCAAGGCAGAGCGCTGCACCATCATTTGCTTGTTGATATTTTCTGCCAAACAAAAAATAAATTCTTTAAGTCTCACGCTGCTGAATAATTAATTTTTTATGGTTTCTGAAGGGAATGCTTTATAGCTGAGGTGGATCTTTCCATAGGCTGAGAGTGCCAGGATTACACTTACTGAAAACGCTGAAGGAACAGATCCTCAAGGGGCAGGTTGCAAGGCACGCTGTGGCAGATGCAAGTGTGCCTCTGCAGGTGCTTCATCCCATCAATACGAGGCCACAGGTGAGCCCCTCAGCTGTTGCCAGCACCTCTTTGGGTACGCTTACTCCTGCTGCTGATCTGCCAAAGTTGTCTCTCACAGTTGTTGAGCTGTTTGGAGCCTTGTTCTTGTCCCAGTGTCTCAGTTCTCTGAGTAGGTATTTTCTCTGTTTACGCAGAGGCTACATCCAGTCCCCACTCCTGGTAGTGCTCCTACAGAAGCAGCAGCAATGCAAGAGTGTGCGTGGGTGTATGTTGCAGCAGCTAATAGGTGTCTGTCCAGTGATAAATTGATTCCCAGCTCCCTAACATAGACATGGCCTACTCTGAGGGTGGTCTTGCTCAGTTTGTGATGGTTGGATCTCTTCTTCACTTTAATAGGTGTTTGTTGGAAGAGGACAGAACCCCACTACTGTTGACAGAAGAGCAAGGGAGACTTGGCTCTGGGGTTACCCTGAGTCAAGGGCTGAGGATGCTTCATTGGTGTGTGGTACTATGGGTTTGCATGCATCCTCCAAAGCATACAAAATTAGTTCAAGTCAGGATCCTCTCATGTCCAGGTGTCAGGTGCTGTGGTTTTGGTGTGGACATATTTATGAAGAAAACCCAGAGAAATGAGAGCACTTCCTCAGTCAGATAAATGCACCTGTCCAGGCAGAACTAGGTTCCACATTTGCTCCCGTTAGATACTGTTGGTGACTAATCCATAGGCATTTTATCCACCTTTTATTCCTTGCTTGCATGACAAATACTCTGCGTAGGTGTAATCAGAGGCTTTATCCCTTTGTCTTACCTTGTTTTCCCCATGTTTGCAGGAGGTTTCTCTCTCTGGGTTAGAATTTAAGGTTTCATAAGCAGCTAGTTCTGGATCCTCTGCATAAAGGAGCAAAGCAGGAGGTTGTGATAGTCCCAAACCCACTCAAGGGCTCTTTGCTGCCTCAGGGAAAGGAGGCTCGCTGGCCTCGGCTACTGCTTCTTACCTTAGCAAGGCAGCAGGCTCCTGACTCCTGCAGTTTGAAACGTGCAGCTCTTGAGAGCAAGAGGGGAAAAAGCACTGCTCAGCTGATGGGCAGCAGCTTGTCCTTGCAAGGAGCCTGGCTCTCTGCAGGTAGTCACCAGAGCTGCACAGTTGCATCATGTAGAGCTGCAAGGTTCCTCCACCCAACATACACCCACTCCTTGCCCTGTAGGAAGCAGGCAGAGACCCATTCCTGAAAGGGACAGAGAAAGTTTTTGGCAATAAAGTTTTTGTCATATTTATATGAGAACACTGAGGTTTCTGACAGTAATAGCTGCAGCTAATAATAGAAAGAAATTACTCAGCATTGTGTTGTTACTCTACTGCTGTCTTAATTGCTGTATCAGTAGGCTTAATCGCAAAGATGCTCCTGATAGAGAAGTGACTGTGGGCTTTCATACCCCACGTGGAGATTGTGAGAGATTTTAAAGTCAGAAAACTAACTGAGCACAGAAATGTGCACCCGTGCAAATGAGGCACTTCTTACCGTTTCTGGAAATACAAGGGCATGGTGAGATTGCCAAACTAAAATAAATTCCTTTTGCTTTAAAAATTCTGCAAGTGCTCGCAGGTCACTGTAACTGTATTAACTTCAGGGACTTCATTAAAGGTTTCATTTTTTTAATTATGAAGAACAGTGTGGGTGAAAAAGTCCATTTTATGGAGACCCCACCCTAGTAACAGAAAATTATGTTTGATTAATACTCCTGTTTCTCAGACGTGCTTAATTTGCATGCAAATGTGAGGATTGATTAAGTAAAAAATCTCAGAATTACTAAGACTGCTGTAACCCTTGAAAATGTTTAAATGGAGCAAACTGTGTCGGGTAGTGCTGAGAGAAAGCTTCACAATTAATGACTAAAGTGGTGAAGGGTTATAGCTAAGAGCTGTCATGTCTTACAGCAGTCTGGGTGACATGGATGTGATAATTCTGACCTGTGTGTCTGCACCCCGAAGCCTAGCTCATATTACTTTATTTAGAGGCATTTGCCCCGCTGGAGAGGCTGCAGTCTCCATTTTGGGAGATCCCCAGGACCCAGCTGGGCACAGCCCAGCCCTGCCTGCCAGGAGCAGACAGTTCCCGAGTTCCTGTCCCCCCACACCGGCCAGATCCCCCTGCATGCGGGGAGGGGCTTGAAATCCTGTCAGGGGTACTGAGTGGCATTTTATTGCCAGCTTCAAAGAGAGTTAACACTTCCTACAAGTGGCAAGAACGACATCCTGGTTGAATCCCAAAGAAACGGGAATTAATTTAATCGTGGCCTTAACTGCACTCATCTGCACTCTGCTAAGCTGTAACTCTTCAGAAGCCTGCTTCAGTAGCTGAAATAATTGGAGACTGTAGAGGTAACTACGTTTCTCATTGCACTGCTTGTGAAAACGGTGAGTTTTCATTCACACAGCTTAATTAGAGTTGCCTTTCACGCTGCTCTACTGAAGGAGGTGTCAGCATTTCCAATATAAACTACCAGAAGCAGAGGGTAAAAGCGGTCAGGTAAAATGTAGTCAGGAGTTCTTAGAGCACAGGTATTTTGCAAGCCTTAGAAGAACAATAAGAGTGTATTTGATCTATAAAATTCGTAAGTCAAATTTAGAGGTGCTGGATAGCTTGCCTTGCCTCACTTGTAACCTGTGGTGTATCAGTCACTGTCACTGCAGTGACAGAGCTTGTGTGTTACAAAAGAAAGCAAACTTTTTCATTTCCATACCAAAGAGGGAACATCTCTTTTAAAGCAGACTAGCTAAATTATTTAACTGTTATAAATCAAAACTATATCAGATGGATGTTGCTTGGGATGCAGAGGCAGGTACTCAAATTTCAAAATGAACATTGCCTGTGGAACCTGAATTTTTCATCCCTTCATGCCAAAAGCTGCTGGGCTGGCAGGAGGGGGATGGTGCCTTTGAAAATGTATGAGAACATGCCTGCAGAACAGAGCAGTGCTGTGGCTCGGTTCTTGGTCTTGCAGCCTCCTCTAGCTGACCTTATTACATTGTTTACATTTTAGTACCTCTGAACTGGCCTTCCATTCTCCCACATTAATTCTATTTTGTTTTAAAGCAGTGCTAGAAATACTTCCCCAATCCTAAAAGCCACACAAGCTTTTCAGGCTGCAGTTGCAAAGATCGTGACCACAGCCGTGTTCCTTGTGACACTTGCACTGTGCTAAGGAAATATGCATTCTTAAACTGCTTAATTATTGTCAAGTAGTTTAAAGTTGTTAACTTTGCTTAAGAAAGAAAGAGAGAATGAGAAGTTATAACAGACTAAATAGGTATAGAATATATATTATTCTTAAGGCTCCAAACCCAAGTATTACATGATCAGAGGTTCTTGGTGTTTTCTTTTAAACTGTTGTAAACTTAACCTTTCTCCTCTGTGGTGACTCGTAATGTGCAATGTTACAATGGTATCCATGAGGACATCCTGTTTTTCCCCTACTGGATTTCTAACTCATTTATTGTATAGACTACGTTATGCTCTCTTTGTGAATGTTATTAATTTCCCCTTTTGTCCACATACTCACCAGACATATATATGGATTTGACACTACTAAAAGCTTGCTGAGGAGGCAGAATTAATAGTTTCCACATAGGCTTTTCTGTGAGACCTATCTGACTGCATTCAGAGGCATCTCACAAGTGTGATGAGGGAGGGATTTGCCAGACTTGCACTGAAGATGAGCCATCAGCACAGCATGGGGGGGTTTGGCAGTGTGTCAGAGATGACCTCCCAACCCCCTCACATTCAGTGATGTGAAACTACTAGTGTTCAAGCTTAGGAAAAGCAGGACATTCATCAGGTCACCATCAAGGTTGCATTGGGGTGCAAGGCTTAGTTTGCTTAGGTGCTGGTAATTGGTGACACCAGCAGGGTCAGGAGGTAGTGGCAATTTCTAAATTTTTCAACTTAGAAATCTGCTGTTTAGGTAGTAGGCCTAGATTAATTTAGTAGATCTAAATCTAGGTCTACTAAAAAAGAGACGGTTTACTTGGCTTGGCTTGGTTTTATGCTTGGAGTATTTTTGGCACACAGTATATGCAGAAACAACCTGCTTCTAAATGGGTAAAACTTTGAACATCAGTATTTTTTTCCCCTTGAAAACCAAATGATGTCTATATTACTTATTTAGCATGCATATTTAGTTTAATTAATTGGCGTTGCCTCAGGACAGTAGCAGATCTTTGGGACTGAACAGCAAATAGACTTGTGGAGTAGCAGAAAGTCGTGTGTTTGAGTGATCTCAGCAGTTCTCTGTGTTGTTCATAAACTGCTTATATGTTTGGAAAAACAGCTGTGAAAGTTCTGAAAATAAGTCCTAGGATATGGTGCTCCAGGATGGTAGGCTGTTGCTGCATGTATTTTTTTTTTATTATTTTATTTTCTGCCTTCCAGAGGTCGAATTTTTATTTACTCTGACAGAGGCTTTGCTGCAACTCTACCTGTTAATAATGGAAACAACAGATTTGTGTTTGATAAACTACACAAGCAAAAGTGGTTTAAGTCCTTTGCAAGGATAGATTAAGCTGTGTGTAACTTCTGAATTTATAAATAGCAGAGGCTGTAGTTTTATTTCAGCCATCCAATGCAGTAATTTGATGAACTGCAATGGAAATTAATATGCTAATTGAAACCCAGATGGACCTTAATTCATGAGTGCCTCAGAAGCCACCTTCCCCTTGGACTGACTGGTGTTGGTTTCTTTTCTTAAAGATTGCACAGGGTCCAACATACTCTTGCTACTAAAGGTCATGAACAAGTATTCCTTGATTGTATCAAAGCGTACTAGGTACAACCAACCCTGCAAAAGCCTGCATGGCTGTGGGTTGAGCCACAAGATTACTTTGCCTTGTTTTTATCATGAAAATAGAAGTAATGCCCAGAGCAGTAATGCTGGAAGGAGTTGTTTTGTCTTTACAGTTCTTTTGCCTGAATGGCATGTTGCTTTATTGTAAAGATAAGCTGCAGTTTCCAATTCTGATTGGAAAAAATAGTACAAAACACAGTTCAAAAGCCAAAATTAATGTCAGTTCTTGGAGCTTGATTACATTTCCCATGCTTTGTAACTGACAAATGCCAAAACCACAACTTTGAGGCAAGGCAGAAGTCATTAGACTGAATTTATTGGTGCTTTTAAGATCAGTGGTGGGGTTTTTTTGCATGCACCAAAGAGCTCATGGTACCTGTAGGCCATTTAGTACAACTGTGATAGGGTTTCATCTGTGGAAAACCTTTGCCACCCAAAGGAAGCCAGAGGAGTGCTACAGTGCAGCAGAAGGTGCATAGAACACAGGAAGTTCCACCTCAACATGAGGAAAAACTTCTCTACTGTGATGGAGCACTGGAACAGGTTGCCCGGAGAGGTTGTGGGGTCTTCTCTGGAGACTTTGAAGACCCCTCTGGATGCGTTTCTGTGTGACCTGCCCTAGGTGGTCCTGCCTGGGCAGGGGGTTTGGACTCAAAGACCTCCAGAGGTCCCTTCCAACCCTGACCACTCTGTGGTTCTGTTCAGCTTTTTTCTGCAGGTAGAGGTGGTCCCATGCTAACAGGTAACACTGCAAGTACCAGGTTACAGAACAGATCTTCCTTCTCTTAAGAGATAATTAGAAATGTTTACCTTTAAAATTCTCAGTATTGTGCTTAATCAACTGAGAGCAAGCAAAAGAGTGTTTTTAGCCACCACTAGAAAAACAAAGGACTGAGGTTTGTGTTTGTTTGGGGTTTTTTTCAAAATTAAATACTTCCCTAAATATTGCCTTTATAGTTCAGTGAATAGTAAGCAGGAAAAAAAGCTTGGGGTGTGTGTTTTTAAAAAAATGCATTCATATATAAATAGAAATGCTTTACCAGATGAATAATTTCATACAGACTGTGATGCTATAAAACCTGAAATGAAAGTGTGACAGAGAATTCATGTTGTTGAGCTAAAAACATCAGCTGCTCTGGCAGTTGTAGGTTGTGGCCCCTGAAGAGTGCACTGAAGTTACCCAGATGAACATGTATGCAGCTGAAATGGAGAGATACAACAGTTTATGGCTGATCTTTTCCCTCTGGCAGCTTTAGCTTCATAGCCATTGAGTACCTGTAGTTTTCCTGGCTGCCCCTTAGCAAAATGAAAAATGCAGCTAAAGCTGAAAAATCAAAGCTGCAGTATCTTGGTTTTTCCTAGCTGATTTTTAAGAAGTTAATTAGCACTTTAGGATTTGAGTTTGTTTGCTTTTAATGGACTGCCAAGTCAGAGTAAGGGGCCATTTCTTGGTAATAATCCATTACCAGTAAACTGTTGTTCACATGTGAAACTCTCTGTGTTTTTCCTAAAAAGCGTTTCTTTCTGTATTTCAGCTCGTTAGTGACTTATTGGAATTCTGTTTCTACACCTTCCGAGAGTCTCAGGCACTGAAAGTAGAGTTTCCAGCAATGCTGGTGGAAATCATCAGTGACCAGCTACCAAAGGTGGAATCTGGGAATGCCAAGCCCCTGTACTTTCACAGGAAGTGATAGAAAATGTCTTAAATGGAAGAACTTTGCCTTAAGTTTCCCTGTGTTATTCCACACCCATGAAGGACCCAAGAAACCATATTTTAAACATGCTATTTACACTCGTTCAGCAGTTTTTGAATAGTCTAAAATCATATGAAGGGTTTGGGGAATGGAAAGCAGTTGACTGGGATTTGGCAAGACCTAGATGTTTGGAAGTTACCCATAACCCTCAAACACTTAGAAAATGTTCCTGTTTCTCTGGATGAAAAGCCATATCTAGTCAATAACTCTTTGATTTTGATATTTTAACAGATGGAGTTTTAAATATGCCATGTAGTTTCTGGTATTGTTTGCTTGTTTTAAAAGGATTGGAGAACTAATGAGAACTTTTTAAAGCTTACCCTTGGTTTGCACATAAAACGTAAAGTCAATATGGGGCATTAATATTCTTTTCTTGTAAAAATAAACAAAAGCTATATATATACACACATGTATACACACACACAAACCCTAATGTGTAAAGTAATAACAGAACATTTGGTGTGGAATACTCTGTTATCCCCACCTGTGGCATTTGTTATCCCATGTTATCCCCTCATAGGTGATATACACTGTGTTAAGTGTCCATTTACTATTTAATTAAAAAGGATAAGATGTGAAAACAAATGCCCTGGTATCAATTTATAGTATCTATTGTGCTGGCTTTACAAATAATTTTTTGCAGTCTTTTGCTGTACTGTACATTGCTGTATGTATAAATTGTGAAGGACCTGAAATAAGGTGTAAGGAACTTTTGTAAATGAGACAAAAATCTTTAATGGTTAATAGGATGAATGGGAAAGTATTTTTGAAAGAACTCTATTTTGCTGGAGACTATTTAAGTACTATCTTTGTCTAAACAAACAAGGTAATTTTTTTGTAAAGTGAAATGTTCTGCATGCATAATGAACCGTTTACAGTGTATTTAAGAAAGGGAAAGCTGTGCCTTTTTTAGCATCATATCTAATTTACCATCCTACAGTACCTGTTGTAAATAACCACACTTAACCTTTTCAGTTGTATTTAAGCCTTTCTATTTTCCTCTATATTTTCCTCCCTTTTGTCTTGCTTGCAAGTGTATGTGACTTGAGCACATCTTAGAAATCCTGCTTCATATTTCTCTAGGAAACTACACCATGTTGTGTTTGCCACTTTTCAAAGGTTTCATTTAACAAGACAAATTTCAGTCTCTCCAAAGCTTTTGCTGCTTAATGATATAGTGAGTTCTTGCCCTCTGTTCCCTCTCTCTCTCAGGGGAACAGGGGCGAATAAGCTGTTGAATTATTTTTCTTTTTTTATTAAGGTTTCCCAGATTGTTTGTTTTTCCTTTGAATACTGGATACATAAAACATCTTAAAAGGTCAGATTATTATTTCAGATGGGGAGAGCGATTTCTGATTATGATGAAGGGAACATGCAGATCATTACAGTAAGTATATTGAACAGATTTGTACTGGTGAGAGGGATGGTAAAGGTACTGAGAAGGGCAGATGAGCTGAGTGGAATTTTTAGTGATAAACTGTATGTAAATTTTATAAGCATTTTTGTAATAATCAGAAAACATCAGAGAAGACAAATGTTCACACTACAAGTTCAACTCAGTTGGTCTGATTTTGTCTCAAAACGTTTTCTCTAGAATAAGACTGCAAAGAAAAACTTTTTGAGGTGATTTTCACTATTTCACAATTTATAAGCAGATAAATTTTGGAGTAGATTAGAGGACAGGTGAACTTTTCAGAGGCTCAACTGTTGCTACCACATGCTCATGTTTAAATAGAATAGTTTTTCAGAGTCCTAATCTATAGTGTTCTCTCTGGGTGCCACTGGTATTTTTGAGCTCTGGTTTGTCCCTTGGCCGGTCAGAATGTAGCATTTCTTTTAAATGGTGGTCGAATTAAGAATTCTACACCCTTTCTGAATCCAAATTTTGAGGTGCGCTTTGGTGCACTGAAGATGGTCAGTGCTACTTGTCTTTTTAAATGACACCTGCCTTATGCAATGGGTAATCTGTAAAGACTGTATTCAGAGAGGGTTTTTTTATATATATAAATATATACATACATACATATATTATTTGCATTTTGGAAGTCTAATTCATAGGCAGATCTTTAAATACTGACCTGCACAGCAATATGAAAGCCAAACTTCCAACGTGAGATACACAGCACGCAGACTGGTTGTTTACAGTAAAGATGCAGTCATACATCCATCTTTTCATTTACATTTTTTTTTTAAGTCTAAACCAGAAAATTTCAAAGCCAGGTTCTGGGTGAATACAGTCTGCAGCAGCTTTTTATATTAACAAAGTTACTGCCTCCTTTTCTGTCTCAGAGTAACTTTGCTTGATTAAAATAGCAAAGCCATATTCTGCACTTCACTGTTAAATGCCTGTCCCAGTCCAAATTGTTGTCTGTTTGCTCCTATTTTTGTACCTTATTACTTTTAATCTTGGTTTGGTACAATTCATAATTCACAGAAACTTCATATAATTAAACACACTAAATTAGTTTTAAAAAGCAATTTATATCTTTATGCAAAAACGTATGTCTGTCTTTGCAAACAACTGTAAGCAGATTATAATAAATCCTTTACTTTAATCACCTGTTGTTTATGAAACCATTCATTGATTATTATTTTTTTGCTAGGGATCATTGCAGTAACAGATACAAATGGATATAGATGTTGTAAGAGGCAGTATTCTCTTCTCAAGGCCACAAGCAGAATAGCCATCACTTTTTTTATCTCAACCTGTGTACAGCAAAAAAAAACAACCAAACAACCCTAGTTTTTAGCTACTGGGAAGTTACATTATTTTGAATTTGTTTAGAATGAAATAGGCATTTGTCTCCTGCAAAATACAAGACAAACGAAAACACCTTTTAGAAGTGGGCTTCTGTTCATTAAGCCAAATCATTTTGTTGTAAGAAGGAACAGGGATATACAGCAAGAACATTGTATACACAGTTAAAAATGTAAAATAGTGTTCATGTACTGCAGTGGGTATTTCAGGAATACTACACGTGGTGCAACTCAACAGTTGCGCAAAAGAAAATAGCAAAGACTAAAGTTTGCAATATCAAAATCTTATTAAAAGGATACTTTACAATCAATAATGCAAAAAGCTAATTCACAGGGTGGTGTTTTTCACTGACTTGTTTAAACATTTATGAAATTAAACAATTCTACAGTTAATGCACTTTTAATTGTTTATTAAAGATTTGACTTTTTCTTTTTTGAGAGCAATGTTTTCAGCTGGAGGTCAATGACTTGGTAAGATAGACAGCAGTTCTGAGGCCAGGAAGCTCAGAGGAATGTTTTAAGAATTCTTGGAGTTTAAATAGATTCCTGGATGAAAAATAAAAGCAGCCAGCAGTATGGTGTAAACAGTAAAATCTATGCATAATGATGCATTTATAATTAGGGGTTTGCTTCTGTATGTTTAAAGCTTTTTAAATAAATAGAAAATATTGTTTGGTCTTTACGCTAATGTCTGCAAGTACCTATTTTTCTTTTTTTTTTTTTTTAATACAAATTGTACACATATACATTAATTAAACCGGTTTGATTGCAAGTATTTCTTGCATTTTAATCTCAGATAGGTGCTGGTGCAGGGATATCCTTAGAGAAAAGCCTCTGCTCATCTAGAAATTATGTTAAGTAACGTAAAGTAACTAACAATGTAATACACATGCACTTAGAACTTTGGTTTCATCAAGCTCTATTAATTTGGATGACGCAGCACATACGATGGCTTCAGCCAGAGAGCAGCTTCTCAGGCTGTAGAACAAGGAATGCTCAACCTTGAGGAATTTGGTTCACTTGCCCTAGACAGCTGTGCTGGCCAGATGATGTGCTGAGCCTGTTACACACAGGAGCGACATCCCACTCAAAGGTACAAACAGCAACCTTCAACAGCCAGACAAGTCTGGCTTCAGTCTCAGTCAGCCTAGAGCTGCTGTACCTATTGACTAAAGACAGAATGTCTCTCATGGAAAGAGGGATTAGCTATTTTATAAACACAAGGTTTCCCCAGTGACTAAATCAAACTGCCTTCTCACCATCAGGTCTTTTCCAGTTATAATTAGTAGATAGTTGGAAGGGGAAATCAAACTCTTGCTATCCTGGTTTGTTCTCTGCATAATCTATCTCAAAAATTCATCGTGAAGTTCTGCAGGAAGCTAAGTCTGTGCTGTAAGACCATTTGGGGTTTTTAGTAACAAGCTACACAAACTTTCTATTGCCAACAATCCTTGCACCTGCCTTCTGTTTGCTGAATTGTCAGAAGGGAAGAATAGCAGAGGATCAGCAGTGTTAAGAAAAATTTCCCATATGTGAACAAGCAGATGTACCTGCCACATGCTGTTCTAGAAAGAAGAAAACGCTATCACTACTTAAAAACATAATGAAACTTGTAACCTGGCCCAAGCCGGGACACTGCTTTCTTTAAGGTATCTACAGAGCCTGGGATTTTAGGATGAGATGATAGCACTAAGAGAGAAAGGAGTAAAAAAATGCCCTTTCATTTCAGAGATTTTGCTAGGTAAAACATGCCATGCCATAAGGATTTTAAAAGAACACTTTAATTATAGCTATCAATAGCTATCAATGTTTATTTGGTGCTTACCTGTGGCTACTGCAAGACCAGCTGAGGGCAACACCACTGTGGAACTCTGATGTAGAAAATGCTCTCCAAGGCATATCCAACTTAAAGGAGAAACTCCAGTTGGGACTTGCAGTTAAATCATGTTTAGCATCAGTGCATTCACAGCCTACATAAGCCCTCTGTCAGCAATGGATGGACTTCACTCTTTAAATTGCAAACCAGGTAAGAATTGAGAAATGGGTTGAGAGAAAGAGAACAAGGAAAAGAGCACTGAGAAAGGCAAGTTTCTCCCTGAGTCTCTTCTGTGATACAGTTAGGGGCTCAGCTAGCAAAAGTTGTAAGCAATGTACCAGGCACACTTATTTTCATTGCAAGGCAGATAAATCAGCCAATGAGATTTTTTTTTTCTTTCAGTCTTGATGAAAGACTGGACATCAGCAGGAAACCTGTGAAGATCAGCCGAGACAATGATTAACAATGTTCAGCAGCCTAAAAACCCAGGCATTTTTTTTCACCCAGCAGAGTGAAACTGCTGCCCAGGCAAGGCATAGAGCTGCATGCTGCCCAGTGACTAACACAGACTGTAAATTCCTACTGATCCCAGCTAGTTGGGAGTCTCAGCTTTTCCAGTAATTAGTCAGCAAACACGCTTTCGTCATTAATCCCCAGACTGAGGGTTTCAAATCTCTGGCCCCACAGCGAGGGCAAGGCAAATGTTGTTTTGCATAAAAAGCACACGTTGGTTGTTCGTTTTTTTTCCTAATGCATCCTCTCTAGCGTTCAGCCTGTGCCATGCCCTCACTACCAGGAGTCTCAGCTTTTGAGACCTGCCAATTACATGCCCCTACACACAGTAACTAGGAGGGGGGAACCCAACTGAGGATTAAGCTGAACCTGGACCCACAGCTGAGACATAAGTGCAATTCCTCATGAGAGGATGGAGTCAGGCCAGACCTGTGGAGAATGACCACTCCTGCTGCCAAGCCAAAAGAGAAGAGCCCTTTCTCCACAACCAGTTCCCTCTGCTCCTTCCAGCCTTAACAGTGCATTACTCTCCTCTTCCCAAAGATACAAAAACAATGGAAAAGACAGACAAGAGGCATGCCCTAAGGCCCACCTGCTGGAAAGAAAACAAGCTCCAACGATGGGAAAAGGGCCTAACTTTATAGTTTTAGTTTTTAACATCCTTAAATCTCTACTTCCAGTCAGTACAAGGGCATCATTTAGAGCATTGTTCAGCAGTGAGGATGAAAAATTGAATGTGCCACAGCTGTACAAGTATGACTGGGCTGATGGTAGAATCCCATTATGGTGGGTAGCAGTTACCACAACTGACTTCCTCGTAGGCAGAGAGGCTAGCCTGAAAGCCAGATCTGATCTGGCTTCGCTCACAGCACTGCCTTTACACAACATCTAGGACATGAGAACATTTGGATTAGTATTGCCTCTGCTCAGTAGAACGGTTTTCTTCTTGTTTAGGTTCTGCATGGTTCCAGAAGTTCCAAGAGTCTCAAGATGTCTCACCTAAAAACAAAGAGGCTCACAGGACTAGACAGAAGAGACACCAAGTCTCTGATTGTTTCTCTTTGTATCTGCCTTTTTAAACGACCTCAGTTAAAAGGGGAAAAAAATGAAACAAAACAAAACGAAATCACAGAGCTAAAGCTGAGAAACACTGAGAATTTTGGAGGACAGCAGCCAGAACAAGATCAAACATGCACTGCACATTTGCAACAACAAAACAAATGGAAGCTACTTACAAAGCTTGTAAACTTCAAGTTCTCTCAGCTTTGCTGCCCAAGGAGCCAGCACACCTTGCTGCCTCGCCTACCAGGCTAGTATCAAAGGTAGACATTTTCCCTCTCCTTTCAACATTTTCACCAACAACAGGTAGCCACAAAAACCAAGTCTGGACACACAAACACCCTCCTGTCTCCAGAATGACTCTTTAAGGCCACAAATTGACAGAGCTGTTGGTCCAGGAGACATGATTGCCAACTGGAACAGTGCTTTACCATGTGAACAAAGGTGACTGAGGAAACCTGCAATCGGTTGCTGCATGTACTGGTGCAACTGTTGCCTTACTACTGAGCCAAGGAGCAAAGTGAAGAACTGGATCTCCTTCACAGAAGTCCAAGTTATCTTCAGTGCTTGGGGCATTTACTTAGCCACTATGCCAAAACAAGAACTGCCTAAAAGCTCTATGGCAGGGAGTCACTGCTCAGATACCATGAGAATACACCAAATGAAACTCCTCCAAACAATGAGGTTTAGTGCTGGAGAGCTGCACGGACTTGGCCCACCATGGCTCCATCTGGAAATGATTTGTGCACACTCCAATGGTCTATGCAGTCTGCGCAAAGGAACAAAATAATGGTATGGAGTTAAATCTTAAGGGAGAAAAAAGCCATCCCACCCATAAAGCAGCATTAGCCATTAACTGGTTTACTAATCACATTAGTTAGAAGAACTTGCAATCTAAGTATATCTGCAGTAAATGACTCAAAATCCACAGAGTCCAATTTAACAAGCAGGTGAGCCTGTATTAGCACGCCATCCCATCATATTTTCCTGCATCCTCTCCACAGCCTCCCAAGAGAGTCTCCTTGAAGGAGAGAAAAATACAAAGATTAATGATAAACTGCATGGAACTGTTGTGTTTTTTGGTTTTTTCTAATCACAAGGCACAGACTTAAACACCACAAGATTTCTGAAGCTTTTTCTATAACCACAGATAACTCTCTTACTACTCAAATAGTTTTACAAATTATGGGGCAGCTACTTGAGGATTCTGATACTACAGAGTATCATTAAGACCTTGGAATTGACAATTACACAGGGAGAAGAAAGGGAAGCGCAAGGAGGAGCTAGACAGACAGGCAACAGATAAAATGCAACATGCCTCCAGGATGCACAAGGATCATAGCCAAAGACTCTTTTTCTTTGGGCTTGAGCTTGCAGAGTTGTCTATTTTAAGTGAGAAAAGTTCTCTATCCCCATTGGAGCCTGTTTGAGGCTGACTCCATACAGCTGCCAATACTTATTTCACAGCATAACTTACAGAACCAGAGCAAAACATCCAACGTAGGAATGACTTAGGTCAAATAGCAAATAACATTTTATTTCATTTACAGTGATATTTCTGAGTAGCAAAGGAACCATGACATACAGAAGCCTGTAATAAAAGTTCATGTGTCTTATCTCTATAAAATAAATGAAATCATACACACAACATAAACTAGTATTTTCTTTGAAGACATTTGAAAAATGTCATGTCTCAATACCTATTATTTTACTTAGTGGTACCTGTTCCATACTATCTATTCCACTTTGAAATATAAATTTAATTGTCAGTATGATAGCTTTTTTTTAACCCAACAGTATTTTCCAAACCCAAATAATACACTGTTAAAAATGCTGGTTATCAATGCATAATCTCCAGGACGTTAAGTTTCTAAAAATCTTTTTCAATTAATAGTTGAGTGGCAGATAACCAAATAATTGACTTAAGATGCTAGTTATCTTGCAAACAAATATACCACTACTGCTTTTCACAACTGAAAAAAAGCACCCTATTAAAAAATTAACCTATCCCTCCATCCCCCTTTCTTGTTCCCCCATCCATTCCAACAGTTAAAGAATAATTTTTTTTGTGATTCATATTTGGCAACACTGAATGTCTTTATACAGATTAGGATCTTCAACCCATAGTCAGGCTCTTCATCGATTAAAAGCAGTCACACATGCAGGGAGAAGTGACTATAACAAAAATCCATGGATACCATGTACACCTTCTTGGCATTCAATGCATAAAGCTATAAAAACTGAACATAATTCTGTGGAATAAGTCCCCTCTTGCCATTTAGTGTGCCTTCTAGCCATCCTGGTTCTCTGGAAAATTGCACTGCAAAAGAAAAGGAAAAAAATTACTCCCATCTTTCTATGCTTATATTAGTACTTTTAGCTTTAGAATCATGACACCAGGCAAAGCATCCATAAAAACATCCAGTCTTCTGCAATAACCAGTTTAAGAATCCAACTTGGAAAGACGAAGATGATTTTAACTTAGCTTACATACTCACGTAATACAGGTGCTTCAACTATTTTCTGCAACTATGCACATTGAAGTAGCTTTCAGGTGCAGGAAACAACAGTTCATGGAATTTAGGATGCGTTTATAAAATAGAAAATCTGGATGCCTTTGGGGAGAATTTAGAATTTGTATCAATCAGTGTGAAATTATTTCAGTAGGTGTGGCTAAAGCAAGACCAAAAATCTGTCTTGAGCAGAGGGGATGAATCTGGAAGCTCAGAGCTGCAGAATAATGGCAGAGGACATTATGCTGCATGAAAAGTAAGCATGTAAAGGATTACAGGGGAAATAAAAATGAGCCAGGTCTCACTCCAAGTATCACCTCTTCACAGAGCTGCTGTTGGAAGAGACCAGTGGACAAAATCTGAATAATTTTTCTGGTTAAAATCCTTTCCCTGAAATTCAGATACGCAGTGCTATTCACAAAACACAAAGGCTCTTGCTCCTTACTGCCATCCTAAGTGTTTACCCCTGCTAACGCCGAAGGTTATGCAAGAGTATTTGTGAATCTAAAAGAAGAAAAAATTCAGCTTGGACTCTGAATGCCCCACAAGGTACTTTGTGAATAAATTAATGAAATCTGGTTTCCTATATATGTTTTGACAACAGTTGACAGGAAGATAAAAAAAAATAAGCGTAAGCCTTATTTCTTTGGAAAACAGACTAAAAACTCCTCAAATTCCCCTATCAAATTTCTTATAAGAACACAATACATGTACCTACTTACCTACGTAATTAAAAATCCCACATTTTTAGTAACCTACTCTGTTCTCTACCATACTAATTTAAACTCGCAGTGCTTCTGAGACAGACATTATTTGAGGAGGAGTGCTGAAACATGCTGCCAGCCATGTCCATGCTTTATTTAAAACACACTAACACATTGAAGAATGTGGTATTTGTAGCCTTCTACAAGTCAAGGAACTCAGTTCAGAGAGGGCAACATGTTAAGCCTCACTTTCAAAAGCATTGCAAGGCTCTAAATTTGAGCACTTGAGCATTGTTTCCCCTAGTTTTTTCCTTGTGTCCTGTTATTGTCAGACAGTGTAGCTAGAAGCTGTGCTCAGAAGCCATGGTTTAAACAACAGCTATACCTCCAAGGAATTCAGAAAACAAAACTGCTTTCAAATTACACTGATAATTTTATTTGGATAAAAAAATCTGGGCTTATATTTATCAAGAATATGTTTGACAGAAAGATTCCAAAGGAAAATAATAGATAGAAAACTACCTTTAAGGATCTCTGCGCACACACAGTAACTTACATTACTATTAGTAATTAGCAGGCTCTCCTCTCCCTTTGTCATTTTATTCCACAATTACAGAGTACACATGCATTTGAAACTGCATCGCTGACACTGCCACAAACCTCCCTCCAGAAGTTCCACCACAGCAGCTGTAATTCCACCCTTTCCAGAAAATATTGCCAGCAGCAAGAGCAGGCAGCCAAACCTCTCCCATGCCTATAAAGCACATCTGCATTGCAGGAAACGAACTCCAAAAAACAGCAGATTAGGAAGAAAAGCAACTAGAAAACCTAAAAGCAGGAAATTTCTACTTGCCCTCTGGAGCTCAACCTCCATGTACATGAGTGAGAGGATAGATACTACTGGCAGGTCAGTGTCTATACATCAAAGTCCTGTTCAACATGAGGGTAGCCATCATCTGAGGGGATCACATGGAAATTTACATTTACCTTAAATTTATCCAGGTGAAGAAATGCTCGAACTGTGCTGAATCACTTGGCTCCACACAACAGCCAATGTCAAAAGAAATATTTCCTAAACAAGTTCGATAACATAATACTGAACTCTGTACACTGCAATACATTCAGAGATAGTGCACGATGGCCAAGCAATTGGACTTGAGTGAAGTCTCTTCTGGACTTCATCCCAGAAGACTAGACATGGATGCTACAACTGAGCTTAGGACAAGAAATATTGTACATGTACGTTACACAGCTCAGGGCCTCCTTATTTGCTATTGGAAGTTTTGTGCAGACTCTGTGAAAACTGAAGAAAGAATTAGCACTCAGATTACACCTAAAATCTTAATTTCTAGGGATCCGTCTTTTAAAAAAACAAAACAACATAGCAAGAAGCAGTTCCTAATACTCAGCAGGGGCGGCGACTGTCATGTTGGGTAAGACTTCTGGCCCCATTCACATCGCCTTGGGCAAGAAGGGTTAAGACACTCAGGTACACCCCTGACTACTTCTGTAGGCAAAAAATATTAATGAGGAGGCCATCCAAATGTAAAGCTGCTCTAAGTGTCAGTGATCCTGTTTTCTTTGCTAATCCATCTCCAAAGTTTAGTGTACAACAGCATTCATTTAAAATAAGAAACACTACCACACAAAAGGCATTGTGCTATCACATGCAGATCTTCTTAAACCCTATTTCTGAAAAGAACCCAAACTATTCTGAAAATACTTTTTCTGAAAAAATACCCTGCTCAAGAGAAGATGTTCATAGTGTCCCCTTTCTGTCATTTCTTCTCTGTCAACAACGATTATAGTTCTTAGCATTTTCTCAGGCCGGCCTCATTTAAAAATGCTGCAGAAACCACACATTTGGCCTTAAAACTACAGCTCATTATTGCACCAAGCATCCCATAGGGCTAAGTCTGATGTTGGCTCAGGACAGGAGGGGAAAATATTTGTACTGTAGAAGATACAGAGCAGGGAACTAAAAAGTAAATATTCTCAGCAAGGTTTCAGAAGTGTATAGCAAGACTGCACAACAAGACCAGTCAAAAAACCGCCACCAAAAGCCATCAACGCCTCTTAGGACAACGGAAAGAGAAGCAAAGTTGAGCACACAAGAGTGAGATGGCAACTTCCTCAGTACCTGCTGCTGCACAACCATTACAGCAGTCTCACTCCAGCAGAGGCAGTGTAGAGAAGGGAAAAATCTGACCATCAGGACACAGTATGTAACACTCACACCAACTCAAATGAAAAACAAGAACAGACTTTCAACTTGCCATGAGGTCTCAAAGTAAGAGGTCTTCTGATTTCACCTACTCAAGAAACACACTAAGGTTGACTTGGTATTTGCAGCATTTCTTCTTACTTTTCTTTATTCTCCTTAGGGAAAAACTTCAGTAATGCCAATGTTATGATTACCTAACTGCAAATACATAGAATTTGCAAGCAGCTCTTCCCAGAGACCCAGAGCCATAAGCGGATCTTGTTCTGCTTTGGCAGCTGAAATGTTTCACAGGTCTCGACTAGAAATGAGACCAAGACTCGTTTTCACAGTCGGATTAGTTCATTGCCTAGGTGCCACTGACTTTAGCAGGACCTTCACACCGATTTCCTCATCTTTGTGAAACCTAGCTGCCTGGGGAGGAAACAGAGACAAGGAAGGCAATCTAAGGTACATGGTGCCTGGCCCAAAAGGGCCTCCCTGTCTGACAGACTACTTTACCAAAGCAATGATCCCAGCAAGCTACATA
Source organism: Apus apus (assembly GCF_020740795.1). Taxonomy (NCBI): domain Eukaryota; kingdom Metazoa; phylum Chordata; class Aves; order Apodiformes; family Apodidae; genus Apus; species Apus apus. Next base: position 57,378,276 of record NC_067285.1, on the reverse strand, counting down.
AATGAGCACTGCATTTTGTGGGCAACAAAAATCTCACTGCTAAAACCACTAAAACACCAGGATACACTTCCATAGAACTCAATTGTGCCATTTTTCATCAAGAAATTAAAGCAACAAAATGTCCTTGCAAGCACTCTGTGTTTAGAAATCCCTGTGGATTTTTGAATCAATCCCTATGGGTAAAGTTGATTGCAGCAATACACAGACATGTAGCATGCTTAGGGTTAGCATGAAATTTTAAAGGAATTTGAAATTAAAAACTTGCTGTTTCCTTGAAGTCTGTTGTGAGAAGCAGAACCATCACAGGGCTAGGAGTCAAGGGGTCTTCTTCCTGACTCTGCTAAAGATGTTCTGTATGACCTCAAATAACAGTCTGCCTATAAGGGCTCAGGCTTGTGAACAAGAGCAAACACACTGATACACCACAAAGAATTAGCGAAGGTAGGATTCAACTTGCAGATGGAGACTTCCCTATATAGAAGTGTCAAAGCTCCCATTTTAGCTGGTTTAGATCAAGTCAATATAACGAACAGAGAGAGTGCCCAAAGTACAGTTTGGCTCACTATAAAATAGAGGCAAGTGGTTGGTCAGCTGAGTTGCCTTGAGTTCCTTGCTCTATAACTTGGTGACCTGCGTATAGCCATTGAGACTTGGGGTCTTTCTCCTGAGCTGACAGGAGTTTTCTCCTTTCACTAGGAAAGACAGAGAGCAATGGCAATGGCTCTGTGGACACAGCTTCTTCTGTTCCTACAATTCTTGGTAGGGATGATCAGTGCCACACCTTTCCTGAGGAAAATCACTGTAACAAAACACTTCATCAGTTTTCCCCATATATTTTCTCCCCTAAAACCTGATTTTTAAAATTCTAAAAAGCTTTGATTAGAGTTATCTTGACAAGTTTTCAGGAAGTCTTCCTGCTAGCAATACTGCCAAGGAATTTTGTTGTGTAAACACTATTTACCTTATCTAAAAAACTTGTCCCTAGTGAAATTCCCATTTACTAACTTCTAAGCAGTTTCTTTCAAGAACCAGAAATTTAATAACACTTCGTTCCAAGGTTGGCAAGGTTTCAATGCCAGACATTCTGATTATTCTTTCCACGATTATTGGGAATATCTGCTTCAGGAACAACTACAAAAATATACAGGCAGCATATGTCTCTTGCAGTCTGAGATCATACTCTGCTTCTTCCCACATGTGCCCTTACCCAGCTGCAAACTCTTCAAGCTTTGCCTCTACTCACTTAAATTATATTGTTCTGTGCTTTCAATAATATGGCCTGTAGCAACTGGGAAATAAAAATATTGGCACAGCCTAAAGTAAAATGAATTGAAGATTTAAAAAAAAAATAATAATCCAGAGGACATTGTTCAAATTATATTATGCATTTTCTTACACTGTTCAATTAAATAAAAAACATTGCCTTTTATTTTTAACTTACCAGATGGCACCTCAGCATTTATATTCTATGACACTTTAATAGAAAGACTACGGGATTTGAGGTAGCTCAACATACATGCAATATTGAAAATACTTGAATATACAAGTGTTCTTTCTATACCGATTCCTATCAGGTAATGTAAAGCTTAATTTTAAATCTAACCTTGTCAGCCTGAGACACAGATTATTTTTTTTCCATTTAGAAACAGGAAATGGAGATAGGTGTAAAGGTTAAACTCTTACCTTCTTGCACCAATATTACAGTTAGCAGCTATGACAGGTGCAAGACTGTACTTCACTAAATGCCATTATCCTGTCTCAGGCTAGAGCAGCCAGAAAGATTCACCTAGGATAATAACAGGTAAGAGAGAACTGCTGTAATCAACATCTATGGAGTAAGAGAGATGACAAAGAAGAACAGGGAAGGAAAATGAAAAAGAGAAGGAAACAAAGTAGAAAAGAGAGGGAAGAGAAAAGAAAATCTTAACTAACAGTGAGACATGAAAGCAATGAGATTAGAAAAGTGAGACAGGCAGGGTGGAGAAAGGAGAGACAGATAAAACTTTCACTAATGGAAGCAGCACTTTTTCGTAGACATTAATTTAACAGTTACTTTAATGGTTGATACTAGCTGTATGTCAACTTGACTGATGCATTGTCACTTTGATAGTTATTGGTGGAGCTGCAGAATTGATGTATTATTACTTTAATCCTTCATTTGGGGGCTTTATTAGGGCATACGGGAATTTAAATTGAGTAACTAAACCTGGATTGATTCACTGGAATTTGATCCTGGCATAGACACAGGGATGCCTAGCACACAAACAAAAGGCCTCTGTCAAGGTACTGCAGAGGTTTCAGATATGGAAGCTGCTCTGCACTCTTGATGAGAATACCTTCCTGTGCTGACAGAGCATGACATAACCTGCTGGGAACCATTATGGAATGACCATTACATTATTATGTAGGTCCAGCTAGAGCCTTCGTACTTGCATGCTCTCCTCCTTTTTTCTGCCAATGGCTACCTTTGGCTGAAAGCCTTGCGGGGCAAGGACAATGGCTATAAAATAACCAGGATCCAGTGGAATAAATCAAAACAGGAAACTTAAATCACTTAAGGTGATCTTTCCCTTGCGAAACTGGCAATTAGGTTTTCAAAATGCAAGCCACATAACCTTTTTCCAAGCTTCCAACCTTATTTGTATGATAAGGGAATCACCACTGAGGGAGCTGATTCGGCCCCTCTACTCTGCACTTGTGAGACCCCACCAGGAGTACTGTGTCCAGTTCTGGAGCCCCCAACGCAAGTACAACATGGAGCTCTTGGAGCAAGCCCAGAGGACAGCTACAAAGATGATCGGAAGGCTGGAGCACCTCTCCTGTGAAGACAGAGTGAGGGAGTTGGGGTTGTTCAGCCTGGAGAAGAGAAAGCTCTGGGGAGTCCTTATAGGAGCTTCCTAGCACCTGAAGGGGGCCTGCAGGAAAGCTGAGGAGGGATATTCAAGGGCGTGAAGGGATAGGACAAGGGGTAATGGTTTTAAACTGGAAGAGTTTAGGTTAGACATTAGGAAGAAACTCTTTAGTGTGAGGGTGCTGAGACACTGGAAAAAGTTGCCCAGGGAGGTCATGGAGGCCCCATCCCTGGAAGTGTTCAAGACGAGGTTGGATGGGGCTTTGAGCAACCTGGTCTAGTGATAGGTGTCCCTGCCCATGCAGGGGGGTTGGTTCTTTCCAACCCTAACCATTCCATGATTCTGTGATATGGCAAAAAAAGAATCGTACAGTTGAAACATTTCTCCCCAGCTGCCAGAGTCAAATTCCTTACTTGGATAATCCAATTCTCTAGCTGAAAAACTCAACTGCAGCTGGGGTGAGCCAAAATCATGGTAGCTTTGTTGTAATTTCTAGTGATCTCTTTCCATAAGAAAAGAATCTTAACATTGCTCTCATACAAATGTGTGACAGAGAAGCAACTGCTTCTTGAAAGACTTTCTTATCCCATGCCAACACAACAGGTGTGCAACCCTTGCTGTTCTGCATTAGAAATGCCTCTCTTCTCTGCATCAGATCTTTCCCCCCATGCACTACATTTTTTTCTGTACACAGTTTTATGTCTGCTGAAGATCCCTATCAGTCATGTTTTAAAAAACTTAAATTAAAATAACTGATGTTAGAGACTTTAAAAAGAGCAATCGCTTAGCTAATTCATCTTTAAAAGGTTTCCCACCTAACTTGATTCAGACGTGATTTGCCTGCGAGGCAGCTCTAATAGGAAACATCAAGTACAAGCTTGTAAAGTGAGTGCTAGTAGGGAAAAACCTAGTGGGGGCCCCAGACCAACTTACATTTAGGAAAAAAACATATGGAAATGAAATCTAGACCAGGCTTATTATTTACTTGCTTGGGAAAAGGCAGACGACAGGACTGTCCTATGCTCTGTCTGCACTTAAAATAAGCATCACAGAGAAAGGGAAGGACTTATCTATTGTCTGTGATATTTTGTTCTTCTTCTAATACATGCTAAAGAAAAAGAAAAAAGTAAGATTTTGCTGAGCTTCCCATTTCTTTCAGCTCATTAAACAAACTAGGAACATTTTACTGGGGTTCAGGAGGATAAAAAGATTCTCATTTATGAGAAAAACTTTCCCCCACACACACTTTTGAGTCAGTGCTAAGAGAGTTAACAGGGTACATTTTGGGAAATAGAAGACATATTTAGTTAGCTTTTTAATGCCCACAGGTTGATGTTTTCCAGCTGTTTTAGACTGTGTACTTCTTTATTTTTCCTGCTGGATGTAAACTGGGGACTTTAAATACTCCTCCTTTATTGGACATCCAACCAGATTCTCACATGTGGTATTTGAATGACTGGGCAGTTCATCCCCTAAGTGCATTTGGTCATGCAGAATTAAATACCACTCTTCCTCTGGAAAGCACATATCGTATTTCTGACCTGACAGAAAGCTAAGAAAGCTGACAACAAATGAGAAGAAAACAGGCATCACTGCAGAATTTCCAGGTTCTTTACAGGCCAGTATGCCTCTTACTAGGCCCCTGCCTCCACACAGACGAGAAGACTGAAATAGCGGTCTCAGTACTCACAACATTCTTAGAAATGTAAGTCCCAGATTTTGAATCTCCTAGTCTGCACAAAACTTGGATGAAGATTTGGCCAAACTTAAGACACTTGTCTTCTGTTTTTCACTCTGAACATTTTTTTTTTTACCAAGGTCTAGTAACAAACTAGCCTTATCATGCTGCTGCTATCAATTAATTTCTGCTTAGAATTATTATTAAATTGCATTCAAGTAATAAGAATTGTTAAGCCATTACATACCACCTCTTTCTTACAATAGGAATTTCCTTATTGTGGGAAGAAACGAGGCTCTAATGCTGTCTTCTGCATCTTCACAATTTGTATTAGTCATTCCTATCAGTCCCTGTGCAGTTGCTGAAGAGCAGAGCCATGGCAGCTCACAGAGAAGCCACAGTCTTAAGCACAGGAATCACATTCTGGATGTTCATATGTAATATTGCGTTTGGGTCCAGAGATATATTTAAACACATGCCTTAATTCTGCACCTCAGTGAATATCCTTTTTCTACAAGTTCATACACACACTAAAGCACCCCTTGATCCAAAAAATAAACACACTCTTTCCCATGATCACATGATTTACCCAGAGATCTGTTCACTTGAAAATCCTGAAACAGATTTTTTTTTTCTTTAAATTAAAGCCTGTATGTTATTTTACAAATCTAGTTCACATTTTAAAAAATAGTTTCATAGGCCAAGATGTTGCTCTTTATTTCTGAATAACCTTTTTTGGTACTACAACACATTTAACTGCTGCTGAAAAATTAGACCAATTGAAAGTGTCTATTCACTAGAAAACACAGGCATTGCATCACAGTGCTAAGTATGTGTACTCAGTAGTTTCTGCATAACAGAGATCTTCTGCGTTACCAACTGTGCCATCAGCAATGTTTGCAGAATAGCAGTTAGGCTTGTATTTTCATCCAAAGCCATTTTAACATTTTTGTCAATTTGTTTTTCATTGCTTTGTATTTACTCAAGCAGTACTTACCATCTTCAAAAATTGCTCCTATCTGAAATGATAATTCAGAGCTATGTTCTGCTTCACATGGATAAACTGCTCTTGCTTTTCGGCAGGCAATGCTGAAAAATGAAATTATGAATTGCAGTCATTATTGGCTATTACGAAGACACTCCTTTCTCAAGCATTCTCTCTCCATTCTCAAGCATTCTCTCTCCATTCTCATTTGAAATGACTAAAACTTTAAACACAATCTCACATGCATCATTACAGGCTTATAATTCATACACATAAATGCCAAAGCTTCACAGCTTACTGTTGGCATATCTGAATATCACACTCCCAACTTTTTGCACACTTATTTGCATGATAGTTAAACTCAACTTTCAACCACAGTTAAAATATTGCAAAGTGCTAATCAGTAATTAAATCAATACTAGGCAAAGCATACTATACTTAATTTATAGACTGATTATCATTATATCTTCTGAAACATTCATTCATGAATCTTGCAATTCAGCTTTTTGTATTTGTTTACAATGCAATATTACTAGACTATTGAAGATGCTGTTCTGTCCTAAATGCAGAAAATTTCTAACACTGCAAACAGTCTTTCAGAGGTGTTCTCAGGATGCTCATTAATAAGCTATCAATATGAATTTGTCCAAATACTCATTTATCCAAGTACCATAAGCAGAGACCTTGGAATATACAAGTATTTTTGGCATGTCTTACTTAATCACACCTTTGCAAACCAACAGCTTGCTGCTGTCCAATGACACTTCGTTTAGACAAAGCACTCACACCATTAAGTCATCATTTGTTGAGCCCAGGCAACAACAACTACACATAAAACATTGGGAAAGTCTCCCTGCCCCAAAGAACTTGCATTCAAACAGACATTGCTGTTCTGGTGCAAAATGCAACCAGTGATGAGAAATAGAATTTTGTTACTAGGTGTTGGAAAGAATTTGTGAGTATACGCAACTACTTTAATTAGAAAAGCAAACATTATAAAACCAGAAGGAAAAAGCTAAGATGAAGACTTTCAAAGGAAAAAGTGAAAAAACCTTTTAAAATGGTCAACAACTGGGAAGGAAGCAGAAACTGGAAGGAAGGAAAGCAGGTCAAAAAAGGAAAAGAACAGAATGAAACCACAGAGACAGCTGAAGACTTAGGAAAGTTTTTCAGAGACCAGAAGGCTAGGTTGAGAAAATCAAATTTGACATGGGTGGCTACAGAAAAGAAAGAATTTGTATTTGTAAAAGACAGAATCTCTGTAAGGAAATCATGGCAGTATAGGAACACTATGAATTGGCCACCTAAATCAAAGTCTGTGTGTATTAACCAACAAGCTACTGGCTCAATCTGGGTGCCTTCTACAAGGAAGGAGTTCAAAGGAAAAATAAGACAAAGTACACAGTTATTTTATTCTGTAAAAATTGCTAAGGTTATTTCTGGATTTGAGATAATAATTCACATAATGCAGAAGGCATGAACTAGCTGTTTTTTAAGAGACAGAAAAAAGAAGGCAAATAAATAAGCAGCAAAAGTTGGAGTATCCATCATACCTTTCCACTGCTCTGTCACTCCCAGTGAGAGGGTTAGGGAAGAAGAAAGTGGGTGGTGTGGTATTTGTGGCAGCTGGATGTGCAGATGGAGTATTCATCCACGAGACCATTGATGGGCGGCTTTGACCAGGACTAAGAGGAAATATATTCAAGATAGAATTAACAAGATGAACAGAATTTCTTTTCCTACCAAAATGTTTGAATCTTCATAACGAGATAACTAGTTAGATCCTCAGATTCCAAACGAATAGTAGCATTGAGCTGATTTTCGCAGAAGTGGCCATTGCATTGCCTCCCTGGAAGTATTTCTCCTACATGCTCTACATCCTAAACTGAGACAAATTACCTGAGATGTATGACATAACCAATAACAAGAGAAAATTCCACATTCCTTATCTAATAAAGACAGATACAATGAAACTGGATATAGCAAGCTATTATTTGAGCTGCCACTTTGCCTTTACAAGTTTTGATGAATCTATTTAAAAATCTTCCCAGTGATGTGCTAAGGCACGTACGACGGGGAAGATTTCAAAAGAGGCTGCAGCTATTACAACACTCGGATCACGATGCTGGCTCTGGATTGAGATCTCATTCACATAGCTGCATGGATACTGCCTCAGCAGCTGCCCTCATGAGCACACTGTTCAAATATGTATTAAATTGATGGCTGAATACACAGCTGCCACAAAAGAAGAAACAGCAGCTGAAATTAAAACTTTTCATAGTCATTTGAAAAACTTAGAAAGTCCTCCCCAACATAAAGCATGTTCCTAATTTTACACCTTAAAGAACTAAAGCATCCCAGGACTGAATGGCTTGTTTTCACTGCATGGACAAAACAACAAGTAGTTCAAACATTTTAATGTCAGCACATCTTTGGAACAAAGAGCTGGACTTCAAGCAGTTTCTAAGCAGAAAAGAATTAAAATCATTTGCACACAGCTTTCACACAGGGATCATAACTCAGAAGTACTGACTTTAAAACACAGCATTTATCAGTTCAACTTATGACAAGATTAACCTCTTAGATAGCATAAATCTGCAAAGTATCACCATAATCTAGGAATCCAGTCCAGAAGGTTTCTGTGGGGATATAAATACACACCTAATCAGGGTGGACTGACCAAAAGCAAAAAAAGGGATCAACAATCACCCCAGTTATAATTGTAAAAGAATAAAAAGAAAGCAGAAAACCTAACTGATGTAGCTGATTTTAATCCTCTTGTGCACTGACATGTTTAATTTACAGAAGAAAGGATCGCTATTGTTGGTTTGCATAACATGGTTTACAACCAAAGACAACTTTTACAAAATTATTTTCCCAGCCAGTATATCTCATAGTCATTCTAGCAATTACATAGTTAAGCAGACATTTATTTTTATTATTAATTACTTTTTACATTCAGTACATTATAAAATGGTGAATGGCACATTCCTTATTTAAAAGACAATAGTTTTTCCCTGGGATCTGTGTCAGGCAGTATTTGGATAAAAACTGGAATTCACAGTGGATTAAAACAGCATTCTACAGTTAATTCCACTAATAAAAATGAAACTTAAATGTGCTGGAAACATAACCAGAAGGGTTTATCAAAATATGATCTGCTTTAAAAACTATCAGATATACCAAATAAAGGAAGGAAACATATGTAGTAAACTGAACAAAAAGCTAGATTGTGCTGACTAGAAACATATTTCCTGCTTAAATTTGGGAGGAGGATATCTAGTCTGCTTCACTGCTTCTGGATCTTTCACTACACCATTACTTACCTCTTCCAATAATTACATACATCCTTTGAAGTCCAGCATCTACATAATTTTGTAGTTTATTTTTACCTGGACTTGTTCTCTTCCTCCCATTTTTATCTAAACATTGAAAAATTTTCCCCAGGTAAAACAAAAACCTTCAGCTAAACATAACGTCATTCAGAGAAGATAAGTGGAAAGCTAATACCAGCATTTGTATTATTTTCTCTAAATACTGAGGATTAAAAATTTCTCAATGGCATTGTAAAGTTTATAAAGGTTGTTAGAAGGTAGATTGTGTCTCCCTCATTCTGCAAATACTGTATAACTGCAGAATTCATTTTAACTCCTAACAAAGGTAAACTTCAGAAAAATGCTTTTCAAAAGTGAATTAAAAAATTATCCTACTTGCACAGAATAAACTATTATAGTTTTAAAAAATCTTGATATTCAAAGAAATAACATTTTCCTTGTGCACCTTTTTATTTAATTCAAATACAAATTAGTTTCAGGCTCATTTCTGAAATCTGTAAAACTGTAGAAAGTAGAAAAATAGTATCCCAAGTATATTGCCAGAATGTCTCTAATGCAGACTAATCATGATTCAACGACATTCTACAAAGTGGTCTTCTCTAGTGCATACCTCAGATTTGTACTGTTGTGTTTCAACAAGTGAAAAATAGAAGCTTCCATTTATTAAATATTTCATTGAAACATGCATCATGTTAATTTATGAAACTTACTTGATCAGCTCTAGAACACTGCCTATGTGTAAGACACAGGATTAGTGTTTCCAGAACACTATTCAGAACAGAGAAGACACAAAAGATTCCCTCTGATCCAGGAAAGCAGTGGTCATTCATAGGAATACTTGGAATAAATGCCAGTTTCTTGCTGAGTCTTGGAGAGGAAATAATAAAAAAAAAGAATGAAAAAAAAAAAAGAAAAAAGAAAAAAAAGAAGAGGAAATGTGTGCAAATAAGGGAACAGAAATGAAATAAAATGTTCATATTCATGTCATGGCATGTTCATTTCTCAGATTACAGAGACTCAACAAGAAGGCTAATCTATCAACTGGTAAGACCACACTGTCCTTTACCAGGCAACATTATACAAAAAACATGTAAAAAATCAGCAGGCTTTCTACAAATTCTGAGCGGCTCCAACAGTTTTAGTGGAAAAATGCTCCAGAAGTGCAGGTATGTGGAGAGCTGGGCTGCTCCCTCCCCCACTTGTTGAAGAATCCCCTTAATACATTTCAGCTGTAGCAAAAGCACCGCCGCTCAGCTCCCTCAAGGTGCCTGTTGCTTTCAGCCCCTGGTTACAGAGCAAGAGATCACCAGGATCCAGCAGGGGACAAAATATATTGTTTCACAGTTATTATAGTATTAACATAGTTCTACCATGTCAAGAAGATGGAAACCAAAAAAAAAAGTTTTAAATATTACAGATGTTGTAGAATTCCTATGTGGTTGTTGTTTTTTTTTAATTTACTGTACTTGGCTATCTCAGGAACCACAATTTAATTATTAAAACAGGTTTTACTCAACAGGAAAAATCAGTTCTAATGTTGTGGTGTGTAAGCAACAAAGTACTGGATTTAAATTTTTTTTCTTTAAAAGATTCTTGTTATTTATAGCTCAAGATTTAAAGCAAAGTTACCTTCCTATAAAGCTTTGTATGCCTTGTTTATCAAGCTAATGATATACTAGAAATAATGGCTTATCTTCTCATATAGCATCTTAACTTTAAGAAGATATGTGGAAGAAATTCTTTCTCCCAAGGGCTAAAACTAAGGCAAATGCCTTTCCTGTGGAGAGAAAAGAAGAAAAAAGAAAAAAAAAAAGAAAAGAAAAAATAAAAAGACAAGAAAAGACTGACAGAACAATCTCTCTGAGGAAAAAATGCTATTGTCTGGCATAGTGAATGTTGGGAGAAGGGGGAAATGGCCTTACTGAAAATAAGCTAGAGATTTTGTAGTGATATTCAGAAACAAACTCCTGAAAACAAGATTTTATTGGATGTTTATCTGGCTGGTTCCTAAGGTAACACAGCTAAAGAGCAGCCTCTTATCTTGAGAGCAAGGAAAAGACTCTGTGAAAAGAATCTACAATGCAACTCTTGAGAAAAAAGGGTTGTTTCATAGTTGGGTTTGGCAGCCCCATGGGTGTCGTATCACAGTGTCTGCCTGACATAAACTCAATGAAAGTGTTCTTAAAAGGTTTAATTATAAGATGACACAGTATATCAAAAGGTGTTGGCTATTTCTGATTCAATATGCAATGCAATACTCTCCAGCACCAGAACTATCTTCCTGCATGTTAAAACCCTCATGGCCTTAGAGAGGTTGGGGAGCAGAAAAATACATGGACTAAAATTCTAGAAATTTTCACAGTTGCAGCAAAGCTGGAGACAAAACAGAAGAACAGAATTTTCTCATCTATGTTCCCCTCTGAAAAGAAACTTCACCACCAAAATTTAAAGTATGTAACATGCACACAACATTCATATATACAGAATACATCAGCCAGCACTGATGTACGGGTTTTGTTAAACTTGGATTGTGAAGTCTCAGTGAAGCAGCAAATGACCTTTCACTCTTCTCTTGTAAATCTGAAGCTAATGTTGACAGCAGCTGTCGTAAGTTAAAGCATTTTAAAATGGTAATTCAGACAAAGTAAAAATTAAGTATGTACATCTCCAAGCTTATAGCATACTGCTGTTCCTTTTAGGAAAAAAATGAGGGGGCTGTGTTCCCTGGAATCATGCAAAGAAAAGAAAAAGATGAGAAGAAAAAAAAAAAAAAGGGAAGAAACTTTAGCTCATCACAGTGGTTGAATCCACATTCCTCCCTCTCTGAGCAGTCATACTGCTTACTCTGTGCTCACACAGTGGTGAGAAGACACTGAGAGACAAGGAGATGCCAGAGACTATTTTGTGTGAACCACATGACTAAGTTATATTATGCCTGTTTCAAAGGAGCTGCAAAATGAGGGCTCTTGCTCTGCTTGCCTAACAAAAGAGTACCAAAAGAAGTGCCCACTCCACTAAACTCAGCTCTCAAACTGCTGAGTCATTGAAGAGGGGGCAGCTAAAACAAAAACAAACTGTAAAATCAGCACAATGAGCAAAGAGCACTGCTACATACCTGGACTTTGCCTTCTGCAGCTGTTTTTAATCTCTTCTTTCATTAAAATAAGATTATGACATTAGATATTATAGAAAGGTTTCAAGAAACTGAAACTTAAGTCACTCATAATTATGTAAAACAGCAAATTCACACCAGTGCCAGCAAGTACAAAAAGAAACTATTCCAATTTTAAGGAGACTACAGATACAGTCTACTGATGTAAATATAACAAGGCAGATGGGAATTAATTCAGCAGTCAAACAAAATTAATACCTATCTCCAAGGTTTCTGTTATGTGCAGAAGATCACTGTTTCTGTCCTCACTTGCCATCTGATGGCTCTTTTAACACCAGTTTGCTCACCGGGAATTTGAACAGCCTGAGATTTCATGAAGAACAATTAGCTTCTTCCCAGCCTGGTCACAAAGAACCTGAAAACACTCAGGAGCTCTGCAGCACAGCTCTCATCACCATTTTGAAAGCCTCCATGGGTATTAAAAAACTGAAAACGATGCCCCTAGTGTAGCACATATACACCATTGAGCTGGGTAACAAGAGTATTTTCCTGCCAGGAGAACCAATAAAGAAGAAATGCAAAAGAAATTAAAGAAAGATTATTTCCTCTGCCACTGGTCCCTTGAATATCCCTGAAAAGACATTTACATTGGTGCTTCTACTTCTCCTCTGGGTTTTGAGTACCTTCAGTATTTGGACTGTCACAACTGTATCTTACATGCTCCTACAGCAGCATCCAAAGTGGGATTTGGTTTAAAAACTATGAATCTTACTATTCTGAGCCCAGAAATGTAAGCGCTTTAACAAGCCACATACCCCTATTCATGTACACACTCAGTCAAGAGGTTTGAGGGACACGATGCTTTTCATCCCCTCCAGTTGCAAAATCCCAAAGGCTTTGCGAGGAAAAGAGAAGGGGACAACGTAAACAGATGCAAAGACAGTATCACCACCTTGAGGAAGGCTACCCCACATCTTGCACCATGACTCAATATGGAACAACCATCAGAAGTCACCAAGTTCCAGCTCCCTAGGAAACAAAGAGACCCTGCAGTCTCAGATCCCAAAATGAACATTAGTTCTGACAAAAACATATAGCTTTGAAGAAGGTATCATGTAGATAATGTGAGGGGACTTCCAATCAAAAAGGAGGACTCTAGTGCAATGCTGAACACTCTATATGTGAAGGGAAAGTCTGTATATAAGCTCTGGCATAGGGCATTGCACTGTAAGTACAAACAGATCTCACGACAACAATGGACCAGTTACACCAACAAATCTTTTCTTATCAGAGAGATCCTCAGAAAGATTAATTACAACACATACCAAGGCTAGGGGATACCAAGTGTTTGGCTTTTTTGGTTCATTCCAAGGTCAAGCGAAAAAAGACATAAGGCAGTTCATAGTGTTTTAGGACATGACTTGTAATCAACCTTTCAATGAGTAAGTCATCACAATAAGGGAAACAAACCTACACTAATCCATCAGAGTTGAGCTGCCATTATAGACAGCACTCCAGGAAAAGCCAAATAAGACAAACCTCCTATCAATAAATGGTTCTGACCTACTTAGGAAGCCAGTAGTGAGTTTCTTAGCATCTGAAATACTGAACTACTCTTTGGAAACTACATATTTTGAATTATTAAAAAAATTGAGGTTTGTACACCAGAAGAATAAAAATCAGAGTGCATGTTTTTCAGAGCCAATCAGGAAGGCAGAGAGTAATGTCAGCAAATCTTCAGCAAAGAGCTATCAAGCCTCTTGCAAAAAAAATGTGGCAGATTTATTTACTTTTTGGGCAAATGCAATAGGAAAACCAGAAGCTGTGCAGGACAGAAAAATTAAGCCAGAGGATGAATTTCACTACATTTCATGCTTCACACTAATATTCTGTGTGGACTTGTCTATGGTGTGATATGATGCCATAAAGTATTTCACAGAAACATTGGCATAACTCTGTGTGGCTCAACTATGAGCTGAATAAAGGGAACTAATTAAGCTGGTTTACAGTTTTCACACACACAAAAAAAGTTAGAAACAAATACCACCACTCCACAAACCAGATCCACAAGCCCTAAATTGGGAAGTGAGAAAGAGGAACAAGTAGCATCATCAATACCTTAAGCAAAGATTACCAAACAATTTGGAACACCACTACATTAAGTGCATCCTTACACAAAAGTTCAGGCTTCCTCCACTTTTAAAGCAGGCACAACACTAAGTATTCACTTGAGGAGTGTACAGTGTCTTAGATGCTATAAACTCAAAGTATAGCTTACTGAGCACCCACTTACCTATAAAGGCAAATCCTAAGTAAGTAATTCCTGACCTTAACCTTATTGATAAGCCCTGTCCTCTCCTACTGTGTTGTTGGGGTTTTTTTGCTTCCTCCGTGAAATTTGGGAATAAATTCCAACTTCCCTCTTACTACTACTATGGGCTATTGGCAGGTTTGTAATTTTGACCTTCTCTTCCCCTGGCTCTTGGTTTCATGGCTCAGTTTTGTACGCCAACTCATTTTATTTCCTTAATTTCTGTCATAGTGTTTTTCTTTACTCACCCTTCCCCTTTCCACTCTGTCTTCCCTTCATCTATTGTCTGCAGATTTGTGGTGTTTCTGGTGGTACTGTTATATGGACACTTTTCTTTACCAACACTGCCAGCTGCCTGCCTCTTGGCACAGAATCTGCAGGGAGCACTAATCTGCAGCAGCTTCCAGAAAAGAAATAGCAAAGACATTACTGGGAAAGAAAGAGAGAGGAAGAAAACGCAAAGTCATTCTTCATGAGAGATTAGCAGTAACCCTTTCTCAGATCAACCAGCGTTTGAAGCAACTCTGAAGGAAGAACTGAAGGGTGGATTATGGGGTCTAAACTCCTGAGGTAATTTGCAATTGTAAAGTAGGTAACAGTCTGGGAAGAACTGATGGCTATGGATAAAAGATGGTTGCAGGCTTACTTGGTTAGAGTTGGGTTTTTTTGTTTAAATCCAGGTCAGAATAATATTATGGGCAACTCACAAAATGTATTCATTTGATATGGAGGAAATAAAATGTTACATGACCTGCTTGTTAAATACAAGGCACAATACGGAAAATATCAATGTATTTGTACATTTTACTTTACAGGTTTTTACACTGGCAAACTCCTGAAACAGGGAATGCTGCCTATTTTCTAGTGTTTCAAATATCATTGGATGCAGATCAAAGAGGGGTGCTAAAGAATGTCCATACCGATAACTGCATTTCATCTAGAAGACACTGCTTATCATCAGAACACCGGCTATGGTGGCATCTGAATTAGAAGGAATGTGCAGCGAACTAGGTGCTTTTAACAAGGAAACTTCTTTTTTCCCCAGAACCAACTGTGGCTTTGAGGGACATAATAAACACTTTGAGAATGTACTACTGGTGAAACTATACCAACATCAGTCCGAAAACAGTGAAACATGCTCTCCTTTACTGAAACAGAAACCACCTGGAGCTCTGTCAGAGTGGTTCCATTCTGAGAGTGGTTCCAGTGGAACCTGAGAAAGATAGATGGCTGAACAATGTTAATTCTGTAGCTTGAGGGCAAGTGTGTACAGACACTGAAAGCAGAGAAGGAAAAGAAAGAATGCAAATGCTTTGATTAACATTAAATTGATATTGCCGTTGCCGCTCCACCTTACAGAGGAAAAAAGGCCCATACCAGTGGACAGAACTACAAGGGAGGAATACTCTATCCAGCCCACTACCATAATTATCAGTCTCTGTCTGAGCTTAGTTTGAGCTAAGCATCCTTAGATAGATGAGATTTTCAAACAATACATGTTTATGACATGGTTTTGCATCAAGTAGAAAATGGAATTTGCCCATCCTGGTCTATTTGGAATTTGAATCTTGTGTCTACATAAACTGCTCAGTAACTTTGTGACTGACAGGGGAAAAAAGCTCTCTGTGTTCTACTATACAGTGCATGTAAAAATGAACTGTATTTATTTTTAGTATTTGGCTCTAGATGGAAGTTTGAAGCTAAAAATACATTTAGGAAAAAAGCTGAAAAAACTGTAGGGTCCTAGATAATCTTAGAAGAGCGAACTTCGGTTTCCATTGAGAACCACCCCTACCATGGGCAGTGAGAGCCAACCATCACCCAACTCCACTCACCCCTATAGCACTACATGGCAACACAGGGCATATGTCTGACCCACACAGAGCTTTCAAAAATAATCTAGCATCAGGCAGAGACACTCACTTATAGATGTGAAAACCAACAGCTTAGCAGGGCTTCAAAATGGCACATATGTGAAACATCACCTTCTAGTTACACTGTATGCATAGAACATCTTTAAATACTGACATGAAAACTGAGCAGTCAGGGCTCTGTGAGACATTTCTAATTGGTGGTATAGCCCTTGCTTTCTTAGATTCTTTCACCACTCTGGCCATGCAGTCCTCTCCCAGTGCCAGCCAGAAGATGAGCATATATTTGCTTTCATTTGGTGCTCCTCTCACCATGTGGAAGCTGTAGATCCTCTTGTTTTTAAAGGTGGGACAAGGAGAGGGCATACATCACAAAAAACTCTGCCAGGAAACATCAGAGTGACAGCAGCTATGATTCAGGAAAAAATGAGTTTTTCCTATCTTGAAAACAAATACCAAAAAAATATTCTTGCTATCCATCATGAGTTATTGCTTAAAGCAAACTACTGATATAAACCAACCTGGGAATATCTAACATATCTTGACCCACAATGCAACGTCTCTCCCCCAGAAAACAATGTGAGATTCTCTTCTACCAGAAAGTAGTCACCATCACCTTGTAGACTACATAACTCCATAGTGATTGATCTCTTACAAGTAACACCCATTTGTTGTAAACATCAGCAGAAACTTGAGAAACTGGATCATCCTGTATTTCCATCTCCTCTACAGTCAGTATGGTATGTACTGCAGCTCAGTGAAGACCTGCAATACCATTTTAGAGAGACTTTAAGAAATGTTTTTGTTCCAGTTTGGTACAAAATGCAAAACATTTTGAAATCCTGCACAAACAGAAAAGTTTGTTCTACACCTAATTCTGGGATAGCCCAATTTATGAGACCAAAGCATAGTTCAACAGCCAATGTTGTATTTCCCGGAACTGTGAGAGCTACCATAGTTAAACAATGGCATGTCAACCATCACCCTGCCCTGCCCACAAGACCCTATGACACACAACTGCCGAAGTCCAAAGACATTCCCATTGCTGACACCTACTTCTGCCATTAATAGGCTGTTGGGGGTTCTGGTTTGGGTTGGTTTTGTTTTGTTTTTATTAAGATAAGGCCCTCTGAGTCATCAGGACTAGAAGGGAAAGAGAAGCCAATTTGGTGAAAAAAGAAAGGAAAGAAAGACTGTACCGTTGACACACAACTCTCTGTCACTGTCCAGGCTTGTTAGAGGCAGCTCGTAAGCAAACGCCACAGACAGGTAAGTGGAAGAAAGAAACTGTTTTTGACAATCTAGATGCACATACCATGCACTTTTTCTTTTCCTTCCAAACAGAACTGTGTAAATACTGTTTCTAACTGAGCATGAAGCCTCAAGCCATCAAATAAAGTTTTCAAAACAGCAGTCCAGTATAATTTTCAGTGAAAATTAACAAATATAAAAAATTCCTTCAAACACCTGATGTTCCTGAACCCTCTGGATAAAACCAACACTTCCTTCTTTTATTCTCTGAAGTGACATCATTTATGTTCTGCTAACTCTATGTTCCTTAATTAGCTATGTTTGCTTTCATTGACATTCCAGTTTTATACCATATAGAGAGTGGGTTTTTTCCACACATGCACCTTTTTCATCAAATACACTTTTGTTAATCCTACACACTACTAGTGGACAGCACAAGAAAATAAGGAAAGAATAACTTCAGTTCTCTACTGAAGAAAGGACCTGTATGTAAGATATCTACAAATCTGGAATTTTTTCAATACATATGATAAAATATTGTCTTAGCTAGTGAGTTCCCTAATCAGCAGTTAATTATTTGTGTTTTAATATAGAAATATAAAGCCATCATATATTCCCATGTGTTAGATACACCTACACATACATTTTACACACTTGCTTCATCAACAGAACAAGCTACTCAGAATGCCATTATGGAAAATATTTGTAAAAAATCTTTTCTCCAGACCTGCTCCTTCCACCTTCTTGGCACTGAAAGCTGGAAAACTTTGTCTTGACATGTTAAAGTTTGTATGAAGAGCAAACCAGAGAATTCAATTGAAGTTCAACTTCTGCTTAAAAAACAAGTTATGTTCAGCTTTTTGTGTATCAAACATGAATATGTATTACAGAGATGAGACTAACATTTTAATGTCAGTTTTTGCTAGACTGAAGTCATGCTCGAAAACTGAACATATACACAATCTACTAAAGTGACAGACTTCATTTTCATCAGAAAACAGGCATTTAATTTAAGAAGAGATTAACAATCATAATTTTCTCAGACAACAGAACCTAAGTACATGCTCATTACAGTGTATTTCTCCAAACCCAAGATTTGGCCCTACATGTTAACAGCCCTGCACCTAAGCTTAACACTGTCTCGAAATAAAACCAGGGTAATTCATCATACATAGAATAGCTTACCTATTCATTGCCTAAATAAACAACATTTAAATTTTTTTAACAGGTTACAGTAAAATGCATTAGGTTTCAGTAAAAAAAGAACATATATTTCATACAAGCATTCATGTAGCCTCTAAGCTCCACCACAACATACAAACACAAACCTTTTTGCAGAAAAAGAAAACAAACACAATTATATGTAATTTCAAAGCATCACTCACCACCAAACTGAAAAGGAAAACGTGCTTTGTGTGCACAATGGTACTAGTGGCAAAACTGTTACTTAACATTCAGGTTACTTACAGATTTGTTGTCCAGCCTGCAAGATCTCCACTGTCCATAATAAGGTGATTTCCATCCAGAAGCCTGGGAGGGCTACTAGAGAAGGCAGGTGTCGGAGATTGGGAAGAAAGAGAATCCATGCTCCCAGTTGGGGTGTCTTCTCTGGGAGAGCTGTGAGTGTCAGCTAGAAAAGAGCACACAAGTCAGGAAAATACCTAAATAACCTTCTCATGAGTCAAAGAAGCTGCTTTGGTAGCAATATCCTGAAATACATATGACAAGAAAACTTACTCACATTTTCACATATTTCGGAGTACAAGCAATTGCCCAGCACTTCCCCAAAAGGCACCATTACAATTTCCCCTATCATTATTACCAGGTTATCTTCACAACATAACATATTCCCAGTCCCCTTTTCAACGTGTGTTTTATGTGGATGAAATTGTCAGTTTTGTGGGAAAGGGGGGGGTGTTTAGGCAAACGCATCACTTCAGATAACAGAATAGTTAGGGTGTACAAATCTGCGCATCTCTCTAACAACACAGTCTCAAGGAATATTTTGCTACACATTTGAGGAACTTATTGCTCTAAAGTACCATAAACAATCCTACCAATTGTAAAACAATGAAATTTAAAAAGGTCAGAATAAGCAGAAGATCTCTAAACAAACACACAGTACCCAAGAATGTTACTTTTATTACTCCTTTTTAACTGTTACATTTAAGAGAACTCATTGTATTCTCATCATTTGTTTTCAGAGGCTACTCTTAGACCGTCACCCAGGAGGCTACATATTAAGAGATGAATGCTTGAGAAAACATTAAAGGAACACTATTCCTATCCCATGGGCAGTAAGAAAAAGTTACCCGTGTCACAGCACTGACTGCAAACCATGCTGATACGTCTAGCCAAACAGCATGTTCTTCCCTGAAAAAACTAACCTGCACCTACATAGCTTTGCCTTTTTAAATTTTTATTTAAACATCAGCTGTACATTTTATAAATGCTAAAGGAGGAGCATAAAATGAGGATGACAGAAAATATTGAAGTTTCCACCACAGCTAAACTCACAGTCTCAAATGGGGCCTGTGGCTGTTTTGAGAATACTAATATTTAAGTCATAAGGGTCACTTCTAGACACCATTTACAGGGTTTCCTGCATCTGTTCCTTTCTCCTCTGTCCATCCTTCTCCCACTAGCACCCATGAACATGGCTCACAGCCCTGCTAAATAACCTCACAAAAGTCGTTCTGGAGTGGATTAGATATGGCTGACCTCACAGTCTTGGTAAAAAGTCCTGCTTCTTTGGGACCAAAAGATTTGCAGAAAAGAATGAACAACCAAGTCCTAAGAAAGCACCACAGTAACGTGATGAAAAACTGTTAACATGTTGTGCTTAGTTGACAAGCTGTGTCTCCTATATACAGTACAAGACAAAGTCCTGTACAGCGTTACTTTCTAAATCTAAATGAATTACAACTGTATGGTTAACAACTGAGCTTAATTCTATTCCATCAAGCTAAGCAGTATTGTTGCAGTTATTTCTTTCATTTATTTTTTTCTTAATTAATTAGAAATGCAACAACAATGAAAAACCACCTACACTGGATAAAATTCTTCTCACAACTCTATTACTGCCTCAACCACTTCAATTCCTTCTGCTTTGAAAGCAGAAAGCTAACAAAGCACTTGCCTGCTTCCTCAGTCATCTCACCCTCACCCCCTCCCAGCAACTCTCAGAGAACAACTTCCCTAGAGAGTAAAATGACATACAACTAAAAACACTGAAATTATAAAAGTCGTCATCTGGAAATTTCTCCCTAAAGCAGCTGCTAATTTAAGGACCAAAATTAGCCTGTAATAATAAAGTATGATAAGCTCTGAGGAGGAGAATGTTAACCTGGAAAAGTGAGTCACTGACACTCCAGCCCAATCCTTCTCCCCTCACACCTCCTCACTGCACCCAGGCCACGCTGCTCTGCCGCTCACATTTACATGACATGAGAACAGCAGGAGTGTCTGGTAAACATTCATTAATGACATCTCAGTTGCAGATATATGTGTCACAATTGTAAATATATGAGAAATTCTACAGTAATACTGCAATTTTACTTTATAAAGAAACTGAATTCCTTAAAACTAAATAGATTTAAGTCCTTTTAATTCATCACAATTTCTTTACAAAGTTGTAGTATTAATGCAACCCAGATTATCAAACTACACACTTTACCTTAACTTCTCACTTAGCATTACTAAAACAGTAGGAGAATGGAATATTAATCTGTTCTTTAACATTATGAACATGACCAACTCACTGTACCTCCCTACAGAAAGCAGAGGTTCTTCTGTTGAACTTTTTTCTCAGAGCACATAGAAAAAGTAAAAAATAGGAAATACTTCAGTCACGTACAGTCAAGTCTACAGAGGAGACTACAGTATACAAGCAATTGCATTTGACATGACCATAAATTAAACTCTATATTAAATCTTTCCTCAAATTTTACTTCTTCCTTCCTGAGCCAGTGTTTTCTCACGGTCAATATTGCATTGGAATCTCAAGAATAAGACTGGGTTTTGAACACAAAAACAAACCAGATATTTAAACAGGAAAATGCCTGTTAAATTCTATGGGATTAAGTGAACACTCTCTAAAAACACGTTTGAAGATATTCTATATTTCTGATGTTTTGAATTTTCCATGTTTGTAAAGCAAAACAATACCTTTGTTCAGGAAAAGGCATTTCTGTATTACTGCAAAAACAGATTACATTATCAACTAGCACATTTTCATGATCAAAACCAATATATGCTCAAACACCAAGTCTTTAAAATATAGTGTCATTGCTTCAGCAGTACAAAGATTTCACCTTGTGTGTTGATGACGAAAGTTCTGCTAACTTCAGAAACTATGTTAACTCCTATACATGGCACAGATGATAGAATTATATCCAGTTATCTCTACTAAGCTTAATAACCTGCTTTTGCTTAATGCCCATTTCATGTTGGACCAAACTGTATCTTCCAAAAAGTCTTTGTCTGAAGACATGAGCAGATGATAAAGGTAATAGAGAATCAATTGGCTGCTAATTAACATACTCATAAATGCACATACCTTCAATTTGTTAGGCTTTATTTACCAGGCACAATCCACGCATTGCTAATAAATACAGTACCTCTCATATCCATTGTTTGTGCTGTGCGAAGGTATTTAAACAATATCCTTTACAAGTCTAACACTAAATCTCTCAGTGTAGGAGATTTTGCAGTTTTGGGATCATGCACCTGTTTAATAAACCTATTTCATTTTCCCAGAGTTCTTCTTGAAAAGCGTGCACCAGATCTGAGTTCACAATTTTTGTTGTAGTCCCTTGAGTGCCACGTTGAGCATTAATTCCACCAGTTACTCCTACTCATGAGTTCTCTGTTCGTACATCTTCAGAATTCAGGGGCTCCCTAATATTGATAGTCTAATATTTTATTGTTTTTCTCTTCTCATTCCTCTTTACTTCCAACACTGTTCTCCAGTGAGCAGCACTGTCAGGTTTTCCACTTCTGTGAAGGGCTGACTGCCACACTGGACTGACAGGTCCTTTCAAAGAGGAGCTCCAGAAACTTCCTACTCTTCTTTTCTATCACTTGAATTCTAATGAGCTCTTACACTATAAAATAGGGAAGATGTGAGTTCTTTTAAAGCTCATTTATGTCATTCCTTGAGTATGCAGTTTGATTGATATTCTTAGTGCCTTTATTTTCTCTCCCATTACACTCTTATCTTTGGATGCCAAAGAGTACCAGAACAGATGAAGGATGTGAGGCTTCTCACTATAAAAGTGGTAAGTATATATGACATCTCAAACTTTTTTCAACACCCCAGCCATCAGCTCCTCATCTTTTCTTCTTTATGTTTGTGTGAAGCCTGAGTGCCTTCAGCTTGCCCATGCTTCTAAAGCTGCCACCAAGCTGCTTCTACAATTCACCTCCTCATCCTACACAAATAGGTGTGTAAGATACAATTTTACTCTCAACAGAATTAAAACTTGTTTCACATTCTCATCACCTTTTGCATACTATTTAAATTTTTTGAATGCTCAGATCCTTTTAAACTGACATCTAAATTATCTTCTTCTTCAGTGTTCTAATCAAAACACTCATCCAAGCCTTAGAGCTTTCACTGTGCCTCTGCAACAGATACCCGTGCTTTGTCTTTAGGGCTGATCACAGTTCAGACCAGTCCTACCTGGAAAATAAAAGCTGAGGTTGATTATAACCATGTACTGTTTTTTTTTCCATCTGGTACTACTTACCATTTGGTTTCTAAACCAAATATCCTTCCTCCCCTCCCTGCCTCATGTTGCCCCTTCTCATAATGAAAAATCTCCAAAAAGTAGGAAGGTACCTATATAGATTAAGACTTAACTCATTTAGCTTCTCTCTAGCAAATAGGTAATCCTCAATACCTTTTCCTTTTCACTGGATGAGCCTTGGATTGTAAAGGCTCTCAGAGCCTCCATACCAGAAACACAAACTTAGCTCCTTCCTAGGTTAAACATTAGGAAGAAATTCTTTACTGTGAGGGTGGTGAGACACTGGAACAGGTTGCCCAGGGAAGCTGTGGATGCCCCATCCCTGAAGTGTTCAGGGTCAGGTTGGATGGGGCTTTGAGAAACCTGGTCTAGTGGGAGGTGTCCCTGCCCATGCAGGGGGGTTGGAACTAGATGATCTTAAGGTCCCTTCCAACCCCAACCATTCTATGATTTTATGATTCTAACTGAGCATGACATGCCTCCCCAGTTGACTTTTTTCTCCTTTTTCCATCTGGCTAGTCTAAGAATATTTTTTGTTGGCATCCAAAGTTGAAAGAAACTGAAATACTTTGGCAGTGTCAATAATCAGATCCTTACTTTACTCCAAGAATTCTAAATAAGAAAAACCATTTGTAAAAAAAACTACAAAAATGAGAGAGCTAACACTATTAGTTACTTGCTTGAGTGACAGTTTTCTTCCAACTTGAGATTAAGTAAACTAAACAATTACATACTTTACTATTAAAAGAAAGACTAATCTTTAACATCAACATTACAACCAATGTCTATAGCTTAAGAATATCCAGAGGATGAAAGCAGTTTATCAAAGTGAGTGTTTCTGGAATAGATGAGGAACATATGACAGTTTCTATTGAGATACAAAGAATGAGCAGAACAGAACTGTTGTATATGTTTTAAGTGCTCATCAGATACACAACTTGTGACAAAATAAGAGGATAAAAGATGTCTTATCCTGCTTTGACACAATCATACAGGTCTAGTCATAGGTAAAGGGCAATGGGAAGAATTAATGAGGAGAGTAAACTAAAGACGCTGCAAAATCCCTATTACCACGTTCAGGTCTGACATTTTCTGCATCACGAGATGGGGAAGCAGCAGCTGCACCGCTGTGCAGCCACCCATCCTCCCCCATCAGCATCACAGCTGCCTCCAGCTCCAAGATAGCTATTTATGGTGAATGAATGTTAACTTCTGAAAATAATACAAAAGTTTAAACAAGTAGAAAGTAGCTTATGTTAATTTGTGGGTGCATACTATGTTTTCATTTTAATAGGAATGTCACAGATCAGGGATAGAAAAGAAATATGAGCATCACAAATATCCTCTGCCAAGTGGTACCTTAGTTCCATGTGGTAGAACTTCAGCATGCAGAGAAAACAGGCATGAAAAACATAATCAATTATTACTCACCTCCAGACTACAGAAGTTGTGCTATTTAAACACATACATTTCCAAACTGAGGTGAAATCACAAAAAAACAGCTAACAATGATTTGTTCTTTGATTAAAAATAATCCCAGAGAATGCTAAAACTGAACAAGAAAGTTATTTCACTGTTCCTGAATAATGGGTACTTTGGAGGTCAGATTGCTGTAAACACCCAGAAAAATAGCTTCATATTACCACATTTCAGTATCAAAAAGTATCCATTATCCTCATTGTGTAACAAATGCTACACACTGCAGAGCTGCCTTGGTATGCAGGCAGTGCATAAATAAATGTAGACATCATCGACTCATATACCCTAAAACCAACAGAGCTTTCATGGAGCAAATGGACAGCACACAGCCCACATCAGTTTCTTGCATCAGTTTCAAAACACACACAGCAAGAACTACATCTTTATGCCAGCTATTTTTTTCTCTCAGACAAAATAATTAACACAACTATTAGTGTTGACTACAGTTTTTCCTAGATAAAGACCAACTTTGACATACTTTTCAAATGTGTGCATGTACAAGCATGTGTATCTTAGGCACAAAGTAGCTCTTCCATAGAAAGATTTTTTTTTTTTTCCAACTCCACAATGATTCAGATATGTCAGAAAAAGGAGGAAGCTGCACTAGACAGAATTTGCCTCAAGACTGGCTGACGCAACTCAAGAATTGTAGCCAGCAAGGTGGGTGTCTGAGTTTGGGCTAGGAAAGGGAAAGAAATGTGCTCATCTGCAAGTTACTTAGAGGCAAGTGTGGTCTGGGGACAATTCCCCTGCTCACCTCCTTTTTAATACTATTTTTCTTTATTTCTAAAATGCAAAGTTGAATTTTAAACAAGCATCTTTCTAGACATACACTTAAACTGTAACAGCAAGCAATTATTTCAATTAATATCTTCCTCACTACAGGTCTCCTCTCAAAATTCAGCAGACCTAATTAATGTCTGGATTACTTCTTACATCCATAAAATCCTGAAGACACATAGAATTACAAATAAACCTTTCACTGGGCATGTTAAAACTAAAATGCATAAAGAACTCCAATTTATTCCTCAAGCTGTGGAAAAAAAAGTTAAAGATAAGAGTCATGGATATAAGGTTGAGGTGTTAATTTTTATTAAATTTTGAAATACAACATAAATGAGATACAAATGAGAGGTTCCTCTTTTGATTTGAGTATACTGTGATAAGAGAAGTAACATCTGAACTAAAAATTTACTCATTTTTTCACCAGAACTTGCTTGGCAGGAAACCACACATGGCCTTACCAGGCTGGCCAGATGCCACACATTAGTTTCATGGTTGAAAAATGCAGTGATGAACTGAAGCTACTTCCTGCAAACTGTGGCAAATACTAAGCTAAACAGATTATTCCACAGCTTTCATAGTTTTTTCATAGCACTGAGTGTTGTGGCTTTTCACAAGTCCATGCAACATTTACCTGTGGTCCAGACCTGTATTGAAACCTGCCAACAGAACAGCTCTAGTCCCATCAATGAGAAGGAAAACTGTGAAAAAACAAAGCAGATCAAAAAGGGGTACAATGCTATAATCATGGCTAAAATTTCCCTAATTCAGCAATGGTATCACAGTCCATGAAAATAGTGTTCTGTGTCTCCTCTTCCTTTCTGTTGAGTTGGCAGTTCAGACACTGATCAAGTGGAAAATGTCTCTGTAAGAGTCCTTCCACCCCCAAAAGGTAAGGTGTTCAAAAACCCTTTCCCTGAGCTGTCAAACAGAGATATCATCATGCTGTTGTCTCTTCTTCCCTTGCTATTTAGCTTACTCCACTTGGATTACTTCCCATGACCTACTAAAAGCAGAAGTTTCATACCAATAAATGAACAACCTCTGGTAGTACCTGGACAATGACAAAGACTACCTTCTCTCACATTTTGTATGTGACAGGTCTCTCATATGAAAGTCAGCCTGAAACATTTTCAGTATGCTGCTAACATCTGGCTATGCCCTCCTCATCATTTTGTTCACCTCTCTCCTTGTGCTGTAACAGTGACTTCAAAGGAGGGACGGATGAAACAGGATGCCTATGACTTACTGAAAAGACAACTGACAACAAGCTAAGCAAGCCTTATGGAAGTTTTATCCACCACTTGAACTGAAGGCAACAACTAAGACACAGAATGCACACTCTCATCCACAGGAAAGTTATTGAAGAGCTGAACAGCTTCAAGTCTTCGTTCTGCCTGTACTCCTGCGAGCTGGGTGAGAACATTTACTTTCAACCAACAGAGGCTGGCCAGGGCACAGCTGGCATTAGCAAAGATACATCAGTGACTCCCATGCCTAGGATTAATGGCTTTCAGCATGCCAAATTGGCCTTCTTACAGTATTATGTGCCTTTGCATGTCTGCATGCAGAAGGTAGAGAATTTAAGAGATGAGGGATTATTACAGGAGATCAGAGATATATAATAATGTCTGGCCTCAAGGAAAGACTGACCCTTTCTCCTGAACTCCTCATTCCTTCTTCAAATTCAGATTTTAATCCTAAATCTATTTATATTCCCTTTCGCTACACCTGACTCCAGCTGTGTGCATGTTTGTGCACATATGGCTGTGTTTACTTTAAACATTTCTAAAGACTTTAAATTGCATATGCTGAAACTGGACAAGTCTCACACCAACCACTAAGATTTGATACGTCAATTGGAAAGAAGTAAAAATTAGGAAATGTTTACTACATTACGACAGCTAAATTTTATTTTGGTTACCTGTGCAGTAAGTAGGCTGTAGCAAGTACATTACTCACAGGTAACATAACAATGGCTAGACAATCTATATTGTGTATATAATGCATGGACTAAAATTACTCCATTATTCCAAGAAAACTGGCTCTTTCTTTGGACTCAAAGCTTTCCAAGCAGAAGCTGATTATCTGATAGGAAATTGAGACCCTATACATACCCACTATTATTAGGGCAAAAACTTCACCTTTACTGGCAGTAGCTCAAAAAGACTTGTACTTTGTATAGCTCTCATCCTACTCAAAGCCATCAGGTGGAAGAAGCTATGACAAACAGCACAGAAATGCAGGAACTATTCTTGCAGCAAGTTGAAATACGAAGTATCTTAAATTCTACATGGCAAACATCAATCATCCTGATCTTCCACACACAACTAATGTTGGTGCACCTATTTTGTAACAGCATAGCTGTGTGTTCTGCTCAGCTGTTAACAATAGCTTCGTAAGCAAGTGTTGTAAGCCCTTATGGCTTTTTGATATGCCGATGTAGCTGCTTTTCTTTCCATTTCCCCTACTATGTGCCAGGTTACAGAAACGCTTCCAAGCAGCAGATTCAGAAATAGAATGAGTTCAAGGCCAGGCTTCACACCTGCAACCTTGCAGCTCTGGGCTGTTCCAGCCCTGAAGACCAGTCTCCTTATTATAAATCCAAGGCTTCCTATACCATCCAGGTTTTATGTTCAGCAATTCCAAATTAATTTTATGGTTTTTACTTATTTGTTTGGGGCAAGAAGCAACGGGAGGAGGAGGAGAGGGAATACTGCATGGAAGCTATATAACCATTACATGTATCACATTTTACTTTGATGAATTAATTTAATTTAATGCCACAGTAGTCTGTGCAAATTAACTTATCATTCAATTTAAGACACTATGTCACTCCGATTTCCACATAAAAAATCATAAATATCTACTCCTATTCAACACCAACATACCATTCATACTTTGGTTTTCTTAAATATTTCAGAGGGTAAATACAAGTTAGCACAAAGTCTTAAAGGGTTAAGTAAGAGTTCTGATTTTCATTTCTTTTAGAATTCTACACAAGAATCTGTTTTCTAAAGCACTACAAATATAATATTTACTTTAGAGCAGCAGCAGAAATCTATCACAAACGCCCCATAATGCCTCCTGAATTCCAGAGTAGGGGAATAGGAGAAAAAAAGCAAATAAAGAAGCCCTCCACATGATACTAGCATGCTATATCCACATATGTGCCAATGACAAATTTTTACACCCAGAGGGTACACAAACAGAATAAGGCATCAGCAAGCACTGTGACTTAAGACACATATTTTGGTTTGTTTAGAAAACAAGTTGTTCTGTAGTTGGACAAATAGCCATGCCAAAACCTATTTCTTGTGTCCAGGTGTGATCTACGCAACTCACGCTGACTCTTTGTTCATCTTATCTGAACTGCATTATAGTGCCTACTTTACACAGGACTTTTCTTGCCATGTTGCTCTAGTAGTCCTGCAAAATAGTTTAATAACCTCCAAGTCTCTGGCACAGAAAAACATCAAACAAAAAACCAAACCTATTTATTTTGCTACAGAACAAGTGCATAAAAATTAAAATAGAATTGGGAGAGAACAAAACTGTAGCATTGCCCTCTAGAAGAAACATAAACCAAAAGAGCTCTCTTCTGATATATATTGACTGTCCAAATGGAAAACAAAGACCTAATGACATTTTCAGAAGAACAGGATAATCAACTCCCTGCTATATCTAGCAGTCTTTCTCTCTCTGCATAGACAGAGACAGAATGCAATCAGTTGTACATAGCTGAGACTGTAAGCCACAGGAGTTTCTGCATTGCTACTTAATTCACTCTAAAATTCATTCACCCCCTAGAAGAATGGGAAGAATAAAAACTATTTACAGAAAAAGAAAGAAGAAAAAAAAAAAATCCAGATCCCATGTATTCATTTTAGAAGGCAAGAAAACTCTGGAAAAATGATCCTAATGTAAATCTCAGATAAATCTGCATTTTGCTGAAACAAGAACTTCAGGTTTAGGCCACATATGAAAGTAGCTCAGAGTTCCCTATTAAGTCTAGTTCTACTTGAGACAATGAGATGTTGAAAAACCTCAGAGTGAAAATTTAGTGACTGGTTTACCACAGAGGAAAGAAGTTGAAAGAAAAACAGACAGTATCATCTGTGGCTTAAATTTGTCTTTCAGGAAATGAAGATCCTTACAGTAGTAAATACAACATTTGAATTGTTTGCAAATAGGTTTAAATGCCATGTAAAAGGAAAATCTATGCACTATCAGAACTCAGTACAGCTAATTACTAGAGGGCAAACTAAAGATTTGTATCACACTTTGTGCGTGTTCTTTAACTATTATATCTATCAATATTTATGTCACTTACAGCCCTCTTTGAGTGGTTGCTGCACACATTTTGCGTTCAGTCAAGAAGCTTCCTGACTGCAAACATGCTTTTAAGAAGAAAAGCTGGCCTGAACTCCGCATTTCCAATTCAAGCAGTGGATTCTGAAGCCTGTTAACTCCCTGGAGCAGCTGATAGTTAAAGACTTGTTTCCGCTTTCCTAACGATTTCCTGGTTTGCATAACAATCCTAAAAGAAACACACTCAAGAAGTTTTTCCAGCACAGAGAGATATTGCCTCCAACATATTTCTAGTTTCAAGGCACACAAAATATTTATATATAATTACAATACCTTTAGAGATGTATTTGTCTACCAATATATTTACATATAAATATGTATCAGCTACTTGGCTTAAAACAAGATTATGATAATTTTGCCATATCCAGGAAATACAAAACACTGGCTTATGCCTGGTGCTTAACTCATGCCATTGTGAATAAAGAGGGGGGAGGGAAGGGGTTTAATGTTTAATTTCCTCTTAAAAACACACACATGATAAAATCTTCCAAAGAGCAGTTATAAAACATGCATTTGTTAGCCAAGAAACTAGGTAAATATGGAAGTAAGCCCAGGCTCACTTTTATTCCTCTCCCGCCGGCTCCAAAGAACAAGGCAACCGAAGGCCACAGTGCATATTATGCACCCTGAATCCAATGGGGTCACTCTTCAGATAATGCAGCGATGCAGCTGGGCTCCAGGTTTTGCATCACTGCATATACTGTGAATGTGCCAAACAACCATTGCACCAACCACTGACACAATTATCCGGCTAAACACAAAATAAGCATTAGCATGTAGTGGGGACCTACCAGCAGCCAGTTCCTAGCAACAACAGTCCGAGAATGCCGCTACCTTCTGTAGTGGCTGGAGAATTAGAAAGGGTAATTTTTGGAAGTTACAAGGGGAAATATAATCTGCAGATCTCACTGCAAGTCATTTCCACCCATCCTGGAGCTGTGTCTTCACCTGCAGCAATTCAGGCTTCATCACAGTTTTACGATGCATAGTGATGTATTAGGTTATTCTGCAACTCACCATAGTAGAACTTCTAGACAAGTACCAAATTTCTGCATTGTATGTAACAATTACAGCCTTTAACAATTCCAGCTTTTCTCATTGTTTAGATGCCCAAATTAGAGAGAAATACAGACTGTATTTAGGAGAAACTGAACATTTATAACAGTTCTCAACAGTAACATTGTATTTTCAGCTCTTACAGTAAAAATAATCTATCAAATACTTTCTGTCTACTGTCTTAGGGTCAAAGTCAGGTCCTCAGTGCACATCTTGCAGCATGGAATTGGAGAAGTTGTGGTACTTTTTGCAACCTGCTGGGATTAAGACTCAAAAAGAAATGTAAGCAACTCTGCGAGTGGCTTCAATTTTGTTTTGTTTTTCAAATGAGGATAAATTTATTATTGCAGATACAGCTCAAGAGCTTTCTTAGCTTTCAGTAGCATATTATTCAAATTAACACAGCTTAAGCTTTTTAAGCAGATGCACCTTAGACACCTTCTAGTTGAGGCATTTAGTTTCATATTTGATGCAAGAGCAGAAAGGCACAGAAATTACATATCTCTGGTGAATTAAACCCAATGGCAGACATGTTGAATTTCTTGTAGACTGTAAAACTGGCTTTGAGACAATAAACAGTCCTGAGTTTATTTCTAAAACCTGCTTAACAGCTGTTGTAGCTATTTGTCCTCTTAAGAAATCAACCACTGTTGACCACTGATTTAATGACAGTTCATCAGTGAATTTCATAGTACTGCATGAGATCCAAGATCTTCCTGCTTATTTTCACTTGCTAACTGGACTTTGTGCCCTGATCCCATGATTCTTCATGTGAAAAGACAATTGACTAACATTAGGAGGGAGAAAGGGAATAGGGTGGAGAAAATCTGTAACACAAAATGAGCACTGACTTGCCTTCTCAGTACTGTATGTACCCCCAAGCAATGAAATTTCAGGAAAATTAGTATGTTTCTGGCTAACAGTCAGAATATATAAGATGTTATACACCCTTTGCCTTAATGTAGGTTGCTACAGCAGACTCCAACCAAAAGCAAGATTTTTTTCTTTGCTTCTCAACAGTAAGGCAATCCTACAAGTATTTACTGCTAGTTACATCAAGGCATTAAAGATTCAAGTGAAGGAGTAGTATTCTCCAGTGCAGTGGTGACCTGAGCCTTTAATCCACATGAATTTAACTGTAGAGTGCATTAGCTCTTCTCATAAAAGATTGGCTTTAATTTTAGTTCTCTTTCCATTTATCTTATGATTGTGTAATCTTCAGTAGAGGTCAAAGAGATTTCCCCAAAGAAACAGGAGCTGCTTCTTTTTTAGAGGGGAAAAGCATATTTAAGACAGTTTGTCCTACTTCTAAACATATGTCACACTCTCCTTTCTCTGTACTTTCCTTGCTGCTTTACATGTTCCAAAGCAATTAAGCAAGCATGCATGTGCATGCACACATATACAAATGAAATATGAAATGAAAACACCTACTGCAGATAGGATACACAGCCCATCTGCTGCAAAAACTGAAATTATTATTAACATCTTACCATCATCCAGCTCAAGATAGAGATTGTAAACAGCCAGAGGCCTCTTAATACGTTGTCCTTGTCTTCTTGATTGCCTTGGTGGGGCATTTGGAGGAGACACTGACATACAGATTGGCTCAGAGAAAGTGGCATCAGGCAGGGTTTTGAAAATCTGCAATCAAGAACATAAAGGGTGTTAATTATTTATCACGAAGAGCAACCTGTGTAACGCAACTGTAAACCATTATCAAACAACATTTGTTTTGGATTTCATTCAAAGCAGGCAGGAGCCAAAAATCCATTCCTTCAAGTTTGGGAGTATGCCGTGGGTCTTTAATGAGTGCTTTTTAAAATAAATAAATAAAATATTAAAATAAGCAAGAGCACTGTCTACACATTAACCAAGCTGCAAATCAGTTAATCCAAAGACAAAATATTTGCAGCTATGCTTGCCAGCTGGGATGGAGGGGAAGGGGAAAAAGGAGGATACTAACTTTATGAACCAGTAAACAAAAAGCTTTATAGCTTTAGCTAGGACCTTTAATTCTGCCAGAACATCCATTTTAATTTTCAAAACTTGTGATATAATTATAATGTCAGCCATTTTCATTTAAAAAACCCATACTCATGACAGGGAATATTTTGAGGTAAAGGGGTTTTAGTGAGAGATACCATAGTAACATACCATGTGAGAATTTTTTCAGTTAACAATTGCATATTGAGTCACATTTATATTAAATTATTATATTCACAAAGATGCATATAAAAAGGATGGCATTTATTATCATTTGATGTTTAATGTCATGACCATTAGCATATCACCACTCCATACAAAATACCATCTTTTCTCTTTGAATTAACCAGCAATGCAGATTTGCTGAACCTTATAGCATTTCTACTTTAACTGTCAGATATGGGGTACAGTCTAATGATGCTAATTTGCTTCTAGAAAACTATCAGTATGCTGATGTACAATTTAACAGCAGCCTTTTACAAGTGATCACAGCAGATTCACATGAACAAATCAGCTTAATATGAATTTCCTCAAAGACAAATGAACAGATAAAGACAAACACAAACAAGGCTGTAAAAGAAAAGCCCTGTGTCTGTACAGCACCTTACAGCAACACAACATGGTAATATAACAAGGTAAAATGAAACACTATATGGTAGGTTTTTATGCCACAACTTTACCACGTATCTGGTTATGAAATATTATATAGAGGAGACTTGAAATGAATCTTTGAAGGAGAAGCCATTTATGAAATAAAACTCCATGCAGAGAGTATAAAGAAATGCCAGATAAAGCATTTTATTATTATTACAGCACATGTCAGGTGCAGCATGAAGCTAGAAGCCAGCCTAGGCTACTTTACAGGTGAGAGAAATGACATAAGCATCCCGAGCACTCAAGACATTGTGTTAGAAGTATAAGAAACTCTACGTGCCATCAAATCTTGTATACACTGGCTTACAGCTGCTTAATCATCACTCTTGTACTAGCAGGTGGAAGACTCTGCTAGTAGCAAATAATTAGAAACACCATTTTCAATGAAAACTGTGGAAGAATTATCATACTGCCAAAACTGGGCAGCAGTAGGCCAGAAGTCTATATAAGGTGTGCAAAAGAAAGCTCCAGTGGACATTTACCTTCCTTCCCAATAAGTGAACATTGCTGTAGGGGAAACAAAATGATGTAATCTGAACTTTACCATATCAGTGTTAAGAAAACTGCCTTCCATTCCTTCACATGCCTACAAACAAGGGAGTATGACAGAGCACCAAAACAGTGCAAAGAACTCTCCAAAACAAAGTTTACAAAGAAGAAAGGAAACGGTTCAACCTGGTTCTCCCCAGTACAGACACAGCAGCACGCTCAGACAGTGACAAAGCTCTAACTGTGCTTAGAGTGCTAAAGCCATTTCTTCAAACATGATGCAACATATAGTAAGGAAATCTAATGTGCACCTAAATGGCACTTGGCTAACAGTACCACACTGCCCCCTTATGTGTAAATACAAGGCTAGATTGAGCAGGTTTAGGGATAAATATTTGCTTCTGAAAAATTCAAAAGTACCAAAACTTTACATGCCATCTTTTCACGGACTAAGTGTTGCATTTGGGCTCTCTGGTAATTAACTCTCTGCCAAGAGGTTTCAGCATGTTGTTTACTGTGTTGCATTCCACAGCTGTGTTTATTTGTACAGCCTTATCTCCACTGAAATTAATGGTGGTGAGAGCAAGT
Organism: Apus apus; assembly: GCF_020740795.1. Taxonomy (NCBI): domain Eukaryota; kingdom Metazoa; phylum Chordata; class Aves; order Apodiformes; family Apodidae; genus Apus; species Apus apus. Next base: position 57,343,725 of record NC_067285.1, on the reverse strand, counting down.
ATTCCCCAGGAGTACTTTGTAAGAGTTGAGCCTTCTTGTATGCATTTAGGTGACCTACAGAGGTTTCAGTAAAATTCTGAAGTGCTATATCCTCATCTTTCACAAATATTTCAATATACTTTTCTAAAACTTAGCATGAGAAACTAGAAAATTCACAAAAGCAAAACACAAGAAAACCACAAAAGCAATCCTTACTCAATGGTACTCCCTGCCAGACAGGCAACAGGATAAAAAATTGGGAGACAGGTAATGAATCCAAGCAGATTTTTAACTGTACGTAGCTACATGGTAAAAAAATGGTTGGTAGCTTGTTCCTTTTAATGGGAGGAAAACACCTGATGCAATAAACAGGAGAAATAAGAAGGCAGTAAAGTCACACGCAAGCAGTAGCAATCCAGCACGTGCCAGTTAACTTCATAGCAATACTGGTGGAAGGTAGTTATGAGCTCTCCAGAATAGTTCTGTCTCCTAATAAAAGTCAGGGGTCCTCTCTTTCACTGTCAGGGTAAGCATATCACCTTTACTTTTAAATTTTTTAGAGACAAAGTTGTGCATCAGTTCCCGCTCAGCACAACCCAGTGCTACCCAGTCACAGCTCTGGGCCTCAGGCAGGCAGACCCCTCCTACAGACAAGACACTCAGGCGGGCATCAGGCCTGTGCCCTATTTTACCCTCAACTCTGCTCTCAACTTCTTGTTCTAACAGAACATTAGGGAAGTTTCATTTATGGGATAAGGCAAATAAATGGTATATTGCTTTCTAGGGAGCAGAGATCACCTCTGAACAGCTGAGTAGCACAAGACTACCTGTTCTCCACACTCACTGGGACCATGACAAGGTCCCACAAAATCTCTCACTCCTACATTCCTCTAATGCAATGTTAAAGGCTATAGCTCTTCTTTCCTTGAACTCATACTCAGTATCTATCGCCACAGAGAAGGGATTCCTGAGAGAAGTACTCAGATATGAACTAGAGAACGCAGCCTCTTGACTATCTGCAGGCAAAGGTTACCCATACAGAGAAAACTGGGACTGTCAGACTCAGCAATGAAATCACCACATTATCATGAGTTCCCTGCAGAATTCTGAGATGCTCAAAAAAAAAAACACAAAAAAAACCCCACAGACACAACCACCACTAGAAAGATAATTAGGCTTTGTTTTATATATAAACAAAACAGGAAACATCCTGTGCCCTTGTGTTGCATGAAAAAGTGTATTTGGGGTCACTTTTGCTCTTTCAAGCAGCTCATATTTGTGTTCTTCCCTACTTTGGTACTTTCATTTTGTCTTTTCAGTGGAAAATAAAATCCAGTACAGCCCATCCATAACTAGCCCTGCTTTTTAAGCACCAGAAATCATCTTCTGTTGCAGGCCAAAGCTACAAAGCTCGTACCACAGTTTAACAAAGGTGAGCATCTGAAAAGTAAGCAGAAGGTCAACCTGTGCCTTAAGAAGTGCACATACAGGATTCAGATTCTCTTTCTTGCTTTATTTTCACTTAAATAGACACGTACTCTTCATCATGCCTCATTGGCTATTTGTCTGCTGCTCTGACAGAAGAACTGTAACACCTGCCTGAAAATTGGGGGGTGGAGGTATGCTTTATTTCACTGGGGAGAAAAGTTGTTTAGCTTCTGGTTTTATTCAGATTTCTTTCTAGCCTTGTTAATTAGTTAATGCCATTGAAATATGAGTATTTCACAGCTAATAAAAGACGCCTGCTGTGAGTGACCTGTTGTCAGAAGTACACTTCATATGCACAAAAGACAGAATACAAAATCATACACACACAATGTGAGCATCTGAAATGGTACCAGCATTCTGGTGTTTTGACTGACTTGAACAACAGCATGGGGCCACACCTGGCTAAGTGTCAGAATATCTTCTTGCACTGTAAGCTGTTGCTTTAGATGCATCACAAGGCAACCACACGTATCCAATTGGATAAAAACACTCCCATGGAAAAACAGGTTTGGAACATGCTATATAATAGCAGATCTCTATGCTACTCCAAAAAAAAGCCTCCCTTCAAGTAAAAATCAGATATACCACTATCACTCACAAGAATTGCAGTAGTTACCACGTCTTAGACTAATGCGTGTAATAAAGACAAGAATGAAGTCCACTCATTGAATTACCTTATTCAAGAAGCAGTAAGAACGTACTAAGCCAACCTCATAGTTTAAGGACTTCAGTCACATCCAGTGTAACAGAATTGTTGAGACTGTGGCCAAACTGCATTCAATTTACAGAATATTAATTATCTACAACTTAGTTCTCAAAAGCACTGGCATCCTGCTACTGACCTACTGGGGGGCAAACTTGGAAGCTCAGTGAAACAATTTATGTACTGGAGAAGATTTACACATGTAGCACACAAAATTTTACCAAGCAACAAATCCAACTGCTATCCCAGTCAAGCCAGTGCTTTAAACGGTTGTTTAGGTCTGACCTTACATAAAAGCAGAATTTAAAAGTGCACACTAACTTTAGTGGTGGATCAGTCTTCAAGCGAGCAATGTAGAAGCTACAACAAAAAAGATAACACTCTTGTTGAGCAATTTAAATGCTGGTATGTTTGACCTGTTTATCTCTGTGCAAACGACAAACCATCTTGGATATACACCACTAATAACAGCTCTGTCTAGAGCAGTAAGCCCAAGACCATCCCTACATACAGCCATTCCAATTACTAAACCTGTGTCTCACAAAGTCTACGGAAGCATTTCTTGAGAGTAATGAGCCAAATTCAGCATATTATCATATGGTATTTTACCAGCAGATCCATGTGGCAGAAATCCAAGGTATTTTGCCAGGTTTCCCTTAATCTACAACAGTGCTGGACTCTAGATCCTGAACTCTTACTAGAGCCAATTTTAGAAGTTTAAAAACTCATGGCTGAGAGGATTTAACTTGGCCTATTCCGCAAGCTTATGACGAGATGTATAGTTATATGTAGAAATGTAGACTAGATTCTACTGCTACAAGAGAACAATGATCTTTTCTTTCTGGTCTCAAGCAGAACTAATTAATGAATTTCAGTACATTTGCCAGGAATCACTTTAGGAAAAGACCCAGACATCAGGTCATCTCTGTCTGCTTTGTATCACTGGGGTAATTAAAATTTCCTCTAAAAATCAGTGGGAGGCAAACAGCAAGGACAGAGTGGGATGAAAAAGGAGGGGAAATAAAACTGGAGGCTTAGTTATAGAGCTAATGACGATAAACTTATAAAAAATCATTAACAGCTTAAAGCTGTGCCATGATTTTGTTGCAAGAGAAAACCCCCACTCACTATCATAACCACCTACCACACAGAGCATGCATCTATTTCCTTTGAATACATGAACAAGAATCAGTACCAGAATCACTGTCCGATGCAAAGGAGGCTAGAACACACCAGGTTATTCTAAATTCTTTGAAATTCTGTTAGTGGTGTAGCCTCCACTACTAGAATAATATTTTTTAGAGGACAGTATTTCTCAAGACAAGAACAACGTCACTATAACTTTTTATTTAGGTTATTTCCCTTCAATACATACTTGAATTGCAGTTGGCAAATAAAAGAAACACACGGACACTTCAACTAAAGTTTATTGAACAATATAAAACACCATCCACCTAGGACACAGATACTGCTTGGCCCTTATGCATTTTATGGCTATGGTACTTCCTGCCTTTCCATGACAATTGAATATATGTTGATCAAATAATATATTATAAATTAGCAGCTAAATGAGTAGTGCAAGAAAAACTTATCACCAAGGACTTTTCTTGACTTAGCTTCTTTTCAATGTAATGCAAATCTAGTTCAGGTTAGATCCAGCAACCTGTACAAAACCAAAAAATACAAATTTATATTAGAGACAAAAATGCTTAAAAGAAGCCAACTGTCTTAGTGGTTCACAGTGTGCTTTTACTCTAATAGACTTTCTAAACTATTCTTCCTTTTTAGAATAAAGACAGTGCCATTCTTTTAGCCATTTTCTGCAAACAAAGAAACTATGTATTTTATGTTAAATTATAATTTTACTATAGATTAGATTTCACCTTGCATTTCAAGAAGTGCAAGGTGAAACTAAGCATCTTAAAATACATCGTCATAGCTCAGGCACTAATTGCATCCACCAGCTACTAATTGCAATCCACTTTTAACAGTAAAAAACACATGCCATAAGATGAACAGTTCTAGATTTTTTTTTTTCTGTTTGAAGGGATTGCAGAAGCTAATTAGAGCTATTAAAAGTTTAATAATAATCGAAATTACAAAAGAGTAACTTCTGGAGAGCTAGCACAAAAGTTTTATTTCAATACTAATTTATGTACCAATTCTAACAATTTTATAAAATTTCTAGTGTATTGAATTTTTTAAAAATAATCCTTAGATATCTAGTTCCTTAATTTTTGCATTTTACTATGGACAATATTAGATCAACTTGTTTCATTTCTGGTCTCGTATGATTCATTACTCCTAGTTCTCAAATACATGATTCAATGTATTGAATGTATATGAAGTACATCCACTAGAAGTACTTGACATCTAAACAGAATCTGTCTTCAGTGTACAAAATGTGATAACAATGAGTATTTCTAAAAAGAATATTAATTGTTTTTCTAAAAAGGTTTTCAAAATCTTCAACAAAAATTATGAACTCAATTAGAATCCTTAAGTAACTTAGCTCCTCAAGGTCACCATCATGTCCAGTCCAATACAGGTGTGCCTGCCTTGAAGTGGTTATCCTGACTTTTGCACTTCAGTATCTATATACATTGTAAAATGTCATTTGCTGCACACTGGCTCCTATGAGAATGCTCGGGATGTAGATTTTCCGAGGCTTTGGATTTTGATTCTTGAATTCCTCTAGAAACCACAAAATACTCTTATACAATAGTCACAATCATTTTATTTTCAAAAACAACAACAACAAAAAAAACAGATCAAGGGTTGAAGAATACCTGAAGCTAAGCCTCTAGAGGGCCACCAACCAGAAAGCATCAATAATGCTCCTGATGTTCCCTGGCATATTCTATTATTCAGTTACAGTGCAACAGAAGATGCAGCCTGAAAAGTAACCAAGCATAAGTCAAAACAAGAAACAGGAAAGATCCTTGGCTGTGAGCCAAGCTACAAAGCTCAGTAAACAAATAAATAAATAAATTGAAGGTAGCCTTTTCTTCATTGAAAAGATATTTGCTGAGATCACCTGCCTGGCACCCTGACTGCACATAACCAAATGAAACACTGTTTTTAAAGAACTGTGGACACTGCAAGTCTCGATCTCATACTAAATTGGAATATCTGCTATCTGCTCCTCTTAATACAAAAGGAACAAGAGTTTTGGACAAACTGCAAACTACAAGAGCGACAGAAGAATCTAGGAAATTTTCAGACAAACCTGATGTGTCTGTACATAAGCATGTACAAATGACACTAACAGCCACTCATTTGGCCTGACTACTTTGAACAATGTAGTTCACATTTGAGCTTCAATGAAGAAACTAAACATAGCCTGTAAAACATGACATTACAGTCTGGAGGACAGCAGTGAAAGAAAAAAAATATACCAAGGTTAAAAACGTGTGTCCTCTGATGGCTTGCGAATTATGAGCTTGTTGACTCAGCCTTTCTAAAAGTAGCACTCCTGATACAATGACTGCAGCTTCCACTGTATTACATCTCGCTCCACCTTTTAACAATTCATGAGAAGAATGCTCCTGATAACAGCCCATTCGCTGCTATCAACCAATCCATTTTATTCTTTGAAGGAAATGACAGAGTTAACAATGCACCAGGCTTGAAATATCTACACATTTGTCCACTGCACCAGCAGAAACAGCAGATTCACCTTCTCCTCTATGCTCACCTACTGTAATTCACACCAAGGAGAGTATTTTAAAAAGATTGCCCTTCCCTTTTACAGCTACAGCTCTGTGTATCTTGTTTAGTTTCAGGGAATACTTAAATTACAACCAGAAAAAGCTTTAAAATCAAAAGATTAATCAATCTAATAACCCAGCTTTCTAAAATATAACATATTCCTAGTTACTAAACAGAAAACAATGCAGGAGAATGTTTGCATGTATTTTCTCTTGCAAAGAGTGTGAGAAGTCCCAAGAAGATAAAAGGCAGCGCTTATGCACCTAAGTACAGAGCTAGCAAAAGCAACAACCATGGCCAAACACACCAAAGGTGAACATGATCTCCCCTTCATTTGTAATAAATACTCATATATAAACTCTTATGCACACACAAATACAAATAAATATCTATATGTCACACTTAGTTTTCTATAAAATTTATTAACAGAAATATAAACAATTACATAGAATCATAGGGGTTGGAAGGGACCTCGAAAGATCATCTAGTCCAACCCCCCCGCCAGAGCAGGGTCACCTAGAGTGCATCACACAGGAAGGCGTCCAGGCGGGTTTTGAATGTCTCCAGAGAAGGAGACTCCACAACCTCTCTGGGCAGCCTGTTCCAGTGCTCTGTCACTCTCACAGTAAAAAAAAAATTTCTGATATTCACCTTAAACCTCCTATGCTCCAATTTGTATCCATTACTCCTTGTCCTATCACTGGTCATCACTGAAAAAAGCTTAACTCCATCTTCTTGACACTCACCCTTTACGTATTTGTAAACATTGATGAGGTCACCCCTCAGTCTCCTCCAAACTAAAGAGACCCAGCTCCCTCAGCCTTTCCTCATAAGGGAGATGTTTCACTCCCTTAATCATCTTTGTGGCTCTGCACTGGACTCTTTCAAGCAGTTCCCTGTCCTTCTTGAACTGAGGGGCCCAGAACTGGACACAATGCTCCAAATGCGGCCTCACCAATGCAGAATAGAGGGGGAGGAGAACCTCTCTTGACCTACTAACCACACCCTTTCTAATACACCCCAGGATGCCATTGGCCTTCTTAGCCACAAGGGCACATTGCTGGCTCATGGTCATCCTCCTGTCTACCAGGACCCCCAGATCCCTTTCACCCACACTGCTCTCCAGCAGGTCAGCCCCCAACCTGTACTGGTGCATGACATTTTTCTTCCCCAAATGCAAAACTCTACACTTGCCCTTGTTAAACTTCATCAGGTTTTTCCCCGCCCAAGTCTCCAGCCTGTCTAGGTCTCTCTGAATGGCAGCACAGCCTTCTGGTGTGTCAGCCACTCCTCCCAGCTGGTGTCATCAGCAAACTTGCTGAGGATACATTCTGTACCCTCATCCAGGTCGTTGATGAAAATGTTGAACAACACCGGTCCCAGTACCGAACCCTGAGGGACTCCACTAGTCACAGGCCTCCAACTAGATTCTGCCCCATTGACTACAACTCTCTGACTTCTTCCTTTCAACCAGTTCTTGATCCACCTCACTGCCTGCTCATTAAACTCATACTTGATCAACTTATCTACAAGGATGCTGTGGGAGACGGTGTCAAATGCTTTACTGAAATCAAGATAGACCACATCCACCGCTCTACCATCATCACATATTGAGAATAAAAACCTGACCCCCTACCGCTACCACACTGTCACTATACAAAGCATCAGAATGAAATAAGATCTTTGCAAATGACAGTTCCAGCTAACCAACCAAACCAGTATTTCCTTCTCCACAGATTTCCATGCTACCAGTACAGGGATTTATATCATTGCTTTGTACAATATTTTCCTCTGTTTTTCAAGACACATTTTTATCTTATGACTGTAGGATCTTCAGAGGCAAAGAACTTGTTTTTCACTTGTATGTCCAGCACTCTCTGCAATGACGTACTGGTGTTTAATTACTGTAAAATGGTATGCACATGAAATATTGAAAATACAGTGTTTTCATTTGACTGCCTCATCTTGCTTATTCAAAAAACTGTTAAATTGTTTGAAACACACTACCAAAGGCAAAAATTTACTAGAATTCTGGAGTACATACAAAACCACCAGCATATATTGCACTAGTATCCATTAACAATGATTAGGCAGGATGGTATTCAGGTCATTTTAGCCAATATAAAGAAAAACAGTTTTTAAATTCAATACTTATCATTGAAAGCTGCAATAAAGTATAATTCTTATGGCACACAGCTTCCACGTAAGAATTTACTTTTTTAAATCTTCAGGAGTGCAACAACTTTTACGCTCTCCATGCCCCCTACAACACCTCACAGAATATTTACTTTGACTTACAAAATTACATTTAAGAAAATATATTTTAACATTCTTCATAAGGACTTCTCCTTTGCTTCTTCCTCCACACATGCAAGCACAGTACCCTGACCATCACAACTGAAGCAAATTTTAGTCAACTGAATTCCACTCCCTTATTATCATTTTTCTTTTATTAATCGGGAACATTGCCTGTGGGCAGTAGAAGATGAGATCTGTGTCACTTGGAAATTTCATACAAAGTTGAGGATTGTTTCCCAAAATTAACTGGAAATAATGTAGGCAAATCAGGAAAGAAGACTGCGTCCTTACAATTTATACATGCCATGTATTTGTCACGCAGCATCTCAGCAGACTGTTTCTATCCCCGAGAACATGACTTTAGTTTTGATTTTCTTTTCTAATCTAGTAAGTTTACTCACAGTACATGCTTTGTTTCTTTTGGAGTGGTTTAGCAGCATGCCAATACAGGTATTGATCCAGACTCAGTTCCTTTTAATGCCATCAACCGCAGTCACAAACGTGACTGGAGATTTGATACACAGTCTTCTTGCTATGCGTAAATCACACTAAGATGTAGAAAACACTAGTATTTTAAACAAACAAAAAGATTTGCAGTCAATTTACCACACTATCTGTGCTTGTCTCACATGGAAGGGCTTTCTGCTACCCACATGATAGAGAAAGGTTTTAAAGGGTTTGTACACACCACAGCAGAACAAAAGAGCTGCTATGACTTACACCAGAAACCATGATGAATTTCTTTGCTGTGCCTGCTGCCCCTTCTGCTATAGACTCAGCCAATCATTAAGGCATTTAACTTGAATTAAGTAAAGGAATTGTTTCAATGACACTTCTGATTAGTTATGTGCTTAAAGTTAAGCATGCTGAATACCTTTCTGAAGTAAAGGTCACATGGTTCTCTGCAAACTCTGCCCTAATGGAGATGCCTTGATGTCATTTCCCCCCAGCCCCACATTTTAGTCAAATGCTTGTTGACTGGAGAAACATTCAGGAGGTTTCAAATTGCTGCATTACAGGAAACCACAGAATCCTAGGGGTTGGAAGGGACCTCGAAAGATGATCTAGTCCAACACCCCTGCCAGAGCAGGGTCACCTAGAGCGCATCACACAGGAACGCGTCCAGGTGGGTTTTGAATGTCTGCAGCAAAGGAGACTCCACAACCTCTCTGGGCAGCCTGTTCCAGTGCTCTGTCACTCTCACAGTAAAGAAGTTTTTCTGATGTTTACGTGGAACCTCCCATGTTCCAGTTTGCACTCATTGCCCCTTGTCCCATCACTAGACATGACTGAAAAAAAGCCTGGCTCCATCCTCCTGACACTCACCCTTAACATATTTGTAAACATTGATGAGGTTGCCACTCAGTCTCCTCCAAGCTAAAGAGATCCAGCTCCCTCAGCGTTTCTTCATAAGGGAGATGTTCCACTCCCTTAATCATTTTTGTGGCTCTGCGCTGGACCCTTTCAAGCAGTTCCCTGTCCTTCTTGAACTGAGGGGCTCACCACAATTACAACATATTGCTTCTTGGTCTTCCATTGCAGCCAAAGGCAAAGAAATACGAAAGCTGATAGAAGTCTTCTTTACAATTTTTTCTATGTCCTTTTACTAGGACTTTAGAAGATCTCCTGTGTTGTCAAAAAATAGTTTCAGCTTATCACTACGTGACTGTACCCTGAAAGCATTTACCTGAAACAGAACTGCTTTAAACATGCAGTGATTGCTAAGTAGAAACACAGGCCACACCTTGCCCTGTCACTTAATACTCGTGAACGAACAACTGACTTCACCTGCTTCTGTTTCTTCTGTCTCATGAATACTGCATGCATTTTGTGCTGCAGTATATTTTAAAGCTAAAGATTTTCCAAGTATTCCTTCATGAAGTTGATGTTGGCTTAAGAGTTCAGTAGTATTAAATTCTTGTCTTCCTTTTAGTTTAAAAAAAAACCACAAACAAACAACTATAGAATCGCCTAAAGTAAGAAAAATTAATACATTTCTATTTCACGAAATAAGATGTATCTATAAAACTGTTTTGAACAAAACAAAGCTAAAACAAAGATACAGTGTTCCTAAAGTATGTAAAACATTTGCCCTTTATAAAAAGATTAATACAGAAAACAAATGAAAAGTACCTGCCTTATATATAGGACCTATTGAGTTTTTCACAATCGATGCCTTTGAGATAATTTTGCCCATAAGTTTTCTGAAATATAGAAAAAAGTATCTCTTAACATACCTATTCCCTTTCAACTGACTCTGGCTTCCTATCTCCATAATGGACTTTGCCTAGTTCTCTCTTTTTTCTTTTAATTTTCTTTCATGTCATATTAATCTTATTTCTGTTTTTGCAACCTTGCTGTTTGTACTCACTATTCTTTTCTCCTCCATGTACTGCTTTAAATATTCCAGTCCCACTGATATTTTTTTATTCCAACCTCCTCCCTCATCATCTTTCATTTCTTAAGACTTCTTTTTTTATCCTCTTGGGTTTTTTTTCCCCCCTCTTAAAATAATGTTCAGGGAATTGAGAAACCAAAATGGCTCACATTACCACTGAGGCCTCTCTAAATGGCAAATGAATGAGCCCTCTGAATAGCGACATTCATTCCAATGAGATGCCAAAACTTTGTAACAAACAGCAAGATGAACACGCACGCTCTTCACGCTGCCATGGAGTGGACTGCCCTTCTTCCTCACCGCAAGTCAGAAATACAGACAAGAAGAGCTCAGAGGTCCAAGGTTTCCAACGTATGAAACCCTTGGGAAGAAAAACTAATTTATCGCCTGGAAACTCATTTGTGTGAGGAGGAGAAGAGAAATCAAAACCTTTTTTTGGGGGAGCGAAGTTCATCAGAGGATTACCTACAGGCCAGGCAAAGATAGTTCCCCGTATTGTACAAGCACAGCTGCAGTCAGCCCCTGAGTTTGTTACCTCAAGAAAAGGAACACCAAGGAAAGGTATAACTTCAAAGAAAAATGAACACAGTTATGACACACAAACATTAATTTATTGATGATTTTTTAAGTGAAGGGTAGGATGTGGGACATGGAAATCAAGGGAGACCAGACAGATATGGAAGGGAGAACAGGACAGGACAGCCAAGTATGAAATGACACTGACCTTAAAAACCTACAAAGCAAAGGGAAACAAGAGTGCTGGTACACACAGCCCAGTCAGCACAAAACATGGCAATTTCAGGCAAAACTATAGAGAGGTCAGTTAATTTCACACTTGAACATGCTCCTACTTAGCCCAGCATTTCTGGCTGACCTTCCCCTACAGACATCTTACAGAAGCAAGCAAGACAATTCACAGGTCCCATTTTTCTCTGGACTGGCCTCACTTCCACAGAAGACGCTTCTGAGGGTCCTAGGTAAAACATTGTCTCAGCTTGGGTCTAGTTTTTGTTCTTTATTTCCAAGAAGTGATCTGCTTCTACAGCTCATCTTCTGACTGGACACTGATAAACACTTTGCCTGGAAGAGACTTATCCACAACAGACAAGAACAAAAGCTGAACGATTGTTTCCGCAATGCTCTTCTCTTTCCCTTCTATCTTTATCCTTGTGCAATTCCAGTGCCAGCTGTGCAACACATGAGGCTGCCCAGTCTACTGCCAGTATTCAAGTTTTGGCATTGCTGTCACTTTGCAAAACATCTCCTCCTCAACCTTCTATACTTGGTTCATAGCCATGGCTTGAAAGGACACACACAGCCATAAACAAGATGTCGCAAGCTGATGCCGGGGGGGCTATCAAAGTGGTACTGACTGGTTTCTAGCCAGCAGGAAATAAATGTAGATATCAACAAAGCTTAAAAAACAACAACAAATCCAAACAAAAAAACCCAAACAAACAAACTTATACACTAAGCATGATATCCTTTTCTCAGGCCACATCCCCGTGTTCAGGTTTACACACATGAATTGCATAGAAATTCTCTAATTAGGACTCAGTAGAGGGATGATAGTGGAATGACTGTACCAGGATTTGAAAGCTAGTAACCCCATTAATTATGTCTCCTCCTGAAAATGAATTGTGGATCTCCTTCAGTAAAGGTGTCTACACAAGACATAATAAACGTTGATAGAATTTAAAAATATTTGAGGAATCGTAACAGTTTTTTACCATTTTGCCTATCAAGTTACCGTATTTAAACCAGAAGTGTCAATGGGTATTGCTTCTACAGTTCAGAAGTTCAATAGTTTTTCATTTGCTACAGATGAAAAGAAATGCCTCTTCGCAGTCATAAATTATATATGCATGAAGTGTTGCTTCATATTCCTTTGTGTCAGTGTACCTCCACCTTGAATCCACCGCTATTCAAACAATTCCAAACTTAGCTTCTGTGAGCAGAGGCTGCTAAAAATCAGCAGAGGCAGAGTAGTGGCTGAATGAAATATTTGAAAGTATTTTAACCATAAGCTAGTGACTTTTCCTAGGATTTCATCAGGGCTATAAATAGCTAACTCAAGACTCTCAGAAAGTCTGAAACACATAGAAATTCAAAACAACAATATTAAAATTAACATTAGACTGACAATAAGCCGGCTTGTCACTAAAAGTAGGTCCTTGGTCTGCCTTAAATGAAGAAGGCTCACTTGTAAAAGCAACATATTCAATTTGACTATAAATTTTTTTAAATGCCTTAACACACACCTCTCCATTGCCTTTTGATATAAATACAGAAAGGTCACGCTTGGGGCTTCCTGCCATCTTGGAAGCAGCTCTAGCATGGGAGATGTTGCTGCAGGCAGAGCACTGATAGCTAGTTCACTGTTAGAAATTACAGTGAAACGACATAAATCCCTTAAAAAATTACAGGCATAAAAACACAAACTTATGGAAAATTATGTACTATCATTTTGATGTAGTTTCCATTCCTTGCCTCTCTACATTTTCAGAGGAGCAAGAAAGGCTACAACAACTGATGTTGCAAACATTAAATTCATGTTCAGTTTTTCAAGATGTGACTGAGCTGGCATAAAAATAACATGGTGCTAATCTATGGTCATCCAGTGATTTGAGTAAGCAGAATTCAACCTCAGATTCCATATATTATTAAAACACCCTGGCTCTGCTCTCTCTTCATTTTCTTACATTTGTATTATTACTTCAATAGCTTCAAAATAATGAGCTTACTGCAAGGTTTACCTTCATTTACAAGGTCCAAAATTAATAGCAGGGCTTACAACTCTTGGAATATTTATCACTTAGAACTTGAGCCACATCTGCAGTACAGTATTTTTCCAACAGAACAATACCGTATCTGCTCAATGTGTGTGTGTGAGGGCACCATTACACCCTAAGTCCAGTAAACCAACAAAAGGCCACCATGTGGATATAGCTATGACAACAGAAGCTTTGCTCAGCCTGTATCATTCAGCATAATTACATTGTCAGACAAACCTGAGAGATATTATTTAGAATAGATAAGACATCGCTTAGATAGCCAATTTCAACACTATTAACCTTTAAAATAAATAACTATTTCAATGCTTGGAGTGCTTAAGAAAGAAGAGAGGAAAAGGCACATCCTGGAATTTTTCCAAAGCACTTTTTTTACAATAAGAACAAGGGAGATGTTGCATGCCCATCCTCCCAGTACAAGCAAAGTAGCTCCAGCATCCAGTTCTACAAGTCAGCTTAGACATATAGGGCTCCCAAAGCCGTATCCAAACAAAGAAGTCTCTATCACATGCAGTGATATTCTGGACAGTATCGTGTAAGTCACACTAGTAACTGGCATTTGCCACAGCAGCAGCAACAACTTCTATTTTCAGTATAACCTCAAGTGCAAAGGCTTAAAATAACACACATTCAGCTGAAAACAAAGGAAATGTTACTACCTGCTTCTCTCATAATGTTTTTTACCCATAAAATTCAGACTATAAAAAAGTCTTCTTTTTACTCTGTGAACTCTGAGAAAAATGAAAACACAGAACAATTAATTCTGACTCCAGTCAAAGTACTTAAAGAGCTTAAAACTGAGCCTGGGCTTTCTCTCTCCCAGTCTTATATCACTTTTCCTCAGAAAAAAAAAATATAGGCAAATATAACAATGAAAATCTGTGTACTATACTCACAGGAGCCCCACTACTGCCAGGAAGTGCACAATCTGAAGTGTCAGTTTACCTATGAACAGGAATACTTACAAATAGCCAAAGGTGTGCAGTTTATAGAATATATTCTTTAGAATTAAGATATTTGTAACATTATACTTAACTCCACACTACCCGCTAAGCCTAGCAGATCACTTTAGACAAGGCTCAGAAACTGGAAGATGTATCAAAGCTCACCTTCTCGTGATTTTCTATCAGGATTTCAACGACAATATTCTGAAACTTCAGGTCCATGATGGCTGCTACAGTTTCTTCCTGTGGCCTCATTAAGGTTGGTCCAAATACTACCCCTAGATTTGCCACAGTCATTAGATTCCTCTTGGCATGTTTTGAAATGCTTTTTGAAAAGAATTGAAGGGAAAAACAGGAAATAGGTTATGAAAAATTTCCATTACTGTTGGAAACTTCAGCCTAAAAATGAAAACATTACATTTCCTTAATCTATGTTTTAGAAGCTTGTTTTGTGCAAAGTTTCTTCAAATAAAGTCTTATTGAATGCTGGAAAACAGAAAAGCCATTCTTCCAATAGCAATTTAAAAACAAAAGTAGTCTCTTACTAAACTTAAATATATAAAATGCACTTAAGCTTTGGACCAGGGCAAGTGTGAAACCAACTTAAATTTGCTAACAGATCTCCACTATTCCCTTTGCCAGAATTTGCAAAAAGAAAGTATAATGTTCCCTTTCTCACTTCAATCAAACCCTCAACCGCTGGCAGGACTGCTAAAGTAAATACTTATATGGCTTCATTAATGGATTAGATTTCTGCCTTTCCCGCCAAAATACACACAGCGTGAGTCAAATGTCTTGTCTGCTTTTGCACTTTTGGTTCTTGGTATTGTGTATGACAGCATCAAGATGGGCTTCAGCTCCAGCCACACTTAACTAAGAACCTTTGTAGTTAAGCAAAGGTAAGGACAAGAGTTCTGACAAGGTAGGAATGCAGGTCGTAGCACTTACTTGGCTAGATGTTTCACCAGAATTTCCAGCATCTCTTTGTTCTTTTCTGGGAGTTTATGGACCAAGAAGTGAACTGCATTGACTCGAGATTCAGGACTCCCACTTTCTGTGGGACATAGAAATAAATACGTAAATCAAAAAATGAAATTAAATAAAATCTGCAGAAGCTTCTCCCACCCCTGCACAGAAACACACTGCACACACTTTGCTTCAACCCTTACGTTATCTCCAAACATAGCTATAGTGAACATATGCGCTTTGTTTTCACAAGTAATCTTGTTCTAGAATTACCAACTTATTTGCTTATTTTGTGAAAACATCTTTCAATCCACCTGCAAGAGGAAGCCTTTGTTCAACTATTTTTAAAAACTGACAGATGTAGTTATTATTTTGCTGCATTGGATTCATCTGCTTACAATGATATTGCAAGGCAAGAAGCAATGATACTGGGTGCCACAGTGGAACTTTACATTTTAGCATCATTAACCGATTGTCCTCATCATAGCACTCAGGTTTGTTGGCACCACGACGCTAATGACCATGTATTTCTGCCACCTTACTCTGCAAACCATGTAAGACAACACATACAGAAGATTCATATGCTCAGAAAGAGAAAATGTAATGAACTGTCAAGACACAGAAGAAAAATAATGCAAAAAACCTACTGAGTGAGGTTACTTCAATAAAAGGCCCTGAATAACAACAGCATCCCTCTCTAGTACAGTACAGAAATAAAGTAAAAATAAGCAAGAGGCCTTTTCTCTTTGTGTGTTACATGTCGAATTTAATAATTTTTGGCCTCTACAGGTTTCACTAGTACACAAATGAAAACAAAAATCTGTAAAAGATTAAAATAGTCCCTCTTCCTATTTGTCAAAGTTATATTAAATCACAAAATTACATCTCAGTAGTGGTTACAATGAGAGGAGTGAAAGCATTTATCTTGTATATAATCACACTTAGTACAAGGTACATATAAAGAAAAATTTAGTATCTACTCTGAATGCATGAAGTTTTGACACCAAGACCACTCATCAGGTCCCATCTTGCTATAACACAATTTTGATTGTTAAGTGTATTTCATAGAAAATTAAAGAAGTATTTCTCAGTGCATATTGCTACAGATTTGTTTGTTTTTTCTTTGCATATTGCTACAGATTTTAGGGTTGGGTTTATATTCTTTTGCAGTGAACTCCCCTGCACAGATTGTTAAAAAACAAAACAAAAGGCTACAAAAAATGCAAAACATTTAGCTTCTAGTCAGCTAATCAAAATTCAGGCAACCAGAAAAACAGAAGCTTCCTTTAAAGCAAGATTATTTTACATATATGTGAAATCACAAACCCTAATTAAAGAATGGCTAAGCAAATTAATCACAAGATACAGTCAAAGCTTACACAGTTTCCATCTACACTGATATGTATAATGAAAGGAAAATTGAAAGGAGAGCCTTTTTAATTTTTGTCCCACTCCCCACTTGCAAGTTTCAGAGAAAAGGATATTCCTTTCTTTTCCTGGTGTTGTTGGTTTTTTTTATAGCCAACGGAGGAAACAACACTGACTACCTATTTTTAAGTATACTGTAACTCAGATTTGCAATGTTGATTAAATTTCGCTCCCCACTACATATAATCAGCCCCTCCACAACATTCTTTACTATTTATGAACACTGCACTATTTAAAACACGTAACTTCAACTGAATCCTTTTATTGAGCCAGACTATAAAATAGAGAGTGGGAAATAAAGTGAGAAACTGCTGACAAAACTTCATAGGTCAAGAAACTAACACTTTTCGATACAAATGAGCAAACTCACCATCTCGGTAAGCATGCTGATATTTTTTTTTAAGCTCTTGGCCTCTAAGATGTGCTTTGGCAATAAATTTCATTGGCTAATTCTCATTTTGAATTAAGGACCACAAGTGAACACATTCTGTAGACCTGGAAAGTTATTACAGCAGTCTGAAGAAGATAAAGCAATTGTCTCAAAGTTTATTTTAATTTTGCTTTCCACAGCTTGCCAGAAGTGCTACAGGCTGGAAGGAAAATCAGCTAAATATCCGTTTGATACTTTGCCAAAAATTTTCTTACACAGTTTCCCTCCATCCTTTTCCAAAAAAATTCCATGTGCATTAGATACCATACAGCTGAACTACAAATGCTGTTGCACCTTCTCCAAGTCTGTATTTAAACTGCCATAGCGTAATCTGGTCTGCTCTTCCTGCCTCCTACTAATATCTGAGGAATATTTAAGCCAGACTGGATACAGAGCTAACGAGGCACTGAAAACAAGGGTCCAGCAGCTGTGCTTTAAGTATCCAAATGAGCCTGAATTAGTGTATTTCCTTCTACTAAGCTTCATGCTCTTTATAAATGGAAGGAAAAAAAAAAAAAAGCAGCAGCAATCTAAGTAGATGTTAATCCTTATGTAATTAAGATAATAAGACTGAATATTTACAATGTCTGTCCAAAAGCTTTTCCACAAAAGTAAAAATTGCACTATGCTAAGTCTGTCACAAGCTTGTCTGTCAACAGACATGTTATATATGGCACATACTATAACTGAACACTAGTTAAAAACCTACATATTTTTAAAACATTTCTTATTCCTGTATCTTTACTGGGTTGAAGAATTTCTGAAATTGCACCATGCTCCTAAGGCCACATCAGTACTGTAAGGAAAGATTTCTATTTGAACTACAGTCATATACTTACTGGCAGGAATGATGAATTCTCCATGCAACTCGTATGTCATCAGTGGCTCTGGAAGGCTTCTGTAAAACAAGGATGACATAATAAATTCAGTTATATTTTTTTCTATCTGTATTTACTCTAAGCAGGAAACCTTTTTAACATTCAGTAGTATAACCTTCACACTGGAGGAAACCATTGTTACAGTGGCCCTTGAATTTAATTATTTCCAGTTTGAATGGCAAATTTGGTATTACCAGGAAAATAAGACTAAATACATTCATTATCTTCCACAAGCTGAAGAGACACTTCCAACAAGCACTTTGGTTGGCCTTGGTGCCATAAGGCACCTTTCCAAATTACAACACCGAGACTGTTTCTCAGATGAAGACTGTGCACACGTACTATGTAATTAATTCTTCATTAGTGTTTTTAAAATATAAAGAATCACAAGTCAGTGCCTTACTGGAAAGAAATAAGGTCCTAAAACAGTTAAGTTTGCTGAACAGCAGCCATCCAAAAATCAAACTTCTAAAGCACTTCAAACGGAAAAATTGAAATTGAAAAGCTTAGTCATCAATAAAAAATGTACTGAATAATGGAAATCTGAGTTAAAACATCAGAGTTAAAACCTTCATGTATTAAGTTGATTTACTGATGCTTATGAAATACTGGAGTAAACACTCAGATGGGAAATAACGTAGGCAGGAAATACTTCATCATGTGCACTTTTTTTAATTTATTTTTTTTCTTTTCTTTCCTGTGGTTCATAAGAGAGACTTCATCTTGATAATAGCTCTTCAGTGCTCTTTGATTAAAAATACTCTATTTGTGCTACATTACAAGAACACAGAAAGTCTTATTTTTTACTCTCAAGATATTATTACTATTGCACCTACAACATCAGAGCAAGGGCCAGAAGGAAGAGGAAAATATTAACCATTTCATAACCTTTTCCCTTCTACCACATTAAAACAATACAAGGCAAAAAACACTTTTAACAATCTTAGCTGACTTTCAGTAATGGTGCACAGCAAGTTTACTAACAATTCATGTTTCCAAACCATCAGTGAAATGCTTACTTGTCTAACATAAAAACATTTGGGCCTTGCCTCATATGAACCTGAGTACTGCTAAATTATTTTGCTTCACCAAGACAAATAAACACAGTACTTACACAAAAGGTACCTGCATTCCAAAATATAGGAAGATTAAGTAACATAGTTTAATACACTGTATAGGAGAACTGGAACACAGAACTCATAGTCTGAAAAACAGATGAGAGACTGACTTACCGCAGATATTGCTTCATAGCACTAGTAATTGTTTTCACTTCCCAGTCTGTAGAGTTTTCCAGGTCAACTTCATTGCAAGTTTTTGCATCTAGAAAGCAATCAGAAAGAGAAGAGGGACATGAAAAAGGCAATTCTAAATCAGTATGCCCCAAAAGAACAGGAACACATTGAATATCCAATAACAATATCCAAACCTCTTTATAAGTTTCTAAATTTTCATATTTTAATTTTTAAAGTATTTCCTGCTGATTTTTTCTTTAATGAAGGATTAAAAATCACTTTATATAGAAAGATCTCTAAAGCAATTGGCATTTTCATACCTTTAATTAAACAGAATTATGTAGACAAACACAGAAATATGTACAGAAACAGTTTAGAAAAAAGACCCACTAAGCATAACTTATCTTTTCCTCTTTTCTTTCATTATTTAAAATGCAAGTACACTGAGAAATCTTTTTTAACTCTTTCCACAATTTTTCTTGTAAACTGCTATTTTGGACTGCTGATGAGAACAGCCAACAAAGCGCAGTTTGACTTCCTGACTGTGTGAAAACCTTTAATGGGTGCTTCAAAAGTAGAAAAAGGACCCTTCTCTATCAGTAAGTTACCACTACAAGCCTGAATGCTTCCCTTGATCAGTTTTAGCTGAAGGGAAAAACTACTTGCTTGCTTGGCCATTTGTCAGGTTCACAGAATTCCTCTCATCTTTTATCAGGTTAGTTAGTCTTATGACAGATCAAATTGAACCATCATATGTCTGAACGACCCACCAGGTGACAAATTATTGTTAAAGAACACAGAAAACAACACAGCCCACTGGAATATTTTTTTGAGAGAAAAAAAAAAAAAGACCCTTTTCACCTCAAAATAGGATGCAATAGCTACCTGACACAAGAAGATCACAGGTATATAGCCAAACTAGTCCAAAGTGTTTGGTAACCTGAAGTGCTTGAGTGCCTGTTGATATTACTGCTGCATGTTTCTGTCAGACACTACAGTAAACTACAGCAGTAGCTGACACAGATTACGTGTTCACCAGTTCATACAATTCAGAATTCATTTGTTACTTTGCTTGTCAGACAAATGACAGACATTTAAAAAATCAAATTAGGATCCCTGATTAAAGGTGCAGTCTTTTTACTGGGACTAAATAACTCTGTTCCAAAGGCTGTGCCAAGCAATTATTTCTGTAACTGAATATTCTCTCTCATTATATCAATTATTTAAATCTCATTTTAAAATACAAGTCAGATAACATTTTCTACCAAATCATCACTAGCCAACCATTAACCAAAATATTCAAGACTGTCTCAGGAAACAGTTTCTTTTTTATCTTTTCAGCATGCTAGCTTTTTCTGTGTTCAAATTATCTTTTTTTTTAAGAATAAAACTTTCCTACTGAATTAATTAAATAAAAACTGCCATCACATCAGAAACTAGTGAAATCTATTGGGATTTTGTTACTAAACCACTATCTATTATCGAGTTTTTAAATAATTGCTTCATAATCATCAACCTCGTTTATAGTCAAAGGATGTGTTATATGAAATTTGTTGATGAATTTGGAGATGAAAATAACAAGTGCCTGTATTCCAAAGCAAGCCTCTTCAAAAAAAATAAAGATAGAAAGTATTGCTGAAATATTTCATTACCTCTTAGGAGAGGGGAGGAAAACACAATAGAAAAAAAACAACAGCAACCAACCAACCAAAATTTGACCCTACTACCAACCCTGACAGCCCTAGTGTGATTGTAGAAGCCATCAAGACCTAAAAACTTATTTTCACTTTTGGTTTCATAGCTTTATGTCCCACCACCCCATATAGTTGAATGCTCCTGCTCCATTTTTCCCTCTGCTTCAAACAACCCCAGCCATTATATGAATTGGAATCTGAACTGGGATTTCAAAAATGCCTCTTCTAGTTTCTATGCTACTTGTTCACATAGCAGCCACTGCACACTGAATGGCAACTTTACACATATAAAAATAACTGTGCACATTTATGGAACAGCTTTTGACAGATCAGCTCTAAATTTTATGTAAATCTTTCTGACAATAAGGGAGCTAGAGTTTATACACAGTCCAGTTCTCTAAACTAGGTTAGGTGGAGACTCTCTCTGCTTTCATATGCAATATGCCCACTTTAGGAGTGCATGCATGTTGTCATTTACTGTATATAAAGTAATAAGGAATTCAGTGTCATTGTTTCAAATGCTGCTGGTTTTGAAAAGGCAGAGGTACCTGCAAGTTTTCTGCAACATGTAATATCTGGCATTTTTCACCCCAGGTAGTATCAGAAACAAAAACTGAACTCAGCAGAAACTCCAAGTCCTTAGCAGTCACTTTACCACAAGCAAGGGTCCGTATGAAAGCTGACCTATGTAGTATCTTGTACGAAATCCATGTGGGCAACTTGTATGAAATGAGCCACATCAGAACCATAACATAGATCATAGTTTAAACAGGAATTGGTCCCTGATGCATTTCAAGAACTGAGCCTCCTGATGGCTGACAATGCACTCTGAATTGCTTATAACAGATTCCCATCACATCAGAAGTCCTAACTCCATATCCCTGTTTATAATTAGGTATCAGATTATCATAGAATCATAGAATCATAGAATTCTAGGGGTTGGAAAGGACCTTGAAAGATCATCCAGGCCAACCCCCCTGCCAGAGCAGGGTCACCTAGAGTACAAATTAATAGTAGATTAATATAACATTTTCCCTTTAAATGAAATGACTGTTTTCCTTACAAATGCCTCACTTAAATTTATACAAGATTATTACTGCAAAATAGATCACCATAGCACAATGGTAGTTACACGTAAACTTCAATGACTTAAGTTAATTGCAAAATTAACCTTTTTTGTAAGCAGAATTTTGCATTTAATTACTGAGCCTCATTTTACAGAAGATAATTTCACTAGATCTTTGCATTAAAGATTAAAATCTGTGTGTTAACAGTATTAGAAAACATGTCGATCTTCTCATACTACCTGGACTCTCCATGTACTTTCCCAAATTTTATAGAAAATATTCTGAAAAGGAAACAAAACTGCATTCTTTTATGTCCCTGGTTACCACTTGGAAGATTTTTTTGCACTTTGGGCCTTTCAGATTGTGAACCTCATAGTCAATGATACATAGCTTAAAATACTTTGAAATTTTATCAAACATTTTAAAATACAGAAAGTTAATATGAGGTTTTTATGATTCTGAAAAGATTTTTCATATAAAAGGATATCTAAAAGTATACCCAGAGACAAAGGATTAAAGATTAATCAGTCATTTTAAATTCTCTGTACCACTGTATATCAAAAAGAAACCCTCTTTATTCTTCCCTGAGGACAGACAGATAAAGAGCACAGATAGGATCACTTTCAACAAATCACCTGAAAAAGAGCACCTGCTTGCACCCTAACTTTTTTCTGTTCAGTATTTTGCCTCACCTTGATACCACTGTATTCCTCCTTCAAATAAATATATGAATCTTGTGAATGACAAAAAATGTTTCTAATTTTAAAAAATAACTAAAAGCAGATGCTGGAATCGCCAGTAAACTCTTCCAGCTGCTACTGAACCACTGGCAACCTGAGTCTATTTAATTTGGATACTACTAATGGCAAAGAGGAAAATTTGCCTGCCAGACCTGCACGCCCAAGCTACTAAGCCAGTAAGAACAAAACTGAAAAACATCTTATGATATCAAATGCATTTAATCAAGACACTCTGAGTGATAACACATTATTCCTCCTATGGTCAATGGCTAAAGCTGGTTATTGTTTATTGAGGCTAACTCCAACACAGATAAATAACCATGAGATTCTGTTACAGATCAGTCATTTTTATTAATCCCAGTTTGTATTTCTAAAAAGAGTCTTTTGTTGCAATACTTTAAAGATACAGGCAGGTTTATGTGCATTAATGGAGAACAGGCTGCTGTTAATATTGATTAAAGTAAGATATTGTAAATTAATATTTAGCAAGGTCATTATGACAGATTGTTATGACACGCAGGTCCTCAAGCCTGATGTCTTATCATTTCTGAAGAGACAGCCTGTTTGAAAAAATAAAGGAAGGAAAAGAAAAAAGTCTTACAGGTGGCACTGAACTGACAGCAGCATATAATATAAAAGCGCTTTGTCATTCACATAATGTCTGGGGTAATGAAATGAATTCACTTTCTGGCTTCCTCCAGTTTGCAGTGCCAAAGAACACTGTGTTATCAGCACAGATGGAGCATGCATGGTTCTGGAGAAGAGCCTGGTGCAAACTGCAAACAAGCTTCTTTGCATACCAATGAATCCCTGAGAATCAGACCTTTGCTGTCAAGTGACAGGTTTGGAAGCTCAATAAAAATGAACTAATCCCAGTGGTCTTGTCTGACTGCATGTACTGTCAGTGCTCAGGAGAAGAAACTGGGAAACACGACACATCTTGCAGTCATGGCTACTACTTTGGTAAGAGATATCAGGCAGACAAGGGATTCATCCAGGTCCCATTATTTCTTGTCCATGGTTTTGTTTTCTTTTTCTCCCCCCTCCCCTCCCCAGGACAGCAGAGTGGCAAGAGAACTACAATCATTGGGAGTAAAGATGCATCAAAATTTCCAGAAAGAAAAGGAGGAAAAATGTTTCTGAGAATAACTTTATGAATCAAAAAAATCTTAAATGTGTGACACATGGCTAACTGGGTCTAACAGAGTCCAAAATATTACCCACATATAAGAGCTATACTACTAAGTTTATAGAAACAAATTCTTTCTCCATCTGTCTCCCGCCTTGGTACATAGCTATTATTAACACACATACCATATTCCTCCTCTTAAACAACAGACCTCTTTGCCAATAGGCTTAAACTAAATGTCTTATTTTGCACAATGATTAACTAAAGACACGTGGGTGTGTACACCTGTACATCTTAAAGAAGGGAGAAGAAAGGTGGAAACTTCAAACAATGAAGAAATAAGCTTCAAACCTTCTTGACTTTGGTGTTTTGAATTTTCTGGTGAGACCATTCAACTTAGGCTGCTTCAATATCATGCCAACCTTGTACAAAGCCCATTATTTGCTCCTGTATGTTCCATAGCAGATCTTGCAGTTTATTGCTACAAACTAATTATGGTCTTGCTAAACCAGGGGAACTTACAATGATATGGGGATTATTTGCATGAACTAAAGCAAACTAAATATAAAGAACATATAAAGAACAACAACAAGCAGATAGTTTTAAAACTAAATAGTGACAGTAAAACATTAAATAAAACATTGAAAAAAATATTGTAAAAGAGAGGCATACCCATCAACAAACTCAGAAGTCTCTGGACCTTTGAACTCACCCCCACAACTCTGTACAATCCTTGGTCATTTATACCTACAGTGCAAAAAGAGAAGCAAAAACAAGGCAGAAGATCAACCACAGATTTAGCATTAAAACTTTTACCCAGGCAATAAACTCTTCTCAGACAGACTACATAGTATTAACACAATCATAAGAACATCATAATAAATAAAATATTGCAATAATCCTTTTGTTCTTCTGCCTTTCTAAGATAAGTTCACATTATGTTTTGATGAAGGTTTCATGTACCTCAATTCCACTTCAGAAACTGTGAGTAAAATCAAATAGGGACAAAACTTTGCTTGGGAAAAAACAACAAAAAAATCACTGGCTGTTTTCAATTTTTTTAAATTACATTTTGGATACATCAGCATGCACATTCTAATACTGCAAAAACTGAACAAATGCTGAAGTAACATTTCTTTCATAAATGTAATTTTCCTTTTTTCCAAATATGTGGCTGACAAGAAGAGTTCAGATAAAATAAAGGAAAACTTGAGCCTATTCCCAGTCCTCAAAATTTCTTTAACTTTGTAAATGCTTTTCATTGAAGATACAAGGCACATTCCAACCCACTGTGGTACACATACTAGTTAAGCCCAGAGGCATCACCACAGATTACTGAAATCTGTACTTCTGGTTTTGCTTGGGATGAATAGAGTAGCTATAACCAGAATAGTCTTTTCTGTCCCCTATTCTCATTTCATGTGGACACTGGACCACTTTCCTGTCATTCCTGTGTGCCCTTCTATCCGCTCACACACATTTACTTCTCAACCTCTTTCTACCTCTTGTCTTCCTTTACCACATTCAGTTTTATCTGCAGGGAAGTAAAACTATGAACATAAATTGAAAGAAAATGTGAGGGAGAGAAAGGTCAGGGAAGGAAAAGGGTCTTTGTTTGCTGCACTGTTTCAGTGTTCATATAGTGGGATGTAAAATATTACAGTCCTCAAGCTGACACGGATGTTTGAGAGGCCACATAACAAGCAGCCATCTACAAACACCACCAATACACTACCTCTATATCTACATTGGCCTGGACAAGTAGAAATGCCACAAAATACCTGTGTTTCTAATCTAAGGAAAAAATTTCAAGTAACAGATTATGTGGTATTCTTATTAAAAATATCCTTCAACAAAGAAAGACTTGTGAAGAATTCTCAGTTTCAATACAAAACTGTTCCAACTCAGAGAAAGAAAATTAAAACCAGTCATATGAGAAGTTTCTTCCCAAATAAATATTACATGATGTAAAAATCATTAGCTTTTTAATGAATTACTGTCAGACACCACCATAATACTTGGCAATAATTCTCAAATATAGAGAACTCTGCATTTTCTGCCTCTTCCTCCTGCCTACCCCTTGCTACATCTTTTAATTTTTCTCTCACCCCTTCCTCTTCCTCAGTCTGCAGCCTCCTGGGCCATTGCTCCAACTGGGCAAAACTGACCCCTCTCCTTCCCCAGGATGCAGGCACCATTGTAACAATGATGAGTCTTAACCTAGATGTCACAGTCAGAGCTGACTCAAAT
Organism: Apus apus; assembly: GCF_020740795.1. Lineage (NCBI taxonomy): Eukaryota > Metazoa > Chordata > Aves > Apodiformes > Apodidae > Apus > Apus apus. The sequence goes on along the minus strand of NC_067285.1, from coordinate 57,317,598 downwards.
TAACAGAGTAAACTAGATCTCCAGTATTTCACCTGTCATCACCAAAAAACACAACTCTAGAGTATGCTTGCAGTTTATCTGTGCACAAAAGAAAAAAAAAGCAAAACAGCTATGCAGCCACACTACTATTCTTCTCAAAATATGAACCCCACCAATTAAGTTTTCTAATGATTCCCAGAACAACAGTGTGATAATTGCATGCTATACACCACCTAAAGACTGCCAACAGTAAAAAAATTATATTATTTGATTCACTCCAAACATGGATGCACTACAAGTCTGTCCTGAGAGCAGCAATTATTTTTTACTTCAACTTTCTCAGAGGAGTCCAGGAAAATTCTTTTACAAAAGTAGCACCAAGCTTTTTAATGCATCACACGTTTTTTTATACAATCTCCTCCACTACTTTCAGTGCCATAGAACAAGCATTTTGTATCCTATGCAAGAAGCTAAAAAGCTGAAGAAACACTGTCAAAGTCAAATACAGCTCAGCTTTTGCTTATCTCAGAACTTATTTTGTGACTTCCTGTGCTTCTAACATTAAAATCAGGAGAATCCCAACTGTGCTGATCCCATACATTTACAGGCTTAAAAATAATTAAGGCCAAATCACAGAAACTACTGCTCAGTATTGGAATGGACATGATATGCAAAAGTCTCTAAAATTACAGCAGTATTGAAGCTAAGACGATCTTCCAGCAATAATCATGGCTCTGTGATAGTAATTATCAGAAAATTGATCACTTTCAAATTCATCAACCTGAAAAAAGCATAGCTAATTGCAAGCAGACGTCAAGAAGTGCAGAGAGGAATTAATATTTCAACATAGTTTTAAACGATACCTGTAAACATACCTTCAAATCATCTTTTACTTCAAATACATAAACCCAGTTTGAAACAATACCATATCTGATTTAATCTGCACATTTCAGATCTTCAGCACACCCAAGACTGATAAGGCTTGGCGTTCACAGAACACAATTGACAAGATGACTCATCGCAAGGAATAGCTTCCCACCGACTAAAACGCTAAAGGGCTCAGACGCTGTGTCTGCCGGCTCAACCAGTCACTATTGGCAACTTTGAGGAGTTAAACCACGCAGCAGAATTTCCTTCATATTTACGTTATCTCAAGATATCTGGCTGTCTGATACTGGAATTTGGCACAGGTATACAATTTGCAAAACATGCTTAAGAAAATAAGGTATTGTAAGTAAAATAGTACTACTGTATGCAAGGTATGTAGACAAGTTTACTTCGTGGCTGGCATCTTACATGTGGCTGACACGGATTAGTAATATAGCTGCAAGCACAACTTTTTATATCAAACGCCACAGTAGAGAAACAGCCACAGAAGCGACACGCTAAATTCAAAGTAATGTCAGATTTTTTTTGTTACGTGAAAAGATTCTCTGCTTCCTCTTCACCATCTTTCTCATGAACAGACAGACTGGAAAGACAGCTCGATGCTGCCATCTCTCTCTGCCGCTCAGATCAGCAGTTCTGGAAGTTCTAAAATCAAGACAAACACTGCTCTGGCAAACACTTACCTACCACATCCTCACAGAAGGTACAAGCAACTTCTTGCACACAAAAATATGCACAGAGTCTTTACTATCAATGCAAAAAGTTCCTTGATGGTCCTATAAACTTTTACCCCGTTGTATTATTCTCAGTACAGAATTATAAATAAAATGCTCCGAACAGAACCCAAAAAGGCGCTCTGAGACAAAACACAGGTGCACATCCAACCAGCACCGTACTCAGTACTTGTGAGACAGGCTGCATTATCTTGATGCCTCAGTGTCTCCTATCAGGTAAAGCAGAGCCAATGTCTTATAATGCAACGCTGAATCAGAAACGTACATACATTTTCACCAAGGCACTGCCTTTGATTCCTCTGCTCATTCAGAGCAAATAATTTCCTTCTTGGCTTTATAAAAGCAAACGTAACTGAGAAAAAAAAACCCTAGCCATTGACAAGTTTATGTTCAATAACACTTTCATGCTCTTCTCTCTCTGAATACCAGACTTTTTCTGCTATGACATGACAAGTCTAATCTCAGTTTCCACCCACACTAGACTGTCCTCTCTTTCCACCCACGCCATCCTCACACCCATTATGATTAAAAGAGATAAAAACATGGCACATAAGCACAGTCTCTGAAGAGGCATCTGTCCTGCTTTCTTCTGCTGAACATAACTTGTCTTTGATGTGTTATCATTAAAGTGCAATAATCAAGTAAAAATTGTTCTAAGAACGTGTATATGTACAAAATTCGCAGCCTGAAAGATGGATTTTCTTCATCATAAAACTATTTGGCCAAACCTCTCTGAGGCAAACAACTGAATTTTCCCTTGACCATCCATTTTGCTTAGCTTGGTAGACATCAGCAGAAGGTCCTGCAGGTTCTGCAGAAAACAGAAACTGATCCTTTAGGAATTCTTCCTAAAGTCTGTCTCTTCCAGTGTAAAGAGAAGATCCATTCTATATTGAGGCAGGGTTTTGCAGTGAAGGCAACTTATTTGCTGGATGCCAGCTCTATCTGCAGTGTTTTCCAGCTAAAATATTCAGATTCTAAATGCCAGTAACTGAAATTTTTTATGTGGTAAGACAGGCAGACCTTCTTTGAAAAAATATTCGAAAGAAGAGAATGAACAAAAGTAACACCAGATAGAATATGGTCTGATCTGGAATAACATCAGACAAGACTAATACAAAAATGTCCAAGAGAAAAAGGATTTCAGACACTTCTTGCTGTTTAAATGCTAAATTCTCAATATCACAAAGGCTGCTCAGTCTTACTAATAATATTATAATAAGTGGAAGACACTGCTTTTAAGTAAGACCTTGCATTGACAAGAAGTGTGACTAACCCATGCTTGTGTTCAGCTACCTCATTTGAGCTTGACTGTGATATAAAAAAATAAAAAACTTCTGTGCAGTTCTATATCTCTATAAAATAATATACTATTCCTGAAAAATTGTATATCCCCCCTTTGGGAGAAGGAAGGAAGGTCAATAATTCAGGAGGAAAACAAAATTCACTCAGACAAATGTCAGTATCTCTTTTAACAAACCAAGAAATACACCGTAACTAATTACATATTTAAATCTCTTCACCTCTTTAAAAAAAATACAACCAAACAAGTTCTCCACACAGTATCATATACAACGCAGTGAGCCTCAGAGTGGCTGGTCACCTCACATTTCAGCATGTCCATACAAGGATTGTTGTCTCCTCACATGGCATCAATATCAAAAGCTGACACTATCCAGTGTCCAGATTACAAGGGGTGTGTGACACAGTCTCTCCACAGCCATGATCCCCAACTACCTCTTGAAAACTGTCTGCATACTGACCCCTCTTCTGTATCCAATTTTACAGGTAAAGCAATGAGGATATGCAACAGTAAACCTGACAGCAACTTTGTTTCTGGTGCGAGACTAACTCCACCAGACCTACTACAATACTTCTCATTTTTCACTTTGCCTGTTCAGCTTCTGTTCTTCCATCTTGACTGAACAGAAAACCTCCAAAGTCCACAAACGGAAAACTAAAATTAGTCTATTACAACAGCAAAGCAAGGTACAGGAATTGCCTACAACTCACAGGTTTTTTTCTCAGCTGTTTCTCATGAACATTGGCTTCCTTTGTCAAGAGATGTCCTATTACACCCTTCTAAGCACCTCTTAAAAATGCACTTCTTGAGGGAAAGGCTGGGGCTGGACAGAAGGAAGCTTCTGCCCAGCTCAGTGTAATCAGTGTAATATCTACCATGTTAAGTCTTTCTCACCAATCTACACGGGACTAGATCACATGGGTCCTCCTCAAAGAGCAGAGCAGCTACTCCACTCCCTCCACAACCAGGCTGCGTTGATCATTACCTCGTGTTTCTACAGCACTGATGCACTTTTTGATGATGGTGAATCCTATCTTGTCCAATTGTGCACCTGCAAGGAAAAAAAAGTTTGAAAAGTTTTAAGCACCATGACATTGCTGTCTTTTACTGAAAAATACGGCTGGACTGTATGTGGATATAGTTATCACGTAGCTATTACTTCTCAGGCAAACTGTAAATATTCTGCAACTGGAGTATTTCTTCATTTTTTCTTAAGAAATTCCCCCTTTCTCCTTCAAAACGCTGTCTAGCCCAAGTACAGGCTCATTCTGGTGTTAGTGGCTTCACCAAATCAGTTCACAGCAGCAGCCTTTGAAGAATAGGATCTCTGATTAGGTACATATATTGGCAGATGCAAAATGGAATTTAACAGTATATACTGCAACGTCGACAACATCTGAGAGTTAACCAAATGGGACAAGGAAGTACTTATGATGAAAAAACATAATCATCAACAGCAGGGCTTTTATTGAGTCCTAGCCTAAGCCAAAAAAATTCCCACACTTAAGATACAGGACACATGTATATCATTTCACAGCAGTTAATGATCTGACTCCATAAGCACAGATGCATTAACAGGATAACAGCTGAGATCCAGCACTCCTTTGTTGTTCATATTTTATTTTTTTCTTCACATTTAAAAGCCTATATTGCAAAACTGCCCTTCCCCCATTCATCTGGCCTTCTTGCTCCTGGGGACATGGTCTTGCACCATGAAAATAATAAACTGTGGAAAAAGTTCTATTAATAACATCAGGATCCAGCTTTAACCAACAATTTAATAAAAGAAAAAGCAAGCATAAATTGCCTGATAAATGTAGTAAGGATAACTGCTTTGGTTCATATATTTTGCTAACAGAAGAAAGCTGATACCTTTTAAAGAAAGTAATCTTCTATTCCATATTACATTTTATATTTTAAATGCACACATTCAGGTTTTTTGCTGACCTTTATGTTCAGCTGTGATTTCTTTTAAAACTATACTTATGTATTATGACAGATGTGTGTACACAATCTGGATTAAGAAATTGTGATGCATTTACGTACAAATTAACCCTTTTTTGAGTCAATTTCTGGCATGAAGTATATTGGCAAAACCAGAGTGTTTCTCTAGCTTATGTCAAGTCCTACAATTCTTACCTATATACTAAACTACGTTACTGTGAAAACCCATTAATTATAAAATCCACAAAGTATATTCAGAAATCTAGTAAAATATTTAATTACATTGGATCCACATAAAAAAATTTACCTTTGCCTTTCTCAGTTGTAAAATGTAAACAAAAAAATCAGCTTTAATAGTAATTTAAATACTTACTTCCCTCTCGTTTTGCATTTGCTCTATTCAAATTGATGAACAGCTAACGCAAAAAGAGTAAAAAGACAAATTATTGTAAAGACTTTTGCAAAACCAGAAACAAGACACCCTCAATCTTAATGCCCCGTAGGTATAAATACAGCTATTTACAGCTAGAACATACCATGTTTAACTACAACAGCTCTAATAGCAAGACCAGAGGCCTGTGCTCGTTCAGAAAGTAGATAACTGCACTTTTTAAGAGGTGAATTTTTTAAAAAATTCTCAACACAGTTCCTTGGGGAGCAGAACAATGTTAGTTACAGCCACTGAAATTAACTGTGATTTATATGTTCCATGTTCCTATGTTCTCTGCAGGTTAATTCCCCGTAGTTCAAAAGCTCACTCAAATCATTGTGAACTGCTTTGATGAATCCTGGGATTAATATCCCAGCTCAGCATTCCCAGAAGTTTAAAGTTTACTGGGGACTCCAGCTCAGACAACATGGAAGGGTAACAAGCACTTCTGCAGAAGACACAAGAATTTTACAACAATGAAGTAATTTAAACTTACTGCTAGCCAACTACTGGAGACAGACACGTGATCATGTCATTGACTAGAAAACACTCCTATTTTTGGCCCACAAGACCAATATAATATTAATTATTATAGGAATAACCTGCAGTGAGTTTCAATTCTGCAATTCATTGAGTGGTTTGGGTTGGAAGGGACCTTAAGATCATCTAGTTCCAATCCCTCTGCATGGGAAAGGACACCTCCCACTAGACCAGGTTTCTCAAAGCCCCATCCAACCTGGCCCTGAACACTTCAGGGATGGGGCATCCACAGCTTCCCTGGGCAACCTGTTCCAGTGTCTCACCACACTCACAGTAAAGAATTTCTTCCTAATGTCTAACCTGAATCTCCCCTCTTCCAGTTCAAAGCCATTACCCCTTGTAACAAGTCCCCCCCCAGCCTTCCTGTAGGCCCCCTTCAGGTACTAGAAGTCCACTGCAAGTTCTCCCTAGAGTTCAGACCCATTTTCTGATGTGAAGCAGAAATTAAGCACATTGAAGTACAACTTGAATGTCAAACCCTTGACAAGGAAATATTATTGTTGTTGTTGTTATTGTTGTTATTATTATCATCATCATCATTATTATTATTATTATTATTATTATTATTATTATTATTATTATTATTATTATTATTTTCTTGCCACTAGAATGCAGTATGTCAGAATAAGGCTAAGTGGACATCCTTATACTGGACATTTACTAGAATGCCAATATCATCACTATGATGGGAAGCCATTTATAAAAATCGATGCTGTCATTCCAATGAAAAATATATCAGCATTAGCAGTTATCTACACTGAGCTTTACCAAATTACTCATCTCTCCTCAGCTTTATTTCACTTTTATTCTTTCTTCATTGAACATATCATTTGCATAAATGGGATCAGGGAGCAGAGGGCAAGATAATTTCTCTATTACGCTATAAATTACTATTAAAAAAGTATGCTTACAGCTTCTTTTCCATCCAAGGCTTCCATCCACAGCTTCCTGTCTTCCTCAGAAAATGCCTGCATGGTCACAGGAGCTCCAGGCCTGCAAATGTACCAGTCACACAGAGTAACTGCATTCACCAGCAACTACAAATGGCTTGTCAAATTCTACTTCCAACTACAAGCAAAAGCACAATGTCCTAGAAGTCGGGGTTGGGTTGTTTTTTTTTGCTTAATTACTGAACATTGCTCATCTTTAAAATAAAAGAAAGGTACAGAACTGATAAACACAGTAGGAAATAGGAAGGAGTGGGAGGAAAAAGGAAAGTGAAAGCAATTTGCAAACTATTTATTTGAAACAGTTCATTGCTGAAAGTTTGTGGATTCCAACACTTGCTGGGAGTTACTGAGTTTTCTGAATTCTAAATAAACTTGCTCTCTCATTGCTGTGCTGCTACATAAAAAATAGCTTTTGTCAACTTATTGGATATGCAGTCTTCAGCTTTAGAGCAGAGACAATTATTGTAGTTTTCCAGTAAATATAAAAAACAATCACATCTTAATGCAGTGCCTCATTACAAAATTCCACTATTATGACTTCCCTAAAAAGCAAGGATGGACAACTGTGGGATGTAGAGATTAGTAAACAGAGATTAACATAAATCTACTTTTGTCTTTAATATGAAACTAATAAGAGTAATTGTGTGATTCAGCATAGTGTACAACCAAAGAGAGTTAAAAGCAGATCAGTTATTTGGGTAATTATTTTTCTGCCAATTAAAAAAAAGTCATTATATTCAGCCTGCCAATACTTTTGGCAAATTCTTAAATCTCATTATATAGAGATGGATAGAAACAGAGAACTAATTCATAACATTCTCTCTCTCTCTTTCTTTTGTATTAAATCTGTCTCGAAGTAGCAAAATATGTTTAGGGGAAAATGTTATCCAAAAGCAACTGCACAGGAAAAACAAGTACAAATCCCACTTTTACTTAAAGCACTAATACTCTACACATCGTGCTCATATTTTTACAACTAGAGATATTTCTATTTTGTTTTCACCTTGCCATAAATTTTATGAAACCACAGAATTTAATTTCAGTGTAAAACTCCATAGGTACAAATACCTCTTGCTCAAAATCTCTTCAGACGTGTGAGAACACACAGACTCTCTAGCAAAGCAATCTAAACTCAGGAAACCCAACTATAACTTTGGAAAATGGCAGCAATCAAAGAAGTGGGAAAAAATTGAAACTCTTATTGTTTTCAGTGATAGATATTGAGCTTTTAAGAGTGGGTAAGGGAAGCCTTACCTTAATTTCTGCAACTGATAACCCTTATGACTAAAATAAGCTAATATTTACATTAGTAATAAGAGTACACAAAGCAGCTTCTCAAGCCATACCAGCTTTTTTCAATGCAAACTGGTCTGCTAGTATTGCAGGGCTGCAACCATCATACACATGACAATTTAAGCATTTGGTTAAAAAAAAAAAAAACACAACAGCTAAAATAACTAAAAAAAGCCCACACACTGATTTGTTGTTTGTTTTTTGTTGTTTTTTTTTGTTTGTTTGTGGTGGTTTTTTGTCTACGTTCTTTTAGTAGTTACAACTAAAATCAAACAAGTTACTTTCAAGCAGGGCAAACTTTCCTTCCTCTCTATAAAACTCTGTCAAAAGTATCAAAGGGCCTAGAGGCAGGACCTGGAGGCATTACATCAAAATCAGTTTATACTGCACAAAACATTATTTATTTATCTTCAATTTAAAGTCAAAAGAGACAAAGCCTTCCCTCCTCCTTGCCCTGTATTTGTAAAATTAAAATCCAAGACGTATTTCAGAAATATAGCTCTTTATCAATAGGAAGTAGTTTCCTACCCTGAAAGACCTCTGCTGTCTCCTTAAGATACAAATTTCTCTATATTTACCACTAGTCACCTCCAATGAAGCATGATAGAGTACAAAAAATGGGGGGGGGGGGGGAGTGAAAAAAAAAAAAAGCACTTTCCAGGGACCTAGGCAGGATCCTTGCACCCTCAGAGCCTATAGTCATAAGTATCAAAGTGTAAAGAAAAAATTAAAGTTCTTTAAATATTCAGCTGGCTTCAAACTATTCTCAAGTCACACACAATGCTGAACATTTGCTACTGAAAAGTCCTTCTTTAAATTTTACAATCTTGCCTCCTTTCATAGCACAGGAACAAAGAAAACCCTATGGCCAGCCATCAATCTGTATGTTATTTTTTAACTTGTACAAGCCCAGGGATAAGTGTGCCCTGAACTGATACCAAGGAAACAAGCTAACTGCCTGCAGCACAGAACTAATCTCCATGGGAACATCTCAGTGCTACACACATATATTATTAAAAGAAAAATGTCTGATATCAAGGTCACAGTGGATCAGTTGTGTCTATTATATCTGGACAGAAAGATGGATTAGATTTTTCCCACTTTTACCAGAGAAGAGAATGAAAAAACATTTTGCAAGATCAAGAAATCACTACTCTCCATCCATCTCTGTTCAAACTCCAGATACCCCGTTGAGCAGAGATGACACACGGAGGGGGATACACTGACATTTCTTATAGTACTTTTTTTGCAAATTTATCAGACTCAGTCTGAAATTTCTTACTCGTACTGACCAATACAATGACCCAAAAGGAGCTCATGTCAAGAGTTTAAAACTTTACTGCCTTTCCTACTGTTGGAACACAAGTTAATCCACATAGTTAACCCACATAGTTAACCCACATCCTCCTCAAATCAACAATGCAAGTTCAAAACATGCTGTAGACTTATGACAAAAGCCACCTGATCTGTATATTAGTATCTTGTCATCTGCCATGTGACCTAGAAGTTTTCAGATGCAGTGGTAGTTTTGCATTCCTTTACTCATTGCTTGTTCCAGAAGCAGGCATGCCCCAGGCAGGCCAGTTTGGCCAAGCAGGCTAGCCGTAGCTTCTGACCTAAGACTATTCACATGCATATGATCCTTATCACAGACATATTTGCAGACCACTAGGAATCACAGGACATAGGGGCCTGACAGCATTGGTCACATTGCATTTAAAGTGAAGGACACTCTGAATTTGATTTAAAAAAAACCCCAAACCTATAAAACTTAAAGACCTACTATATGATAAATTAGAACGTAATTAAGTGGTATAAGTAAAGAGCTCAGAAGGGGTGGAACCAAGAACTCAGCAACAGTCCACTGATTTATATCTAGCATTTAATGCTAGACATGGTTCTGTTCTACACAGACATGATCTGCACCAAAAGAACATGGCATTACCACAGCCATATTTATTTGCAGTACCCTATTAAGCTAGATTCTCTCACCCTCATAAATGAAGATTACAATGCTGAAAAAAGCAGTATTCATCATATTTTAAGATCATTTTAGCAAAATAAATATCTGATCCTTCTCTTTTGAAATAAAGCAACAAAACTGTGATGTTTCAAATAGGCAGTGGCAACAATCTTCAAGAGGCACAGGATGATTACACCAGGCACAAAAAGCCTCAAAATCGCAATGATCTCATTTTCAGTCTGAGAATCCAGCAGAAACCTCAGCATCATGTCATTTTGGAAAGCAGGCATATGACATAATATGGCCATGACTGTATGAATTATTACTGTGATCACAGTCATTCACTAGAGCTATATGTACTTCAATTTAAGCCATGTTTCTTCACAATGATAACAATTCGTAACAGTTTTGCTGACTTTTCCTATGCTTTACTTTTGTGTGAGCTCAGACAAACGTCTACATTTCAGTTTAGAGCCCCTCTGCTTCTGCTACAAACAACTGAGGTAGAATCCAGCCACAGCAGTGCTTGTCTGCTCCTCCTGTGACTATTTCCCACTGGCACTTAGAATAAGCATTGAAAAAACAAAGAAAATAAAACAGTAATATTACAGTAACATTAACTACTACTTAGAAAGAGTCTTTCTAGTATGTTTCACAAGCTTACCTGTCTGATGCTTCTAAGTCAAAACAGAATCGCCTGTCTATAGTATCTACATTTCTTTTAGTACAATACATAAGGACGAAGAGTTCCTCATCACCCTGTGAAAAGAAAGTTTTTATATGCTTGAACCAGTAACTGAAAGCTTCAGTAAGCCAATTATACAAACCAAGTAAGGTAAATTTGCATTAAAATAATGGCAAAAGCCCTATTGAAAACTGACACTTGCAAAGAATTTGCTCATGGTTCCTGTTCAGGTCTCTGCACAGTAGCACTCAAAGTCCATGGTCATTTATGGGCCATAAATGCAAAAATATTTAGTCCATTTTAACTGGTATTTACAGCATGACTCAGTACCACAGAAACATAAACTAACAAAAATATTTTGCTAGAAAGATTTTGCACTTTGCAGTATAAGTACAAAAGTAAGAGGCTTCTCCCATTTTCTGTCAGACAATTTCCATAGTAAAGGCTATTGCTCCAGCAACTAGAACAAAGTAAGTGTCCTTTAGTATCTGTAAACTGTCTTACAGAACCAGTCTTTTATTCAACCAACACTAGGATCTTACATTACCTTTACACATTCAACAATCAAATAAACTCATCTGTGAATGCTACACAAATTGTACCAGATTGCATCAAGATTAACTGCATATTTTAATTATTTCTTGTCTTACTCAATAGCTCCAGACACAGGAAGTTGCCATTGAAGGAGTAATTGCATTGTGGGTTTCAGAACAGGAGAACTTTTAATACAGCAAAGATGGCTTCAAAAGTGTTCTAGAATGCAAAAGCTTTTATACACATACTATATTAACTAAAATGGGTTGTTATTATTATTATTAGAGTAAATCAGGATTAAAAATTCATAGAAGTACTGGAAGACAAATGTCAATCAGTATGGCAAGTTTTCCAGAGCTTTTGAAAGATTCTTCCAAATTCAATATATTTGTAAATATACACAGCCCTCAAAATAACAAAAGCCATCTCCCCTCTGCTCAAACTATGGGGATATAATAGCCTGAAAAAATTCTAACAATGTGATTTTTCTAACCAATTTAAAGATAGGGCAGGGTGCTACATTTACAGGAATATTGACTCAAGCATTATTCTCCAGCTTCAGATATCCTTTTTCCTTGCAACAAAATGCATTTCATCCATATTCATGCATTCATTTAATATGCACCATCTCTGAAGGTGCTGAGTGGCCTCAATAACCAACTATTTCAACAGGAATTTAAGCCATTTAAAGATCAACAGCGCCTTGGCTTTTGAATATTTCAGATGCTAGCAAAAATACCTGAAATTACATTAAATTGTCAGTACGAATTATATTCCTATTAAAATCCTCACTTCTAGTCCTTACATCTCTAAAAGCAAAATCTGACTGGAACATAAAAGAAAGGAAATTCTATTATCCTGAGTTATACTTCAACAAGTTAAATGCCTCGTGGATAAACCAGATTTCAAATGGTGAAACACTGCATGTTACCAATACCATGTTCTCTAGTATTCTAATAGGAACAAACTGGAAAGCCTGCAGAACTCTTATCTATTAATCCAACAGTTACTTTAGGTTAATGTCCTTAAATGGCAGACCGAATTACAGGAAAAAAAAAAAGTGGCAAGGAGGTAGAGAGGGAAAGTACTTGACATATCTTATCTGGCACATTCTCTGATCTTGCTGCAGAGCAAGTATAAAAGAGTAGAAAATTTAAAATATACTTACAACTTTTCCTCCTGATCTGTGTTCAAATGGAATCATAGTGAACTTCTTTGTCTCTTTCCTATAGGTACAATAGTGCTTCACCCAGCTGGAACCAAAGGGAGCAGGCCCTACACAAAATGGAAGCATTAAATAGTATGTATTTTTTTCCAGCTTGTGTTTTCTTCTTCTGCTTTCCAAAATGATACCTAAGAGTTCTGCTTAATTCCTAAGTATTTAAAACAAATATATGAATTATGAAGATTATACAAAGTAATACAAATATTAAGGAATGCTCACTCTTCTAAAAAAAATATATATATATGTAGTATTTCACATTTAAGCTTAATCACAAATGGAAAGAATTACTAACCTTTGTCTCACTACTAAAGACAAAATATTTTTTCCCTATTAAATAAATATCCCTTGGAAACTTTATTTTAGCAAAACATGGAAATCTAGCTTTACACTTGGTAACTCAAAGCTAAATGACCACAGATTAATGCACCTACATTGCAAGCTCTACATTATCAACTGATTAAGGTCTGATCACATTTTCTAACACCAAAACTCATTCCTAACTGTTCATCAGCGCACACCCAACACAGGATACACTTACTTAAGAGCCCAGCCTACTGCATACAGTATTACTGACATTTGCACCATAATGTTAACTGTTAAAACTTGGATTCTGACTCTCTGTCTCTCCTTACTTTTTAATAAAGGTCTGCAAAGTAATCTTGCCCTTTGAAGGACTGGCCCAGAGCATAAGGGAAGCCTTTCATAAGCAGCTCAAGCTGACAGAGATTTCACTGCTCCTGACCTGGGAGATCTCAACTGCCTTGCTACTCCTCAACTCAACTTCAGCCATATTTGCCTCTTCTGAATCCTTTCAGGTGATTCTAAAGCTTATGATAACCAAGACAAGCAAACTGATCACACAGAATAGCAAATTTTCTTATTTTTTACTGCTAGTTCTCTTAAAACTTATTTCTGAACACTGCAATACCAACGTTTCCATCAAGAATGTTGTAGCCTTCCATTTGTGAAACATTTTACAGAAGTCTTTAAGTAAACAGTAATCAATTAAATATAAAAGTAAAATCTCTCATCAGAATAAGCAAACAGACTTTCTGTAAGGGCACAGATATAAAAATACGATTTATGCAAAAAAAAAACCAAAAGAAAACAACAAAAAAAAATTACTTTGTGGTAATTCCTTGAGTGGTAAGATCTCTGCATCTTAGTCAGCTTTTTTACTAGAGTGAGAAAGATTTTAATTGTTCAAACTATTGACAGGATATTATTTGTGTGACATGAACCTTCACAGTAAGCTTTTCAACACTAGCAACCTAGCACATAGTCTGCTTTATTTGACCCTATGATCACAACAAGGTAATGAAAGCACATCATTGAACCAAGGAAATGACAAGTTAATTTCATCGTACTAAACTACCCAGCTTTCAGAGGCTAATTTGACAACTCACGTTGTTGTCTGACAACAAGTATCTCATAGTTCTAGGAGAAATCACTAGCAAGCGTTTCAAAGTAACACAAAATGCATCCTTTGGTCAAACAAAACTTCCACAAATTCAGTTACCTTTGCTAAGAACTGTCACACTTTAAGCACTATGCTATTTTTCTGAGCCATGGTAACACTGCCATTAGAAACTCTGAACATTTACTCAGACGATTCTGTTTCATAAATTGTATATTCTTTGTGTCTTCATGTTACCCATAAACTAAGATTTGCCTGTATGCACAATATGGGCACTATTAGAATACAAAAATACACTTACTTTTTTCCTGTACATAGAGATAGCCTTCCATGGTGAAGTGATTTGCTCTTTTATGTTCCTGAGGATTTCTCCTGATCTTGTTCATGAGCTCCTCTACCTCTGATCTTGTTCCTTCAAAACGATTTCTTGTCTAAAATAAGATGGCCAAAACCCATTAGCAGAGAGAGTGGAAGAAGGACTTAGCCTTCCTGGCAAACAGGAGTTAAAATAATTATTTATAAAATAAAGAGAACTATTCAGGCCATTTCAGGATAGTCAGTGCACAATTTTCATTTGTTTACTTTTCAAGTTTTCTGATATTCTTCAAATTAAAGTGTGGTTTAGATATTAGCTGTTGTAACTGTGGAAAGCACACAAAGATTGCAAGGGTAGATTTCTAAAACAATGTGTTAGCCTATTCAGAAAGGAGTGAAATAGTGAGTGTAAAATTACTCTATATTCGAATATTCAAGGTTCCTTAGAAAAATATTACTACAGATGTTGGCTTAATTAATGAGGTTCTTTACTTGTTGTCAGAAAGGTGAGAATTTTCTGTGGTTATTGAGAAAACAGTGACACGAGGGCCAACAACAATGTATACACATTGAGATTACACACAACATAAGTTTTGATCACACAGGAGCAGAAGCATATTTGTTTTTTACAAACAAAAAAACCCCAAAAAAAACAAACCCCAATGACTAGTCAATTATTATTTCTGAATGTCACTCATTCCAAAGTTTGCAAGCAGCTGCAAGAGGAATATTTATTACAACATGAATAAGAACAATCGGAAAGAATCACATCATTCACAAATTATACAACAGGACTACACAAAATAACAAAGTAGCTCACACCTCACACAAGAAACTCTTCCATTTGGTCTGAAAAACACTGGCAATTGTCCAATGAGCAAATAACAAAACAAAAGCAATCATGGTAATACCTAGTTTTCCCCACATACCCACTTGCCCAGATTGCACAAACTGAAAACATAGATCTAAATTCCAAGATAGCGTTTTCCCCAGTTGCACACATGGTTTGAGAAAAGCACATGCTTCCACACGCATGCTTATCTGTCTTGTTGCTTTTTGAGACCATCTTTAAATTTCTGAAAATGAAAGAGCTTCTGAAAATGCTGCCTCACCTATTGTATTTTTTCCCCCAGGACAAGCACACAAGTGCATACAATGACAAGTATATCGTGAATATAAACAAGTATCCATTCTTGTGCACAGTTAACACTACAATCCTGACTGGCTACCTGTACATGCAAATTCCAGATTTATGCTTGGAAGAGGTTTATTCGTGGGCACAAACAGTCCATCTGTAAACCAGCTCTTCAAAAGTTTGCTTCCCACTTGCATTTCCTTTCTTTCTCGTCTTGCAATATTAGCTCCCCTCTATCCACTGCACCTCCGTGCTGCTTCTCATTCTGTGAAGCCAAGCATGCAGAAGGAGCAAGCCTGTCCTGAAATTTACTACAGAAGCACTGATATCTTCTGTTATGGAAGTATGCTTATGAAGATACCACTACTCAGTTCCCCTACACAAAACAAACAATAGCACAAGAGGAAGAAAATTAAATAAATAGTATCATGACACATGATTCATGTCATTATGTATTACAGCAGCCGTAATCCTCTCTTCCACTTTCCAGCTCCCTGCTACTGCCTGTTAGTTAAGCCATTTCTAAAAGTAGATTGCAACACCTGAGAAGTAGTGTCTGTGACTTAATTCCAGGTGCTTTTAGAGGTCAACAAAACAGACAGACCATTATGAATTGCCTCTGGCACATCGAAGTTATTCTGAGCAAGTTTTATTCAACACATCTCAAAGAAGCCAAAAGACCATCTGACCAGTGACTCTACCAATTCCATTGCTTCAGCCTGTCACCTTGCCTTCTGCTGAACAGATCCTGAATAGATCACACCAAGCAATTTGGTGTGGTGTACAATAACTATTGGTGGGCCCTGTGTAGCCTGCCCTTGAGGGAATACACTGTTTTGTCAACTATATCAAGGGTACTAACATCAAATTTCCTTATACAGTTCTGCACCCAAAACCAACAGGGATTTTTTTTTGAGACAAACAGAAACTCCAAGTCACACTGCTGGCAGAGATGCCAAAACCATACTGATAAGCCCAGCTGATTTTCTTTCTTCTTCTTAGTTATGGATCATACAGCCCTATCAAGCAATGGCCCTCAGACATGATCATCATATACTTGACTCCAAACACACCTAAAATGCTGTGAACCTTGGCATTTCATTACCCCTCCTCTGGATTCTCCAGTGCTGTATGCACTTTAACAGACTTCATTCATTTTTAAACTCTTTCATGCTAATCATTGCTTTATGCCTCAATAAAAAATGGAAGAACAAGTGTTGTTGTTGGTTTTTTACCTTGTGTTTATTTTTTAGAGGAGTATTATAAAAAGAGCTCACCGGAATTAGCGATGTGGTTGGTTAGCCAGGAGATGGCACTACATCCCCAAACTTCACAAAGCACGAACACCGAGGAAAGTATTGGCAATACAGATGCTGTCTATACAGTCAGTAACTTAAGTGTGAAATTTTATTCAAAAAATTAGAAAAGGCATAGATATCTATCTCAACTTACATTTTGTATATTTATCTGCAAGGCCATTTTGTAATGATTGAAGTCTTTAGCAAGTTCATATCCCTGATGATAGAAAGTGAACAAACCCTGAAAAAATGATAGCACCTGAAATACAAACAAAAGACTTGTTAGAATTAAAAACTCCATTTATCAGAACATGATTGCTGCACATAGCCCTTCTTAAAAAGACCAGAGATTACAAAATCGTTATTTTTAAACAAATTCCTACCAATGCTTCTACTTAAAGGTTGAACCAGATGATCCTTCATGTCCCTTCTAACCTGGCATTCTATAATTATATAAGTCTACGATTCATGAATAAATATTTAGATTTAAACAATTAACTATGTATATAGACATTTTGGGTGGTTCTGTCTCTGGAATTTCACAACTTATCTCTACTTTAAATTTTACCATAGACAATTTGTATTGTTTATTTCCAAAACCTTCCTATGTAATGTTTTCCTACAGCTGCTCTCATACCAGTGATGCCTAGAATAAATATTTGTGCAAAAGGAGTTAATGATCATTCTGTCTTTTAATCACCATTTCCCTGGTCCTTTCCCTCCCTGCTAATGACCATGCTGAGATGACTTTCATAACTGGTCAACTGGTTGATTCAAAGGAAGCTCTCCCTTCAGTAACTTCACGCATCACTGCTTTTTGTATGCAGATCTGACCCTCTATCAGAACCAGCATATGATCCACATCACAGTTTCTGACTTCAGTGTTTCCATTTAAAAGAATGAATGAGTTATACTACATTGGAAACAGGGTGAGGTACAGTACTGCCTGCCTCTCCCATTTGGTTCAGGTTGTTAGAAAGGAGTGATACAGAAAAGAACAACTCTGCAGAATGTATTTAGCAAAGTCTGGAGCAAATATAACACTTCCCAAAAAAATGCCAAAAACCACACACATTTAAATTATTATGAAGGGGAAAGGGATAAAAATTTAGTACTTAATTTAAATTTACTACCCTAATGAAAACTTTAAATACAAACTGAGCATCATGAAGTTCAGCCCAATCCAGAGAACATTCAGAAAAGAGAAAGGGACATGTTTTCAAAACATAATTTGAAGATTCATTACTCTAGTCTGGCTCTGAGGAAATGTCACATGGTTTGAAATACAGGAACTGAATTCAAACTATCAACGATTAAAATATAATAATTCAAAACTAGAAAATTTAAAACAAACAGCAAACAAACAAAACCCCCTAACACATCAATAGCAAAATATCCCCACACAACCATTTTTCACAACATTTTCCAATTACTTGAGCAATGCTAATATGTTTCAAGCAATGTATTCCCACTTAACGATTTTAGCAAATTTTTTTAATAATCTATATTAAAATCTACAGCTCTCATTAACTCTAAAATTAGCAACTACTTTGATTAGGGTGAGTTGAGACTTTCTTACTTTATTACATGAAAATAATTTGTGCAAAATAAAAGGACAGACTTGGCCCAAAATAACAGACTTCAGAGTTTGAGTGAATGGAAGTCACTTCTACAATCCATCCTCCCTTTATCTCAGTATTCTCTTATCTTGTTTTATTTCATTTATCCTAAGAAGCTAATGCACGTTTCAGAAAATTTTAGAATAAGCTCTCTCAGAGGTTTTAAGTAAGTCTGGTCATTACGTGTATGATTTTCACTGAAATTCAGTGGAACTCCTTGATTTCTGCACAGATTTAATTGAAAAAGAAATAAAACCTATCAGACTACCTGATAACAAGCTTTTTAGGCAGTGGCACCCTCTTAATTCCCTTGTATCTGCGATTCTTCACTCACAGGCACTCTACATGCAATCTTCATATTGAAACCGAAATTACATTAGTCAAGAATAAATTTCAGTGGTTAAAAAAAACATCTGACCTCAACATCATCATCTTGAATCCTCTCACACCCTAAGTTGAGGTTTTTGCAGTATAGCACAAGGTTTCACATATTTTCTGAAAATCAGTATCAGAGGATCCAAATCAACTGTAATTACTGAGGTAAGTTTTTAAATGCCTGGTGAAGTGTATCTTCACTAGGAATTTGCACAGATGTAGTAAGAATTCTGTTAAATGACAGAATTGTGTACATTTTCCTAGAAAGAGAGCTCCTTGGCTTTTGTCCAGTTGCATTCCTTCTCCATCCCTTATGAATGACAGGGTAGACTGAATTCACTGGTACTTACAGGTTCCACGCACTCAAACTTCTTCCTTTCCTGTATCTCTTGCAACTTGCATACATACTCGAGGGACAGCTCATAGAAGTGTTTTCTGTTCTGCTCCACTTGGTTATCTGCCTGCAGACAAAACACGGCTAAGTTTCAAAGACACTTCGCTCACACCTTCAAAATGACACAGGTATAGCATACAAGTGGCAAGTGATAAGATGATTCTCTCCAGACTAGGCTTTTTTCCTTTACAACACAGCTCAATCATTTAATTTTAAATGGCAGAATCAATTCCCTTTTACCAGATAACATATGTTATTTTGAATCATAAGGCTACAGTTTTTTAAACATCCCAATAACAACTCTTCAAGCTTCTTTTCTATAGAATCCAAGCCAAATACATCAGAGCAGGTACCTGTGCACTGCTTTAATAGCACTGAAAAGCTGCTTGCCCAGAGAGAGGAGGCTATCAGCATCTTCCTTTAGAAAAGAGGGAAATCAACTCTCCAGTCAAACTAAGGAAGAAAATGTTCTTGTTGAAAAATCACCTTGCTGGTACTGTAAGCTTTACTCTATAACCCAAATAACTGTCATAAATAGCCCAAATGCTGTTGTACCCATCCCACACCTATGCTCATTCTGACAGGCAAGAAAAGCAATTTTTAGAAATTCGCTTATTGGAAAGACACTTCATAACTTTCCACAAAGCATCAAATATTGTAAAATGCAGCATTATTAGCTGATTTTTTGCTCAGCTTTGCTGAAATGCCACCACCACATTGATGGTGAACAGTTACGTTTTAGCTGCCATTCATTTGTACATAAATACTTTCTAGCATAATGTGCCCTCATTAAACCATAAAACTTCAAGAACTGGGTAATGGAAACTTTTATTAAAATACATTAAAGAAAGGCTACAAAGTGATACTCTAACACTTAGTCTTTACCCAGGTGATGATATCAAATGCTACCACACTAAATTACAAAAGGGAATGGAGAAAGGGTTACATGAAAGGCCAGGTTTACTATCATGTACTCTCTTAAATACTGAACACTATATCCTTCAGGCAGAATAATGGCTGCTAACACTTTAAGAGGATAAGTCAAATTAGCTTTAAGAGAGTTCTGCCTAAAGACATGCTTTGCTGCACTGTACTAGAAATTTGTCAGCAGCTAAAGGGGCACAACAACAAATGCTATTGAAAAAATAAAACACTGACATGCAGATCAGTAGGAAAATGTGATTCAAAAAGCCAGGCACTGTGTAAAACATACAACATAGGAATTGTTTGAGTTGTCAGCAAAGCTCCTAATGATATATAAATGGACATCTGTCTCATCAATAGTAAGACTGCCCTATATACACCAAAGCCCCATGTAAGCCTGTTTATATCTCTCTTCTTTGTCTTCGGTTGTTTATTTTTTTGGTCGTTTCCTGTCCCTGTCCCTCCCCCAAGAATACAATGCCCAACACAGCCATTTTATTAATTCTTCTCAGTTCTCCTGTAAATATATTATCACATCTCTCCTCAGTTCTCTGAGCCATGAGACTTCCCATGCACCCAGTAAGTTCACAAACTGTTGCACTGCATGTTGTGCGTTGCTGAAGAAATACAGAAATAAAACACAAACAGTCCCCCAGTGAAATTTCAGGAATAGCTCTCTACTAAGAAAGTAAAAAACTATGTTAATGCAAGACACACTCCACAACATGGTATCTTTTTTATCAATTTTCTGGCAAATCTATAGCTGCACCCTTTATTTACTCCAGTCAGGAACTGACACAACTAGCCATGTGTACTACTCACTTAGGAAGCTCCCGTGCGATTATATACATCTATTTTCTAATCTTGTGTAAAAAAGTTTTTCCTATTTAGCACTCTGATAACACGCTGCAAGTCCTCTTTTTGTTACTTGCTTATGCATTTACACTCCAAAATTAAATGTGTAAATGAACAAGTTTGACTGAAGAATTTCAGAATTCTTGTTCATCAAACTTTGAAGTACTTTTAATACAATTCTATTTGGTAATTCTAGTTTTCATATATGCTTTAAAACTTCACACTATATTTGACACAGTCTCAAAATGCCTCTTGCAGGAATTTTGTATTTTTCCATCGAGGCTAGGTCTCATTTCAGACTTTTAAATACTGTTCTCTCTATCATCAAGTAAGAGGTCATAATAAATACTTTTTTTTTCTGCATCAAGTTCTCCAGCAGCTGATCAATGTAATAAAAGAAGAGATCCTGACATAACATCCATTAACTTCACTGGCAGAAGTCAACTCCCCAAAGGACACTTTTCTTAAACATACAAGGGCCTGTGGTGCAAATACCAAATGGAGAAGTAACATCCCAGTGAAACTCAAGAGCAATCTGAGTTCTCAGGTTCCTAGCTAACTTCCCAGTTATATAAACCATTTTTTTATGAAAGATGGCATAGAAGGGGTGAGGCAAAGAGCAGGGAGAAGAGTTATCTCTGAGTAAAACATTAAATGTTTAATGAAACAAGACATTCATAGACTAAGCATTAATAATTCTGCCATAATTACATTGCTCTGAAAAAAATAATAATCCTTCTGTCTACAACAAGTCTCTGCAAGATTTCTCTGCTATCTTCTCACGTACTATTTGCTCCAGAAATAAAAACTATTACAAATAAGAATTATGATGATAAACCCACGGAGACAGAAGGAATGCCAAAAAAAAAACAAATCTGTTTTGAAGTTATAATTGTCAACAAATTATTTTTTTTTTGTATCATTACTTGAAAAAAGCACATCTTCAAAACCTGAGAAGAAAAAAAATTACAAAGTCACTTCTTTCAGGAATATAAAGCTTGCTGTACTTTGCATTAAGCATTAACACAGGACATTTAGTTAATATATACAATGCAAATTGCATATACAGTCTCATAAGAAATGCAGTTTCTCACAATATAATTCCACTTTGCTATTCCCTTATGTACATAAAAAAAACTAACATGTTCAGTACTTCATACACACCTCAAGTAAGGCCCTTGATTCAGAAAAAAATAGTATGGGTAGACCACTATATTCAGCAGATACTGATTTTCTCACCAACCTTCCCAGCTGGCAGAAATTTTCCTTTTACTACTATAAATGCTTGTTTTGCATTTGCACAAAATATATATATACCTATTCAAAAGCTTGCATCTTGCATAACAGGTAACAATACCTCTTGTAATTGTAGCTCTTTCTTCTTAGCTGATAAATTCAAATGTTTTTCTAACAAACTGTAGTTCTTCTCTGTCTCTTTATCAAACTTCTTCTTTTCTTCCTAGACACAGAAACAAAAAGGTAAGAAAAGCCTCCTTCTTTCTTCTTTTGAAATGTTACTTATCAGAAAGAAAAACAAACTATTATAGCTCTAAAAAATGAGGAAAAATATGTTTCCAATTCATTTTTGAAATTAATTTAAAAGTAACTTGAAATGAAATCATATTGCACCATTATGGTGAAGTTTATCACATAAATCCTTAAATCTTCTAAGTTAAAAAAGAAAAAATCACTTCTTGATTTATTGTATTTTTCACTCTGTTCCAGGGATCACCCACACCATCTTGGTTTTCAACCAAGACGGTTCAAAACTGGGAGATACCAGTTTCACAGAAAGTTGGGAGTTTTTTTCAATAATTGACAGAGGAAAAGTCTAAACATCATTTGAGTATGTTTCAACAGTTTCACAATTCAAAACCCAAAGCAAATGCAGCTCCATATTCCTACATAACCCTTGATTTTAAAGCTATACAAAGCCTTCTGTGTTGAATTTCTGCTTTTACCAGGCTGTTGTTGCACCCATGAAGAAAAATACTTCTTAAAATAAAGAAAAATCTCCATAAAACATAAAATCATGCTAACAAAAGAGAATCTCTCACAGACACATATGAATATCATTTGCATGTGCAAATCCATCTCTATCAAAAGCAATGCAACAGAAAAGGGACAGCCATTAACTGTGTATAGGAAATCTGAATTCTTAGATTTAATTTAGTAAAAACAACCCTTTCATTTCCTCAGTTCAAGATTCTTTACTGAGATCAGTATTGATTAAATCAACCCACCAGTTTCAAAGCTATTTTTAGTATATCTAGTTGCAGTTGAAAATAATTTAAATATTTGTAAATAATTGTAATTCTGAGTAAATTTTTATCTCAAATTCAAGTAAATTTGAATATAAAAAATTATATTTTCATGAGCTAACATATTTACTTGTCAGAAAGAAAACAGCTCAATGAAACTGTTTTTCCATCATCAGTCAATTTGGCATTTCATTTAAATGTATACTAACCAAAATGCAGGTTAGACTCTACAGACACACATACTAATTTTTTCTCTTAACCTTTAAATTTTAATAAGTAATACTATATATAGCGTACTGTAAATGGCAAATTCATTTTTTTTCTCTCAGTGATTGCATTCTGATGATGGTATTCTATTGAAGAGGGTACCTAAGCTTTAGGTTTAGGTTTAGGTGTTTAGGATTGCTTCTCAGCAAGGAATTTTATAAAAAAATGTTTTGTTTTGTTTTTTTCTCCATTATGAGTTTAAAGGCTTCCTTTAAAAAAGGAGACAATATTCCTTATCAACTGAGAAACAGTAAGATATACATATGGCATTAGTGTGATTACAGGTAACATGCTAGCATATGGAAAATTAAGAAGCGAAGGGGAATCTTTGTGTTTATATAAGCAAAATTTCCACTGATCTGGACAATATTTGAGTGCTGCCAGGAAAAGAGCTATGGACTTCTAAATAGCCAAAGCCAGAAATTTTCAACTTGTAGTTTGAGATCAGAGCAGCAATATCTTTTACTACGGCATAATTCAATAAGGGTCTTGGCTCCGAGCATTACGGAGCTAAATGTCTTTTCTTTTTCTTCTTAAGCCTAATTCAGACCGTTTATTCAGCAGGAGATGCGAGATCTAGGAAAATCTGAGGTAGCAGATTCGACTTTTATTTTGTTATGGTATATTTTCCCAAAACAAATATTACACCATGCTCCAGACATATTTCACTACTAGATGCCATAACTTGATTTTCATAGCTAAGCAGTATTATATTTCCAATGTCAGTACTTTGATCATATTGAATAAGTATACAGTTCAGAAGATTCAAAGAGTTAAATATTTTTATAGAGGATTTTTATTTAAATGTTACGTAAGTACGCAAGACTGTTCTATTTAAGGTCACTGAGAATTCTGTAAAAAAAAAAAAAAGCTAAATCACAAATACAAGCTTCAACTTCAAAGACACAGTATGCAGGGAGATACAAGTGAAGAAACACCCATCCAAACAAAATGTGAGATTCAGGCTGTGTGAAAGTGACTTGCCATGTCAGAAACATCGGGGACAGAATTCTGACTAGTAAATGGATGAAGATCATAAGATTATTTAATCATTAGGAATTCTCACCCCAAAAAATGACAATGTTCTTTAACACAAAAAATACCGTTGAAATCATTCATTCACTAGAACTGCTTCTATGACAATAGGTTACATTTGGAAGGAATTCTCTTTTTCCTTAGAAGACTCCTATATACAGACCAAGTTTTTATTGCATGTTGCTTGGGATATCTGATGTCGTTCTAAGAAGTCCATAAAATTACACAAAGTTCATTGTACTACTGAACTGTAATGACTTAGGACAAACAGAGCATTTTCCATTCATATGGAATTGGAATCATATTCAGAACATGTTAATCATTCCTGCTAAAGTCAAAATGTATAGTGAAACCTTACCTTCACTATTAAATATCAATGCTGATGATATCATGAAATTATAAAATAAAACACTTGCAGAATGGTATGGATTGAGTTTTGCAATAGAAAACTTAAACAGCTGGGGTTTTTTTGTTTTGATTTTGTTGGGGGGGTTGGGGTTTTGGTGGGTTTTTTTAATAAGCATGCAAATTTCTCACTGCAAGAAGGAAGGTAGAGAGGTACAAAGAAGTAAAACTTGTCTTTGTTACTTCTATCCAAAGCTAGTCTGTATTTAATACACAAAGTTGAATTTGCCTTTTTTTTTTTAAGTATACACGACATAGTGACAACCTTAAAAATTACTCAACATTTTCATTTAAAAAAAAACAAACAACGAAAACACTTTGTAAGAGATCCTGTCTTTATCCTCTCCGTTTCTGTTTTCTTCCATTCATACAGAGGCAATAAGTTACTTATTTAAAACAAAAAGTAAAACCAAGGCAATTTTCACTTTGCAATTTGTGAAAATGGGGTTAACAGCATATGGAAAAGCTCCTTCAGGTAGTTAATATTTTTCAGCCTTTGATTGTGCAACTGCAAATAAACACAAAGCAGAACAGGGTTACCCATTAGGAAGAGGGACAGGCTGCTAGCAGGATTGCTCCTATTCCAGACACCAGAGATAAGGGAGGAGAAGGAAGAACACATTCTTCACTTCTTGAAACATAGTTTCCATTTGTTTCTGAAGCAAGTTCTCAAAGTAGGAAATTGTCAATACACGAAATACAAACAACAGTATCTCTCTGCCAAATACATATCATTACTGCAATGCAATCCAAGTACAGAAATAAAAAAATCCTTATCATAAAGGCAATGAGGGACAAACCTTTACAGCTCCTAGCTGCTCTTTCCTAAATTTTTCCAAAGGTTTGATCAGAGTTTCAGTAACACTGAGTGCCTAAAGAAAAAAAAGCATGGGTTAGGTTTCTGTAGCTGAACTGACAAGTCACTTTAGCATCAGCAATAAAAAGAAAAAAAGCAAGGAACTTCTGGGGCAATATAAAGGAGCAACATGCAAGTTAGGAGCCTTAAATCCTAACTAAAAAAAAATAATCATATCCAGGAGTTTATTCAAGCTTTCAAAATTTCTATTCCTTACTTCAATCCACTGCCAGTAAAATTAAATCTAAAACAAATGCAGAAATTTACAGGCTGCAACCAAACTGCTTTCCTTGTGCCAGTCCTGCAGACCATGTTGACTGTCCCAATGACTGCACACCAGAATGAGACACAGGACAAAATCTTTTCATTTGGGGAAACAAAAATTTCTGCAACAAGAAATGCTACAAACAGCTTCAGAATGGACTAGAAAATAATAAGCTTTTAACACACAGCTAAAGCTATTAGGCATTGATATATATGTATTTATTTTTTTCCAAATATCTACTTTTAGTTGTTCTAAGTAAACCTTAAGTGAAACTAAGCTGTCAAATCAAGAGGTGTAAAGTTAAGAAACAGGAGGTTTAGTTCACTGGGTGAGCAGTCCCCAGCGTGCTTACAATAAACAGCCTCATAGTCATACTAAAGAGAAACAAAAAGGACACAATATGCCACCATAAGACAAAACCATAGCTTACTAGATCTGGCCAGCAAACAGTTTCTAATTCACATGAAATTTCACTGGAAACAGAAAAGGGCTGGGTTTGGCTTTGGTGCAAACAATGCTTAAATTTTAAAAATGGAGGTTCAGCAGAGGTTGGAACTTTTTGAATGCAACAGTAGCACGGAAAAGATGGCAGGAGTTTCAGGGGTGTAGAGAAGCAGGTGGGATTCATTTACTCTCAGTCTTAAGGCAGACTTGCAGACTAAATTGTGCTGAGGACTGGGCTTAACATAGCCTTGGGGCTGAGTTGGCAGGAGTAAAGGCAGAGCTCCCTGAAAGCCCACAGTACATACAAGAGAAGAGTTTCTCTCTTCCCACTCCACCACCCCCCTTCAAATATGAAAAGTCTCAGGTAAAATACTACAGGCTTAAACCAGCCTCCTGGAACACTTCTGGAAAGCTCTTATCATAAAACACAAGCGGGATGTATTACAGATATGGCACAACAGAAATCTGAACAGCGATGTCTGCTCCCACCCATGCCTGCAGCCATCCAGAGATTACTGTGGGAGTCATCCTGCCAGTTCACAGTAACCAGAGCAACCCAGACTTTTGAACAGCTACAGCAGCACGCTGACCTATTTAGCCAACTGGAAACCCAAATATTTGGCAAGTCTGGGCCAAACTGCATGTTGCATAGTCATACATGATACAGATACTTCCCAACTTCAGAGCACTTGCTCTCATGGCCCAGACTTTTTCTTTTTGCATCCACATCCTGAGTTCATCCCAAGGCCTTGGGAATGTTCTTGGCAGCTGAAGAACCAAACATTCATTCCCTGAGCTGCCTCTGCTCACCCAGAAAGAAAGCCAAAGCAGTCAACTGCCCCAAACGGGAGCTGAACTGTGGTTCTAGGAAGGATCTCAGTCTACCTGGCACCCTGTACACATTTATACTAACTACTAGAGCCATTACCAGGAGTATCCAGAGCAGTTTTTAGGATACTCGGGTTCTTCAGATTTTGTTAGGCTCCCAAAACTTTTCTGAAAGTTCTTAGGGGCTGAAAGAAAAAAGTAATTCATATTTACAATTGGATCAAGCAGCAGAAGCTGTTTCCTGGGACACAGCAGAAGCGTTTGAGAACTGAACGATCTCTCTGACCACAAGCATTCTCACAAATGAGTGAGAACTGCCTGCAGGAAACATAGAACAGTCTTTTTATATTGGAAAACTTTAAGAAGTTAAAATTGTTTCAGCCAGTTTCTTTTGTACTGACAAAGTGAGGGAGAAAACTACAAGGCCTTCTCAGAGCAAAACTCGGGATGACATTAGCTGCCAGGATGTAAGAGCACCATGATTAAATTGAAGTATTTAATACCATTTACAGTTAGTAACTGAGCACTTAAATGGTCAGAAGGTTGAAGATAAATATCTAATGGCAAGTTGCTTATCAGTTGTTCGAACTTTTACACACAGAAAGTGAAACATAAGATTAACAGACAGAGAATGAATGCTGAATGTGAAGTTTGAATCAAAGAAAACCATAGCACCTTGATGTAAGAGAAAGAAAAAACAGAAGGAAAAAAAAACACCAACACACACACACACACAGAGAAAAGGCTGTGGTTTATAAACCAGCAAGACTGGCTGCAAATCACTTGGTCTGCTACGCTCCTGTGCAGCATTAACCATGGGAACCACTACAGGAATTTGTTTGAAGCAGAAAATAATCTTCAAATCAAAACTGGATGTTCCCTTAGCGACTGCCAACAAAGATTCAACCACTGCCAGCGGTATGATATGCCAGTAACTCTTCAATTAAAGAAAAATAAGCCTCCCCTCCTTCCAAAAAAAGATGCTTCTCATTTAGCACAACTTAAACTTTTGGTTTTGTCTTGTCAGCAGAATTTTGCCTGCCATACAGGTATTCATGATTTGTCACACCCTTTACTTTCTGTCTGGGTTGAACAACTGAGTTCTTGAATATTTATCGGTGAAGCTGGATTTTGCAGATCTTTCATCATTCTCATGAAGCTTCATACCAGGCCCATATATATAAATAAAAGAGGAATATTTCCTCCTCACTGAAACAAGCATGTGAGTTTATACATGTATAAATGCAACTTGTCAACCAAGAAGCGACTGGTAAATTTAACAGTGGATTAGAGCTGCTCTTCTGACTGGCAGAAATAAAAACAAAGTTCACAATTAAAATACGCACAAATGCTAGATTAAATATAGAGGCATTTGCATTGTTTGCCAGTACTTAGAATCCTGTGCCATGAAAAGCTAGAAAAGATGTGTACTTATTTACAGAACAAAAACATTATTTACACTGCTCTTCGTTGTTAATTTATTTTATTTTTAACTTGGGAACTCAAAGCAATGTTTTTTTCTTTTCCTTTTTTTAAACTATGGATACCAGATGAGTAGATAATGTAGTACAATACTCCCACTAAAAGGAAATAAGATAAGGTTTGCTTGAGAATGAGGTTCAACAAGACCAAGTGCAAGATCCTGTACCTGAGTACGGGCAATCCTCATTATCAATACAACCTGTGGGATGATGCGATAGAGAGCAGCCCTGCAGAAATGGACTTGGGGGCACTGGTGGATGAAAAATTTGATACAGGCAAACAGTGTGCACTTGCAGCCCAGAGAGCATATTGCATCCTGGGCTGCATCAAAAGGTATATGGCCAGCAGGTCAAAGGAGGCAATTCTGCCTGTCTACTTTGCTCTTGTAAGACCCCACCTGGAGGACTGTGTCCAGCTCTGGAAACCTCAACACAAGAGGGACACAGACCTGTTGGAACAAGTTCAGAGAAGGGCAACAAAAATCATCAGAAGGCTGGAGCACCTCTTCTAAGAAGACAGGCTGAAAGAGCTGGGATTGTTCAGCCTGGAGAGGAGAAGGCTCTTGGCTCTGGGGAAGGGAAGGCTGCTTGGGACAGCAATGGTTCTGGGGAGACCTTACAGCAGCCTTCTCGTACCTGAAGGGGGCCTACAGGAAAGCTGGGGAGGGACTTTTTAACAAAGGCATGTGGGGATAGGATGAGAGACAATGGTCTTAAACTAAAGCATGGTAGATTTAAATTAGATCCTAGGAAGAAGCTCTTTCCTATGAGGGTGGTGAAACACTGTAAAAACAGGTTGCCCAGGGAGGTGGTGAAGGCCTCATCCCCAGAAACATTCAAAGTCAGGCTTGGTGGGGCTCTGAGCAACCTGGTCTAGTTAAAGACATCCCTGGACACTGCAGGAGGGTGGGAATAGATGACCTTTGAATGTCATTTCCAAGCCAAATGCATTCTATGATTCTATAAATACATTTGTTATTATCACATGCACCTTCCCTAAGAAGTAGGACCATGTTAAAATATAAATTTTTCAAGAAAAGTTACCTTAGGCAATTAAGTTGAATATTCATTAATACAAAATTACATATTCCTTCCTCTTTCAACGTCTGTCTTGAGTCTTAAATATATTTCCATCTCTCTACTCTTCTTATCCTGGCAGATTATTATGACAGGAGTGTACTATTTAAAGGGCAGAAACCCTCTAATTTTCTTTTTTCCAAAACTACCTGAAAGGAATATATACTCAATTTTTAAATCTGGCAGACAAAGTAAGACATAAGTTAATCAATAGAAAGAGGCAATGTCTCAGATAACAGTATCTTAACCAGCTTTATGTATGTCAAAGTCTCAAAGAATGCTTTAAGAAATGTTTAACCCGATGGGCATAGGTGCCTTGGGGAGACAGTCTG
This sequence comes from Apus apus, assembly GCF_020740795.1. Taxonomy (NCBI): domain Eukaryota; kingdom Metazoa; phylum Chordata; class Aves; order Apodiformes; family Apodidae; genus Apus; species Apus apus. The sequence goes on along the minus strand of NC_067285.1, from coordinate 57,287,547 downwards.
CAACTGCTTATGTCACTTCTGTTCTATTTCCTGCACCTACAGAAAGGTCAAAAAAATAACTGGACCATAAACCTGGCAATAGCAATTAAAAAAAAATAAATAATAATTGCTGCCATCATCATCATCTCAGGTGATCAGTGTGTCCAACATTTCCAACAACACCTTAAAGCACGCTTTCGGCTTTGTAAATACCTGCTATTTTCAGATGCCTTTAGAAAACTCTACCTGTTCAGGCTGAGAAGTTGTATAGAATAGTAATAAGCTTGACTTTTCCAGCCCTCTATTTTTCAAAAGAAATACCTAAGAGATTGCAGATCAAGGGGTCCAAAACAATGTTTCCTGGAGCACCTCACAAAGGGACAACCAAATCTATTAACAAGAATGTTTACAGCTGATTGCTAACTTCACCAGTTAAGTCAACAAGATGCAACAGGTAACTTAACAGTCAGTACTAGTCTCCAATATGCCTTCATTTTTCCTGTCACTTCTTCCCTTCTCAGAGAAGGTGGAACTATAGCCATTTAGGGAGAAACTGCTCCCTCAAAAATCTCCCCCATGCACCGTAACCTGACAGACAGCACCATCCACCCACATCCAATGCTCATGCTTTCTCACTCTTCTGCAGTAGAAAAATAGAATCATTTTGGCTAAAAGACCTTTGAGATCAAGTTCAACCATTAACCATCTTGTAAAAACCTACAGGAATGGTGACTGAACCACAGAATCAACCTGGTTAGAAAAGACCTTTAAGACCACCAAGTCCAACAACAACCTAACTCTACCAAGTCCAGTGCTTAAACTATGTCCCTCAGCACCACATCTATATGGCTTTTAAACACATCTAGGGATGGTGATTCAACCGTCTCCCTGGGCAGCCTGTTCCAATGCTTCACAACCCTTTCAGTGAAAAAATTTTTCCTAATATCCAATCTAAACCTCCCCTGGTGCACCTTGAGGCCAGCGGGCAGGAGCAGCCTAAGTTCCCACTCCCCTCTGTACGCACAACCAGGCTTGTCTTGCAGAGGAGGGTGGCTGCTTGCATGGGCTGTAAAGAAGCATCAACCCGTAAGAGCTGTCTCAGAAGCTGAGACCAGCCCCTGTGGCTACAAAGGCTAGACAAACCTAAGTTAATCAAACTTTGCTTTGCTTATTGGAGAAATGTAGCAGTGGCATCTCAGCTTTCATCCTAAAAATGTGCTTTGACCTCAGCCGTTACTGGAACAGGAAATTACACAGTCTGGTGGTGAGGTAAATATGCATGCTGACTCTGCTCCATTCTGAATCTAAGCATTCCTCTATACAAGACAGGCTTACAGAGAAAGAAAAAAAAAAAAAAAAAAAGCCATAAACATACACCTTGCTGCAGACTGCAGAGCAACACAGGAGTGCAGAGTTCCCAATTCTCATGCCAGGACCTGAAACACAGATTAGATGCCAAACAGAAAAGAGGGGGTTAAGTTTCCTAGTGCAGTGACTAGAAACCTTTATTTGTAGATAGGGACAGGATTGCTTCTCCCCTCAGCAAAGCAAAGAGGGAGGCCACGAGACAGCAGGGCAGAGCTCATGAAACTGAGCAAGTGCCAATGAAACTGGATTTGAGAAGGCAGTTTTGCTCTACTCAGTGCAACAGAGAATGCAGAAAGGAAGACACACCTAGCAGTGACAGAAGAACAAAGTAGTTAACACTGCTGTTAAATAAAGAAATTTACTTTCTAATACAGAAATTTACTATCTAAAGCTGCACTTCTGCTTACAGAGGATAAGTTCTTCTGTGTTTTTCCTAAGAAACTGCAACAATCGGCCTAATAAAAATGCTGATCCTGATAACTCTGATGTTGGGGTAGACGGTGGTATATAAGAACTGGTTTTCCTCCAAGTAGCTTTCCTGCTTCACATAGTGCTTTGTTACTGAAATTCCTCAAAGCACTAGGATAGACGCCTGAAACCCTGTATTATGTGACCTTGCAGACACAGTTCCACTACCGAGGACATGAGAAGTTACTTGCAAATCCTTAATCTTCACTCCTTTTCCCATGAGAACATGATTTTATCTTAGTTACACAAATGTGTTCCCAGTTAGTTGCACTGCCAGTATGCCCTGCAGATAGAGCTACATAACTCTCTAACCACTTTTCAGCACTGGTTTTGTTTTCAGTTGGAGCAGTGATGATTGCAGTCAGTGCATTCCGCACCCAAACCTTTGTTTTCCAATGCAAGTTTTCTTCTTCTCAAAGTGTCTGAATTTTCTTACTGCTCTAGAGCTTTCCCTCTAGCTTTGCAATCTTAAATAATGAAAGGTCCGCAGCCACACACTTGGTGTTTGAGTTTTGGGGTTTTACAAGGACTGGAGTCTATAGACTAAAAGATTTTTAAGGGGGTCTCATTGCACATTAATATATGTGTCTTTGCATGTGTGCAGAAGCTATAAAAAGCAAGTAATGTCCATTCCTCTGGGTTCATTTGCTGTAGAGGAAGCCATCTAGTAACAAACGAGTCAGGCAGACAGATATGGATACAATCTATTTTTTACATTTTTCATACCCCTGGATGTACCTGAAACAAAACAAACTTCCTTCCTCTTAAGTGTTACAGAAAATTGCTCCTAGGGTTTGGTAAGATGACAACCACTTTCTGAAGTTGGTCTAGGAAATTCTTCCTGGAACATCAGACCACTGCCCTACAAGCCACGATGCAGGGAGCCTCCTGTGCTTTGCATTTCGTAGCTCTTTTAAAAGCAGCAGCCTTGATTTACAGAGAATGTACTAGGAGGACTCTCAAGTCTCTCCTTCTAGCCTAAGGTTATTTCCTGTTCAGTTGAAGTTTGATCTAACGGACAGACAACTAAGATGCCTCCTATGACCCATCTGCTCTGCTGTGCTCTGCTCAGAAAGACTGTTTGCATGGATTCACTTGCGATGAAACTGCTGGCTCCAAAAATTAAATTGACATCATAAGCAAGCAGTGAAAATAGTAAATTATTTCATTTAAAAATATTAAATTAAGACAGTGATTTTTATTAAATATTATTTAGTAAAAGTTATTTAACACTCATGGCTTGTGAATAAGTTTATTCTTATGAAATACATTCCATGATAAAGAGAAAAATACTACAAAGCCATATAAACACAACAAACTGGAAAAGAGACAGTTTCACAAATGGCAACAAATCAGCTTTTCCCCATCTGAAGTGGTGGAAAGATGCATGTAACTGCCCCAAAGACAGACCTTCCCTTAGCAAACCCAATACACAAGTGCTGAAAAGCATGACACACCAGATCTTCGGTCTGGTTCTTGTACAAGCAGAGAATTGCTTCCTGCCGATGCTTTTAAATCAGTGGTCATATAGAACTCTTGACAACACAAAAAGGCTGCTCAGAAAAGAAAGAGCATAATGCCCATTTTCTTTGTTCACGGCAAAGCTCATTGCTGAGCAAAAAGATGCCACTGAAAGGCAATGAATCCAACAGCAAACAACGGCTTCAGTGTTCAGTCAAGAATGAACTGCTCAATTATTGTCAGCACTGTGCTCCACAAGAAACAGTGGTGTTATTAACAACCAGCAAAACCCAAACTGGTGACAGCTTTACAACGCAAATTCCAAACATTTCCCATTGATGAAATAACAGAATGAAAATTCTCTAGTGAATTATGTTGAGACCACAAAATCATCTGGAAGAGGAAGCTAGTGGTAACAGAACTTTTCAGCCATATTCACTCAGAATTGGAAGGATTACACCCAGAAATGGCTTTGGGTTTTTTTCCTATTTTATAGAGTAACGTGCACAAGTTCACATGTAACTCACAAAACAGTTTCAGAAGACTGCACATAACATTCAAAAATAAATACATGAAGCAAACATTCAGTGCCAGGGATCACCAAAACATAAGAAGTACTACTGAAGAACTACTGAAGTAGTCTTAATTCCACATTTGTGTTCCACATTCCAATAATTATATGATTGCCATCTGGCCTCATACCACACAGATGAGAAATGAAGGCTGGGCAATGAGATATGGCAGCAATTGTTCCACTTCTTTCTAAAACTGGAAAATGTTTTATTAAATTGGACAATTTGTAGGAAGGAAATTTTCAATCTAGGTCCTATGATTAAGGTAATCAAACGATGTTTCTGTGAAATTCTACTTTATGTGTGCCTCTATCTCTGCATCTAAAATGCTCAGTTCAGCAACCTAATTTTTCAGAAGTGATCACTGACTAAGTCTTCTCCAGTGTCTTGACAGCTGCATTTACTAGTCTGTGCTAGCAGTGGACTTAACAGGATCTGAACATACAGAGTACTATATAATGCCATGAATGCTTACTGAATGCATCTTGAATGCATCTTGCATCCAAAACTACTGGAATACTTTTTTACCCAAAACAGTGAGTAAACTGATTGCTCCTTCAGATTACTGTGAAACTAGCTTAAGACTTATGAACTCTTAAACACCCATGTGCAGAAGACCAAAGAAGAGCTCAGAAAAACTAATACCATCATCTTCACAGCAAAGTAGGAACAGTGTAAACTAAATGAAAAGTACCTGAACAAAAGGTAGTATCAAGCTATTAACACTATTCATTATGTGAGTCCTCAACCTGTGAAATAAATACTCATGCACTTAAATACTCCACAGTAAGAGCTAAGTATAAGTACATATTTGCACAGATTATTTAAATTCTACCTTCAACCTTTTGAGTGTACACCTTTGAACCTTAACAACTTCTTTTAACTTGGAAAATAGCAACTGGTAAACCTCTTCCCTCCTTTTTTTTTTTTTTTTTTTAAGAGGAAGAAGAGTAGTAAACAATAAAATAGTTACTTCACTGAGATGTTTCTTTGCAAATCCATAAAGAAACAGTTTCTCATGTTCCTGATATATGCTGGGAATAATTCTGTTTTCCAAAAAATGCTTTGAGGGAGCTGCTATGTTGAATTTTCTTCTAACAACCTAGTAAAACTGACAAAGAATGCAAAATTATTTCTGAAAGGCCAAGACTGCAGAGATACCTATGGCATAAGGACAACAGTCTTTTTTTTAAAAAAGACCAAAAAAAAAGTTTAAAAAAAGGTCAAAACTATGTAGCATCTTTCATCCAAATATACTGAAATGAACAGAAATGTGCCAAAACTGTAGCAAGGAATTGAAGACAAAGGTACAAAGGCGAAGCCAAAAATACATTTTATTTGGCAAGGGGCAAAGAAATCCCTGAAGAAAAAGGGTTCTTCAATTATATTTCAGAAAATAGAAAGGAAGCTATAAAACCATTATTTAACTGGAAAGAGAGTTAAAACATACTGGTAACTGACTGTAAGGCTATGACAGATTTTAATAATCTTGATGAAAAAAATCTTAATTATAGAAAAACATCTAAAAGTGGGGGGAAAATAGAATGTTAAGGAGAACAAGGAATTCTTAAGAACAACTAAATGTATTCTTACATTACACAACTGAAGAATTCATTGCACTTAAGTTAGAAGGGACTTTGCTTTACAGCAGTTGAGGAACTCCGAAAGCAAACTAAAGGGAAAGGCAGTAAAGTCCCAGAGGGCGATAGAAAAGCCAACAAAGCCAACAAAGCAGCAACTTAAAGCTGAGAAAAGGAGGAATAAGCAGGAACTGAGAGAGTTACAGATCAGACGTAGCAACTCTGATACTCAGAAGTCCTAGAAGACACTATAGAAGGTTAAAAGCTACTTAGAATTTGCTAAGAACAACATCTCATTTTCTTTTTGAGATGAGCACGGTAGCTATCTCCTCAATGAACTCTTCAGTGCTGTCCTACATGACATTCTCAAAAGCAAACAAAGAAATCATATAAAACATAAAAACGAAGGATCCATGCTTCAGCAGCCTTTGAACACAATGAGTGAAATGGTACAACCATGAAGTGCAAGACTCCATTATCTGAATGAAATTATTAAATATCCACCAAATAAATATTCAGACAAATTATAACAAGACAAATTTACAGTACAACAAAACTTTATGGACTCTGGATTCACCACAAACAATAAATTCAGAAAACCACTAAAAGCGTAACTGACGAGTATTCAAGTTCAGTTTAGAATGTATTTTAAGGGCATATTTGTTTTATTTACCATACGATTGTGAAAAAACCCTACCCTTTTCCCACATACCCAAAAATTAAAATGCGCACCAATATCTAAAATGCCCTTAGTTCTATAATTATTTATTGATTTATTTAATTTTACTTTACGTGACTGAAATTAATCTGCAACTCTGCACTGAAACTGAAGTGAGCGGTCAGAAACTTTTGGGTCATCATCAAAGTGGTAAGGGGAAAAATGCTGAATAAAAAGCATTCTTAACAAAGGCTGAATACTTTTCAAAAAAATCTTGCTATATACTTTACATCTTAATGGAAAGTCTTTGGATCCCTGACCTGATGTGAAACATCTGTGCAGTGCAACATGCCCCAAATATTCTCAAATATTCTCTATGGGAGTATCCCTCAAGGTCATGCCACTGCTAAAACATCTATTGAGAAGTCAAATAAATAAATAAATTTAGAGCAGCAGTTGCTGAAAATTATCTTTACCAGTCCCTGCACTATCATTTTCTCAGAGACTGAGCCACCGTTACATTAACTTACTCTAGAAACATCACATAACATTTGCTAGAATACAATTTGCAATTAAAAGGCCATGCATCTGGTAACTCAAATAATATATTCTGTTTCTGTTTGCAATTATTTGCCCCACAGTATTTTATACTCCCTAGTTTTTCATGAAACTGTCACTGTTCTAACAGATACAGCACTTCATACTTTTCTTATCAAGAAACTGACATTACTTAGGTTGTAGTGTGATAATGCCTTCTTGTATAAGCATGGGCAGCATACCAAAAAATGTAATACTGTTTTGTGGCATTCAGTCTGAAAACAGAAGTATTTTACTACATTGGATTCTGCATAGCCTACTGTGTTAGTAATCTATTACTGCTGAGTATCTATTGTTACAGTCACTGAAATGTGGCACACAGTTCTGAAATCCTGAAGCTGATGTCTCTCAAAAACCTGATACCAAATTAGTGTGGAAAAATGCAACTTCACCAAAATAAAATACAGCTACAGATTGCAGACAAAAAAAAAAAAAAAAAAAAAAAAAAAAAAAAAAAAAAAGAATAAAGACTATCCTTCAGAATTATGAAAACCAAGAGTTTTAACCTACTTAAGCATATCCCTACAACTTGACAAAGCAACTCAAGGCACTGAAAAATTGTTTCTACTATGTAAAATCAGTATTGTCCAAGAATGCAAGTGTGGGTAGCCCCCCGATACTGGCCCACAACAGCAAGGATCTACACAGACCTTAATTCTGACACAAATGTGGTTCTAAATCAGAATGACATACCAGGACTTAACACAGCTCTCTCAGGGAACCATGACTATTACTGGGATCAGGAGTGACACAGAGATAAATGTTTTATTTTTAAATTGTTCACAAGTTCTTTTCTCACTTATCTACATATTCCTACACTGCAGGCACAGCTTCTGGCAGAGAGGAGCACCAAACAGATTAGTTTCAGCTTCCTCTCAGCAATGCCAAGTGGTCACTGACTTCCGGGAAGATAAAGATGAAATAACATGGCAAATATTAAGGAACATAATATCTACCTAGACACATCTAAAAAGCACTTCTGACCACACTTAGAAGAAAATCAGGACACACCATCTGTTCTATGAAACCCCACTCTGGAATGAAAATTGGGCATGCAACTGCAGAGGGGAACCACAGCACCATCCAGAGAGGAATCCCTCATCTTCTCTGGAAGCCAAGATAGCAGGGTGCATTGCAGTAAGCAACTTTAACTGACTTCCATCTTTCTTTGCTATATGTACAGCTTTTTAAATTTTTTATTGCAACTCACCAAAATCTCTCTTTGGTCTTCCAGAGTTTTTAAAAAGTTTGAAAACTCATGGAGTGATGCATCTGTAATACAAAACCATTTTTAAAAGTTTAGTTATGTAGCAGGATGGCATGGCAAAATATAGTCACTTATAGTCACTTCTCACCTACCTATGTATCTTTCATCATCTGTCTCTGCATCACCAATGAATTCAAATTTAAAGTCTCTCAGGGAATGGGCAAATTTTCTCTGGGCTGCTGTAAGGTCTGCAAGATAAAAAAGCACAGATTGAATGTTAACGAATCATTTTAAGAAGGCTGGAATATCCCCCCTAACCCTAGAATAATCAACATTGACAAGAAACTCTTAACATAGGTGCCTAAGTACATTACAAACATCCAACATTGTCTAACCCATTCGTACAATATTAGACCTAATCTCACGTTTCACTATACCATTATGTAGGGTATAGGCCTTAGAAACAGACCTATTGCTACAGAATTTGAAGCCACAATACTCAGACTAAGCTGTACTGGTTGTCTTATTTCACTAACCTAAGTCTACCATTTTTGCCAGCATAAACACACATCCTAGAATTTTTAATGTACTTTACATAGAAAATTAAACATTTATATGTAAACCAAATTTAAAATAAATGCTGCACTGGAACTAGAAATTCCATGGTGTTAAACTATGTCTAAAGTTAGGTAACTGCACAGCATTAAAATTAATTTTATATAATAACTCTTTTGTAGTAGTCCTAAAACATTTCTTAAACCAAATTTTGACCTACTAGTATTTGACAATTTGGGTTCAAGGGACTCCATCCACTCTTACATCCCTCAGGAAGCAATCATACTCTATATTCAACCACAATATCATCATTATAAACCTTTACTAAAGATTTATAAAGGTGTAAATAAGCAGCGTACACACACTTATCTGTTGTGCTGACATGTGCAGGTTGGGGATGTCCAGAGTTCTGGAAAAATGGAATTGCTCAATGGAAAAAAAAGGATGCATGTCCTGGTACACTACTATCCAGTAAAGGTTTTACTCACATTTTTGTTGTCAGCCAAGGTTAAGGACAATCTGAAATATTTAGTTAATCTATAATCTTTTTCTTATCACAAGTACTTCTGAAGGGCTAAAAACAACTCTTAACGGACCAGCTAAGCATTTTGTTCCTTAATGTTAACTGGAGCTGAAAGACTACAACCTGGGATTTTTTTTACTGTTCTTGTTTTGTTTGTTTGTTTTAAATATCTTTATGATAGGTCCTCCATTCAACACACCGTATGCTTCATCATGTGTCATAGTCAAGTAAAACTTCAACATACAAAATGCTGCACTGAAAATCCAGTTCAACCACTTAAAAGGGTAAGTCTCAAATACCATATAAACAGCAAAACACAACCTAAAATGAAAAAAAAAAAAAAAGAAAAAGGAAAAAAAAGCCTTATGTTCCTTGCCATTCCACATTCCTTTCTTGTCATTCATTTCTCATGAGTACTTTGCTCAGCTATTGTGTAATAGCACATTTCCCTGTGATGTCATACTGCCAGGTACTCACCTCCCTTTTGAAACTGCTTCTAACGCCTGTACATGTACCCTTCAAGCCCATGAAGCTGCAGGATGCTGTACAGCATTGAAAGAAGGATAAGAAGGCTGAAGGAAAAAGTAATATAATTCCCATGCAAAAGGAAACAGGGGTATCTGCATTCAAGTATCTTGTCGGCTAAAAGGCTTCATGAATTGGACAGCAAAAGAAATGTTCCGCCAGCTATGAAGGGCTTAAATATGGAAAATAACAAGTTACACTTATTTGTGAGCCCAGTCACAACACAAGGCTGAAAATAAGTTTATTTATGGGATATTGGGTGCAACAACACACACTTTCCTAAATTTATTCAATTTTCCTAAATCAGATAATCCCCTACCAAAACCCTATCATATGAGAGCTAGCCCCATGCTAGAGGAAGGAATTATGTTTTCCTTTGCTTGTAGATGCAAAGTATTCAAATAATACTGAGCAATGTACAACCGCATGCACTCATCACCCTCCTTTCTCCTTCACAGACTCAAAGGGTACTAAAATAGCGAAGGTGGGCCCACAGGCTTTAATGAGCCTTTCTAGAGTGGTGCAAAACTGCCTCTTGCAGGACTGCATATCTCATCTCTCCATCAAAAGCCACCTCTTTGGTGACAGTGACAGCAGACAGAACCTCTGCCCATGCCCTGACTCCTTCACTGCAAAGTTCGTATCTTCATCAAGCTGAGAAGGGGCTGAATCAAAACACTGAGCTTCTCACAGGATCAGAAAGCCACCACCATGCATTTCTCTTTACTGAATCTGCTAAGGAATTGGAAATTACTGACTAAAGGACTGAGTAGGTGGTTGGAAGCAGTAACCTCTTATAAATATCAAGGCTAGATTTGAAGAGTTCCTGCATTAAAGCCTTGAAGACACATTAAATGTTTGTGATGTCTTTCCACAAATCATCTCTGAAATGTTTAAGAACTGTTCCAGAAAATTTTGGAAAGCATCAGGGGGTGTGGTAGGAGGTTAGGGGTTTGGAACAGAATAAACATCTGATCAATCAAGAAAAGCCACAGATTGAACCAACACCTAGAAGAGACAATGAAACAGGAAGAGATTTTCTGATGGATTTTGAGAACTTGGCACTTTTAACAAAGGTGAGGAGTCACTGGAGCAAAATAAAAACCAATCACATGGTGCAAGATGTAACTGAGAAGAAGCAAGCCTCCTGCCTGGGGGAACAACACTCAAATCACTTGGTTCAACAGACTGCTACAATGATCAGCTACCTAACTGTTGCCAAAGCAGAGATTTTTTAATCCTGCTTACTCAGCAAACACTAACTACAGGATTAACCCTCCAGTGTTCATACACCACCCATCAGTCTTGTTTTATTTTGACGAAATTTACATTTAAGGACACATTCTGTTTTCATTCCCCACACCAAAATAGCAGTGGTGTAACAAAACTAGCACCTTGCTGGGCAGAACCACTGGTACCCAGCTATTCACAGGAATGGAAGAGCTACTGGTCTGTCTCTTCCTAAACTAAAAGAAACAACACTGAATATCAAGAAGAGATGGAGGAAAACTTTCTCAAAAGATTAGAGCAAGAGTACTGAACTCATTCTGCTACAGCACCGGAAAAACTACAAGGATGGCGGCTAGAGTCAAAAAGATAACATAGCCCTATGTTAGATTTCTTGCCATCTGACAAGCCATGGTTAGAGAGAGACATATGAGGTCATCTGCAGCCAGATCTTCCAATGTGGGGCAAACAGCATGAAACTGCTCCAGCCTTTACCCTGGTAAGCTACATGTATCCTGCAGTACATACATACATTGACAAAATTGCAAGCGTTTATAAAACTCTATAAAAACAAAGTACATGCTGGTATCATCATAAGTACTCTCTTACTATTGTGTTACTACTTAAATGACAAGCATGGTTGCTTCAGTTAGAAATTTCATAAATGTAACTTGGCTCTCTTCCATCCTGTGTCAGAAGACCTTTACTACAGCAAAATTATTCACCTGGCACTCACAGATACATCCCAGTATTGTTCCACATCAGCATTAGAACTTGCAAGACCAGTATGTGCTATGAGATAGACTATAAACATAGATGGATTACAGTTACGTATACTGGAATAAGACATATGAGTATGGTATGTATCAAAACAGCACCGCCAGTTACGCTTATTATTTAAATAATGCTGTAGCCTACTGAAAAAAAAAACCACTGTGATAATTTAGGGAGCTGGAAAGTAATTATATTACTCCTTTTAATGTCCACATTCTACATGGCAACACCAAATAGAAAAACATAGGAAGCAGTAATTGGGATGTTGCTTGTTGAAAACCACTGCTATTATTTAAAGGGACGAACAGGGCATTCAACATCAAAGAGCGTTTCAATATCAACCAAACACTAACACTTTTTCCTGAGTAAAATATATTCTTGGCAAATCCATAAGGCAGAGTCATTTCAAAGACTCCCTTTCTTAAAACACTACAAGAAGTCAAGCTAAATGTTTTGATCAAAAGACCGAGGAGAAAGGCTGACACATTTCCGAAGAGAAGAACTTAAAGACATCAGGGCTTTTACTTTTTTCCCTTTGGTAATGTTCCTATCAGTACAACTTTTTTTTTTTCATGTTTGACTACTTATTTAAAAACACACCATAAGAAATGGAAGCAGGAGCCAGCTCCCACACAAACGTATCTATATTTTTCCATTCGAATTTGGAGGAAAATATTTTTGTTCCTTATCTGAGCTACCATGATACCATTAGTTGCTAGGTGGTGGCCAGCCCTCACAGCAGCAAACTCAAATTGTTCCCTTTACACTAAGATCAGTACTAACTTCAGTGCAAGCCACCTACTAAAACTTTTGCATAAAACAAAATATTGCCTCCTAAGGCTATCCGAGATCTCTTTTGCATGGCAGCAGAATTACTGCAAGTCTTTTGTTTTAGTGTTAATAGTTTTCTACAGTAAAATACGTATTTCTACATCAAGCTTCACTTTTACTGTATCATGATGATTCTTTAAGAAGAACTGGAATTACATCTCCATTCCCCATCCTTATCTACAAATCTCATTCAGACTAACACTTATGCTTCACTACTGTCAGATTTCTAGAGGCTTTATTTAACAGGGGTTAAAATTACTCTGATCTCGTTCAACAACATTCTCCTCAAAAAGCAAAAAGGTTAGTAAATATTTAGATTTAACTACCAAGCTCATCTTCAAGCTATCTTACTACATTAAGAACTAATATTAGACTTCTTGATATATTTTCCTTGCAGTAGACCAAGATCAGGCAAGCTACACACTGTTCTCAAACAGGCACAGACAAGCTGAGTGAGAGCTGGCCTCTCCTTTCTTCTGAGGCATCAATCTAACTTGCAAGAGCAAACAAAATAGCTTCACAGGAACAGAGTACTTAAAACACTTTGTCCAACAGCTGCAATAGGGGCTTGCTATGACATTTTGTACAAAAAATGTGACATCTCAATGCTCACAAAAGCAGCTCTCCCTGTTTCTCTTCTGTGTCCCCTTTAGCAAAGTGAACAATGGAATCTAATATAATGACACTGAGAACATGAACAGGATGTAGTTATTATCTTAGCAAAGTGGATAAACAGGATTTACTCACCAACTTAGCAGATGCAAGCCATGTGGCAACATTCTTAAGAGCTGTAATGTGTTCCAACCCCAAAAATCAAAGAAACTTTTTATTACTTGTTTTTATCTAATAAGTATACTGAAAGAATCACTATAACTGGAAAAAAAAAAATCTTACAAGGAAGCTGAAATACAAAGTTATTAATTCCCCTCCAAAACCAGAATGGAAATAGAATTCAAAGACTGAAAGGTTTCTAGAGTCTAATTCTGACAATGTCACATAGCCCGCAGCAGCTCACGAGTTCCTGAAAGCTCAGCAAATTCAGGTATGAGGATTAAAAATCAACTCATCATTAACTTGTCAAACAGCTCTTAACTTTTTGAGGGTTTTTTTCCCCCAGCATAATACAGTGTAAGCATATTTGGACTATCCCACACCTTTAAAACAAACAAGAGAAACCACAACAGCTCTCCATTGAATTCAACCAGCAACACAGCATTATGTGCCTGCTGGCCCAGAGGCACCTTTCCAGCCCCAGCTCCCAAGCTTCCAGCAGTTGGCAGCATCCCACCCTCCACATTATTATGCTCAGGTCTGAGGCAAACCTACATTAATTGTGCCAAAGTTATGTGAGTTATTCTTTACCCAAAACTCTTAGAAATTTGGTGTCAGAATTCAGTAACTCTAGACCAAGTTTACAGACACGTGCACACACAAATGAGAGTTTAAATTTTCCAAACAAAAGGAAAAAGAGGAAAAGGTGACAATATTTATTAAAGGGGTTTTGTTACCAAATCAAAGAAAAAAAAAAAAAAAGGCTTAGTATTTCAGCATCAAACAGAAAAAAGAAAATCGCAGGAAGAAAAAAAAAATCATAATTTATATGCAAATACAATAAATGAATAACAATATTAGGAATCTTAATCTCTAATGGAATTTTTCCTTTTAACTTATCACAGATAGGAATTGACGTAGCTATTCTGTTACACTAGAAGTGTAACAGGCAAGATAAGAAATCTTTCAGATTTTAACAGAGTAGACTCTTATTTTTATAGATATGTAAAATGTTTTAGATGTCATAACCTCCATTGTTTTTTCCTATAGAAAGTATGCAGCATAATAACACATATATCATCTCATCTACCTTCTAGTCTAGTTCTCCAGCTTTTACCAGTGAAAACAGACTTAATTCATTTCTCCTCTTTCTACCCTTGCTAGGACAAGGGTCAAAACTCCACATTCCCCCACACCAAGAAACAACCAACTAACATGTTAATTACCATAGTTGAAATATCAAAAAGTACTATTTTATGTGGGTATGGGCAAACTGACAAACCATGCTGATGTTGCCCCTCGGTTGCACCACGCCTTCTTTGGCTCTGGTTATTTGCCTTTTTAGCTGCATCTCTGACACCAGCAAGCCAGCCCTTCTCCACCCTGCCAAGGGCATTTTCCTCTCCACATCATAGAAGTCAGGCAGAACAGCACATTTAGTATCTCAGCAGAGATTAAAGCTCTCCTACAGCATCTCCAACGGCTCTTAAATAAAGTGCACCCCTCTGCCAGCTCAGATGGTGACTAAATTTTTCAGTTCTACTCTTAAGCAACACAGTATAAGTTACAATTCATGAAAGACAAAAAACAAGCTGCAACCCTGCTAATAAATTCACTGCTTCAGGGATAGAGAATAATGCTGCAACCACCCTGACATAAGACCTGCAACCTAAAGTGAGGGTCAGGCAACTGCGATGGAAGCCACGTGGAGTACCACAAGGATAATTTGCCTTCTAAGAAATCATAGTAATCTTCCTGATCCTTATAACAACCATGTGTCTGACAATAAAATACACCAAAAGAAGTTGTAATTACAAAGACCTAAGAAAAACAAATTTGCAGTGCAGAAAACTACGAGAGCATTCCACCAAATTCACATGGTACCCATAGATAAAAACTAGCAGTTCAGGATTTGCTGCAAAGGTTTCCCTGTATCATACTGCACCAAATACTGGCAAAATGGACACCAATATTAGGTATTAAATCTGGTCCCAAAAGAAAACTCTGCGTCAATTCAGAAGCAACAGTTTGAATAGACAACACCAAAATAGTTGTATCATCCAGCTTTCACAGATGAAACTTCCTACAAATATCTTCAGCTCTGTAAGAAGTACAGATCTACAAAATGTCTTCCATAAGTGACTGAACTAGAGAATGCGAGATGAAAGCATTCATTTCCACAGATCAGTCTTTTACTATTATTAATGCAAAGATGTATTAATTCAGAAGGTGAGATTACACTTCTACTAGATAATTTTCTAGCAGAAATGTAAGAATTATTTAAGTCTTTTGAAAGACAGCTCTGATCACTAAAAGGAACATAAAATTCCAGATGTTGGACTCTTGTCACAGTTTGACTCAGGATCAGCAATTAAACCAGCGACAACAACGCTCTTAATCCCCTCCCCCTCCCCCCCAGGTAGGGAAGGAGAGAGAGAATTGGAGAGAGACAATCTCTGGACTGAAAACTAAACTAGCAGCTTTAATTAAACACTAATGATGAAATAAAATATATACAATTATATACAAATGTGTTCAGGCAGTTTTCAAAACCTAAATAACAACAGGACATGCCTACCTAATTTCTTCAGTCATCAAAATTCACTCATAGCAGTCAGGTAAAGTTATTACATGAACACAGCAGGAGGATCTGACCAGTGAAGAGAGATTGTCCCATTCCAAGAAACAGGACTGACTTCATTACTATTCTGTTTTCTTAGAAAGCACATGTGTGAGTGAAACTCAGGGTGGTTGAGAAAGTTGGAGTGGAAGCACAGCTCAGCCTGGGATTGGAATGTCACAGCAAACATGCCAGCTTTCAGGTTGTTCATCTGTCACATCTGCTGTTGTTGAGCATGAGCATCTTCTCTGAGAGTTCACATCTAGTAAACAGTTTCAAGGAAGGTCTTTTTTGTCTCTGAAGCAGCAAGCAAGGGAGGATGGGGAAAAAAAACAACCAAACAAACAAAACCCCACAATATTTCCCTGCAGCTTATAGTTAAATGAATCCTGAACAGGACTTCATGCAATAATGGCCTTCTTCCAGACAGAGCTCTCTGCCTGCTTCATCCCAGCCATCCAACACTGCAAGTGTGAGAGCTTTTCAGGAGAAGGAGGAAAACAACTCCATAATGGGAAGTGGGCAGCTAAAACACAAGGAGAGCTGGTAGACACCTCACTAATGAACAAGTACAGCAAGTATTTTTATCATCTTTAAAAGCACATGCTGTTCAATTCATTGTTTGCAATATTTTATGATGCTGCAAATCTGCAGAAGTATCAACATTAAACATGAAACCATTTACCAAAAAATAATTTAAAAAAATATTTTAAAAAACCCAACACAAACCAAAAAACAGCAGCATAATTCACAATATTTTCTTTCTTCGAAATGGTAGATATCTCAAAACATTGTCAAGTTGCATGAAATTACTGCCTGTCATGATCATTTGCATATATAGACAAAAACCCAGAAGGAGACCAGACTTGTAAGATACTGCAATTTCTCAGCAACGAAACATGTCCAAACACGCACTCAGCACACTTGCATATGTATAATTAGAACATTATATGAAATAGCTACCAAATACTTTGCCATCAGTAATACCATAAAAGCTACATTTTCACCAGTTTCTCTGTTCATGAGCCATAAAAATGATGGAAAATTCTTCCAGTAGGCTGAGAAAGACCTTAGATAGTACAGCTTTATTTTCCCAACTGCAACTAGATTCAAACTGGAAACAACGGAGGAAATCACAATGAGGAACTGGCTACATAAATAGCTGAGATCTATAATTCAGCAAGTAATGGCCAAGTGGCCAAAATTTGAGCTATTTATTTACTTATTTACAAAAAGGTGAGAGTATGTGTGCATTTTGGAAAATACTTGACAATTTAAGTGCATTTCTACACAAAAAAAACCTTAATATCAAAATTCAAAATGCAGAGGGTAGGATTTACGGCAAGATTTGCATTAAATTACTTTTATTGAGGTATTGACTTTTTTGTCCACTGCAGGCAAAATGGGGTGAATATTCTGCATCATGATGGGAATAGGATGACCACAACAGGCCCCCAAAGGGATAAGAGTTCAGAAATAACTTTGCTGTAGCTAGACACAGAAGTGAAATGAATCCAAGTTTTGACAGAGAAAACAGCTGGCAGCCACTGTGGTGCAGAGGACAGCCGGTACTTTCACTGTGTATAGTTTCCAGAAAAAGCACTTGATAGCACAGCAGTGGGTAGCCAGACTAGATGCCCAAATTAAAAAAAGGTTTTACTACATACTTTTCCAAAACTGTCAAATGGAGATTCTAAATGTAAAGCAACACAACAGTTGTGTGTCTAAAGGAAACGTTTCTGATAGCTCTCACATGAACTGGATCTGGCTAAACTGCAGCTTCTAATTACGTCAATCCAAAAGTATACACATACACCACAGAATATTTTACCGTCCATGTGCTGAATACAGGATTCCTTTCAATAAACACCATTTAAAGCACTGAAATACATGAAACATTAAAGGATGAACCTCCTGCTCCCCTTTCACTGCTCTCACTGTTGTTCTTTTCAAGCTGCTGCTGGAGGACGCTGTGATGCTCCAGCATAATTTCACTTGCCAGCTTCTCTGATTACTGAAACTTATTTTCCTAGACAGAAGAATGAAATCATTGCTCCTGCCATCAGTAACCGCTAACAGACCTTGCCAGGTAATATTTATTTATGTATTCAATTATGCACTATGGTATATGCCAAAAGAGAAACTTATCTCTGGTCTGGACAGTTGTACAATATTTGAACTCTATATGCAAAGAAATTGTGCAATCCTTCGGTCAGTTTCAGATTAGACATGTTACAAGAGGCTACTGAATCAATTGTGGGATATGACTATGTATGTAGAAGAGACACACAAACTTACTAACTCATTAAGAAAAAACCTTCTGACCTTCAAGTTACTGGCACACAAGCATATGAAAGCCCCACAACTCTGGGATTTACATTTACATGACATTCCAATCTGGATATCAGTGGCTACTGGTTCCCAAAGCAAAGACCACTAAATTATCAAAAAAAACCAAAACAATTGAGCAAAAGCAATTTAGGAGAGTCAAGAGCAACCACCATATCCTTATGAGAAGAACAAGGCATGAAATAAACATCTAGCAATCCTGCACAGCAATACCAACATAACCTATAAGCAGGAAACAAAGTAATTTGTTTAGTCTTCTAATGCAACACTCCTATTTCATTTTGTTTTCACACAAAAGACTAACAGTATATAACAGTAACACTCTTTTCTAGATTACCTACATCATTTATGCTTTGACACAAGAACTAGCTTAAATTTACTATCGCTGTTTTAGAGGAAAGGCAAGCTGCTTTTTTTTCTACATAAGCAAAAAGTATAATTTTAGAGTGACAGTACTAGCCTTCATATCTTTTTTCATTTTCCATAACTTAACTGTTTCAGCTGCATTACTATGAACTCTGTATTTCTGATACAGGGTGTTCTCAAAAGAGGAAAGAAAATACAGTTTCTTGCAGAAGTCAACCAATACCATGAAGATATTCTTATCGCTGTGGTGGTATGAAGAACACTTCATGTAATAGATCAGGAGTACAGATGTTCAGTACTTGGTTCAGCAGTGTTTCACTGATAGAAGTTGAGAGAAGAGAGTGAGCCAACATTTCCAAAGATGAAGTTGTTTTATAAAACTTTGGGATTTGTGAAGTTTCCATTACCATTTCTGGGGTCAAGGCGCTAACAAACTTTAGGGAATTGGTTTATAAAGCAGGAAGTATTGATTTTCACTTTGCCTCTCTTCCCAGGACCCAACAGCAACAGTTATGTTCCAGTACTGCCCTGCTTTTCATCACTCAAGGAACACACAACACTGCCTTGCTAGCCCAAACACAGTCCACATACTCAGAGCTCTAACAGCATGTCAGAGAGAGCAAGAAGTAGACAAAAGGCGAGCAGATCAATAAAGCTGATCCATGACTGATCACAAATGTTGTCAATTCAAAAAACTATGCCTGGGTTCCCTTCTCTAAAACAAGATAAAATGACGAAAAAAAACCCCACACAAAAATTCCATTCTAATAGCCTAATAGCTCAAATGAGGACCTGTTTGCACAGTGAAAATCTATGTTATATATACAATACTTAAAGAACAACCCCAAACTTCAAGGATATTGCCTGAAAATACCACAAGTAACGGATAAATTACACAAGAATCCGAAGGAAAGGCTTCAGCTTTCACCAATGAACATACTCTATCTGTTCAACAGAGAGTTACACTCGGCACGTACACTTACATATACAGAGTTGTTCTATGAAGAAAAAAACAAACTACTTGAAAATCAGCTTAAAAGAAAAAAGGTGGTGTTCCACACCTTCTGTGATAGCCATCTTGCAATAAGATCATGGAAGAGCACTAGCAACAAATCTACGAGGAGAAATATAAGTTAGAAAGCAAATCACAGAATGACAGAATGGCTAGGTTGGAAGCAACCTTCAAGATCATGAAGTTCCAACCCTCCTGCAGGGGCAGGGACACCTCTGGGTTGCTCAAAGACACATCCAACCTGGCCTTGAAAACTTCTAGGGAGGGGGCCTCCACAACTTCCCTGGGCAACCTGTTCCAGTGTCTGACCACCCTCACAGTAAAGAATTTCTTTCTAGCGTCTAACCTTACTCTACCCTCTCCCAGTTTAAAGCCACTACCCCTTGTCTGATCACTACAAGCCCTTGTAAGAAGTCCCTCCCCAGCTTTCCTGTAGGCCCTTCAGGTACTAGAAGGCCGCTGTACGGTCTCCCCAGAGCCTTCTCTTCTCCAGGCTGCACAACCAAAACTTTCTCAGTCTGTCTTCATAGGAGACGTGCTCCAGACCTCTGATTATCTTTGTGCTTCTCCTCTGGACTCTCTCCAGGAGCTCTATGTCCTCTTGCCTGTGTTGGGAGCTCCAGAACTGGAAACACAGTACTCCAGGTGCGATCTCACAAGAGTGAAGAGGAGGGGGAGAATCACCTCCCTTGGCTGGCCATGTTTCTTTTGATGCAGCACAGGATACAGCTGGCTTCCTGGGCTGCAAGTACACATTGCTGGCTCATGTCGAACTTCTCAACAACCAACATCCTGAACTCCTTTTCCTCAGGGCTGTTCTCAATCCATTCTCCACCCAGCCTAGATGTGCCCTGACCCATGTACATGACCTTGTACTTGGCCTTGTTGAACTTGTTTGCATAGGCCCACCACTGAAGCCTGTCAAGGTCCCCCTGGAAGGCATCCTTTCCCTCCAGCATGTCAACCACACCACACAGCTTGGTGTTGCCAGTAAATTTGCTGAGCGTGCTCTCAATTCCACTGTCCATGTCACTGCCAAAGACATTAAACAGCACCAGTCCCAGTGCACAAATCAAAGCTACAAGAAAGCTACACTTAGGGGGGTTATTATCAAAAGTCAGAAGACAAACTTCAGGTATGACAACTGTGAAAAAGTCTTAAACCCAAAACATGCTAAGAATAAGGACTAGTCATCAATGCTTCCTACCCTTGCAATCTCAGCAGTGCAGAACAAGCCCCTTTACAGGATAGCTGTGGCTTGCCAGGGAGTTGGCCTCTGAGACAAAAATTTACCTACAGCTCCACTTGGTACACAGCATCTCACATCCCACTGGAGGGAAAGGGCACTTGCCACCCTCCCATGAGACCTTACCACACATATGTTGTGACAGTTTCTTTAAACCAGCCCAGGGAGAGAGCCACCACGGCATGAGACCCACCCAGATACCCTGTTCCTGCTCTGCTGGGCCACTGAAAGAAGTGACCAAACTGATGCCACTGCTGCTAGGCCAGTAAAGAGCAGCAGGAAAACAGCTACTGCCACTTATTACAGGGAACATAACTGCACCACTAAGCCAGCCTGCAACTTTTTTGTCAAAAGGGTGTGTACAAGCAGCTGCCGCCAGGTCCTATCACATTGAAGAATTTATAGACTAAAATTACTTACTGCTCTTCAAACTCCCAGACCCATAGAGTCTAGATTTGTTCTGAAGAGATATAAAGAAAGAAATACTACTTTATTTACCAAAACTTATCACTTGAAACCTTATGTTTACATCACCAATGAAGAGATCGTTACTACTCTATGCAACCCAGCCAGCAGTATATGCTTTAGTACTTCAACTGTAACACTTACTTTGCTTATCGAGAAAACACTAACATACTCCATGCTGAACATGACTTGAAGCATTACACTACTAAAGCATTTAGTGCAGCTGCACTGTGAGGTTTGGGATGAAAACCAGGAGAATTCACAATTCCTTCTCTCTGACATCTTAGGAAAAAAATCACAAAATCTATTATCTGACTGGGCTCAGCCAACACTGATGATAAGAGGGTGGTCCTGTCTGGCTGCAAGCTGACTGATGAATATTCAGCAGCGGTATGTTCATTGTTCAGCTTGAGATTGTAGGATAAACACTTTCTACACTCCAGCTGTACTGGCTTTATACCTCAAACTTTAACACTCATTGGAACAAACTGTCCTGGCTGCTCACAAAACTTCAAATGTGGACGCCTTTCAAATCAGATTATTTATGCATACATCAAGCTTGGAAGCAAGTATAAAACAACAAAAATGATGGAAGAAAGGAATTAACTAACAATCCGTGACAGCAAACAAAGCAAAAAATTGACAAAAGGCTACAAATGTGAAATCTTATGACAACTATGAGGAATAATTGCCTGAATAGATCTAAATTTTATCAGGTTGATAGGGAAGACTAAGAAGTTTGCTTGTCCCACCCTCTCCCCCGCACACATTACAAAAAAACAAAAGCAAAACAAACAAACAAAAAAGTCAAACAAAAGCAAAACCACACACACAGAAAATGTTACCAGTTAAAACCATCATTCAACTTACCCAACTGCCATGTGTGTTTTACCTAAGTTCATGCACTTAGAGTATAACTCAACAAGAAACCAATTTGTTTGGCAGAAATCTCAGTGAAAAGGGCTCTTTTGTATACCATCTTAAAACTAACTAGACGTAAACAATTAGTTTTCTGTGGATCCCACTAAAGAGATTGTGCTTAAATACTCTCCACTCTCTGGCTCCTGGCAGATAAACAGACTTTCAGTCTCAAGTGATCAAGCCTGAGTCTTTTGAAACAGAAATACAGGTGACAACACTGCTACATGGAAACTACCGATCATAAGCTGTTAAAGAAAAATAAAAGCCTGTTTGTTGTTGGCTTGGTTTTTTTGGTTTTTAAAAAACTCTTTTTTTCCAGTTTCACAGGCCTTTAGGAAAACAAGCACTTTGTTTATGAAAGTCACTCTGAGTTACAGATTATCAAGTCTCTGGAGGAAAAAGGATTAATACCAGGAACCTACAACCCATAAATCTCGGTTTAACAGCAGCAGGACCATGGGGCTCTCTCTGTGCAACAAACAGGCAGAGCAGAAAACCCTAACATAGAAAAGTCACACTTAAGACAAAAGTTCAGGTACTTGAATCACAACACCAATGCTGGGACACTGGTTATTTCTGTAACAATTTGTAGCATCTCTATTTTAGGGAAATAGGTTTTATTTCTCTATTTTTACCACTTTGTTTCAAAGAGAAAAAAATAGATGAGAGAATATAATGTAAAATAAACTAGGAAAGAGCCTGGATGCTAGAAGAAACCTCTTTCTCCTTTTTTAAAGCTCTCTAGCACAAGTGACAAGAATGGTGACAGAGGCAGAAAAGGATATATATTCCTGACAGCATGTAGAAGTACATAAGGAAGACTAAGTAATGTTGCTAGTTACTTGTAAACATTAAAAATAACTTGACCCTGGTGATGAGGGTGGATTTTTCTGTAATTTTTTTTTTAGTCCTCTTCCTTATCTTTGACTTTTTAAGTAAAAATAAAAAACAAACCTGTCTTTCCTAATGCAATACCCCTTGATTTTGTCATAAGGTTTATATTACATTGATCACAGCTGGAAAACTAAAACCTTTAACAAAGACTTGTCAAAAGACACATTAACTACAAGAGCAATTGGACCAGTGAAAAACACTCTAAAATTAACACCACATTTCAACAGATATGGAAGTGGCAGTTATTGGACAATGTAAGAGACTTTTTCCTAAAATTCAGCCTTTGAATCTGGCTCCTTCAGTAGCCTTCCCATACTCAAATGAAACAGAAAACCTCCAACTCAGGCTAACATGAGAGGCACAGACTTTCCATTTAGTCAAAGTCATAAGCTGAAAGCACGAGAGCGAAAGACAGACTGACTGCCAGTGCAGTGATTACTCAGCTAAGTCAAGTCACAGGGGAGCACGGGTTTTAGCTACAATGCAGTATTTGCCCCCTTCCCTAAGTACCTAACGTAGTATTAAGAAAGGGTCCAATATCAAAAGTCACTTCTCCAATCAAAAACATATTTCTTGTCCTAGAGAACTGAAATAATTATATTCTCTTTATCTCCTCCCTCATAAAGACAAAAATCCAAAAGAAAGCATTAGTACAACTACCTGAACGAGCTCTGTAGCTTATAGCAATTGTGACAGCAAGCACACAAGTGTTCCCTCAGGTTCTGGTCTCCTGTCTCACCACAATGCCTAATCTTGCTCATCAGAAAACAAGGTGAGACACAGCATAAAAACTAGGGATTTAATCCCACCCCCACCTTTCCAAGTGCCACAGTAATTTAAACATCTTTGTTTTAAATAAACACCACAAGAAAGGCATGTGTTGTACATACAGCTACATAAGACAGCCATTTTGGCTGGACATCCTTCTATGCTTTCTGCATGAAAAAAAACAAAACCAAAATTAAACAACAAAAAAAGAAAAATCCACCAGCAGACTATGCAAACATTTCATAGCTGGTCTCCTTAATGCAAGGTAATTATCTATTAGAATACTTGAAAAGTCTGTTCTTTCCCCTGAAGAACAACTATGAATGAATGCAGCATCCTTGATCCAACCACAGCTCACAGCACCCTCCCCTCTACAACAGACAAAACCTTTTCCCAAAATTCTGCTAGTATTTCTCACAGTTTCAGGCAGCTAACTGCAAGAATCTGTGAAGAATATTTTTTTTTTGAAACAGTTCACTTTGTCTGTCTGGAGCACCACCTTGATGAGAAAACCTCCAAGCAATTGTACATTATTGTTACAGAGCAGTAACACAAACGCTCTGCCACATCAAGTCAAATCCTGCAACAACAGCATGCTCAAGAGCTATTCAACATACATGTATTTAAAAACCAAACATAACTAGTATAATATTGTAAAGCAGGTGTCCCACGGCAAGCTTGTGAAAAGCTGACAGTAATTTTCTGATTAAATAGACAAGTCTATCACAACACAAATGAAGTACACTTTGGTTTGCTCTGACCTTATTTTGAATACAACGGAGTTAGGCTCATTCAGTCTACCACCTATGGAAATAAGGCAGTGAAACACTGGAAATCCTGAAGTATTCAATGCATGCATTTGCCAATAACAGCTGAAAAAGATATTTTTTTATTTCTGTAGGAAGCAAGAGCTTCTGACCTAGTCCTAATTATGTAAATCAGAACAGTTTCTAATGAATTGGGGTCCATGAACTGCTGGCTGATAGCAAAGACAGAAATGGCCCACAACTGGTCCTCAGAATCACTGTGAACAAATTAATGCACTGTCCTACTACATCACATAATCTAACACAATATTTTTATGTTAGGATAAATGAATGAGAAATGCATTCTAAAGTCAAGCATGCTCAGCTTGCCTGAAGAAATAATATTTGAAAGAAAAGTTTAAGACAAGGTGGCAGTTCATAGCTTGTTGCTTTTTCTTCTGCTCCTTACAAACAAAAGTTATTTATGAATGTTGTAGAAAGCTGCAACATACGTGCAAAATCCCCTGGGGAACTAACACATTTGCTTTAAAATTCCTTGTTAATCTCATTTTCTAGTACTGGTCAGCACCAAAAAGAAAATAAATTCTTACACTAAAAGGTCCTCAGTGTATTTCTTCTTTCATTTACTAATGTTTCTTCTCATGTCCAAATTTTATACTAAAATTATTGCTGAAGCAGGGGAGAAGAACCCCATTTTAACACATCAGCTGTGATATTCCAAAATAAATTGGATTCTTAAGCAGCACTAGGCTCTACATTCATTACTTAAACTGCCCATTGAAACTGGCACATTTCCATGACTTACAAAAACAAAACACAATACACGTACAAAAATCTACAAACACAACTCCATGATCAAACTCAACAAATGTGTTCAAGGTCTAGGCTGTTCTGAGTATGTCCAGTACCAAAGAGCATCAGGATTCACAATCCATGGCACCTTACCTGCTTCACAAATTGTCTAAGAACATCAGCTCTGTTCTTCTCAGATGCTTTGCTAGAAAAGCCTGCAGATATGCAAGAGGTTACTTCTTATAGTAGGATGGCACCTCCCAGACTCAGGAGAGGAAGACAAGAAGTAGATGAAGCAGCTCAGTGGGGATCAGCAGCACAGGTCAGGCCACTAATACAGTCACAGGAGGTTTATACTTGCTTTTACTAGTATCACAATGACTTAGGGTTACCCACATTTTTTTTAAAATTACAGTATTGTAGCAGGATTGTTTCTCACTGTGCAGCACAGATGAAGGCCATACTGGCGTAAAAATCTCAGGATGGATCAGTTAGAAACTACATAACAAAGAACATCAAGCCTTTCATTATTATTAGCTTCAGCAACTAAGGCTGGTCTACTTTTGAAGCAGTGTTTTTGCTCAGGATTGATCCTGTTGATCAAGCTTTAGAGCTGTATGCCTACCTTATACTTGAGATTGAGTCTGTAACTGCAGCCCACTGAGCCTCTAGTAACCTGTAACACCTGTTAGATGTCGTTCATTGTGACTCCATAAAATGATAAGCTCCCCTTCCTTTCCACCCAAAAGGCCAAGGTCCATGAGAAATTTTAAGGGATGACTATAGCCAAAATAAATATGGGTTTTTTTCTGAGTAGATGCAAATGGTACAAACTCCATGGGGAGAAAAAAAATGGTGTGCAGAGACCTGTAACTGCGACTTATTTCAACTTAAGACAGAGGTGTTTTGCAATGCTATTTCAAGAGCAAGAGTGTCCAACTAAGAAATGCAACAACCCTGGTTCTATGCAGACTTGCTAGCTCCCATTTACCTTTGTTCTTATTTGTGTTGACTGAGAGTGAGATGAGAAAATGCACAGAACTGCTGGAGAACAGGTGTCAAGGATCTTTGCTGGTCAGTAATAAAGCTCTTCATACCAGCATCACGACTCCACCTCTCCAGAAGCAAGAGATCTACGGAGAAAACTGACTGTAAATTGTGTTGTTTTTTCATTGTTTTCCCCAAATTCATTCCACCAAAGTAAGGATATTTGCAACTATACCAGAAATACTTAGTGAGATGCATAGCAACGACACATATTTTGTTTGAATCTTCTAGCTTACGTATCTTCAAGCATTTTCTAGTTATAAACAAAGGCAGAGTCAGGACGAGAGTCTTTCACTGCAAAGGAAAATAGCCCTGTTTTGACCTTCTGAAGAAATTTCAAAATTAATAGAAGGAGAATAAGAAAAAATAAAGAAAAATGAAGGTAGGGCACAGGTACAAATTCGCAGAGTATCGGTCAGACTCGACATGTAAATGGCTAGTTTTAACTATATATAAAAAAAGTATAGCTGGATACACTATGCAATCTATTAATTATATACACATGCTTAACGCAGACCTTCAGGACCCAAGCTGAAATAATCTATGCAGTTCAAAAGACTGGAATGAGATTATCATAGAACAGTTAGTAACCTCACTTCTTTCAACTCTGTAATCTCTTTGATTCATTGCGTACTCTGGAACATTGGGATGAATTACATACACTTCATGCCATTATCACAGCATTGTACTTCAGTCAACAAAGTGTTTGCAAGCTAAAGAATCGAAACTCTACGTTTTTAATTTTTTTTTTTCATGGCACTGGAAGACACCACCTAACCACAATCAAACACAAGCAGAACTACTCACGTAAGGCATTCAGAGAGATACTGCACACAAGTATTGCACTGAGCAGCATCTTGAACTACACTTGCACCACAAAACATGAAAGACCATGTAGCCCCCCCACTTTTTCCTCCACAAATTAACTGAGGTGAAAGAGGCTAGCAGCTCTGAAGAGCACCATACAAAAGTCTAGCCAGTTTCCTTGCTTCTGCATTATGAAGTAACATGAAATACATCATCCATCACACAGCCAACTTCCACTTCAAAACTAAACACTGACAACCTGTATTTTCACTAATTGCTGCCTTATTGATGCTGGAGTATTTATCATATTAAAAGCCAGAACAAAGTTCAAACCAAGATGATAACCCCTGGACATGTGACTGCTAAGTATTTGAGCTGGGGAAAGGCCTACACACAGAAATAAAACTCTCTGCCCCAGTTCACCAAGTATTTCCAAAAGCAGATCAGGGAACACACAATAGTGCATTTAGTGCAACCAAAAAAAGTCTGAAACACAGAATTCACTCCCTAAAGGATATAACTGGCAGAAATACATGCAGAAAAGCTGTTACTTTGTTAGCGTCCAAAATCAGTACTTCATAAGGCACTTCTAAAAGTCTTTGAATCCATTACTCCCAACCCCACTAGTAACACATCAGGAGATGATGTGTGCAAATAGATTTAAAAAAAAACCAAAAGAACAGATTTTTCATTTTCGTGACATAAAGAGTACACTCATAACACCAACAGGATTTACTTCCCTAGGAAGTCTGTGTATTAGAAACAGTGAGTTGGCAATTTAAGCAAAATAGCACATTCATTGGACACACCTGAAACCCCTGACCAATGTGCAGTACTTTGTTTCTGCTACTTCCCCCAGCTGCAAATGTAGCTCCACAACCAAACACAGGATCAAGATGTGAATGGCAATCCTTGGGCTTGTGCAATCCTGTACCCATGGGAAAACTGCTGAGGACACACAACGCACATGGAAGTGACCCACCATGCACGTTCTTTTAAAAGCCACAAGAGCAAACTGATATGGCAGTATCTTAAGAAAAGCTGTATTGAAACATGAAGCAAGTCTAACCTGCTGTTGGTTAAAGATAAGTCATGAACCCACAGCAAGACATACACAAAGGATGACTCTGATGACATCATTTAGAGCAGCTCAGCAGCTGGCAAATGCTGCACACATCAGTGCCCTGTGCACACACCACATGGCTGAGAGTCACTTGGCTGGCCACAGCACCAGGTCATACCTTCTACCCAAATTTAAAAGGTATCCGCACTCAGCATGTCACAAAAGTCTCTCAGCATACTCCTAACTGCAAAGTACCTGCCTGTCTCCCATATGCATGCCATGGTTGGTGCCTTCCAAGCTCAAAACAGCTGTGGCTAGGCAGGAATTTTGAAGGAGCAGGGACCTATGATTTCACACTAGTAAAACGCCCTGAGAAAGTTTTAAAAAATGAAAGCAATACAGGTGAAGCAGTACTCAAGTATCTTGGCAAAAATTGTGTTTAAAAATAGAAATAAATACATTGAACTAGGAAAGATGGTTTTGTGCACAAAGCGAAAGAACAGGACTTGAGAGACTTTTACATTCCAGCCCATGTATAGACTTTGACGAAGTCACTGACTCAAACCGTGTCTCAGCTGTCACATGGGAAGATACCTCAGTCTCTAGGGTATCAGCAGGCTAAAAACTATTACTGACCAACATTCTCAGCAATTCTGTTTACTAAGTCTTATTCTCACCACTTCTGCTACAGGTACGTTCATAAGTAAACAGTGTACAGCTATTTTGGTAGACTATGTGAATCTTAAATACCTGGTTATTAAAACAGTGGGTAGAACTTCTGCTGGTTGTATGTTAGAGAATTTGTTGTTGTTCAGGAACAAAGACCCACAAAACCACAATTAAAACCTTTGAAAAATACATCCATATTATAAAACCCAGTATTTTCAGGATTGGGGAATATATATTTTCAGGCTAATCAGTTTACAGGCACTGGCACAATCCCAGCATGACCTGGAGGCAGAAGTATAAGAAATATTTAAGCAGAACTTCCATTATAAGAAACAGATAGACACTATAAAACTTAACCTTGATGACTCAATACAGCAAGGTTAAAAAAGCAGTAGCTTCAAGTACATATAAAAAAAACAGTAACCTCATCACTAATCTTCATTCATTTTAAATGTTGAACAAAGTAAACTTACAGCACAACCTCATATTAAGGCAAGTGTTTCTATGTATAACTTAGTTTCAGTTCCTGGCTGTATTTTGCAATAAAATTTTTCAGGAATTTTTTTTTAAGTTGTTGGCTTTTCATTACTACAACAAAACAAAAACAGATAACACTGCAAGTCTGCATTAACTTCTACATAATGTTAGACAAATGCACTAAGCTGTATTTTACTGTGAAGATCTACTGTGTGGTAAGTGCCAACAATTTTGAGGTTTATTATCCAGATCACCAGATCTATATCTGACCTAGATCACAAACAACTAAGCAGATGTTCAAATTCTCCAGCTACCAGATTCTTCATCATGCTATGAAGGCTTACCTATCAAATCACATTCACATTGTGCAAAAAAATGTGAGATTAGTAAGTCAATACTTATTAAAAACTTTTAAAAATCAGCAAGGCCTTATTTTAGTAGTTTAAAACTCATGAAACCTGTAAACAGTTTAATTTGCTCATAGCTGCACCTGAAGTTCCTCCAGCATCTTCTTTGTTTTAGCTTTAGACAAGTTTGATATAAAATTTGTTTTTTTTAAACCAAAAAGTCTATCATCATTACAGACATCAGAAATAATTAGATGACAAAAGGAAAAATTTAAAGAGGTAGCAATACACTAGAAGGGGGAAAAAAAAAAACACACAGTACCAATTCCTGTGATGCAACTTATATAATATCCAGCTAAAGAGACCAAAGAAACAAATAAGAATTAAGATGCAAACATTTGCTCCGGTTTATCTTCTGTTTATTTGAAACAGCAATGGAGTTGATGACTCAATAAACCAGAGTTAACAATTCTTCAGTGAAGCTCAGCTAACCCATTGGCCGGACCAAAGGCTGCTCATAATGCAGCAGCAGTGCACTGAAGCAATCCAGCAGCCAGATTCGTATAATAAACAATAGGGTGAGAGAGAACTGGGTTATCAGCTGGAAGTTGTTTTAGACAGCTGAAAATGTAGCTTTTTTCTGGCTTTCTTTGTGCTTTCAGAGGGGTTTCAGTCACAGACATTCAAATTCTCTTTTTGTTGGAGGCTTGAAAGAGTTTGGAAAAACTGGAAATACTAAAGAAAAAAGGAAAATACATATAACTCAAGTCACATGCCCACCACATTTTCTTGTGTTTTCTATATTTGAAGTTTCATTTGACTGCAGGAATTTCATAATCCATTCTGTGGCTCCAAGCAAAACACTAATAGGTACAGTTGCTTTGTTCAACTTGCACAACTCCTGCTACCTTCAGGAATGTGTAATTCAGAAAAATGCCGAAGACTGTTCCAATCTCTTCTTTCTTTTCCCAATCCCGTTTTTGATTTTTCAGCTAGCAAAGAAGACATGGCCAACCAAATTAAAAAGTAGAGGAAATACCCATTAAGACAACTGAAAAAATGGCCAGGTTTGGCTGAAAGCAACCACAACTATTTCTGACTATATCCATTTAGCATTTTTGCCACAGTAATGCACAAAGATAGTGGCAATTTTTTTTTTCCTCTGTTAGTAGAAAATTAAAACTGAAAAAGTCTTAAAGCTAGAAAGCAAGAAAAGACACCCATGAAAAGTTATTTCAAAGGGAAGGAGAAAAGATTCTTTACTCCAGATTGCATCATGCACTTACCCTTCCAGCCTCTCTCTTAGGAACTTGCTTACAATATGAATAATTTCCAACCGAATTGCTTTAAAGCAGCTCTCTTTCATTTATTAGCAAGCTAAATATATTTTCATTTCTTACTATAAATGAGAAAATGTTTATGTAAAGAACACAGGAAGCCAACAAGAGAACAAAAAACAATTATTTGAGCTTTATCTTAAACTTAAAAGCCAGATATTTCTTCTGCAGAAACAAAGCCAGTAGAAATCTCAGGTTGCTAGAGGATTCTTCTATCTAATGCTCCAGTTAAATGATCTTGGTAGTGTTATGGGCAGTCAGGTATCAAGCATGTGGGTATTTCTGCACACCTATGCTTTAGTTGCTTTTGTTTTCTAACTTGCTTCCTTTTTCATTGAAGAAAGCAACAGCAGCACCTAATGCACTGCCTGAAAGTATTATTTAATTCAACAGTATAATCCATCAAAAAAATTAAAAAAAAAAAAAAGAAAGAGGAGAAACACTGGAGGTCATTAGTAAATAAAAAAGATACATGGTTAAATGTCGCTGTACCTGAATTCCCTCAGCACTAAGGACTGACAATATAGGCACTTCCTGTGACTATCAGATACTAAAAATCATCCTGTTTGCAGTACATGACAATGTCTGAACATCTACCAATCCCTTCTTAACAAGCAAGGACCACTCTTACACTCCAATTAAACATGTAAATAACCCTTTGAGCTGGAAGAACTATAATATTTTATTTCAGCACTACAAAACTTTTCTAGATGTTCTTTATGCAAGGCTCCCTTCCCAAAAACAACACAGGCAACTCAATACAAACACATTTACTGCTGACAAACCATGATTTGGCCACATGACTGACCTGCCTGTATTTCAGGTATTAGCTATGTCAGACCTAATTATCAGAGACAGCTTGACAAGGTCTCTCATATTATTCAAAAAAGGTGCACTTGCCAAAGGCCTAGCAGAGGCCACAGTGTATAGCAAATCTCACTCAGCTCAGCCTAGGCTTGTGGTTGTGCTGACAGTTTTTCTCTATAAACTACTCTACATAAATAATCACTGGCTAGGATGCCTCTGACCGTACCGTCAGGAATTCAGTGACTCATGATGTGCAAGAAATACCGCCCGTCATGTTTACAACAAAATATATGAAGTTCTCTTTCTACATGATAACCGCTACAGAAATTATACTCGTTTTAACTGTACCAACTGTGAAGGTTGCTCTGTTAGTTTGACTGCTTCAGGCTATTCTGTCCTCAGCTTTAAATCCTGCAATTCAAATAACTCTTGTCTAGGAAAGGACAGTGTATCAAAGGTATATGGACTGAATTACAAGTTTTCCTGGTTAATAAATTTTTCATCCCTTTGTCTCCTGTCATGGGTGAGGGGAACGCAAATATCAGGACAGAACATATAAGCACATACACAAATGTCAGCAGGAGCTTGTAGGATTGATCACAATATTAGAATTACTCATTACTCATTACTATTCAGGCAGAAATATGCATCTAAAGTGATTAAATGTTCAGGCAATGCTTCAAGCATAAGGGTCTAAATTTAGGAGTACAAGCAAAATTACTCAAGGGGAAGCACACTGGCATATCAGATTAAGCAAAAGTCTAGTATAGTGGATACATACTGCAGCTTCATACATGCAAGATAGGAAAGCACAATATCTACTTTCCCCAAAGACCTTACAGTAAAAGTTTTGCAATAATTAATACTTCAAGTCATTTCCTTCAGTGCACAGAGAGATTATACAAAAAAAATATTCAAATAGAAATGGCAGCTATGTCTTTCAGGATAAGAGACAGAGCAGGCAGGGAAGGCAAACATCCTGCAAGAACACACAGGAGCAAACCCTGGGAAACACGGCTTGGTTAGTCATGTACAGGCTGTGTGAGACACTCCTACACTGGGGGTCTAATAGCAAACCAAACTGTGCTAACAACAGGTGATGTACCAATAGCATGGTAACACTGAAACTCGAAACGTGTACAGCATGAAAGCCATTCAAGCACACAAATTGCCATCGCATGCAAGATACTACGTCACTAAACCACAGACAAGTCCTGAAAGCCAAGGCTGGGATGGAAAAAAGGTTGAGAAGGAGGAGGGAGTTCAACGCCTGTCTCTCACGGACAGACTCTGGACCTTACAGAAGTTAATAATACAACTGGGGACGAGGGAGCTTGCATTGACAGAGAGAGGTAACATCTAACCCCAGAGCGCTGCAAAGCACCATTAGGTTTTTCTCTGGAAGCCCCAGCAAGGTTTTTCTGCCTTCCACCATCACAGTTTTGCACCTAGCATGTGAAAGGCTCAAAATTCAAGGGTGTATTCTGGGTGTACGCAGGCCCTCAATACAACTCAAAAATCTGTTTATTTTGTAATCTTTACTTCTTTAGAAGTACATTTAAAGCTAGAAGTGCAACTTGTACTAATATATGTTACTGACCACAAGAAGGCTCACAGAAGTACTGTATAACTGTGGGGTGATGTGAGAGAAAAAAGAGGTACGCTGGGATGTTAAAAAGAGGCAGAAGTTTGAAGGGAAAGAAAACTCTGAATAAAAATAGAAAGAAGGTCAGATTCTCTCCTTTGCAAAAACATCTCTGTTCCTGCAGCCAAAACCCACAGCACAACATTACAGCTTTTCTCCAGCATAGGCCACTCTTTCTAAAGACATTTCATCTCATATTTAGTTAAGAGTTAGCAGTAACAGAAGCAACTTAAAAACAAACCTGAGTATCACAAGCTGACCCTTCCTATTTCTACATTATGGCCACCTGTACCAAAAAAAGGTAAACCATAAGGTAAGACAGCCTGGGAACCTTGGACAAAAGTAGTAAGGTAAGTTTTGAACAATGTTCACAGCTACACAGATTATAAAGAACTGAGAGCAGAAAATAGGTGGCAATTTCCTAACTACAATCTGGTAAATGTACAGTTTTCCCCACAGAAATTAATTTATCTCAGTAAAAGAAATAAAAAATCATTATCTACTCCTATTTAAAACTTTAAACAAAGTGCCCTCAAGACAGATGAGACAAATAATTGATATACAATTAGCTGTATTATACATCCAAAAGGAAAGTAAAAGCACACGTTTTCTTTCTCATATAAGGTTAGCAAGAGCAAGTTAGGCGGGGGTGAAATCTTCTCCAGCTATCTGTCTCAATTCAAATAAAAAATCCCAAAGAAGGCATCTGCAAATGGGAGCCTCTGCATAAACAGTCCTCTTGCATTCTTGGTCTGATGTCAACTCAGAACACAACCATCCTCTTCCCCTTACTCGTAACAGAAATTAAGAGAGTGCTTTATATGAAAGTATTATTACTAATACCAAATTACTGTAAAAATTGTAAACTTTGGGACTGTGGGCAACTTACTATCAAAAGCTGGCTTGCTGACTGTTGCCAGCTAGCAAGAAAAACTCCAACTCACTTCTGATTCTTACTTAGTCATCTTTCCTGTTGGCATAAACAAAAGCCACACTGGTTTTACATACAATTTTACATACACTAATCTCCACTCCAGGTTTCCAAAGATTCACACTACTTTAAGACATTTGTCCATAATAAATCAATATAAAACACTGTAACTAAGCAAGGAAGATTTAGATTTCAGTTTAGTGGGAGCCACCTGTTTTGTGTTAGGGCAAGATTTAAGTCAGGATTCACTTGCAGGGTTTTCAGATAATTTTCATTTGTTATTAGTTACTGCTGTCAAGACACAGAAAGAGAAGGATCCAAAAATTCAGTCAATTACTTTTAGGGCTGGGTGGCAGCCAGCAGGAATGTTCATTGCTGGGTTCAGCAAGGGTTCGCCAAATGATGAGAGATGTTAGCATCAGCAGGGAAAATTTCCTTTCTTGGACTGCATCAGCTAAATGCTGGAGTCACCAAATTAGGACTAAGGATGTGTCCAGAAGAAATAACTTCAGGCTAAATTTAGGACTGGTGTCAGTAGTAACCAGCTGTTAGGAGAGTCTAAGTTTGTATGGACAGTGAGATAGGAAAAGGAAAAAAGTGAACCAAAACTGGCAGTGAGCTTGGAAGACTGCAGCTGGCTATGTATGTGTCTGAAGCAGACCAAAGCAAGTAAGAGGAGGGAGGCAGGACTAAGTCAGGGGACCAGTGGCAGCAGCAGGGTTAGCCTGTGCACAGGGTAGGACAGCCACCTACACCTTCAGCTGGAAAGGACTGCTAGGCACATAGCGAGGATAAGTCACAGCCACTGTACTACAACTAACAGAACATCTGCAGATTACTGCCTGACTAGGCGTAGTTCTGAATCTGACTGCTGGATTTGGGGTACGTTTCCAGCTCACAGAAGCCCACATGTTCCCAATTCTAACAGGGCACCAAGGTAAGTAGAGTGCCAGGTCCTTCACATTTCAGAAAGTGCAAAGTGTCAAACAGATGCAGCCATCCCCTCACTAAACATTTAACATGATTGCGTGCTAAAACCAAGTATTTAAAATCCAACACATCATCTTCAAGGCTGCAAGCACCTACATCAAACCAGTTCTGATCACTGCTTTGGGAATTAAACAGGTAGTTTAAAACTGCCACACAATTCACAACACAATCCAAACATCTGCAACCTGTCTTACAAAAGAGAATATTCTAATGCAAGGTTAAATGTCAGGGCCTCCTAATTACTGGCTCCATCTCCAGTAAAGACTGCATATGCAATCTTATCTAATTATCACTTGGTCTCTCACTTCACCCATCTGTAAACAGAACTAGCAGCCCAACCTACTTCACAGGCTAGCATCTAAAATGCTTTACGCACTTCAGATTTTAAGTGCTATGTAGGTTAAGAGATTTGTTTATTTATTTTTAATATTAATATCATATTTATGCATTTTAATTTGTACATAAATTTACATGACAGAAAAAACAACACTACAGACATAACACTAGAAACCACTATCAAGAATTTAAAATGGGTTGTGACTGGGCTGATCATAAGTAAGCAAACTCACTTCTAATTTTCCTGATGATGTTTCCTGCACATAGCTCCTTCTACTGTCTTTTTCTAGTAGCAGCTCTAAATAAGGAACTTCTCACTATCAAGAATCCCCACCACACCAAGCTGTTCACTGCCTGATTATAGGGTAAATCAGGAATTCACATAGAAAAGAAATTCTTAAATTATTTCACATCACTAGCAGTATGCAGAAGGATTAGTCGCAACCAGATAGACACACTGCATTTTACTTAAGACACAGCAGAGGGTGTGTATATAAAAGCAACAACTCACAATTCTCCCCATCACATTAATTACCCACTTAAAATGGTAACTCTGTATCTTACAGGAATCTAAACCATTCCAAAAGCATTAAAGCACCTCACAGACAAACATAATCATAACTTAAGAAAACAAACAAAAATTTTTTAAACTGTTTAATGACACCAAGGGATTACCAGCTCCCTCTACTACAAATGCCACTAAAATGTTCTTGTGGGCTTTGATCCAGAAAGGAGCTAATGCTCCAGAAAGGAGCAAATGACAAATTGTGAAGTGATGGTCAAAAAACAAACCAAACAGATTTAAGCAAATTCAGCAAGTTTGTTGATGATACAAAACTGGAAGGAGTGGCTGACACTCCAGAGGCCTGTGCTGCCATTCAGCGTGACCTGGACAGGCTAGAGAGTTTGGCAGAGAAGAACACCATGAGGTAAGAGCAAGAAGAAAGAACCTGCGAAGAAAGAACCCCAAGCACCAATATAGGTTAGGGGTGGATCTGCTGTAAAGCATTTTGGAGGAGAATAATCTTGGAGTCCTGACAGACAGTTAAATTATCCACGAGCCAGCAGTGTGCCCTTGCTGCCAAGAAGGCCAATGGAATCCTAGGTTCCATAAAGAAGAGTGTGGCCAGTAGGTTGAGGGAGGTCATTCCCCTCTACTCTGCCCTGGTGAGGCCACAGCTGGAATACTGCATCCAGTTCTGGGCTCCTTTCTCTCTCCAAGAGAGAAAGGGAGCATAAAGAAAAAACTATTTTAAAAATATAAACCATATTTCTTTCAAAGCTTAGCCAGGGATTAGAGGTACATACTTCAGAGAGGACTTCAGATTCCATCTTTATTCTCTTCTAGTAGCTCTATCCCAAACTCTCTTAGGAACTCAGATCATGTCTCCATGATAGCATGTGCTAAAAACCTTTGGACCTTTCCAGCTCTTCCTTAATATTTGACCTAGAACATTCACATAAGCATGCTCTAAATTTTCACCAGAACAGGAAGCTAAAGACGTTAAATGAGGTTAGGGAGGCTACGGTAAGAATAATTTTTTTAATCAGCTATTAAGACATCTCAGAAGAGAAATGAAGAGCAAAGAGCCAGAAGCACAAACCACTAAATTGATGTCAACTATTTTCCAAGCAAAATTCCTTCCTGGCATCCCCCAGCACCTCTGCTTGTCACTTGGGGAATGCCACCCCAACCCACCCATCCAAGCACTCAGAACAAAATCTGGCAGCTGCTCATATCTCTCTCAGCTACTACACTAATAATAGTGTCCAGGAAGCAATGTTCCAATAAGGCCATTCAATAATGTCCTAATGAAATGTGAGATCAGATCCTGGCCACTTTTAAAATACAGGAATTTTCCATATTTAAAGGAGAAACTGAAGGAGACGGGTGTCAGGAACAAAATTCCTATGATGAAGAACAGCACCCTTTCCCAAAGGATAACTCTTTAAGTGTAAAAACAGATTCTCTATAAGGATTTACTTTCAAATCTCAGACATCAAAAGCATATGCGCCCTTTTGTCTGCTCACAAGCTTTCAAGATCCTAAAGGCAAGCAACTAATAGCTATTACAGCAGGAACAGAAAGCTTTATTTACAAAAGGATTGAAGTGAAAATAAATGTTGATAGAATTATTAGGGTTTTGTTTAATGCTTTTGGGGCATCAGATATTTTTATTTCAGGAGGGACTTTGCTTGTTTGTTGCTGTTATAGGTTGCTTACAAACACTGTCAAGTTCCATTTAGAGAAATTTTACTCTGCATTAGAGAGGATCTAGGGGAGGGAGAGCCATCAGATTAATTGATAATGTGGTCCAGTTTCTTGGACCCTTCAAAAACCAGACTGCTCCTTTGTCTGACATGTTAATTCCTAATTTTATTTGAAAATGCATCAGTAGTAATAATGCCAAATTAATTTTAAATAAGTTATCAAAGCCATATTCCTTGTAAACTCTTTTAAATTAAAGAACTCAAAAGGGTACAATGAGGAAAAAAAGTAGTCAATGAAGTAAGCTTTGCAGTAACTTTATAAATCTGAAGTGGATTTCAGTATGTCCACAGAGCATTACAAGGCTGGTAAACCTAACTTTATCTTCACATATGGATATTGCCTATAAAAAAGTGAATTATGATATGCTATAAGCCTTAGAAAAGATAAAATGCTGACTTAAATTTCCTCTGAAATAATCTGCATGGCTAGAGCAGAAGAGCTGCTTTCTGAATTCATGCTGCCATGCCCTCCATACTGAGATGTATAAAGCATGACTGTAGGAGAATACAGCACATTCTTCTATCAGATTCTATATTAAGCTAATTTACAAAGAGGATAAAAAAGTTTGCAATTACCTCTCCATTCACATAATTACTACATAAAAAGAGCAGTGGGTGCAGTCTCACCTAATGCAGAAGGACTGATACACAACACTTCTCTTAAGATATTTCAACATTTAGGGACATTTATCTATAAAGCATTTCACAAGTTTTATGCAATGGCCTAGACAGTGATAGAAAGATACAAAAAGCCTTGTCCAAAGCTGCTCCCAAAGTCACTTCTCTAGACACATCTTGCTCTTTTGTTCATACCATAAAATTACCCATTTATATGAAAAGACAGAATATTTTTTGCTTTAAGGGAAGAAGCCTGGGACAAAGTGATGAAGACATGTAATGAGTCCATTAACTGAATTCACTTCTTTGCTGCTTAGTGTCCGGTCAGCACTGTGCAAATAAAAGCTCTATCACTACGTGTTATTGTTTTTTTCATGTTCTTTTATGAAAGACTCCCATCAGGTACAAGAGGAGTAAGTAGTGAACTATTCAGGCAAGATGTGGAGGGGAAATGTAAACTGTATTCTGCTTGCCTATAGATAAAAACCTAGTTTTATAAAAGATGAAAAATTCACCCCTCTGATTTCACTAACCTTGCAGACATGAACCATGTCCGCTATAGAAAGATTCGCAGGACTGACAGCAACCTAAATCAGTGATTAAAAAACCTATATATAACAAATTGTTTTACACCAAAATATAAGGCATAACTAAAAAAGAATTCACACCCAAGACATTCCAATTACAGACATATGAAAGTGGTTAACAGAGGCAGGAAGGGAAGAAAAATTTCCAATTAAGTTACCACAAAAAATTATTTTGATTGAATTTCAAAACTACATTTTCAAAATAACATTTGCATCTAGGACAGTAGCTTGAAGGCATTCTACTTCTTAAATACACACATTAAAACTCATTTTCTGCTAAGTCAATCATCATCATTACTAAGCCAGATGTAGACACAACTCTTCTCATGGGGCTTCCAAGCTGCTAGTCATTAGATCTCAGCCCTCCAGGAGGGCATGTCCAGTCATCAGTTCTCTCAGAGCAGGTTATACTACTTGAGCACTACCTAGAGCCAGTAGTCCTCAGGTGCTTCACCTCTGCTACAGATGGATGACTCTTTCCAAGACAGAGAAAACATTTCAGCTCTTTTTAAATCACAGTACCCTGGTTTATCTAGGTTCAAATCTTTTGATCTGGGCCCTCAGCAAAGTTCATCTGAGGATGTTTCTACACATGAGATTCAAGGGTGTATCACAGATATTTCCTTAGTTCATTATATTAACTACACATAAACTTGAGCTGAATAGAGCTGAGCCACATTCCTCCATAAAACACAGCAAAAGACTAGCAAGAGGAGAGAAACAGGTGCAAATAATACATTTTCATGCTTGACTAGCTAGCTTCCTGTCCCTCAAGAAGGGCAACCTTCCCCCTCAGGTGCAGCTCTGCAGAATCCCAAGGGAAGAGCAGTAATTGTGTTGGTAGACACACAGGTGTGTTTTATAAAAAATTAAAAAAAAAAAAAAAGGCCATGAGATGAAACAAAGGAGCATTTGCAGATTCTTTTTCTTCTAGATTCTTTTTACTTCTAGATTCTTTTTACTTCTAGAAGTAAAAGGAATAAAGGACATAATACATCAAGGTAGTTTTATTTCTTTTAGCAAAGGTGCTGAATCTGCTGGAATAGGGGAACAGCTAGGCAAGGGGCACAACAGAAATCTGAAAAGGTGTATTTCAAAAGACTGAAAGCACAAAGGAAAATGAGGCACAATAAAAGTACAGTAATATTACCACAAAGCAAGAGTGTTTAAGAGCAGACTGGGAGACTGCTTTGTTCCAGAAAATCTTGCAGGCTGAATAGCTGAACAGACAAAAGCTTTGGAGAAAAAGTTATCTGGCTTGCAACTGAGTTTGTCAATTGGACTAGGCCTTTTTGAAAGAGAGAGCATAAAACCTGATATTTTAACAGGAAAAAAGTATTAACAATGGAAATTATACTGTTTTGTTCTGAGAGCACTGATGTGTTTCAAAGGCTGAAACTACACAGTGTGCATAGTCTGTTAATCCACATAACCCATACAAACTCCATCCCATGACAGATGTCTAAGAACAGTGACCCTATGCTAAAATGGTATTTTGAAAAGTTTTTCTCAAATCCTTCGTGACCTGGCAGCATGCTGTCTCCACCCTGTTTGCAAGATGGTAGGATTTTTTTTTAAATAAACATTTTCTAAGCAATCATATCGTAAGTCTTCTATAAGTTTCCTTATCAATTTTTTTTTTGTTGTTCCATCATACTTGCATTTAAATATTATTAACATTTTTCAAAGCATGCAACTTTTTAATGACTCACAAAATCACAGATTAAGACAAATGAGCAAAAATAAGGTGCTCTCTCTCTGCTTGGGAAGACAGCCCAAATTTTGAGGGTTTTATACATTACAGTGTACATGTATACATACAGTGTATGCAGCCTAAAATGCTGCAAGTGCAACACAAGCTTCTGACTCTCCACCATTAATCATTCATCACTTCTAAGGCCGCATGCATCAGCCTAACGGAGGAAATTTCAAAACTGAAAAACACTTACCAGCAACAAAACGGGTGAAAATCCACTCCTGGACACCATACACAGCAGAATGTCTTCCAAGGCCCAGGTCTGCTAAACAGTCCTACTCAGTTTCATCCTGGATACTCAACTTTACTGGCCAAATTAAACAAAGCATTTTTTTTTCTTCTTCAAGGACATGCAGTCCTGACCAGCCAGGTGTATATACAAAAGCTGGAAAGAACTAAGGAAAAGTT
This sequence comes from Apus apus, assembly GCF_020740795.1. Lineage (NCBI taxonomy): Eukaryota > Metazoa > Chordata > Aves > Apodiformes > Apodidae > Apus > Apus apus. The sequence continues at coordinate 57,246,155 of NC_067285.1, read as the reverse complement.
GTAACAGCCAGATCTATTGAGAAGCAAAGCCTTCTCTCTGACCTTCCTAATGAGCTGATAACTCCCACCTGCCCAGGCCTCTCAACTAAAGAGGCACAACAACATGACGTTTATTCAAAGGTATGGGCAGTAGTAAAACCACAATTTGTTTAATAACACTGTGATTTTCCATCTCTGAATTATTTTTCCCTCCCACTACTCCTTTCCCACAGAGGACAGTCCCAGCATGAATTATTTACAGGAACTCCTGGTTTGGCCCTGGCCTGTGATGGCCACATTGCTTCTGAGAGTCTGGATGTTTTCTCTCTATTTTTATCCTGAAAGATGAGCAAACACATGAGGTAGCAGAACAACACAGGGAGGAAACAAAAATAGAGAAGAATAAAAGGCATTCAGAATTAACAGGGTGGCTGCAAGAAGCTCCGTTCATAGGTGTGTAGATACAGGAAAATTACAACATGACATGGAGCATGTCAGACAAAAATTGACAAAAATGTCTTTTTAGAGAAAGAATTTGAGGATAGCAAAAATCCAGGCACAAACTTTCCTTTCAAGTATATTCTTTCCCAGTGAAATACCTAAACATGCACTTTGGATATCAGGCATACATCTACCCAGATGTACAGCATGGGGCATTTTAAGTTGCAGCCCCTGTAGCTCCCCTCTCTGTTCTATCAAACTTACACCCAGAGGGTACAACCACCACAGGAGCTGCTGGGATAGAGCCCTCATGCTTCCATCAACTCATTGCAAAATATGATGGCTTAATTTAAACTTGGCAAAGAAAATGGGTTTCACTTCACAACAAGACAGATTTTGGGTGCTGATTAAAACTTACAACTACAGTGGGTGGCAGCAACCACCAGAACAGAGAGATGTTAAATTCCCTGATCAGTAGTTTCTCAAACTATTCTGCCAGTATGTGCCCAACCTCATCTGATCACGTATTTTACACTCCTTAGATATTCCAGGAAAGCATTCCACTGCTCCAAGTGTCATAATTGGCCATTTCAAAAACATAAAGACTTTTGAAAGATGATCGAAACACTGAGTATGTCAGAACATCTCAAGAACAACTGTCATAGAACAACAGCAATTCTGGTCTGGAAACTCAGAAAAGTGGCATTAGATCCAAAAGGAAACCCCATCAAATATAAGCAAGTCAAAATTTATCTCAGAAAGCCACAACCCACCTTATCAAAACATTAAACATCTTGCCAAAATTCAGACACTGTGGGCTATCTCCCTCAAACAGCCAAGCCTCTGTTTAAGTTAACATGTTAAGTGCTGTAACTGCTTTGTAAAACAAAAGCCCTGAAGTCAACATAAACTACACATGTTAATTATGTAACATTAAAAAACAGCTGGGGAGGAGAAGTACTAGGATGCAGCTTCTTCCATGCTGTTCCAAAATATTTCCAAGCACTCCCTGTTCAAAGTCAGGGCAGAGCACCTGGCCTGTACACTACCCTCCTTGTTGTACATCAGGAAAAAACCAACATAGCACTCCAGAGCAGGTTGTCTTCCCTCCCAGCTCCCTCATCTAAAAAAAATCTGCACTGATCAGAAAGAGAAGTTCTGCCTCACTAAACACAATGAAGTTGGTTTTAGACTGGCTTAGGATATGGCATGGGTGTCCTAAGCTCTGCTTGTTAAAATTTGCAACACTTTTGCAATACAGATCTGGCAAGCATAGGATCATTTTAGAAACAGCATACACCTTCGCAGTGGGTCTATTTTGCTTCATTTAATTGCAAGCAGGTGTTTGCACTTCACAGACTTTTTTCCATCCTTTTTCCAACTACTTAAGGTAGATTCAGATTCCATGAAATTCGGTATTACATTTCTACGAGGCTTGTCATTAAAAAATACCAGGAAAATAACTTTCCAACATGATCTACCAGACAATTTCTCTACAAATTACAAACAACAGTACTTATTTAGATTGGTTGTATCCTGAATACTGAGAGTGACACTAATCACTGTTGTCCTCTATAGTGACCATTTACAGAGTTTATCAAAAGCTGAAAAATAACACATTTCCCCCAAATGATTAAAAGACAATCACTTTGTTCAACAGCCTGTCACATCTCTTATCACTGAGAAAACCCATGTAAATGCCTGAAAATTCATATTTTCTGAAATCACATTCTAGTTCATTAGCACAATGCTCTAGTTTTAATACAGAAAAAAAAAGAATGGTGGACTAAGGAGGTAATGGAGCTAGTTAGTAATCCAAGCTGAAAAGACATGATTCAAGATGACAAACTGGCACCCTCCACAGAGTGAGCTTGACACTTTTTATAGCTACTGACACAGTAATGAAGGCTTTACTTTGGGTGGGGCTAGACACAATGTTCTACAGAGTATTTTCTTAAAAGAAAGCTCTTCCCTGATCCTTGTATGGAAGCAACTTTATCTACAAGCAGGGAAAAAAGGTACTGTCTTGGTTAATTCAGCCTTAGCTGCTGCAATTATTTCGACAGGAGTGGAAAAGCAACATACTATTAGGCCATTATAACGAGTTCTTTCTTAAGAGAAAGCTCTATCAGATGGGCTGCAAAGTACCTGTTTTACTTAGGTTTCTAATGTTTCCATTACTGAGCTGAATTCCAATATAAAGGTGATGTTTTTTAAAGGTATATACTGCTCAGGAGCCCTTATGTTACATGATGAAGGATAGCCCTAGCGGTAATTTTTATTTAACTTTGTTCTAGCAGAGTATATTTCAAATGTAAATCTCAGAGTATTCACTTGGAGCATTTGTTTACTGTTCCCACACCTAAAGCATGCCTTATAACAAAAATACAGCTCATCTTTGAGGTGCTAATTGAAAACTAAAATGGCTTTCTAAAACACTAAATGTGAACATTTATTAATTCACATCTCACACTAATTCAAGGAGAATTAATAAAAGACAGAGTCCTAACTAATCACTGCTGATTTAGGAAACTTCATAAACAAGTTCAGTTGAGGCCCTCTCGCAGTATTCCCCAGCCCCTTGTTAAGTACGAATTACATTTGTTTTTACTCAGTCTTTAGATTGTTTCTAAACCTAGTGAATGTCCATTTCTTTTCTAGAAGTTATTAATGAGTCCTGTATTAACCATTTCACCTTACTTCTTTGACATGGAGTGCCAGTAGGACATTTTTGCTGCAGAAAATTCCTAAGATTTTGAGAGCTGGCACACATTATACATACAGCCAAGTGGTTCCATAAGTGCAGATTTTACTAAGGAAGGTTTTTAAAATGGACAATTAGTGCTTAAGCAAATAAAAAAAAAAAGCACTGTGGCTCAAATTATTAGAATGGTTTTTATGCTGTTTATTATGTGGATTGCAATAGACTTTACAAGCACATAATAATATCTTTAGTGGGTCAGACCACAAGCCTACGTAGGCCGATATCTGAGAGGTCAACCACAACCACACACTAAGAGAACTGGACAAGAAAAAGAATAAGGATTTGGCCAACTCAGACATCAGACTATGTCTTGGGTTTGAATTAGGATTTTCAGTCAACTTTGTTAAATGAAAAACTCAAGCCTATTCTGCTAGGTTGGAGATAGGATTGGGAATGGCTTTATTCCCATTGCTAAAAAAATTTCCAGTCTGCTTAACTTCTTGATCACAAACTTTTAAATTATTAGTGATGAATAGAATAACACCTCAGAGAAAAGAAAAGATAATTCACTATTTTTTTTTCTCATGAACACAGAAATACTCCCTGGAGTAAACCAGCATTCTTCAGTAACAATTGTCAATAACTCTTCATACTCCAACAAACTCTTTCTACAGATAAGAGATACTTTGTTCTTGTTTTGTATTCTGTCTGGTAGAGTGCAAAATAACTTTTCTGTAAAAAAAAAAAAGCATCAAACAAAAATGGCAATTGAAAAAATAATCACCAGAGGCCTGAGCACACTGAGCTGCCTGCAGAGACCTAGCACTCAGTAGTGAAGGTGACTGGTTTCCTCCTCTGCTGAACCAAATACAACTGCCAAGACCCAACAGAACTGAGCTCACAACCCAAAACCTCCAGGTACAAGAGGAATTATGCTGCTCTCAGACAAAACAGAGACAGCAACATGAGGGACAGGTCTGCCCTGGTGGAAAATGCACAGTGTAGCAAGTTTCTCAGGGTGCAAGTGGAGGAAGGTGGCTGATCTGCATTCTAATACAAGTGATAAGAGTATTTGAACATTGTGGTGCCCACACAGCAGCGTATGATCCTGACTTGCTAAAAGGCTTTATAAGAAAGCATAATAATGCATTCTAGCTGAGAGGCCCATGTAAGGCACCCTCTTCTATCAAACTTTGTCTAGGTTTCCGTCAGATGGGTATCCCTTGAAAGCCTCCCAGGGAACTCAACTTTTCTGTTTTCCTCACTTCTCCATCTTCCTTCTTCATCAGCCCATTACAAAGTCACCACAGTTGACCCAAACAGAATTCTGCTCTGATCTGAGCCTAAATCCAAGAATGGGGAGGCACTGTTTTCAGGCACACGCACTCACAAGTATCCTATGCAAAGCCCCCATGAGATGCCCAGGACCAAAATCTCTGCTCATTCCGGCTCTTCCTTCTCCCCCGTGATGTCTCACAAAAAGTGGCAGCTCCTGATGTACATTCACAGAAAAGTCTCACCTCCAAAAAATATCTTCAAAAACCCCAAACAAACCTCACACTCATATGAAGAAACAACATAGGGAGAATCCAGAAACAAACACATAGCATTTATCCAGTGTATTATTTAGCCTCCAACAGTTTTACTCTCAGATACTTTAAGAGCTCAGAACTAAACTTCTCAAGTTCCTTTCATGTTTAGGATTAGAATAAGGATTCTCTGATCAGGCAAAAATACAGTTTCTCTCAACAGAACAACTAACTCCATCCAGAAGTTATTGATAAACTATTTTGATCCTTTGTTCTTTAACGGAACCAGAAGACCCTAAGAAATACTGCATTTCTATTTCAAAAGGCATATGTGTATAGTGCTTGTATTTACTGATCACTAACAGTGGAAAAAAATTGTCTGTACTCCTTTTAAACACAACCGTCAAAAGAAAAGAAAGAGCCACCTATTATTTATTCATTCTTCCAATATTTAACTGGGTAATGTGGTGTTTCAAACCATTACACAGGAAATGAGAGCTCTGCATCGGTCTTTATCTCTCTATCAGACTCTCGAAACAACTGACACTTAGAAGTGTAAAGATACACCTGAAGTATGCTTCACACTAGAAACTCAACAATTTAAGAATGCTAAAGACCGTTTTTTAAAGCAGTATAGTCCTGTACTACGAAAATTAATTATTCTGAGTTTTAAGTGGAAAATACACTCCTATGCAACTAAGGAGAGAAATGGAAAGGAGCCAAAGAGAGGATCTACATCATGTTATGGTTTGTCCTACGAGACACTGATGACTCCTGTGATTAGAGGGAGTGGTAGCAGTATCTGCTTACCACCTCTCAAGACATAACTCAGTGCAGGCAGCATCAAAGTCATTTACAGGGCTGTCTGTCAGGCAGGAAGTGGGATCTATTCAATTGCATCAGTTATTCACACAAAGAATCCTCATGATATTTCTCGTAAGCCCCAGCTTTACAAGTGAAATAAAGAAAGCGCTAAGAAAAGCAGGCAGACTGCTGCAGTTTTTTCATTTCCCACAAATTTAACACGGGTGTGCCTACTACATTTTATATTTTATAGGCCATTCAGACAAGCTTATTACGCTCATATATCAATTAAAACAAATATAAATTTAATCATTTACTTAGTACTAGAAACCCATAAATACTTCAGTTATTATTAAGATTCTATTTTTTGTTCAAAAAACAAAAACCATTTTTAAAAAACTGTAATCAACTCGTCTAAGAGATAGTCATCTAAGCCCTCAAAATGCCCTACTTTATTATTACATTCTCTAGACTGTGGCAAGCCAGTCTTTGTGCAGAAAATGCAGTTTTGATAGTGGTGAATAGCTAGCTCTGTGTCTAGACCAGCTCTTCTCAAGCTTGGTTTTTGAAATAAATATTAATCTCATTTGTTTGCCAACAGCAAATCAGTCAGGTTCCTCAAAGAATTTAGATGCCAGTGTTCTTTTCTGAAAACACAAGCAGGACCAATACACTAACCACTGGGGTTTTAATAGGTTTTAACTCCTCCTTGTGTTTCCTCCAGTTCAATTTGTCCTTTAGCATCTGTTGAACAGTGGCATAGCTTCACCAGCAGCATAGAAAGACAACTCAGCTTCAAATCTGTCATGCAAGGCACTCTAAAGGGGAGATAACTGCAGAAACCTGAATTGTGTAGGGAAGGATCTAACCACCGTTTCCACTACTCAAACAAGTATGCTGAAGCACAGCTGTTTGTTAGAGTAAGGTACAGCACTGAAACTCAAGAAGAGGATTCTTGATTGTCATCTCAGAAAGGAACACTTTTCTCACACTTGAACACACAACAAATCTCTATATATTTGTCAGGGGCTAGCCCTACCTATTTCACCATGCACTCTCAGGCCAGGTGGCTCTGCTTGACACACAACTCCCTTGGCCCTCACTACACACAGCTAAGCATGCCATACATTGCACACCAAGCCAAAGCAACCAGCACAGGATTCTGCTGTGGGCAAGAGGAAAGCTTTCCTTACCTCTGTCAATCAACTCCACACTTCCAAATTAAGTTCTGTATATGTAACCATACCTGAGAAACTGAGGATGTGGGGCAAATGCCAACACACTGTCTAGATGCTTGAGGAACAGAAGTGAAGTGGAATGATCTCTCTGTACTATTCTTATCCAAGTTTAGGGACAGTTTTTTACTTTCCACTCCAAGTTAAGATGATCTATACTGCCACTTCAAATCACAGATTTCAAATAATCCTCAAGGAACATGATTTGCCAAAATTGAGTATTAACTGGCCAAAGAATTACAGTTACAAACATGAGGAATTTGACATGACACTTCCAACCTTTTTTCACCTAGGCACTTCAGAAGTTTTCTAGGATACAAAAGATGCAGTACACTTTTGAGAACACAGTGCCTGAGTGCTGCACCAGTGTTTTATTTGAATAATTGGTATAGTCAATCCTTACTAGATATTTAGGAGACTACACTACTATGTCTTAGAATCATAGAATCATAGGGGTTGGAAGGGACCTCAAAGAAGTTAAATGCAAGAAATACTACCACAACACTAAATTAAGAACATACATTAACATGGTAATTTAAGGAAAGTAACATACTTCCAAGATAAACCACAGCATAGGTAGCCATAGAATTGTATATATATTCAACAAGTAAAACACAAAATTAAAAAACGCTGTCACATTTAAGAGACCAAAGACACAGGACTGCTAACTAGTGCTGTCACCACAGAACTCTAAGTTTTGCAATTCCCGAACATACTTAAAATTGTGACAAAGGAGTGTTTGCAGCAGCGTCTTCACAGACTACCAATACACATACGTCGTTATGTTGAGATATGACATTCACAGACTCTCAGCTTGCAACGCACGGGTAAAACCTGGAACCGAGTTCTCAGGGGATTTAACATCGCAGCTCGCTTGGGACTCAGTATGACCGAACACATAAGCCAGGCCCGGCTGAGACCGGGCAGAGGCAACAGGCGCTACAAGCAGCCGAGCTGCCCTGCCCTGCGCTGCTGCTGCTATCCCTCACACCCACTCCATGGCGAAGGGCTGGAGAGGATCTATGTCCCCAGAGAGCTGCCAGGCGACCCAAAGGAGGCTGGAGGAAGCCAGTACAAAACTCACTGCAACAAAAGCGCCGCCGGCTCAAAGGCGAACCTCCGAGGCGCCGGGCCCCGAGCCGCCGGCAGCCGCCCCCGCAGGGACCCGGCGCCTGCCCCCGCACCCCGCCACTCACTTTTGGTCGCGGCGATCAGGTTTTTCCCATCCTTGAGCAACTCCTTGATAAACTTATTCGTCCTCTCCAGCTCGGCCTCGTGGGCTCTCACCCGCTCCCTGAACCAGGGGCTGTCCAGGTAGCAGTCGCTGAACTCCAGCGGCTGCAGCCCCATGGCTGCCGCTGCGCCGGGGCTCGCCTCCCCGCCAGCCGCTCTCCCGGCTACACCACAGCAGCCGCAGTGACCTCCCCGGGCGCCGAGGCGCAGCGACCGGCCCCGCGGCGAGGAGGCGACAGCCGCAACCACAAAGAGCAGCGGCGACGGCGGCTCCCCCCGGGCAGGTCGGAGCAGAGCGAAGCCGTCCTGCCCGCTGCGAGGCGCGGCTGGGCAGTGCGGCCGCTCCCGGCACCCCCACCGCAAGCGCCGGGCCGCACCACGCCCTGCCGAGCGGGCCGGCCCCCCGCGCCGGGGCCCGCCCGCCGCCCGCCCCGCGGCGGCGCTTACACAAGGCCGGGCGCCGGGGGCGCCCCTCGGCTCCCAGCTGCCGTGCGGGGGGCGCGGAGCAGTGCTCCCCGCTAGCCGCCGGGTCCCCCAGGCGTCTTCCCGCTCTTCTTAGCGCCCGGCAGAGCAGAGACCCGGCGGGGCCTGGGCGGGCGCGGTACCACGGCCGGGCGGGAGAGCCCGCACGCAAAGGCGACGGCTTGTCGCGGCAGGCCGCGGGTTCCGTGTCCCCATCTGTTAGGGCGGGGAGGCCGCTGGGGTTGAGGTGATTCAGGTCGTGGAAACGTCCGTGAGCTTCAGGAAGGGGCAGAGATGCAGGCGGGCTGCTTGACCCAAAATCAGTCGCGGGGTTGGTATCTGGTACGTGGGGTAGTTGCGGTCTGCCGGCGGAGGCGGTGGGCTTCCTCACCTGTTCCTGTCCGGTGAAATGGTGCCTAAATAAAAAGCCTCACCTTCATGTCCTAATTTAATAAAACAGTACATGAACAAATAGTGCAAGGGCAAGACCCTGAGAAGACCGCTCAATGTGGCATTGTTTTGGAAACTGATTAAGAAAACAGAAGAGGCTTATAGTTATACTTGTATTTATAAATTATCTGTGATGTAATGGTTTAACAGTAGTTCAATTGATAGTGATTTGGTGGGACTATTTTAGATCACTGAGGGATATATACTTCAGTTTTAAATATGTCTAGATGTCCTGGAGTAACTTCACTCTATTTCATTTTCTGTATCTTGGCAAATCTACTGTTAGTTCCTGCTCTTTTTGAATCAATGAGCTTTGGAATTTATTTAAATGTATTCTTGTTGGGCCCACAGTTAAGCCTAGTCCGCACTGGCCAGAAAAACAAAATAGCACCTCATTTTAAATGCTTGGGGAAAAAAAATAATAATAATAAAAAGGCAAGCTACTTTTATCTTTCTTTTTAAAAGTAGCATTTACAATTTCTAGAAATGGCTGAGATGAAGATAGGCGGCGGTGTTACTATCAGCCTTCCTCTGAGCCCAAGCACTGGCCTGCAGAAGTCATGCATGGAAAACAGGTGGGCAGTTCAGGAATCTCATTTAAAATTACTCCTGTTTTAGAACTAGTGTAACAGGTATCATTCAATTTTGCAGTCATATAGGTTTTTTAATAACGATCCACTTCAGAAACCAGTCCGAAGCTGTTACCCACCTGACAGTGACTGCGCTTAAGTGAGTAAGCACAGAATTTCATTATCAAAGGAAAAGATAATGTCCTCATTGTTCATGTAGGTGAGGAAAATAAGGAAACACAATTGTGTAGGGAGGGGGGGCTTGACATAGAGGTTCATGAGTAATCAGTTCCTGAAAAGTAACTGAAAGAGTGTGTCCCCTCAGAACTAGCGCTTCATCAGCAGGCCAGGAGGTACTACTGGGAGCAGACCCTAAGCATTCAGCCAAGCGTCCCAACCTGCCAGGTCACATTATTGGCTGTGATACTTATGTTCCAATATTATGTAACTGAGAAGTTACCATGCTTCTCAAAAACACTTTAAAAATAAAATTTTTAAAGCCCAAACCTTAAAGTAATAACAATTCTTATCTCTATTTAGATTACTGGAACAGGACTTCAAGAATAACTATGTACCCATGTATAGTTTACTTTGTCCCCCAGTTAGCATAATATTTTTCCTGCTTTTTCATAGTTTTTGTAATTTCTCTATTGTAATTCCACTGAAGTGTTGTATAGTAATTGGGTAATATACATTGTTGCTTACATAAAAAAAAATAAATTAAAAAATTGTTTAGCTTAGCCCTGAGTTTTTTAGATGGCAAAAAACATTAGGTCTAAGTTTTAGATTTGTCCTACCATGACAGGCCCATCAGGGAAAACTGGTCCACCTACCTCAATCATGTGAAGTAGAAATGTATTCCATTTTAGTTGCAGCTAAAAGAAGCAACAGTAGTCCAACAGAAATACATACACATAACATTTTTTCCCATAATAAAAAGAGTTAACTTGTATTTACATAAATAAAGCAAGGAATCAAACTCGCTGTTATGTTGGTATTCTGCACTGTTTATCCAGTATTGTAATCTAGTTGACATACTGGATTTCTACCACCAAAATTATTACAACTTGTCCCAAACACTTCAACATCCTGATTTTCTCCTAAGACAGTGTTCTGATCTGTGGCTGATTGTGTCTTCAGTGTTTATCTTAGGGAGAGAGGGGTTAGGAATTAGTGAATTTTAACTTTCAGTTTTATTGAGATTTTTTTACATATCATTGATATCTGTTCCCACCATTTGCAACAAACACACAACTGTGTCGAAAACATCACTAGTAACAGCATCCTTCCAGAGTATTGCAGTTTCTTTTCTAAGCAATTCTACCTCCTTCAGGAGACAAGCCCTGACACGAGGTTTATAGGTTTATAGAGCTTACTTCTAATTCCCATCTTGCTCATTACTGTGTCATTGCTGTTGGCTCGGAAGGTGTTAGGGGTCTTAATGTATATGTGAGGTACCACTCGGCTGCATGCTCCCTCTCCTCTCCATCCAGAGAGCAAACAGAAACAGACTAACCTCCAGCCACCCATGATGCACACCAACATTCTTTATTCTGCTGTCAACCAAGTTGATTATTATTATGGCAATCACGTATGTAGCTGATAAGATGGGCGTTCCTTTCTGGCACTCCTTTAAAGCACAACTTAGTTTACCCAACAATTTAGTTCAGTATGCAGTTGTATGCTTTTTCAGGTTTGCTAACATTATATCCTATGGCTATTTTTTTTCTGAAGTATCCCATTAAGAAGTTGTATGAGATTAAGAAATACCCTCCCCAGCCTTTGAACTGAACTGACTTTTGTAAATTAGAAGGATTTTACACTGACACATTTTAATAATCTCCTCCCACAAAACTTACACTGTCCATTTAAATTACCTCAGGTTAGCAAACAGTACTACTTAATACTACTCAATTTATGCCTTAAAATAGCCACTATAAAGCATTTATGCTATCCATCTGGCATTTGCTTTGACAAAAAAAAAAAAATTACAGCTAAACAAGTTTGGAGAATAATGGAGCTACAAAGCTACTGGCTCATTGCAGTATTTGGTACAGTCCAGCTTCTGTTACTCTTCACTGTCCACAGGTGATAACTGCTTGTATTTATTTATCTCACTCTCAGTATCCCACAGGTGATAATACTTTCTTTCTTCCCCTATACTATCATCCTCTAGCTGGGAAACAGAATTAAGCTAGATTCACAGGAGCTTGTTCCCATCTGTAACTAATTAAAAGTTCATAGCTTTTCTTTCCAAACTGAAGGAAAGCTTGGGGTACTTGTTTATACCAGTTGATTTAATAAGATATTACATACTCCTTTAGAGCTCAGTTCACATACAAAATATTTTATACTTTCTGACACTAATATTTGCACATCCGCATGGACTTCATCCAACCCAAGTGCTTTACCAGTTCTTATGTTTTTCTAACATGTCTTTCCTCTGGTTGTCATCCAGGTTGCCTGTTCTTAGTTCTTCCCTTTGGATCTCTTATTTCCAAAAGTTTGTAGACTTCCTCCGCTTACTACAAACTATTAAGCTTGCCATGGATTACAGCTGAACTGCCACTGTTTCATTTAGATTCATATTCCCCCTCCATATGTGCTATTTTCATCTTGTTTAAAATGTTGGCCTGACATTTTTAAGGGCTACTATTTTTCTTCTCAAAAGTGAAGCGTATACAATACCCACAGCTGTAAAAACCTGGAAGAGCTGCATCCATGCTTTAGAGAAGGAAAGAAGAACAGCTTCTAAGCATAATTAGTAAACAATGGCTTGGCCTGTTCTTGTCCCAGAAGTAGGGCATGACCAGATGAACTCTGCATTTTTTAGAAAAGATCTGCATGTCAAAGCCCTGCATGTGGTTGTTCCCAAGAGCAGGCAGTCTGCCAGGCTCCATAGAGGAAGAAGGTAAGCCATGTCATAGGAATGGGAGGGAGTGACGCAAGGGACTGGAGATTAGGTGCAAAGCGCTGCATTTTGCTCCTCACGATCTCCGTTTCGGCGGAGTAGAGTTGGTAGTCAAAGACCCAAGACTTTGGACTTGTTTATGACTTAAAATTAGGTGGTGTGAATGTTCTCAAAGATCATGCTTGGGACTTCCCAACAATGAAAGTAAAAGAAATGTTAAGAACACAGTAACTACAGGGCAGTCGTAGGCAGTGCCCGCATGGCATGCGGTTCAAACATTTAAGGTGTTAGATCCTACGTGTAGAGCAGGTCTGAACAGCACTGAATAGTCAAGGATTTGACTTCGCATTGCTATGGGTCACTTCTAATCCTCTGCTCACACAAGCTGACTCGCCAGCTTAAAAAGATTGGATGTGGAAGAAGAACATGAACAATTAAAATACCTTTATTCCATATATGTAGATATGAATAGATATGAAGACAGTTCCTAGCCAACTAGCATGTCTGACTTGAAAAGAAACAAGCTAAACTAGCATTATTGTTTACAGTGTTTTGCCCATACTTTTCTCAAGCGCATTACTTACCAGTAGTTATGAATTTTCTTTTAGTTGCATTGTGCCTCCTTGTCACCTTTCAAGGCATTAGCTTTTCTGTAATGCTAGTTTCTGCCATTTTAATTTCTTCTCGATTCTTAAGCGTGTACGTATTCGTTGTTCCTTTAAGGAAAGAAAAGCTGACGCCTGCACCTCAACGCTCCGAGCGCCGCGGGAGGGGGAGGCCGCCCCGCGGGCCGCGCTGCGCATGCGCCCTGGCTTCTGCCCGGCACTAAGATGGCGGCGGCCCGCGGCGCCAGGCCCGGCAGTCCGTGACCAGCGCTCGGCGTCCAGCAGGTGATGGCTCTGGCCGCAGCAGGAGCTCCCCGCCCTACGTGGCCGCCTTCCCTACACCGGGGCAGCGGCCGTGGGGCTCGTCCCGCGAGCGGGGCAGCGTCTGGAGATGGTGCGGCCTGCGAGGCGGCCCGGGCAGCGCCGCCCCCCTGCCGGTGGGAGCCGGGCCCCTCGCGTCCTCTCGGCCCCCGGGTCCCCAGGTCCGTGTGGCAGGCGGGCTTGCGCGGCCCTTCCTGCCTTTGCGGGCAGGGGACTCACGGGAGACCTGGCGGGTGTTCGTTTGGTGGCTTCTTTTGGAGTTTTTTTAAAAGAAAAAAATAAATACGAACGCCTAATTGTGATGGTTCTGTGTTTCTTGCAGTCCCTTTCCATGTGACTGGCTTCCTTCGGCTTTGGGATACGTCTGAAAGTGGTATTGCGGCCTCTCATGTAGGTAAGCACTGAAAGTTAAAGTGGTAACCATGGTACTTATAAAAATGTACATGTTGATTTTGAAAACTCTTTAGTGTTTTCTTAATGGGAAACGTGTTGTGTAAAAAAAGGGGGTGAGCTCGTTAGCTCTTTTTCTAGAAATCTTTATCTTATGAAAGTACTGTTTTGAAGTGGAAGAGATTTAACCTGCAGATTTTGTGCTTGATGGCAAAATTTAAAAGTGCATGAACTTGGGACCTGATGGGATTCACCCACAGGTCCTAAGGGAGCTGGCAGGTGCAGTTGCTAAGCCTCTGTCCATCATATTTGAGAGGTCATGGCAGTCTGGTGAGGTTCCTGGGGAAGAAAGGGAAAATAGCCCCTATTTTTTAAAAGGGGAAAAAGGAAGACCCAGGGAACTGCAGGCCAGTCAGTCTCACCTCTATGCCTGGCAAGGTCATGGAGCAGATCCTCCTGGAAAGTCTGCTAAGGCACATTGAAAATAAAGAGGTGATTGGTGACAGCCAGCATGGCTTCACTAAGGGCAAGTCATGCCTGACCCATCTGGTGGCCTTCCTACAACAAGGCTACAGAGATGGTGGATGGTGGCAAAGCAACTGACATCATCTACCTGGATTTGTGCAAGGTGTTTGACACTGTCCTACATGACATCGTGGTCTCCAAACTGACAAGGCATGGATTTGACAGATAGACCACTTGGTGGATAAGAGATTGGCTGGATGGTTGCACCCAGAGAGTTGTGGTTGATGGCTCAATGTCCAAATCACAGAATCCTAGGGGTTGGAAGGGACCTCGAAAGATCACCTAGTCCAACCCCCCTGCCAGAGCAGGATCACCCAGAGCACATCACACAGGAATGTGTCCAGGCGGGTTTTGAATGTCTCCAGCAAAGGAGACTCCACAACCTCTCTGGGCAGCCTGTTCCAGTGTTCTGTCACTCTCACAGTAAAGAAGTTGGATGAGGTTTTTTGCAACCTGATCTAGTGGTAGGGTTCTCTGCTCATGGCAGGGGGGTTGGAACTTGATGATCTTTAAGGTCCCTTCCAACCTAATGATTCCAGTGTGCAAAACTGGTCAGAGACATCCTAAAACATGTAACACAAAAATAAATTTTAAAAAACCACGGAAGTGTAATCTGTTTCCAGGACCTAGTTTAATATAAATGTGATGCATGCATGACTTTTGAATGTTGAACATTCATTTTTAAGTTGATAGTATTGTCGATGGCATGCAGAAGCTTATGTTTTTGAATGCTTAGGGTCTGGGTTGGAGAGAGGATGGATGTCTTTACTAATGCCAGTGAAAAATAGCATTTCTTTAAAACTTTGCATGCAACCTTTTTGGCCTACAGTGCACAACTTTTCTTCTTTTAGGAAGAGTATTTGCGTCCTTCAGAATGCCCAACTCCAACTCTAAATTTCATTTTAACCATAGAAGTGGCCAGGAAGCTAGCAGGCGGGAGTTGGTTTCCAGGTCTTTGCAGAGTGCTCAACATTGCTTGGAGGACCAGGATTTTGGAACTGCATATGCTCACTATCTCCTGGTACTAAATCTAGCTCCTGAGTTAAAAACTAGTGTCAAAGTAAGTGCTCTCTGAATTACTTGAAACACTTTTATTTACTGTATTCCTTTTGAGGCTTTGTGAAGTGCTTTGTGCCTGTGATTTGTTGTATGTAACCTGATTTTCTTCTTCAGTCTTCAAAATAAAAGCAGACAACAGTAATAATAGAGACAGCTAGTAACTTGTTTAATAAGCTGTGTATGCCTGTGGGAAGGGAATTGATACACTTTTAGTCTGTGTGTGTCCTCTAAGTTTAATAAAATTATGGTCTTGTTAGTATTGGCTTGAAGTACAGCTTACATTAATATCCACACAGGCTCTTATTACCCTGCTGGAGCTCATTTCTACTTCTTTAAGTGAGCCAGCTAACTCGGGATGAGAGCAAACAATTGTGTGCTGCTGCCTGGAGAATTGAGTGTCCAGGTGTAGGTGTTCAGGATGCTTCTAGGTGTTTTCAGGGTTCAGTTCCCCAATTTTACTAACAGCCAGCAACTCAGTGGTATATGCTTTATTTTCTAGGAAGCATTTCAGCTTAGTCTCTTTAAATGGGCAGAAGAGCTAGATTCTCTGGCACGGATTCAAGATCTGTTTAACTGTTATGAACAAGCCCTTGAACTGTATCCAAATGATGAGCTGATATGCAATAGTATGGGAGAACATCTATTCAGGTTTGTAGTAATATATTTTCAGTTTTTGTACGGTTCATTTAGTATTATATGTTTATAAGCAAGGTCCAATTCAGCAAAGCACATAAAACCTACTTAAAAGAAGCAAATGCAAGCACCTGCTTAATGCTGTATGACATGTACTGTTGACCTTCAGATCTGTTTGTCAACTTAAAATTGAGTAGCCAAATAAATTTTGAATGTCCCAGCAAAAGTGAAAAAAAAATAAAAGCGCTTTTACTAAAGTAAAAACTTAAAAGTAAAAGCATTTCCTTAAAATATTTCCTAACAATTCACTAAGGAATTATTAAACAAAAAAATAAAAGTTTTTCTCAGTCACTGTCTTAACTATTGTTGTGGTTAACCTGTAATTTTTTAGGTTCTTCCTTTCTTTCCTGTTAGATCCCTGAAAACTACTGCCTTTCAATACTGTATTTTAATTCTGCTCCTTCTTGAGGTCACATATAATGGACCTTTGAAGTGAACAGGTTGTTGATGTGTAAGGCTCTTCTTAAGTGGTTTGGTCTTATGCTTTTGTTTATTAGTATAAAGCATTCTTTTCCTCCTTTCTCCAGACAGCGCAAACATGGTATTTTGTTGTTGCTTAGGGTTCTAAGGTCTTCCCAGAGTGGAATTTTAAGATGTAAATTTGAGAATATGTCACAGGTATCATTAAAATTTGCCTGAAGTCCAAAATTTAGTTTCAAAATGGACACTTACTGCAAGTACCAGCAACTCAAGATTTTGTTCTTTAACAGTATGTTCCAGTTAAATACAGTAAAATGGTTTGGGGGTTTGTAGCATTCTCTTGACTTGAAAATATGAGACTGGATTGCAAAGTTGCTGCTGTCATAATGTTGCAGCAAGTTGTTGTAAAACCTGTTTTAATTTGTCAAAGGATGTAGTAGGGGATGGAGACTGGTGCACCCAGTGGTATTTTTTCCTCACTTTAAAAAAAGTGATATGATGTAGAGCTGTACATCATTCGTTTTCATCTGGTAGCATCAGTATTTCTAGAGATAATCTTTCTAACTAATGCAGAGTATTTCCATTGTCTTTTAACTGGTGTAAGACCTCTTTACAGACCCACAGGTATTTACAGATACTTGCCACCTGAATGCATACTTTCTATTTATTTGTCATTACTACTGTTAGAATGGGCTTTAGAGATGAAGCAGCTGGATATTTTCATAAAGCAGTGAAGCTTAACCCAGACTTTGCTGATGCAAAGGAGAATTTTTACCGTGTCGCGAACTGGCTTGTGGAGCGCTGGCATTTCATCATGCTCAACGATGCCAAGAGGAACCTTACTTACCTAAGAGCAATTGAGAATGCTGTCCACTCAGGTTGCAAATCTGTCCTTGACATTGGAACAGGAACAGGAATCTTGAGGTGTGTCAGAAGTGCATATTTTACATTAACTTAATAGAAACGTATTTCTTGTCTGACAAAGTTTGGTTGTAGTGGAACAAAATCGTTTACATTCATGCCTTTATTGAGACAAAACTTAAGAAAGGAAACAAAGTTTTCAAAAGTTAGTGAGTCGGAAAGTTGGTGTCTAGTATTTTTTGAGCCCTTTATTATTTGTTACAGATGCTTTTTCTGCCAATAACTGCTGTGTAAACTGAATTACTTGTGTTGGCTGCGGAGTTGTAATGTCATATGTTCTGTTTTTAAGTATTGAATCGGAGTGGATTTAACATAGCAGAGGGAGTATCCTTATGCTACCTCTTTTCTGTTTGGCTATAGTATGTAAAGAGGTTATAATTTTTTTTTATATCAGTGTTCATGCAAGAATTACTAGTTCATTTAATTATGTTTTTTAGACTTGAACTGTTTTCTTATAAATATGATGCAGATACAGAAATGGAGCTTAAGAAAACATAGTATCTTGTCATGCTTTACCTAAAATGATTTAAACTGGAGGGGAAAAAGCCCTGCTTCTTGTTTTTCAGTATGTTTGCAAGAAAGGCAGGAGCATCTTTTGTCTATGCCTGTGAATTATCAAAAACTATGTATGAGCTTGCCCGTGATGTGGTGGCAGCAAATAGTATGGAAAGAGAGATTAAACTTCTGCATTTGAAGTCATTTGATATAGAAATTCCAAAGCACATACCTGAAAGGTAAGTTGTTGTGCTCTGTTGTGATACTATTTTTAATTTGCTCTTAATTTGAAGACAATAGAAAATACCCTGTGACCTAAATAGTAAATAACTTGGCCTGTGGTATTACTCATTATGTGAGAAAGTTCTGTGTGTATGTTTTATGTTTTTATAGAGCACTACAGAAGTTGCAATGTTCTTTAGATCATATCAACCACTGTAGATCAACAGTGTCATAAATTAAGCCATTTCTTTGATGGTGGGAGCTTTGGAGCATATGCAATTACATTGCAGCAATAGCAAAAGACAGATTACTACATCATAAAAGTCATTTTAACACACTCTTATACTTAACAACTTGTGGCTTACCTGTGCAACCCATGAATAGGATGGAAGTGTGTAACAGGGCCTGCAAAGGAAGACTTGTTTCTGGGACATACCACACACACCCCTGCAACTCCATGTCAACTTCCGTGTTTGTCAGAGATCAGAAATTCTTCTCATCACGGAGTGAGGGAAAGCCTCCTCTCCCCTTTGTCCCCTAAGGAAAGTACTGCTTTGTTGGGAGGCGAGGTGGGTTCCTGATTGTTGGCATCTGGAATGCTAGTGGTGGCTGGGCTGACTCTAGCTGTAAATGTCAGCAACCTGTCAAGGGAGGGATCCATAGGGCTTTCAGTCTGACTGTAGATACTGGAGTAAAATTCATTGAAAGAGTGTTGTAAGTTCTGAGAATAGGTTTTTTGGTTGGTATTGAGCTTTTTGTTTGTACACACCTGCACACCTTTCTGTACAGCAGAGAGCCATATACTCTGGAAAATTAAGTAGCTTGTTTTTCCAAGATTAAGTAGTATATTCTAAGCAGTAAGAGCTACTGGCACAAGTCAGAAGCTTGCAGTCACTCCTGGCAGATTAGCATTTGATCAACACTACAGCTTTCAGTATATGTGATCTGGGCTTTTTGTGCTACACTGCTTCTCCTTGCTCACTGACCCATTCAGCAGGGGATCTTCAGGAGGATCTGTAAATTTTTAGCAGGTAGAAATCTGAGGTGATTTTTGTTTGGTTCGGTATATGCAAAGGACTGATTTATCACTTTAGCTCACCACTACTAGGGATGCAGATTAAACATGACAAGGAAATAATCTAGTTAAGTATCTGGTGGTGGTACAGGCTTATGATCTGAAATGATGAAGGTTCCATAGCTTAGCATGCCAGTCAAGCTGTGTCTAATCTTGTCAGCTGAGCTACAGTAACTGTTTGTATGTATCCCCTTTAATGTATGAGAGTTACTGGATGTAGTCTATCAGGAGTAAATTTTTACTGTTCTGGAAATGTCTTAGCATGCTGTATGGTTTTTGGTTTAAATCTGAAGGATTTAGAATTTTAGGGTCCATTAGTCTGCATAGTAATTTCTTTGTGCTTGGATTATAGGGTTCTTTTTTTAAATTCCTTTTTGACACACATGCATGGATGCATACCCTTGCACAAGATTCAGACAAAATACCTATTCTGCCATATTATTGCCTGTGTGCCCAGGCTGAAACATCTTCCTGTTTTGGCTGGACTCTTCCCACATTATTTATAAGTACTGAACAAGAAGCTTTATAGTGAACTCTTCCTCAATATTTACTCTTTCTTATTTGCATCTTGAATAACTTCTAATAAGAATTTAAAATACATCATTTGTTGAAAGAGTTAAATTGCCCACTTGTATTGAAACTTAAGAACACTGGGGAAGTTTTGCTTTGACATCACATTAATATGGTGGTTTGTTGGTTTTTGTTCTTTTAAAAGAATGATTGTTAGCAGGAATGCATGTTGTACATTATTTTTCATTGTGTTCTTTTTCTTATGTAGGGTTTCCTTGGTTGTCACAGAAACAGTTGATGCTGGTTTATTTGGAGAAGGAATTGTGGAGAGCTTGATACACGCTTGGGAACATCTACTTCTACAACCAAAGGTAGGTGGTGTGGGTGTGTATGTATAAATGGGATTCCTGTTTTGTTTGCTGTATGTTCACGCATGTGTGTGTGCACATGCATACACATACACAGATTTACATCAGTGAAGAATGACTGTCTTGTAAATATTTCAAATTTATTGATATTTTTAAAATTATCAATCTGGGTTTGTTCTAGGAATTTTGTTTTGGTGAAAGGCAGCGAGGCAGCTGCATACATTGTACTTGTGTGAGCTCATGTTCTGAGCAGATGCATAATTGCAATGCACATTTCCCTAATGTGACCTTCCAGCACACAGAGGTGGTTCACTCTTGATCACCTTTTGCTTTGAGGTTTTTTTCCCCTCTTGTTTTTTACCCAGCCTTTGTACGTAACACCAGAGGGATCTGTGTGTGTTTTAAAGGCATTACTTTCCTGCACATTTGATTGCAACCTGGTCTTTTTGAGATACCAGCAAGTAGCAGGAAATTATGTCAGTCTAAACAGAAAATATGAATTATGATAGAATCATTTCTCATCATAGCGCTAGAAACCAGACAGTTATAACTGGGTAAATATGTCCTAAGTTTATGCTTAGGTTTTTTTTGTCAACTGAATTTTTTGGAGGTCTGAACAATTTGATTTGGTCTCTTGAATTTTGCTTTAAGTATTTTCCATCTTAGGTAGCATACATTAAGCAAATTAATATATTAAGGAAAGTTATATGCCTTAACCTCTTCTAAGTCTTATGGAATAAAAGTACTTTTGTTTTGATATTGCCTTGATTCCAACTACTTTAGAAACAAGTTTTATTTGGCCGAAAGCTTTTTTTTTTTTTTGGTATTGTGTTGAACTGAAACTGATGACCTCTAGCGTTAAGTATAGGAATCATGCATAAGGGAGAGGTCGTCAAGTGTTTCCGTATATCCTAACAGAATACAAATTAAAAAACACTTTTAGAATTACACAGAGGAAGTAGTAGACTGAAAATTAAAGCTAATGCCTGAATATATTGAAACAGTATTTAAGACAGTTCTTTAATGATCAACTGGAATGGCAAAGACCAGAAACTTTTACTAGTCACTAGGAACTTCCTTGTGTTTTGATTGGAAGCTTAAATGGCTCACTGGTGTGTAACCAATGCTTTGCAGCAAGAGTGGAAATAGGTCACTGTCTCAGGGCATGTTGTTCATGTTTTTACAGCCTAAAAATCAAGATGTCAGTACTGGAGAATATGGCAGAGTTATTCCTGCAAGTGCTACAGTATTTGGGATGGCAGTGGAATGCAAAGAGATACGTAGACATCACAGGTATGTTTAAACTCTAGCACAGTTTGAACCCAAAGCTTCTTATTTGGGAAGAGAGACATTATTTTTATGAGGATATTGCATTTACCATTGTCTTCATTGTTTGAATGGCTGATTATCTGTTTCTCTAAACAGATTTCTGCTCTCACCCTCCCCACCTCTTTTCCAGGCTCTCTTTGTTTTTCCTTCTTTTTCCCTTCATGATTCAGACTTTCTGGATCCCTTCATCAGAAACTCTTGATTTTCAGTTATGCTGAAATACATGCCTTTAACACTAAAGAAATTTAATTCCTTAATAGTAAAATTACTTCTCAATTTCTCTGTTGAAGATTCTTGGGTTAAGACTTGGCTTTTCTCCTCATTTTACCCCATACCTCACCACTTCATCTGACTTTCAGAAGATGACGGCAGGATTTTTTAAAGTCTAAGTGTTAGTAACCCCACCTAGCATTATCTCTCTGAATATGTGCCTTGCCTAACTCTGAACTACTTATGCACTAGGGTTTCTTTGCTGAGATCAGTTCTGACTATTTATCAGTTACTTTCATATTCACTTTTATTCTCATGTTCTGGAGCAGTATTGTTGTTTGCATACAGCCTCTGTCTGAGAGGCTTGGACTTGATGTATTTGTTTAGCATTAATATTTTTTGCAGATGAAAGAACACATTAACTTCTACATGAGCTTCAGTGTACTGTATGAAAAACAGCCAGGCTGTATTGGTGTTTTTTTTGTTTTGTTTTGTTGTTTTTATGCAGTAGATCTGGACGATGGCCAGAAAGAGACAGAAGTTCCCATAGTTATATGGTCATGTTGTCCCAAATCTGGGTACTTCACCCAGTGTGCAAAAAGAGCCAATCTACACACTGTGTCGAGATAGTTGTCTTTATATCTAGTTAGCAGAGTAGGATGCTGGGCATTTAGCACCAGCCAGCACACCTTTTGGGGAAACAAATAGGGTCTTGTATACAAAATAGCAACAAGGGAGAAACTACACCTAATACATGATTGGTTAATAATGATTCATTCACCACTCCTAACTATACATATGTATCTAAGATCATGTTTAAATCATCAAGGGAGTTTACCTGATTAGCATGCTTGGTATTCGCAAGTTGGTATGTAATTTAGTATTATGATTACCTAAGTTTACTATAGGACATACTTATATCTTGACTTTATTCCAAAATCATGCACACATTTCTAAGCAACCATAAAACCACTAACCAGAAATTTACAGCTTTGTTATCTTGGGATTCTCTGTGCTGTCTTTGTTCCAGACTAGGCACTTTCCAAGGAGTCAGTGTGACCAAGGTCAGATACTTCTCTCTCAATCACACAAGTCTGTTGAATGTGGAATCTTTGTAATTCTTACCACTTTTCTTCTATGACTGATGTTGAAAGAACTCTTTTAATGCGTTATTCATCAATTAAGACAGGTTTTTACCTTGAAATGTTCCTTACAAAATTTAAACAAGATGAAAGTTAATGTCCTGTAACTTTAACCAGTTTTCTTGTAATTCTAGTTTTTGGTGCACATAAGCCAACTTTTGAAAAAGTTTTGTGATGTTTTACCCCTGATTATAGCTATATTACTTGATGTTTTGGTGGTAATTGTAATGTTTCTTTACTATAGCTGATGCTGCTTGTACTCATTGCTTGTGTTCCCTAGAATGGCTGTAGGACCAAACTCAACTGTGGTGTTGTATAATTTTGTCTTTTTTTTATGTTTAGTTTTAATTTTAATTTTTAACTCATCGCTCTCTCTCTGAAGCGGTTGTTTCACATCCACTTGAAATGTGTTTTACTTCTGGAAGAACACAGGAACTGACAAACTTGTGAGAAGACTTAAGTTCTACTAAGGATAAATTTAGAATTCTGCAAAACTTCTTAAATACCGAAGTATCCTACATATTGCTTTTCAAGTTTGAAATCCCTCAAGAGTCATACGTAACAGTAAAGCAATATTCTCGGACAGCGTAGGTCTGCTACATTAGTGCATCTGCATTTAGTAATTTTGAATAAAATATGCTAGAATATGGGTTAATATATTAATCAAAGTCACTGTAAGGAATAACGGTTTCAGGATTTTTCAGTGTTTAATTTTTAGTTGATTTGGCCTCAGAAAGGGAGGCAATGAAGTGGTGCTAGTCTGTGCTTATGTATTGAAGCCAGAAGGGCTCATGATACTAATCTACTGACCTCTTCCACTATGTAGGAAGTTCTCACACTCTGTGCATTTAATAATACTTAGCCAGCATGGGAAGAATTTTCTTCAGGTTTTTTGTCAAAAAAATGTTTTGAAATCTCATTTCTTCTCATTATTTGAAGTTTCATTTCTTCCATTTTTCTCTTTGCTCCCAGAGTGGGAAAACAAGAAATTGCTGGTGTGCACTTGTCAAATTCAGTGCAGTTCTTTAGCCCAACGTACGTTTCTGCTGGTTCAGAAGAAACTGTGGAACCTTACACCACTGAGAAGCTCAGTCGCATTCCTGGAGGTTACATACCTCTGACAGAGCCTTGTCAAGTAATGACAGTAGATTTCAACAATCTGCAGGTAATGTTTTTTTATGTCCTTTATAATTAATCTATTTATGAATAACAGGAGCCCTGTGTATTATTTGCATTCCCATTTCAATTTTGGAACAGTTCACAAGTACGGAGTTGGCAGGGCTGCACTGAAATCCTCTGCTGGTTTATGTGGTGTCATGATTCATCCAATGTCAGTCTGAGTTTTTGAAGGTGGAGTTTTTTGTTTGGAATAGTTTGTTTGGAATGATTAAGAGAATAGTTTATCTCACTATAGGATCAAGCAGCTGCCAGCCTCAGTACAAGAAGGTGGAGGAAGGATGCAATAGACCTCTATCTTAAAAGATTTTTTGGGGTTACGTAGCTGACTTTTATTCCTCTCAAGTTAGAGCCTTCATGAAACTCTTAAACAGAGGTTATATTGTATGTCTGACATAAATATGTCTGTAAGTGTAAAGGAGAAGGGAGATGACAAAACTATCTTGTATTCAACCAGCTTGATTTCACCCTTTAGCTCCTTTGGTTCCATGTAGTATTTCTGTAATATAACATTCTAAAATACGGTAGCATTATTTTGTTTATTTTGCGCAAAATATGTATGTATGTACTAAATAAGCCTTAACTGTAAGGCAAGGACCTCATCCACTTGCAGCTGAGCATGCTAAATAGATGATCATATCTGATCTCTGGTGTGTTTCTTGCTCATTGACCTGTGGTGACGAGTTAGCATTGAGTCAGAGCTTATAATAGATTTTGTTATATAAATGAAATTATTCTTGGCTACTGCTTGGCCAGGAATTGCAGTGTTTCTTAATCAATAGCTTTTCCTAGTTGGCTTGTCTAACATCCTGAGATAAAAAATAAGATCAGACAAAGCTTTTCAGTATACTACTGGGAGCAGTCTCTCTGCAACCTAATGTTATTTCTGCTTCTGACATCAATAAGAAACTATTACTCTCATGTGAGAGATGCTTACTCATCTGCCTGCTGGCAGACATGTAAAGATACTTTTAAAGAGTAAAGAACAATGTTGCTCTTTAAACCATGTTTCAGAGCTGCTCCTTTGAAGTTTCAGTTAGACTAATAGAGTCTTCTTGTCATGAAATAGTAAGGTGTCATAAGTAAAGATAAAGGAAAGAAATGCAATTAGTTTATTTGGAATCATTGGTTATTGTTTGTCTTTTCCTTGACACTTGACAAATAGAGTAGTTCCAAACACTGGTAAGTTACTTTCAAAGTTGGAGTGGGTTTTTTTTGGTTGGTTGGTTTTGGTTGGGGGGGGAGTTTATTATTTTTTTGTGTTTGTTTGTTTGTTTTATCTGGGTCACACCTGGATGTTCAGTCAGTGCAGGTAAAAAATAATTGTGCTCCTGTTGTAATAATAAAAAAAAAACAACAACTGCTTTATTTATCAGCAGTAGCAGAATTACAAGGATTAAAATTCAGATGAGAAGTCACTTAGCACTAGTAAGGTAATTTCAAAGACCCATTTCCTAAACTTACATTTTAAAGAATTACAAGGATGTTGCATTTATTCCACTTGTACTGACTACCCCAATCTAAATTGACATAACTGAGGAAAAGACTTAAAGTACAAGTGTTTCTCAAACTGAGTCGCAGGTGGCTTCAGAGATACCAGCACAGATTGTCATTGACAGTCACAGAAATAATAAGTCAATTTTTTTAAAAAAAGCAGCTGAGTTATGCTGATTACTTTATTACTGCTATTATTATTAGCAGCTCAATTAATTCCAGCAAGGGCAAAAAGATGTGGCTATAATTCCAGGCTGCAGACACTTGCACCTAGCCAGGTACTACCTCTGTGCATGTTTGCTGTCAGCAGATCGGCACTACTGGGAGGGAATTGAGTCTTTACCCCAGCAGCCAGTAATTAAAGCTCAGTCTCACTTTCAGGCCCTAAAGGAACTGAGCTATTGCCAACAATTACAGATATTGGTTCTCTTTGATTTTCATTAGAAGTTACTGTGTGGAATATTTGAGAAATTCTGGATCAAGACATAGGAAATGTGATAACTGCATTGTTTCTCTAGTTTTCCTTTTATCTGTAGTCCCATTTACTTTCCTTAAATGCAAGGTATCTTTCTCATTCAGAGGATGTGTGTGACACAGCATAATTTTGGCGGTTTTTTTACTGTCACTGCAATGTTGCCTTTTCTTTGCTGTCTAACTACAGTGTTTGATAAATCACCATCTTGATGTGCTAGACCTGTTTGAGTCTATAATTTCATAAATAATAGAAAAGAAAAAGGTTATGGAGTGGAAAAATGTGAGGAATAAATATGGGATAAGCAGCATGGTAGAGAGCAGAGAAAGCTGATGCAGCTGCCTTCAAGTAGATTTTTAAGTATTGTGTGCCACAAGGTAGGGAAGTAACACTACAGTTACTAAAACTAGTGGATGAGAACCTTGGGCCTGCTGCTTTTGAGGAATAATCAGAAATAATATTTTTAATATAAAATACACTTCCCTAAAATTGAGAAGCAGATGCATGCTTGTGCTCTTGCTGTCTTGCTTCCAAGGGGCTTATTACCAGCAAAGCTTCAACTTGCTACTCTTATTTTCTTCAATTGAGGATCTATGAAAAAAATTACTAGCAGCAAAACACCTCTATTGAAGAGCAGTGAAATCTCATTATGAAGTTCATTAGCATCAGCAATTCTAACATGTGCATTGTTTGCCCATCTCTCAATTGAGAGAAAAGAGGTAGACCAGCTCTTGGAGAACACAGAATGAGAATAAAAAGGGGAAATAAAAAACGCAGCGTGCAAGAGCTACTCTTGTTTTTAGAGTGGGACTCTTATTTTTTCTGTGTGTATTTTAATATTGAAACTTAGGACAAATGTTGACTTAAGCAGATCAGGAAGAAGATAAATGTTTATGTAAGGCTGTTACTAAGTACAAGGGTTGTGAGTAAGAGAATCTTAGTGTGACTAAGAGTGTCACTAAATTGTGACTAAGAGAATCCCTTGTGATTGACTTGCTGTAAATTGGTTTATGTAGGCGCTATCTACATTAGAGCTGGGCCTTTTATGTTTGTGAATGTTGGTAGCTGAAGGTAGTTACTGAGGAAAATAAACTGTACATGGAAGAAGACTTAACTTCTGGTATGTATTCAAAACTTTTTACGAATATTGGAGAATTTATAACTTTATCCCTTTAGGGAAGATGTTGGTTCTTTCCAGTAGTGAAATTGTACATGCCTGAGCTTTAACACAAAGACTATATCCTAGGTAGCAGAGAAAATACCTGTTTAAGCAGATTCAGTGCTTACATGCAGCATTTCTAGAACTGACTGAACACAGGTTTTAAGTGAAGTGTGCATTGGCTTGAATCCAGTCCAAAAGACTGGCTGTTTTTATTCTCATATGCAACCTTGCCAGTTTAAAGTCTTTCTTGCATTTTTCAGTGTTTTTTAAATATACCTGTTCTTAGATGTAGGTATCTTTACTTTATTGGCTGATGGATGCAGGTCGCTTGTGTACATAACTGCACTTGTATGTGGGAAAGATAGTTCCTGTGTTAGTGGGCACTAATGATATGTATTGGTATTGTAGCAGCTTGTTAACTTCAGATTTCTGTTGGGTGCCTTCATGGATTAGTGCAGAAATTTGAATGATTTAGTGAGTGTAATAAAAAGCATCTTTTATTTACGGAAAGAAATTCTCAAGCTTTTTATTTCTTTCTACTTTGGTCAGGAGCTGAAAAGCCTTGCAGCTAGAAAGCCCTGGAAGCTCAGCCTGCCAGTCACGGAAGGAGGAATACTAGATGCTGTTGTGATGTGGTTTGTACTACAGCTTGATGATGAGCATGCTCTGTCTACAAGCCCCAGTGAGGAGACTTGCTGGGAACAGGCAGTCTATCCTGTGCAAGGCCTCCTTGGTATGTCCTGTGGATTTTCTTGTTGCAGTACATTAACTTGATTTCATTGTGGCTTTGAGCTATTTTGATTATCTTGGAGATTAGGAAGTGGCAGCACACAGGTGTAGGAGTTCAATAGGAATTAGCTGTGAGGTGGTTCCTAATCATGTTTCTGGACTGTAGTGCCCAGTCCCTGCGCTGAGCAGATAAGGGACCTGTTTAAGGTCTGGGAGAGTGCTTTTCATTGAGATAGTCTTTTTCCTGTACTGAATTAAAAGCATTGTGGAGCAACTCCAAAAAGTGGGGTTACTGACTGGCTCTACTTAATCAAGATGTGACTTGTGAAAGGGAAGTGGAAGAAGTGAAGTAGGAAATGCTGACTGCTACTGCCATAAAACAAAACTAATCACTCCTCATCTCCATTTTTTGATTCAGTTTGAATACTGTTCTCCACACATACAATGGCAGTGTCATTTCCAGCAGTTTGTCCATTCATGCATTTTCCATTCTCCTGTTCCATGGAGTCTTAGAATATCTTGAATTGCAAGGGACTCATAGAGATCATTGAGTCCAATTGAGAATAAATACATGTTGCCTAGTGTGGGATAGTTTCAGGCAAATGTTAATGCACAATAGCAGATTTCAGCTTGCTGGCTACAGTCTAGAACAATTCTTTCATACCACACTAGTGACAACTAATAAAGAAGTGAGATCATGCGCTTTTTTTTTTTTTTTAATCACTGTATGGATGCTTCTCTGATGTTTGCTGTAAAGTAACTGAAATTACTTTTTTGTGCTGTTTTTCCAAGATTATTCAGTGAAGACTGGAGATACTGTGGTGATAGAAGTTTGCTGCCAAGACTGCTACCTGAAGATCCAGAAGATATCTTTGTCAACTTTAGAGTGTGGGATGGGTGTCAGTGACATAGACGACACACTGAGTTTGGGCAATGAGGCTGAATTATGTAATGCTCTGGCCAGTCTTCAGACAACTAACAGACAGGATGGCAACAGTCAAGTATGTGTGTTGGAATCCACAGAAATAGCCCTACTGAACAATGAACCATACCATGAATGCTTTAAAGCTGCCATGGGCAAAGTGCTGTTGTCATTGAATCCAAGTAAGGACTTGCAGGCCATGGATGTTGATGGACCTGGCAGTGGGATGAACCCCCAAGAGAGTCAAAGTAAGAACTCTCTAGATGTGGCTCCTGATCCTTTGTATGTTTTAGATGTATCTGAAGGCTTCTCCATCCTGCCAATTATAGCTGGCAAACTTGGACCAGTTAGAGCCTATAGTTCTGTTGAGAAAGAACAGCATCAGGCAGCCCTTAATATAATTTCAGAAGCTAACCATTTCCCTAAGGAAACATTAGAGTTTTGGCTCAGCCACTTGGAAGATGAAAGTGTGGTGCTGCAGAGACCCAAATCAGACAAATTGTGGAGTATTATTATCTTGGATGTTATAGAGACATCAGGTTTAATCCAGCAGGAGGTGATGGAAAAGGCTGCAATATCCAGGTACAGTATATATGGAAGAAAGTCTTTCTAGGATTCTGTAATTATCTGAAAACTTATTTTTAAGTATTCCATCTAACTAGAAAGTCACTGTCTCATTGGTTCTATAGAGCAGAAAAAGCTTGTTTACTGAACAGATTGAATCTCCCAGAGTGTTTCTGACGTGACCATTCTATACATGCATCTTTTTTTAAGTGTCAAGGTATCACTATCATAGACTTACTTATATTTTGTATGCAAGAATATGAATGGAAGATCTTATTGCTTGGTCTGTCAAAAGTTCCTGGGATAGCTAGCATCTTCATAATAACTGAGGTAGCTTTTAGTGCAAGGTTGGAAAAGCCCTGATTCACATACATGTCAAACGAACTGGTGCTGCTAAAAGACAAACACATGGTTTTAGAACAGCCATGGGGGCAACAGTGAAGCTCACTGTTACCCACATGTTGTGGTCCAAGTTCAACCCGGGCTAGAAAACTCGAGTTGAATCACGAATCGCCCCTTCTCTTCTCGATTAGAGGAGCAATAGCCCCACATTGGCTGGTTTTACTTTCCCAGTG
The DNA here is from genome assembly GCF_020740795.1 of Apus apus. Lineage (NCBI taxonomy): Eukaryota > Metazoa > Chordata > Aves > Apodiformes > Apodidae > Apus > Apus apus. Next base: position 57,216,459 of record NC_067285.1, on the reverse strand, counting down.
GGTTTGTTCCTAGCTTGCGACTGACTGCCTACACCAGGTATGTCTAGAGCACAAAAGTGCCGAGATGTGCGTGCACCAGCACAGGGAGATTGTATTTAAAGTATCACTTTACTGTAACAGTTTTCAAAGAGTGTGTGTGTGGGGAAACGATATACAAATGTACCTGGTCAGTAAAGAGAAAGAAAGACTATTTTAGTTGTGGGTAGAGAGAGCCCAACACCTTTCCTGTATAGGGTCGACAAGGTGCGTGTGTGTGTGGCCGATTACTTTTGTCTGGGGAAGAGAACACAGGAGAAGAAAGGTTTCTTGGTTAGTCTTACAGTTCCTGGCTCAGAAACACTGATAGGAGTAACAGCAACGGCTGCCTCAGGGGTGCAGCTGTGGCGGGTGGTGACAGCTCCCAGCGCCAAGGTGGGTTCCTGCAAGGGCTGGGTCCTGGCTGCAGACACAGCAAGGTGGGGCTGGCTGTCCATGTCCTTAGTTGTGTGAGCCCCTGGCCACAGCCCCCTCCCCGCAGTGTTGCCACCATTTCTACTTTTTTCTTTTCGTCTGTTCAGGTCTCTCTATTGCAGTCAGTTTGGTTGAGAGACATATCTTTTGTGGAGGCCAGTTCTCCACACCAGAGCAGGAAGGGTGGGAAGGAGTGCAGAGCAAGAAAAAAAAAAAAAGTGGAAATAGGTAGGAAAAAAAGTAAATGTGAAACGGGTTTATTACCTTTTTTGGTGCTAGGGAATCTTCCCTGTTCATCTTCATGCTTAGTGATAGCAGAGTATTTAAGATTATTTATGTTCATTACCTTTTTGAAGTGTTGAATATGTCTTCAGGTGATTTGAAGATTTTTTTATTGTACAAACAAGTGGGGAAAATACTCTTGTGTCATGTAGACTCAAATCTGTTAGTATGAAAATACACCCAAGAGTGCACTACTTAACTACCTAATTCCTATAAAAAGAGGCCTGCTATAGGAAAAGGAAACCTTAAACAATTTGTATTGAATTGGAAATGTTTGATATTATGCTGAATGAAAGCTTCTCTATGTTGCTGCTCTCAGCAGTGATATTCTGTAGCAAGAGACCGAGAAAGGCTCAGGTCACTTTTTTTTCAGGAAAAAAGGCTGTCTCCTGTACTCCTATCAGCTTCAGTTAAACACTTAAGGATGGCTTAAATTCCTACCAGGTCTTGTTTCCCTATGTGTATGCTGCCTCCTTAACCAGTGCCCCCAACAGTATGTACTTCCAGTTTTATTAAGCATTTCTGCCAGTCCTTCAGTATGAGGATGCTGGTGCTATGAATAAATCCCACTGTCTTCATGTTGAAATATCACAGTTTCCAGTACTGACACTGAGAAAAGATTACTTAATTCCATAGTTTTGGTATGATGTGACAAGTTTTTGTTTTTTGTATGATACAGCTGTCAGGTCAAATGGGATAAAACTCAAATGCTTAAGTGTTCATAAGAGGAAGAACTAGTGTGCTTTTCTTAAATGTAGTTAATAGTCTTTCATTACTGTTGGATGATGTGTTTTAGAGGTGAAATCTTTCTCACTTTACAGATGTTTACTTCACAGTGGAGGCAAGATTTTCCCGCAGTATGTCTTGGTATATGGAATGCTGGTAGAATCAGAGTCTTTGTTACTGGAGAGTGCTGTTCAAGGAACAGAACCAACTCTTGGTTTTAATATAGCCCCTTTTATCAACCAGTTCAAGGTAAGAAGTTGATGGTTGTCTTCCAGGAACAGTTCCAAAGACTGCTGCTGTCTAGCTGTTCAGTTTTGGTGTAAACTGCAAGAAAAGTGAAGAGCTGAAACTTTTTCATATTGTTGATATTGTTACAAGAGAGGTTTATATGACCAGATAGGGACCTTGAGATAAACTGAAATTGGTAACATTTTAGAACTGGTGTGGAAGAAGTAATGAAAGATGCAGCATTACTGTACAAAAGAGTGACCATGCTGTTACTATCTTGTCACCTTATATCCCAACAATCACATTTCAGAAAGGATTAGAAGGGTGTACTTTTGGCTGCCTCTTACTGATGTTACAGTAATTCCTAGACACTTTTGTATTATGATTAAGTTTTCACTTCTTAAGGGCTATTGGTGCCTGAAATCATGGTATACACTCTTAGGTACCTGTTCGTGTGTATTTGGATCTCTCTACGTTGCTGTGTGTACCCCTGAGCAAGCCAGCAGAGCTTTTAAGGCTGGATCTCATGAATCCTCTGTTGAACACCTCCAGCAGAGAAGTGAAGGTGAGTTGTGTGTACATGAATTTTGCTGTTCTGCAGCATTCCTCACCTGGGTTGACAGTTTCAATACAGAATTTGTCTGCTGGTATCTCTGAAATGGATTTACGTGGTTTGAACTACTTTATTTTCTTGCTTCCTTGAAAATGGTGTAACTAATTAAACTAATATTTTACATATTTTTAGGTACAAATTTGTAAGTCTGGCCAAGTCACTGCAATTCCCTTTTGGTATCATGTACATCTAGATGAAGACCATAGCTTGAATACATCTGATGAGTCATCGCACTGGAAGCAAGCTGCAGTTGTTCTCGATGAGCCCATCCAAGTTCAGGTTGGAGATGAACTTGTGCTTGATGTTCAACACCATAAAAGCAATATTAGTATTACAGTTAAACGGTGAAGAATGTCATGTGTACTGATTTGTGGTTAATTACCTATGCATAAATTGACTGTTCATGACACCACTGATGTTAATGTAAATTAAAGTCTAAATTTTATCTACTGATTGCAAAGGCTGTTCTGTTGCTTTAATAGTAGATACTTAAGCTCCAAGGGTAAGACTAAAACTTGCATTGTAAGGGTATCTTGCCAAGCACGAGGGGAGGTATTGTCTTCACTGCAGCAAAAACCTGACTAGCTAGTGCAGTGACTAAACAACAGGACCCACTTACCTTCCTACCATCTCATCTGTAGTAAGAGAAAAAGCATCCAGATGCCTGTACTGGAAATAAACACCTGTGGCTGTTCAGGTTAGAGTCCTTGTTTCTCAAACAAAGCTTCCTACTGCAGTGTACTGCAGGGACTGTAATGCCATTCCAGTTGCAGTATCACAAGTTAGTGTTGTACACAGACAATTTTAAGAAGTTGTGAAGGACTGCAGTCAGGTAACTCAAGCTGGATAGTGGAAGGTCATAGGAGGCCAAATAAAGGGACAGGCAATGGTCCTGACACTCCTATCAACTTATGGTCCCCTGAAACAAATAACCATTTGCTGTAAAGGGTAAATTTGGTGATGAGACAATGTCATTCTGTCATGACAGTCATGTCAGATAGCCATACAACCTTTTCCCTGAAACAAAACTCCTGGAAAGGGAGGAATTGAAACAAAGGGAAGACTGTTGAGGAAAACTAGGAGCCTGTGTAACAGCCTTGAGGAGTTACAAGAACTGAGCCAAACTTGCTGATGCTCTCACTCCTTGCTCAATCTGTCTCATTCTGTGAGGTTTTTGAAAAGCTAAGGTGTTATGAGCTTCATTTTAGAACATGGCTATTACATGGACAAGAAGATACCTAGAATCAAGCATAAATAAGTAGATCCTGATTATTCATAATGTCAAACAAGAGTTTATCAGCACAAGCCTTAAAATATGGAAAGCACAAACTCTTGTACTAGTTGTACTTAAGATCCCCTTCTTCCAGGAGGACAGTTGTATTAATGTGTCATTCTCACTCTTAAATTACTGTAGTAGTAAATAAAATGGAAAGAAGGTAAACAGTTTAAATAAAATCTTTAATTGCTTATTTACAACAAAGGCAAAGACTTGGCAAATTGAAAATTATTATGCACTTTCCCACAAACGTCAGAAACAGCAAGTACATAGTCAACTATAAAATATGCAGCCTAGTGAGTAAGGCGCAATATTTACATCACACTAGTACTGCAAAAAAAAAAAAAAAGCACTTAAGATGGATTTACTGTGACAGCCAGAAGTTAAACATTTATCTTGTAAATGCTAAGAATGCTGAAAAAGAAACTTCAGATGTCACTTAAAAGGTCTGTGCTCTAGGTTTTTTGGTTTTGTTTTTTTTTCAGATTGCAAACATGCCATGGGATAAAACCAATACCCTTCTGATTTTGTCAGTTTTTGCAAAATAACCATTTGATAGGGGTATACTTTTTGATCTGATAGCTAATGCTAGTAACTCCAGTATTAGACTAGCTACATCTTAGCTAAGGTTGTTTCTGGGGTTTCTGTTACATTTGAATCCAGGCTATACTAGAAGCATAATACAATAATCACACACACACAAAGTTATGAATACAAACTACTACAGACACATTGTCAAGATATCTTGCTTTAACAGCTTAAAAAAACTTAAGTGTTAAAGAATTTATTGCAGCCCAAAATAAATCAGTTTTGTTTTCTACTTCCTTTTTGACCTCCTTTTTTCCCCCTCCATGTATTTTAGGGTAGTAACCCTTATTCTTATTTTAGAAGGATAGGAAAAAAGTTAAGTCGACCAACACCTATCATCCTGGCTGTCTCTTCTGAATGTAAAAGACTTAAAAATTAAGAGCTACAAGGACAACAGCTATGCCAACCATGTGTTGTGAGCATGGAATTTTATAGTGAGGCCTAGAGGGAATGCTTTCCTTGTTTAGATTCTTTACTGATGCATTGTAATAATTATCTTAATGAAGAGGTTTTATTTAGCTATGCAAGAAAGGGCAGAAGATGGTATCTGTACAGAAGTTACAATTTTGCTGACACTCCGTTCAGCATTGGGATATGGAAGTTACCATCATTAAGAAGACAACAAAAGCTAATAAAAACACTTTTTGCTGCTGCCTTCCTTAAATTACATTCTTGAAAATAAATTTTCCCATTGCTAATAGTACTTACACAACTTTAGAAGAGCAGAGTATTTTTTCAAAGGTTTCTTTTGTATTAATAGAAGTCAGTGTAATCTTGATGTGATGTGTAAGTGTCTAGCAGTTTAAGGAGTTAATTCTTAAATTTATGCAGAAACCTTTAAAGTGTGCGTGTTTTATACTCATGGGGTACTCACAGATACTCATATCCATTATAGATCCAGATGTTACAGCCATATCCTCTGTGCACAGTAGCTTTTCCAAGCTTTTCAACTTTCATCACTAATAGTACATATGTGGTGAGCATACAAGAGATTCCCTGACACATTCAAATAATATCTTGAGTCTAACTTTTATCCAAAACTTTCTCTGATAGATTGTGCTCTAGTTCAGGTGACTCCTCAGCATCTTGAGTAGCAGAAGTATTATAAATACCATCAATTGCAGGGACTGTTGTTGGTGTTGTGAGAGGCGTCACAGTGTGTCCAAACCCCTGATAATGACCCATAGGTGAAGAGGGCATTGAAGAAGCATCAGAAATCGGGTCTTGAGTAGATGAAGACAATAAACTTGTATGCTCATTATGTTCATGATCCTCAGCAAAAAACATTTTCCTTGGCTGCCCCAAAACTGTCCTTCCTAGAATTATGACAAATGAAAATACTTTTTAATACTTTAGCACTATACTAAGGTCTTTGAACACATCAACTCTAAAATAGGCATGTAAAATTAGAAAATTAGCCTTTGTTGTTTTACGCAGGCATTGTTGGCTTAATAAATAAAAGTATGTCTTTACATTAAAAAAAAAAATTATATACATCCTGCACTTCTACCTAACAGACCTGAAACTTACCCTGGGATCCATCTATTTAAAAGAAAAATTAAAAACTAGGTTCCAAATCAGTCAGGATTACTGGAAAGAGTAAAGTGCCAGATAAACTATTAAATCCACTAGGGATGCATCTGCCATTTGTTTGTTTTGGAATGTTTTAAAGGTACTAGAGAGATGGGTAATGGGGTAAAATGAAGCTGGAAATACATACTGTGTTAACAGATCATACAAATCTCTCTTACTTACCCACATTTCGAACCTGTTCTGATATATCTGCCCTTATATCAGAAATATCCCACATGGCAAGAAAGGAGTCGAAGCATGACCCTTCTTCAGCTTCTTGAACATAAGGTTTATAAGAAAAACTGTAGTGATGAGCAATTGCAGCTAAGAACATCTCAACACAAATGATAAAATCCTGCAATGAGAGAGATCTTGACTTAATACTTCATCGTTCATTACTGCAGAAAAATAGTTCCTGGTTTTCTTCTACATTTGAAAGACTGTAACTGCCTTGGGATACTGGCATCACCTTACTTTACCACGAGAGACAGGATATTCTTGGCAGGCTTCAGAGTGCCGTATGTACTATTGTACATACTGCAATCAGTCCTTGTCTGATGGACTGACTTGCTGGAAGTGGATATTCAACAAGCAGCAGATCTACCATGAATTCTTGCAAGAAATAAATGCAAGGATATCCAACTGAAGTTTTAACTGGGACACGTTCCTTCTGCCCAACACATGGATATAGAATTGTTAAGCATAAAAACTCAGTTGGGGTGACTGGCTGAAACTTAGCCCAACTTATTATAAGTTCAATACAAATCTAGCCTCTGTTAATTAAAGTGAGTATGACAATATTTGCCTGAGATCAGCTACGTCATATTTGCATATAACCATTCCTTTTAAAAAGTAACTCTGCTCCTACCTGCAGGCCTGTAGCCACAGCTTCCACACTTTGCCATTCCCAGGTGTGTTTCTCAGAAATAACACCAACTTTCACCAACAATGCAATAAGCACAGCTTGCCTATAAAGATGATGATGATTATTATTATTTTTAAAAACTTGCAAGCAAATCTGGTAAACAAGGCCTGTTCCTGTGTGCACATGTATATGTATACATAGGAAGAAACAGACTTAAGTCATTCATCCATTGTCCTAAAGGCCAACAGAGAACACAACCAAAAGAGAGTCAGTTGTTTAAGGGTACTAATGCAGACCACAGAGTAATACTCAGATAGTCAAATGCCCTTGTTAGTAGCTAAATGTGACAAGTGCTTAAATAATAATTTATAGTTAACTTACAGTAAATTATTTTCAAAAACTTAAAGTAAAAAAATTAACATATATTTTAACAAATTAAAAAAAAAAACCTTTTTTTAAATACCTGCAAGTGAAGATTCTGAAATAGATTACGTTCTTTGAGAATTGCTTTACAAAATAACAAGTCTAAAAAATCATGTCAAGTGAACAAGACTGATCTGCCCAATGTACCAGTACCCTTTTCCCCCTCACAGCACTTCACTAAGCTTATGGGTAGATTTTTCTGAGGCCTCTAGCCTTCAGTAACAAAACCAGCCTTTATTACCTCTTTCATGATTCACCCTGAGAGCAAGAAGTAATAAGTAAATAATTCACTTACCAGAAAGAAACAAAAACTACCATCTTCACACAAAGGAACTTGCCAACAGGTTGGATAGGGTTCAGTTCTTCACGTAGTACTTTATAAAACAGCACCAGACAATACATAGCAAACTAACAAGGAAAAGAAAATGAAGAAAAGCTTTCAAATCCTTGTTTGTTTTGTGTGGGAGTTGTTTTATAGCATATCTTCAGTTAAAAAATGTATCATACTACAATGCAAACTTCAAAAGCTATCTATTTTAGAAAAGGGATTCTGGATTTATGGAATCTTTGCTTTACTTCTTTTTAAAGCAGACTTTTGTTTCCCTGAAATTGTATTTTTTAAATGCATGGTATTGGCAAACAGAGACTGAGGTGATCTATGTACACACTAAAGCAAAGCATAGGAAGGTCCCATAAAATCTTTCCAATGCCAAGCACATCTCTAGGGAAAATGGCATAAACAGCCTCTCTTCTTTCAGGCTCTTGTATAAGAATACCTCAAATGTTGCTTCTTTACGAGAAATAAGGCAATGAATCTGAACCAGTTTCCAATTAATGACAACTGCAAGCAACCAAACTGGTGTACAGTCAGACGTAAGGAACTGACCTCCCCTTTTCACACACATTCTCCTAGCCCCTTACTTGCACCTCAATTCAAGAGAGCTATCGAGGTGCTGGAGCGAGTACAGAGGAGGGCTGGAAGCTGGGAAGGGCCTAGAGAATAAATCTTATGAAGAATGCTTGAAGGAGCTGGAAATGTTTAGTTTGAGAAAGAGGAGGCTGAGGGGAGACCTCATCAGTTTCTACAATTACCTAAAAGGTCATTGTAGAGAGGCTGGTGCTGGTCTGTTCTCACAGATAATTAGCAACAGAACAAGAGGGAATGGCTTCAAGCTGCAACAGGGGAGGTTTATACTGGACATTAGGAAAATTTTTTTCACAGAAAGAGCAGTTAGACACTGGAATAGGCTGCCCACGGAGGTGGTTGAGCCACCATCCCTGGATGTGTTTAAGGGTCCTTTGGATGTGGTGTTGGTGGATATGGTTTAGGGGAGAACTTTGTAGAGTAGGGATGATGGTTGGACTCGGTGATCCCAAGAGTCTTTTCCAACCTGGATAGTTCTATGATTCTATACTAAGTTTCTTCAAGCAACCATGTCTTCCAGTAATCCAGTACATGCAGAAGTATGTGCTGCTGCTGGGACTGTTGCTCCTTCCATAAGAGTCACCCATTAAACATGGTGGTGGCAGTAGGATGAGGACAGCCTTTTTAGATGGGATGTCATGCAGTTTTGACTCTTGCTGCTGTCACGAAGACAAGTAAGAACCTTGGCTAGAAGGCTAAGCAGCAAGGACCCAGAGCTGCTACAGCTCTCCTCTTGCAGTAGCTCATGTGTAAGGTGCCCTGGGTGAAGCAGAAAATGCTTCATCTGTATTCCCAGCAAGCCAGTAAATGCAATCTCTGTCCTCCAAAACAAAACTAAAGTCTAGAGGCTGACATCTTCCCCTTACCCTGATATCATCTGGCAGCTGAACCAACAAAAAGAGGTGTTAGGCAGGCCGGAATCTCAGAACTGCATGCAGCATTTCAATTTATTCATGTCAACGTTGTCACCATCAGCTTTGTAACACAGTATTTTTAATATAGTCACTGATGCTTCTTTGTATGTGTGCTGGGAGGAAGCTATGGGAGGCTGAGTCACCTCTTCTAAAGACGGGTAAGTCCACAGCAAAAACATGCCTAAACTACACCACTTCACCCATCAAATACTTTGGGGTAGAGAGGTGGGACACCTGATTGCTTTACGGAGCTTTGTAGTAAAAATAATAGAAGTTTTAGATTATCTCTTTTCGTAGTATTTTGCACGTACAACATTTAACAGTGGGAACTATACCCTTAAGAATTACCAGAAGTTAACACAATTACTGTCAATAGTTCACAAAGAAGATTCCCTAATATTAGGACAATTACTTAAAAGAGCAGAAGGATGTACTCTTGATACTCACTAGCTGTGACATGTTGTTAAGTATAACCAAGTAAGTCCAAGCATTGTCAAAGCTGAAGTTTCCTTCATCATACACTCCCACTAGTTCACAAATTCTGAAAGAATTTTGAGAGTTAATCACTATGCAGTAAAAGATGGCTTTCTTCAAGTGCTAAATCCTCAATACATCCATCAACTGTTAGAATCCAAAATCTCTCTTAGTACTCAAATATGGGTGCTGAAGGTCTGCATCAGTCTGAATAAGTTTCCAACAGCACAAGGCATAGGGAGTTCATATTGCATGTTCCATAGAAAAAACACTATTTGAATTCAACAACTGAACATCTTTTTTTAGCTGTTTTGTTTTAAATTGTTAGAACATTACAGCTAATATTTATATGAATATTCTTTGTGATTAGCATCTTCTTCCACAGTCCCACAGAATTAACAGTAATGACCATGAAAGTTCCTGAAATTAGGCTTTGGCATCAACATGCGTAACTTCCTGTTATTGCATTACAACAACAGGTTACATGACATGTATGTCATGCACAGGGTCAGGCTTGTCACATGCAAAGTTTAAGAAAATCTTTAAAAGTTACATGAAACCTGACTTTAAAAATTACTATTTATTTATTGAAGCCTTGATTCAATACAAAGGACAAACTCTTTCCAGCATAACTCAAAATTACTTCCTGAAGGCCAGTATTAACTGTTTACAAGCATACTTACAAAGCAATGATAGTAGTGAATGGTCTGACAACTGTGTACTGCAAAACACCCAGTTTACATCTAAATAATAAAACTCTGCAAAAGAAACAAAAAATTAATTGTACACGAACAAGACAATTGACTCATGGAAGTTTCCTCTTCTCAGTAGTTTCACTACACTGAATTTTTTTTTCATGATAATGTCAACTTCTGCTTTCAGGATTTCAGATTCTACAGGGTATATCATGTGTATATAAGCAATACACAAAATTATGTATCTATTTTATAGATACATAATAGGAAATACTCAATGATTCACTTCTTTTAGCCATGGAGAGCTTCTGGCTAGGCTAAATAAAGAGAATGCAATTTTCACCATGTTTGAAGATGTTTAAGAATAACTTACATTGATAATTTGTCTTTAACATTTTAAACAGCTTTATCAGAATCTCTTCAGAGAGATGCTTATCAGATTAAGTATGCAGAAACAGACAGGCATACAGCCTTTTGTCCTTCACCTGTGGAATTAAGAGCAATCAGCTATCTGGTCTAGGAGTGAGTCTACATGAGGTTTTTGACAAACATTATGTGACAGCAAAGGAAGCAAATTCAAGGAGACCTTTTTCCAATATGTTTCAAAAATAAGCAAGTTTCCTTCAGCACCACCCAAATTAATGTACGTTAGTAGCTAAATGTGATTTTTAGGATGTTTCACAGCTAGGTGAAAACATGTTCACAGGTTCTTTCATAGGGGCTTGTAATTGATAAATAAAATACGTGTAAACCATAACCTGACTATACTAAGCAACAACATAAAACCAAAATGTTTATCTCTGATTACACAGCTTAAAATTATAAGATGTCATCATATACTCACTCTCCCATAGCCCATGATGGACAACAACATAGAGGTGGCAGATGCCTCTGCTGATCTTTTGCTTCTATTATTAAGACGAGGTTTGGATATCGGTTGGTTAGATAATTTGAAAGAAAAACCATAAAATTATAGATGACATAAGCTTCATAGCATTCTCGACATGTATCCACATATATTGCAATGTTGGGGTATTTCAAAGCTATCCACTGTAAGAAGAGAGGTACACAAAAGGTTACATGCAAGAAAGACGAAAGTGATTCCAATGACAATACTGGCTGGCTAATTCAGCAAGCAGTACTTCATTAGACAGCAGGCACTAATTAAACAGGACTTAAAGCATTTGGCTAATAAGAGTGTGAGGCTACAGCTAGAAAATAAGATTGTCAAAATACAAGTAGAACTTCAGATCACATCTCTCTTTCAAATGGGAGCATGCTTGAGGTGCTGAGCAAGAGATGCCCCGTATCTCTGACCACACAACTGAGTCATTTAAAAATAACAAGATGGTTCCCTACACATAGCCTGCTCCTGTTAGGAGGAGACAAAACAGAAACGTTTCCTGAAATTCACATATTCATTGGCAATAAGGGGGAGAAGTAAGTTTTCAGTTCATCAATATAAAATAGATTGATTTTGGTATCTAATGTGTCAATGTTTGTTCTGGCATGTTTGCAAAATATAGAAGCAGCAGATTAACCTTAAAGTGGCAGTTATCCCTCTAAATCAGAATTTCACACAGAAAAGTAGGTTTTTTTGCAAAACTGTAATTATGGATCAGCTATCAGAGCTTTCAATTGATAATGTTAAGTATCACACTGCTGTTGCACTGGTTTTTGGGTTGTTTTGTTGTTTTTTTTTGTCAGGGAGTTGAAACAGAGGCAGGTCTTCTGAGCTTACTTTGCTTCCCTAGGTTTTAGTAGACAGAGCAAATGTGCCTTCTCTGACCTTATTAGAACTACAGGAAGATGCTTCCATCCTCATCACCACTAGAGATAGGAGATGCTGCAGCACCTTTGTGGAAGATGTAATACTTCATCTAGTAAACTGAGAATACAGTATTTGAATCTGAGAATAAAACTTTATTTTCAGCTCAGATTAAGCACTCTAGGAGGATACCATATATGCAGCAAAGACTGTAAGATCCAGGAGTCTGGGGGAAGATTTTATTATGTCAGAAACCACTCTGAATGCCTGGCTAGAGCTCATTTAATTAGCAGGTAATTTTCTTCCAAAGGAAAATGCTGTACTAGATACTGAAATATCAACCTGAGGTAATTGATATCCCCCCTAGGAAACAGATAAAATTGTCTTCCCCACTCTCCTTCACTCTCAGATACTCTAAATCCCAATCTTTAAAAAAATAAAACAAACAACCCCCCCCACACCCAAAAAACAATAAAACAAAAAACAACACACAAAAAACCCCAAACCCATAGCAAGGAAAAAAGAGAACATACTTATGGGTGAAACCTCCCTCAAGAGATGGGAGAAAACCCAAAGGAAAAGTTCCTGGGTTTATGGGGAAAACAGAGATATCTGTAATACCAAAAGGTGATGAAAACATGCACATACACAGATTTGGTTTGTTGCTTAGCTCTGGCTGAAATAATCTCCACAAGTGACATATTTACATGAGCCATATCTGGTATGGCAAACAGAATCTACTGCTTAAAAATATTCAGAAGTGGATATTTTGTGGGATTTTACACTTTGCCCCTTGAAGCAAAAAGCAAGAATTTTAGCACTAAGCACAACTGGGGAAAGAAAGGTAAGGCACTGAATTTTGAGACTCTAAGTGGATCAGTCTGGTTTCCAATTCAGCTGTTAATGAAATGGAAGGACCAAAAGCAGACTCTTGTTGTACCCCTTTCTGCATCTGTCATAAAGGATACTCAAGGACAGGGTTAAAAAGGCTTAGCAAAAGTGATCCCACAAGCTCCACAAGAAGAATGTAATGTTGCTAGGACTATGCTTCTGACACACTTCACAAACAGGAATGCCCAGAAGTTTCTAGGACTACAGCTCTCCATGCAGCATTGTTTCTAACTGTGACACTGTTTTCCCTCACTCCCATAGCAAACAGAATTTTATTGAGCTGTTAACAGTAAGAGAACACTTACACTGTCTAAACTGTAAATCGGCACCATCCATAGAATCCTGTTACAATAACAAAAGAACATTTAATATTACTAGAAGTATTTTTAGTCTGAATTAAATTCAACATTTGTAGCACAGGTAAAATGTGAAATGTTACCTTATTATTGGTTTCTGTAACTCTGGCTGAGTATAATGGACTAAGTGTTGTAGTATTCCCCAGAGAGATATTGGTATAGTCATTAGCAGAAATATCCCAGCAATAAACCATGCCTTGGTATGAATTCCAACCTTGCAAAGACAAGGAAGAATGCAAGATAAAAGTTTCAGTATTAATACTTTTACAGTTTTTCTAGTACAGCAAGAAAGTAATTTATCTTCTTTTTTTTTTTTACTGTAAATAGTTTTAAGATGGACATTAAGTACATATCTCAGTACTAAGTATAGTTTTTCTAACTCTCCTTTTCAAATACACAAAATCTCAAAGTCTCCCTTGCTATCTGTCTGTGTGGTTTAGAATAAGCATAAAAACTCAATAAAAAAAGATGAAAAATCTTGCAGAACCAAATAAAAGCATCACCAATAAACACAAAAATGTTACACAAAGACATAGTAATGCTCACTATTTAATTTTCTGAAAGCCACAATAGATTTCCTTGCTCTAGGTCTGAACTTGTCGCGTTCGGTGCTTCATTATAACGTTTCTGAAAGCTTGTGGGTTTAAAATATTTTAGCTTTAAAATCAAGTTCCAGCTAGTAATCAATGTCAACTAGTTTAATTTAGCAAATAATAAGAGACATGCACATATATACATAAATACATACATATGGCTATAATTTTACCAAAGCTCTCTGAAAAATAACTGTGTTATTAAACCTGAGTACCAAAACCTGAGAAACATAGTAGACTCTTCTGAAACTGTAGTTTTCGCTGATAATTTCTTTGCTGATCCCCTACTGTGCATCGACTTCCCACCTTTTCTGTTGCTTTTCAGGTCAAAGATCATCTCAGAGTAGTTTCTCTACCAGTATCAGATTTAATTACTTGGAAATTTCAGATACCACCTTGATAGAAACATCCATTAAGCTGAACGTGCAAAGGCATTAGAACAGGGTTTCAAAACTGGAAATTAAACTACACTCAAGACAGATTTAACGTCATGAAGTGCTAAAAATTATAGAATGAAAAATCTTATTGCCGGTGGAACAAGCCTGTATTAAATTGAGCAATATATATTTTAAGGTTAAAATTTTACTTTTCGGTATAAAAGTAATGTTGCCAGATGAGCGTGTAACTCGTATGTTACTCCTAGGACGCGCCGCGGGGCCCCCAGCGTGGAAGCTTCCCTACCCACTGCCCCAGTTCTCCCTGACCAGGCAGGATGGCCCGACACACGCGGAGCCACTATCGCGACAAAGGGCCACAACGCGAGTGCCGGGCAGGGCAGCGGCACAGCTCCAGCCGCGCTCCTATGAAGAACGAGTCCAATTTCTTCAGAGTGGCATCAACTATTTAAACATCACCTTTTATTGAACCGGAAGGAGACAGAAACCCTGTCCTGTTCCATCTGGCTTCGTTTGTGCTTGACCAGCCCGACGAACGCCCGCAGCAGCAGCGAGGCGGACCTTCTCCCGCCTCCCTCCTCTCGCCGGGCCTCGCCCCGGGGCTGCAGGGAGCTGCCAGCTCCCTCGGGAAAGCCGACCCGCCCCTCGGGAAGGACGGGCCCGCCGCTCCCGCCGCTCACCTCCAGCTTCTGCAGCTCCCAGACGCAGAGCGGCACCACCACCAGCAGCCCCACGATGTACAGCAGCACCACCAGCGGCCGGATCCACCGCCGCCAGTTCCCGCAGGTGCACGGCATGGCCGCGGCCCCACCGGCACGCCCCCCGCACCGACCCAGCACCCGCGGCGCCTCAGCGGGCCGGGACCGGCAGCCCCCGCGGGCCGCGCATCACCGCCGGGGCCGCCCGCACCCCCCGCCGCCTCGCATCAGCGGCCAGCTCGGCTCCGCTCCGCGCCGCCGCCCTCCTCAGCCCGGCCAGCCCCAGCCCGCCGCTACCCGCCGCGGGCTGCCCGGCGCGGCCCCGGCCCGCTCCGGTCCGGCGCGGCCCGGTTCGGCGCGGCCCCACCCCCCGCACACGCCCCCGCGGCACTTCCGCCTGGCAGCGCTTCCGGCCGCCCGCCCCGGCCGCAGCAGCCGCAACTGATTTGTTCCCCGCCCTGCCTGTCGCGGCTGCCGCACCCTCCCCGGGCCGCCGGGAGTGCGGGCCCCCGCTGGGACGGCGGCCGGTAGCGGCGGCGACACGTCCCGCGGGCGGGGCGGGGCGGGGCGGCTCCTCCCCGCGCGAGGGGGCGCTCCGGGCGCGAGCCGCCTGCGCGAGCCTGCCGGCCGGGCCCGCAGCTGCGGTAACGGCTCCGCAGCTGCGGTAACGGCTCCGCGCGCGCGCGGCCGCTGCCCTTCAGCTCGAGCGCTGTTCTGAGCCGGGCGGTGGTTGGCGGCGGGAGGGAGGGAGGGAGCCAGGGAGGGTCCCAGGGAGGGTCCCCTGCCTCTGTCGCGGCCGAAGTGCTGAAGTGACGAGCCGTTCCTGGAGGCGGCAGGTGGCCTCTCCTCAGGTAGCCCAGCGTGCTTGCCCCCTACACGCGTGGTGGGCGCCCGTGCCAGCGGAGGAGCCTGGAAGCGCCGGGCCTCTGGATTCTAATGAGGGCCGGAGCGAGTGAAATTTACCTTAGGAAGCGTGCGGACAGGCAGAAATCGCAGGAGTTGAAGTTAACAGAGACAACTACTGTAACTTCAGAGCTGGACAGAGCCTCGGTAAATGGGGTCCTGTCTGAAATGCTTGCATGGATAATCAGTCACCTGAGAGCAGGACAGAGTGAGCGGTCTGGTGTAGAGGTGGACTCAATAGTCCCAAGAATGGATGAGGTTGTGATACGAAGACTCCAGCAGACATATTAATAATGAAATAGATAATACATTTCAAGAATTTGTTGGACTTTTCTTTAGAAGTGCCTTGTAAAAACTGGTAAAAATGCCAGCTAACTCCTTAGTAGTCACTGAAAAAAAAAAACACAGGACCTCAGGTGCTGAACTGAATGAGAACCATTGGTGATACTCTGCCAAATAACCAAGGAACTGCAGCTGTAAATTCTTGGAAGGAGGAAAATAAAGGTTTTAGTTTGAGCTGTGACCGAGAAGTGTATGCTGGAAGAAACCACATGGAGTAAGAGGTACTAAGGAGCAGTGACTGAGGTCTTTATTTTCTCTGTCTAGCGAAATTCCTGATTTTTCTTTTGTTGTGGGTTTTTTTTTTGTGTTTGTTGGGGGTTTTTTTTAAATGTTTTGGGTTAGTAGGGACCTTAAATATTACCTGCTTCCAACCCCTCTACTAGACCAGGTTGTTCAAAGTCCCATCCAACCTGGCCTTGAAAAATTCCAGGGAGGGAGCATCTGAATTATCAAAAAAATCAAACATGATTTTCAACTATAGATGAATATATTCGTCTTTATTCCTGCCTTCTTTCATCCTATGAACTCTTGCCAGGCCTTCTCACACAGTGACAGCACCTTCTTTGCGGGATCAAAATACAACACAATGTATTGAAGTATTTTTTGTTAGTGGAATTTCTATTTACAGAAATATTTTAAATTAATTTTTTAAAAAATGAATTCTTGATTACTGTAGAGTTAAGTTTTTCACCAATTGTGATTTTTTTCTTTTAAGAATTTTAAAAGATAGTTATGTAGGATCTTCTGGTCTTTCTTATTGGTGATTTCACTGGATTTACAAATTCTCTCACAAAGATGATATTTTTTTATTAAAGTGGCCCAGTAATATAAAAATCGTCTAGTCTTACAAAGAACTTTACTCCCTACTTTTGTGCAATTTCACAGGATAGGCTTCATAAAAAATTTGGATTCTGCAGAATCAGTTTCCAAATTATTCAAGTCAGCCTAACTAATTTTAGTGTTGATCCTTTGCTGAGCTTCATGCATTCTCTGCATATACCAAGCCTCAGTGATACAAGCACTGGATTTGGGGTTGTACTTGTTTTTTAACTCATTGGGTTCTACTTCCAATTAAATTCACTGTATTGAAATTAAGATGGCATTTAGGGAAGCGATCATGGCTTTCTGTGCTTCAGAAACTAAGTGGGAAATTTTGAAAAGAAAATAAAAAAGGAAAACAAATTCAATGCAGTGTAAGCAGCAACAGTACCCATTATCTCCTTGTTCAGTCTTTTTCTTGGTGTTTATAAAGCGTATTTAAACTCCCACATAATCCCTCTTTCACTTTATTTTTTCTGCCGACTTTCAATGACTGTGACATGTTTTATCTCTTCAGTTCAGTCTCCAGTTTTTGAAACTGAATATAATACTGGAAATCTAGTTTCAGTTTTAAAGGAAGCAATGGCAAATGGTTACTCTCTTCCCAAGACAACCTCAGTTACACCTTTAAAAGAAAGCACAGTTGCAATTTCTCTGCATAATGTCAGGGTAGCAAAACTGAAAACTGTTTACAGAAGAGGTAACATTCTGCTACAGTGCCTCTCAAAACAGCTGCCAGCTTTTTAGGAAGGGTTGCCAGGACTGACTCACTGTAAAGCTGGAAGAAAGAAGCATCTAGATGTCAAAAGTCTGGGAGACGTTTCCACTGCAGTTCCTAGAAAGAGAATCCTTTAGGGCTTATCCTTTATTCTTCTACTATAGTTTTAGAAGGTTAAAACTCTCTCTTGAATCCACCAGAGAGGGGCTGGAAGTCTGCTAAGCATTTCTGAAGGTTCCCTATAAACAAATACACCAATAACTCCATGTAGCTAATTATGTTGTCTGAGCAAAACACATATACGTATAATTAAAAAGCAGAAAAATGCATATTTATTACTAACTAAAAATACATAGCAAGAATACAGTATGTCTTTCTAATCTCCATATCCATCACATTGGTTTTCTATTGTCTGTATCTCTCACAATGTTTCTTAGTCTTATTTCCTCAGCCTGAGATACAGTATTATGGCATGAGATACTCTTCTACTTACAGGACAGGCAGATAGCTATTGCCTTTCAGTCTGCTTTTACCTGCTGGCTCTAGTTCCCTTTTTTGAAGCCGTAACAGAAGTTAAAGGTTCCATCAATGGGAAGTTTTAAACATCTGTAAACGGTGTGATTTCACTAGCACGTACATAATTGCCCCTGCTGTTCCCTAACTGCTGTACGGGACTATGGCCTCTCCTCCACTGATTAACAACAAAACACAAGCTGCAAGAATTAATCACCAAAGGGAAGCAGAAATAGGACTTAACAGTTCCCTCATTGGTGGTTCATCAAGTCCAAATTTTACTCTAAGAGAGGCCACTCTATATGTTTCAAAAGAATTCCAAATGGCGAGAGTGGGAAAAGGAATTATTTTTAATGTACTTGTAGATATTCTTTATCCCTTTTTGAGGTTGGCTTGTGCCCACAAGCATGTGTACTGTTTATTAATAAAAGGGATTATTTTCTGGGAAAAAAAAAGGTCCAATGTATGTTTTCATACAGAAAAAACATAATATTTTGTGAGATTAATAGACATAATATAGCAGATAATTACATTATTTCCAATAGTATTGCCTTCAGTCTCACAAAATCTTCCTCACCTTTTTTTTTTTTTTCTTAGCAAAAAGTAACTACAACAAAATGAACATTAAGAACCTTTGATTGCTGCTGACCATAGTATATTCTAATCAGCATCTCCAGGAACACACCTATCCAACTCTGAGATTATTTCTCTGAGTAAATTCTCATAGGAACTCTCTAAGATTAATGGGAAAATGTAATGGAATTCAAGGAGGAGTTTATAATGAGGATTACTTCACACATAACTCTCATGGAACTGAAAAATATGCATATCTGCAAAATAAGAAAGAAAAATTTCCCAAAGATAGTCACATGTAGTCTTCACTCTACCTTTCTACCCTCCTTACCTTTTAGAATTACTTGTGGTTTTCTGTATCAGTTGCTATGAAGGAGCTGTAATTTACTCAACAACTCAGATGATTTGTGTTTTTAATCAAAGCTGTTTTCTTACCTCCTGGGTGTCAGGTTCACAAGCCTGCTTGTGACCTTAGCTGCTATTAGTAATTGGGCTTTTCCCAGGTGCCAGGGCAGGTGAGGTGATTAACACACTTTATTAAGCTGCTCAGGAGGGGGGGGAAGCTTCTATTAGTGGCAAAGAGAACAGAGACCTGGGAGAGGTCACAGCTTCCCAACAAGAGTTCCTGGAGGATATGTGTTGGACACTCAAGAAGCAGCAACTGCATGGGTCAGAGCAGCAAGTCCTGGTAAGAAGAGTCTTTTTCTCTGCCTAAAACAGCATGAGATTTCTTTCATCATTAGTAACATGGGAACAGAAGTGTAGGGCTGGATTTGTAGGTGTTGCCTGAGAGCATCACGTGCAGTATTACTAAGCCAAAAGCAGGTTAACTTTTGTGGTTTTTTATTTTCTTGGCACGGCAACCTAAACCTCTGATTCAGTAGTATTAGCAGTGACAAAAGGTGATTTATTCAATGGTTGTCTATTAGGGATTAATGAATCCTGAGTGTATATTTGTCATCAGACCTGGAGATCCTCTCATGACATTTTAGGGAAGAGTTAGAGTTGTAGTACATTTGGTGGAATTCTGGGAAGGAAAACTAGGACTTGTAGGTACTCTGACTACAGTCTATGCTGCCATACTTTTTTTTTTCCAGATGATGGTATTTGAGCTTTTGCTTATTCAGTTTTTCAGCTGTTTTTTTTACTTTTCAGATTTTTTTTTTAAGGTGAATTATTCTCAAGACCTAGTTTAGATAGAAATTTGTTTTGCTAGCCCTTAGTTCATTAAAAATTGATAAAGTGGCATTTTACCTATGACTGTCATACTTCCTTTCCTCATTACTTTCTTTACAAGTTAGAACTGGCTTACTAGTCTGCCGAAATTTTTCTAGCTAAGCTGCTTTAATACAATTTTAATGATTTGTTGAAGGTCAATTTCATTATTGCTCAATTTATCTTTAAAACACACACTCTTGTTTGAGAGACCTTGAATACTTTCATTCATCTTGCGTGCTTGACTTCTTGCCCGGTGTCTTTACCACGTGAAACTTTTTCTTATATTTATTTTGCAATGTGTAAGAAGACCAAAGTTAAGTAGTCAAATGTCTACTTGGCAAGTCGTCGTGAGCCGATGCCGGGGGGTCTACCGGCTGTCAGGATGTTTTTGCGACTTTCCCCCCCGACGTGGAGGGGCTGTGGAATGAGACCGAGGGTCACACGTGGCGCTGCCTCTCGCAGGGGAGCGGCCGCTGCGGGACCGTGTTTCAGAGCGGCAGCTGGATACAGCCCCAGCACGCTCACAGGTCGCTGCCGAGACCAACGCTTAGTTCACGAATTAACCGGTTTATTAAGGGTTAACGCAAACTGAGGGATGAGGTTTAGGGAAAATGTAAAAATGGCAAATGGCTACTAGGGATATATCAGGGAAGTAATGCGCTAGTACTGTGCCCTTCAGGCAGGTAACGCAAAAAGTGCTGCGCTCCTAAGGCGTTCTCTCTGAGAGAGGGAGGGAGGGGTTGAGCCAAGCAGGAAAGTTAGAGGGTGTGTCTGTGTGTGTTTACCCTTTCGTAGCGTGTGGCTTCTGGGATGCGGCTGCTTTTCCAGCTGCCAGGGCTCGGTAGCAGGCCCGTAGGGGGCCGGCTTCCCGGTAACAGGGGCGACCCCCCAGCAGACCGAGCAGGCTCCAATCCCGGGCAGAGCGGCAGGCGGACCGGGCCGGCAGCTACGGCAGAATCTCGAAATCCGTGGTTTCGGGGGGCGGCCCCTCGCAGCTCGGCAGCGGCTTGGTTTTGGTTTCCCCGGCAAGGGCAGCAAAACGGGGGAGGGGGCTCCGACCCCGATGGCTGCGGGAAGGATCCGGCGCTCCAGGGCTCAGAACCCCGGCACGCTCACCGCTCAGGCTCGATCCCGGGGCAGGCAGGCAGGGTCCCAGCGCCAGGCTCCGCAGCAGGGGGGTGTCCCAGGCAGGAAGCGGCCGAGCGGGCCTCGCCCTGTTTTACCTGCTGAACTCGCAGCCTTTTATACCCCAGTGACCCCCCTGTCCAGCCAGTGTCACTGTCCAGAGCCAGTTCGCATCCATGAGGCCCAAGTTAGGGCAGTAACTAGCAGGCACAATGCATAACTTGCTGCCCATCCTTCCTGCCTTGTACCACACCTGTTGCTTTGCCTTCATTTGTCCTTGAGCAGCAGGCCTGGTTTTGGTCCAGTAGCTGGGTATAATCAGCAGAAGGCCTTTGCTGACTTAAAAGGCATTTTGTTTAGACTTACGTGGGGAAGAAGAACCGTTTCCCAAATGTGAGATCAAATACTAAATCCTCTGCTACCAGTAGTAAGCAGTTAGGCTCAGAGATGTGTCAGGAGCATAGTTAAATGGGATTCTAACCAGCTGAATGGAATTACTTATTGAAGTAGTTACTCAGAGGAATAGGGATCAAACACTGGGCCATAATAGAGTTTCAGGGTAAACTTCTGACTGGATAATAAGTTTTCAGAAGTGATTTTTGGTTTCTCAATGGACTTTTACATGTTTTCCTGCCTGGACTGGTGATTGAGACATCTTTCATAAAAATGAAATGGAGAGAATGTGATCTATGTTTCTTTTGATCATTTAATAAAGGGTACTGAAATATATGCCTCTAATTGGGCATCTCATCACTTTTGAATGTATGCAATGCTTATCTGTGCACTTAAAAAAAATTAAGGAAAAATGTGTATTGTGGTTGCTGTTACGAACAATAACGGTGTGAAAACCATGTTGAGAAACATCAGCTGTTCATTCATCATGGACCTTCTTTGTATCTAGCACTGACAAACCTTTTACTCCTTGAGATGGACCTTGCGATCCTATCTACTCCTATTAAGTCCATTTCTGGTTCAAACTACTGCCTTGTTTTTACTTTGCTTTAAGATTTTTCCCTAATAATTTGACTTTTTTTCTCTGCCTCTTAATACACCAGTGTCTTATTGTTTAAAAAAACCCAAACAAACAACAACAAATTATGCAGTTACTCTGCTTCTCCTTGCTTGTCATCCCCTTTTCCATCATGAAATATATTGAACACATTGCCAATTTGCTTTCCTGAGCTTGCTATTCTGGATGCTTTGCAAGTCTGCTTTTCATAGACTTTGCTTCCCTGTGCCCAGTAATGTTATTCTCATAATGGCCATTAGTTCTTTCTTCAGGATCACAGAATCATCCTTGTTGGAAGCAACCTTGAAGACCATAACCTAAATCCCCCACTCATAACGTGATTTACCCCTTCAGCGCTTAAATCGTGTTGCTAAGCACTATATCTGTATCTCTTTTAAACACTTCCAGGGATGGTGACTCCACCACCTGTCTGAGAAGTATGTTCCACTGTCTAATCACTCTTTTGGTAAAGAAATTCTTTCTAATTCTTTTCGAGCCTAAACCTCCCCTAGCACAGCTTCAGGCCTTTTCCTCTCATCCTGTCATTATTCACTTGAGAGAAGAGGCCAACTTCCACCTCCCTACAACCTCCTTTCAGGTAGTTGTAGTGAGCAATGAGGTCATCCCCCAGCCTCCTCTTCTTCAAACTAAACAATCCCAGTTCCCTCAGCCTCTCCTTACAGGGCTTATTCTCCAGACCTTTCACTAGCTTGGTAGGTCTTCTCTGGACAGACTCCAGCAACTCTACATCCCTCTTGTAGTGAGGGGCCCAGAACTGACCACAGTACTCGAGGTGTGGCCTCACCAATGCTGAGTACAGGGGCATGATCCCTCTTGACTCCAGCTGGCAACACTATTCCTGATGGCAGGCCAGGATGCTGTTGGCCTTCTTGGCCACCTGGGCACACTGCTGACTCATGTTAAGTCAGCTGTCAACCAGTACCCCCAAGTCCTTCTCCACCATGGAGCTTTCTAGCCTCTCATCTCCAAACCTGTAGCTTTGCATGGGTTTGTTACGACCAAAGTGCAGTTCCTCCCAGCTTAATGTCATCTGCAAACTTACTTAGGAAACACTCCATCCCCTCATTTAGGTCACTCAGAGATATTGAACAAAACTGGACCCAAACCTGAGCTCTGGGGGACACCACTGGTGCCTGGCTGCCAGTTGGATCCAACCCCATTCACAACTCTCTGGGCTCAGCCAGCCAGTTTTTTACCCAGCTGAGAGTGTACCTGTCTATGCTGTGAGCCACCAGCTTCTCTAGGAGAATGCTGTGGGACATGGTGTCAAAGACCTTTCCAAAGTCCAGATGGACAACATCCATAGCTCTTCCCTCATCCAGCAGGTGGATCACCTGATCATAGAAGGAGATCAGGTTAGTCAAGCAGGATCTGCCTTTCCTGAAACCATGCTGGCTGGGCCTGATCCCATGGCTATCCTGTACTTGTCATGTGAGTGCACTCAAAATGAGCCTCTCCATTATTTTTTCTGGTACCGAGATCAGGCTGACAGGCCTGTAGTTCCCAGGATCCTTCTTTGGCATCATGCTGGCAAGCCTCCAGTTGTCTGGAACCTCCCCTGTTATGCAGGATTCTTCGTCCCTAGTTGCCATGTTCCCCCCCTCATCCAATAGGGGGTGGAGATTCTCCCTGGTTCTCTTTTTGCTATTGATGTATTATTAAAATGTTTTGGGGTTGTTTTTTTTTTGTTGTTGTTGTTTTTATTTTTATGGTAGTGGCTGGATTGAGCTTCAGCTGGGCTTTTGCCTAATTTTCTCTCTGTATGTCCTCACGAGCTCCCTGTACTCATTTTGAGTTGCCCGCCCTTCCTTCCAAAGGTGGTAGACTCTTTTTCTCCCTGAGTCCCAGCAAAAGTTCCCTGCCCTGTTTAGCCAGGCCAGTTGCCTTCCCCAACAATTTGTTTTAAGACACAATGGGGGACAGCCTGCTACTGTGCTTTTAAGACTTCCTTCTTGAAGAGCATCCAGCCTTCTTG
Source organism: Apus apus (assembly GCF_020740795.1). Taxonomy (NCBI): domain Eukaryota; kingdom Metazoa; phylum Chordata; class Aves; order Apodiformes; family Apodidae; genus Apus; species Apus apus. The sequence goes on along the minus strand of NC_067285.1, from coordinate 57,192,511 downwards.
AACCCCTTTGCCCCTCAGAACTGACTCCCAAGGGACTCTCCTAACTAGCATTCTAAACAGGCTGAAATCTGCCTTCTGGATGTCCATAGTGGAGGTTTTGGTGACCCCTCTCTTTATTTCACTAAGTATTGAGAATTTAACTATTTCATGGTTGCTAAGCCTGAAACAGCCTCTGACCTCCACATCCCACACCATTCCTTCCCTGTTAGTGAACAGCAGGTCCAGTAAGGCACTTCCCTGATAGGCTGTTTTAGGAAGTTATCTTCCATGTGCTCGAGGAATCTCGTAGCCTGCCTGCAGCTGAGTTATTGTTCCAGCAGATGTCTAGAAATTTTGGGAAATTAAAACACAAGGACATGCTGCACTACCATGAATTGTATGTTCTGCCTAAAAATAGCTAAAATTATTCGTATTCAGAAGCATGTCATTGCTTAAAAGATACACAGAACAAATTTTTAAATCCTCCATGTTCCTGAATTATCTTAGTGCTATTGACACTTCCTTCCAAAATCCCAACTTCCATTTTAGCTTTTCCATAAAGAGAATGGGGAAAAGTAGATGCACTGAAGAATACCAGAAGAGTATCTGTGTAGCTATGCTTGAAGTATTGTGTGAACCGAATACCATAAAATAGTATGAGTAACCACTAGGATGTGCTATTGGCCTAAAATTGAAGAGACTGGAGTTTCAAAATTTTCAAGTGCAATATAAACATAAACCCCAAATATTCTCATTTGGAGATTTCAGAAAAGAAGTAAAAAATACAGGTTTTTGTAAGGGCAGGAATCAGGTACTTGAATTATAGAAAAATTTTCCTATCATGCGAATATCCTTAATACGCATAATTGAAATGAGAGTTTACTAAAGTAGTCACAGCCATGGCCATATACAATTTATTGAATATCTCAGATTAAAACTTTTATTGCAGGAAAATTAATATTGTTGCGAAGTGTGGTATCTGTGGTAAAACCTCGTGCATATCATGTGCAATACATGTAACATCTTTGCACAAAAAATTAAATGTGTTCTATCACAAAATACTTGTGCTCTTGGTCTTCTGTTTCTTGTTGTAAATATAAACATAAAACAGTGCTCAACTAAGATTTGTGGATTGAAACCAGTATACTGAATTACTGGCTGTGAAACTGTACCTTTATCAAGATGTAGAGTTCTGAAAAATTGTTGTTATAGAAACATTTGAAGCATGGTGGTTTAAGTTTGCAATTTGTCATTTCAGTAATTCTGACATGTTTCGTCGGTTTTGATACTTTAGCCTAGAAGTTGTTTTAAATGGTAGGATTTTCCAGCACTTGATAAGCCATGCCAGAAGGTTGTGTTTTAACTGCTTAAGCTGAGAATATGATGTGAAAGAGTTGGTGGCTGGCAATCCTTTCAAACTGGCGATAGGTCTTGCAGGTGTTCAAAAATACAGAATTCCTTCAGTATGAAAGGGAGAAAGCATCCTACTTTTGGGTTTGATTTGGGGTTTTTTATGTCTTTTTTCTTTGTGTGTTTGTGATTGTTTTGGTTTTGTTTTTCTTCAGGATTTTCTGTCTTAAACATAGCAGGAGCATAACATTTAAATTCCAAAAATACTTCAATGTTTGTCATTTCTGAAGCCTTTTCTTACATTTGAGAGTTTGTCTGCCTGGTGCACCAAGCTTACATAGTATTATATATAGCATTTCTAATAATTCCTTCTAACACCATCCAAAACCTGAGGTTTCTTAAAGATAGGTTTTGATCATGCCTTGTCAGTTATTTACCTATCAGCATTGCTAATAGTCTACCAGAATCATAAGACTGCTGCCTAGTTTTGTGTATTCTTTAAAAAAAAACAAACAACCACAATAAAACCACTTTAAAAGAGGAAGTCCTTAGTCAATTAAAATGTCAGCATAATAACCCATGCTTCTGAAAAGTAAGATTTTATCTTTCTTCTGAGAGGCATGAACTGAGTTTTAGTCTGAGAGTCAGGAATTTCTCCATTCTAATACTGACTCAGTTGTAGCCTATGGCAATTTATCATAATTTTTTATATATGTAAAATGGAAATATTTGTCCAGGGGCAATATGAATATTAATTACTTAACATTTATAAACAGTTCTGAAAATCAGCATTTTGCAGATATGATTATTTCTGAGCAGTTGATTCTAATCTGGGATGAGGCCCAGAAAAGGACATGAACACCTGTCAGGTGGAATTTAGATGCCTTGGGTCAAAATTCCAGTCCTAAAAACGTTTACACGTGTGCCTCAAAACCCTGGAGGTGTCTAAATTTACTTGGAAGCTCAGGCGTTTTTCATTATGAGGTGCATAAAGTACTCCAGCAGTGCTCATTGGTGTGCTCAAGGCTACTTAAGGCTTAATAGGACTAAGAAGCCTAGTAATTAACTCAGGCTAATGCCCAGTAAGTGTCCAGAAATGAAGCATTCTTCTGTGTCTCCCTGGGGGGCTCAATCCAGTAGGTGAGCTCTGAAATTCTTAGTAGGTCAGGTCCCTGCAGCAACAGCTGGCCACACAATAGAAAAATGTTTCACTTCAGACTAGCTCAGTGCTTCTAGCAGATAGAAAAGTGGATGATGTCCAGGTTCAATTCCCTGGTCTGTCTGAAAGGACTCAACCCCTCCTTTGGACCATGCTTTAGTCAGCAGGCAGCAGACCTCTTAGAATATAGGAAGGATTCTCTCTTCAGTTTTACTTTCCAAAGAAGATACTGACTATTCACTGACAGCATTGAAGTCTTACAGTTATGGCATATTGGTGAGAAAGAGGAACTGTTGTAAAATTTTGGAGAAAATAGTGAAATATTCAGTCCTGAATAAGTAAACAACTAGTTGTAAGAGGTGGAACTAGAGCCTAGGATAGAGTTATTCAGTGAATAACTGCTTGCATTAATCTGCTCCCTATATAACACAATGACTTTTGGGGATACAGCAAATGCAAAAACTTTCCCTCATGCACCGTATAAAGACTCTAAGTAGGCCAGGAAGATTAAAATCAGATGGTGTGATGCTTAGGAGTGTAGTCCCTTGTCTTTTTCTAGATCCTAGATTCAGCGATAGGGGTCTGTCAGGTACAACAGAAAAACAGTCTTTCTCCTCTTCTCCCTTCCTTCCTCCCTCCATGCCTGCAGTCAATTTTTAAAATGACCAGATAAAAAACATAGTCTGACCCTGATCTTTTTCTTCAGAAGTCAAAGGGAAAAATCCTGTGATATTAATGAAATGAGAATTTGGGTCCATATATTAATGGAGAAAGAATTTTTTTGGAAGTTTCCTATATAGCACTTCCTATAGCTGAAACTCATGTATTTCTGCTGTGATTTGTCAAAGCTGCTATTTCTGCCAAGTCAATACCTGTCCCAATACTTTAAAACAAATTAATTAAAAGGAAATTTGTACTGATTTTTTAATTCAAATGTTCTGAGGTGTGGTCTGTTAACTGACTGAAAGGAATGCTGGAAGGGAGAAAATGAAAAGTAAATAGGGTTTTCTTTCTGTAATACGTACATGATTTTGCTTTTAGCCTTGCACAAATATATTTAGCTAAAATATTTGTAACGGCATGTGTGTATGAATAGGCAGTCATGGAACAAAATCATAAAGACAATGTTTTCACTTTTAGAGGAATGCTGGTATGAAGAGACATGAAGAGTTGTGAAGACGAAAATAGACTTTTATGCTTGCCAACATGTAAACAGTAATGTGAATGGAAGATAGTCTCCACACTAAATACATTTCTACAAATAGATAGCTACTAGTGGGAAAAAAATAAGTTTTTCAATAACTATGAAAAAAACCAAAAAATACAAAACCTTTCCTAAAGCAATACTGTTGTTTGAATGGGTTAATATTGGAGCCTTTTTGGGTGCCTGTAAAAAAATTGCTTGCTTTTGTGCTGCATCTAAGAAAAATCCATGAAGCTGATTGAAACCCCCTGAACTGGGCCTCTGGGGAAAAAAAAAAAAAAAGAAAAATAAGCTTTTCCATATTTTAAAGTGGCTTGAGTCTTTCTGGCACATCATTCTCAGACCCTTATGGACTGGGCTGCTGCCAAGCAGCTTTTTTTTTCCCCACAAAACTGTAATGAACTTTGAGTGCTGGACAGAAGAGTAGAGCAATTCCCAAAGAGTGTTCACTACAGGATTCCAAAATACCTACAATATACAAACTAGCCTCTGAATGAACCCAAATATATTTTTCATTGGTTTTCTTGCAAATACAGGAAACTCAGTTCTGTGCCTTACACTGGTTTAGCACTTCACTTTTCTCTGTTTAAGGAATGGTTAGATGTCCTTATTCTAAGTCTGTTGCAAGTATACTTAGATTTTGCCAGACATTAAACCATAATTACATTTACCTAGAACCGCATCAAAATATTATGTAACTACAAAGTATTTAGACACACATTGCCCAGAAGAAGAAATGTACTGAAAGTCATTGACCAAATTCAACTCTTAGTCACTATGGCTAGAGGAAGTGAATCCAAGTGTGTCTGTAGCATTTATTTGGATTGTTATTCACTGCTAGACTTTGTCAAATTTTAGCATTCTCTAACTTCCATTAAAAGCAAGAATACCGGCTGCCATTTAAAATGAAGCTTCTCTATGTAGTTGTTTTTTTTCTCCTACACTTGCCTCTAATGCCTGTGCTACTTGGAGTTTGGCATAAGCTCATTTCATGCAAAGTCCCCTTTTACTCCTCACCTGGAGTACTGTGTGCAGTTCTGGGTTCCCCAGGTCATCAAGGAGAAGGAACTACTGAAGAGAGTCCAACACAGAGCCACTAAGATGTTTAAGGAACTGGAGCATCTGCCCTATGATGAATGGCTGAGAAAGCTGGGTCTGTTTAGCTTAGAGAAAAGGAGGCTCAGGGGTGTTCTCATTAATGCTTATGAGTATCTAAAGGGTTGGTATAAGGAGGATGGGGCCAGGCTCTTCTCAGTAGTGTCCAGTGACACTACAGTGTCAGAACAAGGGGTGATGGTCACAAACTGGAACACAGGAAGCTTAACCTAAACATAAGAAAATACTTATTTACTCTGACGGAAACAGAGCACTGGAAGAAGCTGCCCAGGGAGGTTGTGGAGTCTCTGTCTTTGGAGATACTCAAGACCTAACTGGACATGGTTCTGGGCAACCGGCTCTAGGTAGGCCTGCTTGAGCAGGCGGGTAGGACAAGATGATGTTCAGAGATCCCTTTCAACTTCAGCCATTCAGTGAGCCTCTGATTTTGTAATGTAGGGAACATCATAAATAACAAGCAGGAAGAACAGCCCCACCTGTGACACTGCTAACAATTTCTGAGGTGATTAAGTGATGTGCCTTTGTTTTTGGAGATTGCAGGCAGAGTTTGAATAGTTTTGTAATTTCCTTTTACACATGGGCTTGGCTGGCCTGAGTAGATGGCCATAAAGATGATTAAGGGAGTGAAACATCTCCCTTATGAGGAAAGCCTGAAGAAGCTTGGAAAACCTCATGTGCTCTAGCTTGTGCCCACTGCCCCTTGTCCTATCATTCCACATCACTGAGAAGAGTCTGGCTTAGTCCTCCTGATACTTACCCTCTGCATATTTGTAAACATTAATGAGGTTGTCTCTCGGTCTCCCCTTCTCCAAGCTAAAGAGACCCAGCTCTTTCAGCCTTTCCTCATAAAGATGTTTCACTCCCTTAATCATCTTTGTGGCTCTGTTCTGGACTCTTTCAAGCAGTTCCCTGTTCTTCTTGAACTGAAAGGCCCAGAGCTGGACACAAGTGCAAGGCACCCAGGGGATCAGGGCCAGTCAGCATGAGTTTATGAAAGGGTCTTGTTTGACCAACCTCTGATCTCTTTTCATGACCATGTGACCCACCTATTGGATGAAGGAGGGCTGTAGACATTGTCTATCTGGACTTTGGTAAGGCCTTTGACACCACCTCCCACAGCAATCTCCAGGAGAAGCTGGTGGCTCATGGCATAGACAAGTGTCCTCTTTACTGCATAAAAAACTGGCTGGAAGGCTAAGCCCAGAGAGTTGTACTGAACAGTGTTGGATCCAGATGGTGGCCAGTCACCAGTTATGTCTCCCATAGTTCAGTTTTGGGGGCCAGTCTTGTTCAATATATTTAGAAATGATCGGGATGAGGGGATTGAGTGCATTCTCAGTAAGTTTGCAGATGACACCAAATTGAGTGGGAGTGTTGATCTGCCCAGAGGAAAAAGACCTGGGGATACTGGTTGACAGCTGGCTGAACATGAACCAGCAGTGTGCCCAGGTGGCCAAGAATCCAAATGGTATCCTGGCCTGCCATCAGGAATAGTGTGGCCAGCAGGAGTAGAGAAGTGATCATGCCCCTGTACTTGGCATGGGTGAGGCTGCACCTTGAGTGCTGTGTTCAGTTCTGGGCCCCTCACAATAAGGACATTGAGATGCTGGAGCATGTCCAGAGGAGACCTACCAGGCTGGTGAAAAGTCTAGAGAACAAGTCAGATGAGGAGTGGCTGAGGGAACTGGGGATGTTTAGTGTGGAGAAAAGGGGGCTGAGGGGAGATCTCATTGCCCTCTACAACTACCTGAAAGGAGGTTGTAGGGAGGTGGGTATTGGCCTCTTCTCCCAAGTAAATAACAGGACCAGAGGAAATGGCCTGAAGTTGTGGCAGGGGAGGTTCAGATTGGGTATTAGGAAGAATTTCTATACTGAAAGAGTGGTCAGGCATTGGAACAGCCTGCCCAGAGAGGTGGTTAAGTCACCATTCTTGGAGGTATTCAAGAAATGTGTATATTTGGCACTTGAGGGCATACTGTAGTGGCTGAGGTTACAGGGTAGTTTTGGTGGAGTGTGTGTGGTTGGTTGTGTTTATTTGGGGTTTTTTGTGTTGCTGGTTAGACTCGGTGATCTCAGACATCCTTCCCAACCATGATGACTGTGATTCTGTAATTGATCCCTAACCCAGTCCTCATCAACCAAGGCAAACTTTTCCTTTGCCCTGACTTCCTCTGGGGCCTCAGGGGTCTGGGCCTCCTGAGGACAGTCTGCAGCAGTATAGAAAGAGGCAAAGAAGGCATTCAGTAACTCTACCTTTTTTGTATCCTCTGTCACCAAGGCACCCGCCTCATTCAGCAGTGGGCCTTTATTGCCTCTAGTGTTAATTTTGTTTGCAATATACTTGAAGAAGCCTTTCCTGTTGTCCTTGGCCTCTCTTTCAAGGTTTAATTCCAAGGAGGCCTTAGCTTTCTAAGTTGCCTCCCTGCATCCTCTGACAGCTGTCTTATATATTCCTCCCAAGTGGCCAGACCCTCCTTCCATGATTGGTAGACTCTTTCACTTGAGTTTGCCCAGCAGTTCCCTCTTTAACCATACAGGTCTCTTGGCTCCCTTTCTTGATTTCCTACCTGTTGGGATGCTCTGAGCTTGGAAGAAGTGGTCCTTGAATGTTAACTAACTATCTTGGGCCCCTTTACCTTCTAGTACCCTGTCCCATGGGATTTTAAATTCTTACAATCATTATTACAAAGAGACTGCTTATACATATACAAAATAGAGCTGACTCTTGTGCTGGATGAGGATGTGTTAATTTTACATGGAGAGTTCTAAACTAATCTATTTTTATAGCATTATTTTAAAAATAATTTTTAAAACATTATATCACAACTGTAAACACATAGTTCACTTGGTGATCAGTCACCTGGAGGTCTGTTTCCATTATTTCATCTTCCAGTTAAGAGACCTGTTTGGGATTATCTCTTTTAGATGTATTCCTTTTCCACAAATCGCTACCATTTATCTTCTGTCTATATTTATCTTTTTTTAGAGCTTAATCTATTCTATGATATTATAAAATTAAGTTTTAACTTGTTTATAGTAAATCCTTAATCTTTTAAAGCATTGTTTTTTTAAAGTAATACTTGTGAAATGTGTTGTAAAACATAAATTCTCTAGCTATGCTGGGATCCGAAACAATACAGCAAGAGCTGTAAAATACCACCCTGTTAAATCCCACACATTAATGTGATAATAGACTTCAAGTTGGACCTGCAAGGGCTTTTCCTAGGCAGTGGAGACATTTCTAATATAGCAGTTCTGCAACTTCATAGATAGAAGCAAGTAGTTTAGGTTGGGTGTAGTTTCTGGGTTTTGTTTGTAAACATGCAATTTCAAGACAAGAAGCTAGTTTATGTTAGATTGCTCTTTAAGGATAAATTCTGTAATTAAGAGTCCTGGAGTGATTTTGGGTTCTGGATGTTTGTTTTGTTGCTAAGATCCATAACAAAAATGATTGCCAAAGCTACACTTGATCTATAGAATCGCAGAACTATTCAGGTTGGAAAAAAGACCCTTGGGATCACCGAGACCAGCCATCATCCCTACTCTACAAAGTTCTCCCCTAAACCATATCCACCAACATCACATCCAAATCACCCTTCAACACATCCAGGGATGGTGACTCGACCTGGGCAGCCTATTCCAGTGTCTAACCACTCTTTCTGTGAAGTTTTTTTCCTAATGTCCAGTCTAAACCTCCCCTGTTGCAGCTTGAAGCCATTCCCTCTTGTTCTGTTGCTAATTACCTGTGAGAAGAGACCAGCACCAACCTGTCTACAATGACCTTTTAGGTAATTGTAGAAATTGATGAGGTCTCCCCTCAGCCTCCTCTTCCTCAAACTAAACATTCCCTGCTCCTTCAGGTGTTCTTCATAAGATTTATTCTCTAGGCCCTTCACCAGCTTCATTGCCCTCCTCTGTACTCGCTCCAGCACCTTGATATCTCTCTTGAATTGAGGTGCCCAAAACTGGACACAATACCCCAGGTGTGACCTCACCAGTGCTGAGTACAGGGGGACAATCACCTCTCTACTTCTGCTGGTCACACTATTTCTAATACAAGCCAGGGTGCCATTGGCTTTTTTGGCCACCTGGGCACACTGCTGGCTCATATTCAGCTGCTTGTCAATTAGAACCCCCAGGTCCTTTTCTGCCAGACACTTTCCAGCCACACTTCCCCAAGCCTGTAGCGTTGCCTGGGGTTGTTGTGGCCCAAGTGCAGGACCTGGCACTTGGCCTTGTTGAAGCCCAGACCATTGACATTAGCCCAATGATCCAATCTATCCAAGTCTCTGCAGAGCCTCCCTATCCACATGCAGATCAACACTCCAGCCTAGCTTGGTGTCATCTGCAAACTTACTGATAATACCCTCTATGTCCTTATCAAGATCATCAATAAAGATGTTAAACAGAAAGGGTCCCAACACTGAGCCCTGAGGAACACCACTTGTGACTGGCCCCAGCTGGATTTGACTCCATTGACCACCACTCTCTGGATCCGACTGTCCACCCAGTGCTTGATCCAACAGATTGTATGCTCATCCAGGCTATGAGCAGCCAGTTTTCTTGAGAGTTCTATGGGGAACAGTGCCAAATGCTTTTTGGAGGTCCAGACAGACAATATCCACAGCCTTTCCCTTGTCCAAAGTTGGGTCATCAGGTCATAAAAGGTGATCAGGTTTGTCAGGCAGGACCTGCCTTTCATAAACCCATGCTGACTGGGCCTGATCCCCTGGTTATCCTCTAGATGTCTTCTAATGACACTCAAGATGATGTCCTTCATGACCTTCCCTGGTACCGAGGTCAGACTGACAGGTCTATAGTTTCCTGGATCCTCCTTTCTGCCTTTCTTATAGATGAGTGTTACATTTGCTTCCCTCCAGTCCATTGGGACCTCCCCACTTAGCCAGGACTTCAGGTAAATAATGGAAAGTGGCTTGGCAATCATGTCTGCCAACTCTTTCAGCACCCTTGGATCTAGGCCATCCAGTCCCATAGATTTGTGTATCTAACTGGTGCAGTTAGGTCTCTGACCACTTCCTCTTTAATTGTGATTACCTCATTCTGAATCCCCTTCCTGTTTTCTACCTCATATGTCTGTATATCCATGGAGCAGCTAGTTCCACTGCTAAAGAGGCAAAGTAGGTGTTGAGCACCTCAGCTCTTTCCTCATCCTTTGTTAATAAGGTACCCTTTGCATCCAATAAAGGATGGAGATTCTCCCTAATCCTCATTTTGCTGTTAATGAATTTAGAGATAAAAAATGTCTGTAACAGCTGTAGATAGTTTGAGCTCTAGATGTGCTCTGGCTCTCCTGGTTTTCACCCTGCATAGGTTCACTTCATCTTTATAGACTTCATGAGTGACCTGTACCCTCTTCTAAAGGTCATAAACTCTTTGTTCCTAAGGTCCAGCCAAAGTCTCTATTTAGCCAGGCTGGTCTCCTACCCCGCTTACTGGTTTTTCAGCACATGGGGACAGCCTGCTCCTGTGCCTTTAAAACTTCTTTCTTGAAGTATGTCCAGTCTTCCTGGACTCCTTTATCCCTCTAGTTTTAAGTTAAGCGATTTGGGTGTCCATGCAGTAGCACATGATATAATTTGCTGTGCTGTTGGGTTATTTCTCAAAAAATATTAATCCATTGCAAAATAGACTTCAGAATCTTCTATACTACATATATATCTGAAAGTTTTTAAAAAATATTACTCTTAGCTTAAGAATTGAATCAAACCTTTTGCTTCCTTGATATGAGACAGAAACATTAATGTTTTTATTGATTGTGATTCTGAAGAGGCTTTGAGATAAAAGTTGTGGAAAATTGATAGAAAACCTTTTGTAAAGGTGGAAAACTTATTTCAATGCAAATACTTAATTGCTTTTTTCCCCCCACTAATTTTATTCTGTTTCCTATAATTGCCTGCCCTACAACTGTTACATTTCTATTGTGTTATCTTGAGGAACTACCCTGACAGTTCAAGATGTGCTCACATTAGAACTTTTGGTATAGAGCAGTAATACCTGAGGCTGGCTTTAGGCCTGGATAATATTAACAGTGGAAGCAGTGAAGAGTTCAACGGAAATTAATTCATCCTGCTTATTGACAGTGATAAGTCAGTGACAAGGATAAGAAAGGATCTCAGGGAGAAGGACAAAATAAGAGATGTCAAAGACAAGCTGTAAGCACCGTTTTTCTCTTGTCTTTATGCTATTTAAGAGAATTTCTGTTGTCTTTTCAATTTGCGGAGTTCTCAAAGTTCTGCAGAGTGTAGACAATGAAAATTAGTTAACACAATTTTTTTCAGATCACAACTCTAAATAAAACTTTGAGTATTAAGCAGTATAAAGTTTCTTTTCTAACATTTTATAAAACTTATCCACCATACGTTGCCATGAGCTTGCAAAGCATAGTTTTGGAAAAAATTACTAGAGTACTTACACGACATGTAGTTGAAGCAGCATTTGGAATAGATTTTCAGCTCCCTGATGAGCTCAAAATTGTTCTGGATTTGCATTGTTTGTTCATTTAGGTTAGTCGATCCTTTCCATTTTCCATCCTGGCACCCAGTGTAACAAATTGTTGCTCATGTGGCTGGAGCTGTTAACCAGTTCTAGGCAGCTCATAGCAATTTGGGTTAAAAAGTAATCTTGCTAGAACTAAGATATAAACAGTGTATTAAATTATCTATTTTCAATTTTGAGACTAAACAGGGCAAAAGTTAACTAATTATCCAATAAATTAAGAATTGTGTTGCATTCTTATTTTCAATTCAAGGGAACTATAGAAATTTACTAACAGTTTAACAAAAAAATATCCAAGTAACTGAAGTTCCAAGTGTAGCTTGATTAAAAAACTTCAGGTTAGCTTAGTTATAGAAAGCTCCTTTTCTTGTGACATCTAATTCTTTTTTTTGTGTAATACATTTTCAATATTCTTGATTTATTTGTATACAGAACAATGTTTATGAAAACTGCAAAGTGGGAATGCCTGTACATGACAGTTCTCATGCAGTGCAAACTGTATTTTACCAAAGACTAGAAAATACATCTTTAGAACAGCTAAATATCTGATCAGCTACAGAAGATGAAGTTTTCTGAAAGGAGACAGATCCCAGCCATCTGTATATCAGGAGAGTTTTAAGTGTTTATTTTCACTCAGCAAGGTAAACCCCCACAGAGGTATTTTTCTTGTTTATACATCAACTTCTTCAGGAATGCAGCATGCTGCATCACCTGCTGTAATAAATATTGATCCTGTGATTCCTCTGACATAGGATTACTGTTTCTGAGAGAGATGTACTCACACTATAATAAATCCACATTGATTTCAGCATAGACCAGAATTGTTTCAGTAAAACTGGTGTACATAATTGCAGTAGGCATTTCGGGGATATGTAATGTTAGGATATTGCAGCAAACTGTACATTTCCAATAATTGTCTGAACAGTGAAGAGGACACATGCAATAAGTACATTGACATAGATAATTCTATTGACATCTCTGCAACAACTTGTATCTGTAAAAATTACATCTTGGAGTAATGACAGGATTAGGGGAGCACTATGGACTTTCAGAGTATCAGTATTCTGTAATGAGGATTGTTCTCTGCAAGCAGACAATTTTCCTTTCCTGGTCTGGCTACCTGTCTCTGGCGGAGTGGTGTGAGAGGAGAACCCTGTTACCTCTGACTTCTTTTATTAAGCTGACTTTATGGGAGGAAGAGTGTGCTGAAGCTTATTTTCCCACCTGAGCATGAGATGATGATAATTTTGCAATTATTCATACAAGCACCACTGAGTCTTTTACTTCTTCTGTCCTGCTTAGCTGTAATGGACTTAGTCACATTGCCATAGTTACCATGCTGATGGGGCTCCCTCATTCATTCTGACTGAAGTCCCAGTTCTACTGAAGTCAGTCAAAACTTTATCATTTACTTTATCAGATTTAACACTTACTCCCAAGTTACTACTTGAAACTTGAAATTCTGTTAATGGCTGGTTTTAACTTTGTAGTACCTTCAGCTGAAGAATAAAATAACATCCTTCATTATTTTCTTATTGTTTCAATCAGTGCAGATGCATTCAGTTCTTCTGTGAGCAAATAATGACCTTGGGTAACTAAAGCTACACTGACTAACACTTGATGACTTTGGTCTTTCTTTATCTTTTTTATTTTATGCTGAAATTGTAGAAAAGTTTATTTTCTTGGTAAACTAACCTCATGCCTTTATCTTGGTTGTATTTCAAATAAAATTAACTAAAGCTTAACTAAATCTGAGTGTCCAGGGCAAATTTTTTAGTTTGCCATCAAGTGATTTACCCGATTTTCCCATTTAATACTGTGATAGTCTCTTTCTCAGAATATTGAAACAAACTGTTAGGAATGTATTAATTTTCTATTTCTCAACAAGCACTTCAACATTAAAACATTTTGGGATTTGATTACCCAATGGGCTATTCATAACTTTGGTTATCATAAGGTACAATCATATGTTATATGGAAGTGCTCATAGTTGAATTACACAGTATCTTTTCTACTTTCTCTGTATATGGGCCACACTTCTTAAGTAAACAGAAGAGAATATCAGATTTCTTTTAAATATAAATGTACTTTATACAGAAGAACAAACACTTGCAGTTCTGTGGAAGCGATTTTTCACACATACAAATGATCACAAAAAGGAAATTGACATTTTTTGATTCTGGATTCCTTGGAACCTTTTTACTGGAGTTACTGCAGTTCACTTGAGATACATGTTCTCTAGGATGGCTTAGAAATGCTTCTTATTAATCATTTTGGATGCTTGAGTCAGTACCTTATAGACTCAGTGTTTTTACTCCCAAGGACTAAGACAGCATAAGATTAAAGTACAAGGCCTTATTCTGAGACGCACCAAGTATTTCCAAATAGTGGATTTCAGAGCAGTTTGCAGATACTCAGTTACTCTGAGAAATGTGCGTGGAGTGTTGCTGAAGACTGGAATAAATTCTTTTTTCTTATCAGTTATAACACTCACTTTTGAGCTTTCTTGTAATTTCTTCTGTAACTAATGAGACTGCAAAACTGACTGGGATGAGATACTACAGGTCAATTAATTTCATCTTCCTTTAGAGAAACTAGAGGTGACCTACATTTTTTAATTTAGTTCTTATCTTCCTTTCCCACACTTGGAGTCTTGATAAGCTGTGTTTCTTTTAGAGACATTATTTTAAACATCCCTGTTTGTTTTCGTTTGTTTTATTTTTGTTTGTTGTTTGCTGGGTTTTTCTCTAGTGTAACTTAGAAATTGTTTTTGTTCTGTGAACTTCTTATGTCTTCCTTTTCCCTGATTCTGGAGATAATTGCCTTTACTTAGTCTTTGAAAGGACAGGGGCTGTAAATTAGGAATAATTTGCTGATCCAAGTTTTGCACAACTGAATGGAAAAAATTTTGCAAGGCAATGTTAGCATGCAATCCAAGTGTTTCTTTTAATGAAAATGCATGCTTTGCCTCAGGGACATTTGAGCAGAAATCTGTTCATACAAATGCAACAGCATTTGAATTTGTACCATGTCTTCTCCCAAAATGAAACCCATAAGGCTTCACAGAATCAAATGATATAGTAAAAAAGATTGCAGTAAATATGTAAATGATGAGAAACAGCAAAAAAGCAAGTAATTGCACAAGCAATGGAACTTAAGAATACTGTTTTCCAGGAGTTTGTGTTGTGGTTTGATTCTTAGATGTCTCTGATCAAAGTGCTTTTTTCCATCTACAATTTTCATTGTTTCTCTATCATGTGAATTTGTTGAGCACACATAAGCTCCATTTCAGCATATTTTTAGTGTTGAGCACAAGTAGGTTCTTGTTCTTCTACCCATCCTGTACTTTTATTAAACTCTCTAACTTCATAATGATGCTAACTCTGTTCTGTTAAATTTCTTGAAATTTGGTAGGGAGTTAATGGTTGTTTTTGAAAGATGGTGGGACAGGCAGGTAAACACCTGAAACTGACTGTATTAAAAGCAAAAATAAGCCTATTCAGACATGCATGTTACATATGGCCTCCTTTCAAGAAATCAAGCCAACAGTTCTCTCAAGTGAGATTTATGGTTAACTACTACAAAGGCACTTTTTTCCAAAGCACAGGAGCTGGCTAAGTCAGCTCTGGAGCGCAGAGCTTCATATGTAAATAAATACATATATGAATGAAAACTTATGTATGCTGAATCTTTGAAGTGAGTATGTATAAAATACATCAAAGAGGAAAATTTTAGTGAGGTAGTTGAAAATAAATGCATATTGAAAACAAGAATAACTGGATTATAAAATTAAAGTCTACAAAGTTTGAGGTTGAGATGTGGGACTGTGTATAAGTGAAAACAGTCAATGAAATTTTAGACTGGATTGAAAAGAGTTGAGTATTACAATGTCCACAAAAGAGAATATTGGCCAGTAGGTGAGAGGTTGTTCTCCCCCTCTACTCTGCCCTGGTAAGGCCACATCTGGAATACTGTGTCCAGTTCTAGGCGCCCCAGTTCAAGAGAGACAGGGAACTACTAGAGAGTCCAGTGGAGGGCAACAAAGATGACTGGGGGATTGGAGCATCTCCTTTATGAGGAAAGGCTGAGAGAACTGGGACTCTTCAGCTTGCAGAGGAGGAGGCTGAGGGTAGACCTTATTAATGCCTGTATGTATCTAAGGGGTGGGTGCAAGGAGAATGGAGCCAGACTCTTTTCAGCAGTTCCCAGTGACAGGACAAGGGGCAATGGGCACAAGCAGAACACAGGAAAGTCCATTTAAATATGAGGAAAAACTTATTTACGGTGAGGGTGACAGAGCACTGGAACAGGCTGCCCAGGGAGGTTGTGGAGTCTCCTTCTCTGAAGATATTCAAGACCCACCTGGATGCAGTCCTGATTAATGTGCTGTAGGGCATCCTGCTTTAGTGGGGAGCTGGACTAGATGATGTCTAGAAGTCCTTTCCAACTCTGACAATCCCATGATTCTATGATAGTTAAATGGATTTTGGTTATGATGAAAAAATGTTATGAAAAGTGTCAGAACTAATCTGAAACTTCTGGAACAGAGATTCTGTCAATGGCAGAAAAATGCTAAGCTTGGTTCAGCTGAGAGGAATGCAAACACCAGACATAATATCTAGAAAATAAGAAATATGGAAGGTGACTTGTGGAAAGTTGTTCTGATGTAAAAAAAGAAAGCAGCTTCTGTGAGACAGCAGAGCAAAATCCCAACTAAACCTGCACTGGTTTTGATGCACAAAGAGAAATGCCAGGGTGATTTATTTTTTTTTTGCAGAAAAAGAAAAGGCTAAAATTAAACATGGTTGGATTTCAGAATTGTGAAATTTTTTTGTTGGTTCTTTTGGTAGGTAGCTGTTTTAAAATTTAGGGTAGATTCAATACCAAGAGGAATACCTACCATTATCATTGGGAAGAACAGGACAGAATGAAAAAAATAAGTACCTTAGTAAGTTTTGCAGAATTAGTTCCCCCCAGCTTACCATAATTGCCACATCTTTTAACACTTTTTTTCTTCGTATTGGTTCTTGAGTGGGAGCAGCAGCCACCATTGAAAACACAAAGGAGCATGCATGGAAGAACAGTCTGTGACCTCCAAGACCTTCCTCTAGGTGTTATTTATGCTCTCTGTCCTTCCACTGGCTGGAGGATATGGAATGAGGACCACAAATTAGCTTTTGCAGGCTTTGATCCCTAAGTAAACTTCTAAAAATAATTGTAAAGCATTCTAATAACCATGTCTCACATAGATACTTTATCCTGTTCTTTAGGTAAAAAGTTTTGTAGTTTATAATGCTGCCACTAATGCCAGTCAGCTATTTAGGAAGTGGGAACATGTATTTTCCATCTAGGCTGAACTGGATTAAGGTGTGCTTTGTGTGTATGTGCATATATCTTTGTCATGTAATAGAACCAGATATTGGTTTGAAAGCAATAGGTGTTTGAGTATTAATAGTGGAAGGAAAAACATTAGTTTTTCATAAGTTGTGGTTGGTATCAGTGCTGGTAAGGCCTACAAATGGTCTGTTTCAACATCTGAAACTTGCAGGTACATGTGGTGTGTTTTTCTCTCCTGGATTGTCTCTACTGCTCACTGTCTTATATAGAGAGGTAGAAAAGATTGCCTCTGAACAATCAGATTATTGGTTTCCTGGTATAGTCTGAATTTTTTGGTTCATCTAACCATCAGATAAATGACAGAAGAGGGGAATGCACACAAGGCTTTTCCCTGTCTTGAAATAAAGAGGGGGCAATTTACAACTTAAATCCATTTCTTATGTCTGCTTTCTCTGTTTTCTGTTTATCATCTGCTCAATACATTTCATTAAAGGAGTGAAGGTGTCAGAATGTAAAGAGACTCAGTAATTCAACTGTCTCAAAGAAAAGCATTGTTATTAATTTGCTATGATTTTTTTATGCAGTTGGAGGATGAAATGTTTTGAATTAAATTCAGCCATGTCTCATTCAATACCATGCTCTTAGACACTACTACAGACCACTGTCAGAAGACTGTATTTAGGTTTATAACATATGAACAAAAACTTGTATGTATTTGTACAGGCATATATGTCACAGACAAAAGCACACAAAAATACATAAACCAATTTAAATAACTTTTTAAATATACTTTAGAAGATTTGTGTGACTGTAAACATTTGGGAAACTTATGCAGCAGAAGTCACTGTAGGCACTAGCTTTTTGACCTTGTAAATAAAAATACACAGGATTATATCTTTCATTTAAAATGTAATGGATGTTTAAAAATATATGGGATTTTAATTACTGTTTCTTATCCTGGCACAATAGATGATGGTAGATTTGTGCATGAGGCATATTGTATATGACACCATACTATTTAATTCCACTATTTAATGAAAGGCTACCTATTAAATTTTTTTATAGCCAACAAAGGAATCTCTTGCCATGTAACCATAATAGGTGGAAATAATAAGTAAATAACCAATTTACATCTATGCAAGCAATATTTTCTCTATATTATAGCACTTGTACAGTTAACAAAATCTTTGAACATTGTGAGAGTAAGACAAATAAATCTGTGAGCATAATGCACGGAACATTGGTGTGCAAATCCCACTGTTGTGGACTTCCACAGTTTTGCATCCACAATGACAATAACCTCATGCTCACAATGTGTAAGTAGTGTTGTGTATAGTTGCTATAATAACCATATTCCTAGAAACTCTTCAGACAGCTTTAATAAGTTTCATTCAATAAAACAGTTTCATTGTGTTCTACTGACCCTCATTTTGCTATAGATTTAACACAGGTATAGTCTAGATAGATTAATGGATTCATATAGTTTAAGAATTAACATGGCAGACTAATTAAAAACACATTGTAAGGTGCTCCTCTGTGGGCATCTTTCATTCTTTTTCCTGATATAGATTGTTTCTTATGTTTGTTTTGTACAGAGCTTTAGAATAAATAACACAGTATAGGACTGTATTATTAATACTGCTTTTTGTATTAATCTGTGCTTAAGTGCCAAATGTTGATGCTACTTTAAATGGTCTTCCTATTTTTGAGTACTGAAGTGCTACAAATGTGAACTGTCTGGCTAATGTCCTGACCCATTGTAACATAAGTAAATAAAATACTGGTGTGGACCAAAACATTTTCCAACATAAACTTGAAAAACAACAACATGCAAAACATACTGGTGCTTGGAATATATCCTCCACACAAATAGAAGTTAAAAGACATATGAGCAGAGAAAATATAGTCACAGACAGATTCCATTTTTTTTTATCTTCTGAAAAATTCCGGACTATTTAATTCTAGGTGACAATTAGGTAAAAAGTTTCTATTTTACAAGTCACAGATACTGGACAGTTCCTGCTTGGTTCAGAAGAGTGAACCACCTGTGTAGTTCAAGTCATTTTTTTGGTGTCATAAGCATGTCAATATAATTTTCAGGGACAGAATTACCATCCAGTGGATCTCAGTTCACAGAACATCAGTTATAGTCAATCTACTGAGTCACCTCTAGAATTAGGTACCAGGGTGCACATGTGTGAATTGATTATGGAACAGTCACTGGGTTTCCTGTTCAAATAGCTTTGTTGTGACTTTTTTCCTGTCTGATTCTGAAGCGGTATCAGAGTCCTTAATTTTCAGTTTATGCTGTCTTTATGGCTGCTTCGATCTGTATTGTGATTGTTTATTTCTTGATTTTTCCACTGAATGCTGGTTCCATTCATAGGCACTGAAGTCACTAGACTCTTAGACTGGGAGCAGCAACAGCAAAGACATGACTGAAAATAAAAACAAAAAGGTAAACACAAATCTATCAACTCTATGCAGATTGCTAGCCATATTTTTCATTCAGAAATGAACAGACTATTCTACCTGAAGGAAATGATAGCTGCACTCAGGCAAATTTTTTTTTCTAGGATGCAAACAATTCTTGTGATTAAACATCACAAACCCAGCAGGCCTGTGTCTCTTTATTTAAGATAAACTTTCATAGTACCAAAAGGGAAATTTGTTTGACTAAGGTAAATAGATTGAGAGCTATCAGAACTCAATATATATTGTAAGAGGTTTTTTTCCCCCCTCTTTATCACTGCACTTTCAAACTTAAGAATCAGCAGGGTGCTTAGCATGTAAGTGAAAAGAAAATTCCCTGGTCTGTGACTTAGGTCTCTGCTCAAAGTTCTTTAGGAAAAGAGAAAGTGAACATATTGAGGTGTGTAACTTTTCACAGTTAAGAACAGGTCGTTCAGGATCATGCTCCTAGGCTTGTGTGTTCACTTCTCTCTCCTGAAAGGAGCAGAAAGGATCCTTCAGTTATCTTCCTTCCACTAAACTAGTGCCTAATTCAATGTAGATGGATTCTGTACTTTAGGGGAAAGATTTTACTGCTTCAGAGGAGCAATGGTTGTAACAGCAGTAGATCCATGACTTCTGTGAACTCTATGAGAAAGGAGTGTTGCGGAGAGGTAAAGCCAGACTGAAGATATATGTACTGTCTATGGGAGGGTATGTAAAACAGCAACAGAGGTAAGAAACTCTAAAATTGAAAGATTGCTTGTATTAATGACCATGATATTAGAAGGGAAATGGTGAGCTAAAATGAGGAGCTGAGAAGAATTAAATAATAGGTGAAAATTCTTTAATTAGAGCTGTTGGATGGTAATTTTATTTGGAATGACAAACGGGAAGAACAAGCTAATGATATGAAGAGCAGCTTGGGTAGTACTTACTGTTACTACTCCCTTTCACATGAGCATAAGTTCAGGACATTATCCTCTCCATAGTTCTCAAATGAAGTTGGGGACCATAAAAAGCAAAGATGACTTCTTATTTATGATGTGAAAATACTCCTTTTAAATAGTTTTGAAGTCCGAGCAGGCTACTGATTAACAGGAATTCCCTATTTTAATAATGTAGTACATTTTTTCAGTAGCTAAAGTTAAAAGTTCAGTTGTACAGTCCTGTCATCTTTTGTTTTGCTTTGCAGATGAAGCTATTTCAGTCTTCCTTTTCAATTTAATTACTTTCTTTACCACTCATTTTCTTTCTTTATGTATTTATTGCCTTTATTAGGTGAAAGGGGACTTGCAGATGTGCAGTGTCACAAGGACATTATTTTAGCCTTAAAATAAGTTTGCATGTATAAGAACTGGAAAAATGCAGGTAAAAGCTATAATGCAATTTTAATTGCCCAAGTCAACTCAGGTGCCTGCTTTGGTACGCAAGCCTGAAAATTGTAGTTGTTAATGGGATTGTTTAACTGTAGTCAGCTCAATGTCCTGTGGATATTTTTTCTCTATCTCGAGGGGGAAATGTTATCAACCAAATTTATACTTCACATACATGTCACATGCAGATAAATAATACTTACAAGAGCATGTTTATTTCGGTTTGCACATTTACGTATGAGGAGTATGTGAAAGTTATTTACTGGTTTAGCATTTCAGATGAGGTGGATAGTTCCAGTCTGTTTGGTATGCGTGCTTTGCGAGCTGCTAGCTGGTAAACTAGACAATCTATAATCTTTCATTCCTTTGCATGCTGCTTCTCCCAACTGCTATAATAGGTAATAACTTAGTGGTGTAATACAGTTCATTAACTGGACATAAAATCTTATCAAGAAGATCTTACCTGGAAACAGTTTTTAAACTTCTTGCTCACAAAATACAGAGCTATTGGATTTATACAAGAGTTCATGGTTGCCAGGTTGATACTGATATAATCCAATGGCAGCAAAAAACTAGGCAACAAATGAGAAAGCAAAACATTTAAACTGTTCATATACTGAAAAAGCATCTGTGTTCTTTGTGGTTACAAATCTCTTCTCTCGGAGAAAATAATTCTCTTACTTAACTCCCTCAGTCTTGTACCATACCAGGTCTATAATAACCCCTCTCAAAGAAGTTAATAAAAGCCAGAGGAAAGAGATTGAAACGGTGACAAACATTTACTGAAATTATGTTACCTGATTAAAACTGAAATCCCTGAAAATGGATGCAGCTGAATGGTCTTAAAGTGCGTGCTCTTCTAACACCACAGTTGTATGCACAATGGTATTTCTCATAGACTCTTAAGTGTGCAGTTTTATAATTTTTTCAGTATAAACAATTAATTGACATAGAAAATCACGTACCTGAGCAGTTCACATCTGCTGGGATCTCTTTCATTGTATACCATTTTCTTCAAAATTCGGCTCAAATGGAGAGGGAACCAGCAAAGAGCAAAAATCACTACTAAACAGAAAACTGTCTTCGCAACTTCTCGACGCTAGAAAAAGAAGTAACGATAACTGACTGAGTGCCTGATTCATACTGGTAGGTGATTGTAATGTAGTGATGTTAGCAGCAAGGAAAGTAATGTAGTTAAGGCATGCAAGGATTCCTGAAGTGCAGCTTCCAGACTACCTGACGTCCCTGACCTGTTTTTTTATGGGGCTTGTCATGTTCTTGATTCTGGCAATCCTCGACAGAACCTGTCCATTGGAAACTGAAGCAACTGAAACACACAGGTCATTGCCAAGACATTGAAGAGGACAGCCAAGGAAAATCCACTGCTGTACTTTTCTGAACCTGACTACTTTCACAGTCCTTGTTATTGCTCTACAATGGATTATTTTTCTGGCAATTCTGCAGATAAACTTACTTCTTCGGAAACATGCATAATGTGCAAGAAAACATTTTTGTGTATGAGGGAAAGTGGGATCACACCTGCTTGATTAACCACTTGTACCTAATTCTTGATGTGAGGCAGCCTGTAATCCCAAGGCACCTATATTGGTTGGTAAGAAAAGTTTCACTCAACCACTCAGGATGTCAAATTCCCTCTGATGTATAATTTTATATTTAGCATGCAGCATGTTACATAAAGGGATACTGCACAGTATATTAATTTTGCTATGTGATCCTGACACTCTTAAGTAAATAGTTCCTCTACAAACAAATTTTGCAATGTCTGTTACAGCTTAATCTCATAATACTTTGTCAGGAAATAATTTACATTTACATTTAATGGACACTTTATATGGCTCTAAGATTTACAGATGCTTTAGTGGATTTTTGACAATGTGTACCAGTGGTGTTTGGTAGGCATGGATTTCATAAAAAGAAGCCTGTGAAAGGGTAAAGATACCACTTCTAAAACTGCTACTGTAATGTAATGCTAACAAGCATTGCAAAGCTCTGTCATTGCAAAACCTAAATGTGTGATTAGAGTAAGTCATTAGGGTTTGAATATGACTACTCTTGTGTCTTCTTTCTTATGATAGCCACTTCTATCAAAATATGAACACGATCATGACTGGACATTCATGTGGAGAAGGAAGGAACAAAGAAGGCAACAGGGGATAGTTAAAGAGAAACATTTGTAAACTGTGGCATAGTCATACCCCTGCAACCAGTGTGAGTAGCTTACTGGGCACTGCATGTCAGAATGGGAAATCTTGGAGGGTGGCTTCCCCCATCCTATCCATACCATTATAGTTCTAGTGGATGGAGAGATACTTGCATGTGGCCCTAGAACAAAAACACTGTTGCAGGTCTTGAGGCCTGATGAGGGGAAAAAGCAGAGTATCTGCACAAGGGGGAGGATTTTCCAGTCTGCCCTGGTCTGGAATGAATCAGCAGAGGAGTTGTGGTACTGCAATAGTGCAATAACTGAAAGAATTCCACTCTATTCTAAACCAGGCTATTCTACAATTGCTTTTTATATGAAACTAAAGTTGTATATTGCTGTGTGTCAGAAGTAGAGAGGGCCTGTGAAGTCATACCTTTATGAATAAAAAGAAACATTTGGCAAATCTTTGTAGTTAAGTTTCAAAGTATTTAGCCAATAGTGATTTGAGGTTCAAGAACAGGAGAGCACAACTGTCATACTGTCATAAGAATAGAAAGAAACTGGTTAGTTTCCGAAGCATGTTGTTTTCAAAACCTCCTTATACTATGATTTAGTCCAGTGCTCTGGGTTTAAATTAATACATTAATGTAATAAATAAGCTACATTCTCACTTTCTATGTCTGTAATTTACTGTATTCTAGTACACTTTGAAACATTTCTAAGCTAAGCCAAAGAGAGAAGAACAGTGTTTTCAGACATTGCTGTTTCTAGTAATTACCTGCTTAAGGTGTTCACTGAGAGCAATTCTCAAGTTGCTGTTTCTTCTGTTTAACATCTCACAAGTCATTAGTGTATAGAAGATGGCAGTACATGCCAGGGGCATGCAAAAATAGAAACCAAACAGCCACCAATCCTTTGCATCTTTGTAAAACTGTAGATAAGGTAAAGAAAAGAAAAAGATATTTTCTTATGATTCAACAGAAAGTACCACAGAAAGGTCTTGGAAAGCATGACAGTTGGTATGCTGGTATCTGTCTATCTGTGAACAAATTATGTAAACTTACTGTTGATCTGTTTTGGACCAACATAAAAGAGGGGAAATTGTGGTAGCATCAACATTTATTTTATCTTGGGGATAGCCTGTCTGTACTTTTGAAATCTGTCTTGGGTTGGAATTTTTTGTTAGTTTTCTAAACTTTTATGCTCATTCATGAAAACTGGAATCCAGTTTCATGAAAAAGACATGCCACAATGTAGACAGTGTCAGTTTGAGATAACAAATTTTACTAAAAGCCTGTCTCAGGAAATGCCATTTACCTCTACAACTTCTATCTTGATTCTAAAAAAGGAAAATTCAAAATGTCTTAAGTTTAATCACCTTATGTTATCAGTTAAAAGACTGGTAGTTAGTTTGCTTATATACGAGACAGATAGGAGCCACTTCATAAGTGTTGGTCTGATATATGCAAGGCCTAGGACTGGTGGCTCTAGTGGTACAGTTTATTTTAACTCTGCCTGCCATTCATATGATTTGCCTTTTGTGACTGGACAGTTAGGGACTTGATAGAGTAGCAGTAATTTGCTGTGTAATTTTAACTGTTAGTTGTGGCTTAAGTTAATACATTTATGTATTATGGGAAATACTACTTTTTCAAAAGCACTTAAATTACTCTTTTCTGTAGACAAGTATATTTTCAGACTTAGAAGTTAAAAAACAAGATACAATATTTATGCTCAGCCAAAAGTGTGCCCTGAAATATGACCTTTAAAATACTTTGTCTCTTATTAGTCACTAAGATGGATATGTGTAAAAGAGAACCTTCTTTCTCATAATATTTCTCTTAGCTTGTTTATTCCTAGATGATGTGCTTTAACATCATAGTTCCCACACCAAATGTCAAAATGCTAGTAACAGGATTATATTAATCCTGTTTGAAAAAGTTAAACTTGTCATATCTTGCTTACATTTAAAACTGAATGACAATAAAATGAAAATATATACAATAGACTAGTATTTAATAATGTTAATTTTAAAATCTACTAGAAAGTTGATTTACTAAGAAAAAGGGGTATTTCTCCCACTGCCCCAAAACAGTTAGCTGCTTACAGAGCTTGTTATTTAGAATATGCTGCAGATACTTAGGCCACAACCCCATCTCACAGGACATTTTTAATTGTTTATTAGCTTGTTTCCTCCCCCTCGGTAGCCTCATCCCTGTGTGGGGAGGGGCTACAGTCTGCTGCATAGTTGCACTCTCCTTGGGGGCAGAATTTCCCCCACTGAGAACAGAGCTGCTGCCAGCAGAAAAACAGAAAATAATATGCCTCATATTTGAAGAGTTTGTACTGAGGGGAAATCAAATTACCACTTGTGTGGAGAACAGAATTACAAATGCATTAAGACAATTATATTTTTTGTGGCAAATTTCTTCAAGTCTGGCTAGAGTCGTACTGGTTGGGCAGCACGACAAAATGCGTATTGTGTGAATCCATGCTATGTTTACAAGGAAAATGTTGTCTTATTGGTCTATTTGCTTTTGTGTGCACTGCCTGTCAGTCAAGAAGACACAGACATGGAGCTCTGTGTCACAATCCTGACCACCCCATCTATCCTGAAAGAGGACCTGGCTTTGTGAAGTTATAAAACCTACATGAACATGTCTGTAAGTGATTAGTTGTGGAATTTGAGTTTCACAAAGCTTACATCAAAGCACAAAATTGAGATGATTTAAGAGAAGTAGACATTCTTTTGTTTGTCTTGAAAGCCCACATGGAACTGGTTTTCTACAGGAAATGTGCATTTTAAACAAGCTTCCTAGTGCACTCAGCCTCTTGGGAATCGTTGTCTAGCATGAATCTTAAGTCTTTCAAGGATAGCTTTAAACATGAATAAAGCTCCTATTAAAAACAAAAGTTAATCATAAATCCTTCCCAAAGTTTAGTAATTGTTTATTGTGGTGGTTGTGGTAGTAAATACTGTAAGTTTAAAATGGTAATTCCATTTTTATCTGATGTTTGTACTTGATTGCAACACATTGAAACAAAATGCGCAATTTTGACAGACATGTCCAACGTTTACTCTCAGCTTGAACATAAATGCTGGTTTGTTTCCTTGAAAATTAAACTGATGTGGGGATGTTTGGAGCTTTTGAATTTTGCTGAGCAAGAAAAAGTTAATAATTCCTGTTAATAAAATAAGCTATTCTACTTACCACATTTAGAACAGAACAATAATCATTTAAGTTTGCATGCCTATGGAAGACTTGAACTGTGGTGTTGTTTAGAAGAGGGAGGGGAAACTTATTTTTCTTAGGGAGAGAGGAAGTGAAGATTGTCTAGGCATATTTGTGGAGAAGAACAGTCATCACAAAAGGGAAATTTGCTGCAGTGTGCATTAAATATTCTTATAATGACAGTATCTACAGTCATATAGTCTGAGTTTAGTAACAAAGGTATGGGAAATTCCATTCTGTCTTCACCTGTATTAATTATTTTTATTAGGGAATACCTTTTGTCTTCTCTTGCAATTATCTTTTTCTTTTTCTACCATCCCTGCATTCTCCATAACCCTACCACAGCTGGAGATGTTCCTCTGAAAAGCACTGTCATCCACACTTTTTATTTTCTAAATTTCCTGACTCTATTTTGCCCTATCCTTTCAAATTTTAGCCCAAGCGCTGTTCTGATCCAGTAAAAGGAGAAGTACCAGATGCTCAAAAAAGAGAAGCTTGCACTCTATGATGAAGAATTTTAGTCTGTAAAAAAAAAAAAATAAAAAAAAAATTCCCTCAAGATTTAAGACCTAGCAGTATCTGTGTTCTCTGAGACAAAACAGAATATTACTTTTTTTTGTTACTGGATGAATGGTGGCTGGCCCTTCTTTGGCCTCACAGAGAAAAAATTAAGGTACCACTTGTCCATTTTCTCAGTGCAAAGCAAAGTGGAAAATCATTATGCAGTAAAATTGTATGAATTCTGTAGGGGCTGCTCACCTGACTTGCTTTGAACAAGTTAATGTGGGTATTGGTAACTGATAAGCTGCAGTAGCACAGAGCATGAAGGCTATGAAAGTGTCTCAGGCACTTCTCTAGGTCTTGAGTTGTTGCATCTAGATGACAGCTAACAGTGCCCAAGCTACCTAGTTTGGACGTGTCTGTCAAATTTGTAGTCATGTTTTCTTGTAAATGAAGGGATTATTCTCACTTTGACTATTTAAGTGCATTCAAAATAGGAAAAGTTGTTAGAGCATGGCACCACCCTTTTCTTTAGCTGCAAAAAAAGCTGGCTACTGCATGCAAATTGATGAATAATAGTGGTAAAACATGAGTTTTGACAGTCCCATTTAATATCTCTGGCTGAAAACAGATAGGTCATTGTAAGTGAAGGAACGTCTTTGCATCTATAGAATACATTTTTCACTTTAATGGAAGAATAAAGTGTATTATAATCCAGTATCTTAAATGTCTAACCTATATACTCTGGATTCCAAAAAGAGAAGAAAAGTTACTCACCAACATAAACTTATTTGTAGGATTGAGCATGCAGGTAACATAACCTTCATCCTTGTATCTGAAAGGTACCACAGCAAACCCAATTGCTTCTGGAATAGCCAGTATGAAGGACAGAAGCCAAATGGAGAAAATTTCAATAGCAGTGATCATAGGGATTCCAATTCCCTGAACACGGCTCCAGGAGGCAACTGCTCTATACCTGAAAAAGGCAAGCATTAGTTTCTAACCTTCAGCTTTTTTGAAATTCGAAGATCTTGGTTCACTTTTATATATTAAAATCCCAAAGCTGACATCTTAGACTTTTATTGCTTGTTATTTCTACCTGTTTCAGGGGCTCTGCCAGCTCTTAAGCCACCTAGGACACAGCAAAGCACATCGAGGGGTGGATTGCTTAGAGCTGGCTCCAACCGTTTTGCTTAAGCACAAGTTTGTATGGAATTCTGCTATGTGGACTACACTAATGACTTCTAATTCAAGTAGGCAAAGTTTGTGAGGACAGACTTTATCTTTCATTAGATCAACTGACATAACAGAAGAAAAAAGCTTCCATGCACACAAGCCATTCTAATTGAAAAGATCTGCCTCCTTCAGTTTCCTCAGCTGTAACAGCAGTGCTATCTGAAGTTGTCAGGTTCCAAGCAATGAAATACTGTGAAAATACTCTTCATGAAATGAAACTGCATTTGTTCTACTTACACTAGTCAATGTTAAAAAGACCAAGTTTGTGCAGCATATTCTGTATTTGCCGTAGACTGCAACTGAGTGCTAGTTAGGATTGTCTGGCAGCTATCTCTATCTCTGCATCACTTTTCTGATGAGAATCTGAAGTGCATGGCTAAGAAGTCTGTACATGCCCAAACTAACATTTTCCCACAGCTTTATCCCTTAGATAGCAAGTTGCTCTGTAAGAAGTGGAATTATTGCATCCTGCTTTCCTATGTGTATGCATCTCATAACTGTAATCTTGGTAAAAGGTAAAAATTCTTAAAGAAGTTTCAAATGAAGCCCATGCATTTCTGCCTTTTCTAGATCCTCTTCTCACCTTCTCTGTCCCTCCAGTATTAGGGGTTGTTTTGTTACCGGGCTTCAGCCTTTCTCCCAGTTGGGGAACTGAGTGATCTTTCTCCTGAGAGGGTTTTTCTCTATTTGTGTGCCAGTTTTCAAGGAATTTGTGGAAATTTATTAGCTTAGAGTCCTCAATGTCTCTGTCAACTCCAGTCAAAAGTTTCCAAAATTATTTGCAGAAGACTGGGAGGCATACAAAACTGAGTACAAACCAGTCCATAAACCATATTTTCAGCAGCAGATTTAACTGTTGTCTAGCAATAATGGCAGTAAACATGTTACTTAGCTTTTCCAACAATTTAGCGAAGACAGTGCTATGTAAAAATTATGGAAAAAGGAAGTATATTTTAATCTTGTAATAATGAAATGTATACTGGAGAGCTTTCTGTTATTGGTGATGTAAGTTTCTAAACTGCTTATTTTACTTCCCCAAAATAATAGCACCTTCCCATTTGGAATTACATATATACATATTACATGTATATATCATGGCATCCACTGATGAAATAGTCTTGTTCAGTTCAGGAGCAAAAAGTCAAGAAAGGTCGTTTGTCTGCTTTAAAAAGTGTCAGAAGAAGCCACTGAAGCAAATTATAAATTGTAAGGAGGTGTCATTTTATTGTCCTGACTATGGCAAGTATTCTTCTTTCTGAGACTCATTTTCTGCCCTCTAGACTCCTGGCAGATACATTTGGATATGTGCAGCTGCCACTGCAATTTTTAACACCTTTCCAAGGCATGAGACAAGGTTAGGCTTTACAGAGAAAATTGAATGGGTGGTGATTTTAGCTAATGACAGCAGCTAACAGGAGTACAAAAGGGCATACCAGCAGGCACAGGGAAGGTGAAAGGTAAGGGGAAAGGAGATGCCCTCAACAGATCAGGCAGATATGGTTTCTAAGTATGTAGGCTCTGATTTGCAGGGATGGGTGAGCTTTGGCAAGAGAAGGAAAACCAGGGACATTTAGATCAGAGAGCTTTAGGTTGGAGGATTAAGTGATGGAAGGGTTAGGGTAGGGTGGCAGAGATGTGACTGGAAGGAATACAGAATTTTGGTATGGGCTTGAAGGCTCAGGGATAACAGGGCTATAAGAAAGGGTAGTTTATAACTCTGTGTTATGATGCTTTTAGTGTACTGGCATGTACTGGATTTTGAATTTCTGAGATGGAAGGAATGAAGAGCTTCTGATGGGTAAAAGCATTAGCTAAGGGATATGGGACCTAGGGAGCAAAGGTCAGTAAAATGAACCGGCATCCTCAACCTCTTCTCTAACCAAGACACTAATCTGGGATTCACACATAGCAAATTTCTTCTGATTTCCTGTATCACACCCCCTTTTTCCTTTGGAATTATGCTTATTAACAAAATGGAAGACCTGTGTATAAAATTCGCTGTAGCCTTGATGTTAAAGGAAAGAAGATGCATGAATGCCTTTCACAAAAACTTGAGAAAGGATTATTACAGAACATCATTGGAAGGTGTCAGAGCCTTGAATGCCATCGTTATTGCAGTAAACAGACTAGAAACTTTTTCTTTATCTATAGTAATATCATAGACAATGTAGTCACGGCTGTGCTATGGACAGGTTCTTAGTACATCATTTTAACACAAATGTATGTATAAAGATTTTGAATGTACTAAAACCCCCTACATTTAGGACCTGCAGATTAAAGATAAAACATCTAAAGGAATCCTTATATTCAAAGAATATCAGAAAGAAGGGAGGCAATGCTTCACTCATGGGGAGGAGGGCTATGAGATCGGGATTCTGAAAGCATCACAACAAACTGTACTGAGGTAATTGATGAAGTAACATTCAGCATCATATCTTCTCACACATATTGCTATTAAAATGCGAATTTAATTTTAAATAATTTGTGATTCTATTACATATCATTAAACCAACTACCAAATTTTTGCTTTAATGACAAAATTGAGTATTCACAGACATGTAGTTGTTCACACAAATAGTCAAATATTTGTGAACTTTGGGAATTTATCAATCAATTTAAACTTTACTGTCTACTGATTTGCAGTTTTACAGTCTGTCAGATGCACAAGGTCCATGATACTGGCCTGTCCATGACTGAATGGTGTTCTTAGCAAATGGGCCTGTAGACTGTACATATTTTTCAAGTAAAAAATGTAAAATTTGTGTAACTATGTAAGTGCTGACAAATGAGCTGTAAATGGTGAATCCAGCTCTTTTCTTTCTTGCATTTTTCTACCTGTTCTGTTTGAGTTACATCTTTTTTTTTTTTTGCACATAAGAAGATCAGTATGCACAGCAGTAAAGATTTGGGTCCTATATGTATTTTATTATAATTTTTTTCTCTGTTTGTAGTTGAAATAACTAAGAGAAGGAATTACTGGCTGAAGAATTCTATGAATAGTTTCAGCTCAAGCATAAGAAGCTCAGTAATTAGATCAGAATTTGCTGAATACATATTAATCTGCAATTGCTTGGTCTATTTACTGCTGTAAGAGTGATTTGAAAAATAGTGGTAGAATAATTTTTCAAGTGGCTATTCTGTGAGTTATGTAATATATAGGATCTTTGTCCAGCCACAAATCTTCCATAATTAGGAGTGGGTAAAAACTGCAGGGTTTATTTTCTTTATACTTAGAAGATATAGGATATCTGCCAGGAAATTAACATAGCATAAAATACATGCATCGTGAGTTATGTTTAATTCCCCAATCTAAAATCTGTGTGTGTGAGTATTTTGCCTTACTTTATTTTTCTGTTTGTTTCCCTTTTGTCTTCAACCTTGTCTAAAATATTCCATTGTTTTCCAGGTAATTTCCTTTTCGCTTTTTTAATGTTGCTCCTCTTTTCTCTCCCCTTTTAATTTTCTGCTGCTCATGCTTGTGCTGTCAACTTTAGTATTTGAGCCATTCAGTTGCTCTTTCTCCTCCCTTCCATTTTCTACTTCCTTTTCTCCCATTGTTAGCGGTTTATTTGAACTTGTTTTTCATGGACACTGCAGTCTCCCCACCTACATATATTTAAAGATGCACAATATTTAAGACAAGGGATCATTACATCCTGTAGTTTTCATACCTAAAATGACATATGCAATGAGATCCATATCCTCACTCTCTTAAAAGAGATCTCTTAAAATTTTGATGATTTCATCATCAAAATCATTATGCCTGAGACATAAGCAAGAGTAAAAACTCAGGAAGTGAAATATCCTTCCTCTTAGAGTCAGGCTTTTGTCACCATCGTGACATACAGTTTAGAAAGTCTTGAGAGTCATCTGAAACAAATCTGAACTTCCGCTGAAGGGTGAATAGCTATCGTGGTGTTTTCTGTCGGCCTCTTAAAACCCTCTCTGAATGTGAGTGGACATTGTTCCTTTTGGGCCTGCACGGTTACTTTGTGTAAGGGGCAGTTGTAATGAGTGAAGTTTCACAATAGGTTGTAGTTAGCACAGAGTATAGTCCTTGCAGGAAAAAAATAACCTTGTTCTAAATGAAGGCTGTAGTCTGCAAGGCAGGCAGACTCAACAACTATCAAAGTTATGGAGCTCTGAATTCATTATACCAATTGACTACCCATCTTTTTTTGTTTTGTAGGATGCAATTCCATATATAGACACCCAAGATATCTATAAATGAGATCGTTTTCAGGGGCTTTTTCATAAAAAAAACCTCACCCCGTAGACCAGAAACAGTCCAGCACACAATTCCATATTTACTTATTTTCCACACTAAAAAGCTGCTGTGGAATGTTGTATTAATGTGACTATGCTACTTCCGGTGCCTGACTGAACTTGTTGAAGGTGCTTGCAGATCCTGATTACCTGGTGATTTAACCTAGATTCACTTGTACTTAGCCAATATCAGAATGTTTTCTAACACATGTTCTCTGCAGCCATTTACTAGAGTAGTACCAGGTGATAAAGAATGCCTTTGGCTAAGCATGTAGACTGGGGGAGGAAATTAACTAGTCTGAGTCTGATCCTATACAAGACCTTATACTCATATGGGGACATCATTTGGTTGTTGTGAGGATTAGCAAATTGGTGCTTGTAAACATATATATATACATACACACATATATATATTAAGAGGTAGGTTCAGCTGAGTTACTTCCAGTTTATGAAAATGTATGTAATAGACTGAGTCTAGTGAAACTACATTGGTCTAACTGATCAAACAAACTCTGTCTCATGTGTGCTTGATCTAGGATTTATTCCTTAGAACAGTCCCTGGAACTGGGCAGGTACTGTTTGAAAAACTGAATTGTTTTTATAGTTCTCAGACTCAAAAATAGAAATAGAATAATTGCTTGTGTTATTTTTTTGTTTCTGGCTTCAGCTGATGAGTTACTATTAGAATAAGGAACTGTTTCCAGTATGGACACTATGAAGTCATGTATCCATTGCAAACCTTGTACATCAACTTTTCATGCAAAACCAAACCAAGACTAATTTTAAAGTCTCTTTTAGATTTGCATCACTGTGCTAATACACATAATGTATTTTATTTATCAGTATTTTCTGTCTCAGAATTACTGATGTTTTGGACTAGAACATGATGAAGTAAACCCAAGACCAGTAAAAATAGCTTTTACAGAAATGAAGTCTTTGACTGTTACTGCCTTATATATATGAAGAAAAAAATATAATAGAAGAAGCATCTTGTCTGTTGTTCTATTTAAAAGTTTATTTATCTTCCTGATCACTTTTAGCAGAGGCATTAATAAAAATACCAATGTCAAGCTATCAAAGCAATTTTAGCTAACATGTATTTCAATAAAATGGAACTAGTTCTAAAATTTTCAAAATAATTGTATAATTGTGGTCCGTAGGCAGGGAGTTGAAAAAATACGTTTAAGCCTAAGGATTATGGTTGTTTGAATACAAAATTAACATGAGATCATATGAGAGAAAGAGGTCTGAATACTAAGTCAGAGGAAACAGAAATAATGCTTTGCTAGAGCTTTAAAAAACCTGTAAAGTTAATTAGTCCATTGGCTTCATATTACACTTTGAGCCACAGATGTGATGGTTTGTTATAGCCAGGATATAAAAAAACCCACAATGTAAGTTACATCTATACTGTAGTCTGCCTGCTAAGAAGACCATACTGAGTGTTCCCAATTTTGGGAGAACTGTAAGGGCAAGAACAAAGTCTGTCAAAACAGTAAAACATACTGTACCTGTCCACACTAAGGGCACAGAGATTAAGGACTGTGATTCCCACTGATGCCTTCTGTATAAAGGGAAGGAATTTGCAAAGAAACTGTCCAAATT
The DNA here is from genome assembly GCF_020740795.1 of Apus apus. Taxonomy (NCBI): domain Eukaryota; kingdom Metazoa; phylum Chordata; class Aves; order Apodiformes; family Apodidae; genus Apus; species Apus apus. The sequence goes on along the minus strand of NC_067285.1, from coordinate 57,159,018 downwards.
CAGAATCTCCAAAAGGCCACTTCTGAGCAAGGAGCTAAAGAGAAGATATAAAATAATCAGAACATTTATAGAGTAACTTAGCAAGTATTTAACAATTGCAATTATTTTTTGTCTTAGACACAGCAGTTGTCATGAATTTTCCATACCTCAAGCATATCCTTGATAAGTGAGTGAATCTGGGAAGAAACTGCTACTAAAGAAGCACAGAAAGTGAACATTTAAACTTAGATGCTGACCTTGTACCATTGTAATATTAACTTGTATTGCTAAAAGATTTTTTTATTAATGTGCTTCTGCCACCCTTACTGAATAATAAGGATCTAGCTCAACCCTGTCATAAGTGATGGCAGTTACCATGTCCCAGAACCACACAGTCAAAGCATAGCTCACAGTTCATAATTAAATACCTCAGAGCCAAATTCTCATGCTGCATGCAAGAAGATTCTTGTAATTGTAAATGTACTGCTATGTAACTCATGGCAGTATTCACTGCCAAATTCTGAACTGTGTGGAGAAAATATTGTACATAAATAATTCGTTCCATACTGTGTTTTAAAGGATTTGCATCATACATACATGTGGGCTGTTACTACAAGGCAACATAAACTTACCTATTTGGAAAGATGTTAATGAGTGGCTGGGGTGTAGATCAGTATTGCCAAAGAGGCATTTACATAACAAATGTGTATACATTGACTCATGTGAATAGTTGTGAAAAATAATCTAAACAGTTATCTTTGTAGCTGTGACTGTTAAACTCTGAACAAGTATATGTAAAAAATACAGGATACAACATTTTTCAGGGTAGTCAAATCTACAACTGATTACACAGTGACAGATCATCTCCCTTTCTGGGTGCCTGGCAATAAAATGGCAGATTATATTCAAGTAATGGAAGTGTAATAAGTGAAAGATTATCCACTCTGTACAAATGACAGAGCTTTAAATTAACACTGCTCCCCTCCAGCCCTGTCAGAGGTTTGGTACTAAGTGATCTGTAAGATCCTTTCCAACACAAACCATTCTGTGATTCTATGATCTTACAGTCAGCATGAGTGGTTCTCTTGAAAAAAACAAGTTATTAAGCCTTCTCACCAAAGGGGAAGAGTCACTCTTGTACTACTGTTTTTTTAATCTTCATTATATCTCTGCTACTGAGCCTTTGTCAGGGGTAGGATACTGAATAAGAGGTAAGACTCATTCTGTGTCGTACAGCCCAACAGTTATTACGCTCTTATCAACTTCTGTTAAAGTGGTTGTGTAGTTGAAAACATTAGGTTTGAAAGGAAAATGTCAAGTGCTTGAGCCAGATATGTAACCCTGTCAATATCCTAGTGAATGTAGTATCCCCTTTATAAACAAAGGGCATGTTTTTAAATGCAGTAATAATTATCTTACTGGATAATTAATTATTGCTACTGTGCAGCCATCGGGTTTATATGAAGCTTTACTGAACAAAGGCTAGAACATAGAATGTTTTAATACTATCTGAATTTGTAGATGTTTTTATTTGCTTCAGAGAAAGAGAGCAAATGATACTTTATGGAGTAACACTTCTAAGCCAAACCCAAGCTTCTGAAAGCTTCTAAAACCTAATTTTGCTGAATACTTGAATACAGTCAGGTCCAGACCTCAGACTGTTTAATAGAACTAAAATATATTTAAACTTCACAACAATTTTATTTTCAAGTGTATGAGATGGAGATAAACTGGTGACACAATGGGAATTTCCAATAAATACTGTGTGTGATGTGCCACAGTCTAGCTGTCCCTGGCCAAGAGTGCAAAATGGAAAAGGCAGAAAAAGGAACTATCCTTTTGTTTGCACAAATATGCAGGGCCTGATGCCATTCCATTCTGTATGCAAAAATTAGTCATGTTCTTTCAATGACAAACAACCTATAAATCATATATTTAAAACATTTTTATAGTTAAATCTGAACAAAGATTTTACTGTTTGGAATATGAGTAAATAAATAGAAATTTGAATTGGTGTCTACAGAGGTTATTTTCTTGCAGACCTGTTCTGCCATCATATTTGGGCAGACTTCTTTGTTTACAGTCATTTCACATTTTCAGAGTTATCTTTGCAACCACAAGGACTAGAAATTTTTTCCAGTAGAAGCTAAGGCTCTGGAACACACTCATCTAGCAAGAGTAGGTGGATTCTGTCTGCAGAATTAAAAATGTGGTTGTAGCTCAGGACTGTAGTATTCAAAGTAAACATTTCATTTCTATTTATATTACTGTTAAATTGAAACATACTAATACTCATTATCTTTAATAATAGAAATATTAACTACAGGGAGTTAAAATTCACATCTGTCTGTCTCAGCTAAAGTAAGGGTTGGCATTCAGTTTTTTCACAGCATGAGCTTTCCAGAGCACTTTACTGTACAGTAGAGGATATTTATCACTGAATGCCAGATTTTTAGCAATTTATCTTTTCTTTATGATCTAGCTTTTTTATAGCCATTCACCACAATTCTAAGCTACTTGGGCTTTTTTTTTTTCCTTAATTATACCTCAAAAATGCTGGAAGAAGCTATGTACTACATGCTGCCTGTGTCTCTCTAGGATCGCATTCCTACTGTCATTTGATTACTTGTTCTTCACGACAGATTTTAGCAATTCAAAGCTTTCAGCCTACTAGGAGTTAATACTAGGAAAAAAATTGTGTATGACTGCTCTTTAAATAGGAAAGTTGCTATCCTTTAAGTATCTTTTTTACTGGATTATTTTGTAATTCAGCTGAACATTAAAATGAGATTTCTTGATGAAAGGTATAGAATCAATTCAAGTCTGTCAACTCCCTGTTTCTTGGGAATGTTAGAACATTGTATAAATATGGTTAGTATATGTTGCTGTGTGTTTTCTGGCATATTGAGGATTCTTGTCTTCTTCAAGAACAGCTGAATATCATATTTACCAGCACGACCACAACAAAGAAAATGTGAGCACCTTTGCAATGGTATTCCAATTTAGGACAATTGTATTTGATGAAAGCAAACCCCCTTGTGCCAGAAGGCTAGGGAATGTATTAATTAGGATTGGTGATTTAAGTAGTCAGTACCTCCTGTAACAAAATTAATGAGATTATACTTGCAAGCTGCTGATCAGTTCTGATTTTCTCTTATAAACTGAACAAAATACACAAAGCTCCAGGAGAATTATTTTCTAGATACATTTTCAATATTATTACAGATGTTTGCAAGGCAAATTTTTGCCTTTTGTCTAGAACTCTTGCATAAGGCTTTAGTTTATAGAATCATAGAACTGTTCAGGTTGGAAAAGACCCTTGGGATCACCGAGTCCAACCATCATCCCTACTCTACAAAGTTCTCCCCTAAACCATATCCACCAACATCACATCCAAATCACCTTTCAACACATCCAGGGATGGCGACTCAACCATCTCCCTGGGCAGCCTATTCCAGTGTCTAACCACTCTTTCTGTGAAGTTTTTTTTCCTAATGTCCAGTCTAAACCTCCCCTGTTGCAGCTTGAAGCCATTCCCTCTTGTTCTGTTGCTAATTACCTGTGAGAAGAGACCAGCACCAACCTGTCTACAATGACCTTTCAGGTAGTTGCAGAGACTGATGAGGTCTCCCTTCAGCTTCCTCTTTCTCAAACTAAACATTCCCAAACATTATATCAAGGAGGGAGAAAAAATCTTGGAAAAAGAAGGGGTGATTTGAATCAATGGTAATTTACAACTAGTAGTCACATGGAATTTCAGCTCCAGACTCTTGTCTGTTTTTGGGTAAAATCAGAATAGTTTTCAGGCACCACTGGGTGAAGGTTAGATTACAAATGGCAGTGCCAGGGAAAAGAGGCCCTAGCAGACTTTTGTCAATCCCCTGTGCTAACCAGAGCCCCCAAACTGATTTACCACTGTAGATCACACTTTAAAAGCCAACTGAAGGATAGCCACCTATTCATTAATGTTCACTGACTGTGACTGCAGTGTATACCCAGCAATAGAACTGAACATGTACTTTGTAGTGACTGTGAAACTTTGTTACTACAAGGCAAATATTAGCTTCAAAATGAAAAGTGGTGTACTTGAAAAAGGTTCGCTAACTCATTACTCCTCACAGGGAAGCTTTATCATGGTTCCAGCATGTACACATTTTCCCCACACTCCAGGAAGCTCTCCTTTTTGAAGATTAAAAATATTTTATTCCTTTTGTTTCTCACACTTTTTCTCTAATTGAAGAAACATCAGTACCAAATCATTAGATGTTCTTTTTCAAGTTGATTTTAATGAAAATCATTGGGTTCAGAATGAAGTTATTTGATTTTTAAAATTAACTTTGCAATAATTTCCATGTGTATACTCCATTATCATTCTGCATCAACTATGCATTCATTGGATCTGGTGCCATTTTTTTCTTCTGTAGATATTTTTAGTTGGCAAATCTTATCCTGCCTTTGGTTTTACTAGATTTACGTGAAAACAAGTCTATTGCCCCCAGTTCTGCCCCAGCAAGGTACAGAAACTTCAGAAGGGAATAATATATTTATTTTGTATTAAAAAATGGGCCCAGGAATTTAATTGAATTAGTCCTGATTTACTTAGGTACATATGAACTGGGACTATTGGCTCTGCTCTGCCAGACCTCTTGCATGTTTTTATATCCAAACAAAATGAGTATAAAATTTTAACAGATTATATTTTTTCTAAAGGCATGAGGATAGAAGAAATCAGGCTAATTATCCCAATTTGTATGCCAGTTCTCCATGAGTTGGTCAAATGGATTGTGCATTTGCAAACCGACTCACAAAATCTCTGAGGTTTCAAAATAAGACATGTTGCAAAGGAAATGCACTTTTCCCCTGGAGCAGTTTGCAATTTAGGAGTGTTTTCATACAGTTCAACAGTGGCGCAATTCCTGAGCGAGAAAAGATTACAGTCAACGGCATATTTTTATGCTGAAATCAGAAACCAAGATTTTAAGGTTCTGCTGTTGGTCCTAAAAAACCTCAGCGAAGTGACCAGACAGCCACAGCTTCCTTGAGAATCCTCCTTTCTCTGCTGCTTTATATAGCCTCTCTGCCCTGATGCTGCAGCTTGAAACAAACAAGACAGCAGTGCTGAGAACATTCCTTTGCAATGATTTTAAAATGTCACTCAGTTGATTTTATTGTACTGCTGTTGCTATTTTCTAATTAGTATGCTAGCTGATGTACAAAACATCAAGTTCCGCTATGCATCCCAAGCAATTTATATGTAGTTTTAAAGAGAGAATGTTATAATCCAACCACATGAGTATTCACCAGTACATGCTTATGTGCATCCAGAGTGTTTATCTAATACTAGGCTGATAATGTATCTTTATAGGCAGATTATGACCCTGGAGCTCAGCTAAAAATAGACAAACTGGGTTAGGTGCTGGATAGGAACCAGCTATGAGCTACTCTATAAAAAGTGCTTCAGTTCAACAGCTATGTGTCAGGAGGCCCTCTTTCTTTGCCACATGGCACTGAGGATGAGAGCAAAGACTTCATACTTGCCTTTTCCTGCTCTGATCTCAGTCTAGTGCTCCTCGTTCTATATCCATTTGAGATCACTGTTGTGCTGACACACAAGATCTGTTTCCCTGAAACCGAGCTGTGTTTCATCCTAGTAGTGCTTCTCCCTCCTGCTGTCCCCATGCAGGATATTCTGCTGAGTGTCCTGGCATTTAGGGTGTTCAGTGATACTGATGAAACAACTCTGGCACAACCCTGGTAGAGTTTCTGCTCTGTCTTCAGCATGGCAAATAGAAATACCTTCTTTATTCCATAGTTTCTATTACACTTGTGCAGTAAGGAAAAGGGGACCAAGCCATCATGTTTCTGTTTGTATAGACAATGTCTGGTTGCATAAGTGACCAACATCTCTTAACTGTGGAGTAAGAGTTACAAAACTTCTGTATTCCAGGGTGATTTCTTTTCCTTGCAACATATCCCAGAATGAAGACAAAAAGCCAATTCCTCTGTTTTTTTAAGATCAGCAGATTTGGGGACTTCTGATTTGTTTCTTAAAGCTAATTTCCTCTAGGAGACATTGAATTATCTTAGTAAAGCTGTGTCTTAAATTGTGTTCTACAGTTATGTATGTCTTTGCTTCATGGCATGGTCCAAATACAGTATGTGGTGTTTTGGTTGGAATCCAGATGAAATCTGACTGAACACAAGTTTCCAAGGTCTGTACCACTGAGCTGATGGCATTAAGTGAAAAACATGATGATTCTGACTGAATTGTTCCTCCTGTCTCTGATCCATAAGTCTGGTCAGTTAGGAAGAAGGGTGAACTGGGTTTCCTGCTTTTGATATTTTAATTGTGATATTCTGATTCAGTGACTCAAATGGCACCCCTCTGTCCCCATGAAACTTCATAGAACAAGAATTACTGCAAGTTCTCAAACATTTCTCTTCTTCGTGCAACCCACGTATCCAAGAGAGAACTGCATTGCAGGATCATTTCTTTCTTAGGACCCACAGACTGTTGCTCATCCCATGTAACTCAGCTGTGCTCCACCACTTTGCTGGAAAGAGGGATAGACGTAAGAGTGAAGGAGAGAGAACACAGCCTGTCTCTAGATATTCCTCCCCACTGCTGGAGTGAAAAGACAACTTTGGGAAGCACAGGATAGAGAAAAAGTAGAGGAAAACAGAGAACAAGGCTAACCTTTATGATGCAGGGTACAAGACCCATAGTGAGTATATCATGGTGACATGATAATTTGGGTTTCTGCTAACTTTGGTATCACTCAATTGTTTTCTTATACTTAGATTTATGATACTGCCATGGGAGAGAAGACATTGCAAATCTTCAGCTGTTCTTTGCAGGAAATATTCCTGATTTTGCTACAACCAAGTACTTTCTTTTTTCCACTTCAAGTGGACAAGGACTGTATTTTTTTCTGGGGTATAGAAAGTCTATGTGGGGATTCATGAGAACCTCCAAAGGCATTTTTTCCTGTGGAAAGGGAAGGGAATGTATAGTTTTTACACAAAAGAAAATATATCTTAAGAGATCCTGAAAGGTAGGAAAACAAATGCCCTGTTTTTGAAACAGAGCATTCTGTCTCAGCTAACTGGTAAAAAAAGATCATAAGTTTTACATTCTTGTTTAAATGTTAGTATTTATTACAAAAATCTCTTTAGTGGTAAATTATGCCTGACAACTTTAGACATCTCCCCTGTGGTTTTTTTTCTGTTTACAAAGTAGGACTAGTTTCTTTTTTGTTATTCTGTGCTGTTGGCTAACTTCCTATCATTTTAGGTAGACTGTTTCTCAAGCTGTGCTGCTCTTCTTCAGGGCAATGAGCTTCAAGGTGTGCTTATGTGCATGATGATTTTTTTCAATCCCTGGGAAAATACTGCTTTTGTTATTCTTCCAGCTGTGTTGTCTTTTGTTTGTTGCTAAAGAAAACGACAGGATTGCTAACATATTACTGCAGAACTGGTAAACTCTGGATATGCACAATCAAAACAACTGTTTGTCATCTGTAGATTTCAGCTGATTGAAAAATAAAGAGAGCAAATGTACTGAAATATGTTGTTAAACCTAGAGTATCTAAGTAATGTACAATATTATGAGTCCACAGAACAGCAAGGCAGGCATGAAATGTGAAACTGAAGATATAAGAGGAGCTGTCTGGGCATTGAAGGAAACATGTATCCCAGCCCCCCCCAATACAGCCACTAGTTAAAGGCAGAGGGGACCTTGAACTAAGACCTAGAATATAAAATCTCTTCTTTAACTTTGGGTTGCACATTAAACGCTTGGTGCTAGGAAGCTGTAGCCTGTAAATAGAGAGAACAGATTCCTGAGGGACATCTCTTCCCTGTTCTATTTTAGGTAACTTCTGTCTTCATAATTCAGCAATCAATTCCTGTCTGATCTCTAGATTTCTTTTATGTGTGATCACCACATGGAGACATACACTCAAATAGCAGGTCATGTTCTGAGCAAGTTCCATTGATTTCTGCGTCGCACTGGGCTACTAACATGTTGCTTCTTGGAATCACTGATAAGAATTCAGTGAAAACCAGAATGCGGATGTTAAGCTGATGGCCTCAGAATTTACTGCTGGTGCTGGTACCTCACAGAGAAATACACACTGCATATCAGAAATTTTGGGTTTTAAGGGGAGGAGTGTGTCTTCTCTAAGTACACTTCACTTACACATCTTGTGGCATTGGCCTTATACTCCTTTGGCACAAAACTGAAACTACTGTGTGTGTCACTTGCTCTGTTAGCCAACAGGATCGGTCCAAATGTGTTTAATTATCATCCCTGCTTATGTATAATATTAATTCTGTCAATAAAGGTGATCAGATATGCCAAATAACTTGTAATTATGAAGGGATTCATCTAACGCATTTGCTCTAATGTTGAAAACATCCATTAATAGAAATGTTTCAGCTATGTCTTCCTTTACTGAAGACAAAATGGCTGAAGATGTTTGCTTACCACCAGCTACTTTTTATGTTTAGACTCATAATGTTCTAGGTGGACTCTTAAGATTTAGATGTTGTTGCAACTAAGCTAAGCGTGAGTATTGATTTACTAGGAGCTTACTTTATTAAAGAAAATGGCATCTTCTTGAGCTGTTTGAGCAGTGGACACTTGCTGATTTTCTGGGTAGATGTCTTTCGCTTTATTCCAGTAAAATAATTATGACAGTGTTTGTTATTCTCATTTAAAGAAACAGATTAAAAGCTGGCTAATTTGCTTCATCTACTTCTTTATAAACTAATGGTTAAAGGAGTTAAGCATATTCAGATGTAAGGCAACATAATTTATGTTAATCTTTGCAGGTCTGTTTTCAATAAATAGAACTAATTTCAACATTTTTCTCTAAATTCCATAGAAATGGACGCAGAGACAACTCAGGACTTCCCAATAACATAATTCAAATTGAATTTTGCCATTCCAAAGTTGAGAGCCTTGGCTTAAGCTCTTTATAGCCCCATGAGCACAGGAAAGAGCTTTGGACAGCTTTTTCTGTGGAGGGCACCTGTTGCTCTTGCTGTTGCTCTACTAAACTTTAGGCAGTGACAGCAGCAGCAACAGCAGTTGTAAGGGCTTTCCAGTACTCTAGCTCAGCTAAGGCAATAGTGTTGCTGTGGATGAAATTGTCTTAATTCGGTCTATTAAGGATGGACTTATAACTGGCACATTTCCTGTAAAACTCAATTTGTTACAATTTTTAATATTGATTTGATAATACAAGTGGATATACTAGCAGTAATTAAGTGCAATGGCGCTTTAATACATCTAGAATATCTTCAAAGGAGGCTAGTGAATATTACATCTCAGCCATTTAACAAATTGCTAAGGGGAATTCCCTATAAAATTACAGTAATCAGAGAAAGAAAGGGGAAATTTTTGAGCCTTTACTGGTGAAGAATAATAAAAATGTTAAGCAGTTGTGATCATGTCTTTAGCTGACAAACTACATACATTCTTTTCTTTTTTTCATCATCACATCTGTGGGAAACTGTTCTTTAGCCCCTCGGTACCGGCTCACGACAACATCTTTGTTAATTGTGTAAATGCGTTACAGTATGATAGACTCAATTTTCCTGGGACCTTAAATTTTCAATTAATATAACCTTACAGATGCTTCTTTCTGAGGATCTGTAAAATGGATTTGAGTATCAGTAACATCAGCACTTCTCTCTTAAAAGTAATTTTAAAATAGTTAAGGCTACCTTACTTTTCAGGAAAGTGAGTATACCTATTTCTGATATTACATTATAATTACTTAGTATTACATTTTTCTGTATGATATGACCATCTTAATACTATACTAGTAATTGTTTTGTTATGCAGGGGAATGCTTTTGAACTAGGATTTCAGAGATGTTTTGTCCTCCTAAAAATGAAGATCTGGCCTATAAGATATAAAGAGTTTGACACCATTTGTTTATACAGGATACTAGTACATTGTTCAACATGAGGCTGACTCTGAAGCTAAAAGACTTTAAAATAAAGTTCAGAACTAAGTGTTTAAAATACTTTAAATATTAAACTTTAAACCTTAAATAAAACCACTTTAATTTATTTCCATAAACGACCATCATTTCCCCTTTCAATCTGTGGTATTTCCAGTGACCACCCTTCATGCTGTCACTCAACAAGAGGAGCTAAATAGTATCACAGATTTTAGGATCCCTAGTGATACAAACATGAATGCCGTTTAACAAACTTTAAAATCAACTCCTGATGTAGGCAGACACATTACTGAATAGTTTATATGAAAAATGGACTACAAATAATAATAGAATTTCATATTAGAAATACTAGAGCTCTCCTATGAATGCTATAAATGCTTCTCTGTGTCAGAATAGATGCAGCTAACCTTGTAAAACAAGATGGTTTTACATGGAAATTTTAAAACAATTTATTTTGAAGGTTCAAGCATTCAAAAACTTATTAAAATCTAGAATTATGCTTTTAAATGCCATTTTAATTCTGCCTTCTTACATGTGAGAATTGACACATGTTGATGTCAAGGGGCTGCATTTTCATTTACAGCCTTTATTTATGAAATATTTCTCTGCAGTACAGAAATAATTTTCCACATAGGCTAAAGTAATTTCATTTGTATGGAAGTATTCAGGACCACAGTTCAGCTTATCATGTAACTTATAGAATCATAGAATGGTCAGAGTTGAAAGGAACCTTAAAGATCATTGAGTTCTACCTCCCCTGCATGGGCAGGGACACCTCACACTAGATATCAATCCCCAACTTACAGCAAGGCAAGTGAACCTACGGAATGCCAAAGAAGCATCATAAAATTAATAGGAAAAATGTATGGCAAAATAATAAATGCAGTATAAAATATATAGTTTTCTTTTCACTAGGCTTCTAAAGATTATTGAGGAGGCCAGCAAAAGGCACTTTTGAAAGGCAAAATTAATTCCAGGTTTCCATTCCTCTGTGAAGAAGCAGCAGAGCTCTTGAATGGTTAGGAAAAAAAAGTGTAATAAAAATACCTGTTCTTTTCCTGACCCAGCTCTGAAAAAGCACATAACAGTTTTCCTTAAAATTTCTTATTAGAAACATCAGGTGAATTAGAAACACTGCCTTAGCAATTAAGTATAAAGATGTCAGGATAATTTACCAGGGAGGTAACTGTAATGCATTATGGGAGGTGCAGTCCAGGCTATGAGTCCAGTTAGCTAAGAATAATGAAAACCTGCAGAATCCCAATCCCATGTCCCATTAAACACCCACACAGCTATGGAAGGTGAGTGGATCTCAGATCAGGCAGATGATTGTTAACCAGTTTGTTAATCCAAAATATCTGCTATCTTATCAGCAAATTGATAATTTAATTTTGCAGGTGGAATATCGAAAAGTGCAAACTAGAATTTTCATTAAATCACAAGCATTATTAAGAGCCTTTATGCTAGTTTCCAATTCATATTACAATAAAATGAGATAAAGTTAGAAGACTTATCTACTGTAAGATCAGAACCAGGAACTGCAGCTTACTGTATATATATGCCTCTGTATAAATGTAATGTGTGCATATATTCATATCTTTAATCCATGAATGAATTAATTTTGTTATGATTTTGTCCTATCAATACCTGTGTTATAATGCAGGTTGATAGTTACAATGTCAATAGTTATCTAAATACAAAATATGTCTTTTCAATTCACTGTTTCTTTAATTTTAAGATCCAGTTTGAAACCACAGGAAACTAGTTATAAAGTTTTGCATTAAAATGTTCTGTTTGAAACACATGTAAATAAATTATGTCTTTAGAATCTTTAAGGGCCAAAACTGAGGGATGGAGGTTTTTTTCATTATATTATTTAGTGTTTTATTTACTAAGAGAAACACTGAGAAAAGAAAGTATAGTATCATATCAGCTATGCCCCTGTAAACAACCCACAAGGTATAGATAAAAGCTTAGAAAATTATTTTATGATTTTCTAAGATTTAATTTCAGCAAGATAAATTAGTAAAGGACTCAGTTCTGTTCATTCAAACCTGTCCTGAAATTATGCAAGTTACATTAATAAACATATATTGCATCAGAAAAAACTGGTTTAATGAAACTGTGTAATGAAAATGGAAAATAAAAAAACTGGGACAGACTAGCTTTATACCAGATAAAATAATTACCAAGGACCTTTTTTATACTTTGAGAAATCCAGATTTAATATTTAAAAAATATTCTATGATATAATTGATTTTACTAACTCTGGAATAATTTTGAGAATCTGCTATTAATGAGGATTAAATTAAAACCTGATCACCCAAATGAACTGACATTCTCTCTCTCCACAAAGTCATAACATGAAGCCTGCAGATTGCAAAGAGTATTTTCTATAAAATAAAAATTAAGGATGGGATATTCCAAAACCAGCAAGTAGTCCAATGCTGTATGTCTGTCAAGGAGAACAGTTTCTAAAAAGTTGTTCCTCAACAATTATTTAGCTAGCTATTGTAGCTCTAATAAATGAAGGGTTCCTGTGAAATGCCAGAGGCCACGCTTTGGTTAAGAGCTAAGGGTTACATCATCTTTAAAAGGAGATACACTTTTTCTTTATGGAGGTGAGATGTAAAGCAAAGGTTTTGTTGTAGAACAAAAAGGAGTTGTATTTTTTTTCTTAATTGGACTATTAATAGACAAAAGAGCAGTATTTATACAAAGAAGTAACCCTAGAGAGCAGATGGTGTACATGTAAGGAAATGGCAATTAGAAAATAATTCATGGTGCATCCTACCTTGTACACAATGATAGGAATATCAATGACAATATAGATAAGGTCTCCTAGTGCCAGACTGGCTATCAGTGCATTCGGGCCATTCCTCATACACTTGTTCTGGTAAATGATCCTCAGCAGAGTTGCATTCCCAACCATTCCAACGATGAAAATAGCACAAGATACCACTGTGTTAATGTATTTAAAAGTTTCAGCAATCTTAGTCTGCTGGGAGCATTTGACAGTTTGGTTGGACACCAGGGGCTGTTTGGTGGTGAGCAGTATGCTGGATTCAATCCCTGAGAAGGTGGAAAGGTAGTTTCCCAAGTCACTCTGATTGACAGTGTATCTGTCAGAGCTGTCACTGAGGACAAATCCTGGAACCAGCAGCAGCAAGGAAACTCTTGAACACAAGGCTTCCATCCTGAAGTCCCAAAAGAGCAAATTCAGTGAGAAGCTTTTTTTTCAGTATTTCAGTGCGATACTGCTCACTTTGTCACCTGCAGAGTGAAACAATAAGCAAAAACAAAAAAAGAAGAAACACAAAATCAATACAACAGGTAGACTAGTGCACCCCAATTCTCACTTAGGAAGGGTATTGGAATGTACAGGCTCTACAGCATAATATATAAACACCTGTATATAATCACTGTGCAAATCTGAAATCTAAATTACCCATATTAACTGTCTGATAAAAAGCAAACAAAAAAATTCCATAAATAATTGATAGCTTATTCAAGTGAGATCCTGGAAAACCCTTTTCGTTTGAGACAGAATTTATGTATGATTGGAAAAATATGGTGGATAAAGTTTGAATTTAAAATACAGTCTTGCAAGAAAAGTGTACACACAAACAGGCCTTGGAGACTGTGGAGTGATAATTTAGCTAACATTAAAACTTGTTATTTTTTCAAATAAAAAAATAAGGTAACAGAACTGCATTAATAACTAAAGGTTAGCAAATCTGTTAATTTTCTGAGTATTTTTTATATATTGTAACAATGGGGAGTTATATTATTTTTTAATGACTTTTTAATTACCTGGGTTTCAAATGAAGACTGAAAATACCTGTATTTCAAATAAAATTTTGTACCAAATCCAGAGTCCATAAATATTAGGAGAAAGTCTTTTACAGTCTCAGGGCAGACCTCTGATGAGGAAAATCCCCTCAAACATTTAATTGTAATTTGGTTCCTGAAAGTCATTGCAACTCATGTTCAGTGCTTAGCCACAGCAAAGCTGAGCTCTTTTAAAGATAAAAAACACTTGGTTTGGTATTTTAAGTAACATCTAATGACATTTCCAGATAGGAAAGAAGCATCACAGGACTCTGTCCCCGTAGGTACTGCTTACTGCCTATCCTCTGCCACAAGAGCTGGCTCTCTGCCACAGAGGAAGGCCACTCAAGTCCATTTTCTTAAAGCCTCAGTTTAATTTAAGGAAAGGTGTTTTTTTTACATTACTCAAATCTACAAAATAAGACAAGCATTGCTGTGTTGCCAGAAGAAGAGTAGAAAGTAAAGTATTTATAACTTTCTGATTTCTAGAGACTCACATGAAGGGTTTGGGAGGATTCTTTTACAAAAAAAGAATCCTAATTTCACTCCTTTGGGGCTAGTAAGTCAGAGTTTATGGCAAGAAATTTATAAGAAAGAAAGGAAGGAAGGAAGAAAGGAAGGAAGAAAGGAAGGAAGAAAGGAAGGAAGAAATTTACTACTATTACCCTCTTCTGCTGTATGTAGTCCCTAGAGGTGTGGGTGCGCCTAAACACAGCAACAATGATAACCTGAGTATTCCTGTCTGTCACAGAGAGTGCTGTCCCTCACAGACCAGGGATCCACAGTTACAGTCTTTTATATTGGTGTATTTGAGATGAGGACTTGACCAACTGTGAGTTCCTATGCACTCGATTTTAAAGTTTGATATACTGAATAGTAAATCTTTCTTTATTAAATGCTGGTTATGATGGTATGTCAGAGCAGTTAGCAATAGTTTGCACAAAGTTAAGTTTTTTCACATTAGGTTTCTAAATCATACCAGAAGCAACAGACATATTTAACTGTAACTCTTTCCAGACAAGTATTAATAATTTTATTCTTTACTATTAATATATTTCCCCAGTTTACAAATGGAAAAACTGAATCACTAATTATTGAGATTATTTTTCCTGTTCATACTTGCCCAAGTAAATGTGATACAGCTACAAGCAGAACCCACAGCCCTATGTTTTAGTGATTGTATTAGTATCCTCCTTGTTTAATGACGTTTTCTTGTGAAAACTTCATATATCTCTATCTATATCTCGTGTAACCACGGTGGCAGTATGGCAATCATGCAGCCAGCACACAAAGCTGAAAGCAAAATTACCAGTTATTGCCTCTTCCATCTCCTGGAAGAAACATTTCCAGAAGAAACAAAACTAGACAATTTTCAATATACTAATTTCTAAGGATATTTTCTTACATATTCCTGACAGTCCTTCATTCCTCTGTAGATGTTTTCAAAGTATTTATTCCGTTACAGAAAATACATACAAACTGCCTCATACAAGTAAGGTACGAGCGTCCGTACCAAGTTTTTGTCATACCGTAACGTAGTGCCCTCCTTCACATGTGATCTGAGTACCTGGAGTGCGTGAGGTTGCTGTGCTAATGCGGGGGCCACATGCGTGTGCTGTGCCTGTGCTCCTACAGCACTGCAGGAGTAGCCGCAGATGCAGGGAACAAAACTCCTCTAACTTGCCTGGGGTATCAAGCCAGAAAAATTCCCGTGCCGGGATTCACAAGAAGAGACCCACACTATTGGAAATGAAATTGTTCAAAGGATTACAGACTTGCTAAAACCTTAACAGAGATTAATGTGCCCAAAAGACATCTGAAATGTAAACAGGGGCCAATAAACGTAACCAGGGCACAAAAGCACTAAAGGAAATACTGCCGACAAGCCCAGCTTCCCGTGGCTGTCTCCCGCTCCAGCACAGGCAGCGAGCGCTCCGTGCTCTGGGCATAATCGCCTTATGTTTCCTTCTCTAACGCAAACCAAAACATTCTCCGCTTGTAACATTGTCAAAAGATCGATTCCAACATGCACTTGGCCAATCACTACTGCCTCCCCTGCAGCCTATATAGAGCATCTGGCGAGATCTATATATTCCTGAACTTTATTTAATAATAGTTATCCCACGCTGCCTTGTGCCTGTCTTTCGTTCTCTCTCTCACTCACACACACACTCAGACACAGACGCACACAGAGGAGCACCTAATAATTATCTGGAGCTCTACCGAGAAGTGCTGAAAAGGGCCCGGGCCCGGGGCCGGGCTCTCCCTGGGCAGGGGCGGCGGCTCCCGCGGCCGCGCACTCACTCACCCCGGCCGGCATCCTCCGCCGGGCTCAGCCGCACGCTCATGCTGTGGCCGCTGCCACTGCCTCCGCCGCCGCTGGGAATTTCCTCTGAGTAGCTTTTCTTGCGATAGTTTTACTAGATCCTCCTGCCTGCGTCTGGCTGGGTGGGATTGAAAATCTCCACCTCCGCAATGTCAGTAAAACAGACCGAAGAAGTCGGAGCGTCCCGTCTTTTCTGCCCCCTCCCCCAATTAAAACAAACCTTCAGCCCAAAATGAGCCCCAGCCAATGTTAAACACAAAGGCTGCCTCCCGGGCACAGGGGAACACTGAGTGAGCTCTTTAACTGTTTCCTTGCTGAAATAGAGCTGAATTACTTTTCTGGACTCAGCTGCCTACCAATCGCACAAGGGGGCTCAGAAAGGTTGTGTACCAACGAACCAAAGAAGCCATGAGTAGAGCAGGGAAAAAAATCTGATGATGAAATACATAGCTTTTGCTTTGCGTTGTCCCTGGGTTTGACCAGAATTATGTTTCCAACCCAATCAGTAAAACTCGATGCGTAAGGGCTTCAAAACGCTGGATCCGTAAACAGTGACTGTCCCTGGGCGCCAATTTCTTTGTCCATCCCAAGACACACCTTGCTAATACCTCTTCGTTTTCCAGACCAAAAATGCATTTACAAATATTATCAAAGTGTAGCTCTTTCCAGCATTCCTATGCTTCCTAATATTGTACTTCTGTGAAGGTAGTGGTATGAAAAAAACGTGAGCACAAAAAGTGGGAAAATCTCTTATAGCTAATAATCTTTTCTCATTATGAAAGAACAACAATGTATCAGAGGGAACAGCTTGTAGTGGAAACAGTTTAAAAATCCCTTCATGCTAGCAAGTTCAAGAATTTTTTTGTCCCTTGTTGAATTATTTCAGGATGCTCATTTCAGCACAAGTTTCCATCTGGCTGTACCACAGAAATTATTTTCTAATCATATATGGGCTTCTTTTGAATACAAATAGGCAGTCTTCCTAAATATGATATAAAAATATGTGATCCTAAGAGGATGAAAAGAGACTGAAAAGAACAATAGAATATTGGATGCCAGTGGCCTGCAGAATTAAAATATTTGGCACTATATCATGTAAGAAATTGTTTTGAACTTTATGAGTTTTGCATAGTTGAAAGAATGTTACTGTAGACATTATTTTAAATGATCTGATAAATCTTGAGCAGGAAAATCTAGCATCTGGGTCAACTGGAATAGTTTTTTCTTCTGGAAAGTTCTCAGTTAAATGATGTTTCAAAACACAAGATCTTTGAAGAAATGTTAGTGTTCAGGCTGAGAATCATGTGAAGCCTGCTATTTG
This sequence comes from Apus apus, assembly GCF_020740795.1. Classification (NCBI taxonomy): domain Eukaryota; kingdom Metazoa; phylum Chordata; class Aves; order Apodiformes; family Apodidae; genus Apus; species Apus apus. Next base: position 57,141,587 of record NC_067285.1, on the reverse strand, counting down.
CAAATCAGGTAGAAAAGTTTAATTCAAAATCACAATTACCCTGAAGATGAATAAATGCAAATAAGCCACTGAATTGTCCTTATATAAGTAAAAGTTATTTTAAATTCTTTACAGTTAGCTCATAGATGTGTAGTATTAATGATTTACTTTGTCAAGAATGATTTGTATCACAACTTGTTGGAAAAACTATTGAAGAGCAAGAAAGGGTGTACTTAAAGATCATGCACACTTCATAGAGTGCTTAATTCTTAAGTCTCTCATATATTATCTGAACATTCTTAACGCCCTTTGCCTTTCCTAGGATCACTTCACCTTTATGTCTAAACACCTAGAGTTGTTAAAGAAATGAAATTTGCATTTCTGATCTCATTCAAACACGCATTTGCCCTTACAGTTCCTAATTCCATTAATTTGAAAGGTTTGTATGTCATACATTCAAACCATGCCATGCAGAACTATAATTACTATTAAATTAAGTAAACAAGTTTACTAATACTGTTCAAGATCTATTTCAAAGGATGAAAAAAGACAGCACTTTATAACTATTGTGAATGCTTCTATTATTGCCAGCCCACATAAGTAGTCTTAATTATTAGAAATTACTGAATTGCTCAGTTGTGTGTTCTTTGTTATTATTATTGTTGCTTGTTCATTAAATGGACCTTTGTTCTGCCTTTAATATTTTAAGTGTCTAAAACTGAGCTGAATTTTTGTCTTTAAGTGAAATTTAGAAGTTCTATTTAATTGTTCCTGTTAGTTTTTTGTTTGTTTGTTTGTTTTTTAACTGTGTTCAGGAAAGTCATATGGAAAAGGAAGTTATCATATATGAATTATCCATAGGACTGCTATAATTTCCTGTGTGCATTCTTTTATTGAAGAGTTCTTGATTGAAAACTCTGTCTTCCAAATTCAGAGCAGTGAGAGTGTTTCCTCTGACCTCTTCTGTGTTGTGTCTTCAACAAATTACTTAGCTTGTCTTGCATGACTTCAGAAGTTCAAAGTAACAAAATAACCCATTAAACTTCACTTTTAATGCTAACTAGGTTTTACAGCTGGAGTCATACTTCAAGAAGACTCTCAACATTTTGTGAAGCTATTCATTTTCCTTAAGCCTTTAGGTACTTGAGAGGAATACTTTATTGCAAGTGTTACTAGCCTAATGAAACTAAATCTGCAGTGCCTTTTATAAAACTACCTCAGAGGCAGTAAAAGAGGATCTTCAGTTGTGTTTGGAGGAAACAATTCTATTTCACGGAAATGAATGCTTAGCAAACATAACACCCTTTAAGCCACTTACCTCCTCAGATTTTATGTGAAATAGGAACATAAGTTTATCAGCTCATGGAATCCTAAATTGCACTCCTGAGATTCAAAAGACCGAAATCAAAGCCTGATATTGTCTATAACTGACAGTCTGTTGTCTATAACATAAGCAGTCAGTTCATGTGTTTGTAATCTATAGCATTTTCAGAAAGTCAGAAGAGTTATTCATGGCAAAGTAGGTAAATACCTAATTATTTTGCTTTCTTCCCCTGATTTCAGATACACTATTTGTTCCCTCAAGAAACAGTACAAAATACTAGATTAGGAGCCAGTTTGATGATTTGGAAAAATGAACCCAGATACTTTGGTTAAAATCCTGGATAAGTGTTCCACTTGAAATTCAATATGTAGACCTAGTGAATAATTTTCTGTTGTGTTTTTGAAATTAAAAAAAAAAGCCTTAGCAAATCCAATACTTTTCATAGAACCTGATAGTTTTGGTGGATAGGTTTCTGTACTTTTACTAATCCTGGTTCAGGTAGAAGTTGCACCTCATTAAAAAAATAAATAAATTAGAAGAGTCCAAACCATAGACAGAATTTGTATCTTGTATAGGTTTTCTGTTCTTCAACAGGAGATGCACTTATGCAGCAGCTATAGAACAATGTTGTTAACAAGAGTACCTTCTGGAAAATGTACATTTTTGAAACTCAGGGCCCAGTATTTCCAGTGACTGTTGAACTATATATTTGCTTCTATTACATAACATTTCTGTTTCCCAATAACTGGTTTATTTAGATTGTATCTCTAGTAACGGTGTATCTGTAACTCTCCTTATGCACTTAGCTCAAATAAATCCTCTTTTGGGCAAGAGACAGTATGCTGCTCATCCCTCCCTCTTTCCTCTCTCTTCTCCTACCTCCACCTCTTTTTCCCCCTTTGTCTTTCTCTTTTGTTTCCTTCACGCTGCTAGAAATTTTTTTACAATTTACAACGTGTATTTATATTTCAATGATAGTTATGGAGATAATACTTTTATATTAATTTATTCTAATATATGGAATTCATATTAGAACAATTGAAATATTCTTTCCCTTGGACTATGGGAAGTTGAAACCTGAAGCTATGATGGAATCGATAGGGTAAAAGGATTGAAGTTTAAAGGACAAAATAGACCATGATGCACAAAAATTAATCTAGGAACAACTACAGGGGCTATTGCATCCCAAATGGGAACATTAGGAACTTTGGATTGGTTGTGTATACATTTTGCAGAATGATTATGTAAGTTTTAGTAAGTGAGGCTGCTGGACCTTTTGTGTACAGGTTGGAGAAGTAGTAACAGGTATTGTTAGTTCCCTTCAGTTACTGAGCATTTTATCTTCTTGGGAGGATTTTTCTACTGTGTTAAATGCAGTAGACTAAGAACATTTTTTGAAAGATTTACTGGGAGACTTAATGTTGTTGGTATACATATCCATAGGTAGAAACCATAATTTTCAAGCTCTTGTTCCATAGAACCTGATGAGAATGCATCCATGACTGCTGAAGGAGTTAGCTGATGTAATTTTTAAGCTACTCATGAAAAGGCTATTCATGGAAAGGAGTTTGATAGAGAAGGACCTGGGTTTCTGGGTGGAACAAGTTGCCCATCAGGCAGCAATGTGCTCTCACAGCAGAGGAGGCCAATGGGATCTGCAGCTGCATTAAGCAGAGTGTTGCCTGCCAGGTCAAGGGAGGTGAACCCGCAGCTCTACTCAGCACTGATGAGATACATCTGGAGTGCTGTGTCAAGATAGATACATGGACTTACTGGAGTGAGTTGAGCAAGGGGCTACAAGGATGATTAAGGGTCTGGAGCATCTGTCATGTGAGGAAAGGCCAAGACAGCTGGGACTGATCAGCTTTGAGATGAGAAGGCACAGGCAGGATTTATCGATGTGTATAAATAATGGTGGAAGGCAGTAAAGCAGACAGAACCAGACTCTTCGCAGTGACAGAAAAAGGGGCAATGTGCTCAAACTGAAAATCAAGAATTTCAGTTTAAACATAGGAAAAAAACATTTTCACTATAAGCAGGATCAAACAGTGAAAGAGGTTGCCCAGAGAATCCTCAGAGATACTCGAAACTGAACTGGATGCATTCTTGATGAACCTGTTCTAGGTGACCCTGCTCTGAGAAGGGGTGTGGACTAGCTGATTTCCAAAGGTCCCTTCCAATCTCAGACACTGCAATTCTGGGCTTCTGTGAATCAGATTTTAAAAAATTGTCAAAAGTATTGTCAAGAGTATTTTGTCAAGAGTATTTTGACTTGAGCTTTAGAATTACAGCATTCAAAATACTTTGAGTCACACTGTTTCCACTGAAAAGATTTTACATAGACCCCTAAATATATAGTAAAAATATATACATAAAGAACAAAGAAATAGAGGTATGTCACAAAAGATGCCTGTTACATAGTCATGTAATGAGTGAAAATATGCTATCAGTGGTTATTACGTACCAAAGAAAAAATGGAAGAAGGGCGAACAGATATAAAGACAAATTAAAATTTAGTTTAAAGAACACTAAGGAGAAGAGAATATATTAGATTAGAAAATCTTCCATAATTCACCTTAGTTCATAAAAGTAAGTTTCAATCTGTTGGCAGATAGGAGAATGCAGAACTCATGTTCTGTGATAGAGATGTTGTTCTGCTGTCAGATGCTTCTTTTATTATCTTAAGCATTAATAAAACTATCTAGATAAGATAGTGAGATATCAGAATGCCATTTTATCTAGATCTAAATAAGGTAAACATTATTTCTATTGGCTTCTTTGCATTGAAGCTTCCTTTTAGGGAGGACAGGCAGAGCAGAAGAGGAAGGAGTGTTGCCCTCTACATCAAATACCAGCTGGAGTCTGTTGGAGCTCCACCTGGGGATGGAGGAGGAGTCAACTGAAACCTTATGGGTCAGGATTAAAAGGAAGATAGGGGCAGGAGGTATCATAGTGGGGGGCTGCTACAGGCCACCAGACCGGGATAGCCAAGCGGATGAAGCAGGCAGATAGGAGTAGCTTTGTGCTCACAGGCCCTGGTCCTCATGGGGGATTTCAACCACCCTGACATCTGTTGGAGGGACAACACAGCAAAGCACCAGCAATCCAGGAAGTTCCTGGAGTTCATTGATGACAACTTCCTCCTCCAAATGGTAGAGGAACCAATAAGAAAAGGTGCTATGCTGGACCTTGTTCTCACCAACAGAGATGGGCTTGTTGATGATTTAAGACTTTATGGGAGATTAGGGTGTAGCAACTATGACATGGTTGAATTCAGGATCCTAAGGACAGTGAGGAAGGAGCGAAGCAAGTTCATTACCCTCGATTTCAAGAGAGCAGAGTTCACTGACTGGAAAAGGGGAAACATAGCTCCCATTTTCAAGAAGAGAAACAAAGGAAGAGGAAGACCCAGGTAACTATAGACCAGTCAGTCTCACCTCTGTGCCCAGCAAGATCATGGAGCAGATCTTCCTGAAGGCTCTGCTAAGGCATGTGGAAAACAAAGGGGTGATTGGTGACAGCCAACATGGCTTCACCAAGGGCAAATCCTGGCTGAATAGTTTGGTGGCCTTCTACAATGGGGTCTTGGCTTTGATGGACAAAGGAAGAACAACTGATGTCATCTGTGCAAAACCTTCAATGCTGTCCCACAAAGACATCTTGGTATAGAAACTGAAATAACATGTATTCGATGGATGGACCACTCACTGAGTAAGGAACTGGCTGGATGGTTGCAGTCAAGGATTGGTGATCAACGGCTCAATGTCCAGATGGAGACCATTGATAACTGGTATTGCCCAAGGGTTGGTACTCAGACTGGTGCTATTTAACATCTTTGTTAGCAACATAGACAGTGGGATCAAGAGCACCCTCAGCAAGTTTGCCAATGACACTAAAGCGTGTGGTGAGGGGTGCACACTGGAGAAAAAGGTTGCCATCCAGAGGGACCTTTGAAGGTTTGAGAAGTGGGCTTGTGCAAACTCCATGGAGTTCAACCAGGCCAAGTGCAAGGTCCTGCACCTGGGTCAGCGCAATCACAAGCACAAATACAGGCTGGGTGGAGAATGAATTGAAAAGAGTCAGGAGAAGAAAAGCTTAGGGGTGATAGTGGATAAGAAGCTCAACTGGCAGTGTGCACTTGCAGCCCAGAAAGCCAACCATATCCTGGGATGCATCAAAAGAATCATGGCCAGCAGGTCAAAGGAGGTGATTCTCCCCCTTTACTCAGCTCTTGTGAGACCCCACCTGGAGCACTGTGTCCAGTTCTGGAGCCCCCAGCATAAGAAGGACATGGAGCTCCTGGAGAAAGTCCAGAGAAGGGCCATGAAGATGATTAAAGGGCTGGAGCACCTCTCCTATGAAGACAGGCAGAGAGAGTTGGGGCTGTTCAGCCTGGAGAGGAGAAGGCTCTGGGGGGACCTTATAACAATCTTTCAATATTTGAAGGGAGCCTATAGGAAAGCTGGGGAGGGACTTTGAGCAAGGGCTTCTAGGGAGAGGACAAGAGGTAATGGATCAAAACTGGAAGAGGGCAGATTTACATTAGACATTAGAAGGAAGTTCTTTAGTGTGAGGGTGGTGAGACACTGGAACAGGTTGCTCAGGGAAGTTGTGGGAGCCCCATCCCTGGAAGTGTTCAAGGCCAGGTTGGATGGGGCTTTGAGCAACTTGGTCTAGTGGGAGTTGTCCCTGCTCATGCAGAGGGGTTGGAAGTAGATAATCTTTAAGGTCCCTTCCAATCCAAACTATTCTATGATTCTATGATTCAATGATATTATCTTACCATAAGTGATACATTTAGGCCCATTTACAGACTTATCATTAAGTGATAGATCTACAAGATTTTATGTGTTTCTATATATGTAAGAAATGCTCTGCAGTTCAATTTTAGGATAAAGACTTTTCAAATTATCAAAGTTCCTGGAAAAGATTGCACCTTTCCTTTCTGCTATCTAGCAAAACATTAGTTATTGGAAACGAAAGCACAAATTTAGGTAGCTAGGTTAGCATTAAGACTGTAAATAGCATTTAGGTTTGTAATACTTGAGAAAGAAGGACTGGACAGTTCTTTAGATTTTGGTTACAAAACTCTTCCAGCCACCCAAGCATGATCCTTCTATTTTGATGTTTATGCATGTGGAATATTCTATTTGTTTAACAGTACTGCTGGCTCAATGCCATGTTTAGAGAGGCTGAATTAAGATATGATTGGATTCATGGGTATAGGATTGATATGATGTGTTGCCATGTGTTGTCATGGCTGTTGTGTGAGGCAAATGAGCACCTGAATTGTGGTATTTCTAACTGATTAAAGCAGACAGCAGTAGGTTTTTTCAAGCAAGTCACATTTATTACCTTGCCACGACATAGACTTCCATTGCATTGACTTTCAGCCTTTTTTACCTGTATGAGAAAAAAACCAAACAAGCACAAGTTATTATGTCAAGAGACAAATGAAAGACCTTACTCTAAGGCCTCAAGTTAGTTCCTCACAGCTGGTACCTAAATGTTGTATGGGTTATCAGTAATCTCATGAAAAAGCCCAGGCTAATATCGTACTAAACTTTTTTTAGTAGACCAAATCCATAATTTTCTGCATGACTGATACAGAGCTGCCATAATCCAGGAAATTCTTAACAGCTATATACAGATTCCCAATGAATAATAACATATTGATGTTAAGGACCTACTATGAAATCCCATGTTTTGATCAGAGACATAATTCAGAATAATATTTTGTGTATTTTCCATAAATATACCACAGATTGGTTCAACAGAATCCGATCTCCAAAATCTCTCTTACAATGAAAGTGCCATGGGACCCATTTTTTTCATTGGGAATTGTTCTGTGTTTCTTGAAGTTAGACACTATGTGGAAGAAGTGCTTTTACTGGTACTTGGCTGTATTAATACAACTCAGTGATACTAAGTTTCAGAATTGTCAAGAAATCTGAATTTGTCTTGAGGATTTAGAGAGGTGGGAGCCAACTAACCCTGGCTCCTTTCATTCCCCTTCCATCCCAGTGTGTTCATGGAGAGCCTTATCTCTTTTTCTGCATTCTTTTTAATGAGAACTATTCATACCTTCTGCATATGCCTGGTAGGCATCCAATGATGACAACAGTGTTCCTCAGACATCTTCCTTCTAACCATCCTTGTTTTACCCACTGTTCATGATCTACTGTAGTTTCTCACACAGCTGGTGGTGTGCTCATTTCTTCATACACTACACACTAAATGGATGAATTCTTTCTAGTTTACCCTTAATCCCAGTCACAGTGCTTGGGTTTGGTGTCATGAGGAAAGTCAGGCAAGCAGACCACAAGATTGCCAAGCCCTGGCTGGTGAGGCTCCTGCCTCGCTGTCTGTGGTATCCCCCTTGGCTGCTGGCTCCACATCTTTGAGGGAGCAGCCAGCCCTTGCTGCTCCCTGACAGAGGGAGGGCATGCTGGAAAGAAAACAGGGAGTGATTGTGTGGCTCTTAGTCCAAGTATCCTAGATGAAAGATTTAATTCAGTTCTGCTGTCTTTGGACACAAATCTTTCTTTCTCTATTGATAGCAATCTTACTTTGCCTTATAAGGTGACTTGAAACTGAACTGGTCTCTATGTATCAAGCCACTAAATTAACCTATGTTCTCTTGAGGGTGATGAGACACTGGAACAGGTTGCCCAGAGAGGTGGTGGAAGCCCCATTCCCGGGAGTTTTCAAGGCCAGGCTGGCTGGGGCTCTGAGCAACCTGATCTAGCAGGAGGTGTCCCTGCCCATATAGGGGGTTGGAGCTAGATGATCTTTAAGGTCCCTTCCAACCCTAACAATTCTATAATTCTATGAAATAAAGGGAAATTATAGAAAGATAAGTTAATAATGCTTTTAAAATATACAGGCTTATTAATACTATATGTGCATGATTATATTTGTATTCATGTCACAGTTAGTACTTTCAGATTTTCAGAAAGTGAAATGAAAATGAACAAGACATTATTTTCAAGTTTCCCTTTCCTGTCTGATATTCCACTACAGTTATAAGGACTTGCACTTTATAATATTGGATTTTTGTCATGTTAATATGCAGTGCAATAAAAGCAGAATAAAGTCCCAGGACAAGTTCTTTGTATCAAACTGTAACACAAAACTACTCTGTTTCTATAGATAAAAAAATTAAAATTTGAGATCTTTGCAGTTCCTGGGCACAGTACAGTAAATAATGTTAGCATTCTGTGATAATTCTTATGAATGTAGCCAAAAGCAAACTGTGGTTAGTATAAACAAAAGTATGTATTTTAGGTACCAAGAACCAGTATAGCTCAGTTTTAAAATGAACTGCTACTTATCTTAGTCACAAACTTTTATCAAATCTGAATTGATGTAATATGCTATTCAATTTAACTATTTAAGCAGTAAGTTAAAAAATACTGCCAATAAATTCATGCAAATAGAAGTTTATGTACTCTTTGAACTAGCAAGTTTATAATTTTCATAATACTTTCTTAGGGAAGAACATCCAAAAAAACACTTTCTACTTCCTTATGGATATGAAAATCTTATTTTCTGATCCATAAGTAAATAGTATAGTGCTCAATCTTAACTAGATCTAATTTAAGATGGTGGGAATGTAATGTTCTCTTTTACACAGAGAAAAGTCTAGTAATTTAGAATAGTGTATTATTCATATGCTAAAACCCATGTGTATTGTTGTGAAACAGATGCTGAAAACGAATATATCAATATTGTAATCAAATGTTACTTATTTCAGACCCACTGAAATCAGATATATTGTGGGACTATTACAACATTGTTGAATCAGATTCTCAGCTGGTAAAAGTGAGTGTAAATCTCTTGTTCAAAATGAAAATACATTTATTTGTGTCATCAGGAAATGATTGTAAGTGATGTAATTCTTTTTGGCTCATATTAATATACTTTGGAGGGAATCATGCCATAATGTACATATATCTCAACATATATCTGAAACTGGACAGTTGTTGCAATTTTCTGGAATAGGTATTTCTGCTTTTAAATAATTGTGATTAATTTTAATAATTTTTTTTTAGTACTTCCTGACTTTATTATGATTACTAATGCACTAGTGACTATAGTAATCTAGCTCATTACATTTTCAATAAGTCTTGAAAAATAGTTGAAAATACAATTTTCATTCTCAAATAATCTGTAGTCTGAAACATTCTTACTGGAAATGAGGTTCCTGGGAGAGAAAATATTTAAAGAAATCTGCATTCATCTGGCATGTACTCATACAAAAAAAAATCTGTATCAAAGCATCTGTAACTGCTTGTATTTAATTTCTAGTATACAATAGTTATCTCCTATTTTTTTTTTCAGTTGGCACTGTTTAAATCTTATCTGTACAGTTAGTTCTGAAATAATGGCCAAGAACAATAGAAACTGTACAAGAATTGTGGACAACATGGGAAAGAATTGTCTCTTGGATTTGCATTTAGAATACTGTAACAGTCTAGCAAAACTCAGGATGGACTAAAGAAACTGCTTCCATCTTAGCTCAGAACCTGTACTTTATACCTTAAACTGAAGTATATTTGGGTCAGGATCTGAGTGCTGACTTTTTCCTCTTTGATTTATGTTAAAAAGTGGAAAAATGGGGAAAGCCATAACAAAAGCCTCAGTATTATTTTCTGAAATTTTGAAATGCTCTCTTGGAATTTTGCAATGCTCTCTTGGAATTTTGCAATGTACTGAAATATTTGAAGGAGTTGCTTGTGAAAAAATTCTGCTGAGATATTTTGGTATCTGTAACCTTTCAAGTTGAACAAAAAATCCATTAAGACTGTCCTACCTCTGATGCCTGTTTGCTAGCTCCACTAACTGCACCTTTATTCCTAGATAAATGTCCTCAGATTAAATAAATTTACCCACATTTGCAGTTCTTTGAATGCACATGTCTGTACTTATATATCAGATATAGAACACTCGAAGATCTTGTTTATTTTCAAAATTCATATATGCAAAAAGGTCTTTCAAGTTATGCAGAAGTAGGAAAAAAGTCTGTATGATTTTTGCTGCTAGCATTTGGCGAGACTAAAGGGAAACGAAACAAACAGATGTCCTATAAGCTGTCAAGACCTAATAAGTCTGGTATTAATAGACATGTCTGGGCCAACTACTCTAGAGATAGTAACAATAATTGCTGCCTCCAGATAGTCACATGCTTAATCTCTGCAATTTTCTAAAGGGTTCAAATTCTCAATTGTTGTGTTTTAAATTTTTTTTAATTAATCATTACTTCTTATAATGTTGCCTGTAGATTTAGGTACCAACCCCTAATGTGGTGTCTCAACATGAAACAAAATTTAAGGTTTTCTTCAGTGGTGAATAGGAACTGATAGTTAATTCTTTCTGCCCTGGGGGGCTGCTATGACTTGGTATATTAAGAAATGCTAGTTTGAACAGATATGTTTGGCAACAAAATTATGAGACTTAGATTAAGGCTATTTCCTTGTGTAAGGTTGTTCTATTTGGGCAAGAGTGGCTGGAAAGCTCTCCCGCAGAAAGGGACCCGGGGGTTCTGGTTGACAAGCGGCTGAATATGAGCCAGCAGTGTGCCCAGGTGGTCAAGAAGGCCAATGGCATCCAGGCCTGTATTAGAAATAGTGTAGCCAGCAGGACCAGGAAGGTGATTGTGCCTATATACTTGGCATTGGTGAGGCCACACCTGGAATACTGGGTCCAGTTTTGGGCACCTCACTACAAAAAAGACATCAAGGTGCTGGAGCGTGTCCAGAGAAGTGCAACAAAGCTGGTGAAAGGCTTTGAGAACAAGTCTTAAGAGGAGTGGCTGAGGGAACTGGGGCTGTTTAGACTAAATGAAAGGAGGCTGAGGGGAGAGCTCGTTGCCCTCTACAACTACCTGAAAGGACTTTGTAAAGAGGTAGGCACTGGGCTCTCCTTACAAATAACTGGTGATAGGGCAAGAGGAAAAGGCCTCAAGCTGCACCAGGGGAGATTTAGACCAGGCATTAGGAAGAACTTTTTCACTGAAAGAGTTGTCAGACATTGGAACATGCTGCCCAGGGAGGTGGGTGAATCATCATCCCTCAATGTGTTTAAAAGTCATCTAGATGTGGCACTTGGGGATATGACTTAGTGCTGGACTTGGTAGAGTAGGCTTAGTGGTTGGACTTGATGATCTTAAAGGTCTTTTCCAATCTAAGTGGTTCTGTGATTCTATGATGGGAGTACACCTTGCCCTCCAATGTCACCTAGATTCTGTCAACAAACACCATACTTGACTGAGCATCTCAAGTGCTCAGGAAGATGGATGAATAATACTTTCAGAAACAGTCTACTTTTCACTTAGGACTTTGGATACGAAATTACATTAACTAATCAGTTTTGTATTTCCTCTAGCAAAGCACAGAGTTTTGGTCTCTTATTTAACCACAGCCAAACCATTTATGTGAAAACCCATGGGCCTATTGGGAGACTTAAATTTCTTACAGAATTCATAACACTCCTTTATGAAAAGCATGATTGGAACAGCTGTAAACACAGGACAAATGAGGGAGTGACATAGAGAATTATTCTAATATTGTAATATTTACCCTAGCTGAAGTTGACACCATTTGGCTTGCAGAACCAGTCATCACATCAGTCGTTCACTATCTTAGGAAGGATCTTCTCCAACTAAACCAACTTTCTTCTGCTTTCTTATTCTCTAATTTGCTTGTGCACATTTATGCTTATAATATTTTCCTTACTTCATTTGATTATATACCCTTTCATAACCTACAGTATTCTACAGGCTAGACACTGTATTAAGATTTATTCTTAAGTATGTGTCACTTTAACCTGTTGGCTGAGGTATTGCTGCAAAAAGCGCTATTGTAGTTTATTATTGTTTGCTTTGGTTAAGTCAATGCTTCATAGAGATTATGCACTTCTGAATAAAAAAGTTACTGTATTCATTACAGTGTATTATTAACAGTATCTTGTTTAAGTCACCTATTTCTTAGGATTAACTTCGAAGAATCAAGACTGAGATTGATCCAAAATTCTAAGTAAAGCCACTGCTCTGTTTGGAAGACAACACATATCATGATGTGTGTACACTTATCTGATGGGTTGTGGGTACTTTGCCATTTTCTTTATTTATACATACATGTTAAACCATACTGAGAGAAATACTCCTTGGCTGTGTTTATCCTGGAAAGCATTCAAAAGACTGAATTGTCAGTTTAAATTGGACTTTCATTAAACATTTATATTTTCAGATGTATCTCACATTTATTTATCTCCTTTGTGAACTCTCAAGTGTCTAGAGGAATTAAAAGTATCAATATTTAAAAAAATGCAATCTTTGTAACATCACTATAGAGGCATATGAAAATCAGTGGTAGTGCTGTGGGTTTTAAAGAAAGAAAATATTTTAGAGTTTTTTGCTTTTAAAATGGCTGAGTCAAATGTTTTCAATGACTTAATAAAAACAAGCTGGTACTAAGCTATAAAAATAAAAAGGTCTTGCACTAGAAAAGAAAAGCTTTGCACAGGAACTGGAATATTTCTGCAAGTTTGTGGTATTCTTTTGGGTTTTCAGTAGGAGGAACTGGTATACAGAATATGCTCTCAGATTGCTTTGAAGTAAAATAGCTCTTCTGTCCTAGTTCATAGTAGGCCACCGACTCACACAAACTTAAGGAGATGCTGCCCATTCATTGCTTGTCACCTATCAGAAGCCAAACAGATCACTCCCCTAAAGCTCTGCTAGGAGAAGAAATATTTTACTATTTCTAATTCACCTCATGTCAAGACCACCTGATAATAATGCCCACTTGCACTTATGCTTTAAACTAGGACAGCTGAGTTGGTCTGAAGCAAATAAAGAGATCCTTGGGCAGGATCTCTTCTTTGTAGAGAAAAGTTGACAGGGACTAACAGGTACGGATAAAGTAATCCTTGAAGACAGTTTCTTGGGAAATCGACAGCAGTTGCTGTCACTAATAGTGTGATAAAGCTCAGGAAAGTTTTCAATTATTTGTATGTCAAGACTACAGAGGACTTCTGGTTTGTTAAGCCACAGATACTATTAACTAGTGTGTGTTGGCAGTTGCTATAGCTTAACCTTTATATAAAGGGAAAAATTTGAAACAAACTGAAGTTTTAGTTAAACGCTTCCTGCTTTGCACAGCTTGATTTTTTATTAAATTTTTCTTTCTTGTTTCCTTCACTGAATATTGTTCTGATTAGCCTGAAGTCCCAACAGTGTGTACTTTGCTGAAGAGAATGTGAATGCACTGACAGTTCTCAGTGGCCATTGACATTGTAATCAATTGAATGAAAAAGGTCTTCAGCAGTGGAAGACCACATTCTAAATAGAGTGAGAAAGTTTAGTTTGTCCTTGTACTATTTTTTATTTTGTGTAGTTTATGTTTGTTATGATGTCATGCTTTTTTTTTTTTAATGCTTTTCATATTTTTTTATAATTCCTTCAATATGCTTTCTGAGTAGTCATTGAAGTAGAATCACTAATTCATACTTAATCAACATGCCTGATTTTCAGCTGTCAACTCTGAGACTGTAAAGTACCACATTTATTTTATTTATGACTGCAGAATATGTGCCTCTTTGATGAGAAGCAACTTTTGTTCGAAGTGTATTTCTTGAAAGAAACATGCTATTTGCTCAGTCAAAATCCATTAGTAGAAAATTATCCAACAAATACGAAAAAAAAATTACTCCAGCCCCAAATCACACAGTTTATAAAACCAACTTCAGATATTGTAGGTTTAAAGTCTGCCTAGACTAAGATGTCTGACTGATTTCAATAAGAACTGGGGAGCAAAGAGATAATCTTTCACTCTTTGCATGTGTAGTTTACAAAGTAAAACCTATTTTGAATCAGATTGGAAAGATTTTTCTCTTTCCACAGATCTGTGCCAGAATCCAATTATAGAACACATCTCAGTAATGGCAATAAATAATAGTTAGAAGAGGAGAATGAGGAATAGGAAGGCATGCTACAATTTGTTGTTGCCAAATAAGACCCTTTAATAAGAAGCCTGCTTGTTCTCTTTAAAGTGACATTTCAAAGGTTTTCTTTCCCATTTACAACATAAGAATTGGTGTACTTCCAGTGTCTTGGTGCATTTGAAAATTAAGTAAATGGTGCATTTTTTAAACTTCAACAGCTCATTTCTCCTCTGAAAAAAATATCCAAAGCATATAAGGAATGAAATCCAAACCACTGTGAAGTAACTTGGAAAATTCTTTTTGTCTCTCAGTGAAGACAGAATTTCACCCAAAGTCCTTAAAATCTTACACTATTCTGAATTCCATTTTAGAGACCAATCTCTTTTTGGAGGAAGTCAGATTGCCATTATGCTGTTTTAAACTTTAAAATAAATTCCAACCGGCCTCTTGCTCAAACTCATTAAAGAACAGATCATTCTCTTTAGCTTCTCTACCTACTCATGAAGGCCTGATAGCTAATATCAAATACCAAATATCAAAAACAGTCCACATAAGGGTCCATATTCCTGTGACTGCACAGTAAAGACTATATACAGAAGAACTGTTCGTGTGAAGAACTGAGAACATTGGCTGCATCAACAGAAACACAGCAAGTCCAACAGTCATGATTTCTAGAGTGTCGCTGTTTTTTTCACTGACATTACTTTAGAAGCATTAGGCTTTCTCACTACTGATTACAGCCCTATTGGAGAATAGAGATTGGGCACATTTAGAGGATTTCTATTTGCATTTCCAGTGCTGATTTCTTTCCCTCCACTTATTTGCTACCAATTAATAAGGAAATACTTAGGAAATATCTGTGCTTGCTTTCTGATGGTAATCACCCAGAGCATTAAAACTTTGTGATGGTTTACACTAATTCTACAGACATAATGAGTGCTATGTTGGAAAGCACACTTAGTGAAGTCACAGCCAGCAAGGTGATGATTTTAGAGACCTGCTGTCCATAAGACTTAGAAAACTCAGCAGTTTTCATGGAGCTTTTGATGTGTTTTAGATTACTTGGCTCCAAACCGCTTTCCCCTTCCTGTGTCTGACATAGAACATAAATATGGATACAGAACTGGTAGATTGTCTTGGACAGATACAAGGGTATCCAGGCATGTCAATGTTACAAATAAAAGGTTTTTTTCTTACCATGGAAGTAAATTGTAGCACTTTTGAAAGTGCACAGGATAAAATATTGGACTAAATACAGATATTAAAACAAAGGATATCAGGGTTCCCCTAGAAAGAGGGTGAAAAACACTGGATATATCTTGCTAAGAAAAATTACTTGTATTTCCAGATACAAGAAGGATAATGTGTTCTTTATTATAAATCCATGTGTTAGTATTGTCATTAAGATATCATGTTCAGATGTTTATTAAAATTAGCATGCAAGACCAACATCTCAGAAATAACCTTAGAAATAAACTTCTGTCCAGAATTTTGTGTCATAATTCTTTTGTTGCTCCACCTCTTCCTTAGGTCCTGTGATATCCTATGGCGTTTCTGGGTAACCTGTAACAGAAAATTGAAACATGTATCTTCCTCTTTCTTGCTGCTTCTTAGTCTTTCAGAGTTCTATCACACCTTGACTAAAAGTCTTAATGAAGTGGCAGCTGGTAAGTGCCTCCTATCTGCCATCAAAGTGCATGGACTATACCTGAACCTTGCTGCTTTAATTTTTCTGAATAGCTGATTCTGATTAGAATTATTCCAAACCACAGGAGAAATCGATCTGTTAGTTCAGTGTTTGCCTAAACTAAGGTTAAGTGTACAACTGGTGGTCTTCAAATTCATTCAAAGTTTTCCGGCTGCCACCTGCCTTTGTATCAATGAGTTAAAGTGTAAGGTGAATTGATCTGTGTTGGATTGTGATGGTAGGCTTGAAAATGCAACAAATTAAAAGAGACGTGAAGAATCCCATGAGCAGCAATGTATATTCTCATTCCCACTTGATAAGCTTCTACATTGGCTTATGCTGTTATTGTGGAACTTTTAATGAGCTGCCTTAGAATTGCTTCAGGTAAATAGTTAGACGGAATGTACTGGAGAAGGTAGCATGAAAATCCTGAATAAAGCAGCTCCGTAGCTCCTGGATAGCAAAGCTTTTCTTTCTCTCCTGGAAAGAATGGAGTTTACCTGATGTTACTTACATCTTAAAAACATTCTTGACAATGGGCAATGAGTACTGTCAGCAAATCCTCCGCATTGTACTAAACATAATGAGCTGTTCTGCTCACCATAGGCTGTTTCCAGCCCACTTTTGAGTTTTATTGCCTTTGATTTGGGGAAATATGTGCAACATAGTGAAAAAATGTGCTGTATATTTAGGGCAAATATTTCCTTTATTGTTCTTGGTGCTGATGAGACCAACCCAAACTAGTTGGTCTAACTGCTCCATGACCTGATAGCTGATACTATGTTGCATCTGAGAAGATGATTATTTTTTCTACAGTATTTCTAAATATTATTTTATGGTATTAATGATAGTATCTATAAAGACTACACTGCATATACCCCATGTGTGCAAAGTTTCCATAACTAGATTAAAAAAAAGTTTTCCTATATACCATAAAACAGTATAATGTAAGGTCAGTTTGAACTCATGATTAGAAACTTTCCAATGGTCTAGATTAATATCTCAGGTTAGTCTAGTGTGTAGTGGCATTGCCTTAGATGCAGGGAGAAGATGGTACTGTGTGACTTGTAAGAAAAATTGGTACTGATGACCTGAGGTCACAAAACTCTGCCTTGCAGATCAAATTAATACCAGGACACACTCTTTTTACCCTGGTGAGTTCTATTGATTTCAGTTAAATTGGTTCTGTTACCAGCCAGATTCCAGTTCAGCAAAAGGTTTAGTGGCAATTGTGCACATTTTGGGTACGTCAACACTGAAATATACCTGTTGGATCAAGTTGAAATGTATGTTTTTTAATCTGGAAACATTTTAGACTGATCTTTTATTTAAGTTTTAGATTTGAAACTACACTTAAGGAGGTCTTACTGAAAAATTACAAAGGAAATAGTAAAAAGAAAACCTTTACCAGAACCACTGTTGACTGAAAAGCTTCTTAATGCTTAACTGCTTTGAAATTATATAGGTGATCTGAAGGAAAATTATGTGTATGGAGAACAAAAAAGGATTGTGTGCTCAGATTTTATATTAATTCTTACGTGTCAGACTTGAAGATTGTGTTGGGTAGTGAATAGAAGTTTGATGGTTCTCCAAAATATATGCCTGCTTCTGAGAGAAACAAAAGTGGTCTTTAAGCCTCAGGAGATCAGGCTTTCTTGAAAGTTTTCCAGTACTTCTGTGTTCTATCTTAGATGGAAATGCCATTCAGACAGCCTTTCCCAGAGCATTTTGGTGCTACCAGACTTTGCTTTGTCCAAAGAAGCTTCTTGAACATAACAAAACCCATGAATTATCAAGTATCAAACATGAACATATGGAATTGTTTCATTCACAGTAATACTTAAAAAAAATATTTTCTTGAGAACACTCATGAATCTAAAGCACAGACCTTGTTCTACCTGTCAATTAATGGACTTCAGCAGTTCCCTGGTTTATGTAGTGTGTGTAATTTGTGTTACTGCATTTCCACAATTTTTTGTTTTCTTAGCATGTGCTAGATTTTCCACATAAAACACACTAAACTTGCTTTCCTCTGAAGAAATGCTGCTGCTTCTTGGATGTATGCAGCTGAGTTCATCTTTTCCCCTTCCTGTCCTTTAGGTTTTCTTTTGCTTGAAACAATGGTTTGCTGCTATCTTTATGTATATTTTTATTGCCAAAAGAGAATTTTAAAAAATAAATATTTGTCCTGTGTTTCTTGAATGAGTAATATAATAGCTTGTAAGGGATTACTTGGACATTAGCTTAAATTCTCCTAGTCCAGCTTGTAGATGGAAACTTATTTGATTTCTGCTCATAAATTTTGTGATGCATTTATTATTTTTTTATGTGAGTTGTATTTATTCTCTTTAACATATTTTTTACTGATCTTAGGAAAGCAGTGAGGCAAACCAAATGAAATCTAGGATCCAGAATCTCCAGTTGACTGAGATCAGGCTCTGCTGTCACAGACAACTTTATAATTTGGTGTATTACAAGTATTTATCAGTGGTCCTCCTTGCAACCAGTTAGGTTTCTTGCCCCTCCTAGTTCCTAATTCAGGGAGTTCCAAAATACACTCTGCCATTTTTTGGTCTAAATTTATCTACAGTTTCATGGAAGGAAATTTCTTGTATACTAACATTTTATTTAACCTAGATAACTTTTCTTCCTCAGTGTTGTTTAGAAAGAGAAAAATAATTTCTCTTGCAGACTTTATTTTGCTTGGCTAGCAAATTAGGTTGCCTTATGTCTTACTTACAGTAGGTTAAAGAGGAACCTACCAATCTTTAACCTGTTTCTGGCCACTTACTTCAATGCCCTCTCCCCACTGCTCCCCCCCAAAAAAAAAAAATTAATAAAATAAAGCACTCTACCAATATTTAGTCAACATATCACTACAAACAAATCATAGAGTAATATAAAAGTTTGTGTTGGGAAACACCTTTAAAGATTAGTGCAGAAAATGCAGTGTTAAGATGCAGTATCCCAAGGATACAGGGAAGTTCTAATGCCACTACACAAAGCACTAGTGAAATTCTCTGTGTTCCATTTCAGGATGCAAGTTCTTGCAGTCCATATTAAATTTAAATCTTAGTTGTTTGTCCATGTATTTAAATGTTATCTGTTCCCCTTCTGAGATGGTATCTATGGTAGCACAGCTAATGTCTTCATTTGTGTGATCAAGGAAACTGTTTTCACAATATTTAAATGTAAGCAATGAACAAAAACGGGTGTCAGTATTCATCCCACCTAACTGATGCACCTAAGATAAAAAGGTCATCGCTTTAGAATCTTTCCTAGTCACTGGGGAGAATAACCTCCTTTCATCAGCTGTAAAAGCTAATAAACCTCCTAAGGTAGGCACTTAAATGTGATTATTTGAATACTCTCCTTTCTCTCTTCAGCCATCTTTATTAACATGTCCCTACCTTGTATAAGAATTTATTTGTTCAGTGTCCAAATTGTTGTGAAAAGGTATTTTGCTAGGTGTGTCTAACTTGTAAAAAGTCCTAATCTTACCTCCAAAAGACTTAAAGCCTTTAAGGAGTGGGTAAGAGAGATATAAAATGGTATATGCATGATGTTATCTACTTATAGGTACTGTCTGTTTTAAAAGTGCCTCAGTCTTGTAGTGGTTAGGGAGCTGACATTTGAAGTCCCTGTGATTGTGTAGCTGAAATTAGATATGTGCAGCTATTAACAAAATTATAAGCATAGATGAATGTTTATTAGGTCTTAACTTATGAGAGTATTGTTTGAATAGGTGCCATGATAGGCTGTATCCTGATCAGAGAATGAGAGAGTCTAGAGAGAGGAAGATAGAAGTATAAATATAGAGAAATTGGAAATGATAACTGATCCAATTAACAGCACTTTCTTTTATGTCATCATTATTTTTGAGAAACAGACTTTGGTACATATGCATTAGAGGTTTTGTTAGCAACAATTTGCATCTCTCTGCGCAAAACCTGTAATTTTCACTTTGCTTTTCCTTATGCAGTATTTTAATAATTAATTATTTTCACATTCTGCCTGATATCTCAATGTTCTTAATTTATGGGGAAGTCCCTTTATGTCCTTAATATTTGGACCCTCAAAGAGTGACTTCTTCAAAATGTGAAATTCCCAAACAAAATAGGTGCTTGTATATCCACTTGTATGCACACAGGCTCACAGAATTGAGGTTGGAAGGCAACTTTGGAGGTAATCTAGTCCAATCATCTGCTCAAAGAGGGCCACCTGGAGCTGGTAACTCAGGACCATGGTGTCTGTGTCTGTGAAAGAACCACATAACCACACTTGGGAAGATTAACAATATCTCATTCTCGCTTATTCACTAGATTTTAATTTATTTGATCTAGGACATATTTGTTTGATGTGTTCAACTCTTGAACACAAGCTGAAAGAACTAAAAAAAACAGCAGGAAATACTTATTAAATATTCAGTTCCATCTTTCTACCAGCATTAGTAACACTTTCAGTAGGATGCCCCCAGCTCAAAATTAAACTGCAATAACTTAAATCCTGTCACTTTCTTCAGGAATGAAACCATAGTTGGCTGTCCCATGGAAACATTCCAGTTCCAGGGCATTCTCAGCACTGTTAACAAATGCTTCACACATTCTCTGAAAAGAAGGCACACCAAAGAAATCAAAGTGTAGGTATGCTATACATAGTAATAATAAAGTTGAAAGGGGTATTGTATTGAGTCCCTCTGTGGCTTATTTTTCCAGAGAAGTGAGTAAAATTTTCAAATATAAAAAAAACAAAAAACAAAACCAACAACAAACAACCAACCAAAACCAAACCAAAACAAAACCACCTGGGGTCTCAAATTGCCATATGTCCCTACGGTTCTTTCTCACTTTGGGAATTTTAAATTCAGCAACTAAAATTTCTGTATTTACACTGATACCAAGTAGATTTTAATTGAAGCTGAAATGAATTAGGTCAAACTTTCAGAGATGCTCAAGTAAAATTGAACTTTAAAGTTACTATTGGGTATCTTGATTGAATTACCTAGTATCAGATGGGGTGAAATTTTCAGAATTACATTGAAGGTGAAATTATCCGTGCTCAGCATCTCTAATACTTAGCCCATGCACTCCTGAATCTTAGACTGACTTGGAAAATATAACATGAGGAAAAGTAAATATGAAAAATGCATCTCAGAGCTGAGTATGAAAACTTAGGTGTCAGAGCAGAATACGGCTATGCTGGTAAATAGCACAAAATCAAGAACTGTGAGTACATTTGTATTAATTAACTTAAAACACACCAGGGTTTCTATAATAGTTCTACTTAAGTCGTGTTTCCTTTAGTTAATTTATTTTGCTCTGCATTAGTACAGCAGGTAGTAGAATAGGGCTTTTTCCATAATAAAAGTGCATAGGTATTATAGTATGACAATTGCATACCTCAGGTGCTGTTAAGACATTGTTTAGCTCCATGTCCTCTAAATCATAAACACTGGTACATACAGAACATAAATTTATCTTCTTGATTTTATTACAAAATCTAAAGAGGCTTGGCATGTTTAAAATATAACTAGTCAGTTGAAGGGTGTTACAAACACCCCATGTGTGCACTACCTCCTACATCCTTTTATCTAGACAGTGTTAATTTTGCTTTGTAGCTTTCATTGGTTTGAGACATATCACATTCCTCATTTTCATTAATATAGCTAAAATTCCACTCAAAAAAATTCCCTATGTGTATTGACAACATCATCTGACAGTTCTAATGCTGACACTGCAAGGCAAACACTGTGTACGCATGCATGCAGAGCTTATAAATATTAAACTATGTGTTTATTGCAAATAGTAAGGTTTTAATTCTTCCTGTAGTGGGTTGAGTGGGAGGTGTTGTTTGTTGCTTGGTTGGTTTTTGTATCCAGGATTGTTCTAGCTTTTGGTTTTCATCCTGTTCCACTCTGAACAGGCTGCATCAAAACCCACTGGGAAATGTGTGCATTTCTGTTAATACTTTGCAATACCTTTGGTTACAAAGAAATAGGGCACTTGGGATCAAACGATGTCAAGGCTGAGTCAGATTTGGATAGATATCCAGACATTTTTGTCCTGAAAACTGAGCAAGAACAGGCTTCTTATGAATTTTTATTACCTCTCTGTGTCAGACAGATCAAAAGTGTTATGAGAGTAACCTCTCTCACGATCTTTCTCTCTCACAATCTTTTTTTCTCATGTTTCTTTCACTTATTTCTTAAAGGGGAAGGTTCAGAGAGAACAATGTATTATTTTGAAACGTGCATAACGTGTGCTTTTTGCTTTTATTCTCAAGGAGAGCTTGTATGAAGTAATTTTCTTGTTTATTTATGAAATTCTGTTCTGCTTCTACAACATGGACTTGAGTCAAAACTGATCTTTTGTGACATCCTTCAGAAGCCATATCTTGAGAAACTTATGTTTTGATGAAGGTTCTGTGGACCATTACAGATGACAGTGGGTTTCTAATAACCCAGTGGAAGCATGTAGGTGTTTGAATCCCAATGGGATGTAGGCATCTTGCTTGCTTCTCTCTCTGAACACTGAATTTGGTATCCCTGCTGCAGCTTTTTTTTCTTTTTTTTTTTTCTTTTTTTCTTTTTTTTCCTTGTTTTTTTAATTGGTCTTACTGTGCAGCACTATCTTGCTATGAACTGTAGTGAGAAATTAGTGTCAGCTTGTGCTGTGCAGAATACAAATTGTCAAGAGTGGAAAGCTCATTTAAAGTTTTTTATGCCGGTACATAGAAGAGGCAAAGTAGATAAAAAAAGATAAAGAGCCTAAAGGAACAATGAAAAACTATTGGATAACATGATAGCTGGTAGTAGCAGGGCATGAGAGCTTAATAGGTAGCAGCACTAATGATTCTATGGACGGCTTAGCAAAAGGCAGCCTTGGAGGTGTTTCTGAGATAATTTTGTGGATGTTTATGAGGAGCTCTACCCATGTGTGAAAGACAGCATGAGAAAAAGCCCAGAGCTTATTTTTTAAAATGCAAGAGGTATGAGAAGATATCCATGGCTAATTAGAAGTAGAAGCTGACATTTGGATAATGAACAAGGGATAATCAGTATGAAATAGGTCACAGATAGCAGGGTCATAAGAAGTGAAGAATCTGATTGTTGGTGGCAAATAAGGACAGTACTGGTTTTATCTTCTTGGTGCAGATATGCACCAAGAGTCACTAGGGGTTTTACTGGCTGCAAATTCAGAGTTCATCCAGGGGCAAGATATGGGTCATATTGAAGAAGGACAGCCTGAAACAGCAGCTTCAGGTAGTGAGATCAGTGATACAAAGGAGAACGAATACGTAGACATTGTTGAAAGGCGAGTAAAGATGAAGTGTCTTGTATTTCTTTTAAAGCAGTTAGATACTAAAGAATATTTGTATTGTGAAGGATAGAGCTGAAGAACAGTAGGGAAATTAAAGAGGAAAAACTTCTGTAAAGCTTCAAAATAGAAAATTACTTGTTCTGAAGAGGCTGAAACAACTTTACAAAAATGTTATTGTAAAAATTATTTCTTCCTGAAATCAGCACATTTATTTGAAATACTCAGGTTTTTTAATTGGTATTTTTCCAGTGAATAAACATTTTATTAAAATTTTCTGACCAGGTCTGGCTCAAGCAGAATTTTTGAACAGAGAAGAATTTCCCTTACTACACTGATACCAGCTGAGCTGCCACTTCTTCAGCCTCTTTGTACCTGTACCATCTAGGTGTAGGATGATCTTGTTCGTGATAACTGCTTTCAGTTCAGAAAATGTTCACTGAATTCTCAGCTGGTAAGAGTGATGCCAGACTTTCTTAACTAGTAGTCTCAGCTCATCCTAGTGGTTAAAATCCTATTGAAGTGTCCAGTCAAAGGTGTTTTAAACTTTCTGTTACTCATGGTAACTTTAGCTGTGCACTTTTGCTGAAGAAACATTAATTACTCTGCAATTTTCATATGAGGTTTATCCTCTTGCATTACAGTAGCTCTGAACTGAAGTTACATAAAGTCTACTCTCAGGCAATAATATAAAGAAATTATTGAGAAATGTCTGACTCTATAAACCAAAAATCCCACCTCATTAACTGAAGTTCCATAACTGAAGTTCTGGTTTTCCAGTCCTATGTATTTTTCTCCTCCCTCCTCCTTATACTTTAAAAGAAACTTCATCTCAAGTATCCATTTAGAAACAGTAACTAATTTATCTTTTGGGAAAAGTAGAACAGGGTGAATGAATAATTAGTTCCTTCCAGATATATGCTAATCTTAAAACAACCATTTCAAAGGATGCTTTTAAGACAGTTTATTTGTGATGAAGAAAAAAATTAACTGCATTTTCCTGGAATCATCACTGCCAGTTTCCAAAAATTATTACATTTTATTTTGAATAAATAAAGATAAATATCAAGGTTCCTGACTATGTTCGAGAAAGAGGGTACTTCTGATACCTCCGAAAAAAAGGGTAAAGATTGATGGTGTTCTGGACTGTTAGGAAGACCTTTTCTGTTGATTCTGTGCTGTCTTTAAACCAAAGACACCGAAAAAGAAGCCAGGCCTCAGTCTCCACAAACACATTTAAGGAATTTCCAATAACAGGACAGGATGAGGGCTGTACTGTGGTTTCTCAGTCAAAAACCCAGTGCATAACCTGAGCGTGTGGAACTGAACCTGGCAGTGATACAGCACATGGGCTTTTGAGTATGCTGCTTTCAGTTTTGCAAACTTGTAAGAGCAATGCTTGCTGCTGTGGCTTGTAGTCCGATCACTTCCTCACACTGTTGCCATGGTACTCATCTGGCAGCAAAACCACATGTGCTGCTATCACTGGGAGAAACCCCAGAATTTTCCATATCAGGAAAGGAAGAGAAGCAGTAACCAAAGCAGGAGGACTACTTTTGGTCTGTCAGGTTTGCACTTTTACTTGTTACATCAAAGTGATGTTATGGGAGCCATAAGGCATGAGAAGCCTTATGGATTATCTTAAAGGACTGTGAGGGGGAAGACACGTTTGATATAGCTAATGCCTCCATTGAATGCACTATGTAGACTCTCCTGGTCCATGTATGTTACTAAGTTCAGTTCAATTCAGAGTGAATGTGACTATGAACCTGTATTAGTATTAATGACTGGGAAATAACAGAAGAGGGAACAAAGCAAATGCAGATGCACTATACATTGAAATCTCCCATTCTAGACACTTTCTTTCTCCCTCCCTTCAGCCTTCTCTAGTTTCCTAGAAGCTGGTCAGTATGTGTACAGACCATTTAAACCTTTCCAAAGGTTCTAAATTCAGGAGCACTTCAATGAATTGTCATCTTGCAATGATGGCAAGTCTGCAGAGTACTGTGTGCTGCTGCTGCCAATGCGGAGAATGGTGATTGTTCATTTTTAGATTGGGCAAAGAGGAGTTATTTTTTTCTTATTTCACTTTCAGCAGAAGCCCAAGAAAATAAAAAACAAAACATGCACAGAGCTTACTTTCTCATGTTTTCAGCCAAATCACTTCAGTGATACTAGGAAATGTAGGACAAAGTGGATGAAGTCTGACCAAATAATACAGTCCTGTCATCAAGAATCAAAAAAGTACCATATATCTTACAGGAATGCAGAAATGGGGGAATCTTCCAGCAGAGTGGAAGAAAGTGACTTCAGCTTGCCTCTTTTCACACTTTTGCCTTGTTCTCTGGGTCTTCCCATCTGCACATCCTGCTGAGATTGGTGACATCCTTCAGCCTTACTGATGGGTCTCGTGTTCATTGCTGGGTAGAGTTTCAAGCTCTGTGTGTGAACCTAGAAGTGCACACTGGGCTTTAATTCATTAGAGGTCCATGATGTCATGGATTTCTTTATGCCAAACTGTCCACTTCTAATTTGTCTTTCAGATTTTTTTACTTGCTGTGCTTTAAATTCAGACTGCAATAGTTTGAGTTCAGGGTTTGTTTTTTTTATAGATTCCTTGCAGGTTTGTGTCAGAAAGTTTTTAAAATACCTTCGAAGAATTACATAAGCTATAGTTCATTGTTTGTACATTGCCACTTGTGGTTTTATTTTAGAAGAGTATGGCTTTTAAGTTGTTTTTTAGAATTATCTTCTTTTATTTTCTGTTTCCCATCTTAAATACAGAGTCCCAAATTTAATTCCCCTGCATCCACAAGTCTCCAGAAACTGGTCGGGTATTACAGATGTAATGTGAATACATCCATAATTTGTCCCACTTCCAGCTCTCATCCTTTCTTTTCTATTCCTGCTAAGTTCTATTTTTCCCCACAGAATTTGGCCTAGGTTGTGTAAAGCTCTAGGGAAATCCTATAGCTGTGTGGGAAATGTCTAACTTTTCTTGTGCTTTCCCAGTCATTGCTCCTCCTCTTTCCTGTTTGGCTTCTGGGATTCTCCCCAAAGAAACCCAGGACATGTCTCTTTTAATACAAGTATACAAGAACATAGCTGTAATGCTGGATTTTGTGCCTCTTTTGAGAGAATGATTAGATGGAAGTTCAAATTACTTGCAGTTCAATTACTGGTATTAGTTAGTTGTCTGTGTTTACGAGCAATAAAGGAGAAAACTTTCAAACAGATTATGATTTAGCCACTACAATTTTCAGTTGGCTAAAAGATAAAAAATAAGATGATGTAGTTTTGATATAAACCAGAAAATTGAATACCAGATTTTATTATTTTAGTTGTCAAGAAGGACATTGTAAGTTTTGAATTTTCCCAGAGAAAGTCACTGTTAGAGCTCAAATTAATGCTTTGCTCTCTGCTCTTACTTGGATTACTTGAACACTGCTGTACTTCATGTTATTAAACTGTTTCAACTTTTGATCAAAGTTCATGCTACCACAAATCACCAGATGGCTGGCTGAAAGGATCTGTACAGTGGTTGTGGGAGCTGCAGGCTGCAGCCCACATGTATTTCCTACAGACTTGCGAAATTCCTCTCTGTCAATGTTCTAGAAATGCAGAGGATGTAGCAGAGTCATGTTCCCTGTTTCTAATACACATGTGAAAGATACATGCATTTTATAATAATCTGATACTGGACACTTAAAAATGAAGTAAAGCTTCAAAGTGCATAGTTACCTGCAGATCTCCTTGTTTGTCCCTGTGTTTTGCTCTCATGCTCTGTTTTTTAGTTTGCAGTGTTCAGGCAGGAATGCTTTTAGTACACTCTCTAGAAGATAAATGAAAACACATGCATAGCAACTTCAAATCCTGCAATTTAGAATCAGATACTCGTATCCTTAATTATGGTATTTCTGACCATACTACAATAAAGCAGCCTTTGTTTTGATTTGGGGGCTTTGCGATCTGGCTTATTTATAGAGATACTGAATTCTTGTTCCCTGTGTTGATTTTTCTTTTTTCTACACTTTCAATCAACTACTTTTTCCCTTCTCCACTACACCCACTCTGATCAAAATACCATATGTACAAAATTCAGCTGCAAGATTTCTGACTTGCCCTGGGTCCTGGGAACATACCACCCTCATTTTGATCTCTCTAAATTAGCTTCCTGTACAATTTCCTGTCAAACATGAGTTTCATGAGATTTGTCCTTGAATGTGTGTGTGATCCTCCCTTCTCACTGCAATGAAATTTTGGCTGCCTAACTAGCTGGAACATTTTCACTAAGCCTGATTTTATAGGAGTAAATACTAATGAGTTTTATTTATTTATAAAATACTAACTCTCGGAAATCGATCTATTGAGATAATTCAGGTTAACTCCCATGTGAGAATTTTAAGCAGAGGTTTCTGATAGTAATGTGTTTGTGTGAAGAAATCTCTCCTTCCTCACCTCCCCCAGCCTCCCCTGGCATCTTGTAAATTACTTTTCATTTAATTTATTATGATCTCAACTTCATTAATATTCTTACATCTAGATAACATAGGATGAAATTGCAGGAAGAAAGCAGTGTCTACAAGTTAACAAAATCACAGGAACAGTTTTTATTGCAACTTGATATGTGACTAAAGAGAAGATATTAATAAGCATTAAGCATTCTCTAGTGCAAGCGTTTTTTTCTGAGGGATGAGTCCTGAGGTCGTTTTCTGTCCCACTGGGAGGGCTTCTGCTGCAGGATACGTGTATCTCATCTGAAAAATCAGATAAATATGGCTTCCAGTCAGTAACTACTTCCAAAATTTCTTCTCAGATTTGTTCTTTACTACTTTTTTTCAGGGAGATTTAATTCTGTGTGCAGAGCAGGATTAAAAGTACAGATACAAACTTCTAAAAATCTAGTTTCACTTCCCAATTTGTTTCTAAACAGAATTATTTAAGGACTATGTTCTCAAATTGAAGATTTGCAGGGCATGAGGCTAATCATAGGTCTGCTTCTGGTATGGGACACTTTTTCTGTTGAGTGCCAGACATAAGCTAGGAAGCAAAAAAGCTCAAAGAACCATCTCCAGGTAAAAAAAGTAATAATACCTGTTTTGTAATAGTTTGCTGAAAACAATTAGGGAAAGCAGCAACTACGTATGTTTTGTTTTCATGCAATATTTCTAAGAAAACTGTCAAAAAAATCAAAAGAAAAAAATCTTAACACTGAAATTTTCATGAAATTATGTGATGTTAAAAAATGGTGAATGGTGCACGGTGTTTTAAGGATAAATTGTGCTCTAAATTAATTTGTGAAATTGCAAGAATACTTTGCACCCACAGCTGGGAAACTTCAGAACAGACATGAGCTAGAGGAACAACTCCTGAGAGCAGAACACGTCTTTTTGTAATCTGATTATTGAAGTTGCATGATGAGTTATGCTGCAAGCATTGTATCCAATTTGTCGCTCTTTTTTTTGGCATACTGTATCTAAGATTTAGTGTAGTGATACTGTATGGTTGATTGAATGAGTCCAATATTATCCTTCAATCAGGTCAGGTCTAGCTACAGAGGTGAAAACATTTTTTGTTTTCATAGCTTCTTGCTCATGACCATTTCTTCTGATTATTATTCTTGTGGTGAATGGAGTTCAGTCCAGCTGGCAGCTGGTCACAAGTGGTGTTCCCCAGAGCTCAGTACTGGGGCCAGTTCTGTTTAATATGTTTATCCATGACCAGGACTAGAGGATTGAGTGCACCCTCAGTAAGTTTGCAGATAACATCAAATTGGCTGGTAGCGTTGATCTGCTTGAGGGTAGGAAGGCTCTACAGTGGGACCTGGACAGGATCGATGGGCCAAGGCCAGTTGCATGAGGTTCAACAAAGCCACGTGTTGGGTCCTGCACCTGTGTCACAGCAACCGCAGGCAATGCTACAGGCTTGGGGAAGAGTGGCTGGAAAGCTGATCAGAGGAAAAGGACCTGGGGATGCTGGTCAACAGCAGCTGAATATGAGCCAGCAGTGTGCCCAGGTGGCCAAGAAGGCC
Source organism: Apus apus (assembly GCF_020740795.1). NCBI lineage: Eukaryota > Metazoa > Chordata > Aves > Apodiformes > Apodidae > Apus > Apus apus. The sequence goes on along the minus strand of NC_067285.1, from coordinate 57,112,305 downwards.
AACAGCATCCTGGCCTATATCAGCAATATAACTAGGCCAGCAGGACTAGGGAAGTGATTGTCCCCCTGTACTTGGCACTGGTGAGGCCACACCTTGAATACTGTGTCCAGTTTTGGGCCTCTCACTACAAGAAGGACATTGAGTTGCTGGACTGAGTCAAGAGAAGGGCAATGAAGCTGATGAAGGGTCTGGAGAACAAGTCTGATGAGGAGCATCTGAGGGAACTGGGTTTGTTTAGCGTGGAGAAAAGGAGGCTGAGGAGAGGAGACCTTATCACTCTGTACAACTACCCGAAAGGAGGTTGTGACAAGGTAGGGATCAGTCTCTTCTCTCAAGTAACAAGTGATAGTTCAAGAGGAAATGGCCTCAAGTTGCATCAGTAGAGGTTTAGATTGGACATTAGGTAAAATTTCTTTACTGAAAGAGTGGTCAAGCATTAGAACAAGCTGCCCAGGGAAGTAGTGCAGTCACCATCCCTACAGGAATTTGAAAGACATGTAGAAGTGGTGCTTGAGGACATAGTTTAGTGGTGGACTGGGCAGTGTTAGGTTAACAGTTGGATTTGATGCTCTTAAAGGTCTTTTCCAACCTAAATGATTCTATGATTTCCTTGTCATCCCCTTTTAACCTAACTTATGACAAAAACCTGTCAACTTCTCTGTAGGTGTTAGGAATAAAAGCATAGGAGAATATTGATGTGCCCTCTGGCACTTTTTGTATGCACTTTTTGCTAGATTTTTCAGGTCTGAAACACATCTTTTGCTCTGTAGAACAGCTGGCATAGTGGGGTCTTGACCTTGCAAACTTCAGTTATAGAGACAGCTAAAGTCACGAGGCCAGATTTAGAGTTGAGATACGAATTGTCTTTCAAGTTTGTATTCAGATACCTAGCGGCTGACTTCTGGATTTGGATGTAGCTTGGCACAGGCAGATCAAGATTCTCTTTCCTGGGATTGTTCCCAGTACCAGATATCAGGTTCTTGGCAATCTAATACATTCTTAGCTGTGAAATGGGACTCCCTCCAGCCCCTTGTGCATAAATAGCAGGGAAATGGCTGCAAAACCTATGGGGATGCTGACTACATGCATACTGACAGATCTTTTAGTTCTAACCATTCCCTACAATTTGACACCAATACTTAGTCTGAGCCCAAACCAATGTGCAGCTCTGTATTTCAGACATGCAATCAACAACTGCAGCTGACTAGGAAATAGTAAAAAGTCTTCTTGTTATGACACTAGTCCCCCATTCCTTCCTCTGCCAAAATCTATTCAGTCTTTGAAGCCCGTACTAGCTTGAACCCTATGCCTAATTCTTAACAACCCCTAATTCCAAAAAGCAGGAATTAGTCAGAGGAGCTGTTGCTAACTCTCTTAAACAGCTTAGCTCTCCCAGGAAGCCCTGTTGTATCAGAAGTGTGGCAGGGAAATCAAGGGTGAAATAATGCTTCCTTTTTCTGTCAAATTGGGTGAGAATCTAAAATCTGTCTGGAAATCACATATTATGGATTCAGTTTCACCTAAAAATTATTGGAGATTGTTTCAACCTTCTTTCCCTTAACAAGTACAATGTGCCAGGTGCCTGTGTACACTGGATGGTGCCTTTTTTTTCATTTCAGGACATGAGACAGTCATAGTTATGTCTTGTGGAGAGAAAGAGCACGGCGTAAGTCAGTTGTAAAGGCTGGTATGCAGGCTGGTTTTGGATAATGGTGTACAAAGTATGTGAGGGGTTGTAAACAGGTTTTTCACATGACTTCTTGGTGATGGGGAGGATACTACAGTTCATGTAAGACATAAGAGAAAGTAGAGCTAAATCTAGAATTAAGGCTTTTTATTTATTAATACACATCTTTAGAGAGGTCTGTGATACACCTGTGTCTGGATAGAGCTGATAGTCAGGAAGTGCACTTGAAGGACTTAGTTTCTGACCGTTTTGTTGGCCAGTTCTGGGAGGTTCTCCAGACTGCTTGGGGAACTTGGCTGGGGCTTTTGGTGCATGGGCTGGAAAGAGTAGGGAAGGTATTTGGATTTTCAAAATGAGTGGCAGAACAAGCCAGTGGCTGATGTCAGGATGGGTCACCTGAGAAAACTTTTGGCTAAGACTTTCAGGTGTGACTTGAAAGGAGAAGCTTGTTTTATGATTAGTTAGAAAAGGAATATGTGCAAGGTACGATAATTAGGAGTTCTTCATGCTTGTGAACTGTGATCCACAAGAACTGAGGAGTGGGTTCACTTCCCTGGCACATCCTGTCTAGGTATCCACAAGTCTTGCTAATGTCTTAGAGTAGTGGTATGGGGTAGAGAGCTGCTAAACAGATTTTCATCTATGCTGGTTGCCTATGAATAGGGTTATTAAAAAATGAGAGGGCATAAAAGCACTTTGTCTTCACTGCAGATGCTGTTGGGTTAGTTTAACAGTTAACATCTTGCCAGAAAAGATGTGTGCTAGGTTCAGTTAGTATTAGTCTGTCCCAAAGAACAGATATGGTAACTGGCTGTCTAAGGCAGCAGTTTATAGCGCCTAGCAAAAATCTAGCGTACTTACGTGTAAGGAAACAAGATGTTCATTCTGGAAACTTAATCCCTACCTCTTGCCCTTGCCATTGCTGCTGACATAAAGGTTGCATGTGTGAGTTAAGACTGTCCAGATAGTCTCTCTTAGAAGAAATAATCACAGCTTCTATATTCTCTCTTATCCATGGCCTTTTCAGGAACAAAAAGCCTTGCAATGTAAGATTTTCCTTTTCCATCTTTGCTCCCTGGCCCCTTTCCCCTCTCTGTGCCTCCATCGCAACCTAAAATTTCCTTCTTCTGTAGTAGAGGAAGAAATAGGAACAGCCTTGGAGGTAAAGAGGTTCAGCAAGTATCAAGAACAGAAAAAAACAGGTGGATGGAAGAAAGGATGAGGAAGAAAACAAAATTTTTTTTCTAACTGTAGTTAATTTTCTGAAGGTGGATGGAAGGAGAATTGTGCCCAGTTAGATATAGAAAATACATATATCAATGTGCATTTTGAAAGAGAGCAGTTACAGCTTTACCCTCTTATCTTTTCTCTTTGAACTATCATTTTGTCCTAGTCTATATTTAGCAGATACAATATGGCAAGGGCTAGAAGAGGAGCTGTTATTTACCGTGTAAGCCCAGAACATGCTTCAGCCCTTTTAAGGCTAAGTGACTAAGTACCTGGAAGTGTATTATACAGATCCCTTACCACTTATTGCTAACTATTATTAGAGAAGATAGATTTCTCTCAGAGAGATTATAATCCATTAGTGATTTGCAAAAATTCTATATATATAATTTTTTAAAAGACTAACTATAGCTGAATATGACACTCCTGCGTTCCAAATAGTACATCACTGTATTATCTGGTAATTTTGGGTAAATATTACATGTTTAAAGACTGCTATTCCAGAGTTCATGGGCAAAACAAATACCCCTTATGACCTAATTAATTTCTAGTTTGTCTGCATATAGCCCAGGATTTGGTTCTGATTTACCTGTTCAAGGTGTTGATGCTTCTGGTTATATACCAAAGTAAGGCTACTAGCAAAAAACAGGTGCTTACCACTGCTTAGAACTTGTGTGACAAAACTTTCTGTACATTGTCCTCAATTTAGCTGTCTATACTCTGCTTAAAATGCCCTTCAGAAACTTTCATTTTCTCTTTGAATCTTTCTTTAACCAATTTTTACCTGATCTGGTCAATGAAAGTAGTAGTGTTTTTCTTTTTACAGGATAATTAGTATTTGTCTAATCTGCACCTAGTCTCGTAAGACAGGTAATGAATATTTTGGCAGCTTATGTTAAAGACAGAAATGTTGTTTTATGCAAGAATAGGCAAAGAGAGGTGAAAAGTCTGGCCAAAATTTATACAGGGCATCTGTATAATACTGTAAATAGTTCTTGCAAACATTTTTATTATTTCTAAATTGTGACAAGAACAATCTTGTTTCTTTCACCATGGCTACTGGAAGCTTTAGAAAATCTTTTTTTCCTGGGCACTAAGAAATCATTTAGCATAGGAAATTGGTTCAAATACATTAAAGTTGTTTATTAGCCCGAAGATTCCATGAAACTTTTGTCACTTAGGGAACATTTTCCTCACTGACTTGCAGAACAGAGTCACTTTACAAGTATCTCCTACTCAGGAAGCAATACCTGGTAGGTTGAATGAATCTGTGTTTCATTTGAAGGAAATTATTCAAAGTAAATCTGAACGGTCTATGTATTTACAGTCAATCATTTAGAAACCATTTTAGAAAAAAAAAAAAAGGACAGATAGCATGTTCAGTGAGGTTGTTTTCTTGGAAAAGTGGATGCTAGGACTAAGCAAGTGATGGCTTTTATTCACTGTATGAACATCAGTATCTGATAGTTTTCTTTAGTTCTTTGTTCTACCTGCTTTTTCTCTTTCTTCCTCTACTTCAGAAAGGAACTAAATAAAAATTTAAATTGAAACATAATGTTTCTTTTAAATCCAAGGTTTTAATTATTAACAAATAAAACAGGGAGATTTTGTTCTGATGTAGTAAATGGTAGACAAAAAGAAAGGAAAGCAAAATGCTTTTCTGAGGACTGGAACATAAAATTCATATGAGCTCATGATGGATAGACCTCTATTCTCAGGAGATGCTCCGTGCTTTAGTGGGAACCCATGACCACTTTCCTAAGGGTTGGCAAAGTGCCCAGTAAGAAAATCAACTTTTTAACTATTATATGGTGTACTCACTTGCAAGTTTGCAGGTGGAAACTTTGTAGTTCTTCATTAACTGTAAGACAAATCATGTTCAACTATTATTTTTCCACACCATCACTGTAATTAAAGCTTGTTGGAAAATAAAAAGGGAAGAATGTTTTATGAGAAAATGTAGCTGTCAGAAAATCCAGAGAAACCCTTAAAGTTCCTACTGAAAATTAGCCAGTTATGCAACAAGATCTTTCTATAACACAGCTGGATTTAAAAAATTATAAAAAGATGTTGTCCATCTTTCTAAAGTCTACTTTGTTACTTTGTTCCTTTTGTTCCTGGTCAGCACCAGCTTACAAAACATGAGCTTTAATTGTTGCTCAAGAAATACACCCAGTGACTCTAATGAGTTTCTTCAGTGACCCTTCAGTAATGCGGTCTGATTTGATCTCAAAGATCAAAAAGTTTCATTGCTTCCAGAAGACTGAAAACCCTTTGCTCATACAGAGGCAGCCCTCCATGCAACTTTCAGCAAGCTATTTTGACTTTAGCCTCAGGTCTGCCACTTCAGATTCCCCTTCTTTGACATCCTGGAGGCATGTTGCTCTGGCCAAAAGCCAGCTCCCTTCTTGGCTGGATTTCATGACAGCAGCTGCTTAGCCCATGCCATCTACCTGTCAGCCATTCTCCTAGGTTCTCTTTCGGTCTCTTTGCCTCTTTCCTCATTTTTTCTTTCAACCCTTTCCTTAACCTTCATTTAACTAAACCTAGTTTTCTAACTACAAAGGAACAGTTAAGATCAATCCTGTTTATCCTTTACTGTGTATGTTTGTAGTTAAACCTGGAGAATATAATTTTCTAAAGTTTATCCTTTACTGTGCATGTTTGTAGTTAAACCTGGAGAATATAATTTTCTAAAGTTTATCCTTTACTGTGCATGTTTGTAGTTAAACCTGGAGAATATAATTTTCTAAAGTGGCACTGCAGCAAATAAAAAACTGTTATTCTTGGTAAACTATTATCAGTTGTTTAATCATTATTTGTTTTTTAAATAGTAAAGCCATCTGTGCCTCTGATTTATGAGCATGTTTTGGTACAAGCAAGATTTCCTTGTTCCCCATCCTCCCACTCCAGAATGCACTTTCTTCTGCAGTAATGGAAGGCAAGGTGGATGCTTGACTTGAGCATTAATGTACTTGTATTTATGTGATGTCATAATTCAGTTTGAATACTTACTTCTCTTAAACTACATAAAGAATAAATGTATGAAATCAAACTTTGAAATCTCCCCTGAAATAATTTATTTTAAAACAATTACCAGTTTATTTTTGGACTTATGTAAGTACAGAGGAAAACAGGGATGAGATGGCAAAAGCATTTGTGTTGACTGGAGATGTCCTGCAGAGTGGAACAGACTGTGCTGTAATACAGTTCTCCAAGTACCAATCAACTTTTTTTGGTTCCATGTTGTTCCCAACATAGTTTGGGCTGTCATCTGGATCTAAATCTAATCCTGTCTTTTTATGTTACCCTAAGTTTTGAAATAAGGGGGAATTTTTGACAAGAACTGCTCTTGGCAGTTTAACAAATGCAGCAGTAGCATACAGTCAGTTCTGTATCTGCTGGGTTATGCAGAAGGGCACAGTCACACCTGCTCTGAGAATTTTCAGATGCATCCTTTAAAACATTTTTTCAAACTTCAATATAGTGAATTGTTGGCCTTTGCAACTACATTATATTTCATATAGCTATACCTTATGAAAATACTCAGTGAAGCCATTACTTGATATACTTCAGAAATCAGTGGGGAAAGGGAAGAGTTTCTCTGTTTACTGTTTTCCTTCTCTGATGCGCAAATGGAGTCTGGTTGCCAATACTGAGGTCTGAGCACATCTGCTAGAAGATAGCAATCATTTTTTGGAAGGGAAAATTTCCTCAGTATCCAGGAGTTAAGGCTCCTCCTCTGTCTCGCATTTCTAAGGAGTCTGTTTGTGCTCTGGTCCTTTTCGCATTGCTGAGTGCTTCAGGTTAAGATAAACTAAATCTACGTTGAAATGGAGTGTGTCTTCTTGAAAACCATCTATGTTTGCTTTTTTAAAAAAACACTATAATTCCAACAGGAACCTGTCCTGAGTGTTTAAGAAATAGCCAACCAAACATCCTTTACTTCTGGCTTGAAATTGTCTAAGTCCTATTAATAGCATTTTCTTTTAACTTTATTAGGTTGAAATACTTTATATCATATTTCTCTTTCCTGGCCAGTAATTACAGGATGGACTAAGTTCCCCACTTAACTAGTTTTCGTTATGCTAGACAGGTTATACTCCTACTGCCCAGGGAGGTTGTGGAGACTCCCTCTCTGGAGATATTCAATACCTGCCTGGATGCAGTCCTGAGTAATGTGCTCTAGACAATCCTGCGGTAGCAGGGGAGTTGGACTAGATGATCTCTAGAGGTCCCTCCCAACTATGACAATTCCATGATTTCATAATATGTAACGTTAATGTTTAGCATTGCTCATAGTTCTTCTGATCATCAGCTACTCTAATTCTCCTTTTCAAAACAGTCTTCAGATTATTAGGACTCTCAAAGACTGGACATCAGATCTGAACATGGTATTCTCTTTGTGTAATACCTTTGCCAAATACTGGAGTATAATTGTTTTCTATTGATGCTCTAGAATCCCTTGCATAGGTATTCATTGATTATGTTTGTCCTTTTTGGTCCCACAAGCACCCCAGGCACTTCATGACTACCTAATTATCCTCTAAACTTTCTAGTCCTATCCAGTGTCATGGTTTTTCCATCAATATAACATTTTGGTTTGTACATTTATTATTTATTTTACTTAGACTTAACATACGACTTCAAAAAAGTCACATGCAGCTTGCAAGCACCCAAATTACTGAGAAATGCAAATCAGCAAACTTTCCTATTTACCAATCCTCCACTCATTCTACAATCAGCAAACTAAATAATCCTTTTATGTATCCCTGATCAGCAAGAGGATTGATAGATTAATGGTATAGCATCAAGCAATGGTTTTGTGATTTTGTTCATGCTGTAGAACACAAAACATATGGGCACATTTCCAAGTTGTGCCATTTCTTCCTGGACACTCGTTTATACAAAGCTGGTGTGGAGGCTGTGGGCTCTATGTGATGCTCAGGGTCAGCTCCAAATGTGGTGAAACAATAGGACTGCACAATGAATTTTGAAGCACAATGGCCACATGGTTCCATATGACCTAGTTGATTCACTGGAAGTGTGTCACTTCAATTAGGATTTTGGTTCATGGTTTTATTTTGACAGCAACCTCTGTTAATCTAAATGTGTGCCATATTGTTTTGTGTTGTTCTGTTTTCTAAAGAAAAAAACGCTACATTCACATCAGGCTGAGCTTGCTTTCCTATTCCCCAAAGGGCTTGAAGCTGCTTTCTCTCCAAATACAGAACTATCCCACTCTCTTGGGTCTGTGTTGACTCTCTGATTTGCTCTGATTGTTAGGCAGCTCTCAATAGCAAAGACTTTGTAGTTAAAATAATGAGGATTTGGAGTTTAAGCAGCTACAATTCCTGCTCACATGTAATTGTATTTTAAAAAATTAGGCATGTGGCATCAAAGCTATCTTCCTAGCCACTTTTGAAGATCATAACCATGCTTTTTGCCCATGATTTTGTCAGAACAAAGAAATGTAAAGTTAGCTGGAACATTAAGGAACAGTTTCCCATACTCACCTACAGATGTCTGTTTCAGAGTGGTTTGCAGAACGATTGCTCCATGTGCTACCACTTACCCAGGCCACAGCATCACTCACTTGTTTCTTGTAGTCTCTCTTAAAAAAATATTGGTAGCTTCAAAGCAAATGAGTTAACTGAACTGCTGAGAATCTCAGCATTTTTCCACGACTGCTTCAAAGCAAAATTATCCCTTGCAATTTTTTTTTTTTTTAATAAGCAGACTTCTGTCTCCATGTCTTCCCCTCGTCTTTCCTGTCTTGGAACAATTTGATGTGTGAATCGTGATACTTGCCACTATCAGACCAAAATTCCCTGGACTACACTCCACAAAAGCAGCAGTGAACTTGACAGAGAAAAACATGGGCCTATTTGTAAGGCAGAAACAACAAGGACTTCACGCTTTGTGTTTCTGATGTTTGCTTGTTCTTTATCTGCTGTGCAAATTAATTCCGTTTTTTGTTACAAGGCACTGGGGTACTTTTGTTTACTTGTTTTTTTAAACAAACTTTATGCAAAATACTATACAAGAACTTTTCTTCCCTTCCCAGCTGCGCTCTTTTCTGAATCTACATCCATCAAAATAATTCTAAATCAACTTAAGACTTAGTATAAAACAGTTCTTAAACATCAAATTTTCTAAATTTATTTTCTAAGATGCTAATTAAAAACTTTCCTCTATTTCTGACATAGGTGTCTCTTGCCACTTTCTCCCCAGCAGACTGTCTGCTATTTGTAAACTTGTACCATTGCTGTGCAAGCACAAAGACATTGTTCAGCAGGAAAAGTAACCAAGGATTGTTTTGCTAATGCTTCTATCCATGTTACATATACATTCAAGTTACTCATGTGCACATTTCGAAAATCTGTTCCCAGGATACTACTGGAAAAAAACTCCAACAAATTCTCTGACTTCACTTTTATCAGTGAGTTTGTTTTGCTTTTGTTTGTTTGTAGTTTTGGGGAGTCATATGATAACAACTAATTTTTCAATTTTCTCCTTTATTAGTGTTTGCCAATGATCTGCTTACAACTCTATACTCTTACAAAATGTACATATAATACTTGTTTCTGAATAGTAAGATACACACTGCAGAAGGCAGAATTTTAAAGACCTAAAGGAAAACAAATTATGTGTATGTGTGCATATATAAAATGGATTCTGATTTTGTTAGCCATAACTCAAGCAACTGCAATCATCTTTGTCATTTCCATGTGATTTTCTGGTTATTTTTCTTCAATTAGCAATAGATAAATGTGAAAATGGGTATAACCTAAACAAAGTTAATAATTATTATGGAGAAGAGTGCATGTATTTCAAATATACTTAAAATATGAGCTCTAGTTGTTATTCCTCTCCATGATATACCTTAAATTCTTCCCTTCCACATTTTAAAGTATCTGCATCTAAGACAGAATGACTATCCAGGTTGTCAGGCAGACTGGGCAGGACTTGTGTGATTAAAATGTTGCAATATTTCAAAATACTTATTTGCACTAACAGAATTTTTCTGGAGTGAACTAGCAGTGGTATAAGAGCATCAGTGAAAAACAAACTCAAATCCAGGGGCTCAGTGTTGATTGATTAATTCAGCTGAATTGAAACTAAATTATTTGCCTTAACTATGGCCACATCCCTGTTCTTCATCTCACCTGAATTAGTAATCTTAATCTCCAATATCTTACAAGGGAATGTGACATTTAATCCTTTATTCTAGGTCATTCTAGGTTCAAATGCCCTGGATTTTTTCCGTAACTTCTGAGGAGAAATAGTTGTCACAGACATAGATTCTGCATTGAGATAAAAATTTATACAATTGTTTGAGCAGAAAAAAATTCTCAATCAGAGTGAAGAAGCATTTTGGATTCTCTACTATGAATCAAACAAATCATGTGGTTATACACAGCTTCAAATACCTATAGACTTAAATTTCCCCTGGTATGATTCACAGTCCCAGCTGACTCACTGTATTAGTCCCAACCAGGATGTGTTTTACTTCTGGTGGTGGTCTGTTCCCTTGGATGCAACTCATGTGAATCTCCGTCTCTGCTGCTTTGTTCAGTGACTGGTCTCATGATTACAATTCTGGACAGAGCATTTTTGTTAAATTAGGCTATTGCTTTACTACAGATATGTCTTACTTGTTGCCAGGGCTGATCTCAGGCTCAGGCTCAGGTTTTCGTTCCTTTCTTTTCAGTTCCATATTTTTAGAAGGATTGGCCAAAACCAAAAGGCTGGGACTATGCCTCAAGTTGATTTGAGTGTGGCAAAGCTTCTCCTGAGGGCCATTTCTCTCCTGTCAACCAGCAACAAGAAATCTGGGGTAAGATTTCCTTCCATCTATCTCACAAGACCAGTCACCCCTTGTGAGCAGCAATCACGGAGAGAAATGTTGTGCTTTCGATACTGTTGTACATAGAGGGCGGGGGCTCCACGTGGTTTCTGCTTTTCTGCAGCTCTCTTTTCCAATGCTTGTAAACGTTTTTAGTAGGCGTTTGGTGGGAAGGAAAGTGGTGTGATAACAGAAGAAAAACTGCTGAGACGGCTAAATCCCATCTTCTGCATATACAGCTTAAACACGAGCATGTCCCTCGTGTTCTGCACATGCTTCTTTCTGCTAAAATGCAGCTGGTGAAAGCAGAGCCCAGGCAAACCTGAAATGATGGCGAAGAAGAAACTATTTTTTCAACTTGCTTGTTCTGTATTTTCATCCTCCATTTACAATGGCTGTTTCAGACTATTACTCTGGACACTTTTATTTTTTTTTTTTTTTAAGTTCTCAGTGGTTCTGGAAGCTCAATAAGCTTCAATGGCCACATGTGCAAGTTCCATCATGATGAGTGAGAGCAAGGTTCTTAGTTCAGTGACACACATCTAGCAGCAGTGATCCATGCATGACTCATGTTTAGCTAACATGGCAGGTATTTGTGCTGAATACTTCTATGTGTTTGAACAAATGTGTCAGTAAGTGATCACATGCATTTCGAATGCTATGTAGCTTTATGACCACCAGCAGTCTTCCCCTTTTTATTTAGGAGGGCGAGGGAGAATGTTATTTTAAAACAAGTCTGAAATGGAAATAACACGTTCATTTGAGGTGTTGAATTAGTTATTGTTAAGAGGATGTATTGTCATAAGTAAACACAGATCATCTAATCTTTCTTTCTGTGATTTTGAATGAAGTAATTGAACTGCATTTATTAGCTGGGCATTTACTTGGTTTATTTGTTCAGTACTTTGAAGAACCTTGCAAAAGCTGCAAGTTAAGTGTGAAGGTATATGACATAGTTTCAGAAAAGTCAGGAACATGCTATAGTGATCCTTTTGTGGTGGTCAAATGATATGAGTAGTTATTTTGCTGCACCAGAAAAGTATATGCATAAGGTTTCAAGGAACTTTTTAGTTGGATAACAACTAGCGTTCAGAGGTTTCACATTTGTTTTTCTGTGCCAAGTGTGTATGGGAGAAGCCTTACAAGGTCAAGAGAAAATAAGCAAAAGTCAAAGACAGACTTGTAAGACAAATAGTAACATCTGGTAAATGACTTCCTTCTGCATCTGTAGAGCTCTTGTTTACTGCAGTGAATGTGAACTGTTTTTCTTGGCAGAACTATAGGATTTAAGTCCGTCAGTCTGGGAATAAAGTTGATACAGGTTTATAATTTTACTGATAGTAACAAATTGCAAATGTAGTTGCCTTTAAAACCGGTACGTAGTAAAAAAAAATAAAATCATCAAATAGTGATGATAAATGGTTAGAAAATAAGTAGGTTTTATTATAAATAATAATTTTTTTGTTAGTTCTTGAGAGGTGTTTTTAATATCTCTAGGGGTTTATACCACAATACAAACTGTTGTTATGCCCTCTGTCAATTGACTATAATGTAAATCCATCTTTGCACTAGTTAAAGGCCCATGTTCTCAGTCAGAGAAACAGTGGAGCAAGGTCTCTATTGCTAGTGATCTAGGCTGTGGACAATACACAAATGAAGGTTTGTGTATCCCTTAAGTCATGGGACAGTCTGCTGAAGAAAGTTAAGTGATAAAGGCAGAGCTGATCTGGTTTGGTGAATTTCTATGATAGCTTTCAGCTGATCCCATACTGCCACACCTCCTGACAGAATATTCAGAGAGGAATGGTCATGCAAACAGAGCCTGATTTCTATGGGAACTGTCTTCCCAGATGAATGTTTTTCTTCTATGGAAAAAAAAACAGAACAAAAAACTGAGAGTACAGATTGCATAATTTTTGATACCATGGGTATAGCAAACAGACAACATGCCCATTCTCCCTCTCCCCATCCACTTTCCTTCTAGTACTTAAATTCTACAGAGGTTAAAAAAAAGTCAGAGGCAGCTGGGCTCCTCAAACAGAAGTTGCAAAGGTTTATTCAGTTGTAGGAGTACTTCAGTGAGTTCATGTAATCATTTCAAGTTTTATTCTCTGGTAATTAGTGTTCCTGTGGTATTTTGCATTACTTGGACATTGTTCAATGCTAAATAGTTGAACTGGAACAACTGAAGTGATTCCCTCTGAGATCAAGACACTTGGGTCAAATGGAAAAAAAGTCCACAGGACTAGCTGATTCATAGACTAAAATCAGACTTGTAGTTTTTGCCTCAAATGCATTGTGGAAACTTCTTTGTAACTTTGAAAAGTTTTAGCTGTGACATTAACTGAAGTCTCTAAGGCTTCAAAATGAAGATTTAATCATGCTTGCAGGAAACAAAAAAGAAGGTTAAAAGAGAAAACAAAGGTGTTCATGTAAAGCTCTTTCTGTAAATTGCATAGAGATACATTTCTAGAACAGTTCAAAAACAGTTATTGAAATTTGGCAATGTGTGTTTATCTGGTATCAAATCCTGCTTGCATTACTTGAAAAATTGGGCTGGTTTCTAGAGGAAAAAAAAGTGGCTGTGTTGTCAGAATTCTTGTTCGTTGCCTAAAGATTACTATCCAGTTTTCATGTCAATATACCAGATTGGCTGCATTGACTTGAACACAATCTCTCCTAATTTAAACTTGTGTTGTGGAACCTGGGCCTTTGCATTTATATTTCTAATAAAGTCTGTTTATTGTCTTTGATAAAAGCAGGAGAACCCAGTCTGCTTGAAAATTGGGATGAATTGTTCAGTTGTCCTTGTAATGAGACACAGTTGTATTTTGCTAAAATATTTGATTAATGTGCTCTTCAGAACTGCATGACTTCCCTATGGATTTCACCAGCCACATGTCAGCAAGTGTAAGAGCCAATTTCTTGCCCTTTGTAAGTCAGGCCAAGACAAGATCTTGGGAGCAGACAGCCATAATGGACCATGAAAGACTGAGAGTAATTATTTTTTGCTAATCAAACATAAATAGCAGGAACCAAGATTTATTTATGGGATAGATGTCTACTGAGAAACCTACCGTTTGTATTTACTGCTTCCAAATAAGATTACTAGAAAATTAACAAAATAAAAGCCTTGTAATATTTGAAAATAAGGACAATTTAAAAACCAATCAGAAAGGTGAAAAATCTCTCATGTATTTAAAAGATAAATCATATCTGCTTTCTGAATAACATGATATCTTTTTATGCTTTTTAAGGTGATAATATTATGAAAATTATTAGGAAAACAGAAAACAGAAGTTTCAAGGTGAGTCAAGCTCAATGTATTTTGAAGGGTTATAATAAATGAAGTTTTAGAGTGTTGACTAGGGCAAGTTATTTATAGTCTGGGTTCAGGCCAGTGCAGTGCTTTATCGGCCCCTGGGTAGCTTAGGGGCAAATTCTACCTTAAGAAGGAAGGAACTTTATTTCTCTGCATTGCAGAAAGTTGCCCAAAGCTACCTCACTTCAGGGACTACAGGATATTAGCATCTTAGGTATTCTCATTCTTTCTCACTCTGCTACCATCTTCTTCTTTTGGGGGATGCTGCAGGGGATGCTTCCTCCATGATGTTGCAGTAGAAAAAGTGTCCCATCCATTTGTGTATCTGCTTGTTCCCTGAATAGACTTTGGAGCGTTCTCAGTATCCTCCTGTCCATTACCTCTGTCACACTCTGGCTCTGCATCTGGCAAAATCTATAATCAAATGCAGGCTTCTTAAGTTGTCAGCAAAATTGAAGCTCTGAATTTTATTACAAAGGGCAAAACACTGCTAATTTTGTTGTGAAAGCTGCGTTCTGTATTTCTTCATACTGATATATTTGGTGTGTATTGTGTATTTATTTGATAGGCTACACTAGGAGTGTGGTGGTTGTTCCCTTCTACTTGGCACACTGGTGAGGCCACACGTGGAGTACTGTCTGCAGTTCTCTAGTGCAAGAGAAAGATGGATCTACTAGAGTCCAGTGAAGGGCCACTAAGATGACTGAGGGACTCTCATGTGGGGAAAGACTGAGAGAGCTGGTACTGTTCAGCTAAGAGAAGAGGAGGCTCAGGGGTGATCTTGTCAATGTATACAAATACCTGAAAGGAGGGTGGAAAGAAGATGGAGACAGGTTCTTTCAAGTGCTGCCCAGTGCCAGGACAAGAGGCAGTGGGCACAAACTGAAACACAGGAGATGCTGCTTTTCTGAAGAACCAAAACCACTTTTTTACTGTGAGGGTGACTGAGCACTGGCACTTATTGCCCAGCAAGGTTGCGGACACTCCCACCCTGGAGATAGTCAAGAGCCATCTGGACCTGTTACTGGGCAGCTGGCTTTAGATGGCCCTGTTTTAGCAAAGGAGTCAGAGCAGATGATCTTCAGAGGTCCTTCCAACCTCAACCGTTCTGTGATTCTGCAAAGGATGAGTATTTAAGCTACACATTAAATAGCTTCTTTCTGGGCTCCTTGGAGCTCAGTACTTCCTAGAAATCCAGATGGAGCCACACTCCACAGTCTTTACAATAGGAAAGAGAGTATCACCCACAAATCAAAAGAACTGTTTTTCTAATCACTGCTGTTACCATCAGTGTACATTAGCCAGTTTAATCCGTATTATAAAGACTCAGCTCTGAAAATATTTGACAAAAGTATCCAATAACCAGTCAATCAGAGCCTGAAATAAATGTTGAAGAGCGGTAGAATGTCTTGGCCCAACTGTCAGACATATCTGGATGCACTGGAGCGTTGTCCAAAGGTTCATTGTGCATGGCTGTGATTCTGACATATGAACACTCTCTGCCCAGATTATTAAAGAAAATAAAGCCATCTGTGTATTATGCTTGCAGGTCACTTCCTTCTTGTTCTTGGAGATAAATGTTGTGAAATATGGAATAGCACCTCTTGTATTTTAAATTAATTTAAGAAGGCATACTATTACTTATGACATAGTAATTACATACAAAAGAAAAGATATAATTCATGTCTTTAGGTGAAAAAAGTTGATTAAAAAAAAAAAAAGTTGTGTGGGAGCAAGTGAACGGGCCTTATAAGTAAAAATATATTTTATTAACAACCAACTAGGACTTCAGGAAAACATATATTATTTTCGAAATAATACCTTTTTTTTTTTTTTTTTTTTTTTTTTTTAAGTACAGCATATGGTTGGAAAGATCCCAAGACTTTTCTGTATATCTGGTAAGTTTTCAGTTATGCTTGAAATGTGTTTATTTCTTTATGATAAACGCGTCATGGGTTCCCACCATCACTGGTATCCTGGGAAAAGGAAAGTAATTTTTTTAATTGCTCTTTGGTGGCAGGTAATGTTCCGCATCTGTCTGTGTCAGATGAAAGTACAGTGCTTTGATGACAGTAAATGCTGCACATTTATACTTGAGATGTTTCCTGTGAGCTTCTGGAAGCTATTGGACTAGATCCTCAGAAAACATGAACAATTACAGTTGTAGTCCGTTTCTCTTACGAGAACACTTTTTAACCTTTGTTTACATCTAGGAAGGGTTAACAGTTGCATTTTAGTTTTATTTAAATAGAGCTTCAGCAAAATCTTTACTTCAAGGACTGTCTTCTGCAAGAGTAATCAACCCATGACAGTCTACTTTTCAACAGTGTAGCAAAGAATGTGTGTGTAAAAAAAGTAATTGCACAAATAATCCAAAAGATATATCCATGACATGCCATCTGCTTTTCCAAAGAAATAGTAGGTAGGTGTCTTAGTGTTTTGTAAGATTAACAAAGGACAATGTCTTTTTTTTTTTAAACTGTTGAATAGCAAATTGCACTGGACCATAAATAGCCTTGACATTCTACAGCCATAATAATTGCATTTTCTGTAGCCCTTGGAAATAGAATTAATGAGAGTTTCTTTTCTCTCTTCCTTGCTCGCACAGGCATATCAAGGTGGGACAGAGTTTTGCCAATTGTTTCCTTTGATGATGGCAGACAAAAATAGTGTTGCAACCAGCCTTTCCCTTTCCTTTTTTAAAAGTTTGCTTGAAAGACTAAGATCAAGAGCTTTTCAGATTTATCAAGAATTAATGACCCTTGTGCAAGTCACACATCCCGTGCCAAACAACCTACATCCTGGCTGGGGTGATGAGTGCAGAGACAAACTCTGACAGGGAGTGTGTCATGGGACTAGCAACTGTACAGGAACAAGTATTGGGAATGACTTCTTACAGGAAAAACAAGGGAAGATTAGGGATTCAGAAAAAGATGTGACCAAGATGTCCATAAAAATCGAAATTGACTAGTCTGACAAGTCTTGAATTTCAAAGTTCTGTTGGATATATATAGAGAGACCCTAATGGGTCTGTTTTTTTTTTTTTTTTCTTGCTGTCTTTTTGGATTTCTTTTATGTTAGTCTGAGACAGAGGTATCCTCTTATGCAGTGATTCCCTCAAGCTTTTCCTACGTATCTGTCTTTTAATCACAGTAAAGAACCCAGGCCTTTTGTTATGATCCCCTCTAGCAGATGAGGATGAGGGGAATAACCCACTCCATTCTAGGCAAGGTTGAGGTACAGTTAGGGAAAACATGCATGGAATTCTTTGTTTTATATTTTTCTCTATGTGCTATAGACCTTTCAAGGAAAGGGGAGAAGCCATTTTGAGTTACTATTCAGTCAGCATCAAATTCAGTTTGGCCTCATTTGGAACAAGGGGAGATCCAGCCTGCAGACAGAGAATGTCTGGACCATGACAGATTGAATCATAATAGGGGAGAGTGGTATTAAACCCTGATTTATTGTGCAAGACTGTTTTAAGCTGTGTTTAAACTCTTCCTGGTCTGTGCCAGAAGACTATTCCAAAGTCTTAGAGTTCTTTCTGTGCAGGTGAGACGGGCCAGGTCAAAATCCTGTGCTTGGGTCCTTACCATGGAGACTTCTGCATCAGGCCTTAAATCAAAATGGCATCAGTCATGCCTACCTATGCCCTTGAGTAAGAACAAGCACCTCTGCAGTATAATAGGGTCTTTGCTAATGCAATTAAGATACCTAGGAAAGAAAAGATGTGAGTTACACAGTTATAAGGCAGCCCCTCCAAATAATGAAATGTTGGGAATCATCCCAATAGTATCAAGAAAAAGTTAGAGGACATTGCTTTGCTGCTGCATAAAAAATTGGCTTTACCTGCATCTTACATACTGTATGTAGGAATTGTCTCCCCATCTCTAAAAGGACATCCTGGAGTTAAAGGAGGTACAGAGAAAGGAAGCTAAAATGTTTAAGAGGCTGCAGCACAACAAGGAGAGACTGGTATGTTTGGAAGTCTCAAGTATGAGGAGAAGGCTGAGAGAGGTGGAACTGACTTTTACGAAGCAATGAAGAGTATAGAGCAAATACATTATTCACCAAACCCTGTATTAATAGAACAAGCGGCTACATGATTTCTTCGGTTATAAATCAGTCTTCTACTAGTTTTATTACTTTGCACACTGCGTAGTTAACTTCTGGTATGTGCTGCCACAGGAGATGGTGGAAGCAGTGTCAGCAGATTAAAAAATTAGACAAAACCATGGACTGGAGTTCCATAAATAGATACTGAAGGGATTAGGCAGGAGGATTCTGCAACAACCCCAATACAGCTCTTGAAGAGGAGACAGAATATTTAGCTAGATGAACCCAGTAAGGTGTTTAATATGTTTTTGTGTTTTTAAGGCTGTCACATAGTGTCTGGTCAAACCAAATGCTAAATATTTAGGTGAATTCTTTTTCCATCAGAATTTTTTTTTTTCTCTCTTTTCTTTTGGGTATGCTATTCCATCTTACGCCCTGTAATACATTAGTCTGTAGGAGCATATGTTAATCTTTCTTTTATCTGTAAATCAGCCATCTCAGCCCTGTGGAACAGAAAGTTGTATCTTGTTGGTTGGTTGGTTGTTGTTGTGGGTTTTTGTCTGGTTTTTGTGTTTGTTTTTTTTAATAAGACACAACCAATGCTTGGAGGTAAGTACCTCACACAGAGAAGAAAGAGGTGGTAGAATTATATTTTGCAATTATATGGTTTTCTTTTTGGAAAGCTGTTTGCAACTACTTGTGATTACACTTAATATTGAAAATAATCTATAAAATAATTTAGAGAAAATGTATTTTCACAACTTAATCTAATTGTGTGGTATTCAGTAACAGCTCAGTTTTGTTAACTTTACTGTTCTCAACTAGTACACTTTATTTTTTGAAATCTTGATGGGATAAGCTGCTAGATCTGACTAAAATTGGCAGAGTCGATCCCTTTTTGGGATCATCTTACGTCACTTCATTCTAGATTTGAGTCTTTTATACTCTGTTTTGAGGAAGGTTGTACTTATTTCATTTTTGGTGAAAGTGAAGACTACTTCTCCCTCTTCCTCTTTTTCCTTCATTTTAGTACTATGTTATTATCAGGCTTGAGAGCATGGATTTTATTTCTCTGCAAGCTAGGTGACATGAGACTGTGAATGCAACTGTGTTAAGCAGCCTTTTGGTCCATCTTTTGGCTTTCATGGATGGTAATGCCTTTGCTATGCTTTCTGGTTTCTGTGAGATGATTTAAAAGAAAGTTATCTATCTGCAGATATCTAAATCCTTTTGCGCTTAGTGTTTTTGTGAATACCGTAATAGTTGACGTTATCATGAGACAGTCATATTTTGTGTCAGCAACAGAGAAGGTTCCAGTGGTGTCACCTATTGCTATCAGTCACTCAGGCAGTTACCCAAGCTCCCAGCAAAACTTAGCTCGCTGTTTGGTAGTTTAGGGGGAGGTGAGGGAAGCAGAGCTGGTGTCTGACAGCCTGCACCTGGGAGTGTACGTGTACTCTTTTATGCCTTATCACATGGTTATACCAGCCAAATACTTTCTTTGTGTGTCAGGAAAAGGCACAGTGACATGAGCTGGCTGCAACTATTTGACAACAGAGTGAGTGGGTCAGGGAGAGAACTGGATGGTTAATTGAAGCTAAGATGCTAAAAGACGTATACCTACAACTCTGATTTTTGATGTGGCTATGATGAAAGAATCAGTGACCTTTGCACTGCTGCTAATGGATCACAGACTCAGGTCTCAGGCAAAATTCTACAAAGCCTAGGTTGCAGTGTTTCTTACCATCAAAAAGATTTTTTAAGATTCATGTTTGGAAGGGAGAAAATTACAGGAACATATTTGCAGAGTTTCTGTTGCTATTTTTTATCTTTATTTCTCAAAGAGACCTTTCAGAGACTTGGAGTAGCAACCTGTTTTTTTTTAACTTTCATCAATGTTGTTTGACTTAGCAAATGACCCTGCAGGCCTTTAGTCTCTTTTTGTGCTCACTGATGGCCAGGACCTCCTGCTTTTACAGACTTGTGCAGCTTGACATGGCTTAAGGCTGCTTCAGTTACAAGCTTCACAAACAGAAGTTAGGTTTGCTATAGCTTCAATGCCAGAAAATAAACACACATACACTTAAAACCCACTGAAAGTAAGACGAAGTATTTCTAGGGTTTGCAGTTCAATGACTACAGCCCTATTCTCAACTAGGGAGTCTAGAGAACAAGTACAGAGTAGAAGGAAGAGTTCTGCCTGCCTTTCATGTACAAAAACCTGACTTATTTATCCTTTTCAAGGCAACAGAATGTCAAGTCAGGTTGTGTTGCCTAAGGCTGCTATGCAGTGAGGGGATTTAAATGTAACCTCTGCATACAGAAAAAGGAAGTCCCTTAATTCATTAAATATTTTATTAGAAATCTCTTAATGCTGGACTTATTCCTAAAGGTAAATATCTCAGAGGCTTTTCAAAGCCTGAATTTCATTATTTAATAATCTGTTTTCAGTAACAGAATTCCCTAGGTCTGAGCTTGTAACTAAGTCCACAGGCTGGAAATATCAGCAGTCCAGGAACTGTTGAATAATTAAGCTATTGGTGCCTGTAAGTGTTAGGGCTTGAATCACTCATTTGATTTTCACAAACTGCTGGGGAAAAAAACGCAGTGAAAAAAGATTACTTAATAGCTCTTTCTAAGGACAAGATGACTTTTGTTTACAATGGCATGGTTTGAAATGAAATTAATTTTTGTTTAGAAAGTAGTATTTATAGGAGAATATTTAGCAGTGCACCTTTATATACCTGGCCCTTTGTGTACAGCAGTTTCACCTGTATGTAATAAGAGTTCTCCTGTCTTCTGAATTCACTGAAAATCCCTACCTCCATTGAGAAGGACATTTTCTGGGACTTTTGTTTGGCAACCTTTTCAAAAGAATTTCTGGGAATAGCCATTGACTGGAAAACACAGTGTTTGGCTGTGGAACAGCATAGCCCTGTACTAAGTATGTGTGCGTAAGTGCTTGCTCTTGTGGTTGCACACATAAATATGTGCACAAGCAGACATTTGCATATGTCCTGTCTCTCAAATGGGAGAAATGTCTCTGAAGGGAACTGAAGGCCAAGTATTCGGACTACTTATTTTGACATCTCAGACACTGAGGTGGAAGTGGAATAATTTTGAACATATCGGATATGATATTGACTGTTCTCTAATTTCAAGCAGATGGAGGCAGGCTAGTCCTCTGAGGGAGTTTCTCATCCATGAATGATGTATGTAATGATTTTGCTTCATCAGAGAAAGAAGATGAGATTGGTTTTATCGCAGTACTGTTTACCCTACAGGAGGACAAAGTGGTGCAATCATAGTTATAGTGTAAGAGAATAGGAGTTAAAGGAGAAATAAGAGAGGTTTTGCAAGCACTAATAATATGCACTCCCTAATTTAATCCAGACAGAAAACAACTGAGTGAATGGCATAACTTAGTACAGAACCAGATACTTTCTTCTGTGGAAAATTTGAGTTCAGTTGCTATGTAGAGTGAGAAGGCTGGATAGAAATGGAGGGGGAGGGAGGAGTGTAAAACGAGATTCTGATTAAATGTTGTAGGACATGAGACTATTTCCTTTGTACTGCTACATGGAATTCTGCACTGACAAATCAAAGAAGTACAATGCAGGAAATCACATATGGACTGTCTAGAATACTTTTTTTTCTTTTGTTGCATATGATAGTATGACAATGCTACCTTTATCTATCCTTAAACTTACTAAGCTAAGGCCTAGAAATAAGTGGTTAGAATTAATCTATTTTTAAATTACATCCATTTGATACTTTGTCATTTTGAAATACTTTGGGACTCTTGTGATCTGTAATGGCAAAACTGCATTCCCTTGGAGTTTATTTGCTCAGTTTACAAGCTTAGACTATATTGACATCACTACTAAGGAAGAACTATATTTTGGTGGTGTGGGAAGCTTTAGCAATGTTATATATACAATATATACACAAACATATATACAAATATATACAAAATCTAACCATACAAAAATTACAGTAAAAATCAGATTTTTAATTCTTTGCTTTCAAACCACCAATAAATTATGAAATAGCAGAATTGGGCTCACCTCTACAACCTCAGTTAGACTCCTCTGTCTTCTGCATGTTCATTATAAAATATTTGGTAATTTTGGCTATCAGCATGAAAATATTTTTCTGGTGACTTTGAGGAGAACAAATTGCCTCAAACATCCAACATAACTCTCACTTTTCAGATCACCAAATATTTTAAAAAAACTATTCTCTTGGCTAGGACTGGCTGAACTTACTTGCTGCCTTGATTTAAATGTCGTATGGACATCTTGTTGTGATTAGCTGTAAAAAGAATGTGGAGATATTAATGGTTGGTCAATATCCTGTGAATTAAGCAGGCTGTGAGTATTTTCTGTAACTGAATAATGGTGAACAGAGGTCTTAAAGTCAAAGAGCTGTTTATGAATGCTAAAAGTCCATCAAAAAGGGTTTATGTTACTATGACAACATCCCATTTCTTTAATAGCTATAGTTTTTTCCAAACTGTTAGTAATAATGTAAAATATGAATACTAAATTTAAAGAATTTACTTTCATTATATCCTCTTGGTTGTTTTCTAAACAAAACCAAAAACAACCTTTATTTTTTAATTGATGAAATTTTAGAATTATTATTTTAGAAAGTAAAAATGTATTATGCAAATTGTGTTTTCACCAAATACCTCCTCATACTTCTGTTTTCCAGGGTATGTTATATGTTATCTGATGGTCATATTTACCCTTTCTTGGCTAGAAAGGGAGAAAATTGAACCTTCTAAAGTGTAGCTTTAATCTCAAACTGATGTTTTCATACACAACCTAATAAAGAAGGCATGTTCTGCCATCTCTTCAGTCTTGAGGCCCAAGACTGTTTTTTTCTAGTTCTTGGTGTTTCTCATAGAACAGATTTTTTTTTTTTTTTTTATCGTAGCCACTGCGATTTGAGAAAATTAGTGCAATATAATTGTATTCTCTTCGACTTCAGTGTCACTGTTATTTAAAGTCAGTACATTTCCTGAAGTGGGCAGGTTTCTTTTCAGCAGTTAGAAGTGTAAATGTGAAAGTTTATTTTTGTTTAGGGTTTTTTGGGGTTTGTTTATTTATTTATAGCAAAAAGCTGCTTGTTACAGACCATTGATTTGTCCAGTGATACTTTCAGTACTAAATCTTGGTGATTTGTATTCTTGAAGTAATTCAGCACTGTAGCAGGAATGGAGGATAAACCAAACTGCATATAATAAGTAACTTTTGGTTCTGAAGGACATAATTCTTGTATTAATGTGTATGTACATGTATGGAATTTACCCCAAACAAAGAGGATTCTGGATGAAATACAATGCTGTGTTGTATTAGATTGGAGTTTTGGAGCACAGGAATGTCTTTTCCTCAGGTCCTTTTAGTCTAATATAATGCCAGTGTATCCTTTAATTCTTCAGATGACCTCTCTGAACCTAAAGTGCATATTTGAAAACACCAGCCAAACAAGTGACAGGAAGCTTATGACATTCTGATTTTATTTGAGACTTGTACTTCAACTTTTTGCTCTTTAAATAACACAAAAGTTTTCTGTTTTGTTTTTTATAGTTGCCAGATTTGTTTCCCCAGCCACCTCACTAAAATAAATCAAAACTATTCCTTCTATGCACTGTACTGTAACCACAGCAGATGTCTTATTTTAATGACATTTTGTCATTTTTTGAGAGGAGAAGCAGCATTAGTGTGTAGGATGAAAGATTATTTAAAATAGTTATATGATATTTAATTAGTTCCAGGTAAGCATCCTCAAATCATCTCAGATTTGCAACAAGTACTTATCACAGACCTTTTAAACTGAGGTAGCTTGTCAGATTTGCTGCCCTGTTCTCACTTACTCTGTGGCAAATATGATGCAGCTTGCTTCCCTTTTTGACTTTAGTTTGAGGATAGCAGGACTTTCATAGGAGCAACATAAGAGGCTTTTACCAGTTTTCCACCAATAGGTAAACTTAGAATTATTTGGGGAACACATGTCCTTGAAGAACAGAAGGAAGAAATAAATAGCTCATCTTGGATGAGTATTCTTAGAATAAACACATGTGTAAATGTAAATGATGTAATGCCCATTATTCTTTAGAATTAAGATTTCCCTTTGGAGTTAGCAGGCAATTAAATGTCAAATTTGATGCAGAAATTGAACCAAGATGTTATTGAATTATTTTTCTGTGTTGCAACAGCCCTAATTTCCTTTTTAAAAATCCAGTTTATTAAGTTGTTTTAAATGTCATAGGTGGGCTTGGATAAATAGCTGTTAGGTCCCTGCATTGATCTTACTAACTGGTATTGTTGGCTTACTGTAAACCACAAAAAGCCATACTGTCATGTGTCAGTCCACAAAATGAATCTTAACATCACCCTGCAGTTTGCTTAAAGGGCCACTCCTAATTCAAGTTTAAAGAATCTACCAGTTGCACCACAGAATTTTGCTGTATCTCTAAAGAAAGGGAAATGAAAGTCAAATGAAGTTTTTAATGCTAAAGATAAAAGTTACTGAATTTCATTACTTAGGTCCTTGCTGTTTTAAACCACTTATTAATGAATTGATTAATTTATAATTATATATAATCTATTATTTAATTGTGTCATTATTTTACTTAAATAATTTGTATTTTGAATTTATTTTAAATATTTCAATTAATTTCAATTTATTATTAATTATTTCTTCCATATAAATTATTCAGCTTTTTATCATTAACTTTCAACATACTCTGACTTTCCAACAGCAGCTGTGCAATATCAGTACACTATACTTTATTGGTAACAGATCTGGTATTTCCTTTAATAATGCTATTTTATCCCTCTCAGGGATTTTCATTGTTTATTCATAACGAAGTTTTCCTACTATACAAATTCTAAACTTTTTCTATACTACAGTTTCAAAGCTTTAGTTCTTGCTACGATAAATGCTGCCATAGTACTTTTCCTCTGAAACAGAATTAAATTGGGAAATAGGAAAATTTTACCCCTATAACATCTTGCTCAAAAGAGTTATGTCTTGGGAAAGGACATTCAGAAATTAATTTTTTTTATATATGTATCTCCTAAACATTTTTGCTTTTCTGGTTTTATTAAGGAACAGAGTTATTTTAAACTAATGATTCCAGCAGCTGATGACGGAAAGAAGACTCAGAGAGATCCAATTATATTGTCCTTTACAAAAACGTCTTTATAGAAATGTGATCTTTCTAGTTTCATGCTAAGGATGACCAAATTCCATTTTATGGTTTCAAAGAAGGACAGAATAGTTGATTGTATTGTCTGTTTTCTTGGGGTTTGAATCCTTTGCACCTTGGCCAGGTCAATAGATGGCAGTTGTTAGGCTTTCTTTCATTTTTTTCTTTTTGACAAGAGTAACCAGTAAATTGCTAGAACACATTTTAATGCATAGTGTTTGAAGATCCAAGGGAAAGATCATGGATTTTTGAAAGAAAGAAGTGGATGATATAAACTGGAAAGATGAAGTAGATGGTTTAGCCCATGGCAGTGAGACTGAAGCCAAAGGCTGTTGGGCACCAGCAGGGTACACTCTGTACATGATGCTGCTAACCCCCAGCTCTTCAAGGTGAGACTCTGCTGGCCAGATGCTCTTTTCATGTAGCCTTATGCAAAACACCTCTGCTGGAACAGAGCAGGTGTACAGCACTTCTGGAAACTCTTAAACATCTTACGATGCCTATTCTGGCAGTTTAAAACTCGATTAGTGTGAACATTTGACCCAAGTATTTAAATTTAAATCAGCACACTCTCCTCTAAATATAATTGAGCTGTGAGGAGAGCAACTACTTTGGGCCAATGCTGTGCTCCAGGTACTTCAAGAAATTTGCAAGTATAGGTGGTAAGGGAGCACAGAAGGTAAACCATGTCTTAAACAGGGTAGATTGTACTAAACAAAGCAAGTATATTTTGAACCTTTATCCTCTGTTAGTAATGTTTGGATCCTCCCCTGATTAGGTCTAAGCAAACTAAGTGGATTATTGTGTTAGAAATGCAGTATTGGAGATTTTTGTTAAGCATTTTAGCTCTGTTAACCTATACCTTAATAAACAACAAATACTGCCACCATATCTATGGCATATTTACTTCTGTTCAGTTGACATTTTTCCATATTCAGGAAAATAAACCAAATTATACAAGACAGCCTACAGCATTCCCCTTTGCATTAGTTTGAATGAATTAAGCAGATTGTACAACCAAGTTTTCTTATGGCTTTTCGGGTGAGAGAAAATGATTGGTTTTGCCAGATCCTTGGCTTCTTTTGAGTGAGGCACAGGGTCTCTGCAAATCCACATTACCTCAGAGAGGGTTTAAAGAATTCACTAGTTCCTAGAGGGTCCATTGCTGGATTAGGCCAATGTAGACATAACAGGAATGCAAATGACTTCCATTATACAATTTTAATAAATGTGATTCACAGGCAACTGTTCCTGCAGCTTGTCCAACAGGAAAAAAAAGTCCAAGCCAACTGCTGAACAAAAATGCTGGAAGCTGTGATGAATTATAATTCCTTTTTGGACAGGAAATGATAAATAGATGACCTAAAGGAAAAGAAAACTTTAGGTAATGTAATTAGGGGGAAAAAAATCCTGTATTATGAACTATGGGCTAAGCACAAAACTTCCAAGTGTAAGAAATGAGGCTCCAAATCTGCAATTGTACTAGAACAAGCCAGAAATGCATACACAAATGATGCAGAAAGCCTTGCAAAAGGTGAGGGTCTCCAGTAAAAGACAATTTCTATGATTCTAAATGCTTATCCAGAGAAAATTAAAAGAAATATATGATTTCACATACAGAAAAGCTCTATCAACAGCCTTAACAATAAAACAGTCACTTCACTGCTACAGTATTGCTCTTTCCTACAGAAGATGGCTAAATTGATTTCTGCTTTCCCATGCCTGAAGAGCACCTTCAGCTTTAGAGCTACTGTGCTTCTGAGCCAAACACCAAACTCAGGGTGATTTGCATAGCCTCTGCCTTTCTTCTATGTCTCATCTGCTCTCTCCTCTTCTTCTGCTTTTATAATGTACTTTCTTATTTTCCTTCCTAAAAGCTAGTTCTTACCCTTTAAGTCCATGTTAAATGGTTGCTAGTATTCGCTCCATTGTCTTTTCACTAAAGGAGAGACACTGTGCCTACAACATGAAACTTAAACTTTCTGTCATCAAGTACAAATCTTAAATCACTCAACAATTTATACATATCCATTCACTGAGAAATCTGTTCTTCAGTGCCTCCATGTATTTTCCTTCTTTTTTCCTCCCTGTTCAGGCCATGCCACTCTCTATGGAATTAAGACTGGCTGTGGGTAACTGTTTAATGCTTCAGTTTGTAGCTGCAGAGCTGTGCAAGGAAGCTTAGTGTGCTTGCCATTATTCTGCTAGCCTTAGATAATAGGATGGAAAATAGTATTCAAAGATGGATTCCTAAATGTCAGAGGGAACAATGCATTTAGAAATTTGTTTGGCCATTTACCATTTCTTTAATCCTAATTTAATAAGATGTTATTTTATTTAAATTATGGAAGGTAACACAGGGTCACATTATCATCACTGGATTCCAGGAAAATTAATGCTATATGTTAGATTTAAACCAGTCTTAGCCATCCACTGGCAGTAAGACCTGTATCTGCTGATGTGTACTATTTAAACCAGTAACAGCCCCTGCAGAACTTAATGCTGTGGTATGTTTCAGTTTCACATGCATGAAGATTGTAATTTGAAGTTGTTGTGTTGGTTGTTGCTGTATGTTTCTCACATTACAGAACAAAGTTTGCTGAAATTTAGAGGAAATATTGGTGGGTTTGCATGATCCTTCTTGATGCCTGCGTACACTGTGAGTCGGTTTTGCCACTTATTAGTTGTATTTAAAAATAAAAGTTCTTTTTAAGTACAGTTGACGTGTGGAGAAGCAGTGTGTGTACAGAAGTGAGTGTAACACTTGAGGTGAAAGTCAGTACTGTCAGCACCAGGCTGACCCAAAGATCCCACATGGGCAGTCTACAAGTGACTCCAGGCATATCCATTAGCTGTTGTCCATCTCCTACTGGCCTTCTTCCTTCCTTAGCCAAGACCATCCTGGTAAGTGTGGCACACTATGCTGGGCAGCTGTGTCCCTGCTTTTATGAGAGTGACAGGAGGATTACATTACTTACTCTGTCATCTTTTTAGCCCAGGAACCTAGTTTGAGGTGATTACTGATGTCTGCTGATTCTGACAGTCAGATTAGTGGCGGAAAAAAATAATAAAAAAAGAAAATATAAAAATATAATATATAAATAAAAACAAAAATATAATATAATATAATATAAAAATATAAAAATATAAAAAATATTTCAACTATATAGGATTCCAGAGCCAGAGACTATCTATTCTGATCCTGTGAGATGGAGATTTTGTACTTAAGTGTTGAATTTTAGATTAAATATTAAGGTCCTGATTTTTCATTGCATTGCGCTAGTGTTATTCCAGGATCAGTATTCTGACTGCATCTTTAAATATTAAATTTATTCTGACAGGATGGAATCTGATATGCAACCTCTGACACTGGGCTCCCATGCTGTTTCTTATGTCACGAGTGATGACAATTGCCAGAAACAGTGACTAGCAGCAGCAAGACACTCAGCAATAATCACGTTAATTGCATTCTATATTTTCAAATATAATTTACAGTTTTAAATTGATGAAAAATTGAGTGTCCTGACATGAGAGCTCAGTATCCTGTAGCAAGCCACTGAGAACAGTAAAGTTTTTCTTACAAGATTGAAGAAAAACAGTCCCTTACTGTGTGAAGAAAGAAGCTGCACCAAACCTGCCAATGATTCAGCATGGTTTTCTAAATTCAAACTGGGCTGCAGCCTGAAGTTTGCAGCAGGGATTCAAACCCTGTAGGGAAACACCAGAGGCTCAAGCCTTTTCCCCAGGAGCTGTCATGGTGCCAGGTAGGGAACCAAACGAGCAGCAAAAAAATGTGTATACTAAAATAGCATAACAAATGGCTCCAGGGCACACAGAGAGACCAGGGCACAGCATTTATTAGCCTAAAAGTAATTAGCAAAATATTGTTAAAAATCATAAGTGGCACGATTGAGATCTAGATGAGTTTTGGAACTCAGCAATATGAAAACCCATGTGTAGTAACAGATTTTGATGCACATTAGGAGGTTTCAGTGACAAGCAGACCAGTTTTGACTGAGAGGAACACAGTATAAAATATAATCTGCTACAGAAACAAAAGGCTCTGAATTAAGTGTAAATTTTCCCAGCAAATTCTGACCTATGCAAGACAGAAGAAACAGACATAACTCTTTACTACAATTAGTCAAGTTAATTGCAGAGAACATTTTCTTGAATTTAGCAATGTTTTTCTAGGTGGAAAATCTTAAAGTGAATAATTAATTTTGCAAATGTGTTTGTTCTTCAAAAGTTTTGAGCAAATATTTTTGAGACTCTATAATTCGAAAATTTGGCTAGTTTTTTGTTTCCTGCAAAAGTGTTACCCAGATTTTAGAAATTCACCTTCAAGAAGAAAACATGCAGGTATTTCTGCTGGCCTGTGCCCAACTCATATCTGCTTAAGTAAGCAAAGCTATGGAAAATGTCACCCACTAATATGAAAAGAGCAAATGTAGTGCCCAGTTCTTTCGTTAAGCTGGATTGTATCAGGAGACAAGGGTTTTAACAAAAAACTAAAAATCTTCATGTGACTACCAAAGAAACACTTTATTCAGTGAAATGGTTGTATATATGTTGTTGCAAAGCGAAATGTCAAATACTGTATTATTGAAGTATTATTGAAGAATCCAGGAGCGAACAGACAGGTGTATGCATGAAGTCAGGACGTAACTTTAGTCAGAAGAAAGGCTGATGCTTTTTTCTCTTTTCGCCACTACTCAAAATAGACCTACAATGTGTCTGAGGGGCACATCTTTGTTGCAGTTTCAACAGCTAGGATATATTTTGCAATATTTTCATCCTTCCAAGTTCTTAAAATACTGTTTCTGAAAGACAACTAGTTGACTGCTTGGTTATGGGGTGAAGGTATCCATGGATATACCAAATTGTCTGCCTCCTCTTTGCTCTTCCATTTGCAGTCAGAGCAGAAGAGGATGAGGGATTCTTGCTGTAGGAGGAGGGTATTTTGGTTTTTTTTGTAGGAACCACGTAGTACTCTTGGTCAGAAAATGTAAAATGTGTTTTTATTTTAATGAACACCAAAATTCATTGCTTGAGTTGCTCCTATCTTTTTCCATGACTAATCCTGCATTTGTATACTGCATAGTAAATCTATCAGTTTTGATAGCACATTATGGCAATGTGTGCTAGCAGGCATATAAATAAGGTTCATGCTTCTGTTTTTGTGAAAAAGGTATATGAGGATCTGAAAACAGCTGAGCATTAAATTAAATGAAAATCAGATTCTGAATATTCTTAGGAAGCAAGTTGCTACAAAATGGTAAGATAACAAACAAAAGCTCAAGCTCAGGTAATAAGATTAGTCCTGATATGCTTTACACAGTCTTAGAGATGATAAAGAATGAGGAGGAAAAAATAATATATTTCTGGGTTTAATTAACTATAATGTAACTATTAGATTAGATAAAATGATATTAGATTGTAATAAAAGGGGAGACAAGTAGTTAATAGATAGATAAGAGCCAGGAAATAGTGTCTTATAAAATAAAGAATTAGAAAATGGTGAGACATGATTCCTGCAGTGCAATTTTAAGAGATTAGTAAAAGAGGGCTTGATAAAAATTGCACATGTCGAGAGTTAAACCAGGCTGAAAATACCTGAAGAACTTCAGGAGAGATGTGTTAAAAATGCCTAGGCAGCTTGTAAAATAATTTCTTTAATGAATATAAGTTATATACATGGAAATTCAGTTATAGTGATTGTATAGACATAAGTAGTTAGCTTATGTCAATATCAAACATGGCAAGAGAGCTTTAAGCAGGAAACAGTACACAAGTTTCAAGATGGAGTCAGAGCACCTAGTGGAGATTCCTAATCTAGGTCCTGGAAGTGAGTGCTCTGGGTGAATGGAGTCTTCTGCCCCACCAGTCCTGTTGACAGCCTCTGTTATCAGGAAATAGGTTTGGGAGGGTCTGATTCGGGGGGGTTCACTTAGTTACATTGGCTGACTTGTTTGTGTTCTGCTGTGTCAAATAGATCTGGTACTTCTAGAACAGCATTAGAAAATTTTAATAAAATTAAGCCAATTAAACTGTGCGTCAATATGTTTTAAAAATTGTAATAATGATGCACTTATGTAAAAATTAATAAAACCATCCTCTGACCTGCTAATATAATTCACTTTACTCAAACAGTCTTATTCTATAGGAGTAGTCATACACCTTCATCCAAGCAATAGCAGTGGTGATGGTTGTGTAATGTTTGATAGGTCTTACTGAAAGCAATTTTATTTATAGGTACTGTGGCTTCGGTTTGGTTTGGTTTGCAGGGAAGGCACAGAATTCCCCAAGGAGCAGCTGTTTGCTTTCCATGTAAAATCCGGAAAGCTATGGTGTACTCAAATGCTTCGACTTTGTTACATGTTATAAATGCTCAAACTATGAGATCTAAAACAATATTTAGACTGAACTGCGAGACAGGATATTTAGATTAAAGAGCTTCATTTTTTTTCTGCTGTAGAGAGGAAAAGCTTTTTACACAGTTTGTATGTAGAGTTGCATTTAGATTTTTATTACCTTCATTGTTTGTACGTTGTGAGTTTTAAGTTTAGACTTAATCCTGAAAACAAGTCCAAGTAAATATTTCTTTATACAAATGTTATTTATTTACACAGGAGATTTATCAACTCTCCTGTGATAATGATAAATAATTTGTTTGCTATTTGGTAATTTTGTAGTAACATGATTTAACGTATATGGGCCAGTAATCCATTCTTAAGCTTTAGGGGACATTTTTGGATTAATAAAAGCCTACAATATGTCTTTCATGCAAATATGCAAGGCACCTACCTAATTCTACCACCACCTGTCACCTGTGACCTAGTAACATTTTCTGAAAAAGTTACAAGTCAAGAATAAAAAAATAACCAAAATCCTTGGCATTTACAAAGTTTTTTTCATCCAAAGACTGTAAAACTGTTTACAAAAAATGCTGAAAAAGCTAGACCTCAAAGCATCTCTTTTTTAGCTGCTGAGTAGAGGTGTTTTCCCATCTGGAAAGCATTAGATGTATTTGTCAAATTACTGGAAAAAAGTAAACAGATCATGTGTTTATCTGTGTTAATGAATGCTTTTTGCCTCCACAAACTTTCCATGTCTCTAGTAAAAAGGCTACTGAGCTGCATTTGCAGAGTGGCTACTATCGTTATGAAGATACCATACCCTGCAGAATAACATTGTCCCCTAAATGCTGTTTTTGGCTTAAATACCTCACCAACAGCTGTGTTCACAACCCGGTTGGTCCAGTGAATAAGGCTTAAAGGTGGGAGTGAGGAGAGCTTGCTTCCACTCCAAAATATGTCACTGGCTTCTTCCTGGACTGAATTTTCTCTCCATGTCTCTTTCACTTAGCATTGCCTTTCTCTTGGAGCTGGTTGATACAGAATGTAGTAGGTTAAGACTGATTAAGGCAGAGCAGTATACATGACCAACCGTTTCTAATCCCTCCAGCTGCTTCAAGTGTTGGATCCCACTGCAGCCAGTCTTGGCCTAGAATCAACTTTATGTGTATTCTTTACCATTTAAACAAAATATAACAATGAAATGCATCTGGATATGGCATACTTTATAGGAGTTAATAAACTGTGAGTAACAGAGTCCTGTGGCACATAAGTTACTGACACTGCATAGGCACACATACCTCTACTCTAGCTTCACTTGTGATTTTGGTGACCAAAGTTGGAAGTCTCAGTCTCTCTTTTCAAGGCATTCAGGGGTCTGATTCCAGTGGTATTCAAGACCAAAACCATCTGTCCTTTAAAGACCTGAGATGAAGACAGAGGTTGATGATTATGCTCCTTCTGAATAACTTTTTTTTTTTTTGTAATAAGGTTCTTTCGTCACACTCTAGACTCATCAAGTATGAAAAATGAAACCTGTGATTCTGAAACCTGTGGTCCTGAAACTACGTAAGAATCAAAGCACTGTAAGGGAAAAACCTTCAAGAGAAAATATTAAATTTGCAGAGAAAAAAAGAAACAAAATTTCAAATGGAGACAAGAGTGAGACTCTGTGGATTATAGCTCTCCACCTTACTGGCACCACAATTAAATGAATCCCCCATTTCTGTCATGAGGCCATGCCTTTTTGCTTCTCTGGGAGCCTGTATACTGGACACAACATATCAGGCCTATTTGTACGAGGCACATGCCAGCTTTCTTGGAGATGGTGCACCACAGGTCATGAGCTAGGGTTGGTGTTGTAACCTGTTCCAGGAAAGGATGTGAAGTCCTGGAGTGTGACATAGTCCTGGCTTGACAGCCTACAAATTCATGTTGGGCTGTGTACAGCTCAGGCACCTGCTCAGATGTGACCTCCAAACCCACCAAAATGTCTGCCTTCAGCTTATTAAGGGTAAATTTCTGGATTATGGGTCCACTGAGATAAGTGACAATGTGCCCATTACAATGCACACAGATGCCTTTGACATTTTTAGATAAATACCATTAGAGAACATAAGCACCATTGTTTCTCCCTTCGAAGGAGAAATATCAACACCTACCAAGGAGACTTTTGAAGAAGTTTGGTTTGTGTGGCTTCTTAAATTCCTTTAGCGTAATCTTTACTCTCCTCCTTGCAGATGGCTTGGCTTCCTTGAAGTCCTGATCTCAATATTATTGAATAAAAATATGTCAGACTGCAATATACTGGAGAAAGATCAAAACAATTTCCACTAATAAATGGGCTTTCCCTTCAATTATTGATTTTACGTATTGATTTTACAAAGTATTGGCAGTAGTGAATTGTCTTTACACACCTGTAAATAAGATAAAAATAATTCAGTTTAGACGTAGTTCTAATAGGGTTCTTAACCAAAAATCAAGAAATTCAAATTATGCTTCTCACAAATTCCATTCATTTTCAGTGCAACAATGAAATCCTGAAGGACAGTGCTGGTACTACTTGTGCTGCTGGTTGTCCAGGTTGTCTAAAATTTCTTATTAAAATAAAATGCTTCAAATTGTATGTAAATTTGCTGAACAGGAAAATTCTTTGGGCTAAATTTTTACATGTTGAATAACTACCTGAGGCTGTTTTATTTTATTCATTTTACTTTTTCATTTCAACTAGAAAAGGCTTGGATGCTTTCAGAGCATCCTGTGGCTGGGGGTCAGGGAAGACAGGGACCCTGGAACTAAATAGTTCTAAGTGTCTGTGGAATTGCATTGTAAGAATTCAGTGATTCTGGGCATCCTGTCCTTTTTGGAAATTTAAGATAGATTTGACAGTCTAGGCTGCTTACTATCAAACATAAACTTTGGTATAGAGCAATTAGTTTAAACTGCAAAAATGGTAATGCTTGGCAAAACTGAGTCCAAATACAGAATTAAGTTTAATGACCCTGCTGGATGACTTTTTTCATCCATAGATGCAAAAGGGCTCTGCAACCCCCTGATAAATCAATTTTGAAGTGCCTCTGTAACAGATGATTAACTATAGGTTAGGTTTGGAGTTGGTAGAGAGACAGCCTAGAGCTACAGTTGGACTGGGGCAAAAGGGGCTCTCCAAGGAAGAAGCAAGCTGAAGGATGTATCTTCATATGGGACTCCATGTGAGTGTTACCAGTTAACATCTAGAGTTCCATTTCCACCTATATTATTCTATGATTATGTATTGAGTCTGGGAAACAATGTGGAATGAAACACAAAAAATCTCTGTGGCTGCAGTTCAAGTTTAAAAAACAGAAAATCTAGAATTATTCTCCCATGGCCTACTCAACCGGAAAGAGTCTGATGCAGCACTGAATTGGCTACTATCCAGTCTAGCTAGGAGGTGAATTGTAATCTTCCTCCTGTAACCCAGCCTTTACCCCCAATGTTCCCAAACCCTCTTCTCCCAAGAGCTCAAGTGGAACTACAAGCTCTGCGAGACACTGACATTCACAAACCAGTCCTCCCACTCTTCTGCCTTGACATTTCCCTCTGCTTAACTGAATTTCCTTCTTGGCCCAGACAACTGCAGGCTAGACAAGTCTTTGCTGTGGCAAACCATTAAACCCCTTCGGGCATGGAGAAGCCAAAGTTAATTTTCTGGCTCCAGCTTGCAAACAGATGAATCTTCATGGCACCAAAAATTTAGCTGTTGATTCTAAACATGTGACATTTCCAGCACATATGGGAGAAAGCGCCTGGGAACTGGGAATGCTGTGTTTTGAACGGCTGAGTCTTTTTGGGAAGGCCCTTTGGGAATCAGTTGACAGGTAATTTTGTGGGCCCCAGTAGTCAGTCTGGCATGTCAGGCCTACTAGATGTTGATTTGTGGGCCAAACTGCCATCTCTCTGTGAAAACCCTATGTTAGCCCTCGAAAACATGTCTCTTGTTAGTTTGTAGCTCTCTGTATAAGTCAAGAACTTTATAGAGATAAGGATCACACCACAGAATAAAATATTTCATTAAGTACCAAATGCTGAATTTTTAAGTGTTGTCCATTTCAATAGCCAATTTAAACAAGGCAGAATTAAGTTGCTCTGTTTACCTTCCTAATAGTGCTTGCTACAGAATAATAAAAGATGGGGCCATAAGCCAAGGAAGGCAACTGGAAGAATGTTTTGTTTAGACTAGTACAATAACCAGTTCAACATCATGGTAGGAATGCGGTAGCTTAGAAGCAAGCTCAGCTGACATTGCTGCCACAAGAGCAATACATTACTGAAGTGATTGAAGGGATTGAATTTATGCTTCAGATTGCTAAACATCCCTATAGTACTTAAAAGTTTTAGAAGTCGATATTATTTTACAAAGGGGGGTAAGAGAGGAAGAGATTATCCTTGCCTCTATTTTACTCTCTTTTTTTCTACATTTTTTTCTGCACAGGTATTAACTTCATTGTATTTCTGGTTTTACCACTAGCTAAGTGCTTTTTGAGAAGTCACTTCATTCTCCAAACCACTATTTTTCTTTCTGTAAAGCAGCAACAGCGTTTCCTTCTTTCTCTTTGGAGCCTCCAGCTCCCTAAATTCTCTAGAGAGCATTCATTATATTTTGTTTTACTGGCAGCAGGACCAGCAACTTTAGAACTGCACAGAGAACAAAGCAAATTTAGCTTATGAAAATACTTGTATCCAATTCAGTGAGAAACAAGCTCCAAGAAGCATTTTGCTGCAGGCCTAAGGAGGCTTGTGACTGAAGAGCTGTGATGAGAAATGAAAAACAGTCTTGTTACACAGAGAAGTGTGCCCTTCTCACAGGACCTGACCATCTTGTAATCATGTTGGAAGGTCACGTTCATACTCTTTTCAAGCTCTTTATTACTCTTTTGAAATTCTGAACATACTGTTGACAAAATTGAGTGTCATTCCTATTTCGGATACCTTTGTATCCAGCTGTGTCTTTCCCTACCTTTTATCTCCTCCTCTGAAAGCAAGAATTTGGAAAAAAATACTTGGAGTTATACAAATTAAATGAGGTTTGGTATAACTCTGCATATTAAAAACATGCAAGTATTTGTACAATTCTATATTCTAGTTCAAGTAATCTTTGCCAAAAAGAAGGTTAGTGTGAAGAAATTGTATCTGAAATATTGAGGCATTTTGTGATTGAGAATTGACCAAGAGCAAGAGTAA
Organism: Apus apus; assembly: GCF_020740795.1. Classification (NCBI taxonomy): domain Eukaryota; kingdom Metazoa; phylum Chordata; class Aves; order Apodiformes; family Apodidae; genus Apus; species Apus apus. Next base: position 57,075,366 of record NC_067285.1, on the reverse strand, counting down.
GGAAGGACTTCATCTTCTCATAGAATCACAGAATCACAGAATGTTGGGGGTTGGAAGAGACCTTCAGAGATCATGGAGTCCAACTCCCCTCAGGATCACCACAGAATCTGGGACAGGTCTCTCAGAAATGGATCCAGATGGGTCTTGAAAGGCTCCAGAGAAGGAGACTGCACAACCTCTCTGGGGAGCCTGTTCCAGTGCTCTGTAACCCTTGCAGTAAAGAAGTCCTTCCTCATCTTGAGGTGTAGCTTGCATCCATTAATCATATTTTACAACTGATTGCTAATAAATATAAGCTGCTTCTAAATTATGTCTATATACCTGTAAGTATTCATCGCTGCCTTTGCTAATTCTGTTTAAATTTTAACTGATAATGGTAGGTTTCGCTAAAAATAATATAAAAATATTGCTAATATACACATAACAGTTTTAAAGACCAAAGTAGTTTAGGTAAAATCCTTAAAAAATCCATTATTTCTTTACTAGCATTTACTGAGCATCTCAGCCAAACATACTCAGGTTTTCCTGGAGAAAAAATGTCAGAAGTAGTTAAGACTTTCAATGAGACTGAGATTCTGAATAGAATAAAGGCTAGATCTTTAAATATTTTCCATAGTTTCCATTAATTCTCCAAGAATGTGGGCTGAGTTAATCTCTGAAATTGACATTTGAAGACAACCAACCAATTTATCCATTATGTCAGAATTTTTCTTTGGACTTTTCTGCAGCCATAGCAGAGCCATAAAAGAGAAAAAAAAGTGATTTTGCAAATCTCTGGTGAAAAACTCACAGTGTAAGAAAAATGAACTAATGAGTTGTTGTTGCATATTCTTAGCAGTGACACTGCAGAAGACACTCAGACAGTGGAAATGTGGGTTTTCATTTAATTTAGGATTTCTTGTAAAGCCTATTTTTTAGTAATCTGTACAATTGTAAATGAAGTAGTTACTGAGGTTAAAGATTTACATAGAGGTTAAAGAGTTGTTTTAAAGATATTTAAGGCTTTTTGTAAGTTTGTTGTTTGTTTGTTTGGTTTTTTCTCTCAGTGGCTTTGTCACCACAGATTTAACCAAGTTATACCTTTTCAGTTTCCCAGACTAACAAAAAAAATAATCACATCTCAGTTGTTCATTGTATTAAACAACACCTGTAAACAGTGTCACCAAGTACTGCAGTGTAGTCCAGTACTTAATGTTAGCATGTGTTGAGCAAGACTTATAATTACAATTATTACAAGTATTACACTTGTAATAACTTTTCTTATTATATGATTTTACATTATTTGTGGCCATGGAACAATGGAGCCATGAGGAGTTTCACTCTTGGCTGAAAGCCTGAAATTATAACTGATGTCATCAATGTGCTATTTTCTGTCTTTTTGAGGATGTAGGTGGTACGTGGCTAAGAAGATCACAGCAGCAAAATATTGGATATGAGTTTTTATAGTGCCTGAAATATTTAAAAAACAAAGCAAATTTTCGTCATGTTTTGAACAAATCTGCTGTGATCTCTGCTTTGTAGCTAAATCCTACGTTTTCTTGTTTTGTTTTGTTTTTCTAGAAGGTTTTCTGTACTGTAGTAATCATCCACTTTCCTAAAATGGTCCAGGGATCTTCTTCTTTGTTCATGCCCATACTTCTACCAGAAGTCTCCTAAGGAGTTTTCTGTATTTATCATAAATATTCATCTGTATCTCTTCTGCCTTTTGGATTTTTTCTAAGATGCATTGTTTGAAGTGCTTTAAAAATATTTTTGGTGTGCTAACAGAGGATACTGAAATTAGGTTCAGAGCCTGTTGTGCTGCTGCTCTACAAAGCCATTGGAGGAGTGAGCGTCACGGCAACGAGCAGCTCACAGTTTAAATGGGTGAGGTAGAATAAGTAGGAAAAAAAAGTGGCTACAAGGGGTCAGTAATTTCATCGACCTCCACCAGACACAGATGGGAAAATAATTAAGGCCAGTACATGTTCTAATATAAGCCCATGTGTTTCTGAATGATAAGAATCTGAAATGAAGAAAGAAGAATACAGTCCCGTGTATTCAATTAGTCTATCAGTTTGAGAGGAGATAATACTGCTACTTAGATTTAGACTATTCCTCTTTGTTTAAAGACTTTGTAGTATTACATCAGGTTATTTTTTGCAACAGTGCAATGGCATAACATTGTATGCCACACAGTTCTGTTCCTTTTTTGTACTTAGCTTTGTATTTAGCTTAGCAAGTGGTAGATTAACTTGTATCTAACCATAGTCTTGACCTTATTTTGAAAACTGTTGATCAGATAGTATTTTTGAACTTCACATATGACTGAGGTAACAATCTTTAGTGTTTCTCTCTTTTTTTGATATATGAAACACATATTTAAATGATATGATGTTTTCCTTGATTTTGAGAAGCTAAAAGTTCAGCTGATGGATATTAATACTTTCTCGAAGCCTGAAGTCACACTATGTTTTTCTCTCCTAGAATGACTGTCCTAGTCTTTTAAACTTTTTGTGTATGTTAAAAACACTTGGCTAACCCCATTTATTAGTGGAAAAAAGGAGCATCCTCACATAGATTAGATTTATATCCTTGCTATTTTAAGGGGCTGTTGAGAAGTTTAAATTTCGTTACATGTGTAATACTTGTATATGATACAAATAAAACAACTTAGCCCTAGTTTTCTTAGCTAGTGGATTCATATCACTTGACAATACTTCATCCTAGAACAGCCTTCTGTCTACAGGCTGCAGCTGAACTGAAATTGGCAGGGGCTGCTTCAGCTTGGAATGGTAACTTTGCCCCACTGAAGAATTTAAAATATATATAAAAAGCTGCACCTTTCTGAGAGCTGGATTCTGCATCTAAGTGTGCAGAAATTTTCATACTATGAAGGTCTCTAAATTAGTATGTGTCAATAGGTAATGTTCATTTAGGTCCTACAAGCTAGCACACTGATGTGGACACGTAGGAGATCAGATACTGCAATCTGGAGTATTACTTGGCAGGAGCAACTGTATTTTAACTCCAGAAGAGCAGATGTTGTGTAGTATCTTCACACAATATTGATGATTCTGAGTTTTCAGTCTAACACAGGAACCCAAACAAATAGCATATAAAACTCTGATCCTGCTGTTAGTTCACACTCTATTCAATAAAAGTAGAACTGGGACAATGCAGACATAAATATGGACTTAATTTCAGAATCCAGAAAATGGAACAGGGAAGGCATTGTTCAGAAAATAATTACTAACAAAAGCAGGCATGGTTTATACAGAGGACAAACACAGTTGTGTTTTTTTATATTGAATTAATTGTTTCTTAGGCAAAGAGTGACTTTCTTCTGGCCAGTATATAGAAGACCTGGAAGGTTTTGCTATTTAAGTGCAAATTGCTGAGGGTGATACTCTGCTTTAAGTTAAACATCTAACTTTCGGTAAATATTCTCTTTGTTCTCCTAAGTCCATGAAATTTTTCATTTTGTACATCTTACTCCCTTATTTTTCCGGAGTTTATAATTGATTCCTGCTTGTCCTGCAGCTGGTTTTAAGCTGCCCTTACATACTCCTGGTTTACCTGGGTATTAATCTATGGCCATGCCAATCACAGCTGTGACAACCATGATCTTGCAGAGGAGCAACATCTTTACCCTTTATTAGAATCTTCACTTTGGCTTAACTTCTTAAGATGCTTAAAGATAAGACATCTTTTACTTTTGTTTGTCTTCTGGTTTTGAACTTCAGTTTGCTGAAGAGGATTTTCATTTTAAATGAAAGAAGATGTTCCTGGGTATGCATTTGATTTCAAGAGCTGTGGTGTTTTTGGGAGAAATTTTATAAACCTTGACGGAAATATGAGACTTGGCAGCTCTGACTACAGGCAAAAAGCATTTCTGAAAGACTCCCTGAAGTAAAGAAATAAATGCTGGTTAGCTCTGTCTCTACTCCCTCTACTTTTATTTTGCTTTTCTGAAATTGTCTAGACACTTACTGGCGGGAACATTCATGGGACAAATAAACTGTAAGTTTAATGAATTATTGTGGAAAATGAATTTGGAATTAATCAGTAACTAGTATTTCTATGAGAAACCTGACTCTAAGAGTTAGTAATTTAATAAGTAAATTATAACACTACCATGTGGTTGGCATCCAATCTAACCAAAGTAGCACAAATTTGAAAGCCTCTTATTCAGTTGTTGATAAATTATAAATCAAGAGTTGGTAGGCATAATTGTGAAATTCAGAAAATCAGTAATGGTTTATCCTACAAACAGGAAAAAAGCTGCACTTGCTGAATCAATTACCATATGACATTTGCTATTCTCTAGTGTAAAAGTATTTTAAAACCAAAAACATTTATGTCCAATTGCCATGTTTACTTCATTAACAAAGCTGGAAAGATGCATAAGCTAGAGCTGATTTCTATATTCATGGGGCTATTTTGTGTTGATCCCCAATATCAAATGGAAAATAGAAACCAGAATTCTCCCTGCTACCATGCAGGATGACTGGATTTTATCTTCATTTTGGTTTAGGCCTCTTTCCTTTCACATCAGCCATGAACGGGAACGCTCTGCACCATTTAGTTTCTTCTCTTACTTCCATCCTACCTATTGGTCCAGGCCCCAGAACTAAGCTGTTTGTCTGCTTTTCCACCACACATTCACCTTGTTCTTTCTTTCATTTTATGCTTCTAGATATTGACTAGAAATTGATTCATTATTGATTTCAAATAACCTTGCTCTTACAGAATGATGTGCACTTTGAGGTGGGAGAAAGTAGAATTCATTGCAGGAACTAGGGAGTTTGGTGGAATAAATCAGAAGGTATTCCTAGGATGGAGTACAGATGCTGAAGGCTGTGATTCTTCATGGATATGCAGTCTCATGAACCACATTAAATTACACTAAATATTGTCAAAAGGGAGAACACAATAAATGCTTTTTTTCTGATTTATTTATTTATTTATTTATTTTAATGTAAGAATGATGTCGATATGGTTTGATATTGGTAGGATGAAAAAGAAAAGAAACAGGAGAAGTGGTGTAACATGACTACTTCCAGATGGTGCAGTTACAATGCAGCAAATTATATGTCCATATAATATTATGTGATTTTTACTTATGAAACCCATTAAAATCCAGCTACATTATCAGTTTGTCATGAACACTGAAGTCTTTCCTAACGTTATGCATTCTGATGGATATATCTGCTCAGAAGTTTCTGAGATAGACTTTTGCATGACACTTTCTGTGCTTGGCCTCAGCTACAATGTCCAGCTTCCAGAAAAATAAGAGCAAATTAAGCTCAGCTGTTTTGAAGTTAGTGAGGCGAAGTTATAATCTTCATGTACTCCAAATGACACTTCTGTGCTTTCGTAACTCACACAGCTGTTGTTATAAATCTTGAAGCAGGACTCTTTCAACGTTCTCAAACCGGAGTCAAAAACAAGCTGAAATTCAGAAATATGGGTTCATTATTTTAAAACTTGACATTTGCAAACGCACAATAGAATGTCCTTTTTTCTCATTAGCAGAATAATTTAACATCTTACACATCAACAAATAACATACTAATTCAAACCACTTGAGGTACATAGATGAATTGAAGTAGAGATTTATCAAGACAAATTCAGCATTCTTAAACTGTGTGCTTTAACTTAGGGTGTGTTAATTGAAAATGTGTTGTACAAAGTATAGTTTATTTTAAAAATCACACACTTCATTTTGTAAATTTTGTAAAGCCCAAATATCTTTCCTAAATGTGAGAACTCAAGAAAACCAATTGCAATAAGGGGGATTAACTCAGTGACATTGGAATAGTGTACATGTTCTTATTCAGAAATAAAATAGCTTTACTCAGTTTATCATAATTAACTTCCAGAATTAATGAGGATAAACACAAATGTGCAGGGCAGTTTAATGTGATTCTACTAATCCATTTTAGAAATATATTGAGATTAGTTTCCAGAGTCTATATATTTACAAAAATATTTACATTTGAAAGCAATTAGATAACTATACGGAGCAATTTAGCTTTTTTGCACTTTCATTGTTTAGTCTATGCAGTAACATGAAGTTTAATTGGTATCTCTGCTTTTGAGTGTAGCCCTATTGTTTTCCTTGGTAGTGTGTGTATCTTACCAGTAGCAGCAGTGGGAAATGTTTCTGAAACTACAAAAATTAGAAAAGAGTCCAAATACATACTTTAAAAAAAAGTGCTTTGTATTACATTTTAGGTAGAATTTACACTTCTTATGCGTCCTTAGCTTTTATTGCTAAAATAGTTTACAAGCACTAAGATAATTTGTGTGTTTTTACTACTTTTCTTAGACGTTAGGGAACAGTTTGTAAAACTACTGCTTTTACAAGATAGAACCAACAGATTAAAACCATGGAGTCAGGACAGTCTATCAGTAAAGGTTTCTATTATCCACTACTATATGGATATATAAATATTTTATGTATCCACTTTCACTAAAAAATCTGAGCCTTAGCTTCCTTTAGATACTTAGTAATAGAAGTAGCAGGAAATCTGGTAGTATTACTCTTCCTCATTTCCATGTAGAATGGAGACATTATAGTGTTTGGAATCCCCTTTGAGTCTGTGTTTTGACACTTTGCTTGGCTTTAATGTTTTATTAAGCATACCTTATTTAATATTACTATTACCGTGTAGATTTATGATGCCTTAAACCTAAAAACAAGGAAAGTTGTTAATCAAACAGCTATTTAAAATGAAATAATTTTTCTCCCTTAGTTTAGAATCTGTGCTTTATGACATAATCCAATTAAGGAGTGCCTTACTGGGCACAGGAAAGGGCATGATGCTATCTGGCTGGAATTCTCAATCATACTTACCATCATAACATAATAACACTAAGTTCAGATCAAAAGTTTCAGCCCTGTAAGAGAACTGAAGCAAAGACCATTAAGAGCATCTCTCCAGACCTCTTTTAAAATGGACTGAATTTTGGATTATTTTCCTTTTATAAAAAGGTTTTACAATAATTTTGCTTTCTTTTGGCACTCTGTAAGCATGCCCATGATACATCTCAGTCTCCTGCTGTGAAAAAATAAAATCTAAGCTAGATGAGATGTTGTATAAGAATTGTGTCTTTCCTTTTAAATTATTTACCACTATCTCTAGGAAAGACAATACCATTACAGAGTAAGCTGCAGGGACACCAGGAGAGTGTTGATCACTCTTATGTTTGGGAATATTCTGGATACAAACGTGCTGTTAGATACTTTTCTAATGTGAAAGCAAGCAGCAGTGAGTCTCACCAAAGTGATATTTACAGTTCTCAAGAAAATTTGAGAGGTACGTTAAAAAAAAACAAGTACAAAATTGCTTGGGAAGCTGAGAGGGCTGGGAGCAGGAGCCTTCATCAGATGCAAGGAAGATGCCTTGGCTGAGCTCATCTAGTATGCAGGGCACACTGCTGCAGTGTAACTTAGTGACTTTTAATGACTCTGAAACCCCCTCATCACCTGAGGAAGGAATATACTGGAGTTTGCCTTCACTCAGCTTGAAAAAAGTGATGGAAGAGATAGATCCCTCTTACATGAAAACACTTGTCAGTTGTATCAAATTTGGCAAGACAAGCACCAATGTCACCTTGAGAAAAACGTAACTCAGCTGACATTCAATGTGTATGCATACACTACATGCTGCAACACAGCATAATTTCATGTGATATATGCAAATACACTCTATTTTGCCTTTTTCTATTTCCATGGTGCTCTCTCAGAGCTATATCTTGACTGATTAAAAGCAAGGTGCAGTGTCTTCTGAGCTCCTGACTTAAATAAGAAAGAAGAAGAATTCTCTGTGTGATGCTTCCTCTGAATGTTGCCTGTTTAAGTGACTGGAGAACTCTATGACTTGTTCAGCTTAGTTAAAAAAACCCAAAACCCTCAACAAAATAAGAACTCTGAATTATTTCAGCCAACAGTTTTTGTGATGTTTTACGATTTGTTTTATATTCTCACAGTCAGCCAGCCAGCCTTGATTCAAAACATTATCATTAAGTATCAATGGATTACCTGCCCTTGTAAGCACACTAGCACAACTGCACTACTAATGTTTCTTTGGCAGCATCACAGTAAGGATCCTGGTGCTTTTATGTTAAATATGATGCTGCTAAAGGGGTCATGATAGGTGAAAGCTGTACTAACAATGCTAATAGCCACATTCTTCATGGGTGTAACAGAACTTGAAAAAAATTGATCCTTTTTCCAACCCTATTGCACTCCTGCTTTTAATTTTTTAGAAAAAATGGATATGAAATTCACTCACTTAAGAAAGAAATGCGAGGTGTAAAATAGGTCCAGCTCAACACTGGGCTCTTCCTAAGCAGTGAGTTAAAATGCAGTGTTTGCTTCATTTTACGGTGCTAATTGTATTTGAAATATTTTTGCCTATTTTGCTATTTTAGTGTCTTGGGAGGGCAATTTATTTGTCATTAAAATTGTATGTTTATTTTTTATGTTACTACCAATTGTTTCTTTGCTTTGGGGTTTTAACTCAAAATCTATGTTAATAGAGATATGCAGGTCACTTGTAGCCCTCATTGAAAGAAACTGCAGCTGGCATGTGCTTGATGCCTTCTTGATACCTATCTCAGTTTGAGCAAGAAAGAGGTGAATACTTACTGGAGCTCATGGGTTAAAACTCTTGGAAGGAAAAACATGGCTAAGCTGCCAGTTTTACAGGCATGAACTATTTCTTATACTACCCTTCTTCTGACTCTTGCAGACTGAGCATGTCTGTGAAATGCTGCTCTTGGCCTGCTGTCTTGAGAAATCTTCTGCATCTGATGTATTTTCCTAAGGGAGTTGCAACTGTTAATGCTTGTGCCTTGGCAGGCTATGAACATAATCTTTTAATTGCCGCCTAACAGCTTGAAAATGTGACTGTCTCTTCTTGCCCTCCTTCTGGAAGACAGTCTGAGTGTTTTTTGAGGTGTACTGAAAGTGACCCCTCTTATACTGCATAGCCCTGTATTTTGGTCAGTTGCTAAGACCTATCCAAAGAATAATATCGAAAGATGCTATTAAGAAGTAAAAATTAAAAGAAGAACTCTGCTTTTCTTTAATACAGCTGTGTTCGTTTGAACCTAGGCAGGGAAGTTATGCATAGCAAACCAAGGTGTGAATTTATACAGCACAAGCAACCCTGTCAGGATTTACTGTCTGAATATTTGTATCCAGGGATTACACAAATTAGATAACTACAGCCATTCAGAGACTGGAAATTTTTACTCAACAGGAGAAAAACAATATATTTAGAATGACTGTGACAATTCTCATCCCTACCTAGTAAACCTTAATTTGAAAGTCACCATCAACATTTCCATTTACCTGCTGTGGTTGCATGTCAAGCAATTCCAACAGAAGTCATTATAATTGGCAGCCAGTTTATTATTTTACAGGTTTTTAGGGATGAGGTGTTTATTTAATAAGATTGTTATGAGAAAGTCCTATATAGAGGAGGCTGTTCTGTCATCTAGGAAAGACTGCAAAAGCTACAGGCTGCACCAGGGCTGGAAAGGTCTTTATTACACTGCTGCTGTCTAGCCAAACTTGAAAACAAGACATATTTGCTCACAGGACTGGAGTTTATCATGCAGAAAAAGTAATTAAATTTGAATTCTGTCTGCCAAGTACCTTAAAATGAAGAGAAGTCAATGAATTTTGCTCCAAGGAGAATGAAGAAGGAAATGATTAGTTAGAATTATACTCAGTATCCAAAAGAAATGCTTCACACTCCTCAAATCTGTTGCAAAGGGTGGAAAACAATAAACAAAGTTCCTCCGATACTTCTTTTTATGTTTAAAATTTCTTGAATTCATGATTATTTATGGAAATTAGAGGGAAACAGATGCTACTGCACTATACCATTCTAAGGACTGGTGGATAGACTGTTCACTGGATGAGGAGTTGTTCAGGTGGTCACATCCAGAGGGTAATGGCAATTGCTCAATGTCCAATAGACCACATGCACCCTCAGCAAGATGACACCAAGCTGTGTGGTGGGCTCAACATGCTGGAGGGAAGGGAAGCCATCCAGAGGGACCTGAACAAGCTCAAAAAGTGGGCTCATGTGAACCTCCTGAGGTTTAACAAGCCAAGTGCAAAGTCCTGCACCTGGGTCAAGGCAACCTCTAGTACCAATACAGGTTGGGGGATGAATGGATTTGTAGCAGCCCTATGGAGAAGGATTTGGGGGTACTGGTGGATGAGAAGCAGGACATGAGCAGGCAATGTGTGCTTGTGTCCCAGAAAACCAACTGTATCCTGGGCTGCATCAAAAGAAGCATGGCCAGCAGGTTGAGGGAGGTGATTTTGCCTCTCTACTCTGCACTCCGGGCACTCCACCCAGATTACTGTGTCCAGTTCTGGAGTCCTCAGCACAGGAAAGACAAGGACCTGTAGGAGCAAGTCCAGAGGAGGGCCACAAAAATGATCAGAGGAGCTGAACACTTCTCTTGTGAAGACAGGCTGAGAGATTTAGGGTTGTTCAGCCTGGAGAAGAGAAGGCTCCAGGGAAACCTAAAAGAATCAAGGTTGGAAAAGACCTTCAAGATCATCAAGTCCAAATCTCCCCTACAACTAAAACAAGAAGAAACAACAAACAACAAGAAGCTCAGAAAATGTCCTAAACCACTTCTAGTTGAAGGCTGAGAGATTGTACTGGGTGAGGTGGACTATTTATCTGAAAAAGTATGGCCGTTCATATATTCTAAGAGGCCACAGATGGCAATTTTTGGAGGCCGGGATCCTTTTTGTCTTGGACAGAGTTAAGGTTCAGGGGAGAAGGGAAGAGGAGGAGACAATTTTGAGGTTTCCTGAGCTGCAGACAGAGCTCAGCTGAGATATTTAACAGGGAGTTGAAGTTCTTTCAAGGACCTGTTTGCTGGCTCTTAGGTTACCTTCCTGTACAGTCTGGCAACTCTCTGTTGCACACTTATGTTTGCTGAGTGTAACAGGTTTGATCACTTGTTTATTCTGCTAGATCACCTTCCATATGGCATGTAAATTGCCCCATGTTACATTTTCACAATTCATACTCTCTAAAGATGTATTAACTTTTAATTTTGTAAGGTGAGATTTCTGTATGAAAATTGAAGTGTTTTTCCAGCCTTTCACAGGCACAGAACAGAAAATCTCTGTGTTGTTTGGAAATGATTGGCTGCAAATAAATTTTTGAAAAATGGCACAATTTGCAGATTGTTTTGTAAAAAGTTGTAATTTGATGTTAGATGGGAATGCTAATAGTTTAGGAAATAGTTCATATCTACTTCATATTTTTTGTAATAGTATCTAACTTTTAAATAATCTTTATCCTTATACTTTCTCACTATGATTCACTTTTTGTGGAATAAAGGAGATAGAGATTGACTGCAGGGCAACAATCAAAGTTTGTCCCTCCAGCTTCATCTTGCCTTGTAAAGAAAGAGACAGGCAGGCAAACTGACCTGGTGGTACGTTTTGTGAATGATGGTGCAGGAAAGAAGCTGTTGTTATGAAGAAAAAGAAATTCAGCCACAAGCAGAATGCTAATGGTCCCATTGAATAAAGCTTTTGCTTTCAAGCATGTAAAAGAAGTACAGGTGTCCTAAGCAGGGAATCTGAGTATTTTTGATCACCCTGAGTAAAGGCACTGACAAAAAAATGCTTTCCTAATTGCTACCATCTGGTCAAAAATCAACCTATCAGAGTTTCTGGTGAAACTTTTCTCTCATGACTCCAACAGGTGATCTGTTTACTAGTTATCTCTAAAAATCAGGCCTCCAAAAATTTTGCTGAAGGATAAAGCATAATTTAACCTGACTAGTAGGAACTCTTAATTAAAATGTATGTAGAACATTTAAGAAAGGAATTTCTGAAAGTGAATATGGTAAAAAATTCTAGTTAGGTCTTAATAATTATTCAGTCAGAAAAGAAAAATTACAAATTTCCTTGTATCTTTCTTAATTATTAATTCCCTTATGTCATTTGTAAAATTCTTTTCTGTTTTTTTTTTTCCAGTTTTAACTTACATCTCAGATATTTTATTAGGTATCTGCACTTTAGAATACTATTTTATTTGGAATTGTTATGATTGATTTTGGAATTGTAATGAAGGGAGAAATTATAAGGGACATGCTCATTAAACTTCTATTCATTTTTCTGAGCCAAGATTCAAAACAAGAGATAACCCAAGAAAATATTTTACTCTGGATTCTTTTTATTATGTTATGGCTGTAGACTAAAGCAGAATTCACGTGCATGGTGTGGTGAAACATTCACAAATAGTTTATTTATTTTCTCCACTTTAACTAATTTAGATTAAGCTTAAGAAATTAATTCCTCAGAAGTAACAGTTCATGTAATTTTTATTAAAAATATGCAAACTAGTGTGATTTTACCCAAGCAGCATAAGCACAATAAATATTTTGTGGTTTTCATTTATTTAAAATTCATTTTTATATAAAAAAAATAAAAGTAAATATAATGCATTAGCTAAACTCAAAACTCTCCAAGCAAAGGCTTTTCTAGATGGTAACTTCTTGATCTTCCCCCAACCCCCTTTTCCCTCCACAGAGAATAATTTACCACCACCAGATTCTTATTTAAGCCACTGCATTGCCCATGCCTCAGCTGAAGGTGCTTATCTGGGCTCAGCATGCACTTCTTTCTTATTCCTCCTGGAAAGACAGAGGAAGCATATTCTTTCTTCAACTATTGGATTTTTCTCTCTGGTATGTAATTTTTCTTTAGAAATGTATCTTTGATAACCTAGTAAACTTAATAAGCTTGCCCAAGAACATATTCCCTCCTCCCCAAGTATTTTTGTTTGTTGAGTTATTGTTGAGTTTCCATTATATTCCTGGAAAATAGGGTTTAATTCCTCAAGCACCTGGTCTTTTCAGCCTGCAATTCTGTCAATGGACAATGTGTTAAAAGGTATAATGTGTAAAATGTATAGCAGGTTTTTTCTAAGCATAAAATAATCTGTTCAAGTCTCACTGCCTTGTTGTCTTCCTGGTTGAAAAAAAAAAAAAAAAATCTCTGTGATTTATGCATTTTGGATGACTTTACTGCTGACTTGCTTAAGAGCCTTGAAATTAGACACAGAGAAGCTTTCAGGTTTGCAGAAAGGGATAATTTTCTATGTTTCAAACAATGTGAAGCTTGTGGTCAAACTTGAGAGGTTAGAAGAATACAGCATTAGAACATATCTCATTTTGAGTGCTGTTGCCTGTTGGGTTGTGCTATTCTTTCAGACTCCCAGTTTTCAGTTGAAAATAAAAGAAACTACATGGCCTATGAGAGAAAGGGAATAGCATTAGAACACTGTATTTTAAGAGACTTTTCTTAAAATCCTTGCAAAATAAAGCTGACTTTCTTGTGTGTTTCAAGTAGAGGAATGTATTTGTGTTAGGTGATGATTGAGAGGGTTTCTACAAGTAGTGCCCCTGGATGTAATGCATGCAGGTGTTTTGTATTAACTGATGGCACAGGTGCATTGAGGACAAAATATCAGTTAGGCACTAGTTTTCATGTGTACTGTGTATGGTTTTTTGCACACAAGTGGACATACTCATATGCTTTTCATATGTCAACTCTGGCCTTCATCATCTTATAAATATGTTTCAAAATGTTGCTAAATTTCATGCAATTGAAAAGAACAAAGCATTAAGGGCAATAATTTCATGCTTTGTGCAGTATAAACAAAAAACCCAGAACTTTCCAGGCAAAGGAAGGGAGTGTGTCAAATTAATCCACAAAAGTCAGACAAAAGGTCTTTGCTTGGAAGAGAGATGCAGAGTGGTTTTAATTAACATTTTACTTCAGGTCATGCCATGTTCTTCAACTGGGACTTTAGTGTAAGAAAGACTTGTGTCTTCTTAATTGTTTTTACTCTTTTCAAGGGAAAGACTTGGTAATTTTCCAGAGATAGTGAAGAGGGATTTTTTTCAGTTATCTATAGTATGGGGGAGTTTGAATTTTGATTTTTCTCTCAATTCTAGATATAAATGAGAAGGGTCAGGCTCAAGCAAATTTAAGTGCCATTTTAAAACTCTTCACTTTTCTTTCAATTCAGCTTTCTTTTGTTTTCTTCACAATATTTTTCCATTGTAAAACTCTGGCGAATTTTCCCTTGATGTTTTAATTACTACTTTTTTGGGGTTTTTTTGTTTGTTTTGTTTTTTTTAAGATTCTGTATATCTATTTAATAGTTTGTCTGCAGCATTTTGCTGGAGTAGGAATCCTGTGCTGTCTTTCAGTGTATGTCTGAAAATACTCTTGTCTCAAGGTCTGAGAGTTTGCCAACACATTGCGCTCCCTTCTCATTGTAACGACTTTTTTTTTTTTAACAATAACGTGTTCTCTTTGTGTGTGTGCATCGCAATGGGCCTCTTTCGTTTCTAACATCCTTGTTCTGGGTGGAATAAAGTTCTGAAGCAAACACGAGGGTTTGCCGAGGAAACCTCCAAGAGCTCCATGGCAATTTCCCCTTTGGTCCAAGCTATAGCCCTCTTCCAGCTGATACACTGGTTTCTCATTCTGTGTGTGTCTCTGTATTTAAAGAAGAACCGCAAAAGACCTGTAGGAACCTGAATTGCTGAATATTTTCTGTGTCTTCCACAAGCAATTTTGCAAACACTGTTAACAAAGATGCCCAATGCAGCCAAGCAGTGAGCATTGTCATCCCTTGTTTTAAGTCGTAAGACCTATGTTTACAGAAAAGTAACATTTAAACAGCATAATGTTGCATTACTCAGTTATGGGGTCACATTTATATCAACCTGGTCTTTAGCTGTGTTCAAAATATATTAAATGGTTAGTCATGCCTTCCTTAGTACTGAGTTTTGCACTAATGGAATAGTACTGATGTTACTAAAATATTATAGACTGTAGGTTAGTGGCAGTGTGAGATTTTTAAAATACTACTTAGTTTGCAATATCTGTGTTCATGACACTGCCCTCAAAAGGCCAGAAATTAATGATTCAAAGCTGCTTTTGCTATCTAACTTTGCCAGTTTATGCATCAATCATACTCTTCCTATGAGACATCCATCTTGCAGAGAAAATCCGTGTGTAGTCCTCTAATTGGACAGGATCATGACATTTGTTTAAGAACATATAGGTAATTGTAAATCCACTATTGCCCAGCTTTTGGATTAACCTCAGAGACAGTGAAGATTAGTTTGAGAAATTGTCTTTGAGTTGCTAGGTACTTTTTACAAGAGGAAAAAAATGTCCTTGGCATGCTGCAGCTGCCCAAGCAGTGGTGTGAGTCCAACTCCTTCCCGTAGTTAGGGGTTAAGGCCATCTTTTTCTTTTGAGATGTCGACAGCATCTTTCTCAGGAATGCATGTGGCAGGGGAGATCATTGTTTTAGGCACATCACTTGTGTCCAAAAATGGTGCCTTCTACTCATCCTTTGCAAACAATTTGAAATGCTTGATGAAAATTATGTTGGACCTTCTCAGGCAAAGGTCAGAGGAAGCTTTTAAGACTGAAATGTTTAGCCTACATACAAGGCTTGCTATGAGATCCCAAAATAAGACAAAAGAAAATAATCTTAGTAGTCTTACACAATAGAATGTACCTTTGAATGCATTGGTTTGAGCTTTGTGTTGGACATAAAGTTTGCTAAATACTTCAACTTACTAACAATGGAAAGTGGAGGAGGCTTAGTTTTGGTAGGAAAGATATCATCTACAAGAATATAAACAATGTTAGCTCTTGCAGCCTATTAGGTTCAGTTGTCAGAGCCTGACATAATCTAATAGGCAAATCATAATACTTGATATTTGCAGACTAGCATACTTAGAGCAAACTATTTTGACTTTCAAAATACTGTCTAGTGATGTCTGCATTATTCATAGTATTGAACAGGAATTGCCAGTGCCTACTTAATAGTTGTGAGCTCCCTGATGAAGTTTGCTGTCTTGCACATTTCCTTAGTCTATGTTTACTGTATTTGAACAGCAATGAGCAGAATAACTACTTTGTTGCTCTCTCAGCATTTGGCCATTTACAGGCATTGGCATCTAGGTTGGATCCTACTTAGTTTTTGCCCTTCCACTACAGAATTCTGTACTAAATTTCAAATGAGACTCAGACAACAAATCAGTTTGTTGAAAGTATTTTATACTTTCTAGTGGTTTGGAAACCTGGTATATAACTGGTGTCATGTCACGTATCCTAGTCTGAAGCAAGTATATTGAATTAATTCCAAGAATGCAGATGACCACTGACAATGCACAGTGTTACAGTTCAAAACCTCTACATATTTGCTTCCAGTCTGTCTCATGCCTCAGTCAGCGAGTTTGTGCTGGAGGAGATACCTTTAGAGGTATGAAGCTTCGGTGTGTTGTATGTGCTTTTCTAAACAGGCTGCGTCCATCTGAGTCATGTGTCTGCCTATGTAAGGGAGCCTGTTAGGATCCCTTTAACTCCTCAGTTAAGAAGCACCTGAAGGGTCACAATTGCCTTTAAGTTTCTTATGTTAATGAGGCTGGAAAAGAGAGGTGGAAGACGGAAGGATGTGGTTAACCACAGAAGTAAACAGTTGTATTGGAACTGCAGGGCCCCATCTGGAGAGGGTGACAGGAGCTGCTGCAGGGGGTGCATTTCTGGTGTTCTACCATAGCCTCGAGATCCAGTCAGAAGGGTGGCAGGCTGCAGGGGTTACGTTGCTGTAGAGGTCAGGAGTGGCTCGTCACTGAGAATAAGCACTCTCAAAAGAGAGCTGAGGGGAGAGATGGCAAGCATAGCTTGACCCAAACAAATAGCAGTCCCAGCACTGTGAGAGCTTTGCCCTGCAGGGAAGCTAATCCCTGGAGATGCTGGCATTGCATAAAAACACTTTGAATCTGAATCTGCACAGTTGTAATTGAAACAGCCTTTTGTTATAACGAAAAGAAAGCTGCAGAAGGGATGGGTAAATGATGAATCCTTTCCTTTTATTTAGAGCCCACCATTGGCTTGCTAGTGTTACAGAAAGAACATTCTGCACTCAGAAGTTAATTTGAAATTTAGTCAAGCATTGCAGTAAATGATGTAACTCATTGCTGGGAGCTTCTCCAGACTCTTACTGGTTTTTATGTTTATGAGTAAGGCATGTTTCACAGTGCAACTTTTAAATTAATTCTTATTTTTTTGAAAGATAGATTCTACATTTGTTTTTTTCTCAAATATTTTATACTAAGGCTTTTGCTTAAAGCCATTCTAAAAAAATTATTTGGTTACTTAATATCATTAAATAACGAATTTGGATCTTTTTGACATATAATAGTTTTCCACATTCATTAAAACCACAGCTTTCAGCTTTAATAATAGTTTCCAGACTCTTTAGAAATAAATAAATGCTGGACTCTTCCATTTGACCCATTATTATATCCTTAATTGTGAGCTGTAATCCCCCCAAGTCTTTCTGGTCTTCTGCTTTTATCATTCTAAATTCTTTTTGCTCTCAAGTTTTATGACACAGTAAATTTTTAGAGTACACAACTGAACTTTGACCTTATGAAGGAATTCAGTCAGATTTGTTTACGAAGATATTTAGGATCATTTGTGGCTTTTGAAAACAATTAGGAAACTATATATTTCTTTTTTTCCTTCAAGTTACACACAGACATTTGTATGCCTATGCTTGTTTCTGTGTTTAAGAAACGTGCTGACTAGTTTTATGGGGGAAAAGGTTAGAAGCGTTAGAAACACTTCAGAAAATCTGTTACAAATTTCCCTTCTGTTGCTGCAGTTTTCTACGATAACACATAGAGGTTTTTTGCTGAACCAAACCACAGGTTGAGCTAACTGGAATCTAAGGACAGATTTAACTGCTTCTTCTCTCTACCAGCTACTTCAGCATGTCGAGCTTAATCAAATGGACTGTGGTCTCCAGAAGGGATCTCCGTAGCCTATTTGACCTCTCAGGAGAACTTTTGCTGGGGGGTGGCGTGCAGAATGAGTCTTCAAGTTCTAGCTGTTATTGAATGCTGTGTGCATACAAAGAGTAGTCAAGCCTTAAGTCACTCCTGGTCATATTTTGTTTGTGTACAAGCTGGTCCCAGTTGCCAAACTTACATAAATAAACTGCTGCAAGAGCCCTGTCTGTCTTATCCAGTCTTCCAGCTTCAGGGATTTTCCAGAGCTTTGCTGACTTGCTGATCCTTTTCAGCTTCCTATATCTCCTGAAGACACAGTGGGGCTGCAGCAAGCAAATGTGGAGATAGGAAACCAAGAGCCTTGTTGTGAAGATACAGTATTTTGCAGTGTATCAGAGATCTGCAAGCTATTGGCATCAATGTAGATCCTCTTGAGCACGACAGAATACAGAATACCTAAACATGATATGGTATTTCCTTCTCTAAGCTTCCTAAACCCAAGACACCCATGACAACTACAGAAATATTTGCAGTGGGGAGGATTTTCAGGAATGTCTTTATCTTCAGTTTCTGTTTGAGTTTCAGTTTTAATATCCAAGATGCTCTTACCAGAAAAGATGTACTTGGTTTGGTTTGGTTTTGGGGTGGGTTTTTTTGTTTGGTTTTTTTTGTGTTGTTTTTTTGTTTGGTTGGTGTTTGTTTTTTTTAATAATCTGGCGAGAATTTTTCAAAATCCACCTGAAACCTTATTAGAGGTCTCAAATGTAGAAAGTTAGGCTGACCCACAAAAAGTCTGTATTCATAAATATATAATCATGCAAAAGATTAAAATGTTGGTTACCACATGCAAGGAAGCCTTGTTTTCATTGCAATGTCATGTAGTTTTTACAGTATTTGTGCTACTGCTGGACTAGACTGGACCAGATCAAGGGTGGGATCCTTGCTTCTGGCTAATAACTGTGGCTTGTGACCCCTGGGAAGACTTTATTGGAAAGTGAATATGGAGTATTTTCGCTATAGATGTCTCCTGGTAGTGTGAGAATGTAGCACCTGTATGTGTCTTTACAAATGTCTGTGCCTGAGTTCATAGTCCTTTTCAGACAAAAGCAATAGCCTGGTTTCTATTAATACTATTTTGTTGCAGTTGTCGTTGCAAAAAGGGACTTTTCATGCTGGGCAATAACAGCAAGAGTAGACCACGCATGACTGGACAGATATCCCTGTTCTGCTAAGCTTGGTCACATCTTGAATAGCGTGCCAAGTTTGGGGTTTTGCACCTCAGATAGAAGTTGTTCCATTGGAGCGGTTCCAGAAGAAGGCAACAAAAATTATGATAAATCTGGCAGCTGAACTACCAAAAAAAAAGGTTGAAGGAGTTGTAACTGCTTAGTCTAGAGAACACTATGATAGCCAATGTAGTAATTGTCTGTTAAAAGGCTGCTGCAGTGACACAGTGACTTTTCCACGTTCATTTGGGGTAAGAAGACAGTCCTGTGGGCTGAAAGTGCAGAAAAGAAGACTTGGATTAGACTTTAGGAAACCTAACAGGATGGTGAATCACTGGAGTAGACAGTACTGCAGACTGTCTGTCATGGGAGACATTTGAGAACAGGTTAAGCAACTGCTTGTCAGGAATGATGTAGGTATAATGGATGTTGCCTCATGGCAAACAGTCTAGATGACTTTTTAGAGGCCCTTTTCAATCCTACGATTTCTCTGAGGACCAAGTTTTATTAAGTGGTAGGTAGTTTTCCAGTGTGACAGTGACTGAACACTGGCCCTTATTGTTTGCCTATTTGGTGTCATTTTAGATCACAGAGTTTTCCAGTAAATGCAGCTGCATATTGACCAGAAGCTGGCGTTCCCTCATTTCTGGCTTGCCAGTGAGATGCTGCTGACCAGAGGAACAGGAGATCCTCCAATTCCCTGCTTGTGTGCTGCCACGACACTACAAGCTTCAAAAGGAAGGGAAGCTTGAACTTTGTGTTCAGATATTAAATACTGATGTCTAATAAACACTGGAACCACACTTCACAGAGTCTAAACTCTTCCATTGCAAGTAGTGGTTATCAAACCATCAGTTTGATGCTTGCCCAGTTAATATATGCCTACTTTAGCTTATCTGATTTTAAGTCTTTTCAGAGAACACTGCTCCTCTCTCAACCTTTTTAGTATTAGTGCTTTTTTTCTTCCCAAATAAGGAAGCTTTCACCACAGTGTGTGCCTGCCAAACTTCAGCTTTTTGGAGCTGCAAACATGAAGCAGGATGCTATCTGTTTTTATGAGGTCTTTCTGTTATTTCTATAATCCTCAGCCAGCCAAGATCCCCTCATTTATCCTCCTGTTTTAATCCTGCTGTGTAAACAAAAGGCAGACACAGTCTTGGTTCCAACACAGCTAAAAATCAAAACAACTCATTGTATAAATGCAACTTATAGACGAACTTACTTTGCAGAAATTTGTGTCCTCTACTTTTTGAGGAACACCTGAATAAATGCTACTTTCTCAAATAGATTTTTGATTTGTTCTAAAGGAAAGCCCAGAGGCCTCACTTATGATTAGGATTTCTTTATGCCAGATGCTGAGCAGTGCCTATGCTAAAGAATTTGTTTACTTTAAACACGGGTGAAGAGTAGTCTAGGAAACATAAAGGATGATAGTTAAATGAATATGGTTATATACATAATTACTTATTTGAAAAGGAGTGAATTAATATTTGTACAAACTTCAAGATTAAAAAAATAAAAATACATTAAAAGATCTCGATGTTGATAAAACTCTGACTTGTTTGTTGTGGCCTACCCTAGTTATAAGAAGCATCCCAGCATGAGTTCCTACCAAGTGAGTGAGCACATAGGCTGTTGTAAATCTCTTGTTTTTCAAGTGAAAACCTCTGTGTGCTATTCTAAAGGCTGATGCTTTCCCTAATTTATCAGCCTGCTTAAATGTTGGGCTTCTAAAAATGTTTAATGACTCTATGGTGCAAATCGCAAAGTATTTAGTTTCTTTAAGATTATCTTTCATACATAAAAAATTCTTGATCCTTTCTCAGACCCTGTAGTGTTGCAGATCCTTGGATTAAAGTCTGACCAAGTAAGAAGTAAAATTTCCTTTAACTTCTTGGGGGATTTTTTCCATCAGTGTTAAAAATCAAAGTTACACTAAGATTTCTGATCTTATTTTAGAAAATAAGGCCTTCCTTTTTGCAGTGGACCTACCTGTGAAGTTCCAAGAGAATTTCTAACAAAGCAGGGAATTAGAGGTTTTTATACATTTCAGACATTTTAAGAAAACCTGCAGCAATGCAGGTTATTATTTGCCTGTTCTAAATAAGATTTTTATTACAAATTGTATGAAGAACATGAAGAAATTATTTTTATGTCTTGGTTAGGCATTGATAGTGTACTGTTTTGGTTTCCTCTGTTCCTTCAGTGAATTTAAAGTAACATATCCTTATATGGCTATTTAATATGTTAGAAGGGCAATGTTGGTTTTGTTTTGCTTTAATCTACAAGTGACATTCATACTTAAAAACTTAGATATTGCAAAGCACCTTGTTACCATAGATTTTTAAGTAAAAAGTAGGCAGTGTCTCATAAAACTGAACCACAAGGTTGTATGAAAAATGTAAAGTGGTATAGTACTTGAAGTAGCATTCTGGAAAAGGTCATAAAAGTAATTGAGAATAAATGAGGTCGAGGAAATTGAGGCAAATACAATTTTAAGATAAACAGTATCTTTAATATTTCAAACTGAGCCAGCTACGGCCCCACATGAATAGTGAAAATAAGCATATAATATTTCAAATTTATCAAAAATCAATGGACATAATCAACATGTGAAAAACTTGGAAACATAGTATTTGTCAGTGATCAGTAAATCCATTCAGTACTTTGTCTTTTGATGAACTTCCAGAAGCTGCACAATTTCAGTAGTCCCCAAAATGTTAGGGACAAATATTTTCATTGGATTTGTTTTCTGCTTTTCAGTAAGACTTTTAAATGGGTAACAGTTCAGACTTAAGTACATTTATTTGCTAACCTTACTTCTTAAAGGCAAAGAAACTAATCTTTGGCTGAAGTAAAGCATAATTTCTTTGTAATAACATTAATGCCATCAGTTAATGCCAGCAAATGATTTAAAAATTAATGGATGTTAACATATCTGAGATATATAAGAATAGCTTTAAAAGGTTGTCAAACAAAAATGGCAGACTGAGGTCCACTAAAAGAACAAAAACTAGTTTGGAGACAGTTTGCTACCAAAGTGCTTGCATTCAGAAATCAGCAGATAATACACAGGTCCAACCTTAACCAAACCAACAAACAAACAAACACACTATAAAAGTAAAAGTAGCTGGCTAGATTAAGCCAGTGACTAAATTGTTAGTAAAATAACTTGTCTTTTAAGAGCTGGACTAATTGCATCCATTCATCGAGCAGAATGGAACCTGACTGTGAAAATGTGAAGACTGACAAAAATCAGGACAAAATGAATCCAAAATATCAATAAACCTATTAAGAGCCATGTGGGAAACCAATCAATAGGGCAGGCAGTAGGGCACAGCTGCTGAACAGTCCACTTTAGTACCATCAATAGCCCACTGGGAAAACTCAGCCTGTTGGTTTTGGAGTGTGAAAGAAAAAGATTAACTACAAGAGGGAAGAAAAATGAAGTAAATTGTAAATTCTTTGGGTTTAGGAGAAAGGATAATACTTGCAAGAATTTATTTTCAATTTAAGAGAAGTATCTGGTGCAGATTTAAGAGATGTTTATCATCTGCACCAAAATTGAGATGGGAATCATGGCAATCTTAAGGTAGACCATTCAGAAGTCAAATGGCTGAGTCCCGGTCCTCTTCAGTTGCAGTGGCAAAATTCCAAAACCTGCAGTCAAAGAAGAAACAAATCAATGCTCAGCTCTGCAGAGCTTCTTACCCCTTTTAAAAAATTGAATTGTTATGCAGCAGCATTGTTTGTTTCTCTGCTAAAGCCCTCTTAGCAAATTCCAAGGGGTCAGAATGAAGATTTGTGAATTTATTTTAAAACCTTTGCAGAAATATTTGTGGAGGTAAACACAGTGATGGAAGTGGGGGGCACTTGTCAAATAGCATTAAAGTTGGTAAGAAATGGACTTTTTAAACACAGTGTGATTCAAATTTGCCTCTTCTTATCTGTATGGTTTCTAGGCTTTGCTCCAGAAGTGTCCTCCTTGTAGCTCCATGGGGGCACAATGTAAACCTTCCCCCCACCCGTGAGCAGCTACATCTTAGGGAATGCTTATGGTTATTCTGTGTTTGCAATGGTGCATCTCACCACTGCTTCTCCTCCCTGCAAGTGAGATTTGTCAGCCACAGATGATCTTGAATAAATGTGGATTGCATCTCAAAGATCTTTGTATATTATTGTGTCCCCACAGATGTCACAGAACAGTCACGTGAAGTGAATGACAAAGCTGTAAATTGCTATTTCACATGGACTGTTCTGCAGTGCATAATTTTATTCAAGTAGCAGTGGTATGAAGAAGTCCTTCACTTGATTGACTGCCATAGGCTCTGGCTTTCCGGGATATCATTTTATCTGTTGCGAGTTACAGTAATGCTGGAGCTATGGCATTACTTTTCCAAGATGCGAGCTCTCCCTGTGCAAACTGTAGATTTAGGAGTACCTGTCACACCTCCTTTGAAGTGAGGTGATCTTTGCTCTGTCATCTGTTATAAATGCTGCTGATTTTAATTTTGCACCTCCCCTGCTTGCTCCCATGCCCTTCAACTACAACTGTTCATTGTGTCTCAGGTACCCTTGGTAGATAGCCGAGCATGTGATGCCTAGATCTGGGACATTGGATTTTGACCTGACATAGCTCTGCTGTCATCTTGGTGAAAATCCTGTGATTACCAATTTGGGTAGAGTAACTTTGCTATAGTAAAATTTAAAATTTGCTTTTTTTGGTGACCTTTTCCCGCTGTTTCTGAAGAAATACTTGGCACAGACCTATTTGCATAGTCTCTGCATTGTGCCAGTTGCTCAAAGCGTGCTCTACTCCTGCCTTTGCATTATTCTAACCTGAAACTAACCTGACCTTCATGAATTATATGCTTAATGCTGCATGAAAGTGAAACAGCAGCACTATCATCATCAAAGTTCTGTCTTCTGGGTCACTAGTTGATTCCTAAATGCAGGGTTTTTCTTCTTTTTTTTCCTCTTACCTTTACACTCCAGCATAATAATTCCTGTTATTTGACTACAGTGTGTAACCCCCTGTATTGTTACATTTTCAGCCTGAGTTAATTTTTGTTTGGTTTGGTTTTTTTTCTTCTCCAGCACTTGGATGTGTGTCTCATACTTTGATTGCTCCTCAGCAGTGGTATTTCAGTGGAGGGAGGTATATGTTTTCCCAGTACTACTTATGAATTTTCTGCTGCCTCTCTAGCTGGCACCTGGCTGTGAGCCTTTCTGCTGGCTTTGAGTGTCCTTCCCTTAGAAGTCAGTGAAGGACAAAGAGTATTTCCCACTCTCTCTATCTTATACCTGCATATTTTTTTACTAGTCATGATTCAGTTTTAAGTCTTTTATTGACTCTGAGCAGCACTACATACTACTGTTTAATTTATTCTGCATTTTGCCTTTAATATTAGGTTTTTATTCCTATACAAGTGGCACTTGGCATAATCTGGCAGTGTGTTCTGTTTTTTAACCACAGAAAGACTTATCATATTGGACAACTAGGTTTTTATTGTCCCTTTGCTTATTGTTACTTGTTTCTTGTCTCACTTAGGAGAAATCCCCAAGTTTTTTGGCTTCTCTTTTATTTCCCAATATTTAAAAGCTTCTTATTGCAAATATAGTTTTACAGAATTGTAATTTTTTTATGTTTTTAATTCTACTGTATGCATTGTCATGTTAAATCCTGAATTGTAGCAGAAGTTTCCAAACTTTTAGAAACAGAATCTGGAGGAAGAATTTTTCACGTTACTTCATAGTTCATTTTTTACCAAAATTTATTTTACTTCACCAACCATGAAATAAGGTTTGTTTAAAAATGAAGAAATTCCAAGGTCTATGAATATCTGAACAAGGCACTCTGAAAATTACGTCATCAGAAATAGTTTGGTTAAAAAACTTATTAATATTAAAAACTTTAAGCCAAATAGAACTTACTGACCAAATACGATTTGAAATTTTCTGGTAGCTCTTGCTTTTAACCAACAGAAGAAAGAGATGCAGCCATATTTTTTTTTTTTAGCTTGTATCTTAATTTATATTGTTGAAAATTTTTTCATTCAAGGTATTTACCTTGGTAGTAAGATGTTAACAGATGATCAGTCAAGAGTTATGAACACATCTGAGACCAAATCACCCTGGCCCTTCAGATAATATTCCAGCTATGTTTTTGTGTCAGTGTTTGCAGCTTTAAAGAAAATGTGTTTAATTGGATATCTCTGGGTGCTTTTCTTTTAAATTACTTTGTATTTCTGTCACTATTAGTGCAGAATTTACTTTTCTAGGATAGCTTTTATGTAGAGAAAAGTAGTGTCTCTGTCTTGTTTTGTCTTTTGAGTTTGGTTTCCAGGGTTCTCTGCTCTGATAAGGTTTTGTTTCCCACAACTTGGAAACCGTAAGTCCCACAGGACTTTATAGCAACATCAGTAATAGCATGAACCCAGTTTCTCATTACCAGAGTACTACAGTGTGATCTATGCATCTCGGCTCCCTCAAACCAATTTGTTATTGAATCAACAGTAATTTTTAAACTCCCTCTCACTTCACCATTTTCCTGAGGCTACCTAGATTTATGCGTGGCTCTAACGTTAACAGTACGAGCAAAACCAACTCAAAGTTAAAGCATTTTTGTGCTGACAGGACACCCAACATGTCAAATGGCAGCTTTGGCTACCTCTGATATACAGGCTGCTGGTGAAAGCTGCTAAACATAGTTGGACTTATCACAGTCCTAGTGGAGGGGAGCGTGGCATTCCTATGACACTTCAGATGTGCCGGTCGTCACTTTCTTTACAGGGATTGAACAGGCATTCCTGGGATCATCAGCTAAAATCAAGTTGGAAAAAGCGTCTGCTGTGCAGCTGTTTGATAGCTGCTGAATTTGTCATGCACTAATCAGTTTGAGTCTGACACTCTGCAGGGAATGAGGCAAAACAGGACTGGGATAACATGGGCAATTTATGGAATTAGTTTGCATGAAGCTGGACAGCTCTAGCGCAGTGTGTCACTGTGACCTGTTTTCACTTGGTGAAGTCAAAATTAACCTTGAAACAGAAGGTCCTGTTGCATGTTAAAAACAAAAACAAAATCAAACTTGGGGAGAACCAGAAGCCTTGAAAGATGATAATTGTCTCCATTTCCTATTTAAATCAAAAAGGGGTTTGAAGGCAATTAAGATTGTAACAGAGTCAGTGCCCTGTGGGTGATACAGACTCTGAACATCAAACCAAAAGCATAACTGACATTCACACAGAATTTTTTTTTTTTTGTTTAAATAGCATTAGGAGTCATGGACACACAAGAAGTCAGTTTTACATCTTTGTTCTAGTTTATCCAGTGCTGAATTTGCACTTTCTAAAGCCACAGCCAGTGTAAATGGCGATGGCTGCTGTTTCCTGGGGCACGTGCTGAGTCCCTGCAAGGGTCAGTGAACACCCAGCCTGAGTGGTTCAGATGTGAATGCCACCTACCAAGAGCGCTCTGTAAATTAGTGTAGGGAAGCATTCCACAGTTTTGTAGGGCAGTCCAGTAAGTGCAGGCTTGTGACCGTGGCTTCACCAATAGGTTTGAACAAAACCTGTGCAAGTCAGACGTGACCTCCTTCAATTTTAATCTTGATTCTCAATGACAAGGGAAAACTATCCCTTGATAAGGCTAATTCCAGCTTTTCCTAGGTTCATAAGTAGAACAAGGGCAACCTAGCTGAAAAACAGAAACAGGCATGTTTGAACACTCATTCACAGAAAGCAACGTATCTCACAGCAATTACTATTTGCAAGAAATTGACTAGGTGTACTATTGTGGCACTTTGATACATCTCTGCTAGAATCCAGACACTTAAACTTTTATTTTTTTATTACTGTTTTTTTTATGTGATAAACTGAATTTATTTATGGAGTTTGTACTTTAGGGAAAAAAAAACATGGAAAAAACTCTCTTTATTACAGCCATATCCTTCTAAGAGAATCCATGCTTCCCAGGAGGAGACTATAGATCTACATGGAAGAAAAGAGAAATTCAGAGGATTAGTCAATATCTAAATTTGACATTAGTCTGTTTAGCTTCTCAGCAGAGAGGAACTACTGTGAGGAGGTGAATGCCCTCTCCTGGGAAAGGGACTTGGCTGCCTCTCATGCAGGGACTGGCTCCTCTTTAGCCACAGGAGAGATCCTGGTGCCAGCTGCAGAGGTCACTGCTCATTTGCCCTCTGGCTTGAAATGGAAAAAAAAAACCTAAGCCAGAGAGGAAGAAAAAAAAAATATGCAAAGGAGTGGAGGCAATGTGAGGCCAAAGGCAAAAATGTGGTTTGCTAAGGGTATACTGGAGAGGAAATGGCTTGAAAGGGAAAGCAATCTGACAGATGAGGAAATGGACTGAATGTCCTCAGGCAGGATAAATGGTTGACAAGTCAACATTGTACAGGAAGAGATCCGAAGGGGCAGAGAGCAGGGAAAGGGAGAGAACACGAGTAATGGAAATCTTGTTCTTTGATTATTGACAGCTGTAAACAGCATTGTGAGAGAGGGGCTGTAATATTGATTATGGGTCTCTCAGTAAGCTGTGGCATCCTTAGGCTGTTCTAGCCTTGGCAAGAGAAGCTACATTGAAATCAAGTTGCAAAAGAGTTTGTTGCTTATTGGGGGAAAAAAAGAGGAGTCTAAATGCACATTTAGTATTTAATGAATCTTAAGAAATTGTTGTTGAGACAATAAGACTGTGGAATTCTTTGTGCTCTTGGAAAGCCTTTTAATATAGGTTCTGGTGCCTAGCTTTGAGACTGGAGGAAAAATGGGTTGCTCTGAGGGAGCAAAGAAGTGGATTAGAAAGAAATAGGAAAGGAGTCATAATAGCAAGCAGACAGAGATGGGCAGATGAATATTTGGGTGCTTGGAGGACTTGACCCAATACCATTATTCAGTTCTGTCATACTGGATCAGTCTTTGTCGTCCTTACTCTGAAAAGGAAGAAAAAAACCTAGCTTACTGTTACTGTCTGTCCATCTCCAGCCCCTGAAGCCCTTTGGGCAGGCAAGTTCTGTAAGCATCAGGTCTGTGAACAAACTAAGATTATTAGTATGGGCTGGATATCTACTTTGGGATGAGTTGTACCATGTGAAGCAATGCCTGTTCCTTCTATTGACTCCAAAAGGAATCAAGGTGACGCACTCAGATATGAGCTTCTTACGCAGTAGATACCTCAAGATATGCTCATTTATCCCAAGTCCCATCTATAACATATTTGACTGTGCTGACATGTGCCAGTATGCAGCCAAACCACTACATATGATTAGCAGTATCCACAGGTACCTGTTATAAGTGCATGTGTATAATCGGGAAGGTCTAGGGAAAAAAAGGATGGCTATGGGGGGAACATCCATGCTGTTTAGTCAGTCTTTGCTGGCTGTTCTTAAAGTATTTTCCTGTGGCATAAAAATTGAAAATGAACAACTTCTAGCTAGCATTCAGGAACTACATTTCTCTGAAATTAAACCTATAGATTTCAGGTTTACGCGGAGTGCTTTTGAGGGGTTTATTCTGTGTTTTTTGTTTGTCTTCGCTTCCACCTTTTCCTGAGTGGGGAAAGACTTGTAAGCAGGTAACAGTTTTTTTAAAAAAGTTATGTGGCAGGACTGAGCAACTGAGGAAAAATGCTGGGTTTGGGGTATGCCATGGTGTCATGAAAGCAAAGAAACTGAGGGGAAAGAGCTTTTGTCAGAATAATTTCAGTAGTAGAAATACTGACTGGTGATTGTTTTTCCTGTCTTTTTATAATTCTGTCACTTCTGCCAGTGTGCCTATGCTGTGAATCAGGCCAAGGAACAGAACTAGTTTTAAAGGAAGATTTATGGGGGAGTGGAACTAGGGAAATGTTAATATATTACTATTCAGACATTCTAGCTCTTCAAACTGGCTCACAAGATGGCCACCCAAATAGCTGTGCGATGGTAGTTGGTGGTTTTGGGAGATAGCTGGGAGAGGAGAAAGTGGGATGGACAGGACAAAAGCCTCCTCAGCTGATATTGCTGGCCAGAGAATGCCTTGTAAAACTCAACCTCAACTCAAATGCATTTCTTCAGGGGCATGAGTGTCTTAAAAAGTACTTAAAAGAACCCCATCTGGTTTCCAGGTATTCTCCTTGCCCCCATACTGCATGTTTGCATAGCCACATGTTAAGCAGATGCAAACTGATTTAAAAATGATCTTTCTGTAAAAATGAAATTAACTGAGTTCAAGGCAATGGAGAGAAATAGGAACTTACTTGTGCCAGACCTCACACAGACACATCTGTACTAGAGACAGCTAAAAATTAATAAGCTGAACTCTACCTACCACATCTGTTGCTCAGCCTGGAGGGTCATGCATGGACTATGAATGTACCCAGAGGGACAGAGAGGGAAGAACTACAGAACAAGTAGTAGAAAATGAAGTTTCCTATCCTATATAAATGTTTGCAAATAGCTTATTCAATCCTTGCTATGCAAGTATCCTAAAGATGATCTTTGACAGAGCCCTGAAGGTAAGAGGTAAAGTACAGTGTATCTGAGACAGGAGATGAACAGGAACATAGTTTATTTTCCCTCTGGTGTAGGTGAAAGCTAGTGGGTAGTGGTTCTGCTCCTGTGCTTTGGCTTACGTTAATGATTACAAAGCGTTTGAAATATAATAAAATTTATGCATGGAGTGCCCTTTGGATTAAGAAAAAAAAAAAAGGCAAAAAATCTGCAAAGGATTAAACTTACATAGTTCTCCAAGTCTACAGCTGCAGATTTATCTGAACATCAGCTGTGATGTGTTGTTTACTTAGTGCATTTTATTGCTAACCAACTCCTTGCATTATGAAAAAAGAAAATTACCTCCATAAACTGGGACCATTGTCACCCCTGTAAATGGACAAGTATCAGCCATGTGTATGGGTAGGAATGTATCTTGTATGGTGAGCTGCTTGGTAATCATAACGCCTCGCTCTCTGCAGGGTGTAGGAAAGGAAGGCACTCTCTCTAAGTAGGAAGTAAGTGCTTTGCATAGCTTTAGTATCTTGACAATAAAAAATGCCATTTGCTGTTTAGACTAAGACTCATTATGTGATCTCAAGAAATCAGCAATTTTTTACCTGCTTCAGTTTGTTTCTGTCTTGTGAAGAAGTCGATTGATTCCACCTAATTACAAAAAAACAAGTTGATTTTGAAAACTTTATTCCTGTTTCTCAAGCTGTAATAGACTCTGAAAATGAGTAAGCATGCTGGACATTTCTACAGGGGCTCCAAACCCACAAGGCTCTGAGCTGTCATTGTGAATACATAGCTGAAATGCAGAACATGAAACATATTTTGCTCTCCAGCCTTCTTAGAGTTGTTTTTCTTGGACATTCTCAACTGGCTATACCTGCACAGGTCCAGACTGAATTCGATCCTTATATTTTTTGATCAAGATAACATAAGAATGTGAGTTCCAGTTGCTGTTCTTTATAAATAGAGTTATACTGAACTTAAAACTCCTAAAGTACTGAAGTGGGAGGTAACAAGACTGCTTCCTAGTGCAGAGGAAGAAGCTCTGTCTGTACTTGGAGGTAACCAAAAGGATTTGGTTATCCCAGTATTGAGCCCTAAGAAATAGTTCCTAGTGCATGATGAGATTACATGAACTTGTAAGCAAGCTCATGTCTATGTGCAAAACACTGTTTGTAGAGATAGGAGCAGGAACAAAATACACAAGGTTTTTCTTCTGAAATGTTTGAGAACTTTAGAAGTAACACACTGGTAACTTTTTAATACACCCCTACTGCCTTTTTTCATGACTTGAACAAATTTTATTTGCTAGCAGCTGAACCTAGATTCTGATCCCTGTTCGAATTTCCTGATTAACAAAACTAACCATGCCAAAGTATCTTCATGCAACATAGTTTAAATACTCAAAACTATAAACTGAGTACAAATGTCCACAAAAATTCTGTGAGGATTCTCTATCAGTATCTTTCCCTCAGGTATCAATTCAGCATTAGATTGAGGATAGATTTTAAAATGTTGGATTATATCTTCCGTGGGCTTTGTGTGTGTGTTTTGGTTTGGTGGTTTGTTTTGGTTTTGTTGTGATTTACTTCCCCCCCCCTCCTGCCCTGTGCTAGATGGATGGTTGACAAATGTGTGAGATGGGATAATCTTCACTTTGCTCTGTATCTCCTTAGAAGAAATCAATAGTATCTCTCCAGAGCTTATCAACTATTCATTTTTTTTGAGATGTCTTTGCCTATTACCGTAAGTCAGAAGATACCTGGCAAAACATGTAAAATTTTTGGAGAATAAAATCCTGTAAAGATGTTCTTAAAAGTTTTCTGGTTTTTCATATTCTTGTGCAGTTTCTACTACTCTATAATTGGCATTGTGTTGATTAACTCATGCTTGAGGTGGTTATTTTTAGAAAAAAAAAAAACATAACACAGCAAACAAAAACAACCTTCTTTGCTTCTCTGTATTCTCATGAAGGGTTTGTTTTGGAAGGGAACTGGGAGGATGACTGAATTACATGCCAACACTTATATTCTGACAGTATGAATGGAATGGTGGAACTTGGTCTAGAGACCTGTGTCACAATTTGACTCAGGATCAGCAATTAAACCAGTGACATTGCTTTTGATCCCCTCCCACCCAGGAAGGGAAGGAGAGAGATAATTAGAGAGACTTTCTGGATTGAAAACTAAACTAGACAGCTTTGATTAAACACTAATGATAAAAGAAAATATGTACAATTTTATACAATTGTGTTCAGGAATGTGCAAAGCCCTATCACCTCCCCTCACCACCAGCAACTCCCATAGCATCTCTTGAGCAGGGAGCAGTTCTGAAATGTCCCTGAGCTGCCAGAGGGAGTGGCAGAGCAGACAGGAGCTGAGGGGACAGTTGTGAGGGTCAGGAATGCATGAGCCTGGGGGTCAGTGGTGATGGAGAGATGGAGTCCTCCCCAGATGCCTCATGAGTGGAAGAGAATGGAAGAAGCAGCAGGAAGGGGCTTGACTTCCGTAATCTCTGACTTTATACTGAGAGCTACGTAGATATTATGGGATTGTATACTCTTTTCACTGAAGAAAAAAAAAATGGGTAGAAAGAAAATTGGTTTCTTCCTGGCTCAAAGCAGGGCAGCCTAGTACAAAACCAGAGGATGATTTTGACAGAATTGCATAGTCATGATCAATACTTATGTGAAGGTTTGTTAGGTTTTCTCTTGTATAGTAGTTGGAATGGAGTACACCCTGCTATGAATAGTCCTGTTAGATCTTATAAACATCTCCAGAGAGGAAAGCAATGAAGAAACAATTATCTGTTCTGAAAACATAACATCTTAGAAGTCAGAAAGTTGCTAGACAGGAGAGCTGTTCAAGTACAATGGCCTTGTTCATGGTAGAAATCTCATAATAACCTTCACAGTTTTAGGGCAAAGTTCTCTATATAGTTGCCTTTGGCACGAGTTTTCTGCTTTTTGGCATTCTTAATTATAGTATAAAATATAAAATTTAATTGAAAATGGAGTTTGCTCTTAGTTGTTAAGCATTCCAGTGCATGGATTTACACTAAGTATTTAAAGATGAGAAACAATGTCCTTCTTTCTGAAGGACATATTCATTGCTGCTTCCGGATGGGAAAGATTGAGCCCCAGTGCACTTCCAGTATTTTTATTTCAAAAAGGCCATGAGTAGATGCAAAATGAGATTGCATTCTTCTCTTCTACTTTGCTTAGAAAGATGCAGCTTTTTTCGGATGAGTCTATTAAATATTAAAGACATTCTATAACTCTCAAAAAAGTAAATATTTTTCTGGCAAAGGTGTCAAAATTCTCAGAATATCTCTGCTAGTGTTAGAGGATGTTTCCTGTAAGTTCCTTCTACTGCTAACATCATGAAAATGACTGTTGCAGGCAAAGTAGAATTCCACAACTCTGAAATGTCTCTCAGTAAATACATAAACCACTCATAATTCTAAATTCTTATCTTTTAGTTTGAGCCCTAGTTTCTTTAAGCTGTGTGTGGTGGCACAGGTGCAGTGTCTCCTCACTGTGTACCTGCTCACCACTTCCCCAAAGATGTATTGCCTGTGCACATTTACCAATGTTAAGGTGAGTTCAGGTGTGATGGAGTACATTCCCAGTACATTTCATCACAGCACAGACAGAGCTGCCTTATCTTTATCCACTTCATACTGGCAAAGAATAATTTCCATGGAAGAATCTCTTTTTAAAACAACAACAAAAAAACCCAAAACAAACAAAGCACCAGAAAAACCCCAACAAACCAACAAAAAAACCCCAAAATCCAAAACATTGCTGTGAATTCACTGAAGCTCACTTTGAACTTAGAAAAAAAGAAAATGCAAATCCTGAAGTCTTAATGAAATATTTGAAGTATTTGCCTAACTCAAAGTTGTGAGCTAAGTCTTTCTGCTTCACAAGGACACTCCCTTGCTTAAAGCTAGGAACTGGGCTTTAAGTATTCTTGCTGGGTTGTGTCTCTGGTGAGCCATGCTCCAGTTGCTGTCTCTTATGGGTGCGTGTAACCCAGTAACATTCTTTTTCCTTTAGCAGAATACTTATGAGAGCCAAATGTACCGGTTTTAAATCCTGCCCATTAAAGAAACCTCAAAAAAAAAAAATTAAAAACAAAAATAACATTCTACCTTGAAGCTAAGGTAGCATCATCTTTTATCTGACCTGGCTAGACGTGAACATCAAAGCTCCATCAAAATAAGGAATGTGATACTCGGATTATGAGATACTCAGATACTAAGAGAATGCTTGCAATAAACTAAATTGTTCAGCTCAGTCACTCCATCATATTGATACAATCTATCTGTTAACAAACCTGCCACAGGGCATAACATCCTACTGGTTCTAATATCCTACAGCATATGCTGCTATTACTGCTATATGATAACCAGTAAAAATTGCCATATTTTTTCATTATCTGGAAAAAAAGCAAGTCAGGTTTGTTGTATTAGCTTTGCATTGATGATTTTATCTTGGAATTCAGTTTTTTTTTCTTTATACTTCTAGAAGAAACATTTTTGTGTGTTCTAGAAGATAGGGCCAAGGGAGGCTCTTACTACTTTCATCCACTACCTACTTGGAAGTCAGAGGTGGCAGAGCCAGACTCTTACTGATGTTCACAGTGAAAGGCCAAGAGGAATTAACATGTGTCAACAAGAAAAATCCTGATTGTGTTCTCTTTCATGACCAGTATAGAAGTCCTTCCTGTCAAATGAGTCCCAATTCCACTTTGCTTCCAGGAGGGTTTGTCTTTGTGCCCTGTAACTATACAGTTTGTAGCCTAGAAATTATACATCCATTTTGAACATCCCAGTTTAACTGTTATATAGCAGGAAGAAAAATCTAAGGCTGCTTTTTATTGTAAGCTGTGTGAATAACACTGGTGAGGGTGGGAAGCGTATCTAAAGAAAACCATACCTTAAAATCCTGAGTGTCCTGTGCATGACTGATTAATTTTGAAGTTGTTTTCATCACCCTGAAAACTGGCCTGCTCCAGCGTGAAGAAGGAAAACAGCTCACATTCAAAAGATAATGAGTTGTTATATGGTTGGTGTGGGGACTGTGGGCTTGACTTTAAACATAAGCTATTCCTCGTTGCTTAGTGCTCTAAAGCCAGTGTAGCTGCTCAAATGGGAAACGTGTACAAGGGTTATAGAGGCAGCTTCTATTTTGACAGACTGACTTTTAGATATATGATGTTGTCTGATGTCAGCCAAAGTTGTACATATGTATCACAGAGAGAGGGTGGTTAAGTTTTGTTTCTCCCCAACTATTTCTGGGCCTGAGAAAACAGCTTGTATTGTTTCTGGCTGTATAGAATTATGTGTTTCGGGAACAAGAGGGTTCTTTTTGCCATTCTACCTATGTACCAACACCTGGAAAAATCTTGGCATACTCTTTGCCTTATGCTAGTGATGGACTTCTGTGAGGTTCTTTGGCATCAAGGAAATTAGGGCCATGGGATTTGGCTCAGTACTTAAAAGATAAATTCCAGAAGTTGCATACCTAGGCTTCCCTTTGTGTTTGGCTTGATTAGTAGGCTATACACAGCACAAAACAGAGCTCCTAGCCTGTGCAAGTAGATCTGAAACTTGTTTAAAACTTGA
Organism: Apus apus; assembly: GCF_020740795.1. Classification (NCBI taxonomy): domain Eukaryota; kingdom Metazoa; phylum Chordata; class Aves; order Apodiformes; family Apodidae; genus Apus; species Apus apus. Next base: position 57,040,137 of record NC_067285.1, on the reverse strand, counting down.
TTCCTGTAAGAGCCTTATATTTTTATTTAGAATTTTCAAAGTTCTTTTAAACAGGAACCAAAATGGGAAAGTCAGTTGGTGACTCAGATTTAAGTGCTGCTGCCCCTATGGGGGGAACGGAAAAGCACCCCTTCACTGGAGGGGCGAAGTACAAGGAGTGTGGTTATCCCTCCTTGTAGTTTAAAGACATTAAACAGAATACAACTGACTCCTAGCTGAAGTATAATCTTGAAGTATTTGTTTTAATTGGCTCTTAATTAATTTTGACTGCCAACTATGGGAGGTCTATTGATTTCCCTGCAAAGGTTATAGCCAGCTGTTTGAAAGGAAAACAGTTTTTAAAGTCTTAACAATACTAGTGGGGATTCACTCCTCAGCTCTGAGAGAAGAAATTGTCAACAGTGGCAAAAAGGGGTATCGTGGAATTTCAATTTTCCCAGGCAGAGTTTGAAGTATGATTGTGGCCTTAACTCACAGGGTAACCAATGGAGAATTACTAGCAGTGCTCTATTGCACAACTGCAGTTACCATTTTATTGCTCTACTTGCTACAATAAAGCAAGTTAAAGGGACAGTATTCCAAAAGTTTGAGTTTGTACAACTGCTTACATAATACTGTCCTGAATTTTCATGTGCACCTAATGTACAAGTAGGTTATGAGGTTACTAGTGGCCACTTGGAAGTCTAACTGCACCACAGATAACCGAGAAAACCAAAAGTACAACTTGAAGTCCCCAAATTGCAGTTTCAGTGGGGTTTTTCAGTACACATTTTGAACTTGGAGGCTTTTAATAGCCATCTTTTAAATGGCTACATTTGTGTAGTAGGGTGGGGGTGACCATTCTCAGGAAAAAAAAATGATTGTTATTAAAGCAACAGTTGTCTTTGAAATAATGAGTGGATCAGCAACATTAATTATATCCCTCAAGAAAATATTAGTATTTCTGGTAAAAGGACAATATGTTGTTTACTGCAAAAGTATAACACAGAGGCTTAAAAGACTAGATCCCCACACTATGAAGGCTCATTTCCTTTCCTTAGAAAAAGTATTGCCAGAGACTCAATTAAATGGAAGTCATACATTAACACTTTGAGAGCTATGAGGCATATGAACACTTTTTACTTTCAGCAGGGTTTGCTGTACTCATTGGTTGTTTATATTGTGATAAGGGCTAGAGACAGTATGTATTAGACACATGGAAGTATGTCCCTACTCTTAGGATTAGGAAGGAATGAGACATAGCAGATGTCCAAGACAAATATGTGTGTCAGAATACAGTATATTGTCAGAATTAGAAAAATACTGTGATATACGGCATCTAACTGTGTCAGGCTGAAACACCACAGCTCGCCCCTTGCCATGTTATGGTTCCAGTTAATTGTGTCCCTAATGGAAGCTATGACATGGCATTTGAAAGAAAACATAAGCAACTTTGGATTGTTGGCTCCAGTAAAAGTGCCGTGAGATGGGTCACAGAACAACTTGTCACCTGGGTCTTAAAGGATATTTACCTTGTGTTGTCTTGGTCTAGACAGCCTGTAGGAATGGATATTCACACAGGATAAGCCATACTGGATTTTGAAATATGTTTTACTAAGAAAATGTTATACCCCCTTTTAAAAAAGATATCCACTGCATACAGTTTATCTTCACAGCTTACAGATATCCAGAAAGAGAGAAAACACGGCAATAGGCTTATAATTAGTTATTTTTCCTGTGAAAGAGAATTACAAAAGCATCATGAATACCTACACAGCAAGGCGAAGGAAAAATTATCTCTTGGCAGTTGGAGATTTTGTTTGTTTGGGGGCAGTTCTTTAATTCTTGCTGCAGTTAACAGATCTTTTCCTCTTGTACTTGTACTTGTCACCTTTCAAAAGCTGTTTTTTCTTTTAAATTTAGGTTTTGTTCTGTTTAAATAGGCTACTCGCACAATTCTCTTCTGTCCTTTTAATATCCACTGATGTTATTGAACAGAGGAAAATATTCCTTCTCTGTATCACTAAAAAGGAGTGCCAAAAATGAAAAGCTACAGACTGGGTTGGATTTAGGATGGCCAGAGAGAGAATAGAATTGAGAATTCTCCTTGGTCATCAAGTTAAGGGCATCATTACAGACCCTGCACGGCGATGCCTGCCTGACATCCAAGCCAGAAGAAGTGCAAGACTATGGGTGTCCCATGTCTCCTATATTCTGTGAATCATCTTCAAACGCAGGTTCTAGGAAGCGGGTTGGAAACCCCCTTGACTAAGGGCAGCACTGGTTTTGCATCTCTGACTTTGGAGGGGGGAGGCAGGGGAGGAGTTTTCTTACTGCTCATCTGTTCTTTATATGATGATCTGGCCCTCAACAAAATTAATATGATCATGATGTATATTTTAAATATGTTCTTTACACAATGAGTGGTACAGGCCCTCTGGGGATTTAATTGCCTGAGCTTTGCATCTGACCATTTCTGTACACATATGTGAAGTGCCTGTGTGGTACTCAAGGAGCTCTCAGGTCAAAGAGCACAGTGCCTAGTCAGGGCATAAAAGTCCTGAGCAGGCAAATGGGTTCTGGTGTCCAGCATTCACCTAAGTTGTGCATCCCATCTATTGTAACCACGATCCTTGTTAGCAACTAGACTTAGAAAGACTTTGTCCACTGTGCATAACTAGTCTGCTGCCTGAGTTGAACTTTTTTGTTGGATATTATTTGGATCATACATACTTAGCTGGGAACAGAATTTATCTGCTCTAGGAAAACTCTCATTGTGAAAATAACCAATGTTCTCCTTGTTTACTACTGTGCAATGATTGACACCCCAGTGGGGATGTCTGGAGTAAAAAATGTTGAGTTTGTTCCTAAGTATACAGCACAAACTATTCAGGTAAATTGATTCTGTGTGTTTTGAATTTATTAGCTTACCCAGTGGTATTAACTGACTATAATGCACTTAGACTTTCATGTCTAATAACTGTCAAGTGATTAAGTGGCTTTCATTAGCATAAATGCTCAACTTTCTGCTGAGCATCAGAGAACCTCAAACCACTTTGAGACAGCTTATATGGTAGCATAGTCTCTCATGCAAATGGCTTATTCCCTTTTCCCACCTCTCTAATATACAGTTACACGAGAATAATTTAATGCAATTGCTCTGTGCTTGCTTGCCCTGATTCTTTCCATCAATAGCTTTAATTTTTGAAATGCCACAATAATAACCATTTTCTCTGTGATAAAGCTGAAGAAGTGAGCCTCAAGGAACTGAGAAAATCAGTTTTGTTTTCCTGTATAGTTGAAAGATGACCTGCTGCTTTCTTAAAATGAAATGTACCTATTTAAATAAATAATTTTAGGGTTTGAGTGAAGGAAGGGCGCACAACTTTTAGTGTACGTGTTGTATTTAATTTCATATAACTACCACAAGGCTTTCTCTTGGTCTAAACAAAATATTTGCTTCAAAGCATTGTTTTCAGAGTCTGAGCTGTAAGTTATATACAAATATTATTCCTGATAATACATATATGCAATCATATGGGATGCTGCATCAGGAGCAAGATAACAAAATGTGACCAGTTTATGCAATAGGTAGGAAAGTGAGAATTACAGTATAAATTATGACTTTGCCATATACTTCAGTTGTATTTGTCAATGTCAAGCAAGTAAACTAAACTGAAAGGTCTCTGTAGTTAATATCTAAAGGAAAGTACTGTAGTAATATAAAATACTCTTGAACAATTTTATTCTGTCCAAGGTCTAGCCCATCCCCAAAATACTCAAGTATGTTTCATGGAGTTTTTCATCCTGCCTGCTGACTAGATTGAGAGAAACAACATAAGCTTTTTGTGATACATGCTTAAATAATAAATTTTGTAGAGGCTTTGTATGAGGGTATGGTGCTGATCTGTGTCTTTTTATTGAAGATTAGTATTGAAACTGTAATGCAGAACAATTATTCTACTATATCATACCCAGTCAATGAAAGACTAGCACTTTCAGAAACCTTGCAAACTGGGATAGAGTGTGAATGGATGGAAAGAAATAATACTGTAGAATGGGGTAATGTAAACTAGGGAATGTCACGTAGCTCCGTCAAAGCCAGAGCCAGTCAGACCCCTAAGTAACTTACTCGGGGGAAATGTGTTTGCCTCTAAGGTCCACCACTTGGAGCTGAAAGTTCACAGTAAATATTCCACATGCAGTCCTATAACCTTCTGCTGACACAAATGAAAATGCTGCCTTCGAGGAAAAATGCCGAAGTATGCCCTCATTGAATATCCATACAAAGTTGCTATTGAAAAATGAAATAAAGAAATATAGAAAGAAATAAAAACATTTCTGGAGGAACACTGAGCAATGTGGCTTGAAATTTGGAAACAGTTTGGAAAACTTAGAATACAGGACCTTAGAGAGATTGCTTAGAGGTAAAAATATGAATGTAATGACTGGGCTCTCAGCCAAGAAAAGAAGCAAATGTTACATTTCGCTGTGCATTGCTAGCAGGGAAAGTGAAAAAGTGTAAGACTGAGGAAGAGGGAGCATCACTAGCACACAAAACATGGATGGCAGAGATTTGGGGGTGGCAGTTCAGGCTAGGCTGAGCTGCACTCTTTCTGCAGCTGGGTGATAGCCTTCACAGGCATTCCCTAAAATTGCCAGTGGGCTTGTTCATGTGAGCACCCACCCAGTGCTGTTCTACTGAAACTCTGGCAAGGATGTGAGCTTCCATTTCAGAGTGTGTTTTTCTAGCAGCAGAAGTTAGTAGGATACTTTTCCATTTTGGTTAATGCTGGAAATTGTTTGTTGAGATCTGCATAATGTTACTGCTATTACTTATTCTTACATTAAAACCAGGAAGGTGAATGCCCACTAATGCAACTGCTTACAGCTGGGCTACAGGCTATGGTTAGGCCTGAAGAGCAAATGTGAGTGACCTCTTCTAAATGTGAAGAGAAGGTATAAAATGGAAAAAGTGTTACTGATCTTACCTTTTGGTTTGTTGTTTCCTCTGAAGGGAGATGTCAGGCTCTCTTTCTGTGTATAAATTTCTAAGGAAGAATAGGTATGTTGGAGGAGGTATGTATGAGGATATAATTTGCATATTGAAAATGTTAGTCTATATCTATCTAGCAATTCACCAGCTGAATTTTATAGTCTTTCAGAGACCTCATGAATTAATGTTTAGCTAATTCAGGACTTCTAAATTTAGAGCAAACAGGGTCAATTCTTCAATCTCCTGACAAAGGTTCCTTAGCAGAGGCGCCCAGCAAAAGACCTCTCATCAAGACTGTCTTCCCTGACACCTGAACACACCAGAGTGCATTCATGAGAGCATTTCAAAGTGCAATCAGGAATCAAATAACATTTGTCAAAATGAACAAAAATGCATTTTGTTACACTAAAGAAAAAAACCCAAACCAACACAAGACTAATATGTATCTGCTCACTTTTGGGTTTATTTACAAAATTTCTGTGGCTCACAGAAGAATTTAAAATCACCGTGTCCAGTTAGAGGGTTCTCTGAAGCAATGAATCATTCAGAGCACTTTAGAAAGAAGACATCTGGTTTTAATCTTAAAAATCAATGGCACAATATGGCCCAAACATTAATTTTCAAGAGGTTGAGATTTTTTTTCCTATCTGTTCTTAAGTGACTGATATTTTCTGCCACAAAGCATTCATAAATTAAAAAACGTGTTGCAACATGCTTGTACTGTATGATGTGTGCATTAGTGGTTTTTGAAACAAAACATTCTCTCACTCAAGTCAAATTTGTGAGTCTTGCCCCTTGGCATGAACAGTTCACTTCCTGTACTCCAATTCTCAGAGGGAACAAAGCTGTGTTTGGTTTTTTTTGTAAGTGAGCTGTAAGAAAATTGGTACTAAGTGATGCTAGACTTTTAAGCATGTTAAATATACTTATTTCTTTTAAAAAATCCTGAAAAGGATTGAGGTTAACAGTTGTTTCAGATTGCCAGCAATACCATCATTGCTGTGTAATAGCTGAAATGGTTCCATCCATCCCATTATGGAGTTACTTTATTTCTGGATGAGAAGATATGAAGGACAAGGCAAGTTGGGGGTAGGGAGAATCACAACTGTGTGAATTGTTTAACCTTCTACCACAGTTCAACAAAGTTCTGAGGTTTTTTTTAATTAAAAAAAAAAGGCCCTTGGCAAACTGCCTAGATTTTGAAAGGCTACTCATGCTTTGTAAACCCCCAAAGATCACAGTGTTTCTGGCCCAAGACTGTAATAGCATTTAGCCAAAGCTGAAGAGAACTTTTCAACTGTGTTGAGTAAACAGTTCAAGAAACAGCTATTGGTCATGGTGGTCTTAAGTATTCTGTGTGAGCTGGCTGCCTACATCTCAGACAAAGATGAGAAGTAATTATAAATACATTTTTTAACTTCACAAACTTCCAGAAATCACGGTGGTTGTTAGTGGTAGGTGGAGTAAGGTGTCTGTTGTTTGTTTTAAAACTGTGTGCTGGAGAAAGGAGTCAAATGATGAATTCACTAACTGCACAGTAGTATTCTTTAAGACTTCAATTATAACAACTGGTATCACTTAGGGAAAAAAAAGTAGTTATTGGACAAAGGGCTTCACTGCCTAAAGCTTTGTGAATATATTTTTTTCCCCTGACTGTATTAGTTTCACTAATGCAAAGTTACTATTCTTCTGCTTGCTCTAATGTCTTCAGACCATCACAGCTGTAATGGTACTTGCATTTTAGCTGATTCATTTGTAAATTAAAAAAAGTTAATGCAGTATTTAGTGCTAAAGGGCAACTGAGGGCAACTAAGACTGCTCAGTATCTCATCATCAGAGGAGTGTTTTGACATTGTGCAATGAATTAAGATAGTTTATTTCAAGATACCAAGAAATGGGTGGACAAGTTTCACAAGCAGAGTGACACATCAGACTCATGTAGGCAATAGCACGAGGAACTGCAATCTTATAACTGGCTGCTATTTTTTCAACATAGGAAGAAATTTGACTCCTTACAAGAACAGGAGTTGTCAGCTCCTTACTTTTTAATGAAGCCTGAAATTAATGCAGCATACTTAATCTAGTTTTGGATTATAGCCTATATTTAAGCATCCTCATCCTGGGTTTTCTTTTGATACGATTCTTTTAAAAATAGATTGATCTTCTGTGCTCTGGAAATCTCAAACAATCTCTAATTAGAAATACATCACCATCTCCACATAAGGACTTTGTCATTAAAATAAAGCAGCATAGGGTTTTCTTAACTTTTTGAACTTAAAAATTTGTTTAGTTCATATTACAGGATATTTGAGATGGCTTATGTTCAACCCAATTTTTTATGCAGCCAGAACATAATAGACCCATTCCATTATATCTTGCACAAGGAACACAAAGTTGTGACGCTGGGGCAAATAAAAATGAACAAGGAGAGAAGGGCTGAGTATGTTCTGCTTGGAAATGAAAGCACCTAATGTTTTGGCTGCTATGCTGACTTCTTTTCAATTTTATTCTAAGCTTAGATTTCCTTACAGATGTATGGTAGCTGGGAACACAATTGTCAGATTTGTTCCTACAGCACCAGTGTAAGGTATTTTGTTATATTGCCCTTCACTTTAAAAAAAAAAAAAAACAAAAAAAAAAAAAACAAAAAAAACCAAACCAAACCAAAACAAAAAAAAACTTGACCACTTTATGTTCAAACAGCAAGTATATTTGAGGCAAATGGTATGAAATTAAAGGGGATGTTCAGTTACATTTGAATGGAAAAGATCAATTAAATGAACATTAAGAAACTTTTTGAGTTTATTCGTCACTTAGAAAGTATGCTGATAATATATATAATGATGTGATGTATTTGATGGTGGAACAGCTGGGTGTCTTGGTACCAGAAGTGTTTGGGCTTCAGGCTCAATCAGCAAAATACTCCAGAATCCTGTGGCTGTTACACTGTAATGCATACCTTGCCACGTGCTGTTACTTACAATCTGTGTCATGGGGCAAACATTTGTTATTAACAAAAGTTTCACAGGAAAGTTTTATCATCCGTTTTTTTTGTCTATTCCAATTTAACAAAAAATTCCTATTTTGCCTGTAGGCTAGAAAGCTAAGTGTGCATCAAAGATTCCTGTTTTAGCTGTCATAGTCCAAAATGAAAACTTATTTTTAAAAGAACCTGGAAAAAAATAATGCAAATATGAAAATTTATTTTAGTGTTTTAAATAGTAATAGTAACAAACAGTTTGTTTATACTGTGTAGTAAGTATAATGTAGTCTTCAGTTTCACAGCAAACAGCTGAAGAAGTGCATTGCTTTTATAGTAAGTTGTTATGGTGGCCATGTTAACATCCTTACTAGATTTGATGTTTCTGTGGAGTGCTGTTCAAGCTTGTTTTCCTGGTTAAGGTCCATATCTGTTGTGATTGTGGGGAATTATACCTATGCTAGTGGCATTATAGGAAAGTAAGTGTATTAAAACTGGTCATACAATAAATGTGTTGTCAAAGATGTGCTGGATCAGGCACTTATGTAGTGTTCACAGGCAAAATATTGTCTGTAAACAAATATTGAAGTGTCTCAAGTTCATATATAATTAGTGACAAAACTGAAATTTAGACTGTGCAACCTCTTCTAAAGTAGTACGGATTACAACTTCTGATGTATGTATTCAGAAAATGCACAATTTACAATGATAGATCAGTGAGGTTGGATCACTAGTGATTTAACGTATGTATGTAGTCAAAGTCCAGCGTAGGTAAGGTAATTAATTAGTGGATGTTGATGTAAGGCCTTTTAAATTCCCTCTGTCTTCATTTCCATGAGAAACTCTGATATTTTAAAAGATTTTCTGCTTTTGGGCTAAAGCTTCTCATGTTTCATTTGAACTCTGATTTTTTGGATGGAGAAAATGGAGCAAAGGGAATGTAAATGGGTTAACATGTTTATGTTCCTCCCACACATCCCCTCTTTTTAATGCGTGTGTAGGAAGAATGAAGAAAAAGCTATAATTTCCTGGACTTGCTACAGCTTTCATTTCCTTTCCCAATGTAGAGACAGAGAGTGTAAGAAATTAAAAAAAAATACTCTGCATCTTTTGTTGGGATCTTATGTTAAAGTTTTAGGGTTTGTGTTGTGGTTTTTGTTGTTTTGTTGGTGTTTTTTTTTTTCTCAGAAAACAAATTGTGAAATATTGTCTATGTAGGAAACACATGCCTAAATCAATTCTTCCTTAGTTATCAAAGTCTCATGCAAACATGTGTGTAAAACACTAGGAATATGCGTAAATATTTTGCTGAAAGCTTGTTGAATTGCAGGTTGTATGATTTTTCTATACAAACGTCCTGTGTTTGGCCAGGCAGGCAGCCAATTTTATTTTCTTAAGACTCTTCATTCATCTAAAACATGCAGACTAATGCTGGGCCTTGAAATATTTGGCAAAGCTCCATCAGCAGGTAAAGGTATATGCATGCAAGCATGCTGTAGCTAAAATGGCTACCTCTAGTTGACTTTGTATCAGTTTTTAATACATAGTCTTAAATTCTTCAGGATACTAAGCTGCCTTTTACTGATCTGTCAAGATACTGAAGCACTGAGGCACATAGATAATTCGAAACTTGTGGCTGGTCCAGCTGAAGCAAGTAGAATTATTTATGGTCTGCATCCTGTAAAAAAAAAAAAAACAACCCCACAACAATCTAGCAGGTTTCTTCTTAGGAAGAAAAATTGATGACAAGACCAACTTTTAAAAAAAATTATTTTATTTTATTTTTAAAGATAAATTTTTTGGGGAAACTGCTCTTTCAAGTCTCATTCTAAACAGCCTTCAATGCAAAAAACAATCTTTCTTCTGGAAGTCTGTTACCAGTGCTGTATGGGCAGACTTCCCAAACTCTGTTTCCTCATGATCTTTATTCCTATTTCTGGAATATTCTGGTCTATTTCTGGCTCTGCCACACATGCGTTCAGTAAGCTCCACCTCTAGTCTTCCATTTCAGGGCAAAACAATACAGATCGCGTCAATCAACTCTTACCTAAACCTTGCCAGCCTGGTCTGTGAGCATTACCTTCTGTTGTTTCCATTATCTTTAAGCATTGTGTGTATTTAGATGTTGAGATTGTGTTGTACCAATGTCCATCCCAGTGTTTTAGAACCAGTGGAGCAAGATAGGAAATGAATAAATAAACTATCATGCTAAAAATACAGTGAAGGTCGACAGCTCTGTGTCTCTTATCTTCTTCCCCAAGCAATCATTTATTTAACCTTGTGTCTTACGTAGGTATCCCAGTGCCATACTAATGAAGGCTAAGGACCACACATAATTAGTGGTATCTACACCTTCATCAACTTTTTGCCTTTGAGTTATGAAATACTTGATGAGAAAGTATAGTTGAGGGTAAGCAATGTGTAATATAGACTGTACTTCAGTGTAAATGAGATGCACTCACCAGTCAAGAGTCTTTCTAGTGGGACTTGTAGGAACTAATTCTTGTTCCTCAGCTATTTAATATTTGAAAGCAACAGAAACAAATAGTAAAAAAAAAAGAAAAAAAGAAAAAAAGAAAAAAAAGTAAAAGAATAGGAGCTAATAAGTAAGGAAACAGGTGAATCCTTTCATTTCCAGGATTTTTTTTTTTTTTTTTTTCCCCCAGACTTCTAGTGGTCTAAGATCAAATACACAACAGAAGTCAGAAGCAGCAGCCCAACTGAAGTCTTTCAATACTTAGGCAAAATTATTTTTTGAAAGCATATTATCTGGGACCTTAATTGATTAGGCAGCTGGAAAAGAAACTGTTTCCACAACAGAGTGTTGGAAGAAACTGAGGTAAAAACCAAATTATTTCAGTGGACAACATTAAACCTGCCTTACTGCAACAGTAAGTCAGTCCAACTGGAGAAGGAATTCTTACTATGAAGTCAATCTCATTGGCCATGTGGACATCCATTGAGCCACTGCTGACCATTGCCTCTTCACACATGAGCCCTTTCTTAGTAATGCCCATGTTCACCGACAGTGTCCATTCCCATGTGTATGCTTTAAAGCTTAAAAATACACATATCTCTGTGAAAGTGTTGGGGTCTTTTTACATGAGGGTGTAAATCCTAGGATAAACTGTGATGTGGAAGGAGTATTATGAAAACATGTGGCTAAATTGACACTATTTCTGTAATGTAAAGAAAAATGTAATGTAAAATTTCTGTAATGTAAAAAAAAGTCTTACACCCTCCTTTTCCTCTTTACTGAGGTGTGTATATACAGCCCCATAAAGCATGCAAGGCTAAGTTTCAGTTCAATCAGAAGTCTCCACTGCAATCTGTAGGAACTATGTTGATTTACTCTAAATAAAAATAAAAATGCTTGTTTAACCTCAAAAATATCAAGAACATCAACTCATGACTTCTCTGTTTTTACTGGAGATTCCTCTGGATGACTGGAAAAAGTTGTTCTCAGTTAAAAAAAGATTAACATGGAGTGAAAGCCAAGCTAATGCCAGAGGACAGTTTAAAACTGTTGAGGACAGATGCTTAGTGTGTTCTCTGGGTCAGTTTGGGGAAAAATATGTCACTGTGACCCACTCAGAAATTCGGGTTTGTTTCTGGTTTAAGAGAAAATCATCCTACTGGTTAACAGTAATAGTAATATTTAAAATCTTAAAATTTTAAATTTTTTTAAAAGTTTTTTACCTGGACAGACAAAGCTGACAGGGAAAGAAGGTGCCTAGAAAGCAGTACCTTGTCCAAAATGTAATGATTCTTCACATCAGTATTTAAAAAAATGTAATAATGCCTTGTTGCCAGGTAAGTGCTGGCTCTGATACCTGGAGAGCCATCTGGCAATTATTGTCAACACCAGAAAACACAGGTTAAAAGACAGGCCACAAATTAGTTGTCAAGAAAATGTGTATAGAGATATGTGCATGTAACTATGGTTAGGAGTGCCAAGACTCTAGCATGCTGACCTGGGGAGAGAAGGAGGCATCCCCAGGATCATCGCTAGCTTCTGGGTCACCACTCCTAGCAGGCCTGAAGTCCACCAGCCTCTAACTTAGAGGAAGCTGTAGAATATTGATCTTCCAGGATAGCATCAGCTGTTCTGAATTCTGCCTCTAAAAGATTCTGTCTTTCTAAAACTTTTCCTGATGTATTTCTGTGCCTGTTTGAAACTACATTTTTACTAACAGTTCTTGGAATGAGCAGGCATAGTTAATGCAATAAAGAGCTAAGTGTTTTCTGACTCAACTTCTGGCAATGTGGATGTGCATGTACTGCAATTGCACCTTCTAGACCAAATCCATATGTGATCAAAACCCATTTTGGAAATGGAGATGTAGCTCCTATTCCAGAGTAATGGATATCAAATTCAGCTGAGGGAAGGAAACATGGTAGGCAAGAGGCTTCTTATTATTGACACAAATTTGACAGCTTGCACAACAGTGCAAGAAGATAGCAGAACTCAAGCAAACACCAAATAACACTGGTGAAGTAGAAGATGCAGCTAATATCTGATGAGAAGCTCTATTGTTTATGATCTACTTAATCTGCAAGTTTTCCTTCTTAGCCTGAAGAATCCTGAATCTCCTATAGGATGGTGTTATATAAGCTAAATATCTTGGTGACAAAAAAACATCAGTACTGCCTTTAGAGCTGCTTATGTTGACTTAAGCAGAACTTGTTCTGGTTTTCCTTAGAAAAACAGCTCTTTGATTAACTTGTCATCTTCAAATTGAGGCAAAGTACTTTCCAAACTGTAGTTGACTTTTGCAATATGAACTGCCTGGTTAAATGTCTTCTACTGTAGACAAGGAAATTCAGACTTTGCATTAGGCTGAAAGACCCAAGGAAGGAGACTTGTTAACTTACTGATTTTACAATATAGGGTGCAGTCACCACATTTGTTCTTTAATTTGGCACTCCAGATATCAGCCACTGCCGAGAAGAGAAATGACTGTAAGAAGCTGGTATTTATTCTGATACTCTGCTCTGTCCAATCAGCAGCCTCCTTTATCATGGAGCAGTGACCTCTGCAAAAGCTGTTCACTCATTGATACGATCTGAAACAGCAGCTTCCTCTGAGTACACAGCTTCAAATGCTATAGATGAACAGGACTGAGTCAGGAGGGAATGCCATATGTGAACACCCTTCTTTGTCAATGTACTCATTGTGACATGAGGGTGCCCTGTGGAAACCAGAGTAAGAATTTCCTGCTAACACTAACAGCACAAAGTAGCTTTCCCACTGGATGGCATTTTAATGCCCAGAAGCATTCACAACTGTGGGAATGCTGTGGATTTCCCTTGACTCACTTAAACTCCCAGAAAAACACCTTGAATATGATTAATTTGTGTAACCTGAGAATATAATTTAGAAAGGGTAAGGTTGTTCATAGCTGTTGTACTCTTACTCGGTCTCATCTATTCACAGCATAGAGTGTCTGATCTGCACAGCAAAGTGTATAGATAGACCCCTGCGATCACAAAGCATGGCAAACACTCCAGTCATACTGGTGTGGTTTACTCCTTAGCATGTTACCTCAGTTGTGTTTATCATTAAACAGACACTGTGCTTAGCCATTTAATTTGCGGTGCTGCACAGCTCTCCTTTAAGAGAACATCTACACATCTGTAGAAGTTTCATAGCCTCAATTCAGAGTTGGTGATAAATAAAGCTGTTCCCAAACTTAGAAATACCAAGAGCCAAGAATCACAGCTTATCAAATCTCCAAAATAAATAAGGCATGTGTCAAACTTGCCTATCCATTGGCAAGGGGGTGCCATGAACACTGGTGTCTGGTTGTTGATAAGGGAATGTGGATGTTGTGAAGTGTTGACTGATACAGCACTCAAGGGAATGGAAAAGAGAAAGCTGTGGAAGATACAAAAATGTGTCAGCTGATATCCCAGTAGGAGGTTTTTTTTTTTCCTCTAGTTCTGTGAAGATATCTTCCTGATGGGTTGCAGGGAAGAATATCAAACTTCTGGCAAAATCAGTTTTAGCAGTTTTATTCCACTAGTTTTGTGGAGTTGCTGTGTGGTGATGGACAGTCTTGTGAGCAAGGTTTTATTAAAGTGCACGCTAGTCCTGGTTCCCTTGGCTTTTATTTTTTTGGTTAGGGATGCTTTCCACCTTTGAAAAAGTATACCCTTGTTATCCTGATTAAAATGTCCAAGATGTAACGGAATTCGTAGGTACTTTGGTCTTTGGCTTGCTCTTTACTCCATTATTTATTTGCAAATGAGGAAAATTGCATTAAAAAAGAGACTGTTTCATTTCTGTTTTATTTTGCGTAATTGTAATTTTTTTCAGAATTGTACTTCATGTTCTCGTAGGATATGTCAGCTACTCATTCACTTGCTAGTAAATCAGCCAGGATCACTTCCAGTAACACAGGCCATGTGTCATTGTGTGCTAGCACTGGTATCCCACAATTATAAATAGATTCTTGCATGGACCTCAGAAGGGTAAGGAGACATTCTGAGATTACTGCAGTCACATGGGAGAAGAATAACAACTCTACAAAATACCAGGACCCAGTGTTTGGTTATTCAGAGGGCTGTTTTTTCTCTCAAAGGCCTTGGCTTGTGTAACTCTTCAGAGTTTTTGGGTTTTGTTTTCCTCTGGCAGGTGGACAAACTGCTGCTACCCAGCATGTGCTTTAGCATTATTACTAGTTTTCTACAAGGAAAAGGTTGCACTGTTATGGTTATTTCTGGTTTTCATATTGCTGCATTCTGCCTCGCATATGCACAGCTCTGCAGTGTGTGTGTAAGAAACTTCCCTGTATTTTGTGTGTAAGAAATCTGTTAACTAAGTAAGGATCTCTTCAGTCAGAGGGACTGGCAAGTATTTGAAAATATTTTGTCTAGGCCTTTTCGAGTGAAAGAGGTTTTGGCAGTATGTTATGAACGTGTGTACTGCTTTTAAGAAAAGTGGTTGTATGTCAGAAAACAGTACCACTTGCTGTGATGCAGATGCTAAGCCTGACCACAGTTAGTTGTGGATAGGCCTTGCAATATGTTTTGCAGTGTTGTGGTTTTTTTTCCCCCAAATACATTATATGCTGTCCTCTGAAACTGTTCCTTCTCCTTCCCTGTCATCTTCTAGGGCAAAGCAAGCTAGAAGGGTGTCTGTAAAAAAGATCACTGAGTTTTTTTGACTTGGGTACTTAACAGACAACTTTTGGTGAATATTGATGTAGTACTTTATAATGTCTCCTCAACCTTGTGCTGCATCTGTGCTGAAGGTTTCTACCTCTGAAGCTGCATCAAGGAAGTGCCTGAGTCTCCGCCTGTGAAAGGTGAAGCTCAGCATTTTAGCTTTAAACACCCATGAAAAAGTGTATATCCCCTTCTCATAAAATCAGATTTGGGAGTAACAGGTTTGGAAAGATGCAAACCTGGGCTAGTAGGTATTTCTGGAGAGTGCTTAAACCACCACAACCATATTTGCCTTTTAGGTAAAGCCTTTGACAGTATAAGCCTCCTAAACTTTTTTTCTGGCACAAAACCAAAAGGAAGCAGAAGCTTCACTGGCTGTGTGGGTGACCAATAAACATAGGGCCCACATGATCACAAAATAAGAGTTTGGTTTTGGCTAAAGAAAATTCCTGTGTCACACTTCCCAAGGACTTGATATCATGTACTAATGGATGCATTACGTTGAATGAATCCTCAAAGCGTTCTTGGCATGTACATACTATTTTCAGTTTTTCAAAGACAGTTCAAGTAGGGCTATGTTTTAGCAACACATTTTTTCTTTTTAGAAATTTTGGGTTGACTTGTATGGGTCCAATAAAACACCTGGGCTGCAAAATAGAGCACGTTTGATTTGAGCTCCCGGTGCAGGCTGTGTAAGGTTTGGAGGGCTAGGGCAGGAAGCAGCAGCCCTGTGCCTGCGCGTTTGCTCAGCGCTCCCGCTTGTGAGGGTCTGATTTCAGCCAATTGCCACCTGCCAGCTTTTAGCCATGTGGCCTTGGCATTTCCATGGCATGTTTCCCCAGCAAGTGTCAGGCTGAATGAAGCTTTCCAGAGACAGCAAACATTATCCAGTTTTCTAAGATAGGAAGGGGAAAAAAGATGTATTTTGCCCCTGTGTCCAGAAAATGCCTCCTTGCCTCTTCAGCAAGTAGTCCTTGATTTTTATTATTTAAATTATTTGTTTATCTTTAATCTGGCTTGGGAGTTGTTGTGCTGTCAAGGATTTCTTTATTCTCATTGGGTTGAGGGGGGGGAAATAAATTGTATCCTGACTGGAGAGTTAGTAAGTCATCTTAAACTGGCATCTCTGGCCGAAACAGCGAATGTTTGTTTTGAAATCTGATGTCTGCCCCTGTCCCTGCTTGGCATCAGTCTTTTATCTAACATACCTTTCAGTGGTATCCTCGGAACAATTAAGAAAAATTCTGTACCAAGGAGCTCTCGTTGTGGGGCGGGCAGGGAGGGAGGCAGCGCTGGGACGGCCCCGCCAGCCGCCACTAGATGTCGCCGTTGCCCTGCGCCGCCCGCCGGGGCGGGACACGGGGGGGACACGGGGGGACCCCCATCCTGGCTGGGGCACACTTAAGCGTTCGCGTACTGAATTTTCAAGGAAGGGCTGGTAATTAAATGAATCATGGATGGTCCTTATTAACGTCTCGCCAGAAAGGGAAAGAGAAGAGTAAGGGAGAGAGGCCTCCGGGTTGGGAATTAAACGAGACAGAGTTAATGAAACAGTAATGGTGAAAAAGAAAATAATGAAATATATACAGGACCACGGTTGCATTCCCACCCCCCGAGTAACACCCATGTCACCACCAAGGCTGCAGGGCAGGCCCTGGAAGAGTTCCAGACAGGGCTCCTGGAGTCAGTGACAAACGGGAACTGGATTCAGGAACACACAGATCAGGGGCAAAGGCAGGATGAATGGATGAAGTTCTCCTAGGATGTCAGCGGTGGACAAAGAGAGGCTGACCCTCAGAGTTATACCAAGTATGACACACATGGGATGGAATACTTCATGTGGTCGGTTTGGGTCACCTGTCTGGTCTGCTCCTCCCCACAGGAGGACTGCAGGTGGGACCCCTTGTCCTCCTCTGTTTCTGACACATAAGAGGTTTAGCAGAGCCAAGCAGTGACCTTGGTTCTGCATTCCACTCTCTAGCAATAACTATAAACATCAAGCATCACCAGTCCTAGAAGCAGACACTTGCTGAAAAACATGTTAATTTCAGCAAGTGCAGTTTGATAGAAGAGACTTAACCAAAAATTAAAATTACTAAAAAGAAAATAGGTTCTATCCTAGTTCAAACCAGGACAAGGAGGTATTTCAAAGAGCACCCAAAAAACTAAGTTCACACACAGCTTGCTGGCATGTCTGACAGAGATACCCCTGTGTGCTTGCAGAGTGTCAAGGAGTGGCAGGTTTCCCAGAAGCGCTATTGCGTTTGGTTTTATCTGGAATTCTAATTGTTTGGAGGGAGTGCTCTTGCAAGTGGATAAAACCTCTAACATCCATGTCCTCCACTGAGTTCACTATGTCAGAAGACCACAAATGGAAATTGTGAACTTGCTCAATTCTGTTCTTACTGGAATGCAGTATGATATGCAGAAAATTAGTATTGTTTAATTAAGTTAATCTTGCAGTTCTTAGTCAAGCCCAGATTTTTGGCAGAACTTTGTGCTGCTTCATGCCAGGTTAGTTTCCAAAGTGGTACAAAGTGAGTTATGCTTTGATTCAACTTTCAGAGGGTTTGCCTCTTCACGATAAATTCTTGAAAACTGCATAGATGAGTTTATGAGTAGCATATTGCATTCAAAAATCTGGATTAACAATGCATTATTAAAGCTGTAAAATCATGCATGCATGTTAAATTTAACACCACCTGTGCATCCTATATTTCCCTCTATATTTCCCATCCTATATTTCCTTCTACAGAAGTAGAAATGCAGTGGTTTTGTATAGAAACCCACGCAGCTTGTTTTTGCCACGTCAGCATGTTCTTTCATCTTCAGCCGGGATGGTCTTTACTTCATCAGCATTCAATACTTTGTTTTATCTTCATTGAAAAGATGTTATACAAAATTTGTATTCAGTGATGATGACAAAATTAGTAATTTTTCTGTGGATACTTTTGTAGTACTTTACAATATCCATATAAAATCAGCTGTGTTACTGTGTGGACAGTGTTCCAAGACAAAGTTCAGTCTTGCCAAACTGCTGTTAATTTCGGTGGCCACAGTGAGATATCTTGAAAATGCTTTTCAAAGCACTCTGTATTTTTAGACCATATTAGATATTCAGAAAACCATTATAATACATTAAACTTTGGCTGAAACTGTGAGCACAAAGCAAACTTGGCCAGATGTTTCACTCGGGACATGTAAGAAGTGAGAGAATTGGTGATCATCAGGTTAGTTAAGGTTTCCATTCGGAGTCCTCCTTTGTTACATACAGAGGCAGAAGATCTCATTCTTCAGGCAGTGTATGACTGTCTTGACACCAAGAATATACTTGTTTTCTCCCTACAGTGATCTTCTTAATTTGCCACACATTGTCTGCATTGTTTAAAAAAACAAACAACAAGAAAAGCAACAGAAAAAGAAATGTGATAAAGTTATAAGGACAACAGGAGTCTTGGCTATGCAGCTGTGATCACTGTAGAGCACTGTACATCGCAAGGAGTATGCAGAAGAGCGCACATGAAGAGGGAACAGGCATTTGTAGTTTCAATGCTGCTTATCTTATTAATTTCTTTACTTGAAATCATAATACTGTTTTTAATTTTTTCTGTAATTCCCTAGGGTTTTAGAAGAACAAACTGAACACACCAATCTACATATTGTGGAATCGTAACAACACCCACAGGGGTCATCAGCAAGATGGCCATCTGACATTGGGATACATCTGACAACCATCTCCTACTTGAGTTCACTGTGTCATGGACAGCAGTAGCTGAGAGTTATCTTTTTTACTGGCTGTCATTAGATGGGAAGAAAGGGTGTGCATCCTGTGGATTTCCTAATGTCCTGATGGGAGTTGAGAAACTTCTCATACCATCCAAGTCCCTGGGAAGGAAGCCTTGGCTTCCTGACCAGGTCCTCAAAGACTGAACCTTTCTGGTCTTGTCTGACTATTCCTCCTTTCCCTGCTTCAGTCTTCCATCTCATCCTCCTACATGCCACTGTATTTTGTCCCAATATTCTTCTTCCTTGATTCTTCATCTCATTTCTCTATATTGCTTGTAGCTACCTCAGGGCTCTCTCCAGTCTCCTGGCTCACTCTTGGTTCAATTCTCCCTGGTTTGCTGTCTTCTGAGCTCAGTACTCTCCAGAGTTAGGTTAGATGAGCTGATACCACTTCAAAACCTCTGAGTTTCCTGTTACCTCCTGATTACTCCTGGTGTCAGGCTCTTACCCCATTACTACCTGCTTACAAGTACTATTGCACAGCCCCTCTGCTCACAGTTTTCAGTCCCTCCACTTCCCGTATGAGATTCCTTCATCCCATCCTGTATAACGGGTCACATTCTAAATCTTGGAGCACTTGACCATAGGGTATTTTTCTGAGTGTAACCTCTCTGCAAGCCTAGTTATTTTCCTGTCTGCATTTAAGTTAGCCAGGTTTTATCTTCAGATCTGATAAACTTTACCTCCTTTCTTCAGTGTACTCTTTCCTGAAATAAGTTCTCAGAGAAGGTACCTGTGTGGCTGTTGAATGAGAAGGGAGTGCAGACAAGAACTGTCTTATATTGTGTTTAAATGTTATAGTTAAATCAGCTTGGTTGTATTATAAGGAAGCGGAAAGCTGACAGCATCTCTTCCAGCTCATTCACTTCAGTGCTATGTGTCCGAGAATCACCGGGTTTAAGTTCAGAGGGATGATCAAATAATCTTGTTTGAATTCAAATGCTGCAAGCCTCTATATTCCACTCCCTTAATATATATTGGATCTAATAAATTGAATACTGACACTGAGATGATCGTAGTTCCTTAAACAAGGTTTGGAATGCCTGAGGAAAAGCACACACACGTGGATGAAAAACAATATGAATTACTGCCTTAGTCAATATGATAGTGTTTTTCTGAGAGCTGACATGATGGCAGTATGTAATACAATTATAAACTGAATAAACAGGTCATGTTATAGTATGTATATGACACCTTCTGACACATTTCTTGCCATGATATGTTCCTTTACACCATTTTCTTCCAGTCCATCACAATATAAGATACCAAAAGTATCTTACAGTTTTCTCTATTCAAGCAGAAATGAGGAGTAACCTTAATTCTCATTAAATTGAATTTTATTTGATCCTCTCCTAAGCAGAGTTGAGTGACATTTAAATGCTGCATTATAAACCTATAGAAAGCAAATAATGCCATTGGGGAGGTTTCCTCAAAATGCATGAAAGTTAAGGATTGTGATTAGGTTAAACTTGAGTTAATCATTGATGATCTATATCAATGACAAGAATATGGTTATTTTACTTGGAAAAGTCATATAATATTAGGCATTGATGAGTGGGGTAACTTAATCTAAGGAGGTCTGATTTATATGGTTTTATGGATCATGCCCAGTCTCTTAAAGCTGTTCAATGTTTCATTTAGAAATAATTTTGCTAGTGCTAAGTGCATTAGCATGCACCAGTATCAGCTGAGGAGCAGCTGGGGTGCTCAGGTATTTTGTCTTTGAAATATCCTAATGTTTGTGAACACTTTCAGTGACTTGCATTTTAAAAAATCCTTTTCTGAAACAACTTTAAAAATAAGAAAGAAACACACAGAAGTTTGCTAGCTTTATAAAAATAAAAAATATTATTTCTAAATTCTAAATAGGCCCAGCACTTTGGATATGTAGGGGAATGTGATGGCTGTGTTTGAGTTAATATTACTTCTCTTCTTTGGAGAGAGCACCTGGAGACCCCATTTGTGATCAGTTCCCCATTGTGTATTGTTTATACACATAATAGCCTCTGGTATGCAGGAGGTCAGACAAGAAGGTGTTCCAGTCCTGTCTGGCCTTAGTCTATGAATAATAGAAGATATTTGCTGCCCAATGTTTACAGTGAAAATAGACCTGGCAGATGGTGAGGAAACATAGAGGTGCTCTGAATTCCCGTTTTATAGCTGGATAGCTGAGAAACTGATAGGCAGCTTGCCCAGGGTCACAGGGAATGTTGAGTTAGTACCAAAGCCTCCTTTTGCAGTCTCTAGTAGTTAACAGACTGACAGGTGCAGAGGCTGGATACCAGATACCATTGCCAGCTCCTCTTTAGTTGCTTTTGAGGAAGTAATACTGCTATGAAGTAGTCTTTGCTGGCTCCTTCTGAGAAGGATGTACCAAGACCCAGCTTTTGGACTGACCAAGTGCTGGAGCAGGACCTCACAGTTTCTTCTCTACATGCTTAATGAGGGCAGGAATAACCTTATGCTAAGCAACTATTTTCACTGTAAAGAGGATGTATTCGTAACTGCATCTAGCAAACCAAATAACCTAACTGTAGCAGTGATCTTTAGATGTAAATTCATTTCAGGGACTTACAGTTCACCTAGGTGCCTGCCCTTCAAACTGCCTGTGTCCAAACTTTAAATCTTTGCAAGTCCCTACCCAGCTGGACACTGGACTTGCCCAGGTTCTACATGTGCCTACATTAATTTACATTACAAGTCCTGAGACAGCTACAGCTCAGTTTCAGACTAGGACCTGAGGTGCCTCAAATGGGACAGGACCCATCTATAGGGATTTTCACTGTTCATAAAGTTGGAGTTTTGAAGCCTGTCCCAGCACCTGTGCTCCATCTTCTGTTGTTCTTAGACTAGGCTCTGCAAAATACATGAGAGACTGAAGCAAATGCTGCTTTCTGTTCAGCTGCTCAGTGGGTGTTGTATTTGTGCAGGAAGGCTGGAGTCTGGTGTAACTAAATGGGTTTAGACCTGCATCCCAGAAGAATGCTCTAGACATTAAGCTATAGCTCTCAGTGTTGGGGTCATGCTTACTTCCCTGTGTTTGCCACAAATAGTGTGTTTCCTGCTTATTATGCTGGGTTTGTTGTGTGGTTTGTTGTTGTTTTTTTTTCAAATCTTATTCCAACGCATCCACATTTCTCCACATATCAGCATATGGAACCCAGCAGCATTTCACAGGGATGCCTAAATACCTGCAGTTGCAATGGCTTGCTCACTAGTGCTAGACTCATATCTGTAGCTTAACCTGCCCAAATTCATACCTGCCTAACTGAAAACTGGTGGCCTCACTTTTGCTGATTTTTCTGAAGTTTCTTTCCTAAGCAGTGGAGAGAAACTGGTGAGTGTACTTAAAGACTTTCAAAGCATCAGAGAGAGCACAAGGGGGAGTGCTGCTTTCCTGCTGCCTCGTGCAGAACGTTTCCCGTGCCTCAGGTTCCAAAATGTTACCTGGAAACAATACACCCTCACATGAGGGAAGGCAGAAAAGAGGAATATTTGTTATTCTTCTAAACATAAGCAAATCTAGAAAAATTGGCTAGAGAGATGGCTGCTGTTATAATAGCTGTGCTAACCCCAAATGATATTTCACATTCTGTTCCTGCTGCAGAGGAAGAGAGGTGCTGCTTTTCTTATTTCAGACTGTAATCTTACCTGATGAAAGTCTAATTCACACTTACAGCAAGATTTTGGATGTAGGGAGAAGCAAAAATGATGGTGAAAATTTGCAATATTGTATTTGCTTTGCCCGAGTTGTATGTAGTTGCTACAGCATGTTTTTCCTCCTCTGCACTTGGGATCTTTTTAATGTTTATTTCTCAAATCCCTGAGAATCCTGAAAAAGGGACAAAAGTTGAAATGCATTTAGCTAAAATTAGGTGTCTAAAATCTGTGTGTTACAGGCTGTAGAAGTCACCACGGTGAAAACTTCTTTGTTTCTCTTAAAATGTACATTCTCTTACAGTTAAACCACAGGAAAATCTCTTTGTATTACAGTAGCAGTGAAGCCACAGTCAGAAGCTCAAATGAACAAATACACCCAATCTGCAGTTTTGAGTAATCTAGTTTCGGATATTTGTTTTTCTGGCTTGCTCTCAGCTGAAATGCAGGACTTATTTGTAAAGTTAGAGAAAAATCAAAGCTTGTTGTTTGAGAAAGATGTGAAGAGTTGTTTTACACAAAACCAGCTTTCATTTCTCAGCCCATGCACTCAAGAGATGCTGGTCTTAAATGATAACACATTTTGGACTTTGTTATTTGTAAAGAAAATATTAATACTAAAAAAAAGGAAAGTCTGTGTGAAAATCCTCTTTCATTTTTCATACAGTCAAAGGCAAATAAGCACAGGGCTAAGGAACTTGTCATTTGATTCAAAGTGTGTTTTCCTATTTGCTTCAGTGGAAGCACATGCTTTATGCTGTTATCTTGGGGGTTTGTGTACATAACTGCATGCTATATTGAGGATGTAGATAAAATCAAGAATTATTTGAAGAACACACAGATATAGCTGTAGTATGTACACATTTTACATACATGTTATATATTTGATACATTAACTCCTGCTTCAGATGCAAGTGAGTCAACCATTGTCAAGCTGGCAATAGTTTGGAGCAACAATTTAAGCTTCATATGCAGTTGTTTTTCACTTTTGTGAAATGCCTTTGGGAAAATATAGTACATAATTCCACTAATTTGTTGTGTAGTTTCAGTTGGATGTACTTAGTTTGTGCATCATTTACCCACTTAACTGGATGTCAAAGAAATGTGGGTGGCAGATTAGCATTAAATTAACTTTAATGCATTTTGGAAAAAAAAACCCCAAAACAACAACCCAACAACAAAACAAACAAAAAAAAACCAAAAAAACACTTCTTCATCTAAATAATGCTAAATTTATTTTGACTACATATTTTTGCTTTCAAAAACCAAGCTGCAGTTCAGTACCAGCCAGTTTCAAGGCTGTTAATGGTTTTCAAGATTGGTTATTTTTAAACAGTTAAAAAAAAAAAAAAAGACCAAAAAAAAATTACAGAAACATTATTGAGCATGTATTCTGTTTCCAGGAGAGGGGGGAAAAAATGAAATCTATTATTTAAGAAAGAAATACAGCCAGTATGATAAAAGTGCCTTCCGACGTCTTCTGGCCAGGTGCTACGTGCATATAAATGTTTCACGTTAAGCTTTAAGATCAAGGAAGAGTCTGTGGGGAACCTTGTTTCCTGGAGATCTGCTTGCTACAGTAGTTCCCAAGTACTGACTTCCTTTTTTTTATTTCCTTTTTTTTTTTTTTTTTTTTTGCATGCCATTATCTTTTTCCACAGCAATGAAACCTGCAGTGCCACAGGTTCATTGGATACTTAGCATCAGCCAGCTTAGCCACTATCGCTGCTGCTTTCTGTATGTTTAATTATTAGTAAAGCACTTGCATTAATCTTTTCTTTTCAAAAAATATAATAAACAATTTAAGCTAAAAATTATTGAAAAATATTATTATCAATATAAATGACAGAAGTTTTGCTCAGTCAAGTGAGCATATCACTGTAAGATGGTAAATGTCAATAGTCTTTGTACAGAGGTATTAAGGAAAGCACAATGAGGCAACAATTTGCGATGCAACAAAGCCCTACAAAAATGACCAAAACCTGGTAGTTTATCAAGGGTAAGAGTTAGTATAGGAATTGCCTTCTGTTCTCAGGGATGAAGGATCCAACTTGTAGGTCTTTCACTTCCTATGTCCTGCCTGCTTCTGTCTCACTCTTTAATGTATTTGAAGGTACTTCTGACACATCAGGACGCCTGAAAACAGGTGTCACGGAGATGCTTGGGAAAAGGCTAATAATGACAATCTACTGTCTGGAGGGTTCATGCTCGTGTGTTTTCTCTGACATGACACTCATATCAAATATAAACTTAACAAGGACTGATCTGTATTCTGTACTCTTCAGATGTTGTCACTGAATCTATTTCCTGCTGACTCCAGGGAAGAGTAATCGTGTTGCTCAAAACCAGACATGTAGTTGGTATTGTGTAGAAAGGGAAATATTTTTGCCTATACCCAAGTTTTGTTTGTGAGACCAAGTAGCCTATATATATACATATATGTGTGTGTGTGTCTTTGTATGTCTGTATATAAAACTCATACTTTTCATGCTTCTGTTTCTCTCCTTCAGACTAAGCAACCCCAGTTCCCTTAGCCTCTCCTTGTATGATGATGCCTTCCAAACCCCTCACCAGCCTTGTTGCTCTTCTCTGGACACGCTCCAGGACCAAAATGTCTTCCTTATAATGTGTTCCCCAGAATTGAACACAGTACTCAAGCTGTAGCCTCACCAGTGCCAAGTACAATGGTATGGTCACTTCCCTACTCCTGCTGGACACACTGTTTTTGATACAGGCCAGGATGCTGTTGGCTTTTTTGGCCACCTGGGCACACTGCTTGCTCATGTTCAGCTGGCTGTCCACCAGTACTCCCAGATAGTTTTCCACTGGGCTGTTTTCCTGCAATTTTTCCCCAAGCCCATAGTGTTGCTTTGGGTTATTGTGACCAAAGTGCAGGACCCCGTACTTGGTCTTGTTAAACCACATCCCATTGACTTCAGCCCATTAATACAACCTGTTCAGATCTCTCTTCAGTGTGTTCCTACACTTGAGCAGATCAACACTGCCATTCAATTTAGTGTTGTCTGCAAACCTGCTGAGGATGCACTCAATCCCCTCATCCAAATAATTGATAAAAATATTAAACAGAAGTGGCCCCGATACCAGGCCTTGGGGACACTGCTTGTGACTGACCAGCAGCTGGATTTAACTCTGTTTATAAAAACACCTTGGGTCCAGTCATCCAGCCAGTTTCTAATCCACCAAAGAGTCCACCTGTCTGTGCCATGGGCCACTAGTTTCTCAAGGAGATTGCTATGGGAGACGGTGTCAAAGGCTTTACTAAAGTCCAGGTAGACAACGTCCACAGCCTTCCCCTCATGCAATAGACGAGTCACCTGGTCACCTCATAGAATTAGATCAAGTTGGTCAAGCAGGATCTGCCTTTCATGAATCCATGCTGACTGGGTCTGATCTCACCATTAATGCACTTGCCGTGTGAACACACCCAAGATGAGCTGCTCCATAATCTTCCCTGATACCGAGGTCAGGCTGACAGGCCTGTAGTTCCCCAGATCCTCCTTTCTGCTGTTTCTGTAGATGGGTGTCCTCTTGGCAAGCCTCCACTCATCTGACACCTCCCCTGTTAACCACAACTGCTGATAAATAATGGAGAGCTATCGTGTAGAGCATGGGGGTACAGATTCTGATTATTTCTGAGAATTTTAACCTAAAATATCTTTTCTTGTAGGGACCTAAGAAATCATGTTCTACTTTAGTGTCTGCCTCTGACAGGTTATTTTGGTGCAGTGAGCGTTGGTTTTACTTCAGTGCTCAGTTAAGTGTTTCATGGCCTGAAATGATCTGAATATCTGGTAGGCAGTTTAGATCTAGCTTCCAAAATATGACCAGTTATGGTTACAGGGCAGATGAACTGTTGACCTATGTGAAGGCCTATGACCTTATGTTAAACCTTTATATTTTTCTTTTGCCTCCTATATTTCTTCTGTTTTTTTTTTCTTCAGGAAGCTTATTTATTCCCTGTGGCTATTTAACATTTTTCTTCTCAGGCTGTTAATCCTCACAGATGTGTGAAGGGGAAAGTAAATCTTTTTATTTCTAGTACTTCTTATTACTAAACTCATCCTCTTTTTCTGGTTTCTAATCCTTTGCTTTTGATTCCATCTTCTTTTCTCTCTGTCCCATATTTTATCATCTAATTTTTATTTCATAATAATCTTAATACTTAATTTACCTTTAGTTGGTCCCACAGTAGCATTTGTTGTTGGTTGTTGTTTTTTTCTTCCTCCAAAATATGGAACAGTTCTACTTATCCTCTTCTGATTCATTCAAGCCTAAAAAATAATTGGTTTTATTTTTTATTTTTAGGCTCAAGAATTTTTCTCTACTCTTGAGGTTATAGAGGCATGAGGTGGAGCTTTGTACTTCGGAGAAAAGGATATATAGTTGTTGGGACTTGCCCACTCTGAGGAACCAAAGACCCAAACTCAAAAAACCCACAAAAAAACAAACAACCTGGAAGCCACAAACCAGTTTTCCCTGATGTGAAAAACACTTCATCTACACTCATTTCTAACAGAACACATTTGCTGTAAGGTAAGTCTCACTTATTGATAATGTAAATGGTTTGGTCTGTTTGTAACTGAATTTCAAAGATGTGTGCTAAAAAGGAAAGTGAAGTTTTAAGAGAAGTGTGCCTGCTTAGGAAGTGTACTCTGAAATACACAGAGCTTGGCTTCAGTCTGCTACATCTTCATGCTTTCCCTGCAAATCGAAGTGCTTGGTCATTAACACAGTGAGTTACAGTAATGTGTTATGATCTGATCTGGCATTTATAAGGAAATAGAGTGTCTAGCTGTGGATCCCTCTCCTACAGGTCATTTGTCCTAGTGATAAAGAGAGTGCTTGCTCCCAAGAGAAAGCAAAGCTGCCCATTATGTCAGCTCACACCCTGGAAAAGGCTGCTGGTTTCAGTGCATCTGATTGTGATGTGCTTTCTAAGTGGGGTCAGTGTTATAGCTGGGAGGGGGAGCAGTTGCAGCCATGAGTGATGCTCAGAAAAATGGTGTAACTGACTCTGTCAAAGATTAATATAAAATGTAGACAAGCTGGCTTATCTTATATTTGCTTTAAAAACAAACAAACAATAACAAAAAACATATATAATCATTTGGGGTTGGATCATTGATTTGTATGTTAGACAGATGAAAAGCAAAATTTCTATGATGCCTTTATCATTATTCTGACAAGGACTGCTTTTAAGTTAAAGACTGATAAAGAATGCCAACTTTTGACATTACTAGAACAGCGATATCAGCTTTAATTTTCTTTTGTTTTCTTGTTGTCAAAGAGAGGCTATTTAGAGATAAATTATGATCTCAAACCAGTTAATCTAGTGACGTGCATCTTTTATTTTTTTTCCGTAAACTGCCCTAGCTGATTTATAGAGTATTATATCATCTCATTGAGAAGGAAGGTACAGAAAGTAGAAACTGCAAATATTGAACCTCATCAATCTTGAGGCCAAAAGTTCTCAAACCGCTGGAAAACCAGGAGTGAGTTGCCTGCAGCTGAACCATTGTGTCATATAGCAGAGTTAAATGTACAACCTGTCTGCTCTGCTTGCCTGTACTTCTGTGTGTTCAGTTTCCTTGGCATGCCGGAGACCGCTAGAGTGTGCTCGATTCTAAGCCTGACAGGAAGCACATGCAGAGGTGCACAGGGAGAGCTCAGGGTTGCTGAAAGTTTATTTTTTCCACTAAATTAGGGAGCTAGTGCTCTTGTCATTATAGATCAAAGTTAATTGACCTCATGCTACTAGCATCAGTATAGTTACAGCACAGAGTTTATACGGAAAGCCAGAGAGTTGGAAACTGGAGAGTTTAATTTTTGACCAATCCGTGTGCATACGCTGCAGTTTCACACTTTGGGTGAGCAGTAGCTGTACAGGTTATGACAATTGCATTCAAGTTTGTTGCCTGAGATCATACTCGGGCTCCAATATATTCTGTTTCAAACCAGTCTTTACTCTTTTCCCTCTTTCTTCTCTTTTCTCTGCATTTCTTCTTTCTGCCACTTTACTAGCTTGATGGATGTTCAGCCGTGGTGTTTTCTATCAAACATAATTGACAGCTAATAATACTTTGCACCTTTTTCACCTGGCATACTTGATGTTTTCAAAACCTTTATGAACATTAGCTGAATCACACATCACCCAATCAAGTAGGCCAGCATTATTCATGTATTTTGACAGGTAAGCTAAACTAGAAAACAAAATCAGGTAGTTTCCTTGTGACCACAAGACTATTTGTGCAAAAGTCAAGACAGAAATACGTATCTTCTGCCATCTATTCCTATGCTTGATGGTACAATGTGGGTTTTTTCCAAATATGTATACAATTATGATTAAAGGGTTATGAGTAACAGTGTTTTGGGAGCAGATAATGACTTCTTTATACTAGAAGCTTTCATGTGTAATATATCATCCTGAGTATGTTATAATAGGACTGACAGAAACAGGGAGTACACTAAAAAATCCTCCCTGCAGCTCAGCTGGATGTTAGCACAGATGTATAAGGCAATATGTGAAGGGAAAGAGAGAAACAAAGAATTGGAGGGAAAGGTGAGACAATACTGATGAAATCAGCATAAAATATAAAGAATTACAGAAAAAAAGATGAAAGAAAAAAAGGAAAGAAAGAGAAGTCAGGAAGGATTTATTAATATGCAAGAATAAATTATATCTAGTATCAATACTGCGTACAGGATGTAATGTAGACATTCTGGAGTAAAATAAGCATAGAGAACCTAGAATCACACAAGTTTGGGACATAAAAATAGTATTTCCTGTCACAATGTGTAAAGACTACTGTCAGTCTTGTCTATTTTTAATGCATAATGGTAAGGGAATAGAAATTTTCTGTATGTTTCACTATTGTCATTTGCTAATATCACATATCAGTGTTTATCATACCATACCGTATCTTATACCTGCATGGTATCAGTGAACAGAAAATATTTGAAGATAAATTCTTAATTTACCAGTGAAGAGTAGCACCTCTGTAGCAGAACACAGCCCCAGAATAAAAATACCATGCAGAGAGATATTGTAAATTAAATCGTCCTTTCTTTTTCTTGTACTATGTGTGTTTGCAGTATCCTCTTTCAAGACTCTGGTGTCACAGAGTAACTGTTAGTGTTTAGTCACTTTCTGCACCAGTGATTCTGTCTGCTGGGGATTAAATTGATTTTTCACATCTCAGCATAAGAAGGCCCAGTCTGTGCCCTATTGCCTGTGAGTGTGTGGTGGCACCAGCAGTAAGGAATGTCAAGGCAAATGCTTTTAGGACAAGAGCAATGATGATGGAAATACCACAGAGAGCTTCAAGGTTTCATGGAACTGTGGACATTTTCTTATTTGAGTAGGTCAAAATATGGCAAGAGGCTTTGTGCTGTAGGATCTTGCTGCCTTGTTAATGTTTTTGGTTTTGTTTTTTTTTTTTTAAAAAAAAAAAAGTGTGTTATTGTTCCTTAGTTTGAAGCAACATTTATTTACTTTTACACCTGGATTTAAACCTCAATTATTTAAGCATGAAATTAATTCATATTGTTATTGTATCCTATTAAAATATATGTCTGGGAAGTATCTGTCTCCTGGGAAGAGCAGAAGGTTAGGGATAGATAGATAGCAAGAAGATTGATGCTATGTTGGCTGAGATTTTACTGTCTGAATGTGTTGTGCCACCAGGCAGTGTATTTTTATTAACTACATGTAATTGCTGCTAGGGCACTTAAAACTTCTGAACAGACTGAGAAGAATAGCAGATTCTTCCTGGGTTTGTGCTGCTCTCTGTTGCACCTCTCTGATCTTACAGTTTAATAAATGATATGGTAGTAGACGAAGGCCAAAGGGGCTGTAGTGGCAAAACTGGTACATAGAGAAGCACAGTCATGGAGTATGAAGGCCTAATACAAGGATTGGGGATTATTTTTCAGGTTTCCCCTAATGATACGTGTAATCCCTCTGCTGCACGTATGATTCGGTGTTTGGGAACATCGCTCGCTTTTATATGGTGTTCCTGTAAATCAACCCTCATTTCCCTTAGTTCATTTGAAGCCCAGGAGAACCTGACTCAGTGTTTGGAGAAGGTAGATTCAGATCTGAATCCTAACAAATAAGGGGGGTGATGCTCTTATGAAAGTATGACAGTGTTTGGCCTCTGTGATATGTTTCTTTCCTCAAAGAAGGGTCTCAATTTACAGGAAAGAACTTCCCAGGTTGATGGTAGACATGACTAGTAAAAGAAGCTCTAAACTAGGCAACTGTGAAGAATGCTGCTAAAATGACTTAGCTACTTAAGCCTGCTGCAAACAGCAAAAGGAAAAGAGGTATATTTGCATGATGATCAAATTAAGAACAAAGTGATGTTTAGCAATGGCAAATTGAAAGATACATCCAGTGCACTGGAGGAACTGGCTGTTCCTCCTGCTGCTGGATGCCTGGACAACAGGGTGAATGAATTTTAAGTCCTAGTATCAGATACAAAACCAACTCTTGAATCAGTGTTAGAAATATGGTAGACATGACGTACTCTGGATTAAAGAATTGGAAGTTATAAATTGATTGCAGTGAACCAGCAAAAAAATAGTGATGCATTGTGCTTAGTTTCACTGAACAGCAATATCTAAAGGGGCTGGACATAAAAACTAAATTTAGAGCAGATTCAATTTTGTTCAGTTTCTGAGAAAAGTAAAAGATAAATCTGTACTTCTTAGACCTTAGAAATGCAAGCTAAAAAACTGAGGATATTTAGTGAGTACTGGGGAGCTTACATATATGAACGTGGAGGAGGCATATAATAACTTTGAATCAAAAAAAGTTTTAGCAGCAAGCAAGATGATTCTAGTAGGAAGGAGTATAGATCTCCCTGGAATGACAGTCATCTTAAACTGTGTATTAGAAGTAATAAGAGAATACATAAGGAAGGCAGAAGTGGATTGATTAGGTGGAAGAACTATGCCTTGGAGGTTAAAAGACACAGAACTAAAGCAAGAATGGTCAAAAGCTGTGCTAAACTAGATTTTGCTATTCATTTCAGTTCCCTGCAGAGCTCTTCAGCTTTGCAAACAAGATTGATCAAGGAGGAAGATTCTCATTCTGTCTTTTCCAAGGAGAATGCACACACCAAGTAGAGGGATGTGTGATGGCTTTAAACAAGAGATGGGCAAAACCCACCTCAAACACCCGAGAACACGTTCCTTGCTGCTGAGAAGTGCTGAAGGGGGCTGCAGTCTCACTGCTTCCTCATGCTCTCTCCCTCTGCCAAAACTTGCACCGTACTATATTTTGTAAGAATCTCTTCTGTGGACTTGTTTTATTTGCTAGTAAAATAACAATAAACAAAGCTTAACATAAGCCCTCTGGCTTGCCATTCAGAGACCTAGGTTAAATGGGACTGGTATGTGGCATTACACTTAGTGCCATGGCAGAGAGGAAAAATCTCTCAGAAAAATGCAAGACAAGAGGAGACTCATGTCTATAGGACTCCTACCTCTATAACATGAGAATAATATTTTTTTTCTGCTGGTGCAGGCTGTGTATCTGAAATTATATCCATTCTTGCTGCAAAGCATGAGGAAACTGGTGAGACAAAACCAAGTAACTTTATTCTCTGTGCAGGAATGTGAACTCTGTGGGAATAAGGTTTGGAATGATCATTCACTGAACAGCTTCACATATGTGAATGTTTGTTGAACAAGGCAAGGGTAGGGAGAAAAAAAGGTAAGTGATAGCAACGTTTGAGATTGCACTATACTGCTGTTTCACGGAGAAACTGAAGGTTGTCAGAATAATAAGACCAGTGCTTCCTTTGTTTTTTAAATATTTTTTCAGTTTGTGAGTGTTGACTTGGCAATCTTGACTTCAGACTTATGTTAGTGTATTATATATATATCTGCACATATGGAGAGAGATAGAATTGTATTATGTGTGTATATACTAGAAAAAAAATATTACTGTTAAGATAGGAATAGCTTTTTTACCCAAACAGGTATGGCTTGACCAAGAAGCTCTCTCTACTCTCTCTAGCAGTGAAATAATCCTACTAACCAACCAAAGAAAACATTAATAGGCTGCAAGTAACATTATGCCTAAAGGAAAAAAAAAAGCATGGAAAATCAAAAGACGTGGATATCCTAGAAATTAATGCCACTAGGGTTGGCAGGTTACTGACAGTCTAGGGCTTGGGATTGTCTCCTGCCACAAAATCCTGCAGGACCACCCAGCAAAAATTCCACTCAGAGGCAAGACTGCTGCATGTGGAAACGTGGACCCACCCCTCCACGTGTGTGTTTGTACACGAGAAGGTTTGTGAGGGGGTGCAAGAGGGAGGATGACAGGGAGACCTGGTTGTTGACCATTAATAGCATTTCACTGCAAAATTCCTAATTGCTGCTTCAGGGAGAGAGGTATCAGACTGAAATACTCTGTTTTACATGCATGTATGTGTGCCATGTCAGTGTGAAGCAGTGCCTGTCCTTCCACCAGGGACTGGAGACACAGTCACTCAAAAGAAAGTCTTTGAGTTTCACTGGACTTAGTCTAAAATTGTCTAAGTGAAGCCTGGGGGTATCAAATTGTACACTTTTGGTCCTGGGTAGCATTCATATCCACAGGGGTCTTCTGGGTGTGAGGTTATGGGTATGGGCAGAGATAATTGTTATTGCAATTATTCTAAGACACTATTAAAAACCTCACCACTGAAGGTGTTAATTTAAAATTTCAATCTGTATCTTATGCTACAGTATTAAAGTAAGTATATTCTAAATTCTAGTTGGGGGAAAACAGTCAATTTAATAGGCTGCAGGCTTTGATAAACAATGAGCAAAAAGAGGAGTTTCCACTATTTATGTATTGTTTCTATAACATTGTACAACAATAGCTTCATATTTGCCTCATACACTCTGCTGGGTGTATATCTCAAGTTTACAGCATGACTGTAAATTCTTTTAAGTAAGGCACAGCACTCGGGCAGCTCACTGGCTTCTGTGATATAAGTGCCTTTTCTTCTGCACTGGTTCTTTAGTCTGAAATGTAGCTTTTGTTGCTCATCTAAAAGGAATAGTGGATTGAAGTGAACTAAAACTATAAAACATGCTTTGTAAACAGTATTATTTCAGCAGTACTACTCACAATGTTAAAGCACAGAGTTAGGGTTGTTTTTTTTTTCTTTTTTTTTTTTTTCTTCACAAATGATGAGCTTTTGAAGTGATCATGCAGGTATCACAGATATTCCAGTGTATCTGCAGTTCAATCCTTCCTTAGCTCCTGTTCCTCTGAGGTTCATATAAAATTTGATGGTTTTTTTCCCCCTTTATTTTCTGCCTTTAACTATTGGAAATCAAACAGTCAACACATTCAAAACATAGCAGTTCTTTGAATCCTTCTGGAAGACTCCCTACTGTGCTCTCTGAATTTTTAAGCTTTTCAGCATTTCATATGACAACTATGTTTTCTTCCAATGGACACGTGCACTGCAGAGTCTGCCAGCTTTTTCCCAACTGTGTCACTCAGAACCAACTTCAGCATTGCTATGTCATCTTATTTTTGATAGCTGGAAGTGTTCATGTCTTTATCAATGAATCCTGTAACCATACTTCTTGTGCAGGAAGAGTAAATACAAATTATGGTAGCCCCTTGGTTAATCTCTCCTCACGTTCAGTTTTGCTTGCAGGCTGGAGTCACCAAGGCAATGTGTTTTTGTTTCAGTCTTGCTCTGTGTGCTCCCTCTAGTGATCCAACCACGTAAAATACTTCTTTCTGAGGGGGGAGAACTGAGAACTGGAATTTCCCAGGTGGCCCACAAAACGTTTAATGAAGTGTGTGTAGCACAACCATTTCATTACAACTTATTGTGTACTTTTGCCTTTAATAACTGCATTCCTCATCCAGGAAGTCTCTATAGCTTTCAAAAATGAATTACACTGGTATTATTTTTCTCAGAATATATTTTTCCATGACAAGAATAGCACTTTCCTAAACTATTGTATTTATTAGCAACCTGTTACCCTCTGACACTACTGTCATTTTCATCAGCCTTGATAAAATGAGTATCATTTAAAATCTCTTTTAAAATTATTAAACTAGTTTTACTTTATTTATTTCTTTTTCATTGTGTTTTTGGTTTGTTTTGTGATTTTTTTTAACTGTGCATGAAGCAAGAAAATGAGAGTCTGTAAAAAATTAGAATTTTTATTCTGATTTGATGGCAGTAGAAAAATGAGACTAGCCTGAGGGTGAAATAGTTTTTCCATGGTGGGACAAAGGAATCGTACTGTCCTGATGAAGAACAGGCTGATTTAGGTGGTGTTTTCCATCTCCAAGCCAAAGTATGAAGCTCAGTGCTCCTGTTCCAGGTAGGTGTTGCTTTAGCCTCAGGAAGAGCTATTGCTTCTCTTTCTAACAGTTTAGAGGCACTGAATCTGTCGAAACAGAAGTCCATTAACATTTTCATGCTTATTTTATTCTTCATTGCTTTTGCACGTGCCTATTGTCTACTGCATGTTCTCTGTCCACTGAGGATGTGAAAATATGTATCAATATAGTGTTTATATAGGGCAGAAGATCTCAACTTCCTACATTACAAGTGAATTTTACACTATTATATCACTCTAATAATGGCATAGAGGGGAATTTATTCCGTTGAAAAAAATAAAATAACATTGCCTCCCTATACCTTATAGTACCATTGCTTACACAATTGTTCTTAAGTTATGAAACCATTTTTTCAACAGTGTGGTTACTGGTAGACAGAGCTGAGAATTAGTTACCACTGGCACCTCTTAACTAGGCTGAGGAATTAAGAGGCAAAGAGATTGAATTGCCTTTTGATTCAGAAGTCATTCTTCTCAAATGTGCCCTTACATCTTTGGAGAAATCATGTATAACCTAGTTGTTGTGGACAAGGATAGGATGCAAACTCCTTCCAAAGAGGTCCTTCCAGCACGGATGTTCAATCTCCTATGATAAGTGTCATTATAAAAACTTAATTCATCGTGTAATTTAAAGGAGTTAGAATGGTAACTGAAATAATTTCATTTCTCATATGTTTACATAAAGCTATTAGAAAGCAATATATTTGTTTTAAATTGTGGCTTGAACTCCCCATATCAGAATTCTGTCCTTGGAGCATCACAGAAATGGGTTTTACGTTCAATTCCTGACAGTTATTTGAAAGGAGCACTTCTGTTGCAAGCACAGCAGAAGCTGCAGCTGCAGGTCAGCTTCTCTTGTTTACAATGTGAATCATAACAGTTTGGGTTGGAAGGGACCTTAAAGAACATCTAGTTCCCAGCCATGGACAGGAGCACCTCCCACTAGACCAGGTTGCCAAAAGACCCATCCAACCTGGCCTCGGACACTTTCAGGAAGGGGGCATCTGCTTCTCTGGGCAACATGCTCCAGTGTCTTACCACCCTCACAGCAAAGAATTTCTTCCTAATAGCTACTCTAAATCTTAATTACAGCCAAATTCTTCCCTTCTTGGGCAAACTTTAGCTTCCCATGAACTTAAGGAAATGCTGAGAATCTGTGGACCAGTGTTTAGTGATGTGCCAGTGTCAACATTTAAAACTACTGTTTCTTTATTCACAAAGTACAGTATACAAGCAGCATCCAATTCTTCTGGTGATGGTTGAGTCTCAAATTGATGGCCACAGGACTCAGCCCTTAATTTGCCAGCAACCAGAGTATTTGAATGAACTGTGCCTTGGGCAGGAGATTTGGTAACTGCTCACATGAAGTCTTGCTTCAGGTACAGAGTATCTTTGATAGATTCAAGAGGCATTAAGTATAATGTGCCTGTGTGATTGACCTGTACATGCACAGTGAAACTTACTGGCCCAGGAGAAAAAACACATCAAAAAGCAGTATGTAATTTTTCAGTAGCAAGCAGCAATTCCACATTGAAACCTACCTATAGTAAAAGCAATCTGCAATTAGCCTGACAGCAAACTTTGCCCATTGCTGTTGTACGCTAATATTGCCACACTTCCTGCTGAAGTCTCTCTCATTTAATTCATTCCTGTAGTTGAGGAGAAAAGAAAAACAAACAACAACAACAACCCAAACAAACAGACAAAACCCAAACAAACAATAAAAAACAAGCCGCCCCCCCAAAAAAAACCCCAAACAAATAAAAACCAAGAAAAAAAGAAACAGCAAAACCTAGAAAATTTCCTATTGTGAAGAATCAAGGAATTATGTCAAGCAAATAGCAAAAGGAAAAAAGAAAGATAACTATGTAGACTGGCTTCCTCATGCAAGCCAGAGACAAAGGGGATATGAAAACACTGAAGGACTCCCCAGGTGTTCCAAAAATGTGGAGTTGCTGAGTTGATTGTTCACATCAGCTAAATAGGAGTGAGTATCTCTAGAGATGAGTGGGTAGAAACTCCAGCAAAAGCAGCTTCTCTTCATGTGGAGGTGGAGGTAACAGTGCTGAAAGAGACTTCTGTAAACTTTTAATAAAGAGGACAATGCTGGTAAGATCAGTACCTATTTTTCTAACGTTTGCTTGAGTGCTTAATAAAATAAAAAATAAATATACCTCCCCCCCAAGAAAAAACAAATAAAAACAAAACCAAAACACAAAAACCACACAAACAAGCAAGCAGTTTGTGGATACTGAATAGAACCAGCTCAGCAAGCTAGCAAGCTGCACTGCAGGAATCCATCTGAAGGCTGTGGGATTCACCAAGGAAGTGTGATGGAGGAGAAACCTGACCCAGAAGGAAGGCTTACTAGCAGAACCAAGCCAGATGTGAGCATTTCTTTCCCTATAGTAATGGCACAGCTATTCAAGGCTGCTGCTTGTTTTCCTTGTTTTTAATTCCAAATGGAATTATGTTTTTGTTTGCCTATATTAAATTGGGTAATAGCTACTTTGCCCACGTTCCCTTTTGATGGGCAGCATTCTGATATTTTTTCTCTTTTTAGCATCCTGAATGCTTAGACAAAACTGATTGCCACTCCTCTGCAAATCACAAGGTAACTAATATTGAATCTTCTTCCCTCATTTGTGAGCTGAGTCCAGAGAAATTTTAGCGAAAGCTGAATTTGTTGAGAATGCAAAGTCAATGCTTTCAGGTATTTTAAGTAAAATAAAGTCTAATTTCTGTTTTAATGTAAATGTAACCTTGCTTACACCCTTCCCCCCAAACACGGAAACCAGCAAAGAATAACTCAACAGAAGGGGTTGATCTTGAGAGTTACATTAGTCAAGTGGTGCTCCAAAGCAAGGGAGCAGCTCAAATACAGTTTTAGCACCTCTGCCTTTCAGAACTCAGTTGGATGTAATGTCTACATCAAGGAACTGACAGAGTGAAGCTAACTGATGTGAAAAAACCTCACTCCTTCTGAGGAAGCTTCTAAATACTGGTTGTCTAAATCTATTGATAAGCAGGGATGCATTATTAATGAAGCCCACAGCCTGCCTAGTGCTGCTGAGGTGGTTCAAGCATTTAGTAGGAAATATTTCTGTGAAGTGCTGCACAGAATAATGACAGTGTCTGTCTTAAATTGAACAAATGACTGTAGCAAGCTCTGGGGAGGCTCAGAGCAAGCAGATGCTTTCTAAGTGCAAGGCAATGGGCTACTGCCTGCTGCAGGCAGGCAGGAACAGTCCACTAAATATTGACTTGTTAATAATTCAAGACAACAGGAACCCCTAGCTCTTCGAGCATGGCACTGCCCCTTCATCATGTGGCTTTTCATCACCCTAATGAGCTGCTTGAAGAATCAGGCACTGAAACGTCTTGCAGATAGGCTCCGAAGACTAGGATTAAAGCTGCTGTAATTCTGAATAAGCTGTTAGCAGTACACAAAATCAGGAGATTTTTTTAA
Source organism: Apus apus (assembly GCF_020740795.1). Lineage (NCBI taxonomy): Eukaryota > Metazoa > Chordata > Aves > Apodiformes > Apodidae > Apus > Apus apus. The sequence continues at coordinate 57,001,710 of NC_067285.1, read as the reverse complement.
ATGGCACAGTCAGGGCTTTAGCTAAATATTGCTGCTTGCTACACATTTCTGTATAGTGACTCAGTCTGCAGTTTGTACAGCTCCTGGGCTGAATGCCTGTCTTTTATGACATCTGACTGAAAATAATTGACATTCCACTTTATTACAGGCATATTCATATTTTTATTTGCAACAAGAGAAAGATCTCTGTGAAATTTTATGAGAGATTACTTGTAACTGGAATTCTCAATTCTAAAAAGGAACTTAGTTTTGTGATTAGTATGTGTTTGGGACCCTCCATAATCCCTGCCTTAGGCATAGATATTAAATCAGCATTTGGAAATTAATACTCTTCAGTTGAAATAATTGAATTTAAACAACAGATCAACAATGAGTAACCCTTCAAAAATTAGCAAAGCTTCTATGCAGACTTTATTTGTTCTCTGGTTTACTGTGAACGACAGCAGTTGCCTGGCTTGAACACTGCTCCTTTATGATGAAACGCAGGAGCTCCTGTACTGGTGCATATCCTGGTGATTGTTGCTGGTGCTTCTCTTTCAAGATGCAACCTTGACAGGATCTTCCCGTTCATCCCCCACATTTAGATTTAATATACATTGCTTCCCAAAAAATGTTTTGTTCATGTATTTTGGAATGATAAGGTAGTATTCTTTTATGAGTTATTCCTTGCATGATTTTCCCAGCTGTCTAACAGCTAAGTTATCACTGTTACCTGACTTGTTTGGAAATTTCACAGGGTATTTTGCTGCACTAAACCAAGCTGACTAGCCTTTGCTCTGTGAAGCATCTTAGTAATTCCAAATAGAGCTTACTAGAGTGTTGTTAAAGCAAGTGATTATCTATACTGAGAAACTTAAAAGTACAGCAAATTCATTAGTGTTGCTACGAAGGGAGTGTTTCCTTCATGCCACAATGAATGAATGTGTCTTGTGACTTTCCAGCACTGAGCACAAAGCCTTATTTCAAAAGCTATGAGTGTGTGTGACTTTGCTGCACTGTTGAGCTTCACCTTATGGTCTTTCAAGGTTTTTGTTGTCTGTATGCACTGATAGTGTTTGAATCTGTCAGTACTTACAAAATTATCCGGGCTCCCTTACTGAGCTAGTTGAAGTTGCCCCCACACATCCACAAACTTCATGCGTCTTTCCCTTGTTTCTGTTATTCGTGGTGTTAGAACACCTTGACAACCTGTACTGTTCATTCAGTGGTCGCTGGTCCTTACTGGACCAGCTGGAAGTGGTGTGCACTTCTGTGCACACCATCTGTAAAGTAACGCCCATAATTTCAAACTGCAAACTATAGTCTTTTCCCAGATATTCTTTGTTTGTTTGTTTTTCCTGAGAAGGTCAGTAGGATAGAAAATATCTTCCAGTTTCTTTGTAGGATGGGAATACATGGGCTTTATTTCAAGTAAAATTAGCAACTATGTAGGAGAAGAGTCTTTAATGCATTTATCTTTCCTTTGCCTACACTTCTATATTGTGGCTGTAGAAGTTTATTTCTGTTTGCATCATTTGTATCATTCTTTTAGATCATAAATTACATAGGGAGATTAAATAATTCGACTCTGAAAAAGTAAATTTGCCAAAACAGCTAGAGGTTGTGGCAAGGATCTGTTGTCCCCACCCCTCTTCTGAGATGGTGACTTAGACTAGAACAGAATATAGATAGGTAGCAGTAGGTCACAGACCTGCATAAGAAAGCGAGCTGAGTCTAGTTGGTAGCTTTCCTAGTGCTCATTTTCCTGGTGGGAATAGCTCTTGCCTTCCTGTTCTCACTGTTACTCAAACTGGAGCCAACAGATAGGAATTATAGCCCAGTGGTAGGCTGCAATATATCTTTTGCTGTTTGTTTGGTTGTGGGGTCTTTTGGTTTTTTGTAGTTGGGTTTTTTTTTATCCCATCCTCTTTTTCCCCTGCTGGCAATAAGAGAAGTTGTGTTTGTTGTGGTGGCAAGGATGAATAATCACATAGGTTTCATGGACAAATCACACATTTAGGCATATTCAGCTGTGTTATACAAAAAGCCAGATAAAGTAGTTTATAACAAATAAAAGTGTTGGAGACCTGAAACAAAGATTGTCTGTCCGAGATGTTCTGATAGTGACAGAGAAGCGCTGCCTAAAGGAGACTCTCTGAACTGAAAACATCTAGTGATTATGCAAGGCCTTGCACCAGCCTTGCTGAGATGGGAGACCATGCGTTAGCATAAGGCTGTATGGTTGAGTTGTCCCCCTGGCTGTTTTTACTGTATGCTAATAAATGCAGTATGGATAAAAAAAATAGGTGAGGAGCTGTACAGTCCGCCACAAGCTCATCACCAACAGCATCCATTATTGGTAAAACTGGGTGTGTGGGCAATGTATGCCCATCTGGATTCTGTAATGTAACACTCGTGTTTGTATACACTAATGGGAAGATAAGCTAAACCACCTGGCACCTGCAAATAGCTGTCTGGACACACCCTGCCTTTGCAGACAAAACAGCAAGCAAACCCAGGTAAGGAGTTTTGAAGTCAGAGGCTGAAAATTTGGTCCTCAATTTCATTTTCAGATAGATATTACTTTCAAAGTATAAGACTACAAAGTGGCAACTACATTTATCTTGCCTGTGATAGTATTGCTAAACATTGATCACTTTTCTGCTTTCTAAATTAAATGCTGGAATAAACAGCAATCTGGTTTTCTCAAGATAATGCTGTGTTGTCAGATTCTGAGATGACAACAGAATATGTGGCACTGTTGAGGAGCTACATGCATGCTGTTTGCATGTTTCCATATCCTTCACTAGGAGAAGCAATAAATTGCCGAATTCCTCACTAACACTGCCAGGTAGACAGGATTTAAGGAGGAGAACATAATAGTGTTATTCAAGAGTGCCTTTGATCATAGGAAGCTTAAGCTTTTGAAATATCTTGCAACTGGCTAGCTTGGAATGAAATTTTTAAAGACAGCAAGGATATTAAAGCCTTCAAAGGTGTGCTTTCTGTCAAAAATCACTGTGATTGCTCTGCTCTGTGAGGCTTTGCTAACAGAAGAAAAACTTGCCTTGTATGTCAACATTAGCATCTCTGAATGCCACAAGTACAGTCAGTAAATTAGTTTCAAACCCCCATTCAGTTCTGTAGCCATTGGGCTAGTAGACCTGTTAGGGCCCCATTAGTGCAGCTACCAGGCAAGTGTGTTCGGGCAGATGCTGCAAGCATGTGAGAGTAAGCACAGCTGGCAGAGAGAGATCCCTCCACTACTGGGTAGCTGTTTGGATTCAGAAATTGCATAGCCAGGAGTAGCAGGGACATAATTAAGGCTGAAATGGGCATTTCTTAAAAGTATTTCACTGTGGTTTTAACCAAGCAGAGAATTAAGGCCCTCATTTTCCAATAACTTTAATATGATTAGAAATAACACTCAAAAAATCTCCATCAACACATCAGAGGAATCCCAACACACTCTACATGGTGCTGAAAGGGAAAAGAAAAAAGTATGCCTTTTTATTAATTCAGATCTTTCCTGTGATTAAAATTGTAACTAGTTTTCCCTATAAAACCAATTTTGCTTCATCTGCAGTTACTCATGTGAGTGGTTCTTTGACAAAGAAAAAAAATGGGGGGGATTCTGGATTGTCCTAGTGCAGGAGACAGCATCTCCTCCAGCAACACTTGCAGACTGCATCGTTGCTCCATTTTAAAAGTGTCTGTTCTGCCCTTTCTTGCGTCCCTGCTGATACACTGATTTTTATTTTTCTCTCCTCTGAAGAGAGAACAATCCCACAGTTAGTGCAGTCAGTTAGAAATGCATATATTTGATATCACCTCTCAAACTGATCTAATTTCTCTTTAATTGTGTATCTAGACTCTCCAACTGCAGAACCAAAATACCCTCAAAACTTAGGCATGCAAACACTTGTTCTGATTTTGCAAGAAGGTGGACTGATAGTTCGGGGGGATTTAAATGGAAAAGGAGACAGCTGTGTTATTAGGACAGCTGGAAGAACAGTCGCCCCTATTGATGTTGCCCATTTCCTAGTCCTACAGCTGACTTGTTCTACTGCCTTGGACATGTCACTTCCTCTCTCAGACTTCTGGGTGTAGGGCCTCATTTCAGTTATTTTAATGGGATTAATTATATCAGCTTAAAGGCACACTAAAATGAGAATCTTGATCTGCTGACTGTGAAGAAATTAATCCGTAAATGTGTTACACAGAACTGCTGTAAGAACTTATTCAAAAGGATGCTCTAGAGGAGGTAAATACTCTTGCATCATGATCAGGACTTTTTATACCTTATAGACAACAGTACAATATGTGCACCTAAAACTACACCAACCACTTGAGCTTAGCATCTATTAGAACACTTTCATTTTTCTATAGAAGATGTTTTTCTATTTTGCATGTGGGAATAATTTTTAAAATGTCAGTTTACTAATCAGGAAAGAAATAATCTTGTCTACTAACACAACAGGGAACAGAACAGTACAGCATCTTTTGGGATGTGAGCTAGTGGTGTCACACAACATAAGAGTGGCTACATACTCAGGAACAGTTTCAACAAATGCCTCTTCCACACTAACTTCATTTAAGGCAAGAATGTCTCCTTTTTGGGTTGTTTTGGTTTTTGTGGTGGGAGCTCCTCAAACTTGGCAGGGTGAGACAGCTAAACTACTAAAGTGTAATGCCTGGATTTTAGCTTGATGAGTGCTCCAAACCTCTGATCTGTTTCCCCCCCCCCCCTTTCGTTTTTTTTTCTTTTTTTAATATTAGAGAGGCAAATACTAAAATTTTGTCCAAAGTATTTGGACTAGCCAGATCTAAGCTATAGAATAAAATGTCAGACCCAGTTGCATCACCCCAAGATAGGAGTAATTGCATATGATTTTAATAGACATTACCTGTATCATGGGCCAGGAAAGTGACACCCAGAATTCCTGACCAAAGTAGATAAAACCATCTAGATGAACAGGTGCAGTCTCAAGCTATAATGCTTATGTTCCAATTCATATTTTTTAATATATTTTTTAATATTTATTAAACAGTAAGTGCTTCTGCAGCTCTCTTTATTTAAAATGAAGCAAGGAAAGTTATGTGGACCAAAACTCTTGGTACCTAGATGTTCTCTGTGAGATCTTCCACAAGACTGAGGATCTCACATAGTGCAGATTTCAAGAGTGTAAAATGAGGATAACATGCAAGATGCTCCTGAACCCACAAAAGGATGGACCTTCCAAGACTTTCTATCTTTATATGCAGGCTAGCAGGCACATAGATATGAACTATAGAGCAAAAAGCTATTTCCACACAAGTATCTGTCAAGGAAGCAAGAGTGGAGAGCATGATGCAGTGTAAGCATCATACAGAGTGCAGTAACTTTTTTTATAGAGAAATAAACACTGTCATCGGGGGTGTTACTGCTGTGATGGTCTAAAGACAGAAATGAGGAAAAGCTGGTAAGAAAAGTGGTCTCCAGAACAGAGAAGCTTTCAGATGCATGGGCTCACATTTTGTTTACCTGTATAATGCACTGAAACAAAGTAGATTCATGGCCCATTCCGGCAAAGGCTGGAGCCCTGAGCAGAGCTAGTGCTGACAAGTGGGGAGAATCTGCTTTTAGTGAGGCCACCTTGAATGTAATAAAGAAGAGAAAACAGAATGGACAGGGATGGAAGTACTGCAAAAAGAAACTGAAGCTCTGTACTTAGAAAGACAGTATGAGCTGTGCGATGTATGCTTTATTAAAAATCCTGGGTTTCCATGTAAAAAAATCTTAGGAGATGTCTCTTTACAGTGACTGTGTAGATTAGTGGAGTTGGTTAGACATTTTATCACCTCATAACTATGTTATGTGTTGGGTTGGGACATGCTATTTCCTGTCCCAGGAAATTACTGGTATCCATTTGAATTATTAGTAAATCACCACCTTACCATCCCCTTCCTCCTCTGGCTTTTAAACAGGGTTTCAGATGCAGACTAACTTAGAATTTGGAGGAAAACTTGCTGGCTCAGAAAAACATCTGAAGTACTTTCTTCATGGCACAAGAGAGAAATATTTGAAATATTAGACCTGAGATCACATGCTGGTCATTCTCTTTCTCTCTTTTTTGTTTGTTTTGTTTTGTTTTTCAAAACTTTGCTTAGGACTGTCACTTTATTGTAACTACAAGAAGTGACTGGATACTTCTTTCCTAGAACTGTTCTTCCTAAATGATCTCTTTTTAATACATCCCTTCTTTCATTAGTAATTTTAGGTATTTGATACTACCTTTATTTAATAATATGTTGAGGAAAAATGTAATAGCAAAGGCAATTGGTCAGCAAGAACACAGCCATACTATTTAACCTGGTTCCACTTTCCATTATAAAATATTTTTACCAGAAAAAGGACTTTTTTTTTTTCCCATCTTCCTTTTAAAGAACTAGTACATTTTAAAGTATATCTTAAATAAGTTTGTAATTTTTGGCATCCTAAGGTGCCAGAGCAGAGAAATGAAGCATAAATGAGAGACATCAAAAGTAACTTAGATAGAAATTTTTTTAATATTAAAGTGATGAATCACAGGCCAAATTAACAAGTAAAGGAATCCGCCTATAATGAAATCTTTTTTTCTAACATAACACTTCATTATAAAGGGAGTTTTTCTGTAATAGTAGCAAGTGTAATTACAATTTTATATATAATTAGGACATTATTATCATTTCACCATATCAAAGTTCATTATAAGACATCTCCAATGCATTTTTTATAGAGCAAAAATAAAAAGAGAACAGGGGTCCTTCAATTAGACTAGTATAAGGACATCCACAGAGACTGAGGGAAGCTGATCAAACAGCTTAGCCGAAAAGGGACCAGGTAGAAACTCATCGCTTCTCTGGCACAGGGAACTTGCGTTTTTTCATATCCTACTTGGTATTAATTATACTTTTCACCCGTCTATTATTCTGCCACATTGTTTGGCAAACAAAAATACTTTTAAAGTTGTAATCCTCCAGAACTGAATATGGAAGATAAGACATCTCTGCATTCTATGAATTCAAGTCATGAGAGCTCCTCTGCCTTCCTGAGCATGTTGCTGTTATGCCCAGGAAGATGCATCTTTGTCACGAGAAGGACATGCAGAGGGAATCCATACAAGGTGATACATTTTCTAGATTAATTTGAAAGTGTGTATGTTCTTTTTCTAACTTGAAAAAAAAATTGTACCCTTTCCTCTTTCAAAGATCCCTTTCTTCCTTAGTAGGGTGAGGATTAATGAACCTCTGAGAACTGAGACAAGATCAAATGTCATGTTGATTATTAGTTTGTATGTTCCTTGAACATTGATAAAACTACACATAGTTTGATTATGCCACACTTGTTTTCTTATAGCTGAAGGGGTTCAATATGTGATGCACCCATACAGGTGGATCCGTGGATGCTTTTCTAATCACCAGAAAATGTATTTCCCGTTCCTTTTATTAAATGCATGTAAAAGTTCTCTATTAGAGCCATAGGATGGATAGTGTTTAATTCTGAACTAGCCTTAGGCTAAGTGTGGTACATCACATTTATCTAGAAGCGGGAGATAGGTGGGTTAAAAAACACAGTAGGGAATGGTTTATTTCTAGTGCCATTTTAAAAACCACAGTCATTTGCAAAGCTGGGATTAAATTATAATGAGATGCTGAAAATGTGGTTTGGACACTGCACCTGTCTGCATGTTCTGGGATTTGGAAAGAGAAATACCATGTTCTGTTGGACTGTGGTATCCAGTGTTTGTTAACGCAGATGTCAATTCCTTCTCTTCTCCAAGAATACACTAGTGCATATATAACACCCACTAGCATATGCAAACAGCTGGGTGAAACAGATTCTGAAGTACAGAAGTATTTTAAATGACTACAGGTAAAAAGGTACATTCATCAGAAGGATGCCTAACTTGGGTGCTTGTCTGCTCTCCAGGCTGAAAGCACCTCAGGTTGGTGATTAGGTTTGGGCAGTGGGAATTGCCTCCTTCAAGGCAGTTCAAAATAGCACAAGAGGTTCTTTGTACAGAAGGAATGCACACCGTAAAAAAAGGAGTTGCTTCCTCATACTCTTTTCCAGGCTGCTTCTATGCAAGGACAAATTCAAGCCTATATTGAAAGTATTCTCCATAAGGATGCCATTTCTAGAAAACAACAACAAAAAACAACCCCAACCAAAAATCACCACTTTGTTTTAACACTGTGTTCCAGGCTGAGAAAAGCAGATTTTTGTTAGCATAGATTGTTTCTACACAAATGACCTCTGCTGCCAGGGCATCACCTGCTTTAGTCAAAGCTGGCAACTCAGCACACTGCTCCCTGGAGCTGTGCTATCAGAAGGCTGTAATGCAGACCAGCTCAGGGATGAGGCAAGAGGGAAGATGTATGGAAGCCCCCACCTGCCCAAGAATGAAAAATGTCTCACTATGGCTCTCTTCTAGGGATGAGCCATAGTCAATGTATTTCTAATAACAAGTTGTTGTATCACATTGATTTCTGCATGTGAGCTGAAGAGAATAAGAATTGTGGTCACTCCAAATCTTACTGGGTTTACAATAGCTGCTGATTTCAGAAGACAGCTGACTGACTGTCTACTCTAAGGAGAGATTGCAGAGAGCTGACTCAAGTGACTGGCATTTTATTTTGCTCATCTCAAATTATACCTCTGGTGGTGAAGCAGTACATTTCAATCCTCCTTTTTGGAGATCCCCTCCTATTGTGTTCTAATCTGCAGACTGTGGTAACACTTCATTGTGCTCTGTATCATGAGGCCTTGCCACATTTTACCTAGAAATATTAAAAGAACATATTGCTTTCTGCTGTCTTCTGCTACTTAGAGCACCACTGACGATTGCTTAGCTGGTCTTTCCTGGCATAAGAATGACTTTCAGAATGTTGTACATGTTTTTAGTGACCACCTGTGTGCCAGGGTGTAAAACATCACCCAGGTGGTACACATCAGGCTTGGGATGTTTCTTCCCACTGCAGAGGCAGAGGTGGGAGAGGGAAGGGCATGATGCCCTGCCAGCAGCCCTGACTGCCCACAGACCCTCTGCTCCTCCACAGCAAGCTGACAGGCAAATGCAGCAGTCCTGCAGGGTTGGCAACAAGCTCACTCCTTTTTTAGAGCAATAGCATAACAGACGTATAATGTGCCTAAATTAAATCAGATTAATGTTCTTATGTTTCACTTCTTCTTCACTTTTTCCTTTCTTTTCTCTTTTAGCAATTTCCATTAATTATTTGTATTTAGCTTGTAATTATCTCCTGTTTGCTTGTTTTGCTCATTTCCTCTGGGATTGAAACCCTTCTGTATAACTATCTATAGCCATCTATATTATCCTCTCTGGCTTTGCCTGTATCATTAGGATTTTTGCCTTGTCAGGACAAACTTTAAACTACAGTTCAACTGTTATAAAACAGGGTAGTATTTGTTAGGGATCTGCCAGATATTCTATAGGGCACAAGAATTGCTAAAATATTTAAAACAGAAAACTGCAACTGGAAGTAAAAGTTCTAATCTCAGTTCCACTGCAGATGGAACCACAGGCACAGCAGTTTCATTGCAAGCAATTGCATTTATTTTAACGGTTTCTGTGTTGCTGAAGTGAAAAACACCAGCATTCAGTGAGTTTATGTTATATCTTACACTTTCACAGAGGTGGTCTTCTCAAGTTAAATCCTCCTGCTATCATTGGGCCTTGCTGGAAAAGCTGGGCTTCCCAGCTTTACTGAGATCTGTGAGATAAGTCATAAAACACAGGAAGCAGTAAAGACCAAGATGGCAAGGGTGGGACAAGAGCTACAGGCCACCCTCTTGCCTATGTAGACAACTGCTAAAGGTAACTCCAAGTCTCCACTAACCTCACAGTTGTCTTTGTAAAGCTTTCTGTAAATATTAAGACACAAATTACTTTTAAAGTAGGCCTAGAAGGAAAAAAAAAAAAAAAGTGGGGACCTCAGCTTCAAGTTATGTTGTATCATTTAGTCTGAGATGGGGCTGCTCAAGGCCACTGTGAAGCTTCCGAATTCTTGCAGCTATTTAAAAAATACAGAGGCTCCCTTCCTGATTTACCAAATCAGCAAAGGCAAAATTGTAAAAATATTACCTGCCACGTGAGTCAGGTTTGGATGACTTAGGTAATAACAATTTTATATACTGTATTTACTGAAGGGCTTCTTTTAACTGCTTTAAAAAAGTAAGGTGTGTCAACTTACTATAGCAGTACAAACCAGGTGAATCACTATTCTTAACATATCATGGCATACAGAGAGTCAGAAGTTAGGCAGATTTCCTGTTTTATTAATTACAAGGAACTTAATTATTTTTCTTGTGCTCACAGACAGGAAAGAAACGGTGAGTGTGGAAAACTCCCAAGCTTCCCTAACTCCTGCTGTGCCTTCTTTCCACAACACTCTTCACCTTGCAGAGTAGCTTCGCTCTTTGCAAAAACAAAATATTAATTTTAGAGGGAAAAAAAAGAATATAAAAATTATTTGTAGAGCAAAAATGTGCAAAACCAACCATGAGAGGACAAAGATGAGATTTCCGTAATGTTTAATTTATTTCCAAAAGAGCAATGCAACAACAGGTTTTTAGGCTATGTCTATGAAGCCTTTGCAACAGGATGAGAAGAGGCTCTGCCTGCAGTCTGGGCAGCTGAAGCCAGATAATTACATTATTGTAAAGCTGATCCTGACTGCAGGGCCCATTGACTCGGGTTCCTCAAAGCACTAGCCATGGGTGCAGGATTTCAGTTTGGAGTGATCATGCCTGGTAAGCTCCCAGAATGAACGAAGTAAGCTCTTGTCTATTTGAAAGACTGTAGATGTCCCCATAACCATTTATCACTTCAGAGACTGACTTTCCAAGTATTTATGCAGATATTTGCCTTTCGGCCTCTTCTATAAAAGATTTTTTGCGTTCACATAGATAAATAGTGGCAGCACCGTGAATTTCTGGTGCAGGAACGCTGAGCTAGAGGAAATCAGAACTCAGAGTTCAGTTTCTTGCACTGAAACTTTTAACTGTTCTACCTGGAATAATCTGAGTTTAATTTTTTGTGAAGCTGAGTGTACACAACTCCTCTCAGCCGCAGCTGTGAGATCCCAGCACCTTTCAGATGAAGAAGGAGGAGCACAATGAGGACAGCAGGAGAAAATATAGACCTGGACATCCAAAATGCAAGGGACCTAAGATGAAGACAACTAACAAATATTTATTCTAAATTTCTGTCTTGGTTTTGCCTCTGTAAAGTAAATACGTTAATAGTTACATCCTTCAGGATGGATTTTGGGGATTTCAGTATTTGTTAAAGCCCTGAAGAAATACTGCTTATTCGCTTTAATGAAGTTCCTGGGAAGAAAGTGAATTTGGTGTTAACATGGTCCTGTCTGCCTGCCTCTTCCCCTAGAGAGCCATTCCTGTCCCCATTAAATGGCCCATATTGCACTGCAAATATGGTAGGTAGAACAACAACATGAAAATTTTGCCTATGGGAGCTTTGCTGTTTTTCTTACTGTTGTCTTACAGCAAAATAGATGTTTGCCTGCAGAGGAAAAGAAACACATTAATAGGGATTTTCTTTCATATTTTAAATTAAACTTTGCTTTCAACTGTGGGTTTCATGCCTATAAAATTTTTTTGCAATTTCACTCAAGTAAGTGATTGCAACAGAAAGCATCATGTTCATGGCACAGCTTCCCCCTGCCTTTCTGCTAGGTAATGCCATTGGGTTGGTACCTGGGCACTGGTGGCTTTGTCTTCACAGAGCATAAGGTAGGAAGGAGCTGTACCTGCCCTGTGACATGGGAAGGGCCCCAGTTCCAGCTCTGCAATGTCAGTCTCTTCCCTGCCCTCACCCTGTGGCCCTCAGTACACACACTCAGGGTGAAGGTGAGCTTTTGGAGCAGTAACCAGAGATCTCTTCCCCCCAGAAATAAGTGGCCTTATTCTTCAGGAGTAACAGGAGGAGTAGTTTAGTTCCTCTCTCCTCTTTAGGGCTAGTTCTGTTCTGTGTCTGCTGGGATGGGGTTTGCTTGCCATTTAAAACAGTAATGAGATTAGTAAATCAGTTTTTCTCACACATGAATATTAACACAGTTCTCTGCAAACTGTGGCAGGTATCAGTGATTTTATTTAACTTAGATCACATTCTGGAATTTTTCTTTATGACCAAGAGTGTCAGAAGCCTTTTATTTCAACAACAGTGTTTGTTTCTGCTGAACTCATAAATTAGGAACCTTAACTAGGAGGTATGGACCTGTAGTTCTTCTTGTAGCCACAAGAAACAGTGTGAGAGCTATTGTTCTCTGTGCAGAAACACACCTCTGCTCGGGGAGGGCAGGATGGATATGGGAAAGGAGCAGCATAGTGCAGCCATCACTTTCTGTTTACTACTTAAACCTAATTTCTGACACCAGGTTCAGTCAATTAAATTCCTTTGTATTCTTTATTTTACTAGTCTTGATCATTGGACAGTCTCATGAGACTTTTATTTTTTGGAGGAGAGGAGATACCTTTTTAAGTCATTAAGGCCAGTGATAAAAGGTTCTCTGTAGAACTTCCTCCACTGTTGGCATTCTGCTTTCCTAGGAGCAGGTTTCAGCATTAACTGATTGTTTAGATGGTGACAGTAACACGTTTCTAGTGACTATTTCTCTGGGAGGCCCCTCTTCTTTCTGTTAGTATCCAATACAGCCGATCCACCGGTGCCCAGCCAATGAGGCATTTCTCATAAAATTCCCAAGCATGCTGCAAATGCTCCAGTAATTGTAATGTTGTATGAATCCTCACCCTGGTTTTGAGCAGCTGAATCACTGCTCAACTGCAGGGTATACATTGCCTCAGTTATTCTAATAGGACAAACAATCCATAAAATAAACACAGAAGAAATAAAATCAGTCAAAGCAAAATATGCACCTTGGAACAAAGCTATTAAAAGATTACTGAGTGGTACTTCAAGGAGTGTAATGTCTGTCAGACATGTAGTACTAGAACTAGATGAAATGATTCAACTGATGCATTAAATGCTTTCAGTATAAGCAAGTGGAAAAACTCAGTTAAGAGGCACAGCCCTTGAGCTGGGTAAGCAGCATGACAGCTGGTGAAAAAACTGACAAAATACATTTGCATAGAGCAATTCATTTATTCAGGATGGTACTGAGATGAGCTCAGTAACAGATGCCTGCAATTGAGGAAATAATATCTGAGTTGGCTGGCAAAGGCAGAGACTGTCTTGCAACCAGGCAATTTTGTATTAAGCAAGCAATTACTTACCCTAATCTTCACGTTACAGAGTAGAAATGGATGGCTGAGAGAGACAATATAGATAAAATTTGCTGTAAAAGAATACTAGTGCTGCCAGACAAATATGCTAAGAGAAGTCCTTGAGATAAATATGAGTGATCAGCCTGCTCAGGTATAGTAATTTGAAGTTAGCAGAAACTCAAGGCAGATCATGTCTGCAACATCCTCTTGCTTCTAAGAGCAAGCTAGGAAGGCATAACTAAAATAAGGGAAAAACAAGAGAAGCAGTGACTGTTTTATGCTGTCTGTTATGTGCATACCTCAAACTTGGAAAGGCTGAAGCAATGTGACAGCTGCTGATACGTGAAATATGTCACCTACCTAGTAAGGAAGGAGAAACTAAGATACTATTAATATCTGTAAGTTTTTTGAACTAAATTGCTTCCAAGCATTTAAGGTGTCAGTTGAACAAAGATGCCATGCAGACATAACTGCTTCAGCTCGGTGTATCCAGTATCTAACTCTAGCAGCAAGTGACCAGCTGTTTAATGTCCAAACACTAGACTCAGAAAGTAGAGCCAAATAATGTTATGCCAATGTGAAAGTGTCTGGGCTGTTGTTTCTCCAAAAAAGGACACCAGGCTTTCATATCAAACCTATTGTTATCAACTGAATGCAAATTATGAAAATTATGAATTGGCTTTTCAAATGCAAAATTTAGCCAGTTCAGTTTTGAAATTTGAAGATCAAGAATCAATTTGAAAATGAGCATGACTAGCCAGAACTTTTCTTAAAACTGGTACAAGAAGCTGCAAAATGTTTTCAATGCATGCAGCTGAAATATCTGTGTTATTTGTGTGCCACTAATATTTTCTAATTTAGATTAATGCAACAAGGAAAATATTATGGTGTATCTCCAACCTCGAGAACAGCAGAATTATAATATCTTAATAGAATATGCCTGAAATTTTCAACCTGCAAGAAACAGAAAAAACACATAAAGCCTCCAAATCTATCAACCAGAGTAGTTATGCAGCATTTTTGAGAAAGGCTGAAAACATCCACAGATGAAAACAAGAAGAAACAACTAAATGTTTGGCATTCTTTCAGTATGGCTAGACATTAGGCTCAAAGGACCCCCAAAAATAAGATCCTCTACACCTGTAACTCCTTGTAACACCTCAGTCATTTAAAACCTGAGCTCTGTAGAACAGCTCTCAGATAGAAATACAAGTGCTCTGAGGAGGCAGAGCTATTACATGCTGGACAAACATCACCCAACTTAGCAGTGACTGAGAAGGGAGCTTCCTATTAGCAAAGCAAAAAATGCAAAATTGGTATTTCTTTCTAGTGCTCAATGCATATGACAATATGAGAGAAGAAAACAAGAAACCAGACACAAATTGCATGAGATGCTGTATCAAAAAAGGAAGTGCAGATTATCCCATGGTCTCTTCCCAGGTTTGCCTTCAGTAAGAAACATTTTATTCTCAGCTGTAAAACTGTTTGTGTACTTTTTATTGTAACTATAGATTTGTAATTATTATCAACTTCGGAGCTAAACTGACATTTCCTAATTACTTCTTTTCCAGTTATCTGAACAAGTGTGGCAGTGCTGTTTAGATTAGGTTTGTTCTGTTTCACCAGGATATTTTAGAACAATGTGATTATGCATGGTTGCACCTAGCTACTACTATCATGACAAGTACAGAAGTTAAATTATGAAGCAAACGTAAGCTTTGAAGAAATTTTTATTTAATCTGTATTCCCCTGTTTCATCTGCTCATCCATCCAGCACAATCTGCATCATTATTAACCACACCATATTTCTAAAAAAAGAGTATAAAAAGTAAGACATCTGTGTTATAGCATTAATATATTCAAAGGTTTTTACTTTCATCTTCCAGGCATTAACGCTGTGAAAGTGCAATGTAGGTGCAACTTACAGCATCAACGAGCTACCACAAGAAAAACGTACTAAGTGGCAAAAAAGGGAAAAAAGATACAAGTCGACTGAGTATTATGTAAAAAGAGGACTTTTATTCATAAATAGAGCCCTTTTGCCTATTGCTCCTATGTACCTTTATTTCTAATTGCTACCACAATTTTTAAGGCACTGAGGCAAGCCTCCAGCAGTGTGCTGAAGGTGTGTTTGTGCTGTTATGCCCTCTGGCTTTGCTGCCAGCCTATTCCCTTAGATCAGAGCCAGAAGGCAGACTGTTTTCGAATACCGATCACCTCACCCGGACCTAATCCTTTGAGTTCTCTTTGGCATCTATTCCTTCTGCCAGTTTCCTCTTCTGTTCCTCTCTTTTCTTCTGAAGTTGACAACAAAGACATCCTCAGGGCCCTCCTTGATGTAAGACCACTCTTGATGTTGTTACAGTGTGGGGTTTTTTTTTTTGTACCCTAAAGTTGTGCTACTTTTATATTCAGCTAGCACAATATTTGCACACCAGAAGATAAAGAAAATGAGAATATGTTACACAGAACGATAGTTTCTTTTTTATTTGTACACCTTGGTCCTTTCAGTGGAAACCTTTTTTTCTTTTTCTGTCATTCATCTACATACCTGATCAAGAACCTAAAGGTATCTTTTTACAGGCTGTGCTGCTTATATACCTTAAATTGGCCTGACCTGCCACTTTTAATTTTAAAAAGATGGCTGTATGGGATGTGGATGAATATGGAATTTCTATGAAGCACAAAACTTTTGAACGGTTCCTGTCCTCTGTGATAGTGAGTTTTAAAAGGGAAATCTCCAAAGAGCTAATTAGTAGACAAGTAGAGCTCAGCCTGAACAAAGCTGAAAAGATAGCAGATAACTAAAAGGACCTGGCCATAGCTGACAAAAATCAAAGCACTGACGGAGAGCTGGCAGTAACCTTGGGCTGCTAACTGACAGGGACAATAAAAAAAGCCTCTGAGTGTGGCAGACAGTGACAGCCACAACCACAGGCTCTCTAAAGAGCCTGAAATCTCCACCAAAACAAAGATACAATCTTCTGCCTGGCAGCGCCATGGACTTTCCCCTCAATTTCCAAAGTGGAGAAACTGGAGCTTGCCTAAATAATTCTGCTGCATGAATGTGAACTGGGAACGGAAACATCCAAGACTCCTGTGCAAAGTTTAGTGGCAAATCTATGCTCCAAGCAGCCATATCTGCAAAAATAAGTTTGACTGGGGGACAGTGAAGGTTTCCATTGCTTACCCTGACACTTTTGCTGGGGCAATAGCCGCTTGACTCTTACTCTCTGTAAACCTTCACAAGATAAACATGTAGCAAACTATGAAAGACATATAGCCGCTATATGCTCCCTGAAACATAATACAGTATGGAAAACAAAATTACCCTCTCTGCAGCTGGAGGAGCAGGGGAAATGCTTATTGCTGCATCATGTTCGTAGAGGAAAATGTGCTTGATCTGATTCTAGAAGTCACTTACATTTCACTTATTAAATTATGGCAATTATTTGTATTTGTATATCCTCACTGATTGTAAATGTTTGCACACTGTGTTCAACAATTTGTGGAGCTCTTTTCAGCAAGTAATTATTTAAAAACTAAGATACTGAGGAAATGTGTACATGTAGCAGGTAACATGTTGGACCAGCAACCCTGCAAATGAGTTATGCAAAAAAGTCTTGGAGATTGTTCCATAAGACATAAGAGGAGGTAACAGCAGGGAAATTAAGGCTGCCAAATGCAGAGAGCATTTATAAAGTGGTATCATCATTCCTGAAATCACCATGCCAAGAGTTTAGGTGTTGCTTTTGAATATATTCATGTTAAGACAAAGGTTCTAAAACTTGATTTTCATATCTCAGTGTTCTACCTGCAGCCAATTTATCTTCTTTCATATGTGTATATATAAATATATAACAGGGACCAACCTTTTTCAGGGGTGGCCAGTTTCTTTTATCCTACAAGCTATCGTGAGCAAACTATATATCAGCAATCCCCTTGAGCCCTAGAAAACTGCAACACAATTACTTGGGAAACCTCTCTTGTTTTGTGGAAGGGATGGAGATGATTTTAAGCTTAAAGAAGAGATGAAATTTTCCTTATACTCTCCAGAAAGTACAGACAGCACTTAATAATCCTTGGTTTACCCAGCCCTAAACCATTAACTATGCTGCACTGTCTTGGATACATGTGCTTAACCTGATCTTTCAGCTAGATGTTCAGTTCTGAGATACCATGCATGTATTTGAAGGATTAAATAAAGCTCAGAAGTAGTATCTGCTTAAGACGTGTGGGGAATGGTCCATCTTCTCTCCCCCCACATAAGACTAAACAAAATGACTTTCAAGCCAGCAAAGCAAGTAGCCCCCCAATACCGGCCTGCGACAACATGCAAGAAAAATTCATATCCTTCAGTCCTATTATTTCAGTTTGCTAAAAAGTTTAAAAAGGTCTAAGTCTTGTTTTCAAAATAAACATCGTTGCTTGTTATTCTCTGTTTGCAAGCCAGAGCAAATCCACAGTCCTACAGAAATTGGCCTGCAGCTTTTAAGTGTCATAAAAGAGATATAATTTTGCTTAATTTACATCTGTAATTTAGCAGCCTCAAGACCGGGAAATTCTTTTATTTAGAAATTGTCATTCTAGGCCAGAACATACAAAGGTTGCTTAGCAGATCCTCTCTGTGGTGGGACAATGCAACAGGTCATCCTAGACAGCCTGGAGTTTATGTTTGCAGTCAGAGCCATGCTCCATATGAGAATCTGGATTAAAAAACTATAATGGGATCATTTTAATGTTACTGTTTTTAAAAATTTCATGCATTCTATTTACCACCTATTTTCACTCTCTTTTTCACATGAACAAAATAGTCTTTGGCTATGCTTCATTTCTCTCCTAAATCGTGTCCTTCGTTATCAGTCTTTGCCCTGTCCTGTACCCCTAAGATTTCCTTTTCCCCTCTTTCATGCTACCTGCCTTACAGTCTCTTTTCAAGCTTTTGAGGAGTTCTTCATGGCTCCTACTTTCTTCTCCGCAGGTGTTTCTCATTCTTTGCCTATATACATTTCCCCTGTACCCCCTGCACAGGATATATTTCCCTCTCCCTCCCCTCAGAAAGTATTCTTTATTCATTTTATTACACAACCCTGTAAATACATATGAACTTTGATGACATAAAAGGGACAGCAAGAATATTGCCATTTCAGGCCTTTTCTTGCTTATGCTTTAATGAAATTTGCTTTGACCACTTATCCTCTCTTTTCTTTCTCAAACTGCAGTGTTCTCTATTTTACTGCATTGTAATAGCAACTGCACCCACTTAAAATAAGGTTCATAGCTTTATCCTCTGCTCTTACACTGATATAGCTGAAGATAAAATCTTTTAAAATGTGCTTTTATTAATCTTAGTGATTTAACTGCTCAGTGACTGAAGAGCTGGTATAGGTTAACATACTAACATACATCCTAAAACCATGGTAAATTGGTTTTGGAAGGTAACATTGTACTGCATTACATTCAATGCATTCAAAATGAGTAGAATTTGTAAGGGTGACATTCATTTCTGGTAGGAACTGAAACAAAATTGAACCAGTTTAACTGAGACGGACGTTAATATATCACTAAGTGGTTAGTTATATCACATGCATTAGATATTATACATTCAAGATTCATTTGTTATGACTTTAGTACAAATTTTCCTGACATAAGTAAGATAGATATAAATAGCAAGTCACAGAGATGTCATTTGGTCTCTTGGGGCTTTATTGATGATTCCTCTTGGGAAACTCTAGCAGCAGTTTACCATGCAATAAAATCTGGAACTGAATATCCATGTTCTTTGTAGGGGTCTTCTATGATGGGTTCCTCACATTTTAATACTGATTTTTGAGAATTATATTTTGGTAGAAGAAAATCCATTAAGAAACTTTGGAGTCTCCTCCGTTTAACTGACATTAAAATAAGTGTCACAAGGAAGAGTTCTATTTTGTTACTGCTTCCAGTGCAAGAACAGCTGTAGGTAACAAGGCTTTATTCTGATTATTACTCAGATATATCTCTATTTTACTTTTCTCAGATCTACCTTGCACAGCCCTTCTTGATGTCAGTAATCTCAGTTCCAGTAATTACCTTCAAATTGTTGATAACTTATTAAAAATTTAAAGTTTATTATTTGCATTATCATATTTAATTTTAATTTATTGCTTCTATATTGTTATGTTGAATTGTTCAAAACCTTTTCTCTGAGGTTTGGAAAAATTTAGTAGCAAATTTAGACATACTGCCTTCTTGTTCTGGTTCAAGACAAAAATTTAGAAATGCCAGAATTTTCTCTTGAGCAAACATCCTATGTTCTAATTCACCCAAATATTGACTTAATGTGAAGTAGTCAGGCACTGGAACAGGCTGCCCAGGGAGGTGGTGGATTCACTATCCCTGAAGGTATTAAAAAAACATGTAGATGTGGTCCTTCAGGAGATGCTGTAGTGGGCACAGGGGGTGGTGTTGTCTTGCTGTTGGACAGTTGGACTCAGTGATCTGAGACTTGTTTTCCAACCATAACAATTCCGTGATTGTGTCATTAACCTGTGCTCAGGCTGTGTATTCTTTCTCAAGTACAGCTGTGTGACTCTGGATCTTGTGGGCAGCAGCTGTGTTCAGTAACCATTTCTGATACTACTAGCCAGTAGGCAGGACTTGTTTATCTCTAGCAGTATGGCACCCAGCATTTGCTCTCCTTTATTTAATCCAAGGTATCCACTACTCAAAAGATGCTCAATAAAGGCAGTACCCATTTAGAAATGTCCCAATGGAGAAGTGGATTACAGACAAGTTTGTACCTTGACTGGCATGACATGAGTCTTACTGTTTGAGCTGGCTCTAAGCAGCAGGAGTGTGTCCCTTTGAGCCTCTCTGTGCACACAGAACCCGATGGCATTGATGAACACCTAGATGTGACTGTGAGCCTGCCACAACTTGGGCCTCATGGGCCTCATCCTACTCTTCTGAAACTAGTTCTCCATTCCAGTGATGTAAATGAAGGCACCCCTCGTACAGTAGAGAGAAGCAAGAGCAGCTATGTGCTTGAAGTGCCTTTTAATACACACATTCCTTGAATGCTGCCTGAAATGACCAACAGCAGAATGTAAAAATGAAAGCTGGAGTTCTGGCAGCACAATCCCAAATCATCTCTTATAGCAGAACTGAATATTTACTGAAGAAACGCAGCCACAAAATTAAATTAATATGAACACTGCCAACACAGCCTCACAGAGAAAACACAGAAAAATCTAAAAATCTCTTTTCTCCTAGTCATGCTACACTGCACATCTTTCTGTAGTTTTCTTTCTTTTTAAGTGTAATAAAGCTACGAGACATTGCAAGCATACTTTGGTCCAGTATACAGAGATTTTTTGGAGCCATGGGTATCTTTAAGCAACAGATACAAAGAATTACTTTGTGTATGTCTGGTTTGTGAGAACTATCTGAAAAATTAATAGAAAATTTTATCTTCTCTTATTATTATAATTTTGAAGTAGTTTGTGTTGCATAACTTGAATTAGTTCAGTCTTTTCATTAAAATACTTTGCTTTCTTCATGAAAAAAATTATTTTAAAAATAAAATTTTATTTAAATGAAAATCAATAAAATCCATGTCAAAGCTATTGCTGCTAAGTGCATTCTAGAGAGACAAGAAATACTCTAATGGTTGCTAGAGGTTTTGCTTTTTATTATGAGGAAATGGCTTCTGGTAAATAGAATACATACCTGATGTAAAAGATGTTTTTGCTGGAAATGTGTGCAAACTTGGATTTTTGCTGGTTTTGATGGACAAATAATAATATCAGGAGCTACGAGTGTTTTCTTCATACATTTATTTGGCAAAGAAAAACACAAATTTTCCTTTCAAAGATTAATCTCCAGCCTGTAATGCATTCAAGCCAAGCTTCATCTGATGTAGTACAGGACGTGCTTGTTTGCTTGCTGTGGTGGGATTGCTCACAGGGAAGCTTGTAGTTCCTTCCAGATTGTTTCCAAATCTGTGAGTTTTATGGCTTGAGTTACTGATTAAAGGTCACTTCTTTATTGGTATTCTACTTTGACTCTTCAGATGAGATGAAAATCTTGAATTATAAAGCTATTTAGGCAGATATGAAATGTGCTGAGCAGTGAGAGCTCAGAGTTCAGCTCCCTGCTGACTGAAAAAGCCCCAGATTGTTCCCCCAGAAGCTTCAGGGCTGATCTCTTTGAAAAGACTTTGTTGAGCCCATAAACTGTATTTTTGGAGGAGTCTTTTAATTGACAGTGGCTCTGTTAGTCTAATGTATTTTAATACCATTTGTGCTTGTAGTCCCATAAGCATATTTAATAAATCAAAAGGGAGATGCACTATTGTATGTAATGCAGTCAAAGAGAATATTAACACTATTTAAAATAACAAAATATACAGTGTATGGCAATAAGTAGGAAATAAAAATGGGATTACAAAATAACCTCATTACATTAAAAATGTTACTCATTCACATGAAAAAGTGTTAATTGCATTGGAGTGTAAACTAAAATTAATTGTCAATGTTCACCATCCTTGCCTGCTCACTGACTGCAGCAAAATGAATCCTGAAATGGATCTGGCCTAGAGATGCTCATATACCTGTGCCTGCAGATTTTCAATTACACTTCTGGTCTCAGGTCACAACAGCTTCATGAGGCTAAATGACTAGAGGAGTATCAGAGCTCTTACTGTGCTGGGCTTGTAACTCTTTGCCTTCCCCAAGGATTCATCAGATGAAAATTGATATGAGGGAGACATACAACCTAGGAAAAATTATCTTAAAATAATATAAGTCCATTTTCTGTGTTTATATTTAAAAGTTTCGTTCCATTTCCTAAATATGTCCCAATGCAAATTTCTAGGATACATTTAATTGGGGGTGGAGGAAAGGCAAAAGGCAGTTAGAGGTCCTTCTCAGTGCAAATAACCATTGAAAAGATGTTTCCCAGAATGTCAGAGATCTGTTATCAGTGGCTTTTCTCAACTACCCTAAAAAACTGGCCTCACAGTAAGAATCAGAAAAACACAGGAGAACTAAAATGAAGAGACACCAAATGTGCTTTCAGTGAGAACTGTTTGCATCTTTCCAAGAAGCAGACAAAAGATCTACTCCACGCAACTCTAACAATCAGAACATCTCATATGCTATAAAAATTACACAGCATAAAATCTACAGCACCAAAAGATGATAGGCTGGTTCTCATCATAGGTATGTTAAGAGTGCTCATCTACATGTCAGCAGTGACAGAAGATAATTAATCCCAAAAGTCTTGACAAAAATATTGACTTAAAAGCTCTGCCCTCCACTAAGGTAATAATAATATTTCATTAACTTGCCAGATATCTTTAATTAAAAAAAAACACAACAAACTGGTGTTCATTTTCTGGTAGGTTTGATCATATTTACTATAAGCAATGCATCAGCAGGTTAATGGTCAATATTAAAACCTGGATTATAATTTGTTGTCTGGGAGGACAAACATGCCAATTCAAGCTCCATCCTAGTTCTATCATAAAGTTTGAGATGGAGTAAATTGTTTTATTCTGCTTCAGTTCTCCATTGATAAATGGGGAAAACAGTGCATTTCAGGACAGATGGATATTGGTGAAAATTTACTTATTGATAAGCTTGATACTCACAGGCTAAAAGCAGGTCCTTTAAAAAATGCCTCCTTTCTTTGCTAGCATACATAATCCAGAGAAATGTGTAGAGTAACAGATAGCTTCTTGACAATATGGAGGTGGAATTTTTTTTATTTTTTTTTTTTTGAGAGAGAGAATTTTAGAAGAATGTAAATTCGGGGGGGGGGGGGGGGGCGGGGAAGGGCAGGGGAGATTCTAAACTGCAAATAAGACTTATGAAAATAATAGTTATTCAGATTAGGTTAGCTGTAGGGGAAGGTCTCAATTACCAGAAGATTGTTGCAATTAAACCTGCAATAGATAAGCAATTTCTAAAGATAAAGTAAATGGTACCCTTTCCCTGATACAGCTGAAAGCAAGCCCCGCTAGGGGAAAAAGTGATTTATGCTCCTTGCCGTTCTTTTCTGAGAAATTATTTACCCTTATTCAATAGTGAAAATAAATATAACCAGGTATCCTGAATATCAGGCAATTGTATCTCAAAGACAGGAGACAGAAATAGTGACAAAGAGTTTTGAAGATAAAACAACTACATTTTAAAGAATCACTTGTGTTTGTGAAAATGAAATTGCAGAAGTAATTAAGTATTACTCTGATCTAAATAATACTGTTGGTGCAACTGAAGATAACTTGGAATGCAGCTAAAGTGACTTTTGGGGCTGCTTTATTAGCAATAAATGAATGAAAGGAGAGAAAACATAACAGGCTGTTGGAAGAAGATCAATTCAGTAAAATGGACATGAATCTAACAGAAATGTCAGAGTTCCAGAATTATTTTTAGTAAGGAAGGCTGTTAAAACTGTTTTCACCAATAAAATCAGACAATGTGCCCTCTTACAAACCAGACTGATTACTTGCATGTGTACCAAGAATGCACTGAGATAAGGAACTGACTGGAATAGAATAAGGGGTGTTGGATGTTTCTTGTCTTGGATATTGCGAAGATGTTTGTGTTATTTACAAACAATTATGTTCAACATAGTTACTTTAAATGGCCAAGTGTAGATTTCTCAAGCATAACAATTCCAGATGCACTGTCATAGGAGAAGGAAGAAAAAAGATAAAAATAAGTAGATTAAATTTACTGTTCCACTCACATGGACTTATCTGTTCCATCTGAGCCTGGTGGCCTCATTCATCCAGTGAAAGGTGTTGTCTAGACTTAGTTCATACATTGGGATTCAGACACAATTAATTCAATTAAAATATATATATATTTCTTTAAAATGTTCCTGTATATTTACAAATAAAATGAAAGTTGTTATCCGAGTCCTACAGATGAGGAAAGTAATGACACAATGTTACGTGATTAGTGGACTCTGTCACTGATTTATTCTAGGGTCAGGAATGGAATCAAACATGATGCTACTGCCCCTGGGTCACGTTGATTCCCCTTAGAGAAGGACTACATGCATGAGATAAGACAAATACCACAGGTTTTTTAAATAGATAGGATTAGCTACTTAACAGAAATACTTGGATTTTTTTGATATATAGAACAAAAAAGAGCAAAAAGTGCTCACTGACTCAACTGGGTCAAGATTCAGCTGTATAATAATTAACATGTATCATGTATCTATCTAGAATGTCAGAGCACAGAAATTTGCTATGAGGACAGATATATAATAGTTATCCATTGCCTCCTGCAATCACCCTCTGCCAAAAAAAGAGGTGCTTGTTTGTTTGTTTGTTAGCAGGCCCAAAGGATCTATCTATCACCTGTCCTGTCATACACTTCTCCCTGCACCAGATATACAGTTCTGAAGCTCTACAGGACCCTCTCTCTTCCCTACCCAAAGTTCTGCAAGACATACAACAGTGGTATAATAGGCATTGTTGGGAAAGGAGGTGGGAGGCATAGAGCTTAACTCTGCTTCCAGCACTGTCTCCATTCTCCCATGCCACAACATCAACCCACAACTCTACTGTATGCAGGGAGGTTGGAGAGGCAGTCACAACTCCACAAGGGGTGCCATGGCTCCTGATTCTCCAGTCCTCAGTCTTATGCACTCATATATGACAGAACTAAGGAAGACTAATAAATAAGACTAATGCATTTTGGAATGGCAAAGCAGGAAGATATACACTGATATGGAGGATTAAAGGCCCTGCTGAAGTCAGCAGCTGTTACACACAAAGAGCTAAGCCTCCATGCTGAACAGAGAAGACAATCTGAAGACAACACGGGCAGCCCAATGCATTTAGAGCAGTTAGACACTCATAGGGTTTCAATAAACTGAGCTGCTAGTTTATTAACAATAATTCATACAACAAGACTTGTGTATACACCTTTCCAGAAAATACTCTTACAAATTTAGCTCCTCTACAGTGTGAATCTTGTATTAACTTTCTTTACTAATCTCACTGAACTTCACAATAACAGATGGTACCTCATACTCAAGCAAAAACATTTCATGTCTTTTTTAATTTACCACTGCTATTAGTCCAAATAATTAACTTCTACTCACTTATTCCTATCAATTAGCAAGTAGCAAGATATAAGACCTATAAAATAATACTGAAACAAGATATAATATCTAAGTAATGAAGCTTGGGGCTGAATCTAGAATTTTGGTCAAGTGGGGAGTGAGGTTTTAGTCTAAAACATTACAGAAAAGGCTCACTGCAAGTTTAGACCCAGCATAAAAACATGGGATAGTGTGGTTCACATGGCTTCCCCTTGTCATTTATGCAGATGTGCTTTACAGAATTATTCCTAATGCAAAGAACTGACATGAACTGGAATATTGTTTTTCCTCATTTCTGTTTATACATTTGCTTTGAAAATGCAGAAAGGGAGATTACATTCAGAATTTTAAACTAAAAAATTTCCCTATCTCTTGTCAAAATGTATCAATTAAGTGTCATTTGTTAAGATGCTTAATTCTGTTAACGAGGAAAGAAGGCAACTCATCCATTTTTTTCATTCTGGAGAGAAGATGTCCTTCCTTCCTTCCTTCCTTCCTTCCTTCCTTCCTTCCTTCCTTCCTTCCTTCCTTCCTTCCTTCCTTCCTTCCTTCCTTCCTTCCTTCCTTCCTTCCTTCCTTCCTTCCTTCCTTCCTTCCTTCCTTCCTTCCTTCCTTCCTTCCTTCCTTCCTTCCTTCCTTCCTTCCTTCCTTCCTTCCTTCCTTCCTTCCTTCCTTCCTTCCTTCCTTCCTTCCTTCCTTCCTTCCTTCCTTCCTTCCTTCCTTCCTTCCTTCCTTCCTTCCTTCCTTCCTTCCTTCCTTCCTTCCTCTCTTTAGAAGGGCTAATTTCTCATCATTGTATCCCTTATTTCCCTTACAACCCTTTATATAGTAATTTTATTTAAATTAGTGACCCTACCTTCAGAGCTGAATATCACAGAAGTGTCATTGTTTGTAGGGTAAAGCAGCTTCACTGCAGTTGGAACTAAGAAAATCCAGGCATATGTCACTTGTCCTGCAAGGTGTGCAATCTGCAGCATTTCACCCCTCTTCAGTTGCAAGCCTCACTGCAGCAGCAGTTCAGGTTCTGTGAAGGTTTCTCAGCTGCCTTGTTTCCCAGATGAGCGTATTATCTTAAAAGGCTGATATGAAAACCTTTATGCTAAGATGTTGACCTGTGAACTGGTGTCCACCAAAAAGTTCTGTTCTGTTGCCCATTTGCTGAAGTATTAAACCAGGAGCAGAAAGTTGAAAGAACAAGAAGGGTCAGTGCATCAGTCTAATCTGCTATAGTTTATCTGTTAGAGCCCCTCCAAGAATATCTGTGGTATCTGCATGACCTAAAGGTTCTCAGGGTACTGGCAAAGAAAATTATTTTACTGATGAGAAATGAAAGATCATAGCAGGCAGAGTAAGAATGCTTAGAACTTTTGTTTTCAGAGAGTTTTTTTGATTCCAAACATCTATCAAAAGAAAATGCTAACAACATTTTATAATGCCTACTGATTTATATGGAAGTGACACAAAAGAACTTCCTAACTGAATGACACCAAAATATAAGCAATTTCAGGTCAGTGAATGAGAATTATGTCTGGAGAAGATACTTATGTCTTCTCCAGAATCAGGGGAGGAGTGTGAAGAGTTATGATACAATATTATAATGCTGGAAAGAGTACAGCAAAGTACGTCTAGGATAGCTTGCATTTCCTGTCTTCTCCTGCCTGCATGACATATGAGAAGAAGGAGAAATTATACCAAACAAGAACTAAGAGTTCCTCATGTTGAATTACTAGTAATAGAAGAAATATTCTGACAGAATAAAGTGGGGAAAAGTTGAGAGATCGGCCAGGGTCTTTTCAAAGTAGTCAGTGACAAAGACCAGTCCAGGAGAAATAGGAGGCCTATATATTGTGTATTTACTGCTACACATTGTTCTTCATAGTAAAATTCTTGTTCTTTAAAGACAGTATCTGTAGCCTGGGAAATGGGTGAGGTAAGGGAACTTTCAAGGCAACAGTAGCACACACACTTAGATACATGTTTGTGCATGTTTTGCCTGTCTTTTGCCTTGACTGCTTGCCTAATTTTCAAGCTCTTGAGATAGGAATTATGTCTTTTCCTATCTAAAGCATTTAGATAAGAAACAGTTTTTACAATTATTCTTGTCCTGCAGGTTATCTGCAGGCAGTTTGTTAAAATATTTTACTGTTTTTCTGTGGACACTGAGTGATGTTATATGTTTACTAGTTCTTCATCAGCTGGGAATAATTTGTAGCCAAGTTTCTGATGCAAACACTAATATTTAGGAGGTTGATAAGTTTGTGAATGTTCCTACTGGAACACTTGTAGAACTGAACTCCTCAGCTGAAGAGGGTGGGACAAACAGTTGGAAAAGACAGATTTTATTTTTTGCAAGCATAAATGTATTTTGAATTTGCTTACACTAATTTCTTTAAGAAATTGGATAATGCCTTCCATTGTAATTGAAAGAAAACTAACATGCCCATTTCTCTGAAAGATTAGATCCATATTGGAATTATCGGGTAGAACTGTAGCATTTCAAGGAGCCTACACCTACTGGAACACTGCCACTTCATTTCACTACATCTGAAGTCTTGAATATAACAGACAGTCTTCAGCAATCTCAGCCCAGTCAAAATACTACCAAATAATTGTTTATTGTAAGTGATCAGTTAAAGATCAGTATATTTAACAAGTTTGTATGATTGTCACATGAAAAATACCCTGAAGACAAAGAGCTTGGGAATTCCATAGCACACTGGACAAAAAGGGAAATTCCTCTAAGATTTTCATTATTTTCAAAAGTAACAGCTACTCAAATGCAGAGATGCAATTATTCACTTGCAGACCAAAGTCGCATAAAATTATCCCTTTCACTCTCCTTATGGATGTTGGGACAGTGTAGAAGAAACAATCGTGTTTGCGTGATGAGCTCTATGTTTTTCTTCATGCATATCCAGAAATAATGGAACAAGTCCCTTAAACTTTCAAAAAATAATTGTCATCCAACAGAGACCTAAACTGAGAAAATTTCACCTGGCAGCTAAAAGTTTTCAGAAAGTTATGAGCTGTGGAAAATGGGGGTAGCATAGAAAACGTCACACAACCTCAACAGTAGTAGTCTTTTTCTCTGCTACTGTAATATGTTACAGTATAATTTATTCATGTTCCAAAGTACATTAGGTAAAATAATGAATTTGTAGTGCTGGAAAAGTTAAATCCTTTGAAAGTCAATGCAGTTTCTCATGTTGAAGATTAAGGTGGGGCTTTTGCCTCAATTAACTGTTTTTCAGTTGCACTAAATGAGCAAGATTCCATTTCGGTTGGAAATACAAAGTGCTTGTCAAAATGCCATTTCCTACTGAATTTCAGTTTCCTGCCCTGGGAAAACAATCCCTAATAGCTTCCCTCCACCTTCATTGACTAGCTCCCTTCACATTTTCCCCGCTTTCTGGAATAATTATAGCAATTCCTAAGCATAACTATGCTTTATTGTAAAGAATATTGTTTTAAATTAATTGTTTGGACAGGAAAGCTATTCAGAAATTAAAATGTACTGTTTTCCAGCTATTGTGCTATAGTGCCTCCTCCTGCCTTGTTTGTGATCCTCACCACTTCTAATACTGCAATGAGTTCCTTTTGTTGTTCATTGCATAGAATTCTATGGCTTGATGTGTTGTTGGTTTCTTTTTACACAGAAATTAGATCCTTTCACCAATATAAAGATCTATATACACAGGATCAGAACCATGGCAGGGTACGTATTGAATTACACAATGTATCTTATCCTTGAAATGTTAATAGGAAAAGACAAAGTTTATTTGCACAAAATTAAGTCCCTAATGTATTTAAATTGATTTGAGTTTGTAGCATTCACTGCAAAGTTTCGTTTTATACTACCTTTTCCTTCTTGAAACCATCACAAATTTCTGTTTTACTGTACAGATGGCAGTGTGTTCGAAGCAGGCCAGGACTTCCAAAGCATTATTTAAATGCCTCAGCTGAATACCAGCATTCTTTCATCCTATTTCACACACTGAAGTACCAAAAGGGTAAATAACTTGCAATATCATTTTTTACTGACTTGACTTTGAAAAAGGCACAACCTACATAAACAACTGAGCAGTTGTTAGGTGCTTAAATGGATCTATAAATGATCCCATGTGCTAGTCTGCTAATGCTGGTAATGATTATAAACATCTCAGTTCATCATATTAATGAGTTATAGCCAATAGAAAAGGACAAAATCTGTAACTTTTCCACAAACTTAGTTAAATGTCAAGGTTTTTAAAGGCCTAGTTAGCAAGTATATTAGATGAGATATGTCAGTTTCCCAATTTACGACTCTGACTTGTCTCTTGTGATTCCTTATAGCCTCTAGCCATTCTCCTCTTACCTGAGGCATTCTCTGGCAAAAACCTGATGCTTCCAGTCATTCTGCATTCTTGTGTTCCTTCAAAAATAATTGGACAGGCACCTCTCCATAAACAATCATCATTAGTCACATAAGGTACACAGATAAGAATACCATACAAATAAGTTTCAATAGATTGTCTCGAGCCAAATAATAATTATTTGGCCAGCATCCTAAAAATGTGATTGACAGGGAATTAATGCACTTAACACTTTTCCAGCAGGCTGTTAAAATTAGTTCCTTGATGCTCAAAAAGTCCTGCTCCCAGAAAAGTGACACCGACATTGACCAGTGAGTTTGTTGCTGTTCGGTAACCTGCTCCATTTCCAGACTATATGATTAAAGTCATTATGGGAACTGTCAGTAGGAGGGAAAAAAATGAAAACTGTCATAAGAAGCAACTGTTGGAAATCTTAGGGGTTTTTTATAATGCTAAACTATTTTAAAATATTGTCTGTAATTTTAATATCGCAATATCCAGGCACATAATAAGGATCCATATAATAAATGGAATCCTTTGAGGCTGCACCATAACTGGTATACATATCCTTCTTTATTACATATAGAATAGAAAGGAAATTAATCATAAATTTCCTTTTACTTGAAAGAAGAGTGAATTAGCTTACCAAAATAATCCATATTTTAAAATGTTTAAATCCTCTAAATTAAATAAATAAAACCACAGAGAGGGGAGAGAAAAAACAAGAATTAATAGTGGCAAGTATTTTGTTAAAAGAAAAACCCATTGACATAATCATTTTAAACATCAGTCCTAAAGAGGCAGCCAGTTGCTTCACATGAATGTACTGAATTAGAAAGGCAAAAATGTCCTAATATCAACTCAGAACTTTCCTATATGTATTTTAATATTTGATGCAATTACACAGGAACAATTTCACAGAATAGCTCTCAAATACCCCCTAAGCTCTATTTTAATTGACCCACTGAATGCAACGTAAATTGTTGTCAGTTATATAGATAACACAAGACTTAGGTCATGCACTGCTCAGAGCATAAATTATAGTGTTTGTCTTGTTATTCAATATTTTGTGAGGTTTTACTGACTTTTTTTAAACAAATTTGTAGTTATTTAAATCCTAAGGTCTTAGAAGTTTCAGTATTCCCTCGCTTCAATATACAGATCTGACCCTTTCCTTACTTATGTTTAAAATATTTTTATAGATCAGGAGAGGGCTTAAGAAGATAGTGTCTTTAAAACAATAATACCAACACTACAATTTTCTTATATTTATTTTCCTTTTCTCACCTGCTATGCCTAGGTTTTGACATTAAGAGTATTGTGTTTGATATTTTCAGCATTAAAAACCACTTTATGCTTTGGTTCCATTTTAATCCCAGTCAGAAAGATCAGAAAAAGCTCAAGTCACACAGTGAGAAACTTTATCCACTGAATGAGGCATTATCCATTCCACCAGACTACAAATCAAAGAGTATCTCTTAGGCTGCTTAAAAATTCATTTTAAAATCTGATCCTGATTGTACTTTTATGGTAATTTCATACCATCAATCATCCTTTTACCTTTAGTCTCTAGGTCCACTGCTTTCCCCATAGATCTCATTCACTCTACCTCATTATAATTCCTTAGGTGAGAAAACAGGGTAAGAAACCTTAACAGAAAATGAGAGAAAGATGTAAATTTCTCAAGAAAAGTCAGGTTCACTAAGAAGCATAGCTAATGATATGTTCTGATCTATGTTTTTTTTTAAAAAAAAAAAAAATATTAAAAGATGGAGAGGGATGAAATCTAGTGAAAAACACATTTCCCATGCAAATAATGTGTTTGTCATCTGTATTCCAACTCAACAATATCATTTATACAACTAAGCTGTCAAAGTATCTTCTTAGATAGAGTTAAAAAAAAGAATAAAAGATTTTTAAAGTTCCACAGAACTTTTCCTAATTAAGAGCTGAGCTTGCTACAATTCTGCACTTTCTTTTATAACTGAGGCTGACCCATCTTTGCTGATACTATAGACTATGTAAATTGTAATAATTAGGAAATGGAACCAACAGCAGATTACCAGCAACATCCTGTTCAAAATCTCTTCCTCACACCTAAAGTTACACTCTATCACTATATAAAATGGATATATAACCTCGTTTATTTCTTCAGCAGTGCTTGTGCCTCCACCAAGAAGCAGGTGATGACAGGACGGGAAAGCTACTGCGTAATGTTCTGTCGGCCAATTCTCAGGGGCATTAAAATTCTTGGAAATATTTGAAATCTAGTCTATGTATGGTCGTTTCCACACAACTCATACTTTCCCAGAAGTCGGTATTATAGTTTCATTCTTTCCATTTGAATCCTGGCCATAACGAAAAGCTTTCATTACAGCATTGAGAGATGTGACAAATAATGAATCCACTATTTGAGACATATAGACTGGAAGCAAAACCGTTGTTAATCACAAGGGAAAAGAATTATTTTTTCCAGTACTTGGGCCCATCCATTGTACAATTCCTAATGTCTAAACCACTGAATACTGGTAATAGCAATAATCCCTCCAAAACGGTTTGTTACCAGGAGTTAGTGACCGGTTTCTTAATGGCCTGAGGGGAAAGGATTTTAAAAAGCTGTATTCACTGTTTCCTCTCAGGCAATTTAACTGGCTGCATTAAACTGTATTTTCATTGAGCTTCCTAACATTTGTACTCTGATAAAATTCTAGTCAGGGATGGGAATGAGGAGGCAGTGGAGTATGTCATCGCTGTACTTTGTAACAGAAACATTAAAAAAAAAGTTATTGAGTGTTTTACTACTCTGAATGATATTAGGATTTGGCACTGATAGTAAAATAAATTTTAAAATCTTTAAATATCATGTAAAATGAAAAGCTATTAGCAACTTTATCTAAAGAAAGCATCTTAAGCTTGATGGTATGATGCAATACCCTTGACACAATCAGGGAATACAAGAAAACATATTATGTGCTTTCATGCAAAATCAAAATGCTAATCTGAGATGCCCGTTCATTTTCATAAACCAAGTAAAAACAGTACCTTATTTGGAAGAGTATCTCATGCTAGTGTGATACATGGTAATAAAAAAAGTTAATAAAACATAAGTATAGGAGGGCTTATAAGACAATATACAGTTTTCGTTTGTATTTTACAGAGTTAATACACTGTTTCATAAAGTGCTTCCAACTATGTCACTGATGCACAGGCTTCAGCAAGTGGGATATTTTTTTTAAATATGCATGCTTTATCCATACTTCATAAAAAAAGTAGTTGAAAATACTATACAGCACAGTGCTCTATTAAAAGGTAAAGCAAGAATATTCCTTCACTGTTCTAGTTGTGTAACAAGCTGTAAGTCAATCAAACACATAAACAGCACTGCTGGTTCCTCTGTCTGCCTCCACAACTCACTGAGTTTAAATGAGTTTGGGTTTTGCTCACATAGGTAAAATGACTCATTAATCAAAAACTTTTTCCCAAGTATGGCAATAAAGTCAAAGGAATGACTGGCATTACACAAAACAGTCTGTAACGTACACACAGGAATATAGGCTCTCACCAGGCACAGCAAATTAAATAAAACAAAACATTCTGCAACTTTGCTTGCACTATATAGGATGAAGAAATGACAGAGAAAAGAACGACGCGTAATGTGGGGAAGTGGGATGACTGGAGAGAATTTGAGATTTCTGGAGTTCCCAGCATGAACAGAAGACTCCATTCTGGGGAACTCTGAAAATAAGCCTTATAGCTTTGGTGAAAGGTTGTAGATGGCACAATCCCAAGTGAAGTTACTTTTGTGTAGGAGGGTGATGTGAGGGTTTGTTGGCATAGAATTATTCCATTTGTGCCCAGCCTGTGTGAGACACTCAAGCAGTTGGTACCACAACCCAGCTGCATTATATGCAGTGAGACTTAGTGAAACTGGCTTTTCCATTAATCTTGCTTTAATAAAAGTGTTACTGGAGCACTTTTCCCTGTCAGGTCCCCAGTTCAAGTCTTGCTACCACACACCATAGAGAGAACCCTATTCCCAGCAATTTTGGATCTACCATAACTAACATATGCAGTAGATTATAGTTTTACAGAACTATCAAGTGTTTTAAAACTGCATTCTTGTGCTGAGATGGGCTGTCCATTTGAACTGTATCATCAACTGAATTAGGGTGAGTAGAGTGAACTGTATCACACAGACAAATTTAGAAATACATAGGCATGGTGCTTGTTAGAAGCACACCATTCAGGCACTTAAGTCACTCACAGGACGTCTTAAGTAAATAGTGGTAATAAGCAGTATAAAAAAATAACTTAAATGGAACAGTTAGGTAGCAACATTGGAATTTTTATACAGTTAAGTGGCAATATGAAGGATACAAAGAAATCTAGCAAGAAGTGAAATGCTTATACTTTGAGAGCAGAGACAAAGGTTTTCACGGGAAGCAAAGACTAAATACCCCTGGGAAAGGCCCTAATCAAGAAAAGATACTTGTGTTTAAGAGTAGATCTTATGTCACATTTACAATTTTTAATTAAACAATCTGAAGCATTTTTCTTTAACAAGATAAGAGTAACTGCACTATTTTTTTTTCCTTTGTGTGTTATATATGAGGAACTTGAAAACTTTTTGGGGTTTGTGGTTTTCCCAGCCTTCTGAATCCTCAAAATATCAGATGTTAATTCCAGTTTTGCTGGAGGATATCTTTGTGGATGTACTTCCTGTACCTTAATTGAACTGATAAGAGAGAAGGGACTGAACATTTAATAATACATTCTTCCTTCAAAAAATTAATGAAACAAGAGTATCAAACATTAATGGAATTACTTCAAATTAAACTATCCATAGAGGGTACTAAATATAAAGGGCCAGGTCATTTAGGTGACTGTATAGGTTAAGGGCTCTGTTTGGAGAGAAGGGGTTTGGTGGAAATCTGGGCCCCACTGGACATCATTTCATCTCTAACCCCTACAAGGGGCTCAGCTGACAAGTGGCAAGACACCCATTTGTCTGAGGCCAGGCAAGGTATCCAGACATTCAACTGAGTGCTAGTTCTTTTGAGCTGAGGGACTTTTGGATGGAAAGCTGAGCAGAGAAGGAAAAGAAAGTGGAATAAAAGCAAGAGAAAGAGATACGGTATTTTCCTAGCAACAGAGTTGGCTCAATGGCATCTGATTTAGATATTCTGAAAACAGACTTACTTGTGTGCAATTTGGGTCATCTCTGTTAAAAATAAAACACTTTGTGTTAATTTTGAATAGAAAGACACTTAGAAGCTGGAGTGTTTGTCTTTTGGCTGTACAAATCTTAATCATTCTAAAATCCTGATTGTGCTGTCCAAGACTTCGGATGCAGCAGTATTCATTTCACACTCAACTGACAATATCTGTCATAATCACCACAAAAGACATCTGAAGTAGGAAAAGTTCCTGCCTCTGATAGCCTCCATAGAAAGAGCTGTACTGGTGATAGCAACTTGATATCTAGACAATTTTCTTCCGCTGATAACAGATCAACAGCTGATGACTGAGGTGGGAATTCAAAGCTATTGTAGCTGGTGGATATCGTATTTAACATTGTGGTGGCAATTTACAGAGATATACAAACTGACAGGTACAAAAATAAACATTTTAAAGTTCCTTCTTAAGAGGATTTTGCCATAAGGATGACTGTATTGTACCAGTTGTTTTGGAGGAAGTTGTTTGCTCAGGAAGACTGGCAGACAAGAGCCTTGCTAGTGCCAAAGCAGTGATTCTTTGCTTACTCGGTTTGCTCCTTACATTCTCCAAAGAACTCTCAGCTTGTTTCACTTCCCAATGATTTATTTAAATTTCAGTGAGATGATGGAGCATGGAAAAAGACCTCCTATTTCATGGCTGACCCTCCTTTCAAATCTCCAGGCTCAAACAGAATTGCATAGCATTATGTGACCCTTTGCACTGACTGCTCTGTCAAAGCTTTGGCCACATACTATGAAAATGGTCAGTAATGAAGTGATCTCTATCATGATTTCTGCAATATTAGCAATGATGTAAGAAATACAGCTCTTCTATTAAAAAAAAAAAACCACAACCAAACAAAACCCACCAAAAAAACAATACAAAAGAGAGAAACAAACAACAACTTGGTTTTGCTTAAAATCTTTTTCTACTTTACTCCTCATGCTAATACATTTATGACAAATATTATTTTCCCAGATGACACTTGTACAGTAGGTCTATAGGAAATGTCAGCTAGAGAAAAAAACATCCTGCATTAATGTGCATTCTGAAAGCCATCTCATTATTTCTCATGCCAGCTAGGAGCTTACTAAATAACAAAACAGAATGCAAATAATAAAATAATGCAATTAAGCTCATATAAATTTGGGGTGCTCCAGAAATAGCAGAGAAAAATTGCACACCATATTTATGTATGTATGATTATATTAAGATGGGGTACTGATTTTATGCACACTTTATATTCTTATCACTCAAATAATGTGGAAAAAAGATATTCTAAGGTGATACTGTGCTATGGAATGACATACAGTGATGAGTATAATGGAATCTGTCAGAGGTCATCTTTATGGATCGTTTCAAAATAATTTTCTGTTTGGTAATTGCAGTAGGGACAAAAATTAAAGTTTTTTAAAAATCAAGCTTATGAGATTTTTAGAACTCAGTAAGAGTTATTTCTTAATCTTTTTAGCAGATTAGAAAATATCTAATATTTGCAAGAAATTCTTTCCCAAAGTTCTGTTCTGAAAGAGACAATGAACAGTCATTCCTTGTCCCCTTTCTTCATGCTAATAGTGATTATACAGGCCTCCAGCTATTCTTCTTTTAGCCAACTCTTTCTAATTGATGTAAGCCTTGCTCTTACAGAAACTATTCCCTACCCTCAGTTGTCTAGATGATTATGCAGAGATCCAAGAACAGACTTCCAGAGAAGAGGAGTATATACACAGAACTAGTCCCCTGAAAATGATGAATGTCCCATGTCTGTCCAGTCCATCCTGCTCTTAAGAATGTAAAACTGTGAAGTTTCATAAATGTGCTGATCCAGAAACTAAAGCACACTATGACACATTACAGTGGCTGTGCAATTTTCTCCAACAAGACAAATTACTGTCATCTATTAAAAGGATTTTTCTTTAGATATTATTTTAACAAGGAAGGTTCACAACATTCCTGATACCAAAATCAAAAAAGTATTGAGGGCAAAAGAAACATTCTTTTAACTATTTTAAAAATAATCTAATTTTAGCTTAAAGCAGAGAATAAAATAAAAGTTAGCTGGTTCAGAAGACTACACTCATCCACTCAGGGAACTGTGCTAGTGACCTGACTCAACAGTTAGAGTCATTACAGCCTGGAAACTAGAAAGAAAAGAATTGCCTATCAGCTATTGACACAACATTAATAAGAAACTTTGTGCAAATAATTTAATCGAGATTAGAACATGCCTGCATGTGGCCAAATGGCATATATCCTGAAGTGGAGCTCAGTTTCATGTGAATGGCTATAGCTAGTAAGGAAAATCTCCTTTTCTTCTGTGCTAATAATAATCTTACCCATAGCTGTTACTCTTTACATTGTGGGGCTCTTAATTTAAAAAAAAGCTTGAGTTCCCACCACATATACACTGATATGTTATGAAATTAATGTCATAAGCAACAGAAATAAATGTTGATTCTCACTGGATTCAGTAAAATTATTTTCTCTTTTTTCTGTTTGAACTTTGCTTTACAATAATTCTCAATCATAAACACAAGATCATAAATCTAAGCAGCAGAGAAATACTTTACTAAAAGTATAATTATATATACATACATATTTACACACACATAACATTACAGGCTCTTGCTATTTGCCTTTTTGTTTCTTTAGTGAGCTATCAAGAACATTTTAAGGTGAATTTTTTTGAAAAAATGAAATTGGAGACTTTTCATTAAGTAAAGCTGTAAAGTTCACAGAGTCATAAATGTCCATGAAAGGAGTACTGGAGAAAAACCCTTTATATAGCTAAGAATTTTAAAACAAAATTATTTTTAAGTTGATAAAATTAATAATATTTAAATTCAGATCTCTTTATATTTAATCCTTAGTATATTTAACAAGGAAACATAAATGACACTTAATACAATTATGGGAATTAGCAACAGATTTAGCAACACAAAGCATATCTAAGGAGTAAAACATAAGCTATTTTTCTAACATGTTAAAGATTATAAGCAATAGCCTTAATTTTAAATAATTTGAAGGGGTTTAGGTTCTACGGTAGGAAACAATCAAGTAACAAGACACAATTTTCTCTGCCTTCCAACAGATCCCTCTTTATCTTGTGTATTGCCCTCAGATTTGCTTGTTGGATCTAAGTCAGGAAGTATTTCATTTTAATAAGTGGGATTATATTTTCAACCCATTTCTTCTCATCCTGTTGCTCTTCAGTATCCTAAGAATATTTTTATTCTAGCCTAACATTAAGGACTTCGGAGAGAGCATTTTAGAGGTTGTAGACTGTTGACTAGCAGTGCCCTGGGAGTTAACTTTCCTTTCATTCTTTCTGCTTTTTGGCAGAATGACTTTTTAAAATTATTATTATTTTTTTTAAGCAGCATTCTTGGATTTGAATTTTGTTTTCTATTGTTGAAAATTCTTTCTGAAACCAAAATAATATAGCTTTGCATCTGTTAGGCTCTACAATGTTGAAAAGATCAAAAACTTCTTTTGGCTGGTAAACTGTGCCAACACAATATGGAAGTTAAAGAAATAACACATATAAAAACTATACTTTTAGATGTTACATTTTTGAGAAAGCACACATCTTAGTGTAGAAGAAATGTAACATGCTTTTCCATTAAGTTTGATTTATAATTTTAAAATTGTTTGTGTAGATTTTGGGGTCAATTAAAAATTTAACTCAAATATGAAAAATACAACCAGCTTGTTTCTGTGACATCTTCTTCCCCCCACCCCTCCTTTTTTTTTCTTTTTATCTGCTTCTCCTGTTGACAAAATCTCAACTACTTTCAGTTTATTGTTTTTCTAGTGTCTCAAATGTGACCTTGATCACCCCTTCTTCAGAACACTCTTGTCACAGCCAGCCACGTTTTTCAAGAGTAATTCTAAACAGCTTGAGAATTCAGCTCTAACTATACCTTTTTCTGTTCCCTGTGTTCAGTCTGTCTTGAGTGCTGCTTTACCCCAGTGTATTGTTTTCCTTTGTGCCCGTATTTCTAAACAAGCCTATTTAGGTAGTCCTTTTCATCAATTTTAACATCAAACTCTATGATTACGTGTATTGCTTTAAACAAAACAAACTTCCCGGAATCCCATAATATCCTAACTTCAGAGCAGCTGTCTACCTAGTAAGATAAAGAGCTAAATTCATTACCATATGCCAGCATCCCTGGTTAGCTAAACTCAGCTAGCACTGGAAACAGTAGCCCATAAGGAAGGGTGAAACGTGAGCCTGACAAGGCAGGAGTCCACAGGCTCCTTTTCCCAGGAGGAAATCCTTTCCCCATTGGCTGTGGAAAGCCAGCACAGCCCTTGATCTAACACATAACATTGAGGAACTACTCTTTCAGGAGGGCTGTACTCAGTATTTTAGTCTGAAAACTTCTTTTTCCTAGTTGTATTTA
Organism: Apus apus; assembly: GCF_020740795.1. Classification (NCBI taxonomy): domain Eukaryota; kingdom Metazoa; phylum Chordata; class Aves; order Apodiformes; family Apodidae; genus Apus; species Apus apus. The sequence continues at coordinate 56,962,363 of NC_067285.1, read as the reverse complement.
ATACATGCACAGTCTGCCACTGCTGATCCCACCCACTATCCTGAAACAAAAGCAGAACTTGTATGGTTGAAAACTTTGCTAGTAATTATTGCCATCCCAAAATACCACATTGCAGTATCATAATGTTTTACTGAAACATTTTCTGTGCTTTTTATGAAGTATAATGCATTTATCCTCATAAGATAGAACCTGCCAAATCAGGCAGAAACAGATGTCTCCTGTTTGTGATAATATGTCTCTGACCTATAAAAAAAGCATAAGACATCTCAGAGCAGGATTATCATACAGTTCTGCCCTGGTTTACACTCCAAAACAGTTATATGAAGTATCTACCTGTTTTCAAAGGCAGATAGAGTTCTGTGGTTGAATACTAAGCTATTTTTAAAAAAATTCTCTACTATTTGTTGCTTCCTAAATAAAACCATTTATTCCCTTTTAAAATTCTATTAAAATCTGGAACACAGTACAGTGATGAGCTGCTAGACTTCCTATGTACATTTAAAAACACGTATTTATTTATATATGCTAATCCTTATTCAGAAAATGTATTATTAATTACCATCTCAATAACTAGAAAACAACTGAAAATGCACTATGAACCATCCTGAAAGTAAAAATATTGTATTTCATAAAAATATTCTTCAACAGGCATAAACTCTGAAACATGTTTTCCTGACTTTATTTAGAGACTAAATCTGAAAATCTCACTAATTTCATTTGTTTCTATTTCCATTATGTGATAAAATAAGTGAAAGGTCACAGGCCTTGTTGTCAGCTGGCAAAAAAATGGCAAGCCAACAGAGAAATTCTTTATGCTAGCTGAGGATGTACCCCCACATTTCTAAACATTAATGATTTGCTATTTTAGAACAAATTTTTAATTTAAAGAGTATGACCAATGGATTTTGGAATATATACATATAATGCTGTGAGGCATACAGCCTGTAATTACAGAAATGTATGAATGTTGGAGTAATAGCTAAAATTACTCTTTGCTAAGATAATCGATGTTCCCTCTAGACAAAAGAAATGCAAAAGGCTTCCTATCTGCACAGTAACTTTTTACAGTGGAATTTATACAAGTATGTAGGGAATTCACTGAAAAGCAGATAGTGACAAATGCTGTAGAAGGAGACATATTGTCACCATTTGACTCAGGTCTAACAACAATGCTCTTGATCTCCTCCCCCTCCCACCCAGGTAGGGAAGGAGAGAGAGAAAAAGAGAGAGACTTGGCTGGATTGAAAACTAAACTACACAGCTTTAATTAAGACACTAATGAATGATATAAGAGAATATATACAATTATATACAGGTGTGGGCAAAAGCCCCTCGCCTCCCCCCACCCCCAGCAACTCCCACAGCACTCCCCTCAGATGGGACAGTCCCGAGGAATCCCGGAGCTGCTGCTGGAGAAAGGCAGAGAGTGAGGAGGGTCAGGAGAGCTTGAAGTCAGGGGTCAATGATGATGGATGGACGGAGTCCTCCCCGGATGCTGGCCATGGACGGAAGAGAAGAGAAGGGAAGGGAAGAAGGAAGGAAGTTGTCTTCTGTGATCTCTGACCTTCCCCCGAGCCTACGTAGATATATGGAATGGAATACCTCTGGCCTATTTTGCTGTCTGTCTAACCCAGCCTCCCACGGGGGGGCCACAGATCTCCCCGCAGTGTCTGAGCTGGCAGAGCGAAAGTGCGATCTTGAAGGCCCAGCAATTACAAAAACATTCCAGTGTCTTATCAACCTAGCAGAACACACAGTTTCTAGTTAAAAGAAAGCTCACTGAAGGAAAAAAAAAAAAATCAGCAAAAGAAAAACTGGCTTAATCCTGGCTCAAACCAGGCCACATACGTAAGCTAGAAAAAGGCCATATACAAGATTTATAAAGCAGTGGTGAGGTGATAAACCTCATGTAATACAATCAAGAATGGTCTTGGCAATTAGGAGCAAATAAGGTAAATCTGAGATGAAGTTTTAAACACAGAGAAGGATCCAAATATGCAGAGAAGAAAATCACTTTGAAAGCTGGACTGATTTCTATGGCATAAAATTTAAAAGTACAGAATACAAAATAACATTTTTAGTGACTAAATGTTGAGCAAAATTGAGTTAAACTCCTGAGCGGGTTCAATTTTCAGAAGTATTGTTATGTAAATATTTAAAGTCTGAAGTCAGAAGTTGTAGTTAATGGGAATGACACCATTTAATGACCACTTTGGAAGTATGAAGTCCAGGACATGTGCTGCAGTGCAGGAGCACAAGTACCTCCCACCTGAAACAGGGTTCTGACTGCAATCTCATTCGAGATCTTGGACTAAAAGGGGTTTATCAGTGCCATATTATTTTCACTTTTCTAAATCACATTCAGCTCAGCTAATCCCACCTCTGGCAGGAAGAAATAGGCTACCTCTGCATTTGCTGCCTTGTCAGATTTCCTCTGCTGCTCTGGCAGCTAATACCATGCTCCGACTTGAGATTTGTAGGGCTTGCTTTGACACATCCATATCCCTGGAAACAAAGGTTTGAAGAACTGGGCTGAAAGTCTGGCTACTGGGTTTGAATGTTTGCTGGAATGTTCTTTAGTGATATAATAATTTTCAATTTTCTGCTTAATTCCTCTACCAGCCATAACCAATCATATCCTATAGTGAATAACCTACTAGAAATATACAGTGGTATGAAGATTTTTAAATAAATACTTATGACACCAGAATCTTGCATGGGGATACTTAAACAGAAATCATCTCTTCTCCTTTAAGTCTCCCTGCTCTGCTGGAATTTTCTTTACATAGAATTTCTTCAAGCATCAGTCACTCCATTATCTCAGCTCTTGCAATACTGTATAGAAAAAGTCTGTGCCAAACAACACTACTTTGTGGCCTTGTCTTTACCTAGCATAAGATAGCTCTTCTCATCTCTGTTGAATGCAACACTGCTAGTTTCTCTTCTTTCTAAACAGGTTCTCTTCTTTATGAAAAGCACTCTCCTCCATTTCAGAGTCTGCACTAGAAGTGCAATCTGTTACAATGCTCTTGTGAATGTTTGAAGTCCCTTCTTGTTTAGAAAGTTCCTTTACTATATTTAACAGTAACACTGCAGAGAAGCGGAGAAGCTCAGTATGAACTGACAACATTGTAGAGGCAAATTATAAAGCGTCACGTGAATCTGCCTGCTCTTCTGCTCAGATCTGAGCTCTGTGATAGTTCCCATGTCTTACACAGCCCAGTCCAATATTGTGTTACAAAAAGCAATCTCACATTTTCTCCCTACTAATAACTCTAGCAAGATCTGTAGCATATAGATGTATAACCATTTAACCACTTAGCATTTAACTTATCAGCCATGAGGATATTTTTTGTTTTTTAGTGTTAAATTAGGTGAATCAGTTTTATAGTTTGTGTTGACATAATGCAATAAAATGTTAGTTCAAAATAACACATAGGTGAAGACGTATTGTAGAAGAAAGAGCCCTCTACCTCAATGAATAATTCACTTGTGAACCATAGAGGTGATAAAAATCTGAGAACACTAAATAAATGTAACCTGTGCCACAAAGCTTAGGAGTGCTGAGCAGAGGCTACTCACTTGAGCTCAAAGACAGGGTAAACAGTTTGGTTCTAGCTGCCCTGCTGAAAATGCCAAGACTGTTATCTACTGTGTTAATATAATCAAAGCTCTATTCATAATCTCTTCAACCTCAGGTGCAAAGAAAATACTAAAGAAGAAAAGCAGCTGTCAATTGTTTCAAAACCAACTCAAAAAAACAAGTAGAACATGTTGCTAATCCATGCTGATGACAAGACTGTGGATAATTAAGAGACCTTTACTCCATAAAGATCTTCAGTGGCTAGAGGCAGAGAATGTAGGAAATTTACCGTGGGCTGTAATAATTGCTGTCTGCCCTGGGAAATGGCATCAAGGCCAGAGCAGTCATGGTTTCATGCAAGCACGTCCTCTAATTACTGAAAAACCTGCGTAGAGTCTCAATATTAATCAGTCTCTCAGAGACTTCAGCTTTATGTGGTTAGTGCAGATTTATGGCATTTTTCTTTTCTTGTTATTAAAACTGATATTTCACAAGGAAGAAACTATCTGCAGACAACTGTTAAAATGCAAAGTTTCAGTCATAAAAGGGAACTGCAGAATTATTCTGAGACTATTCCATAGAGAACCCAAACAAGAAGGGTAAGAAACAAAATATCAAAGACACAAGGAAAAATGGAAAAAGAGAAGACTTTAAAATATTAACTGAAGACTCAACAGTTGGCCTATTGATTCAAGAGGTTATAGTGTAATTAATTAAGTGCTTGTTACAATTAGGGAAATAAACAGTGCAAATACTAATGCAACATGAATAATACATAACTATAAAAAAAGCAAAACAAATAGAGAGGACTGCATGGCCACGTTACCAGAGTTATTTGCATTGTTGTATCAATGATGTCCTTAGAAAACAAACCAACCCAGATATTGAAAACTCTATTGCATGGCAGCAGTTTGCTTTCTCTCACTTGTGCTGCAGTAACATATAGCATACAATTTCTGATTATTCTACTGGGATGATTTAAAATTATATTTTCGCCTACAATACCGAAGCAATTTTGAAATATTACACAAAATGGCCTTTGCCAAATTGTATCTTTTATCAATAAGGCTTCAGATTTTCTACCAGCTGTGTTTGCAAATTTCTGGCAAACAAAGTGGAAAAAGTTGTGTCTCAAGCTCTTTTCTCTTACTCTTACATATTACATCAACCCCTACTTTCCAGAAGTACCTGCCACTTCATAAATAGTACAACCCTGGGAAAATTCTCAGAAATGAAACCATAGAAGTTGTACAGTTCTGTGTCACTGACAGGATTTGAGAAGGGCCTGGAAGAGAGGGAGATAGATATATTAGTCATACATCATTTAGTTGCTAGTTGTCATGATTTTTAAAAATATGAAATAACAGATCTGATTTGTCTACAGGTTTTAATTTATTAGTGATGGCTCACTGCTCCTCAGTGGCTTAAATTAGTATAAAAGTTATCTTTCTGGAAATACATGCATAAATACTGCATAAGAACTGACCATAAATTGTACTTATAGCCCAGAAAAATGGCACATTTACTCTGTATAGAAGAAGACTGTGCAAGATACCCAATTATCGATGTAGCAACAGGAATTTCAAAAGATGTAACTGGAATAAGCAGTGGGAATGCCTGAATCAGAGCACAATACAAGAATCAAAAAAGGATATGCAAACTGACATTGGCTTTTTATTCCATGTATGATGCTAATGCTTGATAAGAAAATAAGGACTGAAATACCACCAATATGTGTGCCGGAAAGATGCGTAATGCTTTAAAGTACCAAAAATAGTATGGAAAGCAAGCAGTGTGTGTTCAAGAATTCTCTCCTCAGCATACAAAGCTCTTAGATATAAAGACATCTAGGACACTACCTTAGACAAACTTACAGTCCATAACCTTAACTATGATGGTAGGATAACAAATCTTGTCATGCTCATTCGAAAGTGAAACACAGCTGCAGTATTTACTACCTGATTTACTCTGAAGATGCAAACAATCAGGTTCAACAATTGAGAAATATTAAAGCAGTCAAGTGTTTTATCACCTCTAAAGATTATGGCCAAGTCCAACTCACAGCCATGTATTTCTCATTTTGGATTTGAATTTGAACAAACACCAGCTTATCTTGTCTCTCTTTATGTGTAATTGACTGTGCACTTGAATTTGTACATTTCCACTGTTTAGCACATTAATTTTGAAACATGAAAAACTGAGTTTTACTGGGTGAAATACAATGTGAAGCATCACCTTTATAAAGTACAGTATTCTACAGTTGTTACTGGAAACTGCAGTACTGCTATTTAAATCATTGCTACAGAAGTCCTGTAGAAATATTTTAAAGAGGAGAAATGGTTGATTTGTAGAGTAAATGTTTTAATGCACAGGAAAATTAGCAGTAGCTAATCAGTTTAACTGTCAAATAATATTTATCATATATATATATATATATGATGGATGTGTATATTATATTTATCCTCTGCTTCAACGACGCAAACATACAGAAGTGTAACACTTCTCTTTATCCTATGATACATTACTACAATTAGATAAAAGAGCTGACAGCATCAAAAATATAAACAGGAAGTGAATTTGACTTGGTTTGCTGCTTTTCTAACCTGCCACTTCTGGCCTTATAATAAGAAATTATTCTATCTTTAAAATAAATGCAAGGTTTTTGGATAAGAAACTATTTAACTGAACAGAATCTTTTAAGACTGAATGGCAGGTTTGATTAGAACCTCTTCACTTAATAAAAGAAGACACTCTACCAAGACTTAAAAAAGTTCAAACCACAGTTCTTCCATTAAGCAATCAGTGGCTGCATAAGAACATGATTTTGATGTATAATTTTAATTTTAGTTCATTAATTATATAATGTTTTTTGCTTAATTTTCTTGTATAAACCATCCACAATTTTATGTGAATATCCTACCTTCGCATTACTTGTACTAGATATTGTAAATGGTGTCTTGATGTGTTTTCATATACATAAATAAGTTATCTAAGATGAATGGACCTCGACTAAATGTCTCCTGAGAAGGACAAAATACACAACTCTTATTTAACTTCAGTATGAAAATTACTTTGCCATAGCTTTTTTGGGCATGTCTGGCTGTGCATTAAGATTCCAGTGTTTCTGGGTATCCCTGGAGTTCTGTTTGCCTTGTCCCTATCTGCAGGAATACAGAATTTTGTCCCTCTTCAAGAGATGATGTAAACATACTGATAAAAATTACTTAGACAGACAGCAAAAACAAGGGACTGCTCTTATAGGAAGAAGGCTCATTTTGATAGGAGTTCAAGGAAGAATCAAGAATTGGCTGCAAATGAGAGAAAGAAACACCAACACTTGAAAGAAAACACTAGGTGCAAGGAAGGAGACTCTAGCACTCTAGAAACGTGCTTGAAAACAAGCCAGATAACTGTGTGACACATTTTTGTCCAGCTCCGTATGTCGTTAAAATGAAAAGCAGTCAAGTGTAGGATCTCTGCAATGCCTGTATTTTGTACACTTCAGTCATTGCATTTCATTGTTATGGTGCTTTAAGAACCTATGCCGGTAAATTTTCATCTAAGGAAAGAAATACTAAATTCCTGAAGGCTCTTGGGGAGCTTGTCTTTGTAATGAGTCCTCCCTGGCTGGATAGCAGTGACCCAGCTCCCAGGGGAGTGTGTGAGACAGGGAAACTGCAGGGAAACTCCTGTATACAGGACTGTATACAGAGACCAAACGGCAGTGCCTAAACTCTGCTTATGTTGAAAAGGAAAAGGATTCACTAGGAGGCCTTAGTGAGAGTTCAGATGCAGAGTTTGCAGGGTACAAAAGAAGGTGGCTGTTAAAATTACAAAATTAGGTGATTATAAAATTACAAGGTAGGTGATTATAAACCTACATTTTATGCAAGATTCTTAACCCCGACCCTTTTGACATATTATGGAAAAAAACCCTGGTTCTTCAATGCAGATAGGAGAGATTTTCTTGATTTCCAAACTTGTTACCTAATACCACTGTCCCAAGCCATTCTGCCATTTTTCTCTTTGGCTAGCTTTGGCTTAGCAATGCAGTCATGCCACTGCCAGCTCCAAATACACATCTGAAGACTCTCATCCATCAGGCTGAGCTGCTCTAGCTAGTTTTTTCCACTCTGTCCCCAGCAATGAAACAGTCCATTTTTGGGGGTGATGTCTGATAGTGGTAGCTTTACCAGCTACCACTGACCTTCAGTGATCAGAGGCACTGTCACATCCTGGCTGAATCCTCTATACTATGTTCTGGAGACCAGAAATTTCTCTCGACAAATCCAAGATCAAAGGTAGCTGAGTGCTGACATTACAGTGTATTGTGCAGCAGGAAATAATGTTGCATTTCATTATGGATGTTACCTTCTAATCTTTTGTTCAGTAAACTCAAATTATTATATTGAATAGTGTCATAATCCATCTCCCAGCTGAGCCATGTTACTAAACTACAATTTCAGTTCAGTTTGTTTCAAGACAGAGGTATTATGCACTTAGCTGAAACTGTTTAACAGTGGTCAAACAAATTATCATTAATCACCCTGTAAGAAGACATATTTGACATTTAAGACAAAGCTAAAGACTGCCATTTTAATGACATATATGTAACAAATTCTAATAGCGGTTTTGAATTCACAATCAAGACCCAAGAAAATGAGCCATTAGCATCATCCTCTCTTCTTTCTGGGATTGAGAGATTTAAAATTCAGAAAGCCTGTATACTTGTGGAAAAATAGTGGTCAGGATAGAGCACAGTCAACAACATACCTCAATTCTCTGCATCTGAGGAAACTGGTGTAAAAATGCTACATATATGTGTATGAAAGTGACAGTAGTGTGAAGATTGTCCAATGAAAAATCAATGCCAGGCACATTCATTTTGATTAAGCAGTGTGCTCTCCCAAAGCCTAATTCATAAGGAACTGTCTGATGCAAACTTCTGGTTCACATTTAGAAAAGAATTTGACTCAACCGTTTTAGCCATGTGGCCACCACAAGACAAAAGCATTTACGTCAAAGCCTACTGCGATTGCACACAATTTCAGCTATTACCACAGCAATAAGTCTTTTTCAGGATTTATGGTCTTGAACTGTCATTGCCAGCTGTTGTCTTCAGTTTCAATCTCCAAAAATGTTATTTTGACTAGATAAGTAAGCAGTATAAAGGGTAAGGCTAGACTGGACCTAAACTCCAGTTACACTTACACTTATCCCTGCAGATAGAGGGACAATAGTTGTCACCTCCATCTCTGGACGTTTTCTTTTTAGGCAGATCCACAAATAAGTGAAACTGTTCTTCCAGGGACACAGGGACACTGGCTTATGCTTGGAACTGCTTCCCTGTTCAGGACATCTTGAAGCATGTTAAAAATCTTCCTTCTCTTTGCATGGTAGTGAAGGAAATCAGGCAGATGTTACTGATTCCAGTGACACAACCATTCCAGCAGAAGCTCTGTGCCTCAGCACTACTTCACTGAATTATCTGCCTTCAGCTGTTCAGTTATTACTTTTTGTATAATCTGGTAATTTAGATACTGTTATCATAGGTTCTTCAGCTTGTGTTAGATACTCTTTATATTCCCCAGAGTTTTGTATCCTGTTTTATACTTCTTCACTTTAGTTTGGAGAAAAGGAGACTGAGGGGGGACCTCATCAATGTTTACAAATACGTAAAGGGTGAGTGTCAAGACGATGGAGTTAAGCTTTTTTCAGTGAAGACCAGTGATAGGACAAGGAGTAATGGATACAAGTTGGAGCATAGGAGGTTTAAGATGAATATCAGGAAAAATTTTTTTACTGTAAGAGTGACAGAGCACTGGAACAGGCTGCCCAGAGAGGTTGTGGAGTCTCCTTCGCTGGAGACATTCAAAACCCGCCTGGATGCCTTCCTGTGTGATGTACTCTAGGTGACCCTGCTCTGGCAGGGGGGTTGGACTAGATGATCTTTCGAGGTCCCTTCCAACCCCTAGGATTCTATGATTCTATGATTCACTTGTTTTTATCAGTTGTCACCTATTGTGCCTCAGTATTTTACTCCTGGGTGCTTCAATTATATATGAATGTGATTTGCTTCACAGCAGCTAGTTTCCATTTGCTATCTAAATATCTTTGTACATTAATGGAGTAACCTACATTTAACTTCAGAGACAGTTGTGCGAGTCTACACTATGTCAGCTTTTGGGTTGGTTTGATTTTGGTTTTGTGTTTTTTTTTTGTCTGCTTGCTTTTATTTGATAATTGATTTCTTGCTGTTTTTCCCTCTGCTTTCCAAATTGAACATAAAACTCTCCTAAAAAAATAAAAATAAAAATAATAAAGAAATCAAACAAACAAAAATAAAAAGTATTAGAGGGCCCATCTGACCTAGAAGGTATGTCCCTTCATTCATGTACTTAATCTCAGCATGTTTTTTAAAAAAACATCTATTACAAGAAAGAGTAGCTTTTCTAGTTTAAATGTCTTAGTAGTAGCAGTAATTATTCACAAAGCTTGTGGTACCCCACAAGACTGAATTTCAGATGTGCTTTCATCCAACAATTATGTAGATGCTGTTTTCCCAGTACTCCTAAAAATAAGACACATTGAAAACAAAGAGGCAACATCCCTGCTCTAAGAGTACTGCCTACACAGACAAATCCAGGTAAAGAAGAAGGCAAGCACAGGGGCTGGCATTGACATTTACATTAAAATCCTTTGACTTATTTTTGTGATCGTGCCCCTGTACTTGGCATGGGTGAGACTGCACCTCGAATCCTGGGTTCAGTTCTGGGCCCCTCACTACAAGAGGGACATGGAGGTACTGGAGCATGTCCAGAGGAGAGCTGCTAAGCTGCTGAAGGGCCTAGAGAACAAGTCAGATGAGAAGCAGCTGAGGGAACTAGGGATGTTTATTTTGGAGAACAGAAGGCTGAAGGGAGATCTTCTAGCTCTCTACAACTACCTGAAAGGAGGTTGTAGGGAGGTGGGTGTTGGCCTCTTCTCCCAAGTTAGTAACAACAGGACCAGAGGAAATGGCCTGAAGTTGTGGCAGGGGAGGTTCAGATTGGGTATTAGGAAGAATTTCTATACTGAAAGAGTGGTCAGGCATTGGAACTGCCCAGAGAGGTGGTGGAGTCACCACCCCTGGAGGTATTCAAGAAACATGGAGATAAGGCACTTCAGGGCATGTTCTAGTGGCTGAGGTTGGGGGCAGTTGGTTTGTGGGTGTTTTTTGGTTGAGTGTGTGTGGTTGGTTGTGTTTGTTTGTTGGGGGTTTTTTGTGTGTTGATGGTTGGACTCAGTGATCTCAGAGGTCATTTTCAGCCATGATGATTCTGTAATTTTCAGAAAATATTTGCAATGTCCAGTACACATAAATGTGTTTGACACTTGTGTAATTTTTTTACAGAAATGTAAAATACACTGAAGGAAATTCAAGTAAACCTCACATCATGCTTCCCTATGTTCCTTATACAGTATCACAGGATAGTGAAATAGAATCAAGTATCAAATTCTTATAACTTTGATGTTGACTGTATGTCAAGAATAAGTGCACTACATTATCAAAAATATCTTTCTTTTAAATCAGGTAATTTTTTTCCTCACTTACTTGTCAGATATCTTTGCCTCAGTCTACATTAGTCAGAAAATGTAATGGGTAGAAAGTACACACTGAAGAAAAATTACCTGCCCACAAAGCTTATTTTGTGGGTGTCCAGATAATGATCTGTTCAAACTCATGGTAAGTGTTGAGAGGGTTAGGGAAAATTGGTATTAAGACTCATATAGTATTTTGTTAAGCAGTCATCTTGCTGCTTGCATCTGAATTTAAGACTCAAACATGCATTTAATATGATGCCACTTTTCAGAAAAATATATAAAACAATAAGCATGTATTCTTATAGGAAAAAAAATAGTATTGGAAAAGCAGAAAATAGCTACATAGGGACAAAAATAATTCAAAGCAAAAGCCTTCAATATATAGCAATATAATATTGAATTTCTTATTTTTTTTTCAGAATCCCATGAGCTTCTAACATACCTTTTTAGACTATTTTAAAAGGTAATAATTTGGTAGGAATTTAAAAATAAATTGTTAATCTTTTATTTGAGTGGCAGTCTCCCTAATCAGGAAAGCAGCACGAACAAGTGGCAAGTAAATACAAATCAAAATGCATCAAGAAATAAATGTCTGAAAAAAAACAGGAATGCACTGGGGGATTTTCTGACTTCAAATCTGTGCAAATACAGATTGAGCTTAAGATGTTTGGTTATTGGTTAAACAATTTTTAATGAAATATAAAGACCTATGTGCTCTTAAATAGATAATTTATGTGCAATGTTATTGTCTCTCAAGGTTTAATTAAATGTTTGCCTTGTGGCTAATCAGCTACAATTAATAAATGAAGCCTATATTCATGTCACTGATAGGAATTGTTAAAATGGCCTCCCTTAGAATTTCAGTATCACTTTTGTGGCTGGTTGATAACAAACTCATGTATCAGAACCTTTCACAAAATAATTTGTAAAGGATACTAAGACAAAATTACATTAACATAATGCAATGTTTTTATGACAATGCAATTATTTGAAGTTCAGTTTGGAGATAAGTACCTAGAAGTACTTGATGTGGAAGTATATGCATACAAAGTGCTTTTCATCCCCAAAGTTTCCAAAGTTCAATTTAAACAACTGCTATACCTAAAAAGAGCAACACTTCTTAGCCCTATGGATACAGAAAGAGTTTACACAGTGGAGCAAGAACATCCATTAATCCTCAGTCCTACTGAGTCCAAAGGATTTTAACTATCTCTGGCATGACAGACTAAATGTCTCAGGACTATGTAACAAGAAACCATTATTTTCCTAGATGTGACCTTTCCATGCATTTTTTACCCCTGCTACTCTAAGTTATAAACCTCAATAGTTAAGCATTTAAAATGTAGGTGAGCCTCCCTGGGTATTCTCCCCCTGAACGCATTATATAAATCACAGGCCAACTGACAACGGGCCAAAGGCAATGCTGGCTGCCATTGAGAGTGTTCCAGAAGTCAGCTAGAAAGAATTTCAGATCTCCTTACCTCAAAAGACATCTGTTCTTCACATTTAACATGTTATTTATCATTTATACTGCAGTAGAGCACAAAGGTCTTGGGGCTAGGCTCCATCATTAAATGTTATCTGTAAATAATACAGAGTTACTTCTTCATGTCAGTGTTTAAGATGAGGGCGATCAACAAGTGTGACCAGAACTAGAGAACAGTAATAGAAGAGGAGTTTTATAGCAGTTAAGAATAAATCATCTTGAGGGACTGAATGCAAAACTGGGGAAAAATATCTTTCAGCACATCTTTTGCACACCTTCTGAAATGAGCACCTTCCGCTGGCAGTCTTTCTGATTATCTCAAATGACTTTTTCACCAATTTAAGCATTATCCATTAGACAAGGAAGAGAACTGTAGAGAATAATTCTATTGTCATCACTTAAGGAATTAATTTTTATTGCACCTCCTCTGATTTAGTTAGATTCTTGTTCAGCCACAAGTCATACCACATACAGAATAATGAAATGCACTTACAGGAATCTTAAAGACTGTAAATACTGTCTTCTATTAGTATAAAGAAAGGCATAATTAGTTACAGTACACTAAGGATATTGGCTGTATATTTTGTCTCAGGAAATAAAAACTTATTTCAGAATAATTTATTTCTCTTGGGGTTGTAAAGACATCTTTATCTGTAAGTCACCACTTACACAGGCTTCCATTTCTTACAGAATGAAGACTATACAAATTAGTGTATTAGAGCTATTTAACTCAGTCCTCCATGAAACAAAGTTTGTCCAAACAATATACCAGAATAAACAGACAATGACACACTGAATATACAAAACAAAGTAAATCTTTCTAAATGTGATTACAGTGGATATTTCTATCAGTTCTACATGTAAAACATTTTTTAAATGTTCTGTAGGATAAACAGTCTTAACCTGATTCTGATTACTATTTTCCATTCAATCATGAAGTAAGACCTTCAAACTCACTTGCCTGAGGCACTGAGAAGCTCCAGGTCTTTGAGGCTCATGAAAGAAAGATAACAATCACTGTTCAGGGGAGAGAGATCTTATTATATGTACCCTGTGGGGTTTTTTCTATCCTTTATCAAACTGCACCTTTGTGGGCCTTTAATTTCTTAATGGGTTGTTTATCCTTTCCCCCATAATTCATTATGATAAGCTAGATGTCACCCAGACATTGTTAAGGTGATGAAAAAGTTGTACTGCTGAGCAAAGTCAGTGATGTAGTTTGATTAATTTTTATAGAAATATTTCTAGACAGCTTTTGAAAGAAGGCAAATAATGCTACAAATGTTTCTGTAAGTGAAGATCTGATGCATACCTATAAATCTATGAGTGCTAATACCTGAAATAAGTTAATATTACCACAGAACTAGGATGATAAATTTCAGTTTAGTGTTAAAGGGGGGAGGGGGAAAGGAAGCAGGAGTAAGCATACAAAGTGTATGCTGAGGCAGTTTTCTCAGTAATACCTGCGAGTTTACGATGGCATGGTATGGAAGATTTAAATGCATTAATTTTGGAAATCAGTACTACTTGTGGTGCAATCATTCATGAATAAGTTTGCTATGTCTAATAAAAATTCTGTGCAAAGCCACCTCACTGTTTATCATATACATGTCTCTCAGGTTAAAGAAAGCCTGATTTAGACACTTCTGAGATGTGTTACGTTGCCATGAATCCAGTTATAATTCATAATAGCCATAAAATGCAAGTGCATTATCTCTGGACCTTCCAGGAGTACAAAATAATGTTCTTACCCTCTTTTAAACAACTCAGAGCTCAAATCGCTAAGACACGCAGAACAAGGCCTGAAGAGAACTTTTTCCCATAGTAGCCCTTATTTCAATGGCTGAGGAAATGCTAGTTTTGTAAAAAAAATTAAAAATCTATGCATTTTCTGGTGGTTTTGTGGCATAACCTCTTTCCTAGTATCTATTTCTACCAAGTACTTTCAGAATCACTCAGACTAGACTGTTACTGAAATAGCCATAGCTCATTTTAGTAAACCATAATTTTATTTGTCCTCCTTTAACTGTATCAGCCGTTAGATTTATTTGTTCAGAGCTAAACTGGGAAGCATTGCTACTTATGTTAGCAAGTGTTTAGTCATATGAGTGGTTACATTTGAAGTGAATGGAATAACTAACATACACAAATGTTCACCAGCACGTGAGAGTAGTGTTAATGCAGTCCTGTTTTGCTTAATTTCCCATTACAGTGTTTGAACTGACAGAAGCAACGAGAGATGGAAATTCTGATAAAAGCTTATGGTGTTTAATCCTTTTGCTCTAATGCTACTATGGAATACTTCCATCTAAATACTAGCTTCAAGGTACAGCAAGATGAAACATGACAACAATTGTGAAGTAAAGATTTTGGAGACTTCTGTTCTCTGTCAAATATTTGGCTCTTTCCTAAGCCTGTTATACCATCAGTGGAGCTTGACAATGATCTAATATATCGATGCATAACATGTATATAATGAATAGCAAGACTTGAGATCCTTATAGTAGTTTTTGCACTGTAAGTTTGTTTGATCTTCATCAGCACTGCTGTATCAATCTCATCTCAGACAGAAAGCTAAAGAAGGAGATACATTGTGTAGAGACATTGCTGAGGTTGGTTAAACAGTGTGCAAGTGTCACATTAGAAAAAACACTTAAGTCTTTAGTCAGTGGGATACTACTTTTTCAGATCTAAATATGTATTTGCTATAAAGAAAAAATTTTCATGTACCCGGGGAAGTCTCTCATGTGTATAAGAGAAAACCATTTCTGGTGGTACTTGGCCTATGGTAACTACTTAGCATAGCAAGTTACACATTTCACTAACATAGGAACATCAGAAAGGTAGAAATGTTGTTTACATCGCACATGTATTATACAAAGATGCATAAGAAAAACGAATCATTTTATGGAAAGATAACCTACTTTGAGAGCTCACAGGTTTCCTGTTATTTGGCTTTAAAGAAAGTTCACACAAAACTTTGAAAATTTAGGTTAGAAGTACTAAATGCAAAACCTTACAGGATTTATCTCCAGAAATCCTCTGGTTTTCTTAGTTTTTGTGAATTTCACTTGGTATTAAAACCCATAAACCCTGGCAACTTTAGAGATCATTTCTGTTCCATCAGTCTGTTATGTCTCCACACCTGCAGCCCACAGGATCCAGCACAAGCTTTTGTCCTTTTTGTGTACTTTGTACATCTCTGTACGCTGACTGCTGCCTGGTAGCATGCTCAGTGTTGCCCTCCTTCAGTTCCCTGATTTTGTATTTCTGACACTTCACCCTTCTCTCCTATTTATTTGTTGTGGTTTTTTTTTTTTACTTTTTTAGTATTTTTTTTCTCCGTATTTTTCTCCATGATCACTTTAGTTATCACCAGGTGTCTCCCTCGTTCCCCTCTTTTGGGTTAGAGGAGTGGGGACACAAAATTTTTTTCAGCAGTGGACAAGTTAGCAGGTGGTAGGAAAATAAAGACTACCAGGAACCAAAGATACAGCTAAGAAGGAGTAGAAAAATAGACTTGTATAGTACTGTGCCCCCTCCAGTACATTCAGTTAAAGCAGAGGGACAACTTGGAGATAAGAGATCCTTTATAAAATTTCAATACCTACAAGTATCATTACACCGTATTTTACAAACTTTAGTTCCATTTACTTCTTTAATATAGTTAAATTAATAGTGCATAGGTTCTTAACTAGCTTTATGAGCAGAATTCCAGAGTATCCAAATATGTTCTAGTAAGTTTTTGGCATTGCCACATTTAAGCACAGACAGTATATTTGCAATTCATTTTTCACACAACCATTAAAGCTGTATAAACGTTTCCTAAGGGTAACAGCTACTCAAAATGATCAATATATCACATTTTTTGCCAATATCTGAACACAAAGTTTAGCTCAAATTACTTTTTCATATAAACAGTTTTTGCAAAGCTGATCTGCTATAAAATATTATTGTTCCTTGGACATTATTGCTTACAGAATTGGAAGAAGACCTACACCAAAGACAGGGAAAAAATGTGTTAGCAATTGAAATTTTATTTTTATTTCATGAACAGACATTTTCTCCCTTCAGAACTTTGAGGTGAAACATTTCTAGACCAATTATATTGTAACAATATTGTAACAGGAGTTGGTTTCATTCTTAAGTGCAGAAAGGCTACTGCCTCTTCATATTAACTAGATAGATGTAGACTGCCTTTGGTTGTTTGTTAGAAGCTGCCCTCTCTAAGTTACATATTGTTTGGCATGCAGGCTTCTAAGAACACATCTCCATTGAAAAATTCTTCATTTTCTTCCAAGTCAAAGGAATTATATACTCTTAATGCTGAAGCAGACGTAGTGTAAAATGGCTGCTTGTGAAGTACTTTACATACTGTCCCAGAATATTACCAGGAATTTTAAATCTGTTTTATCTTTTCAGTTTCACAAGTTTTCTTTATATGTTTACGTATAGGATACAAATAATTGTGTCATTGAAGTGCTTCATCCAAAATGCCATATAATAATAAACCAAATGCTTACATGAAGTCTAATTAAATTACATCAATACATGAAGCTTGCAGCCTCATGAAGGAAACATCTGCTTGCCAGGCTCTATTTTGCTGCCAGCAAATATATGTATTGGGTTTTAGCAGAGGCCCCTGTTAATTGGAATTATCTGTCCTTTTTTAAATTCTATGTTAACTGAGTTTTCTGTTGGCTAGTCCATGTATTGTCTGTGACCAATGCCACATTGATTAGCTACTATTATCCCATTTATTCTTTTAAGGTATTAGAGCAATACTAGCTTTACCTTTTTGATGTAAATGTCTTAGTTTTCCAAGATCTAAAAATTAACATTGATAGTGTATACAACTTCTTGACATGTTCATTCAAAACCATCTAATGCTAGTTTTCTTCTAGTAACAGACGTTGAACCATCCTCCTACATTATAATTTGAATAGAAATCAAGTTTTCAATACCACTCAACATAACAACATCAGCTGCCATCTTCCCAAATGCACAGAATGATTAAGTATATGTTTTCACATTCAAAGTTTGTTGCCAACTATGGTAAACCTGCCATCTTCATCCCTTAATAGGGTCTATTCAGATAAACTTCAATATTCAATACTTGAAAAAACTTTGATTTTCCTTATTTTAACTCTATTGACCATATGCATATTTCCTTTATAAACATTAACTTCCCACAGCAATTCTCTACAATTCCTAGCTTCCAATGTACATGTGTAATACCACATTCCTACTTCTTTTTATAGATTTTTCCTTGTAAACCACCATGCCTTTTCAACAAATGTATTCCTTAGTTGTGGGATTATGACTTCAAGGTTATCTGAGCTAACATCCTTAAGTGGTTTCCAATTATCATTTTCCGAGTTCAGATTAAATTCTTTCTCCCAACATATTTATCTTGTAACAGTATTCACCCTTATAAGATTGGTCCTTTAGAAGCAGTAGGTATATATATTATTGGTTTGGACTTATTTCTGTTTGCATGTAACAAATGTGACCAAATCGTTATCAGTTATACCAAAACTATGGCTAATTTTTAGTTCCATGATCAATTCCTTTTCATCAGTCATGATGAGGTCTAATACAGAATTTCCCTGTGTTGGATGCAATACTTTTTGAGTTAGGAAATTGACATTTAAAATATTTTGAAATTCCAAGTACATTTTAACACTGGCAGCATGAGACCTCCAGCATATGTCACTCAGATTGAAATTCACCACAATACAGCAGTGCTTCCTCTATACACTACGGATGGGTAAAGCACAGGTCATTCTGTTCTCTGGTGTGATTTGATATCAGCTAAGTACCCTGTCAACTTCTGACTTATCCATTAGAACACTGACCCATAAACATTCAAGATCATTTGTTTCTGATTGCCATCAACTCAGAAACAGGTAATGCCATTTTTGAAGTGCTTTCTGTCCACTTGATCCTTCCAAAATAGATTACCACAATTGCTTTTGACATTCCAGTTTTCCTACCGGTTTTAGCAATAAAAACTAGGTCAAATCTGTGCTAAAAAATTACCTTTTCTGCTAGTGTCAAGTTTCCAACAGCAGAATAGAGGCTACTAAAAAATCTCTTCTGTCCTTTAGCATCTTGATTATGGTTTCTCCTACTATTTTCATTTGCACTTACCAAAAGCTCGTTGGCTCCTTCTCATGATTTTCATTTCTCATAAGCTCCCACACTCCCTCGCCATCCCTTAGAACAGTTCCTTTGTTACAGTAAATTAAGCAGCAGACTCTGGTCAAAAGAAAGTGACAACATTGACCACAAACCAAAGGCCTTCATGTTATGTCACTTACTTAGGGATTAGTTCTTTTCTATATGCTCTTTTCCCTTGCTCTAAAGTCCTGAAGGATGCCAGAGAAAATCCGAGGTCCTGAAAGAAAAATAACCCGCTCACTGCAAGTGTTCATCTATGATCTAGAAGGCTGTCCACAACCTTCCTGTACGTACTGATACGGTATCATCACCGATTCTTTGCTCACCAACTTCAGAAATGTACGTATCTTTGACAGACGTTCCCATTTGAGACGGTCTCACCAGGGCTCCAAGAAAGCACACAAGGAACTTTCAGTAGCTGGAGGACTCGTTAACGCTGAGGACCTCGAGCTGTGTCGATGTTTCACAAACTCCACGTTTTTCACGGTCTAACCCGAGCTTGGCGGCCCAGCCGGGCTGCAGGCCCCGGCCAAAAGGGAACCGCCCGCCGGCTTCCTCAGGCCCGGCGACCGGCCAAGGCTGGAGGCACCGCCCGCCGGGCCTTGAGGACGCCGGGCTGGGCGGGAGGGAGCCCGTCCCGCCCCGTCCCGCCCCGGTCGCCATGGCGAGGCCGCAGGCGTCCCGCGCAGCCGCCCCGGGCCCCAGCCGCCCCGGGCCGTTGCCCGCCCCTCCGGCTCCTTGCCCGGCCGCCCTCTCGCCTTGGGCGGCGGCGGCGGCGGCGGGCGGGAGTGGCGGCAACGCTGAGCAGCGCTCCGGCTGTCAGGTCTGTGAGGAGCCCGTCCTGCAGCCAGGCGATGAGTGGAGGTCGGTTCCCCTGGGAAGTTCAGCTGACGATTTTATTTATTTCTTTATCTACGTGGTCGCTTCCTTGAAGCGGCTGGGACGGGACCGGAGCGAGGGCTCGAGGGCAGGCAGCACCGGGGGCTGGCACCCGGCTGCCGCTGCCCTGCAGCCTGGGCGGGGGGGCCAGGAGGCCTGGCGGGGTTGGAATGTGGGCCAAGCGCTGTGAGACCGAGCACTGCCTCGGGCTGTGACCGCATCCAGGTTACCTGGGACAAATGGAATCTGTCATGCTGTTTACTTTCGTGTTACTTTCAGCGTAACAAAGCAGCATGGCTGCAAGTCTGTCCTGTTGCGCCCTGACAGCCTTTTATCTCCTGAGGTGACAGGTAGCAGGAGACGCATCCGCAAAGGCAGCTGGGTGTGGCCATGCCTGCTTCCCAGGCTGCTTCCCTTCCTGGGAAACCCTCAGGCTCCAGTCAGGTTTGTGCGTGCCTCGGGAGCTGCGTGGGAAGAGCTAGGTGGGGGTGGACAGGTTTCAGAAAGGCCGCTACAATCAGCTGGAGTTTTACCTTTAGGTTCTGCGCAGGTTGGAGCAATCCCAGCCTGTGGGGAGATTCCCTTGAGCAGGTAACCAAGTGTAGCCCTTCTGTAGGAGCAGACTGCACTGCCTTGTCTTTTGCTGAGTTCTGTGGGTGTTTAAGTAAATGAGGTGTGGCTTGGGCCTTATAATAAACAGGTAGGATGTACAGGGGTCAGCGGTCTTAAAGGATCAGCAACAAAATTTATGTGAATGTAATAGCATGTGTTTCAGAAGGATGTGTTGCTGATACCTTCCCTAATGTGTCTCTGTGGTTGTAATTTACCTATAAAGGTTACAGTTACCTTGGAAATGAGAGGGAAGACACCATCCATTTCACTGTGTAAGCAACTCCCCACCTCTAAAATAAAAATTAAATTGACAGTATTATGAAGCAGATACTAGTTTTTTCAAGCTTTGAGTTTGAAACAGGAGTCAAGTTTTAATAGCTTTAATCCTTGTGAAGCATTAATGGAGTCAGAAACATGTCTGCATATGTGCCTCACAATAGTGTGAGATTTACATGCATGCCAGTCTGTCTTCTCATATGCTTGACTAGGGGTTGGAACCTGGATCTTGTGGACCAGCTAAAAAGTATTGTATTCTCCAGCCAGGTCCCAAGTGGGTGCAACTTGGAGCCTGGGACCTCTGGCACTCCACAAAGTACACTCACCTGTCTGTAGCTTTTCATGGTTTCAGTGGTTCTACCAGGGCTTTCAGGGCCTCCTTTCAGCTGCTTTTCAACCTTTTCTGCCCAATAGCTGCAGATGGTCAGGTCTCCTGCCTTTCCAAATTAAATAGCTGCCATCAAGACACGGTCTGTTTGTTTTTTCCCACCCAATATCTTGCAGAAAGCTTTGCATCTTCTCTGAGCTTCAGTATTGCTGTTACGAAGTTTTATTGCTATTTCTCACTGAATAGCATCTTCCTAAAAAGCGTATCTCTGTTCTATATTGCTTGTGGATACAAACCTGCCATTCTCTGTAAGAAGTAAAATCTTTTACAGTGATGAGTTACCCATATGTTTTTATTTTATTGCCTCTTTTTTTTCCCATGGCACACTTGTGTATAAAGTTGCTGCCTCCAATTGTTTTATTTATAAATAATATCTTTTTTATATCTGTAACAAATGTTATCATTGATACTAAGCCCTAAAAGAATTACTTAAGAGAAGTAACATATCCTGTCATATTTTCAACCTGTAATTGCCTTTCTTATTTCATTCTAAACAACATAATTGAAGTATTACTCCACTGTAACTGTAGGGATATGTCACCTCAATGAAAACACTTTTTAATTCCAGAAAGGCTAATCTCTAAAATATCTGCTAGTCTGATGCTGATCATTCAGTATCAAGTTTATTCATATCTAACATTTATTTCCCATTTCACTAAATGTAGCAAATAGTTAAATTCTTCCCCGCCTTCCTATTATATTCTGTTTTCGCATCCCTATTAAAAGTTTGTGCCTTGAGGCCTACCAGCAGGGCATGCAATACCTACATTAAACGAAATTTAAAAGTAAGGGTGCTCCTGCTGCTAGCGTCCTCAGATCACAGACATGCAAAATGAAGGAACTGGCAGATGAAACTTTAATGGTAGGAAGTGTAGACTGAATAGTTGGGGAAAAAACACAGTAGCTCTATATGACAAAAAAGTCCTATTAGCATTTATGTACTTCAGAATGACAAGCTAGACGATTCTACGTAACTGTGGGGCTTTCAGCTTTTGTTTTAAGTAAAACCCTGTGTTGCAAGTATAGCATTACTTATGTTTTTTTATTCAAAATATTGTTACTATTACAATTATGTATTATTTTGAACTTTAATACAGTGTCTGTTGTTCATTGCACACTGCATGTTCAATCGTTTCTCCACCACATGCATTAACTTACTATATTATTAATACTTGGATCTATATAGCTTGAGGAAGCACAGGGAATCACATGCAAGTAAGGTTCCTGAGTCAATTTTCCCTGTGCAAATCAAAGTACTCCAATGAAAGAGAATAAACATTTAAAGTAAGATTATAACCATTTCTATGCGTTATGTCCTACTGAAGTAATGCTGAGTCCTGAAAAGGTTTGTGGGGAACTGGAGTCCAGTTTTACACTTAATGCACTGGAAATAGAGTGGACTAGGAAGCAGCACAAGAAGAATACAAAACTGCATCACCGTGAATACATTGTTTCAAGTAAGGCTGGTCTTGTTTGTTTGTTTTAGTTAAAATGACTGTGTTGCCTCAAGCGGTCCTGCAAAGCCCAGGAAAAAATCCCAAGTTCATAGAGCAGAGTGTTTATCCCTCATTACACTTTGCAAGGTATGTACCTCTTTTCTTTCAGATTATCCTTTTTACTGTGAATAGCTTCCATCTGCCCTGCTGAGGTGACAAATTATGTTTGGGGTTCTTGGCAACACTTAAAACTGCAAAAATCAGAGGCAAGGAAATTCTCTCTTAGGAAGGTTTCATAATTAACAGGGGAAAAAAGGGAGATGTGTTCTATTTAAGGCAGATATTTCATCCTACTTTTCCAAAACCTCTTCAAGAGCCCTAGGAAGTTATTTCCACGTAGCACTGAAAACCAGAGTTATTTGGATGAAAAAAAACAGGTTTTAGGTTTTTTTTCATTCAGGTGAAAACAGTTTCTCATCTCTCAAAATATAATTAATAAAACTGGCTTGAAAACTGGTATCCTGTACTTAATAAAGGAGAGAGAAAAAAATAGTGCCATAATACTTCCAAGCCATCTTCTTCTTGCACATGCCCACGTGACTTTCTATTCCTTTGCACTCATTTCTTCTCTTACATATCCATCTATCGTTGTGTCTCTCAAAGGGTACCAATGTCTCAGTTACTACTGTGCCCCACTAGGCCTTTTTTTCGTGGAATTTCCCCCACTTCAGAAAGAATTGTGGGTTTTTTCTTCTTCCTCTTGTTTTTTTTCTGCGGGTTTTTTTGCTTATTTCTTTTGTTTCCTTTCTTTTGGTGCTGGCTGGTTTCTTTTTCCCTTCAATCCTAGCATTCCCCTTAGCCTTTGGCTGAAAGGTCTGGGGCATCTCAAGAGTTCAGCAGCTTCATGTCCATGTGTAAAAGCACTAAGGATCTAGAAACATAGTACTCTTGTGCCTAGTCTTCCTGAGTGGCTCATGCTGATAGGTATTCTCTCACATAATGATAGAATAAAGACATGCAGTAATGTCTTACAACTATTTTATTATTTTTTTTTAAATGTTATGACTAGAGACATGTTCTGTGGTAACTACATTGCTGGAGAACTCACCCCAGTGGTAGGTGGCTTGTTTCTTCCCTTTATGTGGGGAGTTTCATGTTCAAGAGAATCATTCTGCAGCAGTCCTACAGAAGGTGTGCGTATTTGCAGAAAATTGTTGCTGTGTAATGGTGTAGACCATGCTGTAAGTGCCCAGTGATTAGAGCAAGACAAACTCTGCCATTTTCTTTGAGAAGAAATTTTGAGAAAACTGGAATCTGAGTTAACAGAAAGGGCAGTGGAGATAGAAAGTTATGTGAGAATCAGTTTGGTCCTTTACCTGACTTTGTTCTGTTCTTTGATTAGAAAGTCAGGTGTATTTATCATTAAGTTTATTTCTAGGAAAAAAATCGGTATTTTTTTTGCAGTGTAGACTGGCAAGAGAAGTAATTATAAGAACACATCATATAAAATGTAAACTATGGGTTAGGTGTCCACTGGATTAAAGTATATTTGTCTTTAATAAGTGAGTGATTTAAAATTCAATAGGAGCCAATTTACAGGTGAAGTAGTTTTTTTATAAACTATCTATGAAATATAGTGAGTCATCATGGAAACACTGGAGAAATAAGGCTAAAACAGTTTGGAAAAAGCAAGTGTCAACTTCTGGAAGAAAAGAAACAATGCCTCTTAGCCAGTGCCATCCTCCCCTCATTTCTCTGTTAAGAAAAAATGTTCAAGTCACAGTCTCGGTTCTTCACATTAATTACTTCTATTAGCTTTAATTATCATTGCATATAATAAGCCATTTTAAATAATAAATATTTGAGTTGATGGAATTTTCTACTGTGTATTTTTTCATATGTATCATCTGCCTGTCTTTTCTGTGTTACTGCTGCATTAACATAATTGTTAATAACAGCCAGGATAAGTACTTATTAATTTTGGTAACCTAAATTCTCTTCGATGGATGACCATGTTTGTAGTTGCAACTGCCCAATACAAGGAATTGCAGAACTTATGTAAACAGTAATTGTCTTGCAAGTTCTTGTCTTGCTTTTTTTTCCCCCCCCCGGCTGTAGTTGTCTTTAAGTTAGAGGGTGTTACCAGTCAGAAATCAGAAATTTACACCTTGACTCTAAGACAGATGACATTTAAAATTGTATATGATTCTAGGGCCTTTTCCCCTCAATTGTTTTTTGTTTTGTGTTTTTTTATTTATTTTATTAAAATGGCATTAGGCTTTCCTTTGTTCCAGTCTGAGATTTTTTTTAACTGCAGTGTAGATTACATTGCAACAAGCTGAGACTGATGCCTAGGAATGTGCTTGTAGTAGCTGTTTCTGTTTGAGACTTTGGACTCCCCACACCCCTGGCCCCCAAAATCTGATGCATTTTCTATAAGCTAATGATGTGCAAAAAGCTCATTTTTGCAGTACTAAAAGGCAAAGGTCTGCAAGGGTTTTTTGCATTCTCTACTGAATACTTCATATTTAATTATCCAGAGATACTCTTTTTCAGTTTTTCTGTTACCTCATATAAACCTATTGTGTCTTGAAATACTTTTTGCATCAGTTAAATATATAAAGTAATTAACTTATCTTCATTATGTTTATGACATTATGTATCATCCTAAGTTGTGACAATTTTGGTATGAAAATTTTGATAGTGATTAAATTTTGGTATTGCTTACAACTGAATTTTCATAATATCCATATATCCATAAGGTGTACATTTTGCATGGTCAGAAACAATCATATGGATTGTATTATGTGCAGCTTGAAATCATAAGCCTCTCTTGGTGCAACTCAGTAGTAGTAAATTCTCTAACAAATTTAAATGCCTTATTTGTGCCAGTTGTTTTCGCTATTACATTGTTTTAAATACAGACATGTCAAAATATCTCTACATTGCTTAGCTATTTTGTTTTCATTTAAATGAACTTCATGAAGTGTCTTTGGTATTCTCAGAGGAATAAGGAGTATCATGCTTGTATTAGTTAACATTATAAAAAGAATTTACTCTCATCCCTGTAATGAAAGACAGCAGTGTAATACAGACAGAGAAAGAGGAAAGTAATAGATTTATGTGGAACACTAATGTTGAATTTCTTTTATCTTTGAGGGATTAACCAGGAAATCTTTATACTCTTTTAAAGAAGAATAAAATAAATTCTTGTTACTTTTATAGAGGTAATACCCTCTACAGTCAGGGTATCAGAATCTATTTAAATACAGTTTATGGTCAGTAAGTGCATATTAGCCTTTAAAATTCAGGGCATCTCTTGTGTATCAGAGTGGAGATGCAAAGAGGGGATAGCTCATGTGAAAGGTGAAGTGTTGTACAGTTCAAATTCTGAAATTGAATCCTTACATCCTGAAATTTGCTGTTTATTTTACTACCCTTTGGATTACCCCTTAAGTGGATCACCTTTTGCAGTATGCTGTTCAAACAGTGGAAAGCTGATAGTGGTATTAAAAGTGTGCACTGCACTAAGGAAAACATTTTTAGTTGAGTTTGGGATTGGTTCTTTTATTACTATTTTTTTAATTTTGACAAAGTTAAATATGAAATAGATTGGATAACTCTGATCCATACTTATAATGCAAAAATGTAATGGCTCTGGTGTAGAAAACAGTTTAAATATAGTGAGATTAATATATTATTATTGATTTTGTTAAAACAACATTTAGTTTAGACAGAAATATCAGATAACCAGGTCCTTGAAAGCTACTACCAACTCTGTTTTCTTTCAGAAATAAAGATTTGAAATAGCTACAGACCAATAAATTGCAAAGGTATTTGTATGTTTTTATATGTCTGATGTATTACTTTGTCAATATTTCAGTATTTAGCTCTACTTGGTAATGCTAATATATTATACATGCTGCAGAAGTCTATGTTAGCACCTCACAGTGTTTCCTTTAATTTTTTTCATTTAAATTTAGGATTCATTTGATCAAAGACAAAGATGGCATAGATGATTATTTGGCGAAGAATATCAAAGGGTTGTCAAGACAAGAAGCTGCTGCGTAAGTTTTTTGAGGCATTTTAACATCCATAAGTTTATTGTTCCCTTTGTTTCTAGTCACCATAATAATTTAAATTTAAAGTTCCCTAGGCCCTACCCTTTTTTGTGGAACTTGGCATTTAAAAATTGAAGTTGATATTAAATAATGATGTTTCATTCCTCCTGATCTTAAATATATCAAAGCATTTAACTCCTTGGTTTTATACTAATTTGTATATTTACCAAAGTATTATATCACATTTGTAAAATTATTTTTAAGATTGTGTCAGTAATTATATTTGAAATTATGCTGGTATGTGGGGTTTTTTATTGTGTTTTTTTTTTCTTTTTCTTTTTCTGAGTCTCTGTGAAGTATCTCCTCTGGGGTGGAAGCTTAGTATACTGACATACATGTTCTTGTAATTTTGAATTATTATTTAGCCAAGCCCAAGTGCTGACTCCGTGGTGAAGCATTTAACACACCATTAGTTATTTAAAAACCCAATGAATGAAAGAAACCTAGATAACTTATTTTCTTACAGCTGAGGTATTTACATTCAAAAGTTACAAGAGACTATGAATGACTTATTCTTCTCTACTCTTTTAACAGGTCTGGGGTTCAGCACAATCAAAATTAATGAAAGAATTCTAAAAAATCTGATTTGCTGCTTGCTTAAGTCAGATTATTTCTTTATTTCAATATTTAAATAATAAAAAGATGCACATACGAGGTCTCTAGGCACCTCAACAATTAATATTGCAAGATTACCCTTACAGCATAAGAACGTTCTATCAGTCAGACAGTTTCAAGTAGTTTATTGCAAAACACGCTTCTTTTCTCCTTCCTAGCCCAAGAATGTACCTGCAAACCTTTGCTCAGATTTTTCAAATGAAAATCTAAAAATTACCAAATTTGAGCTGAGGGGTAATAACTTTTTAGCAGTGTCCTAAAACCAGACCGTGTAATACTCAACCATCAGCCACACTTTCCTTTCCTGCAGTACATGTCTGATTTGCCTTTAGTTTTACATCTTAGTAAAATGATAAAGCTAATAATTGTTCTGACTGTCAGTACAAAGATTGGACTGTATCTGGTCTAAGAGAGCATTCTGTTTAAAGCGAAGTTATTCCCACTCCTTTAATTTTGAATAAAGACTAGGTTCAAAGGTGATGGACTAAATATTAGTTTGATGGTGGGGCTGGGCAGGACCTTCTCAATATGTCATCTTAGGGTTAGCAAAGTTCAATTTGTTCCTTTGTTTCTGTATGAGAGACTCTCTTATTGTGGTCACAGTCCTTGGGAGAGAGCAGCCTGAGACTGAAGAGAAGGGAGTTAGTTGAGTCAGTGGGAAGTGCCATGTTACTGCTCTGCGAGTACATACACAATGTTAACGTGGGACAGTTACCTCTTGATCATGCTGTCATACTCATCATGCTAGATGTCATAGCTGGTTTAAATATTCTCTCCTTAAAGAGAAGGAAACTGAGACTGGGCTGTGGCATTGTCACATTCTGCATAAGCTGGACCAACATAAGGAACAGAACCTTCCTGACCACATTCTGTATTTACAGAAGTCCTGACACCTGAATTTGGGGTAGGGGGAAAATTTGGGGTAGTGCATTTGCTCTGCAAGCGGTGAAGATGTATCAGACCTTAGAGAGCAAGCACAGAGATAAGTACAGTCACTTACTGTCAAGTTAGTTCCGTACCAGCTATGCAGTGCTGCTCTAGTCACTACTACAAGAGCTGCAGGCTGACTTGCCTTCCCAGGGAGCCGCTTCAGTCTTTAGCCCCAGTGGATTTCTGCAGCAAACACACCATGCCAGGGACAGAAAGGTTCTCTGTGATTACACAGGGAGTCACTGCTATTCTAGGGAGGCCTTGGGGCTTCAAATTGCATTTTACAGCTCTATTTTGGTCAGGTCAGCCTTTTACTGCTATTAAGAAAAAAAAAACAAAACAAACCCAAACAAACCAACCCTAAAAAAACCCTCTCCTATAAAATTTTTCTTTTTATATCCAAACCCTGAGTCTGAAAAATCAGCAAGGAAATCTACAGTGAAGTGAGATCTTTTTTTGTCATCTGCTCTGCAATGCCTACACAAAGCAGGCTGTTTAGTGCTTTGTAGCATGCTGGTTTTTTAAAGTTATCAAAGCGTTTTGGAAGATTAAGCAGAAATATTATATGTATTCTGGTTTATTTCTATGGAGATTTTTTAAGTACATCTTTTAAAAAATTATGTTAATGTTCTGTGTATATAATTCTCAGGGTTTTTTTTTAACAGTAGCTCAGCAGTTACAACATTTCTACAGTATGTCATTTACTAATGTTGTTCCATAAACCTGATACAAACATTTGAGAGCAAACGAACGGTAACAAACTAACAGCTACACAGTTATATTAGTACTATTAGTACTAATCTAATTACTAAAAACTAAATGCATCAACAGTGCATTAATTTTAAACCAATTTGTAAAGTAAGGCATTGCCATACCTGTAAATATCTTACTGAAATCAGTGTTATGCTTTGTATGTCTCAGCAGATGTTTTTATATTAAAAAAAAAGTAAGAAATGGCTTATAATACACAGTGTAGTTTTTAAAATATTGATTCCATTCCAAAAGGAATTCTTTATAAAAGGACACAATAGTTTTCTTTTGTGACCTAAATATCTGTACTTTCGTTTAATAAGGAGTTTAAATTAATAAGTCATTACTTTGTCAAGACAAATTCTTGTAGCCACACTGCTGCTAAATATTAAACATCTTTTATTTTTTTCACTGCATATTTGTCAGATAACAAATATATTACCTCCTAAATAACAAAATGTATGGATAGTAACACATTAATGGGAACAAGAAACGTTCTTTAAAGCTGTTCACTAAAATTGTATCCTGCACAATATTATTTAAAATTAAGATAAGCTAATTTCTTTATAATTGAAGGGAAAAAAGGTGGCAGTTATCTTTCTATTATACTGTATTGTATTGTGTTCCAAACTTCAGCAAATAAGAATTCCTTTAAATGTGCCTACGTTATAATGTCATTTTTCTGTGGAAAAATGTGGAAAAGTTTCACTTTTTTTTTTCTTTTAATAATTTTTTATCCCATGATATGATATGACAGAAGAGGGAAAAAAAACAGTGCTTAAGAAAGATAGTACTTTGATTGTATTAAAACGGGATATTGCTTTGCTTTTTTGATTTTTTTTGTTGTTTCCTTCTCTAAGACTTCAACTTCAAATAAGAAGCAAATGCAATATAAGAAGCTGGAAATGGAAAAAAAATGAAGGTTCCCATTAATGCAAATTGTGACTGATTTCTTGCCACAGAATTAGGCCTTTGTAAGCTCATGAGGGGGCTGGCTGACTCCACTGACCTTCAGTGTGCTTTCTTTGATACTTTCTGTTCTTGGTCTTGGCTCACCTAATGATTAATGGCTCAAAATCAGATTGTAGTAAAAATTAAAAATTGTCTTTATGACTGATCTAAGACTTTAAATGTTCATTATGAACTATGAAGTAACACATTTTCCATCAAGAGATTAATTCCAGGGTTGAATTTTCATATGATATTGAAGTCTAGAATGGACCAGAATTTGATACTGTCATCCCTGTTTCCTAAACATTTTGTCAGTGACAGAAAGATCAAGTAACATCTCTTCCTTCTCATACAAATGCAGACAAAAATCATATTAAAAAAAAATAGTTGAAGACTAGAAAGAAAGAATTTGAAATATTTTTTATGTGAGGAACATCTTTGTTTAGTCATAATAAAAATTATTACATTTGTGATTTTACTAGATGTACTTCTGTGAATCAGGTGATGGAGTTCTAGTGTCCTCACTCAGGACTCACTGGTGGTCAGATGACACCTAAATTATTATACAGAGACAGTACAGGCTGACCTAGATATGCAGAAAATTTGTATTTGTGTTTTCTGTATTGTGACTGATGGATCAGTGTGTTATGGAAAGCTTGCCTTGATAAATTTGTGACAGTAAAGACATGCTCTGGTATTAATTCTTCAGGCAGGAGACAAGATTATCTTACATGCACTGAGTCAGATATCGTTGAGATACAGTGAGTTGTTCTGCATAGAATTCACCAGAAGGCTGGTCCACTTCAAGGGTATCTGGAACACAAAAAGGTGAAGACTTTTATTCTCAGGTGGGCTGTGACCCACAGTGTAATTGCCAGCCATCTCAGCTAATAGTGGGCAGATCAATCACTTAACTAATTTGCAGATTGTGTACTGAAAACTGGAATATAGTATTTTTGATCTAGGAGTGATGAATGGTGAACATAGTAGCAATTCTTGCTTCTGTAAACCTTTGTCCTTCTTTGCAAAAAGAGCAAAGGAATTTTCACCTAGTTTTTAACCCTGATCCAGGGGACTAGGATGATGGAAATAATTGAGAATAAGTAATTTGATTAGTTGAGTCCCATTTTTTAGGATTCAGACAACTGCTTTAGAATAAGGTGAATTATACTTTTGAAGTACCTATTTATCTCCTTTGCTTATATAGAAAGCTTAGGATGACCAGATCAGATGCAGACATGTGCATTTACAGATGAATCCCACACTGGAAAACTATGGAATTTTGAAAGCTCTAACAAATACCAGGTAGAAGTCTTGGAGAGTTGCACTCACTAATTCTTAAGGTAGCATTTCTACAAGAAGCTGGCAAATCCAGAACAAAAGTGACCTAATATTAATTTTAAATCTTCTGTTAGTGCCATCTCATAGAAGATTATTTTTGCATTCGTCAGTGAGAGAATTAAAATAGACAAATTATTAACTACACACATACACAAGTTTCTCCTGTTTTCATGTCAATATCAACTAGAAAAAGTGAAGGAAAAAAAAATGTTGGAATATTAAAGAGGAATTAAGTGTTAATTCTCAAAATAATTTTGTGGAAATAAAACGTTTCTTTCCTGCATTTTTACCTCTTCTACCATTTGATCTCTGAATATTCGATCCCATCTGTTCTCCAAGACTAAAAAGAATGAAGCTTGCTTATCAGGTTAGAGGCCGCAAAGATCTGGAGACTCTACAGAGGGAGAAGAATGAAGTTAGTGGTCTGATGGAGAGGAGAAGGCCTAGCTTGAAAGGTGTTTTACTCTGTATTTTCATCATAGCCATGATGGACTAGGAAGCCCTATTTTTAGACTGGACTTCTTATCCACTATCTTGTCCACTGTTCATAAGTTATTAAAATGGTGAGAGTTTTGGTACTCAGTTTTAAATTTATTTGGTTTTCTATTTGTCAATTCTCTAGCCTTTTGTGCTAGTGGACCAGTTCTTTGAGGAGGCTGACTATAAGTAGCTGATTGGGCTTTTGATTAATCCAGACTTTCTAGCAGCTGTCACCTCTACTAAGTAGACCAGTAAGAAGACTTCACAGATGACTTATGAAGTCTTTTACCCTACAAATGAAAATGCACAATTTAGTCTTGGGAATTTTGATTTGTAAAGTGGATTTGACAATTTCTGTGTTACAGAGTGAGGCTCTTAAGGGACAGTGAAGGGGCACAGACAAGAATTCGGAAAAATAAGTTTTTGAAGTGGAGTTTAGGCAAGGAAAGAGCAGGGGCAAATGCTTTTCCTAGAAAGCTTGCAAAAGACAATTCAGACACAGTGTAGGTCT
The DNA here is from genome assembly GCF_020740795.1 of Apus apus. NCBI lineage: Eukaryota > Metazoa > Chordata > Aves > Apodiformes > Apodidae > Apus > Apus apus. The sequence goes on along the minus strand of NC_067285.1, from coordinate 56,930,237 downwards.
GTGTAGGTGCAGATTCTGCTTTTCTTTTTTACTTCAGTCTTTAACTGTACGGTGCTTGGTTCTAGCGATGCACTGGTTTGAGCTGCTTCCATTTCTTCTGTGTGTAACAGTATGAGTAACAGAGGGGGAGAGGAGAGCTCAAAGCAACTGAAGAAGGATATAGCAGCAAGAGGAGAAAGGAGGAAACTGTTCTTTCCCTTTCATATTCTGGTTCTAGCAAGATTCTGCTGTTACTGTTGGTGTTACTCTTTGGATATGATCTGTGAGCACCTTATGACCTTCTTTGTTCACATTACTCCTGTTGAGATCTGGTGGAATATCGTGTCGACTCATTCACATTTTGAGGATATTTCTTCAATTTTAAATACTAAAAATTATGGAAAAGGGTAAATCAGAACCAAATTAATTAATCCTTTCATAGTAAAAGAAATTTTAAATTAAGGCACTCTATTCCCAGCTTCCTGCTGTGGAATGTGGGTGCTTCTGGAAAGAGGGATGGCACAAGTTATTTATTGGGATAGATGATAAATTTTAAATTTATTTAATGATATTATTTAATTATTATTTTCTTCTGTCCGAATAATTCCTAACAATCTTACTTGCCATGACCAGAATTCAATATTTATTAAACAACTTTCAAAAAGAGATTTTAGTACTTAGAGGCATGAATGATGTCTGCAAATTTCCAGCCCGATAAACATACTATTTAGTGTAACTAGACAGTGATCTAAAGAACAGAACTGTGTGGGAAATGAATGGTTTGCCTTTCCGAAAGAAACTTCGCTGTGCATTTGTGTAATGTGAAAGGTTTTTCTTGAAAAGGTTAAAAAAAGTTCTAATCAACTTCTGTACATTATGTAGAACTTCATTTTCTAAACTCTGCAAAAGAAAGTTTCATATTTAATAGGAAATCATGAATTATTCCATTTATTATCTACTTCCTCCTTTCAAAGACATGATCTGGATAAAAGGCGGGGTGAATAATTTCAAAAAATACAATACATTTTTAATGGGAAGGTGCAAACTACAGATTCTCATGACTATTAGCAAGTATAGAGGAAACAGAATTTTACTTGCAAAAACTCATCAAACTCTTGCAAAGATAAAATACATGACATATTTTAATAAAGAAGAACACAGTGAGCTGAAGTTTTTCTTTCTTCATGTAACTTGTTGTTTTTACTAAGTTTGGTCTTACAGTTTTCTAGTGCTTTCATTTCTCAATAGTCCAACAATATTTAGTCCTGAAGATAATGTGCAAGTAATACACAACTGACTTCTATTTTTAAAACACTCCATAAAGGTGAAGCAACTCTAACTTAAAAAAAGAGTCTGATATAAAGAAAGGGAGTCTAATTTGCCTTAATACAATCATGACTTCCTAATAATTCTTAGAGTGAATCCTTCTGAATTGCGTAAAATCCTCTTTTCTTCTCCTCTTAAATCTATGTGTGGTCTATTTTTCCTTAGACTACTAAATGAGATATCATAAACAAAAGCAAAAATACTATGGGAACTGTTCATAGCACTAGTATAAAAAATGTATAACCCTGTAAAGGTTTTATGATAAGTCATAGCATCAACCTGAGAAGATACAGAAAATAAATAATTATGAGTATCTTTTTCCTAAAGATAATTTTGCACACTGTGAAAAGAAACTTGCAGAGAAATGTAATGACTTCTCAGATATCATGCAAGTCAAAGGGAAAGGGCTCCAAACTGAGATGTTTCTAGCTCCCAGTACATTAGGTCAGCTCAGAAAGTTGAGCGATACTTCATTTATATAAATAATAGTCCATAAAATATGGTTGGAATTACTTTTTGTTAATGAACATAATTAATTTAGAAATTAAAACAAAAAGATTAATTAAGTTAATGTGATTTTCTGATTATGCTTGAAATAATCACAAGTGTGTGCTCTTTATTTGAATAAAGATCTTTTTTATAAGAGTAACACTTTTATCTCTATTTATAGTGCTTTCTTTGCATTTATGTTTAGGAACAGAATGTACCAAAAGTTCATTGCTGCATTTATATTCCCATTTTCTGAGTAAATGAGGATTCTTAATTATTACAATACTTACATTAATTTTAAAATACTTTTTCTGTGTCATCCTTTGATGTTTGTAATTGATTAATTTTTCATTTTCTGTAGTATTAAAGTGGCAATGTAGCTTTGAACAAAAGGAAGCGAGTTCAATATATGTGTTCTTTGTGGGATCTTACTGGCAGGTTTTGCATCCACCTTTGATTGCATGATTTAGGTAAGGTGTGGTTTGACAACAGTCAGAAATTGAGAGGCAGTAAATGAAAACCAGTGCATTACTTATGCTGAAAGTTATCATACCTTTATATGGCATGAAGTGCCTATATACTTATGTTCTGATATACTTTATTTTCATCTTTCTGCTAATAGTCCTGAATACATAGCTCCATAAACCTTTCTTATTTTAAAAAATCTGAGTTGTTACAGAAGTCAATTTCAAGTAGGTATTCTTCCCTGTCCTGTTTGTTATTATTTTTAATTCACTATTTAAAAGAGAGAGTTTTTTTAATAACATTAGGGTGTTTAGTGGATTTTCTGCTTTTTGTATTAGGAAATTAGCTATTTCAGCTTTATAACTTTGAATTTTTTAAAAAATGTACCCCAAACCAATATAATTTAATTCTCAGTCTTAATAATAAATAATTCTGATGTGTAAGCTAATAATCTATTACTACTTAATGGCATTTACAGTACTTTTGTAACTTCCTTTAATGAGATTACTGTAGTCTACAATTTAATGTATTACCATCCAGTAAATATTTCATTAAAAGAAAAGTATTTACATGGACAGTCTTTAAACTAGGATTAGAGAGGACTGTTAAATACGATTGAGTTAAATCGTTTTGTATCAGTAGCAGTATGTGGTGAAAATGTGCTGAGTGCCTTGACCAACTGAGGGCTTGATACTCACACAACTGGGGTGTATTTTCAAGTTAGCTGTGTGCCTGACTTCCGTGGCTTGCAGCCCTGGCACATGACAGTGTTGATTTCAACAGTGTGAGAACATGGTTTTATACCATTGGAACCTGGATCATAGCATTGCTGCATGCAGTAGTCAAATCTTTAGCTTCCTTATGGACTAAGGATTGGCATAGGTGGCTTTTGTGTTGAACAATGCCCTGCAGAAGTTTGAAGTATAATTTAAATGTGGGTCACAAATGGTGTTGTAAAATTGTTACATTTCTTGCCTGTCTAGCTGTAATGCATAATTGCTCTTTTCATTCTTAGACAGAGCAGCCTAAAGTTATAAGCTCTTATAGCATGTTTTGCTTTTTTGTTTTATTTAATACATATATTTTTCAAATTTTGCTGAGGAAATTCTGGTGTTTCCTTGATTATACTGTTTGTTTGCATATAGGTAAAACACAAAGTAGCTGAGTGTTTACATGCTTGATGTAATTTTACTTTTCTTGTTGATTTATAGACAGGAAATGGGGGAGAATAAAATGTATTTATTTAAATAAACTTAAGGAAAAATATCTTCATTATTTTTTAATAATTTTGTGATCCTTTTCCAAGGCATTTGTATCAGTCATTGACTTGCCAACTGCAGAAGGAAATCCCAAGTGAACAAAACCTATTTGAATACAGTTTTTAAACATTATAATAATTGCTAGAGTAATTATTTTACACTGGAAGTACACTTTAATATTTTATATACTATCGTTGTTCAATCCATGCCATTTTGTGCTTTACAAAATGGTATTGCTACAGTACACTTCTGTTGTAATCAGAAGCTGGCATTAACCTGAAGTTCTAATTAAATCCTACAAAATCTAAAGATATGAACCCTGATAATAAAAACAAACCAAAACAAAATCTGTCATCTTAAAATGCTAGATTTTTGCACTTATTTTGCATGTCTGTAATTTATCACACTAAACAGGAAGCTTCTGTTATGCTGTACTGACTATTTGGATAATTTTTAACACCAGTACCTGCCTCTTGGGCTCTAAATTTCTTTTTTCTGTCTTCCAGTGTAAAGGGTAGAATGCACATAGCCTTATTGTGCAGGATTTTACGTTAAAGGGAATGTAGTATTGTACTGTCCTGATCTCCTAGCATTGCTTAAGAGTCTTGTAAAAGTACAGTACATTGGAAGGTCCTTGAGATTGCAACAGTAGTGTCATTTCTTTAGCCTCACTGAAGGTTAGTATTTATGATTCTTGCACTGGTGAAGAAAGATTAGAATCAAGTTTTTGTGATTCCTCAGCATGGCACTAGATTGTATTAAAATAGCAATGTTAATAATACAAGAAATGCATATAAGAAAATTACATAAGTAGCTGTATAGCTTAAGAAAAGCGAAATGCTTGCAGCAATACCCAGGTACACTTAAACACAGTGTTAACAATAGCAGTGCCTTGTCGAGCTTGCAGATTCACATTTAATAACTAGCTGCTTCCACCCATGTCATATTATACTACATTAAATCATCATCATTAATATGATACCACTAAAATGGCAACTTTAACTTCTGGTGGTTATTTATTTGGTGCTAAACATTCTTCTGAACCGCCCCCCATGACAAACACACAGAAGTGCACAGCATTTTTCAGCACCTTGCGCACAAATTGCTGCATCACACATCGCACACTGCTGGGGTAGGGCAAATGCACCATACACTAGCAGATTGACTAAGTGGACCTAATTTCAATGTTTTACCCAACCTGTGTAAGTAAACATGTAACAACATCAACAGGGTTTCAGTAATGACAGAGCAGAGCAAAGTCAGAGGAAGGTGGATTCGCAGCAGCATCTGTTTGTGTTAAGTATTATGGTTTTCATCTGTTGAATTTCATGGATTAAAAACAAACAAAAAAAACCCCAAACGTTCTTTAAATTAAAAACAGATCATCCGGTATCTTTGTTTTAATTATACATACAGAGGTATACTACAGATTTAATTTTAAAAATTGTTTTTAAAAATCCATCTGAAACCTTTTTCTCCTAGCACGCGCATATGATCATTCAAGGGAGAAAGAGGACTTCGGGTTTGTATTCTCCGCACGGTCCAATTTTAAAATTAAACACAGCTAACATTACAAAGCCGTCTGCGCACTCTGATTCGGCTCGTTTAATTGCTGGCAGGCAGCGGTGCCGGCAGCGCTGGCGCGGTTGGGACGCGGCGCTTCTGGGCAGCCAGTCGCGCCAGGCAGAGGCAGCAGCGCGGCAGCGCAGTCCCCGCTCTCCTGCGCGTTGCTGGCTGCTCTGCGCTCCCGGCGTTTCGTCCCCGCCTGGGCCTGCCTTTGTTCTGCAGCCCTGCCCGGCTGCGTTGACAACTGCACGATTAGCTTGTCCTGGCTGCAGTTTTCCAGCTTTCCAGTAGATGCCCCCAGAGACCATTAAACCTCCTGAACGGCTCCGACTAAATGAAAGGCCAGTCTTTTTTCATTTTGCTTCTTGGAGTAATGTAATTGTTCGAAGAAAACATAAAATCCGTGTGGATGCAATGCAGAAAAACAAACTTACTTGTTTAATAATATAATTCATTAGGCAGAAAGGTTCAAAAAGGTTTAGTGTAAACTAGTTTATTAATGTAGTAAAAACATACTGTTAACAGTTGGATTTTATAAAATAAATCATGTACATTTAATGAGGTATATTTTTTTAATTGATATTACAAATAAAGTAAGAATTGGTTATATAAAACATAAAATGTTCTGTCTAACCTCACATTTTACATACTGCCTGGCATCATAAAAAGCAATATGAAAAGGATTTTGAGGACTGAGGATTTCTATTGTATCTCAAGATATCATTAAAAGTTTACTGCTATTACCTACACTACTCGTCTGTTTGCGAGCATGGTTTGTTGGAAAAAGGGGCACTGGCATCTTCATCTGGAATCATCTTGATAAAAGAAACTATTTCAGAACTCGTTGCTGTGTCAAGCTCTTTTAGGTGTCACAAATACCATTCATCCCCATAACATTCAGTTCTAGCCCTATTTTATTGTTTGTCTGTGGTCAATGGTAGCTTATATTTTGTGAAAACTTAAAGAAACAAGAGCATTATTATTTTTGCACTTTGTGTATTTTATGGTTTTAAGTATAACTGAGAGGTATCTTCATGCCTCTAGAATCTGAGTGGTTTTACAGCAGATAGCTTAATTGCTTCTGAGTGAATATCACTTGTCTTTGCCTAAGAAGAAAATGTGCTCTGTACTGTGTGATTACTTCAGCTTTATTCCAATTTCTTTGTTATTTGGGATGGGATTTATTAAAAGAATATTTATACTCATTTTTAAAACTGACCTATTTGACTGTATGTTTTATTTCCCTGTATTGGTTTGCTAATAGTGCTGTCTGGTGGGGAAAATGTGCTTTGACTTCAAGTAAAATGCATCACTGTACAGGATATAACATGGACACAGTTTTTCTATTTATACAAGTATTGCTACTGTGCTCAGTGAGTATGCAGTGAGTGTTAAAAACTAAATGAATGGCATTTTGTTTAGTCACTGAGATCTTTTAGCAGTACTTTCTTGTTTGCTATTATATATATCTAATGATCTGATGCACACACACACGTGTGTTGGTCACGTTACATAAATAAATACAAATGTATGTGTGTCAGCTATGCAGAGTGTTATTCCACTGCTCTAAGTTATATTACTTTACGATTCAGTCCTAGGCCTTTGGAAGTTGGTAGGAATTTTTTATCTATATTATTCAATTTTTTTTTAGTTAGGTAGAATTTTAAATCAGAGAGAAGAAATCATTCCTTATATAGAGTAGAGAATATATTGTACATCATTAACATAATATCTTCACAATATTTTTTAGGGATGTACTGTGCATCTGATGCATGACAAGTATAGCGTATTCTGGCAAATTAAAATTTAACTGTTCAAAGATATTTGTCATTTACTTTTCTAAGATAAATGCTGCAAATGTTTTCTAGTGTAGAATACTTATATGTTTTTACTTGTCTGTGTGAATTAAGTGTGCTTTTCCATCTCCAAAATTATCTATTTATATATTAAACATAAGTTCGGTACTGTCTAGTCTAAATTGTATCAGGATTTTGTAATATTTTTGTGTTCAGTTCTGCAACTGAAATGTAAAAAAATACATATGAAGGATACATATGCATCTATGTAGTAATTAATAGGTTTTATTTTAATAATATTAAACATGAAATGCTGCAGATTATTGACTTCTTACATCTCAAATTCTTGTTTATTTCACTGATGTGTAGCTACAAATTTCTTCACGTCACTTCCGTCCTATTAGTGTTGTCACAAAACTACAGGAGCTCCTTTTAGGCTGGATGTATTAGTCTCATTAGGCTACTGTTTAGCATGAAGTCATCTGAATTTATTACATACACTATAAATCTCAGATTTCAGAATTCTATATTTATTTTAAAACTGCTGGGAATGTGAAGTTAAATGGATTTTGTCTTGAAAACTGTTTGGAAGCTTAATGGAATATACAAAATAATTTTAACACATCTGGGTCCTTGCCATTTTACTGGGACAAAGGTTTGTTTTCTCACACTAGGTACCTATGCCTGCAAACCTTTACATCTATACTTCAGTGTTGCAGGCAGTCCCATTAGACCTGTAGTTTTCTCCAAGGTAGGAAGCGATGATTGTTTCATGCCACAGAAAAGAATTATTTTTTTTTTAAAGATATATTATCTCCTAAGAATATTTGGTTACACAACTTTTTTATATGTATATCTTATCAGAATTTATGAATGAGATATTTCTTATATAAATTCATCATTACATCATTTTATTTTAAGACTAGGGAGAAATTATCAAACTTTTTCTTTAGTAAACTAGCTCCAGCTGAAGTTGTAAGCTAAACAGAAGCAAAATAATATCTAATTATTATGTTTCTGGCATAACATTTGTTTGACATTTTAAACCAAGCCATCATGTCCTACAGCAAAACTATTTAACATATACATTGTTTTGACATGTGGAATGTGCCTCATTTTTCCCTGTGCACTGTTTTAAAGCAAACTAAGGGTTCATTGTGTTTTCATGAACTAAGGTAAACATAGGGATATTTTCCCATCAGTTATCCTTTTTCCCCAGTACCAGCTAAAGAATGCCAGTATGTTTTTAACACGTTATATATATATGTATATATTTATTGTATTTATTCATTATTGCTGTATTCACTTCCCTAGGGGATGACATTTGTAACTGTATTTTAGCAGAATGCTTTTTGAGCTGGGGAAAAATACCCCTTCCCCACTGCTGAACTGCAGAGGTCTCTTCTTGAAAGCTGTTTTAGTTATTGGTGCTTATTTGGTGAGGTGGAGAACAGAATAGAAGTTTAAAGGCTTAAAATCCGTCTTTCTTATTCCCAGGACCAGGAATTCATACAAGAAGAACATCTGCATAGACATGCTGCGACAGGGTTATCACAAGTCCTTCTCCGAGCTCTTCGCTCTGATACAGAAGTGGAATGCCTTCAGGGAGGCTGCAGGGCCTGGGACAGCCATATGGCAGCAGACGTCCCTGGAGGAGCAGCCTGATAAGCTGGATCAGCTTTACCACTTCCTGACCAGGGCTGAGGCAGCCCAGCGAGCAGGTAAACGGGGGGATGGTGAATAGCAGAGCAGCGGGAGCCGCAGCCGCAAATGCCTGGGGGAAGCTTCCAAATTGTTTCATGTATGAATTTGAAACGTTACTGCATCTTAGCATATTTCAGCCTTAGTCAACTAAGCTGTATTTATAGAATAAATGATTAGGAACTGCAGATATCAGGAGAGGTTTTCTGAAGGTAAAAAAAATAAATGGAAAAACATGTAGAGTGCATGATGATATAATCAGAAATGTTTGTTGTATCTATAGCTTTGATAACATCTCAATTATTTTTTTATAGTTTCATTATTTATTGTTTTTCTTTCTCTGTTGATTTGAGAAGCTGATTTTGTATTAGGAAAATTTAACAGGTGAAATGCTGTTTCACGGAGTAATAGTTTTATTAATCTGATTTTAAATATGCTGTCTGCTAACTGTGTTTGGATTTGTGACTGACTTAGAAAAAGATTGTGAACATGTCAAATAAAATGAAGCACACAGATGTAACATGCCACCTGTGAATTACTAGATATTAGTAAAGACATAACTCCAAGTTACTGTATTTTCTCTATTGCTTACTATTTACTAAACACTCATATTTATCATTTTCTTTTACTATAATTAGTAAAATATCTTACTCTGTCTTTCTCCTTTGGAATAATTGTAGGGATGGAGGCAGATTAAGCTCTAACTGCAATCTTGTTTCATGGCTGAGCTTATTTCACTATGGTTGGCTTGTTATTATTACAAATATGAAAATCTCTCCAATGGGCTTGTGAGTTTGGAACCTAAGATTTTTTTACTTAAATTTAGAAAAAGAAAATTTCATTTAAAAAAGGAACAGTTGAAAAACACTTTTGGCACTTCATGTTTATTATGAAAGCCAGAAGTTGTGTTTCTTTATTTAATTCACTGTAATTCTAGGCAAGAAGTCTAGCCAGCCCATGACTGGAAGGAATTTTCAGATTTGTCTGGAGTATGGCTAAAACCTGAGGAGGCAGTCCTGTAGCTTCCAAGAGTATAAGAGAGAAGTTTTGCACTCATGACCACCCTGACAGAAGCATGCTGCCAACACTTTGATATTCAAAAAGTAGTAGCTATTGCTTATCTTGATGTGCTTACTTCCTGCAGCTATTTGAGGAGAGCATTTTGCCTTCCTTCAATGCATGATATTTGCCAGTGTTATAAACTGATATGTGACAACACACTCCCCAGAGAGTCAAGGCGATGCCGACTGTGAAATTTCTGCCCCTGTGAGAGGTGGGGGCTCTTTCTCTCACTGAACCCAGCGTTTGTTGTGTGCTGGGCTCTCCAACTCTTTCACCTCTTACAGAGACATTATACCACCATTTGTCTGACTGGTTGTGTCTTGCCTCTAGGAGATAATAGCTCCCAACTTTGACTGTTAAAATTGGTTAAAATGAAAGAAAAAAAAAATGAGGGCATGCCTGTGGAGCTGGCAAGGTAGTTTTTGGTGGGTTTTTTTCCCCAATTATCAATGCAAGCCTTTGCACAAATCTCTTGTTTGTTTGAAGCGAGGCACATGAATTCATGTTGCAGGTGTTAGAGCTAGTAGTGCTGTGAACATAACCTACAAATTATACAGCTCATCAAATACTAATTCAGTAGTTCCACTAATCCAGTTACTCTCTGATTCTAATCAAATTGCTTGGGGCTCTGGCTTGTGATCTCCTGACAGCTCTAGTTGACACCATTTAAGAAGTGTTCAGCATTTCACCTCAGCTGGAACTTACCATGATGTAGCAGTCACAACAGCAGCTGACCTACATTTGCTCTTCAGCCACCACAGTTCAAGCTTAAAAGGCTGAAAGCAATATTTGGGGCTGCAAACTATGAAAGTATCACAGTGTGGCTGATGTCACTTATGTTAGACTTACTGGAAGTTTACCTGTCTCAGGTATGTGGTCCTGAGTTAACAGTTGTGTTGAAGAAAAGATAGCAGGTATAAATTATGGGGGAAAAAAACCCCTTCATTACTTGTAAGTTTTTTTATGAGTTTCAGCTTCATGAAGGGATTGGTTTTAACCTGAAGTGGTAAGTGGAAAACAAAAATTCACTTACTATGTCAGTGAATAATTTTCTTATTTGTTATTTAATTTTTGTCACTTGGTATTATTTTATGTTTCTGTCTTAATTGTAAATATCGGTTAGAACTGCTGTTACCATAGTGCACAGAGAAAGCTAGGTTTTCATTCACTTTCTGTATTTATTGGTGGAATATGTTAATATTTCCATTTTTTGGATAACTTTTAGTTATAGGACACAGTAGTGGTGGACGTAAATAGTTTGCATGAACAGAATTGGTGCCATCCATCATGCTATGGAGGCTGATATCAAAGAGCAATTATTTTCTTTACAGCTGGGTTTGAAAATAGTGAAAAAAATTTTACCAGTGTTACATTGTACAAACCATTTACCTTTACATACATCAGTGACTGTTCTTTCTGTTTTAAGGTTCAGTACAGTTTGATTGAATTTCAAATCATACAGGAGTTTTTTGTTGTTTTTTTTTTAAAATAGCTATTACTGATACCATACTGTGTGCAAAGAAAATACTTTTTTTTTTTTTTCTGTACAACTTTAAGCTCTTTAATGTTGTATTTGAAAACCTCTCAAGTGTTTAAAAACAGAGAGATATCATTAGTCCTTTCAGCTTCTCAGAATAATAACTGACAGAGTTATTTTGCCCTCAGTACAGCATTATCCCGAAAACAGTGGCAGAAATATTGGCAATATTTAACTGCATTCCTGTTTGGCCTCTTTTGATGCAAATGTCATAAAAGTTTCTGACTTCAAAATTCAGTTGTTTCTAATTATTCCTTGATCTTCCTTCATTGTTGTAAAATAACCTCTATTCTTACTAGTTTTGGTGTCAGTAGCTTTTTTTTTAAAAAAAAAAAAAAAAGAGAGAGAGAAAGTTTAACTGTTTATGTATAGCTGTAGAGGGTTTTTTTCAGAAGAATGTAGGATAAATGCCAAAGCAATGTATCTGAGTGGCTCAGGTTTTGATACATACAGTTATTTCTTGGCATGTGTGTGAAAATCTTGATGGCTTTTTTTTCCAAGAAGAAACTTATATTTTTGAGGCTGTGGGCTGGCCTGCCTGATTGTATGGCTCAGAGTAATTTCACTTGAAGTTATAATTGTCCTTGAAAGGTGAAATGCAATGCTGGCAGGTTGTTGTGGCTACACCTTTGAAGAGCCATGACTCCCCAGCCCCTACTCAGTACTGTTCTGCGAGTTAGCAGGAGGGAGAGTTTGAAGTCCTAGTACATCCTTGTCTGACATTGAGGGTTGCAAACTAAATATCCTTTGGCTGGTGATGCTCTGGGAACAAATTATGAGCACACCCTGGAGAGGTGTGCCAACTAAATAGAGATCTTTTGGTCTAAGACCCAGAAAAAAATTGACTGTATGTGTCTGAGTTTGGGTGGGTTGTGAGGAAGAATTAGGAACAAAGGAAACCCAACTAAGAAGTCTTTAACTTTTATTATTTAAATTTTGGACAGCACTCAGTGTAACCCGTGCCTGGGAGAACAGTTCATTACAATTACAATGTGGCTATTCCTCAGATAAAAATATTTAAAAGTGAAATTAAAATTCTTAAGCTGCTATTTGCACAGGTTTTACCATGTGAGTCTAACTAATTACTTAAATCACTAGTTGGCTGTTACAATCTGTCTTACTGTTTCAAAATGCATTGCTAATTTACTTGTTGGATCTGTATGCTCCTTAGGCTGAGCCACTTCTTTGAATCATCTCATCAAAGAGCTGCGTAGATATTTTCATTCAGTTAGCACTGAGTTTACCAGAAGAGTAATTGACAGCATGGAGACTATACTGTAAAGCATCACTCATATCTTTTAGACTAAGGCCAGCCTCTCAGTGATATTATGCCAGATTTTTTTTTGTCAACCTAGAGGTCACCTGTCCCAATATTATTTCCACAGGACTTGAAAAGCATTTCTCTTTAGACTACATCTGAACTACCTATTAAATGTAGGCTTGAACCTGAACTGAGTCCTTACCTAGGAATAGCAGGAGTCTTGAAGCGTTTATATAATGAGTACTTGATAGAGTGAGCTGGTTTACTTGTATTGTACAAGTTGAAGGGGATGCAAGGCAAGTTACAGCTCAAGAACAATTAAAGGAAGACATGTCTCCACCATCGGCTCTACCTTGCCAGAGCAGGGGAAGAAAACCAGGGAAAATGTCACAGTTCAGTGGCTGCAACGTATATTGAACAGCCAGCTCTGCAGTGGTGGATCACTGTGTTCACTGTGCCAAAGCCAAGGCATGGAACCTATACTCAGGTATGAACATGCCTTCTAAGGGGCAAGACACTGCTTGTTAACAGGTTATTGGGGAAGCTGGTAGAAAGTAGGAGTTAAGACCTGGAAGCTGTTGCCCTTCTCAGATTCCATCTGGTTCTGGCTCCTGAGCCCATGCAACCTTTGTGGCATGCTGTATGCTAAAGGCTGAGTCTGTACACATGCTACAGGCTGCTGACCTTGTTGTAGAGAATTAGAAGGAAGTGCTGACTTGGCTCTTTTTTCAAACTTCAGTGTAAAGAATGCTTTTGGCAGTGCAAGTTACCATCTCTTGTAGTAAAAGATGAGTTTCCATAAAGTATATAAAGCAAGCATGAGTATTTCATGTGTTTGCACTGGAAAAATCTTCCTTTCTCTGAGGTACTTAAGGTTGAAAACAGAGTTTAGCATTTTACAGTGGAAAGCTTTTCTGTAAGATTTCACACTTATGCCTTAGGCTGGGCTAGAAACATCACAATAACTGTATTACCCATGGTATTTTGGAAAGCAAAATGGAAAGAGGTAAAGCATTAAAAAATAAAAAGGATAGGCATACCCAAGCCTGTTTTAATATTTACTTGGAGGAGGTGTGGTTTTTGTTTGCTTTTTGGGGGATGGGCAAAGGAACACTTTTGTAAGCAGGTTTGTTGTTCTCTACTTAATATTGTATCACAGGAGAAAAAATGCAGTAGTTGCTAGAGACCAGTGGAGGAGTTTATTATTTTTGTAATTGTCTCACAAAAAATGAAATGATTCTTCCCAGGAAAGAAGTCAGTCCTTCTCGAAGTATAGCCAATTGTAGAATTACCATTGGCTTCACTAGAAGCAGCATTTCTTAGAAAATGTTGGTAGTGTGTTTTCATTGCAATGGTTTGGAGTCCCCCTTAGCATCCTGGGTTACCAGTTAATTGACTTATGACATTATCATTAGATAGCCTTGTCCTTACTTGGTAAAATTATACCCTGTTACTTTAGCATCTCTTTACAGATTGTACTTTCCCCTTCTGTACCTAGCAGTGTTGGGAGAGGTGTGCTCTGTGTACACTCTGCCTCATGATGTCTGAGAAACAGGCTCTGCCTGAAACTTGATGGTGCCAGTGAGCTACCCCACAACAACTTTTCTTCACTTGTGTGTGAGTTTAGCTTATGGATGAACTTTCTGGAAAAGTGAATGATTGAGTGGTCTTCTGCCTGTAGGTGTAGAGCAATGATTGTCCTGTGCAACCAAATGGGACTGGTTCTTTCTCATGTATGGATCTGGGGGGGGGGGGGGAAAGACTGCAGCCCCACAGTCTGTTACCATTCATGCTTCTTTTTGGTCCAACAGCCTCCATCCTTGATCTTTCTGTGTGTGAATTCTTCACAGCATTAGTTGTCTCGCTACTAAGTCACTGATATTGATCTCTCTGGCAAAAGAGAAATTAATCTTCCAGCATTCATGGTTTCTCACTCTGCCATAAAAAATCACTCTGAGTGACTTAACTGATCTTAGGCCACTCCTTTCTTTATCTTCAAGAGTGAATGGTCAGTCATAATCATGTCGTATTCTCTAAGATCAACCAGCTGAACTGGAAGATGAGTGTTACCAGCTGTTGAAATGTTTCCATATGGCTCTCATCTGGCAGGATCAAAGGGCTGACTGGTGGGAGTTCTTTTAGTGGAAAATATTGAGCAATAAATGGATGTTGACAAATTTCTTTCTGGTACTTGTATTTTAAAAATCAGTGAAACTTCTCTTTTCCATTAACAGGAACAGCAGCCTCTTTCTTTTATTCTTCAAGGAAGACACCTAGCCATGATGTTGTTATGATATTTTCATCTATTCTCCAAAGACCATTTCTGTACTACTTTTTCTTTCTTCCGCTACATCCATGAAGGATATCATACAGACATGGCAGCAGTTGTGCTTAAGTCACACTAATATGATCACAGATCTTCTGTGTTTCTTTACTCTCAGCTTTGTTTGGTTTGTCACACTCAAACTCCACCTCACTATCCCAGTGCACTGCACTGCTTAGCAGTTGTCTAGCTGAACACAACAAACACGCAGACCATGGATTTGAATGATCCTCTGTTCCATGCACATCTTTGCTTGCCAAGGGAACAGTTCCTGAGAAGAGCCCAGGAACAATGATATCATTCAGTGGGTCAGTCAGGTCTATGGCTTCAGCACAAGCAGAGATCCTGCTTGTCAGTTGAGCTGCACCTGAAGAGATCCTGATGCAGAGCAGGAAATACTGTATGTGTTTAATATATGGCATTTCATGTTTAATTTCAAATCAAAGAGATTGTTTTGTTTAGATATCTGTTTAACAAAAATATATTCGCACATTTTTATATGGATGCTTCCTTTTTGTGCATAAACATCCAAATTCAAAGTTGTTTTCCATTGTTACGAACAATTAAAATATTTTTCAAAAGTTCAGAACAAACAAAATTAAAGAATTAAATTTTTGGTAATTCATATTCTGTGACAAAAATATAGAAATATTATAAAGCAAATTCTGCAGCATAGCATGACTTTGTTTTCTGCTTAATTTGGTAATTTAACATTGAAAAAATGTTCTGTTTGATAATTCCCCTTAGGATGTGTTCTTAGTCCTGCTTCATATCTTCAGTTAAGTTCAAAACAGTGAGCTGTTGGGCCTCATCATCTGCTCAGTCAAGTTCTGTTTGTTCTGTGTAGCTACCATTTTGGATAGATGTTCAGCTCTACAGTGTTTTCACAATCCTGTGACTTAAATGTTCTGGAAGACCTGAATTTAGCTTCCAGTGTTTTCTGGAATTAATGTAATTTTTGAAGGATAAGCAGGATCAGCCTTAGAACCTTTACCTGTGTGATTTACTAGTTGTTTCTTATTTAAAACCAGGAATTTGTCTTGCAGGAAACATTTTATAATTGCTTATGTGATTCAGACTACTCTTTCAGTTCATTCAGTGTCTCATTCCAGCAACATCATTCTTTCTCTGATAAGTTGTGCAGATGATTTTTTTTTCTTTTTTGTATCAACAGATACATAAAGATAACTTGCCTACATGTATTCTATTATCAGCTGTAGAGAGCTTACTCAACAAAATCAGAGGTATCAAAGCTTCAACAACTGAACTACATATGAGAGATTTTATAGAAGGCAGTATTCACTTATTCAAATATTTTTCTTCTGGAGAAGTAAAAGTTTACTTTTACTAAGTCTGATGCTAGCTTTACCACTGTCAGAATAATCTCAATTAATTTCTTGATTTGTACATCAGACTTTGAATCCAGAAGACAATATGGCTTTTAAAAGTCTCTCTTTTGGGGTTTATTTTATGACCAGCACATCTGGTCAGCCACTGTCCAAGACAATTACAGAGAAATGGTTGTCTTTGTGCACTTCTCATTGTTATTCACCGGCAGGATAGTCATCAGAGGGTCACATTAAAGTTCATTCAATCAAAGCTGTGGCAGTAGCAATAGTCCGCCTCAGGTCAGTTCTGTCTCTTGAGATTTGCAGGGCACTACCTGAAGTTATTTGCGTAATTTTATGTAGCATTGGTGCCTTGATACTGTGTAACAAAGATTTCAAAGGCAACAAATCTGTATCTAGTGTTCTACTCCAACGATAATCCAATAGCTTTCCCCTTACTATGTTATTGTAGCCATTTGCATGTATCCTCTGGAATCTTCTATGTTAATTTTCACTTAGCTGTAAGCAGTATATAATGTGTATTGTTATTTTTATGTTAGTTGTTATAATTAGGTTTTGTGATTCTCTGTTTATGTGTGTGTTTGTTTATGTCCTTGTAATCATAATGGGAAACTCTGCCTTCTACTTTTGAGATAATCTTTAAAAATACTCCCTTGTGCTGCAATAGATGTTGAAGTTGGGTTGAGAAATCACAGCCAAGAAGTATCTGCTTTTCTTCATTGAGAGTAAAGGAACCCTAGGTAACCCATATCTATATGTAAATTGGTTAGTTTGGATTAATCCCAACTCTGTCTTGGCTTTTTTGTCTATAAGTATGTATCGTTATGCTTACATATATATATGTGTGCATACATGTGTGCACAAAAAGGGACAGATAACTGTATATTAAGGCCAAACTAATTCTGTTACTTCCATTCCAGTATCATTTGCAGAGACTTTTATGAGGCTCTTGTACCAAAATACTCATACATTAGAAATTAAGACTAAGTTTTATGATGTACACTCCTGGATATTCTGGTACCTAAGAGTTATTTTTTGGCCTTGGGGGGGAGGGGGAGGGGAACAAAAGGAATGATAATTCACAGCCATGAAGAATGTTCTGATTAGGAATAAATTAAGTATATCTATTGAAAATTATTCCTCTTAAAACCAAATTTCTAAACTGAAGCTATGTTGCAGTACCAAACAAATAGTACAAATAATGAGACTATAATCTAGATGTAATTTCTGGAGTATTTCTGCTTTTATCATTATACATAGGTTGTGAAACATAATTTCTTGGAAAGTATGTTATTTTATTCAAAATACTAGAAATTGAAATGTATGTAACACAAACAGGTTAAAAATAATTTTATATATTGGAATGGGAATTATTAAGAAGGTAGGAGTATCAAGTACCCCTTTACATAGGAAAAACTCAGAAAATAGGAAAGCAAAATAATAAACAAATTAACAGCAACAAAAAAGTATTCTTTAATATTAAAGAAGAGGATTTGTGAATCAAAAGACAAATCCACAGAATATTCAAGAATGCTTTATTTCAGAAAATTTTAAGCAGGGAAGAATCAGCCAATCTTCTCCAAAATTGTCAGGATAGGTAAAAATGGAGGAGAAACAAATACCAGATAAACCTCTTGAAGACTGCAGCCATGCTTAGGTAGTAACAGGATTCTTTCAAAAGACAGAACAAAGTTCTTGCTCTGTTGTGCAGTGCACTGATGAGCTTTATCAAGATGCTCTGAAGTCAAAGAACTTACTAGTTATAACAGTCAGAATGAGAGATTTAGATTATTTCCTCTATACACCATACATAATTCGTCATTTTGAATTTTGAGACAGAACATGATAGAGAGGAGGCTGAGCAAACACTCTCCTGTGTGGCTTAGTGAGGCATTCAAAGTACTTTTCTGAGTAATTGTTGCTGTTCCAAGCAATGTGAGTGACATGAATAGACGATAGAATTTACAATTGAGAAATGAGTCCTTTTTGAAAGTTGGATTTTCCCCAACTTTTTCTTCAGATAACGAAAGAAGAGAACTTCACTGCTTTTTTTTTGATCAAAGTGTTTTTATATAGGATTCTAGTTTTAAAACACTTGGAAAACATCTGGACTTTGAGTGAGATCTTACCTGTATTGAAATCGGGGTTGTTTTTTTCCCAGTTGATTTCTATGTGATGCTCCATACCCAGGGTGTGTTTTTGGTTTTTTTTCTTTGTGTTCCCTCTTTTCTCTTTTGAGCAAAGCTTACAAATTGCAGAAGTCCCAATAGCAAAGCTGTTCTGTTCACACATCTAGCTTAACCAAACAGTCTCTTACCTGCTGTTCTTAACTCCTTTACCCAACTACTTGAACATTCCTTTAATAACTGGTTATTTAGCTTACATTAATTTAACAGGCACAAACACAATAAGTTGCCAACCAAAACTGCAATGGAATTTTGGCTAATTATTCCCATTCACATCTGGCAGGAGCAGAGGTTGGAAAGAAAAAATATTTAGTTTATCCAGCAAGAAACTTAGATGTGAAACAGTTAGGTTCATGCTGGGCTTTATTACCTCATAGATTCTTCAGCAGTGTGTAGGAAATACATACTTCACACACCCCTTAGGGAGAAGCAGTGTGATAAGGGTTGTGAGGTAAGTTTTAAATCTCTATTCCAAATGAATACAGTTTTGTTATGATCTGAAGAGGCACTTTGTAGAAATTTTATCTTTTTTTTTTTAAGATGCTTTCCTGGTAGAAATAATTTTAATTCCACAGAAACTCTAATTCTGTAACTTTAAATTGTGACTAATATATATGTCATTTTATAATGATGCTTAGACTTGGGATCATCAGTGTTTTTATAAATTTTAGAGATAGTGTGGGTTCATTTAGCTGTCTGAGATGTGTTTTTTATCTTCAGATCATAAAGAGCAACTGTAACTTTGAATCTCCCCTGCTTTCAACACTTACTCTGTACAATTTCAATTTGTCGTTAATTTCTAAGATTGATAAAGTACTAAAAAAATAAATACACATGAAAACTCAAAGCCTTTCTTGTTTGTCTTGCTTTGAACATTTAAAATTGTATGAATTAATGGATTGTGGTTGCAGAGCATTTTATTTGTTTCTGTATCTCCATTACCACTGTTGCTACCTTAGACATGTTTTGAAAGTGCTCCTTTCTTGGGGACTGTCACAAGTCAGTTGAAGCACGTGATTGGGAAAAGCCAACATGGTTTTACCAGGGGCAAGTCATGCTTGACAAACCTGATTACCTTCTATGACAAAGCAACCTGCTCAGTTGATGCAGAGCGAGTGATGAACATCATCCATCTGGATTTCTCCAAGGCTTTTGATACAATTCCCCACAGCCTCGTCCTGGAAAAACTGACTTATTACAGCCTTGAGAAGTGCTCTCTACAGTGGGTGGGGAACTGGCTGACAGACAGTACCCAGAGGGTGATAGTAAATAGTTGTTCCTCAAACTGTCAACTGGTCACAAGTGCAGGCCCCCAGGGATCGATATTGGGCCTGAAGCTGTTTAATATCTTCATAAGTGACCTGGATGTTGGGATCAAGAGCACCCTGATGAAGTTTGCTGATGATACCAAGATGAGTGGATAGGTTGACACTCCAGAAGGGAGAGCCACCCTCCAGGATGACCTGGATAGACTGGAGGAGTGGGCTAGCAGGAGCCTTATGAAGACTGGTGAGGAGAAGTGTAAGGTTTTGTACCTGGGAACATGTAACCCAGGAGCACAGTTCAGACTGGGATCCACCTGGCTGGAGAGTAGCCCTGTGGAAAGGGACCTGGGGGTCTTGGTGGATAACAGGCTCGATATGAGTGAGCAGTATGCTGCAGTGGCAAAGAAGGACAATAGGATGCTGGGCTGCATCAGCAAGGGTGTCATCAGCAGAGATAAAGAAGTCATCATCCCACTCTACTTGGCACTTGTCAGACCACACCTGAAGTGTTGTGTTCAGTTTTGGTTCCTGTTGTACAAAATCCAGACAGGCTGGAGAGGGTCCAGGCTGGAGAGGGTCCAGAGAAGGGCCACAAGGATGATCAGAAGACTGGAGGAGAGAACCTACCACATGAGGAGAGGCTGAGAAAACTATAGTATTACCTAGAAAGGCTGGAGCAGATGATTCTTGAGGTCCCTTCCAACCTGGCATTCTATGATTCTTTTTCAGGTCTCAGTGACTCAGAAAAATGGTTCTCCAGCAGCGACTGTGTGCTTTTTCAGCTCACTCTAGATGCTCTCTTTTGAATAGCAAATGTCTTATCCAGGTTTTATGGGTCTTATTGAAGTGAAATTTGATTTTGCATACAGAAGTGAGAGCAATTTGTTGTGATTTTGCTAAAATGAGTTTTTAATTCTGCCTGATTTGTAAGGTTATAATTTCCCTTAACTTTCTTTGAGTGTGTGTGTAGGAGAACTTGGTGGTATTTGAGTGGTGAAAATATAAATAGCTCCTCATTATATTGTAATATGCAAGGTTTCTGAAAGTTGATGATAATTTAACATTTTTATTGTAATTTTTGTTTTTAAAGGACACTATGAAGAGATGTACGATAACCAGCTTAACTTGGCCTACTGTTTCAATGAACCTGAGGACAAATGGTTACGTAATTACTTTTATAAGCAATGCTTCAACACTGCTCAACTAGTTAAAATTGATGGTGGGAAAAGAATGGCACAAGCACATGCTAATATGGGCGTCATCAATGAGGAAAAAGGTAAGTCAGTGGTATCATAAAGCTACAGTGTATCAGCACTGAGTCAGTCACGTTAAGCAATTAATGTTTTATCACAGGGCACAGCATTTTGAAGTAAAATTGTTTAGCAACCATAATTTAAAAGAAGTTTTAAAACTCTTGTTATTTTAATTTTTGTAGTGGCAAATAGGAGCACAAAGAAGTCTGTAATTATTCACAGACCTGTTTCCTCTGTTGACATTCCATAAACAGTTGAAAGTACTCTCATGAAAAACAAAGCATAAGTTTAAAGGAGACATTTGTTTAGTACAAAGCTTCTTTGGGTTTGACCTTATTTCCTTTTGCTTACTTTTGACAAGAGACTTGTAGTGCTGCCTCAGGCTACAGGTGTTTGAGTAGGATAACTTCTGTAGTTGCACAAACTGAGTTGATTTAGAAGAGGTATGAACACATAACTCAGTTTAATTATATCCAATTTACACTTGGATAAAACAGCCTATGTTTTTCTGTTCTTATTAAAAGAAAATGGCACCCTGATTGTTTGCATGTTACTTCCACATTGGTATTTACTTCAGATTTATACTTCACCACAGGCTCCGTTTGTTGTATCTGTATCCTCAAACTTGTGAGTCTCTGAAATTAGAAAAGATATTAATAGAAATAACAAGAATCATAGAACAGCCCAGGCTAGAAAAGCATTTTTCTATCCTGTAATTGAGATTCTTAATGAAAATAGTAAGTAGTAAACTGGACGTAAGACAGGCATCTGTGGAACCTCACCAAATACCTTTTTCCATACTGATAGTGAACTGCTTATAATCAACATTTATATAGGATTCTGTAACCAATTTGCACTCTCCTAACAATAGTTGGAGGTGAACTATGCTTCCCTAATGCTTTACAAAAAAGTTATACGGCAGTGAGAGAGACTTTACTAACCTAAATAGAAGAAAGGTTTGATAAAAGTTGCTCTTGAAATATTGGCATTGGCTATCGTATGTTCATGTTCATTCTAAATGGCTAGGAATAATCTGTTTGACTATTTATTTGTTCCAGTATTATTCCAAGAATTAAAGTTAAGTAAAATTCAGTTTCCCAGGAGGTAAGATACCACTTGCTTAAATCCCAGCCAGTCACAACCAAGCCATTTTCATTTTGAGTGAAAAATTGTTAATTAGATTATCTGTCTGATACACAATAGAATAAAATCATTTAAGTTGGTGGATTTTTTGCAACCTTTTCACTTGGTCCTTCAGTTACTAAAAAAAAAAATTATAAGAAGGTATATAAAAGCAAACATCCCTCTGTATTTGTAGCTTCAAAGGCTCATACTGAGTGTGACTCACTGCTGTTATTGAACCGTCACCTAAAAAAAATTAACATTTTCTACCTTTATGATGTGTTAAGCAAAACATGTTGAATGCTTAAATATCTTCACCTCGTCACAGAAGCACTTCAGTAAAGTCAAGAAATACACTTTGAGGTGCTCAGAGAAGGGGAAATTTCGTTTTTCTGCTGTAAAATATTAGAAACTTCAGAAGATGGGATTCTTATTAACAACAGTAAGGAGAGAGAGAACAAGGTGCGTTTTCACTGCGCAGAGTAAAGCTCCACTGAATCTGTAGGGCCTGGCTCTTGCAAATATTTTATCTCCATAGAGAGATGTGAAAAATGAAGAAGCTGAGAGAGTAAGTGTAGGATTTGCTTTGAAAACCACTGAGAAAAAGACAGCAGATGTATTCCATGCGGTTTTTATTTTCAGTTGGTGAAAAATTAAATCACAAGTTCTGATTGCAGAGAAAAGTGTAAGAGCAGGTGCTGAGCTGGTATGGCATAAAATCACATGAGTATTAATGGTGTCATAAGTAAATTCTAAACATGCTGGTTTTGATATTAGAACAGATAGATACTGCTTGTAAATTAAATGGTCTTTTTTGGTTCAGTTTTTTATAATGCTTTTATCTAATTTGTTTGTGAACTGAACTAGTCAGATGCTCACTACCTATGAGGATACATACCTATATACAAGAACAGATACACGTGTATAGACATGTATGTGTGTATTAATATATAGATATAAGAATGTCTATCTATATATACACATAAAAGAATGTATCTGTTCCTAAATAAATACAGGGATGTATGTAGGTGTTTGAATAATACCTAACATTTACATGATACTTTAATCTAATTTAAATAATGGTATGCATTTTAACTGCATTGATTAATAGTGCAGCCAGGAAGAATTTACAAGAATGAGGAGTGGGTCTTACAGATGTTCACATGTGTATCCTTTCAGATGTAAATATCTTGTACCAGTTCTTTTCAGCTCTCTCAGCCAATAGTGTATTTTTTTGCTGCTTGTGCACGGATGCTGTCCATATATGCTTAGGGCTGATTGCTAGGGAGTATAAAGTTAAACATGTACTTGTAAAGATTGTTGTTTGCTTTGGAAGCAAATCAATAAATTTGCTGGGTAATTTTTGTGTAATCAAATTTAAAGTTCTTTGGCTTTCAGCCTGGTCCCTCTCCTAAAGGCTGGATATAATCTGATGTTCATTAATCTTCAAAGCTAAATATTTGAGGTGTTGGCAGTGTAGACTTCAGTCATGATATTTGGATGCAGGCAATGAGTGGTTGTCAGTACATAAGAGAAAGAAAACAGTAATAAGTGAGTATCCTGCTACAGACACAAATGGAACATGCTGCTTGGAGCAAATGTGATTTTAGTCACAGCTCCTTGCAGAATGCAATTTTAAGTCTTATTTTTAAAATTCTGTTTGTAAAATAAGGGCTCTGTTTACAAGTTACCCAAATGAGATGCTACTCATTGGTTATTGTAGGAGTCTTCAGGTTATGATCCTGTTCAATTAGAGGTACTCACTCCATAGTTTGTCTCTCCTTACAGGGCTGAGAATAAATTGTTTTATTAGTTTGGCTACTAGTAATCTCATATAGCTATTTATAAACATTGAAAAATCATATTTTTCTGTTTTTCTCACATTAAATCTAGCATTACTTGTCATCCATATAAACACCAGTATTTGGGATGGTATCTCTGTCAAGAAAAATTAATTTTAAGAGATAATTTTACTTCGCAAAGCACATTCAAAGCAAAGGAATAATCTGTCATTGTAAATGCGTGCATTTTTCTGCATATCAGAGAGTGAGAAGATTATTGGAGTCTGTGATAGTTTTATTATGTTAGTGTAAATTCTTCTACAGTTAATTGTGAACTTCAGGTTTACACTATTGTAGCTTGCAGAAGAAACACAGCCTGAATGTACTAATGAACACCATGGCTAGTGCTAGTTTGCATTGGTTCTAACACTGCTAGTGCCCAGCATCACGGTATTTGAGTGGTTTGTGTTTCATATCGTGACAGTTTGACTCAGGTCCAACAACAATGCTCTTGATCCCCTTCCCCTCCCATCCAGGTAGGAAAGGAGAGAGAGAATGAGGGAGGGACTTTACAAGATTGAAAACTAAACTACGCAGCTTTAGTTAAGTACTAATGATAAAAGAAAATATATATAATTATATACAAATGTGTTTAGGAGTGTACGAAACCTTTATTGCCTCCTCCCACCCCCAGCAACTCCCACAGCATCTCCTGAGCTGTGAACAGTCCTGAAAAGTCCCAGAGCTGCTGGAGAAGGCAGGCAGTGATGAGGGTCAGGAGAGCTCAAGCCTGGGGGTCGATGGTGATGGATGGACAGAGTCCTCCCTGGAAACCAGCCATGGATGGAAGAGAAAGGAAGAAGAAGCAGGAAGGAATTTGTCTTCTGTGTTCTCTGACCTTCCTCTGAGCTTACGTAGATATATGGAATGGAATATCTCTGGCCAGTTTTGCTGTCTGCCTAACTCAGCCTTCTACGGGGGGGGTCACAGATCTCCCCATAGTGTCTGAGCCGGCAGAGTGCAGGTGCGACCTTGAAGACCCAGCAGTTAGAAAAACATTCCAGCTGTTACCAGCCCAAGCTGGGACACTTTGCTACTAGTTAAAAGAAAGCTTATTGAAGGAAAAAAAAAAAAAAATCAGTAAAAGGAAAAATAGCTTCATCCTGGCTCAAACCAGGACACATATCAATGGCTAACAACTATTATGCATTAAGTGATGTAGACCTTAAATATATGTATCCCAGACTTTCAGGTGACTCACATCAGTTGTAAAATTAGTCCAGGGGAAACAAGGAGTTTGTATGAGTAGGAGCTATTTAAGTACGTTGTAACTAAATTAGATATATTTATATATTTTTCAAAAGCATAATACAAACATATCTGAAATTGTACTTGCAATAATTTTGATGGCTGCTTTTATAACAAGTAATACAGGTATTTGAATAAATGTGTGTAT
This sequence comes from Apus apus, assembly GCF_020740795.1. NCBI lineage: Eukaryota > Metazoa > Chordata > Aves > Apodiformes > Apodidae > Apus > Apus apus. Next base: position 56,905,061 of record NC_067285.1, on the reverse strand, counting down.
ATGTACGTACATGTATATACACCTGCACATCTATACACAAACATATATATGTATATGTATCTACACACACATTCAAATATAGCCAGTGCTTTAAAGCCAGTACTTCAAATAACAACATTTCAATCTTAATGTCAAGCAGTCCTGCATTTGTTAGAGAAGCTTGAGGATGAGTAATTAACATATCTGATGGTGTTTTTCTAATACAGATGCATGACTGTTCTTTCCTTAAGGTACCTCCTTACAACAAGACAGGGTACTGGTACACCGTGTGGATGACAGTGGAGCAGGGAGAATGACTTTGAGAACTCTGGAAGAAGCACTGAAAAAGTCATCACTACAATCTTATATATATATATGTATAAATATTGTCACACCCTCAGATTATCTCAACATTTACCTTTCAGGCTTCAGCAGTAAACGTAGTCATTCACAGGCCATGGTTGCGTTCCTGCATGAGTAAATTAAGCGGTGCACAGGGATGTCTATGAGCCCTGGAGCACAGGCTAGTATTAAAATGGTGTTAGTAGTCCTGCACGTGCTTTTAGCTTGTGCTAACTTGGCCTTTCCTGCCCTACAATTATTAATGAGCACAGTTTGAAAATCAGGAGTGTTGCAGGCACTTTTTCTAACAGGCGGGTTGCAAGCAGCCAAACTGTTTTGAGTGATAAGAAAGGTTACTAGGAGACTTACCTTTCCATATGTTTTGGTTGCAGTGCTTGGAAATATTTCTGGATACCTTTAAAAAAGTAGTTTTGAGAAAGCATGTAAGTGTCACAGCAGAGTCCAATGAATAAAACTTTTACAGTGAATTCCAAATGTAAATCAGTGCCATGCTGGAAAATGCATGTCCCCTGGTATGAGATCTGTGAAAATTATGCCATTAATCTCAATGCAGTGGTGACTTTGAATTAGTCGTCAGATTTATATGCTGCTAGCATATGAGATCAACGAAAGTGGAGGTAATACTTTTTGTGAAATGCTTTTTGACTGGAAAGATTAAAACCATGCAGAACTAGTAAGAGAAAGGGACAGGATGCAAAGCAAGTAGCTGTGTTAGATATCTCAGTGCTGATTCCTATAACATACAGCTAATCCATAAAACCAATTTCATCTGTCTTTGTGTGGTTTTTAGGTTACAGTTTGTGAAGAAGTCACGACTGGGGTCTCCTTATTCCTTTGTAAAAATAAGCTTAAACATTTCAAAAGGTCTGCTATATTCTGCAAATTGATGGAAGGTTTTAGTGTTCAGTCTGAATCCAGTTCTGCCTTGATTATAAGCAAATTTCTTAGGTTTTTGTGTGTGCTCATTTTGTGATTTTAGTGTCTTGTGCTAGGGGATTCCTACGTACAGCCAGAATATAATTCACCTGTGGAGTGGGTGGCCCACTTGCACCTTCAACATTAATCATACTTTATATTGTTACCTGTGTTTCCTGTCTGCCAATTCCATTCAAACAGTATATCCTTATTGTGCTGTATAATGCAGAAATTAAAAGTGCTGCTTTACATTCTGATTGCAAAATCAGAAACAGCTGGTAAATAAAACAAACCAATGGGACAACATCTGTGAAGAGTAATAAATTCCTTCCTTACTACCTGTGGAGTGCCGAACTGTTACTGATAACAGTATTGCTGTGTTTAAACTATATGACCTGTCTATTTAATATTGTGTTTCCACCATAAGGTGTATAGCCAGTATCTAGAGGTCTCTGTATTGTTGAATCGGCCAGCACAGGTCTGACACTGGAAGAAAGCAACCTAAAATAGATCCCATTTCTCTCTTCAGGAACAAAGGCAACTCAAATTACCAGCTGATATCTACCCAAGGCCTTTCTGGTTTCATTTATCCTTCTATCTTTGTTAGAGATTCCTTTTTGTAAACAACTGACTTTGGTTTAAAATGATACCCAGATAAGTTTGTGTACTTTGATGAGAGATTAGCCTCATCTTTTCTCTTTACTGTTATAATGGGATTTTGTGTATATTTGAAGATACAGATGTCTGTAATTTTTTGCCTAGCCTGAGTACTAGTCAGACTGTGGCAGTGGTCTAAAGGAGTGTTGCAGTTCTAGATTTGGAGACTGTATCCTTGGAGGCAGGAACCACCATCTTGTTCTGTGTTAGTACAATACCATTTCCTGTAAGCTGCTACACCGCTTGTACTTGGAAAGGTTCAGTGTATGCTGTGACGAATTAAAAACTGTACAAGAACATTCTGCTTAGTCACAAGCAGAGTGCTGCCCTGTAGAATATGTATAGCATTCTGCCTGTCTTTCTGTCCTTTTGAAATTTGGATCAATGTCTATGCTCAAGTTACTAATTTTCTAAGAAGTGGTGGGAACTTACCACCCTATGGACTTCTTACTGCTTCCTACCAGATTTGGTTGAAGTTCACTCCAAATGTAGTTGGAGGACAAAATGATCACACAGACTTGGTTCCTTTGGAGACTAACCTAAAAATGTCTTCTTGTACTACTCGTTGTCTGGAGTGGTGTGTTTCATTTGATTCTTTTAATTTTGCTGTACATAACAGACTATATCCACTAGTAATGAAATCCCATTGATTTATCATTACTTCACCCCCCACCCCCCCCACACCCCCCACCCCCAACCATCCCAGGCTGCATATCCCAGATTGCTGTCTTTTAAGATTTACTCCTAGTTGTGATTATTTGTTCCAGATAACTTTTTCAGAAAAAGGAGTGTAGGAGTAGTTCAAGCCTGTAAACTTGAGTGCCTTCAAATCCCATATCTTTGGTTACATATACCTGTTGCTAAATTTTGTCTTTAAGTTCATGTACAGACATATAGCTAAAAAGAGTCTGTAAATCAGGGAACATAGACAGAAAGAAGCCTTTCCTTCAATGGCACATGGAATTCTGTGAATCCAGTTTGATGGTTTAAAACACTTCCAGTCACTAATTTTCACATATCAACTGAAGCTAACCCTTCTTTGTTATTTGGTACTTAAAACTTTTTCTGCTTGCTCAAGAATTGAATACATAAGTTAGCTGGGAAAAACTTGATTGTAGGCATAATTTTAAAAGTTTAAGTAGCAAATTTCTAGGAGTTAGTCTTTAGTTAGGATGTTGTTCCCTGTCAGTCAGTCGCAGACAGAAATAGCCCTAAGTCCAGATAGATTCTTGGAGATGGCAGATTTAAAAGGTTTACTAAATAACTGATCTTACCCTCATGCAAGTGCAAAATGTAGTTTCCCAATAAATTACACCTTATTATAACAGGTTTGTTACTAGTATTGATCTAACAGGTACCATATTGAGTTGATGTTATAGAAATCAAGTATGTTTTCATTTCAAAGTGGTATACTCTTAAGAAAGTATGAAAGAACCTTCTGTTAATACAGCATGAAAGCAAAAAGGGCCTGTAGAGTTCATTAAAAATATTCTTCATATAATTATTTGTTTTTTAAAGGTGTTGATAGGCAATGAAGATGTTTCAAATAAGATAACTCAGGGAGAATTCTGCAGGGTTCTTAATTCTGCTTCTGAATATAAGTACTGTGAAAATTAAAAACTTTCTTCATGCTTTTCATTCAGTTGATTTAAATCAGGGTTTGGTTTTAAGCACAGTGAAATAATATTCTTTACACTATGAAGAAGTAAGCAGGTTTGCCAAAAGCCTCCTAGCCAAATTCTTCAAATGGAGAATCTTTCCATTCTGCTATAACACTCAAGGACAGGTCTGTATTCTTGCTTTGTAATGAGAAGCTCTTCAAAATATTCACAGCAGTGCAATACTGCTAATTCTAAACTTTGTAATTTGTGTTTTCCTTAAAAGCTTTGACACATACAAAAAAATATTAAGTCTTAAATTAGTTTCTCTTCCTCGATATTTGGTGATTGTCAAGTTCCTTTTCAGATACATCCCAGAATTACTGAAGAAGTATTTCTCTTTAAACTGAACTATGTAAGACATAGTATCAGAAATATTTAGAAAAAACGTTTTATGTACACTTGAATATAAGCTGTAGCACTCATGAGAATTGTTTATATACACCTGTACAAATCTGAAGTCTTTCTATAATGTTTTTGTTATCAAATATTGTTCTGTTTGCTTTATGGGCATGTTCATAGGACTATGACATTTAATGAAGAGATCTTTTTAAAGTATTGATAGCCATGAGTAAATTACACTATGTTTGATCTGTGTTAAAGATTCAAAGACCAAGGTCTTTGCATAGAACTTAGAATAAAAATGTAATTAGGTTACATCCCTAAAGTCTGATATATCTTTAAACAAGACTGCAAATGAAACTTTATTAAAGCTTCAAATGAATTATTTCTTTGCTTTTTTAATTCTTTTTCCACTCTCTTCTCTTTCATGTCTATTACTGACATTGCTGCTTGTATCTTACCTGTCTTTTCCAGGGTATTTTAATTATTTACTGCTTAATGAGTAGTAATGAACTGAAGCTTCATTCAAAGCTGCCCACTCACAAACTTTTTTGCTTCAAAGCTTTGCAAGGTCTTGGACTATAGCAGCTGAACTGGCAGGTGTCATCATAAGCTTTCCTGAAGGCCATGTTTCCTTTCAGTAATTGATAAAGCAGGGACTGTTTCCAGAGGTACCTTCATAGTGGGACTGAGAGCTGATGAGGTTACATGTCCTCAGCCAGTTTCAACAGTCTGTAGAAGTCACAGGTAAAACAAATATTATGAAGCTATTAGTAAAAATATATATCACTCTTCAGAGGATCATAGAATAATTCAAGTTGTAAGGATGCTCAGCAGGTCATTAGTCCAACCTTCTACTCAAAGGATCCTTCTGAGGTAGATTAATCTACGAAACACCACAGCTCCAGTGCTGGACCATTGCATCTGGTATTAAATTTATTATTGGAAGCTGTTAAAAGTAAGAGGAACAGGGTAAAATTTCAATAAAAAGTAATCACTACCCAAAAAAAGAAAAATTTCAACTGAGGCAAGCATTTTACATGAATTAGCAAAAACAGTAATTTAGTCAGACTAATCTGCTTCAGTGTCACTTTCTGTATTTAAAAGATAATTATCATATTGCTCTTTGAAATTAAATAGTAATAGAACTTGTTTTCATTTGGTTTTGTTGAGCTATACAAAACCCTTAAACACTGATAAACAGAACTGTAAAACTTGTGCCATTCTTCAATATTCATCACTGTGTTTTCACCTCCCTCCCCTCTCTGCGTTTGGGTATCTGCATATAAACAATGAAATATTTGTGAAACCTGAAGTGTGAGCATCCCACTGAGTGTGGGCCTGCTCTTATTCAGAGCCTGGAGCCTTACACTGAGAGCTTCCTGAATACATTTTGCATCTTAGGTAGCCTTTGCATACAGAAAGAACTTTGATGCTTTGCAAACATGAAAGAAGTAGGTTTGAAGGTTGTTGTGAAGAAAGAATTCCATTCTCTTTAAAGTGGGCATGTTGTCATTCAGCTAGCATTCAACATTGTTGGCAATGTTCTCCTCTAGATTAAAATTGACATATATTAAAAAAGTGATTGTTTATAACTTTATTGTTTATTTTAGTAAACAATATCATATATAATATAACATAATTAAGTTTATTTTTAATAATAAATCAGAAGAAAGCATCTCACAAATATTCCTTTCATAAAACATGTTAACCTAAAATGATAAAGGCATTTTAATTGTTAACCAAAATTTTCTGGGTTGGTTCATTTGAATATGAATGTAGGGCAGAAAAGTTAGTGGAGTTTTCACATGGGATGTGTTCATTTGTCATGTTTTTTCCTGAAGTTGGATGCTGACCTCATAAGAGGACATTTTTCATTGAAGTTTGCATGTGGAGAAAGTGTTGCTTCATCAGTTTGTGCAACTACAGTGTAGCAAAGCCTTCAGAAATTCTAAGTTGTACCTCAGACCTAAACTTCTGTGAAAATCCATCAAATCTGAACATTTTTTTCCATAGTTAAGCCTAAAACAAAGGGAAGAATTACTGATACAATGTACTTTGGAACTGCACAATTTTATCTTAAATCTCTTCCACAATTTTTGTCTTGCTTTTGCAGATGGCACATGAACTCAAGTTTTTATATCTGAGATCAATCACAGTGACTTCTGCACAACTAATTTTACTTCAGGAGTCCAGAGTGGTTCAACTATTTACTGAATAAAAGCCTTATTTTGTCCTTCCTTTACCATTTTAGATTTTACATTATGATTAGGATTAAATCACTCTTTGATTTATAATTGTCTTTCATATATGTCTATACATTATATTTTGTACCACTCATTGTAATGTATATGTGAGGTCTGGGTGCATATCATTTTGGGGGAAATCATGTAATTAACACCACATTTTCTTTGTAGAGTTACTCTGAGTAGCAGCAATCCACCTAGGGAGTAGCTGTATTTCTCTTAGAGAAAATCTGGGAGATTTTTATGTAGAGCCAGAAGCAACTTAAGGAGGCCTGGAGCTAACCCAGAATTTTGAGGGTACAGTGGCTGGTGCAGTAAATGGAAGGAAAGGCAAGAGGAGAATATTTGTTCCAGACTCCCCTGCATCAGAGGCTGTTCCTCCTGTACTTAGTCTTTGTGCTTTCTTGTAAGAACAAGAAATCTTTTCACAACAGCTCTTCTGATAATGTGCTTTCCTGATAATTACAGTTTTTTTGTCTTGCTGGTCCACAGTAAACTGTCCTCAAAGCACCTGTTGTTTCAACTGCCTGTGGGAAACCCTTCCCTCTTTGCAACTGAGTAGCTTTGGCAGCAGGAGGGGTAGGAATTGAAGAGTAGACAGGCAGCAACCAGAGAAACTAATGTTATTCCTAGATTGTGAGGTATCTCTTAAAGAACCCTTTAAGCAGCACCTTTTTGGGGCATATTTAATATTGCAATGTGTAGCCGATATAAAGTACCAGGTACTGTGGGTGCTACAATATGCACTGCCCTTGAAGTTTGTATAGGTATATTTTGAGTATTTGAGCTTTAAGACAAGTAATTTAGGTCCTCAGGGCACAAGACTATAGATGATCTAATGGACACTGGATTCCTGGAGGTCTGTTTTTCTTTTCAACCAACAGGTACTTACTTGTCTAATGTCAGCACAAATAACATGTCATTCTCTAAACTGTAATACCAAGGATTAGCATAGACCCAGACAAAGAACAAAAAATACCATCTTTTTGCTCTGCAGTCTCAGTCCACAAATGTTGTATCAGAGATTTTGTGATGCTCAACTTTGTTTTTACCTCCTTCCTTCTCCTTTATGTTCTCAAGCCTTCAACTTAAGAGGCGTGCTATCAATTGACCTTTTGCAGGTTAAACTCTAGGGAGAGATCTACTGGTGTATTGGCAAATTGGGGAAACTGTCAGAATACCCCATGATGAACCAGCATGTTCATTACAATGTTCTTATGAATGTTCTTTTGCTAAAATTTCCTGTGGAATCTTTCTGAAAAGTGTTACCGGCTCCTGTATAGTAAATGAAAATAACTTTTTATCCTTTATCTTACAAATACTCATCTTTATTGTAGCCTGATGATTGGTCGTTTTACAGGAAACTTGTACATTTCTGGAACGGCAAAATTTTATCTTGGATCTCTTCCACAATTTTTGTCTTGCTTTTGCACGTGGCACATAAACCTAGGTTCTTGCATGTGAGATCAGTCACAGTGACTTCTGCACAATAAATTTTACCTCAGGAGTGCAGAGTTGTTCAACTATTTACTGAATAAGAGCCTTGTTTGATTCTTGTGAGCTTTTTTCCACCTCCCAACACATCTCTGTTAAAAGAGTCAGAAGAGCCTCTGTAGATGGTGGCTCACATGGGAAACTGTGACAGATTCTTAACTAGTTCATGAATAGTGCTACCATAATTATCGTAATTGAATATAGGAAACTAAAAGTAATACAAGAAGTTTAGGCAGTTAAACTGAAATGTAAGCCTGTATCTTTTAGAACAGTAATAACATTTTTATTTTTTTGCCACCGTTAACTGTTGCTTCAAGGAGATTTTATGTTCACATTCTACAGTGAAAAAACTGATTACAAAAGATGTCCTAGTTCTAGATTAAAATATACTATGACACACACAAAGTTTTATTGTTCCTTTAGGTCATTATTTTAAGCTGAAATGGAATATTTTCTGAAATCCTCAACAACTGTTTACAATTTAGAATTAACTGGGCTTTCCAATTAGACTAATGCTGCTGAAGAAATGCACCTAACAGACCCATCACGGTTTTGTGCAGTTGTTTCTGTGGCATTATTTTCAGGGGTAAATGTATGAGTTGGTAAAAAAGGAAATCATGGGGCCCTCTCAGTAATGCTGAGGCATGGAGCTAGAACAGGTCAGTCACTGCATTTTGCAGACTGTGACATTTTAAATTACCTGTACACTACTGGAAGCAATCTGTGAACCTAATTAACATCTCACCTAATTAGTGTCAGGACTGGATATAGGGAATTCTAGATAGTTTTGCACTGCCTTTATTTATTAAATACCACGTTATTCAAATTTGCTATCATTAATTTCAGTATTGAAAACTTCAGATTTGTGTGCTGTTTTCTTAAGTGGGAGTAACTTTTTTTTTTTTCTCCTTCAAGTAATCAATGCACTGCTGAATGAGTTCATTTTAATGCACTCAATCATGCCTCTAATGTTTGTAGCTTACGGGCGCAAGCATCAGTAATGCAGGAATGTTATATGGCTTTAGTTTGGGCCATTTCATAAAATATTCATGGAATCAAAAATGTGCATCAAAATAGCGGCTGGGAGAATTACATTTATGTGCCTGCTTTTATGGCAGCTTCGCATTTAAACCCATTTGTGTTAATATCTAGTCAATCTTTCTACTTAAAAAAAAAAAAAAAATCAAAATAGTGGTCTCCATATGTACCCCATTTGGTTTGATATCTATTTTGACATAACAAATGTATACTTTTGGAGTGGGTTTTAGGGAGGGGAATTATAAAGGAAGTTTTAGATAATGCAAAAACGTTTCTCTTCAGTATTTACAAAATTACATTGAGTTCTTTTGCTTGAATGAATAGATTTATTTTTTTAACTTCTAAGCAACTCAGTGAAAACAGTAGCACAAATCTTTATGCATACATGTGTAGTTGCTATGAAAATGAGAGTAATTTCTAAAATGTGATACTGTTAGTGGCAGTGTCATATATAATTGTTTAAAACTGATTTTTTTTACTCCAGAAATTATATTGTGACAGTGTTTACCTCCCATATGTAAGTTAAACCATTGCTGATAGGGTTTCTTTTGTTATATCTTGAGCTACATTAAACAATAACATTTTAGAAGTGGTAGTGTGTATGTTTTAGGAGTTATATTTCTGGTTTTTTAATTGTTTTATAAACAGGGAAGAGATACCAGAGATTCTCAGACTCCATCTGGTATACACTGAACTAATTTCTGCATGGCAGTGGGAAAAGAAATGTGCAATTGCTATTAATATTATTGACTGAAAATAGCTATGCTGCTTTGTGTAACATTTTGCAAATAGGTTTTTCAAGTATACATTTCCTAGAAACATCTTCTGGATTTTTGTCTTTGAATTCCTAAGAATAGCATAGAAGATACACTATGACAAACTATTCCAAGTGATTTTCATACCCATTTTTCCTCTCATTTTGCTGCTCTTTTTAAAAAATTTTATTTCAGTTGCTAAGTAATTTAAAACTTGTCACTGCTCAGGTGTCTCAGAAATATTTTGTAATTGGCTTATTACTTTATTTTAATTTTTTCAAGATTTTCAGACAGCGTCTACCAATTTCTACATCTAACAGTTGCAGTAGTTCAGTGTTTAAAAATTGGAATGCACTGGCCGGATCAATTCCAACTGAACTGAGTCAAGACAGTGACTAAACTTGCCACCAGAACACTCCCCCCTCCCCTAGAACCCCCACCCCCCTTTCGCATTATTTTTCCACAACATTCCAGGTTCACATAAACATTATGATTTAAAGAAACAGGCTGGTATGTTGTTTGCCAATGAGAACAAGGGATTTCAGATTATTTTCATGGAGAAATGAATTCCAAAGTCTAAAGTGTTTAACCTTCCATGAATGTGAGAGATCTCCAAATAGCTAGTATTACTTTAAAGAGTCTTCAATAATAAAAGGTATAGCCATGTAAGGGCTTTCTGGTCAGGAATTTGATCACTTCCTCATTTAGGATTTTTTTTATTTTCTCAGCAGCATATTTTTGGTGTTTCTTTGAGCAGATTCTATTACTTTTTACTTCATAATCTTTTTTGATAGTTCAGTGAAGCCAAATGTAATTTAGTTCCATTTGAATACTAACAAAAATACTATATTGCTTTTGTATTTTGAAAGTTGATGTTGATGGATTGTTTTTGAAGAGGTTTCACTGAGATCTGGCAAAAAGGATGTCAGGTCACAGCTCTTATGGTTAGGTCAACTCTTAAGAACTATGGGGTACATGGAATATATGAGTTCAATTTCTAGTCTGACAGAAACTTTCTCAGGGGACATTGCAAATGAGGAAGCATGGGTAAGAATTACCATACCTGATAGTTCTAACAATCTAAACAGTAGTTCTGAAGGTTGCACGCAGTATTTACTTAAATGATGTGTCCTGTTAAGAGATGACATTACTGAGTCTTAGGAGAAACTCAGGTACTGTGTTTAGCTTCAAATTATGCAGCTGGGTGGTACCATTGCTTTGTTTGCTGCATCCCATTCTTACTAGAAGTTTTTGAGTTACATGTGAATCAAACTCTGTTATTCTAAAGAATCCATTACACATGTAGTGAAACTAGATCTCTTAAGTGTACAGCAGTATCCTTTCAAAAGGACAATCAGCTGTTTAATAAACTTTGAGGACAATTCCAAGGCAGACTCTGCATATGCTTATCCAAGTGGATGAAATGCTAGATCGAGCTATCAGCATTGAGTTTGAACTCAACTTTCCATCATTTATCCCAAAGCCAACGCCAGCTTCTTCAATTCATATCTTACATCTGGATTTAGCAACTTGGATAGCTAGAGTTCTGTTGACTTCTGAGTTGGACTTCCCCTAAAAAGTTAGATGCACTGGATAGGCAGAAACTCAAATTCAGATTGGAAGTCTCTGTAGAATGAACAAAAGTTTTCATCTTGGTTTAGCAAGTCTGCATCTCTGTTTACTAAGTACTGTCAGTGAATACTTAAACAGCTCGTACTGGCCATGATAATTTCATTTTGCATTTCTTTTGGAAACAATGTATTTATGATTTCCTGGGTTTTTTTGCAGGATCTGATAGCTACTCTGACAATAAGATTTTTCCAATGTTTAGGGCCATCTCATTGGTATCAGTCCCTAGCTAGAGTGGAACTGAATAAAGCTTGCTGTCTTCCCTTCCATCTGGCACTTTTCAGCACTTTTTGTTGTACCTTCTGGGACTCTTACTTGAATCATAGGTTATAGAGCCTTAAAATGATTTGTCTGTGAAATGAATTTAATTAATTGCTTCTCTGAAAGAGAAGTTTCTTGTGCTTGTCAATTTTAGTTGTACTCATTTTCTTAATCTGAGAAGTTTATGTGAAAATAGATTTAATTCTAATAAAGTTAGGAGTTACATTTTATATTGCGAAGTATGGTTATAAAAGGGTAATATATGCAAATGAAAAATCTAAATTAAGTTAATAAGACAAATCTGTCTTAGCTGTTCCACTGCCTCTGAGTTGTCTGGAGGCCTGGGGAACTAGTCCCATTTTCTCTTGGAATGCTTAGAGAAGGTCCTTCTCCAAGCTTTTCTCCCTTCCTTTCCTACAATTGAGAAGCAACTTTTCTCCGTCCTTGTTGTTTTTTGCAATTTCCATGCAGGACTGTAAAAGTTATCTTCAAAACAGTAATAATTCCTTATAAATTATGTTTCAGAAGATGTGTAAATTGCAAACACATCTAAACTAAACTTTGTTTAATAGAAGTAGCAATTGATATATTGCTGATCTATGGGACAAGATTACTCCATCGTGCACACAAACTTAGAAAGAAGGGTCACATTCACAGTTCTCCCTGCAATAGAACAGTCTTTGCAAAACAAGGTACTGTGACCAGAATTCTTTTTCTCCTCTTATATATGTAAATGTTCTCATCTTACCTGCTTCCCAGCACTTTTTCTGTACCCATTATATATAAAGAAAAACTGTTCTCTTCTTTCAAGGGGTTTGGAATTTACAGTGTCCAGAAATCCTAGATTGCATGTCTACACAGATAAATGTAGTTGAAGGCAGAGGGAAGGGAGGAAATACTTGCATATTAAAATGATTTTAACTTTATCTTCAAACTTTCCTACATTTGAAGACCTTCAAGTTTATTACTTCAGGTTAAACAATTTCTCTGTTAGTGATTAATGCTTTTCCAGTACATTTGCTACATAAACTCACCAGAGTTGGCCTAGTAATAATTATTAAATTAATTACTTTCAATAATAATCCTTTTTTTGTCAATTAATTTATTTGAATAAATGTGGTTCCTCCTCCCCGCATTTTTTATACCTCTATTATCCCCATTTCAAATCTTTCAGCATAGGTTTTCATTACAGCAAAAAAAAAGCTTGAGGAGCAGTTTGAATTGTGATTATTTATTCATAGATGTGATTTTGAAATATGAGATCTACAAAGACTATATTAATGAATCTATAATAGATGTATTTTCTAGAAATTTCTGACTTTACATCCTTGGGATCACACATCCCCAACATTGTGAATCTACAAAGAAAAGCTAATTTAAAAAATAGTAAGTTTAAATTACAGCATTACTGTAAACTGTGAGATTTGGCAATATTTTCAGTGATCTGTAGGTTATATATTGAAGATGCTTGAAAAATCGATGAAATTATTGGCTGCAACTTAGTTCCTAATGAGAAAATTATTATAGACTAATAACTTTTTGAAATGTTGTTGATTACACTGATTGTAATTACAAATTCTATTTTTCAGGTCGTGTTATGAAAGCTGCTGAGCATTATGAAGCGTTTTATCAGCTAACAGAGGGTTTGACATGGAAAGTTGCAACAGGCCACACTTACAATTCGCTGGCGTGTGAACATCTCTGGAGAATTTATACCTTACTAGCAGACAAAATGCTAGAAACCAAAGAACACCAACAGGCCATCAAAATGCTAAAGAAAGCTTTAAGACTAGCAAAAGAAGGCAGGTGGAAAATAATACTTTCACATTCTTTTATTTGATGTGCATGCCATGATTTTCCCAGGAGTGGAGTGGGAATTGTCAAGTGTTTGACTGGGTGATTATTTCCTGTTAAATTCAAAGACAAATGCTATCAATACACATCCAGATCTCACTAAAGCAGAAATGCATTCTTGCTGACAACAAAGAATCTTTTAGATTCCTGAAAGCTTTATTTCCAAAAAAACACAAACCACACAACCTTGTGGGAATAATAGTATAAAATGGTTGAATCTATAATGAGAAAGTGAGCTCAGTGGTGGAAGCTCAGCTCAATGAATTTGATTGGCTAGTTGTTGTTGATCTGGCAATTTTTGAGTTATATTATCTGCTGGATCACTACCTTTTCACACTACATGGTTATTTAGGACTTGCAAAAAACAGTTTTCTATCACAAGCAAACAAGATTTCTGCTGTATATCTTAATACACATAAATACTTTAAAACCTAAAGTAAAAAGTTACAGAATCACAGAATAGCTGAGGTAGGAAAGGAGATCTGGATATCATCAGGGTCAACTAGAGCAAGCTGTGCAGGACTATATCCAACCAAGTTAATAGTATCTCCACATGTGGAGACTCCATAACGATCCTGGAAAATATTTTCCACTATTCAAATACCCTGAAGTATTTTGTTGAGCTCAGATGGAATTTCATTTTGTGCCCCTTGCCTCTTGTTCTGTCTCTGAGCACCACTGAGAAGAGCCTGGCACCTCTTCTTCACACTCTGCCATTAGAAATTTGTACACTTTGATGAAATTCCCCTCTGAGCCTTCTGTGGTCTGAACAGTCCCAGCTCCCTTAGCCTCTCCTCCTAGGACAAATGAGCTGAGTTCCTTAGTCACCTTTGCAGCCCTTTTCAGGACTCACTCCAATACATTCTGCCTAATGCAGCCCAGGGAGCCCCTTGGTCGCCTTTGCCATGAGTGGCCATTGGTGTCTCATGGGCAACTTGTTGTCCACCAGGAAACCCAGGTCCTTCTCTGTCAATCTTCTTTCCCCCAAGTCAGCCCACAGCCTGGGCTGGTGCCTGGGATTCTCTGTCCCCAGGTGCAGGACTTTGCATTTCCCTTTTCTGAGCTTTATGAGAGTGCCAGCAGCCCATCGCGCCAGTCTGCTGAGGTTCCTCTGAATGACAGCACAACCACCAACCTGGTGAATCAGCCATTCCTCCCCAATTTTGTTTTTCCTGCAAACACTCTCAGGATGCACTTGGTTGAACCATCTAGGTTATTGATGAAGGTATTAATCAGTGTTGGTGCCAGTATTGAACCCCGAGTACAGCATTAGTGACTGGTCCCCCACTGGACTTCATGCTGCTGCTTACAGCACCTTGATGCCAGCAACTCAGGTGGTTTTCAGGCTACCTTACTGTCTATTTACCTAAGCCATAAGTGATCAGCTTGTGTATGGAGACGTTTTGGGAGATGGTGTCAGAAGATTTACTAAAACTGAGAGGAGCAGCATCCACTGCTTTCCCTTCATCCACCAAGCCAGGCATCTTATTCTAGAAGACTGCCAGGTTGGTGAAGCACAATTTTTCTCTCATAAATTCATGCTGAATACTCCTGGTTACCTTCTTGTTTAAGAAGCTTTGACCATGTCTGGTTAAGTTTAAAATTAGGGGAAGTTAGAATAGCATTTTAATGTTATATATAATGTGGATGTTGATCAGCTAGAAATACCATGCTCTGAATCTTCTCTTACACATGGGAGGGAACAGAAAAGAAGTCAAATCTTACAAGTTGACTTTATGAAAATACACATAATTTTCCAGAGTTTTCAGAAATCTTACTAATATTTGTTTCTCAAAGGATGCTGTTAAATGTCCATTTTTTCAGACCTAATTTTCCTAGATGATTATCATAGATGATTGTTGGAGTGCTTCTCAGAACTAGGATAGGAAGTCTCGAATAATCATCTTTTTCTGTGCACAGTAATTCAAGAGCCTTTCATGGTGTTCCATAAGGGGCATATTTTGCACAGGAATTGCACACACAATTAATATAGATAGAATAAAACTTCCAAAAATGGGAAGAAAAAAATTAAAAAGTTAAAAATATTTTTTTAAAAATTATTTTTTTTCTACACATAAATGTATGATGGTACAGGTAAACAGTATATTACAGCCATCTATATAAAGGTATAATTCAGTGAAGCCAAGGCATGTTCCTAAAAAGAAATATCTTTATTAGACCAGCTCTTGGAAAAAACTAACTAGATTTCAGGCATCTAAGGTGATTTTTTGCCTTTTTTTTTTTTTTTAAGTGCTGGAAAATAATTTTTTTATTATTATTGTATTTTCTTCAATTATGTCAATACTAAAGAAGACAAATTTCTCATCTTGCCTCATCTCATGAAAAAAAAATATAATTTTAAAACACCATTTGAAATCTGAATGCTTTTATGTGGTAATTCTTGGGGAATAAGCCAAGCTGGACTTTTGGGGCAGGAATTCAATGCAAAAACATTGCAAATGCTTTTTTTTTTTTCTTGTGAGGGTGTATGGTTGTATTTGAGTAAGTTTTTCTTTTAATTTTACAACTAAATAACTGACTTTGGTTTTATGTGCAGTCCACTTTAGCTGATCTGTTTGGTGAGCTGCCTGTTTAGATCTTTTCTCTTGGGAGTATGGATCCGAATACTGATAATGCCGATACAGTTAATTAGCTGAAGACAGACATGTTTACCCAAAAACTTCTTCACCTTTTCCAGCTGCTTTTCTTGATCAAATACAACCTTTTAGGTTTTTTTGCAGCTGTTGTCTATAATGCATGCTTAACCCATAGCTACAGCAAAACTGCTGCTACTTCTTCCTATTGCTGGTGGAAACTGCTGGGAAAGAAGAGGCTGTCAAAATGCATCTGATGCCTTTCCAAAATGCACTGAGCAGGCAGGTGTTCCAATGCCCTTACCTCAAATCAATCACTTTCCATAGATTCCTGAGACATGTAGTGTATGTCACTATGTGTAGTATACTTGCCATCATTCTCTTTACATTTAAGCTTTAGATGTTTTCAGATGAGTTCTCCAGTCCCCTTTCCAGAACCACAGCCTCTGTCTATGAAGCCCCTATTAAACAACTTAGTTAAACCTGTACTGGCTCTGGTTGCCAGCTGTCATATCCATTCTATCCTTCTGGACCATCATCTATGTTTATTTTGTTTTATGAATTAGGATTAGCTGTTACCCACTTTGGACTCCTAGACTGCTCTTAAGTAAGAAAGGAAGCATTCTATATCCTTAGCAACTTTTAACTTATTATTCCTCTGTGAAAATTTGTTTCTATGTCTTTTTGCCTCATTGTTTGTTAGATTAGTATTAGTGAAATAAAACCTGACAGGGAAAAGTGTGATGCACTTCAGTTATCAACTGCCTGTGAAGAGTTTTCTGTGACTAATGCTTGCAAGTATAAATTACCCCTTTTTTAAGCTACTCTATCCTACAGTAGCTTGCAAAAATAACAGTGAGAATAAGAAATAAGAACCTGGTTTACTGATAGTTCTTTCTTGGTGTTTCACCAAGATTCACATTAGCAGTGTATCGGTCCATATAATTTGTGTTTCTATTTTAGGATTTATGATATACATCTGCTTTTCTTTATATATGCTATTCTATTTTATATTCAAATATATATAATGAGGATACTATGATTTCCTGTGAGCATTTCATGACAGAGAACTTTACAGCATGTTAAAGTGATTGCACTGCATTACTTACTGGAAGATATTTTCTCTAACTTCGTTGAACTTTCTTGTTTAAGTTTTTTAAAATCCACAGCCTCTATTTTTAGTTACTACTGTGTGTTTTTGGAAAGAGACGAATGGCAAGGCTAAGGAGAAGGAAGAAGTTACTACAGTATTTACATATCTATGAGTTATTTAAGAACCTGCAAGAACTGTCTGTACTAATGTAATTTTGTTCAGATTACATGGGTAACTGTAGCTTTAATCCTTTCTTTAGGAGGTGATATGAAGTTGGAAGGAGAAGCTGCATATTGCTTAAGTTTAGCATATAATTTTGCTGGACAACAAGAGGAAGCATTATCAGTAAGTTTATTTTAAAGTGGTTTTAGCTTTTCAAATGCCCTTTTCTGCCTCCTTGGCATCTTCTTAGGCATTTCTTAGAGTGAAAAAGACTTGGAGAGATTGGCTCACTGTCCCTTTATAACCATATCTAGTTCTATAGACAGGGATCCATGTGGCTTAAGCAGTTATGGTTCAAATGAATTCCAGAACTGATGGAGTCCAGGTTTCTATGCTTAGATCTGTAGAAGTAATATAAAGTGACAATTCAGATTACATGTGACTAGCTTTCTTGTTCCTGTATTCAAACAGGTTTTATGTAGTTAAGGTTTTGTATGAAATAGCAGTTTTGCTAACTAGTTTCATACAGCATTCATAAGCAAGAATTAAAAATATATTGATTTATATTTTGAGCTTTTCAGAACATCAGGAATTTAGAATAAATACTAATTGCTTTTTGTATGAAAAGCTGTAGTGCTGATGCAATCCCTTCTGTTCAAGCTTGAGTTCAAGCTTCTCTTCTCATGTTCCCTTGGAGACTGATACATAATTCTAAGACAACAAGAATTGTACACACAGAACTCTACTCTGGTATGAAGGTTCCTCAAATTCATTATAGGTCAGTGTAAGAGGAAAGGCAAGCATCAATTTGGTTTGTCTATGCCAGTCACCAGATAAGTCTCAGTCTTCCACGATCCTTTTTAAAATGTTGTGTGGAAAATTCATGTATTTGAATATTTACAATATTTTGAATATTGATTATTGCAATTAACCAGCTGGATAATTGCTATTTCTAGTTCTCTTTGCTTCTTTAACTGCAGAGTTACTCAGTATTTTATTAGTGAATGTTTTATAGAGGTCATTCTCTGTCTTATTTGTCATGGTGGTGTATTTTTTTCAGAAATAGACCAGATGAAGTCACAGTGTAAATTAAACACCAATTTCAATATTGTTTGCTTGGCTTCTGCAGTGCAGGAAGGGTTCTAGATTTCTGTCTTGAAATATCCTTTTAGATGCTTTTAATGATTTGTGACACAGTTTTTCCAAAAGTTATTGACCATCTTAAAACAATGTCTTCAAAGCAGGTAGGCCTGTCTTCCATATAAATCAACTGAATGCTGGAAAGTGCAAGCCTGTCAACGTCTGTAGCTGAATGTGAAAATATTTAAAAATTAAAAAGCTACATATAGTTCTGCAGAATTGTATCTAATAGTTGCAACAGCAATGAGAATAGGATGTTTGGTCTCTTTCAAGTATACAGTGTAACAGATTAGACTAGATTTATTTTTTTTTTTACTGAAACTAGTCTGCTTTTTTTTTGACTGACCACTGTGCCACCAATCTTACCTGATCAACATTTCTTTTAAGTTTCTGAGAGTCACAGTAAGCTGTGTGAGTGATGAAGAGCAGCAAGATAAACAAACGTGCTAAATAAAGAAGCCTGCATGCACATTTGATCTCTCCATCACAGGAGAAATTAATTAAGGAACAAGACTACACAGTCTCCATGATATACAAAGGCTCAAACTGGCCTTGAAAGAGTCAAAAGTACTAGGTGTCCTGGCATTTTTCCTTAGGATCCATTTTGCTTACATTTTATAGATACTCCTTTCCCTTTGTTGCTCCCCCCACCTCCTGCCAAAAAGTTACAGCAATCATTTGGAAGCTCCATTTCTTCTTGTCACATGCAGAATTATTTTTTTTTAAGGAAGCTTTTAATTTCATTATGTACTACTAGTAATTCAAATATATATGTAATAGGTAGTGCCTGTTGGTTTTAGTCCTACAAAAACACCAGACATGTAAGGAGAGCAATGGGGTTTTTTGTTAAAAGGGGAAGAAAATCTCTGTAGTACAATACATAAATGATATGTTATGTTAAGAGTACTGAATGCTATTTTTAAAGTAATGATAGTACCAATACTTTTCAGTGTAAATAATGTAATGTTATATTATAATATAGTGGCATTTCCTAATGTAATGGCATTTCCAGTTACATTACATAAGAAAGCTATGAAGGACTTTCATTCAGAACATATAATGTGTGTGATGGGTAAAATTTAGTTCCTTTTGTCCTTAACAGTGATCAATACAGATAGCCATAAAATACCAGTGGTTGACAGTACTGTTGAGCACAAGTTGTCTTCACTCTCCAATTAGAAATCATTGCCTAAAATTTACCCTTCTGTTCTCATTTTAATGGTCTCTGTATCCAAGGGGAGCTCAGATGCTTACAGAGATGAAATCATTGCCTCCCATTCCCAGAGGGTTACTGGTTATCATTACACATAACACGCAGACAATACTGCTAGGAGCCAGTTTGCCTCATGGTAATATGTAGTTCATCACCAGCTTCTGTAGCATGCTAAAGAGGTCTTGCCACACAGCTTGGGACTATTCGGGTTTAGACTCAGGGGTCTCAGCAGTTATTTTCCTGCTTTGCATCAGTTTTCATCTTCTTTATCCTTTTGTGCTGTGGTCCACCTCAGGCAGTCTCCTTCTAGGGGAATCTGAAAGGAGCAGCTGTTACAGATACCATTTCCTCCAATTGTTGCCACTTGGTTCCTTTTGCTGTTCAGAGTGCTACTCCCTCCCCCAACATGCACACACGGTAGCATGCATATAAACTTGTTTCTCTTTCATTCATGTCTTCTAGCAGAGTGGAGAAGCATATGTTCAAAATATTCATTATCTGATGCAGTAATTAAAGGTTGAAATGATTAAGCTGCAGCCTATTATACCAAAAATATGCAGTCGCTTTGTATCAAATGAGCTAGTTTTGTTGGAGAGGGTTTTTTATTTGCTAGGCACTTGGTATATAATCTAAATTAATTTGATTTGGTGTAGAATCTGTATAAATTGATTTAGTCATATTTGATATGTATGATTGACTTCAGTGAACCTATTCAGATATAAAAACGTGTGTGCAAGTTTAAAAGCCCAAGAACTAATTACATTCAATAGCAGTGTGGTATGTTAATAATATTTTTCATATGATCTGGTTTATAATCAAGTCTAATGGCTTTTCCATAAAATATGACACAAAAAAAATAATAGTTCACATTTTATAGATTTTACCCTAAACATCATATCTTTACCAAGGATAGTTCTTCATCTAGGCTAATTTTAAAGTAAAAGTTATTGTTACCTGTTTTCTTCAGACTGGTATAATAAGCTAAGTATTAAGTGAAACACTTCTGTTTCACTAGATATCTTGCATGAGGTATTGTAATCTAATGCTTGATGTGGGAATATATTTTTTTAAACTGGGCTTTCAAGAATGCTTCAAAGAGTTGGACTTCAAGGGGTTTTTCTCTTTCAACTAGAGTTGTATCCCAAATCATTAGGAAAATTCCAGCCCTCATCCCTAGTCTGAGTAGTATTTTTTCTGTCTTCCTTTATTTTGGATATTGACTCTTGTGTTTCAGATAAGTTAGATGTTTAAATAATAGAGGCAGTGTTCATGAGTACTTAGACTCATGCCAAAATAAATGTGGTAATTTATGACATAATGCTGTGTGCATGAATTGCAAGACTTACGATATACAAGCCACAGGCACAAAATTATCAAGAAAATTTATGAACTTGCAAAGACATCTTCACATTCAAAATGACCTTATTAAAGTAATCAGAGGTGATTTGTGACCATAAAGTTAATGTCAGAAAAAGTCTATGTCGAAATAACTGAAAATGTTGTCTCAACTCATGCAGCTAGAGAGAATAGAAGTAAATTTATCTGGGATGCAGGTATCTGAAGTTAGCACGGACAGCATATTTTAACAAATTATATTGATTATATCTACTTAAATAGATTATACCCATATGTATGTATGAATTTGGTGAATCGAGGAGGATCTTAGCAAGTAAAGAACTCCAAAAGGTAGACTGAATGTTATCCTCTTTTCTCCCAAACATTGTGAAAGGTCTTTGAGAGGAATGAGCATCATTCCCTTGAGATTTGCTTACTATTCTAGAAGGCTGAACTTCAAGACACCTTTCTGCCAATGGTGTCTGGATAGACCACTGAGCTTAGGTTTAAGATTTCATTACTGCTACTGCAAAAAGAAACACTTAAATGGAGACTCACAAAACACATCAAAAGATACTATTCAATGGAAATAATTTTAAATTTATTTCTTTTAAATCAGCTATATTGCCCTTTTTTCTTCTGGAAGTGATATTTAGCCATTAGTAATGAAGTATAACATTTTCAGCTTAACAAATGACTGTCATGTGCTTGAAAAAACATCTTAGCATACCAGTTTAAGAAAAGGTCTCATAATTCCTAGAGGCTTGACTTCTATTGAAGCAATTTTTACATTGTTCTTAAAACTCTACTCATATTGAAAGTTTATATTTTTCATATTTGAGGGATAAAAAAAAAGAGAAAACTCTGAGTGATCTTTGAACGTACTGACTTCTGATTGATTTGAATATTATGATGGATTATATACAGAGAAAAGTTTTCTTCTTGAAGGCATACAATTAGAGAACCAATTCTGAAACTGTTAGTGTCTGATCATTCAATTAATTTTTTGTTGCTAATTTAGCACTTAATTCTTAAAGTAAAAGGAAGATCTAGCTTTTTATTTGGGTATAAAAGTTAACAGTCTCTTACTGAAGGAAAGATTTCTTCTGTTGGTTTAATTTAGATAATAATTTTCCTATCTTAGCCAGTTTCTTGTAAACCAGAGGGGGGGGGAGGGGAGGAGGCCTAGAGGGGCAGTGGGGAAGAAACCCAAAACAGGGAAAGTGTTCTGAGTAGCCCTGAGATGGAATTACTGTTTTCCTTCAGTATTTTTTTGTATACCACACCGATTTGCATCTTGGTCATATGATATCCCCTACAATTCCCTTGGAACATGGTATTATTTTCCTTTCTAGTCTTTAGTTCAAATTGCATTTCATTTGGTCAATGGCATCAGAATAACTCCCTTCAGTAAGCTGGATTTTTGTCAAGATAAATGTACCACAAGAATACCCTTAAGAACACTCTTAATACACAAGAACACTCTTAAATGCAGTGGCTGCTGCACAATTGCAGTAGACAAGTTATACAATAATTATAAAGCATAAGACAAAATATAAAATATATTTAAAAACCTGTTTCTTGATTACAAGTAAATCAGATTATCAAATTCCATGTTTTCCCATGACAACGATGAAAATAAATGCTCTAGTGACTTGTTGATAACAACCTTACTTTTCAGGAGTCTCATGTTTCATAA
This sequence comes from Apus apus, assembly GCF_020740795.1. NCBI lineage: Eukaryota > Metazoa > Chordata > Aves > Apodiformes > Apodidae > Apus > Apus apus. The sequence continues at coordinate 56,882,634 of NC_067285.1, read as the reverse complement.
AACTGCCTACCAAAATGCTATAAATGGGTGAACTTTCATCTCATTCATTACAATTTTAAATTTAAATTATTCATACACATCAAAAGAACAAGACAACTGTAGTGAGCTGCGGATTTGACTGCACATTCCCTCAGACAAATCTATAGCACCTTTTCAGAATTTTAGGACTATCTGACCACTGGTATTTTCAAGAATCTGAATACAAGTTAGTGACAAAAAGTTTAAAACCCCAATTCTGGGGGCTACGCATGGAGGACATTGGGGTTTTTTGTGATTTGTTTTTAATTTCCAAACAGTAGGAAAGTTGCTGGGTTTATATATGTTCATAAGGTTCATGGAGGGTTACTTAAAGTATTTATGTTAAACATCCTGAATTTAGATGTCATACTATTTAACATATCAAATGTGGCTTCCCAAACTTCAAACTTTTTTTTAAAGATTTTGATTCAAAATATCTATTACAAAATCACAAGTTTTATTATTACGTTATACAGACAAGCCCTTGCACGCACACACAGTGAGTTTGCAAAAGAACTGGAGGGGGCTACAGTGTGACATGAATTGTATGAATGAACCATTTCCGTGAAACTGGTGCTGGCTGTTATGTTAGAACTCAAAAGAAGCAATATGTCCATTACTGGAGTTTTGTTTAGCTCTTACATGTTGAAACATTGAGGACAAAGCCATAAAAACTCCTTAAACTGCTCTGCAAGGGGAGAAAAGTATTTTTGCATCAATTTTTCACCAAGGAACAAAAGGCAAAGCAATCATGGAGCCTTCACTCTGGTCCTGCCTTTTTGGTACTGCTGGTGGGATGGAAGAATCTCTGCTATTCTCTGCTGGGGATGGCTAGTGGAGATGGCTCTTCCTTATGCTTTCCCAGGCAAGGTAGGAGCCAGATTGTGATCACAGATAGACAGTGTCTGTTTTATGGGATATAAGGTTACAATTTGTTCACTTGCCCTGACTGAGGATTCTAAAGCTGTCTTCTATCATTTAAAAGTTGTGATTTAGGCAGACATCTTCTGCTTATTGTATTGAAACTTTTTTTAGAGGTGCTAATAAAATATACTTTCTTTTTCTTTTTCTTTTTTTTAAATAACTGCTGATATACAAGTTTCCACTCACTTCACTGCCACAGGCTAGGAACGAAAAAGACAAAGCAGTACCACTGTATCTTAGAGAGGTTATTTACTTTAGAGTTAAGACTGTATTAGACTTGTAGCTTAGGTGTGCTAAACCTTGGAACCTAAATGCTGTATGTAATTGAGGGAAAGAGATAGGTACAGTACGTCTTGGTTCATAGCTTGTATGATCTGTGAAACAATAGCATGAGATCTTAAGAACTGTCAGTAGTATGACCATTAGTGAAACTGCACCTATCATACCCAAGGCTGTAGCAAATGGCTGAAAAAAATGTATAACAAATTTCCTAATTCAGTTAGATAATATACTTACAGAAGTCAGACTTTTTATGTGTTTTGAGAAATGAAACATTTGTACCCACACTGTACAAACTCAGGAATTTCAGTGCTTACATGCAAATATATTCATAACCTGGGATGTTTTGTTTTCCTTTGTAAAGTTTTATTCAAATGAACAGGATTTTAAGAAAATGTCTACAAAGTAAGGCTTTTGAAATTAGATTGATTTCTCAAATTTATATAGTTCAAGCTACAGCAATTTACTTATTAAAAATGTGTTTACATTTCAGTTCTGTTATTCCCATTGACTTCAAGGGGACAACTCCTGTATTCAGGTGTACACAAATACTGAACAGTTTTGCTTGATCAGAGCCACCAATGGCTGGATTAGATAATAGGTCTTGATTTGGGCATCTTAAGAAATTTAAAATTTATCCTTTGATAGATAAATAACCTGAGAACTTAAAACACTGAAGCGTGCCAGTATAAAACCTAGAGCTTGCTGCTTCATTGCTAGAAGCAATTTGTTTTGCTGTTTTGCTTTCAGCTTATATATTATTTCAGAGCTGATCAAAATAATTGGTAGTAAAGTGTGAAATAAATTGTACTTCTAAATAAATCGATCTAACATTCCTTGGTACTTTGTGATTTTAGTAATATTAATATTTAAAATATTTATGTCTGAAATCTTTTTATGAGTATATATAGAAATAATGGCCACCATTTCATTTTGCTGTTTTCCATATTAGAGTATTACACAGTAAACATTGTAAAAATACTGTCTTTTAGCACTGAACAGGATGCAAAAAAATTCAAGGGTCTATTTATGTATAAATGACTGAAGTTTTATTCAGTCAACAAAAACAGTCTATTAATCCTTTTACTGCATTTCTCACATGGGCTAAAACTTAAAGAATAAGAGGTTTTCAGCTGAATGAAAACTTTTCCTTAACTTCCATATATGTATGCAGAAAAATAATGTTTATTAACTGGCTTATGAGGTTTTTATACCTTCCTAGTTTGCCTCTGCAATTTTTTCCATTGTGTTATGCAAATTTAGGGGCTTGGTTTTTTTGCTTTCATCTAGGAAAACTTATTGTAATTAAAAATATCTGTTCATGGGTGGACTAAAGATATTAATAAGCATGAAGCAGAATATTTATATGTGTTTTGTCTGAGAAATTATGGGCATTTAGGCATGCACATGCATATGGTATGATATAAATGTCTTAAGAAGCTACAGAATCTGACAGCCAGGTACATTCACGTAAACACCACAGTGTGATAAAAGCAGTCCAGACATCTGGATCACAGTGCTGCTATACAAAAACATTTCTGAACAATTCACATTAGTGCACTTACCCAAATTTCCAGTCTTTTCCCTTCTCCTTGTTTCTTTCTCTGCCTCTGCCTTTGTCTTTTATGTATTTGCAGAATCTCATTTTTCCTTTACAAGTCACTTCCATCTGCTTTTGTGTCAGAGTGGCCCCGGTGCCACATATCACAGGGAGGAATTCTCAAGATGATGGGCTGTATTCACATGACTACTTCTGTCTCAGCACTGTTTCATGCTTGTTGCTGCTCAGCACTCAGCACCACACTGCCTTGTTTTGTCAATAACCATTTATTTGTTGCTGGAATAGTAGCAACCATTACATCTGACCTCCCTGTTTCATCAATTATGGATAGATTATTGGATGTGAACATCTGCAAAAGCTTGCTGTTGAACTTACCTCCTGGCTGGGATTAGATAAAGTATTAAGCTGTTGTTTATTGTCAGGCCAAAACTCTACTGGGAAGCCAGGGAATTCCAAGACTAGCAGACTCCCATCAGCAAGCACCAAAAATTGTTTAGTATTGCCATCGTTTCCCATAAGATCGTAGCCATTTATTATTTACACTTATTACTAGTTGTTATAACATACTTGATAAAAGCTCTTGGCAGGCACAGTGTTTCCAGCTATTGTCACATCTGTCAGGATGGAAAGGATACATAAACTGTTTTTTCCTCTTATATTGCTGTTAAAGGGTAACAGATGAAGCTTCTTCACTCCAGACTGTTAAGCCATGCTTTATTTTGAAGAAATATGTCAATGGCTGGTTTGGAAAACATTACCTTCCCATACTAAATAAAGATTGCAACAATCTATGCTGGAGTAATGTATCTTGCAGTAAAGATTTCAAATTATACAATAACTAACTAAAATACCTGGTTTTGGTGTTTGGATAATTTTTTGCTTTGAAGGATCTGGCTGATTTTTAAAAATTTTTTTCATTTATTTTAATAAATCACTTTATGACGTATCGTAAATAAAAAGATTATTGAATTCCTACAAAGTTGTAGGCATAGCAAATCAGAATTAATATAATTATTAGTGGCACAGAAGGCTAGAATTAATAACTATAATACAGAAGCTAATACAGAAGCAATAAGAAGGATAGGAACAAAAGTTAACAGTTCTTCAGTCATCTGCACATTTCCTCTCTTTCACGTTTCCTGTGGAGCAAAATGTAGTGTACAGGGTGAACTCCTGACCTCACGTAAGCCAACAGAAGTTTGAAATTACTCTGGGGAAAGGAACTTTTTCAGTTAGTTACTTGTACTGACATATAATCCATTCAGAATCAAAGCACAATGCACATATTCTGAATATTATGCAAAGCATACAAGTAAGACTTGATGCAGGCAAAGAAACCTAGGTCTTATTTTGATAGACCATTAAGGAATGAGGGAAATGTTTGCCTTCCTTCTCCAGTCCTTCAAACAGATGCAGAGACGAGTGACCCTAAGCATGTATCACCATGCAGGTTTCTAGAGCACCAAGGTTAACATTGCACCTGATAGTCAAGAATAAGAGGGGAGGGAAGAGTGTGGACTGGGTGGAGTAGTTACCCCCTCAGGGAGAGTGTCAGTCAAGCAACACATTTGTGACAGCCATGTCCTATCAAGAGCCTGTGAAAGGTCTTGAACCAAGGATCCACTTTTATGTTTGACTTGGCCAGACAGACTTCTGGGTGGATTCTTTTACATCCCTCCCCATCCTCCTGCCCCTGATTCCCTTGCTCCAAGATCCATGCTTATGCTAGACATTATCCAAATACCCCCATTAAAGTGGAATAGTAGTAGTTCTGGAACAGACCAGATTGTCCTATTCCAGACAATTCTTTGTGTCTTTGTAGGAACAGTGACAAAGTTTGTACATTTCTGCCTGCCTTTTTTGTTTGTTTTGTTTCCATTTATTTATTGAACCAGTGCAGTCCAGTGTAATGGGGTGTGGCTATGGGCAAGGAGTTAACATTCACATTTGCAGAGTTAGAGTTGGTCAATTTCAGTTCTGAGAAAAGAGGCTAGAAAAACTAACCATTTTGGCAAATCAGGGACTACTCCCTCATTCCTCTCAGCACGGCACCCAGTTTCAGCATCCCTTCATGGTGAGCATGCAGACAGAATGCTGTACTGCTTCTACCCTGGGTGCTCATTGTGCCTGAACACGTTCAGTCTTTAACAAGATGCAGCCTGCCATTCAGTTGATATTGGTGTATTATTTTCCTGGGATCAATGAGCTCTGGTCATGGTAATCAATACATTACATGAACAATAAAATTTACTTATTGCAGTCCAGCCTCTCTCATGCTGCATTTTAGCCAAAAAAATAAATATGAATACATCTGGGTTTGTACTGGGAAGCTCTTCTTTGACCTTACTTAGATGGCCACAGGCATGTAACCACTCAAATTATGGTAATAAAGACTGCATTTGGGGGCATTTAAAATATGCATTTCTTGTGGAGCTATGGGAGAGTGTTCACTGGACTGCAAAATGCCCATGCATACAGTTCTATTGTCTTTTATTTTCACTGGATGGTATGGAAGTGATTGTTTAATGACTGTCAGAGCTATGTGTTTTTTCTGAAAGTATTTAAGAGGTACTAAGTGGTATGAGGCCAGTAGTCTCACTCAATTGCTTTCTGTCTACCAACACCTATTGCTGGCTCCAGAAAAATATTGTCAGATGCTGCTAGCCAGGCTGGGCCTTAGCCTGTTACTGCAGCGCCTGTCAGAAGTCATTAGCTAGTGATCTCTTTGACTAATGTTCCAGTTGATTGTCTGATTCATGTTCAAGATCTGTAAATGAGGCAGAAGCATCTTTACTGCTCACCAGCTGTGAAATGGCTAAACATAGCTAGATTTCCAGAAATCAAAAGAAATGTATTTCCAATAAAGTTTGACAACAATGTCAAGTGCAAAGCTGAGAGCAGAACTGTGGTTTTGTGTTTTTTAAAGTTACAGTATTATAAATCAATATTATCTCATCATGTTTTTGTCAGAGGAATGTATGTTACCAAAACAATGGAATACTGGTAGCAGCATTAATCTTATGTTGGGTTGGATAGACATTCTCTATTCAACATAAATTCATACCTTTGATTTTCACCCTTCTGTCTATTATTCCCAGATGTATCAATGCTTAGCACAGCCAATGTCCTTTTGTCTGAGTGCTCAGTGTATACTAATGAGGTGTATGCTTGTTTTTATGTATATATAACAGAAATACAGGTGTGGCAACAATAAAAAAATAAAGGATGAGATTTTGGGGAGGGGAAGTGTTGGAGGAGGAGCTGGTGTATCTGTTCTATTAATGAAATAACCCCCAGGAGGGTCACACTGGCATAATGCTGAGATAACTGAGAAGCAAATCTGGGCCTGAGATCTGACTAATATTTTTCTTGGCAAAGGTGGAAAACATGAAATTCACCTCTACCTAGAGAATTAGTGCAGGAGTTATACCGCAAATGAGCTTTTGTTTGTGGATTTAATGAGAGTTTGTTACTTTATTTTTACACTGTAACTAATTGTAACCACAATAGACTTACAAAGACCTATCTAGAGAGTTGATGCTGTAAATAAATGCTCCCACAACAGTGATCTTCCTTCCAGGTGTGCCTGAATCCATCTTTTAGTGCTAAGCAAGAAAACAAGGGAAATTGCACTATGCTTCTTGATTATTTTTATTCTATTTTGGAGCCACAAACACCACTTCTTGTTGTTGTTTTTTTTATCTGCCTACACCAAACTAATATGGATGGCAGTTGCCTGTAACGTTGAAGACAAAGCTGAAGTCTTCCCACATCCTGCATGAATGAGGAAATTATATTGAAACCCACTGTTCATTTCTGCATTATACTTTGATTCTCATTAAATTTGTTTGTTTGGGGTTTTTTTAACCAGTATTACCCAAAGAAATAGCAAGTATGAGACAGACAGTGTGCTTAGTCACATGGAGCCAAAACTAATTTGTGACCAGAATCGGTGCAGTTTTAATAATTTTTACTTTGTTGAACTTACATTTTCCTTTCAGAGGTAGAAAGAAATGTACACTATTTTAATCCGTTCAACTGCATGTACTGTTATCTTTCTCCACTAGTTGCTATGAGTATCAAACTCTCACTGAAACAGTAAGGAAATTTATCATGGAGTCTAGGATGATCAGGATAAATCTATTGCAGCAGCTTCCTTCCTCAGACCTCTGTGCATAGCAAATTTAGACAAACAAATAAACACCCAAACCCCCAACAAAACAAAACAAAAACAAGCAAAAACAATCCTTAAAAACAACCACAACAAAACCCTACGTTTTGCTCCTTCAGTAACTCAAAATCTCTGACAATTATGTCTGAATTTTCAGAAGGAAATTCAGCCAGATTCATATAATACCTAAACCCACTCTTTTTTATTGTACATTACCAGTATAGATTCTTATGTAGTCCTATCTCTTTGCAGAATGTTATGTATTTTTATTTACATTTCCTTAACATGAAAAAAATTACCAAGATTATATTTTAGTGCACAATATTTACCATAGAATACTGAAGCAGATGCATGTTACCTTATAAGAAGAATTTTGTTCTGTTGTATCCATCCTTTTTGTTTGTGTAATGACAGCTGTACTCTCTAAGACCACAAATGCAGCAAAATAGCACATTTGTGGGGGAGTTTTCCACATTAATTATTTATATACATGCTCCACTCCACCTCTTCCTTGCATGGCACTGTCCTCTGCATAAATTGCCCAAAATATATAAAAAATACCCATTTCTGGCTATACTTCTGTCTAAAGGTTGAAAAGTTTTCACAGAAGGCTATAAATTCCATTAGATCCAAATGATGCATGTTCCAAATATTTACCCACTTGTCAGAGAACTAATAGATGACTAACTGAGCCAATACTCTCTTGCCACGTGCATGTCTTCTCTTATGTAGTATTAGTAGGAACACAGTTAGTTGAATCATAGAATCATATGATTGAACTGGTTGTTCATATCCCATGAAAATAAACTGGAAAGTTTTTGTGTCCAGTAGTTTTCAGGATGCTTACAGATTCTGGCAGACATCACTGTGTTGATTCTGCTTGATTTGACAGCATGCAAGAATTACAGTTTCTCATTTTAAATGAAAATTAAAATTGTGCTGTAATTCTGGTTGACAACCAGTTGAACACGAGCCAGCAGTGTGCCCAGGTGGCCTGGAAGGCCAATGGCATCCTGGCTTGTATCAGGAATAGTGTGGCCAGCAGGAGTAGGGATGTAGTTCTCCCCCTGTACACAGCACTGGTGAGGCTTCACCTTGAGTCCTGTGTGCAGTTCTGGGCCCCTCACTTCAAGAAGGATATTGAGGTGCTGAAGCAGGTCCAGAGGAGAGAATGAGGCTGGTGAAAGGGCTAGAGGGATAGGCTGAGGGAGCTGGGGTTGTTTAGCCTGGAGAAGAGGATGCTCAGGGGGGACCTTGTCATTCTCTTCAACTACCTGAAGGGAGGTTGTAGTCAGGTGGGGGCAGGTCTGTTTTTCCAGGCAGCTAGCAACAAGACAAGAGTGCATGGCCTGAAGCTGCACCAGGGAAGGTTTAGTTTGGATATTAGGAAGTAATTCCTCATGGAGAGGGTGATTAGAGATTGGAATGGACTTCCCAGGGAAGTGGTGGAGACACAGTCCCTGGATGTGTTCAAGAAAAGGCTGGATATGGCACTTAGTGCCGTGGTTTAGCCAATGTGGTGGTGGTGGTCGTAGGCTGGACTATGATGATCTTAAAGATCTTTTCCAGCCTTGGTGATTTTGTGATTCTGAGATTCTGTAATTCCAAGAGACTTTGGGTGAAATCCTCTAATGCTTGCATCTCAATCCAGCATTCTGTCCTGCCCTACCTCTTCTTTTTCTATCCTGAATGCTAAAGGTAAGTCATGTACCATAGGTGAGGAGATCCCTCTTCACTCCCTTCACATAAATGGATACGGGGCAATTGCTGCACACAGGGACACTACACAGCTCCTTTCCATCAAGAATGTGTCCCTTTCTGTATCTCTGCTTAGTATCTGAAGCTGGAGGAATTATTTGAAATACAGACATGAAGAGTATATTTTATATTGTAATTAATCAAGATTTCCTCCCTTTCATGTGGATGATTTAATTTTCATTACTTCATTGCAGTCCATGGCTTCCTCACGTGGGGAAGAGATGGGGCAGGTACTGATCTCTTTGCTCCTGTGACCAATGACAGGACTTGGGGAAATAGCAGGAAGCTGAATCAGGGGAGGCTTAGGTTGGATATCAGGGAAAGGTTTTTCACCCAGAGGGTGGCTGAGCACTGGAACAAGCTCCACAGGAAAGTGGTCACAGCACCAAGCCTGCAGGAGATCAAGAAGCATTTGGATGATGCTCCAGGAACATGGTGTGATTCTTGGGGTGCCCAACACAGGGACAGGAGTTGGACTTGATGATCCTGATGGGTCCCTTCCAACTCAGCATATTCTATGATTCATCATTATTTAGAATGAAACTTTTATTTGTGTAGAGTAGTAGAAACCTGGGACCAAAAGGAGCACATTTCATCAGTATGAATGACTGGCTTTATTTATTTATTTATGTCTTTCTACCAGCTATTACAGAGATGCAGGGGACCAACTTTTTACTCTAGCTACTCTGGCTATGTTTTTTCCTCAGTTTTATCTCTGCTTTTTAGGATTTGTGATATCTTTGATAGAAAAAAACAGTACAGCAGCCTAAGCCTTAGGTGCCTAAGTAGCCTTTCTGTGCTAGATGGTAACCACTAGAAGCCCTGTGTCCTAGTTTAATATTGCAGAGGCCAGTTTAAAGTAGGAGTGACTTTCAGTCCAGTACATGAAATTCTGGAAACCTGCTGACACTGTTATGGCAGGTTTTCTGACATGGGCATGATAATTACAAAAAATGCTGCAGTTAAATGCAAAACCAATAACTGTTTCTTGCCCGCTTCTGTGGGTTTCTGTTACCAGCCTGGACTATTAGAAGGATGCACTGCAGGCCTAGACAGCTTAGTGTGGGCATTCAGTTTAAGGTAAGTTCACAACTGATGTGGCAAGTTCCTAACAGAGGTGCCTGCAACTCTCTTTTTGTCACATCTTACGCATTGATAACTCAGTTGACAATGACCTTCAAGCAGAGGATGCAAAGCTGATGTACATGAAAGCATAACTGATAAGAGAGTACTTGAGGGGTAATCAATAGTGCAGTGCACACTACTAAATGCTACTTTTTGTGCACGCAGAGCTTGTATAACAAAAAATTTGAGGCCTTGTCCTGGGATACTCCTGCATATAGTAAAACTCCTCCAAGAACAAGGGAAATCTGAGTAGTGGAACTGGTGATAGAAACGGTGGCATCCATATCATTAGCACACACAAATTGTCTTCTTTTGAACCATATACTCTGCCAATGACAGGGGATGCAGTCTTTATGGAAAATCTTTTACCTCAGCATAAATAGGCATCTTGTGGCATGCAGGGTACTGTTTATGTCCATGGGCTTGTCCCACCCCCCTTCAGAGCTGGTAAATGACATTCACTACTCCTTTCTTGGAAATGTGCAAAAAGGATTTCCATAGATAGTCTTTGGAGATTTCCTGTTTTCTCATGTGTGTAATAGGTTGGGTCAAGCAACAAAGAGGAGGGAGGAAATAACAGGATTTAATTTTCTGTGCACTCTCCCATCATCACCAATAGAAAAAAAGAAAAAAAAAAAAAAGGAGTGATGCAATACAGGTGATGTCAGTGATAAATTAAATTAAGATCATATGTTTTAATGCAGAAGCTGTAAGCCTTCAGTTATAGGAGGGACCATAATAATAGAGTACATTCCAACTGGATCTTAACAAATTGCCTGTGCGTGTGAATAATTAGTCATAAAATAAAAAATGTATCTACAGTATTTTAAACCAAGATATTTTAAATGTATTACCTAGAGTTTATTCAATCTTGAGCATCTGAATTGTACTAAGAAAAGTTGTCATAGTGACAGTTTAAAGAAAGAAAAATAATATTAAGTTGTATATCAGCATATCATTCTAAAACACTATGAATGCAAAGGATACCATCTTAAGGTATTGATTAACAGAAATTCATAAAAGCACAGCCTCTTAAAATCTTTTAAATTATGGATAAGGAAATTTATAGTGCAAATCAGGTAATATCTCTGTTTTTTGCGAAGTGCCAAAATACAGGGATTTAAATGCAAGTGTATTTTTTTAATTTGAAAGGTACAGATGGGAAAACTTGAATTTTGTGTTTCAAAAGGACACAGAGAGTGAAGAAAAAAAAAAAAAAAAAGGGTCTTTGCATGATATTTATTGGGTTTTATTTTCCTGTTTCACAGATTTTGAACACCTCTGTAAAAATCTTCACAGCAATTTGTGATTCTGCTGGCCTAAGCAGAGCATATGCAGCTATAACTGAGATCCTGGTAAGGTAGGTTAGCACATCCTTGTCTGGCTGTCAGTGCAGATTCATTCAACTGTGAAAGACTGAAATTGTTAGAGGTCTGTCACTTCCCATTACTGACTGCTTAAATTTTAAGCAGTGCCCTTCTTGCAGTAAGTGACCCTTTCATCAAAAGTTATTTTAAACTGGTACACATTTTTTAAAGTATATGATCCAAGCTTTTCTTTAGCTGTAAACTATAATATGTCCTTCTTTTCCCCACTTTTTGGAGGTTTTTTAAAATTTTTTTTAGTATTTTTTTTTACAAGTCTGGGAGGTACCTTACTGGAAAATAGCATATTTTCCAGGCTAAAGAATATAGTTGTATCAGTGTCATATTTTCTGAACTGTAGGTTTCCATTTATTGTACTCCTATAGAGCCGTTTCTGGTTTGCACGTGTGTAACTACCTATACATTTGTTGCAGATTAGATCCTTGCTTTCAATGTTTTTGTTTCAGCATCTGGCATTAAAATCTTCTACCAGGTGAATTAGTTTGAAGCTATTTCAATTTCATGCAAAAATAATTTTGACTTAAAGTAGTCTAATGCAATTATCTTATGAAGTAAAATTATAGAATCATAGAATTGTTTTGGTTGGAAAAGACCTTTCATAAAGACCATCATAAACTCCAATTGTTAACCCAGCACTGCCATGTCCATCACTAAACCATGTCCCTAAGCACCACTTCTACACATCTTTTAAATACCTCCAGGAATGGTGAATTTACCATTTCTCTGAGCAGCCTGTTCCAGTGCCTGACAACACGTTAGGTGAAGTAATTCTTCCTGTAACCAAATCTGAACCTCCCCTGCTGCAACTTGAGGCTGTTTCCTCTTATCCTATCATTTTTTACTAGTGAAAAGAGACCAGCTCCCACTCAGCTACACCTTCCTTTCAGGTAGTTCTAAAGAGCGATAAGGTCTCCCCTCAGCCCACTTTTCTCCAGGCTAAACAACCCCAGTTCCCTCAGCTGCTCCTCACAAGACTTGTTCTCCACACCCTTCACCAGCTTCAGTGCCCTTTTCTGGACACCCTCCAGCACCTCAGAATCCTGCTTGTAGTGAGGGGCCCAAAACTGAACCTGGGATTCAAGGTGTGGCCTCACCAGTACCAAGTACAGGGGGACAGTCACTTTCCTGGTCCTGCTGGCCACACTATTTCTGATGCAGGCCAGGATGTTGTTAGCCTTCTTGGCCACCTGGGCACACTGCTGGCTCATATTAACTGGCTGTGGACCAACACCTCCAGGTCCTTTTCTGCTGGAAAGCTTTCCAGCCACTCTTCCCCAAGCCTGTAGCATTGCCTGAGGTGGTTGTGGCGCAAGTGTAGGACCCAGCACTTGGCCTTGTTGAACCTCATACAATTGGTGCCTCTGCAGAGCATTTCTACTCTCAAGATCAACACTCCCACTCAACTTGATGTCATCTGCAAACTTACTGAGGGTGCACTTGACCCCTTTGTCCAGATTGTTGGTAAAGATATTAAACAGAACTGGCTCAAACACTGGGCCCTGGGGAGCACCACCTGTGACCAGCCACCAGCTGGCTTTAACTCCATTCACCACAACTCTTTGGCCCAGGCCAGCCAGCTAGTTTTTTGCTCAGTGAAGCATACACCAGTCCAAGCCATGAGCAGCCAGTTTCTCTAGGAAAATGCTGTGGGAAACAGTGTCATAGGCTTTACTAAAGTATAAGTAGACAACACCCACAGCCTTTCTCTTATCCGCTAAGTGAGTCACCTTGTCACAGAAGGAGATCGGGTTTGTCAAGCCTTTAATGAACGCATGCTGACTGGGACTGAGTGCCTGGTTGTCCTGTACATACCATGTGATGGTGCTCACAAATCACAGAATCATAAAATACCAGGTTGGAAGGGACTTCAAGGATCAGCTGGTCCAGCTTTCCCTGGCACTGAAGTCAGGCTGACAGGCCTGTAGTTCCCTGGATCCTCCTTCCAGCCCTTCTTGGAGATGGGCATCAAACTGACTAGCCTCCAGACAACCTTGGTGAGCACTTCTGCCAGCTCCCCCAGTACCATTAGGTGAATCCTATGTGGCTCTCTAGACCTGTGTTTGTTTAAGTGGTGTCGCTGGTCACAAACCATTTCCTCTTGGAATATGGGGGCTCTCTTCTGCTCCCATCCCTGTCTTCCAGCTAAGGAGGCTGGGTACCTGGAGAACAACTGATCTTACTACTAGAGACTGAGGCAAAGACTCACAGAATCGTATCATAGAATGGTTTGGGTTGGAAAGGACCTTAAAGAACATCTAGTTCCACACCCTTGCCATGGACAGGGACACCTCCCACTAGGCCAGGCGGCTAAGAGCCCCATCCAACCTGGCCTTCCAGGTATGGAGCTTCCACAACTTCCCTAGGCAACCTGTTCCAGTGTCTCACCAACCTCATAGTCAAGAATTTCTTCGTAATGTCTAACCTAAATCTTCCCTCTTCCAGTTTTGATCCATTAGCCCTTGCCCTCTTACATCTACTTGTAAAAAGTCCCTCCCAGCTTTCCTGTAGGCCCCGTTCAGATACTGGAAGGCCACTATGAGGTCTCCTCAAAGACTCTCTTCTCCAGGCTGAACAACCCCAACTCTCTCAACCTGTCCTCGTAGGAGAGGTGCTCTGGCCCTCAGATCATCTTTGTGGCCTGAAGTCCTCTGGACGTTCCCCAGGAATTCCACATCCTTCTTATGTAGGGGGCTCCAGAACTGTACTGGGGTCACAGTACTCCAGGTGGGGTCTCATGAGAGCTGAGTAAAGGGAGAAAATCACCTCCCTTGACCTGCTACCTGCACTTCTTTTGATGTAACCCAGGACACAGTTTTCTTTCTTGGCTGCAGGCACACACTGCCAGCTCATCTTGAGCTTCTCATCCACCAACACCTGCAGGTCCTTCTCCTCTGTTCTGTTTTTTATCCATTCTCCACCCAGCCTGTATTTGTGCTTGGGATTGCCCTGACCCAGGCGCAGAACCTTGCACTTAGCCTTGTTGAACTTCATGCAGTTTGCACAAGCCCACTTCTCAAGCCTGTCAAGGTCCCTCTGGCATCCCTTCCCTCCAGCATGCTAGTCTCACCACACAGTTTGGTGTCATCAGCAAATTTGCTGAGAGTGCTTTCAATGCCACTGTCCACGTCACTGAAAAAGATGTTAAATATCACTGGTCTGAGTACTGACCCTTGGGGAACACCACTCAACAAAGGTGACATCAAGCTGTTGATCATCACTCTTTGTGACCATCCAGCCAGTTCCTTACCCAACAAGTGGTCCATCCATCGAATAGGTATCATTCCAGTTTCCATACCAGGATGTCATGTGGGACGGTGTTGAAAGCTTTGCACAGATCCAGGTAAATGATGTTGGTTGCTCTTCCTTTCTCTACCAAAGCTGTGACCCCATTGTAGAAGACAATCAAACTAGTCAGGCAGGATTTGCCCTTAGTGGAGCCTTGCTGGCTGTCACCAATCAGCCCTTTCTTTTCCATGTGCCTTAGGCAGAGACTTCAGGAGGATCTGCTCCATGATCTTGCCAGGCACAGAGGTGAGACTGAACTGTCTGTAGTTCCCTGGGTCTTTCTTTTCTCCCTTCTTCAAAATGGGAGCTATGTTTCCCCTTTTCCAGTCAGTTGGAATTTTGCCAGACTGCCAAAAATTTTCAAATATGATGGAAACGAAGAGATTAAAGTGAAAGTTGCAGCTTATGCATAATTCATCCAATGTTTGACCTCTTCAGTGCACATGATGCATGATAGAGGTTGGCAAATTCTTCATGGAGGAGGACTTACCACCAGATTTATTTCAGTGGGTAGAGCAAATTCTCCTGTTTGAGTTAGATGCCTTGCCTCTTGGTCTTTCAGAGCATATAGAGACCAGCCACAATCACAGTTCTCTTCAGCTCTCAGATACATAATTCATGGCTGTTCATATTCTGAGCATCCTAAAGAAGCACATGGGATAAACTGTTCAAAAAACCGCAGAACAGACTTAGGATATTGAGTCCTATTTTCAAAACTCTCTTAAACCTAACTGAGAAAGATTTAGTTGCTTTACCAGCTATTACACCTTTGCACTCATTGTAAAGTCACTCATTGTGACAGGTGGTGTCCCAGCAACTAAATTTTTCTCAGTTAGGCTTAAGTCTTCTAGAATAAGATGCCTGGTTTGGTGGATGAAGGGAAAGCAGTGGATGCTGCTCCTCTCAGTTTTAGTAAATCTTCTGACACCATCTCCCAAAACGTCTCCATACACAAGCTGATCACTTATGGCTTAGGTAAATAGACAGTAAGGTAGCCTGAAAACCACCTGAGTTGCTGGCATCAAGGTGCTGTAAGCAGCAGCATGAAGTCCAGTGGGGGACCAGTCACTAGTGCTGTACTCGGGGTTCAATACTGGCACCAACACCGATTAATACCTTCATCAATAACCTAGATGGTTCCACCAAGTGCACCCTGAGAGTGTTTGCAGGCAAAACAAAATTGGGGAGGAATGGTTGATTCACCAGGTTGGTGGTTGTGCTGCCATTCAGAGGAACCTCAGCAGACTGGCGCGATGGGCTGCTGGCAGTCTCATAAAGGTCAGGAAAGGGAAATGCAAAGTCCTGCACCTGGGGACAGAGAACCCCAGGCACCAGCCCAGGCTGTGGGCTGACTTGGGGGAAAGAAGATTGACAGAGAAGGACCTGGGTTTCCTGGTGGACAACAAGTTGCCCATGAGACACCAATGGCCACTCATGGCAAAGGCGACCAAGGGGCTCCCTGGGCTGCATTAGGCAGAGCGTTGCAAGCAGGTGAAGGGAGGTGATCCTTTGCCCCTGCTCGGCACTGCTGAGGCCACCCCAGGTGCACTGTGTCCCATTTTGGGCTTCCCAGTTCAAGAGAGAGGGATGTAGTGGTTGAGTCTTGCAAAGGGCTGCAAAGATGACTAAGAAACTGGGATCATCTGTCCTTGGAGGAGAGGCAAAGGGAGCTGTGACTGTTCAGACCACAGAACAGAAGGCTCGGGGAGAATTTCATCAATGTGTACAAGTTCCTGATGGAAGGATGTAAAGAGGGGATGCCAGGCTTTTCTCAGTGGTGCTCAGTAGCAGAACAAGAGGCAAGGGGCACAAAATAAAATACATGAGATTCCATTTTTAAAAAAGAAGAAGAGAAAAAAGACAGTGAATGCTGGAACAGATTGTGAAGTTTCTAGCCTCCAAAAGTCACTCAAAACTCCCCTGGATACCGGCCTCTTCTAGTTGCCCAGAGCAAAGACAATGGAGATTATCTCCAGAGATCCCTTCCAGCCTGAACTATATTGTGATTCTGTGATCTTTGTCTTAATCAGTCCTTCTAGATAAATTCCCTTTTGCTGTGTAATGCCCTTTAACATAATGCTTTCTCTAACCCATTAGGATGGATATTTCAGACAAGCCTACTTTTGAAAATTCAACAACAGAATTTTTCATTAGCATAATCATGCAGGTCCAGCTCTACTGATTCTTTCTTGGAGAAGGAAAGAGCATTTAAAAAAATGGTTTGAAAAGTCCACTTAAAGGGAGACATTTAAAAAACCTCGTAAGTTGCTCTTTACTCTCCCACCAAACTTTTGATTATTTACCTGTCTGATGTATAGCAAACAAGCATATTTCTGGCACACCTGTTCAGAAAATACTGGATCAATGCATGAATAATTATTTTATAACAGAATCTCCATATTCAGCTTGATCACTTTTTCTTTACTTGTATTTTTACCTGATCTTGGCTGGAGTTGTACAAACCATTTTAAATTTGATGGATGATCTCTTTATAAAGGAAGGATTACTGTTTCCCTGAGATAATGTATTGTCAGCATTGGTACTGGTTGCCTTGTGACAGGCTGGAGAAGGTAGCTGAGCCCTCCTGAATTGCTCAGAACTTGTCTATGGCTTTGGAATTTTTTGTAAAATCTGCTGCAGATGTTTCCACAAACCATGTGAAACTGAAGTTCTCTATCATGCACATTGAGGCATGTCATTTTCCAGGGAAAAATCTGACATAATAGCATCATGTTCTTGACTTATTCTGCCAGTGTCCACTATGGTAATGACTTCTTGCGGACACATGATTTATACATCCAATTCAATCACATGAGCAATCCTATAAAAGGTGCATATTTTCATAAAAGTCTAATAGCAGTAAAAATCTCGTAGGGCATTTTAGCATGAAACTGGAAAATGAGTTGCTGTAGATATGTAATCTCTTCTGCTGAAGTCATCATAACTGTTCTGTGGGATCATGAATGACTATATCTTTAGGAAATTACATTTTATGCATTTAGGAAGGTGATGTCTAAGGAGATAGAAAGTATATGGCTGTATAAAATAACATGTAGATTTTTGAAGGAACTATAAAATATTAGCCCTCTGAGTAGGAAAGACCTGTTTATCATATTATCAGGTCTTGTGCAGGGTAAAGTATTTCAGTAATTTTTCTAGCATACGTGAAATATCTCAAGCTGTTGTACTTTTAAAAGTAGTTCCTTTGAAAAATTTTTTAACTGTACCAACCAATTGCTAGCTGGCACAAGTGAAGTTCTAACAGTGAGAAATATCTTTCTGGTATGTGTCAAATTGATTTTTGTTTGCTTGAAAGAGGTTATCTGCCCTAGCAATTTTCATATCTTCTATACGTGGAGCACAGGTCTTTTATGTGAAATATAAAAAATGGCCAAAAATACATCAAAACATTTCTATTAATTCATGAAATTAGGAAAACCTTTTTACATTTTCTCCTGTCACTGATTCCATTTGCTTTATTACTTTCAGCCTCTAGCCCACAAACTTGGTGGCACAATCAACAAACCCCTTAGTGGCTGTTTCATCTCTGCTCTATTTGATTTCTCCACTCTGAGTAAATGATTAAGTTTTCATGCATTGGTTCAACCAAAATCTATGTTCACTCAACCACATCCTTTATTGATTACTTCTACTGCAAACAGTAGGCCAAGTGTGATATACATAATTGGACAGTTGTCAGGGGATGTGGGTGTTAACAGTCCTGTTTTCCCAATTGGAAACTGGAATCACCTTGATACACAAATATTCTGCACTGTTTCATTCTCATTCCTTGGACCGAGGAGTCCTTTTCCTCAGAATATATGTTTTTAACTCTCAAAGGTCTGGTTGAATGGATTTAATGATTATACCATATAATATGCTCTTCAAGTTGCACCTGTGCACTGCATATAGAAAACTAGAAAAACTGGAATTAATATTTGTCTAACACTTTAACCTTGTCCTTTAACTTATATAAATCATATGCTGGATTTCTGTAGGGAAACCTTTGATTTTCTCAGGAAAAAGGAAAAAAAAGGTTTAAAAAAATTGTTTTTCTAAATCTAAAATTTGGAAGCCTTTTGACATTTGGCAAATGTTTATAGTATAGTATATTTAATATTCTTGTGTTATTAAAATACTTACATTGGAAGCTTTAGTAAATCCAGCTCTCCTTACTGACAACTCAGCTTTACAGCACTAGATAGTTTAACATTTCAAGCATGTTAATTTGAAGTGTTTCAGCAGCCTTTTGTAGCAGTCTAGCTCGTCTCAGTCACATACAGATAATCACTGCAATATTGTAAATTTGCAGCCCTGCTTTGCTGTGTTTCCTGATCAGTGCCAGGTGCTACTCTGATATCATAAGACAGGGAACTGCAGACTTCTGTTTTTGAAAGCACAGATCCCCAGTATAGTTTATTATATAAACCGTAGCTTAAATAAACCCCAGTCCATCATTTGCTGCAGGAATATAGCTTGAAGGTGTTTTAAAATGGTAAGAAAGTAAATCACAATTCTTTATCACTTACAGGAGCTTCTAGTTCTGTGAGTTTCTTAATTAAGACTGGATTTGCTGTCTTGCTTGGTAGCTTGACATTTAACATGCTACACTCCTACATTAGAGACTCAGGTTCATGGCTAATATTGAGGTCAGCTGCAGTAACAGTTCAGCCTTACAGGGAAAAAGAGCAGTGCCTTACTTGCAAGCAAACCCAGATGTCTGTCTTATATCTTGTAATCATTCTGCAGAGATCTTATATTGGTAGTATGACCAGCTTTATTAAAAAAAAAAAAAAAAAAAAAAAAAAAAAGGAAAAATGAAAATTTTTATGTTGAAGTACATTAGCCAATTTTCAACTTAGATTCAGCTGTGACCTCCGGTTGCTCTGATCTCACTGGGGTTTGGGAGTGACACCTGCAATCCACAGTTTATAGGTTTGCCTGTGTGACTCTAGCAGCCTTTGATCCACCCTGCCAAAGTGCAGCATTACACTCACAGAAAGACTGTCCTCCGCAGAGCTGAGAGGCAGCACCACTATACTATGGAGCTGCTGCTGCCCCACCAGGGCTCTAGAGCAAGAAACGGCAGCTCTGAATGACAGGAGAAAAAGAAGTCTCACTGAAAAATTAGCCTTCTTACCTCATTCCCCTATGTTGTCAAGATGTGAGGTCTGGCTGTATTGAAAATTTTATCAGCTGCTCAGCAGAAAAAATATTAAAATAATGGAAACTTCAAAACCCCTATAAAATCGTTATCTGTGTTTTCATTCTTAGCCTTAAATTTGGCACAATATTCTGCAGAAGAATTTTGGGTTATTTCACTCGAAGGATCCAGTTCTGTCCTCAGAGGTTCTGTGTGGGTCAGTCTCATTGGTCTCACTATACACAGTGCCTAGGCAGCCACCTTGGAAATAAAGTCCAGTCACAGATAAGGCAGCACAAGGTAAAGTTAGTCCAGAACATGGGGACAGAGCTTCAGCATTTGGAGAAACCATCTGAGTAAATAATCAATTTTGTCCCTGTTCTTTGCTTCAGTCAGGGAAAAGCAGCTGAAGCTATTGAGTACTTGGGAGAGTTTATGAAGGCTGCTGAGAATACCCATCTAAGCCAGTGCCTGGTGGATGCATGCATATTACTTGGGAATATTTACAATGGAAAAGTAAGTATTGGTTGTAGCAATGATGTCAAACAATGGAGTTTAATTCATGGTAAATATCTGGTTTTGCATATAAGATGAACCAGAATAACTGGATCCAGGTGTTGTACTTTGTAAGAGTTACCAAAGGAGAAGATTTTGTGTGACTAAATTAAATGTGCCTTAAGTTTTTGGAAAAGGCAAAAATTTCACACCATGGTTAACACATAGGGTTGGGATTTTTTTCTAGAATGAGTGGGAAAACCCTCCAAATTCAGATAATTATAAGCTTTTTTTGGATGCATAAAAATCTGCATCCAAATCACCATTTGGGCCACATATGCCCAAAAAGAGTCATCAGTTAACGGATGAAATTTTATTGTACTATGCATTTAAATTTGTGTTGTTTTAAAATTAATGTATATTATATTGCATATGAATAAGCAGGTTTTAATCTTAACTTGATTTCTTCTCTACATTCTCTGAAACAAGAAATTGGTGCTGGCAGCAAATAGTTTGGCAAAGGTCTGTGATGGTAGTGGAAGGGCTTTCTCTTCTATGTGCCTCCATCCAGCCTGATGGCTTTGATTTGGCCTGTTTAAATCAATACATAGGCAGTGAAGTGCAATATTAAACTAGAGATAACTAAGAAATTCCCTTTATTATAGTTTCTAATGTATTCTGAGGTGCTTCTTTCTGACCCACGTGCCAGTCTCTGAGTTGTTCCTCTGGGGTGGGCCCTGCAAAGGCAGCAGTTCTGTTGGCTGCCTGTCTGGGTAGTGGTTTCCACACTCATCCCTTACTGCATCGAGAGATGCAGCACTTGCACTGCAGCAGCACTTGCTTTTTGAAATCAGAAAGGTTAAAAACATTACCACGGAAGTGAAAGATTCATGTTGAGCCCGTTAACACCTATTTTAGAGCTGAAATGCTATGTTAATTTAGCTACAATATATAATACAAAGAATTTGTTTTTATTTTTTTTTCTGGATTCCTCTTGCAGAGAACTTCCATTACCAAAGTTGGTGGCCCATTTTTGTTTCACAGGCAGCAGAAAAATTTCTTATTCTGTAATCTCTAAATTAGCTTGAGAGCCTTCTACTTACACATGGTCTTAGCATAAATGCTGATTTTCCCATTAAAAACTAAGTTTTCAAGTCTCTAAGAACTTGGTGCAGACATTTTAATATGGATCTGAAATGTAGGAGAAAATAGGGTGATGTGATGCTGTGCTGAATTATTCTACTCCTGCTTTGAAAATAGTTAACTAAATTCTCTTTAACTACTTTGCTATGTCACTGTTTCTGCCACCACTGCTAATAATTCTATGAGAAATAGTATTTCAAGAATTAACCTCTTTTTGGTTATTCTCTAAGTTCTCTTTCTCAGTTCAGAATTTGCTGCCTTGAGCGGGGGTGGTGGTGAGGAAGGAAATACGTGGTGACTTAATAGCTTACATACAATATGTAATATAAAGATTAAAAAAAACCTCTCCTCAAGTTTTACAGTTCTGTATTTTCTTTACCATTTTTTGCAAGGTTAGCAATACTTACCAAAACTGAGTCTGAATTAACATTCCCTCTCTTAGATCACTGACTGCTTGGTGTCAGCTGTCATCGCCCGTATTCTCTCAGTCGTTATTAGGGTATTTTTATTCAACTAGGTACTTGCCTTACTGATACAATTTGCAGTAATACTGTCCTTCTCACCAAATTGAAGATATCCTTATTTATGTCCGGATCTGGATCCAGATCTGGGGACCTTGAGTAAACCAGGGATATACCTTTTACTATGTTTCCCAAAGTAACTGACCAAATTAACTTTGCTCTTTCCACACTGTTTCTGTATCTTTACAGTTCTGTCACCTCGCTATCCCATCCCCATCACTGTCTGTCTTTAACACTCAGTTCCTGCTTTCTTGTCATTATTGTTTTACCCGTATGTTTCTTTTTTCCTTTTGTGCCTGGGTTTCAGTTATGCACTAGTATTAAGTCTAATTTCTCCCATTTTGTTAAGCAGGCAGCTTGCTTAGTATGCAAACTCTGATGGAGTTAGCATGACACAATCTCGCATTTCTCATCTCATTTTTCTCAAGATTCTTGTTATGATTTGCTACACTCCTCTTACTAATTTCATTGCTTAACTAATTATAGTTCTCATAAGTATGGTAGGTAGATGTTTCTGCTTCTTATCTTTTGTCCTACTGCTTATGGTTCTTTATTCATCGCTGTGTCCTCATAGGTCTAATTCTGCTGTCCTGCTGTATTAAACAGACTAAAGACTGCCTGAATTTCTATTACTCTCTCTCCTTATTTAATTACAGGTGCATTTTAGCAGTCATACAAATTTTGATCCCAAAATGTGGTATGAAGTGCAACAAGTATCAATTTGAGTCTCTCTTGCTGGTCTCTATCCACTGTGCAGAAGGGAATTTCAATCTTATGAAATTAAGCTGAGCATAAAAGGATAAGACAGCTCTGAAAATGTTTTCTGTGCCGTCAGAGCAGAATTCCACACCAATGGGAGAATGGGAAGGCATCTTCCAGGGAACAGGCAGGCTATAAGGAGTGTTTATGCTAGACATGTAGAAACTGCCATAAGAAGAGATGTTAAACTTAATGAAACGATAGCAATAATTTCTAAGTGGCCTGGCTGGAATGAGTGCTAATACTTACCATAATATTGATAAAATTATTAATATTTATATATATATATAGATATATTAGGTAGATAAAATTAGAGTAATACGGATATACTTAGATTTGTATGTTCAAAATACTACATAGACAACAAAAAGCAATTCAGTTCCTGCAAAAGATAAGAGCAGTGTTATCTGGATTTTAGAAGTTAGGAGAAGCAAGGGAGAGTGATTTGCTTTATACTGTGCTATGAGTCATTCTGCGGGCTGGCCTCTCAGCTGCAACATCTCTGAGGTGCCTGAGGAGCACATTCTAATCTCAAGATAAAATACAAGTGACTACAAGTAGTTTTTACAATTATTTTCTTTTTTTCTCTTCTATACTAGGGGACCTACAGTGAAGCTTTTGAAAAATTCAAACAGGCTTTTGAGACAGCAGAAACTTCAAATAATTTGCCCTTAATGAATAGAACAAAGATCTACTGTGGCATTGCAAAGGCTCATAAGATGATGGTGGCATTTAACAGCCATATAGAAGCAGAAGATCCCGTTAGCCTCAAGTACCTGCTGGCATGGAAGGAGAACAGAAGTGACATGTTCACTGACCCTCTTACAGTTGGTAAGACATTGGTTATGAAACACATTAGTGCTGTATTGTCCTCAATAGTTAAGTCGTTTTTCTTGTAGAGTTTTATTAAATTATTTCCTGAGTTTAATCCTTGTATGGAATAGAGGTTAGATTTACTCCTTTGTGTGCTTATTTTAAAGGCTGAATTAAATAGGTTTAAATACAATATAGCATAGAGAAAGAGATAGCAGTAGCTGCTATGAATGGCAACTTTTTTTTGGTGCTATTTTCTAAAACACTTCAGTTATGTGTAAACAGTGACATATTAGTTTAGTCAAATATTGTTATTTTAATCTGGAAAGAAAAAAAAAAAATCTTCATTTTCAGTCAGTTTTTCAAGTGCATCCAAAAAAAAATTCCCTGTCACTAAAAGTAAGAAATAATTTCTGCCTGACATAGTGGATATAGTTCTGAATTCAGAAAAACATGCTGTTTTATTTTTTGTATCCTTATGCTTGACTTTGGAAGGGAAGAAAGAAAAAAAAACAAAGCCATTCTGATTTCTTTGCCATGTTTCCTTGTGTCAGATAGAAAGTAGAGGAGGACTTTGTGTGGAGTAGACCCCTTTCTTCATGAGTTAAATTTTCTGTACTTTTTTCCCCTGTACTGTATATTAATACAGGACAAACTGAATTATGTATTGTCTCCAAGTATTGATAGTATTAAACTGTGTTCTGCTGGGGAAGGGAGATTAATCTGCTCCACCTTAAAACTTTCCTCTCTGCATTCCTGTGGAGTGGAGATAAATGACAGCTGGGACCAAGTCATCATGTGAAGCTTCAGAGTTACTGTGTCCAAAGAACTGCTTGTCTGCTGCTTTCTTGCGTATCTATTCTTTTCATACAATTGGAGCAATTAAGTATAACTTCAATGGTGAATTTTATATATAAGTGGTTAATAGCCTGGTAATTGAATATGTTAGCAGTTTAACAGGAGCCAGGGCACCAGAGGCAACTGAGAACTGTGGGACAAGAACATTCATTGAAGAGATAAATTAGATAGTGCTATATTTACAGTTCCAGTGATGGTAACAGAGCAGCTCTTTCTCAATGATAATGCATTTCTTTTTCAGTGACTATGTATATTTATTATTTTTGTCCCAATAAGTGAAATTCAGCAAACTCACAAACAGATTGATTTTGGCTGGAAGAGTTAATTTAGTGCATGTCTCCTGCAAGGGATTATAAGTTTCTACCTACCTTCAACATATATTTTACTTTTACTAAAGAGGTTTTCTGTTTAACTTTTATAGGGTGCTTTCTCCAGCCAGTTGGGAAACTCATTTATATCCTGAAATTATATGTGCCCCTTTAAGCTCAAGTTTCATGCAGGACTTCAGGATTTAAAAAAGAGTATGATTAGAAAAGCCCTTTATGTCCTGGCAAGCACGCTACCAGAAAGAAGTTTTGCCTTCTGAGGTTCTCTTCCTTCAGTATTTCTGCCTGGTTTACCCTCTGTTACTTTCAGTATTACAGTTTTTGTTTTAGTTCCAGTTGACTCCAGGAACCCTGTGGCTACTGCATATTTAGCAGCTCTTCCAGTTCAATATCATTCTTCTCATTAGTGCTCCAAGCTTTCTCTCATGATACCGAGATTACATCCAGGAAAACACAGTGTCATGCTGTCAGCACGATCTGTAACATTCTTCGTGTTTTCTGTGCCAAATCTCTCGTTAGTACTGGCATTACATTTTTAATATCTTTGTCTGGCAAAACATGACCTGGCATCAGTTCAATAATTAGGATTCACTGGCTTTGAGTTTCAGGTACAGCCTTTATCCTACCTTCCAGCAGAATGGCTGTGCATCCTACAATGAACTCATCACTTTGGAAATTCCTGCTGTGATAATAGAACAATATTTCTAGCTCTTTCAAACATCTCAACTCTGGTAATCTGCTAGATTTTTCTTAGCCTTTTTGAGGATAAAACAGCTAAATACAAGATACAATGGTAGTTCTTAATCTGCAGGGGGATGTAATGAAAGGAAAAAGGAAGGTAATAAAGTTTTCTTTCTAACTGCTGTGACTGAATAATTTTTCTGTGACAAAAAAAAAAAAGGAAAAAAAGAGTAGTTTCTGTATTCTTAAACAAAAGAAATACTTGGGCTAGTGGAGGAACAATGACATTTGAATTCAACTACTGCCAAATACCTTATGTCTTTCAACCAAGGCTTATTTTCTAAATCAATCATTTCAATAACCAGGCAGGAAGAACCATTAATTACTCAATTTACCTCAACATTTATTAATAGAATGGATGTTTTAACCAAAGTTGTCATGGTCAAAAGGGATGGAATTGTCAGAAAACAGTGCTTATAAATGCAAAGGAGAATGTGTTTCTATCTGCTGCATTTGACTCAGTCACCTCACTTCACTTACAAGAGCATTATCTATGCCAATGTGAGATGCCACTGCAAGAACAAGTACGTGTTTATTAATCTTCTATTGTTTAGTTAAATATATATATAAAAAAATATCAGCAGAATCAGTAACTCCGTGTTAATATCAAAAAAGGAACCCGCAGCATGACTAAGATCATCTGATGAGAAAATATATCACAGGTCTTTCAATAAATCATCTCCTGATTTGGCACCTTCTAGAGGGGAGAAGAGTAATTAAGGGTGCTGATGGCAGGAAAATTTTTTATCAGATTTTGGATATTCATCACATGAAATGTTGACCAGGAATGGTGTTTTCTGTGAGTCTGGAAAATCTCAGTCCAGGACATTGCATCTGGCAAGGCTGTGCCTCAGCAAGAGACCTTGGATGCTTGAAATCTTCTGAACACTTAGAGTAGCCCTACAATGAATTGTTTTCATACTAGGAAGTCTTCATTTGTTTTCTTCAGAAATGTTCCTTGCTTTTGATCATAATTTAGATGAACATTACTTTTGAGAACTTTGCAAAACTGACATGCTTTACTGTAGGTTTCTGTGTTAGTTTTGCTTGTTTGATTCTTTATGGTAGCTACAATTGCAGCATAAATTGTTATCTTACCCATAACAGCAATTATGACCTCTTATGATGAATGGAAGTATCTTGTACAATCGACTTCAGTACAATCAGGACTATTTCTAGCATTCCTGAGCAGCCTCCAATGTGATTTAAAATGCATACACCAGCTAAAACAATACCTTGGAAACTATAATCCAATAAGCTTTTGTCCTTACTCCCAGATATGAAGTCCCTCAATATTCTTTATCCAGCTCCCTCTTGTAGATATATGGAATGGTACCTTCCACAATGTGAATTTGTCCTTTTTGTTGAGAAAAAGTTAAATTTTCAACCTACCAATTCACATTTCTAAAAGCTCTTCAAGATGTTTTATATTCATTTTCCTGTAAAAGATGTGGCTAGCACAAAATTGCTAATGTGCTGAAGAAAAGAGATTTCACCAGATACATTTATGGTCAACCTTGTGTGTGACTGTAATTCGTCAATAAAAGGATTCTCCCTGAAGAATGGTAAAATCAGAAGTGAGATATGAGATCAAAGATTACACTAAACAAATTCTGTTAACATTTTTCTACTGTAACTTAACACAGCCATGTAATTTATATGCCATTTTGGTAATAGCGTTCAACAGTAGAACAGTCTGCTTCATAATATGACAAACTGCTTTTTTACTGTCTCTTCTTTCTGAAGTACACTAATTTCAGCAAAATTTCTAACATTCTAAATCTTCTCTTTCCTCCATTAATAAATTACATTAGTTACCTCAAATGCAGGCTAATAAAACTGTTATCTGCAGCAACGTACCCAAAATGCTTGTCTGTACTTTAGCAAATTGAAACCAGTCTTCATCAGGAATGTGCACTATAAATTATACTTTGGATTTGCCCAGAAAGTGTTCACCAGTGGTAGCAGATTTTTTGATCTCAGAACATTTAAGAGAAAGAAAATATACTGTGCACCTATCAAAACTAGAAAAAACAGCAAGTCTTCGTTCCTTACACAGAAATACATCCTTCAATAGGTCTTAAAATAGTTCTTATATGATGTCAGTGGAAAAGTAGAGGCTTCTGTTAGCGGGTTCCTTTCACTGCATATTTCATATCTAAAGCTCTGTTACAGGTTTTGGCATATCATGATACTGATTTGGGGATACCAGAGTTCTGCTTGTGCATGTGCTCCCTCAAAGCCTCTGTGTGTGCGTCTGTTGTGTTGTTTGGCTCTTTTATTATTTAATAAGTTCTGTTCTGCAGTTAGCATGTACAGAAGGCAAATATATCAGCTTGTATGGAGACTGCAAGTCAAACTGACTCTTAATATTTTGTTTTAACATGTTTCTTCTTGGTAGTATATTAGTGAGTTTTGTAACTCACTTGTTAAGATAATTAAATGTAAATGCTGTCACTGACAAAGTAACTAGACTGAATCTGAGCATCACTGCTGTAAAGAAGATGGGAATGATTCAGACCCTCTCTTTGGGAGGTGGAGAGCATGCCCATGCTTCCCAATGACTTTCTGTGCCCCTCCTCCCCCTCAGCAGTCTGCTCACTCTACAAGGGTCTGGATCTGTAGTGGCCTCTGCTGCAAGCTCCATATGCTTATGATATATGTCAATAGCAAGTTATACAAACTGAGTGTTTATTTAGCTTGTGGAGAATATATTGTTAATGGGACCAAAAATAATGAGAAATAGAAAATATTCTAGAGATAGATTTTGGTGTTTTCTCAGAAAATATAACTGAACATGAAATAAGAGAAATGTACACTTGTTCATACTGTAAAATAAGAACTATGATTTTAAAATATGGAAAGGAAGTGTGGCACCCAGTACGGGCTCCAAGGCTGTCCCTGTGCCAGAGGCAAAAAGGCTCACAGTAAGCATGTTTCAAAAGTAGCTCAAATGCTTCACAGGATAGCCTCTGCTCATTTTTCTGGGGTTTATCAGATAGAATCATTTGCTCACTTCTGGAAAAATATTGTAGTTAGAAATGCCAAAATATCTACATTTAGGAAAATTATTAGCAAAAAACCAAAAAGTTCAGAGGTGGTCGTTGTTTGGGGTTTTTTTGCTTAAAATTTTCTAAACTTATACCACCTCTTCTTATTTACATCACCTAGCAATCATCAGTTGAAGAATTGTAGGTTATGACACTTCTAATTTATTAAAAAAACAGTAATTTTTATACTGCTGTATTTTTTAGTATTGATGCAAAATGCCTTAAATAAAAGTTGAAAGACAGCATACTCACATAGATACACTGATGACATGGAACAGGTGTGTTCCAGAAAATCAGCTTAAGTGGTTCATACATCTCATGTTATTTATTAATAGTTTGGGTTTGTTTTTTAGGTATTTGATTAGGTCTACTTAGTGAGAGGAAGGTTAATAAAATATTTTAATGTTTAACCATAGAACAATGTGTTTGGAGAAGTTTCTTCATAGTCTTTGCCAAGAGTTGGCAGTTCTTGTTTGCCTAAGTGATGTTATAACTTCAAAAAGATCACTATCATCCTGTCTGCTGTGTTCTTGTCATCTACAGTTATAGAAAAACATCTTAACCAGAAAGAGAATTTGGATC
Source organism: Apus apus (assembly GCF_020740795.1). Classification (NCBI taxonomy): domain Eukaryota; kingdom Metazoa; phylum Chordata; class Aves; order Apodiformes; family Apodidae; genus Apus; species Apus apus. The sequence continues at coordinate 56,853,697 of NC_067285.1, read as the reverse complement.
TTCTCCAGATTCTTCTTCCATCTGATACTTCCTATGGAAATGCCTAAATCTGTCCATGCATTTGCTTTAGATCCATCCTGTTCTTAAACATTGCTGGCATCCAGCTGTGTTTTCTCAGGCAAGCTTTCTAGATCAGCAGAAGATGGTTCCCTAAATAAGTTGAATTGTTCTTTCTTGTGGAAAAAAAGTGTTGGAAGTGGTGTTCAAGCTGTAGTGTATTGTCAGACCCTTTAGTGTAGCTTCTTGCACTGCACTGTCAGTTCTTCTACCAAAAGTGGAGTTCTTTGTGAGTTTAAAAAGTGAAAATTCAGAGCAGAAGCTCAGTCCTGCTTGGATTCTGTGGGATGCTTGAATGGTGCAAAATAAACTGAAGCTCTTGTCCAACCACATTAGGTCACTTCTGGAGAAATCTTTGGTATGAAGACACCTAGAAGTTTGAGGTTTGCCTGCACTCCAGAGCATAAGAAATGTATTGACAAAGAGAAGAGTCATGAAGCAGAACAGTTGGCAGCTGCTGTGTTCTGGCAGTCCCCGATAGTTGCAGGGCCAAAGGAGGAATAACCAGTTGGCATACTTTGAAGTGACCCTACGGCTTTTCCACATGTGCCCATCATAGCTCTTTTGCTGCCTACACATGCAGAGATGTCTCTGGTGGCTTTATGCTCTTGTTCTCAAACGAAAAAATTGATCCTCAGAAGGAAACAAAGACCATACTTGTATTTTTTTGTCTAATATTAAGAAGGTTGTTTTCATTTAGACTTCGTAAACAACCTTTTATTGGTGCTATCTGCAAATATGCCAGCTGAGGGAGATTGATCTCACGCCAACATGAAAACAGCTCTCTGCTGCAAATCCTTCCTTACCAAAAGCTCCCCAACAGTCTTTGGACTCTGAAAATCAAAGCCAAGAAAAAGCAACTGGATTCAGTGCTATTTTCTGTAACAGAACCCTTAGGTCATCTCAAGAGTCACAGTCAGTGTACCAAACACCTTCCTTCTCCTCCGTCTCCCAAGCCAGCTTTCTTTTTCTGCATCTCTCAGGGCTTTTTCTGGTATGCCTTACCCTGCCTAGACATACCCTTTTATGTTCCTCTTATGTTTAAGTAACAGATTGTTTTTTTATTAAGACTCTGTGGTCTGAAGATTGTAAAGATTTACATGATTTACATTTCAAATCTATTTTTAGAAGTGTCATACTTCCACAATTAATATATTTATGAAATTGTATTTCTTTTGCCCAAAAATCCACCTCCCTATTGTTTTCTGTAATTATCAGCAGTGTTTTGTAATTTTTTGAGGGTTTCTGAAACAGTTATTTCCTTTTTGTTTCTCCTCCTTCTCTGTCTGTTCTGTGCCCCACTTCGTTCTTGTTTTCTCTTCTGTTCTTCACTTTTATCCTGCCAATTATTCTCTCTTCCTTTTTGACCCCATATCTTCATTCCAAACACCAACTTTATGTATGTTTCTAATCAATATTTAAGGAGCATAAGTCAGTTACCCCTTTACCCAGCAGCTAGCATCTCAAACTCTACCTTATTAGATATATCTTTTGTGCTTGTAATAGAATCAATGGAGGTTTTTCAAGAATGCTGTTTTGTTTTTTTCATTCTTACTGCTTTGGCACTGCTCTTCGTACTCTGTTTTTATTATGTTGTGATCAGATAATACACTGGAAAGAATCACACTTCATATTGAGTATCTTGGTAAGGTGGTTAATGTAAAATTGTGAAGTATCAAAATAGCCTGCAAAGAAATCTTAATCACCTGTGTGAATGGATTGACTAAGTTTAAGTATACAACTAGATGATTAATTAGCTTGAAGATTCAAATGCATGCTTAAGTAGATGACCATGCCTCCGGGCTCATCCAATTGTTTCTGCTCACTCAGTTAAGCATTCAATATTATCTGCAATACAGAATATTCCCATTTAAGGGCTCACAGAAGTCTTTTCACAGAGCCAAGTAATTATATGATATTTTCTGCAGTGTATCATGCAAGTACATCTTTTTGAGCATGCAGCTCCTATCTTATAATCCTGACATTAAGTATCAGATAGTGTAATTGATCAGGGGTTTAATACTGTTTAATACAGTTCTTTTTCCTAAGAATTCTGGCATATTTTTTTAATTTTTGAGATGTAGCTGCTACAGATGTTAGTAAAATACAATGTAGTTTCTGTCAGCTCCTGTGGGGAACTGATCTTCTGCAACAGTTTTTGAAATGGGAACTTCAAGTGCCCAGTACCCCTGGTATCTAAACCGAATGCTTCTTCTTATCCTAATGGTGATGTCTGTGAAAGCCAATACTCAAACTCGGTCATCTTTGTGCAGGTATATTTCATACTGTCTGATGTTTACAGATCATGGGAACACAGACATCAAGCTGTCTGATTGCATCTACGCATCTCAACTGAGCATCTAAATAATAATCAAGTGCATTCAACTCTTCGCTGATATAAAATTGAACTCTAAAAAGGGAGGATGGGTGTGCCGTATAGTAGTCTTGCTCAGCTCATCTTGTGCACCCAAGGAATTTGAGGGAAAGGAACTTCAGGTCATGCCCCAGTAGCTGGTGTCAAGGAAAGTCAGAATGTTGCAGTTGGTAGGAACCAGGAGGGGAGAGAACTGGACTGCATGCTGCACAGTGTAGTTTCGGGCTGTCCTGGGTGCAGCATTTGCAGCCCTTACCCGTTTGTTCTTCTGAGGTAAAATGTCACTTCAGGGTGTTATGGAGCCCATTAGAGTCCAGGACCTTTAAATCTGCTGAACAGCATCTTGAGGTGTGTAATTCCTGAAGAGTGAACTTATCCTCACTAGTATCTTTATCTCAGTTTGGATAATAATATTCAAGCAAATTATATTTTATTTTGTTGATATTCATACAAGTATGCACACTTATGCTGTAGTGAGAATTGAGACGAAACAGTGAGAATAGGAAATCAACTGAGATATTGGAGTATAACTGGGTTTTTGTTCTCATCATCTCATATATGTCTTGAAATGCCTCACGGTTTACGTAGGGGACAGAAATACTTCAGTTGCTGTATTAAAACTCATATTAATGACTGCAGAAAGTTAGCTGGGATTGTTCAGGATAATTATTTTAAAATTTTATTTAGATAAATTTAATTTGGTTTTGGTTCAAAGTAATATGTCTTTTGTGTACTTGATAAGTTCTTAATTATTTTACTGTGATATTCGTTTTTTGGAAGGTGAATGTGCATTTGGAATATATGTACCTAGATACATAGAAAGAGAGAAACCATATGACAAAGAAGGGAAAATGTTGCAAATATGCTAAAAACTGTGGACCAAATGCTGCTTTTTGTTATGCATATAAAATCTTGTCCATTTGAGGGGGGTTGCACAAGAGTAACTGTGAATAGAATTTGTCTCTTTCATCTGAAATGCCTTATCAGAAACTTCTAGGTAATCAGTGGTTCAAATAATTAGGGAAATTGCTAGGTATGATAATCATGCTGGGGAACATAACCTAGCTAAGAGGGAGGTTCCAATTGAAGGTATTCTAATAAATAGGGCTTTGTATATTTTGTATTTCTAAAGAGCATTTGGGTTGAGAAGCACTGGAAAATATATTACTAATCATAGCTGTAGTGTATTTAAGCAATGAACATGAAACTAAAATCTGGAAGATGCAGGAAGAGTTCTAATACATCCATAGGAAACTACGGGGTTAAAGTGGACTATATTTTAAGCAGTGTTCAGTTGACTTGCTGTGTGGGGAGATACTGAGCAGTTCTGGCTAATGACTTGTAGGTACTGAATCCTCAGGTCTCTCAGGTGGTTTCACTCGACCAGTTTCAGCAGAATGATGAAAAGGTTGAGATAAAATAAACTGACAGTTGCTACTCATCGCAGGCAGCAAGCTGTACCCTGGCAGATGAGACCCTGGGAGCCCTCTTTTTTAAACAAAGGCTTTCACTGCAGTGAGCAATGAACTCTACACAAAAAGGGAAAAGGAGAGAGAGATTGGCAGCTGGTGACCGACAGGAGGAGGGAAAGGAGGGGAAACTAAGAAACACAGCAATTGTTGTCTAATTAGAAGCCATTCCCACCTACTTAATACCAACCCATTAAGCAGACGACACTTTTCATCTTAGTCTCGAAGCTACACATGACATTATACTCCAATCAATACCCTCCCACTGGCTGCCCCACTGCCCACAAATGAATACATTGCAGTTCAAGAATGCAGCAATTGAGTTGGGGCAGTGAAACTGCAGCTCCCAGTCAAGATCTTTCTCTGAAGATACTAATGTGGTGTTTGTGATACCTGGATAAAGAAATCAAATCCCTATAATGACAGCTGTCAACAACTGGCAAATGAATGAAGTCAGCAATTAATCCATTTTAACTTTTGATTGAAGAGACAGTGTTTATTTTCAGACTATTTTTTCCCATTTGAGTGCGAGATCCAGGTTTTTTGAACCCAGACTTTTAGGTTTCCCGGAGCATCCTGAACTCTAATCCTCAGTTATAATTACAAAATCTATATATATGCACATAATTACGTACATGCAGCATTTTTCTTGGTATCAATATGTTTCATAGACTTCCCAATTTTCTTGAAGGTTTTGAGGTAGCCCTAACCCTTTAAAAGTGTTTTATTTTTTTCATTTAAAGTGCTACTATGATTTTTAGGGGTTACCTTAAAATGTAATTTGGCCCACAATAGTATGTTGTGCAGCACATTTTGACCATTAGGATTTTGCTTTTCAGCTCTACATCTAGAATTCTTGCAACATTTTTTATCAAATTAAATCCCACGTTCCCTGAGCATCTGGAGTTGGCAATACTGTGCACAACCTGCAACATAAACTAATCCTATCCAGAATGCAATATAATTCCATCTTCATGCCAGTTTCATCACCACAGAATCAAACCAGGAGAACACTGTTACTCTATCTCCTTGGTTAGACTGAAGAAGACATCAGTGTAAGTCTTGTAGAAGTGCTGGAAGGAGGTTCCAATGCAACATGACATCTCTCAGTCTCTTTCAACTCCAAAGTGAATTGAGTATCAGTTCAGAATACTTATGATGCAAGTTCAAACCGTCTTTTCAATGCAGATAAATTGTGTACTGTGACATCTGATATTTGCAGAATGAGACCATCAGGTGTGCTTTTCATTGTCATAATATTGTGGCATTTGCAGTGTGGCATTTCTTCAGATGCTGTTTGCTAAAGTAGTTCTTACGTACATAATTGTATAAAGTGCTGTTAACTTGCCTAACTGAGCCCCAAACCCTTGAGATAGACATTATGTATCTGTAATAACTTAGCCTGCTTCTTGGGGCTCTCACCCTTTAACAGCTTACCTATATCTGAGGAAGAGCAATTAAAGGTGAGTGTAGTTAATGAGGCTGACACAGTAGCAAACGTTTTGCATCTTTTGAAATTGTGAGCCAAATAAAAAACTGCTACTTTTTTGCCTCTTTCCAGTAGTATTATAATATATTCAGCTTATTAGTATAATTAGCATTAATTTTGACTCAAATAATTTGTTTTCCAATATTGTAAAGCACCTTTCAGCCACCAACTTTGTATATGCTCCCTGGATTTATTTTGATACATGTTAATGACAATCTTAGTGATTTGCCCTCAATACAGCCTGCAAAGAGGAAAGAATCATCTTCTGATGGTGAAAGCTGGAATTTTTACCACTTGTGAAAATGCCAATACCCAGGACATAGGATTTGACTATGCTAAGGCATGGAGATAGAGGTTTTATATACTTAGAGATACTTGGATAGAACAATCAAAGCTACATTCAGATTCCACGTAGGTACAATCTGCTCTTTAAAATAATCTGGTTCTAACATTTGTTTCTGTAGACTATGGGACTTCAATTCATTTAAACACAGAGGTGTACAGGTTCAGTCTTACTCTGACGAGATGCCAGTTAAAAGGATCAGAGGCAGGCTAGGGAAAATGTGAAGAGCAGTTGGCAGTCTTCCTGTTTCTCAGTGCCAAAGCCTGTGGGGTTAATCTGAAGATACCCAAATCACCTTGGCAGTATCATCTCTAGTCTTTTCCAGAACTGTGGCATTTAATGAGCCAAGACAGTAAATGTAGGATCATAGAAAAATAGTAATGGAAGGGACTTGAAGGAGTTACCCTCCCCATGTAGGAATAAATGTTTTCATGTCATTTCTAAGAGACGTTTTTCTCGTCTGTTCTTAAAAAGATATCTGGCAATAGGCGTCCAACAGCATCCGTGGACAATCTGTTCTAATGGATAAAATTATGCAGGAAAAGGAAAAACCTTGAAAGTTTTTCCTTTATGTGTAAAGTTAAACTCTTCATCTATTCTATCCAATGAATACTTCAAATTCATTCAGTCATTTTTGAAGTAACCTTGGAGAAAGGAACTATCTGACACATGCTGGGGCTTAGAAGAAAATCTTACAGTGATTTCTGAAAAGAAAGGTTATAAGGACTATTTAGTCTAAGTTAATCAGATATGGCAGCATGTAATTCCTTTTTATAAGCACAACTGATGAAAGGAGGTAAAAGAAAATGCAAGGATCCTGTTTCCTTTCTCTTTGTTTTCCAGTGATATTGTCCCATAGAACTAGCCCATATCACCCAGCTGAGCACAGTAGATTGGTATCTGTTCCAAAAGGACAGGAAGAACAAGGGCTTCACCAGGAAGAAACAGACCAATGCAGAGGGAAGGGTTGCTGATTATTCTTAAATAGTCTCTCTAAGTTCTGGGAAGCTTTGTTACTCAGTCTTTTACATAATTTAGGACTCTTCTCCTTACATAAGTTTCTAAAGCAAAAACACAGCTAGGTTTCTGAATTCATCATATTGACTTAATGCACTCATCCTTCAGCTCTTACTGGAGATGCAACTGAACTCAAGTTAAATGCTTTATAGACTTATTTATGATTGAGGATGTTTCTTCTAGAAAGCCAGATGTGAGATCTGAACAGTCTATTTATCCATTCTAGACTGTATGTTTTGATACTACAGACACTAGACAATTATTTTTCTACAGGTTCAGAGTTCAGTAATTGAATCCATATCCTCAAAGACATAAAACTACAGTACTGCTGTTTGCCTTCACTCCATGTGCAACAGAGGTGTGTTCGATTTTCTTCTGCCAGTTTCAGTCACCTTACTCTGCTGTGAATGCTCCAGATGGAGAGGTGGAGCCTCTCTGGAAAAAAAAAGGATGTTTTGTTGCTGTGCTTACATATACCCCATACACTGCAGAGACACCGTTGGTTTGCTCTTTATATTGTGAGGTGCCACTGCATTTGGGGGTGTTTGAGAGAGGGGTGTTCCTAATGGAAAGAAAGAAGAAAATTGTCTATGAACAATGCCTGTTGTCAGACTTAAAATGAGGTATATTGTCTGTTGCTGATTTCCATAAACTTGAGCATTTTGTTCAGGTTGTCACAGTCACTGAGCCTCCAGTGCCTCTCTAGCTGTAAACATATTTCATTATTTGTCTCGAAGGATGCATATGTGGGACTTGCTTATGGCCAACATAAACAATCAGATTTAGTTAAGGGGGAAACCTTTTATTTTTCCTGCCCTTGTAATTTCTGTGTACACAGAACTTTGTGGTCTAGATGTTAAGGATGCTGCTGCATTTTATTTAGAGTAGACTGAGGTTTCCTATGTGCTGGAGAATCTCAGTCCCCATGGAGATAACAAGGGCTTAAGAGCTTCTGAAGTAATCATTACTTAGAAGACTGAAGGATTGTGCTCTGCAGCTTCCTGGAAACAGATTTTTAAAGTTTCCCTCCATCAGTGTTGTTTTAATTGTGATTCTGAGGTGTTAGCAGGTGATATGTGTTTGGTTGCTGCAGGAGTTAGCTGAAACTTTATCTTTTATTTAATATTTTAAATGACAGTTTTGATGAAAAAAACTAGTATATATTATTGTATGGTTATAAAATTGATCATGTATTATTCATTTCATCTCCTATAAATTCAATTATTATTTATTCTGTTATTCCTAACTCTTCATAGTTCTTTCCTTATTCCAAAATTGTATCCATTGGCTGATTTTGGTGCAGTTCTCCAGGCTGTACCTCCATACTGCACAAAATATATATATTTGACAATTACCTGTGTGTTATTCTTCCAGGTTTTCATGCCTACCTGAAACTCATCAGGTTCTTTCATGTTTACTTTGCTATACACAATTTTATTAGTTTGAGATTTTAGCCAATTCTTTATGTATTTTATGTAAGATGAAGAAATTGTTGTAAGCAAGCAGAATCACAAAAAAAAAAAAAAAAAAAAAGGCCCTTAGAATAATGTCAGATTGAGGCACAATGGCTCAGTCTTGGTAACTGCCTGGAAGTGCTGAGTTTACCTGGCTGATGGTGCTTTATTATGCTTGCTGGGGGGATAATTGCTGTTATCATTGAACTGTTTTTACACACGAATTCCTGATACAAACTCAGCCTTTATTACATCAAGTGCAGTTTTATATATGAATGATTGCAAACCTGTACCTGAGAATTTAGTGTATCTTGATTATCAGAGAAAACTATGAAACGGTTTAAGACAAGTATTTATGACCAACCCATGGTATCCTTTTGAAAGTAATAATTTTTCTTAATCATTATGAAAAACAAGATATTTAATGGAAAATTGTTTCTTAAGGGATAGCATACTGTCTTGGAGAGCAAAGTGTAAGAGACTTTGAGGGGAAATTCAGTGCTTTCAGGTAAACTCCTCATGTCATTTATATGAAGGAAAAAAGCTTAATACTAGTTTTGACCCTAATTAATTTAAATTGGTATTCTTTCATACAGGTGCTTTATTTAGCAACAGTGAGGTATAGTAGGATGTGAAATAGGAGAAAAGAAGTAATGAGTTCACTGTAAGCTGAGGAACAAGGTCAGAGAGCTTGAGCCTTTACAAGTAGCTTTGTCTTACCTAAATTACACTTACAGCACTGCTAACTTCCATTCCTGAGTGACTCTGCATCAGTTCATTGGAAATATTTCATATTAAGAAATTCCCTTTGAGTAGGAGCCACAGGTTACTTAATTAGTATGTGCACCTCTTTTCCTCAAAACTGGGGGAGCATCCCTTTGGATTCCACTTGGCTTCCCCTACAATGCACAAGTGTAGGATATGTTTTTCTTTGAGGTATTATGAGCTCTGTGATGGAGCCCAGCATGAGCAAGACGCGGCCTTGACTGCGGGCAGGGGTAAGAAGGTCTCTTTCTGCATTTGGTTTGTGCGCTCCCACCCCCCCGGAGAGCTGAGCTGCGCGGGGCGCGCTGCCACGAACACGCCTCCCTGGCATTTTACATCAGGACGCGGATGCAAAACTGGCCCTGTCAGTACCGACCCCATGACCGTCTGCGATGGCTGCGTCCGCCAGCGATGACCCGGGGCCAAAGGCGGCGGTGGGGCAGCCCGGGGCGGGGGCCGGCAGCCTTGCCGGGGCTGCCCCTGGCCCTGGAGGGGCGCGATGCTCCCGCTCGGTCACGCCGCGGTGCGCGGTGCGTGTGGCCAGCGGGGCACGCCCGCAGCGCCGCGCGGCAGCAGGCGCTCGAGGCCAGGCTCTCCTCGGACGCAATAAACCATTCCCGCCTGTGTCTGTCTGCTCGGCAGCGGTGGAGCCTGCCTCTTTTTTCCCTGCTCTGGATGTTAGGTATTCAATCAGCATTCAGATTTATGCTTTAGATGCTGATGAAAGAGGATGCTTTCCTGCGCCCGCCTGTCAGGGGTGATGCTTGCGTGCAGTTTTTATCTTTTTGGAGTTATCTTCCGAACATAGTAACACAAACATCCTGCCACGTAATCTGTGGAGATACCGAAATCTGAAGAGTTAAGAGATGTGCAATATAAGGTTTTATTTTACCCTTTGACTTCCTTATATTTTTTGTTGTTGTTGTTGTTTTCTTTAATTTGAAGGGTGTCTTCAGGAACATAGCTTATAATTTTCCTGTGATATATGTGTGCTTTAAAATGTAGTCTAAATTTGCTCAGAGAAAATCGCATTCAGGATCTAGTAATACAGTTGCAGTCAAGACAGAATAAGAGGCTTATATAACTACGTCTGATTCAAAACAATGGCTTAATTGGCCAGGAAAATGTAGTTATCAGATGATAAAGATACGGAGTCAAGGGCAAGATATGCCTGAAAACAAGCATTTTCCTGCCTAAAATTAGGCAAAGTTAATAGGTTAAATTTTGTTTATTGAATAAGAGAACCCGAAGTTGATTGATATAGTAATTTCAGTGTTTGCTATGGCAAATATTTAGCTCATTATCAGTTTTAATAGCATTTTGCAGAACAAGCCTTTTCTTGACATACAGAAAATACTATTAAATTTGCCTGCATAGATACATTGTTATGACATGCAATAACTACTTGAATATAAAGGGGATTAATAATTTAAAAGGTGTTAACAAATTAGGGCCATCATTAAAAATAGACTTTGAACCATTTTGTAGAAAAATCAGATTGAGGTAATGCTCTGCTCTTATGATAAAGAATTACAGCATTAATTCTGCAAAGTGAACTTATTGCTCCTATTCGTCTCCAAAACCCTGGAGCATTAAAAGACAGGAAGAATGAAATGATCACTACGTTTTTTTCAGGCACAACAGCTCTAATATTTCCATCAGTTTCACAGCTCCGCTTGCATGGTTGTGCTAGAGGAAAAAGCCATAAACGTCAAGCTTCCCTTTGTTTTGTTTTTGCTGGTCTTATGAAATCGGGTCGGATTTTTTCAGACAGTTTATATTAATATACTGAGAATTTTGCTTGTACAGCATCTGTGCAGACTATAAAGCAAACATTTCTTCTGTATGGAAGCTGTTCTCTTCTTGATTTTAAAATGTAATCCTTGGTTTTCTTTTACATTTTTTCTTTTCTTTCTTGCAACGACTGATGACCAGAGGCATTTCGAGGTTGAATTCTTATTGGTTTGCAAATTATTAATATGTTTTCTTTCCAACTTGGGATAAACAGAAATAAGATCAGTTTGGAAGCCTTTCTTCATTGTTTCATGTTGCATCCATGAAACATGCAGAAGAATGGATCAAAATGTTTTTTTTGTAAGTGTATTAGGAAATACATTTGTGATACTTACATGAGTAATCCCTACCCATATTAATAATTTCACTGCACTCATTCCTCTTATTTTTTTCTTTCATATTTATTTTGGAGAAGAAAAAAAATAATCTGGGATTTACGTATTAAGTTTCATGTTTGAGGGACAGAGATAACAAGAACTCTTTCAGGCCCAGAAGGTGGCAAAATATTTGTCCCCCCCTCTTTCTTTTTCTCACTTGTCATGGCGGTCATCTCCTTGCTAACAATTCCCTCTCAGCCCACTTCCTGAGTTTTCCCTCCTCTTCCCCTTGTACTTTCCGAGACCAGAGAACCCAGGTGGTGCCTTCACTGTTGCCAGGCACTGGGGGAACTGTTTCTGTTATACCCACCTCACAATGGCTGCACTAAGAAACATGCCAAAGGTCTGGTCCTGAGATATGCTTAATTTTGATATTATTTTCTTTCCAGTTAATTGGTTTTTCAGCACCAATTTTTATCCTTAAACTACAGTCTCCGATATTGGCAATGGTGCAACAGTGAGTTTAAAGGAAATAATGGGTTTCCAGTCATCTAGTTGTGTTTTTAGCAGAGTCAGATGTTGTTAAAGCACCAATGGATAAATGGCTAAAGCATTGTTTATATAGCACCTCTATTCCTGCTAATACTGAAAAATTCATAATATAACATTTTTCAGGCAGAACTGCATATGCTGGCGCAGACAAAAAGCACATCTTTTATGTACCAATATACCAGTGTTTGGTTTTATTAATCACATAGAATGAAGTGTGATGGAAGAAGCAGAACATATAGCAGAGGGGAAAAGATTCCAGTTCTGACCAAGTATAAAATAAGAGTAACTGTGATGGAGATACAGTTAACAAAGGACATCAAGGATAACAAACTATTAGTACCTTACTAGCTAGAGGAAGATCAAGGGGGGCATTAGTCAGCTATACAGCAGGGGGGAAAAAGTCTTAATAGATGACCTAGGGGAGGCCAACATGCTTTAATGCTTTTTTGGCTTTAATCTTCACTGAAAAGGTCAGGTGGGATCCTGTGGCAGAGTTTATATCTGCCACAAAAAAGCAAGATCCAAGGCTAGAACAGGAGAAAGTAGGCTAGAGAGTACTTAGCTGAGTTAGATCTCCAAGTCAGATGGGCCTGAGAAACTTCATCCTACAACACTTAAAAACTGGCTGGAACAATCTTGAGGTCATTAGCCATTTTTGAAAACTCATGGAGGTCAAGTCAGGTTCCAGAGTAGCAGAAAAGGACAAACCTGATGCCTGTTTTTAGCAAGGGAAAGAGAAGGAGCTGCCAAGGAATTTCAGACAGATCAACTTACAATCCTGTCTTGGAAAACTGCCAGAACATACAGTCAGTTGTTTAATAGATACCTAGGAGAAAACAGGGAAATGTGCAACAGCCAAAAATAACTTGCCAAAACTAATTGTGTTGAGCCAAAATAATTAACAGCGCAACAGGACTTACAGGTAAAGTAGTTAAAATAAGGAAAATACATGATACAGTCTGCCTGAAGCTTTTGACATACGCAACACTTAGAAGCAAGTAAGGAAGCATGGACTACATCAACGTGTTATCAAGTGGGTGAATAATTATTACTAAAAAGCCTGATTATAAAAGCTCTCAGTGGCTGTTGTTAGAAATGGAAAACTGTGTAGCATGATCTACAGGGATCTGACTGTATTATCTTGTATTTTCATTCCTTATCTGGTGACTGGAACAGAGAATATGCTTACTACATTTGCAGATAACATAAACAAGGGAAGGAACATAAGCATTTGGGTTTGAGGTATTGCAATTCAAAGGATCTTGACAAATCGAGAAACCTGTGTTGTAATGTTCTTGGCATTTATGTCTGTGTATGTGCAAGTATGTAGAATCAAGTATAATCAAGTGAGTGCATAGTTACAAAAAGGGAGCAAGTACCAGTTCTGTAGATAGGAAAAAAAAAAAATCTGGACTTGCAGAAATCACAAGCCGAACCTGAATCAACAGTGTTAAGCTGTTGTAAAAACTGCAAACATCTTACTAGGATATTAAAAAATGATGAGTCGTGAGGTAATCCTTCTGCTCTACCCAACACTGATAAGGTCTCAACTTAGTATCACAGCCAGTCTGAACTTTCTCCAGCTTGAGCTGGAGCTAAAAATTATGACCAAAAGAAGAGACCCAGGGAAGACAAAATAGCAGATTTGACATGTGTAGAATTTGAAGAGAGAGAAGAAATAAATAGTGACCTTTTCTCTTTGACAATAATAAGTTGAAGTAAAAGTACTGGGCAGGAAAATGCAATTATTGGAAGGATGCTTCTGATTAGCCAGTGGGAAAACTTTTATAACAGTTTGAGGAATGGGCTTTATGATGCCCAATGTGACCACATGTTCCAATGGCTTATGAGTTTTCATATATATTTATTTGTTTATGTCAGAAATATATACAGAAGCACTCTCAACATGCAGTAATTCTGAGATAAAGCTGTGATATACCAGTGAAAAGATCTTTTGGCCTAGCAGAGAGAAAAAAAAAATTCATTTTTTGGGAATAAAGAAACTTGGATTTTATTTTTAAATCAATGCTCATCTCCTAAGAGAGGTAGGGTAAATAATTTCATTTCTTTGTGCCTCAGTTTGCTCATCTGTGAAGTCAGCTTTAAGATATTGATATTTTTATAAAACAGCTTTCCAAAATACTTTAAAGGATAGCAAGAGAGGGATGTTCCTTGCCTGTCCCAATTCATCCACTCATTCTTTCCGTCCTGGAAGCTCTCCAGTTCTTTCTTCTCTTCTTTTTTCTTCTCTCCATTTCCAAGGCTACAAAAATACTTAATTTTGAAATCCCATGGATCTTAGGACAACAGTATTCAGTTTTTCCTGTTGTTGTAAAGCCTGGAATCAGCTTCATATACAGGTTTAATGTGGGGGCAGGCTATGAAGACAGAGTTAAATCCAGTTTTTCCTGTTGGGAGAAAAGTTAACAGCTGCAGTCTATACTCTTCCCTCTTTCCACTTCCCATTTCTCTCTCTGGCTAGAATAACAAAGCAGCATTTTCATTCAGCTTGAACAGGCATTACCATGTATCCCTTGTCCACTTTCCAGCCTAGGACTGTTTCATCTCCTCCTGTTTTCAGGCTCTGGGCTGCAGGACCACAAATAGTAAATGCAATCTTTTGTTTTGTCAGCTCTTGTCCCAGTTTTTCCTTCAGAGCATCCTCTCTTGGGGCTTAAGCCATGTACATGACCTGATATTAAGCTGCTCTTAATGCCACTTCCATGAACATGCTAACTACATAGTACAAGTTTTTTGTTGTGGTTTTTGGTTTTTTTTTTTTCATTATTTAATCCTCAGGTACAGACATTTTCAAATGTAAATAGCCAAGTGAAGAGAACATACACATTCTAAATTCACAGCCTCCCCTTTTGCTACTCCCTGGGCTGCATGCCCAAAAACAACAAGCCTGTGTTAAAGGGAACAGGCAGCAGCTCACAGTGCCTTCAACACCCTTTCTGCATAGAACCCAAGGGCTGACATTGGCAGCTTCTGCTAGGAAGGCTGAGATGCTAGAGTGTATATTCCTCAGGGATTGTTTTAGTGTGAATGGTTTGATTGCAAACAAAATGGGAGTTGGAGGTACTTGCACGTATGTGTGCATACGTTGGTGAACATTTTTTTTCTTTTTCTACAAACGCTGAAAAACTTCCACCATATGAGAAAAAGCAGTGCAATGACCAAATGCTTACTGAGACATCTTTGTGCTCAGTCCTGGCATTGTGAGGAGCACTGGAGCTCCTAACACTTGTGTAGGAGGTATTTGTGAAAACTTGACTGTGGCATCCCTGTATAGCTGGGGCATACATCAGGGAGGGGCTCCAGTGCAAATCATTCTGGAGAGTGGCACATACATCCTGTTTAAAAGGCATCAAGAACAGCTTACAGGTAGTAGCATGAGTATCAAGAGTATCTTGCAAGTAAGAACTTGGTGTGGAGGTTATTTCCTATTTTTTTGTTCTTACTTAATTTTATGAAACTTCCCTGCTTCTCCAAGGGCAAGTCAATCTTGCCTTGATATGTTTTGCAAATAATGCACTGTGTAATTACTGTTTTAAATCTACTTCAAGGTAAAATGTTCTGGTATATGCATTTTTGAGTACTAGAACCTCTGGTAATTAGAATCCAAGGATGACCACATGCTGTAAGTGAAATGCATGTTTCCACTGGCTGATTTCACCAAGAGACGTATTTTCTCATTCAACATTTTATAGGCACTCATGAGATTGTTTCTCTTGCTGCCAAGTCTTCTGATATAGTATGATTTTCATTAAAATTTATTTTTCAATTTAAAATATTTCCATGTTAATTCAACTTTAGGCATAGGTAACTAAGAAGTGAGATGAATTTGACAGAAATTCTATTGCATCTGTAGTGTTTTCTACCTCTACTCAGTATTAAGGGATCTATAACCCAAGAAATTAAGACTTTTGCAGGTAAATTAAGCAAATAGAAAATTGGGGCAGAGGGAGAGGTGTAAGTTGTAAATTATTAATTATTTGAGCATTTTTTCTTGCCTTTTGGCTTCTAGAAATTACAGATATTTATAGATTTGAAATTCAGACAAGTATTTGAAAAATGCATTTGAGTAAAATACTTTCTGGTTAAACTGTGTCTATAATTGCACCAGTTTCCTGCAAATGTTTAAACTATTTGCTTACATTTTGGTGGAAGAAAAGAAATGGAAAAGAGCTATAGAATGATGGAAGTTGGCTCAGAGTCTGACTTAATAAATGTGACAATCAAACATGAGGATTTTTGGAAACAGAGATAAGCGATGCTAGCCCGAAGGCTGAACTTAATGTCAAAGAGGGTGTTAACGCAAAGTAAAACAGTCTATGTAGTAAACTAGAGAAATACCATCTTTGGAGAAAAAAATCTCTAAAAATTATGCCACTTTTAACAGACAACCACAAAAAAGCCCTAGCGGTACCTCAGAATATGATCAGTCTTTTTGAACTGAGTTTGTTCTGTGCTTTTTTTGTTCTTCAGTGCTGTCTGCAAGCGTTCTCTGTCTGTCATAAGGCTCAGAGTTTGGCAGTTGTATTTCTTTGTTATATTTTCATCATGTGAGATAAAAAGTCAAGGATGAGTGATATAATGGAAACGTTCCTGTGTCTGAGCAGGAGGAAAAAAGCCCTCAGTTCCACTGAATCCATGCTCTTACTCTTTCATAAAATTGTTTGAAATTTTTTGAAAATGATGGGTGATGATTTATTTTTTTTTCTTCTCGGCAAACTGCCTTTCTACCAGAAGTGAGGTTCAGTTGCTACCTTAGGAATAGCATTTCTCAGGATATCTGAGGCTGAGACTGTTGTAGGTATGATATGCTCAGACCCTGCAGGAGGGGATGAAGGCTGCATCATTCCCAACTAGCCCCTGGAGGTTAGCTTAGAGCAGTGGTACAGCTTCGGAGGAAGCTGTCAGCCCTCTGGGCTACAGGGATGTGCTGGTTTTAATAAGGACATTGCACAAGACAGTACCTAGGAGTTAAAGTGAATTTTCTCACAAGAAAGTCTTCTTAAGAATAATGATCAATAAGTCTGAAGCTGCATAGTTGATTTCTGAAGAATCCAAACAGTCCTGGGTGTTTAAAATGTTATTAGAACCTGAATAAAATACATTCTACAGATGGGCAGTTTGGCTCATCCCTTGCCCAGAGATTTGAATTTGAGCTCGATTCGTTTTTACCAGTCATGAAGGAGTCAGAGGTGTGAAGATAATTTCATGCCATTCAACAATGGCTCTTCATCTAAATAATATTCAATTCTATTAGTCAGCATATTCATTTTTGTTGGGGGAAGAACTGAGAGGAGGATAAAAATAATACGGTCTACCAATAAGTATACATTTTCCAGAAATTACAAGGCCATTTATATTGCAACAAGTTGCTTTCTGGAATGTAGAATGCAGTAGGTTTTGAGGCTATTGGATATGACTTGTACTCTCATTTCTGCTCTAGTATTTCATGATGGCAAACACTTATTATATCTCATGTTTTTTCAAGGTTAGCTAGTTAAGCTTCTCATCAATTAGTAGCTGAAAGAATAGGCTGTTTTTAATTGGATACATAGTAAGCAAACATATCCAAATATTAATCAAAAATTAAAACTGAGCATTATGTTATCAATATATAAAGCAAAACTCACAGTTTCATGACCAGCAATTGAGCAGGCTAGGCAACAGTTTAAATGTTACATGATGCAACAAAAAGTCCCTTTTATTTTCTTTTACATATTATTCAGTATTATAGAATCTTCATGGTGTTCATAGGCATGATTCACTGACCTGCTCACTGAATTGGGGCAATCATAATCAAATAGTCCTGTAGAACATCATTGTTGAACTGGTCTGAAATGAGACTACAAGATTGCCAAGTAAAACATGTCTGCCACAAATGAAGAATGAGGTTCTGGTTGTCCTAAAGTTATTACGAGTAGGAAATAATTTGGACATACATGGTAGTGATGAACCGAGATCAGAGACACCAGAACATCAAGGGAAAAGAGAAAGGGGAATTAAGAGATCAAAGATTGTGGAGAAACTGGAGGGAGAGTTGGCTTTCTCTTGTCTGCCAAAAAGGATGTGTTTTTTGTAGTGGAAAAAACTAACAGTAGCATTAGTTATTTTGCTGTAGAAGACAACAGAATCTCTGTAGCTTTTACTGTGCTGTAGCTGAATAAGTTCAACTGCAGAAATTAACTGTAACACCTCCTGTCCCTTGTCTCCCTTTTTAAGGTAAATTTAATGTATGAACAGTGAAAAAAATTACTCTGAATTTCTCTGTTTTATTTCATTGAGTACTGTTTAGAGAGGAAATTGTAACAATAAAAAGTAGCTTAACTTGGACAAAAATTATGGAGTCTGATTTTCATACTAAGCAACATTTACACCACAGGGACTTAGGCTATCAGAAAAGCACATAAAGAGTAATATCTGAAAGGATAAGGCACTGCAGGTTGTGCACTATGTGATAGCAATTTATTTCTCTCTTTGCCACCAGTTTGCTTTGTAAATGTTGAAAAGTCACTTTTCCTCTCTGATATGTTTTTTTCTGTTTCTTAACTAATCACAGAAAAACACAGTTATTCATTAAATTCTTCTCTTAATCTTTCATTATTCAAGAAAAGAGTTAACTGAAATATGAGGTCAGATTTCATTAATTTTGGCTAGTTATAATTAGGCATTGAAAGCCATACCTACATACTTAAAGCAGTTTGAGATGTTGATTACCTATAACTCCCAATGGAAAGATACACTTCATTTATATGAAACCTATGGAGAGAATGAAATCTGTGTAATATTGGAGGTTTTGAAATAGTACATTAGAAAAGTGTCTGTCCACAATGATTCAGGTACCATTGATTCTGATAAAATGTATTATTCCCAGGTGATTTTTCATTATCTTACACTTTTTGGATTTCAGTCAAAGATGTGGCATTAAATGCCTAAATATAGTACTCCTATTTTAAAGACACATTCTACAGATTATAGTTTTTATATACTTTCTCTCATAAAATTAGCTGAGGGCTTGAGGAAACTTGTCTATAATTTCCCCCATCTCCTCAGAAGTAGGCAAGGCTTTGTCAGAAAGCTTTGTGTAAAGAAGGATCTGTGAGAGCACACTTATCAGAGAATAGAATCACAGAATGGTTTGGGTTGGAAAGGACCTTTAAAGGTCATCTAGTCCAACCCTCCTGCAGTGAGCAGGGACATCTTCAACTAGATCAGGTTGCTCAGAGCCCAGTCCAGCCTGACCTTGAATGGGCAATATCTTCATGACCCTTATGCTGGGTCATATCCAAAGTTTCCTTATCGTAAAGGTTTCTGTAGAAGGAATTTGCACACCATGAGTATTTGCATGATAATAAATCCAGCAAGAGTACAAAGTAGTAGAATAACTCATGTTTGAGTTATGTTGGAAACAATTATCATAGAATCATAGAATGTCTTGGGTTGGAAGGGACCTCTAAAGGTCATCTAGTCCAACTCCCCTGCAATAAGCAGGGACATGTCACAATAAAACAGATTGCTCAGAGCCCCATCAAGCCTGACCTTGAATGTCTCCAGGGATGGGGCCTCCTCTGCCTCTCTAGGCAACATGTTCCATTGATTTACTACCCTCATACTCAATAACTTTTTCCTAATGTCCAACCTAAATCTAGCCTTTTCTAGCTTAAAACCATTACCCCTTGTCCTATTGTTCAGATTAGTGAATTCTGTTAAGTGTTCATCTACAAATGTGTACTGGAAGCCAAAGTATCTGCCACCAGGTTCTCATTGCTTTCTAGAGAATGTAGTATATAGTTACATATAATTACAATTTTATAAAGTTTCATATAATTATATTATAATTGCATATAATTACATAAAATTCTTCTTTTTAGTGTCTGAAAATTATAAAGAGAAAAACTTCCTCACTCCTGCAGTTAAAAAGCAGTAATATAGTCACATTGTAATAACTTTATTTTCTGGTCTTCAGGATAGATCTCATAGTAGTATCCTCTTAAATTTATGGCAAAAGGACATCATTTTAAATAGAGTAAACTTTCCTCTAGGATTATTTGTATAACAGATGTCTACTATGTATCTTATCTAGGGAGTTGATTGTTTAGGATAAGTAGCATTGGGATCACAGTAAAAGAGAAGGCTGGCCTCCTTTGCTGTCTGCAGACTGGATTGCCTTAAGAGACATTGAGACCAGCAGAGAAAAAAGAAATTACACTGATCCAATAGATACACTGCTGAGAGGTTTCTGCTATTTTCTTACCTCAGACTTTGTTCCACCATTAAATTCACACTTTCAGTCCCTGGGAATCAGGGCAGCATGACAGAGAAGTTTGGCTAAAATGAATCTGTTGTGTTAGTTTTTGTGAAAATGATTACACTCTGCAGGTTCAAGATCAGTGCTATTTTTCAAGCAGTCATTGTTTCAAAGCTAGGCAAATAAACCCTAATATAAAAGATAAAATGATAGGGAGCCAGACAAAGATGAAATTGAGTAGCAGAGTAAACAAACCACCTGAATCATGATCTCAAGTAGAAAACAACATAAAATCATTTATTTGGCACTGTTAAAAATCAGCTGGCAGGCAAATTTTTTTTTCTAAGTATTTTAAGTAGACTGCCCATCAAATAAGCGTAATTATAATCAAAATTCTTACAACGTTCTCAAAATTCCTAAAGGCAATCAGCTCCACTCAAATTAGTAACTTGGATAAATCACCATTAATTAGCTAATATAAGCCAGCAGGTGGTTTTGAGCCCAGAGAGATTCCCTGGTTATTTAAATTATGTATACTATACTACACCAAAGATAGAGTAAGTGAAAGAAGGAACAGGCACAAGTCTGTTACAAAAAAAAACCAAAAAAAAAAACCCAAAAAACCAAACAAAACCCAAACCAAACAAACAAACAAGCAAAAAAAAAAACACAAAAAAACCCCCACAAAACAACAACAAAAAGCGAACCATGACCAAATAGAACTATTTAGGGATGATGCTCAGCTGAAGTCTTCTCCAACTCCCACATCCTACCCAAAGGAATACAAGCTGGCTTTGACCCTCAGCTCAGATAATGCCATCCAGGAATGCTCCTGCTTCAACACTGAAATATGTGCAAGAAACAAAATCTGCTTTGGAACTTGCTTGAATAGGTTTGTTCTGAAGATATTCTGATTATTACAGAATGGACATAGCAGTGACTATGCTTTACAAAAATGCATCATTGAAACCCCAAGGATAGCCTTGTCAGCATGCCATAAGGAAGGCACTGCCTATAAATAAATAAAAGTGACATCATTTTAAGAGATTAATGTCCCATCTTCTGTTACCAATGCTGTAATGCTCAGTTGTGGTCAATAACTGTTAGGAACCAAACTGAACATTTTTACATTAGTACAGCAGAAATTAATTAGAATTCTGAAAACAGTGGTACAAATAACTTCATGACATCCATAGATGCTTTGAAAATTCTGACCCAAATCTACTTGAAAATCTATTTGCTTGCAATAATTTCTATTTGCATGGTATGTTAACCTAAAAATCTGTGATACAGCCATAAAATTTCGTAATAATTTACTGCCACCCATAAGACTTATGCTTGGTGGTCATGCAAAATCAAGGCTCAACTATATTTTAGAGTCTTTGATTGAAGCTAGTGACATTGTGTGAGAGGAAACAGCAAGATCAATACAGATATTTGCATTAGTCCCAGTAACAGCATCTCTGAAGGTCTGGACTGTGATGTGGTAACAGTACTTTAAAGGATTAAAAATCCTGCTGGGTTTTACTGCATGATGTGTGGGTTTGGCAGTAATTTTTAACCCCAGTGTGTGCTCTTGGATCATCCACAATTTTCACATTAAACAACTCAGTAGCAACAATAACTAATTTAATAGATAAAATTAAATCCTTTTATATACAAAAGTAACACCCCCCCTTTTTGTTTGTTGTTTTTTTTTTTTAACATGCATCTTGAATTGTATTTCAGACTACATTAAGAATTCTTTTTTCTGGGCATGGTATAGAAGCATACAACTGTTCAGCGGGGGAAATGCAGGCGTGTTGCTCAACACATGCAACAGTGCCCTTTGATATCTTTTTTTGGACTTTGTAACAATGCTGTGACTACCGCTGTTCCCAAATATTTTATTTATAAAAACTCTCCTCCCACAGGGCAGCTGCAGATGATCTGCAGGCTAGAGTCTAGTCTGTAAACTCCACTCACCCTAGGAAATGGTGCTTCTGATTTTAAGCATCAGTGCTTGGGTCGGGGTTTTGAGTAGCCACTAGTGTGCTCCCGATTTCAGGATGTAGAACTAGGGATGTAGCTCTTGGGTGAAAGTGTTGAGATAATAGTTTGATGTCCAGTTTTTCTATGACAATGCTGTTATGCTCTGTTGTTGATAAAAACTGTAGAAAAACAGTCTGAGTGCCTTTACATTAGCACAATAGGTAGAATTGGTGTTATTTTTGCAAGTAAAAATGGTCATTCAATATACTGGAAAGATCAGTGTTCCCAAACTATCATTTTTAGTAGCTTTTTAATGGAAACCAAGTTGGGGTTAATGCTCAGAAAATATCTGATTTGATAGAATGAGTGGTCGTGGCCAAAAATATGAAATTTAGAGAGTGATGAAAACCGTGGCATAGTGTTTGGCAAAGGTAAGTTAAGTCTGATTTATTACAATGAACAGGTGGAAGAATTCCTATATAGGTTTTTTATGTAAACCCTACTCCAGTTTCTATGAGTAGAGATCATGCTTTTTTGTTAGTAACATATACTGAAAAAATGGCTGTAGTAAGCCAGATCAAAGGCCTGTCTAGATTCATATCTGTCTTGCAGTGACGATAGATTAGGAAAAAATACAATAGGAAATTTAGAAGCAGTACATCTGCCTGGTATTCTCTCCATATCTTCAACAGCCTACAAGTTAGGGACTTTCTGAAGAAGAGTTTGAATGTAGATCCCAATATAGGCTTTCCTGTACTTCTCCATGAACTTGTCCAGGGTATTTCTAACTGCTGCATAACTTTAGCAGCCAAGACACCTCATTGAATTTCACAGGTAAAAAATAGCTTCTATGAATCTGTCCTTAGCCCTTTGTTTTGAGTTGTGTAATTTGAGTTGTTGCCCCTGAAGTCTTGCTCCGTGAGAAATACTGAGTTATCCTTTCTCCATCCTTTTCTTCATGGCACTCATGAAAATACATACATCTCTTTATATCCCACCATCAGTCATCTTTCTATCAAGCTGAACTTGCCATCTCCCTGTGCATAAAAGCCTGTTTTCCACATGTGCATTGATTTGCATTTATCAGCACTGAATTTTATCTGATGCTTTATTGCCCAGTCACAAAATCTTTTTGAAGTTCTTTAAAGTTTTTATTTTGATTACCCTGTATAATTTTGTATCAGCAGTAGAGTCTGTCACTTTGTTGTTCTCTAATATTTTGTGGTTTGTTTTTTTTTTTAATGTTTAACTGTACAAATTCTGTCTTAGATCCCTATTGAATTCACTGCTGATCTGTCTTCATAGTGAAAATCAATCCATCTATTCTTACTCTTCTTTCCTACCTTTAACTAGTTATTAATCCAGAGAAGATATCTGAAGCATTCTGGGAATCTCATCAACTAGGTAATATTCATCCAGATCCTCATGCATTCCTCAAAAGAACAATAATCTCATGAGACCTCTACAAAAGCTATCTTGATTTCTTTTCATCATTTTAACATTTTAATTCACTTATCTTTCATTATGTCTTTTCTTAGAGTTGTAACTAATTTTCCTGGTATGGAGGTCAGATTTTGATTGGTCTCTCCTCCCATGGAACATTCTTGATTTTAATTAATGTCTCATTTAGCACTTAATATTATTCTGGTATTGAGGTTGATTTAAGCAATACCTATGTACATGTCCCTTAAACCTCTTGAGCAAATACTGCTTTTTGCCCAATTCATTTCTGTTTGTTCTAATCCTCCTCCAATGCTGTTTCAATTTGGGACTGTTCCTCTCACTCTTACCCAGAAAATAAAGATGCTGCTGGGGATCTTCTCTACTGACTACCACCCTGAAAATACATCTTGACTTTCTGCTGTTATCTTTTTTCCTCGAGTTCTCTTTTTAATTCTTTTTCGGGGGGGGGGGGATTAAAAAGTAGCATGCAATTATGCTTTTCCCCACTATTTTATTATAAGAACATAAACAGAAATAAGAAAACTATGCCATCTGTAGATATGTGGTACCTGAAGTTTGTGCTTTGTTATCTTTGTGTGGTTGTCATAAAATAAAGCAATTGACTAAGTTGTATCTTTATGCCTATACCCTGAAATCATTCTGCTTTTCTATTTTAGAAAATTGTCTCAAATATCTTTGCATCCTGGAAGTTAACATTAGAGTTCAGTTTAAAAATGGGCAGTGAGGGTGTCAAATTGATGTTCTAGAGTTGTAACAGTGAGCAGGTTTCTGTGTCAGTGGAAAATGAGCAGAATACAGAGTGACTGCGTAACAGCTATGTTCTCCTGTGCTATCCAAGGGAATTTCTGACAGGCATGTCAAACTACAGAGGGCCTGATTCTGCTTTTAATTAAGATGTATATGTTAGAGGCATCTGTACCTTCCTTGTTCCATGCTGAAAAGTTCAGGCAAAGATTTCACAGTCATCAGTTGCAGGATACAGCCTTAGGTGGTAAGTAAATTTTTAGTGACTTACTGTTTCTTCACTGTATTGTCTTATTCATTAGTCATATGGAAAAAAAATGCTATCTTGTTCATGACCATTTCCAATTTTTCTTCCTTCATCCTTCTTTTCACATTTCTGCTAACTTCAGGGTTTTCTTTCATCTTTTCTCTGCATTTCTTTCCTCACAGGGAATTCACTCTTCACTCCTACTTCTTTTCTCACAGCACTGGTTAGATAATCAGAGATGAAGTTTGGCTTGATAGTGAAGTGTCATTATTTGAATGTAGAGATAACATCCTCATCAAACTGGGAGTGGAAGAAGCAGCTTACTTCTCAAGGGACATGGCTATAAGTTGTCTGCCAACTTGGGCAAATATCACTGCATTAGTTATTGATCAGCCAATGGAGGAAAAATCTGAACCTCTTTGGGGAAACAAACAGAAGGAATAGTTCAGTGAAACTATCCAAAAGTCCTTGGGTACTTGAGAGAAGGGGGAAAGGGAAAGAATTTAGAATATATAAATGTAGTGAAACAATAGTAACATCAGCACTTGGAAGGAAAGATTTGTATCTTCTAAGAGTTTTGCCCGGTCACCCAAAAAGGAAGGGTCAGGGATTTGAAAGAAATGAAAAAATCTGTTTGTGATCCTCTTTCAGAAGATGTGATGTTTGCTCTGTGGGGTGGTGTGTTGTGTGAGCTTTTAAAAATTACCTTTAAAGCTCTTTTTAAAGTTATCTTCAAAGCTGACTTACTGCATTTTGGCCAAATTACATTTTCTCACAAGTTTGTCATCAATATGTGCTTGAATTAAGATGTATTAGGATGTCATTCTCTGTTTAAATCTTTAAAAAAAATCAAAGAACAAAAAATTAGTATCCTTATTTCAACAGCTTAACTTTCGATCTTTCACTTTACAGTGTCGTAAGCTTGGTGCTTTTTCTATTTATTTTCTTTACACAGTCAAGACCTATATATATATATTAAAAAAAAAAAAAAAAGGCATAAAAGTATGTAGGTAAAGATGTAACCTTAGATTGATATTTAAACTTTTTCTAGTAAGGCTTTTTCTGCAGATGTAAGACCTCTTTGATTTCAAGTTAGTTAAGTAGCAACACAATACAATATTAGTCCAGACAGATATCCTTTTTCACTTGCTGGTGTAAGCTCTGCATACAATTAAATACTTAGTACATGTTC
The DNA here is from genome assembly GCF_020740795.1 of Apus apus. Lineage (NCBI taxonomy): Eukaryota > Metazoa > Chordata > Aves > Apodiformes > Apodidae > Apus > Apus apus. Next base: position 56,828,185 of record NC_067285.1, on the reverse strand, counting down.
CAAATCCCACCAAAGTCTCCAGAGTGCACACACACAGATGAATAAACACCAAGTTAGAAGACCTTTTAGAATAAAGGATAATGTTGACACAAGAACAGAGCTTTTTAATGAACTAGCTCATTGGTAAGTTTAGGTCAGGAACTAAAAGTAGTGAAGTTTTAGATAAATCCCAAAAATAAAGCACTAGAGACTTCTGTTAAGGTAGCGCTTCATGCTTCAGTGAACAATATTACATTATATGAATGCTACAGTTGGACTACTATCCTAAAAATTCAGAGGGCATTGGTTCATGCTTGTAAATGGAAAAACTGAGATTCTCAGGCACTCCTGGATCCCTGATTTTGGGGTCAGTTTTGGGAGATTATCTTACTCCCTTTGTAGCTCCCTTATATTCAAGATACTACTTTACGATCTGTTTTAAGATTCTTGATGACCTAATCAGTGTGTTTTTAATTTCTCCCCCCTCCTCTTTTCTTTTATATAGCATCTTCAGAAATTAACTTCTACCATAATATTAGTATAGCTGGGGAGGGATGGAATACAAATATAGTTTTAAGATTTTTAATTCTCATGTTGCCTTGAGTGCAAGGTAAAAGCCTTGACCTAAAACTTTTACAGAAAATATCTAGCTGTACAAAAAATGTTTCATTAGAATCACCAGGTTTCACTTGCCATTAATGGAAGAATTCAGTTCAGATTATCAAAGTTACAGCTATTTAGTGCCAGTCCCCACAGTGGCTGATGAAGAGACTTGTGAAGTTTTACAAAGTCAGGATTCAGTCCAGGTCTGAACCACCAGTTTGGCAGTCATGCGGCCCACATTAAGTTGTTTGTTTACTCTTATTTTCACTGAATAGATATTTCCTTAGCAAAGATATTAGATACAAAATAATTCATTAACATTGTATTAATAAATTGAGTTGTCCATAAACAGATTCAGAACTCTTCAGTATAAATCTCTCACACTCCATTATTCAAGCCTCCCTGCCAAAACTACTTTTTAAATGCCAGTAGCTGTAGTCTTTATTTATTTGTAAATCCTTTGTGGGTGTATATGTGTAATTAAACTTCAGAATAAGTTACAACAAAATACTCTGGTTTATTACAGCATTACTTACGAGCTCCCAGGGAACTGAGTTGTAAATAGTGCTCTCTGTGACATGTTTTTCTTATAAAATAGGAAAACAAATTTCATACTAAAATTGCCTTTTTATATAATTATTAACTGTGAAGGTTTTTTTCTCTAACAAACAATTATGTGAATATAAATATATAAAGATATATGTATTTGAGAAGTCTACACTTTTAATATAGATGATTTTTTCTTAGCAATCTCCAAACTATCAATGTCCTAGAAGGCACAGAATTATTCCTCTTCCTGAGTTTCGCTTAGATATCTTGAATAATGAAGAATAAGAAAGACTGGCCAAAATACAGAAGTGATTTGTCTAATGTGCAGATGTGCCTCCATGGATGTAGTTATTCTCATCTGAACCAGGTCACATGATCAATAACATAAATAACACATCAAATTAGACGTTCCATTATTTTTCAAATCAAAATCTCTTGGTCTGTGCAAGTCATTCACACATTACTGGCATTTGGTTCTGTCAACTCTGCTCTTTGCCCCTCACGACTGTACCCAGGTGTTACAAAGAACTTAAGACTTCTTCCTTGTGGAACTTTATAAGTAAGAGGGTTGGTGCTGGGATATGTAGCTCCAGAAGTGCCCACTTTTGAGAAAGATTCAGACTGTGTTAGTGTCTCCTTTTCACTTATTGTGGACTCCATCCATCCTGTTCAGTGAGACAGCAGTTTTTGGTGGTGTCAAATGATGATGAGTAGCCCAAAGGAATGATTTTTCTCTCTGTCTTCTGTGTGTTGATAAAAGGAGATCTGACCTCACTGCCTCACAAGCCAGTTTGGTTCCATGTCCTGGCTTGAATTTATACTGTACCAAATCTCTCAGAGTAGCTTCTAATTAGAAATTCCTTGTAGTAAGTCTTTGAATATGCCAACATATGCCAACGTGAGAGGTTTTGGGGAGGACAGTACTTGGCTACAAATGATGTATGCACGATTAAGATCTTTAGTGTCAGTAAAAATACAGAGGAGAATATTCCTTTTTTTGAAGAGGTATCACTTATCTGCACTCAGGAAGGAGTAAAGTCATAGAGAGTTAAATACCAATAATAATGGTGTGATTAGTGTGCACATATAGGTGCTTAGGTTTGAATTAGTATTAGAAAACCGATCATTATGAAAGTTGTTTTATTTGCATATTAAAGAGTTACCTTAGTGAAGAATACTGCTGTTAAAACAAATATGTAAAGCTCTTTCTCAGAAGTATAACACACAAAAACTAACACTGACTTTGTTTCCTAGTTTTTCAAGTAAACAAACTTGCAGATAGTTTCAAAATATTTAATTTAATTACAATTAAACTTGAAGACTAGAAAGTGTATCCTGTGAAAATGTGCATTGCAGCTTATCTGAAGGTAAAGGAAGAAATATGGGACCAATGAAAGCAACCTATGGAGAATGTGAAATAACAGCCAAGTGCTGGCATTTTAGGAATGTCTCTTCACAGATGTGCAGGTTTTATTTCACATTGTCCTCACCCTTCTCTATAAGAATGACTGATAGCTTCACTTCGTGATTTCCCAGCTTTTAAGAGTCTATTTTTATTTATTTTTTATGACCAACCTTACACTTGTTAAATGTAATTTTTGCTTTATGTAACATAAAAAAGAGCACATCTGCAGTATGCTATCCCATGAATTAACAAGAATGACTGGACATAAGACAAGAAATCCTTTAAAAACATATGTTCACATTAAATATCTGGGCTATCTCAGTGAAGGAGGTCTTATGGGGTCATTTTTGATGCAGTGCAAGTAAACCATTTCTGCTTTTCTGAAATAGTTTCTTTCACATTTATATTGAGCTTGTATAAAGGCACATTACATAAATAAGGGCTTAGTTTGTACATGAGTCTTTTACATCTTGGATTCTTACTAAATCCTTGTTTCTACCAACTTGATGCTTAAGAGATATTGATTTCTGCTACAGATGTCTATGGTGTTTATTTTGATATGTCTGGGATTAAAAACAAAATTAACACGCATAATCAATGTTCCTAGAGTTAAAAAGGGCGCTTTGGTACCTTTGGTTATGTTCTTCTGAAGAAAAAGGAGAATAAAGGAGAAGTGATAATAAAGGGATCGATTTATTCAATCTCTGGGTATAAGAACATTAGCCCTGGGAAAGAGCCTTCCTCTAAGAGCTTTAGCTACCCAGTCTCACTTGTGTGGTACAAAATAATTTGCATTTTTAGAGAAATTTCATGTCTTCTGTGAGCTCTAGCAAAACATGAATAAATTGCTTTATTTTCCTTTTTCTGATTTTATAAAGCTGAATCCATTAGGGGCTGAGTCAAACCGTAATGAAAGAAGGGCAACAACTGAGATGATGGAAGCCCTGGATTAGATTTCATAGTAGTCCAAGCCCAGCTGTCACGGCCTACGTGTCAGGTTAGTGCAGTTTGGGGAGGCCCAACCGTACATAGGAATGCTTTTTTTAACTGCTGTGTTACAACAGGTCTCTAAAGCAGCAAGGAATTTAACAAAGAAGTAAAGATTAGGAATTCAATAGAGCCACAGAGAGATTTGCAGTCAGGTGAGTCAACCTGCCCAAGACTGTTAGCCTGCTGCCATTTTCCTGACAGGTTCACATGTGACCCACCATCCTTCCTTTGTGCACAACAAGTTTATGTGATCACAGAAGATCAAAGATAGAATCACAGAATGGTTTAGGTTGAAGGGTCCTTAAAGATTGTCTAGTTCCAACCATCCTGTCATGGGCAACATCCCCCACTAAACTAGGCTGCTCACTTCCAGGGTGGGGGCATCCACAACTTCTCCGGGCAACCTGTGCAAGTGTCTCACCAACCTCAAAGTGAAGGATTTCTTCCTAATGTCTAACCTAAATCTACCCAGTTTAAAGCCATTGGCCCTTGTCTCTCAGTACATGCCCTTGTAAAATGTCCCTCTCCAGCTTTCCTGTAGACTCCCTTCAGGTACTGGAAGGCTGCTATAAAGGTCTCCCTGGAGCCTTCTCTTCTCCAGGCTGAACAGCCCCAACTCTCTCAGCCTGTCTTCATAGGAGGGGTGCTCCAGCCCTCTGATTATCTTTGTGGCCCTCCTCTGGACTCAATCCAGCAGGTCAGTGTCCTTCCTGTGTTGGAGACTCCAGAACTGGACACAGTGCTCCAGGTGGGGTCTCATGAGAGTGGAGTAGAGGGGGAGAATCACCGCCCTCAACCTGCTGGCCACGCTTCTTGCATGTAAAGGTTAAGGTTGTTGGTGCTACTGAGTGAGGTGGCCTGGTGCTGCTCTAGCACAGTCTGTCAAGTTCCCCACAAACTAATGCTCAGCTCAGATAAAGTCTCTGCAAAAGGCTGGCATTTTTATTGTTTCACATTACAAATACTCTTCTTAGCTGGTTCATAAAATAATAGGTATAATTTAAACAGAACCCAGAAGAAGCCAAAGTACAGTTTCTAGTTTTATGCCTAATAAATGAATTTGCACACCAGGATCCAACAAGGGCTCTGCTATTGGAAGAAGGGCAGCCATCAAGATTTGTTCCTTTAAAGTATTTCTTCTGGTGGAACAAGACTTTGCTTGAAGACTCTTAGAGCTCCAATCAGGGGTGTCTTATTGTAATTTATAGCAAGAAAATTTGTCTTTTGTATCTTGTGAGCTTTTTGTTGAGGCGAGAACAAGATTTGATAGGAACGTACTGATAGCAGCATGGATTTTAAGGGGAAAGCTGCACATATATTGTTTTTGTTGGGAAGACCTGCTTTCCTGTGACTGCACCAAACCCTCATCTCAGTACAATCTGGTGTTAAATTACTGTTGCCCAGAGTCTTCTACCTAGTGGTTGGAAATTATCTAGCTTCCAAAGAGACTCTCAGTTCCTCCCATGAAGGTGATGATGGCATAGCTGGGGGGTCCCCTGTAGCAGTTTCAGATAGCTGAAATAATCTGAAATTCCAAACTGACTTTGTGAATTTGGGGAAAATGTGATATTTTCAATCCTATGTTAATTTCAAAGCATGTTTTCTAGATTGTGAGACCAGTTTAAAAAAAGAAAAAATCTGCCAGAATCCTTCTCGGACTTGTGCCGTGGGGAAAGAGTATCTTCCCTTGTTTCTCATCTGGTGACTTTGCATGGTTTACCACAATTTAGGAAGGCACTTCAAACTGGCAGCAACTGTAACTGAAATGGTGCCTGTCTCCACTCCCAGTGATGCCTTTGTAAGGGACAGGACTGAGTCAAACCTTCCCTTAGCAGTCTAACCTACAGCAGCTACACCGAAACAGCTCTTTCCTTTTCTCCCCTTGCATCGTGGTTGGGGGAAAGGTCCAAAAGAAGCTGGATAACCTCTTGCTGCTCTCCTTCCCTCAAGCCTAAAAGTCCACGCCTCAGTAAGTCTCTGCTACTCTGAAAGTATCTGCTGGTGGTTCTCATTTCAAGTTTGTCATTACAGTTGAGGAGTGGAGTGGCAGGGTGACATCTTTTACTTTATTAAGACATTTGTTTCCTGTTGGATGTTTCTAAGCTCCGCTGTTCCTAGAGCAAAGGAATCTTAGTGGTATCACACAATTCAAAGTCTATTTAAAATAGCTAAAGTCAAATGTTTTCTAAAAACGTGTTCTGAAGCATTTTGGCAAAGCTGACATAACCACGCTGACTTTAGTAAAGCTGCATTTGTTGCATCACTTGAGGATTGGGCCCATATTAGCAAGAGCATTTATTTATAAATTTTAGCTTCTAGTGGCATGTTCTTACAAATCTCTGCAGTTTTATAACTTTCTAAAGTAGCTCACAAGTCTCATGCTGTCTGCCAATAAAACAGAAAATCCATTTACATTTTTCAGTGTAATCTGTTTTTTTATGTGCATCTATTTCTCATCAAAAGAAGTGGATGACTGGCCTGAAAGCTGGAGTTCTCTACTTAGCTGCAAAGATGGGAGAAGACAAGTAGTGGCCTTTCAAGTTGTCCCATGTCTGAAAGAACTTGGCCATAAATCAAAGAACTAAGAGGGAGGAACCCAACACTCAGTATTGCTTTGACCAAGAAAAGTATTTTTCCTGATACCTGGTGAAGACCTGTTGGTAAAATAAGCAAGGAAAGCTAAGACAAAGAAGCTTCTCCAAAGTGTTGTGGGAGAGATATCTCACATAGCATTATATCCATGTCACCGCATGTTAATACAAGGACCATGCACAAACCTGGACTTTCATTGCCAGCAGCTGTCTTACTTGTTGGTTTTGGTTTTTTGGTTGGTTGTTGGTTTGGGTTTTTTTAAGAGAAGTAAAAGCACTTTGCATCAATCTTTAGAGGAGGACTTTAGTTGCTACAGAGACTGGTGTTGTCCCCAGAAAACCTTAGTCACAAGAAAACTGATACTTTCATGAGGGATTCTGTATCTTCTTCTTAAAGAAGATAATCCTCCAGATCATTCCTCTATATCTCCTTAGACAGAGAGGATGCACTCATGCCTAAGATGCATTAGAAGATGTAAAACTAAAGTCAAATAAGGAGAAAAAAAAATCTCCCTGGCATCCTATTTTTTGTAGCAGGTGCATTGCTGGATTTTCTCTGCTTCACTGGCTTCAGCTTCTGTACCCACAAGGTACCTTTGGCTAAGCTCTTGGAAGATAGTTTCCCAGGCAAAATAAAACCTACTTTATAGAGGCCTCAGATGATAAACAGTTTGTGAGCCACTAGGCAGAATTTTCACTGGAGATGCTGAAATAAAGAAGTTTCTACCATGAAGAAGTACTCTTGCATAGAACTCTGTAAGTGAAGGTAAGCCTTTAGAGATCAGAACACAGCAGAGACAAAGCAGAACATAATGAGATCTGCAGGACAAGAAACTCTCAACAAAATTACATAGACCACTCATGTCAACATACAGAAATAAAGGCAAAAAGAACTAAAATTGGAGATACTTCTAATCAGAGCATTCTGATACTGTATTTGAACCTCAGCATCCTAATGGCGTATAATTAAGCAAGAGGAAGTGTTTAAGTAGTCTGAGCTTTCCAGCTTTCCCTCCCTTTGGGACACCTTTGAGGAACCTGAATTTCAGAGAAAGGGGTGCTAAGCACTCTCTGACAGCCAGATCCTTTGAAGACACATCAAGCTGCATATTCAGAAATAAATATCATACACTAGCAGTGATTTAAATACTGAGCTTCTCTGTTCAGTGGCATATTTTGTTCCATGGGTTGAAGATGGTGTTTACAAAATGCTGTTAAGAACTATCCTGCCATCCTGTCTTTCAGTTTTTAATGTGGCATTTGTAACAACTACTTAACAGACTTAATGCAGCATGTCTATATGAGTAAAGGTATGATGTTTTATGTGTAGCCATGCAAGAAGATTGCATAATGATTACATAAACTAGGCCTTCAAGCAGAGTATTTAAAAATTTTACAGGACAAGGACTGTAGTGGTTTGGAGAAAGAAAGCAAGAATGTTTCAGTGTGCTGGTTTGGCCATGAATTTGTCTTACAATCATCACTGTGCCTGAAATCTTTTTATTCACATCTACTGTATCCTAGTTATTTTCTGAGCAGCTGATCCACCTCGCTTTGCTTTAAAATGAATGCAGCAATGATAACTCTACACACAAAATGGGAATACACGTGCTGCTTCTGTTATGATCATTTTGTTGTCTGAAGCATCATCCCACTTACTGATGCAACAGGATTAGATTCCATTCATAACTCTAAAGTTTTGTGTTAAAAATTTCCATGAAGATATCATTATGACATACACATTTTTGTAAAAACCTATAGGAATGTCTTTTAAAATGCTGGGAAAAGTTCTCCAGGACTAAAAAATACCAGTTCTGTGAGCAAGAAGGATTTCCTTTCACGGAGATTTCTAAGTAACTTTTGGGCTCAATCTTTAGTGGTGGCTCATGGTTCTCAGCAGAGGCACAGGGAGTGTTTTTATATTGCTTGTATGTTTTCTCCTCACTAGCTTCTCAAGGTAGCCAAGGGTGAGTTTGGCATCTACCATGAGAGTGAGCTGCTCCCCCTCTGCTCAGAACTTTGCTTTCTCAGGAGGTTCCTCAGAGGCTTGTCCTGTCTTTAGGAGAGAGCAGGTAGGTTCTAGTTGTGAACTTTATTCTGTCTGCATCTGAGTGGGGGGTGAAGGAAAATAAACTCTTCCCTGGACCTTTTGAGAATTCTTTACACTGTAAAAACCTTGATTACCAACTGGGTAGATGCTCAGCCTGCTTCGTGTTGCTGGAAAACTTTGCCTTTGTCTGAAAAAGTTTCAAGATACTGACTCTGAAATATTGTTTCCCTAATTTCTCCCTGCCTTGGGTTGGAGTAGAGCCAGAGATGAGATACTATATTGAAACATTAAATTAATAGTTTGGATTTCATATAAAATTAGTTGACATTAAAGGTAAAACCAGACATTAAAAACTGGCTGCAATTTTGTTGACGTTTCTTCGTGTTTGAAATTAACTTCTTGATGACTGTTTTTCAAAGCTGATTTTTCTGTATCACCAAAAGTTGTGTAGAATTTTTGTGATGTGTCTCTAACCCCTAGATACAAAAAAGACATGGTGTCATATTTTGGCCTTGAGAAAATCCCTTTTTCTACCCACAGTCAATGATCTGACCTGATAGAGCTGTTACTTCAAGTTGATACTCAGCAAATGGTTTGTGAACTTGTCGCAGACTAGTGCGTAATTTTCACCATGAACAGAACTGAAAAGCATAAGATAAGAGTTCCATTGTTGTATAAATGTCTGGCACATGCCCAAACTATGTGAGAGAGAAATGTTAACTTGTCTGAGGACTGTTGCAGAAGAGTGAGTAAATAACGGAAGTTATTAGGCAGAGAAAAAAATCATGTTCCTGTTAGGTTTTCTTCTCCAAACCAGCCAAACTTTACACTTTCCTTATAGTTTGAGTAGGCTCTTTAAAAACATGTAAAATAAATTCTGCTTCTCATTCATAAACTTAACCATCTGTGAAGCCTTTATTCATAGAAACCTACCTGCTCAAATGCTTGCTGTAGTTTGTAAAAGGCTCCCATTTGTACTCATAAAGATTAATTCATTGCCCTGAATAGTATATATGGTATACTGAAAACAAAACCAACTCTCACTTTTGCAATCTACATTAGACAACTTTGTTTAACAAAAGAAGCACTGTCTCATTTCTAACAAGGCCGTAACCCCTAAAGGTCTTGTATGAGTGCATTTGTTTACTTATTGCCAAATTGTCCTACAAGGATCTGAAAGCTGGGTACACCAAACTGACTAAATGGTTTCTCTTTTTCTGCCTGCTTAGAAAGACTGAAGCAGACATGGCCACAATTGTATTGAAGTAAATACTCCTCCATAAACTTATTCTAAAATGAAATTGGATGATCTCTTGTCCTTTTCTCAGTCTCACCTTCTAACCTTTCTAATCTTGAGAGTTCATCTTTATTATATGTGGCTCTTACAAATGCCCATGATTAATAACTACTGTGATTCATTAGCCTGTGTTGTTGATATTGTTTCCCCAATGGGAACATTTGCTATCTAGGGATAGTCCATGATTACTCTGCCTTGTGGAACAGTAAGATGCTTTCAATCTAATGTGCAGTCCATGTTTTAGCATAAAATAATATTAAGGCATCCACATAATGGAACTGTCTGAAGATCCATTTTATTAAGCACTGAAAGAAAATGTGTGTGTGTGTTTGTATGTGAAAGGGAAACATAATCAGCAAATCCTTTGCACCAGAAACGCAGCTATTTTGAGGTATGGTTCTCTGGATTTGAGGTTGGAAAAATACTCTATAGCCAATATCTTACCTGCTAAAATTAACTTACTCAAAATAAATGCAGCCTACTCAAAGTAGGAAAAATAGGAAACAGAGGTAGATTTATTGTATTTGTTCCATTTTGCAGGTATTTATTTTAAATGCAGTCTACCTTCAAGTACAAAGCTGTAGTGCTCTTAAAAGATTACAGTTTCAAGTCGCTTCACATACCTTAACAGAGCATGTAACCTTTTTACATTATATGATCAACTTTTTGACAGTGCAGGGCCAGCACAGCTAATGGAATAATAGCCTGCAGGGTCCAGCTAAATGATATACGAATATAATCAACCTTTGTGATGACTATTCAAAAGTAATCCCTTTAGCTTTCAACTGCAACATATATTTCAACCAGGCAAAGCCATATGAAGAAAATCTCTGCAGACTCCACTGATACAATATGGCCTTCATATCCCCACAGTGTGTTTGCTGCTCACAGTAAGTTTTAAATTTAAGGTAATGGCTACTGTATATTCATGTGAGCATAGAACAATACCTTTGATTTGTTGGAGAAATGTTGCATTAGCTACCAAGGGCCCTATTCAGTAAACTTTGACACAACCCTTATATATGGTTTACTGCTTATTCTAAATGGAATATGCCTGATAAAAATGCTTTGCATGCCCAAATTGTACAAATTCATTAATCTTTATATTCATAAAACCTCCAAGTATAACTGACTCCATTCCAAGTGAACCTAGTCAGGATACATGGCTACACATGTAGGCCCAATTTGCTTTTAAAAAAGCATTACATCAGTTTTCATTTATCAGGACAGGAAAGAAGTAGGAAGATCCTCTATAAGGATGCCCCCCTGGCATTGGCTCACGACAGACATGCATGTTGTTTGCAGTCATATTATTTGCTGCTGTATCTTTATTCCTACTCCATTAGATCGTTCTACAGATTATATAACTGAAAACAGCTGCATGGCCTTTAAAAATGCAAGTAATTTTAAAATTACAGTAATGGGTTATATCTCATAGGCAGCATTATGCCAAGCTGATAATCTAGCATACCCTGCCAAATCATGGGGAGGGTGTAAAGCATATGAGGAGATAATCTTGCTTTCTCTCTCTCCTTTTTGTGACAAAAGTACATCATTGGCTAATAGTGAATGTGAATGTGGGGAATTAGTTTTATTAAAGGAAAAGAGAGGTAATGTAACTACTGCATGACCTTATATTATTACTTTTGTATGTACAATATAGTAAGAATTTGCTCACATTAGCAGCAGTTGCAAATTTGGTCTTGTGTGATACATGTACCTAAATACATGTAAAACCGTGACAGCACTGCTGCTGTCTTTTGTTTGAAGTACTGTGTGACAGGACTTTATGCCACTTAAGCAAGTTAGCTCTAGTGGAAGAGTGGGAGGGGTGATGGACTCTTCTGTTCGTTTGCCACCTCACTTCTTGAGCCCACAGAAGATTAGGGCATCCTCAGCATCCTGCAGCAGGGAGTTCCAAGGATGAGTGGATAATGCATAAAGAACCCCTTCCTTTGTCTCCAAGCCCACCACCTGCTACTTTCAGTATATCCTACTGAATAGTGAGTATATCAATCTTTTATCAAAACAGACAGTGAAAAATGGTTTCTGGTTCACCTTCTGCATGATAGTCTCATTCTTAATTCTCTCATCTCCTCAAAATATTGCCTGCCTTTTTTTTCAAAGCAGTTTTAGCTCCCCAAAATAATAGTCCTCTTACGATTCTTCATCAGTTCATGGAGCTTTTCAGTGGAATTCTTGTTTAATAAAGTCCAAGAGTCTCTGAACAATGCAAAATTTGAATGCTTTCCCATCACATGGGCATGCAAGCTCAGGAGCACTGGTGATGCCTGTTTCATTTTCTTTATACTCTTGTGAGAGAATGATGCCTGTCCTCTCTGGAGTTAGTGATCATTTTAGCTTCAGTCTTTGTAGGTGTGGCTTTTGTTCTTTTGTATGATGTTTCACTAATTATATTGTATAAAGGACTAGCAGATCTGCATAGCTTTCTCATAGGAACATAGGGAAATAATGAGATTTTTAGAAAAGCAACAATCTCTAGATAGACACATGTAAACGGCAAGAATAGAGATGCCAATTCTAGCTGTACTGAAAACTCAGCCAGACAATTTTAATTATATTTTATCAACAGCAGTTATAATATGTCAGGAACATCCTATTATGATTAATTATATTTGCATACTATTAATACGTATTAATGTTTATCTCTGCATTCTGCACAACAAAATAAGATAGAAGGAGAATGCTTGATGGTGTGATCTTTGGTGGTATATATGTATTATCATTATGAATATGCCATGCTTTTATTGTTTCCAGATAGCACAGGCCAAACAAATGCGAACAAAACAGTTATGGTTCAGTATTCCATCAGTTATCCTTGATATGCTTCATATTTGCTGGGAGGGTAGAACTGTTAATCAGACGATAATAGCTCAGTGTCCAAGTGTGAAGACAAAAGGCCAAAAGGTGCATGAGAAAAGCAATTTATGCTCTAATTCCCCATCACTCATGTACACATCCCCACCGTTTTTTGCATGTGTCAGTGCACATAAGACACACTGCTGTCAGAGACATACTTCTATGTGTATTTACTTGCAAGTGCACGTTACTGCACATACCTAGGCTTATTCTGGGCTTGAGTCAACCACGTCTTGCACCACTTTTTCAACAAAGAGCTTCCACTAGGAAAAGCAATAACATTTCACTGGTGTAAAGCTGGGGTGGGGCAATGTAGTTCAGAGCCCTTCTTAGCACTTCTGAATCTCACCAGGCTCTCAGCTGCTTCACTGTGTTTGAGCTCCTAAGCCGAACTGAGAAGTTACAGACAGTGCAGCTGGGAGCAGAGCCCCTTGTGTTAGGTTAGGTTTAATTAGATTTTTTGTTTAGACATAGTCCACTAGTAAAGGCATTTCTGTTGATGTACTTTAGGCCTGGTTTCCAAAAAATGTTACCTGGAATAACTACATTGTTAAATACAGAGTAAACCACTAAGGTACATGATGCCCTTGTACAAAATGAAATACCATGTGATAACTTACGCTAATTCTCAGGTATTCTTCATAGATGTACTTATCCTAGTCTTACTTGCATACAAACATGAAGTCCTACTTAGCAGTTATATTTAATAAAAGCCTATGATATGACAAACCAGAAAATTTATTGAGTCTTGAGTGGTCCAGTAGTTTGCATCTGTTCCAAACGTTGCTCCAGCAGTGACATTGCTTTGAACGTTACTTTTCATCTCCACCTGAAGTGGATTAATGTATTCATTTTGGACATGAATTAAATTAGGATGTCATATGAGCACCAGTCACTACTGTGACTGAAAGACAGAGTTCAGTTTTACTCATCACATTGCAAAGAGGTAGTGACAAACTGAGGAGGATCCAGCCAAGGATTACAGAGAGGCCAGAAAATATGAGCTCCTTTCAAATATCCTATTCAATATTCAAATATGGAAAGACTGCATTTGCTTAGCCCCAAAAAGAGATTAGAGGAAGGGAAATAGTCTCTCAAGCCATAAGGAGTTATTATAAAAGAGGACGGTGTTCCTTTCTTCTTCATGTCTGCCAAAGGTAGAACAGGAAAAAAATCAGCTTAATTTGCAATAAATATTTATCTTAAGATTTAGGGAGGAAACTGAGCTATGAAACAGATTGTGAAGCACTGAAACAGAGAGATTAGGGATGTTGTGAAATGTCCTTCATCAGAAGCCTCTGAGAATAGATTTGACAAATAGATGTCAAGGATGGGCTAGATATATGTGCACTTTCTTCATTTGAGGAGGTGAACCAGATCAGTAGTTCCCAAAATAGGAAAGAATCCCCCAGGGATGGTGTGGTTGCAACTAGGCAGAGAGTGGTGTTTTGCTGGAAAGTCACTGGGAGCAGCACAGAAAGAGCAGCTAAGAGGTGAGCTTTTGGTGTGGGAATGGAGGGAGGCAGGAGCAAGGCTGATCACGGGAGCAAAGGAAGTGTGTGGCTGCCAAAAGCTGCAGAGTTGAGCCCCTGCCCTCCAGCCACCTGCTCATTGGATCACATCCCACTGGGAGGATTCAACTGGGAAGTGGCAACCTCACTTAGCCAATCTCCTCACCTTGCTCTTGCTTTCTGCACTGCTCATTTCTTCTCCTGGATAGTCTTCTTCCTGCCTGCCATCTTTCAGTACTGTCTTTGCCATCATCTTTGCCTGAATGCATCTTACTTGTTGGCTCCACAGCTGGTCTCACCTGGACCCATCCTGCAAATAATAGCCTGTTTGAAAACTGCAGCACAGATGTGCAAGAAAAAAAGAACATAAATCCCTGTCAGTACAGTATTCTAGCATTATATCTGATGTGGCTCACCTGTCTTGTCTTAGATTTCCTTCTCTTGTGACTTTTTACCATATTGTTTTCCAAATACACCTTCTAGGCTTTTTTACTGTTAAGAATGTTGTACATCTAAAGCACTAATGCACTTCCCTTCCCGTCTCCTCTCCTCTCCTCTCCTTTTCAATAACAGAACTCAATAAAGAACCAGGTTCTTCAAAGCCCCTGTGATCCTCTTCCAAAGACACCAGTTCTAGATCCTTCCTAGTACAGTATTTGCTGTTAATCCATAGTCATTCTACCAATACATTCACTTCTGCAAAATGTCATTGGTTTCAAGATTTAACTGAATTTTGACAGGCAATTGCACATCATTTCTGTTTTACTTCATCGAAATAACATTTTTCCTGCTCATAAATGAACATGTTCATGCTTCCTTTAGATTTTTTTACTTGCTTTACCAGTTTTTCAATTTAATTGCCTTTGATCATGTAATTGCTTTTAATTTACAGAAATAAGCTTTTGAGGTAGAAACAGAGATGTTAACTAGATGCTGAATCCAAATATAAAACATGTAGATATGAAAGTGTATAGATAAACTTACAATATTTCATATGTTTTTTATTTGCTGTTTTTCATTATAGAGAATGCCTGCTGACTTACAGAGATACTGATGGATCTAGAATGAGTACAGGAAGATCGTTGAAGAGTCATGCAACAAAATAGGAATTTTGGTAGGAATTTTGTCATTTAAATGGGAGCACAGTGTTGCAGTATAAATATCTGAGGTCTAAGTTCTTCTATGACTGAAGTAAGACTTCAGTATGTATTACATGTTTTTATAAAAAATAGCTGGTGACATTGAAATAAATACAAAAGAAAAATAGTAACATAGAATAGGAAGTTTGCACTTTGTGCCCCTAATGCTTATTGTCTTCCAAAGCATCAGGATCTTCCTGTTAAGATATTAAACATACTTTATGCCTACTGAACGGGAATTCAAGATGCTTGATCTTCGTACAGTCAGGTTCTAAATGTATGTGTGGAGTTTTCTTTAAATCCTAGATTTTTGTTCCTTTCAGAGAAAATAAACTACAAGCTTGATACCTTATTCATAGGGCTATCACTGAGTTTAGCATCTGTGCTTAATAGTTGCAGTTTAACTGTAACTTGAATTGAATGGATTCTACCTGCGTGACACACTGTGGTGCCATTTTCATTTAATCTATAGCAGAGGTTGGACCCAAAACACAACTAAGTTTGTTTGAAGTCTGGGTGAGCACACTCATGAAGCTGCCTGCACAATCAAAGCACTTGAAATGCCATTGACTGTCTCAAGTGCAACATCCATCTATAGGTACAGCTGGAACAACTATATTTAACAATGAAAGTGCATCTGGTAGAATACCTGTGCGTCACATTTTCAAACTTGAACCCAAAATTCCCATTTTAGTAAAGCCTGTGTTCATTCACACAATCATGTAAACTGAAATTCTGCCGAGATTCTTTTTGATAAATAATCCAAGGTACTGATTTTGGAGTGCATGAGGAGAATTGTCTCCCATTTTGAGCTGATGAAATTCTTCACAGTGGGTTCCCCACACGCCCCACAGCAGTCTGACTCCTGTGGTCTTCACAGTCCTCAGAGGGCATTTTCCAGCTGCCATCGCTGCTGGCCTAAAGAAGAGACAGAGGACAGAAGATGGCAGTTATCACTTTGCAAAATACATGTAAAAGCAGGATTTGGGATTTTGAGTTTTATTTAGGAAAACTGATGCAAGCTTTCATAATTTCATGTATAGAAAACCTGTTCTTTCAAACTCCATAAACAAAGCTTTGTGAATCCCAATTGTTGACAATTCCTTTTTTAAGTGGAAGTTTCCAGATTCAGAGTTTGAAGCAAGGTCCATTAGACCTGTAATCAGGTTTTATGGCAGTCTTTGAGCAAGCAATAGCTTTCACCATAGTAATAATTCACTGGTCGTCTTCAGGATTGCAATTTGAGTAGCTGGTTGACATGTGCCAATAGGATTTCTCCCTGTTAAGGTATGGTAAAAATGTATCATTAACTAGCTCTTGTTAGACCATTTTCGATCAAGATGCTGTGTATGTGCAAAGTAAATACAAAGAACTCAATACTTTTGTTCTTTTATTTAGAGGCCTTTATTGTCTGAACACCAAGGTTATTACAACGTTAGCTTAGAGCTTTTTTACCAAGCTGAAAAGTTGTATAGGCATGTCCCTACATGCAATTAAGCACATACATAAGCATACAAATCCCTTTACTGAGTGTTAAAAAGACATAAATGTTTCATGAAAACCAGGAAGACAAACAGGACAATTAATTAAATATTTTTAAAAGTATCCAGTTTACCCCTTATATTTAATGCTATTGATATGAAATATGAAAAATATTCTAAAACCAGCACAATTTTGCAAATATTATTTGAAAATAGCATTAATCTGCAAACTCCTCTAACCTCAATGAGGGTAGCAGGTCTGCTTGTAAGACCCACAACTATTTTTAGATAGCTGGAATTTCTTTTATCAGAATATTCTCAAAAGAAATAGCTCATTTGACTTTATCCTTCATAGTAAAAAATAAATAAATAAAATAACATAAACCAAGCAGACATTCTAGAAAATATTATGATAAATGTTTCAAGTGCAAGTTTCAAAATTCAAAATTCACAGACATATCTGGAGTAACTGAACTTTATGTGTACATCCCAAAAGTTATTATGCAGTCAAATTAAATAGCATCCATGAACATCACTATTTTTTGCCAATCTGCACTTGTTGCTAAGTGATAACTTTTGTACACTGATGAAGAAAACAGTCACAAATTAATCCCCTAGAGCACTAGTTCTCCCATACTTTTTAATTATACTTTTTTGTCATAAAGCTTTTAATAAAAATAAGGGGACCTCTGTTATCTTATAATTACATAAATGCAAGTTGTGTTCTTCAGAGTCGGGAAGCTTCAGGAGAAAATTATGTTTATTGAGCCACATCTAGCTGCCTCCCACCCCAGTAATTATTTGTATCAGGAAGAACTATCTGTCTGGCAGAATGCAGGTGTTGTTCTGCTCCTTGTAGACCTCTTCAGGGGGAAAACCAAGGCTCTGCTTTCCCCTTCAAATTAGTGGAGCAAGGAGATTAGGCAGAATGTTGTTTCATACATTCTACTCCAGACAGGATCCTGGAATAACCCTCTCAAGTGTCAGAAGCAGCCAGAGCTCCACAGGTCATGGGCAAGCCTGACATGACTCAGCTGAAGGCATGATGCTCACCAGTACTTGGCTGCAGTATCAACTCAGTATTTCTTTTGTGCTTATTTTATCACCACTTTCTGAATTGCCACTTCTTCTTCCAGCATCACTTTTGTTTGGTGATCTTTTGCCAAGCATAGTCCTGCTCATAAGATCTGTTGAGACCAGAGCTCAAATTAGTGCATTGTACATTTGTTCTTTGTCTTTTTACGTGAGAGATGCTCCAACTTCTTTAAGGAGCTCCTCGTATGGAATAGAATTATTCTTCACTCTGCCTGGTTCATTATCATTGCAATTCTTCCTCCAAGTTTTTCCAGAAAGCCTCTAATCCCCTTAAGACTTTGCAATCAGAGAGGAAGACTCATGAGAGAGTATGAATTGCAGTTGCAAGTTTTTCTGTGCTCTGAGAAATTATAGGCATACTTGACTTTAATGAAGTTAGAAAAGCAGGTAAATCAATTTAGCCTATAATGCCAGTTGTCTGGTTAAAACAAAGGCTTGTCAAATGTATTATAGCAGATGAGTCTCTGAATAGTTCTGAGGTATACTGACATCTCTAAAATCTGTCTTGTCGGTACCTAAGGTATGCGAAACTGACAATTAAGACTGCTCTTCAAATAAGGTTTTAGTAGGTTTCATTATGGATATATCAGGTGGTGTTGACTAACAATTCAGAGCAGAGAGGAAGGCTGTACCTCAGAAAGCATTCTGTTTATAATTATGAAAAGCATGTTTTCTGATCATTAATAGGGTATATCTTGTTAATTATTATGATATATAAGGTATTTCACCTGTGAAGCCATTTAGAAAATTAATGTTTGAGTCACAGAAAGGTCATTGCCATTCTAGAAGGAATCCATTCATCTCTAAATAGGCCATCCGAATATAGACTAAGAAATACACTCTATATAATTACCTAGAAATAGATGGAATAAATAAGATTGATGATAGGTATTACTAAAGCCACACTTTAGTTTCCTTCTAGGAAAAAGTAGAATGTAACTGGAAGAAACAATAATATACATATCAAAAGGGAAGAAACCAGTTCAGTCTGAAGTAGTTATGTGAGATTCAGCTATTACACAAGGTGAGAACTTAGCCTTCAGAAGCGGTGTACATCAAGGACTTTGTCCTGAGATTCTGTCAGGCATTTCTGAAGAGAGCTCCTACGAAGAAGAGAAGGAAGACAATCTTATTTTTTTCAGAACCGTGTCTTTTTTGACAGCATAACTTCATAGTATCTCTTTATTTGCCACACTTATGCTTACAAGTAGATAGAATGTATGTGCTGTCTTTGAGGATAAACAAATAAACATGTTAATGAATATTTCCATGTGTAAGTCTTCTTTTGACCCAGGCATATGACTGAAGAGTGATGCTGAGCATGAGGGAGCCCAGCAGCTATGATGGTAAAGGACATTGCCAGGAGTTCAACCATAGGGGATAAACTTTTCCTTTAGGTTTTAAAACTACACCTTAAAAGCCCAGAATGTCTGTTGTTCAAGTGAGCTCTCAAGCCCATTTAGCAGAGGAGAAGAAAGAGAGAAAGGTGTCTTCAGCTGAAGGCCTGCTGTTTAATCTTAGCTCATCAGTGAGATGGACAGTCCCAGATTCATACACAGTTGCTGCAATGCTGGCTTGGAGGAATTAACCTCAATGGGTGAGAAAGCAATTTAGTAACTAAAATCCCCTGTCCCCATCCCTGCTGCATGAGTAGGTTTGTTTCTCCAAGGTTAACAATGAAGTTGACCTGTGTCATTGCCACATGAAGAGCAGACAGACAACTGTGCAACAAGAGCAGTTTTTGCACACAGCTGACCTGTGTGGGTCTGAAGAGCTGGTGATGGCCCTGCCTGAAGTTGCTGGGAGCTGAGGGGGTGGAGCCTCAGAATAATTGCTCAGGTCTTTGTAGGATCACAGAGAGGAGGGGGGAAAGTCTCAAGTTGTCCCATCAGCTACCCATTCTCTAGCTGAATTCTGCCCCTTAGCCACCTGCAGTATGGGTAGACAGAAAACCTGTGGACAATATTTTCAGTAGTACAGAGGAGACCCAGGGGCTGGGAACTTAAGCATCATAGGATGAGCCTCTGGGAGCAGCAATTGTTCCCAGCTCTCACTCAGCTCAGAACCCAGCTAGGACTGAGATCTCCTACCCCAGACAGGCTGGTAAGAGGGAAGCCTTGTCTCTGGGAGGCAACTTCCTGCAACACCAGCTTTCATAACTGACACATTTAGCTCCTGATTTGGGCAATACATATCCACATACAGAGGTGTATCACCTTTGAAAGGTTGCTACCTCCTACACTGAGCTATTCTATCCCTGGCAATATTGCTTCTTGGTCTTCCTGGAATGTTCATAAAACATTGCCCCATCTGGCCACACCATTCTGTTCACCATTTGTAATTGAAGTGGCTTGAATCTGGACTTAACCACAGCAGTGCCTTTAAAAATATCTTCAGAGAGTCCTCCCTGAAGCATTGTGGTCACTGTTATTTTCCCCTGTTTTCTTTGTAAGAATTGTCTGCCTCCTGGCTCCTCAGCATCGTTGGATGAGAAAATTAGACGCTCCTTTCCTCGTGAGTACCAGGAAATCAGTTTCCCTGGCATTGCTGTCTGCATTCTGGGCAGATTGCACTCTTGCCAGGCTCACAGTACAGATTAAAGCAAAATTTATTTATGATAAGTGAAGTTCAGGATTACCTGGCTTCTGTCTCCAGGCCCTGCTCTCTCTCAGCAGCCCCTTTGACTTTTACATTCTGAATTGCAATGAGCTTTCATGTCTGCTGAGCCCTGATACTCTCAGAGGAGCTCTGCGATATTAGAATATTTTGATGAATTAGAGCCTTTGCTTTTACTTTGCCTTTTACAAACCTCAGCTCAGGGAGAGCACTGTCACCAATGCATTCATATTTTGCAGTGCATTTGGCAGAAATGGCTAAACAACTGAGATGGGGACAGTTGAGCGGAAAGGGGGGGAGGATTTATAGCACTTTGAATTCTTCCTGTCATGCTGAAATCCAGCACAGGTTCTCGTGGGGGGTGGGGAGGGGTGGAGCTGGGCTTGCCAGCAAGACAGGGTAGATCACATGCACAGAGCCCGTGGTGACTGGGCACCCACATGGGCTTGTGAAATGTCGCTGCTGCTGTGCTGGTTGTACAGGGGCTCTAACGCTCAGCAGCTGCCTTGTGTGGCATATTTTTTTTTTTAAATGATGGCTGTAGGTCAGCCAAGAGGCCCTGTACCTACCGCGCCACCAGAGCATGGGGCTCTCCAAAAAACTGCAATGCAATCCATGCTGGCACTGCATACCCTGTGTAACTAAGGGAGAACACCACAAACAGGTTGTGCTGATGTGCCTGTAGGGGAAATTCTCATTAGCCAGAGTTGATAACCCGTGTATGAAACCAGCCTGGGCCAAGCTGGCTCAATCTCCTGAAACAAAACTTGCAGGCCAGCAAAGGTGACTCTGGCAGGGGCAGGAAAGATGTCCAGGATCAGTAGAAATATTTTAAGCGCAGTAGGAGCCAAGTGAACTGTAAGACATTAGGACTAGGCACCATCTTTGGGATAACTTGTGTCTACCAGGCTTGGCACAGTAGTCAGAGACCAGGAGTGCCGTGCTGGCACAAGCGGTGCACACACACACATGCCAAACTGCCTTGGAGCAGGCAATGTTCAGTCAGTGTTGCTGGTTGGGGTCACTTGTATTAGTCACATTCTAGGGAGTTTTTTTCTCCTCTTCCTAATTAGAAAATTATGGGATAGTGGAACATGCCTAGAAAATTACTTTATGAGAATGTAAGTACCAGAAATCTTTGTTGTTTATGCAAAGTAAATAAAAAGCGGGCTGTGAAGGTGAGTAAAGTAAAAGAATTAAAAAAAAAAAAAACACACACACACAAAAAAACCCTAAACTGATATATTTGCAAAAAAAGTGTGCTTGCCTTAGTCACCCTCTCTGTTTCTTCCAGATCCCATGTCCCACTGAAGGGGGCTGCGGTATTTCCATCAAGTGAGACAATGCACTTCCCTTGAAAGCTGCTGGGTTTAATCTCACACGGTCAGATGGTGTGATTCATTTCTGCAGTCCCTGTTGTACATTTCTTAATATCAGACCTGAGTGAAATATCTTCAGGACTGTGAGTGAGAGTGGAGTTAACTATTTTTTCAAAGGAAAAAGGTGCTGGAAATATATAGTGGTCTTCATCAGCTGGAACAGCATGTGAAACCAAGGCCAGACTCCTGGGCTGCACATGATGAGCCTGTCATGGTATCAACTAAGCGAGCCAGAAAGAGGCTTTCACACCTCTTAAACAGAGCCAGTTCAGCTCAGCCAAACCCAGGCATAGTTCAGAGCTTTTGGCCCAGCAAGCAGCTGCCTGGGGGTGGCCACATCTGGTGAGTAACAGCTACACACAAGCAGAGGAGAGGGCCTACACCAGCTGCAAGGCTGTGCTGCATGACGCTTGCATCTGTGTGAATTCATCCTCCACAACACAACAAAGCTTTCCTCTGCCTTTTATACTGCTACAGTGGCTGCACAGAGCTGTATCAATGTTTTCTCTCCTGTTAGACCTGTGCCTGTACATAATCTGCTTTAAATATGGTCATCATATGTGTTGTCTCAAATTATTGCATAGGTCAAGAAGATCTCCTAAGAGCTGTGTTCATTCAAAACAGGCGAAAGTCCTTTTACTGAGCCTTTGAAGTTGGTTCAGCGTGTGTGCTAAAGCTCTTTCCTGCAACAGCTTTCCTGTCATGGAAGCTGCAATTCTTAGGTCATCTCTTGACTTCTGAAGCAAAGGCTACAAAGCCTCCCCAAATATTGCAAATGGGAGTAAAAATCTGCATAAGGTAGCCCTAAATTTTGTGTCTTCACACTTCTGTTTCCTTATGGTTGTATTCAGGTCTTTTGATTTTTACCTGTAAAGCTTCAGCACCTTTGAAACATAAGTGTTTGTTTCTTAGTTTAAAGTGGTCCTGCCATCTTTAGCTGTTCTTTTGCATCCCTGCATAATGATCACCGGTTTGGGAGGAAAAGTACTTCCTGTGATTTTGTCTGGTTTGCCATGACCAATTCCTTGGTTGGGAGCTTGATCCTCTTTTCTCACCCTTTTCCCACATGCAGCATTGCAGCAGGAAACAAAAAAAAATCTGTTGATTAGGTAGATGGATATTCACAGCAGAACTAAATCAGACTCTCATTCCCCATCTGAAGGGCCCTGGGTCAAGACCCAGATACAAATCACAGTAAAACTGAGATTGAGCCTGTAGTGTTCTTTCCTGTTTGCATTTTCTTCCCTACTTCTCCTTGACACATTTGTTTCCTCCTTCCCCTTCATTCAGTCTCCCCTCTCTCTTCACAATTTTGATGAATATTAGGTTCTGCAGAAGCTCATTCACCCACCTGTCCCATCACCTGACATAAAGTTGGTGTGTGCAGTTTCTTCTTTACAAGGAACCACTGTCTCTTCTCTCTGATTCACTTACTAACCAAAGAGAAGTCGTGTCTCCAAAATTATTGTGCCATTCTCTACCTTGCTAGGAAAAATGCAAGTGTTGTGCACTACTGAGAAGTGAGTAAAATCATTGGCTTTGTGCATATGAAAAGTTGTTAATTTCTGTTTATCTGTGTTTATTCTGGACTTCACAACTGTTTTCCCCAGTTTTCAGGTGTCAGCAGCCTTTGAGATGGCAGGGTTTATTCTGTGCTGCTGTAGCTTGGGATTTTGGTCTGTCTGGCTTCTAGCCTTCCTTCATTGTTAACCTTGTATGCCTGCTGAATTAAGACTTGATACAGATGAGAAGTGAAGATGATGAGCTATTCCTAATTAAAATTTGCTGCAAGCAGCTGATTTGTAAAAGTTATGTTACGCCCTCAAGAAAAATGAAGGTACTTATGCTTAGAATACCCCTGATCCCTGTACACCCGTCTGCTGCTAAATGCTTTTCAAACCCTGCCCTTCAGAAACTCAGACCTTCACCTTCAGGCCTGGCTGTGGGGCACATTAGCAGATCTGTATATCAGAGCAACCTGCTCAGTTATAAACTAATAGTGCTTTTACCCAGTATCATCCACAACTGCCTCCTCATTAATTCTCTCAGCCTGGAAGCACCCTGATGTCTCCTTAATAGGGGTTAGTATTATTTATAGCAATTTACAGGTGTGCTGCTAGAAGACAGAACTGTAAATCACCCCAAATGTTATTCCATGATGAAGTATCCCTACATTATTTAGCACATTGTCCCAACATGACTGAATGATGCACAATGGAAAAACTTGCCACAGAAATGTAATCTTGAGAAGGACGAAATACTGCATATTTAGTTTAGATGTGTAGTTGCAGTTGATATTATTTTGGCAGTTTTGTAATCCAGGAGTATTTTCAGCTTCAGAAAAGTGGAGTACTTCTAACCTGGGGCAATACATGTGACACTGTTATACAGCTGATGTTGCAGAGGTATTTGACACAAAGAAAGGTTGGGCCTTATGTGCATGTTTCAGTTACAGCTTACTGCCTAGAGTGTACCATAGCAACTTCGTTTTACAGTGTATGAGAGTGATTCTCCTCAGAAGAAAGAAGACTGAGGTGTGATGAAATGCCAGCCAAGAGTGCCTACAGATACCTCAAAATAAAGAACTACATGTGTTCTGAGATGTTTGTCTATCATATTTGGCTTTAATCTGAGCACAGTTCTTTCCCGGATCGAGGAGAGGCTTGTAATTTTGAAATGAGAGGGAAGGTGGAGCAGCATCTTCTTCCTAAAAAGCCTGGACTGAAAATAATCCATATTAATTGTTATTCGAGTTCTTTCTTTTGTAACTGCAGGTGTTTTTCCTCCTTCAGATGTGCCAGGTACCATTTGTGTGGTAAATGTCTTCTGTTTTTTCTTTACTCAATCAAGAACGGTTTAAAGATTGTCATGCCTAAAATACACACCTGGTTGAGAACTCACTGGGTGAAATCTGGCCCAAAACCTAACAGAGCAGCTCCTGCTGCAGCCCAGCACCAGTAGCCAGGTCTGCTGCTGGTTTCCTCTGGGCAAGAAAACTTCCTCACAACCAACCATAGGCATATATGGAAGAGCAAAGAAGGAAAGAAGGGATTTAGAGAAGAGAAGGGAGGGTTGGTGTCAGTGCTTCCTTCCCAGGGAGTTTGGAGGTGTATGAATTAAAGAGTGTTTTCTAAAGGTGAGAACCGAATAGCCTTGGAAGTGCCTCTGTTGCTTTTTAATGAGTAATGGGTTTTTTCAGTTTAACCTTTTGAGTTTTCTGAGTTAAATCTTAATATCAGTCAGGTCTCTCCTAATGTGTAGTTCAAGACCTTCTAAAACTATTGGTGAGTATATTCAAAATGTTACTACAGACACAAAGCATCCATTTCCATGTGGGTAACAAGGCTGTTTGTGTTTGCACATGTCCATGTGCAGGAGGAACCATGAATTAGAAGCAGCCTCAGGCAGCAGAGCTGCATTCAGGCTGCTGCTTTAGGAGAATGAGATTTGCTGCAACACAGCAGTCTAGGGGGCAGGAAAGGGTGAAGAAGGCACACCAGGTGTTGAAATGTTCACCTGAGCATCATCTCTTCTGCAGGTAGCCCATTCACAGCTGGGAGCCTGGCTTCCTTGGGAGGGCCATGGGGACCACACTCTGCATGGCTGTCTCTGTCTGTATCTCTGTCTGTGCCTCCTGTAGCCTCAAACTGGCTTTAAAACCCTTAGCCCACTTGAAACCTATAGCTCAGATAGGGAGAGGGCTTAACTGTGAGCACATCCCCACAAATTTGTGCAGTGAAGCAGCTGACAGAGGTGAAAGACCCCATGTGTGTCCCACACAGGGGAAAAGGCAGAAAATCACACACATAGCAGAAAGCCTGCCCCAGGCAAAAGGTTTTATTAATGATCTATTGTCAGGAAAAGCATCAGTCAGAGTTTGTGCCTTATTGACACCAGAGAACCCAACCAAAAGACCCAAATCCAAGGGAAGTTGTCTTTCAGTCTTCCACTGCTGCTCTGCCTCCCTGCTCTGGTACCCCTGTGGCCAAGCTTTCAAAATGGCTGCTGTGCTGCTGCTGGGGAAATAAACTGCTGCTTGCTGTAGTTGGAGGTGAACGGGTGTTTCATCGGGCATGAAGTACTCCCGGTGTCCTGGGAGTAAGATATTCAGGGATGTTGCTGGTTGAGATTGTCAGCAGTGCTGGTAAATGAGGTAGGGCTGGTCCTCTGGTCTGAGTGCTCTCCTAGGACTTGGGAGACTTCCTTACTGTTCATCACCAGTCCCAGATGTCTCTATTTTCCTCTGCTGTAAGGTGAGGTAGCAGCATGTCCCTGCCTCCTGGGAATGCTGTGGGGATCAGTATGATAAATACCATGAGGCACTCTGATATTACCAGAGAGAGGGGGAAAAGCACTGAATTGCCAAAAAGACCCAGAAAGAATTGTAAAACTCTAGGGAAAAAGAAAAGGAAGCTAAATAAATAAATGAACCCCAAACAGGCAGTCCACTGGCACACAGTGTTAAATACACTGTCACTCACTCCCAGCATGATTTTCCCTTCTTTGCATGCTCTCTTCCACACATTGCTGCTGCTTTTGCAATTCGAGTCTGCAATGTGTATTGCTATTGCAGCACAGTAACAGGGTTGGAATTTGGACCACATTTTCCTTCACAGAGCACAGGCATCTTGGCACTAGAAGCCGTGTAAGCCATGTGTTTCGCAAAAAAAAAAAATAAATTAAGGAGCAAATTAAAATGTCATCTACATAAATATGCCACAATAAGTTGGATCAAAGTGCTCAAAACAAGACCACTTTGAAACAGAAAGGTGGGAATCAAAATTGCACATCCCTGCATATCCACTCAGATGCCAGCTGGTTAACCGAGGTATACATACCATGGCTGTTCAAATGAAAACATTTTAGCAGCTGTCTACAAAAATGTAAACCTCTCCCCATCTTCCCAGGGCTGCCCAGTGCACCATCCCCATGGGCTGCCCTGGTTCCAGCCCATTGCCTGCCCCATCTCTACTCATCAGCACATCTGCAGGGTCCAGCAGGCACACAGGGCTGCTCTGGGCTTCTCCAAAGGATGAGCAATAAGATCCCTGGCAAGGTCTGGACTTCACCGAATCCTGTTGCCATTGCCTTGCAAACCTGTGTCTGGGCAAGAGCCCATTGGATTGCTGGCTCTAATCCAGAGTATTCAATGAGTTAAAAGGCTAATTCAGGGGCACAACATGGCTCAGCAGGCTGGGGGGAGAGGTGCTGGTTTTCATGTCCAAGCCAAACACAGCCCAACCTCCCCAGTGGGGAAGAGGCTTTATAGAAGAGAAAAAGCTTAAGTAAGTGGTGGGTGGTCTCTAGTGGCTGTGTCCGTGGCAGTCTGCAGAACCAGCTGGGAACTGTTCTCTAGCCCTGGGGCTAACATGGCACTGCTAATTCCCCTCCTTTCTTCCCATTCCTCCCCAAAACTGTGTGGGCATAGCCAAACTGCCTGCTTGGAGCAGATGCTGTCTGCAGCCCATGGCCAAGCATTGCCCAGAAGGGTGGGTATCAGCCCTGGCCAGCACAGTGAAGGCAGAGCTGTCTGTGGCCAGGCTGGTGCCCCTTGTTCTGCTTCATTTCTGTTTTGGGATCTGAGGGAGGCTGCACTAAGTGGCTTCCCAGGATCCCACCCTCTCGGCTGTACTGGGAGGCTGGTGACATTTTTCTTGTGGCACAGGTGTTGCCACAAGCCCCAGCACTGGTTTTGAATACTGTCCTCAGCAGAGCCAGCAACAATGGAGCAGAATGGGCCACATTAACCATCACCCCTCTCTAAACACAACCACCCCAGCGGTGGGATGTGAGGGAGGCCCCAGCCTTCCTGAGCAGACAGGGATTAACCTGGGCAGAGAGACAGGGACCAGACATGTCACCCCTCCACTGCCCCCAGCCCACTGCCAACATCCACCTTGTGTCTGCCTATGGATGGAAGATGAAACAAAGACCGCTTTAAATTGCAGTCCAGGAGAGAAGGGAACAGGGAGCAGGCAGCTACCCCATCTTTGCGGGTGAGCTGCAGCAATTAGCACAGGGATTCTAGCTGGACTTTCCCTGTGGTCATGCCCCTTCTCTGTGAGAAAGGGCCAGTAGGAAAGATTTGTGTGCATCTTTGCATAAAGTATTTATTTAAGTACAAGAAACTTGGGAGAGGTATGTACCAAGGCACCGGCTATGTCCTTTCACAGTTATTTTTAAAGATGCTGCATTTTACTAATGTATTTTTAAAGAATCTTTATTTCTAAAATGAAGAGCAATCAGGAAAGAAATTTTACAACTCCAGAAGTAAAAACTTTCCAAAGGTGACATCTTTTGCTTTTTTTTTTTTTTTTTCTGCATAGCATCCCTTGTCTGTAAGCGTGTACGTGCATTTGTGACCACCTGTGGGATGGAGGCTTCCATAAGGCTAAGGTTTGCACAAACCCTTCTCATCACATTCTTTGGCCCATGGGCTTCATGTTGCCTGGTGGGCACTGCCACACATGACACAGCCAGAAGCTCCCCCACAAGAGTCACAGACCTGTAAATGAGACCTGTACACAGCTCATTCACTGCTGCACACCCATTTCTGCCCACAAAGGCAAGAAACTGAACTCTTTTCACTTGCTTAAATGCTGTAACTGCTGCTGCCATAAAATATCATCATTGTAACATGGGACTTTTCCAGGGCTTTGCCTCCCCATCTGGCATGGACTGACTCATCCAGCTGTGTTTGGCACAATTTTTTAATAGCTTTGTTAGACACAGACATAGCTATTTCCCTGTAAAATGCACTGCCAACAAAATATATGTTCTCAATGTTAAGTTAATCCTACCTACTTCCATAGCTTTCCCTCCAAAATCATGGAGCAAGAGAAAAGCTACGAGGGTTTTGAGTGAGCAGATGGGTAAGAAATGGCTTTCCACCATGCAATGTGCCCTTCTCAAATCCAGCAGGCCACACACTTTTGACCACATGCACCCTGAGAGGACTCAATCCCCAAATGCCACATGCAAGCAGGCAAGGAAAACACATGCCAGCAACGTGCCACTGTACTACATCTCCCATATGTTCCTGGTAGCAATACCTTTGAGCAGCTCCGCAAGTACACCTCAATGCATCAACCTGGGGCCTTCTGGTGATTCTTTGTGTGTTTTTGCCTACAAAGGGTGATAGTTTCACTTGTCATCCTGAAGGCATTTTTCTCTTCCTCTGGCCAGAGAGCATCTGGGACCAGTATAGTGGTGGTGGCTCTAAGAAGGGGCTCACTTTGCAGCGAAGATCCTGCGATGTCTGGAAGATGTGTCCAGCTCTTCAGGAGCAGCCTCCTCTCGTGTGGGGGCCAGGACTGCATGCACCCCAGCTTGCACAGATAGGGCCTCCCATGGCCTCACTGCCCCAGAGGAGGGGAGGGCTGGATGCAGAGTGGGGCTGCTTACAGGCCACGCTCCTGGCTGGAGAGGAGATAAACGTCCCCAAGGGTACCTCCCTGTCCCTGGGACCGTATGGTGAGGTGAATACCCCTGTGCTGAGGTAAATAACCCTTTGATACAGGCCTGTGTGTAAAGCCAGTTAGAGCCCCTTCGGGGCGTGTGTTCTGGGGGAGTTGCCGGGCTGCAGCGGTGTTGAAGAGCTGCTGATACCTGCACCATTCCCCCCCGCCAGCCGCCTTTGCCCCTAATCCGTGCACTCTGGAGTCGATTCCAAGGGCAAAAGGGCCTTTCCGACGGGTGCTGAAAGTCCCCTCCTGCAGGGGGGATTTGCCGCCGCCCTCCCCACCGCACCCCGAGTGTCGCCGGGGCAGCGGGCGCCAGTCCTCGGGGCCTCGGGGCGGGAGTTGCGCGGCTCAGTGTCCCTGCCCCGGGGGACTCCGGCTCCGCCACCCGGCTGTCACCGCCGCCTCCTCCCCGTTATTTACATCCGTCTTTAGCAGTCTAATTACCTGCTTTATTGCTTTCGCCCGGGGGAAGCCCGGGGACGGCGGCGCAGGGAAGGACCCTCCCCGCAAGCCCCCTCCGAGCTCCACTCCGCTCCACACCGCCCGGGGAAGGGGGTTGGACAAGCGGCTCAGCCAGGACTGCCCATGCACCGCCCGGTTTTCAGCAGGGTTTCGGGAGGACCAGGTCTCCGGAGGCGGCCGGGACCCGCCGCCGCTCAGGGACGGGGCAGCCCCTGGGGGGGCCGGCGAGGCCTTCCCCGCAGCCCGCCCACCCTCCTGGGGCATCTTCGTCGTGTTGCTCTAGCGCGATGTGCGCCCGCGGAGGGAAAAAATCCCGACAGAGTACGTGGATGTTCAGACGAGCAGTGGAGGTAATTTATTTGCCTTTATGCTCTTCCGATGGAGTGGGGGAGAGACGGCGGCGTCGTGCCTGCACATCGTTAAGCGGGTTTACTCCTCCTCAGCCAAAAGAGGTTCGTCCCCGGTCTCCCGCTTGCCGGGGAATCCCCCCGCGCCCCAGCCCGAGCACAGAGGCGAGCCCTGGGCCGCCCCCGGCCGTGGCCCGGCGCCACGGTGAGGGGCCGTCCCGCCGGGGTGCCGCTCCCCTAGCTCCGGGGGGAGCCCCAGCCTCTCCCCGCCCCTCCAGGTTGTCCGCCGCTCACTCGCACTTCCAAACTCATCTAAATTACATCAATAACAGAGCGCACTCTTTAATGAGCTCTCAACTTTAAAGACTTGAAGGATATTAACAAGCCGCTTGACAAATGGTGCTTAGAAGCACATTAAAGACGCTGCTAATGGAGCGCATAATGACGGCTAATTTTCGATCAGATATAAATTAGAGCCCCAACAGTTATTTGCCTTAAGGACTTTATGTAAATGATCCTGTTCTGTATAAACGGGGAGGCGAGGCGAGCCCAGCCCCGCCGCGCTGGGGAGCGGTGCCGCAGCCGGACGGGCCGCGCAGCGCCCTGCTCCGCCCGCCGCGGAAACACCGCGGGGCTGCGCCGCGACCCTATTCCCCCGACCCCCTCCTTCCCCCACCCCGTGGCACAGCGGCATCGCCCCCCCCCTCCCCCTCCCCACGGGCGCCCGGCTGCCAAGTGGGTTTGCGAGGGGGTGGGAGGAGGAGGCCAAAGGTTCGTCCCACTTCGGGGCTGGTTGCGGAGGGGAGGGGGCGGCTGTGACCCGGGGAAGACAGTGTCAAACCCCCGTGGGGGCTGAGGTCGGCCCAACCCCTCGGGCCGGGCGGCGCTGCGCCCCGCGGCCAAGGCGGAGGTCTGGAGCAGGGCAGGGGCGGGGGTCCCGCTGCGAAGCCGGCTCCTGCACACACGCACTCGCTCCCGGGGCTTGTCCCAGCTGCTGCCCAGCGCTCCTACAAGCACCTTTTATCTTCCTCCGTTCTTTTGGCTTGGGGGGTTGTGTTGAGTTTTGGGGCAGATTTGGGGGATTTGCGGCTTTTTTTCTTTCTTTTAATCTTCTGGCAACAAGTGCCAGCTGGGAGGCCGGCCCCTGGAAGGCGTAACCCCCCAGCACAGCGGCCGTGGTTCCTGCCCACCCGGGCCCCGCGGCTGCCCCCCGACCTGCCCGGCCTTGCGATGCCCCTGGCACGGAGGAGCCGTGTGAGCAGGTCAGCAACACCCCCGCCCCGGGAAGGGGATCCCGGCTGTCTGTGGGAACCCGCCGAGTTTTCCTAGGGATTTTTTTGGTGGTGGGTTTGGATTCTTTTTTCTTTCCTTCCCGCCCCGCTTACTTGCGGGGTGCCCTTCTCCCTCCAGAAACATCACTTACCTTTGCGGGGCGCGCCAAGCCGTGGCCGCGGGGCAGCTTCCCCTCCTGCGCCGCTGGGCTCCCTCCTCCGGGAGGGCCCCAGGGTCTCACCTGCCAAAATAACAATAACAGTAAAGGGGGGGAGGGTGTGGAATGTTGCCCCTCCGTCCTAAACCCCCGTTTACCGCGCCGGGACCACAAACCAGCCGGCCTTCCCTGGGAGCAGAGCGGCTTGTTAGGTCTGCCAGCGCCGCGCTAAGGGGGGGACCCGCCGGCCGAGGGGACCGCCCCCTCCCCCCTCTCCAGACCAACAGCTCCCCCCCTCGAGAGGGTATTTTTTCAGAAAAAAAAAATAACACCAAACAAAACGGCGACCCTCCCATCCGTCCCCGCGCCTCTCGGTGCAGCGACCCGCGGGCCTGGGCGCTGGAGTTGCGCGGGCGGAGGGGGCCCCGCTGTACTCACCCCGCGGCCCCGGGGCTGCGCCTCCTGCTCCGCGCTCGCTGCCCCGATCCATCGATTTGTTCTGGGAAAAGGCGGCGCATTCTTATAGCAGCTACGAGCAATTAATATTGCATTAACCCTATTACAAAAAAAAAAAAATCCGCACCCTCTCAAAGCCATCTATTATTAACGCGAGTGTAATTGGAGACCCGGGACGTGGGTGTGTGCGTGTCGTGGGCAAGGCAGGAAAACACAGGCGTGACAGTGTGGCGGGAAGGAAGGGGAGCCGAGGGTGGCTAATATTTGATTTCAGGTCTGTGGTTTTCTAATTCGAGATTAAAAGCAGTCACGTCTTTGAAGCCAGACACTTGGTGTAAATGTACAGTTAAAATATTCTATTCCATAGTCCCCAGACAGAGCTCTGCTACTCCCAGGCTTCATTAAATTTTAATTATCATCCCAGACTGGAGCAAGGAAAGAGGGGAAAGACTGTCCACCTAATTGCAATTGATAAAGGCAGAGAAGCCTAGATCTTTTTTCCTCGCGCGCACGCACAGCAGTTGTTGTTGTTGTTGTTGTTTTAATGCGGGTAAAGCCCGGAGAGGGCAGCGTGAGCATCTCCACCTATAGATCTGCTGTTTACAAAAGATGCACGTGAAGGAAAGCCGGGAAGTGATGTTATAGATGGGTAATGGGGAGGGGAACATTAGCTCTAGGATAGATCTGGCGAAAGATCAACGGAAGAGACAGGCACCCTCATTAGGGCTCGGCAGCTTATTGTCTCCCAAAACAAAGCGCGCCGGTGCCTCAGACCTTCCCGTCACGGGAGGCGGTGCCGAGCGGCAGCACAGGGGCTGCCCGGGTGCCCGCTCGAATCTCTCGGAGCCGAGAAGCCTCTGCCCTCCCCTCCCCAGCTCTTTCGTGCCTTTTCGTTTGTTGATAATCTGCGTGTGCGGGACAGGCCGTTACGGGGAGAAGTCGGCTAATTGCCTCAGGTTTTTAATTTGGAAAACTAGAGAGCAATTCTGTCTCCAGGCAGCAAAAGGTAGAAAATAAAACCCACCGCGTTTGCTTTCTAAGCAGCTTCCCATTATCACATCGCCACTTAATTTTATTTCCATTCTCTCCAAGTTAAATAGAAAGCCGAGCTCACAGGGGAGCTGCCATGTGCCTACAGACTGGGGATGTCAAGCAGAGAGACTCACTGTGCAAAGTTAATTTCAATTCCCGAGGAGGATTTCACATTCTCGCTCGCTCTGACCCACAGTAATTAGCTGAGATAACTAATGATTACTTACTTATTCCTTGTAATTATCTGGATTTAATAATTCGCTGTGTAATTTATTAATTCGCCCATAATAGCCTTTAAGTGAATGGCTCATTTAAGAGGGCGAAGCAGCAGTTGGGGGGCTGTTCGCCGCCTGCTGCCTGCGCCTACGGATGGTTTGGGGGGCTCTCTGCTGCTTTCGGGGGTCCAAGTGGCCCGACCCTGCGCCAGGCTGGCTCTGTCCGGCCCCCTGCCCCGCCGCTCACCGCCCCCATTCTCTCCTCTTGAAATTAGCCTCGTGCCCGCGGTCGCGGCCGGGGCGGGGGGCAGGGAGGCGTTTTCCGCCCGCTGCCCACGCCGGGAGGGGGTCTCGCCGGGGGGCGCGCAGGGGTGCGAGGGCTGCGCGCAGGGGCAGCAACACCCCTTCACAAACCGCCACCCCGTGCCTGCAGCCCCGGCGGCGGCGGAAGGAGAAGACAAGCTGCGCTGCGCGCCCGCGGGAGTTCTGCGCGCCCGCGGGACGGTGCAGTACCGTCGCGGTAGCAATAACGGCAACGACAGCGAAAAGCGCTGGTCACGGAGGGGGTCGGGGAGGACCGGGGGGAAGCGAGGCGATGCCTCCGCGCCCACTGAGTGAGTGCCGCGGCCGTGCCAGCAGGCCGGCACCCTCGGAGTGCCCAGGCACTTTGAAGATGCAGATGGAGCTGGTGGCTGGGCAAAAGTATGAATATTTAATAGCGGTTTCTTGTATGATCTCCCCTTCCCCCCCGCCTCCCCCCGCTCGTCACCGTCGGGTTTCCTCGGCTTTTGTGAGCTCCACGCGGGGAAATTACTCCCCCCCCCCCTTTTTTTTTTTTCTTTTTTTTTACTCCTGTGCGTGGAACTTTCCCCTCCCCAGTGGCGAGAAGCAAAGCGGCTCAGGTACCGGGGGGCTCGGTGGGGGGCACCTCCAAACAATACCCCCTCCCTTCCACGCACAATCCCAGCCACGCACACTGTCACCCGCGACGGGCGCGGGGCGGGCGGGGCTGGGCGCGGAGGGAAGCTGCCCATGGTGCTGACTCCTCACCACGGACAGCTCCGCTCCGCGCCCCGGGGGGCAGCAGCCGCCCCGTACCCCCTTGCCCGTGCTGGGGGGCAGGAGAGGGGAGCACAAGAGCCAATCCCGAAACCCGTAGGCGTCGTGGAATAGGGACAGAGGGTGGAAAACAAGAAGCAGGAAAGGCGCTTTGCCAAGGAAACGTTAAAATCCTTTTGTTTTTTCTTTCTTTTTTTCTTTTTTTTTTTTTTTAATGAAAGACGGTTTAACAACATTTAAAAATAACTGAGTACATTACTAGCATAAATAAATCTCCTATTAACCAAAAGAAAAACCAACGAAATCGGGTCATGTACAGAACTTAAGACTTCAAACGGTCTCGAATAGAACAGCGATACAGCGGAATCTGTAAGAATATATCTATATGTGCGTCAACGCCAATGAAATATTTACAATACATACAGGTACCCAACCGAGCACCCTCCTTTTATTGTTGTTGTTCCAAAAGAAATGTATAAACCATCTGTGAATTTACAAGCAATGCAGCCTCGCTCGCTCGTTCCCTTTTTCCTAGAAATTTAAATTTGGCTTTTCTACAAACAGACCGCTCAAAGGGACTTTCCTCCGTGGTAAAGTAGTATTGCAATCAAAGGTAATAAATAACCGACCGACCAAATAAATAAATAAATAAACAATCAGATAGATAAGATAGATAACCGAGCCGGTCTAAACACCGTCGCGATACAGCTTTGAAATCGAGAAAGACGGATATTGTGCTGGCAAGAAACCCGAAGGGACAAACCCCCCCACGCTGTCACTGAGGCGGCCACGTCCTCTCTCGCTTCGGGAGCAGCGTGTGGTGGGGACAATATGGGAATCCCCATTAAATATGTAACGCGGTAAACAAATACCTCGGACAGTGAATCAGGCTACACAAATAATGTAGGATATCTACTAGAGGGTGCCGACGCCGTACGAATAAGAATACTCGCCAGAGAAATACCTTAGGTTCAGGTGACAATTTACAGATGGCCAAAAGGGACGTTCAGAAGAAGAGAAAACCTCACGTTCATAAATCCTACCAACACAAAAATACTTGATCCTCACTATCCTTTTTTTTTTTTTTTTTACTTTTACCAAGACTTAGATTAAAGAGGTGTAATTAATTAGAATGAGCACAAAATGAAGTTGCTAGAGAGATAAATTAATAATTTACAAGGGGTTGTTTGGCAGTAATCTAATAATAGCTTTTGAAGACCAGTGAACACAGCAGGATCAGCTCTTTCCCTAAGCGTTATAACTTCAGAGAAGGAAAAGGATAATAACCACAGTAAAAATATATATATATTTATATATTTATAATACGCAGTGTAAATGCAGAAAAATCTGCCATCTTATTTTTTTTTTTTAATCTTAATTATTTAAATCAAAATACTTTTGAGACGTCTCTCGCGGCGCAAGCCTCAACTCTATTCAAGTTTGCGTCCCGAGAACACCGTGACAGTGCGGACACAGCGCTGCGAAGGGCACCTTTCACTCGTGCCCCCAGGCGAGGTCTGTTAAGAATAAAAACCAGCGGTACTTGCCGGGGCGGGTCCGGGCGGCGGCTCCGCGGGGAAGTTCCCCCGCAAGTTGGGCGCGGGGCCGGCGGTGGGGTGAGCTGGGGGCGGTGGGCTGGGGTTGTGTTGGTTTTTTTTCCTCCTTTCCTTTTTTGTTGTTGTTGATTTTGTTGTTGTCGTCGTTTATTGAATCTGAATCGGTTGGACGATGCCGATGCCGTTGATCGTCCCCGGCTGCCGGCTCAGATGCCGGCCGAGTACTTCATGCGCTTCTGCTTCTGGCGCTGGTTGCAGAACCAGACGCGGACCACGTTCTTCTTTAGGTCCAGCTTCTCGGCGATGGCGGCGATCTTCTCGGAGGAGGGCCGGGGTTGGAGGGCGAAGTAGGCCTCCAGCGAGCGCTTCTCGGGGGCGGCGATGGAGGTCCGCTTGCGTTTCTTCTCCGCGCCGCTGAAGAGCTCGGGCTTGGCCAGCTTCTCGCGGTGGGACTTCTCGGCCTCCTCCAGCCAGGCCTGCAGGATGGGCTTGAGGGCGATCATGTTGTTGTGGGAGAGGGTCAGGGACTCGAAGCGGCAGATCGTGCTCTGGCTGAGGGAGCCCACCCCCGGGATCTTCAGGTTGGCCAGCGCCGAGCCCACGTCGGCCTGGGTCACCCCCAGCTTGATGCGGCGCTGCTTGAAGCGCTCGGCGAAGGCCTCCAAGTCGCGGGGGTCGGCGTCCACATCGCTCATGCAGCCCATGTGGGCCGGCAGCCCGTGGGCGTGGGCCATGCCCAGCGCCGCCGGGTGCATGGGGTTCATGCCGGCCATGTGGGGAGCGTGGCCCGGCGTGGAGACCACGGCGCCGTCGGGGGCTGCCATAGCCCCCAAAGCCAGCCCCGGCGTCAGGTGCTCCAAGAGTTCCCCCTCCAGCGCCTGGTGGGGCTGGTGGTGATGGTGGTGATGGTGGTGATGGTGGTGGTGGGTGCCCGACAGGGCGGACGGGTGGGAGATGGGCACCGAGGAGGAGGAGGCGGCCGAGGTGCAGGGGATGGTGTTCATGGTGTGGTAAGTGGCGTCCGGCTTGAAGGGGCTGTGGTGCGGCGGGTGGTGGTGGTGGTGGCTCTTGCTCGGGGAGACGATGTCCACCGCTGCCAGGGCTTCGGCGCGGGCCAGCAGGCTCTCGTCCAGACCGCCGAATATATTGCTCTGCAATTGCAAATAGAAGGCACACATAACGCTCAGCAGGGAATTCGCCTCCCCGCGCACTCCGCCGTGCCACTAAAACCTTCCCAGCATGTTAAAAGAGAAATCCTGGAGAAGGGGGGTGGGAGGGTGGGGAACGGGGGGGGGAGAAGAGAAGAGAGGAGAAGAGGGAGCGAGCGGGGCGAGGGAGCGGGCGCGGCGCGCAGCCGCTCGCACAGAGGCAGCCAGCGGCGGGCTGGCGGGCGGACGGACAGACGGACACACGCACCAGCCGCACGCAGCATCCCAGGTCATAAAAATTAATACAGGCGGCAAGAGCCGCCGCATGCATAAGTTGGGCGAGCGCCCGGCGGCGCCGGGTGATTTGCTGCACGGCCATGAAAAAATCATCAGGCGGATGTGGGGGGCCGCCGAGGGGCTCCCCTTAAAGCGGGGTGGCAGGCGGCGGGCACCTACCGGAGGGGCGGGCAGGCAGGCCCGCCGCATCGCCTCCGCGCCGCCGCCGGGGCCGGAGCCCGAGCCGGAGCCGCCGCTGCCGGAGCCGGAGCCAGGACCGGAGCCGGAGCCGCGTCCGGCGGAGCCGCCGGTGCCGGTGCTGCTGGGGGAGCTGGCGGCGGGGGCGGCGGCGCCGGCGGAGGGGCAGGGCGAGGCGGTGTGCAGGGCCGAGTACTTGGTTTCGTGGAGGCCGCCGCTGCCGCCGCCGCTGCCGCCGTGAGGGAGGCCGAAGGGCTGCTTGCTGCTCAGGGACATCATCATGGTGCTCGCCGCAGCCGCGGCCCGGCCCGCCGGCAGCCGACCGCCGGAGAAGGGCAGGGGCGCGGGGCCAGGGGCCCGGACGCCCCGGAAAAGCCGCAGAAGGTCCGGCCTGCCCCCAGCGCCCCCACACCCCGTAAGAAAAAAAGAAAAAAAAAAAAATCCCACTCGCCCCCCAGCCGGCTGCCCGAGCCCCGCTGGGGAGGACGCGGCCGGGAGAGGCGGCTCCGGCGAGCCGGGGATGCGCGGGGGATGCGCGGGTTGCCTCCCGCCCGCCTCCGCTCCTTTGCCGGCCCTCGCCTCTCGCGAAGTGCCCTCCCCGCTGCCGCGCCGGTGGGTTTTACTCTCTTCCCTCCCTCCCCTCCCCTCTCGCCTGTCACTACAGCCCAACTCCTCGGGAAGGGCCCTCCGCGCCTGCCTCCTCCTCGGCCCAGGCCCCCTCCTCCGCCGCACCCTGCCCGCCCCCCACCGCCCCCGCGCCCACGCCCACGCGTGCTCCCACACTCACCGCCACGCCGCCCCCTCCCCTGATGGGGCGGAAAAAAGCCAAAAAAGCAAAAAATAAAAAGGGATGGGGAAGAGACCCCCCCCGCCGCTCAAATCCATTAAAAAAAATAATAAAATAATAATAATAAAAAGGAAAGATAAAAGTCCCGTCCAGGCTCACAACGAGCCCACAGTTCAAAGAGTGTCCCGGGCACTGCCCCGGCACGTCTTGCCGCTGCCGCGGGGGTACCGGCGGGGGGCCCGGGGGGGCCGGGGGCTCTGGCCGCAGGGCGTGGCGCGGGAGCCGCCGAGGGAAATGCACGGAGCTGCGGCCGGAGTCCGTCCCCTCCGGCGTCCCCCATCGGCGGAGATCCCGCGGGATCCTCCTGCGCAGAGCGCACCGCTGTCCCGCCAACTTTCCCCTGCCTCTCTTCGAAAAAGAAGAAAGAAAGGGGGGAGGGAGGGGGAAGAGGAAGAGAAGAGAGAAGAAATCGAGGAAAGTCAGTTTTACGGGAGGTGGCCGGGTTTATTTCCATGAATTTCACTGTACAGCAGGAAGGTTAAAATAAGTGCTTAGGTGTTTAATTTCTCACCTAAACAGCAGACTTGGTAATTTTAAGGGAAATAAAAAAAAATTACATTGTATCAGCTCTCACTGTCGCCAGCTCGGAGAAATGAAATAAATCAAAGTTAAAAGCTTGAGTATCATTTAATTATGGTGCGAATAGCGCTTGGAAAGAAGTAGAACAACATCTCTAAACAAATTACGGCCGGGCCAGGAAGGAATTATTAGATTGAAATTTCATTTAGGCTCGGGAGACACAGCGCTTCAATATGTAATCTGTTATGCCTCATCTGATTTGTATGCTTAATTCAGCTTGACGAATTTATTAGTTTTCATAATAGTAAAAAAATTGAGCAGCACTATGGGCTAATGCATTGTGTGTACTATAAATTGTATGTCACCGTTGAAAGGCTGAAGTCTATAGAAATCTTTTATTAATGACAACATAGGAAAGAGGATTTTCTTGCAAGCCTTTAAGGAGTTCATGCCAAACCTCCGCGCTCCGTGTCTCAGTAGGCTATTAACATATCGTCATACTAATTAGGCTACTTCATGAGTGATATAATTTCAAACTTTAAATTATGTTCTAATTAACAAGGGTTGTCCAATTTG
Organism: Apus apus; assembly: GCF_020740795.1. NCBI lineage: Eukaryota > Metazoa > Chordata > Aves > Apodiformes > Apodidae > Apus > Apus apus. The sequence continues at coordinate 56,789,037 of NC_067285.1, read as the reverse complement.
CTTAATCTTCAAAAGGCTTTTGGCTTGTCTAATTAGTCTAAAGCATCGAAGCATCTCCAACGCCCGAGAAAAAGCCATCAATAACATTTTTAAGCGGGTGTGCAGCAGATCCCGGGCAGAGCCCAGGCGAGGTGCGGGCTGGCTGGCGGGGAGGCCGCTCCCCACCTCCCCGCCCTCCTCCCGGTGCCCCCGCGGCGCGCCGGGCCGCCCCTGCGCTCCCGCCTCCCCGGCAGCGGCCTCCGCCCTCCGCGCTTCAGCGCGGGCGCGCCGGGAGGTGCGCGGGCGGATGAGGAAACCCCTCCACTTTCGGTAGCGAAGAAAAAAAGACCAAAAAAAAAAAAGACTACCTCGTTGGCTCTGGGAAGTCCGAGGGCAACCAGCCCGCCGGTACGCGGAGCCGCTGAAGGGGCTTTGCCCACCCCGGGTCCGCCGCTGAACTTTGGCGGAAAGACGGGAGAGGAGGAAACCTTCCCGCACTGTACATTTAACCCCTCCCGCACTGAGTTTAATTACTCGCAATAGTTGTTCTAATGTATGCTGTCACACAGGAGAATTGAGAATGCATATCGTTAATATGAATTAATCTTGATCGTAATAGCCACTGACAACCGATCTCCAAAACCCTGAGCGCCTTTCGCCGCTCCGAACGGCCGCCACCGGGGTGCAGCGGGTTGAGAAACAGCATGCCCCAATCGCTGGGCAAACTTTCCCCGGTATCGGGCCCGGCGGCTGGTCCTGGCCGGCCCCGTGGGTCCCCGCGGGGCCGCGCCCGTCGGTGACGGAACTCGCCGCCGGTCCCGGCCTCGCGCAGCGCCCTGCCCGCGGCATCGCTGCGCTTCCCTTTTTTCTCCTTTTTTTGGATGTTTGTGTTTTTTTCTTTGGTTGGTTTGATTTGGGTTTGTTTTATGGAAAGAGACTCCGGGGTGCCCAGCTGCCCTCCGCTCCCCGCCCGCTGTCGTGAGGGGCGCCGGGGGGAGCCACAGCAGGCGCAGAGTCCCTGTTGCCCCCGGCATCTCGGCGGCCCTCCGAGGCCGCGGGCCCCGCAGCCGGCCCTGCGCACCAGTGGGCTGCCTAAATAAAAGGATAGCTCCCCCCCCTTCCCCTTACCCACGCCCACACCCTGACCCACGCAGACATCTAGGGAGAAATCACTGTCGCCTCTTATGTATCCATGTTCTGATTTACGATTAAAATTTAAAGCCACGCATTCATATTTTACCGAACCTAATGCGCCCTATGAATTTTTAATCAATTAAGATGCGGGCTACACTTTGAGCAAACTCTACCTTTGTTTTGAGCGCAGGGCAGCGCCTGCCCCGGCTCTACCGGAGGGGTGGCCCCGGTGCCACACACCGCCCCTGGCCTCGCCGCCTCCAGGCTTTTCCCCCGGGGCTCCCGGGCCGGGGTTGCGACCTGGCCCCGCGTCTGCGGAGGCACTGAGGGTAGGGAGAGCTGCAAGCCGCACAGCCTCAGCAGCCACCGGGCCGGGGCGCCCCATCGGGGCAGCGCCGCACTCTGGGCCGCACCCTAAGCACCCTCGTTCCCCCCAAGTCTGGCATCGCTGCCCTCACCGGCTCCGGCTCCCACTCTCCCTGCTCCAAATCTGTTTTTGGAGACTGGTGCGTGGTGTCGGGAAGGCACCGGGGGGTGCACACGTGGCTGCGCCCCCGCCGCCCCCCTCGCCGCCTCCACAGGCGGGACGACCCCTCCGGCTCCTCGGCCTCGCCGGGGCCGCGCTGCCGCCGCAAGCCGAGTCAAGTCACGAAGTCAAACTTAAAGCTCGGAACGATCAATGAAGACTTTTGCCGTCCGTGGCGCCTCGTGCTTCCTGGCACTAAAATAAATGCAAGAAATCGAAACTTAATTACTTGAAAGAAATCCCGAAATCCCTCTGCATAATTTATCCAGGTATTTTTTTGTGGCGTTTGTGTTGAATGCACGCGTTTAAGTCCGCACGCTCCTCTCCCCGACGCCGCTCCCCTCGGCAGGCGTGCAGCGACGGGAGGGCTCATCCCCGGCCCCCCGCACCCCTCCCGCTCCGCACTCCGCCCAGCGAAGGGAGGAGAGTGGGGTGGGCTCCGGAGATGACCGCGTTTCTGCCTGGGGGTTGCCCAACGCGGAGCCCCCGAGGCTGAGTGCATCTCCCGGGGCAGGGATGCGGGCAGGGAGGCATGCGGTACCTCTCCTCACCGCCTGCCAGGGCTGAGTCCTGAGCGAGGCGCCTGGCAGATATTTTCTGATCTGGAGTGTCTGGCGTAACAACCCGAGTCTCCTAAGTGTAATGGAAAGTGCCATAAAGTAACTCAGTTATTCTGATAAACTCTCCCCTTGTCTCTGACGATACCCTCGTGGCCTCCACAGTCCATCTTACGAATAGGGTATGACACCTGCTAGCTGGGGGTAGGATATTAACGGGCAGTGCAGGGATGGCCTTCTCATTTGCCATCTAGCCTGGCTGATGAGAGCCAGCTCCACAAGCCTTCCACTGAATTCATGAGGGCTGGGAGTCTGCCGGGTCGGGAGCAAACTTCATCATAGACACCTCATAGAGAAGTTGAAGTAATGTTATGAAAGAATGAAAAATACATTTGGGAGCTGCCTGGAAACTGAAGTACATTTTGATTTAACTTACATTAACAGAAACCTAATGTAAAAGTGAAGGGATCTAACAAAACCATTAATAATTTAAAAATAATTACAGATAGTCTATCCTTACTATTCATAACCACTCAACATTTTAGACAAAGGAAGCTGAATATTCTTCATGGGAGAAAGATGTGAGCAGACTGCTAAGCAGGAGCCATCCAGCTTGTGCTGCCTCTCCTCTGCTCATGTGTATTGCACATTCCCCACAGTACCCAGGGCACCATCCAAAAAGGACTTTCCTAGGAGGGAGGGTGAAAGCTGGCTGGAGGTGGAGGGCAGGTCCTGCCTTCGTGTGAAGCTTTTTGGTGGGTCTATGGCACAGATTTCAACCCCTCCTTCTTGCTGGAGTTGCTGTTTGAGGTGGGCCCAGTCTGGCAGAGGTGACCAAGTGCTCCCTCCTGCCTCCCTGGGCTCTCACAAAGCTCTGCTAGCCTTGGAGGCCTTGGGAAAGGCTTTTTCTACCCGTAGCCTTGGTTAACACCGGTGACAACAGTGACTCTTCTGTCCCATGCTGTGCCATGCTACTTAACGACAGCTGATATCAGCACCATACATCATCTACTTGGCTTGCCATGGCTCTGCACAGAAGTTATTTTTAATGCATCCATTTTAATTCAAGCTTCCACCTCACGCTTTATAGCTCAAGGGTCTTTGAGCATCCTGCAAGGTTGTGATTTTTGCCTGTGTTTCTATTCTGTTGAGGTGTTTTTGAAATACACCTGCTGTCCAAACACTGTGTAAAATCGAAGCAGCTGGATATGAGGCAAACTTCACTGTTTTTCTTTACAGATAAAGATAAAATTGTAAAGAGGGACATTCACAGACATAAAGTGGCTTCTAAAGGAAAAGAAATATCGGACAATACAAAGAAGATAAGAAATTCAGTTTTAACTCTCACAGGAATCTATCTTACAGATAGCCTCACAGGTGGGATCCCTTCCTAACTGCTTCCTCAATCACTTCTTGCACTGAAACTATTAAGACCTCATGGATCATTAAAAAAAAATAAATTGTAGAAATCACATGGTAGATGTCCTTGGGACTCCATTCTTGCTGACTTAGACAAAACCCTAGTATCTCAGATTACCCTTCATTAATTATTTTCATTAATTTTCCTTGTTATAGATGTATTATCACAAATCATATTCCAAACACATCCCCTAATTAAGCACAAAATTCCTCTCTACCTCTGTATGCCATTGAAATGGAGCAGTGAGGATGTGCCTGTTCAGCCTGTCCCTGCCGCACAGCCAAGGCTGGTGCCCAGAGGCTGGTGGCAGGCCGTCGAAGGGATGAAAGACAGTGCTTGCATGTCAGCTATCTTTTGAGACTTGCTCTAACTCAGAGAAAATAGTGTGATTTTTCCATTTGGTCATCAACATGGGTATGCTCAGAGCTTTTAGCACTTCCCAAATTTTGAGAGTTCGCCATCTTCCTCTGCAGTGTTTTCAAGATAAATCTGAGTTCCTCTTCTCCCCCTTCCACCATGTGAGGTGTGGGCTGATCTCTTTATATGTCCCCAGGATTCACCAGGCACCACCAGCCAGGAAGAAAACTATGACAGGTGGTAAGCATTGAAAAAGGCAATGAAAACCTTGTGTTTCTAAGCAGCATTTTTAAAATGGTTTAACAGTTGCATCACTGGATTTGCCTTTGTATCTCAGAGTGATTAGTGTGCTAAAATACTTACTTAGGTAGACATGGTCCTGTGGCCCCATGTGAGAGGTGTATAATGTACATCTGTGGTATTTTAAGTTCTGTGCTTTCCATTGCCTCCATAGTTTAATGAGGTCTTCCGCAGACTCACCCTGCTTCATGAACGGGTAGCAGAAAATGTCTGTGAATTGTTCTGTTTTCTCCCTTTGAGTCAATGCCCACGCAATCAGAGCATGTTGGGACTTGACCCTGGCTGGTGAGGAAGGCCCATGAGGACCAACATCTGCTAGAAATAACAGATATGCACTGGAGTGTTGGTCCCTGCAATACAGGGCACACTGAGCACAGACCTAGTCTATTGGCTCATCCTTGAAAACTGGGCTTTAATTCCCAGTAGATAGATCTGTGCATAAGAGCAATGATAATGTTTGGGGGCAATTCACCTTATATGTGGACCTAGACATTTGTCTACTTTTTATTCAAAACTAATCACAATTCCTCAACTTTCTCCTTCCCCTACTCCCCACCCTGTTGTTTTTTTGTTTGGTGTTTTTTTAGTTTGATTGTTTTGTTTTGTTTTTTTTAATTTAAAATTCAGTGGAAATAGTTTCCACCTTTCCTACAACCTCTGGGCATACATCAAAGCCCTTCCCTTCACACAGAGCATGGGCATGTATCTGCTTATGTTCTCCTATCCCTCTTTATAAACTAGATATTGTATGTTCTGAAGACTGTTAATATAATGAAATCAAATTGTGAAATGCCTCTGCAGCTCATATCAACACTTTCTACTGGAAAAAGCCTGTTAGGACTATGTTATCATGTATCTCTCGCAGCCCTGAGACAGCAATTGAATTCCAGTGAAATCACTTACCAAAGGCAATCAAGTCAATCAATGGGAGTTTTGCTAGTAACATCAAACATGATTAAATGGTTCTGTGTTAGGAACTGCAAATACACACATGGAAAAGAGGCCAGATCAGAAAATGGGACTATGAAGATAAACAAAAAATGCAGAAAGATAAGAAAAGATACCCAAAAAAAAAAAAGGGCAAAAAAAAAAAAAAGGCAGATTAGTAATCAACTGACATATATAGCCTACCCAATACAGAGTTTAAAATGCAGACAAGTCAGTTTATAGCCTGTAACACAAACTTCTGCAGGGGGGATTACTCAGAAGAACTCTTATCTACACATCCTGTTTTAAATATATTGCTGACTTGGGTTGTAGTAAACTTGTGTTTAACTGCTTTAATGTTTGTTTTGATGTGGGAGACCAAAGAGGCTGTCATTTTGAAACTTTTAAATATCATCAAGCTGCATGTGTGTCTGTTGCTATGTATACATAGTAAATACATTGTCAAGTTGTATTTTTACTTGTTAATCCCTTAAGAGTTATGTTGCCTGGTAGGTACCCAGACATCGTGAACTTACTGGAGTAAAACACAGCTTGTTTTTCTTGTTTAGGCCAGCACCTTTCCTTGGAGTAAGTGAATTTGCTGCTGCACACCCATGAGACAGAGGCAATGGTTTCTGACAGCTTCCAGCATCCCTGTCTTTCCCAGTGACTTAGGCTCGCAGCATGTTCACCTGCCTCCGAAAATAATCCTGCTGGGTCCAAAGAAAGCCAAAATGGGAGGAGAGGGTTTTTATTGTTGGGGTTTTTTTTGTGGATTTTTTTGTTTTGGTTTGGTTTTTAATTGGTGGATTATTTTTTTTTTAACTTGATATAGTTTTTAATAATGCTTGTGGATATTTTTTAATAAGGGGGTTTGATCTGCCAAAGATTTCACAAGCATTAAAACTCATTTGCTTTAAGTGCTGACAGCTGTGGAATGGCTCTTAAAGAGGAGGGGTGCACTCAGGGGGTTCCTGTCTGTGGTTCGTCCCTTTATCTGTCAGTCCCTGCACACTGGTGACCTATGAGTGTTGCCATCACAGGAGGGGGTGGTGGTGCCTGAATTACTGCTACCTCACCCCTGCGAATACAACTGGGGCACCCTGGGGGAACAAGAGAGGAAATTCAGGGCAGCTTGTGGCTGCTCTTCTGCTAGAGTAGACCAGCCACTGGGGACATGGGCTCAGGATCCTTTTCCATCTTTCCTCCCCCCAGCTCCAGGGTAGAGCAGCCCTGGCTGATGCTTTAGGGCAGCACAGGCTGGCGGCATCCAGAACTGGTCCATGTTTCTTTGGGTAAAATTGGGGTCAGGTCCTGGGTAGCTGCTGAAAGTTTGGATGACCCTGGGAGGTGCTTCCTGACAGCTGGGGCAGGGCTGGGGTTCCCCAGGAAAAGTGTCTCCCCACTGCCCAACCTAGACCCCCACTACCAGTTTCTAGAGAACAGGGAAAATTCTAAAGTGGAGCTAAAAGCAAACCCTTCTCCAGATTCCCAGCAGAGTGCTATGACCCATCCACTGCCAGGATTGTGCAAGAGACACATCTTGGAATGAAAGGCCATCTAATTCTTACTTTATCTCTCTGTTACACCTGATGTCCTTCCATGTCCCTGGTATGACATCTCATGGCATGGCATTGTACGTTGCAGCATGCTATATTGTGATTTGTATGTAATAGTGGAAATTTAATTTAAAACCAAAAAAGCACCAAAGGCAGGAGACATGTCAATCTAGAAACAAGATGGTTCAGTCTGTACTCATCTGTTGCTCAGAATACTTAAAAATTAACCAACTGACCAGAAAAGATCAGGAACCTGACAATTAAGGGTTACGTGCTTAGAGGCCGAAGCATCAGTTAGTAAGGCCCAGCTGCTTCAGATACTAAAAGGTGTGGGGGAGGTCTCAAACAAAAACAGGTGCGTAGAAAAAGTATCTTCTTGCAGGCATGTGAGGGGAAGAAGGTGATGAAAAGAGTTTTGTTTTCTTTGATTCGAAATTGTGTTCCAGCTGTGGATGACAGCCTGTGCTCCATGGGCGGGGTGAACCCTGGCTTGGAGAGAAAAGGAGGTGGGGCTGGTTTGTAATTCTCCTGCTTTGGGGCCTGCTGCAAAGGTCAGAAGGTTTGTGTAGAATTTCATGTTCAATACTCATCTGGTTGTGTTTTAGCAGGGATAAGCTCTCTACACACACTCATGTAGATAAACTGTGTCAGCACAGCTTTTATAAATCCCATTTTTACCAAAGATTTATGATACAACTTTAAATGTGTGCTCTAGACTGGTATCTTTCATAGAGCATTTTAGTGAGGGATCTTATTTTTTGGGAGTTGGTGCATTTATTTTCTATGCCTAAGATACATGATTAAAAATGTAATTTATAATGTGGCATAATAAAAATGGATTATCATTAAGGGGATAGCAGACTTACTCCAGTATCTACATAATTTATTTTCAGTAACGTTTTTATAGGGATTTTACACGTGCAATACAGGGGTGTGAGAGGTGGCAATAGTGCATTGGGCAATAGTAGGAGCTGCTGTGTCAACTCTGACCTTTTCGGCCTTGCTGTGCATGGATGAAGCAGTCAAGCTGGACAAAGAGGGAGGGAAGAAACGCTCATTCAGCAAAGGTATGCGGCAAAATTTTCCTTCTGTTTATTCCACTTTAAGTCAGAAATAACTGAGTAAATTGGAAGCGTCTTTGCTGAATTAATACATGTGAATGCTCCAGACATCTCAATGTTCTTATAAAATTCAACCAGCCCTGGGAATAGCTGGCTAGCTTGCTTCTGAAAGCTGAGATATGCTGCCTCCTGTACTGCTGTTTGTTAAAGATGCCTATTTTAAAGAGGCTGTGCAATATTACAGTTGTGTTTAAGATGGGCTGTATTCACTATTTGCTTCCATATGGTATGGCCATAGCTGCTTATTTCACTGTAATGATGATAACTGTTTTCACACAAATCCAGCTGTTACACATGAAGTGGTGGAAAACAACAAATCTCTCAGTGTGAACAGTGGCTGGTTTCTCCTTTACTCAGGGACTATGTGCACTGAGGGTGCTACAGGCATCTGCAAAGCAAAAGTCACAGAAATGACAAACAAAAGCTGGGCTCGTGCATTCTTTGTTATGGCAAAGTTCCTGCCAACTCAAAGACCAGCCATCAAATCAGAGCTTCATCTGAAACTAGAGAGACTTAGGCTGTACTAGCATTACTAAAATAAATAAACTCCTAAGTGAAATTTGCAATCTTGTTTTTGTGGGCATTTGTTTGTGGGTTGTTGTTTTCTTTTTTTAAGAGGTAACTGACAAGCCAGTGACTATAAAAACTTAGTTGCTTAGAGTATACACATAGTTGCCATTTGAAATCATCAACCTTCTTTATATTATGCAAGCAGCAATTCATATGTATGTCAGTACTTGCCTAGTTTGTTAGCTAATGTGCATATGAATTGGACCTTAAATACTCTACTGGCACACATCAGAATATCAAGATTCAGATTATAACAGTTGCTCAGTTCATGAATTTTTGAACCACTTCCAGTGGTAAAAAACCCCACTAACTACAAGTCAAGAAAGATATTATTTTAGGTTGTGTGGTATTCTTGCCAACTCCTCTGGTGTAAAAGCCACAAGTTTGTTTGCTTCCCTGTTTGACAGGTCATGGAAGTAGAAGCAAAGAAGGGGCAACATCACCTTTTGCATAAAACTCCCCCACCATTCTGGCAAGGACAAAAATGAGAAATTTCATCTAATTTGCTCATGATTCTTATACCATGTTTCCAAAACATATGAGAGTATAAATTGTGATCAGCTGAGAAAGAGGTAACTTTGTTTTGAGTTGTCTGTCTGCTTCAGATTGGTAGACTTGTGCCGCTCAGAATTTGCTTAAAGTCTACTGATAGTTTAAGTTGATGTGCAAATAACCTTTCATTTATCTGCCCCTAAATGCTGTAATCCATCATGAGAAGAAGAGCAGGAACAGCATTTTAGTGTAGACGGAGGATGGTGGGATCGCAGGTGCTGGCAGTGCAGGATGCAAGTGAGAGGCACACACCTTCTGAGGACAACTTTTGTTATTTAGTTAGGTCTTCCTTTTGGATAAGCAGTAGTAGAGGAGAGCAAGAACTTAGTGCTAGAGGGGAAAAAGCAGACCACTATGTCTTCAGGATGAAGACTTTTGCTCTTCTGGCGTTGTGAAAGTTAGTGCTGTAAGGAATGGGGTTTTTAAACTTGTGTTTCATTATTCCTTGCCTCTGCTAAGCACAAGCATGATGACAGGAGAGAAAGGAGAGGGGCCTGAATGCAGGCAGGGGGCAAGGGGTGCTTGTCCTGCCAGTGTGCCACCAGCACCTCGAGAGAAGGGTGAGCTGCGGAGCAGGAGGATGAGTTTATTCTGGGTTAACTTGTTGGTTTTATTATCAGAAACTCAGCTGACAACAGAGGAAGTCTGGAGAAAGCACAAGTTTTCATAACTGCAAGGGAGAGTCCTGAGATAAGATGCTGGTTCTGAGGCTCAACCTGTTAGCCACAGTGACTGTGGGCATTTTGGGCTTGTAATTTCTAGAAGCAATTAACACAAGAAAACAAAACACTGACTCAAATACATGAAGAAAATATAATACATTTCAGTACTTACTGAAAAGTTATTTTTCATCTCTGCACTTAGCTAACTCAATCCAGAAATCTGCTTTTTCTCCCCATCAGAACTGAATTAAATCAGCATTTTATTATTCATTTGGACATCATGCTCCAGAAGATTCTAAACAAAAATGCTGTGGCTGGTGACTGGCACACAATGTGTTCAGGATTTAGATAGCAGCTACTGAAAGCTGTTTTCTGCTGGAAGCTTCTTTATGACTCCAGGTTTTGGGAAGGCCAGACAGCATAGGCCCAGCTGTCATCCAGCCTTGTAACTGCCATGGACCCACCTTTCCCATTTTTACTTCATGTTTGGTGAGAGTTTGACTGTAAACAACTGAAATAAAATACTAATCCCCTGGGTGGACTGTGCTGGAGACTTATGTCCTGTTGGTCTTGGAGTAAAATGAACATAGTATGTGGGTTTGATCCTTTTTATTTTCATAAGAAGCTGACCAACTGATGTCAGCGGAGCATCATTCCTCTTAATTATTTTAAATCATCAAGCACCTTGTTTAGTGAGTGGGATGACACATGAATGTGAGGCTGCCTGCTCTATTTCAGGCGGGGATGGGTCCTGGCAGAGTTGGGCTCTGCCAGTGTCCAGCCCCTCGTCATTGCTGGGCTCAGCTGTGGGATGGTGTTGGGCTGGTGGATCTTCAGAGCCACTGCTGTCTTCTGGCATGCATTCATGTGCTGAGAAACACAACAGTGCTTGCTCCTGGCTGGGGTCTTCTGAGGCTGTTATGACACCAATAAGTAAAAGTTAATTGCAAATTTATTTCCTCATAGCAATAAGGAAAAAACACTTGGGGCCAGTTTCCTTTAAAGAAAAGGGGGAGAAAACCTGTTCTACACTCATTTGATTAACCTGTGCTGTTAATCACTGCCAGGTTTATGAACCTCTATTATAAACTTGTTACTCTAAGGAGTTTCAGTTCGGTGATTGAAAAACAGCTTTAGGGCCTGGTAGGTAAGAGCAGTGAGAAGTGCAAGTAGAAGCACTGAGCCTTTGAAGAGGTGCATAAATAATTAGTAACATATTTCACGTGAACTCTTTCGTCAGGATAGACAGTCAGACCTGGGATTTTATCAGAACATGATGAAAATGTAGTAAGAGCTCTATATTTATTCCAGCATAACAGTATTGAAATGTAACATAATTTGGTACATTAGAAGCTATTTTAGGTCACAGGTAACAGTGCTGCATTGCTGAACTGCTCTTGTATCTGCTGTGGTCTCTTCAGGAAGTAGAAAGTGTCTGAAAGTTATTTATGCTCTTGTGTCTTTTGAATCTTAGATCCATATTTCATGGTTGCAAAACATACAACACAGGTGAAAACATGAACTGCATCTTAAGCACCGTGATGCCCATGCAACTTCAGAAGGAAAATATAGCAGGCAAAATAGAAAACAAAGGTGGAGTTTTCTCAAAACACTCCAGTGGAAAAGAAAAAAAATCCAGCCCTCTAGGACACACCCATGTACCTCACTGCAAAGTGACAATTTAATTTTTGCTAATTAACAACAAACACAAATCCTCCTAACAAAATATAAGTATCTGGAAGTTACTGGCATCACAAGTGTCTTATACCAAGCACACCACTGTATTAATCATGGTTTGGTTTAGCATCACTCCAGTTGGTTTGAGTTGGGTGGGTTTTTTTGTTCATCTCACCCTCCTCCTCGCCTGCCCCGTTTATGTGGAAAAACTATGGTTTTTAGGGCAAGACTTCTGCTCTCCCAGTTTAAAGCACTAATCATAACCTCTGGGCAAAAGCCTGAGCTCCACCTGGTATGGATGACTTTGCTTGCTCCCACCTGGAGGAGGAGCTCAGTGAGTGTCAGCATGAGTGCTGTCCAACTGGGAATTCGTGTCAGCTTCAGCATAGCCCAGCACAGGCTGGTGGGTCTGGGGCCCCCTATGAGAAACCCACATGATGAAATGCTGAGGTTCTTTTAGTAGAAATACATTGGTCTCTCCTACTTTCAGAAATGCTCATGGGACTTCAGCGAGGTTGGGACTTAATGAGTGCTTTCTCTGTTAACCTGAACCGAATCAAGATTTCACTCTTTGCCTTTTTCTGCCAAGCATTTCTGCTCAGCTTTGAAGTCTGGAAGAATAAATCAAATTCAAAAAGTGACCTTCATTTTGCCTCCAATTCTAATGTTTGGACTGAGCAATGGTACTCTTAGAGCAGGAACACAGGCCAGCGAATTTCTCAGTCACAGTCATGAGGCATTTTCCACCCCTTCTACTTACATTAGGAATTACATAGACCTGTTTAAATAATGATTGCAGCTATTTTTTTAAATAGCTTTCATGCTTGTGTGCATTTGTATTTTAAGAGGGTAGTATTTAGCTAGCTTTAAGTTGTATTTTTTCATTGTGCTTGTCAAATAATTTTAAAGGGATATACGAAGTGATGAAAAAACAGTTTTCTATTTGCATGCTATGTGATGTGAAATGCAATGGGATCTCTACAGAATATAATATACAATGAAATGAGAAGTTACAGCTGATATGTGGAAGGAGACAGCACCACACCTAATCCTTCTGAGCTTAGCTTGGCAGCACATGAGCTCCTAGAGAGGCAAACCTGGAGCTGATGGGTGCCTGTGGGTACTGCTGTGCCTCCAGCCCTGTGGTCAGTGTATGGCTGCTCCCTCCTGCCAGAGGCACCCATGGGGGCAGGGCAGTGATGCCCACCCAAACAACTCTGCAGGACTCACAGACAGCTTTTCACAAACCCAGTGAAGGTGGTGGGAAAGCCCTAGCTGCAATTCTGCAGCAGTCCAGGTGTTCATCCTCTGTAAAGTGCTGTCCAGGTTAGCCTTTCTGTTTAAATTTTCATTTCCACTCTTGCTAGGAGTGTACTACTCATTTTTACAATTCTTTCTCTAAACTTGCCTTTGCTACTTAAATGGAAAGCTGTGTGCAAGAGACTGCTGCTTAGGCATCAGACAAAATACCCAGACAGATGCAAAGCCAGCCCCTCCTCCTTAAAGCTGGTTCTTCTCACCCTGGTTTTAAACTGGAAGAAATGCTATAGAAATCCATAGGCTTCAGCAAGGTAAGCAATGGAAAAAGAAGGTCCATGTTTTCTTGTTTATCTTCAGTCTCTTCTGGTGTCTGGTGGAAGCTGACACTAACTTGGCTATTTCATGTCCCACAGCATCAGAGTGACCTATTTTGTCACCATCTCTATGGTGAGCTTGATCTTTTTATTTTCACAGGAGCTCATAGGGCAAGTATTACACCTGACAAGTGAGTGGAAGCTGTGCTACTCAGTTATTACTTTTCATCTGCTAAGCAGGAAAGTGAGCCTTTTAAGTGCCTGGCTTGCGGGAGGTCATCATTAGTCTGTCAAGGTGTTCATTTATTGCTGTCTTCAACAAATGTATTTGATACGGCAATTCCTAGTTATGTTGTTTCGAACAGACAAGACATACTGTTTATGAAAACAGACTTCTTAAAAGCAAGCTGTGGTGGCGGGTAAAGGAGGAGAGGTTGTTTACAATATTTTAAGCCAAACGGTTCCTTTGGCAGAAGGTTTTCTTTAACAAGTGAGAATAACAAGAATTAGCTCTCTCAGCACTTTAACGAGCAGAGATTTTTGTCTGTAATGAGAAGAATGAGGCTTGTTTGACATAAACAACAGAACAACACAAGAAAGATGAACAAGGAGGGCAGAAATACATTAGTGAAGGTGAGGAGAAACAATTTCAGTGCTCTACTGTGAATTCAAGGTTCTTGAATTATAAATTGTAATTACAGCTGGCATCGTTCCAGAGGAGAGGTTGAAAGAAGGTATGTCTAACCAACTGTGCTAAATCCTGTTGAGGAACTGACCACAGCAGCATCCTTCCTGAGTTCATATAATCCAAATCACTCCCATTTTATTCTTCTGTACCAGGTCCTTCTTAATGCAGAAATGCAAATTCTCTTTCAGCCCCTGAGATTTGAAAACTGATGAGAATTTTTATGTTCCTCCATTAAGGATAAAAATAGGTTATCCCAAGATAGACAGCCCCCCAAATTATATACAGATTTGATAAAATGGGAATAGCTTACATTTGTCATTAAATGAATAACTACTTTCAGCAATCAGTGCCAATGACATGATCGAGCCTCTTCTGATTTTTTTTTTTCTGTTTCTGAATTTTTTTAGCAGTTTGGTGATAAGTTTACTAATGTCAGATTCTATTTACTTGAAGTAGGATATTCATCCATGTATAATTTAAAAGCAAATCTTTGGTCTGCTTTCTAAATCTAGCATGTGACTGAGAACAGCAGAGATATTACATGTGTGGCTATCCTCGTTTTCTCTGCAGCTCTCCCAAGAAGCAGAGCTTGGCCTCAGTGAGGAGACTGGGCTCTGAATGTGGCTGTCTGAATGTGTCTGGGTAGATACACACGTGTGCAGCCTCCAGGGTTTGGCCTTTGTTTCTAAAACCAGGATACTGTAGGACAAAGTGGATATTTATTGGATTCAAGCTCAGGATGGTTGTTGGTTGATGGCTGTTGCTGTGTAATGAAATTGTAAGGCTCCTACTTTTTAAAAATTATTTTTCCTTTCCTCTTTCTCCTTTTGAGAGCAATTGCAAAGCTAGGTTGCATTGCTGGAGTCCTGCTCTTTTCCCACCAGTAAATAATGTCACCTAAGCAGTGGTGACTGCAGACAGATAATTCAGAACCCTGGTTTCCATTTGGTGGTGTAGGAACAATGATTACTTTTCTTCTAGTCTGGCTCTTCACACCTTGCATATGCTAGTTATACTGATATTGCTCTTCTCTTTTCAGGATCTTCTGACAGCCTCAAAACTGGAGCTAGTCATCAAGTATTCACTTGGTCACTTGCTGTCTCCCGTTCTTGCTGGGTGTTTCATGGCAGCTGTCTCAGCTTTGCTCCCCCCCTCGACCTGTTGTGCATCATGTGTAAGTGTGCTTCATTTCATTGAAAGATTGGTACAGGAAACTGCGGACATGATCTGGCTGGAGGGGGATATTGGAGAAGGAAAAACTCTATGTAATGGAATAAATCTTATCTGTGTTTCTTTCCTTCTGTTTGGACACAAGTGTGTGCTACTTAGTAATATTTAATTTGTATTGCACCTATTAACAAGGGACCCTATATGTACCTGTGAGTTTCCAGGCTCTTATTACAGAAGTGATTCTTTTCCCACTTCCATTCCAGTGCTAGAGGCTCCATTTGCTTCTGCTTGCTTTGCCTCCATGTAAACCCATGTTTTTTTGATTCTATAAGGACAGGTAAGAAAGTCAATATGTCTTGGGACCTTAAAGGAACTAAATAATTACTACAAAAGAGTTTAAGAAGAATTATTTGGAACAATTTACCCTGTTAATTTTATGTTGGCAAGGCTATTTCCTTTACTGGAAGTGTCTGGGGCAAGCAAAAATGCATATTAAAGCCAAAGGGTGGTGTGTGCCATTGTATTTTATCTACAGTTTTGGTTTAGACCCTGATCTGTTACACCTCCATAAACCAGGGTTAATATGGTTGTAATAAAGGTCTGCTAAATGTAAAATGAGCATTATATTGAAGTAAAGTATATGGGGCTACTTCTATTTATATCAGGCAAGGAGAAAACCATAGATGTCTTGTGTAAGCACGTGGATATGTGCAAAAAATGTTACGTGGTTATATATAATCTACTGAACTTTGTTATTTTTCATCTATATGATAAAAGATGTATTAAAATCAGGAGAAAAATTAGTCAAATTTTGTTGCTATGAGAGAGTTTTTACAATTTCAGGCCTATTGTGTTGGTTTGGAAAACAGAGGGCATTTTTTGTTTTGTATTGGGGGTGTTTTTGTCAACACTGGTATGAACTGTAATTAAACCAGGTACCCATATGTTTACATAGAAAGACAAATGGTCTGTTTATTTCAGCACCTGTTTAACAAGCCACTAGCACAATCAATTCAATTAATCCCAGGAAATAAAACTTGAAATAAAGATGATATCTGAAATCATTTTTATTCATGGTTAGAGACCATGCAGATTCTTTTGACAAGTTGAAAAATCTTATGGGTGATGTTGAAAACTTCATTGTACAAGTGCTAATTCAATTTGAGGGCAAAAAAATTGACTTGATAGAATGGTTTCTGTAGAGATATTACTAGAATAGCAAACCCCCAAGCAATACAAAGGCAGCCAGAGTATTGTATGCTCATTCCTGAATTTTCAAACACTTAACAACTGTGAGAAGTATGAATATGCAAAGCTTCCAGGCTCTGACCAACATTTCCTTATTCTTTTCTATTCCTGGAATGAAAAAGCCAGTGGTTTATCCCATTGCATACATATAATGGTTACTAATGCAATTTAAGGTTGCAGATGATATAAGGTCATAGGTCTCTAACTCTGTAGAGCATTTAAGTAAATCAGCCTCTTCACCAGCTGCAGCACCTTAAATATGTGTGCAAATGCTCTGTTGAACTGGGGCTAAAATTTCACCCCTTGTATCTTCACAGCTGTTATGCAGGGGAGAGGGAAAGTGGACTTTGCAGAGGAAGAGCAATATTAAGAATTTATCAAATCACAACTATGGAGATTAAAATATTAAAATGGGAATGAACTCTGCCTTTAATGATGAGGGTCCTAAACAGTCATCCTCATCTCTAGAAGAAAAAACACCTAGAAGAGAGCCTTATAATGAATGTCCCATGTGAGGGAATGGTTTGAATAAGAATTGCCCTCCCACGTGGAAGACCCCTTGACCTCTGTGAGGATTTCGGGGACTTAGTGCCACATTGGATCTGAAGCCTCCAAAGGCAGTGTTAATTTGCCTAATTTTAAGTTCTGGGCCAGACACTGCGAGCTTTTGTTTGCACATATAGTCCATTATGCCTGAATATTTCATGGCAGCATTTTATGACAGATAGCGTATCAGCCTGATGTTTTATCTGGCAATGTGAAGTACCACAAATTGTGCACAACAGTTACACTGGTATTGTTGTCTGACCCTCATCTTTTGCTTTTTCTTACATGAGCAGTGCTACTGATTTCTGATAGGCAAAAAACCACCCACAGAACACCTGAGGTATTTGTGCAAGACTTAGGTTCTTGTGCTTACTGCTGAATGCTCAAAGCTTTGATGTCTCATCCTAAAAAAGACAGTAGAAACTACAAGAGTCAGTTCTTAAAAAAACTAAAATAATCTTGCTATAAATAAAGGACACAAATCTCTGCACGTTAAGGCTACCCAGAGAAGTAGCAAACCTGTTTATATTAGGTTGTCTCTTTACTATAAGGAAAATGTTTCAAAAATAAAAAAGCTGAAATGTGTATAACATTGAAGAATGCCACAAAAAAGCAGCTGATGTGCCATGAATGCTTTTAGCTTTTACTAGTGAAGTTTTTATTCTATACAGGCATTAAAAGGATTTATTCTGGGAACTTTTCTTCTGAGATACCTGTAGTCTTTCTCCTCCTTGCTAACTCTTGCAGGTGCTGTTTGCAACAGCCTTCTCAGCTGCCTGAGTCCCTTGACTGTGGCAAGTAGGCAAATGTTCTAGGTTATGACAAAAGTACGGAGGTTCCAAGCAAGGTGCTGGCAACATCAGTATTTATTGTAGGCTACCGAAGTCCTAGTGCTCTGATCAGTTCCAAGGGCTTCAGTGGTGAGTTGGTAGTTCTGGGTCTTGTTTCAACATGCAGGTAGGTGGTGATATGTCCCAGGAGGTGGGAGTTGCTGCAGCATCCTTAGCATGTGCTAAGTTACAGTGGAGGAGTGGAGGGGCAGTGTCATTGCCAGTCTGGAAATGTGGCTGGGATCTTTGCTAAAAGCAAAGCTCCTCTCTTGTTTGTCAGCTACTCCACAGTGAGTTTCCACCATGGACAAATTTTCTGACCATGAAAATTGCCATGTCTCCATTACTTAACCTGGAATGTGAAAATCACTCCAAGTTTCTGCTTAAATATTGTAAAAAAAAAAAGTGTCCACCTGCTTGCCCACTGTAAATATGTAATAATATGTGTATGTAATAATGTAAGTATGTAATAGTTGACACAGGTATTATGTGCATTTTACTGAGGTCAAGGAATTCTTTTATGATAAGAGAAAATGAAACCTGCTTGTTTTTAAAGTACTACCTTTTGTATAAAATAAGTATCTCTTGCAAGTGAAGATATAAGTACAGGGAAGACAGTCTCACTTTTAAGTGCCTCATGTTCAGAGCATGACTGTCTTAACTAGAGAAAGTGCTGCCAACTACTGATTGAAATTTAATGTTTTGGTTGTCATATGGCTTCCTATCTAAAAATTGACAAGTAATTTGAGCATTAATCAATCGGCTGCTGCTTCCTCTACATATTTTCTAATAATCAATCCAAATTTTTATTGGGCTGTCATTGTTAAGGATGATCAGCATGGTGTGCTGACCCTGGCTGGATGCCAGGTGCCCACCAAAGCTGCTCTATCCCTCCTCAGCTGGGCAGGGAAGAGAAAATATAAAAAGTCTCATGGTTGAGATAAAGACATGGAGACATTCACTCGCCAGTTAAAGTCATGGACAAAACAGACCCAAATTGGGAAAATTAATTTATTTATTAAAAATCAAATCAGGGTAGGACGATGGGAAAACTTTCCCCCCACTTCTCACTTCTTCCTGGGTGGAACTTTACTCCAAATTTTCTCTGCATCCTCCCCTCAAGCAGCACAGGGGGATGTGGAATGGGGGTTGCAGTCAGTTCATCACATGTTGTCTCTGCTGCTCCTTCCTCCTCTAGGCGAGGACCCCTCACACTTCTCTTCTGCTCCAGGGTGGGATCTCTGGCATAGGAGACAGTCCTCCATCAACTTTTTCAACGTGAGTCCTTCCCACGGCCTGCAGTTCTTTGTGAACTGCTCCAGCATTGGTACCTTACATGAGGTACAGTCCTTCAGGAACAGACTGCTCCAGTTTGGGTCCCCCAGGGGTTCACAAGTCCTGTGAGCAAGCCTACTCCAGTGTGGGCTCCTCTCGCCACAGGGCCACAGGTCCTGCCAGAAGCCTGCTCCAGCATGAGCTTCCCATGGGGTAACAGTCTCCTTTAGGCATCCACCTGCTCCATTGTAGACATCCCTGGGCTGCAGGGGGACAGTCTTCCTCACCAGGGTCTTCACCATGGGCGGCAGGTGAATCTCTGCTCCAGTGCCTGGAGCACCTTCTTCCCTCTCCTTCACTGACCTTGGTGTCTACAGAGTTGTCACTCTCACATATTCTCACTCCTCTCATCTGGCTGCTGCTGCTGTTGCTCCTGCAAAGTTTTTTCTCCTTCTTAAATATGTTGTCCCAGAGGTGCTACCACCATCACTGCTAGGCTCAGCCTTGGCCAACAGTGGGTCTGTCTTGGAGCTGGCTGGCACTGACTCTATCAGACATGGAGCAAGCTTCTGGCAGCTTCTCACAGAAGATAGCCCCTTTAGCGCCCTCCCTCCCCACTACCAAAACCTCACTAGGCAAACCCAATACAATTGAAAAAGAAGGGGTTTGTGAATAAAAATTAAGCATTCTACTGCTCTAGGCTGTGCTGCGTCTAACTTGTGCAAAATGATGTTACTTGGTGTTAACACTGTAGCTTTCTTTTTGCAGAAGAAGGCTGGCTCTGTGTTTTGGAATGCTGAATAGAAAATTAAAAATGCAGGCCAGTCTTCAGGAACATTTTACTTACTGTTTTAATAAACTTTTGTTTATGCCTAGAGGTGCCATTAAATTACCAGCCAGACATTAATATACAGTACACAAGGGATCTTGTATATAAGCAGTGATTATTACTGTGTGACTCAGATGGAGCTTGCTGTATAAACAGATAGCTGCTGGACAGAAGACTGAAAGTGAATACCTGTCTGGGTAAAGAGTGGTGGTACTTAGGCAGTGGATGTGCCATTTTGTTGGCTATGTTTAGAAGTAAGCTCTTTTTTAGAACAAAAGCATGACCCCAGAGGACAGTGGTCTGTCATGGTCAAAACACCTTTGCTTTCTTTAATAAAATAATGGAAGGCAAGCACATGGTGCAAATGATCCTGGAGCTAAAGGTACTAAGCATTTTCAAGTGAAATGTTGTTCTTGACCCCCTTAAAGAAGGAGTGTTTTTACAGAACCAAAGCATCTGCTTCCATTGCTGAGTGTGTAGGGTTGCTGGAAATGATTAATTCCAAAAATGACTTTCTTCCTGTGCTCCTGTGTCCACAGCAAGAACATCACCAAAGGAAGCAAAGACTGCAAGATCAAGCTGGAGTAAATATGGGCCGTGGACACCACACTGGAAAGCATCTGCCTGAGTAATGAAGCGGAGAGGTAATATTGGAAACGTATTTTGCTGCAGGCCTTGTGTTTGCATGCTTCTGCAGACAGGGACAACTTCAAATGTGGGATTGCAGGACTTGTAATTTCATCTAGAAGGAAGGAATTCAAAATCCCTCCAGCTCCTGAAAAAATGTATGCCAATTAATTCTGAATTGGGATTTTCCTTTACATTTGATCTACTTAAAAATACACCACAAGGAAAGCTTCCTATGAGGAAAGCTTAGAAATGCTCTCAGGGAAAAGGAGCCATCGTAACTCTCCTGCTTCCTAAAGGGATCAGGGCAGAACTCTACTTAATGTACATCCTCTAAAGGAAATACAAGGCCCTACCTAATACAGCCTCCTTAGGTTCTGCTGCAAAAAAATAACCAGATGATTCCTCCCCATCTCTGCTCTTCTTGTTCTTAGCTTCCCTACTGCAGTTTATAACTGACTTGCACCTACAGACAAAGTGAGTTCCTTCCCTTGTTTACTACAGCACAAGGTTCTGGCATTAAAGCTGAAAGCCAAGGCTGAGATCTGATAAATTAACAATGTAAAATCAACCTAAGATGACTTGTGTGGTATAATTTGGATAGGTGGCAGTCAGTGGTCAGTGCTGCTTGGAAATCTTTGTGAAACCTGATTATGTTGTAGGAATATTTCAGGCTCTCAAAAGAATAACTCTTCTTTTCCTTGGGAACAGGAAGGAGGGGGTGCAGTGTCCCATGGGTAGAGCTCTTCAGCAATGTCCTGCTAAGGGCATGGGGCAGATGCTGAGCATGAGAGAAGGGAGGAGTGAGAGGGTTCAGCAACTGTGTTGGCTGTCCCAAAGAAACAAGTGGTGGGTGTTCAAACACTGGATGTGCCAGATGTGCAAAAGTCTTGCCTCCTGGTTAGTGAGGGAAATTAATTCATGGTGGAAGGAGACTGGCATGACAGTAGGCTTGGATATAAAAGGCTTTCACTTCAGTCCACATCCTTCATGGTGCTGTTTACCTTGGGATGGTGTATACCCCAAAACTCTTACCTCAGCTTCACTTTAACCTTTGGTTGCCATCCCATCTCCCCTCTTTTTGTTTAAATAAGCAGTTTGAGCTGGACAGTTCTAGAATAATGACTGCATCCAAAACTTCCCTCAGACAGTGCTGACTTTATGATCTGTATCTGATTACAGCCAAAAAGTAAGGCAGTCTTGTTTTCCTTAAATTTGATGGTTGGAGGGGCTGTATTTGTTTCTGTGTTTCTGTTTTTCATTTATGTCATTATTTGCCAGCAACACACAGTCATGTCCTTTGTTTTAGATAAGCTTTATTCCCTTGTCCTGATGTGCTAGTGTTATAGGCACAAAGTGTCCCAGTTTTTTTT
Source organism: Apus apus (assembly GCF_020740795.1). Classification (NCBI taxonomy): domain Eukaryota; kingdom Metazoa; phylum Chordata; class Aves; order Apodiformes; family Apodidae; genus Apus; species Apus apus. The sequence continues at coordinate 56,767,536 of NC_067285.1, read as the reverse complement.
TTTTAATACTTCATCACTTATTAATGCTGCAGATAGTGGGATGAAGAGCTGTTAACATCCTCATTTTTCTGTATTGGCAGATATAATAGCTGATTTGTTATGAAATAGCTTTTCGAGGATGTTTTCCTCTCTGGTTAAATTTTTTTTCCCCTAAGTTTTGAGTGTATTTCCTAATGCCTTATCTCCCTTCCTGATTCCACTTTTTTTTTGGGGGGGTCTGCTTTCACATTTGAGAGAAGTTTTCCACTTAACTATAGAACTTTGAGAGATGAGGCAGAAGTGAGGCTAATCAACATCAGACATATCAGACCCCCTCTATTAAGGTGCTCTCATGCCTCTCTAAGAAGAGAGGTGGAGGAGAAGCTGGAGTTTTGACTTAGTTCAGAGTACTGCCAATGGGGACCTCCTGGCAGCTGGATGGTCCCTGTGTGTATGTACTGAATCATTGAATAGTTGGGGTTGGATGGGACCTTTAAAGCTCATCTAGTCCAGCACCCCTGCAATGATCAGGGCCATCTCCAGCTAGATAAGGTTGATCAAAGCCCTGTCCAACCTGACCTTGAATGTCTCAAGGGTTAGGGCACCAATGGTATCAGGAACTACAGCTGGTACAAATGAGGGCTACATTACAATGAGGTTCAGTATGCCTGTATGTGCTACAGTTACATAATTGCAGTGTCGACATGCCTGGGTTTATGCTTACACAATACCTGCTGCAGAGAAGCCTTGCAGTCTGATCTCCGAATTCTGCTCTAGTATAAAAAAGAATTTAGGAGAAAAAAAAAAAAGAAAGAAGAGTAGCTCAATTCCAACACTGCAAAAAGGACAAGTGCCACTTGGACAGGTGGGAACATGCAGCATTCTCTCAGGACTCACGTATGCAGCACATAGAAGCACTTGGGTTTCTGTGGGGGCGCTTCCTAGTCCATTTTAAATAAAAAAACCACTAAGGCTGAAGTCAAATAACTTGATTTGCAAATAATGTGGAATTTACTTCAATGCAGGTAAAAGACAGCACTGTCAAGCTATATGACTGTAAGCACCCCTATTTCCTGGCACTCAGGTTTATTAAGAGGAGGGCAGGTAAAACCTTTCTTTGTAAATCTGTACCCTAGTAAGCATAACAAGCTGCTTGGGGGATGCTTCCCCCTGCTTCCATCCTGCAGGGGGATATTGTGGCAGCTGATGAGGACTGGTGGTCAGGCTATGAGTCATGAACATGGCTTGATATTCAAAACGGTGAACAGAACTCAACATGCAAAGCTAAGAGCAAAGAATGTGCCTACATTTGCCTCTTTCTACTGCACATCATGTTGATCCTGAGACTGTAGTCTCCTACATGTCCAAACTGGCCATGGTCAGAGCTCATCATAGCTGTCCGGGGAATGCACTTGGCTTTTCTTTGGACTGATGGAGAGCTGGGTCCTGGCTATGGTAAATTCAGGACATGGCAATGACATGCAAAGGTCCAAGACGTATGAGACAACAGGTACCATAGCATGAAGTCAAACTGACAAACCTGAAAAAGTCTAGAGACATTTTCTCTGACATTCTCCCTCAGAAAAGCCAGTGAAATTGTTCCTTTTATCTGTGTCTTTAAATTCTTTGGTAATACTGAAATCAAAAGGAATGCCACAGAAAACAGGCCCCACCTTCCATCTAGCTCAGTGAATACCAAGTTTGGAGCATGGGCTGTCCTTTCTCTTGGACAAGCCCTGCTCTTCCTTCTGCTAGAAGATAAAGCTTAAGCTTCCAGAAGCCAGCTTTCAGAAACCTTAACACACACCCTTCTTGCAACTGCCTCTTTCTCAAGCCTATATGTGCACATGTATTCCTGGTTTCTCCAGTTGCTGCTCCTTCCAAACTTGACCTTTGTGACAGGTGTCAAAGGTGGGATGATTGCTCTCTTGTGTTTTCTGTGATTCACATGCTCTTCCCATTATGAGTAGTTAATTACTCTCAAACTGTTGTAAAATGTTTGTATCTGCACACACAGAGAAATACATCTGCTGGATTTCCTCTATAAAAATACAGAAGAGGTTTTTATATTGAAACTGTTAATGTTTTAGGCATTTTGGTATGAATATTGCAATACTAGAAGGTCATTTTTGTAAGTGTAAGGAGAAAAAGATACAAAAGTGTCACTATGTTATCTCTGAAGTGTCTTAACAGGTTAAATCCAGTTGTTGTTCTCTGTGAAATCATCCAGAGAAGCTACTTCATGTTATTGATTTCCTTTTTCAGGTTTAAATATATGCAGCTTTTAATGTTTGTTTGTTTGTTTGTTATTATTTTCTTGTATTTTTAAATTGCTTTTAAAGAAGCCCATAATTTGTTTCAAGCAGAGCTTTACTATCTCAATTTTTTTTTTTTTCTTTTTAATCCAAACTTCTGAGTGCATCATAATCTTACTGGCTACTGAGAAAGCATGTTTCTGTGAAAAAGTGCAAAACATGAAAAATTCTCTGATGTGTATGTTCATTTGGAGGTCTGGGATAAGGCAAGATAATATCATGAGTGAAGTAGCACTAAGCTGGGTTCTGTTTCTTTGATAAGAACAAGCAGGTTCTAGTAAAGGGATCTGCAAAGCCCTGTTTGCTGCCTTTTAGATTTTATTCCTAATGCCTAAGATTAGTGCATGATAATTTCACACTGGGATCTTAAGGAAAATAAAAGTTGCTTATTTGCTGGATACTAAATGTATAAGAGGACTCTTGATTATAAGTTAAAAAGAACCCCAAAACAATATGCATTTAAAATCTCTGGAGAAAGAAAATCATACCATTATAGAAATTATAAAAGGTTTTGTGGATCTTTTTTTATCTCATGGCATTCTTTTAAAAAGAATACCTATACACGTTTCAGTCTCATTAAGCACTGTTCTAAATTGAACTGGTGCATCATTCCTACTGCTGTGTTACACTACTGCAGCCTGTGAACACATTTAGTAATATTCAGTAGCAACAACCAAAAGATACAGATGCCTGAGACAGTGTAAGCACCTAGGCCAGGACAGAAAAAGAGTTGCAAATTCCATTTCCATAAGGAAAACCAGCTATCGGGATCAGTAAGGCAATCTCTTCAAGCTGCTGAGGAACTCTAAGGTCATGGCACTAAGTGCTTGTGAGAAATATAAATGTGTTGTAAACTGTCTCCCATATATTTCCACTTTTTCTCCTCAACTTTCCTATTTATAATTAACACCTCTCTTTATCTTGTTCATTCTGAATATCTTTGTTCTTTTCAAGCTAAATTATTTAATACTATCTCTTCCTCTCATTTAAGCTCCCTTTATCTCGTGCTCCCCTCTCCTTTATACTGAAATCTCTCCTGTCTACATGCATAATCAGATGACATCTGCAACTACGGAATTCAAAAATCCCAGCACATTCCCTAAAATAACTGTGTAGTTATTAGACAGTAAAGTATGTTGTGCAGACAAAGAACTAGGCTCCATATGGCACAAAGAGGAGCTGACATCTCGGCATCGGTTACAAACTGTGTAAGACTGATTGCTCATAACATAAAGCCCAAAAATGTCCAGTCCATTTCTGACTCTTTGCAGACATGAAAAACCAGTTGCTGCTCACATCAACAGTCCTGTTGATTTCAACGGTCTACCTGTGAGCAATGAAGATTTGGTGTCACAGAGCTATGCATGTCATGAAGCTTTTATGTTATGCAGAAGGAAGCACAAGGGCCTATAGAGGCAAGAAAGCACCTGGAAGCCCTGAGGTATGTTTGCAGCCAAAAAAAAATTAAAATTTGGTCGTGTGAAATCAGAGCAAAGCTAAACTCTTGTTCCTGTACTGTGTTCTAAGCCACAGCTACATATACCCCCAAAGTGGTTTTGTAACATGTAATGGAGAATACAGGTACACATGTGCCAGACCGTTCTGGAATCTGGTCAAGTCCTAGTGGTTAATCCAGATATGTGTATTATCTGTATGGGAACCGGATGAGGAACACGAAATGTTGCAGGATACAGTTTTGGATGACAGACACTAAATTGTCCCTCTTGAATACTGACCAAATGCCTCAATGTGGATTACAAACTGCCCTATAGCAACAGTGACACTGTAATGCAAACAAATGCAGGATATGTGAGGATCCTGCCAATTATACAATACACTTGCAGTGTTTTCTTCCTTCCTGTTCTGGTCTGATAGGGCAGGGCAGGGTTTACAGAGTGCTTTCTTATCCAAAAGCATGAACAGTTTGACCTGTTTCATATCAGAGACCTATATGCTAATCATGATAATCTAATAACAGCTTTTAAACAAAACCAGCTAAAGTACCTTTGTACAAGCCTTTCAATACACAATTTAGAATATCTCCATATGATCTTAACGATTACACAAGACAAGAGCTACATGAATCCATGTATTTTCTTGGCAAAAGACATTTTTTACAAACTTTGAATCTCTTGGAAACAAATTTCCAGGCAAAGCATCCCCTCAAAGCAACAGAGCCTTATTAAAACTTATATTTTCCTTTACTAAGTATAGAAAATCATCAGTGATATTTGATGACCATAGGCAAACCATTATTTATAAAAAATTTTTAACTGTACTAAATCTAATACACAATGAATTGCTCATTCTTCCCTAGAGAAGGCTTGGGACAGGGCACAAGGAGTGACCCTTGTTGCCTTGTTGTGGGAAAATGAGCAGCACCTTTCAGAGCCTAGACTGAACCTGGGGTTTCAAACTATAGCCAGTTAGATGCTCTGTGAGCAAACACATCTGAAACTTGTTGACAAAATGAGCCTAGAACTAACTTGGGCAGTGGGAAATATTAGAAATTCATAATTAGTATGTACCTGCAAAGTGGGAGGGGTAGGATTAGTACCATGTAGAAACTATGATGCAAAAGCAGGGAGAAACTGCTGACTTTACTGCAGGATTGAATTTTATTCCCAGGCTGAGTATCCTCTGTACCTGCCCCTCTGCATCCATCTACAGCTTCTGCAGCAATTGACCTTGCAACAACTTCATTCACTATGAAATTTGGCTGCTTCTGAGGGCTTAGCTTTTGGCCTGAACAGATTGTCATTTTGCTCTTTCCCTGGCAACAATGCTTTCCCGTGTTGTGTTGAAGCTGTTTGTGCCTTCTAGCCCCACTGCTGCAGAGTGAGGCCTCTGCATCCTGCACTGAACTAGCTGGGCATGTTATGCATTTATTTTCTTAAAAACCAGTCATCCTGTAGCAGTTGCACAGGCAAATGCAGTGAGGTTTTGCATTTTGGTACTCAAATCTGAGAGGACCAACGTGTACTCCAGGAAACTTTAGTAAAGCAGTGAAATGTATAATCATTTTAACCCTCAGATTTTGGACCCCCTTGCAGCTGAGAGAAGGCACATTCCCTCCACATTAAAAAAAAACCCTCAAGGATGAGGTATGTTTACACAAATAAACCTCACAGGACATACAACAAGCAACATACGCTTCCCGAAGTGGCTGAGCTCACAGCTGAGCTTCAAGCTACAGGTATTTCTTTACTTGGTAGCAGAGAGCAGAAGGCGTGTGGCAGCGCTGTTCTTTGAAGCATAAATACACCCAGAGAGACCGTGGAGTATAAACTTACCGAAGTGTTAAGAAACCACCCAGCAGAACTGTCATGTGTTTGAGACCTGCCGGAACGCGGCAGCCGCGTCGCTGTGAGCAGCGGTGCCCACGGAGCGCTTCGCGCTGTCATTTCCTTGCTCGTGTGGGGCTCCTGGCGGGGCAGAGACTGGGCTAGTGAGCCCCTCGGGAAGGCGAGACGAGAGCTAACTCGGAAATGGGAAGCGCAGGTCGAGCACCAGAATGAGGTTTTTACGCTGTTTTGATGGAGATAGATTGAACACTGAAATAAACCCGCCGAGCCCACAGAGAACGGTCTCCAGTCGGGAAGCCGGCTGGCTTAGCAGGCGCTCGGGGCTCACACCGCGGGACGCGATGTCGGCACGTCACGACAGGTGTGTCTTTTCCTGCGGGCAGGGCAGACACCTGTGGGCCGGTCAGAGCGGGCAGGCAGGCGGGCACCTTCCCTCGGCAGCCAAGCGGCACCGGGGCCACTGTGAACCCCCCGTCACCCGCCGCTCCGGCGCGGTAACGGGACACGGCGCGGGCACGCGTGTGGCGCGGCCGCCACCGCCTCCCGCAGCTCCCGGCTTCCAGCGTTTCAACCGTCGCTGCGGAACCGCAGCCACGGCGAGATCCCGACCCCCTGCCCGGCGGTTTCCGGCTCGGGCGGGTGGCAGCGGGCGGCGCGGGGCGTCCGCACGGCGGGACTGCGGGGTGTCCGCACGGCGGGACGCCCGGGCACCCCCCGCGTGTGCGGGCGCCCCGCGCCGCCCCCCCGGCCCGCCGCGTGCCCCCAACGGCCGCAACCGCCGGCTGGCTCGCGCCCGCCCTCCCGCGCGTCAGGCGCCGGGCGCCACGCAAACGTTGTAATGAACCAAAGCAGCGCGCACGCGGCGCCCGCCGCGCCCGCAGGGCCGCGCTCCGCCCGCTCGGGGCCGGCGCTGGAGCGCCGCGCGCCCCGGCCGCTCAGCGACTCCCCGCCCCGCGCTGCCGGGGGTGGCCGCCGGCGCTCGCGGCTCGGCGCGGGGATGCGGCGCGGGGCGGGGGCCACCGAAAACGGCGGGGCTCGGAGCTGCGGGAAGGCAGGAGGGCGGGCGGCGGCGTTGGAGCTGCGTGTGTATTAGGAGGTGCGTGGTAGAGATGGCGGCGGTGGGTGAGACTTTTCCTGTCGGCGGATCCGGCTGGTCGTGCCGGCGGGCGGTGGGGCTGCACCCCGCCCCGCCGCTGCGCCGTGCTGCGCCGCGCCGGGCCGGGCCGGGCGGGGGGGAGCGGAGCGGCGGGGCGCGCCATGGGGCTGCTGGAGCGCCTGCGGAAGGAGTGGTTCATCTTCGGGATCGTGCTGGTCATCGCGGTGGCGCGGCTGGAGCCCGCCGTCGGCGTCAAAGGGGGTGAGTCTGGCCGCTGCCCTCCCGGTGCGCCCGGCAGCTGGGCGGGCGCTGCGGGGCTGCGAGGGGAGCGCTAGGGTCAGTCCTCGGGGCCGCCGCCCGGTAGCCCGGGAGTCCTAGCGGGGAGCCCAGCAGTACTTGGTCAACTCCCGCCCCCCTTTGCCTGCCGGGGTGGGCCCGGGTGTCGGCAGCACGGTGGGGAGCGGGCCGCCTGGCTGCTGGGCTGCGGAGGTGGGCGAGAGGCTGCCGGCCCTTCTGCCGGTCCGCGGGTGGAGGGTGCCGGCCGCTTGGCTGCCGGGGCGCTGGGAGCGGCTCGGATGTCCCTCGGCCGTCGGGGCATCCGCTCAGAAACTTGGAAACTCGAGCTGCCAGGGTGCGGGAGGGCGTGCTGCGGGGCGCAACCGCACATCCCCGGCCCACCTCTGGTGCCCGCACCGCCGGCGGCTCGCCCTCCCGCCCTGCTAGCCGGTCACTGCTTCTCAGGTGCCTGAGAGACGTTTCAGGGTGTATTCCCGTGTGTACCTTTGCTAGGCACTGTGCCAGCTGCTTCAATAATACCCTGCTCTTCTTGGATTAGTGGTAATGAAAACTGGATGGCAACTGGCTTTGAATGTACTCCTGTTAAACTAAGTATTGACTTCAAGAACTCTAAGATGGGCATAAAGCCATTGCAGTTCAGCGTATTAATGTCTGTGAACTGCGTGAGAAGTGTAGTGTTAAAATACTAGGTACTGTATTTCAGACAGATTATTTTTTTTTTACTTTGTAATAGCACACTTGTATTTTAGATAGAGTTTTGTTTTGTTTTGTCCACTTCTAGTTCAACTTGAAAGAGGAGGGAAAACTGAAAATGATTCCGTGCAAAATGGTATCAAATGCTCACAGTAAACAAATCGGAAGAAAGATCTGTCATTTTCTAAGCAGTGAGGTCTTGTATGTTTCTTGTAACCAGCTGCAGAAGCACCCAGTGTTTATTTTAAAATAACAGTGTATCTTTTAGTCTGAATGCTGGCAGCCTCTTCTGGTTAGTTTCCATTGTAACTCTAGATGTCCACAATTCTCAAGAATAAATTAAATTATATATATATATATATGTCTCTGAAGATTTAAGAAAAAGGATGTAGAACGCTGGGAGTTGCTATGAAGGAATTCTGTTCATGTTATGGAAGGGGAAGAAGAATCTAGCATTTATATGCATAGATTTTTAAAATTATTTTTCTTAGCAGAGTTGAAGTTTGAGGATACCCAGCTTCTCTCACTGAGGAGCCAGCCTTTTTTTTTGTTTGGGTTTGTTGTTGTTGTTGTTGTTGTTGTTGTTTTTTTCCCTGCCCCTCAGGCTCTGGAAAAAAATAAAGTAATTTAAAAAAAATATGGCCCTAAACACTTGCTGTGGCAACTAAGGTTCTGGAGTTCAGGGTAGACAAATTCTTGCTGTGCAAGGATCCCTTCTAACATCTGTGTGCTGTTTTGCATAGATGAATATGACCCACATGGAGCTTCTTGCAGGATCTATGCCTGTCTTCGGCAGACCTTAAAAGACAACTTTAAATTGATAGTATCAGGTGGTATGTCCCTTTCTGGTTTGATTGTCATTCTAATTGTTAGCAGCAATGTGGGAGATCCTTTTAACTAGAGTAAGAGATAATTTTTCCTGAGCTTACTTCCTGCATGGAAGCACTATGATGGAGCACTTCATTTAATTATTCTACTGCAAAGACACATCAAGAGTTGATGTGGTATTGTTCCTGGGACAATTTACTTGAAAAATCTTGTAAGCATTGATTGAAACTTTTGAGCTCAAATTCCCCAAAGTCGTATCCCTCTTCTGAAGCTGCATGATCTCAGTGCTTGTTTTAAAACCAGAAAAAAAAAGAAAGAAAAAAAAAAAAAGAGGTGGGGTAGTGGGAAATGTCAGCATATGAAAAAAACCTTAGTTTGTCATCTTCCAGCTGATAAAACCATGCCATGTAATTTTTAAGGCCTTACTGAATGGGATGGATGACCCAGCATAGATACCAGTGGAACACTGTGCCACAAATAACAAAGATTTGTGCAGTTGCCACCTTCAGGGCATAAACCAAACCCTTTTTGTGTGCTTTTACTACTTGATGAATGAGCCTATTTAGTTCCTCTGTGAAAAGAGCTTTCCTGACCAGTCTTTTGCACAAGAGTGGAGGGCCATCCATTCTGACCAGAGTTCCCTTTGCTTCATGAACATGTGGTTGCCCTAGTGGTAGAGGTTTCTTCTGTGTAAAGGGGTTCAGGAAGACCAGTGAAAAACCCAAAAGAAAAACTGAGACCTGGAAGAACCACTCTCTTAGCCAGACTACCTAACCAACTGCCTGTCTGCCCAGTGTGGACGTGCATGTACATATATGCTCTAATTTCCATAAGATTAGAAAAAAAATATAATCATATATATAAAAAAGCATTTTTCTGTATCGCTATATATTTCTATTTTTTTCTCATTTTAAAATTTTTTTAATCCCTCCTGGTTATTCAGTTAACATGCCATAATTTTGCAATTAGCCATGTGCTTTGTTGCAACTTTAACTCTTGCATTTCCTGGCGTATTTTTACCTTATGTTTAGGTTGCTTGGTTTAGGTTTTGTATTTAACACACACAGTTTTAGTGTCTCATCAACAGAGTCCTCCCTGAGCGAAGGATTTGGGTTTAAATGGCTTGAAATGCAAATTTGAGTAGACTCAGTGTACACATCAAATTCCTCTCATTTAAAGATCATTGACCTTGCTCCAGTGTGACTATCAATGTATCATTCATCTGAGAGAGCAGAAAGGACCTTCTCTTCTAGAGTGTTGAGTAAAGGCTTGCTTGTTTGCTGCTGCAGTTTTGCTCATGACAACTTACTGTCGCTTGTTGAGTCAGGATATTACTTTGGTCTTAAGTGGCCTGCTAATATTTTCTTTCTAATATAATAACTGGTTGAGTGCTTGTGAAAAAATGAGTGTATACATACATTTTGCGCATGTTGGCTTCCAAACGCAAAGTGTATTAAGAGAATTCATCATTTTTATAGGAGTGTAAAAAGTATTTTACCTCAGTCTCGCTGAGAAAAAAAGTATATAAATATATGTAAACAAATGTAAGCTTTTAATATAGCAGAACTCTTGGGGGTGCAGGCATCTGCCCTTGCTGATCTCATTGCAGCAGTGTGTCTGAAATCTGTTCTGGTGGGGCTGGATTGAACTGCTTTGCCACAGCCTGGTTGTGGGGGAATAATGCAGAATTACATTGTTCCAAGGAAATGATTGCAAGGTACAATTTGGTTTCCTCTGTACAGGCAGCCAGACAGGCGTGTGTGTTGTGGGGGAAGGAGGAGACATATGTGAGTGATACCAATGACTGTGGAGGGAACAGCTAATATTTTTGTTTGAGTTTGCTGATGCTCTAGGGATACTCTGTTGACAGAACTGTGAAAAATTCCCCATTTTCACAACTTACCTGTTGGTTCCCAGTGGCCTGTAATCATGGAAGCCAAATTTGTGTGACATTATATCTTACTCTCCGCTTACTGGTTTTCTTTTATTTAAAGAATGAATAGCATGCTTTCTGTAACTTAACAGAAACCCCATTCTTTTTATTAGTGACTTTAATTATTAGATTTTTCTCTAGGTATTTTTCTGTGTATTCTCAATTGACATTGATATAACATATACGTATAATTATGTCTTTGACTGTAGTTCACTTTTTTCTCTATGTCTGTATTTTTTAGGAGCCTTGAAACCAGAAATTACCATAACTTACATTGCTGTTTCAGCTATATTCTTTAACAGTGGACTCTCCCTAAAAACCGAGGTACTGTAATTTCTCATTGCTTCATTGTTTTGCTTTGAAAAGTTTTGTGTTACTTTTGATCAGGTTTAAACGTAATCGGAGTATTTAATTACTATGCTGTTGTTGATGCTGGGAAAATAGCTAACAAGAAAAGATAAGTATTAGACATTTCTGGAATAACCACTCCTTGGTTTCAGAAGATTCTTCACAAAGTGAACATGATGAGAAGGAGAGTGTGAATGCATTTCACCCATCCATAGAGAGTGGCTTGCTTGACTTTGCAGGGCTTTGACTAAGTGGAAGTGCTGGGCACAATTTTGAGACTGGAGCTACACCTTGGATGTGTCTCAAAACCAAACTGGGGTGAGATCCAGCACACTAGCACCTGTGTTCTGCTACACCTTGGCTTCCCCAGTGCTCAGTTGAGATATGGAACAACAAACTGTTAATCCTCTCTGTAGGGAACTAGGCAGAGAGGGGCTATGTGGAGTCTCCACACCTCTGTAGGACACAGAGCTCTCTGTGCCTTTCTCTTTCATCTTACCTGCTAGTGTTCTCTCTTAAGTAAAACTGGTCAGGCTAGTCACTACAGGATTGATGCAAGCTTTAAGATTGATGGTGGCTTTAAGTTATCATGTTGGGAAGGCACAGGACAGCAGGTGGTATCGACACAAGAGGGTTCATTTGGAGGACAATATACAGGTACAAAGTCTTGGCAGTCTTTTTCTGTAGGATTTAGTTGTGAACAGGTGGACTTGAAGTGCCTGTGCTCTGCTGCATGTGACAGACGTTCTGACTTGTTTCAAATTTTGTCACATGTTTTTCAAAGAGGAACAATATGAGAGTAAGAAGAGATGAAGGGGAGAACCTCTTAGTGATGTGTTAAGGAGACACAGAGAAAGGAAATGATGGCTACATGCCAAGAAGAGAAGGAGCAGCCAGAGTTCAAGTGAAACACTGCGTGTCTCTGCTATTATAGTATCTTGATTTTTTTTTTATACTGTGGCCTGTGCTAACAGGTGATGTCATTCACATGTTGCATTAAGCTAATGTATAAAAGTATCATCATTCGGTATTGACTGGTTATCTTATGGGTAAATTGGGATTTTGGTGAACAGTGTGCGTTCAACTAAAACAAGTTTTTGTACCTGTATCATGGTTACAGTGATAAATTTTCAAAGGGAAATGGTGTTTGAATTGCTGGCAGCCCTCTCCTGTGTCTGATTCTCAGTGCTAATGTGCATCTAACTTTTTCCTGTTAAAGTGACATGACTGTCAGGTTCCTGGACAACGTGTCATGTTCTGCTTTGAACTTGCATAACTCTTTTTCATCTGTGGTTCTAAAAGCAATATATTTATGTAAATGAAGTTTTGCAGGAACTGATGTTTCTGTTCAGGTAGCCAATCTCAGATTGTTTTGGAAGCATCAGTTAGGGCTGGTGCTGTACATCCAGCTTTATATTCCATCAAGAAGCTAAGCCTTTTCTGAATAATTGCCATGGGGATAGAAGATAAATAGGAAGAAAACAATTTCACTCATTGTACCTTCTGCTATTACTTTCTAAAATGCATAAAAACAATCCTTAGATGTGTTAGGAGGTGAAGTCATAATTTTATTAAAATATTCTGCAGCATGTTTTAATTGTTAAAGGCACAGCCTAAAGCTGATTATTGGTTGATGTATTGTTTTATTGGGTTGCAAAACAAATAGTTTCTGCATTTGTATTTATTAGTTCTTGACCTTTGTGTGGGCTGTTCTGTCTTGGATAATATATTAGTTAGATCAAAACTAATATTTGGTGTGTTTTATGAAAAAGAAGCTGTGTGTTAACAGAGACCTTCAGATAAATCTGACAAAACTAGAAATATCTGTTGATCTTTTAAGGTTAGACTTGTGATTTTATCTGCTGTGAAAGCACCTGCTCAAAAAAGTTTGCCAACATGCATTCAGAAAGCAGTTCACAAAATAATAAGCAGCATTCAGGGAGAACCTGTCTGTGCATGGCAATGTTATGTTTTAAAATCTAGAGATCATTGAGGTTCTATTATGTTTGTAGGGATAGTCTGCATCCAGAAATGACAAGAACATTTGATTCCACCTTAATGTAATGCCCTTTCAGTTTTCGGTGACTGGTTTTCTTGCTCTTTTAAAGCAAATACCTCCTGCAGGGCCCCAGAAATTAAATCACATACTTGAGTTATCAATTTCAATAAGGAATTTGTAAGGCACTGAAAACTCTGTTTGCTCTGTGTGGGTATTTGCATGGCTGGGTGCCAACAGAGACCCACACTGACCAGCAAGAGGCTAGGATAAACTCTCTAAAAGATCTAGAATACTGGGAAAGACAAGATACCCTGTTCTACCTGGTGTGCAGGAACAGAGTAATAACTGGCAGCTTCCAGTACCTTTTCTGAGACTTCTACTTTTTTGAGGGCTATAGTGATAGATGTATTTTGGGACAAGCCCTTGTAGATTGCTTAAGACAGTGAAGGCTGTTTGCCTCAGTGTTTGTTCTAGGATTAATCAGTCTAAGGAATAACTGTTCTGAAAGACAATCACTAGAAACATTTTAAAAAGTGGTAATTTAGATCTGCAAAGACCTTTTCCACTAATATAGCATTCCATCATGCACTAAGTTTTCTGTGTTTCCTTGCCCCCAGGAAGCTCTAACCAGTCTTTTCCAGGTTTTTGTCTTGATTCTTGCTTTTGAAAGAATCACAGTGTTTTCTTCAAATAATCTGGACTTAAGGCATTTTCCAATTGTAAAAATATTTAATTCAAAGGACACTTGTATATGTGTGATGGTGCCTAAATTGGGGGTGCCTTCACAAGTTGGTCCACTAGGAAATCTGGAGGTGACTTGGCAGGAAAGGAGGAGGAACTAGAAGCTTTGCTGAAATAAGTAACTGCCTTTGTTTTTTCTCTATTTATTTGCTTTTTAAAATGTACACTTTTTTATATAGATATTTCCAGGTAGCTTTTCTTCCTGCACAGAATGTGTTTCTAGGAGTAGAGATTTTATTTTTGCTTTCTTTTTGATGTAAGATTAACTAATACTACAGTGATGCTATTCATAATGCTGTAGGTACTGTGACAGGTTCTGTGTGAAGAAGGCCTCTTTTTTTCATGCAAAGTGATAGTAGCCTGTTTAAGAGCTTCCTTTATTTAAAAGAAGTGTTTCATTCAGTTAACCAAGCACTGAGTGTAATTATACTTTCTTGGCAAAACTGGATCATGATCTAAGTTTCAAGTCTATGTTTTGTATTACTTTAAGAAGAGGTTATGAACCCATGTGTATTTTTTTTGTGGAAGGTTTTTTTTCCCCCTAACCCAAATTTCAGAGATAATTTTATTACAAGAAATAAAGCAACAAGAACATGGTGCTGAATTGCTAGTACTTCCAGATGTATAATTACACCAGTGTGCATTTGAATGGTCAAAAATGCAATATTTGATTGTGTTTCGTAAAGGTTCAAGTGTTTTGAAGCCGAGAGAGGCATTTGAAGATAGTCTTCTATATTACTGTACATAGAAATACACTTTTTTGTATTGGTGGGTTTTTTCGTGTGTGGTTTTTTTTTGTTTGTTTGCTTGTTTGGTTTTTTTTTAGTGCATCCAGGATGTCAGATAACTGGAGAGTCCTAGCAAGTTAGCTTTGAAGAAAAAGTGCTATCAGTTATTTTCCAGTTGCATTGTTTACCTGAAAAGCGTGCAAGTAATTTTGAGAGAGAGCAACCCTCATTCTGTGAGGGTTGAAATGAGCTGAAAAGTACAAGGCTTTTTCCTTGTGCTCAAAAACTGTGTAGAGGATCCTTGCAGTGCCCAAAAAGAAAAACAGACACAGAGCTAACTGAAGAATTTATTGCATAAGAATACTTGATCACATCTCTCTGCAGTGCTCTTACTATTGACAATTTTTTTTTTTTTCCTTTTTTTCAGTCTCCAGCTGTGTTTTGCACTTCTCAGAATTTTATGGCTTAGCTGCTCTTAACTTGTTATGGTCTTGATATTCTTTCTTAGCTATTTTTCATAATCCTATTTTTTTTTCTATGAATTTATCTTTCAATACATAAACAAAAATAAAAATCTACTACAATTTACTTTGCTTTTTATATTTGTTAATGTTTCCTTAAAAAAACCCACCACAAATTATGACTGTTTGTAATGTAAGCATCCCTTTTTCATGGTATAAATGAGAATCAACAGTTTGTAGCTCTCTAGAGAAACCTGAAATCACGTGGACACTACAAGTTGCCCTTGCTCAGCAGTCAATAAAGTAAACAGGCTGTCAGCATGGTTAGCACAGGTTTTGAAGCAGTGACAAAGTGTTAAGGCTGCCTGCTGAAAAGCTGCTGTTACGAGAGCGACACTATTATTGAAGTGGTGGACAGTTCTTTTGGAAAAATGCCCAGGAGCAGATAGAGCTTTTATGTTGTCTGGATGTACTTCATTATTAAAGAGGAGATCAGATGATCCTTAAAGGTGCCTTTTTGACATGCACTCTCTTTGTATTATAGAGATGATCCTAGTTTTAAAAGCACAAACGTTATCTTACTTCAGCTGTTATGACTGCAACTTCCTCTCTTTTTCTTTTGCAGGAGCTGACAAGTGCTTTGATGCATGTGAAACTACACCTTTTTGTCCAGATTTTTACACTTGTGTTCTTCCCAACAGCAATATGGCTCTTTCTTCAGCTATTATCAATCACACCTATAAATGAATGGCTTTTAAAAGGGTATGTTTAAGCATAATGGAGTGAAATATATTTGTAGCTATCTTCTTGAAGGGCTGCTTATCCTGCAGTGGGTGTTTTAAGAGTTGTATTGTGAACAGATTTTGCTAGCTGTTTTTGTGCTTCAGCACTTTCCTGTCAAAAACACACTACCTGCATAAGATAAGCCTTTCAGTAAAATGGTCTTATTTTTAGAAGGTCTGGTCAGTTAGTTTTGACTTTCAACATGTTAAGCTTTCTCTTTCACAAAACACAGCTAAAGTGCTATGCTGGGTCTCAAGGTGGATAGGAAAGGAACGCTAAATAAAACCCATAAGTTGGTGATTAAATTCTGTGTGTGCCACATGCTGATGTTCCTTTCTGTTTTTAAAAAGTCTGTATTGAGCATCACTCACGTGTCCAGATTGGGGTTTGGTATCTGCTCCTAGCTAAATTATGGGGAAAAATAAAGAAGAGAGTGAAGTTTTCATAGGAGGAGAACTTTGAGATAGCCAGAAGCTAAATTACCATGAAAGCAGTGGGTTTCAAGTCTGGTGTACTCTGGCAGCGTGTGCTTCCAAAGCTGCATTGATGGTAGTGATAGATGTTACGAAAAATAAAAAAAAATAAAAAGCTTTTTAAGTAGTAAAGGTCAATACCTAGCACCATGCAGCTATACTGGAATGTTTGAAGGCAAAAATCAATTATTTCACAAAACTACTTAAAGAATCCCCACTGCTTCTTACTGCTTGGTGAAACATTGCTTGGGGAGAGTTTACTGTCTTAAAAGTTTAATGATAAAGCTGCTCATGTTTGTTTTTACAAGGCCTAAACCTAAAAGAGCATTTGTTTTGTTTTTAAGAGGCTTCTTCAGGTGTTCCCCCAATTGTAAAGTGGTCCAGATGATACCGGGAAGGTGAAATCGGGATATCTTTTAAAAGTTAGCACTGTTTTGCTTAACAGTATTAGTACATCAATATAAAACAGAGCAGAAACTGACATCATCCCAAGCATCTTTTAAGTTACATTTTGGTTAGATGGCTGAGTTTTGCACTGACAAAATCTCTTTGGAAAGGAGTATGAAGCAACATAATAATGTTTGCACAGATTCACCTCTTCTGTCCCTCTTAGCATATAGCATTTACAGCACAGATGGTAAGGCATGAGGTGCAAAGATCTAGTATAAGATAGTTCCGTATCTAAAATACGTGTCTCTGGACCCTACTGCTCAATTGTCTGTAGTGTATTAGTAGAACAGGTATAATTTATCACCCTTCAGCAGGTGCTTGGACCCTTGATGTTAGTGTTTATAGCATGGCATTAAGCAGTGGAATGCTTCAGTTGGTTATCTGTAGTAATCTGTTTGCCATTAGAATTTGTTTGTATATCAGTAGTGTTACAAGTAGTTGATACAAAGCAAGAAGCAAAAAGTTAATGAGTACATGTTTCAATATACTTGATTAAAAGCATTTCCATTTAGTGAGTACCAGGCCTTTTTGTAGAGTAATATTTTCATATGAAGACTATTTAAAACCATACCTTGATAGTGATTTTTATTTTTTAATGTCCAAACGTATTTGAAATTTGAGAGGTCTCACAGATGCTGTGTTACTAATTACTTTTCTTATAGTGTGGAAAGTCCCTGCCAGCTGAGATGAATGCCCTTGCACACATTTCATACATCTCCGGGTTACTGTGAACTTAATCCACCCCTTTATTAGTGCAGGTGACAAGTTCAAGGAGCTGACTGCCAAGAGACCACATAGAAGAGAGATAACAGTAGCACAACTGATGTAGAGGATGGGCATTAGAATTACCATGTGTTTGTTTGCTGTAGATTTTTGTGGGTATTTCCAAACTTTTCACACCATTTCTTTTTCCTGTATTTCTTTTTTTTCAATATGAGTTTATCCTAAGTGCTGACAATTCTGCTTCCATAGCTTACTTCACTGCAAGCTAAAGGTACAATGTACTTCCAAGGTGGTGCTTGGCATTTTGTGATTGGATTTATATAATGTTTACATTGTCTGTCTCTTTCCTTTTCCACAGTGTCTGTAGCTGACAAACTGAATACCATCATTGTCATTTATCAGTTTCTTCTATTTAAGCTTTTTGTATATTTGCAGCTTAATAGTTGCACTATAATATGCTCCCTCTTATTTGGATTTAATACTTCTGTTTGCTGTAGCTTTTTGACACTGTGTTTCCTGGGCATGGACTAACACAGTTACAAGTGCAAAGTAGTTCAATGCTAGTAATTGATCTGGTCTAGAATACTGTGTCAAATTCCGATACTTGAAAATATATGTAGATTCCATTCTTTTGAGGGTTTTCACAGACAATTTCATGCCTTACCGTTCTTTCTAAATCAACAGTTTTTCTTCGGAAGTCCCAAATTTAACTGTAATATATTGTGGTATGTTCTTGTAGTTTCTAATTACACATTTGATGCAACTAATTTTTGTAATAATCACATTTTTTTTGGCATGTCTTTGAAAACAAAACAAAGCACACAATTTTTTCTTACTTTGCAGCAGCATTTACTATGTATGTCGATAATTTTGCTGCACAAACAATGGAAAAAAATGACATAATTATTTTAGACTTCTAAAATGCAGGAGAAATCTTTGTATGTGTTGATTAATGGAAGTCAGGTGATTTTACAACAAAGTGAAAACATGCATTAAAATTAAACATTTCATGGTCTTTTAATGTTCAGGAAATAAAAAGCTTAATTGTGAATATTTTTCTGGTAGGGTTTGATGAAAAATAAAGTATATTTCGAACCTGAAATAGTGAGCGTGTTTCTTCTTACTCTTCTATTTAGCAGTAAATGTTTTTATCACTGAGCAGCTTTTTCAAGAAACAGGGTTTTGCATCCTTATTTCCTTTTTTTTTTCCTCAAATAGCTACAGATATTTCCATCCACACTGCAAACTGTACTCCATCATGCATATGCAGTTACCTTTGTGATAGATGTGTAGATACCTTTGTGAGTGGTAGATACAGTACTTGAAATGGGGAAATGGAGTCACAGAGAGGTTAGGTCTTTGGGTTTTTAAATGGTGACAGGACTCTTCACTGAGGTGGTTGGTAAGAGAAAAGCACAGAAATCCCGCCAGCTGGTGCAGGGCTGTGGCTGTAACTGTAACATGAACTGACTGGGTTGCACAGGTGATGATTGTTTCTACTCAGCTCTGTGATATTTTAAGGTTTTAGGGTACATAGTGTTTGCATCCTGTGGGGAATGTAACATTTCTTCTCATTTTCAGCTTGCAGACAGTAGGCTGCATGCCGCCACCCGTGTCTTCTGCGGTGATTTTAACCAAAGCTGTTGGTGGAAATGAGGTGAGTTTTCGTTTTGTTCTTGAATGCTTTTTTTAGATGAAAGTTCAAACAAATATTTAGTTATGGTGAGCTTGTGGAGCAAAACATTGACTGCAATGTGATGTTGTTGTAGTTTGTAAAAACTTTTAGAGTTAAACTTGGCTATTATGTTGGTGTTGAACAAGGGAAACAATGTTACATGCTGGTGTTGTTCAAACTGAAAGAAGCTCAGTTTTCTGAGGTGATAGAAAAGTTTCTGATAGAAATTGATGTTAGGAGATTTGTTTGTTGCTGCAGTGTAATTCCTGACCATGTAATGTCCATATGCCATGTACTAGTTATTTCACAGACCATTAGCTTTGTGGTGAAGAACTGCCCTTGCAGTGATTGTTTGGGTGTTGTTTAGTTTTAAGAGGCCTTATGGTAAGAGTTCCGTGAGCTTGAAACTGCAAATGTAGCAAATGATTATGGAGACAGAAAAATTAATTTAAATTAATTACATTGTTATTTGTTACTGCATGAAATGAAAGTTCTGTGAACATGGAATTCTCTGACATTGATGCAGTGCCAAGCTCTCAACAGATAGGGAAATGCCAGAATTGAAGTTGTTTGTTCAAACTCAGTTTGGTCATTTCTGCCTTAAATGGCATATGCTGATGTAATTTCAGACTATTTATCCACAAAATACCTCCTGTTTTCAGGAGGACCAGTTAGGAAATTAATCCAGGTGTGCTAATTAATGAGGTTGTTTCCTTCCTTCTTCCTCATAACTGCTGAAGGTGAATGAGACCTAATAGGTGAGGAAGGGAGAAAATAACACTTGAAGAAATTAGTTTTAAAGCTAGGGCTAGTGGGGTGATGTTCTGGAGGGTTAGAGCCAAATCTTAATTCAGCCATAGAGCTCCTGCATGAGGTTGGGCAAGTCACTTCAACTGCATTTTTTAAATACGGCTCTTAGTTGTGTACTTCTTATTTTCTGAGTTCAGACTCCTGGGACTGATTAATGTCAGTTTTAAAACACATGATAGCACTGAAATAGATTGAAGTCATAGTTTGTACTGACAAAGTGCTGTTTAATTGCTGTATCCTCTGAAGAGAGACCCAAAGCATCTTAAGTCAAGCATCTGTAATTACGGGCAATCCTGATGCACATCACTGTCTCCCAGTTTGCTACCTGAAAGCAAGAATAATAAAAATTGTCTGATGGAGGTGCTGTGGAGTACTTATATAAGGAAATAATTCAGGTACATAGAAATGATGAAGAAATAAATTAGAAGTTTTGTAGTTACAGTTCTAGATGTAGATGCTGTAAACTATACAAAGATGCCACATAGTGAACAGTGAGGGTGAAATGAAGTATCAAATGTGTGCTTGTTCAGTGTTAGCACAATCTGTCCTAGCCTTAGAACACAGAAAATATCCCGTGGAAAAAAAAAATGAGTGGTTGCTTTGTTGAAGGGAATATCATAAAGCATTTGTGTGCAGGAGTAAGAGAGATATTTCAGTTTCTTGACCGTAAGAGTTCACCTTTTTATGCTAGTATTCTTCTGAGGTGGTTGGGGTGTGTATATTTTATACCAGCTGGAAAATAGAAACTTTCTATTGTGTGAGGTTTGTGGAAGTAATTGTATAAATCACTAACAAAATAAGGTAGAATCTCTAATTCTTCTGTACCTAACCGGTGTTGAAGGAATGCAGAAATGTATACCTTAATGATTTTTGCAGGTAGTTACTGACAGTGGAGATGGAGTGAATCAAGAGCTGGGTCTTGGGAATGGAGAGTTCTCAGTCAGGCTCTAGGAAAGTATACAAAAGAGAAACACCCTTTAAACACTCTCAGTGTAGACAAAGTATGTAGTGGATTTATTGCCAAACTTGAACAAGTTTCCAGTTCAAACGTATTTTTGGAACTTGATGCTTCTCTGTCATTAAGATGATTGTTATTTTTCCTTCTGACGAACAGCAAATCACATCCCTCATGCTAGGAGAGAAGACCCTTTCACATCTCTCCTCGCCAAATTTCACCCAAGCTGTTACTGATGCGTTTCTCTTTCTGACATTAGCAGAACCAGGCTTTTTTTTCCCATTACGATTTAAATCCATTCTTTTATACAAAGAATTTAAACCTGAGAGTCTGCTGGAAATATGAGTGACTGTACTTGAGAACATTTGTTCATAATAATGTCTCTTAAACTGCTTTGACCTCATCAAGCTTGTATCCCTTACCTAGAGAAACTGACTAGTCTTAGGTTGTGTCTACACTGCGTAATGTAATATGAAGATAAACAAACTTGCTCAGAAGCAGTGTGGTGAAGAAGCTCCACGTGAGCTAATTAGTTTGAGAACTGTCCTGCTGCTGCAGAGTGCAAGCACACCCTCAATAAGTGCTCTGAAGACCTCTGGATTTCTTGAAACACAGCGTATAAGAGCTGTGGTAGTTAGGTGTGTTATGACAGTATAGAGGGGTTTAGGTTTTTTTTAATCTTAGTAAAAGAGACTCTTGAATCTCAGTTTGGACTTGGGTTATCCTCAAAGAAGTGTCAGGTACTAGGGAATGGTAGAAATGATACTCACTTGGGGCTGAGGAAACATGGGTTCTATTTTTAGCTCTGTCATTAACCTGTTGGGTAGAGCAGTGAGGTATCGTGTATCGGGTTAGCAGAAATGGATAATGGCAACTTATGTTAAGTGTTTGAAGAACAGTGCTGAAGGTCTTACATAAAAGTTGCATTTCATTGTTTGGGACAGGGTATTAAATATTATTAAGTGTCTGGTTAAATGCTTAGAAAGATAGTCTACATCATTAGAAGCTGCTTGGGTGGGGGATTTTGCTGCTTATCAATGGGAAAATGTGGTTATGAGATTATAAAAGGAAGACATTTTTGTTAATCTTACAAAGACTTGGGTTTTTTAATTAAATGTTCCTGAGGGCACAAAATAAAGTGTTCTGCTTTTGTTGGCTAAGGAAGGTGTGGTCAACAAAGCTGATACTAAGAATTCTGATTAGACTGTATTCATTGTTGAAAAAGTTGATGTTCTGGGGTTGCAAGTACAAACCCAGAAAAGCTGAAAATCTTTATTATTTAACTCTCAGTGTTTAATAGCAGCTATACAACTTACCCGTGTTTTTTTTTCCTGATGGTTCAAACACATGGTATATAAAAAAACGTTGTATCTAAGCTTTAAGTCCTCTTGGTCTGTGTATAGGAATACAGCAGCTGAACAGTTACTCAAGAATGCAAATAAAAAATTGTCCAAACTGAAAATAAACATCCTTCCTTATACATCATTTGATCACCAACCTTGTGATCTATACTGCTTTCAAATATCTAGTCTCAGCAGCTGTTGTACTCTTATGAGGAAAGGCTGAGAAATCTGAGGCTCTTCAGCCTGGAGAAGAGAAGGCTGAGGGGAGACCTTATTAATGCCTGTATCTAAAGTGTGGGTGCAAGAAGGATGGAGCCAGACTCTTCTGAGTGTTTCCCAGTGACAGGACGAGGGGCAACAGGCACAAGCTGGAACATAGGAAGTTCTAATTAAATATGAGAAAAAAACTACTGAGAGGGTAAAAAAGCACTGGAACAGGCTGCTCGGGAGAGCTGTGGAGTCCCCTCACTGGAGATATTCAAAACCTGCCTGGATGCCATTCTGTGTAATGGGGATCCTGCTTTAGTGGGAGAGTTGGACTAGATGATCCATCGAGGTCCCTTCCAACTCTGATGATTCTGTGATTCTTCCAAACTCTACCACATTAACCATTTGTATTACTTTGCAGCATGCCTAGCAGCTGAGAATGTGGGGGTTGGCTTTGATGGTTGGGGCATTCCAAAGGAAACAAATTCTATCAAAAGCCCTTTGTCAGCAGTAACTTTCCATTAATAAGGAAAGACAATCAAGTCAGTTACCACCTTTGCTTGCTCTAGTTGTGGCGTTATGGTAGGGAGGAGGATTAGATTTGGAAACCAAAAGGCTCCCGAGTCTTTTGGTGTTTGAGGGTGAAAATTAACATTTTCACTTAGATCTGAGTGGTTTGGTGGCTTGTTTTAAGGGACTGAAAAGAACCTTCTTCATAAATCATAGGGATTATAGGAGGGAAAAGATCCCTGTAGCTTTTTAAGAAAGAAATAGACAGCAAAGAGAACCTACAGCAGATTTTTTTGTGTATTGGTGTTTTTTGACATAGTTGATGGAGGAGAAATCCAGTGTTGGCATTAGCAGAGTGAAGAATAGTATATTCTAGCTGCAAATAAGATGATGGAGTTGACTAGTTCACTCAATACTGCTTGTTATACAAGACTTAAGACAGACTTTTCAAATCTCATTTCCTTGCATATTGCCATGATGGCAGTGGCAGCAGCAGAGGTGTTCAGCTGTTCAAGACAGTGTTTCTGTACCACCTCAGAAACACTTGTGTACTAGTAGTAATATAAGTACTGTGTTTTGAAAATGTCTGATATGCAGCATTGTAAGATAATTACCTGTGGTTGTTGGAAGAAGATATGGAAGAGATTAAAATTTCTGTCCAAAGATAAGATAAGATATATAGGCAAAGATGCCTATATAATTCAGACTAGCTAGGAGCAAGTAGCATTCTATCCAGAGTAGTGTTAGCAGATGAGAGATGTAAGCGGTCCGGAGGGAAGCTCTCTGTACTGTCTGAATATCATGGGCTTTGGAGGAGAGGAAGATGATTTATGGCTATTCTGGCTTTGGTTTTCGTAGAAGTAGCTGTTCTTGATGTCATGAACAGAAATGCAGCTTGCTTAGTAGGGCTACAAATTCACACCTATCAACTCTGTGACCTGTTCTTAGGTTTCTTCAGCTCCTCTCTCTGGTCTATATATGATGTGTGGTTTGTTCTCTCAGCTCTCTTTCAGAGAGAAAACCAGGCTATTCCCAGCGTTTGTCACAAATACATTTAGCTCATTAGCAAAGCCAGTTTCAAGTTCTGAATATAATTTGGTGCGTATTAAGCCCTATACAAACAAAAAAATGTTCATATGTATGCTGACAAAAAATGAGGGATTACCATGATAAATAAAAATCTAATTTTTTATTTAGTGATATTTTCTCAATTATATAGTTGTTTTTGACATCAGTAATGCTTAGAAAATCTCTTGATTTGTGGAGAGAACAGTCTATGGAGGCCGGAAGGCCTCGCTGTTGTTCTTTGCTCTTGTTGAGCTGGGGAGGGTCAGGGTTTTAGTGACATTATAGCATTTGACAGCACAAAAGGCCTTTTGTGTAATTTTTCCAAAATGTATTTTAGTTTCTCAAGGAAATGATAAACCGAATTTCTTAAAAACTTGCTTCTAACTATCCATTTCTGTAAGAGAGAGACAAATAAATATGTCAGCATTTCAAGGTGCTGTGAAGACAAACCTATTAAAAACTGAGAGATCCTCAGACAGAAATGCTGTAGAGATGCCAGATATTACTACAAAGTATTTAGACAGCAAATGTCATATTCTCTTTAAGAATCAAAGTAACGAAGAAAAGAGGTTGAAAATTAGATCTATAAGTCTATTATCAGTTTGGGAGAAAAAACAATTTGCGATGACTTTTATGGCAGCTTAATGACACAGTTTTGAAACATGTAACATAACAGGCAAGAGCTGTGATGGAATTGTAGAGATAAATCATGGCAGACAGTTCTTTTTATTGAAGAATACTTTGGCTATTTCACTGTCATACACAACAAAACCATTGAGGTTTTTTTTGTTCAGTTAAGCTGTAGCTTTTACAAAATCTCTTAACCAAGGTACTGGTTTGTTTGGGGTTTTTTTAGCAACTTTCATGTGGATCTGTTATGCCTTTTGTAAAACAAGGTGTTGCATATCCATGATAAGATTTTAAAATATAAAATAGATTATAATAAAGACAGCTAGAAAAGTATTTATGGAACAAGATATGAAGTAAAGAAAGAATTCTAGTATTGATCTCTAGATTTGTTTTTTGAAGCAGCTGTCAAACATAAATCTGAATATAAAATTGCAAGGTCCACAGAATCAAGGAAGACTAGTAACATTTTGCCAACAAATTATGTGCAATAATTTTAACTGATATTTTAAAATAAAATCATGTGTGTGTTTACTGAGAAATGAACGCTGGAAAATTCCCTGGTTTGAGAGTGGTGTGTTTTTTCAGTAAAAACTAAAAAGTGAACCCTGACACTACTGTAAAGTCACAGGAAAGATATTGATTTCTCTAAAAATATCTTAAGTTCTTTGAACTGTGTATACATGTACATTAACCTTTGAAAAAAAACAAAAAACAAAATGAATAAAAAGAAGTACAAGCTCTAATGGTTCATGATTCATAGACTGATGCACAAGTGTACCAAGAATGTTTACCTTTGGAAGGTAACACATGAACATTATGAAACAAAATCATTTAAGATCTTCAAATAAACTCTATGTGCCATAATGATTAGTTGTCTCCAATAATATAGTTTTTTCTTCACTGAATGTAAGTAAAAATTTACAGTGGTGTTGTCTAAAATTTTATATCCAAAATACACTTAAAAGATTAATATTTTGGGGGTTTGTTTATGAAAGGGTAAGTCATTCTATTGTTTTAAAATTTGATACTGTTAAAGGAAAAAAAACCTCTAATGAAAATGAGGGGGATTTTTATTTCCTAAGTAATGAATTTTGTCAACCCACACAGATTAAATAGCTCTAAATGAAAATATGACCAATTCTACCAGTAGATACTGTAGTGAAGTCTCTGGATAATATATTATGGATGTCAGAGGACAAATTTAGGGAAGATTGTCTCTACTTCATGTGTACAAATATAAAGAGTTAAATGTGTCAGCATAAGCCTTGCATGTACATAGGAGCTGTTGTGCTATTAAGTTCACCCACTCTATTCTAGTATTACAGTCTAATTGTTTATGTATCCTAAGAGTTTACTTTTCTTTTATCATTACTGTGCTTTGAGCAGATGGTTTTTATTGAACTATTTATTGACACTTAGGGGTTTTTCCTTCCCTGAGTGGTGAGTACATTTTATATCCATCAATGCACAGGAGTAGCCCAAATTATTACTTACAATATGAATTTCATCACTATAATGTGTCCCAGTCACGCAGCTCCATTAGATATCTCTAGAGTTCTTCATTGTCTTCTCAAGTCTTCTATAACCCAAAGCAACTCTGGAATCTTCTAGGTTTCCTCCCTCCCCCCCCCCCCCCATTGTTCTCCTTTCATTTATCACTAGTAGTTGTAATACAGATCCACTGTTCAGAATGGAAGGAATTTTCAAAGGCATTAAGGTCTGCTCTTAGTTCAGTGGAAGTAAATTGAAGCTAATGGACTTCAGAAATACCCATATTTGAGCACTTTACTCCCCAGCTCCTTACTTCAGTTTGTACAAAGTTTCAGGTTCTTCCAACACCTTTGAGAAGCAACTGATTTGCTATCCTAAGGTATCAATCATTGAGTTAGACTTGTGATAAAAGCTTTAATTTTGTCTCTGGTTGCCAGTACTAACTTGGGGTCTTGCATTTGGCTTATAAAGTGGCTGGTGTAAATAGCCCCTCTCCTACACTCCTGGGACCATAAGAGATTAGGGAAGTGCAAGAAAAGATACTAAAACTCTTAACTGCTTAACTTTTATGATACAGAACTTCCAGCCTTGTGCATGTTCAACCTTCCCAAATCTGAAGTTCTTGTAGCAGCTCTGCCAGAACCTAGGAAGCTGTAAAATTGTCTGTTGAAATGATGCTAAACTGCTTGTGCTGTGGCTCTAAACTACCTGGAATCATCATAGCCTTGTGTTTATATAACTGTTTGCCCAACTGGCCTAGATGCGAGTTTAGCAGGAGTGTTCTCAGGTGCTTTGCTGTTGCTGTTCTACATTGCTTGACTGGAGAGACGAGTTTTTTTGTCTGCTATGGTGCATTCAGTGACCCTGAAAGCTGTTTGTGGCATAGAGAAGCCAGGTCAGAAAAAAAGCCTTGTTCTTATGCTTGATAAAAATGGCCTTTTAAAGCAGGGTGGATTTGTATTTGTCTTGTCCTGCAGGTCAATTCTGTGTAAAATTACAGTGTGCAAGACCTTCCTTTATTTAGCAGGGAGTGCTGTACAAAATGCATTGCCTATGCAAAGCAAGGGGTTTTAGCTGTTGAAACAAAATCAGTAATACTTTCATTAAAGTATTTGCCGAGAGTGGGGTCTACTGGCCCCCGAAAATTCAGCTTCTGTGCTCTCTGGTATTTAATCTTTATGGCTGTTTGAAAGAGAGATCGCAGATATTTTGTAGTGAGGGGGAAATGTGTTTGTTGCCTGCTTTCCCTTTCTCTATCCTTGAAAGGATATCTTCTGGAGAGCAGTGAAGACTTCAAATATTCTGAAGGTGATACCTTCAGAAAGTTACAAGTGATTTGTTTGTAGTGGAATAGTTTTTTGCAGTCTTAATTCTGTTGAATGTCTGCATGATGCCAGTGTTCGCTGTGTAAGGGTCATTTGCTAATGGCTTTATTTTGGCAGAGCAGTGCACTTGTTTGTTGGCACTGAAAGCCAGTGACATGCTTCTGGTTCTGCTGTCCCTCACCTCTTGGCTTACAAAGCAAACACTAATATTAACTTTAATAGTGAAGTGTTTAATAATCGTTGCATATGTTAGGGTTGATGTTAAATTGCTGACACAGCAGAACACAAACTGCTCAGCTTTGTTGCTCATTGGTGGTGTATTTTCTACCATGAAAAATAAAGAAGGCTCCGTTGACATTTGCTCATGTGTTCATCTGTCTCTATTGACCTGGATCCTCCTTCACAAAGACAAACTGCTGCAAATGGTTTAGCATGGCTGTTGGTGACCCCAGCATTGGGACTGGGAACAAAACCAGATACTTGTAAAATTAGCAAAAGCTAATATGCACAGTCATGATTGTCAAAAATTGAATTAATCCTGTGTTGTTTTTGTTTTGTTGGTTGGTTTGTTTGTTTGTTTTTAAACATTTGGAATGATAATGTGTAAAGCATTGCTAATATTTTGAAATCTGACAAATACCTTTTACTTTGACTGGTTTCCAGCTTACTCTGCAGGTAAATCTAAATTAAATGTGTCTCTTGAAAAGACAAAATGCCCTTTAGGGAATATCTTTAGAGGATTTAGTCAAGGATAACATTACTGTTCATGAAATGTGCAAATTCTGAACACTGGCTTGTAGAGAGATAATGTTTCTCCTTTCTTAAATATTTCCTTTCCATGTTAAAATCAAAGCTTCAGAGTATTTCACTTGGGAATGTTTTTGTTTCTATCCAAGCACATTTTTATCTGGGATGAATATATTTGCTTAGTGGCTAATAATATATAGGATAGAAAGCAATCAGGCTTGCAAATTCAATATTTCTGTTATTTGTTTTCTTTAGCTAAGTTTTTGGGTGTGCAATATTAAGTCCTTGTTTGTGGAAATCATAGCTGTAAAACATAAAGCGGGTTTTTCAGTTAAAAATGTTATCTTCAAATTTCATTCTTTTTCAAGGAAATTAAGTTGGTTATCCTTTTTTTTTTTCATCATTATGATAAGAGCATCATGAAGGTTTTTGTCTTCTAAATTGTTTGTCAAATGGTTATATTCAATACATGTTAAGAAAAAGTGTCTTGCATTCTATGGGAAAATTTTGTCTGCATGAAGAGACAACAAATTTTTAGATTCCTTTATATAAAAGTGAACAAGCTCAAATTTACTTAAAATATTTTAATAGAACTCTTAGGAGAACACAGGATATTTTAGAAGTGTTTCCAGTTGTTTTTTTTTCTGTTAAACTGACTTTTTACTCCTTTATTTGTGAGAGTATTTGGCTAAAAATGTGGAGAGCAATGGAGCAGCAAATTTTCTCTGCTTTCAAAGCATTATTTAGGCTCCAGCTTCTGTAAAATACTGGCCCTAACTGGTCCAAAACCAGGAAGCTGCTGGTAAACTGTTTCTGGACATGTTGAGGAAGAGCCACTTGTCAGCTGGGAACCCTTTTTCAGATGTGCAGTCCTCACAGCCGGTTGCTCTCTTGCTCAGCTAGGATTTTTTGCAAGTGTTCCCTTGTGCATATGACCTTTTCTGTCTGAAATCCACTACTTGTGCTGCCACTTCTGAATTAGCAAGGATGGAGGGGAAACAACACCACTTGGAGTAACTGCAGCAGGGGCTTGAACCCTTGTACTCATACGGGAAGCCCCTCTGATAAGATGGTAGCATTTAGGAAATTTTGAGGGGCAGGAGACTAGCAAAGGAGCATTAGTGTGTTCACACTACTATAGGTGCCCTGAAGCTCAACAGCCCCTGATTATTCATGTGGTAGGGAAGACATTAAATAGAAGCTTTGCTAACCCTTCCAGTACCTCTTCATATATATCCCCACCACAAGCTGCGTTTCCAGACTCTTTGGTTCTCTGGCATTTCCGGTTTCTCTGCCACCCACAGCCTGACCTCTCAAGGTCCTCGCTGTCCACCTCTGAATCCTGTTGTGCTGCAGGCCTCGGTACACATCCCCAGGGAATTAGCACCAGCTGCCTGGCTGCTCTGAGAAACAATGTGAGGCAGAGGAGAAGTGGGAAGGGGTAGGAGCCATGGTCGTGCTTGGCAGCATGTTATCATTCCTTGATGTGCACTGTGAGGCAGTAACTGTACTTTTTGACTAGGACTGCAAGCCAGACTTTGAATTTAAGGTAGATAATGTTTCTGAGGGAATTTTCCCCAAGAATCAGGGGAACAAAAATCTTGCCTTATATTAAAGTGGATACAGTAATTCTGACTTCATCTATTTACTTTGAATAATAGAGGGATATTGAGTAAGAAATAAATGAGCAAAAGAAAACCTACTGCATGCATGGCTTATCTGCAAAGAAGTCAGCAACCATAGACTAACTAGTTAGTCCATTACAGCAGTTCTGGTAATTATGTGGCACATAAACTAAAGAGAGTATTAATGTACTTGAAATGGGATTGTGTTTGGGATTATAAGTCCAGAGCAACAGTATATTTCCTGAATTAGGTTGCCAATTAGCATGTATTAATACTTCCATAAAATTTTGAAACTCCCAGTTCTAGCAGGTATTGTGGATCATTGTAACAAGATTCCCAAAATGCTGAATTTCTAGTGTGTGGATGACTTTACTTAGCTAGACCTTTTTGTTGTTATATTTTGTAATTATCTAAATTCATGTTGTTTATTGATATTGTTGCAAAATATCTATAATGTACACTGGGATGTATACTTTGATACTGTGTGAGTGTTTCAGCTCCAACTGCATATCCAAAACCTTTTAAAAGGAAAGCTCAATGAGCCCCATGGGGCAAAGTAAATTATTACATGTGGTGAACTCTTAAGTCATAGACCAAGGTCATGGCAGTGAGAGTGTATTTCAAAAAGGTTTTATCTGTGCTTGGAAAGCAAATGAAATCTCTCATCATTAACTTTAGAATTATAGTTATAAGAGGATTTTCACTAGAGGTGAAAGATCAAGTTCATGGCGGACATAATGGAGTCTGAAAAGTTCTTTCTCAGACATAATATTAGGGCATGAAACATTCACTGAGGTTTTCACATTATCGATGGGGAGTTTGTAGCCTCTAATCTGGATACTGAAGATCAAAATAGTTGTCATTATTGCTATCTATTGTGCATTTATTTCAACCTTTTTAGATTAAAAAAAAACACCTCTTTTTTAATATTGTAAAGACTTTTAGAAAAATTTCATAGCTTTTCAGCTGCGTCTGTCATAGCATACAGGCAACACCTTCCTTTGTTAATAATAATAATGCTTTTATAGAACTAGAATTTTGTAAACTTGAGTGATCTTCAGTCCCTAATGAAGTAATCAAAGCACATGTGCATACAGTGTTATGGTGTCTGTTGTAATTTGTTGATATCTCATGTAAACCAGAAAGAACAAGTGTTGAAGGGAAGCAGGGCAGCAAAACTTAAGTAGAACTAAGGTTTTTAGTGACCCAGGCTATTATCAGTCTGTTCTGCTGTATGTAGAAATGAATATTCATAGGCCTGTTTATTCAGCAGTTTGTGCTAGACATGTATGTGTGTATTTCTGCATTTCAGTGACACCAGTGAGCAATGGAAATCTGCTTAATAGTTGAGAGTCTGAGCTCCGTGTCTACATCTTGGGAATGGTTTTGCAAATACCCCCGCTGATAACACCATGCACTTGTTCACAGAGTTTACAGTGCTCAATCTGTTTGCTTGCACAAGTGCTGAAATTTGCCAGTGATGTGCTACTTTTAAAAGCAGAGTATTAAACAACCACAGGCAAAAATGAAACCCTTAATATTTCTGCTTTCACTGTCATGAAAATTATATATACAGGAAAGTTTCAGCTGTTATGATTTTATTTGGAAAAGTCTGTTTAGTCCTGTTTTCATGTTATTTCACTTCTAGGTAAAATTTAAGGTTTCAGTGTTTGTTTTTTTTGTTTGTTGTTTTTGGTTGTTTTTCTTAATTCCTTCCATCTAGTTTAAGAAGAGGTATTTGTTAAAAGGTGCATTTGCTCCCTGAGTTACAACTACAAATAACAAGTACATATATGTGTTTCCAGGTGATATTTTTATTTCTTTGAAAATATAAATTAATTCTACAGTAAGATTGAGTGACAGAGCACTGGAACAGGCTGCCCAGAGAGGTTGTGGAGTCTCCTTCACTGGAGACATTCAGAACTCACCTGGATGCATTCCTGTGTGTTGTACTCTAGGTGATCCTGCTCTGGCAGGGGGGTTGGACTAGATGATCTTTTGAGGTCCCTTCCAACCCCTAGGATTCTGTGATTCTGTGAAGATGTTTTTATAACTGGAACTAGAGAAAGTCAGCTTTAAGAGTGGGTGCTGTGTTTTATTCTACTTAAGCAAAATACCGTATTCCAAAATGAACGTGTTTTTAGGGAAACTTTTCATATTTTCAATATATGTGGTTTCTTAGAAGTCCTTTGAGAAGAGGAAGCATAAACTGAAGTGATGGTTACCTGTAATTCAAGAAATGACACCATTCAAGTTGGACATAAAACCTCAGTTCTGATCTGTGGATGTGTTTTATGCTTCTGTTTTAAAATGGCAAGTGATCATGAAATTTAGAAAATATATCCTGTTACATTTTTTTCTGTAATGTTAATGTCATATGTGTTATCTCAAAAATACTTGCAGTACTTTCATTATCCAAATGGTCCAGGATATCTGTATTGAGTGAGACTTTCTATACAGATTATGTTCTCTAAGGTGTATATTTTAATAATTTAGTCAATGGCCTCTCTTACATGTTTTTCCTTCAACCAAAGGTGCAAGCTCTTTTGTACAGTTGTAAGACATTTCCATTTCTAAGCATAGTTACAAATGTCTGTGACCTGTTGGTACTAGGACTGTTTTGCTATTTGTACCACCCATGTCAGTCATTTCTGCATGACTTGATTCTCTGCAATTTACAATCTGAGAAATTCGGAACAATAGATGTTATTTGTAAGTATGGAATACCCAGAAAAATACTCAGTATTGAAAAGTGCTGTCCTCAAATCCCTTTTGAGAATGAGTCACTCTGAGGCATATGTGCTTCATAAGGAGTCTGCTGTCAGGAGCTCTTGAGTAGCAAATGCCTATGTTGCTACGTTTGGTTTTTCAAATCTTCTTGGTACTCCCATCAGGTAAAACTTGGAGTACGCATCTTCTGCAAATAACATAAAAAGACCTACCTTGTTATATATATATATACACACATATATTCTTATATATATACACACATATATTCTTATATATATACATATATTTATTTTTTTTAAAAAAATAAATATATAAATTCCCAATAGTAGCTTATTCAGTAGTGCTGATTTACTTTGCTTTATGTAAATACAGAATCCTAGAACATAATGACTTTATAAGCCAGGTATTTTGTGAGTCTGACAGCTGAACTCTTAAGTGGCAAACAGGATTCAGATATGCGATTTTGTCTTTAGAGTATGTAAAATTAATTTCTTGTTGTCTTAGCAGTATAGTTAGTGTTACTACCCTCCCAATTCTTCCCCCTTCTGATATCCTTGCATAATAAAAGTCACTGTGCCCATAGTGTAAGCATCCTGTCATGTCGCTTAAGTGATCACACTGATTTTAATTTCCCTCCTCTTTCAAATCACCAGCCAGTTCCAGCATGTTGTTTATCATCTTCCTTACTAACACTGAAATCAGCAGTAAGTCTTCTATTTCCCAGACTGCTGGGTATTAGTAGTAGTCACTGCTTCTAAATTTCAAGAGATTATTTTATTCAGGTATATCACTCATGCTAACTTATCATACAGTATCTTGTGAGGTAGATGGCTCATTTAGCAACACTTCCAGCAGGCTATGCTCATGGTTTCTTTACCAGCTCTCATGGGTTGTGGTTTGCTTATTGTTTTGTTTTGTTTTTTTTTTAATTTGGGGTGGCAAGAGTGTCTTTTCACTCTCTCTAATAATTTTTTGCAGCCTAATGCAGATCTGCCGTACAAGCAGATTTTAAGAATGTTTCCTGTCTTTCAGGCTTCAAGTTCCTTCTAAGTTGTGTGGAGCAAGGCAATGGAAAAATTAATTTTGTTGGGTTATTTTCTTCTGTAGAGCATACTGTAATAAGCTGAGATTTTATTTTAAGCCATATCTCTGCTTACATGTTTTTACAAAACTAGAAATAGTTGAATTTGGTTTTCCTCTAATTAGCACATGCCAGCTGTTATCAGCAAAAGAACACCTGTGCTACTAGTGAGAGTACCAGGAAACTTGGGCATGTTTCTTCTCATTTATGCTAGTGCAAATCAGATATTCTTCTGTTGAAATTAAAGCAGTGGAGTGGGTAAGTGTAGGTAAGAGTCACAAGTGAAAATTGGGTCTATATGACTTGTAGTAGGTGGATTTCCAGAAGCAGTAATTTGTCTTAGCTGGTCTTCTTATGCAAAAATGTGCAGTTGACATAAAATGCTAAGCATATTTATAAGGAAGTAGAGTAATGCATTTTTAGTCCACTGTATTCTCACAAGTTAATTTTGGATTATTATTTTTTTTTTAATACAGTCTTTATTTCAAATAAATGAAACTGTGTCCATACTTTTAAAATAGAATAGTGAAGACAAGTATCGAATTGTTCATGCTGTAGATGCTTCCAAAGATACAGCTTTATTTGTGGGTTAAATGTCTGTAATTAAGTTAGAGTAATTGTACTTATCTTTGTTTAGGAAGTGTGTTCATCAGGAAACATTAATAAACTTTCCCTCTACTGTGTCTTTATGCAGATATTAACAAAGTATAAAGTAATTTTGCTAGCTGATGAGCTGTTTAATTAGAAGATAAGAATAAGAGTTTTGATAGAGGTGGAAATGTGGAAATACGGAGTACTGGAGTGCATTCAGAATCCTATTCCTCCAGCCTTTGCTGGAGGTAAGGGCAGCCTCCAAAACCTGGGATAATTTAATCAAAATAGTTTATGAGTGTTTTCTCCTAGGTTTGTCCATACATACAGAAAGAAAATGCGTAAATAATGAAGAACTACATATTGTAGATATAGTCAGCGGTGACCTATAGAGCTGTACTGTTAAATGTCCTAGATTAGGAAAGAAGAAGCCATAGTTGTATATACAGCCTTTCATATATGTGTTGAAATCAGGAGTCCTAGTTAATTTAGTACTTGGGCAGGATTGATGGTTCTGCAGTGAGATCAGCGCTTGAACTATATGTCATTTAGAATATTGTTCATTTTGATATAGACTGACTAGGTTTTTGGAAGAGTTCAGGTGTTGTTCAAAGTATTTTTACTAGTACCCATAATGGTTTTTCTCTCTGTTCCACTGTAATGACAGATAAATGGGAGCTACTCCATTCCATTTCCAAATTAGCAGAAGTGTTAACATGGATTCTGTTTAAAGACCTTTTTTCTCTGGAGTTTGTTTTCGTGTTGCATTTGCCTTTGTATGGATATGTTTGCATTCCTGTCATGCTACAGTGCTGGCTTCTTCCAGCTGTTGAGTTTTTTGGAATGGCTATAGGGAGTTTCATTTACTGTTAGAAAACCTTACTGAATAGCTGTAATTTCATAATAGATAATGCAAGACAGAATTAGCTGCCAATGTTTGGATGCTCATAGAACATAAATCAATACTTAGGGTAAACAGAGGAGTATTTGTGTTCTGAAGCATTTGCCTGTTTGCTGTTGAGTCTTGGTGATGGCATATGGCTTTGAAAACAAGTCTGTGATACGTATGTCCAAGCTCTTACTGTAGTATTTAAGACAGTCCTACCAAAATGTGCTTTTAGACTCTGTGAGAAATATTTTGTTAGAACCTCTGCCTAAATCCTCTGTATTTTTCTGTGTTTAACATGTAGGATTAGTGTGGAGTTTGTTTGCTTTATTGACTGTTTATTTCCTGTGTATTTTGTGAAGCAGATCTTATGTGTTCATATGAAGGGTGTTGTGTGTTGTTGATTTAGGAGTGGGGGAAAAGGTGTGTGGGATGCACTATTCAAATTCTATGGCAAGTGAAGACAGAGGGTGTATAAATAAGCACCTACAGTACATAAAATAACAAAATTACAATTCCACCTAGTCTTTATTTTTTTGTGCTACTTGTATTAATGCCATCTCCACTGATACAATCACATGCTATTTTTTAAAAAACACATTAGTTTGACCTGTTCTACCTTACAATGCTTTTCTTATTACACTACAGTCTGGATTGTTCTGCAGTCTGTGATGTATTAATAAATGCAATATAAGTTTTTTGTGTGGTGGTATGGAATATTGTATTACTTTTTTCTGTTGTGCAAAGCTGCATAACTACTTGGAAGCTGCAGCAGTCAGTTATTAATTAAGCTGCAACAGGCTGGTATCATAGCACAGCTTTTAAGAGAAACTTTTCCACATATGCATGTATTGCATATAGAGAACATGAAACAGTTACATTGCGCTGGTGCTACTGGTATTTTAAAATTATTTGGACTAATTCATGTTTACTTTAACAACATATCTGCTTGATGAGAAAGTAAAGGAGAATTTGCTTGATTCACATGAAAAAAAAAATTGCATAGCACCTTTCTGAATATCTCAGAAGTAAGATGAATTGTTCAGAAATTTTTTTTAGTGTTAACATGATGTAACAAAGCTAATGAAGCACAGATTATTTTCTTGATCCAACTGTTACAGTACTTTAGGAAGCTGCTGAAATACATTGGGTAACTTTTTAGTATTGTTTCTATGACTGAGCAGGGGGTGTTGTGGCTGGAAGAACACAGAATAGCTGTGGTGTGAGAAAAAGCAGGGTGATCTGTAACAGCATGATCCCTAGTAAAGTTTAGTTCATGATTTTCAAACTGCATCTGTCCATAGCACTTTTTAAAGATTTTGACAGAAATTTATTTTCTGCAAGAGCTGCTGTGGTATGTCAGATTATTTATTCAGAGGTTTCTCCAAAGTTCTGTTCTGCATAGTTTGAAAATATCTTGAAATGAGGCAAAGGTAAACCATATAGGCCTGCCCTTAGAGAAGGATTAGAGTTTGAATTTATTTAGTGTCCATTCTTTTTCATTTGAACTTGCCAATGAAAGAAAAGATGTGGTGGTTGGTTTCAACCAAAAAGGACACCCACACAGAAGGAATCTCTTCCTTATTCCTGCTGTTATGTGCCACCCCTGGGTTTTAAAAACAGTGCTGGTTGTGTTAGAAATGAAATGTAGTGTTGATTTTGCATTCTAGTGTTAGAAACGTAGTGTTGGTTTGGTTCACATATATATATTCTAGTGTTAGGAATATATAGTTTGTTTGAGATATATATTTTAGTTTTAGGAATATAATAGTTTGTTTGAGATAAGTGAGATATCTACACATTCCAATGACACCTGGAATGGTTTACAGGCCAAGAAACTGAGGGACTTAATTGGGCTCCATCTGGGGGATCTGAACATGGAGAAGGATTTATGGCCCAAGATAAGGCCAAACAAAGCTACTTCTATGTTGCTCTTCAGGGCAGGATGACACCAGAAGATTGTTAATTGGGAAGACAGCTAAGGGGGCAAGAAAGGTCAAAATTTTACCTTAAAAGGTAAAAAGTAAACTGCTAGAATGGAATGTGTAAACAGGGGTGGGAAACTTATAGGATAATTTGAAGCGTCGGATAGGCTGTAAACCCTGGAGTACTCAGCCAGTGGGGAAACAGGGGGGGGAATTTTGCGTCGGGGAATAGGGAATATAAACCGTTATTCACCTTGCTATAGGTGTGCCTACTTACTTAGGTCACCCATTCTTGCAAGAATGTAAATAAACTGTGCTTCACTGAAGGATCTGTGTGGGCCTGTTCATTGGCACGTCAAACGTTTCTCACAGTTGGAAGTACATGATAGGGATAATATTCATAGTATGGGTGTGCTTACTGCCCTCAGAAAAATAAATGTGAGATTTTTTTATTTCTTCCAGGTCTAGGTGTCCTGGTTCTTTCTCTTGGTGAGTTCAGGCATAAGTGGGCACTGGGAATACCTAAGACATGGGAACACTGCTGTAGGAAGGACATAAGGAGCATCAGTATAGGAAAAGGGCCTTTTGCAGTGCTGCCTGCAACAGTGTTGTCCAGCTGCCAGGGTCACATCTGATATTACCTGTACTGGTTTGAGGAATCTGATGGACCAGTGTTTGTGGCAAAACTCAGGTAGCCTCCAATGGCAGGAGAGCCCTGCCTTTGAATTAAACCTTCCAGCACATCTTACATTTTGAACTGCCCTGTTTCTAAGCCCAGAGCAGCCAGTTGAGCACTTGGCTGAATCTGTTACAGTTGTCAGAGGATCATACTTCAGGGATAACACTGCTGGCAGCTAAACCCTATGAATTAGTAAAAAATTGAGTGTTTGGGTATTAAGAGTAATTTTTGTAGACTTTTAAAAGATTTGTTTGATCATGCAGTATGCTGACTTTTCAGTAAAATCTTCATTAAATCCACCCATTCATTGCAGTTTTTTTACTTCTGTTTGCCTTTGTCACCCGTTCTTTCCTGGATTATCATTCATTAGCTTCCCCAAAGAGATTAACAGTTCCATAAAACACGATCACGTGCATTCTGGTGTTCTGCATGAAAGTAGAGCTGGAGATAAGAGAAGCCACAGGATCCCTGTAGAAATTTGAAGACAATTTTGATACTCTAGTCCACTAAAAAATCTGCTGATACTGTAATGTTTTTTCCCTTGCCAGGACCCTCCTTGCCTGGTGTCATTTCTTGAGGTCTCCTGGGATGAGATTAGTCTAAAACAACAAAGTAGCCAGATGTCTGGTTCTGAGAGTGTCCCAGAGGCCAGGGTATGGTAGGCAACAGTAATCGCTTGGGGCTGAAGATCAAAGGTACCTGAGAATTACTTATGGGCACATACTATGTGTCATTCCCATTATTAACAGTCTGAGAAAATTTGTATCTCTAATTAACCCTTTTGTTGGTTAAATTTTCTTGCCAGTACACTCCTGTCTGTAATAACTATATGTTCTTTTTGGTACTGTTTCATATCACGTTACGCTGGTGGGTTTGTTTGTTTGTTTGTTTTTAAAGGCAATACTCTCATAATAGCAAATCTGTGTAACTAATCCATATCCTTTTTATCATGGTCATTTTTTATATGTCAGAAGTTAGTACAATTTCTTTTTGTTTACTGTGCCATCCTTAGGGCTGTTGTTATTCCTACCAGAAAATGTGTCAAGACAAATGGTTAACTTGTCAGGATAGTGGTTTTAGTTCATTGTTTCCTAATCTAAAAAGAATTGGAATCTAATTCCAGATGCAGGATGTCTGCACATCACTGCTTTTTTCCATATTGGTAATTCTAATTAAATGCTAATTAATATGTTCAGTGATCAATGCTCATTTGTATTGTATACTCTGAAACAAAAAGCTAAGTGTAAGTGCTGTCCATGAATTCTTGTAGTGCTTTTAGAATTAATGGCTCCTGGAGTAAAAGAAAAACCTGATTGCAGCCTTCTGTGCTTTTTGTTATCCTCCAGATGAAAATATGGTTGTGAGTGGAATGTCTCTTTTAGTAAATGATAACATTGTCTGCCTTTGTAGACTTGAAGACTTAGAACTATTTTTTCCTAGCTTTGGAATAATAAACTGTAATTATCAGAGATACCTGTTGTTTGTTATGACTGCTACAATTAGACTTTCTTTAACATGACGTAGCATTAACTTGAGGTAAATACTGCACGTGTATGTTTGAGTGGGAGGACATGAGTTTCTGGTCACTGTGAATGTGTTTGAAGTTTATTGCCTATATTACATGTATTTAACAATTCTAAGAGTTATCTTTGAGCGAGTAGTGAGTGAGGAAAAGATCCCTGGAGTGATTTAAAGGACTGAATTTATTTATCTGTTTCAGTCTTGATAGTCTGTCTTCAAAACATGTTATTCAGGTGAGAAACCCCAAAAGCTGACCTGTCGGAAGGTGTATTGTGTTTTTACGTTTACTTTTGACACGGGTGTGCTTGCTGTCTGCGTCTTCCGCCACAGCCACAACTGCTGCTATTGTCCCCACTCCTGTTCAGTTGCACACCTCATCAGTCTTACTCTGCACCCAAAGCAGTGTTTAAGAAAGATTGCTGAATGAAATAAATGCTAGGCAAAGTTTTCTGGTGATGTAGGGTAATTTACCCTTTCAGGCCCTATGGCTGTCAGCAGGAATAGCCAGTCATCTTATTAATCTTATGAACCTCCTTTAAATTTTCATAGGGTAGAGACAGGTACTGTGCTTGTCAGAGATACAAGAGACGGGAGAGCTGGGTAGGAGTGGTTCACAGGAAGGAAATAGCTGTTTCCATATGGATGTTGCACTCTGGATTTTGGATCATTTGTTGCCATTCATGTGCCATCATCCAGGCACAGGGGCCTCACTGTGACTGCTTGGGAGCCACATGCTGCTTAGAAGAGTCTGGCTGGTGTAAAGAAATAAGCTCTTTATAACATGTATAACACATGGATCCTGTTTTGCAGACCCTTGTGGGTTTGTTGTTTTTTTGTTTGTTGGGTTTTTTTGGTGGTTTTGTTTGGTTTTGGTGTTTTTTTTTTTTTGTGGTTGTGGTGGTTTTTTGGGATTTGTGTGTGGGTGGTGTTTTTTGTTGTTTTTTTTTTTCTTCTCAGTTTTTCATTTGGGAGGCATTGCAGCAATCTTGGTTGTCTGCAGTGCTCTGTTGAAGGTCACAGTCAGAAGTGGAATAGGTAAAATCCAAGTGGCCATGAAGCTGTGTCTGCAAAAGCCAGTATGACTTTCTTTTGAGATAACACACAGACAGCAAGGTGCTTCCTATGCAGGTGATGAAACCGTAGCTGAGGTTTTGGGAGAGCACTGCTAGATGAATTTGCCTGGGATAGAAAGGCTTTGCCTGAAATAGGAATGCCTTTCACTTAATTCTCTTTTGTTTTCTACCTGGAGCTCTGGGAGACAGTGCCACAGCTACTGCCTTCAAGTGAGAATGTGACATAGTCACCAAATACTAGATTAGTTTATAGAAGTAGAAGCACTACTATCTCCCTCTTTTTTTTTTTTTTCAGACTGGTAACACTCCTATATGAATTCTGATCACTAGTACCACCTCTCCGGTTTAAGTAAAAAAAATGACTGGATCTGAGATGATGGGGGAGATTCAAATGCAGTGCAGGAGCAGAGAAAAGCACTGCAGAACTACTTCTCCATGTCAGCTACTTTTTACATTAAGGGATGAAGTTGTGAGGCACTAGTAGTTATTAAACCAGTAATTGGAGTTTGGAACTGGTGAAAATTTTGTGTCTTCTGCAATTAGATTGTCCCTCAGTTTCTTTTTCTTACAGTGTGCTTCTTTTCTGTACCACAAAATGTCTTAGGAACCTATAAAACAATTCTTTATTTGACTTAGGGAAAATAATTCTTTAGAGCAGTTTAGGTGCTTGAGTACAGTCCAGAAATAGATGTAAATACGTTACACAACTAGAATAAATTTTAAAACATTAAGATGTTATATCACATATTAATGAACGCTGCTTCATTCTGGGTACTTCCATTAAAAGAGAGTATCAATTTGAAATAACTTTTGTAAAAGAAATAACATCTGAACTAACAAGACTACCCCTTAAAATCTGTGGGAGCAGTGTTCTCTAGTTAGGGCATCCAGGGGTTACAGGGCTGTATTTTTTCTGCTGGCATAGCTATGTATAAACGAAAAAAATTGTGTGTTGCATTCATGTAACATTCATGTAATCATCTCTGGTATTGAAGAATAAAAACATAGGAACTGTGCTATCAAAGAGCAAAGGCTGTACAAGTAGTCAGGAAGAGCAGAGTCTTGCAAAGGAAAATAAAATTGTGGTTGAATTGAAGGACAACTTGTGAAGGAAATTAAAATGCATCGTCAGTATGGATCTCATAGTTTGTTACTTCAAAGAAGTATAGGTTTTTTTTTTTTATAGTGACATTGGCATGTGAAATATATTTTAAACAAGTATGTATTTTCTTCTATATTTTAGTAATTCCAGGAGTGATCACTCTGTTAAACAGCCCTCAAACTGAGCATATCCTGTATCAGAAGCTTAAGCCACATCTTCCCTTTTACTTATGTGAGCTGTTGCAATGTTCTGTACTTTGGGCAGTGTAAAATCAAATTTAAAAAATCTCCTATTGACTTAATTGAGACATGGGTCTGATCTAAAGATCGTGCCATGAAATTAATAGAAAAATCTTTCTTTCCATTCAGAAGTTTATTTCTGTTCACATGTTCCATTCACAACATTTGAATTTACAAATGACCAATGTAATTAACATTGCAGCTTTCTGTTGTCCACTGGCAACATGTCTGTAAGCACAAAGCTTTCACCATGAGCAGCAAAAGTTACTTGATGACTTGATTATACTCAAATTCTTGGTAGAGAATTCTTGCTGTTGAATTTCTGGTTTTCCAGCATGTCTGGTACAACTTGCCATTACTTTAGTTTGTGGAATTTTTAACCTAGAATTTGGAGAAGTAAGGAAATTAGAGAAAACCTCTACAAAACTGAGTGTTCCAGGGATTTTTCTTTTAATCTCTTGTAATAAGAAAGTCACCTCCTTTTGCTGGTTTATGGATAACCAAAGTAATTTATATTTAGAGGTGCTGAAGGCAAAAAGTTGTAATTTAAGTGTTCCAAGTGCTGTTCAGTTTTATGTCACCATTGTGATGATCATTGGTTAGTTGGGCTAAGGAGATGGCTGGAAGGATCAGGAGATAGTCGACAAAGCTTTTCTTCTTGAAATTGCAGGTTCTAGAAGTCTAAATCAAGTCATAGTAGATATATGAGGTTGTGGCTGTGTAAGAAGACTCTTGGCTATATTTTGCCAACCCTTGGGTTCTTTTAGAGTTTTATCCGTGA
Organism: Apus apus; assembly: GCF_020740795.1. Classification (NCBI taxonomy): domain Eukaryota; kingdom Metazoa; phylum Chordata; class Aves; order Apodiformes; family Apodidae; genus Apus; species Apus apus. The sequence continues at coordinate 56,725,390 of NC_067285.1, read as the reverse complement.
CCCCTGTGACCTAGAATAAATTTGATGCAAAGGGCTATTTTTAACTATGCCCCCCTTCCCAGTTCCGAGGGGCACACTGCTAACAGGTTATCATGCCTGTGGTGGCAGAAGAGAATGTTTACATTGTGAACGTTAATTGCTTGTAAGCAATTTTTTTATAAATATGTCATGATTTTCTTAACGTGTAGTAGTTTTTTTTAAATCGTTATGTAGTTGAGGAATGTTAATAGGCAGAACTTTCATAAGGACAACTTTCTAGAATATTTCAATTATACAGCTAGCATTATTTTACTTGGTCTCTCTCTGACAGACTATTGTGACGTGGATTGCTATGCATTACACTTATTTGTACCAATAATAAAAGCATTTAAAATAAAATATGAAATTGCTTCTGAGTATTTCCTTCTTTGAGAGGGCTAGATAAATGCAAATTAATGAGGTTAGGGAAATTTTGCTTCACAAGTGATCAAGTAAATCTGGCTTTGCACAGTCTGCGAAACATGATTTTAATAAGACTGTATTACATTTCTGTTGTGCCTGCCATTGTAAAGGGGAATTGGGGAATACGTATTTTTTTAATGAAATTAAAAGTTGTATTAGAACCAGAGGTTTGGGGTTTTTTTTGTAGTCTTTGAGATTGTCATATAATATGAAGAAAATAGTATCTTTTACTGGCAAGTGTGTTTATTTTTTGTTCTTTCTTGTTAAGTATCTGAGCTTGTAGTCTGCACAAGCAGCATGTATACTGAAATTAAAATGGTTTGTTAGAGAAACACATTGACATACATGGCATAGTAAATGTAAATGTTGTCTTTATTTAAAAGGCTCAATAGAGACAACGTGCAAATTAGTATTCTGACTTGACCCAAAGCATTTGAAATGTGGGAATATTTCTTAGCTGTTAAGAAACATTAGTTGTGAAGAGTAGTACAATTATAAGCCGTCTTTAAATCAGATGGTTTATTGGCTCTTGCATCTCAAATGAGGATTATATGGTGATTCTTGGATATTTCTGGTGTGTGTGTGTGCAACTAAAACCTGGTCATGGGCTCTAGATGTTTAATGAGTAGCCATGTCATGCGTGGTGGCAGGCCTAGTACCAAAAATTGTTAAAATAGCTTTGGTGCTGAAAATCCTCCAGTGCTACAAAGCCCAGAAAGAAAAATTAAGCTAACCCTGAGCCCGCTTTCTTGGATGACAAAGCACAGAAATAACAAAGGTATCTGCCTTGCTGTTTTTTTAGGGAAAAATCCAGAGGGTAGGTAAGGCTGGAAGGTGCACCTGGAGAGCAGTGTGGCGTATTGGCAATTTTTGTTCGGGGTCTGGTTCCTGCTGGGAGCAGCAGCAGGTCCTGTTCAAAACCCTAGGCTTCCCTGAAGTTGGAAGGCCAGGAGTGCATCTGCTGGAGGGGTCCATCCAAAGCATCAAATGAGGACATGCAGCAGGTATGTTAAGCAGATGTGGAAAAATGGCCGTATGTCTTTCTGGGAAGGTAATTGGGCAGCAGGGCTTGGCGAGGCGGGGGCGACCGCCACAGGTTGATGGGCAGGTGGTCCCCGGCTTCCAGCGGGCGGGCGCGGGGGGCCTGCCTAATGTGCTGTCTGCCCTGAGGGTCCGGCAGCGCGGCTGGATTATTATGTTAATGCCGGAGCCTGCTGCCCTCTTCCTATCCCAGCTGGGCTCCCTGTTGTTAGGAACTGCTTTGCTCTGACAGTGGAGTAATATACTTCATGATTGAAAGGGCAAAGGGGCTGGCAGGAAAAAAAGAGCAGGTCTGCACAGAGATGTAAATGAAGGGGGAAAGGCTGCAGGAGGGTTGGCGCGTGCTGCGGATAGGAAGTTTATTAGGAAATCAGCAATATAAATGGCTAATTGAATTGTTATTTTCAAGTCCCGTTTCCTGATTTGTTTTTTGTGCATTACCCCCCCTAATGCTGATGTACAGTGAATTCGAAGTGCTTACCAAAGCAGGCACTTAGGTTGATTTATTTTAAACCAAGGTGCTATAATACATTGATACCAGCGTACAATGCTGACAATGGTGTATTTTTCAGGACTTTGATTACTGTTTCATGCTCTACCACTATATTGCTACACTACAGCTTACGAGGTGATATGATTCTTTTATATATTGTAGATAAGTATATCACTCTGAATTTTGTTGTTACTTCCACAAGAGTAGGAGATAGATACAGATTACAGAAATACATTTGTTATGGTGTTAGAGCAAATTGAAGTTTGATTTGACAAGATGATGACTACATTGTGATATTTTTCTGAGGTCTTTTCTGCAATAGAATTGACTAAACAGTGACTCAGTTTTAGAATTACTGTATGTGAGAGATGAAAATCTGTTCCATTAATGTATTTTTTCCCCTCCCATCTTTCCCTGCCTTTTATGAAGCTTCTATCAGTGGCTCGTATTTCAAGTCTACTTAAAGAAATAGCTGTTAACCAAAATTAAACCTTTTAAAGTAAGAGCTGTTTCTGTGAAATGCAGCTAGTGTGTTTTTCAGTTGTTTGGTAAGTGAGGTGCTTTTCTTGTACATTTAGCTGGTACTGGTGTTTGTGTAAGATGTGATTTCTGATTGTTTCTAGTGTTTAAGGTGACTTTTTCTACTCTTCAAACATTTGTTTGGATATCCCAATTCTGTTCATTAGTTTTCTGTTTACATGTATTGCTGCTCTGCAGTGATATTAAGAAAGTGTGTTTGTATTGGCATGGGGACCTCCTGCTGTGCAGGGAAGTTAGCAGCTCTCACGCCTTTGACCTGGCAGTGGTGATTGTACTTCTTAGGTAGTCTTGTCCACTTATGTATCATAGAACACCTTATGTTTTCCACCTTAAGGTGGAAAAGAATTCTGCGTCTAAATTGCTTCTGCAAAGTTAGTTTGTTCTGACTGTAGATACAGGAATTTCTGGGCTTAAATGGTAGGACAGTACTATTTTCCTTCCACACCCCCTTGCCTCATTGGGTGCCCATGATGAATAACTGTCATGGAATATGTTGTAGCAGTATGTGTGTTCCACTGGAGCCTTTGTACTTAAAATTATTGATTTCTTTATTGAGTTCTCCTTGGAGTTCTTTGTGGGCAAATCAAAAAGTGTTGGCCTTGTCTCTACAGTTTATCAGTAAATTGAGAATATAGTTTTAATCACAAAATGCTGGAAAACAGACACGTTAAAAAATAAATGTTTTCCAGCTGAAGGGGTTTTTCCCAATAATTGCATTTCAATTTTTATTATATATATGCACTTGGTTCTTTAGTAACTGCTTTAGAAATAAGGCAATTGGACTGCAAACCATGTCGAGTTGGGAGATTTTCCATTCTCTTTTTCTTCCCCCAGTGTATGCAATTTAGACTTTGTAGAAATGCTTCCTCTTCCTTTCAGGAAAATCTGTATGTAAATATTTTTTCAGGTCAGCTTAACCTGGGTCAGTTTTGCAAACAAATAGTTTTGACTTTGTCCACATTTTTCAGTGTAACTTAGGTACTCGCTTTCATTTCTCTTGATAAACTGATCTCCCTGGCTGTATCTTCTCAGTGCATCATAAGGATTCAATAACAGTGCTGCATTGTAGATCAGCTGAAAAGCTTTGTGCAGAGACAAAGGTGATCTACTGGGCATCAGAGCAGTTCAGCTGCAAGCAGCAAAATACCAAAACAAAATATTTTTAAAAAGAAAATTTAAATCGCCGTATGAAAAGTGGTGATTCTAGAAGGGACAGGCTTAAATTTACATCAAATTTTAAATACTGGAATATCCCTAATACTGGATATCCCAGTTTTCAATCAACACTGGATGTAACTGGAAATGGTAGAAGCTCAGTGAACACTGCCGCAAAGACCGTGTTCAATAGAGACAGCAAGTTTGTAACTTTTTGCAGTAAAACAAGCTTGTGCATTTCTTAGGCTTGTATCCAGCACATCTCTTGGTGAGCTTCTGGTCTGCACAGAATGTCAGCAGAGTTCTGTACACAAAACCCATAGGTTTTAAAGTTTTCTTGTCACCTTTGCTTCAGAGAAGTAATGGCTATATAGTATTCTATCCCATTAGAGACTAAAGTACCTCAAGGAAGTAATATCAATATCTTCACTTTAGTTGAGTCACTATGTATTTTATATATATGTGATATGTATATGAATGAAAATTTCACAGAACAGTTGCAGCATTTCTGTAATTCATTATATACTCCTACTGCTGGCCAAGTAGTTATGAAACCAAGTCCTTGACCCTGAACATGATTGGCATTTGGGTATTAATTCTTGCACTTTAATGAAGACTGCCCCGCTACCCTTTGGACTGGAGGGGGGTATAGCAGTCCTCTTGAAAAATGGAGGCAGCTAGCTGGTTAGAATTTCAAGATGTTTTGAGCATGCTTCAAAGGAAGGTTGGTGGCAAATACCCATATTATAGTTAATCTGTTTTTAGAAAAAAAGCTTGGAGCTTCAGGGGTTACTGATCCACTGTTGAACTCCTTGGGCAAATTTTGGGGGTATGTAAAGATGCACATTTATGCACTTTCTTACTCTATGTATGTGTAAATTCTAGTTATAAGCATTGTTAATTTATGACAAAAGCATCTGAGTAGCATTTAAAAGAAAGCAGTTGTATGAGTCAAGATGGTTCGTTTTTTTCATTCAGGCAGTGGCTATAGTGCTGACCTTTTCTTTATGAGTATGCTACTTTTCTTTGCCTTCTCTTTCTACCTCTGTCACAATATTACGGTGTGCAGAGCTTTGGGTGGGCTCATGAAAAAGGAAATTCCAGTACCCTACAATATAGGCTTACAATAAAACCTAACCTTTGGGCTAGGTTAAAAACACAAAACAGAACCTTTGAGATACAGACTGACATTTGTCGATGAGATGAAAATCTTTGTATCTTTTAACTGTGACCTGTGGCACTTTCTGACATGAGCTCCAGAGATTGGGGTTCATGGATCTGTGCACTGGGCCCCTTTACTTTTTGTTTTACAAAGCTGGTACTTCAGCCAGCCTCCCTGTGCTGTGGCCTTCCTTGCACTCATGTTTTATTTCTCATCTCCTGGCACTGCACTACTAGTAGTGAAGCTGTTCCCAGTGGTGATAATGACAGGGACTTTAATAACAATGCCCTTCTGAGCTGGTTTGGATGGCACAGCAGTTAAAATGTCTGATTCTGCTACTAACTGCTCAGAAAGCAATATGACAGTGGGATATTTATAGAAAAATACTGGTGCAGGCACAGCCTTACAGTTAATGCAAAGGGCACCTTTTAAAAAGTGGCCTTGTGCTTTCATTTCACTTCAGCAGGGAAGTAATACTCTTTGGAGTTGTGGGATGCATTGTTTAACTAGACCTCTAATCATGTTATGGATGATGTGTCTCCAGGAGAATCAGGGGACAAGACCTTTACGTGTTTTTATCACAGCTTAAGATCTCAGAAAATGTGAACTTAAATAAAAGTATGTTTGGGAGGTTGTTATTGCTCTGTATTCTTTTGAGGATACCTTCTACAATTGTTTTTTTTTTTAGGTTTTTTTTTGAGAGAAAATCACTTACAGTTATGAAATGTTTGACCATAAGAGAGGATTGGGTTGGCACAGTTACTTGTATACTGTTGTTCAGCAGAGCCTCCTTTATTAAATCATTGTTCAGCAATCCGTTTGTTCTAGCGTGAGAGCTCATATTTTCACTGCTAAGGTAATAAGTTTTTAGTCACTAACAAATACATGACGTGCATAAGGTTTGTGGGCGGTTTTCATACCAAAGTGTCAGTAATTGTTTCTTTTTTGCTCCGCAATTGTGTAGCACGGTCTGTTTCACAGGCCAAATGTGTGGCTGCTAAGGCTTATACTTTACAGTATGTAGGTAGAAGGGGGAAGTTATCTTCCATTTCCCCATGTGTAGCACAACTATGGGAATGCACTTTCCATTTAGGAAAAAAACATACTGGAAATTTGGCTATATGCCTTCCTGGGAACCCAGAGTTTTCTGGCATGGCAGAGCTGTATGAAGTTTGTGGAGGAGTAGGTCAGATGCTAGAGTGTGGAGTTTGCAGATAGTTATGCACATAGATGCTCAGTATGAGAAAGCATGTGTTGTTATGAGTCTGTCAGCTTTAAATCACTGCTGACTTGAATGTTTACACTGGCACTGGGCAGTAATCTTAATATTTGCACTTACAATTTTTAAGTAGAGGAGAGAAAAAGAGAAACTGCCTCGATTTATTCATGTTGGTATTCAGAAGACCACTGCAGACGTTCAGGTTACTGCTGCGTCAAGAGTGCATGATGTAGAAACAAACATACTGGAAGGCACTGTGGTTTATAAGTGTGATCTTGTGTTTTGTACTGCAGCTGATGGGAAGAGAGGAAAGTTAAGCTACAACTTCAGAGTATCTCTGAACTTGGGAATATGGCTGGTCAAGGATTGTCTCACATAAGGATGAAGCGAGAATACTGGTGGCTGTCTCTGCTGACAGGGCTTCTCATTGATGAAAGGAAATGGACCATGGCTGGTTGGAGGAGGAAATCTCTCCACCTTTGTATCCTGAAGGGATAGATATGAGGTTGCAAAAGATGTGTGTTGCCTGCAATTGTGTTTCTAGATGGGGCCTAGATAGGCCTTTTCCCCTGGTAAGCCTGGTGAGCATTGCACCAGTTTTATTTGCTACACAGCTAAACCACATCTGGTATGGATGGATCTGTCGTGTTTAGGATAAAGCAAAGAAACTATGGACAAAGCAACTCAGCATTGAACAGCTGATAGCCTGGACTGTTCAGGCACTGTACACCATGTCTCATGAGGCGTCTCTTCTCTTCTCTACCCAGGGAGGCCAAGTCTTAATTCTTTCTACGTGGAGATGGACATTCCAGCTCATGACAAAGGTTCTTCCCTCTTGGCTTCCTTCACATGATCTTTGTGATGCTGCTGATGAAAGCTTTTGTTTTCATTCTACTCAGTTATATGAGTAATCTGAAGTAAAATGATGGAGCCATACAGGACAGTGTTGCTTTCCAGCCTTTGCCCAACATGGATTTCTGTTACTAATCTCTATGTTAGTATTGGTGGAAATTTGCAGACTGACACGTAAGCATTCCTGAGGTCTGAATGCTTCATGTTTGCCAACTGAGTTGTTGACAAATGTTTGCATTCTGGTTTAACTGTCTGGAAAAACTTTTATGTATAAACTCTCATGGTTTTAGTCTTCATCTTCTATTGCCACTGAAGGAGCAATACCATGCTGTCTCCAGAACTCCCTTGAGAGAAGTTACAGTTTCTGACAAAAAGAAAGCAAGAGAGTTTTCTTACTCTGTCTCAGTGTTGCTGAAACTATTGGTGAAACAGAGAAATCCTTCAATAGGGAGCGAGCACCAAATACAGTAAATAAGTGCTTCTCAAAAGCCTGCCTTTTGACATCCTTTTGACAGATGGGTTTGTATTTGTAAATATTATTACCATCTGGCAGTGATGGTTATGAGGAGCTACAAAAATGAGGAAGTGAAAGACTGATTTTCAACAGAAAGAACTTGGCTAGTAAGAGGTAGGAGACAATAACTCTGCCAGCAGAGCCCCCAGCTTGTTTCTGTGCCCTGCTTGTGGCTGGTTGCTGAGCCTGGCTGAAGCAGCACAAAATTGGGTTGAAGGTGATGGCAACCTCAGGCAGCCTGTAACAAATGTGTAGTGTGGGCAGCTTCAGACCCATGGCTCAACTAGGTGTTTCAGAGGACATAATTCTGTGGATGACGTTCCCTTGCTGACATGCAAACAAATCACATACAAGTTATTCTGTTTTAATTTTCTGGTGCCTTTTCAGCATAATTTTCATAAAACTGCTGGTTATTGAACATTGTTGAAATAAAGAAGTGTTTCCATACTGTCAGCACAGCTCTAGAGGCAGGTTGGAGATTAGGTAATATCTTTTTCACAGTTAACGAATTGTGTTTGGCCACAGGGAACATAGCATAAAAACATAATCTGCTCCATATCTTGGTGTTTTCCTGTTGGTGTTCTGGGGTTTCTTTGGTTGGTGGGTGTAGGGGTTTTTTGCTTGTGTGTTTTTTGATGTTGTGTGGTAGGGTTTTTTTAAGAGGGTAAGGTCATGTGTGCAGATCCACTTCACTAAAAAAATAGAGTAATTTAGTATTTTTAAAGAGACACAAATTCACATTTTTGTAAGATCTCTTTTGGCTTCAAAATGCAGTTATAAAAGTCTGGGGTTTGGTTGGTTTTGTTAGTTTGTGGGTGTTTTCTTTGGGTTGTTTGTTTTTTTTTTGTGGTGGTGTTTTTTCTTTTATGTAATACCACTGTTGAGGTGCCCTATCACATATAAAACACATAGGGCCAAACATGTAAGATGCATACTGTAATTCTGTTGAATTCAGTATAGACTATATACACCTCAAAGGGTCAAATCTAGGACCTATTTGTTTCTGAGGTGATGCTCAAGTGTTAAAAAGGCATGTGCTTTGCCTTTGAGGGGGCAACTGTGCAGCTGGAAATTTTGTTGAGTAGTTGACACTACCTCTTTTATTTTTGCCATGCTGTAGCAGGATTTTTATATGCATTTTAACAGTTATTTAAGAGTCCCCATATGCTTAGAAAAGAATCTGAATATATGTGCCTTTTTTAAAGCTGCATCATAACTAGGTTATTCCATCAATACAGTAGAACGACTGGGAGCTGCAGTTGGAACAATATGTAAAAATACAGCTTGTAAAAGATTTCCTTTATTAACTGTCATCATCCACAGAATATATGTTCAAATAAACGTTGTGTAATAACTAAATTTGAGATTAATAGGCCCCTTAAGAAACAGCGAAGTCATTCAGGATAGTCAGTGAAAAATAGCCTGCAAGACTGTAACATGCACATATTGTCCTGCTTACATGCTCTCTCCGGTGTCATTCCCATTTATCAATGTCGGCGGGCTCTGTTCTCATTAAAACACTCTTGCACAAAAGCAACTTAATTTTCTTAAGAGAAGAGGACACCTGATTCAATTTAATGCTCAAAACCAGGAACTTGAATACATATATTTTTTCCTGTCTGAACTCAGATGAATAGTTATGAACAGCAACACAGATTAAACCCTATTAGGTATATTTATATTCTGTTTGCAGTAACAGTACTGTGGCAAATAGCTTTCTACAGAGCTGTATCATCTTATTAATGAAAACAGCAGTTAAGACATGAGCTGTGGTAACACTCACATGAGATTTTATTTTTAAATAGGAGATTGAAGGAGTTGTTTAAAGGGACTCTGCCGACTCATTCCAGCTACTTCTGACGTCGTGCCTTCTTCCTCCACCTTCTCGAACTACACTGATCTCTTTGGGTAGATAAAATTTCCTTTTCTGTCCTGTTTGGTCAAACCCATTTCCATCACTTCAGGGGTTTTTTTGTTTGTTTTTTTTTTGGGTTGTTTTTGTTGTTATTGCTTCTCCCTGTCAAATAGGAGGCATGGATCTATTAAATTGGGGGTTTTTTGCAGTAATTCCACTAGAGTCCTTGTCTATCTCCCAATCTTTTCTATTTTTTGGCTTTTTTTCACTTCTTCATTGTGCCGTGTGTGTTGAATAGGATATTTCATCTAGTAGCTGGTACTTGGGGTATATATACCGCTAATGCATGTCTGAAAATTATAAGGTTGATTTGCAGGTAATTTCAGGCAAACACAGATCAGCTTTGTGTGATTCCTAAGCTGCTTTCCTCTGCGACATTTTGAGGCTGTTTAGTTTCATTGCGCTGCATCTGCGGCCTTGGCTCTGGAACGTCCTTTCCACAGAGTTGGGACATCTCAGAGCCAGTCAGGTACTAGGATGCATAGCATGTGCTGCCTGCATCAGCTGTAGGGTGCCTAGGGCACACAGGTTCTGTGTAAGAGTAGGATTGAATCCAGTTAGGAAGGTTACCTTCCTAAAGGCTGCCCAAATAACACTAAAAAATCAAACATTTTAATGTTAAAAAGTATATTTACATATTAATAAAAAAGCCTTTTACTTTTTTGTACGATCCATGTATAAAGCTGTGAGGCCCTTTTGTTTCCCTGTGACTCTGCAGTAAAGGAAATTGCGGTTCCAGTTCAGTTGTACATAACAATTTCATACAAAATCTGCCAATAAAGATAAAATGTTGGGTTTTGACCCAGGTGTTCCAAATGTTGCCAGTGTGTCTTCTCCTTTAATGTAGTCCTGCTACATTATCATAAAAAGATATCCAGTCTAATAAATGGGGAAGTGCTCAACCCCTTCCTTGGTTGTGGCTTTGCCTTTTTCTTCTGTCTTTTACTAGCCTTTGTTGCTATGAGAACTGTCTTGGATCTTACTGCTGTCTATCACTGTTACAAATCCTAGCAGTGTCTTCTGTACCTATGCCTTATATATATTCCAAGATAAGGTGGGAGATGAAGGGCTGAAGCTTTGCACTAGGCTCAGCTATGGGAAGAGGAAAGTTTCTGACAAGTACTGCCAGAGTTCCTTCAGAGGTGGGCTGCTTGCTTCTCACTTGAATGGGCTCCAGGCCAGCCAATCCTCCTTGAAAATGCAGACCAGAGAGAGAGAGTTCCCTCCAGCCCAGTGCCATACTGAGGTGACTGAAATGGTACCTGCTTAATATTAAGTGAATTTGTTGTTCAGTGGAGCTAGTGTGTACTATTTTAAACTCTAGTGAAGATGTATGTTCTCTTCTGTGCTAGCTCTATTAAGAGTACTGGCAGTGACTTTCAGTCTTTGTTGTCTCTGAGTCGATGTAAACTTGAGTAATTTGTCTGGTTGTTACTATTGCTGCTTTTGAATGTGGTCTGACCCTGCATTTCAACACATGGCTATGCATTTACCTTTTGAAAGGATCTTGCCATTGATTTTATAGAGAAATTTCCCCTCATGTTAATGGTAAGTGCAATGAATGGTTTGCAAGCACAGGCAAATCTGAACTTGGAGTATTGATGACACCAAGCTGGGAGGAGTGGCTGACACACCAGAAGGCTGTGCTGCCATTCAGAGAGACTTAGACAGGCTGGAGACTTGGGCGGGGAAAAACCTGATGAAGTTTAACAAGAGCAAGTGTAGAGTTTTGCATTTGGGGAAGAAAAACACCATGCACCAGTACAGGTTGGGGGCTGACCTGCTGGAGAGCAGTGTAGGTGAAAGGGACCTGGGGGTCATGGTAGACAGGAGGATGACCATGAGTCAGCAGTGTGCCCTTGTGGCTAAGAAGGCCAATGGCATCCTGGGGTGTATTAGAAAGGGTGTGGTTAGTAGGTCAAGAGAGGTTCTCCTCCCCCTCTATTCTGCATTGGTGAGGCCACATCTGGAATATTGTGTCCAGTTCTGGGCCCCTCAGTTCAAGAAGGACAGGGAAGTGCTTGAAAGAGTCCAGCGCAGAGCCACAAGGATGATTAAGGGAGTGGAACATCTCCCTTATGAGGAAAGGCTGAGGGAGCTGGGTCTCTTTAGTTTGGAGAAAAGGAGACTGAGGGGGGACCTCATCAATGTTTACAAATATGTAAAGGGTGAGTGTCAAGACGATGGAGTTAAGCTTTTTTCAGTGAAGACCAGTGATAGGACAAGGGGTAATGGATACAAGTTGGAGCATAGGAGGTTTAAGATGAATATCAGGAAAAATTTTTTTACTGTAAGAGTGACAGAGCACTGGAACAGGCTGCCCAGAGAGGTTGTGGAGTCTCCTTCACTGGAGACATTCAAAACCCGCCTGGATGCCTTCCTGTGTGATGTACTCTAGGTGACCCTGCTCTGGCAGGGGGGTTGGACTAGATGATCTTTCGAGGTCCCTTCCAACCCCTATGATTCTATGATTCTATGATTCTATGATTCTAAGGACATCTAAATGTTTTCATGTTTTGTTGTTTGATTTAAGCTGACTGCAGATAGTCTGATATCTGTTGAAGCACAAAAGGAGCAAGCACTAAAAAAAAGTTATACAATAATAGTGACTAATAAATGTTTAAAATAGGAAATTAAAAGTCTAGCTGTGTCATATGTCAGCACTAATGTTTATTTGTATCATACCTCTTAGGATCTCAGAGTGCTTTTTAAGCAATGAATTAATTTAGACAATGCCCTGTGAGGTATGTAGGCAATATTATCCCTCTTGTTAGAAGGGAGTTGGAAGCACAAAGTGTTTACATTCTACAGGGTCATGCTACTAGGTACATTTATTGGAGCAGTGGGTTCAGTTTGCTACTAGTTTGTTTAAGCTGAACCAGAATCATAAATATAAGCCCCAGCTTTGTGGGTATGTGAAAAATTTACTTCTAAATTTATTTTGCAGGGGAAATGTTTGTAAAGAAAACTGCAAATAGATTGATTGACATGTAAGTCCTCCCTCACTGAGGCAAATAATCTGAATGATTACAGCTTAATTTGTGGTCTTCCTGTTTTTTGTGGGGTTTTTTTGTTTTGTTTGTTTGGGGTTTTTTGTTTGTTTTGTGTTGTTGTTTGGTCTTTTTTGTTGTGTGTGGGTTTTTTTCCTTCTTCTTTGGCCTATAATGAGTGTTTAATCATCTGCCATGGACAATTTCTGACACGTTGGAGAAAGGAAATTAAAAATTGCAAATGAGTGTGCTGTGAACTATCGCGAATTATGATTTTTACACATGGCTAGCTGAATACCTGAAACGTGGACTCTGTCTAAGATTCTTGTCTTAGTACCTATTACATACTTGAGAATACTAAAAAAACCCCAGAAGTCTTCCTGGTGCTTCAGGAAGGAAGGAGGAATAGTAGTTTGTTGGTGGCCAAAATATATACCACTGGAACCATCTAGCATCTCTCTTTAAAGCCTTTTCAGATACAGAATTTCTCCTGGAAGTGGAATTGTTTTATCTTAAGTTTATTTTAAGTAATAAAATTTCATGTCTCTAGATGATCCTCAAATTAGGATTGGTAGCCACTGATGTGGCTGAAACTAGATAGACAGTGTTCTTCTAAGTGTATCCGTTCTTGCCAGCTACTGCTTTGTTGTTTGTACATTGTTGAAATGACCAGGAAGATGGTTGAGGGCTGTCAAGCACGAAAGTTATTTCTCTTGCATCACTAGTCATGGTCTGGCAGGCTCACTTGCACTGTAAGCAGGGTCTGGGCTGAGCCTAGCTTCTGGTAGGACTAGATATTTTTGAGAGAGGGATGCAAGTTTAGCATGTTAGGGAAAGAAGGGCTACTTTTTATGCTCCCTGTCAATTTTGTGTGGATTTCACCAGCTTTCCTGAAGAGAGTGAAAGATAGGGTTCTTTGTAGCAGACAGAAATGTAGCTGTCACTGCACACAAAATCTGCATGGGGAGGAGGGGACCATTAAGTTTCCTCCCAGCCTTCTGGTACAGAAGTGGAGCCCAGATGCTTCTGTCTTGCAGATCTTAACAGCTGGTTTACACTGGTTTATGCAGCAAAGACTATTTTGCAAGGAAGAGGTTTTTAAGTGTGCTTAAAAATGGTGTCGGTCCTGCTTCATGAATGCAGAGACTGGATGTAATAAAAGGGACCTTTCTGCATCTTTATCAGATTGAAGTGATCAAATACAATCGGCTTGTGTAAAGGAATGACACATGTCCAACAAATACCAAAAAAACCTGATGGGTTTTATAATATAATGCTAATAGAACCTTAAGAGGGATACATAAGCAAAAGCTACCTAGAAGGAGATCTCCTGCATCAAAACTCGTCCTGTGCAGTTGGTTTGTGTGCATGGGTGTAATGTGGTGTTCTCTTGCCACATGAAATTATGAGCTGCACAGCTTCAAATAGTAGGAGAAAATCCTGATTTAATTCACACTTGTTGAAGAACTGTTTTAAGTAGTACTCTTGCTTTCAGCTGTGATCTCTGGCAAGAGGAGCTGTTTGGACTTGTGCCTCTTTTTTATGTTCAAAAAAAGGCATGCTGATGAGGAAGAGGTGTTAAAATATGTTACTGTAGTTTACAACTGACAAGTATAATGTTTTATTTAGCTGTATCTGTTCAGATGCTCCCTCCACAACATGGAGTGCCATATGCCATTGTCCCTGTTAGTAAGCAAGTCAGCAAAGGTTTCACAGTCTGCATTTGTTTTTGTATTTGGGTGACTGAGGAGCTGTGGTCCAGTGCCATCTTTTATTAATAGGGCCAGCAGAGGAGGAATCTAATGAAATTATCAAAGCTTTGAATTAATTATGAACTCGAATAAGAAAGCTAAGCTCTCTAGAGCCAAGGATCTCATTACCCATTCATTTTCATTGCATCCTCTTACAGAGCAGAAGGCAGGTTCAGCTACAGCTCTTGCCCTGATTTTGGACTTTATTCAAACTTGCTGAACTCACTAGCATCCACTTGTTATTAATCTGTGGCTGGAAGTGTCCAGGGCGATTAATTTGACTCTGCTTTAAATCTTCATGTAAACGGTAGATTTCCCTACTCCCTTTCCTCTTACCTTTGCTGTGTGGCTTTTCATCATCTGACTGGCTGCCATACAAGAGTTTCTGTTCTTTCTTGGTAATTCAGGAAAGCTATTCAAGATTCAACTTTTAACTTCCTGGAATTTAATGAGTTAATGTTAAGAAATAATACTGCTACTTTGTATTTCCTGGATGTTTAGGTAAGCACCAATGCTTCTTAAGTCATTATCAAAATTGTTTATTATTTTAGAAGACTGTGGAGTAAAAAGTAATGATTAGACATTTTGGCCTTTTTGGGGTTTTTGTGGTTTGTTTGTTTGGGGTTGTTTTTTGTTGTGGGTTTTTTGTTAGTTTGTTTTTGTTGTTCCTATTTTAAATTTGTTGGTCAAACTACAGAAACTTCTGAATTTGTCAGTACTTTATTATGACAAACACTTAATTTGCTTGCCTGATTTAACTATTGAAAATGGAATATTAAAGTATCTGAAAATGCAGTGTTATAGTTAAAACAGGTTGAACTTTACATAAGTAAATATGTACAAATGTTTCTGGCAAATTAGAGCAAAAGTAGTAAGACCAAGCTTCTGTGTAATATTCCTAGTTCTTGTGTATAGTCCTTTTAAGTCTACTGGCAAGAATTTTTTGCTCCTTCTTTTGTCCATTTCAGCACATTATTTATGAAAGCATAAGCTAGAACCTATTAGTCTTCATAAGTTACAGGCCACTGGCAATTTTTTAAGCAGCGGCAAACTGCCTAATGGTCTCTGGGTATGTGTGTATTTGGAGAATCTAATAGCTTGTGGGGTGGGGGAATAACATTTTGTTCTTGTACTATAGCTATTTTACCATTGCTGATATTTATCTTTTTCTCTCTTCAGGCAGCTGCTATATTTAATTCTGCTTTTGGAAGTTTTTTGGTAAGTAATGCAGCATTTATAGCAAGTGCTTTAATAGTCTTATTTTTAACAGTATCATTGTGCCATTTTTGCCATTTGGCAAAAATTTAGAATAATCTTTCAATTTATGTCACCATGCCATTAAATGTAGATCTTACAATTTATTTAATTTTTGCTAAACTCTTAAGAAAAGTAGTGAATAAATAGTCTCTGCTTGTAGTAAAGTAATAATGTGTTTACACATCTTAATTTTCTCCTTAATGGGTTAAAAGAATCTATTATTATGCAGATGCTTCAGACATGGGCATCAATATATTGATTTTTCTAATAAGGCCCATCAAATACTCATTATTTTCTATCAAGAGGCCATGGATTTTGAAAAGAAAACATGACCCAGCTGATCAGAGAATAGATGCTAATTTACTCAGTGACATGTCATTTGTTTAGCATATTTCACTGACAGTGAAGCCACTCAGTGTCTCTGAGGAACACACTAAAATAGCTAGATACGGGAAAGCAATCAATCCAACTAGAAATCTGTTTCTCTAAAAAGCTGGAACAGTATTTGTGGTTTAGAAATTATCTGGTGGGGTACAAAGATTCAGAAAGGACACTGTAAAGCACACTAAGTAAATATATTTATGAAGAAAGGAAGAATAGATTTATTTTATTAATGTGTTGTTTAGAGAGACATTAATGAATATTAAATACAAATTACTTTATATATAGGCAAGCTACTGTAACTGATTATTTAGGCAGCTAACGATTTAATTTGTTCTTCTTTACTAAATTTCATGCATGTTTAGAAGCATACATACTGCAATTCCAGTCTTGTGTCCCCCTAAAGGGGATGGTGATGTATAAAATGAATGAACAATAAAAGAATTAGGAAATTAACATCAAAACTGCAAGTACAAAGTAACTCATTTTATTCTTATTTGTTTTATGAAAACCTGGAGTTCGGGAGTTTTAAGTATGTAAAGCTGTACTGTCAAGAGAGGAATTTGCATGACACTTTGAATTTATGCTTTGTGTTGTTTTTTTGCGGGATTAGGTTAAAGTTAGGAGGGCAAATGTACATTTTGTGGGTATAGATGACCATTCACATTTTAAAAATATCAGTTCCCCAATACTTGTTCCTTTTTGTCATCTATCATGTTCTCCTTCAATGGGAAGAAGGTACTTTCTGCCTCAAACTGTGGAATCACAGTGCTAGAGCAACTTTGAAGTTTGTTTATGTGCATGGCATTTTCTCTTGTTGCTTGGCACTAGCTCCAGATTCTCTGCTGTCCTTGGCTTTCCGTTCAGGAGGTTTCTTTGAATACCCAAAGGCCTCAGTTTCAGCTGTCATTAGAAGAATGTCTTTTGACTTCAAATAAGAATTTGGGCCCCAGAGCACCTGACTACAATGCTGATTCCCAGTAAAGCAACATAAACATGTTTTAATTTGTAGAACCTGTTTGTAGCTCTTTGAAGAAATCTCAGTTAGAGAAGCTGTGCTAGTTTGCTTGTTCGTGTAATGCTCTTGATTCTGGTTTTGATCTTAGTTCCATGAGCTGATAATTGGAAAGTTCCTCTTAGATATAATCACCTCATTTCACTTTTTATTAACTTAATTTTTATTTAGTTAGTTTTTAAGAATCTTGGAGCAGTGTCACAGTAAACAATTGTCTTAAAAAAAAGCCTCAGGAAAGAATTTGCAAAGATACTGAAGATCAGCGAGAATCAAACCACAATACTAGATGATTTTTTTCTAATTACTGATTTTTAAAAAAATCACAATTAGAAAGTAAGTGACCACTATTAAGTAACAAATATATACAAACACTTAGACACTTATTGTGGTGTCCTAGTTTGAAATCATGATTATACAGGGCATATCTATGTATGACAGAAAATAAATCACAGATATGTTTACTGAAACCTTTGCTGTTACAAACTTTGCCAGTTACTCAGTTAATAGGATGAATCTTATTACTGAAAATGCAATGAGGTTATAGTAGACCAGGGACTGTAATAAGTAGCCAGAGTATTTTATGAGTTTTACAGTGCTGTAGGTCTACAGGGTGGCCTTTAACTGAGTGGCTTATTGTTTGAAGTCAAAACTATTCAATACAATATGAAAATAATTGGCCTGTTTCTGAGAAGACAATGGAAGTTTCTGATGTTTTTTTTGGAAATCCATTAGTTTATATTGCTGCCTACCTTACAGCTTGGTTATAGGTGGAGATTTATTTCCTGTATCTTTAATCCATGATGAATCTAAATCACATTTGCATTTTTGTTATTAGTTTCTGGTGCTGTGCTGTCTGTGGATAGGCTTAGATGCAGTTTTGTACCTTTGTGACCATAATCATACACATGTCCTGGAGATGATTTGGAAGGATCTGACAATTGGCAAGGCTGCAAGTTTTCTTATGTTTCTTTTCTTACAATGTGTAGCACATGGGCGGGTTGCTGCACTTGCGTGTCGCTGTGACAAAGCCAAGAGGACAGTATGTTGTCTGTTCTCATACTATGCCCTGTGGGCCAGTGCCTGCATATGAGATGGTGTGAATCAAGCTGATTTAAAAGGGCTGAAAGATGTGTGGTGCTTTTCACGCCCCCCCCCCCCCCCCCTTTTTTTTTTTTTTTTTTTTTTTTTAAGACTAGGAAATGATCCTTGAGAAGTTTAATTAAAATGAGTTGTGGAACAGAATGTCTGCAGGAAAAGACTCAGCATAATGATAGAGTGATACTGAGATGAGTTTATTCATATAATAAGGAACCCACTGTGATATGCAAAAGGTAGAAATGCCAAATATGGCTTGATGAGCAGAAATACACAAAGATTAAGCATTTGGAGATTTCTCACTGGTAAGGAGACTTACAAAAACTACGAACCAACTACAAAGCTATTCCTTTTAAACTCCACCAAAGCCCATATTCCTATAATATGCAGGCAAAATAATTCATGGAATGATACTGTACATATTTATACTTAGTTTAATAATGTCCCAAGTCTAATTAAAACACAGTGTTTTAAAGAATTAATTGTTACAGAAAAGTGTTTTTATGTAGCTGGATTAGTAATAACTAACGATAGATGAATTCAATTTACATAAATTTCAGCCAAGAGAATATTTAGAATCATACCACAGAGGATTGCTTTGAGTTAGGTAGTTAATATCATTATCTCCTCCCCTCATTTAAACGGTTTGGTTTGCAATAATTGTGGAACAAAAGTGATTTAAGTTTTGTTGTTTTTTTTTTCTCTTAATGGGGTTTTAATAAAGTCTGATAGCATTTTACTTATACTGGGTGGTTGGTTATCAGCAAGGTGCTACTGTGAATTGTGCAAATGCATGCTGTGGTCTGCTGAGATATAAAGCACTGAGGCAGCTGCTTCCACTTGTAGGAGAGGATGCTTTTGCACCTAAAGGCTAAGGAAACTGTTTGGGGTATTAAGTATGGATCTGGTGAGATACTTAACGTTGTTGCATTACCTTCCTTCCTGAGCATTTCTCTTCTACTTCTGAAGGTTGTGCTGCAACAGAAAAATAATGCTTGTTGATGTCCAAAGCACAGAGCAAGTAGGTGGGATTCTGCAAAACGTGCTGTGCTGATGATTGTTCTGTGGTGTTTGCCTGGGTGGCTCAGTTCTTTGACTTCAAGTTCACCGAGGCGTAATGTGTCATTGAGGCTGTTCTTGCACTGAAGCAGAGATGTGCTTTGTTGCAATGACTCAGTTTGCAATGACAATGTAACATCATGTGCATGGAAGAAGGAGAGGGCCAAAAGTCTAGAAGAGGATATCCTAACAAAACGCTCTGCGCTGCTAGACTAGAAACAGCCTTGTCTGATCTCTTTCTACCTCTCATCAGTTTCCTTTCTGCTTGAGAAAGTGGGCTTGGAAACTCATGGGAGTGTCCAGTTTATGATGTGAGTGAATGTTTTCTGGTTCTTTGATGCTTTGGGGTTAATTGCTGATCCTGAGTCAAACTGTGACAAGCAGTAAGTACGAAAGGAACAGCTATTAGCTTCCCCTTCAACAAAGAGCTGCAACCAAAATCTGAAGGTCTGTGGTAACAGGAAATCAAGAGGAAAAAAGAGGATTCAGAGGTCTTTGCTCTGGTTACCACTGAACTCCTGAAAAAAGAGAGGAAAAGGCAGCTGAAAATGCAGATGTTGGTTGAGACCTCTTATGATGCTGTCTTGGATTAGCTTAGCCTCCTCTATTGAAGTCGATGGGATGGAGTAAGGCATGTGTCCAGGCTACATGTCAGTCTGAAGGAAGGAACCTGTTCCAGGTCTCCGTAATTTCATTAATCTCCGTTTCCCAATTAATTATGTTTGGCTTTGTTTTATCTGACTGTCTTTCTAAGGGGACAGAGCTGGCTCATACTGTTCAAACACTCAAATTTTTTTGATCAGCCACTTGGCTTTTCAAATTAAGGCTAGTGTTTTATATACATTGTCTTAAAAATGAAAGTTAAAGCTAGCAGAAAATGTGGAAGTTAGCTTTTCACATACACACAAAGCCTAGCTGGTTAATGAAAATGTATGGAATTCTTATCTACTCTGCCTTAGCAGGCATAATGATTTACACAGCCTGACAGCACTAGTGCAGCAAGTAAATGCATTAGTCATAGTGTCCATTTTTCTTGCAAATTTGTGACACAAATTTAATTATGGGAATGACCAGCAACTTACAAATCTAATTTTGGTAGGCTGAGCCAACTTTTTTATTTTAATAACAATGGATTTTTTAGCAATGATTTCATTACTATTTAAAGAAATCTACCCGTATGGAAATAGCAAATTGGCTGAATTTATTTACTTTATTTTACCTTAATGGATGTTGAATGGTTTGGGTTTATTTTGGGGTTTTATTTATGATCGCTTTTTAAATCCTAATTTCTAGGATAGATATGCTTATCTGGCTTAATTATTTCTAGCACAAATATTGTAAATATTTCTCTAAAATCAGGCAAATGTTTGTATACCACTTTGTTCCCTCTTAATTGTCTTTGCAGTATGAAAAAGGGTAGAACAGTCATTTGGGATTCCCTTTTTACTGTGCTGCTCTTTACAAGAAAATCTTGCCAGGAAGTCTGTTCACAACAGGTGCTGAATTCTAGATTCAGTCTCATTTAATTTCAAACCGGAGCTGCTTTATGGTGTGTCACTGCAGTTGGAGGAGCTGTGGTCTCCTCTTCCCGTGTGAAGCAGTACAGTTGTGCTGCTGGTCTGTGCTCTGAATCTGATTTGGTTAGTTCTCAAACTTCTGAGCAAGTTCTTCTCCTTGTTAATCATCTACTTGGGAAGCCACCTCAGCCTTGAACAATGGGTTGTTGGTTTGTTGTTGTGTTTTTTTTTCCATGAGTGGAAGGGAATGGTAGGTCATGGCAGCAGTGAGTCTTTGGACCAGATTTTATGTACCTGGCAGGAAGAGTTTGGATTCTGTGGAATTTAAATAATCTTGGGAGCCACTTATGTTGCCTTACTGTAACTTTCTCTGCCTGGTGCTCCATTCTCTCATTGTTACTTAACATCCTCATGTTGATTTCTGCTATCTTGATCTGAAATTTCCAATGTAAGTTTGGGCATCATCAGCTGTTTCCAGATCTGCCAAATAACATTTTGAAATGTGTAGGCCATCACTCTTACTGTGTGTTTGTGCTTTCAGTGTATAGCATGCTCAGTTTAATACCCAAATTTAGTTAGCTTGTACTGTTTTAGTACAAGCAAGGCAGAGGAACAAACCTTATTGTGGCAGAGGCCTGTTAATCTTGAAAAGAGCCCTTGATGTAAATTATTATTTTGAGGGATGGGTAGGTGTGTGCACCTATCGCAATGTTTTCCTATCTGTCTCTCCAAAATCCAAACTGACAGGGTGGGTGCCACTTAGAAAGAGATGCAGAATGTTGTGTTTTGTTTTGTTTTTTTTAAATAAAAAAAGTCTGCTTGTCTGTGAGTAATGCTGGACTCCTTGAAAATAAAACAGGAGGAAGTATAAAGGTATGATCATCAGAAAATTAAGAAGCAGTAAGCCAGATCTTGCTGCTAAGGGACTAAGAGAAATCAGATGGAGGATAACTGAAAATCTGAGTATGATAACACCTAGATGATGTGTGATCTGTCTGATGACACAGTTGATTTGAAAAGACCGATGAAGTCAATAGAGAGTTACACAGCCAGCCAGCTCAGACTGCCTGAGATCCAGCTACCAAGTAACAGCCCTGCTGTTGGTTATCCTTGTGTTAGGGAGAAGGAGGGTATGTAACAGTAACCCAGATGAAAGAAAATGTGCATTTAAATTATCAGAAAAAAAGTATCCTTTTTTTTTTTTCTTTCAACAGCTAAGATGAAAATGCATTAAAATCTCCATAATAACAAAAATAAAACTAACAGCTGCCAAATGTGGAGGGCAGCTGGTCTCAGTGCTTTCTTAGCTTTCCCGTTAGCTTTTGCTATTGAGCATTTAATTAATCTCCCTCGGTCTTATAAGACTCAAGCAGCCAGTTCTTCCAAAAAAAGTAAGGTAGTGATAAGTAGGCCATTACATGTAGCTCTTTGTATTCTCTTTGGAGCCCAAAAATAATTAACTCTCATCTTTTTGAAGAAAAATATATTTGGGTATTCTCCTTTTTCCACTTTTGCATGTGACAGTAGGAAGGGTTTTTTCTTGCACCTGCATTTTTGGTCAGCAACCCCATCTATGCTGTTGCTTGGTGACTGCTTTTGAGAC
Organism: Apus apus; assembly: GCF_020740795.1. Classification (NCBI taxonomy): domain Eukaryota; kingdom Metazoa; phylum Chordata; class Aves; order Apodiformes; family Apodidae; genus Apus; species Apus apus. The sequence goes on along the minus strand of NC_067285.1, from coordinate 56,703,390 downwards.
AGTACATTGAATCCTCCCAATAACTTGAATCCCCCCTTCCCTTATCTTTACTGTTTTTATGGATTAACAGCCTCTCAAGGAAAGAAATACCTGAGGATTCACGTGCAGTAGGATTTCTTAAGTTGGTAAAAGAAGCAACAAAAGTGGAAGTTGCTTGAGAAAATTCGGAGGCAGGATTCAGAGTGTTTGTGGCAAATCAGAAAGATACTGTGGAAGTTGGAGCAGCTTTATTCTTCCAGTCCAGTTGTCATTTATGAATTGCATAGTAAAGGTAGTGAAACTTTTTGATCTAAAACTAGGCATTCAAAATAACTTAAATTTTATCATCTGGTGTATTTCTTCTGATCACATCGTGTAGGGAAACTGGAAATGGAAGTGCCCTCAGACAGATTATGGTACAGTCATCTCTCGTGTTAATGGAAGTTGAATACTGGAAATTTAGAAAAGGCTTGATTCAATTTTAAATTAATGCTAATGAATAAGAGTCAAAAGAGTATGTATCTTTGGGAACTGACATTTGGAGAACATCTAGAGGAGGAAAATGTATGTGTTATGGTATTATATAATCAGGCAATTTGTTGGATTAGCATGTAAATCACATCTATGCTGATACACAGCTTTAGCATAAGACCAAGAAATGTGTAGATATGGCACTTCAGGTCATGCTCTAGTGGCTGAGGTTGTGTGGGGGGGTCTGTAGGTGTTTTTTGGTGGAGTGTCTGTGGTTGGTTGTGTTTGTTTCTTTGGGGTTTTTTTGTGTGCTGATGGTTGGACTTGGTGATCTCAGAGGTCCTTTCCAACCGTGATGATTCTGTGATCAGTTTGTTGTCTAAGATCACTATTGTCATAATTTGTAAAATTAATCATTGCCCTCTTTACTGTGAAATAGTATTTTTATCAGAAGAACATACTTGGTTTGGGCTATTTTTTCTGGTTCTGCTTACTTTTTCTTAATGGTCAAGACTTGAAATAAACAATTACACTAGGCCACAAATTGTGTGCAGATCATAATTTTGAAAAGGTCCTCGTACTCATTGGTGCTGCTTTTGTGTCTTCTGTTTTGCAACAGTTTCCTGTCTTTTTACTCCAAGAGAAAGTAAAATTAACAGGAACAAATATCACTATTTCTGTCAGAAAGATCAGGATTTCTGACTTCTAGTTAAGTCACTGAAGTTTTTATCATGGGATGATGTCATATCACTTCTTTATGTTAGTTTTAAAAAAATGGTTGCACTGAAAAGCTGCTCTATTTGTTTCTGACAAACACATGAAGAAATACTTGCAGGCTTTCTTTAAAAAGGTGAAAATTTATGCTACAAACCTTTGAACAATTTCTTAATAAAAACAAGAGAGATATCATGACTACTATAAGCTGAGTGACTGGAAACCGTTCCCCTTGCTGTCAGGGTGACAAATACTGTCTTAAGAGAAGTGCCAGCTGTTAGGTCAAAAGCTTTCGCAAAGTCTTTAACTCAACTAGCAAGGAAGGCATGGTTATCATAAAAACTGGAACTTCCTTTGGAAATGTGTGGTTTTTTATTATTTATTGTTGGCCTTTTAAAAGGTAATTTTGGGAGACTCATGATCTTTCAGCATGAGACGGCAACAGTTCATTAATTTTTTTGAATGGCTGCACTTGTGTTGTTGCTGAGAGGCTCCCTTTATTATTATTTTTCCTTAGCTCCTTGCAAAGTACCAAAACAACCTACAGCTTTAATCCTTAATGGCACATTTGAAAAAATAATTTTTGTAAAGGAGGGGGAGTAATATTTTAATTAATGGTCTGTCATTACCTGGCTTCCTTTAACACTCTTTTGTCAGTGAAACAGATTTTTCATTTTGACTTTGTGTAAAAACAAGCAAACAGAAAAACCTGAAAAATCCCCACCCCAACAAAACCCAAACCATACTGGAGCTAACGCTTGCGCCTGTCTTGAGACTCGGGCTTGCTCGTGCCCATGAATAAAATCACCTCCCAGCATCTTCTTTCCTTCTCCTTCATTTCAGTGATGATAAGTGTTTATTTCTTACAGTCTTTTTTTAAAAAAGAGTAGAAGCATCACAACATTATTTTTCTAAAATATTTTTCTGAAGTTACCTCTTGGTCAACTCCAGTTTATGGTCTTGTTGCAAGAATGGTTATGTGATGTCCTTTCCCTGTTGAGTTGCTGGAAGTTCAGAATAAATTATCATCTGACTTTATCTATTAAAAACTCAATGTGTTGCACAAAAGAGAGTCAAACACTGCAAAGACTTTGTGAGCTCTGACAAAGTGAAGCATTTGAAAATCTGTTATTTTTTTACATCAAAATAAAAATAATTATTCTTGCTTGTATCTGAATGTGGTAACCACCTTATGTCGAACACAAACAATTGTAGGTTAATATATGAAGATGGATGTTGATTCTACATTTATAAAACAAGTTTCGTATTACCTTCTGGTTTTTCTTGAAAGCTCAACATTAGATACTTTCATTGGATACCTTTGTTCTAGTGTTTAACTTGACCAAGACCAGTTGATAGAGACTGGGAACAGCTCTTTTGCCTGTCATAAACCCACTGGATGAAAGCTTTGTGTGGTTTCACCCCTTCTGCATACTCTTAATATATCACTTTTTACTGTGGTATGATAGAAGTATTAGCATTGATGCCCACTTGAGTGGAAAAGTCTTTCTAGTTTCTTCCTCCTGGTACATTTGAGGTATGTACTAATGGCTTGAAAATGCACACCTTGTCATGCCTCATTGCTTAATTATGGTCTAGTTTCTTTCCCACATTTTTACTAGCGTATGGAAAGCAAATGTTAACTATTTCAAGGAGAAATATATTACATAGAATTAGATAATGTGAATAATGTGAAAGCCAGAGTTTTTTAAAATAACTCCAACCTTTTAATAAAATGAAATGTCAAATATGCGAACATGTCTTTCAAGAAATGATCAAAAAACTGTGAAAAATTTCATATCCTTCTAAAGTCAAATAATTATCCACCATCATATAATTTTTTGTTAGATGGACAGTACAAAGATGAAAGAAAATTTTATAGATAACATTGCCCTTCACAGCTGACTGAAGCAGGTGTTAGAAATGCAGATTAAGCATGCTGACTAAAGACTATATAAATTTGAAGTGAAAATGCCACTGGTCTACTTGCAGTGCCCTGCACATGTGAAGTTTCAGGTAGTTAAATTATTAATTTTATTGTGTGAGATGGGGCAGCAGTTAGAGAAGGTCCTTGTGCATTTATGTTGGGTTTTTTTCCCTGTAGTCTTTTTAACTGTACATGATGAGCAGCTAATAGAATTTGCTTCATCGTGTAAGTTTTGCTGTGGAAAGGGAGTATATGATGCAGCTAGATATATCCACTGTATAAGATTATTGGCCAGTTAGGTGTTTTATGGGAACGCGTGGTGCAAGCACACAAATGTGGTTAAATACAGTTTCTATAAAGGAAGGAGAATAAATGTTGACAGTATTGCTGTACAAATCCTCAGACACTGGGAAATTTGTGATTGGTCCTTTAGCACACTTCTATCAAAGGGGTATAAGGTGTTAATTTACAGGTCATTCTTTTCTGGACTTCATAGGCTTTCTGTGGATATTGCGCTTCATGATCTTCAGGTGCCTTGCTCGTGTGGGTGGTGTGAAGCTTATTGGAGTTTTGGTAGGAGGACACTGGGAGAGGACTGAAGGGTGTTTTCTTCCAGCAACTCAGTAACCTGCTAATAAACTGAAATAGCCTGTGAATTTAATTTTGTCCTGACTTATCAGGTGCCTGGAGCTAGTAATCAATCTGTAGGAGGACTAATTCTCAGATAAATGAGAATTGGAAGTGGATTGAGAGAATCTCTTAGAGAGGAGCAGTACGGAGGCTCTTGCTCAGCACAAGGGACAGTCGGTTTTCTTCTGACTGTGGACTGTTGTGAGGATAGCCTAACATCTGTCTAGTGGGGAAGACAATTAACAGGGAAATGGTGCTGTCCTCTCTCACCTAGAATGTCTGCAAGAAAATAACAGGTTTTGTAGTTTTTCTTAGGAAGTAGTAAGTAGTCCTAGGATCTGCTAGTTCTAAAAGTATGTGGTCATAGAAAAAGTGCTTTTTTGAAAAGCAGACAATTGTCGTGTCCGTTAGCTCATGGGATGTGGTATTTGCACTGGCAGCAGTTCTGCTCTAGCTGGAGAGAGCTACTCCATATTCCATGAATTCTGTATGTGGATTGAGAAAGCTTGGTTATAGTCAGTGGAACAGATATTCAAGTGTCTGTTCAGTGCTTCCTGGGAGATAGCATGCAGATGGCAAAACAATAATTTATAATTTGAAAAGGCTGTAAATGGTTCCAAAAGTTTTACATGTATCTACTTTTCTTCTATAAGAACTACAACAACAAAATTCCAGTTATTTCACTGTTTTCCATACACCTCTACCCACAGGCACCTGGACTTAGCTCTTTTTCTCCTTTCTGTTAACTGATGCTTAGATACACGTGTTTTTGTTCCTTCAGTGATGGTCACTGTATCTTTCCCTGTGCTACAGAACTGAGTACCCTACAGTGAGTGCAAAATCATGTGAAGTGGTATAAAGTCCCTTGAAAGACTACTTGTGTTCATAATACAGATAAGGCAGTATAATAAAGCAGCAAAATAACAATGTAAATTTTACTCTAACCTTAGTTCATGTATTGCATTTCAGTGAGATTTTTCTGGTTATTGACTTTGAGAAACAGCTTTTATCCATCTTTCTTATCTTGCAGACCAATTAAATAAGAGCGAGAGACTGCAGATAATTCATTTTATAGACTATGTAATGTCCCCAACGAAGAACTGCTAAATGAATTAAGTGTAAAATGTATTAATTCCTATTGCCTTCCATATTTTTAGTAGGTAATTAAAAGACAAGCTAAGAGCATCACTGTAACCCAAACAGCTCACAAAATAATAATACCTAGATGAAACTTAGTGTCTATAAAGTAATACCTTATTGCTTAGTTTAGTCACTCAGTTAGTAAAAGTACAAGTATGGTTTTGCTGCGCTTGCTTTTTTTTTTTTTTTTGGTCCCATCCTAATGACAGTATGGGCTTCCCAGCAAAGCTGTTCCATCTGCCATTTTGTCTTCCAGTTCCAAAATCCCATCAATGTGTATATGTATTCAAGTCGGAGAACTAAAACAGAATTTCATTGTTACTATCTCAGTTTGCTTACCCTGAGCAAAGGGGTAGATCTGTCAAAATGGGATACATCACTCCATCTGGAAAAATATATCGGAGTTGTACATCAAGTTGTGACATTATTATTACGTCATAAATGCTTGCAAAGCATTGTGCTCGCTCCTTTTTTATTTTTCAAACTCCTGGTATTAAAATTGTCATGCTAATTCAGACATCAGTGCAGTCCAATGCCAGCTGAACTTGTGTGGAGAGCATGTCAAGCCAATGTTATCAAATAATGTACAGAAAATAATACCATATGTAATATATGGGAGGAGGTATAATTTGTTTTATTTGCTATAGGAATAATTTAAAAAGCTGTTAAAAACCCTTTATAACCTCTTCCAGGGATGGAAAAGGCCATCACTGATAACATCATAGTGTTTTTTTTTTCTGTCTGTTTCATAAAGCTGTTCAAGCACCCCAGATTAGAGTGATACAGATTAAGACTTCAAGGCATATGTTTTGCTACAGTGCTAGTCACTGTCTCTAGGCTGTCCAGATAATTTTTTTTTTTATATTATTAATGCCTGGATTTCTTAAAACCTTGTCAGAGTAAGGAGGAGTTTCTTCCTCTTTGGAGAACCAGCAAGAGGGAGCTCCAGCAGTCATCAGAGTTCAGTTGAGTACTGACATGTCCAAGCAGATTAAAAAGAGGCTTGTGATGGAGAAGGGTTTTGGGACAGGAGAACCTGGGAGAGTGGAAGGTCTAAATTTAAGATGATCTATTGAAGAAGCGTAAGTGGGAGAGAGTTGGCAGATCTCTGGGGAGTGCTTGGATTGTGATGACTTCAGTGCAGAAGGAAGAACAGCAAGTTTTCGGTCAGGCTGGACTGGGGTTTCCCTGAGGCGACCCCTGACATGGAGCTCCTGTTTCGGGAGGATGCACACACCACAAGTGTCTTCCATGTTCCCTCTGCCCAATTGCCACACACCCTCTGCCTGTCTTTTGCTCTCACTCTTGTAATTTCTTTTTGTCATCCGAAATACAAAATGCCTTGTCCATGTAACCATGAGAGCCAACACTAATGTAACATGTTTAAGCTGAGGTGGAAGCATAGCTCTTCAGGGTGTTAACATCAAATAAAAGCTGTTATAGTGGTAAACTTTTGAATTAGATTTTCCAGACTGATTCTGTTACGAATATCCCACTAGAAAAATAATTGGTTTATGACATTACATGATAAAGTTCTCAAACTGAACTCATAAAGAGTTCTGTTTTAATGGATAATCAGGCAGTAGTTTTGTAGAGCCTTTGGACATTACCCTCCAGATTTTACAGGGACTATCTTAAATTGTGGTGAAAAGCTAATCAGCAGGGCTAAGATGCTGAGACATGCCTTGTTCCATTAAGATTCTCCTCATCACCTGTGAATTACTTGACTGAAATACTATTTGGATAGGGATTTAGCAAATTAAAAGTACCTCGAAATATTTCTTTTCTGGATTTATAAGTACTGCACTAGCTTCTCTAGTGCCTGAAGTTTGTGGTGGAGCATCGGTCCTTCTGCCACTCAGGAACTGTGGTTCACGTTGAGCTGTGCATGCCTGGCATAGTGAAGGTACATTGTGGGTGTATTAAAAGCGTGTGGACATAAATGGTTTTGAAGTTTTTTCTGAAAATTATATTCTAAGAATTAGATTTGTATTCTAAGAATTGCACAAAAGCTTGAATCTTGTCTGTGTTAAGAAATAACGTGTCTCAAAAGGATGTGTTCTTTCTGTGCTTACTATTAGCATGTGCAAAAAAGGGTTTTGTACTGAGATCTAGCAGTTGTGCACATAACTGATTGTTTTGCATATTAAATTTGCACTTAGAAGTATAATTATCTGAGTATAGCACACAGCTTTTTCTACTTAGGCCATAATCTCATATAGTATCTGTGTTTACAGTAGCATCTTGTATAGATAACACTACTATCAGGAGCTGGATTGCAGTCTTCCCATACCATTTTTTAATGTGTTGAACACCACTGTACATGCACAAGTAATAACTACGCAGAGAGAATAAACTTTTTCAGTTTAATCTTACGGCAGTATCTTTTTAGAACCTGGGTTTTTTTTATTAGAATTACTCAAAGGTTTTATTGTGTAAATTACAGAAGAAACACTCCTGAAGTCCTTAAGAAAGAACCATTCTTTTCCTCTGCATCATGATAAATGTAGCAATTGTGTGTGTATACTAGAATAGATCATATTGAACATCCCCCGAGCTCTGTTTGCAGACAAGTCCTATCTCCACCATGACAGAATTCCCATAAGAGTTTAAATTATTAATGCCCTGGAATCTGCGGGGTTCAGCAGATATGCTCAGCGTTATTGATGGCAAACTTTATCCCTTTATTTCTAAGACACATAATGAAATAGGGAGTCCCTCAAATAACTGCATTTCGTGTTTAGGCTAATTTTGTAGAGGCCAGTGGGCTTTGCCTTAATGTGTGTAAATACAATTTTTCTCTTTTACAGCAGATTGTGTGGTAGATGGGAATGAGACTGATTTGGCAGTAATTTATGAATCCTTCTAGCATTCTCTGTGTGCTGCACCCTGTGTGGGCAAGATGCTCTAATTACACTTACTCTATATAATGAGAGCTTTTAATGACAATTACTGATAGTTACGGATGTTTAGGGACCTTTTTTTTTTCCTAGCTTAAGATGATGTATTGACTTTTACGAGAAGACTTTAATTTTCACTTTATGCAATATCTCTCCTTCCTCCCCCCAGCCTTCACAACTGATAGGTTGACTGGTGAAGCTGCTAGAGTGTAGCCAGAGAGTTATTGTTCAGTTAATTTAACTTCAGGAGATATGATTTTTCACTATTTTCTTTCTGAATTCATATCTGTACATTCATGTGCTCTTTTTCATTGCAATTTAGTGTTTGGAGTGATGTTACACAACTTGAATTTGTTTTATATAACAAGATAAAAGTCCATTTCACACTGAATATGTCACTGCCATGTTAAGCAAAAACATTTACAAAAGCTTCATTTTTCTCTTAATGTAGTGGCTTAAAAGACATTTTAATATGAAGCTATAGACATTAAATAGGAGTAGGTTTAATATATGTTCCAGTTTTCAACTAAATTAATTACAGGGGCACACTACAAGTATAGTCATAGTCCCAGGTTACAAAGTTGCTTCTCATAGGGCTTGCTCACTTTTTTTTTTAGTAAGGCTGTCAGTATCCTTATTGACTATTGTCTTTAAATATCAACACATATTTGGGCAGCTTCCAGTTTAATGGTCACTTGAGAAAGTGAGCTATCAATAATTGAAAGATCAGTTTAACACTTGTGAGGAAGAGGCAGTTTAAAAGATTATTTTTTTTTTCTTTCACTTTCATTTACTATGTGTTTTAGGGGTATCTTGCTTTGCTTTTGGTTCCTGCTGCTGGCAGTGTTGTATTGATGTGGGAAGTGAAGCCTTCTTGTAATTCCAGGGAAGCAAAAGAAGAGAACAAGAGCGTTGCCTGTTCTCCTTAGCAGCACTTACGGCTGTTCATTCCTATGTATACTCTACAGGTTGCTGTGTCTTCTATTGCCCTAACACAACTAGCAGTGGGACTGGGCTAGAAGACAGACCTGGCCTGAGTATTATAATAACCCTTTCAATGTTTGATGTGGCTTTCTTGTGCTTTGTTGTGTTTTAAATCCTGACCATGGCAGTAGTCTGATTTATCATGCAGCTGTCTTAAGTGAGAAGATGGTGTTCTAGGATGTGGGAACGAAAGTAAAAGGTTGGATGGAAGAGGAAAGAGCATGGCAGCATCTGAAACTCATTTGTAGCTTAAGGCAACACTTAGGAAATCAGACCATAAGAAAGATTGTCTGTATGCTATTTTATCTCTGTGGTCTACGAACCCTGAGGCCTTAGGTCTGATATCAGTATTTTACTAATAATATTTGTGTGCTTCACATTTATTTGCTAATTCTGATAAAGTGGTAATTAAAAGCTTTCATGAAGTCAGTTCAGATCTGCAGTAGATGGAGCTAATTAGTGTGGCACAGTTTTTCAGAAGGAGTTTGTTAGAGGCTTGATTTGTCTCTCTGATAGCATGATGTGCCTTTTCAAAGTATTGAGTGTGTGCAGATGTTTTATGACTGAAGCATTGCAGAGTCTGATGTCTGTTATTTGAGTTGAAGCCTTTGGACCTACTTGGATAACCAAAAGTGCACAGACAAAGGCTGATACAAACAGCCTAGTTAAACATAAAACACCAGTCATCTCCTAGGACCAGTAATAGGAAACAAGAATTCCACTTCCCTGTATTCTGGCATTGGTTCATAAATACTTGGGTGACTAGCACAAAACACACATTGTGTTTTGTTGTATAGGCTGTTTGACCTGAGCCTATAATTAAAGTGGAGCAGGTCTGAATTGCAGTCACCATGGGTAGACATCAGCCTGCCATAGTTGGATCCAATCTCTGAATCCCACAGGCTTACGTAGCCCGGGATGAAGACTATGACTAGTTTTGCTTCCTAGTAGATTACCTCTCGCTTACAAGTCAGATTATGCTTGATGTCATTCCTGAGTTGAGTAAACCTGGCCTTGATGTCATGGAACCAGAATCTTAGTCCAGAGATCAGCAATACACAACATGGCTGCTAAAGGAGATGCTAAAGAAGGATGCAAGTAGCACACACAAGGTCAAGTGCTGGGAGGCACAGCATTGTAAGACTTGTTTGTGAAAAGTGACAGCTCCCAGTTTCTGTTTCCCAGTAATATTTGCAATTGGTAGAAACTAAAAGAACCTCACAGAAAAATGGTATTATCAGCATCTTACTCTTGAAAAGGAGCAGATCTGGGCTTCTGAGTTTCTGGAAGGACTTTGGTCTCTGCAAGCATGCTTAGCCTCCAAGTTCAAAAGTGGAAATGGAGCCTGAAAGGACACCCTTACAAGAATTTTGGCCCAGGCTTAGCCAACCTGTTGTCTATGATGACTATTTTTAGTCTATCATAGGCACACCTTCCCCTTACCTAGTGATGAGTTGAGGCTTTGATTTTCTAATTACTCTGAGCAAGAACCACTTGTCAGGAAAGCAAAGAATCATGGACTTCAGAAAACAAATTTCCTATTCACAATTCTTAACAACAGCTATCCCTGAAAAACTAGAGACTTCAGTTCCCTTATTCTGTCACAGCTTCTGGGAGTCTTGTATATGTGGCAAGCAGTTTTTCCTGCCTTCTTGGCTCAGTGCACATATTTTTTTGGCATTGTTTGATTTCTGTTGCTTACCAAAGGACCAGCCCTTTCAAAACTGGCTGTTTTCTAGATTTGTCTGTGAGCTGCAAATTGGGTGATGCTTTGTGTCTCCACTGTCAGTATTCCTTTCACAAGCCTCTGCCTCTGTGTAATTCAAAATCTATGCCACAATTGGTGGAAAATATACTGGTGTACTCGAGAGGAGTCCTTCTGCACTGGTTTGTCCTGTTTGCTGCCAAACCATCTGCTTGGTGTCAGGCCTCTTCAGCACAGGGAGGCTTCTGGTTGTGTTGGCAGAAGGTGGTGGTGGTGGTCAGCATCAGGGTGATGGCATCATGGATTGTGAATTGAAGCGTCTTTGTAATCCTTAATGCAAAGGCAAAATGTGTATCATGGGGACTGCAGAACCACTGAGAGCATTATGGTGTAGGACAGCATAATATTTGCAAGAAAATGTATTTTTTAAGCTTATGCACTTGAATTTTTTTCTTGGTTAAGAGAAGTTTTTCATCTTAAGAAGGACTGAAAATATGGCTGAGATGGTAAAACTGAATAGGTTTACTGTGACCAGAAAGAAACGCTTCCAAAGAAGTCACAAGTGGACTTAGAAAATTTACCTGCTAGAAATTACGTGTTGGATGTCTCATGTCTTCTCTAGGGAGCTGTCAAGCCTTTTGCTGTCACTGTGGAGTGACTAAAAGTTGTTTCTGTCTAACAAAGATACAGTAGCCTTTTCAGGAAACAAGTTGGGGAGCAGGTTTGAGGTTATATCCTTTGCTCAGGCTTGTCAGTATAAACTATAGGTTGTTAGGTCAAAGGCTGTTGGTTGTTATGGTACCTGCCACAGTAAGAACTTTCTGTGGGGTCCTGCAGGAGACTTGAGTGGTGCAAGTTTTATTTTCTACAGTCCTGAACAATGATGAAATGGCTGGGAGAGGGGTATTTGGTGGGATGCTTTAATAGAGTTTCTATAGTAAGTCAAGCCAGAGGCACTTTACCATAAATTCCAGATCATTAGAAATGCACTGATTTCAATAGGTAGTTTGGATGAATGGAACTAAAAACATGAAAATCAAACTGGTCAAAATAAGAACTTGAACTTTTAAAAGAAATGTTATAATTTGGGAGCCAACCTTGTTTGGAAAAAAAATGAGGGCAGAAAGATGGGTTTCAAAGTAGGTCAAAATGGGCATCAGGCAGTTCTGTGAGTTTCAGGGATGGCATCTCAGCTCTTTGCAGGTTGTTGCTGATGCCTGGCAACATTGAAGAACATTAAACTTCTAGCTTTGCTTGCTCTGCCTTTTTGGTAAATCAAGCAATGTGCTTCAAATGTTGCAGCCATGTTTTAAATAAGGGGTAGCTTTTCATAAATGTGTTTACTCTGTCATTTCAAGTTACCCTGTCTTTTGAGGGTTCTTTCGGTAGATAGAGACAGGGTGCTCAGAATGACAAATGTTCCTGTTCAGTGACTGTCAGGATTTCTTTTTTTTTACAGGCACTTTTTTTTTTTAACAGCATTTTCAAAAGGCAAGTGTGATCCAGCAAAACAGGATTTTATTTTTTTTTAATTTAAATTTTTTTTTTTTAATTGTCTGAGGTATAATCCTTCACTGAATTCTCTGGTGATGAAGCCAGTTTAAGAGGTGATGACCCTGCTTTCAGCTCCTCTCCTGCTGCAGAAAAAAAGGTGCCAATATATTGTTTTCTTGGGCCATGCTTTAGACAGTGAAACGAGCCGAGTTTAAAAACAAAAACCTGGGTTTTATTTCTCCCCACTTGGATTGTGTCTGTAATCCATTTTAGAAATGAACTCGTGTGTGCCTGAAGAAGAGGTGATGGTTAACTGTGGACAAAGGAGAGGAGGCTAAGGAGAACAGTTTATTAGTCAGCTTGGCTAGAGCAGACTGAAGTGAAGCTGTGTCTTGTGTAGACATAAAAGGTAGAATTCTGCCCTGATAAAAAATAAATGGAAAAGTCTTTTCTGGTGCCAAAGTGCAAGGGTTCTTTAAAGTTTTCCTACAGAACAAGAGTTAAAAGGAACAGTTGTTACTTGGGGGGTTTGGATAAGGTTTTTTGGGAGGTTTTTTGGTAGCGTATTTTGAAGTTTATCTTGTCAAGTGCTGAAGCACTCCAAGCTTTAGCTAGGAAAAAACAACCACGCATGCTTCATCTCTCTCGTCAACCTTATATTGACCTTATTGCTCTCTACAACTACCTGGTGGGAGGCTGTAGCAAGGTGAGTGTTGGACTCCTCTCCCAAGTAACAAGCAATAGAACAAGAGGAAATTGGCCTCAAGTTGCACCAGCGGAGACTTAAATTGGATATTAGGAAAAATTTCTTCACTGAAAGGGTTGTCAGGCACTGGGAGGGGCTGCCCAGGGAAGTGGTAGAGTCAGCATCCCTGGAGGCATTCAAAAGATATGTAGATGTGGTGCTTAGGGACATGGTTTAGTGGTCAACTTGGCAGCATTAGTTTCTAAATGTTTGAACTAGATGATCTGAAAGGTCTTTTATGACCTAAATGATTCTATGATATTTAATTCCAGTCTTGAGATTTGTTAATGGCTAGAAAAATGGAAAAAACCTCATACACTTACTCATATATGGTCTTTCTGGTAGTAATGTCCTCGTGGCTCTACTGGGTTCCCTCCCTGAGCTGCATGTCGTATCAGGTACACAATATTCTTTCTTTCCATAACTACGATTAATGTCTTCTCAGCTGGAGAAATGTTACTGCTTTCAAGCCCTTTTTGCTTAAATGGAACATCTGCAAATATTTTTGAGATAATATGAATTCTCAAATGCTGGATTTGAGTTGAGATACAAAATAGCACTAAATGGGGATAAAAATACAAGTAGAACAGTTAATATATTGTCAACACTGTTTAGTGGGTTTTTTTAAAGCTATTAAAGTTCCTAAGTGCCAGTGATATATTTTAATATCTGTGAGATATGTCACTGTCAGCATTTGACTCAGGTCCGACAACAATGCTCTCGATCCCCTCCCTCTCCCATCCAGGTAGGGAAGGAGAGAGAGAAGAAGAGAGAGACTTGGCTGGATTGAAAACTAAATTACACAGCTTTAATTAAACACTAATGATATAAGAAAATATATACAATTATATTCAAATATGTTCAGATATCTGCAAAAGCCTCTCGTCTCCCCCCACCCCCAGCCACTCCCACAGCATCTCCTGAGCTGAAACAGTCCCGAGAAATCCTGGAGCTGGTGCTGGAGAAAGCACAGAGTGATGAGGGTCAGGAGAGCTTGAGCCTAAGGGTCAAAGGTGATGGATGGACAGAGTCTTCCCCGGACACCGGCCGTGGATGGAAGAGAAGGGATGAAGCAGGAAGGAATTTGTCTTCTGTGATCTCTGACCTTCCTCTGAGCTTACGTAGATACATGGAATGGAATATCTCTGGCCAACTTTGCTGTCTGTCTAACTCGGCCTCCTACCAGGGGGCGGGTCACAGATCTCCCCGTAGTGTCTGAGCCAGCAGAGTGAAGGTGCGACCTTGAAGACCCAGCAGTTAGAAAAACATTCCACTCTTATCAGCCTTAGCTGGAAGGCTCTGTGACTAGTTAAAAGAAAGCTTACTGAAGGAAAAAAAAAAAATCAGTAAAAGGAAAATTGGCTTAATCCTGGCTCAAACCAGGACAGTCACACAGATTAAAACTTTGTAATGCTTCTGAGGGGCATGGGTATTACCGGAACAGGTTCAGAAGAAGCCTGCTAGAGTACTCAATACAGATGGAACCTGAACTCTTCTGACTTCTGTGCCAGAAATTAGAGGAGAAATGTCCTTTGTGAGTACCAATGTTGTATCAGTGGAGTTGTGGGCAATGTTGCTCCAGAGGGGACATCTTACCTATCTTACCTGCTGCTTGATGAAGCAAAGTGGGGGAATCCTCAGTCCCCATTTTTTTATGGACAGGTCTTCTTATCCCCCAAATGGAGAACAAAGAAACAGTCTTTTCTGTATTAATCATTGTTAATATTAAGTGTGACGTACATGTAACACAGAATATTCTTTGTTTCTCCTTTTAGTAACCAGCCCCTTATCAAATGACAGTTTTTACCTTCCTTGTACTCAAGCAATAGCAGTCAACACAAAATTAATGCACATTTAACAATTCTTCTTCGTGCATCATCTTTGTCAGCCCATTACACATAATGTTATGTTAAATGCTTTGAATGCTCTGGATGTGCCCTTTGCAAAGTCTTGTCTTGTGCTAGATCTCAATACCTTGTACTTGAACTCACTATACAAATATCTGCTGAATCCATTCTGTTCTGGAGCACACGAACAGCTAGGTGCCCTTGTTCACTTCATGCCATTACTATTAACTTCTGTGACTCTCTAGGGATCTCTGTTAAAAAAAAAAAAAAAGTTGGGGAAAAAAAAAAAAGGCAACCAAACCACACAAACTGCCTCATATATCTATCTGTCTCTTGGCTTTTTTTTCTGTCCCCTGGGATTTTTTAATATATGTCTCATAAGCTAGGTTATAGACTTTTGGAGAAAGAAACTGCCTGATACGTTCATACAGTTCACTGCACATTGGTTTGTCTAACCATTTGGCTCTACTGTAAAACAAACAATTCAAATAACTTGAGTTCTAGCGCTGAGAGTCCCCTGTTAATTTGTAGGTAAGCACTCATATCTTCCTTACTATTCTTTTGTTTCTCCTGTACATGTGTATGAAGGTTGCATACAGATGAAATAGGAGACCGATTAACTGGCAGTGTAGAACAAATCAGTGAAACTGGCTACTCTGGCTGTTTGACAACCATTTGCATACTAAACTGAACAAAAAGGAGACGTGCTCTTTAGTCTGTTTCAGTCACAGCAGCCCAATGAATTATCTTTATCTGTGTAAGATATTAAACATAATTTGTGCTTGAGGTTTTTTTATATAATTTTAAAGATAATTTGTTGGTGCTTTGGTACAAAAAGGAGGATTTCAGTTTTCTGTATTAATTTGAGGTTGTGCCATTTCTTTGAACCTACTTGGATAATATTCCTTTCTGGCATTTGATTATACAGATAATATTGGAGGTGAGAGAGAGTGTTAAAAATTGTGTACAAGAAAAGCATCTACAAAACACCATTCATTCCTTTAATTAACATTTAGCTGCCTGAGTTCTCTCCGTATGTAATCAAGGCAACATTTAAGAAAATATTGTATTCGAGCATGCCATTTCATAGAGGAAAGACAGAGAGAGTTTGCCAGGGCAAAGGGCAAGGTCATCAATTTGTATTCACTGAATGTGACATATATTGCATAAAGAGGATTTGATCAAACCTTTTAAATGTACTTTGTTCAAGAGGTTGAAAGGAATACTGCTATAATTGTCTACACTGTACTGGCATAAGAAGGACAGATGGCTACTAGGGAACTGTTCACAGGTTTTCCCTTCAAATGGTTGCAGGTATATGATAAGGAAAATCCTGTTTTCAGATGGGATTGCATTGATGTCAGTACATCAAACACATACATTCATCTGCAGCATTTCCCCTAAACCAGATGCACTAATGTAGAACTAAGTGATACTGTAATTAATGTACTGGGTTTTTTTTTGTTGTTTTAGGAATATTTTTTTTCACACAAGTTATTACTGTCCTTAATTTTGAGACTGTGCATGTCCCAAGATGGGGATAAGCACATAAAACATACAAGTGGCTGTGTTCTCTGTATTGTTGGCTGTGGATGGTTGTACAGTTTAAGTAAAGCGATTCACCTTTTATCATATCTGATTCACAATGTTATATTTTAAAAGTATGGTGGTTTGTGTTTTTTGCCTTGTATATACCCATTATCTGGATAGTTAACTTTTCAGGTGGCTTCAGCACTGGAACAAGATTTTATGTTTATATTAATAATTTTTATTTTTCTAAGTCTTCCACACTTCTTTTTTTGTCAGTGAATGCATTTTCATTTACTGTGCATGTGTCCTGGTCATCTGAGATTCTGTAGTATTTTGCTGTGCTTGAAAACCTTTCCCTGTTGAACACCACTTTATTCTATTGGGTATCAGATTTTGTTCCAGAATTTGTTTTTATTTGTCCTCTTTGTCCAAAAGAATAAATATTGTGTTGGAGGAAAATCTGATACATTTTGCTAGCAGTTCTGTAATACTGAAGTGCATAATTTGGCAAGAGCTTGGGGCTATTCTCCTAGCTGTTAGACATTTTACATCACTCAACCACCAGCAAGTACATCTTGATTCATTAGAAAACTGTGAATGGGTAGGCTTTGTTTTCTCTGTAGCCTGGAAATATTCATTCAGGAGGAGAGCAGTGTCCATTATGGTGTCTTTGCTGTCTGTGGAAGAAACTGATGCATGTTGCTGAGGCAGCAGATCAGCAGAAGGCATCTAATTGCTAACAGAGTTGGCATATCTCAAATATATTCAGACTGATTGAGGGGTTTGGAGATTGTAACTGCAAGTGTGCTCACTGAGGCTTGTACTGTGGAGGGATTTCTAGATTCTGTGCCTGAGTTACTCAGAAGATGACTTCAGTGGAAAGGGAGCTTTTGTGCCTCTTTGGTGTTTTAGCCTGTTTTTTAACTCACTGTTCCTTCATAGCTCTATCTGCAGATTATTAGGGAGCTTTCTGTTGGATCTATTATTCAAAGATTTAATTAAACTGTACAGTTTAAGTAATCTGTCATCTTAATTTCTAAAATTCTTCTAGTGTGTAGGCAATAAACCAACAGAGATTCTGTGGTTGCTTAGCTTTATTGAGTCTGGGTGGAAACAAATAATATGTTCTTTTAGTGAAAATGTTTATACATGATGGCAGAGATTGTATTGCAGCAGACTTAAAAACTGCAGTACTGGGATTGACCCAATACTCTTTGTCGGCGGCCAAGGGCATATATTTAAGGAATACTGTATTTAAAGTTCAATGAATTAGTGTATGGCACTTTCCCCTAAAGTTCTTGCACTCTCCCGATCTGTATATCCTAAGCTGGTTATAATTTCTGCATATGTATTACATTTCAACAGGTTTATCTTCTGTGAACTTGTCTTGTTTTCTCTTCAACCGAAGTACCAAGGTTTACAACCAAGGTTGTAAAAGATAAGTAGTTTTAAGGAAGAAATGTCTGGGATGATTGTTCTTCTATTAGGTGTAACCAGAAGGTTCTGACATTTCTCTATATGTTGACTGTGCTTACTAGCTGCTACACTGGGTATTTCATTGAAATAGTAGGGCATTGGTATCTCAATGGCTCACAACACCAAAAAGAAAACAGCTCTTTGAGTGCCTTAAGAAGTAAAAAACACTATCTGCAGGAACAAGGAATAGCTTTAGTGCCTGATTTGAGATAAGCATCGGAAAAACTTACATTTGTAAACTTGGTTAGGATTGTCATTCACTAAAATCATCCTCTTCCGGAGACTCGTTAAAAGTCTTGCTTTTGGAATAAGGAACAGACTGGAACTGTCTGGGCAAAGGCTTATATATGTAACCTGTCCTTCCTCTGTTTTTTCCCTTTGTTACTTCGAATATTTGCGTTCTGATAATTTCAACCGTGTATCTTTATTTTTCAAACAAAATTTCTGTGCAAAACAGTATGTTTCACTAGTCAAAAGCATGTAATTTCAATTGTACCTTCAAAACAAGTCACAAGATGCAACTATGTGCACATACAGAAATGCATGTGTGCACTGTTTGACAAGTTAGCTATTGATAGAAAAGGGGAGTGCAAATGTAACAAAGAATAACTGAACAGGTTCTTTTAAGCTCCCTTCACAACAAACATCAAAGAAAAATGCACTGCCACCTGTTAAAATGTTACGAAAGGTTAGCAAGTTTGCATTGTTGTTTACTAAATTGTTTTGCTCTTTTAAATCAAAGTTAACTAGTTCAGACATGGTTTTATTTCAATAGGTGGATCCTCTCTACTTCTGACATTCTTACTGTTGTTGGGATAGGAGGTGCCTTTCTGTTTCATGCTCATTTAGTCTTTCTGGGGCGTTCTAAAAAAGCTGAGATAATAGTGTTTGGTTATCTGGTGTTTTTTTAATGTAGCAATCACTAAAAAAAATAAAAGAATTAAGCAGAGTACTTACGAAAAGTCATTGCTGATGCTTTCAGTGTATGCTCACTATTTTGAGCATGTGTGTGCTAACAGGACTTGCATATGTATGTTTTGTAATCTGTAGAGGCTGAAAAAAAGGTGGCTTATCTGAAATATCTCATGCCAACAAAAATTTTCTTCAGTCTACACATTCTTTGGTTCAAATACAATTATTTTTATCAATATTTTTCCCTTGTATCATTGTATTGTTCAGCTCAGTTAGAGCTTGAAAGCCTAAATGTGTGTAAGCAAATGTATGATACAGTACTACACTAAGGAAGCTGTCCAGTTGTTTTCTGGTGTTGGTTGGCTCTGAGTACTTGTAAGTAATCCTGAGATATTCGTAGGTTAAAGGAAAGGTATTGCTGATAGACAGTGCCAGGCTCAGGAAATATGGGCAAACCCCATTATATGATACCAGCTCAATGTTTTGATCCAGAAGAGTGGATAACTAGCATCTGTGCAGTCAGATTAAGAACTAGGATGAAGGAATGCCCAAACATTGCAGTAGAGCTGTGGCTTCAAGGGCCCTGGGGGCATCTTATTTTATGAAGAATGGGCAGGACTAAAACTCCCATTTCTTGCTGACTCACTCAGGTGTCCAAACACTGGCAAGAGGTACTCTATATTCCATTTTCTGGTATTTGCAGTCAGGGTCCCATGAAGCCCAGAATAAGTTGTTTACCTTGTACATGTCAAACATAAATGAAAATGAACTCTTCATGTGAAGCACTTGTGTTTCTTTCCCTTTCCATTGTTCTGAACAAAGCAAGGATGCATCAGTTTGCCAATCCAGACTTTCACCACCCCTGTGAAATGGAACATGTTTGCAAAGTGCACTGTGATAAAGATAAGCTGCTTTCTCTCTTCTTTACTGCACCTGAAGTCCAGTTGGGTAAATCTCTAGTACAAACATGAGCTGCAGAAGGTGAGGAACAGCAGATTCTCCTAAGCAGAATTTCAAGATAAGGTGGTAAACTAAATAAATTCGAACTTCTTTCTGTGGCCACACTTGACAGCACAGAAGAGAAGGTAACGTTTGGCTTGAAGCATAGGAAGAAAATACAGCTTCTGCTTACAAATTTACTTAATACGTGAAAGGATATAGAAAACAAAAACCTTAATTTATGTTTTTATTCAAGATACATTAATAGGAAAATGGAAAGAAAAAAGTTTAATTGCTGGTATTTATTCTGTGTCTGCAAAGCCTACCATTGTTTTTGTTCTTAGTACTGTACAATTTTAAAGTAGCAGCACAGTAAGTTGGATCCTGGTTTGACTTTATGTGCCTCGCTGTTCAGCTCAGTGGTTTCCCTGTAGAAACAGAAACTGACACTGCCTTGCTTGAATTTTCTTCAATCAATATTAGTGTGGCACAATACAAATTATACAGTAGAATAGTATTAAAGAAAAGCTTATCAGATACAGATGGCTAGAGAAACAGGTTTTTGTTTAAGAGCTTTCAAAGCATTCTTTACAAGTGATATGGGACCCCATCAAATGAATTGTGTGTTTTGTTACATCTTTAGATGCAGACATTCTTTTCAGCTGGTTTTAGTAGTGTATAATTCCTGCATATAAAAGTTTGTAGACTAAATTAGTGTTACTGTACATCTAAATGTAGCTATATAAAAATATTTATACATATATCTCTGTAGCTTTTAGAACAAACCCTCAGAGGTTATGCATTGTGTGAGTGCAAGTCTACAGCAGCAAAACTGTTAATTTGCCTGACTAGGAATATTAACCATACTATATCCAATAACTGCCAGGAACAATTCCCCACCATTCCCTGTGACTTCATTTTAATTGATTTTTTTTCAAGTTCCAGCTTCTGAGATTTCGTTTACTCTGACAGAATGTTTATTAAATGTGTAAAAAGAAAATTGTTTTGTAAATTGTTTCCGAGAGTGTTTTTTATCTTCCATAAATTGGTGGCTCATTTAACATTTTCCATATACCTTTGTTTTCCACCCTGTGCTCTGCCTCATTTGTTTTCTTATTGGATTTGATGATTAAATACTGATCAGCTGCTGGTCTGATCAGCTGTGCATATTGCTTTCCTTTAAACATTGTTCATATACACCCTGAGGACAGGGTTACGTTCACCGTTATAAACAGAATGGAGTGGTGTTTAATGGTCCCATTTGATCTGTTTTATAGAGGATGGTGAGCTCCACAATGAACATTTGTAAAACTGATCATTGAAATAGACCTTTGTGTTACAGGAGAAATAAATGACACACAACAGTCCAAAAGGGACTGTTGGCTGGTTGCTTTACATTGCAGAGATGTAGCTTGTGTTGAGGCCTCTGATGCTAAACAGAGTATTGGTAATGCTTTTATGGGGACTTTCTTCTGTCTTGCTCTCTTTTCTCTATAAGATACTATACACTTGATCATAATAATAATAATGTGTCATGTGTTGCTGTGAGGATTCATGCAGGATCATGTGTGATTTACATATAAATCTAAACTATTACTTACTCTTTGAAAAGCAGAGGTAACTTGTGCAAGTGTTTACAGAATCACAGAATTTTTGGTGTTGGAAGGGACCTTAAAGATCATGGAGTTCCAACACCCCTGCGTGGGCAGGGACACCTTTCACTAGAACAGGCTGCTCAGAGCCCCATCCAACCTGCCCTTCAACACCTCCAGGGATGGAGCCCCCACAACATCTCAGGGCTGCCTGTTCATGTCTAACCACCCTTACACTGAAGAATTTATGCCTGATGTCTAACCTAAATCTTTCTTCTTTCAGCTTAAAACCATTACCCCTAGTCCTCTCACTGCAAGCCCCTGTAAAAAAAGCCTCCCCAGTTTACTGACTACTGTTAAGTGCTACCTCTGAATTATTTTTAAAAAATCATGATAGTGAAGGAAATCCTCTCAGGTTTTAGACTGTACTTCAATTGGAATGCTAGTCTGTTTTCTGGGAGATACTGTAATATTTTATTTCTGCTTGAAACGTTTATTTCTGAGAAGCCAAATCCTATGAAATCACTGGAAGTGTAACTGGAAAAAGGAACATCTTAAAAGCTGGTGTTGTGTACAGTTCCAATCATGGGAACCATAGTGAATTCATAAGTTTTGGTAGACTGGGACAGTTCGTGCCATGGCTAATTTCAGCACTCCATTTTTCAAATTCAGTCCTGTTCTAAATCCATTGGAATCAGTGTATTTACAGTGGTGTAAAGCTGGAACATTGCACCAGTGAAACATACGTTTTCATTTGTTTGCCCATAGCTACAAATGAATGGTGCCTGCTGACTCCAGTGAGAGCCCCAGTTAGTAATTCCAGGGCTGGATTTGTTTTTTAATTGTTTATCTCTATTTCTGAAGTACATTCAGAATTAGCTGAACGGTTCAGTAATTCTGTAAAGTGTTTGTTCTTCCAAGGACAATTTTAATCTCTTTGTTGTTGGCTTGGAGACAGTAATGCTGGTTTGATAACAGTAAGTTCTGCTGTTAAGCTTTCAAGCATAGTTTGTGATACAGTGAGACTTTTTGCAGGTATTTACAGCATGTGGGATGATGAATATTAGTTCAGGAATGCAGTTGTCATTTTAAGTATGCATTAGTAGCTTTAGTAGCTTGGTCTCTTTTTAATATTTTTTATTTTTTATTTAACTGCTTCTAGGTACCCCTGTCTGTCCATAGTGAACTAAGTAGCTTCAAAAAACTAGTCGGTGGGAGTTTTGCATCTAAGCTGCTTGATCCTTGATAATCTAATGAGCTAGGTGTGGTTATGATGAGTATTATTTAACATCTTTTTGCAGTGCGTGGATCTGTGGCAGGTGTTTAGAGGCATTCCCTGGCTCTTGCTTCCAACTGCTGATCAACTTTTTATTGGCTCTATAATGTAAAAACAGGTACCAGAACATGATACCCATCCTTCGGTAAATAACCTGATGAGGCAAGTGCTCATCACTGTGTGTAGAAAGTAAACACAGAGGTACTTTTCTCAGTCAAGCTGGCAGCAGCTGTGGGCATGCAGAATAGAGGAATATTAGATTGGACAGTAGGAAGAATTTCAGTACTGAAAGGGTTGTCAGGTATTGGAACAGGCTGCCCAGGGCAGTGGTGGAGTCACCATCCCTGAAGGTATTAAAGAGCCATATAGATGTAGTAGTTAGGGATATGGTTTAGTTAAGGACTTGTCAGTGTTAGGTTGAAGGTTGGACTCGGTGATCTTTAAGGTCTTTTCCAACCAAGGTAATTCTGTGATTCTGTTATATTAGACACCTCTGTCTTTTTACTGGCAATGCTATTTGGCAGACACAGACTTGCTGTAGCTTAGAGAGATTATGAGATTTGATGGTATACAACTTAAGATTCAGGTAACTCATTTCTACTCTGGTAGGCACTACCCTTTGATAGTCTTTGGTAATTTTATTCTTTCACTTATTTTTAATTTTCTTTTTTTTCCTCTTTAGATTTTGCTCATGCTTTGACGTTTAGAAAATGCACAAATGTAGGAAATTATGCCATATTTGTCTGAAGGTCTGTGCATGCACGTACATTGCATAAGGAATGTACCTACCTACCCAGGACGCAGCTGAACAGAAAACCCCCTAGCCAGCTCTGTACCTTGGTTTTGCAGAATTGGTGCTTCTACACGCCCTGAGTATGTTACAGTAGCTAGGCTCGTTGTGCCTAGTGTCCTAGCTGGGTGTTTGTTCTGACCCATGTAAAACAGGTAGATACAAACTAGGACTGAAAACTTCACAGAGTCAACTTTATGGTTGACTTGATGATTGACCTGAATGGTCTTTTCCAGCCTAAATGTTTCTATGATAATAGACATCTTCTGTATACTTTGGGAGGAGCATTTACACCATATAACTTCAGTGCCCAAGTTACACTTCAGATGGTGTTTAAATACAAAGCCCTCCTAACCTACGTGTTTAACTTGTATGTCATGATGTTAAGGGTCAAGTACCCCTCCCTGGCAACACACTGTGTTTAATAGAGTAATGTACCATAATGTAAATTGGAAATAATTAATCTTGTGCATGTATTAGATTTTTAGAAACAGGCTTAAATTAATTTCTTTTTTTTTCCTGTAGTTTGAGCAGCTTTTCAGATTTTTCTGCATTCTTAATTTCTCAGCACAGTTGTGTTTCATAGTTATTTCTTGAAAATTATTTCCATCTTTTTGTTTGACAGGAAAAAATATTAGCCATGGTAACGGCAATAAGCATGTTTGGATAGCGAATGGTAAAATGTCTGTTGAATGGGGCTTGCGTCATTAGCTGTCAGGGCTGCAGAAGATGAGTAGTTAACTGAGTGAGTAATGTGTAACATTATCACTGACGGAACGTTTCTTACCATTAAGCCTTCAAACTCTTATTCAGCTGTCAACACATGGGCACTTTCTGGAGCCAAAATCTCTCATGCTGTGCACTGCCTGCAGCTCGCCTGAAGCTTAACTTTGACTAAAAGTGTTGATTTCGCTTCTTTTAGCCTTGTTCTCATTTAGCGTTAAAACCTGCTTAGAGTCTGCCTTTTATTCTGTAAAGCACACATGCATGTGTCATCCCTCGCACACTTCTGATGTGAAGTTAAGGCGCTCAAAAGATACGCTAGTAATCTTAATGAATAATTGATCAGAAGGAGTCTGGCGGTGTTAATTGTGAGGTGCAGCTGAGTGAATGCCAAAACAAAAGCTCTTCTAAATGTTTCCGAAAACCTTGTAAAGTCTTTAGCATTGAGCAACAGGGTCAGTGCACTGAAGTGGAATTTAAAGGAGGTTCTTGAATGTAATGGATTTTGACTTCCCTTTGTCATGTGCCTCAGTGCATCATTGATTGAGCACTCATTTGTTAAATCAGCTGTATTTTTTGCCATTTGTCAGAGCACAGACACTTAAACTGCAGCCCTTTTTCCTTTAAACATAAGTTTCTTGTCTTAATAAATCATGGGCGTGAATTAGTTTTTTATCTGAGGTGATCAATTTTTCAACCAGTGAGGCATGTGAAGATGGTCACAAGAAAACACATTGTGAGCTTTTATTTTCCTAACTATTAGAAGGGAAAGATCAGGGATACATTTTAGCTAAACATCGATAATTCATGTCTTTAAATTCAGCTTCCAGCAAAATGCTCAAAAATGATTTTATTTGGAAAGCTCTAAATCATGTGCATTAAAAGAACAGTTCAAGGTAACCAGTGTTCTGTCGAGTCTTTAAGAAATGAGCAAAGGAAACCTGAGAGTTAAGGAACAAGCAGTGTATTGTATGTTTGCAGCCATGAGAGATGGTCTCTGATTAGTGGAAAGGCTAATTACCTGGAGTATGCAGGAGCACTATAGGTGCCATGCATACCTGATTAGAGTTCTGACAGTAGGGCAGAAGAAAGAAAACCTTGAGAATGTGCCAAAAATATCCCTTTATGTAAGGAGATGCTGTTACCTTTGGAAGTGAATAGTCATATATCTGGAATGGTTATTGCTGCTAGTAATAAGTATTTTATAGATGGGCCATCAGCTTCTGAGAAACTTACGTGTACGACGTTTAATACAAGAATTACTTGTCAAATCTGGAAATGTTCCTCTTGATGCTCTGTGCTTGCTAGATAAATGTCCAATTAGATTTATTTGCCAACTGTCATTGCAGATTAGGGTCTGAATGAGTAGTCGGTACTTGTGAGAGGCTGAAGACAAGCTAATGTTTGGGGTTTTTTCAATGTTGATACTACTAATGAAGTTAGAAAGTGTTTCTTCATCTCAAAATTAAGTGAGAGTTCTTCAACATCTATGACAAAAAAAAATGCAGAGAGCCTCAGTGTCCTGCTGCGTATTGGCTTAAATGTTAGGTACACTTGGAAATCAGCTCTTTGGAGGATTATATCTTTTTGGAAAAGATTTTGAGGTGAGGAAAAAAAAAAGGAGAGGAACAGAAGGTAAAGAGCCTCAAGAACACTGGGGAAGAGGAAAGCCAATCATGTTGACAGAAGGATTTAAAGCTTCTTGATAGTGTAGAGTTTAGCACTGTAACTGCCTAGGTATGATTCAAGTGAAGAAGGATGGAGAAACAATCTCCAGCTCTGACACCACCTCTTTTTTTAAACCAAACCTTTCTGCAAGGAGCTGTAAATGCTCACCACCTTTGGGTGTGTTCAATGGAGTTAAATCCAGTCACGAGTGGTGTTCCCCGAGGCTCAGTGCTGGGGCTGCTCCAGTTTAACATGATGATTTGGATGAGGGGATAGAAGGCACCCTCAGTAAGTTTGCAGATGACACCAAGCTGGGTGGTAGTGTTGATCTGCATGAGGGTTGGGAGACTCTGCAGAGGGATCTGGACAGACTTGATGAATGGGCTCAGGCCAGTTGTGTGAGTTTAAAAAAAATGGGTGGATGTGGTGTTTCAGGAGATAGTTTAGTGGTTACGGGATGTAGGGCAGATGGTTGGATTTGATGATCTTGAAGGTCTTTTCCAACCTTGATAATTCTATAATTAGCAGCAATATAAATTTACCATAAAGTTTCTGGCAAGTAGAATGATGGTGTGTTTTCTTGTATCATAACGAGGAGTTTAATTGTGACCATGACTTGATAAACGTGTTTTGTTTCGCCAGCAAGTACACTGCAGTGACATCTGTTAATGTTGCTAAGGCTGTTCCCCCCCTGCTTCCCCCAGCATAGTTCCTGGTTTCTAGACCCACTCTACAGGTAGCTTGCAACTTGAGCAGCTGTTGTTGCTTCTGATACTGTCGGCACTTGGGGACAGTTTCCTTTCTTCTCTCTCTGGCTCCCTAGGCTCTATCAAAAGTGTGAATCTGAAACCAAACAAAATAAAGCTTCAGTCCACATCTTTGCTCAGCCTTTACATGTACATTTTACTGTTTTGAGTTCTTTTCAACTGCAGCTATCAGAAGGAATAAAACAGTGCATCACCTAGTAGAGTACTGAAGTGATCATCAAGCAATTTGCTTCTCCCTGAAGCCAGACAGCCAAAGCTTTTTATTACTGACTGACTGAACTTTCTGTGGTTGTCTGTCTAGGTTGCTAGGCCACCTTGTTACCATGATTTGTGATGTTTGTGGCTTTTGATTGTAGGCAAACCAGAAATGCTAATTTAAATATAATATTTACATTAAAAAAACCTCCCACATTATATATATAAAAATAACTCAGCAGGTTTTAATGTTTTTGTTTGTTGTTTTCTTTTCATTGTGGAAAGCCCTAGTAGGCATCCAGCAAAGGGATCCTGCAACTCTGGTTTATGTCCCCTCTTGTAAAACAGTGTGGTTAACAAAAGACTCTTTTCAACTCTTCAGTTAACTTGTAGCTCATTTATAGCAGCAATATTGGGAACAGTCATACCAAGTTGTTGATAATTTTAGCCTGCAGAATGGTTATTTTGCTCTGTGTATGGGCTAGGCTGATGTCCTTTTGTGTCTGATCCAGAAAGGAGAGGGATGGTGGCGTTGCTGTCTTTTAATAATAGAGCCTTGATTTGTCCACTGTAGTGTTAAGTAAACCTGCATTATGTGTATTTTCATTGACTGTAATTGCTTTCTAGATAAAAGAAACCAAAACAAGTTGGGTTTTGTTGTTTGTGGGGGTTTTTTTGTGTGTGTGTTTCGTTGTTTTTTTTTTCACTCTGTCACCTGTATGAAAGTATGCAGCAAAACCTGAGGGGGAAAAAAAGGAAATTAAGTAGTCTTCACACAGAAATTATGCCCAAAACAAAAAAAGGCTGTTAGTAAATTGATAATGAGCAAACTGGTAAGTGAGGATCCCCTCTCTGAAGAAATGTAATTTTCATATCCAGGCAGCCAGAAGCTGTTGTATTTCTTATTTTTAAGGAACAGCCTGCAGAATGCAAGTAGAATCTGTGTTTAACCCCAAGGTAAGACTCTTTAGCCCCTCCATGTTATGGGTACTAAAACTGCCCTGTAACAGATAACTTAGTTATTGACAGCTCATACTGAGTTGGATGGTGGTTTAGTTGTTGTAATTTTCAAAGTGGCTACAGCTGGTAGATCACAATGATGAGTAACACTAATTATTAGGTTGCATATCTTGTTTACTGTTAATCAACAGGGCAAACAGTACCTGAGAGCTACATTGCAAATCTGGTCAATTGTTAATCTCGGGATGGGTTAAATCTTCTCTCTCAGTGATTCATGTGTTCAGCCTGGAGATAGAAGGTGATGTACTTACTCTTCAAATTCTGTGAAGAAGTCCTGTCTGCCACCAACCAGGTGAAAACAAATATCTTATTAGTTAGGAAATCTTTGAAATCCTCAGTAAAAGCTAAGGGCCTTAGGGGTATGTTTTGTCCCTACAGCTCATGAAGTTCTGTGAATGTGTGTGGCAAGTCAAGTCATTTAACCAAGTAATTACAAGGGTTTTCACTTTGAAAAGAAATTTATTGTACTTGTAGAATGAGAATGATTCTGGATATGGAGGACTGGCACCTTCAGAAATTTAAGTACACAAATGGTCTAATGCTGTACTGTGAACCTCCAGCCTTGCAGTGGTTCTTTGGGAAGAGATGGGACAAAGTCTGAGGTGTCAGAAAGGAGCTACCTCAGGAGCTAGGATGTCTGTGAGGATAGAATAGACTGAAGACACTTGCCCTGAAAAGGAGTAGGTAGAAATCTTGGATAACTTCTTTTACTTGTTCCCCTGTTTTACCTCCTGTAAAGAAGGAAACACCTTCCAAATTAATACTGTCTTGCCATTTGAGAGCTCAAGTAAAAAAAAAATAAAGCCTTCCCTGTGGGGACTGTGAGGGAAATACTGTGTCCTCATTTGGTTCCAGTTTCACATGCCAGGTCCCTTCCCTGCCTAGGCAGTGTCTGCTAGATGAGGACTAGAAACAATTTTGTTTTGTTTTCAGAAACAATTTCCTCCTCTGGAAATATTTTGTTACGTTACTGAATCAAAGATCCCCATTTCAAGGCAGATTATTTAAATGCAAAAAGAGTGTTCCTATCAGTCAAGGGAAAAGCAGGCTTCTTCTGATGGCAAGTTTGAGCTGCATAACCCATACAGGAAACTGAAGTACAAAGCCAGGATTTCTTTGCTGCCCCCTCTCCCCCCTTTCCTTCCCCTATGTTTTAAAGACTGCGTTATTTCAGATGTCTCTGCCTGGGTTTTGTACCTTTCTACAGCTTATCTGGTCCAGGATGCTCAGTGTGTGCTGACATTGTGGTTTTTGTGACATGCCATCTTTGTCAGAGGACAGTACAGAAGAAACTCACTGTAGTGGCTGTGGGGTTTGGTGCTAGTTGCCATGTTCAGCCTGATGCCCCTATCCTGCTCACTGTGCTTGGATGATCCAGGCAATGCTGGGCAGCCCAGGAGCCTTTCCAGGTGGCATTCCTGTCTCCTACCAAAGGCAGATGGTAATTGTGAGCCAGGCAGTATGGACTTGTGGAGGTGAGTTTCAGGGAGGTGAATTTTCCTCGGACCTGCCAGCTCAAAATCAGTGTAGACAGTGCTCTTTTGATGTGACAGCACTGTAGATTCAACCGGTTTCCTGTGTGCTTCAAAGCAGTTGTCAGTTTCTTCAGCAGGTACAGTGAGTGATTTAGGATGCTGTGCTGAGGGACAGGCTGCAATAAGGAATATCTTGGCCCAGTAGGTCATCTGTGACTTGAGCAGTAGCAGGCAATTGAGCAAATGCACCATTCTTCTGTCTTGGATGCAAGATCTCCATCTGTATCTAGTGAATAATATATAAAAAATCAACATATTTGAAGCAGATTGTTAAAAAAAAAAATAAAAATCACAAGATATTCCATTCATAACAAGAGCAGGGATTTTGGCCCATTCTACTGCACATGAATGAAACCCAGCATTTTCTTCTTATTGTTAATGTGCAAACTGAGCACATGAAAATGTGTATTAAGCAGCTTGTCTGCTCTGCAGGGATACCTGAAACAGCACAGAAGTTTCATGCTCTCAACCGTGTGTTTTGACAGTAAACGAGATGAGGGGTGACTGAGCACTTGCAAAACCACAAAATCATGTCAGCAGAAAAGAAGCAGTTTTTACTGATTGTATAGAGTTGGTGAAGTGAATAATAATCAGTCTAGTCATGCTGAAATCTATTTGGAGTTAGAACTGAGATACAACTTTTCTGCTATAACATAACTTGGTAACTCTTCGAACAGAATTCAGTTTCTTTTGTAAGTAAACTATCTTAATTTAATCCATTAATTTAAACAATCATATTTCTGTGGTTTGGGGTTTTCTTAACCTTAGCTATAGTGCGTACTTTTAATTTTTGAAGCAGTTATTTGCCACAAACTGGCGTTATACAGTCCTTTTTCTTATTCTTAGTCATTAATAACATATTTGATTCATGAATGTTCAGCAATTTATGCACAGTTCAGTTCAGCTGAATACTGTAATATCCCATTCAAACCATTAAAAACAGTTATCACAAGATAACATTAGGTCAGAATATAGGGCAGGCCATTTAAATGGTATTATTGATTGCTGCTTTGTGAAGATTTTCCTCAGTTGAGTTTAAACCATGTGCTTTTATTTGCTACTGATTTCTAGAAAAACTGTCTTGGCAACATAATTGGAATTTTGATGTCTTGCTTTTGATGCCCGGTGGAATCTACATACTTTACATAATTTCATTTTTTATACAAATTAACTAGTTCCACATTTTTTGAAGAAAAGGCTGCAGCTTCAGTTACATCTTGAGAAGTGGAGAGTATTTACTCATCTATTGCAGAAGTTACTATGGAAATTAATGTTTTTATTAATTAATTTTATTAATGCAGTACTGCATAATTCTGGAATTATGCAGATGCAGAAGGCAGGAAAGACTTGGGTTTACAACTGGGTTTTCAATCAGTTTAGTTTGTGTGTTTGTCCTGAAGACATTTTGTAGTCTGCCACCCACCCTCCCCGGAGGGTGGATTGGTAGTATACCAGCTGGTGTGTTCTGTTTGTAGAATGTGAGATAATCACTGCTGTAAGACTACAGTCCTGATGTCTGTATAAATGTGTTTTTTTAACGAGAAATAATAGATAGAAGAACCACCTCTTTTTTTAAACATTGTAGAACTAATTTATTAGCATCTGCATATTTTTAATAATGGTGTTGCTTTCATTTGACTACATGTATATGTATTTGTATGTATTAAGTTTTTTCTTTGAGAAAGAATTTGAGACTGAACTTGCTAGGTTCCTAGGAAAACAAAAACATGGGTTTTTTCCTCCCTTTATTTAAACCATGGTATTTGACTCCTCTTGAGTATGTATTCATTATCTTAAAATAGAAACAATCTCCCCTCCCTGTGCTCAGAATCAACATTATTGTTGAATTTCCAGGCCAAGGAGAATACTGGTTGCATTGCAAGCAAATAATTTTCTGTATGATGGAATAAACTGTCAATTAGTATGAAACGAGTTAATCATACTACATTTTTTAAAATACCTCTTTGTTTTGTCTGTCCTGTGTTTGCAAAAGAAGACACATTCAGATGGCAAACCTGTGTTTTTGTTCCTTTTCAAAAATCCCTGACAAGCCCATGACACAGGCTACTGCTGTAGCTGTACATTTCTATTCATTATTGATGACTTGGGGCCAGGCAGGCAACACAGAACACAAGCAATATAGATTACCATATTGGGGGCTGGGTTTTGGGGGGTTGTGTATACGCGTGCGCGCACGCATGCATGTGTACCTCTTGGTTGGGTTTGGCCTTTGAAATAGTTCTGAGAGGAAATCATATCTGGGAATAATAGTGGAAACGGATTGAATGAGCTTTGTGATGCATTTCAGTAAAGCAGTTCAGGGCACTTAGACTGAAGGAAAAAAAGAATGTATAAGTGAGCTCACTCCCAAAATAATTATTAGCAGCTTCACTTTCCAGCAGACTTGGAAATGATCCTGAAGGGTCCAGAGCATTATTTACATCAGGTAATTTGGAGAGCTTTTCTCACCTTGCAGAGTGCACTTAACACCTTGGCTGATGAGACATTTTCCTGACAAAACTGGTGAAAGCTAATTTATACATAACAATAGTTATAGATGAACTATGCTGTTTGTTTGATTTTGGGGGTGATGAGTTCTCATTTGGTGGATACCAAAGACCAAACCCACAGTTTGGGTGAGCGGGAGAATGATGGCAGTAGTTTAAGTAGTATTTCTGAATAGCAGGTCACTAAGAGACCTTTGCAATGCTAAGAAAATGTTTTACTGCTGCTGATTCATAATTAATCCTTACAGGTTTTTATTTGCACAAGACTCCTGTGCAAGTTTATATTTCTTTTTATGTATGTCATAGGGGTTGTACAGTTTTATACTTGTACTGTTTGAGGGTTTTTGCTTGAACAGAAATGAGGGAGATAACAGTTTATTTAAACATAGAGTTTGTTAGAAAATGAAATGTGCTTGTATTCACATAGTAATGCTGTGTTCAACAGAAACCATTGTATTTAAATATTTTAAAGTTACAAGTAAAGCTATAGAAATAAATAAGTAGAATCAATTTTGATAACTGCTTATAACTGCTCATTTCTGTTGTATTTGGCATTCCTTTTATCTCAAGTTTCTGTAATTTTTTCCCTTATGCTTCTGGGCTTTTTTTCATGCAGCTGATTATCACAGCAGGTAAAGTTAATTCACAGTTTGGTTACTTCAAAGCTTATAGTGTTAAAATATTTTTTTAAAACACTTAATGGAATAATATAAGAGTGGTAGAGGGTGATTAGGTCCAGCTCACAAGGAAGGACAGCAAGAGCTTGTAGGGACCTTGCTCTGTCTTGGATCTCTGACTTTGGACATGACTGTTTCAGTTCCGGTTTAGATGTAGAATCCTTTGAAGTAAGACTAATGTAAAGCATTAAATCTGTTTTTTCTTGTTCTGGGAAAGGTGAGGAGCCATTGCAGTGGAAGAGGGGCACTATTCCAAAAAGCAGTGTCAGTCAAAGTAGAATGTTTGCTTAGTGTATTCCTTCCATATCTGTGGTTCTGGTTTCTCTTATTGTGACTCAGGACTCTTTAACGTGTATCAAAATACAGAATCAACTATGGCTAATTTAACACTACAACTTAAGTTTAGGAGGAGGTTCCTGTCCCTGGAAGGTCCCACAGCACCATCTAGTGTGTCATCCTCTCATATTGCCGAATGGTTTTGTGACAGCAGAGATGCTGAGGCCAGCATGCTTTCCTAGTAACATTTTCTTAATTATTAAAATTAGGATTTGCTGGTTACTCGACATAGATGCAAATAAAGGAGAAATTTAGATCTTTTGTAACTTACTTCTGCAAGAAAACAGGCCTAAAAATTGAATGGAAAAATAAACTTTTCTTCTAAAATCTGAACATGTTACTGCATTCTTGTTTTCTATGTACAAAACAAAGGAGAAATTGTGGTTCATCCTTAACACTGCACTAACATACCTTGCATGTAACAAACGCCCCAAAGCATGTAACTGTAACTTATTATATCCTTAATGTATGTTAAACCCTTTATTAAGAAAGGGCCATGCTTACACCTAGAGACACCCTAATCCTACAGGCTGTGTGTCTTTCCTCCTTAGTCCCACTGAGGTCATGCTGTATGGTGTGGAAACTTGCCTACATTCCAGAAATTACAGGATTGTGTTAAAGTTATTTTTGCAAAGACGAGGATTGCTCTGAAAAATGCATGGATGATTGAGAAGCTCCTTTCTCCCTTTTTTGCCTTTTTTAGAGATGGTCCACTTAATGGCAGTGTATAAATTCAGTTCATGTGCTGACATACAGAATTACAGTGATACCGTTTCCTGCTGACACCACATGAGAAATAAATTTGAATAGGAAAAGACAATAGCTAATGAGCTGGAATTAGGAAAAGTATTGTGTGTATTAGGAATTTTTAAAAGAGTCTCATTTAAGTGGGAGGTAAAGGAGTGGAAGAAAGTTTTGAAGCTATGAAGGATGATGGTCAGCAAAAGCAACTGAAGAGGAAGTGGGAAACAGTTGGAGCTACAGGCTCACCAGTGTCATTGAATGTGATGAAGTTAACAAGACTGATGGCTTGAATGTGTTGCACAGAAGAGTGACAACAAAAAGTTGCAGGGAGGTGTTAAGAGTTTGAGTGGGTAATGTCACTTGATCCCACTCCCAATAGGTGAGCAAAGGCCTATGAAAGTCTCCTTTTGTCATGCACAGTGTTGTGGAGCTGCTGCAGTAGCAGGAGGTTTCAGCACTTGGATAGTACAGCCAGAAGCTTGTTTCCCCAGCAGCAATACCCTGCCTACTGTAAGAGCTATTCCACACTCTGCCAGGCTGCTCCCATCTAACTGAACTTAATTTAGTTATTCTAAAAATACAGCTTAAGTTAGGTTATGAGGTTTCAGGATGTTTAATGGAAGCACTCATGTCCAACTCTGATTCAGACTTCTCCTATATTTTCTGCATCGTTCCAGTATCACCTGCAAAGCCCTGAGGAGTTTTTAGAGTTGCTTTAAAACTTCAAGGTCCTCACTAGTGTGTTCTGAACTATTCTGCTGTGGTGTAAGGAGAAAACTTCTAATGTGTTGAAGGTGCCCTCTGCTGGGAAGCCAGGCAAACCAGGTTTATATGGAGTTTTTTACCTTTCTGAAGTACTCTTTCCATACTCTTGGCTTAAATCCAAATCCTCACTCCTCCGCCTTGCTGAAAAAACTGCTAGTTCCTTTTGGTTTTATGCTTTATAATCAGTCTGTCACAAGTGTAGTAGTGTTACAGCCAGTGGTTCAGATCCTGTCATTTCTGAGTTTCTAGGTTCTGGTGTGCTGAAAAAAACCTGAATACTGGCTACTTATATTCCTTTTGATTCCATTTCATTTTTGTACTTGCATAAAATGTGTGTGAGGGGAACATCTGCAATTAGTAATTATTAGTAAATAGTGTAAATGCTTTTGATTTATTTACTGCTTACTATTTTACTGTTTACTTTTTTACTATTCTGTGATGGTAGTATGTTTTTTAATATTTTTTTTTCTTTAAATTTCCCTTCCCACAGTAGAGGCCACTAGATTGACACAACAGAACAAAGGTGGTACAATGTCCGGCGCATTTCACAAAGTACTATCCCTAATCTTATAGTTGATATGAAATTTAGCTTATTTTCTCCCCTCTGATAAAGCAAAAGCCATTTTGACATACTGCTTCTAATTTCACAGTTTTGTTATTACAAACTAGTATTGGCCTAATGGGATGAGTTGTATTGTTGTGGTAATAGTTATAATTATGGTTGAATTAGATTTATGTAGAATTGCATTTTCAGTTTTGTATTGTAGTTCATTGCCTTGGTGTAGTGCAGTGTTTATCAATTTAACAAAATGTCATGTTTTCCTATTATTATGGGGAGGATGGGTGTATTTAGCATCCTAAAAAGCATCAGTTCATAAGCCTTTGTTCCTCCCAGCATTCACACCAGTCGTTTGATATAAAGTAGGACAATAAAGAGCTAAATTACATATTTTGTTTTGAAGTCCTACGGTTGTGTAAGTCTTCTCAGAATCAGCAATGTCATTGGAGCAGCTGACAGAAAAGGGATATATGGTAGGAGACTTTTAAATACCTGTGTTTTGCACCTGAAATGACTTTGAAAATAATTAAACTGGAGAACAAAAGGCAAGTGATTATTTGGCATCAGGAGCTTTTGTGATGTCCACAAGGGAACAACACGGGAACACTGAAATTACATCGTGGAACAATGACTAAAATTCCAAGCACCCCAGTTCTAACTTAATGTCTGAGATTGCAAGAGTTAAAGCCAAACATTTATGTCATTTACATGGACATGAAGTTTGAAAGGGAGAAAAACATAGGTTTTATTGTGGAAATATAGCTCATCTAATACCACAAAAATTCATTCTCTCCAGGGTTGTCTTTATGTAGGATCAAATGAACAGCATAGTCTGTATAGCCATGCTTACACATGTTTTAAGAACCTAGGAAAATGTTGTCTCAAATAGGCTCCTGCAGCTACGTGATCCAAATACTAATGCACTGCAATGTTTTCCGAATAATTTCAGTTACAGACTTGAAAGTTAGTACTCGAAAACAGATATATGCCAAATTCCCAGTTGCCTGTGCAACCCTGTCATCTGGCCCGTTTCTGTTCTGACCTCTCTTCATTTAGCACATACCAGTATTTTCACAAGGACTTGCACAGGATGTCCCAGCCTGACTTTAGGGTTTTTTGCCCTTCTAGTTTGAAAACAAATAAGTATATTTAACATAGGTGTTTTTATCTGGTTCTGTAGTGTCTGTCAAGAGGTTCTGCGTAGTTCCAAAGAAGTTGAGTGGGGACAGGTGGAAGAAGGGAGAAGGCAACTAATTTCTGAGAATTTTGGCTGTTTATCCAAGTATGTGACAGGCCTGTTTCAGCAGTGGGAGACATAGTTTATATGATGTCTAAAATTAAGAGTACTGCAAAGCAGTTCAGCACAGGGCTATATTTTAAATCAGTTATTAAAGATTATGCATAATGTGGTATTACAGCTAATGAGCAGTTTTACATAGGTGTCATGTCATGCTGTGGAATTGTGGAGTTCTGGACAGACTGAGGGGTGAGGGTAGATGGAAATCTTGTACTCCTTTTGAATAGACTTAAGAGTTAGCTTTGAGTAGTGTTGTAGTCTTTACAATCTCTATCATGTTCTTGAACACATTGAACTATAAGCTTTTTGACCTTTAAGAGAGCCTCCTCTTTCCTTTGTGATGGTACCAGATTTTTTGAGAACGTGTTTATCTGTATCCTGTCAGAACTTTGGAAACAGCTGTCTATTGCTCACAAACATACCTAAAGCAGACCTAGAAGTTCTTCCTACAGGCAGGTTTCTCTTTTAGAAATGTAAAATAACATAAAGTTGTCTGCAAAGTTGTCAAAAACATAATAAAGGAAAAACAAAAGAAAAACCGCAATGAACTCAAACCACAGTTCCAAGCACAAAAGCAAGGATACAAAACACGTAAAAAGAAACAGAAATAATAAATGTTTCCTCTCATGCTATAGTCAGAAAAATTGCACTTTTTTTTTTGTTACTCTACCTTTTCCAAAAAGTATCAGTGACTCTTGAAATAAAACCATGTGAGAAACACTGCTATAAAGAGATTAAGCCTGATTTTCAGTTCTCATTCGTGCTTGCCTTCTGATGAAATTATCTAGAGTTCACAGCCATTTTCCTTGCACCTTACTCTGTCAGTAATAATGGAAATGCTGCCTGCTTAACTTTTTACCTAACCTTTATTCAGTTTATAACATAACACTTACTTGTGTCCTGCTCTGATGAAGCATTCAAGAACATCTGTGGCTTTAAGCAAAAGTAGATGATTGGTTTCAGAAAATACACATTTGTTCAGAACCTTGACTACAAAACCCTTTTATTTTTTTCTTTCTAGTCTTCTTAAGACAAATCAGATGTGACTTTGGTTAAGGTTTTTTCTTTCTCTAGTAATTGGCACATGCATGTCATACTGATGACCTGTAAAAATGAAGAAAAATTGCATGGGAAATTGTGGGTAAAGGAAACGAAGAAAAGTTCACATCTATTTCATGCCTCATTACAATAATCCTTACTCATCTTCTACCATGTGTCCCTCTGGATCGGTGCCCACCTTCCTCTTACTATTTGCATAATTTCTTGCTTAGTGATTTGCTGTCATATTTTCAAATCCATTATGTTACTTCTCTTTGCTGTCCAATTTGGCAGCCAGTTACATGTATTGATTCTACGTACCCTTTTGGAGATTAAACACCTTTTAATATCTACTCTACAGCAATGCTGGCCTGGATGAAACCTATTGAAAACCTCTTCATATCTTTATCTGTATAAGACAAATAACAACTAAATGGTTCTGCAAGTACATCCTTCCCGTTAAAGTACACATGTATGCTCATGCTTGCACACACTAACTTTATTTAGTCTTTTATTCATGATCTCTACTGTAAAAAGAAATGTGTTTACAGGTATCTGACTATTCAGGCTCCTATGTTGAATCTGTGTCTCAGGTCAGGCTGAGGGGTTTTTTGTTCCCTTTCATCTAAAATCATTGAAATATATTCAGTCAGTCTTTCACATCAGAGGTGCAAATGGATTTCTTGAAAGTTTTTCTGCTGATAGCAAACGGCAGTCACTTTACAACTTTGACTCCATTGTGGGCAGCAGTCGGAAAGCTTAACACTCTACCCGAACTTTGAAGATGCTAAAACTGTTTAATGACCTTGCATTCTCAAGGGCAGATGCTCAGCTTCTGCTGGAAGTGTTAATCTACAATCTGTTTATCTCCATACACTATGTATTTGACAGCACTTGCCCGGAAAGCAAGGCAGGGAAAAGCGCAGTCAAATTTAGTTACTTTTTCCTCTCTGATAGTGTTAGTGTCCACTTGACTTAGAAACTATCGTCTTTTAATTTTTAGCTTCCTTTACAACCTTAGCAGCCATGTTAGCAGTATCAGAATATGCTTGTCTGTGAAGGCTCTGCTGGTGTGTGAGCTGGACCACAGAGAGCATCTGTATTTTGAGTTAATAATATTTTGGTTTTACTATCAAAGCCTGAACAGTTGTCTCTATTTTTTATCAGTAGGCTTTAGACTCATTATGCTTTCTCTTTTATTCTTTTGTGGATAGAGTTGAGATACATCACATAATGGTTATGTGATTGATTGGTTATGGCATATTGAGGAACATGCTTCTAATGAAGAGGTAATGTGTTGAAGCAAAGCAGTGTGTGCAGGGAAAAACAGTACCTTTTGTTAGACAAATATACTTGAGTCATGTAAAACCCTCCTTCAAATCTGGAACAGAAAACTGAAGAGAAGGACTTTTGCACAAAAAAGCAGTCCAGTGTTTTCAGATAACATATAAATGGGATTTATGTGCCCAAAGTTTGCTCTTCACCAACTCCATCTGTCCATCTGACTCCCTCAGTCTGGTAACACAGGTTCCCCCCCAGCAAATCTTATCTTGCTTGTGCCCATAACCATCAGAGCCACCGCTATTGACTGAAATAAACCCTTTGGTTGTAATGTAATTCCTGTGGTTTTTCAAACCAGTGCTCCTTATCAAAACAAAACATTAACATCAAATTACTCTGATTCAGCAACAGCATC
Source organism: Apus apus (assembly GCF_020740795.1). Taxonomy (NCBI): domain Eukaryota; kingdom Metazoa; phylum Chordata; class Aves; order Apodiformes; family Apodidae; genus Apus; species Apus apus. The sequence goes on along the minus strand of NC_067285.1, from coordinate 56,664,812 downwards.
TAGTTTTTAATATGAACTTGTCTGCTCTGTCAGGTAATGGTTTAGCTTCCCAGGGAATTGCATATCTGTTGCAAATGAGAAAATTCAATCTTGTAAGTCCTTTCTGTGGTGAGGCAACAGGAAATTTCTGATTATTGAAATCACCAGGTTTAATAGCAAAATTTTATAAATAATTGCTATAATTGACCTTTTGAATGCTAAATTTTCAACAATTTCAGGAATTTATTATGTGTACCAGGATTCTCTTCCTCTCCACTTACAGAATTGTGAAGTGTTACTGTCACAGAGGTAATATTTCCTTTTGTGACATACGCTTTGAATGAGCAATGCCTGTTGTGTTAATATCACCAAGCTTCTAAAGCAAACATATACCACGTTACAGGTCCCATCCTAAAGAAGAAGGGCACCATCATTATTTATCAACAAGATAAAAGAGGAGGTTGTTTTTGGGTTTGTTTGGTTTTTTTACTTTTACAGTTTTTGGTAATGTATAAAAGCACTGTGAAAGACAATGAGACATGAAGTGTGTAAGAAGTGACTGATGGTGCTGACTCAATTAGTTCCTTCAGATTTAGAGAGGCAGAGCCTCTTCTCACTACACTCAATGCCCGTTAAGAGTACAGGCTGCTGTTGGCCTATCATCTCTCACTCCATCCGTGCTCCTTTTTGCTTGTGTGAAGGTCTGAAGACGGAACCCTGCTGCAGTGGTGTTCTACCATCTCCAAATTACAAAGTGCTTTGATAATACTCAGGCACTTGTAATATTTGAGCTGTGCAGTGGAGTTGTCAATGGAAAAGGGGAAGAAGAGGAAAGTCTGGGTCATGTCTTCTTAGTAGTAGTTCAAAAAAGGTGGAGTTCAGTCATGCTGATGAGTGACTGTCTTGCACCTGCATTACTAAGATCTTAATGTCAGTTTTCTATTCTGAGCATCATAGATGCTACTGTACTCAAGTGTCTGTTCAGCTTTGTACCTTCTCCCATCCTCAACTTCTGTTTCTTCTTCTACAGCTGATATACCTGAACACCTATATTTCTTCATAACTGTTATCTGTATTTTGCTCTAGGCCTCCCTTTAAACAGTGACTGTCTCCCTAAAGCAATTCTTACTGCTTCTACATCTTATCTTTCTAGACTTTTATGATCTATCTCAGCTGTGACATTTGCAAAAAGATAAATTATTATAGATAGCTAGGCTGTGGGGCAGTCAGATATGGCATATATTATTTATTTCAAATATGTTTTTAAATTCTGCAGAGCCTTCAGGTTGTACAGCTTAACTGTTGCCTCTTTGATCCTTCTTGTCTGATATCATTTGTGGCATTTACTTGTTGTATTTTGCTTTAAGAGCACGATAGAAACTCTGTGCTAATGAGTTGTCTGGATCTGTGACTTTTTGTGGAACCAGAAAGCAAATACAAACCTATTAAAATAATGTTTTTCTTTATATTAGCTTCCAAAAGATTGAAGTTACTCAAGGTTAACTGAAAAGCAGGGAACAAGCAGAAAATGAGCATCCTTTTAGATGGATGTAAGCATGTTTTGGACCCTTGTCCTTTATACAATAAAGTTTCTGAATAGCTGAAAGACTAGTTATTTTTGAGACATATCTGGGTGAAGTATAGTCCTGGCTTAGAGAAGCTCTGAGCAGGCTTTGTGAATTAGCATGCATTAAATGACAGAATCAGTTTATTGAGCGATAATAAAATATTGAACTCAGATAGAAGGATGATGGGGAATTGCTATTTGCAGCTATGAAACTGATGTATGTCATGTTAATTCCCAACCCAAACAACACGTTTTAAGACTTACCCTCATTAAACTTAAAATCCTGTATTTTGTCCAATCATCAGCTTTAAACCCGTTCCTTGTCAGTGGAGACAACAAATCTTTTTGCTTGCGTCTGCCTAGGGGATGTGGAAAGCTGAGGTGGTCCTGTGTGATTAGATTAGATGAAAGACTTGGCTACAACCAGTGAGATGCAAAGTCTAATCAAGTGAAGTAAGTTTTGAGATCTCAGCTCGTTTCCTTGGGGAATATCAGTTTACATTACATAGTCACAACACCTAATTCATCACAGATGATGCAGCTTTTGCTCAGAAGAGGACCTGGGACTTGGTAGCGGTAGCGTGGGACTTGGTCACAAGTCTCCCACTAAGGAGGAGCAGCTTAGTGAAGTTGAGATACAGCACAGTGAGGGGAGAGCTTTAATATGTTTTAAAAAACTTCCTGCATTTCTGTAAATCACATCCTTTAGAAGAGAGGGCCTTAGGTGCAAAATGGGAAATGCTAGAGCTAAGAAAAATATATTTTGTACTGAGTATAGTTTATAAAATGATCGGTGTACAGATTTTAAAGAATACACACAGTGAAGAGCAAAGTGGAACTTCTGGTTAGTAAATTCCAATGATGTTGAACGATATTTGTGTGTTTCCATGCACTAAGCTAGAAGAAAGTAAAGACTATTCACTTCCCTAGCTAACTAACTTTTCTTGTTTGTTTTTTCCAGGGCATCGTTATAACTCCACTTCTGCTTCTGCTTTTTGTAAGTATCCTGATCTTAAGATGTCTTTTTACTGAGTATTCTTGCACCCATTAGGCAGTATATTTAATACATATATTTGGGTGGTTGAACGACGAATACTGAGGAAGATCTTGCTGGTCAGTATTTGAAATAAGTTGCCTCCCAGAGGCCACCAAAGTGTGCTGCAATGAATGCTAACATGACTTGCCCTTCATTCTAAGAGGACCAAAACCTGTTTTTCTTTCAGATCATATGCTATTAGTCAGGCTGAATAAAATGCAAACACTTGCCGAGTAAAGTGATCACACAGGAGAGCTTTCACATACAGGAGCTGGACAAGATTTTACTGAACCAAAATGGATGACAGGCCAATTGGGAAAGCAGTGTTTGGATAAACAGAGCCTTGGGCAACTAAGCCCATGAGTATTTTTGTGGTAGAGATTAGTGCTATGATAGCAGCAATACAAATTACTGGAGCCCATGTGTATCACTAAATGTGATGCTGCTTCATTCCTGATAGGTCAAGATTTCTTTTTCAGTTAGTCTACTGTTGAGGGATTGGTTCCTTACAGTTCATGGTAGAAACAAAAGGAGAACACAAAGCTTTAGCTTCTTGTTTGTAAAGGTATGGATGTATAATGGTCAGCATACAATGAAGAGGCTTTAACAGATGGGTAGTGATGCTTTAGTAAGTCCCTTGTCAGTTGCTAAGTCTTGGTGCTTGAGGATTTGCTGGCACAAATGGTACAGTGCAAGTTACTGAGGACTGTGGCTTTGTGAAGAGCTAGGAAATAGGCTGAAGCACTTCAAGGATTTCAGGGGAGGCATATATTGCATTTTATTATTGTATTCATTGCCTTGTATGTAAGCCAGCATCCTGAAAAGAGGGGTAAGTGTGAAGCTAATCTGAAACAACTTGAAAGCAGCGTGCAAGTGGCACACTGTTTATATTTTATGGTAGGAATGCTTAAGCAGCATATGTACTGTATCCAAATATAGCAGTGTATAATAAACTGAGATAAATAGTACTGTGAGAGTGGCTGTAACATTACCAACTCCTGCTTCAGGAAAGCTGTGTGGGAAGATTTTTATTTTTCAATAACAAATTGTAATTCATCTGATGTAGCTATGTTTACACAAGAACTGCTTTGACCTTATCGTGTATATATATTAATATACACCAGCAAAGCTTTCTTGATATACCTGGGACCATAGACTTACTGTAGGTTGAAAAACATTCCAGGTGGTCTGCCTTACTGTTTTCCTCTCATATTTCCTCCTGTATGGAACACGTTTCTTCCACAGGCTGTTCATCCAGAGACCTGTGCCTTTGTTTCTAAGTGACTGAAACTTCACCTCTTTTTACTTATTCTCACTGGCAACTTTAACCCTGCTACACCTCACTGAGTTTTGGTGCTTTTTATAGCCAAAAGGGATATTTTCTGTAGAAATTGAAATGTTAAGGAATGATCTGGATACCTTTTCAAGCAAGATAAAGATCTTTCTTCTGATGGCTTTATGGATAGATAGCAAGATATCCTGTCCCATAAATTGCAGTTTTCACTATTACTTCTCAAAAGAGGTGGTAAAACTTCCTATGTGCAAAACCAAGAAGGCAAAGCATATGCCTCAAGTCTTCCTAGCAGCCCAGGAGACTTGGACAAGAACTATGTAAAATGCACATCAATTGTGCAGTTTGTAACGTGACTTGGAGCTGTTGTTCTTGAGGAAAATACACACATGAATTATTTTTTCATCAGAGTGATAAACAAACTAGTTTGGGAATGGGGGGAGTTAAAAAGCTGCATTTTTTTTTTGTCACAAAGCCCAAAACTTGAGGACTTCTCTTGGGGTATATTGACATTTAAAAGTCCTTGAGTTCTTTGCAGAGAACTTGACACACAAAGAGCAGCCATTCTGGTCAGCCCAGCAACACATCTTGCCAAGATGATACCTGCCTTCTCTGAACATTCAGTGTATCTAGTGGCAGGCATTTAGGATAGTGAACTAAAAGCACATTCCTTGATACACTGTTCCTGTAAATTGGCAGCCTGTGGTTTGGACTGCTGAAACCTTTTTTTCTCGTGAACCTCTCTAATTTTCCTTTGAGTTTCCTTGATACATCTGACCTCCTCAACATGTAGTGGATTCAAGCACACAGTTCGCACACTGCTGTTCAGTTGTTTACACCCTCCTGCTTGATCATTTCATGTAGGGCTGTGTTGTTACTGTGAAGTGAGAAACACTGACTAGTAATTTCCTGGTTACCTTTTCTGTACCATTCATGAGTTTAGTCATGCAACTTCACCCTTAATAAAGGATGGAACTGTCAATTCAAAACATAAAGATTGTCAGTTACATTTTGGAAAAGTGTATTTCTACTATGAAGCTTTTTGTGTAAAGCATACTCAAAAAAAGCATTCTAAGAGGTTCTGATTGATTTAATGAAATCTTAAATACTGCACAGAATTACCAGACTGTATCCTTGTGAGGATGCCATGCTAGAAGCCACCTTCACCATGGATACCTCTGATTAACATTGTCCCTAATAAGAAGCTATTGAATCTGACTTCCAGATGCATTATTCTGCAGTATCATCGTCCTTATGTTAACCCTTATTATTAACAGTTAATATGTTAGATTTCCAGAAAAGGTGTTATAAATGGGCAATGTCCCATAAACTACATGTAACTGATTAGATACATGTATTAGTTCACATATGTGGTGAATGGGAGTGTTGAAACAAAGTCCTGTAAGATACATCAGTTTCAGGTTAGCACAGGGTTATGCTGTTCGCGTTTCTTTACAACATTCTGCGATGTTTCATTAATGATGATTAGGAGGCTGGATACCAAAGCACTCAGAGAAGGATGCTGTCTCTCTTCCTCTTCTCCGGTCATATACTTAACTAAAGCCAGAGGTAACAGATTGATCATGATTTTTTTTAAAGCAGAGGAATAAACTTTATTTTCTCAAAGGCATGTGGGGAAAAAAACCCACCAACTAGAAACTGAAGGGTAGACTAAATTTTGCTTTTGCACATAACTATATTGCTATCAATAAATAATGACTATAAACAGGTTAAGTAATGCCAGAGGAAGTTAGTCACTTGGGTATGACCGTCCATCTTAACTTATCATGTGACTTGTTCTCTATGTTCAGTTTATTATTTGAATTCTTAAGTATTCTGCATTTGGGCACATTTATATTACTAAAAGTTAAACAATAGGTGTCATCATACTGTGAAGTTATTAGTGCTGTGATCTCTTTAATAACCTCGAGATGTGAACATCTTTTTATGATGTGTCATTTGAAAGACACAATTTCAGTAGCACTGCACTCTGAAACAGTTGTAGCTGTATCATCTCACTAATGTACTTATGTTGTACCTTTATATTTATGAAAAACAGGAATATGTATGAATGCAGCTTTATTTTTATTGAGGGATTTCATACACCTTCATATGGACAGGATGGAGGCCAGCCTGGTGCCTCAATGAAGTCATGTCTCTTGGATTTGCCCTGGAAGCAAAGTGAGCACAGATATTATACTACCATGTAAGAGGGTGATGCAGGGTGACCTTTCTTGTGTGAATTTACCTCTGTTTTACCAAGATACACAAACTTAAGATTTTCTTAATTGTATTTGGTATCAAAATGCAAGAAGTCAGCTATCTGCACACCTGCTTGAGCCTGTGATGCCCTGGGTTTTATGATACAGTTTCCCAAGTCAGCCACCTTCTTGGTATTACCTGTAATGTTGAGACTCAGTGCCTGACTATCAAAGTAACAAAAGTCAAGGTGTGTGAAGCTGTGTATTTTTACTGAAAGCCATCACAGAAAATGCTAGAGATAAGTGTTTTACATTGTTATGTACTTCACATTCTTCAGAAGCATGCCTGAAAAGCAGTTAACAAGGAATGTTGAAGAGCCAATGCAAAATTCATTTGTATTTTTTAAAATAGGCTTGGCAAAACCCTCCATGTAACTGTCACACACTGCTCCCATGTTTGCTGTTTTACCAAAGAAGATTGCCATGACGTTTGTGTCTCAAAATGGAATCTTCCCGAGGCTTTATCAGCTTGCTTCTTGATTTATTCAGTGATATTTTCTTCTCTGATACCCTCTCAGATTTCTGAATTTTGTAGTAAGTATTTTTATGGTGACATTGTAGCAGTAATGCCATAAGTACTAGAAAGTAGTGTTGCTGAAGGAATTCAGGAGTAGACAAGTGCAGGAAATTCTGAGCAAGTATCACAGAGAAAATGAAAATAAAATTACTGCATAAGGGTATGAATGAACCTAGAAGCTGATTGAAATACTGAAGTTAAAAGCTTTTTCCTATATTCACAATCCTTAAACTAAAATATTGTTTTGCAGGTTGTTGATATTTCTGAAAATTTTGCCAAGTCTTCTCCAACTCCATGTATTCCAGATAATTTTTTTTATTAAAAGGAGCTGTTGTTACATAATATTTTAAACAGGTTTTCTACACACTGTCTTGTTATTCCTCTCAAGCACTTGGTAAATGAGAGTTGATACCAGTCAAATGAATTGTTAAATATGCAAATATTGTGGTAGCTGGAAAGCCTTGGAAGTTAATAAGGAAGTTGCAGCTAATGGATTTCACTAGTATGTGACAAAAGGCTGGTAACAGTGTGGGGGGAAGGGATAGCATAGTGCATTAGCTGCTAACAGATCAACTTATTCATGTGGAAGTTTTACAGTGCATCATTTCTACCTGGTTATTTACCTCACTGTTTCCTTTCTCTTTAATAATTGGGAAGACAAAATTCTCTGATCTGATCAAACCCTTTTCAATTAACCAGAAATTTTATGACTGCCATGAAATACTTGCTTTTTATTCCTTTTTGAAATTCGCCTTTTATGGCTTTGTAATATAAATTGCATACAAATAACAGAGAATATTGGCGGCCCTGTCTTTTCCTGCTATGCACACACGCTCACAAAATACTGTAAATTTGTCTAGGGAGGAGTCTAAAATATGTAGAGTTTCTGTGGAGGACTTTCTTTCCTACTTGGTTTTCTCTTGAAATTTGCATCTATGCAATTCTAGGGGAGACTTTTAAGTACACATTCTACTTCTACACAGCAGAAGTTAACCACATGTCTTAACAGAATCACAGAACCAGGATACTAGGAGGATCCTGTTCCTTCTCACCCAGTCCACCTCTTTTCCATGCTGTGCAATTCACCTCAAAACTGAACATAATTCAATGGAAAAGTACAGATTTTTGCTCTCCCTCCATAGTTGCCATGCTAGAAACTTGTGCCTCTGATGAGCAGAAACCTAATTTTCAGTAGAACGTTTGTGACACATGTCACCCACTTGCCTTTGTTGCCATTTTTATCAATACACCTGAATAGCACTTCTCTGAAATTTATCACCCTGGCTCAAACATAGTGTACAGAGTCAGCTAAAGAAGCCATGCATTTCTGAAATTTAAAACATAAACTAAAAAAACCCAACCAAACAAAAAACAACAAAAAACCCCAACAAAACAAACACACACAAAAAAAACCCAAACAACATAAAAAGCCATAACAAAACAACACAAATCCCTTATTCTGGGATGTTTTGTGTGCCTTTTCCAGTTTGAATTCCTTCTTTCGCCTGGGTAAAAAGAGTTGTGCACCGCAGTGCAGTGTTCTTCACAAGGGCATATCCAGGCCTTGTGCAATGTCACAGGTATCCCCTATCTTGATTGATTTACTACTTCTGTTATGTCACAGCTGCCTTTTATATATAACACTCATGGGTTTTAATTATCTTGTATTTATAAATCTATCTGGGTCTCTTTAGTTTGGAGAAAAGGAGACTGAGGGGGGACCTCATCAATGTTTACAAATATGTAAAGGGTGAGTGTCAAGACGATGGAGTTAAGCTTTTTTCGGTGATGACCAGTGATAGGACAAGGAGTAATGGATACAAGTTGGAGCATAGGAGGTTTAAGATGAATATCAGGAAAAATTTTTTTACTGTAAGAGTGACAGAGCACTGGAACAGGCTGCCCAGAGAGGTTGTGGAGTCTCCTTCGCTGGAGACATTCAAAACCCGCCTGGACGCCTTCCTGTGTGATGTACTCTAGGTGACCCTGCTCTGGCAGGGGGGTTGGACTAGATGATCTTTCGAGGTCCCTTCCAACCCCTAGGATTCTATGATTCTATGATTCTATGATCTATCCCTTTCCAGTTAGTTATCCTCGTGTTTGCATCAGATTTTTTGGATACTAGTCCTTAAGTCTCAGCTCTGCAAAGCTATTAATCATCTAACTCCTGTGTAGGTGCCTTTGGGTTGTATGCTTGATCTCATTTCTTTACATTAGTTCTCCAGATCATTGTATCGTGGTAAAGTGGAAGAGTAGCTCTTGTTATATTCCAGATTGACAATACCTATGGTTATTTTTATAGCTCTATAAAAGGCTTTCAAATCAACAGGTATGTTTGGATTGGCTTGGCATTTAATATGACATGGGAGAACCCAGAACAGGATTAAGCATCTGTGATGACTTTAGCAAGGAAAACCCCAATATATTTTCTTGCTCAAGCCAGAAAAACAAACAAACAAAAAAACAAACAAAAAACCCAACAAACAACAACAACAAAAACAGATTACCAGCTTTCTTTTTTCTACAATTCTGATTATGAAACAGGTTGGTTTTTTTGTTGGGAGTTGTTTGGTTTCTTAAACAAAACTGGAGGGTTTATGTAGACAGCTTGGTTTTTTTATGTTTGTTCCAAATCAAGTCCCATGGCCACAGAGCATATAGAATAGGTAAGAATTTGCAAAACATACCATAAGGCCAGAACACTTTTAAATTTTTTTTGGTAGTACTAGAGACTTATGTCTGCCTTTAATTTTTAAGAATAGCAATGAAAGATCCATTTGTTAAAATGCATGACTGCCAAGCCAGTGATTGTGATCTCTGTTGTACCTTTAGCGCCTTTCTCTGAGGTAAGAGGCAACTTGCAGGTTTTGATAGGCAGAATTAAAAGCTTTATTTTAAAATTTAAATAAATTCTTTCTCATGCCTTCGATTCTGCCAGTGCTAGGAAACTGAAACCTATTTGCTTTTGAAATGCGAAACCTCTGTCTTCTCTTAATATAGAAGCTCTGTTGTCAGTTATATGCATTCCCTTCCCTCTCCTGCTGTTAACAGCCATTAGAGATGGACAATTTCAGTACAGTGACTCTTGTTCAGTTGCTGGGAGCTGGCATCTTTTACTCAGCTTCTGTGTTTTGCTTATCAAGATACCTGAACACTCTGCATGTGAGTGCTGTTAAAGCAGTGGAATAGGACATCCTAGTGACCTGCCAGCTCTGTTTAGACTGCTGTGAAAAGTTATGTAGGAATTACTGTCTCGGCTTCCCCTCTTCTCCGCTCTCATGAGACCCTGTCTGGAGTACTGTGTCCATTTCTGGAGTCCCCAACATAAGAAGGACATAAACCTCTTGGACTGTGGCCAGAGGAGGGCCACAAAGATGATTAGAGGGCTGGAGCACCTCTCCTATGAGGACGGGCTGAGAGAGTTGGGGTTGTTCAGCCTGGAGAAGAGAGGGCTCCAGGGAGACCTTATAGCGGCCTTCCTGTACCTGAAGGGGCTACAGGAAAGCTGGGGAGGGGCTTTTCACAAGGGCTTGTAGGACAAGGGGTAATGGCCTTAAACTGGAAGAGGATAGATTTAGACTGGATATTAGGAAGAAGTTCTTTAATGGTGAGACACTAGAACAGGTTGCTCAGGGATGCCTCCTCCCTAGGAGCATTAAAGGCCAGGTTGGATGGGGCTCTTATGCAACCTGGTCTAGTGGGAGTTGTCCCTGCCCATGGTGGGTGGGGTGGAACTAGATGATCCTTCAGGTCTCTTCCAACCCAAGTCATTCTGTTCTGTGATTTTATTTTCATAAGAGATTCTAAACAGAGTATTTTTTATACCTATAAATAAGCAGTTTGATTCTATTATGTTTTTACAGTAGTTCTTTACAGTACTACTTCTGTTTGTTTGCTTGTGAAGAAAGGTTCGTTTTTAGGCATGGAGATTATTATAACAAGGAGGTCAGCCAAATCAGACGTTTTAGCATAATGCTAATTTTGGTGCAGTGCAGATCATCTAGGTGTTTTTTAAAAAAATGTTGTTTTGTCACAGCAAATGTAGTATGGAACTTAGCTTGATCTGACTGAAATCTGAGAAAATCAGTATTTATTTTTTCAGACAAAATATTTGTATTTGTAAACTTGTAGGAAGGTTTGATTAGCATTTTACAAAGCTTTTTGTTGCCATTGTTCCTCACTTCTCAGTCTAAGTGGATGTAATGAATGTACCCAAGTTCAAAGGAAGCCTGGAACTCAGATAGTGTCTGAGGGTCCACAATACATGTTTCTGAGCCTAATGAGTTTGCATATTACAAAATGTTGAGGCAGTCCTGGTTAGGTTAGTCCTCCATAGCCGTGGGTCCTTTAGCACTTGGGATTCCTCATGGTTAGCCACTCTATGTCGAGATTCTGGGTTAAAACCTCTTTTTTCTGTGTGATTGAGAAGTTCTGCCTTTTCTTTCTTGAGTCACTTACCTTCTGTGTCTTTCTCTGGGAAGAGATTTAAGATTAGGGTGTTACAAGAGTTTGTAGATGTTGTCTAACAGATACATTCTGATAAAAAAAACCTGTCCACTAAAGTTATTGTCGTAATATACAGAAGGCACCAAAGTTCAGAAGTCAGTTTGAAGAAGTAATGTTGCTACCATAGGTGGGACGGAAAGTCTAATACCATAGCTGTGCTCAAAGGGTGGGGCAGAGCCTGGCAAACACACTGCTCTGGACCTCTCCCTGAGTGTGGTGTTGTGACGTGTTAGGACCTCTTAAGGACCCAAGAAAAAAGCTGTCTCCATGCTATTTTGTAGAAAGTAATGAAGGTGCTGGAAACTGGCAGAATAATATGATTCTCAACTACACAACTGAAACAGGTCAAAAATAGTGCAGTCATATGATCATGCAGGAGAGGAGTAATACTAGAAGCAGAAAAACTTGACTTGTTCTACAAGAAGGAAAGGCTTTTTTTCTGTTACAAACCAGATATAGCTGAAGAACTCATTTCCTCTGGCCAAAAGGAGGATTGATAATGGATATGTGGATTTCTGTTTTGTTTAAAATCAATCAGTGTGAGGTGATTACTTGAAATGTCTGCCTTTTGGTGGTCCAGGTGACACTGAGATGAATGGGTGGGCTTATATCCTGATATAGAAGATTGTTCCTTTGAAGAATAAAATTTTACTTTTCCCAGGTAAATTGGTTCAGCATTCCAGCACAGTACCTGTAATTCAGTTTCTAATTATGCAATAAACCAAACCAACCAAACAAACAAAACCCCAAAAAGCCCCACACCTAAACCAAAACATTGCCTTACATATACCAAATACTTCAGAATCCACAATAGCTTGAAGACACTACATTCGAAGTAACATTTTTCAAAGCTTGGAAGACTCTTGCTGTTTGACTTGCTGCCTTTTTCAGCAGCGTGTTATACTGTTATTCAGGTTTTTTCATTCCTGACTCAGAAACTGATTATGCATCCACTGAGCATAAAGTAGCATGAGAAGTCCAATCAATGTTTTTATTAAAAGAGCTATTGCCAAAGTGTCACAGTTTTGTGAAGCTATGCAGGGGGGCCAGGCATGCAGACTTCTTTGTTAGATTTACTCCTTTGAGACCCAGGCAGATTTTAAAGTTTAAAAATCTTCACTTTCACTTGAAAAAGCTTCATTGAATACACAGTAAGTAATGCTTTTAGCTCCTCCACATGTAACAAAAAATAAGTCCAAATACAGTTTGAAAAACTATGAACCTTTTAAAATTTCAGAAGCTCCGAACAAGAATTAAAACAACAAGGAGATCATGAGTGGTATGATGGAGTTGTCTGCTCCACTTTCTGCAAGGAATTGGGCAGAGAGCCCTGTGTCCTTTGGGAATAGAGTAGCTGTACTGCCTGACTTCAGGTACTCATGTGGGTGATCTGAATGAAGCCTTTATTTCTCATTCTTGACTCCATGGAAAATTTAGGCTCCTTAATCTTGGCGCTCTCACTTGCACCCTACTTGCAGACCAAAAATCTTGGTGGATGGTATCATGTTCGGGTCACCTCCAACTGTCTCCTGTGCCCACATTGTTAAAATTGGAGGTGATGGGGATGAGATGCTGTAATTTATTACATAGGCAAACTGAGTCTTACCTGATGTTGCCAGTTAAGGTAGTTCATAGTAAACAGCCATATCCCAAGGCTCTCTACCCTCGGAAGGGGACTTATGAAAGCACATGATGGAGCGCATTTAAAGAAAGAGTAGATTTGGTCTGGTTCCATGCTCTTAAACTCTAAGCTGGCCAAGCAACACTCCCAAGTCCCGTAATTTCCTAGCATCAGAAGTGAATTTCATTTTGGGCTGTTTCCCAGTTCTGGTGCCATTTACATGAACCAATAAAGACAGCCCTGTAGGTGTGCTCACCATTTTCCAAAGCAGTGCATATACAAATGGCATTTACAAAAAGCAGTACATATACATGTAAACCACTGGAAAAGTGGTATAACTGGCATCTTCTCATGAGATTATTTTCAGCAGGTAGAGGTTGCAGTTGTGCATTTCTAAATGAAGTAAAATACTTCATTATGTGAATTCTTTTATTTTTCTGTTCTTTGAATTTCTGAAGAAACTAGTTTTATGCCAAACCCATTTTTATGGCCATATGTTGATTTTTCTAGGCAGAGTTATAGGAAGTCGTTGGATTGTATGATCACCTTGTCTATCATACCTGCAGGTAGCTTTGAAGGGAAAAAAAGTGTAAAAAGTATAATGCAATCTGAGTATAATTTAAGAGACTTACATGTGTGAGAATGGAAATCAGCATAATTTAGATGGAGCTGAAAAGATTCTGAATTCTGTAATAATTTTGAGGATCTCTAAAGTGAAGTACAAAATGTAAAATAATGTAGATCTGTGAAATCTTCAGTGCAATGTCATTTACTTTCATCATCAAGCCAACAGTTGTATGTGGAAACCTTAACAGTGCTATTTCAATCTTCTTAATATGTATTCCTTAATGCATAATCTATTGCTGGTGAAGATACATTAAACTAAATTAAATGAAACTTTTCAATGACCTAGCATAAAACAATTCCAATCAGAATATTAAAAATATTTAAATTTTTCCTAAGCATTCTGAAATAGGTTGGAAAACCCACTGACTGTTCACCTTTTCTACCTGCATCTTTAAAAAACCATACTTTTAGCATTTACAATCACAATTAAAGAGATCAGCTATTTGAAGACTAAGCCTGTCATGGTTTAGTTGTCTTAGTGAAAGAATAGTTAAATGCTTTCAGTAAATCTCTTCTTAAACACCATTTAAATAAAACATGTTAATCTTTTCACTATTATGTATTTATTGGTTGATTGATTGCAATAACCACAGCAAATTTTGTTGCTTGCTATTTGTATAAATGGTAAGGTTAGCTGAGCTGTTTGGTTAGGAAGATTCACTCACTGTCTTTTTAGATTATTATCCTACAAATGCTTGTATAGTTGACTTGGCATATATATATATATGTAGCAGGTTTTAAAATAGTCAACCAGAGATTGTTTTAGTTTTGTTATTCTGGAATACCAAATGCTTTATTGGGACTTAACAATTAAACAGTTTATGCACATACTTCCAAGTTTTTATGCTTAATATAAAATGTATACTAATGTGTAATGTTATGCATGAAATTTGCAAATACTCAGAAAAAGTGCAATATTAATGGTATCTTTTTTATTTTGTAGCTTGGATCATCATCCTCTGTGCCTTTTACGTCTATATTCTCGCAGCTGTTTATGACTGTTGTAGTCCCCCTTATTATTGGACAGGTATGTCTTTTAAATATACATTCTTATTTTAAAAAATAAGATAAAGAGAGCTATCTTAAAGACAGACTGGCAACCTGTTAAGCTGCCGCATAGGAACAGCCTCAGGATAGCAAAGTCTAATATCAGAGAAAAGATGCTGCAGTGCTCTCAGGAGCCACATTGATCTTTGTTGAGATTGAGCATCCGTCTCTCACTACCACAAACATACGCTACTGCAGATCGAGAGGGGAGTTTGTGAACATAAAGTGGGAAAAATGGCAGCCCAGACTCTGAGAAATTCCAAGCCCATACAAATGAGCTTTGAGAATACTATACAGTCCTTTGTCACAAGCCCTTTGCCTGGATGATGCAGGAAGTTCTCCCTGTGTAAGATCTACTGTTAATCACAGGAATAAAAAATTCTCAACTTTAAAAAAACATACATGGGCTAGACAGTCCCAAGTTAAGAAAGCAAAAAATTAAGACGCTGCTTAAGCCATTTTGCATGTACTTTATGATAAGGGTTTTAATTGCATTACTGCAAACTGTTCTTTCTGTATGACTCCTCTATCATTTGTTACACTGGATGGAGGGTTTTCATGAAATGAGCAGCTGTTCAATATTTCATTTTAAACTCATTTTTCATATTGTAATACAAGGCCTTATTTTGCATGGCATATAATAGAAATCTCTCACTGAATGTAAAGATACTGATTGTAATATAAGATTTTCTGTGACACTTGTCTATGTGGTATATTCTTTCACTAATTATATTAATATATAAATTAATATTAATTATTTTTTTCTTCCACATCATGGTGGGAAATAGCTATAGTAAGACCAAAAGTTGTCAGAAGTGTCCACTGTTCTTGGACACCAAACCACCTGAAGTCTAATTTTTAAATACTTGTAAGTATTTGTTGTTCTCAGGCATTCAGAATGCACAAAGGGAGTATCAGTGGGATTTGCAGTTCATTCCCAAGGGGTACTGTTGCTCATTCTAGCATCCAGCGTAACTGGTTTCAGCTGGAACTTCCTGATTCTTGCCAGCCTAAAGCAGACTTTGACATTGAAAGCATGGTTAAAATATAAGCAAATGAAAGTGGAGTCTCTACAGGAGCACCCTGGACAGGTTTAAGAATATCTGTCGTTGCCAGTCTTGTATCAAACTATAATTGCACATTTCAAAATTAGCATGTTTTGTAACTGACTGAAGTCCTAGTGAAGTTTGTTTCTTACATGGTTAAAAAAAAAAAAATTAAAAAAAATGAAGTCTAATAAGAAAATGAGCATCATAAGCATGACAGTAGCTACCAGCATCAGTACCTGCATGTGACTGTAACCATAACACATGGAAAATGGATGAAATTTCTGTGTCCCTCAAGACTATTCAATTGCTCACATGCTTTGAGTCAAATGCCTAAGAATCTCCTTTTTAATGAATATCTCTTTAGACCACAGAAGGTTGCTGATAAACCTACCAGTGTATCACATTCTTATCTTGTCAGATGAAGTCTCCACCAAAAGCAGACAAGCAAAAGTACTTAAATATTCTTGTCCAGGAAGGTCCAAAGGAAGCTATTAGTTGGAAGCCTTAGTTGGAAATTTCTAGGAAACAAACAGCATGCAGCAGATCTAGCAAAAAAATAATCTATAGTGATGGAGTGTCAGGAATCTGTACTGCGATGTAGTAAGTCTGAAGATGATGGCAAACTGCTAGACAAAGTGAATGCAAAATTTCAGGAGGCCTTTCTTCTATATAGGAAATGTCATGTTCCTTTGGATAGATGTTACAAGAAATTGCTATGTGAGCTAACTAGTGGAGTTGGGTTTTTTTTTTTGGTTGCACCAAGTAAGGCTAAATAACATGAACTGAGCAGCAAACATATGAAATAAGTGCCCTAAGTCACCATAAGTTCAAAATCAGATTTGTCGTGAGACTTAACCGAGAACAGATGTGATTTTAGGAGTTCTGATAAAGACTGGAAAGAAAAAAAAAATAGAGAATCTTAAAGCTTGCATTACTCAATCACAGATTTATTTAAGGGTTTGGTTTTTAAAAATACACTTCAACAAGAAAAAGGATGATTCTCCTTTAGAAGTTTTTGAAGCGTTTTCTGGAAATGAATGGCCGACAGAAATAGCTCACATTCCTCTAAGCATGTAGACTTTGTTTCTAAAGTTATTGCATGTTATTGTGTCTGTTCAGAGGATATGGAAGAGAGGAAATGCTAGGAATAGCTACAGATCAAAAATGCCAAGAGTAGTTTACATTGATTGTCTTGATTAGGTAGAACTGTACAAAAGTAAATCAACTCACCTAGATAGGAATAGAAACTGTTTTCGAAGTTACACGTGCAAAAATAACATGCAGCAGAGAAAAACAATTAGCAAGAAAAGGACTGACACCAAAAGATACAGTGATAGGTCTGCTCGTCCTTCATCCTCTGGAGGTGGGATGGATCTGTGTGGATTAAATGGGAAGTTTTTTGTTTAGTTTGTAGACCACTACTCACTAATTACTGAATTGTTGCACAACATGGGGCGGAGCAATGTAGTATTGCTTTGTGAATTGGAAGTTGCTCACTCTGGGATTCCAAATGCATTAAGAGATAATGGCCCACAATTAAAGAATTACAGTCTCATCGATTACTTCTAATTTATCATTTAATGCCCTCAATGTCAGTTCCTTACCATGCACAGTCATACTGTTCAGCAGAAAAGTCAGTGGAAGAATGCCTGGTAAGGTTACCTGGTAGCAAAGAGCCTTATTGGGGGAAAAAAAGAGCTTGGAACCTGTCTGCTTGGAGGATTGCTTCTCTTCAGCCTTCCTAACTCAGCTCTGATCAACAGAGGCTTTATGCTCAATCCACATCAGTGTAAAACAGAGGAGGCTGCTTAAAGGAAGCATTCTCCAAGGGCTTTATTTTTCTTTAAAAAATCTCGCCTCTGGGAAAACCTCTGTTGCCTAAACGCTCATTTCCTGAGCAGGCTGCAGAGCTGGCTGTTTGAGCAGCCCCTGGGATGTAAGCAAAGCAGATGAGAAGGTGCTTTTAGATTTGTTTTGTTTGGGTGTTTTTTTGTTTGCTTTATGGCAAAATGTATCAAGAGTTTTGGTTTCTTGCCTGACTTGTCAGAATTTTTAATGACGGCTGGGAGAAAGAGGTCGCAATAGTGTCATTGATGCTTATTTTCTACTGTTTCTCGAACAATTTTCCAGCATGGCAAGACTGCCGTTGACAGGAGTCAAACATGTTTTTCTAGCCTCTGACAATGAAATGTGTAAAGGGCTATGCATAGAGACTCTGCTCAGGTGGTGGCTGCCATTTGTTAGTTAAAGAGGGAACTGTTAGAGGAGGAGGAAGAAGATACGATCAGAAAAGCTCTAAGTCTTACAGAAAGCAGTTAATGACAGATGGTCTTCAATGAGGATAATTGTTCTGGTCTTTGTCAGAAATGTGCAGTTTGTCTAAACCTAAAAAAAAAAAAAAAGTGGCCTGTATCCTCTGTGTCTACAGATGCATTTTTCTAATTGACAGTGTGGTGTTAGTCAAATCAGTATTGATAGCATAGTATTGCATTTGTATTTATAAAGTAAGGAATAAGACCTCTCTGACAAGAGGTCTTGAAAAGAAACAGTCTGTAGTATTTTATAAAGATCTAATCTTCTATAAGCCTTGAAGCCCTACAGTGCATAAGAGCTTGTTATCTGTGCAGCACTCTTGTGTAACTTCAAGGGGAATTTGAGAATACTTGTTATACAATAAACATGATAATAGATATTTCATGGGATAGATTTTTTAATTTGCTTTGGCAGCTAGAAGTTCTGATTATTTTTTTCTTGGGTAGCAGAGTTCTGATGAAGATTGCTGCTCCTGAGCTGTTGTGACTTTGCTAAAATAATTGTTTCCTTGTCTACAGATGTTGGTAATAATAGCCAGCAAAATGTAAGTTTTCAATAAATGTCTAAGCAGTTTCTTCATGGCCAGTTGTGAGATTTAGCTGAAGACTCTTGTTTCTTTGCATTTTTTTTTCTTCTGAGGTGACAGATAACAAGAACAGTGAAAACCACTGCAATATTTCCTTTCCTCTTTCTGCAGACTTTCTCCATTCTCTATACCTAAGTGCTTATGACAGACTTTTATTTTATGTTTTATATTAAAGAGCGATTTATGATTAAATGTTAATGAAATAGAATTTTCACTGTGCTTTCATTATATTCTACTAGTTTGAACATTTTTCAAAGCAGCACACCAAAACCCACTGTTTTCTATGAATAAATAATAAAAAGCTTGTCTGTACATTATCATTCATGCATTCTCTAGTTGCCCCATTGGTAATTTGTCTGCCAGCGTAAAGTGGGCGCTTCACATTAAACAGACCTTAACTAAAGCTAAAATTAATGTTACGATTCTAAGTAGTTCTTTCCAAATCTACAAAATGAAGCCCAGTTGTACAGAAATCCTTGCCGAATCTAGTCACACACAGAAAAAATCTTGGTGTCCTACAAGTAAAGGATTTTAAGTCCCTTATGCATCATCACCTAAAATGTTCCAGAGGAACCTTACCAGCATTTGGGAGGTGTGCTTATAAACACAACTCTAAAAGGGTGCTATGTTGCAATACAAGTTGTCAGTGAAATTGAAATTAAAAAGCTTGGCAAGATATTTATTTTTAGAGAATAAGAAATTGGAAAGGTAGGTGGTTGTTGCTGGGAAGCAGAAGGTACCATTCACCTAAACCTAATGTTTGTTTATAGCGGGTGGGTGGGGGAAACAACAGTTAAAGAAACTGTTACAAAAAGGGAACAGTGTCATATCCTTTCTTGTAACTTAAATCCACACGGAAGTAGCCCTGTTTTCTCTTCAAAGTCATAGGGAGCTGCAGGGAGTAGTGGTACCATGGGAGATGAGGGCTTCTAGAAGCTTGTTGCAGAAAACTGAGATGGCAGATAAACAGACTTCAGACCGGTTTGCTCCCTTCTGACGCTTGATTCAAACAAGGAACAGAACCTAGTCCCCATGGAAATACAAAATATGAAGACAACACGTACTGCTGCTACAGGCTCACTTTATGTTTTTGCCACATGGCACCTGTTTGGAAGGTTTTAAAGCAACAGTTGTAAATTACCCCAAAATGTGAAAGATAATTTTGAAAACGGCCTTGTGGGGGGTTTATAAAGCTTCCTTTGAAGGTGTGTATGTGTCAGGAGCTATCTCTTGGGAGTAAACTGACTGACGTATTTGAGTTAGATAGCTTTTAGGGGAGTTAGTAAGCTGAGGGGAAAAAAAAACAACCACAAGATGCTTGTTAAAAAAAAATAAATTCACCAGATTGCAAAAATGGGGTTTTATCCATCCCATCTTCAGAAAAGAAGTATTAGGTTGCACGGTCTGCAGAATAAGGATAGATTTGAAATTGTTGGTGCCCTAGAAGGTATAGAAGGATAGGTGAACCAGTACCAAGTTTGGAACGTGATAGCAGCATAGAGGCAAGGTGAGAATGCATGCCTTCACACAGGTATGCTCCCTATAAAGTTATTAGGGCAGGGTCTGGCTGAAATGCTATGACCTCTGCTATGGAAAAGAGTTTGTGCCTTTGAACTGTGATGCAGACCTTGAATATATGGGAAGTTAAGAAATCTGTGATGGATCTTCCATCTCATTTATGACATTTCTACAGTACACTTAATCTCCCTTCCTTTCCAGTATCTGATTTTTTCTACTGGTTTTCAGAGTTGCTGTCATCTTAGTTCACTTTATTTTTCCCATTTTTTTCCCCTTTCATGTCTTCCAAGTTTCACTGAAGTAATTAATAATATTCTATGCAGTCTTCTTTCTTGGTTTGCTACCTCTCCATAGAGGAGATACTGAGAAGTTATGAAACTGTTCTGAACATCTGGCCTGGCTCAAAGCTTTTCAAAAGAAAAGTTTTGCATTGCAGAATTGATCACAAAGGTTTGTTACTATAAGTAGTAGTAATATTAGTTAAGAATAAGTGAGGAATCTTACCTTAAAAGATGGAGTAAGAAAGATAACACCTTTCTTACCTGCATTTATATATCATAATAATCCAGCACAGTTTCAGCTTGTTTCCTTGTGTGTTTCAACACAATGAAAAGATTTCTTGTGTTTCTTTGTTGAAATGGTAAAGCCCCAGGTATTTTTTCCAGGTATTCAGAAGTACATACAAATACGTAATAAACAAGAGGAGCAGAACTACAATAAAAACATTGTAAATCCTGTTGAAGATTATATCAGTCCATACCAGTTGACAGAATAAGGAAAACTCTACTTTGTGTAATGATGTAACAACCAAGAGATACTGTAGTGTGTATGATAGAAACAGAAAATGTAACTTCGTAACTATTTCCCCTGTTTCTTTTCATTCCATGGGCTTAAAAAAAAACAAAAGTTGAAGGTCTAGAGTATTTTTAAAATATGTACAGTATTCCAAATGTCAGAAATAATTCTGTTCCATGGATATGGGGAGGAAGCTCCTTGCCCTGTTTAGTTGAATTAATAATGAACATTAATGAATTGCATTGTTTATTGCATTTTATTTTTTTTTTTTAATCTTGTATGTCCAGCACTTGAACAGGCAGGTGGAAACAGTCTAGCTGTATTTTACTGACAAATTTCTCTGGGTATACAGTGTGACTGTTACGAAGGTACAATTACATAAGTGAATTGTTTTTCTATAATATATCTTCTGCTGTTTTCATGTATGACATTACAACAGATGAACATTATTTTCCTGCTTTCCTGGAACAGCAGATCATGTTTCTTTGCAGAGACGACGTTCAGTGAATTAAGCATATAAGCAATAAGCCCATTTGCTTAGGGAGGTGGGTGTTTAGACAAGGAGGTTATGGCAGCATCCGGAGCAGCCTGGAAGAAAAACACTGTGAATATAAACATTCTGGTAGAAGAGTTAAATTGAAATGGGGACACTACTGTTAAAGCATTTGTAATTATATTCCTTTGTTGTTAAGAATTAAATCCTAGGCAAGAGGAAAGTTTGAGTCTGGAACTGTGCTTTGAAGCAAATTTCAGGTGATGCCTTTCCAAAAAACTTTCAGGATTGCCAGGACACACTCACCAGAAGGTAGTTGCCTGATGGCTATGTTTATGTTCTTTTATTGTCTAACTTTTCTGTGAGTTTATCTTTCATCATGCAGATGATTTATAAAATAGCACCTATTGTAAAGTTTTGCTTCTCTTCCTCCCTTCTCTCCCCTAAACCACAGCTTGAGGGAAGGATTCCCATGCACTGTTCTTTTGTGTGCAACCTCCAGCTCGATTGCCAGCAATTGCCTGATCTTTGGGGTTGGCATTTAAATCTGCACAAAAATCTTTGTAGTTTTATCATAACTAATGTGTTCACTACCATAGGACCAGAGGCCACACAGCTCTCCTCACAGAAGTAATCCTACTCTCAGTAGTCTCAGCAGAGATGCAGGTTGCAAGGCCTTTGTACCTTGAGATTTACCTTAAAAATTGTGCATGTATTCTCACCGACATGGTAGCATCCTGCAGCATGTCCCCCTGTAAAGTACATTTTAAAATGCTTTCATGTTTCATATAAAAACCATCTCTTCCAGCATCTCTGCCTCCCTCTTCCCACCCCATAAGATGTTCGGGTTTTGAACTGCATTTTATGTGAGGAATCCCCTTTCACTAGGAACGGTGAAATTATTGCATCTGAAGAGTACTCCTCTTTTTGCTCTTTTCCATCAGTGGGCCAGTCTGATTCATCTATTTTGGATGTCAGTAATTCATATTTCTACCACAGCTTCTAAGTTAATCTTTTTACAGGAGTATCAGTTCAGATGTTTTCTTAACTGCTTGTTTTTTTGATGTTTGTCCCTCCCTTGTCTCCCACTTTACTGGTCTATACTTCAAAATACTAATCAGCTGAGAGGTGGTGCCTGAGTCTGGCACCCTTCACACAGGCCATTACATAAAAAAGTTATTGTGTTTGCAGACAAATGAAGCTTAATATCTCTGCCCAGGCTCTGAATTACCTATGAGAGTCTTTATTTAATCATTTCAGTCTGTGTTGCTCATGTTTTTTCAATGCCTATTGGACTTCCTGTCAGAGGAACACGAAACACCAAAGTTCACTGGCTGGTTCTGTACTTTATTGTATCTTGTCTTTATTGTATTTGTGGGATTTATCATTATTTCACTACAAATATTCACAATTTAAGTTCTGTGTTAACCCTAAAAAGTTACAGAATTTGGTTAAGAATTACAGGGCTTTCGAATCAACCTTGTCCTGAAACAACTTATGCAGGTCATGAATAAGTAAGAAACAGATTGTTTTTCATTCAAAATGAATCAGCTGACAGGAAGAATCTAGTTGAGTTTTTACAGATACCTGCAGGGTCCCTCTTCAGTTATACAAGTATTTAGATTACTTTGAAACTGTGATCATAGGCTGAATTGACCCCTGAAGTTATAGATCATCTTGAAACTTGTGAGAAGGTCAAAATGTATGGGATTCTGTGTTAGAGAGGATGTATTTTGTCTGTGTTTTAACATTATACATTTAGCATGACACTGGGTTGATTAGATGATTTCTTGAAGCCACAATTTAGTTCTTCAGTGTCTGAGTATGTAATTGAAAAAAAAAAAAAAAATACAATGTGCAATTAGAAGTGATAGTGGTATTTGTGATTGTTGATTCACAATAATTCCAGACTAGATAGAGATGGATATTTAAAGAATACACCAATCAGATGAAGATTTTGAGGAAATACTTCTTGCAGTTTAATTTTTATAATGTTTCTTCTCTCTCTTATTTGTTAGTCCATGATAAATACCTGTATAAAGTTGTTATTGTCATGTATGTTATAATTATACCTTACGCAGACACAAGGTTATATCTTTCCTGATAAATACCTCCAGTATAAGTTGTACTGTGGCATAATTAACCATCACTTTTCTTTTTCAACATCTCATTACTTTCAGTATAAATCTTCTGGAAGGACCATAAATGAATAGGTGGTCTTAAGTAGCTTTTATTTTTCCCCAATGTGACCGTAATTTAGGGGATAATAGAACTTTTTTTTAACTTCCTTAAAGACCCTCACTTTAGAAGTGAAAGACTTTGGATTTTGCTTCTGATATTTTCAGAGTCCCAAATCTGCTTAGATTAGACTAACATGGTCTTCCCATTTTACATCTTTCACACTTGATGTCTTCGCCCAGCTTTTTTGCCTCTCTTTCATCAGTGTGGGGTCTTACTCCTACCGGGTGGCTGCTTATAAGAAGGAGGCTGAAGGAGATCCCTTTAATGCTCTTTCAGAAGTTTCACTGTATATTCTGAGTTCTTTTCTCTCTTTAACATCTGGTGAGTGTGAAATTTAAGTTGAAATTGAAGTTGAGTGTTTCCACTGGGGTGTTGAGCATTCCTTTACGTGTTTTCCTGTAAATCTGTTATTTTTCGTCAATGGGAAACTTAGAAGTTCTGGGAGGCCAGTGCTGGTGTTCAGCCTACGTAGCTTTGCATGAACCCCATGTGCCAAATTTTTAGTACATGCCCTGCCATGTGGTTGATGAATTCTGTTTGCTGTGGTCACTGGGATAGCTGCTTCCATGCCTTCCCAATTAAGAGGTCACAAACAAGCTGGAAAGGCAGTGAGGCAAGCTGACAGTGGTGAGGTCAATCTCACAGCTTTGGCAGTTAGTGTATGAAAAGGTCCTATGGTCACATTGGTGGTGATGCTTTGATACTAATCTTGAATACCTCTAAAATGTTCTCTTTTATGAAACTGATAGTGGTGATGTTTATTAATGGTACCGCTATGGGAAGGTAACGAGACACCTTTAGAGCCCTCTGGTAGAAGTGTTTCAGGATCTCATGCTATTGTTTCTGAAAGAGCATGGTAACTGAGAACATCGGGAGGTCTTGGGAGAAATTAGACAAGACAACATGATTGCTGAAAAATTGTCACAGGTCGCAGCTATATGACTTTAAGAAGTTTTTTCAAACCATTTAAAGAGAAAAACCAAAAGCAACTCCCCAGGCAGGGCTGAAATAGATGCATTGTATCTGCTGAGGCTTAGTCCTGTAGTATTTGGCATAATTTGGAAGTTGAAGTTACTTTAAATATATAGTTGTTTCTAAAAAATTCTTGAAAACCAAGTACAGATTCTGTTTCCTGAAAGTGCAAAAGTTCTGCTAAGTACAGTAGGTTTCCTTGTTTTCATGTGTTAATTCTGGTATTCTAAAAGCGTGCAAATGGCATTTGTCTTTCAATTTACAAAAACTTGAGATATTCAGAGTCTGAATTATTTAAACTCCCACAACACATGCACTTTTGCTTTTCAAGCTTGAGTTATAATTTAATTAAAAACTTCTGGTGCATCGCTAGCTATTTAAATATTAAAATGTTCCATGGATCACTTTCGATTATCTACCATCATGAATTTCCTGGAGATGTCACATTTTTAAGATTCCCAATGTTGCACTTGGAATTGTCTGTTGATGCAAAGGGGACTGTGATAATTACATACATCCATTAGTATCAGCAGAGGAGATAAACTTTGGGGAGGCTTAATGGGCATGTCTCAGTGACAGCTAGCAAAGAACATTTGGCATGATTAAGGATGGATTTGAATGTACTTGAAAATATACTCTCATTATGGATGCCCAGTGGAAGTTGCACTACAAATGTTAAATTCCCCAGAAGAGGAGTTGTGTGGCAGGGAAGCTTTGAAATCCACTGTGGCCATCATCCAAATTACTCTCTTCTCTTTGTGTCTTTCCACTGTCAGATTCACTTTGTGATGCCCAAGTTGGCTCCCTGCATCTTCGAAAAGAGGCAACCTGTTGGTTTCTGTGTTTCAGATTGTCCGAAGATACATCAAGGACTGGCTTGAAAGGAAGAAGCCTCCATTTGGCACTATCAGCAGCTGTGTGCTCCTGATGATCATCTACACAACATTCTGTGATACTTTCGCCAATCCAAATATTGACCTTGATAAATTTAGCTTGATCATAATAGTGTTCATAAGTAAGTTCACCCTTAAAGCATCTCTTTTATCTGTGTTTATATTTTGCAGTTAGTTGTATGTACTGGAAAGGGTGAGGCTGCAGGGATGCTGGCACAGGACTAGGGCTTGTACTCCTAATGCATCTAGTCAACCAGACTACCAGATTTCTTAGAGGCTGGATGCTTCTAGGGGACTGAGTAAGAATTTAGAGAGGGATGAACCCTACTACTTAGGTGTGCCTGACTTTGCTCAGTCGGCCTCCATTTCTTAAGGGGCAGGATATTACTTTCCAAGTGTTTACAACCATTCTGTTTCAGCTTCTTGGTTATTAAACAACCATAAATGCACAGGTGTTGCATTCCAAATAGAAAGAAAAGATTTGTGCTTAAGCCTTTAGTCAGAAGCGCTGTTAGAACTTTAAAATATTTCTTCCTTACTGTATTATAGACCTAGAAACTAGTGGGAGTTTAAATGTGTTGATATATTTCTGTGGATGAACACATTTCTTGCAGAGTTTGTTTTAGAAGCACTCTAGTCACTCAGCCTTAAATAACATACACATGAGAACAGCCTGCTGGTATCCTTGCCATCAGTTAAAAATACGCTTGCAGATCACTACCTCCCAAGGAAAGGCAGTGGAATACAGGCACTGTCTCCTCTCCCAGTAGGGAATTCCTGTCTTGATTCAGACTGTCCAGAGACAGGAGTTTCAATTTGCTTGGGGGAGAGGTAACTACAGTATAAATCACATCTTGTACACTCTAAAACTGTTACGTTTCAAGAAATCAATGCATCACCTACCTCAGAGTGAGTGTATGTGCACGTGTTTCTGTCTAATAAAAATAATGTATCTTCTATAAATCCAACCTCCATTAAAGTCATTAGGAACTTACCCCTGCCCTTTGTGGGTCAGTTCTTATTCTCTCCTAATTGTGGCAGTTTTTTGGATTGTATATACATGTGTTAAATACTACATGGAATTATAAATGGTAAGGTATAAATACTTTATTCTGAAAGCAAAGAAGGAGGAAGCCATGCAAAGGGGCATTTTTTTTAAATGGAGGAAATACTTGTTTACATAGGCACCTGAGAAGGGTCATGTCCCAGATGCACTTAAGTTAGTGCAGAGTTGTCAGCAAGAAAGAGAGATATGGAAGTTTTCAACTCTGACTTAACATGTAGAGAAACTCAGAATGAAGTAATTTTTTTACTGTACTGATCACTACTTTGAAAAAGAAAGTTTTTTTAAAAGGCACCGTTCTTCCTTGAGCAGTTGGTGTAGCGTGGTTGCTTCTATTGCCTTTTTTGTCCTTTTATTTCTCTGCAAGACAACTCTGCATTTGTGCCATCTGTAATTATATATACCACTTGCAGTGCAAAACACTGAAAATCATTATATATACATTTTCATTGCCAGTGTATATAACTGGAGATCTTAGGAAGAATATTAACATAAGCACTGAAATGGCTTGGAATATATCAGATGTTTGTTTTTTTCTAAAATATTTATAAAACAAAACAAAAAAAAAGAGGCCAGTTGTGGAGATGAATATGCACATTGTATTCTAGAAGAAGTTTCTGTACTGCTGTTGGATGTGTTGGCTGTATGTGTGTGTTGTGTTATACCAGGATGTGAAACTAGCACAAGGAGTTTAGATGAAACTGCGTTTATGATTCTGCTGAATAATGTTTTAATGTAATTTTTATGTTAATATTCTAACTACAGTAAAATATGCACAAGGGATAATCGGTAGCAACACATGCTTATTGCTTTACACAATTATGCATATTAAGGGATTTTTTTTTTTTCTGTTCATATTACATTAATGTACTTAGTTGCAGAAAAATTGTAATTCAGGAACAATGGGTTGCTTCCTTATTTTGCAAAGGAAGAGTTAAGTGCATCCTGAGGTGACATTTATACATCCTAAGAAATGTATGTAAGAGAATGGAAAATGTCACTGGTAATAGCTAATATCCCTGTCATGTTGCCCAGTTGTAAACAGTGGTCAAAATCAAATGTATTTTCTTGGCTTGCACTGTCCTATGGGGCACATTAGCCTCATTGCATTCACAAGTTTTGCAAGGAGAAAAGAGAGGACCCACCCCTGATTCTGCTGCACGTGAAAGCCTTTCCCCATAACCCACAAAGACCCAGAAAAGATCTGTGTAGGTCACAGGGTTTCTTTTCTAGTGCTGTGGAGATTTCCTGCACTCCAACACAATGCTCAGGCTCTGCAGTCCCAGGAGCTACTCAGGGCACAGCAGGGAAACTGCCTGCTTCCCCCCACATCTGTGCAGACCAAGGGTGGGCTCTGTGCATCCCACAAGCCCTGCAGGTGTCAGGAGAGGGGGCAAAGAGGAGAGATCCCTTCAGAATGCTCAAAAACCATCCGCACTTAGTCAGCACAAAGCTGACTTGAGCTCAAACAAAAGCTGCTTTGTCTGACCTATGCTGCCCAGTGCAGGAATTAGCCTTTTTCTCAGAGGGAATTAAAATGTCTATGATGATCTTCTCTTAATAGTGATCATTCATCAGGAGAGTGATATGCCTAGTGTGTGAGAGTATTTATTGGGATCATGCTTACACCTGGTACTTTCTCCTGTTAAATAGAAGGGGCTAAATTTAAATGCTTGACAACCAGAGTATGTATGAGAGATTTTATGTTGTCAACCCAATAGGCAAAACCAGTGCACACAGATGTGCAGCATGCAGTAGTGAACTTTCTTGCTATTTTTATGTCAAGAAATAGTTGACTGAGAAGAGTAACCTCAGGAAGAACTTGTGTAGCCATGGCATTAGCTCTGGCTTTCTTGGATGTAGTGATACATACTGTTCATCCAGACAAAATTGTCTTTAAAGGTTGTCTGTCATTGTATTTCTCTGGTTAGACTTGGTCCAGCTTCTGACCTGTTGCGTGGGGGCAAAAGGCATGAACACAGCAATTGAAGAGATTTATGTGATCTTTACTTCTGTGATCTAAGTCTTATTTTATCTTGTTTCTCTTCTAGTATTTTCCATTCAGATGAGCTTCATGTTTTTGACTTTCCTCTTCTCTACAAGGTATTTGAATGTGCTGAATCAGAACTTATGATTATTTGTTTTGTGTGATATATTTGGTTTGGGTGATACAGTTTATGCGAACATGTAAAGGCAGGTTTCTGAATAGAGGTGAGACCTCATTTTGGTATTTCATGTTGTCCTTACTGCCTTTTCTCTGTGAGAGTTTCATAGGCTGAGAGAGCAGGACCTGAATTCTGTCCTTTCTTGTGTGTTAATTACAAAGTTGTTAAATCTCAATCAATCACTGCTATACCTCATCCACTGAAAAAAATGGATTTGCACAGATGTCATTGAAGGTATAATTTGCCCTGCAGACATACTGATGACATATGAGAGAGCAAGCTCAGTCTGACTTTTTACATCTCAAGATACATTTGCTGGGCTGGCAATTCACTCTACTCTGTACATGTCAAATATGTTACATTTATGTGGTGATTCTTAAAAGGCAGTTGTCCTGAACTAATGTTAGGTAGAGCTAATTTTTTTCTTTTTAAGTATCAACCATGAGGAACAGTTGTACATTCACTTCTCAAGAAATAGTACCTTGAGAACGGTGTAAGCCAACAGTTCAGTGCATCACTTGAGCCAGAGTATCCACCATTGTCCTCTTTTAGGCTTACTGGAGCACTTTCTGCTGAATGGGGAGTGCTGCAAACAGCAGACTCCAGACATGC
Organism: Apus apus; assembly: GCF_020740795.1. Classification (NCBI taxonomy): domain Eukaryota; kingdom Metazoa; phylum Chordata; class Aves; order Apodiformes; family Apodidae; genus Apus; species Apus apus. Next base: position 56,635,660 of record NC_067285.1, on the reverse strand, counting down.
ACTTTATATAAATTGTACAATATCCATAAGGGAGAATCACTAAGAAGGGTGCAATATCTTAGAGCTACTTAGCTTTTTTAGTGCCACAAGAAAATCTGTGATGAGATCATGCCCTGACCTTAGGAGGCATTTTAAAATAACTTTGGAACTTCTAGACCTAACCTGGGGGGAAGATATGTCCTGTCTGTATGATCTAAAATGCCACAAGTAGTAACCAACTGAGACATTATGGTAAATATTTTGAAATGTCATAAATTTATGCCTAATTTGGACCAGAGGGTGAACAATTGGCCAGTCATATACATCCCTCTGAACGTCGTTTTTCCACCCTTCCCAGCCTTACTCCCAGTATATAAACCCCTAGATGCGGTTTTTCTTTGAAGTGGAAGACAGTTACATATTCTAAACAGTGATCATCGTGTAGACTATCTAAATTGAGCATTTTGCTAACATTACATAGTAGAAGAAATTGTAGGTCATTCTCTTTTTTTTTTTAATAGAGGCAAGCTGCTCACTGCATGTTTGCAAAAATAACCTTGGCTGGAGTAAAGTTATGTCCTACATACCATGTATTCAGAATTCCTCTCCTTCACACAGGAGCATATTCATTAGAGAGTTTGCCACAACTGAGAAACAATTCTGCTCAAAAAAAAAAGTAATTGAACACTACTGTTCATTTGTGGGTAGAATTATTTCTGTCAGTAGACCTGATCAAAGTGATGTAAATGTGCATATGGATCCTCAAAGTAATATATTTGATAGATTATGTTTTAAGAAGGTTTTTGCTATCGGAGATTATTAAAACTCTTTTTTTTTTCTAGGAACAACTCTAGTTTCACACCAGCAGACACAGTGGCTATCGTTTTCTGTTCCACACACAAATCCCTCACCCTGGGTAAGTCAGGAGATTAGCTTTTCAGCAAAACCACAGTAACATTCATACCTTGCTGTGTTGAAAAAAAATGTTGTTGGTTGCTGTTTTTTCTGCTTAAATGGTTTTGGTTTTAGTGTGACAAGTAATGCTACCAGTATGGTACTACTAGTAAGATAATATTCTTGCACAGATAAAATAAATGCTTATTACAGAGCAGACTACATAGTTGTCTCAGATGACATTTTAGTGGTATATACAGTAAGACCACCTTATTTATGGAAGACTGAATTTTTCTTTCTGTTCTTATTCTGTTGCCTAATCTAATATTGATAACATTTCTGGTTTGTTACAAAAAGCATTGTGAAGTATATCTTCCCAGTCTCTTTGTAAAATCTTACACTGAAAAAGCTGGGATGTACAAGTGAAAATCAAAGTGTACAGTGTATTCAGAAAGCACAAATAGACAGTATTGTCTTTTGCTTAACATGAACAAAATGTATGTGTTTATTTTAAGTCTGCAGATATTTTGGATAGTTTCATTTATTATAATTCATTCATTAAAACATCTTGGAGATATTTGTCACTTATGACCCCTTAGTGATTATAAGATGTTCTGATGGAAGTTCACAAAACACTACTAAATCAGTTATGCTTGCAGCCACTTGCTACTGCTTCATCTGTTATGCTCAGTCAGTGAAGCCACTAGTACTTGAATATTTTCTTACTGTTTTTCAAAATATGAAAACATGGATCTGATAAAGCATACGTGACTGAATAGATGCCTTTTCAAGACTGTGTCTGTCTAAGAGAAACACAGCTGGTGTCAATAACAAAGGTAAGAGCCAGCCTGAAACAGGGAAGAACAAGTCAGGATTTAGGTGCGATGTTTTCCAAGTCAGTTTGATAAAGTAAAACTCATCTCAGGGTTTTTTGCTTCAGCCAGGCCTGTGCTGCACAACTGTTAGCAAGTGCCCCTGAAAGTCTATGGGAAGTGAAGGAGTTCCTGGAAGACAAGAAAAAGGCAAACATAATGCCTCTTTTTCACAATGGAAACCAGGAGGGAACAAGGAATTATAGATCAGTGAGTTTAACTTCATTTTGCAGAAAACTACTGAAACAAATAATTAAATAAATTACTTTAAGAGTGTAGGAAGAAAGAAGGAAATTAATAACAGCCCTGTAGATTTGTCAAATGCATATCATACCAAACTAACCTAATTTTCTTTCACACAAGGTCCTGTGGGTTGCAGAGAAGTAGCAAAAGTTGTATGGCTTAAGAGCATTATGGCTTTTGACATTTGCATGATGTTTTGGACTCCACAGTTCAAAAAATTATGTGGACCAGCTGGAAAGAGATCAGAGGAGAGTGCCATGAATGATCATAGATCTCAAAAACATGACCCCAGAGGAAAGCTGAAACAAGTGGGATTGTTGAGAGAAGACAGCTGAAATACAGTAGTGATCTTCAAATGCATAAAAGGTTGATGCAAAGAAGGAAGAAAGTGGACTTTGAAAAATGAAGGTCTTTGTTACAATGATGATGATTTAAGCTAACAATCAGGGAAACCTGTAAAACAGTTTAGCTTTGGAATATGTTGTCTGTTGATGTATTGAATCTCCTGTCACTGTAGACAAGCCTCAGACAGGAATTAAATAGCTAGAGTTGATCCTACATTAAAGTAGAACTTAGATTAAATGACATTAAGTCTTTTTCAGCCAAATGCTTCAATTTAAATATGAGCTTGTATTCAGGAGAACAGTTACACTTGTATTTCTAGAAAGCAGCCCCACACTGAAGTCACAACACACTAGTGTACTTGCTGTTTGGAGGTGCATATAAACTTAGGACACAGCTGTGATACTACAGAGGAGAAGCTGGTTGTATTTAACAGCACAAATGTGTAAGTCTCCCCTTCCCCTCCCCCATGAAAATAGTTTCCTCTATGCTCTGTTGAACACGGGAGCTTGCTATGACAGTAAGAAAACAATTGCAAAGACTTTTTTTAAGCCCTAGAGAGGACTGCCATTATCCAGAAAAAAATGAGGACTCTTCATTTCTTTTACTCACTACCAGGTACCCTCATGCAGGTTGCCTTGACCTATGCACACAGCTGAGTCAGTTCACTTTGCTTCTGCTAGTACACAATAATTTTGTATTTTATTTTTTCCCTTAGAAGAACCTAGTTTGAGGTTCCTAGCTTGCTAGACTTTTTTGGCTCACATTTTCCCAATTCCAGGTTACTGTTCTCATTAGCAAAGCCTGATGAGTCAAGCTTTGTACTTTGCAGCTCTCTTTGCCCAAGCACACAAACAAAAATACTTTGGCCTTCTTATATTCAGGGACTCTTACAGCTTCTCTTCACCCATACATACTTTTACCCAGCCAGTACAGGTGCTGCATGGGTAAGTGTGCAAGTTGAAATGAAACAAATAGATGGTGGAACACAGTATTGTGGAGCTGGAGTACTGTATACAGCTCTGGAGTCCCTCAGAACAGAAAAGACATGGAGCTGTTGGAAACTGTCTAGAGAAGGGCCACAAAGCTGAACAGAGGGCTGGAGCACCTCTGCTATGAAGACAGGCTGAGAGAGTTGGAGCTGCTCAGCCTGGAGAAGGCTCCAAGGAGACCTTACAGCACCTTCCAGTGCCTGAAGGGGCTACAGGAAAGCTGGGGAGGGGCTTTTAGCCAGAGAGGGCAGTGATAGGACAAGGAGTAATGGTTTTAAACTGAAAGAGGGTAGATTTAGGTTAGACATCAAGAGGAAATTCTTCACCATGAGGTTAGTAAGGTGCTGGAATAGGTTGCCCAGGGAGGTTATTCATGCCCCCTCCCTGGAGGTGTTTAAGGCCAGGCTGGATGAGGCTTTGTGCAACCTGGTCTAGTGCGAGGTGTCCCTGCTCATAGCAGGGAGGCTGGAACCTGATGATCTTTAAGGTCCCTTCCAACTTTAACCATTCTATTATTCTATGACTGCTTCTTGGCAATAGACTGTTCCATTTCTCAGTTTCAGAGCAGACTGCTTTACTTTCATTCTTGAAGAAGGATATCTCTTGGGAAGCTAGTTTGCCTTCTAGGGGGCTAGTTACAGGTTGTAATGTGTTTGTAGGCTTTGCAGTTTTGCACTGCCTTTCCTTACTGCTCAGGGCCTGCATTGAGATTGCTGGGTGGCTGAGACCTGTGCTTCCCTTGCAGTATTCCCTCTCTGGGACTCAGCTTTGTCAAGATTTCTTTCAGGCTCCTAGGCTCGTCTTCCTTGGGGCCAGCAGCAGTGAGTCCTGAATTGAGCACCTTGATGGGGAAATGCTCTTTTTGGCAGCCCCTGGGAAGCCTGTCTTTGGTAAGCCTGAGGACCCCACTGCTCTTGGGTGCACCCCTACACTGTGTGTGCACTACATAGGTGTGCCTTCTGTGTAGCACTTTCAAGCTGGCTCTTTTTGACACCCTGGGTGTGTTACTCTGTTTGGCAATAGAACCAGGTCCAGATAAGTTAGAGGTGCATAAACATAGGTTTTTATGTAAGTAGGGAGGATGGGATTTTATGAAGCTGTAGTGCAAAGAGGCATAACCCTGAGCTGATGATGTAAACAGGAATATTAACCAGAGCAACCTAGTATTTATTCCTTCACTGCAGGTGGAAGCAAAGTAGATCTCATTTGTTATAAGGACAGTTTAATCTATCCACAACACATTCTTGTCCACCCTGATCTTTGCAGAAAAAAAGAACAGACAGGCATTTTGGCCCATAGTATTTTGTTGTTCTGTGACATTGCTCTTTTTTCAGGGATGTTTACTATGAACCCTGCAACGAGAAACCTTCTAGTCTCTTCTTTTTCCTTCTCCCTCTGTCACTACAGTGCCTAAAAGTACAAGCACAGCTCAGGGTCTGGTTTCACATCCATAGCGGAGCTCTGCTTTTTTTGTCTTCAGTATTCCAGTGGTAGTGTATAAATGACCCCCCAACACTTGTTCTTTCACTTTGAAACTGATTTATCTCAGCTTGGCAGGTGAAACTCCAAATAGGTATGTCTGGCCCATTCCCAGGGGAGCTTAGAATGGCACTGACTAAAGTGGGAGAAGAGCTGACAGCTTTAAAGCTTTAGAAGTGGTAAACAGAAGAAGCATGAGAAGACTTTTATAAGTCACTTTCTCCCACACCATATTATGAAACCAACTAATTCCCATGCAGTGCATGCTCATGAGGCCAACTGCCACTTCCACTGTTGAATCCATGAATAAGCACTTGCTCTGCACGGAGATGAGTGCTGTTCCCATATGCTGGGTTATGTTTTGTAGACAGAACAGTTGACACACTTTTTGTCTCAAAGATCAGAGTGCAGGGCATGTTTGTGTAAGGAAAATTACGCAGGGTAGGTGCCTTTGTGTTTCTTAGTTCAGAACACAAGCTGATATTTCTGCACAGAGGTGGGTGCTCTGGCAGTTTTTTCCAACAGAGCACACCACATATGCAGAGAAGCTAATGTGTATTTGTATTTCACTTAATGAGTGGAACAGGATATAAGCTTGCAAGTAGTGAAGATAAATATAGTATTCACAATGCCCTCTGGCATATTCAGCCACTTTGTTCTCTTTCTCTCCTTCTCCCTACTCACATATATGCACAGTACATGTGAGCACACACATATGCGGACATTTGATGCATGGCTTTTATTAGTGCATTTGCCATTGATTGATTAGTACTTAGTATTAGTACTTCTTCTATTGATTGATTGCAGATGAAGTGACTATTTGACCTTTAATTATGAGCCTTGCTATTGAAAATGACATTGAGCTATGGCTTCACATAATCCATCTGGAAAGCCCAACATGATGCCATTCCCTGGAGTTCATTCAGTGAGAAGAGAAGAGGCCTTAAGGAAGTGCAGCACTATCAGTGTGGCTCATCTGAAAAAATACTGCAGAGTTGTCACTTGCGCGTACACAAAAGTTGCAGCCAGGTACAGAACATGATCTTCTTTTTTGCAGTAGGTGAATTGCTAGCTAGAAGTTACAACTCCAAAATAAAAATGCAGGATTGTAAAAAAAAATTAAATATTTTCAGATTAATTTTTGTATTTACTATGTAAAATTATTTTATCAGCAAAAAATGGAGTGCTGCTGCATATTTTGGCTACCACAAGTGCAAATGTTGTACTGTAGGTCTGATGGAAAACAGTATGACAAAAATAACCCCACCTTTTAGTAAAATCAGGGTATTGTTTGTGATGCAGAGTTCGTTTTTCCTCATTTGGATCTATCAGTGTAGCAGTTCTTTTACCATGGAATTCTGAAAGTGGTGCAATCAGAGTTCATAGGCCACAAAATATTTTCAGGAAATAATAGAGCTCATTTTGTAAATAAAAGCCAAAGCGCTAACTTTCTTTTATATCATTTTAATTTCATCCAAATTTATTTAATAAATTCTCAGCTTCTTACTGCACCAGTATGGAACTAACAGCCTGTACTTGAACAGTTCTTAAAAGCCTGCTGTAATGCACAAGTAGATTCACAGACAACTCAATTGTCTGTGAGCAGATCATCTAGGCTATGGATTAATCAGCCCATGCCTTCCCCTGAGTTCCCCAGCTGCACAATATGACAGAGTGCATCGTGCTCACATATAGCTCCAATCTGCTCACAGCTATATATAGTTTGCTCATGTTTACTACAGATATCTCCTTACAAGATTTTTCAGAGATAAATAATATATTTGCACAGCCTAAACAACTGCTATTTAGTAGGAGCTGAGGTTTTGCTTCATCTGTTTTTTTTCCTATACCCAAACTCTGTGAAAATGCTGTACTAACCGAGCGCAGATGCTTTTTATCGCGTGGTGATAATCAGCTCTCTCTTCAAGAGAGAAAAATGCTAAAATGTTCTAACTTGTGTCAAGATAAAAGGTAGATATTTTTTATTTTTAAAAGGGAGGCATCTCTTAATTCTATAATAGAGAATAAGATGGTAACATTGGATGTGTTGCCCTGAGTGAGTATTCAGGCTATACTCTGTGGCATTTTTTAAATGTGTTTTTTCTCTGCTCCTGGCAGAGAATTGTCCTCTAAGGCAATTATTCATCTAGGTACTAACTGACTAGCTATCAATGTCTCAATAGTTTCTTTGACTAGGTCTAGAAAATAATCTTGGTTATTTAATCTCTGAAAGTTTTAAAGAGTAAGATTTCTGATACTGTCTCTTTTCCTTTCAAAATTTTCCTATGAGCTTTGAGCAGGAGGCATTACTGCTGGCATCATGTCATGGTTCTTGGTGTTATTAGCAGTTGAACTTGATATTTTCTTACTTGTTAAAAACTTCTTAGTTTCACTTTTTCCCCGGGTGTCCAGTAGAGTGATGTAAGTGAAAATTATCTGGCTGATCCTCTGCCTAGAATTAGTGGGTGCTGATCCTTGGGGCAGAAGGGAAGCTGGAGGAAGGACTATGCTAAAAAGAATGAGTGTCTTGTGGAGGCCATGTCTGGGCAAATATGTACCTCTCACTACTACCAGAGAGTTAGAAACATTTCTGCTTCTGAGATCCCAGAGGGTTTACTGGATGCTAGAACCTTTAGTGAGTTTTGATATTGTCGTTCTTTGGGTAAAAATGAAAAGTTTTTCTCATCTCCTCAGTCTTCACCCAGCATTTGCGTGAAAGAATCAGTAAGTGATTTGCTAGGCTTTTTCCTCTGCTCTGTGACTCCCCTTCTCTTTTTCCTCTCTCTGTCTCTGGAAAATAAGACTGAGGGATATGTGCTACATGAGATGACAGCGGGGAGAGCAGAAGCACCTAGATCCACTGCACTTTTCTCATGTCAGCATCTTTTTTTGCAGCCTAAAATGAGGGCGGGTGGATTGTCTTTTCTAGCTCAGCAATCTTCTAGGACCAACATTTGTTTCTTACCAAATAATACTATCAGTCAGGTTGTTACCATGTAATTGGCAAGTCTTCTTTCTCAGTAGATCCCAAATAATGCTCAGGAAATGCTGCTATTTCCAGTATGGCTGCCATATCAGAATATTAGCAAAACCAAATATAGACTGAAGTCTTATGCAGTTGGGAATTTATGAATGTTTTCTGCTTGAACAGACAAATCCACCTGAGGTGAGATGCCATTTTGCCTTTGTAAGTGTTTCTGTAATACTATGGCCAAGACTTACTTGAAGGGGCCATCTCCACAAGACGTCAAACTGACAGTTTTGAGTAGGCTGTGGTTGCTGGATTAGTCTGTGCTTGAGCATCTCTTTTATTTTGCCTTGCTACTCATATACATGGCTGGGCAGTCATCCCATTTGTCTCCTTCAGACCAGAGCATCCCTAGGGGTTGTACTTTCAGGAGGGGAATGTGCTGGTAGGCCAATCTGAAACTAGGAAATGTCCAGTGACATGTAGTGACTTTTGGACACAGAGTACCTGATACTGCCTTGGCTTTTAATCACAAGATTCACTATATAGCATGTCTAATCTATTTTCCTCAATTTTGCCCCCTATGTGATTCTAGAAAGGAAAATACTAGCATAAATTAGGGAATTTCCTTTCCTTTCTGACCTGAAACACACATTTCTTTGATTATTCTTAGAATGTGGCAAGAAATTCTGCACCAGCTCCCAGGGCTTCCTTTTCATCTGTATCCTCTGCCAGTAGTAGGTTTTTTATTAATATTTAGAAAGTTTGCCTCCAGCAGTACTAAAATGTGCATCAGAGGACAACAGTTGTTTACTGTGTTTGAACTGAAGAATCTCACCCAGGAGATCTCATTCACTTGAAGTTTACATCTCTCAATCTCGACTTGCAGAAAGAGATCGATGAATAACAATTGTCATTTCAGAGTTGCACCTCTCCAATTATTTATTTGATTGTGTGTCTTCCCAGATGTACATGTAATTGTATCAGACACTAAAAACCAGATTGCAGGTTTTTAATGACAGCAAGCTCATATTTCTTTATAATAAAAAATAAAAATAAACACACACATCCATTTGTAAAATGATGACACAGGAGCCCTCCCTCCCCACCTAAACCAGTTAAAGGTAATTTATCTACTTAAAGAAACTACATTATATTCAGCAGATAGCTGACAGGCGACCCTTGGGAAGACCCATGTTTGGACATGACTCAAGATTATTTTTTTTTTTACCTCAAGCTGGCAGAGGCTACAAGTGTCGCCCATACTAAAGCTGGCGAGTATTGAAGATGATGTTGAATCTCCCTGAGAGAGTTGCATCTACATTTGCTGCTCTCCGTGCAGCTTCTGGCAACGAGTCTGAGCTGCTTACTCCAGACACTTCTAAAATAGTGGGTACAAGGATGCAAAAAATCAACAGTAGCAACAAATTTAGAAATCTCCTGTTACAGGATGGTCTTAGGAATCTGGAAGAGGGTTCCTCCTCTAAAAGCTGCCATGACCACTGCAAGCACATAACCCTAATCCATTGAGTTTTAGAACAGGAAATAGTATCCCTCAGGATTTCTAGGTAGTGAGCTGTTTTCTCAAAATGCCTTTCCAAATGACTGGAGCATGAAAGCTCTTCTGGCCTCATATCTTCTTTTCCTGACCACAGAAATCAGATGAAGAGAGAATTAGGAAAATTTATGCTAGTATTCCTAAAAAATACTGGTTTTCTTTATGAAAAGAACTGTTTTCTTGTTTTACCATTTATAATGAATTTGTGTATCATGTTTTCCTTTGCATCAAGGCTGCAGGATAAAAAAAGCTTTCAAAAATCTAATTAAAAGATAGTATGAAACACTTTGGAGCATAATCCTTTCCTGCTTGTTTACAAATATAATAAGAGCAAATATATAAAACATTTTTATAATGGCCTTTAAAATAATATGTTCAAATAAAATCCATATAATCCAGACTTTAATGTTGAGAAATCTTAGCATCAGCTGTATGTAGGGAAGGGCAGTAATGTTCAAGGAAATCAAATCTCAGGTTTGTGTTTTTAGGACACTTTTTCGATCTCTGTCCAGAATTCCATTCATCAGTAGGTCTGCCCTATTAAAACTTAAAAAAAAAAAGTGTTGGCTACAAGAACTAATAAAGAAGGGAAGGAAGTGTTTAAATTCAATGTATTTAAACTTCATAGCTTAGATGTTGCTAGTGAATTACAAGGAAGAATTTACCTTGTGCCATCAGTATGAAAAGTGAACTAATATCTAAGCCATAAAAAAAAGGATTGAAGTGTGAGGATCAGTTTACAGTGTTGCTGTGCCCACATTGTGGTGCCAAATTAAGGATAAATCATATTCAAAATATTACTTTGGTCATATGGTGGTCCAATTAATTCTTGAGTTCCCTGTTAACTAATTACTACTGCCGTGTTGTCAGACAGGTGGAGGTGTTTGGAGTCTAAGGCACTAGTCTTCAGTTGTTGGTGTTAAATGTTTCATTGTTAGCAGCTGGTAAGTTTGCCTATGTTGTTCATTGCACATCACTTCCAATCTGAATGCACCCACTGAAAACCCAGAAATAGACAAACTGTACTTTGTTTCCCTTCCTCTAGCTTTTACATTTTTATTTACTTAAAAATTTGATAATATCAAGATGTGCTGTCTCCTAATAACTGTACTTGCATTACACTTAAATTACGGATTTCTATGATGGGTATAGTGAGGCAGTTACATGAAGTTACAGTCTCCTTCTCTGGAGATTTTCAAGACTCATCTGGATACCTTTCTGAGTGGTCTGCCCTAGTAAGGGTTTTTTTTGGTCCTGCTCTGGCAGGCTGGTTTGGACTCAATGATCTTCAGAGGGTCCCTTCCAACCCCTAATATTCTGTGATTCTGTGATTCAGTACTGAGCCTTCTCAATAATTCTGGACCCCAAAAAGTAAATTATTTAATGTAATCATAGAATGGTTTGAGTTGGTCAGGGACGCCTCCCACTAGATCAGGTTGTCAGGGCCCCATCCAACCTGCTCTTGAACACTTCCAGGGATGGGGCTTCCACAACATCCCTGGGCAACCTGTGCCAGTGTCTCACCACCCTCACGCTAAAGAATTTATTCCGAATGTCTAAACCTAAATCTACCCTCTTCCAGTTTTGATCTTTTCCCCCTTGTCCTTTCGCTACAAGGCCTTGGAAAAAGCCTCTTCAAGTACTGGAAGGCCACTATAAGGTCTCTCCAGAGCCTTCTCTTCTCCAGGCTGAACAACCCCAGCTCTCTCAGCCTGTCCTTGTAGGCGAGGTGCTCCTAATGCGAGGCCTTGTTGAATATCCTGGTATATCTTTGTTCTTTCCCAAGGAGCCGGATAACAGTGAAAATTTTTTTGAAGATGTGGGTCCCTGCAGACCTCCAAACAAAACTAGCATAGCCCTGCATTCTACAGTTTTCCTCTGCAGCTCTTCCAGACTCCCTTAATGTCTCACCAGTCCCTTGGAGAACCTCCCTGTCAGATGTCTGTTTTTCCCACTTTGTGAGCCTGTTTTTTGCTTTCTGTTACAAGTATCACTGACCTGAAATATGAAAACATACTGAAAAAAAAAAAAGTCTTTTTTCCCTGAAAATATTTTAAAGACAAGTCTTCATACAGCATATGTGGGGGCAGAAAGGCAAGGGGAATGTAGTCTCAACTGCTACATATGTTGCAGACCCCCCTCCCCCCCAGTCAGTAGCTAAGTGTCATATCACCTGGACGTAGTTGGGGTTGTGCTGATGGATGATCTCTTTATACCTACTGGCAAAAGTCAGATCTCCATGGTAACGCTAGGCTTTGTCACCATGGTGCAAACAACCATTGTACCACTGTAAACCATTGTCTAGCCACTGTGGAGGGACTCTTATCTTGATGCTACTGTTTCCTTCTGGACTAAAGACTAGCAAAATTTGTCTGTTACTTTTCTCAGCCTTGATTGTGGCAAGCAGGACCAGGGAGGTGATCGTCCCTCTGTACTCAGCATTGGTGAGGCCACACCTCAAGGTGTCCAGTTTTGGGTACCTCAATACAAGAAGGACATCAAGGTGTGGGAGCGTGTCCAAAGAAGGGCAACAGAGCTGGTGAAGGGCCTAGAGAACAAATCTTATGAGTAGTGTCTGAGGGAACTGGGGCTGTTTAGTCTGAAGAAAAGGAGGCTGAGGAGAGACCTCATAGGCCTCTACAAGTACCTGAAAGGATGTTGTAAAGAGGTAGGTGCTGGTCTCTTCTCAAAAGTAACTGGTGATAGATTAAGAGGAAATGGCCTCAAGCTGCACCAGGGGAGGTTTAGACCTGACATTAGGAAGAACTTTTTCACTGAAGGGGTTGTCAGACATTGGAACATGCTGCCCAGGGAGGTGGTTGAGTCACCATCCCTGAATATGTTTAAAAGTCATCTAGATGTGGTGCTTGGGAATATGGCTTAGTGCTGGACTTGGTAGAGTAGGGTTAATAGTTGGACTTGATGATCTTTAAGGTCTTTTCTAACCTAAGTGATTCTGTGTGATTCTTTTGCAGAGTACAAAATGACTGTAAGGTCTAGGATCTCTTGTTTAGGGCTAAGAGCACAATAAATCTCAGAGTTGCAGCTTCAGTGGGGCTGGAAAAGGACTTCCAAATTTTCCTCTGAGGAATTTTTCACCTGGGGAAGAGCTTGGCTGCCTGTTTTAGGCAGTAATCTGTTTTCCCTCCAATGTAATGTGATTTCATCTTACATCGGAAGGTGCTGCCTTCATGTGAAATGGGAACACTCAGTAGCAAGGGAATATTTGTATTGTTGTGGGTTGTCAGATACCACTTAGTGGTTCCTGTCCCTGAAAGAAACTGGTCCTGAAGGAAGAGCATTTAACTTGAGTTCAGTGCACACTTTGGAGAGGGCATGGATATAGGAAAATGAATCCTTAAGCAGTTAATTTGTAAAAAGCATCTTCTTCCATTGTGATCTCAATAGGTCATAACAGTGACTGAACAGGGGCAAGAACCATCTTCTGTCCCTTTGCCCAGGATAGGCATAGTCTATAAATTTCTGTCTCCTCAAAACTAACCACAGCAATGTGATTTGCCTGGGAAGAAACAGGGAAAGAGATTCACAGCATCTTGCCATTCTGCTTCTGCATGAACAACCTTTTTCTAATCTTCTAAACTGGATTTTGCCCAGAGCTCACCATCCCTTCCCATCATGCTGTCACTGGGCTACTTGCAATACTATTCTGAAAGTTGGTGGTAAAATTTCAGGTGCTCATTTGGCACTGTATTTGCAGTGATAAGCTCAGAAACCCCCCCCTCTGGCAGCTTAGGGGATTTTAATGCAATATATGCCCCTCCTTAGAGGCTTTTTCTCAGTTTGAAAGAAAAAAAAAAAAAAAGCTACTTGACCTACTAATGTTCCCTTCACATCAACCCTTGAGAGGATCCTTCGGAAAGAGAGTAACATGGAGATTGTCAGAGAAGCAATGTCATACACTTGATGCGTTTTGTATATTGCACTTGAAGATCATGGCAATTCTGAAATCCATAGATAAGTAGAAGGGATAATTGAAAATCCAGAGGCTCAGGCTTTTCTTCAAAGTATTTCCAATGCCTCTTTGCAAAGAGTTCTTTGGCATTCTGATTCCTGAATGCCTGGTGGTTCCATAGCTCTAGAGGTTACCTCTTTGTTTTGCCCCAAACCTCTTTTCCTAAGAAGAAATGCTGCACCATTTTGTGATTTGGAATGTGGTTCAGTAATGTGAGCAATAAAGTTTTAGGATAAATTGTTTGTTGTTAGGACACTGAAGGGGAAAACCTATACAGTAAAGTATGTAAGTAGAGCATCTAGCAATAATTCTGCTTTGGGTGTGAGAGATAATGGCCTATGTTTCAGTGGCAATAAAATGTTCTGTTATCTGAACCCATTGCAACGTGATAGAAAACAGCAAATGATAAAACAATGCTTTGAGGAGAGCTTACACATTCAGTGAGCATAAAATAAACATATTAAAATAGAAAAAAAAAAAACCCACCCTGGTTTCCAGTACTTACTGCTTTATCACTTCCATCATGGGTATAGGATAAAAGAAAACTCTTACTTGCTTGTTAGAAGAAGAAAGCTCCTACTTGAAGTTCTTACTTGGCAGATGTCAGTTGAAAGCTCTGCTATGGAATATGCTGCAATGTCAAACTCTGTTGGGTAATTTTAGACGAATGTGTCATGTGTGACATGGAAATATGGCATGCTGTACATTAGTGATTTCCCAAGTGTTTGGATCAGGTAGTAATGTGCTGAGAAAGTGCTCTTTATCTCTCCACACTGTGTACTTGTATAGCAGTGGGGAAAGGCTTTTGGTAGAAATTACTTTAGTCAGAAAAAGAATCCATTTACAATATGTGCCTTCTAACATCTTTCAGACAATGCATTGTATTAAAGAGGCATTTTTTGATTAATGTTTTATAAACATTTTTCAGCATGACAGCTTAAAGTCCCTGTAAAATTGTAAATGCGTGCATAGTGCTCACTTCCATAAAGTCAAATGCCATCTCATAAAGTCTAGTTGGATCCTGTCAGTGACAGTGACACAGAATCAGTACCTTGGAGCATTAAAATTAATTTGGTTCATTTATATTACTGCAGCGATAGCTAGATGAAAAGAGTCCTATATTTAAATTCTCTTAAAGATACCTTCAAATCTTTTAGGATTTTTTTATTATTACTATTTTACAGTTAACTAAATGTAGTGAAGTGCAGCATAATATTTTCATGGGCCTTTTAAGAAGGTGAGTACAAAATGTGAAAGTATCAAAGGGGAAGGGAGAGGATGTTGGAGGTTATACTGGGTGCAAATCTGGAGAAAAGATAAATAACTTTTAGTTGTGCAGGCTACTAGAGAAACAGTGGCCTTTGATGAGGGTTGGATAAACCACAGCCTTGGAGCCAAATTGGAATACTCTGGAGCAGTGGAGAGCAAACAGGGCTCTTGTATAGCAGACTTGCTTCTCCCTCTTCCTTGTTGAAGGTCATGGATAAACAGCTTTTCTCTTGCTAGCTCTTCCTCAGGTTTCCAAAGTTGTTCTGTGAAATGGGCTGAGTGAGGACACGAACAGGAAGAAAAATGAAATGTTCTCCATATCACAGGCTTAACTCACTTCTCTGAGTTGCAGTGAGACTGTGATTTTAGTGCCCGCTGCACTTACTGGACCTTAGAGATTTTAGTGAAAGTACCCAAAATGTACACTTCTGTAAGGGAGAGAATTGAAGGTTTTGGGAAGCAAAAAACAAGCAGGCTAAAAGCACAGGAGTGGAGGAGGAAAACGCAAGAAGGGAGAAAATACAGGAAAAAAAAAAAAAAAAAAAAAAGCCTCTGAATGCTGAAGCCAAAAAGCAAGGAGGAAGATGGCAACACAGGGGCACACTGGTAGGATAAACATGGCCAAACAAAGGAGAAGAGGGCAATTCAGGGTTAAAAGCTGGAAACAGACTGATCTTGGTTGGACGGGGTATCTGGGGGATGATATCAGTGGTTCCTCCCTTCTGCTACAGCTCTTTTTAGGATCAGGCAAGGTGTTTTCTCACTCAGCTGAGTGCCACGTTTCCTCTTTCTTTGGAGAAGGATGGGATACAACCTTAACTTGTACTTGTCACAGTGTTTGGTCAGCTCTGATGCAGGAGTTGGGTGTGCTTTCATGAAATAAGGCTGTTGAAATTATTTTTGGCAACTCAGCAGCTCATTACACCTCTACTTTGAGCAAAGCTGTTCCAGTTGGTACCAAAGCACAGAGAAGCACTTTGTCATTCAGCTTTTGTGATATGGAGTGAGTGAGAGTTTTTGGCAGAGGAGTTGAACCTAGCTGCTGGTATCCTGTAGCTTCATAAACTCCAAAAACATGAATGGTTGTTTGTGGCATGAGCCTTCAGACCATGACAGTATTCTTAAAATTTAACAAGTGTTCCTCCTCCAGTGTCAATCAAGGTGAAGATCCTTAGAAGTCAGTCCAATTAACCTGAAATGCAGTTAAGCATGATTAATAGCTCTATGAAAACAAAGCAAAAACCAGGCATTATTCTTTTTATGTGTGAAAGCAGACTTAATGCTCCAGAGGGCAAATAAATACCCTAGTAATACTGGGAGGTGGGGGGAGGAAGGAGCTGCTGTGTACTTTGAGGAAACTTAAAACTAAGGTAGCAGTCTGGGTTTTAATATATGTGATTTGATCCTGAGCAAAAATGTACTTATCTTAAACTTAGTGTAGCTGTCATACTCCATCAGCACTGGAAGGAATATGCTGTGAAAGATGAGGAGTGGACAACCCAAAATAAAGATAACCATATCCATTTTGCTTAATACCTTCATGCCTTGCTATCTTTCTGTAAGATTTAAACTCATCTCACCTTATTAGTGTTGTTATAGATGCATTTTTTTCTTCCTTTGGCTGGGACTTGGTTTTCCTTTTGGGGTTTTGGTTTTTTCCAAGTGTTTTAGATAGATAGATATATTTTAAAAATACTTTTTGTTTTTAAGAGTGGGAAAAGTAACTATTAAAATATTTTTTTCCTAACTCTGCATTTGCTAGAGTTTTATGTATTTGGAAAACATTAGCAGTCTTACTAATGCTTGCAGTTACTATGCATTGCTACGAAAAAGTTCAGACATTTTAAAAAAGAAATAAAACCCCCATGCCACTTTGTTTAGCTTTGTGGTAATATTACTGACAGATGCATTTGTGACTCTAGTTTGTGGATCTTTTGTCATGAAATGTTTTCTGAGAGAGCTGTGTACTGGCAAGTTTGGAATTATAAAGGTCAGTGTGAAACAAAGCAACACGGCTTTTTCTTTCCATTGAACTAATGCTTACCTGCAAAAATTATTAGTGTTTCTTCTTTTCACCAGGTAGGTTTTTTCCTGGTAAATAACAGGAACTTTAATTGCACATTAGTAGCTTACAGGAACTTACTGTTGTGACAAGTATTTAAACCAGCTGTGAATTAAGAACCTCTTTCCACCCAGTAATCTAATTATATTGTCACACTAATTATAGTATTTTGTATTTATATTTCACAACTTTAATTTTCTTTTCCTAGTTTACTAATATAACTTTCCTCTAGACAATTTACCTTTTAAGCTAGAATTTCTCATTTTTTCTTTCAGAAAGTGTACAATAATTTAAAGCATGTCTCAGTTACTTTGGATCCATTCTGTTCATGTCTCTGCTCTTAGTTTTCTGTGTGATCTTAGGCTAGTCATTTTAGTGTTCTCTGATTCTCCGTAGGAGTCCTGTTCAGCTTACTAAGGTGTTTTTGGATCTATGCATGAAATTGCACTACTAAAACATCAGGTACTGTCTTCGGAACATAAATATAGCATGTTCATAGTCTGGGACTCTAGCTTGCCTTTTTTTTTTTTTTGTGGTTAGAGAAAAGAAAAGGGCCCACAAGCATCAAGTTGAGAGTCGGAAACAGGCAATAAAACCTGCATCTGTTCACAAAACCAGTATGATGGGCATTTGAAGTACGTTGCACTCCTTAATATAATACAAATGCCCATTTAATTTCTATCCAAATACTACTTATTCACAAGCCCCAGAAATTAGTGCTAATAATAAGCATTATTAGCTAATAAGCTAATAATAATCACACTTATTGTGTGATAGGTCCATTATGTTGTTGTGAAGGAAGTAATAATATTGAAATTAAGCATGCAAGCTTTTATTTATTTGACTTAATTTTTCCCTGGAAATAGTCACGTAAGTAAAGGCTACTACTAGTCTGGGAATGAGATTGTTAGTAGTGTAATTTGATAAAACTAATGAAAATAATTACAAGAAATGGTGCAGTGGAAGCATGATGAACATATCAGCAAGCCTAGACATGTGTCAGCAATAGTGGGGCACTGGTATTATTCAGGAAATAAGCTGTTTCCTCACATAGGGAAGAGGCAGCTTTTATTAAGGGAAACCTGAAATGGTGTTGAGAATGGGAATTTATCCAAGACACAGAGAAAAGTTTATGTAAACATGGCAACCTTGGCCGACCTGAAACTTTGACTAATGGGGGAATGAAGGGCATGTGGCACAAAGCTCTGCTTTGTGTTATTGCTAAGAAAGGAGACACACAGATGCGTTCTGTGGAGGCTGTGTGTAGTCTGCTTTGCTGCAAGGCTGGTGCTGGCAGAAGATTCCCAGAATGACATTTAAGATGAGGGAGAAAATAAGGTATGTTCTTGTAGGCTCCTGAGGAATTGCAGCTGCTCTTGTTGGCAACTGTGCAAAAGTCTGGTTAAGCAATACAGAGATGGTTGCAAGTTTTGCCCATACCTATGCTTTGTTGAGGATGGTAGCAAAGTTCCAAGATTTAAACAGATAATTTTGAACACTAACATGTTCAAAATAAACATAATCAGTGTAATTACTGCTAAACTGAATAAAATATAATTTTCCCTATTGCATCATCAAGTGGGAAGATTATGCATGGAGATGTCTAATAGAATTAGCACTGTTGAGTGCAAATTTAGGCTCTTAGGAAAAATGGCCAATCTCTAGTTTTTAACAGTCACCTCTTCTAGTATCTGGCAACTTCTGTACTCCAGCTGCTCCCTAACTCTTCATAGGCATAACCACTTCATATTGCTCTCTCAGTTCACTAAACCTTTTCTCTCTGGTGCTGTCTCTCTTCTGAAACATGCAGATAGGGCAAAGAGTTTTGTTCTCTAACACATGAGCATTCACCTGCAGACTACTTGACTCTCTACCTTGACTGCATGAGTCAGTCAAAGCAGGGGAGGCTGTTTGGGTACTCACCAACTGGCAGGGAGTACACCAGGAATGCAACCCTCCTCCACTGGTGAGCGGACTGAAGAAAGGTTAGAAGCAGGAGTTGTGCAGGCTGGATGGAGGACAATCATGAAAACAAGAAACAGCACAGTGAGAGGAAGTAATACAGTAAATAAGCAGTAGAGAGGTATGCTCAGCAACCAAACAGTCATGCTATGGAAGAACATAATTTTTATCAAGTCTTCAGCAGGAGTTTGACAGTTATTAGCATAATTAGAAAAGATCTTTTATGGCATTCCCCTACTTGTTCCTTTCTGCCACAGACCTTCCTCTGCCATGTATTTTTTTTTTTTTGTTCACTAGTTTCTTTGTGTTGATATTTTCTTTATAGAAAACTCAGAGTCTTCATTTCTTTTGAGTTTCTTTTGGGGTGAAAAGTCAATGCAACAAAAAATGCTTTGCTTTTCTTTGGAGCTCAAAGTCTGAGGTGAGAGTCTGTCTCCTGTTTTTCTGCCTGCAGGGATTCCAATGCTGAAGATAGTATTTGCGGGTTATGAGCACCTGTCCTTAATTTCCATCCCCTTACTCATCTATCATCCTGCTCAGATTCTTCTTGGCAGTCTGTTGGTACCAACAATAAAATCTTGGATGGTTTCTAGGCAAAAGGTAAGAATTTCTGGTTTTGATTTATAATCAAAAGTGTGCTGTGGGACAAAAAATACCTAACCACATCTTAAACTCCTCAGATTCCTCCTTGGATATGCCATGGTAGGGATTTTTCTGTGTCTTTACTTCCTTTCTGACCTTGGTGGTCACAGTGTTTTCAAATTAAAAATGTTGAACTTTATCCCCCTTGATTCTGAAAAGGTTCAAGTCTTAAAATTAGACCTCAACAGGTAGTTCAAATTATTAATTCATTCAGATCATTAATTCAGATTATGCCCAATAGGAATGTCTTTAGCTAATATAATCACAGCTTTGGATCTCCCTTGTGGAGAAGAGGCAAAGATTTGTCCACTGGCATGGGAGCTCGGGAAATCAAGTAAAATGAGGGAACTTTCTGAATTTAATCGAAGCAGGATGAAAACTTTTAATTTTATTATTTTTTTTCTTCTTGGGTCACCCTTTACAATAACAGGAGTCTGATGCATCCCATTTCATGCCAAAATTATGACATGGGATAGCTTGTAGAATTATAGACTATAACCTAGAGGGTTTTGCATTGACATCACTGATTAAAACTATGCTTATTTGAGTACAAATTGAAACTATTGGCATCTGACAGCCATTCTGTGATGTATATGGAATGATTGCAGTGTTTTTAGTCAGGTTCTCAGAACAGCAGTAACCAACTCAGAAAGCTAGTCCATGCAACTGATTTTAATGCTGTATTTCATGTTCTGAGATGACAGGGGTCAAGAAGCTGTGGCAACTGAGGCAGTCTTTGACAGCCATTTTAAGTGAAGGTTCAGATCTACAGAGGGAAACCCAGCCCAACCAGTACCCTGCATCCTCCACTTGTGTTTCCACTTTTCAGCAAAACCCAACAGGCTGCCATTTTACTAGCTTCACTCCACTAAAGTCACCTTCCTAACTTGGAACACTAACATTTGCCAAAGCAGTGATTTTTATGTGGCTCCTCTTTTGGTTATGTGAATTGTAATGGAGGAAGACTCAATCTGCAGGAACTGAGTCCAGAAATCAGCCTGTATTAAGATACACTTACCCTAGCATCTGAAAATGGAAATTGGAGAATCATGTAATTTCTCCATCAGTCTGAAAGTCTGGGGTTTGTTTTTTCATTTGTTTGTTGGTCAGAAATTATCAGCAGGTAATGTGTAAAGGTTGTATAAAGAAAATTCCATGCTATTCCTGCAGAAAGATACAGTTGACATTACTGGTGATAGAATGGTCCTGGCAATGCTAGCTTCTCTTCGGCATCTAACTGATCTCTGCTGCCAAGACCAGGAAGGGGGCTGGAGCTCCTCCAGACCTCCCTGATCCTGAGGGGCTGTGATGGCCTTTAGGGCCTGCTGTCAGTTGCTGCAAGTTAACACAGCTTTTAAACAGGGCATTAGAAAAGTCAACAAGTACTGTAGAGATTTACGGTTCACCAGCATTAGTTTCTTATTCATTAAGCATCAAATTAATCTCCTGTGCTAATCAGACTGTAATGCTACTGTAGAACCACCTTGGGGGATTGTTGTTCTGTTGCAGCAGTTTCTTCAGTTGGTCTTCTGTATTATTCACAAATGTTATTTTAATTACTCTTTGAAAAAAATCAATGAGGTTGGGTCTGGTACAGTTGCAGTAAGTATAATAGAAGTGAATGTTTTGACTGGATAATGGTCTTCTGCTTTGAAAATAAACATGTCATCATCACCCTTGATGTTTATTTTCTATAAACACCTTGGCTTCATTTTGGCATCTCTCTTGCAGAGGGAGACGGTTATCCAGTCACAGTACTCAACTGTAGTGACATTCTTACTTAATTATGATAGTACATGTGATCTGGTTGTATGAAATTGAATTTAAATATTTAGAGGTTCATCTACTCTAAGGTATTTCTAGTTTGTAAATATGGCAGCAGAATCTGCCAAACTACAAAGTTAAAAAATTGTTTCCCCAAACAAATATGGAATGCTGTCTCTCTCCAAAGTCTCTCGCTGAATAATACCCAAAAGACTTATCTCAAACTGCTAGATTTAACAATAGTTAAACGCTGGTGTTTCTGAAAGCTGGTGTTTCTGAGGGGAATATAGCCTATTTATTTTTAAAGGTTTGGACTTTTTTAAGGGTTTACATTTGTGCTGGAGTGTTTTTCAAGCAGTGCTTACAAGCTATAAATGCACAATATTAAAGGTTAATATCTACAATAAGAAGACCCATCAGACATCTCTCAGACTGAAAATTGCTTGTTTCACCAACCCTCTAGAAATCATAGGTCTCTCACTCAGCAGGCAAATGCCAGTCTGTCAGGGCACTTCCCTCAAAAGGCTAATGAAAACAGAGGTTCCAAGTTTCAGGACTTTGCAAATGTCACTAATTGCCCTCTTACTCAGACCAATTCAGCCCACACAAGAAAGCATCGAGCTTTGTTCTTGCAGAGCACACCAACAGGCATCCTTCACAGTGTCTACAGTAGTAGAGGAAAACCAAACACCTTTTAAGCCTGTCGGATTTGCCTCCTAAGTTAGAGAGGTGGCTTCCTGCCAAGCTAGAAGCATGATCTCCTATCATTTGAGTGAGACTTCTGTCACACTCTGAATAAATAGTTCAGCTACCATAGTTTGCCAGTCCTGTGGGGAACACAGATTTGGACCCTGCCATCAAATAAAGGCATGTGGCTTTTCATTCCCCCCCCCCATAAAAGCAGACTAGAGCTACAAAGACATAAGGTGTCCCCTGGCATAAGATAACCTCTGGACTGATAGACTTTGGCTTATTCTTCCATTTTCTCAGAAAGGAAAGTGTAAGGATTTTTTTTCACAATCTTTCCCTAAGTAGGTCAGAAGCTCTTGTGTCTGTGCCACAACTGGTTTCCTGAGTGGAGTCCCAACAGTTGCTTTCTAAAAGACATCCAAGACCTGCATCTCTCAGTGGCATTGCAACCATATTCCTTGTGGTTCCTCTGTTAAGGCTTTCGGTATGAGGAGCTGGGATGGGCCATCAGAGATAAAAAGATAATCATGAAACCCAGAGTGGTTTGTCAGCTCTGTGCTGACACCTCACTCAGCCTTGCAGAAGTACATGCACCGTTTGTTGCCCCTTATAAATAAAAATCCTGTCTTGTGCTGGCGGCTGTGTTTTAAGAATATAGAAAAGTGACTGGTTTTTTTACTGTTCACAGGCACTGAAGTTAACCAGGCAGCCCAAAGCACCTGTGAAGGTATAATGATGGAGATGGCCTGCATCGCAGTGAATGTATATATGTACTATACTGTACACACAGACAATTGAGACAACTGGGTATTTGTGAATGTTACTTCAGTACATATTTTATTTTTATATATATATATCTTAAAAAGATACCCATTAAGTGCCTTACAGATGCATTTTTGGCAAATTGTTTCCAGAAGCCACTTTGTTGGTTGCTGCAAGAGGTTGTACAGTATTTTGGAGTCCTTTAGTTTTTATTTTTCTAACAGTGAATGGTCATGACAGCAGCTGTTTCTTCCATTAGCCCTGCTTTTAAAAACAGGGTGCAGCCGCTGTAAGTCTCTGTTTTGACCAGAAGCCTACCCCATTGCTGGCTTAACCTAGAGAAAAGCCTTCTAAAGGCAGTGGTTTTTTTGAGATTGACTTGAATTTCTGTGTGACTCCGTTACACTCCCTAGTCATATGACTGTGACATGCCTTCTTCTTCTGAGTTTGTGTATACTCAGCATGGGGCCATCTATTGGATAGGAGCTGAGAAGCATGAATTATTTGCATTTGTTGACACAGTTGTCTAGACATTCCTTCAAAGTTAATGGTTTCTCAAGAAAATTCTTTCAATTCCATTGTATGATATTGTGCCATTGTATATCTTAAATGCCTCATAAGCTTCTTCAAAGAAATGGTCTGGTGCTTGGGTTATGAGTGAAGTATTTGTGTTTGCAGCTAGAATATCTTTTATCATTTATCCCTGAAAAACACAATTTTTTGTTTTTCTTTTTTCATTTCCTTCCCCTGGTGCAATGCATGGAGATCAGCAGTGACAGAATTTAGGATGCTAATATTGAAACAGAGCCTTTACTGTAGTAAGCCAAGCTATGTTTTCTATATTGCTGCACTGGTAATGAATAATAGCTTGTGAGGGACAAGATAGGTGACAATTATTTTTTTTGCCAATTAAAAGGATCCTTATAGTAACAGAAATGCTATAGTAGCTAATTTGACAATCAGTCACAACTCTTTATAAAATGTTACTCTTTTTAATAAATCTATATAAAAAATTACAAATTACTATTTCTCAGCAGAGTGTTAAAGAGAAAGGACCACAGTCATATATTTAAACATATAGCCAGCACTACTGCTTCTCTGGGAGATTAAGATTTCAGAAGCATACTCTAGTCCCGACTCTGAGGTGTACCTGTTGGCAAAAAAATGTGCTGGCAATTGTGCATTAAAACACTGAAAGAAGTGAAAGAAATAGGTCAAACTGGGATCGATATAAATGCAGAAGTTTCATGTGTGTCATAGTTAACATCTCAGTTAATGGTGCAATGGAGTGCAGACACCTAGGAGCAGATCCTTATCAGATGTAAATTATCATTGCTCTGATAAGGCTATAACCATTTACACAAGCTGACAACAGGTATGTGAAATTCAAACCCTTTTGCTTTAGTGAACAAAAAAAATTGTGTTTGGTTTACCTAGTCAGTTATTCCTAGTTCATTATTCCTGTGAACTGCAGGAAAGTAATCTGGTACCAATCATTGGTGCTTTACCTGATAGTCAAGTCAGTGCAGAACTGGTCTGTTGCCATCTCTGTGAGAAATGACTGGGAGCTGACAGCATCATTGTGTTCAGAATTGTCATCAGCAATACAGCGACCATGTAACAAAGGTACGTGAAGTGGTAACATGCTCAACTCTTTCATTCCCTGGAGGGGGATAAAGCTCTGCACACTAAGCAGGTAGAAGGGCTGAGGGACACTGTCTACTGCCCGTGTTCCCCAGGGCTGTGCTCTCTTCTCACTGGCCAGTGATGCAAAGGGCAGTGGCTGTGATCTCAACAGTTCTGGTCAGCACATCCCTGGATGGCATAGTCAGATCCACACACAGGCCAACCTGTGCGGTCATTGGAGAGAGCGGCATGTGTGTTCTTGGACCAAATTGAAGGTTCCCCTTCCTTAAGCACACTAACCGGTAACTGGCTCCCTATGGGAACAAATTCCTCTGTCTGGGCTTAAAAACCTTGCTTGCAGCAGACAGTCCAGGCCCAGGACAGTTTATTTTTGCTCAGTGTCCAAAAACCTGAATTTCCAGAGTATATACAGACTTAATCCCAATCCCACTGACATCAGGGACTCTTGGTTGGTTTTGAATGGCAAAGCAACAGGCTCAGAAAGTGGGTTAGCTTTTTTTAAATATATAGGAAAAGTTCAAGCGTTCAGTAACTTAACTGTGATTGTGTCAATGCTAAATAGTCAGAACACTGCAAGTACCCTTACTGAGCTACCTCTACGTACTGAATCTCTGACTTTCAGTACATCCAACAATTGGCTTAGATTCCACTGAACACATCCTTTTTTTCTTTGTTACATTTTTTCTTCATTTAAGAATATTTAAAACTGTTTTAAGGTGGAGTTTTGTTAGAGCCTTTACAAAGTCCTTGTTGATTGTTTGGGGCAGCCTAAATATTATGTATGAGTGTTGGAGGTGTTGGTCTAAAGGGAATATAAAGCAAAACTGAAATACATATTTTAAATCTGTACTTAATGAAATTTAATCATGCATATCAATTCTGTTATGTTTAAAAGACTGTTAAAATGTTTGCTTTATGACTTCTTAATATGCCTGTCTTTAATAAACAGAATGGTTTTTAATTTGATTTTGTTAATAGGAAAACAAGATAAAATTACTTATCCTCTAGGTCAACTTTTTACCTCTGTTACCTGTTTTGTTCTTTTGTGGCTAAGCTTTTGAATTGTTTGCTTATTCTGAAAAAAAAAAAAAAAAAAAAAAAAAGATTGTGGACTGCACAGAAATATTTTATTACTAAACTTGGGGGAAGAAAATCTTCAGGATACTGCAGTTATTAAAAAATATAAAAAATTCTCGCAAACTGAAAACTAATTTATAGAACTCCACAGTTTTTCAGTAGAGGGTTAGAACAGTTCTCAAGCTTTTTGACTTCTTGGCTTTAAATTTAAACTGAGAGAAATCTGGTATTGAAAATACTCAGGCAAAACTGATGGCAAAGGAGAACTTTGCCCACGTTAAAACATAAGGTTTTTCTTGATCATCAACACTTCTTATCTTTTGCATATCTGTAACCTCATCTGATGACTGTGGTACAAAAACACCCAAATAAAAAGAGAGCACTATGGAGTTCATAGGGAATCTTAGCACATTGTTTTGCTACTTAAACATTTTATTTCTCTTTCTGTGCACTAAATTGCGAAGCTTTTGATGACCCCAGTAGTAGGTCTTAGATAAGCCATTCTTTCTGTAGTTAAAATCAAAATTGGGGTTGTGTTTTGTTTTGTTTTTAAGAGATCCTTTAGATGATGACAGAAAAGGCAGTCTCAGCAGCAGCTGTGCAGTTGTGCTTGTTCACAGAGCAAAAGGAGAGTAATCCAGCAGCTTGGTTTTGCAGAAGTCCCTTACATTATTCTGGCAGTCAGGAAAAGAGAAGGTGATAGTTTTATTTGTGTAAGGTTTTCTGTGGAAATATCTTGACAGCAGGAGGTTAGAAGGCAAGATGAAATACTGTGTGTTTGCAAGTACATTTATTTATGTGCAAGTGCATACGTGCATAAGAGATGAGCAGGTATATATGTAGAAATCACTAGAAAGGACTAAGTCCCTGATACACTTTTTTTTTTTTTTTTTGCAAGACTGCATATGGAGAAAGAGGTACTTTTTTGATGTTATTCTGATTAAAAATGAAATTTCAGACATTTAATTGTGTTTTGTATTGAATCATAATCCCATACAGAACCTTTACAGCAGACAATTGCAGCATTGTATTTGTAAACTGTAGACTATTTTGCACTTAAACAGATGTTGATGCATTTGGGAATTACAACACAGTAAAGGGCTAAATCATAGTTTTTCCATTTTGTTATAATCCAAATGCATTTATATTACTATTATTATAAAGTGCCAGAAACACATACAGTCCCTTACAAGCACGTTAAATAGACAACAGACTAAATTCAGCCTTGGTTACACTTGCACATCTCCAGTGAAAGGGCTGTTAAGCTGCAGAGCAGTCTCCCTAGGGAAGCTGTTTGAAAAGCCCTGACATTGTTCTAACAAAGCTTGGTGATTATGTAGCGCATGAGGTGAGTAAATGAGTATATTACTTTAGATTTGATAGCTTGCTCTTTTCAGCATCTAACAAACCATGTCTCTTTCTTCCCTCTTTCCATGGGTGGCCCAGATTTCCCAGACCAAAACTGCAGCATCAGTGTATTAATGGCAGAGAATGGAGGTTGTCCCCTCTTTGCCATTTTCTTGCTCAAACCACATTATCACTTGTGATCATTAGACTGTGACTTCCTTGAGGAGGCATTTGGAATTAAATTCTTTGAAGTTTTTTGTGTATGATTCCTGTAAAATTCGCATTCAACAGTAAACACCTTGCAGGATGGTAAGTAATCTTCTGGAGTAGCAAAGACAAGGACTATCCAAAGGCTTTAGATGTGCAGGACTAGAGAAAGCAATGCCAGGAAATGCAGGTGCAAAGCACTGCTGCAGGCAGGTCTGCTTCATGCTGGCATCTAGAGTTGTAGCAGAGGTCATGAAAGCAGCCTCTAAATTGTTCTCTTGCCAGAAAGGTGGAGAGTGAGATCTTCAGTGAGAAGTGAAATTAAATTTGTTAGAGATTAAAAGGACAAGAGAGATGTGTTGGAAGCAATTGGTGCCAGTGAGGCCTCTCGGCGGCTCCGCTAAGCAAATTGCAGTCTCAGTGGAATATCAGCTTCTCAGTCCATCAGATTGCAGTAATCAAGTCTGGAGCTGATGGGAGCATGAGTCACCACTTAATTTTCTCATCAGCAGAGGCCAAGTTTTCAAAATATTTTTAGATGCATTTCCACAGAGATTTCTGCCAGCAAGTGACCTAGAGAGTGACAAGAAAATGAGCAATAGCTGCTGTTGGATCAGGCTGTGCTCCCTGTCACCTATCCTGCTTGACTGCAGGTTTGGGCAGGGAGGGCAGGTAGCTTTTGGCACTGCTATGCAGAAAAAAAGCCCCACTGAGTTGATCCCAACACCTGGATTTGTTAAGTAATAGCATAACCTGTTAATTCTGAGGCTATCTGATAGGTTCAAATCAAGTCTGACTCTGTGTTGTAAGCCCAGGCCAGAAGCAGGTGGGAGATTAGAAAAGGACTGTGATCCCTGCACAGACAGCCGATTCCCAGCAGCGGCAGCACTCAGAGAGGGCTGGGCACCCCCCAGAGATCCCGTACTGGTGTGTATTGTCCACTCTTTACCTGTCTTCAAAGTTGCCACCTGGCACTACCATTTTTCACCTAGTGAAGAAGAAGAAAAGCCTCCTGGGACGGCATCCTCTGTGGGTGGGCTCCATCTCATGTAATTGTAAGAAAATCAAAGGCTTGCAGATGTTAGCATGCTGATGATAGCTCATCTCTGTAAGAGAAAACATACTATTATGGTCAGTTTTCTTATTAAACAGTTCCAAATTGGAAAGGAAATCAGCTCTCTTAAAAGGGAAGGAAAATGGGCTGCCTCGAAGGAAAGACTATTTAATTGATAGGATTTAAAAAATTACGGAGGTCATGCAAGACCTGGCCTTTTGCCAGAAGAACTGCAGGAAATAAAATTTGAGAGTCCCAAGACAATAATTTCTATTGACAAAAGCTTTTGCAATTCTGTGCAATTCTGATCTGTTTCTTTGTGTTGTGACTGCAGTCCTTCCCCATCAGTGTCTTTTGTTTTGCTGCACAGCCCATACCCAAGATACTACAAAATTCTACCTTATTTCCTGGTGCCCTCTTCTTGTCAACAGTGTTTGATGAAACAAGTGATAAAATGTCTTTTTTTCCCTTATTTGCAAGCTAAATTCTCACAGACACTTTTTCTTTTTTTAACTTCTCACAGTGAGTTGTCCCTAAATGAACCTGTTGGTGTCATCACCGAGATGATGCTTTCATCTGCTTGGAGAGCTTCCCTTAAGATGCTCTCTCCTTAGTGACAGTATCCCATAGCAGCGTGACAGGATAGCTGTGACCGAGAAACCGGGGCAGCTTTCCAAGATGCTGCTTGGGGAAGTGGAAGGCGGCTTTTGTGCTGATACTTAAGAACTTTACCCATGCAAATTAAGGTTCTCAACCTCATTAAAGCTCGCAGCTCCCCTGGATGGAAACGCCCACATGCATGTGGGCCTGCAGCTCACCGCTGGATCCTTTGTCGTTGCTGTTGGTCCTTTGGGCAATCCCATATTGCTGCCTGGTATGTTTTGCTGAGTTCTCCAACAAATTCTCGTATGTTCTCTTTCAAAATGTTGCTTTAAATTTCAGCAGGACCTCAGTCTTTTTCTTAATAAAAATAACAAAGTCTTTTTTCAGGGAAATATTTTAGATCACTCTTTGTCTGAAAAGTGAACTGCATTTTCCAAACAGTGCCTCAGGACTGAAAAAGATGCATGTACAGTATTTGGCTCATGCACTTACTCTACCCCTTCCCCAAAACACACACAGTCTTTCAGGTAACTCACAGCGGGTTGCCTAAAGCCCCCTTTAGAAAGCCCCTACGAGGTGTGTTTAGGTTCAATTCCCTGATAAATAAAAGATATCCCAGAGGCATAATAGTGTACTAAAAATAAGAGGATGACACAATTTCAGTCAGCTAATATGATAACTCTGTTTGATGCAGCTCACGGAGTGTTAATGTGGGAAGCCTGTATCTTTTCAGCTTGGCTGTCTGTGAGCATTGTGCATGGATCTCTCCCCGAGCCAGAGCCAAATCCCAGAGCCGCACGGGAGCGGCACTTCCCTGGGGCGCCAGGGTTTTTCCACCCTGTGCTCACAAACTCCCCTCTTTCTGGCCCCAACAAATGTAAAAACATTGCTGAGTTGTGATACGTGAGGTTTTGTGTGAGCCAGGGGAACAGAGTGGAAGCGCCGCAGTCGGTGGAGCCTGACTTTTCCCGTGTTTCCCATCAGGTAACACGTCTTCCTGCCGCGTAAGGCCCGCGTCTCACCTCTCCGGCTGTGAGGGGCATGAAGAGCTGGTCATAGCTGTACCATCACGTGTCAGTGTTCCCAAATAATCTCATTTAAAGTATCTGTCAGGACATTGTTTAAAAAACAGGAAAGCTCAAATCTTGCTGGTACCAGGTTTTTTTGCAAGATTTTTAGGTGGGGTTTTTGTTACGGTTTGGTTTTTTTTTTAAGGTGCGCTGTATGTAGAAAAACTTATCCATGTGCAACAGGATGTTTATTAAAACATTATCTTCTATGTTCTATTTTTTTTTACATGTATTTAAGAATGTATTTTGCTTGTCCAGCTCTTTCAACAGCAAACTCTCTCTGCTGGTTCACCGTTTGAATTTTTAGCTTTGTTGCATACAGAAATATGCTCCAGTGTATTGCAAGCAGCAGCTTTCTATGTTTAAAAAATAAAACTAGTGAGAAATTTCAGTGTTTTTCAATACTAGTGAAAATAAAATTTAGTTAGATGGCATAGTGGTATTCTTTGACTAGCTGCTGCTTGGAATGTGCTTGACATTTTTTTTCCCCAAGTCCCAGTTTAGGTGTTTATTGTCTTAGCAACAAAATGTTTGCTCTGAACAATCCCAGAATCACTTTACATTAGCAGAAGTAAAAGAGTATTTATGGTCAATAATTCAGCTGTTATAACAGTAAGGAAAAAGGATTCCTTTTTAAAATTTGCTGCCGGATTCTGGTTTCAAGGATGCTGAGTAAGGTAAGTAATGTTCTTTTGATTAACAGTCAAGCCTTCCGTGATTTTTGTTTAAAGAAGACTTTATTAAGCTTTTTTCTTGAATTAATCTTTTTTGTTCTGTTTGGAACAGAATTCCATCTGAAGGAAACTCTCAATGACTTTTTAGCCTACATTAAATTCCCCCTGACAAACAGATGGGAATTATTATTAATTTGCTCCAGAAAGAACTAATGGGCTTTGCCAAATAAATCATGCAGATCGCCAAGTGTGCTATTCATCTCTTCTGCATATTGCTGCTTAAAAATCACGATAGTTGTCCTTTAAAAGGCAAAGGTCACATCAGTTCTTTGACTTGAAGTGATAAATCGGGACTGAGGGTTGTCTTGGGCCTTATTTTCTTTTTCCGTTCGCAGTTCAGAAAATGACGGAGAGCTGGTGAGCCTGGGCTCCTGGCTTCAGGCATCTGTTTATTTCAGCTCGCGCGGTGGTCTCTGCATCCTCCGCTCTCTTGGGGATCTTCCAGCTCAGCCAAGCTTGGAGACGCGGGCGCGTTCCTGGGGCCTGGGCCCCTGCCCTGCCCCAAGCGACAGGGAAGCCTGGGGAAGCCAGCGCCCCGCGCCCTTCCCCCCCGCCGGGGGCTCCGGCGCTCTGACCCAGGCGGAGCCGTGCCCGGGGGCCCGGGACCCCTGCCCTGCCCTGCCCTGCGCTGCCGGGCCCCGAGGTGGCGGCGCACGGGACAGCCGCGCTCCTCAGCCCGCGCCGAGGGGACGGGCGGGACGGGCGCTCCCGGGCGCACGCGGGTCCGCCCGGGAAAGGGGCCGGTGGCGGGGCCGGGCCGGGGCAGGCTGCGGGAGGCGGGCGCCGTGCGGGGCAAGGCTGCCCCCCGGCGGCGGCGCGGGGCAGCGCGGCTGCTGCGGCGCGTCCCCTGGGTTGCGCGCTTGGGCGCGGGAGGCGTTTCCGGCCGGCTCGGCGCTGCGGCGGGAGGGGCCGCCGGGCGGGTGGGGGGGGCGGCGGGGGCTGTGCTGACCCCGTCTGTGGCTGAGTGCTCGTTCCGTCCCCAGACCGGCAGCAGCCGGGGTGGCTGAGGCTGGAGTTCGAGTAAGAGGTTGCGGGTGACTCTGCTGGGGGGTGTTCGTGCTACGTGAGGTGCTGGGAGCTACGGGTGACACCACTTGAGCGAGTTAAATGTTTTTCCACTTCGGGCTGTGTGTTTGCATAGAAAAGGTGAGCAAGTCTTCTGCCTTTCCATCTCCACCACAGCCTGATGTCCTTGGTGCCTGCCGCCGCTTCCCAGAGATGGACAGCGAGGCTGATCTTTGGCTTGCCCGTGAAATGGCAACACATTTTCTCAACAACAAATTATACTTTGACATTAGAAGGTGGCAATCTGTAACGGATATTGCAATCTGAAGATTCAAAGAGACTATCTGTGATCTTTGTCCTCAGCTGAGTAAGCCGGAGTCGCTCTTCCCTCCTACACGTTATTTGATTGTGGTACATAACCTTGGGATGTACTAATAATCATTAGTCAGAGCTGATACATCCTTTATGGGCCTGCCCTCCTCAGAAAGGGAGACATTCTCAAGAACAGCAGTAAATCAGTCAAACGTGCACTTAAATATACAGTAAAATGTGGTTTGAGACACGAGCCTTCATACATCATATAACAAAATGCTTTATTGAGGGAGTCACACGTGCTAATGAGGAAAGAGGGCTGCTGCAACGAGACCCAAGAAGGGGAAACAATCTGGTGGCAGGAAGGAGCCAGGATAGATTCTTGCGCAGCTCGTGATCTGAGGGCAGTCATGATTCCCCGGGTCCTTCTCTGCCCTCTGGCAGGTGATGTGGTGCCTCCGAGGAGCTGGCATGAGAGGGAAGGGAGAGGAAAGGAAGGGAGCCCTGCAGGGCTGCCCAGCCACCACGGGTTTCAGACTGAGCCTTGAGACTGTGGCAGAGGTAGCAGAGGGGGTACAGCTTGCCAGGAGGAGTGAGGGGGCTCTTCTGCTGTTCACCAGCTGGGTGGGCTGGGTCGCTGTCTTGCCCTTAGTTTTTGCTGGTGAGCAGCTGTCTTTTTGTAGCTGAATGTTGCTGAAATTGTTTGAGCATCTCCACATCTTTTTACAGGCATTTAATTTAAATCAAAATTAGCAAATACATGCATCTGCACCTCCTGCTTTTGCCAAGGGCAGACCCTCAGGGGTGAGAGAGACGACGAATCCTCACCCCTCAGCAAGGCAACCCAGGCTTCATCTCTCTCCCTGTGCTCAGTTTGCTGGGAGATGTGCTGAATGTTTTGCTGTCTGGGTTCCTGGCCTTGCAGTTTATCCTCACGTGGTTTCTGTGGTCTTAAGCAGCTGCAGAAACTGTGCCTACAGGGCCAGCCAAGCCACCCAGCCAGATCTCCTTAGTGCCTGGGGCCTCCCCCGACACTGCTCTGGGGAAGGCAGTGCCTCAGCTGAGAGCCTGAGCTTGCACATACCTGCTGGCCACCATAGCTGGGCCCACAGGGCCCTGTGGCTTCTCCTGTGAGTCTCATCACCCCTTATGGAGCTGACTAAATCAGGGCATAGTTGGGTTTTTTTGCTTACTAGGGACAATTAAACCAATGCAGGAAATGTCCATGATGACTTAACCAAGCTTTGGGCCAACTGCGTTGCTTAAGACAACCTCACGGCCTTACAGTTAGTGCCACAAATGCACTGGAGAGCTGCCATCCTCTGCTAACTGCTGTTGGGGCAGGTATCTTTCATAGACCAGATTCAATACTGCGTGAGACATCATCTCTGCACAGCAGAGGGGAACAGGTTTACGGCAGGGCTTGATGATGGGCGAAACCAGATACCAGGAGAGAGCAGAAAGAAACACTGGTGGTGTTAGATGTTCAACATGTAGGACTGATGGTTGAGTGGCAGTGGTTTATATTTTTGTGAAGCAGAGGGAGAGCAGGAATCACAGAGACACAAAACAGGAAAATGAGTTCGCAAGTAAGGCCGTGATGAACCGACATGTCTGTATGCAAGTCAGTTATTTCTAAATCTTTTTTTATTATTGTTTTTTCTTTTTCTTTTAGTGAGGCTAGCTCAAGTATCATAATGGCATCAGAGGACTTAAGCCATAGGAGTTTTACTGTGTTTGATGCCTATTTGGCTGGTGGGGAGGCAGATTTAGGATAGGTGTGCATTAGAGCTGAATGTGAGCTGCTTTCCGTGCTTTTGGTCAGTAATTCCAACCCAAAGCCCTGTCACTTTGCTGAGGGTTGTCAGCCTGTCGTGGGCACAGACTGCTGCAGGCTGACCCATGCTGGAGGAACCGAGATCCTTCAGTTCCAGCAGAACATCTGTGACCAAGACAGTCACACACCTAGAGAGCAAAACAAAGCAAGTCTTTCACTTGTCCCTCCAGCAAACGTTAGGATGCTTTTGCCTTTCTTTTCCTAATTCTGTCATTTTTTTCTCCTAAATCTGCTCAAAATGTGAGCACAGGAATTTCTGTACAAAGTGAGTCACTTAAGAACGGGGGTGTTTGAATAGTTTGCCTTTTAATAAATTAATCAGTGCTCATGTTTTTAACAGCCTTAAGCAGAGAGAAAAACCTTCGTTCCTCTTGTCATGGCAACTACAATAAACGAAACATCATTCAGAAGTCAAGAAAAAAACCACTAGCACTTTAGGTCTCAGCCAAGTCCGCAAAGTAGCAAAACTCATTACTAATTCAAAGGAGTTGTGTCCCTCAGAGCTCACCATTACTGGTTTTACTACTAATAATACTAGAGCTGCATAAATTTAACAGAAGGCAGAGTTGGGCAGAAGGCAGAGCAGTGTTGAAGTGCTGCTCTCCTAATCAAACATCTCCACAAGGCCTTCACTTGCTCTGGTCAGCCTGACAAGAAGCAGTGCTGGGTCATGGTGAAAGTTCTGGGGAAAGGAAGGATATGGTTTTAAGGCTATACCAATCTGGTGACATTAAACCTAGGAAGATAATGGCAGAGGCCATAGGTATTTCTAATGTATTCATAAACATCTATACCATCATAAGAAACTTTTTAAAATAATATGTGATAGTTCTTTAAATATTTAAGAGTTTGTTGACCTATTTTCTCAGTTAATTAGGATTTTTTTGGCTGCATTAACAATGAGTTGAATGCAGTCTGCTTTAGTCACTACACAGTTCAGCTGCATTGGGTTGCAGAAACATGATTTCTTTCTAAAGCGTTTAGCATAGGAGAGGGATGCCATTGTAAGTGTCTAGACCTGTACTTAAGAACCTGTAGGCTTCCTAGTAGGTAGTGCTTAAGCTCCACTTACTGAACACAAAACCATTCACCTAGCATCCTTTTGAGTCCTAAAACAAGTGTCTTTTCAATTCCAGCACTACCCTTGGTTACTCTGCAGTGGAAGGGCTGTGGTGAGGCCACCCTTCTCTTCAAAGTGCAGTGGTTAAGATCACCAAGCTCATCTCTGCAAGCTGCAGAGTATGTTCTTTCCTTACCCATTTATTTTGCCCAAGGCCTAGAAGTTAACTAGATAGAAATTTGTCTACATGTATAGCACAAAGCATCATGCCAGTAATCACAGTACAGTCGTATGGTCAGAAACCAGCTCTTTCTGAACACAGATAGAAAGTGCTATTAACAAAAGATGCAGTGTGTTCATCACACTGCAGTGTGTTCATCACACTGCAGAGGCTTGCATGCGAGAACTCATTTATGTCCCACCTGTCTCCTCTGAAGTCAGTGGCCAGATAAGGGAGGACCTGAGAGCAGAGCTTTGACTGACTATCAAGCATGGAGAAGGTCAGATGCCTGGAGATGGCTACAGGACCCTCCTGACAGAGGGGCCAGTTGTCAACAGGAAGGATTCTGTGAGCCATCAGGGTCCCACCAGTGTCTGCTGAGGTATTGGGAGGATTGCAGCAGGTTGTGAAATGAGCTGGAGCACCAAATTTTAAATCTGTGCCCCATTACGCAGCTTGGGGACCATCTGAGCCCCTCAGCCCTAGAAAAGGACACCAGAAGAGGTGACTCACAGAATCATGGAATTGGCAGAGTTGGAAGGGACCTCTAGAGATCATCTAGCCCAACTCCCCTGCTAAAGTGGGATCCCCTAGAGCACATTACTCAGGACTGCATCCAGGTGGGTCCTGAATATCTCCAGAGAAGGAGACTCCACAACCTCCCTGGGCAGCCTGTTCCAGTGCTCTGTCACGCTCACTGTAAGTAAGTTTTTCCTCATATTTAAATGGAACTTCCTGTGTTCCAGTTGTGTCCATTGCCCCTCGTCCTGTCACTGGGAACTACTGAAAACAGTCTGGCTCCATCCTCCTTGCACCCATCCTTTAGATACTTATAGGCATTAATAAGGTCTCCCCTCAGCCTTCTCATCTCCAGGCTAGAGTCCCAGCTCTCTCAGCCTTTCCTCATACAGGAGATGCTCCAATCCCCCAGTCATCTTTGTTGCCCTCCACTGGACTCTCTCTAGTAGTTCCCTGTCTCTCTTGAACTGGGGAGCCCAGGACTGCACACAGTATTCCAGATGTGGCCTCACCAGGGCAGAGTAGAGGAGGAGAATGACCTCAACCCACTGGCCACACTTCCTTATGTACCCCAGGATTCCACAGGCCCTCTTGGCAGCAAGCGCACACTGCTGGCTCGTGGATAATTTACTATCTACCAGGACTCCCAGATCCTTCTGCTTGGAACTGCTTTCCAGAAGGTCCTCCCTAACCTGTATTGGTGCTTGGGGTTCTTCCTCCCCAGGTGCAGGACCCTACACTTGCCTTTGTTGAACCTCATTAGGTTCTTCTCTGCCCAGCTCTGCAGCCTGTCCAGGTCACACTGGATGGCAGCACAGCCCTCTGGAGTGTCAGCCACCCCTCCCAGTTTGGTATCATCAGCAAACTTGCTGAGGATACACTCTGTCCCCTCATCCAGGTCATTGACGAATACATTGAACAAGACTGGACCAAGTATTGACCCCTGCAGGACATCACTGGTTAAACTTCTCCAGCTCTACCCTGTTCCATTAGTCACAGCCCTCTGAGTCTGTCACACAGCCAGCTCTCAATCCACCTCACTGTCCACTCATCTAGCCCACACTACCTCAGTTTCCTAATGAGGATGTTATGGGAGATAGTGTCAAAAGCCTTGCTGAAGTCAAGGTATATGACATCTGCTGCTCTCCCCTCATCCAGCCAACCAGTTATGTCATCATAGAAGGCTAGTAGATTGCTCAAGCAATCTTGGTAAATCCATGGTAAATCCATGTTGACCACTCCCATTAACTTCCTGTTCTTCAATGTGTTTAGCAATGACATCCAGAACGAGTCGCTCCATCACCTTCTCAGGGACAGACGTGAGATTAACTGGTCTGTGGTTCCCTGGTCCTCCTTCTTGCCCTTTCTGAAAACTGGAGTGATAATTGCCTTCCAGTCTTCAGGCACCTCTCCTTGCTCTGAAAGGCTCTAAAATGCACATCTCAAGAGGATCGATATCAGGACTATTTCTGGCTCTTTCAAAGCTGCAGTAAAACAAACCTTTACCCTTGCTGTCATCACCTCTCCTTCTTAGAAAGTGTCAAGGACCTTTGTGTTTTCCAAGGGCTGTTATAGTGGCCTCCTGCAGAAAGCTACATGGTCAGAGTGAAGTTTGCAGAAACTCAAGAGTGCAAGGATGCTGTTCACTTTCCAGGCAGCCTTTGGTGGGGATCTCCAAAGTGACCTGGGAAGGGTACTTCTCAGTGCATGTTTCTGCACAGAGTGTTACTGAGCTGACTCGAAGTAAAAGACCAAGTAAACGCGGCTGTCAGGCTTCAACAAGCTTCCTCATCAGGTGCAAATGGACAGGAAAGGTTTTTGTCCATTTGCACCTGATGAGGAGACATGTTTCTCCCCCAAAAGCTGGTGTCCGCCACACTGTGTTTTGTTCCCGTAGATCAATTCAGCATACTTTGGATCAATGTTCTCTACTAATGACTTATTGCTTTTTATTTTCAGGTTTAAACTTAAAATCTACCAGCAAATATTTTGTCATCTGAGAGACACCAAGTGCACAGAGTCAAACCTGTAAGTTCCTAAGTGAGAATGGTTTGGGCTATATCAGCAGTTTCTAGTTCCTAGAAAGAAATGTAAGTCTAGAAACTTTTGCTGGGATTAAACAGGAGACAATACTACAGCATGGAGGAAGAATTTCTATTTTTGGCTACACCCTTAAGGCAACAGAGGAAGCATATGTCGTGGCTGCAGTGACAGCTAATGAGCAGATATGCAGTATTAATTGCAGTAAGTGTAACACACTGAACAATCTATCAGTTTCTATTTTCTTGGCAGCTGTAGCTTAGATCCTTTCGACAGGCACCTCTGTCTGCACGGGCTGCTTTGTGTTTACCTCCCTGGTGGCACAGAGGAGCTGCCCCACTGCTTCCTGCAGCCCGTGTGTGCAGCCAGGGCTGTTTTCGCCTGCGTCAGCCGCTCCAGGCCTGCTTTGGGCACTGCCGCTCTTCAGATGATTGTCTTCTTCCCCCTGCTTGAGGGGCTGACCCAGTTGTACTCGGCTCGCACCAGCACGAAGCTGTTCTCCCGGCTCCTGTGGAAGCGCATCCCCTCCCCGCTATCCAGGGTGGCGAGGCGGGGGTCAGGCGGGCTGAAGGCCACCTCCGCCCGCTTCTGGCAGCGCGGGGCGCAGAGGCAGCGGGCGGCTGCCAGCGCCAGGCCCAGGGCGGCTGTGCAGACCAGGAGGATGCCGAGTTGGGCTGCGAGGAGTCGGGTCCCTCTTCCAGGGTCTTCCCCCTTCCCGGGAACAGCAGACTCAGGAGCTGGTCTGGTCACCCCTGGCAGGGTATTTCCAGCCACTGCCTCCTCCTCGCCCTTGGCGCCTGCCGCCGCTGGCTGCGGTGCCGGCTTTCTCTCTGCCATCTGCCTGGAAGCTGACGACAAGTTGCCAGCAGCGTCGGCCTCGTGAAACCAGGCTGTTGTCACAGCGGCGTCACCCAGGTGAGTGTGTACGTGCGGGGCAGAAGGAGACCCTGTCACAGCCAGGGAGGCTTCCAAGGTGGCCCCTCTCTCAGGACTGGCCTTTGAAGGGAAACACAGGACAGGATGTGCAGTGAGGGAGGAGAAAGGGGCTGATGAGATTCTCACTTCTGATATCACGGTACAGTTCAGCTCTGCGTTTCTGACCCCCAGGTGTCCCCCGGGCCTTGGAATAGCCCTGGTCCATCCCCTGGTTACTCAGTAGCTTTGAGAAAACGAGGCAGATTTCCCCCCTCCATCTGTATCAGAATTGCCATGTGAGGGATGAGGAGCTGGATGCCGGTCTCGGGGAGGCAAGGCAGAGGGGATTAAGGGGCAGGTGGAGAGGAAGGTCACTGCTTTGTCTAAGTAAAGGTCTGCAGCTCCCATGGTGGTAGTGGTATTTTTCACAGGCATTGTTATCGCACAACAAAAATGACCTAGTAAACAGTTCTCATCTTGAGTGATGCCGGGGTCATGCTGAAGGATAGGCATGATCTTCCCAGCCGGGCTTCCTGTTTGGGGTCACACTGGGATTTGTTACTGGCCTTCTGAGGCAATGGATCAAGTCATGGAGCAGAGGGAAACTTGGGATGGCCTTTGGCATCAGCAGTTTCGGGCAGTCACATACAACCTGTGGACTCTAGCCAAAGCCTGTCTTGCTTTCTCAGTCTACACACACAGTTTGAAACCTGCTGCCTCTTAATGGTGCTTAACCACCCATTTAAGTGGGAATGCCTGTTGTTGCATGCTCCTGTTCCCAGGAGCTCTGCCTGGTGCCACACACCATCACAAAATTACAGCCACACCATGCTAGTTCTGCAGCCCAGACTCTGCTGTAGATATCTTCCAAGGCTAACTGTGAAACAATCATATGATTTAGGAGGCCTCCACTGAATTTTTCCATTCCCACTGTGCACTGGAGCCCCCATCCAAAACTTGAAAAATGTACTGGAGTCTTTTCTTTGGCTCCACTGAGATTTGGATCTGGCCCTCAGTATCTGGCACCTCTCCAGACTGTCCAGCCCAGCAAGCTTTTTCACACATCCATTAATTACACCAGAGAAACTCTCACCCTCTACCGAGATCACTGATTTCTCAAGCTTGCTGGGAAGACAGTGTGACAGGAGCATAAAGTTGAGGTAGGAGCCCTGGCAAGCTGTGAACCAAAGGTGCTAGTAAAATACAGTAGTAAGTTAAAGATTTTCAGTGGCTGAACTGCAAACTGTAAAGTAGGTGTCTGGCAAAGTTCAGAATGTTTACGTATGGATCACTTGCCCTCAAAATGTAAACACCATACTGTAGGGATATACTGCAGGATTTGGAACTTTGAGATAGCAAATGAAATTGCCTTGCAAGCCCTTGTCCTGTTGCACCTCATTTCTCATTCCTTTTTATTCCTCTCTCGTTTCTTGCCTAATCTCTCAGCATTGCTATTTTGTTATGCTCTTCTGGTCTTGTCTTGCACAGTAACTTTTCCTTTCCTTTTGACTACCATCTTCTCTCATTTCTCCACTTCTCTCCATGGTTATGCCAGGTATTCATGTTACATGTCTCTCCTTTACTTAGTCTCTCCTCTACACCTTCCTAAATATTTCTGCCTC
This sequence comes from Apus apus, assembly GCF_020740795.1. NCBI lineage: Eukaryota > Metazoa > Chordata > Aves > Apodiformes > Apodidae > Apus > Apus apus. Next base: position 56,595,940 of record NC_067285.1, on the reverse strand, counting down.
ATTCTCTGCTACATGACCCCTTCCTCTTTTTATTTTCTGTGAGATTATTTCTCTTCCTCCCATGGCATCCTGCAACCCAGATTTAGATCTTTATTTTACTTCTCTCCACCCCCTGTGTATTGGACTTCCTCTGATAACTCTTTGCCTTGTGTCTCTAAGCTATCCCTGCTTTCCAGCTTCTCCACTAGTTCACATCTGAGCATCCTTCTCTCATCTCCACAGCCTTGATGTTCTCCAGTTTCTCTCTTCTTCCTCTCCTTTTCTTTCTCTGCCTAATTCCTCACATATCCTTTTCAATTCTCGCATCTCCTTCTGTATGGGCAGCCACCCTGCTCCCCTGAAGCTGCAGTCCTTTCACACCTTTCTGGGATTCCTCTCCTGAGATCACCCCTTCTCGAAAGGTGCTCCCACCCACTTGTCCCACCTGCCAGCTCCCGTTCTTCCAGCTGCCTCAGGTGAGTGCACCTTGTGCCTGTGGCTAACCCTACTTCCACCATCATCACCACCACCATCACCTCAGGCTTTCTGGGCCATCCAGCTTTCCAGGCTGACCCTGTCCTCAGAAAGCACACAGCTTCATTGGCCATCCCCAGGAAAGGTGAGGACTTTGGCCTCTGGTGAATGTCATGGGTGGTACCTATCCAGCACCTCTGAAAAAGGAACATCTCAACCTTCCACAGGAATAAAATGCACATTCCTAACCCAGTAGCATCCAGCAGCCTGCAGTCATCTTTACATATGGAAAAGGTACTTTAGAATGTTTTCACAGCAGAACTCTTAAACCTTAGACAGTGGGCTCAAAAGGAAAACAAACAAACAAAAGATAAATTTAAACCAAGTCCCACTTAAAAAATTAAGACTCTTAACAGTCTCAATTAAATTTTAATAACTTATAGACATACACAGGCTCCTTGGAGCTGTGATGCAGTAGAGAGGTTTTAGCCTCATCTTATCTTAGACCTTTCTGTCTTCAGAGAAGATGTCCTCCCCATCCCCGCTGCTTACCTGCCCTTCTTCTTTACACATCAAACACAAGCGTGGGGTGGCAGCGCTGGCAGTGCCTTCTGCTCTGAGATATGGACAGAGGAAAGGCAGTGTTAGGAAGTGAGACCTGTCACTGTGGCTCAGGTGGGAATCCCTGAGCTCCACACCACTGGACAAGCCTGCTGCTCCCTAGAGAAACCTCGGGATTCACCCAGGCAATACAGACTGTACAGGGCTGTTTTTAATAACACCTGGTCATTTCTTCCTGTCCCCCTCATTTTCACGCACAGTATGAAATGTTGCATGAAAGCTCATGCAGCCCAAACCCCTCTAGGACTTCTGAGCAGACATCCTCAAGCCCAAATTTCATAATTGCTTTGAATCCTTCCTTTTCCTTACAGATGGAGAAATAGATCTGCTGAGTCCACCATGTCATTGAATATTTGGATGTGCTTGTGGTGTAGCAGTAAATAGTTTTTATCACATTTTTCAGCCACCTGGCCAGGCCCCCACTGAGTTGAGCTCAACCAAAACCAAACTCAACCAAAAAGTTGGGGTTTTAGGAGTTTTGTTTTTCTCTCTGTCACTGTCATATGCAATCTCCAAAGGATTATTTCTCAAAATTTTGGCAAGGAAAGACCCTCTCACCTCCCCCCTCAGCCACAGACACCTTCCTACATGGGCCCTCACTCATCCACAGGGAATCTAGTACTATTTTCCTTCCCCAGAAGGGCTGGAGAAATACCTCTTCCCACCGCCTAGTTTACCCATCAGAGGTGCTGTAGCTGGGGGTGTCATCCTGGGAGGGGGAACTTTGCAGGGCATCCGTCGTACCGAGGTCTCGGGTGGGGAGGGATGGCTCCAGTCCCTGCCTGCTGGGCCTGCTGCTCCCACTGGATGCAGCCCACGAGGGCCAGACCAGCTGCTTTGGGTCAGCAACGGGATGGGCATCTGACCCCACACCCAAACCTGGCTCCAGTGCTGGCCTTGCTGCGACACTGGTGGGGCTGGCAGGTGGCACAGGGGTGTGCAGGAGGAGGATGGTGGCAGCCACGGGAGAGATGGGACCTTATCCAGCATGGAGACAAAACAAAAATCAGGGAGAGAGGAGCAAAAGTCTAGAGTCTTTGGTTTGTTTATTTTAAATCCCACTCAGTGCTAATGTTTGCTAGGAAAGATTGTAATAGTGACTTTTTTTTTTTTTTTTCATGTCACTTAATTTTAAGTGGGAATGCAGATGGAAAGCAAAGCAGTGCCTATATTATGGCCAGGTAAAATAATTGGCTTGGGTTGGAAGAGATCTTAAAGATCATCTAGCTACAACCCCCCTACCATCAGCAGGGACACCTCCCACTGGACCAGGTTGCCAAAAGCCCCGTTCATCCTGGCCTTGAACACTTCCAGGGAGGGGGCATCCACAGCTCCTCTGTGTATCCTGTGCCAGTGTCTCATCACCTTCACAGTGAATAATTTCTTCCTAGTGTCTAATCTAAATCTACCCTCCCTTATTTAAACAGCTTTACTAATTGCACTTGCTTGTCTTCAGGAGCTGAGATTCTAGGTAAAGTGTGTTGTATTTTCAGGTTTGCATTGAAATCGTAAGATCTGGCAATCCTGTTTATATTTCTGGATCTCCTTAAAACTGGCTCCATCACCTTGAATGCTAACCCATGCCCCCACTTCAAAGAGTTCACGCAGCCATCACTGATCTCCCTGACAGCCACAGGAGTTGAACGGGTCCCTCCAGCTTGTTTGGGTCACTTGTGTTCAACACTTGCCTGGAATGAGCTGTAAAACTACTCTGTGGGAAGCAGTCGGTAAGGAATCCCATAGCTTTGCTCACCATACCTGTGTGGTGGGGGTCGGATGGTCCCTGCGAGGCTGTGGGGGTTACAGGATCAGGCTTTTTGCTGCTGCCAGCAAGAGTTTCAGTTTGCCCTCGCTGAGCCACAACAGCAGATTCAATCTTTGCCCAGTAAACAAAGTATGACTGGACTATGGAAATGCTGTTAAAACATAATTAGGCAAGAATTTACTGGCTGTATAGTATTAATAAAGCATCTCACTGTTTAGCTAATCACAAGGACTGCTTTAATCTAAAGACAGAAGCAACACAAAAGTATTTTAAAGGATTAGGCCATCATACATTTTGTATTACAAATAAAAGATACCAGGTCCCATAAGAAAGATAGAGGGTGAAGAATCACCACTCATAATTAAGATCAGCCACAAAAATGTATGGGGAATTATATTAAAAAAAAAAAAAAAAGAGAAAAAAGTATTAAATTTGCTGTGTTGATTGAAGTACGTTTGGAAAACTTGGACTAGCTCTGCCTATAATCTTCCGTCGGCAGGGAGACATCAGTGGTATTTACTAATTAAAACAAGTCAATGTAACTTGTACAAACAGCAGAATAGGTAGGGGGGGGAAAGTCTCTTCTCAGCCCTCTAATATTTGAGCCTGCCTAACCCTCTGCTTTTTGCCAGGTGCCAAAAGTGCATTGGCCAACCTTTAGCTATTCACCCAGAGAGCCTCATTTCAGCTGGAGATTTTTGGACAATTTCAGCTCAGATTGCTCAGCTGCTTCTGAAAATGAGTTAAGGGCAAACCAACTTGGCTTCTTCTGTGCCAGAACAACACATTTTTAAGCCTAACAAGGAGTTTTTCTAGATGCTGTGATAGGGAGAAAAGAGAGAGGCTACCAGAAATCAGCTCAGAGGGCCAAAAGCCAGAGGGTGAAGGAAGCACCAGAGCAGGTGGCTAGGAACAGAGGTTGGGTTTCGGTTGGATTTATTGAGTTTTATGTGGTTTAAATAGTATTTCCCAATCTAAAACAACAGGCAAATTTGGAAATGCTAAGCAGCACTGTTTTTGTTTCAATGAATTTGTGTTGCATTGCAATGAAATGCACAAGCAACAGTGCTCACCAGGATGCTTATGTTTTGGGGAGTTAACAAGGATCTGGTCAAACAGCTTCTAAGCAGTTTTGTAAAGTAAAAACATAACAATTTAATGTCTTCCAAAATGTAAAGTCACTGTGCTTCCTCTAAGACAGCCAGTTATAAAATGTTTAATTTCATTCCAAACCAGAACCAAAATACTTAGACAATTTGGGACTTTGGTGCAGAGTAGGGATGTCAAGTTTTGTCTGAGTGCTCACTCTCTCTTCCTACTGTGAATAATTCTATTTACACTTAACTTTTTAAAGAAAACACTAATAATTTTATTTTTTTAAAAAACGTAATAATAGAAGATTATCCTGTATGCAGGGAAGTCCTATGGGCTGTGTTATTTAGAAAGACAGGCAATGTGATCACAGTTGTCTCTTTATGCCTAAATAATTATATTTCCTAAGGTCCTAGGCTGTCATCTTCCAGTGTATTTATTCTGAGAAAATGTTGACCATGTAGATAAAAAACAGCACTACCTAGCAGATACAAATGGTGGCTTTTGTGCCAGCTGGGACACTGCTGCAGCATTTGATAAGTATTTAGCTATATGTCCACTGTGCTGGACAAGTATGATGGGAAAATGAAGCCAAGCCTTTAACTGAGAAGACACAAATTCTGGTTAGGAACCAGCATGTTCTTACAAAAACTTGATGTCTCCAATGGGTTGGTCTGGTGCTTTCCATACAAAGGACAAATTTCTCTTCAGTGACTTGTCTGAGTGGGTCACAGTGTCACCATCTTCAAAACAGTTCAACAGCTTGGAACCAGGAGGGATGAAGACGAATGTGCCAACTATTTCGTCATTAGACACTGTGCGAGCTTGAAGCAAAAACCCCATAAAATCCCGAGTGCTCCTCACAGTCACTGCAAGACAAAACACGGGGCATGAAGGGATTTGTCTCATAGTTGTGGGGTGATTTTTTTGCAGTGGAGTTTCCTGTGCTAACACTGAAACAAAACAAAAAAACCAGACCTGTGCAAAAACAAAATCTTACTGTCTTGATTCTCATGGTCTGTCTTGGATATGCTGGGTGCTGGAGTCCAGACTTTACCTTTAAGTTTTTAGTATGTAATTGCACACAAAATTTGCTTGATTCTTCCCCCCTTTGATTATAAGCAGCTTTTGTGCATTAGGCATTTTGTGCATTGTGCATTAGGTAGTGTGCAGCCATTTTTTAAGGAAGGAGGTTTGGTTGCTGCCCTGTACACATGCAAAAGGCTTGAAGGGGTTTTATTTTTCATGGGGATGTGCATGCAAGCAGCCATGCTAGGGAGCAGTGCCTCAGCTCTATCTGCATGGGGATGGGAGTGCTGCCTAACCTTACCTGAGAGTCAGGCAAGTCACCCCGGCCCCTTTGTGTGGTGCAGAGGAGCAGGGAAGGTGACTTCAGCCTCTGGAGGTACCAGTCACAAACCATTGTATGTAATGACGTCTGGTATAGTTGAGATGCAGTTGAGATAAATGGATCCCACTCAAAGCATCCAAACCTACCAGCTGCCTCCAGCAAGCAGTTGGTCTGCAACATGGTGAAATCCTGGAGTTGGACATCAGCTGAGAAACTCTGGGCAAAGGACGTTTGTTTCCTCATTATGAGATAGGTGATGAAGCTCACTCGGAGCAGTTGTCCCTCTTCCCAACCCTCACAAAGATTAAAGCCACACATATTTTTCAGATTCAGGAATAAGAAGCTGTTCCTTACCTGGAACCTTGTCACCTGGGGAGTAGAAGGACATGTTGGTGTGGAGAGTAATGTAGTTGTTGCTGGGGCTGTGCAGCTGCACTCTCAGGTGGTTGGGCATCATGTCAGTGCAGGCAGAAAGGCTGGCGCCATGTGAGAAGGCAGTTGTGTAGGAGGCCAAGCAGAGGGTTGTGCCTACCCAGCTGATGAGGCCAATGTGGGCTCTCCTGCCACCCTCCATCCCACAGCTGTAAAACAACCAGCAGGTTCACTTCAAAGCAGCAGCTTCAGCAGACTGTGAGCCCGCCTGGCGCCTTTGAATTAGCTGAGCTCCAGAGCTGCCCTTCCCACAGCCTTTAAATGAAGGAGAATAAATGATCTCTGTGGCACGTGGAGCCACTTCGGTAATCTACAGCTTTTAACATTTTGAAGTAAATTGTTGAGGCTGGAAAGGAAGAGGCCCGGCAAGAGGAGGCATTTCTTGTGATACTGCCCAGGGAGGGAGTGGTTGAGGAAGATTTGCCTTAGAAAGTCTTGCAGTATTTAGCAGGACAAGAAGGCTCTGCACGACTGCTCTCAGCACACCTCACCATTCCCTACCCAAATGTACAGCCTGATCAGTGGGGGAAACATCTGCCCTAAGACCTGCAGGGCTGCTGCCCAGCACAGAGCCTCTCCTTGTTGTGTCCCCGCAGGGACAGCATGTGTGTATGTCCCCCTTGCTCTGGCCTGGGAAGCACAAGCACTTTTAGCAGCCCATGCATTGTGGCTTGGAGGTGCTGGGCTGCTTGTGACCATCAGACCCATTCCTGGCTGCCCAGCAGCATTTCAGCTTGTCATTCTCAGTCGGGGTTTGCTGTTTCTGGTGAGAGGGCAGAGATGCTGTCTTTGAAGTCAGCCTTGGAAGCCTGAGATAAATGGGCAGCTGTTTTGGCTAATGCCAAGATTTCTACTTATTCTCTGATTTGTAATCCAAGCAAGCTTTATTTTTTTTTTTCCTTGACATGGTTGAAGTTTAACGCTTGGCATTAAATGCATGTCTTCAGTACCTCTCAGCTTTGGTGGCTGGCACAAAACACGTTTCCAGAATAGCTGGAGTATTGTGTTATTCTGATTTTTCAGAATGTGCTTTTGAAAGTGAAGCTGAAGGACGAACAGACAGTATTTAGTGTAATGGATATTGTAAGTCAGGTAGCCCTGCTTTTGGTGTAGCGCTTTCTAATATCTTCTTTTCAACATACAGCTTTTCCTGGCTTAGATTTCATTACACTTAGTTAATAAGTAGATGTAAACAAGCCAGAGGAAACTGGAGGCTGAGGAGGTCCAGCTTACACCTCTGCCCCTATGCTTCTGAAACTTGCCAGCTGACTCTTAACAAACCACCACGGCACAGGGAGCAGTTCATGCCTAGCCCAAAGCAGGGAGCAGATGGATGCAGTTTAACCTTCCACAGCAGAGCACTGTCCCACTCCACCCAGTTACAGGCCAGAAGATGCTTGCAGGAGTCGCAGCAGCCTTCACGAAATATCGCAGCCCCTGTAGGACCAGCGGCGGGATGCCTTCTCCTCGTCGGGTCCGCCTCCCCTCGGGGCACACCTAAACCCCCCTTGCTGGGTAGGATTTCCCACAGGAGCTCATGAAAGTGCCCCCGAGCTCTTTCCCTCGGGCACCTCCCAGGGTGCCCCGCCGTCCCGCATCCCACCCGCGCCGCTCAGCGCCCCGGGCCGGGGAGCGGGGCTGCTCTCCCGCGGGCCGGAGCGGCCGGTGCCGCCGCGCTTACCTCGGGCACGTCCGGCGCTGCTGCCGCCCGGCCTGCCGAGACCCGTCCTTTCAGGGACCTGCTTCACTTTCTCCTCGAATGGGAAGCGCAGCAGCTGTTACTGCTAATACCCACCACCTACAGCAGCTCTCTGCCAGTGCCCAAATCCTGCCTTAATCATGTTAGTTTTCCTCCTCACATCCCACCACCGTCCCTTCCTTTTTTTTTTTTTTTTAATTATTTTTTTTTTTGTAACTCCAAGCTTCTGCAGTGAAAACAAAGGCAACGAGCAGGGAGGGCAGCAGCAAGCCATGGGGTTTGTGTGGGACACTCTGCCACTCCTTTGCAGAGGTGCAGGGGGATGGGACTTCTGCCTGCCCTGTTACCCTTCCCACACTCCCCCCCCCCCTTTTCCATGCTGAAACTTTGCAAATCAAAGCCACATCAGTTCCCTCCCTCTAGTCCATGACCCCCACCAGTGTGCCCTGTCTCTCAGGCTCACATGGGAGTTACTTTGTCAGTAAAAGCAGAATTTTGCTAGAAAGGCCAGAAAGGCGCATCCCACACTTGAGCCCTGCCAGGAGGAGCCGTCAGCACCCCACGAACACACCAGAGCTGGCACAGGGGACTAAACATCTGATTTGTGTGACTGTCCCCTGGCACAGGACCCGTGTTTAAGTCCAGGCTTAAGTACATGCTCCTTGCTGGAGCATGTACTGCAGCCATGATGGTGTCCAGCCAGGGAGCTGATCCTGTCTCTCAGCTTCCCAGCTCCTCCTCGGATCCACCTCATCGCTGTAGACTGCTGTGGTGACTGGGACTCTAAACCAACCCTGGCCACCATCACCAGACTAGCCCTGCTCCCTGCCAGTGCCTCCTTGCTCACAATGGATGGAAAATAGCGTCCAATTCCTTGTCATCATTGGAGCCACCATTAGGAGATGCTGAGCAAACTGCTAGCAGCTTGCAACCCTGAGCACAGCTAAAGGAATGGAATAACAGTCTCTAGAGGAATGGAGCAACAACCCCATCAGCTGCCCAGCTTTTCTTCATCCAGCAGATGTGTAAGAGGCAGTACCAGATGTCTCAGGGCCACTGGGAGAGGGTTTGACCCTGCAGTGCAGGAATGCTATCGAAGATGGAGGGGCAAAAGAGCCCTCGGTGCTCCTCTTCCTCTGACACAGGTGTGGCTGTTGGCTGAATGAGTTCCTGCTCGTGCTTAGGCCACTCTCCTTACAAGACACCACAAAGTTCTGTCCTGTCCCATGACTAAAGGAAATACACCAACACACAGGTGACACCACCGAGTTTTGTTTCTGCAGCTCCAGCAGTGCCAGTATTTGATCTTGCTTGGGTCTAACCAGTGTAGTGGGCACCCTGGTGACCTTTGCCTGGGGTGCTCCCCAAAAACTGAAGGCAGGCTTGCAGACACCCCACTTACTAGTGCTGTTCCCATCAGTCTGCCCTGCTCTAAAGCCTGTCCTTCAGAAGTGAAACAAGATGCTGGACTGGCTCTGAGTTACTGTTGCTGGCAGCCCAGCTCACATCTGTTTAATTGGTTTCAAAGTATGGGAACGGGTGGTACCAGGCTCTCAGCAGCCTGCTCTCCTCTGAATTTGAAAGGGCCTTATAGTCACTGAATTTTAAAATAGAATGCAAGTCTTATAGTTTTCTTTTGTCGGTTGAAGGAGAGAGTAGTTCAGGGGGTGGGAGTAAGAATTTGCATTATTGATTCTGGTCCAGTTTTCAATTGTCCATACTTCATATACAAAGGAGAGTACTTTTATGCTATCCTTTCCTGAAACCAGCTGGTCTCTTATGGCTTTTGCTTACTTATTCCTAAACTAAACTTGCTGTTGCTTAAAATTCCTGCAGACCTCTGACAACCTGCAGAGGAAATGCCAAACACATTGCAGTCATTCTGACACAGTAGCCAGGTTTGAAAACAAGTATTCCATGTACCTGTATGTCTTTGCATCCCAGTGTGGTTTTACAGTATTGTATGGTCTTCTTCAGGTGCTGCCACACACTGCACACGTTTTCATTATGCCAGTGAGGACCAATTCTCCATTGGCTTCCTCCTGAAAAAGGGGGAGAAGCAGCAGAGTGCAGACTGTGTAACAGTGCTGTCGGGTGCTCCCTGGAGCTCTGTGCAAAGCTCTGATGGAGAAGAGCTTCAAAGTAGTGAAACCCAGACCCAACCCATCCTGGCCTGGCTCTGCTCGCTCCCCACACTGGGCCAGTCTCTGGGCAGGGCAGGGCCTGCTGCGGTGCAAGGGCTGCACACAGGTTTAGCAGCACCCGCCAGCAGAGTTGCATTGTGCTGCCTGCACACAGCGTTAATTGCTGGACTGATCTGAAATACAGCCTCACAGAGAGTGCATCTTTGCTGCCTGCTCTCAAAGGGAGGAACTCTGTGGCTTCAAAGCTGCACTCAAACCAAATGTCACAACTATCTCCTCCTTTGAGATGGAAAAAGCTTGTCACAGTCAGTACAGTGACAGACACAAGCACCTACTAGCAGCCTCAAACTGCTCATTCAAATGCTAAGTGACAGGCAGATGTTTCCAATAAGAAATACAGCCCTCTCCATAGCCTCTGGTTGCATCACCCACCAGGACAGCATTGCCTCAGCCTTCTCTGGCCAGAGCTTTGACCTGCTCAAGTCACAGGAGCTCAGCCTGGCTCATGGAGCCCAGACAGACATGAGAAGACCATGTGGCATTGCTGTCACTAGCGAGAGGTTTGTCTTTTTCTATCATAAATTCCTTTGTAGGAAGCTGGCAAGGAAGGGGAACATAGACAACTTACACCCTGCCTATTGTTTTCTCAGCAGCACTTGTGTAGCAGATTTCTACAAGGAAAAAAAAAAAAAAGAGAGAGAGAGAAGAAAATAAAAGAATTAAAAAAAAAAAAAAAGACCACAGGCAGGATTTTAAATTAGCACTAGGAAAAACTCTGAGTGCTTTGTAATAGCTTGATAATGAACCTAGACTATAAACTGTATAGCTTGAAGTTTCATCAACAAAGTGCACAGAAAGATTATAAACCCAGTAACATCCCAGGCTCTTTGATACAGACACTTTCTCCTTCTTGCAGGTTGCTTCTACACCTCCACATCATTCAGGCATAACAAGGACAGCAGGCATGGAGCAGGCACAGCGGAGATCAGTACATAATACAGGCATGGATGTAAGCAGCCCAGAGCTGACACTCAAGACCAAGGTGGTTGCTTCATTGACAGGTTGAGAAATGCTCTGCTACTGCAAGATAATAAGGGTTATAATGAGTTAAAAATCTTTCCTGGTCAGCTAGCGGCCACATGGGTACTGTGGATAAAGTTTGGGGGGGCGGTTAGAGAACAGTGGGCAGGTTGATCAACTAAAGAGATGGAGGGTGGCAAAAGTTATTTGACTCAAGATCACAAGAGCAGCAAAACCCACTGGTAGTCCCACAGGGAGAATGGAGAACAATGGCCATGACCTGGAATCTCAGGGGAGACCTGTGCATGTCTGTGGCTCTGTGCTTGGGGAGACCAGGGAAAAAGAGGATGTTTCTCTGACATATAGTTAGGTGCAAGACTGGGACAAGTACTGGCAGGTCCTTCCATTTCTATCCAGTTGACTATTCTTGCTGTTCCTCTATCGCACTTACTGAAGTGAGACAGTTCAAATGTTACTGCTGGGAATGAACCGACACATACACAGGCATGCAAGGTATACTGTGAGCCTCCTTCCCTTACAAATTCAGCCTAAGACAACCCCAACCAAGCCTTTATTTTGTTTGGCAACCACTGCAACCTAGGCATTTGTTCTGCATGAGAGGGGCAGGATGAGGACACAGACAGACAGACATGGTGCAGGGCTTTTTCTGGATCTCAATAAGCAAGGCACAGCGATGCTTTAATAAGACAGAATAAGACAAGGAATACAGACAGCAGGCAAAGTGTACATCCTACCAGGCACACCACATTCAGGTAGCATTGGACAGAGCCCAGATGGCTTTTCTCACAGTGCTCTGCACAGAGCAGATGTAACCCCCTCCACAGCAAGCAGCTCTCCCTTTTCATCGCTTGAGTTATTTTGGTTTTGCTTACAAGAAAACAACCCTCTTTCCAAAGGCTGTTCTCATGAGAACTTGCTGCTGCTCTGTTAGATAAAGGCAAGGCCAGGCAGGTGGTGCAGTCGTGGTGCTGAGTAGGAGTTGCCCACAAGCTCTGCTGTTGGGATGAGCTGGCAGAGGTGTCCTGTGGCCAAGGGCTCCCTGCAGCACAACAGAGACATGAAAGCCCCAGCAGGCATGCAGCCCAGCACTGCTGTTTGGACCACTGACTCCAAAATGTCTAAGGGTCCTTTGGTCAGGATCAATACAGCAGCTCAGGAAAAGCCTCCTCCTGTCTGATTTCTCAGCCTCAGAGAACTGTTTGGCACAGAAACCTGAGACTTCGAAGCTGCTGGCTCTGGAGTGTTTGCTTTCAAAACCAACACAGGGCTGGAGCTCACCATGGGCATGGGTTGGCATATTAAAGACCAGGCATTGCTTTATTACCATTGGCCAAGCATTCAAAGGCCATTATACTGCAAACACTTTCTTGAGCACCGTAATCAATGCAGCTGAAACCTGCAGCTGTGGGGCACAGCTGGTTTTTTGGAACTGGGTAAACTTTAGGACTTAATGGGCAGAAGAGCTCTGGGTAGCTGATTTTACATTATAACATCTTGAAAAAGATAGAAAGACCTCAAATAAATGTTCAAAGTAGTTTGCATTAGATTCCCTTTGAACTAGGAAGCATGTGGCAACAAACTGTTTAACTGGGTGGTAATCAGTGTATACCTTTAAAGCAAATCATTCCAGCATGCTCTGCTCCCTTTATATAGGGGCACTGCAGGGCACTGTAGGGTTTAGTTACTTGGCTTCTGGCTACTCTACCACGCAGTGAGTATTGTCCTCCTTCTTCCAGACTTGCTTTCTCTAGTTCCCACAGGATAGTTGTGCTGCTGCTCCTAGCCAGGCTTTTGTTTAAGGATGTGTGGCTTGGTTTTGCCACTTGGTTTCAAGTGAAGAAGCTTACAGTGGATGTGGGGATGTAGCAAATCTGGAGTTACTGCTCTTCCTTGAGTCTGTCTGTGGACTTGAATGCTTGGAAGGAGGTGAGAGTGGGGTAGGGGTTGAATGGCTATGGTTTATGTCATACAGTGATCTCATTGCATAAAAAAGCTACATATCTATGTGAATGCAGCTTTAGTCTTTGAAATGCAATTAATTTTTCTTTTTAGCTTTGAATTACTTAACTTTGGGTACCTTCTTCTAAGACAAGTGATGAAAAAGCACTTTTAAGTTGTTCAAGGAATGTTTCAGTGTCAATCCTCATCTTACAAGGAGCAGCTGAGGGAATGGGTGATGCTTATTTTGGAGGAGGCTCAGGAGAGACCTCATTGCCTTCTGTAACTACCTGAAAGGAGGTTGTAGGGAAGTGCGTGTTGGCCTCTTCTCCTAAGTAAATAACAACAGGACCAGGGGAAATGGCCTGAAGTTGTGGCAGGGGATGTTCAGATTGGATATTAGGAAGAATTTCTGTAAAGAGTGGTCAGGTACTGGAACAGCCTGCCCAGAGAGGTGGTTGAGTTACCATCCCTGGAGGTGTTCAAACACTGTGTAGATGTGGCACTTCAGGGTATACTCCAGTGGCTGAGGTTGTAGGGCTTTTTGTTTGCTTTTTTGGGTTTTGGTTTTTTTGTTTGTTAGTTGGTGGGGGCGGATGTTGATTTGTTTTTTTGCTGGTATTTTCTGGTGGAGTGTGTGTGGTTGTGGTGTTCAGGTTGGGTTTTTTTTGTGTTGTTGGTTGATATTGATTTTGCTTACAAACATGACAATTCTGTGATTCTGTAAATAAGCTTGATCCACAAGTAACCTGTTCTATACACAAATACTGGGGCAAGAGCATTAGGATGTGGTAAGTGAGGTAACGTGAAGGACATAAGCGTTAGTACCTGGTGTGGCCTGTGTATGAAAATATATTGTGTTTGTAAGAGTGTATCTGTATCTCCCAGTGGGATAAAGACCTTATAAATCAGGTTGCGTCGTTTTTAAGCATTAAGAGTTTGTGAACCACACTACTCTACTTTGATATTTATGCACGTATGTAATGGGATGGCTCATCTTAAAACTCAAACTGTGGATAGTGTTTCATGTGCTACTCTGAAAGCTGTCTGGCCAGTGTATGATTTATTTGCAGCTGGTATGTTGTCCTACAGAACACAGTACATCAAAACAAAATCTGAAAGGTAAGTGAAGTAAATCCAAGATGAATGTTTTATCCAACTCAAAACAGGCTACATCCAAACATTGAACTGCTTAATTCAAGTCAAGCTTAAATGCTCACTGGATTTACACATAGGATCTAAAAATTGAATTAAGGGGGGAAAATACTGTAAAATGTATATGAAGGTCAGGGATTGGGGGAATTAAGCATTTAATTTCTTTAGCTGCTCTAAAAATTCAAATACGAGTTACAACACCTAATCTTTAATGCGAATCTTCCTATCTACTTCACATCATAGTGACTTATTGATCTAAATACATTAAAACAACCCTCAGCATGTAGTCTACATAGTATTTTCTAAGTTCAGAGTTTAGCATAAGACGATCTCAAGTAGCAGATCACAAGTGAAAAATGTTCTATAACTACTTTTAGAAACAGAACTGCAGTTAAAAAGTAAGTGATGCAAACTTTTGAGTAAATCTAAGCCTGTGCAAAATGTGTTGCAGTAGGTGGAAAAAGGGAGAAAGGTGGAGAAGGAAGAGGGGGGAGAAAAACCAACCCTGTATGAAAATGAAAAACAAAAATAAACAGAAAAAACAAAACCCAGTCTTCAAGAATGAAAAAACATAGTAAACTGCCAGCTGCATAAAGATGACAAAACAAATGAGAACTGTATGCTCCCCTTGGAGGTACATCTTCCTTTTTTTAATAGAAGTCAATTAAAGAGTAGTAAACTGGTGATTTGTACATGCATCCTGGGCTCTTTTCAACCTTTGTGAGAAAATTATCTCTTCATGTGTTCTGTAGCAGCTTCTGAAGTGTTTAGTGTAGAAAGGTTAACTACTGGTTGCATAATTTAGAATTATTCCTTGATCTTGAACAAAAAAACAATTGTAGCCTACATTCTGTCCCTTGGGTAACTGAAATACTACTACTCTCTGCTTGCATTAGAGCTATTGATACTTAGTAAGAATGGACCAATGTGGCATTTCACATAATTGTCATCCACAACTAGAAATACTTGTTTCTGGAAACACTATAGACTGCCCAAAGAACAAAGCAGGGCTTCAGAAAACTCATTTTTAAAGATTGGCTAAATAACCTCACCATGAGGTACGCTACCCTACTGTACAACTTTGTCCTGAGGAACAAGAAAATATTCCAAGTATCTGGATGTCAAATGCAGTAACAGCCAGTCTAAGAAATATCTGAATGTTCAGGTTTTTTCTTGGCTGACTGCATGTAAAAGGAGAGAAGGTATTTCATAAGGCAATATAAGTATCCATATAAAACTGAGCTGGATTTACTCACTGGGCTTTGATTATCTGGGAACATAGTTGCAAAATATCAAGTTCTGACTCTGTTGCCTGCACACAGGTTTCCCCACCCAGTGCATGCTCCATACTATAAGCTTAATGTATTTATTCTCATTTCTGGCTAGCACATAAAGAAAGAGAATATATAGACAATACTGGGTTGGAGGGAAGTGGATGGGGGAAAAAAGTGAACTGTCTGAAGAGGACACATATGGCATGTTTACAAGAGCTTTTAAATTCCTAGTCTCCTTTCAGGAGTAGTAGCTTTAGATACCAGTTAAAACTGCTTTTATTCAAGAAGTCCATTGTGCTTGGTACAGATGCAGGAATAAAAAGCCACAAGCTGAGGTAGGGTGGGAGGGGTATGGAGGCAGGAGGTGAAGCAGCTGCCAGCTGTGTTGGCACACCAGCTGAGCTCTTCACCTGTGACTGACTGCCTCAGCTAGCACAGAGCTTTCCTTTCACCCTTAGGGCTTTTCTTCCATTTGACTCAATCCGTTCCCCACTCCTAACTGTTGAAGTGTCACCGTTACATCCCTTGATTCAACCCACAATTCAAGATTTTTTGGACAGCTGAACTTCTTACCCGATGACTCTTACTAAGTAAGACTGGCATTTAAAGCTGACCCTGTGTTTTCCAAAAGGGACAGGTCATTGTCACCAAAACATTAGCATTTCCCTTCCCAGTGTCAGTTGAACATCAACACAAGGCTGTGATTTGCAATTACTCCATGCTTGCTTACCTTCCAATCAGTATTTCTGTAACTGTTAGCATAATTAAATGAGCTGTTGCTTTTAATTAGTCTTGCAGCACTCTTACATGCTTCACCTTTATTTTTTTTTCTGTACAGTGGAACAAAGCAACACTTTGAAACAAAAACATTCAGGTTTACACTGATTTACATTTATTTTAAAAAAATACTTCAACACTTGTGTGTTTTGCCTGTGGATTATTAACTACAAACCAAATAGGGCTCATCACTTGAAGAGGTTCACAAGTACAAAACAGCCTCCTTCTGGCATCTTCACATCCTCCTCTTCTGCGTGCTTATGTACAATACTGTGAAAAGCAGAAAGTGGCACACATGAGGACCCTGGTAAATAATGTGCAGGAGCTTGAGTATTTAAAACATCATATTTCCATGGCTTTTAACACAACAGTGTAATAAATCCCATCCAGTGTGAACAAAGTCGGGAAACTTAAGTCCAGGTTTCACAAAATGCTACCAAATCTACACATTACGTATTATTTTGCTTCAGTATTTATTATATTCACAGCCAAACTTCACTCTGGCAGATGCAGGCTGAACAGAGGAAGAACAAAGCCAGCTGCCCTGCAGCATTACTGAGGGGAGCATGAGAGTGTTTCTAAGCAGCACAATGACGGGTGTCATGCACTAATGCTGTTATCTTTCAACAAAAGCTGGAAATCCCAAGCACTTAAGGCAAAGCTAAGGACTGCCTATGAAGGAGCAGACACCTTCCACCTGCCTGGCTGGTGACACCCCCCAAACAGATCCATGCACAAAATGAAACTGCATCAAGCTCCTAAACCTGGAATGTCTTAATTTCTCTCTTCAGCCTCTTGCCTCTCATCCATTTAACTTTTATAAATGATTCTTATTTCCATAATTGATTCTCCAGCTGCAATATCACTGCAGTCCTTAGCATAATAATCCAAATTCCTTGCAAAAAGCATTTGGCCTCATTCACGGATTATTTCTCCTCCCAAAAAAGTCTCTCACACTGGTGCTGTGTTCTCTGGTGCCACAGGGGATTCAGTTCTTGTTTCTTTTCTCTCCCTCCTTCCTGTCCTCCATTTTCTTCTCAAGTAATTGGCCAAATTCTGTTTCATTTACCTTCTCAGTAAGTCTCTTCACATCTGACTTGTGAACACTTTCTGTTTTAGATATTATTCTTCTCCTGGCATGTCCTGCTATTACAGCCTAGCTGATACAGAGTCATTTCAGGAGCTTGAGATTGTCCTTTACATGAACTAAAATCCATCCACTGCACTGGGAAACTGAAAGGCTCAATAGTGAAGTGTAAGTGATTTTCTTGACTGGTGGCAAAATCTTTACTCACAAAGATGAAAATAAACTGCAGTACTAATGAACAGCATGGGGGTCTGGACAACTGCACCACAAGAGAATACTAGAGTGTCAGCAGTATTTGTACTGTAGCATAAATTTATGCAGTACTTTGACTAATAAAACACAAACTTCTATGGAGCAGAGACCATCTCGGCAGGCAGTAAGTGCAAAAAGAGTGAACCTGTCAAAAGCTGGGAACTAAGCCCTAAGGAAGGCTATGAAAGAGCATGCTTCTCTAAATGAACTTCAAGTTCAGTGGCAAAAAGGGCCACAGGAATGAAGAAAAGCACCAACGCTGAAAAGTGACAGTAAAAAGTAGATATGTTCAAGTTTCCAAGATAGCCTAAAACTAATATTCTTACAGGCAGCTTGCTTACACCTCAGCCATTCTTCAAATTCAGAAGTAAATATCAAGACACAATCTTTTAATAAGCAATAGCACAAGGAAGAAGTTACCGTTATTTCCTCGGATAAATGCGTCCCCATACTTGTTCTTTAATTGCCCATTTACATATTCTTCAGTCTGTTCCAGAGCTATATTCATATATCCATCCAGGCAAGCCAGGACACCTGTAGACAGTGACAGTTTAATAGTGAATCATCTTAAACTTATTTTTAAATAAACACAAAGGAATCATGCTTGAATAGTACAGAAAACCTGTGTAAGAAACTAAAACCCCAAGTTTGGCCAAATGAGTCAGTACATCAGAGTAGTCTTCAAAGAATTAAGACAGAAGTAAGGAACTCCAGTAGCTGACATAAGAGCAGAAGAAAGGCATTGAGGTATAACTTAAAAGACTGAATATTTCCACTTTGAAAGTTTAAGTTCCACTTGTGTTTTTAAGCCACACACCTGAAAAGAACTTGTGATATTAAGTGTAACTGGATAACCTAAGGACAAGGCTACATAAATCAGGTTTTCATCAAAACTTGAGAAGGATAAAGCTGAAAATAGTCCTTTTAATACAGGACACCACAAATTTTTTCAAATTTATTTTAATGTTTACAGATCTAGAGAAAGACTGACTGCAAGTCTCTGTGTAAACAAAACTACCTTTTTCACAGGCAAAGGTGTTTCAAGGGACATCGAAACATTCTCACAAAAAATACAATACATTAATTTTGCATCTTCAGAAAAAAAAAACACCCTGCCATGTGTAACATTAGCTGTTATTTTCATTGGGAAAATAAGCATCTGAGTAGCACTGCTTTTAGAGAAGTACTTGTGTTCTCCCTTCTCATAGGCTGTGCCTTGTTCACACCGTACTGCCTCACTGCTGGCAGCATGATGGCATTTTTTCATTTAAAATCACTCCTCAGCCTCTACACCCAGACTTAAGACCAGAACCATGGCTGTCTACAAATTGAACCTGCCTGATGAACAAACAGACTATTCATGTAAGGAACTGAATGTGAGGATTAAGAGATGTAAAGAATTGCTCAGAGAATGTCATCTGATTTGTTAATCGTGCACACAAAACAACTTGTAAAAAGCTGTATTTATTATCTACATCGTGCATGTGTGTTTTCCTGACTTCATCCTTGCACACACAGCCAACACTACTAAAATACTCATCTTTTTTCCTCTGTTTGAAAAGGACCTAATTTGTTTACCTGGCACTAAAACATGAGAAATATAGTGTGATGGCTTCACTTGGGGACAAGGCAAAAACTCCAGTCTGAGAATCCTCCTCTAGGACATGTTCTCATTTTTCAGAAGTGTTACTGTTAATATCTTCCATTAAATAATTAGGAATTCAAGTTCTCCTGTCAACTTTTAATGGTTTGAGGATTGATTTTCCAGTAATTTTTTCTTACTTCTATCTCCACAAAAATGGGCAAAACTGAATGACTGCTCCACGTGTTATTAACTTCACAAAAAAAAAAAAACCCAAACAAAAGGAAGCTATTTTTTCTCTCCAGTAATCTCAAGTACTCCACATAGCACTAGAAAACAAAATATTTGTCCAAAACTAAAATTCAGCTGTGTGGGGTTTCATAAGCTACCATTCAGTAGGCCATAAATACAGTATTTTAATTTTTTTTTGTTCCTAAAGTGCGTTCATGCTTGTTTAATTCTCTTCCTCTTTTCCTTTGTCTCCTTTCAGGTCACTAATGCCATTAGATATTGTCACTGCCCATCCTGGCTAGTGTTTTATCTTTTTTAATCTATATGTAGAGATGTTTTGATGTACATATCCAGTTACTTTTCCAGGGCTTCTTCCCTTACAAGTGTGCAGCACTTGCCAGCAAATCAAGACATTTTACAGCTACACATCAACACATGTATTAGACCCTCTTTGTGCTCAGAGGGTGGAGGTACAGACATGAAATTAACAACAGAGTCTAGAAGCAGAATCTAGACAGACTTGCAACAAAAGTCTGAGATGCTGGCTTTTAAAAGGTCTGGCTTTCACAAATGTTGGTCAAATTTGTGCAGAAAACAGTGCCTATTTTTCAAACAAGAACAGCATACAGGTTTTTAACCGTGGGGTCACTTCAAGTGGGAAGGAAGGAAAGCAGAGGGAAGTAAGGAAGGGAGGGGAAAAAAATCCAGTAACAAATAAGGGTGTTTAAAGAAACTATGGTTCAATTCCTGGTAGGTCTGACTGCAGGCATGTTAAACTATCTTTGTTGAGGGGAAAGCTGAGGAGTTTATCTGTAGTAGTTACAAATGGATATTACCAAGCAGAAGGTACCAATATTCTGAAAATAGGAAGTGCATCCCAAAACCAAATTGGGTTTGGCCCTGTGTTCTGTGTACCTTTAGGTAAATGACTTGATCTAATTGACTTTAATGAGCTGTTGCTGCATTCTCCTACAAGGAAGAATTTACAGAGGCCAAAGGCTGAGGAGAAACTGAAGTTTTTCAGCTACCCAACCCCACCTGAAGTGTTCAGACACTGTGGTTCTCAAAGAAATGACACACTGAAAATTCAGCCAGCTGAAAGACACTAAAGAGAAACAGGAAGGGATATGAAGGGACGGCTTGCTCTGTCTTTGAACAATATCTAAAACTCTCAAAATACTAAGACTCCTTGTCACAGCACAAACAAGTCTCCTCTCACAAGTGCTAAGCTGAGCCAATTGAATTAAGCCTGTTTCATGCTGTGATCTGTAGCAGAATCATAATGTTTAAGTCACTCCAGAATAAAGTGTCTAAATTGTGCACAATAGGAGATATGTGAGTTTCAATTAAGTTTGGATACTACTAAAGAAAAAAATCATACAGGCCAATAGTCTTATCCTAATGGGAGTAGGACCGAGAGTGAACAGAGAAGTTGAATTTAATGCCTAAAAATAACAATCCTACATACAGTGCATGAAGGTATACATACAGATAGTCCAGCAGTTTTATTCCAGAATTCTTCACCCTGTGTTAATAGGAACTTGGCTTAAAAGCAAAAGCCACACTAAGCTTTCTCTTGTTGGATCAAGACTCAAAAAGATAAAGTGCATAGGCATTTCTTTAACCAAGAATGTAAGTAAGTCTTGCATCCCATGTGTAAGAGCTGGTTTATCACTGATAGCCCAGTTAACTGTTTGAAGCTTTTCTGGACCAAGGTCTATACTGGGAATTGGAGAACAGGAAAGTGAAGGAAAGGGTAGTTCCAAAAAGGGTTGCTATCAGACCACTGAAATGGCACTGCCTGACAATTTCAGGAATTGTAATTCCAACCCATCTTTTACATATATCAGTTTAGAAACTAAGAATGACCCTGAGACTCCAGTCTAATAATCTGTGATAAGGATACTAAGAATTTAGGTAAGTAATTTTAATCTCTAAATTCACTGTTAACCTCATTTTCATCAGTTTCAATCAGAGTTGATTGTTTTTAATGTCACCATTCTGAGATCTATATTCATATACTCCAAGATTCTGGATCACACCGGTTTGCTTTTCAAAATCAATGCATCTGTTCTAGCCTCCCCAATCTCAGCATGAGAGACAGATGGAGAACATACCTCTATAATCAACTCCAGAATTTAATTTTACAACAACTGGCCTTCCAATGATTTGTTTTAGGAAGTCACTCGGGGTTTGCTTCCGTAGACTCATCTTGATCTTCTCTGGTAAGCTAGGAAGAGAAGTTGAGAGAAAACACTGGAATAAGCACCACACTCACATATGATCTTTAAACACAGTACAGACAGGCAGTCACCTGACTCAGTACTTTCAGTAGAAGAAAATACAGAAAGAGAAAAAAAGCAAAATCTGAAGGATAGAGGTCAAGAGACAGAGCTCCTATAGCCATTGCATTAAACCTTCCTTTTGGCATTGTTGTACCTTCTGAAATTAAGAATCCTTTCTTTGCCATGCTGTGCAACTTGAAAACTTCCAACAGAGCCAAAGGCCTCATCACCTCTAGAACCTCTTGTTAAAATGCTTTTAGTAAAACTAGAGAGCTGAGCCATAATAAGTGGTTCAGATCTTCGGGGGATGGAAGAAGAAGCCAGTAGGTGCTCTGTACACAGAGGTCTGTGCTGGAACAGCAGGAGGAGAGATTGTTTTTATCTTGGCTCATAAATAGGAGCAAAGAATAAATTTGAAAGGATGCCCTCCAATGAATCTGAAGGAGGCCTAAGTTTAGAGTTAAAGCCTGTGATTAAGCTGTACAAAGACCTGAAAGGCTGTTGTGCTTTGGAACTTCATGGTGCAGCACACGCCCCCGGGCTGGCCTCATTTCTGCCTCAATAACGCCGTGTCCACGGGTTTTCCCTGCGCTTCAGCATCAGCACCGCTTCCCACCGCTGACCCCGGGCACTGCCAGCTTCCTGCGCCCGCTCTCCGGCCGCACCCCAGGCAGCTGCTCCGGCCCCGCACGGGAAGCCATCGGCCTTCCCGCCAGCCCCGCCTGGACCGCCGGGCTGGGCGGCGCGACCTGCCTCCCTCCTCCCGCCCGGGCAGGGAAACGGGAGCCGCGGGGGTCCCCCCGCCCCGCAGGGGACGCGTCCTGCCGCTGCGTCCCGCGGCCAGCGCTGCCTGCCCGGCCCGGCTCCGGCGCCGCGGGAAGCCCCTGGGCCAACGTCCCCGGCGGCGGGGCGGGGCGGCAGAGGCAGCGCCGGCGGTGGCTCCGGTAACGGCGGCCGCGGAGCAGGGGCCGCGCAGGGCCCCGGGACCCGCACCCGCCCCGCACTCACCCGCCCCGCACGCGCCTTCCCGCCGCCGCGCCCCGCCAGCCCCGCCCCCTACGGCGCGGCAGCAGGGACACGCCGCGCCGGCGCGCGCGGGGCGGGCCCGCGGTGGCTGCCTGGCCGCGGCTCCCGGGGCGCGTTTCCCGCCCGCCGTGCTGGGGTTTTCCCTCCGGGGCCCGCTCCGGAAAGCAAAGGGCTGGTCCGGCTGCTCCCGAGGGCCTGTTCCAAGCGGGACGGCCCGTGGCTGCACCGCCCGCCCGGGCAGCGGCGCCGGGGCGCTCCGGCCTCCCCGGGAACGGCCGCGGGCGGTGCGGGAGGGTGCGGGGCGCTGGCTCCGCCTTAGCTCAGCCCGTGGCCTCACCAAGGTCTTCCTTTTTTATTTTCTCTTTTTTATAGCTTACTACGCCCAACCTCACGGCCCGTCGGGTTCTTACGGGAAACCTGCGGCACAGAAGGGGGGGGCGGAGGCGGGACGGGACCCTCGGGCTGGCCCGGTGGGCAGGGACGCCGGCCCCCGGAGCGGGCGGCCCCCGGGGGTGGGACGGCCTCGGCTTCCCGGGCGGCCCGTGCCAGCGTCTCGGCACCTTCGCCGTCAAGAACTTCCTCGTAATACCCGAGCCAGATGTTCCCTCTCTCGGTTTGAAACCAGGCCCCTTGCTCCCGTCGCGACGTGCAGCGGCTTCAGGCCGCCGTGGTGCCCCCCCGGAGCCTTCTCTTCTCCAGGCGGAACGACCTGCCGGGCTCTGAACCCGCATTGCCGGCTCACGTGAAGGTTTTCATCAACCAACCTCCCTCAGTCCTTGTCAGGGTTGTTTTCAGTCCATTCTCTGCCCGTCCTGTATGGTCTTTGGGATTGTCCTGACCCATGTGCATATATAATCCAGTACAGAATTACATTACTAATTTCAAAACGATCTTGGCTTACGTGGGCCTTACCAGCAAAACAATGAGAGTCCTGCGGCTGCCCTGGTGTCTGTACCAGAGCCAGACAGGAAAGTCATGTTCAGGTCGTTTTACAGATGACCTACTGAACACACAAGTCGAGATTTTTGGTTTTAATGTCGTCTGGAAAGAACACTGCACAACGAGGAGCTGAACTTTTGTCGTCTTCCCCATCTTTCCCCCTTTTTCTCGAGCGATCCCCTAATGTCTGGAAAATACTTTGTTTTCTTTGAGGGCTTTAGTACTGTGACAGGAGTTAATCAGCTGTGAAAGCTTCTGGACTGGATTTTCTTTATTCTTCCATTATTGATTCAGTATCTTGGTGAAACTCTTAATTCTAGTGATACAAAGAAAATGTACTATGTCTTTTCAGAACATGGATTTATATTCTGTCTTCCTTCTGGAGTTGTTTATCTTCTCTTTTTGAACACATATCCAGTGACATTTCCCCCCCCTAAGCTTAGGCTAAAAGGCTTTAAGAGGCAAGATCTGCAAACCTGACCTAGTTCACCTTGACTGTCCCAGAGTTCAAGCACAGGCACGGCCAGGAAAGTTGGGCCACATTGTGCCTGTGTTCCCAGGCAACCGTCATGTTAATCAGGAGCATCCAACTGTGGTTGATTACATCTAGTACTTGAAGCAGAAAAGGAACATAAAATAGTTACTCTGAGGAGCAGGCTTACAAAGTTTTGTTTGGCTGCCTGGCTTCAGTGAGTAATAGTTTGATAAGGGAGCATTCTGGTTTTTGTTGATACAGGTCGCTGTGATAAAGACTGAGCAAATAGATTGGGTTTTTTTGCATGCCTGCACTGGTAAATATTCATGACAATTTTGTAAATGCAGCTGGCGACATCTTATGGTTTGGGAGTCTTCCTCTTTATTTTATGAGTTTGTCTGTACAGCTTGTATTTTTTTTTCTTTCTTTTTTTTTTTTTTTTTTGCTAGCCATCAGAACCTGCTGAGCTATTTTGCCTGCTGCTCAGTAGGCTGCTTTCTGGTCAGCTTAGGCATATACTTAGTTACAGTTTCTATGTGTGTGAATACTTCGGTCGTTTGATGTCAGTCAACAAAACCCTGCTTTCCTGCTTCAGACTCTGTTAACCTCACAAACACATTTATTTTGAATCACAGGCATCAAGATTGACAAGTTTGGTATCCTTAGCTCCCCTCTTTCATGTTTTGAGACCAAGTCACGAGTCCGAATCTGAGGTAATTTTCCTTGGTTTGCCATAGGTCTTGAAGCAGTCTCACTTGC
Organism: Apus apus; assembly: GCF_020740795.1. Lineage (NCBI taxonomy): Eukaryota > Metazoa > Chordata > Aves > Apodiformes > Apodidae > Apus > Apus apus. Next base: position 56,571,562 of record NC_067285.1, on the reverse strand, counting down.
TGTTGTTCCTAGTGGTAAATTAGCCTTCATGAAGGAAGGCATATGTTGGTGAGCACTTTGGTGTAGTGTGACTCACACCTGGGAAGACAATTCCCATCTTGTGCAGTCAGGAAAATTGTCATCACATCTGTTATTAGGCAACCTAAATAATGTATTATTTCCTGAGTGACAAAACCCCAGTGACCTCAGGTAAAGGATTTAAGTAATCCACATTCAAGTGGACTCCTTAAATATTTCAAAACTTCAAGAGTGAAAAGAAAATTAAGATGTCATTGGCTAATTATTCTCTTTTGTTTGTCATCTAGATGAAAAAGGATCTTGACCTAAAATGTCACATACCTTGCTATCAAGTAGATTATTTTAAGCATTGCATTGCTTTATCCTTTCCTAGTGTGTACTGACAGAGCTTTTTCAGCTGTATAACTCATGGAAATCAGTGTGATGCTGCCCTTGTGTTTTAATCAAGATGAACTTGAAAGGTGAACATTGTAAGTGATAGAAATTATTTATAATTTGGTAATAAAAGTTTATGTCGAACACTCAAAATTTCATACATCTGCTATTTGCTGGCCTTGAGATATAGAACAATTGCAATTGCCTTTACATTTGGCCTTAGATGAAAGGTCATAAATTATGATGATAGAGTTCGTATTCATTCCCAGCTCACAAAATTTCCATATTAACATCTTCACCTCAAACATAAATGGTTACAAAGAAAAGGGTTGTGTGGGCCTTTGTCAGCTGAACTTGATGGAAGTCGGTGGATCGTGTACTGTTGCCAACTTTTAAACATAAAACATCACAGAATCCTTGTTCAGAGGACATAATTAAAACTTTGCAGTTAACTTTAAAAATGAAATGTGATTCAAAAGTCTCTTTTTCTCTCTCTTTAATGCAGCAGAAGCCACTTCAAAGTTAGGAAGGTTTTTCTCTCCCAGCTACTTGAAATGAAAACATTTCCATAGAGCAAGGTGACTGTTTAAAACATGTCAAAAGGAGTGTCCAGTTTTTCTGTGCCTTGTGAAGTGCACACCACATATGTAAGTTTAAATGCAGAAGAACAACAGTCTAGATGACAAAAGAATGTCTGTGGAAGACTTTGAATTCAGTCTAAATAATCCCTGGCTATGACCACTAGATGGAAAAAGGAAGGTGTACAAAACAGTCCTCATCTGAAAATTGTGTCAGAGGACAAACCCATTCCAGCCACAGTCATAGTGTATCCCAAGATTTTAACAATCGATTTTGGTGAGTCCTTAGATTAGGGAAAAATTACTGTTTTTTTTAATTATGTAATTGAATAAGAGGCCAAGAAGAATTCCAAATCCAGGGGAATTGTTCTTGTTCAGAGCCTCTGAGTGTGTAGAGGCAGAAGGAGACGTCAGCATCCATAAAACAGTGTTGAGGTGAGAAGCTCTGGAGTTCAGGGTTAGTGCTGTTATTGCAGGGTTTCCTGAGGGTCCTGAAGGAAACACTACCTTTCTGGAGTTTGAGTAGTGGAGGATGAGGTTCTGTTCCCACTGAAGTCAACTGAAGTTTTGTTAGTTACTTCTCAGTGCTTAGGATGCCTTTGTAACTTACTGAAAATCCGCCTGAAATCTCAAATCCATCTCTATGAGCTGGTACCACAATCTAACTGATAGTTAGACTAATAGTTGTCACAGCCTAGTTTTAGAAACTTCTAAAACTTCTCAGTGATAGATCCCAGCTGCTGAACTATCAGCCCACTGCCCTGATCCAAACCTCCTCCAGTGGATTCAGGATAGGACTCTTAATTTGCAGATCCTTTCCACACACTTGGAATTAAGAAAGCACCATCCGTGCTCTCTCCATAGCTATCCCACAGGATTCCCGAGGAAGAACCTCATGACAAGCTTCTGCAACCTCTTGTCTGCTTTTCAGTCCTGAAGCAACTCCTGTGCTGAAGAGCAGGGATGAGCTTCCCCCTCAGTGCCAAGGAGCCCGGGCTGTTAGCTGACAGCAAGCTGGAGGGTGTGATTTGCTGAGGGCTCTCATCATGCCTTGCCAGAGGCTGTGCTGGGTGCAGAGAACAGATTTGCTCTTTGGCACAGGACTGCTCAAGCTGACCTCGCAACTCTCTTGAAGTTGGCATAACCTCTGTGCTCTGTCCCTTTCTTTTTCCTTCTGGAGCTGTTTTTTCATTACCATTTGTGCTGCTTAGAAGTGTTCTTCTGATGCCCTGAGGGTAAGGGGCATGACACTAAGGAATTGAAGGGTGCAGGAAGAAGCAACAGAAAGGAAGTATTAGGACCTCCTTCCTTTTCCTCCACAGCAGACTTCCTGGTGAAGAGGGAGCTGTCAGGAGGTCTTCAGGGAGCTGGGAAGAGTAATGTGAGAACTAAGCCTAAGGCTTTCTTTCTCCTAGACTTGCAGGTCTGTAGAAAAGAAAGGGACGATCTCAGAAGCTTTCAGAGTTCAATTTTAACTCCCTCTGAGTTCCTGGGAAATCTCTCCTCAACGGACAAGCTTTCTCATGAACCTTAAGGGGTTTGACATCTTCCTGTGCATGCATTTGTATGGGAAAGTTCAAGCCTTTCTGCTTTTGAGTAATCATCTATCTGTGCATATAAAGTAAAAGATCAAAGATTTTTTTTCCCCCTTAGACAAAGGGTTAGTTACCAAACATAATTTCTCATGCTATGCTAAGATAATCAGAACTGCTGATTCCCAGCCATGCTTTCAATTAAAACATTAATGCATTTTTAAATTGGACCTCAATTAAAAAATATTTGGCTTGTGCTAGAAGTTTTAGATAGGAGAGCCTAATAAAGATCTGTCTTAGAGTTTTTACATTGTGTTCACTACCTTGAATGTTCATGTCCTCCCCAATGGATTGAGTGACATAATGACCTTTTGTCACATGCTTGTCTCTCCTACTTTCTGTCCAGTTAAAATATAGTTTGACCGATCACGTGAAAATTGTGGGGTTTATTAAGTAAGGCAGGAAGCTCCAGTTGATTTATTTTCTGTAACACTTAGCTAGTTTGTTCCAGTTCCATCGTATTTTGGATATAGCCTTTTGTGTTTGGGCTTTCTAAATTATTTACATCAAAGAAATACAAGTTCTCTATTTTTTTTCCAGTGTGGAATACCAATTCCAGATGACACTTCAATGTAAACTTTCCCATAGCCAGCTTGATTATGTGCTTCAGATTGAAAACTCTCTGGTGTCCAGTTTAAGCACAGACACAGGCTGAAATGGTTACTTTAAATTGACCTGTTGGTGTAAAGCATCTGCAAGGTTAGTTCCCAGCTCCCCAGAAATGCTTCTGATGCAGACCTAGGGATATGAAGTAAACACGGGGCAGCTCTAATTTATAGTGTGGGCAAAACAATCCATACTGTGTTCTGAAATTCAGTGATGAAGCAAGAGTAAAAAGTGTTCAGCCACCTTTCTGTCCCTCTCTGACCCTTTTCACTTAAGGATCCAGCTGATGCTCTAGGGAAAAAGTATCTGACTCACAGGACAATTAAGTCTCTTTCTGGGAACTGGCTGGATCTACTATCACCTGATGTCTTCCAGCCTCTCAACCAATTTTTTCCATTTATCTGACCCTCCACAGGTATTTCGTATATGGGAAAAATTTGTTTGCCTCTCCCCAGAAAAGTCCTGAGAGTCTCACCACAGATTTCAGTAAGCTGTGGATTAGGGATAAGCCTAAAATAAATCAAACAGGGTTTTTTTTTTTCCATCCACATGTTTCTAGTCTTCCAGAAATTGTGAGACCTAAGCCTGAACCCAGCAGTGCTACTTCACTGTATGGAGCAGCTAGCACAGTTCAGTAATAGTTCTGTTTTATTGACACAGACCACAACATCCTATAAAAAAGAAGTGTAGGTAACTCTGAAATTCAAAGCATTTGCTGACACATACCAAGAAAAGATACTGAAAAATGAAGACACAAAAAAAAGAGATTGATGATTCAAGCTCTGGACTTGAAAACTTTTGTTTCTGTTGATATTGTATCTTTGTAGATTATGCAGAACCTCCTTAGACTTTACTGACATTTAGGAAAAAAAAAAAAAAAAGAAATAATAATAAAATCTTAGAGAGAAAAATAAGCATACAAAGATGATTGAGTTTGTCCATGTGAGGAGTACTTTCCTGGACTAGCCAGACTGGAAGGCACATGTGGAAACTGCCGAGTCAGTGTTTACTTGGTTTCTCATATGCCTCTGCCAGAGGCTTCCAGGGTGACCTTGGTTGAATCACATCCTCAGTGGCTCAGTTCCCACACTCAATTAACAGAAATGTGATTAGATGGAAGAAGCTATTTTTATTCCTGTAAATTATTTTTGAAGTGGAGGGAAAATAGGGAAGTTGCATATAGAAAAATCTCAAATACTCCTAGTTTCAGTAATTTTAAACATTTAATCTACTGTTAACCCAGAAACTGAAACAATTAACTATTTAAAATAGTGGAGGTTGTGGTGTAATCACTCTGTTTTTATGTGCCTTTACTAACTGGAGAGGTCAATTTCTTTAGAAATAAAATGAGATTTAATGTCAATGTTAGGTCACTCCTAGAGCATTTGTGAGCTGGTATTTTCCAGCGGCCCAAATTCTTGGGCATTGACTACAAAATTACTGCTGAGTCTTAAGGAACAGAATGGAATGTGATTCTTTTGTAATATAACAACAAAAAAAGGCAAAAATCAAAAGGGAAGTCTAGAAACTCTATATATCATAGAATCATCCTGGTTGGAAGGGACCTTGAAGATCAAGTCCAACCATATATCAAGATGAACAGTTTTCTTAGGAATATAACAAAAGCATAAAGTTTCATATTAAGTCAAAACTTTATTTTTAACTGAGTACATTATAGAGCTCTCATATTTTTAACTTTATTATAATTTCAATGGATACACCAGAGAAAATAAGGATGCTCTCTATAAATACAGATCTGTCAAAATGGTGTGACTGCCTGTGGCTGAGGCCCCGAGGCCTGCAATTTCAGGGGTAGTAAAAACCTCAAATGCAATGTTCAGGTCTGATTCTCTGCTGTTCACACATACAAGAAAGTATCCCTATATACTTTAGTCTTGAGTGATTTTACAAGGAAAAAAAGTATTACCAGGAAAAAATATATAAAACAATATTGAAGGTTATGTACTAACTCTTTCAGGTCTGTGATAACAGGTATCAATGAATATTATTTTCTAGGAGAGTGGAATGATACAGGGCAACTGACTCACTGGTCCATGGTCTGTTTTTCAGCTTTCAGGCAAAACTGCCATCTGTGCTATCAGTGCAGCTCCACTAGTCCTAGGAATTGTAGGAGCTCTAGGGCAAAAACAACACCCATGTTTTCTCAATCATCTGATCCTACCTAGAAAATTTAGAGGGCAGTAGCATAAAGTGCCTGTAGCAATCCAGACCACCTGTCATTAAAATTGCACCCTTGCTACTGCCAGTGGGCATGCATGGATGCTGAAAACAATGGAGAAAGCTAAGGTAGCACTAAGCGTAGACAAGTCGTGTGGCAATGAAACTGGCAAGGTTCAAAAGGCTCTTCTGAGAGATGATACAAAGGCCTGCTCAGTAGTCCTTGCAGGGTTTTGTGGCTAGGAAGGCGCTAGCAACCCTGCTGTAAAATGTGTTATAAATCCTTATGACTTGGGTCATTAAAGAATTACAGCTCTCATTACTTCACTCTCCTCTGCTCTATATAAACATAGGACTTCATTCTACAAAGAAGAGGAAGAAAATCCCCTCTGCATTCTGGGGAAACTGGAAGGTGAAGAAGCCAGCTGTGTTCGTACCACGCATTGCTTTTCTTTGCCTTCTTGTTTCATTTCACTCTATCCACATTGAGTCAGACATGCTCAGGCTTCCTACATGACCGATGTAGAATCCTCTGGTCTTGCATCTTCAGACCATATTCCAGCCATGTCATCTCCTCAGCTACTAAATTTTTCCTGTGCATTCACCTTCCTCATCCAAATCATAGTTTTGGGTTTGTTCAGGTTTTTTCATGGTATTCACCTGGGTGCTTGTTTGCTTGGAACTGACACTACCAATTGATTTCACATAACGCACACAGCACAGCCAAAATATATATTTCTGTCTCTGGATGTAGGGTTCAGACATTAAAATCAATGCCTTGGAGGTGAAAGGCTGCATCGTCCATAAATAACTCTCAAGCCACTCATTTCGTTTCCTCAGAGTATGACAATGGAGTATGTCATGTGGAAGATGAAAATACACGTGCTGTGTTTGCATGCTGAAGTTCCCTCCATTGGGGGGAATTCTAATGGAAATAGGCAATAGCAGTGAATTTGTATTTTTGTACAGAATGCATGCGGAGACTTTTTTTCTTATAGTAAAGAAATATGTGATAATTTTAGTCCATTAATGAATAAAAAATAAATTGTCTTATGCTGTGTGAACAATTCTGGGATACACCAGCAAAGGACGTGAATTTCCAGTTTGAAATGAGCAAGTCAAGTACTGGATAGGCTAGTCTGGAGATGTAGGACCTGTTCTCGCTTCTGTTGCTGAGCTGTTCTCAAATGTTAAGACAGGTCTTTTCACCTCTCAGTGTCTCAGTTTCCCTTCTGTAAAACAGGAAGAATGACATCTAAAGTGCTTTCAGAGCAATGGATGAAAACTTCAAGGCTTTTCATCAGCTTTTCAAAAATACATATTATTAATATACTAATGATGCTATGAGAGAAAATGATCAATATTTATATTTTTCTTTGCCATTTAGCAGATGTTTTTCTTCTGCCTATATTTTCTGAAGTCATATGCATAACAGCAGCATGTTGTCACTTTCTTGCAGAACATACAAGTCTTTTTGTACCTCTATGATATAAAAATGAAAAATAGGTTAAATTCTGGTATGTCATTTGTCTCAAACCTGGAGGGCCAAAGTCAAAGGGAAAATCTTTTTATTTACTGCATGAGCAAGTACAAAATCTATACATTAATAAATTCTAGAGGACTGTATATTCATGCTTTACACACACTGCTTTTTATGCTTGATTTTTTTTTTTTAGGAGCTGAAATAAAAGGGATTGCTTTCAAAAATCACAACACATTAAATAGTCCGTGTTTAAGAAATTGTGTATTTATTTTTGAAGTAACCTCATTACTACTAAACTACTTTTTCCTTTTGACAGTAAAGCAGGGTGCTTATCGTCCATATTTTCATAATGAAAGCTCCCAAGCACAGGATACTGTGGCAGATTTACAGCTTGCAAGCAGCAGAACTGACAGGCATTTTAATACGAAAGGAGATATGATGTCTTTAATGTACAGTGATGTCACTTCTAACAGGGTAGAAGCCTGCTTTTTGCACTGCAATCACCATAAGAAGTGAAACCTGTCTGCTTCAGGAGGGACCTTTTAACCCAGAAAAAGGTCACAAATAATAGAAAAAAGACAGGCCTCTGCATACTTGGGTGGAAGGGCACACTGAGGCTGGAGGAGCAAGGCTGTTGTGGATGTGCATTATCTCCAGGAAGTTGAAGATAGATATAGTCTAGCTAGCGCTAACCTTGAGAACAGAAAAAGAAAGGATAATGAAAATCCTCGAGGGAGTGTTAAACTGGAAGCTGGATTGCCTGTTGACCACCTCTTTTTTTTTTTTTTTTCCTTTTATCCAGCATTGATTGGACCTAATAACTGGAAAGCGATATTGACAGCAATATCGCCTGCCATTAGCTGCACCCGTGATTATTTCACTGAAAGGACAGCAGCCCAGTACCAAAATCAAAAGTCTGTCTTTCTACATTAGACCAATGAATTTACTACCTCTCTCTAGGAAACAGTTGCCAGTGATTTTAAAGGCTGCTTTAAAATGTGCATTTCTTGATTCTCCTCTTAAATGTGCTTCCAGCTCCTGACTGAAAGATTTTATCATGTAATTCTGAAGCTGCGCCATTCTTAAACTTTGTATACAAGAGCATAAGCTGAAATGCCATAAAATGGCAAGAATTCTCAAGGTCCAATAAGTATCTTGTGTTACCATTAGGCTGGTGACTTTGGTTAAAGACAGGAAATGAAAGTATGCAGGCATATATATTTCCTGAAGACATTAACTTCCTCTAAACTAAAATTTAAGAAAATCAACTTTGAATCTCATATATTTTGGTATTTTGGCATTTTGATCTTGAAGGAAAAGGGATGAAAGGGATGAGAAGAACAACATAAGAAGCAATGTGGTTGCTTTCTATTATCTTTGTAGAAATCTTAATTTTAAAAGAACAGGCTTTTGAGCAGGATCTGAACCATTGTGTTCTCCTAGCTCGGGTGCCAGGGCACTGAAACAGTAATATTCAGGGAAGACAAAAGAAGGAGGAAATCAGTGTTGGCCAGTCTATATATTGTTATCTCAAAAAGAAAGCATTGATATCAATATAGCTGCGTATCTGTGTCCTTCAAAATCAGAAATGATGATTGACCTTGTGAAGATGCATGTAACATTGCACAGCTAGTCCTGTACAGTTTTGAATTAAATTGTTTATAAATGAATATGTTCTTAGAGTTGACACAATTGGTTTTAATTTACTTCGAAACAGCTGTCTCTCTTCATTCCTCTTCAAAATGGAGGGAAGAGAAACTGCAAATTCAAGTCTGCATATAGAAATAACTCACATTTCAGTAGAAAAATGTCAGAAGTACTGGCAGTATCTGAAAATTCTTCTCCCTATTTTGAGCCTGTTCTTCTGACAGCAAAGGAACATTCCAGAGATAAGCCCTGTGTATATTTGGAAATATGATAATATTCTAGTTATATTTTCTAAAAAGTTAAAATACTGGGAAATCAGGTATGATGGGGTACTGCTGTAGATCCATAGATCACTGAAAAAAAGAAATTACAATCAGATGCCATTAATATAAGTTAATGGTTTGAAATGGTCTTGTAATAGTTTTAAAAGATCCTGTGTCTGGAGACAAAAGCAGCTTGACAGACACAAGTTGTGAACTGCTTCACTTTCCATGCTACCTTATATCTGTCAATATATTGGTTATGGAGCTCTGCTGAGGCCAGTCTCAAAAGGCAGACTGTCACATTTCTCAAAGATAAAACATCCCTATGGGTACAAAGAATTCAGGGACACAAGCTGATAGACAGGAGCAGCACTGCAACTCTAACATTTTATGGCTAAGTTCAATGAGTGAGTCCTTAAATGGGTAATTGAATTGATGAAAGGCTTACAGTTGCTCCGATTAAACTTGTTCTTTCTCCATATGAAAGACTCAGGATAGTTTAAGCAAAAATTGAGGAAGAAACTCAGAAGAGAGACATTCATAAGCACTTTGAAAATTGGTCTCGCATGAAAAGCTTGCCATTTAGGTCACATGTGCCACTTGTGGATACAAAGAATCCCCTTTCCCAAGAAGTGTCATTTGCAACAGCCCCTTTCTTTTAATTAAGGATTTGTAAATATTTTTAGAACATGTCTTGCTGCTTCATGACTCATTCCCCCTATGATCTTTGGTATTTTTCCCATTTGTGATTGTGTAGCATCCCTGTGGCATATGGTCACCTGGGAAAGTATTACTAGGGAAGAAATTCAGCAATTTTGGCTATTTTTAATGACCTTTGGAAGCTATAAATGTGGAAGAAGAGCCACATCAAAACAATGTTTTTCAATTTACTGCATTGCATCAATGAATCTCATTGTTTGCTCAAATTTTCAATGCTGTGTCTCTCTGTTGTATCTTTGTTTATAATAGTAAACTGTCTGGGAAATGTCCTTTTTTTCTGTGTGTGCTTATACAGAGCAAAGTGCAAGAGAGTGATGGCCTGTGACTTGCACCATTAGGTGCTATGATAACACAGTTTTTAAAGAAATGCATATTGGACCAGGAACTCCTAAATTCTTGCTTTGAAAAGCCTTAGCTTTAAACCTGTATCTGAGCAGTAACTTGTTTTTGTGCCATTAGCTTATTTTTTTTTTAGAAAACTCAGAAGGTAGTTATGTTCTTAACACATCCAGCAGGTATGTGGTGCCTTTCAGCGAATGAGGACTGTACCCTCAGAGGGATAACAAATCTCTGTGCCTTTACTTACATTTAGATAGCACAGTGAAAGAACACTTCCTGTAGGGCTGGATTTTATTTGCCTGTGGATATAAGCACGGATTTATTGATATTTGGTGCACAAAGTTTAGCTTGTATTTGCTCTCACCACGATTGCCTTACGGCCAAGAGGGCCAATGCCATCCTGGGGTGCATTAAGCAAAGTGTGGCCAGTAGATCGAGGGCAGCTATCCTCCCCCTCTACTCTGCCCTGATGAGGCCACATCTGGAGTGCTTTGTCCAGTTCTGGGCTCCCCAGTTCATAAAGGACAAGGAACTACTAAAGAGAGTCCAGCAAAGGGCCACTAAGATGATTAAGGGACTGAAGCATCTATCATATGGGAAAAGGCTGGATCTGTTCAGCTTAAAGAAAAGGAGGCTCAGGGGCATTCTCATTAATGCTTGTAAATACCTAAAGGGTGGGTATCAGGAGGATGGGCCCAGAATCTTCTCAGTGGTGTCCAGTGATAGGACAAGGGGTGATGGTTGCAAACAGGAACACAGGAGGTTCAAGCTAAACATAAGGAAAAACTTCTTTACTGTGAGAGTGACAGAGCACTGGAAGAAGCTGCCCAGGGAGGTTGTGGAGTCTCCATCTCTGGAGACATTCAGAACCCAGCTGGACGTGTTCCTGTGTGATCTATTCTAAGTGATCCTGCCTTAGCAGGGGGATTGGACTGAATGATCTTCAGAGGTCCCTTCTGACCTCAACCATTCAATGATTCAGTAAACATTTAGTGTCAGTGAGCACTTACTGTATTGAAAGTCATCAGTGAGGACACATGTACCTAGTTCAGACAGTCTGAAATAATCAAACCGGTTTGGACTCTATGCCTGCATTTGAGCTGAATTTTTGATGTTTGAGTCTTATATAAGTAACTTAATATGGCTTACAAGTTGTTACAAACCTTGCTTGCATGCTTACACTCTCTCCTGAAATACATATGTTGACTATTGTGAGATATTTTTTTGGAGAAAAATATATTTCTTGGTTTATTTGCATGTATGTTCAGTGCAATTACATGCTTACACTAGTCTCACAATAAGGTTAATTAATTAATATACCATGTGCTTGAATATATTTTTTTCTTTTTAAAATAATGCTGAGTTATAACTGCAATTTTTTTTCTTCTCCCCATAACTGCTTTTGGCTTCCTTCTGCTCATGGGACACCATTCACCATTCTGTTTAAATAACCAGATTGGTCAGAATGGTTGACTTTTTCAAGCACCTTCTCTTTTTGGAGAATTAAAGTCATAGCTGGAAAACTGGCCATCCGAGCTCAGTCATTTCTATGTATTTTTGTTAATTTTTCCTGTTTAATGGTCCTTTCAAATTTAGATTGCATGGTTACTTCAGGCTCACATCATATGCTCCTCAGAAATAGCAGCTCACAGTGGGAAAAGATAACCTATTTCCTTCAAACACTGTAGCTCTATCTGTGAACTATTGGCATCACGTGAAGATTGATTAAAGTTCTGCAGACACGTAATGCAAAAAAAAAAAATAATAAAAAAAAAAATTGCTCTCCTTGCCTGTTTCAAAGGATAGCTAACTCAAATTCTAGCTGCTGGCCTCTGAAGTCTGAAACTGGCTGAGTCTGTTTATCAATTAGGGTGCCAGTCTTTAGAACAACATTCAGAGGATAATGGTAATGAGGGACCAGAGTCATGGCTCCAGAGGAACATATTAGTATTAACCTCAATGCTAGGTCATGCACTATGCCTTTTAATGAGGGGTGTTAGGACTTCCTAGACAGGTGCATTTTGAGCTGAAGTGTAACATAACCTTTTCTACCTTATCATGTCAGGTGGCAAATTTAAACCACGGTGGACTGAAATAGGCTTGCTCAGCACTATAGATAATTTAATTCCTCAGCCATCTTTTCTCTTTATCTCCTGTTGACATGCTCCAGACTATAAAACAATAATAGAAACCAGGTTCAGATAAACATAAACCTTACGAAGGTACAGTAGGCTTTGTGCCCTTCCCCTTGTTCACCTCTCTGAACTGCAAAATGGGGTGCTCTTTCTGAAGGGGTAATGGATGAATGTGGATACTGAGTGCACTGTGCTTTGGGGTCCCTCTGCCTGTGTCTGACAGACTGTCTTCAACAGCCTCAGCAGCCTTGCCCTGTGAAATGTGCCAGCCCAAAGGCTTTGGGAGGGGCTGTTAGTTGTGAACAGGGATATGAGTTTGATCTTTCTCTGCATGGTGTGCTTTTGCCAGTCTGTGCTCCCTTGGAGTTTCTATTTTTAAATATTATATGCATGTCTCCAGAAAACTACCTATTTAAGCTTATAATGAAAAGTTTCCTGGAAACCACCACCACCCTGTTACCTGTTCCACAATGGGCTCAGTCATAAAATAGGCTTGAAATATACCCTATTTCTCTTCAGGTTTTGGAGGATAAAAGCAGTTGATTCCATTAGCCATCAGTCAGGGACAGAATAGCTCATAGATCTGGAAGTGCTGAATCCAAGTATTATTATTTATGGTTGTGGGGCAGCACGATTCCCATGATTTACATAAGGATTACCACTTTGGCGCTGCTTTGTAATCTTGGATAAGCCACCTAAGCAATTTGTGACTCAGCTTCCTGTTTTATAAAAAAAGGCATAATGGGACTTACCTTAAGAAAAAATACTGTCATTGTAAAGTGCTTGGAAGCAGCAACAGGGCCCCTTTACTATGCTAACAATAGCAGTGATCTTTGAGGCAGGACAGCAGGGAGATGCAAGTGTTTCAGCATTGCCTGCTCTGCCAGGAGCATGGAGACAAGTGAATCTGTGGAGCAGCAGCCAAGGCTACAAAAGCTTGGTGATGCCGGAGAGCCCTTATAGCCCCTGGGCGGCCCAGGCTACCAGTTTCTGCTGCCTCAGCTGCACTGCAAGTCCAACCAGATGTGATCTGGCACTAAGGAAAGAAAAGCCCTCTCCTAAGAGCTGAAATAATTACTGATATCTAAAGGGGTACGTTGATTTATGCAGTCTTGTAATTACATTCAAATGGGTGTAGCCAGACAGATGTTTGCAGAAGAGTAAGGTTTTATGAGGCCAGTCTAATGAATGAACCCCTCTGCACCCTCTGAGATAATTTCAGCCTCTCCCTTGTGTATAGATGGAAATTACAGCAGCAGCCATAGCACGAGTGTGCCAGTCTACAGAACAGAACAGTCCAGTGCAGACGTATCAGTCAGTGTCCTATTGATCATATTAAGCTAAGTGGAGTACTAGTGTGTCAGTGCTAAAATGTTGCCCTGGTTTTATATTTGTGCATTCTTCTAGAGCCAATGTACTTTCAGTGATATCCTCTATTATTAAATATTATTCATAACCGTGTGTTTTATTCAATTAAGGATGTTCTGGAAGCATCACTCATCTTTTTGCATGTGGTACAATGCAAAATTATGTTTGGGGAGGGCTGCAGTATCTGCAGCAGAGAGATCTTGAAAGAAGTTTTGGTTAGTGGAGGGAGGCCCACAGCGAGAAAAATACACTGATGGTCCAGACTTCCTCACTCTGACCCTCCCATTCACTTATGCCAGTTAGAGACAGGCCTACAGGGGAGTTTCTGTTGAAACTGAGGAGGATAAGTGATAGCTTTTCAGATGTGATCTATTCCTGGTAGCTGATTATTTATTTTAGATGTTTGAATAAAGGTGCCTACCTTTTTTTATAATAATAGATTTTTTTCTGGTGCTGAAAAGTGTTGCATTACACTGCAGCGCTTCTGGAGTGCAGCAGCAGCAGTAGCTATATTTCAGGTGCCCTTAATCATTCAGGTCCAAGGAAAGAGTGTGTCTTTGAACTGCTTGAGGGACAGTGTGATTGACATCAAGTATAAGCACACCTCCTATTAGAGCTGTGGCACTGCGGTCATTGAGAAACTAGTGCTGATCAATGCCACCCAAACACAGCCATCAACAATAAAAGGAATCCATGACAGAATTGTTGTCTCATACCACAAAGTGCCTCTTGTTAGCAGAAATGCTGTGTCCCTGAGTAGACAGAACTTATGGGCTAAGGAATAGGATGGCATCCATTATTAGCATGTCAGAATGCAATTGTTTGTCAAAACCTGTGGGTTGTGTGTTTGGTTGTTTTACAATAGCAGTGTCAGGTGTTCTGCTTTTTATTATTATGTTGTGTAGCACTAGAAAAAGTACACATGGTTTGATAACTATACCCTTTACTGTGATTCAAGAAATGTTTATCTTGCCACATAATTTGCATATTACCTATTAGCCATAAAACTACTCTCTTGCTAGTCAGAACAACACATAACCCCATTTTCCTTCTTTATCTACACAATACTTTGCAGAGTGCAATGTCAGCAGGGCTCTATGAACAGGATTCTGGAATTACAGATACCTACTCTTACCTTTGCTGCTGTAGTTCTTATGGGCCTAATCCAAACTCACTTGAAGTTGGAAAGCCTTAGGAAAGGCTTCCATTTATCTTGGTAACCTTTGCATGAAGTCCCAAGAGATGTTTGCCAAATTTTAGAGAATTGTTCAAATTATAGGAGTCCCATTTTGGTCCCTTAGGGGACTGATCCTTTAAAACAGTGGTCTACAAAATTGCTAGATTGTGCACCCCTATCAGCAAAAAAATTTTGAACATGTACCCCCAGTATATGTACAATCATTTATTTATGAATTATATACCTGTAGTACTGTACTAATGCATTATATACATTATAAACCATACAAGAATAGAAATTTTTAAAGGATGGCCTAGATTAAATTAATTTTTTAAAAAATATTTATTAGTGGCACAAAAAAAATTTCTCCCTGCATCCCAGTGGGTTGTCTTGTGTGCACCCTACATTGGAGCCCACTGTCTTAGAGGGTCCATGCATTGGCAGTGGCAATTTTACATCATATAACATGCAGAAGTTGTTTATATACAACTACTTAGATGAGCATCATAGCTTGGGAACCACTCATTTTTATCACTGACAAGTTTGAACACTTTACAAGCTTGTCAATGGCATAACCTTTCTCAGTTTTTTCCATCTGCAAAATAGAAAAGAAAAAAAAAAAAAGCAAGTTAACAAGGTTACACATCTTAGGTTTTTTTGAGAAGGTAACTACAAGACTATTACTACTGTAAGTCCTACAGGACACTAAGCATTGTAACATGTATATTTCCTGGACAAAAAAAAAAAACATCCTGGCCAAACTGGGAGATTAATAAATGAGACTAATATTACCCTTTCATGTTAGAAGAATGATCTCATAATTTTCATCAAGACATGATGCCAAAATCATGGTTCTTGCCCAAACTAAATGATTCAGCAGAGCTGTAAAAAAAAGGAGATTATCTGTCAGATTATGCTTAAACTAGAGCTGAGCCAAATTTTGTCCTTAACCTTCAAGTACAGCTGTAGCAATTCCTGGTTTAAATTCAGCTTGGCCTAGAGAATTTGCTTTAGTTTTTGCTTTGATTTTCTTATTAAATGACCATTATGTATGTGAACTTTTTTGCTCTGTCTGGATACATGTAAATATTTTGCAGCTTCTGTTCACTGATTGCCAGTAAGTTTGAACCCTGCTTATTGAGAGTGAAAACATGGGTCAAGTTACATCAGGTTGTCCCTCCGGTGCTCCTGACTACTGGAGCTGGTTCCATTAGAAAGCTGTTGTTCAAGTGAACTTCCATGCTGCTTGACCCTGTTTGCACATACATTCGCCTTGCCTCCTTTCTTTTGCCACCCCAGAGCATATTGTTAGATGTATCAGAACTAAATATGTTCATTTTTCAATAAACAAACCCCAAATAAAATTAATGTACATGATTATTAATATTTCTGAATATATGGAAAAAAGATCACAAGTATTTTATGAAAGGAGCAGTTTCCAAAGGTACAGAAATATTCAACATTCACAAAAGCTGCTCACCTAAATGTCACTCTGAACTTTTGAAATCTCCTTTATAGTTATCTTTCCCTTCTCCATTTTATGACCTTAGGACAGAGATCATGTAGCATGTCTACGTTGAAATATTCAGCTACTATTAGCTACTAAAATGAAATTATCACTAACATCCTCAGATCTTGCCATCGTATTAAAATAATTACTAATCCCATTTCTCCAAAGAAACATTGTTTTAGCTGAACATTCTAATGAAATGTTTAAAAATAGGTGTCTCAGTTTTTATATATATGCCATTTTTTACATGCAAACTAAGTAATGTAGGGAAAAATAGGCACAGCTCAATTGTGCCACCACCTTGCTAACATTGCCATTACCAGCTTGTTTAAGATAACGTAGCAAACCACAGAATATAAAGTCCCAAACACACACAGTGAGAAGTCTAGTATGTCAATCCCTGTTTTCATATGAAAGATTTCAAAATGAAACCATGGTGTAAAAAGCCCGTTGCAACAAAGGATTGGAAACATTATGTCTTGTCATTTCAAATACATTTACAGGAGAAGAGCTGGAGTCTGTCCCACCATCACCTCAAATGTTAGTTCACCACTCTCCAGTGAGGAGTGCAGTAGAAATTAACTCAGTAATGCCTTTTCTTCTGCTGTCACAGGAGCTTCCTCCACCAAGATCAATTAAGTGAGTACAGTAGCAGCTCATGGAGAGGAATGGCATTAAAGTGCATTTGGTTTATCCATGGCTGAACAAAGCTCGCCTAGAAGCTCAGCCCAAAATATCGCCCAGACAAAAATGAAAGAACAGCTCTGCTAGGATAAAATTAATGAAAGCAATTAACTCAGAGCTGTGCATTTTGGAAGAAGACAATGAGGGGTCTGCAAATGCTACAAGGTCGAGGAATCCTCATCTAGAATATTTTGTTTTGTGGGAGTGTGTGTGTGTATTATATACTTGAAATATGTATCATTCATGTATATATTTATATAAGAAGCACAACATTTACATATTCAGTAGTAATATGTTAGTAATAGTTAGTGCTGCCTTATAGGTAGCAAGAAGAGAGCAGATGACCTGCTGCTACCTTCCTCATATTTGTCCCTTTGTCAGCCTGGACTATAGCAGCAGCAGTTTCCTTTCACTGCCATCAGGGTCAGCAGATCTTATGGGCAACTTGTTGTTCATTCCATACATATTTGGAACCATTACTATGCAATATTCATTCTGATTTTAAATGATTTAGTAATGTATGTACCATTTACACATGAACAACCTTTGCATCTGAATCTAGGTCAACACCTTGTCTCTGTGATGAAAATAAAACCTAATACCTGATTATGTCAGATTGAGGAAACTGGTCTTAGCCACCTTGAATTGTTTTTGAAGGCACAAGTTGTCAAGCCTTGTTTGTGTGCAACAGTCTGACACAAAGGAAGTACCTCTGGCAAGTTCATTATATTTATCCATCTCACAAGCAGTTGTCCAGCCTGTGGATTTCATCTCTTACTCTGCAGGAGCATTTTTCAGCCAATATATACCTGCGGGATGCATAGGCAAAGAACTGGTGAAAACTCAACAGGTTCCTGAACCTGAAACTCGTTAAAGTATGTAAATAGACCTACCAAAGTAAGTGTGACTATTTGCATGCTTTAAGTCAAGTGTTTTCAGATTTGGGACTGTGCTGGTCAGCATCAAGTTTAATATAACAAAAGCAATAAATCAGTTTGATCCCAGATATTTTAAATGTTGAGTTATGTAGCGTGAAGTGCTTTGCACAAAGCAGTTCACGTCAACTTCCAATAACACATGTAGGAGTTCATGCAACTGCAGTCAGAATGAGGAAAAATAACCTGTATTGGCAATCATTTAGTAAAAAGAAAAATGCCCGAATAGAAGTTTATTCCAGTTCTTCATAACCAGATGTGCTCTGTAGTGTACCACAGTTTCCATTCTTAAAAAAAAAAAAAAAAAAAAAAAAGTGGGCTAGATAAAACTCTATTGCTGCATTTGTTTTCAGTACCAAAAATATGTCCCCTGATTAGATAGCCTGGGTCACAAACAGTTACATATACTTTCCTTCTACTTGCTAGTACAAGCAGTGCTGTCTGTGTTAGGACTGAACTAGAACAGGAATTCCTTTATTTGTATAAACAAATGCAGTAATAGTGGAAATGAATGATTTTCTAATATTTGTTTTATCTAATTAATGTTAAGAACATATAAAAATTGTTCATTAATTTACATCCAGTACTTTTTTCTATAATTTTATAGTGATTTTATTTTTTTTATTAGTCAAAGTTCTTTGAAGTGATTCTGGCTTCTCCAGAAGCTTTCTTAAAACATGCTGAAAAAGACACATATCTTTGTTGTTGTAAACTCAGTTAGGATGAGAATGTTAGTTCTAACTGTGCAGTTTGAATTTTTTTCATCTATAGTCTCTGTTGATATCACAACAGAAGGGAAGGAACAATCCCCAAGTTTCTGACAACTTACAGGCAATTTCTAAATTCCATTGTTATTTAGAAGATGTCCAGATTAAGACAAGAATCTTTGTTCTAACTTTCAGAGGTATTCGAAGTGCACCCTGAAGTACAAATGAAGAAAAGGAAATACTTTAATCAGGAATCAGTGCTTCTGAAAGAGGAATGCTTTGCATAAGTTTATTTAAATTTGGTGGATTATTTTCTGTGCTTGTCTTAGACTTCAAATGGGAATTTTGCACTAGTACTAGTCCACAAGTAGCACTACCAGAGCCTCAACTGTAGAAAAGCCATTTGTCTCCTTACTAACATGTAACTTTTTCTTAGAACAGGTTTGAATGACACAATAATATAAATGACAGCATCTGCTGGTACATCAGAAGTGCTGTAGGCTGAGCTATGCTGGTAGGCAAGGCATAAGTACTTCTCCTCAGGTGTTGCTTGCTTTCTTTTGTGACAATAGCCACTATGAGAAACCTTGTCATGTGGGAAAACAGGGTTAATGCACTCTGAAACTATGACCACTTCATGTGAGTAGAAACACTTGTACAGAAGCTGTATGACAACCTAAGGAGTCCTGGCCAACCGGTTAAGGGGGAAGAGGAGAGTCAGTGGAGCATGGCCAGGCCTGTGGCTGCCCTTGCTGCCCACCTGTAGATATTTGTCTTCTCCTGCCCTACTTTTCTGCTGGATCAGAGCTTGCATTTACCAAAATACAACAGTGACAATGTTTGGACAGCAAAGCCATGCAAGATGAACGTTCTTGGCTACTTGGGTTTCCTCTCTGGTTGTGTTTTCTAAGGAAGAAAATGACTTCATGTTTGTGTATTTATCTGACCAAATGGGAAGGATGTTCGCCACACCGCTGTGTTACACGCAAATAGAGTGATGCACCTTGGACAACAGAGAACCTGTCTAGACTTCCCATAGAAAATAATTGTTTCAGAGCCTTCTGTTGTCGCTTAGGAGCAAGATCCTAGCGTTGTGGCGCAGCATTAAGGAAAACAGCAGCTCAACGATGAGCAGCAAATAAAGAAAAAAAAAGAAGAGAAGGCAAATTACAAATGAGGGATTGTCAGAACAGGAAGTGTCATGGGTGAAGCTGATGTAATACAAGCTGGGAATGCAGAACAATTTCCAAATGCAAGCCTGATGCCATGCTACAGTCCTGAATGCCCTTAGCAGTACCTAACGCTGGCTTTATCACTTCCAGTACAGCGGGGAGATCAGGTCTCTGCCGCCACGGGCAGCCGGCCCGCCAGCGTGGGCTGCTCGTGGGGTGCTGGTTTCCCTCCCCCCCCGGGGCTGGGGGCAGCCCCCTGCCCTGGGCTTGCCCCGGCACCCAGCCAGGCGCCGGGCAGCCCTCCCGCCGCCTCCTGCCTCGCCCCGGCGCTGCCGCCTCCTGGGGCAGCGGCCCCGGGATTGGCCCCTGGCTCCAGCAGAGCGCCCTGATTGGCTGCTGGGAGAGAGGCAGCCCGGCTCACGCCAGTCACGGCCGGTCCTAGCCGGCTCTAACCGGCTGCGCCCGGGGTCTCCCGCCACCACCCTGGGGTTGCCCAGAGCAGCGGGGGCGAGCCGGCCAGCGCCAGCGGGCCCCGCCCTGGGAGGCGGCGTGGCGCCGGCGCCCCAGCTGCCGTCGGGCGCTCCCTCCTGCCCGAGCAGGTGCCCAGGAACCAGCGGTGACGGTCAAGGGCACAAACATCGGCCATGAAGATGTTTTGGCCGGGAAAGGAGTGGCAGAGAGGAGGGGTCCACGAAGTCATGGCTGGCGTGAGGAGAGCAAGTAAGGGTTGATGGTTTATTGCTTCAATACCTGAGTTAGTATCAGAGGAGGACAACGTGGCAGGTCAAAGCAAAGAAGCAGTAGTCATTCTGCACGTAATACCCAGGTAAGCATTACGGTACCGCTTGGCCCAGATGTGGGTGATGAAAGCCCAAGGGAGAGAGCCCAGAGTTGTTAAACAGGCAGAAGCCACCCCTGGCTCACGGGGAGACTGAATCGTCAGGGCCAGAGCAGCCTCTGGCAGCACAGGTGCCGCAGATAGGACCAGTTAGCTCTGCTGTTACTCTGCTTTCAAGACACCTGCCTTTGGCCGCTGTCAGTGGCAGGAGACCAGGTGAGGTGTCCCTTGGTCTGGTGAGCTGTCTGGTGTTCTCACATACCTACCATTTACCTCTGCGTAGCTACTTCTGAAACAGAGCTTTGCAGAGGTATGGACACCTAGAGCTCAGCCTGGTGTTTGTACCCCTGTGAACAGAAGCTTTGGCCATTGATATTAGCGGATACAGCTGAAGAAATGTCTTCAGTAGTATTGCTGCCTAACAGCTTTAGCACATTTTTATGATATGTGATGTTTTCAAAGTCCTTGGTTCTTGGAGTTATGGGAGAATGCAGAAATATCCATTTCCTTGCAGAGGTTCAGGTTACATGAGCTCTTGGGTTTGTAAGCTGTCTGAGAGGTCAAATCCAGTCAAATGCTTGTGTGGCTTATCTTGTATTAAATATTGCAGTAGTCATCTTATCTATTTGAGAAAGGTGAAGGGTTCAGTGACCCTGAGACTTGAGTCTGTGGTGCCAGGGAGTCAGGGAATTTTTCAAACTTGCCGTATTATTATCTTCTTAGAGTCAGACTGTTTTTAAAAGGTGTTATTAAAGATTCCTATGCAGTTAAAATGGTACAGTTTTAAAAAAAAATTATCACTCTGTATTAATTTGTAAGTCTTGCTTATGCTCTGATCCTACAAAGCACTGAGCATCTCAGGTAAAAGGCATTTTAGCTTCTGTTGGCTTCAGTGGGAATTTTTGTACTCTATGCTTAGTCAGAAATCAGAAAAATAGAGGAAGCTTGTACAGGGTTCAGAAATGACTTTGGAGTTCATTCATGACAACACTCACAACCTTATCACAAGGTCATGAATTTTAAGGGGTCCTACAACTCTCAACTCCCCTTGCTGTGGTAATATGAGCATGTTTGCTATCATAATGCAAGCAAACAAACATCTAACCTTTCTGACTGAGAAAAATGTAAAAATATTGAATCCATTTATCTCAACACCATCAATCCATTTATCTCAAACCAGATGACTGAACTATCACAGGACTCTGAAATATAGTAATTCTCAAAACAAGCTCATGATATGTTTAATGTGTTTAGGTTTAACAGTTTAGGGATTTTTCAGGCTTATTTCCTGTCCCCCATTGTGCTCCTTATTTAAGTTTTGGACAAAATTCCTACATCTGTTTGCACATGGAAGTAAGCTAATCCTCTACAAAGTGCTAAGACCAAGACTGCTTGACTTGATAGTTTCCAGTGGGTAGGCTGCTGGGTCACTACTGGCCCTCTTATAGGGGATGCTAATGCCTGCTGGGCTTTCATCGATTGAACAAGCCCTGCTACGTGCTACGATACATTGATGTTTTCTCTGCCTCTTGTGATACACTCAAAATCGTTTTACCAGCTGTTCCCACAAACAGTGGAATCAGGTTAGTATAAGAAGCAGCACCTTCCCTCTAAGCCCTGGGCTACTATCTCATCCAGGCTCTCCATATGCTTAAATGATTAGTAGCGTTTTTGTTTAAAGCTCTTCATGATCCTTTTCAGACAGAAACACTGTAATTTCTTAAAACTTTTCCAAGCAGCATTTCTAAATAACACTGATACATAAAAAATGCTTTTCTGATTGCCTGCCTGGATTATGTAATATCATATCTGAACAATGTAATTTATTATCAATATCTGAAGTGGATTGCTGCAGCTTCCCCAGTATATTAATAGCTATATCCATTATTTTCTAAAGAAGAATCTCCTGGGCCTTTTTTGTGATATAAGCATTACTGCTAACTGGGTAGCTGGCTGCAAAGGATGATAGTGTCCCCTGCTATTATAAATCTAGTGAGCTCACCTTTAAATGTCTGTCTTTATTCTCCCCTTTGGGCATTGTTCCAGTCACTTTTTGGCCTTTTTAGTTTAAAGAAAAATCCCATCCATATGGTCGAAGGAGGACGTGTACTTGCCCTCAGATTCAATTAATGTGTGCTTGTTCTATATATTTTGGAACCAAACTGCCATTGTGCAGGAGAGAAAAAAAGAGAGCCATCTTCAATAGAAAACTAAATTATTAGCCTGCATACACTAAAGAAGAATAAAAGGCCATGGTAGAGCATACAGTAGATCTAAATATGCATGCTCTGATTCACGTAGACAGCCAAACTCTTTCAAATAGAAACATAATTTGACCTATGAAGTAATTAATGCCATGATTATGGGGAGGGAAGACATCACAGTTCAGGCTGCAGCCGGACTGCTTTCCATTAATAGAAGGCTCTATTATCCCCTCCCCCAGCACATATTTATCTCAGTTTTGAAAATTATGTTGGCTGCAAAACTTCTCTGTCTAGATTGAAGGCATAAGAGACTATTCCTGCAAATGTTCAATAAAGTTAGTGTAAGTTTTTCAAGTTATCTGTTTCTGTTTTTTTCCCTCCATTATTTGAAAATGGTAGCTCACTCCTCTCACTTCTTCTTCAGATAGAAATCCTATTTGCCAGATTTTTGAGAAGATAGATTGGCTTAAATTAAAAAGTATTTTTAATTGAAGGTATTTGTGAGAGCAATCACCCACACAAATACCAGTGGATTTTTTTCTACTGGATATAGCAGGAAGAGGAATGCCAGCACATGTTGTTTAGCTGAAATCTAGAGAGACCATGAGAGGTTTTCTTCACACAAGCTGTAATTAAACTGTTGTACTCATTGCTACAGGATTTGGTGAATGTCACTTTTGTACTTATACTGAAAATGTAATCAGATAACTCCATGAGAGGAAAACCTACTTTCAAACACACAGATAGTAACTTTACCTAAAAAAAAAATTCCAGACTCACAGATCACTAGGAATTACACAGCTACACTGAGTATGTGTCTTTGTGTGTTTGTCTCTTCTTATTTACTTCCTTGGCTATTGGCTTCTGCTGGAGGAAAGCGTCCTGGTGCCATGGACCTTTGATTTTATCAATATGGCCTGTCCTAGTTGTGTCAACAAAAAAATTTGCTTTGACTCAAAGGAAAAAACATTCTTTTAGTGCTGTAGCAACAGCTTTTTAACAAATCACACTAGAAATTGTCTGTCTTTTTAGTTTGATACACAGAACAGTTCTGTTATTTTCTTACTCTATGATCCCTTTTGATGATTGTAAGGAAAAGGAACTTCATCATATTTTCAGCTTCTGGGGTAAAATATATTGACAACTAAAATGTAATCTGAAACTTCTATATTATTTGAGGGAATATTTTGACATATTAAGAGCCTAAAGATTTCTAGTTTACTGTCTTTCCTAAGTACTTCTAATTTCTTTGTATTCCTACCACAGACTGAAATGTAAAACATCCCTGAAGGGCAAGAATAGTGATTTTTTTTTTTTTAAGAGATTGTGGTTATTTTTATAAGTAGATGTCTTTCAATTTGTGTGAAGCCAGTGAAAAAATGCAGGTTTTGTTACTGAGATTTTGAGCTCTGTGGATCTCTTTAAAAACAAACCAACAAAAAACCCCACAAAACTGTTTTAAAAATTGCTTTGAAACTGGAAAGAGACCTCTAGGATATAATTGAGGGCCATTGTCTTCCAAAATGTTCCTGAGGTCTAGGGCCAGGGCCAGGCCTCATGTCTCGGTTCTTCCACTGAAATGCTCCAGCCTCCATAGGCCTTAATTGGACTATGTTCATATCATTTCCAATATCCCTGTTTTCCTGTGAGGTAACTGAACATTTTGCCAAGGGTCACTAGAGAAGCCTGCTGCAGTGCCAGGAACAGAAAACTGGTGTCATAGGTTACGCCTACATCCTTGATAGAACTTCATTTGTAAACGGCCGCTATCTCTCCATTTAGGACAGCTATAAAATCAAGCTAATAATGTTTATACTTAGTTTTGGAAGGAGCTTTGAGACTGGAAATAAATGTTTTCTCTGCAGATACAAAGATTTATTTTTCACACGGAGTAATTGCAACTGAGTAAAAATGGGAAGATGGTCAAAAACATTTAGAGGACCTAAAATCAGGGATGACTGTTAGTGACACCTGTTTTCCTAATATTTTAGATGCTTTTCTGCATCTAGGAAGGCTAATCTACATCCAAGAAAAAGCTTTGGCATTATGTTACCTAACTTTTTGACGCCTGGCCCCTGATGTGCAGTTTAAAACCTTATGTTAGGCACAGCACTGCTGGCTGTATGAATATTGAATACCTTTTGCCAAATGCAGAGCGATGGAGCTGCATCAAAACACTGAGATTGGAGGCAAGGGCCCTCTGCTAGGTGGAAATTAATTTTTTAAAGGAGCAAAGTCTCTACTCTTACACAGATTTCTCTGGGATTTAAAGATACTTCTTGTTTCAGGCAGCTACTTCATTTAGGGGAGATTTATCCCAAGTACCTCACATAAAAGAGAGTTGAGATCTTTGCAAAAGCCCCTATTATAATAAATCCTGTATAAAAAAAACCAAAACAAACAAACAAAAAAGGCTTTGGCCTAAAAAAACCAAAACAAAACAAATTTATTGCTAGAGTTTAAGACCACTTCTCTTGAAGATATCCAAGATGCAAACTGGGCATCTTCAGGTTGTGGTGGGGCAGAGATAAGGAGGAGAAGGCTGGCTGGCAGCCATCACAGCTGACCACAGAAAGAAAAGTATGATGCACTATACCTTAGCCAGCCTGTGCTGTCCTGACTGCAGGCCATTCTACAAAAAATGCGTAAGAACAAAGTCATGATTCAGAAGGTGAAGCACTGAAACTCAGCAACCTGGGACCACCTCTGCTTTAAATGCCAGCCCCTGAGAACAAATAAACTCAGCAAGACACGAAATCAATCTGCAGTTAGTCCATGATCCTTCCAAAATTTTTAAAGCTCTGTATAGTGGTGTGATCCAAGATCTGGCTCTGCAAAGGTAATGCTTTAATATGGGGGTTCAGTCTCAGTACCCTGGCAGCAAAGCACTGGCTTACTAAATGGTTAAACCATCTTCCCTCTCTGTCCCTGCTGCCTGTAGTTCCTGCTTATTTGAACTGTCATATCCTTTCTCCATTATGTAATAGCCTAGAGGTCACACATGTTCCTCTGCTTTGAATAATACATCTCTATGAAGCCTTAGTATCTCTGTTTGAAAATTTATTTCTTTCATTTTAATATTTTATCAATTTTGTCCTAAATGGATGACCTTAACTGGTTGCAGTTCATTTCATTTCTTCTCTGCTTAAATATTTTAAAAGTTCCAAAGTACAAACATCATTCATGCAGTGTGTAACAAAAAATGCTAAGCTTGAGCTTTGGATTATTTAATTGTAATTGTCAAGTTATTCTTAAAATTGATTTATTTTTTTTTTCTTTTTGCAATTTCTTCCCCCTACTTCTCCCCATTTATAACTTGTCACATCTTTTATGCTGGTATTTAGCTATACTTCCCAATGTGTGTAGAAGAGCTATACCACACATTAGTATCATTGCTTGTTAACAATAGAGAGTCAAGAACCCAAAACCACTACACAATGGGGACAGGCCTTGCATTCACAAAGTACCTCAGTAAAGTAATTTCTCTGGTACTGAATACAGTAATTGGTGTTAGGTATGTGCAGAGTCTTTTGCCCTGTATTTGAAGAAAAAAGAACCAAACCTGTATTTTATGAGCTGGTAAAATCTCAGTGCTGGTACCAATATGGATTTCATTAAGCTGAAGATGGGTTGGATTTGAATAGTAAATCATCGTAACATATACACGTGCAACAGGAAATAAAGGGAGTTAACAAATACCTAGCTATCTTAGCTGTGAAATGGATTGTGCTGTTAGAATTGTCATTTGGGACAGATCAGGTCTTCTGTAAGGGTAGCAGTTCTAGCCCCTCTCAAGCCTTTTTAGGTAATTGTCTTCATTAATTTCAGTATCAGTTGGCTATGGCGTTCACGCTTCCTGTCCCGATCAGCTTAGTGTCACCACATGCAGTTTCACACTGACAGTTGCGGAGTTCCTGGTCTTACTGACACTTGTGATGTACAAAATGCTTCGGGTTATTTAGAAATGAAAGGCAATAAAGGCTAGTAAGTACAATTCAATATCATCATTGTTATTCTGCACTTATACTATGAAAAAGAAAAACTAAGATGTGTGCACTTCACACTGTGGCATTTTTATTAAAAATAGGTGTAACAACACTGTACGAATCTGACTTGTCTTCTTGAGTGTTTTTAAAACAAGTATGGCTTTTCTTTGTTTGCATAAAAATCAGTATATAACCATTTTTTTTAATAATGAAGGGGCTTGATTATTTCTGATGGATCTGTATTTACACTGGTTTTTGCCTTTCTCATTTTCTCCTGTCTTGCTTTTTTTTCAGCACTAGTCTCTCACAGGTGTAACTATATCAGCAGTGTTAGTAAGATGTGAATTCATGTTTCATTTCTGGTATCTCCGTGTTGTGTTACAGTGTCATAACCTGTGTTCTGTTTTGGCTATATTCCATACCAGGAAGACAAATCCTTTTCTTTCCCAATAAGTTCCTAACTGGGAAATGGGAAAGAAATGGCACCACTTCTCTTGCATTGGCTGTAGGGTTTTGTTTTACCTTGTGTCATGTCACCACAACAGATGCCATTCAGGTCACTAAAAGCAAGTGTATCTGTGCCTCCATGTCAACAAATGGGGGCATCTTATTTTCCAGTCTGAGTCTTGGGCTGTTCACAGAGATTAAAATGGGTGGAAATGAGTGAATGTGTAAGAAGGGTGCCTCTTGTGTTTGCTCTTGGGATTGGAGATCTGGATCCTTGGACATGAGCCATTTAGTTCTGAAGGTGTTTGAATAGTAATCATGTCTTTAAAAAAAAAAAAAAAAAAAAAAAAAAGTGTACTAAAACCAGAGTAAATGCTTTAAATAGTTCTTTAAAGGACACTTGAAGCACTTCTTACATATTTTTTTGCCTTGTAGAAATAGCTTTCCTCTTTTCTCAGAAAGTTACCCAAAGTAACCAGCGTTGCTTCTGTAACTACAGGGGTTTTCTTATTCAGGCGGTGTGGCTATCTTGCCTCAAGAGGGAGCATGTTAATATAATCTTTTAGAACATTTTTTCAAATACATTCTCCACATCCCTAATTACATAATTAAAGTGGATAAACATAAAAAATCCTTCTAAATACATGTTTAAATCCTAAATGATCTCCTTAAACTAGAGTATTACACTAGATAGAAAGCTTAGAAATGAGTTGTTACTAAGGCCTGATACATTATAATTATGAACATGCTCTCTTTAGTAACTAAATGTCAGTAATGGTACTGTGAGTAGTGCACCTTGTTCTTCAATTAAACAGCTTTTATATACTCGTAAACTTTATTTCTGGCTATTAGACAAGCCAGACAAAACATGGGTGGAAAAAAAGAGTAGGGTGTACAAGAACAAAACTGGGAACTGAGACACAGAGACAAAAAACACTGAGACAGTTCAGTCTGAGTCCAGAATCTGCTGTTCAGTAGTAGCCAGGCAGAGATATTAACAAAAAAACAGAACAAACCACAACAACAACAAAAAAACACAAATAAATAAAAAACCCACAACCAAACAAATAAACAAAACATAAACTGTGGCATTTTTCCAGAAGTAGATTTCCCTGAGAAATATGTCACTTTGGCCAAAGTGAAAATGCACCACTACTCTTTACCTCAACAGGGTAAACATGTTCATTAATAGCAGTGTTTTCCTGTGACTACAACTGCTCTTTTAACTTTCTGGATAAAGAACTGAATTTTGGGAGCTAAAGGTTATGAATTCAAATCCCAGTTTCCACTTGCAGATGCATGTATACATTTGGCTGGAAATGATGTTGTCTGTATGTATACAGCCATGGATCATTGCAGCAGCACAAGTCAATTAGCCTTTGTGACACTCCATCACCCTGTGAAATAATTTTTTTAATACTTCAGGGGTGTTGTCAGAAGGACGGTGCTGAGAACCGCAGGACACAAAGGGCAAGGCTAGCAAAATAACCACCTTTGCCACAAGTTTCCAAACACTTCTGTGTTTACAGACACCTGAACTTCTCCACATTTCTTTGGTCTCTCTCGGGGAATACAAAGGATAACAATTAACCTTTGGTTATCACAAACTACAAAAGGCAATAGAAGAGTCTCTAAGGGGGCATGCCTCACTTGAGCTTTCTGCTGGTGTCTGCAATGATAGACATGCCAAGGAAATCAAGATAGGTAGAGCTGAGACTGTTAATTACCATGCCATTTCATAGGCCTAATTTTGCTTTTAAAGGCAATGATACACAGTAGTCTTCAGCTTTAACCTCCAATGGAGGAATCAGACCAGTATGAAAAAAATCTCCAGTCATTCTTCAGTATTTCCATTTCACTGGAAGCTCTTCCCCCTCCCTGGAATTGTTCAAGGCCAGATTGGAGGGTCTTGGAGCAACCTGCTGTAGTGGGAGGTGTCATTGTCCATGCAGGGGAGTTGGAACTAGATGATCTTCAAGGTCCCTTCCCGCTCAAACCATTCTACGATTCAGTGAAATAACAAAAGACTGCAGGTGGATGTTCTCCTTTACCACCAAATGGTGGTATTTTTTTACTTTTCCTGTTTCCATCCCTCCCAGAAAATCGAAATTAATCTCTCAAGAATTACTGAAAGCTTGTAATTTTTTTTAACTCACAGACTCACAAAATTAAACAGACTCATCTTTTTTTTTTTTTTTTGGGTGTTTTTTGCCCTGCCCTCTTTGGAAGGGAAAAGGTGTGCACAAGATAAACTTTTAGTTTTATTTTTAATATTATTTGAAAGTTGAAAAAAAACAACCACCAAGTAATTAGTTTCTAGTTTTAAAATTTGTGTTGTGATTTTTTCTCACAAAAAAAGCATAAAAGATTTTATTTTTAATCTAATTTCTTTGTGCTTTGATTGTTTGTTTTAGCTTTTTCCCTCACTGGAGAAGTATGAAAAGGCTGGTTTTCTGAATAAAAACAAAGGTAAGTAAAACAAAGTATTTTTTTTCTCAATTATCGCTCCTGCCCAACTTTGAAATGTAAAAGAGTATTTTAATTTTACAGGTAGTTTACAGAAAATGATAGTGATTTTTCTTTCACCCAGTCCACTGTGCTTTCCTTCCCTTCTCAATATTTTTCACTGAAGACTCTATATGTGGCATGGCACATTGTTAGGAGGTGAAAGCAATGTAGGGATGAACTGTTAGACATGTAGGAGGCTTAACGGTGGCAACAGATGAGAGTAGAAGAGTAGGAGTAGAAGAAAATAAAAGAATTGAGGAAAAGAACTAACGAGAGAATTGTTTTGTTACTGTTTGACATGTATTGAAAAGAAATTGAGACCAAAAATGTAGGATAAAATACATTAAAGTTTTGCTAGATGAATTTAAAAAAAAAAAAATAACAATGAGGTTTTTTATAAGCAGACACCCCCTAGTGTAGAAACTGTGCCTATTCCACAGGAGGCACTGAGGTAGCCTTTGGGCACTGGCCAGCCCCAGGATGGCTGCACCCATTTTCCCTGGCATCTAATGGAAGTCAAATATTAGACTGAGTTGGAACAGGGGACCCCGACTTTTGAAATAATTCACTTAATGGCTGCTTATACAGGGATCCTATCAACTATCGCCTGCAGCCTCATGGCCTTCCAGACCCATCTCTATGTGCTAAGCTCTTGGCTGCAGATCTTGCTGCCTGCCACCACAGCTGTGGTTCTACCCTGCCAGACCTCACTGCAGGCTTGCTTGCTGCCTCCCCCCAGGGGCTTGGGCATCTGCACCTTCATAGCTCTGGCCTCGCTTCATTTCTTCACAGTGCTGAAGCACATGGTGATGTCTAGCCCTGGCCCACATTTCCAATACCTTGAGATTCATTACTTTTCATGGGAAAGTATTACTGCTACCTCTTCAGCTTTTAAAATTTTACTTAAGCAAAGGCAAGCTATAGGTCTTGTAAGCTGCACACGTCACAGACTAACCATGAATTAAAAACAAGGCATTGTCATTAAAATCCTAGTATCGTACAAGTTTTGATAATGAATTATACACAGAGAAAAGCAAGGTGATTATTCTATTTGACAGTCCTGTGCAAGCCTCATTTGCAAGGTTTAGCTCAGTTGTAGATACCAGGTTTGAAAATTACCTCAGTATGTTGAAAAGAGTTCAGTTGACAGCAACAAAAACACCAAAAGGTTGAAAAATTAGGTCTGTGAAGACAGGTTAAGAAATTTTGCCATGGTCTTGTTAGAAAAAAACAAAGCTGAAGGGAGACATAATAATTTTCAAAGTAACTAAAATGGGATGTTATAAGGAAAACAGGGCTCCATCTTATGAGTGAAGAGGAACAGGACAAGTCCAGTCTAAACTGTAGATTTAGGTGAAATGGCTCTGGTTTGTTAAGGCTAGCTCCATCTGAGAGTTGTGCCAGAGAGAACCAGGTGGAAGGTTGGATGTTGGGGTGAGGACTTCGTGGTGGCAGACAGTCACCTTCTGTCTTTCAACTCAGGTTGGCAAAGGAGGGCACCAAGACTTCAGCTTGAAGGGCAGGAGGTGAAATACACTTATGCTAATGGGGTTTCCGGCTGGCACCCCAAAGTTGCCTCTAGCCAGCAAAATCTAATTTCCTAGTTTTCCTTTCTCTGAATCCACAGGAGACAGAGGCAGTTTTCACCAGAACTGGCAGGTACAGTTTGACACTGGCCCCACTTCATTTCTGTAGAACCAGAAGAGGTTATCGAGGGGGTGTGGAAATGGCTGTATTTAGGCATGGCTCAGGTGAGATTTGATATCTCTCCAGCAGAAAGAGTTTAGGAGTAGTGAAATCAACTGTGTTCCTTGGAGAAAAATGAAAGTAGCCTACTAATATTTCTGTGTCACAGTATCAATTCTGTTCTTATATTTTCGGTGTTTTGAAGTTGCTATGCTCTGCTGGTTCATTAAGTTACATTTACAGGTTTTCCTAAACACTGGCTTCTACATAGTTTGCATTTTAAATCTCTCTAAGTGCATATCGATGTGTTCTGTCCTCTGTGCAAACCACAGTCAAAGAAATCCCATTTCTGCAATGACTAATGAGGTACCAGAGTGGTTAAATAAACAGAAGAAGAAATTACACAGTGTCAGGAAGCTCAACCAAAGAAATGTCACTTTCAGAGAAGCAGCAACTGAAAAATGACCTTTCACTTTATTACAGTGTGCCAAATTTGGCTGGATTTAGACAAGAACTTACAATGACTAAATATTTAAAAGTGTATACTCTTTCTCATGAGGAAGCCAAATAGAGTGGGGGGGGGGCTTATGTCATCCAAACATATGAAAGGTGAAACCACACGAAAGGTGTGTTTGACACACTGACAAGTACCATGACTGAAACTACAGTTGAGTTATACAATTATACATATTATTAAGGATTATTCATTACAGAGGAATGGATGTCAGTGTCCTGGTGATAGTATTGACCGCTCATGCCACTGGGAAAGATGTAGAGATGCTTCCAAAAGTGCATTATAGTTCCTACTTAATATTTAAATACAAAAAAAAGGTCAAGGAACCATTGCTGCTATTTCATTTGTCTCAAGTCTTCACCAGGGAGGCACCCCATTTTAAAGTGCGTTGCCTTAAATGTATACATCTTAATATATATATATAAGTCACTGAAACATTACATAGTTTACCATGAGCTTTACACTGTATTTATAGCAGAACTTACAAAGTGTAGTATGTGCATGTGTACGAATCCAAAAAGTTCTGTAACTAACCCCTGGGGGCTTCCCACTATAATCAATTTCTGACACAAAAATAAAAAAGATAAAAGAAAACCCTCCAACAAATCAATCACAATCTCTGTAAAGATGTGATATTCACACAGATATTCACTTACCATGCCAAAGGAAGAAGAAAAAAAAAAAAAGTGACAATTTATATTTATAATGTAGTTTTATTTTTAAATTAAATCAATAAGTGAATAAGAGTAAGAGAAGAAAAGAGCTCAAGACAGGAAAAAATAAACAATCAAACAAGATTGCAAAGACTGGTGTAATTACAGGGTTTTCCTCTCTCCTCCTTGAAGTCCACTAGTTATGCTGCAACTTTGGCAAGAAGCCTAATTGTGCCTTAAAATTTTTACTTCCCTTTCCAACTGGGAGTGACACTTTTCATAGAATCATGCAAACATAGAATGATTTGAGTTGGAAGGGACCTTAAAGATTATCTACTTCTAACCCTTCTGCATAGGCAGGGACACCTCCCCCACTAGACCAGGTTGCTCAGAGCCCCATTCAACCTGCTCTTGAACACTTCCATGGATGGGACTTCCACAATTTCCCTGAGCATCCTGTTCCAGTGTCTCACCATCTTCACGATCAATAATTTCCTCCTAATGTCTAACCTAAATCTACCGTCTTCCAGTTTTGATCCATTACCCCTTGTCTTATTGCTACATGCTCTTGTAAAAAGCCCCTCCCCAGCTTAACAGTAGCTACTTCAGGTACTGGAAGGCAGCTATCAGGTCTCTCCAGAGCCTTCTCTTCTCCAGGCTGAGCAGCCCCAACTCTTCAGCCTGTCCTCACAGGAGAGGTGCTCCAGCCCTTGGATCATCTTCGTGGCCTTCCTCTGGACTTTTTCCATAAGCTCCATGTCCTCCTTATGTTGGGGGCTTCAGAACTGGACACAGTACTCCATGTGGGGTCTCATGAAAGCCAAGTAAAGGGGAGAATCACCTCCCTTGCCCTGAATCACCTCCTCTGACCTGCTGGCCATGATTCTTTTGATACAGCCCAGGACATAGTTGGCTTTCTGGGCTGCAAGTGCACATTTCCAGCTTGTGTTGAGCTTTTCATCCAGCATCATTTTATAATATATTTTTTGCAAGTCTCATTCTCAGAAAGAGCTGAATGAGGTGATTATCTGACATGGAAAATTTCAGCTCAATCACTTAACATTTGGTCAAATTATAAGAAGCTAAATACAAAATAATAAATCAGAAAGCAATGAAAAGTTGTCATTCTGGATTTGGTCTTGAATGTAAACAACAATTCATTCAAGAACTAATAGTGGGATATCTGCAGCCACAATGTAATCAAACGTAAAATTATAGTGGGAGAAGGCAAGCTAAAGAAATTCAGTACACATTTTCAGTTTAAGGACAGGGAACTACATAAAAATGAGATACATTCTCAAAAATAACAAAAACCCCACAACTTACAAGGAGCAGTCTGAAAAGCAAGAAACCTAAAAGCACCCTAAAGGCTGTTAAAAGTTACTGTGTTAGAAGTCTAGGTAAATATTGTGCCACAATTCAAGAAGAAAACATAGTAGCCCAAAAATCCCCTGTATGGCTTAGTGTGAAAATGATGCAGTTCATCAAAAGAAAGAGGAAGGCTTTTAAGAAATTGAATACTTGTTCAAATGAGACTAGGAAAGCCCATAAAAATGGCAGGTCAATTTCAAACAGGATATTAAGAAAGCTAAAAATAATTTGAAGACAGCCTTGCATAGAATGCTGAAGCTGATAGTAGAGAATTCTGTAAATACACCAAAAGCAGGAAGCCAGCTGAGGATTAGGAGAACCATACAATAGCCAAGGGGTAGAAGGGGCTGCGGCAGATGAAGGAAGCTCAATGAACTCTGACTTGTTTTTTACTACAGAAGCTGTCTGAGTTCCAGTTCTGATGCGTTCTTTGTAGCAGGTAAGTCAGAAAAAAATAGATCAATTTGAAATAGATGCACAGGATCTATTGGTTTAAATAGACTAGTCAGATGGAAGTAAGCCACCAGGACTGGAAAACATCCACACAAGAGTCCTGAAGGAACTCAAATATTAAATTGCTGGCCATGATGTGTAATGTGTAATATAATAACAAAGAGCCACTATACTGGAAGGTGTGTGCACGGCCATCAATGAAATTGCCAACTTCCACCTACCACAAGGGCTCTGGATGGGATCTTGAGAACTACAGACCAGTGAGTGTTACTGTCATCCCTAGCTTAATGATAGAGTACCATGTGTAATACTAATTATAAGGAATAAGTTCAATGAGCACCTGGATGAAGTTAGCTTGTTGAGAAGGAGAAAGGTTGGCTTCTGTAATAGGAAATCCTGCCTCACTAAGCTGAATTTCTTGGATGGTGAGAATGAGAATATAGATAAATGGGATCCTTGGGATATAGTATATTTGGATTTTCAAAACACCTTTCCCAAGGTAGAAAGAATAGAATAAAATAGAATAGAATAGAAATTTCCAGGATTAGCTAACTCTTACTAGCATTAGAAAGCTCAAAAAGGAATTAGACAACAACATGGGCAGGATGTGCATGAAAGGATCCCAAGGAGGAAGATCTAAGGGAGAAGTAATTGAAGGAGGGAAAAAAATGCCAAAACCAAACAAAAATGTTTGAGCATGCAAAAACTAATCATAGTGCAACAGCTAAAAAGAAGGGAGGGCATATGAGGATCAGAGTGTCAACAATATATAGATAGGGAAGTGGAGGGAAACATAGAGGAAAGCACCTAGGTGAGCTTACTACTCCCTGTAGAGCTCCAGAGATGAAAAAAATTGAAACAGTTGCCAGAACACCCCCTCCTCCTCATTCATTTTCCTGATGTCAGAGACACAATGCCAGCCTGAATGGATCATTGGTCTTACCCCAGAGGGTGTTTCTCATGTTTTAATGGATTATTATTGGAAGTATTTTTGGTCAACCTGGCATTCAAGGAAAGAGTTGTGACAGGTTCTACAGAGACTTACTGCATAATTTGTTTTGTGTTCAAAAAACTTTAAACCACAGTCTCAGTTTCCAACCAAAAGAAAAATATAGAGCATTGAAGACAAGTAATACATGGAAGAAACTGCTAAGGGAAATATTTAAGAAGACTGTAAGGACGTAAAGCTGTCTCACTTAAGTCAGTGCTTTTTAATCCTTTTTGATTTCCAGTGTAGGTGTACGGCAAATTGAACATACTTAGAATAAATTTGCTCCTTCACCTTTCCTTCTGCAGATCCCTCAGCTTCCTCTGAGTTCTGCAGAACACAGGTTGAGAACCATTAGAGAAAAGATATCACCTTGGAAGTTACCTATTTCTAGATTCTTTCTGCAGAAAGCAAATCTTCATGGTGAGTGGCCAGATTACAATACCAATGATCACACTGTAGTAATATTTCTTTTGTAGAGCTGAATAACTGTACAATACATAACTGACTTTGAGACTTCAGTTTTTAGGCATATGCTCATCTGTTGAGAAAAGCAGAGGGAAGGCTCCAAATCTTACATATTATTTTCCCCCATGGTGCATCTGTACAGCTCAGACCTGTGAGGCACTGGATTGTCATAATTTGTGAAAGTGGGTCACAAACCAAAACAAAATCCTAAACAGTGAGGCTTCCATGTCAGGAAGTGGGTTTGTATTTTTTTGTTTCTCCAGGGATTAATAAGGATAACTGTACTTACCCTTCTTTGTGATTCCTAGGTGATATTGTACTGAAATAATGAATGCATCTTTCTTCCTCTCTCTGGTGCCACATTGTGAAACAGATCTTCTGCTACAAAAAAATCAACATAGATCCATTAAAGAAAATTTGATTTTCAGGGAGTGAGAATTTGGTGTTATATTTTGTAGGTGAGAAGTAAACTGACTTGATTGTAAAAAAACAAAACAAAACAAAACAAAGCCCCCCCAAAAAAACATGCAAAAATACCCAACAACCCAAAATCCCAATAATCCTGTACCCTGTATCTTTTCCTATCTAAATATTCAGCAAATATTTCTGATAAAAATAATCAGAAGATTAGTGGAGAGAATTTGGCAAAGAGAAGAATTAGTTATTAATTTTACTCTAAAGCTAAATTATATGAAGACAGGCCACACATAAATTATTTTACAACACCCACTTTCCCCTGACTAGAGTGTGTATGCTTGATTGTACTCGGATATCATGAATATCCATCATGTGTCAGTCCTATTAAGAGAGAAAGAAAAAGAGATCCAGTTAGGCTGTGTTTTTTTCATCTTAACACTACTGCCTTATCATTTTCCAATTTTGAAATTAAAATCTTTTAAGACAGACAACACCATACTGCTTTCCAAAACTTCATGATCCTGATTCCCATCTGCCTCACCCCTTCTACATTCATTTTGGCCCTGCAAAACTTTATGATGTTAATCCAGTAAAACATTACCCTTCCTTGTATAAGTGTTTGTGTCCTCACCAAGGTAAGATGGTAAAATCAGGTCCAGTGGGTCCATTTGCTTCTATTATACATGGAAAAGCACACACACGTGTTTGTGTGTGTGCCTGTGTATACCTATAGAGTAAGACTTTTGAATACTAAAGTCAACATTGGAAATCAGGGGGAAATTTGACCCCTTTTTCATCTCTCTTTGCCACTCCAAATCTTCTCTTAGGTTTCTCTTAGATCTTTTGCTTCCTTTCTTTCCACCACTTTTATATTCATTCTCCATGTGTAGTTTTCTCTTTCTTTTTCTTTCACCGTAGCTATTCTGCTCTTGCTCCTTAATATTCTAGCTGTTCAGAGTTGTTTTGAAAATGACCAGTATATTCCCTCTTACATGTCAAATCAATTTCATGTAGGACCCAACTGTGATCGCCACAGAATCTGAACACTCTCTTGCCTTATCGGGGCTAAGGAATGCAGCATGAATCTGCATGGCCATTGTAACCTGGACCTTTGTGTTTAATCAACTATTTTGAAGATTTTTTTCATATTAATTAATTTCTCATTTATCGTGTAATTTTTGTGAGAAATTTTATGGACCGAAAATGAGTAAAATACAAAGGATGACTGTGTGAAAGGTCTAATTGCTCAGAGCCCTCACCTTTATTTCATACTTCAGCATACACCTTTTGTACTTAAATGTAAAATTCCTTTGAAATAATATAGGCCAGGGAGTATGTCTCTGAACTAACTGCCCACATACACATCTTGATGAGATAATCTAGGACTTCTGGAATCTGAAGAGGTTTTTTTGTACATGTTACTGACTGGACTGCTATAATTTGGCTTCCTGAACTCTTTTCCAAAGTACATATTATTTTATTTGACTTGCTCCAAAAAGCACCTTGGTTTTACATAAGTTTGAATGCAATTCCTTGGCTGTGGAAAGTCTTGAGGCAAGCTGATACACAGAGGCTGGAATACAACTGGCCAAACTGTGCTTCTTAAGCTGCATGTGGCAATCTAACTATTGAAGTACAACTCCTTTGCTGGCTGGCCCTGGGGGGGCTGTGGCATAATCCCTGCTCTCAAAAGGCAGTGAGTCAGCAAGAGCCTCCGAAGCCAATATTAGTGGCTTATTTCCCTGGCCTCTGCCTGCTTGTCTAGCTGAATTCTGTTCCTCAGGTGAACGCTGCATGGCCGTATCATCACTAACCTCTCTGGGCTGTTCCCACAGCTTCACTGCTCCAGAACAGAATAGGTATCTTGAGGCTTTCAACAGAGTACGGATTTTGATGAGGTGTTTGGAGGGCTGAGGACATGAGATATTATGGGAAAAGATTGTGAAATAGTCTGATAGGTTACATGTTTAAATTATATCTTTTCCTCAGCCACAGTAAATTTTTTCCATGCCTTATGATCCTCAAATTACCAATACAAATGGGAATACAATTAATAGTGGTGCCATATCTTTATAGGGAGCACCACATTTTTGTGCCAGGAAGGCATACCTTTAATTCTATTAAACTGAGCAAAAGTCTCCTCCTGGGCCTCGTCTTCTTTGTATGGTGCCATCTTTTCAGGAATACATCATCATCAGAGTGCTTTGTCCCAGTGATGTATTACACTAATACATCTGTTGCTTTAATGATATATTAGTGTAATACCTTATCAGAGTGATGCATACCAATGATCTATTACTCAAAAGGTGGTGCCGTTCAGGAATGAAAGAATTCATGCACATATTCAGCATAATTATACAGATAAAAGCCAACATACATTACACTGGAAGCTGCTTTCATGGAACCAAGAGTTAGGCTAGTATTATGCTAGCCTGTTCAGTGCCATTTTCTCATGCTATTGCACTAAGTTTGTAATTCTGAGGTTGTTACATCTCTTTTAAACCTTTTAAATTTACTAAGAGCAACTACCATTAACCTTGGGTCACTGTGAAGCAGACTGTATCCAGTTACATTATTTTTACTGTATAGTAGTACAGTACTTACTTACCCGTAACCATATGAAACCAAGTAACATTAACCTCCAAATAGTCTGAAGAACATATCATATCTCATTATAATAATCTGGGCTTCATCCTTTGCTTGACTTTAATTGTTGTCCATTCTCAAACATTTTCGATTACATGACAGTTGAACTTCAGCCTGTCATTAACTGTGGGCCTCCTTTATCTCAACCTTCATTTTCTTTACCATTACACTTTTTTCATTACTTTAGCACTGAAAAACAGATTAACTCAGTCTGATTTACATTGTTTTGTATAGTATGTTAATTAAACACATCAGAACACCATTCAGAGACTGTGGCACAAAACAAGTTCTACTTTCTATATTTTAACTTCCACCGTAAAGAAGGGTAAAAAATGTAAACCAATATTAGAAAGAACTCAAAACTCAAAGCTTTTCCCCCTCTGACTTAACTTCCTCACTTATCTTGTCCAAGCTAAAGAGAATCAGAACCATATTTTGGCTTGTGGCAATTTAACTAAGGTATAAAGTATTGATTAGCTGGTTTACCTTTCCTATATATACACTTTACACCAAAGTGTGAAGAATGTTGCTTAGTAAAACGCTAAGGCCTTCAACTTGTTTCAGTTCATCAGAGTGGGGAAAGGTGTGTAGTACCTCTAGAATTTTTGCCAAATAATCCAACACAAAATGATAACACAAATGAGGAGAAAAGGATAGGCAGAATATTCATAGTATATAAATACTGGATTTCCCCCCCCTCTTTGCTTTCTTTTCTGTTACCTTCAGCTTCATTGCTGGTAACAGGTAATATTTTAATTTTCAGAGAGGTTTGCTAAAGCAACTTTCAGCATTGTATTTAGTCAAGTGGTAAAGGGAATTCACAGAAGCTGTAAATGGGGATAAAATACAAGGGCTGCAGAACACCCTACTCTTCACATTTCTACTCCTCCAGGGTCATTCAGCTGACCTGTGACCTTCTAATTTGGAAACTGCTGACCTAGATCTTTTTCTTGCCTCACAGAGGTAGGAAGGAGCAGAAGCTGTTCTAGTAAGAATCTGATGCAAGAAGTAAACTGTTCCCATGGGTAGAACTAGACTGAGTAGAATGGCTTGTGTGTTATGGAATGGCTAAAGCAGAAGAAGGTGGCCTAACAGGTTGCAGCAGAGGGTGAGGTCTGTATCTGGAAATGAGGCAGACAGATACAGATCACTGCAGAATTTCTGAGGCAGCCGGTGGCAGTGGCACTGGTGGGGGCCTTTTGGTCAGAAGCTGATCACAGCCACACTAAGCCTTGACGCATAAATCATCTGGTCTGACAGGAGGCTGCTATTGCTGAGCGTCCCAGTCTTCACTCTATGAAACACTTTGTGGTTTGTTTGGTTTTTCCCCTCCAGGGTCAGGCTGGAAATCAATGTTTTACCTGAAAGTATAATTGCTGAAGTCTCTGTGTTAGGATATTTGCAAACTTTCCTGCTCTTCTGATCTGAGGAAACTAGTTTTTTCACTGAGCATTTACTAGGATTCATCAGTCCTGAAAATCTACTGGATCTGGCAACTGGAGTTTCTGTAGTGTTTGCCTCCTGGTTGTGGTAGGTCTAGTATTGTTCCTTGTAGAAGTCTGCTCTATGACAGAAGCCTTAAAGAGCAATATTAGCAAACAGGGTAACTGCTGATTCTGGTAAACTGCAGGTGAGCAAATAGACCTTTGTGCAATTTGCCTTGTGCTGAACAATTGGAAGGGACAGATTTGGTATGGGAAGAGAGACTAGCAGATGGACTTCTGTGACTGTTGCTCTTCTTGTGTATATAGTTACAGAGCTTATGCAATAATATACATACTAACAGCTCATGATATGTCACATGATCAGGGTCACAACAGCCTAGTAATGTAGTGGGGGGATGTTAATCTTTTCTTAAGAGATGGGGATCTGCACGGAAAAAGAGAGTGAAATGCTTAATAGTGTACCTAGGGGACTGCAGGCAGAGCGTGTGGTCTGACCAAGTGTGGCTTTAATGGCCATTTAGTTGTAGGCAGCCTTTGTTTTCTACTTTAGAGGTGCAGTTTGTGAGGTCTTTGGGAACCCATCTGAATGATAAGTGACTTCGGGTTTTTGTTTTTCTGAGCTAATTTTAGCAACATCTGTTGTCCAATCTTGTTCACTGTGTACTACACAAATGCTTTTGCTAGTGTGGTGCAGAAAAGGAGGAATGACAGACCAGGTGGGTGGCAAGTGCTTACATTTGCTCAAACTGTCCTGCCACTGAATGTCAAACCATGCCATGTTACTAGGCTGTGTCAGATTATATGTGATGGCTTAGAACACAACACTTGTGTTAGTTAAATGGCATTCCTTTTAGTTAAAGAATGATGGAATGACAACTGGTTTCTACTAGTTGGAGTCTGCCTTTAAGCTAGGTTTAGGTGCCAATAAATTTGACATTTTGGACTGAATTAGTCTTTCAGTTTCCTCTGTAGTCCATGGAGAGGGCAAGGCTTCTTCAAATAAATCCATCTTACTTTCCACAGGATGGGGAACAATTGCCAGCTGGTACTGCTTATTTCTGTCTTTTGACAACAGGTAACCTAAAAATCTACATTATGTTAAATTACTAAATTCTCTGTCATCATGAAGACTAGCAGAATTCAACTTTTTTATCTACTGCCTAAAACTCCCCAAGGTTGCTATCTTCCATTAATTTCAAAAATCTTTGAAACAAAGCATGATGCCACTGCATGTCTGAAGCTCTACCAATAACAAAGTGGCTAGATTAGCTGAAACTGGTTTGAAAGGGAAGAACTGGGAGGTGACACACAACCACTAACAGCTTGCCTGTGTTCCTCTGGTACAGGCTGCTATCTACATAGCACAGTCTCCAGCAAAAGCTTGGTATATCACCCTATCTTTTGTGTTTCTTAAAATAGGGGGGGGAAATAATTAAAAAAAAAAGAAAAAAGAAAAAAAGAAAGGAAAAAAAAGAAATCCCTCCTAAAACAATAAGATTGCAAATCTGAACTGGAAAATGGTACAGCAGAAAATGTAATCAACAGAACAGAAGCAGGAGGAGGAGGTGCCAGGGCATCAGAAATGGGTCAGCAATCAATCTGGATCAGGAGCAGCCAGCTGAGTTTGCCTGACTGTGCCTTAACACCTGGACTGCAAAATGCAGTGGCTAAGGTAAAGGTGTATGATTAATTCTACTGACTCTTTTATTGGAAAACTGACTTCTGGCAAAGGGATAGAAAAAGCAGTTGGGGGCAGTAAAGCAGCTCAGGCCTTAGAACAACTTGCTTTGGTGCATGAGAGTTAGAATCATTAGCTTTTACAAGCAGAACCCCAGCTATGAGCAGATCGGTGAGGATTTTGTCATTGATTGAACTGGGACCAGTATTTCCCTGTATTTACTAATTATGGCAAATGCACAACAGTTGTGCTGCTGCTTAGGGCTGGAATGTTTGCTTTTGGGTTGGTTGGGGGTTTTTTGCCGACGGTAGAAGCTGGTTCCTCTCCCAGCTTTTCAGCATGGGAAGCAGGGCTCATAAATCCCTGTGCTACTTGCTTTTAAAACATGGCACTTAAAAAGTAGTATTTAATATTTGAGTATGGATCCATGGAAGGACCATTCAAGGAAATGAATGGTGAGTTCTTTTCGGCCTCTCAGGTACTACCTGCTGACTTGAGTATATTAAATAATGGCATAAAATAT
This sequence comes from Apus apus, assembly GCF_020740795.1. Classification (NCBI taxonomy): domain Eukaryota; kingdom Metazoa; phylum Chordata; class Aves; order Apodiformes; family Apodidae; genus Apus; species Apus apus. The sequence continues at coordinate 56,529,250 of NC_067285.1, read as the reverse complement.
TTGTGGATATGTACTTAGGTACAGTAGAAAAACCTGATTTTAAAAAAAAAAAAAAAAAAAAAGGAATTTGTAGTGGAAAAAGGTCTATCTGTAAAATGCCAGTACTATGTCATTGGTAATGCAGGCCTTCTCATCTCATGTTGACATGATTGCTCTTTCTGCTTATTGATACTTTGGGGGGGGGAGGAGGGTGTGTTTCAGAATAACTCTCTTATGTTTCCAGTCTAGCTAGTCTCCAAAGAGCATGATAGTCAGTAAAAGCCTAGAACACAAGTACACAGAACCAGTGTCTGTGTTAGAACACTTTAAAAGAAACTGTTAAAATTTGAGGTCATGCCTATTAAGAAGTCTGAGGGAAAGCTGTTTTTCATTTGTGAAAAAATACTATTTGGGAAAAGTGTGCAGAGCACTGTTGATTTATCAGAAATCAGTTCTATCTAGCAGTGTTGACTTACCTGACCAGCTGAATATGCTAAACCAAGTCTTATATATGTCTATGGATATACTAACTAGTGGACCCATCCTCTAAAGTAGAACAGGACCGTACTTGGTAGGATTTCAACACCAGGTTTTGATTCACATTTTTCCCTAACACCCACCCCTGGGGAGAAAAAAAAAAAAAAGAAAAAAGAAAAAAAAAAAAAGAGGAAAAATAAAAATTTGAACAGCTGCACCTGTAAGTCTTGGTCACTGGATAAGTAGCCTGATTATTATCTGAGTCTGTGTTGGAGTGACAGCGGGTATGTGTTGCCTTCTGGCTTGCCTGGTTTCCTTCAGAAGGAAATTTCAGTGCCATGGAGAGGCAAAGAGACTGGTGACCAGGAGAACTTCCCTGCAGTGGAGGTGCAGTCTGAGACAGACTGATAGGGAGGTAGCTGAAGACTAACAGCACAGACCTATTGCTTTAGCTTCTTAGCATTTTTTTCTGTAGGTTAATGGGATGTTTCTGCCACACACCCAGAAAAGGTTATTACTATTCATCTTACACAGAAATAAACTGAACTATTGAAAGTGGTGGTGGAGAAGATACAATGTTCAACAGTTGCTAAAACAAACACAAACAAACAAAACAAACAAAAAACCTCACACCAAAACAAACAAACAAAACCACAAAACAACAATAACAATAAAAAATCTACCCAGCCTCCTTCCTCCCCAACTTAAACCTTACTTCCAAGATTGGTATTAGGAAAAATAGCTTTAGCTGCTCATTAGCTCTGGAAGCCTTTCATAGTTTAAAGTTTTCCAGATTCAAACTGAGACTGTAGTACACAGTCTGACTAGTGACTAGTAGTGTAGTCTGATCTGGATCAGCTTCAGTGGATGGAGGCAGTGGCAAGCAACTGGGCTGCTCAGAAAAGGCATTAGTTGATACTGTTTTCTTCCAGATTAAAGAAGCAGAAGAGAAGGGAAGACACTAGAAGGAGAGTTGATGACATGCAATCTTTTGTACTGCAGTCAACTGGATAGTGAACTCCAGGATACAGGTGAGCTAAGTTCAGTTTCTTTCTTGCAGAAACTCTTTCCATCCCATAACTTATACTTTACACAGTGGGTCTGTATTGCCTTATATTTCAATAGGTAGCACAGGGAAACTTTTTGAGGAAAATACACAAACAACTAGTAAGACTAAATTTCATTTTCTACTATTTTCTGCTAGCCCTAGGCAGCTTCTCTGTGTGCACTGGTCACAGATCTGGTTCTGAGGCACATACAGTCATGAGCTATGTAGGGACCCCAGCCTCACACAATTCTGGATTCTGCTTTAGAGCTGAGACTAGAAAAAGACCCAGTTTTTCAAGCAAATTTTTCTGTATATGTGCATTGTGTGATGCTTTGTCTCACATTCAAATGTAACTGCATCAATAAAGCTATTCCTGTGACCAAGTTAATAAAATCAAATTAACGTACAGAAGGTGCAGATCTGAGAAAATCACTTCCTGTTTTCAGTGGTAAAAATAGCAATTTTCTAGATGCTCAGTAAACAGTTATCAAAAAGATAATAAATAAGATACAATTTAAAAAAAAATAAAAGGGCGGGGGGCTGGTAGTGACAACTGAAAACTTGGCTCTTGAATCCAGGATGAGTTGGCACATTCAGAGTGACTCTTATTTCTAGTATGTGTCATCTAATACAGAACTTTAAAAACCCATTGGTTTGGATTGTACTATCACAGACTAATGAATTACAATGGCATAATGAGGTAGCTGACTGTGTGCCCTTCTCATTTCTGGCATATTTGAAGTGAAACAAAGGTATTTTGGTCTAACACTTTGTATTTGCCATTTTAACAGTCTAAGAGGGTGAGCAGGAGCAGTTAGGGAAGTTCAGCCAATGAGCAGCAGCAATTTATTAAACCACAATAATTTATCCAGTGGGATTATTCATATCCTAAATTTTGTGTCTAATTCTTACTCTGATTCTGCTATGGAATGTGTGCATTTTAGCAGCAGCTGCTTTCTGTGTTTTCCTGATGGGCACTAACATTAATGAATACCTTGTGAAGAAAGAGGTGGGGTATAAATTGCAGTACCAGAAAACTTTTTTGGGTAGTTAAATGGTTAACAGCATTAGCATTTACACATTTGACTAATTTTGAGATTAATTCACAAAATTCATAACTCCTCTAAAGTCTCCTTCATATCTTCTCTGTTAATTCACGTATTCTGTGTTAATAGCAAGCAGTTCCACAGCTGAACCCATGTGAAAACAGCCCAGGTGAAAGCTGCTGCTCAAGTGCAGTGGCAGATCTTGCATGACATTGGACTGGAGAAGCTCGTGAGGTGGGGAGGCGTTAGGGGACAGCCAAGAGCTCTGGTTCACTGGGAATCTAGTGGACTACATGGGGAGACTTTAAAAGTGCAAGTGGACATGCTGTTCTACTGTGTTATTTTCTCTAAAACATTGCTCTGCACGTTGTAGTTTTAATTAAGCAAAAGGAAGAAGTTGGCTGCTAACCAGAGCATCTCTGAAGCACAAATTGAGCCACACAAATAAGCTACCAACCAGGCTGAGTTATTTTTAAGATGGCATTGATGAATTCTTCTGAGCTGATGTTTTTGTTGTGTTGTTGTTGTTTTTCCCCTCTAATGCTTGTGTTAATTTACTCAAAAGCTGACATGACTATAGTTTGCACAACACGGTAGCTAAAGGCCTGCCTGAAATTTTGCTTTAATAATCTAATTTTTAGTGATTCAGCATATTTAAGGAGCAAAAACAGTAATGTAACAAACTGTTGCACGTGTTTCCAGGGGACCTGGCACTTTTTCAACACAAAGGAAATTAAACATTTCCTTTGAGTGGAGTGTGATTCCACCAAAACCACGTCAGGAATCACTCTCTAAGAATCGGCGATAAAAACAGAAGCAAGGAAAGCTAAAGTTAGGGCAGGGATCGCCCCAGAAGCCTCTAATCTCACAACACAATGGGGCGTATCCTTGGCTCATTTCTAAAAACGCTGCCGATCGTGCATGTTAATGAGATGATTTACTGTCCCCTCCACGTATCACCGAGACGTCCCCGTCCAAAGGCGGCTGTGGCTCAGCCGTGCCGTCCCGCCAGGTCACGCTGCCCCCGCTCCCGGCGGCGGGGAGCCCGGGGCGGCTCCCGGCAGCACCGCCCGCAGCCCCGGGCAGGGCAGGGCAGGGCAGGGCAGGGCAGGGAGGCGGCCGGGCTGGCCCCGCCGAGCGTGCCCGGAGGGCGGCGGCCGCAGACCCGCTCCGACAGGCGCGGGCAGGAGCCGGGCAGCGAGCGGGGCTGCCCTACGCGCAGAGCTCGGGAGCGAGACCCGCAGGGCGGCAGAGCGCCCGGGCGGAGCGGCGAGCGCGCGGGTGCGCTGCCTCTGCGCTCCCGGTGCCGGTTCCCTTCTGTGCCGTGCATCAAAAAGGGAGGTGTCGTGGGTTGCAAAAGGTAGCCGTGTCTTGGGCTGCTGGCATGATGACCTTGTCCTTGCTTAGTAAGGTGTGAAAATTACTTAAATTGGTGCAGGATTGTTACTCCTGCACCCATAAATACGTCACTATCTTATCTTCAGTATTCTTAACCTTATCACTAGGAAACAAATATTGGCCTTTAACCTAATCTTCCTGCATTTGTGACTTTGTTATCCTCCGTGTATTGATGCAGCCTTTGCCCTTACCAGACTTTCTCCCTCTTGTGAAAGGTATTGAATACAGGTGTTAGGGTGTTGTCTGTCTTGAAGGACAAGTGAGCAAAGCCTGAAGAGTTACCCTGGCTCTTGAATGCAGGCCAAGAAAGAAGCACCTTCACTCCAAAGTGTCTGCTAGCATAGCTGCCTCTGCCTGGGGTCTGAGGAAGTACAGTCCTTAAAGGCCTTCAGAGGACCTTCAAGGTTTCTTAAATCTTTTTTCTTCCCCTCCTAACTATGTGGCAAAATCACACGTTAGTGCGTTGTATATAAGGTGGCTTTACTATACCAGTAAAACCCCAAGGTTTGGATGTACAAGGAGCAGCTAAAAAGAATAAGACACTCAATATTGTGGGAAGCCTCACTGGGGACAGTGTCACTGAGACTTTAACAAGGCCTAGAGATGAGTGATTTGTCAGAGGTCAGCTTGAAAAGTACGAGCAGCCCATTCTCAAAGACACTGGACAGAAGAAGTCATAGAATTGTTTGTTTTGGAAGGGAACTTAAAGATCATCTAGTTCCAACCCCCTTGCATGGGCAAGGACACCTCCCACAAGACCAGGTTGCTCTAAGCCCCATCCAACCTGGCCTTGAACACTTTCAGGGAGGGGTCATCCACGCTTCTCTGATCAGCCTGTGCCAGTGTCTCACCACCCTCACAGTGAAGAATTTCTTCCTAATGTCTAACCTAAATCTACCCTCTCCCAGTCTGAAACAGTTACCACTCAGCATATCACTACAAGCCCACGTAAAAAGCCCCTCCCTAGCTTTGCTGTAGCCCCTTCAGACACTGGGAGGCTGCTATAAGGTCTTCCTGGAATCTTCTCTTCTCCAGGCTGAATAACCCCAGCTTTCCCAGCCTGCCTTCATATGAGAGGTGCTCCAGCCCTCTGATTATCTTTGTGGCCCTCCTGTGGACCTGCTCCAACAGGACCATGTCCTTCTTGTGTTGGGAGCTTCAGAACTCGACACAATACTTCAGGTGGGGTCTCACAGAGTAAAGGGGGAGAACTGCCTCCCTTGCCCTACTTTTTTATGCAGCCCAGGATACAGCTGGCTTCATACTACAAGAAGTTGTTGGAAGCACAGCAATTTGGAGATGGGAAAGAGCTTGGTAAGAGTGGTTGATTTTCAGCAACAAGTTAAGCTAGAAGATATAATGTTCAGATGTTCATGTTGGTTAGAAGAATGTTCTGGGGATGATGGGGAGGATGTGCCTCAGTTATTAAGATAAAATGGGAGAAACAGGGAGGCATAACGAACTGGATGAGGTAACAGTTCCAAGGTACCTTGGGGAAGAGAGAAGGCCCCTTAGTTTAAAAGGTTAGTGTTAGTTATTCTCTTTTATTACATGATGGGGTGACAATTTCAGTCAGCTGAAATGTTTGAGCTGTCAAACCAGAAAGCAACCTAAAATGTCTTCATCTTTTCAGCATCTTTTGAGGGGGTTGGGTGGTTTGTGAGCAATATTTTAATTTTGGATTTTTGTTTTGTTTTTTGGAACCTGGAGTATCTAGCTCCAGGTAACTTGTTTGACTTCATTATTTTTAGTAATATCTAGGCACTGAGAACATAAAGCAGGAGCATTGGTAAAAGACCATGTGTTGTGAAGACCTGAAAAAAATGTCAGTGATGGAGGACGACAGTGTTCATATTTTTATATTCTCCAGTGAAGAGTGTGATGAGCTCTCAACATTTTTAATAAGTTGATTAAAAGCTGTGGAAGGGAGGGAAGTAGGTGGGGGTCAGACATGACCCAGCTTCCTTGATTAGCACACCCAGTTGGGCAGCAGAAGTAATTATGTCTGATGCAGTATCACAGCTGTGTGGACTGGAGGGTTGCATGAATCATATAAACCTGGTTAGCCCTGAACAGGAAAGTTCCTGTCATATTTTCTTCATTACTCTTCTCCACTGAGCAGACTTTCTTTTTTTCACATTAGAAGATCAGAAAGATGTTCCACACTGTTTCTTCGAGGATACCCTCTCCAATGCTGTTTTCTCTTGGAAAGCTGCACTTGAATATTTCTTGGCCCTTTTCCCAATTGGTTTGCTACTCAGCTGATTATTTAAAAGCCACTGACACTGCTTTTTCCCAAAGTAAGCAAAAGCACTGCAGTAACTCCCTCCTGAGTTGACTTGATACAGCTCCTGTAGGGTTTCTGAGACAGCCAAAATGTTTAGTTTCTGATGGCCACTGTTCTTGACACTTTGGGGTAGAGGCCACCTAACTTAATGGTTATTGAGATCAAGAAGGCTTACTTGTTTTCTCATTAGTTGCTATTCAATACATTGGAATGAATAAAACCCCAAATATAATACATATTTCCAAGTAAAGCCAACACAAACATCTTAAACCTGAGAGGCCTTGCACAAGTCAACTGCTTTGCTGGACCTCTAATAGTAATTCACTGTTTTTTCCCTTTTACCCTCTGCTTGATGACCTTCACAAGATTAAGAGGGAGATCCATACCTTCTCTGGCCAGGCAGGGAATACTTACAGTTCAGGTTCCTGCTGGCTTCCATCAGTTTGTCTTGTGCAAAATCCTCCCCGTGGAGGAAATATGGGAAAAGTGCTCCTCCCTTTACCTCAAGAATACTTTGGCTTCTTTCTTCCCCACTTTCTCCTTTAGTACAAAAATGACAGGGTGTTTTTTTTTTTTGTGGAACATATAGAAAGGGATACGCCCCTTCACTCAAATGCTTTCTAGTGTATTCTTCCTTTTCAGACCTTAAATTCTTCATTCATACAGTTGCTTTTCGAGGAGACAAGCATACAGAGAGGCAAAAAAACCCTGCCCCTCAACTTCACTTTCTTTGTTGCTCCAGCTTGGGGGGCAAGAGGTGTGCGGGAGCGCGTTGCGTGGGACGGCTACTCCCTCTGCAGGCGGGAGCACGCCACTCTCTGCCGAGAGCCACCGTGACCTCTGCGCAGTTTTGGGCACTGTAGGTCTGGAATAGTGCGGCTGGAATTAACGGGTGTTTCTCAGTGTGCAGCACTATCTGTCCCAAAACCTAAATGTGAATAAGAGTGACAAGAAATCACATGGTACCTCATGAATTTGACTTCCATGAAGTAGGCAACATATAGGAGGGGATACACAAGTAACCCTCATGCTTACTGGTGAAAGAAGGGAATTGCACAAAGGAAGCATGGGTGCAGGTTAGCAAGAAATGCAATTAAATCCTGTGGGCACATGACCTACACGTCAGGTATGTGTTGGTGATAATGGCTTACTGGGAACAGCAGCCTTAAAAGTCTACATCTGGCTTTTTTAGTGAACTACAATGTGCTGCTGTTGGAGGCAGAGTGCATATCTCCAGCCGAAAGGTGGAGGCAATGATGTTTTGCAAATGTATAAGAAAAGGCTAAGTTTAAGAAAAAAGACATCAGTTTTCTAGTGCATACAATTTAGAGGGGTTAAAGATACTCTTCTACCTGCTCTGCAGTTATCTTATAGCTTAATTTAGTTTGTAAAAACTTCAGGGTAGGAACCATATTGAGAGAAGAAGAGTGAGGCAGTAAAACACCAACCGTGGTTTTGGAATGATTAGTAAATGTTTTCTGTTAGGAAGTAACTCATAAACCAGTAGGACCTTTAAAAATAAGTGTTTGGACATTAAAGAATTCTGGATATCATAAGGCTGTTTTCAACCCTAGTAGCCAAAAAAAAGCAGGGTGGAATATTATATGTATTCTGTAAACTACACCCATTAAACCAAACGTGAATAATATGTTTAGGAAAAAGTAAAGGCTCATAATACAATACTGTCACAGGACCACTTAGGTTGGGAGGATCCTTTTGAGATCATCTAGTCCAACCTCACTGCTCTTCAGGCAACCTCTCTGGGCAACCTGTGCCAGTGTTTGAGCATCCTAACAGTAAAAAATTATTTTCTTGTGTTCAGATGGAATTTGCTGTTTTGGTTTGGTTCGTTGTTTTGCTGATATTCTTTTGGGTTTTGGGGGGATTTGTTTCTTTGTTTATTTGCTTGTTAAATTGTCCCCATTGCCTTTTATCCTGTCAATGGGCACTGCTGAGAAGAGTCTGGCTCCTTCATCTTCATTCCCACCCATCAGAATTTTGTACAAATGGGTAAGACCCTCCCAAACATTCTCTTCTGGCTAGACAGTCTGTGCTCTTTCAGCCTCTTCTCATATGACAGATGCTCTAGTCCCTTAACAGTCTTTATGGTCCTATGTTGGAGTCCCTCCAGTAAGTCCAAGTCTTCCTTGTACCAGGGAACCCTGACTGAGATGTAATCTTACCAGTGCTGAGTGGAGGTGCAGGTTCAGCTCCCTAGACCTGCTGGCAACAATCTCCCTAATGTTTGCCTTCTTGGCTGCAAGGGCACATTGCTGGCTTGTGGTCAGCTTGTTGCCTACCATGATCCCAAGGTCCTTCTTGGCAAAGCTACTTACCAGCTGGTAAGTCCCCAGGATTTGCTGGTGCCTGAGGCTGTTCCACCTTAGATGCAGGACTCTGCATTTTCCCTCCACTCGGCCCACTTCTTCAGCTTGTCACAGTTGTACTTCTGAAAGGTGGCACGACCATCTGATGTATTATCCACTTCCAGTTTTATATCATCTGCAAACTTGTTGAGGGTACATTCCTCAGCTTTTTGTGTGTGTGTGTAAATGTAAGCATCTTCCCTTCAGGCATTACTTCTTCTCCTTTCCTCCTACTCATGAAGATTTGGGCTATTCTATGTGAGTTTTCGCTACTTCTTATGTACAAATAATTTGCATTTTATGGTAAACTAGAAACTGGATGGCTTTAGTGTTGCTGAAAAGTAGGAGCTAGAAACAGTATTTGCACCAAACTGTGTCAGCAGGGGTTGAGGAGATTGGACTGTATTCCTAGTATCTCAAAAGACAGATAACCTTTCCCTTTCTGCAGTTCAGTACAATAGGGAAGTGCCAATGCAAGAAGATATTCCCTACAGGAGGGGACTGGCCGCATGACTTCATGCTCGGCAGGCAGTGGTGACAGCAGGCTGACTTGCAGCACAAACCCTTCTGCCTGCCAGTAGGTGAGGGCTGATTCTGAAGACATGCAGCCCGGTGAAACGTAGCTGAATACCATGTGAAATTTGTCTCTTGAGGCAGGTGAAGTCTGCCAACTGAGTCCTGGAGTTCATCAAGCATGCCATGGCTAGCCAGTCAAGGTGATTGTCCCACTTTGCACTGGTGCAGCCCCATCTTGAGTCCTGTGTGCAGTTTTGGGCACCACAGTACAAAAGGGATATAAGGCTACTGGAGAGTGTCCAGAGGAGAGCCACGAGGTTGGTGAGGGGGTTAGAGGGGAAGCTGTATGAGCAGTGGCTAAAGGCACTTGGTTCAGCCTGGAGAAGAAGAGACTGAGGGGAGACCTCATCGCAGCTTCCTGCTTCCTCATTAGGGAAGGGGGAGGAATAGGCGCTCACCTCTTCTCTCTGGTGACCAATGATAGGACCCAAGGGAATGGTAGGAAGATGTGCAGGGGGAGGTTTAGATTGGATATTAGGAAGAGATTTTTCACCCAGAGGGTGGTGGAGCACTGGAATGGGCTCCCCAGGGAAGCAGTAATGGCACCGAGCCTGACAATATTCAAGAAGCATTTGAACAACACCCTCAGGGACATGGTGTGAACTTTGGGGTAGTCCTGTTCTGGGGTGGGAGTTGGACTTAGTGATCCGGGCTGTCCGGGGAGGTGGTTGAGTCACTATCCCTGGAGACATCTAAAAAGACAGATGTGGTGCCAAGGGACAGGGTTCAGTGGTGGATGTGGCAGAGTTCGGGTAGTGGTTGGACTCAATGATCTTTAAGGTCTTTTCCAACCAGCATGATACTGTGATAATGTGCTAGAAGCCTAATCTCTGCATACTCCTCACCTTAATGTGTTTCCTTTCCCTGGGAATTTAAGAGCTCAGCACCATCATGTTTTCTGGTCTCCCAATTGTCCTTTGATTCTCTCTCAGCTTTCTTTAAGATGTTATGGCATTGCAAAGGGGGCATAGTTCACATCAGTACTGCTAAAATCCACTGTCATACCTGCCTACTTCCTGCTGTAGTTTTGGTAAGGTGCTATGTCAAAGAGAGAGATGAGTTTGGTAAATGCACAGTCCTAAACAGTAGGTGAGCTCCTTGGGATCTTACAGCTCTCAAGGTCCAAAGCAGTCTCAGTATTACTCTGTTGTTTTAACAGAAAACTAGCCAGTGAATTGAGAAACCAGAAATGATTTCCCTGAGGAGTTTGCCACCTTGCTGGTGCAGCAGACATTCTGCCTCTCAACATATGTGTAACAAGGTGTTTAAGAACTTAGACACACTTTCATTTAGCAAACAGCTGTGGCTTAAAGTGCTATTGCCTTGCTACTTAACTAGGCTCCAAGACTTCTCGGTGAAGCAGATGAGGAGGCAAAAAGCATTCTGTTTTGCTTGTTTGGGGGTGGAAGCAGTTAGCTTCTCCAGGAAGATGCCTTAAACCATGGCAGGTGTTTGTTAATGAGCATGTGCCTAAACCTTCAATGAACCAGTGAGTAATGAAATGTTAAGCAGAAGTAAAATGACAGAAGGAGTGCTCTGGGTCTCACTCTGATTTAACTTAACCCATTCTTAAGATGAAGTAAAGTTACTGATTTCAATGCATTTAAAATGAGAATGGAAAATGGTGTAAAAGATCAGTATTGAAGCAGATATTTATCCTTTTTTATTTCCAGATTTGTAACTATAATAGCCCTGAGCTAGTTGTTTCAGTCCCCAGTTGACTAAACAAATTCTTCTCATAATTTCAGAAGTTGCTTAGTATTTTCTGTTGTAAAATATTAATTTATTGTTTTCTATATTTAATCTGTACTGAGTAAGATGTTACTTGCTCAGATTTGGGGGAGAAATTCTGTATTTCAGGTATCTGTAGACTTAAGTCTAATATTCATAGGCCCAAGTGAGGTTTTGTGCTATATGGGCTTAAAGAAAAGGGATGTGAAGAGGTGGTGAATTGAGGAATTAAGCCAACTGTGCTTATGGTAAAATAAGAATCACAAGAACCCCCTTGGTAAATCTGAAGAAACATCCCATCATGTTTTGAGTAGCAACAAAAAGATGTGGACATTAATGTAATCCCTCTCCAGACCTATAGAAAGTGTATTTCTGGCCTGCAAAACATAGGATAATATATCACCATGGGTTAGCAGGTCTAAGTTTGGGAGTTTTTAAATTTAAATTAGGAGCTGTATCACCTTTCCTAGGTAGTGTGCACTACGAACAGCTGAAAAATATGAACACCATTATTCTTCTTTTAAAGTATTAACATGTTAATTTCCACTTCAACTAGAAGCATCTTCTATTGAAATCATAAAATTATTATGGCTAGTTTGTTTGCCAGGATTTTTATAACATTCTGAGAAAACCAGTTGCAGTTTAGGTAAGAGATGAAGTTTATATTGCACTCCTCCTTCTTGATGTCTCTCTACTCTGAGGCTGCAGGTTTGTAGTTGAATTCATGAGAATTTGGTCCTGAAAAACATTTCCAGTTCATTATGCTCTGGCATAAGCAGCTGAAGAGTTGGGAGAGAGCTGCCAGTGATTTCAAGGCTGTCAAAAGAGTTCTTGTCTAGATTGCTGTGATAGTTCACTGACTGTGGTCCTTTCATTTTAAGAAGGAAGAGGTTAACATCTTTGGCGAAGGAGAACTTAGTCACCTTTAACAAAAGCTAAAGCCTGTCTGCTGTTTAGGATCTACTGGTTGTGCAATTCCACCTCCCACTTGGAAATGTTTTATTATCTATACAAATGTAATATCACAATATAGTGATGACTTCTGATCATTCTTTATTGGCCTTTGTGAAACTGGTTAGTGTTCTCATTATTTATTATTATTACAAATATATTTCTTAATGTTACTTGCTTACAGAGCATTTGCAAACATGGATGATGAGCAATTATCCTACGGATTTGTTCATCCCCTTGTGTTTGTCTTTTAAATGCTTTAGAGCAAAGAGAAGTTTGTAATCGGCTCACTTGCAGGATTGATTCATAGTTACTGCTGAGCATAGAAATATTGACATCAATTAAAATTAGAAAGCAGGAGTTTGGACCATTGGGGGTATTCGTCCAAGAGGTGTGGGTCAGAGAGGGTAATTTAATAGAATCATAGAATGGTTCAGATTTCAAGGGGCCCTTCAAGGTCATCTAGGGTCATCCAACCCTCCTGCCATAAGCAGGGACATCTTCAACTAGATCTGGTCCTCTCCAACCTGACCCTGAATGTTTCCATGGATGGAGCATCTACCACCAAACTGCAACCTGTTCCAGTGTTTCACCACCCTCATTGTAAAAAATTTCTTCTTTATATTTAGTCTAAATCTACCCTCTTTTAGTTTAAAGTTATTGGCCCTAGTCCAATTACTACAGGCTGCTAAAAAACAAAACAAGCAACTGTGCCCATCTTTCCCATAGGGTGCCTTTAAGTGATGGAAGGCTGCAATAAGGTCCCCCTGGAGTCTTCTCCAGGCTGAACAAACCCCAGCTCTCTCAGCCCATCTTCAAAGGACAGGTGTTCCATCCCACGGATCAATTTTGTGGCCCTCCTCTGGACCCTCTCCAACAGGTCCATGTCTTTCCTCTGCTGAGGGCTACAGAACTGGAGACAGTACTACCAGGTGGGGTCCCACCAGAGCAGAGTGGCAGAATGACTTCCTGCAAGCTTTATGCCGTAGTTCTTTTGATACAACCCAGGATACAGTTGGCTTTCTGGGCTGTGACAAAAAAAGCGTGTCTCAGATATTGAAGATGCAGAGGTTATAGGCAAATACCTTCTATGTTTAATAGGAAACTAATCTAAAGATAGGAGCACCACTGATGAGAGCTTCTGGAGCCTGAATAGCTTTCCTCTGTGTGCTCGGGGACACAGCTCACCTGACCATGATTTTGGTAGGCTGTACTTTAAACAGAGGTGGTGTAACAACCATAGCTTTCTTTCGGGCCCAAGAACCAGTTAAAATGGTCCTGTTTTCCCACTCACTACCATTATTTTAAAAAACTGAGCTCGGGAACAGAACTCCTTAAAGTTGCAAAGAATACAGCAAGGATGTCAGCTAATTTTTTAAGTTTGGTTAGCAACCTTTTCAAGTATTTGTTATATTGCATAAAGATAGTTTGGATTCTAGACACCCTGCAAAGGTTTTTTAAGAATTGTACATCATTTATTACTGTGTAAAACCTTATTTACTCAATTTGTTTCATTTTTCTCATGTGTAAGTGAAGAAAATATTTACTTTGTTCAAAAGTGGTTTCTGAGGCTGAACTTAATTCATATGTGTAACTAGGTTTGGTGTTTGGAAGGTGCCGTACAATCATTACTTATTAATAGCAGGACCTGCAGAAGCAATGCATTATTTATATTATCTGTGGGTGACTTGCAACTATTTTCTTGTGTTTGGATGAGAAATGTTCAAAAGTATGGTCAGCTGATTTAATCCTTTTTCCTACTATACCACCAAACATATAATGGAAGATTATTTTTTAAATAGCATTATGCCCTTAGTCATCTTTCTTAAACCAATGCTTAAAAGAATGTCACGTTAGGGCCGGTGTGTCTTTGATTTCTGTGTGATGGCTGGTTACTGTCTGTTGACTAGGAACAATGTATGGAGTAGTACAATTAGCCAGGATAGATATGAAGTACCAAGTTGTTCCCATATAGAGTAATTCCAGGCATGGGATTAGAAACTCTTCAAAGCTAGAGTGTATGAAGTTTCTCCCCGATAATTCATTCAACCATTGAGATTTCTTTCACTGCAGAACAGACTTAAGGCTTGGCCCACTAAACTCTTAGGCAAACTGTTGGGATGTCTATTGAAGCCAAAGTCACCCTCAGAGAGATTTAGTGCTGCTCTCTTGCTTGCCAGTCCCCATGGCCCTTTCAAAGAGCTCTGTTCCTGTAGTGTCTTTGCTGCAGCCACCTCAGCTCCCCTAAAAGGGGGTTGCAAATGATGGAGGGGAAAAAACCCCACACAGCATAATGTAAATTAATGCAGACAATGTCAACATTAATTTATGACAGAGATGCATGAGGAATAGAGGGTTGAAAGAGTGGTGGTGCGTAACACAGTATTTCCTACATCCCTTTCTCCTGCAGCACCTGAAGGAGGGCTGCCACAGCAGCAGTGGATCATAGCACAGAGCTGGTACTCTTTCCCTTTCTGACATGGCTACTTTGAGGCCTCATGCACAGACAGGATCAATCAGACAGACAGAAAGCTGCTGCTCACAAAGCTGGCTTAGTTCAACACAATTGCCATTAGAGTGTATTCAAAAAATAATTAAGAAGCTTTTAGCACTGCAATTCCTATTAGTGAACAAAGTCATGTTGCTAGTCCCAGGCATGTCAGAATTGAGGCTTGTGAGCAATAGTAAAGAATGTTTCTGAAACTTTTGCTGTTTGTTCCTAAAGCTATACAAATCTCCAAAACCAGCATAATCTTGGAGAATGAAACCAAATATTCTGACACTGGTACTCTTCATACTAAGTGTAAAGTAGCTGTTTGGATTCATCTCCACCCCTAAAAATCTCCAGCCCTGTTTCTGTCTGTTACGCACTTTGGTTTTTAATTCTGGATTTAAAATAAGTAAATCTCCCCATGAAAGTGAAGTATTTTATCTATGTAGTGAGATGATAAACCCACTGAAGTCAGCAGTCTTATTTTGCCCCAGTAGGAGTGTACTCTGTACATGTGGTTTTAAAACTCAGATTTGCACATGCATACTAGTGAACCTGAGATACTCATATATAATCTTTTAAACGTTATTTAGGTTTGGTTTGTGTTTTTTTTTTTCCCCTGTAAAACAGAGAATTGTGGCTGTAAAATAGGCATAATATTTGAAAACCATTCTAACTTGGGATGATTAGGAGCATATGTTGACTTTTTAAAAGATTTAGCTTGAAAATCTGTTGGTTTGTGTTTTCCTAGACAGTTGTTTGGGTTTTTTTTCTTTTTTTAAAAAGTATTTTGAAGTTAGGTAAAAAAAATATGTGATAAAATTATGAGTCAGGTTGTCAAAGCAAAAAAAATCCTAACAGGTATACATGCTAGAATAATGCATTGTTTTATTTTTGCAACATCTGACTCATTATTTTGATAATGTATTCTGCCAAGTTCAAAGTTTCCTTACACAGAGAGCTATATGAAACAACCGTGCTTCAAACCATTTTACTTCAATTGTAGTAACAGGTTTTAGAGTTTAAATCATTAACAACCTCTGTGTGAACTTTTATCCAAATGACCGCAAGTCACAAAGAGAGCACTTCCCTTTCACGAAGTACCTTTTGTGCTTTTAGTGAGACCAAATCCCTCTTCTATTTTTTTTCCCACCTTCATGTCAGTCTTTGAAGGAAGATGTGTGATTTGTGAAGTAATGAAAGTGTGTATCAGTTAATGAAAACCGCTATCCTGGCTTCATATTGCACACTGGAATTGCTTTAGGATAAAGCTTTGTCTACCTGCATTACAGCAGGAAAAAAAGTAAATTTCAGAAGTCCAGTGTGCTGTGTGTACTGTAGGAGTATCGTGTAGCAGTGAAACCAACCATTAGGGGTGACCTAATCTTGATTTCCTCACCCCCTCCCCACACGCACTTCTCAAGGAGTTGTGAGTTTCATGCTGCTTGCTTTCTTTCCACTTTTTAAAACCTGCACTAGAAACTGTCAGTACCTGATACTGGAACAGCATATCCACATCCTAACTTCCCCACCTTCCTTCGTTGTTTATTTTGTACACTTACTTTGGCACGGAGGGAGTTGTGTCTAACCACCCTCTCCCCCCACTACTGAAGTTCAGTTCCAGTAAGCCCCTCTGGCCCCTGTGCTTTGTGAAGGAACAGCTGAACACATCCAGGAAATTCTATGGGGTTAGCTTTGCACTAGTACAATTTTTCTTTTCTTACACAGGAAGACAAAACGTCTTAATTTTTAAAAGGCTTGTTATTATTTTGTTTCCCACCAGAAATGAGGAAATCACAGTGCGAATGGCTGAGACCCACAAATATCCCCCCCCACACACACACATTTTTATTTTCTTTCTTTCCTTTTTTATTTTTAATTTTTTTGTATTATTTTTTTAAGAGCGCATTAGGAGCGGGCGCAGGACTGGGGAAGCGCATCCTCCTCCTGCACCCAGCGCCGCGCCCGGTGGGGAGCGGGGGCAGCGGCCCCTTTGCTCTCCCCGGGCGTGTGTGTGTGTGTGTGTGCGCCCGTGTGCCCGCCCGCCGGGGTGTGTGTGTGCGTGTGTGTCCCTGTCTGCCTCTCGCTGCCTGCCTGCCTGCCTGCCTGCCGCCCGCGGGCGAGCCGTGAGCGCCGCCGCTGCCCTTTGATCCCGGCGTTAGTGTTAGTTAGGGGCCGGCAGGAGCGCGGGGCGCAGCCCTCGGCACCGCCGCGCCAGCCCTCGCCCCGGCACGGCGACCGGCCGCCGCTCGCCCGCCGGGAACACATCCCCGGCCGCTGAGGGATACTGCGACCGGGGACAAGCCAGGTGCACGACCGGGTTGGGGGTGGGGGGTGGGGGGGAAGAGGAAAAAGAAAAGAGAGAAGGGGAGAGGGAGCCCTTCGCGGTGGCTCCGGGAAAACCAGCTTCAAGCCCCCTTTCCCCCGGCGAAGAGGGAAAACCCGCCCCGGTTAGCAGCTCCCCCGGGGGCCCCGGCTTTGTGCCTGTCTGTGCCCCCCCCTCCCGGTCTTATTTGATCTCCCGTTAAACCAAGGAGGAGAATGTGAAAAAAGGGGGAAAATGCCCAGGAGGAAGCAGGAGCAGCCCAAGCGCCTCTCTTCACGTAAGTGCCCCCTCTTTTTGCCATTTTCTCCTTCCTCCTCTCCCCGTCTCCTCCTCTGCAGCCGCCTCCGTCGTTTCGTGCATTAGTTTAGGGTTACAGAGGTGAAACTGACAAAGACACAGCCTGGGTTATTCCTCTTTTAGGTCTGAGCTAAGGCAGCCATGTTGGTGATGAACAGCCTTGTGCCCTTTTAATTTTTCCTCTCTCTCTCCTTTCCCCCCTTCTTTCTTCGCGTCTCTCGCCCTTTCCTCCCTCTCCCTCCCCTCGCCCGTGATTGTGCATTTGTGCTGGGGGGGGGGGGGGGGGGGTGCGGGGGGGATGTGTGTGTGGGTTTCTCTTTGGAGCTGGCGGGAGGAGGGGGGGGGTTCTGTTTTATTGGGGTGGAGAGGGGGGCTAGCACCGGAGGGGAGGGCGGCGAGAGGGGAAGCGGCTGCTGGCGTCTTGTGCGGAACCAGCCGAGAGGTCCGTCCCCAGCTAAAGGTTGCGGCGGGGCTGGGCGGCCCGGGAGAGGTGGGGAGACTGGCGGCGGCCGCGGAGGGGGCTGGTGGCAGCGGCGGGGCACCCCTCACCGACCCCACGGCCACCCCGTAGGGGGCCCGGGCCGCCGGCGGCGGCGGGGGAGGGGGCGGCGGGGAGGCAGACCGTGGCAGGCGAGGTCCCTGCAGAACAGGGAGAGGCGGCGGCGGGCTCGGGGCTCCTCCTGGCCGCAGTGAAATGAAGGGTCAGGCGAGACTCAGGCTTCGGTAGCGCTGCCCCAGACGAGAGCAGCAGAGCACAGGGCTAAAGTGCATCCCGATCCTCCGCCTGCGGGCACCCCCTGCGCACGCACACACAGACACACATCCCCTGACACAGCTCACCCTGCCCTGCTCCTTCTCGTTCCCTTCCCCCTCCCTGCCTATTTTCTCCCCTCTTTGCAAAACAGTTAACTTTTCTCCCGCTCGCTCTCCCCCCTCTGCTTCTATTAAGCGCTCGGCAGCGATGGAGAGGGAGGCGGAGGGGAGGGGAAGGAACCTAAAAATACCCTGCCCCTGCTTGGCCCCAGGGTTGGTTTAAGGAAAGCGGGGGGTGGATGGCGGGGTCATTTGTCTGTCTCTGGCACATCTGCTCGGAGCGTGCCTGCAGCCCCTCGGCGCCGGGCGCGGGGCAGGGCAGGAGCTGCGCTGCCGGTGCGGGAGCCGGGCTCGGTCACCGGGAGTTCAGCGGGGCGGCCCCGGCCTCTGCCCTGGGGGCGCCGCTGCGGGCGGAGCGCGGCCCGTCCTCCCTGCGCGATGCGGCCGAAGGAGCCGGGGCACCGCTGCCCCCCGCCCCTCCAGCACCGGCACATGGGCCGGGGGGGTCGGCGCAGAGGGGCGGGGGGCGAGATGGGAGTAGGGGGGCGGCACTTGCAGCCCCGCAAATATTTCTTTCTCCTTTCCCTTTCCGCTGGAGTCGAGTCAAGGGCTTGACTTGTGGTGGGGTTTGCTGGGGCGGCGACGGGGGGGGATGTTGGTGGGGTTTTTTTCTCCCTTCCCCTCCTCTCGCCGCTTGCCCCCGCGTAGCCCTTTCGCGGTCCGCCCGCTAGAGGAGCCGGGCCGGCAGCCCCGGCGATAATTCCCCGTGCAGCAGGGGCCGGCCGGGGCGGCTGGCACCGGGGAGGCGGCGGGAGCGCGGCGCCCGCCTCTGCAGCGGGCGGGGGCAGGGGCCAAGCCCGGGCGCGCAGGGCCTTGCGTGGCCCCGGAGAGGGGCGTTTCGGCGCGGGCGGGCTGGGCGAGCGTCGCCGCCGCCCCCCCCCCCCGTTCGGCAGAAGCCCCTGGGGGAGCGGGGAGGCGAAAACGGGGCGGGCGGAGGCGGCGGGGCGGGCGCTGCGGCCGGCCCGGCGGCTGACCTTGCCCTCGCCCCCGCCCCGGTGCGGCTGCCCTCCGCCTGCCTCTCGGGCTGACATCAAACCTGGGCTCCATTTTAGCTCGCTCGGGCGTGCCGCTCCCGTGCGCGGCTCCGGCGCCGGGCTCTGGTCCGCCCCTGCCTCCGGGTTGCGCCTGAGGCTCCCCCGGCCTCGACCTCCTGACCGCCCGCGCCGGGGGAGGCCACGGCTTTTTCTGGGCCGAGGAACAATTGCCTGCATTGTGCAAAGCGAGCTGTGCCTGTGCTGTTTGTTTTGGTTGGGTGTTTTTTGGTTGTGGGGTTTGTTTTTTTATTATTTCTTTGTTTGGGGTTTGTTGGTGTTTTTTTTTAAGCGCACGGCCTAATTTTCAGTTCTTTCGGATTATTTTTTTTTAGTTCATGGGAGTTTTTTCCTGCTATGTGAAACACACACATGCTCTATGTCCCACACAAATGCTACTTTTGGATGGGATTTTTAAATTTACTTTCTTTTACAACTAGATTGCATTGGATTAAAAACTATTCTTTGACGATAATAATAGTGATAAAAATATAATAGTAGATATTTCCGCAGTAATTGTGGGAATACCGTTGTAGCCTGCAGTCCTGCAGATTCAGAAAATACCTTGGAATCCATTGTATTCACTGTGTAAATGCTAATAATATTTATTTATTTATTAGCAACGTGTTGCTTTAATGAGTACTCCTTGTAAAATACTTTTTTATTCTACAGTATCTGCTGGTTTTAGCAATACCTTTCTTAGAGGAACAGTGTGTGCATTTCAATTTTGAAGTGTTAATGCTGGCAGAAGAATGTAAAGTGCGCCATGCATAACTAGCAAGAAGATGGCAAATACTGTGCTTAAGCTTAACTCTGCCCTGTTGTGGGTATCACCGTGTGACTCATTCCAAATCACAGAATTACATAATCATTCTGGTTGGAAAAGGCCTTTCAGATTGAGTCCAGCTGTAACCTAAGTTATGTGACAGGCTGCTGCTGGTGCATGGATGCTCCACCCAAGTGGTGTAGTGTCTTACTGAACCCCTCTGTCATGGTTTGGATTTTGTCACGATGGTTTTGGGAAATAAGTAGTAAGATGTGGATACACAGAATAATTTACAAATGTTACAATGTAACTTAGTCTGGCAAGGCCTGTGGACTCTCCCATAGCTTCCATAGGAAGTCATGTTCTCAGGATCCTCTATGCCTTAATCAGTGTCTTATAAATTGTTACATACCCTGAAATGTACCTGAGGAACGCTGTCACACTGCTTGAAGTGACAGTGTGCAGCTGCTGCTGACCAGGACCCTGATTTCATACTGCTGTCCATTCTCTTCATTGGACAGCCCGCAGTGTAAATTTCGGGGAGAAGAGTGCGCTGCCAAGTGGTGAAGAAGCTCTCTGTGGAAGTCTTCTGGAGATGTATCCGGCTGTTGCAACAATGTAACTTAGTTTCAAGGAAGTTCCTAGATACTGAGACTTGAGTTGTTAATGGGAAAAAGGGATTGGTATTAGATGCAGTAATACTGTCTTTTGGTGGTATCTACTTAAAAGGGCAAAGTGAAGGTTGAGCTTCCAGTCATTGAAGTTGTTTACAGCATAATTTAGTTTGGAAGGGTCCTGTGGAGGTTGTCTGGTCTAACCCCCAGCTCAAATCAGGATGAACCTCGGGGTTCAGTCAGGTGGATGGGCCCTTTGAGCCTCCCATATTGACGTGTATTGTAAGTGGAGTTTCGCATGTGTGAGGAATTTGGGTTTTGGGAACTGTTTAGTCACAGCTGCCAGCAGAATGTCTTCACTCACACTTTGTGAAATACAAAAGAGGGTGCGTCGTTTTTAATTTGAGATACAAGTGAATGAAGAGAGGACTTAAGGAGTTCTTGGATAGACAATGGCTCATTCATAGCCAAACTAAATACTATGGCGGCATGGACTCAGTTTACAATGACAAAGTTAGATCTATAAGTTAAGAATTTTCCCAGTGCATGTGTATCTATGATTACTTTTGGATGTCACTAACTCAGACAAGTCAATTCATTTTTACTGGAATGTTTAAAGGAATTTTGCTCATTCCCTAGTGTGTGTGTGCTAGGTTGCTTTTTTCCCCCCCTCAGCTATTTCAGTATTTAAGTATCTTTTCCCTCATCTATTCAATTCAGTCAGAATCTCAATTCAATCAGAGTCTCTAACATGTATTTGTAAGTACAATATTACTCTGTTTTTCTTCTCCTTTTTGCCATTCCATTCTACCTCACACTATGCTTTTCTGAGAATTTCTGCAAGTCTGTTTCCTCTGAACTGCACAAATGTGAGTTGGAGGAGTTCAGCCTGAAAAGTAAAAGTTTTGGGAAGGTTTGAGGCACTCAAGTAAATGTCCAAGATCTAGACCACTACATTGCCTTAAGCTGTAGCAATCGATGTTCCATGGGGTTTGATTCTGTCTCAGAGGCTTGTAAGCTGAGCACTTTGTGAATGAATGCCATGATGCCATTTATGCAAAGCTTACATATACTGTAGAGCATCAGGCAGAATTAGATGCTACATTGAGAAATCTGAACTACTACTACTATCTGAAGAATGTGTTTAATGTAGAACAAACTGCAAAGGTATTTTCTGTTGGATTTATTTTGTTTAAGGAGGAGATGCAGAATTGATACAATATTTGTTTCAATATCAAAAACTAGGTATGTGATAATGAGGGGTCATAACTCTTCTTGCTTTCATGATCAGGTATAGTGTTAGATATTCCAGATACTGTGTTGAAGTGCTCAGCTGTTTCTGGAAAATAGAACAAAACAAAACATAAAAACCCTAAACTGTGAAGCTTTTTATTACATTGTTTTTTATTGCTGGATTATATAATCAGAGTGTTAAGAAAATACTGTCAAACAAGTAAATTAACAGTGATTTAGAGTTTCTTTCTCTTTTATTTCTGCAGCTTGCTTCATTTGATACTTTCTGATAACAAGAGAGGATGTGTTGCATGGATTTTTCAAAAGACTTCCCAGTGTCAGGAAAGCCTTTACTATCATTCGGCATTTGAGAGTTGCCTCCAAGACAAAAGGCTTTTGCCAGAAATGGAAATCCTTACCTTTTAATAGAGTTTATTATCTTACTAGCAGACATTGCATGTACAAGGGGAAGCTTGTAACATATTTTCTGTTTACTCTTTTTAACCTCTTTCCACTGCAGGGATCATGATACAGCTCACTGTCTGCAAGAGGATCCATGTAGAGAAAATTATTATTCTTAGTATGATTAGATTAATAATTTAATTCCTGCCATCATGGTTGTCGTGGTGGTACTGTAATGCACCTCTCAGATGAACAGCAGCCTCTCAGTGGATTGAGTAGCATCCTCAATATTCCACCTGAAAGCGCTTCTTATTTTATCCCAAAAGTCATCACAGACTTTTCTGAAATACCTTCTCCCTTTATGGGGATTCTTTCTGACATGTGAAGTCTCTGTCTCTTTAAATTTGTATGCTTTTTTTTTTTTTTCATTCTACACAAACTAAGTCACTTGTATCAAATAATTCAATGATCAATGTCTAAAGCCATTCAATGGCAGACTACTTCTTAGTGCTGTCTGGTAGTACAAAATAAGAATAAATCATGGTAGAGTATAAATTGGACTACCAGAGAGTCAGCGCTGTGTTCATTAAGCTATTTAAGTCTTTAGGATCTTATGAATTAGATTTTAGAGGGGGTGGGGGTGCAAAAGATCATAGAACAAAACCACAAACTTTTCAGTTGGCCAAACAGGAAAACCTTCAGGTAGAGCAGTGGAACAGGAAATGTAAGAACATGCAGACAGAATGCATTTTTACTTCTAAATTTTAAAACAGATGAAGAAAGGGTATGACGTAATCTTTGTAACAGAGTTATTGTTGTCCTTTTCATATGTGAGAAGGCAGGAGTAGGAGGAATTAAGTTTAGGAAGAAAAAAAAAAAAAAAAA
Source organism: Apus apus (assembly GCF_020740795.1). Taxonomy (NCBI): domain Eukaryota; kingdom Metazoa; phylum Chordata; class Aves; order Apodiformes; family Apodidae; genus Apus; species Apus apus. The sequence continues at coordinate 56,506,473 of NC_067285.1, read as the reverse complement.
AAAAGAAGAAGAGCCAGGAGGAGGTAGCTGTTCAAAGTGAAGTATTAGTAATTTCCTATAATTTAATCAGACCAGATCCCAGAGCAAGATAATGAGAGCATGACCTACAAAAGAGGACTTTTTGGAAGTTAAAAGGGTTTCTAACATCAAGCTTCACAAGGCATGTGATTTGTCATGAAGCACCATATAGAGGGTGTTTTTTCTTTCACATTGCAAAGAAATAATATATACATTAGATCAGATGGTTAAGGACACCTAATATGGCTTATGCCTGGAATCCTTTTACTGTTAAAGCTGCTAAACTACTCCAGTCATGCTTGAAGAGTGTGGCTTCTAGATAGTGTTTTGTTGTTTCTAGTATACTCTTTTTTGTTGCCTTGTTTGCCATTCATGGCACAAGATTTGTATCATTTAGATACAAAACATTCAAAATGTATGGAGGCTGAAGTATGTATGTTTTACAAAAATAATAACGTACAGAAAATCTGGGCCACAAATTAGCTAGCAGTATGCAATAGAATCCAGTTTTCAAGGGGGTAGATGGAGTTTTCTGCCTTTCTCTTTCTGCCCCCAAAGTAAAACTTATTTTTATTCCACTTAAAAATGTTTTCTATAAAGTGTGATGAAGAAGAATAAATTATATTGAGGTGAAGATAAAACAAAACACCTCAAAAAGATGGATGATATTGCCTTCTCCAAGGATATTAAAAAAAAAAAATCAAGTGTAGTTAAATAATAAATCTCAGACTTGGCCCTTACTTCAGTTGAAAGCATGCATGTGGTGGAGTACAGTCAGCATTGGTTCTGCACATAAGTATTGCATTGTGGCTACTTCAGTGAAGGATTTAGCAACATGTATCCATAAGCTCACAAGAGAGCTTGTCTGTCTTCAGGTTTTTCTCTTTTACAGGCTAACTTGGGGTCACAATTATGGAAGTGTTATGCTTCCACAGACAATTTCTCTTTTCTTCATGTACCTTTAGTAAAATTTCCAGGCTGGTAGCCTTTTTGGTCTAAACTCCAAATGTATTGAATGCTCCGTCTGAACCTCTCAGCTTAGTAGTTTACCTCCATTCCTTACAGTTTCTCCTGCCTTTTAAGGGATTTCCTGCTTGTGGTGTAATTACTTTGAGTTGTAGAATCCCAAATTAGGCCTAACACTGAGACAAGCCTGTTCTGTTTTGCAGGTTAAGAATTTACACAGTTCAAGTTTCATTACTTTGGAATAATGAAAGAGTTACAAGGGATTTTTTTTAATATTTTTTTTTTTTGAGAAACGTGCAATAGGGAGAGAAAAACTGAGCTGCATAAATAGTCCTTTGCCTCCTTCATTTTGGTACTTAGCAGTGGGGATGGAAGCTGGGGAGGAAAAAATGAGTAGTGCTGATGGTACAGTAAACCAAGAGAGAGAGGGTTTTATGCAAGACTGATGATTTCTCTGCTGTTTATTCTAAACTTTATTAGAAATAAAAGGGTTAACAAATGGTAGACATCTTGTAATGAATGATTTAATTGGCAGTTTCAGAAAGTGAAATTAGGCTCCAGACATCTTCACACTTTTGTTTCTTTTATTTGGGATATCCTCTCACTAGGGTAGAAATATAATTTCTGAAGCAACTCCAAGCAAGCTACTGTTATCATCCCCTTGATTTCTGCATGGTCCTGTCTCTAGGGATTCCCTTGCTCAAGAAGTATCCACAGTTCTTCTGGCCCTCATCTGGGTTTTCCTGCTTGGATGTGGTTTTTCCATATTTCAGAGCTTACTGAGCAGGTCTGCAGGATCTTAAGTTTTAGATAAAAGTTTCTGTAAGGGAGAAGATTGGCATAAGCTTACTTTAAAGTTACAACTTCCTATTTTAAGTGAGTGTTTTGGACATAGATTTTGGTGTCAGAATTTGTAAGATGCTGTATAAGGACAAAAAAGAGAATTCTGGTGAATTCTTAAATGGCAAGTAGCTTTAGAAATATGCATTAAAAGAATGTATTACTTTAACAAGGGTGTATTTAGCTTAATGAGTGATTGCCTTGTGTGAATTTATTAACAAACACAACTTATTTGCAAGCTACTTCTAGATTTCGCTTAGACCTTTGTAGTAGTACAAATAATTACTCGTTTAAAAAAAATCACCTCAAAAAGTAAAAGAAGAACAGATCTTGCACAGATAGATGAGAATACAGTGAAAAGTAGGTAAGGAACAAAGAGCGTGGCAGGCAAGTGGATTTAGATAGCAGCTGGTGTTGTATCTGTGTTTGCTTTCTTTCCTGAAGCATAGCCAGTCTCTACCCTTGTAGACCACGGTGCCAAATCTGGACCTGGCAACTAGTGACTGAGGACCCATTTCTTTATCTGTGTTTGGAGCAGAAATTCCCTTTATCTACCTCTGTATTTCTAGCACTTGGAGCCCATGAAGAGCCCTTCTCAGGCACCAGTATCAGCATAACAGCCTAGAGCTGCTCTAATTGCTGCTGCCCCCCAGGCTCTCACCCTGCTCCTTGTTCTGGAACGGAAGGGCTGACATAATCCTTTTGTCAATTCTTCGTTGCCAAAGGGAGTTCTTTGCACAACGAATAACTCTGAAGAGGGCTCTTCTGCCCACCTTGAGGTACTTTTACATTGCCCTTAAGGTCTAAATAGACTTCACCATAATTGTTTATATTGTCTTCCTGCACAGTGCTGTGCCACATTGAGATAACAAAGCAAGCTCTAAATAAGCTACCTTGTGTAGGCGAGGCAGTTATCACAGCAGTCTACCCAGGTTAATTCAGCTATAATACTTGCGGGTATACTCAAGCTGGCTCAGAAATCACTACATAGCAGTGTGTTATTTAGTATAGACATACTCTCACGAGAATCAGAGTTGTTGTCTTTGAAGGCATTTACTAGCCTGCATGAAAAGTGTTGGTAAAGCCCACAGAGTTTTCAGCCAAGAAATGCACTTTGAAAAAATAAAATCAAATCCCACTGCCATTGGCACACTTGTTTGTTTGTTCAGCAGAAAAGTCAGCAGTGGAATGGACATGAACATGAAACTTCCCCTTTGCTTCTAGCTATTTCTCTGCATCTGAGTTTTAGGTGGATTTTGGAGCAGAAGGTGGAAACAGGTTGCTGTCATTTATTCTGTGTCTGTGCCCTAAGTAGCCATAGCATTAGTTTCTTGTACCAGGAGCTTGGCACAGAATTCAAAACATCTTTAAAATAAGTTTTGAGGAATGTTCACTTTTTATTCAGTGCTTGTCCATTAATTTTGTGACCTCTGACTTTTCGTAAATTTGAAAACTGAGACAGTGCCTTAAACAGTGTGAGTGAGAAGTGTCTATTCCACGTGGAAAGGTCTGCTTCTGTGTGTTCACCTACCACTAGGAGTAGCTTCCTAATCCTCTCTTATTTGGCTTTGCTTGTTAACCCCAAGCAATCCTCTCAGGAACAGAGAAAGCAGCTGTCTTTGGTAGCAAACACAGCAGGACGAAACAAGCACTTTTTGAAGCTTTCCTTAGATGCCTTACTATAATATCAACCTCATGGGAGGAATTAGAAACACAGAGAATATAATTTGCCATGTTTTAATCTGACTGTGGGAGAGAAGGAAAAAAGAAATTATAGAGGACTGTGACTTACAGGAAGGAACAATTTCAGTATCTGAAACCTATACCTTTTGTTTCTGAACCGGTTGGAAAGCTAATGTACGTAAAGCACCTCAGGTGAGTAACAGGACAGAGTAAAATGGTAAATCAGGAGCACATTATTTACAAAAAATATAGAGCAGGAGAAGCTGCATGTAGCAAAAATAAATAGAAACTAGTAAAAAACAAAGGAGATATTTATTTAAGCAGGTACACTGGTCTGATGTCACCTGCTATGGTTGAATTCTGGCACACATACAGTCTGTGAGCTCTTCACTTTGTGACCTGTTAGGGTCACAACAGGGATAATTAAAGGCACTCTAGCAGCCTGATCTGAGGCTTTCCATGTTTTGTTTGTTGTTATTGCAGTCTACATATGAAGGTGGCATAGGGATTTCTAGTTGATTTTATTGTTTCATTTACTTTATTGGTCACTGAAACAACCTTCATAAATGTGTTCTAAAGCATCCATTCCATATATTTTCAAAGTCTTTTTCTGAGAGTCAAAATTTTGAGTGGTTAGTGTGGGGTTTTCTCTTTCTGTATATTAATAAAAGGGAAAGAAAGTTCACAGTATTTGCTGTCACTACCTTTCCAACTTCAATATTTAGAATGAGATTACTTCACTGAGTTCCACCTAGCCTTATTTCTAAACTAGGACTTACGTTTATTATCAGCAATGGGCCAGCTTTGCAGCCTTGCTCTGATCTCCCTTGTGCTGCTAGGGTGATGCAAATGTTACGGAAGTTGCCTTGGCCTTCCCAGATGGGGATTCTCCTTGCATGGGAATGTTCCTTGGAGAGAAATAATAATGTTGATTCATGCATCTTCATATCACTGCAACTTGGAATAGACTGTGAATCAGAGATGGAAAGGGTCAGAGGTGAAGCCACAGCTGGAACACACTTGGATCTACTTATTGCTAGTTAACAGCCATTTCCAGCTGCTGTTGATAAGTCATTCTCCAGGCTGAGTCTAGATTAGAAAACACAAGGGTGAATCAGGGCACTGTAAAAGCTCAAGCTGTATTCCTCTCTTGCCAAATACGTGTTGCACAGGAGAGAACCTGGCCCTGTGCATAAACTGGATAGAAGTGTCTGGATTATTGAATATGTAGCAATTCTTCTGAAACAAGTGGAATTGTTTTTGCCAGAATCCACTGGAGCTGTTGGGAAGTTGAGATATCTTATTCATGCTCAGAGAAGGAAAAAAGTGAGCTGACCAAAAAAGTCAAAGTAAGCATAGGTCAGGATGTGTAACAGTGCATCGTATCATCAAGGCAGGCAAATGCAACCACTTCGACAGTTTTTCAAACTCCAATGTGTTCTTTATATGAAGAGCAGCCAGCCAGCCTCCTGCAGCAGTAAAGAGGCAGGAACATGAGGCTGAGTTCTTCTTCCTTCCTTAGAAGCTAGCTGGGTTAACTTTGTGCTCAGGAGATTAAAACCTCCCTTTGGCAGGCAAGAATTTTTCTCTTGCTATTTTAATGGTGCTGTAAGTTATAACTGTGTTCCTCAGAATGGTTTTTTGGGTCCAAGAGTTCTAGACTACAAGAACAGAACTGTTGCGGGTTGTATGATGGTTTTGGGGATGTTATGTAATCTCCATCTTTTTTGAGTTCTTGATTATTTTTTTTCTTTTTTTCCTGTGATTCAACAGGAAGTTCTCTTCAGAGATTCTTCACACCTATTAGGAGAGCTTCACAGACAGCTGTTTTTTGGTTGGCTGTTTTTTTTCCCATTTAATCCTTGTGTAGTGCTACTACACTGGTAAGGACTAGTTTTCTTCATTTTTCTCAAAAGCATTTGTGATATAATCACTGCTTTTATTATTGATAATTTTTCTCTTTTTTCACCGTTTGCCAGTCAATATTTATAGTAAGTTTTCTGGACCAGCTAGAGAAGATTGGTCAGGAAAGGTAGGAAAGTAGAGAAATACCCATTTATCATTTCGGTAATAACACTACTTTATCAATGTCACTCCCTGAAGACTACTGGCAGTTTTTAAAGTTAATAGAATGAGAAGTTATTTGAAACTGGTTCAAGAGAAGACACAGCATGCCTTTAATCCATTGGATAGAAGAGGAAATGTGAAGGTTGCCATTTGTATTACTCCTGACTGTGTTGGTCTGGCTTTGGAAATTAGAGCCAATAGTCATGGAGAAAGCAGATGAGAAATACCATGTTCTTCTGTAGGTCTTTTGTTTACTCTTTCCGCTGCGAGTCTCCTGGACTTTTATTTTCTACAGTAGTGGTTAGACACCAGAAAGTGCTCTCAGGGATTACCTTGTGCCTGAGAGGTACTGAAGCTGTGCTGGGCTTACACTAGTCTGTCCCTGTACAAATCCTTATGGGAGTTCTCTGCTTCTCAGTTCCGGAGCTTGACTATGGCTTTGAAGAGGTACAGGAAGCCAGATCTATTTCACAGTCCTTTTTATTTAATAACTTCTGTGTGTAGAGGAAGAAGGTTGCTATATCGTAATCGTTTTGGATTCAGCTTCTGTGTCATTAGTCAGGTATTTTCTGTTCTCCTTTCCTGGAAAACTCTTATAATTACCAGTGAGAGAATAAATATGGAAAGGGAAAATTTACCTGAAATCATGTGCATCTACCTTGCCATAGCTGTAATATTCGATTTTGAGCCCAGATCAGCTCACTGGCAAGAACAAGGACCTTCTGTGGCATTCTCATACTCTGCTGGCACCTGTGAGGGTTGCACTGTTCTTCAGGTTCCCACCAGGGGCACTAAAGCATCTCTGCCTTGAAAATGAAGTCATTAGCTGCAGAGCTTCAGAAGTATTTGCTTGTCTTTTCCTTGCCTTGTGTGTTAATGCTTTCCTCCTATTGTATAGAGGCAGGGGGAGTGTGTGGCTTGGGGAGGAAGATGGTTTGGACTTCATAGCTGAAGTGACACTGGAAACTTTGTGCCTTGTTTGCACTAGCTGTGGCATTTAAGTGGGCTGAGGGACCACTGAGGGTGGTGTACACAGCAAGAGTAAACATGGGGACAGCAGCCTCACATAATGAGAGCAGGAGAGCTTTATTTTCTAGAGCTATTGCTTAGGTGTTTAGATACGTTAAGAAAAAAGACTGTTGAAACCTCGTTTATAGTAATTAAGGGTTTGCTAGTATTTGAAATAGTTGTTTTTAGTAAGGTACAGATTGTCTTTTCGTACTGGTAATGTAAGGATGAAAAAACCCCACCACATTTACACAAGATTAAAAATCAAAGAAGCAGGTAATTGACCAATTTATCAACCTTAGCAGACAATTGTTTCTGATACATCATGGTAGCTATGGTAAATTTACTCTGGATTGCTTAAGGGCACAATCCTATATGGTGTGTACAGCACATGAGGGCAACTTCTTGGAACGAATGGATGAAGGAGCAGGTAATCAGCCAGTGTGGTTTGGGTGCTTTGATTAGCCTTTTGGTCAGTTGCTTTTCGCCTAGGAAAGTTTGGAATTGCCCTGCACAGCACAGCTCAGAGCAAGGGTGTTTTATGACTTCTTCCTGGAGCTTTTAGATCAATTTTAGTCTTTCGGGTAATGTGAGAACTTTTTGTAAACTTACGACCCTTTCCAGGCCATAATGCTAAATTGCAACTGTGAGTGATTTATTTTCATTGCAAATTGTATGCAACAAAGTGGCACGTTTGAGCACTTCCCACTGTGGTGAGCCACTTTTGCCAGCTAAACTTGCAACTTCTCATCCACTTCCTTTCCAGCTGTAAGGGTGACTAAAATCATGTTGCTGTGGTGATCTTGTCAGTTATAAATTACTAGCCCTACTAAAATGAGTTGCACATATTGAGGGTATATGAGTGTTACAATAACCTGTAGCATAAGCAGATAGCTTTATTCTTGGCTGCTATAAACGGTGAGGAACATGTGAGGATTCTTGTGCCCACTGTTTACTGTTGGGGTTGTGACTGTGCTGAGGCTTGCAGTGCATTTCAGGCAATGAAGGTGCATTTTGTTGCAGTAAAGAGTTGGGGCAGCTATCACTGCATCCAGTTCTGGGGAGGTGACAGGTCAGGTGCAAGCTTTAATTAAAATGAATTGTTAGCTGATGAAGGCACTGAGTAAGACCAGGCAGTTTATAGATGTTGCTCTAAAACAGATAACAAAACAGAGTGGACCACCAGTTTTGTTACCTAGTTAAATGAAGATTAGAAAGCGAAGCTTTCCTGCCTTTTTTGGCATCTAGCTCTTGCAAAATGTGATTTAAGAAACTGTAGTATTCATGCTTAATGCCTTACTTCAGTTTTGCTATGGAGGCTTCTTTTCATGGGAAGTGCTCTCTACATAAAAGTGATACCTTTAAGAATGCTTTTTCCACTTTTCTCCTGATGTTTGCCAAAGCCTTGTGGACACCACTGACAGCCAAGAAGAATATAATCATTTTAAAATACCTTGAGCCATCCAGTCAGTAGATAGATTCTCTAAATCATGTCTTATGCTTATTCTTTGTCTTGGAGAATGATTGTCACACCACCAAAAAGGGAATGCAGAAAGAAATTGTGCTGGTTTTACTGGAGCTACTCAAGGCAGAAGCCTACCTCTATGAAAATGGATTATCTTCCTTTATTTCTGTAGTTCCATGATCATTCACATGTACCCACCTCTTTCCTTGAAATCCATTGGCTTTTAAGGAATGAAAGGTATAAAGAACTGAGGTTGTTCTGCTTTTTGCTTTTAGATATCTTAATAACTTAGTATGATCTTTCCATTTTTCTCAAGCAGAATTGTTCAAATGAAGGGATCTTTTTATTCCGTAACACCTAAAGAGAACTGTATGATGCTAGATCGAGAGTGATGAGTTACTTCACTGCTTGAGTTCACAGTAGTTGTTTTGTCTGACCATGGTTTTCCTTTCTTCAATCTCTTTTACTTTTGTAAGTCAGGTAAAATTGCAGCCTGAGATCTCATCAGAAAATAAAAATAAAAATTCTATAGTTTGATGTCTTCTACCTGAAGTACACAATAGAAGTCCATGGCCTAGAATCACACACCTACAAGTGAAGTAGCCATTTGGAAATGAGTAACTGAGCCTCCAGTTTGCAGATAGACTATGTTTAAGATAAGGCAGTTTTGTGTTTCTGCTTTGAATTTCCTAATAGAGACACTAGTTCTGTGTTCTGTAAGCAATTTTTCAAAGATTATTCAAAGATTATTAATGACCTGCCAAAGGAATAAAATCTCTTCTCATTCATTGAGTTAATTGTCATTCATGGATGGCTTTAAAATATTATGGATTCCTCTATTGACCATTTAACATTAGTGTGATTAACTCCCATGATAATTTGATCTAGAATGGAAACTAAGTTCCAAAGCTAAGTTCCAAGCTGGTTGTAGCCAGCTTTTCAAAACTGTTTGCTAGAATTGTTTGGGGTTTCATTTCTAATTAAGGCCCATGGTGGGAAATCTTAAAATATTTTCCCTTGCTTAGGAAGTAGGCTGAGATGATAGGTCTTGACTCTGTATGCTAAAGATAATAGAAGTCTTGAGAATAATGTTTAACTCTTCTTTTTTTGGAGGGCCAGCATCCCTGTTACCTTTTGGTGTTTCATACTTTCTCACTGCAACAGCCTGTTGCCATAGACAATCAATCTAGAGCAAAACAAATGAACAAGCAAAGTGAATTTTGGCTAACTAGGAATAAGTTTAAGGAGTTTTTAAACTTCCTTATTACTAAGAAAAGGTAGAATTTCTAATCACTTTTCTGAACTTACCATGTAAGTGAGCCCATAATGGTAAATGTGTGCTGATGTAAATTATACACTACCAGTCCAGGTGCAGGAATATCTCTGGGGAGACTTGTACATGGATCACTTGAACCACCAAAGATTGTTAAAGATGATTCCCATTTCAAATGCAGCAGTGGGAATAACAGTTGATCTCCCACAAATTTAGGTTGTCTTCAAATTTATAATACTGTATTGGAGTCTTAATCTGATATCATATCTGTTTTCAAAAGATCCAGGTGAACCTGAAATACCCGATAAGGCACTTGAATCTCACTCAGAAGTTGCTGCCGAAAGAAGTGTTTGGTTTTATAGCAAAAAATTTATCATATTCTCTGTTTTCATCAGGTAAAAGAGGTGTATTCCTTTGATATGTTAGTGTACGGACTTAAGGTTTTCAGCTGGCCATATTCCTTTAGTGTATATATCAGTCTGATCCTCATCTTTTACTTTATGAAAGGCGTGCCCAAAGTCAACTACAGGTTAATATAGGATGTTCATGAGGGCCTGTGGAAGAAGTTTTCAATAAGGCTGGCTGTGGTATTTTTGCTCAGTCTCCACAAAAGTGTTACAAGAAGAACATCTGTACCATAAAATATGTTTTGTAAGGAACAATGATTTTTCTATGGTTATATGGACACTTTATGTGCTTTATGAATCTGTGTTGGGGCTACTGGCCTTTGCAGCGTAAGCTGACTTCAGGAACACTTGTTCCTTCTGAAAACCTTAATCATAAAAATCAACTGTCATCATCTACTCCAGGAGTTCTAGGTATTGGTCAAGTGTGCTGATGGAAGCTTTTTGTGTAGGATGCTCTTTTCTGGCATACTGCTTGAGAAGTGGTCTTCAAAAATATTCCTCTTCTCTAAGGCCATGTGTATTCCATTCTGTTTTCATAGAATCATAGAATGGATAAGGTTGGAAGGGACCTTAAAGATCATGTAGTTCCAGCCTCCTCACTCTAGACCAGAATGCGCAAAGCCTCATCCAACCTGGCCTTGAACACCTCCAGGGAAGGTACATCTACAGCCTCCCTGGGCAACCTATTCCAGCACCTTACTACCCTTGTGAAGAATTTCTTCCTAATGTCTGACCTAAATCTACACTCTTTCAGTTTAAAACCATTACCCCTTGTCCTATCACTGCCCTCTCTGGTGAAAAGTTTCTCCCCAGCTTTCATGTAGCTCTCTTTAGGTATTGAAAGGCCACAGTAAGGTCTCCCTGAAGTCTCATCTTCTCCAGGCTGAATAGTCCCAGCTCTCTAAGTCTGTCTGCATAGCAGAGGTGCTCCAGCCCTTTGATCATCTTTGTGGCTCTCCTCTGGACATTTCCAACAGGTCCATGTCTTTCCTGTGCTTTGGGAACAAATTCCCCTGGCACTGGGGTCTTCCAAAGCTGCACAATCAGAGTCCACAGGCAGCAAATCCTCTGGCCACAAAATCCCAGTCCACTGGCCAAGTTCACCCCTTCTGGAACCTTCAGGGAATGTTCCACCATGTTCCTCCATGAGTGCAGGGGGACAGCTGCCATCTTGCCATGGGTTGCAGGGAAACTTCTTTCCCGTCTTCCTCACCAGCCACCAGCACCGCTCTCCTTCTCCAGCACAGCTCTCCTCCCCGCAAGTGCCTCTCTGCTCAGGTGTTATAGCTGTTCTTTCGGCGCATCTGTTGTCCCTCTAATGGATCTTTGGCTGGGTTTTGGGAGCAGGGGGAGCTTCTCAGCTTCTTACTGGAGCCACTTCTGGGGCCCTTCCCCCTCTGACAAAAAACCCACCAAACCAGAATGCCTGTTCATTTGGTGCTTAAAATCTCTTGAGTCCCAGTGGAAGCAACATTTCTCAAACACTGATCCCACAGCTACTGACTATAACTTCTTGCCTAGAACAGAACAGTTAATCTTTCTTGGGGGCAAGATGTCGAACATCCATTGTTCTAGGAGTTATCTTTTGGAGAACTTCTTTTGGGAGATATCAGACTTGATGTCATTATAAGGTCCTATCTTGTGGTCCATCAATAGTCCTGAGAACTTTCATCAAGTAGTGACCGTTGACCTTGGGAGAAACCATGTAGTTCTGTCCTCTTCCATGGATACTTAGCTAGTAAAAGAAAATATCTTTTTGGCAGGTAATGAAACCCACTTGACACATTTATTCTGGGACTTGTGGCTGAAATAAAGGATCACTGTCTCTGTTTCTCATCTACAGTGAAATTTTTCTCCTTTGAGGGAAAGGAAATAAAGGCAGTTTTATGTTGTTTGTGACAAGCTTTTTCGGTAATCTGTCCTGCTTCCTTTCTTCCTCTGAAGAGCCCATCACATCTGGATTCTGCCTTTGAGAGGAAACTGAGGTGCTGTACATGCATTTTGACCTTCTGTGGTTGTCTTAACAGTTGGCAAACCCGAATGCAGGGTACTTCTGCACATTCACAGTTGTTTGTGCATATGTGCAAAGCATCTTGAAGAATTCCAGTTACTGCAAGGTAACTAACTTCTTCTAATCTTGTTTGTCTTTGAGCCTTTTTTAAAAAGGCAGTGTTAGAGAAATAGCCAGGTGAATATGCTGAGGTTTTCTTATAAGTAGATTTTTTCAAAGTCACTTTAAGTTAGGGATAAAAGTAGAGGATGTATGCCTTGTCTTTAAAAGCTGTGCTTTTCCCCTCCCTCCAGCTAGGAAAATCATTATTTTAGAAGATGTGGAGATGAAATACAGAGCCCTACCTAGGGCTTCTTTTCCTGTCTAATTGTGTGAGTATTTTCACACATCTTGACACAGGGGAGAAGGACAGAACAGAAGAGCTATGGCTTTTTGGCAGTTCCTTCTCACAGCTGTGTTGCTCTCTCTAGGTCAGCCTGCAGTAGAGAAATTTGGTTCAAGCACCAGCAACACTGTTAAACCATTTTGTGATGAGGTCAAGAGTTGAATAATCATCCCATTGATAAGTGAGCGAGCCAGAAATTCCATTCAAAGAGGACAGTGACTTCCTGTGCTGCTTACCTATTATAGGTCACAGAAATCATGAAGGGAAAATGGGGGACCGAGGGCATTCTAGCACAGGACTGGTTGTGTAAGTGTGACTTTTAGGTTTTATTTGCTGCTGTTGGTGTAATAAAAGGAGTTAAGGCAGGCTTTTGTGTCTTTATTAAAATCATTATTTTCTTGCAAGCATTCCTATGGGAAAATCAACATAGCTTCTGCTCTGGATATATAGTCTAATCAGATGTGGCTGTAAGTGCTTTTTAGAGGTGGAGCTTGTGGGAGCTTGTCAGTGCGGTGTGCCCAGCTGCTCTGAGGTGGCCTTACACACACATCCTCATGGTCTGGTGGGAACCCACCAAGGTTGTTCAGCCCAAAGAAATTACATTTAATCTTTTTTATTTGAAACGCTTAAAAACCTGCCTGAACGCTAAAAGTGTAGTTTATAAGAAGGTAGACTAAACAGTTTAAGTTTCTTAACAGACACTTAAGAGATTTGCTCCTGTTTCAGACAAGCCTGGTCTGGGTGTCCCATGAACTGTCTGATTTCTGAGGGAAGATTTTATTGAATTTAAAATCATAGGAAAGTTGGTGGATTGGGTTGATTTCTCCTTGACTTCTCAAGCTTGTTTAAACTCAGAGGCTCAGAAGTCAATGTCAATTAAAATCCTGCTCTGGAAGGCCTTGAATGGCAACTTTACTTAGAAATGAAGTTGCCAGGCTTTCCCATTACACTTCTAAACCAATACACTAGTTTTTATAAGGAGGCTTGGCTCAGCTCATGATGACACTGGTGCTGACTTTTCCAGCATTAACCTTGCAGCCTTAAAATACAGTGGACTTGGTACTGCAGCAATGGAGGGAATTACTGAGAAGAGGAAAACTAGAACTGTGGCAGCAGTTAGAGGTCTGGTTGCTGGGTACAGAAAGAAAACTGCGCTGGTGGAAAAAGAAACAAACCAGCTGGCTTTTGGGATAGATACGCTGCAAAGGAAATTTGCCCTTTTATTATGGAGACCGCTTGGAGGTTTGAGAATGCTTGAGTGGTTACAGGTGGATTAACAACAGGAGGGGGAGCTCTCACTGCATTACCCAAAGAAGAGGGAAATTCTGGACTTGGCAGCAAGCCTTTGAATGAAGAGTACTGCACTCCTGCTGCTCCCCGTCAATAAAATGTGGATTGGCTGCTCTTCATATAGGCAAGACTAATGGTGAATGTGCATGTCTGGAAAAAGTAAGGCAATCCATGTCCTGTTCCTACCTCTCCTGCTTTTTTGGTTCTACACGTACTGTAGTTGTGTTACTGTCAAAGAAAGCTGTATTGCAACTATGGCATAGCAGATGTAGTTGCTTTCCCTCATCCTCACCATCAACTTCAGATACCAGTGTCCCTGTTCCTCAGCTGCTGTCCATGTTCCTGAGATGTTGGCTTTAGAGGAGAGGAATAGATAGTGAAAATACACATGAGACATTACTTTTATGGTAAGAGCAAAAACTGGTGCAGTTGAGAAGGAATAGTTCATTTCCGGTGCAAGCAGGACGAGCAAGATTGAGAGATGTGTAAAACAGTGTTATTTAACTGGTATTTTAAAGGCTGGTCATGACTAGGTAACGTATCAACATTAAGAATTTGAGGTACATGGCAAGCAACAGAGAAGTTTGGAGGTTTATTAAGCTGGACATTTCTCTAAAATGGAAACCCATTTCTTCTAATAATAATTTACACTTAAGTATCTCTGAGAGTCTATTTTTTTAATTACTTTCTGAGTGAGGGAAAATGCAATTCCCACTTCCTATTTATGGACGGGGAGCATAGTCACAAAGAGAGTTGGGTTTGCAGGGGGGAGGAGAGGTTATTTTAACACAGACATGATGTAAGGAGACATGGATGTAAGTGGTAGGATGCAAGCTAGCTCTGGCTTAGAAGCTGTGTAATGGTGTCAACCCTAGGCTGTGTCCCAGAGGATGTGCCCTGCTCTTGATGTATCAGTTCAGGCAAAGTGCCAGTAGGATGCTTTTCTGGCTTCCGATCCAGAACTTGTTTGCTTCTGGGATGAGTGGATGGATCTCTTATTTGAGTGCACGTGACTGTACAGACATACCTCAAGTTACTTTTTAATGTTCACAGGATGAAAAAGGAATACATTCAGTTCTCCCTTAACCTGCATAAGTGCTGGCTCAACTGATCAGCATCTGTGTTCTTTATTTGAATGTGGATGGTATTGGCCTTTATGTACATGTTATTGTTAATCTTGCTGTGTTTATGATGTTAACTTGGATAACATAAAAATAATTTTAGGTAAGTGCTTTGGATTTTGCTTGGCTTTTTTTTTGTTTTGAATAGAAAAGACTTTTCTGCTTGAATTACTAATCTAAGGTAACTGAGTGGTTTTATTGTGGGCTCTTAAAACATTGGTGAATTTTTTTCCAAAGGATTTTGAGTAAAAGGAACTTAATGTGAGAGGCTATTCCTTGTATTCTTTATAAAATAATAAAAAATATTTACTTTCAGAGTGTGTATTGATATCTCTACAGTTGTGATACATTTGGCTGGGTTTTCCTCTTTTAATTTATTGGATCAAAGCAATAATATAAATTTAAGTTTTTATTCATCAACTTATATCCAAGTTTTTCAATTTGCTGGAATTAAATAGGGAATCTGGGAATAATAGGTGATCATAGATACAGTATATATCATGCAGTGTTACTTCCAGAATGTCAGTGGAGGGTTATGTTAAATCTTTTTGTTTTGCTTAGTATGATTACAAAGATTCTTTTGTAGCTTGGGACATTGAGTCTAAAAGCAAAAAAATGTGAGAGGTATCTGGCAAGAGAAGATAACATTAATTTAATCCCAGCAATGCTGTTCTTAACTACATTCTGATTGGCTGGCAAGATCTGCAAAAAAATTTTGGTCATGTCTGTATGACTTTGAATACCTATCAGGAATAAGAGCAATTCAGGGTCACAGTGCTTTAAACACTGTCACTTAGGTCTCAGGAGAGACTAAACGTGTTGCAGTTGCCAGAGGGGAAAAGATGTAACTAACTGCATTGAAACCAGCATTTTTAATTTATTTTTTTTCTTTTTAGATAAACTAAGTTCCATTCTTTAAAACTTTAAAAGAAATGAAGAGTGGCAAGCAAATGAAAAGCAAGTAGTGTCTGTATAAGAAGGAAAAAAGCTCAAAGATTGGTATTGTTTGTGTGGTATTCCTTTCCCATATGTTTGGAGAGATGAAAGCTTTAGTCTGCATTCATGTATTAGTAATTTCAGCTATTCAGGAATGAATTGTGTATTATCGATTCAAATTTAATTTTATTTTAGATAGGGGTCACTGCAGGATTGGGCTGAGATTTAAAGTCACTGGAAGAAACTACTTTGATTAGCTACACACCTGATCTGCTTTTGAAGGTGTGCCTGTGCTAGCCGTACAAAGACACAAGTAGCCAGTAATTTCTGGGCCTGTTAAATCCCTGCTTTATACCACAGAGTTAATAATATTCTTCAGGATGTGCAGACTATATTGATAATGAAATATTTGCAATAGGTGGCTATATATTATGTATATTTGTGTTACTGCAGCTTTAGCTGTTTATTTATGCTCAGTGAAAGTTGACAGGCTTGTCATGATTTTGTCTTCAAAGACTGATTTCAAAAATCTTTTTCCTGGTCACTCAATACAGGCTGATGCCAAGTCCATGCACTTTAGGGGGATGTAAGGTGACTGTTCAGGAGAGTCATGCAGAGGCCAGGTATGCTTCATGCTGAGAAGCTGTTTTGTGCAGATTTGGGAATAACACTGTTGTTCTTGGTTGCATACAGATGGTACCAGACAGGAAGAAGTGGAAGGTGAACTCAGTGAAGAAGAACGCTGGTTTGGAAATTCTTCAGAAACTCCTTCAGAAGCATCATATGGAGAAGTCCAGGAGAACTTCAAGTTGTCTCTTGAGGACAGAATCCAAGAACAGTCCACTTCCCCAGATACTTCTTTGGGAAGTGCAACTCCTAGCAGCAACACAGCAGAGCTGGGACCTATTGAAAATGAGACGCTAAGAGACACATTACAAAGCAAAGAGCACCTTTCTCCTGATGTGTCATCTCTGTGTGAAGAAGAACCTCCTGGTCCAAATAAGCCACTGAGCAGCAACCTGAGGCGGCTACTGGAGGCTGGTTCTCTCAAGCTGGATGGTGCTGTTACAGTCAATGGCAGTGTCGAGTCCCCAGTAAATCTTGGCTCAAATCTCTCCTTCTCTCCACCTGCTCATCATGCCCAGCAGCTAAGTGTTCTTGCCAGAAAGCTTGCTGAGAAACAGGAACAAAGTGACCAATACAATGCAAGTAGTCACTTTTTATGGAATCAAGGTAAGTGGTTGCCAAACTCAACCACCACCTGTGGTTTGTCCCCTGATTCAGCTATCCTGAAACTTAAAGCTGCAGCCAATGCTGTTCTGCAGGACAAATCTCTTTCAAGGACTGAAGACACTATAAGATTTGAATCCTTTTCTTCACCTTTTAGTTCTCAGTCAGCCAGCTCCACGTTAGCAGCTTTATCTAAGAAAGTGAGTGAAAGAAGCATGACTCCTGGGCAGGAGCACCCACCTCCAGCCAGTTCTTTTCTTTCTCTGGCTTCCATGACCTCTTCAGCTGCCCTGCTCAAGGAGGTTGCTGCAAGGGCTGCAGGGACCCTCTTGGCTGAGAAGAAGAAATCACTGGTTGCTGAGGATCCCCTGCAGCTTTCAGAGATGAAGCAAGAGAAAGCAACTCCACCACAGTCTTTGGAATTATTGTTACTGCCAGTCCCTAAGGGAAGAGCTTCCAAACCCACTAGTACAGGTATGGATGCAGTGTGAGCTACCAAGTAGAATGTATTTGTTTTGCAGTAGGCTTATATAACATCTCTTCAATGGATCTGGATTTAATTTGATTCCATGTATGATGAGAATAAGAAATAGGTACTTTGGGTAAACAATAGAAAAGCTGTCTAAAATACTTAAAGGCCACACTTTCACAAATGTTTCCATATTTGAAAGATATGAGTGTACAGTGCAGTACTTTTTTTTTTTCCTTTTTTTTCCTCTTATTCTATACAATGGTATTTTCCCCTCTTACCAAGTTCAGAGTAGGTCCACAAAAAATATTTAATGGAAAAGATCAAAGAATCCCTGTTAGGGAGCTCACAGTATCAGTGAACATGTACAAAACCAGTGCTTTTGAAATATTGGACAAGGGAGAATTCTCCCTCCTGCTGTCCCTGTCACAAATGGACTTTTGTATAATCACTTACTACCCTGTCCTAATTTACCAGAGTATATTATTATGTTGCCAGTTTTCATTAAATTTTTTTGCAGCAGTTCAGTATTTTACAATCCTTTGTGGTAAAAAAAAAAAAAAAAAAGGGCAAAAAAAAAAGGCAAACTGCATTTCTCTTCATTTGCACAACAAGAACCATTTTACATTTCTGACTTCCCTCCACCAGTTCCAGCTGTCAGCAGTCAAGGAATCAGGCTTGTAGGGAATAAGAAAAAACAGTCTTGGTAACAAAAGCTTTCGAGAACTGGCAAGCCATGCAGGGAAATTTAAATGATCCATCTACAAAATAAGAGAAAATAAGGTTTCTTTCATCTCTTTATATACAAAGTTCACACCGTGGGCTCATATTTCTGGTAGAACATACAGCTTCAGGAGTTGCTAGTGTTCTCCCTCGAGTGGTGTTCTGCTGCAGAGGAGAAGAAAGCATGGCAGGTACCATCACAAGGTGCACAAAGTGGTTCTGTATATTAGAGCTTCATCAGGCTGAGTTAGATCCCGAATACTAGCTTGACTGTAGAGGTGTAGCAAGCCAGTGTACAGACATGAAGCCTGACGTGGAGGTCGCATAATCGTACTGCCATCTTTCTGACCCAACTTTTTATGTTCTGGGATATTATGAGATCTGATCTGTCCCTGTGCAGATTTTGGTAAAAACTCATAGGGCAGAAGCTATATTGGATGGACAGCAATGCTCATTCGTCCTTTGGGAGAGGAAGGATGCGATGAGGCACAGCTGGTTCAGTGTTTTGCTCTGAGTTACACATACTCTACAAATGCTTTGCTAGTGTGTTTTGCCCAGGGAATTAAAGTGGCAAACTGTTCTTGGCATGGGTGTGGCAAAATCTAATTAATTTAGATGAAGCCCTTTTTGGAGTAACATAGGCTCAACCAAGAAAAGGGCTTTTCATGTAGGAATAGGATTACCCACACTGGCTACACCAGTGTGATTGTAGGCATTAACTTAATGCAACTTTACCCATGAAGACTGGCTTTCATATAAGAAAGGCAGAAATTTCTGGAAAAAGAGTGAGGTTGAAGTTTATTTGAAGTTATTTGTTTATTTCCTGCTGAAGAAAAAGCTTGTAAGTTTTTACTGGGGAAATGTAAATGGTAGTAGTAAAATCCAGGTTCTGTGTTTGACCAACAAAATGTAGGATTTGCTTGTGCAGCTTACACTAGGGGCATGCTCTGTACCAGTGTGCAAGTGTGCTGGTAGTATTGGCACTTCATAAACTAGTTTGGGTGCAGCAAATTCCTAGTAACTATTCTCCTAGCTGAAGACCCAAGCATACTGTACTGCTAAAATATCACAATGGGGACCGACTGCCTCAGGTCCTTGGTAACCGAGGAACTATTCATTTTTTATAATATATGGGATTAATATCCCAAGAGGAAGGGTGTTCCCGTTCAGTTCATATGCACTGGGACAGTGCCAGCTGGCACCCATGCAAACTTTACAGTGCAACATTCATAACAAAAGTTCTTTAAGTCAATTTTCTGATATGCTATTAAGTTTTTTCCTTTCTAAATAAATAGCTGTCTGAAAATAAAAAGCAAGCTGTTGGTTAGCATATCTGGATGTTGATTATGGAAAGCCACACTCCTGGATTCCTTCAGCCATGGAGGAATGCAGCTTGCAAAAAGAGGCCACTGTTTAGTGACCTTTAATTGAGGACTTCAGGTCTGTATAAGTTGAGTAGGGCAGCTGAACATTTTTGCCATGAAAATAAATGTCACATGTTCCTGATTCCTTTTGCACCTATGACCTTATGTCACTAGAAGGAAAAAATAGTATTACATTTTATAATGTTTTCTAGTTCTGTGTTTGGCTGCTCCTTGAGACATGGGGTTTATTTTTGTCTTGTTCCCAGAGAGAGACATCTTTTCCCAGTAGGCATATCTCGAGAGGTGTGGTTTTTCCCTTTCATGCTTTGAACTTCCAAGTAACTGGTGAGATTGCTTTGTTGTTGCCAGTCTGATTGACTTACCCACCTGCAACATCTAGCTTTCGTTATGAGATTAATACTGAGTGAGATTAATTAGATGTCGACAAGTAAGGAACACCAAAGATGGAGACTATTTAAAGAGGAATGAGTTAATAACAAGAGTATGCCTGCTGCTCTTTTGTCCACCACATTGAGCTATCTGCTTGTGATTATTGTAGGCAAGAAGCCAGAGCCATGGCTTAACAGAGCATAGTCGGCTCTGAAACTGCACGAGGGCTGGTGGAACTAATAGTTACTTGCATAGGTTATATTAAAGTGGTACACAGAAGACTAACTTGCCTATCAATTTGTTAGTATTGCAAATTTTATAAAATGCTCAGGTTTGGGATGAAGTTTAGAAGGAAGCCTGGAATCTGTTAAAAGTTCTGATGTCATTTTTGAAAGAGTGTGGGTCGTAGGCCCTTCTTTTAGTGACTGAATCCTTGTTTGGTGTAACTTTTTTGCCTGCAATGCTTGTAGTTTTGCTTCTGAAGCTTCTTTGGGAAGTACTGGCTGATTCTTTCCTTACTGGAATAACTTTTTCCAACAAATTGACACAATGTGACATAAAATACGCATCAATATAAATGAAAGAAAGCTGAAGCCCACCAATTATTTTTTTCCCTTATTGCTGAGGTTTATGTAGTATAGTGAAGAGTTACCATGATTCAGCTTTGGGAGCATTGACATAATCCCCGTGTGCCATTAATTATCATTGTTATTGATGAATTCAGTTCAGATCTTTGCATATTTTGTAATGTGCTAAATTACTATTGATCCATCTTGTTTGCAGATTGATTTTGAATGGGGTGGAAAACAGGTAATAGCTTGTTACACATTTCTTTTCTGGATCCTTTGTGGTGGTAACCAGAGACTGGAGAAAAGATGTGATGGAAGAGAAATTATGGGTAAAAATACTACCTATATATATATATGTTTAGTGATTTGTCTTTCTTCTGCCTTTTGTGAAGAAGTAAGTAAAGATATTTAAAAACTGAAACACAAGCAATTACAGGATTGACTTTGGCTTGCCCTTTAGAGGTGCAAAGAGGGGAACAATTTGATAATATCTTGAGCATGATAAATATTTCACAAGGAGAATTTCTGAACTTTCAGAAGTGCATACTTTCACAATGTGTCCTTTTTTTTGTACTTACATAATGACTTACTAATCAGATGAATTACGGTGGTTTTGTTTCTTACCTAATAGCAATAATTATATTTTCAAGTATTAGAAATCTTTCTGGAGGTTTTTATTTCTTAGTTCTTCATCAAGGGAATTTGATGTTTGTTATATCCTTATCAGTAGGAAATAACTGATAATAATGAGATTGAATATTCCAAGAGAAATTCCAAATAGCAGGATGCACATTGCTGAGCTCTGGCTATTACAGTGAGGAAAAAGACTTCCAATTCCATGGCAATACTAGGCCTTTCTTTATAATAAGCAGAGGAAATCATAGTGAGAGGATAAATGGATGGTTAGTTGTGTGAAGTCAGCAGCAAGGCATTTCTCTTTCCTTTAACCTTGCAATGGTTCCACACTCAATAGTCTAACCGTATTTGCCTGATAAATGCCACCAAACCTTTTCTTATCCGAGGTGAATTGGACAGTAAAGCAGAGTGCAAACCTTTAGGAAGGCAGTAGATTCAAAACCCTGACAACTAGAGGAGCAGAAGGAAACCCATGACCTGAAGACCCCTGATGGCTGAATTTGCAACAGCATCTGCTCAAGCCATAATGAACTGAACAAATTCAACAGCAGGGGTTCTGAAGTCATTCACTTCTGGAGTTAAATATATCAGATACACAATACCAGCATGCTTTTCAGTTAAGTTGTGGATTGTTCTATGCTTTATAACCTTCTCCCCTGCTGGCTAGCCATTGGATATGGAAATGGATCGTTTTTTAACAATTAAATGTATTTTCCATACCCTACTGCAACTTGCCTTTGATAGGAAATGAAGCTGCAAAGTGATGATTATGAGAGACATCTTTCTCAGTTCAGTTAAATTATGAGGAACATTAGGACCAGGTGAAATAGAGTAGCTCCCCCACTGATTAGCCAAAGGATGTCTGGGACATTAACCTTTATAAATTATGGTGACCTTTCTTAGAGGGAGAATAAGTAGATTAAGGAGAAAAGGGATGTGCAAGGAGAAGGAACTAACATTTCTGGTATATGTTGTTGTTTAACTGATGTGTCTCTCTGCAAATGAAATCCCAGCATTGAAAAATGGTATCTTGAATATATTTACAAGGGGAAGGTATTAAACAAGTGGCTGTAAAGGATCGTTTCTTTTTCTTCCCCTTCTGCTAAGCCTCAGAAGAAGAAGGAGGAAAACCATTCCAGTGTCCTATCTGTGGTTTGGTTATCAAGAGGAAAAGTTACTGGAAACGGCACATGGTGATTCACACAGGTTTGAAAAGTCATCAGTGTCCACTCTGTCCATTTCGCTGTGCACGCAAGGACAATCTCAAATCCCACATGAAGGTAAGGGAAATGCTTACTGACAATCAGAACACTTCATTCATCAATCAGAAAATGACAGGGTAACACACCTATATAATTTGCATTGTAAGAACAAAATTTCCCTAGTTGTGCTACTAATTATGCCTTTTTTAAATAGAGACCATAAAAAGCGAAATAACTTTTTTTTTCACTTTACTTGCCTTTCCATTTTATGCAATGTGGAAACTGCCTGGGTTATGTCAGCTTGGGTGCAACACAAGCTCTGACTGATTTAGTTCTGGACCTGGAACCACCAGAAGCAGGGATGTTAGCTGAGATGTTACAGCATGTAAATAAAGCAGGGCTGCTTTTCAGAATGGCAGCTAGTATCTCTACATGTCATTGCATCACACTAAGTGGGCCTGCCAGCTTGGCCAACACTAGCAGGGGATGTCTCCATTCCTTTCTACAGACAGGCCTGCAGTTTTAACTTTTCTTGCTGTAGTTCTTAACTGCAGGCACTTCCGCAGTGAAGCATCCAAACCAAAATGAATGACGGATTATACTGTAACGTTTTGTTTTCAAGTGTTTCCATTGAGTTTTAAGCATACTTTTAACTCAGCCTAAGTTTTAGGCTCAAAGTGAAGATTAACTTTTCAAGGACACATCTGTGTTGATATGGAAAAATACAAAAATGTCAGGAAACTCTCTGCTTAGCTGAAATACTAAGTGATGGTTGCAAGCAAAGTGCCTGGTCTTGCATGCTATAGAACATGCTTGGTGAAGTAAAAATGGTACCTGTCCCATTATCCCATGGATGAAGAAGCTGAAGTGCAAAAATTTTCCTTGTTAAAGCAGTTGAGTTTTATAATAACAGTGAAATATCTTATTATAGTTAGTATTTTGTCTATTTTAGACAATTGTATTTTACAGAGTAGCAGGCTGGTATGGAGGCAACAGAGATGCCTGTTCAGGTTTTGTATGTGCTATTGCAGAATCTAAGATCACTATACAGGAGTCTAACCTTGCCTACACCCAGGTAACTATTCACTTCAATGTAAATGATTCATATGGTTCCATTGATCATGACAGCAGATCTTGCTGTATTTCACGTCTTTGCTAGGTCTGAAATCATCCCCCTAGAGTCTGAAGGCTCATCTCTTAACTCTCCTACTGTGGATCAGGGCACTATTCCCAGGCATCCTTGGTGTATCATGCTAATCCTTAACAGGTACAGGTAGGTTTGGTGTTTATGGCTCTTTTAGGGTGTGCGGTTCCATGTTGAGTAGAGGGCACAGATGGTTGTCCAGAGTAGAAGGTGAGTAGAAAGAGTAGGGACTCAGCATGGTAAGAAAGGTTTTTTGGATTTGGTTGTTGGCAGCCTGCACAGAAGCATGCATCACCTAAGAGCTTGCTTGTTCCTGACAAAGACCTGTTGCTGTTTTCCCCTGCTTTGTAAAGGACATCCCTGTTATTCCCTGCAGAAATTCTTATTCTCTTTTTTTTTTTTTTTCCTTTTTGGAATTACTACTTGTGGGTCGAAAGCCTGGCTCTTCATTTTTGGCATGCTGATTTCCATAGGTGGTCACAGATAGGATGCTGGAAAAAATTAAGGACTTTTTCATTGTCTCTGTGTGCTGTCAAATTGATGGCTGTTTGAAGACCTTATGCTCTTTTCTGCTCCCCACCTGACATAAACCCCTTAACTAACTGAGCCCATGTGTCACGAGCCGATGCCAGGGGGGCTCTCGGCTCTCAGGATGTTTTTGCGACTTTCCCCTCCCGATGTGGAGGGGCTGTGGAATGAGACGGAGGGTCACACGTGGCGCTGCCTCTCGCAGGGGAGCGGCCGCTGCGGGACCGTGTTTCAGAGCGGCAGCTGGATACAGCCCCAGCACGCTCACAGGTCGCTGCCGAGACCAACGCTTAGTTCACGAATTAACCGGTTTATTAAGGGTTAACGCAAACTGAGGGATGAGGTTTAGGGAAAATGTAAAAATGGCAAATGGCTACTAGGGATATATCAGGGAAGTAATGCGCTAGTACTGTGCCCTTCAGGCAGGTAACGCAAAAAGTGCTGCGCTCCTAAGGCGTTCTCTCCGAGAGAGGGTTGTGGATCAAAGGAGAGGGAAGGAGGAGGGCAAGCCCTACACAGTCCTCCTTAAAGAGGTCGCGATGTGTGTGCAAGTATGGGGATTGGAAGAGGGGGTTGCATGGAGTTGTTACCCTCCCGCGGCGAGGCGGTTCCCTCCCGCGCTGGCTTGTGTGTGGGGGGGAGTAAAGCCCCCGTGCAGTGCCCGGCGGCTGCTTCCCCAGCGGCAGCAGCGACGGCTGTGGGTGCCCCCCTCTCAGCAGCAGCAGCGGCTCCTCTCCCTGGCAGGCAGCTACGGCAGGGTGCCGAAGTCCGAGGTTTTGGGGGGCAGCGGCAGCGGTTTGGTTTCTCCGGCAGCGGCAGCAAAACGGGGGGGGCTCCGACCCCGACGGCTGCGGGAAGGACCCGGCACGCAGGGCTCCGAACCCGGCACCCTCACCGCTCAGGCTCGATCCCGGGGCAGGCAGGCAGGGTCCCAGCGCCAGGCTCCGCAGCAGGGGGGTGTCCCAGGCAGGAAGCGGCCGAGCGGGCCTCGCCCTGTTTTACCTGCTGAACTCGCAGCCTTTTATACCCCAGTGACCCCCCTGTCCAGCCAGTGTCACTGTCCAGAGCCAGATGGCAGCCATGAGCCCCAAGTTAGGGCAGTAACTAGCAGGCACAACGCATAACTTGCTGCCCATCCTTCCTGCCTTGTACCACACCTGTTGCTTTGCCTTCATTTGTCCTTGAGCAGCAGGCCTGGTTTTGGTCGTTAGCTGGGTGTAATCAGCAGAAGGCCTTTGCTGACTTAAAGGGCATTGTTTAGACTTAAGTGGGGAAGGAGAAGAACCATTTTCCACACCATGTCATCTTAAAACTGACCCCTTGTACAAACATATACCATGTAGTGTTAAGTATTTTGTAATATAGTGATTATTACTAAGATAGACATCATTGAGGTCAGTCAGGCCCACAGCTGCCTGACGCAATGTAAGAGCCTCCTTTAGCCTTACTGTGGAGATAACATCTGAAGTCTCCTCAACCAATGCAGTCCAGTCATGCAGCTCATGATGAACTCAGTGGGTTTTGCTTGTGAAACTGCTCCCTATTTAAGATTAAGGCATCTGTCTTACAAAATTAGGTGGCCTGTCTTTGGTCTTTTGCCCTTGTTTTAGTCTTATGGGTAGATGTAAAGCATCACAAGCACAAGAATCTGAAAGGTGAGGTTTAACCTTAATTTCAGTGGGTTTCATACACTTTTCTCAATTGAGTAGGCCATTCGTAAAAATATTTTTATTGCATCACAATTGCAGGAGGTGATTGAGGCAGGGGCATGTTAGTCCTGTGTCCAGTGTCAGATGTAATTCAGATTTCCTTTGGTGAAAGTATAAATTGATAACAAGATTTAAAAATTTTAAAAGTCAGATTTCTCATTATAAAAAGGTGCTGGTTTTAAATCTGTATGTGAGTAAGTATGAGATTATAGTAACTGACACATATATAAGCTGGCAGTGTTCAAAATGGAATGAATACACATCAGGAATGGTACAGCACAGCTGGGAGCTACTTAGGATGCAGTATTCCTGCATCCTGACTGGTTATTCCAGTCAGATGTTTTGGTTTTCTTCATTGTCCTAGGATCCTTTGGGAGCTACCTGGCCTTATCTCCTTCTTGGCAGGCAACCCACAAAGGCAGAGCTGCCTCTAGCTCTCCACCCTTCTCTCTCTCCCCATGAGTCAACTGTAGCTACAGGTGAAGACACGTTTTTTCAAAACCAAAAAGGCTGCTCGAAGTAAGGGTACTAGGCTGGTGTTTGTAATTTGTTATGTCAGTTTTTATTCTAGAGTGCTATATGACAAGGCAGGCTTTTTTCCTTTATGCTGCTCTTTGGCTTTCATGTTTTATGTACTATTGATACAAATGACAGGCAAAACCTGTTGAGATGTTTTTTATCCAGCTGCAGTCCTGAAAATGGATGAGTGTTGTCTTTTTTTCCTTCTAGGCAGCAGAGCCCTGAGCTAAAGCACCTCCTCTTTTCTCTAGGTTCTTGTGGGCACTTTCCATTGAAACTGGTCATTTAGAGATTTAGTTTCCAGGAGTGGTTTGTGTGTGTCTCCATATGGGTCTTTCTTACTGTTTATGTCTTTAGATCAATGAATAATATCTATATAGTATAAAAACTGTATAATTTTATGATAGTTATAACATATTAAACCAATTGGTCCAGAATACAACATTGCCAAGATTTTTGGTGTCTTGTCCCCTGCTAGAGAAAATCTTAAGGGAGGTGGATTGATTCCAGCCCTGACAATATTCAGGTCTATATGTGCTACCTGCCACGTTGATGAAATGTTCCTCCAGTAAGGGAACTTTGCCAGGACCAACTCACAGCTGGAGGCAAGGAAGTGAAGGGCATGAAGGGAAGCAGAAGGGAAGTTTCCACACAGACACACAATGAGCAAGGGAGGCTGAGTGCACTGCTTTTTAAGGCATGCAGTGTTATCTGTAATTATTATATGGCATTTAGATTCCACAGTGATAGGCATCTTTAATCCTAAAATAGACACAGTAAGGAATTGTATTAGTCTGTTTTGGAGACATTCTAGTATATACATAAACACAAGTTTTGGCCCTTATTCCCAGGAATCTGGGGGTAGCATCACAGGACTTGATTCTGGTATCATAGCGTGGTTTCTAGGATTGCTGAGAATACTGAAAATTAAGCTGGACAAAATGAACTGGTAACTGAGAGAGGTGTTTTGTCCAAGCAGTCAGCAAGTGTTGTGCTCCTTCTCTCTGTTTATCTAAACATATGCTCAGTTGGAATATGTTGTTTTCTTCTTGAGAGAGAGAGAGTATCTGATGGGTTACTACTGCAGAAAGCAACAGAAAGGAGTGGTATAATTCAGCAAGATGAAGTCAGGATTTTCTGTTTTTTCCTGGTAGGCAAGTAGGGATTAAATTTATACCACAGGCATCAGTGAGACTTTGGCCAGTTGGTGTCTTAGGATCATGCACATACCATCCTCAGCAATTGGTGGACGGGTAGGCTGTGAGATCATAGAAATATGTGCCAAGAAAGCAACAGGATATTAGCCTGAGCACTTGGAAAGGGGAATGAGGAAGAGGAGCATATGGCCAAAATAATATCTATAAATGTTCCTGTGCTGCTATATAGACATAAGGCAGAAATGGGTGAGCCAGCTCTTCTAGCAGTGGAAAAAAAGGTTGGCATTGTGAACATGTGCTGAAGCACGATGGTATGACAGAAAATGAGGAATGAGAAGATGAAGCATAACAGAAAAGTTAGATGCAATGGCAGGCAGGCCATGCATTGCTCAACCACTGGGTCTTCCTGCATCTGTTGTTCATGAAGAGGGATGATGTCGTGACATCTTGGATTAATATTCGTGTATAATATGAAGAGGATTATAACCAGCCTTCTGATTAGGAAGAGGCTATTAATTACACAATAATGAAAATAAGGAAAGGCCCTGAAGAATGCAGCCAGGTGCTCACTGCCCTTTAGTGATTTCCTTTTCCCTCTTTTCTCCTCAGCTAGGGTCAGGCAACTGAATAAGCATTCCTAATCCATTTTGGTGAAGTACAGGATAGGTTATTTTAAAACATCTTCACAATATTGGGAGAAGGAGGTTGACTGTGTTTTATGGGAGGGTTTTTTGTTTAGTTTGGTTTATGCTAACCCTGAAGAGCCCTGGGATCTGCCTGTGATTCCATTACACTCCCTCAGCCACTGGGAGGTAATGCAAACTTGTGCAGCTTTTCAGCAAGTGACATCTGTGCCCTGGGTCTCAGACAGGTACCACAAGTGACTTCAAATATCTACTTTTTAACAATGTCACTTTCTGCATATGAGACAAGGATAAGGCAGGAAATACATTGATAACTTAAATCTTAAGAACAAACCAACGTGGTTTTTTTTCTTTAATACCTAGTGCAGTCCAGCCCTGCAGAGAGGTGCTTTTTTTGGTTTTTGTTGTGTTTTTTTTCCTTTTGCTTTCAAGCAAAGCAAAGAAATAGTTTCAAAAAGAAAATACTATATAAATAATGTAGGTGTCCCAGGGGGGAAGGATCATATCAAAGCTAGCACCATAGCACTAAACTTTGAAAGTGCAATATTTAAAAAATGAGGGAACTTGTCAGAAAAGAGCATGAAATGAAAAAGCAGAGGGC
Source organism: Apus apus (assembly GCF_020740795.1). NCBI lineage: Eukaryota > Metazoa > Chordata > Aves > Apodiformes > Apodidae > Apus > Apus apus. The sequence goes on along the minus strand of NC_067285.1, from coordinate 56,478,118 downwards.
ACATGATAGATGCAAAAATTGAGACCTCTCAAGTGTACTCAAACACAGTTGCAGGAGAAGGCATTTTACTAAAAGATATTAAAAAACCAAAACAACAACAACCAAACAAAACCCCCCAACAACAAACCAACCAACCACACAAAACCCAGAAGAACTTAGTAGGTAGGCAGGTATGGCTGAATGGCTAGGTTGTAGTGATTGTTGATTGTAGTAGTTGCTTAAACAGATGCCCCTCATGGAAATGTTAATGCACTGTAAAGTTAAGAAAAATAAAACCTATAGTAGGCAAAGAAAAAAGTGAGAGCTAGGTCACAGAAAGTAAAGACTGAGTAGCCAGAAGCAAGTATAGCAGTGAATGGATTCAGCACCCAAGCCCCCTTGTGCTCTGATTTTGCTTAGGTATGAAGGTTCTCAGAAAAAAACATTTCCTCTTACTCTGAATGTTTAAAAACTAATAACCAAAAATACCTCTTAAGTCCTACAAAAAAAAAAAAAGGGGAGTGTAAATTCTTCCCTTTCCCCTGCCTCATAACTAGAAGGGAGAGTCTGTGCAAAGAATTACCCCAACTTTAAGGAAGGGGAAAAGATGTACCTCACCAGTAGTACAAAATTGTAGGATGTGCCTTTGTCACTCTTTCCTACACCCCTTTTTCCCATTGTACCCTGTTAGGTGGGATCAAGTATTTAACTGTGGTACATCTGTGTGGACCAGTGTGTACTTCCCATGACTTAAATTGGCTGGTAAAACAGCAGGGATGTTGCTTTTAAGCAAGAAAATATTATTTTAAGTAACTGCTTATGATACCAGAAATGTTAGTATGTCAACAAAATATGTAACAGACAAAAAATATGATACAAATAATGTGAAATGATAGGGACATGTGGTTTCTGTAAAAGAAGATCATGTGTTCTACCAAGATTTTTTGACCATGTCAGGAAAATCATGAACTTAAGAATCAGTTAAAATTTATTTGGTCTTTTAAAAAGCCTTTGGCAAAGCTTCTCACTGGGAAGCTGCCAAATAAATTAAGCAATGTGATGTACTATGGCAAATTACAAATTCACCATGAGACAGTAAAACAAAGGATAGGAAGGAATTAGCAATTTTAAGCATGACAAAAGGCTAGCAGAGGGGTGTTCCATTACTGAAAGTAGAATTGTGCGTATTTTAGCAAATGTGATCTGCACAAAATTATGACTGTGGGTAAGAAAATTGTAGACAATTCAACCTTCTGTGAATGAATCAAAATGAGAAAGGTAAAGATTGAAATGGAATAAAAAAAGGCTGGTTGACAGATAAAGAAGGGGGCAAATACAAAGTACTGCACCTTGGAAACAAGAGTGTAATCATGCACCTGACTGTCTGATATAATGAACAGTAACTACTCAGGAAAAGTATCTGAGTATCATTGTCAACGATTCAATGAAAACCTTTTCTTGGCTTGTGCAACAGTGGTTAAAAAATACATTAGATATTTCAATGTCTGAAGAATAAAACAGAAATAACATTGAAAGTATTACAATGCTATTATTAACATATGGTATGCTGCCACTTAAGATATTCACTTCTGGTCACTGCATCAAAAAGATGTATCAGAAATAGAAGGGATTTTAAAAGCTGGCAATGAAAATGATTAGTGGGATGGCAAGAACTATCTTTGAAGAAAAAGAATGGGACTGCTAGGTATAGAAGGGAGGTGTGATCATCATAATGCATATGATAGAGAAGATGAATTGGATGGCATTTTTTCTTTTTTGTGATGTGAGAATGAGAAGGCAGCAAGAGAGACTGAAACAAATTTAAAAAAAAAAAAAAAAAAAGAAGACCGATAGGTAATTGTACCCAAGTCCTCAAACTAGGCCTAAAATTTGTAAGGAGTGTATATTTCTGTTGAGAATTATTTAGTACATCATGTCAAGCACACAATGAAGAACTGTTGAACCACAAAATAACATTTGAAATTGGAAAGACTGTAGGGGTAAAATAAAGATCATACAAGTACTTTGCACAGTCAAGGAGAGTATCCATGGTTAAACAAAATAACCTCAGAAGGTAGAAGTTCTTCAATGTTTCTGACATAAGTGAAACAGTAGTTTTATGGGATTTTGAAAGAACCATTCTCTGAGTAGGTTGTGCTGTGTGGTTTGTGGCAGCGTAATTCAGAGATCCACGTTTGGCAGCAGCTGGGCTCAGAGTGGGACTTCAGAGAAAGCCTGTTGGCTGCCCCCTTTTCTCCTGCCTGTGGTTCTTGCAGCAGCAGCCTAGTGGAGTCTAAAGGGGACATCGATGGTTTGTGTAGCATTAGCACAGAATGAGAGCTGTCCCCAGTCTTACGGAGGGAGAAGGCAGCTTTTTGGACTGTAACACTGTGTGACCTGGATCTCCCCTGTGGCTTTCTGTGTAGCCCTGCAGGGTTTCTTGTTTCTTATTCTGCAACAAGTAGTTGCTGCCTTGACTTTTCCCCTCCGAGTAGCACAGAATGGCAATGCTTGGCTCTTTTAGCTGCTGTTGAATGAGAAAATAAGAGATAGTTTTTCCTTTAAAGGGACTTCAATTCTTAGCTTCTATTTTTAATAGTGTTCAAATTTTAAAATGCATATTAATATTCATTTTTTTATAATGAAAAATAAAATGAAGTCTTATGATGGGACTGGACCTAGGATACTGGGAGCTAAATAACAAGCTTTATGTTGTTTCATATGGGTTTTTTTTAAATCTCGAATTCCTCCTTTCAAAACTCAATATGTGTGTTTGAAATCTGTCGTTCCTTGGCTGCAAGTTGTAAACATACTTTATTTTATGAGAAATCCATTGGCAATGCTGCCATTGTCTTTGAGCAGGAGAAAAATCCAAATCAGATTAATCAGTCCTCTCTATTCTCATCCATTCTCAAAAGATATTGCAGAGGTGGCATGCCATGCTCCTGGGAAGAGAGGGTGGGCTCCTGCACATTTTGCCACCCAATTGCAACAGTGACAGCCTTCAGATGGCATCATATCGATGACTGTGATAAGGGGCCTCTAGAAGAAGTTGTTATATATGTAGGCAGGGAAATGTTGATTGAAGGGGATCCTGGAGAGAAACCTTGGCACACAGGATCTCAGTGGGTGTAAGAGATAAAGTTGCCATGGTGAGAGTGCTTGCTACCATTAGTACATCTCAGTGCTCTTCATGAGGAAAAGTCCTTGCATACTGCTGTGCTCACAGGCCATCCTGTTTCTAGTAATGTGGATGTGCAATATGGTTGGCATTTCTGTTGTAACCTGCTGTTGTGCTGCTATTCTTCTACAAGATTGTTGCTTTAGAACTGTCTTAGGTTAGCTTTAGCTACTATTTTTCTATTCTTGTGGCCAGGTGCAATTTTAAGATCCTAAAATTAGTTTGTCCATAAATGTCATGTTTATCTGATACTGAGAATGTCATTCTGTAAAGTTGCTGGCCAAGAAAAATTCTCTCTTTGTATTTGTTTTGTACCTAATCTCTGGAGCCCTTGAAGAACTATTGAATGAAAAGTTATACAGCACTGATGAAACGTGTCTTCACCGAATGCAAAAAGGGCCAAAAGAGGGACATCTCCCAGCTTCATATTTTAGCAGACCTGCCAGGTCCTGTTTATTTAGAGCTGGAAATGCTGGGTATGAGGTTGTCACTGAATTCCTCTTAATATAGAGAGAACTAATCAGACAAATCTACAGCTATAGGAAGCTGCAGCCCAAATAGATAGACTTGTGTTTGGGAAATGCTACTGTTACCCAGAATTCTGTAGCTGAGCTTGGATTAGAGTGGGAGCTCTCAGGGCTTTTGGATCCCTGGTACAGGGAGGGTGGAGTGCCCCTCAGTAGGGTGAAGGAATCACACCTCCATTTGCCAAGAGTTCATCAAACTCCCCTATGTTTCAGGAGAAATATTTTGCGTTCACCAAATTGCCATTTTCCAAGAAAAATCTGTCTCACTGAAATGTTTCCAGCCAAGTCACAAGTGAAAGCGAATGTGCGGAGCTTGGTCTGGTGCCAGTTTGTCCTGATCACATGTTCATCAATTATTAAGGAAAAATATATGTATTTGCCAGTCTTTCTGGAGGGGAGAGCATGGAGTGCCACTGTCAGGAATTAATTATTGGGAATTAACATTAATTTGTGAAGCTATAGGGAAAAAAACTTTTCAATATACCCACCACTATTATATTGGGCTCAATTATTCTTTCCCTTTCATGAGTACTATGTTAAACAAGAAATTGTATCATTGTATGTATATGGTTCATGTTAACAAGTGTGTGTTCAAATAATATGTAAGCCATTACAGAAGGATGGATGGATAGAGTTCTCTTTGAAGGATAATTAGAGTGGGCCTGAGGATACTAGGCATAGTAGTCACACTGAAACATGCAGTGACTATGAGAAAGAGCCTGCAGACAAAATATGAGGGTAGTAAGATTAACTGTCATCATTAATTGACTGATAAAATAGAATAAATGGGAAAGACTGTCTCTCATGTTTGTATGTAATCATAACAGAGCTGTTTATTTTCAGGTAGAATTAATTTGCAGCAAACTGTTTCAGTAGTGCCTTGGTATTGCCAGGTGCTATGCTTTCACTCTAATGATACATGAATCGATGATGAACGTTGCTGTGCAGGTTGGTGTTTTGCTGGGTTGCTCTAAACAATTGTTATTTGTGAGGTTGCACAGAATGATCATGCTTAGCAGAACATGTAATAGGGGGGATTTTAATCAAGAAAGCTACTAGTTATGGCTTGGAAGTCTCTTTATACACTGACAGGTCATCAAGATCCAATTGTAAGGCCTGTTTGAGCCAAAGCAGACTTCATAATTCCCATGCTGCAGAAACAGATGTTTCTGATTTTTTTTTTTTTTTCACATGACTCTCATGTTTATGTTCTTTGACTTATGTGTGAGAGGATCCTACTATCCTTAGTGCCTGACCTCTTTCCAAGTGCTCAGAATGAAGAGTTCACCCATTAGTTCACTTTTGGTTCTTAATGGTGTGAGAAGAGTAGCATTGAGATTTCTGTAATGCTAGTAAACTGTTTTGCTTAATACATGCTTTTATCTTTCACCTCTTGAACCAGGTTCATCAGCACCAAGACAGGGGTGAGACCTTTCAATGCCAGCTATGCCCTTTTACTTCCTCCCGCCACTTCAGCCTGAAACTCCATATGCGTTGCCATCAACATTTCCTTAGGACAGAATCCAAAGTGAAGGAGGAAATACCAGAAACTGAGGTGAAAGGGTCACCACAGCTAAATAGTGACTCCTGCCCAGGACCACAGAGAGAAGGAGGTGGACCTGACCTTACGGGATCAGCATCTGTATCTAAAACACCTGATGTGGCTGGGCAGCCTAGTGGAGGTATTCCACCTTTACTAGTGAAAGAAGAGCCCAAAGATGACAGTGGCATCCCAGCTGCACCTTTTGCTCTTAGCACTGTTGACAGAGCCCCCAACAACACAAAGCTGAAAGACTCCTCTGACTTTGTGGCCAATACAGCATCAGCACTATTCAGCCAAGACATCTCTGTCAAGATGGCATCAGATTTTCTTATGAAGCTGTCAGGTAATTGAGCAGCAAGTAGCAGCATCAGCTGCTCCTTTATGGTCTACGAAACAATTTGCCATGGGTTTCCTAATTCATGGAATTGCAGGGAGAAAAACACTGCAACTTTTTCATTTATAATTTTTTGTTTCTTTGATAAAAGGTGTGTGATGGAGGGAAGAGGGGAAACAGAAATGAGAGGGGTTTTGCTGTTTATTTGCTGGCATTAGGACTGAGAACATTTTATCCAGGCTTTCATGTTCATTGTCAATTACCTCAGCAAATCTCATTCCATGTATTTTTCAGGCATACTGAATACCTGTAGTTCTGGTTTTGAAATCACTCTGGGTCACGAGCACCCAGCATGTTAGAAAATTCAGCTCTTAGGTTCTCTGCCTTTACACATTTCTTAAAGAGGACCAATGAAATGTTGGTCACCTTCCTTTCAGAGTATTTGAGGCCTAACTCATAGATACATGTGAAGTATGAATGCTACTGCGTTTCCTGATTATTAACATTTTTTTAAAGTTAATCCTAAAGATGCATAAACAGGTTTTAAATTTTTTTACTATTTTAGTTGAAATCATGCAAAGCATGTGCTTAATTGTGTTTTCTTTCACTGTTGGATTATTGCTATAAGAATTATATTAATGTTTGAGGCTCTGAAGTGGGTAATATGTTTAGGGTCAATGTGTTGTCTTTTATGTGCTCTTTAATTGATTTGACTGAACACTTCAGAATTGTGAACATGCTGTGGGGATGTTCTATAGTAAATGTTTTCAAAATTGGCCTTTAATTTTTAAAGAGAAAGAAATGTCACTGAAGTAACTTCTGTTTTACAAGGAGATAGCAGTCCCTGTGGCACGTTTCCAACTTTGAAGATGAAAGATACCCTTTTCAATAGAGAATAATTGGTCACCTTTTTCCTTTAAATGCAATGTAAGTTGCATTTTAGGAAATTTTATTGTCAGGCAAACTAAGGAATTGACTCTGTCCTAAAGCCTTGGTGAAACTGCAGCCATTTATTTTGGAAAGGCTTGCTGTCCTCCTCTGCCCAGACCTTCACACCTCTGGGATCAGAGTTCTGGGAGGGATCAAATAGAATGGGTAAGCACAAAAAATGAAGCCTGAGGCTTCATGAAGTCAGCCAGGAAAAGAGCTGAGGTGGAATAGGCTTGCATAAATGGTTTGCTGTACGGGTTGCAAGAAGCCACAGAAGCCTCCCTTTTAAAAAAACAATTTTAAAGTCTGTTTATATAATTTACTATTATGATCAACAAAAAATTAACAAGGATGAGTCTGTTTTGCTTTGCTTGTACATTTTTTGCTTGTACACTTTTAAAATTGAGTTTCAAATTTGAACTCTATACGAAATCCATTTTTTATAATATCTGACAGCTGTCCCATATATGTTGTTGTTCTGATGTCTATTTTAAATTTGGATTGGTGTGAACTAAGTGGCTCCACACATCAACTATTTGGACCTGTAGATGGTAGTGCTCATGATGGCTGCATGTAGCAAGAATGAGAGCAGAAAACAGGAGAGGGGGGAAGCCTGAAAGCTGAGAAAATATACAGCATTTTGATGTGTTGTTTTTCATGTAGCAGTTGATGGGAAGCTGTTTACAGTTTGGCAGATGGTCATGTTTTCAATGTCTGATCAATTGGCATCAGAAAAATGATACAAATGTACATTATTCATGCAAAAGGCCTATGCACTTATTTTATGGTGACTTACTAAAGGTCTTGAAACCTGACTTGTATGCACTGTTACCTAGCAACATGTTGTAAAGTCACTGGGGGAGTGAGATGTATCTGTAATTTTGTGTGCTTGCATATTTGGATGAAAACGTACTGCCAGTCACCAAGTTTACTACACAAGAAGAGCCATGTTAAAAGGAAAGAATTTCTTTTCTCCTGAGATTTTTATTGTGTTATATACATTAAGCTCATGCTTTTCTCCATACAGTGTACGTAAATTTAGAAGTAGAATTCTCTTTTAGCAAGTTGGCTAAGTATTAGCTGCATTTTTGACTACTTGCTTTGCTGAACTAAGTTCCTTTGAGTGATTTCTTTATTATGACACTCTTGTTAGGCCCATCAGAACTTCAATTATTTGCCCTACCTTTTCAATTATATAAATCTTTTGACATCTCAAATTGTATACGCCAATTGTAATAGTCAACAGAGATTTGTTGAGACCAAATTATGTCAAAGTAATCTAATTTTCTTCTCTGACAGGCCTTGTGGCTAAGAAAGAGGCAGCAGATAGATATATAGATTTTTAGAATTTGGCATTTATTCTTATTGAATATTGATGGTTTAAGTGAACATTTATTTTTACTTGACAATGTTTATTGCTCCTTTTCTTCTTGGTTGGTGTTGGTTTGTCTATCTCCAACTTCATGGGAGATCTCTGGGCCCCCTGGTTTTAATTTCTGTGAAGTTTCAGCCTCTGCTTTTTCTGAGTGTGTGACTCAGAGGAGAGCTTGTCTCCCTTCAGACTTTAGAGTTACAGTTTCCACAAGTTTAACTGGTGTCCCTAGGGTGGAAAACAGTACAAAATTGGTGTTTATAAACTATTATGAATTTTTAAATTGAATCTTAATAAGCACATATACAATCTTGACTCTCTGTGTTATTTCTGATTGTGCAGTGCAGTACCTTTCCAGTCTAGATGAAGTGGATATCAAAAGTCTGGAAAACAGTGCATTGGAAGTAGTTCACAGTCAAAAGAGATCTGCAAAAATGTGCAACTGTTCAACAAACAGTTGCAAGTGTAATAAACCAGAGGCAACTAGCTAGGTAACAGTTCTCTGGGAAAGGAATGGGAGTTCACAATGTTGTATTGGTACTGAAAAGACAGTAATTGTGCTGGGACTCTTCCCCCTCAAAGAAGGGGGAAACAGTCCTGTGCTTCTCAGTCTTTCTGAAGTCCAAGGTTTTGGCACTAGTTTATGAAGAGTGTGGAAAGTTGGAAAGACTTAAGAAGAGAGCAGCAGAAATGACTGGAGATTTAGAAAACATCTCCAGTAAAGATTAATAAAAGGGAGTGAGGTTGTGAAGCCCGTAGAGAAGGCTGAGGAGAGTCATAAGCCTTCAGTGTATTAAAAAGTTTGTCATGGGGAGAAGAAAGTAATATATTGGTGATTCGTAGTAATTAGGACAAAAAATAACAGGTTTGCATTGCTGTGGGGTGTAAGTTGGCGTTAGGAAAACCTTTCCAAAAGTTTAGGTAGATAAATCCCTGTGATAGTTTGGCTGGAGAGATTGTGGTGTCTCTGCCACTGGAGGATTTTAAAAACAGGTTAGATAACTACCTGGCGGATCACATAGTAAGCAGTAGAATGGACTAGATCTGTGTCAGTGAACCATAAGACACCAGAAGGAATTGCAAGAAATGTCAGCTGAACAAAAATAAGTGGAAAGCTGTAGAGAAGCAAACGGGGGAAAAAAATGTACAGATATTCAAAGTTAGACCTGATTTTGAGTGGGCCAGAAATGAATTGTGATGACAGTGGTCAAAGTGACCTCTGATTATTTTTTTTTTTCTTTTTTTTTCTTTTTTCCAGAAAGGCTATGGGGAGGTTTAGATCTGAAGAGGTTGGGAAATATTGGTGTGGGTGACCTTTTGAGACTCCTTCAGCCCTAATTCTGTGTCATTGCTTGCCAGAAAGATTTTTAGTTACATGTTTTATTAAATAAGGCAACACAAATCACCAAAAGTAAATCTAAATATAAGAACAGATATTGAATTTTTTTCCAGACTCCATTCTCTAGATCCTAGTTTAAGGTAGGACATACTTTTAATTCACCAGAGATTTAAGAGGGTTCTCTGAAATCTTGTTTAAATTTGGAAATGTTGATTGTATGTAAAGGCAATTAGCAGGTGACTTTTAACAAATAAACAGAAGAATATTTAAACATGTTTTTACCTTCAAGTTGCTCCCCTTTTATTTTGGCAGGGCTGTTGAATGCTTAAAGTTGCCTGAATACTTTGCTGGATCAGTGCTTTGCCAGAATGTTTTCTTCCTCCAATCCATTAATTCCACGTCGAAACATTGTAACTACATTCATATTTGCTTTTCCTGTTTCAAAGGTTTCAGTGGCAGACATTATACAACACATCTCTTTAAACACTGATGCCTGTTCACCCACTTCTAAGGCTCGTTTTCTTTTGTAATAAAAAATGGCTTTCACAGTGATCCAAATTACAATGGCCAGTGTACTCCAGTGAAGGTATTACTGTGCCTATGTTATGTGCTGCAGTTACTTTTCATAGCATTCAAAAATAAATAAATCTTATCAGAATGAATGGGATTCTTGCATTATTGATCTCAAAAGAATTCTGTGTGGAAACAGTAATTGTAAAGCATACTTCATTGCTGTCCTCCGTCCCCTGCCTCTGTGTTCACTAAGTGCATTACTCTAGGAATCATGCCTCTTCATCTTGTGATGGTGTGTATTATCAATAGAGTGGGCCCTGCTTCTGCATTTCTTTTTATGTTCCCCAAGTTACTATAATGGAAAAACTTCAAAATAGAGAAGAGGCAGGAGAGATAACAAACTGAGGGTTTGAGGCCAGCCATGGTAAACAAATGAAAAACTCATGTTTTCTCTCAGCTTAAGTTGTATCTGCTGTCACTATTGTGTTAAGAGTCAAACCTTTATTTATTTTGGAAAATAATGCCACCATTGGATTTTGGTGACTGTTCAAAGTACTTGGACTTTGCATTCATGTTTTATTAGTTGATTCCGTTAATGGAATAATGAAATAGTAAATCGTCAGACAGCTACATATAAAATATTAGTAGATAAGCTAAGCACTCACTTAGATTATTTGTTCTGTTTGGCTTTGCATTCCTTAAAGGTAGCACAAGTAATATGAAATGTTTTAGCTTTGGCCATTGACAGTCCTGAACTAACTGGCTCGAACTCTTCAAACAGCTATTTTTAATAAAATAAAAGCATGACCAATTAAATTATCATAATTGATGTATTTGTGCAGCAAGTTCCAAAGAAAAGACTGTGCTGCCTATGTTTAGGATTCATAGTTTATGCTAGAATATAAAATTTCAATTAGAATATATAAGCGCACAGGACTGGCAATTATTGAGCCATATCCCTAATTTTAAACTGCTGTGAATTCCATAGTGCTGCTGTCGGTGTAAATACTCCTGAGGTCATCAAGAGCTCTTTGAAGTGCCTATCCAGATTCACATTTTCATAAGGAAATTACCTTATAGACCTTGAATTTAAATTAAAACTGGAAAAGAACAATAACATGGCTAATTAAAACTTTAGCAAATAAAAACTTGTATTAATCTTTACCACTGATATATCACCACCCTGATAGTCTCTTTTCAGCAATTACTAGTCTTACATCCACACTTTCCCAACATCCTCAAAATCATACTCATCACGTTTTACACCTTGAAGGAGTATGTAGAACTTAGTAAAATAAAGCAGTGTAGTCTGTTCTAATTCTGTCATTTAAAATGCAGGATAGCAAACAGCTTTTTTGTTTTGTCAGCCCAATACAACTTAAAAGAAGTTGTATTCTGAATGTGATTCTGGAGCAGGTCTGCGCTTCCAGTTTAGTTTTAATATCTACACAAACTCTTACACTTGGAGTAGAAGACTAGACTAAACTGATGTCTCTTTTGCTTCCCTGATTACCCCATTACTCTGGGCAGAAGTCCTAGTTCATGAGCTTTTCTGTTACAGCTGTCTAAAATAGAAATTGAAGACTGTTAGTTCAATCATCTCTGATTGTTTGGTTTGGATTTTATTTTCTTAAACAAATGTAAAGGTCATTCTGATGGTGTTTCTCTCCTTCTCTGTTTCTGTGTCTTTTTAGAGAGAAGAAATTTCCATACTCGTGAGCACCTTTGAGTCTTAAATAGCTTTTTCATTGATAGTTCCCTTCCCCTTCCTTGAAGCCCTATAGGTTAGTTTATTTGGCTGAGGGCAGAGTAAAGGCCTTTGAAAATGAGGTGTAATTGAGTTAGCACTCCCAGGAGAGTTAAGTAACATGAGGTGCCCTGGGACAGATTAATATTCCAGGACAGAAGGTACTGAAAAGAAATGAAAGACCAGCTAGACTGTCCTGCCAGAAGATGAGTATGTCTCCTTTTGGGCCACTCACAGTGTAGACAGCCTCTAAGTTTAGTAAATTGAACATAATTTATCAGTCCAATTGGATTTTAGTCTGAATGTTCTCCAACAGGTTCCAATTGCATAGATTTTTCTTGCAAAGCAGTTAGCTCACTGGTGGCTTCTGCAGTGTTTGTACCCTTACTCAGTTCTCAAATGTCATCAAGTTAAGCTGTAATCTCCATGTATGCCAACAGTTACCTGCACATTTCGATTACTAGAGCAAAAACAGTAGAAGAGTCAAGTCATACTCTGTATTGACCACAGCTGCCTTCAGGCCAATGATGTCCAGCATGGAGGAAATGTCTTACAAATACTGCTGAACTGATCTGTCAAAGGTCTTTGGTTTCTTTTAACCATTACAGCTCACAATTTACCACCTGGAGCAAAAGGCTCCTCATGTCATTCAGGTGCTCTAGCTCCAGTAGAACCTGGTTAAAACACTGTCCTTTCTTGCTGAGGGAGTGGTCATGCCACAGTTCTCTTGCCATGGTGGTTCTGAGAAGAATCACAACAGGAGGCTTTCCTGCAAGATCTCAAGGAGACCCAGTCAATTTGCTGTACTTCTTGGGGCATGTGCTCACTTTTCCCTTTTCCCTCAGCTGTGACTGGCCTGCTCTCTCTCATATTCGTAGCTGTAGTCAGGCATCGCTTGTAAAATAATGTGATGGTGCAGTGATGCACTGTGGCATTTTCCTCACTGTTCCTTTCGATCCAGCCTCTGTAGATGACTTTTTTGTGGCTTCTTTTGTAGTGACATTTTTGTTGTGGATTCCTTTTTCCTTTCTTGTGTTCTTTGCTCTGGCAGATGGAGCAGTGACCAACTCCTTGCTGATTGGAGCTTGTAACATTGAACTTGGTTTGAAGCAATCAGCCCATTTTTCCTTCTCTCAGTTGTAAACCTTTTTAGCATTTGGAAATCCTCACAAGTGGACTGGTGCAGTTAGCAGCTTCTATCAGAGTGTTTCAGATTAGTGGCAGATTCCCAAAGCTTTTCTTGTGTCATTTGGCAGTTTGAGAAAAGTGTTATAGCTTTCATCATCTACTTTTGCCAAATGGATCAAATTATTCCATTTGCCAGGAAGATAAAAATCTGCAGTCTGGAATCTGCTTTGACCTGTTTTTTGGGGGGATGTGGGATGGAGCAAATGGAGAATTATCAGCCCTGCTTGAGAGACTTCTCCCTGTTGGCGTTTGCTGGGTGTTTTGTTTTTTATTTCCCTCAGTGTGTGTTTAGAAATTAAAATGCTTGGGTTTTAATTTTTTTATTTTTTTTTAATTCAGTCTGCAGGCAACACATCCTTCAGTCTGCTGTCACTGCACTTCAGAATGAATGTAAATTAAATACAAATTAAGTGTATGTATGTGTATCTATTTTTGTATATAGATAGAGGATGTTATTCCTTCTGGAAAGTAATAATTTTGTAGTTCAAATATACTTTAATAGACTTCAACATCATCTTTTTAATCCTTGTCTAGTTCTAATTTTTAAAATGCTCCTCAAGCATAAGTGTTTTTTTTTAAAAGCATGTCTCAGTCAACTTTTATTTCCCTTATTTGCAGTGTTTTTTCTTACATCTGTTTATTTTTCTCCATGATATGACTAGTAGATGCATCATAGTTGCTATTTCCCATGTGTTAGCAATTTTGCCCATAACTATGGATCCAATATGGAATAGAAGCAAGAGTGGTGGGGATTTTTGTTGTTTTTAGGATTATTTTTTGGTTTTGGGAGGATTTTTTTCCTCTCTAGTTTTAATGTATGAATCCAGTAGGCTCGACAACCTCTCCCTTTGTTTGTCCTTCTGCTTAGGATTCATTTAGATTGGAGTCTGCTTTAGTATATTTCAAGAAAGAGCAAAAACCCCATTAATTGAAGCAATTGGGTTAAACCTGACCCAACAGTTGTCTGATTTTATTTGATTTTGGTTTTGGGGGGAAGAAAAAGGAGGTAAATAACTCTTCAGGTTTTGTAATCTGTATACAATTAAAATGTTTGGGTTTTGGAAAGTTTGGTCAATTCAAGGAATGTGCTGTCAGTTAATTAAAGAAATAAACCCCTACTTATTTAATAATTTATTAATTCTATCTGCTCTTCAAAGCAAAGCAGCAAAACTAGGCAGAACCAGCAAACATAGGTAAGAACAAGAGTCTGGGTTTCTTTTCCCCTTCATGTAATCCTGCGTCTTCAGAATTTCCTCTGGACTGTGGGGCCCTGACCATGTTTTATGTTTCTCACAGGTGATGTCTTGTAGACAAGACACACAGGGACAAACTGAGGATACAGATCTCATTAAGAGCTCATTTAGATTATGGCTGATGTTGTTCTGGCAGATTTGTTGTTAACACAGTTTTAGCATTATTATCCTAGGTGGTGGCTCAGAAGTGTGAGGGAGCAATGGCTTATAACAGCATGTACTGTCACAGTAGGACAGCTAATGTGTGGGGTAGGGACAGAAAGGAAAAGTGAGGCGTAGGAAAGCTTGATGGATGCCCATTCAAGTCATTCTGAATGTGTCGTTATCATGAAACTATTCAAACTGATGTGACCGACCTTGAATTTTTGGTTCTCTGAGCTATTAGAACTTAGCTTTATCTCAGCAGATGAGATGAGAATACTGTGGGATGAAGAGCATAGAGGTGGCACTTGACACTTGCCCCTGGATTGGGTCAAACTGGCTGCCCACTTTTGGCTTGGTGATGAGTGTTTAACGAATGCCAGTTTCTTCCAGAAGCACCACCTTTCATCCTGCTTCTGGTGGTGAGGGAATCTTTATGGCATCTGTCACTGCATACTGTAACATCTGACTCAGAAAAAAATTCCTAGGTTAAAGTTGTGATATGAATTCTGTTACAGTGATTCTATTTGTATATGGATTTTTTCACATTGTTCTTAGCCTGGTTTATAACGGACTATGATGTATGGTTACAAACTTACACTGATCTGTGTATGTGAGTTTCACCTCTGTATTTTAAATGGTAGAAGTGTATGGTGACCTGACCAATAGTGCTTTCTCTACCTGGTTCCTTTTCTGCCCCGCTTCATGGTTGTTCTCAGTGTGTTGTCTTTACGTCTTCACTCGACTCATGTTTGTGTTTTTCTGTTTGGTTGTTTGGGTTTTGTTTGTGTTTTCGTGGTGGTTGGTTGGTTTTTGTGGGTTTTTTTACAGTTTGAATTAAGATGATCTTGAAATGAATAAATTAAAAAGATTTTTTTCTCCTGGTTCTCCAAAAATTCAGCTCTTTCTCAGTTGCACTCAGCTCCTGGTGGAGGTGTTTTTCATATCAGTAGCAGCTCGAGTGGCATGTTGTAAAAGAGAAGGAATGCAGAAGGCAGTGTTGCATAGAAGGTGTGGGTCTTTGTTTTCACCCTGGGTCAAACCCCAGAAGAGACTGAGCTAGGAAGATGTACACCTGGGTAAAGATAGATGTATTCATTTATTTATTTTGTAAGTGCCTTGGTGAAGTTAAGATGAGCTTGAGAGCCTTAACCTGTATTTTGGTGAATGAAAGCATGCTTTAGCATTTCATATTTCTGCTTTTCCTCTTTTTTAAAAGAAGTAAAAACAATTCTTAAGACTTATAGGTCATATTAAAAATTACACATATAAGGTAAAGTAATTTCTGAAGTAGTGAATAACACCAATGTGTATGTATGTACGCGTTGCTTATGTGTACACTCTTTATTCCACTTGCTTTAAGCTTGTTCTTTGGTATTGGCTTGCCAGCCAGTAAGACAGGAGAAAAATCAAACAACCCTGGAATATAAATTGAAAAGATCTAAGTGTTGTTTTACAAGGTTATGCAGTTAGTAGCTTTAAAAAATAAAAATTTAAAAAAAAAAAACACAAAGAAAACCACAAAATTATGAACCCTGTGAAAATGAGCAAAGCTCAGAGCAGCAAATGGAAGTGTCTATTTGCAATATAGATGGCAATTGTACCCCATATTTTAGGGCTGAGGCCTCTGAGAGATGGTGAGCAATTCACACTGGGATGCAGGAATACACATTCTCTAGGAATCAGGTTTTGGGGGAACTGCCAAGAAGGGCAATCTCTGAGGAAATAAGCCAGAAAAGTGAGGAGCTGGAGAGCAGGTAAAAGCAGTGAGGAGGAGGACAAAGTAAACCAAGGGCTTAAGGAAGTGAATGTTGCCAGATTTTGTTGGGTTGATTTGACCTGTTAGTACCCTGCCCCTTCAGCTGGATATTATCATTCCTGTGATATGACAGTCCCTTGCCTTTTCCTGTTCATGAAACAGGTTTGTAAAATGAACATCTCACTGTAGCAGGCAATGCATGTTGGCTTTTAATGCCCTGATGCAGCCTGTGAAACGGGTGGAGGGGTACATCCTTCTTATGTGGTCAGGGTGAAATTTGACAGAGCTCATCTGCAAGTCATGAGGGTAGGAAGGCGATTGTCGTGTAGGAGGAGGAAAATATGTAGGACAGGTAGTGAGGTAAATCTTGAGAGAGCTCAGAAAGATAACAGAATGGCAATGATGCTCTATCATATTTGTGGGGGCAGAAGTTTACACAGGTGAGAGATGTAAACTCATCAAAGTTTGGGCCTCTGAACAAGTCATCTGCTGTGTGTTACTGGGAATTTAAAGTGAAATTTTGAACAAGAAAAAGCCACTAAGAGACAGAGGAGGAACTGTCTCTTAATGGCCAAGCATAAAGAATTATAAGAAGAGCTGCTGAAAAATAGTGCAACCTCCTTAGCCTCCTGTTTGTCACAGTCTGCTGTGAATTTATATTGCTTGGGTTTAAGAGGCATTCTTGGTTTTATCCCTTCAACCAAACACAGCTCAAAGAACCTACCACTGTTGTGGGCTATTGGAAAGACAAAAAACAAAATTGTTAAGTGTTACATTCAAAGGATTTGCCTTTTTTTCCCCTTTTACTTCTCTCTTAGGTTTCCTATCTTTCTGCTCTTCATCTCTTGCCTCTTCTCCATACTCTAAGAACTCAATATGTAGTAACCATGGGCTTTGCCAAGCTTACCCTTAAGTGAAATGATGTTTTAAGCTTCCACAAAAGCCTATCGAAGACCTACAAACCAAACACCAGGGAAATGCTTTTAGGAGGAGCAGGGGCAAAAAAAAGTAAGAGGAGAATGGTTTCTTGAGCTCTGGTACATGAAGTTTTTGTGTTTTGAAACTGTCCCTTTGTATAAAAGATGCAGACGTTTGTTTACCTCTTGAATACTGTTTGACATGCTTGCTTCTAGTACCTGCTCTACCATTGCTCAGGTTATGGTTTCTTCCTATTACTAGCTGCTCTATGATTATCTATTACATACCCCATTAATTCTCACTTCTTTCCTTCTCTTGACAGCTGCAAATCAAAAAGAACCCTTGACTCCTAAATTTAAAGTGAAAGAGGAGCCTAAGGATGAAGAAGCTGCAAGTTCAGCCTTGTCTCAGTCCAGCTATGTGTTCAGCCAGGAATCCAAAGCCTCAGCTCCAAATGTCTCTGAGGAGAAACTCAAGCCACAGGAAGCACAGC
This sequence comes from Apus apus, assembly GCF_020740795.1. NCBI lineage: Eukaryota > Metazoa > Chordata > Aves > Apodiformes > Apodidae > Apus > Apus apus. The sequence goes on along the minus strand of NC_067285.1, from coordinate 56,460,901 downwards.
CAAATGTGATGAGGCAGGATATGTCAGTCAAGGCAGCATCTGAGCTCCTCATGAAGCTCTCAGGTAGATAATTAATTTAATAATATTCAACTTCATTTTTTTTAATGCATGCCAGCAGGGTTGCCTTGCAGAAGAAGTATTTAGCTTTAGTAGCAAGTGAAGGAACAATTGAAAAGGTCTGTCTACACAGGTTCATCTACAAGACATTTCAGTTTGGTCTGTTGCCATAATATCTAATTATCTGTGCTGTGGTTTTCAAATTGACAACTATGGGACAACTCAAAAGAAATGCCTTAAAGCTTTTAGATGTTGTAATTTTTAAAATATACCAAAACACGTTAATACCAATTTATTCATGTGTCACTTCATTAACATCAGCAAGAATGTGTGTCAGTAATGAACTATACTTGATACAGCTTTATAAATGATGAATTTTAAAGCCTGTTTGTTGTTTGTTACAGTATCTTGTACTCAAAATTATTAGATACACTGTTAAAAAAAACAACAGTGTTATCTGAGCCAGCTTTCTGCTGTTAGGGAGACCACCTGAACTTGCCTACATTGCCTTAATAATATACCTGTCTGCCAGACAAGTAGACAGTATGCATGTCTATACACATGTGTACTGTTACAGCTGGAAGTAGTCAAATAAAAATGTATGTTCTGCTGATTATATCAGAATCAAGGTTTAACTTTCAGGGAAAGTAAAAGGGTTGAATTCTGCTTGGAACAGGTGAATGACAAAAAGGCTTTGAACTCCTATTTGGCTTCAATTTTTAGGACCAAGATGTGAAAGTCAGTCTGGGAGGCTGGGCTTTGTATATCCACACCTAAACTGGATTAGTTAATTTTTAAGACTTCTCCAAAACTGGACAAGACTTATTTTTTTATGTATACCAGAGTCACAGAAGAGGTGCCAGTGGAAATGCTTAAAAATGTAGTAACTTCTAACATCCCTGCCAAACCTATTTGACATTATTTTCCTTGATTGGATATTGTTAACATTGAATTTTAATTGAAATTTATACCTGAAATACTTAAATTGAGTAGGATCTCCCCTATAAATTCTAACATGTAATTACTTCACTCCTGTTCATACCTGCACGCTTTAATTTGCAGAAGAATTTGAATAATTTACTTGCAAGTCTTTCATCTTAATTGTGCAAAAAGTGTTTCCCAAGTACAAAAGCTGATCAGAGCAGAAGTTTACCAGTTTTTCACAGACTCCCAGATACTAAACATTCGAGTATTTACATAGTGCACTGTTGCAGCTGGTAACTGGTTTGAGTTTATATAGTGTTTAAATAGTTTTATTACAGACTGTTATATTAGAATATTTGTGCCTTAAATATCTGTTCGTATGTACAAAATCTGGCATGTATAATGTCTTGGTCAAATCTTCAGTCACTTACGTTGAGAGCTCCCAGTCTTTAAAGGTTGTAGTAAGAAATACACTCATTTAACATTTCTCGTATGATCTCTGAGTGAGCAATATTTGCTTATAGTGGTCTTTTTGGTTAATCCATAGATTAGAGGGTAAAGAATTACTCTAGGATTTACTCAGGCGTTATTGCTGCAGTTGGTATTCCTGAATCAGCCAGTGGGTGGGGTTATACTAAGTTTATCACATACACTGTTTTCTGAATCACCATCTAAGGCAGAAACTGTAAAGGAGGAAAACACAAAGTTACAGTTCAGTGTAGGACAAATATAAGCAGAATATCAAAGATCAATAGCCCTTTCTTGTTTTTTTGAATGTTTTACCTGGTAGAATGCTCAGTTCATTATTGATCATTACCAAAACCTGCACTGCATAGAAATTCAGCAAGGGATTTCCACCATTGTAGTATTTTGCTTTCTGCATTTCTGATGTACGTGCTGCTGTTACCCCTGAGCAATAATATTGCTCATTGTTGCAGCCACGTGGGATTTAGGCATAGACCCTTTTGTCTCCTTACATGTGAAGGATACACTGGTTTATATTTTTCACTGGGAAATCTTTTTTCCCAAACAGAGATGCTGTGTTGCTGGCTCTTTGCTGAGATTATTAACTGCAGTGAAAGGCCTTTCCAGCTTTGGAGCTAGTTTGAACTGGTGCATACTGTAAGAGAGTTACAGCAAATCACCAGCCCCTCTAATGGAGGGAGGAGAAACTACTGTGAGGCTAGGAAAAGTTAGAAGAATAAGCATATTTTACTGTAGTAGAACATCTACTGTTGTCATGGTAGAGGTAGGTGTACAGAAATGGGAACATCACTTGCAGGTGTCTATTTTAGTTCTACTACACAGGGCGCTCTGTCTTCTCATTAAGCTAAAAAGCTGGCAGGACACTTGCACGCTTCTAGCAGCACACAACCAGTGATTAAGATCAGGTGATTACCCTGCATATTACTTTGGTAGAGTTGGAACTTATCTGGAGATGCTATGCCCTTTCATACCAGTTTTTTCCTCCACTGTATTCCACTTGGATTCAGATCTTCTACCTCACTGTTCATGAACTTGTTACCTAGTCACTTGATTCCTAGTCACACTTCTTCCAAAGGATTATTCAAGCTAAGAAGGCTAGTATCTCTTGGGCATACCTAGGCAGAACCCATTTCCATCCAGATAGTCAAAACAAAACTTCCTAACAACTGTTCTGCTATTTAAAAATAGATACAACATCCATTTGGAATAAATGGTCTTTGGGGGTTAACAGGCAAAATTCGAGCCTCAGTGCAGTGTTTCAACCTGTACTTTACAGAAGAACGTAAAATTACTAGTATGATTTATATGAATGTACAAAGTTGAGCTGTGAATTCTGTCAATTACTAAGTCTTAACTGAGACTAGATCCAATGGTAAGCAAGCAGATTTGACAAGACAGTGGAGTGGGGCAAATTGCTCTCACCTCTGTTTAGAAGGGTGTCATCCCTGCAAGGTGTTAAATTCCTATTAAATAATTGCACAAAATTACTTATAATAAATAGAAGCAATGTATTTCAAATACACCTAAACCAGTTTTCTACGTTCTTACCAATTTTTTTTCATGGAAAAGCTAATTTATTCCTCAAAATGTTTAATTAAGTGTTGCACTAAGTGATCCCTGGTCAGTTTTATATGCTCAGTCTTGTAAATTAAAAGATAGGTTTCAGGAGAGACTGAAATTTAAAACAAATATTTGCATTTACGTGCTAATGTTTGAGTCTAAAAACTAATTTTCTGTTGAAATAGTCATGCTGCTAGTATGTTTTGGGCGTGTATTACCTTTCAGAAGCATACAGTGTTTTGCCTTTTTGCTAAAAATTAATACGTACCTGGAGGTGTGTAAAATCTATTCCAGGTACTAGCATTTTATAAGTTATATTCTACCCTGGTGCCTTGAACTATGACATTAGTATGTCCCCATCTTTCCTAGAAATGTTGTCTGAATCACATTTGCCTTTATTTCAGCTATATCTTATTTGTGAAATGTAGACATTTTGCATTTCATTAGTAACTCGGGTTGTTTTCCTCCTCTCTCTTTTCATTAAGTTGATTAATTCCCCATGTGTTGCACATATCCTTTCTATCACTAGCAAATGCAATGACCTTTGCACTGTTCGGTTCCTTTGGATATTTTGTACTTCAATCCTCAGGTCACATAGTGGTTCTTGTAATACCAACACTGTGTCATAATTTGGGGTTATCAACAGATGCAATTAGTGCATACTTATTTTTTGTGCCAAGGTCATGAAGTAAAATGTTGTATATAATTGATTGTGAAAGCATTCTTGATCAGCTACTTTTATTATCACCTAATTCCTCTTTCAGCACAACTGGTTATTGTGGGGATTAGGAGTGGGTTTTTTTTTTCCTTTTTTGCTTAAATCTTTATCCACTTGACAATGTTTGTGCTAGTTTCCTATTTTGTGCCTTGTAGTTAACTTTTTATGCTATATCTTACATGTAACTGAAGCCACATGGCTTTAAAAAGAGGAAGAAAAAGAAAAAATTCTAGGATAGGAGGAAGGCCAGAACACCTTGATGCTACTCCCATTCCAAAATTGGCACATCATGCATGAGGGCATAGCAAGGTGAAGGACTATCTGAGAAGGCTTTTCAGATTAGCTTGTACCAAAACCAGTCACAGCAGCACAGACTTCCAGAGGAGCTAAATACCAGTTTAAAAAGTTTGCTGAGTAGTATATGATCTATGTGTGCGTGTGGCTGGACAGGTGGTGTCAGATTTACCTCATTTTAAGGCTTGGGGGACGTTATGCTTGACTTGCATCAGGAATGCAAATTAACAGCAAAAACAAGTCCATAGCTAGGAAGCTATTATTCTTTGCAGTCACAAAATGTTTCCAGGTTAAATGGGTTGCACTGACAATTTTTTCTTTTATTGTTACTGTGGTGAAGAAGAAGTAAATTACAGCATTCTTTGGATGAGGTGGGGAACAAAGAAACTAACTTTCTATATATTTCTTTTTCATAACTTTGTGGACTGTGCTGGGAAGTGCTAGAATGGAGCTGGGCTGCTGTCTTTGGAGATAGCTGTTGTCAGGACTTTGTAAGAGTCTCTGTACCTAGATTGCAGAGGAGCTGTCAAGAGTGCTTTCATCTCTGCATAGAGGGCCATGATAATGGGCAGAGGAGCGAAAATACAGGGAAGTTGTTTGGTTCTTGGTCTCTAGATAGCTCATTAGAAAGCTCTGGGCAGCAGCAGGTGCTTCTCTAAAAGCCATGGCAAGACACATCACCAGACTAAATCCCACTACTAGCCAAGTGGGGTTTGTATTATTATTCTCTTTTTTCTGTTTTTTCTTTTTTTTTTTTTTCTTTTTTCTTTTAACTAATAGGAATTGAAATTGATTGTGAATTGTTAGAGTGAAGTTGTGTTCTAATGTTTTAAATACAGGGTAGAGAAAGATACAAGTTTCTAAGTAGCTAGATTTGTTACTGCAACATGTCAGGTTCCAGATTTTTTTTTTCAAGATTTTGAGCCTTTCCTGCCAATGCCATCCTACATGAAGTTCACATCAGACCCTAATATATACATTCAGTTTAATAAACTTTTTAGTGACATCTGCATAACAACATAATCATAAGAAAACTAAACTCGTAACGGAGTCTTACACATTAACAGGTTTTGCTGTGTTTCATGACAATGTTCCTGTTTAAACCTAAAACCAGGAAAAATGCAAAAAAATATTGCCCATTCACAGGAGCAGTGTGGAAAGTATGGAAGTCTGCAAAGCCTAAGACTTTTTTCCCCCCTATAGGTCTTAAGAAAAAAATAAAACCCACAAAACACGAAAAATCACAGAAAAATAAGTAACTTATAACAGAGCCCAGCTTGCAGTTCAGTAGATGCTATACTATAGCTCAAAGTTGTTGCAATTCACCTTTTACCTTTTTTCCATGTCAAGGTCATCTTGGCATATGTTAATTTAAAATATGAGATAACTTGGAATAATTTGTGTTTCTTTTTTGTGCTCTGCATTTTTTTTTTTTTATTATTTTATATTCTAGGATTTGTCTCTAAGGAATTTAAACAAACCCCCAATCCCTCACTTTACTGCTGTTCCCTAATGATGTTCAGCCAGGTGGGAGTGGCCACAAAGCTATGGAAAGTGGGCATGTCACTTTTTTTCAAAGTATCAGGCGACTGTGGGTGTCTTGCATAGAACGGAATCTGTTGTAAAATAGCAGTTCACTGCCCATGTAGAGTTTTTTATCAAGTTCTTCCTGATCTGTTTTGAAGGTTTGGTTGTGTTCTGCAAGTAGAGTCTTTCAGGTAAGCACCATAGTCCTACAACTTAAAAGGAAGGAGCAGCAGCAGAGTATCACAAACCAAATTAGTCTAGTGCTTTAATTTGCTCTTTTTTTTTCGTTTTTGTTGGCTCGCGTTTGCGTGAAACTAGGCCTGTAGTTGCAAAATTCTATACCATGTTTGTTCAGAGGTTACACTTTCAAATACTAGCCATTTAATTATCTGGGGTTGTTGTTTTTTAATGCAGAATCCTGTTAGATTGATTCAAGGCCCATTGATATTGTCTTATATAAAACAGCGGTTTGAAAAAAAATACTAGCAAAATAAAACATCAAGCACAGGCGCCCTAGGGAATGTCAGATGTTACTTGTTTGTGTCTCTCTAGCAAAACCTTCAGGGCTTGCCAGCTGTTCCCTACCTCGGAGGTTTTATTTAAGCTGGTTTAGAGCATGATTATTTCTAGCAAATCAGAACAATTAGCATAACAAACTGCCTGATTCTCCATACTGAACGCTTTTGAAGTCGGTACAAGTTGACCCACTAGTTAGCCCTGTCTGCTCGATTGTGAAAACTAGTACGTGAGTCCAATTTATGAGACATATGGGAAAGGCTTTTCTGAGTTGGTTCATGAAGTTGATTTGTAAAGCTGATGTGCGTTTTGGCAAATGTGAGCAACTCTAGAATTTTAGTTGCAGGATGAAGTTTTGAGTAAAATGGTGGGAAGAAGCGTGAATGTTTTAAAAAGGATTTATTTTATTTCAGCAATGTAAAGTCATTGGACAGCTATTGTATCAGCAAAAGCAATATCTACTACATAACTTGTGTTTTTTATTAAATCTGTGCACCTGATTTTGACTTTCATCTCAAATAAAGTTAAAAGCAGACTGTGCTACATTAGAAGAACACATTCAGTGTGTCTCCTCTAGAGCAGGCAGGTGCTGCACAGAATCGTAGAATAGTTTGTCCTTAACCCAAGCCCCAGGAAGGCAGCAGACATCCCTAAGAGGAGCTTCTGTCCAACATATTGGACCCTCTGTTCCCCTCAGAAGGGAGTCACCTACAACTATAATCCGTCTTTTCTTCCTTGTGGAAATGGTAATACGGAAGGTCGGTCTTTCTCACCTTAGCAACACTTCTGCTGTAGCTGAGCCATCAACCATGGACTGGCTTTCCACATCCAGAGCCTCATATCTGTTGTACAGAGGTACTTGGGAAGGCGAGGTGGGCAATGAGGTTCACCTGCCATCCTGAGTATAGACTTGCCTCAACCCACTCCTTTCCTTTAAGCTCCTGTCTTCAGCCTGGTGTGGGGAGGATACAGGATCCCCTTTATTTATTTTCTCTTTTTTTTCTGGTCGCTGTTCCTGTTTCTCTTTCAGGGAGGGCAGACCTTGTTTCCACCAATCTGTCTCTCTCAGATTCCCTGATGCTCTTCAACCTTTCCAGTTCCTGCATGTGAAACACTGTACCAATTTTGGGCTCCCCAGTTCAAAAGGGCTGTTGAGGATTAGTAAATGGTCTAGAGGAAGGCAGCAGAACTGATTAAGGGTCTAGGGCTCAAGGCCTACAAGGAGGCATTGAGGGAACTGGACCTGTTCAGTCTGGTAAAGGGAGACTAAAGGCTGATCTTCTCACAGCCTGCAATTACTTGAAGGAAACTTAGAAGAGCAGTGTAATCAAACTCCTCTCAGTAGTGGCAAATGGTAAAAAATTGGCAACAGCTATCAGCTGCATCTTGGAAGGTTCAGAGTGAACATTAGGAAAAATTGCTAGTGCAGCACTAGAACAAGTGTAACACAAGGTTGCTGTAGCTTTTCCTTGCTTGGAGGTTTTGAACGTTCTGCTACATAAACCTGCAGCTGGTCTAATGCCAGTGATTCATGGAATAACTTAGTTTGGAGGGAACCTCCAGGGTTCATATAATCCAAACTCTTGCTCAAAGCAAGCCCAACAAGACCAGGCTGCTAAGGGTCGCATTAGGTTTTGAATGTGTCCAGGGATGAAGAGCCCAACCTCTCTCAGCAATGTGTGTCAGTATTTCACCACCCTGACAGTGATGCTTTTCTTCTGTGTGTATTTCTGAGAGAAATCTGACTCTAGGTCCTTTGATCTTCCCTTTATACCTTTGAGACTTGTTGACAGCAATAAAATGTCCCCTTGGTGTTGTTTCCTTAAGGCTGAGCAAACACAGTTCTCTTAGCAGTTCTCTTACGTCTTGCAGCAGCCCCCTACCTTATCTTGGTAGTCTTCCACTGAACATTCTCCAGGATGTCAGTGTTTGTCCTCTACTGGGGAGCCCCAAGTGGGGCACAGTACTCTAAATGCAGTCTCATCCATGCAGAATAGAGGGTGAGAATCTCCTCCTGCCACCTGATGGCTACAGATTTGATTATATGGCCTAGAATATGGTTGGCCTTTCTTCCTACAAGGGCACATTGCTTACTTGTGCACAACTTGTGTTGGATTGTGGTAGTCCCAACTTTCTGAGTGAAGTAGCTTGAATAAGCTCTTTCTGAAGTTTGGCAATCTCTGTCCTAGGCTGTGGAGAGGTGTAGCCTAAGACTAGATTTCATTGGCATCTTACTGACGAGGTGACACTGCCAGACCTTTAGGGATGAATGCTGTACCCTGAGCTTGTTGGGGGTTTTTTTAGCAAGTACCACTACTTTGCAATTCCTTGCATTTGTGAAGGCCAGAGAACCTGAAAACTATGGAAGAAATTACTTCCTTATGGAACAAGCTTGTCCAGTACTGCATTTTTCATATCTTATGTGGAAAATTGTCTCGATGTGAATAGAATGAAGTTCATTGAAACTTTTATGGATCAGTTGGTTAAATGTTGTTCTGCTATGTAAAGAAACAGCATCTCTGTGGCTTGATGATAATACATTGATGTATGCAATAATTTTCTCTTATTTTGTTATCTGTTTCCATATCACAAAGGTTAATACCAGAAAAAAGACTTATTAGGGGATTTAGTTCATCTTCTGCCAGATTAACAACAATCACTGTTGTGCTGTTGTTCTGAGCTCCATCCGGGTTAGTTTTGAATGAGCAGCAGACTATGTTTAGGAGATCACAGTCTGAATACTTTAAAGCTACTTAAGTCTTTGTCCCCTGCTGATTTTTGCTAGGAATTAGATGTCTGTACTTTTATAAGAAACTGGCATGAAGAAAATTACTCTCATATACTAAGTGCTCTGAAACACTGCAGTTTATCTGACCTAACCCATCTACTTAAGAAGAAATGTAAAAGTGGAAAGAAGCCAAAGCCATCATGATTTTAATTATTTGAATCAGGGACCTTCTAGTGTACTTCTGGTGCCTTGACTTGAAAAACTTTATCTGTGGTAGGACCATGTGTGATACCTCTGTAAGGAAATGAGGTGTCACCTTACTCCACAAATGATCTGTCTGTAGAACAGAAGGGAAAATAATCCTCAAGAAATTAGTTTGACTGCTTGTATGGTGAGATGGGTATGGGCGTAACCTTAATTACAGTATTCTACCAGCACAAGATCTAGCACAGAGGGGCTGTATGCTGCTCATGGGACAGACTGACTGTGCTTTCCTTACATTAGCTCTTGTAAAGATATCATAGAGACCTTCCTCTAGTCTTCTGTGTTGTGTTTGCTTTTGAGAATCAGAGTATGACAGAATTCACATTTGGTAGGGATATTCTGTCAGATCAAAAGGATGCAGCTGGGAAGATAAAGGGCAAAGGAAATGATCAAATATATATATATTTAGTTAGGGCACTTTGCTGTCTGATTGTGAGGGAGAGAAGGTCATTGGTATTGCTTGACTCTTGCCTTAGTCAGGGTCATATCGGTTTGTCTGACTCAAAAGCATTTGCAGGACAGGGAGTTAAGCTGTGTGGGGCAGGAACATAAATAGAAGGAATATTTTAAAAGCAGAGGGAGCAGCAAAGGTCATCTTGACTCTGCACCTAAATTTGGCAGCTGGGTGCAGCTCGGTCTGTTAGACGTCTAAGAACTCATTTGTTTATAGAGTTACCTGAGCTTTTGATTGACAGTGTTACCTGATTCATTCCATGCTGTTCTGTGGTCACTTTTAATGCACAGCATGCTATTTTTACACTTTTCAACACAGATGCAATGTTCTGTGCTTTTATTATAAGAGGCTCATGGAAACTTTAAATTAAAAAATAATAAAAGATAAATCTGCTTAACAGGACAAAAAGTCATTATATGATATTTCTAACTTGTCTTCAGTTGAGAGTATCTGTATGGATTGTAGATGGTAAAGATTTTTATCAATATTTATACATTTCTTTTAAAGGTCAAGAAATGTCATAAGAAAAGAATGAAAGCACTCATGTAAATCACTCCTGGAACATATCCAAGTGGCTTTTATCTCCTGGTTTCAATTTTTTTTTTTATATAATTTTTTTTTAAAGACTTGTAGACAGCAAAGCCACTTTTTCTCCACTTAAGAACAACAGGAACCAGGGGAATGGAAAGGACTTGGTGACACACATCAGTTTAATTATAGGTGGAAAGCATATGTCTTCATGTTAAAGGGGTTCAGTTCATCTTTAGTTAGAGATTACAAGATGACATCAACCAGTTGGCTAGCTCGTGGGTGCTATCAGGGATGACCAAACCAAATTTTGGTGCCTCTGAGATTTGTTGTAATATTGGGTAATTGAAAAGAAAAGGCCTGGGGTGTTTGAAACATTCACTCTTGGAATGTCAAGCTGACACAATCATAGGTGAGTTTGAGAGGAAAGGAAAAACAGAGAGAACAGCAACAGATTAATTTATCAAGTGAAGTTAGTGGATTCCTTCTCCCGCTGCCCCCTTTCTTCTCTCTGACCCAAAGCTAATAGAAAATTCTGTTTGCGTTTGGGCTTTTTCTTACAAACAGCTATTCATTTATTATTTTTTTTTTTAATATCAGAGCTTTCAAAGTATTAAAATTTGACAGATGACAAGGAAACTTCCGTGTGAGGAACTCCCTGTGCAGTGTGTTAGCATCAGTGACCTGATGCTAGCAGGATGGCCAGCTCCTGTCTGCACCAGTTAACATGCCAGCCTATGATCATATATCAGATCCCCATTCTGGACAAGGGCCAGACCTCTCTCCCAGGGCTTAATCCACTCAGCATCTAGGCTCTCTGCTTCTCTGGCTCTGTGTGCTGCAGTGTGCCTGTTCCTACCCTCTATCATGGCCTCTTTTGCTGGCTGCTAGAATTGACTTTTCCCCCTTTGGTTCAAGAGATCTGAGCAATTAAAACCCACAGTTTCTCTTAACTCCAGCTGTGGAGGCTACATAGGTGACAATTCAGGGCATATGCTAATAATGAGTAAACAGAAGCAGGTTTTCCTTGAAGTTTTCAGGATCTTCGTTAATACCAGAAGTACATTTACAGGTTTAGGCCAAATTAATAAATACCATGTACATTTTTTGTTTGTTTGTTTGAATGTGGACAGCAGGTCAAGGGAGGTGATTCTCTCCCTCTACTCTGCTCTCGTGAGATCCCACCTGAAGTTCAGTGTCCACTTCTGGAGCCCCCAGCATAAGAAGGACATGGAGCTGTTGGAGCAAGTCCAGAGGAGGATGACAAAGATGATCAGAGGGCTGGAGCACCTCTTCTGTGAAGACAGGCTGATGAAAGAGTTGGGGTTGTTCAGCCTGGATAGGAGAAGACTCCAGGGAGACCTTATAGTGGCCTTCTAGTACCCGAAGGGGCTCCAGGAAAGCTGGGAAGGGACTTTTTACAAGGGCTTGTAGTGAGAGGACGAGGTGTAATGGATTAAAACTTGAACAGGGGAGATTTAGATTAGACATTAGAAGGAAACTCTTCACTATGAGACTGATAAAACATTGGAACAGGTTGCCCAGGGAAGCTGTGGAAGCCCCATCCCTCGAAGTGTTCAAGGCCAGGTTGGATAAGGCCCTGATCAACTTGATCTAGTGGGAGGTGTCTCTGCCAATGCAGGAGTGTTAGATCTAGATGATCTTTTACGTGTCTTCCAATCCAAACCATTCTGTGATTCTATGATTAGCTGGATGGCCCTTCTTCTATTTAACTGTATTCATGGATTTATTTATTTTCTTGATTGTCCCAAGCATATTGCATGTCTTAGGCTGCATGTTCCCAGAGTGTCTGATCAGCATCCAGTCAGCAGTTGAGCAGTCATTATACCAGTGTTCTTTCAGGAAATCATCTAAATTGAGAATAAATTCTACCAGTCTTCAACTTCTCTTTTCACATCAGAAAGTCTGAATCAAGAGGGCTGTATAGGTACTTGGGGTGTGGTAGGCAAATTACCTTGGAGCCTCAATTTTGAGATTTCAGGCCTTTTATTCTGAAGAAAATTGTCACTTACCTTGCAGCCAAACCAGAGCATTCAGCAACACCTGGGGAATCTCAAGTATAGAAAGTGAACTACAAATTGGCTTCTAGACTATAATTTTGTTTGCTAGAACTAGGGCACCTGAGAGTAAGGCAAGAAGGGAAGGATATGGGCTTAGGAAACTGATCATTAAGATTATTGGTAATGTATGATGGAATATCTATGCTTGTTACAAAATCAGACTTTAGAAAAACATGGATCCCAGAATACTCCTGTCATTTTGAAAGCATATGCAGATATGACAAACAGGTTCTTCACATAGTTGCCTAGAATTTTCCATAGAAGTGGAAAAGAGCAGAAGAGGAGCAGATGAGGTTTTCTCCTCCACTACAACCACCATACCAATTCTTCCGACTGTCTGTGCTGCTACTTCTGCTGATAAAGAGTAATTTAGAGTTTTCAATGCCCACCTTTGGAGAGCTGGTGTGTAGATGCAACTTTATTTAATAAATGAAAACAAAGCTTCACTAGCTGGTCTGTGATCACCCAGTATTCATAGGAAGTGATATAACTCATGTTTACAAATATGCAGCTGTTTCCTGCTCTCCAGTTTGAAAAATTATTTTCAAGAGATTGCTTCTGTTTATAACCCCCAGAAGAATACTGTGCAGTCAGCTGCTTGCTTCCCTTACCATTTGCAGTGATACGGTATACAAATTATAACTTCGTAATAGTGATTCCTGCTTTGAGTACTCTGAAAAATTGTAGCCTAATTAAATAATTGTGCTGGTTGTTTATATTTATTTATTTTTTAAATACAAATTTGCAGCTGAGAGTTACAAGGAAACCCAGATGGTAAAGATAAAGGAAGAACCAATGGAAGTTGACATTCATGATTCGCAGGCTTCAGTGTCACCCAGCCAGCCCAGCCAAAATGTTGGCTACAGCACTTTATTAGGGCAAGACATTAATGAACACATACAGAAGGCACCAGAAGGCCGTGTGCTCCCAGAAAGAAATCTATTCAGCCAAGACATATCAGTGAAGATGGCATCTGAGCTGCTCTTCCAGTTATCAGGTAAAAGCAGTGGAAATAGTTGACAGTTGAATTTAAAGAACATGAAGAGATTGTGTATAACCACTAAGGTGCTATGAAAGTGTGAGATTGCTAAGGCTGAAAAATAATAAGGGTTAGAGCCCTTCTGCCCTCATGTTTGGAACACAAAAGCTTTGCCAAATGTCCCCCATAGTTAGCATATGCTTTAGAGAACTGTGACAGTCAGGTTAGGTTCACAATATTTGAACTGAATTGGAAAAGCCAGAGTTCAGCTCCTGTATTTTTGAAAACTAAGTAATTTGTTACAACTCGTTGATCCAGGCCTTAGGGTATAGGGGGACCTATAGATGGCAGTTACTGGCATAAATGGCTGCTACTTGCAGTGCTCCTGGGGCTGCACTGTCCATTTCTCTTGACAAAGAAGGTGAACCTCAGTTACTACATAAAGGCAATGATATCAGCACTGTGTTTAATGAATGCTTGTATTGTACACTTTGCATGGAGTACTAACACTGAAGCTGAAAACATTTGTTGGGTGTTTAAGTAAAAGTTATGCCCATGGTCTAAGAGTGGTGTAGCCATTTACCCTAAATTACTCTGGATTATGTTATCAGAAATCACTAGAAGAGTTCTGCTGAATAAAACCTGATAGGGAAAATATGATACATGCTAATCACAAAAAAACATGTATGTTCCTCTGCAGAAAAGGTGAGCAAAGAGCACAACCACAATAAAGACAACACCATCAGAACTACAGCCAGGTAAGTACAGTCTGCAGAGCTATAGTGTAAATGGCATTGCTTCATTTTGCCTTGTGAACTCAAATGTGTCTATGTCCTGCAAATGTGACCTGATATTACAAATGTAACATATTTTAATGGTAATGTAACCTATATCTGAAAAATTACACCTATAGATCTGATTGCTTATAGTTCGTGAGATAAAAGGCCTTTGGGTCAAAATGGGCATTCTTATCTGATCAAGTATGCACACATCATTTGAAGAAAATTTTTTTCTATTTTTTTTCTACAACACCTGAAACTTAAAAGAAAATGCATAGTACATGCAGTGCTTGAGGGAAGAACAGGCTGAAAACTGGATTTTAAGACATGCACCAATGTTAGCAGAGGTGATTTTGAATCCATCTTCTGTCAAACTTGGATTTCTTTAATAAAATTTCAGTTTAGTATTTCCATCATCTCAACGCATTCTAGAGATTAATTTTTTGAAGTCAGATTGCAAGACAATGCTAATAAAATATAGGTTAAAGACTACAGTTACATGAATGCAATAAATGAAATTATCCAAGAATTAAAAACATGCTCCAATTATAGTGTGTGCTGTTTAATATGCACTTTACAGTATTGTGGCTGTTAAGAAGCCCACGAGTTGTTTACATATATGACAGCAGCTAAGTGAGGTGTCCCTGAGAAAATTCAAAACTTTTATATAATAAGTGGTAGCTAGAATTGATAAAAACTTGGGAGCCCATCGTGAGGAATATGGCAGGAATTGGCAAGGGTACGTTTGGTTCCTACCTGAAAATTCCCTATTCAGTGAAGATGGGTTGGAAACAGCACACTGAAGTCACAGAGAGTTCCTACAAAGACAGAGCAAGGTCTGCGAATCTGCAGCCTCTTCTGCAGAGGTTCCCAGTATGTTCAGTGCCTGCTAACTAAAACAACTTTTTTCAGTCAGAAATTAAAACGCATTTCTGTTGCAGAAGAAAATATCTTTAAAATATGTCATTCTTAATGTCCTAGGCCACTCCCATTCATTCATTTAAACTGTAATAAATAATTTATTTTTTATAAGCTGACTAGCTCAGTAAATGGACATCAGGAACTTTCTAATGTTACAAGTTCAAAGGCAATTAAGCTTTGAATTTCTGGTTACTGTGAATGCTTCCCGTATTTAATAGTTTGGGAACGTGTAGGATATGCAGCCTGCATAGTCATGACTACTTAAAAAGCATAAGCCTGAGAGATACATATGGAGATAAATGCACATATTGTCCAACTACTCATTAACCATCCAGTGTGCATTGCAGGGAGGGGGTGGCAAATAGTTGAAAATAGATTTCAGTGTCTCATGATGTCATTGGCAGGACTGGTGTGAGAATCCAGAGCTACTTTTGGATCTGCCAAAGGTAATTCAAATTGAAAAGGTTGAGGACAGTTCAAAGATGACTTCCCCTTCTTCTGGTTGTCAAGTTTTAAGAGGATAGCACAGGTGACTGTTGTCAAACAGTTTAACAGAGAAGTCCTGATAATGGCTGCTACCCATCAGGGCATGAAGTATTGAGTGCCTGATTCAATTCTTCTGGGTTCTTATCTTACCTGTCTATCAGCAGAAGAAGACATGAATGAGAAGAGCTTCTTAAGGGGAAATGAGTCAGTCTGCTAAATCCTGCAGTTCAAACAGATTGACTTGAAAGACCTTGCTAAAAAGCCCTACCCAAAACAAAACAAACAGCTGGAAGTCTCTGCCAAGGGTATGATGCCTTCTTAGAAACAGACTGCTTTAAGAAAACGTGTGGTGTTGCAGTTTGGCTCACCAACCTACATCTGGAGTAATGACAGAAAGGCATTTGAATCACAGTGGTTATGTGAAGTTTGCTGAAAGATGCCAAGAGCCAAGGTGAGGTCAGTGTTGTCCACCTCTGAGTAGCTGGGCAGCAGAGAGCTTAAGCTGTGTGATTGGTGAGAGCCTTAAATCAGCAAAACCCAGCAAGTTGGGGTACAAAGGCATTTTTTGCTGTCTTATTCCATATTAACATTTCTAACTGTTTGCCTGCCTGTTGCTGTTCCTCCTGTGAGTATTCCTGGACTTTGCAAGCACATACTCCCATATGACTTTGCTCAAGCAGCTGAAACTGGCAAGGATTCCTCACAGTTCAGTGACTGAGATGGTAGAGCCTGCCATCTGTGATGTGAAGACTGAAAATGGAGAAGCAAGTGATCTGGAAGTGAGTACACCAGCGTAAGATGCCAAGATAAGTTTCTTTCATCGAGAAAACTGTGTAGCCATAAACTGGAAATATGCAGCCAGAAAAAAAAAATCCTTCATCAGAAGGGGCTTTGCACAGTGACTGAGAAGAACTTACGTAGCTTCTTACTAAGAAGCAGAAGCTCCTCCCTCCATAGTTTGCACTGGGAATTGGAAGACACATCTGCTGAAATAAAAATAATAATAAGGCCAACACTGAAGAGACTCAGCTGCCATTCTAGAGGAAGGCAGAAAAGAGGTATCCAAGGATGGTTCTGTAATTCACCAGAGGCTGATGGCAGAGAGGGAAATCCTGGAGACACGGGACAATGCAGTCTTCAGCAGCAGCCTGCTCATGATATGTGGCCTAGCCTGAAATAGATAAACTCTGCACCATCCGTTTGGCTTAGAACCAGCAATGACCAGTGTCCCAGTGGCTGAATCTAAGGGACAAGCAGGCAGGCCGACATGGAAACTTGAGTGGATTAAAAGATGTTGAAGAGTTACAACCGTAATAAAACTTTTTTATTGGTGTTTTTCTTTCAAATCATTGTTAAGCCAGTAAGAGGAACATTGCAATAAATGATGCCATATTTTTATACAACATCAGTCTGGTTTATATTATGTCATCCTGGAGTGGGAGTGGGAGTCTTGGAAAAAGTTTTGCACATGTGGGCTAGAGCTGTTTTGCTCTAATGTGATCGTTTGCTTCCTTGAGTTTTATCCATACACTGAACTGCTCAGTTCTGGTGCATGTTCATGCCGCACCCTTCAGCACAACCTAATGTTAACTGTGTTGATGGTTATGTTCAAACTTCAGTAGAAATACCCAAAATATCCTATTAACTGTTACATATGGAACAGCACAAAATGAATAATGCCCAAAAAACGTAATAAGAAAGTAAATAAAGTGATTGCCAAGAGCATTAAATTATCAACTCAGTTAATTATCATCAAGTTTCCTAAAGGCAAAAGAGATCTGACTAAGAATACAAGTGACTCAGTGGGAAACACTCTGCAGAAAAACTGTACGAAGTAAAACTTTTGCAAGTGCTGTTGTTTAGGTTTACGCCTTGGGTATCTGGACTGGTAGGGTTAACTTGTTTGTTGCTGCTGGCAATTACTTCCCTGGTCTGGATTACCTGCTGTGCACCAGTTCATAAGACCTCATACTACTTTCTTTATCCTGAAAAGGATCCTGAATTTTATTATTGAGTAAGAACAGGTTCCAGAAATGAGCTGGTCTCCTGTCTTGCACCTTTAAAACACCTACTGTACACTAGTCTGTTAAGGATTCTTAATATGAGAGAGATCAAATTCAATTTTCATTCTGCTTAGAAGAAATGAATAGTTTGCATGCAGATGGTACACACTGACTTAGAAAGCAGTTTTCCAAGAAAGACTGTCCATTCTGAATTTTTAATGTCCCTCTCACTGATGGTGGTACTGTAGGTAAGGAATTCTTGTTTTTGTTAGGATCATTAACTGAGCAGAAAACACAATACTTTGACAGAATTGGCAGTTCACTATTGAAATTGACTTCTTATTGCCTGTTAATTAAAACCAAAGCATGGTATGTTTTTTGGAGTCAAGAAGCTGATAATTTTTCCACTTAATACTCCGGGTACTAAACCTTCAGTTAGCATATATGAATTGTTTCCTTTTTTAAAAATCAAATTTGTGGAGTTAATTTCATTCATGGAATGAATGTCAAAAGAGATCCACATCTTAACCTAAAATTTGAAAAGTTTTGTTTTAAAAATAATTACTGTATACCTCAGATTACTAAATAATAATATTTTCCACCTTTCCTGATTGTCCTCTCCAGATACGACAGTAGAATACATATTTTGGACAGTAGAAAACAAATTTTTGAAGCATTAATTTTAATGATCCATACTGTACCATGATCCAGCAAATCTGAGATGCCGTAATGTAGTTAAAAGCATTCTGGGAGGACTTCAGTTTTACCAAAGCATGCCTCTTCTCCACACCTTGCCTCAAGGTCTGCATGTCTTTCAGCATGAATTCTGTAAATGAAACAGGGTGAAACAAGATGGTATTTGTTATAATATTGAGATGTTAGAGTCAAAAATCATATTTACTACTCTGTCAACTGCTGTTTTGTTTATAAACCGGTGTCTTATTTTTTCCTATAGCCCTTTCTTTTCTGAAGACACATTTAGACAATCACCATTCACTTCCAACTCAAAAGATCTCCTGCCTAATGAAACTGCTCTTCATGGAAGGACATCTGCAGCAGGTCAGAAACCCTTTTCTTTGATTACTTCCAGATAATATATATTTTTAAAAGTTTATTAATGTAAACTCCACCACCTAAGCAACACTCTTAAAATGTAGTTTGCTTTGTCAAAAGGCAGCTATCTCACTATCATGGTAAGTGCTTGTTATTAAGAAGAAAAAGGGAAACAAGGTTAAATATTGCTGAAGCATTTGTATTCATAGTCTTTAAACTACTATTTCCATGAAGTGTACAAGAATCTGTAACAGATTAAACTCAGCAGTATTAACTGGGGGGAGAGGGGTTGTGTGTGTGTGTCCCATATGTTAAGGAACTTGACTGATGTCAGATTCCTGTCTGCTATTCCTCTGTTACTGGCCATTTCCATCTCCATCTCTCAGAGTACAAATGAAATGTTTGCAGTATATGTAGCAGAGTGCTGATCTTGGCAATATGATTTTCCTGGCTTTAACAGTAAAACCTTTTTGGATGTGGATTTCTTAAAGCATGCTGAAAGGCGTCAGTATGTGTGGGTACATTCCCACTGATCTTCTAAACTAGATGACAGACATTTCATGTCCAGATACAGCTTGGGTTATATTCTGCATTAAAATGAAAAACATAGATATGTAACACTACTAATCAGAGTGGTACTGAACACATGCAAAAACTTGGTATGTGCCTTTACCGTCCTGTTGGAAAATAACTCATTTGCTAGTTCACTGCTATCTGTTCTTAAATTAATAGCTCTTGGGTTATAAAAGTCAGTAATTACACAGCCAGCATAGGGAGGTTATTCACCTTTTCTGAGCAATCAATAAAGTTTTGGGCACATTACTGCTAATGTTCAGCTATAGACTGTCATTTAATTTACAACTTAACAGACCCTTCATTTTTTTTTTAATGCTTGTATAGTCATTTGACAGCTTGTGAAGTGGCAGATGAGGTTAAAAGAGCTAGATGTTGTCTAAGGGTAAATATGCATAGCAGGAAGAAGACAAAAACTTGTACCATGAGGACAAGGGTCTTCAGGCAAGCCTCAGCCACACTTGCAAGGAAGTAGTGGATTTTGTAACTCCAGGTGAGGAGAACCAGATAAGATGTGGTGCTTTTAAGTATTAAAATGCAAACCAGGTTAGCACTTCAATCCTGGCTTTTGACCTTGGCATAACATGGAATATTCATATACCCAGATGAAAGATGAGAACTCTCAGACTCCTCAGGCAGTGCTCAATACCTCAGAGGACATGGCCTCTGGCAGCAATACTCTTACATCATACCAAGATAAATGTATAAGAATTGTAATTCTCTGTAAGACTTCATTTTAAGGGAGGCCACTAAAACTGGGGATGAGTTTTGGTGACATGTTTAATCTTTTGCTTAAAAAATGTAAAGTATCTAGTTTGTTAGGACGTCCTACAGTTTTAGAATGGTTTCTGAGGAAATGGGTTTTGTATGTTTATGCTGCCCCATGTTCTGCCTCATGGAACAGAAGGATTACCTTGATAGGTCTGTGTATTATAATACATATTGCTCTGGAACTGTAAGACACTCATTTGTAACAACAGCTTACATACTGAGAATCAAAAATGCCAGTTTATGCTTCATTTTTTATTTTTGGAACAATCCTATAATTCCAAATATGTTGATTTTTCTCAGCTTCATAATAAATTGTTGGACCTGAAGTGCAACTTCATAGTAGCACCAGGAATATGATTTAGATTTTTAATCAATTACAAATATGATATTCCTGTAAAAGAACAGCAGGTTACCCACAGGTAGATTTTCTACTAGTTTCTACTAGCCTCGCAAGAAGAAATAGTCTATGTCGTGCTACTGATAGCTCAGAAGAAACTTTATCTCAGCAGAGAGTAGCATAAAGGAACAGTAACAAACCATTGTAAAGGCCAGCAGGATGTAACAGAAAATGCTATGAAATGTGTGTGGTGTCCCATGGATAAATTGTAGGTATGTCTTCCCTTGACATTTGTTCTGGGTTTTTTCATCCCTGAAACAGGATAAGAAGTAGAAAAGAACAGCATAAGAAAATGACAGGAATTTCCCAATCTAGTGTCATCTTCAAGTCAACAACCAAAATCCAAGCACAACTGCTAATGGCCAAGAGTGTTCATTAAGCAGTGCCTCTATCAAAAAATGCAGCTCTGTGCCACTGTCACCACAGCTAGCACAGCTAGCTGATGAGCAAGCATGGGATGGGGTTTGTGCTGATGCTCTGTCCTGGCTCTCTGCAACCTGGCTTGACTCAGGCAGGCAGAGTGGCATGGGGAAGCCTTCGCTGCCACTTGGTCTGAGTGGCCTTGGTGGAACCCCATGTACATAGTGCTTCTTTCCAAGAGAGCACCAATTTGGGTGCTGGTATCCCCAAGCTCCTGTCAACTCTCTCTTCAGTCTTCTTGGCACCCTCACTGCAGAGCAATTGGGAAAAGTGACAGGAACATAAGACAGTAAGTTATCTCGTGTCAAATTCAATTATTGTCTGTAATAGGTAACAACATTATGTAATCTCATTCATGGTCAAGATCCTTCTTAAACCTACATTAAGGGTGGCTACCAAGGAGATGGAGACTCCCTTTTTACGAGGAGTCACATGGAAAAGACAAGTGGTAATGGGTACAAGTTGCTGCTGGGGAGATTCCAATTAGACTCCAGAAGGAAAATTTTCACCATGAGAACAGACAGACATTAGAATAATCTCCCAAAGGAAGTGGTGGACTCCCCCACACTGGACAGTTTTAAGACTCAGCTTGACTGGGTGCTGGGCCATCTCATTTAAACTATGTAATTACCTAAAAAGGTTGGTCCAGATGACCCTGGAGGTCCCTTCCAACCAGGCATTCTGTGTTTCTATGATTATTTTTATGTAGACACTGTTTCAGAAGTCCACCCTTTTGAAGGGCTGCGGCCACTCTCTTTTTAGCATGAATTTATTCACAGCAAGTTCTGTTTCTGTTGTTTCACCAGCAGTGTCCTTCAGCTTTGATAATTCTTCTCCCTTGTGATGTTCACCATCTGATGTGCCATCTTGCATCCCCTTAATTTTGGAGAAGTAAGCTAGCCGATGTCTTTTAGTCTCTTTTAGTATTACAGGGTTTCCATTTCCTGACCAACACCATAGCCTTTTTCTGCCTCTTTTTAGGGAAATTAATGTCTGCAAATAAGAGTAGTCAGAACTATATATGCTATTTTACAGGAGGTCTTACCAATGACTTTTTCAGTGGCATCCAGTCTTCTATATGTATATTGGAAATGCCTCTCCTGAATAATCAGCCTTTTTAACTACCACATGCTGATGACTCTCAGTTCATTTTCTAATCAAATAGTAACATCTTCTTTCCCTTTACAATTTTCACCTGATGATTTCAGCATACCACAGAAGTTCTTGTTCCTGCTCTCTCAGCATATGACTTTGTAATTTGAATGGTTTCACTTGTTACTCTAACTCTCAAGATTTTCTTTAATAGTTTGAAATTTCTGCATATTGATAATAATTCTGCAATGCTGATTTTGTTTGTTTGTATGTGTGTGTGTTGAAGCTATTAAAGAGGATTTTTAAGTACGGTTGATCCAAAGTTCTGTCCTCCTCAGCACAAACCACTTTTCTTTGTAGCCAGTTTATAAGAAAATTAGGTTTATAAAGAAAATCAGGTATTTGAGTGCTATTTGTAGGTCATTGAGTATATGAGGTCCCTAAGGAGTATGAAATAATTAAGAAAGTCATATTAAAATGTGTGTGAGAGCAACGCACTCATCAGGGCAGTTACTGGAGGTGGGGGAGGGGGGAAAAAAAGACAACCCTAAATAAATAAAAACAGAGCAATGGATTTGGCCTGAAATAAAGGTGAAGTAAACTGGACCCAACAGACTGGAGGGAAGCAAATGTAACACCCATCTATAAGAAAGGCAGAAAGGAGGATCCAGGAAACTATAGACCTGTCAGTCTGACCTCGGTACCAGGGAAGGTCATGAAGGAGATCATCTTGAGTGTCATTAGAAGACATCTAGAGGATAACCAGGGGATCAGGCCTAGTCAGCATGGGTTTATGAAAGGCAGGTCCTACCTGACAAACCTGATCTCCTTTTATGACCTGATGACCCAACTATTGGACAAGGGAAAGGCTGTGGATATTGTCTGTCTGGACCTCCAAAAAGCATTTGGCACTGTTCCCCTTAGAACTCTCAAGAAAACTGGCTGCTCATAGCCTGGATGAGCATACAATCTGTTGGATCAAGCACTGGGTGTACAGTTGGATCCAGAGAGTGGTGGTCAATGGAGTCAAATCCAGCTGGGGCCAGTCACAAGTGGTGTTCCTCAGGGCTCAGTGTTGGGACCCTTTCTGTTTAACATCTTTATTGATGATCTCGATAAGGACATAGAGGGTATCATCAGTAAGTCTGCAGATGACACCAAGCTAGGCTGGAGTGTTGATCTGCATGTGGATAGGGAGGCTCTGCAGAGAGACTTGGATAGATTGGATCATTGGACTAATGTCAATGGTCTGGGCTTCAACAAGGCCAAGTGCCAGGTCCTGCACTTGGGCCACAACAACCCCAGGCAACGCTCCAGGCTTGGGGAAGTGTGGCTGGAAAGTGTCTGGCAGAAAAGGACCTGGGGGTTCTAATTGACAAGCAGCTGAATATGAGCCAGCAGTGTGCCCAGGTGGCCAAGAAAGCCAATGGCATCCTGGCTTGTATTAGAAATAGTGTGACCAGCAGAAGTAGAGAGGTGATTGTCCCCCTGTACTCAGCACTGGTGAGGTCACACCTGGGGTATTGTGTCCAGTTTTGGGCACCTCAATTCAAGAGAGATATCAAGGTGCTGGCGCGAGTACAGAGGAGGGCAATGAAGCTGGTGAAGGGCCTAGAGAATAAATCTTATGAAGAACACCTGAAGGAGCTGGGAATGTTTAGTTTGAGGAAGAGGAGGCTGAGGGGAGACCTCATCAGTCTCTACAATTACCTAAAAGGTCATTGTAGAGAGGTTGGTGCTGGTCTCTTCTCACAGGTAATTAGCAACAGAACAAGAGGGAATGGCTTCAAGCTGCAACAGGGGAGGTTTAGACTGGACATTAGGAAAAAATTTTTCACAGAAAGAGCAGTTAGACACTGGAATAGGCTGCCCAGGGAGATGGTTGAGTCGCCATCCCTGGATGTGTTTAAGGGTCCTTTGGATGTGGTGTTGGTGGATATGGTTTAGGGGAGAACTTTGTAGAGTAGGGATGATGGCTGGACTCGGTGATCCCAAGGGTCTTTTTTCCAACCTGAACAGTTCTATGATTCTTTGATTCTGTGATAAATCTGATGATCAGCAGTATCACAGGCAGAAGTGATTCTCATGCAGTGACTTTTAAGTCTGGTACACAAGGAAATTACAATCAATCTCCAACAGCTGTCAGAAGGGAACTCAACAGCCCCACAAAAGACATGGTAACTCCTGAGAATCTCTAGTGAATTCTTCCTGTTCTCCAAAGATGAGAAAGTAGTTTTCTGTAGTATGTAGCTCAAAAGCATTGGATAGATTTGGGGAACTGCTTCCCTTCCTTTATAAGGCTTTTTTTATATTAATAACCATAAAAAGGTAGTTGTGGTTTCATTACACTTTTCTGTATTACTATTCCTGTCCAAATAAACAAATTTTTACTCAAAAATGGGGATAAAATAAAACAGTATTGATGTCCACACCAATCAATCACATTTTGTTCAAAAGTTACCCATGTATCAAAATAATATTTACTAAAACAATTCAATAATTTCAGCTTTCCCCTATAGGAATAGCAAAAATACCTTCTTTGCCTAGGAAAAGGTAGGGAGAAAAAAATGAAAATTTTCATTTCAGTTTCTTTAAAACGGTATTTTTATCTTATGTTATAAGGTTCTTCTTTTGTCAGAGTCTAGTTTTATGTCAGACTATATAGTTCAGTCCAGATCACTAGGTAGATTAAAAACTTGATTTTATTCTGGTGTTCCTGACCCTTAGCCAGTCTTTAATGTGTTTTAATAGCTTTTCACTATCTCACTGACTCATTCTGTAAATCAAACCTGCCTTCATGAAATCAGGAATAGTGAGTATCACTGATCTGCGTTTTATTATTAAGGACATCAGTATTGACAAAGACCCCAGCCATGGGTTTTTTAGGAATATTTTTCCTCTATGTTTATCTGTGTGTACTATAACAATAATACTTTATTATTTTCTCTCCTATTCACCAAGGACCTGGTATTCTCTTAATTTGCATTGATAGTGCCAAATATTGAAAAAATCTCATCTGTAGAGGATTAAATAAAAAAAACCAAAACAAAACAATTAAAATCCATCTTTTTGTGAAAACTTATTACATCTTGCAAAACTGTAGTTTTGATTGTGGTAAGTGAATTTCACATGGCTAAAATAGACTTTCTCAACTGGAAGGTGTAGGTTAGGCGTTGAACAGTTGTAATCCGTTCATAGCCCTGGCTCTTTAAATTATATCCATTGGTGCCAGAGCTGAATTTATCAATGTTATTTATTTCCATGAAATAAAGCAAATAAAGCTTCTGTCCTCAAGTACCTTTTTGGAAGTGCATCAGAGCTTCTTCTGTCACAGTGTCTCCACACTCTTTACTGACCTGTAAGATGACAGATAGGCCATGCTGCTTTTTCAGAAATGTCCAGAAGCCAATATTGAATTAGCAGGATGATACTTAGTTCAGCAGAAAACTGGAAACATCATGCAAAAATTTTGGATTTTGGTGTTGACAGTTACATTTTCATTGATGATGTAATTAGTGGCGTTCCCATGTATTCATGTTTATTGAACGTAGGTTGTATGTGGAACAAATATTTCCTCATGTTCAGACCTACAGGACTGTTCAGGATATACATGTTTCTCCTGTTACTGTTCATACTGACACCCTCCTTCTGCTTCTTTCCTCTAAAGCAGTAATTCTATAATTTATTTTTTTTTCTGTAACACTGTAGCTTTAATATGCATAAAGGGGAAAATCTGGCTGCTCCCTGGGCCTCATCTTTGCACATTGTCCAACACAGCAGTACTAACATTTGTGTGGCCACACTGCAAGCCAGATCAGGGGAAGCAGTGAACTAATCTCCTTTTTTTTTTTTTTTTTTTTTTCCAAATACTGTATGGGAATGTTGGGATGTGAGCAGAGTGAAGGCAAGGCCATATCTTTTGTCTGTGTGAAATTTCAGCATTTGTGTGAGACTGACGTGGCTGTGACCACACTTAATCTTGTTTACTTTCTTCTGTGACTGTAGGTGAAGAATACGTCCTGAGGGTTTAGAGTTTTTACTTGAATGTGATAAATAATCAAGCTGTTCATGTTCCACAGATACATTCTTTAGTATGAAGTATTTTGCATGTGCCTTTCTTCCTAATCCCTTTAAAAGACACTCCAAGGTCAATATACTTCTTGTGGCTCAAAGTATCTAGAAAGTAGATAACAAGAGCTCTTTTGGTCGAACCTGCAGATGTGCTCATTCATATATACTATTTTCTGGCAGTATTTGTGCTTGATTCTGGTCTCCTGTGCTGTGCAGCAAAATAAACTTCTGCAGCAACCAGCTCTGCATTTTAGGTCATCACAAGGTTAGTTAAGAGAGTCAAGAGTTTCATAAATTGAGTATGAGGTTAGAGTAAATCCAACTATAGTTTCCCTACCTTCACAAGTTGCCAGTGACAGTTTTCCATCTTGGTCTCCTGCTGCCTCACTTCCTAACTTACCTTACATTGTCCCCTAGATTACTGTAACTGCACTGCAGAAATGAAGGGACACCTTGAGAGTTTGATTTCTGTGTAGGGGACTGTTGGCTCTTCTGTCACCCAGGAAAATGTCCTTAGGGGACTATGAACTGTATAACCTCTGAGGATTTCTGTGAAGGGATCAGCAATAAAATGTTTGCATTTAAATTGCTCTTATATAGCTTCCCAGCTCCCATGTACCCATGGAGTTAATTAGCACAATTCACACCTTCTTAGGGTTAGTTGTTATTTGCTTACACCTGCCAAAAAGCCTCTTAACTTCACATTGTGGTTAATCCTCTGTTTAGTTTACAAAGGCTTTCTTCACAGTCCTATGTATGCAAAGGAAAGCTAGCAGTTAAGGTCACAATTACAAGCAATTGATTTCTAATTTATTCAGGACATCAGAACCCGTGGATCATTATTTTTGAGAGAATCACAGAATGTGGTTGGGGTAGGAAGTCTAGTTCCACCCCCATCCTCAGAGCAGGGTCAGCTTATTGCTCAAGACTGTCTCCAGTCTTCAGTATCTCCAGGGATAGGGACTCTCTGGGCTGTCTGTGCCAGTGTTTCATCCCACTCACAGTTTCAAACAAACAAACAAACAACAACAAAAAAACCACAAAAACAAACAAAGCCTCAAAAAAAACCCACCCCAACAAAAAAGAGTGGTTTATTATGTTTAAATAGAATTTCCTGTGTTTTTATTTGTGCCTTTGTGTCCCCTCCACTGAGCATCACTGAAAGGAGCCTGGCTTCATCTTCTTATTCCCCCCCATCAGGTATTCATACAGATTGGAAAGATCCCACCAAGCCTTTTCTTCTCCAGGTTGAACAATCCTATCTCTCTCAGGCTCTCCTTGTATGACAGATGCTCCAATCCCTTAATTATATTTGCTGGACTTTAGACTTCTTTGAAAGTCTAAAAGAATATTTTAAGATCCTGGCAGTGGCTTCTGTCCCTGTGGTGGAACAGCAATTTTTATTGCCAATATAGTTGCACAGGGAGTGTACACGAACATAAATTGACTTATGTAGTGAATTTCCACCACCACCATCCTTCCCCGTCCCCCCCCCGTCTTATCCCATTATTAGTGCTTATGGTCATTATATTTGCTTTCAGCTTTGGTCTGAGTTATGAGATCTGCCTACCCAGGACATGAGATACCCCCTTCAGTTTCTTGATTATCAGAGTTCCTGACCGCTATTGACTTCTGGCAGGCTGGAAAAGTGTAGAGTGGCACTTAATTCACTATGCAAGTCATGCTCCATCAGGCACTTGGTCTTGTTTTTCATTTCTAACTCAGTATTTCTGTGAAATGTGCTCGTTGAAAGTGGTGCTGGAGGTAGATGCCACACTGCTGTCATTGGTGCCTGCAGAACACAGTGGTAGGTGCTCACTAAGCCTTGCAAATTCTGCTTCTCTCAGTCCTCAAAAGCACCCATTTGATTTTATTCCTCTTCTGAAAGAAGTATTTGCCTCTTCTGACTGAGGTAAGATTCAACCAAATACTCTTCTTTTTGTGTATGTGTATGCATGTGTGTGTTTGTGTAAAAATCCATGGAGGTGCGTGAAGAAGAATGCTGGTGAGATCCCTCTGACAAATCCAACCTGTATGACAGCTTCATAGGTGGTAGGAAAATTTTCATGAGAGTGGCAGATTGATTTGAGTAGCTGATTCTAGTTCCTTATCTCCACCATGCATTTTACTTTCATCACACAGAAAAAGTCTCTTTTGGGTGCACATTGACTGGTGTACACTCTCTGTCTTTGCACTCTCTAGAAGGCTGGGGACTGTCAGGAACTGTGGCTGCTCTCTGACGTCTGATCACAAGAGACAGAGAGCTGGCAGGTTGTGGAAAGTGATTCTAGGAAGGTGGGATAGTTGGACTGCTATAGAAGTGGGCTGTGCTTGGCATAGTTCTCCAAAGCAAGAAAGATTTTGCAGATTTTGTTAACGTAATTCAGTGCTAAACTATGTGACAGTGGTTTTGGCTCTAGCATGTTTTCTATGGATCACATCCTGGTTTTAGATTCCCCTTATCGTCTGCCTGGGTGCAGTTTGCTCTCGCTGTGTTCCGAGATGCCTTGACAACCACTTTGCACTACAGTCATCAAGCAGAGGGTTCCAAATTTCTGATTCCTTTAATGGGATCATAACCAATGTGGCTGCAACTGATCACAGCACTACGTTTCCCTTGCAGCTTTTTCTGAGTCTGTTGCCAAACAGGTTTGCACCCTAGTGCATTTATGTTGCAGATCTGTGATAGGGTAATAGTGACTGTGTCCTGAGGAGCCACAGTCTTCTTAACTAACAAGTCCTCTTCAGAACTGAAAATGTTATTATGCAGAACAAACCTTTTAAAGCCAGCAAACTGCCTCTTGCTCAAAGGCACCGTGCATCCTTTGGCAATCCATAGGACAAGTGTAGTGTGTGGCATGTGCTTAGTTGTACATGTTTTATTTTTTGTCATCAATCAGTACTTATTTGCCATTCCCAAAGCAGCTAAGGGGAATGTGACCAGACCTTTCTGTTTTCCCTTCTAACTAACCTGATGGTAAAGGACAGGAGAACTAAGTAATTTCACTCAGAACAAATACCTTGTGGTTTCATTCAGAATAAACCTAAACTAGATCCCATTCACTAAACTCAGTAAACCAAATGCTGTTCAGAAATATCACCAACATCAAATTCTAAGCAAAATGACCAAAGTAAGTGTCTCATCCCACATGGAAAAATAAAACCTAGCAATTGGGGTTTTTATCCTTTCAAACAGGTCAGGTTTTGGCATCTCTTATAATTTTTTTCTATGTTTTCTTAGTCTGTTATTCAACAGCAAGTGATTTTTTAAAAAGTAAAACAATTGTTACTATCAATATTTTAAAATAAGTATCTAACACAGGTGGAGGTCAAATCTGAATAGGGCTCCCCAAGCAGCTACACTCATCCAAAATACAGAATGAGAAAAGTGGCGTTTTGTCTACCTTGTCTTCTGTTGGCAGGTGAATTCAGGATGGCACAAGGGTGTCCAGCAAGTTCTTGGGACCTGTGTTATGATGCAGGTGACAGAAGGTAACTTGGTTAAGAATGACTGAAGTGATAGAATGTGGTTTTTGAGGAAGAATGAAGGGAAAACAGCAAAATAACAGCAGCTGGCTTCAGGAAGGACAACTGTAACCAACTTTGAGACTTTGATGGAAAGAAGCCTAACTATAGTTCTTGCCAAGTCCTTGAAGAAACTTGACCTCTTGAGCTGAGTGAGGCTGTGCTGCCTCCCACAACATCCTCATAGTAAGCAGGGAAACCAAGAGTAGGTGCAACTGTAATTAAGTGGTTAATAATAAAGTAGCTGTTAAACCCCAGGGACCATGTGAGGTTTTGCAAGGGTTTGTGCTTGCTGTAGTATTAACCTGTCCTTTTCTTAATGGTGTTGATAATGGAAGAGAAAGCATGTTTATTAAATGTCTTGCTGACACTATGTTTGGAGATGCTGTAAGTAGTTCAGAGGACAGAACTAGATTTCAGTCTTGAGCGTGATCTGGAAAATAGTAGCCAATTCAATGAGGACCAAATTCTGTGCCTGCAGGAATGATGAATGCCACAAAGAAGGGAGAGGGATGGATGCCCAGGCAGTGCAACGTAAGGAAGGGATCTGGATTAGTCTTGGTCAGTGTATGTAGAGATGACATGGAACAGATTGCAGAAAGGGCAGATATCTGGCTGAGATGTTGGGAATGTTGTCTGTAAGGCACATGTCATAATTGTGCTTTGCTGTTGGAGCCCTGAATTCAGTTTTGAGCTCTGTAATCCAAGAACAATGTGGACGACAGCAGTGGTCAGAGGTTTAGAAAACGTGTAAAAGTTGAAGAATTTGTGTTTGTTTATTCTGGAGAAGAAAAGGAGGAGATGGTAATGGTATGCAAATTTGTAAAATGACAACATTGAGAGAAAAAGAATAAACCTTGCCTGTGTTCATGTGAGCTGAATGAGGGAAAACAGACTCACATGGCAGCAGAGGAGATTTAAGGCAAACACCAAGTAAAACTTCCTGTCATGGGGGTGGTTTTGGACTGGCACAACTGTCACAGGAGACCGTGGAGCCTCTGTCATGGGATGTTTTTTAAAAAAATAAGTTAGACAAACACCTGTCTGGACTGATGTGTATGTTTGGAGTGTGGCTGGTATGCCTCCCGGTGAGACAGAGACAAGATGGGCTCCTGAGGTCCCTTCCCAGCTCTAATTCTGTGATGTAAATGCAGTAGCAAAGCTATAATGGTGTTTAAATAACCTCTTGAAATAGATCTGATAGATGAGGCTTTTGGTTTGGAAATACTTAGCATGCTGTGTTGTAGACTCTGCATCTTATTCAAACTCATCTATAGTTTCATATCCTCTTTTGTCTTTCTTAATATCAGAATATTTTGTAAAAGTGAACACCAACATTGAGTCAGGCTGTGTCCTGAATATGGAACTTTTCCAAATGCAAGCTCAACTTGAAACAGAAAGAGTGGTTTTAAAGTTACTTTTCTTGCTTTGCAAAAGGAATTGGAACCCATCGTTCCTGACATTTCTATTTAGAGTTACCTTGGGACTCTCCAGTCCTCACCTATTTTATTATCTTGTACAAGGTTGTCTTGTATAATATTTGTCTGCCTAAGAATAAATTAAATGCAAAATTCATCAGGCTATTTGGACAAATGTGTGTGTGTGTGTAAGAGACCACTGTTTTATAAAAATAAGAGTACAAATTCACTGTGCTGGTTGATGGGTGTTTTAGTTGAATTTGGGGTAGTCGTGGTGCTGACTAGTGCCCTGCCAATGCAACCTGAGCAGAAGGCAGATGGTAGAGTAGTGCAGAAGGAAGGAGAGGATGGTAGATCCATGTGCCTGTGATAAGAGAGAGAGCAAGGAGAGAGGTAAATCTCTTAAAAGAGTGAGTTAAGGGCTTCAAGGAAATGGCAGATTCACTGCTTATCACTTGGGGAATCTGCAATAAAAGCAGTAAGAACATTTTCTTCTACAGCAGCAAACATACTGTGAAGGGTGGTACCTTTCCCTGGCAGCTTGATAAAACATGGAAATGTGGATCTGGCCAGAGGTATGCAGTTACTTTGATCTACTTTTGACTCTTCTGTGTTAATTCAGTCAGCCCAGGAACTGAGATTTCAGGTCACCAGTCTGCAGTTTCTCTAGTATTGCAGCTTTTGCTTCACTAAAAAGGATGCAGAAAGCTGGAAAGAAAGATGTTGTTTAAAGGCAAATTTTTCTTGATCTGTATCTGAATTCTGGGTAGGAAGTACTAGTTTTAGCCTCTGCTAAGTGCCCTAGGTGTGTTTTTACCTCCTCTATGAAATAAAAGCCCCTGTTTCAGGTGAACTTGCAAGTAGAAGTGGTCATTGTGGCAAAAACAAAAATAAAGTAAAATCTGTACAAACACCATAAAGGTCCTAAATGTGCACAAATGTCTCTGAGTGATTTTTAAGAGTTTCTTAGAAAGTGTGCCTTAAGCAGAATTGTAAAAAAAAGAAAAGGGTAGAAACCTATTGGCATTACAGAAATTAATTAATTGTGGTTTAAAAATAACAATAAAAGCAAATTATACTTTCATAAGGTCATACGAACTCAATGTTGTAGCCCCCAATAAAAGTTATAAGCAGCGTAAATGGTTGAGCTAAATGTGAGGGCCAACTGCTTGGGAGTGAACTAGAGAGAGCTTCTGTAAATTCATTGTGGCACATCTACAGTTATCAGGAAGATATTTTCAGGAGGATATTCTTGCATTATATTGAAATGAAATACATTGTGCAAAGACAACAGAGTGCACATTATCAGTTTTTTCTCTGACCATAGATGCAGAATTTAACCTCTATTTAGAATAGCTATTATTTCTAAACAAGCAAAAAAAGGTAAAGTTATGATGATGGAGCTCTTTGCTACTGAAAGGACTGATTGTTCTCTTGGCCAGCAATGATCAGGTAGGCTTTTAAAACAGTTTTGCAGGAGTGGATTTGTTGATGCTTCCTGCAATGTCTCAAGACCCTCAGTGAAAACAAAAACAAACAAAAAAATAAAAACAATAAAACCCCACCACATTTCCATCCTGGCCATGTTGCATTACTTCATCTATAGTCATGAAACCAAACTGACCTTTGTCAATGTGAATGATTGAGGAATTCTTGGAGCCTGTGCAGGGAGTCTCCTTCTTTTTGGCCAGTAAATTCACAGCTGAGGGCCTTACTTTGAATATGTGGGGAAGTTTACATTGTTCTAGGCTTCCTTATTGTATAAGGAATGAAGTTACTACCAAAACAATGCTGTTTATGCTTGATGCTAAAGCAGTACAGTGGATAATACAAGTTGGGGGGAATAGAGTGTGTTGTCCAGTGTTATCCTCACTTGATGTTAAAGAGTAGGAGTTGTAAAAGCCACTATCAAGAAACTACCGCAATGTTATTGCAGCTTTAGGGTACCTAAAAATCTGCAACTCCAGCCACTTTGCACAGATTGAAGTTTTGAACTGAGGATTTTTTTCTTTTTCTTGGTTGTTTCTTAGTTTTGAGCTTAATTCAGACAATAAAAGCAAATCTCAAAGCTTTATAATGCAGATGAAGGTTACATCTCACCGTTTACTTAGAAGTCTTCTGTTGTCTAAGTGAAGTTAAAATAGGTGTTTTGAAGTCAGCCTGTCCCTACCATGTCTTTGCCCTGACTCAGGTTTTGTTTCTCTTACCCTGCTTCTGACTGTCCATTTTTGAGCAGTAGGCTCAGTGTTAGCAGTGAAGTGAGCTTCACCATTTTCCCATGTTCCTCTTTGGAGGCATCAATGACTTTCATCTTTTATTTGTATTTATTCTTTTCACAAACCCCAAATCTTTCTGTCTTTTCACTGATCTTCTCAGAATACCTCCATGCACAATGTGAACATTTCTTTTTCTGGGTCCTGCAAGCTTTTTATTGAAATATTTCCAACTTTTATGGTTGATGTTTTTAGAAATAGCAACTTAAGCACCATACTACTGATACATAAAATTACTTGGATTCTATTTTCTTCCATATCAAGGATTTTAAATTATCATAACATTACAGCTTTTTACCTGCATAGTAATGTTAGTTATTTGCAAAAACATTTGAGAAAAACATAAGAGCTTAAGTTTTTTACTTAGCAAGAATTTCACTGTTTCCTGAGTGCAGTTACTCTATCATTGAGTTTTTCAGGACTCAGGAAACAAAAAGTACATGACCTCCTCACAAGTGGAGCTAGGGTTCTTTTATTTGAGCAATAATTTTGTGTTAATTTGGGTTTTTTAATTATTATTAGAGTATCATTAAATCCCTCCAAATAACTTCTCATACCTGCTGCATAATTGCCCACTTGGGCACCAGGCTCTGCTGCCAGCATGAGGTGGTCTCAACAGCTGCCCCTGAATTGATATTAGGGGGGTCAGCATTGACTGCTTTCAGTAGCTACACACAGGCATGGAAAAAATACCACAAAGCAGTCAGGCAAACCAGCTTGCCATTTCAGCTGAAGTTTGATTTAAAAATTTAAAAAACAAACAAAAAAACAAGAAGAAGTTTTCTTCTTCTTTTTGTGGGGAATATTGAACATTTTTATGACAAAAAAAAGCGGTTGCTTAGCTCTGGCTAATAGTGGATGAGTCTACTTGTAGTAAAAGATACATCCTAAAATAAGACTAGACAGGTTGCTGTGATGCTGGCAGTGACAAATGAAGACTGCAGGACCATTCAGAATCACAGATACCTTAGGATAAGTCACAAGACACATCTTACTTGGGAACTCCAGCATCTGGAAGGATTCTCCCATTTATTTTAACTGACTTACTAGAAATTAGAATTCTGGAGCTAACAAATAAAACCTTTGTGAAAGTAAGTTGGGCAGGGAGGAAGATACATAGTATGCAATTTCATATAGTCAATATATTTTTGAGCTTGTGAACCTTTTGCAGGGTTTCAGCAAACAAGCTTGTAGCAGAGCCTTAGCTACATATTTCATAAAAGGAATTCTCAATTTCTAAATACAGTGTGCTTGCCAGAGGTGATAGATGAACATGTAAGTGGAAGGCTCCAAAGCAATAAAATGCATGTTTGATGATGGAAACACTGCAGAAAGTAGGAAGATATAATCATAGAATGGTTTGGGACCTTAAATATCTCTCCCAGCTCTCTCAGCCTGTCTTCATAGATGTGCTCCAGCCCTCTGATCGTCTTTGTGGCCCTTCTCTGGACTCGCTCCAACAGGTCCGTATCCTCTTGTGTGGGGGGCTTCAGAAGTGGACATAGTACTCCAGGTGGGGCCTCACAAGAGCAGAATAGAGGGACAGGTCAAGACTCCCTTGACCTGCTGGCCATGCTTCTTTTGATGCAGCCCATGCAGGACATGGTTGGCTTTCTGGACTGTGAGCACACATTGCTGGCTCATGTTGAGCTTCTCATCAACCAGCATCCCCATGTCTTTCTCCCTAGGGCTGCTCTCAATCCATTCTCCACCCAACCTCTATTTGTGCTTGGGATCTCCCTGACCCAGATGCAGGACCTTGCACTTCACCTTCCTGAACTTCATGCAGTTTGCACAGGCCCATCTCTCAAACCTGTCAAGGTCCCTCTAGATGATCTCCCTCCCCTCCAGCGTGTTGACTGCAGAAGAAGGAAAGAAAATTTCTTTGACCAAATACATGTTTTTAAAGCATTTTTTGCATTATTTCCTGACCTGAATACCTTCTTTCTGAATGAGTCTTTTATTTAACTTTTTGTATTTTAGACATAACAGAATAGAAATAACCTTACAAATGGAATAAGCTTTTGTGACATGCATATAGAGCTGTATACAGTGTATTTACCTCTTGTGTAAAGGTGGGGTACTTGAAAGGTCACAAAGGACTAGATAGCAGCTATTCACTTCAGGCTGGTAGTAGCCAAAAGTTATCTGATGACTAAGTCTTTCAGGGCAAAGTGAGGTGCCTTGCTACGGGACAGCTGCATTGCTGGTAATGTTCACCTTCTTGCCATGAGCTCACAGAAACCTGGTTACCTTGTCCAGCACTATTTCTCAGTCAGTTTATTAATTTTCTGGTTTGGTGGGACTTTTTAGATGCATTCTTCTGTGGGAGCTTCCTTCTGCATATCGTATCCTTCACATCAAGTTTTATCCCCTGCACAATGAGGAGGGAGGTACTGCACACTTCCTTTTCTCTTCTTCTGTATCAGCTATCCTCTGCCTTTGCCCAATTCATCTCCTGTTCTGAGTTAGGCCATCTCTCCCTCTCGGCTCTTGGCCTCATTCTGGGTGTTTATTCTGTTACCAGATCCTCTAGACCTCTATCTTGTTTTCTTCACTGCATTTGGCTTGCAAGCAGGATTGACTGAAAATAGTCTAACCACCACTCTCTATTTTCTTCCTTCACAGGATTTCTGTTCATTTCATTTTCAAAATTACTTATCTGATTTCTTCTTGACCATCTGTGTGGTGTCAAACTATGTGGTGTCTGAGTAACCCAAAGTATAAATATGACACACTTCCAGAAGAATGGAGATAGAATAAATTTTGGCCTTCCTTGTTAAGACTCATCAGCACCTCTCACTTCTACCTCTTTAAGGAATACTTAGAGCAAAGGAAAATCTTACTTAGTTCGTATCTGTATGACTCCATGTCATCACAAGGATCTGCCCTCATGGATTTTGTTTCTTCTGAGGTCTGTGGAAGTGTGAAGATGAAACAGAGGAGGAGCTGTTTGAGTTATAGGATGTGAGAGCAGACAGTAACCAGCAAAGGTTACAAAATAGGAATTTATCTTCTTTGAATGACACTTCAGCATACTTTGTTTGTTTCCTTAGCTTTTTCAGTTAAACAGCATTTTTATTCTTTCAGTTATTAGTACAAAGCTGTAAAGGTAGGCATGGCATTGAACAACAGATTAAATCATAATATAGTATAAATCACTGTGAAGCAGTAATTGAAAAATATGGAAGCTAAGTAAAAGAAAGTAAGTTATCAAAGTACCATATATCAGAGTCCAAAGCCAATCCCTGCGGAACTTTTTGTTTGTGACAGCTACTAGCAGCCACAAGGCTGATTTGGTGCCTCTAGACAGTTACTTATGTATTCAGGTCACACTTTGTTCTCTTCCTCAGTTACAGCTTCAACAAGATATGGTATCCTCTCCCAGCATTTCTTGACAAAAGTCAGGCTAAAGGCTTTTCAGAAAGGGTGATTAATGCACTCTCATAGTACCAGTTTGAGGATAAGAGAAAAAAAAATGAATAGTTATATGTGAAAACTGAATATACATAGCTGTTCAGAATTACACCCAACAGCTTAGGAAGGGGTAAAAAGTAACTCTCCAAGCTGCTGGGCTTTGTTTGCCAAAAATTAATCTATTTGGAGGGGCAAGAGGAGGGATAGAACAGTATTTCTGCAGCTCATGTCCACCTTGTCCTCGTCTCAGGAGAAATACAGATGGTGACAGTCCCAGCAGGTTTTTAACCCCATCTTGGTTGCTCAGCTTTACACAGCCACTCGTTATTAAGTTAACTTGGGGTTAGTAGGGAAATTACACCAGGTGACACAGAAGGGCAGTAAAGATTTCCATAAAGATGTATTTCACTGTATTTCATTGAGAATTAAGCTTTACCTTTGCATAAAAATTTCAGCTGTTAAGACTTCTATGCAAATCATTTCAAAATAATTGTATTACTAGCCTGTAATGTACTGAGCCTTAATCTATTACTTTGTAATGATGTACTGGAGAACTTGGAGGCCTTCCATTTAACTAAGCATATTTTGTTTTAAATTCCAAAACCCATACAGAAAAGCAGTCCAATACTTACTAAATTACTTTGATATTAATTTGTTGTGTATGCTTTTCTAACACACAATTTTTGGAATTTGCTGTGGAGTATTCATTTAAAGTGGAAATCTTATATCAAGTCCTTTTTTTTTTTCTTTTTTCTCTTCATTATAGTATAGGGATGTCATGGTGAAAGATGGATTTCTGTGGGACATCTCTCACAACGGTGATTTATTATTTAATATTAGTTGGTCTCAGTCCATCTTCTTCCTGGCCACTGTGTAAGGTATTCTTAAAGAATAATGATGCTGACTGTCTTGATAGAGTGCTCTGGGACACAGAGAACACTATGCACAAACCAGTAGTTTGGTCTCAGAGTCACTGGACTTGTACTCACTTCGTGGAAAATACCATTCATCAGCATTCATTAGAGACAGAGCCTAAGGACTGAATGTGGATGTTGACTCACCTGATTCTTCAGGTCACTGGCAAGGTCAGTTGCTGGGTATGTTCTGGGAAGATTTCTGGACCACTGTATGGACACAGCATCAGTTTCCAGGCTGCAGATAAAGCTGCCCTGAGGGGAAGGTGGGTTGAACTACATGGTTTCCCTTGGGCTGAGACATCTTCCATGAAGTGCTGAGGCTCCTGTTGCACCACAGACCAAGCCTGGTTTGCCATGAACCAGCCAAGAAGCTTCCTGAATAGAAAAAGCACTTTGCTACAGAGAGACAATTCATTTGAAAAAGAAGAAAGAATCACTCTAGTTAGGACTCCAGGAATAAATCTTTGAAGTAAATCGAAGTACTTTCAAAAACACCTACTGTATCCTCTTTGCATCAATGAAAAATCTGCAGCAGTTTTGCAAGGGACTAGCTTTCACCAGCTTGAGATAATCAGAAAGCTGGTATTTTTCCACCATCCCATGAGCTTCCCAGAAGTGATAGCTATAAATCCTCCATAGGGAAGAAGTTACTATATTTTTTCTTCTTAAGAGATAAAACAGGGCTGATAACTAATGATGAAGTTAAGAAACTTATTTACTTAATTGAGCCTGCTTGTTTGGTATGCATCCCAATTAACTCATTTTTGTTGTGACCATATTGAAGCAACCTACACCCTTGTGACCTTCTCTTATAATTATTACCATATTCCTCTTTTGAAGCCCTGTTTTGATTATGTACTCAAGAAACTCTGCTAAAATATCTGTAGCATTAGTACAGAGTCAGATTTTTTTCGTTGTTCTGAACTTGAGGATAGTAACAAAAAATATTTTTTTATTGAAGCTCTTGGAGGATGTGGGGGTCAGTTGCAGCCCTTAGGGAACGAGGGGCAGTCTTCCTTTTTAAAATGGTTATTATGGCTATTTTGGGTAGGCAGAACTTGTCCAACTAGAAATTATTTTAAGAAGAATATGTAGTTGGGTGGCAGCACTCAGAGATGCCTCAGAATTCCTTTGTTGTGCTGAACATTGTACATGTTACAGGGTCACAGGAGAGAGTAAGAGCTGCTGAAAAGGGGCTGGCAAGTATGACCATCCCTAAACTTGCTGAGTTGCTATGTGGAATCTCTGCCCCAAATGAGGCTAGGTTGTTATTATTGCTTAAATTAACTACAGTATTTGACAGCTCATTGCCAAAACCACAGTGGAGCTGGCTGGGCACCTATTTGTGAAGGAGACCTGGTATTGCAGTGGTAGGTGACTCTGTCAGTGAGCAGCTGCCTGTACAAGGCGGGTGTTTATTCTTCAGTGCTTCATCGGATGAAGATTTTGCTGGTCTGTGCCAACCTCTACAATACTAACTTACACTCCATAAGAGGTTCTTCTGCTCCTCTCCTCCCGTTTACCTGAAAATCCCAGCCAAGTGGTTTTCCTCCTTCACGGCATGAACAAGTGCACTGGTGGAGCTCGCTTTGGACAGCAAGCCCACAAGTCGTGTTGGCTTAGAGAAAGGTGCTCTGCAACCTGCATCTTTCATTCTAGTGGAAATAGAAGGCCTTTTACCAGAAGTAAGTCTTAAACCAAGTCCCCTCACCACCGGCTGCTGAGCACCCTTGCCGTTTTGTGCACCTCTTACAACAGTGGACCCTTCTCCTCAAGCAATAGGACCCTTGCAGAGGCTTGCTGATACGGTTTCTGTTATTGAGCTCATATCACTGCTATCCCCAGTCTCCATCAGCTCTCTGCTGCCTTCTGTCCAGATCAAAACTGGCCTTGCTTTTAACTTCTGGACGTGCTGTGTACCTTTTCTCTTCCTCTTTCCAAGTTGTTTTCTCTCTACTTCCTTACAGAGTGCCCTCATGTCTGTGTTTTATGCTGTGTGGTGTTTCTTTTTTGTATGGCACATTCATGCTGTTCCTGAAACAATTAAAAACACTTCTTTAAAGATAATACCTTGCTCTGGGTTTCCATTTTGCAATGGATGGCTCGCTAAGCTGCTGGGAATTTTGATGCCTGAGGACAGCAGCTGCTGGGCAGAGCTTACCTGGATGCCACCCACTTACTGGTGTACTGCGTCCTCTTGCTTTAGTGTTTGTCTGAGCAATCTTCTGTTCTCCTTCAATGTAAGACTGATCAGGTAGCAAAAATTCCTGCATCAGTAGAAAAGGTTTGGGAATCTTCCTTCAGCCATGAACAATAACCCAGTGTAAACCAGATGACCATCTCAGACCAAGCCTTCTTCATGCACCAGGCAAAGGTGGGTGATTGAAAAAGCCAAAGGAATGGTCTCTCCACAAAAACAATTAGAGGTTCATGCTTTGCCCTCTCTTGACTTTCTCTGTTTACATAATTTGTTTTAACTCTTTGCCTATGTCTAAGTGTTCTGCTTTAGAATATGTATGAAAGATGCTGTATGAAAGATTAATTTCATTTCCATCATTAGGAGTTTCCTTTCTACATGAACTCATGTGCCAGATCACACAACATGCAGCTGAGGTGTTTGCATTTTATATGACACCTACAAGACTCTACTGAGTTAAATGTGCAAGTCGTAAAGTTCTTAAAATACAGCTTTCCGTTTATGTGTTTTTTGGCATAGAAACAGAAAAGCTGGGGCTGGAGGTAGGAAATGGATTGCCATCTTGGAAATTTAATGACCAGCTCTTTCCCTGTGATGTGTGTGGAAAAGTGTTTGGTCGACAGCAGACTCTGTCCCGGCATCTCTCGCTGCACACAGGTGAGCTGATGCTTTTTGGTTCCAGCACTGAGGAAACCTGAGTTTTCCTCATGGTTTGTTTAAGGGGAGAGGGAAGGAGGTAAGCAGAAGAGCATGTAAGCCATCCTCACTCCTTGCACTTAGAGCAGAGAAACAGGGGAGAATGTCAAGCGAGTGGTATTCAGGGAGTTAACTAACATTTTATTTCTTTACAGGCTATTTATCTTTACAAAATGTGTAAACTCAAGTTTGTCCAGGTTCCAGTAGACCAGCCTGTAGATACCAACTGGTTAACCAAGCCTGGTAACAGAGCTCTGAAGAGAAGGCAGACACTTTCACCTGATGAGCTTTTTAAATGTCACTGAACAGCAAAAGATTTGGCCTTGGTGTTTCAGATCTGCTGAAACTGAAAGGATTTAGTATCTGTCATTCATCTTTGCTCTCATCATCCAGTTCTTCTGAGAGGAACAGGGGCTGTTTTAACCCATGCCAACTTTCTCAAAGCTTCAGATCAACTAACAGAGTTTTTATATGAAAGATGCACCTTGTCAGCCTGCTGAGGTGCACTGCACAAAACAGGACTTGCAAGCAAGAATTCCTGATGCCGTGCTGAAAAATACTGGCGGTACAATGCCAGTGTATGAGGTACCATATAGCAGAGCCATGCTGAAAATGTTCAAATGCTTGTTCAAATGCCTTCGTGGAATCTTGGGGTTTTCATAGTCCTAAGCTGCTCTGCTGAATGCCTTTCCCCCCCTAAAACCTGCAGCATTATATTTCAAATTTAGAGCAGCAGCTCCTCAAAGGGAAAGGTTGTAAAAGCTGATGTAATGTTTGGTTATTTTAATCAACTCTTTGCAAAATAAAGCCTGGCAGGCACTAAAAATGTACTGCCAGGTTTTATAAATATTTAAAATAATTTTTAATTTTAATTTCTTGAAGTGGTGAAGCATCAGAAACTCATAAAGAATTTGTTTAATTTCTTCAGCTGTTCTTTGCTTGAGTTTTTTTAGTTAGTCTGTGTTCAGAACTGGCCTAAATGATACAGCTTTCCCTTTCCTCCCCATCCTCAGATTTTAATACAAAATCACCAACCATCACGTCTCTGCAAGTGATCA
Source organism: Apus apus (assembly GCF_020740795.1). Lineage (NCBI taxonomy): Eukaryota > Metazoa > Chordata > Aves > Apodiformes > Apodidae > Apus > Apus apus. The sequence goes on along the minus strand of NC_067285.1, from coordinate 56,419,718 downwards.
CATGGGCAACCTCAAGAATAGCTGGACCCAAAAATCAATCAATAAAAGATGCTAGGTGGAAGAAGTAGTTGTAGATTATTGACCTGTTTCTCTACTGGCTCTGCTGTAGCTCTCAGAGCAGCAATTGGCCCAGTTTTCCAGTTTATAAAGTTTTATATTCTCTTTGCTGCAAATGGTAAAGCAAGTTTAAAACAAACAAACAAACAAAAAAACCCAAACAAACAAACAAACAAAAAAAACCAAACACAAAAAAAAACCCCAAAAAAACCAAAACCAAGCCACTATCCCTAAACTATCTCCAAAAAATAGGATTTTTTTTCTGAGTAATTGCTGGGACCCCCTCTAAGTTTCCAAACTGTCAAGCTTCCAAAGTATCTCATTCTGAAGGCTCCTTGGAGAAACCCAAAGGAATGCACACTTGGTCATTGGCAGCTTTAAAAATAGCTTGCTTCAAAATGAAGTATACATGTGAGGTTTTCTCTTTCTTTTTCAGAGGAGAGAAAATACAAATGCCACCTGTGCCCCTATGCTGCTAAGTGCCGTGCTAATCTGAACCAGCACCTGACGGTCCATTCTGTGAAGCTGGTGAGTACAGACACCGAGGACATTGTCAGTGCTGTCACTTCTGAAGGCAGCGATGGAAAGAAGCACCCTTATTACTACAGGTGAGGAACCAGACAAGGGCTGTACACCAGATGCTAGAATCTAAATGTCTAATCTGCCTGCTAAGGACATGTGAGAGGGACACCCTTCTGGTGTTGCAGGGTGGAACTGCAATGACGCTACTTGTTTTGCCCAGATCTGACTTAGCTAAGCAGCAAAACCCAGCTGGCTGCCCCATGCTGTTTGACTTGGCTGGTCATTGGGAAAGACTCTGGGGTTTGCTGTGGGGTTGGTTTTTTTTGAACAGCCATGTGAAGCAGATGGGCTCTTAGAAGCCTCTTCAACTTTTCATGCAATGTTTGTTTTAAGTTTTGTGTTTGAAAACATCCCATCATATACACAGATTCACAGCAAATCTAAAGCACTGTGCTCCTAGTTGTCTCTGACAGCTCCATTGTTTTCAACCAAATCTATGAAACCAAATAGTAAAGTGTAATAAGAATTGTTATGTCATGATACGCACTGCCACCATTTGTTTGAGGTGTATACATCCAGTGACCAACATGATGAAAGAAAGAAAACCTTTAGAATTTGCTTGAAAAATTCAAAGGAATTGCCCAGAGAAGATGGACATTTGAGCATTCTCCTCGTTGCATGCGCAGTTGTGAATTCTGCAAACTGTGATATGGACTCTAGTGGCCAAGCAGATTAGGAAATCACTCTTACTTTTAGTCAAAGTGCCAAGAGCAGATTTAATTACAAAATCATAGAAGAAAGCAATAAATGAGAGCTGCTGGATTAGATTATCTAGTCCATCCCCTGGGAAAGCAAAATAGTGCCTTAGAGTATATGCCTTTTTAAATGTTTTTGGTTTCGTTTAAAATGTTAATGGTCTATTCAAAGCAAGAGGAGATTCTGAGAAGATAGTTACATTAAGGGGTCCTTTCCACTGCCTCTCAATATCACTCTGTTTATGCACTGGCTGTGAAATCTGTATCCCTGCTAATTATTTGCATAGCTGATGACTGCTGCTGTTTTCCAGTCAAGCATAAGAAATGTTTGAACCCATTTTTACTTGCTTACACTGAAACTGCCAGGCAGCTTTGCACAGGATCCCAGTTTGGCATGGGAACCATTCCAGGGCTTGAAATAACTCCTGCAGTGTGCAGCAAGCTCTCCGTTTGTCAGTGTATCAGCCGTACTAAACATCTTGGCAAAGCTGCAATGCCTCTTATTGCCCAAAGGAATCAGCTAGGTGATGCACAGCATCTGGAATCTGTAGTTTTTAATTAACTTTATGATTATTTAGTGTCATTATAGCATGTACAGGATTGTTGCATTGTGCCTGCCCTTAATCACGTTGGCATGGCCATCAGTTCAAAGGCAGTTCAGCAGACAAAAGAATTTTGTGGTGAATGTTCAACAAGGAGGAAGAGAAGAAATCTGTGCAGGGAGTTCTTGCAAATGCAGGGAAAGAAAAATTCAGAAAATTCATGTTTCTGTTTGTGGGTTGTTGCGGGTTTTTTTAATGTTTCTTACTCTTGAATTCCTTTCTGTCTGCAGCTGTCATGTGTGTGGGTTTGAGACGGAGATGAATGTCCAGTTTGTCAGTCATATGTCCCTCCACGTGGATAAAGAGCAGTGGATGTTCTCCATTTGCTGCACAGCATGCGATTTTGTCACTATGGAAGAGGCAGATATGAAGGCTCATGTCAACAGCAAGCACACAGGTGATGATCCCACTCTCCCAGCTGCAGTGATCTTGCTCTTCCTTGCTTTTTAGTTGCAACCTTCACACTTCCCATTAGCACTCTACTTTCATTGAAACATTTGCTAATTAAGGCCTGATCTCTTAAAGTTGACGTGAATTGGACTCCAGCCAGGCAAATAATGTGGTGGTGCAGATCAGTTTTCAAGCTTAGAGAAATAAATGAAGGACTACTTAGCCCTCTTTCTTCCTATTGCCCTTATCCCCCACAAATGCCTTCCCTGTTGAAGTCAGCATATTTCATTTGTTTTTCTGACTGGTTTACTATTTCATCAAAATCCTGCTTTGACTTCAGTGACACTAAGGTGACTTTGAGTGCTAATTGTGCATACCTGGCTGTAAGTTTGAAATACATAATATGTGGAGCTTTGCTTTTCAGTATGTTTGCCTCCACAGTCTATCAGTTTGGAATTTCACGCTGATGTTTAGTTGACACTGTGATTCAGCAATGCCATAAATGTAACTTTATATTAAATAACAGAACAAGTCCCATGTTCTCTCCCTTGTCCTGTTCACTTATTAGCCAAAGATAAGAGCAATAGCAGTTTTCAAACAAGCGCCATATGCTTAGTCCAACTAATGAAGTCTGGCATAATTAAAGGAGAAGAAAATAAGAATCCTTTTAATTAATTTATCTTATAACACCAGGCAGAAGCATTTTGCTGCCACAAGCTACTATCATTTGTGTTGACAATGCTGAGCCTGAATTGCAGCTAGCATGATTTTTCCATTGCTAAGTTGCTTTTTGTGTCCTACTAGGAATAAAAATGGGAAAACAGGGAGAGATGAAGAAAGAGAGAAGAATGTAGTTGTTTGTGCTCACAGATACATAAGTTAAATCTTACTACAGAACTACAAACTACTGGCAAGCTCTCAAGGGATTTTTTGCCAGCATAGCTCTCTGCACTTCTCCCTGCTGCCTGAGGTGTCTGCAGCTAACTCCATGTGCAGGCAGTCAAGGCAAACGAGGAATGCCACCCATAGCCACATGAAAAGCTTGTATTTGAGCTAAAAACTGAGCTGTACCCCACTGTATCTTCATTGCGTGGCTAAAAGATTGGAGCTGCTGCTTTACTAAAGAAAGTAAAAAAAAAATCCCACCCTTTGTTCTCCCTTCACCCTGTCAAATTGAGCCATTCAGCCAAACGTTGACACGTACGGCCAATACAGAGGGTGAAAAAACAGAATGGATTTTCTGGGTCACTTGACTCCGGTCCCTTATCCTGTGATGCTACCAAATGATAAAAGGCCTGTTTGCAAGGGTGTCGGTGTATGTCTTCAAACAAGTACAATTGTTTTAAATTAACTACTTCTACTGACAGGCAGCTGCAGATTTTCCTGCATTAAAGATTAGGACCTTTTTAACATTTTCAGCATATGTCTTACTGATAATCAGGACACACATATGTTGTTCTAGTGCCAGATCTGTCCTTTACCTGAAAAAGCAGTCCATCTCTTGCTCCCTCCACCTTTCTTCCCTCCTTACACAGTACTTATTCCCTTAGTATATTTATGGAGAACAATCCTCTCCCGTCTAAATGTACACTCAGCCCTTTCTTATGTGAAACACAGCTTTCTCACGGTACCTATCCCTCACTGCATATGTTCTTGTTAGAACCCCTGCTCTTGACATATGCAATCACAGCTGTACATGGTGAAATGAAATAAGCAGTGGTGGCAGTGTAAAACAGCAGCAGCTACTGGGAATAGCTCACACAGTAACATTCTGTGATCATATTTAGCTTCCTTGAAGGTTCCCCCACACTGATTGCTCATATTCATCCCATGTTCTGCTCAAATTCTTCTTTTGTTTTCCTTGACTGTTTCCAACTTCAGCACTCCTCTTTTGTAGCAAAAATTCTTGTTACTGGCCCTTCAGGTCATAACCTTGTACTCTGCACTATTAAATTTCATTCCATTTGTATTATTCTGGTCCCCAAGGTCAGTGAATCTTTCTATATGGTATCCCAGTCATCCTCCCTATTGACAGCTCGGGTCATCAGATTTCATTAGTGCATTCCTACATTTTTATCTTAGGTTTAAAGGTCTGCTCATCAGTTTAAAGCTGGGCACATAGGTACTAGTGTTTGCAGAGGCCTTGATCCAGAGAACTTTATCAGAGAGATAAGATGAAGTTTTAGTTAGTTTCTTTTTAACACAGCTCTGATTAAACCTAGATTTAGGAGGGACATAATAATTTGCCCATTCTTGCCTCATGGCAGTTCTTATATGAGAATTCTCACTCTTGGTCACTTACAGTGTGTGATAGCGTTTGGGACTTGAACTTCATAGATTTATTGCACACATAAGGTGTCGCGGGCTGGTATTGGGGGGCTACTTTAGCTCCAGTTAAAGAATGGCTTTTAAAAAATTATTTATCTTCAATAAGTGATCCTAATAGGAACAGATAAATCCTGCGACTACACTGTTGCCTCTTTCTTACAATCATTACTGAAGATGCTGCTCAGTACAATTAATGATTTTACTCTCCTTTGCCTGTCCTCCCAGATTTACCCATTGGACCCACATGCATGGAAAGGTGAAGGAAGTTTAGCTTGGACCAGTAGGCACCTTTGGTTTCCACACCCCAAACATACAGAAGCTCTGCTTCCTTTCTAAGTGACAAATTCTTAATTGTTTTTGAACACTGAGCTATCATGGGATCATGTTGTCATGGGAATTTTTTTTTCAGCCTGGTAATGAGGTGGAGTTGTGTGATTCCTTCCCACTACCATTAGAGACAGGCTTAAGTCTAGAATAAACTGAGAGAATCACAGAATCATCATGGTTGGAAAGGACCTCTAAGATCACCAAGTTTACCTGTCAACAACAACAAGAAAAAAGCCCTACGACCTCAGCCACCAGAGCATGCCCTGAAGTACCACATCTCCAAGTTTCTTGAATACCTCCAAGGATGGTGACTCCACCACCTCTCTGGGCAGGCTGTTCCAGTGCCTGACCACTCTTTCAGTACAGAAATTCTTCCTAATATCCAATCTAAACCTCCCCTGCCACAACTTCAGGCCATTTCCTCTGGTCCTATTGTTGTGTACTTGGGAGAAGAGGCCAGCTCCCACCTCCCAACAACCTCCTTTCAGGTACTTGTAGAAGGCAATGAGGTCTCCCCTCAGCCCCCTTTTCTTCAGACTAAACATCCCCAGTTCCCTCAGCCACTCCTCATCTGACTTATTCTATTGTAAATGCTAATAAAAGGAAAGGAGGTGCAACTATAACTTCTTAACAGATCAATTAATTTCAGATTTGTTTATAAGCATATCTGGATTAACTCTAACTATAAATACTTTTTTCCTGAAATTTGAAACACGATCTTTGAGATTTCATCTAATCTGCTGTACTAGTTGTTGCTCTTTTTTCCTGTTTTTCAGCTGAAGAGAGGAAGACACCCAGTGAAACTAACAGTCCATCTTCATCTTCACTGTCAGCACTGAGTGACTCTGCCAACAGCAAAGAAGACGTAGATGTAACCCCAAAAAACAAGGGTTCAAACAACCTGCTAGTTATTTCTGTAGTGCCTGGTAGTCAGACCTCAGTGAACACTGAAGAGAAGTCAGAGAAAGGTAAACCACCATTAAACAAACACAAACTGTCAACTTCTATGCAGCTGATCTAGCCACAGTGTAAGGAATACATTTTCCTGTTTTATTTTTTCAGGCTTTGAATGTGTTTTCTGTAACTTTGTCTGCAAAACAAAGAACATGTTTGAGCGCCACCTGCAAATCCACCTGATCACAAGGATGTTCGAGTGTGATGTGTGCCACAAGTTCATGAAGACACCTGAACAATTACTGGAGCACAAGAAATGCCACGCTGTCCCCACCGGTGGGCTCAAGTAAGGAAAGCAAGTACACAAACTTTTACTGTGTTAAGCACCTTTTATCCTGTGGGGATAGGGCAGCTGGAAGTAATTAGAAAGAGTTAGTTAAATGTCTGATAATCCAGATCTGGGGCTTCCTTTTACTTCGATGACCCAGGCCCAGTCCTTTTGTGTAGGCTTGCAACTTTCTAGCAGATCACTAACCCAGCAGCAGACGTAGTATCCACTGGTGTTAGAGCTGTAAGAAACCAGGGCCCTTTCCCTTCTGAAGTCAAATAGGAGACAGTAAGTGATGGGTCCTGCAGAGAATGAGGCAGCACTACACAGAGTTGTTGGCAAAGTAAGAGGGTTTTTTTTTTCCGAGGCATCAGAGCAGAGGAGAGCACACAACACAGGCTCTATTCTGCACCTGGCTCAAACAAATGAAATCCTGTACAGTCTCTGCAACTAGGTATGAAATTATAACCTTAAAGGTTTATAGACTAACTTTGTGGACTCAAATGCAGAGCTAGTCCTCCCCATGAATTAATAACTTTGATGCTTTCTGCTTTGGTTTGCATGCCCCAGAATGATCACTATTGTATAAATTAATATGTAACGAGTAATAGAGTCTTTTAAGAAAAAAGCCCTTTGTTGTTCACTAAGGTGGTGTCCTTTAAGGTCTGTTGGTGCAGAGCAATGTTTCTAGAGAATGAGTGTGCCCTTATGTCCAACTTGGACCCCTGAGGGAAGGAGTGGCTGCTAGGGCCATATGCTTGCTCTCTGTGGGCAGGCAATGTGACGTTACGCAAGATCTACATCCCTGGTCTGTGTTCCAGCAGCTGCAGGAAAAGAAGCTGGAACCACTCTGAGCCACAGCTAGATTCAGCACAGGACTCCCTGCTTCTGCTGCTCTGGCTAAGCAAGCTGATGTTTTCAGTCCATGGCAGCTGTCACGTGACGGGCACATCACGTTTAAAGTTACCACGAGCAGCAGTATCAGTTTGCACAGCAGTGTTTGAAAACTGGTTCTATTTGCCAGGCAGCGTCTGGTCTCCAGCTTAGTAGTTCCATGAACTGGGATCGGTGGTCACTTGAGATGTGATGACTGAATCTGGGAAGAAGACCAGACTGAGAAACAGTATGCCAGAATGACAGGATGTCTGTTTTGCATGTGCAGACCAGTTGTCTAATGCAATTTGGGTTTAAGCTGCACATAATCTGTTCTATTTACCAAGGAAAAACCATGACCTATGACTCAGACCTTCCTGACAGAATGGGCTTCTCTCAGTCTGCATAAGTTATTCCTACCCAACTCAAGTAATAATTAGGTACCTTGAAAGCTGCACCTAAGAAAAAGTTCTGCTTTTTTTTTTTTTTTTTTTTTTTTTTAAAAAAAAGGCATCCAGAAGAGCCTGAAGAGATATAAGTAAATTGTATTTTTCTGTCTCCTGCTTGCTGTGGGGGAAGAGAAAAAACTCATGATTCCTCCAGCTCCAGGTCAAAATCTGAGATTCTGATCCAGAGAGCACCCAGTCCATGAGAGGTATGTGTGCATAGAGACCTGAGTCCTCTGTTGCAAGAGAGCCAATCATGTCAGCAGCCTCAGTGCCAGGCTGCCTCTCTGGATCAGAGTACTTGATGGGCATCAGGAAGTGTCCAGATGTTTTAGTATCCGTTTGTCCTCCTGTGTTGCTCATCGGGTTCAAAAGTTCCTCAATTAGCAGGTAGATTAATATTAAATCTGTATGTGCAACCACTCATAGCAAGGGAAAACACACATGGAGAGAGAGGATCTCTGCTTAGGAATTATCTGAAATGCTCAAATGCAATTGGCAGACCTGCCAAACAGTGAATGCTGGTCAGGAGCAGATGGAGATGTCCGTAAGACCAGAGCCAGGTGTCTTAGTTGTATCTTTGTATCTAGACCTGCTCTTTTAGCTCACTGGTGAGATGTGGAAGGGAGCCTGATGAGCCTGATTATTGTAATGCAGCAGAGCTCCCTGGCAGGTAGCTGTCCTCACCAACTTCCCCTTCCAAGCTTTCGAGATTCCCTCCTCCAGCCTTCTCAGCCCTTCCTGGTCCAGGAACCAGGGGTGAGGCCCTTTGCCATGGCCACCCCGGTCCGGACGCTTGCTGCTGTGAGTAAGCAGAGCCCACATCCTGTTCCCATACAGGCACAATTCCTGCCGTGGCAGAGGCAGCTGTAGGCAAACACTGCCAAACACACGTCCTTTGAGCACAGCTAGCTCATCTCCCAGAAATGGGAATCCCTACAGATCATCCTAACAAACTGGCTTTCAGCTACTCCTAGCAGGATACCCAGCAAAATTATTGTTCAAGGTCACATAAAAGGAATTTCCAAAGGTTTTGCTGTACATGTGGTATTACAAGTTTATTCCATCTTTACTTAAACAGCTGCTTTCATACTCATCTGTAAACACTCACTTTAAACCACTTCTTAATGGAAAAAAATGGCCAAAGTGACTTCGTGCAAACACTAGGAATGTCGTTACACAAAGTACCTGTGAATCAGTCACCCACTCTGCACTACCCGGCCTGCTTTGCTGAATCTTCCCCATCAAGGTAAGCCAGAAGATTAAAGGGATGCTCCTTCAGAGCGAACCAGTGTTTTCCTGGGAATGTGTGAGCTCTACTGCCATTAAATGGCTAAACCTCCTCTAAGCAGAGATGTGTCAAGTATTCAAAAGAGGCTTTTCAGGGAGCACCAAGTGCCTTTTTTTCCTCTTTAGTAGGTCAGAGAAGGGGGTTGAGTGACAGGGATAAACCAGGAATGCAGGTCTTCAAGCTGAGTGACTTCTCTTTTCTCTGTCCCTGCCTTTCCTTGCTGTGCTGCCAGGTGCCCGTTCTGCATCTACTCCACTAACCGCCCCGCAGCCATGGAGTGCCACCTGAAGACTCACTACAAGATGGAGTACAAGTGTCGGATCTGCCAGACAGTGAAAGCAAACCAGCTGGAGCTGGAGATGCACATCCGAGAGCACCGCCTTGGCAACCATTACAAGTGTGACCAGTGTGGCTACCTGTCCAAGACTGCCAACAAGCTGATTGAGCACGTGCGTGTCCACACCGGTGAGCGCCCTTTTCACTGTGACCAGTGCAGCTACAGCTGCAAACGCAAAGACAATCTCAACTTGCACAAGAAACTGAAGCATGCTCCACGCCAGACTTTCAGCTGCGACGAGTGCCTGTTCAAGACTACCCACCCTTTTGTCTTCAGCCGCCACGTGAAGAAGCACCAGAACGGGGACTGCTCTGAAGAGGAGAAGAAGGGCCAGTATTCAGCCTCCAAGGAAGCCAGTCCACTCCTACCAGTGAACAGCTCCAGAAACCTCCTGTCACCCCTCTCAGTTATGTCTGCCTCCCAGGCTCTGCAAACAGTGGCTCTGTCAGCTGCACAGGGCAGCGGGGCAGAGGCAAACTTGGCAGTGAAAGCCTTGGCCACCAACGGCACTTCCCTGTGCTTTGATAAGTACTGGAACTCAGAGTTTGCCCACCTTATTCCTTTAACAATGTTCTTCCCCAAAAACCACTACGATCTCACATTCCATCCACCCAGACCTCAGACTGCACCGGGAGGTGCCTATTCACCTAAACACTCCTTCCTTGCCTACCTTGGACTGACAGAAAGGGCAGAAACTGTCTGAGGGCAGTTACATTCTGTACCAAAAATAATACCCCAACAAACCCAGCAGGTGTACATTGCTGCAAAACGTAGCCCGGAGAGGTAACGAACACTTGTACTATATCATTAGTAAGGTTTAGAAACCGGCTCTATGTGTATACTTACTGCATTGACTTGAAAGCTGCTTTATTAAATCTTCAAGAGGTGACCTACTGCATACTTCTACCTTCAGAGGCATGTTCCCAGTATTCTTATCTAAGATACTATTTTGTCTTGTTACTCTGAAAAAAAAAAAAAGAAAAAAGAAAAAAAAAAAAGAGTGTCCTTAATGGCAATCAGCACTTGTAAGGTTGCATATTGATGCATTTTATTTTGGGGCTTTGTGTGCGTGCGGGTGTGTGAAAGAGAGTCTGCCTGTAGCACACCATGACATTGCTTTTGCACATCCCTTGTATTGGCTCATTTAAATATTATTCTTTTTCCTTTTCCACACACTTGCTGCCTCCCTTCCCTCCGTCTCCCACTGCACTGCAGAGCTTGGGAAGGAGTAACGCTTGGTTCAGGGTGGCTTGGTGTATTAGTTCAGTGCTGTTTGCAGCCTCCTTTAGCTGTTTGATGCCTTGTACTCAGTTGTCAGGGTTTGTGGATTTGGGGTAGAATGGATGCGGAAAAAGTTGCTTTCAGCACTGAAGGATGAGAGTATGAAAAGCCACATGTATGTACACACACACACGTGCCGTGTGTGCAGTCTGCACCCCCACACAACAGGCCCAATTCTTAACTGTTACACAACTGTAACAAAACACCTGCACCTGGGCCATAGTATACATCTTTTGTTTTAAAAGGGCATATAAATATATTATATATATACTGTATTATGCAGTGGTTACCTTTTAGTTTGCAGGAACAACTTGTATAACTAGAATTCTATGGTGGAAAAAAAAAATCCAGCAAGGGGATTTAAAAAAAAAAAAAGGGTATGATTAAATTCTGGGTATAACTACTCAGACTAAAAAAAAAGGCAGTTTTGCACAGTGCTTTAGTCTTGCACTAGTTTGTTTCTCACTTGCAAAAAACAAAAAAGAAAAAAATATTTGTGGGCTGAAGGTAAGAAGACTGTTGGAAAAGGTACCAGTAGCTTCTTTGAAATATAAAGCTATAAAAAGATGCTGTTTGAACCACACAGTTCTCTTTCATACCCTCAGTATTTCAATTGTTCTTGCAAATTCTACAGTCCTATCAACACGCTCCATGTTACTAGTAATACTGTATTCCTTTTTGTTAATGGCAGATAGAGTGTACCCTGCTAGGACGCTAACTTTAAGCTTATTTAACACTCCCACTTGTGGTCATTAAAATGACATGTTATATGTAGCACTTTATTGCAGGAAGAAGCAAATGCAGATTGGTTGTATAACCCTTGTGAAGCTCAAAATGCCAAGAGTGATCTTAATTTAAGAGGAGCTAACCGACTGCTAATTGATTTGTGTTTCTTAGACAATTGAAGATCCAGGAAGAAAAATTAGGATTAACATACTCTGCATTACAATTGGAAGTATAAAACATGAAACATTTCAAAATGTTAATTTTGAATAATACTTAATAAGAAGAAGAATAAGACTTAAAGAAATGCTCTCTTATTAGACTGTTGTTTTCCATGGTGTCTCATGGATTTGGATCTTACTGTCTTTCACCATTTAGAAATGTATGAATTAGCTTTTGTCAGAGTCCCCTCTCTCCTTTGGCCAAGCCACTATAGGAGGTGCCCTGAGTCACATCTAATGTGCTATCCACTCACCCTCACGCTGTCCTGAAGGAACTCCTGCTGATGGTTGTGGGATGGGGGGGATCCGACAGGCCAGTTGCAGCCAACCCTCCTGTTGGTGACAGCACTGAAGCAATGCCCCAGTTCAGGAAGGCATCTCTGGTCCACACAGGCTCTCAGCCATATGCACAGCTAGAAACATAACTCCATTAGTTCTTAAATTAAGCTTGTGTAGAAATATTTTTTCTTAATGCAAAACTTGCATCATTTAACCTATTTGCAAGATTCCTTCCATTCTTTTGCACTGACATGGCCAAATATTCTCCACTGTCATGACCAAACTCTTCCTGTTCAAGGAGGACATCCTAATCTGTGCACTCCTGTTGACATACTGGAAGCTATTTACAAGGGGGAAATACCCAAAAGAGTAGCAGGTTATCATTTGGAATTATTCATTAAAGGACAGAGAAGTCCCACCATTGTGTTTACATTCCAGCACAGTTTTGGTTCTAATGAGCATGTGGCAGTTCTGTCTAAGTAGAAAAGCCATCTGTTCCAAAGCATGTATGACCCTTTCTGAACACCCTGCCTAAATCAGGACCCTGTTTGCCATGCTACACTCCATCAGAAACCCTGGTAACCCTCCCCCCCAACGAGTACAAACAAATCAGAAAATGCTGTATTAATAAATACTCAAAGCATAAAAAATTTAGTATCTCAGCAGCATGAAATATGCAGTCTGCATCCAGAAACTATACCAGTTCTTTAAAATACACCCAATGCATAACACCATAGAAGAGCAAACACTTCCAAATCAAAAAGTTTATGTTTTAAACTGGCAGGTAAAGTACACCTGTCTAGGAGGAAGAAGTAGGACACCAAATTAAACCAAACAGCAGTTTAAATAGGGCTGGAACTTCCAAGAATGAGCTGTCAGCATGCAAATGTCATGTGTTTGACAATGTACCACTGTACTAGTATCTGACATAGTAGTGCTTAATGTACCTGGGAAATTTGTTTAGCACTTTGGAAAGGATACATTAATTCTTTCTGGCAAGTTAAAGAAGTTCTCTCTGTAAGGAAAGTGTGTTAGGAGGTTTTTATTTTTTTAAGAAAAAAAATACAGTATTTATCAGAGCTCATGCATATGAAAATAAGTGGTTTGTAGTTCAAGGCTAAAGAAAGGAATGTTCTCCAGAGGTTCCCCCTACCAACTAATGACCAACAGTTCTGATAAATTCCCCCCACCATAAAGGTAATTTCATACTGGTTTTCACTATGCATTCTTTAAGGAAAGCTAGTGTGTTTTTCCATTTGGTAATTCAGTTGAAGTTCTCAGCACTTTCTTCTTTCTTTCTTCTGTCTTTTTTTTTTTTTAACTTGTTGTATTCTGTTCAAATATCATTCTGTCAACATTTCTGTACATTAATAAAAATTTGTATTGTATAAAGCTTTTTGCATTATAAGGCTGTACAGGGTCATTTTGACAGTAACTGGTATATTCTTTTGCATCTTATGTTGCATTGCCAATTTCTAGTGTATCCAGTTTGGAAGTACAATATACTCTAATTAAAAAGGTTGGCTATATTCTTGTTTCTTTTGGTTTTTCTTTCTCTCTTTTTTTCACCTCAAATAGATTTAGGCTTCATTTGGAGGGAGGGGGAAAGGACCCTCCTACAAGACAGGCAGATACAAAGAAAAAAGGTAAGATGTTATCAATGGTTGAAATTGAGAAGGAAAGCTCTGGTTATTACTGCTGATGAATACAGCAGGTACTCCTAGGACAGCTACAGGACAGCTCCCTGTGGCTCTGTACTTGTACCAACCTGCCAGGTCAGCTCTGCAAGGGGGATGATGCCTCTTCGAGGTGTCTGTGGAGTGGTGAGGACGATGGAGCTCTCCAGCCCTGCCCTGCAAACACCAGACCCATAAGCAGGCGTTTAGTGAACCTGGCCTTGCCTGGGAGCAGCCCATTGACATCAGGAGAACTCTTTCCTTAAAGAGGAGCTACACAGTGAGTAGAGGAACTTTGTGCATTAAAATATTCTAGTGACACCAGATTTTTTTAATTATAAAAATATCATGTACACATTTTGTCAGCGTTTCAGAAAAAGCTACTCTCTTTTTTTGTCACCAAAGATTAATGAAACAAAATGCACAGAGGAAGCTAAAGAAGGAAACCCGATGAGCAAACAGATTTCCAAGAAGCAAAGATACTACTGGCTCCACTGAACAAGAAAAGATACTGAACTTCCTAAAAGGAAGTTAAGAGTATTTAAACACTAACCAAGAAAAATAAACATTAATTAAAATACTCATGGCTTTCCATTTGCTCTCAGTTAGGCCAGTTAGTATTAAGGTCTAATAATCTACAATATTCTTACAGTTATGGGTGTGAATACTACTTTTCAGGGCTTCCATCTGTACCTTCTTAGAGGCCATGGTGCTGTTGCCAGCATGTGTGTTGAACCCACTGCTCCTGTTGCTGGTGACTAGTTAGGAGAAGGTAAGGCATCTCTAGCTTTGACATCAGGATGGTAGGTCATCTTCAAGAAGAGGTGGGTTGTTTTTTTTTTTCCTCCTTTTACACTACACCTGTAATTAAAAAAAAAAATAAAGTGATATTCTATGTAAGGGCGTTTTTTGTGCTAGACATAAATAGTTAACCTGGCGATTAAAAGATGATCACGCAAACTCTCCAGTATAATTTTGAAAGGTATTTCAGAGATTGACCTACAAAGCCCTGCTTATATCTTGATGGTTTTAAACAGACCTCAGCTTCTGTAAATTGTTACAGATCTGTTGTAAATTATTATAACTGTTCATTTAATTGAGAAAATGGTTGAAGATGTAGGTTCAAATGTTCTGTTAAGCAGAGAAGGTGCAGGGAGTGAGTCAAAGAGCAGCTTGGTTGGTGGAGGAACAGGGACACAGCTGTCATTAATGTTTACAACTATGCAAAGGTTGAGTGTCAGGAGAATGAAGGCAGGCTCTTCTCAGTGATGTCCAATGATAGGAGAAGGGGCAATGGGTGCAAGCTGCAGCATAGGAGGTTCCACATAAACATAAGGAAAAACTTTTTCACTGTGAGAGTCACAGAGCACTGGAACAGGCTGCCCAGAGAGGTTGTGGAGTCTCCTTTGCTGGAGACATTCAAAACATTCAAGAGGAGGGTTGGACTGTTCAAAAAACAGGTGGATGTGGTGTTACAGGAGATGGTTTAGTGGATGGTTGGACTTGATCTTGAAGGTCTTTTCCAACCTTGATGAGTATATGATAATATACATGCATGGTGATAGAAAATATCTCAGTTTGTGCATTGACCCTCTCAGCAAGACCTGCCCTGTTTTCATTCTGCCTCTCTGTATAGTTTAATATGCTATATATGGTTAAAAAAAAAATAACAAAAGTGGACATTTTTTTCAAGTAGATTATAGTCCTACCCTTGCCATAGTCATCATAAACCCAGCAGAACAAGGCTTAAGAAAGAGGCACTTTGTTGGGGGGAGGAAAATAATAAAAAATTTCTTTTAACACTTGATTGTAGAGAGGGATTGTTTTGCAGGAGATGGCATCATTTATGCAGAGACATGGTTTAAAATACATGTTGTGTTAAAAATGTATCGGTGGTGCTCCTAACAAACAGACATCTGTGTTGTATCATCCACCATCATATCTGCTGCTAATTGGCCTCCTTGTTGACAAGTCTCAGCAGCAAGGTTAAGTACTGGCTGTAAAAGCAATCTAGCCTCTTGCCCGAGGGGTCAGAGCTCAGGCAGCCCGTGCAGGAGCCTGCACAGCCTCTTCCCTGCTACGTATTTTCTGAGAGATAATAAAACACCAGTGCAATCACTCCTGCTCGGAGGGCTGCCAACCACTCCAGTGTCTGTGGAGCTGCAGTGTGTGGTGTGTCATCTCATCACAAAGGCACTCAAATAGTCTGCTAGGGGAAAGGCACTGTGTTTTGCATCAAAGTTTTAGAAACTATCAGTGAAACATCTAAAAATTCCAGAAGTAACAGTTCTGGAACAGTAACAGACATGGGGCACTCAAGACCTGAGTGACCAGCAGTCGCCCCTGGAAAAGAGACAGGGTGGGTGAGTTCAGTGCCCTGAGTCCAGCATCTCCTGAAAGCTGAGTGCCTCCAAGGCAACTCACCTCACCCAAACAAATCCCCTACCTGCTTTTTAAGATCGTGGCCTAAAAAGAAATCCCAGGGGGAGGCTGCAGGGCGCAGCCTGCTGCCTGTTTCCCCCAGGAGCGGCTGGAGCACGGATGGCACTGCTGGCATCGAGCCAGGCAGGACAGCTCAGCCATCACGCCTGTCTTGGCACATCTGGGCTAACAGGTTACACCTAAACCAAAGAGCAGGATTTTACTTGGCTTGTGGGCTGCTTGTGTAGCTCTTGGGAACATAATGCTGTGTATACTAGGAAGCCATCCAATTGCTAGATACCAGGCACCACATCAGAAATGCAGCTGTTGTGCTTCCACATGTGCACAACAGCTGCCTTAGGCCAACCCCCAGTGGCTATATTTACATGTATGACTCTTAAGTAACCACCATTTAAAAAAAAAAAAAAAAAAAAAAAAAAAAGAGGAAAAAAGAAAAATGAGAAAAAAGAAAAAAATAATTTAGAGCTGGAGCTGAGCAATAGTTGGGGGCAGGGGGTACACCAAGTAGAAACGTTTTATTAACTCTAAAAGACCCACAAAAACAAAAGAAAAAAGTGCATGCAGGCACACACACCCCCAAACAAAAAAAGCCCACCCAATGACTGTGCAGCAGAAGCACACCAAGTGATACTCTGGCACTTGTTTGCAGGCTTGTGAAGTGTCTGTGGCCTAGTTCCCTACTCAAAGATAGGGGGAAGGGCGTTCCATGTGAGGAGGTGGTTTGGTTTTGTTTTGTTAATTGTTCCGCTTCCCTCCCCCTCAACCGTGATTAAAATGCAACATATGGCAGAACTGAAAAAAAACCACCAACACAGAAACAACAAGTTTTCCATTTTAGGGTATACTTAATGAAAAAGGACTCAGTTCCTGTAGTATCCTCTGTTGCTTGCATAGAGTTGTGCTCTGCTTTACTTTTCAAACCTCTGCTTTCTATCCAATACCATTTCTTTCATAGCACTTCTCAGACAGCATTTCAATAGAACTGCAAGTTTTGAGTTGCTACTCTTCTGGGAAGGTGCCTGTTTAAATAAATGATAGAAAAATGCTCTCTGTTGCTGAGCCCCTGGACCTTCATGCCAATGTTTGCAGCACAACCTAATGTAACCAAAAAAACAGGCCTCACTCTCTGGCTGGTCAAAAAACAATCAAATACTTCCTTGGTTCTTTCCCTGATACTTAAGACTGGAATGTTCATTCACACACTAGACTGAAGCATTGAACAGGAAGCCAGTTGGGAGGGTCAAAGCAGAAGCTAACATGCTCATGCATAGTTGAGTAGGACTTTAGAACCTCTTTATGCATAACTGTGTGGAGGAACAGGAGCATCTTTTCCCCGGCTTGCTCTCACTGCCTCCTGGAGCATTTTTGCCACAAATAACTACATGAGCCTGGTCTAGCCCCTGCTCAGGAAAGGCTTGTTCTGCACCTCTCTGCCTGAACAGCAGCACTACCTGCCTGCTGCAGCAGGACTACAATGTCCAAGGCTGACTGATGTGCCAAAATCCCAGAGCTGAGGGCTGGAGCAGATGACCACCCTCCTGGCAGCACGGCAGCTGCAGGCACCTCCACACCCTGGCACCTCTCTGGCTGTGCAGCACCCTGCACACAGGGTTTGTGGGGGCACAGCAAGCAACTGGTGCTTGAGGAGAAAACAAAAAGTCATTTGGCTGCCTCGTAGGACTAACTTCTCTAAAACTGTGTGGGTCGCTTAATAATTTCTTGCTAGAACCAGCAAAATAAATTATGATAAACTATAAATGTCTTGTACTTCTTGTACTAACTCTTCTGATATCTAGACTTCCCAGCTCACAGCCATACAATTGCATTCCTTTTCATTTAGAAGTGGTAGGTTTTTTTTAGCATTAAAATCAGTATATTTTTTTCCTGAAATTGGGGTGGGGGGGAAGCGGAATTAAATGGCATGGGAATATAAGTAAAGATAAACAGTCACAGGAGAGCTCCCTCCACCAGTGTCATTCTGAAATACTCTGCATACATGGGCGGCTGTCACTCATGCCAGTGACACTTTAAAAACTTACAAGAATAGCTCTATTCACAGGTGTTACCAGAGTGATGCCCATTTGCACTCTGAATATTTAGTAAGCAAGGATTAAGACTTCATGTGTTTATACCTACCTACCTATTTTTAATGGGACTGCATACCTAGGACTTAATGAAAAGATCTAAATATAATGCTATTGTGATTTTAAAATATGCACTGTATCTTGTAAGTTGACATTTCAATTAAAAATAAGTAAGATCCAGTTATTTGGTGACGCTGTGATAAGATTGCATTTTCACCAGTCAAGTTTCATTCTTATTTAAAATGACAGATTTCTCTAAGCTAGACAGAGCCAGGAAGACCAGTCCTCCATCCACTCAAACCAGGAAAATGTAATTAAAGGTGCACGTAGTAACATCCCAGAATTGGGACATCACATTTTATAGATAAATGCATTTTTCTGTAAACACATTGTTACTTTCCTGTCGCTAGTCTATTAAAGCTAATAACTGCACAATAAAATAAAATTCACATCCAATTTTAATAGGAAAACAATGCATGTGTAGCACAAAAGGTCTTATACACATCTGCAGTGTGTACCTACCCCCTGGAGCTCTCCTGGGCACCTCCTGTAACCTGGCTGCAGCAGCACGCCCTGCACTACTGCACCCATCCAGGCGAAGGGCTGCAGGTCTCAGCACACCTGGGGACACGTGGGGACAGCACTGCCTGGGTGCTGAGCTCCAGCTGCTCCAGGGCCACGCGGCAGTCACGGCAGCGTCTGCACCGGTAAGGACCCTCCCCTGCACGGCATTCCCAGCGTCCTGACCCCGCTCAACTGGTGCAACAAGGAAGTTGGCTGGAAAAACAAAGAACCCAGTCGTGCTTTCTTCTAAACTCTGTTTAATTAACTAAGGTCCTTTGGTGCTGCCATAGTAAATCCTATTTGATGCATTCCTAACATGAATGTCCAAGACAGAAGTACTTCTGTTACAGAGGCACAACTGACCTCTTGTCACTGAACCTGGTCTTCTTTAAACCTACTCTTATCTCCAGTACCACGTTGTTCCACGTAACCCCACCATGTAACACAGTTCTTTGCTGCACTGATACACTGAATTCCCCCCTCACTACCTGCACTGCAAAAATAGTTCCCAAATAGCCTTCCCCAAGCCATGTATGGCTGCCTGCTGCAGGTGCTTGTGCTCCTGTGGGGACAGTCCCACTCTGTTTGCTCCAGCCACCAGCAGAGGCCACTTTGTACTTGTCCTCGTGGCTGTTACCTTCCCTACCTTCATGGCCCCTCCACTGACTTGAAAAGCTCCTTCTGCTCCAGGTTCACTTCCCACAAGTGGTAAAGAGTTGACCCTTATAGATTAGCTCAGTCATTCCTGAATTCCTGCCAGTACCCTGCTTTTAGGGTAAATGTTACCGACCAACACTCTCAGAAGAAAGAATTTTAAAAAAATAAATAAATCCAGAAATCAGAACTGCTCAGAAGTTTCTTCCAGGGGAATGTTTTGGTGTCAGGCAAGTTTTAAAGGACACAGGAATTTCCTGTGGAGCAGAATTGTGGTTCCTGACAATGGGCACTACTGACCATGTTCTGAGCCTTTGGATCTGGTTCCAAATTCCTTTACCCAGAGAGAGGTTTTCCTGAGCATTCTTTAGAAACTGGACATTTTCCATCAGGATTTTTGATTCTGTCACTGTACTAGCCAGTTCCTCAACTTCTACATTTGCCATTGGCAGCACAAGTCACGTGAGTGCTGTCATTAGCCTTTTGTGACCTAATCAACAGCTTATCGAGATCCAGACTCTTATGTGGTGGTAGAGACTTCAAGAATCCTCCAGGTTTAAGGAGCCAAACCAAAATGGATGAGATGGTGTTTTGTATAGTTGAGAAAATGTGTTTATCATGGGGACTTTCTTAGCTTCCTGGGCTAGACTAACAGAGGAATGAAAACATCCAACTTCTAATGACCAAATAAAAATAAAGTAGATCACCAAACTATCACTGGCAGCCGGAGAGTGGCCAGGACTCTGAAGTCTCTAGTGTGAATGTTCCCAAGCTGCCCAAAGCTTGCATGGTTCAAAGCTCACTCTTGGCACTGCCAAATGACCAGGGACTACCTTGTCCTCAGTCATCTGCCAATTCATGACAGGCCAAAAACTCAGAGAAATCCCTTAGCTCTGCAGCTCTTTCCAGAAACCTCAAAAAGAAAGGCTATTTACCTCTCAGTCTCCAGAGATTTGCTGTCTGTACATATGTTGACACTGAATTTACTGTGCAAACACCGAAAGCCAGAGAACTTCCACCCCAACAGTACTCACTGAGGTGCATGTACCTTGCCTCCTCTTGCTCTTTTCTTGCAGAGGGTGGCTCACTTGTTGTAACAAGCTGCAGTGTCATAACAAACTGAAATCAATTAGTGGTCTTACTGTAGATGCAGGATAACTCCCTCAAATCTTGTCATCACAGGCCCAGTAATATAAGGAGACTTTCTGAAGATTTCTTTCCTATTAGCATAAAAGGAAAAAGCACCTGCAACCATCAATAATGCAATTAATATTGTCAGTCAGGTGAAATCTGAAATCTTAAACCATCCCAAAGAAGCATTTAACTCAAATTCTGATGGTAGCCTTGTTTCCCCTTTCCTTCCTGGCAATAAAACTGACAGCCAACAAAAAAAGAAGAAAGCTATCTTCAAGGAAAGATCCTCTCCAACCTATTCAAAGGTCTTTGAAAATCTCTCAGGAAGGTGGGAGAACACAGAGGAACCTCCTACCCACAGGCCCAGACCAGATGTAGCTGCCAAGTGTTTCGAAACTGCAGGCAAGTCTCCCCTTTTTCAACTCCAGCAAGCTGGGACACTGGGCATTTATAGCCCAAGGGAGGACAGCAGCCTGTCCACACATCAGCTGTTTGCTCACAGCAGTATGTGTTCTTCATAATAAGCAGTTTCTCTTATTAACAGACAATCAAGCATGTGCCAGACCCCATCCAGACTTCAGGTCATTAAAGGGAGAACCTGAGACTCAGGTGGTAACACCTGAGATTGGCAATGAAACACTCCAGGAATGGAGAGGCAGGATTTCCAGGCTCTAAACAAAGAACTGTAGGAGGAGCCAAAACCAGCACTCTCTCATCAGCAGGCTCAATATGGCTGTGCCCTGACAGAGCCTGCAGGTTATTTTGGAGATAAGATGTGTCAGAAAAGAGATTAATGCAGCCCAACTAGGAAATAGGGAATACAGCCGCCATGGTTCACAGACTGGCCCTGAAGCAAAACAACTGTTTTTTCTTAATTTATAAGGCATGGAAGTTAAACTCAAGGTACTTCCACTGCAAAATATGGTTCTTTTTTCCTGTTTATGATCAAACAGCACAGTGTAATTCAAACCCACGTCCTGGGAAGGTGAACAGGAGACACCCATACCAGCTGCTCAGGGCACCTGCTTCCAGTGATCTACCTTTTTACTTGCACAAATAACATGAGAAGATGAAAACTTTATTTAAGTAATTATGCATCCTCACTGTCTGTGCTGCCACTGGTTCATATGTCCCCTCAACCATACTGGATTTCTTTTACTAAAAGTATGAAATAATGCAAACACACTAAATACCACAGTGCAGTGACCTTTCTTTTTTAAAAAACAAACAAACAAACAAAACCACAAAAAAACCACAAAAAGCACTTTAACAGAAGTATTTTATTATTTTTTTTGTTTCAGGAAGAAACTGCAGACAGCCAAATTTAAATAGGTCTTTTTGAACAAAAGGTGCTCTTTCTAGAGACTCAGACTAACTCACTAACCCTGGAGTTAATGGACTGCAGATTCTTCAGCTTTTGGGAAATACAATTTGACAATTTGTAAAGGAAGATTGATTTTTTTAACATACATCTATAAATAAAGACTTCACACTGTGACGTCAGCTACTCAGATGCATGATAGAAGTTCAGCATCTTTTCAAGAGAAACAGTCAAGATTTTAGGTGAGGGACCAGTACAGATCCTTTTCTAACTCCAAGTGGAAAATGCATTTTCCCTTATCACATCTAACACTGGAGAAGAGGGCAGCATCTGTCAGGTGCCTCTTACTGCCAGGATTGCAACCTGCCCCTTCAGGCTCGAGAGAGGTCTGTCAGCCTTTGCCAAATGAGTCAGAAGACAGTGATGCAAAGATACTGTGGTGGAAGGAAATTAAAGAGGAGAGCTTTGCAAAAGTGGGATTTTCCTCAAAGCAGCATGAATTTCACACTGGCTCTAGCAGCTTTCCATCTATGAACAGAAATAAAGAAACCAGGAACAATACACAGTGCAATTCACTGCCAGAAAGACTGCAGAAATAAACCTTCAGGAGAATCTTGTAATATGAGAAGAAGGAAAATGTGAGGGATTGATAGTTTTAGCAAGGCCACACCATGTAAATAAAAGGTAGAAAGGAAAAATAAGGCAGAGGGGGAAGGATCCAAATGGATCTGAACCTATTGGGGGCTACAGAACCTAGGTTTCCTGCCTTGAAGTACTTGACCATAAACAGGCCTCTTGAAAAAAATTTACACTCCTAGTTACTTACACAACAGCTGGGAATCTTGATCTTGCCAGGCCTTTATCTTCTTTTCTTCAGCTGCAAAACATTTTATAACTTCAATCACTCTTGCCTGTGAAACAGTGAAAAAGCCCTGGTCAAAAACAAGCCAGAAATGCAGAACCCATGAGAAAATGAGGCAACTAATTTAGGACTCTTCTTACCGTTTCCCAGGTTCTGGTTAGTCTTCTGAAGGAACAGAGAGCAGCTGACATACTGAGGAGGAAAAAAAAAGATGGTAACAAGTGGTTGTTCTTTTTACCCTGGCTATAAATCTGAGTACAACACAGTGCACCACATCAATTCCAAACAAGTGCAGGCAGATATACAGCGTGCTGCTTGCCCTGACCAAGCCATAGAGCAGCAGAGAAAAAATAAGGCTCTCTAGCAAGACATAAAGATACTCAAATCTGTTGTAAATACGAGTCCAGTTTTAAGGAGGCCTCAACTCTACTAATTCCAGAAAATCACTACCACCTAGACAGAGTGAGCCCACCATGGATGCCAAACAGCCCTATGGCAAGATGCAGATTTCAGCTGGTAACATGAGCATTTTTAAGTAGCAGTGTGGTGCAAGAAGGCCATTCACCATGACTTAAAAAAACCCAACAAACATTGAAATCAGCTCAAATTGAATCTTTGATAGGGGCATGGTAGGTATATCTTGGTGCTTTTTTAGGGAGAGATAAAGTTCTGAGGAAGGACAACTATCCCCCTCTGAACCATCCAAGAACCTTATGGGAGGCAATCTAATCACCAATGCCATGAGTGCTTTGCTGTAAGTCCAGTATATCTGGTGATACATCACAAAATCGATGGAGTTGTTTCAGTCATGCTTGGTGTTAAGATACTGTATGTTTTGACAGGTTTGTAGGATGAAAGCTGAGGACTGACAGCAACTCCCTTAGTTCTTGGACAGGATTCATACCAAGAGGAAACACCAAGCCATCCAACACCAGAAAACACAAACCACACAGACCCTGAAACCTCCCTTTCTGCCACAAGGACTCAAACTCTGTGCTGCCCCAACAGCAAGACAAGGAGCATGAACTGAGAGACTATACAGAGATCATTTGTCTCTTTTTTGTAGGATGTTTAAATCAGGTCTCTTTGGATTTCCCTGGTAGGGAAGGCAGATAGATGAACTCAATGCTGAAATTATGTAGCCATCAGCATTTACTATAAATAATTTATCATAAATCACAAGAGAATTATTTTTTTCCTCTCACTGGAAGTACAGTTTTTCCTATGTGGGACTGTTTAACAATGTCTGGCTAACTTGATTACCAGGAAGAATGAAAACAGGATGCCTGATCAAGTACCAAAACATCACTAAAAAACACCAACTAATATTTACAGTTCAATCTCTGATTATTTAACCAACTTCAGTTGTGAAAACTCAATTGTAGTTAAAAAAAAAAAAAGTAAAAAAAATTGTAATCCACTTGAAAATAGTTAGAGATTAATTAATTTAAAAAATCAACACAGCACAATTCAATATGAACAACAAACTAGACAGAGGCAGGGAACATCTACCTTGTTTTTTCAAAGCAATAACTATTATGGCTGGTACCTCTGAGAATTAAGCAGATCCAGCTCTCCAGTGTTTTGACCTCCAGAAGGTCATGTTCACAAGTCAGTGACTCCAAAAGCCAAGCTGGCATTCCCAGTGCCCACGACAATAGATCCAATTACTTCAACCAACAAGCAAATGCAGCACAAAGCTCCTATTGCTTTGTTAATTCACACACATATATCTGCAGATACAAAGATGAGAGAACAGTACCCTTGCCACTTCCGTGTGCTATTCAGGCTCTGGTTTCTTAACTCTCCTTACACATTTTGTTTTCCACTTTTTTTTCCCCTGGCGTTTGCCTGTTTAGAAACACTTCATCCAACAGAAACTAAAACAGGGCTAAGTAAACTGATTTGGTAACTATTTGTTTTGGAAATGTTGTTTTTCTCACCATTATTTGCTGCAATTTTTCAGACTTGGCTGAGAGAAAATATCATTTTGTTCTTCTTTCACTTGCAAATGCATAAACTTAGGTGCTCAGTAAAAAAATAAACTCAAGCTTCATACTTACTACTCAATGACTATTTTTGAGTTTGCAAAGTAACCTAGCAGTTCAAATAATTCACTTGGAGGAAAAACAAGAAACAGAAACCTTCAATAAGTACACTGCTAAAGCCAGTAAGTTCAAAGGGGATCAACAGCATTTTATAAAAGGCAGATAGAAAAACAATAATCTGCAAGACACAGCAATAGCTACCAGATACCCCAACCCCAGGGACATGGGACCCCAGGAATGGCTGGGACCAAATCCCAGTGAAAATCCCTTCACAAGTATTCAGCATGCTCTCAGGTCCCACTGGGTGAGGATGTGATTTGTCTTCCTCCCTGGATGCCTAAAGACCACCAGGAACTCTGGCACCTCTGTGGGCTCCCATTCTTGCACCTCAGCTCCTAGGCTGCCCAGGTATCCATCTTACACAACACAGGGAAAACGTTGCCACCAAAATCCTCTGTCACCTCTACATTCTCCCCAGCCAGCCAGAGATCTGCTCAATGGCTTCAAAGTGGCAGAGAAAAGTGCCCTGGCTGCTGCCCACATGCCCACAGGCACATCCTGATGGCAGCCAAAGAGCAGCACTGATCTGAAAAGCAAGCTGAATATGCAGCTCAACCTGACTGTTAATGGGGAGGCTATTTATGCCTACTTCCCAAATGTCCCTATTTACTTTAAACAAAGTTGTGTTAGAAGAGCCAAAACCAAAATATCTATCAAGAGTACAGAAGACAAAACTAACTGTGGAAGAGATACTGTCCCAGAAAAATGTGATGTAGCCAATTTTGCAAGGTTGCAAATTATGTGTTATTAAGGACATCACACAGCAACCTATTAATACATCTAGAGCCCTTTGTTGCCCTATTATCAATAAGAAACGCAGACCTTCTGTACTATTTTGGGAAATGACCTTTCTCCACAGCATTGTAGTGTAGCACGAGCCAGGAACCTCACAAGCTGTAATTCCAGCTCCCCCATTGACTTGCTGCATGAGGAGGGAAGGTTGTTTTAACCTGTCAGGGGCTGTTTCTTTTTCTGTGAAGTTGCAGTGACACTTGCTTACCCCTCAGCTCAGTGGAGTGCTTTATTCTGTTCAAATATTTGAGCAAAGCTCTGAGAATGCAAAACGCCAAATCAGTGTGATAAATTGCTGTAGTTGCTTAAGGATTTTAACACAGCAGAAATTCAGTTGCAGCTGGAAGAACATCCTGAGCAAAGCTACAAGATTCCCTTTTCACAAGTGAGAACTTACACCCATTAGCTTTAGGCTACAGGTCTCCATCCAGTAACTTGTCACTGATTTCAGCCACAGAGTTTCTCAACACACAAGAAAGAAAAGCTCAGTACTTGTTCCCACCTACATGCCAGCAGAATTCAGAGTAATGTTAACAACTCACATAATGGCAAAGGATACACCTAAAATAACAGCATGCAGAGACCATAGGATGAAAATTACTGGGACAAGCAGAACGCTCAGCGGATACTCAGTTTATGCAGTCTGGTACATTTCAAAGGTCAAAAAAAAATAGTTGGGTTATAGGAAGTTACAGAGATTAAAAAAATAGAGCAGAGACTGTAATAACACCAGCTCTTTCTCTCTCACTCTCTCTAAATAAATAAAAGTCATGACTAAATGAAGTCATTCTGAAAACATGAATTATTTAATTTGCTTTGGCTGAATATTCCCAGGCTTAACCCCCTTGAATTGTAGTAAAAGGTGGGAAATAATCTGATCCATCTACAAATTACAGGAATGTACATAAGCACACAATAAATTATATGAAGGCTATACTCCCAACTTAGAAAAAAACCAATCCCCTAACTCTTTTCCAAGGGACAGAGATTCATTTATTTTCAACATCTCACTTCTCTCCTGTCTCACTACAAAAGAAAATACTAGATTCTGATACAGTATTTGAGAGCTAACAACTCCCTTTCATAATTTCACCAACAGCTTCCAAATAAAACTTACTTCATAGCTTGAGACCCATCCATTGAAATTCCATTACAATTCCTTTGTAATTGACAGCACAACACAAATTCTGAAATTCTGCATCCCCAGTTCTTCAGAAATAAAATGAGTTTCACGGTGTGGAAGATTTAACCTGAAAGACACAACATCACACCCATATTTATGTGAGGAACTTCCCAGGGTGAACGCTGTTCTTCCATCACAACGATCCTCAACTGCCCTCAAAACCTCTTTGGTTATTATTTAAGAACACTTTGTTTTACAGACAGATAGACAGCAATATATTTGACACAGATGTTTAAGGATGACATAATTCAAGTTTTATAAGAATTACATTATAGCAGTTATTGAAATCCATGTTTGAATTAAATATTTAGTAAGTCTACTGACAGATTGCATTTACTGATCTTAATTAACAGTGCCCAGAGACAGTTCATCCACATTCTCCAGATTGAACTACAGTGAAATTTTTTACCCGGGCTACGGATCCATGTATATACAGAAAACAGGGCAGAAGTATGCATTACTCAGCAAGTGGTGGGGTATAACACTTAAGGAAACAGAGGGGGGCGTTTCCTGTCCTAGGCAGAAAACTCTGACTTGTGTGAATACGCAGTCCCTGTTGGTCTCTTTCGCTTCTACAAATTATTCACGTAACGTTTTGCAACTCATTTTCTTTTACCCAGCAACTTCATGAGAAAAGTTTACATTTCATCCGCAGCCCAAGGTTAAGAAATGAGGCAGTTGCTGAGGTCGCCTTTCACAAGTTTATTAAAGCATACCCCCACCCCTGGGGCAAACGCACCCCAGAGGCAGTTTGACCCCAAGGAGGAGCTACCTACCACCTGGGCCGCGGCAGAGAGAGGCAGGGGCTGAGCACTGCTACACAGCACCATCTAAGGGATCTCCACGCGCACTGCCAGCCAGAGGCGAGGGCTGCAGCTCCGCCACACCTGCCGCCAGGTTCCCGGCCACATTCACTTCCAGCACTGTCGTCGAAAGAAAACTTTCCAAGCAATTGTTTCCCTGTGAATGGCTGCCAATGTTTCATCCAAGATCATCTAGAAAATGAAGTGAGTGAGAAGTTGTCTGGGGAATAATTTTCAGAATAAAAAGATTTACCGTTGTCATTTGTAGCTATTTGTTTCTCTCTCTTGCAATTTCTTAGTTTGCAAATAACTCAAGTCTACTACGAACATTCTAGATTAGGCACAGAAGAAAAAACTGTATGTCTTTTAGATTTAGAAACTAAAGCACTGGAGTAGCCTTAATTCTATCCAACTTGTGCAGTATTTAAATCTCTATTTTAGCTTTTTAATGCTTTTGTGATGCAATCTGCATAAGAAAATGCCACACTAACCTGAGAATCCAGTTAGTCTAGCCTTAATCTCAAGCAACAACCAATAAAGCAAAAAAACTCTATGAAACCAAAACCATCTAAACTGTCCCACAGAAATGTCCTTGTACTTTGGATGCTCAGTAAGGGATACATGTTCAAAGTGTTAGATGGGAGCTACCCAGACTAGATTAATTTACAGAATCTGTGCATGTGTCCAGAGCAATGTTTTCTAAGATGAACAAGTCCACAGTGGACCAAGAGATTATTTTAATTATTCCATCTTCCCTCTGAAATTTCCTGTCTCATTGCATATGACATTTACTAACCCAAAAATGGAAAATGGACTCACCTAATGGGACAAAACTCAGGTGGAGGGTATTCTAGGAGGCCTATTCAATGACACTCAGGCACGTGCTCAAATGCTGTCCTTTCCTGATGTCAGTGCATGGAGACATATTAATATAAGCATGTGCACACCAGGAACTGTGTGTGGTGGAAATCCAGGTGTGGAGCAGTGTCTGCAGCTAAACTGAAGGCCATCTCACAGGGCATGAAACTGGGACTTCTCTATTCAACACATCATAATTCAGAATAACTGATTAATCTTGGTACAGAAATATAACATTCTGTGGCTTTTAGTTGTGCTAGTGCTGCACAGGGGACATGGTCTGCCTGGTTGATGCAGCTGTGGAAATGACAGCACTGATGAGTCTCACAGTAAAGACCATTCATTCTTTGCTTATAAGAGAACACCATATTCTCATGGATAGCTAGAAGCAAAGGTGAAGAATTTTTTAATTATCCAAAGTTTGGAACATTAATTTTCAAATCTACTCAGGTTCTATCGCTGCTGCACACAGAAAGTACTCTAAATCACACCACTTATAAACAACAAAAACATTTTTTGCTTTTACTGAAACTGTTTTTAAAAGTTTATTGATTTTTACCTCAGCTCCCTCCTTCTCCTCAAATCAGAAGTCAAGCACATGACTTTAGCTACTTGTTTTGAATCCTGCAGAGATAAAATATTAGCAGTTGTTCATTGTAGACAGACAAATTGTATTCACAGCTCAAGAAAAAAATAATCCTGTTTTGGTGAACAGTATTTGCTCTGTTCAGCAAGCTAGGGAATGCATGCAAAGCCATTCCTATTCGTCTCAGATAGCAGTCAGGATTCCCAAGTAGATCACATTGCTAAGACTTGTGCAATTAAAAAATAAATAATAGCAATATTTGCAAGGTAACTCACATTCAAGTTTGCTGTTTATTTTACTTGATTTACCTCTGCCAGATGCCATACACTTGCCATGCTTTTGACATGACAGACTGGACAGAAACCAGTTTCTTGTGTGGCTTCCCTTTCTGGAATGAATATCTGATCTCAATTGTGCAATTACAGCAATATTAGTCCTCTTCATGAATTTTGTGAGACTGACACAGCTGAACAGCAGTTTCTCCTTGAACTTCAGAAGAGAAGGGACACCAGAGCATAACAGGCTTGTGAAACACATGCTGACCTTTTAATATGTTGACCTGTACTGCTGTTTACAGCTATCAATGAATCCTGAAGTGCAGATAGAAGGGAGAAGTCAATAGTGGAAGTAAGAAGGAAAGGAGAAAACCAGCAGACTGACAAGGCATTATTTTCCACATAATGTCCACATGTTGACAGACGTCTCAGGAGCATCACATTTTTGGCATAAAAAGCATACAAATACTTAGCTGGTTCTTACTTAGATCTAGAACTAAAAGACAAGCATACAAGTAACAGTAAAAGCTCCTAGTCTAAGCTTCTGACATCACAAGGCACACTGTTGCAGTTTGTGATGTCACTAAAGATCCTTTGTCCAGGTAGACTAACAATTTACTTCTTAGACATAAGGTGAAACAAGCAACTTACTCTTTGCGCTTGTTTTACAGGCTTTGCCAGAGTTGATCACATTTATTTTAAAAAAAAGGGGGGTAGCATTCTCTATCAGTGCAGACCCCTAGTAATTTGCAAACATATTCAATATCCCTTCTAGTTCAGTTTGTGAAATCCCTCCTAAAAGATGTAAAACAGGAAATTCTTAGCACTGGCGTTTCCCTTTCCTCTATGTTTATTTTGTCTACTCCAAAATACCGAGAAAGCTTCTCTAAATAAGAATAATCCTGAAGTGTGCTTCTCTTGCCATGGGAGCAGGGTCTGACATCACGGCCTGGAACCAGCTCAGCTCCTTTTCCCTGTAAGTGGCAGGATACATCTTAGCACAGTTGGCTTGCCTCTAAACTTCCCATCCTCCACACCTTTCTAAGATGGTGTCTGTTTTCTGCTAAGACTTGTTGAGAGAGAGAAAGAAGACTAAAGGGCAAAGGTAATGAAAGGGTCAAGAAGAGACAGTTTCCCTCAGATGTTGCTAACAGACACTGAGCAACAGTTTTGCACGACTTCAGAAATCCTTGTCTTTTACTGGTGAGCTCTGTCCAAGCCTGGGTTCACTGAGGTTACAGGAAAAGACAAGGTTGTACTTTTGTTGATCAGCACTGCTAAGCAACAAGTCATAAAAACTAACATTACTCTTGTTTTCCACTGGTTGCAATTAGAAAACTACAAACAGGATCTTTGTGTCATAGATTCAGGGCTGAGAGAAACCTTCAGCATCGTGACTTTGTAATGCTACGAGCCACAGTCAGTGAGAGCATCTTCTCATCATATGAGCATTACGCAGCCTCAGCCATTGCAGTCTGCCACAGAGTAGGTCAGCTCAGTCATCTGAAGCTGTAACACTCTTTAGGTTGTAACAGGTAATAATCTTTAGGTTATAACAGTAATTTTCAATAGAAGAAACAAAGCAAAAATATCGTTAATCCCTGATTAACTTAATGAATCTTTGAGTAAATAAAAAAGTCTATAACTAAACAAAAGATTTTTTATACATCCTTCTTGCTTCTCCATAGTGTACGTTCTCCACAGACTACCATGAATGTCAGCTCCTCTCTTCCCTGTTTGTTCACCAGCTGAACCAGATCTTTGGTGTGGCAGCAGGGAAAAGAATATGTCCGTGATATTTCCATTATAAATATGTACTGTTACTGCTTTTGAATTTTTCATTTTGAAATGTTTTACTCTCAATTCACAAATTGTGTTAATGTTTCCAATATGGGGTGGGTGGGTTATTTTTAAATAAACTGTAAGGAATAAGACTATGGAGTATCTGAGGTAGGGTTTGGAAGAAGAACCCTGTTGTTAATGGACCTGTGCAGTGTTGATTGTCCAGATCATAAGTTTCAAGGGAACACACTGGTTTTTCTTTAAAAACATTGTTTTTATCAGCTTCTTTTTGGTTGTTCTTCAAATTAGATCTCTTTTAGTGTAGTCATGGAATGATTAAGCTCTGTAAACATGTTTCTCATTTTAACTCACAGATAACGTTACTTCTTGATTGTACATCCATGAGGGGGAGCAATAGTGCACTCTGAGAAAGAAAAAGTAAAAAGGAAAGAAGTATGTTTAAGCCACTACAGAGCAAGTCAGTAATTAAGTCTTGCCACTGCTAGAAAAACTAGGGAACCATGTAAGGCTAAAAAAATAAAATTAAATTAAAAAATGTATTAGTATCCTTTAGCTCAATTTCCTTTAACAAAAATCTCAAGACCCACAGACAACCAACACACTGCAGGTTAAACAATATACATGAGAACATATAGACTGACCAAGCAGGCAAAACAGGAAATAATGCGTTCACAAAAGGCAAGGGCAGATTAGATATGAAGGAAAAGTCTTCTACTACTTAAAGCAGGACATTACAACAGAACAGTAGTCAAAAAGGGGTCACTGGGTCCTGTCACTGAATACAGAGAGATTAGATATGAAAGGAGTAAGTCACACTGAGAGCATGAACTTGCTAAGAGCATTTTTTCAACCTTAAGTAACATATCAGTAAATATATATGGGGCTTAGAGCAAAGACTACTAAACTGTAACCCTTACACTCTACTGACCTTTTTCTGAGACCTGGGCAAATCATTTGATCTCACCACACTTGTTTTTCCATCTGTGAAACACCAGCAACACAGGGACATAACACAGGGACCTGGGGAAAAGTTTCACACTTACATAGAACTGCAAGACTTTGCAGGACCCAAGAGGCTGTGTATCTGAAAAGTTCGTCCCTTACCTCCCATATCAATCTGTAAGTCTATCATACCTCTAGCTACACACAATCTTGTTATTTTCTCAAAGTTGTATTATTTTCTCACACTGTTCTGCAGTAGTTTTGTTTTTTAAACATTAACGTGAGAGCAACTTAACTCTTAACAACTAAGAATATGTCAACAACCTACTCAACAGATGCGTTTACTATCTTTTTTCAGAAGTCTGTTTGCTTGGCAATGTTTTAATGCATTTTACCTCACTTAATCCCACATAGCTAGATATTAAGAGCTGGAAATGCTCTTCCCCATCTTAGGAAATACTGATTCGTTTACTAAATTGTAATCTACCAGCTAAAACCAAGTAACCCTTTGGAAAAAAAGGTTTCCCCAGCTCACGAGGACATAAACAAAACTGCACCATTAACTGAACAGAAGTTGACTCAAAAACATGTCACGGCAAAATTTTACAAGATAGAAAACAAAGAATTTGGTTCTCACATGTGAGGCTCAGGTCACAGCTTGTGCAGTACAGCTTTTCAATTTGGTAGGAGAATCACTGAAAAAAAAAAAAAAAGCAGGAACCCTTATCTATTGTGCCATTTCTAAAGACCTTTTTCAGTGCAAGAGGAGTTCTTCGTCTATTGAAGCATGAGGCACAAATGAACACAAAGAACACAAATCTAATGTGCATTAAAGCTCTACTTTAAGAAGAAAATGCAGTTGAACGAAAATAAGAACTTAGTTAAGCCATTGTACTGTCTGCTGCTAAGAATTCATTAGTAAATTAACTATGCTTTAAAAGAAGAAACAAGATGAGAAAATAATGATAGCACATGGCTCGAGCAGATGAACAGATTTGCATCCAGAAAACATCCTGAAGAAACAGTCAAATGTATTCTACTTCAGCAGCCATCATTTAAACTGAGCTGCAGGTTCTGTTTTACTTGCTTGACAGCTCGCATGCAACAGACAAGGAAAACAGCAGCCCCTGACAAAGTAATGACAGTAATAAGGGTTTGATCTAAGAGATACACACAAATGAGGTTCCCTTAAAAACTGTCATCTAAAACAAATGGACTACCAAAAATTTGGTAAGTCACCTGTTAAAATGCTGATGTTCTCATTAATTAATTTTTCACCTGATTGTCATTTCTTGTACAAGGTGCCACCAAAATACAATTAATTTTTAAGGCTGAAAGGACAGAATATCTTTGAGTTTGGGGCACTTCATGTCACAGTCAATAGACTGTTTTTAAACAGAAAAGAAACTCGAAGTGCCACATTTTTTTTCACAACTCAGCATGGTCCTAATGAAGTCGCTGTGCTTCTGCCACCCCCTAACATTTCGTCAGCTACTTCTAAATAACTGGTTGCAGCAATCCCAAATTACTCATTTGGGATACAAAGCTTAATAAACAGGAATAAGGATGTTAAGAGCACTGAAGTTCTAAAATACATGTGGCAGAAAACAGCCACACTGGTGCAAAATTTCTTAAAAAATAAATGCCTCAGCTGTATGTGCCACAAAATATCACAATGCTCTTTGTTACCATTTCACTGCAAATATACATGGGGATCATTGCTTTTAATTATGAGGTTTTTTTATTTGCCTTGTATTTTGCCTTTTACCTTCTGGACATGCTTCATATTTTTAGAGCATAAAATACATGGACAGTGACAGACACCATCATACAATGGAAAAAAGAACTGAAATTGTAGCGCCTAGGATGTAAGTTTCTTCTGCATTGTTTAATTTGTGCCACTGTGACAAACCAAAGGATACAAAATCCTCAGTGTTTTCAACAATCATTCATCTTTTCTAATAGTGTCCAAACTATACCCAGGGAATCAAAATTCTGAAGCACAGAGGTCTAAGCAGGAAAAATTAATAAATATTTAATTAATAAATAAAATTAATACTTATATAATTAAATTAGTGTTTAATTAATAGATAAAAATTAAATACACCATGCCTTTTATGTGTATGTCCAGAAAATCAAGACAGCAAAAATAATCACTTCCAGTGTTTTCTTTAAAGTCAATTCACATAAGCAAACGTTCTCATAAAATCCCCTCCTGCTGTTTTACTGGTTTTCTGTCAGGTCTCCAAAAATCAGTATTTTTCCACGTTATCGTTCATATTTGGTAGGTACCAGATGAGCTCTGCTTTCTAGATCATGGCTTAGGAAAATGCTTCCTCTGGATTTGTTCTCAGAGGAAATATTTTAAGTACCATTGTAAGCAGTCATGCCTTCAACATGACAGTGAAAAAAAAAAACTTCTAACACAACTGCAATCTTGTTTGAACCCCAAAATGTTATATCAGCTCAGAAAACCTCAAACCACTATTACTAGAGATCAGTTATTGTAGTATAAAGACATTAATTATTAAAACATCATGGATGACATTTGTTCCATTTGATGTCTGCAATTAAAAAAATATCTAATTAAATTTTGCTTTTGTATTAAAGCATCTGTTTATAAACTGAGATGGTTAAAATTCCACTCTCCTACAGTTTAGTGTATAATAACTAACTATAGCTTCCGAACAGGGATAGAACACCACTATATTCTATTTATATGCAAACAATTTATTTAAACAAAGACTGTGGTCACGTGTTGCCAGGCCTTCCAATGTTCTTGCTGTCACTCAAGGTGAGGAAAGAAAAAGCAACTGATACTGGCAACAGCTGATGCTATATTAGAACAGAAAGCTGCAGTGTCAACTGATCTAAGATGCTCCCGTAACTAGAATAAAACTGCACCACCACAGACCTTTCTCTCCCACCCTCCCAAAACCAGTCACATTTTTGGCACGGGCATACATTTTTGACCAACAGATCTATCACACCTATAAAAAGAAGACTTAGAAATGTACTTTTTTCCAATATAGGCTTAGTAGTATCTCTGAGTGAGTGTTTGGATTTGTCATGATCTTCGCATATACAAGATCCTACAGTATTTTTTTGCAGAGTACTGGATTGGAATTCTATTAACGTCTGCTGTAGAAAAACATTTGAATCCACACATAGAAAAACAGTATTTAATGTTCACGCTTACACAAAGCACTTAACAAGAACAGAATAGAATCTAATGCTTAGAGACCATCTTTGAATGCTTTCAGTAGCAGGTCAGCTGCCAACCCAGGAGACAAGACACCACTAAGTACTTTTTCTTCTAGAAGTGGAATCTTATCCTTGACTGCTAAGTGACTCCGGAAGTGTTCCAACATGTTTTCTTGGATGAGATTCCACATCCACACTTTCTGCTGTTTCCGTCGCTTGGCAATCAACTCACCACTTGTGAGCATAAGGTCATGAAATTCTGTCATTTTATCCCACATATCCGAGATACCTTCTCCAGTTTTGGCAGAGATGCGCATTACCTGTTGGGATTCAGAAGAATTTTTAAAACCAAGTAAATACTAGGCATCAGATAGATTGCATGAAAACTAAGAAATGCATAAGGCAAGTTTGCTTCAATACACTCACTTTGTGAAGCTCTAAGTGGGTTTGTGTCGGTGCTTTTTTTTCTTTAAAAAAAAAAGGATCTCAAAATTAGGATTCTACCAACTAAAAGTGGGCCATGAGATCTGAAGTACTTGGGATAAATAGGCCATGTCCAACTGCTTGTATAATGTGTGAGAATAATTGTTACTGAGTCCTTTAGCTAAAAGGTACTGTGTTGCCGTTTTACTTGAACCACAGGGTTAATTACATACTCTGGTACATATACTGGTAGCTACTCTTTTGCACTTAAAATATTCCAGTAAGGAGATATTTCAAATACTTCTCACATTCACTTTCTAGACTAGGAATTCATTTTGCCAAAAATATTTCAGGCATCCAACATGATCTCTTAAATGGAACAGTTTCCTCTTTTTGAAGTCTCTCTCTCTTTCCCCAATCTAATGAACGGGATACAGCCCCTACACATCAATTGTTTCTTTCTTCCAGTTGTCAGACACTGCCATCACTGAAAGAGTTAATCACATTCATCAGATGTGACCTCTCCTCAGATCTAGAAACAAAAATTACAAAATTATGCCTAAGCCTCAAGCAGCCCAGCTGATTTAAACTTAATTCAATGGGTCAACTTTAATAACAGGGTAGAGTAAACCTCCTTTATATATACACATATATAAAAGGAGTGAGAACATGTGTGTGTGCTTATTTAATATACACATTAGTACTGAATCTTTTCATTAATAATAATCCATAACCTTTTAAGTAAATGGAATACTTTATTAAAACTAAAGGCCCATAGGATGAGAATTCCAATAATCTAGACATTGCATACACAAGTAGATGAGGTTCTTGCCCAAGAACTTTTACTATGTGAGATATTACGGAAAAGTAAAGCAATAAAGGAAGCACATGAACAAGTGAAAGAATAAAGATAATCATAAGCTTCAGATTTATAAAAGTGTGAGAAATAGCTTATGGAACATATTAAGATATGGATAGTTTACAATAAACAAGACAATTTTGTACTGCTACTGATACTAGTAATAGATCTGTAGCTCAGGAGAGAAATCATGGGGAGCAGGACAGCCTTTGCACAGTGTTTCATGTGGCACACCTTGAGATCAGAGGTGAAACAGAAACAGTAGCGTATCAGCTCTCTAGCACAGCCTAAAACTAAACAACTGAACTGAAATGTTTGTAAGAGCCCAGGGAGACTCTAATATGGCTAGATGAAAAGCTAGCAGTCCTAATTCGTTCAGCATTTTTTCTGGTGGGAGGGAAAACCAGAACAAAAGACCCAAACACAACAAAACAAAATACCTCAACATCCCCTCAAGACCTTAGTGAAGTACACAAACCTTTGGTCTCCAAACCTTTGAACGCTTGCGAAGCAGCTTCATAGCACTAACGTACTCAGCTTGTATTCTCCGTGCAGGCACAATTAAATCACCATCAGCTTTATTTATAGCAACTAGATCTGCCATCTCAATTATACCCCGTTTGATACCCTAAATGGAACATGGAAAGAAATCATGAATACTCAGAAGGATTGTGACATGCTGATTTATCACCAAAATCAGGTCTAAATGCTTTGTTAGTTTCTGGTGGCTGGCTTTTTTTTGTGTGTGTGTGTGCACTACTCATGCAAGAGTACTACCAACAGCCTCTGTCATTACTGGCTTTTACTATTTACTATTGCTCTACTTTGATACAAGAAAACTAAATGTAGATATCAGAGCTTATATGATAGCCTATTTTACATGTAGAAGCTTAAGTTTAACCAAAACATGACCAAGTTTACAAACCTATTTACATTGATTTCTGATTTCCTATCATACAAAGCTACTCCTCAAAATCCTATCTTACTATTAAATAGCCCAAAGTCTGAGAGTATAAACATTTTACATGCTAATACTTCCAAAATCAGGGGGCTTATCAGATCCTGACTATGCAATATATTGAAAAAATACTGAAAAGACTTCCACGGTAGCATTTTCACTTAGAAAACACTAGTGATATGATCTTTCTGCACAGACAGATACTACATCTGGAATAAAAGTTTCCCTTTCTAGTCCTAGGTAATTCTTAATAAGAGAAACTGAAAAATACCTGTAATTCATCTCCACCCGCAGGTGGTAGCAGTAATATAAACATATCAACCATATCAGCCACAGCAAATTCTGACTGTCCCACACCTAAAAAATTAAATCCAGAGTTCACAATTTATTGTAAACTTTCAGTCATATTAACAACAGCAATTATGACAGACCCCAGTACTGCACCATTAACAAATCCCACCAACAAAGACCCACTAAACACAACAGTACAAAACAGTGTTTTTACAAAACATACAGGACTAGAAAATTGACAGAAGAGCATTCAATTTCAACCAGTGACCATGTATGAAAGCATGAGCAAAATCAAGGATGAAAGTAGGTAATTAGTAACACCCTTTTACTTAGATATCACAACAGGATAATTAAAAGAAAACCCTAAGCACATACCTACTGTTTCCACAAGAACAACATTGTAGCCTCCACCTTCACACAGCAGAATGGCTTCATTTGTGGTCCTTGTTACACCCCCCAGTGTCCCTCTGGTTGGAGATGGTCTGATGTATGCGTTCATGTCTCTTGACAACTCCGTCATCCGTGTTTTATCACCCAATAGAGAACCTTAAACATTTCATGTTAAATAATTTCAAAAGTGAAAAACAGCCAAATTTCCTCCTCTCCCAAACAAACAAGTAATAAAAGACAGATCTCTTGGACAAAGGCAGTCAAATAAGAATACGCCAGTAAGAGTTGCTCAAGACTTTGCTGAGAACTAGGAAATTACTGCCTGGTTCTTCAGCCTGTCAGAAGCTGGAAAAGCCTGATAAACAGGCTTTACTGCTAACCAGGTATGAAGAATTTGTTCCAGGTCAGAATGAATTCTGCAATTCCTAAATGGCTTTTCGAAGCCTATACACAGCAGCTCACACAATTAAGTTTTCTGTTTCTGTCCAAAGATACAAACCTCTGCCCTGTGATTCTGGTATTTGTTGATGGTAGATTTTTTTTGTTTAAGATTGCTGACACGCATCCCTACTTTCCTTCTATTTATGCAATCTTCACATCAGATCCAGTGAGATCTACAGGCATGATGCACATTCCAGAACACGAGAGATGCTCAATTCTTTTAACTGATGCAGTCTTGCTATTGTATTTTGCTATTCTGTTGATATGCCTTGAATGTATGCATTCAAGAATATAATCTTTCTTAGCTCCAGATCACTGCAATGCTGAAGTGTTGTTTTTTTCTTTTACATAGTTACAAATTGCAACATCTTTTCTGACAGTGTAGAAGCTGGAAAAAGGAATTACATTTGGCAGCTGCCCGTATCAAAATCATAGTTCTATTATTTATGTCAGAGATACTATTATCAAGCATGGTCAGCCTATAACTTCCCTACAGTTTTTTTTATTTGAGAGCGACAGATTACAGACACACAACTTTGAAGAATTTCAAATTCAGAAAAAAACTCCACTACAATCATGCTACAAGTCAGACAAATGATCAATGATACTGCATCAGACCTTGAAACCAGTACAGTCAACAGAAACCCAAAAACTCCTATTGAGAAGAACTAATGAATGATCTAAAATCCAATCTGATCTATGTGTTCAGACTGCAGCATTCTTTAAATAATTTTAAATTAGCACGTGTTTCCTGCCCAGTGACCAGTATTACCACTGTTAAAATTTAAGGAGAAAACAACTGCCCTTCTAAGCATTCATTCACAGGGAAATAAATAAGTACAACCAGAGAGAGAGAAAATTGCAGCTTTCTGAAGTTTCAAAGAAGCTGTAAAGCAGCATTCAAACACTGGAAAAGAGGAAACCTAAAAATCACATGGGGAAAAAATGAAAACTTAATGCAACATTTTAAAAAGTATTTTACTCCTCCACATTTTTCTCCATTTGGCCCAAGGAGATGTCCCCATCCTTAAGAAAATATGACTCAAACTTTAATTCGCACTCACCACCACTTGTACTAGAGGAAGGGTCTACAGCCAACACAGACACTTTGTATTTTCTTTCTGTAAGCATTTTCCCAAAGCATTCTATGAAAGTTGATTTCCCAGCACCAGGAGGACCAGACAATCCTAAATAATTACATTAGGAAGAAAAAAAAAATAAAACATTTTGTCAATCAAATAAATAACACATCACATAAACACCATCA
This sequence comes from Apus apus, assembly GCF_020740795.1. NCBI lineage: Eukaryota > Metazoa > Chordata > Aves > Apodiformes > Apodidae > Apus > Apus apus. Next base: position 56,380,144 of record NC_067285.1, on the reverse strand, counting down.
ACATCTATGTGGGTAACAATACATACTTTAGCACAATATCACAACAAAGGCAAATGAAAGCTATGCCACAATGGATCTACCCAACTAAACAGTTGAAATTGACTTGAGATACACTCCCTTGGTTCACCACCCCCCCATCCTATTCATACCAACAGAACATTGGCTTTACTCAGCCTTATTTCCTCTCCTCCAAATAAATGCATACCAACTTACACTTCAGAACTTTAAAAATGTCATATCCTACATCTGTATTTTCCAGATTTACTAAATATAAAAGACACACTCTAAAAGCAAAAGTCCTTAACCCAAAGAGCTGTTATTTCAAAAAAACTGGGCTATTTATTTACATGCCAAAGCATACAAACTAAGCTTGTTAACCTGCACCAAGTATTTTTCACTCCCATGCCCAAGTTCTGGTCCTCTAAACCTTGGTACATAGGTAAGAGATGACAGCTGGTTATCACATACTTTCGTAGTTCATCACTTCACAAGAGAAAAATATTTTATAGTTTCCAAGATAACCAGGTTCAAGGTTCCACAGCTGAAAAGAAGGCTGCTTAGAAGTAAGGCCATAAGGCAAGAAATATATATTTTCCTTTTTGTGGATTAGTGAAGGGACTCTGGAAGTACTCAAGGTAACACCTTCCCTGGGAAAAGAACATGTTTGCTTAACTATGTTCTTCCCTAAGAGCAGGTAACAGCTGTATTAATCTGCAAACTAGCTAACACTTCATCTTATAATAGCTTTAAAAAAAAAAACAACCCTAAATAACTACCCCATCCCCTCATCCCCAAAAAGCAACTATTTCTAGAGCTTTTTCAAAAGCACTTTCCAGCTAAAACCATTATTCTACTGGACAACATAAGTGATCTAGATTGGTCAAAAACCACAACAAACTAATGATCCTAGACTACAGATGCTTAAAGAACAATAGTTGTAATGAAAGGTGAGGACTGTCATTCTGTCAAAACAACTACTGGACAGACATAAAAGGACTAACCCACTCTAAAGGCAAGTGGCCTTCCTTGATTTAATTTTTCTTGTTCCCTGTGGTAGGATAATACCTTCTGAAGGAGCACCTGGGCTATTTTCTTCTTCCTACTCTGAGTGGACTCTACAAGTGTAATGGCTTCTGCTAAACAGGCTCTATGACCCTGGATTAGTCCATTGTAAAGTCTGTCTACAAGTCTTTGTTCTCTGTCACAAAGCCCCTCTATTTGCTGGTCAGGGGCAACTTGTTGACACAGGTGTCTCCTCAGACCATTTGATGAACACATCCATTTTGTACGACAGTGGTGCACTGGCATGAGAGGTTCAACACAGAGGAAATCAGCTCTGGAAGTGAAATGAAAGTTCGTGAAGTAAGTTCTTCTAGAGAAATAACAATGAGGGAACCTCAGCAGCAAAGAGGGGATCTTCATCTTGTTTGGAATTGTGAGTGCCAGAGGTATCAGTTCACTTGTTTGCAGACACTCTAAAGAGAAAGAAAAACATTTTTACTTCCAATAAAGTACTGGTAAGGATTCAAATGAAAACCACATACACAGGCAATCATCAGCTTTTAATTTATCCATACCTACTGTTTTAAACAACAGCAAAAAATAGTTCTCTCTTTCCCACTGAAAAAAAAATAGAACAAAAAGAAGCTATGGAATCTTCAATACTATAGCATCTGCTCATTACCACACCTAATACATGAAAATACTGTAAGTCAGCAGACAAATAAAAAGTACTTTTAAGTAAGACAGCCTCTAAGATCACACACAGTAGTCTAAAAATCCAGGAACACACCAACACTGCTGTACATTCTACTTTCATGGCTGCCAAGTTTTTAGTTTCAGGATGAACTTTTTGCACCTCATTTCCAGAAGGGGGAAAAACAAAACCCAAACAAGCAAACAAACAAACCCAACTCAGGACCACCTATAAGTCAAGGAGCTGAAACCCCCCAGGGGGCCGACAGAAAGCAGCAGCACCCGCCCCCGCCCCGCGGGGAGCCCCAGGGACCGGCGGCCGCACGGGCGCCCCGAGGGCCGCTCCCGCCCCGCGGCTGCCCCTGCGGCCGCTTCCCGAGCCTGCGGAGCGGGGCTCGCCCTGCTGCCAGACCGGCTGGGGCCCACCGGGCGCACCCCCTCACAGGCCCCCGCGCAGCCCCAGCCCCGCACCCGCTCCGTCTCCTCAGCCCGGCAGCCACAGCTGGAGGGAGCGGGCGTCCCCGTCGCGCCGCAGCCCGGCGCGGATCGCCCACCGGGGCCGCCCCGCCACGCACCGGGGCCGCCCCGCCGCGGAAGTGACGGGCTCCCCGGCGGCCCGGCCCGGCGCATGCGCTGCCCGGCCTCGCCCCGCGGCTCCCGCAGGGAGGGGAGGGAGGTGGCGGTGGCTCTGAGCGGTGAGACGCTGTCAGAGGCACCGCCCTCCTCCTCGCCCTTGGCCAGGCGTGTCCCCGCTCCGTGGCTGTGCAGCAGCCATTGAGCGCTCATCCTCAGAGGCCCCGGAGCTTCCCTGCTGTCTCAAGTGTCTCCTGCACCCTCCCTGCCTTTGGGTGGACGCGGGGTGACCCGTCAGCTCGAGCGGCCTCTGGCGCCGTCGCCCAGCGCGCTGCCAGCCCCGGGCTGCCAGCCCGGGCACCGCGGGCGGCTGCTGGCACCGGGCAGGGGCTCCGCGCGGGGACACCGGGCCCGACCTCCACCGTCCTGCACACCTGCCCTAAAAGCAGGTCCTCCCGCATCAAACCCAGTCGCAACCTGAAACTAGTCTCAAAAAGTGACCCTGAGCTCTTAATCCAACATCCTGCCCAGCCCAGAAACCAACTAACTGCCTCAGCCAGTGCAAACGTAAACTTTATTTGAAAAAAAATGTTAAAAGCTGACAAAATACGCTATAGGTACCCAACAGAAGAGTGGCAACCAGATCTCTTTGGAAATCCTTGCTTTAGAGAGAATGCTGAAGACTCATTTCTGGTCCTTTCATGAGCACACAAACTTCCATGGTGTTGTCATGACAGTTTCATCACCCTGGTCTTAACAAGAAGGGTGTTGCAAACAGTAATTTCATTGCAGGTCTGAAATCTTAAAAATGTCCACTTTGAATTTGTGCTCAATAATTGACTATTGCCAGATTTCATTTCAGATACCAGGAAGAAATGACTGAATCCTCCAACATGTTTATTAAATCATATTTCTTTTCAGTCTTCATTTTTGCCAAGTTAAACCTGATTTTTAAAAATTGCCTCCCATGAAATGTTGGTTTGTGTGCTTTTCAAAAAAAAAAACAAAAACCAAACCTGTTATTTCTCTCATCATTTTATCTCCGCATTTATTTCCACTGAACAGAAACACATACAAGCCACTGGCTGAGCTGTTAGTAGTGCCTTACAATTATATTAGCACTTTTCTAGAACATATTAGGCTTGTTCAGAGTCCTATCACAGACTGGCAGTGCAACTAATGGACCGTATAAAATAACAGAAGTTTTGTTCTCATCTGCTGAATGCACAATTTAATCTCACTCCTATTATTCCCATCCACAAGATTATCACAGACAAAGAACTAACAATCCAGTCTTCAGAGGTGAGAAAACATGCAATTTTGTGTCCCTATCATCATGTGATGAAACCACAGCAGAAACAGTAATTTCAATTTCAAAACAGATCTGTGTAGTCTCTCTATTTAACCAGATCTTTGTTCATCAAAGTTAGCATGTATCGTTATCATCTCTTCCTTAAATAAAAGTTTTCTAAGGCTCTCTTGCTTCAAGTGCTGTGCTTAAGCCTAGGTAGCACATCCCTGCAATTATGTTAATAACGGCGGCAACAACAAAAAAAGCCATTCTGCTGTGGTTTCATCACAGATCATTGGTCCTGCATTTTATTCGAATCACATTTCGTGTGCTTTCATCTTGAATACTTTTGTCATTGACCTTGCTGCAAGAACTAGATGAATGGGTACACAAAATTGCACGTTCTGTCAGTGCTGAAGAGGAGGGGATCATTCAGTTCTCTATGATAATCTTGTGGACCGGAATAATAGGCATGAGATTAAATTGTGCATTCAGGAGTTAAGAAGAAAACTTCTGCTATTTTATACAGTCCATAAGTTGCACTGCCCATCTGATAAAGCCGTGAAGAAGTGTGTATGTGTGTTAAGAGTACTCCTTCTGAAAGAACCATTTCAAGACCTTGCACGCTGGTGTGGTGTAGAAATCCAAATGGTTCAAGTCATCTCTTTTTTTCCTCTTTCCTCTCAACTCCACTATTCAACAAAGTTAGCTTTTCTCCAGAGACTATAACCCCTGAATACCAGATATGACAGGAAGACTTCCTATTGCCCTGTCAATTACACACATTCCTTTTCTCAATATGCTGGAATAGAGATTACAACAGGTCTCCTAGAACTGTGCACTCTTCTATCATCTCCAATTTTATGTTACTCTAACCTCATCCAGAATAGGCAAAGTATTTCCTTAGAAGTTGAACTATATTCTGTCATACAGTACTCTTTAAATTTCACCTATGGTCTTTTAACATGTGACCAAACATTGGGTTTTTTTATCTTTATTACATACAGTCCAATGAAGCTTGTTATGACTCACTGGTTTTGTGTTTTCTGATCTGCAGCATACGGAGTTCTCTTGGCTTATGTGTTTCTTTACCCCATCATTATTAATTTACTTAACCTCCCAGCTAAGTTATTCAAGAAGGTACTTCAGTAACTTTCCACACCAGCCTCTTTGTTTCTCTTATTTTTTTCTTTTCTTTTTTTCTTTGTGTTTTTTTTTTTGGGGGGGGAGGGTGGGGGGGATGGGGAGGGTGTTTATTTCAAATTTAAGTCATCTTCCTTTTTGTGTTCTGTTTCTTTTCCCCAGGAGTATCAGAAGAATAAAAATGTATATCCCATAAGTTACTTGATCACAGTTTGCAAACTTGTCTAAGATTTAAGAAAAATGTCCTGTTTTAACCTCCTTGCTCCAAGTCTAACTCAGATGTTAAAGAAAACAGTACTGCTGATTACTTGTGAAAGGGCAGCCTTCCTTCTGAGCCAATACTGAATCAAATATCCTGTAAAGTGTTATGAAGCATTGTGCCATGGATTAAGGGTGTGGGGAGGCACAAATCTTCAGACAGGGTATTCAAATAAATCCAAATCATTCTAAAATAATAGAAAAAGAGTCTTCTGTAACTTGTCACAGCAGAAACAGTATTACCATTAGTATCTTTGCCAAATTCCACCATGCAAATTTACATTCTGTCTAACTGGCTTCCCCTTGCAGTTTTAGTTGGATTCTTTTTCGTTCTCTCTGGCAGCATTTTCATCTTCCTGCTCTGTTCAACTCCTCTTTTAAGTAGTCCTGGAGTAATCTTTACACACGTTATTATCACAATAGTATTTAATATATTGACATAGCTATAAGCAAAGGCAAATTCAAAGCTAACAATCTCTACAATCTGAATGAAATTACAACAGCATAAATTATCAATGACATTAAATAAACAGCATCAGTTTGAAACTAGCCAGCTTTTCCCTGAGAGTATAAAGATTTACTTCTGTTAGGAACTCCCTACTGGTCCCTCCCTCTGTATGTTGAAATGTCTGGCATGCCTACAGTCACTACTGGTTATGGTTACAGAATTAGGAAATTTGCATCACTTACAAGAAGAAATTATGATTTCTTAGACATGAGATTTTATTTCATCAGTTCTTTCTCCCCATGAGTCTGGGAAGGGTGTTTAAGGAGGCTCTGTCATGCTCCCCAATTCCTTTGTCCACTATGCCTTATTGCAAAATGAACTTCTCATTCAGGAATACAGATTCGGTGACAATTCCAACACGGACTACTCACATTGCCCTTGCAGTGTAGCACCTGGTCATCTTCACTCTCTCTCTTCCTCCAACATTTCTCCATTCTGCATGTAATCATCTGTCCTGCTTGCGTGCAAATGCCTCTTCTTGGCTAGTATGACTAGTGAGTTTATTGCTAATACAAGCAGTCCAAGGGAAAAAAAAAAAACAACCAACCAACAACACACAAAAAAACCCAACAAAAAGCCCCACAGGATTTTCCTTAAACTACATTAGAAATTTTAGCTGACCTAACAGGAACTGAAGTTCAGCATCCAGACTCTATTAGGGTCCATCCTGCAAACACTGCTTGCCTGTCCCCAGCAACCAGCATTGCAGCACATCCCCATTTGTGGCTATGAACCAGACCCACTGCCTCCCAACACACAAGAGAAGTGAGAGGTCTCCTCCACTGCAACCTACAACAGCTGACAGGTGAACAACTGAACTTCCATTTCTGGTGAGGGTTAAATCTACCTGCACATCAGGTTTAGCCAAGTGACAGCATAACTACAGTCCCTGCCACAGTACAAACTGAAACTGTAATCGCAATTGAACGACCACTTATCCCTTATTTTAGAGGACACTCCTCAATTCATTTCAGTTCTCACAAAAGCAGAGAAGATTAAACCAATCTCCTTTTTGCAGCACAACACTAGGGAAGGTAACTGCTGATCACAGCCTTGTTTCCAGTAAAGAGCACTAGCCTTTCAACAAGAACAGTCTCAGCACTTTAGACAAAATATTATTTCTGCCTCATCTTAAAAAGGTAATTGGACATCTGAAATAAAAACAATAGGAAGCATACTCACTGCTGAAAGTTCATCCATTTAAATGCAACATGAGCCCAGGCCTCAGGTTTTGGATTTCTGACTCAGGCCAGCAAACAGCCCAGAAGAAGCAGATCTCCCCAGAGGCTCATTAACATACTACAAAGGCCAGGACAGAGCAGCAAGTCAGCTCCCTGGCTAGCTATGGAGACAAAAGCCTTACCACAGCTTTCCAAGTTCGGCAGCCTTCAAAGAGGGGACAACTCCAGAAGCTGAGTAGATTCATTGCTCTCATGCTGATCAGGAACCACAAGGTTGTCAGAGCCATTGAAGCTGCCTGAGGAAGCTGGAGAAAGATACTCGCTCTTTGAGATTTGGCTGAGATCTGGAAGAGAGTATCTGAAGAAAGTAGAGGAAAAATTCATCTTAAGCAACTACAGTTTATATTTATGTAACATTTTTAGAAATTAGGAAACTGAAGTTTCTTAAAAAAAACATTGTAGCAGTGACTTCAAGATATTCTTTTTGGTATGAACTGAGCTATGATAGCACATTAGTTGAGAAATTACATCAACCATTACAGGAAAGGTTTCTGCTGCTTATGCACAAGCTTTTTAAATGTTAATGATGAACTGCCTGATACAAAATGACATATAAAAGGGACACATAAAAAAGTATTTTCTTGGAAAAGCAATTATCTTTTCTGAAAATGGTCATATTTCTGGGAAATAAAATTATTATATGAGCAAACAACCCCAAACATTATTAATATAAGGTACTGGTTTTAAAAGTGAGTTAAATAATGTTCTCCAAGATTGATTAATTGTCAAAATTATAAACCTGGAAGGGCAAGTCACTTGCCAGAAAAATACTTATCTTTTTCTTTCAATTAAGAAGGTATTTAAAAGCTTGGCTTAAAAAATATGTTTTTCTCTATGGTCACCAATGACCCATGATATCAAAATATTTCTCCTATAGTTCATTATGGCACAGCTGAAAAGGAAATCATTAACTGCCTGATTATTTTCAATACAGCAATGAAACCATAGCAAGTATATTAGTAAACATAAGAAGTATAATACAATCTTGACTTCAACATACACTTGACTTCAACAAGGCATCTTTCTTCCCAACTGCATTTTGCTTAAGGAAAGGCTTGGTCAGCTGCAATTTCTGAGTTCTGTAGGAGTTGACAAAGATGGGAACAAAGGACGGACCCTTTCAAGTGACTAAATACAGTCTTCTTTCCCCCAAGTGTGCCAAAGATTTATTACATTGGCATGAAATTAGCACAGTCATATACACCAAAAAGTAAATACTTTAGTTCACAAGATGAAGCATATGTTCGGGCAAGGAATGAATGATGAATGTATAACTCCATTTACAACTTGAACATTAAGAGCAAAGACATAACCTTTCATGCAGTGTTTATCCCTCCATCTCCAGCAGCATTGGTGCTCAGAGGTATCTGTCTCAACATCTCTACGCTGAGTGCTTCACAAGCAGGTGAAAACCACAATTGGTGGAAGTGAGGTAGTGGGCAGAATTGCCTGTAGGAACATAACACTGCAGCAAAACATGGAGACGTATTTTTGGTTCCAGGATGACATGGCCAAGATGAAGAGGAAGACCAAGCCCATGATAAATCTGATAACAGGGATTCAAGACTGAGATACAGGAAAACCTAAGTGTTTCTAATTCAGACCAAACCCATGGTATGAACAAGGAAGCCTGCTTCCTGCAGTCCACTGAAGTGTCTTTAACGTAAGGCCTTTATTTATCACGCAGGAAGTTTCTGTTTTGCCGGTATGTACATAATGTACATGCATGTTGTGCCTGCATGCTTACAAGACAAGACGTTGGTCATCATGGAATGCAAAATTGTTTAGTGATTTAAATGTCTCATTTTTCCAGGCAGCTGTAGCAGATAGGAGTGAAAATGACACATAGGAAAGATTCTCTAAGATTCAGTATTACATGATCAACCCATCCAGAAAAGTAGTAATACAACATTTTAACAGGCTGGGGAACTAACTTAGAAAGGGCTTGTTAAAAAGCATGTTGGATCATACTGTGTGTTGTTGCTTTATGCCACAAAACAAATTATATTGTGCCATATAATTAAAAAGAAAGAAGAATATTTAAATAAGACAAAAAGGCAAGCAAAAAAAAAAACCCAACTCCAAAGAAAAAAAAGTTACAATCACAACTGATGCAGCTGAGGAAAATTAGCATTCAGAATATGAGAAACAGTGAAATATTTGGTTTTAGCACTAGCTAATAGGGGTCTAGAAGGGACACTAGCAATCTTTCTGTCCAGAAATTAGCACTTTTATCTAATTACTTTACAAATTAGGCCCATATTTAGAAATTAATTCTATGTTCCAAGAGCAAACCCATCTTGATACATCATTATATTACGTTGCAAGAAGTAAAGATGTTCCATCAGCACTTTTTTCTCCCCCTCAGTGGCAGCTAAGAATTAATTTGTTCTTGGAAAACTAGCATTTCTCTTTAGCACATGGAAATAAAATTGCAAAATAATTTGTATGAGACTCGTCTTCGGGATCACTTCCTTCTTTTGGCCAGAAGGGGAAGCTAGCGCTATGTATTTTTGACATGTAACTTGGATGTATTCTGAACACCGAGGAATTCAGTATTACTTCATCATCACAATCGTAAATCTACCCTGTTTGGTCATGGCAGCCTTTTAACAACCTGAGGAACTTAAACATATTGAACATTTATTCAGAGTGCATTCACTAGGCTTCAGAACATAAAATATAAAGTCACACCTCTGCCAGCATGAATACCATTTCAGTTTTGTTTTGGAGAGTTACTCACAGACAAGTAGCAGCAAATGTCTGTAACCATATTTAGGAGTCCTTTACAGTGAGTGTCTTGACTCTCCAGCAGAATTTTGCTGTTGTCCTCTCTATGGTCATTGCAGTACGTCAGGGATCTCCATGTTAACTTAGGGCTTATGTAGGAATGTCATCTTTTTTCTCACCTAAACCAGAGCAAAATATAAAGCATAAACATTTTAACCTGTAGTTCTGTTTCTGTGTTAGGACACTTATTCAGAGTATCAGTGTGGAGAACAAACGGAAACCTTAATATGAAAGGTATGAAAAGTTGCCTTGTTGCATAAATCAGTGTTAAAGGACTTAATTTTATTGTTGAGAATGAAGGAGAGAAATCTGCAGCATTCACCTCAGATCATTCTCAGGATCATCAACATCCTTCATCCTTTTCAGACCAGATTCAACTGTATTTATTTGAGGTTTTGCGGTTTTACTAGAGGAGACAGACTGAACAATTGTGTTTTTTCTTTCTGATCAACTATTCTACTTCAGCTTCTCAGCATTAAACAAAGGGCTACTTATTTAATTAGAGCTAATCCATGAGCCATGTTAGATGGCCTTGCTCACAGTGCCATGGAAAGAAACACCAGCAGTCAGATGTCAAAAACTGTATCTAGTTCTTTCCAAATGTTCTAGTTTTATATCTATCTATGTGTCCCTAACCTGGTGTAAACTCAGACTTTCTGTCCCTTCCTGCTAGCAGCTATTCCAACTTCCAGGAGTGCTCCAACCCTCTGCTCAGGCAGAGGCACACTATTCAAACTGTCAAGGGATGAAACACTAAATAATGAACAGAGGATGACCCAAATATGAGGTTGCCTTACATATATCTACATATATACACACCAATCCTTGTTGTTCTTTGCCACTTGTACCAGGAGAACTCGTTCCCAGTGCTATCTCCTCATGTAATGACACTGACACTAGAACAGAATAAACAGATGCTGAATAAGTACTTCAATGAGAATGTCATTCATCAATAGCAGAGGGCTGACAGAAGGCCTTACATGCCCATTAGATCTTAAAAATGACCTAAAATAAGCAAAAACTGATAGTATTACATTAGAAGTATTCAAGAAGGCCTCCTTTCTTGAACAGTCTCTTCCCCACCACCATCCCTTACTGCTGCTGAGTTTTTCTACCTACTTTTTCTAAAAAAGACTGAATGAGTAAAGATTCAAAGGATTAGAACAGCAGAGTTACTTGGGGAATTAAAATTTTCTTGAAGGCATCTTGGGTTTGTCTTTAAAAAAAGCTTCATATTTTATACAGCACTCTAGGCTACATCTTTAACCAGGAAAAACAAAACAAAACAAAAACCAACCCAACCAAAAAAACCCCACCAAACCAAGAAAAATCAGAGCTCCAATCACAGCTCTCAGCTCTTAAGAATCACTATCAGTGACGTCTCACCTCCTCTGTGCCACGGTTCAACTGAAGGAAAAGTAAACAGTCATTCAAATCCTCACTTATTTTAGCTGTTGTTCTAGAAAAAGTATTTTGAGTTAAAGCCTCATGATCTGTCCATCTAATTGTGAAAAGCATAAAAATTCTGATGTAATTTCCTTAGAGTGAATACATTCTTATAACTAAGCCTGTGACAAGAATAAAAATGGCATCAATAATCTGTTTTAATGACACTGTTTGTATCATTTCCAACTACAAAAGTAACATTTCTCCAAAGTCATTAGTGCCCTGCCATTATAGCTGTCACTGCTTCTCCAGTTTTGCTGCTCTGAGAGCAAAGACTCTGGTTATGCTTCTGCTAGGAATATTGATAAGCCTCAGGAGAAGCTCCTTTCCAGATGGTCTCATATGAGGCATTCATACTGCAGCCGTTCCCAATGAAAGTTAAACACTATTTGTAGAACACAGTCTCCAGCAGAAAGTGAGGTTTGTCACTAGGATAGCTGTGCAAATCACTAAATTTTCTAGCTGCAACTCATCGTAACTACACAGGCATATGGAACAAGGAGAAGAGGGGGAAAATACTCTTGCCTGTTTTAGATTAAATCAGTATGCCTCAACAGGCATGAAATTATGCTCAAGTGAAAAAGAATTCGCAAAAGCAGCATCTCTGACAGAATTCAGTTCTTAAATGTTCAGACCAAGCCCTTAAACACTCAGTCACAGCACAGAGCAGGAAAGCATCCAAGAAAGCATCACGGACACCTGTGCTATTCCCAATATGACTTTTTCTAACTTGACATTAACAGCCTCCAATGACCAGTTCTCCAAAACCTATCCAGATCACTTGTTACATTGTTTTAGTGTCTTTACTGATAGGAATTTCTCCCTCCTGCCTCCAGTATTAAACTAAATTTTGTTCTCTGCAATTTAAGCCTGCCATTTCTTGTCCTATTCCCTATGAAGTAGAGAAAAGGGACTGGACTTTTCCTCTTAAAGTAGCTTTATGCATGTTTCAGGACTTCCAGGTTTGTTGCAAAAATCTCAGTACAAGCCAAACAGGTCAACTAGAAGCACTATGGCAGCTCTTTCCTATCAGTCCGTGTATCCACACAGTTGATTATTCTTGCTGCAGTATTGGTTATTACCTTTTTCCCTATTAAATTGTAGCTGAAAATATAGCTTGATAAGTTATCCATCCCAGTATCTCAAGGGCTTTAGGAGTCAATGCAAGTAGAAGGAAAGCCAGCAGTCTCCATTTATCACTTTTATGGTCTTTGCTATGATTAAAAGCAAACAAACCAACCCCCCAAAAACCCCACAATACCCAAAAATCAGAAAAACAACCACAAAGTTTTTCACCCTTCTCCTCCTCCACAAGTTTCTACTTACTTTTAACATCAGAAATTGTCCATATTTTCATCCTAGAAATCTGCAAGGCAGCTGTGTCATGATCTTCAGATCAGAGAAGCTACAGAAACCTGCAAAAGTTCACTAGTCAAAGCCCTTATTCTACAGGAAAGGGACATTCCAGTAGCCTACACAAAATTAACAGGGCAGACCACAAGGTATGTGCGCATTTAAACAGTTAAATCTGGTTTGCTTTTGTTAACATAGTACTAGATGCCAAGGGAGGTGGTAGAAAAAGCTCCTTAGCCATAAAATACAAAATTCCCAATCTCTACAGTTAAGAGCAGAGACAAAGGCCACTGACAGACTCTTCAAAGACTTCCAAATAAACAGGTATAAGCCTGATCTGATATTATCTAGCAAAGAGAGCAGAATTCTATCGGGGGGGGGTTAAAACAAAACAACAAACCTCATTTATATGTCAGAAATCCATTTCTCTGACCTTTTTATTTAACATTGTATTTACTTTCCATTATATTTTAGAACCAAATTTTTCAAATACAATGATAGTAATACAGTAAGTATAGTGATTTCTGATAGGCAGTATCCTCACTTGATTCTCCCACCATGCACACAAACATACCTAGATTACTTAATGGTAACTGCAATGTCTCAAAAGCTCAAACAGGGCAGCATGTAATTTAGTGGAGGTTATTTCTGATAAGTTTATGGTCTGAACATAAACTTATTTCTGAAAAGTTTCTGGAAGATTGCTAGTACAGACCTAATGCTAGTTATCTAACCATATACTTTCTTAATTTGCACATTCTAAAAAACAAAGACCACATTTTAAAGTCTGACCTGGAAAAGAAAACTCTTTGTTCTTTGTGATCTATGGAAAAGGACAACACATGCATTTTTTTCCACTGAAATACAAGAAAAAAGAAGTATTTTGCCTTCTTTCTTCACTTTAAAGCAACTGTTGAAGGGTCACCCCCTCTTTTTTTTTGAACAGTGACTCTCGGATAATTGTTAGATAAATATTTCAACAATTACTTAAGAAAGAACAGTAAATACTTAAAAGTTTTGCTCCTTTTTTGTAAGAGTTTTAGTTTAAAAAGGTATCAGACAAACAGTCAAAAGAGAAAAGGCAAGAACAACAACAAAAAATTAATCCAAGGGAATGATCATCTTCTATCAGCTTAATTAAACTTTTCTGAAGATTAATCTGGACATTCCCCATGATCAATTCCCAGGCAATATAAAATTTAAGATTTTGGTTCAGATATGCTTGGAAAAGTCCTGGAATTAAACCAACTTTTTCCTCCTCTCATTGCTCATTCTCACATGAGCCTTATGAAAGCATCACAAGATGATGAATGCATCAAGATTCCCAAGAAAATATGATGGAACCCCAGTGTATTACTAGTAGAGGGGCGACAATCACCAAAGGCAAGCAAAACAGACAATGTTTCTTATAAAACACATACATAACTATAAAACAAAACTGTTTGGTTAGATACTCATTCTACTAAAAAGGCTTGGAAACCGGAGCCTGGAAAGGATGTTGCAAAATGCAGTTCTGAGATATACTAAGTGAAGTGTTACAAGAAAGAAATTAAGTCATCATTTACACTTTACTCAGCTCTCCACTCAACAGCTTTGAAGAACTGGTGAGGCCTCAAGCAGACTGCAGCGCTCAGTTTCAGGCACCTTAATAGAAGAGATGTAAGCGAATTGGAAGCCAGAGGAAAACTTTACCAAGTACATGTAAAAGGGAAGAAAAGCACAGAACTTTAAAACTTAAGTTTTTGGCAAAAGGAGAACTGGAAAAGTAGGAGAAGGAGTGGAAACATACCTTTTTTCAAGGCATAACGTGTTATGAAGACAGTGGCGAATGATTTGCCGCATCACCGTCAAAAGCTGTCTAAGAAGTAATCAGTTTCATTTGTAGGAAGGCAAAATTAAACCAAATCACAGAAGAAATATTCTAACTACAAAGGTGATTAAGAAACAGAACAGCATAGATAGAAAGACTGCAAAATCCCCTCCATTTGAATTTTACTTAAGCCCTACAGAAAGTCCTTCTGTCCATGCCATATACCACCTTATAGCATGCACAGTGCAGGCAGCCCATACCTATCTGGGATTTACTGCCCTTCTGCATACATGTAACATGTACGAGTCTCAAATGTTCTTCAGATGCAGCACTTCTAAAATAATTTCTCTCAAATCTTTATGCATTGAAGTGTTGCTTTGTTGTTTTTTTTTTAAGAAGTATTTTTCCTCCCCTCATAGCTCTCAGGCTTTTAGACTGATGTCTTTACAGGTGAAAATTCATACTTCCTCTGAAGAACACAGCATCTGTTCCACTGTGAGATCTCTCCCCCTGTTGCTGGGTCAGCTTTAACCAGAAGGAAACCACATGGTCCCTCCAGATTTTTCCCTTTCCTCCCAAAAGACCTACAGAGGCAGAATTTGTCTGCCTCACCTGGAGGTGACAAGAAAGGGAAGCAGATCCCCATATTCCCTCTCCCCAAATATCAAGACTGTAATTCTTCATCTTTTTTCATCCAGCTTTCTAGGGAAAAACAAATAAAACAACAAAACCCAAAACACACACCAAAAAAACCCCAAACCCACAAGACATCATAACTTTGGTGCATTTGATGAGACAAATAGAGTGATGCACCGCAAGCTTGGTTCTGCCATCAATATGATTTCCAAATCATTACACCATGTGATTACTTCCAACTGAGCCTGGGTTTGACTCTACACACCATGCATGTTTCAGTCACACACCAGTCTCTCAGCTTTAGTTTCTTAACACTTAGTACATTATCACTTCGATAGGTGCTATGGTGTATACCTAGAGTATAAGCACCTATGGAGCAGAAGAACTCCAGGTCCACATGAAGACCTCGGTCTTGTGTAACTGCTGTGCCAGCTAGTAGCTACTGGGTACTATAAAAATTCGTCTAAGCTCAATTTTACAGGTACTCTACTATTTTGATAGTTGGAGAAAATGTAGCTCAGACCTACACTCCTTTGGAAGGTGACTAAAGGGTGCCACTGCCATGCACAACAAACCCTTATTAAGCAAAGTAAATAACTATTTTCTGTTCTCACTTGTGCCTTAAAAACAGTGTCTCATAGAATTTGCCTTCTCTAAAGAAAGGGAATTTAAAATTTAATTTCAACTGCAGAATTTGTACCTTAGTAGTGAACCAGCAATGCCAGATTACCCATGTCAGACTTGCAGTCTGGAAGCTACACTCCCAACTATCCACAAACAATAAAAAGGATACTTAAAACAATATGGAACAACTTTTGTTGTTTCCCCCCCCCCCCCCCCCAGATACACACTAAATACCTTCTCATGGTACCACGTGAACTTGTTCTCTACTTTCTTTCATTAACCAGCCCTTTCACTATGCTTGTGAAGACCTCTGCATTGGTTCAGAGGAAGAAACATTTTGGAAAGAGGGAGCAGACTAAAATGAATGAGAGGTAGAAACTTCATGAAGTGTTCTGCTTCTGCATTTGAAAGACCCAAACCAGACACGGAATATAATCTATAGGTTATACATGTGAAAATATGGAAATTGAGAGTGCCTAACTATTATGTATGCCTAAAGAGAATATCATCAATCTATTGTTACATTATATGGTATTCTTTTTGAGGAAGTGAGGCCATACTAGCTAGCACTTAAAAGTACATTATATTCCATCTCTGACAACTAGATATTTAATAATGTATGCTACCTCTCTGGTTTTTACTGCTTATTGTAATCAGAAACTTCAGATGATCAAAGAAACCCCAACCGTGCTTCTAGCGCTGCAGGTCCAGCCTAGCTCCTATATAAATAACAACCTTCACCCATGTCAGCTTTCACCCACAGCTGCTCTATGTAAAATATTTGTGTCTCGAACCAATTTTAGAAAAAGCCTTACATGTTAAGGCAACATCTGGCATCTACACATTCATCCAGCACATGGAAGCCAGTTACAAGCACAGTTTCCCAACTTGCGTGGCACTGAAAGGTTACCAT
Organism: Apus apus; assembly: GCF_020740795.1. Lineage (NCBI taxonomy): Eukaryota > Metazoa > Chordata > Aves > Apodiformes > Apodidae > Apus > Apus apus. The sequence continues at coordinate 56,363,863 of NC_067285.1, read as the reverse complement.
ATGGAGATAACTAACAGTGTTATTTGGATTAGGCTTTCAACTACACTCAGTCTCCTGCAAGGGCTGTCTCCTGTTTATGTGGCAGGCATGTCGCATTTTTCAGGCATGCCACATACAGCTGTAGAAATAATGAATTTTAACCAGGCTTCTTGTATACACCACCTGTGTGAGGCCACAGTGATTTCCAGTGCGAGGAGACAGTCATGTTTTACAAAACACAAGGGGTGACCAGAGCATGGAGAAAAGCAAAGGGAAGGCCACATACTCTGTATATGCTTTTATCCACCTTACTATTGCAGGAAAAACTGTGAAAGAGCACCCAGACAACTCTGAAAGAACACCGAATATAAACAGGACACACAATGAGATCACTCGTGCTGCAATCACACGGTCCTTTCCCCTGCTTTCAGTCTAACAGTGCTCACATGCAAGGCAGCCTCCATGCGTCTTTAGCTGTGAAGCTCTAGGCCTGACCAAAGCTTTTGGGCTTGTATTGGCACAGCCACACCTCAGTCACCCCCCCCCAGCTGCTGGCACAGAAAGGTTCCCTGTACTTTTTCAAGCACCAGTAAGAAATCCTGGCTGTGAATGCACTCCCATGGTACTTCCTCGGCCAGCCACTGTTCCCATACCTGCTCTTCACCAGCTCAGCCCCTGGTTACATCAGTGTCAGCACTGCTGCTCCTCTCTGACAAGGCAGTTATCAATGCCATGCTGACTTGAGTTTGTGTCTTAGGTAGACTGGGGCAGAGAAAGGAGATGAGTTAGTCTAAGAATAGTTCCCTAATCAATTATGCTTTTCCTAAAAGCAACACCATACCCAGTTCCAATTGAAGTAAAGGGGGCGTAGAGGGAGAAGTATTGGAGGCCACTACACTAAACCTACCTCTGAAAGATTAGAAAATCATTTGCTGTTGTGAAGCCCTAATTCTAACAGTCCAGCATGTAAAAAACCCCAACAAATTAATTAAAAATTCACCGTGTTCAAAGAACCCTCCCTTGCCACTGCTCACGTATCTTTTTTGCTTTGCTTCTGTAGATTACTCACTATACAGAATAATCTGGGGCTTGTGTGGTCCTAATAGATCTCATGAGCCAGATCAGGTGGCCCCTTACTGAAAAGTATGGTCTGCTGAAGCAGGCTCCTCAAACTTGAGGTTCCTACCTCAAGGTAATGGCTTAAAGTGCCACATGTGCCCATACCAGTATCAAGACATCCCAGCACTTTTCTAGGAACTGTTTGGAGGATGATCAATTTCTAGGAAGTGTAATGTTTTAATATTTTGATTATTAGAACTCAAATGCTTTTTATCAATGAAAGCTCATAAAATTCAAACTAAGCTCTATTGCTATATCTGTTCAAATTTGCTTCTGTGACTTGGGGAAGTCACAGGAAGATTTAGGGCAATTACATGATTCCAGAAAGCCCAAGAGCAATACAGCAGGGGTCAGAAAACAGACTGGCCACAATGCTCAGAATGTATTCCAAATTAGTGTCAAACCAATCATTACCAGTAGGGGTACAAAGAAGCCCCACACCCAAATAAAAAACTACCCCATGAAAGAGTATTTACTAAGCTACTCTCCTGGGACAAGATAAAAATCCAACTCCCGAAATTGTAAGTCTTCAGAGCATGCAGATCAAGGTACCTTCTTTCCCTACTGTTTTAGAAAACAGCATGGACCAAATCCAACACACAAGGGGATCAAGCTGTCTGAGAGGTTTGTAAAGTTTGTTTGTAGTGTTCAAAATGAAGCCAGGCTTGGATCCAGCTTTTTAATAGTGCTGCTGCCAGCACAATGACCTATGGTGCTTTGACTTGAGACTAGTCCACAAGCTTGAAGAGATATCTGATGGGACAGCAGCCATCTTCTAGTCTCCACACATGTGAATACACTCAGGATTACCAATCCCAAAAGCATCAACAGGACACAGATGTGAAGGGCTCAGAAATCAGACTGATACTGCTCTCCCACCAATTTTCTAGGAAAATAATAAGTCTTAATGCAGCACTACACACATTGAGCCTCACTCTCATGCTGCAACTCAGTTCAACTCAGTAATCTAAAGGAACAGAAAACCAAGAATTTCAGTCATCATATAAAGAAGAGTAAGGGAAGGGAAAGTTAGGCACATCATTTTTCTTTACATAAAATGATTTTTTTACATGTTACAGGGATACTGGGGAAAGAAAGAAGCTACAATAGGAAAATTAGAGTATTCTTTCTGAAGGCAAACAGTGCTGTTCCCACCACATCTTAAGTTACACGTCTACCTAAACCAAACTCTTTGACCAAGGAGAGCTTGTTTGGCATGTGCAGAGTTCCCTCTTTAGAACAACTATAGCTCATTTTATGTTTCCTACAATACAGAATTTTAAGTGATGGGTTTTTATCACTCTTATGACAAATCTTAAGTCTTGTCTACAATCTGAAGCTTGAAAAGGTGCTCACTGATTCAAAATTTACCTACAGCAGCCTCCTCTGGGCTTTACTGATTTAAAGTCCCAGATGAGCTGGCAGGATCATGAAGAGATGACACAGATTTTACAACTCATACCCTGGCAGCAGGATGGAAAGGGGAAATGACAAACGAATTCTTAACAGAAAGCTAAGAATCTGCATCCATTAGAATAAAAATTCTTACACTCCTGAAAGATGACTGAATCAAATTCCAGACTTTTGGACTATTTGTAAAATTTGGGGGTTTGTTTGACCTTACTTACGATTACTTCAGCCACACAGGACAAGTCAACATACACTGAGGATCTACATGCCATTTTTAACCGTAAAGCATTTATCAGACCTGAGTAAAAACTATACCCATCTTGTCAATTCAGTGCAATGGACCTGCTCATCTTTGTACCCACGTCAAAACCGAGGTGATGCTTATGTTGTGACTTTTACTGGAGTGACTTCTGTGTTTGCAACAGGCTTGATCAGGTGGCTGTCTCTCCATTGCAAAAGCTTCATGAAAACCCATTCACCACATACCCTGTCAAGGATGGCAGCCCCTAGGAAGAAGGACCACTTCAATCAGCCTGCACATTGCAGCAGCCCCTGCAAATGAGAGCTAGGTCCCAGCTACACAGCTCAATTTGTCCCACAGAGGTTTCCCCTCTGAGCAAGTCACCAAGACAAGCAGAGAGCACAGTAGCTTTGCTCTACAAACCACAGAAGTTGTTCTGCAGCCTGCTGAGAGACGGTGGGAAAAAGTGCAAGGCTTGCTTGTGAAGCTGAAGGCAGCAGTCAGGGAACACAACTGCTAAATACAAAGTCTGAGCACCCTGGTCTACAATTTCTGTCATTTCAGTCATATGCAAACCAAGACACATACTGCTGTAGAGAGGAGGGAAAGGAATCCTTGTAACTGTAAAAACCTTTAAAAAAATAATCCCAAGCAAAAGTGAAATCCAATAGCATGAACCTGTCTCACTTCACCTTTCCCTTCCAAAAAGCATTTGACACAGGAGGCACCAAGAAAATGGTGCCAGTGCAGCATGTGTATCTTTATGGGTGGCTTCCCATGCCTACAGCAACCCATAATTCTTCATCTACCTTTGGTAAGCATACTAGAGAGGGTTTTTTTTTCTCTGAGTGGAATATACAGTCTCCAGCAGGTATGAGAAAAGAGTTGGACAAAAAGCTATTTGAAAAGAGTTAAAAAAATAAAGTCATCAAGAATTTAAGAGTAAGGGAAGGGCGTTGAGGGAACAAAGAGAGGACATCCCCTAAAAGGATAACATGACAAGGGTGTCTCTCTTCTTTAAACCGTTTAGGTCAAGGACAGAAGGAGACAGAGTGAAATAAGAGCCAGTTTCACATCTCTCCTGCACAGAATTACAAACATATTTGAAGAAAATGAACTGAGATGATGTGTGTAAAAAACAGATTGCTCCACCATGACTGGTGATGGTAAGAGTTATGCTGTGTATTTAGGCATGCATCCAGAAAAAGGTGACTGCCAGTTCACAGGTATGAATCATGAATCTCAAGAGCAGAGTAAGAGACTACAGTGTGCTGAACAGCATGAACCAGCAGCAACTAAGAGACCATCAAAACACAGCTAACTTCCAAGATTTTGATTAAAGGTTTAAAATGTGGCAAGACATGAAAAATCAAGGAAACAGGCACACCAAGAAAGTGCTGTGTAAGTTCCAGACATCTCTGCATTGATTTATTGGCTCCGAACAACAATAGTCATGGAACTACACTCTTTGAGGCTAGAAAAGATGACAGCACTTGCAAAAACATAACTACAGTAGCAAGAGATGCGATTTAGTAAGGCAATGGCTTTATCAAACTAGGTAGCAACACCAAGATAGAAATCAGAAATACCAGGTGAGAAAATCAGGCCCATGATTCTGATACAGGATATGTTAAAACAGAAATTATTTCTCCCTACCTTCCTGAAACCACCCAAGTTAGTCTGACTACCTCTCTTAGCTTTCATCAAGTGTTTCAGCTTCACGATAGACTTGTAACTGGTTGAAAAGTCATCTAAACCTGGGGACAATTTTACTCCCAGCACTTAGAAGCCAAAGTACAGATTTCAAAACACAATCAGCTCCATGGAAGTTTTTCTCTTCAGATCTACTGCTCTTCCTCAATTATTTTTCTGGAACAGTTATCCACACCTTATTCAGTTTCTCCTAACAGGGACTGTCTTGGCTTTTCACTCTGAAGTACTGTCTTCTGCATTTAACTCATTTAGAAGTTCAGACCCAGGAAACTATGGGAAAATAAAACTAAACAGGCAGCAGGGACTCACCTGGCTACAGAGTTGACACTGCAGGCGCTCTCTGAGTTTCCAGGTCTCATAATTCTCTGTCTTGGGAGAGGCCAGCAGGAAACTCTTTTCCTTCCATCTTTTCCTGCACCTTTTCCAGCTTTCTGACTCCAACTATCCAAAGTGGAGCAAATCAGTAAGAAAACTTCTCCAAAATGCTCCAAAAACCTTCACGTGAGCCTCAGGCTAGCAGCTGCCCTCCTCCAAGGTATCTTCTGTCCTACCTCCTATTTTTTCTGGCTGTTAGTCTCAAGTGCTACTCCAATCCATGCAGCTTATTTAGTAAAGTGCAGCTGGGATACTTTGTGCCATCATATGAAGGTACACTTTTTCCTTATACACCAGCGTCTCCTCACCAAAAACTAAAAGCTGGATAACAGATAAAGAAAATATTATGTACATGGCACTTCAACATTATCAAAAGCATAGAAAAAAATCACAACAGAAGGAACTTAAAAAACTGGGACTCTGCAGAAGTATCACCACTGAAAGTTTCTGAGACACTTCAGAGCTAGTGTTTTCTGATTTTAACCCCTGTTTAGGAAAAAATGAGAGGCGTGACAGCCCAAAACATACAAGACACAAGCATTCACAAGCAGTCACAGCATAAAACTGTCCTTTCTTGCTCCAAAGCTATTTCACAGTTTACCCAATCTTGCACAGAGCCATCCAGATATGAAAACATCCAACTAGAAACATGCTTAAGACTTGCATGATGGATCGTTACTGCACTGATTTTTTTAAAAAAAAAAAAAAAGTCACTGCCTCAGTGCTGCATTCCAACACAAGCAAGGAAACTCTGGGAACAGCTGGGAGTTAATGTAGCAGGGGCTGAAGATGGAAAAAACAGAGACAGTAACTGAAAAGCAAACAACATTCTTTCTCTTTTTGGTCATCTTTAAATTATACTTATTTTTAAGACTTACATTTGTGCTATGACCACTTCTTTGTATATATTAAACTGAATTTAAAAAAAAAAGTTATTGGAACTTACAAATACAAAAAACTCACTAACCAAGTTCTCCTAAATAGGGAACTTGAACATTATGGATTTTTTTACCCCCGCTCGCCAGGGAAAAAGCGGTTAAAGATGAATACTGAACCAAGCAATGGAGTTAACTAACAAGAAACAAACAAACAAAACTATGGGATTGACTCATTGTCCAAAAAGGGCTTATTACTCATTACAGAGACATACACATGATGCATACACCTGGCTGAACACATATTCATCTCTGTTGCTCAGCTTTCCCTCATCCCTCATGCTCCCGTTAGTGCTGCATGGTTCTTTATCATCAGGAACAGACACTGAACCTCCAGCAAACCCCCAGTCTCTCCAACTCCATCATCCTAGCACCTGACAGACACTTCACAGCTGCAAAGGGACAGTCCTTCCCTCGCCTCTTCTCAGAGCAAAGCCAGAGGAGTGGATCAAGGAGCATGGAAGGCTCTTCACAACCATGGCAAGGAGCAGCAAGAGCCCACTGACAGCAACCTCAGCAAAATCTCTTCTCACACTGCTATTGTATGTTGAAATTTCACAGAAATTAGTTAACTAAGTGGCTAGGATACTTCTGTGTTACTGCATCCACTCTAATCTTGCCTAGATGAGAAATCTCATTTATCTCATATGCTGAGTTTACCACGGTTACTAACCTGTAATAATTATAAATGTCTAAGCTCAGCCCATCTTCATTTCTAGTTGTTCCTCCTCTGAGACTGTAACTTTACCTCGTTTGTTAAGAGTCTACTAAGAAGTGAACAAGACAAAGTTTTAATCAAACTTAAGCAGTAACAAGAGGTTTTATTCAAAACTTCCAGTAAAGAGGACCCACTAGTTTTGGAATAAAGGTACTTAAAGTACTACAGCTTACACGAATATAAAAAAACAAAGAGAAGAAAATAAACAAAGCAGTAAGAAAAATTAAAATATATATATATTTTTAAAGTCTGAAATAGACCCACACAGGGATTTTGAAGTCCTCCAAACAATTAACAGTTAATAGGTTTGGCAAAACAAGATTATCTTACAAAATTAAAAGCCTACTTCTGTTACATAAAGTGTATAAAACTGCTCAATAGTTAAGAGCACTCTACAATTTTGTTTTGAAACACACAGAGCTGCAGCCTTCAAACTGCAGAAATTAATCATTTTGTCCTCTTCATGGGTAAAAGAATTAACCAGCTGCGCAATTGTTTTGGGGGAAAATGAAGAGGCAAAAATAGTCAGAATTAACAAGATGAAGCCACTATTAAAATGAAATGCACAGCAAAACTCAGACCTCAATTTAAACTAACAAGCTATGTTTACAATATATTCTACATTTCATTTGCCATTTTCCCTTCCCACTCCCACCTCCCCCCATTCAAATTTTCCTAATTCTTTTATGGTCTAAATCTAATTAAATTCTAAACTTTCAAATACACCGTACATACATTTAGCAAAAAACATACCTAACATTCTTACAGCAGTATGGTCAGGACACAGTTTCAAAGATTATTACACAGTTATTGAGATACTTTTTTTTTCTTTTAAAGAGAACAGCAACCATCAACTTAGATGAACAGTTTTAATATGTACTGCAGAGAGCCTGCAAAAAGTAGATTTCAGCAACGTTGGCTCCGAGCCCCAGAGGACACAGGAAATGGTGAGTGCTGAATGTAAGGAAGAAAGAGAATCTCAGAGTGAATCTCAGAGTGCCAGCTACAGGAAGATCCTTTGGGAACTCAGTCGGACAGATTTGTTGTTTCGGCTCAGTCATCCCTGTTGCACTAAGCCCTGCAAATCAACTTTGCAATAGTACGTTACAATGTAAACTAAAATTCTTTATACCAACAGTATGTCAAAAGGTTTGGGGTTTTGTTTTGGGGTTTTTTTTCTGAATCCAACAGTTGGTCAAAGAAGTACTTTCATGGCTCTTATTCAGCTGTCGCCAGTTCAGAGGGGAAAAAAAATAAAATGTGTGTCTGACTCATACGTCCTTCAAGTACATGCAAGGCTCAATTGTCTCCAAAATGCAAGAGCTTGGGACCTTTTAAGACACTGAAGAAATAGGATTATGAGGAGAGCCCATCTGAGTAAGTACTTTATCCAGCCACTGAAGGGGACCATGAAGATGTATCTCTATCCAGCATGGAGTGCTTGTTACGTCTTGGCGATGATATTCAGCTCCCCAACCCTGGACACAGAATCATAAGTAGGGAAAGAAAAAAAAAAACAACACATTTTATTTTATAATACCACACATGCAAAAAACATACTTAAATCATCTTCTTTCTTACCAAAATACCCTAGCTTTCAACAGTCACTATCAGCAAGGTAGCATAACACCCTTGCTATACAAACTATTATCACACTGCAGCAAACAAATCTGAAGTTAGAAAAAAAATAATTACATTTGGAGGAAGTGTCATTTTGAGATCTCTTAATCTCTTGGAATGGAAGTCTTTAAATTCTTAATGAAATAACCTGTGGCAGTGCAAAACTTCCCCATAACTCACTGTCCCTCCAAAGAGGGGGATAACCAAGTCTCCTCTGCCAAGAACAGAAACAGAACAAATTGGGAGGAAATGCTGCCAAACAGATTAACAAATAAAAAATGGGATCATCAACTGATACAGAAGTGGAGGTGACACATCTGTCTGACAAGAACCAAAGCATCATTTGCATGATGGACATGACAAACTGAGCAAATCAGAAGCATTGCTCTTTGGATGAAGAGACCATGCTCATTCCCCAACAGGCTATTTCTCAATTTAAGGCAAGATAGGTTTTGTTTCAGCTCATACCTGATTCTGTTACAGTAATTACCAAGGGTATTAGTGGACAAGACAATAGCCACAGGTAGAGTTGCTGCTCCAAATTAACCCCAAATGAAGGGATTACCCAACTCCCAGTACAGGTGGCAACAGCTCTGAACACGGTGTGGTGTAACACCCCATATGCAGGAGATTCTGTGCAACAGTTTGGGCCATGCTGCCCTACAACTCTACAGGATGCAGAGCTATAAGTAACCTTTTTCATTTTAGGAACCCCTATCACATCCGAAAGTCTCTATCCTCTTATCAAGAGCAGCACTTCAGCATATTCAGTGGTGTCCAGTGACAGGACAATGGGCAATGGGAGCAAACTGGAACATAGGAGGTTCCATGTAAACATCAGAAAAAACTGTGAGGGTGACAGAGCACAGGAACAGGCTGCCCAGAGAGGTCGTGGAGTCTCCTTTGCTGGAGACATTTCTGCATTCCTCTGTGATGTACTCTAGGTGATCCTAGAACCCCCCTAGGGGGGTTGGACTAAATGATCTTTTGAGGTCCCTTCCAACCCCTAAGATTCTGTGGTATTACCATCTTCATTTGACTGCTTTCTTACACGTGACCAGCCCTTTTTGTATCAGTACCTATGTTGACACTCACAGCAACATCACAAATCCTGACCTTGCATGTCCCGCCTCTAGAATAGAAAGTTATTCTTATTCTTATTCTATTATATTATTCTAAATAATTACTGCAGCTTTTAATTTTGGAGCTGCTGGTCAAGACAGATTTAGAGGAATATGCTATCTATACTCCTTCAACCACTGTAATTACTTACACTGCAGTCCCAGCTCAACACTCCAAAAATACCACCCAGAAACAGGAGCATGAAGTTGAGCTGGGCCTTTTACAGAGCAGGAGATGGCAGGGACTGTAGCTATGGGCAAAAAAAGGAGCAAAAGCTCATGGTACCTAATAAATTGGTGGCTTTACCATTTTTAGGCCAAATAATTAATGACTCCATCCTTTTAAAAACTTACTTAAACTGTATCTTTCCATATCCTACAAAATTAAAAATCAAACACTAGAATACCAAAGTAATTATGCAAATAAATCCATACACACACACATTATATACATACTAAATACAAGAATTCAATGGAAACATAAAAAATTTAAAGAGGCAATTCAATGAAACTAGACATGACAGAAATGCTTTGCAAGTGACTATGGACTTATTTGAAGAAACACCTTCTGCAAGTCACCTCAGGCTTTCCAAGTATGTGTGCCAGATAGATTTTTGTCCTCAAAGATAACTTCACTCCATTAAGATCATACACTTAATGAACATTTAAGAAAAAATAATTTATTTTACTTACAAAACCATCTCAAGCAAATGTTCACATACCTTTACAAAACTCATACGGAGAGTGCACATCTTAGTAAGCTCATACACTGTCTCAAAGCCATGGTTCACGGACTGAGCCAAAAGCTGAGCAAACTCTTGATTATTGAAAATCTTCAAGCTGCAGCCACTGGGGATTTTGCAGACTGTGGTAGGATGGAACCCATGATGGTAGTTGCAGTTTCGACTTTGCACAAAAATACTGCTGTCACTAAGACATTCAGCATACACTTCCCCACCAACATAATAGAGATGAACACCTGGGAGGAGAAGGTTGACGTAAGGAGGTTAGAGGAATTTACACCATGTATCAATTTTTTCATGGTCTTTCTCCACAGACATGTTTCTGGTTAGAGAGATGAACACTGAGTATCAGACCATCATCTGTCCACCTTCAAGGTTGATTTCTACTTCTCTGTTTTATCAGTAGGTGAACTGAAAGCAGGATGTACATGTATGTCTGTATACATAAGGGAAATGAGTATTCAACAGCAATAAACTAGCAAGCACTCAAGTACCACAGTACTCTGGATGGCTTGACCGCTAACCTTTTCTCATTATATTTATGTAAAAAAATAACTGGGAATGCCAGAGGAGAGAGCAGAAACCAACTCCATAATTTGTAGAAACTAAAGCAGCCCCAAGCCAGATTCTGTGGAGAAGTCCTGAATGCTATGTTGGGTGGCATGAGTTTTTATCAGCTCACTTGTCACCGTTTGACTCAGGTCCGACAACAATTCCAGAAAGCTGGAAAATGTCCCTTATATTCCTCAGATGTATCTGCCAAGTGAGGGTACACACCATTTTCATAGTTCTTTCCCCTTCTACTGCCTGCTCCCTCACCTGTCACGGACTGCAGCAAAGCCCAAAAGAGCAACATACAGGGTATCTTCGTGGAGATTTGCTGTCAGTAAGACTCGATTGTTTAAAATGGATTACTTGCTGTTTAAACCTTTCATCTTCCAAAATGCAGTAAGTCAGAGACATGAACACACAGAATTTAAAAACTGAAGTCCAGTTGGAAAGCTATGACTGTGGTCTGTCATGTAAGATTTTGCCTCCGACGGTGCGTGTACCTGTGTAGCTACATATATACTCCTACCTCATCTGCAAAAAAAAAAAAATTATGGCCCTGTCTTCAAGTTTAGGATCTACTCCTTCTTCCTCAAAGACTAACAGTTCTGCACCATCATTAGTTGTAAACATTTACCTATTCAACAGCATCCTTGGCTCTTTCACACTCTGCCTATGCAGTTAAGTGCTTCAGCAGAAGTCTGCTTGCAGCTGGGTTACTTTTAACAGGAAAATGAAGGTGTTAAAGAAATATCCTGATAATCCGTAAGATAGACGAGGAGGAAAATAAGGAGAAGTATTAGGACTTGAGTGGCACAGCACAGCTACGGAGTACTGTTGAGTGCTGTGCCAGTCCTCATGCAGAGGAAAGCTCTCCAGACAGAGAGCCCAGACTTGAAGACCTGACAGTTCTCTTCAGTTTCAATTCTTTCTTCCTCTGGGGAGGTGGAGGATACTTCATTAATTTCCACTCACAACATACACCTCACACTTGGGCATGCTGAATCCTCAACTATCTCAGAAAATTTAGAGTTTACTAATGTCCTGGTGTGAGCCAGGATTAAGCCAATTTTTCTTTTTACTGATTTTTTTTTCCTTCAGTAAGCTTTCTTGTAACTAGCAACTGTGTGTTCTGCTAGGCTGATAAGACAGTGGAATGTTTTTCTAACTACTGAGGCTTCAAGGTTACACCTTCACTCCGCCGGCTCAGACACTATGGGGAGATCTCTGACCCCCCCCGTGGGAGGCTGAGTTAGACAGACAGCAAAATTGGCCAAAGATATTCCATTCCATATATCTACGTAAGCTCAGAGGAAGGACAGAGATCTTAGAAGACAGCTTCCTCCTCCTTCTCGCCGCTCTCTTCCGTCCATGGCCGGCGTCCGGGGAGGACTCTGCTCATCCATCACCGCCGACCCTTAGGCTCGAGCTCTCCTGACCCTCATAACTCTCCACTTTCTCCAGCAGCGGCTCCGGGATTTCTCGGGACTCTTGCCAGTTCAGGGGAGTGCTGTGGGAGTTGCTGGGGGTGGGGGGAGGCGAGAGGCTTTTGCCCATATCTGAATATATCTGTATATAATTGTATATATTTTCTTGTGTGATTCATTAGTGTTTTAATTAAAGCTGTGTAGTTTAGTTTTCAATCCAGCCAAGTCTCTCTCCTTTTCTCTCTCTCCTTCCCTGACTGGGTGGGGGGGGGAGGGGATCGAGAGCATTGTTGTCGGACCTGAGTCAAACGGTGACAACAATTTAATTGGCGCCCAACGTGGGGCTTGATTTTAAGCCCAGATTACACATTTTCATCAATTGGGAGTGTCCAAAATTCCATCTCTGAGGGGAGGAATCCCTCAGATAACAATGAGCAATAATTCTGCTGAGTGTTCTGACGGATTGAAAACTGAACAGACACTTGCTGCAATGAATCTACTGGATCTGTTTCCAAACCTGCAATTGTACATGTGGTATGTAGCTGAGGGCATTCTGCTCTTTGTAGCTGCTCTTGTGATTCTTTTGTGGTTTATTGACAGAACTGTAGCCATAATCAACCGTATCATTACCAGCCTAGTGATCCTAGGGATGATGATACTGTTCTCTATGGGGTCACTGTATGTGTACGGTTACACTGCTAGTCCTACTGGTACAACTCCTAAAGTGAATAGAACGGTCCATGTTGGTAACAGCAATAGCTGGTTCAATTTTACCTCTCCATATTCTCTCAAGCTGAATCTCCCAGCTCTTGACGTGAATAGCATGGTTGCAGTGGGGATGTTTTTGCTGAATGTTTATAATATATTGTGGATGCGTAGGGCCAGATGTTGTTCTGCTCACTGCCACTCCCCCACAGGCAATGTTGCTGCCACTGCTGCTGCCAACACCACTGCTGCCAATACCACCACTCCTGCTGCTACAAAAACAACTGCTTCTACAAAGAAAAAGCCTGATCCATCACGAACCAAGCTAGTTAACCCTGTGACTAGGAGCAAGGCAAAGACAAAAGCAGCAGAAAGTGAGGGTGAGGAAGAAGAGGATCCTAATACAGTTGATGGAGCAGGTACCTCTCAGACAGAGGCTGACGGTGAGGAAGGGAAGGATTCTAAATCAGATGACGGAGCAGGTACCTCTCAGACAGATAAAAAACCAAGCCACTCTCAAGCAAATAAAAGAACAGCAGGTCCTCCTCAATCAGATGATGACGATGACCTTGCCCACCCTTTCTCTATGAAAGAACTGCGCCTCATGAGAAAGGACTTCACCCGCATTGATGGTGAGGGAATCCTTCCTTGGCTGCTCCGATGCTTTGATAGTGGTGCTGAGACCTACAATGTGGATGAGAGAGAAGCCAAGCAGTTGGGATCCCTGGCCAGAGATGCTGGTATTGACAGAGCACTTAGTAGTAAGACAGGAACTACTACCCTGTGGGACCGACTTCTTTCAGCTGTGAGAGAGAGATATCCCCACAAGGGTGACATTGGATGGCGCCGAAGCAGAACACCCACTCTCAAGAAAGCCATCACCTACTTGAGAGAGATTGCTGTGCGAGAAGTGATCTATAATAACGATGGAATCACAGATCCTGATGATGTTGAGTGTGACACACAAATGTTCCGGAAGTTTGTTCAGGCTGTACCAGCAGCGCATGCCCATATATTCTCCTTCATGGGATGTTTTGAAGGTTACAAAAGACCAACTGTACGTGAGGTAACTGTTAAAGCACGACAGTATGGAGACATCCTCTCTGATTCCCTTTACTTCCAAACCTCAGCCGTTAAGAAAATGGTTGACAGGAAGTATAAGATGCCAAATGGAAGTAAACTCCAGACTCTTCCTAGAGACAACTGGTCACGTGTTGCAGCTATCAAGAAGAGACGTCCTGCTACGAGACAGCAGCAAGGAAGACAGGACTCACTGCGACGCCACCTGTGGTCTCTCTTGAAAAATCATTTTAGAGAGGACATGAGAGTCTGGGACAAGAAACCCACTGATATGCTCCAGTTACGTGTGCAAGAGCTTCTAAACAGAACAAAGCCAGGAGATGGTTCTTCCAAGAGGAAGGTTGCACCAGTCAACAACCAGGATGGTTCATCGAGCTCTAGTGCTCAACCCTAGGGATGCCCTGCCTCCAGCCAGGAGGAGGAGAGGGACAACCGAGTTTATTGGACTGTGTGGATTCGGTGGCCTGGCACGTCAGAACCACAAAGATATAAAGCTTTGGTGGACACTGGTGCACAGTGCACTCTAATGCCATCGAATCATAAAGGGACAAACCCTGTCACTATCTCTGGAGTGACAGGGGGTTCTCAACAACTGACTGTTGTGGAGGCCGGTGTAAGCCTCACTGGTAAGGAGTGGCAAATGCACCCTATAGTGACTGGCCCAGGTGCTCCGTGCATCCTTGGCATAGACTATCTTAGGAAAGGATACTTCCGTGACCCGAAAGGGTACCGGTGGGCCTTTGGTATAGCAGCTGTAGAGACTGAGGACACTGAACAGCTGCGTACTTTGTCTGGCCTTTCAGATGACCCTTCTGTAGTAGGGTTGCTGAAGGTTGAAGACCAACAGGTGCCAATTGCCACTTCAACAGTGCATAGACGACAGTATCGCACCAACAGAGACTCTGTGATCCCCATTCATAAGCTGATTCGGCAATTGGAAAGCCAGGGTGTGATTAGCAGGACTCATTCACCCTTCAACAGTCCTATCTGGCCAGTGCGAAAGCCTGATGGCGAGTGGAGGCTGACAGTGGACTATCGTGGCCTGAATGAGGTGACACCACCACTTAGTGCTGCTGTACCGGACATGCTAGAGCTTCAGTATGAGTTGGAGTCAAAAGCAGCTAGGTGGTATGCCACTATTGACATTGCTCATGCATTCTTCTCTATTCCCATAGCACCAGAGTGCAGGCCACAGTTTGCTTTCACCTGGAGGGGAGTCCAGTACACCTGGAATCGACTGCCCCAGGGGTGGAAACACAGCTCAACCATTTGCCATGGACTGATCCATGCTGCACTGGAGAAGGGTGAAGCTCCAGAACACCTGCAGTACATTGATGACATCATTGTGTGGGGTGACACATCAGAAGAAGTTTTTGAGAAAGGTAAAAAGATCATCCAAATTCTTCTGGATGCTGGTTTTGCTGTAAAAAGAAGCAAGGTCAAGGGACCTTCGCGAGAGATCCAGTTCCTGGGAATCAAGTGGCAAGATGGTCGTCGCCAGATCCCAATGGATGTGATTAACAAAGTAACAGCTATGGCCCCACCATCAACTAAAAAGGACACTCAAACCTTTTTAGGGACTGTTGGTTTCTGGAGAATGCATATTCCATGTTACAGTGAAATTGTGAAACCTCTCTATGAGGTGACCAGAAAGAAGAATGATTTCAAATGGGGTCCTGACCAACAGAAAGCTTTTGAGCAGATCAAGAAGGAGATTGCGCAGGCAATGGCCCTTGGACCGGTTCGAACAGGGCCAGACATCAAGAACGTGCTCTACACCGCAGCCGGACACAATGGTCCCAACTGGAGCCTCTGGCAGAAAGCACCAGGGGAAACTCGAGGTCGACCCCTGGGATTCTGGAGCCGGAGCTACAGAGGTTCCGAGGCCAACTACACAACAACTGAGAAGGAGATACTTGCAGCATATGAAGGAGTTAGAGCCGCTTCAGAAGTGATTGGCACTGAAGCACAGCTCTTTCTGGCGCCCAGGCTACCGGTGCTGAGATTCATGTTCGAGAATAACCTTTCTCCTGTCCATCATGCCACCGATGTGACTTGGAGTAAATGGACTGCTTTGATCACCCAAAGAGCCCGAATAGGGAAACCTAATCGTCCAGGTATTGTGGAAGCAATTACAAACTGGCCAGAAGGCACCCACTTTGGAATGCCACCACAAGAAGTGGTGAGACGAGCTCAAGAAGCTCCACCATATGATCATCTACCAGAGACTGAGAAACAATTTGCTCTTTTCACCGATGGCTCCTGTCGTCTTGTAGGGAACCACCGGAAGTGGAAAGCTGCCGTGTGGAGTCCTACACGACTGGTTGCACAAGCAGCTGAAGGAGAAGGTGAATCAAGTCAGTTTGCAGAGGTAAAAGCCATCCAGCTGGCTTTGGACATTGCTGAGCGAGAGGGGTGGCCGAGACTCTACCTCTACACTGACTCGTGGATGGCAGCAAATGCCTTGTGGGGTTGGCTAAAACAGTGGCAGCAGAATAACTGGCAGCGAAAGGGTAAACCTATTTGGGTTGCTGACCTCTGGAAGGACATTGCAGCTCGGATAGAGAAACTGGAGGTAAAAGTGCGTCATGTGGATGCACACGTGCCTCTGAGTCGAGCCACTGAGGAACATCGACACAACCAACGAGCAGATGAGGCTGCCCAAGTGTTCCAAGTAGACTTAGACTGGGAACACAAGGGTGAGCTTTTTCTGGCTCGGTGGGCCCATGATGCTTCAGGTCATCAGGGCAGAGATGCAACATACAAATGGGCTCGTGACCGAGGGGTGGACTTAACCATGGACACTATTGCACAGGTGATCCATGACTGTGAGACGTGTGCTGCAATTAAGCAGGCAAAACGGTTGAAACCTTTGTGGTATGAGGGGAGGTGGTCAAAGTACAGATTTGGAGAGGCCTGGCAAATTGACTACATCACACTTCCTCAGAGCCGCCAGGGTAAGCGCTATGTGCTTACAATGGTGGAAACAAGTACAGGATGGTTGGAGACATATCCTGTGCCTCATGCCACAGCCAGGAATACTATTCTGGGTCTTGAGAAGAAAATTTTGTGGAGACATGGTACTCCAGAGAGAATTGAGTCAGACAATGGGACTCATTTCAAAAACAGTCTTGTCACTGACTGGGCTAAAGAGCATGGTATTGAATGGATCTACCATATCCCATACTATGCACAGGCCTCAGGGAAAGTTGAAAGGTACAATGGTCTGTTGAAGGCTACCCTAAAGGCAATGGGTGGTGGAACTTTCAAAAATTGGGACAAAAATTTGGCAAAGGCCACCTGGTTAGTTAACACCAGGGGATCCATCAATCGGGCTGGTCCTGCCCAGTCAGACCTTTTGCATACTACAGATGGGGATAAAGTCCCTGTGGTATGTGAAAGAAACCTGCTGGGTAAAAGTGTTTGGGTCTATCCTGCTTCAGGCAGAGGTAAACCTGTCAGGGGTATTGCTTTTGCTCAGGGGCCTGGACATACCTGGTGTGTAATGATGGAGAATGGTGAAGTACAATATGTACCTCAAGGTAATCTGACTTTGGGAGAGAATCCTTAATTTGACAGCTGGTAAAGTATAGAGCCTGTATGTAATATATGGTATGGAATAAGGGGTGGAATGTCCTGGTGTGAGCCAGGATTAAGCCAATTTTTCTTTTTACTGATTTTTTTTTCCTTCAGTAAGCTTTCTTGTAACTAGCAACTGTGTGTTCTGCTAGGCTGATAAGACAGTGGAATGTTTTTCTAACTACTGAGGCTTCAAGGTTACACCTTCACTCCGCCGGCTCAGACACTATGGGGAGATCTCTGACCCCCCCCGTGGGAGGCTGAGTTAGACAGACAGCAAAATTGGCCAAAGATATTCCATTCCATATATCTACGTAAGCTCAGAGGAAGGACAGAGATCTTAGAAGACAGCTTCCTCCTCCTTCTCGCCGCTCTCTTCCGTCCATGGCCGGCGTCCGGGGAGGACTCTGCTCATCCATCACCGCCGACCCTTAGGCTCGAGCTCTCCTGACCCTCATAACTCTCCGCTTTCTCCAGCAGCGGCTCCGGGATTTCTCGGGACTCTTGCCAGTTCAGGGGAGTGCTGTGGGAGTTGCTGGGGGTGGGGGGAGGCGAGAGGCTTTTGCCCATATCTGAATATATCTGTATATAATTGTATATATTTTCTTGTGTGATTCATTAGTGTTTTAATTAAAGCTGTGTAGTTTAGTTTTCAATCCAGCCAAGTCTCTCTCCTTTTCTCTCTCTCCTTCCCTGACTGGGTGGGGGGGGGAGGGGATCGAGAGCATTGTTGTCGGACCTGAGTCAAACGGTGACAACTAATAACATAACTAAAAAAAAAAAATCTGTCTGGCAGGAATGCTCCATTACAGCAGGCAATATCAGTTTTGCCTGTCATTTGCATTATAGACGAGTTCTCAGAAAAGAGGACTGGTTTAAGTCATAAATAAAACAGAAGCTTTTCTCTTTTGCAGGACACTTTCACAGCTATAGAACAAAAGCAAAAAATCGTCACAGAAACAATCACCAGCCTGTGAAAAATGCATTTGGAAGAACTGTTTTAGCAAGATGTCTCTCTAAATACATGGTAGGATAGATAATTTATGTTGGAACTATGGCTAGCTGAAACTTTTGTGCCAAAAACTATTTGGATTTTCTTTTCAACCAACGATCAAGATAAATCAAGGCATTTCATCAGACAAACTGCCTTAAGTTCTCATTCTAATGAAGATTATGATAGCCTTCAGGCCACTAAAAACTGATTAAGGGTAAAAGCTTCCTGTAATTACACATCAGGTAAGAACAATGTATTTACCAATATAAGCATTTATGCCATGTACTCTGACAGACCAGACAGCTTCTGAGGCAAGTGGCCCAGGTTCTTATGTCTAGGGGAAACACCTTCCTACCTCCTAAGCTCCACAAAACAGATGCAAAGATCCAAAATTCACCTTTGCCAATGTGCCGCCTGGTGTTCTCAATGGTGGAGTTGCGGTTAACATTGGAGAGCAGCCCCAGGCAAAATCTGTTCTTGTTGTTGGAAGGATCAGTGAAGCCATCTACCAGGACACTGGTGGAAGAAGCATGGAATGCCTCCCCAACGCGATTATTCAGCTCATAGTAGACAATGGAGCACCAATGCTTTGGCTCCTCATAAGCAACTGCCTGAACATCTGAAAAGCAACAATGGAAAGGTTACAATCTAACAGTGCCAGAATACAAGCCTGAGATGTGAAGATTCATAAATCTGCAGGTTTTGACTTAAGATCGCTGAAAGACGAGCCAAACATAAGCAACTGCAGCTAAACGAAGGCTCTTCTACCTTCAGTTATTTTTTAACTTTTCATAGCTACAGACATATAATAGAATAATTTCACCTCAACTTTACTTGCACAAGACTCACAAGTGACTAAGTTTAGCACTAGGTATCAACAGGAAAGCGCAGAAAGCTCCTGGAGACATACCCAGCAGCGCTCCATTTTTTACTGTTGCATTTTTTACAACACACTATGGTGTGGGCCCACACAGCAGAGAAATGCTACAATTACACAGCTCAACTGTGTTTGCAGTTTAGCAAATGAACTTCTACTTCATTTTACTCAGCTATCAAATTACAAGTCACCTCTGTGCTTACTGCTACATTGTACAGTGACAAGGAGAAACAGCACCACACAACTGCACAAGAGACCATTTGTAACTTTGGGCACCAAGAAGTACAGTGAGGTATCTTAAATATGCAACAGATATATATAGCAGATCAATCATTCAGCATTCAGGGCAAGCACAAATCTTCCTCCTGGGCTTCTTGGGGAGAGGGTAGAAGGCTTCAAAAACTAAGAGACATTGACATTTGTCTGCAGAACATGCATGAAGCATATCTTCAATATGACTAGATACTGCTCGGGAAGGGAAGCTGAACTAGGGCAGAATGCGGAGGATCCTAACAGTTATGCTGGGCTGAGGAGTAGATGAAATGCAGGAAGTTATCTTTAGTCAGAACCTTTTACTCATCAACTGCCACCAAACACAAAATCTGCAACTGCTCATCACCAAAAGAATTACGTGTTGAATAACAGCAAGGATTTCTCAGAATGTGGTCTTCCAGACTCTGGTAACAAGAAGCTCCTCCTCAACAGCTCCAAATGGAATCTAGGAATTGTGCAGGATTCTGACAGGAAATTCCTGGTTCACAAATTCTACCCATCAAGCTCTAGAAACAAATGTTAAGTCTTGAGGTAACACATGTGACTGTGCACAGGGAATAATTTCTCCAGATTATACTGAAGGTCTTTACCAAAAAGTTTCCCAGTAGGTGTCCAACAATAGCACAGGCTTCTTCAGCTATCTCCACCCAGTGCACTTTCTTTCAAGTGCCAAATACAGCTATAGATTATTAAACCGCCTCCAAATAAAAGGAGGCTAGCAAAGGGATGTGGTCGCTTTCCGTGGTTTCTTTTAAATGAAGGAGACTATCTCTATAAGTAGCCCAGCTAGACTTGCTGCTAAGATACCAACTTTGCAGATTAAAGCTCCAAATACAGGTCAAAGTACTAAAATGAAAATCAGACTGGTATTACAGGAAAATTTGTTTCTCTGGCCAGATGTTTCCTTCTCCCAGCCCAAAGTCTTTACTGAAATCAGCCTAACACCAGTGTTCATATTTCCCTCTGTTCACTTATCATACCGCTACAAGTTTTTTGACATATGCAAAACAAAAAAAAAAAGTACCCCCCCTCAAAACAGCAGTACATGACAGATACAAAAAGGTGGCAAATAATCTAAAGCACAGTAACAAATACTACATCACTGTGCAAAACTTCTCAGCATACTGTCTACTGCTGAGCAATAACTTGCTTAAAACACTGGTCAAAAGGAGCTGATCTTTCCTGATACCCTAGCACTTTCTATCCTTTTACATTACTGAAATAAGAAAAAAAAAAAAAAAAATCAGTCATTAATTATTAGTAAGAGTTTACTACACTTTTAATTCCCATGAAGATGCCAGCAATTATCAAAGCTGCAGCTTTGCCCCAGTTCTCAAAGTCAGGAAGAAATCCTGCCAGCTGGCCATTCTTACAGAGTGAATCATATCTCTCTCACACAGAGTTCATACTAACTTCCTTACATTTGCTTTAAGTCATGCAGAGCAGGTGCGTTTAGTCTCTCTATTCCCAGCATGGGCCAACAATGGAAATTACCCAACTTCATTGACAGGATGCAGCTTGTTAAACCAAATCTCTTAAGACTAACAAATCACCATGAAGAACATGCTCCTAAAAAGTTTGCAACAGAAATGCTGCAGTACGTTCACAGTAAAAGCTCTTATTTTACAACCTGCAGCAGAAGAACAATTACAGCGTATGAATAATGAACATAATAAGGCATACAGAAGTAAAGTTTTTGGGGGGTTGGGTTTTTTTTTTTATGAAGGTACAGAGATGAAAATCCATTGTACTAAACTACTAGGAGGAAAAAGTACTAATAAAATTTTTATTTTGAAATGGCTGAGTATTAAAAAAGCAAGAGGAAAAATGTAAACCCTCTTCTCATTATCAACTTTCATATAATAGAGGAATTCTACAGTACTTGTGTATTTAATGAGAAGGACAAACATGCAAAGGTCTACAGTTAGGCATAAACATTGATAAATGTAGTCTGGTCTAGCAGGGACTATACACATGCACAGAATGTACTGGACCAGCAAAAAGTGGAAATGCTACAGATGGGTTTTATCACATGCAAAACTCATTCGACAGAGAGAGTAAACAGGTTAGGAAAAAAAAGCTATCCAAATTGTTCTGAGCAGGCAAATATACTTCCTGAAACTAGACATTAAGATTAGCAACAAAACAAGTTTTTTAAAAAATGAATTAAACAACAGTTAAATTGTTCATATGCTTGTTATCTTGATAATCATTCTGGCACAGCATCCAGCTTGCTGCTCGTTCTTGGCATGGGCCACAACTGTGTAAGCTCATATGTTCTCTAAAAGGGCTATTTCTCACAATGTGATGAATGCAATAAATCCATTACTCAGCAGTCACGGCTGGCTGCAAAGGCTTTAAAAAGCAGCGTGTAAAAAGATGTCTCTGTCATAGTACATAAAGCAATAGGGTTTTTTAAATACAGATTTAATACAGTCTGCAATAACGCCACACCTCAGGCTGGCAGTTCTGAATTCTGAACGAAGTGTTATCCCTGCATGACTGAAAGATGGAACCAAAACGGGGAGAGAGGGAGTAACAACACAAAACACAAAAAAAATTCAAATGCTCTTATGAGCAGTAGAAGGGTAAATTATTAAAAGCAGATCATACTCTTTAAGGACTGAAGTTGAGAATTTGTGACAAAAACATAGTAAGAAAGGACAATTTTATGAGATGTACCATCTCAGAAGAAAAAACAGGTATTCCAGTTGCCCATGTAAAATGTCTTTGGGCAATTACGTAATTGACAATATTAGCATCCATCCTCTGATCAAGTCTTTGCTTGGAGAACTATACTTGACCTTATCTACTCCTATCCACAATTCAGTAAGCTGTATACAACATCACCATGTTGTTCCAACAAATCTATGGAATTGTAAGAAAAAGAGTCTTTTCCTTGCATGTGTACAACTTGAGCAGTACATGCAGAAATGTGCAGCATCACAGGAATTATTCTGTTTGGTGCTTAGTGGAAACTGCAGATACAAAACAAAATTATTTTGGTTGTTGAGTTGGTTGAGAGTAAAAAAGCAATAAACCTCATATGTTTTACATTTTTTAAGAGTCACGTGCTAGCTTCTTGTGCTAAATAAATATTTACATTCATAAATGTTTATCTCCAGATTTACAACAATGGGAAAAAATTACATGGCTTTTTTTTTCCTCTACAGCTAAAAATGTTCATAAACCAACATACACCCAAAGCAGAAGATGAGAAGGAAGTGTTTTTACCTCCTCTGTGTATGTCAGGGGGAATTGTGGGTGCCATCATGTTGGTATCCATTGGCTGGGAGGTATCGTGTGTCATCTGATCTTCCGGAGGCAGGTAAGCAGGAGGAGGGGTATCAGCTAAATATAGAAAAGGCAGAGATATACAAGTCCTTTCCTCTCCTTAAAGTATATATACATAGCCACATGAACAGTTTTAGCCTGGAAATGCTTCCAGCCTGACTCAGCTATAAACTTCCACCCACCAGAAATCTGAGAAAGCAATCATGGACCTTGAATCAGAAAAGCAAAGAATTACTGTGGATAGCAAGCACAATTGCAATAAAAACAAGTCATGTCCCCCCAGTCAAGCCACAGAATAAAGTTATGTTCCCAGCTCACATTTTCTGCAAGCGTAAAGTGATATATAGACATGAAGGCAAAAGTAAGTCCCAGGATCAGGCCAGAAGTAAGTATCAAATATGGTAATTGTCAACAGAAGTTGGTGCAGAAAACTTTTAGTTTAAACTGTTCTGTTTCCAACATGGTTCTATCAGCAAAGTATAGAAACCAAGATATATCCAGGACCTTCTCTAGACTGGGAACAGTATACAGTGTTCAGGAACCCAAATTCTACAGAAGTAGCTACCTGGGTCTGGAATTTCTCTCAGTGTCTGTTACTGGCTGTGCAATTCAGCCAGTATCTGTAAAGTTTTTCAGATCTCTGGGTAACTGCTTTGCTCATGTTTTGTTTGTTGTTGTTTTTTTTTTATTTTCAAAAGTCAGCCTTGTTCCCCATTAGTGCAAGACAGACAACTGTCAAGAGCTAAGCATCCAGGGCAACAATGTCTTGACCTCTTTTCTAATTCAGTTTCTTCACTGCGGCTGCTGACTTGTGTTCATAGGCATGCGGACAGAACAGACCCTCAAAGATCAAGTGAACTTCCACATGCCAGTGTTCAGGAAGACCTCGTTAGAGAAGCCTTTATCTCTGCTGGAACAGCCCCAACCACACCATTCATATTTTAAAAAAAAATTAAAATCCAACAACAGTAACAAAAAAACACAGCAACAAAAAAAACCCGAACAACAAAAAAAACCACACAACAAAAAATTGAAGAAAAGGCAGATGGTTTTGTGGCAACTTTCACATTTTTTAGAAAATCCAATACAAACCCTCTTTCCTTCTCTCTTGCCTCTGCAAAGTCAGTAGTCTTCACTCACAAGAGAAGAATTTTGAAGAGAAACAACTATCAGCAGCAGAAATCCATGGATGTTAATTTCATGTACTAGAAAACAGATTTTCTCAAGTCTGCCACTTTGTTTACACATATCCTTTCTCAGCCCCCAAAGAAAACATACAAATAAGAGTTTCAGTAAGCATTTGTGTGGAGTCCTCCTCCCAGCATTTAGATCAAGAAATCTGTCACAGACTGCTTCTGCAGTATTTTTATCCATCTGCATGTAAAGACCAAAAACAGACAGCTTCACAGAATTTTCTACAGACATCAGTCAACAAAGAAAGGTTATTACTTTTTCAACTTTAGGAAGTAAAACAACCTGAAGATTTCTTCTCAGGGCCTTAAGGAACTATTTTTCAGCTGAAGTGTATTTGTTTCTTGAAATAACATCATTATGTGAATAAATTGTATCAAGTAGTAATAGCATGATACCATTGAGAAACATCCTTCTGCAGAATTAAAGCCTTGTGCTGATTTTATGATGAACTTTTTCATAAGCAAGGGTGACCTGTAGCATCACATCTGTGCATTAAACACTATGCTTTGTGGGCTAAATTGTTGAACCAGTTCCCAAAATATTTTGAATCCCTGCCCCAGAATAGTTTTACTGTAATGTTTTAACTGTTTGAAAGAGATACAATATTAAAACCCCCAATATTATTAGTAGACAAAGTGATTATATAATCTTTATTACCTTACATCTCTCAGCTCACTACTGAACACATGTTGGCTGATAACTTAGTATTATTAAGAAAAAAAATATCATTATACCAGTGATGTGCAACCACCTTCTCCCTTCTGTAGAGGAACCAAAGTTGACTGTACCTGGCATCTGAAAAGGACTTCCTGGGTCTGAGCTGGCTGGAGAATGTGGGTAGGTGCTACTGCTGCTTCCAGGCGAGTTTGGATAGCTGCTGTTGGGCGAGTGAGGGAAAGGGTGACTATTGGGTTGCTGAAAAGAGTCCGGGAAAGTAGCATTGTGCGGCATGTGGGGCTCATTTTGTCCCAGGTTGCGAAACTGGGCCAAGAGGCTGTGCTGAGGGTTGTACTCGCTGTGCCTTGGAACCAACACTGGAGGAAGGACTGGAAAAGAAGAAAGAGGGAAATGCCACAGTGTTAGACACTCAGTTCTGGAGGACTAGGCTATACAGGGAAAAACAACACATTCTTCTTCCCCTAGGGCATATTCACATCTGTCTTAAAAATAAGGTAGTCAAATCCAGGAGCACAAGTCTAAGCAAGAATTCTTTTCCTTATATTCAGTTACTGCATAGCTCAAATTCACAGCCATCAAGCTAGCTACCTGGTTTGCCAGATGGGAGCTTCTTTTCACAGAGGGCCAGTGAAGAAGATCCAAGAACAAACCACAGTTCTGCATTTTAGCTTTATTCACACAAAGAAATGCTGGGAAGTAAGTGCCTTACAATGCTGACATGCAGTTCATTTTGCTGCATTTGTGATCCTGCTAATCACATAATGGCCTGTAACCCAAAACTCTGCTAATAAGGACAGGTATTTTTTCTGAAGACAGTACTAATACTAACAGGCCTTGAACTCAGTCTGGTCTCAACAGCTGCAATTTTATTTTTAACCTGGGTTATGTTCTTACAAGTTAGTATCAAAACACTATTAACTCTTCAAATCAATTTACAAAATGTGCAATTTTAACAAAATTACGTAGCTAAAAAAACAAGTGAGCAGCAATCGAGCTCCACTGTGTGCTGCTATGGATCAGAGACACATACATCAAAAACTACTGGTCTCACCACACCCCCACAGCCTCCAGAGGGGAATGAAAGTCTTTAATTGGAAATATGAACACGGTACCAGATACACTAAAAGAATCAGCTCCTTTTCCAGTGCCTCAGCTTCTATCTTTGAACTCCCCAGAGCAAAGTCTAAACTACTCAAAGGATTATAAGGCCATCTTGTTACAGATTAAGATTTTTGGGTGATGAGGGGAAGAGGAGAGCAATTGCAGGGAGAGGGAGATCCATGGAAGACAAATTAAAAAGAAATAAGTTAAAAAAAAAATTAAAAAGAAATTTAAAAAAAAGTAAAAGAGAAATTAAAAAGTTATTGCCCTCCACATCTTTCCCCCTTCAGCACCTCCATTTCCCAGCTCTATGGCCTGGCAGGACTGGAAAAAATCCCACAGGATAGTCTGTCTTCCAAGGAAGACGCCAAAGACCCCACAAAAACCAGCAAAAGCAAGGCAAGCCATCTCCCCCTCATGACTCTTGCCCTGTCTCCAACACCTGATGGGCACACAGAAGACGAGCAGGAGCATGTTTACATGACAAGCCTATACAGACATAACTATCACTCAGATTAAACAAGGCGTTTTGAAGACAGATGCTTCACCAAAAGGCTGAATTACAAACTAATTGCAAAAAATCCCCAAACATTATCTTGCCAAGACCAACAGTTTCTTCCAAGATACTGGAGCATTTTTATTCTTCCAGTATGTTGCTTACACAGAAGCATTGAGGTTCTTACGGGAGTGTTCTGGAGTCCAAGAGTACCAGGACACAGCACAGACCAGGCCTGAGACCTAGGTTCATGTTGAAAATGGATACAAAAGTATGCCACACACAACATTCATTTTCTGTTCCTAAAGCGAATCATGGATTAACAACAACCACCTAAAAAAACCCCACAAACTCCACAACAAAAAATAAGCAGCAGCTTTCCCTTATTCCTTTTTTTAAAAAAGAGAAATTAAGCCACCACATTTCTGCCTGCTACTGGCATTCATGCATTAAAACTTTGTCTGCAGAAATCTTCACCAAACATACACTGGGGAAAAAAAAAACACAACAATAAAAAACAGCCCCTCACTACTGAAATTAAGGCTGCCTGTTAAGAGTCAGAAGCAGGTTTTAAAGATTTAATCTGATGTCTGACTTTCTTAGAGGAGCTTCACTGAGTTCCCAACAGATCTCAAATATTTGAGGCAGATGTCACCCAGATTTGTTTGGATGTGAAAATTTTAACCAACTCTACAAGGAATATACAAAGTTCCTAATGGTGGCATCTTTTGAAATAAAACACATTTATCTGCCATTCTACGGAAGCTCTCAATTGCAAAACACCCCAGGAGAAGCGGCATCTCCCTTGGCTGTGTAGACTGTCCCTTGCCTCTAATACAACTATTCTCACGTCACCGGAAAAAGCCATTAAAAAAAAAAAAAAGTTACTCAACATTCAGATGGTTAACACTAACCCCCTCATTCACAACACAGCAAATGTCAAGCTCAATCTCTCTCAATATTAGGATCTCTCAGAATTAAGCTTGTCCTTTGGCAGGGAGGTCAAGCACTTTTTAATTGTCAGTCAACATTGCTGGGCTAATAAATTAACAGTGAAAAAAGTAACAATGAGATCATGTGTTAAAAAGTATTTTCCCTTTCCTGTCTTTATGATTCTTCCTTACTTTTCCAAGTACTAAAAAAACAGCTTTCCTCTCTCTTTCTTTCCTATGGATGAAGGTCAAACCACTAACTTTTCTGAAGCTCATTTGTGCAGAAAGTACATCACCTACCTTTCCCATCCCCTACCTCACATTAAACAATGACACACATGACATCACAGGAAGCCACACGATTTATAGCATTTTAAAATAGCAGGAGAACAGGATACTTTCTGTATGCTTTCTGTAATTAAAGTAAAGCTGTGCCAGATTTTGCCAGGGTAGATGCATGTTTTCTTGGGCAGAAGCACTTGCGAAGTGTAGAAGGACTGGAAACAAACAAACAAAAAAACCAAAAACACCAAGTCTCCTCTTCCCAGTTCTCCCTCGTGCCTATATTTTTTGTCCAAATACTTTAACCCAAAATAATTGAAGAGCAACTTCTTCAAAATACACATTGAAAAGGGAGAAAGAAGGGAGAACACCACAACTGGTGTTGATATAGCATGCAGTCTCAAAAATATCACTGCAGAATTCACTTTGAGTGCTGCTCCTAATTCTCATCCTCCCTGCACACATACAACCTTAAACAAGGAGAAAAAGCCCTGAAAGGCCACGTCAGGTGGGATTGAGACTACAGGGCCAATTAGTCCAACTCCAAGACAGTCACTGACTGCTATAATCTGATCTCTTTGCAGGCTAGCTGCCCCTGCCGGAGTCACACAGGACTTAATTTGCATGCTGTTCACTCAAGAGTGAAGACCTAAGTAGGGATCAGGCCCTCCACAAGTATGGAAGGATGCCAGGAGTACAACCATAGGGTGGGATGTATACCCTTCTTGCTCCCCTTGCCCTGCCTAAAGCCCTGAGCTTCTGATCAGGTTGCAGGCCTCAACCAGATGGAGTAACAAATTACTGAGGCTCAGTACAGCAGGGGAGGAGGCTGATCTCTGCTGCAGCTGCCAGCTCCAGGAAGAGGCATAACTGAAGGGGAAAAAGCACAAGACAGTTACTCAGTGCTAAGCCAGCCACACACCTGTTACTATAAAATAATGAAGCAGAGCACATCTTTGCTGTGCAGATCTCCACAGGACACTGCTCTAACAGTTAGGAGACTGAACTTCTCCCTTTCTGCTTACCTTCTTCAGCAGAAAGGAATACAGTGTTTATCTATGGTATAGATCTATACAGTAGGGATGTGTGTATTTAAAGGAAACATACTATTAAATACACTGTTTTCTTTAAAGGCTTCTGCAATAGATTTGCAAATTCAAGTTCATTAAAACTGTTAAAACCAGTTAATGGAGTAGAACCACAAGTCATCTGACAGCTTGATTTCCATACTTTCACAAACACCAGATTAAAAGGTTTTACAGGCTATATTGTGGCTAAATTCTACTCCAAGATTTTGCATACATGTGGAACTAGAGTTGACAGTTCATACATGAGAACTAGCAGTAATGCCACTAGTAGTGATTGAACAGGAAGGTAAACCACCTGGAAACAAGGCTGGGTATGTTTGTGGAAATGTAACTAAGAAAAGATCCTGCATCTGTCAAGACAGCCTGGGAATTAGGTAGCTTGTTTTTACCATGCAAATAACACCCAGAATATACCTGCACCAAAGAAGTGGAGCTGTATTCAAGAAATTACAGCTACAGGGCAACTTTACCCACAGGATTATTACATCTAAGAGCCAAGAATGCTAAAAATACAGAAGATAGACCAAAGACAGCCTGGTTATGCAGATATATGTTTCAACTAACCACACCAAGAAAAAAAATGCTTTTATGAAAATGTAATGGTAGTCTTTGAAGGAATCTAATGATCTCTAGTCTTCATCTCAAGCATGTCACCCTGTTCTTCAGAAATCTAACAGGTCTGCTGTTCTAGAGTAAAGATCTCCTTGGGCTTCTTTTTTGTTCAGTTCTCCCATTCTGGAGGTAATGATATGTGAATATAACTTTTTTTTTTTTTAAGTTTCTCTTCACAGAAACTCTAATCTAAGCCAAAGGACCTGCTGTACCTTCAAAGGAGCATACTTTCTACCCATATGGGTTTTGGTTATCTTACACAAGCCCAGATGACAGCTAGTTCCTCCTGAAGGGCTTGTGTTTTTCCTCTTTTGTATATTACATGAAGATTTAGGTATGTATCTCTCTTTACATGTCTGGAAATTGAACGACCAAGTAATAAAATACAACAAGAGGCCACATATAAGAAAGCAGACTTTGATCATCTTCCTTCTCAAAGTAGATTCTGCTTCTGTGAGCCTTACAAAATAAAACAAAAAAATTAATTTTTAAAAAAGGAAAGAAATAAAAAGATGAGCAATTGCTGCTGCAATTTCTGCACTTAAAAATCATGACAACTTGGTCAACTTATGTTCTGTAGAAGCTTTTGTACAGGCTTACACCACAACATAGCTCTCAGTTCTAATGAAGACCGGAGGACACTATCATTAGACAGTACACTTCAATTTTGAAGCACCATATAGCTGTATTTTCATATGAATTTATGCAAAGCCACTTAAGTTTTACTAGCAAAACAGAACTGCTGGTTGGGAAGGAGAGAAATCCTCAGGCATCAGTTCATGCTATCTGGAAGTGGGTATGAAAGAATGGGGCAGGGGGAGGGACTTGCAGCTTGTACTCTACACACTAGATAAAACTTTGTCCTTGCAGGATTTTCTAAGAAAAATGCCGAATTACGAAGAGGGAAAAAACCCCACAACACACCAACAAAAACCCAAAAACACAGCAGCAGTGCTAAACTAACAAATTTGAACCCTCCTAAAGACTTCTAGCCTAATTTCCTGCCTTTGAGGCCACAGCTGCTGAAGTTGGCTGTGGCATCCTGGTGAGCAGTCCAGTCCCGCAGTGAGAACAGAGCAGGTACCGACGTACGCTCAGCTGAACGTGCTTAGTTTTGCTTGCTCTCTGTAGCATCAGAGACTCACTGAAGCATGCTGACTGAAACATCTTGCCAAGATCTTGCTTGTAAACAATAAAACACCAAGTAGAAAGAAAACCTGTAATGTCATTAGGTTTTCCTGTGTTGCCTAAAACAAGACCTGGCAAAACTAACTATTCTTTGACCAGAGGACAAGTTCCCACATACAAAGACACATGTCTACACTTAGGATAGGGTTTACCCTTGGTTAAAAAGAAAAAAATAGCAAAAGCAAACTCTAATGATCTAGTTACTTTATGTTGTTCCAATTCCATCAGTCTTAAGCAAGGCTGTGCTGTTGGCTGTGGTAGCACAGCTTTGCTTTACTGTTTTCTCAAAAGCAGAAATGGCAGCCTTTTAGACTTTCAGTCCAAACCTATGTTTTAGCAACAGCAAGTGAAAAGCCTCAATAACAGCTATTCAGCAGCCTGGTTTGGGTGGCAGACAGACAAACATGCCAGACTTTCTATTCCAGGAGAAAACAGAATGATGTCTTGTTTTCTCAACTCTTACTTCTATTTCACAGTTTCAGTAAACCCCAGAGCTTGATTTGGCATTTTACATAGTTATAACTGAAGACTGTATTAAAAAAAAAAAAAAAAAAAAAAGGCAAACCAGTTGTTGCTTTAGTGACTTTTGTTTTACATCAGACATTTGATCTAAATGCATTTGGCAAGTAACATTAGTACATTTCCTGCATTGCAATATTCAGCTAACATTAGATTTTATTTGCGGATGCTCTGATAAGCTAACATGTTGATTAAACTGACATTTGTCAAGGCTAATTTCAGAATTTAGCACTAATTGTATGCACATTAGTGAAGGAGTTCTTATAAGCAGATTTGTAGGAGAAGTAGTCCTGATACAGGAGGAAGTTACAGTGTGATAGTGTATATTAACTCAGACATTTACACAGACCAGAGTTCAAATTACCCATCCAAATGCTATAATCACCACCCTACTGAGTAGGTTAAAGCTTGAAAGTCTAGTCTTTTAAGTAAGAAAAAAACCACCTGATTCTGGTTAATTTTAAAGAAAGAAGAAAAAAAGAAAGATGCAAACATATCTTTCTTGACAACTTTTATCCTTTTATTGCAGTTCATTTTTCTGACGTGGTGAGGTTAGACAAGGAGAACCCCGCTGTTGGACCATTCTGGCCTTTCTGCCTCCATATTTCAATTCCTGCCCCACAGGCTGCTTATGGTGTGGAATTCTAGAACTGAATTCTACAAACCTGAAATGAAGCAAGCTTTATACTACTTGCCAAGCAAACTGGCAGTTGCTTGCTATTTTGGGGAACCATACTGTAATTGTGCCCACCTGTTGTAGCACTATTTTTGAAGTTACACCCAACAGCAGCACTGCACAGTGATGCAGCCCGCTAGAGAAATCCCACAGGAACAAGTATTTTTCTAACATGGTTCTACATATTAACTCCGAAGGGACACCTTGGTTTTCCTCTCCCTTGCATCCCCCAGAGCAGCCTCCCTTTTGCCCTGTCTCTCCTCCCTCTGATGCTGGTGTTATCCCTCCCCAGGCCTGGTGCCACAGGAGTCACGCTGGCAGCTGCTCTGTTGGGACCCCTCCAGCCTGGGCAATCAAAGCTCTTCCATCTGGTCGAAAACAGCTCAGAGGATCTCATGACAACCCTGACCCCTGTTCTCCCACGTGCTGGTGGGGGGGCTGGGAGCCACCAAGCAAGCCCTGGGACCCCAAAAGGCCCAGCCAGGCAAGCCTGAGGTCCCAAAGGGACTCACCGCTTATTCTCAACTTTTCCCTCCTGGCTCCAAATTTGATCTGGACAGACTTGAAGCCACCTGCCAATGTGATGGTCCCAGGAATTGCACTTGAACCCTGGTGCTTATAGGGATACTTAAATGTAGTGATCCTAGGCTGGTCCAATACAGGGCGATGAGATGGGGATTAGTATCTGACCCATTTAATTTTTCTGCAAAGTACCGAGAGAGAGAAAGCTCGCAAGCATGCAGACCAATATACACAACCAAACACCTGTGTGCTTTCAAATAGCATTAGAAAGCTACTTTAAACATGCCTTATTTTTCTTTCACAGAGGGCCAGAGCTGGAGAGTTGTACAGAAGAGCATTCAAGGAGTATTTACTTCTGGGATCGTATGAGTCTAAACCTGCCTTATACAGGATTTCTACCATTTCAAGTTTCTTTCTGCAACCTTGGTGCCTGCAGTCAGTGTGCAACTTTATGGAGACAAACAGCAGAGGAGATCAAAGACAAATACGAAAACAAACAGGTTAAAGTCACAGGCAAGGAGTCCATGCAGGGAGCAAAAACAGCACGACACACCTACCACTCTCCTCAGAGCCTGGGGACCTGGCCTGTTCTCATGGCAAAAAGCAGCTGTATATTTAGGTAAAATATTTCTTGCCAAAAAAAAGCTTGCTGAAGCTGACATCCACAGTTATAATGGAAAGGAACATCATCATCTTCAGGTAGAATTGAAAAGCCAACCATCCTGGCAGTGGATTCGTCCACGTCCATTTGTGCACAAAAGAGCAACCACTGCTCAGCTCCCAATTTGGGTGGAACACAGGCACCATCAGCTTCAGAAAGCCAGCCCTCCGAAGAAGATGAAGTTTAACAGAGGAAAATCATACCAATGCAGTTATTTTCTGCCTCTAAGTGTCTGTGCCAGATCCCGAAGGAGGTATCAGCTGGTTCTGGACAGTCTCAAGAGACAGCATCCAGTTGCAAGGTGCCAGGTAGCCATTTACATAAACACTCTGCAGTTTCAATCACTTCCACACATGAAGCATAAAACGGAAATTAATTTCTCTTTTGCCTCCTTCGTAACACATTATAAACTCAAATCCTCTTTAGTTTAGTAGGCTGGTGAGCAAGGATGCTTAGTAGAGTCAAACTAATACAATTCTCCATCAGACGGAACCGAGAGCTAGTATTCACTACTACTTCAAGAAAATTAAATGCTCCATTTCTTTATCTTTCTTCCTTTCCTTTAGATAAGGCAAAAACTGAGCCTCCTTCCCCAAAAGCCGTATTAGAGGTAAGATTTTTTTTTTAATAAATCAGTATCAATTTAAGCACCTTTCCATCCTCCCTGCTCCCTATCCCATTCCTTCTGTTTTGCTGTTAAATCAAACAGGATCTAGACTTTAGAAAATATTTTGGTTTTCTCCCAAAATTCTGGATGACATCTTTTACCTGATCCCACTGACATAACTGAGGACAGAGGCAAGAAACAGAGGTTTTTATCTTCAGAGAAACTAAAGGAATAAAAGAAGGGAAGAAGTATCTCAGGAAGGACTTCCAAATAGCATTTCACACATGCTCCAGCAAAACCCAAGAGGTCATTTGTGACATTTTCAGAGACGTGAGGAACATCATGTTTGCTTTTTCTTCACAGTCTCTCTTGATCATACTTCAGGATATTTCCAAAATTCATATGTGCCTGATTTCCAGATAACTCTATACCAAAAAATGAAACTGAGGAGAAACAGCAGATTCAGAGAAATGAGCACACCAGTTCAGCTGAGCGTGCCAGTTTTTAAAAGGCATCAAATTCAGACCCTGCCCTCCTTAATTAAAAGCTTTGTTTTGCCTTGCCAAGGCAGAAATTTGACAGCCATTAACTACGCTGCACGAGAAATAAATCTGCACATAACAGACATACAAAACAGCAGGCGCGAGCTACTGTAGTACATCTCAAGGAGAGATTTCTTCCTGGCAGTTGAATACAAGGTTGATATTCCCTTCCCCAGCAACAAAACAGCTTCTACTTTCTCCTCGCATTTCCCACCACCTCCACTCCTTCCCACATGTCCTCCGCAGGGCTGTGTTGGTACAGATGTTCCTGCAGCCACACAGCGAGCCCCAAAGCTACTCTGATCAGCCTGGGGGATAATACAGCAGGGGAGGGAAAAAGTGACTGTGATCTGGTTCAGCAGGAGGCCACAAAAACAGCTGTGCTCGCACAACAGTGAGCAAGAGCTGCTTATGCACGCCACCATGGATTGGGTCTCCACCACCTCGGGTGTGGCTTGCTGATACCAGGCTGACCAAGTGTCACTGTCCCAGCAAGGCCACCCTTCTCACTTCCACCCCATGCCCCCATGTTGCCTTGCCCCCATCTGACTCTGCAGCAAGTGAGCTGAGGGCACTGAGCTTGCCAAGCTAACTGTTCCAGAAGTTAGTTTTCTGTCTTGTTCAGTCTTCTTGATCAACTTGCCGCAGGATCAGACAGACACCCGTGCTGAAACAGAGCCTCCAGCTCAGGTTACGCACGAATATGGTACCACAACAACACACCCAGGTGCCTGCCAGATGCCACATTCCCCTCCCTGTGCAGGGGCAGAAGCAGGAGCACAGCCTATGCTCTGGGACATCTGGGAGGCTTCTGAGAGTTTTTCACCTCCTCTCAACTGTTTCCAACCAGTTCCTATCTAGCTTGGCCAAGAGAAAATAATTGTGTTGGGATTCAAGTGTAGCTTTGTAGCTGGCAGACACACCATAGGGTTCCAATTCTCGTATTTTCCAAGCTTACCTTCTCATACCAGGACAGAATAAGGTATCGAAGTAGAAAAACAACACATCCCTCTGACACAGTGAAAAGTTGAGACACGTTCATAGCACTAACTTCCCAACATAAAGCATTACCTGACTTTACATATTTGAGGAGTGACCATTGATTCTTTTTCCTCAAAACTTACACAACACTAAAATAAATCACATGACAACCAGCAGAAGAGTGAATGTATAGATGCCATCCCATGCATGCACTGTATGCTTCAGCACTCCAGTAACTGAAATTGCACAAGGCAGTTCAAATATACAGCACACTGCCAAGCAGAGACAGAACCTCACGACATACCTTGCACACAAAATGTGCATCATACACATCTGAGCTTCCAGTTGTGTTTTGTCAAGCTAAAGTACATTTTGAGCCCTCCTGGCTGCAATGATAGCCTTGGAAACACAAACCTTGATATCTGCTCAAGTCTGTAGACTCTTGGAAACAGTGAGTCATGCATGAATTCCCACTACCCATTAATCTCAACGCATAAGCATTTATGCGGCAATAATGGTGTTTTAATGTTCTGGCAAAAATGGGGAAAACAGGTTAGCAAAATTTGGGAGTGACTGTCAGGAAATAAAGACAATGCTTGGAGGACAGCAAGAACAAGGACGGGACAGGAAAAAAGAAGTCATAAGTTAAAAAGGACAGCTCTCCAAGCCAAACAGAAGTTCAGCTACCACCTGTTTCCAAAAGCCAAGCTTCCCCACTCATCTCCATGCACCACCCCTCAAAACAACTGCAGATCTGTGGCTCACTGAATATAAAATTCTGCTCCTTTACATACCCAGCCAGAGACCTCAGTAAAGCCACAGTGGGCTTCAACCCCACTCTTGCATTTTGGCAAGCTGTTAACAATGTAAGATGTGACCCCAATATGCATACATAACCTCGTGCCCCCAGACTGTCATTTAAAAGAGCATCTCAGCAAAAGCTACTCTGGGTTCTGGTCAGCAGCCACCTCCAGAATTTTTTAAGAGCAGCACACTGAGCTTGTGAAAGACTGAATACTTCTGTCAGCCCTGTTAAACTGACTACAGCCCACATACTTACAAGAAAATTGCCCCGTTGCCAATTAGGCAATTTAAAATGGATATCTCATTTTTCCTGAAGAAGGGTACTCTCTGGACAAAAAGGGAACAATTTTATTTCTACCATCTCCAACTTGATTAAGTTACTGTTTTGGGGTTTTGAGTGAAAATTCTGTAGCTACATGAATGCAGAGATTTTTATCTCATCCAAAACCAATTAAAGAGCAATTCAGAATTCAGGCTTATAGTTAATAACTTTTGCTCCATTTCCCAAATACAAAATTCATAAGATGACTTCACACCCAGACCCCAGCTTTCCAACCACTTAAACTACTTAGCAACACTCAGCTAAAACGTATGTTTTATTTAGGCACCATTTGAAAGTTTTATTCTGTTTCTATCTTGTATATCTCATTTCAGTGACAGGACATTTGCAAGTATCTATTTTTAAATATGGTATAAATGGTGCAAATGAGAATGTTCTCAAACTCGGTAACTGTTTCCATGATCAAAGCAAAACGAGCGAGAACACGTCATTTGACATTACTGCAACAGCAAGAGCCCAAGTGTTGTTCTGACAGAAAGAGATGTCTCTCAGGAATCCTAACTTTCAGTATTTTGGAATACTGAATGCAAGCAACTAGTGCAAATATATGCAGACACCTAGCAGTACAATGACACAACTATTATACTATCCCACTTGTGTTTAACATGAAATGGTTAACAATTTTTAAAAAATTTAAATAATTGCTTTTCCAGTGTAGACTTCGTTTGTTCAAGCTTCTTCTGCATAACCACTTACATTGTGGGTATTACCTCTGCCATTCACATGATTTCCAAGTTAATACTAACACACCAAAAGGAAATATTTGGTATCTAGATAAGCACTACATGTTGCAAATCCAAGACAAATCCAGTATTTATCCACAGAAAATCTTCCAATAATCTTACTTCCTCTGTAGTTCGAGTCCATGCCCCTCTGAAGAGACAGCTTCACCGTTTATGAAATGCCTAACACAGATGAACTTCCCAAATCTAAACCAGAGAAGTCTACCCGTACCTGCAGTGCATTTCTACAGATGTCCCTGTACAATCTCACCAGGAGCGGGAGATCAGTGTAGATACATCCAATGACATTTAATCTTAGTCCCTGGAAGTATTCCCTGATAACAAACTTGCATAAAGAAAATTAAGCAGAGATTTATCAAAAATAAGTTTGGCCTTTGAAGAGGAGACAGAGAGAGTGGGTTGCACCTCAAGAAAGAGGTAGGTAAGTGGGCAACAAGTAAGCAAATGGCACTCACAGAACAGCTGAGAGTAAAACTTCACGTATAACCAAACATTGCTATCAAAACTTTAAATTGAGGGTACTATATTCTGCTGTCAAAAATCACCGTCTCTTTTCAAAAAGTCAGATTTGTAGGGGATCCTAAAGACAGTATTATCTTCTGGAGGATGAAGAAACAAAAGTGAAAGAATAATCTGGAAATAATAAGAATACTACTATCACAGTATGTCAGAACAGTTTTCATGCAGACTGCAACAATCCTTTACATTAGCTTGCAGTGCTCAATACAGATTGACTGATCTGCACAATTCAGTAAAAAAAAAATTAATTGGGTGCTAGTGGTCACCAACAAAATCAGGTGATACCAGGCCCAGCATCTTGAGGCATATGCTAAGGCTATGCCTTTGTACAGTGATAAAACATTTACACAAGTGAAGCACTCACCAGAACTGCTAATTAACACATCCAGATAAAATGCAGAGGAAGAATCTGATGTGCAAACAACCCCTTTTTCTTATTTAAGTGGATGAGTCATGTGATTAATTGCCATACTTTGCATTGTTCAGATAAGGTGCAAAGGTATAAACAAGGAAGAACCTACCAGGACTCTCCACCCGCTTGTAATGGTAGGGATTGATGCAGACCTCCTTCTGTTTTGAACCAAAGGGATACTCGCAGCATTCCAGTGGTTTCAGTTCATGATGGCTCTGCAGGTCTGGCCAGCGCCACACTCTACAGTAGATCACGTGCGGTAGCCCTTTCCGGTGGGAAACCTGAAGCCTGCCGTCCAACGAACGAGGAATTGTGACACAGTTGCTGGGCTGACCAGGACAGCTTAATGCTTTTTCCAGCTCCTCCATAGCACCTTTTTTCTTCTTCAGTTTTTTCACTAATGCATCAACGGCTTTCTCTGCCCATTTCTCTTCTTCGTCCCCCTGCTTCCATCCCAACAGCCTCTTCACCGCTGGGCTGGTGAAGGAGAATAAACTTGTCACATTCATGGTGACCCCACTGTGGTGATACCACAGAACTAAGCAGGAGAGTCTGTCCTGTTCTTCCACCACCACCAAGGCACAGCAGGTTGTGTCAGTAGTCAAAAGCAGCCTTTCTCAAATAGCTCTGGTCCTTTTTCCTTTTCAGTCCTCCAGTCCCAGGAAGTCAGCACTGACATTTCCCCTTGATGGACAGAACCTTCTCATTATTATTCTAAGCTCTTCTGGCCAAAAACCTTCAGGAGAATATCAGAGGGAGAGAAAAAAGGATTTTACCTTTTAAGTTAACATACAGCAATTAAAAACACTGCTCCCAACCCACAAGAGTGGAGTGACCAAAAAACAGTAACAGTGTATTGACAGCCTCCAGAACTGCGGACTCAAGGTACACCCGATGAAAACTTAAGCAAGAGGGCTCACTGCTGAACCCTATATACCTCTCTGCCCAAAACAGCCCTGAATAAATGAGGTGATCACCCTGGAAAATAATGACAAAGCATAAACTAAAACAAAAGAGGTTAGGGAGGTGGGGGTTAGCAAGAAGAGAGGACAGGGGATAGAAGTAGGTGGTGGGACAATTCCCCATCAGCTTGCATCTCTCATGCAGTTTCCTCTGTGGCCTCAGTGATTTTTTGAGCCACGCAGCAGGGGGGACAGCAAATGCATTTGCCAGCTTCAAACAATACTTCTGCTTGGTGCCCAAGCATGGCCTCAGTTACTACCGTAAGAAGCTTGATAGAAAAAGCCAAAACACAAGAAGACATGGCTGTATTCCCAGACACAGTCCACAAAAGTGCAAGGGTCCTGTATCAGAAATGTAGTTTATATTAAATCAAGCCTAAAACAGACCTTCAGATTTCATCCTTCACCATTAAGTGTGAAGGGTGCTCCCCTATGCCTATCAGCTGTTGCAACCTTAACCAGCAAAATGTCTAAAGGAACCAGTGCAAGATCACTAGCACTTTTTTTCTTTTATTTTACAGAACAGCTGGATACAATATGCCCTAACAGCATTGTGCTATCCAGCCTGCTCCAAACTGCCAGTGATGCAGCTCAAAAAATGACTGCACTAGACTTGTGCATACTATGATCTGAAACAAAACCAGCTCATCTTCACCTCCAACTTACTTCAAGGAACAAACCAAAAAAAGAAGAAAGAAAACTACAAAGATCCTTACCCTCACTCATCTCACATGAGAAAGAAACCTCCACCTTCCCATCCCATGAAAAAGCCCTCACAGTTCATAAGCAGACTGTGAGGGAAAGATATCATTAACTTACTTCACTGGTAACATCCTGACCCTTCCCATTGCAATGCCTGCCTGATGTACTCAAGGACACGTGAAGTGGGAAGGAGGAGGAAGTCTTGATAACAGGATTTTAGACAGCAGAGTGGTCCTCGAGTTCAGGGACATGGCATGGGGATGAAGCAATGGGTGAAGAGGGGGAGGAACTCCACATATGAAGGCAGCCCTGCTTTGAGCAGCAAGTTTCATACTTGCCAGGGTGGGAAGCAGTCAAACGGCTCTGCTGGGAGAAGCAGCAGAGACCCTGCACTAGCTGGGAGGGGAAAATGAGACAAAGAGCACTAAACCACTGACTTTCAAACAGAGCGTGAAGACAGGAAACATATCCTGGACTGGATACCAACAGGTTGCAGAGGAAAGGAAAAGGGAAAAAGGATATGGATGTTTTTCTTGTCATGAAAAAAAGACAAAAAAAACCCCAACCAACCAACAACCTACATACACACAGAATAAAAAGTGTCAGCACACCCGCCTCAAACAGAATTTCACAGTTAAGACTGCAGATCTTAAAATTGTAAATGCTATGCCACATTTACCTTCTTCTATCATGCACTGTAATGGTTTAATAGTGTACTACTACACTTGAAGTACTTCAAGCTGAAAACCATCCACTTGACTTTGTCACTAAAACTATTATCTAATTGCAAAGGTTCTGTTTTATTAGGCTGGGTGTATTAACTACGTTTATGTGACCAATGATTATGGAGTAAGACACAGACCATGTCTATCTGCACTTCATACTGGTACTTTCCAGTTCTTTTATGCTCAGAATTGTATTTGAAATAATTATGTCAACGCAACGGAAGATTTGCATGAGACTGGGGCAAATTTAAGAATGTATTTTGTTGGGCATGCGCTGTACTGTTAAATGAACTGAACTCCATTACTGGCACTAACTGTACCCCAGGTATACTTTATCCTTACTAACACTGTAAAGCATTCTATAAAAATTCTATGCTAATTGAAAAACCATATTGTCAGAGCCACAGTACATGTGCTTCAATGTATTTGTAAGCAACAGTTATTCTCAACTCATATCGTCTGTACCTCAATCAATAATCTAAATATCTTTTTTTCTGTATCTTTCAAAAAGACACAAGTTCCACACACAAATGTTGTAAGTTCCAGTGGTACATCATTAAGTAAAATCAAGTCAAGCTTTTTACTTCATATTCATGTCTTAATAGATGGGAGGTTAATACCAGTGCTTGAAAATACAACCCTAACATGGGCTAGCTAACACAAGCTCTGCAAAGACTAAGACAACATTCAGATGCAGCCCCCAGTAGTCGGACCATGGGAGCAGATTTTTGGAAATTTTTTTATCAAATCCTGCAACACACATTTCCCACTCCCACAATCATACACTCCAAAACATATTTCACCATCACAGTTAAAGGTATTATCTTAACAACTGGGCATCTCTGTAGGAGCAACTCAGGGAAGATAAACACTGAGAGCAGGAGTAGCAGCATCAGGTACAGTATTTCTAGACTCACATAATTGTTTTGGTTGGAAAAGACCTTTAAGATCACTAAGTCCAACCATTAACCCAGCACTGCCAAGTCCACCACTAAATCATGTCCCTAAGCACCACATCTACATGTCTTTTAAATACCTCCAGGGAAGGTGACTCCACCACTTCCCTGGGCAGCCTGTTCAGGTGCCTGAAAATACTCTTGGAATATGCTTGAAGATACACTTGGAAGTAATGCAGCTCAGTATGACCTTGCTGGTTACCAGCCTCCAAGCCCAGGGACTCCTGCTTAAGTCCTGCCTGTCCAAACCAAGTCTAAGCACACTCCAAGCCATGAACAAGCCACAAGATAAAAGTAAAGGAGGAGAAAATCCACAGGCTGCTGTATACTACTCACACTAAGCTCCAATACCAGTATTAAGCTAAAAAAAAAAATAAAGGCAGCGTAGGTGGAGTTTTTTGTTTCCAAGAAGCGGAGAGTGCTGAGCCCTTGCCAGTACATTCCGTTTCCCTTTCTGCCACTCTTGGTTTTTGCAATGCATCATTTCCTGTATTACTTTTGCACAAAGTGGTCTTATCAGCTGGAAATGCAAAATAAAGATGAAACCATGGGTCAGCAGATGACACAGTCTGCATCTTCCCCAAAAGCACATACCCTTCTGGGAAAGTAGGAGTTCATATTTCCAATAGCTGGGTTACCACCAGCCCCTGAAGGGTACGTTTATTTAAGTTGTATAGGTGACACAGAAACCTAAGCCAAACAACAGGACATCCCTCCAAAAGGCAGTCTTAAACCAGTTTAAAGGAAATTAAGTTGTTACCCACTTCTCAGCCAACCTTTACACATCAAAACCCTTGGCACTTTTTATTAGGTCTTCTGTATGCCAATGGATAACTTCAACAAACTTCTTTTTAAATCCCAATGCTGCTTTATTTGTCATCCTTCACTGCTGCTGCCTTTTGTGTAATCTTTGGACTAACATAGAAACCTGCATACAGTTTGTGAGAAGCCTATAAAAAGAAAGTGAGCATTGTATATATAGATGTTTAGCCAGTCTTGTATTTACACAAACACATTTAGGCAAAATGCTTTAGAGTTAAGTTCTACTTTTCCAGCCCTCAAAGAAGAGAGAGCTACTCTGTCAGCAACACTAAGCAGACAGTAAAATATTCAGTGAAACTGCTTTCAAATTCCCACAGGAGATCCCATAGGAAACTGCCCCACTTTGCATAAACTACTGTTTTTGGAGGGGGAAGAAAGGGGTAGGACAATTAGATGATCACATACCAGAGAGGAGGGGGCAGGGGGGGGAGTACAGAAGTAAAACAACTTCCAGCCCAAGTTTCCGGCAAAAAAGAAGCAGCTCTAACTCTTCCACTTATTTAATTATTTGTACTGCAGGCTCAGTAATGCAGGCAAAAAGGATCCTATTAAATTATGCTTAGCACAGTTAGACATAAAAAGGAGAAGGAACCACAGCAAAGACATTTACATAACTGTTAATGGAGAAAACTGTCTAGTCTTTGACTGCATTTTTTAAATTCTATTTATCTTACTCTGTTCAACATACCTCCTCCAAGCGTCCATTACTTATTGACAATATAAAGAAGTAACAAGCAGAGATATTTTAATTTGCTGCTTTAAAAATATCTAGTAATTTCTCTTCTCTGAAAGACCCATCTTTTCAGCAATTCAGGTACTCAGTACAGTATTTAGACCTTTTTATAAAAAAAGAAAAAAAATCAGATTTTGGCACAGAAGCCAGGGAGCTGTCACTTTACTGCTGCAAGAACTGTTTCCACATATTACTGAAAAGCATGCAGTCTGAGCAGCTGTAATGCTAGAATGTGTTACAACAGATTGTGCACCAACTTCCTCTGGCTCCCTGTTCTTGGAGCAAGAAGCAGAAAGTTTTGATTTCTTTCTTCAAGCGATATGACCTGTAAAACAAGAAGCCCAGAGTCTTCTGCTGAATTACTCTGGTTTTAATCAAAGAGTTCTTTCTTTGCCCCTTCTTATTGTAGAAGATTAGCTCTCAGTCATCTTGGAAATATGCATGGACACCTGGTAGAATTGTCAGTGACATTACAATACAAACGCAAAAAGAAAGTAAGTTTCATTTCAAAGTGCTATAGAACTCATTAGAGACTTTCTACAGAACCTGACTTGGCTTCCCTTCTATTTCTGAAAAGGACAAGGAGGAAGATGATGAAAAAAATTAACTCCTTTATATGACTGCTTGGCGTAGTAGAAAGAATTCAAGAAAGCCAAATTTGAACACATCTTGCAAGTCATATCTACACCCTCATTAAAGCACAGCTCCTCCCTGTTTACCAGAAACACTAACATGTACAGCCTCTTAAATGATCACTAGAGCCTTAAATTGTGCAGTTCTCACCAAAGCTGAGAAAAAAATGGTAAGATTTCTAGCTTGCACTGCTGAATTTTACTCCTTCCTGCATTCTGATGCACACAAGACTTCACAAAGTCACAAACTGCCATCTCTTCCTTGAATGCCCACTGCTCTCCTCACCATGCTGGTTTGTCTTGCCCAGACTACAGAAAGAACAAACACCAAGTTTGCCAAGTGACTTGGTCAGGAAGTTGGATAAGCCTGGTGCACAAAAGGGCTCATACAAATAAGACACATCAAAATATACACCCAGGTGTGGATAAATCCCTCCTGGTGTCAGTAGCAATGGGACTGAACTGGACACGTTATCAAAGAGTATCTCTAAAATCGCAACTTAATATCTGAACTCAGGAAGGAACTGCAATTTGATGATTCAGTCAAAATGCTGGCACAGAAGGGATTATAAAACTATGAACTTCACTAAAATTACCTGTAGGATAAATGCAATGTTGTGAACCACAAAATTTGACAGAATAGTGTTCATGAGGTGGTTTTTTTCCTAAATGCTATGAAGGAGAAGACTATTTTTCCACACTCTCCAAGCTGAAGGCCTCGTAAAGAAATCACTAAATTAAGATAAAACTTTCAAAGGAAAAAAATTATCCAAAACAGTTATCAAGAGACAGAATGAACTGCCAGCCATCACAGTACATCTTTAGGGCAAGTTTATCCATGTCACTTGTGCTGTGGGGTATTTAAACTCCACATGCTGTCTCACCAGGCACCAAGAATGCTCAGGAGTACACAAGTGGGAAAGAAGCTCATGAGACAAAACAGGCTAAGTCCTGAAAAACACAGAACAACCTATAAGCCAGTCTGGAACACCGGCTATGGCTTTGTGAACATGGGATGTCTACAATGATGCCATGAGTAGCCTAGCTATTATAGTAATACGTAGTCCTTTTCCAAAAGGTCAAGAAGCTGGGGAAAACAGGAGGTTTTTTTTCCCCTTTCATCATAAAACTCCTGTGTAACAACTCCCTTTTTCCACAAAGACCATTCCCTTTCCTGACTTTTTGAACTGTCTTTAGAAAGCAGGTGTTGTTTACAACAATAACAAACACACATCTGTGTGGGTGTGTTAATACACACAAAGGCAGGATAACTGAAACCTCTTCCTATATTTAGATCTGTCTGGTCAGCTCTAATTGCATAATTTAATCAAAACCCTCTCCAGCGGAAACACATCCATACTCATCACAGGCATCAAAGGAAACATCTTTACAAACTATATCCTTTTACAAACCAACACATGGTCCCATGCCACTTGTCCAATTGTTGAATTCCTCCTTTGGGAAGAGCATGGAATTTTATTTCTTTTTATCAGCTGAAAAAAGCATTTCCCTCCAACTCATCCGCACAGGGTGGGAGGAACTTCCTTCACAGGTGAGATGAGGAAAAATTACTGACATGTAACTCAGGCTTTTTTTTTTTTCTTTAAAAGCAGTTAAAACATACATTTGCGGGATAAGGGAAAACTTCCAAACACAAAAATGCCCATCATCACTCAGGCATCACATTTTTTAAGAAAAG
The DNA here is from genome assembly GCF_020740795.1 of Apus apus. NCBI lineage: Eukaryota > Metazoa > Chordata > Aves > Apodiformes > Apodidae > Apus > Apus apus. The sequence goes on along the minus strand of NC_067285.1, from coordinate 56,318,983 downwards.
CTCACAAAATACAAGATGTGCTTTGTCTTCACACAACAGCACTGTCTAGCACAGACTGCACGAATTTAGAAAGCTGTTTGTCAGCCCCAGCCAGAGTAGTGCTAAGACTGAGTATTCTTAAGGAGGGAACCCCATCAAACACACTCCAGTTGTGCTAAGCTTATGCAAGCCACTGCTCCTACGAGTGATTCATTTTATCAAGAACATGCACCAATACAGTTACATCAGCTGCACTATAAACCACTTCTAAAGACTGTGACCCAGACCTCACTTATCAGAGATTAAGTAAAGATGTTTAGTTACAGCTAAAGATCCCCAGCTTTAAAACAGAATGTTTCACCAAAGCAAGAGACAACAAAAACTGAGAAAGAAAAAATGCTTATTAAATAATAAAATCATTATTAGGTCAAGCCTCAGCAAAACAGAATAAACTGATGAAAATGAAACAAAAAAAAAGGAATGTTGTTAAAGTAAATAAATATTTGAATACATTAAGCCACCATCCACTATTTACACACTTGAAGTAAGAACAGCCTCTTCAGTTTGCCAATATTGAAGACATTTCAGTGTATTTCATGAGATACATGCTTTACCTATTTTAAAAAATAATACCTCTAGCTTTCCTCTTTTTTGCCTTCTCTGCAGAAACTAATGAAGCATTTTTTCCCTTTAAGTGACCTTTAAAACACTAGTTTCACCATGTCTTTAAAACGTCAAGAGACAAAGTGAGAGATCTACGTTAAATTTTGTGAAGTATCCTGCAATTCACAATTGCCATTCTGGACAGAGAAAGTATTTAAAGATAGTACAGCTTTTCAAGCCAAGTTTATACAACCCACAAACAAACATCAAGATTTGAGAGATTTCCACCACCCAAAGAAACACTGATTAATTACAGCATGCCATAAGTGGCCTTCTGAAAACCAGGACTTCAGACAACACTCAATGCAATCTGCTCCTCACCCTCAGGACAGAGAGCAGCAGCTGTGCTACCACATCACAGCAGATGTTCCCTAGGATCTTGGTATTTTTTAAGCCACCTGAACTTGCCAGACCTTTTACAAATGGAAGAAGCAAAAAATTACAGGGTTGTGAGATGCCCCTTCACCTTACACACAAGAAAATAAGACTCTTTAAAGATTACGATTTACAGGCAAATACAAATTTACAGGGATCCTCCTGAGATCAGGTCAAGGAACTTTGGATTCACATTTAAAATACACCAGCAAACACAGAGATCTAGGCTGACCAAGGACCTTACTGGCACGTGAGGTACAAGTTTGAGCTTACCTACTCTAAAAGCTTGAACCATCTTCAACTACACCCCAATGTAATCCTAGAACAGGGTATAATTTCACCAATATTAAAAACTGTAATTGTGAAAGAATAAAGCTATTGACAAACAACTACAAATGCATTTACATGGTCTCCTAATTTTACATATGTTTTAATCCAGACTCTACAGAACCAAGGGAAAAATTCTGGTTCAGCTGAAGACATTAGGAGATCTAGCCTTCCTCTGAACCAGAAGGCACACCTGGAATGAAACGGGTATTGCACACTGTTGTGGCTGGAAGCCAGGCACCTTCCAGACAGCAGTTCACCAATGAAGTCTAAAAGCTCCTTTCTCAGGAGCATTTTACTCCAAAGGATTCTACTGACTTCAACTGGTTTTGCTATCAGGGCAATTTTCCCTGCCATATCCAAGCCTGTAAAACCTCATCAGCAGAAGGAGTACTGTCACAGAGAGTGCTGGGCTGCTGCTCCGACGACAAAGCTCCCGTTTCCTTTGGACAAGCTGCTTCCTCATGTCAAGTCATAGCCTCACCTGCAAGTAAGTGGAGAATAGAACTCTTGAAAGCTACTGATCGAGAGGCAAGTATTAGACAGTCAGAGAGGTGACCACTGGCACAAAGTTTTGCTGGCAGGACAGCACTAAGACAGCTCTGTGAGAGCACATGTCACTACCCTGAGCAACATCTCCAAGCCACAAAGGAAGAGGGAAGTAAGTTAACTTGCCCTGAGCAAGAAGCGATGACCACTGCGGTGAGCAGCCAGAAGGCAAAGGCACCAGGGCAGACGCCGGGGCACGCGCCGGTGCTGCCACACTCACCACAGCCAACAAAACGTGCAGGGAACTGACAAGCACAGATCCAGAAGTTGAAGAAACACCTTCCATCTTATAAGAGCACAAAACAAGGGCATTCCTGCATGTGAGGATTTAGAGAGATCCAAAAAACTGTGGGATGAGGCAAAAGCAGCCACTGTAGCCCTGTGCCAGAACATCTGCAGAATCTCATGTCAAACTGTTTTCTCATATTCCTGAGATCAAGGCTTTGGAGGGTTTTGTACAAAGGCTTCAACCCACAGATAGAAACTGATAGTTCATACAGCACTTGGCAACCACAAAGCTTGAAGGGAAGTGGGAGATATCCTCCTACACTGCTTACCAGGAATACGGAAGTTTTACAACACAAGAAAATGGCTGTAATCTATCTATCTGATCCTCTGGTTATCTGTAAGCTTTTTATTATTTTGAAAGGAGGAATCAAGCCACATAAAGAATTACTCAGTACCCTCTCCTTATCTGTGAGCTTTTGTTATTAACGGAGCTTGTATGATTCTGCATATGGAATTAAGGCAACTTATTATTCATTCCACCATAATTTTCCAAGACCAGCTTAGTTTCAAAATTCAGGTTTTGAAAAGTTGTAGTACTGCAAACTTACAGCTGTGACATGAAAATACAGCATTTCCCAAATACCATGAGCTCTGCTGGGTCAGCAACAAGCTAGCTAAAACAGCCATAATGCTTCCCAAATTTTCTACTGAACAGTCATAGCTGTCCTAGTACAGAGGACAACAGGACTCCAAGCCTTGAGTACATCACAAAGTGAGACTGCAGGAATGAACTTCCAGGACTTGCAGCTTTCCAAAACTACTTACTTCTAGGCTGAAAGCTAGTGCACAAAAAGAGCACATGACGATTTCAGACTCCTTGTCTTTAAGCTGACAATCCAGATGCCTTTAATTTTGGGTATGAAACCAGTACTCCCCAACTCCTAAGGTAAAAAGCCTTTAGGCTCAAATGACCCTGACTGGACTGGAAGATTGAGAACCCTCATGTCCCAAGTCAGGGGAGACAAGAAGCTAACCAAAGGTGTGACAAAACCTTTCTATATTCAGAAATATGAGACATCAGCCAAAGCAGCCTGAAATCAGCGCTCCCACTTTCAAACCACAAGAGGTGCATCAGGTCTGACCACGAGCACAAGTCATAGCTGATAAACTAGTGGGAACAACAAGGACAAAGGGAACAGTCATCCAAGTAAACTGTAGTAAACACCCCTGGAGCACTTATGCCAGTTACATTAGGTGATGTTTTCTGTACAGAACAAAATTTCAAATAAGCCTTTTGCCAAGCCAGAGGAAAAAAACAAATACAGTTGGTTTCCCAAGGGTCTGGATAGTTCTTGGCATAGCAGAATTCTACAAGGGGATGCAGCAAGAACATGATTCCAGCACTGCCAATAGGGGAAATACCTAAAGTTTGTATTTTAAATTGGTAGATACACTCTAATTCCTTGAAGTTCAGAAATATATTACAAAGACACAATCTTTGAAGATGTTAAATAGCTAGCGGTAACAAGAAAGAGTAAGGGGTTTTTAATACGTTTACCATATACCATTAAAATGAGTGCTTTCTAAATTTGAGAAAAGTGGATCGAAATGCAAACATTTCGAAGTGACTTACACAGTAGCTCAGAAATCAGGCAAGCTACAAGCACTACACTGGCTTACAGCATGTATCATCTTCAGGTGCCTTATACTGGTAGTGAGTGGTTTCTCCTAACACCAGCCTGCTTCTACACAAGGTTTTTAAATGGATTTAATACTTAGATTTTCCTTAGTTTCTTGATAATGCTGCTAACAGTACCTGATCTGCCCGCCATTTAAAGTTATTTAAAGTTATTTAATCCTCTGAAGAGGAAAGAGTTTCTACTACTACGAAGTTAATCTTGGAGGACATTCTTTTCCCCACGAGGAAAAACATTTGTCCTGTCTCACACAGAACATGCTCTAGATGTGCTCTGTTCATACGGTTGCATTAAACTAGAAAAACATTTCTAACAGCTTGCAGTTTATACCAGCAAAACAGCACTTGACCAGAAAAGCTTGTTTAAGTGTTCATCCTCACCATCCTCCCTCAGCCCCCATAAAATACGTTGTATCATTAATCATTGTTGTTTTGCTGCCAATATAACTACACTGGGGCTTTGTGACTGACGTAAGTGTTGGCAGTCTAACCTCACCATGCTAATGACCAACCTAAGTATCTGGGAAAAAAACCTGTAAATTAGACCTTTCCTTGGCAAGCATATTAAGGAAGTTTTCATCTGGGAATACTATAGTACTTGTTTATAACTGGCTACCTCCAACAGCTGCCTTAGGCCAGCAGGTCACAGGTCCACAAGCAGATGAGCAGCTCTAACAGCTTGCTCCCACCCAAAGAGAAAAGGTTTCCTTTTACTCCTTTATGCCAGCTTTGGTATTCCAACATTATTTCCCACATCTTACAGACTTTCAAACAATTCACCTTCTTAACCTGGCAAAATAAACAACAACAACAACAAAATATTCTGCAGAACAGCTGGGTCAGCTTAGAGCAAGACAAACACCAAAGTCACCCAGCCAGCATACACTAATAAATCTGTGGCTGGGGTTGAGAGGCCAAACTGTTAAGAATTCTCTCCATCTTGTAGAGCTGCCACCCCCCAAATTTTACATGATATCCAGAACCAAGATTAGCTCACACTCAGACCTGAGTGCATCAGTTGATTTGCAAAACCCAGTCTCACCCCCAGAGCAATGAGCTTTGCCTTAACTTGTTCTGAATAACCAAAGACTCTAGGAAGCAATTCAGCCCTCCTCTGCTAGTACTGTCTTCTACTCTGGGTAACTAGACAGCAAACTGCACAAAAAAAACCCAGACAAACAAAACAAAACAAACAAACAAACAAAAAAAAGTTATTTCATCTCCATCTGTCCAAAAATACCACACACCCTAGAGTTCTAAGCTGAGAGTATTTATACAATATTTTCTAGATTAAATCTAAATAAATCTAATACAACACAGTAAAGAAATTAGAATTAAGTTATCTTTAGTTTTTAAGTTAATAAAGACAAAGACTTTTCCTTTGGCTACTATACCCAAGTGGAAGCGCTTAGTGACACTAGCTAGCATGGATAATAAAGAGCCTGTTATTAGGCATGCCAGACTGTAAAGCCAGCAGCAAAACAGGAAACTAATATCTGAGATGGCAATCTATATGTAACCCGGGTTTTCCAAGACATTCAGCAAGGTCAAAATTCACATTTCTCAAAATAGTATAGTTTGTCACTGTATTCAGCTGCTAAGTAGCAGAACAGGGGATGAAGATACAACCAATGTCTGGTTTATGTATCTAATCTCCCCAGTGATAAGACAGAAGTGTCCGACGACAGGAGGAAAGACCAACAGACTGTGTGAAAGGAGATGAAACTCTGGTCCTGAACCCCAGATTCATTATGAGACCTCAGTAAAGCCACATGAGTTGAGTGTCTCCCTCATCTCAATCTTCCCCCACATTTTAGATGTGTTTGACTCCTGAAAGACACATTTGAAATTAAATCAGTGTGATCACATTGTACATTTAACATTCTCTGAAGCCATCACACACATGTTGTCACATCTATGAGTAGGTCTAGGTAAATTTCAAAGTTACTTTCATTGCTGTTGTGACAAAACAATAATGCTGTTGTCATCCAACTAGAAAAAAATAAGCCATATGGATGCGGTCCTGGGCAACCTACATGGCCCTGCTTGAGCAAGGGGCTGGACCAGATGACCTTCAGAGGCTCCTTCCTATCTTAACTATCCTGTGATTCTGTAAAGTTCTAAAAATGATCACCTACTAACAATTTAAAAACAAGAATTTGGGCCACATTAGAAAAACAACTGGTTCAGGGAAACTGGATAGAACTCTGCTTGCCTCAACATAAACACAAAATCAAATCAAGTGCTAGTAGATAGAAGTAAAGACTGAGCTCTTTTTGCCATACATAGGCAGAGTCACAAGAGAACCACTTTTTAAGGTAATATAGCATTTTCAACAGGAAAATAAGCGTTACAGATTGAGATTCATAAATTTCAACATGCATAGCAGATCTATTCAGAATTCTGTAAGAACAGACTCTCCTGAATCATTATGAAGATCTCAATCACATCACTTTGCTTCCCTGATTTTGACCACCACCAGCAAGTTCCATTTCAAATGGCCTGTGGCCTTACTATACTACTTATAAGAATTTAAAATACAAATCAGGGAGAGCATAAGGCAAAGCAGAGAAAAATATTATGAGAAATAATCCTGCTCCAATTTTTACATGGCTTTCAGAGTATTTTTGAAAGCATCCAGAAGCCTTTTGAGCTGCCTCACTCATCCTTCCTTCACTGCTTGTACCATTGAAATTTGGCTTCATGTATGGTTCCATGCCATTAAAATGCAAGTAATTTGTCCTCATCACCTTTCTTCACGTACAGCTGTGGTAAGAAGTGACTTTTCCATCCCTTTTTTCACTGCTTGTGATCCTGATCTACAGAGGGTCCCAGACCATGCTCATCAGTATAGCACCAGATTCCTCAAGCAGCCATGACTAGCCCTTGTCACGTTCATGTACTGTTTGTCTCCCAGTCTATCTGAAAAGGCAAGATGGATTGACCTATTCTAATATACATGAAGTAAGGTCAACAGAAAACAAAAACAAGAACCATCAGACAACTTGTAGTTGTACTAACCTCAACAGGGAAGGTCCTCCCTAGGTTAAAAGAAAACCAAATCAAAACTACTCTCCTCAAAGTAGATTTCAGTCAGGAAACCACAACAATGGTAAATATATGTCAAACTTTACAGTATTCACATATCAAAAGAAAGACCTTTCATCAAACAGAACTATGTTTTATTGATGAGCCAGTTTTAACAACTTTTAAGGACCTGCAAGTAGAATCTACACTCCTAAATAGGTGCTAGTGGCTAGTAACTTTCTTGTTTCATACAACACAGCTCAGAAACCCGTGGAAAAAAAACAACTGGTCAACAGTGAGTAAAGGTGTTCTGCCAGTGTTTTTGTCCTACCAAAAGGCTAGCAGAGTTTGTTTTGCAACATCTTGGGAGGACTAGAAAGAAGGACAAGGAGCTAAAAAACAACAACAAAAAAAAACCCACCAACCTATCCACTTTCACTATTCTTCTGTTTTGTAACGTACAGGGACACCACAGAGAATTACATCATCGAGTGAAACCATCAGAGATGTCAGTTCCACATCACCTTCCACCCTTTCTCTCACACACACACTTTCAAATTTGTCTTGGAGAAAATTTTTAAGAATTCTCTTTCAATAGCCCCAGGAAAGACAGCTAGTTACAAGCCCCATTTTCCCCCTAACATGTCAGCTGAAAGTCCTCACTAGTAAGAGAAATGCAAGACAAAAAGGACATTGCATTAATTCCTCCCAGCATCAATATTCAAATTAAATCGAAGGTGAAATATATTGGTAGGATAAAGCCAAATATGCATCTCATTAACAGCATCTGATCAAACAGCAGATGTTTCCTCCTCTTGTCATCCTCAGAAACACATTTAAGTGGAAGCCACAATTTGTTGCAACATGATTCCCCAGTTATTTACTTCACCTTTAATCAAAACTGATCTTCTGCTTTCAAGCATCTAGGCAGCATTTAAGTATTTAAATAGTTACGACATATACACCTTAATAAATTTACTCTCAACTATATATAGGTTTAGTCTACCTTTATCTGATGCAAATTTAATTTCCGTAAGTCATGAATGTTAATTTAAGCACAGACAGTACACCTATCAACTGTAAATAACCCTACATATATACTAGTCTAAGAATAAGGTATCTTTAAGATTCTTGTGCTCTGGTTTCATCACATTATTCCAGACAGAATGCTGCTGTTACTGCCAATGCCTTAAAATGCTTAAAATCACAAGTCTGAAATTATTTGTAAGAAAAATAGTCAGTAAATCAGCCTTTCATGTACATCCAGAAGAATGAGATACTAATTTCTAATCCAGAACAAAGTGAGAAAGAAAAGCAAGCAAAATTATGATCAAATGTGGTCACTGCATGCACCAAGCAATCTGAACATAAAGGATTCTCTGAATTCCTAAAAAACTTTTTGACCTGCTACATGAGTGTCAAGTGTTAGTTCTGTGTGCACACACGCGTTTTTGCTTTCATCTACCTAGACAAGTTTTTGAACACATACATAAGTCTTGCAGCCTCCTTAGAAGAAACTCTGTAACACTGTAAACTATGAAATCAAACTTCTACTCAAGCACTAAACAAACCTGTTTTAAGAGGATACATTTTTGGCCTCCCCTCTAACTCTAGCTCCAGGTACTCCAGGTAACAGACCATCAGTGGAAGTTGGAGGGCAGACCTGATACTTCTTACACCCATGCTGGGGACACAAGCAAGGAAACAGTGAAAGGTCTGTCTAGAATCACTTCAGCATTGTAAAAAAAAAAAAAAATATTAAAAATGTACTGGGTATCATATTTCCAAGTTACCCAATACTGTATTGATAGTCCACAGATCACTTTGATCTGGATTGGCGTTTTAATCACCTTAATGACAAAAACATTCAAGTTAAATACTTCTGAATACCATTAAGTGTTATAATTCAAACTGTCTATACTTACTCAGACGGTTGCATGCGCTGCCATGTTGGGAAGAGTGTTCCCTTTATAAGCACAGAAATATGAAATAACGCTTCAGAAATCACTGGTGAACCACATTCATTATTTGCTTACATGCCATTTCAACATAATAGTTGCCTTTGGATGATACTGCTTTGAACAGTGCCTAAATATAATGACTTATATAAAGGCACATTTTAAAATAATTTGTTTCCCTCTTTGTACTCCAGACTCCTCCTGTGCATGCTAGGGAACGGGAGAACAAGATGAGAAAGACTGGTAACATCTATTCTAAAATCAGTCTGCCATTTGCATACCCCATATTGAAACAAAAGAGACATACAGTCCCCAGAACAACCACAGAGCTAGGACAGAATGGCCAAATTGTGCAAGCATCCAGAACAACTGTACTCATCAGGTTCCCTGCACTGGAAAGTTTAAAGGCAGGGGGAAAAGCTTCAAATCTCAAACTAAACTCAGCTTGTACTCAGCCAACCAAGACACAGCACTTTTAAAAAGAGTACAAGCGAGCAAAGGAATCCACACTTGCAGGAAACACTTTATAACTTCATGACGGCTGAACCCAGGAGCTCCATCACACACAGTGCTGCTATCAGGGCAGCACTTTGGCCACACAGCTGTTCAACACTTGCATCATAGCAATCCCACTGCCACATTACCTGATGCACACTCTCCCACCTTCCCCAAAATTAAAACCAAAAATAAAAAAGGACCCATCTACACAACTCAGCAGAGTTCAGCCTCACATGCACTGAATACTTGGCCTCACACAGTCTGATCAATAGTGTGCTTGCTCTTTGTGCCTATTCAACTATGAGGCACTTCCAAAGCTAACACATGCAGACATAAAACTGAAGCAGGGAGAGATCTGTACCATCCGGGTTCATTCTGGAAAACGCTTTACATTCCTCGAAATTAGCCTGTTTATTTCATGAAATGTTTGGCTTCTCTATCCCGCTAAAAAACAAAGACACCCCCACTCGAATACACACAAATCCAAAGCTTCAGTAATGCAAATTAACATTTGTCCGAGGAGGAGGATAGGGATCTTTCTGGCAGCCATTAGCAGCCAAGAGTGTCCTTCTTCTCACTCTTGAATCCACTTTCTGCAAAGCCCTTGACAAAAGCCCAATTTAACATTTTCTGTGGTTATTTTGAGTTTTGAAGAACAGCAGGATTCTAATGGAAGTAGTTAAACAACAGGCTGCAGGGATAAAACTCTATAAATTAAAACATATCAATTTAAAATAACTTCTTTCCCATCCCAAGAAAAAAAAATTATATAAAAAAAATTTAAAATTACAATTTTGACATAAAAATCCTCTATGGTCTTCTAAAGTTACCCACTGTGTTTCAAGCAAAACAGCTAGAGAAGTGAAAGGTGTCTGTGTAGATGAGCCTTTAAGTCACTGTTATTTCAAGTCACTTGCAAATATTGTGGTTATGTTTTAAACTCAAATTTTCTGTTCAATAAACTTCAGAGGTAAACTTCTAGGAACTGTGTATTATCTTTATTAAGACTTGCATGCATTTCATTTTTTGAGACAATACTATACACAAAAGGAAGGCCACTGGAAGAGTACTAGTCTGCAGCTACTAGAGGGAAACAAGGGATGTATTTACAGGTAGAACAGACCTTTCCCCACTCTGAAAGCACAACTCGGGTGAGTTTGTCCTCAAAACCTAAGCCAGAAATTAAAAAGTAAAAATAAACAAAGACATTAGTAGAATCACTTTGTTAACCATAAAGCAGATTTTAAAATCTGATTTTCATTTTCACAGATTTTATGGCTCTCTCTTCAATACGGTAGTTTAGTTTATTCAACTGCATTGAAGCAGCAGAAGAGAGCTCCATATCCACATTTTGTAAGACACTGCACCCAAAAATGACCTTTAATTCTTTTATCTACCAGTCAGGACCTTAACTAAAGCACATCCTGTCGAGATGCAGCTGAACTTGGAGACTAATGGATTTTTCACCACTAGTGACCATTTATTTTCTCTACTGCTCCTGTACACCTCAAAATTATTTTTTTTATTACTAGAATTAAGAGATGTTTGTTTCTTGGCTGAGAGATGCTCATGAGATGCAGCACGGAGTTTACACCAATTCAAGTATGAGTGAGTTGGTTTAACCACTACTACATGCAAAACTCTCATATCACCAAACAGCACACTGACTAGTAGAAAGATGAAACAAGAGTTTTATCCCAAAATACTTCATAGCAATTTCATCAACAGAAACAGCAAGACCTAAGATGTACAGCATATAATAAATGTTTTACTATCTGTGGCATGCTACTTCCTAAGCTACTTAGAGCAGAAACATGAATCTTAAACCACAGTTGCCTTCACTAAGAAAAGCAGTGACCTATGTCAACCCATATTCAAAATTACAGTCCCTGTTCTAAAATAAGTTTGGTCATATAGTATGACTAAGATGTTCTGTCATATACAAGAACTCAGATCTCCAGGAACATTTCAACAGGCAGCTACAAACTTTAGCAGGATAAAAATACTAAGGGGAAAAAAAAAAAAAAAAAAAAGCTTGTTTGCCTGTTTGTCCCTTTGGTATCCAAAAGCACAGCAGCACAGTCTGCAGGTAAAATCTGGCTGATTTTGAGGCTTGAGAAAGGACAGAAAATTCAGATATTTGCTCACAACCACTCCCCCCACACACACCTCCAAGCTGCACATGCCGTCGTCTATTTCAGTTGCTAATGACTGAAAGAAAGAGGTTAAGAGTCAACCTAAATTGATTCCGCATTTATTCACAGGGCCACAAGCTTTAATTTCTACTACTCTTTGCATAACTTAAATAATAAACATGGTGCTCCTTTGATTCTTAAACCACCCATATTTGAAGCACAATGGGACATGTCACAGACACTTGCTTTGCTGCCCTCATAATATGGTTTAATTATGATGACTGAACTAACGGGCTCACATCATAGACTTTTACAGGTTGACCCCATGTCATCCTGATGTATCATTTTGCACCAGTTCAGTGCTGTAAATCAATTTAAGATCTCCAGCAGGTTGAAAAGGCTGGTAATGATGCTTTCTCTGCAGTCTCTAGGGACTCCACATTATGCACAACTTACATTATTTATAAAGCTGAGATGATGCCTCCATTAGGCTTGTAAGACTACTCAAATGAGCTTTTATTTTACACACACAACTTGGGCTTCCTAGAGCAGAACACTGGCTATATGTAATATGCACAGCATTCATGCTACAATTTAGAAAAAAAGGTAACAACCCCTTTATTTTTAAAATTTAAATCTTTATACCAAGCAACAAAACTCATAGTTTAATCTGAATAGCTCCCAGTATTCAGAAACACAAGCAGTACTTTTATTAACCTTTGTGTTGCTTTTCTTTATGTTCAACTCTTTACTTTGTGTTCAAACAGAGGAAAAGCAAACACTAAACTCATCAGCTTTCAGACATTTGATTTGATAGTTAATATTTATACAGAAACAGAAAGATCTCTGTGTGTTTATTCAGTCACTTTTCTAAAATGTATCATCGCATCTTCAAGGGTACACAAAAAGACAAGTTGAACAGGACAGAGAAGGAAAAAATGTATTTGGTTACATACCCAACGGTTGATGGGGTCAAAACCAAAGCAAGGACAAATCCCTACCCTTAGGGTAACCTGATCATGCCTTGAACTGATAATCGCTGGTAGCTGTGGAAGTCTTCTGGATCACCCGAATTAAGGAAAATTTCTCTTAAGCACCTACTCACAGCCTGAAGCAAACTGCAAGATTTCATCCCTAAGACCAAAGCAAGAACTTCAAAAAGGGCTAGGTATCTTTCATACTGATGCTCTCCCAGTCACAGTAAAGAAGCGAGCACTCAAAACTTGCAGCAAAATCCAGTAAGAACCTCTAAAAAGCTTCATCGTACTGCTCTCCAGTTCAATGGAAAAATAAAATTAGTATTAATCAGTTGCAACCAACTAATTCACCTCCCATAATTCAGCAGAGTAATTACTGACAAGTAAAAGAAAAAATTAAGCTGACGTTAAAACCTCAGGTTTCCCCACGATTTGCTGCTATTGTTTGACAGGATAAGGTGCAGACAGTCAGCCACACGAAGGCTCGCAGAATCACAGACACACACCTGCAAAGAAAAATGGTGTCTGCAGACTGGGTTAGCTTCAGGTTTTAGACTGATTCTTGAGTGCTGCTTAAAATCCCATATAACTAATGGGGGAAAAGATTAAAGAAAGTTTTCTCATTTTGACTTCTCTGTGTGCAGAGATTTGAACTATCAGCTATGACACGTCTGAAACACAGCTTATTCCTAAGCATGTTCGTTTCAAGATGCAGTACCTTTAAACACTGACATCCATTCAACACTGACATATTTCATGAAATTATGTTTTCCATTTTCTTGTATTTGAAATACACAGCTACTTAGTACTCCTTCCTGCTTGGTTTTTAACTATACCTCTTCCCCACGTAAAACTATTATATTTTATCTTTTTTTACATGCAGCAAGCATAATTTTTACCTAAAATACATCAATAAGCTATAAAAACAGATTGTAAGGTCAGACCTCTTCTCTTCTTCAGATTGATTTACTAACGAAAGAAAAAGCAGAGCAACCCTTCCTCACTCAGAACTCCCAGACTTCAGTTTACAAAAAAAAGAAGTCAGAATTTGGCCCAGATCCTTTCGAATGCATGACTGAGTATTTCCACACCAGTAAATTTTAATAACCTTCAAACATCTATATTCAGGATACGATTATTTGGCTGTAGAGCCCAAATATATAAAGAAGCTAAATTAATAAGAAAATCTCATGCATCTAAACCTTCTAACAGAGAGGGGGAAAAAAAATTAAGTGAACTTTCCTTGACCTCTAAGCAGAAAATTGTCATTAAAAAAAAAAAAAAAAAAAAAAGCGGGGAGAGGGGCTGCGGAAAGAAAGAAAGGAAGGAAGGAGGGGGGAAAAAGCATTAAACAGAGAGGGATACGGATCGGCCGAGGCAAAAACCCGCAAAAAAAAAAACAACCCAAAGGGGCACTTGCCCCGTCCGGCCGGGGCTCGGCCCGTCCCCCCGCGGGGCGCACAATGGGAACGGGGCCGGGCGGCGGCCGCGACCCCGGCACAGGGCTCGCCGAGGCGGAGGGCGGCTTCCCGCCGGGAAAGGGCTCTCCCTCCCTCCCGCCGGGAAAGGGCTCTCTCTCCCTCCCGCCGGGCCCGACGCGGCACCTACCCACGAACTTGGAGGCGGGAGCGAGCAGGGGGGCAGCGGCCGCGGGCGCTCCCCGGGCTGCCGGAGGGACGCCATCATGCCGGGAGGAGAGGCGGGGAGCGGAGCCGCCTTGCGCTCCCCGCGCGGCGCGGAAGAGCCGCTCTCCCCGGCCCGGAGCGGGGCCCTCGCACCCTGCCCCGGGACCAGCGCGGGGGAGCAGGAGGAGGAGGGCGGCGGGGCTGCGCAGGCACGGTCTCCCGGCGGGGGCGGCGAGGAGAGGCGAGGAAGGGACGCGAAGTTGTTACCGGCTGCCGAACCGCGAGGGGGGCCGGGGAGATGAGGGGGGGCCGGGGCAGCCGGAGGGGCGGGGAAGGGGAGCGGAGGGTGTGTGCTCCGCTCGCCGCTGCCGGCGGGCAGCCCCGCGCTGCCGCTGCCTCCGCGCCTGGATTGATCTGGTCTGGCTGGCGTCAGGCAGTCGGAGCCGCCCAGCCGCCGCTGCCCCGCTGCCAGCGCTGCGCACACGCACGCACTCACACTCACATACACACACGCACACACCCGCACTCACACGCTCCAGCCACCGGCCCGGCAAGGGATCCTCTCCAAACGACCGCCCCGCCGCGGGAGCGGGGCGAGGCTGGGGTGGCTGCGCTCATCCCTCCCCCCGCTCCATCCCGGGATCCTGGCCCCGAGGGCCCGGCCTCCGCCGCGTTCGCTCCTCGGAGTGTTAAAAGGCGTCTCTGCACCCGCTGGGGCGCTGCTGAGGGCTCTGAGGAAAGCTCCGAATTCTGTGAGATTTGCAGTTAAAGTTAATTCCCTCTGATTGAACTGAATTTCATCCTGCCCCTTGCTTACAGGTGATTCAACCCCAGACTTCATCTGTTCTTAATATTGAAGCAATGGATATAATACCTTCCAATAACAGGCCACCCTTTATCCCTGGGTGCTTTGTGCGTGAACCTCATCCTGGCCATAGGTGCTCTTGCAGCTACTCCTCTAATTCATGCAGGTAAACCTGTTAGAAGTGTACGCAGCTTCTTGTGCAATCAGATATATAGTAATGAAGTGTCACCCCTGTGGTCCCCCAAAATGAACTTGAACTCTGCTTGAATCTGGAAGCATCTGCACAGTCACAGAATGGTTTGGTTTGGAAGAGGACTTTGACGGTCATCTAGTCCAACTCCTCTGCAGTGAGCTGGGACCTCAACAATGGATCTAGCTATAGGTCTGCAGCCCACGTGAGGAACGGTCAGTCTCTTGCCCACTAGCTTGACAGGAGTCAGAGGAGTCCTAATGTGAGTAAGACTGAACTTTTGTATTTGGCTTTTACTCCATCATTGTTCCTGAAAGGAGATACGAAGTAACAAGTGCAAGATGTTTCTCCATGGCAAAATATTATATTATGTAGCTTGCCCAAGATCACAGAAGAGCCATGACAGCAGCAATAAAAATTACCCAGTTTTATGGCTGTGAGGTTATCAGCACTTCTTTCTAACTGTATCGTCTAAAATTAATCCATTTCTTTGTCACATAAACACTACATAAACTGCAAGCAGGTAGATTGTACTAGGTTCTTAGGTAGCATTCAACAGAAGTGTAGCGAGGAACTCCTACACAGGATGAGGCCCTAATACTGATGGGGGAAGCCTGGAATGAACTTAGTATTTTACTACTTAAGTTTTGAACCTTAAACGATTCAAGATGAGTGAACTTTGGTAATCAGCTTTAACATGTATTTTGTGGTTGTACTGAATGCAATTACAGTTAGCAAATAAACTTTTGTTATGCAATCACGCTCAGATATGTTGCAGCACTGGGCTGCAGATACAACTGGTCAAGTTTTATCTCAAGACAAACTGACATGTCTTTTGTCAATGTAATGGAGATATTTACAAGCAAGGTACAAAACATGAGACTGCTGCTGTTTTTTTGTACGGTGGTAGTGCTCAAATAGGGCCAGGTGTCCTGGGTCAAGAGCTTGGCAGTCTTGGTGATCCAGTCTCACCCCAAGAAATACATGGAGAAGGCCTTACGTGTGCCCAAGGTCTTCAGGCTGACTTGGCAGTACTGGGGTGGGCAGCAAACTCCATCCACTGGCTCCTCGTTGGTCAAGTATCTGTTCAGTGCATGATTCACACTAAACAGATATGACAGGAAGATAATTAGTGAAGCACTGCACTTCGTCAGGTGTCTTGTTAGAACCACTTTTTTACCGCTTTTGTTGTTGCTTGGTTTGACTGGTTCGTTTGCTTCAGCATGAGAGAACAAATTATTTTCTACTTATATTGAGGCTTGGGGAAGATCACATTAATATGCTCCTTTACCTAAAAAGGGCTATAAAACAGCCTAGTATGGCCTTTTGCTGATGTTTAATAACCAGAATGGTTGCTCTGGAGAGAGCTGGTTAGAACTGGCTTCAGCCAGATCAGTTGTGTGAGAAGACCAGAGGGCAAGCAGGAACAGTGTGCCATGGCCTAACCTACCATGAGGCTTCCCTGGCCACATTGTTTTGGTACACGGTCGAGTCAAAACTTACAAGTCTGATGCCCAGTTTAGGATCTTGAACTCGTAGCTGACTGTCCAAACCCCTTACTTTCTGAGTAGTATCAGTGGTATTTTACTTGTACATTCACCACCTCTAACTCCATCAGCTACTTTTAATATACCCTAATTAAACATCATTAGCATCTGCCTAGCTTTTTGGAGTAACATGAGGAAACTGGAAGAAGGAGAGCTGAGGGACATGTACAACTGGGTATCTAGCTTGATGTTACTCCTACAACAGTGTTCCTCCTCTGCATTGGGTAAATAACTGCTATCTCAAGAGGCAATTGAGAACTTTTTTTTCTTTTTCTTTTTTTTTTTAACTCTGCAACTACATGATCATTCAGACTGGTGCAAGGGAAACAGGCTGTGAGGCTGGGGCAATGAAGAAAGAGAAAAACCCACTTCTGTAAAAAAACTGACTTATCAGATGAGGTGTACGATCCAATGATGCCATCAGTCGTAAGGTCTGTGAACCTGAATTTTAATGGAGTTGGGGTACTTATACAGATAAACTTCTAGTAAGATTCTCAAAGGACTCTTTAATCTGACAGACACTTTTTAACATTTCACCAAGCATCTGCCTAATCACCTTTAAAATCTGTCTCAGAAACAGCTTACCAGAAGGCAGAGTGCTAAAAGATATTAATTATGCTGTATATTTTATACTATTATATTATGTAACAAATATTTATTAAATACTACTATTAATATTGCTACTACTTTGAGTCTTTCTCTAAAATCAGAGTTTGTATGCAAATTATGACCTAGTATTTCTTGTTAACCTCAGCCAGGCTTCATCTTTTTTATTCAAGAGGTTCCAGGGATAAAGAGTGCCTTCTGGAGACAGTGTAGCTCCAAACCCAGTAACTTTGCTTCACCTTTATGTATGGTAGGTTTCTGCCAGAAAGTAAAGTTTCACGGATAATTAAATTGTATCAAACACATGGTTTATTATTTACATTAAAAGCACTGGAGTAATTTTCAGCCATTACAGTTTTGCCCTAGCGTGGGAAAATACCAAGAGTATTTTCAGAGAGAAGAGGCAGCTCTGTCAGGAAGAGTAACTTTCTTAGGATAGTTGATTTCATTATTTCCTTCTTTCCTGGGCTGGCTAGTAAAATATATCAACCTCCATCCTTCGTGGGTTGTCTGCTTCTTCTTTGAATATGTGAAGTATTAAACAAGCCTCCCACCTCAGCATTATTAAAATAGGATACAGACTGTTTAGCAACTACACAAATCTGTTTGGGAAAGAAGCCTCAGGCAGAAGACAGCATGTGGGAGAAGGTAAGGAGTATTTTTAGGAGGTCATCCTAACAGTGCAGAGCTGTGTTTGGCTTTCCAAACCCATCTGGAGATAAGGACTTGTCTAGCCACAGTGGCACAGAGTTCATAGCTGATTTCCACTGTCAAGAAAGTCACTTGTGTTTGAGCTAGTTCCAATACTTCAGTCCTGCACCACAGCAGAAGTGGCATGATGGCATGGGCTGACTCAACTGTGGCCTCCAGAGGCAGACTGAACGAGGCAGCAAAATTATTGCAGCAGTAGAGCTGCTCACCTGTCCCCATTAAAGAGGGCCCAGTGGCCCTCCTGCCCACCCTCTTTACTGCCCACCTGCGCTGCTGAGCGCTCTGCGAGCAGCAGTGGGAAGCTGGGGTGATGCAGTTGGGGCTGCTCTCCTTCCCCGCCACCTCTCTCCCTTCTAACTCCCCTGCTCCCCAGCAGTGGAAGTGCAGCAGCCTCAGCAGCCCCAAGCACCTGCCCAGGGCTGACTGGGGTTGACCAGAGAGACCTATCACCAGCACTTTAATGGGGATGCAGAATTATCAGGGTGCTGGTACCTTGAGCTATTTAAAGAAGCTGGTGCTTGGGGGAACTCTTTTGGTGCCATCCTCACAGAAGTGATTTCTGCATCCCCCAGTGGAAGCCCAAGTCAGCAGTTTTATGCCAGAAGTTGATTCATCCTTGTCCTTGAATGCCAAGATTCGGTTTCCCCTCACCAAAGAGAAGCTTTGTGCTGGCATTGTAGAGGTTACACACAAAGAAAGAGGAATTAAGTTGTGAAAGGCCTTGAAGACAGAAGCTGTGTTATGAGGGCTCTCTATAGTCATGCTTTGGTGTGTCCAGCCATTTTCTAGAATGAACCCTTCATGAGTTTGTCTACTTGGGACCTGCCTTAGTTTCCTGACTCACTCTCATATGCAAAAGAACAAAGAACCCATTTCACTCTTAGAAGTTCTTCCTGAACTGTCCCACCATGATTAAGTGGGATTTATATAGAATAAATGTGGAACTGATAATTTTGCAAGGTTATTACATGTATTTCCCTGTTAAACTAAATAAGGTTTCTGCTGTAAATCTGCCAGAAAGGTCTTTGATCAGATTGAGTAGACATTCATCTTTTCCACCCTTGAGATAATGGGATCCAGATCAAAATTCATTACTTTCCTAAGATTAATGTACCCAGCTAAAGCTGCCAAGATCCTTATTAGAAGTTATGAATCCAAAAGGTTTGGGCCGAAACAAAGTGCTAAGCAGCGCATTCCCTTATCTCCTTTATTGGTTGCTTTTGCTATAGACTCTAACATAAAGCTTCTGCTCCAAAAATACTACATTGCTGGTAAAGAAGGGAGGTTGCACTCTATTCTGAATGCTGATCCCATGCTGCCACAAAGCACAGTATTCCTGCCCACTGAACTGCACCAGTATTGAACTTTGAAGAGAATGGAATTCTCCCTTTGGATCTTACATGCATCCATGTAGACATTTTTGAAGGTAGTTTTACTTTCTCCTGGCTATTACTTCAGTAAGAGATAATGTACTCCATGTAACCAAACATTATTGGTTCTTTTTAAATTATTTTTTTCTTCAGTCACTAAGCTTAAAAAAATTTACATAACTGGAATAACCTAGCTCTATTACTGGTTTCTTGGAAGACACCGCTAAGATTAATCTTATCTCCCATTTTAATTACTGTTTTCAAGTTCTTACAGTCCTTGTCCCAGTTACATCTTGTTGCAAAAACCACCAGAGAATGATATATTAAAATTTATTCAGGCAGGTGGCAGATAAAAAATTAAAGCTAATAACTCTATGAGAAAAGAAATTAAAGGTGGTTTGGCAATCCTGAGCTCTTACTATTTCATCACTCAGTTGCACTGGCTGTACAACCAGTGCACTAATGACTGGTGCCATGCGAGTGGCTGTGTGTCACACCTTGCCACACAGGATTGTGGTCATGGCTGAAGGCTGGGCAAACCATGGCAATTGTCTGGATACAGGCTTTATACCCAAAGAGGAGTCAACTATATTATACCATTGGGAGACTAACAAAATCACACATACTGCATCTAAATGCATACCTTCTATTTTTTAAATTATATTTTGGACAAAATACTCAGCCTATTTTATATAATGACTGAAAACATGAAAGAAAAAGGCATCATGTCTTGTTTTTATTCCCCATATAAATGGTATGTATCTCAAGTAATTTAGAAACTTCTTTTCAATTTTTGTAAACTGGTGCAAGTCTAAGTCACATTGCCTGAGTCCAGTGTCAGTCATTCTTGGCTGTGTAAGTCAGCAGTAAAGCAGTCCCACCCTTCCTCCTCCACAACGGCTGTGCATCCCTAACCCCATGTCACCCACCCCCTTTGTGCTGGCACAGTTGTTGATGCAGCTGCAAACTGAACAGGCCAAGGGAACTGATCTGGCTGGGGAAAACAAATGTTTCAGGAGCCAATCTCTTTTTTAATTTGGATCAGTTCCCTGACATGGTTCATTTCGTGGTTGTCCAAATCCTTGTGCTGATCCTCTGCAGGAGCAGGACTCAGGTGGGAGAAAGGGTGAAACTTATCTTTTTGATAGTGTTGTTTGCTTCAGCCAGTTTAAAATTGTTATGAAAGTCCAGTAGACTTAGGGAGTTGTTGGGATTTTTTTAACCAAGGAAAAATACTTTAATTTTGAGCACAACTGCAAGCATAGTTTTAGAACTACACTAAGAACAGGAGCAGGACTCACTGGTGAGGAACAGAAGGGGAGGAGAAAGCATGATAGAACTGAGGAATTAAGTGAGCTAATGTGATCACTGTGTATTAGAAAAAGCAGTTGTTGGACACTGCATTAATATGGTAAAAACAAAAAAAACTGTTGCCTTTTGCTGTTCATGAACAAACAGAGGCTAAAGAATTGCAAGGCTCCCAACAAAAATTATCAGCTGACTCTTCAAAAGACAGAATTGTGCTCACACACAATTGTTAAACATTTAAAAGTTGATCAAAACTAGGGTTGTTGGTATAATCTTAGTTAAGTATTCAATTTGGGTGCATTCTGGTACCTGTCTTTGATTGCATGCTTATACATGTTCCTTCCTAAAGACCCTGTCTCATTCAATGAACAGCAAGAATAGTCATCAAGTAATGGAGAGCTGTTTTGTTTTCTCCCCAGGTTCATGCTCCAGCTGGCCATTATGAAAACTTTTTTGCAATATTTAGTTGCAAAACTGAGACTTAACTGAGGCTGGCTTACAGCTCATAGGTCATCTGTTGGCACAAAGTATGTATTTCCTTTCATGTCTATTCCTGAGTGGACAGGAGCACTCGAGCCTCTCAAAAATAAGTTCTCTAATATTTTCAGCCCTGGCAAATCAAGTAGTTATTATTTTTTCCTGTTTTCAGAAATGCTTGAACTGTTTCACTGCCATTTTCTACACATATTCTGCCTGAAGCACACACTGAGGACAATTAGTGTTTGATGAAGTTCTAAACACATAAAATCAATATAGTCTCAATGTAGGAAGTAGTGGTCATCCTGAATTACAAGTGATGATCTCAGTCCAGTAATAATATAGCTCAAAGGATCAGAGCATACTACACATATCCAGAGATACTGCTGTTGCAGGAGGTGTCAGTGAGAAGGGAAAGGACTACATGGCTTACCAACACTTAAGAAAACAGTTTTCTAAATAGCACAGTCAATGGCTCTTCAAATTGGAGGAGAAAAAAAATACAGCTGTGCAAAATTAAGGCACCCGTTTTCCTCTTCAGACAATCAGGTATAAAATCATTCTCACTGTAAAGCATTTTATCTGGATGGCTGAAATTACCAACTTTAAAGACAAGGATTGAGTGTTCAGTATGGACACCACCACAGAAGGCCCCCCAAAAACTGCAAATAGCAAGAGATAGCAAAGCTGTCTCACTCTGGCTGAAAAACTGCAACCTGAAAGTGGCCTTACAGTCAATGCACAGTTGGTCCAGCTTCTGCAAAGCCCAGTCGCACAGTATGTGAATCCTACAGCTCGGAGCTGCTCATGTGCCTACGGCCTTCAGCACCTGGAGGACCGCACCGAGAGACTCTGTCAGCCTGGTTAAGCAAAGCAGACACTTGTCAGCCAGCGACCAGCTGGAGGAGTACAACAATTTATAACCTGCAGTTAGACAGGCTTGCACTGTGATCTCATCAGATCTTGAAGAAAATAGGTCAAGCTTGGTCAGTGTTCAGATGAGATACACTCTAGGGAAAACACAGATGCTGTAAGGAACAGTTTAGAATTTGGATTTAGGATTCAGCTGACAAAACTGCTAAGGCTAAGTCCCAATTTTTAGGCTAGATTCCCAGATGTCTGAGGTACCTAAAACAGGTGCCTAGTTTGTCAGGTAGAAGGAGCACTGTACTCCTGGGACCATATTTCTCTTTTTTTAGATGAGAAATAAAATCATGCCTTTTGATTAATTAAATAAATCATTCTTGACTTTGCTTGTGGACACGGCATTTTCAGAGGAAACATGAATGGAGAAAAGGAGCTGGTTTGGTTTCTAGATCCTGGTAGCCCTCTCTCTGCAATAACCCATTTTAAAGCTTTTCAATACTAGGGCACTAAAAGCAAGAAATTTAAATTCCTTTAAGACTGCAGATATCATGAGAACTTTCTAGGAAGACATATGCAAAATAAAGCAAATGATAAGATCTATCGCTTTATGGATACACTCCTTTTCCTTTACATGCACATTTCCCATTCATTCACACTCCCACTTACCAACCTTTACCTCAGCTAATTTCCCTACATGCTGTTCTAATGTGGTTTCATCCTTATGTGGATTTTAAGCTCCTTGCTGCAAAACCTGTATCTTTTTCTTTGCCTGCAAAACACAATATGCATCTAGAACTTTAAGTGCAACTGTCATGCTAAAATAATATATGCAAATTTTTATCTCCAAATAGTTAAAGGCAATGACAACTATGCTTCTTGGGAAATTCAGTAGTCAGAATGGAACTAATCAAACTGAAATTTAGCCAGGACACCAAAATGACACCACTGGCTCAAAAGGAAAGTGCTTATGAGGATTCTGCTAATGACACGTGGCCAGGTCTCTGCTCTCCTATCTCTCTCACAGTAGAATATCTCTTGCATGCTGTGTGATGCGGGATGCTACAGAGTAAACACTAAGGACCAAATATTTATAAACCTCACATTCTCTCTGTGATTGTATTGCTAGAGGTATCGGTTTATCAGTCTACATAGGAATTAATTTCTATATATAATTTAACTTTTTTTTTTTTTAGGCTGAAAAGCATCCGCATATTATATGCTTGCTTTGTTTTGACTTTTGTTTTTCTTTGCCTTGTGTTCATACATCTTTGACGAAAGTGAATCAGAGAAGCAATGCCTGCCTTATCGTTGATTTGTGGTGTATAATCATGTTAAAGACAGATCACTGGTCTCCTCCTTAATACAGTGCCATTTATAAAAGGCAATTATCCCTGCATGGTGCAGTTCTCGTGATCTAGTGTTTGTAAATTCTTGTTATCAATGCGGAGCCAGCTGAATCTTGTGTCTTTCTCTTTAAAGCTGATTTGATTTTCCAGACCTGTCTGTCATCCTTGAAGTTTTTCCAGTGCAGCTCAGCTCTCAATCTGCACACAAGTGAGGTCCTTCATGTGAAGCATGTGGGGCAGAATCTGCATACTGCTCCCACCTACCCCAGGCAGGGACTGTAAAACAACCGGCAGCATGTCTACGCTGAGAAATCTCCAGCCATTGTGCTGCACTGACAGGAGCCCTACTAATGGCAGTGACACTGTGCAAATGTAAAATAACAGGCAAGGGAGAGGTTGAATACAGTGGCACTATTTACAAAAAGGAAATGTACCAAAACACTGTAGTTGGGTTTAAAATTAGCTGAAGAAGATGCACAGAGGTCTAAGTCTTAATTACCTCAGTTCCACAGTATGCCACTAATTAGTTTTATGATGCATAACTGGGAACAAAATAAGGAGTGACAGACTATATCAGTCGGTGGTTTGCCAAGTCCTTGTCTTGTCTTTCCTACTGAGGCCTGTATGTGATGGTTTTTGATTGTGTCTACTCTCTCTTTTAAAAGTAATCAGGACTGGAATTGCAATGCATTATGCACTATACAAACATAGACTGAAATACCATGTTTGCCCTTTGATCCTTTAAAGCATGGGAAGAGCAGCTCCTCCACAGCTGGTATTTGTGCAGCTCCTTCTCGTGGGCACGCACATGCCTTCATTTTTTCTCTGCCAATCATCTCCTGGCCTCCTGCTGTCCTAACCCAGTAAGCCCCACATTTGTTTCTCCTCTGCCTCTTTTGCAGCTTACATTCTGCCTATGCTCTACAATTATTTTTCTCTTCCATGGATTTACCTCCCTGGTCTCACTCCTAACATTTTGTTCAGTCTCTCTTGCCTTCCCATGTAATGAAGATCTCGTTCATTTTTTTAAAGGAGTATCTTATTTACCCCATTTACACTTTAAATGTGTAAAAAACTGAAAATGCAAAGGCCTTCAGTTCGCCATTCCTCCACTGATCAAGGAAAATGTGACCTTAATCTATCTGTACACTGCCTGTATGCTGAGTGTGCCAGAGGACCCAAAATACCTGTGGGAGGATGCTTCCTCTACTCTGGTGGCTCTTACCAGAAGCAGATAACCATCAGAGTGCAGCAGCACTGCTCTGCTCACACCCCTTCCACACTACTGGTGAGAAACAGAAATGGCTGTAAGTAGCCTTAAGCCTCTTGGTAAACCCACTGCTCCTGAGAGCAACCGCCTCTTCCCTTGTATAACTTCCACAGCATTCCTGTCTAGAGGCAAAGAATATTATCTTCTTCATTTTTTTCTGCAAGTTAACTATTTCTTCTTAGAGCAATGAACCTATACACAGCCAGGAAATATTTCTGGAAGCCTTGAATATTGTATCACCCCCAAATGCCTCACTCCTCAAAATCTGCCAGGCTTCCTCTGACCCCATAGGATCTGTACTTTGAGGATTCCTGGACATGTTACTCATTTCTGTATTCAAAGCAATTGCACAGACCCCCAATTTAGCTTAACATACCTCCTAGGCAGTCAGTCAACACTGAGAAACGGCTCTGAAACACTATCAGTCTGTTGAGAAAACTGTTGCTTACAGCTCCCACAGTGCCGAGCTATCCAGAATGGTTTTGTATTTATCTTGCTAGGATTTACATTCGTGTGTGTGTCTTGGAGGGGGGGTGGGTCTTTTTTCCTTTTAAAACTCATCAGTGCAGTGGCTACCAGGAACTCAAATGCCACAAAAAGCGTATCAGAAGCACTGTAAGTTATTACATCACTGGGGATCTGGCAACTGTTGAATCCATGTCCTTACATTCATACAATGAATGGCTAAACATCGTGAATCTAGACCACTCAACCAACACATATTATCAAGGTATACAAGCTATCAAGAAGAAAGCACCCTGCAGGTATGCAGGTGTTGCTTATGCAGGGGTGGGGCACAGCTCAGCAACAACATTTAGAAAAGGAGGCCAATGCTTTTAAAGGGACCATGCTTCTCTTACCAGTAAAACAATAAACCCCATTAGTTAATAAGTAATTTTTTTTCCATCAATGGGCTTGCCATAAGTAGGAATGCTGTAGTTCTCCTCATCATTAGTCTTTATTTCATTCATTATAGGTACTTTAAACAGCAGGTACACATTTACCAAGCAGCAGGTAGCTAGGAGGACTTCAGCCCTTTCATCAGGCTGGGCCAGTGGAGCAGGCATTGCACAGCTTTCCCCCCATCCCTGTTTAGATTAGCACTGTGCTCCCCCCACTCACCTTTTATTAATGGTTAGAACAACTGGCAGCTTAATTAATACAGAGGCATGTATGCATCAAAGACCTTGATGACAGAACTTTCTTCCTCTTTACGGTAAGGAAAGGGATGTTAGCCTTCCAGCATTAACATGTATGAAAGCAAACTCAGTTACACACTGTTACCAGCAGATCTTGTGAACCCAGAGCCTTGCTTTCAGCAAGACAGATATGATAAAATCTTTCCTCTTTCTTCAATAACATGACTAATAAATGCAGAAATTCCCTTCTCCTCTCTCCCTTTGCCAGTATCTGTCTTATCTCCGGTTATTCCTTAGACATAATTTCAAACATGAAAGACATGTCTATACTATGAACAGGCAACTTTAATTCTGGCATGAGATCCGTAGCACATTGCAGTTTAGTGCTAGAGAGCTGAATCTTTAGATTTGGCACCTGCAAAACATGGTGACTGGAATTTTTGTTCCTGACTCTTCAGCTGCCTCATGAGATACTGTGTCTGGAGTCAGCATGCTCTGTCTTGGGAGGCTCCACTTCAGATTTCTTTCCAAAGCAGGTGCACAGATGAAAAAATGTGGCAAACATTTGTGAAAAGAGTTCACCATTAAACACTATATCCAACAAGTAAGGGGGACTATCCTGAAGCCTTCCTAGAACTTTGGCAGCATTGCTGAGAGATCATCCACAAATTACTAGAGCTGGGTATTACATGTGTGCTGTAGGCAATAAGTAAGAGTGATTTTAAATGGCAGTGTATATTGACAAAGTAACACCTCTAAGAATAGAATACAACCACTGGCATAAGCAGTAAAGACACTCTAATAAAACTGAGGAGGACTTAGGGAATGTCTTAAAAGAATACCTAATAGCAAAAATACCGGTTTAAACAATGAAGTCCAAAGAATCCAAAAAGCTACACCATAGTAAAACCACTAGGTTAACAGGCTAGTTTATTGTATCCAAAGATCACAGTAACAATAACTTAACTTGAGCACCCAGAATACTCCCGATGTGCATCCCAGCTACATTTCAGCCTCGTAACAGAGTGAGACATGCATTAATCAGGCTCCCACTTCGTCTTTCACTCCAGGGAGAGAAATACAGACATATTAGCTGAGAGGAACCATGGCATGATTTGTCTAGGCCCCTAGTCTAAATGGCTGGAAGACCAAGCATGACTGTCATTCAAGCTACTTTTACTTTAGCAACCTTTGTTTACTATTTGTTCAATGCCACATGACAGCTTTCTATCAAGTGAATATTTAAAAGTTAAGCTAGCTAAAGCTGCTGTTTCTTAACTCTAATTCAGCAGGAATCAATGGGAATTGTTCCAGTGACTTTTATAGAGGTCAGATCCTTTACAATTGCTGGCTATCTCAATTTTAGAGAAATGCTATCCTTTTTCAAGATAACTTAGAACTTTCTCAGGGGTGAAATTTTTAATTTCAAGAAAAAGTAAATACATTGTGTATTGATGACCCAGACCAAAATAACCATATTCCCTGGATTGTAAAACAAAACAGTTTACTGGAATTTTGGAAAGGCCAGATCCCTCCCTCCTTCACTTTTCTGAACCTGAATCAGTTCCTTTCCATGAAAATTCCCCTTGCTGTACTCCCAGAGTCAGTAAGATCATTTGCTGGGATACCATCCTAACGTGATAGATTTATTTGGCATGGGGCAATGTGTATGTAGGGCAATCTGTTGGGTATCTAAACAACAAATTTTGTGCAGATGACAATTTGCTTCTACTCATGCTCCAAACTGTTCTGAAGCTCTTCAGCTTCATTAGCATGGTGCTGAGCTGAAACTGCTAAGAGCTGCTAAAACTGCCAAGTTAGAGAAGCTCTGTAACTTTGCTGACTGGTTTATAGCAAAAAGGTGTATGCCCATAATGTACCATACCATTTTGAAGTTTTCCCATTGAAGGCCAGCTGCTTGTTCTTTTTCAGCATCCACTGATGTTTGAAAAAAGTGGAAAGGCTTCTACTAAACTCAGAGGGATGCTAGAAGAGGCTTTAAGACTTCTGAATGACATTCACTAACCTAGAATCTTTTAAAACTAATCTTCTCCTTTATGGAGAAGGCATCCCATAAGCTAAATTTGCTTAAGCTAAATAAGGTCAGTTTATAGTTTAAAAATAGTTTTTAAAACTACCCTAACCCAGCCCACCTCAAATGTTAAAGCATTAGGCAACCACATTACCCTACAGGGAATGACCATTGGCCAATTGACTATAAAGCACTTTATTTTGTACTATCTGTTTATATTATAGAGAGTTCAACTTGTGTTTCTGCCAAACTTGAAGTCATAGCAGAGTGGGGATTTTTTAAGAGGTTTAGATCAAATGGAGTGAAAAAATTAACAAAACAAACCAACCAAACAAAAAAAACCATGATCACTTAGAATTTGGCCAGTGACAAAAATAAACTAGAACTTTTTCCTGTTGAGAAAACCCAAAGAATGCATTGCCCTTCTGAGCAGAAATAACAAAACAAAGGTAGGGAGAAAACTCTCTTGTATGTAACATACCATAAAGCCTTGAAATTCTGCTGTCCTGAGATTTTTTTAACCTACTATTGCTTTTGTCCATGAATTAAGACTATTGCCCCTGCCCAGTAAAAGCAAATACTGGGATCTGAATGCTTTACAACTTTATGCTAGAAGAGGCCACAGATGGGAAAGCAGTTTGATCAATGTGGGAGGGATCAGCCCAAAATAACAGTAAGATATATTATAATATCAAAAAATGGCATGTCTGGAAGAAAAGTTTTGAGCATAAATTAATACTGACCTTAGCCAGAATAACTCTTCGACATCTGCAGCTGTGTAGTTACTAGGGAGTTATCTGGCTTCACATGCTTTTTCACATCTGTCTGCTAAATCAGGGATACAAAAATCTAGCACAAAGGGACATTATTTGTGACACTCCCTGAGGGACTTGAGGTTTTTAAACTAACAAAGATATTACAATGGGATACAGGTATAATATTCTTTTTGTGAAAGGTATAATATTGGCCTAACATTGTGCCTGTTCCATTGTGCAATGGAAAATCTGTATCTATTTTCCTCTGATGAGCTCTCTGAAACTTCCAAACATGGGTAAACAGAACTACAGTATATGAGACAATAAGTCTGGCATACATGCATGAAACTTCATTCTTCTGGGATGAGCAAAACGAATAAGCTCAATTCATATTAATTGCCTTACACCACCATGCGTGAGCAAAAGCAACAGCAGGAACAGACCGTGAGAGGACAGAGAGACTCATAGTTCAGCTCATACAGTGTTTTCATAATTCTTCATAATTTTCAACACCACTAGCAACTTCCAAAGACTAAACTGTGAAGCTTTAATAGAAATGGGCATGACAAGGTTATTCAACAGGAATAACAACATTTTTCAGCATGTAGCACGTGAGTTAGTGAAATGAGTGGTATGTTGTATTTCCCCTGCCTGCATCATCTCAGGTTATGTTAAGGTCCAGTCTAAATGACAAGGTGATGAAATTGCCTAGGTGTAACATGCCTTTATTTCAGCAGCATGCATGACACAAAGTACTAAAATCCCCCAAGTATAACAGTCCTGAATAATATGGTTCTAAATCTTCAGGTGGGATATTTGTATGTTATTGCCCCATGCTTGCAAGTTGTTCTTATGTTATGTTCTGGGTTTGTATAAAAAAAACTCAACCAAATAAAAATGCAATAGCTTGTGCCCTAATTTTAAACAGCTGGACTTCTAATTTATAAGAACGTTGCATTATTTTATGTCTTTATACCATCAAAACACATTTTGGGTTACAAAAAAAAGATGAAATTTCAAATGGGCAGTGCAAATTGATGCAATTTTAATGTATTAAGACATTTAAGGACACAAATCCAGAAATAGATAACCAAAATCAAGTAAACATATCTGCATGCACAGACACAAGCAAAAAAAGTCAACTTCAATTTATTGTCTGTAGGCAAGATGAAGAAATTCTGTGTGATTCTCTCTGGTGAGCCACCAATATAACTTGTACCTTACAGCAAGCAAATAACAGGAAGATGAATAGAGAAAGGGACTATAGACACAAGCTAAACAAAAGTAGTGGTGACAGATGTGAAAGGTAATAGAGATACTCCTTATGTGGCAGAAAACTATTTTCTATTGACTTTATTTTCTGCTGGATTGGCATAACACAACAGTTAAGACAAATGTCAGCACTAGTTAAAAAGAAGGGCTGTAGCAGCAAGAAAAAACAGAGCCACTGCTTAGGATACAATCTGATAAGCTAGAAGTTCACCACTCAGAAGCAACAATAGGCCACCAGGATGATCAGAGAACTGGAGCACCTGCCATATGAGGAAAGGCTGAGAAAACTGGGTTTGTTCAGCCTTGAGGAGGCTTTGGGAAGACCTTATTACAGTGTTCCAGTACTTAAAGGGTCACTGCCAAGAAGATGGAAATTCCCTATTTACAAGGAGTCACATGGAAAAAGACAACGAGTAATGGGCACAAGTTGCTTCTGGGAAGATTCCAACTGGACACAAGAGGTAAATTTTTTACCATGAGGACAGTCAAACATTGGAATTGTCTCCCAAGGGAAGTGGTAGATTCCCCCACATCGGACAGTTTAAAGTCTCAGTTGACAGGGTCCTGAGCCATCTCATATAAACTATAGTACTACCTAGAAAGGTTGAACCAGATGATCCTTGAGGTCCCTTCTAACCTGGCATTCTATGATTCTATGATCTCAGTCATGTGTCAAACATTCAGCTTTACAGTGATCCTGGCAAAAGCTCAGCAGGAAGTTGCTTGGGCCACCCTTAGCATCTGAATGGACAGTATAAAGGCACTGGAAAATACAGCTAGGCAAGCACACTGCTGCTGCAAAGATATAAAACTTCAGTCAGGATCAGACCACTCTATGGATCAATAAAACAACCAAGAGCTGGTACAAATAGGAACTTGTATGCCACAGTATCCTGGCACCTCACTTGGCAAGCAGTGCTCAGCATTGCTCCACAGGCACAGCCTTCCAAAAATAAATCTTTCCATGTACAAAAAGGCTACTGTATTGAGCTGGTGTCCTCAGTTCCACAGAGGACAGGGAGTGGAAGTGCTTGGCAGCAGAAGGTATGGCACAGCTAAATTCTCTGGAGCAGGCAGAGTCTGAAGGAATCTAACAGCTTCACTAAAGAAAACCAGCAAGCTGTTTTGACTGAGGGTATCCCTGCTAAATAGCTCTAATATCATGCTGTATTATTTTCTTCAATAACATCAGTAATGTGGTAATATGGGCCTACCTCTCCACATTTCTTTCTTCAGTGAAAAGGTTAATTTCTTCTTGATTTTTATAAGATAGTGGACCTTGCCCAAAGACAGTCAGTTCCTAAAAGCATTTTATAGCATGCTGAAAATATGTGTACAGGGCTAACCTGGCTTAAGCTAATATAAAGGATGAGGTCTGCTCATGGAATTAATTTTTTGGATTTAGGCTTAATTGGCCCAAGTTTTGACTGACTTATAATAATTTTTTGCATCTCATTTGGTGATATCTATAGCACTGACTCTCATAAAATACATCTTTAAATTATACTGAACTCCTTTAGTCTGTGATTCCAAGGGTTAACTTGAAAACACACACATACTGTTAATGGAGTGGATTACTAAGAGCAAGGGAATTCAGAAGTGTGATTACTGCAGAAAAAAAAATATCAATTGAAAGTGAAATTAGATTTTAAAATTAATTTTCTTCATCATTTTTCTTGACCCTTTTCCCCCCAAGAACACTAGCAAATTTCAGTTTCCTGCAGGAACTTCAGCAGAAGCTCAGTTGAATTTCATATCCAAGGATAAGTATGACAGAAAAATATACCTGCATGTTAAAATGGTATACCTGGCCAATAACAGTCAACTCAGCATTGGCATAAATCAAATACCAAAAAAATTATGATTGTGCATAAAAGGTTGTAAAGCAATTGTCCATATCAGAGGAAATAAACCAACAAAGCACATAACCAGAAAAAGGCCACTCTCATTGGTTGGTCTCATTTTTATGGTGAACTTCTAATTGAATTGCAGTAAAAAGGTCGTAATGTGGCAAAGTGAGGTTATTCCCCAGCCATAAATAGAAAAAGAGTTATCCTAAATACTTGTAAACAAGGCAACAGCTGGTGAGAGGTTTCCCTGAACACAGTGTTTGGTGGCAGGCTTAGTGTATCACTGCATCTGCTTGCATATGCCACATCACCTCTTCTCTCTTTCTGACTGCAGCCCATCGAGACATCCCTGCAGGTGACAGCCTGACACATTTCTTTCAGGGGTCTAGCTGTTACCCCATTCCTCTTCCAACCCACCACCTCATTCCTACTGTCTAGTGCCTCCTCAGTCATGTCATGACAACTCTTTGTGGGGTAGCTTATTGAGGCTATTTTTGAAAACAAGTGTGATTGTGTACTCAGCTCTGGGCTACATCCACATCATCGGTCCAGCCTTTCTATTTTTTCCTCTGTCTTCCTTAATGTTGTGCAGTCTAAAATTCAAGCTTTTAAACTTCAGCCATTGCAGCCAACACTAAAACATCCAACAACCTCTTAATGTCTACAAAGTTCTTTCAAGTACATCCAGTGTTTCTTGAGACATTAAATCCGGTTGTTTTGTGATGATCTGGAACTGAAAACAGAAAGCCTGGGTAACTGGAACCTAAAAATGCAAAACTGACAGCGAATCCAGTTTAGGTTTTGGCATTGTATTTTGTTTGTCTCAGCAGTAATAGCAGTTATTATGTTCTAAAACAAATATCTAGCAACCAATCAGGTCAGATGTATTTCTAAAAGTGAAAGCTGGTGTATTTTTTTCCACTTGTTTGACAAGGTGATGAATTTACACACTCCTTACTAAATCACAGGGTGATTTTAATAGGAGGAGAAATCTGGGATTGCCTGAGATAGATAAATGGGTCAAGTTACCCTTTGGAAGATGTCAGCAAACAAAATGTGTAGCAGAGAAATCCACTGCCTTTCTCCTTTGAGCTTCAAGCAAATATGCTCTGGAATCTCAGTATGTCTCATTTTCTAGGGCTCAACCACAGTACCAGGCCTCCAGGGATATACTTTAACTAACACCTTAAGCAGTCACTGCTGCTTAAAAAAAGACCCAACAGTGTCTTTTCCTCCACTCCCATACCCCTCTCCTTCCTGCCCACCTTGCCACTCATCTGTGAAGCTGATCTTCACTAAAGTTAAGCAATGGTTGTTGGCTTGGTTTTGATGCCTGGTGCAGTTCATCTCTGGCTGTGCAAATGCTGATGCTGGCACAAGGTGAGAGGCAGTGAGGAAGCAAAAAACAAGCCAGGTGGGACTGCAGCAGGATTAGCTCTGGGTGCAACAAGAAGATGCAGCCAAGCCAATTTAGTAGCTTGCTGCTGCCAAAAACATCAGTCCCACACCCTTCCTCTCTCCTCTACACCTGCCTGCAGCTGTGGAGCCAGGTCCTTCTTCCTTGAGCAGCCCTAAAGCCCAAGTGAACTCACAGTGAGCCAGCTCAGCTTACTAAGCCATGGAACAACTGTTGTCATGT
The DNA here is from genome assembly GCF_020740795.1 of Apus apus. Classification (NCBI taxonomy): domain Eukaryota; kingdom Metazoa; phylum Chordata; class Aves; order Apodiformes; family Apodidae; genus Apus; species Apus apus. The sequence goes on along the minus strand of NC_067285.1, from coordinate 56,285,762 downwards.
TTTAACTACATAGGACCAGGAACGGCTTGCTGAGGGATCACGAGAATAGGAGAGCCAGGGCAGGAGAAGGATAAGGAGTGCAGAGCCAGCAGCAGGGAGACAGGCTGAGGGGGCAGACAGAAGAACCACCCCCTTTCAGTAGCAATGACCTGTTAGTTTGGTTCAACTGGATCTTCTAACTTCACCCCTGCAGTGTTTTGAGCAGCAGTGCTGGCTTAAGTCAGCTAAAAGTGTTATGACAACTTATGTCTCATTTCAGCCGTGCAGGTAAGCAAGACTTCAATGAGCTATTCAGGTACCTACAGTTAAGAATATGCTGATATACATTTTGCATTAAAGCCCTATCTCAGGAGCTACATATAATTTAACTGGAAGCTCAACAAATGGCCTTCAGAGAGGTTCACTGCTCTGCATTTCAAAAATGTGGACCATTATGCCAGTAGTAGTTCTCTCCTGAATGATAGCTTCAAGAACTTGTTATTGATTTAAATTTTGAACTAGTTTGTTTTGATTCAAAACATCATTACACCTACAACTTCATTTGTGTTGAGTTACAATCCAAGTCTTCACATAAATTACTTCATCAGCTTGCCAGAGGTCCAAGGCTGTGGTTCCTTGAGCAGACACTAACTCCCAGCATCCCCCTTCTGTTTGTCCTGCCCTTGTGGTGCTGCATCCTGTCCCTCCAGCTTTGCCACTTCACGGGGCTGCACCGCAAAGTGGATAACCAAACTCAGACACAATAAAAATACTCCAGCTTCCCCCTTTTGTTTTTTGGGGGAGGTAGTGCCTCAGGCTGTAGTTTCAGCAGTAAACACTAGCTTATTGTATAGCCAAACACAGTAATTTCCCCTTGCACACACACAGTTTACACCTGCCCACATTTCACTTACAGCACCCTTTTCCTTGTGTCAGTGTGTATGGCTGTGCTAGGAATGGAATCAGAGGACCTATCAAGCTGCAGTGTAGCCTGGGAAACAAAAAGAACTATTAGGCACTTAATTCCTTTATCTGGTTCACAGTAAATGTACACTGGCAGTGTGATATGCTGATATGACTGAAGCCAGATATTTCTAGGCATTTTGCTTATAGGGATCTCCACTGTTCCTTTCACTTCCCCAGGGGCATATTCTCATCCTTGAGTTTCCTCCTGCATTGTGCCAGAAAACTGTCAATTTGATTTCTGTGTTAAAGTCTATAATAGCAGATAGCTCTGAGAAACAGAAATTCTCTATCTACCTTGTTATTTATGCAGGCATGTATTTTTAAACAAGCCAAGGTTTAAAACTGTCCCAGAACTTACCTAAACAATCACAAAATAATAAATGGCATCTGAATCTGTAGTGACCTTCTCAAGAAGATCATCCAGCATCAAAAAGAAAATCTACTGAGCAAGAGTGAAGCACCCTCTGTGCTACCAACAGGCATAACAGGCTGTCCTGGGTGCCCCAGGCATTATTGGCTTTGGCAGAGCAGACCTGCCATATCCAAACCAGTTAAACTGGCTCCAGAAGCACCACAGGAGCCTAAAGGCAGATAGTTAGTTGTTCATCTGACTGGGATGGATACAGCAGCTGCAAATAGTATCAGAGGTTTTTTTCCTCATTACGGTTGTAATTTTTGTTTGCCAGGGTCGCTGGGTTGATAAGTATCACAAGATAGTATGCGAGCTGCAGAGACAGTAATTCTGCTTCATCCAAATATCACACCCCTGGTGAGATCTGCAACTGGTGCAGATCTCAAACAGCACAGATCTATCACAGTGAGTATGACAGTCGGTGTACTCTGTGAGTTGGCCAGCAGTGTTTTGACAGCACATTAGGTGAAGGGATTGCAGTTATCTTATAAACGCTACTGGCTTTGTTGCATCTGTGATAGTTTTCCTGATGATGAAATAGGGTTCTTAGTCTGATAAGGAAGAGGTGGGGCATATAATTAACCAATCAAGTACCTGGGAGCAAGTCCTGGGGTGTTTGTGTAATGGTTCCTTGGGTGGACTGTACATTTGGGGAAAATACTTCTGCTCTTTATTAAACAAACAGTAGGGATAATTTACATGTCAACACCGTTAACTACTTCAGCAGTATGGAGGAGATAAAGTCACAACCTGCTCAATTAACTGTGAGCAATGTCTCATTTTGGTGCCACAGTAAAATGGTATTTGGGAGATACCCTGATTTTTGTACCTTCCAAGAAAGAAGTTCAGTGGAACTCAAAACACATTTGAACCAAGTCAAGATGCCTAGACAAGCAATGTAGTAACCCAAAGTACTGCCTTTTCATGACCCATAGAGCTCATTTTGTGAGTGCGACTTCAAAAAATGGTCAACTCATCTCTGGACTCTGCTGTCAGAACAGCTTTGCTTTGTTAAACCTTCCAAAAAGCATTCAATACCTTTGTGAAAATGAAGTTACACAAGATTGGGTTAGATGATCCAGCAGCTCACAGCTAACCACTGCTGCTCACCTACTCTCCCAGCTCTTCTCCCAGCAATGTGGTTACTCTGTTTATCTGCTGCTGTCCTCAGAGCCTGTCAGACCTGTTTTGTGAGCCAGTTCAAATCACTAGTCTCTGGAGTAAAGTGATCTAGGAAAAAAAGGAGGTGTCTAGTCTTTTACTAGGCAAGTGATCTGAATTAAGAGTATACGAGTATGTAACATGTATCAGAAATAATTCAAAGGTGGGGACAGAACACATGGCTGAGAGTGATGAAAGTGGGGAATTAGTTTTCAATAATTATCTTTCTGCTATGCAGAGCCCATTAAGATTCAAGGTTCCCCCCTCTCCTTTACATCACCTGTCCTGAACTAGTCCAGTTTTGGCTTTAGTGCAATAATACAGCGGTTATTTTATTATCTGTTGGTGAGTCAACTCTAACATGGTCTAAATTTCTGATAATGACAAGGCAAACTTCATTAGCATGTTCATGGGATTAGATAGTTAAGTTAAAGCTAGATAACGTGTTTTCAAAAATTAATCTTTTAGCCAAGTCTAGACAAGGACATTTAAAGAGTGAGAGATTCCACAGGCTCATATACTGATTTTACCAATGAACAGGTGATAATCCACTGAATCGTGCTTTTAAATTTTCAGAATAGAAAGATGTACAGTTAATGAGAAAGACAGTATTAGAAAGAGATGAGAAAAGCAATTTGCAAATTCAAAAGAAACTGATCACAGAATCACAGAATGTTAGGGTTGGAAGGGACCTCTGGAGACTGAGTCCAACCTCCTGCCAGAGCAGAACACCACAGAATCTAGGGCAGGACACTCAGAAATGGATCCAGATGGGTCTTGAAAGTCTCCAGAGAAGGAAACTCCACAAACTCTCAGGGGATGTCATTAAGAAGGAAAAATTTTGAGGAACTAGCAAGTATTTTAATCTCGCCACTGCAGAATAGTAGTTTAGGGTCCTAAACCATACAGATTCCCACAACTAGACGGATTTTGCAGAAATGTTGGCATAAAGTCCTGCCACTGACTGTTACTCCCACACCATTGTGGCCCACTGAGGCAGTGGGACATTTGATCTGTTATAAATAACAGAAATGAAGGTCTTGTAAGGTATTTGAAAAAGCCGCTTTTATTCACTGAGCTGCCTCACAAGAACAGGAGTGCATTCCCTAAGCCCTCTGTAATCACAAAAAAGACACAAGCTTGCAGTCAAGATACAGTCATCACTATTGGACTTCAAGTCACAGTGCTTACATAAAAGGTTTTATGTCAAAGTATGTTAAGATGACCAAACATAATTTAAAGGGAAACAAAGACACAGAAAATTGTTTCTTCCATCCCTACCTAGCCAGAAATCTGTCCCACTTTTTTCAGTTAAGCTAGCTACTGACCAGTGGTTTCCTTACCTCCAGCCTTACTTCCCAAAACAGTCTTTACCTGTTGCTAAAAGCAAGAGAAAAAATAAGGAGTTCAAGGCTGATACAACCTTTAGTAATCATAGAATTGTTTTGGTTTGGAAAGACCTTTAAGATAATCAGGTTCAACCATTAACCCAGCACTGCCAAGTCCACCACTAAACCATATCCCTAGAGTACCACATCTCCAAGTCTTTTAAACACCTCTAGGAGTGGTCACTCAACCACTTCCCCAGGCAGCCTGTTCCAGTGCATGACAACTCTTTCAGTGAAGAAATTTTTCCTAATACCCAATCTAAATCTCCCCTGGTACAATCAGATAAGCTTTGGTAAGTATTCCAACTCCTGCTTGTTCTTTTAAAATGTTGTTCACACTTTCAGTGCTTTTGTCATCTTTCTTTGTTCTGTTCCTGTTTATTCATACCTCCACTATGTTGCCTGCCCCAACCTAGGTGTCCCAGTTTTCCAAGTGAAACGGTGCTCGTATTCTATTCTCCCTGCCGCAAGACTTTGCATGTAAAAGGATATAGCAAAGTTTCTGCAGTCTCCATCCAGGCAAAGCTCTTCAAATCCTACTCCCCGGGTTCCAGCAGGGGCCCTTTGCACCTCTAGCTGGTTCTCTGCACTCCTCAGAGCCTCATCAAAGCAATGCCTCCAGGGTCTTCCCCTGTTTTCCCTAATACCTGCATGTTCTGCTTGCAAAGGCACCTCCTGAAACAACTGCCTCTTGCCCTACAGCTTTGCCCTTCATAGCTCTGTTCCACAGCTGCCATGCCCAAAACAGAGAGCCTGAGCTCTGGCAGAAGAGGAAACACCACCGTGCCTCCACTACCACAGCGCAGCCCCAGCTGCACTCGTTCTTCCCATTATCTCCTGTCCAGCCATTCTGAGGGGGCTGGTAGAAACGTCACACTCTTCAAAGAAGTGCTAGAAAGAACCAAACGTTTGTTTGTTCGTTTGTTTGCTTGTTTGTTTGTTTGTTTGTTTGTTTGTTTGGGAGAGGAAGGTAGAAAGTTGGAGAAAGAGAAAAAATGCAGAGAGAAAAAACAAAGGTCAAACAGAATATTCGTGACCTTCCTGCATCCTCGTTGGCAGAGCCACTCTTTTGCACCCCATCCAACATGAGCACCTGCTAGCATCACAGGCACAGTAACAACACAGCTTCATATTTAGCATTTTAACATCATATTTGATGTTTGTTATAATTTTCTCTTACTCCAGCCACTTTAAAGCAAATGCTGTTCCCATGAGCCATGTTATACCCCAATTTCAACTTACTATGCTATCTACTGCCATACTCTCTCCAGTTAGCTGTCTTTCCCTCCTCTCTTACCCCACTTCTCTTTTTTCCTCTCTCAGGATATGCATATTATATTTTTCTCTCCCTTTTTAAAGCTTCTTCAAATATTAGGCAAACCTCCTTGTGGAGTTGACACCTTTAACGAACAGAAGTGCAAGACTGAAATACACATAAGATCAGTGTCCTGCTGGGAATATGCAGTGTTGTCCTTAGTGAGACTGGCACTTAAAAGATGTCTATGAGATTTGTATCACTTTCCCATAATCCTTTTCCTCTTCTTGGCAGAGGAATACCCTCTAAAAAAGGCCACAGTCAGTATGAGAAAACCAAAATGGAAATACTACTTTCAGTTACAAAAGAGTTTTCACTAAGCTAGCAAAATAATAATTCTGTGTTGGGTAAGTCAAATGGAAATAATCCACCTGAAAAAAACGTTTGCTTCTGAAAGCTCAAGAGAAATAGTCCTTCATTTTAACATTAAAATGCTATGCACTGAATGTACCTTTGGTACTAACTCACTAAATTCAAGGCAGTGAGAACCCTATATTTCTTCACAGGTTGGAGGAGAGATGCTACCATAAGATTTGAGACTAAAAGGGGAATGTCAGGAAATGTTATTAGTACTTAATCTTTCTTTCTGTCACACATTACAATCTACCCCTGTTCTTCTGTGTCAGTTATCTTTGTGATGCTCACAACAAACTTCTCCCTTGGTTATATTTATATGTTCCTGTAGAACATTAACAAAATGTCAAGCTTTTCCTGAGAACACTGTTAACAGTTAATTACTCACGCTAACTACTAAACGGTTGAAGTGTTTGCTTTACCAGGCTTTAGAGAGATAGGCTTTAAATGCTACAGGATAAGCTAGTTGCAATTAGAAGCTTGTAGTTTGTTTTTTTTCTATTTTTTCAAACAGTTCTGCAGTTTGGATGCTGTAGTATGCAATTAGACAGATAGGTTTAGCCTGATGAACATGAAAAACCTGAACAGACTATTCCCCTTTCCCCTACAAATCTATTTTTAATGCAAAGAACCATGGATATAATTCTTGTTAGAAATAATGGCTATTAATTAAAAATTATTTGTAAATCAAAATTAATGGTTTTTCCACCCCTGTGTGCAATGTTTTTCACCTCATGACTGCCATTAGCATTGCTAGAAATCACAAAATCCCTTTGCATCCTGAAGAAAGTTATCTTCCTAAGGCAACACTTTGCTAGTCTTATTCTGTGAGTCACCAGTTCCATCCTACAAGACATCAGTCACATTGATATGAAAAGTGTGTGTAAGGCAAGCTTGGCTCTTTCTCCTGTTAAAGATAAAAACCCCACAGTGAAATTGTCAACCTCTTACTGTTACAGCTCAGAAGGTTTTCCCAAGTCTAAGACCACTGATACTCTAAAATTCTAGTTCAGAGTATATAATGATTTTGCTTGTAATAGCTACCAGACAAACTTTAACAATATTTTGACATAAGGAGAATTGTGCCACCCTCCTAAATTAATCAAGACTCACACACAACCTCATCAGCTGTTATTCCTGTTTATAAATGCAGCAACTGAATTCGAAAGACCAAATTATTTGCCCGCAATTATTTCTAAATCAGTGGCAGAACTAGTGTTGGAAAGTAACATGTTCCTGGGTCGCAAAAGCATGTTCTAATTAAAAATCATTATGACCTACCTATGTATGTTATGTGACTCTGCAGATGTAGAAAGTGACTTTAATCTCACTGCAAAAGAAATGGAAGCCATGGAGTTTTCAAATCACAGAAGCTTCCTGGTACAGCTCTTAATCTCTCATATTTCAAATAAAACGTTGTGTGCTGCTGTACTAAATCAAGACAAAACTAACACAAACAGGATTTCCAATGCAACAGAAATACGATGAATACAAACCTTAATCTGATCACTAGGCTAAAACTGGTCAATGAAAACGGATCAGAGCAAGGCACTTGTCAGGCATCAGTACAGTTGACAGCAGTTTACCCTGAAGACTCTACGAAAATTTGCATTTGCAATGCCTTTGCTTAGATGTATCTCCAGGGCAATGAGTTAAAAAAGGTTATTTTTGGCTACTTCAGTGCTGTCTGAAAGGGCAAACTAATTGCTTCTTTGCTTCTTCTGCCACTCATTACCTAGTATAAAACCCATAGACTACATAAAAAAATAACAGACCACAAGGCAAGATGTGTCTGAAAATGTGGGTAGTACTGATAACACCCAAGAGGGGCACGGGATGCTGTCTCTTTTTGCACTGCAATGTGTGGTCTGATACGCCACTCCCTAAAGAGGCAGCTGCTTGTTAGAACCGAATATTCATATTAAATGCCACTGCAAACCTCTTCTCAGCAGATGGGGTTAGTGATGGCATCTCAGTGCTGCTTCTTAACCAGCTTCTGAAGCAATCACTGTTGAACAATGTAAGCTGCTCCTTCTCCTAGACCCTGTGCAAATATTAGGGAGTAGGTGAAAACTAAAACAAACCAGCACTCAGTTGGAAGACTATATTGAGTAATAAAATTAATTTACTTCTTTACAGAACTTTGAAAATCTTTGTAAAAAGATTAATATTAAAATTCATCTGGTTTTGCAACAGAGACTAGATGCTAATAAGCAACAAGGACAGGGGACATTTTAAGTAAAGACACTGAATAATTTTAGAACGATAATAGAAATAATATTTTTGTCCCCACGGAAAAGGAAGCATTTGTAATTTTGCTCTTCAGCTTAGTTGCAAAACTTTTGTTCTGACATTCTCTAGAGTGTCAGAGGTAATCAGGTATGTCAATTTATTTTCTTTCTGCCCTTTTTTTTTTTTTTCCTTAATTTGTTACACTTCTGTCAGGTATTTGGCTCCCTCTCTAAAAAAAGTTCTGATCTTTTTTGGTCTATCATTCAGAAATCTCTCTCTAATAGCCTCTTTAATTCCTTCTATTTCTGCTATACTTTATTCTATGATTAAGGAAGGTTTGTGGGAAGCGGTAATGCCTTTTATTAAAACAAGTGCGAGAGATGGTAAAAACACTGAAGCATTCAAATATAAAATACATTATTACTCCTTTTTGATGTAGACAGCATTTACACCGAGCAAAGGCTCCCGGGTGAGTATCAATGTGCTAAAGAAGGAATTAAAATATGTTTGTTTATTGAGGAGGCTTGAATTACATTTTAGTTTAGAAAGCTTGTATTTAAGCAAGTCTTCACGAAAGCATTAAGTAGTGTGAACTTTACCAAGACTTTTTGTTAAACGCTTAATCCACACCCACATCCAAACAAAGACAGAAGGCTCAGCTCTTTACATATGAGAAGGTGACTTTTCACACATAACCTGAACAGTAAACCTTTTGCTTTCTGCAGGGAAACACAAAGCTCCAAGATAAGAAAGTTTCCTTAATTTACATATCCTCCAAGAAGTGGAAATTACAAAACTACAGGCAACAAACACTGACTAATCAGTTTAGGGAAAAAGATGCATAGGGAAAACTCAGAAATGGATTTGTTTAAAAGCTAGGACAGGCAGAAAAAACCTCGAGCTATGGATGCCTTTGTTTTGCTAATGTACCTAAAGGTCTAGTGACCAAAAAAAAAAAAAAAAAAATTTGAATAAATTATTCTGACTTTGTACTAGTGTGAATCGAGTAGCTGATTCTTTTTAAAAAAACAAATACAAATCCAGTACTTGGTTTGTATTCAAACAAGTCTTCCTGAGGACCTGTTTTCTCAAACAAGTCTTTATATGGGAAAAACAACCAGCTGATTTTGTAGTCATCACGTGAGTAACTTCTATTAAAGCCAGCAGAGCCTTGCCCACTGTGAGATTTTTTTGAACCCTTAGCTCTTAATCAGTATAGCTGTCAGCTGTAAGAGCCTGAGGAAGCTGTCATACAGACAATATTCAAACGTAGTTGTGTCTTTCCCACAGTGCTGTTGAAAGGAAACCCTTTTCTTAGCAAAGCCTGAGAGATGTTAGTATCCTGAAACAGTAACAGATTGAGGAAGGGTCTCTTAACCAAACAGACACTTTGCAAGTGCAATGTGTCCCCAGAGTTGCAGCTAAGCACTTCCAAAGATTTTTAAATCTCTTTCACAAATATAGGTTAGAGGTGTTAAGACTTTGTGGGAAAGTTTTTCTCCAGTGTTGACCACTGCTTGATGTTTATTCATATGCTATTGTAGGCAAATGAGAAACCAAGCACTTTGTAAACTGTGCAACATTTTGACTGCTTGATCCACTCTACTGACAGAATTGTTTGGCATAATTGCTGGCATACATAATATTTTCAAATGACAACTCTCCAGACAAGCCAGAGCCTGAGCTAACTGAAGTGAAAAGTGAAGAGAAGCTGCCTACGTATTCAGCCGAATTCTAGATTATTGAACAGACAGTTAAGATTTATAGTTGATATTGTCCACAACATAAATGCATTCCTCCACGTTCAGTACTTCCAGTTCCACAGCACATACTGCTATCTATCTTCAGCTGTTGCTTTAGATGTGAGAAGCTCATTTCTCTGCTATACCTTTTCCCTGCCATTTGGCCATAAAACTATTTTGAAATGGGCCCCAAATGTCTTCAGTGCTGCCTCTACATGTAGTTGTAATATAACATTGGTAGTATAGCCAGTAGCAAAGGTTTAGGTCAGCAACCTTGAAGTATTACACTGATGCCAGGGTATTGTCATGGGATTAGGATGGAGAGCCTAAATTTTCAAACATGCCTATTCTGTTGTGGCATCTCTGTGTTTGGCTATCAAATTCCCAACAGTTACGTGCCACTCTAATGAAAGAGCACCTTCTGTAGAAGCAGTCACCCAAGCAAAGATACAGTGACAGCAAGGAGATTGACAGCAAGAGAGACACAGAGCAGTAGAGACAGTCAATATATATTATATATAATATAAATAAATAAAATTAAAAATAAACAAACAAACAATATATAAATAATTTTAATGTAATATATAATATATATTAGTGGCTGCAGATATGCCATCTCAGAAGAAAAACTGCAGGTGAGTTTCAGCTGTCAACAGCCTGTAATGGCATGAGTAGCAATATGGAGTTGGCTGCACTGCCCAAAGGGAAGAGTTGTACAGACACAGAAGAAAGATATCTGCCTGTAAAAAGGAGCCTGCACAGCACAAACTATGAGCTGTTTATAATTTACCTGTTTATACCTGGTTTCAGAATCAAAGTTCAGTATTTAAAGTATTTTCCCTATTGCCACAAAGAAGCACTTTTCATTTCCATCATAAATCTTCCAAAGAAGATCGCCTACAAAACTGGCCAAAACTGCTGCATAAAATGAGTTCTGAAACCTTAATTATTTTTCCATAGTAGGAGAAAATCCAGCTTTTCTATCCTGCAATGCTGTTTGGAACAAGAAAATCTTTTAATTGGTAGTATCATAATACCATACATAATGCAATTTTAGGTCCTTTGAATGCTTGGTCTATATTACTTAGGTCAGCCAGGTAGTTGCCATCAGTGCTGTTTGTTCCACCTGGTCAAACTGATGCTCCTTCCTGCTACCTACCAGGGAGCCTGCTGTAAACTCATGCTCTGGTCAACAGCATGACAGGTTGCCATCCCTGCAATCCAGTGGCACATAGCTTTCCAGAACTAAGTTTCTGATGGAGAACTGAAATAACCTGTTAACTCTCTGAAAAACATGTGACCACTCTTCCACCTAAGTGATTTAATTATTTATTTTTTAAATCATGCCATATTTTCAAGGCTCTTTTCATAAGGACAAAGACTAGAAACATTCTAAAATGTTGTTCATATTCCAGGCCTCACAAATCAGAGAGGACAGGCAGCCCAGAGAGGGACAGGCAGCCACAGGCTTTGGTAAGCTACAAAAGCTAGCCTCTACTTCCAGGTGATCCTTTATCTTCCTACTCTGACTACTAGTCAAGGTAATAACTGTGATGATATTTACAATTATTTTGCTGTCAGCCTGAAAAATCTTCCATAGCAGCTCATCCAGATTGCAGACCAATAAAACCTACTCAACAATATATTAAAAAGATATGACTAAAAGAAGACTAAGACCGACAACTTTCTAGAGATGTGTTGCAGACTTTATTTTTTCTTTCTGATTAAGATCATGCTAAGTAGCCATTTCTCTTAAGTACAGCAAACATGCCACTGATGGTAATCTGTCTTCTAGAAAGGCACTACCAGCACCCCACCAGTGAGATGCTATGACTTATTTTGTCTACCTACTCTCTTTGTTACCTATAGATCTATTGTCTAGGTGACTCTTATGACTGAGTACAACAGAGAACTCAATTTGATGCAGAGGCTGAGCATACTCCAGAGGAGCAGCTACTTTCTAGAATTTTGATACCTCCCACTTCAACAGTGGTAGATTTCTCCTCGTGGTTACTGAGCTAAAGGCACATTCTAAGAATAAGAGCTTTGTTTGGTTTTACGACAATGATGGGATTCTTGTTTTAGGCTGAACTGCTGTACTCATGTCAGCTGTGATTATTTTGCAACAAGTCCAATTACAGAGAAAGTCTAGGATGTAAATAAAGGCTGTTGCATTAATACGTAAGAGATTTTTCCTTTATCAAGAGCTGCAGAAAGTTGAGGAGTTCCTGAACTTCTGAAGAATTACTAGTCAAATTTCTCTTTATTCTTTGTTGGGAAAAACACCATTATGATCACAGAATCTCTGCACATATCTTTCTCCCAGCCTGAGTACCTTTTGCATCTATGGGGCAGCTGCAGCTAGATTTAAGAGAACACAGAGGTTTCGAGGCAGTTATATTCCTACTAAGTTTTGTGCAAAAAAGGGAATGCACAAAGGCCCAAGACCCTGAAAATATGTATGTATGCCTATCAGGTATGTATCAGGGAAAGGCCGAAGCACAAAATTATTAAACATCTTGGAATCCACAGGGTCCTCTGTTATAGATGTTGTCCTGAGACTTTTCCTCAGCTATGAGCAAAACAAACCTCAGTCAGATCTTGCACGTCTTGGACACTATATCAAACAACAACAAAATGCAAACTGACAGGAAAACTAATTCCAGCATTCAGTGAAATACATCCTCAGACCAGCCCATCTCATTCCAGCACTTGGCCTGAATAGCATAGTCATTATTTTCCTGGGTTTTGGCCTTGAATAGTGAGGTTTATCTGACTGGGCTCCCTTTGGCCTTGGCACACCAGCTTTCTGAATTAATTTCCAAATCCAGTACGCAATGACTTTGTTTGTACTGGCACATCATACCCTGATTTATCACCTGAATGGGGCAACATTGGTGAACTATTTAAAATGCTCTAGTTCATTGCTGCAAGGGTCACCTGAATCTCCAGGTTGTTTTGAACATGATGGCATGGCAGACTAGCTTAGAGGATTAACAAGTGGATATCACTGTCTGTTTGAATATTCTCACTGTCTTTATCCTAAGCATTTGTGACTGGCCACAGTTTCTCCAAAGTGGAAGCCAGGCTACATGCATTAGTCTGTTTTAATGTGAGTAGTTCTTATATTCAGGTATTCTAACTAGGTTACTTTCTAGGTCTTCACCAGCTCCTTATTTTAGCATCACTGTCCACACTTTGTGTCATAAGCCATACCCGTTGCCTTCTGCTCCTTCTATATTGGGATATCCTCCTGTTTTTCTGTTAGCACTTTAAAAAAACCCAATATAATTCATATACTGAAATGATACACTGTGGAAATACATAGAGTTGTGGAAATACTGTGGAAATAGAGTTTTCATGATGTGAGATAATATTCTTAGCTTTACGCAAAGACTTTTGCTCAAATCACATTGTCAGTGTAGTTTGTGCAAGGTCACCTTTTGCTTAATGAACATGCAAAATTAGATACATAATTGAAATATCCTAGGGAAAAAAACAGTGTCACTGGATAACATGATGGCAATTAAGAGAGAAGCACTTTTTCAGAATGTCACATTTTTAAAATGGCCTAGCCTTTGAGCTAATATTTGTTCTTAACATAAAGTGATTGGAAATTTCCATTACTACCTGTCTTCTTTTTAAAATCTAGTTTATACAAGCAAGTAGATGGTCAGACAAGCCAACAAAACATGGACAAAGCATGGACACCACTGCAGGACTGCATGGGAAAAGCAAATAGCGCAGCTATTCTGGAATGGGTTTTGATGGTGTAAGCCTGGAATGACTCCCCACTGTGACATTTTTATTCCACGAAATCATTGATTTATTTTGGAAGACAGTACTTATATGCATAATTACCCTGAATAGCTATTCTGGCCAACAACACTAAGCAGGCAAGCATGGAGCATGATTTTCAGAGTCATATGCAGTTTTATTGTTGCCTGGGTCACTTCAAAATCTTTGGGAAAATTATGGTTTAAATTTCTCAAATCTCAACACAAAAGGTCTAGTCTGTAGCTAAAGGAGTATGAAGTGTTTTCATTTATGTTAGCAGTATTTTCTTTCAGCTTATTTAAAAACATAAAACCCCTTCTTAAAACCTATTAGTTTAAAATGTGGATTAAAATGAAGAGCAAATAAACTGGAAAACATTCATAAATTTTCCTCTTCGAATTAGCTAAACTTTTATAATCTTCAGTTAATGTTTTATCCTGAAAACTAAAGTGATTGTGTCTATGCATGTATGAAGCAGTAAGGAGTTTCAAGGTAACTTAATCTTTCTGATATTTTTTTAAAGCAACTCTGCATATAGGCCTAGAGCCTAGAACAATTTTCAGCTGGTGAGCCGCAGAACTGCAGGAACTCGTGGAATTCAAGATGTCTCTGGAGTGTTTCCAGGGTTTCACAGAAAGATAAGGAATCAAAAAACAGCAAATGGAAGTTTGCTAGCCAGATAACTACATAGCCATGTGATGTGCTTTGTGACTCTGCAAAAAGGGAGGCTGATCTAAACTGTTATCAACAGTTGATCCTTTAAAGAGGAGCCACCCGTGCCTGTACAAAGTCCATGTACAGAAACATCTATCAGTTTGCAAAGTCACTCTGTGTGTCAGCCTTGAATCCTACCAGTATCAATTAAAATACCAATTTTGTTAAAGAGCTTGTCAACTTTACAGTTACCAGTTTTAGCTGGGACAGAACAAAATCTTTTAGTGTTAGTGCTGATCAAGGAAAATGAATGACAGGCTTTAACCTAAGGGGTTTATACTTTATAACTTGGACCACTGTATAGGCAACAAGTTTTAAAAGCCACATGATTAAGTAAAGAGTGAAGGTATACAGACAACAGAAAAATATATGTCATAAACAACCTATATGTTCAGGTTGTTCTATATTTATATTCTTCTCAAAGGCCACAGCTGTATTTACATCATAATTACTGTGACTAACAAACGAGTTTCATCTCTTTCATAAATATGTACATTTATATGTTTTAACTGGTTAAAAAAAAAAAGAGATAAAGAGAAAAAGTAGTAGTAGGTGTGAATACAACAGCTAAGTATGAAATCCCCTAGTAGACTACATACTCAAAGGTACTAAGCTTTAACTTTAAAATACTGTAGAATGGTCATTTTTTTTCCATTATCCATGGCACATCAACAAACTTCAGCAGTAGGTTAAACCTGTGATAGCTAAGCAGATATCCCAATATTTTTAGATGTACAAATGAATTTTTAAATATCTCAACAAGCTCTTATAAACAAAACAAAAAAACCACACACACACACACAAAGAGCTATCAGAAGAGTGAAGGTGGATTTTTCATAGGATTAACTGCTGAGAAAGGCTAAGAATGAAATGCGTATTAATCCTAATGTAGCTGAGAACTCCATCTCGTATTCAGCAAATAATTTCAAAAGCTTGTATGAGATTTACTGGAGCTAATGGGATTTAAAATGCTTAACTTTATGCTCTGATTTATATAGTTTTCTTAATTGTCATCTCTGATAACGAGAGAGTTTGTTTAAAAAAGGAGAGAAAGAAACAGTTTATACAATCTTCATGGATGCAAATCCTGTCTGCAGCTTACCGTTCACTGAACTGAATAAATTGCAGAATAATACAAACCTTATTTGTGCATTTATTGAAAGCAAACTGTGGTATCAGAAACACACAACTAGAGAAAGATATAGCCGTGAAGTAATTGAGCTCTGTCATGCAAAACTTGTATATATGTACACAGACAGCCATTCTCATACTGATGAACATTCTTTGAAACTTCCTGCTTGTGGGATAAGAATAGATGACCTTATTAATACCTTGGCACTTCTGTTCCAACTGTTCTGGTTTGGTTTCGTGGGTTTTTTTGGTAGCAGGGGAAGGGCCCCAGGAGTGGCTCCTGTAAGAAGCTGAGAAGCTCCCCCTACTCCAAAACCCAGCCAAGGAGCAATTAGAGGACAATAGATGTGCCTCAGCGATTAACATACAAAAGAATCAACATACCACCTGAGCAGAGAAGCATTGAGGGGAGAAGAGCTGTGCTGGTGCTTGGTGAGGAAGAAGGGGAAGAAGGTGCCCTAGCAGAAGTTTCCCTGCAACCCATGGTGAGATGGCAGGCTGTCCCTCTGCACTCGTGGAGGAACGTGGTGGAACATTCCCTGAAGGTGCCAGGAGGGGTGAACTTGGCCAGTGGACTTGGATTTTGTGGCCAGAGGATCTGCTGCCTGTGGACTCTGATTACGCAGCTTTGGAAGACCCTGGCGCCAGGGGACGTGACTGTTTCTGAAGCAGCCCATGACTCTGTGGGAAGCCCAGGCTGGAGCAGCTCCGGACCTCTTGGGAAGGACTCATGAAGGAGAAGTTCGTGGAGGACTCCCTCCCATGGGAAGGACCGTGTGGGGAAGCAGGGAAGGACTGTAAGGAATCCTTCTTCTTGCGGAGGAAGGAGCAGCGAGAACCACCAGCCTGTGAACTGACTCTAAACCCCATTCCCTGTCCCCCTGTGCTGCTGTGTCTCTGGACAGCCTGTTCCAGTGCTCTGTTACCCTCACAGCAAAGAATTTTTTCCTTATGTTTAGCTCGAACCTCCTGTGTTCCAGTTTGTCACCATTGCCCCTTGTCCTGTCACTGGATTGCACTGACAAGGGTCTGGATCCACGCTCCTGAAACCTGCCCTTGAGATATTTATAAGCACCCGTGATATCCCCCTCAGTCTCCTCTTCTACAGGCTGAACAGATCCAGCTCTCTCAGCCTTTCCTTGTATGGTAGATGCTCCAGTCCCTCAATCATCTTAGTGGCCCTTTGCTGGAGTCTCTCCAGTAGTTCCTTGTCCTTCATGAACTGGGCAGCCCAGAACTGGAAGCAATACTGCAGGTGAGGCCTCACCAAGGCAGAGTAGAGGGGCAGGATCTCCCTCCAACTGCTGGCCACACTCTTCTTAATGCACCCCCAGATGCCATCAGCCTTCTTTACCACAAGGGCACATTGTTGGCTCATGGTCAGCCTGCTGTCCCTTGGGACTCCCATGTCCTTTTCTCCAGAGCTGCTCTCCAGCTGGTCAGCCTCCAACCTGTACTGATACATGGGGTTGTTCTTCCCCAGATACAGAACTTTACACTTGCTCTTGTTGAAGTTCATTAGGTTTCTCCCTGCCAAACTTTCTAGCCTGTCCAGGCCACGCTGAATGGCAGCACAGCCTTCTGGAATTTAGTGTCATCAGCAAACTTGCTGAAGGTACACTCTGTCCCTTTGTCCAGGTCATTGAATAGGGCTGGACCCAGTACTGACCCCTGGGGAACATCACTAGACACAGGTCTCCAAAATCACTCAAAAAGGTAGTTCTTTTGACAAAAACTGAGAACTTATGTACATGGCATATGTACAGCAGATAAGCTGAAGAAAGATATACTACTCTATTCAGAAGAAAAAAAACCCAAAACACTGTTGTACTAGGCTGACAAATTAAGTTTTACAACCATACATAACATAAACGTGTATCTATGTTACACTTAAAAAGTAATTACAAGTGGTGACACCATGTTTGCAAGATAAAGAAGCTTAGTAGAAAAATCAATATCTAAGAGATGCATACTAAGTACCAAAAAAAAAAAAAGAGACAGAAAAACAGATTAAAAAAGAGGGCATTTCATTTCTGGGACTAAATGACAATAGCAGCCTTTAGAATGTTAAATTAGATATTTCACAAACACAGCCTTTATTGGCAGTTTAGCAAGTTTGCAGGAGGAGATGTTTAGGGCCTGTAGTGGCCATGGCAGCAGCCCCACATATTTAAATGTCCAAGTCCATATGGAAATGTGGCACGGTAACAAAAATGTGTGGGTTTAGTGGTCTTTTTAGGATTTGATGATGCAGCAGTGGTGTTAAGCAGGGGGCTGGACTAATGCTCCCCATCCCACACCCAAAGCACAGGTTATGCTCATACTGTCACCAAAGCAACCTGATTACGTCCAGAAATAGCTTTTATTCTCCACTGACACTACCAAGGGTTGGGGTACCTAACACAGGTATTCTGAGCCATTCTGATGGACTAACTACCTGCTTTCTAGGTGTTGCAAATGCTAACATAGGCCTTCATGGCTAAACAGGCATCCCTTAGTATATAACAGTGTTTGATATTAATTAAAAGAAACACTGTTAGAAGTTTATGTCTGCATCTCTTCCGAGTGACATACATATATAGCAAATGCTGGCTTAACAGAAGTGCTCCTTGTGTTATGAATTCCAGTTATTTGTCTCAGCCACTAAAGTAAGCTTTCCATTTCATCCTATTAGTCAAGACTGACTTCTTGTAAGACAGTTACTCTTATTATGAAATTCCTTAAAGATGTATTTTTACAGCAATTTATAAGAGCAGCAACATACAGTAAGGAATGTAGTAGCCCACACGGATATAGTTTGGAGTTTGCCCATTAGACAGGTGTGTTACAAGCAATAATAGTTTACTTGCCAGGTACCTCAAATATTGTAATTTCCTCAAAGGATTATCTGCTCCAAGTTATGAATTAACTTCCACTCTAGCCATGTTTAAATCTCAATAATTATCACATTTGAAGAATGGAGAAGCAAGGAAATTGTCCATTTTGTTAAGGAGATCTGGAAGGAGAGTAATAAATACAGTAGCAAACAAGATTATTTTGAAGAAAAAGATTGGACTGATATGCCATATTTAGTAAGTAGCACTACCACTATTTCATTTCTCCTAACCAGTAGACCTTGATTATAAAGATGAAAGCACTTAGCACTGTCCTAGACTCCAGTAACATTTCTATCCTAACACAGTCTGTCCTCTGACGCTAGAAGAATACCTTGAATTACCTTGCGCTCATGTGTAAAAACTCTCCACTTTCTTACAACTTAAGCTTTAAGAGATGCTTTCTAGAGAGAATAGATAATTTCAGAGATACTTACTGGGCTTCACTCCCAGCAGCAGCTCTGTTGTTCCACCCACAACCATAAAAAGGTCTGAGACTCGCATCCTGCTCACTTCTCTGAAAGTAAGGCAAATAAATAGCCACTAGCATTTGGTTTCTGATGAGGTAAACTGCTTACACATAGCAGTCAGCCTCCTCTAACACTTCTGGGACTGCCACAGATGGTGAGTCAAAGAGCTTTCAAATAGTAGCTTTAGGCTCATGAAGTGCCTGTTTTTCAGACTCTATTTCCCCTTAAGAATAGGGATTTTTAAAGGACTTGCATCTCTCCTACTTCAAAAAGAGACCATCAGGAAAGCCTGTCAGCAATTTACTGTGAGGACAGAGGGGAAGGAAGTTAGATTGTTTATATCAGATTATCACCAGCTATCACACACTTAATGTGCTGTAAGGTATAAGGCTGGAAACAAATTTGTGTTACTTTATCACAGAGTTCAAACTCAATTATTTAACAATATGGCCACATTGATATAGCTGCTGAATAGAAGACCATGATTTGGACTGTGCTTATTAGGCTTGTATATACAAGTAATTCAGGAATATAGGAGCATAAACCTGCTTACTGTACAGCTAGTGGGTATTACCTGTATCAGTGCTTACAGAAGAAAAGGTTGACAGAGAAGTGTATCTGTGTACATTATTCATGTACATTTATCTGTCAGCAGATACAGCTAAAATCTTCTCAAAAACTGCTTTCAATATTTATGTAAATAGTGTACATGTTTTACCATAACTGGAGACAATCTTTTATATATTCAATAAGCAAAATGTGATAACTAACTCACTGGTGAATTACCAGGTAAATTGAGTCGAGTATATTTAAAACAGGGAGCAAAATTTGGGCTATCTTTAAATTACTTTAAAACCATCATCGAAATCTTAGTTCTCAACTGTAAATGCAATGGTGCTGCAAGTCTGTATCGACAAGTTTCCTGTTACATTCACTAGACTCTATATATTTGGCTGTGCTAAAGAAGACTAATGGTTAAAGTACTCAAGTGTTTTTGTGGCTGAGGGAAGGCAGCAGAGCTCAACGCTTCACAGATTTCTGGGAAGCTAATAAGATGTGTGGCTGATGCTGCATGCCAAGAAGTGGGCAAATGGCAGCAGAAAATCATCTCAAGTCACTTCAGGATCTTTGCTGAGTCATATCAGCTTCAGTTTGTGTGAGCAAGCCTGTGTGGATTCCACATCACACTCGAAACTACCAGAAGGGATTTTTGCCTGCCTTTAATATTTTTATACCTAATTTGCAACATCTGCCTGAAAACCCACCAAAACAAATTAAAAATGCAGACTCAGATGGTGTGCCTGAACATCTCATATAACCATAACTTGACAGATCTAAATCCAATTGCACATGCACCATTATTGAAAACTGTGTTCTCCTTACAGTCCATCTGTTAGATGGTGCAGCTATTATCAATACAGACAGAACTGCTATCGTATAATATTTCTACCAATTCCTTATAATTTTCTGACACAGCAGCTGATACCTCTGTCACTCTTATCCATGCTGTGCCTATTTTAGGCCTAGTAAGTGGCTCAAGGCACCTCCCTTTAACAAGATGGGTGGGCAAAGTACAAACTAATTTATTTATCCAAGGATAAATAAATCCTTTCACTTAGAGATATGAATTCTGGACCCCAGTTTTCCTCCATGTTCTCTTCATTGCTCTGTGAAAGGAAAAAGAGACCATGTCTACCAAGCAGCAAATTAAAATAACCACAATCAGCTCAACAGTTCTTACTGATAGATTTGGTTGTCAGATTTGGTCAACAGATTTGGTCAGAAGGCAGAACTAGCATTCTTTTTTTTTTTTTTTCCCCTCTCTGCTTGTCTACTTGCTGACAGCCTGGGGAGAAATAGCACTCAATGACTGTCATAGCTTTAATTCAGACCCAAGTTAAAGGCTTAGGTAGCCTAACCGAACACAGGGCAAGCAATTTCTGCATCAATTCTTCATTGCTGTGTTGATATATGGAACAAGTTCCTATATTGTATATTCCAATAATCTATCCATGAATAGATAACATTAAAGATACACAGACCCATGCTGACTCTTACTTTCTGACTAGATACAGACAGAACATAAGCCTTTTTTTTTTCTTTTCTTTTTTTCTTTTTAAATGAGTGCCTTTGCTTTACTGCCATTGAGGACCTCAGACTGTTCAGATGGAGAACGTAAGTGCCAGCTTATGCCACCAGATGCTATCCATAAAAGACAGGGATACAATTCTCACCTTACTTTTGTCTGCTTCCAGTGGACCAGCATTATCCCAGACTTCTCTCTAGATAGTTCTCACCTTAATCAAACAAACCTTTAAATGGTGTGAGATGGAGAGGGCTAAGTCTGGGTTTCACTGGCACATCAAAGCGGCCTTGCAACACATCTTTTTGCTGCAACTCTTTCAACAAATCCCAGTTTATAAAGTTAATGGATGGACAGAACTAGCTCTGAGAGTGTCATTATTATGACGGAGCTGTGTTAAGTGTGCATTTAGAAATTCAGTTCTTTGGGACTTCTTAATTCACTGTAAGTTTGTATTTTCTTAAACAGTATGTAAAAAACTTATACTTGGAATATAAACCACTTTATGGGATGATAATTTCAACAGACCTCCAGAATAAAGTTTTGCTTGTAGACAAGAGCAAGTCTACCAGGAGAAAGAAACATATTCTCAAGCTCAGTCCTGCCATTTGTATTGTCAGAGAGCTCTCTGTATCCTTAGGTCCTAAACACTTAGAACAATGTATTCTACGAGTTAGACAGCAGTAAAAAAAGATTTATTAAGCCATCCTACTTACTACAGCAGTATGCTTTGTTCAGTCTAGAGGCTTCTTCCATTTTGCTTAGAAGATAGTTTGAACTAAAATAGAGTGAAAAAACCTACTAGTCTGGATGCTGCAGTTCATCCCATCTGTCTCTAATTTAATCATACAAATTAGCCAAACTATAATAAATATAATTTTCTCCTTCTGTCATCACTGTCCACATTCTCTGTATTTATCTGCAAATGCCATGAGCACTTATTTGTTCTTGCTATACGATAAACATTGTTATGTCAGGAACCCTCCTGTGATAAAGCTTCTCTTCAGCAGTCACCCTAAGGGAGAAAACCAGCATCCGCAGCTCAGTACCAAGTGGTATCAGGCTATCAGATGGTAACAGACACGCACACATTTTACATCTAACTGTTTGTCATATGTTAGTAGTTCAAAGTAAAGATTTTCAGGAGCCCAGCATTAATTGTAACTATATTTTTAAATCTCCATTAGCATAGTAACTACACAGTTTAACTCTGTACTATCTGTTATGTGTAAGGAAATCTTATTCATTTTTTTCCAGGTAAATATAAGAGCCAATGTGATTATGCATGGTACCCTTTTGCAACCAGGTAGAAATGAACAGTGTCCTTAACCTCTTGGGAGCACACACAGGAGTTGCAGCCAATCAAAGAGGGAAGAGCAAGTGGACTCTCAACAATCTGCCAGTTTTCAAAATAACTGAGAGAATGTTTAAAACCACAGTTACCTACCATTGCTTCTACACAAACATATCATATATGTATGATTTGTTTGGATGCAGCCGTTGCAAAATACAGCTTGAGAATTTTTGCAGGAAAACATTTAACCTTCTATGTTTTGTTTCTCTATTGATAGTCCATAAATGATAATCAGGTTGTGAATTTTAAGGACACCCTTTCTTATAACCAGACAAATAACTGAAATCAAATGCTTAATGTCACATTTTCAGGTTTTATGCAATCCAACTGTAATCCAGGTCATGGATTTACAGGATACATTTTTCTTGTGAAGAAGCACATTTTGCATAATTCAGAAGAGTTTTACCCAGTCCTGTATTCTCAGATGGATAAAGAAGTGTAAATTCCTCAAAATCAAAAGAAGCTGATACCCAGGAGGGCAAAGCAGACAAAACAGCCCATCAGCAACACAACCACATGAAAGACCACAAAGAAACTCCAAAGCCACCCACACAGCTGCCTGAGGAGTCTGTCAAGGAATGAGAGGCTCTTGTTCAGCTCATGTTGCTGTTGGAAATGTGTTTTAAGAGCTTGGCAACCCATCTGGATTTTATGAGTGGCATACAAAGATGAGAAAAATTAAATCTGATTGAATTATGTGCTGCAGTACACTGGAGGTGTCACATCTCAGCTAACTAGTATGTAATTTAATTTACAAGATAATGGAACAATCTCCTGCATTAGTTAATACCAGAGGGGCAGCTGATAAACATATTCACAGTGTAAGTACAAACATAACTAGATAGTCACCTAAAAGGCAAAGAAAATAGGGTCCTTTTCGTAGTATCTTGAACTATGTTTATTTTTTAAAGATATCTAGAAAGCCTCTGTTTCTGAAAAATTAATATTCAGGCCTCAAACATCAGAGAACAATAAAATGAGAATAGGTATAATGAAGAATCAGTCCTTTTGTTTTTACAGGCTTCAGAAACTACAAGTACTTACTGGAAGAGTAAACAGAATAACACAGGTATTGTATCACTTGTTACTGCTTTTTACCTGTTTGTTTTATACAAAACTGACAGAATTCACCATCTTATTTTGTCTTTCCACCTTCACCTACAAATGTGAAGACATCTTTATCAAAATTTTTTGCTTTCCTCAGTCAGAAAGAAATATGACAAGAGACTTTACAAAATATTTGTCAATTAAACTTTCAAAACAACTCTTCTTACATTTTGATCTCTAATACACCAACATAGCTTTAGCTAGCTGCACTGAAATGTGAAGAGAGTTTTTGATGAGAAAACACTTACTAAAAGTACATTTTAAACAAATTATTTTAGATGCCTTCAAATCGCTTCACGGAATAGAAAGGAGAGTGAGGAAAAACCTGGAACACCGAAGACACTTCTCTTCAATGCTTGTTAAGTGCTCCCTTGTTTTGTTCAGTATGTGAATCTGCAGTAAAATTAAGAGGATCTAAAATACACATGGTGAAGGCTACAGACTCCTTATTCAGTCTCTGTTTAATCTTCCCCAACACTTTTTGTTTAAATTTGTGAGTGACTCATAGCTGTGGCTTCAGCCAAGCTTAGCACAGAAAGACTTGGTGCATGCCCACACAAATTCTGACAAGTCTATTCCCACTGTTGGCTTGTAAGATTCCCACTATCACTCTCCTGAGATTTTTGAGGAGAGAGAAATCTTTGCATAGGCCTCTGCCAAACTATCTCGTATTCTGGTGATGGGAATAGTCGGAGACAAGAGACTCTATGTATTCATTTTAATTTATGACCTAATATAGCAGATTATTTTTTGCATTAGTTAAAATGAAGTTTTTGGCCTGTGAATTATGCTTTTATAGGCCCCTAAATAATCCTGTTTTATTTACAGTTTAAAAGCTCTCAAGGCAGTACCTTTTATATATAACAAATTTATGTTGCAAGAACATCTCAAAATAAGAAACTACTCACCTGCCATTGCTCATTGTTCCACAAAGTTAGGAGACTTCAATGGCCAGAGCAAAAAGTTTAGTAGCTCTGACCATCTGAATTAAAATCTTAAATCCTCTTTCACATGAGAATGCTCTTCCTCATGCAAATTTCCAGAAAATAATTAGCTTAAAAATAGTTATTGCATGGTGTGCTATGCATTGCAGTTGTCCTTCCATTCCAGCAATACTTAGCACACTTGTGGAATATGTACATATTCTGCTTAAAAAGCAGGCAAGATGTGATTAACCATTAAGTATAGAAGGCCCAACATAGGGGTTCATTACTGTGCTAAAATGATCTAAATTTTTAAAGAAAGGGTTTTACCCACCACACTTTTCTGAGATGGATTATTTTGTTCTGATGACATAGCTTTTAGCCAGATCAAATTTATCAACTGGCATATTTCCTGGCTGCTCAAATGCCAGTGTCAAGCCTGAGGAAGGCTCTGGAAATGTACACCCTGGGGCAGAGTAGGATCTCCCCTTTTCACACTGCCCCTGAGCTTAGGTTAGTGTAAATGATCCTGGCATCACACTTGAAGATTCTGGTGCACCAGCAGTGCTGAAGTGTAACAAGAGTTTAGCTGTACTTGAAGTTTTACAGCAGCTCAGCAGTGTGCTCTGTAACACAACTGGTTCTAATTCCTGGCTCTTATGGCTTTAAATATGAGTGTTTCATTTATGATATATACTCTACTGAGACACTATGAGGAGGTATAAACAGTTTAGGATTAGGATAGGGTTTAATTAATGAAATGTCAAAATTGAGGTAGGAGTTGGCTATGTTGGAATATCATCCTGAGAGCTTTTACATTGATTTTGTTGTAAACCCTGTACATCATTTACTGGATTTCTACTGCATTGAAACATACCTGAAATGTATCTGCCTCATGGTGAAAAAACATCCTTGTGAAGCTTATGTTCAGGGAATTAATTAAAGTCAGGTGTTTTCCAGGAGAAACTTGGTGGTGACAGCTCTGATTTCAAGTTACACATTTCAGGACTTTACTTGGCATTTATGCAGGTAGACTGAGGCTTTCTTTGTCTGTAGGGAGACTACTATTACCTACGGGGCCCATAATGGACTTATAGCTCTGAAGATTTTTCTGTGTTTAGATGCAAGATCTCAAGTAGGTAAATTCTCAATTGGTAAACCCTAATTTCTGGTCCTCACTTCCCCTTTTTTAACTAGGCATTTGTTTCTTACGTTTCACAGGGGACTACTGTAATTTTTTATGTATTTATAAAGTCTTGGGTTTTTATCCAAATCACTCTAGTTAACCTTTAGTTAAAATTTTTAGTTAAAAATCTTACCCTTTAGTTTCACAACCAACTTAGGCTGATCTAATACTTTTGTGCACACAACTTGAAGACCCCAGATGTACCAAGAGGTGCATTTTACAATTGACCAGCAAATTAAGATCCTTGAGTGTACAATGGCATGCACTCAATCAGTCTAGATCTTAAGGCAGCAAATATGACTAATTTCTCTTCTGATTACATCATACTTTTTCCTGTTTTCAGATCTATTTCTACAGCAATCTGATTGACAAATTGATTAAAATTTGGGGGAATTTGGCATTACATGAGTAAGCTTAAATACTACATAATATAATATACCTTACAGGCAGTGACAGTAAAAGAAGTACTTAGAAAATTTTCAGAGTTCCTCCCATTTGTTGTATTCTATAACATAGTATCAACTTCTAAAATGAAAGCTGAAAGATACTACTGCTCAGTCATGGAAATATTCTTCTGTTCACCTTCTAGTATAATCCATCAAACACCAGGATAAAAATATTTTGGAAATAAATTAACTTAGAGATGCTTAAACCTATCTATGCATTTATCTAAACTTTTGCTGCAAATGGACAGCTTCCACATTCAAGCATCCTTCAAGCTCCCAAGAAGACAGGAAGAAGTTGATAAAACTGTTTGCTGCTAGTGCTGGACATGAAATAAGCTTTGGGCTTCACATCACTTATGATGTCTCATCACAACAATGGGGCACAGTAAAAGAAGAGGAAGTAGTTTCAAATACTAGTTGGGTTCACATCATCTGAATGGCTACCAGATGGGGCTCTGAGCTGCCTGGAGATTCCACCTGGGGGGTTAGAGCTGCCCATGCACTCCGCAGTAGGATGAATGGGCTCTCTGTGTCACCACCACCCTGAGTGTGAAACCCAGCTGATCACATCTGGTGAGTCTTGAGGTATGCCAATGGAGCAGACATCAGTAGGGAACCCATGGGCAGGAGGAAAGATGGACAGGGCTTCCTGTATTGTCCAGGAGTTCCTTAACTGTCTGGTTTACATGATTTATTAATTCTTTGGGATTAGGCAGTAAGCTTCTGCAGCTAGAGAGAGTACAATGTTTTGAGTAGCTGCATGGATTTTAGTGCTGTCCTAGCAGCCAAGGCTGGGGAAGGCTTAAAAAATCTTTTCTCAGAGATCCGGAGCTACAACAAAGGGAACGTGAAATAAATATAGTGATTGCAATCTGAATATTTCAGTTTCTGTTAGTAAGAATATATAATATAAATACAAAAGCACACCAGATTATCCATATATTCCCTATACAGGGAATTTTAACAGTAGTTGGAATATTTTTAGTTTGGGGGTATCAGATTTAGCTGTGTACCATAGAGCTAAAATTACAACTCATTTTCTGATACTTGAAGCATTTGTTCTCAGAGTTGACAAATGGGTGTTTACCTGTAGTGAACTTAAAATTCAGACATAAATTTAGACAGTAAGCTAAATTAAATCTATAAAGCTTACTCTCTGCAATTTATATATTAGTCATCTATCAGAGACAAAGTATCTCAAAGTACTTGAAAAAAGTACAACTTAATATCCACTCACAGGCTGTGTGCGTGAAACTAGCTGTTCTAATAAGCTACTTCATTTAGAAATTAAATCTACTTATTTATTATTGCACAACTAAAAAAGTATTTTGAACTGAAAAATGTGGCAATTTTTTTGTTGAACTGCATGCAGTGGGTTGTTTTGTTTTTGTTGAATATCTCGTTAACTATTTGCTGTTTTGATTCTTAATATGTAGCTTCTTGTATATTCACATTAGTGAAATCAGGTCAAGAAGTCTATTGTGTACAGTGTCGTGGTTTGGGCCCAACACCACAACAAAGAACCAGCCCTGTGGCCACTCAACTCAACTCCCCCCCCCTCCAACACACACACAGACTGGGATGAGGAGGACAAAGCTCCTGGGTTGAGACAAAGGACAAGGAGAGTTCTTCACCCATTAAGGTCCTGGGAAAAACAGACTCAACTTGGGGAAAAAATAATAATTTAATTTCACATTTATCAAACACACACAGACAACACACAGAGCAGGGCTTGCATATGTTACCCCACCCCTCTCTTCTTCCCGGGTCCAAATCACTTTGTTCCCGGTTTCTCTCCCTCCTTCCCCCCAGCGGCACAGGGGGACACGGACTCCACAAATACTGGTACTGGGTTTACCTAGTAGCAGTTTTGGTCTGTCTTGAAAGGAGACATCATGGGAGGAAGGACATCTGGGTCATGTTTTCATGCCTTTATTAGCAACCAGTAGGAAGAAACTAACTTCTTAAATGAAAACTTTAATTTGTTGTAATGACATGTTGCCAAGTGTGAGAGCTCTAAAAATGAAGCTCTCATTTGATTATGTACTGAGTGACAGTATTCTTCTTACTGAAGAAATAATGAACTCACAAGTTCTGTGCTCCTAGAAGTGCCATTCCTTGAACAAGATGTAAAACTTGAGTCCAGCACATATGATTAAATAAAAGATTAATAGAGAAATACTGATATGGATAACTGTATTCCACTGAGCTGAATCTCACTGCTCTTGTAGTTGTCCCGTAGTTTTGATTTGCACTGATAACAACCATGATTAATCACAGAAGTATCTGCCTTTTAACATTAACTGTGAAGACAATTAATGTGTATGTACTGATCTATCCTGAGTACCATCTGCACTGAAACGTGAGCTCAAAAGTGTCTGATGCTTGTAGTATGTCAGACCCAAATTAAAAAAGAAAGCACTTAAATCATGCAAGAGGTTGAGGTTTTCAATCTGATTTTCAAACTAAGCCATTTAGATTTGCCTCATCAACTAATTTAATCTTCTGGATCCTTACTGGGAAAAAAAAATGAAAAAGAAGCTTCTCTTCTTTTTTACAGCAATACCTGGCTTCCACTGATTTCACATCTTATTTGATCTGTCCTTTATTATATGCCATAAGAGGAAGACTGGCAGCAAGCAGTCTTCTAAACAAACAAATGACTCCAGACTGTACGTCAGATACTTTGATGTCAGATACTCCAATGTCAAATACTCCTATCAAGGAGGCACATCCTCATTGCATAGTTCTTGCAAGGTATTCACCACTTGACAAAGCATTGACTCAAAAACGTTCAAATCCCTTTTGAGGGTTGCTGTAGACTACAATTCTTGGAGATATGAAATGAAGCATGGTGGTAAACGCTGGAGTGGGAGTTAAGAGTAAAAAGGCAGCCTGATAAATGTCTCGAAAGGCTTCTACTCCTTCACTGTTTTCTTAACAGAAAACAGTTTTATTTTTATTTTCCATTCAATTCACTCTACCTTATTTTTTTAAGTGAAGGTAAACAAGAAAATTGACAAAACAAGTGCTTTTTGTAAAAGTAAAAGCTGTGCATTTATGTGGGAAAATAGTCTCTTTTTGACAAAGAGGTTTTCTGTGTTTTCCTTACCTGCTGCACTATGGGAAAACAAACTCCCATTCACTTTGTGCAAACTGTAATAATCTGTATCCTTGTTTTACTGTACTCTGTGGCCATTGCTGCCATCAGAGGAAATTCACATCCCCTGAAGAAATATTTTATAGTTTAAAAATATGCATATGTACATATATACTTCTGAGAATTTTCCAATCTGAGGAGTAGGAAAATTACTCACTGGGTTGTAAGTTTAGGGGCTGATGCTTTCACTTGATGTTGCACTGCACAGAACAAAATTGATCTGTTCAGGATTTATAGAAATATGGCTACATGGGCAAAGACTAGACACAAAATCTGAGAAAAAAATACTTGGACAACTGACATGAATATAAGGAATCAAACATATTTTCCCACTTTCTATCTCATACTGTGGAATGGAAATGTTCATTTTTTTTGGCTGATGTTTACCCACTAAAAATATCAACTGTCAGAAATTTTATATAATGTGATATATTTGAATGAAGGTTGAGAGTCAGCTAAATAATTCAATGATTGATACAGTGATGAGGGAAATAATGGCTTATTTCTACCCATAGTTGACCTCATATGTTAATTTTGTAGACTTACTCAGGTCTTCAAATGGGGCAGGAGAACAATCTTGATGTCTCTCAAAGGAAAGGGTGTGGTACACAGCTAGGGGAAAGAGAACTGAGAGAAATGGAACATAAAAAATGTGCATTAAATGTATCAAGGCAAGGACTCCAGGCCACATTTAATAAAACTAGATGAAACATCCACATGTCAAAAATTAAACTTTAAAAAGTTTTCTTACAGTGATAGAAGAAAGATGTGCAGCTAGCTGTAAGAGAGGAAGACAAAACATCACTGCACTGCACTAGGTCTAGTTAAAATGTTAATAAACAACTGAAAGCCTCTACACATGACGAAGTTCCACTAATGCCAGTTGCTAGTGATAAAAGGTTCTACAGGTAAACATAGGGACAGCTGACATGCAGTCTTCAAGGAGGCATGTATATAAACGGGTGACTTCACTTTTAGCACAGCCCAGTTGGAAAAGTCCTGAGGCTGGTGCAGACCTCAGCACAAATTTGACAAGCTGCTCTATCTCACAGCTGAAGTCACCTGAAATTAAATTTCCACAGAGCAGCGTATCTGGACCACAGATCACCCACACAACTCACCCACTTCATCTTCATACATACAGACATAGCTTGAGTAATTCTGCTATGGGGTACTGAGAGCCAGAATGCTGTGAAGTAGTGAAGGGGACCAGGACCTAGCTCAGTTATTGTAAGATCGGGGACATGTATCAATGAGTATCAATGTGGGGGAGCCTGAGTAGGTTATTACTACCCAGTGAGGTAAACTTTTCAATCATCCCATGTTTACAACTCAGCTTATGAACTTGGTAGCAGGATGTAGATATTTTACCTAATATATTAAGAAGTTTTGTCTGTATTATTCACATGCTAACCTGTGTTTGCTTGCTTTTGCTTGTTTTTATTAATGAATTTATTTTAAAAATCACAGTACTGTGAGCAAGTGAAAAACCTCAGCGTCACAGGAGAAAGCAGCAATGAACTGTCTATGAATCAGGAAAACACTAAATTCAAGGGCAAGAATCCTGCAGGGATCCAGGAAATGCCAGGAGGTTAACTTACTGGTCAGCTAAAGAAATTTAAGGCACAGCTGAGATGAAGCAAAAATGGAGTAGGTGGCTGACATGTTTAAGGTCTGGGCAGCAGAGTTCCCAACTTTTCAGCCTGTCCCACCCAAGTTTAACATATGTGGAAATCATGAGAAACAGAAGCAAGGAAAAAATATGGGAAGAGTCTAAGGGAATAGAAACCATGAGGCTTCCCTTAATGTGCATGAAGACTAATGAATGAGAGGGAAATAATTTTCTTCCTAAAGATCTATAAAATATAAAAAGTTCTTGAATCTGAAACTGGGTTACTACAGCTTACATAAGGGTATGTCTGTGTACAGGGGGATATATATACACATGTGGTTTTGGATTTGTGATTAAAGGTTGTTTAGCTAAGGGAGAAGATCACAGTGTTAGGACCATATTTGGAAGAGGAATGATTTTTAAGTATCCTTTGCAATCCTTGATATCTTTTTTGTTCAAAATTTTTAATGAAAATTCATTTCTCAAAGCAGTTTTATAAATACAGAGACAAAATACTGCAGTGAGAAAACTTTTTTTCTATTTAAATGAGAAGCTTAGTTAGCTACAGAATCACTGCTGCCACAAATACTACCACAAAAAGGGAACCTGGTCTGCTATGTTCAGCTTCTAGTATTGCACTCAGCAACACAAATAATTTTAAGTGTATGATTAACCCTTTCCTGAATCAGAGTCCAGAATGGCCCTAGTATTCTTTCCAGCCCAGTACAATTACTGGATTAGATGCACAGAAAGTGAGTGGCATAAGATAATGTGCCCATTCTAAGGGAGAGATTCCTTCTTTTAGACTTTCTGCATGCACTGTATTATTCTGTGTCCATTCCTGCTTCATTAATATTAATAAAAGCTTGTATTTTCAAGATATTTATAATACTGAATTACATTACTCCGTGGCTCTAATTATGTTATTTCTTGAATTCCAAATTGACTCCCAGCCTTACTCATTTTACTAGGTTTAAATAAGAATATGATTCATCATTTACAGAAAACATATTACGTAAGTTACAGTTTTGCAGTTGAGCATGCTGATTGTCTGCATTGAAGCTACAAATAGGAAAAGAAATAGAAGGGATTTTCCTATCCTTAGTCTGAAATTAAACTTAGACTGGATATCAACCACGTGAGGTCTGGCTGAAATGAGAACAGAAAACATCCATCACATGTTTTAGATGTTCCAAAGTATTAATAGTCTGGGACTGGTTTTAAAAGAAAGAAAGAGCTGTGCTACGGAAGGATGTGAATCCCAAGTAGAACTGCTGCAAAAAAAAAGCTGTACTTCCTTTTTTCAGTTGGATTCTTCATGAGGAAAATTCACTCCATATGTAGCACATATAATAGTTTTGCAATTCTAATGAAAAGTGTTAGCTCCAGGCAGATTATACAGCACCAAAACTCGAGTACATTCAGCAGTGCACTGTGGTCTACAGATGTGACTCCAATAATAGTAAGTGAGCTCATCCTTAGTGTGGAAGATTATTCATTAGGGAGAGAATAATGTAAGTGATATGATCATTACATCACCTTTTCCTGTACATTATTCTCACTACAGCTGACAAGGAAAACATTTCTCAGTTTTAAGTTACATTATTTTCAAATTTTGCAGAGCCCAGATAAAAGTCGTATTTGAAATGATACATACTTTTAAAGTTCCCCTTGATAACAAAAAAGGGCTAATGCTGCAGTGTTGATTTTCTTGTTCAATGTCTCTGTAGCTGTTTTCTTCACATAAAATAGTTATTCCATATTATTGCATCCCACATCTGTTAACACTAGCTATTTTAATTTTTAGGTAAAGGTTTTGAAGAAAAAATGTTTTGATTCTATATAATCAGAGAATCACAGAATGAAGGCTTTTGGTTGAAAGATAGTATCAATCTTATTAGTGTAAAATATTAATATTAAATTGAAAATTGCCATAAGTTACAAACTCAGGGAAATCTATGTTTATATTACAGCAGTAACATGTTTGAAGGAGGATGGAGTCAATGAAGAAATATTTAAAGACTTCTTGGCTTTTTCTGTGCTCTTGGTAATAATGGTTTATATCCCTATATTCAAGGATGAGATGAAATCCACATTCATTATTATTATGATGGAATTTATCATGATAAACAGTGTGTCTACTGATACTGCTGCATAAAGGACAAAATCATCAAACCAACAGCAGTTCTCCTAATTTTGAGATGGTGGCATTAATAATTTTGAAATTATGCATAATTTGTTCTTATTTTTTCAAATCAGACTCCTGTTCCACAATGTCGTCAGTACCTGCAGTCAGAATGAGAATTATTATCAACAGTTTGTAAAAGCCTTAGCCTAGGCTTTATGAGTACAGACATAGACATTTGTATATCATGGCCTACTTTTTAAAGTTTCCACTAACTAAGGATGTTGTGAGGATTTGGAATGCTTATGTGCAAATAGCCATTTTTAACTGAATTAATTTAGAAAAAACCACCAGTTTCAAAATGTAAACAGTAGTCCTATTTGTGTTGCAGATATCCTTCAGGCAGTTAATAGAATGAAGTTTTAAAAATAAACCCATTCACTCCATTTAGGGTATGTGATGGACTGTTGAGGAGGGGAGCAGGAAGAGACTTCAATCAGTTCTGCTGTTTCAATGGCAAATGCCTCTTTGCAAAACCACTTGCCATTAACAGAAAAGAAACATGTTGTTGGCTTAATCATAGGAGAGCGAAACTGGTCCAAGTAATTTGTGTAAGGAAATCATAACAAAATATTTATCCTGGTTTTGGCTTCTTTGCTATGGTATCTATGTCATGCACTTGTTGCATTCACAAGGATTTCCTGCTGCTGTGCACATCAAGCTGGTGTACCATGTGTTCCTGTTTTTGTACTAGATTGTTTTTCCTGCCTCAGCAGTTACCAAGCAGTGCAGTATCAGTCACCACGCGGAGTGAATGCTACAACATCACTAGACAGACCTTCCAAATACAGTTCAATGCAATTTGGGAAACCTGTTCATAGATAAAAAATTAATTTTTCCTCTAATTCCTATCATTCCCAGATGTGAACAGAATTGGAAATGTTTTCTCATTTTTAAATTAAGATTTCTGTAGAACCATGTGTGAAAATGACGATTAGTAATATCATAATATATAATGTCATAAAATATAAGACTTCCCAAGAGTTTTTTTGTTAACTTTCAGGTTTCTTGCCTATAGTTGTTCAAATTTTGGGGGGTTCATGCCTGCAAAATTTCTCCCCTCCCCAAAGACCTAGAATGACATTTTTTCTTTGAAGTAGTGGCATTTTAAAATAATCTCCTGATTACAGGTGGGGCTGTAGAAAAACAACAAGCATTACAAGATTATACAACTGTAAAACTATCTGTGAAAATTTTAAAACAAAACAATACCTTTTGTCACACAGACAAAACCACATAGTTGAGTTAAATCCTTCTTTATCATAATAGTGCTACTTTAATAAACAGATTTCAAGATGAAGCCTGTAACTTCCAGTCTTCAAGGGTAGTTTTCAGAGTAGGTATTAGCCATGTAACCAAAGTGCTCATATAGAGCCCAGTACCAGAATACTTCACTGCTACTTCTCAAAAGACCTCCATGAGATATGCAAGTACCAGTCCCATCACTTCACAGGTTTGGGATGCAAATACATTATTCTTCTGCAGCAGAAGACCTTGTTGCTAGCACCTGCACTGGCTCACATCTGCCATCCTTGTTGTGTCACCAGAGCATATGCCCACCTGGGTGTCTTTGCGAAGGCAGCATGTGTACACTTGTATGAAATTTTAGTGGTTAAAAAAAGTTTGTTATGAGTGGGAGCAGAAGCATCTAGGTTATGTCATTATCAGTGTGGTTGGTGTCTCAGGGCTGGTATGGGAAGATAGTTTGTTTCAAAGGAAGGTTTATGTTTTGCCAGCTTACAAACTTGTGTGGGAACACAGGACAACTTTTCTTAGAAAACTTTGTAGTGTAGATGAGGCCTGAGGAAATGAGGCTCTCTGGTTCCAAGGACACTTCTCACACTGACAAAGCTAGCTAAGTGCTTCCAGCCCCCATTCCTCATCACTGATCATTTCCACGTCTGTGCTGACACCCTCTTTGTTCTAATGTGATTGTCTGTAGAGCTGAATACTAAACCAGACCAGAGAGCTGATCCAACTTTGAAAGCACGCCTCCTCCCCCTTTTTTTTTCTATTTTTGAGGACATGCTGTTGAGAGAAACTTCCATAGAACCAAGATCTGCAAAACTAGGGACAAAGTCATTCACAACATTACAGCAAAAAGAATATAGATATCTAATTAAAGTTGTGAATCTGATCTTATATGACTTGTTTAGAATAATGAGAATCCAGATATTTGGATTATTGCAGATTTCATTGGATTATTCTCCCACAGCCTAAAACTCAGTTAATCTTCTTTTCCAGTTAGTATAGAATCAGAGAATCATAGAATGGTTTGAGTTGGAAGGGACCTTAAAGATCATCTAGTTCCAACCCCCCCTGCAGGGACATCTCCCACTAGATCAGGCTGCTCAGAGTCCCATCCTACCTGGTCTTGAACACTTCCAGGGATGAGAGGCGTCCACAACTTCCCTGGGCAACCTGTTCCAGTGTCTCACCACCCTCACACTAAAGGATTTCCTCCTAATGTCTAACCTAAGTCTCCCCTCTTCTACTTTTGACCCATTACCTCTTGTCCTCTCACTAACACGTTCTTGTAAAAAGTTCCTCCATAGCTTTCCTGTAGCCCTTTCAAGTACTGGAAGGCTGCTTACAAGGTCTTCCCGGAGCCTTCTCTTCTCCAGGCTGAACAGCCCCAGTTCTCTCAGCCCGTCCTTGTAGGAGAGGTGCTCCAGCCCTCAGATTATCTTTGTGGCCCTTCTCTGGACTTTCTCCATGAGGTCCGTGTCCTTATTAGTAAATTAGTAGAACTTTAATCTGTTGTCTTCTAGATGCTGAAGTTGCATAAATTTCACAAATTTAATTTCAATAGAGGTACCAAAAATGTTGACTTAAGCCCTAAATGACATTAGGAAAAATTTCTTTAGTGTAAGGGTTGTGAGATACTGGCACAGGCTGTCCAGGGAGCCTGTGGATGCCCCCTCCCTGGAAGTGTTCGAGGCCAGGTTGGACAGGGCTTTGAGCAACCTGGTGTAGTGAGAGGTGTCCCTGCCTATGCAGGGGGGCTGGAACTCGATGATCTTTAGGGTTCCTTCCAACCCAAACCATTCTGTGATTCTATGATACGCAAATGTAACAGGATACCAAATATATTTGCATTAAAGATCTAATTGAATTAACTGTTCACACAGTTTCTTCAGTTAGCTTCTCACGGCTTCATTTACGGCTCAACTATCTCAATTTTTGATAGAGAGATTTAAAAGGATTTTTCCCTTCCCCAGGGATTAAAGGTAGTGATGAACACTAATTAGCCACCTGCACCCCTTGCACAGTGCTACAGTTTGTTTACCTTCCAAAGGCTGCTGCACCCCTGGGGAAAAGTCACAGTGTGGTAGGTTTTTTCTTTTAAACATGTCAAGTTCAGTTCATTCAATAAAAGCTTGTTTTATTGCAGTTTATGCAATTTTTAGCATTACTAGGAAGAGAGTCTTCTTTTCTTACAGTGCTACCTGGATTCAGTAGAAGAGAAAATAAATACTGTTTCTTTTTCTTCACTTTTTGGTGTTAGCTGCAGCCCTTTGCTCACAATATATGAAAATGAGACTTGTAGCAATCACAACAGCTTTACTCATGTTAGCATAATGCAGAATCCACTAAATAGCCAATTAAAATATAAGGGAAAAACCAGAAATAAATAAAAGAAACCTCCTTTCAAATCCTTTCATGCAATGATGTTTAAGTAGTGGTGTTTTTCTATTTATTTATTGTCAGACCGTGTCTTTGAATTAAGCACTATTTAGGACTAGCTGCTGATATAGTTGTAATTTAAACTGTGTTCTGATTCTTGTTTGCTATTTTTCCTTACCATGACTGGCTAAGAATGGTAAAAAATGTTCTGCTTTGTTTGTCTTTTATAAGTTCTGACTCAGTGGCAGGCAAGTACTACTTATGGGCCTGATGTAAAGCCTAGTGAAGTCAACTGGAATGTTTCCAATGACTTCACTAGACTCTGGATTGGGTCTGAAGTGCAGCAATTTACTCAACTCTGAAGTATAAATTACAGACATAAAAACCAAATTATTTGTGTGTTGCTGGATTACTGACAGCGAAATGTATGATGTCAGAAAAATAATAGGCAGAGATAGCCTGCACAAGTTGTAAAAGCTTAAAATATAGCCAAAGATAGGGAAATATTATTTGGCAAGAATAGAGACAGTTTCAGTTCCAGTGCCGATGGAGGAAAGTTGAGTAATTTGACAGACAATTATGTGATTAATCTAGCAGGAGAAGATGCTATCTCTGTCTCATTCAGTCACCACTCTACCGCCTGATCATTGGCCTACTACCTGGATGAGATGATGGTCTGCTGTCACAGCAGGAAGACCTCTGAATGTGTAACAACCAGTGGAAATCCCTTTAGAAACGTTAAGAATTCCAGTGGCCTAAACTCAGAGCAGAAGTGAACAATGTCAGCCAAATACATCAGCTGATTCTGTTGCCAGAGTAAGTATGACAATGTTGAAGAGAACTGAATGTGAATGCTATTTAAACAATACTAAGTCAAGCAATCTCCACCTGAAACGTAACACTTCGGTTTAGAGAACAATCTCCCAAATAGTGTTCTTCTGAAATTTTTGTCTTGATGAGTTAGGAATGATACAGTCATCTAGGTACTTGTTTCAGTCAAAACCTGCTTAATTTCCCCTTGTTTGAAAACCTGAGGAAAGCCATTTTACCTTAGCTACCTCAGAGAACTCACCAAAGTATTTGTTGCTAAGTGGTTATTTGGCTGAGAGAACTCTTTTCAGGTGAGTATTTTACTTCAGCATACAATAATTGAGGAGTAATTCTACTTTGTGAAAATATTGATTAATTTGGAATAAACCTTTTTTTTTTTTTCCTTTTCTTTTCCCCTGGAAGAGCCTATCCAAGCAAGAGCTGTTATTCTGAAATAACTGATTATGGACCAGCTATGCCAATCCAATTATAAAGATGTGTAAAACCTTAGTATTCAAATATTGATTTCTCCCAGATCAGGAGTATTTTAGCTTTCAGAATTTGGTTCAGTTTATTTTTTTAGCTAGGTGTATATCTCTCTAGCTTCACCTTATTAGGAAATTGGAAAGGATTTTTATTTAGAGAGGTATTTACATAAAATTGTTCGTATTTTAAAAATGCAAAAAGAAATGTGAAATTGGGATTTAATATGGGTAAAATACCTGTAACATCAGTAGGTAATACTACACTGTAAGCCACAGAAGTGAACAACATCTTTTTGTTTAGAAAGTTGACATGCAGAATTAAATTGTATTTTTAAAAAGATACAAAGGTGCAACTTTAAAATGATAAGGTGTGTTTCTTCAGTTAACTATTTTTGCCTTACATCAATTTATATGTGTGATTTATACAGTAGCATTTACTGATTTGCTTTTAAGTAATATTTTGCTCCTAGAAACCATATCTTCCTCTCCCAAAAGCAAACAAAATCACTTGTGAATAAGCAAAAAAACCCCTTTTAGCGATTCCTTTTCTATTCAACTTTCTCCATAATTGACTCCCTTTGTTTGCATTAATTGTTTTCACAATTGAAACAGGGATGGATAGGGAAATTGGACAGGCAAATGGAAAAGAAAAATCAAAGAGTTGTTTGGTTTTTGTGGGTTTTTTTAAATTATAAAATCAGATAACACAATGAAAAATACAGATAAGGTACTGGTCAAACAAATGTTTCCTCAGATCACACCCGTGCCTTTAAGTATGGCTATGTTTTACCACTACATCAGCCTAGTAACAGATTTTCCTCACAAACTTTTCCTCACTTTCTGCCTCACACTGTCATGGTCACCATAATACTATCCAGGCGGGAACAAAAAGAATGGGAAAGGGAAAAGAGAATAAAACCTTGGAATAATCCTTGGAACAAAAAATTCTGAGCAACTGGAAATGCTTTTCTTTTAAAAATCACTATACAGGAAAAGATGCTTTTCTGAGGTAATTCTTTCCCTTTCTTTTTATACTGGCTATAGCAGAAACTGTCTTATTTTTCTTAAACAGCACCAATTTTCTGCTGGGCAGATCACATACAACCTCACCTCACTGGTGCTGTGCACTTTGTTCCAGTAAAACATGTTCAAATTTATGTATGTGTACTCCCTGTGAATTGATGTTGACAGGTAATAAACTATTTGATGCAAAAAGCTTTGTTTAACATTATAAAAAAAAAATTGCTAGGATTCCCAGGAAGGATTTTTACAGATATTTTCCCACATAAGATGGGCAATTTGACAGTATGAAAAGTGAATTCCAGTTCTCAAAGTTTCATTTCATTTCATTGGGAGCCAATAGGATTTAGTGGCTAGACTAGTTTAAAAGACTAGGAGCCAGAAAGGTTTAACATTTTCAGGAAGTCTGAGCCATTTTGGGCTCAGACTTGGGGAATTACTTTGGGCTAATCACTGAACCGTGATGTTCTTTAGTAAAATAATCTGTAATACTGGGTCAAATCCCCTCTTCTCCCCAAAAACCAAACCAAACACCTAATTGAGAATCAGACACTTAAGTCTGGTTCAGTTCTCCAAAGTAAAGAGACTACAAAAAGGAGTAAAACAAATATGTCATGAGAAGACATTCCTTTAGCAACCTTACTAAGTCAAACTGAGATGCAATGAAAAACTATTTAACTGCAAAGTTGTATATCTACTTGATTATTAAATGCTCACTTTGAAACTGAAATTCAGAAATCACTTAGGTAGCTTATATAACTTATATAGCTACGATCTCACTGACATCAGAAAAAAAAAAAAGGTGGATATCCATGCATCCTGTGGAGTCTAAACTTCATGCACACAAAAGAAGACACTTTTAAGTCAAGGAATCAGGCACTGGCAACACTCAGTACTTGGTGTTCTTCATTGACACATATGCTTACTGTGCATTTTTATGGTATTGTATCAAAGAATAAATGGTTGCCATAGCCATTGTTCTACTCTGGACACTACCCTCAGACTGACTCATGGAAAACAGCAACACTGTTACCATATAAAGATGTACAGCAAACGGAAAATTAATCTGACAGCTAAGACACAAGAATAGAGATCAGGAGCCCACCCAGGTTCCATTTTCAGATATGTCAGGTGCTTCCTGGATGAACATGTGTAGCATTGTCAAATTTTGATGTTCCAGTTTCCTCATCTATTAAATGGATCTATTAGCTCTTGTTACAGAAGTTCTGTGCTTTGAAACTGAGAGGAAAAAAGGCTTAAAAGGTCTGCAGTTAAGGAGGAACTTTGCTGACTATGGCAGCCTTACTCAATTCTTCGCCTTTTCAATTAATTCATCATTCAGCTAATTTGGCATCTCATTGAGAACAGTCTGTAGT
Organism: Apus apus; assembly: GCF_020740795.1. Classification (NCBI taxonomy): domain Eukaryota; kingdom Metazoa; phylum Chordata; class Aves; order Apodiformes; family Apodidae; genus Apus; species Apus apus. The sequence continues at coordinate 56,245,874 of NC_067285.1, read as the reverse complement.
CGGGGCACACACAGTTTAGATGCCTCTACGTGTCATCATCAGCTGAATTGATACCATCTCCTACACGGAATGCACAAGAACTTTGTACTTAAAACCACACAGAAGCCCTGTACCCTACTTAAATGCAACACAGTATGTGGAAAATCTAGTTTCAAACAATGTTACTCGCAGTGGTTCACAAAACTTAGGAACACAATGGTATTTTCAGCAAAGCAGTGTGCTATCAGTTATACTTCTTTTCATAATCCTAATCACATCTACTGTCACTTCACACTTCAACAACAGAACTAGACCCAAGCACAGCACAGGGAACCACTAATGTATCGCTTCAGCAAACAAAGAGCCTCTCGTGGCATCATGCCAACATTTCTGTGCCTGCACACGGCTGGCAGAGGCAGAACACATGGGAAAACAACCTGACGATCCCCTGCTGCTTTATTTACACCTCAGAATTGTTGAAATACAATGCCTGTGGACAGACCGAGCTCAAAACTGGACACTTCTCAGCCCTGTGCTGTGGAGCTTGGCTGCATCCTTCAGGTTTTCAGTAAAAGATAATTATTTTCTCTTTTTTCTTTTTTTTTTTCTTTCTTTTTTTTTTTTTTCGCGGGGGTTGCGGGGAGGTGAGACGAGAGGGGGCAGCACGAATGCCCTGCGTGCCCCTAACGAAGTGCAGAAGTTACTGCTGCCTTCGCTCGCCTCGCACACGTTGGAAAAACTAAAACCTAAAATGTTCAAGGAGCTAATGCCATCTAAAGGCTAATAAGTTGAACTACAATATATGGCAGCCCGCCTTATAACCATAAGGAAGACCACTGCATCCAGCTGCTGCAGCTTTTCTCTTATTCTGGTGCTGAGGCACCAGAAGGCTTTAACTGGAATGGCAAAAAAGAGTTCTTATTACTCAGAAAGACTGTCTCATAGAAAGTTCACCTCTTTGTATATGATTAAAAAAAAATAAATAATTATCACTAGAGCTTTATTAGTAACATGATTTATCCTCATTTATTAGTATTATTTCATTGCATTAGCACTTTATTTTAGCAAAGTTGACAGTAGTATGAAGTGCTGCTCATTTCAAAACACATCAGCAGTCAAAAAATTAATATTCTGCAACAATATTAGAGATTTCTATATTTGAATTATATTTGTTTCAACTTTGCTAAAAAGACAGGCTCCTCCATTCATGTACAGCCTTCTTACACATGAAGAAAAGTACCTGGTTTCTAGAAGATCCTGACTTTGTTCTTGATTTAAGTATAAGGCTAAAGAAGTCGCCTGGTAAATTATCCAGATTTCTAAAATAAAAAATAAGAAAATAAATCAGGTTGGTTAAATTAAAATTTAATTTCAAAGATGTTTGCTTCACAAAACAAACACTACAAAAGTAGTATATTAAGCAGTATTTTCAAGCTCTAAGGAAAGTCAAGCTGCTGAACAATTACTCTTGGTTTGCTGAACTGTGAAACCAATTTTTGACAAGCATCTTATTCAGCAAGCAAGGTGGTGGTATCTTCTTCATTTCTGTTTATTCAACTAGCTCCTGTAAATGAATTATCCCAGCTGATTTTTCTCATTATTTTCATCCATAAATAAAAAAAACAGATGGAAAAAGACAGGATGACCTCTACTAGTTCTACACACTTGAAAGACCGAGTGATCAAACAAATTAAATTATCTTCCTACAAGTATATTCCCATTTTTTAAATAAAACTTTTCTCAATGCAAAACATACTTAGATAATTTTTTAAGAAAAAGGTTCAAATACATTCACAGTAAACTTATTTAACCAAAGCAACTATAAAGAGTTTTTTCTCATTATTTTCTTGCAGTTCCCATATTTATCCACTAGGAATTTGTTACGAATCACAAGCAAAAGCATAATAATTATCTAGTAAAAAAAGAAATGCAACAGTCCTTTTCTAGAGTAGCAAAATCTACACAAAAATTGAGAATCCATAAAATGTTATCTTAAAGTCTGAAATGTCTCAGATGAGGCAGCATACTGTCTGTTAGAAAAAAAAGCGCTAAATTATGCATAAAGACTATAATCAGCACATTTTAATGGTTACCAAACAGTGAAACATCAGTATTTAAGAAAAAATACACCTGTAATTCAAGATTAAAAGCAATCATTTAAATCAAAGTTTCCTGTTCACTGATTTGATCCATTTTCATGATAGCTGATTCAAACCACTCCTTTAATAGGTGCTACTGTTACTCATTCTGAGTTACAGAAAATATTTTTTCTGGTTTTGAAACAAAATACTGCTGTCAGAGTCCTCACTTTTTTTAGCTGCAGTCACACATTTACTTCTGTAAACTGGATTATGTCCCTTCACTTCCTAACTCATACAATGGACTCTTCCATCCACTTTTTACTGACAAGCAGTGAGCTGCATCAGTTCCCTGTTCCAGATAAGACAAATTTGTTGCAACCACCACTAAATTGCTTTTTGAGAAGGATAGTCTAGGCACAAAAGGCTGGGAGCTAAAACAAGCCTGGGGAAAAGGTGGGACTCTTTCTTTGTAATAGTCTTGGTTGTTCCTGGCTGGATGCCAAGTGCCCACCAAAGCTGCTTTATCATTCCACTCCTCAGCTGGACAGGTGAGAGAAGATATAATAAAAGGCTTGTGGGTCGAGATAAGGACAGGGAGAGATCACTCACCAGTTACTGTCATGTGCAAAACAGACCCAACTTGGGGAAATTAGTTTCACTTATTAACAATCAAAATCAGATAATGAGAAAACAAAAACTGAATATTAAAATGCCTTTCCTCCCACCCCTTCCATCTTCCTGAGCTTAACTTTACTCCTAATTTTCTCTCCCTCCTCCCCCCGAGCAGCACAGGGGGACAGGGAATGGGGGTTGCAGTCAGTTTGTCATTATCTCTGCCGCTCCTTCCTCCTCAGGGGCAAGGCCCCTCATGCTCTCCCTCTCCTCCAGGGTGGGGGCCCTGGCCCAGGAGACAGTCCTCCATTAACTTTTCCAACGTGAGTTCTTCCCATGGGCTGCAGTTCTTCACAAACTGCTCCTCCGAAGATTTCTTCCATGAAGTGATGTCCTTCAGGACCAGACTGCTCCAGCGTGGGTCCACTTCCATGGGCTGCAGGGGCACAGCCTGTCACCCGGCTGCAGGGGAATCTCTGGCGCCTGGAGCACCTCCTTCCCATCCTTCACTGCCCTTGGTGCCTGTAGAGTTTGTTTCTCTCCCATATTCTCACTCCTCTCTCTGGCTGCAGTTGCCCAGGTAGTTTTTTTTTTCCCCTTCTTAAATATGTTATCACAGAGGCACTGTTGCTGATGGGCTCAGCCTTGATCAGATAGACTTACATCTTCCCACTTTGGAATCAAAACCTGACTGTGAAAGGTATTATAAACTCGTAAAGAAAACCCTTCGTTTATCTTTAATGTTAAGGCTACGGCTTTTACCCTAGTTGGAGGGAGGGGGGGAGGGAGGCAGGCAGGCAGGCAGGCAGGCAGGCAGGAAGGCAGGAAGGCAGGAAGGCAGGAAGGCAGGAAGGCAGGAAGGCAGGAAGGCAGGAAGGCAGGAAGGCAGGAAGGAAGGAAGGAAGGAAGGAAGGAAGGAAGGAAGGAAGGAAGGAAGGAAGGAAGGAAGGAAGGAAGGAAGGAAGGAAGGAAGGAAGGGTTTACACTGTCTGTTTGATTATCTGTTGGTTTCTTCTTTTCTCTGTCATGCATGTTTGGAATCAGTCTGCAAATTGTGAACAAATATGACGAAGGGACAGAAGTCACTGTGCCAATAAGATTCTGTAAAATGAAAATCAATATCCGAGTCAAGGAGAAAGACCCAAATGACTGTCTCTAATGAACACTGAAGCTACCTGTCCTGTTTGGCCTCCTGGCACATGCCAAGCCCCATTGCACAAAACTATAGCATATTTGAGAATCAGGTGTTACACCTGCTACCTCTTGGTCAGCTAGCACTTTGGGAGCACAGAGGGAACGGGAACATAGCATAGGGCATGTCAAAGAGCTGAAAGTGTAAAGGGGTGCCAGAGCAATATGCGTGGCATCTAGAAATAAGGGAATATGATGGGAAGCTTTTACTATTGTTGTGGCAGGACATAGGTATAGGTGATGTAAAGAGAGAAGACACAAAACTGTGGGAAACTGGGATTCAGTATTTCTGCTGCTCCAAGAAGTGCTATGCTTAAAATGCAACCCTTCATCACTTACAAAACCTTTGGAATTACTTTTCTTGCCATATCTCTCAATATTTCTTGACTACACAAAACTACAGACCAACATCTTCAAGACACGTTACCAAGAAGTGCTTCTTAAGGGTAGAAGGAACAACTTCTACACAATGTGCCTTTTATAATTTCTGTTGGAAGTGAATGGTAACAATTTGTCTAAAAAAATCCAACCAAGGATTTTCTTCCCCAAATTAGAGACTGCAGTGGCATATTCTGACTAGCATCTCAGAATACACCTTCTATAGCAGCATCAAAATATGCAGCCCTTTTATCATGTATTTTTTTTTCCTACGTGGGACAGTGTTAACTAGTTGCTCTCAGAGGAATTCATTCTGCAAATCCCACCTAACCCTTCTGCCACTTGCTCTATTGTGCTGAGATATTAAGCTGCTGATTGTGCCATCAGCCCATCATTTTTTATGTACTGCCCACCTGAATGTTAAGTACCTCAAATCTGATGCAATAGTACATGCACATGGAAGGAAAGCGATAAAACACCAGGCTGGTGTTCTAGCCTTGACCAAAACTCTCCAGAAGGCAAAATGTTACTTGATTACTAAGTTTTTGAAGAAGAATAGTTTCAAACTCAAGTAGACTGCATTTCTGTAGTTTCCTGAGGTGTAATGAAGGAATGTAGATCCTGGAATACTGTGATCTTTGACTCATGCATAGAGCACAAAGATGCAGTCAGCTATAAATAGTATGAGGGAGTAATGCAGCCATTATTATATTCTGCTATGATTGCACTGCTATTCTTCAAGATGAGCATGAAATCCAGGTCTACTCTTCATCAGCAGAATTAAAAACAAGTTTGCTTACACACAGAAATCCATAATGCTTTTATGCCTCTATATTTAAGCCTGCTCCAGCACCCACTAATGGCAATAGAAATCGTTCTAATGACACAACTAAGTGTTGGACTGAACTATTTATGCTACCTCTGATGTCAGGAAAAGTGTTTTTCGACAGATAAGAGAATCTCTTAGTTACTGTTCAATTATTTTGTGTATATATATATTTTAAAGCTTCTGCATGATGGGCTCAACTGTTTTGTAGGTGTGAGTATGAACACAACCTAGTTAAGAAATGGTAAACATTGACAAAAGACTCCAAAACCAATAAATTGTGACTTGTCAAAACACACACATCTGATGGGAAACCAATTTTACCACAGAAGGATTGAACTAGAACTTTGAACAGGCTGTTCAGATTCGGTACAAGGGATCTGGGACAACTCTAACATCCTTGGTCTCTCAGGTTGAAGTTTGGCAAGGATCTGGCCTGGCACGACACCAGAACCAAAACCTGTTAACTCTGCTTAATCTGTTTTCTCTTTCCCACCTACTCTCTCTCTTGTGCTGGTGTCTGTGCAGCAAGCACACAAGAAAACGTTCTGAAGACCTCATCTCACTGGAAAACAGTGCAGGTGGGCCGGTTTTCTCGGTGCGCTTCACTACTGGGCAAAAACGCAGGCACACAGAAGCACTGCCAGCTGAAGTGTGTACTGTACTGTAACTTTGGAAACCTGAAACAGACAGTGATAATGACTTACACTGGGTTGGTTTTTAACCTACAGTCTTCAAAAGTACTGTTCACAGGCTAACTTCTACTTAACAGGCACAGAAAGGGTAGGTCGAATTGCACTTTACCAGGTAAGCGCAATAGTTTAAATAACCTTGGATTTCACAATAGTTTATCTAACTTTATATTTCAAACAGAAATGGTAATTTCAAATAAAGACGAAAATCTCATAGTGGACTAAGGAAATAGATGACCTAAACCAAACATTTTCTAACCAGACTACACTACTTGTTTTTGTTTCGTTTAGTGTTTTTACAGTGTACCCTTTAAGCATCAGGCTGTATCACCACTATTAATGTTTATGCTAGCTATTTTGAAGTATTTATTTATCTTCCCCCAAACACTCTGGCTGGATCACATGTTTAAGTGGTTTCCTCACCTGATTAAGCCCTTCATTTGGCAAAAAATAACAAAAAGTAAATAAAATTTGGATTTGCTACACACTTGCTTACTCATCTCACAACCTTCCCACTACTGAATTAGCCATTTTTACGGATTTCCTCCAGGCTGTTACAGCACTTCTGAGGAAGAGCACTGCGCTATTAAGACATGCACTGTGGCAGCACAGACCTGCCGAGGGCCGCTGGCCCCGCCGGCTGCTCCTCGCCTGTCCCACACCTGCTCTTCCGGGTTGTTAACAATTACCTGCCAGAAAAAAACTCTTAAAATCGCTTTCCGTCGCCCCCCGCCGCCGGGGGGAGCGCGGCGGGCGGCAGCCCGGCCCGGGGGCGCCACGAGGCGGGGCGTGCGAGGGCGGGGCGGGATCCCCCCACACCCCCCAGCGCTTCCCGCCCGACCTGCCGGCTGGGGGAGCGGGGACACGTCCCTCGGCCCGGACCACTGCGCGCCTCCCGCGGGTGGGAACACGAGGCGCCTGCCGCTCGCCCCGGCACCATCCGGCTCTCTAGGGCTGCCCAGCGGGAGCGCCCGGAGGGAAGGCCCCGCGCCAAACGCCGCCTCCCGCTCCAGCGCTTGGGCATCCTCCCCGGCCGCCTCCCTGCTCCCCCGTGCGGCAAATGGTACGCGCCGCAGCCGCCCGCACAGGTGTGGCTGGTGGGACAAACCAACGGCGGCCGGAGGGGGAGTGGCACAGGCGTGCGGCGAGGAGTGATGAGAGGGGGCGAGGCGGGAGGGCGAGAGCGGGACGGGGCTGGCGGCGGCCGCATCATCGGGGAGCGACGCGAGCGGAGCAGCCGCCGCGGGAGATTGAAGCGCCCGCGCCGCCGCTGGGGCCGCGGCCGGGCGAGCGGGGGGCGGCGCCGCTGCCGCCCTTACCCGGGGGAGGAGGAGGAGGAAGAGGAAGAGGAGGTGGGGGCCGCCCGCCCCTCCGCGGGTGAGTGCCAGTCAGCGGGGGGGAAGGGAGCGGGCCCCGCCGCGCCAGGAGCCCGGCTCCGCGCGGTCGGCTGCGGCTTCTGTGCCCACGCAGGCAGGTCCGCCGAGCAGGCAGGGCCCTCGTGGGGCTGCTGCTGCCTCGGGAGGCCGCTGGGCTGCAGGCCGCCCGGCCCGCTGCGGGCTCCCGGCCTGTGCCCAGCCGCCCAGGCTGGGCTCGTGGACGGGGAGGAGGCTTGTGGGGAAGCTGCGCTTCCTGTCCAGGAGCTGGGAAGGGCGGGCGTGGGGCTGGGCAAAAGCTGGTCCCAGCTCCCCGGGCGTGCTGCTTGACGTGTAGAGCAGACCCGCCCCTTTGCTAGCCCAGGTGTTGGCACAGGCAGGCCGCGACCTGAAGCACGAAACTAACCTTAGCTTAAAAATGAAGGTTTTTTTTTTTATTTTATTGCGGGTTTGGTGGGTTTTTTTATTATTATTTATTTTATTTTATTTTATTTTTAGCTTGCTGTAGCTTCCTGAGCTGATGGGGTTATGGGCAGCAGAAGCGCTTGTGTGGGCAAGGGAGGTTGGTGCAGAGGGGGAACTGGTGGCTGGAGCTGCTGCTGGTGGTGGTAGAAGTGTTGGTTGAAAGTGCTAATAAAAGTTGTTAATAAAGTTCCTTGCTAGTTAGAACATCTGTAATAACTTGTGGGTCACGTTTTTGCCATTCTTATATTGATGGTGCATTTATTTTTAATGTTAAGGAATTTCAGGTGTCTTTCTGTGGATGGGTTTCTCTGTAATCCAGAGAAACTGTGTTTACAGGCTAGATTTCTGCCATGAGGATGGCACCTCTTTAGAAATACACTGCTGCGTGTGTAGCAGTACTTGGAAAGATAAAATCTGTGGTTCATCATTGCCTGCCTGACTTAAGGAGTTGGTTGCAAAAAGAGCAGCTTTTAGGAAACTGGTAATTCTTTACTTTTCTCAGTTTACAGCTTATCAGAACTACATTTACATTCTGTCATTTACTGTATGATTTTGTGTGTACAGGCATTCTTGAATCTAACAGATGTGATGAAAGGTATTTGCCTTTCCCCTTACTGGTCTTTAGAATCACAATGGCAAAAGGCTCAGGTATGAGGGAAGACAAATTTGTGAACATGGCAGAGGATAGTTCTGTCTCTAACCATGACAAAGAGAGTGAGAAAAAATGAAATACTCCTAAGAAACTCTGTAACTAGTTACTAGTTTGATAGGTCTCAAAAATGTCTCGTCAAATTGCTTTTATCTGCAGAAGAAGCACCTTTTGCATGCAGGACCCTGCTCGTCTGAATTTCTTCAATGAATATGGTAGCTGAGTCAGTGGCAGCAACTGTTTGTAGTTCAGTCTTGAACCTTTCCCATCTTCTGGTGAGAAGCCTGAGCTTTCCCTCCAGCCGCTTGCTAGTGTTTTTATCTCGTGCTCCTTGTCTCAAGCATCCCCACACTGCCTAACCAGCTCTCTGGGTCTTGGATGTTCAGGTGCTCTTAGGCCTTTACTTTTATGTGTGTCAGTTTCTGATCTCCTTGTCTACAGAGATCTCTGGGAATTTGCTGTTGTTTCCAGTAGACCAATTTCTTTCTGGCAAAACTGGGCCTCGTGTTAGTAAAAAGGGGTTTGATACTGCATGTACAGCGCTGCTAGAGCACTAGACTCGGCCTGGCTTGTAACTTCTGCTTACTCAATCAGTTGTTATTATTGTATAGAGATCTCGGCTCAAGTCACTGCATTCCCATGTCTTATTCCTGTTGGCTGAAAGTAAAAAATCAGGGTTTTCATTCCTTCTGTCTTTGCCTCTCTTTCTTGCATTTAAATTTGTTCATTTATGCTAAGAAGTAACCGGTAGCATTTTATTTATTGCTAGTGCTACTGAGAGGTTTATAGCTCTCTCCCTTGTAGATGAAGTCATACAACTACAGTAAAAAAAGCCTTAAAAGTTTGGAAAGCTTCCTTATTTGTCACATTTTCTGTACCAGAATCTTCTAAAGCTTGTTAATAATGTCAGGCAAATTGTAATGAAAATGTTTGCAGCATCTTGCCACTAAGAGTGGTATACAAAATATTTAATATCCTAAAAGTATTGAACAGCTATAGATTTTTTAAAAATCCTTTTTTAATTAATTCTGCTTTTACTGTCCCAGTTTTATTTCCATCTTCTTTATTGCAAATGGATGGACTTCACAAATAATCTCACAATGTAATATAATGGGAAAAGAAAACACACCCCAAAACACCACACAATGCCACAGGCTTGGGGCAGAGTGGCTGGAAAGATGGCCAGAGGAAAAGGACCTGGGAGGGTTGGTTCACAGCTGACTGAAGATGACCCAGCAGTGTGCCTAGGCAGCCAAGAAGTCCAACAGCATCCTGGCCTGCATCACCAGTATTGTGACCAGCCTGACTAGGGAAGTGATTGTCTCCCTGCACTCGGCCTTGGTGAGGCTGCACCCTGAATCCTGGGTTCAGTTTTGGGGCCCTCACTGCAGAAGGGCAGTGAGGTGCTGGAGCATGTCCAGAGAAGGGCAGTGAAGCTGGTGAAGTGTCTGGAGAACAAGTCTTGTGAGGAGTGTCTGAGGGAACTGGGGCTGTTAAGCCTGAATAGAAGGAGGCTGAATAAAAGGGAGACTGAAGGGAGGTTGTAGTGAGGTGGGGATTGGCCTCTTCCAAGTAGCAAGTGATAGAACAAGAGGAAATGGCTTCAAGTTGTGTCAAGGAAGGCAGATTGGATATTAAGAAAAAATTCTTCACTGAAAGGGTTGTCAGGCGCTGGAACAGGCTGCCCAGGGAAGTGGTGGAGTGACCATCCCTGGAGGTATTTAAAAGACTTGGAGATGTGGTGGTGGGGGACGTGGCAGTGCTGGGTTGATGGCTGGAGTCGATGATCTGAGAAAGGTCTTTTCCAACCGAACAATCATGTGATTCAGAAAATCAAACTAAGACCACAAACCTCACATATCTGAGGATTAGATTTCAGACGTCCCAGTGTTAGTTCTAAAACTAAAAAGCCATTACGGAGTGAAACGAGCCGGACCGGCTGCAGGGCTGACAGCCGAGCGCGGGGTGGGCAGGGTCTGCCCCGCTCCCGGGCCCCGCGGCCCTGCCGGGGCTGGCCCCGGCCGCCGTGCCCGGCTCCCTCTTCCTCCTCCTCCGGGACTACCGCTCCCAGAAGCGCCCGGGCTGAAAGTGAAAATAAACGCCAGGTTACGCTGCCTCTTTTTTTTTTTTTTTTCCTTCTCCTTTTTTCCTCCCCCCGTGTCTGCCTGCTCTCCCCGCGGCGCTAGCACATGTCCTTTCTCTTTTGTTTTCCGCCTGGCAGGCCGGCTGCGCGCTCGGGCTGCGGAAGCCGCCGGGAATCGCCGCCCCGAGGGAGAAGTGGGACCGGGACCCCGCTGGAGGGGTCTCCAGCCGCTGCCGCCCGGCCCTCTGGAGAAGCCTAGGAGCGACGGTGTTTGTGCAGCTGGAAGCCCAGGCTACGGCGTGAAACTTTGCAGTTTCTCCCCGCGGTTCCCACATGCAAGTTGCTAACGTGAAACCGGCTGCTTTTCCTGCCGCTGGTGCTACCTCGAGTGCTGGGAGGGGAGGTGGGGGACAGCGCTCTCCTCCCCCACCTGCTGCTGTTTCCTTTTCCCGGCCCTAGAGCTGCTCGGTGACTTTTCCTTGCCATGTGGGGCTAGGAGAGGGACAGGGATTCTCCACGGCCTGAAGCGGTAAACATGGAGGCGGCGTGCAAACCCGACGGCGGGGAGAGGAGCCATCAGGGCAGCGGCATGGACGCCCCCGGGGACACTTCCATGGACTGCTACTTGCGATCTCAGGGCTTGTACAGAAAGAGAGTTGCCAAGGATGGATCTTGTCTTTTCAGGGCTGTGGCCGAGCAGGTAACTGCTAACATGAAGATACTTCGCGTGGGAAGTGGAGCTCATTAGTGGGTGATAATTGGCGTGAAAATGCAGACAAGTATAGGTTAAGGTTGCACAGTCGTGCGCCAAGGGGGGGAAAAATATTCTATCTTGCCGGGTGAGAGAAGTTCTGTGTGTACAGCTGCCTTCTGCCATCAAGAAATTGTTACCTGTTTTGACCTTCCACTGCCTCTTCAGAGCTTTTTTCTTTGTAAAATTTCAACATTTGGGTACAGCTGCTTTGTATGAGACTAAACGGAAACGGAACTTAGTGGGAAGAGCTGAGAAGTCTTTTTCTTATATTTGCCAATTAGCTTACTATAAAATTACTAGAAAATTAAGAGTTTCAGTTCTTCCTGTTCAATTCCCCTCCCCCTTTTCAGTGTTACTGTTAAAGGAAAAAAGTGACAGCGTCATCTTGTCTTAAATACAAACAAACAGCAGTGGGAGCTCTGGTGCTTCTGATCGTGGGAGCCCAGATTCCTGTGCTAATTATACACAGTTCACTTTTTTTTTTTTTTTTAAAAAATCGTTTTCCCAACTGATTTTTATAAGTTCAGACAAGCAAATGCTATTGATCAGGAGTGTTGACGTTTTTTTATTTCAGGGGAATAATCAAAGAATATATGTTGATATTCTGATATTTTTTATTACTATATCCAAAAGGTTTCTCCCACACTCCATTTCATAGTGAACTTTTTTTCAACTCTTAATTGAATTTTAAATATCCCATTCTTATTCTATTAAAGGGAAGGTCTTGAATTCAGAGTTAGGAGTTTATCCACGAATTTGACTTAATCTCACTACTCTTCATGTGGAAAAACCAAACTGACCTGAATTTGGAAATATTTAAGTTTTGGGTCGTGTTTAAGGATGGCAGGACAGGCTGCAACTTAAATTGACTGGGACTTCCCTATGTTGAAGTGAGGATGCAGACAAAGTCACATTAGAGATAATTCTGAACCTATGAGGAAAGTAATATTTTTCCAGAGGAGATTTGAACGGGAGGTAGAATGCAGGTGTCATATTGGGATCTGAATTTATGGCTTCCAGACCTACACCTCTTAAGGTCAAAAGAATGTATCCCTCCACTCTTCTTACATTTGGCTGGATTTCATTTGAAACAGAGCATGTTCATAGTTTCCTCACCCACTCCTGTGGTAACTTAAGTCTTCAATTAATTGAAATCCTTTACAAATAAGTTGGTTAAAGAGTGACAACAAATTATATTCCTTTCACTCAGTAAATCCTCAGAAAATTGAATGTGTGAATTCAGAAAATGTGTAAATTCTGCAGTTACTTACTTTTTTAATAAGTAATTGAGGTTTCACCTGCATGAAAATGATGTTACTGAATGAATTTGAATTTTAAATATTCTTAAAAATAAAACTAGAGTATTTCCAAACCTGTATTTAGGCAACAGTGTTTAATTATTTGTGACTTGTTATCGAAACTCCTAAGAACCGGTGTCACTTTCTTCTGTTTCTCCCTTTGTAGGTGTTACACTCTCAGTCTCGGCATATTGATGTTAGGATGGCTTGTGTAGACTATCTTCGGAAAAACAGAGAGAAATTTGAAGCAGTAAGTATTTTTGGTTTTGTGTGAGCATTTAAAAAAAATGTTACTTTATTCCTTCCACTATTCTAGGCCATCTTCTGCTGTTCCTGGCAGTATTCATTTTAGCTGTGTACTTGTTGATGCTTTTTAAAGTGAGTGCTCTTCAATTGTCACAGATGTGGTAGTAATTAATTTTCATAATCTGGGAGAAAAAACATGTATACTGCTTGGACTTGGTGGCATGTGGGGAGGGAATAGTATTTGATGCTCTTTAAAAAGACAAAACAAACTTTCTTAAACTGTAATACTGTGGTGGGGCTACCAAAACCTGGTTTTTGTTTTAGTAGAATGCCTGTTTTAATGAAGGTCATGAAACATTCTTCTTGTGCTATTTAATTGATTTTGCAATATATAAGGGATTTGACTGGTGAGATTAATGAAATTATTGAAAATTGTTTCAGGGTCTACAATTTATTACACGTTGCCACTGTGTTGTTTTTTTCCTAAACATCTATAACAAAGTTGTCGTTCAACCACAGACATGAAGTATTTTGATATTGATCTATATTTGGCTAATGTCAGTGATAATATAAAATCCTTTTTTTTTTTTTCTTCCTTTAAAAAGAATAATAATAAATAATGTGCACCTGTTTGTATGTGTTCTAGTGTACATACCGTTTAATTTTCAGAGTAGCCAAGACAGGAGTATGTGTAAGCATTTGTTAATGGAGACTTATTACTCAGCTTTCTTTTTCTGTTCTAAATTTACATGGACCCAAAATAAAAAAGTTTTAAATCACATTGGCATAGGGAAGAGAAGGAAAGCAGGAATGAGTGTGTGTATTTGTTATGATTTCTGAAAAAGTGGCCTATGATCAAATGTGACTGGTCACATTTAATGTGGAAGTTGTCAAGAATGAATGACATAAAATACAGTTAATCTCTCCAGGAGAATGAAGGTCTAGCTTCACTATTTCCATTTGCCAGGGCTGTTTGTTTACAGTCCATGTGAGCAGACTTACCAACTCTGGGTTCTCTCCTTTTTTATTTTAATTTTTCACTGCTAACGTCTTAATTGCTTTCTTTCCAGAATTACTGCAATCATTCCAGTGTTTGTCTGCTTCTTTTACTTTCTCAGTCTCTCTCCTCCAGACTCATGGTCTTGCTGTTTTGTTTTGGGTTTTTTTTCCCCCCTTAGATTTAATCCAAGTGATATGACCTTTCCCTTATCTGTTTTTGCTTTCCTTCTGAAAATTGTATTTTTAAAAGTTTTCTTGTAATTTTTTAGAATAGGTGTTTCATATACAAGGTTGAGGTGTTTCATATCTTGAGAATAAACTCACCTCTTAAAAAAACCCAAGCAAAATACCAAAACAACACATAAATGCCTCTTTCCTAATCTCTTAGTTAAACTATTTACTAATTGCTGCCTTAGGAGTTATGTTCTGTTGACATGTATGGGTGGTACTTAATTAAGTTTCTCTTCTCTATGTCTGTTGTAACCATTTTACCTTGGATTTGTCTCTTTCATACCATTGATACTGCTGTAGCCAAAGTTTCAGGTTACTGTGTGTAACTATCTTGATTTTCATCTTCATCCTTTCTTGAACTGTTATCTCTGATTGCTGCTGCTTTCTCTTCATTCTTTTTTTTAAACTCTTCAGTTTTCTGAGAACTTTCTGTAGTCCTTCCTTTCTTCCTCTATGCATTATTTTTGGTAATTTAATTTCAGCACACAAGAGCTGCTCTTTATGATCATATTTAACTGATGCCCCTTTTAACTTCATACTTGATTGTTTCTGTGTAAATGAAAAATTTTGGCCAGGCTTTGATTCTTCTCATTGTCAATATTTAATGCTGGGCTGGCAATTAAAGGAATAATGCTCTCTATTAACCCCTCTCCCTTTCCAGAAAAGGAAAGAAAAGAGAATAAGGGGGAGAGAGTTTTGAGTTGGAAATTCAACTACACGGCTTTAATGAAAATGGTAGTGATGAAAAGGAAAATAATGAAATATATACAAATATATACAAAAGTACAGTGGCTCTCCTTCCCTAAAAAGGCATACTTCGCCACTGAGTCTGCAGGGCAGGCCCTGGAAAAGTCCTGGACTGACTCCTCGACTTAGTGGCAGGCAGGAATGCACAGATTCAGGAATGCACAGATTGGGATCAAAGGCAGAAGAATGGATGGAGTCCTCTCACTTGATCCTAGTGGTCCCTCAGCTTTGTGCTGAGTATGATGTGTACAGGATGGAATATTTCATTTGGTCAGTTTGGGACACCTGTCTGCTCTGTTCCTCCCCAGAGGAGGGTTGCAGGTGTGACCCCTTTCCTCCCTTTTCTTTCAAGAGCTTAAGATGTTTTGCAGAATCAAGCAGTGGCCTTGGTTCTGCACACCATTCTCTAGCAGTAACTATAAACATTGAGCATTGCCAGTCCTAGAAGCAGACACTGACTGAAAACCATGCTGTTAATTTCAGCAAGTGCAGCTACTTAGAAGAGACTTAACTGAAAATTAAAATTACTAGAAAGAAAATTGGTTCTGTCCTGGCTCAAACCAGGATGGTCATGAACAACACTGTCCAGACAGGTTCAAAATGGCTATTACCAGAACTTTTAACCTCGCTGATCAGCTCCTGCTCGACTAACCTGATCTCCTTCTATGACAAGGTGACCTCTTAGTGAATGAGAGAAAGGCCATGGATGTTGTTTACCTGGACTTCAGTAAAGTGTTTGACTCTGTTACTCTCTACATTCTCCTGGAGAAACTGGCTGCTTATGGCTTGGATGGGTGTATTTTTTGCGAGGTAAAAAATGGGTTGGATGGTTGGGCTCAAAAGGGTTGTGGTGAATGAAGTTAAATCCAGTTAGTGGCTGGTCACAAGTGGTGTTCTGCAGAGCTCAGTACTGTGGTCAGTTCTGTTTAATATCTTTACCAATGATCTGGACAGAGGGATTGAGTGTACCCTCAGTAAGTTTGCAGATGAGACCAAGTTGGGCAGAGTGTATATCTGCCTGAAGGTATGAAGACTACAGTGGGACCTGGATCGATGGGCCAGGGCCAATTGAATGGGATTCAGCAACGCCAAGTGCCAGGTCCTGCATTTTGGTCATACCAGCCCCAGACAATGCTACAGGCTTGGGGCAGAGTGGCTGGAAAGATGGCCAGGGGAAAAGAACCTGAGGTGTTGGTCCACAGCTGGCTGAAGATAAGCCAGCAGTATGCCCAGGTGGCCAAGAAGGCAAACAGCATCCTGGCCTGTATTACCAAGATTGTGACCAGCCTGACTAGGGAAGTGATTGTCTCCCTGCACTCAGCCTTGGTGAGGCTGCACCTTGAATCCTGGGTTCAGTTTTGGGGCCCTCACTGCAGAAGGGCAGTGAGGTGCTGGAGCATGTCCAGAGAAGGGCAGTGAAGCTGGTGAAGTGTCTGGAGAACAAGTCTTGTGAGGAGTGTCTGAGGGAACTGGGGCTGTTTAGTCTGGAGAAAAGAAGGCTGAGAGGAGACGGTATCACTCTCTAGAACTACTTGACAGGAGGGTGTAGTGAGGTGGAGGTTGGCCTCCTCCCACATAACAAGCAGTAGAACAAGAGGAAACGGCCTCAAGTTGCACCAGTGGAGATTTAGATTGGATTGGATATTAGGAAAGAATTCTTCACTGAAAGGGTTGTCAGGCGCTGGAACAGGCTGCCCAGGGAATTGGTGAAGTGACCATCCCTGGAGGTGTTTAAAAGACTTGGAGATGTGGTTGAGTGGTAGACTTGGCCGTGCTGGGTTTATGGTTCTACTTGATGCTCTTAAGGTCTTTTCCAACCAAAACGATTCTATCATTCTATACTCTGTTCAATTTTCCTTATTACCTTGTTTCTTATTCACTACAGTTGAATAGGCTATTCTGCTGATGGCTTAAGTTCGTAATGGAACTTCTTTGTTACAACCTCTGTGGATTTTTATTTTAACTAAATAAAGCAGATTGTGTCAAAATAGTGTATTTTAAATACAGCCTCCCTGTTGGCCAGCATGGCTGAAACACTTCAAAGTTAACAAGTCTCAATTTCCGCAGCATCTTTGTCTGTCCTTGACAAATGTGAGTTTGTTCTCTCAGTGCATGTTAAGGAGTGCAGCTGAAGGATTACTTTATCAACCTGGCATTTTCAGTGTAGCCCAATTGTCTGCATCCTTTCACTGAAAGTAGAAGTGATATGGAAAAGAGGAAAAAGTACTTAATGATTTGCCTGTACTGTATCTTATCACTACTTGGGTACTACAGAAATGTTACTCCCATTTCTGATTATTCATTGCTGCCTATTTCTTTTAACAAGATACTTGAGTAAGTCCATACATGCTCTCTCCAGTGATGCCATGCATGGGATGAAATGCCCATGAACATCTACTTTACAACATCTTTGCTTTCTTACACATTTCCCATTTGGGGACTATATTTGTTTGTTTTGTTTTAGATTGTGTGATGACATCAGAAGTTGGTTACATGGTTATTTTCTGGAATGCAGACTTAAGTGTTCGATCATTTATTCCCTTGTCTCTACATCACTTTATTCTAAGATTGTAAGCTCTTTGAGGGCAGGATAGTCTTAAATTTCCAATGGTACATTCCCATTGGTACAGTGGGTCACAGACTGGGTATTCCATATCCTATGCTAACAAAAAAAAATTATATTTTTTTAATACAGTTCATAGAGGGGCCATTTGAAGATTATTTAAAATGTCTGGAAAATCCACAGGTATGTTGAACTTGATTTATAATAAAAAGCAGGGCTTATGTTGATGGGTAATTGAATTATATTTTTTCTCACAAATGTTTATGAGTTTAAGAGCTCTTTGAATTGTATTAATATATGCTTTTATGCATGCACTCAATTGTAAAATTATTTTGGGATTTTTTGTGTGTGTGTGTGTTTTAATTATATCTCTTATTTATCAAAATTGTATCTCAACATTTCTAGTCCCTGGAAATGGCAACAAAAAGGCATGGCTAACTTTTTCTTGAAGACAGCCTGGGATATAGGTCTAAAAGTTTAGGTGTTTAAAAGACAGTGACTGATGTAAGGGATATTATGAACAGTAACCACAGGCTCTTACTAAGATACTGATTTGAAACAAAATTATGATTATGCCCTGAAATTTAATTTTAGTATTTTTATTAGTGAGTTAACAGTTTGTGTAAGGTGAGGGAGAGGGGGAAGAGGAATGAGAACTATCTAGTGCAACACTGCAGAATCTGTTAATATTTTTTAAGCATTTGTACATAATTTTTATTAAATTTTCCCCACCTAGAAATTAAAGCATGATTTTTTCTTTCTCCTGCCATGCCTAGAGCATACCTAGTTAGAATGGCTGACCAGATGGTTTTTTATTTCAGTATCCAAAATGAATGGTTGAAGGGGGAAAAAGTGGATGTTAGCCTATACTACTTTTGCCTTGCATTGTTTTTTTTCCAGGATTTTTAGTCACAAAGCTGTTCTGGCTGTTTTAAAGTGGTCTATTTACTTTATGTTGGAGCACTTCACGAGACCATGTCAAGATACTTGCATGGGAAGTTATCTGTATTTTAGGCAGGAGAGTTAAGCCTCAAGGTTCTTTTTTTGGTTCATCTGTAGCTAATGGCCCACAAAACCAAGCTAGAGAATAACATTTTTAAAAGCATATGTTAAATCTGATACTTTTTCAAAAAATTACTTTTGAAAAGCTGGACTGCTGCTTGTTCAGGAAAAGAAAAAACAAAACACTTATCACCTTTCAAAATCATACTTTTTAATGCTAGGTCTGTGATTTATGCTAGTGTTTTTAATTCTCTCAGTTTTTGTACAGATCCATTTCTAGTTTGGGAAAAAAATCCCTCTAGCTTGTGTCCCTTAACCACCATAGTGGAATAGTTACTGTTACTTCAAAAAACCTTCAAATACAACTAAAATGCCTGGGCTGAACTCCAGACTAAGTGTTAATGTATTTATTTTTGACAAGGATTTCTTGCTTCTCTTGCCTCTACACAAGAGGAAGTACAGTAATTGTGTATTTGTTTGAACTTAATTTATTTTTTTCTTTCAATACAGGAATGGGTTGGACAAGTAGAAATAAGTGCCCTTTCTCTTATGTACAAGTAAGAAAACTTTACATATGTTTTACTGAGATCAGTTCCGTTGTTAGTGAAGCAATCGGAATAGCAAAGATGGAATTGTATGTTATGCCATAGGTGTCCAGAAGATTACAAATATAGTTTTAAAATTGCAGCTGTCAAGATATTAAAAATAGAAACTAATTGTGGGTAGAGTCATACAGTTTGTATTCAGTGAATTTTAATACCTTAATTTTTGTGTTAAAACTGCTTTTCTTCCTATTTCTCTCCAAGGCTTTCATACTAACCCTATTGCTAAGCCGTGGGCTGTACCCGTTTCTTTATTACCTCTGTACAAATGCTCTGATGTAGCTCAGTGGTACATGTATTGCAGACTGTGTGCTAGAAGGCCATTCTCACACCTCCCCTGGTATGAAGTTGCATGTGCTGATATAAGACTACCTGGTGTACTGCTGTAGTTTGTTCTCTTTTCTGTAAAAATTTTCCTTTTTCCACTGTACCAGTATAGACTGAATTGTACGAGTTTGTCAAGGGCTGTAGTTTGAGCTATGCTTAAGAAATGTTTTGGTATTTATGCACAGATAAACATGACTCTTGGTGATTAACAGATTTGCTTATGTGTTTTTGTTAAATGCATCCTATATATTAATAATTTTTTCACAAAGTAGTATGCAAGCAATATGCTGAATAATCGTAACTGCTTTCTAATGGCTGTGCAAGCGAATGAGCTGTGTACACAGTGTACCTGAAGCAAGTGAGTCTCTGAGCTATTAAATTATTTTCCTCTCAGAACTCGTTATTCTGAGTTATTGTAAAAAGTTTTTTTTTTTAATCCCAAAACTGCATCTGTGAACATACTTAATCTTTTTGCAAGACGAATAAAACTTTTTCTTGTGTGAGGAAGGAAGAAGTTAAAGGAAGTGATAGGTTGCTCAGCAAAGAGTTCCAAGGGAGGATTATGGATAAAAGAGAGAGAGAATTAATTTAAAGATCATAACAGAGATTGATTATAGCAGAAAAACAAGTAGCAAAGGTCGGTAGTATTTAAGTTTTTAGGAAATAAAAAAAACAGTATGTCATGTCACCATCAGTTGTGGATTTTCCTGTATTTGTCACTTTATATCCAACTTTTTATGCTTTTTATGTTAACAAGCTAAAAAAAGAATTACAAATGTGGAATGTAAATTGTGAATTTGCTTAACTGTAGTAGCTCAACTCTTCATTTATAGTATTTTTAATCCTCTTAAATGTAATGAGGTACCCAAACTTTGTTGTCAATGATTAAAAATTCTCTAAATCTGTTTTGAAAAACTATACTAGACTGGTAGCCTTGATGATGAGTATCTGCCAACACTGAAACCACACACTGCTGCTTCAGTCCAAGCTTCCCAAAAATTTTGTTGCCATTTTCTCAGCTGAAGAGACAGCAGAGGGGTTTCTTTGCTACTTTAAATTCAGCAATTTGAGTCTAAAAAACACAGTATAGTGTTAGACTCCGTACTTCGTGGAGTATGTCCAAAGATAAAAGGAAACTGAACCCTCTGAATGTCTTTTAAAACAGATAGTACACTGCAGAAAATGCAGGAAAAGATTCTTCTCACTACATATGAAATGTGGGGGGCAAGATTTTCAGAGGTGCTGGAGACTTGGTTACAAGATCTGGTCCCCAGGCAATGTCTGCTGGTGGTCTGGCTTTTGGCATGCTCCTTAGCGTGCTGTGGCAGCTGGTCACCATTTGGGAGCAGAAATATTGTGTGGACCCTTGCACGAGAACTTGGTTTGGGAGGCAAGAAGAGTTTCTGAGCACAGACATGGGCTGTTCTGCCAGTTGTCCTCTGTGCCTAGAAGGGTTCTTGCACTCAAGTATTTCACCTGCTAGTACAGATTTAGCCTAAGCTGTTGCTCACCTTCTGAAAACTTACCACCTTTTCCTGTCTCCGTTCATAAAACCAGCCTCTTCCTTCTGGTGTGTTTCCAAATGGCAAAGTTTAATGAATTTCTCTAGGACTGGGAAGCCCTGGTCTTTCTAGACACAGCTCCAGAAAGTGGTGTCTGGAAATACATTTCACTTGTCATTGGCTCTGTGCATGTTGTGCCAGCGCATTTTATTCTAGTGTATTCTTTCATAAAAATAAGCCTTTTTTTGACCATCTTCTTCAGTATTCTTTTCCACTGGGTGTCTTCTGTGGTTATGTATGTTCCTTGAATTGACTTGAATAGTTCAACTTTTATTGATACTAATTTTTAAATGAATTCTTAACTGCTACTTTTTTTCTCAGGAAAGATTTCGTAATATACCGGGAACCAAATGCTTCTCCTTCACATGTAACTGAAAATGGCTTTTCTGATAAGGTAACAAAAAGATAAATTATGGCTATTGTGAAAGGCTGAATTAAGACTACTTTATAAATAGCAAGTAGTCTCACATGAGTTTTATTACTCAACACAATGAAATGTTCTAAGAATTCAATTTTTACAATTTATTTTGTACATATTTAAGGCAGCTATTCTGTTAGTATATGTAGCACTTGCTTTTAAATAGAAGGTCTGTATTTGGGGTGTGGTATATCATCCCACTAATTTAAAATTTTGTAAAAATCAATTTACAAGTGCTCGCATAGCTACCTCTGTAAAATTCTATTTGCCTTTTGGTCAAATTGTTTTTGGTCTAAAGGATATCCACTAAACACTTTGATAACTTTATTGATTCTTTGAGATCCTGAGAGATAAAAAAGCACATTGGTACATTAAATGGCATTTAAAAGGTACTGCTCATATGAAAAATCAAGTGAGATGCAGAAGTTAAAATATCTGTGTGGTTTTTTTAATAGGTATTGCTGTGCTTCTCAAATGGAAACCACTATGATATTGTTTATCCCATAGAATACTCAGAAAAAGCTGCTCTGTGCCAGTGTAAGTATTATGTTGATCAGTTAAAAGCATATATTTTTACCAAAAATTATAGAAGGTCACCATCAGGTTTCAGGAAATGGCTCTGTATGAAAGTTTATTATATGAATTCTTTAGCTTAGTTTTCATTTGAATTGTCAATGACTGTATGATCTTGTGAAAGCATGATTCTAAATGTGTTCTGATTCTTGACAAAGCAGACTGTATACCAAGAGGAAAAGACTCCTCTGCCTCTTTGAAACTGGGTGGTCTAATAAAACAGAAAATGATGGTGTACTAGTTTATAATCTGTTGCATTGCCTTTGCTCAGCATTCTGGTTTTAATTTTGTATTTTGGACTATGTTAGCAAACTAACTGTTTAAGTTACAATTACCTGTGCATGTGTAATTTGCCACAGAAATTATGGGGGTTCCACGTGTGAAAAATAACTGTCTTCATGGGTTATTGTTTTCTTTATTACATTGCAGAAATGCCCAGAGGTTCTAATTATGTCTGATGGGTCACTGTGATAATCCCAACCAGTATTCTTATTCTTCATGATATCTCTGCCAATGTGCAGAGTTACAAGGCTAAAGCCAAATTAGCCTGTAAAGAAGAGACCCGATTCGTAGTAATTTCATGCATACCCATTAAGCTTTAGCAGCTGCTGCTGCTTTTGCTACTAATGCCTTCACTGTTGCAGTTAACACATCAAAATGCTTGCTTGGATTAAGATGATTTGACATGCATCTGCAATCGTGTTATGAAATCTCGTTTACCTTGTAGTTGATTTTACCATTCTGCTTTCTCCTCCTCTTCCCCAGCTCTGCTGTATGAATTGCTTTATGAGAAAGTATTTGATACAGATGTAAAGAAAATCATAGCAGAACTTAGTGCTGTTGGTGTGACAGAGGAAAGTAATGGTAGCAGTGAAGTATCTGCTTCAGATTCAGAAGATGACAACTACAGGTAAATGCGATTTAAAAGTTACTGTAAGATGCCTATGAGTAATGCATGTTGAATGAGTTTTCTGAGTTTTGGGTGACTAGTAGAATCTAATAGTTGAAAACCTTTAGAAATTACAAAGAAAAGAAACACAGAGGTAAAGTTAGAACTTTGAAAGAAGAAAATGTGTCATCTTCACTATACATAAGGGTGGAGTTCTGGCTCCTCTGTTTTTTGTGCAGTCTAGCTTTGAGTCTCTTTACATAATGGAATATTGCCATTGCAACATGTCTCTCTTCCTGTTTAAAATAGCAGAATGCCCTGGGAGAGCTGTCAGTGTGTCAGTCGGGCATGGTAAACTTGAGAATTAATTACCTGGCTCAATCTTGTAACTGAGTTGAGTTAGAGGAATCTAATCCAGTTTGTGTTGCTTCCACATCTGGGGGCTGAAATGCCTGCCTGAGATGTAACTAATGGAGAAATACAGATGTCACTTGCTCAGTTTTATTTCTTGATCTTTATTATGTGATTATATTTGTGAGTTTGTATTCCTTTTGCTAAACTGGGATGCTCTAGCTGGCTTTGAGATTTGAACCTGCTGATTCCTTTTGCACAGTAAGGCTTTCACAGTGCCATTTTTGCATTTACATATTGGCAGTTTTTCTTACGTTTAATACTGATCTTAAAACCCTGGCTTGTGTGAAATTCCATTGAAGCCATGGAGATTATGCTATATCATTGCATGATGTCCCCTTCTCCTTCTGAATGTCATTAAAGTCCTTTCTGGGGGCTCTGCTGTAGTCTGTGTGGCATGTGGCGGAAAAATTCTTTGAGGTGTTGGGAGCTGATTTGTTTCTTCAGGCTGGAAACAACAGAGAAGATTTTTTGGAAATCACCATAGTGAGAAAAGCAAGTTCTGGGAAAAGGATGAGCTTCCTTTCTTACTTGGAAAGAAAAAAAATACTAGGCAATATTTCCAATTAAAATACAAAGTGTTTCTGCTTCGGGGAACAATTACTGTAGTTAAATGTCAGAGAGTGGAAACTTTCTTTATTCCTTTCTGTTCTTGGAGCTTTCTTGGGCTTCATATACAGTAACATTACCCTGGATCTTTGGGATTCATAAGAAAATATACTGCTAACCTCAATAGCACCTTTGTAAATGAAGGTCACTTGAGACTATCAAACTCAATGTTTTTGATTTAAATAATGTCTTATGAGCTAGTGTGTGTGACTCTTGACTTAGTTAACACAAATTACACTTTGCTGTATTTGTAAGTTTTACATTTTTTGCTTGTCTTAAAGTTGACTTCAGCTTGTGTCATCACCTCATTTTCCAGAATATCTCTTTCCTTTTATAAATGTGAACATTCAGTTATATTGTCATTTAACGTAATAGTTTCAAGTGGTTTTGGGAAAAGTTAATGCTGTGAGTTGCCTACAAGTGCTGTAGGGAAAACTACTTGTTTTTTCTTTGTGGGAAGTAATTTTCTAGCCATGTCAGGTATAGAAGATAAGAGTAAATTAGAGTGCCTGGTGCCAGTTAAGAAAGGAGAGGCTTTTGGATTGAGGTGTTTGTTTTAAACATATTTAATTTTTTTTAGTGTCTGCTTTTCCTAAGTTTTCCTTGTGTAGTTGCAAAAATTTTATAGGAATTTTTTTTCCCTTGCCTACCTTCCTTTTTTTTTCCTTAAGTAGTGGCCAAATCATTACACGTAAGTTAGACATCCTAAAACCAGTATTTGGAAACAAAAACCTTATTTTTACCTTTATATGACATGGAAATGTAGTTCTTGTTTTAGACTTATCTTCTTCGTTTTAAGGATGAGTATATTCTGTAGTATGCTTAGCTATGCAGGATATTGATTAGACAGATGAATCACTCAGTGGACAAGTAATTGGCTGGATGGCCACACCCAGAGAGTTTTGATCAATGGTTTGGTGTCCCAGTGGAGGCAGGTGATGAGTGGTGTCCCTCAGGGGTCAGTATTGGGACCAATGATGTTCAACATCTTTGTTGGAGACATGGACAGTGATATTGAGTGTATCCTCAGCAAGTTTGCTGACAATACCAAGCTGTGTGAAGTAGTTGACACCCTAGAGGGAAGGGAGGCCATCCAGAGGGACCTTGACAGGCTGGAGAGGTGGGGCAATTCCAACCTCATGAAGGTCAACAAGGCCAAGTGCAAGGTCTTGCACTTGAGTTGGGGCAACCCCTGACACAAGTAGAGGCTGGGGGGAGAATGGCTGGAGAGCAGTCCTGAGGAGAAAGACTTGGGGTGGCAGTAGATGAGAAGCTGGACGTGAGCCACCAGTGTGTGCTGGAGCCCAGAGAACCAACTGCATCCTGGGCTGCATCAAAAGAAGTGTGGCCAGCAGGGCCAGGGAGGGGATTCTGCCCATCTACTCTGCTCTGGTGAGACCCCACCTGGAGTACTGCATACAGTTCTAGTGCCCTCAGCACAGGAAAGAAATGGAGCTGTTCGAGAGGGTCCAGAGGAAGGCCACCAAGGTTATCAGAGGCCTGGAGCACCTCTGCTATGAAGACAGGCTGAGAGAGTTGGGGCTGTTCAGCCTGGAGCAGAGAAGGCTCTGGGGAGACTTTATAGCAGTCTTCCAGTACCTGAAGGGGCTACAGGAAAGCTGGGGAGGGACTTTTCACCAGAGAGGGCAGTGACAGGACAAGTTGTAATGTTTTTAAACTGAAAGAGGGTAGATTTAGGTTAGACATCAGGAAAAAATTCTTCACCATGAGGGTAGTGAGGTGCTGGAATATGTTGCCTCGGGAGGCCGTGGAAAGCCAGGCTGGATGAGGCTTTGTGCAGCCTGGTCTAGTGGGAGGTGTCCCTGCTCATAGCAGGGAAGTTGAAACCTGGTGATCTTTAAGGTCCCTTCCAACCTTAACCATTCTATGATTCTATGCTTACAATGGAAAAGTATGTAGAGAGTGATAGATGGCAGTATTTTTATCAACTTCCAAGATGTTTCTTACCTGCTTTCCAGGCCTTATTAATACTATATTACCACAGCACACTTCTGTCCTTTTGCAGAAGTAAAGCTACAACAGTTAGTGATATGAATGGATTGAAGTCCCTTTCTGGCAACAAGGTATTTATATGTTAAGATTTATTTTCTTCCTAATAACTTGTACTGTGCTATATTTTTCAGTGTTTAAAGCTAATGAGAGAATCTTGAGTTTCTAGTTTTCCTAACATGTAATATCTTAAAAACTGCTTATTTATTTGGAAAGTAAGGTTTCCTTTTGATGTATTGAAAGGTATATAGTGTCCTTTTTAATATTGCTTAATGCTTAATTTTATTCTGGTAAGATTAAAAGAACACAGTTGAACTTTTTTTCAAGGTTCTTTATGTATTTCAGCTTCTTTACATTTCAGTTTAAAGCTTGAGCACTGTGATTGAAAAATGGAAATCTTTGCATCTTTATGTAGTTGACCATTTAGCACTTTGTTTTGTTTTATACAGCACCTTAAAAGCAATGGGAATCCTACCTTGTTGGTCTTACCTAAAAAAGTTCTTAAATCACTCAATCCATCAGTTTACAGAAATGTTGAATATGATGTTTGGCTTCAATCCAGATGGGGTAAGTAACTGAATACTTGAAGTTCCAGCTTTTGCAAGCTGATATATCAAGTGAAGCCCTCTTGAAGAGCAGTGATGCAAATGGCAGTTTGGGTTTAGACAGTGTCCTTCCTCACAGGGGTCACTGTGCAGGTTTAGGGCCTGAACTTCGGGTTTGCATTTTTACTTTATCAAGAATGCAATTATCTTGGTGTGTTTAAACTAACAGTATATTGCTGCTAATGTGTTTACAGATCAGCAAAAACAAGATTTTTCTATTGCTGCTGGTATGCAATACTCAGTTGGAGACAAATGTAAAGTAAGTAGTATTGAATTATAATTTATAGAGACATTAACATTTTGCTCAAGATTCCTCTTTGTTAACTATTTTGATATATAATTGTTACTTTTGAAATTTCTTTGCTTATGTCTTCAACTCTGCATATGCTCATTATTTAATTGTTGGCAGTGTTGATGACTTACAGCATACATGTAGAAAAGACATGGAATGGAACACCTAATCGGTGCAATTTTACTGCATTAAAGTGTCACAACTTAACTTCAAGAGTATGTAGAAGAAGATTACTATGAACCTTAACCTTAAGTATGCAAATAAGTTAGTGCAGGCTTGCCTCCATGGGGAGTACTTACTTAGTGCTAGCCTGTGTATGAGTAGTAGGTGCATTTTAGGCAGTTTACTTGGTTCAGGCTAAGTTCTCTTCTCTTAATGGGCTCTGTAAGCTTGCTAGTTATTCTTGTGATGTGTTAAACTGGGGGGTAGGTCTGTTTTATAAAAGTAATAGTCATCTCCACTGCATCTCTTGGCTGATGGCTGGACTTGCTTTAGCAAAATGCTGCATGATAAATCTTTTGCTCACATAGAGTTGCATGATGAAGAGAGACATTTTAGTGTTTTCTGCCATACAGGCTTTACTTTGGAGAGACCAAAGCCAGCATGGTAGTCTCGTATTTATGTTAAACTCTGGAGATAATGATTACTGTTTGTAAATAGGCTTTGTCCTAATCTCATTACTTTTGGGTAATGGAATACAGCTTGCTTTGGTTATTGCAGATCCTGAAGATCTGAAGTTTTGGGTGATTTTTCCTCTTGAAATGTTCAAAGTGCGTTAAACAATCGCTCTTTAAATTCTATTCAAATTTGTGGTATGTATTGCTGCTTAGGAAGAAATAAGGTTTGCCATTAAATTCTGTTGTACTCAAAGTTTATAATAATCTCCCTAGCTGTGTTGCCTAAACTGGTGGTACTTAGCTAAATATGGTTCTCTCCAGGACATTTGACTGTCAGTTAAAATTATTAGTACTAATGTGAAAATATTCAGTTAGGTTTATCATGCAGCGTGGGGTCTCTAAGTTTGTGCTTCTTTTGTTTGTGTAATGGAATGAAGCCAATAGTGAGTAAATTGCCGGAAAAACACATCTCTAAATTTCAAACTGACTCAAAACCCACAAACCAAACAAAAAAAACCACTAATGTGGAGTTGATTACTGCTTAATAGTACAGGCTTAAATTTTATATTTGAGACCATAAGGCTGTCTTGTGTAGTGTTTACTAAAGAGTACAGATACTGTTCATAATAAAAACTCCAGTAGTTGACATAGTCTCTGTCAAATTTTGTATGTGCATGGCAAGAGAGTAAATAAATGGGGTGAAAAACATGGGAAGGGAAAATGAAGTAAATAGTGAAAAGTGGAACTGACCCAATTAATAGAGCTGGAAAGACAAGTGTTGTATTAGAATGTTATGAAATTAATTTTATATTTAACAGAAGAATTTCAAGAACAGGAATGTCAGACAAGTAACAATTCTGATCATGTCTGCACTGCCTCTTTGGTTAATTTTTTTTCTGAAGAATAAGTTCAGAAATAATTGGTGTTGTTTATGCTCTTAATTAAACTAAATTTCACTGAAGTGTTAGTAATGAGGTTTTTTTACATGGGTTTTAACAAGGAAAAGCTTTGGGGTTTATTCTAAGACAGAGCTTTTTCAATAAAGCTAAAAGCCTTGATATACTGAATACTTTAAACTTTCTTGTGTAGTTTTGAAAACCATGTTCCATTAAGTAATGTTGCCTGGCAAGGTTTCTGTTTGTGGAGTTTTTGTGTTGTTTGTTATTTGTTGTTTTTTTTAAATAGTATTTTTATTTATTTTTGGAGAAGTGATACTGATTAAAGATTTGCTTTTGATACATTTACTAAATTATGTGGTGTTTATTTCTCAGGTCTTCTGTTACCCAGAAGAAAAGTTCTAATTTTTTTTATGTTGCTGATATTTTAAAGACTTACACCCTCTCATCATAATCTTGGAAGCTAATGCCCCTATTTTATTTTTCCTTACAGGTGCGCTTAGACCATAATGGGAAATTTTATAATGCTCATATTCAAGAAGTTTGTTCAGAGAATGGGCCGGTCGTTGTATTTGTAGAAGAGCTTGGAGCAAAGTAAGTGCTTAATCTTCTTTGGAAAAGGATGCTAAACTGAACCTTGGTAATGGCACCATTATTTCAGAGTTAGTTTCAGCCCCCAAAGTGTATATGCTTCTTTACTCCTTAAGAAAAGAACATATTAAATAAAAAAAGGGAAAAGGGATTCTGTGTTAATTGTCAGTTCAGACTTTTTTCTGTAGTGCTAAATACTCTTGATATTACTTGCAGAGTAAAACAGTGACTCTGTTGGATTATTTTTTTGCACAAGATTCAGCACTAAACAGATTGACACCATCCTAATTTAAGTGTTGCTTGTTGTGCATAGTAATTAGATGCTAGATTTGTGACAGGCTTTTCATATTCAAAGGTCAATCAAAGCACTTCTCCATTAGTTGAGTAGCTCTGCCTTGTGTTGAACAAAGAGTGCCAAGTTGCTGTTTAGATCAGCGTCATCTTTGCCCTACCTTGGGTCACACTGTATTTCGGTTTGTTGGTGGGGGTTGTGGATGTGGTTGTGTGTTGCTGGTTGTCTGTTGTTGTTTGTTTTTCTGTGGAGGTGGTGTTTTTGGTTGTTTGGGAGGGTGGGGGGTTTTTGTTTGGGTTTTTTTTGGGGTGGGGGTTGCAGTTTGAGACACCTTTTTGAGCTTTCAAGGTGAATGAAGGAAGGAGAAAGGTGCCCATTAGTCTAATGTTATCTTCTGTAAAAAAAATAAAAAAGAAAAAGATTATGAGATCTGAATACTGTCTTGCAACTTGTTCCCTTTTTAAATTGAGATTGAACCTGATTTGAATGTAGTCTTTTCAAATAATGTAAACAATTGCTTGGACATCCTACGGCAGCCTTGATTAAAAATGCAGTAATTGCTCTGGGATATAAACCACCAATGTAATGTTTTTCAGTATTGACATCTATTGCAGCATTTGTGATAAGTTTATCTGTTGAGTATATTGCTTTTCCTGATCATTCTCCTTTTCTGTCTGCTTCAAAGACATTCAGATACTCATGTCCCAAATAGCTGATGTTTGCATCAACTTATCATTGAGAGTTTTATTAAAAAAAAAAAGGTTTGTTGTTCTAAACATACTTGAGTGTAATCATAAAGAAAAAGGACTTTGCGGTGTTCTCAGAAATTGAGGGATCCATTGGTCTTAGCAAATGTAGTATTAATTTATGCAAGCCCCACTCTGGTATTTAAGATATTATGATCATTATGATAAATTATTTATGATATTTTCCCCCTCCATAATTCCATGTTCTGTAGGCATGCTGTCTCACTGAAGAGCCTTAAACCTCTTCCACAGGCCTCTCCTATGGAGGGCTGGAACACTGTGCCAGGGAAGAAGATGAAAAAGTTTTTCTCAACATGGGGGCAGAATGCTCAGCCTGGTAGGATTGTATCTGTCTTTGTGTGCCAGAATCTTTATTGTTAAATGTTTTGTTCCAAAGAGCTTAAAAAAAAATCTTTACGTATATTTTTCATGTTTCTGTCACAGATGCAGATTGCAGAGGGCCAAAGAATCAGAGCAAGTCAATAAAACCCCAGTCAGCGCTACCTCCTCGACTTCAGCATACTGTGGGCACCAGGCAGCATCAGTTCTTGTGTTCTGGACCTCAACCTCATCAGACCTCAGCTGAGCAAAAAACTCCAGGCAGGAGTCCTTCCCAAACTGTAAGGTAAAACTGCAAATAACATCTTCCCTATCTTGAACTCTAGCTGAGCTTGTTGGAGCCCACATGCCTGCTTCAGATGCTTTCAACATTCTCTTTTGAAACATGTTGCCACTGAATTCTGAGGAAGTGTTCCAAATCCTTAAGAATACACACAAAGACAGGAAAGATTAAAAAAAAAAAACACAACACAACTTTTTTAAAGAATTGCTGCAATCATGAGTGTCATGGTTTGACTCGGGACCGGCATTTAAACCAGCGACAACAATGCTCTCAATCCCCGCCCACCTAGGTAGGGAAGTAGAGAGAATGAGAGAGACACTCTCTGGATTGAAAACTAAACTGGACAGGTTTAATTAAACAGTAATAATATAAGAAAATAGGTACAATTATATACTGTGGAGAAGGAATGTGCAAATGCCTCCTTCCTCCCCCCACCCCCAGCAACTCCCACAGCATCTCCTGAGCTGCAAACAGTCCCAAAAAGTCCTGGAGCTGCCCGAGAGAGCACGCAGTGATGAGGGTTGAAGGACACGCAGCCCAGGGATCAACTGTGATGCATGGACGGAGTCCTCCCTGGACTCTGGCCATGGGTGGATGAGAAGGGAAGAAGCAGCAGGAAGGAAGTTGCCTTCTGTGATCTCTGATGTTCCTCTGAGCTTATGTAGATACATGGAATGGAATATCTCTGGCCAGTTTTGCTGTCTGTCTAATTCAGCCTCCTATGGGGGGTCATAGATCTCCTGGTAGTGCCTGAGCCAGCAGAGCAAAGACATGACCTTGGAGTCTCCCAGCAGTAACAAAAACATTCCGGTGTTATCAGTCCACTAACTGGCACATTTACTGCTAGTTAAAAGAGAGCTTACTGAAGGAAAAAAAAAAAAAAAAAAAATCAGTAAAAGGGAAATTGGCTCAATTTTTGCTCATATTGTCTGTTTTCATCATTGTCACTCATCTGTTCTAATGAAATTCTATTCTGTACTTGAATGCAACACGAAACTCTTTATGCTCTATCTGTGCTGCCTCTCTTCTGTATCTTAACTCCTTGTGGAATAAAAGGGGCTGGGGTGTTTTTGAAGTCTGCCGTGTACAACAGTTTAAGGACATTTTGTTGTATTTACCAAAGTAATCTTTCCCAACTCTCTTGCAAGTTCATAGCTAGCAGATGGAGGGGTGGTCAGCTGGCACAGAAATTGATTAGATCACTCCATGTAGGGATTTGTTTTTTAGCTATCATCTGATAATTACCATTTATGATACAGTATTATAATTTGTTGTAAAGTCTTTCAAAATTGTATTGAACTGAATAAATCATGGACAAAATCCATTCTTTCCCTTCCTTTAGTTGTGCACGTGTAACTTACAGTGGGCAGGAAGGGATCTGGTATATGTGGAATCACATAAGCAGTGCTAT
The DNA here is from genome assembly GCF_020740795.1 of Apus apus. Lineage (NCBI taxonomy): Eukaryota > Metazoa > Chordata > Aves > Apodiformes > Apodidae > Apus > Apus apus. Next base: position 56,214,232 of record NC_067285.1, on the reverse strand, counting down.
ATTATTATGTTCTTTCTTCCTTCTAAATAATGAGTTTGCATTGTGTTTGATACCAGTGATAACTGAATTTCTTTTGTCAAAGTTGTCCTGTTTTGTTTTTTCCTTTACAGAAAACCAGACCGGGAGAGAACTGAGGATCTGAACCATGGCAGCAGAGATTGTAACTACTTTGGTCTGTCTCCAGAGGAACGCAGGGAGAAACAGGCCATAGAAGAATCTCGTTCACTTTATGAGATCCAGCAGAGAGATGAACAAGCTTTTCCTGCTCTTTCCAACGTATGCTTTTTTAAATTGTCATTAATCGTACATTTTTCATACTTGTCTATGAATCTTTAATGAGCAATTGTTGATTTGTTGTCCTTGCATTACAGTACAATTTAAAAGTTAAGGATGTTTTCTTCACACTCACTTTCTACACAGAAATATGTGAATTTACCATACTTTATGTATGTGCCTCATCTTGATTATATAGTAGTTTCTGCTTGGAATAATTCATGTCCACCATACACAATTCTTCAGGCATGTAAATATGGCAGATGTGTGAGCTTTGGAAGCCATGGGCTACTTTCTTCATGGTTTTTGAAAGTCTTTGCACTCCACTACAGTTACTCAGATGTGTTTTTCTTGTATGTTGAGATCAAACTTCAAGGTGAGGACAGAACTTGCTCTGAAGTATAGCTTAATGTAGCTGAGAAGCAGCTCAGTAAAATGGCACTGTGGTGCTTGGATGAATATCTGAGGTGATTAGGTGATTATTTCTGATTTGGTTGACATGTAACCTGTTACATTTGTAAGTGACTTCTTTTTAGCTTGAGAACATAATGGTGTGAGAACTTGCCTGCTGTCCTAAGTAATGCAAATTCCTTCTCAGACTTGTAGAGCTGAGCTGGCTTCAGTGGATCTCTATGTCTGAGAGAAGAATGTAGCCTTTGGATTTTGGGAGATTATTCTATTGATGCAATTTTAAAGAAAGTGGATTAGAATCTCAGTACATCCAGGAATCAAGCAGATTCTCTGTGTAGAGAGCTGCTCTTTACATAGGGTTATCGTAGAGACCTGTGGGGCTTTTTGGGTTTAAATTCTAGGTCAAACAGAAACAAGACCAGGGCTGGGAAGAATTAATAGGTGAAAGATGGGCCTTAAGTCTCTTGCTTTGTGGAAGTGAATTCCTGTGTGGTATCTTTTAGTTCTTGATCAGCAATGATTTCTATTGATGTAGAGAAGAAGAAACGTACAGCTCTTCTGCGCTGCAAAGAGCAGACTAAGACTGAAGCCGAACTGACAGGGGCTGCTGTGTCTCTGAGCTGTGGTTAGCAGTGTGCTGGATCTGCTCACCTGCAGAAGCAGGATGTGGTTTTTGAAGCGGATGTTGTCTGAGTGAAGCAGTTTTTGTTTGTCATGTGAGCTAATGACAAGAATGCTTTTGAAGGACACTTTGCAAAATTTAGCAATGAATGAAAGAGTGGGTGTATCTGAGTTCACCTGATTAAGACTGCTTCCCTCCCCACCCCCCTTCTGCCTGTCACAGAGATAAGTGGTATGTGTCATGAAGGCATAATAGTATCATACCAGATGATGGCAAAGCATCATTATAGACTTCTTATAAACATCCATATTTCTGCTTTTGTAAACTTTAGAATCAGTCAGTCTGTCAGGCTGCAACACAGACTGTGGATAATCCAAACCAGAAGAAGTTCTCAAATAATGAGAGAAGAAACAAGTGGACAGCAGATGTGGAAGAACAGAAGGATAAAGGTAAAAATAAATGGGTTTAGATCAAGTTGGGGTTTTTTTTGCTTGTTTTTAGTACCAGCCTAAGAACTTATTCAAGATAGGGCATCTGTTTAGTTATGAGGGGACAATTATCTTAAGTAATAGTGCAAAGCTAAGCTATGGTCAAAGTAGCAAAGGTAGGATAGAGAAAAAAAAGTACATGTTTTCCTGCTTTGTGAATGTGAAAGAGTAGGCTCCTTGCTGGGGTTTTTTTAGTAGATGGGAAAAGGAATGAGATATATGAAAAGACTATCAGAGCTACCCTAAATTAGATCATGTTGAAATTCTAGTGAGTGTGACAAAGTGCCAGTTGGGGAGTATTAAGAGTGCTTACTGGAGTCAGTTAAGAGGAAAGCAGGTAAAAGTATTCGGTGTGGCAAGGTTAAGAATTAGCACACAAGGGCACAGAAAGGGGAGAACATGGTGTACAGGAGTTGAACAGACAGACACGCCCTACACCCCCATCTACAGTAGAAAGAGATGGTGAAAATTTGCCTTTTTTTCCCAGCCCCCCTTCCCCAAATCTGCTGTAACACTCTTTAGCTTCTCTTCATTGACTGTAAGCTTTTCCTCTTCTGTGAGAAAGTAGAATGTGGCAGTAGAGGAAAGCTGAAGCTGTCAGGAGGTAATTAGTAAATCTTCCTTAAATTAAATCAATAGTTTTGTTGGTTGTGGGGTTTTTTTTTAGTTTTTATTGTCCTGTCACCTTTTCCATAAATGAACACCAAATTTGGACTTGGCCTCTTCCACTTCTTTTTTTCTGACTAAATAAAATTCAGACTCTTCAGTCTCCTTTTACAAGCTGTTCCTTTCCTCAGTTTTTAGGGTTTTTTTCTCCTTTATCTGTGGCAAAACCAGAGGCATTGCTCTTGTGTATTTTATGGTATTTGTGCTCCTTAGTCCCTCCTACAACACGTAATGGTTTCTTGAATGGTCTCACAAGGACGGATGTCACCTATTTTTCATGCCCCAAACATCTGAAAACTTTAGTTTGAGAACTTACTTCATCAGCAAGGCCAAAAAGAATGTTCATGTAGAGAAAGTTCTTTACCACAGTGTCATCATAGATTTTGAAGCTGTGGGGGTTTTGTTTGTCTTTATGATGCTCTGAATTGCCTTGCCTGAAACTAGGTTAAAAACCCTATAGGAATAAATCATACTTCCTTCTGAGCAGTTTGAGATTCCAATTGATGCCTGGGGAATTGGCAGTAATTCTCATAATCAATTTTGTTTTAATTTACAGTGTTGTGATGGTGCAGTTACTAAGCTTTTAAAAAATATGTATCTATTTAGCGGCTACTATTAAACTTAAAACTTGATTGGCAAGCAGTGGTAACCAGATTTGAACATAAGCAACTGTGAAGAATTTGTACAGATCTTATTATAGGAAGATTATGCCGTGACTATTCTCAGCACCATCTGCATCAGTCTGAAAACTTTCTAGATCTTTTGAACCACTGAAGCTTTCTCAATTTACTCAGTCAAAAGTAGACAAAACATTAAGCTTCTGTTATCTTAACACTTGAACATGGAAATGAAGAGCAAAACATTCTGACTTGAATCAAAGTACAAACTTCTTTTTCACTAGGAGGGATTTAGGATGAATGATGTGTCTTTCAAAGAGACATCTACTTTTAATTCCTGGTTCTCGGAAGCATTGCTGAAATGGTTAACAGACATCAGTAAAGAACTCCTGTAGAGCTTTGAAAACCCAGGTGGAAGTAGCTGCTCTGTTACTGCTCTAACAACTGTTTATTTTAGGATGTTTTGAATGTTGATAAAAATTGAGGTTTTAAGTTTTCTGAAGTAATATGTTTTGAGGTAGGTTTTGTTTTGAAGGTTTAACTTTGGAAAGACAAACTTTAACTGGCTTAAGTTGTGATAGCCGTGAATGGTGTAATGGTTCATTTACTAGGTTATGTCTTGGTGTTACAGAGTCAAATTCCAGGCAGACCCACTTAAGTCAGAAGCTTGAGCCAAATTCATCTGAGGTAATCTTAAAGAAAAGACCAAATTTTTTTTTAATGTTATTGCTTCTCTGATACATGATTAGCAGAGCAATAGCTGCCTTTAGAGCTGTGATTGCTGCTGCTGCTTTACAGCTTTCAGTGAAATACTTCTAAGGTTGGAGGCCTGTATTGCTGTCAGCTTTCCTCAGCCCCTGTAACCCATACTTACAAGTCTTTCTCTGCAATCTGAGTTCTCAAATTCGGGCTTAGCGAGAACACTTAGGAATCTGAATTTTAATTTCTTAGTCGTTCAGTATAATGTGACCACAGATTTGATGTTTACTAATAGCTACTGTGCTAACAAACTATGATCTCTGAAGTTCAATGAAGATTTGTGGCCTCTTGTTGGCTTTTAACCTTTGCTGTGTCCTTTCAACAAGCAAAATGTTATGCTAGTATAATAGTCATTGGGTGCTTTCCCCACTTTGTATGTAGAGTGGTTTAATATCTTTGAATGCTTCTCTGAAAAGTAAATCTTATTGTTAGACTAGCTTTGTCTGTTGTTTCTAACTTTACTTTAGAAGAATAGTCAAGATGAGAGTTACCCAAAAGCTTCATCTCCTTTGGAACAAGTAAAAACAGATTCTCCACTTCTTGCTGAGCAAGTAAGGAATGTTTGTTTGATTTCAAAGTTTTCCAGTCAGGAGACTTCAGACAAAGGGGAGCTTCATCACAGCCACGTATGTATTATAATACTGGCTTTTAGTCATGTAGCCATTTTTGTGGTGATAATGCTAAAATTTCATAAATACAGTTAGGATTTTGTTTTGTCCAGCATAAAAAATGTGGAATGAAGCCCTTAATAGAAAAGTAAAAGTGTATCCTTTCTCTTCTGAGAGGGGTTATTTAATATCTTTCTGCTAAGATAACCATACTTTTAATTTTAAATTATTTACCTTTGCTTTTCCAGGTTTCTCTAAGGTTATTGGTAATAGTTTGTGAGGGTGGCTTTTCTTTTTGGATGGGAAAGACTAAATTTAATGCTTGTGGAGGTGGTTGTAACACTGATGGATGGCTGTGGTACAGGGTGTTCGGGGTAGAGCTCAGAGCTCACTGTGATATAACATATCTCAGAATTTCTTATGTGTATAGCCTGATCTGTTACTAATTAATATTTTGCTATGGGATGGTGGTAGTCTGGATTATATTGAGTCATGTTAGGGGTCACCAGCAGGGGATTTAGAATAACATAATGTGATCTCTTTGTTTTTGTAGACCGTGACAGAATGCTTACCGAGTGTGAATCCAACACCCTCACCAGTCTTTTCTGAGGTGCATTTACCTCCAGCAGTGCCTTCTGTACCAGCCATTGTGCCAGCTTGGCCGAGTGAGCCAACAACCTATGGACCAGCAGGTTTGAAGAAATACTAACATAAATCAGAAACTACTAACCCTCAAAAATACTTTAACCTGTCTTGCTAAATTGAACATGTCTCCAGGAGACACTGTTTCTAATAAATTCGTGTTCTGAAGGCATTCATTTATAGGAATATAGTTTTTCACTGCTGGAAGTTGAGTTCTTTGCTTATATGTATAGTTAACTCCCTACCTGAAGGCAGAAGAGGGATGCGTACTCAACTCTTGTTTTACTCCTGGGTGGGATAGTGTTGAGTTTTGAGGGGGCTTAGTCTGAGGATCTGTTTAGGGAAGAACATATTATCAGCATATTGAAACTTGATATATATTTGTGCTCAGTGTCCCACATAACAAGCTCATTGCTTCACTGAGGACTCAGCTTGGGTCTGCTATGTCTGGACTCATGAGATCTATTTGGATCAGAGGTGCAAAGCCAGTAGAAAGGCTTTTCCATGCTGTGTGTATCTTCTAATACGTGAAATTAACTTAGATTCAGTATTCCTCATTGAATCAGGTGCTTTTATCTTCTCTCCTGTTGTTGTGTTTCTGTGCAAGAACTAGCTTTCAAATCAGCATACTGTGTTCACATATGGTGGTAGTACTGCGTCTGTGACAGAAGGTGTATAGCCCAGCTGATCTGAGTTCAGATTCAGAGTTGACTGTAAATGACTGGTCAGAATGAGAGCTGCAGAGATTTGTCTCCTCTCCTTTTTCCCCTTCCTATTTCCTTCTGGTATTCATAATTTGAAAAATACATACAGGTAGGGGTTAGCTATTTCTGGAAAGCTTAGCTGTTTCACTGTTAATGAAAACTACTCTCTGCATTTAGCAAAATCTTGTGTTTGTGACTTCCTGACTCAAGAGTGTCCTCCTAGGACTTCCTGAATATCTTTTTTCTTTTCTTTTTTTTTTCCTTCTGTCCTTTGAAACTTGCTTTTCTGCTGCCATCTTTTTTTGTGATCGTGTAGAGTTGAGAGAGATGTGTTTTTTTTTCCCCTTAGGTATTCCAGCCCAAATACCTGCTTCTTCATTGATGGCAGCCCCAGCCCCAGCAACGGGACCTGACTCTATTGTATCACAGGCTCAGGTAACATCTGCTCCAGTTGCTGGAGTTCCTGTGTCGCTACAAGCAGTTAACCAGCCTTTAATGCCTTTGCCTCAGACTCTGAATCCTTACCAGGATCCACTATACCCTGGATTCCCTTTTAGTGAAAAGGGAGAAAGAGCTGTTGCACCCTCTTACTCCCTGTGCAATACTGGCGAAGACTTGCCTAAAGGTGAGAAGCTAGCAGGTGGTCTGGATTTTATACCGTTTTTCCTAAGGGGTTTTCTCGAAGTGTAGATAAAGACAACTTCCTTGGTCCTGTTGTTAGTCTGTGTCAAAAGGTGTAATTGTTGAATTCCAAGCTTTAAGGTGTGGGAAGGGATAGTGAATACAGTTGCAACTCCTTAAGTTTGTGTTGCTAACATTATTTTAAGTGGTGGTTACACCTGGAAATATGTTACGATAATTTTGTGGTTCTTGGCTTGACTCGCCATAACCTGAGGTTTTGTGAATGTAAAGGTTTTCTTTGGAGAACTGTTTCCATTTACAGTAAATGGTTTTCTCTTGTAATCAAAAACTTAGAAGTTGTTGAGCATTTTCTTACTGGTCTGGGAAAATCCAGGATTCGGCATACTATAAATATGGAATATGCTGATAAAGAATGTATCATGTCTGACTGCATGGTAGTCTTTGTTTACTGAACTGTTACTTTAAAAACTAGAAGTTCAGTTCCACAAACTGTTAAGACTTAAATTTAAACTGCAGTTGTCCTAGATATCCTACTGTGGCAAAAATCCCCCACCCAAATCAACCAAAGACATGTAAGTGGCAGCTTAATAATGGTGTTTCTCTACTGAAATGGACCTTTATGCAAGGACAAATTTTTGGATCAGATGAAGTGTAATATCTTAGGTATTCACTGATATTTTTGTATGTTTTTTTTGTTTTCTAGATAAGAATATTCTTAGATTTTTCTTCAATCTTGGTGTGAAGGTAACTCTTCAAACTTGCTGGTTTTGTTTGTTATACCATAAAATTTTCTTCGGTTTGGTAGCGCATTTTGCTGCTTCAGCACCATCTACTGGTCGAAGTGTCATGTTCTTCTAGTTGTGCTCTTCAGCTGGTGACCAAGTAGTGTGGTAGACCTGAGAACTACTTTATGCATTACTGTGCCCAAGGCTTTGGTTCCAGATCCTGTCATGCCATTGTCCACACACATCCTTCCAGGTGCTCATTCAGAGTGAACTAAGTAGTTCCTATTGAGAGGAGGTCTGGGTTGGCTTTTCAGGATCCCTTGATCTGAGCACTGTTTCCACTGATGGCACAGACAAGACTGTGACAGGTTTTAGGCTCTGCCCTCTACCTGCTCCAGTGTTTTCTTATAAGAGCCTTGTGCCTCCAGCAACCTTGCATGCTGCTCTGTATGGCCTGAAATACACATTTGGCACATTGTATTATAAAAACATCTTACAATACTGCTCTTGGGCCAGTTGCTACCTACCACAGTGCAAACACAAAGACTGTGTTTATGAACTCTTAAGGCTGAGCAATGTAACCATAAGCCACTGTGCTGGTTGGTTGATGCAGAAGTAGAGGGAAGGGGGTCACCACCTGAGGTGGATGACTTCAGCACTGTGAACATAGCTCGTGTTCACTAACAGCTGGTACCTGGCTTGTGTGTATGTATATATGTATTTCAATCTTTACAAATTATTGTTTGGTCTCAGTTGGTTTTTTTTGGGTTTTTTTTAAGTGAAAATGTGTGTGCTATGACTTCTTGCTTTGATTGTTATCCCTTAAAATTTGGAAAAGCTGAGCTAGTAGGGCAAATTGCCAATTAATAGTTGTGATTCTGGAGAATTATTTTGAAATGTGTCTTCAAATGCATAGCTAAAGCTTGACTTAATACCTTTATGTGTTTAACTGTAGAAATTTTTTCAAGTTTTCTTATTGGTTATAAGTGTTGCCCATTGCAGCTGCATTTGGAAGGGAAACAAAAAATTAGATCATCATCCTGGAGTCCTAGACATTTAGAATTGAGGGCAGGCACCATAAATAAAATTAGCCTTCACTTCCTGTAAATTAACTGTTTCAAAATAGTAAATTACCTGTGTGCTATTTTATCTGTCTGAACATTTAAGAGACCAAATAATTTGTTTTTTTCCTGCCTTGCAGGCATACAGTTGTCCTATGTGGGCACCCCACTCTTACTTGTACCCCCTGCACCAGGCCTATTTAGCTGCTTGTAGAATGTACCCAAACCTGTCCCTTCCTGTGTATCCACACAACCCCTGGTTCCAGGAGACTCCACCGACTCAGAATGAGAACGAAACTGCACGAACAAACAGGCACTTTCCTGTTCAGAGCGAGGTCAGATCCAACGGTCAGATTGCACAGGTTGACAGCAGATCTCCATCACTGCCTCTGATTATACCTGCAGCCCCGGTGTCGGAAAGTCAAGGACAGGTCTGTGTAGAACCAGAGAACCCAGTGCAAGCTCTTCATCCAAGCTACGAGGAGTCCCTGAGAGGGAAGAATATGTTCCCACAGCCACCCTTTGGACACAATCACTTCTTAGGGGCTGTTCCAATAGCACCCCCTTTCTTTCCTCATTTTTGGTATGGGTACCCAGTTCAGGGTTTCATTGAAAATTCAGTTGGAAGACCCAATGTTGTCATGCCACCGGATGACAAAGAGGCAGCACCTGGCACCTCTGCCAACATGTATGTGGCTGAAGAATGCAGCCCCCCAGTTCCTGTAGTAAACTGTGCAGAACAGCTTCAGAAGACTCGCAGCAGCAGCGGCTTGAACACGGTACCATTCCCTGTGGCTGGTGTGAGCAATGAAGGCAGTGCCCCGAAGGACAGTTCAGCTAGGACACCTCAACTGGATCAAACTTGTTCTTCAGCTTCTCCTGCTAAGCCAAAAGCAGCTGGGCAGCAAAATCGTTCTCTGCAAACACAGGGGACTGAGAGGCGGACAGCAGTGGCCAACACTTCATCCCTGTTGGCAGAACCAACGAAAAATGAACTGAAAAATAGCATTCCTAGTCGTAAGGAGAAGATGGATAAGGGTCGAGATTCCAAAGGTGCTGGTAATCTGCAACCAGAAAGCAGAGCACAGAGAACAAGGGAAGAGAGCTCTGAAGATGAGAGTGAGGTTTCTGATATGCTGAGAAGTGGTAGATCCAAGCAGTTTTATAACCAGACTTACGGAGGAGGCAGAAGGCCTAGACTTGAGTGGGGTTATTCCAGTAGGGGAGGATACCAGTTCCAAAGAAATGAGGAAGCCTGGAAAGGGCCACCCAGCAGAAGCAGGGATGATGGCTACCAGTATCAGCGAAACTTTAGAGGGAGGCCGTATAGGAATGACAGGAGAAGGGCAACACTGGGAGATAATCAGAGGGGGCATCAAGCATAGAATGAATGGATAATGGAAAATTTTAAAATGTGAAAAGTAATTTGAAGTAGCAGTTTAAAATCTTAAATCTTTCTTTATAGTAAAATGCAAGGGTATGTTTTAACTTTTGGTAACGACTAGGAGGATGTGAATTCCTACCATATGTTTTTTTTGGGGGGATTATAGTTTGTTTGGCTTAGAAATGTTTCCTGAATGTCAAATTAGAAAAAAAATTAGGTTTAGTGTTTGGTATTTCTTTCTCCCCACAAAGGTTTGAGTTTGTGATAGAAGATGGATACGTACATTTACTAGAGTGACAAACTGTAGTATTGATGTGATCTAGATTCTAAAATTGACAATAACATTGCACCAAATACAAATGTATATTTTATCATACAAAGCCTTAGTTCAGAACTGAGCTAAAGGAATTCTCAGCCTACTGCACTGTTGTCTTTGATATGCTTCCAACCCAAAGGCCTTTCATCTCAAAAAAAAAAAAATCTGTCAGACTTGAATGTTTCTCTTCAGTGTGTTACGCATACAGCAGCCAGCTAACCCTGTCTCTTAGGTATATGTTGTATATAGTTCTTTAATATTCATAGGGCATATTTTTGAATTTTAAAATTTTGTTTAAATCAAAATCAAGACAAGCAGTCAAGAATAACTGTGGATGAATTGGTAAGAATGGCTGTTTCCACCAAGAAATCTTAATGCTGGTGTGACTAGAATGGTGCCTATGCCAACTGAATAATTACAAAGACAATAAAAATGTAGATGCTATGCATTTCCAAAATAATTCTGCATCTGTTATAATAGCAGAAGTTTTTTTAATGCCACTTTAACACTAATGCACTGACAAATCCTTGATATTTTCTGAGGAGAGAGGCATAAAGTACATGTTACATTTTTTAAGTTTGTATGATTGAGCTACTGTTCAGTATTCTTCTTCTGTTGTTGCACTGTCGATGCAAATTTTATGTTTTGCATGTACAACTCCTTGCTGGAACTACTTTTAAAAATGAGAAATGGAGAGTCTTGGCGTGATCTGCTCTTCCCTACAATCCAGAAGAAAGTGGCTTCTGCCTTATATTTTTACAATGTGTCAGATTTCTGATGCTGTTTTTTCTGACCCTGATAATGATCTCTGAAGTGTTCCTGTTGCCTTTGCAGTTTGGATCTTCAGCTGTCCAAACTTGGAGAGTGCAGTGTGCACAGTATTCACTCAGCTCTGTTGCTCTGTAAAATTAACTGTTGTGTGTATTTTTATATCTCTGTATATACTAGTGTAGGTGATGGTACCCTTTTCCTTCATGTCTGAGATTGTTCACCCTTGATTGGGAACTTGAGTGATAGTTATGTGATGAAGAATTTCTTTTCAGATGCATGCCGTGTATAAAACCCTACTTAAAATAAATGTTTGTCTTTTCACTTTCTTGCTAAATTATATTTATGTATCTGAAACTCTTGCAATGACATTAAATGATGGTTTTGTTCTGATAGAGCCACTTACAGACAACAGCAGAACTATAGCCAATTAGTGAATGCATAGGCAAGCTGCAAACTAAAAGGGGATGTCAGGTGAATTTCTAGTTCTGACTCAAAATGGTAGTGGTCAAAATGTGCTGTGTTTTTTTTTTAATAAAAATATTTTTCTATTCAGAAATGTATTCAGGATCTCAAGAAGCAATATTCAGTTTTTTCAGGTTGAGAACTAAGAACTAAGGAAGCACTGAGGGATTTAACGGTAACATTGTGGTCCTCTGTTTACTTCTGCTGCTTACTAAGACTTAAAGGGGCTTCCTGTCATCTTTCCTGGGAGGTTCTAAAATGTAATTCCAGTTGTAGTGCAGATCATGACCTTCGTTGCAACAAAAAAAGCACTTTCTACAACAACTTCCTGGGAAACAATGGAAAACAGGCATGGCAGTAACCAACAGGGCTCTGCTTTTAGAATTTCCTTTTAAAAATTGACTGAAGTATTTAAGCTGGGCCTGTGCCCCACCTTGCTACTCTGGCACAGTTAAGGACTGAAATATGCAGATACACTATGTTCTTCTGTGTCACTGTTGTCTGTGCTTAAAGACTTACAGGGTGATGAGCCAAACCCTTTACCTAGGGCAAGATGTTTTAGGTTGTGGGATCCCACTGGTTAGTAAGAGACTATATGTAATACTTGGCATATAATGAACTGAGCTACACAGCTTCAGGTATTTGCTAAACCACATCTTTACTCTAGTTAGGACTGATTAACAGAAGATGTAAAACTAGAGTTCAAAGGGATACTATACATCTGCATGACTTAACTAAGTTACAGTTAGCTTTTCAAAGCTTTTGTCTAACTATGGAGTACTTCTGCTGCCATAATATAGATGGAGCTGTTGTTAGACATAGGTAGAACGTACATAACACCTGATACTGCCACAGTTATCCAAGTTACTACTACACTTACTTAAAAGGACAAACCACTGCCTTCTGTAACTTTGGAGGCAAAAATAAATTAACAAAAGCCATCTTTTCTTTTATATTTTTCACATGCCAATGAAGGCAGAACAGACAACTGTTTCATGGAAATTATCCTTCCTTTTATGATACATAACTGAAAGTTATTTTTCCATGTTTGCAAAACTAATCACACAAGCATCCTGCTTTCACTGGGACAGAACCACAGGCTAGCCATGGGAGCAGGGGCCAGTAGCTGCCCAGACTTAGCTGGGAGCTTAGGTCAGGGCAGCTGACCCCAGCTGGTTAACAAGTGTATCCCACAAAAGGGCAGAGTTTGCTGAAGGTGCACAGTTTGAAGCCCCTCACTCCCTCTGCTGTTCCCTAGGGTTAGTTCTAGTATAAAGTTTATATACTTTTTGTTGATTATTTCCTTAAATCTGTTTATATTTCAACCCACTGAGCTCCTCTCTTCCTGATTCCCCTTCTTGGCTGAGGAGGGATTATCAGGTGATACCAAACTACTTCAGTTTACCCCCAGCAGGAACCCTTAAATAGAGGCACTTGTCACTCTGTCTCCCGATTTTTTTTTTTTTAAATTTACCTTAGTTTTTGTCTATAGTAACGATCAAAGGTTTAGCTTTGACAAGAGATAATTCTTGCAGCTTAACTCTGTAAAAACTAAGTATCACCATGGAAAGATGGGAGGTGGCAGCATTTAGAGACAGAGGAACAAGTTGGAAAGAACAGCCATTAACCTTTCCTCACTAGGTTGGTTTAAGTTACAGAAGATGGAAATGATTTTAAATTTTTCTTTAAGACTTTATTTAACTGATTATTCTCTTGTAACTAAGTCTGCGTAGATGCAAAGAGATGACTAAAAGGGTAGATATCTTCCTTTATAGTGTTTGTACTCCATCTTTTGTGTGCTCTTTTCTGTAGTGTGAAGAAAGGTATGCATGACAGCATCATACATGTACTTTTTGAATTAGAAGTTCAAGAATTTTTGCACTGCAGCACAGAGCTGTAAGTTACGATATTTATTTATGAAACCCTCATCCAGAGAGACTGAACCTTTTTAAAATGAGCTGGTTTTGTAGTTTGACACTCTTAGTAAGCTTCTTTCTTACACAGAAAGCAGCTTTAAAGTTTTTTAAAATGAGGAAGTGCAGTCAGTTCTTGGTACATGAGTAGGATTTACTGAAATGTAAACCTCCCTTAAAATTTGAAAAAATCAGGACTCATTTGCACAATTTCAAGGTGGTCTATTTTGAAATTATTACACTGAAAATAGGGCTGTGTCACCAAAATATAGAAAGTGGCAGTTTTACTCAGGCTAGGATTTACACTGCTACTGGTCTCAGATGTTGCACGCAGCAAGAGATTTTAAGCTCCAAAAGATTTGTGTTCTAAAACCTGACTGAGTCTTCTCATATGCAAATGTGCAGATTCCAATATGTATTTCTATATGCCAGTTGTAAAGTTGCTCAGATTCAATATTTAGTCATCCAGGAAGAAGTAGTTTCCGCTCTTCTTTTGTTCCACATCCTTAGGAAGAGAAAAAAGATCAATGTTACTTGAAGTAGTTTTTGGCATACTTGAACATAGCTGAATAAAAATAAACTTCTCTAAACTCCTTTCTACTTTCCCTATTTCTCTTACTGTTCTCATTTCACCTGCCGTTTTCCAGCACAGTAAAATTATCAGGTTTGTCTTAATTTTAAAAACTGGCTTTATATTAAACAGTCACGGCTTCTTTAGTGTAAAGGTGCTTCTCTCTTACCTTGATTGAATTGAGTTTGTTTATTCTTGGTCGGTAGTTGTTGGGGTCTCTTCTAAAAGTGATTTCAAGTTGAGATAAAAACTTATTCATTCCAGCCAAAAGAGTCTGTGGACTGTGGAGAGAAAAGAATATTCCAGCTACATGTTCACAAGTTCTATCCTATGCAGATTACAGGCAGCTTTGATCCCCATCCTGAGCTCATTCAGGTCTGATAATGCAAGTGTGAGCTGTATCTTACAGACCAGGGTGTGCTACATTTTCAGTCAAATCCTGTCTTTGACAACAAGTCATAGCATCTACTCTCATCTTTCAGCAGTATCTCAGCATAGCACTACAAGTCTTCACACTGCTACATAAACATTTGCTTTGCTCAGTATCCACATGCATGTGTGTGCTGGCACACTTAGTTACTTACATTCAAAGAAAAAAAAAAGCAGAAGGTGGCTACCAGAAAGACTCCCTTTTTACAAGGATTCACAAGGGGCAATGGGCACAAGTTACTCCCAGGGACATTCTGACTGGACTCCCAAGGAAAATGTTTCACCACGAGAACAGTCAGACAGTCGACTAATCTCTCAAGGGAAGCAGTGGATTTCCCCATGCAGGATGGTTATAAGACTCAGGTGGACAGGTACTGAGCCATCTCATGTAAACAACAGTATTTAAATGATGGACCAAGATGATCCTTGGGGTCCCTTCCAACCCAGCATTCTGTGATTGATTCTATGATTTATTAGCAAGATACAACAAAGGTCATAACATACACTGACACTGAGAAACAGGTGATCATGATTTTCTGAAGTCAAACAAGTGTGTTCTTGGAAGGAATACCATCACTACCAGGCTAGCAGTATGTTTTGAACACAGCTAACACACTGCTCAATCCATGTGTTTACTTCATCTGGCTCACCTTAAACATTGGTAATTGCATTGTTCTAAAGCCTGGTTTCTAGTAAGGCTGCTCCTCAAAGAGTCTCTGTAATTTACAGAAAATTTACAGGAACACAAGTAGACATACCAAAAGGGACAGCTTTGGAAGAGTAAAACTCGTAGATAGTGTGTATGTTGCTGTCCAAACTTGGACTCTGCAAGATCTGCATACAGGTACCCATAGTACAGTACTTTATTTTAATACATCTTGAAGTTATTTCCATAAGCATAGTTTACAATTGGTCCTTTTCATTTCTTACAATCAGTGCCACTTATTTGTTCTTCTCTGATTGTAATTCAATTGGTGCACAGTTGCTCAAGGCCAGTTTAAGCCAGGAGCTGGTCTAGTTTTTGAGGGCCTTGGTTACATTCTCCAACTATGCCCCAAGTCTGTGTCTAGGCAGCCTCTAAGCGTGGGTCAGTCCCATTTTCTTTCCCTCACTTCAAAAGAAAAAGCCAGAACCCTTAGGACACTCTTGGATCACTTTAAATGCATCGTGAAGTCCATAGGCAGGGATGCTTAATTTTGTTATTTTTGCTGATACTTGGGTGATAGACTGTTTTTTTCTATTTTGTCCTCCTTTATCTTGCTTGCTAATCCAAACAAGTCTTTTACCTGTTGGCAAGTGTGTTCTTGGAAGGAATCCCATCAAAAACAATCACACGATCAGCAAGATATGTAGCCATGATAAAATCATGTTCTACCACAAAAGCTGTTTTTTTAGCATGGAGAATGAAACTGAAAGAAAAAAAGAGATTAATGTAAACTAATTGCAAAACTACTGAAAATGTAAGTTTTCTTCCCCATCATGTATACTTTACCGTTTAATGACTCTAGCAGCCATTAGACGTTGTTCAGAGTCCAAATATGCTGATGGCTCGTCAATTAGGTAGACATCTGCAGGTTTACCAAGACAAAGAGCTAACGCAACGCGCTGCAACTCACCACCAGACAATGTTTGCACCTATTGGGGCCAAGGGGAGCAAGGCCATATTTAGTTCAGGTACAGGTAAAGAATTAAAGAAGAAAACTTGGGATGTTGTCTCAGGCAATTAATACCTCCTGGTCAATGATGTTTTCTATTTGAAGAGGTTTCATTACGTCAGTGACGAACTGGGGGTGTGTATAGGCATCTCTGATCTTCTCATGCAGTAGCTGACGGACACTTCCCTATTAAAAGGAACACGTTGCCACTCAGTTTTATGCACCACACCAGAAGAAAACAAGAAGTAACAGTAGTAAAGCCTTTTGTTCCAAGCACAAGAAAAATCGATCTACCACGAACGTGTTTTTTGTAGCAACCACAATACTTAATGAGGCTGAAACGTACTGTAGACTTAGGACTGATCTTCTGTGGTTTGTAGCTCACATTTAGAACCGGGACCTCACCTACAGAAAGATAAAATAATGAAAACAAGAGTCTTTCCAGTTTGTTCAATATATTTTTCAAGTTAGGTATTAAGTTCTACCTCCTTCATCAGGTGTAAGTCTTCCTGCAAGCATCCGGATAAATGTAGTTTTGCCAGTTCCTAAAAAAAAAATATAAAAATTTAAAAACTAGACTGCTTTGGTAAGTCCTATATTCACTTCCAGCAAACAGCACTTGCTATTACTTGCTTTTTCAAATGGAAGAGACACCTGAAGCTACAATAGTCAAGACCTGTGGCTCAGCTCACCAGGTAAATATGATGACACTGCCAATCTAAGTTCTTAAAACTTAGGCAATAGACAAACACAGTGACATCATTAATATTCAGTAACTTCAAGTTCTGCTATTCAGGGCGCAAGCTCATGGTGTGACGTTTTCACCAGGAAACAAGCAGTTCAACCTACTCAAAACCACTAACTTTAAAGCCTGGTTCCCACACCAAAGAACGGCTTCAGGAACATATTTAGGGCTGTAGAAGTAGTTTCCATCAAGAACTGCACTTACCGTTTTCCCCTAACATCACCATAATTTCAGAATCGGTGAATTCTCCTGCTACTATGGATAGTTCAAATTCTCCCATCTTCTTTTTCATTCCTGGATATTTGTACATACACATCTTTTTCACCTCTTCTTCATTAGCTGTCTCAGCCACTTTAAATACCAGAGATGCATCTCGAAACCTTAGATTTTCTGTTGGAACATAGCCATCTAAGAAAATGTTTATGCCTATGAAGGGAGGAAAAAAAAGTAATTAAAAAAGGTATACAACAAAGCAAGACAAGATTAAGTTAAATTCTTGGCTTTAAATTCCAATCAGATAAGGAGAATGCTGGATTTAAAATGGCATGATAGAAGAGGAACAAAACCTCCTATTTGGAAGTGTATACATTATGCAAATGGAATAAACAGAAATCTTACTAAAATTAGAGAAAGACTATAGAGGCTCTTCCTGAAAACCTGGTATTAGTATTGTGTCTGGGGTTTAAAGACACAGCTGCTGTTGGACCTATTCTCAAAAAGACCAGTTATTACTGAGTCTCAGTGCTACAACTGTGATCAATTCAGTTGAACACTACATACCTCTGTACTGTGCAAACTGTCTTCTGCCCTTTCTCTACTATTTGTAACATCTTTTGTGTAACCCTATTTACAAAACACCTGCAAATATCAAAATTATGTCCAAAGAGACAAAGAGCATTTTATAGTTAAAGCTTTTGAATTGAGTTAGAAATTTAGGATCACGCAAGACAGAAATTCTGCACAAAATAAACCAGTATTTTTTTAGTTACTGGACTGTAACAGGAAAAAGACATTCACATAATAGACAACTAGCATTTTGGTACCTTATTTTTCTTCCAAGGATTTTTTTTGTATGTATGTTTAAAAAGAGAAATACAGCAAGAATTACCTTCTCTTACGCTGAAAGGCATAGTAACAACACCATAAGCACTTGGCACACCATACAGGCAGCAGATAAAGTCAGAGAGATAATCTAACACACTTAGATCATGCTCTACAACAATAATGTACCTGTAAAATAGAATGAGAGACATACTTTTTTTTATACTTCAATACAAAACATTCTTTCTTACTCTAGTTTTGTGTAAGTGAAAGTTATCAACATTATTATAATTCAATACAGCTTCTTAACTTTATACTAAATAAAGACAGTTGAAATGTCTGACCAATAAACAGACATTGTGAATGACAAGTTGAAAGTCCAGTGTAAACCGGCAGCATCTTTACGTACCATAGATGAAAGGATATTGATTGACTGGAGTGAAAATACTTAGCACATTTTACAAAAAAAAACCCAAACAACCAAACAAAAAAGAAAATCAACCACCAGCTAGATTTTCACATCTTTATTATGAAATGTACTCCAATGCTGAAATAGCACAGAAGCTACACGATATTAGTTTCCAGAGTGCAAAAGAATAGAATATTACTGACTTAGAACATTTTAAACATCTGTTAATGTACCATTCTGCAAAGTCAGCACTGCTAGGGAGATGGAATGGATGTTTCTTCCCTCCCTCTGTAAACAGTCATCTATTATTTCAGTCTAGCAAAAAATGTAAAGTTTGTATTTACCTGTCAGGGTTTATTAGAGACCGAATAGTAATGGCAGCCTTCAAGCGCTGTTTGACATCTAGGTAGCTAGAAGGTTCATCAAACATGAAGCTAGCCCCAAAAGAAAGAGTGGAGTCTTGGTGAATGCAAGCCTTCTACATTTTCAAACCTAATACTAACACTTCGATCACTGCATACAAAGAAATAAACTAGTATAATAATTTATATTGAGAGAGACCAAAAATAGAATTATGTACTGACACCTGCTTTTGAATCTCCAATGACTGTCACATGAAATTGTCACATGGTTTGAGTTAAGTATTCCTTTGCCAAATACTTTGACAAAGTTACCAAATGTTACGAAAAATCAGTTAGGCATCCCATGCACTCAGTTCTGATTCAGCTTACATTTAACATGAACTACAAGGTGCAAAAATACTTTATAAGACTGAAAGAAGGACAACTTCCAAGAGATAAAAACAAATAAACACAAAGAAAACACACCCAAAACCTGCACCAACCAAAAAAACCCCAGCCTACCAGCCCCCCCCCCCCCAAAATCCCACAACTCAAACAAGAAAATTTTAAAATTAAAAAATATCAAAACAAAACAAATCACCCGTAACTCTTCTGATCTCATTTCTTAGTCCCAAGGAGCCAGGGAACAGCAGAAACTAGACAGTAAATTCCTGGTTACAAGAGGGACACAAGTTCCCAGAGATCAGGAAGCATCTGTCCATTTCATACCCAGAGAGGCTAAGTGAAGTACACCATCAAACAGGATACATTTATGTGGGATTCAGGAAAAGTTATGACATTGTGATGCTGAAATTTAACACTGGCCTCTGAAATTAGCTATTTCCAGTTAGATGAATTAAAGTATAAAAACCCCAGAAATTATATATGGAGTAATAATTATGGAACTTGACTGCTGATTTGCTAGAACATATTAATAAAAAATACCCTTTTGTTGAAATATTTCAAACAAAAGTATTATTTCTAACAAAAAATGTAAATTAGAGGATCATACTCTGAGGCAGATTATTAGAAGCAATGTGAACAGAAGTAAATTAAACATACATATCAGCCTTCTGAATGCAAACAACTGCACAAGCAAATCTCTGAAGTTCTCCTCCTGAAAGGTCCTCAACATTTCTCTCTTTCAGGTGGGTTAAGTCTGCAAATAAGTGGTTAATATTATATATGTTACAACCAACACAACAATTCCTATTTTTATTACCTACAGAAACATGTATAATCACAGCAGACATCCTACACAGAGGAAAGAACAGAAAGAAGTGGATTAAGTGTTCAGTTTATATAGATTCATGATAATACTCTATTTAAGTCACAGCAAGTCACAGCTTCTCTGCAGCATTAGCAGATTAATTTCTGGGGCTGCTGCTTATTGTACAGAACGATTACAGTTCTATTTGGCTTTCCACTGTGTATTTGGTAAAGATTTCTGGTCCTGAAGAGAAACTATACCAGTTTTAAAAGTGCTTCTTGTTAGACTTGGCTGAACAGTTCCGATTTGCAAAAAAAATCAAGTCCCCCAAACCTAACAGCAAAGCCAGTATTTTCTCATCAGCTTTATCATCGGCAAGTTTCAAGAATATACTGTTTCACTAGTAAGTTAAGTGGGACTCTAGGACCACACTCTTGGTGGCACGACGCAGCCCCACCTTTACCACTCACATCTACTAAGAACCCTTTGTTAATTCAGCAACACTTAAATTTAGTAACAACTGAATTTAAACACCCCCACAAAATTACCGGGGTTGGACCATGCAGATATTCTTCTCAATTGTATTAATTCTCTGAAGTCACTATAACTCCCGTTCTAACTGGCTACATATAGTTTGCTTGTTGCGGTAACTAGAATTTTTCCAGATTAAAAAATAAATGCCTTCTACCACGGAACAAAATCATAGAATCATAGAACTGTTCAGGTTGGAGAAGACCCTTGGGATCACTGAGTCCAACCATCATCCCTACTCTACAAAGTTCTCCCCTAAACCATCTCCACCAACACCACATCCAAACGACCCGTAAATACATCCAGGGATGGTGACTCAACCACCTCCCTGAGCAGCCTATTCCAGTGTTTGACCACACTTTCCATGAAAATTTTTTTCCTAATGTCCAGGATCTGCAGAATCTGCACTAGATTCAGTTAAATAGCACATATCAGTTTGCCTTTGCCACTAGCAAGTATTATTTGCACTGGTTCAGATATGCTTACAGCAAGCCCTAGGCTTTAAACTAAAACATGTTCCATTTACACTAGTAGTAACTTTATTTTTTCAGTAAATATGAATTTCTTAAATGCTTTGAAGTTTGACTCTACAGAATTACTTACCAAGCTGCTGACATACAACAGTTTGGGTCTTAGTTTCATCCTTCCTATCCAGAATTGATCCCACTGTTCCCTGAATAATAATAAAAAGCCCCACATTATTTCAACATTAAAAATCTCAGGCAGCAGTAGATTTCTGACACTGAAAGATGCCGTTAAATAAAATCCATGAACACAAGTATTATAGGAAAGCTCCCAGATTTCTATTAGCTCTTGAAACTTCTCACCTTTGCAGCTTTAGGGATCTGGTCCACATACTGAGGTTTAATGATAGCTTTCAGGTCATCTTCCAGGATCTTGGTGAAATAATTTTGTAATTCAGATCCTCGGAAGTAAGTCAGAATTTCTTGCCAGTCAGGTGGATCCTGTGACAAAATTAAAGTCGGTGTTTACTTACACCATTCTAAAAAACACACCAAAAAATCTAATTTAAAAATATCCATCTATACAGCAAAAAGAATGTTCTTGCAAGGTTAAAAAAAAAAGCCTGGATAAAAGCTAGTTACCGAGCTGTTATATTTCCTCTGCAAAGTATCCATTTAAAACAAATGGAAAAAATATAAAATTGCCAAATGGAGAAGAGATGTTCAGACTTAAAAAAAAAAAAAAAAAGGCATTTTAAATTTGCACTGAGAACATCCGAAGTGTCCTTAGATAGTCTTAGATAGTTAAGAAGATACAAGTGAAATTACTTCATGGGGAAAACAACAGCAGAGATTGCACAAAAGATGCAATAGAATTTGCTCATTTTCTCTGCTTCTAGCAAATACTTCCAAGGAAACGGAGGACAAGACAAAGCAAAAACAACAAGAAAAAAATAAAGGAACCGCTCAGAACAATCACCCAGGAAAAAGGGCCAACTTGTACAGCATCATTTTACAGAGCACCCTCGTCTGAATGGTGCCAACTTAATTTATTTGATGGTAAAATAGTATGGAAACAGAGCGACACAGCTGTATTTCCAAATCAAGCCAAAACACAGAAGAAATGCTTCATGAGTTTTAGAGCAGAAGCAACATGGAATATTCAACTCATACCACGTGTTTCTATGGTCGTAATGATTTGGCTCTTCACAGGAAAGTCTGATTTGGAAGCATGGTAATTGAATTAAGAACACATTCTGAAAGTCAAAAGTTTTGCTATTTCTGCAATACTACCACCTGAAACAAGAAGTCCACAAAATAATATAAACCACACTTGAAAGAGAATGGAAAATGTAGCTGAGAAATTATTATTTCTTTGCAGTTTTAAGTGGCCGCCATTAAATGAATATTTTATTAAAATGTTACTTTTTCAAGTAAACAAACTGATAAAAAAGTTTGAACACACTTGTTCCAACAAGTCCTTCCTGAAGCACAAAAGAATTCAATTTCTTGAATTTCTTCACCACGTAACTCAAGAGGTGAGAAGGTGATAACCAAGATACTGTCTGATCAGAAGAGTCTCAATAGTTATTGTTTATATATTTTCTCTAATAATATTCACTCTTTGGAGTAGTGCTAGGGAAACAAACCTCTGTAAATAATTTGGCTTTCTGGCTGCATAGTTTGACTTAGTGTAAATACACAGGAGAATGGATTATGATCTCTCAAGAAGATCAGAAGATTTTAAGTTTTTCTATGCTCAGTTCTCAAAAAATACTATTAAAAGTTCTAAGTATCTAGTAATGTGAACAAACAAAGGATTTTCAGAACTCAATATTGAAGTGTACAGTGGGAAGCATCTTTAACAACAACTTATGATCACAACGTACTTTATAAGAGCTCATCTTCAAAAGAATCCACAATTAAAAAGCCTAAGAGATTGCAAGGATACATGGCAAGTGCTCACACACACTAGAGCTTTCAGATGAAACCAATATTGAACTTAGAAGAAACTCCTAAGCTTGAGCTACCTAAATCCCTTGGTAAGGAAAAAGTAAATTGTGCATGGGAAAAAAGCTGACATTTTAAAAGACTGGTATAAAGAAAAAAACACCTTAAGTGTGACTTAAAGACAGAAACCCACCTCTGATATTTATCTTTAGTAAGTCAAAGTTATAATCAGTATCCTTACCTTTCTTCAACCAAATCTGCAAAAAAGCCTTTGTTAACACTGAGTAGGTCACTGGCTGTTAACAGGGAAAGTGCCAATGTCCTCACAAATTCTATTGCATTCACACATATGAAAATACAGTGAAAAAAAATAACCACAGCTATCTAGAATGCCAACTTTATTTTATTGCTGATACATACATCATATTTTCCAAGATTTGGCTTCTGTTTTCCTGCTAGAATTTTCAAGGCAGTTGATTTTCCAATACCATTGGTTCCAACCAATCCCAGTACTTCACCTGGACGAGGGATAGGCAACCTGTACACGACATGGATAACTTTGGATTATATTAATGCCATCAGACACCAACACCTAGTGGTAAACGTTACAACCCGTTTTCAGACTTCAGGATTATTTCAGCATGCTTTGCTAACCTGCCAATATGTAGTTAGAATTAAATCCATATTCTTTAAAAATAGAAGAACATAAGCAAGATTTAAGAGCAGTCTAATCGTTAAACAGGAGCTCTGTAAAACAAGTACTGAAATCTTATTTCATTATAGTACTTTTTAGTAAAAAAAAGTTATTATTCAAAAAGAAAGCTACTGAGGTAATAACCAAGAATACCCTGATGTGCATTATGTTTAGGTAATCAGAACCTTGAATTTTCTCTCTTTTACATTGATTTGAAAAATAAAATACCTGTGAAGTTTGAAGGCGTTGGCACAATACCTATGTGTTGTTTCTTTCTCCAGGTTGCTAGGTAAGTTAACAATTGACAAGGCTCCAAAAGGACATTTCTGTAATTAAAATAAATTTATATACCATTAATGCACACAACTTATTAACAAAATGCTATGTTCAATACTGCACCCAAATGTGTATTTGAATATTTTTACAAGAACTTTTACCAAATTACTTCATTTTCATTTACATACTCAACTTTCCAAAGAAGTTCTAGATGATGTTTCAAAAATTAAACAGTTAGTAATTTTGACTGTCAGTCTACAATACAAATAAGAGACACTGCATATATTCTCTAGCACTTTTACAAAAACATCTTTCTACTGCTAGGTGTCTACAGCCACAAACTAAACCAACTTATAATCTGCACCCTGCAACCCAACCACTTCAGTAAACTGACACAGTACACCACTTTTAGTAAACAATAACAGTTAGCGAGGCCTGATTATTCACGGAAACATCAATGGTTTTCAGTGTGCATTACTAAATATAATAGGATAATACGGAAAAGCTATTACTTTATTTGAAGCAGCCTAACTTTTACCTTGATGCAAATACCACAACCGATACAAAGTGTTTCCGAGATCCATGCTATTTTGCTCTGTGGTTGGACTTCTATGCAGAGTTTTCCTGGTGAAAAAGAATAATATCACTTCAACAAAGTTTCTGATTAATCAGAATTCTTGCCAATACAACTAAATTCCACAGAGGAACATGTAACTGATTAACATTCACTGAAGCTTCAGATCATCCAACGACCTGAGAAGTGGCATCGTTACTATGAACTGTTCATGGTTTCTGTGGTACTTATAAAGGCTTTATGAAACAAAGCATGAATGATAAACAAAAAACCCTAGCAATTAGAAAAAACTAGCTCCTTCCAGCAGTACATTTTTAAAAACATCTCCAATTGCTTAGTATTTTGTTAAATTACATCTCTTACCCATTCGAACCACAGGACAACTTTTCTTGCATTCTTGGCGGCATTTCTTTGGCTTACACTTGTCATGGTTTACAATTGCAATTCTTGTTAATTTGTCTGCCATAATGCACAATTTAGGGTTAAACACATACACCAGTTATTAGGATTATGGGAGTCTTCCAGATCTTAAGAAAAAACAAGAACAAATAAAAGAGAACAAAATTACTGACAGCACAGAGAACAACATACAGATCTTAAGTTACAGCTAGCAGAGCTCAGAGGGAAAAAAAAAAAAAAAAGCAAAATTATTTGATTCTTTCCCCTTTTAAGCAAAATAGCAAACAGGACAAAGTCTCAGATACAATAGTAAGGGTACTGGTGTGTAAGTAACTGCACAAATATTTAACATTACCTTTCCATTCCATTCCTAGTTCTCCACTGTACAATACAACTGTCGTTATACCTGAGAATGTTTCCAAGAAAAGCATGCCCTAGTAAGAGAAGAATTTACACCACTGCAAATTTCAGTTTCACAAGCTGCCTTGTGTGAAGTTATCTTGTTCATGCCACAGTGTCTGGTAAAGTCAAATTGTGACTACAGCTATCAGTCCAACAATCTGATTATAATATTCATTTTGCAAAATGCCAGTATTCTATATTACATTGTCAAAATTAAAAAATTGAAAGCAGTTTTAAAAGTGAAAATTTGTAGTCACATACAGAAAAGTAATCCAGGCAATGTGAAACACATACATGACAATGTTGGATTTATCTTGAGTTTCATTTAGTTTTTTAGTAACTGAACTTACATTCTGCATTTCCTAATATTGTATCAATGACTATAACGTTCTGATAAAAATAAGCTAGATTCTCTATAAAATTATTTTTAGAACAGAAAAGTCTTGGAATACTAGACTACTAAAAATTCCTGAAATCACAAATAAATACACTCAAACAAGTAAAATTACTACTTGTATTTCTCTGTAACTGCCTCTTCCCTTCCTTAGATATTTGTAATGCACATTGACAAGCAAAAGATTGTACTGGGAGTTTATGTCAACAACTGTAGCAGCAGGAAGGACAAATAATTTTAAATGTAAGTCTTGATGGAGAAAAAAAGGTGGAATGTATTTTAACATTCCTTTACTATATTGATGCATAGGACTGAGAATCATAATTACTTTATCTTCCTATGAGCAACACACACTTAAGGGCAACTCCTGCCACTTGCCCAGGCTCCGAAACAACAAAGACAACTGAATTACAAGGCTCTTGGAAGTTTACAAGATATTACAGATGATAAACAGATACTTGCTTTTTTTAAGGTCTAAAGAAAGGCCACAGAGTACAAAGCATTTTCAGTTCAACACCACTAAATAGTGATGGAAGCCCTACAGAGGATGCCAATTCAAAATGATCTCAATTCAATGCAATACGTATCAATAGTTCAAAGACATAACTGGGAAGGAGTCTTGAAATACTTCAGGGTTCCATACAGTCCTTCCATGCATAGGTACTTATTTCTAATAAAAGTATCCCAACATTTCTTATTAAATAAAGTATTTTCCCTTGGATGCCCAGTTCATCTTTGCTCCACAAAACTTAAGTATCCTGCAGTGGTTTACCAACTAACTAGGTATGGCTATTTTATTAAGAAAGGCTGTGACTTTCAACCTCCTGAAAGAAGCAAGAATAAAACAGGTGTATGGCATATTCTCCATCCTTCCCCTAAGCCCACCTCTGACTTTTAGTTGTAAGGAATCCTACAAACACTACTGTAATACGAAAGAAAGGAAGACACTGGCATCTAACGGGAAGCAAAGGTCAGAAATGAAGATGTGACTGTATCTTTAAATCCATTACTACCATAGTTAAGAATATTTTACACAGTTTCTTTTAAAAGTGGGAGTCCTATTCTTCATTTCAATTCCCACAGTATTTTAAAATTAAAGTATAAAAATATTCTTCATCAAATATAAAGGAATGGAATTATAAGTCATGCTGCCCACCTGGCTGTAGGTTTCTACTTTTATAATTTCAAATTTTTTTCTTTAATCTTTTAACATTTCCTAAAACAAGAAATCCTGATAACATAGTTGGGGATCTCAAAGAAATGACTGAATATTAAAAAAATTAATAAATTAAAAAGTGATTTTACAGTTCTGTAGCATCAGACCAGAGTGCCAAAGGGCCGACCACTGCAATTACATCTACAGACCAGGTGAACAGGCATGGAGTAACAGGTTTGTGGTTCTCGCTTTATTACATTTTTCTTACATAAGAAAACAATAAACTGAAGGCCTTACTCTTAAAAACCATAAGGATGTTTGAGCCAGGGTAATTTTCTAGGAGACACATACTGGATTTTGTCAGTGCTTCAAATAAAGGTACATTCTTTGGGAATACATCCCAGCGCTTTTCATAAAAGTCCTGTAGTTTGCACTGCATGAAGTGCTCGGGGGTGAGTCCCACACTCTTTGGTTACCCAAGGGAAGTGCCTAATCTGGGTCAGCCCTTAACTCCAACAATGTCTGTGTCGCTGAGTACCTGAAGCGGACAGACCACACTGTCTTCCAAGCAGGGCCCTCCAACCAGCACGTAAACTATTTCTAGGGGTTACAAAAGCAAGCTCCAAATGACAAAGCTGCCATACTTCAGGAGCTCCTCCACCCCACCTCCCAAATCCATGTTTGAGTTATCTGCCTGAGCAGTAGAGATAGCTGAGGGGAGAGCTTGATCTGCTATCTACCCATCCAGTCTAGTGTTTAGCTTCAAGTACCAGAGCAGGAGAATGGGATGGTGGCTGTTCTAAAAGACCAAGTCAAATATGGCTTCAAACAGTTAGTTTTTGCCACCTGCCTCAGCAAATTTTCCACCCAGCTTGGTGGGATAATCAGAGTGAACTCCACACTACTATCTGTTGCTGAATCAGACCCTGGTCAGTAAGTCATACAACAGCCTAATTTCTTTCTTTTTTTTTCTAACTCAAATGGGAAAACATCTACCTGTGGTGAAGAGCTTTGAAGGAGCCACAGAAATATGTACACCAAACATTTATAAAGTACTTGGCCGAGGGGAAGAGAACTAATGAACTGACATGGATATATATACACTTGTGCCTTTCTGCCTCCATCTACATGATGGAAGTGTCAGTTTATCCAAAAGCCTCCAAGTCTTAAAACATTTTCAGAAAAAAGAATTTGTGACTTCTGTCACTTCTGCAGTGTTTCCAGGACTGTCTTAATGTCTACAATGATAACTGTCTGTAAAAGAAAAATAACAATAATGATTTCTACTTAGAACTGACGTTTTAAAGCAAATTAAACAACACTGTCCCAAACCAGACTGAACTCAAGTTACGTATTCACATGCAGTTACTTTGGAGGCAATCAACTGAACACAGCAAACAGGATTGTCTGATTTCCAGGCACAGAGCACAGAACTCTAAATATACTGAACACAAGTCAACAGCACATACAATATACATATGCTACAATACAGCATACCAGTAATTGTTGAGTACAGTCAGCAGTTTAAGGGCAGGAGAAACTGGTATTTCGAAGCATTTAAATTCATGTCTGCATTTCTCTTTTCCAAATCAAAATGAACAGAAGCCAAAAGCACAAAAAAATTTAATTTGTTCCTAACTACAAAAGTGAAATGTTATTTTGAATTAGTGAATTATGATGGAGTAACAACAGAAAATATTTCCAGAACAGTAGAGTGATGACATAGAGAAAAGGAACAATAATTGCTAGAGAAATAAAAAATAATAATTCTAAAACTACTGACAATATCAATTTATGTAGGTCAAAAGCTGTCAGTTAAGTCCAATTATGACACTTAATACAAACAGTAAAACTTGTCTAAAAATAAGACACATTATCACAAGCATTTTATATCGGCATTATTAGGTGCTCCGACAATCCAGAATAAATTAAAAAATAAAAGAGAAAAAACATGTAAGCAGACCTTGCTACCTGTCAAAAAACGCAACAATGTACAATCTGTAGAACAAATGTAATATACTTGCATTAAGAATATTTATTTCTTTCACAAGCACTAGAATTTACTAAGTCAAATAAATTATGACCAAGAAGGATATGTAACTGCATTGAATTACTCAGACTTAACCAAACATAAAAAAAGTAAATTAAGACAAACATGACCAGAGACAAAATAAATTATGTGGAGGCAAGATATGTGTTCAAAATCGAGCCATACTTCAGTTACTTTGCAGAAAAAATGTTAAAATTTTATTAAATTACAGTGCATCAGATCTCAAGGATAAATACTATGGAAAGAAGTGAGGATGAGCACCATTTGCACATTCCTCTTAAAATAATTAACTTCAAGAATTATTTCTCAATGTATTGATAATAGACTATACACACTCACTTAATAACAAGAAACTCAACTAGAATACCCAAAGAAAATGTAAATGAAAGACAAAGAACAGATTTTCAAACTGCATATGGGAGATCACTACATTTGTGAGTGTCAAAGCAGAATTAGTAGATGCCACCAGAATAAACAAAATCTACTAAGAATTAAAAACTAGTCTATACTTAAAGATTTTGACATTCGTTTTAAAAACTGAGACAGTGCACAAAAAGAAGTTTAAACAAGTCTCAAATCTCCCTACTGTACTTAACTAGTATTACTCATATGGCACAACATGAATATGAAAATAAAAGACAACGTTAATATGAAAGCATATGGTCAAATATACTGACGCAGCATAAGGAGCGGGTGTGTTTAGCTGGTGCTGAACAGCATTAATTATCCCTCAGTCTTTCCTTTGAACATGAAGTGAAATGCATGAGAATACATTAAGAGTCTACCACATGAAAATTACAGAAATATCTCACGACCACTAGTTTAAGACTAAAGTTTAGAAACTCATGGCAAAGAAGCTTAAATTAGACTTTTAAATTTTCACGGAAACTTCCAACTGAAATAACTAAATGCATTTCAGAAACCCTACCATGAAACCCCTGTCAAGGTTTTATTTTGTTTTCACACATACACTGTAGAAAACAGCCTTACCCTATTACCTTATCAAGCCTGCACTAAGTCTTGAGCTCCTCGCCATACAAGCATACACACGGATATTAACTTTCCTCGAAATAAGGCAAAATGCGGCTTTTTTCCTCCAGAAGAGGAAGTCCCTCCTTTCACAGCAGGAAAGGACTGGCTCTCCGTCCCCGGACCCCGGCCACCACAAGGCGAGGTGCCCGCCCTGGCTCCCCACACGAAAGCCTTTCCTGCAGCTGAAACCAGCAGCAGAAGGAAACGTTTTCACTTCACCCCGCTGCTGCTGCCCGGCACAGGCAGGGCGACAAAAAAACCACAGCACGGGCAAATTCTCGCCAGATAGGACGAGCTGCGAGTGCCAGCCAGAGGAGGGCCGGCCTCCCACCCAACACGGGCCGACCAGCCTGCCCGGGCTGTGCCCACACCAGGAGCAAGTCGCGGTTCAATGGAGCGTGTGGCCCGGCTCCTCTCGAGTCAGGAGGGACAGGGCTCGGAGCTGCCGCGCCGCGGGCCCACCTGCCGCGCCAGGCCTGGAGCGGCCGGCCCCGCGGCTGCCCGGGGGGATGGGGCGATGCCCAGCGCCGCGGGAGGAGGCCGCCCCTCGGGCCGGGCCGGGCCCCGCGCCGGCCGGGAGCAGGGCCGGCGGCCCGGGAAGGCGCCGGCTGCGGGCGGAGGGAGGGGGCCCCTGCTCTGCCCCATCCTGCCGTGCGCGAGCGCCGGGATCCCCCCACCCGCCCCACCGCAGGCCTCTTACCGGGAGACAGGGGAGAGCGCGAGGCGCTCCCCGGCCGCGCCGCAGGGGGAACCGCGTCCCCCGCCCCAGGGACCGGCGCGCAACGTGCTCCCGCCGCCGCTGCCCGGCCAAGATGGCCGCCGCCCCCGCAGGGCGGGGCCTGCCCCGCAGCACGGGGGGGGAGGGGCGCTCACCAGGGGGGCCCGGCCGCGCGGAGGGAGCGGCGCCCGCGGCCGCGGGGCGAGGCGCGTGCGGGCGGTGCCAGCTGCGCGCCAGGGACGCGACGGCGGGTGACGCCATCACCGGGGGACGCCATCGCCGGGTGACGCCATCACCGGGGGACGCCGCCGGAGAGGCTCGTCACGCGCGGGGTGTGTCCGCTCGTCCCAGCCCCTCCCGCCCAGGTCCCGGCGCGCCCCGTTAGTCGGGCGGGGGGAACGGGGGAAAACGGGCCCTTCCGGGCCGCGCCGGCCCAGCCCTGAGGGGAGCGGGGCCCCCGCCCGCGCCTCTCCCCCCGCCCGGTGCACGCGCGCACCTGCGGGCAGGCCCCGCCCCCTTTCCGCCCGCCCCCGCGCGCCGCGCTTTTGAACGCGGCTCGCGCGGCGCGGGGGGCTGTGCGCGTGCGCGGGGCGGCGCGGCGGGAGGCGGCTCCGCAGCTCCCCGCGCGGGGCGGGCCGGGCCGGGCCGGGGGGGGCCTGGCGGCGCTGAGCGGGGCCCTGCGGGGAGCCCTGCGGCCCCGCGGCTGCGAGGAGCAGGTGGGGCTGCCGCTCTGTGCCGGCCCGCGGAGCTGAGGGGAGGAGCGGGGGCTCAGCCTGTGTGAGGCGGCAGCCGCCCCCTCAGCCGGGGGCAGGGACCGAGGGGCCGCTCCCGCCTCCAGGTGTCACGGCAGCCGCGGGAGCTGCGGCCCTGTCCTGGTGGGTGAGGTGTGTTGGCTCGGCCTGTGAGGCGCCCGCAGGCTCGGGGAGGGAAGGGCGAGGGGGGCTGGGGGCCGTGGGACCGGGTGCCCCCGCCGGGGTGTGCGGGGGTGTGGGTGTGTGCCGGGGTGTCTGCGTTGATCCCCCAGCTGGCAGAGGGCAGCGGGTTCTGGTGGTGAAGCGCGGCCCGTGTGGTTCGTGAGTAGGTGTCGCTGATTTACTTCCAATATTTACATGTTTTGTGGGCCCGGGGAGGCACTGCCATAGTACAGTGTTATAATTAACTAATCGTACTTAAAAGCGTAATTAAAAGTTCTACAAAGAAATCGTGCGGGGAGGGCTGCTGAGGAGGCCTGAGTGAAAGCAGCTTGATTTGTCAAACTGGCTTAGTCCTCTAGTGTCTGTGTTTTTAAAGATTGCTTTCACTTGATATAAACACTGATAGAGAAGTACTCGCATCTTTTAAAGAGCAGTTTATAGCCTTTCTAGGTAACTTGGAAAGTCTGGGCTTGTACAAAAATACGTGTTTTTGTTTTGTTGTTTTGTTTTTTTTTTTTTTAGAATATATTTATTTACACTGCCTGGGGATACATGCAACTGCTCTGTTTACCTTTTTAGTGAAATATGTTTATGTTTGTGACAGTGAAAGACGGGTAGTTTTCACTGATGGTTTAAAGCAATGTACTGAAGGCAGAGTAAAAGTAATAGATCTTTAAAAGTGTATTGAAAGGATAATCTGAGGTATCAAAAGTACAGACATCTGAGCTAGTTGTTGAAAGAGGTTGCTACTGAACAGTTTATATAATTTTTAAATGTTAGTTAACTGTTAGTAATCTGAATGTTTAGTGTTACTGTTTAATCTCCCATCTGAATAAAAAAATAGGAAGCATAGTAGTTTCTGGATATATCTTGAGATGTTTAAAAGCCTTAAACCAACAAAGGTCAATACAAAGAAAAAGAGGTGGGAAAAAAGTTTGTGAAGTAAAATAACTAGTGCAGGTGTGAAAGTCAAGGAATCTAAGCTATTAAATCCCTTTCTGCTGGGAATAACAGGAAAAACAGTCGTATAAATCACAGATGTTGCAAAAATGCTGGAGTAGTCTGTACAGCCCCTGTTCATTTTTGCTGGAAAAGTTTTAGTGAGATACTATTTAAAACAGAATAAAATTATGTGATAGGATTGTGGTTGGAGTATTAATAATAAAAAAGGGCAAAGCTAACTGAGCTTTGATCCCTTGAAAGGTTCTGAGGGAGTGGTTTTGGTGGAGAATTTGTTAGTAAGTAAAGGTAAATTAAAAACAATGTGCGAACAGAATACAGTTAACAAGGAAGAAATATAAAGGGTTTGTCCTGAGTTTTGCAGGGTTTCTGCCATTGTCTGGGTTGATGTTAAAAACAAGCTACTGAAGAGTGATCTAAAAATAATTTTCAGGAGATCCTGTACAGCTAGTTGCAGAATTTCTTTTTGGAAGCTGACTTGTAAATAATTAGTCTTTAAACAGGGAGGTTATGAAGTGTCCTCCAGAGGAGTTCTGTTTTGAATGTATTTTTGTTGCTTTCTGTAATGGTGAACACAATAGATATGTTGCCAAGTTGGAAGGATTGCAAGCACTGTACAGCTCAGTCAGGATTCAAAATGATCTAGAGACGATTGATAGCAGATTGGAAATCAGTGTAATTAAGCTCACTTAACGAGCACTGAGGAAGGAAGAGAACACAGGGAGGAAAAATCAAAGGCATAATTAGTGGAAAGGGTATTACTGAAGAGCAAACAGTACCTCAAAAAAGAATTTGAGCACTGTAGTACATAGTAAATTAAATAATAATATGGCATCCTTTCAACTAGCCAAATGTTATTTTGGTGTGCTAGCAGGTATGAATAAAAACAAGGGAAGTGATTGTGCTGTTGAAGAAGGCTCTTAGCTAAAATGGTATGGCTGTTTTTTTCAACCATAGTATGTACATCTCTGGACTGTGCAAGAATATTAGGTTTATAAAACTTGTTTTTTTGAGGGAAGCTTGAAAGACACAGGCAGACTAGAAAAGAGGAAAACAAAGAGCAAATTTGAGTGCCCTCACATCTGTAAAAGGATTGCTACATAAAGGCAAGTGATTAACTAGTCTTTGAGTTCTCTGTAGACCAAGAGAAGAAATCATGCTTATTTTTAAAAGGTACTGCTTGGGTTGGATGTTTGGCTTTTAGGTTGATTAAACACTGAAACTGGCTGTCCACTTAGATGGTGAAATCTCTTTTGTTGGAGAATTTAATGGCTGGACAGACAGACATCCGATGAGGACAGTCTGATCTCTCAAAGGTCCTTGCAGGTGTGCATTTAAACAGTTCTGTGTATATGAACATGATGGAATTAGAAATTTTAACTGGAGAAAACTGATTTGGAATCTGCAAAAGTTTTCTTGAGCCTGGATTTTTATGGAGCTTTGGTAGGAAAAGACCACAGCATATCCTCTAACTCTTCAGTGTGTTGTGGGAAAGTATTTGTTTGCTTTCTGGTATGCAGTTTTTAAGTGTCTTTCCACTGGTATACAGACAATGACCTGTCTGTTTTGATTGTGAAAAGTAGACTATTGAACCATTTAAATACATTTTGTGCTGTTTATGAACAGAACATTTGTTAAAACATCTTTAATGGCCACTCATTCCCAGGGATGTTCTATGTAAAAAAGCAGACTTCTCTTAAGGAAGATGTTGTGGGATAAAGAGTTCAAGGAGAGGGAAGAAAAGCTTACTCGCCTTTTCTTGATCAAAGAATGTGCATACCATATAGAGGAAAGTGACCAAATGGAAGTATGATATTGATAATGTCTTTAAGATACTAATATATTAATGTTGCTAATAAGGAAACACCCTATTAATGGTCTTTTGGAGTAACTGAATTGGAAGATTGGACATGTTTCCAGCTGATGCTTCAATAGATGCAGCATGTCTTTCCATTTTTCAGTACATGTTAAGGATAAGGACTCCTAGGCAGATTACTTCTTTTTTACACTGTCTGGAAAAAAAAAAATAAGAAAAAACAATTCTCATTCTGTTATCTTCCTGTGCTCAGAAAACAGTTTTTGGTTAGTTGTTGTTGTTTTATTTCCTGACTTAAAATTTAATGTTGAGTATTTATCTTTTCCAAAAATGAGGTCCTTGCACTTCTGCTAGTAAAATGTTCAAAAGCGTTGCTTGAGTGATCTGACCTGTTGCTGTATTATTTTTCCTTAGTACCAGCTTTCTGCTTTTAAAATTTTCATATTTTTCTGTTGAAGTAGAAATAATAGTGTGAAAACTTGCTGGTGATGATACTCAAGAGTTGCATTTTCTATGTATTTTTTTAGAGGTGAGATGAACAGCATTATTGATTTCTATATAAATCTGAGACTTAAAATGAATGCAACTCAATATCTCGTAGTTGGTACATTGTCACAAAAGTAACAAAATAGTGCAGAGTTTAGACTAGTAGATGTTACAAGCTTTAAAATTCTTGAGTCCAGGAAAATAGTCTTCCCTATGCTTAATAAACACAATTTGACTTTTGATGCAAGGTAGAGGTTGTATTTGGATGTTTCTTGGAGGTCCCTTCTACCAATCCAAACCACTTTGATTCCGTGAAAAATATATTTTTTGGGTAGCTGTTAAGTAAATGTTTTGTAATTTTTTCCAAGACTATTTAAAATTCTTAGAAGATTAGAATACTTGTGACAGTGTTTTACTAAAGTTATAAGTTTAAAGTAGTAATAAGTAGCAACTAGAGTAAGTTATTTTCTGTTTTAGTCTATAGTCTGTTCTACAGATATACAGGCTTATGGCATAGCTAATTCAATAGAGAACAACTGCATTTTAAAGATTCTTGTAAATAGCTGATAAAAGTTTTAAAGTAGATAATGCAGTATTCAGAGACAGTGACTAAGGAAGATGTATGTGCCAGTGTCTTGTTATAGGAATGCTAAATTATTTGCCTGTTTTTTTTTTTAGTTTGATATTTTTTGAAGAAAAATTTTCTGTAGAATCAAAAACTTTAAAACATCCTGTTCTGTGAGTTGGTTGGTTTTGGTGTTTTTTTTTTTGTTATTTTAAATGGATGGCATTAGGATTAATATATCTCTGGATTATATTAACATATTTGTAGGATTAGCTTTGTAGTGCTCAACCTATTTTTCTGAGAGGATGGTATTTGAGCAAGGCTTTTGGGTTTTGACCTTTTGCAACACTTCAGATTTTTTTGTGGTGGTCAGGACTGCAGTTTTGTGTATGGGAAAGCAGCAGAAAACCCCAAAAAAACTGTTTCAAGTCTGTGTTTGCAAAATGAAAAAAAAATAGCCAAGGGCCAATACAAAGTGTTTTATGTGGACAGCAATGTACACTACAGAACTCAGATTTCCTGTGTCAGGCCAAGAGCTTTTAGGTGCAGAGTTACTCTTACACAGGAAATCTTGTTTGTGCCTTGTATCACTTCTGTGATGGGTAAGATCAGGGGTCCTATAGATACCAACCTAGTTCAGTGCCTCACTGGCTGTACTGGAAGGCTTTTTCTCAGATTAGCAGAGCATAGGCATGCATATAAGCAAAAGATTAGAAGTCGGCTCTAATTCTCTGACTCTTGAGTGCTTTATGTTTAACTGTAAGCTTTAATGTAATTCCTTATATGGAACTTAGGTTTCTTTGGAATCCTTTTTTTTTTTTTTTTGTCTGGGAAAAAAAGTCTTTTAAGCTATTTGCTTGGAAGTAGGTGTTCTATACTATAAGAAACCCAAAATAATTTTGTTGTAGTATATATGGCAGTAGTCAAATCACAGGTTAATGATTCCAGATTAAGTTGTGAAGTCAAGGAAATGGACCATGGATAAATGTGGCAATAACCAATCCCTACCAAATTAGAGACTATACCATTTGTTTAAACTCTCACTTCCTATTTTTAAGAAGTATCTCCAGGAGGATAGGCTTACTTTAGCTTCTCAGTAGACTTTGGAACTTGCATATTAAGCTCTGCAGGCATATGGGGGCAGGGGGGAACGGAGTTATATTGCTAGCCTTTAAATCAACAAGGTCTGTTTTAATTTTTTAAAACAAAACCATTTAAAAAAAATTCTGAAACCCTAAACCTGTAAAGTAGAATGATTCAAGTATAATATGTCTTATGACTTTTCCAAGCATGTATTGAATTTTTAAGGACACAACATTTATATGCATATGGAACCTCTCATTTAAAGTTTTTTTGGCTTATATATAATAAAATAATAGACATAAAAGGTTCTACAGACATGCAAAAAAAGTAGACATATAATAATAAAATAATAGACATAAAAGGTTCTACAGACATGCAAAAAAATGTAGACATATATACCACATACTCTGTAGACTGTTATTTAAGTGTGAGACCAAAGAAATAAAGCTTCTCTATGAACAAACGAAATGCTTTCATTTTCCCATCAAACTGTAAATGTATCAACTACTCACTTGTTTTCTTTTACTAGAAATGACTACCCCAAACAAGACACCACCTGGTGCTGATCCAAAGCAACTAGAGAGGACTGGTACTGTTAGAGAAATAGGCTCACAAGCAGTTTGGTCTCTTTCATCCTGTAAACCAGGTAAAATCACAACAAATTATATAAAAAGCTGAATGTGTGGTTTTTTTCTTAAAATATATAGTAGTTTATCACAGCATGGTAGGGGTTGCAAGGGACTTCTGGAGATCCTCTAGTCTAACCCCCTTGCTAGAGCAGGATCCCCTAGAGCAGATTACACAGGAACATGTCCAGCTGGGTTTTGAATGTCTCCAAGGATGGGAACTCCACAACCTCCCTGGGCAGCTTCTTCCAGTGATCTGTTACCCTCACAGTAAAGAAGTATTTTCATATATTTAGGTTAAACCTCCTGTGTTCTGGTTTGTGACCATTGCCCTTTGTTCTGTCACTGGACGTGACTGAGAAGAGTCTGGCCCCATCCTCCTGACACCTGTCCTTTAGATATTTGTAAACATTGATGAGATCCTCCCTCAGCCTCATTTTCTCTAAGCTAAACAGATCCAGCTCTCTCAGCCTTTCCTTGTATGGTAGATGCTCCATTCCCTTAATCATCTTAGTGGTCCTGTGCTGGCATGTCTCCAGTGGTTCCTTGTCCTTCTTGGACTGGGGAGCCCAGAACTGCACAGAGTACTCCAGGTGAGGCCTCACCAGGGCAGAGTAGGGAGGGAGAAGTAACCTTTCTCGACCTCCTAGCCACACTCTTAATGTACCCCAGGATGGCATTGGCCTTCTTGGCTGCAAGGCCACATTGTTGGCTCATGGTGAGCCAGTTGTCCACCAAGACTCCCATGTCTTTTTCCCCACACCTGCTTTCCAGCAGGTCAGCTCCTGACTTGTACTGATATGTGAGATTGTTCTTCCTCAGATGGAAGAATCTACCTTGTTGAACTTCATTAGGTTTCTCCCCATCCAGCTCTCCAGCCTCAGGAGAGGAGTCACAGGCCTCCAGCTGGACTCAGCCCCACTGACCACAACTCTCTGAGCTCTATCCTTTAGCCAGTTCCCAGTGCCTCTCACTCCCCAGTCATCCAATCCACAGGTCTCAAGTTTGTATGTGAGGATGCGATGTGAGACGGTGTTGAAATCCTTGCTGAAGTCAAGGTAGACGACGTCAGTCACTTTCCCCTCATCTGTCCATCTAGATACGCTATCATAAAAGGCTATCAGGTTGGTCAAACATGGCTTCCCCTTGATGAATTCATGCTGACTACTGATAAGCTTCCTCTCGTCAACATGCTCAGAGTTGGCACCAAGAATAAGCTATTCCATCACCTTTCCAGGGATGGAGGTGGTGCCCATCTGGGTCCTTCTTCTTGCCCTTTTTGAAGACTGGGGTAATGTTGGCTTTCTTCCAGTCCTCAGCACCTCTCCTGTTTTCTAGGACTTTTCAAAGATGATAGAGAGCAGCCTCGCAACGACTTCTGCCAGCTCCCTTGGCAGCTGTGGGTGCATTCCATCAGATGCCAAGGATTTGTGGATGTTCAGTTTACTTAATTGATCCCTAACCCAGTCCTCTTCAACTGAGCCAGTCTGCCTTTTGCCAGACTTCCTCTGTGGTCTTGGTGGTCTGGGGCTCCTGAGGATCAGCCTTACCAGTGAAGGCAGAGGCAAAGAAGGCATTCAGTAACTCAGCCTTCTCTGTTTCCTCCATCACTAGCACACCAACTTCATTCAGCAGCAGGCCAACATTCCCTTTGAACTTACTTTTTCCTCCAGTGTACTTGAAGAAACCTTTCTCATTGTTCTTGACCTCCTTTGCCAGGCTTAATTCTAGGGAGGCCTTAGCTTTCCTCATTGCATCCCTGCGTACCCTGATGCCATTCTTGTATTCTTTCCAAGTGGTCTGCCCGTTTTTCTGTGTTCTGTAAACTTTTTCTTCCACTTGAGCTTATTCAGTAGCTCCCTGCTCTTATTATGTTTTGATAAGCATACTTACAGAGTGTAGTAGTAGAACTGCTGTGTTGTAAGCTGCATGGGTAGCCACTACAAAAAAATTTGGTCTAGTCTGTATTTGATGCAGTATGGAAGCTGTAAATATATCAGAAATGCAATGAAGAAATACCTCATGAACAAAGATCTTTTATCAATTCTATACAAAATTGCTTTTTTTACTTGCACAGTGAAAAATCTAAACCACATTAGCAGAAATGCCCCAAGCAGTGTTGTAATTGTTTCTATGCTTCAGCATTTTTGCTGTGGTATCTTTGATTTTAACTTAGAAAAACCATGAAGCAGCAACCTAAATGCTCTGTCCAAATTTAATGTGGACTTGGCCATTATAGTCTAGCTCCCTAAAATCCTCCAAGTAAAGTGAAGCTATTGTAAATGGTGGTGAGGTGCAGTCCATGGTAGCTTATACCTGCTCAAAATATCTGGAAACGTGTATTCTTTTCCGCTGGTGTGGTTGAGTTGCTATTTCAGGAATCTGCTGTCTTGTTGCAGCCTAGAGCAGATAATCCCTTTATATCACAATATTGTGCTCTGGCAAAATATATTTTCTGTGAAGCCTTGATACCTTACTTGGAGAAAAATGTGGTTTAGATACTTAAAACAATTAAGCTAATTTTTTTTTATTGCAGGTTATACTTCAACTGCTGAATTAAAACTGCAGCTAGCATGGGCAATCAATGAAAGAGTGTGATTAGTAAAAGGACAGATAATGAGGGAATGTGAAAAAGATTTAGACTTGTGACAACAGTATGTTTCAGGAATACTGTTTTTGGTATCTGCTGCTTGTTCTAGCTACTATCCTTAAAAAGTAAAATAACTTCAGGAAACCACTTTAAAAGAAAATTTACATTTGTCTAAAATTTTATAATAAATGTATGGTCTCTATTAATTATTTTCCTTTAGTTCAGCAGTTAAGATTATAGAAGAGGTGGAAAAGCCTTTACCATTAAATATTCTTGTAATTAGTATGAATGTAAACACTTGAAATTTCAGGACATGTTGAATGGTTTCAAACCCCACAGACCACAATAGGAGATAAAAATATAAAGACACTTGAGTAACTAAGCTTTGATTGACAGAGTCCCTTTTCAGTTTTGTGTCACAAAAGCATAGGCACAACTTAGATACCTAGAAATATTTCCTTGTATGTTATAAGTTAGGATACATACTCTAGTTTGCAGCAACTATAGAAAACTTAGGTCTGTAATGTCTGTGTCGCAGAAATGGGATATTCAAAAGTATTTTTTTTTTTTTAGGATTTGGAGTGGATCAGTTACGAGACGATAATCTAGAAACTTACTGGCAGTCAGATGGGTCACAGCCTCATTTGGTGAACATCCAATTTAGGTATTAAGAATTATATGCGTCAGGATGTTTTGTATAACTTTGTGTTGATTACTGTTCACCAAGATAGGAATTTTGGAAGTGCACGGACTCCTGGGTTAATACTCTTACCCAACTGGTAAGAAGCCAGTTAGGTAACACTTCTAAAAATGAGATTTTAAATGTTATGATTGCTAAATGCCTAAATAAACAACAAAAAGGAATATTTAATAGTATGTAATTTGTAACAGTTTCACATTTATGTACCTATAGTGATGTTTTTATCCTGATTTTCTGTCTTTGATTGTAATTTGAAGGGTAGATGACTTGAAAATAGTCCTGGATGACTTAACAGCTGATTGTTTGAGAACCTTTTCTATTCTGTTCTATGTAGGATGCTTTCAATTCTTTTGTTTTAACCAAACTCTTAAAATGAGATTAGATGTTTGTCACCTTTTTATTTGCTTTCTGGAGAACTCTTTGATAATAGTAATAGAGCCCATATTTGATAGGCTAAACAAATGATTCATCACATACAGCTGCTTATTTGGCATCTTTTGGCATCCTTTTGTTGTTTCTTGGTGTACCAGCGCTTTGGAAGGCAGACAAAGGAAATTTGTGAGAATGAAGTTGGTGTTTTTCCACATTAACTTATGCACACATAGTTGCTTTAACAGTGAGGCTCTTAATATAAGTGTGTCTTTATGAGTTTTTGAACATTTAAATCCTTAGCTGTTACAGACTAGCAACAAACTAATTCTAGATGCTTTTTCTTTTACGATGTTTACACAGCTTTTGTTGCTTCTTGCAGGAGAAAAACAACAGTGAAGACATTATGTATTTATGCAGACTACAAATCTGATGAAAGTTACACTCCGAGCAAAATCTCTGTCAGAGTAGGAAACAATTTTCATAATCTCCAGGAAATTCGGGTAGGTCAATGATGCTTTGCTTTCTGTCTTAAGATAGTCCTCTCTCGTTAGAACATCTGATGTAGTCAAACTGTTTTTGGAGGTAAAATATGGCATTGTTCTTGAGGGGAGGGGGAAATGACTGAGATTATTTTGTTGTTTGTGTTTAGTCTTTATCTTGTAAATTTGCTAAGCAGACTTCTGTTTTTAGAAGGCTCCATTACCAACACAATTGTAACAGACTTGATACATAGATCCTGTAATGGAATGAAGAGAGGGGTTTTCCAGAACAGGGCTGTTTAGAATTGTGTAAACTTTGATCTCACTTAAAGTACCTGCAAGCCCTATGCATTGCATACATGAAAAGGGAGACTTTACTTTTCAATGCTCACCTTTTTTAGATCTATTTTTAAAAAAAAAAACCAACCACGAATTCAGGTTTTTATGCCTGGATTGCTCAGCTATTAAGTCTCACTGAGAATCAGAATTTAAAACTACAGGTTTTAGTTATGGCTGCATATGATGCATAAATACATTTGGAGTCTGGTTTTCATTTTTGAAAGGCTGTTCGAACTCCTGTGTTAACTAGTAGCATCTGATTCACAGCTCACTGTGAGACCCTGGCAAAAATAAATGAAGACACAAGGCAGTTATACAAAGGTTTCTTTGTAGTCTACTAGTTAGTGACTCTTAAAGTAAGAATGTTAGGTACTTGTCAGTAGCTGACTCTAGCCCCTACTGGTGGTGAGAGCTAGCAGAATTGCAACACCAGCTTTTCCAAAATCACATCTAAAGCAAGCAAGGTACCAATTTAAATTGAAAGTCTAATGTAAATTACAATCAGATGTGTTAATAAATGATGTTTTACTTATGAGTATAATTTCAAAGTTTTGCAATGCTTTTTTTATACTGGACTGTCACTGAAATGTAGGAACTTTGGAAGGAATGCAGTATTTTTACTTTTAACAATGTGTGATGCAAAATACAATTTCTATTTCTGTAGACATGGCATTTGGTGCTTAAGACTTTGATTGGGATGTAGATTTGTAGTGTTTGATTAATGTTCTTATATACAAAAGTGTCATAGTCAAAACTGATATTTTTTCATGGTGACGCTAGTCAGAAAAAGTTTCTTCAAAACAACTGAGGTTATGTTTGAGTTGCTTTAACTGTTAAGTTTTGCTAGTCTTTTATTAAATAATTTTACTGGATCTAAAATCCATGATCTTTGTAGAAGTTCACATTGTAAACTGATCAGATTACTCATGTGAAGGTGTCTTTGCAAAGTTTGAATTAAGGGGAGCCTCATGTTTTGGTTTCCTCTTCTCTGGACCTTGGTAGGAACTGGCTGATATGTTGGGAAGGTTTAACTTGCTTCTCTTATATGGCAGTTATTAAAATAACAGAAGGATCAGAATGATGAGAAAAGGGCGGTGCTAAATAGCAGTTTGAATTTTTACTTGTGGGATTTTTATTGTTTTCACTTCGCTTTTCAATGTTTGAAGTCCCAACAAGAGCAATTTACAAAGGGAAGGTTGTAGGTGTAGTGGGAATAAAGTGTAGTAAACGTGTATGCCTCTATCACGTTGGTCCTGTGTTTATCTACCTGCCTTCTTTCAATGGTTTGTGATAACTTGTTCAGGTTTTGACCTACACTTTTTTCCTAAATCTTAAATGGAAGGGTCTTGACTATTTTTTTTTACTTAACTATTCTTTTGAAAGAAACGGATCATCACATTACTTTGACTTTCATCAGCTGCACATTGTCTTTTAATCTTCTTAATGGCATTGTAGCAATTTAGGAGTTGCACCGTGTAACGCTAAGAGCAATGGGATCTTTTCCTTGCGTTTTGCTACGGGTCTGTTTTCTGAGTGTCCACTAGATGTCATTGTTGTCCTTAATTATGAGTTTCGTTTTGTGCTGTAATCTTTTAGTAACTAAATGATGACCCTTTTATAATTATATTTACTACAGCATTATATATATATAACTGCAATAACTTAAGTTTCTTATACAGTGGTTAAATTCCACTTTTTAGGGTATATGTGTTGTTAAAGATCTATAGAAACAATAAAATGTATAATAAGCATATTAAATCTGTAGTTTCTCAGGCAATATTTCTTGAGCTTTTTTCCTGCCAAACACAAGATTCTATGCATAATGTATTTATTTTAAAAGGCTCTTATAAATTAAATAAGT
Organism: Apus apus; assembly: GCF_020740795.1. Lineage (NCBI taxonomy): Eukaryota > Metazoa > Chordata > Aves > Apodiformes > Apodidae > Apus > Apus apus. Next base: position 56,171,336 of record NC_067285.1, on the reverse strand, counting down.
TACTTGCTCTTTCATAGTATATTAATATGACTAGTATGTTGTATGAGAGCAGTAATTCTTATGCATACCATGTGCTCATATGCTTTTTTAACTTCAAAACGGAGATGAAAATATGGTCAAACTGCTTAATAGTAAGATACAATACTTGAAAATATTAGCAACTAACTTTATTGCCACTGTAATATTAAATATTGCTTTCAATTTCATAATTCCTAAAATGCTTGATACTTGGATTGTGTTTCTTAAATTTTCCCTCAGTCCTGAAACTTTCTCATTTCTTCAACTTCTCTAACATATAGGCAGGTTACTAGGGCGGTGTGAACTGTTACAAGCTCTTTAGAGAAATCTGCTTAATTATACAACTAGCCAACTAACTGGGTGGAAAATCCAGCTAAATTTTATATTTTTCCATGGATGTTTGCCCAGGTCATAGTGTCTAATGAAAGTCCTGTGATGCCTGTGTTTTCTTCCTAATGGTTTAATTCTCAAAACAATGCTATTAGGCTAGGTTTTACCACTAATATAAAATTAGCTTTAGTTTTCAGTTTAGAATGTAGGCATGTTCTTTTTGGAGTCTAAGATTAAATTATTTTTTTAATAACAGTTTTTCTCTCTGAGAAAGGAATAGTTTGAACCCCATCCTATGGGTGAGAGCCGCTTTGATAATCTGATAGCATTATTTCCTTGTTCGGCTGGAGGAACTACAGTTGTGTGCAGTAAGCCTTCTTCTCTAACTTAAGTGCTTTTTTATCACAGCTGTGAAGCTTGGAGAGCAAATATTTTCTCATTTCCAGTTTCAGACATCTCCCACGTAGTGGTGTAATCGGTCTGGATTTATGAGATAGCCTGTAAAGGCATTTGTAGTAGGACATTTTTTTCATTTAGTTGTTGTAGGTCAGTAAAACTGGCAAGCTTAGTGATAGGACCAAACCATTGCTAGTGCCTGCCATTGCTATGTGTACTTTGCCTTTCAAATTGGTTAAGGGTAGTAATAATTCACATGGCAGATCAGATGTATTAATGTTAAGGCCTAAAAGGAAATTATCAGAAGTACCTCTTTGAAGGGTACAGGCCGTGAATGTGTTCTCTCTATGCAGCTGGGCAAACTTGTGAACAGATGGCATCATGGCTTTGTGTAACCTCGGTAAGCAAGCTGTCTGCCATTCAGTCTGAAGTAGTGCTGCTGGAACTGGGTAACTCCTGTGGTTAACAACCTTCATAGGCATGCAATTATCTGTTGCTGGGTAGGGAGAATAGCCCTTTGTGTAGGAAAAAGATTGTCACTGGAGGTCATATGTAGCATACTTTGCGTCAAAGAATACTGAGTATTAAATGTTACCTTGGCAGAGGCCTTTAACTCAGTTTCTGTATGCTTTCCTCTGGGAACAAAAGCCTATGCAACTTCTTCAAGAAGACTCTGGTCTGAAGATGACTTTGAAGACTCAGGTGAAAGCCCTGTTGTCTTAATACATCTTTACTGACAACAGTGTGAATTCTTTGTTACAGTTTTTTGTTGTCTTTTGTATAATTGATGGCTATCTTGTTTTTAGTTTTTTTTCTAAGCCCTCTTGGTCTCTTAGTGTTTCATAACTAGATGCTCCAAAGCTGTGGCCAACAGAGCAGAATCCCTGGTGGCCGGGTGTTGCGGCCAAGCACCACGGACAGGGCCACCTCTTCAGGATTTTAAGAGATTCTGTGTTATAGCAGGGCATTGTCAACCAGAGGAATGCCCCAGCTGGGGAGTTTTTCACAGGGGTAGTTAAGGAAGTCAACCTTCTTTTAATCTCTTTACTCTGACAGTGTCCAGTGATTGTAGGGAAGAGGCTGGACTTTTCTAGACATGGGATGAAATTTAAGAGCTGGCATTTGCAACCTGTTTTCTGTATGTGGAGTAAACTTAGATACTGAGGAACCAAGGGGATGCTAACTTGTCACAGGACTGTTGCAAACTAATGAATCAAGAAGATGTCTCTGATCAAGCATTTCTAATGTGCATTTTAAACTGCTTTCCTCTGAAGATGGAGTACTGATTTTTTTTTTTACTGCTTTATTTAGATTTCTGAGTAGGCTTCAAGGACTTTGGTTTGAAGCAGCAGTTCCTCTGTGTTCTTTCTTCCATAGAAGAAAATATGCATTTCTGACTCCTAGCTATTCCTTGGGTTTAGAATGTCAGTGAAAAATATTCAGTCTGCTTTCTTCAAACTGCGCTTGATGCTAAGAAAGGACTGTGTTAGCTTTAGTTATATAGAATTTCAAGGCATAGTCTTTCTTGTCTGTCTCTAGGATGCTCTGCAGATGAGGTCATTACATCAATTTGTTTGCTTTGTTTGTTATCTTGCTGTTAAGATGGTTGGGTATGCATTTAGTTTATCAGGATGCAGACTGTACCTGTTACTTATATCTAAAATGTACCAGTACTGGAAATCTGCAAAGCAGGGGAGTAGAATTATCCCCTGGTATTGGTTAGTTATTTAGCCTTGTGTCAAGGATAGGAGTCAAGTTTATGAAGTGGGGTTATTTGCATTTGGTGCAGTTGTTACTCTGTATTTCCACCTTTCAGCAGAGAGGATATTTTGAGAGTCACCAACTGGGGTGTTCACACAAACTCTTTAGAAGAGAAAAGCTCATATATTACCATAATATCAGTGTTCCCTGTTAATGTTATAATCACTGGAGATGATGGCACCTGTTCATCCTTCGTATGTTTATGGAAATAAACTAATATATGCATCAAAGTATGGAAATTCTGAACAGCATTGCAGTTTTTTTGCTCTTTATTCACTGGATCAGTGTAATGGAGCTTACTGTGTATTTATGAGAAATGCAGTTATAGAAACAGGATTTTGCATTTAAGTTATGTCTGTACAAACAGTGAGATCTATATTAGATCTAGAAAAATTCTGAAGAGTGGAAGACTTTTTGGTCTACACATCATAAAACTGTTAAGCATTTTTATCTTACGTTGCTATGAAATGGTGTTTTAAGAGAAATACAAATCTCTTCTGTTGAATCTTAGAGAGAAAAAAAGAGGAAAGCTAAACATTGGTTTTATGCTGTGGCATGTGTTGCAAGTAGAAAGATGCTTTTTCCTTGTTTTGTATCCCAGCAGTCAAAAACAAATCTATGAAGGAACCTCTTCTTGCCACAGAGGGACTCAATTAGGCAAAGGTACATTAAAGTGGCCCTGTATTTTTAATACTGTCAGTCTGACTTTACTTTCTGAGGCAGAGGAAAAGCCATGTGAAGAAAGTGGCAACAGCTCTGTGGAAGGCCGGAACTTGATGAAATACAGAGCTTTTCTCAAGGGAACTCAAGTGTACAGCTGCTCGGAACTGATTGAAGCACTAAGTTTTACATATATTTGAAAGCCTTGCCTGGAATTACAACGTTTTTCTTTATTATTTGATCTAAGTTCCACCATGGAAAAGGAATTAAAAAATGTGTAGGATTTCTTATATAAAAGTGAAAGAGCTGCTCTTTCCACTGCCAATGAGAAAAGTCAAGGTAACCTACTAATCAAGTTGACACTAATAATTTCTGTTGTGTAATATCTGTTTTGTAGCAAGTGTTTGGGTACATGATTGCATATCTTTTTTGCGTATGAAGTTCTAGTAGGAGGATTTGAAGAGATTCCTTAAAGCTTTTTTGTTATATATTTTGCTTCTATAAAAATCTTTCTAGTATTTGTGGTTTAAAACTCCAGATTAAATAAGTTTGTTATCAATGCAGGGAAACTGTCTTGCAGGATAATGGGGGAATGTTTCATAGGCATTTTATGAGCCTCCACTAGTGTATTCTAATTACAATACTATAAACAGATTCCAATCCTTTCTCTGGCTGTCAGGAGCAGTTTGCAAATAGTGCTCTGTGTGTGAGAGGGAGAGAGCCAAATACTTGATTTTTTTGTTTTAACTATTTTTTTTTTTTTAGGTAGAGATAGAGTAGTGGCGTTATAGCAATTATAGAGTAGTATATGAGGGCAACTGCAAATTTAGATAAGCATATTCTCCAACACTCTTTTGAAGCATGTAGATTGATAATACTGTTGTATTAGTTGTATACTGGTAATAGTATTTATTAGTCATTGTATATGAAGGTTAAGTGATCTGTTTGTAGTTTGTGCAGATTATCTATGCTATTGAGCCAATATCCCAAGTCGAAGTCCTTATCAGGTTGTGTTCGGTTTTTATGTCACCAGTTGAAACTTGTGATGTTCATTGGTACCAGATAGTGAATGCTTGATGTTCTTGTTCAAGTTAATTAGTTCTATCTAGAATTGCCTGGTTTGCACTGGTATAAGTTATGTCCACCTAAAAAAACCCCACAAAACCAAAGAAAAGCACTATATACGCTTGGATATAATGTTCCTTCTTCAGTTAAGCCAAAACAAAGCACCTCCTCTTCCAGTCCTTAAAACCTGTTGTTCATATTTGGTCATCAGTTTGTTATACTGACTAATAAGGGAGTATACATGCGTGTTAATAAGTTCTGTGAGGCCAGGTTCTGTCATTTTTCCGTTTCACATATTCTGTCTTTGGCATGATTGTGCTGCTGACCTACAAAAGTTCTAGCTAGAATGGTGGAATAGTCCTCTTTCTGTAAAACCAAACCAAACAAAAAAAATAAAAAACCACCAAAACCGTCTACCAACTTCTGCAGCTGATTTCCACAACACCATCCCACCTTTGTGCTTCTGGCTTTTTTAAAAGAATTTTTTGTAGCCTTTAACCCTTAGTGCTACATATAGCATCTCTTTCTTTTAAACTGTGGCTTTTTTCTTTTTAATGCCTGGATAGAGCCGAGGTGTTGATCTGCCCCTCTTTGACATTACTGAATTTTTACAGCTCCTAAAGAGATCAGTCAAATGTCTGTGTTCTTTAGCTCCTAGGAATTGGTCCAAATATGTATATTTAGGTACAATAGGTCATATATACTTAAAACAGTAGCCCTCCCCTGTCCTTCACTCCCTGAAATTCAAGTTGTAATCAAACTTATGTGCTATCAGGCTGAGGGAAGAAAAGCGTGTTTTTCTTCTACATGCCCAAAATGTAGTGAAAATCCCTGTGGACAGTCGTGTTTACAAGGGTAACTGTCTGAATTCAATTGTGGGTTATAAAAGTGCTTGCTTGAATAAATACACTGAGCCATCAGAGAGAACAACCAATAGTTCGTTGGACTAATTGACCTTGTCAGTAGAATAGAAACACTTGCAAATAAAATTCCCATTGCCAGCAAAGTTGCAACTGAAAACCCCTGAAGAAACTGTGTATATCCTCTGACTATCTTGGAATGCAATGATTCAAGCAGCAGACATGTGTAGTGGGGGGAGTAGGAGGAGGGAATCATTAACTAAGAAAGTTTTATATACCAACATTTTTCAGTGATTTTTTTTTTTGTAGCATGAGGCTATATGCATTCCTAAAATCATCCAAGTAGTTCACTTCCCACATTCAGAGTTATGTTTTCTAACAATTGTTACTACTTCTACCGTATCTCAGGTCCCCTTGTATTATTTGTTTTGCTGTTCTGCTTTTATTGTAATGTACTCTTTTCTGAAAAGGCAAAGATGTTTGGCTAGTAACTGCAGCATGTTGTAATGAGGGTGGAGTATCTTTGTCATATTACAGCAATGGTTGACTTACATGAATGCCAGTGTCTATAACTGCACATACTGTGGCAGTTCATCTCTTTGAATATATTCAAATTGCATAACAGTGGAGAGGAGTAGCAGTAAATAAGAGAATATCTGGTCTTCCAATCAGATGCATGATGGAATAATTTTTTACTTCAGCAATGATGAGTCATGTATCTTATTAAAAAAAGGGAAAATATTTCACTCCAGAAATGTCTGCACAAATTAATTACTCATGCATCAGACACTTCCTTTTAAAAAGTTGGATAATGTCACAGGTGGAAGTAGTATTAAAAAAAAAAGCAACAGTGAAAGACATAACAGGCATCACTGTCTACTATAAAAACATTATTTTTATTTTGGTTAGAAAACAAAACAGGAAAAATGGCATTTGGAAAGAAAGTCTGAAAAACAGTCTAGTTAGCTGCTAAGTAAACTTCAGAGGTGAAGGCTTAAAAAAAGCACGAAGATTTGTTAAAAAGGGGGGAATAGTGTATTTCACCTTAAGTATGGGACAATGTGTAATAAGGGATTTTGTGGTTTTACAGCTCGGTGCATGTGTTTGAAAGCTGTTCTCTCAGCAACGTGGGTGGCAGGTTATGCTACCATATAATGTATTGTAGTTGGCTCTCCACACTTGTCAGGGTTAGCGTTCAACCATTCGGAAAATTTTCCCATTGTTCTATCATGTGAACCAAGGCTAGTGTTGAATTCCCAATAACCTTCAGCAGGAAAAAGAGGTTTAATTAGAAAGTTTGACATTTGATTATTTCTGTTATTGTTTTAATATATTTCTCTCAAATTTAGGTGCTTATCTGCAAATGCAATCAATTTTTGCTCAGAAAGATGAAAAACAAACTTAACACTGTACTGCAGTTGCTTCAACGCTTTTAGAAGAAAACTTGTATACTCAATTCTGTCTTTCTTCAACATTAACACTCTATTTCCATCTTAAACATGTTTGCTTTAGATGGATCATAGCTTTTGGCAGCTACTGCATTTTTAACAAATAATACTGTTTCTAGTAAGAGTTGCAAAAAAAAAAAAAGAAAGAAAACTTTGTGTGAGGTCCTTGTAAACTGAACCTTGGGAACGTTATGTTATTTCTGTATTTTCCCTTCTTTTGTGCTTCTTCTCTATTTGTGTCATGGTTATAAATTACATCGTTTGAACTAGAGAATTAAAAACATTTTAGTTTGTGATTCCTGTAATTTAAAAAAGGGAATGTTTGTTTTACATGTAATTTTTTTTTTTACCTGTTATTTCAGAGGCTGGCACACAGAGAAATAAGCAATTATGGTATTGAAATTCCATTGTGCCAGCACCTCCAGGGCATAATCCAAAAAAAACAGAAAAATCGCCTGCTGGGTCGTATGCAGTATGCTTGTGTGAACATCAGTGTCTGCTGTTCACACATCATTTTTTACTGAAAGTTCCTGTTGGAATAAAGGTTCTGTGTTTGGAGAGTGCACTGGGATATTTGTTGGTCAGTGGTTTCTCAAGGTTTGTAGGGATTTCTAATTACAGTTTAGCAGTGTAGGCACACTAGCTACTTCTTGCAGATAATCATTAATGCTTCAGAAGTAAGAGAAGCAAGCAGAGATTTGGTTTTGGCAACATAAAAACCATATCAAGAAATAGCTCTGTGCTTTGCCCTTCATTTGATCATTCTACTTGAAGACTGAACATGGAAGTGAGGAATAAGGTGGGTGGGTGGAGGGGAAGATGATAGCATGACAGAAAAGACTCAAATATTTAGCTTCCCTGCTTCAATATTTTAACCCTTTCCCTTCCTTCTCCCTCCCCCTTCTCCTTCTCCTTTTTAAATGCAAACATGTTGTCTAATTGGCATTTTAAAATGGTACAAGTGCATCCAGCATTGCAGCTTGCACTGGGTTTTGCTGTGCAAGCTCATCTAGATTGTCTTCATGGTGCTGGTCTAGATTACCCCCCTCAGTTAATCAACATTCATTTTAACTGTAGTTTTAAAAATGTGTATTACTATTCACTTGCAAACTGTAGCATGTAGCAACATCTGTTTTCTCATTTGTTTTTAATCTTGCTGTGCTTGTACATATTGTTGGAGACCCCGGTAGACAAACTGTTTAATGCAGGGACAGATTCTTGCAATTTCTCGTCTTCTGCTAAATTTGTAGAAGAGAAAAGGAAATTATTCTAAACCAGATTATAAGGTTCAAGCTAGGTAAAGTCTGATAGTTTACCTCGATACTAAAAATAATTGTCTATTTATCTGACTGAATTAACAGTACTGAAGTCCTTCTGCTAGTATAATTGCCAGTGGCAAAGTATGTCAGTGTATGCTTGCCAGTATAGAAATTACACTTTTTGTTATCTCTCTAAAAATTATTACAGACAGACTTCTCTTGTGGTTTTTTTTCTGATTCCTGCCCCCCTTAGCTGTGGTTAAGATCATGTCATATGACCAGAGAACTATCTATGTGTGTGTCTTTTTCCTTCAGTGAAGTAATTGCAAAACTGTGTATCTTTCCTTTTACTGTTATCAATATGGTAATGGGCTAGTTCTTAGGTATAGGTGATATTAATTTATTTTCCAGATGAAAGCATAATGCTTTTTCACCCAGGTCTTCTGTGTTAAATACCAAATTACTTAGGAGTTTATATTACTGTTTTAGTAACTTCTTGTGAACAAATGTGCCACAGTAAATTGCAGAAATCAGGTCAACAGGTAGTTTGGTCACAAAATTATATATTTTTTATATCAATAAGGAGAATGTCTACTCTCTGAGTTTCCATATAGTGCTAATTGCAGTAACAGCATAATGAATCTCTTTTAGTTCTCCTTGCTTGTAAATATTTGAAGGGAAGCTTCTAGTAAAAGTTTAATTGCGTGTGTCCACAGGGCAAAATTGCTGTGTGGATTGTCAGTTAGGTTTCTTTGTTGAATGCTAGAAGAGGTTCCTGGTCACATAAGGTTTCAAGGTTTGAACTAAAGAAAGCTGAAAGTCTTTGCTTTCTTTTCTTGCTGTATTGTTAATTGCCTTTTCGGAAAGTGTGGGGGGGAATCATGAGGATCCTGGGAAGAATCCAGACACTTGACTTTTCCAGTTACTTAGCAAATCAAGAAGGTAGGTACCATTGAAGAAACTATCTGGAAAAAGGGACTCTTCTTAAATTTCTAGGGAACAGCATGCTGGGAAGAAAGCCTTGGAGAACTGCTCTCTGGTATCATCAGACTTGTATGTGAAAGAAATGATGTTTTTCCATAGTAGAAGAACCTGCACACTGCATAGATATTGTAAATAGAGGGCTGTTTATTTAAATCCTCTTCTTTTTCTTCCCACCTACCACATTCTACAACCATGCTCTTTCCCATCCTTGAAGTTCCCCAGACCTGAGAAATCAAAAGTTATCTGCTCTGTTCTTTGATCCCATATGTAAAAGAACATAGTGGGAGTCCAGTAGTGAATGCCATATAAAACCAAGTTATTTTGTGTCAAATGTAATAGTAATGGCACTCTTGCTTTTCTCTTTCTGAAGAGGTTGCTAGCCAGTTGGAAGTATCTCCCGGTGGCATTTGAGCTATTTTTTACCCACAAACTGTAGATCAGGATTGGGAGGATAAAGTAAGTGAATTATAAATAATCAGCTTTGTTTTACCTGATTGTCTTCACAGACTTAATTGTAGAAAATAATCCTTAGAAGGAGTACTAGGTAGTTTCAAACCATGAGAAGTGCTAAATACATGCAGAAAGGTCAAATCAGAGACTGATTCTGATCCTTCTGGGTGCTACTACTAACACGGTATTAAAATCCTCCAAAGAGGAATGTCAGCATTTGTTGACATACAATTTGGGTTAACCATAAAAGAAGATATAACAGGAATGGGAGCTTTCTAGGATACCAGTAAATGAAGAAAGTCTTGTGCTGTCATCTCAACTATTGCTGGTCAACCAACACACCACACCTTATTTTCTCTTTCACTTGAACAAATTATAGGCAACAGCAGATGGGAATATCCTGTGACTGTCCTAACTACTCATATTTAACAGTTTAGCAGTGGGGTGTGAGGAGGAAGTAGCCCCAGTGTAGAAGAAATGAGGAGCCAATTGGTCCACCACTTAATATTTTCTGACCTATGGCCATGTTGTATCTTTATTTGCATCAGAACAAATTAAATAATATTTAACTATTTGTAGTAGGTATTGACTTGTGGTGAAGTTATCAGGTGCTGCTACTAAGGCAAGATTTCAGAAAAACCCAAATGCACTGAATGTCCCATACTTTGTCATGCCAGCACCAAAACAATCAACCAGCATTTTCCATAAATTCACAAGTAGTGTTAGCATGCATAAGCAGTAGTAAGAATACATTATTCTGTATCTCTAAAAATAAAAATACAGGTAAAAGTAGATGAACTATTGTATTTCATATAGGTATATGAGGCAGTTTTATAACTATCCTTTTTCTATTCCTGAAGCTTAACATTGTAGTGGAAAACGGAGATTATGCAATGTCATTAATAAAGTAGTTAAATAAGGGAATGCTGTTCACATGACAAATTATCCTTGAAGTTCAGAAGGAAATAATACCTGACATGTGATTGGTGTCTAGAACAAATAGAGTTCTTGAGCAAGAATTGTTTCAGAGCTCTCATCATCTAGAGTTAGATCTTGACCCCTTGATTGCCGAAATGTTATTTTGGTCAAGGATCACATGTCTGCTAGGAGCTTTGAGAATACTGCTATACAGTGTTTATATCATATTCTGTTCTAAGTTGTCTGGAAGGACAGGGGAAATCAAATGTTCCTCATGTCAGGTAGTACATGGAATCTATATCTCTGAAGTATAATTTATTTCTTTCTGAGAACTGTTTTCTGTCTTGTTCTGTCATAAGATAACCAAGATCATGCACTCGAATCAGAAAAACCTTTCTCAGTATTTTCCAATTTTCTGCAGGAAAACACGAGAGAGTGGAATGAGAGTAATAATGTAGCATGTGTGTCTGGCTTGAGGGCCTGTGCTCTTTAGCCTACTTCATCCAATTCCTGAACTAGGTTTATCTCACTCCTGTTTTATTTCAGAATGAATTCTGGAGTGTTTTATGCCTCATGTTAAAGGAATGTTAACAAGTACAGTTTTTATTGAGGCTTTTTAAGAACACAGTTATCAGTCAGACTTTGAGTGAACCATGAGAGTCTAGCCCCTAATACGTATTATGCTCTCTTTAAAAAAAAAAATAATAAAAAATTACCCTTCTGTATCTGTCAGAAGTCTTATTCAACTATGTGTATAAAGGATTTTTTTTATGATTTCTACTAGCAAATGCAGGAAATCCTAATTTGTTTCTCTTATGTTGAGATTTGTTTATTTCTTAGCAAGATTGTTATTGAGTATAATTAGTAAGGTTAAATGAAATAATATTTTTTTCTTCATTGTGAAAGCAGGTGCAGTTCTGTATCAGGAGACAGTAAAATTTCACATAAGCTTCCTTCTGTTTAAACAGGTCTCTGCATAAACCGGCTTTGGGTAAATCCAGCACTACTTTTATGTGGAATTATTAGACTTTCCTGTCTTTATTTATACTGTCTGTCATGAGAAGATAAGGATTTACTCACATAGCAGAATTAAATTAAGCAGAGGAGCATATGCATGTACCACTTTAAGATACACACAGTAGGTCACATACATACACACACAGTCCAATTCTGTCAGTTTGTTACTGACTTCACATCTCTAAGCAGTAAGATGATAACCAACAGTAGCTCTAGATTTAGGACTCAATAGGCTTATTGGTAAGCAAGTTTTCAGTTGTGTTATCCTTGTGGGTTTTTTTTTCCACTACTCCCTCATTCTTCAGGAGTATACATCCTGTAATTTTATTTTGATTCTCATATAGTTTCTGTTGAGGAGCTGATATTCTTAGTGTTGAGTGTAGCATTGCTGTTTAAAGTAGACATGCTGTTGAAGGAAGGTGGTCAATCTGTTGGTTGATAAGTTTGACATGAGCTGGCAATGTGCTATTCCAGCCCAGAAAGCCAGCTGTATTCTGTATCAAAAGAAGCATGGCCAGCAGGTCAAGGGAGTTGATTTCCCCCAGTACTCAGCTCTTGTGAGACCCCACCTGAGTACTGTGTGTCCAGTTCTGGAGCCCTCAAAACAAGAATGGCATCTTGGAGCAAGTCTAGAGGAGGGCCATGAAGATGATCAGTGGGCTGGAGCACCTCTCCTATTGGAGAGGTTGAGAGAGTTGGGGTTCTTCAGTTTGGAGAGGAGAGGGCTCTAGGGAGACCTTGTAGTGGCTTTCCAGTACCTGAAGGGTCTACAGGAAAGCTGGGGAGAGACTTTTTCATAAGGGCATGTAGTGATAGTACAAGGATAATGGCTTTAAGCTGGAAGAGAATAGATTTAGGTTAGACATTGGGAAGAAATTCTTCAGTGTGAGGGTCGTGAGACACTGGCACTGGTCACCCAGGGAAGTTGTGGAAGCCTCATCCTTGGAAGTGTCCAAGGTCAGGCTTGGATGTCTTTGAACAACCTAGCCTAGTGGGAGGTGTCCCTGCCCATGCAGTGGCGTTGGAGCTAGATGATCCCTAAGGTCTCTTCCAACTGCAGCCATTCTATGATTTTATGATTAGCTCAACACTATATAGCTCTATTTGAATATCTTTCTGAACCATACATTCTTTGGGTGAATGCTGACTTGAGGAATCTTTGACTGCTAGAAAGAAGGAAAGAAATAGAGTTAATCTAGATTGAGAGGAACAGAGTCCAAAGTCTGATCTTCACATTAAATGATGAAACATAGCCTTGAGTTCTTACGGAAAACTTACATATGGATTTCTAAGAAAGCACAAGCAAAAGGTAAAAGCTCTACTGCATTTGTTCGAATATGTTAATTAAAAAGAAACTGTATGTAGATGTAAAATTAAATGCTTCCATTGGACAGCAATCCCGATTCCAGCTTTGCAAATTCACTGAAGTGTATTCTGTCTCATGTAAAACTATCCAGCTGAACCTCTGACGGATATACTCCTATTTCTTCTCTTTTAAAGTTCATTCGTATGGAAATGTATCTCCAGTGAGACATGTTTATGAATTTGGGATCTTTCTCAGATGAGACATTGCATTTTAAATTTGCACAAATAGTTTTCACAACAGTCACTTGCATTTGTTTCCAATGAGTAAATATTCCTTGAGTTGAGCATTACATCTGCTCTGGATCCTGTGAAATGTTACTCTGTATTTGCTTATTGAAATCTGGCATGCTGTAATGAGCTTGAATAATGTTACAGTTTATCAGGTTTTGCTCCAGTCTTACTGAGTATCTGCATCCAGAGTCCTTATCCAGATGCAAAAATATTTTACTTGTTTGTATATTACACTTCTAGAGGATTTGTAGATTATTTACATAGGTTTAGGGTCTTCAAATCCCTTGATTTTAGGAGAGACAACCCTCTTTCATTTTCTGCTTCCTCAGAATAAGTAATTCACGTGGATCCACAAGAAATACTTTCACTTAGCCTCAGGGTTTTTTTATATCTTACAAAGCAACAACTTGTCCTCCTACTGGTAAAGAAGTACAGTTTCTTAATTTGTCAGCAAGGTATATTTATTGCAGTCTTTTAACAGTCACTCAGGAGCTACGTTTTTGTGTAACAGATAAAATGCTAGATCCATGCAGTTTTGTGGGCCCATCTTCTGGTAGGAGATCAGAAATCCCGTTCTCTTCAATGTGTAATAAGAGCCTTTTCAGTGAGAGCAATGTTTTTCTGTTGTTTTAGATGTACGTTCTTCCCCTCACCTATGAAAGGTGCTTGAGAACTAGCAGCTGTCTGCTACTACTACTATTAACATCTTAAAAATCTCATATTCCCATTTTTTCCTTATTATTTTCCCATATTTTTCTGAAGTGTTCCAGCATTCTCTGGGATGCAAACTGCAAGGTATAAATTGTGATCACTAGGCTGTCTCTGCTAATTTCAAGATTATTTGATGTAGGAGTAACTCAGCATGGCTAGTTTTCAGACACTGAAATCTTTAATATTCTGATTTTTTAAAATTACTTTCTTTGTATAATTTAACTGTAGCTGTGTCTAGACACATTTCCTGGATACGGCTAAACAATTTTGAAGGTAAATTATGAGCTGATTTTTTCGCATTTTCACACAAACATAGTGTCGTTCCATTATATATGTTAGAACAAATGGGAACTGCAGACATTGAAAGTACAGTTTTCATCCATATTACAAACCTCTGCACCTTTGTAAGATGAGTTATTTCCCAGAAGTGTTTTCAGTTATATAACTTCCATTTGCAATAAATTTGTGCTATGCATCTGTACAGTCCATTTATATTGTTTCTGCTTGTACCAAGCAGTTCTGGTTCAGAAAAGTTAATAGCACCTCCTCCTTTATGCTTGCCTATCTCCTGGTTTTTGATGTCTTAAATCTATTTGCCTTAAGACCGTCTTGTATAAGGTCATTGCTTAACAAGTAAATATTGTTGTAGAATTTTCTCTTAAAGCACTTGTTTCTTTGCTTACAGGAAATTCTGCTTACTCTCTCCTTTATTGTAGAATTCTGTGGTGTTCCTTTACCTTTCATAAAAGGCAACTGCCACTGTTAACACCTTGTCCTGGTTTTTAGTCGGCAGTCCTGTTTGTAATGTAAATTCACCTGAACCCCAGAAGGGTGTTCTGATGTATTTGCAGACTTTGGTGTAGCATGTTCCACTGCTCATGTTCAGTCTGTTTTCTGTGTTCTTTGTAAAGCTGTCTGATCTTCCACTTTCTGCTATTCTGGCTCCTGGTTTCTCCTACCACTCTTCAGTAGATCTTTGAAGTGCTGCTATGTTCCCTGAGAGCAATGTGACAAAACAAAACCAAAACCCCTCATCCCTCTTTCAGAATGCTGGAATTTTGGAAAATGTCAAGACTTGCAGCAAGCCGTAGCTGTTCTTCCTTTCATATTTAGGGCCAGACTGTCCAGATGAAGTCTGATCCAGTTTGACCGCAACTTAGACTTTAAACAACTTATGTACCTGAAGTAGGCAAACTGAAGCAGAAAGTTTGTTTTGGGCTACACTACCTATTTTCGACACTGTCAGCCAGGCCACCGCTCTAGAGCATAAGCTCAAGAATTTTTTTGTTGCTTTTTCAGCTTCAGCATACTATCTGCCAAGCTTAAGGGAAGTCATTGAGATTCACATTGGAGCCAAGTCCCTGTAGGTCTGAAGGATTTTCTCCACTCTTGACTGATCCTGAAATGAATTATGAAAACCATTTTTTTTTTCCATTAAATCGGAGATCCACGATTTCACAGTTGTTGTGATTTATTTCAGTTGGACACAGTATTTCTTCTGGAGCAACAGGTTTGAGTTAAGGTGGAATCTGTTTTAGCGGAAAGCAAACTAAACTTAGACAACTTCCTGCTGTGGGTTGGAGGTTTGCTTTGGAGCTTTAGACCTTATTTCCGTATATGCACATATGAAACTCTATGCTAGAGTATGTTGTCACTCTGTTTTTGCTGATTTGGTTGCTTTTCAAAGAGATAGGGAGAAGGCTTTTGTATTGTGTTTTTCCAGTGGATAGGATGGCTGCCACACAGACAGGAAGTCCTTTTCTAATGACGTATAATTTATGGATGTGTCAAGCATAAACTGTGATGTAAAAGTGACCTAACTCAACAAAAAAGGTGGATTTTAAAGATGTGGGACTTGAAAGCAAGATGTCCAAGCCTATTCAAAATTTTTTTTCCTTGACGGAAACATGGTGTAAATCCTGATGCATTTTTGTAAGAAATTTTGAGCTGTCTGTGCATCATCACTCACAGGACATATTAAAAAAAAATGTGCACATGGCATAACAAATCTGAAAACAGTTTCTTTCTTTCCAGAGAGACATTCCTAGGAAACAATCTGTGACAAATTCCTGATGGCTTCTGCAGATGCATCTTCTAGAATGAAGAGTTATTTTAAGCCAAGTTCTAGAGTATAAAATATTAAAATGTTGTAATTTTCTTTTTTCCTTTTTCTTGCTGTTTTTCTGCCATCCAGAGTTAAGCAGACAATATTTTCTGAAATTACAATTGACTAAGACCGTTTAGTGGAAAAAATTCACAGTAGCTGAGCATTTGGCAGGCTATGTGTCTCTCACGCTTCATGTACCTACAAGAGGTAGTGAGAGTGTGATGGGCAGGGTGGTGGTTGTTCAGGTATAATGGGCAGGGACCCCTGCACTCATGTCCAGACTCATGTCCATGTATCAACTGTTGAGACTTCCACCAAAGTGACTTCATCTGTCAGGAGTTCTCTGGGCAGTTCAGCACAGCCTTGAAATCCTTTTGCAGGCATCGCTACTTAAGAATTCTTTATCACTTGAGACTTCTGCAACAGCAAATGAGAATGGGTCAAGCTTGTTTATGTAGCCTGTGTGTAGCCATGGTAACACTTAAATGGTTTTTAGAAGTTCCAGTTATTCAAGTATATTTTTGTGTCCCTGAGGTGATGCCCAGAGGGGATGCCCACTGGCAATTCTGCATCGTGGTTACTGTTGTACAGTCATGACAAACTCATGCTGATGCCTAGATTGGTAATGATGGCAATGAGCTGGGGAAAGAGATGGGTGGTTGGGCATGATTTGACTAATTTTTGGATCAGACTTCAGGCAGGTTTGTCAATAGTTTTTTTGCATTGTATCAGTAATCTGTCTGCAGATCTTCATCCATCCAGTCCCATGTCTTGTGTAAAAACTATTTGCAAGTTTTCAGTGATACTTACGTAGAAGCATTATATTTTTAGTTCCAAGCATTACATTAGCCTCCAATTTAATTGTTTTCTATTATTTACCAAGAATTGTTTTAAAAAAGATTCTGTGGCTTGATTTTTTTGCACCTCAGTCTGTTGCTCTTTTATTTGTCAAGTGTATTTAAAACTCGGCCAATCATATTTTGAAGGGTGAGATCCTCATAGTGGCATAACTTTGTCTTAGCTGATTTCTTCCCCATCAGAGGCTGTAACTCCAGTTTTTAAATGGCTGCCTCTTACCAGTTCTTCATAGTGAAATATCCTCAAGATGGTGGCGAGCTGCTTCTGCTTGATATAATAAAGCAGAAGTGTTGCTTTACAGAGCATTTTGTAAAGAATCTAGTTTTGCAAGACTCATTCAACAATTCAGAAATGACCGAAATTAAGACAAGCTATGGGTGATTCTGAACCTCTATACACTTTGACAGCTTAATTGCATAAACTCAATTGGCGCACTTGATTCATTTGATTGTTTAGATGGGTACAGAGGATTCTAGGAGAAACTCAGCAAGATATGTTGAAAACTGATATTTGCAAAATGGAGTAAAGCTTAGTGTATTTTTTAAAATTTGGCCTGATATCTTTTGTAATTTTTCTCAGCATTTCCCTGTTGTGTTACTGAGCTGATTGAGCACTTTTCTGGTATAATTCCAGGGTCTCTGTGGTCTAGTTAACTTCTATGCTACTGCTAGAGTAAGATACATGTTCTGTGAGAAATACTTATTTTGGTAAACAGTATCAGTAAGTTTTACTTGCTCTTTCTAGCTTGGCTTGCATGTTTTACTTGTGTGTTTTTTTAATTAGATATAACTTTTTAATACCTGAGCATTAGTTAATTTTTCCTATATTGATCTGGAGCAGAATAGTCTGAAAAAGGAGGTTCTTTAAAATATTTTGCAGAGATCTTTTTGACCATCCTTTCTTTCAACCTTCTGTGTCTTCTCCAAAGTTATTTCTTTCAGTTAATTTGCAAAAAACCCCATATATATATATATATATAAAAAATAGGAATTTGCAACTTTTGGTTGCAAATATATGTAGCTTATTCTGCAAGTAGTCTCCTGTCTGTCCAAATCTATAGATGAATCTTTCTGAGGAATGGCATGTTCTCCTCTCTACTCTTCAGGAACTGCAATTTGGAAGAGTGGAAAACTTTTCTTACCTAGTGGACTGAAGTTAGATTTCTTGAACCATTTAAGGAGGTGACTGATTAAGACCACAGAGCCACCTCCTTAGGTGGTCGTTGTTTTGTTAGAGCAAAGAGTTTTTCATAGTGGTTCCTTTGAGCATATTTCTGTGTTTCTTGTTAAGCTGCTAATGTGGTGTCCCTCCTTTGACTCACTTGGAACTTGCAAAGTTTCTTTTGGACATGCTTTATTTTTCTGCTGGAACTGGTGCATCACTGCTATTAACTGGTTCTCTTCCTTCCTAAGTAAAGTAATGGCTGGAGCCCAAGCTCTGCTACTTCATGTGTGGACAGTTCCAATACTTGGAATTATGCAGAGGTCTACTGATTCTGAATCCTTGTTGCTATGTGGTAGGACATGGAAGTTATGGAAAGAGAACTTTGGAAATTTAGCCAGCCTTCTTTCTCCTTGCCAGTTGTTGTGGAAACAAAAAAAAAGCAATGGCTAAACAGGATAAAGTGTTACACATATTAGATCACTCAACTCTGAATAAAGTCTTTGTATTGATAATTAATTGATGAAAATAGCATTTATTTCCTCTGGAATTTAGTTTTATAATCTAACTGGAGGAATCCATTATTTATTGGGAACACCTGCTTTGAAAAGCTTAGGCTTTTACATAGCTGCATGGTGAGAACTAGTTAAGCGCGTAGAAAGGCAAAATTGTATTTGTGTTAGCAACTAGTGATTTCAAAGGTGGCCAAGTCACTAAAGTTAAAGGAAGGAGCTTTTACAGCTATATGAGAAAAATAGGAGTAAAATGAAATACTGTTTATTTTTCACAGCCTGTTTTAGAGGCAGCTATGAAATGTGTTGTCATTTGGATCTAGTAATACAGGTGGTTAAATAGAAACGCGATGAAATGCTAACATCTCGGAGAATCATGTTGTATCGTGCTGAAGCTGTGATGGCAGCACTATTTCTCGCCTTTCTGCCTGTACGTGTTTTTCCATCTGATATATGTGCAGAAAAAACTTCCCTGAAATCTGAGAGCCCTGTCTAGCATACATTCTGGGATGTGTTTGTAGTGACACAGAATATGAAACTACTACTTAGTGTTTTGTTTTTTTTTTCCTTTCTTTATCTTCGCAAAAGTTATCTTCATAGGACTACGAAAATAATATTTCAAGGATGTAAGCCTACTGTAAATACAGCAAACAACTTGGACTTGGTTTACAAGCCTAGTAGAAGTAGCAGTTTTGAGTTATGCCACTTTGAAGATGCCACAGAATTTAAGCAGAATATCACTGAGTATGGAAGATAAAAGCCTTCTTTGGATTTTCTATCCTATAAGGAGGCCAGCAATACCAGTGTAGAACATGCTTCTGCTTAAATATTCTATTCTTGTGTCAGTTACCATTTTCAAGTGTAGCCTCAAGTTGTTTTGACATTGATTACTTTTTTAAAAAAATTATTTTAAAAAATTAATTTTGGTCTGTGGTTTGTATCTTCTATGGTAGAACACCTGCTAGTTGCAATAGTAGCCTTGCCAAATGTGTATGGAATTCTGTAGAATGTCTGGACTATATAATTATAGAAACAGTTCTGTTAAATTGGCTGGGGAGAAGATTTCCTTTGAGAATATTATTTCTGCTTTGACTTTCAAGATAATATGAATTACTGGAGTTGAGAGTATATGTCCATAGGTAAAGCTGTAGCATGCAGAGCACAGGAAAAATAAGAAATCAATGGAGAGAAAGCAGGAGAAGAGATAGATAAGAGTATATAACAGCAGCAAAGGACAGGTGAGTGACTTTTCTGTTTCAATTTTTATCCCTTTGTTTCTTTATTTTGACTTTCATTCTTCTCTTGTTTACTAATTATGACAAGATTTGTAGTATTGGAAGCAAGCCTTAAAAAAACACACAAGCTCTAGACTTCTAGTGTATTGTGTGTAGGATTAGTCTAGAGGTGTAGGAACTGTCCTGAATTAGTAATACTGAACTTGCATAGATTCTTTCCTATGTTTCAATTTTGTTTTCTGCTAAAATATGTAACAGGGAGAAAAAAAAAATTAATTTCACTCAGGTAATGAATAATGTAGTGGATTTTTAAAACTTTCCTGGAAGCCGGTTAATTGTGACTGATTCTTAATGACCTACATAGGAGGAAAAAATACAGGAGGAAATTTAATCTGGTATTTTCTCACAGTGGACTTAAGCTGTAGAGTTGGGGTGAGACTTAAATACACAGTGGCTAGTGCTTTTAAAGAACAGGGTTGACAGCTAAGTCAACTGAAATGGATACCTACAGTATTTACTGTAGGTAGAGCTGCTAGTGTCACCTGTACTTAAGGTTGTGTGACCCTTTCCCTTTTAAGGCTTAACTCTTAGTTACTTTGTAACTTGCCGAGGTTCAGTTCAGACAGATTTTTCCATGCCAGATGTCTGCTTTGGGTTGAATTTTTTTGAATGTTTCAGCCAAAGCAGTTTTGTTCCAAGAATAAGGCTAGTGAAAAGTATGCTGTTTTGCTTGTGTGAGAATATTCTGGTGTCCTCCTTTGATGCTCCAGTGCCCCCAAGCTCTGAAGCAAGGATTTGAAATTTGGCAATAATTCAGCCTTTGTGTTGAGGATGTGCCTTTTGCCTCCCTGTAAAAATCCACCCAAATTTCCAGACCGGTTTACAAGGCTTTGAAAGATTGCCATTTGCATGGGCATAATAGGAATTTCTTAAATCTTCACAGTAAGTTTCCTTTAGATTCTGTTCACACTGGGAATGCTTCAGGCAGAGTAGAGCTGCATATTTCATCCCATTTCTGCTAGGAATTGTAACAGCTGGATCTGGGTGCTGACATTGAACTAAGAGTAGGCAACATTTTGTCTTGTACCGCCACCGCCTATTCCCATGTCCTTTTCCTTCTCCCTGGTGAAGGACCTGGGCCCTCTGGAAAAAGAAACTGTCTCAATCATCTGAAACAGCATGACAAATGTGGAGGAGAAGAATTAAGGAGTGTGTGTCTGGTTTGTACTATTCCTTTGGTCACAGAAATTGTCTCATACTGGCAAAATATTACTTCCTTTTCTAGTGGATGTTCAGATAATAATGATTAGGTTTTGCTGTAATTTATTTTGAGTTTAAGTATCTAGATCTGAGTGTATGTCAAGGTTTTAATGTCATTCAACTATGTAGGCATCAATTAAAAAAAGACTCAAACGTCACAATACAGTAATGTTATGTAGAGGTCAAAAATCAAGAACCCACTTTTTTCATACATTTTAAGTCTAACTCAGACCTCTTGCATTTAACACATTGTAGTACAGCCTCCAGCTCCATAACAAGTGTTGCCTGCTTTTTTGGTGAGGCAACTATTTAATTGGAATGGGGAAAGGGGTCTATTCTGAGGATGAGTCAAGGATTTCTACAGTATAGGATGTGTGTTTATCTGTTACAGCAGTTGAAACATGTGGAGTAAGTGAAGCAGAGATTTCAGGAATAAAAAAAGGACTTTGTGGCAAAGACAATTGAATGCTGCTTGATGAACTATCCTCAATCTGTGCTTAGTCATGGTGTTTTTACATGATGCACTTAAACAACTGTTCCTAGATGGCTGCTCATACTGTGTTCTAGTGCCTGCTTTGAGAACTCTTACCAATTCACAGAAATGCAGACACTTAAAACTGCAAGTGAACTGAGTGGGAGCTAAACCTCATACTACTCTTGTTACTACAGACAGTAAAAGTCAGGTTAAATGTATGTTACATTTGACATCTGGAACTAGGGAATATTTTAATCTGATGAACCTAATGCCTCAGTTATCTGTTTTACCAATGTAGAAATTACTTGTCCCATCTTTGTATAGAGGCTGATGAAAAAATTGGTTATCTTAGAAGCAGGACTGAAAAATAACATGTTAGAAATAAAGCATTTGACCACCCCTTGTTGATCAGGGATGAAACAAAGTGTTGATAAATATGTAATCAAAAGTTTACTTATGCAATAAAATAAAATTTATTATTACATTAGTAAAATTACCTTCGCAACTCTAAACTTCTCAGTGCTTAGCTTTATGACCCTAATAAAGATCTTTAAATAAAAGATGTTATTTTTCTTTGTGAATTTTATAAGCATCCAACTTCCTTTTGTACAAGTAGTTCCATTTTACCAATCCCTTGGTAGCTGTCTTGGTTCTGGAGGTGGTGTCATTATTTCACTCTGCAGTTTCTTTCCCAATAAACCATGCAAACTTGAACTGTATTGTCTGAAACCATATAGAAACATATAGAAAGTGGTCTTTCTTTTCTATATTGACTGATTCACATCATACTGACCCAAGCAGAAAAAACCCAATATTAAAACTCCTGAAATTAGATTTTTCACTTTGAATCAGTAAAAATTTGTAAACTCTCAGAATAATATCAAAATGCAAGTTTAATTGGTGCTAACCTTTTAATTCTCTTATAATCATAGCCACCTTACCTTAGTACTTGTTGAATAAAATATTACTGGGATCCTTAGCATTCCTGTTCACTGTGGAGGTGGAAGGCATACTTGCTCAAACAGTTGACTACTTGTTAAAACTGACTGCTACTACCTCACCATGATAAATTTCCTCTTTGTAAAGCTGCTTCAGCAGTGTGTAATTTTCATTACTTTGTAAAGCCAGCTGTTACCTGAAGTTTCCTATGCCAGAAAAAAAGTGTGGATTTTTTTGAGAGGGACAGGGTTACAACAAATAAGTGAATGTATGCTTATGGAAGTGTCTAGCTCCTGAAATGAAAAGATTTGCTACTAAGGTTTAGTGAACTTGGAAATTATTTGTTGGAAAACCTGCAGCAGTGGAGAGTTTTGGGTTGTGGGGTGTTGTGTAGTTCTGTTTTCTTTCATTTTTTAGGGTGGAGGTGTGAGAGAGTTTTTTGTCTCTAAGCTTAGTCATCAGATTTTTCACTTGTTTCTTGGATTGTTCCTTCAGGGTCTTTGCTGCCTCTGAACAGCAGATCTTAGATTAGTCTTTTGAAAGCTTCAGCAAAGGCAAAGTGTTGGACAGGATGTCTGTCATTTTCAGGAGAGAGATGGGAGTTTTTAACTGCTCAAAGCATAGATCTTCCTTAGAGGAACTGTATTTTTTAATATTAATTTTTATTTTAAGGGTAAGGCACAAAATGAAAGGTAGAGTCTGAAAGGCAAATGCAGACACAAGTGTAGTAAACCGAATCAATTTGCTTCCAATTACACCAGCAGTAAAATAGCTATGAGTATTCAAAAGTACTATTTCAAATTCATTTAAAAAACGAAAATCTGATTTGCAAGACTCTGCTCTATTAAACAGGCTTAATGTGTGATCATTTGTATGAAGTGTTTTGACTGCTTCTGAATGTTTTACTTTTTTGTCTTGTTTTTGGCAGCAACTTGAATTAGTGGAACCAAGCGGCTGGATTCATGTTCCTTTAACAGATACTCATAAGAAGCCTATTCGCACATTTATGATTCAGATTGCAGTTCTAGCTAACCACCAAAATGGAAGAGACACTCACATGAGACAAATCAAAGTGTACACCCCGGTGGAAGAGAGCTCTATTGGTAAATTTCCTAGATGTACAACAATTGATTTCATGATGTATCGCTCTATAAGATAAAATTTCTTAGTGACTAATAAAGGAATTTTTTGATGGCAGCATCATGGCTTAAGTATTCAAATACTTAAAGAGCAGGATTTACTTCAGTGTAATTGTATCTTTGTGTTTATACTTTGTACAATTTTGAAATAAAGATATCTTGTATTATAGTGTATCGTAGTCTGTAATTTTGCATTACTTTTGCTTGGAGCCTTTGAGTGCTCTTGTACTATTTGAGAGCAAAGAAACCTGGGAACATACTTGTGACTGGGAATCAATAATTGATATAATATAGTTCTTTTTTTAAGATTATTCCCTAATCATCATGTATGGAAACAGTTTGTTCTATAGTGTTACTATTAATTCCTTTACTTAAAAGTTGCTCTTAGTATTTTTAACAGATAGGAAGACATCACCAGTAGTATTTTCCCATCATTAATATTAATGTGTTGTACCCTTTTCTGTATAGGTTTTTTTTTCTGCTTAATGACTGTCTGCATGGGTTTAGCCTTCTTTGTAACTGCAAGTAGATCACAGAATCATATAGTATCTCAACTTGGAAGGGATACATGAGACTCATCAAGTCCAACTTCCTGCTCCCTGCAGGACTACCAAAAACTAAACCATATAACAAGTGTCATCTAGATGCTCCTTGAACTCTGACAGGCTTGGTGCTATGACTACTTCCCTGGGGAGCCTGTTCCAGTGAACTATAAAGCAATGAAGATGACAATGAAGAAAACTGGATCTTTCCCAGTTACTCAATATAGTATATACGTTAATATAGATGTATGGAGTTTAGGTAGTCATCTAAAAGTGGCAGCTGTTCAAATCAGGAGGATAGTTAGAAATGAAAAACATACAATAGCAGTAGGAATAAATCTAGAGGTCCAGTGCACCTTCTAAATACAGAGAACTTTAGTCTTCTAAAGTACCAAGAACTCAAGTGTGTAACACAAGGTAATTTTAGACCTGTGGCAGACTTTCTTTAACAAGTCTTTTTAAAGTAAGGAATTTCTCAAGGAAAACGTGTGCTTTGTCCACTTGCTATGAGTAGAAATATTTAATACCTCTGCTAATGTCTCATAATTTAACTACTAGTTCTTTCGCCTTTTTTAAAAAGTCAATTTTTAGAAGGAGAAGCTGTTGAAGTATAGGGGTTTCTTTTAAAATGATTGGTACTGATCAAGTTTGATTCTTCCTGTTAGTGCCATAAAACTTGATGGTAAATCCAGAGTAATGTCAGCCAATGAAAACTTCTGACATTCTTAATTGTCAGCAAAGAAATGCTAGTAATAGTGGAGGCTCATACAAAATGATACAACATCCTTCAGAGGAGAAAGAAGGTGAAACAGAGGAAAATGGGAAGGTAGCCCAAGAAGGATGAAGATTCAGATATTGAAATTATTTATATACTTAATGAAGTAAGCTGTTATTTACTGAGTAGTTCCGTCCTCTGGCTGAATTCTGCAGTCTTTATAAGGGTCATTAAAATGGGCAGTTTTTGATAATGAACCTTCTAGAGAAGTCCATGACTAGCCCAAGTTCTCTAGGTGTGGATTCAGTCATTTCACAAGGACCTTAATGTTGATGCATCAGCGGGATTCCTGTTCAGCAGCAGCTGGTTGAACTCATGCTTTTCACCAACTCTGATTCAGTGGATTTTTTTACATAGTGTCAACGAGTTGTATGTTCCTATTCACTTACTTAAAACAGAGTTTGTATTTTTGATGTACCACTTCAAATTTTTATAAAAAAACCCAACCAACAAAGCCCCTGGTTTTATCCAGTTATTTTGTTGATTAATAGATTTTTAAGAAAGGCATGCAATTTTTCTGCTTTTCTCCAAGAAGGTAAGATTGCAACTGTGCATTCTAGCTTTGTATTGTCAAGCCACTGTTACCTGTTTAATGATTCTACCACAGATAATTCTGTGGTAATTCTGAACTCTGGTCAGCAACACTTAGAATATTTTGATTCAAAAAGAGTTTGAAGTATTCTTTTCTCTTACATGTCTCTCTATTTATTACATACTTCAACTATATATGCATTTCTTTTCTCATCAGTTCACAAAAGATCAGTCCTTGAAATGGACATGAATACATTCTGCATGAACCATCCCCCAGAATGGTTCAGGTAGGAGTCCAAGGGTTGCATAAACAATTCAATGTGTCCAGGTTATTTCAAAGCAGGACCCATTATTTTTAGGTTAATTAAGTCAAATATTGCTCTGTGACAAATATCCAGAAGAACAGACCTGTCAGTGCAGTCTTGTTCATTTCTGCCCTGCCTCAGTAGGCATATTTTTTGCAGGGCTTCTGTGTCCATGTGGGATTGTTGCCAGTATTTGTCTGCAAAATTTGCAGTTGTTTTTCTCAACAGTGTAGTTGAATAAGCTGAAACTTAGTGTGACTATTTATCCTACTACTCTGAAATAATAGATGGTGCTTAAGTGGTTTAAAGAAGCTATGATATCTTTCAAATTAAATTTAATGCAGACTTTTAGTAGATGCTAAGGTATATAAGGCTCTTTAAAGGCTAAGGCTGTAGTTACACTTTATTCTTCTATCAGTAGCATGTCCATTCTGAAGCTGCATATTCCAGTATTTTGTTTCTACTTTATTGCAAGAAATTAACATCCCCAATGGTTGAGCCTCTTCAGGTGCTTTCATGGCTGTTCACTAAACTGCGTCTGTGAAAGTTAGATCCTTGGTACTTCCCTAGCCCTTTAAAATAAGTATATTCTTAGTAATGGTGGAAGCAAGTAATCTGGTGAGACCGAGGGTGAATGGTGAGTCATGACGATGATGGTGAGAGTAGATTAAAAGGAGAGAGTACAACCAGTAACTCCTTCAACTCTGGTTGACAAAATACATATGACCGTGCCTGAAAGGCAGCTACAGTTTGTGTCTTGCTCTTTGATATTCACTGTTACTTGAAAACAAGTGCAGTGGCCATTCTAAATCCATCTTTAACCTTTTCTATGGTGTTTCATAACAATTGTAAATACATGTGTTGGTATTTAGTATCTGTGCAATTACATTTGTTTTTTAATCGTTTCAGTGGTAAGTCACAGAAGGCTGCTGGTTTTAAAATTATAAATCCTAGAGGACAGTGTCTGAAAATAAAGCAAGTTACTGCCTTTGTGTATTAATATAGTGCTTGGTATTTGAATTTGAGATAAGCAAACTGGTCTGCCAAACCATGGCAGGAAGTTCCTGCACATACATTGTGTTTAGCCTCTACATTTTTTGTTGTTCTTTTCTTTCAGGCACATAACTGTCTGGGATCTTTTCACTTGAAAGAACAGTCTCATGTGATGAAGCATCAAAATTGCTGAGCATACACATTTTTCTAAAGACAGGGTTTGAGAACAGGAAGTTCTTGTAATGTTAATTTAGCTAAAGCTTATATATTGCCTAGCCACATGGTCCTTTGGAAGGTGTCAACAAGTGCTGTAAATTAGTTAGCTGTTAACTTGTGCTAGAGATCTAAAACTGCAAACCTAAGGAAAAGCCAGAATGAGTTACCTTTACAGTGAAAATTCACAAAAATAAATATGCTTAGACTCATGTATAAATAGTGCTGATACTAGAACCATTTTGATGTTGATAATGAATTTGCAGGGTTTTAGCTCAATGCACTTGTCTCTCATATTCACTTCCTGCTCAGTGTCAAAAAAGTAATTTCCTTTGCATGTTTTTACAATATCTTGCACTCTAAACTATTTCATTTTGTTTTGCCCCACATGCATACTTTGGCTGCTGTTTGGAAGGAGACAAATACTGAGAATCTGTAGTCTTTAGTATGCCCAAGTTTCCAGTTTCTCAGTAGAAATGTATAAAGAGCTGTATCTATAAAGAGCATAAAGTCAGCAATTGACCTGTTCGCCCTACAAGGTGGTTTTAGAAATGTTAACTTCTATGAAGAGACAAGTTGTCAAATTCTTGCCAGCTTAAAGGACTTCTTTTTTTTAATAATGAGCAAACAAGACTGGTTCCTCAAAGTGAGGAGGAAAAAATAATGAGATAGTCACAAATCTGGCTTGCAAAGAATTATAACTCTGCCTCAACCTTAGGGTAGTTATGTGAATATTTTGGCTTGCTTCTCCAAATATGAAATAATGTGTACTGATTACAAGGACAACTGATATTAGATAATTTTGAGCTATGACAAAAAGGGAGCTTTTATAAAACTTAAAAAAAATTACAAGGTAAATGCTTATAAAGAAACTTCTTAGATATTTGCCAAAAAGAAACATAATCTTAGCATTTGTTTTAGGGAGCTGACTACTAACTGAAGATACTAAAAGTTTGTAATTTAATTCAAATCAGTAGTGTGTCTGATCTAAAGGTTTTAGACAGGGGAAGAGAGGTTAGATTTGTATTCAATAATGGCCAGTACTTAGGGCTAATGAAGGTACAACACTTTCTAAGTAACTGTTCTTATTAAAACAATGATCTTAGCAGTATAACATGGGTATGTCAATATGTGAACGATGCTTTGGCTGTAGCAGTATCAAAATCAGCTAGTTTGTCAAGTAGCAAATATCCAAGAAACTGAACTAAGGGAGTTCAGAGTTGTTTGTTTCTTAAGCATGTTAAAACTCGAGCTGTATGCTGAATGGTGTAAGTGACAGTAGAGGTAGCCAGGAGGACACAGTTTTCTTTGATGGCCTGTTCTGACCATACCTCAAAATATGATTATAGTCCCATGGGACAAATGGAGGAAATACAGAGGTATTTGTAAAAGTTAGTAAGGCATGAACTTTCTCTTTTGTTTAACAATGAATTACAGAAAAATTCCAAGTTAAGACTCTATAGCCTGCTTTGCTTTTTTGAAAGCACACTCTGGTAAGTGAACAAGCATTTAGTTGTTTTCTGTTAAAGTTTATGGAATAGTGCTCAGTTTTAAGAATATTGGTTTAGGTCCTTTTGCATATTGAATTACAGGTACTTTTGCATCTTAGGTTTTCACATTTGTTTTATTGGACAGCCTAGTAATGTAATCTCATTATGGCTTTAGCTCAATCTTTTAAATTTGGGGGTTTTTTACATTTTCTTTATTTGCTAATATTAAAGAAAAAGAGAATTGCAAGTTGGCAATTTTCTAACTTCAGGCAAGGTATGAAGGTATATCCTGAGCTTTTGTGTTTAATTGTTCTGTCAAAAACAGAATTACAGGGTAGATGAGAAATGAAAGGTAGGAATAATTTTGTTTTAACTTGTGCAACGTGGAGGTTTGGCTTTTTTCCCCTCTATTGTAGCTGGAGTATTTTGCCTCACTGTCAAAGCAGGCAGCAATTTATAGTCCTAAATAGACTCACTGGAAAGGCATAAATAACAGACTATTAGTATATTATGTGTGAGTTGCTATGATTAGTTGTATTATTTAGCAAATATCTCTCCTTTATGACTGGATTGTGTTCTCCATGCCTTTTGTCATCTAAGATGTCATTGCTAAGTAGTCTTTTTCTCTTGTAAGAGGGACACCTCAAATCTTGAGTAGTATGAAATGAAGGTAATATTGAAATAAATGAGGGACAAAATGAAAGATGTATTTGTTCTAAGAAATCATGGCTTGGCAGTGATCTGAATCATCACCTTAAATAATATAGTAAATTAGGGGGTTTAAAACTTATTTTGAAAGATAACACACTAGGCCTTTCTGCTTCACTGAACAGAAATTTGATTCCTAGCATAAACAAGAAAGCCTTTCTTTAATTTAAACCTCAGCTTAATTCTCCTTGTAGATACTAAGAAGATGAAGATAACTGAGTGACCAGAATCTTGAGAAACTCATGTTGGAATGAATGACATTAACTGTTTTGACTAAGTAATGTCTGTGTGTCTTCTCTGTACTGCAAACAAAAAAGTCAGATGACAGGAGAGGCAGAAAGAGATATTTGATGTTCCTGGTTTCTGAAATGGAGAAGAGCAAAACATTTATGTTTTGCTTAAGCTCACACAGGGAGTCTCTGGCCGAGCTGGAAGTTGAAGCTGTATCTCCTTTGTCTATCTTCTCTTTCACTATGAAGCAGATTTTGAGATTTTACTATTTTAAAGACAAATTTTGCTGTAACGAAATTTCTCTATGTAATTTCATTTTAAAGTTTAAACTGTGTGGTTTGCTGTTCTAGCTTAATCTGTAGGGGAAATACTTATGCTGACGCAGTGTCTGTAGGTGCACAAGTGAAGTTTTTCAGTTGGTGCCTTAGTTCTTGGCTTTGTCTTACCAAAAAGGCTTAGTGTAGGAGGAAAGGAAAGAGCAATAAGCTACCTTATATTTTTTTGTATGGGGTACTTGCCATGAGATTGATGCTAGCTTGCAGTCTGGCTCCAAGATCTGGGTACAGGCCATTTTCCACTTTTTGGTGTGAATGTACGATATTGGACTTCCATTGATTTTTGTTTGGTTTTTTTTTAGTAGCTACTCTCTACATTAGACTTCAGATGGCTCTCACCCAGACCCTCAGCTAGTTTGAGTAACCTACTTAAAGCATCACTTGCGGGCAACTACAGAATTAGGCAGCATCTTTACAAATAGACATTCTTCTAGGCTGTGGGGTGCTTGGAGCTCTAATTCAATTTGGTTATTGCTAACCAAATGTGAAAACTTTCAGACTAGATGTTTGCTGAACAGTGGGCAGGTAGTTTTCTGAGAATTGAAGGCTTAATAAGACACGAAGTATGAGAGATCAGGAACAGAAGTGTTACTCTTGAGACTTGCTTTTTGTCATCTGTGCTATAATAGCTTAGTAATTGAAATATGATTTAGGCTTGAAATCTGTTTATACTCTAGAGAGAGAGCCAGATGGCTGCATTGCCAGTACTGATTAGCAGAACCCCACCAACTTAATGTGTAATAAATGAAGCAATGGAAGAGACTGAAGGACCATGGAGAGCGACCAGGTCATCCCCTCACCTGGCACCAAGTGAGCCCATCTCTGGCAGCTTGAAAAGCCCAAACCCACACTCTCACAAAGCAATAACCAGCAATAACTGTAATTGTCTTGAGTCAAGAACTGCAGGGTGCTCCGGCAATTTATACCACCGCCTTGTCAATTAAGTTGGGCTAGCTATGGGGCGGAGTGCCAGAGTGCCAGTTGAAGTGAGTCAGGGTGACAAGACTGGACCTAGTAATTATAACTGAATCACTTCACATCTTATGAGGAAAGAAGGAATATCAAAAGCTAGTATAATAGACTTATCAGGAAATCCTGAAGACTTTAGACATTGTCAGCCATAAATGTCTCTTTATTTCAAAATGACCAGTGGGTTTTTCTATGACTCCTGTTTTCAGGATGGATCTGGTTTAGTAATAAAAAAATCACAAGAGTTCATGCTATGCCGGGTCTAACTAAAGGAATAATTGGTCATCATTGCTGTTACTGTGTTTTGGTATGTGAAGGAATTATGGAGGTAATTTTTAGTGGATATTTTTTTTTTAATTTACCATCCAGCTCTGCAGCTTTAGTAGAATGTATCAGAATTCTCTGGGATCATTGGAGTGACCTCAAATTGACATGAGTGTATGCTTGCCTACATGAGGGAAATGTAGACTTGGAGCTCTGAAGAGTACATGGTTATAATGTGCAATAGGATGCTATGCTTCAAGAGCCTGACTTGTTTAATCAATGGTAGCCTTTAGGCTCTTATTCCTAAATTGTGGAATTCTATGTAAACTCTTATTCAACATTGATCAATTTATTACAAGAATGCATTGCATTCCTTTGCATGTATACATGAAAATAGCAGTTTATTTCATATTTATCTACCACATTATTTTACTACTTTAATTAGATACAATAGGTTTTTGCTGGCGCATGAAATAATAATCTAAATGCAATGAAAGTGTTCGTATTATTAAGAATATGTACACTGCCCTCCAAAGACAGAATTGTGGAGGCTTCCAGGCAAAGGTGTTGGGTGGTCTGCTGTTGGTTTGGAATACTGAAGTGTTCTGTTTTAGATCAGAAAGGTGTTAAGGTGCTTTTATAAAACTGTATAAACCATCATTAAACATTGTTCATTGAAGTAAATTTTAAGTAATCC
This sequence comes from Apus apus, assembly GCF_020740795.1. NCBI lineage: Eukaryota > Metazoa > Chordata > Aves > Apodiformes > Apodidae > Apus > Apus apus. Next base: position 56,140,124 of record NC_067285.1, on the reverse strand, counting down.
TTCACGTGATATACTTGCTGTAGTTCCAGGCTGACATTTCAACAAGCTGTTTTATGTCAGCTTAACAATTACCTGTGACAGTTTCTCCATTTGCACCAAAGAATAAACATTACTTGCAGCCAGTCAACAGTATTAGCGCAGTTTAGTTTAATGGAAGACGGAAAAAAAATGCCAAGTAATGAAAACGATGCTAATACTGGATGCTGCTAGAAGATATAATCCAGACCTAATTATGTATAAAATGGGAAAGTAAATTTGGGATCACTGAAAGCATTAAATATCTGAGCTCTGATCCCACTGAAGTGAATTACCGCTGTTAATTATGGTAGGGAACAGTTAAGCCAATATTTAATACTTTAATTCAAGTAAATTAAATAGGATCAGTGACTTTCCAGTTATGCAGATAAAAACAGGCTGACTTTGAGCAGTTTTGAAAGTATCTTTCTTGACTGCTTCTTTCAATATACAATACTCTTTTTGGAGTAAATTCCAGACAAATGCAGTATAGCACTGAACTTGCTGTTTGTTGAAATGAACAAGTGCTATAATGATAAGTGATGAATTTATGAAAAAGTAATGTCTAGGCTTTTTAATTAGTGTTTTATGAAAGGAATTGTCTTCTGCATTTGTACATTTCCCTTAAAGATGTTTCTCACTCTGTAGAAGCTGATTAGAAATTTCAAGTTAAAGGTGAACTATAAACTTCCTGATCTTTCACAAAGGTATAATTTATCTGTTTTTCTGTACAACTGCTTCAAGTTGCTGTCCTGCTGCCATTGAAGATTATGTTGTGAAAGAAAAAGGTGTAAATTCTGGTGCTTCAGGGTAGGATCTTTAGTCTTAAATTCAGTATTAAAGCTTATTCTGCTTTTAAATAAGACTAGTCTTAAATATATCAAACATTATGCTTTATCTGTTCTACCCGTTGCAGATATTATTTCTGATTATTTGGCAGGTGACAGTGGAGAATTACATCACTTTCTAGAGGTACATTTTCCATTGGAAAATTACCAATGTCATCAGTAATTTAAAGGGGCAGGGATTTAAACTGAAATCCTAGTGGGTGGAAATAAATGCTTACAGGCTATTGTTAATCTTCTAGTAGAGTGTGCTAATCTTTCAATGTGAGTTATGTATATGTTCATCATGTTTAATTTTTTAATCCTTTCATGTATTGAAAAACTAGGAGAGAGTCTTTTTTTGTGTTGCTTCTCAGCTAAGTTTCAAGTTATTCTATGTCTTCCTAGCATGTAGATATGTAAACATCAGTGGAAGCACATGTACCACATCTTGCTGTATCCTACAGTATTTTCATACTTTTATTCAATGCTTTTTTAATTAATGTAGGTAACTGAAAAGTGATTCTTATATTATTTTTGTCTGCTTTCCTTACCTCCCTTTTCTTCCTCCAGTAGCAATTTGCTTTTGATTCTTTCCTGTCTGATTTTTTTCTGTTTCTCAGATTTTATGAAGGTATTTTATCAAGTAGTCATATTTCTGAAAGGAAATAATTTGAGTATACCTGAAAAAAGAGCACCTGATTGGTATTTACCAACAAAGTGTTTGTGTCATCCTTGGGTGTCTCAGAAGCACTATTTTCTGAGTATGTAATTCACGTCAAATACCCGCTTAGACTTTTTTCTCCAGATGCTGTAGTTTTTGTTTCTTCCAGATATAAGAATTAATTGTGCTCTCATCCTTACAGAAAGCAAGGGGAACCTCATTAGACCAGAGGAACAGTGTAAATGAGGAGAGTCAGGTCTTGCATATTAAATGAAAAAAAAAAAAAAATAGTTTGCAAAGATTGCAATGAAAATGGTTTATCTATGTTGTAAGAAGTGGAGATTATTTACATTGTTTGTGCAGTCCTCTTGTTCTCATAAATTATTCTGTAGTCTTGAGGTTAGTATTCTTTTTTCCCCACCTTGTTTTTAGGAATGAATCAAAATAGCATAGTGAAAGGAAGTCTGTTACCTCTGTCTCATCTGGAAATTTGGAAAGTATAGAGTGTATGAGACGAAGTATTGCAGAAAAGGGAGGACATGTTTTTTTGATCAAGACAGATTGCTGTACTGGAAAGTTGGACTCCATCTTTACCTTTGCACACAACTGTAGTGAAGTCCCTTGAATCTCTTCATAGATGATCACTGATTGTCTGTTTCTTGGAGGATTTACTCTGAAACCCCTGATTCAGATTTTCTGAAGTACTTGGTGTTCTCAGATGTTGCTGAAGGCAGAGGTTTGCTTGCATTTTCCATTCTATTCCATGACAGAGTTAACCTATTTAAAAAATAGTTACATAATATTTGAATGAAAACCAATGTAATTCACTTATATTGGAGACAGTAGTCATTTCTGTGGTTTCAGGTGGCAGCCCTAAATTTCTTGGTCTAGAAGTCATTATCTGTAGGCCTCGGTTCATCCATTTGCGTGTAATTTTTCTTCCCATCCTACTCAAGCAGCACAATGATGAGATTGTTGAGGTGAGAGGATAGGAGAGAGATTTTTCTGCTTTTCATTATTGTCAAGCCAGCCCAAGGATACAATACGTGGAAGCAGCTACTATAGCAAAAGGTTGACTTTGCCCTGTAGCTTCACACGAGATCGTGTTCAGGATTATTCTGTGGGGTGTGTGCATGCTTAGGCTTGGCCAAAATCAGGCAGATTTATGTAAATAGTTATAGGTATATCTTCTATTCTCTGTCCTTTCTCATCTAATTTCAGAAACTACTGTAAAGCACTACAGTGCAAAGTTTCCAAATAAAAGATTAGGAGAGTATTTCTCTGGAATGGCTGAATAGTTTTGACTGGAGTTTTCCAAAGTAAATTCAGCCTGAGGCAGGCAGCTGGTATGGGAAATTTCAGCTGAAAGAGCTGCAATTTGGCTAAGTTTTCAGAAACTCAGAAGAGATTTGTGAGAAACTTAACCCTCGGTAATGTTTCATGTTTCATCAAATACTATATTCTGGGTAATATGCTTTGTCACTTTGGGAGGACCTTCCAATTTGATTTAAAATTCATTCTCTATAGTAACTAGCTAAGCTTCAGTATAGGATAAGAGCTATTTTAATTTGGAGTTCAGAGAGTCAAAGAGTTTACAATAATTCATTGACTGCCCCAGGTTGGTTGAAGTAGCTTTCTAAATAGGTATAATCTATTGGGGGCATTTGTATTGGAAGTATCTGTTCTTTTATACTGGCTTATAGTTTACCCCAGGGATTTGTGCTAGAGCAGCTCTGTCACAGAGCACTGTCGTTCTCTTAGAGAGTTTTAACCTACCACCATTTGTAGCACCGTGCTGTGAATCCACTTCCCTAGTGTGGAGTCCGTATGGTAATAAAAGAAGAAAAGTACATTCCTCCTGAGTGTCCTTAACTACTTGTGTGAGCCAGATTTATTCACACTCCTGTTTTTCAAGCTCTGTCATTATAAAACTTTTCTTTCTTCTTTCTTACCTCCCTCTCCCCCACTTTTCCCTGGGTTTAAGCCCAGGCTTACCTTTGTTACTGCAGGCCTTTTTTGGCTAATTGATGGTTCTTGATTCCTAGTGTATTACCTGCTCAAACTATTAAAAAATCCTGTCATGTGAGGTTCTATCTGCTAGATAGATGTTCCCACCATTTTTACACTCTCGAAGTACAAACCTCACATACTTATCTAGTCTGCAAATACAAGACTTAATACTTCATATTAGGACTACCAGGTGTTTCTAAACTCAGCTTTCTAAATTCAAAAGTTCTGCTGAAGGCAAGGAAGTAATTGACAAAAACAAATCTGATTATTTGGAGCCTTTTTGTACTCTAGTGGTCCTGAAGCACTCAAACCAAAATGAAAGCAGGCAAAAAATTAAAAAATCTCAGTTCATCTTAGGAGATAGTTAAGGCATAGAAAATTCTCATCTATTTCTTGTTAGTTCTGATTACCATCTGGATGGATGAGTTGGGATAGAGGAGTGCTACCTCAAGACAATCTGTTAATTGTATTTAATTTTTTTCACACACCTGTTTAGCAGTTTGCTGAAGACTGAGCACTGTCAAATTAACTGATTAAAATAGTGAATACCATGGGGTGAGCAGGAGTTGATTATTACAGCTCATTGTCAGAGCTGCATTTAAGCTGTGTGGTTCCTGACTGCAGCAGTTTGGAGGCATTGTGTGGTTTCTAAACATGACTGAGCAAAACAAAATAATCTATTGAAGATTATGAAATACAAAAGACATAGGGCATAAATTGCTGGAGATTTCTGTACTGTTGGCTGAAATACCATTACCTGCTTGTCTTCTTAACACTCTTCCCTCAGCACTTGCTTGCTGGTGTATTGGCCTATACCAGTTTCTATTTAGGAGCAGGGTGATGTCAATCCCTAGCAAGATCAAAGAACTTTTGCTTGGAAAAGGAGGAAAGGATAAAGAAAACAAATCTTGGAGTGAGGATACAGAGGATAACAAATGTGATAAAAGGGGAAGAGGTGTTAGGGTTCAAAGTGTCAAAGATGGAAAAACAAGGAACCAGAGGGAATGCTGTTCAAAGCACCCTAGCACACTAGAAAGTGCTTGAAAATGTCTAAGGACCCAGTGGATACTTCCCAAGGGCTCTGATCAGGGACAAGTTGTTGAACTAAATGGACTCTGTGATTTTACATGATGCTGCCACTTATACATTCTTTGGCAGTTTTAAGTTCTTAAGCATTTGGCTGTTGGCAAAATTTGCCTAGAATGTGAAGCCAACTGAGAGGAGAAATATTGTGATTTGAGAATTAAGCACTGGTTTTCTCTAATCCCAAAAAGCAAACTTTTGAAGGAGGACTATGTTTAAGAAAGGGGAGGGGAAAAAGACCCTAACTGTTTTCTCATCACAGTACACTGAGAAAATGTTTAGACTGATACATAACCTTCATAGTGTTATGTTCTATAAAACTGGCAAGAGCTTAGTTCTTAGTCTGAATGCTCTGCTTGTTTTGAAATTTAAATAATAAACAATTTATATATGTATATATTTTAGCTTAAAATCACATTTTGTCGGATTTGGCTGTTAAAAGCTTATGGTGGAATCAGCACTCTGTCCATCTAGTGAAAATACGAACAGGACCACACAAATGCTTCCACTATGTCATTTCTTTTAGTGCTGTTCCATTCAAATAAACTCCTTGCCACAAAACTTACTTGTCATTTCCCACTTCTCAATAATATCACAACTAGCTTAGTTTCTGAAGCTTTTCCACTTCTAGCTTTGGTATCTACTTGAATTTATTTGCAGATCCCTTTAAGTAACAAAAACTATGGTTGTATTCTTATTCAGCTTCCTTGATTCAAAACTACTTTTTGTTTCATCTGATAATTGAATTCCTCCCTATTTTTTTTTTTTTCAAAGTATGATAATAATTCTTTAATGTGTTTTCAGAACTCCTGAGGTTTTTCTGAGTTACTTTTCTGAAGGCAAGTGCATAAGTAGGATTTGTTTAGAAAGCAGAGAAACTGGTTTATTAGGGAAATATTTTATGATTTCTGCTTCATATGCATGGATGAAAATTCACAAAATTTCTTTGAGTGTTGCCTTAAAACTCAAGAATATAGGTATTTTCTTTGGCTTTACATAATCTTCAGAATGGGTAGACGGAGTTCTTAAGATGCTCTCTGTAAGACTCAACTGAGTCATCATGATTCAAAGGTGGTCTCCTGAATGATAAGAATACATTAGATTGGTGTCCTAAAAAAGCTATAATTCTATTCTGGTAACAATACACAGTGAAATATTAGGTGTTGTTAACATCCTTTAAAGTTTTTGTGTTACACATTATTGAGGATGCATTTTAGTTTGCAAGTCGACTTCCCTCACCTCTTAAAATCCTCAAATCAAATAACAGTGCTCATTTGCTTCTACAGTTGTTGAATACTTACAACATTTTGTTGCATTTTTCTATGCAGTTAGTTTCCAACACCTTCTCTTAGTTTACAAAGGTGTGAATAATCTACATTTACATGCACTGCCAGTAGTGTTCACAAGCTGGCAGGCAGGTAGCACTCGCTCACAGGGCTGTGCTTGAATGCATCACTTCTGCTATGCTCTTTCTCTACACTGTGCCAACAGCTGAGAGAGCTGTGAGTTTTCCCTACACTCACATCTTTCTGGCTGATTGTCAGTCAAGGCATGCCAGCTGCACCAGCCAGTAAAAGCATATAGGAAAAATAAATTTGTCATAGGAAAAGTACAGAAAAGTGATGACTTTCATGCAGGATTACAGTAAAGGCACTGTTAGGTTGCACTTTGCTAATGCTGAAAAAATAGCTTCCAAAATCAGGGGGTTTTGTCAGTGATAGTGTGCACTCAAAGGGTTAGGACCAAAACTTGTTTGTTTTTTTTTTTAAAACTGCTGTAATGTAAACATTTTTAATGACTACGAGTGGATGAGACAACATGATATCATTGTGCTGTATCATTCTCAATGAATTCTATGTAAATAATAGTAAAGGGACGTGCTGGCTGATGTGCAAGAAGATAGAAGAGATGTGTGTAACAAAAATTGTTTGATGAACTGCACTTTCTACAGTGGTTTATTCATTAGGTCTCCAAACAGCATTTTTCAGTGTATTTATATTGTAATATAAAATAATAGAAAGTACAATAGTGGTTGAAGTGCATTTGTGACTGTTAAAGAAACAGAGGGGTTTTAAAATTTTTTCCCTACACACCATTTCCTCTTGTTATTATAGGGAGGGGGAATCCAGCAGGCTCTTTTTCTGTAGAACTGAACTTCTACTTAGAAATTACAGCTTCAGGATTTGTGTAATTGTTTTGTGTCTATTCTTCCAAAGAACTTTGCAGAACCTGTGCAGAAGGCATTGTGATATAGCATGCTTTGTTTTATGCTTAAAGTTGCTTAGTCTTGGCATAATAATCTAAATAACAACAGATTGCAACTTTTATTACTCATGTATGTTTAGCAGATTTGGTCTCATGAAAGTCAGTAGCACAACTAAAATAATGCTCACAATATTTGTTAGAACCATCTTAAAGAGCTGTTGCAAGTGTGTCAATTATTTAGCTAAAAGACTTATGTCAATCTCATTAATCTGTATTTAATATATTCACATATTAGAGATGTCATTTCTAGCCGTTGCTCAAGACTTACTCTGTGTGGCAGAGATGGCTATCAAGTAGGAAGTTCTTTTTATTGCACGGGAAATAAGGAGTACAGGTCATAGAATGGTGTAATTTTCTGAAGTTCAAAGAGTATAAAATGTGCAGAACATTATGGGGGCTTAGCTTTGACCTTATGGACAATCTTGTCAAAACTTGCAGAAACCAATCTGTACCAAATCCAAAGACTGTATTTTCCATTCTTCTCAGGAGGCTTACAATACCGAGAACTCTCAGGAGTAGGAGTTTTCATGGGAAAAATATTCCCTCCATGGCAGAAAGCTAACAAAGTCTGACTTCTTTTATACCTGCTATCTTCCCAGTCCTGGTATAAGGTAAGAAAAAGACTATGATGAGAAACTCTTTAATAAGACAAGGGATTGACGCTGGTAAATTGCACCATGTCAACTCCTTTCCTGGTGTGAGATCCCTAATCAGTTTTAATCTAATTATAGAGTCACCTGTTGTTCCATTAGTTGAATGTGTGTAGCACATAGCAGATGTCTATCACTGAGAAAGTTACATATAGGAAATAAGCGAAGAGAAAAATAATTTATGTGATACAAAAATATAACTAATTTTGAAAGTAATATGAAAAATAATAACATTTAATATAGGATACTCTGGAGGTTGTGTAGTTTATGACACTTTCTTTCTTGAGGAGACATTGCTCTTTTGTCTTCAGAAGTTTCTATTAATGGCAAATCAATTTTGTTCAGTTGATCAGAGGATCTTCTCAGTGTGCTTATCATGCATGGGAGGTGAACGTAAGACTGCCAGAAAAATGCTCTGTTTTGCTATATTTTGATGGCCCTTCAGTTAAAGCTATCTCTTTTTCCACTATAATTTAGAACTTGGCAGAAATGCTATATAAAGTAGATATAACAAGAGTGGATCGATTTCTTCATCTTTTGGAATGCAGCTTAGGTGAACAAATGTACCAGAAAACCTGCATTGATTTTTCTCTGGGCTCATCTGAGCCCTGTGAAGCCCCTGGATCTTAAGTTATTCCCACGTTTGTATGAAAGCTCCGGCATAGATCACAAAGTTGATTTAGAGGCTTTAAATCCTGTCCAAGAGCTGTCCTCTATTTCCTAAGATACTTTTTTGATCTCCAGAACACCCACTCTGTTATCTGGCTATATCAAAAAACCATAGGACCTGTATTTTCACTGGTTCATATCCTCTGGATATCTGTGGAATCACCCACATCTGTTTTTAATTAGCAATTATTATGAGTCACAGGTGTGTGTTCATGAAAAAGAGCAGAGGAACATATTCTACTCTAGTTGTTTGGGCATGTCTTTAGGAATGGTGGAAAATTGGGTTCTCTTCCCTGCTCTGGTCCAATGTGTATTTCCTTCAAGTAGGTCAGTTTAACATGAAAAACCAAGCTATATTCCTTCCTTTAATTTCCTCATTCTTGCATCCTGTCTGATTTGCCACACAAGTGATAGATGTGTTCAGACCATTCACAATCAGAAAAGTTAGTGAACTCTGACCTTGCATGTTGGTGGTGGGTGATGGTCTAAGGAGACCGAATTCCACAGTAATCAAGCTCAAGGGCAGGGTCCTTCTCAAGGAATGCTCCTTCCTGTAGGCCAGAGTTAGGTGTTTAAGAGCATATCTACACCACTGTCTCATACTCTGGCCTGGCTCTGTCTGTGCAGCAATCCTGAAGCTGTCAGCACTGGAAACCACGATGCAGATACAGGTGGTGTGGATTTGCTTGCTGGAATTCTGTTAGTGTTGTGTAAACATACTCAAGTTCCAGGAGAAAAGCAAATCCTTCTTCAAGGCATTTGCTGTAGACAAGCCTTGCTCAGGCCCAAGCTCAACTTGCTTCCTTTGAGGACTCTTTTCTGGAATGCCTGTATCTCACCAAACACTGCCAAGGGAACTGGAATAGCCAGCTTGGGACTGTGGTTTTCAATGAGTGGCAAAACAATGAAGTTTTGGGAGCTGTTTCAGTGAGTACCTTCTGTGATAAAGCTCTGCTTCTCTGTGAAAGCCCTGTGACATTGCATCTTTATGTTGATTGTGAGTCAGGCTCAATGTTGTTGTCTTGCAAGCTCTGGTAAGCTGTGAGAGTGAGAATAATTTGAATTTTCCTGGCCCTTTTTTTATTTAGACCCCTAAGGAAAGATGATGTTTTTACAATGGGAGGTGAGACCTGATCTGTAAATGAGAAGGCTAAGCATAGAAGATCCTTCACAAGGATGTATCTTGGAGATGCTCCTCACAGCCCTCTTTGCAGGAGACATATACATTAAAAGAAAGGGAAAACCCCATCATAATGTTAGTGTACAAAACTGCTGTGAATTGGAGTGGTAATTTATGGGCCATGCTATTAAAATGTGTTTTAATAGAGCTCATATATTTCTGAGATTACTGTGCTGATGGCTGCTTCTCCAGAAAGGTAAACAATACATTCCTCAAAATGAAATCCTACACAAGTGGATTAAGCACAGATTGTGAATTCCACTTATACTTTAAAAAAATAAAATCTGATTTTTCTTTTGCATTGGCATAAACTGTTCTTGAGCAACTAACAACTTCCTTTCAGCCTACTCCACCCTCTTTTCCTGGATTTCTCATAGTTCTAAAGGGCTGTGGGAATACAGTGAGCCATTTAATCACCAAGTAAGAGCCTTTTAAGTCCCTTGCTATATGAGTTTTTAATGCAGATAAGTGTTTTTTTTCCTGGATTACATGGCTAAATTAGCATGAAGTTACAAACTTATTATCTGTCCTTGCTCTATTATGTACAAATCGAACAAGTCTCAATAATTAAAAAACCACTTTCTTGCTGCACAAGACCTAGCTGCCTGAGATTATATCCTTCAGCCAGTGTGGTATTTAGCTGCTTTACTCATACAGAGTTTGATGTCTTAATACTACTTAGTCTAATTGATATAAGTGAAGAATTCATTCACAGATTTATTTAATATCAATAAAGTTTTAGGTATAATTAGTATTTGGGTGAGCTTCTGCAGTTGTAGGCTTTTCTCGTTCCAATTTTCAACATGATTGTTCCAAAGCTGTACGCAGGCTCTCATCCTATAGAGAAGTGATATTACTAATAGCTGGAAGATTTTTTAATGTTAATTTCCTTACATATGTAGCAGACACTAGGCCTGCAGATAAGCTGCAGGATAGTACTGTGGCATACTGTATGCAGGTATAAAAGCTAAACAGATATTCTCATGTGTGTGTACCAGAGTGACCCCTGTGTCACCTCTTCACACATTCTTCTAAGACTTGTTGCTGGTGAAAAGAAAGGTGATATGGCAAACAGGCATAACAGTCACCAGCTACTGAAAACAGCTCCAATTACTGGTTATAGGTGGAGTGAGATCAAATACTTTCTATTAAAAAACTAGGTTTGCTTCCTTCCTTCAGTTGTGTGAAGCACTGTTGTCTAACAGTTTAGAATTTGGAATCTGAATTAACTGGAGTAACAAACAGTTGTTGAAACTGCAGCACTGAGCTGGTGATGCTACTGGAACTTTTTTTCCCATAAGAGGGCACATCCTTGACTAATATAAGCTGACATAATGCCAGTAAGTCTGGAAATTATAGTGTTTCTACTGCTTAGCAATAAGAAGGCAGAGAATGAAAAGATACCCACACTGTAACTGAACAAACTTTAATAAAGATATCTAATATTCTACTGCATTTTTCAAGGTGTAAAATTAAATATAATAATACGTAGGGTTTTTTTTCTGTTAATGATTGGACTTTGTGATCTTAGAGGTCCTTTCCAACCATGATGATTTTGTGATTATTTTATGGGGTTCTTATCATCCTTCTATACTGTGTGGAGGAATAGAATTATAGAATGGCTATGATTGGAAGGGACCTTAAAGATCATCTAGATCCATCCCCTCTGCATTGTCAGAGACACCTCCCACTAGACCAGGTTGCTCAGAGTCCCATCCAACCTTGTCCTGGACACTTCTAGGGGGACGGGGCATCCACAACTTCCCTGGGCAACCTGTTCCAGAGCCTTGCTAATCTCATGCTAAATAATTTCTTCCTAGTGTCAAACCTAAATCTCCCCTCTTCTGGTTTGAAGCCATTTCCCCTTGTCCTATCCCTACAAACAAGCCTTTGTAAAAAGTTCCTCCCCAGCTTTCCTGTAGGCCCCCTTCATATACTGAAAGTTTGCTATAAGGTCTCCCTGGAACCTTCTCATCTACAGGATGAGCAATCCCAGTTCTCTCAGCCTGTCCTCACAAGAGAGGTTCTCACACCCTCTGATCATCTTTGTGGCCCTCCTCTGGACTTGCCTTTCCAACAGAAAGTGGAAGTAGATTGTTCTCTAGAACTGTAAGTAGTATACAAGCTGCAAGTTGGTTTAGATGGTCTTTTTGAAAGGGAAAGAGAATGACATGAATAGCCCAGAAACTCTCTAAGTCACACATGACTAACTAGAAATGAGTGTGTCTGAGAAATATCACTTATCCATGCCTGTTTCTTTTATTTTTTTGTCCATAAACATTCACCGTGACTTTCAGGTTGGGCTATATATTTGAGCATGTATGTAAGTCATTATGACTCATTTTGTTCTGTATGTAAGAAAAGTATCAGTTTAACTTATTCAGTACAAAAAAATGTCATGGACCCGAGAAAGTATTTAATTAATCACTTGCATTTTAAATCTTTTAATGTCAACAAATGTGTAATGTAAAGCTATTGGTTTGTGTATGTTGCCTTCATCTTGGACAGAAGCTTAATTTGGAACTGCTGGACTGCTGAGAGACAGTCATAACTTTTGCCACTTTGCACTGACATCAAGAGGTGATTAGGAAAGGAGGCACAATGGCAACAGTGCTAAGCTTTTTTACTCCCAAATCAGCCTACTGTTTCCTTGAATGCATTTATAGACTGATGAAACTATGACTAGTCCCAGAATTTTAATTTATTGTGGGAACCATACTGTCAATGATCTGCCTAAAGGATTAAGCAGAGATAACACATTCCCTACAGAGTCCAGCTAGGCTAGCTCCTCAAATTTTAAGACCAGAACTTATTTTATGGGGTCTTACATTGTAATTTTGAAGTGTATGTTGATCTTTCAAAACCATTGAAGGAGAAATGGAGCTTTACCAGTCACAGGCATTGAAAAATATTCAGTCAGAAGTCCCCAAAGTAGATGATGTGAATGCTTCTTACATGAAACACTATTACACCCAGATGTCAGGTAATATTAAACTATATGGTGTTGTAGAGAGCTGTTAAGTGAAACAAAGAGCTTACTTGACTTTGGAAAGAACAAGTTGTTGGGCATTTAAGAAGAAGAGTCTCTAAGAAGAGCTAATCTGGTTTCATTAGATAAGCTGATAAAGGTGGAACTCCTCTTTCAAGGTTTCTTTCAAAATATCATTAAAAAGTTCAGGACAACTTCAATCCATGAAGAGAAAAGATGTGAATTAACAACAAAGAGGATGGAAGTTTTCAGTATTCTAAGATAATATCAGTTCACATAAACTACCAGGCTACAAAGGATTTCAGAGTTTTACAAAGCTTCTGCTCAGCTTCCAGCTGGCAAAAATAACTATCTTTTCAATAGTAGGAAAGGTGGTGGTTATGCTGTTTTGCATTGCAGAGTGTTCCATATCCCATGTTGTGTCATGTCTCAGAGTAGGTCAGTATGAAATCAAGAATGAAAGAAATGAAACTTTGAAGATATTTGTTTTTTCCAGCTCAGTAACTTAATATTTCATCAAGGGCCTCCTGGGAGCTGATCAGAATATGCTGCAATGAAAAGAGCAGCCAGGGAGGAACTCTAATGAGTCCTCAGTATACATTCCTGACTGCCTTCAAACAATTTGGCAGCCATAATTTTTTAAAACATTCCAAGCACTCATCTCTCATTGTCTTTTGTGGTTTGGACAGAGAATTGTTGATTGTTGGACTGGTTTTGAGGTAGTCCCTTGAGTGAAATTGTGGATCCTACCTCACACATTATCATCTACATTTGCATATAATTGAGACATAAGCTTTTTGGCAATCTGCAAAAGGAATGCTGTAGAGCTGTCGTTAAATTTTCTAAGAACAAACACAATAGGAATGCCATCCTAGGATGTAGGTCAAGAATTTGTCCACGGAATATTCTTTACTAAATCCAGTTAAATCCTCTGGAGGTTGTTAGATATGAGGTACAGGAAAGACCTGTATCAAAGACTTCCTTCAGTGAACTAGGGAGAGTAAGATAAAATGGGATTTGGATCATCTTTGTCTTTGCACTTGTTTTTTGAAACTAAAATCATGCCAGGTTGGTTCCTTTTTAATTTTGACTTTTTTTTTATAAGTACTAAACCACCCTCAAAACGAGGGTGTAACTTCTGTAAATAACATCCATGCATGAGTGTGTGTGTGTTGGGAGTGGGGGGTCAGCTAGACAGAGTCAGAAACCACAGAGGCACTTTATACTGAGCGTTGCTTCTGCAGCAGCTAGTAGGGTGAGAGTTGACTTTAGTAATGACTTACATTACATAATACCTCCCATCTCTCTGCAGATGTGTGAGTTTGTTTAAATGTTTTATAAGGTTTTTATTACACTGCTCCTCTGCAGTTGCCAGTTTGGTCACAAAATATAATACATTTTAAAACACCTAATGCTTCAGCTATTCAGTAATTTTCTGATGGAATCCCCAAAGCAATTACAATAACACTGTGTGGCTGAGCTGCTTTTGTTTGGGATGTATAGAATGACAGTTTTAATTCTCTGATCCTGTTCTACAAAATCCCTGTGTTAAAGCAGGCTTGAATGTTCTGTACACTTGTAAAAAACAATTCTCTGTCCCTATTTTTGTGTGTTGTGATACAAGAGCAGGCTGTGTAATGATAACTGGTGCTTTCATACTCTTTTGAGGTTGCCCTGCCTAGCTGATTTTTATAAAAGGAAGTGAATCCCATTTCTTGAAAGAGAAAACCCAACCTTACACTTAAAAAAACTATAAGCAGATAATTTTAAACTAAGTATTTCAAAGACTACTAACAAAAGAAATACATAAGGAAAGCGATTCCGTATTTCCAGTTTCCAATTTCTAGTTCCAGTGAGACAGCTTTCTAGGCTCTGAACCCTGTATGGAAGGCCAGTGGTCAGGTCTTGATTGAGAAGACCCATTTTCCACTTTAAAATCCCTCTCAAAAAGGAATGGCTCCTGAAATGCAGAAGCAGGCAAATAGAGTTTGAGTATTTCAGCAGAGTTGCACTCCTAAGGAACTTGTGTCACTAAGTGGGAGACAGACTGTTGGAAAAAGCAGCCTTAACTTTTATGTGAAGTCTCTGAATCTAGGAAGGTGGAAAGTGGCTGCATTTACAGAACTGTGAGGCATATGAAAATTCTGTACAATTTATTTGCATGATTATTTCTTTAGGGGTGATAGTTAGGAACAGAAACCTTCGGTTTCTGGCTTTCAGACCCAAGTGGAGACCCAAAATTCTACAAGAAGAAAGATGTATGGTTTTCCATATTTACTCTTCAGTGGACTTTCCAGCAGATAAATAACTGTCTTCCATACCAAACTAGATTCTATACTCTTTGCAGGTAACTTGTATTAAAAATATATTTACAAGGTACAAGTAAAAATTCCATACTGAAACACACAAAGCATATCTGTGAAGTGCCAGATTGTTAAAGACATCTGTTATGTAAAACAAATAGTCTCACTTTGGCTTAAAGTTTCCTAAATGGTCTTTGTAATGATAGGCTACTCAAATCAAAGGATGGATTTGTGTCTCAATATATCTAATCTATACCTAATAAATAAATATCTGTCTATTGTTTAGAAACATAAAAGTTGTTTCCCTAACATAGGTCTGTCAATTTTAAAATTACTTATAAATTCCTCAGGTCACCTCAACAATAATAATATTTTACATTTCATTCAGAGGTCACAAAAGGTAGTTTTTTACTAAACAGGAATCACTACAGGGATTAACAGACTGACCCAGCAGGAATGAGAACTTAAATCCATAGACCAAGCTGTATCTCTTGGTCTATTAAAAATTGCAAAACAAAAAGATACCATTTGTTATGGTATACTATTTCATACATTGGATATCTCAAATTCAGCAAAGTAATATCAGATTGGCAGCAGGATGGGATGAACTGCAAGAGTTAATGTGAAATAATGCAGGTTTTTTTTTTTCCTCTGGATCAATAATCACGTGCCTGTGCCCCCTCATGGTATTAGTAAGGTATGAAAGCATTACCCACACATTTTAAACATTTTATGAATACCATGTGTATGTATCTGTGCCAACTAATATTATATTTTGAATAATTAAATTGTGTTGATAACCTAGGTATGATATATTTCAATTTTTATTCTGCCCCTCTGTGAGATGTCTTTTACGTGTGTAAATAGTAATTTGCCATTGGTTTACAGCTAGCTGTTGATTGAATACCTGCGTATTTGTAGAGTGCTCTACTTTGGGGGTAAAGATGGCATCTACTTTTACTTTTTAATGTTAGTGGATAAAACACAATCATCCTTGTGTGGAAAGTAATTGCTAAGATGTTCAGTTCAATGGAGAGTGTAACATAATTCCAAACACTTGGTAATCTGCTGTTTCCCCCCCCCGCCTCTGGAAATGAAATATTAGAAATATCAATCTAGGCTGAGAAAAAATAATTCTAACTTTATTTTAGCCACATGGAAATGGTTCATAAGCAAGGGTGAGATGGGAGATATTTTTCTAAACTATGGCTTTTGTGACTTGGGTGAGGAGTACACGTGTGCTACCTACAGGGAAAATGGCTAAAGCCTGACATACGTTGCTTCCAAGGTGTCAGAACTGAAGGTACTGAACAAAGGTTGTGAAGGCAGAGTTGGTAGCTTGGGGTGGAGACTGGTTTGTGAAACAGATGTGAAGGGAGTGAGATATCCCTATGTAGCTGGTGTATAGTTCAGTGGGAGTTAACTCCAATTGACATAATGGTTGGGAGAAAGCAAGGGCAGAGATTTTTGGCTGATGCTTTATTTTCTTCTTTGTCACTTTGAAGAAAAGAGCCTAATTTTGTTAGAAGCTTTCCTCAATTCAGAAAGAGCCAGCCATCTCCTATGCTGCTTTTCACCTTCTGAATAGGAATCGGGCAGAGGGCCCAGGAGCCACATTCTCTACCTTAACCCAGTGATGCCTGAAGAAGCCAGGAGTCCTCTTCCAAGCAGTTGCAGTGGGAAAGGGCCAGCAGCTACTTAAGAGTGCCCCTTACTCACCAAGATACTTTGGGGGCTAGAAGGGAAGTAGTAGAAAGCTGGGAGAGCTGCCAAGTGTCACACTTTTGGCAGCTTGGTCACGCATTCCTTTAATTTAGGATTTGGCTTTGCCACAGTTTCTGCTCGAAGTTTTCCCGATTTACCACTTGGGGACACTGTGGCACTCTTGAGCAGGAAATGTGGAGCATCTCCTTCCTGTTGGACCCCAGGCAGAAAGGAGCTCTTGGGAGGTAGAAGTTGCAGCAGTATATAGGCAAGACCATTTCCAATAGTCCCCATGGCCTTTGCTTTGCTCCAGGTGACTGAAACAACTCTGAGCATCCCGGGAACTTCCTATCACTTGCTATCACTCAATTAAACAGGATCCCTGGCAGCCCTGGACTGGTGCAGATGGATCTCCAAGCCAGTTCCCCATCCATCTGGGAGCATCTATTCTAGGTGCCAGGGTTGTGTAGTTCTTTACTTTGCCCTTACTCCTCTTCAGGGTAGGATGTGTTGACAACAGGATTAGGTATTTGGTAATCAAAAATTACATTGGGAGGGCAAATTGAAGACAAGATTATACAGAGTTTTTGAACAGTGAGAGAAAGTGAGGACAGAGGGACAAGTTAAATTCATATCATTGCTATTGAAGACACATGTATCTCAAGGTAGTGAAGGTCTCTGATGGTGGCAAAAACACTGGAGTCTTTAATTTTAAATTTTTTGAATACTGTGCTAACTCTTTCTTTGTTAGACAAATACTTTACTATTGAATTAATACAGTTAAACTATTGACTTTTTCTGTAGCAGTACCTGAAAGAAAGTATCACTTTATTTCTGCCTTACTAGATTATTTTTTCAATCTGTAGTTAGGACTGGAACTTTCTTGTTCAGTTGCGTTTGAAATACTGTGGAGTTCAGGCTAAATAACATTCCTTTTTCTAGTTGGGTCAATGTTCATAAGGCAATTTTAAAATTTTACATATTGTTAGAGTAGCACTAAATTTGAATGCTGAGAGTTTTTATACAGTTCTCTCTGTGTTTCTTACAAATTAAAAGGTAATTTGAGAGACTTTATACTCATTCTCATTGTTTTCAGCTTCCTTCAGAGAGAACAGGCAGTGGAGATTGTTTCTTTGAAAGGGCTGGAGGAAAAGATAAACTTGCCATTCTCTCATTTTATTGATAGCCAATGACCTGCTTAGCCTGGAGCACCAAGTCCCTGGGGTCCAGACATCCACTGGAAGCAAAACTGACCACAGTGACCCACCGCAGCTCTGCTTCTACATCGCGGGGGTGTGGATTGGTATTGGTTTTCAATTTAGACAAGATGTTGTGTGAGTCACCCTGCCCCCTGCCCTCCCACCAGTGCTATGAATAATAAACTCAGTGAGAAGCTGCAAGCCAACTGATGTGCTGCCAGGGCACGGCTCCTTCTCCCTGTGGTCCTTTCCTTCACTGCACTTTGCTGGACCTGCAGGGCCTGTCGTGGGTGGAGGTGAAACACATCTGGAAGAGGCTGATTCAAATGGCACTTGTAAGTGAAGAAGGAGGTTCTAAATCTGACCCACCCTGGGGAAAAGGGGCTGAGGTCATAGGAGGGCAGAATGTGGAGTATTATTGTGATGAAAAAGTGAAAAAAAAAAAAATATTACATCAAATGTTTGTTTAAGGATCAGGAGTCCTGGTCCAGCCTGCTCAGTTTGCCAAATATTACACGAAGCTACATAAAAACCAACTCTAACCTCTTGCAGCTCTCCCATTAGGTCACATTAAGCTTTGGCAGGGAGGATGGTCCTACTTGGTGGTTTTCTGATTTGTGGTTTGAATTTGGCCAACCTTACTTATTTCAATTTATTTTATTTTGTAAACGCTCAATGATAGAGTAAAACTCTAGAGTAAACTTGTTCTGGCCAACATTTATTGTGGAAACATTCTGTATTATCAAGAGATCTTTGCAGAACAGCTAGCAAATTAAAACAAAGCATTTCAAGCACATATTGAAGTTCTTTTTGTAAATGAAGGAAATGTACTGGTGGCTTCAAGCCATTACTTTTGGTTGTTATCCACTTTTAGCCCTCCGGGCTTTTATAAAACTGCTGTCTTTTCACTCTCCCCATGAGGACAGCAATCCCTTTGGCTGCGGTGGAACCAGGGGAATGAATCAAATCTGTTCTCCTCCTTATAGCTTTATGAACTTTTTAACAAGTTTGTCTTTCCTTCCTTTGTGAACACCTCAGTGAGCCTGTTTGCTCACATGGAGGCACAGTTTGACTGTTGCCATTGAACTGTGAAGAGCTGATTCCCAGCTGGGATTTTCCAAATCTGAAATAATATTAAGTAGCTATATTTTGCCTACTGCAAATAGCATTTTAAATATTTGGAGAATGACCTACTCTTCTTCTTTTTATGTCTTCTGAATGAAAAATTTGGTTTCTCTATCAGTAATGATTTCTTTACAAAAATACCTTGACAAGAAATGAAACAAAACAAACAAAAACCTGGCATTTTCCTTAACAGGACATTTTTTTATTTGTTAAAAAGAATAGAAATGTTTTGTATTGCCATCAGACCAGGAGGTGACTACCTGTGGTAGAGTAATAGTCCTTTTCTTTCTGGGCAGTATAATCTTGTGATATATACCTTCTTGTCTTTATAGCTTTTTCTAGTGCAGTTGCCAAGCTGTATCATTGAAATACAGTCTCACCACAGATAAAAATTCATACTGCTTGGAACCCAAATAAGGAGAGCTGAAGCCTTACTTATGAACATACTGCCTTCTAACTTTTACAATTTGGGAAGTCTGAAACCTTCATTTAGAAAAAAAGCATGCAAAGAAACCATTTGACATATTTGTAATACTTTTTCAGAACTTAAGGATTGTGTACTTTCTCAATCTGAGGGGTAAAAGTGGCACATTTTTCTCCTTGAAAAGAAATTTGCAACACTTAAAAATAAGTGATAGTACTGCATAGGGACCAATAGCCTAATTATTATTCTTGTTGTATGTAGAAAAATGTATCTTAAATTGTTTTAAGAAATATGAGTACAGTTTTGACTCAGCAACTACAATTTTGTCCTGCCAACATTGATTATTTTATTCTATGCGCATACCATGTGTAGACCAGCTTTTCCATAATTTTGTATATGGATTTAGGCTCTGCATGTAGCAGGCTGACAGCTAAAAGAACAGGTTCAATTACACATGGCAGTGTTTGTACAATATTTCCCATATTTGGCACTTCGCTGGGCTAATCACTCTGATTTTTGGCATGATAATTAACCAAATACCAGGCTTACTGGTACCTCAGTAGAATTGTTCCTTATCCTGCCATTAGCTTGTTGAAACAAGTTTAGGTGTTCTTAAACAGCAGTGCCGTCAGCAGTGTAGATTTAAAATGTATTCTAAAAGTCATTCGAAGAAATACAATATCTGTGGATTTTTTATGCCCATGCAGTCTTTGAACCCTTGGTTGGCTTCACAAATGCTGGCAACTATAGTAATGATTGTATTGTCACAGCTGATTATCTGCTGGTTACTGTTAAAACACTAGTCTGTTCCACGGGAATGACTGTCACACCATCTAGAAACAGCCTGGCTGGAGGTGAACAGTGACCTAAAGATGAAAATTCCTGTATTCTCTGAAACACTTGAAACATTTTGTTCGGTATAATGCTTTCTTGATGACTAAAACACCTTCAAATACCAAAGCCACAATTTCACGGCTGTCACTGATTCTACAATACAGAGTTGGAGAAACATTTTTATGAGGAGGCGTGTCGATAGCATTTGCATTGTCATTGAAAAGGATGTTGAATTATTTTAAAATTGCGAAGCTGAAGATTGTTGCAGGGACAATTTTCTAAGTCTATTTGTATGCTGTACAAATGGGCTGCCATATGACAACACTGTTTCCATTTGTTTTTAAAGTATCTAGATAATTTTGACTATGAAAGACCTGTACAAAATCTCAATGATTTGTTGGATGGAAGGCATCTCTCTTGTTCATTAACAGTAATCTTCAATAATAGCTTATGATTTTGCATTTATGAGTTTGTAGAGTTTCAAAAGTGGCAGAAGACGTAGTGTATGGTGTTTCTTATTGCAGGGTCAGTCTGTGAATACATCAGTTCCTCTAATTTATGATTAAGTATGCTTACCAGTTTGCCAGAGATTCAGATTAAATGTGTAACCACCATTATGCTAAAGCTGAGAAGAGGCCATTATTTCCAGTTGTATGAATGAGTAAAACTGAGGAATCTAACTAGAGGTTGTTTGGGTCAGTACTGCTGACTGCTCCCAAAAACTGCTACAAAATAAGTATCTTGTCAATCTGCTTATATTTGGTGTGGTTTTGGCATTAAAAGCTCTATGCTTAGCTCCCTCAAAAATTTAAATAGAAATCAACTAGGGAATTGCACAGTTTTTCCTCACAAATCACACTAACCCCATTTGCATTATTACGCTGTATTTTGATTTCTCCAAAAGCTTCTGTGACAATAGCGTTTATACTCATCTTGGCTTTTATTGTGTACTGGCCAGATTTAGACATTCTTGCTTTATTTAGTATAGGCTGGCTGATCTCACAAACAGCCAGTACAACATAATGGCAGTATCCTGAATTTAGCTTTATTTTCACTCCTCATCTGTGACACTCCTCAGTTACGGAGAGGTGCTGTGCCTTTTACTAGTCCATTTAAATTTTCTACAGCTAACCTGTGTTACAGTTGCTTATTGCTGTATAGGTTTATAAGAAATGCATTAAAGGGCTAAATCTAAGCAACAGCAGGTTGCAATGTCAGGGCTGCCTTTTCTTATTTGACTCTAGATTGGTTAACCATGTAGAAATTATATTGAAACAAACATGTAGTCTGTATGTTTAAGTGAATACAGAATAAATAATTCACTGAAAACAGCCAACAGAAGAAGGAAGTCTCTCTAAATTAAAATTAATGTAAAAATACAAAAGAGCAGCAGTGGTAGCAGTGGGTTGAATAATACTGAATTTGGAAAAAAAGGGCTTGAAAAGTTCACCAAACTTTTTTTTTTTCACAGAAAAAAAAAATAGAAATTAAAATGCCCGTTGCTCAAATGCCAGATATTGCAGTGGCATTAAGACAGACACAGAAGTATTCAACCTGTTGCACGGATACATTGCTGTGATGATATGCATCTATGATTTGAGAATTATCATAATAGGTCATAGTTTGTTCACCCGGGAACACTTTTTCAAGTTATTCAGCCTTAAGTACATGCATATTATAGTTCAGATCAGGATTATGCTCTGGAAACAAACCTCACAGTGCTCTCCACTTGCTGCATTTTTGGTTTGTACCACAGTGAAGTTCCACATGACAAAAACTGGATTCCTTTCAAGAAAAATTTGTGCTCCAGGACCTAAGAGACTCTAGACTCTACTGGTATTCCATCCACAATCCCAAGCTAGAGCAAATCCGAAACAGAAACCCCTAAAAGGTATATAAACGTTAGATCCTTGATGCTGTCAGTATAGTAACTGCTACTTCAGTAGGTACAATGTTAGTTACTTTAGTAGACCCACTTCTATTGCACCACACTTAGTGTGCTAATGAAGATGTTGTTGTAGTACTTTTCCTCATGGTGTATCTAGTTAATTTGGGGTATGCTCAGTGAGGCAGAGGAGCTGACAACTGCACTTTCCTGTGTAATAATATTTATTGTCTCTGCTACCATTCTCAAGCAATGGTGAGATACCTACACAATGCTAAGAAGTATCTTGAAATTACACCGAGAAACATTCTGTTTTTATATGAGTTATGTATGATAGTATTTGCTTTTTCTTTGAATGTCAGAGCTACCACTTTTCCCTTTTAAGACTCCCCTGTGGTGACAGTAAGCATTGCCAGTCACATGGCTGAAATTCAGAGCTGGGAGAACTGCCATAGTAAACTGAATTTGAACTCTGGTCTTCCCATTCCTCCACTGGGATCTATAACTGTCTGAAAGGCTGGTCTGGCCAGAAAATTTTTGTGTTGCAAAATTACTTTTGATCTGCAGCTGGCTATGTAAAATGCTTCTTTATTTGTTTGTCCAAATTCCAGTGCTGATTTAAACCATACTGTCTAACTGATAATGCAGATTATTTAAAAAAAAAAATAATAAAAAAAAATTAATCTTTTTAATCAGTTGATTTGATGATAATTGAACCCAAGTGCTTTAGAAGACTGGATGCAATATTTATTATAGATTGGCTAGCAGGCTGGTGTATCACTGTAAAGCTGTGTTGGGGCAATGTCAAGCCTCAGATAAGTTGTGCTTGTATGTAATCCTAAATAGTGCATATAATTTCTGTAATATTATATGTTAATTTAATTGGGACAATGTTGCTTTTTATAGCACAGCTTTTTGTGCACATCTCTTAGGTGTGCTAGTGTAAAATAGTGGAGCTTCATTGCATTCAAGCATTTGTCAATTTAAATTGAAGACCCTGTCCAAGCTTCTTGCAGGAACTTCATTTTAGAAGTCTTGGTAACACAGGAAGTGAAAGAAAAAGTGTGTAGGACTATTGAAGTCAATGACATAGGTACTCATTTTGATAGTGTGTTGGTTGGCCTAATTTTATATTATCTATTCTTGGAGGAAAGGTGAATAAAATCTCTTGTTAAAACTGATGAAAAGAATTTAGATTAAAGTTAAGATTTAGATTTAATTAGTTAAATTTAAGTTAAGTCCGTTTTGGTTGCGTTTTAGTATTCGACTATAAAATGGTTACTATACTGTCATTTAGAAGTTGTCAAAAAGTTGCCAATGAAGTCTTACAGCTCAGAGAGCTGTAAGAATTGGAATAAGTGGCATCATTCTTCTGCTGGACATGAGAAGAAAGCTACTTGTCAGCCAGTTTACCTTAAAATGCATGGCAAAGACAAACAGAATGTGAAATGCTTCCAGAGTGTATGTGAAATGTAGTTTTCTATGCATGGAGAAACCCATTTGTTCATACTACATTTTTCATTATTTCCACACTTTAATGGATGTGATTTTTTTTGAAAATGCTAATTTAAAATTGTTTTGGCAAAAGGCTAGACGTTTGAAGGTTACTTTGTTTCTACAGCCTTTAGGGTAACTAGATCGAGACCACTATTAGCGCTCTTATTGAAGGAAGAGCATTTGTTTGAGTCTGACAGTAATTTGTATTATTTATTCCAGCAGTTGATCAGTCAGCAAACACATACTGGCTGGCCAGGCAACACGCCCTTACCTCCAAGCCAGCTATAGTGTGGGCTGCTGTTCAACAAGCTGCTAACAGAAGTTGGCATGGGAGTTGTGATGTATCTCCAGTTACATGGATGAGAGAGATAGCAGAGTAGATTTTTAAAAACCTGTGAAAAATGTTCTGAAAAGTTTAGGAGAATTTGAAGTTCAGGGAAGAGATGAGAAGAAAGTAAGTGATAGGTGAAAGAAAGGGTATAGGAAAGACCCGGAGTATGTTATATAGGAGAGACCCAGAGAGGAGGGAAGGGAAGCAGGGACAGAGGACACAGGTCCTGCAATCAGCCAGGCTTCATTTGCTTCACCGATCACTGATCACAGTAGGCTACATCAGGACTGGGACCTCAGATATATCTGTCACTGAATTAATTCTCTGCTTCTATATGTATGACCCATAACTTCTCTATATCTTTTACTTCCTTGTCTTCAGTTGTTTCAGGTTTGGGGAAACAGGACAGGAGAGTGCTGCAACCATTTTTACTCTGGGAAGACATTTTGGAAAACATGTTGGACATCAAGAGCAGATGGAGGCAATTCTAGTTTCCCTCCATGGCTATAGATGTCTCTTGGACTTGCAATCTAGATTTTCATTGGTCAGCTTCACTGGGGAAAGTTAATTAGAAGTCAGAGTAAACGTGCCTTCTACAGTCAACCTTACTAGTTACAGACATTCTGCCACAGTGGTTTTGAGCTTTCTGGATCAGGTATATGTATAAATGAAAATATTCTGCTGGAGCTTTATAATTTTCCAACAAAGCTAGGTTTGTTGTTGTTGTGTTTGTTTCTCCCCTCCCATCCAGTTTTAAAGGAAAAATGTCACTATAAGATCCAAGTTGAAGAAAAGTATTATCCTCTAATTTTCTCTTTCCAGTTACTTTCTTACTGATTTTATAGGGCAAATATAAATACACAGTGTCTTTTATTGAATTAATTTGTTACAACTCAAAATTATTGGGCAGATTTAGGATTTTATTTTGGCCTTCTACAATGCTGTGTCCTAACTTCTACATTTTAATAATACTTCCTTCGATAATTTTCAGAATTCAGTTTTTAATTTATGACACCATATTAAAAAGGCAACTGTGGAAATTAATACTCTAATTTTAGGGTAACCTAAATTATTTTCTAAATAATTATATTGTAATCTACATAGGTTGTGTTGATTCTAAATAAAAAGAAAAACTTTCCTGCAAGGCTAATAAAGCTCTTTGCCCATGCTTATGCAGCCTCTCTCTTTTTTTTTTTTTCCAGAAGACCTCATGACTCACATTTTTTAAAGCTATTTAAGCATTAATGTATTTTTGCATTGAGATAATAGGATATAATTGGTGAGCTACCCATGATAGCATGAAATATTCAAGCATGTTATGCATAAACCAGTTTTCTTTTAAGTTGCAAGTGGATCTCTCTTCCACTTGAATACAAAATTATTGTAAACCTGACCCTGCTAGGACCCCTGAAAGGTACCAGCATGACTCTTCAGTTGATGTTGGAACCAGATGCAATTGGTTCAGTATAAAATTTGTCCAAAGAAGTTAAAAAAGGCACACACCCCCAAGCCCTGTAAGTATGTGGTCTTAAGAAATGCACACAGCTGCAGGAAAGAACGGCCAATTAATGTAATTTACAACAGGTTTCAAAATCTTGACTTAGATTGTGAGTTGAATAGTGGGGGGGAAACACAGAAGGGAATGGTGTAGAAGTTCAGGCAAAGGATGCAGTGTGACAGGGAAAAAAGGGGTGAGCAGCAACATCTGGAAACTAATCGGAAAGAGGAAACAACCAAAATTGCAACTAGTAAGAGAGAATTCAAACTATAATAGATTGAAAAAGATTAGAAGCAGCCAAAAGGAGAGCTTTCTGGTAATGTGGCACACAGTGGGGTGCAAACATGGTTATTCCTTTTGACTTGTTCTTTCACTTTTTGTAAGTATGATACCTGCAAAATTAGTTCAGTATGTTGCACTGGTTACAAGGCTTGAGATGAACAGAGACTTGTTTTCAAAGGTGGAAAGTGAGTAAACTCAACTGCTTGATTCACGGTTCTGCTCTCTGTGAATGCCTTGTGTCTGTAAAAATTCTGTCCTTACACGAGTATCGAGGTGATTTTATAATTGCCTTACTAAACTATGTGTTTAACTACCATGTGATGTGCCTCTAGAGGAGCATCCTTGGTTGTGTACACATAACATATCGCTAGACAAATACTTTTTTTGGCAGGTTGCTTGTAAGTCATGTTATCATCACCTTTGCCAGTTGTATGGAGCCAATCACAGCTTTCCCTGTTTGTTGCAGAAGAATGCAGAGCAACCCATTCAAAGCAGTCTGCACACGTTTGCTTTAACCATTACCAGTGACTTTGTTCATCCCTCTTTAATTATATAATGGATGCTCTAGTCCACATTTACTGCAGTGTACATGCATGTGTCTCAAAGCAGATGCTGGCCGTGAGAACTGACAGTACTGGACAGCTTGAGGCAAATCTGTATGGGAAACCATTAGAGATGTGGTGATTAATTTGGTGATTCTTTCTCATAAAAATTGGCTCTTTGTTTTAGATTGCAAGTTTTTTTCAGCTCTCAAAAACTTGAGGAATGCGTCCCTTCTTGTGGGAGAAAATTGAGATGCATGAAGTTTGAAAATACTGACGTTTGAAATCTGCTTATACTTATCAAAACACTGAGTATTCTTCTAAGAAGATAACTGTGACAACCAGAAGCAAGGGGAATTACTCATCATGAGCCTAGCTGGGTAGTTTTGCAGCTGCATTGATCTAGAATATCTTACTGATATTTGTATCTGCCTAAGGTGAAAGCATTTTACCCTTACCATCTACAAGTTAGGGTCCTGGCAACAAAAGCCAATAGGCTTTTGAAGATGGGGAAAAAAATAACTATCTGAGTTTATTCTTTACAAGAAATGACAAAGCCTGTTTTTGTTCCCTAGAACATGCTGTATTTTGGGATTGCAGGAACACACCAAACAAAGCCAAACTTCTTTTGCAGGGGTTTTCTTTTCACTTCAGAGTGGGAAAACATTCTCCAGCTTTTCATCCAGTGGAGTCTTTTAGACTATCTGGCTGTATGGCATGGATTTTTCTTTTCTGTTTGTTTGGAGTAATGCAGCTGCAAATTAAATGGAGTGTTTGGGCTCTACCACAGTGTAGATGGCAAGATGATAAAATTCTAACTTATGTTAATTTTCTTCAGCAGATGCTTGATATCCATCCCTGTGATCCTAACACATGGATTTTTTCTCAAATGCCTGTTTTTTTTTTCCCTGCTATCATCAAACCTAGTCTGCTTTCTCTGGACAAACTACTCCTCCTCGAAACATAAGCAAGAAGAATTTAACAGAGCACGGAGAGGGCCTGTCTTGAACCTGTGTTAAAAACCTGTGCACTACCAGAAATCTCTGACTGGTAAAGAAATGTCTGTTCTTATCTAAATGTGTAGGTGCACGTGAAAATGCACATCCACACATTCACATATATACATGCTTACCCATCCTCTGAACAGACACAATTCTGTCTGCCTTGGGCTAGAGTTCCAAATGGTTTCATACAGTGCTTTGCCAAGGGTAGGTTATGTTCCTTTGCTTCTTCACTGTTACTTTTACTTACAAGTACTTTTGAAGAAGAGGGGGAGAAAGGTCTATAGGTGGTTATTCAAAGATCTGTATGGGTCTTGTTTTGTTAGCAGTGGTACAGCTGTGAGAGTATCTCAATATGTAACTATTTTATATTTCTCTGGAATTTTTTTTTCTACTTCTATTGAAATTTCTTAGATTTATTGTGTACTGTACCTTCCACTTCACAAAATAAAGATACTTAAACTCAGAACATTTTCTGCAAAATAAAATTTTGGCGAAATTAGAACTCCACCATTAGTTACTTTCAGCACTCTCAAGTTCTGTTGCATTTAGAAAGCAGGTGGGGCAAAAAGCAACTTTCAGAGTCTTTCATGATCTATGAACATACATGCATTCTTAAAAGAGAGATTCACCAGTGGGAACTTTGTACTTTTAACTGAATGTTTTATACAACTCGTAACTTCCATATGTTTGAAGTAACGTAATTTTTGTTCCTATAGTGCCTTCTATGCTGGACTATTTCTATGACTGAATAGAAAAAAAAATCACTCTGAAATTGCAATGTAGGATTGAAAGAATCCGTATATTTGGTATTCAAATTCAAGAAAAAAATAAAATAGTTTTTGCTGAAAGGTGAAGGTGATTTAGTTTGTGATGTAAATTTTTAGGAGCAATTGGCTAGTAGTGCTATCTGAAATAATGGGTTTTTTTGAAAAATGAAGTAATCCTTTGGAAAAATGCATGTTAATGTAGTCTTTAGATTCAGAAGTTACTCTTTTCTAGATAGCTGAAATTGGATGTTATTTGGTCTCATCTGTCTATTTAACCATCCAGGTTGATTTTCCCAGCTGTTTCCTAAGGCTTATGAGTTATGTGTGTGTTTGTCATGTTGGTTAGCAGTGGATAGCTCTTTTCTCTTCTTCTCAATTATATACTTCTGCTGTTTTAGAGGAAAAAAGTCAAGAATATCTATCTTGGAGTAATGCCTCATGCAGATTCCATTCTTAGCTAGGCAGTGCTGCATTTCACTCTACTTGTTTACACATTTTCTGCGCTCAACTGATTTTGGTCTTGGTTTAGGGTACAGGTTTTTAGCAATACTACTGCTTATTTTAGAAGTCTTTTGGTTAAATTCTAAGCATGGCAAAGTTTACGCTGTGGGTTAAGGACGATGGGTGATGTGCAGTGTGAGAAATGGTAAAGGCAAAGCTGGTCTTCCAGAGGAGAGCTGAAGGTCAGCAGAAGGCTTCACTAGATGGTAAACCCTGCGCCGGTACTGAGCTGACTGCTTCTCTGTTGTAGAACTTACTGCTCTGCTCCACTAGGTGGCACGTTTTAGGAGGCCTGAGAACATGGTGCTGTCAAGACATCAATTAAATTGTATGGAAATATTTTTCTTTAATCAATGTATAGCACGTGTTGCCTGCTTTCACAAGTCATAAATTTTGCTTTGGAAGCGAGCGTTGTTAATCCTGTGTTTCCTTCTGTGCCATGGAGGGTACGTTTTCAGAGCAGTAGTACATTCAGAATGTTTGTGTGCTTTAGACTGTAGGATGCTAGCTAAACTGAATGTCAGCTGTTTTCATACCTGATCTTTTATGTGAGCCCCTTTGCAATCTTCTGAGGCTCCGTAGAACTTCAGCAATGCTTCATTTCAGCTTTCCTTCATTTGGAATTTGTTTGAAACAAGTAACATATGCAATGTAGGATAAAGAGATACAACACTTGTTCTTGGGTTTTTTTTCCTCTCAGAACTTTAAATCATAGAATTATTTACGTTGGAAAAGATCCTGAAGATCATTGTGTTCAATCATTAACTTAACACTAGCAAGTCCACCACAAATAGTCCTCTCACTTTCCTTTAGCTTTACATAATTCAGTAAATCTTGTCTATTGCATAGAAATTATTTTTTAATCACATTAAGTTTTCACAGTTTAGAAAGAATTTTTTAAGAATTAGTTCCAAAGGTAAGAAATTTGAGGATTACTATTTGCAAATTAATCTGAATAGAACTACTTGGTGTTAAGTACCCTGTTGAACCAAGTCTCAGTGCTGAAGTGTCACACCATCTTATACATGAACTTTTATCAACTATACTGTTTTGAGCATTTATATAAAAAAAATCAAATATAATGATCCATGATACAAGGATGTAATTACATAATTACCTTAAAATGCATGCATCTTTGTAGGAAGTTACACCTCACTGCAATTGTTGATCAGATAATTGGGTAGTAAGTTTTGTTAATTAGGTTAGCTGATGGGTGGTCTTAGGAATGTTAATGCTAAAAGATAAAATAAAAGAATAGAAGCAGATAGAATAAAACTGGTTAACCTCCCACTCTGTTTAGAGAAGGAGTCTGTTTCAGTAGAAGCTAGACTTTTTAGACCATGATGGCTTTTGGATATCTCAACAGGCAAATAGCTTGTGGGAATAGGCGTGACAAACTTTCGCAGATATTTAGAAAAGCCTTCTGGTTCACCTGAAGCTTCATATTAAACTTATTGTGAAGAGTGGTGAGAAGTGCAAGCACAAATGAGTAACTATCTCAAACTGTTTTCTGTAAGTTGAGCAGCTGTGCTCTGAGGAATCTGCAGAGTGGGACAGGCTTCTGCAGAGAAAACAGATTATTTTCAGATAAAGGAGTGTTGTCCCACAAAATTTGTTTGTGAACAGTGGAGGTTCATACAGAACTGAGTATAAAGTAATGATTAAGATAACAGAAAAGGAAAAAGTTATTGGATAGTGCCAGTCATGGTTTTCTGGATCTATTGAGCACTACTTTAGTGTATATCTTTCAAAATTAGGGGTTGTTATTTAGTATCTATATTCATATTCTTACACTAACAGGAATGATATGTTTTTAGAGGTTACATTAGTCAACATTGAAAATCAGGTTAAAATTTATTGTGCCAGCTTTCATTTTGGTTCCTTTTCTGTGAGATGTGACTAGTATTTATTATATAATTAGAGGATACATTAGCTTTTTCAAAATTATCTGAAACATTGGGTGGAAGGTGATATACTGGTACAAATTATGGGAGTGGATATTTAATTTTAGAACAAAGAAAATTGGCCCAGACCTTTTTTGGTAGCCAAGTGCAAAGGAGAAATAGAAGACAGGCTAGTCTTAATGGCCATACTCTTGTGGAATATTGTGTATTTCTGGTGTTAACAGTAGGTTTTATGTGCAGGAGGCAATGTTAACTTGCTATTAACGTATCTTAATAAAGTGTCTGTAGAATAGCTATAGTAGATATTGAAAAGTATTTAGTTAAATCTTAATTTCCATCTGTGGCTGAGATTTGGATTTGTTGGCCAATGATACTGAAAACACACTGTAGCCTTGAATTGATTTTGACAGAGCTCTGTCACTCCTGTTTACAAGAGACCTGGAATTCATAGAGATTTGGTCTTTTTCCATCTGGGATCTGGGGCAGTAGTCACATTTTTAAGAGTTTATGGGTGTTTCTAACTGCCTCCAGGACCATCAAGTGTGAATCCCTTTCCTGACTACTAGCATAAATTGTTAGAGTATTCTGTTGTAGTCTGAGTTATTGCCTGATGCTTTATTTCTAGCTCATTGATGTTAAATATGTTTTTGCAGTATAATATATTATATGCTATAGAAAATAGTTTTGCTGCAGAGGAAGCATAATGACTGTGGAAATACATACCTAATACAAGAGTTACGTTTCATTCACCATACATCATTGAACTTTTGAGTGTAATCCCTGGCTCATAACTTCTTTTGCATTATTTCTTATGTGTGTAATTTGGTATTTGATTAGTGTCTCAAAACCCAAATAAATCTTAATGTTTTAAACATACTGAAGAAGACTTTAAATGGTTATTAGTTAAGTTTTAAAATTCCTGCAGTTATCATTTGATAATGATGAATTAAAGTAAATGGAATTGTACTAAATTCCTTCTCATAGATATTAACATCTATGAACAATTAAATAAACCTTGTATGCAATTAATATGAACTTCATAGGTTTCCATTATAGTTTTATCAGAAATCATGTTAATAGTTGAAGGATAACAGACTCTGTTAGCTTAAGAAAAATCTACAGTCTATCAAATAAGCCTAATTAAGTGGAATAAGTGGTTCCTGATTGTTGCAACTAAGGCTACAGCCAGTTTCTACAATTTTCATTCTTGTTGACAAAATTTTCAGTTTAATATTTTCCTGATGGAGAATATGAGAAAGTATCCTTGAATCTAAAGATTTGTTTTACCAGTTAGTTTCATGCTGTATCCAGGTTTCTACAGAGCCTGAGATTAATTAACTAATTCAGTAATGATTTTGAGTTGGCCTTTACCTGAAATTATTGACCATATGTTTAACATCACGCTTTCGTTAGTCTACTGAGTTTTTAAATTAAGGTAGCATTAGTTTAGAAAAAGGCTTACAGGTTCAGTAGTTTAATAAATATTGTTGGCTGGGCATTAAGAGAATTTAAGTGTCGTCCTTAGTCTTGGAAGTGTGGTAAATCTGGCTAATGCTGAAAAAAAACCCAACAAAAGTGTCAAAATATGGTGAATACTGTGTCAGTTTTGGAGTACTTTTGTTTCACAATTGTTGCTTTCTCAAATATTTAGCTAACAAGAAAAATTTCTTTCTTTGCCAAATGCCTTTTCTGTAATAGAAAACACTCTGGTGAAAGACTGAGATGGCTCTGCAGAAAGTATTGTGGGCTAACTGCACATGAGGTGTAAAAAAGCAAGCAAAAGATTGTGCCAAATTACCTTAAAAAGCAGGAACTGGTACAGAATAGATGTGATGTTGACTTAGGGCAAGAGTGTAAAGTTAACTCAGGAAGTTGCGATGCTATCTTGACCATTGCTGAGTGGATTCTTATTAGAGGATATTCTATTATTTGCTGTACCTCACCTTTTTGTCTGTTTGTGAATGAGTTCAAAGTAATTCTCAAGATTACAATTTTTCTGAAGCTTAGTGGTTGTAGCGAGTAAATTAATATTTTTATATATTTAATTAAATTAATGTAGTTAAAGAAGAGATATATAGTTAAACTGAAGTTAATTAACCAATAAATCAGGGCAGTATTTACTTGATATCATAGCTGAACTTAGTTCTGATAGATAACATAGGAGAAGAGGCTCTGGGGAGACCTGACAGTGCCCTTCTGGTACCTGAAGGGGCTTCAGGAAAGCTGGGGAGGGACTTATCAAGGACTTGTAGTGAGAGTACAAGGGTAATGGCTTAAAACTGGAAGAGAGGAGATTTAGGTTAGACATTAGGAAGAAATTCTTTCCTGTGAGGGTGGTAAGATACTGGAACAGGTTGCCCAGGGAAGCTGCGGAAGCCCCATCCCTGGAAGTGTTCAAGGCCAGGTTGGATGAGGCCCTGAGCAAGCTGGTCTAGTGGGAGGTGTTCCTGCCCTTCCAATCCAAACCATTCTATGATTCTATGAAAACAATTTTGAGAATCTGGTTTCTTGTTAAATGCTTGACTCCCTTTCCAGGAATGTTTTGATTCTGGGTTTTTTGTTGTTTTTCTGTTTATTTGTTTGCTTTCTGTGTGTGTTTCATTTTGTTTGTGGTTTTTTTGTTTGTTTTGGTTTTTTCTCTTTAAATCACTTCTGCAAGTAAAATGCCAGAATATTTGCAAAAAATAGTTCAAAGTCCTGAGCATTGATACAATAAATCCATTAGACTAAAGATTTTAAGTATAATATGGTTCTGCAGACCAATGCCAGTGTATTCATATCTATTTACTTATGTACTTTCTCTTTTAAAGATGGTGTTCAGTGATTAGGGGCATGCACAGTAGGATCAAACAGTTGAGAGAGGAAGGCATACATTCTAATAATTGACATCATATTTTACTAAGATTTTGATTCTGATAAGAGGGAATAGATAGGGCCTGGAATAGATCTAAGGGCCTGGATGACTCTCCAGAAGCTAGAGAAGGGGCTCACAATTGCTGCTACTACAACACTGCAGTGTACAAAGTGGCTGAGTAATATTGAGTGTGACACAGAGGTGGGAACTGCCACAGCTGATTACCCTGGCTGCTCTTCTGCTGCAGATGCTGCCCAGTGCTGTGTCCAGTCGTGCTGTCAGCCAGAGAAGTCTGTAAGATGCCTGGGTAGAAAGATGTATCCAAAAGTATTTACATTTGTCATATTCACAAATAATTCACAACAACAAAATGAAATTAAAGACTGCTATTGTTCATATCCCTCACTTGCTCTTCAGACCTTATGATCCTATCAGACCTTATTTCTCTAAAATCCCTTATTCCATTTTAGTTTTCTTTGCCATTTTCCAGCCCCCTAATCTTTCCCATTAGTCTGTCTGCTTCCAGTTCTACACTCTTTTTACTATTCTATCCTCTCTTTTTCACTTTGTTGGTGGATAAATAGCTCAGGAGGATCTAGCAGTAGTCTTTTCTGGAATAGATAGGGGAGAATTTAATATAATGATAATAATAACAAAAAATAGAGAGAGGACTTAAAAAGAGTAGTCTTCACCTTGTAACTTCTCCCATGGTCAGAAGAAAATACACAGGCTAGTCTTGCTCTGCAGTCTTTCCTAGAAATTTCAGAAGGTAGCTCAAAGGTTACCCAAACCCTGTTCTTCTGAGATGAGCTGCCTTTTATTCCCAGATTGGATGTAGGGTAGGAACTACATTCATTGTACTCCAAAGCTATTGTTTGTAGCTGGATAAAATGGATCAAGTAACATAATCTGTGAAAATCAACCAGTTTTGTTCTGCTGTGGTAGCTGGCTTGCTTATGATTTGCAGAGAGCAAAGCTGTTTAATAGCCATAATTTGGTTTAGGATGTGGACCTCGATGTTGCATGGAGACAAAATGCTTAATCATGGAGTGTATAAAAACTTTTTTTTGCATTTTATTTCCACATTTGGAAAAATTTCTGTTTCTTTTTCAACTCAGGAATGTGGGTTTCGTTCACAAAGTTTCTTCTGTTACTGTGGCAGGGATGAGTTTCAAAGTTTTATTTTTGTTCAATACATATTCCACATATACTGTTAATGAAGCAATATTAGGCAATAACATTTATACATTTATTTTGAGGTTTGAATTGATGATGTGGAAATGCTGAGCTTATATTTGCTTGTATATGCTTATAATTGGTTTATTTGCAACTGTTCAAAAACAAAACAAACCCCAAAAAAACCCGAACACAAAACAAACAAAAAAGAAAAGCCTGAAACTGTCAGTTTTGATTTGTGAATTGCAGCACTTGCTGGTCTGTGTTCTGAGTGTGCCATTGCTTTGTCCACTAGTTGAGACTTCAGTACTTAAAATGCTCCTCGTTTTCATACATAAAAATGTACCTCCAGCCCATCAAACTATTTCCTTGGGAAGCTGTGGTTCACTACAGTATGACCAAGTTAGTGTTCTAACCTGGAAATGAAAGGAAAGCAGAAGCTGAGCTGTTTGAGAAACATTGGCACGGCAAGGGATTACCCTGTCTCATTTTCCCCAAACCACATTTTTCTGAAATTACACTTCCAGTGAGAGTCCCCACCCAGGCAGTCCTTCTCCCAGATGAGGTAAAGGAAGCCACCATCACACTGAGCTAGGAGCTGTGTTCTCTGAGTTGGAAGCCGCTTTTCATTACATCACACCTGGCCATATTTCAGAGATTAATGAACAGCATCTTGTCAGTTTTAATATATCGCAGTGCTTTAGTTTACATTGACGATGTAATAATAAATTCCCTGAGCTGTGAACTACACCTTAAGGACTCGCATGGAGTTCTAAAAAGGCAAGAAAAAGAGATTACTATAAACTAGAGTGTGCCAGTTTTGAAAAAAACCTGCAGATTTTCTAGGACATTAGTTTTCAAAAGAAGGATTACACACAGACTAAACAGAGTAGAAGTCATAAAAATTTAAAGACATCACAAAAATAAGATCCTTTTTAGGTATGACAGAATACTAAAGGAAATTTATACTGAATTATACCACCCAAGCAGACCCATTAATTAACGTAATGAGAAAATATGTTCCATTTCCATGGACCTAAGCATGTCAGGAAGCATTTGACACTTTTAAAAGAGGGAGAGGTGAAGGCACGCATTTCACCACTCCTGAAATTCTCGGATTGTAGCTTATCTATTCACACTTATGTTTGAGCCACTGAGGCTTTTGGATAAGTACTAATCAAAAGAGAGATAGAAAAAATTACTGTAAGTGACCAATATGTGTAAACACATTTTGTGCTGTGTAAGTTTTGAAGTTACTCCGTATCTTGAATGTTGGAGAGATTATCATATCACACTAGGAAATAATGAATGAAAAGTAGCTTTTTAGTGTTAAGATACAATTCTGAAAATGATATATATGTGAAACTTCTAAATCCATAAGCAGATGCTATGTATGCATTCCAACTGCTTATACTTTTAAACCTGGCAAGTAGGGCAATTTGCAGGATCGGGAAATAAAAGCCAGACTTTCAAGATTGTTCAGACATCAATTTTCTGCACAAATAATTTTAAAAATCAGATTCTGGTTCCTTTCCACAGAGTTTTATTCCATTTCTGTTATTAAAATATTCTCCTGCATGTTTCTTGGAAATCTTATGGTTGTCACTTGATATAAGCAAACTGAAAAACTTGGCTTGATCCTTAATTTTTTTATGATGGGAAAAAAGTTGGGGCAGGTTTCTTCATTTCTTATCTGTGATGTAATGGCCTCTTGATCTTAAGAATGGGATGTTACAGGTAGCATCTTCTGCAGCATGTCACGTAATTTTTCAGTGTGAATAGCACCTTCCAGATGTTTCCATCCCTGTTGATTTGAAGAATTTTTGATAGATGTGGCTACCCTCTGCAGCTGTGTTCTTAGACTTAATATGTTGTTCCATCTGTATTCGGTATGTTTTATACGTATGTAGCTGATGCTGAAGGATTTTCTAGGTCCAAAATAAATACAATTTTCATGCATGCAAAATGTTAAGAGTTGTTCACACTTGTATACATGAGCATGCACATCTGATACAAGACAGTTAATTCTGTGATTTTTTTTAAATTACACTTTTATGTTTCTTTTCACTTGTTAGTGGCAGAGAAACTTACTGGGGAAAATGTGGTAATAATTCCATTATAGATAAGTGATAGAAATCTCTTTCTGAGCAGGTAGCTTTTAAAATAGGCAGAGGAAGGAATCTGACTTGCATGGGTCTACTCTTTATAAAAGGGTTAACCTTAATTGTTAATTAATCACCATTAATTTGAGTGATCATTTTCTGATCTGTGGAAGGTATTACTTCCGTCAGTAATTATACTAAAGATGAGTCTTTGGCCATGTCTGTACTGTAGTTAATAGTGACTGCAGCAGGTAGTGTAAATGTCAGAGTGAGGTTTCAATAAGCATTTTAGGAGATGGATTGTGGTTAAAAGTAGTTGTTCAGAGCTTCACAGGCTTATCTGAGATGTTTCTTTGCCTCCCTAACGTTCCTGATGCCACTACTAGACTGCTATTCATACACAAGCTGATTTAAGTACTTTTTGTAAGGGCATGTAGCAATAGGGTAAGGGATAGTGGCTTTAAACTGGAAGCGGTAGATTTAGGTTAGACATGAGGAAGAAATTCTGGCACCAGTTGCCCAGAGAAGTTGTGGATGCCCCAAGTGTTCAAGGGCAGGTTGGATGGAGCTTGGAGCAACCTGGTCTAGTGGGAGGTGTCCCTGCCAATGCAGGGGGATTGGATCTAGATTATATTCAAGGTCCCTTGCAACCCAAACCATTCTATGATTAAAGCTGTCTCGAGTTCTCTGTACATCCCAGTAGTCATTAAAAATTTCAGCAAAGATGTATCTTTGCTTTTGTTTCATTTTGTAAGGTAGAAAACACTTCAGCAGTTTCTGTTACCTGTTTGAAAGATGCATGAAAAAATTCATTAAATCATGTGGGTTTTTAATGTCTTAGTGCCTCAATCTGACAAATAATTTGTTTTCATCTTTTTGTAGGGGTATTCATTTGTCAGGGAGCTGAAGCTCAAAACTCAGATGATAGCCACACACTCTACTGAAGTCCATTACCGCCTGAACTTGCCTTTCTAAAGACTCTGTCAGACTTCAGATTTTAATCTTTCTGTGTGTTGGTATGTTGGCACCACTAAAATCATAGGCAGAGATCCTATGGACATCAACAGATCTGGATTTACTCTGTGATCTTTTTTTGGCATGTGGATTTTGGAAAAAAAACCCACAACAACTCACAACAAAAACAACCTTCAAGATGGCTTTTTCGTTGTTCTGTTTAGTTTGCTCTTCTCTGGGGGCTTCCAGCGGCTTTGAGTAACCTGGTCTCACATGGAAGGTGTCCCTGCCCATGCAGGGGGGTTGGAACTAGATGATATTAAAGGTCCCTTCCAACCCTAGTCACTCTTATGATTCTATGGTTCCTTGTAAATCTATGCCTGTGACATGAACTGGGGCTTTAATCATCAGGAGGAGGATGAATTGTGGCACTGGTCCTGCTTCCTGGAATGTGTATAAATAAAATATTAAGGAGAACTAGCTTAGTGGGCATTTCCACATTCAAATAAGCTTTCTAGGTCAGAAGATTCTAACTCCATTCTTCTCTCTCTTCTTTGGACCCACTGATTTTTATCATTTCTGGCTGCATCATATCTTGAATTCAACCAGTCAAAGAAATTTCTTGGGATGCAACCAGAAGAGTTAGATCCACCTCTTTCTGAATTGTAGTAGTGTTATTATTAAACTGGCACCACCACCCATGAAGTTAATTGTAGTGCTGACTATGACTAATTTTTTAGGATTGTCCAAGGTCTCAAGCAAGTTTAGCAGTTTTATGTCTTCTCCTGGATTGCTTTTAGAAAGAGATATATGTGTATCTCCACATTGTTCAGGTACTCCTGAGGAAGTATGCCAGCCAGAAAAAAATTCTAGCCTGATTAAAAGGTAGGTAGTGAGTTCAAGTGCCAGGAAATTTAAGTAGTACTGTTAATTGGGTAGACAGTATTGTTGTTTGGAACTCAGAAGGGGTTTACGTGCCTAGGACACACTTTGGGTAGACATCAACAGCATGTAGTTTGAAACCTGATCTTAAAACAAAACATGGTCTTAAAACAAAAATAACCAATCTGATCTGTGTATGACAGACACTTAAGATGTTAGGAGTGTTCCATCCGGGGTAATTTTGTGTGAATTCCACACAAGGTCAATCTGCAGTCTCAGCAGCCACTGAAACCTAGAGTATTATGTGATGTACTTTATTTCCAGGCTAATAAAAGAAGTTAAGAATTTGCAGGACAGTAAGTTTAGAAAATATTAAAATTAGTTTATCTGCGTACTGAAAATCTGATAATTACATAGAAGTTCTATCACAAACAAAAAGCTGTAATTAAAAATACAAAGTTAATATTATTCTACTAAATTACAGGGGGGCTTGCAGACACAAATTCAATCTTACTAATAAAGTATTTAAATAAGAAAACATAAAATGTCAGACAGCTCTATTAGAGTAATTTTAATAAGCTAACATGGTAATCAGTTTACTGGTTACATCCTGTTGCCTATATTCAAGTCTGTGCAACTCAGTCACTTCACTATAATTTTTCTCTTGCATAACCATCTTAAAAGCTATCTAGTCTTTTGTGTACCTTTTCATTCCATGTTTGCATTGATCTAGAACCAAATAGTTTTGAATATGTGCACAAATGATGCATGAGGTATTGTGCAGGTTTCTGGTACAGATATAAGCAACAAGTATATGTAAACTGTACAGATACGCATCTTGAAAACCTCAGGATTAGGCTGACTGAAGTGCCTTTTGATGGCTCACTAGGTAAGATCTAGCACAAGATCCCTCTCTAGGGATGGATTTCTTAAAAAAAGTGGGATCGACTGCATTTATTTGATATTACATTCATAGGTGTAAAATAGCCGTTTATAGTTTCACTTGCCCATTTCTCTTGCTCTGGATCTGGCTCCCCAATCAAGAAATTCAATAGCTATTTAAAGCTGCAGCTGTACTAACAGTCTTATACTTTATAGGAGGAATTTTGCAGCTATTACTTTAGAAGAGGCCTTCTGTGCCAGTACAGATGTTGCGTCCACCTTTTTCATAAGCACTTTATCTGTACCATGGGCATTGCGTTTCTAACTTTTGCTTGAAATTGCTAAACACACTCCATAGCTGTAATTTATTTGGGCTGGTGTAGTTTAAAGACCTGAAAGCTACATCTGCACCTGTTCTATTCATCTGACCAGGAAAGCTCTAATTCCACTGCATGAGAGTAGAGTTTGGATCTCTTCTTCATAAATCTCCTGAACCAAATGCAGCCCTTTTATTCACATGTACGTTCCCCTTGCCTGAAGCAGAAATAGCTTGCGTATATATCACCAAATTTCAATTTTCTAATATTGAAAGGAGAATATACCACTTGATGTAATACAGAACCAGCATATAACTCCATCATTTCCTCCCTCAATCAATCCATTTTTGAGTAATCAAACGTACATAGTGAAAGGTGAAACATGTAGAACTGTGCGTGTAACTGGAAAAAATTCGGCTAGTATCATGACGCTGGTGTCATTCTGGAACAATATGACAAACACTTCTGAGTGTAATGTATTTGAAGTGGTATAAAATGAGTGAGAAGGAAAAGCAACTATTTCATGTAGCCTGATTTACCTTCTGACAACACCGATATCACTGAATTTGTACTAAAGTAAGATAAGCGACAGTTGAAGAAGGCTTTGATATTGTCAATACTCTAAATAATAAATAATAAACTTTAAGTATTGAATGCTGATCCAATATAAGAGCTATTCATTCAACTGTTTCATCCCAAAATTTTGGAACCCAGACAAAATCCAGGAGTAGTCGTAGCTTTGAAAAACAAAAAAACTCCAAAAACCCCATAACCTGAGAAACCACCCCTAACCAAGCAAACAAGAAAGCCACTGTTCAGTGAGGTTTTCCAAAACCAAAGCTATGTCCCACTTTGCCCAATTCTGCCAGAGATGTATTTCATCTGTAGACATGTCATCAAATATGACTCAAACTAACCCTTTCCCCAAAAGAAATACATTCAACCACATAGACCGAAATGATTCCTCGGCATTTAAAAGATTCTACCCTACTTACTTGTGGTGCATTTTTAATTTGGAGTTAAACCAGGGGCTGA
Organism: Apus apus; assembly: GCF_020740795.1. Taxonomy (NCBI): domain Eukaryota; kingdom Metazoa; phylum Chordata; class Aves; order Apodiformes; family Apodidae; genus Apus; species Apus apus. The sequence goes on along the minus strand of NC_067285.1, from coordinate 56,099,773 downwards.
TCCCTTACTTAGGGTTTTTGTTAAAATAAAATAGGAAAAAAAGCACTTGTGTTATAATCAATCTTGTTAAAAACTTGTAAATATGTAGTAAATTTAGTGCAGTAGAACGGAGTAGCAGCATCTCTAAAAGAAAAAAAAAAATTACTTAAAGAACAGAGCTGTACATGAAAGTAAAGAGAAGGCAATAAAAGGACAGAAGCTTATTTGAAGTATATATTTTGGGAATAGTGATTAAATTCTGAAATAAAGATATTATTAGTAACTATATTACTGAAATGAAATAGTCCAGAATGGTGCATTTAGGCTTTGAATTCCATTTGAAAGTTCTGGTAACTTTGACAAACCACACAAGCCTCTTTCACGAGGCCAAGCATACCTCCTTTGATTCGTCTAAAGGCAGAGCAGAATCTGGCCCCTCAGGTTCAGGATGCCATCAGAAGCTCTAGATAGAATTACAGGCTTGCTGTACACAGCTGAGTGTTTATAATTCTTTAAGTAACATTCATGTCTTATGTGTTGTAAAAGAAATGAAAGGTAGCTGTTAATTCTAAGGCTTATAAATATGTCAGTGGGTTTTCATAATGTCTTAATAAATTACAAGAACAAACTCAGTGACTCATGACATCAGTAGAACAACATGCTGCACTTGTATTTATAGTAATTATGTACTATACCTCACAGAATTATTTGACTTTCTACATGAATATATAGGTCCCACTTAAAAATCGAAACAATCCTGATTGATTTCTTCATTCTTTCTTATTTGCTCTCTTTCAACTCTTTTCTTGTTCTGAGCCCTTCTTCAAATGAATAATTTTTTAAAGAAAATGTATTTAAAAGACCATTGCTGCAACTACTGTATTTATTAATTGAAAAGCTGAAGTAAAATACAGCTTTCAAATATCCTCCAATTTGGTTGATGTTCAAATTTTCTTTGGATCCTAGTTTTCTGGGTGGCCACCAGCCCATATCACTAATGGTATAACTAGTTGAAAAATGGAAAAACAATTGCATGAGAATTTCAATATTATTTTGGCTTGCATCTGAAATGTAGAGATAGCATCAATATTGTAGTGTCAGTAATGCTTCATTCTTTAGTCTCGAAGATAAACACAGGATGGGCTAAACACTTTAGGTACGTTAAATGTGTAAGACGAATTGCACCGTATTTGAAAACCACTAAGGTAAACTTCATGTGTGAGGAAGCTCTTGGCTCTTTAGTGCTCCCTGTCCAGACTGATTTTTCCTCTCACAGATGTAAGCTGAAAGTGTAGTTTGCATTTAAGTGTGGTGATTAAATGTTCTTTTGTATCCAAAAGTATAGTGAGTTGAAATACTGAGTTGGCCCTGCTCCCACATATATGCTTAGGTGTTAATTTCAATGGAACAGAACCTCTTACTTAAGATGGGGAGAAATGGAAAGAATTCCACACTGCATCCACTTTTTATGGCCCTACTTTAAATCACTGGAAATGGTACATCTAAATTTAACATACACTGATTTGATGACATACTTCTCTGAAGATAATAAATAAGCAAAACAAAGAAATTACCCCCAGTGTTTCTCCCATCATTACCAAAATAATTATCCAAGATAGCTATACTTGAAAAGCCTATTCCAGCTGTATGTGTTTTCACTTCTTGCTTGCAAAGAAACAGACATCTTTTCAATATGAAGGTCTTAATTTTCACTCTCATTTATCCAGAAGGAAACAGGAAACCCCAATTCAAACTTCCCATTCCAAAAATAATAGCAGTGTTCAGTCACATTTTATGAAAGCATCTTAGAATTTATATAAATAAAACTAGTATACATGTCAAGGAATATATAAAAGCTGGCATTTGGCTTTTACTGAAAAGATCAAAGAGCCCATTAAAATTAAAATGTCATGAATTTTAAATTATGCATTTAGTCATAACAAAAATATTAATAACAAAAAAATTTAAAGCAGCAGGTATACCTTATATAGTAAGATAGAGTTTAATATATTTTATTAGCTTAAAGGACACAGAATAACTATCTATCCAGATCTTCAGGCATGCATTTACATAAATATATTAAATTAAGAAAAGCAATTATATACTTAAACATCCTTTTGTCTAAAAAAAAAATCATTAAATCCACAGATCAACAATAAATCCAACTCTATGCATTTATCACTTCCAGATACAACTGTTCCATTTCTCAGATATTACACAAATACATTTGTTAGAATTTATATGCATTATACATATATTATATATTACATAATAGTGTGTATACATACATGGTGTTCAATAATATAATAATAATTTGTACTTTTTATAGCACTTTTCATTCGGAGAGCTCAAAGCGCTTTACAGGGATTGATTTCACTAGTTTTCAGATGGAAAGTGGAGGCACAAAGATACAATTATTTTGGGTTACTTAGAATTTGTGACTGACAGTAACTGAATTCTGTTGTGAACTTCAGCCATGCTGTCTCCCTAAAAAGAAATACACATATAGCATATGTAGTCTACTTAAGTAGTCTTGAAAAGACTTGCAAGGTCTCACACCAACAAAGCACATAATTATATTAATCACATTAGACACATGACTTCAGTGAGACTCATATGCTTAAAATTACTTGTGTACTCCAGTGCTCTGCTAGATTGGTGCCTGTATATGCTTAGTATAATACAGTTTATAGAAGATACTTAAATATGGTTTGAATGGTATTTTCCAAGCTATTTTCCCACATTTCAAATGTACATACAGTACCTGACAGCTATTATACAATAAAACTAATTGAACAGAGGAATATCACAACAGTAATGTTCTCAAGTGACAGAATTTTGTTATTTCCCTTTCTGTGTGGCTCCCATTACAATCTAATTGCTCGCAAAGGGAATTGAAGTTTTAATTCTGCAGTATATTTTGTGAGGGACAGCTAATAGCATTTCTGGAGCATTCACAGGGTAGGGTCACTGCTTCTGGTACTAATGGAGAGCACTACAAGATACATCTGGTGACATAAGACCAGATGGTTTCTGGTCTCAGTGTATCTTCTAATGAATTGAATTCATATTGCACACCAGTTCTGACTCTGTCTAGACCATTTCCCTTTTAGCAAGGGGTTGTTTGTGAATGCAGTATCATTGCATCCTATGTAAAAAAACCTCTCCAAAACAGCCACCTCTCCCTGCCTTCTTCCCACCCAAGAATAATGTGAATACAGCCAGTGCATATATTCACATGCATTAGCTGGAGTCTTCTTTCTGAAATTTCCTGGGAATTTCAACAATTTTAAAATATTTTTTCACTTCATTTTTCACAGTAAAATGTAAATAAATGGGAAGATCTTGCAGAGTGTAAAAGGAACCTGACTACATGATAACATGGGACCTATTGAACAGTTATAACAGATGGAAAGTTGTTTTTTATCAGTAGAAATAAAACTCTTCTCCAGTAATGCAGCTTGCCATTTTTGCACGTTCTTAGCAACATTTTTGATTGTGGAAGCCACTGTGTGTTCAGTAGGCAATAGGTATAAACACACATTAAATGTATATAACACAGAATTTTTTTTTTTTTTTTTTGTGAATTCCTATAGGATGAAATGATCCCTAGAGTGACAGATTTTCAGTACTGAGAGCTCTGGTAAGCAGATGTGTCATGTGGCTGGCAAATCAAACTGTACAGCATAATGTGAAGAAAAATTTCCTGTGGAAGCCTATGGGAGTTTTCTTTGAGTTATGGAACAACATGCTAATCCTTTGCTAATATATAGACCAAATTAGTAGTAATTAATAACTCATGAGTGAACTGAAGGAAAAAAGTTGATGTGTCAGTTGAACCCCTTGCACAGTGCTATCAAATGGTAATGTTTCTCTTTTCCCAGATAAGGCATGTGTAATGCTGATTAGTCAGTCTACCCAGTGTACATCTATGGAGAATTAATTGCTGTGCTAAGTTTGTTTGAACACTGTGCATTTTCTAGCACGATGAATTCTGTGTGCAGAGTTATTGCAGAAATGAAGGAGTGCCAGGGCAAGCGACCAGCCCCACAGGCGGCTCCCAAATGCCGGCTCACCTCCCAGCCCGCCAGCGCTTGCACCTGTCGTTTCAGGACTGACATGTCTGTCTTTCAGTCTTACTAGTCTTATTGGCAAGGGTGGCAACAAGAGTCTTGGGTTAGGATAGAGTCTTGATTGAAATACTACACCGTCCCTACCAAATACAGGAAGAAGGGTTGGAAAACGTGCCTAATGCTGCTGAATTCAGCCTTTGTAATACTGGGCTCCCAACAGTTTAGGGAACTCGGTCAGTCAATGTAAGCATCCACTGGGGCAAGTTTGGGCCCTGTCTTACTGTGGTTATTTCATAAAATGGGGCCACTGACTTGGTATTTTAATTACCTCCCTGCTTAGTGGCCTATGCTTACCTATTTGAAATAGGCATATCTACTTACGAAAGAGAAAAAAACGTGAGCTAAGTGATCAGCATTTTTAAAGAAGTATCAAAAAGTCTGGCAGATTCATTAGTCCCCTTGTGTAACTGTTTGCAGTACCTATAATGAAACCCAAGAGGATTGGATATGCGCAGTGCAGCTTTTTTGCAGAGCTGAATTTGCAGTTTCACTCCTGAAAACCTTGGTGTGTCTGATGACTGCACATGCAGACAGAGAGAGGTCATGTGTGTGCTGATGTCTGAAGTTAAGATCTTCTGCCAGCTAAGTGGATATCTTTTAAGGACTTAATCCTATAACTAATGAAGTCAATAGGAGATTTTTCTGTTGACATCAATGGACTTTGAGTCAGGCCCTCAAAGATTAAAATAATCCTGTACTAAGCTTTCAGGTGGCTTCTGCTGTTTCACACCTATATCCTAAAAAGTACACATCTTACTGCACGGAATTACTCTGCTATTGAAAACAAAGATTTTAGCAAAATGTTCTTAATTTTTTCAATGTTTCTACAAATTTTGTCCTGAAACCACTTCTCGAGATATTAATCAGCTTTTTGTAGCCAGAACCGAGATTATTTGGTAAATATTTTCTGCAAATTTGGATTTGAATACATTTAAAGGGTTGGTTGCCTTTTTTGGTGAGATTCTTGGTTAATTTTTTAAAATGACAAAAATAAAATCTTGGTCAATTTTTAATATTTCAAAATGGGAAAAATTATTTTTTATTTACTTCATGACTACCATATCTTTTTTCTGAGATGAAGACCACCTTTTAAGTTAGATAGAAGATCAAAATTATATAATTTGTAATGAAACTGATGCACAGTTAAACTAAAGGATAGTAAATTAAAATGCTGTAATGTCTTTTAAAGGATTTACATAATTAAGGAAAAATAAGCAGAGCAGGATGTCCTCAGAGTTGATTTTTCCATGTCTACCCAATCTTATAAAAGCCTATTTCATGGATATAAGCAGAATTACATGTACAAATATTTATTTTCACCTTAATGGGATTCTACACTTGTGAAAAAATTACTTGTTCATGTTTTCAGAATCTCCATGTTGCATATTTGTACATGAAAAGGTCATTTTTAACCCCAAATTAGTGAAAGTATATCCTGAAAAGCAACATTTAATCATCCCAGGAATATTGTTCTGCTTTTTACTTGAGGCGTCTGATTATTGGATCAAAATCAGTAACTTTATACTAAGCATTGTGAGTGTATAGTGACCAAGTTCTTTCTCCCTTCTTCCAGCTTCAGTCTGTCTGTGGCTGAGCATCACAGCCTGAGGCTGAGCTGCTTGAGGCTGTTACTCTTGAACTGTAAATGTCCAGCTAAGGTACAGGATTAGAAGTCACTATGATGTAACAAGGTTCTGTGGAATGACCAGAAGATAAAAACCTGCAAAGCCTCTTTGATGTACACGTCTATTAGGCAGTTTCAAAAATAATAAGCAACACCTGCAGCAACCAGGGATTATTGACATTTGCTCTGGCTTTAGAAAGGAAGGATCTGCAAAGCCAAAATATGGAGAATTGAGTAAGAGGAGTGAAGGAGATAAAGAGATGTAATGTTGGTGATACAGCATTTATACTCTTATTTATACCTAACTTACACTTTGTTTGCATGAAAAAGAATACCCCAACATAATTTATAGCTACAGTTTCCATTCTGTGTCCCTGACTGTTAATCTATTTTCCTGAGGGTGAGGGCTTGAGTTAACATTTCTTACTGGATGCATTAGAAAAATGAGTTTTCGGTTTTTCTGAAATGGAGTGAAACAATTTGGAGCTGATTTTACATAACATCTTTTTGTTTCCCTACTTATCTATAGAGTGAAGGCATTTCTCCTTACATTCCAATCATGTGCCTTCTTTCTGATCAGTGGCACTTAAAAAGAGAAAGATTAAGGTTTTTTCTCCCAAAATAATAAAATGAGGGTTAAAAACTAGCAAACATCAGGAATTGAATTATGTTTCTTGCAACAGGTATGCTTGTTCTCTTTTAAAAGTAGAAAGCCTCAAAGACTACTTGAAATGTACAATGTGTTGGGAACAGAAAGGCAGTATCTCCAAATAAAGGAATAAATGAATGGAATAAAAGATTAGGAGAGAGAGAGGGACAGAGACAACTTGAACACATACATAAAATCCCTTCTGGAGGCCCTTATCTAATTGCCTCATTTATCTAGTTTCATTTATAAGGTCAGTTTTATTCTGGGACACTCTCGGAGGCTGTGTGAGAATGGCTGCAGAATGACCTAACTGGCAACAGGCTTTCTACAGACCCCTTTTTTTTTTTTTTTTTTTGTATGCCAATTCTCAGGGCAATTACTGCCGTTGCCCTTTTTATATTAGCATCTTGGGTGGCTAGGCCTGGGGTTTACTCACTCTTTTTAATAGTATAATTTCTTTTGATAAATAAGCAGCTAGGATTTTTGTTTTGTTTGGTTGTTTTTTTGTTTTGTTTTGAGAATGCTTCTTTTCCACTGGGACTTCCTATGTACCCATGTGGGCTTAATGCAGATGCTTGCTTTCACATGATATAAAAGAAGATTTAAAAATGAAGCAAAACAGTTTCCACAAACTATCTCCCCTCTCTCTCTAATCTTCACTTAGTTTCCTACTTAATTTTGAAGTTTTGATGGAATGACTCAAACAGATTTTTTTTTTTAATAAAATAAATTATTTTGCTTACATTTTGAAAGCAATTTTTCTGGGTGCAGCACAGCTGATGTGAGGTTTTTTTGCCAGTTATTTGAATGATGCCTGGATTTAATTATTCATGTAGCTTTTACTGGAGTTTTATTTTCTGATTTCTCTAGTAAACTAAATTATCTTTTTTTTCAAGATAAAAGTGTAAAATCTTTGTTATCCCTTCTCTAAATGACTATGGCATAGGGATACTGGACATCTTCAATTTAGGTACCATCCATGGTATTTTTTAAATCTCCAGGAACTAAGCAGTGAGAAAAGAACTATCACATCTCCCCAGCTGGTTGTTGAGAATAATGCATCACAGTGGAGTTAAAGTTGGCTTTATTTTTAAATATATTTCATTGAAGAAAGTGTTAAGGATGTTATCTCTGTCAGATATTTAAATATTGCTAAAATACTTCAACAACTTTCTTGCTTTCCTGATTATGAAGAGTGTCATAAAACTGCGCTATGACAGATTTAGACAGCTGGCTCATTCATGAGAAGTTCACATTTTTGTCACCCACGTTGAGTAAGGAAAGATTAGATGCTAAGGTCAATTTACAAAACTGGTTGTCAGGACATTTTTTAATTGTAAAACTTTTTGTGATGGAATTCAGGGAAAAGAGTAAAGGCAGAAAGCAGTGGAGACAAAGAGCTGCTATTAACCTATAGATGCTACCTCAGGGTTCATTTTAAGATTGGTCACACTGCTTAGCCAATGGAGTGTTCATGTGACTATAAGGGACCACCCTTTTCGGGGGTGAGAGGGCAATTTGGTCTTCATGCTCATTTAATCCTGAGACGTCTTTCAATGGACTGTCAGTTGAATGTACATTGTGCAAAATTATGCATGCACTTTTTAATGCAGACCATTGTTCGCTGAGCACTTAACCAAGATTTCTCAACCAATTCCCATTTGGCATGAGGTCACTTGAAACCCGGGCAAACATATATGGAAGGCAAATGTAACTTTCTGTTCCTCTGAGCTGGAATGCATAAGAGAGAGAAATGAAAGTATTGCTTATGCTGTACTTTCAGATTTAATACTTAGTAAATGAAGACTGCCAACTTTCTATAAAGAACAATTTGTTGCATGTCACTGCCCTGGAGAGGTGATTTTGCTACTAGAGAGTAATAAGGCTGAAATCTTTTAGATCTTATTGCCTTAAGTGTTGCAAATCATTGAAGCATGAGCTTATAAGCTTATATGCTTATAAGAACCATATGATGTGCACAATGTGGCTGCCCTTCTTTCTTTTTATAGGCAAGACTTTATAAGAGCCAGGTAGTGCAAAGGAAATCTGATAGTAGGTAGTGAGCAAAGAAACTGCCAATAACGCCCTAGAGCTGGAGATAAGGGGGCACCAGTTCTGAAGATATATCTAATTAGACTACTAATACTTTAGAGAACCTGACTACAGCATGTACAGCATATTTATTAATGCATTTACAAAGACTCAATTTTATGTTAGCTCTTCGATGAACATTTACATTTAGAATCACATTTGGCAAGAACTGTTACATGTTTTGTACAAATGATATCTTACACAGCCAACACGTGCTCGTGTGAGCTCTTGTCCAGGGATGTTCCATTCAGTGTGAAATCAGCAGCAGTCTATTTGTGTATTATCTGGCCCATCCTATTACAGTGAAAATCACTTTAGGAAAATCACTTTTAACATAAGCTGGAATTTTATTATGATTGGTTGGCGCTTGTTTTTTTCATCCATCATAAAAGAATACAAGTTGACACAAGGATACATTTCTAGATTAGATCCATAACACATTAAAGAGTGTGTTTGATCTCTCTTTCCCCATCTTTCTAATTAAGTTGGTGAAAAATGTAACTTTAGTATTTTACAGGACATGGTAAAGTTGTCTCATCTAGGTGATGTCTATATTATAAAAATAAAATAATATAAATATGTAACATGAACCCAGTGCCCATCGTTAAATAAAATATATGATAAAAAGCAGACCTTCTAGGATGACTCGTTTTGAAATATGCGAATATAATTTAATTATTAAACACTTGAAACAATCTTGATATTAAGCTGCGATAACCAGATTTTTGCATCTATGCTAGATAAAGAAATGCTTAACATTCTGTAATAGAGTTACATTGATGAAGGTGAAGATTACAGTCTTACAATGAATTGCCTAGGTAGGAATGCATTAAGGAGTTCTGAAATATTGTCTCATGATGTAGTTCAGTTCACCTTAGAATCTGTTACAACTGGATTTTATTAAGTCCAGCAGTTTATACAGCAATGTCTAAAATCTTCTCTCTTATTGCTATAATCAGATAGGTACAAACAGGAGATTTCTGGGATGTCAAGGAACCCATTAAGACATCACGGAAGTCCTTTGATGAAAATGTGGTTTGCAGTGGAATTACTTTGTAAACTATTTCTCGTGAAGAAATAAATATATTTAAAAGATTCCACTAGCCGTAAAACCGTAGCTGTGACCATGCGTATGTGTGCACGTGTTGGGTATTGGTGCATCTGTGGAGACGCACGGGAATAATTACACACATACAAGGAATTTACTGCACATTTATGGATATTGTACTTAAATTAATAAAGTAAATCAAATCACTGGTATTTGTTGCAGGGTAACAGTCTTTAAAAATGACAGGATTCAAAACAAATGCCCGTTGAAAGTGTAGCTTCCAAATAGTCCCCGAAACTATACAATGTAGCTGGTTAGATCCAGCAAATAGGATGTCATGTCTAGGATCTGATCAAGAATACCTGCCCTTGTCACTCTTCGGATGTTTCTATCCACTTGTTCACACTGGGGGCCGAGATAGCCTTTTTTACATAAGCATTTATTAGGCCTTACACAGACACCTCCATGTCGACAGGCTGGGTCACATTTTGCTGTGGGTAAAAAAACAGCAGTTTTCTAATTTGTTTAATACATCACAAACCAAGACGAAACAGTACACATTCATTAAGAGCTTTTCTAAACTTAAAATTATAAAGCACATAAATTAAAAATAGAATGGATGAAATATTAGAAGTTTTGAAGCCTTATTTTTTTAAGTTCTAGAATATTAGAGTGAGGAAGTAATTTTGTGTCTGAGGGGACATCACCCAGGACAGACTGTGAAACTCAAATAGCAGATTTTTGAAAATGTCCAATCCTCATATCCATGCTTGATTTTGGATTGCACAGAAGGAGGACCCATCTCAAAAGACTTTAGGCTTCAAATGTCTTATAATTTGAAAACAAGATATACAGCACATCTAGATCTTTAAGCACTTTTACCTATAGAGTTCCAGGTTAATCAGCTTGCTTAGGTTTTTTAAATATAAATGCTATTTTGAATTGTAGCCAGTGTTTAGCAAAACTAACGATCAGTAACTTCAGCTGTAGAAGAATTTTCTTCTGGGGTAGTGTGATATATATATTCTTTCTTTTTGCAGTTATTTTGCTGTTTAATATTCTCTCACAATAAAGCTATAAAATAAATTTAGAGAGTTATGCAATACACTATATAAAAACAGGTTTCTTGACTTTATTTATAAGTTTTTTAATAATGTTAGGAGGACACTGATGCCTCATAAGGTAATTTTTCTTATTTAAATTATAGTAGTAGCTTGAGGTCCAACCTAGAACATCTCTGTTAAGTGCTGTGTAGGATACGGGGAAGAAAGATCCTTAGGGTACCTATTTTCTGTAGCTTTCTTGTACATTGCAACTAACAAATTATCTATCACAGAGCTGTAATTTTTTTCCTATGACTCATAAGATTAATATCTCTTTATTGTTGTCTTAGAACTGATGGTCAATGACATGTATTGAAAATTTCTCTCAGCAAGTAATTAAAAGCAAATTATGAAATGTCCCTGCTTTTTTCACTTGTTGCTATGAATCTATATACAAACCAGTTCTGCAGAACTCTCCTTCCCAGCCTTGATTACAGCAGCATTTTCCTGTTGGAGTGCAGTGCCCATTCCGACAATGCCTTGAGCATTCAGATGTCAGTATCTGTGCAGCCTGAGCTGTTCTTTTGCATTCCTCGGGAATTAAAGGCCTAGAAAAAAATATGAACCAAACATAGTTTGGTCAGGGTCAAGGAGAAAAACTTTGTTGATTTTTTTTTATTTATTAAAGGCCTGATTCTCTTTCATAGTATTAGCAGTTGGAGAAATCTGTGTTCTAAGGGGATTGCTTTTTTTCTTTAAAACATCAATAAACAGAGATGATATTTTAAATTACAGAAAAATACAGTGTGATTTGCTATTCTTTCATATAACTGCCTTCAGAGATCTTCTACAAGATTAAATAATAGACCTTCAGAATTATTAAAGCTTGAGCCTGGCAAAATCAGCTTGCTGAAGACCTTATCACATGCAACATAAATCTCTTGATAATATCATTATAAGACATTCTAAATTCTACTGATTGTGTGGCTTTTCTTCAGAGAGCACAAATAGTCATATAATTCAGTCCAGAATCTGATGGCATCTTTTTGCTTTTCTAGCTGATTTATATTTCCGGTTGCGTGCTGGGAAGAGTAATCTGAACAGCAAGTTTTGTGTCACATGTTAGGACATGCATAATAATTTTGCAAAAGTATTAAATTACCTCTGTCTATGAATTCTTTTTGACATTGCAGATTTTTTATTTCCATATTTTCATGAAATAATATTTGGAATATGTATTCTGGGTGCTTATTTATGCATCTGAACGTCAGGAAAAGCTATTTCACTATAAGGGTGACCAAGCACAGGTTGACCAGAGAGGTTGTGGAGTTTCCCTCCTTGGAGATATTCAGAAGACTTAAAACATTTCTGACACTGTTTCTTTGTTGGGCTTCTTGGTGTCAAATCTTATGTGATGCAATTTTTTCTCTCAGTGTCTACAAAATATTATGGAATATTTTGTAAATAGTAGCCTTTTTTATTTACAAAAGCACAGCATTATCTTCCTTAACAAATAAGGAACTGTAGTGTTCTTTTTGTAGTGTTAAGTGCGTAAAACACTTAACTGTTTTAAATGAAACATGCCCTAACTCTTGATATGATTGCAACACTTTCTTAGATGCTTGTTGGTTTTTTTGGTTTGGTTTTAGCTGTATGTCATTTGCTGCCTGAGTTCAGCAGCTAAAGACTGATAGGATCATCACAAGGCTACAGGTTCCCAGTACAGGTACTATGTGTTGTCTCTGCTGTGGGTTTGATTTTACAGGAATAAGTTAATAATGTCAAGATCTCTAAACAAGTAATTGAATGGGAGCATAATGGCAAATTAAGTTAATTAGTGACAAATAAAAAAATATTGTCAAGGAAATAATGTGAACTACTGCCATACATTCCAAAGTTTGAAATTTGCAGGACAAAGATTCTAATAGTTTTGTAGAGAGTTCAGAGAAACCTTGGCCAAGTGTCCAGCTAGAATCCAAACAAACCAAACCAAAATTGTATGAAATAGAATAAGTAGAAAATAACATTGTTCATTATACTGACATCAGTATTAAAGCCCCAATTATATGCAAAAAGCTGGAACAGCAACTTGTACACTGACTGCCCTGTCAAATATTAAAATCTTGGATCTCCCATGTGGAAAACAGGATAGTCATTGGAGTGTAAGAAGGGGTACGATAGAGGTGCGGTAAACAGTGGCAGAAAAAGAGAGGAGGAAAAACGGGCATTCTTGTATATCTTCCATTTCAACATGAGAAGAAATATCAAGGGAATAAATTAAGCTAAAGAAAATAAAATTAATGAGTTGAACTCATGGATTGTAAGATATCAATGAAGGCCATGTTCTAGTAGGCTTTTAAAAAGATATTTCTATTCACAATGGGGCCACTCAAAGTAATATAAAAATATTGTTTAAGAAAAATAAGCACTCATACCTAATGTCATAGAAGCCCTTTGCTAGCTGACTGGGCTTACATTTCCCCACATTTTGGCATGCAGCTTGTTAATGGTACATTACAGGGTTTCTTGCATTTTTCTTTGAAACAGAATAATAGAGTACAGGCTCACTGGTTTGTTTCACCATAGCACTTTCTCTGCTCACTCTTAATTGCTACCATGATTATTTAAACATCCATAAAGAAGACCTGGTTCCCCAAAGATGTTAAGGACAGAAAGAATGTGTAGATGCATCTTTAGTGTAGCACCAAGTTCTGATTTCAAAAGCACTCTGAGAATCAGACTTAAGGTCCTGTATTATTTAAGGGCTTTGAAACATGTTTTGACACCTTTTGTGCAGCATATTTGAAACCCTTTTAGGTTTTGTGTTTACTTATTTCCACAGCTGTCTTTTAAATATAATGCATTATTTTTCTGACCTGTAAGGAATTCCAGTTCTGTAGTAATGAGTCCATTACATATGATGTGGTTGCAAATGACCCTGCACTTAAAAATTATATGCAGTATTTACAGGCAATGCTTTTTTGGCAAAATTATATGATTTTCAGTGGAGATGTGTTCAGATTTAAAGTACAAGATCTGTGTTCTAATCCCTATCTCTGGAAAGAAAAACCTAAATTCAAGTTGCTCTCTTTATAGCCAGCTGCATAGGAAAGAACATGCTTTCCTCGTATGTCTCTGTTAAAGCCCATTTCTTTCAATTTCATTTACTTTAAATGGGAGTCTTCTCTTTTTCTTGCTTAAACACAAGTACAGTACTGTGTTTAGCAGGAAGCAGAACCTCAGGCTCTTGGAGAATCTCTCAGAAAAGAACTCCAATGGCACATCTTTAACAAAGACTGACCTCATAAGTCACAGACATATTTTATTTGTGAAGATAATGATTTTTTTTATTAATACATGTAAAGTATTTCTCTCCGATAGTCCTGGAATATATGGTTCTTTTTTTGTATTTGTATTATTTCAGGAGAAATCATCCTTTTTTGTATCTGGCCAAGCATGGCTGGTCACTTTTATGATTTAAAGTTTTCTAGTGCTCTTGGTACTTATGAATATAACCTTGCCTTTTATTCTACCATCAATCAATAACTTGCACTCATCAGCCTTGGATAGTATTTATTAATGGTGGGGTGGAGTAGAAACAAAGACGGAAAAAATTCTGGTTGGCAGAGTGCCTTAGGAGGAGAGGAATACAAATGCAGCTGCAGCAGAATCCTTGTGTGCAAGAAGAATTACTGGTTTTCCTTAGTTGTACTGTGGGAAAAGCCATGCTTCTTTCTCAGGATTTGAATGCTCTTATGGTACTGACACATATCAAGAGAAAGTCTCTGCCCCACAATACTTAACACTTTGCATTCTTAAGGCTTTGAAGGGTGGAAATTTTCAGGCATAGGGTAGGTTGAACTGAATCTCACAAAGATAACGTAAGTCTTGAAACTAACTGTTGGGACTTGATCTTTCCAGCACTTAGACAAGCCTATGATTTTGTTTATATAACTTGTGCTTCGCTGTGTCTCTTGACGTGGAAAATGGAGGGGAATAGATGGAGCCACACTGTGGGCTGGAGAGAATTTTTTTCTTGTCTCCCTCAATCTATAAAACTCTAAAGGGTACAGCTTGATTACTCCTACAGTAAGCACTAGTTGGTCCACAGAAAGTCAGCCAAAAATGTAGCTGATAATGACTATTTATATGGTCTGTACAATTCTAGTTATCTTAAAGAGCTGTTCATATATACAGTACAGTACAGTATATCTTGCTTGTTAAAACATGCTTTCATGAAACTGTGTAGCAATTCTAAATGTATGGAACATGGAGGAAAAGTTGTACTGAAGGCTGGGGCCCTCGCTGGATCCCTTTGCTGACATGTGCAGCGAGCTGAGTATTCTTGACAGTGCATAGTCTAAGAAAGTAACCTCTGCTGATAGTTTAGAGGTATATAAAAGTCTAATATGCTTTAATACCCTGGAACTGCTTAGGATTTCATGCTTTCTTTGGTGCATCTCTTCACAGTTCCACTAAATGCATGGAATGATTTAGTTGCTATATGTGTGAGCCGGTAACTCAGACATGCATAGATCAATTCAAATGGAGGGACAAATTCAGCAGTAATACAATGGTACTGAACAGAAGGCAATTCCTCCGTCATGCTTTTGACACAATATCAAAAATCTCTACTTTCCCACTAAAGTGAGAAAAAACCCAGACAAAATTCCTGGATGTTCAAATTAGAAAAAGAGACATGGTCATAGAAATCCTGCATCTGGTACCAAATACATGGAATGAATGTTATGCTTCAATTAACTGCACACAAGATATTAGGTATTAGAATGATGTTTAAGTATATCACCAAAATTTGAGCATTACTTGTTTGGCTTTTTTCCTTTATAAGGGAAAATGTCAAGAAAAAATAATTTTGTTTCACTACTTGTCATAGGCTAAATTTACTACTTGTCATAGAATAAATATAGCATCTCTTCAGGTACCGCTTCTAAAATTAAAAAATATACCTTTAGTCCTGGGAGAGATGCCAAAAGCTCGTTACTTGTCTTCAGATTTACTACATGGGAATAATGTGGAAAAAACTCACAGCTTTTAAGATTTAAACTCAGCAGCATATCAAATTTATTCTTATATGGTATACTTGTTCATGACCTCTAGTCTTAAGAAATTCTGTCATGTTTGAAAACTAGTCCCTAGTGAAGGCTGTATCAATGTTAATAGCTAAGAGGTCAATGCAACTGCTAAACAGTTTGTATTACTGTCAGGGTGGTCATGAAAACAACACCTGCTGCATGAGCACTTGGCAGCTGGGTCAACAGGCACTGTGGGAATTTATCAATTTAGGGGGCCACTTGCATAACACTTTGACTGATGAATTGGGAAAGACTGGCTTACTGGGCTAAAGCTGCTCTATTATGTATGACTTTCTTTAGGACGGCAG
The DNA here is from genome assembly GCF_020740795.1 of Apus apus. NCBI lineage: Eukaryota > Metazoa > Chordata > Aves > Apodiformes > Apodidae > Apus > Apus apus. The sequence continues at coordinate 56,083,805 of NC_067285.1, read as the reverse complement.
AGGCTTCCTGCAGGCTCCAGAAAATAAGCAAAAGATAAACTGAGCTGTTTTTTCCTTATAAAGCGATAAAAAGTGAGAACTCCTTAATAGCCAATGCTAGAAAGACTAAAAAAAAAGGGGAAAAAAAATTCCAAACCAAAACAAAAACTTTTACAGTCAGTGAGCTGTGATGTGATTGAAAAAAATCCTTAGGTTTTTCCATCGTGGTTACAAAGGAGTTTTTGTGAAGTACTTCTGTAAAGTGAAACTCTCTAGACTGGTATTTGCAAAAAGCTCTAATTTCTCTTTAGTGTCTCTTATGGGAATAGTAACTGCATGTGGGTTGGTAAATGAGATAAGAATTTTGCATGCTCCGGCTAAACTAAACATAATTAGACATTAATTCTGGCTTTCCATTCCTTCCAATGACTTAAGGGATAGTAACTTTCTGAACAGAAAGAAATCATATGGCCCACCTGGGTTGGTGAGAGCATTCACCAACAACATTGGCTCATTCTGCAGAGAGTTTCCAATAGTAGCTTCAGAGTATATCTATAACCCATCAGAACTGATTATCTTGATGCAGATTAGCCTAATACTGTATCTTTCTGAGCTTCCATTTCCACAGTAATGAAAGTTTTCAAGAGGGCTATACTTTCAAAAATGCTATTTTATCATACCATCAAACACACTTGACTCATAAGAAAAAATAAAATCACCAATGATTTCGTAAAGAGCCCAAACAATACCAAAATGAGGTATGACCTCGATATTGTCCCTTAGTGTTTGAAATTAGTCTGTTTGGAAATACTCTCTGACAACGGAAATCCCAGAAGGTGATGATGGAAAGGATGATAAGTGGAATTACATACTTTGGAGAGGCATGAAAGAGTGAGATGGTTTGAATAAAGTTCAAGTTTCAATCCAACGGAAAGCGGCTATTCTGGCTGTTGATATGAAACACATTGAAATCCAGATCTATCAGGTATTCTAAGAAGAGGAAGAGGAAATAATCTTATGTGTGTAAGGACGTTTACTTAAGCTCTGCCCTCGTTTGTAAAAATCACCTGCTGGCTCCAGTGAGCCACCCTGGTCAAAAGAATTATTCATCCCCTTTGGAATCAAGGCATCAACAGTGGCAAACTTTTAAAACTTCACAGACTATACAGCACTGTATGACAGCCCTCTCAATTTTTCTGAGCTTAGTCTCATATTTTAAATGAAAATCTGTGTTGTCCATCAGTTTGGGTACTCTTCTCTGAATCTCTTTACTTTTACTTGTAACTTACTTAGAGATAAAAGTGATTGTGATAGGAATATTGTAAAGGAAGGCTTACAAAGCCACATCATGGCTGTTCTTTCACCTTCCAAACTTAATTTTCTTACTTCTTCATCTGTCCCTGTCTATGGCTTTCAAAGAACAGCTGGTAATAATGTTTAAATTACAGCTGATACGAACCTACCAACAGATATTTCTTAAATAAATATGCACTTTTAATATTGCCTACAGCTGATTTTCTCCTCTCATCATGCTAGAAAAGTATTACTTTTTCTTTTCTAATGGGTTTGTCTTCTTTTTTCTCTATTACTGACTAACTGGGATATTTGGACCTATATGTATATCCTGTATCACTGTTAACCTAGTTATTTTTCCTATACATTCAGCAATGTTTTTATGATTGCTGTTACTTTGTAGAAACAGAAAAAAAGACAGAAAAATGATACAACAGAAAGTAGAAAAAATAAAAATAAAAGTGTTTTCTCTTTTGGTCAGAAAGAGTGTGTATAAAATGCTAGTATTCGCACTGGTCTTCAGGACATCTACTAACCCTATCTTTTAGTTGAGAAGAATGTAAGTCTCTCTACCTATATTTTCTCAATAGTTCCTAACCCTGGAAAGCAGTTTACTTGTGATAACATAGTTTATAACCATCAAAGAATGGCTATATTCAGACACAGTCTTAATGTAAGAAATTTCTCTTTTGTCAGCTATTTTAACTAATTCATCTAATGTTGGTCTGATGTGTTTGTAATTCTTAGGCTTTCCCACATCTCCTCCCATCTCAAAGCTAAATACACTACTATCTATACTCTTACCTATACTTGATTTTGGTGATAGGTAGTATATGTGTATTTTGCAGCACCTGACATACTTTTCTGTACATTCATTTAAAAATTTTTGTTTCTGATTTTTCACTTCATTGACTAAGAACACCCAAGTACTGTTGTTGCAAAGAGAAGGGTTATTTAATTCTGTGCTTTTGATGTGAGGCTATCTAGTTATTGACATGAAGTATTTGGAGGAACTAAACAAAGTTTCCCCTAGTACCTTAAATTCTGTGTTTTGAACAGAGCCTCGATGATGGAGGGATTCAGAACCTCTGTGTTGATCATATTTATCAAATTTTTCGTACATGACCTCAGTTTTAACACTTCATTTTTTTTTACATGTGAAGGACTGTTTTAGGATACAACTTTTGCATTGCTGATTACTGAAGATTAATGCAAAGGATTCTCTGGCTTACCCTCATACTCTGATCTTCCAATGTTTTAACCTGACCACTTCTTTTGAATTTTTTCTACACTACCAATATCCAAGGAGAAGATGTCTTTCCTTCAGGGTCACAGTTACGTTTGAGAAAAATTTGATTATGCAGTAGTTTTCTACAAAGATCAAAAGAAACAAAACCCTGCATCTTCATGTAACATTTTTTATTTAGAATATAATAATAATTTAATAACCTTGTGGAAGCTTATAAGTGACCAGCAGTAGAAGAAGTCTGGGTTTTGCATGAAGCTATTAATTTCCAGCAAGGTGCTACCACAAGGAATGATGACTTTGTTCTTTTACACTGCTCCATGCATGGAAGGTCTCTACAAATTGATGAGTCTTCCAGGGGCCACCCCTCACAGGGTTTTTTAAGGAAGTAATGAATTTCTAAGATGTGAAAAATCAATGCTTTGATGAATTCATTTATACCTGATGCTCACAGCCCAACTGTAGCATCTTTATTTTTTGTTCTAGAAAGCTTTCTGTGCTTGGGTTTACACCTGCATTGATATATTTGTGTGGCCCATACCATAGGGAAGACATTAAAAAGAGCAATAAAATATTAGCATGCAAAAAAAAATTAGCATGTGAATAATAATTTAATAATTAATACTTTGTTTATAAAGCTTTACAAGAACATTTGCCTAAGCCATGGAATTTTTAGACTTGTTTGCATGTGTAATGTGAAATCAGCATGAAATAGCAAATAAAGCTTCAATGCTCTTTTGTGGAAATAAAACATTATCTTTCACTTAAAAGCCTGCAATGGAGAGAGACTGAATAACAACAAAACCCAAAACTTTGCCTGAATGAAAATTATCCTGTGTTTCTAAAAAGTATTACCAAAACTATACCCCTTTGCCACAGTCTGTGTAATTTCAACTGTGTGCCAATTTACAAAAGTATTTTATAGTTTTCTGGTTACTTTCACCAGTAACCGAACACAGTCTTGACCCTTTTCCATACATGAAAACAGCCAATCGTGAGTGCAGCAATGGGAGGTCTGGCCTTTCAGGTATGTCAGCTGAAGACCACCCTACTGGAAGAGGTAACAAGAACAAAAAGCTAAGGTCAAACAAGGCAGCCCCATGTAATTAGATACTAATAGTGGATTTAGGGTGTAAAATTCACTTAAAACCATACACCAACAGACTAAACAATCCCAGTAAGAATGGCAAGTTTTGTTCTAAAAAATGTTTTTAATACCAGAAAGCATAAATAAAACATATGTAATAATCTTGACTGACAGACTGCACTAACCTGCAGTAACATCTGCTTCCAAATTATTAGCTGTAGGTTTGGGATTGTATAATTATAAAACACTGAAACTCTACTGTAGCTTACTGTATAGTATGCATCCAATTTAATGAATTTATTCCTGAATTAACTTCTTGTCCCAATAACAATTTTTACAAATTAAATTCTGTCAGGAAAATAAATTCCTCTTTGAAAACAGCCAACAAAACCAAAAACTCAAGCCTAACTGTATGTGATGCTGATGGGGAAACATACTGCAGTAGGTCCTGAGCGAACAGGCAGCTGCTCCTGCAGGGTATGATGGGGTCAAAGTAATTAATACAACAAACTCCATTTCTGTTGGCCGTTTCATTTTGTGTTAATTCCTGATTCTTTTGCAGGTTGAAAGTGGTACCTTTACATGCCATTGACTTGGTCTGACAGAGCAGCAAGATCAGTCATCAAGAAAATGGTACTTCTCCAGCTAAAGTGAGTAGCTGCTAGTCATCTCTTAACTGTTCCTGGATCCCTGGGTCACATGGGGACTGGTTTTTTTGCAGTCTTTTCAGGTTCCCTATTAGTTTCATAGTGCTAGCTGCTCTGCAAAGAACCTGAAAGTGATCTTATCTTAAGAATCTCTGGTGTGATAATTTTTATGTACTCTCATTTTATAACTGGTAAATTAGTCTAAGTAATTCTGTCTCTTAAAAATCATCTGAGTGGAATTTATAAGCCTTTTGGAAATAGTGCTTTAAGAACTGTTACAGAATTTAGTGTATTTTTGACACACAATCCAAGGACAGAATGTCTCCTTCCTTGGTGCTCCAAACGTCCCCAGGGAGAGACAGGTAAATGCAGGGGAATGGAAGGATGTTGAAAATTAATAAGCAGTGGCAGTTCACACCCACTGAGGATTCAGTCCTCTGTGTTCTTCTTCACTGGTGGTATCTCCTATACAACAGAACAGATGTTTGGGAAAGACAGGATTTGTCTCTCAGAGATTATGGCAAAACTGCAGTTGAGGAAGTTAGATTGGAACTGACTGAGGATGGCTTGTCCTCTAGCTAGTGCTGTCAAATTATTTTCCATAGTAGCTTTTCAGTATCCAGAGGAGGTGTTGTCAGCCAGTTCTAACCTTTCAAGCCAGTTCCATTGTGCACTGTCCCACTGCACTGGCAGGTAAGGAAGCAGTAGCACTGGGGAGATTTCCAGCACCTGCCTTCTACTGATGCTGCATAACCTAGGTCCTACCTACCTACAAGTCATTCAGCTTCAGAATTATCAGGTGCATCTTTTACCTTTACTGGTCCATAGGGATCCACATTAAATATGTCTACACTTCTATGAAAACATGAAAAGAATGTGAATTTAGGTGGGCAAGTGGGCAGCATTTAGCATAACATCAAAGAGTAAAAATTTCCAGAAGTTAGTGTTGGTTATACCTTTGTGGTTCTGGCATTTCCTTTCTATGAGACAGTGACTATTTTCAGTTAATCCATCTGCTTGCTGCTGATCATACATTTGCTTTTAGAAATCCCCCTGAACTGAGAATTTCCCTTCTTTTTGAATGTCAGTATTTCATAATTGCATAAAAATTGCATAAAAAAAGCTATGTGGAAAAAACTACGTTTACCTTTTGTTCTTTATCCTGTTAAAAGAAAGACTGATCTTAGTGAGAAATGCAATGCTCACCTTTTTGGGTCAATGATCTTGTAGAGTTTTCCACTGTGAGGCTGTGTCATACTTTTGCTGCTTGATAATATGTAAATCTCACCTGTTAAAGAAACCAATGCCATAAATTAGTTCTCCCTTCCTGAGATGCCAAATACATGACATTTGTGATCTTGCTGTATTTGGAAGATGAGATTAAAAAACTTCAGAAGAAACACTCATAACTGAAATATACAACAGAATCATTGCTATTTGAAAATTTAAATAAGGGCTTTCCCCACATTAATGCTAAAATGTGAAAGATACTTTATCATTAACCTTTTTTGTTTCATATTGTATAGAATTGGTTAAAAAAAAGTGGGGAGAATGGGAGAAGTGGGGGAATCAGTCTTCTCATGCAGTATCTTTGCACCATAGGTCTGTATTGTTGGGAATAAAAGTAAGTATATGACACATCATCTCATAGTGAGTGACACAGTTCACAGAATGTGAGCAACAGTAAGGACCTTTGCCCCTTCCAACAACCCATTTTCTTATGAGTTCTTACAAGGCTGATAATATGTAGCTGAGGTCAGTGTAGACAGCTTTTGCAAAAGCTTGTAAAGCTTTTTAAAGCTTTCCTTTTAAACATTTACTATAATTGTGAATAGTTCAGCAGGCATTGCTAATAAGGATTATGATTTTACAACATTTTTTTTTTCTATTTACCTAATTCGTCTTCACCAAATCCCAAGACAGGGCCTGAAAAGAAACCTCTACATGAACCAGTGTTGCCAAGACAGAGGGGTTTTTCTTGCCACTGTTTGGTTGCAGGACTCTGTTGCAGTGTTAAAAAATTTCTATATTCAAAAACACATAAAGCAAATTGTTATATTACATTTTGAATAGAGAGTTTTCACTGTCCAGCTAGATAAGTAAACACTTGCTGCAAGTAGCTCCATGGATAGATCTGTGCAGTTCTTATGATTTCCTGCTTTTTGTTTTTCACATGCACTAAAAGCACAGCATTTCCCTTCCTGTCACTCAAACATTGCAAAACTGGGTTCAAGCTCTACTAATGTAGCCATTGAGAACACTGAGCTACTTGGCATGGGAAAACTATGCCCATTCATGAAAAAAATAATATTCATATTGTTCCACCAGTGATCTTTCCATAAATCCCCAAAAGTTGCCAGTGTCTTACCAGTTAGACCTGTTTGGGAAACAGTTCCATGATTAACACTTATTCCCATCATAATGTAAAAGATGCATGTAAGTGTTCGTAGAACTAAAATCTTGAAGAGTGCTGCAATGTGTCTTCATACTTTTTTCCAAGGATCGGATATATTACATGTCACCATTCCTGAGAATGCTGTGCTATTTTATTTCCAAATCTAGAATTTAATCTGCATTGTCACACCGCTAAGTTGGCAAAGTGCCACAATATGCAAAACACTTATATTCCTCTATAAAGGAAGCTCAATAACTAAATATGCCTTATAAGCACTTTTACTTGAGAGCGAGTTACAAGAAACCTACCCATTGCGGTCTCCAAATACATAACTTCCGTAGAGCCTTTCAGACTGGCAGCCTCGATAGACAAATCCACCAACCAAGGATCCACTGCTGAACGGCTTGAATTCTAAAAGTGAAGGCTCACTTTCTAAAAAGGAACTACCATAGCATTAGATCATATGCAGTTTCATATTTTTATTCACATTTATGGAAATGTTATTACTTCCAGAAAATATATTAATTCCATTTAAACATTCATCAGAACTCAAGATGTGTTGCTGGAAATTAACCATTAAAAAACCCCAGAAAATTACAACAAAGGCCGTTTGTGAAACAATCAGGGGTTTAGATAGAAGAGGCTGTAATTGCTTTCTTCCATGTTCTCAGGCTGGGAGAATAAAACTATGTAAGGATTAGGTCAGACTTTCATTGAAGTTGATGTGATTACTGCTATTAACTTTTAAGTATCAATACAGTCTGCAGAATGGATCTCTTGAACTTCAGGAATACAATTAAATCCCCTTCACTATCAAGTCCTTCCAGCATCTAAAAGCAGAAATTCCAGTGATTTTCAGCAGAACTTGTTTTCAAAATCTTTCAGTGGTTTGAGAAACTCTTTCAAAATCACAGGTTTAAACACGGTATGTGTGTTATGTCCCATAAAATAGTAGTATTGCTGGCTGTGGCTTCTTGTGGTAATTTATTTTATGTTGCTGTTGTAGTTGCAGTTCCTACACATACTTTTTGCCTTTTTTACAAAACTCAGTCATTTCAAATAATGTCTCCCTGGAAGTTTCAGTGTAGATGTTCCTATTTGTGCGATCAAATACTGCTTAGAGTACAAGTAGGCTCAACTTGAGATGCTAACTGCATAATTTTAAATTAAAGCCACAGCCAATAGACCTTTTTGTTTTAAAGGAAATGTCAATTTTTTTTTTAGTCAGAGGGTTATCTGCAAGTCTTGGATAAATTAATATCTCAGACTGTTCTACAAGAGTAAGAGCTGAAATTTTATGTGAGAGAAAAGGATGATGAGTTCGTATTGAAGCAATTGACCCAAAGCCTAGTATTAATACTGGCAAGCTGTTCTGGAGAGACACAATATTGCTTAGTTCACTCTGCAATACAGATGCAGTCAAAATTCCATTGGAGTAGTGGTTTACCAAATATTATTCTTTGGTTTGGCTTTTATAAAATGAACACAGAAAATACATGCAATAACTAAACAGAACAATTGCATTTCACTATTGTGTACTGCTGTGTTAGCCAGCACAGCTGCTTTGCTTTTAAGGAAAGTATAGGTGGAAGAACTATGGATGTGAATAAAATAAGAAAATGCTGTGTTCCAGGAGATAAACCAGTTTTGATGCCTTTACACGCCTTTGGCATTTTATCACCTTTTACCACCATGAATTTACAAGCTGCTGAATGGTCAGCCAAGGAAGATGATAGCTCAGAATAACTGTCACCCAGCTTGCCTGAACTAGCAAGTGATCTTAGTGAGTTGAGTATCAGAGTTAAACATTAAACTAATATTGCGAATAATGATCATACTGATTCAGAGAGCACATGAAGTACTTGAAAGTTTTAAGTCCCTAATTGAGTATGTTCATCTTCCTGCAATATAATCTAAACTAGTTGTACATTTTCTAAGTTGTTTTTTTTATTATTATTTTTAGGAACATTTAAACCGAGCTCAGGCATTTCCCTGTTTGGTTGTGGTCTGTTGTTGTCTGTCTCACTTTTTCCATTATAGGATGCACATTGCATGAGGTTTCCACTCTGTATTTTAAAATATATTTCTGAATGGCCAAGAATACATTTTCATCACTTCCTGATATTCCATAGTTTATGAGCCATCACAGGCTGCAACAGTAAGATCTTTGGAAGGCTAGCAACGGGCATATTTCTTAAATCTCATTTACACGATATTCTACACCAACAGGAACAAAGTTGAATAATTTAATTTTTTTATTTTTTTTATTTTTTTTTGTCGTCTTGCAACTTTTGTCTTCTTGTACCATACTTTTCCTGAGTTCTATCTTTTGTAGGTTACCTAATCTGTCTATGCAGGAAGTTACCTATCATGGCTATATAGTCCTTTTTTTTTTTTTTTTTTTTTGTGCTTTCTATTTGTAAGTCCATGGACACAGAAACTAACCATTTGCACCAGCTTTACCCTGGCTGGAACTTACCATAGTCTTTACCCTTTATTATTTGTAAGATTCTTGCTGAAGATCTGTTCTTTCCATTGGAATCTGAGCAAAGTATAGTTAAATTGGTGTTTACATCTGTTGGGTGGCGGTCCACAGCACATCTATAAAGCAAAAATTAGAAGAAAATCCACAAGGTAGATGAGCTCATATTGTATAATTCTCTGTAGTATGAATAGTATGAAGCATCAAATTTTGAAGGATTATTGTTTCTTTGTGGTGCCTACCAGTTGGGGGAACTATTTAATACTGAGCCAACATCCAAGATGTACATCAGGTTTTTATATAAGAGATAATAATACACCTTCCCCATCCCTGCATAATGTTTTCTACAAAATGAAATAAAACTATTTTTTCATAGTGATAAAATGTACTCTGCTCAACAGCACCTGAAATAGTGCTTAAGCAAGCTAAGTAAGTTCACTTACATGGCCTAGGAATTTTGGACTGTTAAAAAGTCCAAGAATCAACTCCTTCTCCTCAACAATTTGACTTTCCGATTTTTTTCAAACCACGGCTTCAAATGTCACTTTAGTACTACCACCCACCTAATTTGCTGAATTATGTGCTGTTTAGTTAAAGTGTTCTACTCCTTATTATTGTTTCGATATCAGCAGATGTTCTCATTTGTTTTCCACATGCCTTTTTTCCTCAAGATTCTACTGCTCTAATTTCTTAGATTCCCGTCTCAGCTGTTCTTTACCAACTCTCTGATTTAAATTCTTTCTTTCATAAAGGTAATAATTTTATTATTAATTAAAAACAAAAATCCTGTGCTTTGTTTCTGTCATTTCAAGTCTTGTAACAGTTGTGCTTTCTCTTCTCCCTCTCCTTTGCCAATGTACAATTGTTTCTAACTGTGACATGTGTGGCAAGGGAGGAGTGGAAGTTTAAAAAAGTAAACAAGTGCCTTTATTATAATTTTGTTACCCTACTGTGTAAAATATTTCTGGTTGAAAACATTAACTGCTCCAGAGGAATTCAGCTTAATTGTAACTTGCTTACCGGCCTGGATTGTGGAGTCCATGTGCAAATATCTCAGGAGGTTGGTTTGTGCTATTAAAATGTGGGTTGCTCCGTGGTATGGAATAAGGGACGTTACACAGGTCAGTATTTACATCGAGACGTAATACAGAACCTGTAAAATCACTGAGAAAATTGGAGGATAGAATTGGTTTTTTAAAGTATTTAATGGTAGATTGAATTCATATCATACTACAGTGAACCATCAAAATAAACCACCCATTTTACGGAACAATCACACCTAAATTGGTTTTATGGTACATGCAAATCTAAAGGATAGTAGCAGAACCCATGGAAGATCCAGTTTGGCCAGAATGTTGCTGTGTTACTTGCATACTAGAACTTCTCAGATCACGCTGTTGGGAAGCAACTTGATAATAAGAGCAGCTTTCCATATGTCAACATTGTTTGATGGTGTAAAACCTAAGGCTATTAACTCTTTTATAGTGCATCTTCTCTGAAGTAACTATGGATATAACAACTATATAGTCACATAGTGCGTTTTGCTAACACTTGGAATCCTACTCTTGAAATTCAATGCTTTATAGTCCCAGCACAATCCAAAGATTAACTATATATTACTAAAAAACAAACAAACAAACAAACAAACAAACAAAAAAGGAAAGGTAATTGTATTGGTTGAATTGACATGTTGGTTTTTTTGGTAAAGAATCAGAACTTTCTTGTTTCATGCAATAGGACAGAGTTAAATGTTTTGCCTTACATTCGTGATTGTGATGGAGGAATAGGGAAGGTCAAGAATATAGGAGAGTAGGAGTGCCAGAACTCTTTATAAACTTGAATAGATGTGATATTTAAATGTATTCTTTTTTATCTTTCTTCAGTTTCCCCTTGTTTTACATTAATTTAAAAATGAAGTATTAGAATTACTCTCTGGTCTTGGTTTTAATAGCCTCACTGATGAGGGCAGGAGTACCTGCTCTTCTGCTAAGCCACAGAGGCCTTTGAGCATAGCAACTCCTTTTACGTCTGTAAAAGGTAAGAACCTCACCTTCCCTAAATTAATGCAAATGTTGATATTCTAACAGAGCATAATGAAACAGGGAAAAAGGCTGAGAAAATTGCATAGATAGAACCAAAGTAGGAATGCTTCATATGTTCACTAAACATGTTCCTAAGTGATACATGTTGTTACTGGTTCTGGCATGTGTTCATAGACACCTTCTTAGAATGTTTCCTCAATACAGTTGTCTTGTTCATAGAAAAATAGTTTGGAAAAAAGAAGTCTTACCTGTGCCTAAATACAATTGCGTCTACTGGTGATGACTCCAATATTTACATAACTACAAGAAAATGTATTTAAGCAGTAAAACTGTTCTACAAATCAGCAGTTTGCTAAACCCAGGCACTGAAAATAGTGGGATTATGTAGTAAAGCAAGGGGGCGTAAGATTTGTCCTGAAAACAGTGGATCACTTTTGATTCTGACCCCAAATGCTGTTCAAAACCAGAAGACAATAAGAGAAGTGTATCCATTGGTAGTTTTTGTACCTTAAACCATCCATCTCCTCCATATCATCTAGAGTGATCATGCCATCTCCAAGAAAAATGTATAGGAAACCATCTGGGCCAAATAGAAGCTGTCCTCCTAGATGTTTTCGATGTAGTTCTGCAACTTCTAAAAACACTCTTGCTGTTCTCATATCAACTTGATGTGGATTTTTCCTGCAATATAGAGATATGAACACAGTTTTCACAGTTCACTATCATTTTTCCTTTGTCTAAAAACAGACTGAGTCAAATTATGCTTTTGGATGTGGGTGTTGTAACTTGGTGCAAAAATGTTAAACAGTTATTTCCCAGAAATTTAAATTTTCCAGCATTCACACTTTTTTTTTTTTTTATGCCTAGATGCAATAAGTAGGAAAAACACATAACTAAAAATTACAGAATAGCTAAAAAAAGACTTTAAAAGAATAAACCAGTGTACTTTCTGGTGCTCCAAAACTATGGTTTGGAACCTGATGATCTTTAAGTCCTTTCCAACCTTAACCATTCTATGATTCTATGTTTCTGTGATATAAAAGCAGCAGTAATGTTTCCTCAAGTGTGCAAGTATATGCGTTGTCAATCTGATAGTTCATTTTAGAAATAGGAAATACAAAAATGAAAAGGTTGCTGAGAAGTTCAGAATTTGTAAACTTTAGAATTCTGCTCATACCTGGATACCGTGTATTCTACAACCCTTAGGATGTGGTCATGAGGTCCAATAGCCCACCGTTCTTGGTTGGTGGTATAAGACACATACAGCTTTCCATTTTTCTTGTAATTGGGATGGAATGCAAGGCTTAACAGTCCTCTTTCATCTCCTCCCTGCAGTCAAATGAAAAACACAAAGAATTGTGAAGTTAATTATGTTCTTTATTGTGTTTCAGCTGGAACCCCCCAAAAAAAAGTTTCTTTCTTGTGGATAATCTTTGCCCAAACTCTTTCATTTCTTTCCTGACTACTGCACAAAAAGGATTATAAAACATTTCACTTTGAGGGACTCTTTAAGAATTAGAACAAGACAATTGTCTTATGTAGTTATCTATGCACAAGTCTCTTACACGACTTTTGTGGAGTGATTTATGTATGTAATCTTAGGGAAGCCATGAAAAAAAGTTTAAGTGCTGTGAAGGATTCCTTGCTGGGTTACTAGGTTGCTTGTAATTCGTAGAAGACAAATAAAAAGGTCTATAATCAGCAGTCACTTCTAATCCAAGTATCCAAAACCTAAAACACAGTGCTGGCTGCCAACTCCCACCGTCTTGGCAATATGTTTAGAAAACAGTTAAATTGCTTGTGTAATATGTAAACCTTTGTTTTACCCTGGAGGCAGCAACATCAGTTGTCACAACTATGGTGGTCTGTTCATCATAGCTAGTGTACTGTAGGTAATAAGCAGCCTTGGTCTCTGTGCAGAGAAACCATAGTTTTACATGTGGTCCTTCAATGGAAAGTTTTTTGTTATTTTTTAAAACAAAAATAGAAAAATCTCTGAACAACTTTCTTTTGTTACTATGTTTGCCACAAAGATTAGTACAGTTATATGTAAAGCATCAAATCCATGTAATGTACTGTGACAATGCAAATACTCCGTGTCCTTAAATAGAAGGCAATTTTCTCTTTGGCTTCTAAAAACCTATGTAATGTTACTATGCCTAAAATTGTATTTGTATAAATGAGATTAAACCTTCAATTCATTTGTTGCTCTTGAGGCAGAGAAGCAAGGACATAGAAATAAACAGAGTACATAATTAACAATTAAAATTAAATTCCTATATCTGATTATTCACATGCTGATAGTTGTTTTGGAGTTTTAACTCAGGGTTTGACAGCCTTTCAAAACCAATGATTGTGTTGTAGAATCGGGTGCTCTAGCCCTGCACCCATAAGGAGACGACATTTTGCAACTCCAACCACACCCATGGTAACTAATAATGAAATTTTAAATTATAAGAGAGAATGAAGCTTTTAGAATATATTTGAAATTCAGGGTGATGGATGGGCCTGTCTTCCTGTTGAAAGACATCCCACAAAAGGCCTAATTGGGAAAGTGCACAGCTTTAATTTATTTTAATTCAACATGATTGCATACTTCCTTTTAATCAGAACCACCAAAGAGAAACCTGAGTCAGAAATGGAGATGTAAATTGGTCAAGGGATTTCCATACAAAGAGAGTTGTACAATGGAATCTGGATCCTGCTAATTTAGAGGCAGCCAACATTTGCTAGTTTGTTTGCTAGAAAAAATTAGTTTCAGGGGGTTATCAGAGAGTTTAGTTTTGAAAGTCTAGTTAGAGCTGCCAAATCAGTTGCAGTCATCATGGATGAAGGGACTGGTAATGTAGTTCTTTCTCCTTTACGAGCCAAAAATAGTTCTGCAGTTGAGTCTGAACTGATTGTAGATATTATTGTATGAGTTTCTTAGAGTTTTGACCAAGTTTGTCAGATAAAGTCTGAAGCAAAGGGAGGCAAATTAGTTGCTTTGGGAACAGTAAGGCATAGTTCACAGATTCCTGATGAATTATTCTATCTGTTGTACCCACACAAAGACAGTCCTCTTTCTTCTCCTGAGAGAGAAGTTCAACTAATTTAAGGGCCCAGCAACGTCAATGAGTCACACTAGGCCTGCCATTCAAGGTGAGTTATTGAAAGTATTAGTAAGAAAATACCTTTCTGTTACTAAGCTGAAGATTTTGTTTAGCACTTGATGTCATGGGAACAGTCTCAGTGTGAAAGTGAAGTTGTTGAAAGCATAAACAGGTGAAAATTGAATTAAGAGCTTTTAAAGAAGTACACATGAAGCAACAATTTGACAAATGACTGAAACATGGGATCTGCAAGGTAGTAAGTATGGCAAGCTGTATTCATTGGATCAGGGCAGTATTTCTTATTGCTCTCCTGCATGATTGCATTGGACTGCAATATATTACTTTGTTTGTAGAATGTAACTGCTGCTTTTTGAAAAGTAACATAGCTTTCTGTTTTTCAAAGTGAGCCAGACACACTATGTTCTAAAAAGTCTATTTACTCTTGCATTTAATAAAAATTCTGGAAATATCCCTCAAAGATAATGAGACCAGTGCAGCACCAAACCAATAGTTGGCTTATGGTCAACTACAAATCCAGCTGAGTTTTTAAATACTTATTTTTTCTGGTTTTGGAAAACAATTGTTCATGTGTACTTTCAGCTTTATCTCTAACTGGCAAACCTCTTTTTTTCCAATTAAATCACAACTTCCATAGCTTTTGAAACCACCTCAGTGGTCAAAGAAAGTATAATTTCCTGTAGTGTTATGTCTCTTATGTTGTGGAGTAAACAGAGATATCCAGCAAAATCCCTTACAAACAGTCATTTTGGTACAAACTTAATAATTATGTGCCAGATTTCAAAATTTCACATTTTCACTATAGAATAATCCTCTATTTTATTTTTTTTATCAATATAATTTTAATGTCTACTGTGAAACCAGCATCCCAGGCTTTATAGTCCTGTCATGTAGATACCATGTGTCAAATATCTGTATCTTTCTCTTGGCAGCTTAAGAATTTGTTGACATCCTTTTCTTTTAAAGCTTCTCCTTAGATGAAACCAGCACTAACAAACTGTACATGACATAGCAGCTTGTATGAGATTCTGCACTACACAATTTGATGGAATAACCATTAAGATTTGTCAGTTGTATAATGAAGGGCAAGAAGAATGAGACAAATCTTTGTATCCCACTGGGATGTCTGTTGAAGACAAAGAATGATGGTTGGCTGAAATGAGTGTTAATTACCTAAACATAGTGTGGGCTGGGGCCAATGTGAAATCTCTATCGTAACTAAGGCTGGGAGCTCACACTTCTGATGTCTGCCTATGCAGCTCTTTAGCTTGAATCCACTCACAGTAACTCCATGATTTGCACCAATACTACACTCGTTTCAAAACTGATTTTCCTTGGGTCAGATTATAAGCTCCAGCTAAGGAGTTCCATGAAAGGCAAAATACTCCCTTAAAAACCAGTTTGGTTTAGTTTCGGATCACAACCATGAAAATAATTTAATCAGAGTTATCTTAAGTAATTACAAAGCCAAGTAAAGATTAATTGTATGTGTTAAAGTGTTTATTTAGTTTTATTTTTTAAATGGTTGGTTTGGTACATGACACAATCAAGTTTGTATTTTGACTAACACTTAGAGGAGTAATTGTTGCATGTGAATATTGAATTTTTATAGAAAGGTGCTATTTTCACATAAATGCTCCTTAGAATAGGGGTCTACTTTCAATCTATGTATTTCCAAATGTATTTAAGTTTATCTCTGATCTTATAAACAGAAGTATTATTAAATTATTATGGTACTTTTTTATAGTACAGAAACATATGCTGCCATTATTTTTAAGGCATGCTGCCATTTCAATATATGTATTATTTCCTATTGTAAATATAGAGAAATACATGAGAATGCCTTAACTGGTATTGTTAACTATCTCATTTTAAATTGCTCATATTGTAAGCATGACCCTTGATTATGTAAGCGCAATAGTAATTAATTTTAGTAAGCAAAACAAGGCATGGCCATATATTTCCATGACTATGTAGCTTAACAGTAAACAATATAAGTAGCAGATTCTGAGTTTTCCTTTAAAACTGATTTCACAATTCACTCATTTATATAAAATAGTGGTATTTTTAGTTACTTTTTCACCTGGACAATTAATTCTTATGTTGGAAATGAGCAGCAACATTTTTTAAAATAGGTTGTGCTTAAAATATGCATATTCAGTGGTCATTTGTGACTTAAAATATTAACTCTAATGTCCTTGTATAATTTGTTTTCATCTATTATTATAGAGCAAATGCTGGGTAACTGGTTGAGGTAGTATAATCACCCTTAATTTAGTTTATTTCCTATGTAATAAATGCAATAACTAATATGGATTACCATGTGTTAGACTTAAGGAGTTTTACTTGTAAAAAACATGGGTGAAGAGGTCATGAAACACCTAAAATCTCTTATCAGGCAGTACCATATGAACTCTTCAGAAAGGGATTTCTAGTTAGGAGATCCCAAAAGAATCTCTGCTTATTTGAATCATTCTTTACCGGATCTTACTGCAGGGCTGAAGATCAATGGCAGGTATTTTTCTCAGCAGGAAGTGTTTGCTTAATGGACACGTTTTGGAAATTTGGTCCCAGCACAGGACAGAAACTTGACTACAGCAGAAGTGGAAACCTGCAAAAGGTCTGCTGCAAGGGCACATCTTGCCTTTCAAAGCTGCATCGACTATTTCGAGAAGCACAAGTTGGGATGTGCCTCTGACAGGTGAAAGGGGACAACAAATGCAGAATGAGAAAACCAGAAACTGATTGGGCTGAAGGTATAGGAATAGAGCTCCTATTGACCTCTTGGGTGTTGAGAACTCAAGTGCTTCACTATCTGAACATCTGTGGGGCCTGAGGCCTCTGGCAAGGGAAGAATTTGTAACAGAAGACATTTACCTTAGGGAAAAATAATTATACTGATGTCATGGCTCAGTATAGTATGAATACTAGACCCTATCTCCAAAGCATTTCCTTTTTGCTGTTGTGCTGGAAAGCTTCATTTTTTTCTCTCATTTATAAAGGGCTCTACAGTCCTTTTTAAAAGGTTTTAAAATATTTAACTGATTTTAACAAATGCACTATTTTAATACTTCACTTAAAAATAACTTTAGATACAGGAATGCTTTACAATTAAATTTATACAGGAAAAATACTGATAGAGCCATACTCTTACTTGAAATTTATGCACAAATCCTCCTGCAGTTAGGGCTGGTTTTTGTTCAGTTAGGTGTAGGGCAGAATTTGGCTGAAAATCATTGATGGCCAAAGTGCATCCATCACAAAGCTGTCTGCTCTTATGTTTGCAGTGACATTTAAGTGCTCATTTTTTTACAGGACAACTGAACTCAAAATAAAGTAATGACATCCCACTCCTTCAGTGCCCAGTGGGTTCAAAAGTCAGACTTATCAAAAGATAGTAAGAAAGTGATTCATAAGACCAGTTCTGCATGGGTTTTGAATGGGGCTTCTCTGCACTTGGGGGAAAAGTCAGAGTACTGAATTGACAGGCATTACCCACTCATATTTATTATGCAGCCTAGTTTTCCAGCAAAAGAACTCTGGAATGCTCATAACTTGAACAAAAATAAATACAAATTGTTTGAGATCTAAAGATAACACTGGAACTTAAAACCTAGTTCTTTTTTTCTTCTTCTCTTGCAGCAAAACCAAAATTCTGACATGGCCTCAATAATTTTTTCTTTTCCTTACCTTCACAGTCCCTTGAAGATACCAGTCACTAAATGCAGGACCTTTCACTTCTAGTCCTAGTCCTCTGTATATATTTTTTTAATTCCTCAACTCCAGATTTTGCTGTTCTGCTGGGCAAGTCTTTAGTTTAATCCAAATGACAATCCTCGTCCCCTGATAATACAATTCTTTCTTCCTGTCCTCCTAAAGAAAGTATATGAAACTTATAAATGCAGATACTAACCCAACACAAACTCACAGCTTGCCTCCTTCACACTTGTCTAGTAAGACATGAATCCTGCTTTGACAAATCTCCCAATTATTAATTAGAAGCAGCTAAAAGCTTTGAGACTGCCAAGAGCCAGCCAATAATTGAGAGGTTTTGGGCAGAGTGACATACGGCTGTGAGTGTGCTTGCAAGGAGGTGGCCATGAGCCCATGTGAGGTCTGCATCTGGACTGAGAAACTTTATGTACTGCACTACTTTAGGAGAATTGGAATAACAGAAGACAGTGGAAATCAGTCCCAGAAGAGGGAGATTCAAATAAAGACCAGATGATTATTGCATTCGGTAAAGCTGGCTCAAGAAGGTGTGAATTACACACTTTCCTGCACCACAGAGGCCTCTTGAGCTGTAAGCAGCATTCATCCTCTGGGAACACAGGTGGTGATTCCACCTCTGTCCCCAGCTGGATTTATTTTCAAGGAAGCTTTACATTCCACCAGCAATTCAGTGAGTGGTTCACCAGCGGAGGCCACTAAGGGAAGGTAAAAAATAAGCATACTCCTTCTCATTTCCCTGGCACGCCTTCACTTTCTGGTCTTTTTTTTATTTATTTATGCGGCAGATCTGCTCTCCTACACTTTTCCTCTTAGCATTCTTCCACTGGACTGTCTGCTCCTGACAGTTTTTCAGCTGCATTGGTTTGAGGTCTATTGTGTTGTAGAATTAGCCTTCTAGGAAAGCGAGAAAGCTTCCTCAAGCGAATAAGAATGCACTAAGTGCAAAGAAATTTACTGACCATGAAAATCCTTCATTAAGAGAGAATAGACTTGATGACCTTTGTATTTTTTCTCCTTCTTTCTGTTGCTTTTAATCTTTACTCACCTTTCCATGCCACTTCTGTGATAAAGGAAATTTTTACAATTCTCTTTCAGTGGGCAGTCCAATAAAATTGGCTCAGAAGACAACAGACTACATTAACATTCACTAATAACATGACAGAATGACAAAAGACTAGTGATCCCTGTTTCATTCACCAAAGCCATGTCTTTACCTCTTCCAATATATATATATTTTTTTTTAACTTCGAACCTATTTTAATGCTATGTAACATAATTTTTCTTTAAACACACAAACAATACAAATTAATCTTATTGGTGATACAGTGTTCTACCAGTTCTCTGATTTGACTGCCCATTTCTCTGATTTGTGACCATCTCAGACAGCTACTCTGGTTTTCTCCTGCTTCCATTCTTTGATATATATATAAAAATATATAAAACTTATCTTTATTTTTCAGTGGCATGTTTCATAATTTTTTTTCTTTTTGGTTAAAATATAGATCTAATGACTGAAGTTGTTAAAAGACTTTTAGAATTATAATTCAATATGTGAGTTGATTTTATATGGCATGACAATTCAGCCAATCACTGCTGCTTTTGCCATTGCTAAAAATAAAAATAAGCTATGGAAAAATTAAAATCTTACTATGCTGCGAAGATCTTCCTGAGCTGCGAAATTAAGACTTTTCATAAATGTCCACAAAAAAAGTCTGAAAGCCTTTATTTTGTGTGTGTGTGCTGAGAGAGGGGAAAAAAAAAAAAAGAGGATGTATGGTGATACATAGCAAATTTGACAGTGCTTATGTAAAATGAACCAACCTACAACAAATTCTATACTCCGATAATTGAAAACAAATTCCTGCTGTTTTACCGTGACCACTTTATATGGAAATTTAGGCATATAATTCAGAACAGAATAACAGTAATTATCATACTCTCTGCATTAAATTAAAACCAGAAATGTTGATCTGTCTAATTGCAGGCATTAAAAAATAACTAGTTTCAAAAAAGAGAGATGCAAATGGAAAGATGCCCTGATGACATTATTCTGTCTCACCCACAATTCTGCCTTTCTCCTCTGGCTCAGTCATGTACTGCTGCCTGTTAAAGCAGATACTTGCTTTTTCTGGTTGCAATGGGAATGTTACACTCACATGAGCTATGTATTTAAGTATTATGGGGCAGGGGAGAGAGCAATAAGCCACACCCAGCTTGCAAAAAACGTACAGATTTCCACTGAGATTGGTCCCTGTTTCTTCACCGTTGCCTGTTATGTTAATGGATATTAAAAGCTCAGAAAGTGCTAAAAGTGAACTGCTAGCAGTCTGCATCTTGCAAAACAAACAAAAAAAAGCACACCTTAAACAGGCTATCTTTTGCCAGAGGGTAATAAAGAACTAGAGTCGCTTAATTCGGTCCACATGGTTGGGTTTTTTTTCCTCCAAGTAATAATTTTTTAAAATTATTTTTACCAGTTGGTAAATGATAATCAGTCACGTTTGCAACATAACCTAGATTACACTGTGGGCCTTATGAGCCTGGCTCTGTCACTGTTTGAAGAAAAGAGTGAGTTCAGTGGCTTATCAAAACGATACTAATCTTCACTGTAAAATACAAATGTACTCTTCTTCACTGAAGGTTATTTTTTTAGCTGCTTTCTAGCTTTAGTCATGAATGCTCTGAAGGTACTTAGCAAAGATTTCAAAGTGTTTGCTGCAAGATATTTAAATCATCTTTTCTTCTTATTTTAAGAAGCTGGAAAATCATATAATCTGAATGGGTTTTGGTAGGGGAGTAGGAGACAATTTGAAGGATCAAAGTTCAGGTGACATAAAAATGCAGGACAGAGACAGGAAGCAAATGAAGGGTTAACTGTAACTGATGCTTATATTCCACCTACCATCTTGTCTGGGATTCTCTCCTGAAGGCAGAGCTACCACATAGAGTTTAAGGCTTGCCTCCATGCACCGAAAGATGGGAACATGTCACCATTTTTCAGACACCAAAGAATGTGTGTGCAAATTCTAGAGAAAGCAAATGCTGTTCTGTTCTCTAATATCTGAAGAACTTTTGGACTCTGAAATATGGATACATGTATTGGCATATTTCAGCCTATATTTAGCATCACCATTCAGCATAGTTTTGATAATGATGTGTCGTATCTTCAAAGCAAATGCTGGTTGCATATGTTGCTCATTTTCTTGGTAGATGTTAATGCTGTAATAGGCAAAATCAGAATTTGTATTTTTAGAAGCTCTGCAAGTGTTCTTCAACATTTTACCAGTAGACATATGACAGAGCTACTGGATGAAGCGTAGACAATTATGTCTATTTATGCCAATTTAAAAATTGTTTATACCTATGTTCTTTGTCCATTCAATTGTTCCAAGCAGTAAACAGTCTTCTCTCATTCGCACAAATGCAAACAGCAAATCAATTTAGAGGTCCAGCATCTGCTACTGAGTTTTAAGCTTCCACATGTAAGCATGAGCACTGGAAGTGAATTTCTTATCCAAAATCAAACTGTTTGAAATACAAGGACTGCACTTGTTGGAGTCCTGATGCAAAGGCAGCTGGAAAAAACAGAAAATGCTATTATTGCATTTTTTTTCAACAAAAACTGCATGTGTGTCAAGTTTTATACCTGTGTCAGAAATATTTAAGCACCAACACCCTCACTTTTCTGAAAAAGCACTGAATGGGACCTGGGAATTAAAAATGTTTGAATTCTGTGATGCTACCCAACTGTTCTCCCTGGGAGTTTGCCAGTCCCTTCAGCCTCATGGTGCCCCAAGCTGTGCAGCCCAAGGGCAGAAAGGCTGGCGTGCAACTTACCTGCACTGCTGCAAGTTAAGCATCAGCTTGGATTTCAAATACTGACTCAATAATTTGAGTTCTTTCAGTAAGTCTTAAAAATATATATGCATTCTGCCAGCTACTTGAAAAAAAAGGAGTAAATAATTCCAGAGAAATCCAGAATTTTCCACAGACATTTTGCAAACACCAGAAGAAGCTAAAATAACCAGGATTCTTTGTGCTCGATCTCATTTTTACCTCTCATCTGAAATAGTGAAAAAATATTAATAATTTGAAGGGACACATGAATATTTTTACGGAATGTGCCAAGTGGAAAAACCAGGGTGGTGGAGGATATACGGTTTGCTCTTCATGACTAGAATCTGTATATAGGAGGAGAATGATGGCAATCCACAGCCGTGTTGACAATTCAGACATACAGGAAATACCCTTGTAGGAAACTAATACCATCTGGGTTTGGCCCAAGATGTGTGAATGAGAAATATGTTTCTTGTTCAGAATGCAAAGATAGTTTTGGACATTGCAAAGAAGGAATGTGTTAAGCATGCACAGTTATAAAAATGAAATAGGGTGAGGCATTGCATGCATATGGAATAATTAGAGGAACATGTTTGTGTGCGTCAATAGCTGATGCAGACTTAGAACTTTAGAATTCATTTGTCCTAAGACGACAAGTAAATTACTATGAAAAAAATCATCAGTGTAAGTGGTCAGGAGCATTCTGAACAAAGACAGTATTTGAAAATGCAGATTTGTCTAAACCACTGCATTCCCTGATAGAAAGTGAGGTTTTCTTATGACATGTGTTGTATTTTGGGGAAAAAAAGTAAAATAGTTTTGAAATTGTTGAAACCTGCAGTTCTAATATTGGTAAAATTGGGAATTTGGATTATTTCAGTGAGTTGTTTTCAGTTTAGAAATTAGTTTTAGTTAAAAGAATGTCAACACTGAAATGGAATATTTCATTTGGCCTTTCCTGAGAACCTTTCAGTCCACACTTGGTAAGAGTATGTTTTCAAAATCTCAGAATATTCTCACTCCTCTCTATCCTGTTCTAGCATTAACTGTCTGAGATTTTAGTGTCTGTTCTTGGCATAGGAAGGGTCTCTGGTTTCTAACGAAGCCATTGCCAGCATTCTGAGGTTCCTGAGACTCGCTGCCTGCGGGATGGATTTTTGCCTCTCCCTTGACACCCTCATCTACTTGTGAAAGCCCCAGCACTGCTGATTTTTCTGTTATTTGTAAGGCTAATGAATGCCTTGCATGGACAGGAAAAAGTTCCAGGGTCTCTTTTTGCTGTACATTTGACTTCTTCACCAGACTAGTCTTTAGTACTGTCGTCCTTTCTCTAAGTTCAGGCTGTAAATGCTCTTTGTAAAGAAAACTATTGAGAAGATAAAAGGTTGGCTAGTCTACCATGTCTGTCAGGATCCTGGATTAACCCTGGTCCAGGTTCAAAGACACTCATCATACAAATTACCTGTTCCTTAACTAAGCAATGCTCATATGATGACAGTAAATTGTCTGGTTATTGTATATTGGTCTTTATTTGTTTTTCAGCAGATTTTTTACATAACTGAACAGGGTTATTCTCATCACAGCTAAACACTGCTGAAGACATTAATTTAACATGTATTAATTGTTTTAATGCTTACCCAGGAGGCACAATGCAAAAAAAGATGGAGAATTAAAGAGGCTATTTGGATTCTTCTATTTTCCCTTATTTTTCAGTGCATGTTGAACATGCATAGCACCTGAGGTCTTTGGACAGGTATATAAAAGTCTATTGAATTAAATGTTATTAATATACTAATCATAGAATGGTTTGGGTCAGAAGGGACCTTAAAGACCATCAAGTTCCACCCTCCCACCATGGGCAGTGACACCTTCAACTAAAGCAGGTTGCTCAAAGTCCCATCCAACCTGCCCTTGAACACTTCTAGAGATGAGGCATCCACAGCCTCCCTGGGCAACCTGTGCCAGTGTCTCACCATCCTCGTACTAAAGAATTTCTTCCTAAAGTCTAACTTAAATCTACCCTCTTCCATTTTAAAGCCATTCCCCCTCATCCTGTTGCTATAAACTCTTGTCAAAGGTCTCTCCACAGCTTTCCTGTAGCCCCTTCAGGTACTGGAATGTCTCACTGAAGCCTTCTCTTCTCTAGGCTGAACAGCCCCAACTCTCTCAGCCTGTCTTCATAGCAGAGGTCTCCAGCCCTCTGATCATTTTCATGGCCCTCCTCTGGACTCATTCCAACTGCTCCATGTCCTCTTTGTGTTGGGGGCTCCAGAATTGGACACGATACTCCAGTGGGGTCTCACAACAGTGGTGTAGAGGGGCAGAATCACCTCCCTTGACCTCCTGGCCATGCTTCTTCTGATGCAGCCCAGGACACGGGTGGCTTTCTGGGCTGCAAGCGCACATTGCTGGCTCATGTTGAGCTTCTCATCAACCAACAACACCCCCAAGTCCTTCTCCTGAGGGCTGTTATCAACCAATTTTCCTCCTAATCTGTATTTGTTTATGAGGTTGGCATGGGCCCACCTCTCAACTGCCAAGGTCCCTCTGGATGGCATCCCTTCCCTCCAGTGTGTCAACCACACCACACAGTTGCTGAGGATGCACTCCATTCCACTGCCCATGTCACCACCAAAGATGTTAAACAGCAGATGTTAAAGGCACACCATCACATATCTTTGGTTGATGGATTCCATGCAGGTTGACATGGGCTATCTGAAGAAGCAGGCAGGCTAGAAGTATGGGCAGCATTACAGCATTAGAGTGTCAATTGCAACTACAAGTTTGAGTAGATCATTGGGGTTGAGTTCTGTGCTTGCTAGCTAATAGACTATGGATGTATGACTTAATGGTACATCCATTCCTTGTTCTTTGAAGATTAATTAGTTGTACCTCTTTCAGCTTCATTATAGAATCATGTTATTTTAGTTCATCCTTCACTAGGCTGTACACAAAGCATTGCTTTCATTTGCATCTACTGTGGAATGTGCACATCTGCCTTTCAGGTGAGAATTTGTGACTCTGCAAGACGTGAATTTTCCAAGCTGTTCATGCTTATGTTCATGCTTATTACACAAATACTCACTATATACAAACATAAACATACATGTGCATCCATTTAGGAGAACACAGATTTCCTTGTCCCTGTAGTGTAAATTATCATCAAATGTAATTCTTTTCTGTCGTCCCAAAAGCAGAACATGAGTGGATATAAACAGTGCATGCAGGCTTGATTTGCATATCTTAAGGCTTAAATAAATGATGTTTGAGCTACTTAAAGGAACTGATTTTACAGTATAGACTAAGTTAATGTTGTTATGCCTACAATGTTCCATTCCAATGTTGGGGGGAAAAGGTTTTGAAAAACGTGCATTTCGTGTATTTGCCTGTGTCTTTTAAAGAACTCATTAAATTATGGTTGTACTACGTATTTTAAATATTGACATTTCTGAGTGGGATTTAATTTTTATTCTGCCAAGCGTTGTAAATTCCTGTTTTGGATCCTGAGGATTTTGGTGGAGGTGGAAAACCACTAATAATTTCTTCTTGTTCACGCAGCTTGTATTGACTTGCATATTTTAACTTGAAGCAGACCTTTCCTGTTGCTGCTGATAACACTGTTCTGAGGTATAAACCAGACTTCTTTGGAGCAGGAAAGAGTAAAATTTCCTCTAAGTAATGACAGTGATTACCTTAATATAAATTTTTCTTTCATAAGGCCCTAATTCAGCAAGTATTTAGGCACATGCCCAAACTCCACTGATTTTTTTTTTTCTAGTGCTAAAAGGGGATACCAGGAGGCAGCTGATTGTCCCCACTTCAGAGTTTACATGACTTTTGGTGTCAGTAAGTGAGATCTGATATAATAGTGATGAGGGAATTTATGAATCAAAAATGCTTCTGATGCAGAAAAAATTACTGGGAAAAAATGGAGAGTTTTCCCATAATGAATCTGACCCTGAGATTTCATAAAGATTTTTTTATGGTCTGTAGCTAATGTGGTGGTTATGCAGCTAAAGGCATTATCTTCACATCATTAGAATGAAACATAATACTGGTACTCTTGACTTTATTAGCCAGGCCTCATTGGTATCTGACGTTATATATTTCCTATTATAAATCTAAAAAAGAACTTACATTGACCTGCATTAGACCAAACGTTAAACAATTTACTAAGATTACGACTTTGAAAGGGAAGGGAACTTTAAAAAAAAAAAAAAGAAAAAGAAAAAGTCTTTTAGACCACCAAGAAACAACCATAAATTTAAGGAAATATGAGGTTTCCACCATGTGACTTCCCCTGCCGAGTTATGCAACAGACTGCTGTTACTTAAAGGTCATACATAAAATATTTATGGTACATTTTTAAAGAGATTTATAGTGTTTCTATTTATACAACTTACATGTCAACAATTTAAAGGTATAGTATATTAAAGTAACAAATTTAAAGCCTAATTCCTTTGAATCCTTGATAAAATAGAATACTCTAATAAGTTTCATAAATATCTGTATTAATTGATGTGGTATGTGTGATGTAATGATTAACTGTTTATTATCTATTACAGAACGTTTGTTCATTTTTATCCTGAAAATCATTTGCAAATGGGGTTGATTAGGGAAGCATTCCTTGTTGCATAGGCCCATTACAGGGTGGTGCAACTCTCTTTAGAAGAGCTCTGCAAATCGGTCTCAGAACTAACATTTTTTCCTTGTTGAGATGAATTATGCCATTGATACTATTTTGTTTTGGAATATATTTGAACTCAAATACATGTAATTTATCCAAGATGTTGTCAGATTGGAGGTAAAAATTTCTAGCACTACATGAAGGTTCCACCCCTTGGTTATTTGCTGAATTTTATTTGCTTTTCACTGAAATGAAGTAGGAGCAGTTACACAGTCAGTCAGCCTTAGCTGAGGCAAGGGAATGACAAAGAGGACTGAAAGGGGGTAATTTCTCAACTAAAGTTGCTTTACCAGTAGGGTTTGAACTCTGTGAAGGACGTGGAGCTGCTGCAGCAAGTCCCAAGGAGGGCCCCAAAGATGACCAGAGGGCTGGAGCACCTCTTCTATACAGGCTGAGAGAGTTGGGATTGTTCAGCTTGGAGAAGAGAAGGCTCTGGGGAGACCTTATAGCAGCCTTCCAGTACCTGAAGGGGCTACAGGAAAGCTGGGGAGGGGCTTTTTACCAGGGCTTGTAGGGACAAGATGAGGAAGAGGGTAGATTTAGGTTAGACATTAGGAAGAAATTCTTTATTATTATGGTGGTGAAACACTGGCACAGGTTGCCCAGGGAGGATTCATCCCTGGAATTGTTCAAGACCAGGCTGGATGGGGCTTTGAGCAACCTGCTCTAGTTGAAGGTGTCACTGCCCATGGCGGGAGGGTGGAACGAGATGGTCTTTAAGATCCCTTCCAACCCAAACCATTCTGTGATTCTATCATTCTGTGATTCTGCGATAGGAGTCACATTTTCAACTTTGCCTTTGCACACTTAACACATATACTTATGTATTTATGTGAGAGTTAAACTACAAATGCTTAATTTTACACCAGGAGCTGGAGCCATATATGCAGGTCTGGCAACGATTATGAATGCTCAATTCATGCCCAAAGGACACATATTTAAATAATGCACAAATACGAAGGCTCCATTAGGGCACTGTATTTAAGTACCCTAATGTGTGTAAGCACTTTGACATCATAAATATCTGTTTTTCATGAAAACAAGTCTTCACAGATAAACAAAAGTCCTATTACATGAAATACCTATGAACATGCTTAACTATAAACACCTTGGTAATCACATTGCCTTTGAGGTCACAATGCTGAATGGGCAATAGCATTTGGAGAAAGATACTAATATGGTCAGGGAGATTTGTTCCTACCTGGTATTGTGGCCTAATCATGTGCTCAGTAAAGAACCTAAGAATGCAGTCAGGTGATGGTAGATTCCTAAATACAGGGAGGGGGGTTTTCCAGTAGAGACAGCCTTTAGGTTGCTGTGCCGCCCACTGGGTTTTAGCTACGGAGTCTCTACTGACTTGAATCGTTGTATCTAGTCCCCTGATGACTCTCACAGTATTCCTGTAGGGATGTCCTTTGTTTGGGCTTGAAAAATGTGTCTTGTGTTGCTGTGTGAGATAGTGTTCTATTGGTCTCCTTGGCTACTGCTATCTCCAGCTTCAAAGATAACATACAGTGCCTGAGCAGCCCTTCAGAGCTGGAGCTGATACAGTACTTGGTAAGAGGTCCTCAGCAAAATTATGTAATACACCTTTGCAAATTGTATTTGTGCAACCCTGGATTACTGTGTTTTCTGCTGTAAAATGGTTATACTCATTCTGCAGATTTTTCTAAAGTTGTAGCACCCTGTGATTTGCCTTTGCTGACTGAAGAAACATCATTATTCCTAAGCTGGTCATCACCCCTTCATCAGCATAATTCATTTCCATAGTAAGAAAATGTTGTAAAGAAATTTGGCTACAACTGTTCCAGCAGAGTTTATAGGTTCATAGGCCAACCCAAGCAGCAATTAATTTAAAAGATGTGGTCATTTCCTATCTTTTATGAGCATTAAATTATACTCTTTTTTTTTTTTTTTCTTTTGGATAAAAAATATTTGACATGTCAAATGACTAGAATAAGAGCTGATAGTATCTATGGTATTTTAGAATATAAATACCTTTTACAAATACAAAAATCACAAAGTGTTAGAAAAGAATAACAGGTATGGCATTTTAAAAGCTCAGGTTTTTGTAACTGTAAGTCTAGAATTTCAGAGAGAAAACAGTAATAAAAATTAGTCAGTCATCATTATGATGTCATTCTCATAATTTCCCTTGAAGTAAACTAGCAAGTACAAATAATATTTGTAATGTCTGACATCATCTATGTAGCTTTCCATTGCTCAGACTTTGGGTTAAATTTAGTGATGTTTCACATTTGTTAGAAAGAACACCTTCTGGGTGGAATGGATTCCATTAAGAAAATCTCTCTGAAGTTAAGCCATCTTTGTAACTTGTTTGAAAAAAACAAACAACACAAAAAACCACAACCAAACCCCCCCAAAGAGGCAAGGAATTACAAGAGCACAGTGGTAGCAATTTGTAAAAAATGTGATCATCTGTAAGAACCAAAGTTTCAGTCCTGAGTCTGAGTGCTCACATAAAAAAAGAAACCATGCTTTTTAGTGATGCTCTTTAAAAAGAAATGAGCATCATAATAATTGCTTTTCTTAGGAAGCAACACTCCCTTCCATGTGATATATGCCTGTTTATCACAGTTTGGCCTGCAAAGGCTCTTAGAATCACTTGAAGTTTAACAATGTTTCAGAATAGCCAGGGACTCTTTTCTTGTTGCATCTGCTTTGAGATGGTAAGCATTAAAGAACATTTCTGAAAGTCATTCTTTGTTTTTAAAGTTTAACTTAAAACAGCTAAAAGTCCTCAAAACTAGTCTCATGGTGACCCACAAACACTAACTCACATTTGAGAATCTTAGTCTTATATTTGCATTAATCAGAATACTGTCTATTAGGTGATAATTTATACATGTAGAATGGAGAGCCACTGCCTTTCATCTTCCTTTTTCTTTTCATCCTGAAGTTTTCTACTGTGTTTTAAATGGTAATTTAATTTCATTATTGCTCTCTACTAGTGACATGAGATATGTCAGTACCACAATACTATTGCAATTCAGTGCAATAGCATATGGTAATAACATAAGTAGCAGATGAGAAAGTTGTATTTCACATTAAACAAGTCTTGTTTCAGTTTTGAAACACAAAGTCTTTCTTCTTCTGTTTCTTACCCACTGTGTCCCTTCCCATGTGTAGGCCAATGATGTCTAAGCCATCTCTGTGCTCCCAGAAAGAAGCAAAGGAGAGATGGTGGTGAGACGTGATCCCCATTGCCTTTCCCAAACCATCTGTGCTGTTCTGCTCCACAACATGACTGGCTCATTAGCATCTTTATCCTTAACGTACTTTTGATCTTGGCACGTGTGTGTACAAATTGAGTTAATTTTTAATGGAATTATTAACTGGAACGATCTCTTTCATTTCTAGTCATCTTTCAAAGATACGCAGTACGTAGATGATTTGGACGAATTTAATCCTGAAACCACTGATAACTTTTTCAGATAATACACTGCATGACTTAATATAACCTTGAAATTTAAGTAAATATTATTCTTTATTCCTGATTTTTGTCATTGTTTTTGAAAGACTTGGGCATCTGTTTTAAATGGTGTCATTATTTACACAGGGTGACTTCTGCATTTGAATGGACATTAGGTGATGTGATGATTAACTCAGATTCAAAGTGGAGAAAAAATTACTAGAGTAGGCAAATGTTGTGATACATTGATTCTATGATAAATGCCAAAACTTTATCCTAAGAAATTTTCTCCTAAAGTATGCACCCATTTACAATCTATACTTAAGTACTGAAGGGAACATTTCCTGAAAGAAAAATAGCTAAGATAAACAGAGTTTCTTCTTTAGAAATATGAGGTATGCAATAATTAGCAGACCCTCACTGAGCTACAAGAACCATATTCCCCTAGGAGAAAAAGAACAATAACTAATGAAAAAGTGACAGGCTATGCAGTATTTGTTATATCTGAAGAATATAAATAGAACTGCTTAAATATATTTTTAAAGTGGTAAATTCACTTCCTCCATAAATTCATAAACTCACAAATGTTTCCTTGCAATTGTTCTTGGAACTGATAGCGGAAAATCTCCCAGGGACACACGAAATGTACTAAGTGTAATAGGAAAATTGCCCTTTCTCATATGAAGATTAAAACAAAACAGATACTCTCCAGAAAACCAGCAGGTTCCCCTGTTGTCTGCTCAAATGGGCTCTTCCCACAGTCTCACTGCATGAAGGACTTAGAACTTCGTCAGAGCTGACTCTACGGAAGGAATGTGGACTCAGACTTAGGAAGGCATGCCACAGACCCTCAGCAATCCAGTCTCTTGTTAATTGCAACAAATATTTCATTATGTTGCAGGATCTTCAGCTACACAGATGTGTGTACACATATTAGTATGCAGTGTAACCAATGCTTGCAAGATAGAAGCCTTGCAAATTATAAGAGCTGTATTGAAAGCTGAAATTAGTAAAATAAAACATTGCAGTAGGTTTTCAGCTTTTAAATTTGAAACGTTTAGACTTCATGATTGCAGGAAGAAGTTTGAGAACACAAATCAAGCTAAGGAGTAAGGAGGCAGTGAATTTCCACTCCCCCTGTTTCCAAATGGATTTTTTAAGCACATGGCTTTTAAGCCAATTTCATGATTTTGGAGTCTGCATCATGAGTGTCTGAATGGACAGGATTGAAGGTACTTTATATGGCTTATTTAAAAATAACATCCTAACCCAAGCTATAAATCACTATAAGTATTTAATGCCTTATGTATATAATAAATATTCAAGTCTAAGTATCTGGTTACAGCAGTGATTAAGAGTTCTGAAAATCAACCCCTTAAAAGACACTCTTCAGTGGAAATGCTGTTAACGGTGAGGCTTCTTTCACACCCTTTTATGCACATGTACAGTTCACAGCCATTAAGTCAACTTCTATACACTTGCAAATCTCATTTGAATATTTCTTTTTTGAGAAATTTTAAAAATTGTTAAGAGAGAGAGAGAAGCCAGTCTGATACGATGCTCTATATCCCACATTGGTTAAAGCAACTGTATGGGTTTTATGGTGGGAAGAGGGACAGAAGGATAAGAAAGATATATCAGGGGAGGCTATCTCTAGATTAAGGTTTTGATGAGAAAACTTTGTCTTCATTGAGTTGGGGAAGACCTACATCTGGCTGGATAGCCACAGTCAGAAGGAATGAATTGGAACTCCAGATACAGATTACTGTAGACTTTTTCTTTTTTAAAATCCTATTACATTTGCCACAATACAGGCACGGGACTGACTGGCTGGGGACAGCTCTGCTGAAAGAGGCTTTGGGCTCTCAGTAGACATCAAACTGAACATGACCCAGCAGTCATGACCCAGCAGCAGCAGACCAGCAGCATTCTGGGCTGTGTTAACAAGAGCACAGGAAGCAGAGCAAGTGATATTCCTGAATTTACAATGCACTGACCTTAGTGTTGTGAAGCCTGAGTGTTAGGCCTGGTATCAGCAGTCTAAATGTAACCACCTACTGCTGGCAAAGACTATGGAGCAAACCTCATGAGAACAAACAGCCATTGGAATAATCTCCCCAAGGAAGTGGTGGATCCCCCAACACCAGACACTTTTAAGATTCAGCTTGACAAGGTATACCTTGTCTAGACCTTGTCTGCTTTTGCCAAGAAAGGCTGGACCAGATGATCCTTGAGGTCCCTTCCAACCTGAGATTCTATGAATAATCCTTCCTTTACTCTGCACTCACCAGGCTGTGCCTGGTTTTATAGGCCATTCAGTACCAGAATGATACCAATTCACCTGAGTTCACTGAAGGATGGCCAGGGACTGGAGCACTTGCCCTGTGTGGAGCAGCTAAGAGTGGGGCTTGTTCAGCCTGGAGAAGAGAAGGCTTTGGGAGCTTGTTCAGCAAGCAGGGCAGGAAAGTGTGTCAATGAAGACAGAGAATTACATTACTAATTTCAATCTAAGATTTTTTGTTCTGGCAAAACAGTTCTGTGGCAGTTACTGCTGGTAAATCCTACTCAGTAAAAAAATCAGTTCACGCATTCCATATAAAAGTCTAACTTATCCAGCTGTTGGTTATGTTGTTATGGACTTTCTCTAATTTTCTTTCCCTGTTTTTACTAGAATTTCTAGTCTTGACCTGAGAAGGTTTCCAAACAACAGTTTCCTTAAAATTGGAAGAGAAACTCTTCACTTGATTCATGGCAGTAAATACAATCTACAACTTGCATATCCTAAATAACTTCCCTGATCATCTGTATAGAGCACTGAGTCTCTTACACCAAACAATATTTAATGACACACAGTAGCACAGCAGGTCTCTTTATGAGCAAGTTCCATTGACTTTATATGTGCGTTTGGAGCTGCTTCTCTGAATTTCATTCTTGTCTTCCTGTATATTGCGTCCAATAGTTTAAAATTTTATTACTGTCCCCAAAACTCTATCTTGACAGCCCTTAGTCACTGTTGATAGCCTTGGAAATGCTTACCATTGCATCCAGCCCTGATATAATGCAGACCTTATATGTGAGTCTGATAGCCTAAATGAGTTCCCAAGTCACCTAGATTTGCAGCATATCGAGTGTTTCACATAAAAGATAATTTTGAGATGTCTTGGTTCTATTCCACACAGAAAAGGAAGAAACAAAATTAGCACTAGGATATATCTGGATGAGGAATCTGAAGTAAACATTAAAGGTGATAGTTGTATAGACTGCAACACCAGCAGAGCTAGGACCTACCTGCCCCGAGTTTTATTGACATATGACTCAATTCCCTATGAGGAAAGCTACATGGCTGCTGTAATTTTTGTACACAATTGGATAATAAATTATAGGAAAAGGAAAGCTACAGGCAAATCCTGCATGAATTGGTGTTGAATCGAAACTACCAAGGCAGCAGCATGCAATAGACAAGTGATTGTGTTGCTCAAAAGTCATTCCTTTTAAGTGTGACAACTCAATTTGTTAAACTTCTTCACCAAAGAAAGAAGTGAATCAAAAGGCAGTGTTGCCTTCTCTGAAATTTATTACTTTATCTGTTTCTGCTAGATCTTTTTTTTTTCTAAATTAAATATTTGCTTTTTAGATCACACCAAAGAAAATCCCTTTTCAACACTACTCCAATTGTGCCTTGCTGAACACCTGAAGATGCCACTGGATTATACAGTGACTGTGTTAATTCACCAAAGTACTTCAAACCCTCTTTTAGATATTGCTTAATACCCTTTTTTTTTATGGTTGGAGAGCTACTTGGAGTTGTCAGTGATGCTTCTTAAATATTTTTCAGGACAGAACAGAATAAGGTCTGAGCTCTTTGTGTGTTTAAAGATTCTTCCCAGGCTACATTATAATTAATTTAGTGTGCCATTTCATTAGCTAGATTTAGAAAATTTCTCCAGATTTCCTACCAATTTACTCTAATCTTGTATCACCAGCTAATTCGGCCATTTAGTTATCATGAACTCTTTAAAGTAACAGCTAATTTCTTAGAAGCAATACCAGATCACACATTTTAAAGTTCTTTTAAAGATACTGGTTATTTCTTTCGTTTCCTCTTCACCTCCCTGTTTATCAGTATAGTGGAAGTATGTCCAGAGGTACTGCTATAGAGGAGTTCTTCCCTGAGTGCTGTCTGAACCACAATATTTTTAATTTATTATATGACTAGCAATCTCGTATTATACTACTTTCTTCAGAGACACTGTATAAAAACTTCTAGAAACATAAACTATTTTTTCTTTGTTATCTTACTAATTCTTGGGCATAATTCTGTTTGTGGCAGGAATTGCACACACAACATGTTTTTTGACCTAATTTTACAATTATCTTAATTTTTTCTCAACTAGGATTTTTCTAGGTTCTCACTTCTCTGTAATTTGCAAGATGACCTTCAGAGCCCTTTTATAGCCAGCCTCACAGACAGTAGTTACATTTTGTAAAAATAAACAGTACAAATTCATTATCACAACTGCTCCAATTTTTAGTTTCTCTAAAGCACTTGTGCTGGTGCTTTTCATAATTTCTCCTAAAGGTGGAGAAACAGAAAATGTCAAACACCAACTATAGAGTGTTTCTTTCCTAGTCTCTCTTACACAAATAAATCAAGCTGTATCTTTAGCTTTTTTACTCCATTGGTTTTGCTAAACAGCCTCTGCCAAAGACCATCACCTAGCTCGAGAAAGGTCTTTATCACAATGCATTAAAATTTTCTCTGTATTTTTTCCTTTTTGTTCTTTAAATTTCCTCTCAAAACTCGGAATGTTATTGTACCGTAAACGTTTATGGGAAACTCGTTCTTATTTTGCCAGTGAAACAATGGCAGGTTATAACCCTTACTCTGGTGTTCTGAATTTATATTCTGCTCCATTAGTGTCACTTGAGTTGGATTTCCATTTTATTATAGGATTATTATTTTGGGGGGCCTGACCATTCCCT
The DNA here is from genome assembly GCF_020740795.1 of Apus apus. Classification (NCBI taxonomy): domain Eukaryota; kingdom Metazoa; phylum Chordata; class Aves; order Apodiformes; family Apodidae; genus Apus; species Apus apus. The sequence continues at coordinate 56,048,852 of NC_067285.1, read as the reverse complement.
TGTGCCTTGCTATATTTCTCACCTTCTTGTTTCCCAATTGTTCCAGTATATACATATTTTCTCTAAGTCACTTTTAAAGAACCTCCATGCTGCTTCGATGGATTTTAATTTCCTAATTTTCCACTTCAGGCTATTTCCAACTTCCTCAATATAAAAATCTTCCTTTTTTGAAAAGTACTGTAATATTATTACCTCATGGTAGGATCCCATGGGAGGTTGTTGAACTTAATTATATTATAATCACTTTTATTCAGTGGCTCAACCACGAATCAACTCGTATATTTCACTCAAGACCCGCATCAAGACTAGGTTTGCCTTTTCAGTATTCCAGAATTCTTGTAACAAATTATTTTCTTTGGTGTCTACGCACTATTCCAGTATTATACTGAGAGGGCTTAAAAATAAGTGCCTCTGATATACATGAAAAAGTCACCAGGAAATACCTGTTTATTCAATGCACTTCCAAGAGTGCCTAAAGTCTAAATGGCTTAATTGTCAGTGAAACCACATGGAGTTTTCTAAATTCACATATTCCTTCTGTGTCCATGAATCAACTGTACTTTTGGGAGGTCAGTTACACATCTAACTCTGCGTGTGTTGAAATTCATGTTTGTGCAGCATGAATTCTTGCAGGATAAATGGTTAGTTAAAATCAGCAAATGCAGATTACTGGTCCTCCTCTGACTTGAGAGCCCGAGCCAATTGAAATAGCAGTTGGTTCACTAGTTATAAAAAAACCTGTGAAACCCAAACTGTAAATTAATGATTCTGTGGCCTGTTGTAAATAGAAATTGTGACACCTTGCAAGGGAAAGCACATCATGATGTACAGTAATGTATCTCAAGTAATCAGTTGTCATTAAGCTAATATTCAGCTGAAAATAAACTTTAGTAATGAACTATATGGTAGTTTTGAAAAGCAGATTGAAATATGGTTTGCCTTTGAACTAGATCCACTACTTCTCTGAACTTATAAACATGACTTTGAAAGAATGTACACTGTTTTCCTTATTAGAAGGCCCTTTTTTTTTTTCCATTACTCATTTATTTCAATCCCAGTTTTAAAATGTAGCTCATTAGAAAAGCATTCTCAGTAACAGAAGCTGAAACAAATAAAGGCATATGTATCCTCGTTCAGTGTAAGACTGCTATTACTATTCTATGTTGTAAGAACACTAATATTTGTCTGTACTAGACTAAATTTCTTTATTATTTTAAATCCCCAAGGGATTACTCTTAAATCTGTTTTTTTCTGAAATTTGCCAAGTAAGAAATGTTTGCTTCACAAATGTTATAATTTGTGGTTCACCTTTCAAAAGAAAGCTAAAAATAACTTCTGAAATGGTGTGTCTTGTGACATAAACACAGCTAACTTACATTTTTGCAGCTTCCACAATTGTTTCCCTTGTATAAAGTAGTAGAACTATTCTGCTCTTTCCATTTTTCTTGTACTATAAGAACTAAGAAAGCAGGAATTTGTTTAGCTCATTGGCTCCATTTATCCTGAGCCAAGACTATGATCTTGGAAACCCTTTAACTTGGTTGAATACAGTACAAAGTTCTTTTCAAAAAGCCAGTGCAATTAGAACAACACAGTGTATGTCCAGTCTCAAAATTAAGACGGTAAAGTTTCAAATGGCTAGAACTGAAACACAGAGTATCATGGACTCAGACCTTTAATCAGTTAAGCGCAAATCCTAATTCCACTAGTTTTTTTGATCAAATGAAGAATTGTGTAGTTGAGGCCAGCATTAAGAAAAGACTGTTCTAAACTTTTTGCAAATGGGCAGAAGAACTAACACAGAAAACAAGGAAGCATAATGGAAGAAGTGTAAGTTTTATGCAGTCCAGCCTTGGGAGCTTCTCTAAATACTCCAGGCAGAGTGATACTAAAATACAAGCAACAGCCTTTGCACCTTCTGTTTTATCACTGGTCACTGCTAAGTGAGAATACATATTTGGTAACCAAATTGGCACATTGCAGAGTCTGTTTTGAAATCCAGTGCTTCATTTTTGAAGCTATTTTTTTCCAAAAACCTCTCCTTCACTGCATATCTAGTACATGAAAAACATTAATAAGATATTATCTTGGTTTTCCATCTGTAATTGTTTTTTTATGAATTACAGCACTTAAGAAAATCAAACAAATCAAATTCAGTAGTAAGGTTTCTAGTTAATGATGTTTCATTTTTCACTTTCTGAATTGTTCATTGGTTGTTGAAGTTTCTTTTTTGTTTTATTGAACCAAAGTAGGGATTCTCAGGCCTTATTAAAAGACAATTTTAGCAATTCTAAGAGTGAGAATAGAGTAGAAGTTTCTTTCTTGCATTTTGTTTGGGGCTTTTTTTTAACCATTAATATAATGTAATTTCAGAAGTCGCTAGTTATTCAGTAGCTAATTAAGTTCATTTCTCTTAGTCATTTGCCATTGTTGTTTCCTTAGAATACTTCTCCTGGAAGTTGAAATATTTATCCAGATAGTCAAATACAATAAAATTTATACACACTGATAAAAGGTATATAAATTTTATACAAAATACAGGATTATATTAATTCTATGAACAGTGTTCTTTTTGTGCTTTTATTTGTTCCATGTACATATTTAATATAGTATTTCAAAAGCAAAATTATTACAAGGTCTACATTATTTATAAAGAGAATGCATCTCTACAAGAAGTATGAAATGTTGCAAGTTGCAAAATACTGACTCATTAAACTACAGCAAAAACAAAGTTTTGAATGACTCTGCTTCAAGAACTGAAATGACTTTTAAATTAAGTAATTGGTGACACATTTTTTTACCAAGCATTTGTAAATAAAGGGTTTGCTCCAATTTTATCTGTGTCCTTCCCAGCCCCACAGACCTTTTGAGAAACATGGATACTGGCTGTGAAATAGTTTTGATTTGTCCTAGTGACAGGCAACCTAGCAGAGGGGGTAAAACCTGACAAGAGGCAAGGTTCTATTAGGCAATTCCTTCATATTCTCTACTTTTGGATTTGTCTGTTGCTCCAGACATTTTACATGACATTTGGAAAGTCACTGTATTTGGCAGCGCTGTGATCTTTAAGTAACTGTAGGGCAAATCTGAGTAATCGCATGGGTGGCTTGTTAAATTGTATTTGATCTGACTGACTTATTTACACACATACACACAAACGTGCTTGTTAGATGAGACCACTGACTTCTTGCTGTTTCCCTCAAAAAGTCACTGTGGCAATGGTGTCCTGATAATACTGTCCTGTCAAAAGCTGTAAGGAAGTTATAGGGGAGGAAAATAGCAGCCAACATTTTGCAATGCCTTTCTTCAAATCTGAAATTCTGTTTATTTGAGTAGGTCTTTAATGTCTTCAAGGCTTAATGCATGCATTAACATGCCTAAACATTGTCTGATACTTGATAAGGAGAGTCAATAGTGCTTAGTTGCAGCTTCCACTAGGCTCCTGTGAGGTGTACAGTATTATTTTATATACCTTTCCATTAAAAAAATTGAATGCTTTATTGTGACTAATGTATATGTTTTATTTAAGGAAGAGCCTGAAATTATGTCCTGAGAGAAGGTAACTTGCTTCTAATGTGGTTCTTCATGAAAATTATCACAATTCCAAAAAATGGTATGGGTACTTCAAGTTTAAGTATTTTTCTTATCTAGTTTGATATTAAAAAAAGTTATCTTCTCCATCGCACTACAGTATGACTCAGATCCATTCATCTACTAGCACTTCTGGTGTGTTGTCTCTGGGCTGTTACAGTGATTGAGAGTCTGGCTGATAGAGTTTCACAGAATTTTTAGGAATGTCAAAAATATAAAAGTTTTTTGTGATTTACTACCTCTTATTTATTTTCAAGTCATTCAGCTAGCATAAAAATAATTCTTACATAAAGTTGTTGCAATTCAGCTGTAGGGATTGCAACTCAATGCCAGTGAAGATAGAGCAAGGTTTTTGAAAAGTATCTGCTGTAAATTAAAAACAAACGGTTGAAAGTATTTTGCAGACCTCTCTCCCACAGATTGTATATTCCATTTTCCAAGTTAAATCTAAGAGAGAATATTACTTTATTGAGATTTATGGAACATTTTCTCTAAAATTCCAGCAGTATGAAAATTCAGACAGACACTGACAGATTTTAAAAAAGTTTCAGCTACTAAGTTCTTTTGGAAGGGTTTTTTTGTTTTTTTTCAGTAATGGGAAAAATTAGTTCTGACTGGTTTTTAAAACAAAAATGATATATAAAACATTAAATGAGGGACAGATAATTTGTCCAATTTTAGTGCAAAGAGGATAAAATGGGTGGAAAACATTATATCAGTGCTCCATTAAAGGAAGCGTTCCTCCCTCAATCCAACTTGCTGATCCTAAGGAACAGGACTTAAAAGCTTGTGAGAAAATGTGTGTAAGAGGATATAGAGAAAAACAGTTTTGTGGCATCTGGAGGAAGTATATAGAAGAACAGCAGTTGGACTGTATTAACTATGAAACTATACATGTTTTCAATTTTTAAACTCTTTCATGACAAAGAAATGGCCCATTTTCTGTATGGCAGAGAACAAGGGATGTAACACCAGTGGAAATCATATAGCTATGATGGACAGGACAGTACACAGAAGTCTCAAGGACACAGTCCTGTTTTTGAGAGCTCCAGTATTTCATGGGTTCCCTGGAGTATTCTAGGACCTCATTAAAGATTTTGGGGTGTCCAAGAGCTTGAAGGGATGATGAATCTTGGAGACTTAGTGGACTGTTAAACCTCCTTCCATTAAAGAAAAACATGTGGTTGAAACTGTGTTGGCTAAAAACCGTGGAATTTTCTGCGTAACTTTATTCCTTCTTTGCCATTTTTTGTTGGATAGCATTATCTGCCTGTTATATTTCAGCAAATAGAAGAATTTCCTTTTAATTAGATAATTACAACATTAGTCATTCGTCTTGATAATTTCTAAATTCAACTTTAGGTTTTACAAATGCAGTTTCAGAAGATGATGGATTTTTACAGTTTTAAAACAGCTAAATGTTCAAAAAGGATTTGTACACATAACAAAATTAAAGTAGGGATTATCTAGCACTGTGTGTGGGATACAGCTATAATCTATACAGTGCATGGAAAAGAAACTGGCATTCTCAATTGCACTGCACACATCTCTGTAATAACAGGGTATGAGGCATACTATTTCATGGAACACCCACAATGAAAATTATTCTTTCCAAACAGAGAATTGTTTTGGAATAAGTTAGGTTAATTGGCACCACGGGATTCCTCTCAAGGAAACGCAGAACATTAAAATCTACACATGTGCATGTAAAATGATAAAGTATTATCTTCTTTCCCCTCTCAGCTCCTCAAATCTAAGACATGCTACCCAAAATCAACTGAAAATATTTTGTTTTGTTGATTCAAATTTCCTTAGAATAAACTGGCAATTCTTCATCTGGTCAGCTTACAACCTGAGAGTCACTGCACTGTTCCAAAATTGCTAGCTTGGGTATGGTTATCTAGTGCAGCCTTTCTCACAAAAATAGAGGTCTCTAGAGCTCTTGGCACATGCTTTCCAGAATAGTAAGATTCTTTATTTTCTGTTCATGCAACAGAGCTATATGGTGGTAAGACACAGCATCTTTCAAAGAACTGTTGTGCCCCTTTTAGGATTAGAACCAAGATCTGCAAATGGCTAATGGAAAATCCAGGCACTTTTCATTGTCATTATATAGTCCTCCATTAAAACTCTTGATTGAATTTTACTGTTTCTGAATACTGTTCATGCATACAAAGTCCTCACAGAAGTCTTATCACCTCTCAAAAATCATAAAGAATATATCACTAAGAAAAAAAATCTTCCTGTTCATGAAGAAAGCTGAATTCTCCTGCAGGCTCTTGTGTTATGTGCATTGTGTCTATTTCATTAACGTTTAAGGTCTTTATAAAGAAGGACATTCTACTTGGTTAATCTTTAAAATGTCCTATACTTTCACATTTGGCCATTTGCACACCTTAATTAAAATTTCTCTCCTAGTTTTCTGCCCCAATTATGTCAAGACATTTTAAACAAACTGTGATTCCTAGCGGGCAGGTCACCTGTGAGGTATGGGCTCAGCAATTACGTCTGTTGTGCTACAAGCCTGACTGCAGCTCTTCTGACCTCTTCAATGAGTGAGAAACTCCTATGCTCTGTGACCCCACGTGACTTCACATGTAAGTCCTCTCTTGAAGAACAGTCTCCAGTGGAAAGCCGAGGCGTGTATTGGTTGCCTTGTCATTTTTGCAACAACATAGACAACACAGCATTTCAGCTGTCACCAAAGACATCTTAGTGTCTCCCTCTTCATGCTCTGACAGAGGAGTTCCAGGACACCAAAGAATACCCCAAAATGTATCACTGTTACATGGCACTAATTTTGTTTCCCTTGCCACTCTGCCTGGGCCTATGCATCTATCTTAAATAGATTTACCATTTCATTAGTCATAGTTAGAAGTACAGGAGCAAGACAGCAAATAGAACTTGCACTCAGCATTTGTGAAATTAATTGTAGATTGAAGTGCAAATGGTATCTTACACTGTTCCCAAGCATGTATATGTCATATTTATGTTCTGTACTCTAACACTGTTATTTTAGAGAACAATCCCTATTCTTCATAGACAGATGGGAACTTGGTCTGGTATAAGAAGGAAGGCTTACTTCCCAGAGTTTTCACAGTCAGTGCTTCTGAGTAACTCTGAAGAGTTGCAGGCCTCTTAATCTGAAGAAGGAAGAAATTCAGATAGGATCTCCCATTTCTCCTTCCAGTCCTAAAAGCTGGAGAGAAATAGATCCTTCCACTGCTCCACTTTCTCTCCATGCATCAAAATAATCCCATTTGGGAGTAACTGGTTGCAAATTTAGTAGCCACTATAGGTTTGGCTTGCTAGGGAGAAGAGAACAGATGATAACCTTTGCTGAGAGTATAAACTAGTGCTTAGCGGAGGAAAGCCCAGCTTGTTCTGGGATGTCCAGGCAAAGAAGGAGTTCATTGATTTCATCCTCAACCACATAAGAATTCAGAGGAAAATAAATTTATTTTAATTACTGGACTCGGACTGAAGGATGAGTATAAATTATGTGAATTGTGGCTCTTTTTTTTCAGTAATGTAAATCCTGTGAGTATCAATGGACAGTGTATGTATTAACTTAGTGTACATTTACATGATGCAAAAACAAATGTACATATTCACTGTCAAGAGGAACATGTGAGAAGTTTTATCTGTGAGAGAACTGAGCATACCATGCAGCAAATAACATGAACAATCTGATTCTATTCACACAGTAAGATTTAAATCAGTTTTATCACTGGTTTACTGCAGTTTTCTGTAGGAGCATTCACTCCTCACTGCAAAGGCTACACAACCTAGTATAAGTTTCTTGAAACATGCTATGCCAGTTCTGGAGGCAGTGTTTTTTTTGTGGTTCGTTGTTTTTTTTTTAATTTTTTTTTTTGTACTTTATATTGAACGATACAGGCAATATGTATTCATATGATTACAATTTATGTCATGATACAAACATGAAGGCATAGTAGAAGCTTTGCTGCTGAGCCTGCATTCCTGCAAAAAAAGTGGCCTGTGGTGACAAGGTGATCATTTGACCCTGAGAAGCCCTGGAATACTTTGCTTATAGCAACATGGTTAGGATATTTAATACCTGACAGTCTACTTTATAGTCTTATACTGAATATATTCACAGAATCACAGAATGCCAGGCTGGAAGGGACCTCAAGGATCATCTGGTCCAAACTTTCTAGGTACTACTACTATAGTTTATATGAGATGGCTCAGCACCTGGTCAAGCTGAGACTTAAAAACTGTCCAATGTGGGGGAATCTACCACTTCCCTTGGGAGACTATTCCAATGTTTGACTGTCCTCATGGTGAAAAATTTACCTCTTGAGTCCAAAAATCATTATGGGTGGAAAACAGGTCTAGTGCATATGTTCCACTATACTTTTCCTTGCATCACAGAGAATTCCTGCCTGAATCACTGGATCACTCATGAATAAGACTTTTCAGGACTAAAAGTACTTGGGCGCTGATATAAAACCTAATCAACATACAGTAGGGAATATATCTAATAACTCTTCTTAAGATTATTACTTGGAAATTTGCTGAGCATACACTTAAAATAATTGTCAAACACTTCTATATTTATTTTTTTTCTGCAAAAAGAATTGGCTGTTAAAATATTTACAAGGAATTATACAGGAATATAGTGTTTAAAAATATTGGAAATTAAAAAAAATACTAGTCTTATTGATTAATTTGAAGGTAAGATGAAATAAAAAGGTGATGATGGCTTAGGATTTAGAGGAAGTTTCTGTTATTATTATTTTTTTTTTACACTGAATACAATAGTCTTAGAGTAGAGAAGAAGAATTCTTAACAGTGAAATGTACTCCAGATATTTTATTACTAGCTCTAACAAAACAAAACAAACCCCCCCAAAAAAACCCAACAAAAACAAAACAAGAAACAAAACAAAACCCAAAAGAAAAAAAAAAAAGAAAAAAAAATAATTTAAGTTTTAAGGATACTCATTTTGTAGGGGTTTCTACTCTTGGCAGTGTATGAGGCAAAGTGCAGCAGAACACAGCCATTCTTGCTGTCTGCACAATTTATGATCCTGTAGTCAGCAGATACACAGCAGAGCTACACCACGGGTCCATCACATTAAAAAAATAAAAGTAGAAATAAACTGAAAATAATTTAAGAAACAGAGATGACAAGCCACTGAACATGAAGCCCAACTGAATTCCACGCCTAAAGAGCTAATCCAGTCAGTAGATTTATAAGTAGAAAACTACTTACAACTACAGGGACTTGATTTTACCATTGGCAGGAGTAAGATGTAAACTTGGCTACTTTATACAGCTCTGAGGTCCTTAATTTTAAAAGGATGTTTGGAAGTTGAATGATTGTAGGGAAGGACCGCAAAAATGCTTTAAGGACTAACAGTTCCAGCCCTAGAGCTACTTAGCTTTTCAGAAAGCATTTTGAAAAGTGATTATAGGATTTCACTCACAAGAGAAGTGGTAGGCTCTTCCTTTTTTGTTATTGCCACATCATACCTTGATGTCTTCCCTTCTGAACAATACATTTCAGACCAATATTTTGTAGACCAATACATGTTAGTAGGCTCAGGAGACTGGAGAGTGAGTGAAAAGTAATGTTACAGTGTGCTACATTGTATGGTGGCTGCTACTAATCTAAAGGTTTCCAAATCTTAGCTAGTAATACAGTTAATAAGATAAAATACAGCCACAGGAGTAAATAAATTCAGAGAACTGCCAGAGCCCTCAGCATTTTTCTGTCAAGTTAGATACAATCTTGAGTAAAAGGTGACTAAACTTCTAATAACAACATATTGAACACTGCTACATCTAAGAAATAATTAAATTCAATTAGTTAGAACATTTTGAACCTTTTCTTTTACTGCTGAGCCTATTATGGGATAAAATCATATTTGCCCAACACTTTTACAGCATTTAATTATTTTGCCTAGCTTTTTGACAAGAGATTCAGACGCATCAGGATTTTTTTTTTTTTTTTTTTTATCATTGATTAAGGTCTCCTCAAATGTCAGTGAAATCAAAGTATTGCCATTATTGTTCAATAGCTTCTCAATTCAAACTTTCCCTCTCTCTTCTACTTGGCAATAGTTTGAAACAAAAATAAAATAATGGTAGTGAAAATCAGTCTGAAATAAAAATAGCACTTTTAGAAAAAAATTGTCATTGCTACATTAATTTGAAGGAACAATTGTAAAATGTCTCTCTGTAAGTAACTCTCTTCACCACAACATAATGGAGCAGAAAATCACCAGAACATGGAATCACACTTTTAGGTTGGTTTTTTTAATTTTTTTTTTTCTCTGGTAAATACTTTTTTCTGCTACATACATGCCACATACTCAGGGTGCTTTGCAGTACTAATGGGCACAGGTGATGGAATCAGTAATTTCTCCACTACACTAGGCTATATGTTCCTAAATAGGTGAGCCCAGGTGCATGTCCTAGAGTTACAGGTGCATGTCTCACTTATGTCCTTACTCAAGTCTGGGGCAAGACTGAGGTGTGCAGTTTCCTTCTTTTCACTACATTCTTGAGATAAGGAGGAAAAGGCTAAGGGTGACAGGAGGGACTTGGCCAAGTGCCCAATCTATCCAGACACACTACAGTAGTTGTGTGTCCAGTGTGACATAAAATACATCAGTGAGGGCCACAGATGCTGAATTAGCAGCTTCTCCATTAAGATCCATTCATGGCTTCCAAAAACTAAGTTGAAAAATAGAAGATCAGAAAAACATTCCTCTTAGGGGTGCTTTCAAAGAGGATTAGAAATTGCGAGATGTGCAGAGAAAAATGATTTCCTAAGCTCTCCAGAGGCTTGTTTTGTTTTTTCTTTTTTAAATCTTCAGGAATCCTGCATCTAATTTTCCCTTGAGTAGGAAGCACAAGCTACCACCATCCATTCATGGTATCTATCTCTGGTAGGAAATAGTATTACATGCCTGTGCTAATTCCTTCTGAGATACTGGCAGCATATAAAATTATCACTTCTCTTTCATTTGCACTCGCTACAATTAAATCACATAACTGTCAGTAGATTTTACTGCAGCAACAATTTTCAAAGAGAAACCTCAATTACTTTAATGAACATTAAAAGCCATCAGACCAATAACACAAATACATCAGGTTGTACCACTCTTCTTACTTAATTTCCATTTATATCCACAGACCTTCACAGGAGTGACCAACAAGAAGCAAATCCAGATAATCCTATTTCTGTGCTTCAGTTAGCAGGAGCAGTGAAGAACAACAGTCTTGCTCACACCAATGTTAGGGGCTCCAAATTAATTTCAGCAACACAGAGACCTTTAGTTCCACTAGAGGAACAAAACAGCATCTTTTTAGGAGGGTATCTTGGCTGATTGCTATACAATGCAGTCACCTCTCTTCCTCTGCTTTTCTGTATTGTTTTCCTCCATATCTGACTGCCAGTGCTGTGATGAGCAAAATGCTAATGAGATTGGAACTAAAACCCAGGATTATTTTTACGAAGGAAATACGTAATTTCTGTTACTTGGTTATATCAGCCTCACGATAGTTTAACATATATTATTTGGAAAATCATCACGCATCAGATTTGCCGCTTTGTGACAATATAACGATTTTATCACTTCTAATGTTCCTCTTTACATTAGAAAAAGAGAAAATCAACTACACTATTCTATTCTATCAATTAACACAAAATATATTTTCACTGTTGTCAATAGGGTTAAGTATTTATTTGTATTTCAGGTACACACAAAAATTAAGAGTAACTTTTTCCAGGCACTTGGGTCTAAGATAGAAAATGTTCACACTTATTTATAGGGAAAAAGAATCATTTGCTTCTTCTTGCTACCATTGCTCCAAGGTTGGAAAAGAGGTGAATGTTTTGTTTACTTCAATGAAGAGTCTCTATGTCAATTCCAGAGTAACGTTATATGGATATTATACAGGAATTGACTAGATATTTGGGTTAAAATCTATGAATCTGTGTAAATGAACAGAGAACTCAAAAAAGGAAACATTTAACCTTGGCAAAACACTTCACTGGAATATATGGGCCTAAGTTTTATCAGTGCAACTGAAAATTCATTAATTTAATTTACTTTTTCACTAGAGCACTAGATGAGAAGAATTAGGCACATGCCCGTACACATTTATCTACTGTACACTACAAGCATTTCTTGAGTAGACACAGGTTGTCACACTTTGCAGGAGGATGCAGTGTTTTAGATAGATGGGTTTTTTAACTGATGGCCATACACTGTCTGCACTGCCTGCTGGAAAATTGCCTACTCACATAGTACTCTCCATTACTGATTTCTAGTTTCAAAGTATCTAACAGGTAAGTAAAATCAAATACCGTTCAAGTAGTATTTTGATAGAATAATTGCTACCATTGTAACAGTGATCTTCCATCTTTTGCAGGTGAAGGACCATGGACATGATTATAAGAATCAGACAGGGGATAAACATAAAAAAGTTTAAAACCCCTTGTTTTTAAAAAAACATTTGGATCATGTATGTTTTGTTTTATTCTAGTTCTTATTTTATATAATGTACTCATTCCTCATATTCTTGTACTTTCCCCTTTCCATTCAAGAGCTGGAATATTGCTTCTAGGAACATTCCCTTTCTCCTTACCTGTGAGGTACATAAAGCCCCTGTTCTTGCCAGCCTGCTTTAAACACTGCAACGCAATTATCTGCAGTCACTGAACTGTTACCTCAGGGAATTGAATTAGACTTTCTTGCTTCAAGAACATCACATTATTTACACCAAATGTTATAGCTGAAACAGTGTATAGATACATATTAGATGATTATTAGGGTAGTGAAGATTTAAAAATAAAGGTCTGATTTAAAACAGAACTAAAAGTTGACTCTGAAGCTGAGAGTAGTTGTTGAGAGTCCTATCAACCAGGCTATTGCCTATTCAGAGGCATGGAAAATATGGAAAATCAGTTTTCCATTTAGCCACACCTCTTAAGTTGCAGCTGTAAAAGCTTCCTCAAGGAAGGTTTGTTTGGGATCAATAGGAGTTCTGTGCAAAGTGTCAGTTTTTCAGAAGTACAAAATATCAGAATCTTCAGTTAAGAAATACGAAACAGCCTTATATTGATGTTAAAAAATACCCCTGCTAAGTATCTCCTGTTTTGGTATCTTGAACATAATGGTTATGCACAGAGGCAGAAAGAGAAGTCTTCAGACAGTCACAGAATTGGACAAGTTAGTTCATTTCTAGAAAAAGGTGTCCTATATTTTTCTTCCTCTCTTTCAACAGAAACCAAAATTCTCTGACATCTCCTCTCAGAAAAGACTTAAAAGAATCTTAAATTGGCTTATTGCTGTTATAGCTGAAACAAAATGATTAGTTAGAATGTGCTATGCATTTTAAATCAATATAGTTTGCCACAATTATTACTTAAGATTACTCTGTCAAAAGGATGTCAATATAACTTTAATCGATTAAGCCTTTATGATATACAGTCCTGAGTGTTCTAGACAAGGTCAGATTACAGTTTAAATTTGCTTTATATGCCTGGATTTTACTTGCATTACCACTCTGAAATGTGACAAGAAAGCAACATGGAACAACACTTATGACATTTCCAAAGTAAAATATTGCCCAAGAGACTTGCGAGTTTTCCTGTACTACTTACCCCATACCTAGATATAATTTTTAACCCCCACCCTCCAATGTATGCCCATGATTCCCCATCCACCAGTTACTTCCCTGACCATGAAAGTCTTCCCATTAAACATAATGAAAGCTGTTGCACCAACCTACCTGCACACTTGAATTTAGAGGGTCAGTCACTCTTTAGGTGCATCTCAAAAAATGCTGTTTTAAAGCAGCCTCCACCCTGAGGGCAGCTCGTGCCACATTTGAGGTTGAGCCAAAAGGGAGTGAGCACCCCTGCCCTTCTTCTGGGGCTCCCTGAGCACTCCCAGGCTCCCTCCTGTGTCCATCGCCCGGGGCATCACTGAGCACCTGCAGGTCAGGGGGGGGCCTGAGCCAAACTTGCTTCCACTGGAATCACAGCAAAACTAAATTCAGTGGGATGGAAATGAGCTCAAAGGGTGAAAATACAAAGATAATGCTGTGGGATGCTGGTGTTGGATAGTTTCTTCTGAATTTAAGTGAGGAAAAAACTAATGGAAGGAGAAAACTGTGAGGACAATTCTAAGGTGCTGTGTTTTCCCTTCTCGAAGCAAGGAAGTTTGCAGTTCTTTGCCAGATAGAACTGTAGCATCCGTTGTCGTTACTGTTCTTTTTTATTTTTTAAATCAAAATATTTTCTGAAAAACATTTCTTCCCTTTTTACCCATATACAGGCTAAAATATAAACAGATAGAGATAAGTAAAAAAAAATCCAACCTTTATTCCACTTTGAACAAGCTTGTGTATATCCAAAAAAGGTTCCTTGAGTATGTCTCCTTCAGAACTTAAAATCTTCACATATCCTTCTTTCTCAAGAATAAAGAGGCGATGGGATCCATCCCCACAGTGTACTGCTCCAACAGGCTGCCTTAGTCCACTCACAACCTCCTGAATACAGAAGCAGTTGTGCTTGTGTTTTCTAAAATAATTTAAAAAAATAGTGAGAATTTTTTTCTCAGAAGAATGACACAACAATGTCCCAAAAAGATAAAATTATTGTTCTGCAGTGAATTTAAGAACACAGTTATACAATCCTGGATAAATTGCTTTTTTGAATGTATGCAAGCACATAATGCTGAAAATGGTTTGAACCTCACTTGAGCAGAATTTGGTTTTTATACAAGAAAGAGGAAATGCATTCATCTTAGATCTGAAATGTAGGGGAATAGGAGAGAAAAAAATTGGTAAAAAAAAGATAAAACAATTTATAAATACAAAACTTATACTGTACAATAAACACCATAAATTCCAGCTACAAATTCTAGCTTCCAAAACTCACTTAAAAATAATGACTTATGATGGGGTTATGGGGTTATGGGGTTTAACTATTTTCACAACGAAAAATGCAGGAATGAAATAAACTGAAAACCATTAAATATTTTACTCATAAAGTTACTGTTGTTGTTTAGTAATATTAAATTCAGGTAGAAATGACTTCCTAGAACTATGTAGGATCCACTGAGTGGACCATAACCAAGATCCATGGGGTGAATCAAACCAGGATTCTAACACCTTTTCAGGAATACAAATACAAAATGGTACTGAAATATTGAAGCTAATGTAACTTTCTCTTTCGACATACACTAGCAGCAGCAGCAAAAGGAGGTAACATCTGGAAAACACAGCTGCTGAGCACAAGCACACACTGAGCTGTTTCACCGTGAAAACCACAGGCTTTGCTAGGGCTTTTTTTTTTTTTTCAGATTAAACAGCATTTGTGTTTATGAACCTGCTGATCTCTTCCTCTTTGTCATATTCTTCCATGTGGTCCAGGGAGTTAGAAGCTGGCCCTCGCACTTGTTTTCTTGGAAAATCTGGAAAGCATACACCACCATCTTTTCTTGCATAGTAAAAGCAAAACTCATCGGCTGTAGTTTGGATAAAACCTTAAAAATGAACAAGAACATACAAATATTTAGTATGTTGTCATATTTGCAGTTTTGTGTCATCAAACTAATCTTTAAATAGATTATCTATGGAGCAGAAAATGAAGTAATTTTAAATTAAGTGCTATCTGAAAAAAAAAAAAAAGGTCTGCTCTGAATAAATACAAACTATTATCTTTTATAGTTTATTCTTCTGTATTTATATTAAACCATATCATCACTGTGCTTAAATAAAAATCCCAGGTGATTAAAAATGACACTACAGTTCACTCATTAAAAAATAAAGAGACAAAGTTCAGAGTTGAGGCAGAGATACCTCTCCATGATTTTAGCCCTACTAATCAAGTGTACAATCTGCTTTAAAAGAGCTTGAGCAGCTTTCATTTACCTTTTTTATTTTCTATTTTTTTTTTAATGGCTTGTTACAGTAAGAATGTCAGTAAAGACTTTGGTAAAAGACATGGAGTGCTGGCAGCAAAGGACATCAGCCAGAGAGGTGACCAGTTAGTTGTCTTGGAAAGCAAGAAGCACCATGTTGACATGCAGTTGCACTCTGGTTGACTCCCAGCATTAGGATGGGTGAACACAGTGCCCCATTGCAAGGTCTGCTTCCTCAGCCCCCACTCCCTGAAAAGGGGGATGTGTCTCACGCTGCATGGGAGCTGGCTTTAGGTTGTGGTGGATGAAAGGTGGTCTTTAGGCTTTAGGTTAAAATGGGAAGGAGTTGGTAAAACTTTTTTACCAACTTTGAGGAGAAACCCTGCCACTACTGATATTAGAGTATGTTTAATGACAGCAAAAATATCTACTTTTGTCCACAAAACTACTTCTAGTAATTTCTATCCAGTTCGTAATCATTAGTATTTAATCTAAGCAGATAGAATTTGGCTATTTATACATGTTCTATTTTACTAAAACAGATGTTAAGATAATACGTCTTAAGTTACCTTCATTCCTCTTCGCATTATTGGCATACTGTGTTAGGATGTACTACGGTCCAGCACATAACTCATAGGATACACAGTATTAGCACTTAATTGGAATTAGAGAACTAATTTATGCATGGCTTTACCACTTGTGAATAAGGCAGGAATCCATAGATCTTGGCCATAAAACCTCTCTCTGGCTTTCAATGTACAACAAGAGCTGATCGGGGACAGCTGTGTTTCACTGGAAAATGCCAATTTCTTAAGAGCAAAGCTTTTTCAGAAACATTATCAGTTTTGACAAAATTTTAGTTAACAGGATGTTTCTGGTCCAAAATCAACCTTCTGATCTAAATAAAAAAGAGAGAAACAGACAGCAAACCTCATCTCACTATACTCAAATGTCTTGTAATTAGGGTGTTTCATTAGGAAGAGGAATATTCAGGTCAATGCCCCTCATCTGTCAGGCAAGAGTTTGACCCTGAGTCTCCCATTTCCCAAGTAAATGTCCTAACAACGACTTTATTAGCTATCCTGGGGTGGTCTCTCTGTGGCCTTCTTCATGGAAAATTTCGAAAGAGTTCAATTTCTTCCTTATGTGGAACAGGAAAATTTTTTAGATCCCAGAATTTTTGTGGAGTGAAAAGCCTTTCCCACCCAAATATACTTCTTTTCATATGCATCTTCCTTTAAAAATATTGCAAAAATAACATGACAAAGCCTGCCTTTGGTTTCTATAAAATAATATCTGGAAACACATGGTAGTGTGTTGTGGTGTAAAAGTTTAATTACCAGGATTTGGAGCTTCAGCAAATATCATCTCTGAGGAGCTGGTTTTAATTTATAGTAGTTATTTGGAGAAAATGGGAGATATAATTTCAAGTGGAAGAACTCTGATATAATCACAGAGTAGTATTCCAAGGCTTGTAACTATAATGCCAAAATCAAAGGTAATCTAAAATCTTGCTATTGAGTTATCTGACTTAAGAATACACAATTTTATCTTTAATAATTAATTTCTGCAAGAAGAGTGGATCATTGAAAAAAATGCAATAGCAAATTAAGAGTACAATTTCTAAGGATTTCTAAAATTTCTACATCTACTATTTAACTGAAGAGAAACTACTCTTGGCTTAAATGTTACTTTTAGTCAGAAAAACTGAGCGCATATTAAGGTCATATTGTTTACTTGTTCATTTCAAATAACAATCAGATAGATACAAACTCACTTGACTAATGCCTTATGCAATGCCCTTTCTTATATGCAAGACTTACCCCTTTTCCTTATGGAATACTTTATCATGCACTTAAGTACATGTTGTACTGCAGTAGCCTTTTGGTATTTAGCAAACCCATCAACAGGTTCCAACAAAGGATAGCCTTATCCTTTGTTGTTTCATGTTTCATTTTCCTTAGAAATGCTCATAAAAAATAGGGTTTGAATTAAACTATTAAAATCAGTCAAAAATTGCTAAGATGTTGCATTTCTGTAAGGCATGTAATCTCTGTAAATTCAGTTTCACCTGTATATTAGGGATGGCATTTTATTTTATTAAAAAAACCCACAGTAATTTTAGAAAAAAGTCTGTGTTATAAATCCTAGATTCAACATGCTAACAGATTCACTAGAGACAGTCAGAAAAACCTTTGCTTCTACTCTTCTATCTGCTTGTAGCCAATTTTCATGTTTTCTTTATCGTGCTTAGATTGTGAGGTCTTCAGTGTAGAGTTTGCCATTTTGTTCAGTGTTTGTCCAATGTCCAGAAGAATGGTCCCTGATGGGTGCCCCTGAGCACTAGAATTGTTTGGAAAGAAAATTAAAAAAGATAATTTTGCTCAGTCTGAGTTTATTCAGATATAGCTCTGTCACTGTCCTCTGTGAGAACTATGCCTAATAAGGATTGCAACGTTTGGTCCTGTATGAATTTCTGTAATTATTACCTTATTTTAAAAGATTCCTACATATCATTACAGGTTTCCTACCAGTTGTGTATGTGTTGACAGAGCACTGCCCATGTTACAAAAGAAAACTGAAGTCACGAAGATTAAACATCATGTTAGAGGGTTGTACATGCCAGCTTTTGCTCAGGCTTGCACTTCTAGGCTTTTAAAACTTTCTGTCTAGCAAACAATCAAACTACAGACTTTTCAGTTAAGAGCATTACAGTGAAGGCTTTCTGTGTCTGCCTTTATAGAAAGCTGTGGGAATAAGTTGCATGATTTCAAGCCTTTTCATAGGAAAACTTCAGCTCCCAGCTGATCCCCTCCCTCCACTTGTATTTACAGTCAGTTACTTCTCACACTGTGACTTCCTTCCTATCCTACCTTCACCAAATTCCGCTTCACTGGATTAATTACTTACCCATGCCCCTGCCTCTTCCCTTCGATACACAACTCAAATGTTGTGGTAGTGTTTACAGCAAGGCACATTCCTATTCACTTCCTTCCTTGTTTGCACTGCACACAGGACTGACTATCGTCTCCTCATCTGATGACCTACAGTGGTTTAGAGAGCATCTGGAAATCAGGCTCACCTGCTTTATTTCCACTTTTATTCACTTTAAACATACAGTTCAGTATTGTGTAAAAGAAGCATTTTCCTGTGGGTTTTCTTTTCCTTTCTGATTTGCACTTTTGACAGCTAGATGTGAATTTGTTCACAAAAAACACATTCTCCTCTCTCTTCTCAACTCTCAGTAAACATTAAAAAAATCATTATTTCAGACTGATTCTTTCAAAATGCATTAAGTTCAGTGGTAGCTCACATTACTTTCTACTGGTTTTGGAATGACTAGTGGCCCCCTTCTCATACTCATGCGTTGCATGTACCTGCACACATGCAGTGCCAGAGTTAATCTCTTTGATGCTTTTATTAGCAGTAGCAACATCATGAGCCACTACTCTTTTTCTGCATGTTGACATTGTTGACTGTGACTATTAGTTGACCATGGTAGAACTTGTGGAATTGTTGTCTGGGTTGCAGAATTTCTTAGTTTTCCAGCATTTTGGGCTGGGATGCCTCTTTTTACAGTTAAAAAATTCGTATCAAGCATTTCTTCTGGTAATGCCTGGATTAAGATTTGAGCCTGAATCTGAATTCACCCACAGTCATCTAGAACTGATTTCTTCAAATGAAAATAATAGAGAGCATTTAGTTCAAAATCTGTCTGATGTCCTTGGATGGCAGAATGTATCATGGCTGTGGCACAGGTGTGTTTCCTTAGAATATGTTGCTTCAACTGGCATGGATCAAGTTTCTGCTCATGCCTAAAGGGAGACTCAGCCATGCCTTTCTTTACTGGCTATATTAACAATAAATATTAGACAGTCTTCTCTATCATCCCTGGGACAGGCCTAACAGGCAGACAGGACACAAGATGCAGAGTATTCCCTACATTCTCTCCACATGGCTGAATGCAGTGACTTAGGGGATAGGGGACAATGGTGACAAGTTCTTGTCCAGCACAGCCAGCACATCTCCTCTGTGTTTCCCTCACCTTCCTGGGTGCCCTGGCATAACCCAGTTCTAGGTTCTAGGCTTTGCAGATGGCACTGAACAATAAGGATGAGGTTTCATTAACTTGGAGGTGTCACCAAAGTTAAGTCAGTGTATGCCCTGCATCAAAATTGCTTCCATAAAGAAAAAAAGATGGGTCATTGTCATAGGTGACTCACTTCTGAAGGGAACAGAAGACCCAATACACAGACTAGATACACTTCTTAGGAAAGTCTGCTGTCTCCCTGGAGCCTGGGTTAAAGATGTGAAGAGAAAGCTTCCTGCCCTGGTATGGTCCTCAGATTATGATCCATTATTGATTTTTCAGGTAGGCAGAGATGAATTTTCTGCAAGGAGGCTGAAAGTAATCAAGAGAGATTTCAGGGCCATGGGATGACTGCTTAAGGGATCAAGAGCACAGGTAGTGTTCTCCTCTATGCCTTCAGTTGCAACGAATGATAAGGGAAGGAACGGGAAGAGACAGCAGGTCAATTCCTGGCTCTGAACCTAGTATTACTGGCAAAATTTTTATTTTTTTGATCATGGGTCAGTTTATACAGTATCAGGCCTCCTGGTGACAGACAGGGTACACCTGACTCAAAGGGGAAAAACAATCTTCGCACAAGAGTTATCAGGGCTCACTGAAAGAACTTTAAACTAGATTTGAAGGGGGAAAATTATAAAATCAGGACATGGACAACGAACAGGAGGGGCTGGAAGCCATTGTGCAGAGGGAAAACTATGATATAGTTGCAATCACGAAAACTTGATGGGATGACTCATGCAACAATAGTGCTGCAATGGATGGCTATAAATTTTACAGAAGGGACAGACAAAGAGGGAGAGGCAGTGGCTACCCTGTTAAGCAATGTTTTGACTGTCTAGAGCTTGATGATGGTGATGATAGGGTTGAGTGTTTATGGGTGACAATCAGGGGGAAGGCCAACAAGGTAGATATCATAGTGGGAGTTTGTTTCAGACCACTCAAACAGGGTGAAGAGATGGATGAAATATCCTATAAGCAGCTGGAATAAGTCTCACGATTGCTAGCCCTTGTTCTCATGGGGGTCTTGAACTTAACAAATGCCTGCTGGAAATACAAGACAGCAGAGAGGAAATAGTCTAGAAGACTTCTGGAGTGTGTGTACCAGCCTCTTCAGCTGGAAGACAAGGACAGGGAGCAGAAGGAAGTCCCCATAATCCAAGGGGAAATGGTTTGTGACCTACTACACCAGTTAGACACACACAAGTCTATGGGGCCAGAAGGGATACACACCAGGTACTGAGGGAGATGCCATAAATGCTCACCAAGCCCCTTTCAATCATTTACCAGCAGTCCTGGCTAACCAGGGAGGTCCCAGTTGACTGGAGGTTAGCAAATGTGACCCCCATCTACAAGAAGGGCCAGCAGGAGGATTTAGGGAACTACAGGCCTGTCAGCCTGACCTCAGTGCCATCACACAGCATGTACAGGACAACCAAGTGATCAGGCCCAATCAGCATGGGTTTATGAAAGGTGGGTCCTGCTTGACTAACTTCATCACCTTCTGTGACAAGGTGACCTGCTTAGTGGATGAGAGAAAGGCTGTGGATGCTGTCTACCTAGACTTCAGTAAAGTCTTTGACACTTTCCCACAGCATTCTCCTAGAGAAACTGGCTGCTCATGGCTTGGATGGGTATGTGCTTTGCTGGATAAAACACTGTCTGGTGGGCCTGGCCCAAAGAGTTGTGGTGAATGGAGTGCAATCCAGCTGGCAACTGGTCACAAGTGGTGTTCCCCAGGGCTCAGTGTTGGGGCCAGTTCTGTTTAATATCTTCATCAACAATTTTGACAAGGGGATGGAGTGCACCCTCAGTAAGTTTTTAGCAGACACCAAGTTGGGCAGGAGTGCTGATCTGTCTGAGGATAGGAAGGCTCTACAGAGGGACCTGGACAGGCTGGATCAATGGGCTTAGGCCAATTGTGTGAGGTTCAACAAGGCCAAGTGCTGGTCACTGTGGTCACAACAACCCCACACAATGCTACAGGCTTGGGTCAGAGTGGCTGGAAAGCTGCCCAGAGGAAAAGGACCAAGGGCTGTTGGTCCACAGCTAGATGAGTATGAGCCAGCAGTGTGCCAGGTGGCCAAGAAGGCCAACAGCATCCTGGTTTGTATCAGAAATAGTGTGGCCAGCAGGGGAGTGATTGCCCTGCTGTACTTGACACTGGTGAGGCTGCACCTTGAATCCTGGGGTTCAGTTTTGAGGCCCTCACTATGAGAAGGACAGTGAGGTGCTGGAACGAGTCCAGAGAAGGGCAATGAAGCTGGTGAAGGGTCTGGAGAACAAGTCTTGTGAGGAGTAACTGAGGGAATTGGGGCTGTTTAGCCCAGAGAAAAGGAGGCTGAGGGGAGACCTTACTGCTCTCTGCAACTGCCTGAAAAAAGGTTGTAGTGAGGTGAGGGTTGGTCTCTTCCCCCACATAACAAGTGATAGAAAAAGGGAAAATGGCCTCAAGTTGTGCCAGTGGAAGTTTAGATTGGGTATTAGGCAACATTTCTTTACTGCAAGAGTGGTCAAGCATTGGAACAGGCTGCCCAAGGAAGCGGTGGAGTCACCATCCCTGGAGGTATTTAAAAGACACATAGATGTGTTGGTTAGGGACATGGTCTAGTGGTGGAATTTGCAGTGTTAGGTTAATGCTTGGTCTCAATGATCTTAAGATCTTTTGCAATCTAAATTATTATATGATTCTAATACCTTGGAAAACTTAAAATTTGTATTGTTAGGTGATACTTCAAGTAACTTAACTCCAATGTCCTCATTAGTAACCACTTAACCGAGGCTCATAGTAAAGATCAGATGAGAAATATTGAGAACAGTCACCTGGGATGAAGAAGGGAAGTTCTAATCTCATATACTTTGTGAAGCATTACATTGTCCCATGGTGACATATCCATTCTATGCTAACAGCTACTCTTACTTTCCTGTTCAAATAAAAAATCAGGTCTGTTTTTTCTTTGGATATGTCTAAAAGAAGTCAATGGAAGTTCTGATAAAGACATAACTGGTGGGTAAACTGCTGTCTTCAAAAGAGTTAACAAAGGATCTGCTAGAGCTTTCATCTTTGCAAGAAGAGACAGAACAATACATTAAATTCTGGAGCTAACTCCAGTATAATTTCTCAGTCTTCTTGGATAATATGTACCACTAACATTTTAATTCCAGAAAAGATGCTTGCTATCTTAAGTAGATAGCAGTATTTCTCATTTGTGAAGGACTTAAGGGATAAAATTATTTTTGTAGGCAGCAGTTTCCTTAAACTCCTTTGTATTGATGTTCAGAAGCAATTAGCACTCCCTAATGGAGCAAGAGTAATTATTTGACTTTTTAAAAAATGTGCTGTGAATTAATGCCAGAGAGCTTGGGTTTGGGGGCCTGTTAATTTCCAACTCTTTGTTTAATTCTCCAGGCTAAACAGAAAATTTAGCTTCCACATTTTCTATTTTTTTCCTTCCTTTTTCAATAAATATTACTATGGATATACAAGTCTCACAAGTAAAACAGAAACCCCAAAGAAGTTGTTTTTTTAATTAGTTATATTTTAGAAAATAAAAGACTATTAAACTATATTAAAATCCTATAGGCCATCTTCTCAAAAAGAGGGACCTGAATCTTACTTAATAATACCTTCAGGAAATACTGCTATTGGTTTAAATAACCGTATGTACCAGTCAATTCACCATATTAAACCTGATGGTGGATGTAAGTAAGCAACAACTTTTCTGATAGTACAACTCACTTTCAGAACAAGTACTTGGAATGATTATTAGCATCTGATTGATGCAGGAAAAACCTTATTTTAACTGATGCTAAAGCATGTAGGCTGTTTTCCTGTGAAGCACAGTGCTCTGTCCAGTGCTAAAGTTATGCTTTCATCTGGTTATCTTTCAAGGCAACCTGGGTGGTCACAAAAAGCACTTGACATCTTGATGCACTTCAGCAGTTTTACATATACACAAACTTTGTAGAAAAATAAATTTGTCATTCATCACCACATATGTTGATCTGAGGAGTGAGGTTGCTGTGGCTATAGCTCCTGTGCTGCTCAACCCTTTCTCCTTCTCTCTCCGTCCCTCCGCCATCTCCTTCTTTCTCCCTTCTCCCTCTTTCAGTTTTCCAGTTAAACACATTTTTTCCTCAGAAACATAGAATTTCACAAAACAACTATGAGGGACTTGCTTTGCACAAGATGCATTTATCACATGCAAATATCATTTGCACAAGCTACAAACTCTTGTAAAAAAAAAAGTCTCTGCGCTGACTTCTTACATGGGCCAAACATTTAGAATATCTAATCTGTTATCGCTGTTCAGCAGGCAGTCTTGGCAACTGTGATCTATTCTGCTTTGCTTTGGGGAATGTGATAAAGAGCAAGAAACAGCTGGTTTAAGAAAGCCTTAGAAACATCTCTTAGTTTATAAAGACAATAATAATATTTTCATATTTGAATGGGTTGAGATACATGTTAAACCACAGTAAAGGGAAAAAGTAGGTAAATTCAAACTGTTTTCTCAAGTCAATAAACGAACGCTTGCAAAAAATCCCTGCACTCTTGGGATTTCAGAGAAAACAAGTACACACTGTACACATGCAATTAAAAAACCCTCCTGCAAATCTCATCCACTTAAACTATCCCCTTTAGTCAAATATGTTTATATTATATTACAAAGCCATGTTCATATGTCAAAAATGACTATATACAAATTCATTTTTCATATCATTATCAACTCTTTTTTCCAGTCTCTGTTGCTAGTAAAAAAAAAATAAATCTTGACCAGTTTAATTATTCTCTCCTGTGTGGCATTTTTTATAAGTAGTGTTTGGACAAGGAAAAAAGCATAGTTTAAAAATGACAATCTGAAACATATAAATAATTTACTATTGAGAATACCAAAGATGTTATTTAATATAATAGTGTATTTAGACCATCTTCTGTGGTTATTTTGTTGATATAGTTACAAGTGATAGCACACATTTGGTGACTGCCTTAGACAACACAGGTCCAATTCTGACTTTGGTTACATCCAGTTAGCTCTACTGCCTACACTGAGGAAGTGTTAGGTTAGTTAAGAATATGGTCGTTAACAGCACATTGGAAGGGATTCAATGATCACAGGAGTCTATCAAATAGCTCCCTTTGATTTCAATGGGCTTTAAACACTGTGGAAAAACCATCAGTTTCTAGGGTAACAAAATCAGAAAAAAACCACTGTACTCAAAAGCTTTTACAGTCTACAGCAAACAGCCAGCATCCTTTATTACTTGCATTTTAACACTATCATTTAGAATAGCCTTTTGGATGGCCAACTACTCGTTTGCATTATTCAATGAACATGCTAATATTTCAGCAAGTTAATAGTTTCAGGTGCCTTTAACAACAAACAATCTTGTGTTTGATGGAGAGTTTAACAGGAAGCTGGTAAGAAAGTGCTCAAAATATTTACCTCACTACATGAAATCTTCTGTTAAGACCCTGAGGTATTCTGTCTTTGGGCAAAATCCCCTGGATATAGATGGGGATTTTACCTAGTGAAGAGCTGGATCTATGACTGCTCAGACAATATCAACATTTCAAAACAGACATCTTTAGTCCCATGTTTTGTTATAGGTTTTACCTGGTATGTGACCTCTGCAAGTATAATAGAATTCTTTACAATAGTCTTTGCACAGGTAGGGAAGAGTTAGTTCTCTTTCAGATGTTTCCCTTTTCTCAGGTGAGTGGAATAGATTCTGAGCATGAGGTGAGCAGTATGCACATTTGATTTCTTCCAGTAGCTTCGCACATTCTGTGTTGTTGGTAACAGAAAGTATCTGCAAGCCACAAACCAGAGACAAATAAGCATATGACCTGTTTCCCCATCTTATACAAAATAAAAAGACTGCATGATCTAATGTAATAAATAATTCTAACCCAATACAGTTAGTATAAATGCATCGTGTTTCATGTCACCGCTTCCAAGTGCAAAAATGATTACTATGAAACGTGCAATATGTCATTAGTACGGTGAGATTTTAAGCACTAGCTTCTCTTTCTCAGATAAGAATAATATTACTCTACTTATTTTATGGACCCAGCCTGCAATCTCTTAATCATGTAGGCAAGCTAGAGGGATCATTTGTATAAAGAGGAGCTACAGCAGCAGGCCTTTACCCACTTCTCTTACAAGAAATACTTTAAAGCCTAACTCGGTAAGGTTACCAATTCAGGTATGTAGAGACTAAAAATTAAAATTCTACCATCAAAACACATCAGGAAAATAATATCTAGTTAAAATATGTGTATCTTGAATGATACCACAGTCCAGCTACCGAAATGACTGCTGTGGAGTTCAGCAGGTGCCTTGGATTGTTTTATACTTTAAATGTTGCTCTGCTCTTTTCTCTCTCTAATGCAAAGTTTTCAAAGGTGGAAAAAGCTGTATGTTCTCAGACATTTCTTTTTTTAAGTTAAAAAGTAGAATTTGTTTGTAACATCTTATTTATTTCAATATTGAAACTGTAACTTTGTCCTGAAAAAAGAGCATATATTATGTATAATACTTGAAGTAGCACGAAACCATGACTGATGATGTGTTTTAAGTAAACACAGGAGCCTAAGGAGCACAACGTCATCAAATAATGAAAAATAATGGAAAACAGCATAGTTGTCTTTATTAGTCTTTGAATGCACTGCACTTTGTTAATTTACTGTTAACCACATGGACTGGTTTTTGGTCATTCATCCCAATGGTGGACAGTGGGAAATGTGTCTCAGCTGAGAGGGACTGAATCTAATTCAATGCAAAAACGAAGATCAGATTCTTTCTGCTATTCATTAATGCATTTATAAAAAAAAATAATACTGTAACACACATAGTATAAGAAGTATTAATGCAATAAATATTTGTATTACATACAATTGATAAGTATTTGTAAATAGTGCATTTGAAAATATTGACACAGTTTTTGCTATAGTTCACATCTCTGCATCAATTTGTAGGACCTTCCAATGTCACTCCCTTGCAATATAATATTGATGGGAATTGCCTACATTACTTTTGATAAAATAAGCTACTCAATGCATAAGACTTTTCACATGTTTGCATATGCTGTTCTAGAATGCAGTACTTTGGTAACATAGTTCTGAACTCAGCATTTTATTTATGGATCATAATTACATAAACTTGAAACACTTCAGAGAAATGTACCCTCCGTTGTTTTAAACAGATATGTATTAAAAAAATTACACAATATATGGCCTGTACAGTTACACATAATCCTAATTAAAGGAACATTAATTTAGATCGCAAACTCTTCCCAGGAGCACATAGTCTTATCATACATATATTGTCAAAAGGCCATCTGAAATGTGTACTCAGGTTTAGCGGCATAAGTTGGATCATTGATTAGAAGAACATCATGTATCGTCTACCCTTATTCTGGAAGAGATGCCATTGGCTTAAAAAAAATTATTCCAGATTTGCCAGGATAGTCAAAAGCGTGAAATATTCTCTCTTTAGACTATTCTGTTCTTAGATTATCCTCAGCTTCATAGCACCTGCAGTTAAGTAGTGTGACTAACATCTGCCACACATGGTTTATCTCTTTTCAGACCTTTCTTGGGCATATAATTGTCTCACATTCTTCAGATCCTTCTTGGGAATATAGTTGTCTCACATCTTCTTTTGGAAAGAGTTTGTATTTTTTTTTTTCTTCTTCTTTCGTTTTTTAAACTTTGAAGACAGTAATAAATAATTTGCATGTTGCATGTATGACAAAAGGTTTGCATTGGCCCTGAATTCTTTGGGGAATTCTTTCCACAGCCCATCTTCTTCTGAAAAAGTTTACATTCTTTTTGCTAGATTGCTCAAATTTGGCCATAGCTGCAGAACTCTTAACCTTATTCTTCTTTCTTGAGTTTCAGGTGTTCTAGATATGGTAGATCTGAGAAAAAAAATGCCTTGAAGACAAGAACTAAAGATATAGTTATAACTACAATAAACTATAACAAAAATATGTAATAACTAACACTTTAAACTTGACTTAATACTGACTAGCATCACTATCAGGGTAGTAAATAACAGACCTTATATGCTTGCAATAATCCACACTGCTGAGGCAACCTTCTTCATTAGCAGGACTTAAGGGATGATGGCATTCTGACCCTGGTACCTTGCACTGCTGTGTTTCTTATGGGAGGTGGCCTGTATAATTCAGTCAAGTCATTGTTTGCCGTATAGAACAAAGTCTGAAGCCAATAGGATTTGATGGAAAGTGCTATCCATAAATCCATAAATGCCACATTTTCACTTTTTAAGAACATAATGTCACCAAGAAGCTAGGAGCTCTCCTAAAGTAAGGATGAAATTACCTATTTTGGTGTTTTCCCCTGAAGGACAGTGCACAATGACTAGACTCTTCAAAGGACTTGCCTACATCCAGTAGTATCACCTTGCTTTGCAAAAGTCTCAGATGTTTTCACCAGGCAGTTGATCTCAGGCAGTAGGCTTTCTTGTGGTAGCAGTATGATGTGTGTTTAGAAGTACAAGTAAACAAGAGGTATTACTAGGTAAATATTCAGTGTGTTTATTGAATTAACTCTGCAGCAATGCAGATAAAAAACTGTACTTTGACTGGAAGAGTCCAGAATGCATTGTAAACATGGGAAAAAAAATAATTAAAAAACAGGATAGCAAAGCTAATTTACTGTTTCTTGTGGAAAACGTAATTGACATTGCCTGGTGATACAGGAGAAGTAATGCTTGCCAACATTTCTGTCCTCAAAGTTAAGACAAAAGGATCCTAATCCCCCTGAGCAGCTGCTATCCAGGAATTAACCACAGGAATTCACCCCCTCGTGTCATTTCTGGAATGAATCTTGGTCATATAATAGCTAATCAGAAGATTAAGGAATGAGAGTCAATCAATTATCTGAAAATCAAGTACAATGTTATTTAACTTTTCGAATGCTCAAGCAAAATAGGGTGGTAACATTTGCTCTGTGTGAGGTCTGATATGTAACTGTCCTGGTTGGGAGATAGGACAACCGTTCTATTCTGAGTTTCAGTAAATTGATAATGTATTTATCCTGGAGTATAATAAAAGAGTTTTAAGTGAAAGCTGAACTACTTATTTGAATGAAGCTTTTTCTGTTGGACCTCTACTTTGAAAATGACCTTAAATTTGACAATGCCTTTGGTCTTTTGAAGAAATGTAAACTAATTTCCTGCTTCAATTTTTAAAGTCATATGTGAAGCCATCAAACTACAGTGGTTTAAACTAACTGTGCTCTGGAAAATATATAAAACTTCCAAACATTTATTGCGACATGCCTAATAATGATTATGCCTGCTGCTGACTAATTTACAACATCTGTAAGATCATCCTTTAATCTCTAGCCACATTAAAGTAAAATGGGAACACTAAAGGTAAGATAAATCCTGGAATGCACAGAAAAGCATAGCATACTAAATTGGTTTATTAACAAAAAAGGACAGTGAAAAGAAGATGAAACAGAAGATGACCCAACAGACCAAAATTATTTATGATTAATATTGTAATCTATTTTGTATACTCTGTCACACCTAGTTTGAGACAGTATAATTTTGGTGATAACAGAAAAACCAACAGTGAAAAAATAAGTAATTGCATTAAGCTATATTTGATATACAAGCATTTATGTCTAAGAATCATATGCTTACGAGATTGTTCAGCTGTTGGGTTGAACATATGCTTCTTCTGTATTATAGTGCTGGATTATGTCATTAAAGAGTTCGGTTTCAATTTTAGGGTAATATGTAAATAGATCATTGTACTAAGGCAGCTGTTAAAGGGACCCCAAGATGAGTTATTTGTTTAGTTGGATGTGTTCAACAATAGCCTTTGTTCGTGAAAGAGCCAGAGCAAACAAATGATTGTAAAAGGGCACACTTGAAAACAATTACTTTTCACCCATTCCTTGACAGCCTTGGCTGTGAAACCATCCAAGGTAGAGAGGACGTATTTGCTTGTCAAATCCTAAGCAAACTTTTAGAAAAACCGCTATTACAATGTTTGACTAGGATGTAGTAGGCCTTCTAAAACAAGGGGATATTGCAGAAAAATAGAAGACAGAGAGTTAAATGTCAATAACAGGATGCAAAAATCTTACTTGAGCCAGTGCAGTGTTGTATCTGCTCATTATGGTAGCTCCATTTTTGTTCCCATAACTGCAGGTAATGGTAGTGTTTTCATTACAAAAACAGATCAATAATTTGGTAAAAAATTCTCAAAGACCTGGCATCTTAACCAAGAAGCTCTTATGAAAATGCCTACTGAGCATGCTCAGGTCATTTTTATTTAAAAAAAAATGCTAGCATTCAGATTTCTGTTAATGTCATAGCCACTCCATTGTATAGATATATGATGGAGTTTAAAAAAGTTGGTTTTGGAACTGTAGTAGAATACAGTTTAAAAATTGTAGTTATAGAAAAGTTCAGTTCAAATGTATTCCATAATAGTTTGCCAGGTCTTTTATGGAATGACCAGCTTATGCTGTCAAGCATAAATGACATATTTTTATATATTTTTTAAAACATGTATTGATATGATAAAGCAGATTTGCAAGTTTCATAATTCTTTGGTGAAACATTAATCTTTGGTGAAAAACAGACTGATTTTAAAATCCTATAAACATATTCCTTAAAAGTGTAACTTACATTTTTTTTAAAAAAGGTCCAATAGCTCAGAAATAGCTATTGTGGCATATATGGTCAATTCCTCACATTTATTTCAGGTTTTTAGTAGCATTAGTAAAAAAACCAACAAAACATCCAAAGAGAATTAAAAGATAGTTTGAAGGAATAGTGAGAAGTCAGTAAATCCTTCAACTGCCTGGAGATTGAAAACTAACCAAAAGTTGACTTCCAATTTACTGCATTCAGCCAATTACTACAAGGGTCTTCAAGCACTGAATAACCTCAGCAGCATAGATGCCACTGAGAAAAGGGTGAATTAAGGACATATTTTCCAGGCCTTATTCTTTTTTCCTTTTCCCAGCTAGATCTTTCAGGTTATCTGTGTGTGGTTAGTTTATAGTTAATTCAATTATCACACGGGAGCTTAATGACACTGTCTCTAGACAACATGAAGAAATATATCTGCCTTGAATCTCAAACTGTGGCTGCATATGGTATGAATAAAGAGAGATCTGCAGCTGAAAACCTGCAGTAAGACAGTTCTCACTCATCTGGGAATAGAGGGGGTAGGACAAATGCTCCCTCAAAAGGCATGAACATTTGGACAGAGCAGGGGACTGAAGGAGAATGATGTTCTCCAGTTTCACCCATTAGTGAACCAACTAACAAACACAATGGTGTTGTTGTTATTCTTTTGCCATAAGCAACAGGACTCTGTGTGTGGGCAGCAGTTTAGTGGGGAGGAGGATAAGTCGACCCCTTTTTGTCCTATTGATTTTTTCCTATTTGCATGACTTGAGCAAATTAAATGATGCAATATGGCTTTTTGTTACAAAACAAAGTGAGAGATACCACCCAGACACATATGTTGATTCGTAGAAGCTGTTTACATGAGAATGGAGTGAAATCTACCGTGAACTGAGCATAAAAATTCGATTCAGGCTGGGTATTTTTTTTTATTATGCTTGGGCCAGCAAGACTGAAACACAAGTTTTCCAAGAGTCTCAAAGACCTTGACAACTACAGAGTTGTAACTGAGGAATTCTTAATTAAACCTAAACCAGGAGGAAGGGGGGGGAAAAAAAAAAAAAAAAGGAAAAAAAGAAAAGAAAAAGAAAGAGGAAAAAAAAGTAAAAGAAAAAGAAAGAAAGATACACCTGACTGTTTATTTCATGTGCAGTGATTCTTAATGACATTATTCAGCACTCTCCTCCCTGTGCATAGCCCTGGGTGCAACAGTGGTCATCACAGCAGAGCTTATCAAACACGCTCCTGCAGGGGTAGGTACCAACCTACGCAACAAGCTGAGAAGCAGAATTTAGCTTGCTACAGGATGCAGATAACTGGCAATTTTAAGAAAGGAGTGAGCAGAGGAGGTGCTTCCCTTCACATGACCGCAGCTTGAAATTGGGCAGAGAGGCTGCCAGGTAATGTGAAGGAGGGAGGCTGCCTCACAGCACCTTGGGTGCGGGAGGAACCGGTCCTGAGCCAGAGCAGGGAGACCGGGCTCCTACAGCGGGAACTCCGGGGGTCTTCTGCAGCTGATACACGTAACCGTGTACATGGGCCCCGAGGAGGCTGGAGATCACAAAGTTCTGCTCCAGCGGCACTATCTACTACCCAAAAAACCTTCCCGACTAAGCATGTGGAGCAAATTGGAGACGATTTTTCATGCCAGAAAAATAAACCGTAAACCACCGCCAAGTGAACGCACGGCCCCGTGGCTGCCGGTGCCCGGAGCCCGTCCCGCTCCTCCACCTTGCCCTGGAGCCGCTCCCGCGCCGCGGTACCTGCGGGTGGCCCGGCCCCGCTGCACCGGCCCGCCGGGACCGCCGCCACCGCCAGGAACTCTGGCGCTGCGGACAAAAAAGTAACTTCCCCGCACACCCGTCGGGTCTCAAAGCACTCTCCCCGCGGAGCGCCCGTCCCCTCCAGCGCAGCGGAGCTGCAGCCGGGCTCCCCGCCACTCCCGAGGAAATAAATCAGCACCAGTGTCATGTTTCTGCTTCGCCCTCACCTCCCAGGCAGAAACAGTCGCCCCCCGCCGCTCCATCCATCCATCCATCCATCCATCCATCCATCCATCCATCCATCCATCCCCCTGCCGTTGCATCCCCCCGCACAGGCAGGCAGCAGGTTAGCGACTGGTTGGCGGGCTCCAAGCAAAACCCAGCAAAGCCTGCCTACATCCTCCCCCCCGCACCCCAAATCCCCCCAAGCAGCCCTGGCTGGTGCCTACCTTCGCCTCGGCGTGCAGCAGCCCCGGCGCCTCGGTGCGGGAGCAGCAGGACAGGCGGGGGTAGAGGCCGCGGCACATCGCCTCCCCGCCGCCCGGGGCCTCCGGGGACAGCACCCGCCGGTCGCGCTTCTTCAGCCGCCGCGGCGGGGTCCCGTTGAGGCACCTTCTCCTCCGGGCGCCGCTCTCCCCAAACTTAGCATCCCCCTCGAAGAAGCACAGAACCACGGCCACCAGCAGCAGCTTGAACGGCAGCATCTTGAGCATCATGCCTGAGGGAGCGTGTGAATGCACCCAAAAAAGGGGGGGTGAGGGGGTGGGGGGGGGGGGAAGAAGGAGGGGAATCCCACGGACTTTTCTTTACACTTCAAATCAGGAAACCACCTCCTTCCCCCAGAAGGGGAAAGTCTGGAGAAGAACAACAACAGTAGCAATTAAAGGAGAATAAAAAAAAAAGCCCTTCGGTCGCCCCCGCTTCCAGAAAGGCGGAGGCGAACAGGCAGGGACGGGGGAACGAGACCCCCGAGCGCCGGGCGGGAGGATGGATGCTCGGAGGAGCCGGCGAAGTTGTGCAAGTGGCACACACAGGTCTCAGCAGCTGCCGCTGCCGCGCCGGGGCGCCGGGGCTCGGGGCGGGCCGGGCAGCGGGCGGCGGCAGCCCTCCACTTGTCGTCCCATAGGAAGGGTGTCCCCGAGGTGGGACGGCGGCGGCGGCGGCGGCCGGGCCGGGCGATGCGCCCTCCGCTGCTGCCGGCGGCTGCGGCTCGGCGGGGCTCTCATGTTTCGCTCCCTCTTTTCTTCTTCTTTTTAAGCGGCGCGCGGGGAGGTGCTGCCACCGCGCGCCCTGCACGTCACCCGCCGCCACCGGCCGCGCGCGCCGCCGCGGGGGCCCGGCGGGAAGCGGCGGCGGCGCGCGCCGGGCTCGCCTCCCCCCCCCCCCGCGTCCCGGCCCGCGCGGGAGAGGCGCGGGGCCGCGCCCGGCGCGAGCGCGGGGCACGCGGCGGCGCCCCGCCCTGTAGCGGTCTCGCGGCGGCCGCGCGGGGGTCGCTGCGCCCCTCCCGCCCCGGCCCGCACCCCCGGCCCGCACCCCCGGCGAAACGGGGTCTGGGGGCGGCCCCCCCCCCCCCCCACCCCGGCGGGCCGGTCTCGGCGGGGAGCGGTGCAGCCCCTGGGTGCCCGGCGGAAGGCGCGCGCCGTAGGTGGGTGCCGCTCCTCCGGGAGCTCGGGCGGCCGGGCCGGCACCCGGCGGAACCGGCCCCGCAGTTGGGCGGCAGCCCCGCTCGACCGGCCGGCGGAGCTGCCGGCGGGCTGTGCCCGGCCCTGCCCTCCCGCCTTCCCCCCGGGCCAGGGAAGGTTCCAGAGGCGCGGGGCCGCACGCCGGGCGGGATCGGCGGGCACCGGGGAGAGCGATGGGACGCGCCGTCCGCTCCCGGTGGCTGTTGAGGAGAGCTCCGGCATCGGTGGCTGCTCCACCGAAGGTGCTGCGGGCTGACTCCTCGGTGTCCGTGACCTTCCTTCTGACCCTGCGAACAGAGGTCAAAGTACAACCAGTTGGTACTTGGAGCAGTTGACATGGTGGCTGTTGCTGATGGTAGGAGGGAGCATGGTGTCGAGGGGTGAGCGCCCTCCTGGTGTGCTGAGAACAGGGCACCTGGACCTGCTGTGAGCGGGACAAACCGAGTAGCCCGTGGTGGTGAGAAAGCTCCTGGGAGATGGGGAGTGAGCCGGGAAGGGAAAGGGCAACTCGGTGTGGACAGGGCTGAAGTGAATTTGGGAAGGAGAAAGATGCGACTCCAGAAAAGACCAGCCCAGGGTAGAGGCTGAGGTCGCTGGGAAGGCGATGGTACAGAGCCCTCCATGTGGGAAGAGGGAGCCAGAGCATCTCCGGAGGTGTTAGCTGCTTCCTGGGGGGAGAAGGGAGTGGGTGTCCTCAGTTGTGGTGTGGTTGCAGCTACAGCCACTGACTTGGAGTGAAGGGCAGCTGGACAAAGAGTGCCCTGAGCTCTCTTTGCCAGGGACTTGCTGCTCATCCCTGAAATAGAGGAAGAAATTGCTTGGACCCAAAGAGCCCCCTTAGGAGGGATAAATGAAGTATTGCATAGAGTTCCTAATATGCAATAGCTTTGTTTCTAAAGCAACTAGGGCCTGTTATTGTTCTCCTGTTTATTTTTAACCAGAGAAAATGAGCCTTTTCAGATTTACGTTTGAACTCTTATCCTTAAAACAGTCCGCACTGAACCAAACAGGAATTTGGCATGGACAAGTAGTACATCAGATAAATCATTGAGTAGACATAAAGACTGTTTCCTCTCTCTTTAAGTGCATTTCTTGGAGGGCAGTGGTTCCTAAACTCATGCCCACCACTTGTCTTACCACTGACCCTCATTTGGCCGAAAATGTTCCCAACCGAGGCTTGAGCTACATCAGCGTGAGTGAGGGAGGCCTCAGGTACAGCCCGGGGCCCAGCGCTTGTGCTAATGAGTGAAATAAGGATGGCACCCTTGGGGTGTCAACAGCCCTGGTGATACAGCATCCTTGCTTTGTAGTTTTAGGAAAAAGTACTGCTTTGCAATACCTGAACTCATTCCATGAGCAGCCTGGCTGGCAGAACTGTAGCAATGTAGTTATTCTACAGCAGCCATGCTTTTTTTGTTCCTTTGGATTATTACATAGATTATTCTGAAATAAAAGTTATTCCAGTATAAAGCAGAATATTGGTAGCAGAATAAAGTCCCTTTTATTTTTTTTATTAATGGGCAGAATTGTACTGGCAAAAGAACACAGCTGGAAGACTTTCCCTGTGTAGGCAGGTGCTCATACTTTTCAAGTAGATTGCATACTTCCTCTCTGCATCTCCCTTGCTGAAGTGGGAAACTGGAACTCAGTGAAAAAAAGTGGCTCTGGGGCAGATACCCTGTTGAAAAACAGTGAACAAGTGTTCACTGAAAATTTCTGTTGAGCAGTTGTAGCCCAGTCCTTGCAGTTCCTGTCTTTCTGAAAGAGAGAGGAAGTGAGGAATATAAATCTATATGATTAAAGTAATACAGCTATTAGTAAATAACCTTTCTTCCTCCTTCAAGTGCTGCCTGCATAAATATCCGTTTCTATGTGTACCTGTACCATTTCTCAGAGGAGGTGAATTTGAGGTGTATTAATTAAATTGAGAATGATTTCCTGAAATGGGATTTAGATCAAGTTTCTAAACTAAGAAAGAGCTGACAGTTTGAGAAGGTCAGTTTCTACATAGAAATTTTACACAGATCTATGATGGAGACATTTCCCAGAAATTCTGTGGAATGTACTGTTGACCTTGTATAATATAAAGTGCTCAAAACTTCAAGCTCTGCAGTGACAGAATGATACAAAGATGTATAAGGAAGGCTTGAAGAAGGCTGAATGTTTTTTAAAACGTCTGAATAGAAATTGCTGTTTCTTGGGGTTTTGTGCAAGAAGACCTGATTTAATTTTATGTTCCTTTCCAAACGTTAAAAGTACACGATGGCTTCTTTAACAAAGCATTTTTTTCAAGGTGGTTAATACAAGATTTTGATTATAAAATAATGCAAAGTGAAGGTTGGTATTGGATAATGCCAGTTCAGAGTGTCAACTTCAGGGTTTTTTAAGGCAAGCTGGATTCTGTCATATGAAGCTCATGAGTAGAAATTATTAAACATGGTAATGCCATAAAAGAGTTTAATAAATTCTGTAATTTCAAAGTATGTAGGAGGTAGATGAGAATCTTTGGTTTACGATGCAATTGTGTATGAAAGAATTAGAAAGCTTTTAAAAAGGAAGGTATTGCTACTACAGTTTTTGCATGTAGCTAGATTTTTTTCTAGTTTTACCTAGGAGATAAGCTGACTGTGCTTATTTATGCAATTACTTTAATTATCTATGTTATTATCCATATCGTGGTACGTCATGGTACCTGTATCGTGTGAATTAAATGTCAGAATACTCTTCAAAGAGTGTAAGGCTAATTGTGGCATGCACTTCTTATTTCTCAAATTATTTTATGTCTGTTCTTAGTTATATATATTTTGCAAGGGAATTTAATTGCACCGAGAAACCTGCTTTAAAGTTTAAATTTAGTGAATTCCTCAGTAGTTTGAACAGAAGAGGAAATGTGTAGTATTGTGTAGCAGCTAGTGTCATTTTTGGAAACTCTAATTGTCATATGATTTTGCAGATAGGAGTAGAAGCTGGGCAAAGTGATTTCATGGCAGCAGGTTTGATGGATGCAAGCAGTATCATTGAATTATTCCCAAACTCCCAATGGGTGTTGTCTGACAGCACCCCTTAACATATTCTCGTGACTCACAGAAGAACTTCACATGCAGTCACCTCACTTTCACATGGACACTTAAACTAGGTGAAGCAGGTGGACTCAAGTCCTGGAAAGTGGCTCTGCGTTTGTTTTAGCTGGCCTCTAAATACCACATCACCATTAGACTTTTCACTGAGTCCATTGTAACATTATGCTTGTTATTTCAAGCACTCTTTCTAAACTGTGGGATGTGCTGTGAAGCCAGTGATTCTACTTTATTTCTCAGTCTTAGGTAGTCATGCAAGGAGCAGGGAGTTGTACTCGATGATTGTTATGAGTCCCTTCCAACTTGAGATATTCTTGTTCTATGATTCTACATTCTTGTTGAGGACACTCTGTGACATAGACCAGTAAGAAACAGTCATGGATTCTCCACTGTAGATCTCAAAATCAGAGTTCCATTTCCAGATTCAATTCTGAAACAAACACTTTAATTAATTTAGAAAGAAAAGTAGAAAAAAGCAGTCAGATATTGAATTGAAATTAATTTGAAGTGAATCTGAGCTTGAGACTCCAGGCTTTGAGGTTTCTGCATTAGCTGTGGCTCCTGAAACTTAAAGGTCCCATCTCCCTGTTTTCTGTCAACTAGATGGACAGAGACCCAGGAATCTGGAAATTTGGAACGAGAACTCGGGCAGGAATCTCAAGGTTTGGCAGTCTGGGCTCCTGTGCTTCTGGCTTTTTTTGGGTGAAAGCCCACTGTCTTGAGAGTCCCATTAGAGTGAAGCTGAGAGTTTTTTCTGGCTCTGCTGCATCACGGGGGCTAGGGTTCCTGTGGCCTCAAGGCAGAGAGCTGAAATATCAGGAAACCCTGACTCCAGGACAGTCTTTATGGCAGGAGTTCCCCACAGCTGTGAACTCTGCAAGTTCATTTGCTGTAGCAGCTCCCTTGGTAATGAAGAAGGAAAACTGGTGGAATGGTTTCATTAAAGTATCTTGTGGTTAGTCAGAAGTTTATAAAACCATTATATTTTTGCTTATATTTCTGATTGTGATGTAACAGATTTTTTTGTTTGGTCAGAACATTTCTGGTTGGTTCTATACACCACCACATCATTTCATGGGGTTGAGAATAACATGTTGCTTGTCTTTTTATACCACAAAAACGAGGTGTGAAAGCTGGTATAACATGAATGAACAGGACTTGTTAGGATATTTTTATGGGAAAATAGGTACCCAGACAGTCACAGACAGGTTTTTAGGGTATGCCTTTACCACAGAGTTTCCCATGGCTCTTAGAAATCCTCTAAACCAGCTGAAGCCACCTGGACCATTTGGGACTGTAAACTAACGCGTCTGCTCTCTAAGCACGACTTCAAAAAAGCCTAAGTCCCTTCTGGTTACAAAAGCAGTATTGAACTGATATTAACTCCACTTGATTGGCCCATCAGGGAATACGAACTACAGATTATTTTAGCACATCACATCAGCTGCTAACAAACGCCAAACCCTCAGTTACGTGTGTTCAGTTTTGCAACATAGGCTAGGCTAACTAGAAGACAGATAAAGTAAACCATTTTGTGAGGGAATGAAGACTCAAGAGGCCCTCTTGCTTGTGGTCTGCACACTTTCACTACCTGCTGTAATTCACCTCAACAGCTTGTTTCTGTTTATGTGTGTAACAAAGAGACAAAGGAAGCTGCTGTGGGAAAATCTTTCTTTCTTAACCAGGGAATGTAGTGACTCCACTGCCTACTGTGGTTTACCAGCCACTTGTATACTATCCCTTGCTCCAGTGTTTGAAGCATTCTTAACTTGCTGTTGGAGCAATTTGTATAAGATGCCATCAAGGAAATTCTGAAATGCTTGTAATTGTTATTGAAGGAATAAAGGTCTTTCTGAATACGTGATATTGTGCATGCCAGAACTAAATAATGGGGCTAGATATTTCGGCCTAGTATTCTTTGTTGCCTGCTAAGTGTGGGGATGGAAATTGTAGCCTGGCAGCCTTAAAACTGAGCAGTCTTGAAACTCTGCTCTGAGCTACTCAATGATGGGGATGTCAGAGAGGATTCCACAGTTTTTCTCTGTGCTGATGTAGTGCATGTGCATTTCACTCTGTTACATAAATCAGTCAATTCATATTTTACATGGGAGCTTTGGGAAATTCTTCATTGTAGCTTTCATGCAATATTTGCTAGGGTGCCGTGTACAGCATTGCTGCATATAGGGCATATACGCTATATTAATTGTGCTATTCCAAACTACTTTCCAAACAGTGAAAAAACTTTACTCAGAGGTGGAAAATAACAATGGAGTCAGCAACCATTGTTGTATAATTTCGTAGAACAGCATATGTCTAATTCATACGTGTAATGCAGCTTTCAGAAAGCTGTATCTAATTCAGTAGCATAATTTATCTTTCAGGAAGTAGTGAGTTCATCTCAATAATGTATGCTTCTCGACACATTGTTCTCAGAACTACCACGGCATATGGAGGAGAGTATCAGTGTGCCTCATGCTCACAGCATGCTCAAAATCAGTAATTTTGCCCTGTGTTAAATTACTTCAGAATGGTGCAGAAAGCTGCCTCACATTTCTGGCATCTTACATGCTTCTGCAGGCTCATGTGCACTTCTAGGCTGTCTTCTCTGTGCCAGTGTAATGCATACATAGTGCGGTTGTTTTGAAGTGTCAGTTTAGCCTGCACTGACCTGCAGTTACAAATTTTGCCCTTAGAAACTTTTTTTTCTCTTTCTTGCCTTGAAGGGGCATTGGAAGCAGGCTGTGAGCAGCCTAAATCCTGACCAACTGAGATCAGTGTGGAGAGGATTAAATCTAGAGTCTGAGTCCCAGTCATGAAAAGAAAAAGTTGGAAGAAATAGATGATTTTGTAATCAGCTAGTTCTTCCAGAGACTGTTTTTTGTGAACCCATTATCGAAGTGACTGAGTTTGGCCTGCATGCCCTCCCTTACACTCCTGTGATGCTGAGCAAATTTCAAGTATGTGGATCATAGGTTATTTACAATAGTTGACCTTTAGATAAAAAGCAGTCCAGCAGTCCTCAACTGTAGACTCCACTTTGGCTAGGATGTGGTCATAAAGCTACTTTATCCACATGGAGCCCTTTCAGACTTTCAGGTTTTGGGACTCCTTGGTTCTGCAGACTGATACTATTTTGCCAGAAATGTAGTCTTCAAAGACAGGTTGGACTGTGTATGTTCTTCTGAACCTTGAGATGAAGAGTCAGTTAACTTTGGTGAGAAATAAATCTAAGTAGGTGGTAGGTTCACACACAGGTGGCAATGTGTGAATAATTTCTTTCATTTGACAGTAAGATGCATGAACAAAAAAGATCCTGTACACCTTTATCTTTGGATAAAGATGTAAACTGATGGGGATGCCACATGAACTTTTACTGAACTTAAAGCCAAACCATATTTAAAAATAAATAAATAAATAAACCAGGATAAGGAGACACAATAGCAGATGCTGGGACCATCTGTTCCTGGACAGCTCTAATAGAAAACTTCTTTTAGTCTATTGTATGTTTCCCTGCTAGGTAGTAGTATTTTCTGTATGATGCAGTCTGCCTGTGGTGAGATATGAACAGTAACGGCCCTAATCTCCAGGTGAGTTGTCCTCAATCCCAGAATTTTATATGCAGCCTGGCTTCTACAGCATTTGAAATTCTGTGTATGATCAAGTGGTGGAGGTAAGAAGTCCATCCTAACCTTAAGGCATTTATTACAATCACTATCAAATGAACTTTAAGGATGAGCTGTACTGCTCCACGTAATTTGTTACAGATGTGAGGGAATCCCTAATTTCCAAAGGAATGGTCATTGCAGACTAGAATGAGATAAACAAACTGCAGTTAACCCTTTCTGCAGAGGTTCGGTTCTGATTCTGGCAAAAACTGTGATACAAAGTGGCCATGATCCTGGAATTTTAACCTCTTCAATGCTCCCTATAATTTTTTAGATTAGGGTCTAAACAATTGTTTAAACAGCAATCACAGCATTCCAGGGATGGTATGAAGTTACAGACTGCTTTCTGTGTGTGAGACGAGTTTGTAGATATCAGATAAGAAACAGCAATCAGTGGATTAAGTGTTGACTTCCATAAAGTATGATAATCAGGAACAGTTTTTCAGACCCATCCATTAGAATAGTGATATTTAGTGAATTAATATGCAGGACAGTTTGTGTATCATGGACTGCTTATTGAATTTTGCTAGCAAATCAGTCAAGTATGGGTAGGAGTCAAATGAGTTTCTACTGCCATTCAACATTCTTTGGAAACTCAAGGGTCAGTTGATTGTTCACAATGGAATACTTTGTTCCAGCAGTCATTTTTTTTCCCTAATATGTAGTCTGAGATGCTAGCACTGTACTTTCAGTGAAAATGTTTATGATAAATGTAACTGAATGTATGTGGAAGAAGGCCCTGAAGACATTCAAATCCTGTGATGCTGGCAGCTTGAAGGAGCAGAGGGACTGTGTGGGTTGTTCTCTCTGGACCTATGTTTTTTCATATAACCTCACACCGAATGTTCAGTTCTTCTGGGAGGCTTGTGTATCGCTCCACCAAGCATGGCTTTCCAAAGGGTTTGAACTTCAACATCAAGGGCACTTTTTATGTCTCAGGAGTAGGTAATCTGTACAGACAAAACTTTGGGAAACACTTCTAAGTGACAGCTGTATGTTCCCTGAGAGTGCTGTTGTACCAAGAAATCAATGAACTAGTCTGGAAGTCTGCAGAATTAAATTGTTTTGACAGAGCTGTGTGGACAGGTAGTAATTCTAAGGTTTCCAGTATTTTTGGGTAGGAGGCAGAGTTTTTGAAAGTTTAAATAATAATTTTTAACATGATGTTAAGAATGTAATTTCAAGTGATAACATAGTAATTATGATTTTTCTCATAATCATAATAATAATAAACCAGAAAGTATTTATCTTTCTGGTTTCCTAAGGGACAGAGTCATGCAGGGCACAGATAGGACGCTTCTAGAGAAATTTAATGGGGAAACAGACCTGTGATTCTCTTCTTTCTTACTGATTATTTAGAGATTTCTCAAATAGGACTCCACACTGTTTCTTGAGATTCACTTGCCTATGGCTGTTAGGATGAGATGAAAATTGTGAAAAGATGCAACATTTTAAAGTTTTAATTATGGTGTTCTACATCCTTTCTCAAAGTAGGCAGCATTGATCCATAGATAGGTAGAGCTAAGTAAAGATACTTTTGAAGAAAATGAAAATTTATGAAAAAAAGGAAAATGAGGCTAGCACTGAAAAACAGAAAAAAAAATCATGGATTGCAATTAGCAGTAGAGAAGGAAAAGTGAATAAAGAAATCAAGGTTCTTTAAGC
Source organism: Apus apus (assembly GCF_020740795.1). Classification (NCBI taxonomy): domain Eukaryota; kingdom Metazoa; phylum Chordata; class Aves; order Apodiformes; family Apodidae; genus Apus; species Apus apus. The sequence goes on along the minus strand of NC_067285.1, from coordinate 56,006,729 downwards.
TATGCTTTATCCTCTCCATTGTGGCTTGATCTAGAACCCATTGAACAGGTTCCCCTAAACAAAGCAGTTGACTCTGAACTTCAGCATTACAAAACCTTGAGACTTTATTTCTTATGAGTGCAAAGATGTTAGGTAGCTATGTATGCAGTATCTGTTTACTTACTTATGTTTAATTTTATACTTGTTATTAATATTACATTAATACAGAATATTTTCAGTCACGCACTGATAGAACAATAAAATTGGTTCACATACCACTTAACTTTTGCACAGTCAAGGAAGCCATGGTTTCTGGTTATCTCTGAAACAGAAATCATTTAATGTATTCAATGAAAGAGCTGGGACTTGTTAGCCTGGAGATGAGAAGGCTGAGGGGAGACCTTATCAATGTATACAAGTATCTAAGGGGTAGGTGCAAGGAAGATGGAGACAGGCTCTTCTCAGTAGTTCCCAGTGTCAGAACGAGGAGCAATGGGTACAAGCTGGAACACTGGAAGTTCCATTCAAATGTGAGGAAAAACTTCTTTACAGTGAAAGTGACATCGCACTGTAACAGGCTGCAAGGGAGGTTGTGGAGTCTCCATCTATAGAGATATTCAAAACCTGCCTGGATGCAGTTCTGAGTGCTGTGCTCTAGGTTATCCTATTTCAGTGGGAGAGTTGGACTAGATGATCTCTAGAGGTCCCTTTCAACTCTAACAATTCTGTGATTCTGTATTGTGATTCTTGTTTGACAAAACATTTTTTACATTTTATTAGAGAAAGATGTTCATTTAAGTGACCTTACTTGTATAATATGCACAATACTTACATGCTTGTTTGAGGAATATTGTAAAAATGCAAAGCACTTCAAAAGTGCTAAGTACTGTTTATAAAGGGACATTTTTCTTGCATTTAAGAACACAACACAGGATCTTCTTGGTAAATTATTTAACGAGGCTGTGCTGGAGCTTTCTATAATGTTTGAATGAGAATGATGTTTCATTGCTTCATATGGCGTGTAAGATGTCGTGTATAGCAATCTACAAGCAATAAAAGAACTGTGTCACTGCAGTTTATATTATTGAATTATTACATGTGGTAAATAGGCATTTTTCATTGGTATCAATTGCTCTGACTAGCTGTTTTAGGATAAAGCAACAGAAATTGAGAGATTTTATCCATTGTCATATAGGTTTAATGCTTTATGAGTCTGCATATTCATAAACATGATGAAATATTTCTTGTGATGGAAAAGAGCTGAAGTTCTGTTGCATCAATATGTGTCAGAAGCACATGAATATGCAAATATTGCTGTTCAAGTGAATTATAAAAACATCTTCTTTTTCATAGTTACAGTTTTACCTTTTCAAAGCATATAAAATATTCTGGAGCTGCAATTTCTTGAATTTGCTTTGCTCATGGAAATACAGCTTTGCAAAGAGCTGTATTGGTCAATGCTATGATTTTGTTTACATAGCTTTAGAAAGGAGACAATTGGAAATGATGATATCACTGTTTTACAGGTAGCCAACACCCTTGGCTGCATGAATTTTGGCTGAGATGGTGAGGAGTGCTGCAACCCAAGTATGATTCCACCGCCAACTCCATCGATGTTTCATACTGAGAATGGGTAATTAGTTTTCACTAAAAAACTTTTGTTGACTCTCAAAAATATGGGTATTTCTACAGAACACGATTTGCAGAACCTATTTTGAGTTTCTGGTACAATGTCAATCTAAATTAATTTTATTTTCACACAGTGACATGGCTAGAACAGTGTCTGAATCACCTCACCTATCTTTTGGAAATTCACTGACTACAGTGATGATACTGGAATGAGGCAGATGAATGAAACAGAAAGCTGAATTAAATTATTTTAAGAATCTTTATTACGGATGTTGGTTTAATAGATCTCTAGTGTTTTACTTTAGGTCCCTTGGAATTTAATTTCCTATGTGTATTTTACATGTATTTATATGTTGCCCTGCACAGTAGCAATCTACATTTGATTTTGTCATCTAATTAATATTAAAATGGTCTATAGAGTAATATTAGAGTAAATTTTAAAGTAACTGTGGAAGTATAGAGACTGTAGAAGGAACATTTATTAGTGTACTGTTGTATAGGGAGAAAATACATGCTTCTTTCTAATATTAAATTAAATAGCTGTAGGTAGCAATTGAGACCTCTGGTGTGAACTCTTAGCTATAGATAATATTCAGAATGGTGATTGCCTGGGTTTGTCCTATGAATAGTTCTAAATAAATGAGTAAAGGTGACATGTTATAAAAAAACCCCACCACAACAGAGAACTTTTAAATTAACAGGTTGCTTCATTTATTATTGATTGTGTAGGTCTTAAGGAAAACTTTAAATTTGGGAACGGAAAACAAGCCCACTATTTCACTCAGAGATGGAGAATTTCTAAGTTACAGAAAAACTGAAAAAAATCTAAGCTTTTGAAGTGTCCATGCTCTAGCAACTAAAAAAGTAAATAAAAATAGCTGAGCTTCATTAAAACCAGGAGCATATTTGCTAAAACCTGTAGCAGACGCAGCTTTTTATCCTTGATGTCTGTGGCTTGGAAATTCTGTGGTTGGACTTTCAGTGATCCTTTTCTGGCCTCATTCAACATGCACTTGAAGAGAAGAGGAAGCTCATCAGCTCTTTGAAACTGTCATGATTCTGTTGATTTCTGTTATGATAATTTCTGCTACCTAAGAATCTGCCCCAAGGTCTTTCTGTGTTATTTTCTTTGAAAGGCATAAATACATACCCACAAAACAAACCCAAAATGCCTTGTGCTTTATCTTGTACATTATCATTTTAGAAGATTTAAGTGTTGTGGCCTTTTAATACCAAAAAAAAAAGGAGGGTGGCCTGCCAACTAAAGCAAGTTGCTGTTTCTACCCACCATGTTAGATGGCCTTATGATGTCCTCTTTGCTAACCAGCTTCTCTTGCATTGAATTACTGTCTTCTCATTACTTTGAATTCCAAATACAGAAATATTGTTACTTCTACTAAGGCAGAATAAGCCAGAAAAGTATAGTATCATTTTCAGATGATACTTGTATCACTGGGACTTAAAAAAATTAACCTAGTGCCATTTCACCTGCAAACTTAAGAGCTTTGTTACATAAAAACCATCACTGAGAGATGGTTTTTACAGTGCCACTTCAGAGAAAGCCACCTAAAAAAGTGCTGACTTAGCAATGCTGTGCAGAAAGCAACGATTCTGACTGTGTTGCTGGTCTTAACTCTGGGGAGAACCCAACAAAACCAAAGAACTCTGAAGTGATACTTCTGCAGTTTGCTGTCTTGGATGCTTCACATTCCATATGTCTTGCAGGAAAGAAATACATCTTTTTGTTGTTCTTTTTTTGTTGCTTCCTCCCTCCCCTACCCGTTTCCCAGAATGAGGTATTAATTCAGTGGAATTTACCTTGCAGAGCAGGAAGGCTTCTTAAGGCTCCCATGTGTTTCATATGTTGTTTTGGTTAGCAGTTCAAGTATCCCAGCAAGTCCTACTTAATAATCTATCTGATAAGACTTGATTGCGCTTCACTGTGTTTAAATATTTTGGGGAACTGTTTAGATAACCAGAGTGCTCCAGTGCCCGCATTTGTGTAAAACTCCAAAGTTAGAAAACACAGCCTTTAGTGTCTCAAGGTCTCTCAGATGAGTGAGATCCAAAAGGAATTGCATATTGTAGAATTCTACTTGATATCTCAATATTAGCATACATGATAAATTGTGTAAATAATGTGTGTTTATTCTTTATTTTCTGTATTAGGTTTTTTGCTGTGAGTGTTAAATGGATGGGTCAGAAAGCAGTTTCATGTCTGTTTGCAGCAACAGAGCCTGCAGGAGGAAAAGGCTGTTACCGCAAGGCTCTGATGGGTAGATCATCTAGGTTTTATTTTGGCAATAGAGAATTGTGCCCTTTACTATTTGAGAGATTCTCTGGCTTTTTCAGCTTTAAACAGTGCTATCAACTTGTAGGTGGTGCTATTTCTCTTTGGCATTATGTTTCCATTAAATAACATATACTGAAAAGAATGTGCCCTCACCTACTGATAGCATCTTATATCCACTGGGAAAAAAATATCTGCACTACATCTGAAGAACTGATCCTGGATAACTAGTAAAGTATTGTTATTGATATTATGCAGTAACTTTGACCTATCTAATTGCTCATGCTTATGCGGTACAAAAGATAGAATACAAACTTCTGTTTGGTGCTTGGTCTAGGTCTTAATATCTCAAAGCTATTACTTAAAAGAAATAAAAAATTCAAGCTACAGACCATAGCTACTCCAATAAGGAATTCTAAAGGAGGTTACAGGGACCTTAAAGTTAACATGTTTCCAAGCTTCAAAATTCCATTTGTCTAGAAACATTCATTTACCTCACATGGAAGGTATCCATGTGGGGCTCTAGTGATAGCATTGTTGTAGCTGTAGTTGTTTAGAATTTATTTAATTTTTTTTAAAAATGAAATATAACTCTTCCTTTCTGTTCTGTACTGTCAGTATTTTCACTATTCCCAGTTTTTTAACTCAATTCATAATTTTGATAATTTTAACTGGATGATTCTATTTCATGTACTTATGGCACTTAATGTGAAACAGTTCAGCCTTCATTTCCTGTTTATTTTCAGTTGCTAATTTTCAGACTTTTTCCATTCCCTTGGGTTTTTAAAAATCCTGTTTGATACAAACCAGGGTGGTCCAACTGGCAGCCCAAGGAACAGTTCCATCTGGCCTGCTGCATTTGCCAAGGAGAAGCTAGGAAATGCCTGTAAGGGCATTCACTGTCCTCACAAGCACCTATTTCTCAGGTACATAACCATGCTTAAAGCCCAGCTGTTGTGCCATGTCCACCCAGAAGACATATTGGCACTAGCCATCCCTTTTCTCGAGCACAGCTAGATGTCTAGAAGGACTAGCTGTCTTTTCAAAATGATCTGCAAAGAGGATGCTACAAGTGGAAGCTAGCACCTGTCCCTAAAAATGCTAGACCAGTTTTGTTTTTCCTGGCTACATTGTCAAATTAAAAGACAGAGTGACAGGAAAACTGTTCTTAAGCCTCAGGGTAGTTTGAGCTAATGAGAATTTTAATAATCAGCTTCCACAATGCTGATGTTACTAATTCATGGTATCATTGCTGACTTTGCATCTGACTTCTATCAGTGACCTCTGTGAAGTCACTATATCTTTATCCCTTTATGCAAGATTAGCATAATAATAATCAAGCACTGTGCATTGAAAGCACTATAAGAACCAAGTATATTTTGTCAAATTTACAGTATAATTTCCAAGGATTTATTTTGGCTACTTTGCACTTTTCTTTTTGTTGGAAACTGTTCTACCTTCAGATGCACATGGATGCCTCACTAAAAATCAGTGCATCTGCCAACATGCAATTCCTCATAAGTAATTATCTCAAAAGCTGAATTTATCCCATGTAGTCTATTATGTTGTACCATAAAAGCCTTTCTGTAGCAAAATGAGCCCAACTAAGCATGAGGTCTAACCAGTGCCTCATAAAACAATAATATCACATCTTTTGATGTGTATTCCATTTCCATTAAAAATATTTATAAAGTTTAGCAGGAATGAGGCAGACTACAGCTTGGCAAAAGGCTGAAATAAGCAGTCAGGAGCCATGTACCCAAGAGCTCTGCTACTTTTAGTATCCTTATTCAATATACTGTAGCACATGAAGTTATCAGAGAACACAGAGTGGAAAAAAACCTGCCATAATACAACATCTTAGTTTTATGCTAATACCTTTTAGCATTCTGCTTACCTTGTAATTCTAAAGAAACTGGATTAATGTTCATAACTTACAAGCCTTTTCTAGTTTAGAGTGTACAGCAGCACAACTGCTGTATTCATTCTGTGCTCATTTATTTAAAATATTTCTTCTGTTTATTGTCCTAAGCCCTCTACACTGTTCTTTAATGTTCCCCATTATACTGTGCATCTCCAATTTTGGTTAAAAAACCCCCTTATTTCTGATACAGATCATCTCCCCAGGGCTTTTTTTTTTGGGTCTCGATTAATCTCCTTTGTTTTCTGTCTCCTCTTTGTCTGTTCTATCTAGTTGTCTACTCTTTATCCTATCTCTAGCTATGGTGTTTTCCCCAATTCTTTCTTTCCTTTTCCTTCTTTTCCCTTTTCACACTCAGCTTTTTTTTCACACTGAGTTACCCATGTCTTCCTTTGGTGTTCCTTCCAACACGCCTCCCCCACCCCCCGCCCCCAGTTTTCTTCTGATATTCTGCAGTCTGTCTTTTCCCTTTTCTTTCTGCTCTGTACACTTTACTGCACTATCCTGCACTCCTCTTTGTTTTCCTTTCTCTTTGCTAATGTCTTACATCTGAGAGATGACAGATGATGTCAGAAAAGAGGAAGGAAAGACAACAACTGAAGGAATTAAGACATAAGCTAACTTAGAGAGAAGCTCGATTATTTGTGGCAAATTATTAGTTACTGACACTGAATTTTACTTGAAAGTTACAACCAACAATGTTGCAGAAGCAATGGGACAGCATGCTTAAAAATAGATAAAACTTAAGTAGAGGCAAAACATAGTTACAGTTATTAAATACTCTTATGAAATAGTTGTAGGGTGCATGTCTCTGGAAATGTTCATGGAGAGAGAAATAGCACTGGAGGATAAGGAGAGGCTAGTGAACGCAATAAATACAGAAATAAGATGAGGAAGCTATGCAGTCATAGATGAAGTGTGAAAATATGTGAATCAGAGGCAATAAAGACCTGCCTCAAGTATTTGGAGCAGGTTGAAAAACAGAAAATTAGCACAGAACTGAGAACAAGCAGTGATTATTCTGGACAAGAAAAAACAGGAGCGGTGAAAATGGCAGAAGAACCAACTTACTGAGGGTACCAGACACACACTATTTGTTAATGTAATTTCAAGCAGGATGCAGAACTATCTGGGTAAGACAATGAAGTGCTAGGAAGCCAATGGGTTTGAAAGAGGGTATGGTTCATACTGATTAAATTCTTCCTTGTTTGGATGGAAGAAAGTGCTCAACTAGAGGAATTTGTGTCATAGTTACCCATTGGACTGTGGTTTGTAAAAGTTTTTACATTTTATTTGTGACAGTATCCTAAGTTTTTGTCTAGATTTTGCTGCTTGTATTCATGTTTGCAAGCAGAAATTTATTCTCTGAGTTTTTACCCTGATTTAGTGAAATCAAAGCCACAGGCAGAATCTAACCAGTCACTGGCATGACTGGAATAACAGTCCTATAAAAATGTCACTGTTCAGTTGCAGTATGTGCAAGCACTCAATTTACAAAATAAAAGATCTTTTTAGTAGCTTCGTCAGCATTTCTAAAATGCTAGTCACCCTTCATTGACTATCAAAGATTATTACTGAGTGATGTGTATTATAACTGTATATTGTTTACTGAAAACCTTACAGTAATGCTGATGAACACTCTGTAGTTTCCCAGCACAATGAAAAAGTGGATATTGTAACCTTTGTGGCCAGATAATTTTTCTACCTGAAAGTCACATTTCCTGGAAGTGTTATGCTAGGAAATGGTATCACATACCTGAGTACCATAGGTTGTGTTAAATTAAGAGGAAGGTAGCATATCCTTAACTAAAACATCAACACAGTATGCAACATGTTAGAGAAAGTAGATTAGAGATGGCCAACATGTCTTCATCAAGGGCAAATTGCGTACAACTAATCTTGTCATGATGGAGTAACTGCATCAGCAGGCAAGGGAAGAGCTACCAGTGTTACCCATCTGGACTTCTGTAAGGCCTTTGGCATGGTCCCCCACAACGTTCTTGCCTCTAAATTGGAGAGATATAGATGTGATGGACTATTCAATGGTTGCATCCAGTGAGTTATAGTCAATGGCTCAATGTCCAAATGGAAACCAATGCGTGGTGTCACTCAAGGGTATGTACTGGGACCAATACTCTTTAATATCTTTATTAATGACATAGACAGGGGAATTCAGTATACCCTTAGCAAGTTTGTGGATGACACCAAGCTGAGTGATGCAGCTGATGTGCTAAAAAGTTCCCTCCAGAGGGACCTTTGTCATACTTGAGGGTTGGGCCCATATGAATCTCAGAAAGTTCAGCAAAACCAAGTGCAAGATCATACCCCTGGGATGGAACAATACCCAGATTCCATACAGAGTGGGTGACTGAAGGCAGCCCTGTAGAGAAGGACTTAGGGATACTGATGGATGAAATATTAGATGTGGGCCAGCAACGTGTGCTTGCAGCTTAGAGAGCTGACTGTGTCCTGGGCTGCATACAAAGAAATCTGGCCAATAGGTGATTGTCTCCCTCTATTGCACTTGTGTGAGACCCAAACGGGTCCAGTTCTGGGTCCTCAGTACAAGAAGGACTTGGACCTGTTAGAGTAGGTCCAGAGGGGGGCCACAAAAATTATCAAAGATCTGGAACACCTCTCCTGTGAAGACAGGCTGAACTTATTGCGGCCTTTCAAACTTGAAAGGGGCTTATAGGAAAGGTGGAGAGAGACTTTTTAACAGGGCCTGTAGTGACAGGACAAGGGGAAATGGTTTTGAGCTGAAAGAGGGTAGACTTAGATGGGGCATAAGGAAGAAGTTACTTCCAGTGAGGGTGGTGAGACACGAACAGGTTGCTCAGCGAAGTTGTGGATACCCTGTCCTTGGAAGTGTGTGAGATTAGGTTGGTCAGGGCTTTGAGCCACTTCGTCTAGTGAAAGATGTCCTTGCCTGTGGAAAGGGGGTTGGACCTAATGTTCTTTAAAAGGTCCTTTTGAACCCAAATCATTTTATGATTCTGTGAAAACCCAACTTAAGGAGACAGGTAGAAAGGAAAACAACACAAAATACTGTAGCCTGTGCTCATTGTGTCTACAGAGTTTATAGATAAAGAAGAAAGAGTAAGAAATGTTTTATATGTTAATTGTTTTCAACTATTGTCTCAAGTAAGAGAACAAAAGATAAAAATAGTTTGTGTGTTAAAATACAAAGAAACATTTTATCTGGGAAAAGATTACATATTACAGGTTCATTACAGTAGTGTTGTTTTAACATGTGAATGCTTAATTTTTATAGCAATTTAGAACAGGTAGTACTGTACTTTGAATGGTTGTGGGCAATGTCCAGTTGTGTCTGTTGCAGTGGGCATAAATTGTCTCAGTATCTGATTGAACCAGGGATGTATGGCCTTTACTACTATAATGTATATACCTAGCAATTTTAATCACAAGTTAATTTATTCAAGCCAGTAGTCACTTGACAGAAAGGAAAAAACCTTCCTTAGCTTCCAAGCCATAGAGTGATTTGCGCAAGTAGAACAGAGAAGGGTTACAACAGCCCTTGGATTTCCATGCTATGGATTTCCTTGCTGTGCATTAATTTTTCTTCTAGGTTATATAGGAAGTGAAAATTACTGCAGCATGGCTTTGTAATCTTTTAAACAGAAGTGAAGACAGAGAAGATGAGCAAAATGTAGAGTCATCCTTTAGATTTGCGTTTTTAAAAATGTTGCTTCTATTACAAAGTCATAGTTGTAGTTGTAGGAAAGAAATTAAGGGGATTCTTTCCCCCAAAAGAAGCAGATGTTTTACTGAGCCAAGTCTGAGAATTTTTTTTTTTTTAAGGAAGCAGAGGGAATGCCTATTTATGGTATTTTGCAGCTGCACTGAAGGAAATATTCTCTCCAGATTATGTTGAGTGGGTCCATAGTACACAACGTTTGTGGTCCCACAGTTGAGCCAAGAGCCATGCAAGCCACTTCTGTGCAGACTGGACCTTGAAAATCTGATCCTTAGACATGAAGACAGTCCTTCCTAAGTTTAACATTCTGTGAATTCAGGACTCATTGCAATAAACAGAATGTACTCCTGTCTGAGTAACACATTACTAAATCAGTTGCTGGTTGTGCTTTTCAAATGTAACTCCTGTGAGGAAATGGCATGTAATTGCAGCTCCTCGAAAGAGACAGAATTGTAATCTATACTGTATCGTCAAAGTTATTCAATAAGTAAGTAAAGCATGTTGTAGTTTTATGTGCTGGTGCAGCAGATAATAGTGGAGGGCAAAGAGTTAAGGGTTCAACTGTTTGCCAGCCAAATGCGCAGAAAGCAGTAGTATTTAACACTGTTTTCTTGGCTACTTCTGAACTGACAGTCCCAGCAACAGACATGGGAGTTGGGCATGTTTTAGTCCTGGGTTCCTGTAGCCCTACAACTTAATTCCTAGCCTGCACCTGTTATTAACAGGAATATTAATAAATTCTGGATAATAAATTCAATTTAATTAATTCAGGAATCTTTTATCTTCATTGCCTTGTTGAGCAGCAGGGTGTTTTGGCCCAGAGGGAGCAGTGTCTGTCATTCAGAGCAAGCTTGTCTATCCGTATATGGTACTGTGTTTCTCCAGTTAAATATACCTCAGTTGAGTTGACAACACAGCATAGCTTTGTGGTTGCATAATCAGTGTTTTCCCCTTTTGCTTTGTGTCCTCTAGCCAAACCCTGCTTCGAGTAACTTAATTTCCATGTGGGATTTTCTATGCAATTATCACTATATTAAATGAATTCCCTGCAAGCAAGAAATAATTTATTTAGTAAAATGAGCAGCTTTCTATGCCCCCACAGAAATATCTGTGTACTTGAAACACAGAGAGCAAATACTGTTTCGTCAAGAATGTCTAATCCACAGAACATGGGAGACATTAGGCCTCATCGCTCATATGGTTTGGTGATGCTTATAGAGCTTGAAGTGTGAAAAAGAGAGCTCTGTTTGACTTATGCTGCTGTTGTAAAAATTCAGGTCTTCTGACAGACTTCAAGGGCAGAACACAGTTCCAGTAAAGCAACCTTCCATTGCATTAGTGAGACCTCGCATGCTCTTCCCTCGCCTTCTCTTGACACAGTCTACACCCTCAGTGGCTATAGTGCTGATCCTTCCTTCTGGATGTCCTCCTATTCAACTCAGCACAGATTTCTAAATTCACATTTAGAGGAGAACACCATTCTTTGCTTTTGCTTGGTCCTTCCCTGTGTGCCTTCTGGAGCAAACGAGACAATCTGATTACAACATCCTTATTCAAAGCATAAGCCTTAACAATTCTGTAAAGACTGTACTTCCTGGCTATTGAATGAAGTGGGGATCCAAACCAGAATGTATTAATGTAAAAAAAAAGAAAAAAAAGAAAAAAAAAAGTGAAATACAATGATTGTGCTTGCAGGAAGAAGTTAAAGATTGTGCAAGAGAACTTAATGCTAGTATCTTCCAAATTTTGAGTAAAACTTTGCAACATGTAGCCCTTTGTATACAGATTGTAATGTACCATCCTATCTTACAAGGTAGGGTACAGTAAACAAAACATGACCTTTCTGAAAGACAGAGTTGTCATTAGGTGGAGCTACACAAACTGCTACTAAATACAACTGCTATTAAATAGAGATTTTACAGATTTGTAGCACAGACTCTTGCATGTCTCCAAACAAAGTATTTGGCAACGGACATAAGCTATCATCTCTTTTGTGGGTTGGCCACAGTGTGCAGAATAAGCATGCAGTTTAGCAGTGACTTTCCCAACCATATACCTACAGCAGAGGAATGTTAGAAATTGAGAGAAATTGAGAACGTGTATGTCCTATTCCTGAGAAGCAGTTGTGCTTATTAGTACTAAGTTACAATTAGTAGTCCTAACAGATTTTTGCGCTCTTTTCCCACCAGTTTGCCCCTTCAACTCTTGTCCATTAACATATCTCACATTACCCGCAATATTTTCTTATACCCCTTTTTCTCCTGTGAAGCCTTCCCATCTACTTTTCACTCACTTTTTTTTTATGAGCACTGCCTCTTCCAGCCCAAGTGATTCTTTCTCTGAGCTGTGTGTATAACAAGAGAAACACTGAGAACACAGGCAGACTGTTTGCCTCTTTTCTGTTCCAGTGCCCAGTGCCATCATTTTTTCTGGCAGCCATGAGGAGCTGTTTCAAGGAAGAGCTCTGTTCAGTTCTGGAAGACAAAATGTGAATCAGACTCCATAAATAATGCTGCATGATAACCTCTAACAAGCTTTCATTGAACACGTGCAAACTCTGATTTTTGTCAGAAGTGTATAGGTTGTCCAAACAGGGTGAGATTGCATAGCAACAGTGAAAAGCATCCTGTCAAATTTTAACTCCTTTCTTCAAAGAAGGAACGCTGAAGGCCTTCTTCAGTGAAACAGCTATAAGAATTTTCTAACACAAGCAGAAGTGTTAAGCTTCTTTATTTGTTCTTTTACAGAAGTGCAGTTAAATCCATATAATCACACACAAGTTTATAAGACTTCTAGAGACAGCATGATTTGCCTAACCTTACAGACAGTTCCAGATTCATCCACAGAACAGGAGTTTCTAGAAAAAAGCCCCACTTTTTTTTTTTTTTTTTTCCTAGGGAAAAAAAATTAATCAATGGGAGTTTGTAATGTGAATCTGACTCTCTACAAGAAATAAAGGTTGTCAGGCCAGCTCTCCATCTGGTGTAGAGGTAACATAGTTCCATGAAATACTAGCTTACACTTGGTCTCATTTCAAAGAAAGAATCAAAAAGGAGTTACTTACCTTGCTGCTCAAAAATACAACTGTAATTTAGTTCTTACGTACCAATGGGACCACTTTGCATTCCTTGAAAACTCTTTGGCAGTTCATAGTGTGGTCAGCTTCAGTATCTGTAGAGAATGAATTAGATCTTGAGTATAAAGCCCCTCTTTCCTCAAGAGAGCCATGTAGTCCTTAAATGATTTGTTAATCCCTTCCGTGGTTGGTGGCTGTTCTGAAAGCTACCTTTGATAGCTAGGTTTGTTGAGGAATGGCACAAAAGACTTTCAGAGAGAGCAGAAGAGCAAGTCCCTGTTTATCTGATTAATAGCTGAGGAGAATGGAAGGACAAATTAATGATCGAACATCTTCTGCTTGCCATTCTGAAACCAAACTGTCATTTAGGAAGAGACAACAAACAAAACCTCTGCCTAACACAGCCTGAAATGGCAAGACCACTACCTCATCTTCTGTTTCTTCTGCGAACAGCACAGCATTACAGTAGCCCTAAAATGTGTGAAGGGTGGGAAATGAAGATAATGGAACTCTCTGCCACAGCATGACCCTGATTTTTGTCTCACACCCATGTAAATTGCATTGAAATATTTATTACTACCTCCTTTTGCTTGGATGTTTTCCCTTTCCCTATAGTGTCATATTCTTTGCTCTCTAGACTCCAGGTTCAGTCAGCTCAGTGTGCAAATGGTTCAGAAAGTGATGTGCTCATTACTACCATGTCAGTTAGCTCACAGTTCACTCTCCAGATGATTTGGATAATCAAGTACCTCCCTTTTTTTGGTCATAAAGGAAAAGTATTGTTTTATATTGTCTTATAATTAATAAGATTGTTTATTCTGTGCTTGATTTTGAGATGTTTTTAGTTAATTAAACACTCCTGATTTGAAGAGATTTTTTTTAACTGGGTGGAATTAAAGCCAGACTGATGACTAGCAGCAGCAGCAATCTGTGAATTACTGACATATACGTTACATAGTTCCCTTGAGAGTAGGAAAGTTCTTCAAATGTTGAAACTGGCTTAAATAGTTTAAATTCATATGAGTGGTGAACATTTTTTGGCTAATATGTTAGCCAGATTTCTTCACTTTCAATTTAATCTTGAATTTTTTGAATAGCCATTAATAGTATGTCAACTTATTTGAATATCTTCATCAACAGAATGGTTTGCATTCTTATACGCACACCTTAGAATGTTTAATATTTTCAAATTGCTTAAAATAAATATATTTTTATGAAGCAAATTTTTATGTTTCTTGACTTAGCTGTTTTTGCTTTGTGCAGTAAGAGCAAGCAAAATGCCTGCCTATATTTTTTCTCTTTGCTTTCATAGAAGTTGTAGGTAATGATAATTGTATCCATTTATTTATTTATACTTTAAAATAGAAATGCTAATTCATGAACACTTTCACTAGGAAAGAAGAAGAAAGAAAAAAAATAATGAAAAATTCTATAAATGAAGGGAAGCACCATGACTGGGTTGCAGAAGGCTAAGTTTCAAATCCCTGTTCTGACTTTAAAGTCAAAGCACTGACAATGATGCCTTTTTGCTATTCTGAAGTCTCCCTTCCTTGCTTTTATGTGGTGTAGCTTTAAAATTTCTGGGGTTAATTCTAATGTGGGGAAGACATATTTCTGAGATTTCAGAGTTTCACAGGAAAGGAATTATTTACCACCCAGCTGCAATGTCAAGAAATAGCATGAAGAAAACAATTGTCTGCAGCAATCGTTCTAAGTAATTTCTTGTCCAGGTTTAAAATTCCAAGTTCTAACCCACAAAATACTCATGTTATTAACAGGATGATGCTTCTGATTGCTTTATAGAAATGGAGCTATTTAGTGTAATGGTAATGGAGTCTTCAGGAAAAAGGAATGGAATTTAGGATGAAAACTGTTAGGTAGTACAGACAGTATGTTAAGCTTCCATATCTTATTTCTTTAAAACCATCTCTTTTCATTTCTGCGTAATTTGAAGACCTAATCTCTCTACACTTCAATATGTGTCATACATTGCTTTCTACCTCCTTGCAGAGAGAAATAAGCAGAACTGTGGTTTATATTAATTTCAAGTTCTTCAACAGCTTGTTTTAGAACTTCACTTCAACAACTGTACAATCCCTATCAGCATTTCTTGACTTTCTTCATATCCTCCTCCTTTAGCCAAGCAGATATCAGGTCTTTCTGTTCTTTAATAAAGTCAAGCCACCTAGCTGAAAGTTTGCGTTAGAGTAAAGATTGTAAGGAGGACTTCTACAGTCTTTTTTTCTCCTGCTTTTTTCTTATGCAGCCAAACCCGACTTTTCCGTTCTGTACAAAGCAATTTTTCACTTTTCTTATGAACACAATCATGTTTTATATTTAGCCTCATAAAATATTCTGAATTATACTGTTAAAGGACACTACAAAATAAAATATATGGCCTTATGTTTTCTTGTTTAAAAGAAGAGATGTGAGAAACCTGTCCCAAATGTAATTGTGATAACCCAGGAGTGCTCCACTGTTGGGTAGAGTAGGGGGAAAATAGTGCTTAGTGTGTTTGTAAACCAGAATTGTGTATGTGATCCAGATACCAGGATCGCATACTAGGTATCTCCAAGGTAAACAGGAATCTGCTTTCAAAGTCTATGGAAGCAGCAACATGGCGAGTGCTGCCAGAGCGCCACCAAATCAGAAAGTCTTGTTAAATTTAGGCAGAGTCAGAGGTGCGTAAATGTAACCTGCACATTCAGTACAATGTAGAGATATCCAAATATCTGTATAAATGAGAAAGTTTAACCATTGGAAGAAATCTTGCTGGGGAAACATGGAAGCTTTCTAAAGAAAATAAGCTGATTTGTACCTCTGTGGCCAATACAGCAGGATGGCTTCTTGTAGCTGGCTTAAAGTGAACTTGGACATCTGTGCACTTCAGTCTTTTGTACAGGCTTTCCTGTGATGTAAATTAGTGGTGGCATACCAGTCTTAAATGTTCCTTTATTGCTGTGTAAAAAAAAATGCATTAGAAGATTACCTCCAGAAAAGGTATAGTAAATAAGTGCTTCTAAAACAAAGCATAATTTATTGCACGTTTTGATCAGCAGTCAGGAGCACTTTAAAAAATAGACATAATCAGATACAGAAGCTGTTAGATAAAACAATTCTCATGAGTCCCTCAAAAGGCATAGTTAGCAGCAAGCTTCTAGCTTGCAAGATTCTATACCTTTTAAGCTATTAAAGAGAGGCAAAATCAAAGTCAACTCCTGGGAAGGATGGCTTTTGGCATTCAAAAGTTTTGAAGCTCCTGCCCTTTTCTTCTCATTTTGTGTTGCTGAAAAGACAGTAGGGTAATGTAAGTGGTTGGTGACTACTTTGAGACCCATTTTTCATGTCTTATAGTGTCATACATGATTTATGTCACAGTCTTAGCTACTTAAGCTACACAGTTAGCTACTTAAGGCTGCTTAGTACCAAAATGGCTTTTAATAAATATGACAGGCATCACCTTCTGACAGGCAGCGTGTGTCATTGAAATAAAGGCCATCATACAATAGCTTTAAAAGAGGAGTACCACAGCTGAACAAGCAGCTTTTATCTTCTTTTTTTTTGTTGGACGTCCTCTGGGAGTAAGGAGCAAGTTTAGTTTATGGCCTTAGTTTAGCTTTCCGTTCAGTGCTCAAATGAAATTTTCTGGCAGCATGCTTGAATAGGATCTTGTAGTAGGATAATCTTCCAGAAAGGACAGTAGAACAAATGTAGTCAAACATGGCAATACACAAAACATAGTAGGCATAAATTGCTTTGTATGCTCTCTTTGTTATAACGTTTTGAGTATTCAGGTACATGTACATACATGACTGCATGTGTAAAACCGGTTGTGCGTATTTATCTGTATGAAAAAAAAGCAATATTTTACTGTGAGATCAATATGCATCAGAACTAACTTTGCTGAAATCAAAGTAGTTTTGCAGTGTGAGGCTGTGTGAGAAGAGAATCAAACCTCCTGAATATCATGGGCATAGATCAAATTCAGTTTTATTGTAAAATAGATCGCATACAAACACAAGCACATGTACACACTGCCTGTAGAACACTGTTAGTTTTATCAAGTTCAGCAATAAAATAATAGGACTTAATAATATGAACTGTGCAGCATGATTTGAGCTTTTATGTTTGTGCCATCTTTAACTACATGACTTCTTGCATTTTGCTGGGTGGTACTCAGAATGAATGCATACTAAGGCATGACTTCTGCTGTGGTAGGTGAGCTGATTGTATTGCATACTACTGAATTTCCTCTGAAGTTTAACCTATGGCAAAATCAAGTTTTCATTTATGTTCTCCTTTTGATATGATAAACTTGAACCAAACTCTTGCTTTGTACACGTACATTCCTGCACTGTTTTGAACTGGATTTGGTTTAGGTCCAGTCACTGGAACAGATCAGGGAATCTGTTTTGCATGTGCTGTTTGTTACCCCCATGGAAACATGGAGGAGGAGTTGCCTTTGTGGAATGTAAAGGGGAAAAAAGGCAAACATAAATCAATAGAAGGAATGAACTGGGACAAGAACAAGAGAAGGATGGACAGTGAGGGTAACAGAGCTGTGATAATAGAGAGGGAGAAGGAAGAAGAAAAAGCCTGGGAGGTTTTGATGGAGTAAACTTGGTCCCTCATATGTTTACATTTAATTATGAGATTACACTATTTTTCCACAGAATTCCTACCTCACGCATGATGCACTTAATGAGCAGCTATTAAATATATTGCTTTGCCCTTATCATGCATGGCCCCAAGCCCTGCTTATTGCATACGTTTCAAATCCTCGTCCAAAGGCAGATTTTTTTCAGACATTTTTGCAAGGCCTTTGTCACTCTTAACATTTTAAGTAGGGTTACACCAACAACACTAACTCATAACTTTTCAGTGGTTGAAGTTGTTGTCTTAATATTATTTTTAATTTTTTGGTGCGTATAATTATACATATGCATTCGTATATATACAATATAGTGTGAGGAAACAAACTAAGATATAAATTTTCAGTTATGTAAGTTAGGAAGGCCATAAAGCCACTTAAAATTTTATGTTATAAGGAGAGAAAGTTATGTGAGGGCATCAAGAACTCTAGAAATTGCAGGCAATAAAATAAAGATACTCCTTACTATTTTTAACCATTGTGTTACATCATGTAGTTCTGCAGCAGATTAGTCATCACATCAAAAGCTTGATGGAAATAACAGAGAAAAGGACTTGGTGGACTTTGAACATGTATGAGGTAATTCAGTAAGTGTGACAAATGACTTGGCATTTTAAGGTGAAATAGAAAAGCCAGACCCGAAATACCTGACTGTTTTCTGGTTTGTTTCTTTTTTACTTGGCTTTTTGTTTAATTCCTGATTGCAGTATGCTGATATCAGTGCAAGTTTTATGGGTACAGGAATTAGGTGGAGTAGAAGGATGCCAGTTCCACTAGGTTTGTGATTATATATTTTAGGTAGTGTGCTCTAGAAAGTCAATGAGAGGAATAAACAAGGCAAAGTAATACCTGGAATAGTCAGAAATAGGGTATTTGAGAGAAGGGAGCTAGTGATTTCTTAATCGCATCTGTATATTGGGACAAACTTCTTGCTAGTAGTATGTAAGTATATCATATAGTAGCTGACAATAGTCTTCAATATTCTTTGAGGAAATTCATTTTGATTTTTCAACAGAGCTCTGCAATAATATTTGCAGTGGTGACTTAAAATTGTTGACTGGCTAAAATTAATGGTCCAGAGCTGAGCTCTGTGTTGAGCACAATATTGTTAAGATGAAAGTGAGAAGTGAAAGTGAGAAGAAAGAGTGTTTGAACCTTTTTTTTTTTTCTTTCAGAAGCAAAATAGTTTCAACAGATATGAATAGTACAGTTATAGAAAATTACTGCCATGTATCCTAGTCAGTTACACTATTTGTCTTTCATGTTTCACAGATGCAACATCCATTTGTGTTTACCTGTTAGGATCATCAGTGGGGCTAAAAATTATGCCAACAAATAAAGCAAAGCATATGAACCATGAGGAGGTAGATGAAACTGGTTCATAAATACACAAATTATTATTGGACCAATTTTTTAAAAAGATACAGCTGATACATGTATAGTAACAGTAACAATTGCTTTAAAGGGGATTGAATTGACATGAGGATAAAACTTGTTTAACATTTTAATTGTGTGTTGAATGGGTAATCCTGCCATTTCTGTTTGGTAATTATTAATATTAAGATACAAAGATTAATGTTTGTGAAGCAGAAAATAATTAGGAGCAAATGTTTATCAAAAAGATCCTTTTTTCACTAAGATCCTAAAGATGAATATAGAATAGTATGCATTTTAATAAAGTGCTACAGTGGTTTATAAAGTCATATGTTAGTATCTAGTTTGTAGAGATTTGGCCAATCACATTAACAACTATGTAATTGACTGGTTAGTACTTTAAATTGCTTTTTTTGTTTGGATCAGTGTTTGCTTTCATTTTATTTGTTATTCTCTTTATTGAAGAAGATGGGGGTCAGTATGTTCAGATAAGTTAAATGTGATTTTAAGGCTGCAGTTTCACAATTGGTGTAAACCAGTTTAAGTCTATTCTGCTACTGTCCCACACTTTTCTGCTCCGGGCAATGGGTGATAATGCCTTTCTTTGGCTGGCACCAACATTGATGCAGCTGTGTAATTCATCGGACCAGAGGGTTGATCTGCCTGAAAACCACTTAATTTTGGTAGGTTTCAGCTGAATAGAGTCAATCTGTCTGATCCCAGCAATCCAGTGGTGGCACAAAGGAGGGGCCAAGGACTTAAGGAAATAGAGAGAACTTTCGTTTTTGGTGGCAATGTGGATGTGGATTGTGAAATAAACTAGTTGTGAAACTTTGCCTGAATTGTGATGAACAGCATGCTCTGGAGAGGATGGAGAAATAAAAAAATGAACTAGCAAGTTGTAAATGGGTACTGCATAATCAGTGGAAATGCCTGTAGGAAACAGAACACTCAGTTTTTAAGTTTATAAACTATATAATGATTTCTTCTTTATGGGCCTAATCCAGTTCTCTTAACAATCCATAGAAAAACTATCGTGTTTTCAGTGTAAGATGGATCGATTCCTGTTTGATGCTAACATGATTCAACTGACTGGCTAAAAGAAAAAAAGTAGTAAAATGTTTGCCAAGAGAAAAAAATCTTCACTGAATATCCATAAACCAGTGAAATGATATTAAATAGTTATTTGAAACTGAAACTATTAACAAAACACTACATAAAGCTGGAGTGCTTGGTGTTTGAAAAAATAAATAAAAGTTTATTTTGTTTGGCTACTAATGATCAGAAAACTTCTACAGTATTATCACTGTGTCCTGGTCAAATATATGCTGTAATTCCAGCTTCTGATGCAAATGCTTTATTTTGCTTTTTACTGGTACTTCAGTTTGATACTAGTTCCTTGGTCATAATGGAAGTGCTTGCTGAGATGAATGCAATATGAAAGTTACCACAAATAGTTAACATCTACATTGAATGTATCTTCATGGATATAGGGAGATTATAGTATTTATGTATCCTGGAAAACTGCAGCTTAATTCTGAGCACCAAATTTTCAGAAACCTTGGAGAATGCAATCAAAGGTCTAGGCTACAGAAATTTTTTAAAAGGTAGGATTATATATTTTCTAAATAGCTGAGTTTCCTGGCAGAGATTCTTGAAATTAGTATTAAGATTCTGTTTCACATTTAGCTATCTAGATGAAGATCAGTAGCTAAGTCTTGCTGTCCATGTCATCTGCCTTCTTTTCTCCTCTTTTCCTTAACCCTGCTTCTTAAGGATGCTCTACTCATCTGATAGCCATCCAGAATTAGATTTCTAAAGTACTCTGGCCTTCTGAGTTGCTTTTCTCACATTCATGCCAGCTTAGCCTGCTGTCCTCCACCCAGCCCTGTTTTGATTCATTTCCCTCATGCCGCGTGCCTAAATATTGCCCAACCCATGTGGAAAGTCCTTAGTTCTCGTCAAGACAGGGTCATGACTAGGCCACCCAGGAAGATCAGAACCAAGGCTCCCAAACTGGGAACAAGGCTTGCCCACCAGTATAAAAACCATTATTCCCTCATGCTTATCCAGGCCTTTGAGTTAGCAGACAGTCTGAGCAGAGGCACAGAAGGTATGTGTTAGAAGAGATGGGATAGACTGGGAAATAGCAACAGATTTATCAGGGACATGAGGGAAACATGCAAGGGTAAGTGGGGTGATAAGACTGACTAGGAGACTGGATACAAAAGCAACTGAGCTGGGGTAGAGATTTGGGATGAGGAGGGTCAGTGCGTGAACACTGTAGGGGAAAGCAGATTTGGTAAATTAGCCAGTATGTTTTCCCTTAACTATGTCTGGACATTTGGAGGAGTTGGGGAAACAATCTTGGCAGAGGACCAGCAGGCCACCTACTCCAGCATTCTCAGCTCCATGGGGGAGGCTTGAATTGAAAAGAACTACTGAGCAGACTGAGGCTATGCAGTGCTTAATTGTGGAACAGGCCCACCCTCAGTTCTGTGTTGCCTTTGGCTACCTCCATCCAAGTCTTTGATGAGTATTGCCCTTGGAACTGGCTTCTTTAACTGCTCCGCTTATCGGTCCATTGACTAATCCATGGCCTGTAGAATACTTGGAGAATTAAAAAAGACAGTAAATAATAAGAGGAACAAATCAAGTTCCTGGGGATTTGAAAAAAATGAAAACTGACCATAGAAGAGTTTTCAGGAAAGGCATTATTTTGAGGATGGTATGGACATGTTGCAAGACCTGAGTAAATACTAGAAATCTCCATGAATTCCAGCTGTGCCTTTATTGGGTGATAGTGGACATATAGTATGCATATAATTACCAACTCTTGTATCAACCTCTATTTTACATACATAGCTGTGTCCAGTTTCTGGGATCTGTGTACAATCTGGTTCCAGCCCAGCTTTAAGATAAGCTTGAGCCATGGACAGTTCTCTAACTGACATACTTGTTAGTGTTCTCCAGACAGCAGACACTTCAGCTATTCTGCTACCCTATTTTTCTGCTCTCAGGTAGCAAAAAATGTGTTATGCATAGCAGTATGTTAGACATATTTTACTGGGTGGCTTGACTGGCTTATCTTGAACATAGCCTGAACATACCATCCACCATAGCTATTCTTCACAATAAGCTGCTAAACATTTTGTTTCCTGGAAATGAATGGGAGGAGCAGTGGTCATGCTAGGGATGCTGTCATTATTTGTTAATTTAAATCTTCTGGATTACTACACAGCTACCTACACTCATTGTTTTGCAGATGTTTGTGTTGTTACCTGAGAGAGAAGGCATGTAAAACATGGGAAACGCCTAGATCTATAGCCTTAGTCTTCATCTTATGCCATTGTCAGTTCTGTGGTACGAAGAGTCCCATTTCTGGAGTCTAGTCATCTAGTGGGCTTTATGCAGCACTGCAAATCTATGGTTCAAAGGCAGTTACCTCGTTCCAGTCAGGTTGTGCTATTTTCTCCTTTCTAGTGCACTGTCCTATGGTGCCTGGCCAAGTAGCAAAGTTCCTGTGACACCTTTTGAAGTCCTTGATGTTTCCAATGATAGCCATAAAGTGTGTAATCAAGTGCTCCAGCTAGCCATAAATATTTGACTCTCCTACATGACTTTTGTGACCTGGAGTAAGTAGCAAAGTGGCTTATTCAGCTCTGAAGTGACTAATCTCAGTTTACTGTGGTTATTGGACAGACTCCTGTATACAACTTCATTTTGGTCATCTTTTCAGTGGTGTTTTTGGGGTATTTTCTTAGGAGTTTGTGTATTAGGAAGTTTATTTCAAGAAATGGCTCCATGTACCCCTGAGATTGGCTAGTTTCCTCTCAGAGCTCACTGCCTAATCCCCCAGTTCCTACGGAATTACAGCAGAAACCAGAGCAAGACAAGGGTTTATATAAGAACTGTGCTTTGTATAGTTTAGAGAAGGGATTAGAAAATGTTCATGGCTCTGCTCAGAAGTAGTGGTGGGCTATGACTCTCTCAACTGACTAGTGGAAGAGCCTGGAAACCAGTCTGCTGCTGATTCATCTGGGAACTGGGAGTGTGAAATAAATTTTGGGTGGAGAAAACAGGGAAGTTAAGAAGTGGCCCACTGTCACATCTTGAAAGACTGCCTAACTATATAAATCACAATTCTCTTCAAGTAATTTTTTCAAATAATCTTGAACCTTCAAGTCCTAACTGTACAATTAGAATGCAGGATACTTTTCAGTTATGGTATTATAGACACATTAACGTAAGATGCTGGCCAGCCCATTACCTCTCCTTTACAGCAAGCAGTTGTAACTGGTTTGATGCAGTCTGGGTTATTGATGAAGCAGCTATTTGGTAGCTACACGTGGGTGGGCTACACATGGTATATGAGGTGTGTAGAGAGCTGTGTCTACCTGCTTCCCTAACACCTGACACCCTGATCATCAAGAGAGAGAATCCTAATGTGGTTGCATTCAGTAGAATTTGCATGTTGTGCAAAGTAACTGTCTTAAAACATGGACATGTATTTAATGAAAATGGCTTGTAGCACTTTCAACAGAATTAACAGTTAAACACAGAAGTTAATAATAACACACAATGCTGTAATGATGAGCAGAATCTTGAGAAGAACGAACAAAAAGTTAATGTGGCAATGTGGTAGAACAGAATGTGTGAAAGGTGAAAATACCAAGGAGAAAATAAAATATTTTCTAGGAGCTATAGAATAAATTCCTGTAGGAATTAGGAGAAATCCTATTGCTTCAGTCTATTCTTGGTAGTATAAGTGAAAGGGAAAAAACAATTCTGAATGGACAAGGGCTGCATGAGATGACCTCCTAACTTCCAACAGTTCATGTCTGATACCACACAGTGCAGCAATGTTGGTAGGAATTCAAGTAAGAAGAAAACTCACTACAGCCATTTGTGAGTGGCTCATCCCTGCTAAATGTTGGAACAGAAACACTTGTAGAGTAAAAGCTGATGTGCTTGACCAGTGCTGCTGGCACACTCACTGAAAGTACCAAAAGAGTGTCGCTTTCCTTCATTGCAGTTATCTATAGTATGTTTGGGGTTTTGTCTGCCTCTGGTGTATTTATCCTAGAAATGAACATCTCATAGGGCGATCTCATAGGCATGCAAAATATTCTAAGTAGAATTTTAGGCATGATACTTCTTGAGTTAATCTGATGGCTTGCAAAATTTACTTCAGTCCTATTGGGCTGGGCTCTGAGGTGGGAACTAAAACCCACTTAGGGGTCACTTTGTAAGAATTTTGAGACATGAATATGACATCTTCCATCCTTTGGATGGAAGCATATATCTGTAGCTTCTCTGTTTATTATATAAATAACACAGGACATGTTGGTACTGTTTTAATTTTTATCTGGAAAAGTAATTCTTGTTTCTTTCGGCTGGAATTGAACTGGTGGAAAATACTGCTTTTAATGTCGTGCAGTTACTAGCCACTGGTGTCGATGATGAGAAAACATTTTTCCAGTGTTCTGAAGCTTGATGTATAGTCATGTCAAACAGTAAGTAGTACTTCTTGAGGCCTGTTTCTCTATTAATGAGTAGCAGAGTTTATTGAGTAATTCACTTGCTAAAGCAATAGCATCCAGGAGTTTTTACTCCAAATCTTCAAAGTTATGATTTTGAAGTAAATTGGAGTAACAGAAGATTACTTAAAATTACTTCTTTAATTTCACTAAGAATGCTGTTTTCACAGAATCATTAGCCTAACTGTTAGCCTAACTCTACCAAGTCCAGTGCTAAACCATATTCCTAAGCACCACATCTACACATCTTTTAAACACCTCCAGGGATGATGATTCAGCCACCTCCTGAGCAGCTTGTTCCGGTGTTTAATTACCCTTTCAGTGAAGAACTTTCTTCTGGTATCTAATCTAAACCTCCCTTGGTGCAACTTGAGGCCATTTCCTCTTGTCCTGTTGCTTGTTACCAGAGAGAAGAGACCACCCCCACCTCACTACGACTCTTTTTTCAGGTAGTTGTAGAGTGAGATAAGGCCTCCTCTCAGCCTCCTTTTCTCCAGACTGAACAACCCCAGTTCCCTTAAGCTTCTCATAAGACTTGTTCTCTAGACCCTTCACCAGCTTCATCGCCCTTCTCTGGACTCGCTCCACCACCTCATTGTTCTTCTTGTAGCGAGGGCCCCAAAACTGAACACAGTATTCAAGGCGTGGCCTCACCAGTGCTGAATAAAGGGAGACAATCACTTCCCTAGTCCTGCTGGCCACACTGTGTCTGATACAAACCAGGATGCCATTGGCCTTCTTGGCCACCTGGCACACTGCTGGCTCATACTCAGCTGGCTGTGGACCAACACCAAGGTCAGGCTGACAGACTTGTAGTTCCCGACAGCCTTCTTCTGGCCCTTCTTGTAGATGGGGGTCACAGTTGCTAACCTCCAGTCTACTGGAACCTCCCCGGTTTGCCAGGACTACTCGTGAACAATTGAGAGTGGCTTAGTGACCATTTGTGCCATCTCCTTTAGTACCCTTGGGTGTATCCCATGTGGCCCAATAGACTTGTGTATGTCTGTGTGGTGCAGCAGGTCACTAACCATTTCCTGTTGGATTATAGGGACTTCATACATCTCCCCAACCCTGTCTTCTAGCTCAAGGAACTGGGTAATCAGTGAACAACTGGTTGTACTGCTAAAGATTGAGGCAAAGAAGGAATTAATTACCTCCACCTTCTCCTCATCCTTGATTGCTGTGTTTCCCCCTGGATCAAATAAAGTCCTCTTTCTGTTGCCAGTATGTTTGTAGAAGCAATTCTTTTTATCTTTGACAGCTGCAGCCAGATTGATTTCAAGTTGGGCTTTGACCCTTCTGATTTTCTTCCTGCATAGCCTCACGACATCTTTATAGTCATCCTGAGTGGCTGCCCCTTTTTCCAAAGACCATAAACTCCCTTTCTTTTCCCTGAGTTGCAACCAAATCTCTCTGTTCAGCCAGGCTGGTCTTCTTCCCCTCTGGCTTGGTGTGAACATTAAAATCTTTGATACTTTCAGAAAGAGTATCATATGATAAGCCAAATTATTGAAGATTGTTGGAGACACTGTTTCAATTGACAAAAGTTAAGATAAATGTTTATTTGGCTACATTATTAACAAATGGGCTTATTGCTCTATTATGGAGGTAAGACATAAACTGATAATACTGTCTCTTTGACATCAGTAAATGCGGCAATTCTTTTTTGTCCTATAAACTTGCCATTACTTTCTAGAACATTGGCATTTAAACACAAAAAACCCCCATGATTTCTTTAACATACAACATGTACTTTTTTGGATGGCAAGTTGGAAGTAAAATCAGTTTTTTTGTGAATGGTGATATTCAGCAGCCTAATTATATGATTGTGCTTATGAGATTTTAGTCTTTAGTCCAAACAGGAGTATTTGTACCCAGGTGTTCCCAGTATGCAACATGCAACTTAATCTGAAAGCATCAGGAAAAAAAGAGAAGAAGGATTTTGGTCACCTTAATTTGATCATGTGATCAAGCCTCCTACTGAGGCAAATACAGTTGTTTAAAGGAAGCAGAATATTTAAGTTATATAATTAAATTGCTTTATCACAAGGAATGAAGGGATATGCTCACAGGAACAAAAGTGGCCACTCTGTTTGTTATGGTCTGTGACCTACATGGGAATCACTTCTGAAAGTTGTCTCTAGATGTATACAGATGTCGTTATATAGGAGGATCTCCCCAGGGTGTACAGTAATTTTGCCAGTAAATATAGCATTGCTCTGTTAATTGATAGCCAGAGTCACAGCTGCCTAAAAGCAAATATATTTTATGTCCAAAATAAGTATGTACTTCCACAAAATATGCTCATGTATATCTTTAAACATAGTTCCACAACTTTGCTGAGTATTTTCTATGATCTACTAAAGCTATGAACCAGCTATATATGGCCATAGGAATGGCTCTTTGTATAAATTGCAATTTTGTATGCTATTGTCTTAGCCTCTTTGTATCTGCTAGAATTTGGAGCTGTATATGAGGGAGCTAGGAATAGTTTTCTGAAAGTACGGAACATCTTTAACCGACATTAGAACAGCTGGCCTGAAAGAATGTACAACCTCTGAGCTCAAAAAGAAGTATACATGCAACTCCAAACATTCAAATAAAATATATGTACAGACCTATCAGAGTGGATGAAAGGTCAAGTTCAGCAATATGTGCTATATGTATCAAAACACATAAGAAATCCAATAGCTGGTTCAAATTCTTCATTTTGGGGAAGAATTGACTTGACTATTTCCTAAAGAAGGATAATTTTCTATTTTAAGATGGATTTCCTGCACCATAGGTTGCAGGTAACAGCTGAAACTTATTTGCAAATTTAATGGCTGATATGATTAAATATGTTTACTTGACTTAAGAAGACGTATTAACAGTACACTTGCAATGCAGTTGTCAGTGGAGAGTCTAACGAGATTCTTAATTGTATTGATGTATCCTGGTGAGAGGAAAACTTTCATCAAATTTGTAAATATTGTACTGGAAGGAAGTGAGGAGGGTAACTTTTGATACCTACTTAAGTAATTAAGATGTATAGAGACCTCACAACTTATGTGAAATCCATCACATTTGCTAAAAAAACCATTTTCATTAAATGTAATGTTGCATTTTAAGATAAGCTGGAAAAATCTTGTGATTTTCTTCTGCATGTAAGCACTAAACCCTATTTCCTGTATTTCTGATGTCTTAAATTTTCTAATTTGATTCCTTATGCTTGTTCTTTTCCTGGTGATACTTGACTGAAAAGAAGTCTTGATGGTTTATTCCCATTGTATTTACATTAATGGTTCGATTGTTTTATAGTATTCTGAAATAGCTTATTAAAAAAAAACAACAAAAAACCCAAAAAACGTATTGGCTTAGAAGAAGTATCAAGGAAATAATTTATGTTAGAAGAAAAATTAAAGGGTATGTCAGCTGTTCAGTTCCTTATAGCCACATTTAAAGATTTTTATATCTTGTTGCAAATACAGTACTAAAATACATAAACAATTAATAAAATGTGGAACGTACAATGAATGCACATCAGTGAAACTCTGGAAAATGTTAGAATGAATTATTTTTGTGCTGCTTGGTGTGGCTTTTGCTTTGGAAATCAAGCATCAATTTTCTAGTTTTGACTGAAATAAGGACCACCCTGAAGCCAGGCTTACTTGAAATAAATCCCTTAGGAGGCTCTCTTTATCACTTTGTTATAAATTTGGCAGCTATAAAGATATAGCAAAATATGCAAATTAAAGATGAAATAGCTTTTACATTAAAACAAAACTTACTTTTGGGTATTGAATTAATCACTGATGACTGATTATTTGGTGAGACAGAAAATTACTTTAATAATAGTTCTAAAAATTTGTCAGTCTTACCCAAAGCACATGGTACTAGGAGATGCAGGGCCTTACTACAGCAGATTTTAGCTATTTTTTCATAATGAAACTCTTCTGGAGAGACATAAATGTAATTAGAAGCCTAAATCCATTATTTTTACCAACAGGCATAACTTTTCCTGTTTCCCTGTGTTGATAAAGGAGATACGCTATGAATAATTATATTGTAGGAAAAAAAAATCATGACCTCAGTATGTTTAGTATCCACTATTCAGAAGAGTTTTGAAATACTGAGCCAAGGAAATACCGAGCCAGTCACTGTCAGACAGTCCTTAGGTTAGCAATTGATATGGAGTGTGATATTAATCTCTGTTGGAATGCCTTTATAATAAATAAGTGGAGTTTGGAACAAAAGGAAAATGTTATTAAAAGTATGATGTCACTCTGACTAAATATCAAGGTGATGTCGGTAATAAGTTGTTCCAACTTTTGAATCAGTTTACCTAATGGAAGACCACTGTAGGAAAAGGATTTGTGCTGTTGCTGATACATACTGCTATTTTTAGAAGCAAGTAGTGAAAGCACCGAATGTTAGTAGGAAAGTATTTTGAAGAAGGAAACTTTACATTGTGTTTCTTTGTGTAAGCACATTTTGATGGATCTGAATATCTTTTACTCATCATATATGCATTTTGTGTCTAGCTTTTATCAAGGAGATGAAACAATGTTTTCCCTCTATTTACTATTTAAAAAGTAATAATATAACAGGTAACTTGAAAAAATACACAGAAATGAGGAAAAGGAGACAGCTCAAGTGCTGTGCTATTGATGTCCCGATCTTTAGAAACATCCAGAAGATGCTGAACATCTTGTTATTAATTCTCAGTAGTGAGAAAAATGCTACATCCATGCTGCTTTCGGCTTGCAATGTAGACTTAACTGTACTTTCTTCCTTTCCTCACTCATCTTTCAAAAGTGTATCACCAGCCCGTTTTCCAAAACATGTGAGTCCAAGTACTTAAGGCCAATGTTTCTTGGCTCTGGCTGCTTTTCTAGTATGTCCTTTGTTGCATATTGTCATGTTTTACACAAAGCTATTTTTAATAACAATATGTACCTGCACATTTGCTGGCTTGCAGAGCACAAGCTTTGCTTACAATTTTGATCTATTGCCCACATGGTTGCCAAGTAAAACATAGATCCTGTATATGATCACTCCTGTAAACTATTGAAGGGATTCATTATCTCAAGAAGTAAGAAGATCTAAGGTTGTAAGAAACAAAATTATTTGCATTTACATGGTTGCTACATACATATCTGATGTAAATGCATTATAAATATAATTTGATTAAATACCTTCTGTAGTGTCAGACACAATTAAGAATAGTTAGAGGAAAATACTGCTTCAACAGATCCAGTCTTGGTCAATATGGTAATGATCCTGGGTGTGAAGAATGTTAACAGATAAGGTTCTAGGTCTATGAAGTGACAAGTTGCTACATACTTGTCAGAGACAGATAAAAGTAGCCAGCTTAACAGCATCCCTAGGAGACATACCTGGCACGGTTTAGGAGTTTGATTTATAAAATTAATTTTAATTTTGTGATGAATACATTCAGTACATGAATCTTTGGATGCAAACACTCCTATTTACTCTAGTGGGTTCACATTTAAGTACAAGACTACCTAATTCTGAACAACCTCAGGAAGAAATAGCAATTGCATTGGATCAGACAATGCTCTGGAGGAGGGTGTGATATAAGGAGGTTGTATTACTAGGGACAGGTTGTTGTGAGTATAATGCATCTCCTGAGATGCGTGGTAACTAGTATGGTGAGACAACAAGCATTTTATGGCCTATTCTTGCAACACATTGCAGTAATAATTTTTTTTCTGATATTTCACGGCCTTAATAAAATGCCAGGATTAAGTTATTCTATGCTTTTAATTTCTTTCTGTATTTTAAAAGCAAAGTGATGCATGTAGTAGTATGTTCACATTACTCACCTACACAACATCAGCCCTGTCAGTTAAAATTCTGTGCAATCAAATAGTAACCATAACTCTTGTCTATTTTTAATGTGTAAGAGCATGATAACTGCTAATTGTTTATCTTATCTATAAACCTGTGCTTTGGAAAAAAAAAAGTTACAATTGTACTACAGTGATTTAATTTTTTTTTCCAACATTTATGTTTACTGATATTACAGCAGCATTTTTAAAGAAGTAATTACGTTTTAGAATTTACAGTCAGTTCATCCCTGGAGTACCCTGCATATATCACTTTTTATTCGAGTGACAAAACATTATTTGATAGCTTATATCAGCAGTAAGTTAAGTTCCTATAGAGTTGCACTCCATTGTCTGACAGCCATTGTCCAGATAAACCAAGCTAAGGTGTGAGGGTGAACTCTACTCCTCAGCCAAGTTAAATCAATTTATCTTTGTAAACCTTGGTCATTATTTTCCATCCCTAAAATTCAACTAGAACTTCACTTTATTAAAGTGCAGACCGAGAAATAAAACCATTTAATGAATCTTTTTGTTACCAGCTTCTTAAGGATGACCCTGGTTCATCACCAACAGCAAGACAGTGAAAGTAGTCAGATCAAACAAAGCCTAAAAGATCATCTTACCTATAGTTCAGCTGAGTGAAAAACACCACTGAAGTAGACTAAGATTCTGAGGGGGAGAATTCAACTGAAAAAATAGAAATGAAGCCTGAAGTGTTTCTTTATATTATACCATGTAGCAAGTATTATTCTTCAACTCCAGGTTTCTGATTCAACTGAGCTCACTGAGTTTTGACTTACATGATCATACCATCTGTATTTTACAGAGGTAGAACATAAAAGCGAATGGTTTATATTAATATATAGTGAGAAATAATTAAAAAATGTTCCCTGCATCCATGCTTAGCCACCTGCACTTGTTTCTCTGTGCAGGAGGAAGTTCCACAGTATTCTGTTCATTTCATACTATTTAAAAACTTCACCTTGATAGACTGTTTTAATATTCTGCTGTTTTTTGATAAAGCAAATAGAATCACAGCCTAAGAAATATTAATTTAGAAAAGTCATAAAAGGTTGGATCCATGTCAGTTAACAGACTTGTATTTATTGGGAAGCAATTATATTAACAATCCCATTATTTATTATTTCTGCATCTTTAAAATGCTGACTAGCTTGCAAGCTGCCTTCTTGGAAATGCTAATTATACAGTAATTCAATCTGTTTATAACATGTTTTCAATTTTCACTACACATTCTACTGTCAGAAAATCCTCTGACATTTGGTTTTATGGAAATATTTAAATTCTAACAGCAAGCTACTGCATTGGAACTCTGGCTTTTGGAGGCAGCGATGGACTGGTGAAATTTTTCCCTTGTAATGAGACATCCAGAAGAATTCCCAAATGATTTCTATAACAGATGAGTTAAGTCAATGTGGAGAGTGTCTGAAATTTCATTGTATTTTAGCTGCATTTGTAAAATGGGAGAAACATATAAAAATGCTGATGAGCAGTGTTCAAATACCAGTCTAAATTGATGTTTTTATTTATTTATTCAGAACTTAAATACATCTTTATGACCCAGAATTTATTAAGCTGTTCCTGACACTTTAACATAGCTGCTTGTCAAATAAATGTTAACAAATCAACCTTTGGTTGTATTTTTAATATTTATATCTTGAAGGCTAATTTTTGCTCACACTGAGTTTCAGTGGAAACACCTAGTCCTTTGTCTTATATTGCAAATTTATCTGTGTTTTATAATAATGTATAGTTCCCTTCAAACTTCTTGATAGTTAATAAATAAGCATGTCCAGCAACAGCATGCAATATTAATGATCACATGCAATATTTAATGATCACAGAATGATTCTGTGATTCTGTGATCATTAAAATAAGTCCTCAAAAAAATGTACCTGTAGACAAATGGCAGACTTGAGTACTCTTCTGAAATACCATCTGCTACTGACCCTTTTGAAAACAGAACAGTGGGCTGGATGGACCATTCTCTGAGCCAGTAAGGCATTTATTTTCTTATGGTCTTACAGTGTTAGCAGCTCACCCTTGTTAACCCGCTGTGAAGTGTCTGAAAGCAAAACTCTTAGCTGTTGCTACTGCTGACACTGTAATGCCCATAGCTGCTTGAATTTTCCCTTCAAAAATCTTCTTAGTATATACTCTGTTCAAGTCTAGAATTACCTTAGACTTAACTGCCCTAAATAAATAGCTACATTGCTCATGGTAACACCCCACCAAGATCTGTAAAACAGGCATTGCTCTCTGTCCTGCCTGCGGGCTCTGAGAACTGACACAGTTGTCATCATGGTAGGACTGGAATAATTTCCTTGTTAAGTTGCCTGTAGTCTCTAGGATTGTAGAAGCATTTTTTCCCAGTTTAGTAAATATTTAAATGTTAATGTAATATGGATCAACTTCAGATCGACATTCAGACCTTAAATGCTCAACTTGTAAATGCATAGTAGCTCATTAGTTCCATTTTCATCTGGTTTTCTAATAGCTATATATTTCCATAACCATGCCCTGTTCTCTTCAAATCACTTCTGCCTTCAAAAATTTACTTTAGATCCATGATGTGACATCCATTGTTCAAGTACAAAGTATCAATGTTACTTCGTAGAGTATTTTGGAGTAAAGGTTTTCTTGCTCCAAATAATTTACATGATTTGGGCTTCTAATTTTTTATTTTTTTTAGAAATATTGCATTCTTTCAAGTGCTTTATAGAACATCTAAGAAATCTAGGAATCAGGAAAATAATTCAGATGGTTCTGTGTTATCTCAGGAGTGTAAATTTCAATTTCATAATTCTGATATATAGAATTTTTTCAGTCTCACAATTTAACCCATTTTTTAAAACATTGTAGAAAGCTTGTCCATAATAAAAAATGCTAGCAGGGCTATTATTTAAAAATAAGTAATGCATTGGTTTGCTTAGATTTTCAACTAACAGAAGTCTTAGTATTAAAACAAAGCTGTTTCTAAGGTGGCATAACAAACAATTCTAATCTAGGGATGTCATTTCATCTCTTTTGATCACATAAAATTAATCAGCTGAGTTTGTTTATTGCTATCTCTCTTAAGTTACATATTTTCTGTTCTAAGAGTAAGTACTGTTAAAGTGCTGTAATTCTGGGTAGAGAGGATAAAGCTGTTCCTTTCCCTTCTAACAGAAGAATTTGAACCCTGTTTGCAGTGGTAGACCTTAGTGGAACTTGAACTCAGTTTCTAGTAATGTCTCAGTGCGGAAGATGTAGCCAAAACAGTAGAGAAAGAGCACTTACCCAGTAGTCCTGCACCTACCCCAAGATGTAACCAGAATCTGTGCTCATGATATCCAACAGGAAGCTCTTTGCTGCTGAGGCCACTGTCTTCCCAGGGCAATGAAGAAATAGTATCTAATTTTCACATACAAAGTCAACGTTTAAAGCAGAGATCCAGGCTGCCCTCATAAGCATCAGTGCTATTTCAGTTCTCTTGTCTGGATTGGTAGCAAAGTAAGCCCTTTAATGCAGTGCTCCTACAATTAGAAGGCCATATTCAATTTCTCCCTGGAAACAACTGGAATTGCATGCCTTTAGATAACAGCTGATTTGGATTTCATCAGAACTGTAAACTGGTGGTGTTCAATCTTATGCAGTTATTAAACAGTATCTACAAAAGCAGGGGGATTAATTGTGCCCAAGCTCCAGGTTTGATTTGCCTGTCTGCATCCCTTTTTAGTTTCAGTTAAGTTTGGTGCTTTGCTCCTTGTCTAAACTTTCAAAGTGTTTCTGAAGCTAACCACTGTTTAACAATTGCCACATTTCCTCCCACAGGCAGTTATGTTTCACTTGTGATTTAAGTAATCCATAACATGCTATTGGTTACTATGAGTTTGTCAAAGCATCAGTATTTCTTTGAATTACTAATATCATTGAGGGACAAAGACAATCTCATTCATTTCCAAAACTGAGTACTGCTGGCAGGGAAACTCATTAAATGCTAGTAGTTCCTCTGTGGCAAGGGACTATTAAAAGAGAAGGACAGAGAAAAAGAAATATTGTTCTGGAACGAGATCCCATACTGCGTCACTGCTCTGGTATACCATGAGAGAGAAACACAGCTGAAATAAAAACAGAGACTGGGCTTTTTTTCAGAACTTCTGGCCACAATAAATTAAGGTTTGGAACTAAAAAAAAGAGGTGGAAAGAGAAGACATGAATGCCTAATACTGAAGGAGAACTTGTTTGTATCTAAAATATTAGAAAAATTGTTTGAGAACAGTTCATTCTAGTGAAAATATTACTTTTGTAACACTGCCAAGATCAGTGTTTTCTCATTCATGAATCAGAGTTCTTTTCTCATTTGTGGTTGCTTTCTTCTCATCCTCCTTCTTTTACTACTGTCTTTTTACAGCAAAAAGCCATCAGCAGTTGCCTAGCTAAGCACTTGCTCAAGTATCAGTTGTGAGGGGTCTGTAGAACAAGTTAGCCAGGCCTCAACCATTTACATAAAATCACTGATGTGCTCTTCTTGTTTGTGCAGTCCACACAACTCTTGGATTTGGTGCAGTCATGCTAGGGTTCTTCTGCAGTTATTTACCTCTGCTGCAGAGGGACTTGTCTGTCTTCTGGTAAGAAGTGTGAAAAAAGTGTTTAAAGGCTGTCCTTACTGCAGATGTGGGGGTCCAGCACAAGCAGAAGCACAGTGTGGGCTTTAATTCCTGCCACCAACTGCAAGTTAAGTGTGGAATCAAAGAGCAGATAACATGGACATTAAAATCTGGAGGAACTGGGCAAAAATATGGAGGACTATAGAGGTAACACAGGTGTAGGTACCGCTCTCTTAGAATCAGCTATGTAATGACTAAATGTTAGTATAGGTGCGTCAGTACAGGTATCTAGGGCTTCACTTTCTGAGATGGATTTGCTTGTTCTATTTTAATATGTTTGTAGGAAACCTGGAGACTCCTGACAGTTGCACAGCTGTGGATGTTCTGTGCAGAAGAACATTGGCCATTTCATTATAACAAATCCAACAAAAACAAAACGATAGTTGGGGAAGGAGGAGGGGAGGAAGGAAAGAGGTGAGGGAGGGAAAGGAAGGTATTATTCCTAACCACAAAATGTTCCTCACTTTCTCTTCATCCCCTAAGCAAATTAACAGAGTAGGTCCTTCGTGTATGCAGGCCTGTACAGGAAAGTTGCTGAAGCACTGACACAGAAGGAAATCATACAAGATATTGTACCTGGCTCCAGTAAAAATTGAGTATGTGGGTGGCAAGGAGCTTGGTTCCATGCTTTCCACCCCACAGCCAGCTCCGCAACTTCCTGTTGTGAAGGTTTCTCCTCTTTCATATGTGGCTTTGTGCAGTAGGCTTGCCTTTCCCTTGGCTGATGTATTTGCAGCCTGTGTACAGTAAGTAGCCTTGTCCAGTTTGAGCATCCAAAAAGGCTGCATATAAATTTGACTTACGAACTCTGTAGGTTGGTGTTATGAAGAATTATTTCAACTAAGGATAATTTTTTATTATTTAAATAGGAAATGACATAGTGCATGATTTTTTTTCCCCAGACTTTTAAATATGTACCATGCAAGAATCACAACCAAAGACAATGTTATTTTAGTTCTTTTTGGAATATATTTACTTACTCCCAATGCATTCTGTTCTTCTTAAAGTGACACATTTACTCTGAAAACAGTATACCAATCACTAAAATGGTATTTTATTGTGTTTTTTTTATTTAATATGAAGTGTTTTCTTGCAACCTGAAAGAAAATTCCGGTACTAAAATCTGAGCTCACAGTCAAAGTAATAGGTGCAGGCTTTAATGATTAACCAGCAAAATTATATACCTATTCCCTTTGCTTGTGAGTTTTTGAACTAAGGGTCAACATGAGGGCAGGCTATATCTTCTTCAGAAACAAGTGTGACCCAACCATTACATTTATTCCTGTTTAGAATCCTCTTGATTTATTAAGGGAGAAGACAGCAGAGTGAATGAATGTGTATGTCAGAGCCAAGATTTTCATCTTCATTGTGGATCAGATCTGGATAGTTTTGTGGTTGAATGACTGTCAAGGAGTAGCTAGGGCTATTAAGTAGCTTGATGTAATGTCCATATTAAGTAATTTTTTTAATGTCTGATCATCTTAAGTGTTTTAACCACTAAAATGAAGAACTACAGAAACCTGTTTGATAGGTTTGAACATGGATAAAGAGGATGAGGGGCTTACAACAATTTATATTGGAAATATTTATCTTTATCTGTCAGTCACCACCAACAGGCATTCAGATTCTGTTGACACAGCAGTATTAAAGTTGTTTCAGCTTCAGTAACGTGAGTTTGTTTTACTTTTCAAGGGATTTAGCTAAAAATTAGTAATGAAAACATAATAGATCTTTCCATTTACCATTTTGGTTTGACTGGTGCAGTTCAAACAGCTTTGTATTTTATTGCTTTGAATGTGTAGAGTATACTATGGGTGGGATATTTCATGGTTAATACAATTTAATGTTTTCCGAATTGAAGGCAATCACATTAAATTTTTATGATGTAAGTAATATCAATAAAGCTTGAATAGGCACAGATGTTGGTTGCTTCATATACCAGATAGTTTATCCTGGGTACTCAAGTTAAATAACAGTTTGGCTAACTTTGAGGAAACTATTTCATAGGTCCAAAGAAGAAGTATACAATCTTTCTGGAGAAAATATAGATACGATTTGAACATGTGAACAATATAGAATATATACTCTTTTGCCATTTATTTTACTAGCAGAGTTTTCACTTGTTGTCTAACTGGAATAATATACATATGGAACATAAAAAATACCAACCTCTGGTGTAATATTGATACTGTGTGCTACTAAGTCTATTTTTTTCTATCCCATTAAGCCTTTATATGGTTCAAATAGGCCTTATGCTAAGTAGTTTGTAAAGAATGAGGACATTTACAGATTTTGATCCTCTGTGCAAACATGTTAGAACATTTTGTTTAGTCACAAAATAGTGTGCATTTGATGGGTCCACGTACCAGGCACATGAGTCCCAACTGGCAAATTTGTGTGGGAGTGTGCATCTTTCATCTACGCACCTCATTCCAGGCCACTGTTTTCTCCGCTGATCCAATCCTCAATGAAGAGCTGCATGCACATTAATTACCTTGATGTCTGGACAGGAGACAACGTGTATTTTCTGTTTCTACCATAAATGCCACTCAATGAACCAGCCACTAGGTCATGCTCAAGTGCAATGGAACCTTGCTTTTCCCTCCCAAACCTTTAGCATCACCTTCACTGTAACTTCAGTGTCTCTCTGGCCAATGAAGTTGATTTACAAATACACTTACTGTGGTTGGTTTAAAGAAAATTTTATAGATGTAAATATACTGGACTTGCAAACATTTACAGGAGTAGGATCGTGAGGTAACTATGGAATTTATCTTTTTTCCCCTAAAATGTCTTTCACATTTTAAAAATTGCTTATTTTATAATTGTGGAATTAAAGAGTAAAAAGCCTTTTAATACTCATCTCCTCTGAAACCACCTAAGGGATTACATCACCAATATTTTCCCCTCATGAGGACAACAGCAGTTGAAATATAAGATTTTTTGTCTTTGTGCACTTTCACCAATAGACATTATAAGTTATATTCAGATTTCATTTAACTAGATGGTTTTTCAGGAGTATATTTCAGAGAAAAATAGAATACCATCTAATGAAGATGGTTGTATCCGAAAACAGATAAAAAACCTCATTTTCATACATTCAGTGTAAATATAAACTTTAATTGAAAAATATAATCAATAAAGTAAGTTATTAAAATGCTTCAGAACAAATAGCAGAAGCTTCTGGGAGATCTCTGTACAGAAGAAATTGTGGATTATTTTAAATCAGTTCCTGAGTCACCTGTATGAAAAAAGTCTTTCATATGGAGAAGATCAACAGACATATCAGACTGAAACATAAATCCATTTACTTAATATGTGTTTTTGTAGCTTTTCCTACCTCCTTTCTGGAAATGAAAGATGACATTTGCTTTTAAATGAGATTATTTCTGATTAATACTGTTAAATCAGGAAAATTATGCCTTAGCATTTTAAGCTTATTTGAAGTATGTTGCACATCTAAAATTAATGAGAGTCATTGGTTTAAACAGACATTACCTAAACCTGAGAAGTCTGTGTTTGTGGAATTTGATGAATATATGGAGAAATACATGTAGTGCAGCACTCTTTCCACTGATTTACTCAGGTCTATGGAATTACCTCACCTTGATGATTCTTTTTCTAGCAGCTTCCCTTTGAAAAATGGCCTTGCTTTGAGGCAATAGATGAATTGTAGCAGTGCCAATCTCTTCCAATGACTGCTGCCTCATTTTGTAGCTTGTACCAATCCTTTGTGACCTATCAACACTATGCCATTTTGCATGCAATCTTGGAAACAGAAGAAAAATGGATAAGCCAGTCAAAGCAGTGTTACATGTTCAAGGCATGGTACAGCACATACGCTCTAGACAAATTGTGGAAGAGGGAGCCAAGAAACAAGGGCCAGCTAGAAAATCAGGTATAAAGCTAGGTTTAGAAGGTAAATTTGCTGAATAACGATTTTAGGTTCTTTTCACTATACCATGCTAGTTCTGAGTTCTGACTAATTGTTATCAAACCTTATTTCTGACCTGCAGCTATTTAGCCAATGCATTGCTGAGCATCTGGCAATTGAATTAATGTACATTAGAAATCAAGGTGAGAAAACTATTAGGTAAAGTGGTGAGTTAATAATATTTTTATATATAGGCTTGTGGAAAATGAAACTTGCAGTTGGTATTTATCACTAAAAGCTTCCGTAAAGGCCCAGCTGGTTGCTAGGATTTACCATACAAGTAGTACTTGTCTGACTGCCAGGATTTGGTTAAGGAATGGCAGAACAGAGTTGCTACCCACAGTGAAATTTTACTGATCTGTGTTGGAGACTGCAGGGAAGGACTTTTAACACTTGAGGCCCATCCATTAAGGATGCTAGACACAGGACTACTGGAAAGATGATGCTGAGGATTAAACTTAGATCTGCAATAAAACTTTTCTCTGCCTGAGAGGTTTACCTCTTAGCTGTGACTAATAAGTCAAAGTTTATTAAGTCACTCTAAAGGGGATCCACAATGACAAACTGACTGTCGGCTGTGCAGTGAAATAAGGTAAAGAATAGCTTAAAAACTTTGAATACAGCAAATATTCTGTAGGCTTTCTTTCTATTCTCAATTACACTGTTTTCATTCTGCTTAACTTGGGGTCAGATGTTCATGGATTGAAGCAAAATTTTGCTTATGTTTTAAATTTAATCAGAATCTTATCTAAGATCTCAAATTGAGGTAGGATAAATCATGCTGTGTTAGTGCCCATATCCCTGAATCTACTAGAAATAGAGTTTAGCCTGAAAATTTAGTCTAGATGCAGTTGTTAGAGTCAGGTGAGATTAATGCCATTCATAATGTAATAACACATTTTTAATGAGCATCAAAGGTTTATTGCTATCACTTACTGGATTACAGCAGCCCAGATC
Source organism: Apus apus (assembly GCF_020740795.1). Classification (NCBI taxonomy): domain Eukaryota; kingdom Metazoa; phylum Chordata; class Aves; order Apodiformes; family Apodidae; genus Apus; species Apus apus. The sequence continues at coordinate 55,967,159 of NC_067285.1, read as the reverse complement.
ATGTTCTGCTGGTCCGAGACCTTAGAGATGAGGCTTTTTGTGTTTTGTTGTACACTCGATACTGAATGTATATGTGGTAATTCTTCAATACTGTCTGAGACTTATGTCTCACATTGTGTAATAGCTCCAGTGTTTTTCTTAGATTTACACAAATCACCCATTAATAAAGTTAGGAAAATACTTACAATAATTGATAGAACAATTTGAGAAGTGAAAGTCACATGAAATTAGTTGAAAATTACTGGCATAGATTTGTGACATGGGAACTACCTGCACACACCCCATAATTTGTTTAATGATAAAACAAATTGGGCTTGTGGGCTCATGACTTTCGCATGCAATGACCCTTCCGGTAAGAAACTACAATATTAGTACTGTGTTTAAACTGAAGCCTACAGATGACACGTTATGGTTGGGATGTATTTTCTTCAGGTTAATTATGGGACTTGTGGAGTAAATTGGTACTGTGTTACTAAGACCTTCAGGTTTTAGCCCAAACAGATTTGTTTTGGAAAAAATACACACTTTATTTGCTCTTTCTACAGCATTTCCTTGAGCCAATTACTGCAAACATTTCAAACTCAGTATTTATTTGCTAATACCATTATTCTAATTGCCTTTCTTAATGCACTCTTTTGCATTACAGCAGCATCAAGGTTAATTATGTTAATTTTTGCATTCAGTGTTCCAAAGCAACATGTAATAGGTACTCGAGAAACAGCAGATGTGTAGAATGTAACTCTTTTCACTCCCCATATGATTGTATGAGTACAACAGGGTACTCTAAATGCTTTGGCAAGGAACATGGTAAAAAAAATACCATTAACATTATTTGTTTTGAAATTGACACTGATCAGTTTTCAGGCTAACACCCAGAGTTATCTGTGTATCTCAGATAATCCAACACATACACAAATCAGCCTAAAATGTCTTTTCCTTCACCTCTGTTCTATCCATTTAATTTTTGGTAAAGGTGAAGAAAACATAGATAGAGAAAAAGAAATGAACTAAGGAATTTTGTTTATTATGATTGGACAGCTGCAGTTGGTCCACTAAGGATCACTTTATGTTTTATTTTGATTGAGGAGATACCAGTCTGCCAACCATAATTTGTACAATGCTGCTATTGCAGTTGAAAATAGTTGACCTTTTGCAGCTGACAGTGGTACTAATTAAGGTGTTATTGATTGGAAAAAATTTCCATCTGTGACATAATCAGTGGTTGTTTTTTGTTTTTGTTTCCGCATATTGATACGTTGCCAGTTTAATCACTTAACCTTTGTCAGGAATCATAGTGAGAGGTTTAATTCTAATCTTCCCATATTAAGTAAATGACATATTTAGTAAATATTGCTGAAGAATTCCACACATTTTCAAAGTTTACAATTTTGCTGAATCAGGATTATTATTTAATTTTCATAATCAGACTTAGTTGGAGAATGATTATTTGTCCAAACAATATATTTTTTAAATATTTTCTTAGGAAAAGAAAGGTCCTCTATTTTAAAATTTCTGTCTTAATCTTTTTGGATCTGCAGTCTTTGCCCCTTTTCTAGCCTTAGTATTAACTTTTTGTCCTGTAGCAAGACATAGTCATCCTATTAGTGTTCAGTTTGTTTCTCATTTCATGCCTGTTTTTCTATTTCAGAAGACCTATATGGAACAAAATTATACTCTCTTGTCTAAATCATCACTACGGAATCCAGTGATCACCTTTTTCTTTGTCTGTAGCTCTACAATTGATTTTAAGTATAAAAGAGAAAAGTGGAATGCCATTTTACAGCCATCATGTAGATTATGTCATGCATCTGGATTATGCAGATTTATGTTGTACTTGGTAATGCTTTCACTCAAACTAATGCCCGCCCATAAGTCTATTTAACTTAAGAAAAAAGCAAGCAATCTAACACTGGGTTTCAAAGAAGAAAGGAATATACTGGTTTTGATTTATAAAGGCCATATTTGCTGTTCCAACACCTTTTATCCTTTTCTGACTTTCTCCAAATAATAGGAACATGTGAGATAGAAGTGTTTCAAAGTCCATTTGTTTTTCATCAAACAAGCCCCAGAGCTGAAAAAAGAGTGGGATCTGGCCTTTCATGAAGCAACTTCATTAGCAACTTGGAAGGATTCTGGTTCTCAAGTTTGCCCAAATGAAGTTCAGAGTTATTAATTTCCTGGTCATGCTTCCCAAACCATTTAAACATACGTGATGCTTATGAAAAGTAATTGTTTTTTCGGGAAAAAGGACACAACAGGCATCGTATAAGATGCTCTGTAATGGGTTTTACTAATTGTCAGCGCTAAGGAAATCTTATGTTGCTCTAAAACAGTTATTTGAAAAAGACTGTAAACATTTGCAAAACAGAAGTATGCATTTCTCTATCCAGGCCTATTGAGAGTTAAAGCAAAAGTACTCTCAGGAATCAGAAACTCTTGAATCACTGCCCAACCCTGTAGTGTTTTTCTAGGAAAATGTATTTTTAAACCCCCAGTTTTTAAGGTGTTAATAAAGCTGGCTCATCCAATTTTTACTCCACTACTGAGTTTAGTGGAAGATTTGCTTGTTTTAATAGGATTTATACTTCACTATTTCATCAATAATGATTTTGTTTTAACTAAATCTTGAAGTACTTTCCAGTTTGTTTATTTTTTAAATTCCTAACTTTAGCAACATTCACACTAAGAACTGTGTGGTTTATATCACTGAATACTTCACAAAATAGTACAATTCAGATTATTTTAAAGAATTATAGCATGCACTTCTGTTTCTTTGTGTAGGATGCTAACTTTTTTCAAAATACTAGACTTATTCTTTACCTGAAATATTTACAATCAAACATTTTGGAGAATGAAATAGCGAAGAAGCACGTGACTTACAAATCCCATAATACATTTATTTCTAGTATTTCATCTATCAGGCATGGGACTATGTGGATTTCAGCATTGAAAAGTAACAAAATATTGAAGACCTAGAGAAGTGCCTCCTGTTCTTTGCAACATACAGCCTCTGTCTTTCCTGTGACTGTCAAATAGCTGTATTTCAACAATGGTGTGAATAATCAGCAAGAAAGCTATTAGCTTTAGTACCTTCTGGAGAAATACCCAAGGCTCTTTCTTCAGCATTGGCCAAGGCCATTTGATGAGGCATGTACTTAAGGAAGGAAGTACCTCCACTGATGTCTCTAAAAGCAAGCCTATATTTACTTGTTTAACAGAGCAGGCTTCCAAGGTAATGCTGGTGTATTTAGATTTCTAATTTGGATAATTTAGATATAGTCTGGTTTCAAGGTGCTTGTTCTGTGATGCTGTGAAACACTATATTTCAATACAATTATTTAAAGTGTGTATAGCTTGTAGAAATGGCTATATCCCGGTTTTAGAGATAACTGAAACAGAACCACTGTCCCTCACTATTGTCTGTGCAGAATTGCAATGTATTGGAAATAATTTTACAATTATACTTATTGATATTATGTCTCCTTCTCTGGAGACTTTCAAGACCTGTCTGGATGCTTTTCTGAGTGATCTGCCCTAGTTTGTGGTGCGGTTTTGTTTGTTTGTTTTTTGGTCCTGCTCTGGTAGTGGGGTTGGACTTGATGATCCTCAGAGGTCCCTTCCAACCCCTAATATTCTGTGATATTAGAAATTCTATTTTTATTGACTGTGCACTTAAAATTCTTCAAGTGCTAGGACAACATATCTTTCATCTCACTTGTGCTTGTTTTAAGAGATTATTTGCTATGATGCAAAAAGTAGAGCTGACACAGCAATCTAAAATCAGTGACATGCCAGCAGTTTTGCAATATGCTGGGTCTAGGTTTGCCAAGAAAGCACCAAAAAAATGCCATGCAGTGGTGAGATTTTAAAAGAGGGAAAGGCAGCTGTAGCTGGAAGCTTGCCAGAATGCTTTCTTCAGAGGACTGCATATGTCTTTGGATAGACTGATGTCCTTAGTTGCAGCATGTTGCAGGGAGCATGACCGACTCTGCAGTCTATTTTCAGTTTACTGTCATGTTTGTGCAATCCATGAGTTTTCAAAAGCGGCTATGATTAAACAGCAGCCTGCATATGTTTGTTCAGTTCATTGCAACTAATTCCATTGGGTTTTTGATGCAACATCTGTGACATTACATTAAAATTACTCATCTTTGCTTTTTCTTAAGAACATACTCTTAAGTCTAATTCTGTGATTTGTATTGTGTTTTTAAGTTTTGATGAAAGTGTTTTGCAGTCTTGACTTCTATATCAAACTACTGGGGAATAAAAGATGTATGGATCTATGTCTTAACAATCTAAAATAATTATTCACACCATCATTTAATTTAGTCTCTAGCACTCAAAGAATTCTGCAATAATGACTGGTTTGGATAAGAGCTCTGAATTTTGTCTGCAAAATTTTGAAGAGGGATCTGATCAAAAATAGCACTTACTAAGAAGGCAGGTTAGCTGTGATTGAGAGGGCAATGAAAATGCAATGACATATCAGTAAGATATTCTTTACAGGTAATAATGGTTATATACTGCACTGTTTCTGTGTGGGGAAAAAGATGTCATGAGATTGACTGCAATAGTGGCTTATAAATTAGACTGGAGACAAAGGGTTTAATTATCCATTAGCAAGAAATTGATGGGCTGGTTTTGCTTTCAAGCAACAACATGGTGTTCTCTTTGTTTTCCTGTCTGATTACACAGGTATACTTCTTAAATGTTGATTCTGTGCTGGCTGGACGCTGTCACAGGTCATGTAGTTGAAAAGCCATGGAGATCCTGACAACTTATTTCTTCATTGTGGATGGTGGATATTGGCAACATAGATAAGAAGTAATAATGACTGCCACTGAGACATTACATAGGAATAGTGAAAAATAAGTTAGATTCAATGAGACAACTCAGAATAAAAAAGAAGTTAATGATAACTAGAGTAAATCAAATTCCTGTACTGGATTTGATCATCTTTAGTGAACAGAAACAATCCTCTATTATGTGCTTCTGTTCCAGAAGTACCTTTTATTATCTGTCTGACTAACACTGTGCATGTCCCCTTTGGGACCACATGTCTCAGTGAGCAGAATGCAGAGTACAACAGTAGTTGATGGTGGTCATTCAATCCAGAAGTTTTTTAATGGACCTCTACCAACATCCCAAAACAGTGTATGCACTGGAAATATCTACACTTCTAAACCCGCAAATATGAGAAAAAACCTAGGAATGATGGGAGTGCTCCCTATTGCCATTAGATCTATTACCATTCATTGTTGCCCACCCAGTTTTCACTGTGCACTTGACAATTTCTTGTTAGAATTCACAGAACTATATGCAAGAAGCAAAACCACAGATCACTAGGATATTTGTTAGGAAATGAGACTCTTGAATAAGAAATGTGATTCATACTATCTTCTAGTGATATATTATCTTGACCTCTGCATATGCTTTTGCCAATTTTATGAGAGAGCAACATTAAATTGAGTGGGTGGTGTAAGCTAGGAAGGATTATACAGGCCAGAGGGAACAGATCCTATTACTGTTGCATTCCAGATATTTTTAATTTCAGGGTTTTAATAGGACAATAGTTTTGGAATAGTATACAGTGCTTGTTTACAGGACTTAGTTGACTTCACTGAAACATATGTTTAATTTTCCCTCTTTTTAATAAAGATTTTTGTTTCTTCATCCCAGTTTCTCTAAAGTGGCCCCAGATCTGTGAAGTGAGTTATGCATAGGGTGTGTTGGAAGACCCACATAGTATGTATGAGGAGTCTTCCATCTGATGCCTTTCAAAACAGGTTCTTCCACAGAAGTGTGGTGGTTTGTGGGAAGAGAGGATGGTGAAAGGAAGCTGGCAGACATATTCACATGGAATATATTAAGCACATTCCAGTCAGTCCTCTGGGTTTCCCCAATAGCTTGAACCTCTGCATCTGACTCACTTGGTTATATAACCTCTTACTGCTCCTCCTTTTTTCCTCTTGATGATCCTTTTCCTTCATCATGTCTTTTCCCACACAATTTCTGCTTCCATAATACGCTTAATCTTTCTAGTAGTTGAAAGTAATGTTCATAGACACTTAGTCCTTTGTCCTTACTCTCTACTGTTTCCTCAACAGAATTTCAGCATATTCATATGTTAATGGATAGCTATGCAGTTCTTTTATGTTAAATGTCTTACCACACATGTGACAGCTGATTCTTGAATTATCTTAGAGTATTAAGTATTATAAACTGTCATAGGCTTCCCTTTTGCATTTTGGGTTGAACTCAGATATTCCTGGATTCCTTCCCTGCATCTCTATTGCGAGGCTTTTCTAAGAATATTGAATATACATACTGAAGGGGAACTAGTCCAAAAGAAACTGCTGCTCATAGCAGCAGTATGGAAATAACCAACACCTAATCGGCATTGTTAGCTGCTGTCACAGTTTGACTCAGGATCAGCAATTACATGGGCGACAAGGCTCTCAATCCCCTCCCCTTCCCACCCAGGTAGGGAGAGGAGAGAAAATAAGGAGAGAGGCTTTCTGTATTTTAAACTAAACTAGACAGCTTTAATTAAATACTAAGGATAAAAGAAACTATGTACAAATATACACAAGTATGCGCAGGAATGTACAAAAGCCTTGTCACCTCCCCCCACCCCAGAATCTCCCCTGGCATCTCCTGAGCTGTGAGCAGTTCTGAAATGTTCTGGAGCTGCTGGAGAGAACAGCAGAACAGACAGGAGCTGAGGGGAGAGTTGTGAGGGTCAGGAATGCATGGGCCTAGTGATCAAAGGCGATGGATAGATGGAGTCCTTCCCGGACGCCGGCCCTGGACAGAAAAGAAGAGGAAAAAGGGACTTGACTTCCCTGATACCTGAATTTATACCAAGAGTGACGTATATAGGGGATGGAATAATCACTTTGGCCAATTTTGCCATCTGTCTAGTACACTCCTCCCTACAGGAGGGTTGGAGATTCAACTCTTCTGCTCCTTTAGTGTCCAAAGCAACTGATCTGACAAGTGGAGCAAAGTGTCCATGGTCTCTCAGCAGTAGCTATAAACATTCAGGTGTTATCAGTCCACTGGCTGGAAAACTTGCTGTTAGTATCAGCAAATGTGCTGCTTAAAAGAGAGTTCATTGAAGAAAAAAAAAATCAGTAAAAAGAAATTTGGCTTCATCCTGGCTCAAACCAGCCTTGCTTTGTTTTCCAAATATTATTAAGAAAGATCAACAGCTCTGAAGAAACAAGTTGGTCTTTGCTCATGCTACCTTGAACATCTACTAAGTCACAGGAAGTGCAGCGAAGACTTTCCAGATGACCAAGAGTCAGTTGCATCTTCAGTTTTGGTGGAAGCAACTATCTCTTTCAGGGCAAACTAGAGGAAAAATACCACTGCTTATGGCAGCTGGAACAGAAGGAAAGAATGTCAGAGGTGAATGACTAAGGGGGAAAGAGAGAGAAGGAAATCACTGAAAACTGGCAGGGAGCAATGCTTCATGAGGGTGGCCCTAGGAATCTTCACTACTGGTACTGTGTATATTTCCAGTGCCAATTGCTACCCACTAATATTGCTGTCTGTGACAGTCTGGCCGAGGATGAGGAGACTCAAATTCTTGTTACACAGTGATCTCTTATATACCCCATTGTATTGTCCACACAAGGCCCTAGTCATCTACTAGAGGCTTTATTATGATGTAGTAGAGTCCCTTTCATTAATAACATTATAGTCTTTTGAGAAATGGAGGTACATAGAGACAAAAAGGTGTTAGAGACAGATAGTAAAACCAAATGGAGCCTTGCTCCATGTGGTTGTAGGTGATACTAATAAACTAATAAAGCCTAGTGGTATGGAAACCAGTTCAAGCCAGTAAACATGGGCCTGAATTTTGACACAGCTACTAAAAGAACTGGAACTGTAGCCAAGAAGACCCTTTAATGACTCATTTTAGACTCAGTCATAAACTTTGGACACAAAACAATTTCCTATTTTTTTTCTTCATAGTTCTCTTTAAGAGTATTCAAATAGAAGTTTTGGAGCATTGGTACCTTATGTTGGCAGCTGTCTACCTTAAGATTTATGGTTCAAACCAAGCCCAGATAAATGTAAGTGGTAGTTTCTGCTTAGCAGTGTTTTAATTTTAGACTCCTTTAGAAGTGACCAAGAAAGAGGACATTTGTAAGAGGGGAAATCTGAATAGTTCAACATCTTTGTTCCAAATTTGATGGAAAAAAAGAAGCACCAAGAATACATTTTGATTTTGTGCTTAACTACAATGAATTAGAATTCTCAGTGAGAAGACCTTTCTGAAATGTCAATTTTTATAAAAACATTATTTGTTAAATTATTTGAAAACTCAGCTCCTTAATTAAAAATATGCTTTTCTTATATTCAAATAAAGCAAAATGACCTATCCTTACGGAATTTCTGCTACAGTTTTCAATTAAGTTAAAACAATATCTCCAAAGGGGGAAAACAAGGTCTGACTCATTTATGGGTACTGGCATGCTAGCCAAAATGTTGGGGTGTTACAAAATTTTCAAAGAGTGTTATTTATTTAATATTTTAAAAAATCATTTTTATACCAGTAAAAACCTGACGTATTAAATGTTTGGCCGTTGGCATGGAAAAAAGTCTGTTCTGCAATTACATTCACTTAATATTATTAATATGTTCTAGCTTTGAATAGAAGAGCTCTTGAATATTTTTAAAAGATAGAGTTCTAAAAGTACTTATTGGGATGCTAGCACTGTGAAGCAGGTATGTACTTACTGTAACCTTGATGACATACATTTTAGAAAGCCTAAAATCTGTCTATTAAAATATTGCTACTAGACCACCAGATTTTTTAGTGGGTGTCTTAGGGTCTCATCACATTTACAAATTAGCACTAGAGGCCCTGTTATGCTAGTGTAATGGTGTTTACTTTTCCTGAACTGCTGTGAAAAGTGGAACTGTATTTGTCCTTGTCATTCATGAGGCAGTCATCTGTTAATAGAGAAAACAGAGGTCACCCTTGGGAAGGAACATAATAAAAGCTTGTAGTGAGGACAGATTTGGAGGTTGGTGATGCTGAAAGTTAACTCTTTTAACTACATGTTTGCATTTACATTGAAGCTTTATAAAACAGAGCAGTGTCTTCCTATTACCATCTCAGGCTTTAGGATTACTTTGTTTCTTCAAAGGTCCAATTTTAGAACTGTTACTTCATCAGCAGATTAAGGGTTATACTTGTAAATATCCAAATAACAGGCTCTCAGAGAATAAGTGCTATCATTTGATAAAGTATTTCTTATGCAAAAAAGTGGTTACCTTAAGAAGTCAAATCAGCGCTACCGTAACCTAAACAGTTAAGGTTTAGTTTTTCTAACCTGACACTTGGAGGCCAGCACTTACCTCTGTAAATGGCACAAATGAAACCAATGCATGTCTAGCAAAAATGTACAACTTTGAACAAGCCACAGTAGGAGATTTAAAGTTTTATTTGCAAATGATGTAATAAAAAGTTTTCTTTCTAAATTCTTTAAAGTCGTTGTCTCTTGAGTTTAGTATAGGTATATTAATAAAGATTTGGAACTAGATGATCTTTAAGGTCCCTTCCAACCCAAACCACTATATGATTCTATGATTAACAAGTATATACTGGAGAAGAGACTGTCAAAACTAAAACAAAGTTTCATAAAGATCTCCCATGAGAGGCCAGTGGGAAATTGGTTGCCATTTCCTGTGACTGTTACTCCACTTTGCTTTTTCTGTTTCCTTCATTATAAAACAGTTTCAAATATTTTCATTAGTAGGCATAGGAGATCCTACTGCTTCTGCTGGTAGACAGGCTCAGCAATCCAGTGTTAAAAGTATTAAAAATTATTTCAAAGATTTGGGAAGTTTTTCATAGTATGTAACAGAAACAAGAGCTCTCAGTATGTATCTTGGATGACCAGAGGAAGGTGATCCATACCAAACCAGTTACTGAGTAGGCCTCTGACATAATAAACACTCAAGTTTGAGCCAAATTCTGAACGAAAACATGAGCATCAGTTTGAGGTTCTTTGAACCAGAGTGCTCCCATGCTACTAGACCATAGAGTTTGTTTCTTTTTTCTGTATCCTAATGAGCATTCGCTTTGTCACAAAAAAAAGTGAAATTTTGTTAGGCAGGACTGATTTGGTGTCCCCGTAGTTAGGATGTTCTTCTGCAAAATCTGTTAGGTTCTTGCTTCAAATTGAATAAAGCAGAAAGTAAAATCTGTGTGTCCCACATCCTGTCTTAGTGCCATAATCTCCAGTAGAGGTGCAAAGTCAAGGTTTCTGCTCTTAGATTTGACTGGAAGTTTCTGGACAGGATAGAATTTCCTGGTAAAAGCCTGGTACATTTTTTGGTATGTTGTTTAGGTGCATGGATATTCTGAATTAGAAAACCAAAATTTATGGAAGGTGAGGAGAAAGGAGAAGAGGAAAAAAGAACTCTTGAGTGGTTCTATGCAGTATTTATCTCTCAGTATGTTTATTTAGAGCATTTGCCCTAGTGAGCATGCTGCGTTCTTCACCATGGCAACTCACTAGTCCTCACTAGTCTCACTAGGAGATTGCACCCTACTTTGTGTGGTGCTTCCAGGTGTCATGTTTCAGAGAACATAACTTGGCCTGGCTATAGGAGTAGAGGAAGGAAGTTTTGAGATTTGCCAATGTTTAGTTTTATTTAAAATCTGAACCTCTCTGGCGTGATGAAAATATTCCTGTAACATACTAGTGGTGATAGTCAGGAAGAACGTAGTGGTTCAGGCTTTCAGGGCAACCTGGTTTTATACCTTGAAATAGCTGCCAAAACTTGGCAGGAACATTTGACATTTCAGTTAAATTACTACTGGCTTCTCATCTTAGTGCCAAAAATTCTAGAGTGCTTTCCCAAATGGAGATGAGAAAATTTACAGACTACTGTTCTTGAGACTTTTTTCTCCTGTAAGATTATAGGACTGACTCTCATCACTTGTGGCCTCTTGATTAGAAGAAATTGGACTTTGGCAATTTTACTTTTCCTCTTTCTTGGACTGCTGGTTGTTTTGCATGCTTGCACGGGTTATTCGCTGGAGGTTAGTACAGTAGGTTATTTTGTTGCCCAGTGCCTGTACACCAGGGGTGGCCAAACTTTTTTGACACGTTGGCTGCACTGTGATTTACAGATTAAGGCTCTGGTCTGCACCGGTGCCAGCAAGGCTGCTGTTTTCTCTCCCTGACACATTGCAGTGCTTTAAATCGCAAACTCTTTGCTTACGCTTTCTGTCCTGCTATAGTTCTTATCCCACATTTCCTTTTGGTGCAAAACACCCCATTATTTCTGCTTTGTGCTGGGCTCCAGTCCTATCTCTGTCTCAAGTAACTTGTGAAAATGACAGAACAAATAGAAGCAGCTGGCTGTGGCCTACCTGGCTTGCAAAGGGGCCACAGAAGGAACCATTTCTGCTGCAGTATGGAGTACAAAACTGGGCCAGATGTTGTCCTTAGGTTGGAGTGTGGCCATCCACGAGGACTGTTCAAAACAGGTGGTCTCAAAGGAATACATTTGTGTTTTTCTCTAAAAGATTGCATAGAGGGATGGGCTTACATTTCACATACAAAAAAAAATAATGTAAAAACCCCAAACATGTGGAAGCATTGGCATGTCTGTGCATGCATCTTTAAGTTTTCTTGAAAGAAAATCTGACATAAGAAAACCTGAAATGAGAGGATAAATATCTTAATGTTTCTTTCCTTAGTTTTACTCAGTAGTACTAAATTCTCAGTACAGAGAACAGTTCCAAGTAGTACTCTTCTCAGTTCAGAACAAAGGGTCCATCTGGTCTAGTATTCATCTATCAACACAAGCAATTATTTAAACAATATTTGGTTTTGTCAGCCATAAGATAGTGACTAGGGAAGAGTAGGAGCCGAAACAGTAGGAACATTTGTGATCCCTCTAATAATTTTTCAGCCACCAATAAGTTTTAGCTCATGGGATTTTGTGACCCTGATGTGACTTTTTAGATACTTGCAAAAGATCTTTTGCTTAGGTATTTAGCCAGTCTTCCTTTAGGTCCATGAAAACATTTTACATTCACATCTCTTGGCAAGGAATTGTATAGAATTACTACTTCTAGCTTAAAAAAATAACCACTTTTTGTTTTTTTGATTGGTTGGTTCTTTTGAACCTGGCTCCTACTAACTTTTTTTTTTTTTTTCCCCCAAAAAAACCTTATCTATCTGACATTTGTGATTAAATAGAGGCTGGCTTTTAATTTACTTTATTTTGATTGTCTCAAAGGCCAAGGAGGACTGTGGGCTATGCTCAATACATTGCCATAATTTCTCTTGGCAATTTTACTTAACTTATCCCTAACCTTTCAGAATTAATCTAAATGAACCTGTAATGAAATTAAAGCTACGACAGAGGTTTGTAATCTAAATGAACCTGTAATGAAATTAAAGCTACGACAGAGGTTTGTAGGAACTAATTAATGGATTTTTAAAAGTTTCACAAAACATACGGGGAAGAATTTGTTATTAAATCACTTAACCTCTTGCTGAAGTTGAATAGAGAGAATAAGAAATTTTTGCTGGTTCCAGATACCATTTTTGGTTCTTCTGAATGAAAAATGAGTAGAGTGTGAGTATAGGCCCAAAAGAGACCAGTTAGCACCATTAAGGCCCATTATTGCAGGCAGAGCCCAGCCATATTGCATGCACAGTATGGCTGATGCACAAAACACTTTGGTAGAGGTAACTCTGCAAAGACATTTTTGGTTTAAGTGAATTAGGAAAGAGTGAACTGATTTAGAAAAACAAACAAACCCAGTCTGTTGTTTCAATATGTTTACAGACTGATTCCAAGCCTTTTTCAAATGTTTGCATTGATTCAGAATTGTTTCTTTATTTTTTGCTCTGTTCCTTCTGTTTGTGTCTGTTGTACTGCTCTGGTGGTCTTATGTTGGTGGTAAGAAGCAGTGTAAGATCTGCCATCGTGTCTGTCAGCCACTGCTTCTTTAGTGTTCCTGCTGAGCTCCTGGTGTCTTTACAGTCACTTCAGAAACTGTAGTAAAGTTGCTTAAATGGCTTAAGCTTCCACCCAGTCTGAAATTTAACCTAAAATTTCTACTAGCTTGAAGTTTGCCTGGTTATAACCCAGAATAGGATTGCCTCCTCCAACAAGCAAAAAAAAAATCCCTTCAAAATGTTGTCAATGGCTCATTTGAAAGAAGGTGGTGGCAGGAGTTAGAAAACCAAAGGCACCAACCTACAAGTAGTTATGCTTATTGTTAGGTATTGAAGTTAAAAAATGGTTTATGTTTTTTAATTTTCTTTTGTGCATCTCTCTGCTTGAATTAAGGTTTAGGACTGCTCCAGATGTCTCTGCAGGGCCTTAAGGCATAAAAAACTTTGAGACTTCAAATAAAGGTTTAAACCATTTTGTAGAGTGAAGTTTGCTTAATATTCAATCTATCCCCATTAAAAAAGGGTCCCTGGCTTCAGCTTATCATGTGGTCAAAACCACAAAGAATCAGCAGATAAGTAGTAACTTTTGGGCACATTAGAAAGGGACATGCTCATCTTAAAAATGACTGTCCTGTAATTGTACTTGTTTGGAAGTCCTATTTTATGAATAGTACAAAATATTTTTTTTTCAGTAGAATAATTTAAAGACATATCCACTGCATCTAATGTGCAGAGGCATCTGAAATTCATCCAGGAGAACACATGGGTGAATCAAATATCTGGAAGGCTAATAAAGACTCCAGGAGGTCCTGAAATTTAAAAGAAATACCAGAAGAACTGTAAACAATAAGTGTTTAACAACTGCTGACTTAAAGCTACTGAAGATATAATAAGTTTAAATTTACTTTTAGGAATGATAAAGTGTAGAAGGTCTGGCTTTGATGTATGGCCAGAACCACCAGTATGATAATTCCTGCCACTTTGATGTGGGCTACCAGTTTTGGAATTCTGTGTGGTTTTAGTCAACCCAGTTTCTGCCAGGGCCAAAACTGGAGAGGAAATGTGCTATCCATAAAAGTCAACCACAGAAAAAGTCAACCACAGGAAAACTAGTCAAATCCCATTAAGAGTCTCAACTGAAGCCATGAATGTCAGTACACGTAGCATGAAATTACATCCTTGACATGATTTGTTGGGCCTAAATGTAGTACTCCACCAGGATTTGTAGCAAGTTCTCCCAAATGCTACACAAGATGATGGCCCCTAACACATTGTTTAGTTTGCTCATGCTGAGCTAAGGTATCCAAAGCAGCCATCTTAATGAAGCCTGTTATCATTTTGATAGGAGAAAAACAGTGGTTAGGGTTCCAGTCATTTGTCTTCAATTATTCTTTCTTTAGACCTATGGTGGGCCACAAGAAGTAATACAAGGGGAAAAAAATTGTTATAAAAATGTGTGCTTTGCAGCATTGTTATTTTAAAGTTTCTACAAAGGTCATTCTTGAAACATACAGCACACTGAGAAACTCGGCCTTGACTTTCTTATAGAAGTCTGTGATCATGGATACTAGTCAGAGGAATTCTGAGTCCTGAGTAACCGTACAATTTAAAATGCAATACAGTAAATTAAAGAACATTCAATAATGCTTGTGTGAAGCTGCTTCAGAACTGGCAGTTACATCTAAAGAAAGAGAATCCACAGTCATAATTGAAAGTTCTCTGAAATTACCATCTCAGTGTGCAGCAATAGCCAAATAAAAGCTGATAAATTGCTGGAATTATCCACAAGGCTACTGAGAACAGGGTAGAGAGCCTAATTATGTAAAACATGCTGTGTACTGTGTGTATTTCTGATTCTTGCAATTCAGGAAACAATAGTGGAGGTAAAGAAGGTTCACACAGACATACAGAATGGTAGGGGTTGGAAGGGACTTCTGGAGATCATCTAGTCCAGCCCCCCTGCTGGAGCAGGATCCCTTAGAGCAGATTACACAGGAACATGTCCAGCTGGGTTTTGAATGTCTCCAGAGATGGAGGCTCCACAGCCTCCCTGGGGAGCTTCTTCCAGTGCTCTGTTACCCTCACAGTAAAGAATTATTTTCTTATATTTAGGTTAAATCTCCTTGTGACCATTGCCCCTTGTTCTGTCACTGGACACGAATGAGAAGAGTCTGGCCCCATCCTCCTGACACCTGCCCTTTAGATATTTGTAAACATTGATGAGATCCCCCCTCAGCCTCATTTTCTCTAAGCTAAACAGATCCAGCTCTCTCAGCCTTACCTCATAGGGTAGATGCTCCATTCCCTTAATCATCTTAGTGATCTTGTGCTGGAGTGTCTCCAGTGGTTCCTTGTCCTTCTTGAACTGGGGAGCCCAGAACTGCACACAGTACTCCAGGTGAGGCCTCACCAGGGCAGAGTAGAGGGGGAGGATAACCTTCCTCAACCTGTTGGAAGGTTCATAGGGGGACAACAAATGGTAATGGCAGTGCAACATCTGCCTTATGAACGGCAACTGAAAGGGCTGGCTGAAGGTGGTATCCAGGGTGGATGTAAATGTTAATTAGCTGCTATCATGGCAGTGTCAGAATTAGAAAGCAGTTGTTGAGACTAACTAAAATAGATAATCCTTTCTTAAAAGGCAGATAGCTGATTTTGGTATGTGTTGCCACAAAAGACTGTGGAGACAGCATCAGTGGTTTCAAAAGGGTTTAAATGAATCCATGAATGTCTGGTCTATAAGCAGACACTAACAAAATGGGCAGGGAGGTACTGTCATATCCCTAATCTGGAGATGTTGATTATTGAAGAACAGGAAAATGAGCCCAGATAAAGACCAGGCTCATGTATTCTCCCTAGATGGCATCTCCATCTCCTGTTGCCACTGTTCAGGGTCTCAGGCTAAGATGGACCATGGGTCTGACCTAATATGACATTTCCTATGTTCTTATATTTTTTAATGTAAATGTTAGTAATCAACAATGGGAAACCTGCAATAATGCATTACAACTTGTAGGCACTGTGGTTAAATTACGGATTTCCTCAAATTAATGTTTTGAAGAATTTAGATTGCTAACCTGAGTGTTCCTTATATATCAAATAACTGAAACTGAAAAGAGTTTTCAGAAGAACCCATGGTGTCACTTGGTAATTATTGATAATATTTGCTATAGAGCACTGGTGATTTGCAGCAAATAAGTCATTCCTATTGCATCCACTTGCCACTTTTAGTTGCTTTTTTATTATTACCCTTAAGTAAAGAGAAGAAATATGTTCACAGAATAAAAGAGTAGCTTTGGTTGTTCTTGTAATTCCAAAGTTGGAGGCGAAAAAGCATTTGTTTATTTGAACTCCTAACCTTTTGCCCTGGAATTCTTGTTTCGGGGAGTTTCATGAGTATTCTGGCTTCAGACATGTCAGAAATATCACTGAGATAGTCTCTCTTTCAGATATTTGATACTTCCGCTTCCAACTGAGATGAGAAAGTGTGGAAAAGTGTGATTTTTTGCTTTTTCATTGCAGCTAACCAAACTCTTTCAAAGTTTGGAAACAAAACCTAGTTTTCACACAGCTTTGTGGCATTAGAATAACTGGCATTATACATATTTTAAAGTCCTAGTCCAGGTAATGCTAGAGGCTTAGCATTTTTCTTTTATCCAGACTAACTTGTTAGTCTTTAGTAATGGAGACCTGCAGTTGCCTTACATGATGTACTAAATCACATCTGCTGGTGTTTGTATTTGTAAATGTTTTATGGAATTTCTCTAAGGCAGTAATTCAGAAGATGGTTTTACAATTCAGCCAGTAATTGCCAGCATGACATCTTTGTCTGTTGTAAGGAACTTCTTTGACTTCATGGGGTTTGTACTGGGCTTTAAATAAGCTAACTCAATTTTTAATTTATAAAGACTAGCTTACTTCACCTGCAAGTGTCCCATAGAAACCTTATGAACTAAATATCACAGACAGAGTTTGTGGATGGTAGAATATGGACATTATGATAGTATCTAATCATTAGTGCCTCAAAGCATGTGAATATGTTTCTAAAAGGCTTGTACTGTGGTGTCAAGATATTTTCAAAAATTATATACTGTGGCAATAATGAAATTGAATATTACCATTTATCATATGCATTTTGCCTTGTGGCACTGCTTGCCTTACAGCACTGCTGGTATTCTCTGATCATGATGTGCAAAAGCCTACCTTGACTTCACTATTCAGATGCATATATTTTTAATATTTGAACTTCATTGTCCTATCTTTTGATTTATTGAGGTGTTTATTCATGAGAAGCAAAAGGGATAAGATGTCTCTACTATATGCAATCATTGAATTCCTAATTTAAAGCATTTCTGTATCTAAATTTTCAGTTTGAGGTTTCTGGTAGAGAAGTAGTTCCCAAAAAGAAGCAAGTTAGTTTCTAATTAAAAAAAAAAAAAAAAAGGAAAAAAGAAAAGAAAAAGAAAAAAAAAGACTTACATCTTTTAGGGGGAGGAATAATTTGAAAGCATTAAAGGAAGAGTAGTTATTTCGTAGTTATTTCGTAGCATTAAAATAATGAAAAGCTGTATGGTTCTTTTATTTTCTCCTAAAAGAAGCTTTTCCCTTTTTCTCCCAATTACAAGAAACTGTGATTTTCTTCTGATGGAGCAAATCATTAAATTCCCCATTCAAACATGGGGTGATTCTTAATCACAACCTTTTCATGCATTGACACAGAAAGTGGAAATTTGTTTTACATGGTACTTTGACAAGCCAGTGTTTAAAATATTTTTATTTGGTTTGTATACAAAGATCATTTTCAAAGAAAGTTGGGGAGTTTTCTCAGCTGAACTATCATCTGCAGGTTTTTTTTCCCTTTTTTCAATACTCCCAACAGAGTGCTGATCTTTCTGGAGGTAATCCAGTATATGCCTGGAAGAGATTAAGGTAGTCTGCAGCAGTGGGAGATATTTCATCAGAATTTATTACTGTTCAAAGCCACCATAATGATTTCCGCTTAAGTCTTTAGTGTTAAAACGCATGAAACTTGCTAATACCGTGACAAGTTAGAAATGTTGTAGATGTTTTTCATGCTGTATTGCAAGAGACACCACAAAGAACCAGCAGCTGAAAATTCAGCTAACATGCCTTAATCTTTTGTCATGTTCAAGCCAGGTCATTATTTGTGTTGTGCAAGATAGACTACAGATCTGCACACCTTCTGCTGCTGTCAGTTAGCATAGCTTAACATAATTGAGTGGGCTTTCTCAGTTCTTCACCTAAGGGCAAGGCTCAATATTAGATATCAAGGAAGGAGCTCAAGACAGCAACCCGGTTATAAGATTGTGAGCAATGAAAGCTTTTTCTTTCTGTTTTGTTTTGTTTTAATAATAAAAAACAACAACCCAAACATTAGAAAGCAACATTTGGAAAAAAAAACCAAACAACAGCAAAACAGACACACACAAAAACATTAGAAAGCAAAGGGTCTTGACACAGATAGCTGTTACATTCAGGTCACCACTAAATATTTGTACTTTACTTTAGGAGTGTGGTCCAGCTTCTAAAACTGCTTCCTGAGCATAGTGAGAGGAAGTAAAAGGTATTTAAGCTTTTATCAATCAGTACAGCAAAAAACTTTGGAAAGGCCACAATAGTGCTGAATTCTTTTTGATGAAAGCACCTTATTTCTTCTCACCTCCAAAGGGTGACTCGAAGGTAACTATGTAAAATACACTTTTGTTTAATACACTTTTACTCAGAGCTTATGCAGTGTTCCTTGACTTGGATAAAAATTTTTCCTCTTCTGTATCTATGGGTAAAACAGCTTAGGTCTGTGCTTCCAAAGCTAGATTGTTACTGGTTCATAGTGGTTCATATTCTTATGAGAACTTTCATATTTTACGTGCTAGGCGAAAGTCTTTAGCCACCAGGGTGTTGTATATTTTGATGAAGATAGGTATTTCTTCCTGTCCAGCTTTGGTCATAAATTTTATAAAGAGTTTGAAATATCTTCTGCCTGTTCTATCAAACCAATATACAGTGTCTGTACCAGGATTTTCAGTATCACTACTCCACTAGCCTACAAACTAGCCATCCTTTTATGTCTATAATGCTCTCTCCTGTTTCTGTTGGGAAGTTGCAGATAAAGTATGAGATGTCCTACAGATTAAAAAAAGTAGGCCATTTCTATTTTGGCAGTTGTTTTTAAAAGATTCTGTAACACCAGATTGCGAGTTCCAGTGTGAGTATGTAGTTATTTAGTTAAAAGGGAGTATACTGATAATTCCTGGAATTAAGAAATAAGTTCACACACACCAAACACGCAGGTTTGCAGGTGCTTTTTAATGAACAAGCTAATTGATTATCATTAGAGCTCCTTCTGCATTAGAGTGTATCATTTGGAGAACATGCTGTGGAGTGATTTGGTCTAGGCTTTTACATTTATTTAGTACCTGCAAAGTGAACTGTCTAACTCTCTCAGTTTGACTTCTTTTGCTGCCTATGGGGATCACATGCATTTATAGCTGAGCCTTAGCCCCATTAAAGCAGCAGGAAGGCTACAGATCAGATTCTAACTTCTAGATCTGGAGGAAGTCAAACTTCACCAAGTTATCAGGAAAGAAAAAGACCTTTAAAAAGATAGTAACAGGAGTCACCACTGCCATGCCGTGTATCACTTTAGCTATCATTCATGTTTGTCTCTACTTCTGTGTTTTGTTTTTTGTGTTTAATTCAACTAATGCTGAACTCAGTGGGACTTAGCACTGGCAGTAGAAAAGGCCTCTTTTTGACAGCGCTTCAGGATCTCTCCCAATGTAGCAGTAACATTCTAGCTTCGGGAATGTTAGGAAGATACCACCCCTGACTGTCATTTGTGGAAAGGTAGCACATTATACAAGAGAGTCATCAGCAATCATTTAGAAAGCTGACTGCTGATTCTAATTCAGAGGGTTTTGTTGTCTCATTTTGAATGAAATTAGTTTTCTGTGTACCCACTGTGAACCAAGAGGAATGCTGGCACGTAATTGACTCAAATAATGAGAGAGCACAAACATTCAATATGCATTTCAGTCTTTTGATAGAGTATTAATGAACTTGTAATGGATATTTTTCTGGAATTTTTGCTGGTCAATAACTTTAGAGAAAATATTTTTCATATAAATTATTATAAACACAGTCATTTATAGTGATACAGTAACAAATGTTATGCTGTCTCCTAGTGTGTCATCTTCAAAGAACAGACTATTTGCAACTGGGTCTTTGTCATTCCTGTCTGTTGTTGGTAGTTTCAAAAGTATGAACTCATTGAAACCAATTTTAGGAACCGCTGCGGAAACCTGTGAAAATCAAGCCTCTTTCAATTGTGTTCTAAACAGGGATGTAGAAACTGAGGAACTCAGGTTTGTGTTGAAAATAACCATTCTGTTCTTTGCAGTTGGTTACGTAGCTGAATACAGCTATTTCTCTTAAGATCATGTAACAGAGTAATTCTTTATATCAGGCATCAGCTAATTCAGGCGAGTGGTCAGATGGAGACTGAGTGAAATTGTGAGGCCAACCTCTGTGTCCTTCATATTATAATTTTTAAGATGTGAATTGGATGTTTGGGTCTCCTGACTGAACCAAGCTCTTGTAAACTATGCTTGAAGGAAACATTAAGTCTCAACTGAAAGTCAGTCTGAAAGACCAGTGAAGGGTGATGATACTATAATTTACCATCTTTATTCATTAATGGTTTCCTACAGGATAACCAAAATATTTGAAAATCATTTAGTAGAAATTCTGTTCTTTCTCAGACATACATGACGGGAAGAATGTTCTCATAAACAAGGAATTGCTGTCTGTTTCTTCATCCTAAAATGATATTCAGTGATGAATATCTTCTTTTTCTTGGCTTAAGTCTTCTCCAAATCTGTATTAACTCTGATATATTTTTACTGGATTCTGTCTATTCTAATGAATTCTTCAAGTGCCACAAAACCAGGCTTTAATGGACAAATATTTTGAACCTGCTAATAACAGGCTTATGCCTTATACATTTCCAGTGCTTACTCACTATAGAGAAAAACAATAACTGAGAATATTAAATTTTAGATTGCCTAAGAATAGTTTTCTTATACTTCAGGAATGTTCTATTGCAATACAAGCTGCAATGTTCTATTGCAATGTAGGTTGTAATAAAGAAAATAAATAAATAAAATAATTATCAGGTTTTTAAAGGGAGGTTTTTATATTAGGATTCACCTACCTTGCCATCTTTTCCAGAAAAAAACAAGTAGTGCTAATACAAATTTCAATATTTGAAGAGGTCTCTTTCACATATATGTATAAAAAAATACACTGAATAGGATAGTGGAAAAATAATTTGAAGAAACTCTACACAGGTCTTGAGATAGCATAGGTTAGCAATATCTGAGTTCCCATAATTCACTGGAATTTAGAGATTCTCATACTTGACAAATTGCCTTTGACTCTAGCAAGTGGATCTTACACTGGAAGGAGGTATGCCTTTAGCCTCAGTCTGGTTTTCCTTGAATGAATCAAATTGCATAGTTGTGGTGTGCAATTTTAAAATGTCCATGTGTCTTCCTTTCCTGATGTAACAAAGCTATTAGCTTTTCACAGTTGGTTGAAAACGTTGAGTGGTGGAGCAGCATCCCACACTACCATGTTGCTATCATGCCCTTCTTTTTAGAGCCCCCTGTAGAAGGATGCTTAGCAAGCTGCTGTACTAGGTATCACATTTTCTGGAATACTGTAAGATCTCTGCATTGAATTTGAGCCAAGCAAATCTGTAACTATAGATGTGTGTGGTGATACTGATACCCAAACACATGCATACTTATGTCTTTCATTAGTTGCATGAATCTGTCAAACATAATACAAACCTTGCTCAGGAGAGAGATAGCCTTATTTGCATTTTACACAAAGTCTTTCAGAGACTGAACCATTGCACTTCACTGTTGGTCTCAAATTGAATTAGTGGTTCTATGCAATATCCTGCTTGGCATCACTTGTTCGCTGAAGCAGTTGAAAATTATCAACTGATGACCGATCTTTTTCTTTGTATTTATTCTCCTATGTTTACTTGATATAAACACTTTCCAGAGGCATTTCTGACATGTTAGTTGAACACTAAGCTGCAATCCTTCTGACTTTAGGGATTCCACACACAGTATCCAGCATTCAGCTGAAGGCAATATTACTTTAAAATAGAGAAGAGAACACTTTCTATTAATGTTTAGTATTTTTCTGACTGAAATACTTCTTCAGGATGTACTGCTCAATAAAGTGAAGTTCACTCATTATCCTAACATGCAAGCTAATGGAATCCCTAAATTAGATTATTCTGTCTAAATGAAGTTTTGTCTTTATGGCTTATGTTCTTTGAATTGATATACTCTTCTCAAGACTAAAATAATTTGTGATTTTATGCATATTTTTATAAACCTATTTTATAAATGTACCCAGACATTTAAAGCAGAATCTTTCTGAAGATCTTAAGATCCCATGGGATGTTTTCCAAAGATAGTTTCAACTTCCAAGTGCTTTGCTTATATAAATGATATTTACATCAAAAAGATGATTGAATAAAGTGAACAAACTTTGAGTCTATAAAATTTTCAAACATAAGAAATAATAATATTGTTGCCAAATCGATGACAAAATTCCTATCATTTTAGTGGTTTCAACATTTCATCCTCAAATGCTTCCTAGAGGGAGCTGGGCAAACCATTTATTTTAGGACTTTGACAAAATAAGCCCCTCTTAAATTCAGGTTGTTAAAAGCTTAGGGTTTCTAAGTTTGGCTCTGGATCCAGCTTTTGCACAAGTTCAGAGGGGTGTCTCTGAACTTATGATTTAACCATATAGTAATAACTGTAATACCTTAAAGGACACTGTAAGTAGCTTAGAAAAGAGGACAGAGTAATAATTGCTGGCTTGTGTTAGGATGGTTAACAATGATGAAACAGTGTAATCACTGAATAATAGTGAAGAGTACCAGTACTGAATCAGTAAAAAGGGGGTTTATTTGGTGGGTTGTGGGGTGGTTTTGGCCAATTAATTTTTCTTGAGGTGTGTGCATCAAAATTTAATTTCAATACGTATGTGTGTAGGATAGTAGGATGTTTTAAGTCTGAATGTCACCTGGTCCAGTCCCCTGCTCTAAGTAGGGTGAATTCTATCTTCTATCGGGTTGCTCCATGCCTTGCCTGGTAAAGCCTCAAATACATCCAAGGATGGACATTTCAGAGCCTCTCTAAGTAGCTTATTCTCTGCATAGCTACCTTTTTTTCAATGTTGTTTCACTTATATACAATCAAAATATCATGATCTTTTCTTTTACTCTGTGTTTCTGAAAAGAGCCAGACTGTCTTCTAGGTAGCTGCCCACCAGATCACTGAATGATAGAAATCCTAAGCCTTGTCTTCAGTGGCTCAACTCTCAGCCTCTTTTACATCATGTTCTTCAGAGCAGCTTAGTGGCCCTCCTTTGGACTCTAGTTTGGCTGTTTGTCAACCTCTCTTTTACTGGGGGCCATGGACTCTCTGTGGAGCCTCTATAAACTGTTCAATAAGGCAATATGCTTTCTGCATTAATAGCCTTTGAAATAGGGCTTTTCATCTTTCAATCATTATATGAAAGGGAAGTTGTAAAATTTCCTCTATGAGATTCTTTTTTTTTAATTCCCATTTGAGAGATAACTAAAACTGAAATAAATAACTATCTATGCTAATCAGGATAGTGGCAGATCTGAAACTAAGACAGAAGTCCTGTTGCTTATTTTCCCATCCAGCAACTAAGTGAAATGATTTGTTTTATTTTTGATCCCTGAAAAACTGTCTCATTGTCCATGCATTTATATTTTGGGAAATTGAAAGGCATCTACATAAATTCTAGTTTTTTTGCACCTCTGTCTTTCCTAGGTTTCTTTTAGCATTTGGCTTCTTTTTTCTTAGTACAACTCAAAAGAGGCAGATTTTTACTTATTTCACAGTATTCAGGTTATTTTTCATTGAGGTATACTTACTCTGCTTCTTATTTTGGAAAACTTTTCTCCTTCTGGTTCACTTGTTTATGTACAGCATTCGAGATGTGCTGTACCCACAAGAAGGCTTACAATGAACAATTGAACTTAGTGAATTATAAGTTACTGTTCAGGTGTAAAACCTACATAAATAATTTTTCAACTAGCTTAGGTCATCTCCTCCCTTGCAGTCCCCAAGAGATAAGAGGCCACACTAAAGAAGCCCCCAGTACTGCTTATTGGTTTTAGAAGGTTCATTTCAATAGGGGTTAGCTGTATTAAAGAGCCATTTACACTTTGTTGTCAAGGAGAACTTGCCAGGGGACCTCAAGGGGTCATTAGCCTCCACACAGCACCATACAGTGTAGCAGATGCTTCATGACATGTGACAAGGAAGGGCATGAATGGTGTGTCAAGAAGCCCCAGCCTCATCACTTTCTTTTTTAATAATCCATTGCTGTCTAGCAACGACTTGTGACTTTATTGATAGCTGGGCTTTTACTTATATGTGCCAGTGATAAGAGTAGGAGGAGATTTAAAAAGCATTCCTGATTATATTGCATATTTTAATCCTACTCTTAGAAGCTCATCCTTCTAGGTAGTGAATTGGTCCTTAGACAAGAATTGAAACCAGAAATGTAAATTACTTAAGCTTTTAAAATTACATTTGGCTTGACGATTTTAAGTGCAGACAGGCCAGCCATTTATTTTAGAAAATATCCATGAAACAACATAATTGTCAACTTCCTTATGCACTAGTATCAGGTGTGACCTACACGTGGTTTTAGGACCCTTCATCAAAGACAACATGCATAGCTTCTCAGGAATGGAAGGATACAGAGAGTAGTACCTGGGATACTTGTTTCAGAGTATGTTCCTTCACAGTTGTAGTCTTTTGTAATTCGTTATGCTTCAAATACATCTAGCATGTGATCTGAGGAAATAAAACTACAGCACAGATTGCCTGAAGAGATTGCAGGTAAAAACACCAAAAACCCCAACAGAAAGGAAGCCCTTAGAATAAGATTCCCTGGGTAGACAGTATGTGACTATCTCAGGTTTTAGTTGGTAAACAGGACAATTCTGTAAGAGAGTTTGTTTGAATTTAGCCACTTTTTTAACCATCATGGTGGCCCTACAATTTTCCTTCTCTCTCTTATTTAGACAACTATGTCTTCAGTAGTGTATAAATCATCTGAGTTAATCTGAGAAGTCAAGGTTTCCAAGTCAGAGCAGCCACACCCTGAAGGCATGGCATGTGAAACAGAATGCCTTCTATTTTAGGAATTCTTCCTTTCATCCAAAGAAAATCCTTCCAAAAGTCATGCCTAGCCATCAGGGCCCCCTGGATAAATGGATATTTACTATGTCATCTTGACACCAAAAAGTACTAATCTCCATTCTCAGTGTGGTTCCAGATGTGTTCAGGGTGGACAAATGGGTTCTGCTACCACCCAATTGCTAAAGAAATCCTTTATCCCAGGGAGAACATCTATGCCTATTTCTTATTTGCTGCATTTGAATGAGGTAATTTTAACAGTACTTACACTGTGACAGAATGGAAACCTCTAGAATTGCTCAGAGAAAAAAAGGAAAAATCAAAGTAAACTAAGATTCCCACTCAGGGAACTCTTTTTTTGGGAACACTGGGATTTTACTAAAAAAGATTTTCAGGATTACTGATACTGTGGTCTGACTCTGAAGAGAAATCTTTGCGAAGGTGTCAAGTAGTGCATGTGTGAAGAGCCCAACAAGGGCATTTTGTATTGGATCAACTGCATAAGTACTGCTTAGATAGTTTGTGCCAATGCAGACCAGGTCTACAGCTAAGGCTTCCTTTCTCTGCTGACTGGCTGTAAATCTCTGACAAATCATCAGAATCCACTTTGTCTGCCCAGGCAAAATTTACAGCTGGAAAAAGGATGTCAAGGCTGGGAGAACTAATAGGAAGTAATTCAATTTTTCTTTCAGAAGATCTGTTTCTTTCAAACTGTCTGTATTTACAAAATCTAATTTAGCCTACCTGACTGCTTAAAATTCATGGTACATTCTCCTACCTCAATGTTCCCAATCATTTTAAGTGTGAATGACACCAAAATATAGAGGTTCTCCTACATAATAATTCTTCACATGTTTGCAGTAACACAAGGTATGTTTCATCCAATTCATGATCACAGTGGGACCCTCCAATTTGCATCTGTGCTGATCAGCTTTTCTGTTTTAACAGCACTTAACTGTGATTTGGTAGATAGAAATGATGTGGGGGTAGAACCATATTACTAAACAGAATTTTTGTGACCTGTGAAATAAATATCTGTGAATTAATAGTACTCATGGGCCAAATTTTTGAATCTGTGAGGGTAGTTCTATCACAGTTACATTTTTCATTGTCTAAAATGTTTACTGTCTAAAATGAGGCCCGCAGAAGACTGAAACTGAGTGCTTCTTTAGTAATGTATTACTTATTTAAGAGCTGCAGTGTAATCCCCATTCATTTTGACATAATGTACATTTAAGTATCTTGAAATCTGAAGCATATGAATATATAGTGTCTTTGGATGTATCAAAGGGAGGTTCCTAATGTATGCTTTTGAAGTAATATGCCTTTACAAAGTGGACTAATTTTAAGGCAATTACATGTTTCTAGTAGAGAGGACCACTAAAGTTATGTCACTGCCTGTTTATTCTTGACTCAAGCAAATGGCTTTGTTTTTAAAAAAAGGTAAAAATAAAATAAAAATAACAGTGGAACATTACCTGTTATTGAAATATCCAGCTACTCATAATGTCACTGAAAGATCCATTATGTGTTATTTTAGGAGTGGGAAGTAAAACAGACTTACCATTTGAAGAACTAGAACTTTTAGGACATATTTTCAAGTTTCCTCACATAAATATGCTTCAGTCCCATTCTTGTCCTGTTTATATTCCAGTCTTGGAGTGAAATTCTGGCCTGGGTAAAACAAGTATTTTTATTGCTTAAGTCGCTCATGTCAAGACTCGTCTGTTATCACTTGAACCAAGACTGTCTTTCTCTAGAGCTGTTCTGTGATGGAATCAAGTGTTCACAATGAATTAGGACAGAACCAGTGATTTTTTACAAGGTTCTGATGAAAGAGAGTAGCTTCTTGCAAATACCTATACTTTTAAATAAAAAGAAACACTATATGTGAAGGAAATGAAGGAGTCACTCTTGTTACAGGAATCTGTAACATCATTAGAAAGAAGAAAATCTGCTCTGAAGAGAAACAGCAACAAAGAGAGGAAAAATCAATAAATCAAAAGGTAACAGGATCTGAACAGGCTATGGAGTTATATCTAACAACTGCCAGCAATAGAATGTTTGAGAAGAATATTGTAGCTGTTACCTGGTAAATTGTAAGAAATCTGAGAAATGAAAAGATCAAAATGTAGCAGCTTGGAGCAATGCCAAGCACCATACTATGTGTATCTACCTCAAAAAGGAAAATGTAGAGCACTAATCCACTAAAAGCTCCCATAATGATAATAACCTCAGTTAGAGCAATGATTTCTGAACTTTGACATAAACCCTGGAGCCTAGTAGATCTCAGAATATGGGAATGGGCTTGAGCTGCAAACTGAGTGTCCAGGCTTTGAACATGTGATTTTTCTGGACCACCTCCATCTCAGCTATTGGAGTAACAAGCAGGAAGCAGAGAATAGATCCTCTTAAAATAACATTCACTTGTGAAACAAAAGCAAAGTCAAAGTAGACGTATTCTGTATTTTCCTCATCTGAGGCCTCCCACCATAGAAGAAAACAGGGAAAAAGCATGGCTGGTACTCCATCCAGCTGACAGAAAGTCCCCAGGGTGTGTCATCAGATGACATGTTTTCTTATTACCTAGGGTTTGAACTTTTGTTTGGGTTCAACATGTTTTTTTTGTGGTTTTTGTTTGTTTGTTTGTTTGTTTTATTTATTTGCTTTTGCTCTGGAATGAACTGTCTTAAAGAAGGGGGAGTACAGTATGAAATATCTGGATTTTTCTTTTGTCTTTGCAAGAAAGTCTGCAGAATTTGGCATCTTAACCTGTCCTCGCCTGATGTGATCACAAACACAGTCAATTTTTTATTAAAATGTTTTGAATCTTTCAAACATGATATTGATAACTGAAATGGAGCAAAGAGACAGTAGCATCTGGTTTTAATGAATGTGGTCTGCTCATACTTGAAAGCAAAACCATGCAGGAAAAGACTGGAAATTCTTGTTCAGAGAATCAAAGTGCAATAGTGTTTTTCAATACCTGACATCTGTATGCTTAGAATGACCTGGGTGACTTCACTCAACCAATTGTTCGTATTTTTTAGATTAAAATGCCTATTTGGATCTGAAATATATTTGGTGCTTTTTTGTCTTCTTCTTTTTTTTTTTTTTCCTTTTATTTTCTTTCTTAGCTTGTTGTGTGCTTCTTTCCAGTTCTACAATCTTAACAAAGCTCTTTGCTTTGAGCTCCGTCATACTTTTTCAACTTGGTGGCCTTATTCAATTAAGTATATTTTAAACTATTTTTATGTAGAAGTGTGTGTGTTCCATTGCAATATTGTACTCTAGACATAATAGGGCAACCCTTTGTGGAGGTATTTTTCCCCTATATGTATCAACATCTGAAATAACAGAATTAACTGAAACAACCTCCTGAACTGCAAACCCATATAAAAGCCAGGACATACCCTGTCTTTCAGGGGAAAAAAAGAGATGTCATAGCCTGCAAGAGGCCTCCCTACCCTGCTACCTTCAACTTAAGTTTATCAGCAGCGTTTCAACCCAGGCCCTTCATGGACACGCTGCCCACCATTGGAGTTTAATACCTCTGGCAGAGTAGTAGTTATTAACAGTTTCTAGTATCTTTTCTAGTAACTCATATTGCTTATGTGAAGTGGGTAACCTTGTTTGGAAGTGCAGCCTAGATACCTGTTTTGAGTTCTGCCCAGTCAAGATGATGATGGTGAAGAATTTTTATTACCCAACCTCTTTCTCTATTGCTGTCTTCACAGCCTAATCTGCTCTCTGTCTCAAATTCAGAGAAAGTCACTGAGGTGCCTAGTACAACAATGTGAGGCTGTAAATAATCACCAGAAAGAAGTAGTGGACACTTTTCATACCACAGAGGAGTTTCATGCATGGTGTACGTGAAACTTCTGTGAAGAACACACCAGGTACTTGAAAACAGTAATATAAATTCCATTTACTCCACTTATTCCATTCCACTTATTCCAGCATAGTATTGTCCTTTCATTAGTATTTGAACTAAGAGTAAAGGTTTGGAAAAGAATAATATGTATCTTGACAATAAGCACCTACCTGTTGTCTATATTTTGGAATTTTAACTCAGTTTTTCACATGAAAAGCAGAGGATAAATGACACAATTATTTAGCAGTATCTACATTCCTAAAGTTTTCAGCTTTTAAAGCTGTAGTAAAAGTGGCTTTCAGTTACCACTAATAACTTCCTTGAATCCTTTTGTTGTAACCCCAAAGCTGAGAAATCAATGAGGTTGGCCAATTTGATTAAATAGTTTCCTTAAGTCAAACTATTGTAAAGTTAGCCTTTAAAAACAAATATGCTGCATTGCCTTTGACCATTTACAGTTTTTCTTCGGCTCCACCAAGCATGTGGATGTCTAATCAGGGGATTATCAAGTAGACTGGAAAAATATAACAAAGTTCTGTGCTCTAGTAAATATTTGTATAGCACAAGCCTGGAGAAAGTCCATGTTATATTTTACTCTTGATAATTTAATAACTCTTTGGAATGCCTGAAATGGTACAGTAAATGTTAGGATGTGTCAAATGAGGTATCCTATAAATTTTAATAACCTCTTACTTAAGATGAGGTGTGTGCATGGGTAGGTAATGCTGTCATTGGAAAATGTGTTTTGCAAGTAATCTTTACGACATTTATTTAAAATTTTGCCAGGAGATAAAGTAAGCAATGACCATCCAACTTAAAGTTAATAACAATGACAACATAAGTGACAAACAGAATAACTCATGTAGAAATAGTCCAGTCTGTCAAGTGATTACAAGACCAATAGATTTCATAGAACAGTCAAAAGATCCGTGGTTTCCTCTTGCTACAGAAAATAGACCATACTGTAAACAATTGATTAAGTTTACTGAATCTGTGTTGCTGGTGTTTAAGGGATAGCATACAGCATGCTGTCTGCCACAGTAGTTTGTTTGCACTGAAATTAAGCAATAATGATCAAGGCACAGAGTATTTCCTGGGGATTAATGACCGGCTGAGAGGAGTTGATGGCCCAAAGAACATCTCCTGGCCATTAAACCCAACCAGTCATTAATCCAAAGGAAATGCCCTGCCCCAAGGTCTTTATTACTCTTAGAAAATGAAAATTAATGAAAACAAACCCATGAGAACTTAAGTATTTGTTCTGGGTGGTGAAGTTTCAAATCCTTTTATGTGTGCAGATTTTGGTAAAACAAATACCTTACAAGTTATTTAGCTGGAGTTCTTGGTTCTCTTTAAAGCATCTTGATATCTCTAGACCTACAGAGCTGACAAGAGGCCAACTGGAGAAACATGATCTTGCGTTCACCTTTATTAATCTTTTTCTCAGTATGGAATGCATCTTATGTTTAATTCTAATGTGATTTAAGTAAGGTGACTGTGTACTTTAAATAAGTATCTTTAAGTAGTCTGTATCATGTTAAGTATTTAGAATAAGTGCTGGCAGAGCACCAAACAGACCTAGACTGTTTCTGTTGTATTTAAACCCTTCTTTTCCTAGTTTTGGAAGCAATGGACCATCTATACCTTTACAAGCAAAAATAGCTGTAAATGTGAAAAGTACACAATAAATTATAATTTAGCAAGTATATGTGTCGGATTTCTTTAGGTAAATTTCAGACCAAGTTCTTGGATGTTTGTTATTTCTTCTGTTTTCCTGAGCTGAAGAGTGCGTCAGGAAATTTTAAAAAATGGCTCTTTTTCAAATGTAAATTTACTTTCTTCTCTACTGTGAAGCGAGATAATCTCTGCTTTGCTGCCTTTAGGGAATCTGTACAACTTTTTTCAGAAAACATACAAACTGTTGATATATACTGTAGTGCTATGTATTCATTATGTAAATAGATCAAATTTTAGCATGAAACATGAACTTAATTTACAGGCAGAAATTTTTACTTTTTCAGTTTATTTTCCATGCATGTAGTATTGGTGGACCTTGGGAATTTATATCAGCTGGAACTGATCAGACTTAATGGTCTACCTTTAGCCATCTGTGAAGGGAGGAGGGAAGGTGGGGTAGAAGTTGTAATGAGGCAGTTTAGTTTCATTCATACGCTAACCTATATAGGCCAAAGATTTGCTATATGTTTATCACTTTTTTTGTGGAGATGCACTGTAGCAGAACTGAATACTGGAAGTTTTTTCCTTGCTTTATTAAAAGGCAGGTTTATGTAGCCCATATAGTTAATAAAATTATTTAATTTACAAATACAAGTTTTTCTATAGGTCAGTGTTTGGAGTTTGGCAACAATTGGAGCAAAGAAAATTGATGAAGATAGAATTCCACAGAGAAGTTAAGTTAAGATGCCTTTTTTTTAATTCCCTTCTAGTTCCAATACAATCAAAATTAATTTGTTATAAAGGTATGTTGTACTTTCCACATGTCATTAATTTTATGCCTAAGTAATATATATGATGCATTATTTTAAAAAGTGAATGTAAAACTGTACTTAGCTATAGTTGTGAGAGGATGTCCTGGGAACTATAGTGACAGTGGCTTACTGCCAATCAGACAGAAAACTGAAATTCTACTATTGCATTTTCATCCATATAAGTATGTATATGTGGAACAGAAGAGTTCTAATAAAGAGCTCTTCTTTCTAACAGGTAAAGTTAGAAGTCAGTGCAAGTGATAGCTTAGCTAGAAAAATTTTGACTTCAACCAAGGTGTTATTTTGAGAAGAGAAAGTAATTAACCTTTGCAATAGTGCACCAACAGAATAGTTGTGGTACATTATCTGAAGTTGAAAGTTTTAAGATTATACTTTTGTTTCTTACTTCTATCCATTTATTTCTATAAGATATGCTTTATTTTAAACAAGATAAACTCTGTAGAGACCTTAACTGGTGTGATTCATGAGATCAGACAGGACAATTATGATGGTGTTTTGTGGCCTGATCACCTGTTCCTGTCTTGTGCAATCTGAAGCGAATTGTTTTCTCCTTATTCTTTAGTGTCCCAAGTTCTAAAAAAAAAAAAAAGTATTACAGATACTTCTGTTTTATTTTGAATCCTACAAAGGAGAACAGCCATATAATGTAGGAAGATTTTGATAAAATAACCTTTGCTGTAACTCTTTGACACAAGAATTTAGCTGTTTGTCAAACTGTGCTAAGAAAATGTTGACACATAAACTTCAGTGATTATAATGCTGAAGCTATGGAAAAAGGTTTAAATATAAATATATTTTTCAGGTTAGTAGAACTTGCAGTGACTTTACTGGGACGACGAATAAGGAATAAGTGTTTACAAGGTTCACCTGAAGATACTTGCCATCTTCTGTTAACATGGAAAAGAACTTTCATATCGCTGTAAAGATACCAGGACCTGATTCAAAACCTACTGAATTTGTCCTGGTTGTAGGGGGGTCTTTCAGTTAAACTTGCTGGGATTTGTATCAAGATCCTGTTTTGGAACTGGTCGTCTTGTCTGCATTTTAGAGACAATCCTAA
The DNA here is from genome assembly GCF_020740795.1 of Apus apus. Taxonomy (NCBI): domain Eukaryota; kingdom Metazoa; phylum Chordata; class Aves; order Apodiformes; family Apodidae; genus Apus; species Apus apus. Next base: position 55,934,478 of record NC_067285.1, on the reverse strand, counting down.
ACTAGTACAGATTACTACAGAATTTTTCACTTTTTCTGCTGACTATAAAAGGAATTGCTTCTGTTTGGATACTTGACACCCCCACAAGAGCTATTGTAGATGTAGAAAGCTACGTGAACCATGTTTGTAATAACTATAGTTTAAATTGGCATGTTGTGTAGTACAACATGGAACAAATAGTTTAATCTTTCTAGCAAAAGTTTAAGGAAAATGAAAACAGCTTACTTATTAATTTGAAGAGGAGACAGCTAGCTTCCCTTTAAGCTCTTCTTGCTCCCTTATTCAGGATACTATTCATCAGGGAAAAAAAGACCTTCAAGTAGAGCTAAAAGCAGGAAATACATAGTGGATGATATGGCAGTTACAAATCTAAACAGGATATGCTATGTTTCCAAAAACACACAGATACTAAGGTACAAGCAATGTCATTCCACACTTAGGGCCAGATCTAAAAAGGAGCCAGAGCTCTCTACTCCATACTGCCATTCTTATATTCTGCAATATGTAATTTTAAATATGTGGCCAGCACAGTAGACTTTAAACAGTAATAATATGTATAGGGAGAGAAATACCCTGAAAGGCAGCAGAGCCACTGAGCATCCACTCACTCAGTAGAGAGCGGTGAAGGCACAGGTGAATGTAGAATTGTGCCTCAAGATATTTGAGAGGTGACCACTTTCTTCTGTTAGAACTTTGCAGTGGAGGTCCCTCTCCCAATACAACTTCCTAAGTCTTCACAGAAAAAAGTAGTTCAGTAGGGGGTTTTGGGTTGTTTTTTGTTTGTTTGTTTCTTTGTTTTAAATCTTCCAGTGGCCATGTCCACACCTCCAAAACAATAAAGTGTCTATTGCTAGTGCTCACACATCACACATGGTAAGTACAGGGGCCTTCTTCCACTTAAAAGTACTCAAACCTGTTCTCTGCTAGGAATTAATATAGGCCATACTTGGCTTGGAGGGATAAAGGAACACTTAAATTTTCTTTTGAGTCTAAGCTACTATAGATTAACTGCTTGAAGCAAGTATGAACACAATTGTAAGATTTAGTGGTGAAACCTTTAGTTGAGCAGCTGGAGATTTACACATTTACTAGTGCTAGAATAATTTCTTTATGGACTGACTTTTCTTTCCATGAAAATCATATACAGTGTTCTTGAAGCATGAGTAAAAACTGCATTTCCTCACCTTTTCCTGTTGTATTCTAGTCTTAGAACTGAAACCTTGAGTTTTCAAGAACAGCTTCAGCACAATGAATTCTTGTTGCTCTTCACACATAAGCATGCCTTTCCATGCTGCAATGGTAACTTCCCTTGCAAGTGAGCAATCAAGACTTGAATCCTTTTACACAGAGGATGGACCTGAAACTCTGCCACGTTCATATATGGAGAATTCTGCAAGTGCTGAACTGTTAATAAAAACAAGTGGTAGCCTAACCCTTAGGACTTGATTATGTTTGGTAGTAGCTGCATAGCCTTTTCATTATTGCCTTAGTTCTACCAAAATTTCAAATATATTTCTGCAATTTTTATCTGACCATGGCTGTTCACTGAATAAAGATCAAAATCACACCTTTCTCAGTTACCATATATGGCCAAAACCCACTGCTTTTTACTTTCCTTTTAACATCAAAGCATTAGAAGAGCATCTTCACTGAGTTCACTGGCATTCTTTAACAGGGTGGTCTGTAAATACTCTAAAGGCTTGCTTACAATATTCAAGTACAAGGCTTGCATCACATGTGTAAAGTCTTTTTTCTTTTTTTAATTGAGAATTGCAACACATTTTGGGAAAAGAAGAAAATGTAATTTACCAAATAATAATTTTTGTCTCAGAACAGAAAAGCAATAATCTGAACTGTGCCTATCTGGACAGAACATACTCACCTACTTAAAGGTCTTTTCCAACCAGAATGATTCCATGATTCTATGACCTGAAGCAGTTTGTCACTATGTCTCCAAAAGTAACAGAACAGATTTTAAACCCATATTGCCGTGTTCAAAATAGGTCTCATTTCTGTCAATTGTGCGGACAAGGGAACTATAAACCAAACCAAAAAGAGACCAAACCAGTGTAAAAAAAGTCATGTTCTGCATACATTAAAGAAACTGGAAGTGTAGATTTGAAATAAGAGATTTCACTATATGTATAAAGGAAATCTGAGACAGTCTGAGGAAGCAGCAACTCATTCATTGACCTTTCTGCACTCTGAGAAAAAGATGCATTGTGTTAATTTTGGGTTAGTGAGATAAAGACCCAAAAATACAGATAGATTCTACTAAAATATGTTCCAGCTATTTTTCAGGGCTAGAATAGCAGCGATAAAATCCTGATAGAATTTTCCCTCTTGTAAGCTCTCAAATAAAATAAAACATTTACAGGACCAAACTTGTAGCCATAAATGTGCTCCTGTGCTCAAACATAGCTACCTTTTAGAAACATCTCAAGATACTTCTGTCTAAGCCCCCATTTTCAAATTGTGATGGGTGTTAGGAATATGAAGCTATCTCTTTCTATATATATTAATTAATATAACATAACCTTGCAAGATGGCACACATTTACTCATGGGTTAAGATTATAATTGCATTTCAAAGCAGTTTTCTTGAAACATTCTAAAACAGATTATGTTCTTAAAAACTCTGTTCTTTACTTTGCATGTTTTAGTACTACATCCCATTAAAGCTGTGTTTGAAGTTACTAGGATTTGTTAAAAATTTGATAATGCCTAAGCAGATAAGAGATTATATGCTTTATGTATATATTTGAAGGATTTGTTCCAGCTTGGATACAGTGTATTAATTGGCCACCTACAGTGAACAGCAGTGTTTAATATTTAGAACCCTTTCCCTCATTGTTTTCCGGGCAGAAGACCATGTAAGTATTCTTTTAACTAAATTTGCTAACTTTCTGGAACACATTTAAACAATGTGTGCTACTTGTGTCATATTACATTAACTTCACTTCTACAGACAGGTTGTATACATATGTAATAAATAGCCCCTCAGGGATCAGATCTAGATTAACTGAGAAAAACGTACTCGGCTGTATGTTAAGTAATTTACAATATCTCAGTAAACATTAGAAAAGACATGTTTGTCTCACCAGAACAGGTTAACAGGGCCTACAGACTCAGTAATGATTGTAGAATTTTAAACTCTCAAGTGGAAAGTTATAATCACTTTAAATAGTCTAATTTTTTCCCCTAAAACATCAGACTATCTGCAGTTTGATACCGTGATGTCTGTAATAACACTGAATGTTTATGATACCAAATGAAAGTAGTAAAGGAAGACACCAGTTCTGCAAAGGATCTAAGCAGATTGACTTAAAACTGAGAGGGAGGCTTGGAGAGAAAACTTGTTTAAGTGGGTAATCTTTTATTTAAATATTATTCCTTTTAAATTGAATTTCAATATCTGTAGTTAGAGAGAAAACATATTTTAGGCATGCCACATTTATTTACATATTACAAAATCCCTATAGCTTCTCTCTTTCTGTAAGCTCAGTTCTGCCTGGCAATTATTTAAACACAAGTACAGTAACTGTGCTATCACTGGTTTGGTTTTTATTGCCCCAGTACAAATGTAATGAAGAGTGTTTTAAGTAAGCCTGTGAAACTTATTTCAGAAGACTTTGTATGCTTAACATGAACCATCATTGCAACTCTCGAACTTTTTGGTTAGATTTGCCAGATATTGAGAAAGTAGCGCGCGCCAGTGTGTGTATATATATATGTGTATGAACTAGAGCAAGAAATAATATTTGTCTTTTCTTCATGTTAAATCAATGCATCTGATGTCTACATTGATTGGCTGTATAGATGGAATTTATACCAAGCCTTAAGAAAATACCACTTACGATCTAGCACTTGTATAAGTTTAGGATAAACCAAATAATATAAGAAGTGCCATGATTTCAGGATTTAGCCTAGCTGTCTTGTCTTTGATACACAGAAGCGATAGAAAGTAGGATAAATTCCAAATGAGGAAGCATGTTTAGAAATCTGTCTTAATTGATCATTTAAGGACAATCATCTTAATTGTTTAATTACATTATTTAACTGTCTTAAAGTCAGGCAAGAGGCCCACCAGCATAGAGCAATAACAAACTCTAGTAGGAGAGTGGCTGTAGCAGAGGACCATAAGCCCTGGATTCTGGAGAAGCCATTTAAAACTGTTTGCTTGTCCTAAACTAGAAATAATAAATACTTCATTATACTCAGTTATTGGAGATCCTAAGACAAGAAGCACTGTATTACAAATAATCATCATTATTTCATTATATATTAGCTTGGCAACAAAAACAACTGAAAACTTGTACATGGAATAAATGTAATTCAATATACATTATGTAGGAATAACTTATATGTTAACTGCATATGGAATGTTAAAGTAACTGAAAAGCAGTTGATAAACATTTTGGCTATCTGCAGAAGCAGTACAACTAAGTTAAAGCTAAGGTGTCTTATTTCCTTTGTCACTTAGTCTGATCTTACAGAAGCAGCTTGATTCATTATGTACTGTTTGGGGGGAGAGAAAAAAATATTTAAAAGAAGACAGCAAAAGTAAGAAGGAAGAAGACTGACAGAGGGACCAACTTTAAGTTCAGAGCATGGGAGCACTGACAAGTTATAATCCTGTAAAATTGGTATCAGTTGGGGTCAGAATTCCTGAGTACAGTTTGTTTCAAGTAGGCCTGACTCTATGTGCTTCTCTGTTCAATCTGTCTATAAAGAACAATAGAAAAGGCAGAAGCATTTGTTCTTCAGTTGAGGACCTGACATAATAACAAGTATGACAGGCTTTGAGAGAAGCTTGAAAATAAAATTCAATGAAATTTACTTACCAAACATACCTTGCACTTATCCTCTGCAAATGAGTGAATTCTGTACTCTTCTTGTTTACCTACTCCCTTCTATCCAGGGGATAACTGGAATCCAAGACACAAGTGCCATGTACTGCCAATATCTCAAAATACAGGTTCATCTGTAATTAAATACAGTGCCTTTATTAAAATAAAAAATAATTTTAAAAAGAACAGGGAGAGATAAATTTTTTTTGAAATAAATTAATAACTTTAGAAGTAATGACATTGATTTTTCCAGAGCGATGAGATGTATCTTATACCAAAAGTAAGAAAATAAATTAAAACCTGCCATGAACTCAAGAATTATGTGGACACAATCCCTGTTACTTGAAAGTGAGATATAAATCCAGAGATTTCTCATGCCATCATTTTGTAAATAATTACAGTTCTGCTGAATCTGTTGTATAAAGTTTACATGGGAGGTTCAGTGCACCCTCGCTCTTGTTTAGAACATTCAGAACCACCAGAGAGATGTTGACATATGGCTGCACTGTTTTAGTAGACAAGACATCTACTACATGGGAGCATAATAAACAGGAGCATAAAGACAGGTTTGTGCAAGCAGTTTGGATTGACCTTTTTGGCAGCTGAAATCCATCTTGAGTACATGGTGCTGATGTGGACAGACATGTAAACCTCGTCTTGTTACCACAACTACTATTTTTACAAATATACTCCAATGCTCTAAATGTATATAATTCTGAGTAAAGTGATTTTAAATGGGAGAAGGGATGCAGCAGTAACAGTTCATAAGACACAGCAGAACTTTTTCTTAAGTTTTTGGCAATAGCCCTGTTGATAAAGAGTTAGGTAAGTATGTTTTACACCAATAGGATTTCTGAGGATAATTTCAGGGAGATGGATTGTTTCATGTATTTTAACCCCAGCAAAATATTTGACCAACTGGTACAGTATTTTAAATTCAGCATTTAGAAAGAACAATCTGCTGTCCTTTCAATGAGCAGTTCTTATATCAGCATTTTCCAAGTTAGAAATATTTGTATAAATGCCATTTACTCTTGAATAACAGTCTCAGAATCTGGTCTACAGCAGTATTGTTAAAAACAGAATTAATCAAAACGTATTGCATTTTTGAAGAAACCTTTTTTAAAACTCAACGCTTTTTACTGTTTGATAAGTATCTAACATAACCAAATGTAGTCTTGTTTTAACAAGTCTGAATCTACCATTGCATACCAAGGTATGAGCCTCTTTGTATAGCTCAATCAACATTTGGATTCAACAATATAAACTAATCACTCATTGGGATAATAAATTTTAAAGTTTAATCTTAGCTGATGGGTGTAGGCAAATAGCACTTCCCAACTCTATATGCTCCTTGTCCTCAATTTCCTGTGAAATTAATGGAAGTGCTGTACATGTCATCTGTGGATATTGTCCATCAGTTTGAAATAGTTATGTAATGATTAAAGAACACTTCTGTATTTTGTGAATATACCTCCTTATAATATTGTGAATAGCATGCTTTTAAGAGTTTTCCTAAATTTATCAACTCCCCAGTTAGTAAAATCCTGAGATCTGCAAGAGTAAGATGGAAAAAAATTCCTATTGTTGTAATGTTAGGGGGTGGTGAAGATGCAGAGGAAGGTAGTGAAAGAGCAATTAGGCACAAGAGATAAGCTGTTTAGCATGAGATATTCCTTATCTTGGATATCACATGTTCAACACAGAATAGGTATCTTTAGAACAGGACTGGCTGGTACTGTCTCATCTAAGCACAATCCTCGCTTTCTTTACCCTTGTGTTGTCATAAGAGTTTTTCTGGAAAGAGAGGCTGCATTTTATGTGTGTGTGCTTGTGAGTGTTGGAAAATAGTGATGAGATAGTAGACCAGAGTACTTGAAATGTAATGTACACTGAGTCGTACTTAATACAGAATTACAGAGTGAGCAACAGACTTCCTATATTGAAGTGTTGTTGCAGAGTTTGTATTCTGTTGTAAAAAATACGCACTCTGTTAATCTGTTATTTAAAAATACAGAAAACATAAACCGTTAGTGACTGACCCAATTCATGCCATACTCTTCCATATTTCTTTTGCACAATTAGTAATACTATGCTTTTGTCTGGAATTTGTGGCCTGAAAGTAGAAAGGTATTTAATATTATAAATTCAACCTGGAAATATGAAAATGTCAGGGTTTTTTTTAATCAACATAATCACAGAATGGTTGAGGTTGGATGGGATCTCAGGAGGATGTCTGGTCCAACCCCTGGCTCATGCAGGGCCACCTAGAACCAGTAACCCAGGAACGTGTCTAGAAAGCTTTTTAATATCTCAAAGGAGGGTGGCCCCACAGCCTTTCTGGGAAACCTGTTCTCAGACACCCTTACTGTAAAACCATGCTTCCTGATATTCAGAGGGAACCTTACGCATTTCAGCATGTGCCCATTTTCCTGTCACTGGACACTACTGTAAAAAGCCTGATTCTGTCATCCTTGCATCCCGCCACCAGGTTGGGTGCATACACATTGGTAAGACATGCCTTCCCAACGCCAAGCCCTCTCTTCTCCAAGTGACTCAGCCCCAGCTCTCTCTGTCTTTACTAGTAAGGGAGGTGCTAATAGTTTTTGTAGCATGTATTAAGTTGGTTGGTTTGAACTGCATGAAGATAGAAGTTGTAATGTACTTCTGCTGATCATGGCATTTGATCAGTGAGGATGGAAATTCCCATATTTACTTAGGAAAACTTCTGTCTCCAGAATTTGTATGATTGTATTTTGCTGTTGATGGTACTCATTGGTACAAACAAAACCAATGGAGAGTAAGTTGTCAGATATTATTCTTCCATTTAAACATCCTAAATCTTAAGTTCATTTGTAAAGCTAGAGATAACAGTATACAATGGTAATCAAGGTTGTTCTGGTAAGTGTATACTGTAATCCTTGCCATCTCAAAGATGTCTGTTTTCTCATCAGTACATCTATGACAGTGTTGCTGGTAGCACATATTATTGAAGATTAAATAATTTTCCTGTCTCTTTGTTTGCAGAAGGGCAAAAATACATGAGAACTTCTGTATTCTGGGAATGGCAGAGCTAAAGTTGATTGAAGGCTTCAGCTCAGTTATGCTTACTCTTTCCTTATTATAGCACTCAGAGGGGGAAAGTGAGAGGGGAAGATTGGCCTTTTCTCCCTCACCTGGAACCCTTTAGGTTCCCTTCTGCTTGCCTTGAGAAAGCCTTTCTTCCCTTCCCCTATGCATATTGCGTTACCCTATCCTGGGCTCTTGCCAGATTCTGGAGAGAGAATTCAGCCTCACAGTGTCTGCATTGTGTTTGCTCACTACAAGTAAGGGTGCTTTGGCAGTAGCCAAGTTTAAATCTGTAGATATACTTGTATTGCACAGGCCTATGAAATGTTTTATGTTCTAATGTTCATACACATTTAGACAAAACAAGTATATTTACATGGTTTTAATTTTTAAGTTATTGAAGTGGTATCCTTGATCCTTTCTGTTAGTGGAGTTTAATATTACTGTCCTCCCTCAAGCCAATCTCCCAGTGAGATCAACACAAGTTTTGCCTGAGAAAAAGGTTAAAAATGTGGCTTACAATGGCCAGAAGGGAGTTATGCTTCGCTCAGCTTCACTCAGCTTGGTAATGGCATCAATTTGAAATCTCAAGTAGTAGAGATCTTTTAAGCACTCCATTTCAGGAAGGATGCTCTAAATGAGCTGCCTAAGAATGTCTTACGCTTTTACTAGTCTGGAAAATACGTGTATGAAGATGTTAAAATCTAAAAGTTAAAAGTTCCTCTAGAATGAGTGAAATCCGAAATTATACACAGTTGTACATTTTTCCACTGAGGGTTTTTTATTTATTGTTATTCTGGTTAAAGTGGTACTTAATCCATCAGTAAGAATTCCATTATAAAATTCAGGCTGTGCCTTGGGTGACCTGTCAGAAACTGTATATCTTATTGCTAGGAATCTTTTGAGACTTGGGATCTGATTTTTCTTCTGAACATATATGAGATGTCTTTGGCAAAGGTCACACAAGTTTTAACCCACAATATTAAGTCACAAATGAAATGGATTTAAGTGGTCTTGCCTTACTCCCTTGTGAGTGCTTGCTCACATCTCAAAACCACCATATAATTTGTCACAATTCAACATGATTATCTGTCTTTGCTCAGGAGGACTGTAATAGCTAAAGAGTAAGTTATATTGCAGGTAAGGATATAGGATTACTTGTAGAGCTGTTTGAAGGAGCTTTCAAAACTCTGGTCTAAGCCTATGTGACCCTAGGTGGTGCTGACTTTGTTTTATTTCCTGTTTTTGTTTTTTTTTTTTCCCTTTTTTTTGGTTGTTGTTGTCCTTAGGGCTTTTTGTTGTTTGTTTGGTCATTTTTTTCTTGTTTTTTTTTTCTTTTTTTTCCTCTTTCTTTCTTTTGTGCTTTTGCTGTTGTGCTAAAATAATATTGTAGATTGCACCAAAATGCTAACAGAAGATAGGATAGCAAACAAAGGCTTGGCTGACAGACCATAAATAGACCCAGCAATCTTTGATTCAGCTGTCTTCCCTGCTCAAAAAAGTTTTTCAGCATGTAGACAGTGAAGCATGTAAATGTTATTTTCTAAACACTGCATGTCCAAATTATCTAGACGGGATCATGGAACAGAACATAGTCTGAAAAGCTGCTCTCCCACATGCTCCCCCCGCCTGCCCCATCTGGGTTCTTTGAGAAACAGGGCATGTTCTAGTTGCCAATCAAGCTGTTATGTAAAGGCTCTCTGAAGTTCAGTGCACTTTAAAAAATATTTCAGGGTTTGGTACATTTTAAAGAAACTCTCCTTAGCATAATGAGCTGTGCTATCTTCTTCATGTTCATTAGTTGCATGCTAATGGCTATGTTTAAAATTCCTTCTTATCTTGTTTCCTGATTGATGGGAACTTGAACCAACCTCTAGACTTCCAGACCTTGCTCAGTTACTATAATTTTCATTGGCAGAATAAATTATTTGATCTGAAAAATACTATGCACTAGTTTGGTTCCTTGTTCAGTCCTGTATTACGTATTATCTATCAACATCTGTTTCGTTTCCTGTGGGTCTCTGATGAGATCCTATATTGTATGACAGCCTGTATTATTTAACAGACTACCAGCATTTTTTACCTTCTGCTGTTGCAGCACAGGACAAAGGAGTTGCGTGCCGATCTTTTAATTTTTCTCTGCTTTTCTTCTTTACTGTAGCTGCTTGGGTTAAAAGACAAACAAACAAATCTCTGTGGACTTCAAAGAGATAAAATTTTTTAAAAGCAAATTATTTCTTAAAGCTAGGCTGTTTTGCTGTGACCCTCTCCTGTTTTTCTTTTTTTCCTTTTTTTTTTTTTTTTTTTAATTCTGAAAGAAATAGCAGGCTGTAGGCACTGCCTGTGGCTTGCTAGCCTTGCTTCTTGTGTGGTCTGTGCAGACTTTATGATTTATTCAGCTAATGGGAAAGGAGCATGACCCCCAGTGGCCACAGAAAGAGAGCTGCATGTGGGTTTAATGCTTTCACCACAAAAATGTCTGCTATGACTAAGCTGTGTGGCTGAAGTCACTGTCTGAATGGTGCTAAAAAGGAACTTAGGCATTAAGTGTGCACTATTTACTATAGATTGGCTCTTGGGATTAGGCCAAGGGTTTCTTACTCAGTTTCAAAGAATAGCATGGAAGCTGCTAGGAAAATTAGAGCTGTGCAATTTATTTTTACCAGTCTCCCCAGTGAGTGACCCAGTGAAGGATTTGCCTCATAACACTTTTTTTCATCAGTTACCAAAGGGCAATTCAAAATGTACTGGTTTGTTCATGAGTTTTACGGGGCTTATTGTTTACATTTTCCCATCTCCTACTTTTCTTCATGTTAATATGAAGCTTTTAATACTGATTTTCTTTGTGTATTTTTTAGAACTATAAAGGAGAACAGTTTTGGACAACATTTAAGCATCATTGCTTGAGACAAGTTACACTACTGTCTCGGATTTAAAAGATTGAACTGGGCTAAATTAGGAATCTGCCTCTCTCCTTACTCAAGAGAATGGCAAAACCACATTATTCATTGGAAAGAAATTGAAATCAGTCTGGTTTATTATAGCAACATTGCCACTAGTTTTACTTGATTTTGCTGACTTTTAAAGGCAGGTTAAAGTACTGTTTGCCTAATTTCTATTTACCTACTGATAGTTAACTGCATCTTCACATAGCTATATTAAGTAAAAACAACACCACCTTCACCTTTACTGGGGAGGGGGGGAGGGGGGGGGAAGGTGTTTTGTAGTAATAAAAAAGAATTTAGAAACTCTGTGTTCCCAGCACTAATGTCATTTTTTCATGCTGTGTATGAAAACCAGTGGAACATTGAATATTCAGTTTCCTAGTGGTTTTCTTTGTGGTTTTTTGTTATCTGAAAATGTTGAGCCTACCTTTTAAAAAGATATCTAGAGGAAAATTAATAAGAAAAAAAAAGATACAGAGCTCTAGGAACTGACATTCCAGATTCCTTCCATCCTCCCATAGTTAGGTCTTGCTTAGCTCCAGTAAGTAAAAGGCAATCCAGTGTAACTGAAAGCAAGAATTATTGTTAGTATTTATTTTAATTACTGAATTGATACTAGTATTTAATTTAGTTATTGAATTATTGGCAAGCATGTAGAGAAAGGACAAAAAAAATCAAATACATTAAATCTTATGTCCTTTTAGTATCAAATACCTAACAAAGCAAAAATGGACATTTCTAGTAACTTTTGAAGCTTTGGAAAATGGGGAAAAAAAGAAATTTAACAGGTTTTATGTAAATACCAATACCTTATGTGCATGATTTTGCATTTTGTCTTTTAGTCTTGTAGACTTCTGTCTTGTAGACAAAGTTTTAAAATCTAGATTACAAATGCGAGCATCCTAGATCATATTCTGAACACAGGCATAAATTTCTGTAAATGCTGAGAACCCACAAACCAGAAGTAATTAAGTGAAAGAGTGCTGCAAGTTTTGAAATTCAGGCTATTTTTACTTATACATGTTATTGGGAAAAATCAGGTAATGTTTGCATTTGCAGGAAGTAAAATTTGGGCATCAAATGGAAGATACTATATTTGTAGGCAAATACGTTGAATTATTTGGTGAAAAAATACTTAGTTGAAAAGTCCAACTATATTATTTTTACATGTATTGAAAGAATATATTTCGGTTTTGCATTTTGAAACCATCTTGTGTATGTGTAGTACTTCTTTTGTTTTAATAACTTCCAAAAGTTTGGTTGTATCTTTCCAAATCTTACCCCTGAAAAGAAGTTATTAATCTGAAACAGTTTTTAAAAATCCTTTTTCCCTTTAGTCAGGAACTGAAAGAAGTTATTCATGCAGTTCTATTTCATAATCTTTAGACACAGAGGTTTGAAATTTTACTTGACTCTGGTTTCAAGTTTATCCTTCCTGTCTGGTTTTCTGGAAATTCGGAAATAAGGTTAGAAATCTCAAAGTGGAAGACTTTCTGCTGTGCTTAGTGTATTCCCAATTCTTGAACAACCAGGAAGAAAAAATATGAAATCACCAGTGATGCTGTTATCTAAGAACAGAAATTTGTGAAAACGAGTGAGGGGGTTCTGTAGTAGAGGATTAGACCTGTTTTAAACTTATAAATGTTTGAATTTCCTGTTTAGAGGAGGGCTCTGACTTCATGCTGCCCTGTAAACCAACACAAGAATGATGTGGTGATTGTATGATAAGAGAATTTGAAAAGTCATTGCTTTGGTTTGTACAGAGCACTTGTGCTGGGGAGAAGTTCCCCTCTTCAGGCAAGGGGGGATGGTAAAAGAACTGTACAAGAGCAGTGGGAATAATAATACTAGAAGTCTGCTTACCTACAGCATGCAAACTGGTGTGTGTGGTGTGCAGCACAGATGCCTTGTCAGCAAGAGGCATGGGAGAGGACAGCTGTATGTGTCTGGCATGCAGGTGTTTCAGCTGGTATTCACACTGTCTGCTGGCAAGCAGATTTTTATTTTACTTTATTTTTATTTTCTGGTGGAGGAGGAAGAGACAGTGGGAGGTAAAGAAAGAAGAGGGATCACCCACAGTCGTTTCCCAGAATGGAAGAGGAGAAAAGCAACACATCAGCTCAACCGCTGTTTACACGTACAACTGGCTCAGCTTTCCTTTGCAAGCATAAATCAAATGGTACAGACTTGGGATGTTTTTCTCTCTCCTGTGAAGACAGCCTCTTTGTTTTTTGACTTATGGGGATTGTGTTAGTGCTGCAGGAGTTCTAGGTTGCAAGCTGTAAACTTGATGCTGGGTTTTCTTGACTGAAAACCTCAACTTTCTCTTAAGTAGCTTTCTTTTTTTTCCTGGAAAGTCACATAATGGCCTGTGTCACTGGGAAGTGCTTTGGCAACATAAAGTGGCTGTATGTTCAGTAGCTTTAGGTCCTTCCTTGGGAACACCTTTTCTGAAGATAGTATTTTCCAGTTATCATGACAACACCTGCCTTCTGTGACTAAAATGTGAAGGGCATGAAGAAGGGATTTACATTTCTGAAATTCTTAGTAGTGATTGATAACTGATAAAAGCTAGAGTTGCTCTTGGCATATTCTCACCTAAGTCAAGATACAAACCAATTCAGAGAAATTGTAGTTAGTTGTGTTCTGTGATCTGCTGGCTAAACTTTACTGGTTTATACAATTTGGGCTTTTGATAATGAGATCCTAGTATAAGTTGCTGGAATCTGCCTGTACCCACAGAAATATTACAGTTAAAAGCAGGTTTTCCTCATTTCTCCTTCTGCTTTGATTTTTTTTTCTCCTCATATAAATTCAGCAGTCAGGAATCAGGTTTTTCATCTGTATTGGACACATGCCATTTAGTCCTACATCTGTTCTCTGACAGTAGCCAGTTTAAGATGCCTTTAAGGGGAGTATAAAGAAATGTAAATTGTTATTACTGTTATTTTATTTGCTATAGTACAATATTACTACCAGATGCCACTTGGGGGTTGAATCTATCCTCATTTGGGATGCACATTGTACTGAAATGTCATCAATATATTTTTTTTTTCAGTTTTGTCAAGGCTACATTGGAACCATAATCCCCCAGTCCTTGCTCATGGAGGCTATAGAGCCGGCTGTGCAATTTCATGGCATACAGGTTTCATAGGGAGAAACAGAAGAGATCTGGCCCATTTAATCAGCTACTGGCTCTTCCATGTCACTTCATGTAGTCTGTACTCTGGCTTCACTGTAGTAGCCTGGTGGTTCACTCTACTACCTGCCAGCCGTTACTGCCAGTCTCACTAAGTGCTCCATTAGCTTTTGCTGTTTGTGCAGTGATAGCTATAATGTATTTAAAGAAAATTAAAACATGCTGCTTCTGTTTGTTCTCCTTTGGTTCCCATTCTATCAGCATCATTTCCCATATAGCTTGGTTTTGCTCTTGAGTCATAGGGCAGAGTTTTCTCATGATTCTTTGTTAGCTTGTCACAAGATCTGAAAGATTTTGATCTGCTTAGTTTATGGGAACATTGTTTTTTTTACTTCCATGTTGCCAAAACCTAAGCTAAAATGCCTTTGCTTGTTGGAATTTCTGATACAGTTTTAGGGTTTTAAGTATGGTTATATTATTGCAGCCAAAATCAGGCTCTAGCCTGTTTCTTCATGCTCAGGGCTTGTCCAGGGGGCAATATCATAGAGGAGTTTGTTGAACCTGTTTGGTGGCAATCAGTCTCTATAGCACAGAGGTTATTATATGCATCTTCTTGGACCAAACAGTTGTTAGTAATATGTAACATAAAAGGCAGTGATGCAGTTGTCCAGGATAATGTTTTCTGTACAGTTGGGAATTTTTCCCTTCACCAATCAATATGCTGAAGTATTTAATCATGTAGATGTTACTGTCTGTCATATATAGGTTTACCCTTGTTACAGGTTTGTATAGGTCTTCAAGAGGCAAGTGCTTTGTGTTTTATTTTTGCTTCTGTCATGGAATATGCATGGGCATGTCACATTCTGGTTGGTATTTCATTTCTTCTCATTGAAATGTTTATATGACTATTCCCTAAGCAGACAGGTGACCTGTGCATCTTACTGCTTACCAAACAATTTCAGACTCTCAGATGAAAGTCAATTTGAAAACTCTTTTCTGTGGATTTTTACCTAATTATAAATTCCTTTTTTCAAATTTAGAAGCAATTTTTAACATCAGCAAATGCTACATGTGGACCCTGACACTGTAATTTCTGCACATAACTTACTGCTTCTTTTTTGCTTTGCTTTTTAAAATACATTTTTATTCATTGCACTAAGTCTTGCCTGCATCTATATTTTTGTATGTAGATGTTTCTTTCCCTTATGGTGATTTGCCAAACGTATTCTGCCGTCTCAGGATAGTATGATCACTTCATTTCCCCTGTCTGCCCTTTTGAGACTGTGTTCTGCAATACATAAGTACATGAGTAAAGCTCAGTCTGTGAAAAGTAGCTTATAAATAGTCTTGTGAAAAAATGTTCTAAGAATTCACCTTGAAGCTACTTAGATCTTACTCTACCTACAAAACCCGCAGTTGGGATGGAGGTTCAAAGCTCAGAACATTCCCTGTTAAATTAATCTTTTTAATAACTACCATCTTTATTCGCCAAAATATTTTATGAGAAATTGCATTATGACCATATATCAGTTGATTGTCATATTTGCCTTCAACTCTGTATCTTGACTCCTTTTCTTACCTGTTGCTTAGGTACTTGCTGCTTGACCTTTTATTTCATCTAATCTAACTGCCCACTGCTGGTTGCCACCAGAAGAGAAAGTGCTCCTGTCATCTTCCACTCCTGTCCAGGAACTCTTTCTCCCTTACTAGTATGTCTAGCATGTTGTGCTGTAGCAAGGGTGTCAGTTCAGCAAACATAATTCATTTCTTGATGGGTGAAGAAGTGAGTTTTCCATTGGAGCAGCTCACTGAACTGATTCATCTGGGGGCTTCAAGGTCTTCCAAATGGAAGTGAGAGGAGGGAAAGAGTGTTCAGCTCATGGGCTGGGGGTAGGGGGAGCAGGATTTCCCCTTTTGGCAGCCACCTGCACCATGACCAGATTATGTATAATGTCAAGCCACATTCTTAAACAGCTCACAGTGTTTCTGATCTAGTGAGACCAGAGTGTTTGATGTGCTTAGTGGAGATCTGACTTTTCAAATAGGTCTGGCAGCAAGTACTAAAAAAGCAGGTGTCCTCCAGATTGTTGCATGACTTACATAGCCAAGAGAGGGCTTCACAGAAGAGCAGCTACTAGAAAAAAAAAAAAAAAACAGTAATAAAATAAATAAGACACCATTAGTTTAAATGGGCAAAAGTTCACAAAAGAAAGGACCTGGCAGCTGACACCAATATTACTATTGGCTGAAAAGACATTTGAACTTTTTGGCAACAACAAATGTCAGTGTTGGATTTGAACAGGTGAAATTTATTACAACCTTTACACACAAGTAGAGAAAATCATTGTGGGTTTTCAAGTGATGAGAACTGTCTGCAGCAAGAGGTGAAGAAGAGACTTAGAGTATAAGAAGAGTATATAAAGCAGTCATTGCTAGAAAGTACAGGCAAGAACTGAGGTTTTCCTAAGAATATGTTCCACAGGGAATCAGTGGGAACTGGGTGCTTTTTATTTTCTCTTTTGAAAAGCCTCCAGCCAAGCTCCCTGAAATGACACTACTAAAGAAATGTGATCTTTCTCAGATCTTGTAAATGCAGAGCTGTTCAAGGCATAGGAAAGTAACTTATTTCAGGGCCTTAAAGGCAGTAGAGAAGGTCAATTACAAAAAATGTTTTAAATCCATTTCAAGATACACAGTTATATGGATTGCACTTAATATGTTATCTAATAAATATGCTCTGCATATATATCATTATAAGAAGATTTGAAAAGTAATGTATATGGTAATAGATGTTCATATATAACATATTACACTAAAAATATTATATTTCAGCTGGGCAGAATTTACTGTTTCTGTTCTCAAGAAAATACAGTGTGCAGCTGTTTATAACATGTTTTCTGTGTTGAAATGTATACTGATATGTATTCCTGTCTTGTTTTTCTCCTGCCCTTGGTCATTATTGGAGATAAAAGATTGCATCTGAATGGACTGTTTCCTATTGAAATATTTAGATAAATGCAGAAGGGAATTGCATATATGCAAGCATCTAGGTACTCATATTTGTGTGTGGTTAATAAATAGTCACTCACAGTTTGTACTTTTTTTGAGTGGAAGAAAGACCACTCTTTTTTTGGTTGTTTGTGGATTTTTTTTATTTGGTTTGTTTTGGTGGTTTAGCTTGGGTTTTTTGTTCGTTGTTTTTTATAGTGGGGTTGCTCAAATGCTGGCACAGGTTGCCCATAGAGGTTATGGAGTCTCTGTCCTTGGAAGTACTCAAAACTTAGCTGAACAAGGCCCTGGGCAACCTGCTCTTAGGTGTTCCTCCTTGAGCAGGGGGGTCCTCCAGAGATCCCCTCCAGTCTCAGGAATTCTGTGACTTTACAAATAAGACCTGTTTGTATTTTTTTTCTAGGTAGGTGTATGCACAAAGTGAAAAATATGCCAAGTGAGGTAGGGTTTTGTAAAGAGTTTAAAAATAGAAAAATGGCAGAAAGAAATGAAAGTCAACAAATTGCATCCTACTAAGCTGACGGTTGATTGGCAGGGGAGCAGTGAGAGCCTCAAAGGGCAAAAGCACAAGTTGGCGAGTGGTTCTTTCCAGTATAGTAAAAAAGTTCAAAAACTATTAACAGTGAAGAAAATATTCAGCAATAATGTTTTTGTTTAGTTTTTTACTTTGTTTTCTCTTTTTTTAACATTTTTCAAGGATGTTTCTTTCAACAGTTTTCTCACTTTCACCAAAGAGTGAGTCTTGTTTTTCTTAAAAGCTGGAAATGCTTCTGTACATGGATTTCTGATATTTCTGTTGACAGTCTGTGACATGAACAGATCCGTTGTGTGAGTCATAAAGCATAGTCAGCTGTATCTTTTCCTTGTTCATGGGTAAGTTTTTATAAGTACTGGCTTTATGGACTTTTAAAGCTGGCCAGGACATTTGACAATAAGCAATCTGAATGTTGCTGCTGAAAATCTAAAAATAAAGCAACACTGAAGAATAGTTTATAATCTAAAATGCATTTTCTACTGCAAGCAGGTGAAATTCTGTTGTCAGGAGAGCCTTTATGGTGAGATTTGTAATACATAGAAGGCCATCTTTTGAAATGCTATTGCTGTGGCAGGACAAAGCCTTCATTTTTTCTGTCCTTTAGAATTAGTAGAATTTGTATTGGGAAAAAACTTATAGCCCTCCCTTAAGAAATCTATGAGTCATCCTGAATTGAGGTGTATGACACAATCTGAACCCTGTTTTTTTTTCTCCTTTTCATGTCTGTAACTATGCTACTAGGGATTTCATTGGAAACATCTTTAAAGATGGGTGTTTTCTTTGACTGTAGAAAAGAAATCTGGGCAAGTCGGTTACAGAAACAACAGGCCATATAATACTCAGGGGTATTAATTTATTCTGCTAGAGATATCTTCTTTCTTTAGAGCTAGTGGATGGACCATATATTGCTTGCAAACGTAGAGGAACTTAAACTGTCTCTATGTAAGCTTCTTCATGTTACCAGTCTCTTTGAAAGGCTACAGTTCAGAGTATCTCAGTTTCAAAAGCTTTGAAATTACTTTTTTTTTAATGCTTTTATCATCTGTTGTATATCTCTCTTTCTTTTATTTGAGTCCCAAATTTACTTGTAAGCATTTTATACTTTGGAAAAATTACTGAAGATTAAAAGCTAAGTGCTTAGAATTAGGAACGTTATTCTGCAGTTGGCAGAGCTTTGTTTCTTTGAACTATTAAATTATGATTCCTACTTAGAGAAATAACCCATGTTTTCAAAATTTTGAACATCTACTACTTTTTAAAAAAAAACACCACCTTAAGCAATCAAAGTTCTTGACACTATTTTTTTTTTTTTTCATTGGGAATTGAGCCCTAATCTACAGTCCTGAAAAGCAGCTATTTATGTATCTAGAAGAAAATTTAGATATATGACTTTGGTAAACGAGTGCATTGTAATGGAGCTGTAAGCTCGTCTTGCAATGGAATAAAAGAATATACTACTATAAATTAAAATTAAATTCAGCTATTCCTTCAGAAGTCTTTGTTGTTGTTTGAAAATGCTTTTTAGTAACTGGATGTCACCTACACATACCAATATTTTCTGGGTGCCAAATACTTTTTCAGAATAAAAATGCAGGAGATGGCCAGGGGTTCAAAGCTGAGTGCAAAGTAGGACAGGAGAAGGAGGACATCATTTTCGAGTGCTTCTTGGTAAAATAACCAGAGAAGACAGTAAGCTATTCATAAGGATTAAGGCTAATGGGTGAAAGTAAATTGTTTTAATTAGGTTTCTGAGTTTTAATCCAAAAAAAAAACTTGCAAGAGGCATATTGTAGATACCAGCATTTGATCCTATCCTATTAAATACAATTTCAGCATCTGAAGAAAAAGCAGCAATGGGATCATCATCATCTCTCACCTCTCATAATATCTGTAGCACTCTTCTTAAATTATCAGCTGCCTCCCTGCCTGGCATGAAACTGCCTTGATCTTGATTTACAATGGTGGTAATGCTTTTGTTTAGTCTCGTGGTTAGCCATTTAGTAAATATTTTTAAGACCACATCTAACAAAGATACAGAATGATATTCCTTACATTTACCGAGACTTCGCCAGATTTCAGAGTGAATAGATTCTATTTTGTTTCTCATTAATAATGGTATTACACCTTTACCTGGTTTTGTGCAAGGCATTTTGGAGGCACTGTTTTAGGTTAATATACAGTTTCTGACATATGTCCCTGACATATTTGCCACCCTGTTCAATCCAATTGCCAAACTTCAAGTTCTTCACTGTACTAGTAATTTATTTCACTATGTACAAGTACAGTTGCATATTCATTTCATTTTGAATAATACATGGCAGCAGATAACAATGCCCTAATTGAGTTTAGAGACAGGCAAGGGAATAACTGTCAAATTTGGAAAACGAAGCAAAATAAATACACTTCTTTTTTTTTTTTTTTTTTTTTTTGCCACTTTCTATAGTGGTCCTAAATATGTTATAGGTAAAGGCCAGAACTTGTTTCTCCCTTCTGGTATTGCCAATGAATGCTTCAAGAGTCTAAAGAGAAGATGTAGATGAGGATAGGGTAATGAATTTAGCACTTTTACATACCTGGAGCTGTCCACTAACTAAAAAAATAACAGAAGTTTTCCTGAAGTTTGCAGTCCTTGAGACTGCATGAAAAAAAACAAGGATTTATTATTCTGCTTATCTTCTCTTCCAGTATATCATTATTCAATGACACTTGGATTAATTTTGTTTGCTCAGTTCCGCCACATCTAGACCAAACTCCAAATGTGTGTCTTCAAGTATGATAAAAATTCAGTTGAAGAAGCATAAAGTGAGTAGTGAAAGTTCTGAACATTTTTAGTAACAGTTTTTAATGGAAGTGCCATTGCCTCTTCCAGGGCAACTAGATGCAAAAAGTGATAGTCAGACTTATTATCTGAACCCTACATTAATGAATTCCA
Source organism: Apus apus (assembly GCF_020740795.1). Taxonomy (NCBI): domain Eukaryota; kingdom Metazoa; phylum Chordata; class Aves; order Apodiformes; family Apodidae; genus Apus; species Apus apus. Next base: position 55,914,000 of record NC_067285.1, on the reverse strand, counting down.
GTTCTCAACTGTTGGATGTCCAGTTCTGAAAAATTCTTAAGCATTTTGTTGTGGAAACAGTAGCCTAGGCATTGAAAAAGCTGATATAATTTAACAGGATTTTTAATGGCTTAAGACCTTTTAGTATAAGACAGTCACTTGTAATGCATCTCACTGTCTGATGCTCATCTGCTTGGTGAGCATCAGGAGCTAAGTGCCCATTCACTGGCCGAGAGTGAACTTGGAGAGACACTAATGAAAACTGTGTATGTAGTCTTTCCATCTTTTTTTAAATTATAGTTTGAAGTCAGGATTCCCCAAAATTGTTTGATTTAAAGCTTACATTCATACTGAAAGTACCCTTTAGAACTTATTAGTAGGGATGATCCTACAGTTAGTGGTTCTTCAAAGAGTTAAACCCTTTACCTCTATTCAGAAGACAAAGGGAAAACATTTGCGTTAGAGTAAATTCTCACCTTTCAGCAGTATTCAAGGAAACTAAGTGAGAGAACACACTATTATTTTGGATCAGAAGGAGCTAAGGGGAAGCTTCCTTAATTTTGGCACTCTCCCTGCCAGCCTGCACAGCAGCTCCAACCTTCTTTTCCCTGGCAGGAAGGAGAAAAGAAAAAAACAGTGAATTCCTCAGCATAACTTCCTCTTGAAGTTTAGCCACTTGTCTAATCTCTGAGAGTTTTTCCTGGCTTGCATTGACTTGCTGCTCAGACAATGAGCACTGTTTTAACCTGTCAGGAGCTGAACTGCTTGGCCTGCCATTGGGATGACAGCATGCTGCTGTTTCTTAGACTTCTCTGTTTCTGAGATGCAAGGCTGACACAAGTCTGTACAAGGGCTGATTTTGTGAGTGCCCCGATGGAATCCCCTTCAACCACTGTCTAGCTAGTAAGGTTCAGTGAATACTCAAGGGGAGACTCCTTGGCAGTGGATTTTGCCTTTTGCAGGGATTCTGTGCTGGAATTTTTAGGATAGGATGACTCTGTTGGACTGTGTGCACTTAAAAAAAAATAATAAAATAAATCGCTCAGCTTGCAGTTAAAGTTTTGTTTATGTTTCTGCAGTGTTTAAAGTTGTTCCTTATCTCTTGAATATGTCCTTTATCATTCATAGGTCTGAGAGAGATAGAAAAGATCTGCTGTTTAAATTAACACATCTCACATAGAGTGGAACTGGCTGGAGAACTCAGATGAGCATCTTTTCTGGCAGATCCTAGGGTCTAATTAAACTCCTTCAGGGGGCAGTGATGAGGAGCTGAGAGCTCCTTGGCTGGCTCAGTGCAGACTGGGGTGTATACTTAACCTCAGCATTATTAGTTGTATATGCGTGTTTCTATTGGCCTTTTAGGTCAAACTACCAAGTGCCAGGGGCTGGGGGCAGGGGTAGAGGGAGGCAGGCAGGCAGGCCAGGAGCGGAGACAAAGTTTGACCCAGTTCTTAGGAATGATTTTTAGATTGGCTAGATTGTGTGACATTTCCTTACTAGTCTGTTTTTCTGCCATAAATGTGCTCCCTATGGCAGTACTTTAAACCCAAAATGCATGTGTATATACATGCATGTGTATGTGTGTCTAAATACAGACTTCATGACTCTTGACAGTCTGAAACTTGAAGGACTGTGTGTATAGAGGCTGAATGTCACCCGCAGTATACATGGGCTCAGAAGACTGTGCTGCCACACCAGAAGATGCTCAATTTGTGGCAGCATTAGGCAGCTGCCATCACACCAAGGTTGGGACCAGCCCAAGCAGCACACCCAGGCTGCTGCTGCATCACTCAACCTCGGGTAGAAAGGGACATGCATAATTATTCCATGCAGTATTTGCTTTGCATTAAGCTTGTTGACTCCAATCAGCATCTGGAGTTGATTGTGTTTAGCATTTTCCAAACACGTTGGAAAATCTGTGCTCTGAAAATTTTATTTAACAGTATTTGGATTTTCTTCACATGTTTATATGTACTTACTTTGGGTTTGCAGGTTTTCTTAACCTCTCTTTTGGTCTGTCAGTAACAATATGTTGTCATACCTCTAGAAGGACTGAAAAGATCACGTTTCCAAAAGGTGGGGGTTTTTTTGAAGTTTACCTCAGGCTTGATTTCCTATTGATACAGTTTGATTTCCTATTTCACTGATAACTGTTAGTTTCTGGAAAGGCTATACTATAGAGGAAGGTTGGGTTAATAATGCTGGTTTGACTTTTATCCGGAACACATTTCTTTTTCCAGTAGGTGGTAGCTTGCAGGATTTGGCCCATGATGTAGAATTTACATAAAAAAGCTCTTTAAGTTTTGCTGGGCACAATTGTGAAAACTGTTCAATATATCCTGTTTTCTAAATGTCAGCTTCTTTTTTTTTTTTTTTTTTCTTTCATAGTGGGTGGGCTGACTAAACAGAGGCTTTTTTACATGGTACTTTGCTGTTTTCTAAACAGAGCAGCTATGTATGCTATCTAGTTTATATACAGCTTTTTTTTTTTTTTTTTTTTTTTTTTTTTTTTTTTTTTTTTTTAAAGCAGGATACCCTTATAAATATGTTTGGTTTAAAAGAAGCTAGTCCTACAGGAAGTGCTTTGTTTGTAGTATCTAAAACCTTTCTTGATTTTTTTTTAAATTTTTTTTTATTTGTTAGCTTTCTGTGTATCACTTTCTGTGTGTTTTGAAATAATTATACATAGGTCCTACAATACAGTAGGGCCAATGTTTTTAAGAGTTTTTGTTCTGACACATAGCATGGAATGAAGCTAATCAAAACAGAAGTGTTTACTTTGCACCACTCACTGCAGTTTTAAAGATACATATTAAACATTATTTTGGGCCTTACTACAACATATGGCTTTAAAGCATTAGCAAAAGACTATTCCAAATTAGGAAAAATAGAACAAAGAGCCATTCTAAAATAAATAATTAGTATTCTTAAAATATATCAGCATGTAAATACTTCTGGGATAATCATGCTGCTATGATGTTGTTTCTTTTTGGCTTGCTGGAGAGTCAAAGGAAAGCATGCCTTTGCTGCAATGAATGTCTCTAAGTGGACCACATAGAAAATAATTATCCTAAATAAGCTGAATAGCTACTGCCTGGATAATCCTGCAAGCAGCATATCAAATCAGGTTTGAGGTACTGTGTGGCAGAATTCATAGGGGAATTAAAGGATCTTCTGAGTAAAACGTTCCCAGCCAAGAACCTACATAAGCACTAGGAAAGCCACTGCCACTGGGGAAGTTCCCCAATCTTTTTTTCACCCTGAATCTGAAAACAGGTTTATCTGAATCTGCTGGGAGCAGGGCTGTGTGTGCCAAGAATTCATAGAGTGTATGCTGATCTCTCTTCCTACAGCTCTGCCGACATAGCTTTATCTTTATTTCTGTGTTGTTCCTCCTCGTGATTTTTTTTTTCCCATTTTTGGCATTTTTTTCTTGATTATTTCTTGCCATGTTCAGTATTCTGTCCATTCCTGGCAGAAGACAACTCTTGCAATCAGAAGTAACTCAAGTGAGACCAAATTCATTTTTCTAGACTCCAGCCCTAGCCACACCACAGAAGAGTGTTGAGTGATGTACGAGAGTTGAAGGCAAGAATAACCTTAATAGCTAGCTGGTTAAAAACTTAAGTTTACTTCTGGAAATTATGAGTTACTGCTACATCAGCTTTCTATTGTTTTTCACAGTGCTTTGCTGTTCCTATGTCACTGCACCCAAGTGTTTTACAAGGATGTATATTACTCTTAGGTTAAACCTGGTTTTGGTCCTATGGCAATGTTAGTGTTTTGACCTCAGTCCCAAATAACAGTTAACATTAGGAACATCAAGAGTTTCTGTGGGTTGATCATAAGAGTCTCATGTCATAGGTTCTATTTCACTGATGGAAAACTGTTTATCCAGGAATATGTATTGGAGATAAATTTTGTATTTGGTATGATCCAGTTTAGTCAGTCATATTGGTTGTGGAGATTGTTTGATACTTCATTTTGGCCATTTGCAGTACTGCAGAAGTACCCCTGAGGAGTTTCTGAATTTTAAAATGAAGGGAGCAAAAAGGCAGCCTGTTACATTTGCTCACCAGGTTCCATTGCCCACAAACCGGCATCACTCAGTGGGGAAAGTAGGATGTTCTAGCATTCGTTTGGACGTGTGGGAAATGGCTTATGTGTTTATATGGCCGTGGTTTCACCTTACACATGGACCACCAGGTTTTAACGACACACTTTGCCACAGGAGGTTCAAGCCACTGACCACTATGTTTATTCCAATGATCCAAGTCGTTGGCATTGGGAAACCTTTTACCCTAGTTTACACCAGGGTGTATAAATCAGACAACAGATTTCTTGTCTATAGCCACATTTTCAGTATCGGCACTGGGGATTCCTAAGGAAAGCTTCTCGTTCCATTTGCTACCTGTCAAAGAGAAATGTAGTTGAGCGTGTTTTGTCAGAAGGATGTCACAGAGTCAGTATGGAAAAATGAGTGAAGGCAGCATGTCTGTAAAGAAACTTCAGGAGTATGAGTAAAAACAGCCTGGCTCCTGGTCATGGCCTGTTTCTAATGAATAATTTGTTCCATATCAGATCCAGTAAGGCTGGATGCTGGTATTTTCTTCAGAAACTTCATGCCCGCTAAGACTTGTTTAAGGTCAAAGAAGAGTGAAGAAAAATTGTAAGGGAACTGAGCTATTAACTTTAAAATATTCTCCATAATTTTTTTTCAAATCCATTCTTAAAATTACTGGGGAGTGGGAGGGAAATCAGATGTCCCAGCATTCTCAGGCAGATTCTTCTCTGTGCAAAGGGGGCTTGAATATGAGTCCCCCCCTGATACTGATGAATGCTCAAAGGCTCTTAACTATGGCAATATTAGTGACTGGTCAGTTCTGATATAAAGGATGGATTAGATGAAGGTGAACTATGTAGATCTAGTAATACAGTGATGTGTTATTAAAAAGTTATAGAAAATTATCTTAGGGAATCGGTTTAAGTCTGGATATGTCTTGTACTAGAACTATAAAGCTTAATCTGTTCTTGATGAAGTCAATTGACTGAAATATCTAGTTGGAGGCATATGTATATTTGTTAATGAAGTCAACCCTGAAAACTTGTGGGATTGGTGAAAGCCTGGTTGTCTTTGGTTCAGAGTTTTTAACCATGCTTACCACAAACTACCTAAATATAAAGAGTCTTCTTTTTACTCAGCCCTTTTTCTGATGTTAAAAAAAATTGGCTGTTTTGCAGTTTGGCATGATGGAAGTGCCCTCCTCCTCTCTTCTGTGGACTGTGCTTATGAAGTAATGGCAGCTTTCAATTAAATGCTTCACAAGGTGTTGTTTATAATTATTTGTTTAAGAAGGTTTGCAAGATTCTGCTTGCCAGGGTCTAGTTGTTTTAGACATTTCCACAGTAATGAGACTTTAGTTTTTATGGTGTGCTATCAAATTTGCTTCTTTTCCCAATCATTCTTCCTCACCTCCTGTTTGTATTGTTTTGACCACTAATAATACATTCTGCCTATGTACTGTGTATATTTATTTTGTCATTCTCAGCAAATCACCAACAATTGAGGTATAGACTACTTACTATGAATGCACACACACAAACACAGAAGCATTCACTGAAGTTCTATTGACAAGAAACTTTTTTTTACCATTAGCACGTCCTTCCTCTCCACAATTCTGCAATGCAAGAAAAATGAGAAAGCTTAGGAGGTCTGCAGCCACATTTTGTAGCACAAACTAATTAGTTACTACATGAGTTATTAGGCAATCTCCACTCCCACTAGTTGCATTTAGTAACTAGAGACATTCCTTGAGAAGTGCAGTGAGAATTAATTAACATTTGGTATATTGAACTTGTAAAGTATAAAGGCCCTAATTCAACACTATTTAAGCATGTGATCAACTCCAAGCACATCTGCTTTATTTCCATCGGAATCAATGGAATTTAAGCATGTGCCTAAAGTTAAACATGTACTAAATCACTTTCCTGAGTACAAACAAACTGCTGATTTAGAGCTTATAAAAGCTATATTTTTTCCCCTGAAATATTGAAGCAATTCCTAATCAGACTGAAGATAAGAAGCTCTATTTTCTAAAAATAATGTTCCATTTTCTTTTCAAAATAACTTATATTTATTATAACTTTTTATTTATTTCATCAATACGTTATCTTTAATGCCTATGTTTTCTCATAGGAATTGTCTTCCATCTTTAAACAAAAAAAAAAGGAATAAAAAAGAAGGATGAGCCATAAGTTATGTCCAAACCTGTCACAGATTCTCATTCCTTTTCAAGGAGGTATTCTGATTATGCTAGGAAAAATACATTAAACAGAGTTTTTCGGAAAAGTGTCTTGTGATTTGTATTCAAAATTATGAATAATTAAGTAAAACCATCTACAAAATATGTAGTTTACTTAATGGTTAAGGAAAACTGCAAGCCTATAATTTTTGTTAGCTCTAACTCTCCTGTCTGAAAACCCATGCTATCCCCTCTCTTAACCCATGTTATGAATTATATTAATGATTCTTTAAATATTTATAGTTTGTGAATAGTTGCCATAAAGCGGACAACTACTCAAGAGATAGCAGCAAAACCTGTCAGACTGATAGTGGTTAGATTTGACTGTCTCGTAAAATACTTCCCACCATGGCTTTCACCAAAATATTTCTGATGAAAGCACTGGTGTTACGAGACTTTTCCTTGAGCAAGAATCTAACATAAACTTCTCAAAATGAGCTATACCCTGTCATTCTCTACAGCAGCAGTGACTATTTTACCAAGAACAGGCAAAATCCTTCTTAGCTTAATTTCACTATCTGGGAAGTGTAAATACTTGGTCAGCAGCTGGAATCTCCAATATCCCAGGACTCTGCAGGCTTCAATAAATGCATACAAGTAGTAGAAATTTCTGTAAGAGCAAACAGGGCTTTTCTTTTCTCCAGATGTTAATCCATCCCAACAAAAAGGGAAATCTGGAAATGATCAATCTTCTTTGTGAGAACTCTAGTAAACATACAGCAGCTTCATTTCCAGATGGTGAAATCCACATTCACCAGGCTTTCCACCAACCACTCAGATTCACCTGAATGAGGCTCTGTGTGTACTTGCTCTGTTGCTTTCCTGCTTATATGTTCATTCCCACTTCACTTTTATGATTGTTCAAAGAAGTTCTTAGTTGCAATCTCTTATTCACAAAATGTGAGCTCATTTACTGTCATCTTATGTTTTACCTGTAATGTTATGCACATGACGAATGATGGCTCAACCAGTTAACTCCTGTGCAGCTCAGACAGTGAAATCTAGTTCCAGGAGTCATTTTTTTACCCCAAAATTTTTTCTCTCTCTTACTTTTCTCAGTCATTCATTATTCAACATCTTGTGAGTTGAATTTTTTTTTTTTTTTTTGGTAACATCTGCAGTGGTTACCTGCACAATGACATACAGAATAACCAGGGAATAAATGAATAGTTGATTATGGATTTGGTGTACTTTGGCACAGCCCCACAAATCCATGAAGACAGGGCAATATGACAGAGGTAGAGAAGAGCAAAGTGGATTCAGAGCCACTTCTAAAAATGATGTTCCAGAGAACATCCAAATTTTACCTATGCTCCAAAAGCTGACTACAGTAGAAAATGGTGTTTAACTTGAAACTAAATGACGTAGCTTTTAAGTAGTGTGTTTTAAATATAATCTGAAGTCTACTGCCAGTAACAACACTCATATTTAAAATGTGTATACTCCCTCTATGGTAACTAGTACTAATGCCTTAGTTTAATGTCTTTGAAAAAAATCAGTTGGATTTTAAAGTACTTTTTCCTCCCAGTTATCACTGGGCAATGTTAAAGTAATCTGAAGGTTCATCTGAAATATCTAAAAGACAAATAAGCTTCTCAGTTGCACCCAACTTTGTCAGGTTCTTAAACAAAAACCCTATATAAGTAATAAGTGATTGAAATAATCTAAATCTTTCCATTTCCTATCCCTGATGTTCTTTCACAGTAGATAGTGTCATTTTTTTCTCATGAAAGAAGTCTCATTTTCTAGAAAATATGGGGCAAATATGCAACACAGATTAAAATAATATTGTATTACAAGTATGAAGCATTTTCAATGCCAGTCACGGAATTACAAACTAAAAGATAGCAAAGTGACCTAATTTAATTTTGTGGCATTTCATAAATTGAAAACAGCTAAATGTTGTGCTCCTTCCTCTTCATCAATCAAATCAATAGAAAATTTACATACTATGATTATTCATCAGTGTAGAATTTTCACAAGATGCCTGAAGTTTGACATTTGGAATGGTATTTCTCACCTGATTTTATTATTTTTTTTAAGTTAAGGCAACAAAGCTTTGTTATCAAGATTCTCTGTATCCTGGGGTGGGATATCCATAGCTCTTAGAAAATTTCCATCCCATCTGAAAAGCGTCACTTGAATAGATAAGGAGTTTTGCATCTGGAAGCACCTATGTCTTCTACTCATTGTACTGGGAATCCAGCTGACAGAGCAGACGCCTGATATTAAGATGGCTAGAATTAGCTGAGATGAATCCTGTTCTCAGGTTCATGCTTTGTTTTTTAAACTTAGATGACAATTCTGGAGGTATTTACTAGTCTTCATTGATGCAATGTTTGATTCTTTTTAAGAAAAAGATATGCTTCACTTGTTTATGTTATACTCAGTATCCTTTTTAATTCTAATGAGTAGGTGCTTTTCTATCATGAGTTCTCAAAACTTGCTTGGCTTAATTGAATTGATAATAATCTATGCAGGTGAGAATCTGAATGTAGGTACTTGGGCCTTGACCTACCTACCCATGGAGTAAATGTAGCATCATACAATTATAGAATACCAGGTTGGAAGGGACCTCAAGGATCATCTAGTCTAGCCTTTCTTGGCAAAAGTAAGGTTGGACCAAATAATCCTAAAGGTTGCAGTTGATTCCAGCAGGCATTTACAGAAGTCCATGGGTGTTTAAATTAAACATATAGTACTTACTTCAGAACATTCTAGTTGAGGTTTTAAGTTAGTATTCTGAATGCATATCATTTTATTGAAGAAGATTTGTCTATTTGAAATTTCTTTCTTGTATCTTTTTGTCAGATAATACTGTTCTCCATTCTATCTGTTAGTGAGACGATATGAAGCAGTTGAAGCAAAGTCAACTCCAAGCTGCCAGTGATGCTACTGATAGCCTCCAGTTTGGTTAAATAAATATTTACACTAAATGCAACACCCTACTGAAATAGTAAAGTTTTATTCTAGCAGAACCAGTGGTGACTAGAGGAGTTGTGGAAACCATTCAGTCTAGACCACTAGCTGGATCAGTGCCAAATGACAATCTATTAGACCAGCAGGGTGCTCTCATTAAATGACCTTTATGTCTTGTGTTAATCTGGATCTATTGCCAGTGTTAAATTACAGTAATAAATCCCCATGAAATTTCAGAATCAAAGTGCATATACTTTTTATCTTATTCCTTGTTCTAGTTATTTTTCTTTTGTGCATGCTTCTGAACATTTTAGTTGTGGATGACAATTACAGCAGCACTACCAAGTTTTTGGCAAAAGCTTCACAACTTTTTGGCCCAGTTGTAGAGTTGGTTGGCTTAGTTATGTCCTCAGATACGTGTTCACAGCTCCCATAGACTTCAGTGGATATTATATATCTAACATTCATGAGACAAATACTTTGAAGACAAAGCTGACACAAAAACATTTAGCTATTGAACTATACTTAACTGTGAGAATACTTGCATGTAAGATAACTGCATTTCTAGAAAGCTTGTATTCTTTCCACTGTCTTCAGTAGGGAAACTGTTATCTTTTCTGTCTTTGTTATATAGTACCTTACTGCTTTTGTTAAAAAATCTATCTGGGTTCTTTTTGAAGTATAATGGCCTACTTTATAATTGCTTGCCTAATTTGCATTAAAAAATCTTTTTGTAATATTTTATGTAATTGTTCTGACACTGATAATTACCAGTCTGTTTTTTTCAGGAGAGATACTGAAAGTTTTATTTCATTTGTAAATATGTAAAGGGAATTGCTTTCTTATATATATATATTTTAAAGAAACAAGCAACCAAACCAACACACACACAAAAAAAAAACCCTGATAAAACGGATTCACATAAATATGTATTTTGTTTGTTGAAGAAAGGTGACTTGTAATACTATCTCAACATGCAAGCCAAAATTGCTTGTCCACTGTGCTGAGTGGTATAGAATGCCCAGTAAGATCATTCCTAGCCAATGGAATCAACAGTCTTTATAGACAGGTTAAAGACTAGAGGAAATAAGGTATCATTATATGCATTTTACACATGGGAAAACCTAAATTCAAACAGGTTAAAGCTCTGTCTAGACTGAGAAACTAAGGTGAGTTTAGGAAGTTCATTAGCTAACACATTTTAATGAATCTGGTTTTATTCATCTGTTGAAGACCATAATGCACAAACATACTAATAAATTAGTATTTAGAAACTGGCCTTGGTCAATGATATAGCTACTACTTTTTGAGTAGTGGCTACTTTTTTCTTAGTACTGGAATTCACTGACACTGCAGTATGTGTATTGTTTTCAACTAGTTCTGACATAATTGTATTGTTAATTATATGCAATACTGATTTTTGCAATTGAGATTTTTGTAAGAGCATATAATCTGTACAATACATTTGAACTGTCCTTTAATTGATGGGAGTATGCTGGAAAAAGTATGAAAATTATAGTACAGCTGTTAAATTTAGTATGTATACTTTAGTAAAGAGGTGGTCAGGATACATCAAAATCAAAAAGAAAAGCAGATTAAATTGATTTCCTGATACTTTTATTGCATTTGTTAGAGGAGTTTAACAGATGAGCTATTTTTTTAGGAATGCTGTCTATTATACCTCAGAGGTTATTCTGAAGCTCCTGACTGACTTAAAAGTGTAACTGTGATTCTCTAGAGCAATCCAGAGAGTTGGGAGCCTGGATTCAATTGTTTTTTAAGCAAACCTCTGCCCATAAGTTTCCATGATTTTTTTAAAATGTAGACTCTAAAGAGGGATTTACTAATAGATCCCAGAAGAAGAAGACACTAAATTTGTAGCTGTTAGTTTTTTCCAGGGTGGAATTCTCTGAAACACAGCTGTCCAGAGCTTGCTAGGAAAGTTTCTTGTCCTTTTGGGTTAGTTCTTTTCTTCCAAATGTAGTTTTGATGAAAAGTCATAACACAAGTTGAGATAATTCTTCAAATAACCATACCCAAATCTGTAAAAGATTTTGGATGTGACTTTCAAGGCCTTTCATTTGTCTTTGCATTCAACAAAAAGCCAGTGAACAGCCAAATATGGTGGATGAGGTGACAGATATATTTTTTATTCTGTTGGCATGAGGGTTTCAGTAGCAATAACTGTGATCAACACCTGAGAATTCTAGCCACTCTCTATGCATTTTCTGTTTAGAACAGTCCCTAACCCTGGAGATCCTGTAACCATAATAAAGGCAAGATATTGTATAATGTACAAATGAGAAAATGGGAATTAAAGGATTTGCCAAAGGCCATAAACAAGCAAGAGGAGATACTAGATCCCTTACAAAGATGTTTTGCCAACAGCAAAGTTGAAGTGCATCAGTGGGCAGAAGACAGAGCAGTGTCCAGCACTGACTGTTTTGCACACTTATCCATTTTGCAGACTAACGTGATGAAATCATGGGTATATTCCCACTGTTATAAGTGGAACCAAGACTTCAGTCTGTCTAGAATTGTTAGTCTTCTCCAAGCTTTAAAAATCCAAGTGTCTACTATAAAGAAAATAGGGTTCCTTACTCAAACATTCTTTCTTCCTCCCTGCATTTGCATGTTAGGAGAACTGATTGATTTTTGCAAGAGTAGATATAACCAAAGTCAGCCAATTGCACTGTTAGGTAATGGCCTGAAGCCGATCAGTTAACCAGCCTCAGTCAGAAAATTGCAGAACTATGAAAGCTCAGTGCAATTTTCAAGTGAGTTTGTACTTTCACTACTAGTTTCATTGCTGCTTGATGAAACTTAACAGTAAGTTGGTGGAGGGTCTTTTGTTGTTTTATTTCAAGTCAATAAGAATGTAACAACTCAGTAATAACAAGGAATAGGTAATGCTTTTCTTAAAAATATCTGTCATGCAAAATGAATGATACTTTTCCAGCAGCTGAGCAGAGTAACTGCTACGACAGGATCAGTGTCTTGTGCTTTAAAAATAAACTTCTTTGCTCTGAGTCAACATCTGCTTTGCCTTGGCCTTCATTTAGCAGCAGGAGACCATTATCCTGTGATGACTTTCTATTCCACTGACATCTCATCTGGTGCACCAATATTCTTAGTATTTTACTCCCCTGCTGTGCCCCTTCCCCTCAGCCACACACACACAAACACTCTTTATCTCAGCCTGTAGAATACTATGTTCTGCTGTTTCTATGAATAGAAGATTACACATAATGTAATCAATCAGTTGCTTCTACCACTGAGGAAAAGTGTGTCCTTCCAATTAACTTCTTATATCCTAATAAGCAAACAGCAACAATCTTGGATAGGTGCCTAAAATAATGAACTTTTATCTAAACTGCCCTGACATTCAGAGCCTGAGGTGGTGAACTAGACCATCTGAGAAGGCAAACTTCCTTGCAAAAGTTCTAGCCTTTCAGATCTGGTCTGTTAATGCCAGCAATAGGAAAATGGAAAATAATGAAATAAAGTGATTGAATTTTTACAAAGGCTTGCCTTGTTTTAGTTTTGGGGCAGATGTTTGGAGGCAAACTTAAATTTCCCCAAACTTATTTGAGATAAGTTATTATTCAGATTTACTAAATCTGTTAAGTTTACGACTTTGGGGCAGTTAATTTGTTACGCTATGTTGTTTAATACAAGAAAATACATCAAAGCAGGAATTTCTTCAGCTTGACTTCACAGGGTTTTTTCTCCACAAAGGAAAAGAGGAGAGTATAACATCAGAATGTAACAATGCTTGTGCTGGAGTAGTCCAGAGGTCTGTTTAACCTAAGATGTCAACAAGAAGATGCTTAAGAAATAAGTGTAAGAAATAAGGCAAGAATTGTGTGATTCTACAGTTTTTCTGCTTTTATGATGGTGCAAGGACTAGATGAACCCTGAGGGTAGGGCAGGGAGGGAAACTGCTGTTATGGTTTACAGAGCTTCTGGAAGCACTCAGTGCCTAATGGGGTGAGAAGTTTCCTCCTTCTGTGTCTTTTTCTCTGTCTCTTCCACAGACATGCATATCCCCACATGTGCTAAAGTAATGGAGCACCATTATGTGGCGGGAGCATGTGCATGCTTTTTGTAAGTTGGTTTTCTGGATGCACCCAGAAAGCCCTCTGGACGAGTCAATCAGAATGCATCCAGTTTTGCTGTGTGTCCTTTTGAAGTGCCTGCAGTGAGTACCAAAGCCAAAAGCTATCCTTCAGTAGTATTATTTTTAATCTAAGTTAGACTAAAAGAGGATGTGTTATATGATGGGTTTACAGACATGGTTTGAACCTTTCACTAGCAGCAAATTACATCTCTCACATTAAAATATAACCTCCGCAATACTGTTTACTATACCTGAGTGTAAGCTGATTGTGATGGGCCATGATTGTCAACTGATGCAAGTAAGCAAGACAAAGATGGCTTTGTTTGAATTTCTTTTTTCTTTGACAGGTTTAAGCTAATGTGTCTGTATGTGACCAACTGAAAACCTCTTCCATTTACTTTTTTCAATGTAAAACTATGGTCCATACATTTTCTCTCCTATCCTACCTTCTTTGATGAACCACTGTGGGAACTTTGTAAGATAAAAGTGCTATTGCTGCCTCCTGCTTCAGATTATTCAGTGCATACTGCAGAACCACTGTGTGTATTTTTCTTCTTCATGGGTTGTTTCACTGCCTCATACCTAAACAGCTAAAATGAACTGGCATTCATGATTAGTGACTTACTTCAGGTGAAGTTAACATACAAGTCTTTACAGTAATTTGAACTACTTTCCATTGAAACAGCATTTTCCTACTTCAGTGAGTTTGTTTTGTTTTGTTGTGGGGTTTTATTTTTTTAATGCATTGTAGGTTCTTGCATCTTATGTTTTACATCATTCTTATGTCTGAAATCTACTGTCAAATGTAGCTGACATTTTTGTCAAGGTAACCAAGACAGGAAAGGAGGAAGAGTACATAATTTCTCATAAATGTGTCCTGGATTAACTTGAAATGTTTTCAGAAATGAAATTTTCATCTTGTACTTGACTATCTTGTGTTTTGGGATGTTTGCAATCATATCATGGTATATATGCTGCTGGGTTAGGTAACTACATCAGGAGAATGATTTACACTAGCAACTCCCTTTTATGCTCTGCCTTGGGGTAGATGTAGACTTAGTACATGGTATCTCTTGAACACAAGAGATGTGACAGGAAAAACTGATGGGGAAAAAAAAAAAGCTGATTTGTATCTGAAGGAGACTGAAACTGCCATTTGAATCAAAGGCTATGTTAGAACTACATATTGAATATCCCTAATTTTTGAGTGACTTAGAGAGCATTGCAATTAAAGTATCATTTCTGTTCTTACTTCTTTACCATGAGAGGAAAGCAGATAAATGTGACAGTGGGAAAATAACACTCATATTTTAGACTATTACCCATTTTGCCCTACAGTTTATTGCCATATTGAAGAAAAATAGTATTCTGACCTACAGGTTTCAGAAAGGTGGGCTGCCTGAAGTCAGCTTGGAGTAAGGTTCTTATACTTAAATCTCAGGCAACTGATACATAAGGCTGCCAAGTTTGCAGCTGAGTCTTCCAGCAGAGAAATACCTGCAAATACAGTTTAGAGCATTGATAAAGTCAATGTGACAAGTATCTGACCCAATGCACAGACACAACAAGAAGTGCACATGAGCAGATCTAGTATATTTGAGAACTGCACTTACTGCACATGCACAAACAAATGCATGGTGCAGGGACAGTAAATATAGTACTTCTAGAAAATGATACACTTCTCATTGTGCAGTAGAAATGTCCATTTGCTGTGGAAATGCCACTTTACAAACTGTACAATAGAACCAGCTGGATTGCCAGCTATCTGGAACTCACAGAGGTAAAAAAACATCAGTGATTGCCCCTAAGAGCAAATTTTCAATGAAATTACTGTCCCCCTGTAGGAAGATATCCTGTCACTGGCTCTGTCACTTGTGGTTGTGAAGTCGTGTCCTTGGAGAATGAGATTGTTTCCTGGCTTGTAAAAGTCATGCTGCTTGAGTTCCAGAGAGATGCTATGACTAAAAGATGCAGAGAGATTAACAAGAAAAAACAATAACTGTAAGGCAGGAAAAATCAGCAGCATGATTAATTTTTCTCCCTTCAGGATTGGAAAAAGTACTCTGTTGAGGGAAACTATTGACAAAATGCATAAGAACATATGAATTGTTTTATTGGAAGAAGACATAAAGCTATCTAGACCAGTGCTCTGTCCTGACAGTGATGAACAGCAAATGCTCCAAGAACATTTGAAAACCAAAACCAAACACCCCAAACAACAAAAAAATAATAGTGGAAGATTAAAAATATTATGTCCAGAAAGGAACTTGCTATCCTCAAATATCTATAGGTTAGTATATTTTCTAAAATGCATTAGTTCATACTGTTCCTAAAAAAAGGAAAGTGTAACATAACTTTCAATATTTTCATTATCCACAGACATGCCTAATCTTGCTCTTTCGTGAATTCCCTCAAAATTAGTTAATGTCTAGTTAATTTCTAATTAGGCAAGATTCCTTTGAAAGGAGAAGAACATCTTGAAAAACCCCAGCAAGCTCTTTTTCTTTCAAGATTGAGATGGGACCTCTTTAAAGGAAAGAGTAGGAGGTAATCAACATAGGAAATTTTAAATGTTAAAAATATTAAATTTGTGAATCATTAATTTTAAAATATGCCTGTATAGGAAAGATGTATCTATGGAGCACATTAGCTGTTCAAGAAATCAAACCAGTGAGGTTCAGGGTCCCATATGCACAGAATCATAGAATCATTAAGGCTGGAAGGGACCTTAAAGATCATCAAGTTCCAACCCCCCTGCCATGAGCAGGGAGCCCTACCACTAGACCAGGTTGCACAAAACCTTGTCCAACCTGGCCGTAAAAAGCTCCAGGGATGGGGCATCAACAACCTCCCTGGGCAGCCCATTCCAGTTCCTCACCACCCTTATAGTGAAGAACTTGTTCCTAATATCTAACCTAAATCTCCCCTCTCTCAGTTTAAAACCATTACCCCATTGTCCTATCACTAGCTTCTCTGATGAAAAGCCCCTCCCCAGCTTTCCTGTAGCCCCTTCAGGTACTGGAAGACTGCTATAAAGTCTCCCCAGAGCCTTCTCTGCTCCAGGCTGAACAGCCCCAACTCTCTCAGCCTGTCTTCACAGCAGAGGTGCTCCAGGCCTTTGATCATCTTGGTGGCCCTTCTCTGGATCCTTTCCAACAGGTCCGTGTCTTTCTTGTGCTGAGGGCACCAGAACTGTACACAGTACTCCAGGTGGGGTCTCACCAGAGCAGAGGGGCAGAATCACCTCCCTGGCCCTGCTGGCCACACTTCTTTTGATGCAGCCCAGGATACAGCTGGCTCTCTGGGCTCCAGTGCACACTGGCAGCTCATGTCAAGCTTCTCATCTACTGCCACCCCCAAGTACTTCTCCTCTGGACTGCTCTGCCCCCAGCCTGTATTTGTGCCTGGGGTTGTGCCAACCCAGGTGCAGGACCTTGCTCTTGGCCTTGTTGAACCTCATGAGGTTGGCACTGGCCCACCTCTCCAGCCTGTCGAAGTCCCTCTGGATGGCCTCCCTTCCCTCTAGGGTGTGAACTACTTCACACAGCTTGGTGTTGTCAGCACATTTGCTGAGGATACACTCAATCCCACTGTCCATGTCTCCAACAAAGATGTTAAACAGCACTGGTCCCAATACTGACCCCTGAGGGACACCACTCATCACCTGCCTCCATTTGGACATTGAGCCATTGACCACAACTCTCTGAGTATGGGCAGCTAGCCAATTTCTTATCCACCAAGTGGTCCATCTGTCAAATTGATGTCTTGTCAGTTTGGAGACCAGGATGTCATGTGGGAAAGTGTCAAACACCTTGCACAAACCCAGGTAGATGATGTCAGTTGCTCTGCCACCATCTCTGTAGCCTTGTTGTAGAAGGCCACCAGATTGGCCAGGCATGACTTGCCCTTAGTGAAGCCATGTTGGCTGTCACCAATCACCTCTTTATTTTCCATGTGCCTTAGCACACTTTCCAGGACGATCTGCTCCATGATCTTGCTGGGCACAGAGGTGAGACTGACCGGCCTGTAGTTCCCTGGGTAACTTCCTTTTTCCCCTTTTTAAAAATAGGAGCAATGTTCCCTTTTTTCCAAACAGCAGGAACCTCACCAGACTGCCATGACCCCTCAAATACAATGGACAGAAGCTTAGCAATTTCATCTGCCAGCTCCCTCAAGACCCGTGGGTGAATCCCATCAGGTCCCATAGATTTATGCACCTTCAGGTTCTTTAGATGGTCATGAACCTGCTCTACTCCTACAGTGGGGAGTAATTAATTCTCCCAGTCCCTGCTTTCACCTGTTGTGGCCTTTGTGTTGTGGCTGGAGCACTTGCCAGAGAAGACTGAAGCACAGAAGTCATTGAGGACCTCAACCTTCTCAATATCCTGTGTTGCTATCTCACCCGTTTCGTTCAGGAGATGGCTTACGTTCTCCTGCTATTAGGTACTGGATATCTGTTAGACTGTTCTTTGAATGCTCCACTGGGACCACATTTGCTCTCCAGACAGTGAGCCTGCAAGTGCGGGAACCAGCATGTGTAACATACACGATGGCTTGCTCTGTTATTAGGTAGTTTGGTATGTAAACAGTGATAGTTGTGTTTGCAACAGAAGGGGTGAGGGGTACATGTATGGAAGCTGGGAAAGTCAACAATATTTATTGTATTGCAGTCTTTCCTCAAGGGGTTTATAATCATACTCGTTGCATCTTACCCTTTATACAGCTGTAACTTCCAGACACGTACTTTAAAGGTATTATTGTGTTTAATTCTATTTAATATTCTCAAAAATATTAATGGAATTTTTTTTTCTCTGAAAATACAAGTAATTTTCATTATTTAGAGTATGAATGATGAGGTAAACCAAATACCATCTAAAGCACTTTGTGGTTTTATTCAAATGGATGTTTGTAAATACTTCTTGCAAATAGTTTATTTACTCTGTATTTGCTCAGCATTAATCCCTGAAAAAAAAATAAAAATCTTGTGTGGTCAATGAAGACACCCAGTAGAAAACTGATCTGCTGAAGTACTTCTCTCTGAATGAAGTTAGCTTATGTGACATGCTTCTTTAAACTTTTTTCTTAAAATCATATGAATCCCATATATAAGCTGTTCATACAAGTGTCTCTCTGCTGCTTTCTATGCTGTCATTTCATCTGCCTAGTTCCTTTTCCTTGTCCATTTTTGTCTGCACATCTGGATGCTGCACGTTGAACTTAGGTTATCAGCTCTTTATTCATGTGCTTTTACTTCCTAGCTTAGCTGACTGTATAATAAGCATTGAAAAAACCCAATTTCTCTGTTTTCCAGCACAGATCCTTTTCCAGTGTTGACTGTACACTAAAGGATGTGTGTAGGCAACAGCTCTTCTGGGACATTTAATGTCCTGTCTGGTTGCAGCTATGTCACACACCCCCACAGCAATCACTCACAGAAGTTTTAGTCTTCAGCAGTCTTTCTTTGATGCTTCTGTCCATACATGATATATTGCAGAGAATAAAGATGTATGGAAATTGGAGCTTAGCTGGTTTTTGGCACTGCCGAAGTTTCACGGTAAACACAACTTCAAACAGAGCTGTTTTCTCTAGACTTACATTTATCCTGAAATTCACAGCTTGTTTTCATTGTGATTGTCCTTGTGGGAAAAGTCAGTTATACTGCAGATTATTTTCACCATTGCCTAGAAATCATTGCTGTGTAGCTAGGTACAGGTAGACTGGGCACCACGGGCTCTTCTCTCTGTTTTTTATTTAAATGTGTTGGCACTGAATGTGAGCCTCGAAGTTAAACTTAATGGTTGGTGTTATAAAGGCTTGTTCCTGCCTTTGCTGAGGTTGCAACTGAGTAACTGTAGTAGTCTCTAAACTATTGCAACTTTCAGTAGTTCCAGCTCCTGGATCCCTACTTTTGCTCTACTAAGAATTCTTCCCAGTCTTGGAACAGCAGCATTCTTCAAGAGCCTGGGCTGCCATCTCATTAGCTTGAAGTAGCCTGTATTTGTGAACGTGCAGCCTCTGTCACTCAGCACCATGAATCTTTGCAGAGGACATCCTTCTCTCACCTGAAAATCTCTCTTCTTTGGCATGCTGTATTTTTCATTAAAACTCTGGTCGAAGCAGTCCTTTAAACAGTTTGAATTCTTTGACTCCAAACAAAGAGTAAAGCATGGAGAGAGGGTTTCTTGGCTGAAGATAGATTTGAATTTATATGCACAATACACCTGAATTCCAGGGAGCTCAGAATGTTCTTCTGATTCATTAACGACCATCATTAATCTTGATAGAACTTCTAATGGACAAAGTAATATTTGCATTTTGTCCAATCCTATTACTCAGATAACTGCCAACAGTCAGGCAGTACCGTGTTATCCTAGAATTAAAAGATAAATCTTCCCCATGTGCTAATGCCTAAGTAGCTGGAGTTTTAACAGAACAGTTAATGTGACAAGTCTTATGATGTTAATTGGGGCAGAAAATGAAATATTTCTACTTACTAGAAAAGAACAAATGTCCCAACCTAAGATAGACAAATTTCTGACTTGCCAGCAACTTAAAAAAAAATTGCATATGGCTAGCTATAGTGTTGTGTGTGTCTGTGCTTGCACTGTGGAAGTTGTGAAAACTGTTTTCCTCATTATTTGAAGGGGAGAAATAATAATTACAAAGATTTTTACCTCACACAGTATTAATTTATCTGAGCAGCTTACACATACATTGGATCATCTGTTGTTCTTCTAAACAGAATCTGTGGATCTAAAAATTACCCTTCTTGCACAACCATGGATTTGAATTCCTTGCCCAAATATGCATGTGAATGTCAGTACATGAAGTGCATTCATGTAGCATGTAGTTTTCTGTTGATGAGCGCTGACAGCTTCACAGTAAAAAGCCATATAGAACACTTTTTCATATATACGTGTACATTTGCAAAGTTTTTTTAAACTATGAATACTTTTAAATACAGGGAAACATTTTGTTTTTAAGCTAAGTAATCCTCAGAAGAATTGGAGGTGCTGATAGAGTAATTGTGTTTATTCTTCCAGTTTCACAATTTCTGTTTTATAAACATTGTTTTGCATTATTGGTCTCCACGTTTCCCCTTCTCATCTGATGTTTTACAAATATTTTTCTAATTGCTTGAGACAGTGTGGTCCAATAAAATTACATCGACTTTCTGCTGAACTTGTTTGTTTGATCCACTGCCAAAAGTTGTAGGCAGCTAGGCAGCACACTTGGTCTCACTTTCTTTCACTCCCCCTCTTCTAAGGCAATGCTTTCAGACAGCCCTCTACCCTTAAAAGAACATGCATGTGAAGAACTGGGCTTGCAAAACACACATTTTACATTTCTAAGCCATTCAAATGATTCAGCAAGACACTGCATCCTAGCAGATTTTTAAGACAACTGAATCTGTTTCTGTTTGTAGATTGTTATGTGGTTAAGTTAATACAGGTAAGTCCTACATTATCTTTTAAAGCAGAAATACTTGTTTTGGCTCTGGGCCCATACATTTCAGCGTAACAGCTACTCTCAGTCTTAATGCAGTATTTCTTCATCTGATAAAGGACAGATTACAGCTAGAAGTGTCCACAAAGTGAGGTACTGTGTTGCCTTACCACCCTGAGAGCCCATATGAAAGCCTACAAGGGCATATAACAGCTGACATATATAGCTGTATTCTATATTTTCAGAGCGACAGGGATATTCAGAGGAGAATTGGAATTCTGTGGTTCTGAGTGTCTGAAAGAGCTAAATGAACAATGAACTATTATTCTTGAGTCTTGATAACAGAGTGCCATATAATAAGCGATGAATTGTAACTAGCTGAAAATAGACCTTCCTTTTCATTGCCGTGATGATGCTGCTGTTTATGATCAGTTTGCCAGACGCTTTCTTCATTATATTACAGCTTTTTCTTTTATTCTTGTTTTCTTCTTTTTTCCTCATATAGTAAGATGAGCCTTACTTCCTTACAGTATATAGGTAGTTGGTTTTTCTTCTGGAACGGCCACATGTACATTGTGCACCTCCTTTTTTCTGCATTTTTGAGCGTTTGCTTACCATGTGCCACATTTTGTGTGATGGAACAGAATCAGGTCCAAGATCTCCTAAAATAATTGGTTGCTTGATACCTGGAAGCATTTTTAAAAGTACCTCGAGTTTAAAAAACACAAAGCAAATAGTGCTGGTTTGCCACAGTGAAACTGATACAGTATGTGATCAGTTAGCTGCAGCCCACAGATAAACACAGACAGACAAGCTAGCAAGCATAAACAGAAACCACATTATTGTCCCACTCAGACTTCTGGCCTCATGTTTGTTAAGTGATTTCTAGAGTGTGAAAAGCAAAAAAAGAATTTTCAAGTACAGATAGCTGAATTTGACATTATTTGACATTATTACAGTCATCTACGGGTTCTTTTTAATTTTCAGCATCAGTCAGTTTTTGGTCATCTCTGCAGCTGTTTAGTAAAGACAGGGGTTGTATAATGGATTATATTTATCAGTGCAACCTCATTTAATATTTTAAGAGCTGCTTAAAACATAAACATTGTATTTCTGGCTTGTGCAAATTACTTGACATCCTTAGTAACATAAGAATACCTAATAGTAATTTCAGAGAGAGTTTGTTGAAGCCTCCAGATGTCAGGGGCTATAGAAGTGTAAAGTATTATTACAGATGTTTCTCATAATAATAATACATCTGATAGCAGGGCAGAAAAAGGAATTAAGGGCCAAGTACTTCAGTCATTAACTGAGCTGAACTCCCACTAAGGTCTATGTGAGTTTTGTTCAAATAAGGATTATAGAATTCAATTATTTCCAATATGGAATTATTTATACTGCTATTCCAGCCTTGTCTTTCTAGAATCTTGAAAACAGAGTCAGAGTATTTTGACTCACTGTACACAGAAAGAAAGCTTGCCAGCATAAGGCTTGGTAGCATGAGGAAAGTTTGACTCAGTCATAAATACACAAAATCAGGAAGGGTGACTTATTCCTGCAAAGCAATCAGAAATGTGCCTGCAGCAGAAAGAGACCTATCCTAGCTAGCTTTAATTCAGCTGTCATGAGTGCCACAGTCTCATGGGGTTATACAGAGTGGGTTGAAAACCTTGTCATACATTTACAGGGCTGCTGGCAAGATTAGGGCTAGCTCAGGAGTGCTTAAACATACCCCTGCCACACCTCTGGCTGCAGCATCAACACCATTTTTGTTAAAAAGACACCAAAGAACCAATGTATATGGGAGCTGCTGTTTGATTTGATAAAAGCATTCTCAGTGAGAGCTTCACCTTTGTAGATGGCAAATTCTAGGGTTTTTTTAAAAGCTATTTGTGAAACAAGGAGCTTTAAATAGCCCGTGCACTTCTTGTGGGAACACATTAAGATGCACTTTGGTCTTTCAGTATGGATAGCATTGAACTTGTTCAAACTATGTCCCTCAACACTATGAAATACTAATGAAATTCAGATGTTTAGAACAAGGCTGAAACTTTGTTAAAATATGTTTAGGTATATATTCATGATAGAACTTGTGGGAGTGCCATCTTCTTTGTTGTGTAATCAAGTCCTACAAAATGCTAGTTTTTCCGGATGTGTGTAATAGTCTTCTGAAGCTCTGTTGTGCAAGATGATAGGTGGAAGATTATTTTTTGTCAACTCTGAACTTTTTGAAAGCCTCCGTACTGCTCCACATCTGTGTCTGTGACACCAAGTTGTAATTGTTCAGCACTACTATATCTGTTTATACACATGGAGAACAAAAAGAGGACCGGAATAAACAAAATGTCATATACATTCAGATTTTGATTATTGTAAAATAATCAATCTGACATCATCACAAAAATGGAGTGCCAAAAAATATTTATCTGCCAGCTCAGGAAGGGCAAGCCTCAAATCTCTGTGCCTTGGTTCATTTAAGCAGTAAGAAAGTTAAATATGTTCATGAGACTTTGCAGATTCAGACTCTGTTCCTGCTTCTACACTAAGTGTTAGAGATGCAAATCATCATGTTCCCTTTTGTCCTTCAGTAGTTCCAGTTCAGGTGTCCTGGGCAAGATTCACCTTGGTTAGCTAGACATCAGCAGTATAGGACCAATATATGAAATAAACTCCCTTTCAAGTCAGTGGAAAAAAAACCAGGCATTTCTTGAATGTGATTCATGTAATCTGTGTAACCTTGGAATGGGATGTCTCATGCCTTAATAGGACTGATTTTTCTTCACGGACTATAAAGGGATTCTTGAGAACTGTCTCAGATGTAACAGTGTTGGTCCATCTCATCTACTGGTTGTCTTTCAGTACTCTCATGTTGAGCAGCCCAACAGCTGAATATCTCTCACTTTTATCTTAAACTTTTTAGTGTTATTGTGGTGATTATCAACAGCAGGCAAACAAAATTTAAAATTACTGCTGGAACAATTTTTTTCATAATGTTTTAATTAATATTTAATTACATTTTCCATTTTGACAGATATTTATTATATCAGATATTAATGTTTGATATGCTTTATCAATTAAGTAGATAGATATTTTTGCCTGATCAACTATAAAGCATTTTTTTTCCTAATAGTAGGAGTTGCAGTGTTACTGTTCAGGAAATAAGAAGCTCAAAATCAAATTGACACTTGAAAATGTACTGGAATGGTGATGCAAGTTCAGAATTCTTAATGATCAAAATTTTGAAATGCTTTGAAGTCTCAATAGCCCATAATATTATGATATAATTTAGATGAAAAAGGTGATGAAATATACTTGGTTGTTTCATGAGGAGTGCTGAAATAAGCTGTCATTAGTTCAGGAATAGCAGGATTACCCAGAACTCACAATTTGAGCAGAACTTGCCATGTTTGAATAACTTCATGGTTTTTGCTAAATTAACAGCATAGGTGTAAAATGTGAAGCTGGAAGAATAGTGATAGCTGGGATGTTGTGTAGTATCTTGTGAATGATAGTGGCAGTATTTAGGAAAGATTTGATATTGGAAAGCAGAATTGGCTCTCTTTACTGAAGAAACATGGAAAAATTGGCTACTTTAATGAGAAATGCTGGCAACCCTAAAGAAAACACCAATCATAATCAGGTGTAACAGAAAACTCACTGGAAATTTTGGTTAAAGTTTCAGCAGCTGAAGAATCACTTACAATTCATCAGACACCTATATGGAGTCAAGAATGAAGATTCCTAATTATGGATCTTGAGCTATACATACCTTATTTTAATTTTAACCATTTTAAAGTTACTTTTATTTTTCAAATGCTCATATTGAAAGTAACTTTTGTCCTATAGGAAAAGTATAATTGGAAAACGTAAACATCCTTATTCTGATTTTACAGAGTCCACATAGATGGCTTTGGGATATTTACCAGTAAAATGCCAGGCAAATAAAATTGTTGCCTGTGCATTTAGAATACAATTTAAAATGTAAAGTGACAGCAAAATCTTATGCTAAATATGATCTTTATAGTTTTATAAAGACGCCATCCCATCCTTTGCAGTGGACTTTCTTAACCAAAATATTTTGCCGTGAAGCAGATGAAAATGAAAAAAAGAATAAATTAAAAAAGTTAAAACTACTTATGTGTGTAAAGTTTCATAACAGCATTAGTAGATATTGAAGATGGTGATGATTTACTAGTTACTGATGGCCTCTTGACTAATTAGTAAGCCTTAAGAAATATCTCTTTTTATTTTATTATGGTCTGGTAACTAACCATTTCATGCCATCCCATGTATCACACTTGTGTTATAAACACCAGCCTGCTCCTCATTGAGGCAGGCACAGAGGAGTTGCTACACTTCCAGGTCTTGAATGGAGATGGTGGCCTGTGTATGGAAATCTGGATGGCAAAGTCATTTACAATCATTAAAAGAAAGAAATACATAATCCTTGGTGAAAAGAACTGATTTCTAGTTTAAAAAGCGTAATACATTAGTTTCATTTAGAATTCCATACTTAGTATCTGTAAAGTAGGTAGTTTAGCTGAGTACAAAGGTCTCTTAAGTGAGACAAGTGTCCTTAGAATTCTTAACAATATTTAAAGAGAAGAGAACTTTGACTAAAATTATTATTTTATAATGTAAAATTTGGTTTACAGCGAAAAGAAATGTTTCTCTAAGCTTTTTGAAAGCTGTATTTCATTTTTGATACTTTTGTCAATGGGTATATAATTTCAGAAGACCTCACTCAGAAATTCTGAAGTCTCTTGTAATAGTTCTATTTCTAACTTGGGTAATTTTGCCTGATTGTAAATGTCTGTGGACACTCTCTCCTTTTTGGACTTCCTAATACAGAACTTTGAGTAACTGTCATCCCAGATTACCCATGTTTTGTTTCACACTGTAAATAACCTTATTAAAAGAACATGCCACTCTTGGAGGATCAGAAGGGGCTGTTTAGGTATATGTTCTCAGGCCAGATTTCACTGCGTCTTTGGAAATGTCTGTAGGCATTTTTCTAGCATTTTAAAATTATACATTTAAACTACTTAATCAAATTAAGTCCTTTTTTCTTCTTTTGCTGCCTGGCAAATGAAGGGACCACCTCTCAGTAAGTTGTAACTGTTTTTATATTTGGTGCAATGAAATCAAGATTAGATTCCAAACAAAACTCTTTCTTAACAGAAATAACACTCTTATCATTATGTACAGAGAAGTCTGTATTTGTACTTTGACTAGAAATCAGATTACAGCTTTTAGTCTTCTTCAGTTGGCAGTTAGAAATCTGTGTATAGCTGACATGAAAGAACAAGAAGATAGTATTTTTATTATATTTTTGTGTTTGATTGTACCTTTACTGCACACAACACTCAGAATTTGCTTGCATTTCCAAATGCTATTCATATTGGAAAACCAGGGCTTTTTGCATCCATTTAAACCTTGACTTCTAAATTAACTGTGATACATATAGTTTCTTGCACTTATTCAAAGACATTTCAGAAGCCAATCTGTTTTTCAGCACAATTGTTACTGGATTTATCTAACAAATCCAATGCACGTGCTGCTGAAAATAATGATAGTGGTCTGTTGAGAGCTACCAGAGTCATCATTATTTTCAGTTTTTTAAAGAAAATTGAATTAATCAGATTTTTCTTTAATACAGTTAGAGAATATATAATTTTTAATGAAACAAAACCCAGCCAGGAAAAAAAGAAAATACTTGAAGTGTACTGAAACATGCATTTCTATCCTATAAAATGTCAAAGAAGGAAGGCTGTACTCTGCATGTCAGAGCAAGCTGATTGGATGGAGCTCTGCTATGGAATGGGCAAAGGCCTTTTAGATGGTTCTAAGTCATCTAAGAGGGCAACAAAGGGTACACTGAGGTGGGTGCCACTACCAGCCCTTGACGATAGTGCTCTGCTGAACCTCCTTTTCAAAAAAATACAAGACCAGGTGTGCCCATGATGGTCAATGGCAGACTTTTCTGACTCTTAACAGCTTGCAATGCCTCAGCTGTCATTGTGCCCTTCTAAAAGCATTCAAACAGCTACGTCATTCTGAACAGAAGACACTGTGAGCAAAATGTTGCTCCTTTCCTGGGATCCTCTGGAGTTTTAATACTGTAATAATAATAATAATAATAAAGAAAATACTTGCTCTTCTTTCATGCTAAGTAAGAGGATGAAATTGTAAACATAATCCTGTAAATATGTAAATATAACTAGTTTGGAGATAAAAAAGATAAAGAAATTGTAGTTTCATTCATCCTATATTAACATGTTAAACTACATAAAAATACTGCTTTTCCCCTGACTAACTTCTTGAATGTAGTTGCCTCATGTTATGCCCCGAATATAGGTTAGGGGTAGAAGAAGGATCTGGGAATCATGATAGATGGTAAGTTATCCATGAGCCAGCATTGTGCCCTTATTGCCAAGAAGACCAGTGGAATCCTGTGTTGCATAAGGAGGAGTGTGGCCAATAGGTGGACAGAGGTCATTCTCCCTCTCTACTCTGCCCTGGTGAGGCCACATCTGGAATATTGCATCCCAGTCTGGAATACTGGGCTCCCCAGTTCAAGAGAGACAGGGAACTACTAGAGAGAGTCCAGTGGAGGGCAACAAAGATGACTGGGGGGATTGGAGCATCTCCCTTATGAGGAAAGGCTGAGAGAGCTGGGACTCTAGCCTGGAGAAGAGAAGGCTGAGGGGAGGCCTTATTAATGCCTATAAGTACCTAAAGGTTGGGTGCAAGGAGGATGGAGCCAGACTGTTTTCAGTAGTTCCCAGTGACAGGACAAGGGGCAATGGGCAGAAGTGGAAGTTCCATTTAAATATGAGGAAAAACTTCTTTAAGGTGAGGGTGACAGAGCACTGAAACAGGCTTCCCAGGGAGGTTGTGGAGTCCCCTTCTCTGGAAATAATCAAAACCTGCCTGACCACCATCCTGAGTAATGTGCTCTAGGGGATCCTTCTTTAGTGGGGGTGTTAGACTAGATGATCTCTAGAGGTTCCTTCCAACTCTGACAATTCTGTGATTCTGGGATGTTAAAATCCTGAAAAATTATACAGGTGGTCAGAGACAGTATCTTTGATAGAATTGCTCCTATTGATGAATTATGGTAACCATATTAAATTTCTCATAAACTAGACTTCGTAGCTTCCTATTTCTTCTTGTATTGTTATTTCCACTGAGATGTAAGGAAATTGAAAACTTATTTTTATTTTATTACAACACTCAAAATATTTCACAATAAATCGCAGCTTTAGAATGCGTGTATATTTGTAATTTTGTTTCCCCAGTTAAAGTTCTGATTACTGTATATTTTTCTCCTCTTAAAAAAGTACTTAATCCCATGGTGAAACATCAGAATGTTTTATGGTTTCATTTTACTTTGGCTTAAGAGATTGAAACTTTTCAAACTGTCATTTTGCTCTTCTGTTCCCCTCTTCAGGCTTTCAGAAAAGTTTCTGTATAAAGTATAAAGAGGCTAAGACTAAAGAGTGATTTTTAATTCCTGTTCATTGGAGCTGGGACTTGAATATCATTCCAGTTGCACATAGGTACTAACTTTGAGGAATCTTGTATCCAGACCTTAAATTCATGGTTAAGGCAGGGTTCACTTGGGACCTAAACAGTGTTTGTCATCTCTAGTAGTATTTGCTAGCAGAGAAGAACAAAGAGATTTCCTTCTAGAATGCTGTAGCTGATGTTTGTGAGAAATGTCATCTGTGTGTGTGTGTATAAAAACACACACACGTATATTTTTTTTTCTTGACCATATGGGCTTTTTGAGGATCCAATTTTCATGCTTTCTCAAGATCTCCTAACTAGACAAAGGAACTTGTGGAAACATGCCAAGACATAGCCCACTTTGTATGCTTCAAGGTGGGCAATATGTTAGCAATATAATACAGAGAAACTGCCCCATGAACCAAGAATTCAGAACACAGACTGTCAGGGCCACAGGAGAGGTTTGTTTTATCTACACTTGGAAGAAATGGACCTGTGAAAACAAACCAATTTACTTGTAATCTAAATGGTCACCTGAAGGGATTCCTCAGAGAAAGACCAGAAACAGATGCTGATGCCTTTTCTCAATGGTTGCAAGCCAGTCAGTTGTTTCCAGTTTTCTCCCTTTATAATAAAACCTCATGTTCTCATCCAGATCAAGTGAAGGAAAGCCTTGAAGTAATTTGACGCCTGTTTGGCTTGAGTTTTTGTCCTTCCTGAAGATACTGAAGGAGTTACTAGTCATCTTTATTATGTGGCAATATTTACAGTAAATACTCTCATTAGGAAGTATTTTCTTCCTCTGTAAAAAGAACCTTTCTCCACAGAGATTTGAGAATTCCATTCCATGCAAGGTAACACTCAGTCTCTGGAACAAAGGTGGCTTATGGAACAGCTTAATCTGTATGGCATGTACAATGGAAGACTTCAAATTCTAGACTGCATACCTCACACCCTGTGTTAGTGTTTTAATGCATTGGTTTTTCACCTTTTAAAAATTAGTTAAAACACATTTCACTGAAAAGTGAAAATGAGTTTAGCAGCCTGGGATGACTCTGTTTTCTCCATTACACCACATAGCATAGTTAGCACAACTGGCAAGACACCACTGAAGAAAAAATCAGACTAGAGCGACTTCTTCCTTTCAAAAGAAGTACCTAAACCCACTCTTTGGTATTTAAAATTAAACAACAAAGGGCAGGGAAGGGATGCAATTTCAAGTGTATGAAGAGCTAAAGTTACACTAGTGTCCAATTGCAGTCAGTTCTTTGTCTCGATCCCCAGTTCTACAAGTCCTTGTTGAATGCAGATTCCAAATTTAAAAAAATGGCCACGGCTTTTCAAAACTTCAGAACAGTTTTGGTTCTCAGTGTTTTCGATAAGAAGATACATTATATTTTAAAAGTATGTAGGGTAAGACGACATTGCTTAAATCTTTCCGTTGTTTTAATACTGAAACTTTAGTTTAATGTTCTTCCAGTGGGTGTTTTTAAAGCATTGGTGTCCAAAATAAATTTTAAGAAATAAAGTTCTATCCCTAAAAGATACCAAGAACCCATTAAATTCATAGGAAAAACTGGCATTTTCTTCAGTGGTCTGAGGTTCTACCCCACATATTGAAAGAGTGAGATTATGGTTTTGCTCAATGTCTTGGAAACAAGCAGAAAACTTAGATAACTTCCAGGGACAAATTCACCTCAGGGGAGAGTCCAGCAGGCTTTGCCATTGCTAGGTGCAGTGTCCACTCCCACATTGCATAATTAGCTCCTGGCAAGGTGTCTGTACAGCTCCACCAGTCAGACAGAGGTTGTATAACAGATTGCCAACAGTTATTGATAACATGTGGACACGTACCTTACTGTGTTTGGACATCCTCAGTACCCATAAGTATACTCAAGGACTAGATTTTCAGGTAGAATGTGTTTCATTTGCTTCAGTTGGATCATCTGTACAAATAGAAAAATATTCCTATTGATTCACATGTATTTCTTGTGTTTCTAATCCTACAGAGAATAGCAGTGGAAAAATAAAAAAAAAAAATTGTTAAAATAATCAGATTGGAATACTGGCAGAGAAAGCAATGCAGATTTTTTTATTACTGTATGAAAAACCACCACATTATAGCACTTCTAATATAAAAAGTATGTACCATGAAATACTTAGAAAGAAGAATACATTTTAACTTGTAGATCACTAAATACTCTGAAAAGGCAGGAAGGTATTAGTGCAAACTATTGCTCTGAGACACAAAGATGTAGGGTAAATTTCTAAGATCATAGAAGGCTATTAGGGCATCCAGCAACAGAATCACCCCTGACCCAGTCCAGTGCTCAATGGACTCTATCACCTCTTAATAGCAATTTTTTTGTAGTGAACAGCCTGTGTTATGTTAACAAGATGCTACACTGATGTTTTTTGCATCCAAGATGTGCAAAAGTTGCTGTAGTCTAGGAAGAAATATTTTAACTTGCTCTGCTTTTGAGTCTGTGGGTGAGCCGTTGGGGATCCACAATTATTTTCAGGTTTTGGACACATTTCTACAGTAGACAAATCTGTTTTTCCTTCTTCATTTTGGCCGAAAAATCAGTACATTATCTGTGGCAACTTGTAACCACTTCAGAGTAGTCTTGAAGTGGTAGATTATCAGAAATGTTTTCTGCAAAGTTTTCCAAGGATAAAAACATTTGGGCCAAGTGATTTTTAATATCAGTATCCTTCAGCTTTCTCTTTTTCCTAGAAACACGCTTACTATTTTGATAGATTTGGAAGTAAAATAAGTCTTTCAGCACCTTCGGTTTTAACTTTCTCTGTCATCAGTGTTCTAAGTTTAATGGCTGTGTTGTCACTCTTAAATCTTAATTGCTACGGATTTTGTCTGAAAAAAATGCCTCTAGTGTATTGTATTTTGAGGCATTCTGGGATACTGAATTCACAGCAACTCAAATGTTTATGAATGTTTAAGTATGTTATTGTTATATAAATGAAGGAGGAAGGCAAAAATGAAAATCTGGAAACATCAGTTTCACATGTGAATGAACACAAGTCTCCTAAGGCTTTAGTTCTTGGAGAAATGCTCTAGAGAAAGCAAAGCAAACCAAACATCTCTCTGTGCAGTTGGGTTCCTCTGGAGTAAGTAGTAAATGATAGACAGCTTGTAACTCCATCCCCTGAGCCCAAGTGATATACAGAGAGCTCTGGCAGAACTGTTTTATGTAGTGACCTAAAATACAGTGTAGGCATTGAATGAAAAAACACTGGAAGAGGAAAGCAAATTTACTTCCTGAAACTCATCTGCAATTAGGTCTTCACCGGGTTCCACCCTAGGAACATCCCCAGAGGAATTTTGCCAGATAGCACAGGGATTGCAGTGACTCATGTTTTTTCTCTTTTTGTGCCTGTATCCTCCCCCGGATATTCCTGGATTGTTTCTCCTTTGCTATCCTCTCTGTCCAAATCTCTTAAGAAAGAGATGAAGAAGGACTGCAATATAATACATAGGGGGGAGCCTGTCTTATGAAATGTCCTCAGCAGGGACCTAGGTTGCTTATTTAGGAAGGGTTTCAGATGTGAAGGAGTGTGGGATAGCAGCAGCACAAGACTGGGAAAAACACCACTTCGTTTCACAGTTATCAAAAAACATGTCTTCACCACCAAGCAAATCTCTGCTTTGCCAAGTTTTGTGCTTGAAAACAATATGAGATATGCCTATTGGGTATTTCATGTAGAAATTAAAACAGATATAACATATTTCCAGAGAAAGCTATCCTTCTGTGCTCATGAGCACTGTTGTTTTCTGAAGATCTAAACTGAGTTAGCAGTCAGTTGGCTGATAGATTTGTCATCAGTATTTATTTCCTGTGCTAATGAAAATTTATTTTTTTTAATGAAAAAAATGAAGGTAGGTCTCACGGGAGCCAACCATAACATTTCTCTGAAGCTGTATTGCTCTGCTACTATGCTTTTAGTTGGCTCAGGTTTCACAAACATGGATGTTGCTCAGTGTATGGTTTTGACATAGTTTGCAATTTATTACCTGTGAAATATGTTTCATTTCTAGGCAATAATTATTGATGAATACATTCAATTTTGGATATTGATACAATATAGTAAACTTGCCTAATCACTTCAAACCTGACAGTTGCCATCTTCAGAACTGCAGATGTCATACTTCGAGAATGTTTATTTTTTTCTTGCAATATATCCTAAGGGCCAGGATGTCCTGTCAGCTTTTTAAAGAGTTGTACAATATGAACAATTATCTCATCAAAATCCACCAGGTGATTAGTATAAAGATATGCATACGTTAATAAAAAATATGGGGCGTATGTTCAAACAAAAACATCTTTGCTACCATTACTTCTCTTCTGGAAATGCCAAGGGCTGTATCGTGCCAGCCCAAAGTAATGGATGACTTTAAAGTAATGTAATAATTTATCTAACTGTGAGCTAACTGTCATGTTCTGAAACTCATTCTCCAGTGCAATAGTAAATAGAACTGATCAAAAGAAAATGGGAATGTTTCAAGTTTATTAATAGAAGAGGAATTATTTGCCAAGAAAATGATATTTCCATTATTCATTCAGGGAAAAAAAAAGAAGTAAAATTAAAAGTTAATCAATTGACATAATTTTGGTAAACTTATTTCCTATGTCCTCTTTTACAGTTAGTGATCGTGATCAATTCTTACCATTTTTGGTCTCAGCTTCTTTTAATTGGGATTAAAATGGAAAAATATTTTGTATAAGAATTGTGGGTTCCTTTCTGATTAATTAATACCACGCAGTTTCAGAATATGTGAATAATAGAGTCTGCAAAGATACTAATTTTATGTTTTCTCATAGACTGTGGAGTAGTGAGCCAGAAAATGAAATATTACGTGTCATGCCACTTGATGGAATATAATTCTGTTATGGACCTGAGTTTAAATTCAGTTTGGTAGCCAGGCTTTTTACAGTAATGTCTAGTGATAGGACATGGGGCAATGGGTGCAAACTGGAACATAGGAGGTTCCACATAAACATCAGAAAAAACTTCTTTACTGTGAGAGTGACAGAGCACTGGAACAGGCTGCCCAGAGAGGTTGTGGAGTCTCCTTTGCTGGAGACATTCAAAACCCACCTGGACGCCTTCCTGTGTGATGCGCTCTAGGTGATCCTGCTCTGGCAGAGGGGTTGGACTAGGTGATCTTTCAAGGTCCCGTCCAACCTCTAAGATTCTGTGATTCTGTGGTATATCTATTGCTAACACTGTCATAAAATAATCTATTTTTTTATGCTGTCTTTGTGTGGACTAAAATTAATCTTAAATTTGACTATGTATGTGCACTACTTCCACATTAATTCACTGTCTCTAGAATGACTTGCTTTTCAGTCATTTCTAGAAGGCTGAAGTCCTATCTCCATATAAATATGAGATGCTTTTAGCAAAAGAGGGTATTTCAGTTCTTTTACATTAGTATTGCTTATTGAGGCCTCAGAAGTCTCCCTACTGAAAGGAAAGGCTACAAAAAATTCTTTGAAACATGCCTGCTCTGAAACAACTGTGCAATGGCCTTATCAAGTGAGGAGCTGATATTTTCATTCTCATAGGAGGGAATGAGGGGGAGAGAGAGAAAACTTAAACACTGATGATAATTCCTAGCAAGCATTGCTAATGCTGTGTATCAGAGGGATGTCCTGGCCATTGCTGTAGAGCTGCTTGCAGTTATCAAGCAGTTCAAGAGCATTTCCCATGCCATACTGTGTCAACTGATCAGCAACAACTGGGTGATCATGGGCTGCTGGTTATGGGCTTCTCTGGCTATGGAAGGAGGAACCAGCGGGGCTAGCACTGCTAGGTTGTCCTGGGGTTGTGCTGCATGGCCAGCTAAGTCCTGGCAGTTGGTGAAGCATTCTCTGGGAAGCCATTGTCATCTCCTGGCTGTGAACCTTTTGTGAGCTCCGTCTCTAATCTTTGAGGTATGTGCCTCTTAGCTCCTGAAATGTGAAAATGCAGGTTTTAGATTGAGGACATGCCCTGTAAATTTTCCAGGAATTTTTCATCAGGAGCACTTCTCCTCAACCTCCTCTCCCTGGCTGCCATTGTGGCTCTCATTTCTGTACCTTAGCAATACATGGGTTTTGACTTGCCTGTTAACAACCTTGCTTATTATTGTTTTCCTTCCCTCCTACTCTCTTTTACACTCCTATTTTCTATACTCTTGTTTGAGGGAAGGTGAAGGACAGGGGATGATTAATTCCTTTATTTTTCTGCATGAGAAAGGAAGCTTCTACTGTACCTTTTGGGTATCCTTTTTCTTTCTCTTTTGCTGAATTTCTTTCTGTGCCATGCATCTCCACATCTCCTCTTCCTACATTTTTTCTTGAGTGTTCAGCTGCTCCTTCCTGGGTGCACTGGGCAGTGCATAAGGCTGTTCACATTGCTGCTTGAGTTTTATTTCCTGTGCAGTCCCTGGTCTTCTTTATCTTGATTTCAGTAAGGCATTTGACACCGTCTCCCACAGCATCCTTGTAGATAAGTTGATCAGGTATGGGTTTGGTGATCAGGTAGTGAGGTGGATTAGGAACTGGTTGATGGGAAGGAGTCAGAGAGTTGTAGTCAATGGGGCAGAATCTGGTTGGAGGTGTGTGACTAGTGGAGTCCCTCAGGGGTCGGTACTGGGACCGGTGTTGTTCAACATCTTCATCAACAACCTGGATGAGGGTACAGAATGTACCCTCAGCAAGTTTGCTGATGACACTAAGCTGGGAGGAGTGGCTGACACACCAGAAGGCTGTGCTGCCATTCAGAGAGACTTAGACAGGCTGTAGACTTGGGCGGGGAGAAACATGATGAAATTCAACAAGGGGAAGTGTAGAGTTTTGCATTTGGGGAAGACCAACACGATGTCCCAGTATAGGTTGGGGACTGACCTGCTTGAGAGTAGTGTAGGTGAAAGAGACCTGGGGGTCCTGGTAGACAGGAGGATGACCATGAGCCAGCAATGTGCCCTTGTGGCCAAGAAGGCCAATGGCATCCTGGGGTGCATTAGAAAGGGTGTGGTTAGTTGGTCAAGAGAGGTTCTCCTCCCCCTCTATTCTGCGTTGGTGAGGCCGCATCTGGAGTATTGTGTCCAGTTCTGGGCCCCTTAGTTCAGGAAGGACAGGCAACTGCTGGAAAGAGTCCAGCGCAGAGCTACTAAGATGATTAAGGGAGTGGAACATCTCCCTTATGAGGAAAGGTTGAGGGAGCTGGGTCTCTTTAGCTTGGAGAAAAGGAGGCTGAGGGGTGACCTCATCAATGTTTACAAATATGTAAGGGGTGAGTGTCAGGGAGATGGAGTTAGGCTCTTCTCAGTGATGACCAGTGATAGGACAAGGGGTAATGGGTGTAAATTGGAGCATAGGAGGTTCAAGGTGAATATCCGAAAAAGTTTTTTTACTGTAAGAGTGACAGAGCACTGGAACAGGCTGCCCAGGGAGGTTGTGGAGTCTCCTTCACTGGAGGCATTCAAAGCCCACCTGGATGCCTTCCTGTGTGATGTACTCTAGGTGACCCTGCTCTGGCAGGGGGGGTTGGACTAGATGATCTTTCAAGGTCCCTTCCAACCCCTAGGATTCTATGATTCTATGATTCTTGCTACAAAAAATCCAATGGGCAGAGTATCTTCCATCCTCTCCTTCAGGAGTTTCTTCTCTGTTGTAACTTCTGAGAGAAAACTCCAGAAAACTGCTTGCATCTATCCAAAATGAGAATGGATGAAGGATCTGGAAAATGGCAGATGTAGCAGAACCAAGAGTAGAGAAGAGTAAGTTGGCTACCGTCACACTGCAAAGTGCTGACAGAGGGAGGAATGGAAACCAGGAGTCCTGGTTCTCAAGCCTGTGTTCAAAACAGTAAGCCATGCAATTTTTCCACATTCTTATCTAAAAATTTCAAAGGCAGAATTACATGCTGTCATAAAACTGATAATAGAAAACTACCATCAGGGAAGCACTATTTATAAATGAGAGGGTGGGAAGGTGCACTCTGTGCTGAATGCCACAAACAATGAGCGCCAAGGGACTAAGGGAAATATTTTGATGTTTGTGGGCTGTGGAAAGTTTTATTTAAAGACAAACATTGTTAATAAACATGGATTTATGTTTTCTTTGATCAATGAACTCTGATAGGTTCTAAATGTCCTGCATATCTCATTTCTGTGTGTCCAAAAGGAGAGGAAGAAGGACTCAGGAGCACATTGTTGTGTCTGTTGCAGTCCCATTTTTGTACAAGTTTATGCTAGTATCACAAATAGAGAGATTTTTCTAATACAATATGGGGCTGCATTTTCAAACAAAATGAAACTAAGTTGCACCAAGTAAACGTGTCTAAGGACATTATCTTAGGTTTTACTCTCAAAAAATAAGTTAATATACAGGTAAAGGTTTTATAACCTGATTCAAAGCCCACTGAAAACAAGAGAGGTAAAAAATTTTCAGCAAATTGACTGAGTTTTTTATCATGTTCTAGAACAGGTGCTATATTAAAAAAAATAAATCCATCTGGAAGCTGAACTTGATATGTACTAAAAGTGTATAAGTAACAAATTATTTCCTGTACTTATTCCCTCTTTTCTTCTATCCACAGAACCAAAAAGAAAAAGTATATTTTATTTTAATTAGTCCCTTAACTTCCTTTTGTGTATATTTTTGATGACCCCAGACCGGTGGCTGTTATATCCCAGGGATATTGTTACTCCTCATTTTCTGACTCTCACAGACTTTTATTCTTTTGCTTTGTGTGCTGCAAATTGCCTGCTCATCTGTGTCCTTCACTGCCTGGGTTACTTCATGCTGTTTACATAGCAAAACAAACTATATAACATCCCAGGGGCCCAGTGCTGCTGCCACTGGATACCGGTGAGTCTAATTGGCAACAGGATGTGTCTGTGGTTTATGATAGGAGAACCAAGCCCTCATCACAGCCAGCCAAGCTGGAGCAATAAAACTCAGACTTCATATTCTCACTCCTTGGTCCTTGAGAGGTAGGAATCCCTGGGTAGCAGTATCTCAGATTACCTTTAGCTTGATTCCTAATATATAATAATGAAAATTAGTATCAACACTTATATAGTTTCATTTAAGCCATTTAATCCCATTGGAACTACTTTCAACAAGTTTAAGGTTTAAGACAGTTACTTGTTAATTTCTAAGGCTTAATGTGAGGGTGTCACCTTAGTTTAGAATACTCCATACTGGGAGTGATTCAGAAGTGTCTTGACTGAAATCCTTGTTTAAGTCTAGTGTTCAAAGCAATTTACAGCTGGATCTTTTTCTATTGTTTTGCCATTCCTCCTCTTCTCTGTGGAAGGTGGGGGAGTCTGGTTTACCACTATTATTAATGAGGGAAACAGAAGATAATGTAACACTAACTAAGCACACAAAAAGCTATTTAACTTTTTCTTTGAAGCTCCATTTGAAGAAAAGTTATTCTTTTCTTGGGAAGAGAGACCCTCAGGAGCAAAATCTGAAGAGAACTTGCGGATTAAGTCCATGACTACTACTTAGCCAGAAAAGGAAATGATGGTGAACAGCAGTAGAAGGACAATAGGTTTTCTGGGTTTGGCCACTTCTCAAAACTGCAGAGGAAGAAGCATTTTATTCCCACATGAAGAGGAAAGGGTAAGGACAAGAGTGGGTGCATGAACATGCAGTAGATATCATACTACAGGAACCATCCAGGAAAATCTACATTAGTGGTTTGGATGGAATCCACACAATTTCTCTTGGACCGTTAGAAGAGGGCAGAGTCACAGCCCAATAGATAATGCTGCCTGACAACACCGTTGCTGGTTTATTCCCTCCAGTCCTTTCTTTTCAAAGTTTCTGTTCCCTCACACCGGTAAATTTACTTCTCTGCCCAAGAAGGCTGCAAAGTTGGGAGATGCGAGATCTGTCTTCAAGAGGGAGATCAACAGTAAATTTTAAAAGTGACCAACCAAATCCTTTTCTAGCCTGACCATACCAATTCAGGCAGTTCAGCAGGCTGTACACCACATTCAGGGAGAACAGTGCAGCATGGAAATATCACTAACTCAACTATGACAGATTGCTCTAACATGCACTCTGACCTTCTATATGGAAGAAATCTCCCTTCAGCACTCACAGCTTGTTTCTTTGAAATGAAACAGCAAATACCATGAAAACTGACTTTTCTCCAAAAAGTTGTCATTCACATGTAGGTGATGCAACAGAAAAAAATATTATAATAACCTCAAAATAGCAATACTAATATTGACCATTTTAGTTGCTGATGTATTCCTTATTAAAAAAAAGAAAAAGGCATGAGACAGTGTTGACAGTAAAGTACTGAATGTGCTCAGTATAAAGTCTAGTATTTAATCTCATCCTCTCTTTGCAGCTATGGAGGCCAAGCATGTGGTGTAATGATAGTTTTGCTGGACAGATTGGCATGACAGTCTGTGTAAGACAAATATTCCAAACCTTCTCTTTGAGCACAGGAGCAAGTTTACCACGAGTATACATGTGCGTTGCTGTTCACTGGCTAGTAGCATCATTGGGTGTAATGATAATCCATATGGGTGACCTGCTGATAAATTGGGGCAGATTCATCAGATTGAGGCTAGAGTTCAACTTGTATTTTTATCTTTCAGTAGCAGCACTGACAGAAACCCCTGCTAATTTCTTTGTCCTCCACCAGATTGCCAGAAAACACTGTAGTAGCATATGTGAGCAGTCAAAGCAAAAACTGAAGTAGTGAGGACTGCATAATAGTCTGAAGAGCACAGGTACTGAATGTGTAACTAAATCCCATGCTGGAATGTTGTAGATCCAGTTTAGGTACCTTGACAGTTGTGATGACAATTTTGGTATGAATTGTGTCATTAAAGATGTGATGGATATGTAGTTCATCCACTCCTTGTGGAAAGAAAAAAAGCATGGTGAAATTGTGTAATGCTTCTCATCCTGTTTTTTGGCCATTGCTGTTCCTTCTGAAGAGTATGAACTACAGGATCTATGAATGAGCAAGTCCATATGTTTCATCCTGCTACTTAATACCCAGTCTAGCTTAGTAAGCGTTGTTTGGAGCAGCTGGCAATTAATCTGTACCCATCTGCAGTAGTTTAGAGTGATGGTGTCATGATCTCATGCCACATGCATGTTGACGTCTTCTTTCTTTTTTTTCCCTCAATCAACTGTTCTCCTGTTAAGCTATGTCAGTGATGACAGAGGAGTGGGTCAGCAATGGAAAGGAAGCAATAGAGATTGAAGGACAGAGCTTGTTAAAAATGCTAATCCCTTCTGTTCAGAGAAACAGAGTGTGTGCATCAAGGTAATGCATCACTCAGTGACTGGCCAGAGAAACATTCCATTAGGTTATGACTGAGTGGAGAAACTATTGCAATAATTTTATGTCTTTGCTTCACAAAGTAAAAAATACAAGTGTACTCTTTATGCCCTCTTTATTTGGCCTGTTAAGAAAAGCATAGTCTGTCAATCAAGAAGAAAGCTTCCAATTGTGTAGTCTGTTAGAATCATTTCATTAATAACATGTGTTTACTACTGGGAGAAGCAGGCTCAGTGTGCTAAGATTTTGTTTGTCAGTCAGTCATTGGAACCCCACTGTTAATCGCATACAATGGTTTGTGGTTATGCCACAATTTAACCCAGGTTTAAAAATACAAACTAGAGCCTTGGTGGTCTGCTGAGAGCAGTGAGTGAAGCAAAGGTATTGGTTGAACCTGCCTTGTGGGCTGCTGGCTCGGAGTACTGTACGAGCTAATCAAATTTATTAACTTGAGTCATGACTAAAATGCATATACTGGTGAGTGTGGGTGGGTGCACCCAGGTTAGACTACATTTTGGCTGCATTCTGCAAGGAGGAGGAAAAGCAACTCTTTGGCCTCTTTTCCACAAAGACAAATTGGAAACAGATATCAACTAGATTTTGGGATCTCTGACAGTCTAGTAAGAAAAAGGTATTTTTTTGTTGTGGCTTTTATTTATTGATGTAGCGAATGGCTTAGAAAAAAAACCCTGAAGGAGTTTCAAAACTAAATACTGATGGCATTTAGTGCATATGTGTCATTGTCTTATCACATTGCCCCCTGCGTGCTCTTTTAATAGTAATATTAAAGGCAGAATCTCTGACTCCACAATAACGAGGGCTGAGTGTGAGTGCCAGAAAAGGGAGAGACATTTGGCTACTAAGAAAAAGAATACTGGAGAGGCGGTTTTGTATCTTTATATGAATCTTGACCTTCTGGCGGAGATAGAGACAAAGCGACTAAACCATCTTTCTTAATTATAGCTAGAATATGGTTAGCTAAAATTCCAGAGTACCACAGCACTGTGGAAAGTATCATTCATAACTGCAAAACTTGTAATACTCTGAGAAGAATATATTCATCTCCAGAGAGAATCATATTAAGTTCTCCACGTTACTTTACAGCCCAAGACATTTTGTAGGAACCTCTTTCAGATTTAGAGCAATGTAAGTCATATTTTTAAATGGCAACTTTTGGATAAAGTAAATCCCATGCATTCTTATTCAAATTAAATTGCACTAGCCTTGATTTTTTTATGCTACATAAAGATTTCATAGTTTCATTTATTTTGATCACTGAAATTGTAACTCTAATTTTGAAATGCCTAAACACATTCATTCATGAAGACAGTGAAGAATTTATTAGTGTTTTAATTTTATATGGGCTTGTTTTTTCATGTTCCTGATACTTAGTTTATCAATATGCATTTTCCCCTCACTGTTTATGTTTTCTTACTAAGAAATTAAATGGGTTGAACTTTGCTGGAGATACTTGTACTAATGAAAGCATTGAGATTGAAAAATTTTGTGTATTCATCAAGGCAAGGTTAGATTTAACTCTAACAGTGAGCTGAGACCATGGTTTGCTCATTGGGCCATATTCCACAGACAATCCTTTCTCTTTGCCCTCCTGCCCCATCTCTATCACTCACAATGTACTCCACAACATACTTTTCTGGTTTTATGGGAGCTAGAGGAGAGCTTTGGAACTGCACAGCATCTGGGACTGCTTAAGCTGTGGCAAGGAAGCAGAAGACAAGTGCTAATAAGAGGTGAAGAGGTGAAGACTGAAACATCCTTACACCCAACCATAAATCTGCACCTACTATAACTATTAAAGTCAGTGGGAACATTGTATGTGGTGGCCTTTTGGGATAAGACTACTATAAACTTCCCCTCCCTCCCAATAACAGTTAATTATTTTTTTAAAAAAGTCTGGCACATAGAGCTGATTTCCATTTTGTCTTCATTAGTTCTGACTGTCCTTTCAAAGGACATTTAATTGGTTTTTCTGTTTTGTAAAGGATCCTGTCTGGCAGCAAACCAGTTCAGTGGCAATATGCAGGTAAACTTCAGACTTACGTTGTATTTTAAGCCTTTCAGAAGGAATATTTTTAGCAAATTAAGGAGGAAGATTCTATGGATTACTTCCTTTCAAGGGATGTAATACTGCTTATATGTACCACTCTAATTTCAGCATTTAAATTAATCTGACTTAGGTCCCTGGCATGATGACTAAAATGCAGTAGTAGCAGCAACTCTAAGTTAGAAGCCAATCATTCACATATACTGGCCACAGTATACTTTGCGAGCAGGCTGGCATGGCAACATCACTAGTGTGGGATGATAGGACTGACATTTAGTGTCACATTTTGTGACTTTGATGAGAGTTAGCAATGGTACTTGGAAATCATGAGACTTTATTCATGAGTTCTTGAATAAAAGCCCCATAGTTGAAAACAGATGTCTTGTTGGTGAGCAATATACATGATCTCTGATACCCATTCCACCAGGGTCACTCATTCTTTCCACAACATATGTTGACCATTCTTTTCCTTTTCTTGTAAACAGTATTAAACCATGACTGAGGAAGTGGCTTGTAAGCAACTGCAGCTAATGACAATTTTAGGAATTTCTGTATTTTAGATCCAGTTTACATCTGTCCAGTCATGAAATTCCCTTTGTTTCTCTACTCCGGATCTAACTTATGTTTTAGAGAGTGTTCTAAATGAGAAGAGGATTGAGGTGAAGAAAGAGAAAGGAAAGAAAGATTATATAGGCTTAGCTAGACTTGGAAAAATGTGAATGTATTAATCATCACTATCCTTGACACTTGAGCTGCGCCCATACTGCAAAAAAACAGTCTTAACTTGTACTAACTGACTGAGGTGAACTAAACTGCAAAAACAACAGAATCTGAGCACATCTCCAGTGCCATAGATTTCATGTGAAATTAATTCTCTTAGTTGTGTGTCATAGCTTGGCTTTTGACAGCACTCAAATAAAAAACAACATCAAGTACTAGTAAGGAAAAGCAGCAATTCCTTCCTTTCACACTATACCAGTAAAGCTTTCATTGCTCAGAGATCCAGGAAGTCTGATCTCCATTCAGATGTATGCACACATGTAACACAGTTATACCCACAGGTTAACACAGTTCTGAGGATCTTTTCTCCCCTGTGAGGTAAGAAGGATTAAAAATGGTGTGGGATTCTGGCTGCATAGCACAGTGAAGGTTCAGATCATTCAAGTCACTTCTTCAGCACCCTCCTCTATATAAGATGTTGGCCCACTAATTTTGACAAGGAGAAGTTGCCACTATAGATTTACCAGTTGTTCATACAGCTTTGTAGCCTTGCTTCTATCAGCAGCTGTCAAATGTTCTGAAGGAATTTTTGTGCGTCTGACCTTGCATACTTAGATATACTGTATGTGTGTATATATAGAGATATATATTTAATACACATGTGTACATGTATGTGTGCATGTATGTAGAGAGCTCAATGGAGAATTTTTACTTAAATTCCAGGCAGTTAGCAGCTGCCATACACTCTCACTCTAATGTGACTGTGACTAATACAAACGTTTCTAATCTTTCTAGTATCTTTTGCCAATTACAAAACAAATAACATATTTCAGGTTCCTTTGTAAAGTAAAAGAGAGAGAAATCCTTTGGCTGAAAGGCATATCAAAGCAAATATATTTAGTAGGATCTTAAATAAAATTGAGTGGGGGAAACAGCAAGCATAGTTAT
This sequence comes from Apus apus, assembly GCF_020740795.1. Lineage (NCBI taxonomy): Eukaryota > Metazoa > Chordata > Aves > Apodiformes > Apodidae > Apus > Apus apus. The sequence continues at coordinate 55,870,661 of NC_067285.1, read as the reverse complement.
TCTGTGGTGTTAAACTCTGTATTAGTGTAAACAGGCATTTGGTTTTGGTGGTTTTTTCCCCCTATTTGATCCTTAGACTTGTCCTTTGTTTTGCACATTGGATTAATTTTGTCAGTGTTCCTGGAAAAAGAGTGGAATGTACAGAATTTGGATTCCATCACCAGAAAAACTATGGGTCAAGGAAGTCGTTCTCCTAAAGCTGTGAATATCTGTGTGGATATGACAACAACAAAAACAACAACAAAAAAGTATATCAGACCCAGTCTAATGAAAAAAGTAGTTACCAACTGCTGCAGGGACTGATTTTCACATAGCACATAGTACAAAAGATCCTTGTTCCTTTTGAAATATCATCCAATTGAAAGTGGCCTACTTTTAGGGCTTCAGGAGCAGCTAACATGGTCTTTTTCTTCAACATTTGATGACATTCACCATTTCTGAGTTTCCAGCTTTGAATTTTAAGGACAGGGAGGAACATAAGCAAAACATGCAGATTTTTTAGAAAATTCTTCCACATTGGTTTTATTCTTATCATCAACTCTGCATTTCAGCAACAGGTAAAGGGTCTCCAAAACTCAGCCAGGTGTGGAATGACAAAAAATGACAGGGTCTATATGACTTGAGACATTCTTGCTGTTTTGAACATTCTGTGTTTCAAGACTCAGATGTATATCAGCCATAAAATTTAGCACTATATGTATATTGAGATACAATTTTACTCATGCTACTTGAATAGACAAAGAATTTAGAATGCAAAGGGAGTAAGAGAGTCTGGCACTGTGATATTTGAAAGTTGAGTTAGCACAGCAACACATGGATGTACATGAGTGCCTGCCAGCTTTCCTTCTCTCTTTATTTCAGTCTATTGTCAGTAACAGAGCTTCCCTCACTTGAGACTCCCTGCTTAATGCCTCTTTCAGCTCACCTCTAGGATGGGTGTCCTGTATGCTTAGGAGAGGCAAGCTGGTGCACTACTGAAGGACTTGTCTTTTGATTATGGAGCACTAGCAGACCCATGTAGTTTTGCCTCTCTAATCTTTAAATTGTTAATGTGTCTCTGCTCTGTTTAACCTGAAGCAAAACAACAAGGCAGTTAAATACCACAGAGCGCATAGGATATTGAAGTGGGACCTGCCAAGGCTTTGGTACATAAGAAGTTTCCTTTTGTTGGAGATGTATAAATGTTCCATGGCCAAGACAACAAGTAAGATATGTTAGCGTACATTTCAGGCATAAAATGCTTAGGTACCCTTCTGGTTTTACTTTCCCTTGTGTCAAAACTATTTGCAATAGACAGAAAGGTGGTTCCATGCTGGCCCTGTAGCTCCAGTCTGTACTAGGAGTTTGCACACACAGAGCAATGTTTGACTAATAATTCTAATTTATAAACCATCAACAATCCTAAAAACAGATTAGCCAGCAAGGACTTTTTGTGACAAATACCATGGCATTTTTCCATGCCGAACCACATAAAAGGACTCTGGGTCAGAAAAATGCATTCATTTAGGATCAAGTCTAGCAGAAGTCCCACGATTGCCAGTGGAACAAGAATAACACCCCTGTTGCCAGACTTTTTCTAGGCAGTGGGTGGCCATGGATAGAGTGCTGTCCCTTCCCCCACCAACATCGTCTCTGTGTTACAAGTTGATTTCTGTTGAAGTCCAGCAACTACACAGTCTCAGGAGAGCTGGCTATCTGCCTGTACTTGCATTCCTGCCTTGACTGCAGGGGCTCTGACAGCAAAGGTAACTGTGATGGTTAACTTCACTCCTGGTATGGCACAAGTCTGGTAGAAAACCTTAACAACTTTTGAAACATATGCTGAGGTTCATGAACAAAGCACACAGGGAGCTCTAAGCCACCTCCATCACCTCCCCAATGCTGCAGGCCTCAAGTGTAAGCAATTTATGAGTCCCAAAAGTTACCCTGACTTTTTCAGCAAGCCAGAGCTCTTAAGAAACATAAGCAGCCAGGTTCCTCTGAGCCAATGTGGCCATGGGTGAAGCTGCCTGGTTTTGGGCACAGAGCTGGACCCAGGTGAGAGGACCTACTTACAAGCTATAGAGAGCACCAAAAATGCCCAAGTAAACTACCTTACTCTGCAAGGTCAATGCAAAGCAGGTAAAGCAGGGCTAGGAATGTTGATCCTCTGTAGAGACAAGTAAGGGTTTCAGCTACTTAAATAAAAGAATCAGAAAACTGATGCACTTGGCCCATCTGTTGGGTTCACCAACCTGAACATGCATTCTTGTAATCACAGTGCTGTTTTTTGGCTGAACAGATCTTTCTCAACAGGCAGACATTTTTAGGAAAAACACCCCAAAACAACCAACATAACAACTGAATAATTGAAATGGAAACATAACTTTGGAAGATGATGAAAGTTAAGAAAATGGGAAGGCACCAGACACATAAAATATCGTATTTGCCAGGTCCAATATTTACTTCCTGTAGTTCCAGAGCTATATGATGGGTGGATGAACGTAAATGAGCCTTATTTATAGTAGATTTATGTAAATAAAGAAGAGCTTTTCCAGGACCTTCATATATTCACCAAATATGAAAACTGTAGTAAATTATTACAGTAAAAATGTCAGAAGCTTCCCTGAGATCAGCAAAGAAAAAATACTTGGTTCTTCAAACCCAGTCTTCAAACATATCCCCATCTCATATGCCAATACCCTTACCCTCTGCTGAGACCTACATCCACAAAGGCATGGGATGAGCTTAGTAGCACATCCTGAATATCAACACCTCTGGATCTTTGACGTTAAAAGGGAAATTTAAGGCCCACTCTCATGTCTTCTGATGCCAACTTCTGTCTTTCATGGGCATATTCATAAAATTCATGCTTCAGTTCAGTGATGACTTTTCAGTCAAGCTAATTCAGACTTTTGCCAAAAGGGTTGGTCCCATCCGTCCCTTCCTGTTTTTGCTGCCTTGTGCCAGCACCAGCATTTGTGCCAGTGTAATACACAGTTCCCTGACTACACGGTACAGGCAACAGAGAACTGATCCAGGTGAAAGATAACTTTTTCTTGTTATTATAGTAGTGATTGCAGTGCTGTATCTCATCATCTAACTCCCTTTCTCCACTGGTACCAGCCTTTTTATGAAGCCACTAATTGAAAAAACAAACAAACAAAAAAACAACACACCAAAAAATGTTTTAAAAAGTCCAGTTCAGACTTACTGGACAAACGCTGTGGGCAGTGAAGACTGTATCTGATATGTGTTGATGCTTTGTTGCATGAATGGATTGCCAGAAAGGGGCTGAAAGCAATTAGATTTGCCCTGTGAAGAATTTCTCATGCAAACCCAGTTCTCAGCCTATTGCTAGTGTTTTATCCTTCTTCCCATGTATGCTGGTTCTGGTATAAGAGATACCTTAGGTTGGGAACAGGCATGGCAGTATTGTAGGTATGCCACATTATGCTCCTCTTACACTCAACTGACATTTGGAGTGGGCTTGTGAGAGAAGGAGGAGGAGGATAGAAGGGAATAAAGCCTATGAGCAGAAGCTGCAGGAGCTCACAAGGAAAGACCCTCCACCACGTTCTGCTTCCCAGATCTGCTGCCTGACTCACAAAGCTTCACACAGCCCCTGGAGAGTCTCCCGCGCTGAGCTGAGCTGTGTTCCCTGCTAAACTTTGATCACAAGTAGCGCATTAACTTGTATATCGCAGTATTCTTGTGTCTTGCTAATACAAGGATACGTAAGGTGTGGGCTAGATTCAGGTGCTCTCTATATTCCTTTCAGAAGGATGTAGAAAAATCAGAATGTAGCCAGAAGTCTCAGTACAGTTTGATTTTTCTTCTTGTTAACGCTATCTAGGAGTCGCAATACATGCAGCATTATAGACCAAAGTTTATAGCACTGCATTTAACTACACCTTTCACACAGCTCATAAAACAGATTTCCAATAGCTGTAATTTTAAATTTGTCTCCTTGGATGCAGTGGAAAATGTGACTTTCATGCTTTTCTGTATGTTTACAGCATCATAAATAACACACACATCTGAAGTGTTTTTAAGTACATCAATATGCTATTTTAAACAAAGTAGTAAAAATATGTAGCATATACTGCCCAGTTGTTTTTACTTCTTTCAAGGGTAAGATTTCTGCCTGCCTAATTTTTAACTTTGCGTAACTTTAAAAATTCTTTATGTACTGCACCTCAAAGGAAAAGGAATTCAAAGTTAGATGGAACCTAGGTGAAGAAAGCAAGCATGAAAATACTGTGTGGTATTGCTACTTACTGTGGGTTTCAGGGATAACAGACTTTAAATAGACTTTTCACCAAAATTTCAATCTGTCATAGGTTTAATATCCAAAATCTTATTAAATCTTCTAGCAAAACAATCTCTGAGTTGATTTTTAACATGGGAATAACTTTCAATGCACCAGGACAACCTACTGTTAAGGAGTAGTGTTTGATTACAGTCAGTTTCCATAATTGCAGTAGTATGTTTATCACACTGTACCAGTTCAACACTTACATAAAATGAATCATTGCTAAAAAAATCTGCTTCTTATTTAGGATTTTATTAGTATAATATATTACATAAATAGCTGATAGAGTGTATAAACTTGATGGTTGTTAAATTTAACTACTGATCTGATAAATATTTTAAGCAAATTTTCATCTTTTAGAGGTTAAAAGCTGAATATATTTTTATCTAAGGAGTGGCTGTGCTCTACCAGAGATTTCTAAGCGTTTCTGAGCCTCTTCACATGCAGGAGGACTTGGGGTGTTTTGTCATTAGCGTCACTCATAGAAATGGCAAGTCCTGAATGTATTAAATGATGGTGTGGTCTCTTAGTCAAAAAATGCAACTGGTGTTCTTGAATGTTCTGCTTCAGTGAACCCTTCACATGCCACACATGGAACCAGTAAAGGATCACTGTTTCTTTCTTGAGATGGGCCATGCTGTTTCGTTAGAAACAACATGTGTTTCTGCTGGGTGTTCTGTGGTTCTGTCTCAACAACATTACTCAGAGCTCAAATACAGCAGGTATCAGCCAAGGAACTCTCAAATATCAGAGGGACGAATAAATCATACATTCAAGAGACACCCATCCCTTTCAGATAGATACACAGCTATACATCTGAGACATTTTGCACTTGAAAGAAATAGTTCAGTCATGTTGCTCTTCCAAAAATCGAGATGCCAAAGAACTTCCAGTAACAACTTAAATGAAAGTCACAGGAGAGGAATTGCGGGCTCTGTCTGTATTGCTGAAGATGATAAAACCAATCCCTTTCCCTGTGTCTGTACCACTGGTGACCTCTAGTGCTCAAGAAACAGAAGAGGTATTCAAAGTTTCTCCAAAGCATTGAAATACAGTAGTGTCCTTCAATGCTAAAAATTCTGACATCGGCTTTCAGTTTGCAACACTTTAAACACAAAGTAATAATATAGAAACCTAGGGGAGAGGAAAAAAAGAAAAAAGAGTTAATTGTAAGACTACAGAAAATTACTCAGTTGTAAAAATGAATACTGTACAAGAGTTTCCATATTTGGATCATGTGTTTCAGATATTTGTCACTTCCCCAGTCTGTGAATAGTAATCAAACCTACGTTGGCAAAGTCATGTTTCAGCCAGTGCTAACTACAAAGCAGTGGCTCAAGATGGCCTTCAAGCTGTGCATGAGGTTTTAGTAGGTAATGTTATTAGCCAGTTGGAATTTAGCTGAGAGATTGGGACACCTAAATACCTACTCAAAGACCAGAGCTCTTTAGAGCTTGAGATTGTAGTTATTATGACGTTTCTTTTAATACAGCACACTGTGACATGAGAACAGGCTGTTGTTTCCTATTGCAAGGCATACAGATAGGAAAATGTATCTCATATATTTCCTGCACAGCAATATTGCTGAATAGAGATCAAATTGCAAAGCAGTTCTGAACTCCACAGCTATCCCCTCTTCTATGGAAGTGATGGGCAGTTATAAAGGTCCAGACATTCCGTGTCACTTAGGTAAAGTGCTTTGGTAGATCTGACTTCTAAAGGATGTATGGGTATCTGCTGTGAAGTGCATCTCTGTATTTCATTTAGACTTTAAGTAGTGAGAATTTTTGTTTGGCTAGTGTTACCTTGGTGATGTGCAAATAACAGATAATTCATATTTAACAGTGTTAAAAGGAGTGTGTTACACTGTGCTTTGAGAGGAGCAGTACTGGGAAATTATATATAAAGGAGTTAATAACTGAATATATGCATTAATACTTTGTATATATGTATTGCAATAGAAACAAGATAAAGTACAGAAATTATGCTCACAGCAGGGTGGGGAATCTAAGATCTCTCATTCCAAGATTGTACCCTAACCAATAGCAAGAAGAGTTTTGCTCTTGCATCCTGCTCATAATTCTTAAGCAATTTGCTGCACTGTAATCCAATTTTTAATAAAGACTCACAGTAGTCTCCTTGTTGGTGGTAAAGGACACTGGCAATGTGGACTTGAGCCTCCTCATATTGATAAAGGAATTGAATCTCTGAGTGCTATGAAATGTAATCTGTTACAGAAGAGGTGGGCAGTTGCCCTCTTCATAGACGCACAGAATGGTTTGGGTTGGAAGGGACCTTAAGATCATCTAGTCCCAACCTCCTGCAAGGGCAGGGACACCTCCCACTAGAACAGGTTGCTCAAAGTCCCATCCAACCTGGTCTTGAACACTTCCAGGAATGGGTATCTACAACTTCCCAGGGCGGCCTGTTCCAGTGTCTCACCACCCTCACAGTCAAGAATTTCTTCCTAATGTCTAACATAAATCTATCCTCTTTCAGCTCAAAACCATTCCTCCTTGTCCCATCGCTACACACCCTTGTAAAAAGTCTTTCCCCTGCTTTCCTGTAGCCCCTTCAGGTACTGGAAGGTCCCTATAAGGTCTCCCCAGAGCCTTCTCTTCTCTAAGCTGAACAATCCCAACTCTTTCAGCCTGTCTTCATAGCAGAGGTGCTCCAGCCCTCTGATCATCTTCATGGCCCTCCTCTGGACTCACTCCAACAGCTCCATGTCCTTCTTGTGTTGGGGGCTCTGGGAACTGGACAGAGTACTCCAGGTGGGGTCTCACAACAGTGGAGTAGAGGGGCAGAATCACCTCCCTTGACCTTCTGGCCATGCTTCTTCTGATGCAGCCCAGGATATGGCTGGCTTTCCTGGCTCATGTTGAGCTTCTCATGAACCAACACCCCCAAGTCCTTCTCCTCAGAGCTATTCTCAATCCATTGTCTGCCCAGTTTATATTTGTTCTTGGGATTGCCCTGACCCATGTGCAGGACCTTGCACTTGGACTTACTGAACTTCATGAGGTTGGATGCACCTATCAAGCCTGTCCCTCTGATGGCATGCCTTTACTCCAGTGTGTTGGCTGCACCACACTCTTCTTTGATTATGTTTTAAAGGAGAAGGATCCTGAGATGGATCTGTAGTTGGAAATCTGGGATGAATGAGGGCAGCTTCCTGCAGCACTGTGTCAAGTGCCTAAGCTACAGAGAGGCTCAGTGTTGCAGTGTTGCAGCCAGCCAGTGCTGTTGCAGAATGAACATTTCCTACAAGATGGAAGCACACGGGTCAGCATGTGGGCTCTGTAGGTTGCCACTCTGCCTTGCCTTCATCTCACTTGTCACTGCACAGACATCTCCTGCAGAGTTCTGGTGTTTTCTCCAGAGATCAGATGCTTAAAACTCTTAGCTATTTCAATTGTTTATTGGGTCTGTCCTGAGAGGGCTAATTGCCTTGGGTCAAAGAACTTCATATTATACTTATGGAACATCTCTTGAGTAAAGACATGTGTATGTATGTGTGAGAGAGAGAAAGAGAGAGTGTGGGAAGAAAAGGAGGTGTGTACAGAAGCTAGTCTTCCCTGTAATATAAACTGTGCCAAATCCACTTACACAGAGAGAGACATAAGTGCAATCTTAAAATCTCTGTGTTGGGTGGCAAAGCCAATTACATGACTTCATTTCTGATGTAACTTCATGACTATGGGCAGTGAACACAAGCCACCTAGCTACAGCCTTTTAAGCTTTCTCCAGCTTATATAAGAACTTAACAGGACAGTAAATTACAGTAGCTGACTGTATACAAAGTACAGCAAAACTCTGAAATGGGGAAACTCTTCTATTTAACAAAGGCATAGGAAATAGTCTTAATTCAAATTCTTAACATTCTAAAGGTAAACATATTTCTCCTCTTATCACGCTGGCTGTCTAGCAGTGGTCCTCTGACTAGGGTCTGTAAGGTGGATCCAGAGTGCTGCACACATTTCCCAGGGAACACAAAAGTCACACTCTGAGAAGCAGTACAGAGGTCCAACTTATTGCCAGTGTCTGTTGATTCATGAGTCTCAGAAAGGGAAGAGCCATTGCCATAGTTAGGCCCTTTGCCCCTGAGAGCCTGTTCATGATCCCTGCTTGTAACAGGCAATTTGACCGACACAACCCAATGAGGACAAAACCTGCATCAGTCACCATTCTTCATTAGAGTTTTTAACAAAACAAATTTTGGGATTATTATCTATCATAGTAGGTTCTTCTGCTTATTCTTACAGCAGTTTATTACTAGGCTGTCTCTAAGGGCTTGATTCAGTTTTCCACTATGTGTAGTGCCACTTGGCATGTCTTACAGAACTCTAATGCTCTCTAAGGCACATACCTGCCACATGTCCCATGTCCTACTTAGCAGCCATAAACAGCTGAATCTAAAGCTCAGGAACTTAGTTTCAGGGATAAGTCACTCTTATAAATTATTTTTTTTAAAGTTACACAGAAAAATAATACTCAGGTAGTAAATGTGCACAGCTGGTGTTATAAAGAAAGCGAAAGCACCGCGCCAGCAGGGGGTGTCAATGTTCAAGCACCTGGAGTCTGTGGGTACCTTAGACCTTTTCTGACAATAGCAGCCTCTTCTGAGGATTATGGGGGAATCATTCCTGCCTTTAAGATTGTGTTAGTGACTGGATCATCTATAGTCTGAGCCTGCGAGTAAAAATCGCAAGATGACTTATTATGAGTATATAAGATCTACTAGTTCTAGAATTTTTGGTTTTTTATCTTTTCAGCTGAAATCAAATTTCCTTACAATTGCAATTAAAAAAAACCAAAAAACCAAACCAAAACAAAACACAAAAAAACCCCAAACACAAAACAAATAAAAATGAATCATTTTAGGGAACCAGCGTAAAAATTAGTTTTCCAAGTAAGTAAATTCAAAGTATATTCTCTTCATTAAAATGTACTAGCTGTCCTCCTGCTTGGCCAGAAAGGTGCAGGCATTCAGCTATATCAGTTTGCAAGGTAAATTAAGATAAATGTTTCAGATGAACTTTCAGGTTGCTTCTAACTCAAACCATTCTATGATTCTATGATATGATAAAATTTCCATCTTCCTATTTTAAATGATAATTAAAATTTGTAATTGAAATTAGTCTTGTCTGAGCTGCATTCAGTAAACCACTAGTTAGCAGAAGGAGCATGATGTGGAGTATAATTCCTCCTCTGCTCCTCTGTGGCTCAGAGCAACACAGACCCAGTGCTGGCCTTTGAAGACCAGAGCGAGCACACAAGGAGCATCCTTTCAGGGGTCACATTTTCTTATTCAGAATAACTTACCTGAAGATTTGAAACAAGAGCTTTCAGGCTACAAGTGGTACATAGGCTTGCTAAACATTATTTTTATTCTTCTATTCCACTTAGAAAATTGAGAAAAACAAATGAGGCACAAACCTCCACTTTTGAGCAGGATAAATTTAAGAATTTTTCAGCCATCAGAAAAATTAAATGCTTTACTCTGTAAACATTCCTACTATCCTACTATCCCCTACATCTGGGAAATCTTAACTTAAAATCAGTGCAGCAGGCACAATGGAAAATCCTTGAGCATGATGACAGCTCTGATTTCACATGTATTTATAATCCTGCACTTTGTTTATTTTCTTGGGATTTCTGAATTTGACAGAGACAGATATCTGAAAATAACTGACACGCTAGCTGTCAGCCTCCTCTTAAAATGTGTGGTCAATAGATCAAGGGAAGTAATTCACACGGGGTTCAGTGTTATTCCCTGTTACAAAATGCAGAGAGGATGAAGCATTTTATAGTTTCTGAGTGAAATGCTCATATGTGAAAAAATAAATGTCAGTCTCTCACTTCAGCAACTTGTGTATGGTGCTGAATTCAACCTACTACCTGCAGTCTGTGAATGAAGGACTATGCTGCTGTAAAACAAACATGGAAAGTGTGAAAATGAGAGTTGGGTGAGACAGTTGCTACAGGAGGAAAACTGCCATCTGGTTTAGGGGTTAGGTTTTCACCAGGCCTGTGAAAGATCCTTCCTTAATAAATGTGATCATTTTGTGGAATAACTTTGAGGGAATTTAATTCAATATACAGATCAGTCTCCTCTGTTCCTGGAGTCATTATGGGGAATCCATAGTTTTGGCAGGTAGGAGAAACAGGTCAGACCTAAATGAAACTAAAAATGCTTGGAGACAAAAGTTTTGCATTATAAATGTCTGCAGTTTCTAGTATAAAGAGGACAGTTTCTTCAAATTAAACAACATTTGGTGCCCTAGTACAGACAGCTGGGACAATGAGTTAGTGTAAAAGGCCAACATGTACTTCTCATTCAAAAGGCAAAGATAATAAGATAAATTTTGAAGTCCTCCAAATATAATGTGGAAGACAGCAGTGATTTCTGCTTGCTGTCCACAATACTGAGACTTCTTGTGTGGTGTCAGTAGTTATGCCAAGGTAAGCAGCGAGAGGAATGAATTACTTACTTCCACTTCCTATCCACTAGGTGCTGCATCAATTTTCAAGAGAGAACCTGCCAGTAAGTTACTGTGGATCAGACTAGGCAAAATTTCTTCCACATGTGACAACCATGTTGCTCATCAAGCACTGAGATTCAAGCAGTCTGCACCCTTCAGTTCTCTCAGTTGTGTGTGATGGCATTTGTGTAGCAAGTACTGTACAATTCAGCAACAAAGAGCAACTAGCTCTGTGAAAACCTGCAAAAGAGGAATCCTGGCTGCTCATTCCTCAGGGGGATAAGCCCTGCTTCCTCAGTGGAATTATTTTGAGGAAAATTCCGCAGGGATATCCCTGGAGCTTAGCCTTGCCTGGAAAATGAACCATAAATGTGGGTGTACATATATATCCATATGGGGATCAGAAAAAGCCTGGTAAACTACAATGTGTATGACTAATCTGCAGCCACAGTGATTTTAAGTCACCTTATAGGAAATCTTTTTTTACACAGGTCTGTTGGTTTAGGAGGAAGGCCACTTATTATTTTATAAGTAAACAGAAGCTCTCTTGCAAGATCATTAAATGTAATGCAGTTTCTAATTTTTTTATTATTATTTTTCCCAATCAGAGTTTTCTGTTCAAACCACCTGCTGCTTTGCATCATTCACAGCTCCCAGCTATAAACAATAATGTAGACATGAAAATCAGTGTGTGTGACACGTTACAAAATCTGCTATTTGCAATCATGTGATATTTTCTAAATAGTAGATGCTTTCTAAATGTGATAGTTTCTAAATACATGGAGAGTTCTCCACTATTGCAAACAGTAACAATCAGATTCTGTAGGTAGAATCTGAGCTGCTAAGTAGGATGCAAAGCAGTGCTGGCAACACTGAGTCATGTGAGTGCTTCCTCGTGAGTCCTTTTTTTTAATTAAGAGGTCTATTTAAAAGACAGGAAGCATCACACATTGATTTGTTTTGAAATAACACAGCGTTACCATGAGGTACAAGGTAAATAAGAGAGGTTTTATCAACTTAGACTTTCCTGTTGGCAATATTAGTCTGCAAAAATTTTAGAACTTCAGGCTGTATATTTTTTAAATGTTGTAACAAGCCATTGAATGGTCACATGGCACTGAAGTCTCTGGAAAATTTAACTCTTCAGATATTTTGCAAGTTATTCCAAAAGGATAATTTCATATTATTCTCCACTACTTGTTGCCAGGAACATTTCTTACCAAAGACAGTTGATTTTATTATTTTTTTTTACAGCACATGGAAGCCAGCTTCTTTTTTGCACAGATTTGGAGACAAGCTTTCTGTCCCATAGTACAAGAAGTTTTCATTTCATGTTAAATAAAATTGCTTCTATCAGCTAACAGTCTAGAGAAAGAAAAGGGGCAACTTTAGAGTAGTAAGATGCTTCATTATGTTTTGGTCTTCATCCTTGATGGTACTCTTACCTTTTAGAATTCAGTTCCTCAGGGGCAGTACCTAATGCAACTCCACTGATGTTAATGGCTGATAATTTCCTCCATGTCAGGACTGCACATGCTGGGCAATATGTCAACCACTGCAGATAACTCTTTGTTACTGATGACTAATGTACTTGAATGAAGAATTGATATAAGTGTACCGTTTTCAGTTCTTCCTTGATTACTTTAGCTCAATTTTACATTTACCTAGTGGCTTGCAGTCACCTGAACCTCAGGGTACTGAGACTTCAGTGTCACTATGAATGTGGTCTGTTTTCTTGGCTTATTTCTCTGTTGCCTGTTTCTACATGTGCTGTCACTTGAGGAATCTCTAGGTTCCTATATTTGATTGTGCAAGGACAAGAACATTACTGCAAATGAGAACACGGTGTTTAGAAGGACTGAGGAAGCATTTCAGATGTTTAGACAGGTTACCTGGGAGAACTGAGCTGACAAAATGCTTCTTCATTTTGTAGTTTCAACCAAATTGTTTACAGGTGGCTTTCTGAATTTTCTCTGCAAATTCCACTTTTCTTTCTTAAATCACTGTTGTTTGTCACACAGTATGTCTATTGCTGCTGTGGTACTTTTTAAAACTGGAAGACTGGATTCACTGTGGCATTCTTGCTAGCAATGGCAGTAACAGCAGATCTCAGAAAGGCACAATAAGGCAACCACTGTAGAGAGATTGACATGTGTGAAGATTGAGCATCCTCTGGGGACTCTGAGACAGATGGAGGAACTGAAAGACGGATCAAGATAATAAAATCACACTAGAAGCAAAATTCATCTGTTCTTCATCAGCCAATAACCAGTCAATGACAATTCCACTGATATCTTGGCTGTTCATTTTCTGTGGGGAAGACCTGTATATAGTGCCACCTTGAGGGGAGACATGCATTCCCTGAAAGGGAGAAAGGAAAATTAACAGCCTATCTCAGTACTTCATCTGTGCACTTGTGAACAGAATTACAGTTGAATGTGAACTCACTGGCCTGGGATCAGGTCAAATGACTCCTAAACACTCTTTCAGGCAGCTGTGCTTGACTCCAGATGTCTATAAACTTTGTGTCTGGTACACAGAGTCTGAGATGTGAGGCGCAAGCATTTCTTAAGCAAGCATTGTTTCCTGGTCAAACATCTGCACAGTGCACACAGCATGGCAGTGCACATTCCAGTGGACCATGCGGAATCATATGGTGTCCATCAAGTGAACTTTTTTAGACAGATAGCCCATAATAACTACTGCCTACTGTTTTTAATTAAATAATTATCCATTAGATTAATTCTTGTTTCTATTATTTCTACTGGCAATAAATAAGATTTGGCATACCTGGCCAAATTCATATATAAGTAACTTACACAAAATAAAGCAAATCTATTTTTAGATCATGTTTGTTCTCAGAGATATATGACCTCAGTTTAAACACATTGCTTTTTAAAAAAAAAATCCCACAAATGCAGCTGTAGAATATTGCTGACACAGATCCCAGGATTTCAAGGCTCACTTCAGTGCCTAGATGACAAAGGGATGGAAATCTGGGAAGTATGCCTTTAGAAGTTAAAATTTCTAAAATTGTTTCTTGCATATAATACATCTGGGAACTCTAAAAATTCTGGCTGTGGTGTTACCTGTCATCAGGCTGCTTATAAGCCTGACTTCTGTGCATTCCCAGGTCCAGAAGAATCCACATGTATGTGTGTCTTGAAGTAGCAAATTCTGCGAGGGCATCTTTCTGGGCTGGCAGAAATGTAATGGTTTTCTATGAGAGATTTATCAGAACTGTCCATCCCCAAAACTATTTAAAAATCAAAACATTCTAACAAAAATACATTTTAGGGGTTTTTTTTCCAAACAATTGTAGGAGGAGCAAACAATACAAATCTCAAAATTTAGGAGAGGAGCTGATAGGGAAAGGACTTGTACCTATGGGATAGCATCTAATTGGTTGCTGTGAAGTATGAGGAGATACAAAGATACAGTAGCCACCAACTATATAATTATCTGGCCATCTAACTGGCACTGTTTATTAGAAACTGAACTTTTCAAAGCCAGTGTGTAAGAGAAAGTAGTTAGAAAAATCATACACACACACATATGTATATATCTATTTTGCACTCTTCTGTAATGCTATGTAGAACTTTCACCATTCAGCAAAGTGTAGGTGATCCAGTAGGCATGATGTTTGAGAGACCTGAATTCGGTACTGTGTGCAGTGGTCCTAAAGTATTAAATATGTTTCTGCTTTAAACTTTTGATCTCTGTAAAGAGCTGGAAGCATCTCTTCTATATACACTGCATTGCCCCCAGTCTTTTCTTCTGAAAGTGCTTATGTGACAGGCAGTAATTCAGGAAGAGTCATGAAGTAATAGGGGCCATGACTCCCTGGAAAGTTAGGTCGCCTAGATGAGGAGCCTTTTCTAAAAAGGAGGTCTGGGATTTTTGGTACCATTTTTATAAAATGTACATTGAAAAGAGATTTTGTCAGTATCAAGACATTTTTGTCAGGGAACAGTGGTCTTGATGGTTTTCACTTCAAGCTAGGGGAAACAGAAGCACCATCAATACATAGCTGACCTTTATGGGTTACAGAGCACCTCTGTGGCCCAGGGAAAGCTTTCCTTATATTTAGTTGCAAATGAGCATTCTACACATTTTGTATCTTCTCCTTCAGTCAGTAGGTGCATTCATTATTTGTACCTTTTCCCTCCTCAGAGTTTACAAGTGAGTTTCTGAAGGTAGAAAAGCTAGGCAGAATGGTTAGTTTTAGGTAAGTTAATTAGATAGCCAGAGTTAAGGCAAAAGAGGCCAGTCTTCCCTAGGATGCATCTGAACTGATGGACAGGCTTAGGCACTTGAGAAATTCACAATGTCTTTTCGGGGCTCTCCCTCTGAATTGCGTCTCTTCATGGGCTGTAGAAGGAGCTGTGGTTCTCCACTTGTGTAGTGAATTTTCATGGATATTTTTTTTTGGTGTGCACAGGAGATGCATGAGAATACTCATTCCAGTGAAAATGTTCTTAAAATATTATTAGAAAGGACATAAAATGTAATTGTCATCGGAGATACTCTTCTTTGTCTGAGAAGAAAATATCTGTTATGCAGTAATTTGGAAGTGGTCTTTGAAAGAAAAAGGATGCATAGTGAAAGCGGTTTCTTGTGCTCTTAGCAATAGACTCAGAAGGCAGAAAACTCTTTGTTAGCATTTCTTGCTGCAGAGTTCTGCTATGACCTGATAAAATATGTTCAGAAGAAAAGATAAGGATGTGTGCACTGAAAAAAAAGCTGTTAATATGACATTGCTGCAAGTGTTAACGCTGTTTTGTGGAATAGATACGTTTATACAAATGCTTGTTTCTCCTGTTTGCTTGGTTTTAGTGCCGTTTGGCAATTTATTCATTTAGAGAGACTGTAAAGAATTGGAGGTGGGGGGGGGTTGTTAATATTTGGTGAGACAGCAGCTTTTCACTCCTGGAAGTCTAGCCGGTATGTTATTGATGTGTGGTGTTTCATGGCGGAGGAACATCCAGGAAAAGCTTACTAACCAGGCATTGTAGTGTGGTGCCTAAATCCATGGAGACACAAGTATTCCCTGTTGTACTATTGTATACTTTGAAATACAAAGTCTCAGCAGAGAAGGAGGAGATTTTTGACAGTGGGATGATAGCTTGCCAAGCAAACTCCTTTAGCTTGACAGATTTATTTCTTCTTTTATTCAAATCATCAATAGTTAACTCAGCATCATCTCTGGTATACCCTTAGATGAAGTACATCTAAGGGTATGTGTCAGACCACCTGGAACACTGACCAACACTTTTGAGATGCACTTGGGAAGTAGCTATGGAAGGCTTAATACTGTTTCTTTAAATTCCTGTAAATAACTAGGTATGTGACTAATCATTATACTTTACAAGCTGGCAATGTTTTTGCTTTGAATATTTATTTTTATGGTGCACTGAATATTTAGGCATATATTATGACCTGTGACTAGTGCAAAAGAAAATGGTTGTCTTTTGTGATCAACAAGCATTTCACTTCAATGTGTCCAGGCTTTTCTGTCGGTGAAAGGATACATTTTCCATGCTTACAAAGGGCTTTGAGATCTACACAAAGTCTCACTGTAGATGTGACATATGAGAATATCCTCATCACAACTAGAGTGTTTCAGTAAATGCACAGTTCAGAACTTGTTTTACATATGAATAGAACTTGTCATTTAGCTGTTGGTTTCGTAATTTTTGTGCTCCCTGCACACTTGATGGGTAGCAAGCAAAACTCTATTCAGTACATCCAAAGCTCCTGGAGTCACACAGTCTATGTGGCATCTCAGCCCTTGGAACAGCTGTTTGGGGAAACAGCCTGGTTCAGCCAATAGGCAGCTCAGGGAATGATAAGTGCAGCAGGGTTAGGCTTTTGAGGTCTGTTGCCTCAGGGGTAACGACCACAGCTGCTTTGCTGTGGGGACAGTGACCTGCGAATTATTTGTTTGTTTTCTGTCATTTTTTTCCAGATACAAAAAGAAAAAATTAAGATGTGTAAGACAACATCAGTGTTGATTCTGTTGTTTACAGGTGAGTGAACATTTTTTAATATTACTTTTCTCAGCTCTTCTTTTTCTTCAATACTTGTAATTACTTTTTGAAGATATTCATAACAATATTCTAAATGTTAATTCAAAGGACTGTATCTGTAAATTGTTGTACAGTCATTGAAAGTGTTTTCTCTATGTGTTATTATGTGTTTCTATATGTGTATTATATTGTATGACACAAATTATTACTTTAGTTGTATCTCTGTCTGTAAGAGAAAACTCACTTTAAAAGCATACAGTTATTTTACCAAACAAATATCTGTAGCACTACTCATAATAAAACTTCAAAAGTTAGGTTGTTTTATTTTAAAGAAATCCCCTGCAGGTACAGAAAGACCCATGTGTCAATAAAAGGTAAGACTTCTTCCAACATTAATCATCGTTCACTAATGAACGAAAAAAATGTTCATGTCAATAATGATCAATATCCTAATAATCAATATTAGAACTAGAGAAATGACAACACATACAGCTTTGCCTTTTTTTTTTTCTCTTTTTTTTTTTTTTTTTTGTCAGGACTGCTAGTTACAGGTATGTGGGCAGTATCTCAGTCATGCTGCAAAGAAAGCAACATTTTAATTATTTCAGCTCATATAATAATAAGCACCAGGTCCTCCTAATTGCCCCACAAAGACTGTAAATTTGCTGAGTAGAAGTGAGAAGGAGTCATATTTTACTCTGCAAGTTTCATGAACTTCTTTCCAGCTGCACCATTTGCATTATTGGGACTGGCAGAACTCTAGTCCCTTACATCATATCTGTCCAATGAAAATGTTTATGGTTAATACTCAGAATTTGTGACTGGATATGATATAGCAGAGACCACTTCCAGAATTTGTATCTAATATTTGAAAATAATGAAACCATCTTATATTTAGCAGTTAGAATTGGTGACTGATTGTATTGCTTTTATAAATTTTCACTAGAGCATTGATTCCATGTGAAAAAGAAAGAAAAAATAAGCTTAGGTTGTTGTAAAGACAAAAGGCACTTTCTTCTTTATATCTCTGTCCCACTCAAGGCAGCAACACAGAGACAATTTAGGAAGGTTCTAAGAGGTGGAGGGGGTTGGCTAATGTGCCTTCTTATCATGAACATGCAAACGTGCTCTGAAGAGGACAAGCCTGGCTGAGAATTTCTGCCATCCCTCTTCAAAGGAGTTCTTGAAGATACGTGTATCACCAGGCCCCCTCTGTACAGCTGTGCTCTGTTTGGCCAAGGCCTACAAAAGCTTCACAGTGACAAAGCAAGTTTTTTCTGCTAACCACTGAGCAACTTAAAACCCTTGGTAACAAGTGTGGCATATTCTCACAGGGAGAGGCACTATCTGCCTGTATGTACTCTTGTTTTTTATTGCAGCATCATGGGTGCACCTGTTTGCTCATTTCCAGCGAAGCTGTAGATGTTGTGCCTGGAGATGATGCTATAATTGTAGGCAGAACTTTATAGATAAGGAGATTTCAGTGGACACAAGAATTATGTAAGATGTTTGATGGTGTTAATTTTTTCTAACTTGTATGCCCAAGAATCTCACGTGGCATGGCTTTGTCCCCCTGTGTTTTTTCAGAGTCAATTACTTCTGGAACTTCACTGGCTTAGCTTGCTTGTGTAGAAGAGGTTTGCTTTTGTTTTGCACATCACAACTGAGACCGTGTCTGCTTATGGCTCTGATAACTTAGCAAAGTTTTCCTCTCTTCCTGTATTTCAGAAAAAGTTTCAGAGAAAGTATCTTTCACTCATCCCCAAATATTTTTCATTAATTTCCAACTGAAGTTGAGGAGGAATGTGAAATAAAAAGTGTTTTTGTTTATTAACTAAAGCAGGCTGATGTCACAATCTGTATTACTGTGATTGCTTTCCATCTGAGAACACAAGGCAAGAGGAAAAGTGAGAATGAGGGTGAATAAACTGCCAAGTGAACTTAGCTGCCATATCCTATTGAGCCCCATCAATGCTGCCAAAAAGGGTTT
Source organism: Apus apus (assembly GCF_020740795.1). Lineage (NCBI taxonomy): Eukaryota > Metazoa > Chordata > Aves > Apodiformes > Apodidae > Apus > Apus apus. The sequence continues at coordinate 55,851,863 of NC_067285.1, read as the reverse complement.
TCCTCATTTTCACAGAGTGCCCAAATATATTAAAGGCTACAGCTCTGCTACTGTTCCTTTATAGTTTTCATTTTTTTAATCCAAAGGAAGGAAAAATATTAGAGAAAAAGATGGGTGGGGTTTTTTTCTTTTTTTACCCTAAAGAAATGAGTCTTCTTTTTTCATTTTTTTTTTGAAGAATGTGTTAATTTCAACTGAAATGTTCATACAGAAATGTCAGATGGAAAGAAACTTCCCAAACATAAACCAGCAGGCAACATTGTCCAAGTTAGGAGCATTTGAAAGCAGGATTTCATAACTGAGATTATCAAATAACCTTAATAATAAATGGTATAGCATACTTCAGCAATAATTTTTTTTTTTTTTAATTTTAGGATATCTTTGTAACACTGAGTGTACTGAGCATACTCCAACGCAATCACATATGTTCTTATCTACTCCCAAAGTCACGCAAGCTGCTGCATCAGAACAACCACTACCTGACAACGTTTCAGGTCTGTTTTAAATTTAATTTGTTGCTTCATTGTTTCCTCCAAATTCTGGGTCAAGTGTTCCCTCCATGTACACACCTGAATCTTGTCAATTTGCTGTTACGTTTTTCTTGTGTTGTTTTCCACCCAATGACTCTTTCTATCCAAAAACTTTAAAAAAATTGTAAGCACAAGCCAATTTAGCAGCCATGTAACCCTGTGATTGATTTAAACGGGTTTCCCCCTGTTTCTACAGAGGTGGAAGCTGAAGCATAAAGAATATTTCATAGATGTCAAATAACACAGCCTAAATAATTGTTAAGAAGCAGAAAATATGACATTTAGTAGAAAATGTCACTTTTTGTGGTAAGTGGGTAGTTTGGTGCTAAAGGAAGAAAATTGATGAGGAAGATAATGGCAGGATCTGAAGAAAGCTGCTGTTCTGGCAAGTATGGTGAATGTTGATACAGAATATTTAATAGCTGCCATCTATTATAGGAAATAAGGAGTTAGTTTCCTTTTAACACCTGACTGCAAATTCAATGCTTCATAATCACCAAAACAAAGAAACAAAAAAAGGTAGGGGAAAAAGCTTTAGCTTCATTGCACATACTTGTACAGTTTTCTCATCTTTCTAATTTTCATTCTTTTCCTTTTAACAGAAACCCGTCAGTCAACTCTATTAGGTAGGTTCACAACTTTGTTATATGTACTTCTACTCAGTTTTTTACTTTACCTAAGTTTTGAACTTTTAACTGCATTTGGCTATAGAAGACAAAAGCTAAAGTATGGACTTGCCTTTGTTAGCCTAAAAAACTCATTTTTTATAAAAGAGTATTAAAGACACTCCTTAATTGCAAATCATGGTATTTGGTGATTTGAGTAAGAAGAATATTACTATTACCATAGTACTTTACTTTCTTATGACCATAATTAGTATTTGGGGCTTTTTCTTTCAGCAAAATATGCAGCACCAATAATATTGTCAGCAGCAGTAACTGTTGGGATATTAAGACTGGAGGAAAATATAGCACATACTTTGCACTGCCAAAAAATCATTGGCTGTAATGAGCTGTACTATGCTTGGTTCATTTCTGTAAAAATCTAGGCTTGAATGAGATTTTTGTTTGTGGGAAAACTAAAGACCTAGATTTTAGTGTCACATACAACCATTTTATGCTGCATAGTTACCCACAATTTTTTCATTAATGGCTTAAGAGTCATGGTTGCCTTTCTTTTTGCTCTTCTAGTGGCAGGAATCAGCATTCTCTTTGTGTTCCTTTTTATTGTTGTAATTATTGGTGTTTGGTGTGCATGGAAAAAATCAAAGGTAAGTTTAAGTTTTACCATTTGGGTATTTGGTTTTTTTAATGTATATTTATCTGGATATATTATGGAATGTGAAGTATGAAGTACCCAATTTTTTAACTTTTCACTCAGGTTTCTAGTGTTCCATTTTCACGTTATTTGCTTTTCCTGTGCCACTGGACGGCGTTCTTAAAATTAGTCACCTTGTCATCAAGGCTTAATTCACGTCAGCTGACCTCCCTTCCTGGGTAGTACCTGCTCATGTTTTAAGAGGAATAGCTCCTGGTCTGCAGATTTTGTCGTTAAAGGTTCTGCATCAGAGATGATAATTGAACAGTACAAATGAGTTTCATCTGTCTGAGTTACTTTGGGTGCTTCAATAACTTTGTAAACATAGTCTTTATATGCTATAACTTCATATTGATAAAAAATTAAAATATTAGGTAAGTTAGTAAGAGCAAATCCAGTAACACGATAATTTCAGATATGTGAAATAGTCTGTATTAATGAAACAAGTTAACATAAGAAAAAATATCAGCAGAATACTGACACTGTATTGACATTAATGATCTTGTATTTGTGTAGCTGAGATGCACACTGCAGTGATAATAACATATTTGTATTTCTTGCACAGGAACGTTTGGCTCAGGCTAATTCTGTCCCCTCTGGTGAACCTGGATTGTTCTTAAAAAGAATTTCAGTACATGAGAACAAATGTGAGTCACCCTTTGAAAGAGCATTACAGTGACAGTGGGATAACTGTTGCACAGTCCTTTGGGGGCCTTCTTTATGGCAGAATGCACAAAACATGGGACTTTGAGTCAGTAATTTTCCCTTTTTCAGTGAGTGTTTCATATCACTCCAAAATAATGTGGAATGTCAGTTAACAAGAAAATCCCGTACCAAAGAATCTCTGTCAATGCTATTAAATAAAGTGTTAAAACTAGGGGAAACATTAAAACCAGAGAAGTTCTTAAATGCTGCCTGACATGGCATGTGCCTGTAGCATAGCAAGAGAGAGGTCAAACGGCTGCAAAGCCTCAAGACTTAGAATCTCTTCTGTCATTAATACCATAACTAAATCCAATTCTGAGAACTGTGTGATACTAGGGAGTCTGGGAAACTTAATCATTGGTATTTATGGTCTTTGCTGTGCATTTGATCTCTTATGAGGTCTATTTTCATCCTACTCTTATTTTAGTAATATTTTTCATGTTTTTCTTATGTCCTTTTCAGGAAGAAAGAAGAAAGTCCTGTCAATTATAGCTATTTAAGCAGAACTCTCAAATGAGCTGTAGCTTCAAAAAAGTTAAATTCTTGAAATTAAAGAGATCCTAGTTACAGAAAATGGCACACTTAAGCTATGTCTGTTCTAATAAATTAAACCTGCACAGCAACATTGCTACTCTCGAGTCTAGCTGGAACAGCCCTTGGTTATGGTTGTATACATGTGAACTACCTAATGAAAATAGCTCCTGAAAGACTCTATCTTCCAAAATTTGGCTTGGGCCAAAACCAGCTCACCAGCATAAACAGTACTATTCATGAGCCTGGGAGTTTGCTAGGCATTGTTCAATTTACTAGTCTAGATATACAATGTTTTTGTTTAAAGCTTTTTAAAAATTAATTATTTGATGTACCTACTCACTCATTTATTGACAGTTATTAGCAGTGATTAATCAAATCTGGCCGCTGCAAACTTTATTTACTCACTGTGCTCTCTGTTTTTCTTCTGCATTGTAGCTGTCTAAAAAGCCAGTTGCTTGGAGAGGTAAAGGGATTGTATGAGATAGCTCTCCCAAAACATTCCTGTGTGAGCTTTAGCAAGTGACCTTTATTTCTGAGACTGAGCTCCTGGCCTATGGGACAAAGCCAGTAGCATCTCCCTACCTCATGTTTGGCTGTGATGATAAATACACTGAAGACTGTGGCGTGTGTAAGTCCCACAGTAATGACACTAGCCTTAGAGTTGTAAATTTGTGGGAAATCATGGATTCTTTTTTCTGTAAGTCTTCTTAAGCCACTATTATTTTTCCCAGTAACAGTAGAGAAGAAATGTTATGTCAGCTTTCAGTTTCAGGTACTGATTGACCTTCTCTACAAATAAAAGCATTTTCTTGCCAGAGTATGCACTTAGTTATGCAAGCTGAAGAGGTATTTTCAGTTGACTTCAGTGAAAGAAAATGCAATATCTTAAAGCTCACCACCTTTTGCATCTGCGCAACAGATAAAGAGATCTTTTTAATTTCTATGTGTTTACACTGAGTTCAAGAATAAGGTAATTATACGAATTACATCTGCAGCAATATTACTTGGGGTGGGAGAGGTGTGCTATAGTTGCTTCCTGTGTGGGTTGTTGGTTTTTTTTTAATGTGCATCCTCAGTTTTCTTTCCATTAAATGGAAGTTCAGCAAGTGCTTAAATGCTCGTCTAGATCAAGAGTGCCCTGGGCAACAGACAGTGTTATTTGAGTGCAGAAGAAATAAGAATAACAAACATTTGATCAATTGCCAGGAATAATTAATATAAGCTATGCTTACAGTACTTGTTATCGATGTTTGCAAGCTTCTACGTGAATGATTCTGTTTCTGTAAATGTTTTGAGAGTGGTTGTATTTTGTCTGAACTTTTACAGAATTTGTGTACTAAAAATAATATTTAGTAATTGTTATTTGGTGTTCACATTTTCTTATTGCATTGTTTAAAATGTTTGTGATTTCTGAAGTAATAAAAAAAATAATTCCTCTCGCTTGGGTGACCAGTCCCACAAGAGTGGCTGCTGATTGCTTAGCAGTTAAACTACCTCTGAACTTGAAATTACTTGTGTCAGTGAGGTCTGTGCAACATATGGCCCAACACACGCACCCACAAAGCGGCTTGTTTGGCTTATTGCGCTGCAATTTCTCTGCGTGCTGATCAGCAGAGAGACTGGCAGGCCTTGGGTACCCATGGGGTAGATGGCAGTAGCAGCTTGATGAGAAACAGTGGGGAGATGGGATTAAAAAAGCAGGTTTAGACAATAAGGCAACAGAAACCTTAAAAGAACAGTGTTCTTTACTCTGATCTGGAAGTAAGGCACGTGCTATAGAAAAGTTAGAGGGGATTGGCATGAGATGGGGAGGTGAAGTCTTCATTAAAATGAGAAGGGAGAAGTGTGTGGAAATCTGGAAAGCCCTGATTTGCAGAAGCTGAGGGCATGAAAGTCAGACCAGCAGTACATGTTACCTGTGGTGTGATGGCCTTTGTATTAATTTGAATGGTAACCTTATTTCTTCATACTTTTTTTCCCTAGTATTGGAAAGATGAGAAGGAATTGCCATCACTTCCAGGCAGTAAGTTTTAGATCATGTAGCAGAGAAATCTATTTGAGCACAAGAAGGGAAAAGCAAACTACACAAACTAATTCTAGAACCTTGTTCTGTGGAAATTACTTTTAAAAACAGATTACACAAAATACCCCTTTTCCTGGCACAATGTCAAGAAGATTGTATTAAGTAGTCTCTGCAGGTCCCTTCAAGCTCTGAATTTCCAGTTTCTAACAAATACCAGAGCTAGCTGCTCTGTACAACAGCCAGCTCCAGTTGTGACTAACTTGCAAAAAGTGAAAATGCCACTGAGCCCAGTACCCTGCAGCCAGCAACACTGGTAATAGGTACCTCGGGAAACAGATGAGCATAAGGCTGATGTAGAGTTATCTTCCTCCCTTTGCATTCAAACCTTTTCAAATTTCCTGCCTTTTCAATGGTGCAGACTTGACCTGTACAACATGCTGAAATTGCGAGTTTTGTAGCTTAAGATCTTTTTTTTTTTTTTAATCTGCTGTGTAACAGACTTATTAATTACCCTCTTTATCTTTTTACTATTGACAAAAAGACTGGACAAGTTCCTCTTTGCCTTTTCTGTGTAATTCATGATGTTATAGACTTCTAGCATAACTGCTTTGTCCCACAAAGTAAGTGTTGCTATATTGAATTACAGTTTAATGTTTTAAAAGTGTGAAAGCACATCTGCTGTTAATAACTGGAGGCTGAAAATTACAAGGTTACTGTACTTTGTGAGGTAGTAATTGCAATTTTTACAGTTTATAAAAAATGTTTAGAAGTTAGTGTCTGCACTTGAAGTGTGGAACACAAGCTAGAAGCAAAAAGTATGCTTCTTCAGTTTGAGTATTTTGTTAAAGAACATAGTCAGTCTTTTATGTAGTCACTCAGTTATATGTCATCCTTGGTTTTATACTCATTAGCCATTTTGGTCAAACCAAAAGACTTACTCTGCTTCACATAAAGATGAACACACATTGAAGGCTTCACCCATAAGTTACATTAACCTCTATATCATAAACTGAGAAAAACATTTTCAATATGATTAAAATCAAAAGCCTGCCAGTAAAATGTAGGCATTTTAAACCTTTAAACCATTCCTTTTGCAAAGTCCTCCTTCAGGCCTTTAACATTTTGTTTGTATCCACTTGTGTTTTCTATTCCACTTCTGTGTGCTAGAAGCAGGCTCAGAAGCAGCCAGCATGTTTTCCTGTCTATAGAGGTCTAACCTACAAATGAAACCAGACAGAGCATTGTAGATGGTAAGTATGATGCAGACTGAGAAAGGACTGAAGGGCCTGGGTTATTATTAGCAATATGTGTGTCTGTCTTTATTTAGACAGGCAGCAGGTGTGATCACCACTGCCAGGCCATTTCACACCATCTCAAACAAGACTGTGAAAGCACCTTGCAGCGAATTGTCAAAAATCACTAGGAGTGCTTCTGTTCTTCAGCAGTCCTTGCCAAGAAGCAAAGCATTCAATAGACACATGCACAAATACATGAAATACCTTTCTGCCTCATAAGCACTCCTCCTATGTGAGCTTTGAGCCAGGCTGGATGACTGGAAGCAACAGTGTTGGAAACAAACTAGACACTTTTTGCTGATAACACATTCTTTTTATAGGAAGACATGGGTCCCTTGACAGAGCATTTCAAACCAGCTGTTTTCAAAGGACTAAGTTTTGCTCTCAGGCATCACTTCATAATCATGTTTTAATGCTATTCAAATAATTGACTGTGGCTTTCTGTTCCCTCCTATGTGTGCTCAGGTACAGAAGTGCTGGAGAAAGACATCTGTGCTGTCTGATTTGGGGACTCCTGCCTGTGTGTAAGAGCAGGAAGGGGTGTATTCTAATGTATGGCATTGATAGTGTTTGTGTGAGATCCCCCTGCAGAGATATGTTCTCCTGTGCCCCTCCCTTGCCTCAGTTAACCCATGAACACCCTCTTTTTCACTTTACGCTGGCCATAAACTTTTTTTTTTTTTTTGCATAAAAAGGGTGTTTGGAACAAGAAGCAGCCGAGGTGCTTTTGCCAGGTTTGTGCTGCCAAAAGTACATCAGACAAGGAAAATTTTTCCTGAAGTCAGTAGCTGGGGAGGGATCATACTGTATTGGTTTGTGTTGAGCAAGTGAAATGCCTGAGTAGTGGAACTACTTTGTCCATATTTCAGGTGTACCTGACAGCAGTTTTGTAGCTCCATGTAAACAAAAAGGAAAAAGAAATTTCTGGAGCATCCTCTTCCTAAAATTTACAGCAGACTGACTATTGTATTTTGGAGCTACCTCCAGCAGAAGTTCTGAAAGTTTAATAGTACAGACCAGGTAGGTAAACACAGAGATGTATAAGTAATGTAGAAAAGTTTCTTTGTTTCACATACTCTGGTTAATGTGGCCATTGAGTATATGTATGCTGGCATGAATTTACTAAGGAAGTAGCCTCATATCCAGTTGTCAGAATTCTTCAGATTTGAACTGTGGGATGTGGACTTTGGCTAACTTAATGAAGTCTGTTCAATATCATCCACAGGGATATTGCTGGATTTCAGTCACTCTGAGTGAAAAAATAGGTTAGTTCAGATCTCTTAAAAAATGAGAGATGAGGTGTACAATGCTACTTGCTTTGTGAAACTGCAGGCATTGTCAATAAAAGGGCAAGAATATATCAGCCCTGGAGGCTGTGCTGGGATCAAAGCCTGGAAAATCCTTGTTTCTGAGAAGGATCATCAGGGAAAATGTGGTGAGCACCTGAAAAAGGCTCTGTCCTGGCCAGGCACCGTACAAATGTCAGGAATGCTTTGTTGTTTTCTGCTACTGCTATTGCCGGGTGATTAGGGGCAGTGGAACTTGCCGCTTATTCAGTAAAAGATTCTCCATGAGGGTAAAGTCACAAGCACTGTTAGAATCAGTAAGTTTTGTGCACATAAACATGTACACATGGAATCACAGAATAGTTGAGGTTGAGAGGGACCTTTGGAGACTGGACTTGTGCAAATGTTTGGTGTTTTTCTTAGGAAAGACAGTAAAAAGTTAACACTATGAAACAAAAACTAAGTCCAGCTCCCTCTCTTCTATGTAGAATCTAGGAATAATCACTGCTGTTAGAAGTGACTAAAGATATGCAAAGGAATCAATTCTGTTTAGTCAGTAAGTGTCTGTAACAAGGTTTCAGATACATAGCTACTAATGACTAATATAATTAGACTTGCATGTCATTCTGAGTTTGCAAAGTGCATTCTGACAGTAAAAAGTTGGTCTCAGATTCTTAGAACAAGTAAGCTTAGATCCAGCACCTGCAAGATATACCAAATGAAAAGCACTATCTGAATAACCAAAGAGAAAAAATAATCTCCCATTCTGCAGTACAGATTTGCAGTTTCAGCAGCAGATGGCTCAGATACAGCAGGGTCTGGGTATATGAATAGCGACATTGTTATTCATCCATCAGCCTCATTACACCTAGGCAGTCTGTCTGTGCCCTGTTATAGGCACCCCATTGTAACCTGAGAATACATTTTGATCAAGATGTATAATCCTGGCATTAAATAATTACATTTTTAAATGGGATTATTGTGAGGATAATTAACAAAGTCTGATCCTACTGTGATTAGAAGAATGAATTCATCACCACCATATTTTGAATCTTAGCACCTTGAGACATTCTGGTGACTCAGAAGGCTGATTTGCTTTCTTATCTGCATGTTGAATTTCAAGACCAATGATAGACCCTGACGACAGAAAAATAGTCTGGAGTCATAGGAAAGAGTGTCATTAAAATAATGACCTGGCAAAAAACTTGAAAAGCAAAAAAGGAAGTATCAACTTGTTTGAAACACATAGGCTCAGTATTAGAGGAGGTTATGACTAGCTCTAATTTAGTAACCGAACTGAGATGGAAACAGGGAACATATACAACTGGAATTAGGGCATAGCACATCTAAGGTTTTCAAAGAAGATTAAAACTATATTCTATTCAGCAATTGCATTTGTTATACAATCAGACAAGGTGTAGAGTTGGGGGGAGGGTTTATAAGCTAGGTTTATAGATTTATAACCTTTTTAAAAAAGCCCACATGGCATTTTTAGATCTTATTAAACCCTTTAAATCTCTATTCAAAACATACTTATAATACTTTGGTTTAAGAAGCTGAATCAGTGTCTGAGATTTGTAGTGACTGAAACTTCCAAGTGTTTGCTTTCAGGCATGCACTTGCAGGAACACTCAGTATGGATGAAAAGCAACAAAGAAATTCAGAATATAGAGAACGACTGAGGGTGGGTTGCCATGCCAGAAAGCAGAAGGTGGCCACCAGCTGCAGTAAGTGGAGCCAGGACTATCTGTTCCTCCTTAGAAGTTAACCTCAGTAGCCTTGGACTACTATTCAAAGAGAACATGGGATATGTATCTGAAAACAGCTTTGAGAGGTGAGGTATGAATGATAAATATTTAAGCAACATTGTTCAGCAAAGAGAACTACTGAGATGGTTCCTGTTACATAGATTGGCATAGTTGTCCTTGACCTATGTACCTCTTAGAACTACCAAAAAGCAATCTGACCATTCAAGCAGCCAGCTTCAAAAGAAATTGTTTGTTCTGCTGATTTACTGTTTACAGTTGGACAAATCAACTGCCCTTATTTTATGTTTCTGAATTCTAACACACATGTGGAAGCATCTGTACATTTCATAGAATCACAGGACAGTTGAGGTTGGAAGGGACCTCTGGAGGGCATCTGGTCCAACCCCCCCGCTCAAGCAGGGCCACCTACAGCCAGTTGCCCAGGACAGTGTCTAGAGAGGTTCTGAATAATCTCCAAGGATGAAGATGCCACAGCCTCTTGGTCAACCTGTATCAGGGCTTGGTCATTTCCATTTCTCTGTGTTTCATTTATACAGAACTCTGTTGTAGTGGGGCTTGGTTTAGGGTTTTTTGGTGCGGAACAGTAAAAAGACCTAAACACGTGGTTTCATATTTATTTTTTGGAAGCTTCTGTCCTACTTTTCACTTGGTTGTCGGGTTGCTAAAATAGATACTGTTATGCTAAGTTACATATTTACACTACCACCATTGTTATCCATATGTAATTACTATGGATGTCAAGTTGGAATGCTAAGGTTTGTAATGCTTTCCTGTTCCCAGGTTTAAATAATTTATTATGGAATAATAATTTTTGGAAGAGACAATGCCTTAATTAGCATGCAATTCAGCCCCTGATTTAATCAGTTATTTCAGTGTTGCTTCACTCAGTGTTGCTGTTTATAAGGGTCTTGGGTAGAAGTGTGTCATTTTTTAAAGACATTTAGACATTTAAGACATTAATTCAAAATTGATTTGTCTGCTGTTGGAATGAGATTTAGCAATCTAAATTTTTCAGATGATCAGAAATGCACGAATTTTTTCCCCTGGAAATCCAAAATGGTTTCCTTCCAATAAGTTTGTGCTAGTGGAGCCAAAATGAAGAAAGCTCATTCTATTCAATTATGCTAATCAAGCAAGAGAGAAATGTGACTCCTCGGTCACCGGCTACTTATTTATTTATCAGGAAACTTAATCTGGTTCTAGAAATGTTCACAGGTGTATCAGAATCTTGGGAAATCTGGATTTCAGTTCTCTTTCATACATTTTACAAACAACCATTTTGGTTAGTACCAATAAGGGGCATGGTTTTTTCCCTATACACATGTACTTGCTAGGAAACCAACTGAGAAAAGTTAGCAGGTTTGCATGGGCTGATTGTAAATATGATTGGTGACACAATGGGATTGAGTGCTAGTGGGGAAAATAGTTGAAAATTTAACTTCAGATGGAAATTATCCAGAACACTGGTAGACGATTTGGCACCTTTTTATGGCCTTCTAATTCAGGTCCTCAGCTGAGTTAGAGCTTTCAGTTTGCTGCCGTACCAGTGCCAGCTAAGGCCACCAGTTTCTCACTGATGATGAATTAGTGGCAAAACTGCAACTTGTATGCCATTCTGAACATTCTGCTCTTCTTGTGAATAGAGTTGTGTTATGCACAAAAATCCTGTCTTGTGAGGACAGCTCTCATCTATGTAAGTAATCTGCTTGCCCATACAAACACAACAAACAGCTACAGACAAGTAATGGAAGGATATCTGGGATCCAACATAGTTGCTTTAGTTTTTGCCAGTCACAGAAGTGTTTGTGGGAGTTGGCAGCAAAGCCCTCCAGTTTCATACAAGTAAATGGGACCAATGCAGTGTGTTTGAGAGGTTATGGCAGGCACAGTTGTCCGTATCTCATAAACCGGCTTGAATTGGCAGCTCAGGATATGTCTATGTAAAACTAGCAGCTGGGATTTAGAGGAGAAAACAACTACTGCAAACAAGGAAGAAAAAAGGTGTACTTTTCATCTTCCTGCCTCCAGAGTCTTAAAACTTTCTTTCATTCACTGTTATTTCATGGGCAATGAAGTGGCATTCACAGGGAATGCAAGAAGTGAGATGTGAGCATGAATGAAGCCTAGCAGAAAGGTCTTGGAAGAAAGTCACTAACTCTGTGATAATATTGTAATCCCTGTCTCTGCTCTTCTCCAAAATATTTGTATTGGATTAATGTACTCTGACAACTGAACAAATAGATGTCTGAGCCAAATCTACATGGATTTCATTAATGTTACAATTAATGAGGTCTGTTCTTCTAGACCAAATGCAGTCAATTTAAAAAAAATGAGGGAGTTAATCCATATTAATCAAGGAATATGCTTTACATATTCTCCTACTAAGGCACTTCATTCTCTGCCTTTCACATTGGTTTAAGTCAGAGAAAAACACCAGGAAGTTTCTCCTGCTGTTTTTTACTGAAGCTTAAGAAATGGGGCAAGATCCTTTCCTCTGCCCTGGGGGATGCATCTCACACTGGTGCAAGCTTGTGTGCTGCATGACTGAGGTGCTGTGGATCAGTCCTACCTTCTCATCAGGCACCATCTGATGGCAGGATCTGTCTTTATGAGCACATATCTGCTTTTCACACAATCTTCGATTTCCTGACTGTAAGATCTATTAGGTATGTTTTAATGACAACTCCAGACTAGCAGAGGTGAGCGCTAAGTATTTTGCAGCTATGTAGATTATGCCAAATTTAAAAAAGCCCACAAAACTGAGGCTGAATGTCAGGTTAGAGGTAGATGTGGTTGGGCCAAGTATTAGCTGAGGAAAGTGGATATAGCAGCAGGCCTTTGAATACTAGGGTTAGCTCAGCTTTTACCACCAAAAAAAAAAAAATATTAAAAAATAAATCATTTGGACTCACAGCTAAAAATGTCACTGCTGTGTGTACTCACTTCAGCTCAGAATGAGCTGTCAGTGGAAAAATACGATCTTCGAGAACTCCCTTGTGATTTTTCACCACACAGAATCCTGGAACCCTCAGAGGTGGTATAGAGACACAGAACAATACAATTTTTATGTAGTCACACAATATGCATGACCAAAATGCTTTCTGCATATAAATAATACAGATACAGATGCCCCCCTTTGCTAAGATGTAAGAAATCAAAAAGTGCAGTTCTGAACTACTGTGGCAAAAAGCTATGTTTTCAATTTGACATGAGAGCTGGGAGCATGTGAAGAATAATTGAAATTGAGAGATTAAGCAAGACTATGGGACAAATATTCTAGTTCAGATGTAAAGGCTTTAGTGACAATGTCAGATGCCCAGGAGGCAAGAATGAAGCAAGGGCAGAGATCAGGGTTAGAAATAGTTTACATAAATGGAAGTAATAGGTCTAAGATGCCCAGAAGAAAAGAACAGATGGGGAATTGAGATTTGAATGTGAAAGGAGCCAAGACAGTAAGCAGCCAACAATGAAGATGTCTGAGAAGTCAGTATCTCTGAAGCGAGGGAAGACAACTGGAGGTGGAGGCTTGGAAGGCTGAAGGTGTAAGATCGAAGGAAGTTAAAAAGGAGATTTAGAGAGTGAAATCAAGCAACTCAACATTTACCCTTGGAAAACTAAAGATGAGTGCAAACCAAAGTCATGGGTATTGATTTGGAGTGTCCAAATGTTAGAAAGGACCACCAGGTTTCAGAATAAGAGCTTAAATGTGACCTGAGTACTAGAAGCAAGGACTGTCTTTATAATGGGAAAAACTGTAGTTTGAAGTAATCCTGAACTCAGGATACTTTGTCCCAGATACTAATGATGTAAGCATTCTCCTTTTTAAAAAATAAAAATAAAATAAAATAAAAAATTATACCCTCAGCTTTGCAAACACAGCTGTTGGGCACAGGCTTCAATTATATTTAAGTCAGTATACTTGTACCAGCTTGCTGGTCAGAGGATACCTAGCAATTACTTTTTTTCCTTGAAGATCTTTTAGTTAACAGAAAAATCCCAATGAACTGGTATTTCCACTTCAAATTGAAATTAACTCAATAAAACTGTTTCCTTTCCAGTGTTTCTTCACACGATGGAATAGAAAATCATGCAGTCCGTTAATTTTTTTTTTACAAATGGTAGAAACCCTTTATGTGGTGATTTCTACACAGCAGCCCTGCTTTCTGGTTGTGTGGACCCACATATGGATTTCAGCAACCAAATGCAGTGCAGGTTAACGATGCACAGTATATCCCTAAGTGAAAGGTTAGTAATAATCTCTTTTCTTCTCCTCAGGTTCTCTTCAGCGGTATTCTTGCTAGACCTTCATTATTTGGGGTTTTGGTGGGGAAAGGTGTTTTTGTTGGGTTTTGTGGGTTTGGGTTTTTTTTTCAGGAGCCAGTTTCTGCTGTATCACTCATTTCTCTGTTAAGCTAACCTAAATACCTTCCAATGAAAAAAGTTGAACTCTAAAATGGGCTCAAATTTTTAGAAGCTGTGTCCAGAACAATTCCAATACGTGTGGTGCTCATGCAGATTACTTCCTTTGCTTCCTGAAATGACTGATAAAGTTCTCTAAAGATACAAAACTATCTTTTGATAGAAATCTGTATGTCACCTGCTGGAAATCCCATAATAAAAGTATAATAAAAGAAAAATTAGCATTATGACTATGGCACATGCACATTTTCATCAGCAACTGAAGCACCATGGGCTTTTCAGAAAACAGGAATATAAGCCACTCTCTTCATAAAACCAAAATGAAACTGATGGACAGCTAGAAATTTCAGGGAAATGTAATTTTATAGTCCAATGTGTGAAATATAATTAATTATGGGGCGGGTGGTGCATATTACATCAAGGTGAGATGCTACTAAGAGGAAGAATTCAGAGTACGATTTTTCCAGAAAAACCTGACTAGACGTTAGGGCAAAACACTGTTTCTTGGTTTATGGTAATTCTTCTGATCAGTCTGTTGTGAACTTCACTGAACATTTCCAAAGGCTTTCAATGATTAAGAAGTATATAATTTTTTCTTGCAATGGGATACAAAAACTATCCTTTAAAAAAAGTAAAATCCAAATTATTCCTTGGGATTTTTCTCAGAAAATAGTCTTCCTCTTGCCCTTGCCCTCCTGTGACTGTAGAACATGAAGCTCTTGTATGTATTCCACCTCATCTGTGGCATTGCAGTAATGGGATGAAAGTGGTGAATGGTGCTAAGCAGAAAAGAAAATGTAATGTAGTTAAACCAGTGAGCTTTAATCAATTTATTTTTTGTTGTTATCATGTGGGTTTTGTTGTTGTCTTCAAAATAGAAACTAATGAGATTATGCAAACTAAGGTGAAGTGGTTTTTCCAGAATCACTCAAGACCATGGTCTCCTGGAACACAGTTTATTGATGTCTGCCCACCCCTTACAGTGATGGTTGCTACAGCACCTGCCCCAGGAGCTAGAGGGCAAGGCTGTGATTCAAGGCTGCATCAGTCTAAGGTAGCTTGAACCTGTATTTCAGGAAGGCACCTCAGCCATTAGGTATTGTGAATTCAGAGTGAGATGGTTTTTCATCCCTCCCTTGAAGGCTAGCCATGCTATTACTTGAAGTCAAATAGTAAAAAATGCAGTGAATAGGAAGTTGATCAATTCTAGTCCTGTTGCTGAAGCAAGTAGTGTATAGGTTAAGCCCAACAATATTGATGAGTCATGACAGTTCTTCTCCCATTTAGGGTTATAGCCTCTGTTTTTTTAACCAGGGACAAAATACAGGGTAAAATACATGCACTTGCCTGGTAGCAGAGCATGATATCCCCCACTGTGCCCTCTTTCGGATGAGAGCACAGTCTTGCTTGCCTGCTTTTCTTCAGACTCCATGACTGGCATTGTTGACTGCATAGCCATAGGAAGGCTGGAGGGTGCCCTGTCTCCCACTTCAACCCTCACCTGCTGCTTAAGAAACACTTAATACAAGTTGGAAGGTGTAAGTTCAGAGCCTTTCTGGTTAAGAAAACCTAGAACATAAGTATTGCTCTTCCGAGACAGCAGTGTTATTCACTAGACTGTTACACAGAAAAGCAAGATGATATTAAGACTCGCACTACTGTTGTCCCATGGCATTATATTTTTATTCTTTTTAAAAGCTGTTATCACTCCATGAGGCATCTATCTTCAAGAAGCTAAACAGTCTGGATCCCAAGCAATAGAAATCATCTAGTATTTCTTGTAGCATTCCTGTACAATATGTGGAGGAATCTCTGGAGATCTTCAGAGGAGCCAATATTTGTCTAAAGAAACTAGTAAATATGGCCAGGTAGTCTGGAATGACATTTTTTGTCCCCTTTCTTCATGTTTCACCCACCTTTTCTCTTCATAAGTCATATTTACTACGTCATTCATTCTCCCTCAGTGAAAGCAGATTAGAATGGAAATTGGTAAAAAATACTGACACGTCTGAGGTATTTTAATGACTGTGTCAAAAACTCAGCTGTTGAAACATGCAGCTGTTCAGCTAGACATCTGAGTCTCAGACTGGGTTTGAAAATAACTCCTCTAGGTGTGCAGCCACACATACAAATGTTCTGATCTTTAGGTGCTTGCATTCTGTTACCAGGAGTTTCTTCATATGTGTGTGGTCAGATGACAGTTTTTGCTTCAGTAAAATGAAAGAAGTTTTCTCAGTGTTTCCTTTGCTGTTCCAGTCAGCTATTAGAATTGTTTTGAATTGTTCCCATCTTGCTTTAAGAAGGTATGATGAGTAGAGCTGTTTATTCATAATTACTCCATTATCAGTATTAATCCACTAACATGCTCCTTCTAGATGATATTTTTCTGTTGTAGAAAAGAATAGTAGGTCCCCTACTGAGGAGTCTGACTCCCGTTAAAGGATGCTTGGATGCTTTGAGAGATAAAAGTGAAAAACACTATTAACAACTAGATAATAAATTAGAATCTTTCCCTCAAAAATAACCCATTTATATGAGATCTGAGACAGCAGCTCCTGATCTCTTATACTGCTACATAGCCTTATCAGGAAGCACAAAGAATACCACTATAAACATGTCTATTTTGGCACAGAGATTCAGCCACAATAGAGAGAAAAGGGGCTTTTGAAGAAAACAAAACATTTCATCTTTTTTACGTGAAACAGGCATGTTCTACAAGGTGTCGTGTATATTTCTTTTTTTCTAACTAAACTTACTCAGTTCTGCTCTGGACAAGGAAGATGAAAAATGCCATAAACCAACTACATAAAAATAGTTTTTAAATGTTGGAAAGTTATATGTACACAAATTTGATTTGTTCCATCTTAACCAATTTTTAATCTCATATCACTGTAACAATTCAGCTTTTTTCACTTTTTTATACAAAAAATGTCTTACTTTCTTCTGCAGTTTCCAACATTTTAACATCACTTGGAGACTTTCAGTTGTACTCTAGGGTAATTAAAATATTTGCAGACATGCAAAAATATGCTATTTATGTGCTTTAGAGGATGATTACTTTAGGAGATGCAGTGAGGACAAGACAATGATACATAATTGCAGCTAACTTTTTTGGTTGTCAGGTTTTAGTGTCTTATTTTAGGCCTATTGCTATGGTTTTGATAGTTTTCATTGGAAGATTACATGCTGGTGCAACAGCTTTTTGATCAAAGCTGTCTTTACTTGGTTGGAATGGAATTTAGGACTTAAACAGGCTAAGTAAGAACTCAAATTTCAAGGCCAGGTCAGACAATCAAGTACATCTGCAGCTATCACTCTTCAAGAGACTGAAATGATAAAGACCACACAAATTGTTTCATGAAAGATCTTCAAGGAAAGCTTGATTTTTATTTTTACTTCCCTTTGGAGAACTGGGGTTTCTTAATCTTAATGAAATCTTTGTCTATAGCACTGGTATTTCTCCTTTCCTCCCATAAAACAGAAACAATACCTTCTTTTTTTTTTTTTTCCCAGCTGTTACCTACCCAGCAAATAAAAAATTATATGCACATGCTGAAGACTTCTTGCACTCCTACCAAGGTAAAAACTCAAAACAAACAAACAAAAACCAACAACAAAACCACAAACATATTTGAGCTGTTGCAGCAAAGGAATGATCAGGCAAATACAAGAAAGGAAGACTGCATCTAAGGAGGCTGGTTGCAGCTGTGCTGGACTTGTCCAGCAACCCAGGGAATATGATAATTTATTAATACAAAATCTGAAGCTGCTTCTTAAGTATGGTATTTGGTTCAGTCCAAATGGCTCTAGCAGTCATACAACATGAAGTTTTTATACATACACAAAAAGTCAGATGTGAGTTTGGAACAATTTCCTTTTTTTTCAATCTGACTTTGGTGATAGCAGGTGGACAGCATCTGATTTTTGTATATTTAAAAAGGTCTGGAAATGTTTAGTCTACCCATGTAAAGTCTTAAGAAAAAAATTTCCTCGTTTTCAAAAAACATTTCTGCATGAAATTTTGATGCTTCTATGTAAGTGTTGTTTTGGGGTTAGGCAGAGTAATTTGGCTTCTAGCTGCCAATTGAAACATGAAGTGTTTAGAAAAAAAAAGTGTGTATTTAATCTGTCATGGTTTTCAGAGAAGCATCTGCAGTTTGTGTTTTTGTAGTATTTAGATACATATTCCACTTCTTTCTTCAGCAAGTCCATCTTCCCTTCATAACTAAAACTGGCATGTAAGTTTCCGTATACAATATACAAACTGTCCAAGACAAGAAGCATTAGAGATTATTTGGACCAGAGATAACTGATCTGAAAAGATAATAATTGAAATGTTTAGGTAAAGGTAAAGCCTCTTAACATGGATAGGAGACACATTTTCACTTGGTGAAGAAAGCTGAATGACTGTGTTTCTGAATGCTTTGTAAATATTTTGGACCTCTGCTGTAGTTTGCAAAACTGTTTGTAGAAACTCTCTCCATAACAGACACACCCCGATAATAGCAAACACTGCTGGACCCAGAGCTAGGGATCACATGCTTTTCCTGCCTATGCCCTAGTTCAGTTTCTGATTAGTTTTAGCTTTCTTTTTTCTTTTCCTTTTTTTTCTTTTAAATCTCACCAAACCTTTGTATCCTGTGTCTTACCTCACTGGTAGTTTAGCACATACTCACTTCACAAAAAAATCCAGAAAATGTGGTTATTTTTAAGTGGTTTCTTGGTAAGCAGAACTCACGGTTACACAACTAGAATCTGTTATTTAGCTTTGTTTTGCGTGTGAGGAAACATGCCAAGCAGTAAGTAAGTGCAGGGCTGGCGGCGGGGATGCAGCCGTGGTGTGCGCCCGCTTTCTGTGTTGCCCCCGAGGGGCAGGGCTGGCGGCAGCGGGGATGCAGCCGTGGTGTGCGCCCGCTTTCTGTGTTGCCCCCGAGGGGCAGGGCTGGCGGCAGCGGGCAGGCTCAGGTCTTTACAAGCGACTGTGGGGAGGGTGAGCGCTGGAGGGAGCCCACCCAGCGCAGCCAGGCGGGGGGCTCGGGGTGACCTGTGCAGGGATGGTGGATGACTCATCGAGTTGGAGAAGTACAGCATTTTGCACGGCACCATATTTGTTACTGTAGATAAAAAAAAAAACACTTTGTCTTACTTGGGTTTTCCCTGGTGGCAGTTTAAAAACGTTTCAAGAGGCCGCTGGCCTGCCCTGAGGAGACAGGCCCTCGGTCATCAGCTTGATTAGTGCCAGCTGTGGCACCTCGCCTCAGAAAAGCCAGGTGGCCTTTCCAAGAGCTCACTGCTGCATCCCACAGCGTGAGGTGAGTTGCTGCTCCCATTCTTTTGGGTAGAAAATGGCTAAAAGCTCCCCTGGAATGGATTAGGATGGGTGGCTGGGTGGGCCAGGCGGGCAGGAGGCCCACCCGCCATTACAGGGGGAGACGGACTTGATGCCGCGTTTCCTCCTGCAGGTGAGGGTGTGTGTTGTGCGGCCCAAGGCAGGAAGCTGACAGCAGGGTATGGTGGTGGGGAAGGGGAGGGAACACCACGGAGCCTTGAGGGCTACTTGGAGAAGGTGTAGAGGAAGCTTGGAGCCAGCATTTGGGGGGTGGGAGGGGGCTGGACATGTTGCATAGCATGATGTTGGCCCCAGGGCTGAGGGCACGTGTGTGAAACTGAACTGTCTGTCAAGTGTTGAGCTCCTCCTGCCTGCAAACTGTGCGTTTCCCTGTGGCCTCATGTGGCTCGTGATGGGTAAGGGTATGGGATAGTACCTCTGATAAGGGATAGAGGCATCCAGGACATGCTGATTTTTCTTCTTTTTGCATGAGTCCTGTGCATTTCTTTGTCTCCTCGTGGTGTCCCCTGTGGCATGATGCAATAAGGTGGGGGGTGGTGTGAGTGGAAGAAGAAACCTGAGAGTCTTTCCTGGAAAAAGAACCTGTTCTTTCCAGCTAGCTAAATGGCTTATCTTTATTAACTTGGATAATTTGCTTCATCCTGCATTATTTTGAAGATTAACTGACATAACTGGACTCTAGTTCAGTAAATCTCAAACTTATCTCAGCTAGACTTATGGAACAAAATAATTTTTATGTATGGCAGCATTTTATGTGCCAACACGAATATGGAAAGCTGGGAAAGGAAAACATGAATTCTGATATTTGATCTCCTTGAAATCCTACAAGTATAGCTATGGTGTGTTTCAAGTAACCACTTTACTGAAGGAAAATGTCTTATATTATTCAAACCACTGCTACCTGATTTGAATTTATGACTCCTAAATATGCTCTGTGGCTGAATTACAAGCCACATGTACATTAAACGTGGTGACTGTGGGAAGTAAGTAACAGTGATATACAACTTAAACAATGATCAAAACCAAGAGCTGATGTGACCAATGGACTCTAATAAATGTAAGTAGTTTGAGTTCTTGTCATCTATCCACACGATCCTAATGTTGGCAGTCTGTTGAAAGTGACGCGTGGGAAACTAGTGCAAAGTGCTGATGTATTTTATGCTAATGGGGAAGAGTCCATATTGTTCAAATTAAATCCTAAAGCAGAAATGAATAATCCAGCCAAGCCCATCCTATGGAGTTTCATTGAAACAGTTAGTGGTCTCTTTTGTGACCTCAAAGTTGTAAAAATTAAACAATGTTAGGGAGCTGCTGTTTTCAAGTGCTTCTGGCTGCTGAAAGCGGCTGAGATTCTCTTACGAATGGCTATTTAAGTTAAAAGCCAAATGGAGCGATCACGGCAATTGGTGTGCATTGGCTTCTAACTGCATCAGAGTGAAAAATGTGAGAGAAGTGAGCCAGGACTGTGCCTCAATCTTTGCTTTTTCCCACCAGAGGCTGAGTACCAGAAGTTCTACTCAAATTAAAAAAAAATTTTAAAGGCAGGGAATTTCTTGCTGCTTCATTTCAACAAAATAAAAGAGATTATGCAAAGATAGACTAAAGTGTGAGGAAATAAAAGATATTTCAAAGGAAGAACAACAGCCTACATCAGGGTTCTCTGTCTGGGTCTGTAGTACAATGTTTCTCCTACTTTTGCTGTAAACTGTCTCCCCACAGGCTCGCTGTAGGGAAGAAAGCTCTCCCACTTTTTTCTTTGTAGTGTGAGCCCTAGAAAAGAAGAATAGGTCTTCAGCATTTTTTAATTTAAAAGTGATTTATCATCTTGGAGATTTAGAATTTTCCAAGGAAAAATGGAAGGCTTATGAGTTAGCATTTTATTTTTTTACTAAGGAAAATAATTTATTTAAGATGTAGAACTATACCATAGTATAAACCGAGTTTCACTCTAATTCTTACAACATTGTCCAGTGAGGGACTTGTATCATCACTCTTGAGTGTATTTTAATTTCTGTTTTTCTGGAGGTTTCTAACCACTGAAATGACTTGGAGCAATGAGTTTATGTTGGAAGATAGTGATCAGAGAACTGGTCTCAGATTTCAGTTCAAGAAACGCCTTTGGAGACTGGTCAAGTACAAAATGGGCATTTTTTCCTTCAGGTCTTTTTCTTACACAGCGTGCAAAACAATAGCAAATGATTCAGTATCATCGTTGTGAAAGTAGACATTCAGCTTTTGCCTCCACCAGATGGAGTGATACACGTTTGATTGTCTTACTCTCTTTAGTGACTTGTCATTAGCACCTTGGGACTATCAGTCTGTAAATTCAAATTTATTTCGTTGATTCTCCAGTGAAAAGATTTATCTGAAAAAAATTAAAAATGGGGATTGCTTTCTACACTGCTATTATAGCCTCCTTAAAAATGAGGAATGAGGGGCCCACAACTAATAAATACAGAATTGAAATACTCCTATTGTGTGAAGAGTGACTAGGAGACAGTTCTCAGTAATCTTTGAGTGGTCACAGCAATAGGGCAAGATTCCTTGCCTTCAAGAAAGGGAAGAAGGAAGAACAGCTACAGGTTTATTGGCCTCACCTTGACCCCTGGCAAGGTGATGGAAACGCTAATCCTGGAAGCAGTTTTCAAACATTAGATGGTTATCAGGGGTAGTCAGCAAGGATTTATGAAGGAGAAATAATTCTTTACCAACCATTTAGCCTTCTCTAATCTGATGACTGACTTGAAGGAGGAGGTAAGAGCAGTGGATGTTGTTTACCTCAACTTTAGCAAAGCTAGCAACACTGGCTCCTGCAACATCCACATGGAGGAGCTGATGAAGTACAGGCTAAGTGGACAGAAGAGTGGGTTGAAAACCAGCTGAGCTGCTGGCCTAAAAGCATTGTGATTAGCAGCATGAAGTCCAGCTGGAGGCCAGTTATTAGTGGGGTACCCGAGGGATTGAAACTGGGGCCATGTCTGTGCAGAATAGAAAACCATGAAACGTGTTCTGCCACTTGATGGCATCTGACAACTGCATATACATACACAAGGTTGTTGAGAGGACACAGAAACTGAGTCCATGCCCAGGGGCACAGCCAAACTGCCTCAGGAGTTAGCAATATAAATTATTTCAAGTAAAGGTTACTAGGGTCACAGGGGGAAGCAAACTTTGTGTGGAAGAAAGTCTCAAGCTGATTGTAAACTGAAATAACAGGATAAATTGATGCCAGCCAGCTGCGAGCCAGTGACAAAGACAAGAGGCCACAGAGTTGACCCCTGACACTAGCAGTTGCAATTGCCTGGCATGAAACCTCCCATGTTGCTGGCGATAGAAAGACTGAGGACAACTGCTGGTGCCAGCAGGGGGTTGAGGAGAAGCCAAGCTGAGCAGCAATCCCGTCAGAATTTATTTACTCAAAGATCAGATGAAATACAAACCAAACTGGGAACTTGTTGTAATGGTGTGCACCAGAATTGAGGGGTTTTGCACCATGTATTGTAGGAAAGGGGGTGTTCAAGAATGTGGCTACTTCACAGCCTGGTGACCAAGTACAGCTACAAACACCAGCATCGCAAAACAGCTGTTTTGTATTGGTTGGAAACAATAGGATCATTCATGACAATTGAAGATTAAGTCATAGCCTACCTGCTTTTCTTCTTGACTGTAATGTGCCTTCCAGCCTTCTTCTCTAGGTATGTTTTGGTAGAGAATTACAATGCCTTGACTGTCTTATGCTATTTAGTGACTTGGCATTAGCACCTTGCCCTTCCCCCTCTCCCGAAGTCTCAGTATGAATTTTCAGCTCCACACATGCAGGTCAAACCCATGTTTCTTATTCCTCCTAGACCTGTGAAACACTGCATTTCCATAATACTTACAGTTCCCCAACATATGTGCCATAACTGGTGCTCTTAGGAAAACTAATAACAATATTTAGCAGGCTAGAATTTGATTTTATACTGGGCTTACTATACTATAGTTTGTATTTGGACCACACTGCTCTTGGTGCTAACTTTTTTCTTCACATTACCATCTCCTTGAATAATTAAGACACTTCTCAGTGTCTTAATTTAGGAAAATATTTATATATATATATATATATAAAAAGAATGTCCTGTGTGACACAGGAATGTAGCACTGTTCACACACAAGTGAACTGTTTGCACAAAATCTGCAGAAAGCAGTCCCTGCAGTGAACAGTTTCACCCAGCTCTGTTGCCTTGATCTCTAAGGTGTGGTTCATGCACAGAGCTGTATACGTTTTGGACCACGGAAATTATTCTCTACAGTGCTTTCTGCAACTGTAGGAATATGGAAATCTTGCAGACATACATAGGTGGTCATAAATGATGATCAATCTAAAACGTGTGGACACTTTCTTTCAATTGCTAGCAGCAACTACTAATGAACCCCTGCTTTTACTTATGAAATGCAAACCCAAATTTAATATGTTAATATAAAATACAGAGAATATGTGGCTAAAATAACCTTTGCTGCAGCTTGTTGATTGGGACTACTTGAACATATTAACTTAGTGTGACATTAATGCTTTATTTTGATGCAATTCAGGACTGAAATTCAGTAGTATATTCTAGATGAATGACAGAAAAAAAGATACTTCAGTAATACATTAAAATCAGCTATGCCTGTAATTATTCCAGTTATTTATAAATGAGATTAAAGTATTTGTGTATATGCATATATTTAGAGATTAACAGCTCCTAATGCTTTGAGGCTGAGGGAGAAGGTTATTTGAGGAGAGGTGTTTTTTTTGTTGTTGTTTTGTTTATATACATGTATACACATACACTATAGGGACTATCAGAAATCTTCTGGGATGGTAGTGTAGCTATGTTTTAATTATTTTTAATGTCTCTTAAAGATCTGCCAAGATTCTTCCAACATTTTTCTGTCTGCTGCTAACCTCACCATGTTTTTGCTTGCCCAGTTGAGATAATGCTAATTAGCTTGGTTGTGTGGTGGTCCTTAGCCTGACTGGACAGGGCTGCCTGTGTGGTAGGACAATTCAGATGTGATGGGTAGAACAGATACTCCAGGCTCATAACGTTTACTTCTGAAGATTCTTTATTTCAGCAGAACTGCTTCTGTAGAGTTTGAAACTTTCTGGGGTGCATTTTGTGTGATTTGTGTTGGATTGTCTGTTTGAGTGCTCAGTATACGAAAGTATGAAGTCTTTTGTTTCTCACAAAGTCCACTAAAGAGGCTGCTGTTGATGTCCGTGAATTTTGGATTAGGTCCTCATGTGCAAATACACCTGCTTTTCTTATGCACAAGCTCATGGCATTCTTTGAGGAGACAGCTATGTGCTTTAATGAGTATGTTCTGCCTGCTTTTTATTAGACCTCTGTAAGCATATAGAGAAAATATGTAGAAATATAATTGCAGAAAGAAAATCCACTCCATATTACACGTAATCTGTGAAGCTGATCCAGTGGGCCTGTTGAACTTCTAAAAATTACTAAACACAATGTAAAGTAAATATAGGTTATAAAACCAATATCCCTATATTTACACATTCCTTCATATTTTTTTGCAGAAATTCATAGAAAGGAGAGTAACAGCTGATAAACACTAGCTTTAGAAGTTATTTTCTTAAAATAAATTAAGTAATGAAGTGACATAGTCAACCGTGCACTCCAAACGTATTTATTCACCTTGAAAAAGGAAGCCGTTGTGGATTGAAGTTGAAACAACCCACACTTGGGGGCAGTGTTGGATGCTAGAATTGCTGTCAGTGCTTGTTAGAGAAGGATTTGTTCAGACTGGCTGTGACATCAGCGTCGTTTAGTTTTTGGAAGGCTAAATATACAGACATATGCCTCACATGCTTAGGCCTCAGATGCAAAAAAAATATTTTTGTTCCTTTCAGGAGGAACTTACAGTGTCTTTGTTCATGGCAGTATCAGAAAGATTTTTGTGAAACATAGTATATCCCACTTATCTCATAGTTTCTCTCACCTGCTTCAACATATATTTAATATAGCTCACATGTGGCATAAATAGCGTGCTTTCATTTGCAGATTATTTGAAGGAGCATTTCACTACATATGAGGAACTAGACGGATTTTAACAATACTGTCCCAAGTTGTTGAAATAAGCTGTTTTGCCAAACATCTAATGTCTAGGAAACAGCTGGAAAAAAAGCAGTTATGAAAGTCTAATAATAATAAGAAAATTTTGTCAGATCAGTTTTTCCCTTCTCATGTTTCCTGCTGAGGCCAAATTGCAATATGTATCATAATCTCACTTAAATGTCCTAATATTTTGTTATATCATGTTCCCAAAACTTTTAGCTTAGTTCCAAAGGTTAAAAAATTCTAGCCTTATGTAAGCTAACGGGGTACAAACAAAGCATTTTTCGTAATATATAAGCTCATGTTTAAATTGGTATATCAGTGCTTAGGAGAAGAGGAAATAAAAATTCAGGAAAATAAATGCCTTTATTAGAGAAAACTCGGCAACTATGTAGCACAATGTTTTATTTAGGTAACTTTATTGTTGCAAAAATGGTTACCCTCGTACTAAAAAAACAAACCAGAAGCCAAATAATACCAAAATAGGATTAAACATCTTGTTCTATGGCTTTACCGGCCAATGACAAGTGATTGACTCTGTCTTCCCTAGACACACCACACTTGATTTGTACTTCCAGTCTTCAAATTAGAGGTTGATGAAAGTCTACTCGGAACATGTTGTATTCAGACTGTCAGATGCTTACTTGTGTATCTTTACCAGCTAACATAAAGTGGTGTTTCCAGCTGATAAAGGTCTAGCATAGTGTTTGCAGGGTTAAGATTTCTACCTGGGAATATAAAAACAGAAACCTCCCCTGCTATGCAGGGAAGAGTGAAATAGTTCTCTTCTATAGCCCTTGGTCAGAGAACAGAAAGCAGGAAAAAAAACCACAAAACCCAAGGGAAAGATTGTCGGTATATGTTCATGAGTGTGTTTATTTAATGTGAGACTTCCCTGTTGTCCTGCAAATCTTTAAATATTGAGTGATTCTGAGATGCAATCCCACTTATAACTCTACTTCAGTGACTGTAGCACAAGTCCTTTAACATAGGAGGTATTAATGTAGACAGAATATTGGTGGATTTCAGTAACCACTTAAAAAGATTCAGAGATCAAACAAACTATATCACTTAATATTTATGATGACTGCTCTAAGGCTGAGAACTTTCCCCTTTTTTAGTCTGTCTTAAATAAGTCCAGGCAAGAGACATGGATAAACTCATTCCATTGTGTGTGTCCTTTGTGTGTAGCAGAGCTTCTGCAGACCAATACCCATATAAACTCTAAATTCCATGGTCATCTTATACCTTAAAGCACCAGAATGTTGTTTCCTATGAAGTTCAAGTGCTCCCATCTTTTGCATTCTCCAGGATTGAAAATATTTTCCAGATTTTAAAATATCCCAGGTTCAGTACATATTATCTCAGTAATTACCAGGAAGAAATACTTGCAAAAAGTAAGAAATTTTTAATATTACGTACATAAAGAGGTTGAGAATTCTAAGTAGAAATAATAACTCTTCCTACCATCATTTTGCATCACTGTGAGTAGTTCTGATATAGTAATGCACGCATCTACATATAAACCTAGCAGCCAGTGCTGCTTACGCATTTTTATAGCTGTGATGTTGATGGTACATTTTCACCTGTGGTACCATTATGCCAATGTATCAGTGCTGAGATCAGTCTCTCCCAGCCACAGGATTCTCTGTAAACAGAATTAAACAGAATCTGTCATGAATCAAGCCTCTTTTAAGAAACAATATGTTTGATAATGATTTTTCTATCCTTTGCCAAGTCAGAATGTTTTGAAAGCTATCAAGTGAGCAGTGAAAATATGGTGAAGATTTTCTAGGTAGCACCTTCCATACTGTTAATGCACAGGATTTTTGGTACCAATTAGCACCAGAGGAGGCAGACATCTATTTCTTTTTTTCTTATAGCTGGGTAACTGAGATGCAGAGCTCAAGAGCTTGGTTTTTTGTGTTTCCAATCTCCTGTTGCTTTTGGTTGGCATTGTAGTGTACAGACCTTAAAGATTTGTATCCATTAAGAATGTGATACGGTACCAAACTAGCATACCTCAGCTACCTTTGTGGCTTCACCTGAGTAAGTGAAGCCACAGTGCTGCTTCTGGGACCATTCATGGTGGGTTTTGCAGCATTGCAGCGCACTACCTTGTCTAGAGGTATCCCTGTGCAAGGAAAGCCTTGCTTGCAGTCACAGGAGTCTGTAGGATCTAGGTGTGACCTCAGATCATGTAAGGTCTGGCAATACTTTAGTTAACAAACAGAATCCATGTCTCTAAGCCTGCTGTGCTGCAGATATTTTGTATTCCAATTATAGAGGGTGGAGTATTTTTGAAGGACTAGGTAAAGCCTCATGCAGTTACCTTGCTAAGTATGTTGTTTGCTCATCTACAGGGTACCTCAGGGAGTGCAGCCTAAAATAGGGGACTTCTGTTGCTTTGGTCCTAAAATAACAACTTCCCTGAGGATGGCAGAGTGCAAATATGAATGTAAAATGTAGGCAGCTCAAAAAGGGAGTAAGTAGCAAGACTGAAATAGTAGAGTTGCAAATGTAATGAGGGCTAAAACATTCATTTGAGGGGAGGAAGAAATAATCTGCTCCCTGGGACTGGTATTTTAAAAATTTGTATCTGTCACAATCTACTAGATACATTAGAGTATGCTCAACATTTTCCTGTAGGAGCAGGTCCCCCACAGAATATGTGCATGGAGATGTTCTTTTAAAGCAAAAGTGAAAGTTATAGTGCTGATGACCACCTTTACCTCTTTTTAGCTCTGTAAGTGCTTGTCCAGAAAATGGGATGTGTAGGTACAATGCTTTGGAGATGTAAAATGCATAGTTCAGACCCAAAGCAGCAGAGTACAGTAGGTTATTTGCTGTTGTGAATGGAGGTGCTCTTTTCTCCCAATATGAAGGAGATGTTCTCTGTCCTCCTTAATATGTCTAATTGCATTTCAGGTGGTCACTTATGACCCTTTGGAAATCCTTTCTGTTCTCTTCACACAGACCCTGGTCCTGGTCTTGGACTACATCTCTGACTTCTCTCTTCATGATCTGTTAAGTCTAGTCATGGGAAAGCCCACTTTTCAATCCTGATTCAAAAAGAACACGTTCTGAGCAAAGATTGCTTTTTCTTTTTTTTTACCAAAAGAAAATCATGTTCACAACAGATCCCACACGTTAATTTCCCTGCCAGATTTACTTTATCCTTAGCTTAGTACAAGCTCTGTTCCCTTCTGTGGCTCAGAAGGGACAGGTTCCCTTGGTGTAAGCCCAAGTATCCTGACAGCCTGCTTGAATCTTCCCCAAGGCCACTGACTCAGGTATAATATACTGCTGATGCTGGAGTCTGATCAGGAAATACAAGCTGCTTTCTCTTAAATGAGGCCCCAAATAGGTCTGAATTCCTTTGAAGCAGTATGCATCAGGTGTCTTTTCCTTGTCCTTTTTTCAACTTTTTTTTTTTTTTTTAATTCAGCTGCATAGATACTAATCTATCATAAGCTGGACTCATCATGCATTCCTAGTCTGCCACTGCCACTTTTGTTCATATGGGATCCAAATGCCTTTCTTCCAACAGTGTTTGGTATTCTGAGCTTAACTGCCTATGCATCCTTCCGCTTTGCACTTATGTGCCTTTGAAAATAAGAAAATATAGTAAGGATTGTTACAAGACACTTCTAGTGGGATTCTTTTTCATTTTTATAACACTCACGTTATATAGCACTCACTTCAGATTGTAGTAGGAGGAAAATTTCATTCCCATTGAGGGAAATTTCAATGGAGAACTAAGCT
The DNA here is from genome assembly GCF_020740795.1 of Apus apus. Lineage (NCBI taxonomy): Eukaryota > Metazoa > Chordata > Aves > Apodiformes > Apodidae > Apus > Apus apus. The sequence goes on along the minus strand of NC_067285.1, from coordinate 55,822,772 downwards.
GCAAGCTTCTAAAAATCTTATTTTACTCTACTTTGTCTTGGTGCTCTATTTAGATAATGAGGTATGGCTTCATGAAGGAAATCAGGTGCAGTCATTAATGGCAATCTGGGTGCCTGCTGATTTCCAGAACAAGTGAAAAAGAGTAAAGAGAAATTGAAGGTTTCAGTAAAAAGAAATCTTGGCTTCTAGGTGAATGCAAGCCTTCTGGCTGTAATCAAGAGAATGTCTAGAGAAGTTGTTTTCATATTGAAACAGCTTTCCAGCACCTCTCCGAATTGTATGAAATTATCTGTAGTCTGCTTTTTAATTAATGTGTGCGGTTGCTTCTCAAAGATATTTTCTTCTTTATGGCCACTAATTGTGCTGCAAGTCAGAAATAAGCCTTTACACAGGCTAGTCTTGCAAAAATCTTTTCAATCCTTTACAAGCCTAGCTGCAAGCAATAAAAGAATCAAATGTTCTTAGACTTCAAATAGTCCAGGACAACCTTCCTTCCCTTCATTATCTGGAGACATGACTTTATTTTTGTAGCCAAATAAGCATTAAAGGATCACAGACTTGGAAACTACAAGTTATGTACAATTATGTGGAATGACTGCAATGAACCCTTTTATAATGAGAATCAGCGTGGTACTAGTTTTGCAGTTCCCAGTTAAGTATTTGTTATAGACAGAAACACTAGTAAGTGAAACGTTATCAGATTCATTAAGTGTAATTTTATAGATTGTAGCTAAAACCAATGACACTCGGTAGAAATGTTTAATATAATGCCTTTTGTTATACGTTATATTGAATATGGTATGTATATCCAAGATAGTTCAGTCACTGTTATGTTTCTGTTACCAGTGATTAAGGGCAAAATAACATTTCTATTACCACATAGTTCAACAAATAAGCTACACAGAGAGACTGAATTCTAATCCAAGAAATATTTCCACATAAGCAAGGAACAATTGCTAAATACTGCTGAGCCAGCCAACACAGAATAAGTGTGTGCCAGAAAAGTAACAACTGAAACCCTGCTATGTATATTGCTATATGAACCACTGGGAACATCATGATTCTGGGTGTTCCTAATGGAGTGCCAGAAACCTTTCTTCTTTCATGGTGGTCAGGGGATGATGCAGAGCACTGCCTTTCTGACTTGTACGACTAAAAACAAATGTAATTTTCCTCCTTTAGATAAACTGGAGAACATATGTTTTGCAGAAGAAAGAGGAGGAAAATCAGCATGGGAACAGATAGGATCTTGATTTATAAAACTCCCTTTTGAAGGAAGGGAACCACTTAGGTTCAGCCAGGGCCTTGAAGTCATTTCTAATACAAACCAACTTGAGCTCAAAGCCAATAGAAGATCTTTTAATTTTTTTATTTTTTAAATCCTCTACCTTTTAGTAAGATTATTACATTTGTAGGAACAGGTTAGCTGATGTGAACAGGAAAGAGCTTGGTATCACTGCCTCAGGGTTTGTCTCTCCCAGTGCAATATGGCTGAAAACCTGGCGAAGACTTCTTGGCATCTCCAGGTGAGAACATCTCCTTTGTCTCTACAGTTTTGTGATACATTCACAAAAGACAGTGCAGACCTAAGGAATTTCTATGTTGTAGTTTGAGCCCAGTGATAAGGAATGTTTGGATTTAAATCTTCTTCTCTCTGTTAATCAAAGCAGATTCTGAGCTGAATCTAATCAGAAGGGCATCTGACCCTTTGCCCTGCCATACTGCTTCTTGATCTGGAATAACTGCCATTTGTTGGACCTGGCCTGAAATTATTTTTCTTTTTAAAGAGTTAGCAGATGACAATTCCATAGTCAGTAAGGTCTTAAAACAAGTAGTTAACACATGAAATGTTTTTGAAATGTTTCATCCTGCAATTTTATGTGATTTCCTTTTCATACCTTGTCAGACATAGCCTCACAGGTCAGTGTGGAAGAACATGTTACTGCATCTGGCGTGACACCAGGAGATGACAAGTTTCAATTATTAGCTCAGTCTTTCAAGGACCACTTCAATGTGCACTGGGAATATGAAGTCTACAGATGCATTCTCAGAGTAAATAAAGAGGACATGACACAATGTAATGTTCCTGTTCTGTCACTTTTACCAAGTCATCTTAATTAATCAAGAATTCAAGTTGATAGCATAAGCTTCAAAAATGGTGAAATACACAAATCTGTCTGTTCTAGGAGATGATAGCAGTGTTGTCAGATCTTCAGTGCAGACAAAGTAGACTTAAAGCAAATTTTACTCTGTGGGATTTCACAGTCCAAAATGTAGACAGCTATTGAAGCTCAAAATCCCAGAGGAAGTTTTGGAGAGTGCTGTGAAAACTACATTCCAGTAAACATAAATGCTGTCTGTCACTCAATACAATGTCCCCTCACAAGTCACTTCAGAAAAATCTGCCATTCTACTCTCTGTAAGATAATTTCCAAGTTTTATTAAATTGTCAGTAGATTTTTAACAGGCCTCTTTCTTGCTTTCTTAAGGCTTCTGAGTTAAAGTGACAGTGAACAGGCTTTAGGGCAAGTGCTATTGGAAACATCTATTGAACCAGATACTTCCTTAGGCAGAACTTGGGCAGGGCAGTGACTAAGAAGCTGATTAAGTTGCCCAAGCAATAGCTTGTAACAACTTGTAAAAATTACTTCTAACCTGTAGGATATGGAAAGGGATTAAATGCATTTGTTAGGATAAATTAAAAAGTTCAAGAGTTGAGAATAACTGTTAGTGTAGCAAAGCTCCCATGCAGACAGAAATATTTGACTTTACAGGTGATTTTCCCGAAGAGTAGTTACTTGTTTTCCTCTTTTGTGAATGAGGATGTCTACAGCTGTTAGAAAATTCTTACAGGGAAACTAAGAAAAATCTGTGCTGTGCTTAAACCTAAGGGGAGTAGAAAGACCAAGCAGAGATCTTGTGATACAGTAACTTGCACTCACTCAAATCAGGAACAGAGGTTAATGGCAGATAGATAATAGGAACAAAATCCAAAACAGATTTGAAGCATCAGGTTGGCCTGGTTGTAGCTGTCTTTTCAGAGGCTTTAGGCAAAAGTACTTGCTTTGAAAACACTGGCAACATTTATGGAGCCTGTCATAACAGTAAGTCATTTAACTGCTAGCTGAATTGGATAACAATGATTGATCTGTATTTGCAGCTAGTCAGATATAAAACAGCAGAATTGTGTAACTTAGCCATGAAGAAACACTAAGCACAGTACAGTGAATTATAATGCAGGAGTGGGTCTGCGTAATCATATGGTTGAACAATTATTAATGTGGTTTGAAATCTGGATTGTAGGGAAAAGAATTAATCACTTGCTATTGTCATCTTAAAACAGAAAATTAACAGGGATCTTCAAGCACAGAAGTTCTTGCATACTAAACTCCTGCTGTGTTTGGTGGCTGTACTGAAGCTGTAACAATAAGTAAGAAATTTATGCGAGAATAAACTTCAGTCCTATGCTTTTATCTTGCCATATAAATAATGTGGTTATCATGCATTTATAGAACACTTACAAATTTCAAAACACATTCTCCTAAACATCAGACAAGCAGCCTCAAAGTAGGCAGCTTACTGTGTCTAACATAGACAGTTTTTGAGGAGAAAGATTTCTTGCAATGCAGAGCCTTGTTACTTCCCATGCACACTACATCCCACGGGGATTATAATGATGTATTTTTTTCTTCTTTCTCTCTCCACTGCCAAGAGGCTCGAAAACCTCTGAATAGTGATCCTTGTCCAGTTGATACAGCTGCAGCAGTGCTGGGGCATTCATCGTGGGACTGGGTTGGGGTTACACAGTACCTTGCCCTGTGGCTCATGCAATGGTTGGGTATTGTTCCACCCCATGAGCTAAATTCCCTGGCAGAAGTCCAGCGAAGAATGAAAGTGTGGGGTGGGGAGAAGACAGGACAGAACAAGACAAATATAGTTGCGTTGAAGAAACTTTAGCTAAGCCAAAAAGCAGAGTCTTGAGAGATTCATTCATGGTTTATGTTCAAGTGGCTGAGGTGAGTGTGATAATGGACCTGTGAAATGAGTTTGTGAATTAGCCAGTCTTATCACCTGTCCTTCTGTTGTGCAAGGAAATTTTCAGCTTTGTGGTGAAGCTACTTGTTTTAGCACAGCAAAGATTAGCTAGGACTTTAATCCAGAAGCTTCTCTGTAATGAGACAGTGAGCATGGTACAGAGAGATGACTCGGGAACTGTTTTCACACTGTGCTCCTTGTCACAGAAATCGGAGTTCTAGCTTTAGTTTTGAATACATGTGCTGCTTCTTTAGAAATTAACCAGATGTTTGCATTTCCAGTTTCTTTTGTTATGCAACAGGGTAAAAGGCAAGAGCTAGAGCTATTCAGTCAGCCCTAGATAACTAGGGGTGTGCTTTGCAGACTGCCTTTTGAAGTATGTGCTAAGTGCTGCTATGTTGCTACTGTAAGTTTACTTATTTTTAGATCTGAGAGCTCTGTGATGCTATTCAGTGCTGCTTAGCAATCAAAACATCAGTTATTACAAGAAGTAACAAGCAAATGCAGACTAGAAACCTCTGTTGGAAGCATCCACCAACAGGCCACATCAAGGCCAGCCTAAGCCTGAAGCAAAACCAAACTAGAACATGCACTTTTCTTGAAGTCCCATGAACATATCCTTAAAGTTTCCCATGAGGTTTGGGAAAGCTAATTTGTTATGAATAACTGGAGGAAATTTGGATATTCAGTGCTGGCTTGAACCTATCAGGCAAGTGCATGTCTACCATTATCCACCACCCGGCGTAGTATTGCCTGTAATCTGTCCACTGGGTTCTCCTCCTGGTGTTCAGTGGAGTAAAATGTAAGTGCAGATACTCCAACCAGTGGACTACAGAGATGTAAGTTGTAAAAATCACCACTGCTTCAACAAGCAGTATCTGTAGTCTGCGAAGGTGTAACAGCTTGCAAAACTCATCTTTTGCTAAGAAGCCCTGCTGCAGGTTAGTTATTACTCTTACACACATCTATCAGTTTGTGCCAGAAAACCCAGTGCTGTTTTGTTAGCATCAGACGAAAGTTGTTTAATTTCTGACAAGTTTTCTACCAGCTTGTGGTAACTGAAATAGGACAGGCCTCCTTCTCCCTGAGTGGGTTTTCTTGTCTCCAAATGAGGAAGGCTATATACATATGAAGATAGGGAAGTAGCATTTAAGCTGGGTAGTTTTACTGTTGGTGAGATAAAGACAGCAGGTAAGGGAAGATGCTATGAAGAGATGTTTTGTCGCTTAGGGTTTTGAGGGGTCTGGGTATGTTGGTTTTTAAATAATCTTGGTGTGTTTCAGAGAAGGTGATCTCAGAATCATTGGTCAGTGGGACCATTTACTACTTGGAATTGCATTTCAGCTGTATTTCCCAAGCCAGTGGAAAATACACGGTAATTTGGTTGTCAGTTTGTGTAATCATGCTTAATGGGTTTGCAATTGTGTCTACATGTTCTTTAGGTACAGAAGGTAGCAAAGTGAACTCCTCATCTGAGAAAAGGAAATACTCTTTTAGACTCAAACATTTGTTAGATTGGAAAAGCGTTTCCTATCCAGTTATGTAGACATTTTGAAGGGAGTTTCTCTTACCAGGCATTCTCAGTGACAAGAAGGAACTGAGTCTAAGTGCTAACAGCAAAACTATTATGACATTGCAGGTTTCTGAGACAGGTCCTTTGGGGCAGAAGTCTTGGTGAAGCTTATGGGTGAGTGAATGTGATAGACTTCAGGTTTTAAAAAACTTGACAGTAATGACAGTATGGGAGAGGAAGTGAATTTAGCCAGAAAAGTGATAACAGATACGCAGAAAGAATGTGTTTGAAAAGGCACTTCCTTTTCAAGCAGTCTGTGCAACCAGTACCTGTCAACATTGGAAGCATTTGATCTTCCTGGTTGTCCTAATGCAGTATATTCCATAAACTGCTCACATAGAGCCAGAGTATCTCTTTCTTCTAAAATGGTATAGAACTTTGAAGCACTTGCCATGATTTTAAATTAATCGCTTCACACCAATAAAAGCCTGATTCAAGATTATATGTGATGAGATAATACTGAAAACTGGGAACCAAAGCTGCTGTGTAATTATCACATTGGAGGTGTGGTTGTTCTGCCTGGGTGGTTGTTCCTGTGTGGCAATGTAGGATAATAGTGCTTCCTCTTTGCCCTTCACAAATTACTAACAAACTGAAGAAATTCACCATAATGTTCTTTGCAACTTTGAATTGAGAGACTAGTGCTCTGCAAAGAAAAAGTGTTGGTAGTCAAGACCCTGTTGACAAAGAACTGAAATAGGGATCAAAATTAAATAGTATTTCTCTTTAGGAATCAGTGACATGTTTTAGAATGCAGGCTGTAGAAGTTTTACAGGTGCAAGACAAAACTAATTCTTGTAATAATCTGGCCATTTTAATGTGAACTTTATTTAGGTAAGAGTTAAAATCACATATTCCTTGAAATCTATAGATCTTTCTCATAATTTATTTCAGATAGTAGGTGGCACAAAGCTAATTTGTGATCTGTGCTAGATCTCAAAGTTACACAAAAAGAACAGAGTTTATTCTTTTAATTTTCTACAGGTAGAGTAAATTTGTGAATGTTGTTCCCTGTCTGATTGCAAAAAGCAGAAAGTACATCCAAAGATATACTAAATAGTTTGTCCAAAAAGTTGGCTGAGATTGGTTTTATTCTGTATCTATCATGATGCTGTTTGAAAATTTAGTCCACTGATTTTTCCATGTGTATTATGGAACATGTGTCTAGAACGGATACTCTGAAGAGCTGATATGATCCATTGTTCCAGTTACAGTTTTCAGTTCAAAGAAAACTTCAATTTTACTAGTAATAAAGGTGACTGAGCAAGCAGTCAAGATGGAATTTTGACTCCCAGCAGCTCTAAATCTGTCATCTGTTACAAACCCAGACTTGATCATCAGACCTGGATTAAAATCTCTGTGGCCTTCCTGAAGGAACAGTATACTCTATGTCATTTTTTGGCCATTTTTCACAGTTCTTGGCCAAGCCAATTGAAAAACTGGAGGTATGGGGGAGGGAGGAGGGAAGGAGAGATCAGCATTTTGACTGGCCTGTGTGACATATAGGCTGAAAGTTTCAGAAGTATTTTAAAAATTTGCTATGTAAAGTTATACAAACACCTAATTGCACTTTTAGTCATCCAAATGATCCTGAAAATCTTGCTCTGAATCACACAATTTTAAATTCGTCACAGTAAATTTTATACCTCTTTTTTCTAATCCTGTAATGCTCCATTACACTCACATTGAAGCTTTAGCTTTTCAGAGATAATTAATCATCTTCCTGCCTGTTGGTAAATTAAGCTCAATTCAACAAGTGCTAGTAGCCCTCGGAGGGAAAGATGGCAAACAGATGGGTGGGTTTGCATCCAAATGCAGGCAGGGCTGTGTGAGGGGTAAATAAGGATGTAAGGGTAATAGTGGTGGTAGAGAAAATGAAGAGCAGCAAGGTAGGCTGCAAAGATAACAGAAGACATAGGAAAGAGCCAGAAGAGCACTCACTGTACTGTACTTTTTCTCACCAAGTATCTTCAAGAGTAACGTGGAAGTGTTTTTGTAAACACTGTTTGCCCTGCATCAAAGTTGTCCGTATGACTCCTCCAAGACATACTTGTACAAATAGCTTTCAGGGTGTGTTTGGCCCCTCAGTTCACCCTTTGGGCATTTAGAGAGGTAGGAAGTATGTTGTTTTTAGCTGCCAAGAGCAGTATGAATGGCCTGATGACAAACCTGGTGAAATAAATGACAGTAATTTTATATGCTCTGCATGAAGTCTGAACTCAGGTTTGTTTAGAAATGAGAACTTTTTTCAACCTATTATAGACTCAAGAAAGAAAATACAAGGATGATAATACTGACTCTTCTACTGCTATTGCTTGAGCCAAACTGTGACACGATGCACTGCCTTTGTCTCAAACTTGTCTTCCAAAAATGGGTTGTTAGTTTAATGAAGTGGATGCTTCCTACTGACTGAAGAACTGAGGTGGGAAGTTTATGTGTAACAGTACAAGGCAAATGCACCAGACCACGTCCATGAAGAGTATGGCTGGCTCTGCAAGTATTTCTACAACATGTTTTGGCTCTACACATATCCTGTGAACATGGCTTCCGAATCTGTGCAGCATTTTGCTGACAGGTTGGGTCACCCCAGACCACACCTCTGCATACTTCTGGCTTTGTGGTTACTCTGTGTGGTGGTAATTAGCACATCTCTGCACATACTGTGTGCAGAGGATCTTTGGTTTGTAATCTTGGATGTCGCCAATGCTCAGCTTACTTGAGAGAAAAAGTACATTTTGGATTTCAAATGCTAGAAGGCTTGTGTTTCCACAATGCTATTGCTAACAAAAATTTCTGCTTAAGATAACACATGGAAAGACATTTTATACATTTTTCTGCATCCCTATTTACAAACAAGAATTAAGTTTGCTTATAGAGGCACACTGCAGGCAAAAAGGAATAGCTTAACAGTAGTGATTTGAATCTTAGAGGAGCCTTTTGTGAGTCACCATGCATACTGAATCCAGTAAATTACAACAGCTATGCTCCTACAAAATTTTCTGAAGATTAAGTCTTCTGAGGGAAGCTCTGGGAAATGTCTGTCATTCCTGAATGATTGCTGCCTTAGATTTCCATCTTAGGCTTTCATCTGTCATATAGTACAGAGCGATTTGTCTGCTTAGTGGCAGGATACGAACAGGTAAAACTATAGACGTAGTGACAGCAGGACAGCTATCAAGCTGTCACTTTTTAAACAGATGGAAATTTACTGTAAAATGGATGTTAAAACTAATTGTTTATAAACTATAATATGCTTTTGAAACTCAGTCCTCCTTCTTGATTTAGTACTAACCAGATTTTAAATTAGTATTTCAGACCAAAATCTAGCTGGGGGCATATCCATATATGTTTCTATACATAGTGTTACCATATCTATAATGCTCTTTATTTCATTTTTTAATTAACAGTTATTAGAAATCCTTACATAAGCCAAGTTTAGCTGTCATATAAGGATAAAGAATATTTTTTATTTAAATCCTGCTCTTCAAGACAAATATATGCATTTGATTAACATAATTGTATGAGGTGGTATAATTGGCTTATCTTTTAATATGTTTATTTCCTTTTATTACTTTCATATGTGTTAAAATGTATTGGAGTGGGTGCTAGAAGCTGTGTGGTTCTGGAGAAGCAGTTGTCTTTTTATTTTTTAATTTTTTTAAAGCATTTCAAGCTCATTGCAGGGAAGAGTGCTTCATGACTAAAAAACTGAATATTGAATAGTCTATTGGGATGATTAATATAAATAGTTAATTTGATCTTTAAAGGGGAGTTTTCAAAGTAGAACGTCTCTGAACTGGTCAGGAATGAATGGGAAGGAGATAAGAAGGAGACATTGGTAGACTAGAAAAAAATCCTTTTTGCAGCATAGGAAAACATAAGTATTCAGAAATACAGTGTTTAATGACTATAGTAAAGTTGATGCTTACAAATAAAAATGAAGTACACTCCAATTTAGAGAGAGTAATTTCCTTCTAAAACTAGTGAGCTCTATCATTTTTACCAACAAAGTACTTCAATGCAGGCCTAAAATGTACTTTTGAAGTTACAACTGCTAAACTTGCTGCTGTGTTGATGACAGTACTAAGCCTGAAAGAAATACTTTATCTGTTTATATCCAAATGTTTCTTTGCCAAATTGAATTCTCCCAGGGTAAAACAGGATGATGTTGTTTCCTAGGTGGGTCTTTGGGCTGCTTCAGCTTCTGAAGTAGTAGATTAATATCTCCATTAGTACTATACAATAAAACTTGTTTCAAAAAAAATGCATGCTTAAACTTTAGATGTGTTTAGAGAACTGTCAGTGCGTTTTCCTCTCTTTACTGTCCTTTGCCTCATCCTTTTCTCTTGCCTATACATGCATACCTACAGCTAAATATATGGTATTAGCTTTAAATGCAGGATGCTATTGTGAGAAGCTGTGGGACTTTCTGGTCTTCCACAACTTAGAGTGTAAATACTCAAGCTGTGTATTGGAAAGCTATTAGCAGTATATACTTATTGTCATAGCAGTAGTACACAGAATTCTGAACTATACTTGAGTAGACATAACCTCTTGCTATACCAATGTTTATGCCATGGGACTGGGGTTAGAAGAAGAATAGGACTTTTAAAATAATGGTTCCCTTATATATATACTATATATATATATTGTTTCTTCTTTAGTTATTTTGGTTGGTTTCCTTCTGTTTCAGTTTTATCCTTTATCATTCATGAATTTCGTATGTAGAGAATTGCTTCTAAACTGAGTTTTGATTTCTCCCTGAGAATAGATGAAAAATTTGATTGAAAAAGAAGCCAGTGAAGTAACATGTGGCATTGTATTCTAATAGCCTATCAGATACCAGGGACAGAGAGTTTTTTTTAACTCCAAAGGGTGGGGGGAGGACTCTTATAAAGTGCTTCAGATATTGTAAGATGTCTTAACCATGGCAAGGGAGTCCTGAGTTGCCACTGTAGGGATTCAGATGTGCAGATGTGAATGGTGCTAATCAAGTATTTGCAGGTTTGTTGCTGTTTATTTTGGTAGTTTTCAAAATTTGTGACTGAGAGAAAAGAATCACAGAAACCACCAGAATATTCTTTTTTTTCCCCTTGGGCCACATGTATTCCTAGTTTGAGGCCAGAAGACTAGAAATGGATTTTAAAGGTTATTACAGGAATTCTAGAGGATTGTCTAGTTTTATAGCTAAGATGCTTGAACTGATGCTAACATATGCAAAACAACTTCTGGGATTAGATTTATACTTCCTCTAAATTCTTGGACTTTAAAGATGTTATGATTAAGACATGGTAAAATAAACTATTGTCATATGCAAAGCTTAAGTTTTACTATGTGATAAATGTGCACTCAGGAAGCCTAAACAGACCGTAAGAATAATTTGTTACTCACAAAAGCACAACAGTCATAACACAGATAAGGTGAGTAAGGAAAATACTGCTTCTGAAATTCTGAACGATAGAAGTGTTTGGGTCAGCTGCATCTAATTTTAAGTTGTCCTTCACTATAGATGCAAACTTCAGTATGAAGTGGCCAGCACATTAGACCAAAGAAATTACTCATTAAATTTGCTCAGTAAGCAGTTTCTAAATGTTCCTTGTGTAATTTGATAAAGTTGCACCAGCAGGAGGACTCTGTTGAATTGGACAGTAATTAAATGTGTCATAATAGGCTTGTTTCTCGAGTTTTGTGTTTTCCAGTTTCCTAACTTAAAATTAGCTGATTACCTGCTATATTCCTCTTTTCATGTTGGGTTGCATATAGCTCTTGTGGCTTTATTCTCTTATAGGAGAAAAATTTTTGCTAGCTGTTAAGAATGCTTTTCACTTTGAACTGTGTCATATGGCCGTAATGATGACTCTGAAATTAGTTCACTTTCTCAATCAACTAAGCACTAAGTCATGCAGCTTCTGTGCAGGCTTAAGTTACCTACATTCAGGCTGCCTTTTCTGAATAATGAACAGCTGTCAAGCTATTGCCAGGCTTGGCAGTCTTTAAAGACACATGGCTGCATTCAGTCCTTGAGTACAGTTCTGACAGGGATTAGACAGACCTGGTTAGGAAGTAGAATTTAGCATCCTTCTTTTCTCATCTTTTTTCCTCTCTCAAAAGTATCACAAGCATTGCTGCTCTGAATTGATATTAATAGAATAATCTGAACTATGCAAAATAAACTTTTATAAAGACTTTTCTGGAGATATTTCCTAAAGCAGGCTACATGGCAATCGCCACCGGAGGTACAACGCTAAGTCACAGCACAACCTACCTATTGTATAGAAGGAGCATATACTTTCCCAGGCAAATATAACAAGGTCACTTCAGTCTCCTGGCATCAATCCCTTTGGGGATTATGCAAATTGACATGTTTGCATTTACAAAAATTCCAATTTCAAATGCAAACATGCTTGAAATAAGTTCTGAAGGTGATATATTACAGCACTTAGAGTAGTACTGAAATGTACATTCATGGGCCAAATGATTGGGAAAAGCTGACAAACTTTAATTCCATCTTGTTTGACTTAATTTCTTTTATTTCTTAGTTTGTTTAGCTTTGGGTTTTTTTCTTTATTTAAAGACATCAGCTCACTCATTCAGGTGAACCATGACATGAAAGGAATATCTTCCCCTTACATTAGGAGAGTTCGTTCACCTTTGTGTCTGAGAAAGGCAATTAAGTGGTCTTTGGCACTTACTATACAGAAACATGCTTCATGAGGAAAGTGTACCTGTATGGGAAAAATAGTGATGGCTTCAGTTGTAAAACTAGGGCTCCTGGCAAAGGTGAGTAACTGTCCTCACTCTATTAGAAAATAGTTTCAGGTTCTAGAGAGTCTGTATTTGAAAAGGGTGTATTCCACTTTCCTAAAATAAGTTTGTAGTTTATGGTCTAAACTACAAGTGTAACATACATACATAATTTAAAATTAGCCTATTTGTTTTTTCTGCACTAAAGCAAGAATGTGGAGAGGATATTCAGTTAGGTGTAACTCCTTTACTTGTTCTCCTTGGCTGCCTATTCCCAATCACTTGGCAGAGACAGTTTAATGAAAGTAGCTGAGTATCAAATAGAAGATGCTCTTTGGTTTTGTGATTATTATGCACTAATACTGTTAATTGGAATTTCAGATGTGCTAGAAAAAAAAAAGGCTCAGTGGTTACATTAGAAATATAATAGTGGCATTAAAATACATATAAACCAGGACCTTTGATCTCTATGGAAAAAGTAATGAAATAGACAACTTAGATGTTTAGATGTTTTTGTGTATTACACCTGATTACTTGTATGGGGTATTTTGGAGCCATACTCAAGGACCAGGGTTGTTCACAATGTCAACATGAATAAGAATGATAAATTAATCTGGCTTCTTAAGTTCAATTAAAATGAATTCAAAACTTAAACAAGAAATTCAAAAGATTTGACCTTACTATGGCAACCATACATAAAACCAATTGGACTACAGCTGCAGAGAGGATTACATGACCAAACCCATCTCATTTGTCTGGAGAAAAATTAAAGCCTGGAAAAAACAGGTCACATTAATATTGCTTAATAAGTTCTACATTGTCCTACGTTTCTGTTTTGCAATTCTGGAAAAAAAAAAAAAATAGTGTGGAGACACTTTTTCCTCAGGAATTATGCAGTTACAATTGCATCTTTTCACAGGCTGACTCCTAACAGTGACATGGGGCACTAAACCATTATCCAGCTCAGTTTTTTAGCTGTTGACTTGTTCAAGACAACTTGACCTGGAGTCATGTTGTTGTAAAAGATGTTAGCGATTCAGCTGATATAAACGCTGTAGGGGGACTATGTTTCTCTAAATGTAATTATTAAAGTTTGATGTAAATTACATCTAAACATGGCTACTTGTCATCCATCTGCATTCTTTCTCATTTGGTATTCAGAGAAATCTGTTTCCCAATTGCTTGTTTTCTAGTGCTGTTTCAATATCTATAATCTCTGTGACAAAGAATCTGTATTCCAAAGTATAACACCTGTGGGACAACTTTGGAATTAATAATTGAAAAAAAGAAAAAAATACAGGGTTTTTCTAAACAGTCTTGGAAATTTATTTGAAGAAAAATAGGGTATTCACTTTAAGGGGTTAGGAAATTCCTCAGTTTATCAACAGAGATTGTCCCTTTTTATATATTTGGGACAGTTGTGCCTTCCACAGAGAGCTATGGAATGATGGGGGATTTTTTTGAGAGGCAGTGGAATGGCAAGATGTTTCTTCACATGCTGAAATAATCTATACAGGCATTTAGAAGGGAGCAGAGAGCAACACCCAGCTGGCAAACAGAGAATTCCCAAGCTGAAGAATCTGACAGCTGTCAAAGTTTATAGCTGTGAGAGCTGCTTGTGACTTAAATGACTCAGGTGAGGTTCTACTCCACCAATTAGGGCAGCAGCTTCCCTTAGTTGCATCTTTTCTGTCAATTGACTAAAACTTTTACAAATGTGTTCCTGACAAGATACAGATGGAGACACATCAGAACTGGTTGGTGGCTTCAGCTTTTATTTTGGCAAATATTAATAATATTTTCTACAGTTCTTTTCAGCTGTAGGCAGGTGGCAGAATGGCCCCAGGAAAGGTGTTAAAGAAAATAATAATAATAAAAAATAAATAAAAAATTACTATTTCCAGCACCACTAAGACAACTTGGATTTCTTGGTGGAACAATATGTAGCTTTGAATTGACAATAAGCAATGCTCCGTTCCTGCAACTTTGGAGAATACGCTGAAAAATGTAGAGCTGTTTACTGAAGGAGAGAGCACAGTTACAGAGATTTTATAGCTGCTTTTCTGGTAGTTGCAGTAGTTTTGCAATAATCAACAACAACAAATTAATTCTCTACAAGATATACTGTAATTGATCAAATATCAGACAAATTAAATCCTATCTTTATTCCGTTATCATAGCATATTTAATCAAATCCTTGAAATGTGATCTCCAGAATCTTTGTTGATCCCTCTTTGCTGTTCTTCTGACCTCTCATTACAAGAGGACATTACACAAGGACTGTTCTGAATATTAACCATTACTTGGACAAAAAATAGAAGACAAAGAAAATTATGGATTTAGTTACCAAGAAAACTTCATTTCCTTGATCAAGCAGCCTGAAATATTTGGATTGAAAGAAATACTTTTGAATTGGCTGGCTCAAATTTGACTAATATTAGCAAATAAGCCATTGCCAATGCTGTATTTTAATTTGCAAATTTTTCATGAAGAGGTTGGTTACCTTTTGATCTCTCTGATTGTCAGTGAAGTGTTACCCTGAGAAGATGTGCATGTTAGGATGTATGCAATGGGGTGTTTCTAATGGTATTCATCCTGTGTCCCTAATTGGCTGAGCATGACTCACATGATTAGAGGTCAGCTCAGCTGAAACCCCATTCTCCCTCTTTTTCAGAGTGATAAGCATCTTGATTCAATGACTTTGTTTTAGACCGTTAGTTCAGATATTACAACACTACCAGCATTTAATGGGGTAATAATTGAGGAAAAATATCACTCCCAAATATGTTGTTGCCTAGAGTTAACACAACATCGGCATTGCTAAACTGCTGGTCTCAGGAGCCCATTCTTAGCCTTGCCATCTTTTCCAAGTAGCCTTTGCAAAAATTACATGTTGTAGCAAGTCAGAGGACAAAATCTCAACAGGGTTTTGCCTTGAGCAACCCATCTACAGTAATCAAAGAATAGAAGATATTAACTATAATTGGATCTTGGTAGTGTTGCTTTGAATGTGGTTCATGTGTTAAACTAGGTCTTTTTTTCCCACACTAGCTAGTAAATAACTTCTGTAAAAAGCTTAGTGAGGTGCAAATAGCTGCATATAGGATAGAAAGTAGTAAAAAGTAAAAAATATTGTGGTTTATTTAGGAATACTGACTTTTTGTTAAAGAATTTGCTGGCACTTAATGCCCAAGTGGTTTAAGGGTGTTTGATTTGCTCAGATTTTTATCTCATTCATTCCTGATGGCCAAGAAATTTCTTTTTATATTAATTTATTTGCTCTAAACTATACTAATTTATAACCTGAACTCCAGGGTTTCTTTCCTGAATATCTCTCTGACAAAAGCAGTGTTCTATCAGACCTGTTGCTTTTGTTCAAATAATGGGGAAGACCTGTGCTAAATAAACCACTCATGATTTCAGCCCTACACTTTCAATGAAACAGGAGCCCTGCCTTATCTCAGCTTTTAAATCAATTAAAGAGGATGGACCACCTGTCATGTCAGTGAAGAGTTTTACATAAACCCAAAGCAATTTACTCACTTAGAATCAAACATTTAAGGTTGCCTTGAAAAGTTAGCCATTTGCTTTCTTCAGAGAGAATGCTGAAGCCAAGAATTCATATGCTCCCTTTTCTAACAAGTTGACTAGTGTAATTTATATAGACCACTGAATACACTTCTTAACCTATATTGCATCCAAAAAGTTTTTGCATTAGGACTTCTTAGAACATGGGAACAATAGGGAGATAAAAAAGGGAGTTTCAGACAATCATAGAGAAGCACACAGCATGTTAGAGGTTGGAAGGGACCTCAGAGGATCATCTAGTCCAACCCCCCTACTAGAGCAGGAACCCCTAGAGCAGCTCACACAGGATTGTGTCCAGGTGGGTTTTGAATGTCTCCAGAGAAGGAGACTCCACAACCTCTCTGGGCAGCCTGTTCTGGTGCTCTGTCACCCTCACAGTGAAAAAATTTTTCCTTATTCTTATGTGGAACCTCCTCAGCTCCAGTTTGTACCCATTGCCCCTTTTCCTATCACTGGACATCAATGAGAAGAGCCTGGTTCCATCCTCCTGACTCTTGCCCTTTACATATTTGTAAACATTAATGAGGTCGCCTCTCAGTCTCCTCCAAGCTAAAGAGACCCAGCTTCCTCAGCCTTTCCTCATAAGGGAGATGTTCCACTCCCTTCATCATCTTCGTGGCTCTGCACTGGGCTCTTTCAGGCAGTTCCCTGTCCTTGAACTGTGGGGCTGGGTTTTCTTTTGTCTTACTTTGTTTTGAGTACTTAGGCCTGCTGATCTCTCTTTTTTACCTCTAAATTTTCCTTTCCAAAATTCAGTTGTGAGCCTTAAGAAATGAGACACTTGACGCTTTTTGTTGTACCTTTTATTTCTTGTATTTACTCTGTGTTGTTTTCTATATTGTTTCCTCCAAAACAGGCTGCAGGATCACTAAATTGGTTTACAATTTAATTTTATTTTTAAAAAAGGGGAAATAATGAGTTCTTGAAAGCAAAACTACTAACATTATTTTCTCTCCCTTTAAAAAGACAAAAAGTTTTAAAATACCTTTAATTGTAGTTTACTGAAGTCCTTTCAATGAATGCTTCGGTCTGCTGCAGAAGAAGTAGTAGCTAACTACTACTTTTCTACAGACTTCTTGGCCTTTGGACCTAATGTAGTCAAAGATCACAAAGTCATGTTGAAAAAGTCAGAATAAAGGAGTTGGGAGTCTTGGATTAGAGGAAATGCTTTGTTAAATTGATGTATTGGCCAAGCTACTACTATGCTTTTGATGCCATGATCTTGCATGAAAATGTTGTAATAATACTTGTATTGTGATTATAGAAAGAAAGCAGTTAAATCCTGTGCAACTGTTTTAAAGCATAGAAAGGAACAGTGCTGTGGCATACAGAAAGTAAAATGTATGTGTCACTTCATTTATTGGGAATCAGGAGAAAGGAAGATTGTTCTTTTTCAACCAACAAATGCCAGCCGTACGGTACTAAAGGATAGACCATTGTCTCAAATTTATTTTCCTGAAACAATGTGGAAAACTGTTTCTATCCGATGAAAATGTTTGCAATTTCAAAAGAAATTCCTATTCCTCATGCAGCTGTAATGAGAAAGTCTTAAGTATTTGGGAAGGCAAAAAAGAGGGAGAGAATATTGTGACTATGTCTCAATTTGTGTTAGTCTGGTAGTTGGGGAGCTCAGTTGATATATGAGAACATAAAAGTTCAAATTACTGCTGTACTTTTCTCCCAATTTATAGGGCATCCACCATCTCTAGGAGACTGTTTTCAGTTTTCTCAGGAGAGCTGTTCTAATTTGCCAAGTCCATAAACTTTTGAGTTTACCCAACATGTGGGCAGATCCAAGTAACAGTGAAACCTTTGCTTTCTGCCTGGGAAGCAGTGGCTGGTGCTCGGCAAGTGCGGACGTGTGTGTGCACTGCACAGGGAAAATGGTGCTTGTGTGAGAGCAATGGAAGTGGCATGATATGTAAATTCCTGAGAATAAGATCAGATACAAACCACAGGACTGGAAAGAGGAGGTATTTCTTACTGTTCTTTGAAGTTCGCTGAGAGACACCTGTGCGATTTCTTTTTTTTTTTTTACTTTTTTTTCCATTATAATGAAGTTCCATTGTCTCCATTAATGCAAAAAAGTCAGTGGCTTAGAAGCAGATATGCTGCAAACCAGTAAATAGTAATAGTGCAGTAGTCATGGAGATTTCCTGAAAGGTTTGAATTGCTAACCTGATAGCAATTGCATAAAGCAAGCTACTCTAGTGACCCAAGTCCAGTGTATCACTCCAACTCTGTGTCTGATCAGACACTTCTGCTTCACTTAAAAATACATGAATTCTAAGAAAGAATACCCAGGGCTTAATGAAGACATCCAGGTGGTTTTAGTGTTGAAATGTACTGTTCTGTAAGCCTAAACTCACGTAGCTACATGTCTGGAAGGCAATCAGGAGGCCCACAAATTTGCCTGTGAGCTCACTGACTGATGCTGATCCCATTTCCAATTTACAGCAGCATAATTTTGTGAAAGCCAGTGAGGCCGTATCACTGGAGACAATATGCTAACAGGTTTGGAAGATTCCTTTCTTAATTAAGGAATATCTGGTCCTACTGTTAAATAGGAAATTTGGATATCTCTTGTAGTGATCCTAATCACATAAGTGATCAAAATTTCCTCAGCCTGATCACTTGGTGATTCCAAAATACAGAGCCAGCTGAAAGAAAGTGCTTTGACCTGCAATAATAGTTTTTCATTCTTTGGGAAAGTTAAATGTACTTGACATTTTGCGGGCAAAATATGGTAAGATTATTACAATAAAATTATGCTTCTTTACTTCCCCCCCCCTTCTTTTCTTTTGTGTGTTTTGTTTGTTTTCTTTTGTTGTGGGTTTTTTTTGTTTGGTTTGGTTGGGTTTTTTTCTGTTTGTTTGTTCTTGGAAGGAACATTTGCCTGCATCTAGAAACATGTTTCACCACAAACAAATAATTTCCTAATTCTCTGTTAAAGAACATTTGTCTAAAGCAGTATCTGGAACCAGTTACTTCTATAAACAGGTGTTCAGAGTCCAAGTCTAAATCACTCTTAGACTCTGTAAAAATTCTCACATCTGATGGCTCTCTGATGATGTTGCTATGCTGCTTAAAATTGTTTTGAACCATCTAGTTTCAGAATGCAAAATTAGTCTGATTGTATACTAAATACAAACTCAAGCCAAAATTACTTCAGTGCAACAGTATATTTACACTTACACACTATCAATGCAGCTTTTTAAATTGTTGATTTTGATCAGGTGTAAACAGTGTAATTTCTGTCCTTACCACTCTAATGCAGCCACATGCAATGTGTGATAGTCTTTTGTTTTTTACAAACAAGCAGATCTGAAGAAAACAGTACAACCTGGATGTAAGTAAGGCGAACTGAGTACGTGGAGAAATCAACGAAGTTCAAAAATTAATAACTAGCATACATACTTTAATGAAGTAAAAATTGTTCACCACAAAAAGTCATGAGCATATCCTGAAGGTCCAACAGTCTCAAAACTTAAATGGCATCAGAGTCTTAATCTTACTTTGAGGTAGGGCTGCTATAAACTGTAGTTGAGATCTATTTTTTATGATGGAAGAGAGAAGCATTACCTTTGGGGAAAATGCAAATAAAGCTATCAATTTGTATGTTAATTATATGAGTTTATTATTGCACATTAAAAAAAGTCTGCTGTCTAGTGTCTCAAGATAAAATCTAACAAAGAAGTGTTATATCTTTTTAAATAGCAACATTTCTGTGATCATGATATAGAATATGCTTATGTGGGCAGGGTTAGCTTCCTGGTCCTTGCTGGCTTTTTTTTTTTCAGCCAGAGTGCTTAATTTGCGGAGTGTGTTGTAAAGCACATACTTCAGTTTCAGTAATGTATGAAGCTTGGATGCTTTCCAGTTTAGAAAATTTGTCATGTATAGCAGATACCCATTCATACTGGTAAGAAGTTCAACCTCTGAAAATTAACCTTAAAAAAAAAAAAAAAAAAAAAAGGCTGTGGAAAGGAAAGCTATCACTATGCTCCCAGAAAGCTATGTGAGATGTGAAGCTGTGAAGAAAGAATGACCATAAAGTTAAGGTCCAAAGGGACTGAGGAAAGAGACTTGACATATCACTGTGATTTCAAGCAGAGCCTGAAACAACTTCAGATGTGAGACAGAAAAACTAGTCAAACCTACATCACCAGGCAGAAGGGAACGGAGGCAGGGGTGAGAAAAAAGTAACACATTTAAAAGTGAGAGAATAGATGGAAAATATTTTCCCCAAGGCATTAAGGGATGAGATAAACCATAAGAGACTTGCAGGAAATAACTTCAGATCTTCAGCTATCCTTTAGGAATAGCAATTCAGGTAATTCCTGAATGAGAACCAGATGCTGAACAAATCCCTTGAGATTATGGTCACTAATTCACAAGAAACTGTCAGGAAATGACACATGAAAGGTAGGACAGTGTCATTCCTTAATACCAGGGCATAATCTTCAGTTCCAACTCTTAAAGGGTGAAAGAGAATAAAGAAAATAAATAGGAAAAAAAAAAACAAAACAGACCAGAAAAACCAACACACACACACACACACACACCCCCCAGCAAAAAAACCCACAAACTTAAAATTCAAGTACTATGATTTGTTTGGTGCAATTGATAAACTGTTGGAGGAGCAGGGGAGTCTCATCAGTTAGTTGTTAGCTGCAAGGTGGACAAATTTTTATTTTGTGAAACGTTTTATGGTTTTTAGTTTCACAAGATAGAACCATACTGATTTGGATTTTTTTTTTTTTCCAAGTAATCAGTAAAATCTCGTTTTATTTCTGGTTTTCATGTCTGAATTTTTCAAACTCAATGCTGCAGTATCTGATGTCCTGTTGCCACTTAAGCAGACAGGATATTTAGGGTAGCTATTTCATAGTATAAGAAATGCATTTATAACAGCTGAAGAGCTATTGCCGTACTCAGAGCTATGTTTATCTATGAAGTAATTTATTGCTGTAGGAGGACTAGGAAATTGAATACATAAATATCTGAGTGGATAAGATTAATAAACTGTAGTAAAAAACACTTTTTTCTACTGTTTTCTCTAACGTTTCTCTACTGTTCTGAAATTGTTGCTCATCTTTTCTCCTGTTCTCTATATTTGCACTGGTGAAGGAGAAGGAAGGGAAATGAGAAGAGGAAGTTTTTCCAGGCCTGTGGGGTGTTAGCAGATAACCTGCATGTTGTGAGTTACAACTGTTTAATTATTTAGTCAGAACACATTATGCACTTATATTTAGAACAGTCAGTAGTAATATCTTCTAAATGAAACCTAGCTCTGATAGACTGAGTTTCAGCCAAAACCAAACATTTGTCAGTGATACCAACAAATTAAAAGGACCTTTAATATAGATATTCTTAATTGTGTTTTACTACATTTATCAGAGATGAGTCTTAGTGTGCATTTTTTATTAAAAACTTCACCTAGGCATAAAATAAATCTCAGATGAGAAAAACTATTTGTAAAGTTTAATTATAGTCCAAAGCTATATTAAATGTTTTGGCACTGATATACTAGTCTAGAATTTTGCACTTACAAAAACTTTGTAGGTTGATCTCACACCTGAC
This sequence comes from Apus apus, assembly GCF_020740795.1. NCBI lineage: Eukaryota > Metazoa > Chordata > Aves > Apodiformes > Apodidae > Apus > Apus apus. The sequence goes on along the minus strand of NC_067285.1, from coordinate 55,801,249 downwards.
GTTTGTTCTGGGTTGCTAATCCTGATTTTTATTGCCTGGTTGTCATAACAATGTCCTTAAAGATTTTGATGTAGTGTTTTCAGTTGTCTATGGATTCTGTTTTATTCTGTGTCTTATTTCCTGGATGACACTTGACTTGATTGGCATTTTGAATCTTCCTCTGAGTAGAATACACAGTTTTAAAGTGAGTTGATTCTCTCTGTCTCTTATCTTAACCATAACTAAAAGCCACATGTTGGGTATTACAATATTTTGTATACATAAAAAAATAATAATTCATGTATAATGAAGGAAGGGCTCCAAGAGGTGCATATCTAGGTACCTAATGAATGTTCAGGAAAATATATAAAAAAATTTTAAAACTTATTGTAGGTTATGAGAACTGCAGTTTTGATCAGAAATAATACCCTTATTCATGGCTGCACTCTGTCATTCAGAATGCTAAACTCCTGGAGAAGTAAGTTCTTCTTTCTGCTTCCTCCAAGGAGTATTTGTATTCAACATGTGGAACTGCATGTGGCAGCACTGGCACAAAACTTCAATTGAATTACTTGACTTACATTTTGATCCCAGATACGTTCTCACATCTCGTATGTACTTTTAGTTTGAAACCATTAGCATTTTATTAGGCTATTTTAACAAAAGCATCAGGGCTCCAGTTGAAATTAACATCTTCCTTTAAAGAAATCCAGGCTTTGACAGTCCAAACCCAACCATCTTTACAAAATTGTGTAGTCCAGGGGTGTTGCTGACACCTTCTTAAGATAATTACCAGTGTGTATCTGTTGCTCATTGATCCATATTTTCCAGATAATTCTCTCCAGGTTCTCTGCAATTTTCAAAGTTACCCTTGGAGTAAGAGACCTGAAAGTAGGCAGTGAACTTTGGTTCCACACAGCTTTCTGCCCAACAGCTGCTGCTTCTTTTCAGTGCTGAAGTTGGTGGAGTTGCAATGCTGCATAAAGGCAAAAGGTGTTCTCTGCAGCAGCAAAATCTAAACTCATCTGTGTTAGTATGAACTTCCTTGTCCATGGGGCTTAAATTTAATCCTTTCTTCTACTTGAGTGTTTCCTAGGCCATAGCTTTTCTATTTGGAGCCCCTCTAAGAGGCTGCCAACAGGAAGGTTGGAACAGCCTAGAAGAAACAATCTGAACTGCAGTTGAAGATTATTCAATATCTTGATGTTTCTGGATTTGTGGGTGGGATTTAAAAGGAATGATTATTTCATTTGTGTTCTGGGTGTTTTTTCATAAGAGGTTTACTCTTTTGCAAATCAGTATAATTGAGAGAGAATGTGTATACATTAATTTATTATTTTTGAGTGCTGTTAGGTCTGTACTCCTGTATTATGCTCTAGTAGTAAGCCTCCCTGACAACACTTTTCTCATTAAATTAGTTTGTTGGTTGTTGGTTGTTGTTTTACTTCACCAGGACTACTGATTGCTCACTGCAAAAATTGATACTCACGCCTGTTGGCTGAGGAGACCTTGCAAGCTACTCATGGCTCAAAACAAATGAAAAAAACCCAGTGTCTGTCTGTGCCTGTACACACGTCTGTTTGCATGCAGAAAGCAAGGTAGTGGAAAAGAAAGAAGTTTGGGTTGTATTCCCCATCTTGGCAGGGTTTTGAACTTGGCAATGAAGCTGATGAATGCATCTAACTGCTTTTGTATACTATTTTTATAGACTTGTTGTCTGCCCCTGTGTATTACAGTGACACAGTTTCCCAAAGCAGACAGCCTTGTTTGGGTCAACTACCTCTCAGAGGAAGAGGCAGTGAGGTGTGTATGGGCAATGAGAATTTTGGTCTGACTTCTTAAAGAGGTTGGATTATTTTAATCCTACACTCACCTGGTTTTTTCCTTGCCCTAACTCAAAATGGGTTTGAACCTTATTTATAAATGTATTTCTTCCTCTTCCTTCCTTTTAAGAACTAGAGTAGAAATTGGGAGCCTGAATACCTTCAGAAACATGGTACTCAAGCTAAAACGGGCAGTTGTACTGATGCATGTGGAGAATAAGAGAAGGCTGAGAAAAGCAGTGGTTCTGTTTCCTCCTTTCCAATTTTATTTTAATTTTCTGTTCACAAATACTGTAGTGCAGCATCTTAATGAAAGTGCAGTGAGATTGCCAGAGGAATAGAAGCCATCTCTTTCCTTCTTGTACCTCCATTAGAAGACAAGTCATGATGGGAGGCTGGGGCAGAAGGCAAGTCCTTCTGCCCCCAGCCAGTGAGAAGTAATAGCTAGAAGCCAGGCTCCCACCCTTCCACCTTCCACCCAGCAGCCATGGGGCTCGGCTCTTGATGGCAGCTTCAGCTGGGATGAGACTTCCAGTGCCTTCCCTGTGCAAAAAGAGGAAACACAGTCAAAGAAGCAGAGCTAATCTGTGGGCAGCTTGCTGTCCCTGACTATCTGTATAATATGGGAGATGGGAAAGGTGGTGAGGTTTGGGGGATTACTGTTGTGTTTTCATTTTAAATGCTTGAGTGAATGCTTTCTGAATCCCATGGTACATCTATAGCCAAAATTTAATTTTGGCATTTTCTTGAGAATAATTTGTCTTTAATTTTGAATATTTCCACCAGTTTTTCTTGTGAGTATATAATAAATGAAGGACTGTCTAAAGGACCCTTGGTTTTTGAAAGAAATTCTGTGAATATCATTAAAGGAGTCCACATTTCATTTAAATGGATGATCAATAGGTTAAAGAAGTGCTGTTTGACCATCCAGTTGCCTAGTAAACAGGAAGATCTCTCCCTGGTAATCTCATCAGTGAGCTGGAGTAGGACCTTCCATCCATTTTCAGCACAATTAGTTTCTTCTGTGTATATTATGTCAATTTTATTGCTACAAAGGACCAAGGGGAAAAACAGGTTTAGAAGTCTGTCTTAAATTGCAAAAAACCCCATTAAATCAGGATTAGGACTGAAAGCACATCCTTAATTTATTTCATCATGCCTGTATATTACAGCTGCATGTTGGCACTTAGACGTGCGTTGATGCTTAGGTGCAGACAGGAGGAGGAACTGTAGGACTGCTGTTTCAGCCTTCACTCAGTCTCTACTGGCTTAAAGAACTGTAGGCAGTTTATGAACCACCTTTGAATAATATTGTGTCTGAAGTGCCCCAGGAGAGTGAAGTTTGACAAGCTATTGTACAAGTGAGTAGCCTTCTGCTTATCTCCATCTGCTGTCACTAGAGAGCATGGGAACAGGCCTGTCCTGCTGTCTCTGTCCTATCTGTACATGCACACAAGGTATATTTCACTAGCTTTGTACCTGGCTAACAGGCTGGACGCAGAAGTGTGTGTGAACTGTTCTGCCAAGTTCCAGAGTTGCACTTTATTGGTTGGGCTTTGCTTTACTTACCTGTTTCACTAGCTGTGAAGGCAGGTTTGCAAGGCAGCCAAATGTCATTGTGCTTCATATTGAATTGTCATTTAAGTATGAAGAAACTTTTTATTTGTTCCACTGCTGTAATTGATCACTCTGTTTGTTTGTTTTCTGAGTGCCATGGCCATGGATTATAGTTTTGTTTTAAAGCCAGGAGACAGATGAATGGCAGGACTTCAAATAGGAGGAAAGGATTTTGGAGGTTTACCTCTTTAGCAGAATTTTTCAAGTTACATAATTGGACTGTGTGGATATCTAAGAAGAAGAGATTAGACAGAAGTAGGATTTGTTAAAACCATACATTAAAAATACATGAAAGTCAGTCAGTTGTTAGGGTGAAGTAGTCAGACATCCAGGAAATCTTTGAAAACTGGAGATTATCTATTGCTCCCATAAAGAAAGCATGTCAAGGAGAACAAGATTAATGAGATGCTTTTAAGTGTCATTGCCAATAGAGTGTTCTTGTTAAACAAGTAATGATACCAGAGTCTATTTGTCTGGTTCTCTCTACCTGTGTAAATCACTCTGATCCTTCTAAATGAGGCTGATTTAAAGAAGAGCATTGTCATTGTCCACATGTAAGAGATTACAGAGAAGACAGTGGGATCAGTTACATGTCTCGGGTTTTTGAGTTTGCTGTGAGAAAATGGAAAAGGAGGAGAAGGGCTTCTGATTTTTTGGGCAGTGAAAAAGGGAAAGCGTCTTCACTTATGCAAATAGGCACACACTGTACATTGTTCCCTACAAATGTTTCCTCTTTTGATTTGGAAGTGTGATGTTAACTAACAACAATGAACTATAATTTATTAGTAATAAAAATTGCTGAAAAAACTACTTCAGTTCAAAGATGACGTGCAGTCGTTCTCTGAGGATGAGAAAATAAAAATACTTCATTTTAAACAATGTTGTCTTTGCAGCAGAATACTTTATATCACATTATCATACCTCCAAACTTACAGGTTACATTGATCACATCTATGTAATCTGTAAGTCAAATTCTAGTTATCTTCTTTTTTTGGCTTACCTGTTTATTTTTCCCATTGATAGTTTGTAGAGGAACACCACTGTATTGTTGTTATGCGATGGTATCAATTTCCATTCAAAGGCCAACTTTATTTCAAACAATGTGCAGTGTACTGGAGCTGGATCTAAACTTCAACACGTTAATATGTAAAGACAATTCAACCCCCCTAAGATATATTCAGAAAAACATTATGTATAAGCAATTATAGATAATTTTTTTTTCTGGGTAATTTTGGTGGCCTTTCTTGCCTTGGAACCAATGACAAGATTCTTGAGAGCTGGAGGCTTTATTTTCTGAACTGTTGGTGGCATCACGGGGTGGATTGGCCCTGGGAGGGCGCTGCAGCTGATTTGTACCTGTGTCTGCTCTGGTTCATCTTCCCCTGTTGAAGATCTGAGTAATATTACTGGCTTCAAATGGGTGAGAGCAGGTCAGTCAGTAAAGTCCAGTAAGAGGCAAACTGTGAGGGAATTTGGGGGAGAAAAGTTGCAAGAATTCATGTTAGTGGGGAGGAAAAGCCAAACTATTTAGACACCCCTAAACCCTATAGTTCCTCCTCCATTAATGTGTCTCAAGAGGGGCTCAAAGGAGGTTTGCAGTGACCTGACACCCCCTTCATTGCGATACAAAGATGAGGAGGCAACTAGTCAGAAACATAGGCAAGGTAGAAATCCCTGCATTTTTTAAATCTTAGCGTTTTAGAGTCTCACAGACAAATGTCATCCTTTAGATTCTAAATGTTCTTGTAGAAATGCTAGATACAGAGCTACAGGGACAAAAGAGTTCTCTTACAGATAGTAAATGAGTTTTTCCACTAATTAGATGAAATTGATTCTATTGAGAAATATTTGTTGAACTTGATGCTGAGACAATACAAAAAAACCCCACATTGTTTTAAATATAAGTAATATTTAAAAACATTCTGTATTACATTTGTTGATCAAAGCCATTGTTAATTATAAAATACGTTAACAAGATAGATTTTTCTTTAAGATCTTCCAAAGCAAAAAAGCACAGTGTGCAAGGTATTTGCTAATTGTTAATAAGCACCTAAGGTTAATCCCAAGGGCACTGGCTTCTCTCAGTCACTTACTTATGTCCAGGAAATATCCTTTGCTCCAATTAATGTTTGGTGCACTCAGTTGAAAGTATCATATTATTCCATAGCAGACAGAGCAAAAACTGACAAAGCCAATAGCCAGCTGTAAGCTTCCTGCTACTACCAAAATGTCATAAATGGCATCTCATTTCATGGTAGATTTTTCAATTACAACCTAGTTGAAAAAAGAAAGTGAATGTTTATTGAGACCTAGAAATGCATTTTATTTGCTTTATAGGTTTTGTTTAAATGGGGTTTTTGCCCTGAACATCATAATGAACTTGGTTTGCTAAAACACTTTAGATAGGAATTCCAAGCTCTTTTGATGCCTTTGTTAGTTTGTATATAACCATTAAAAAAAAAAAATGGGTAAAGTGTGAGCTTTTAACCCATATTAATTGTGGTTTTTTTCATGCCTTCTCAGAAAAATTAATCCATGAGAAATTACAAATCCTACCTACCAAACTACTGAGGCACAAATTCATATATATATATATATATACATGCAAAAGATTATGTCCAACCCTGTGTTCTTAAAGAAAATTTTTTTCACTTAAGAAAAGCTTGTAGAAAATCATAACATCAACATAAGTGTGTAGTCTTCACTGTAAAGATGTGTGGAACCAGTGAGGTATATGAGCACTACAATGTCTGTTATTATGGGATAAAAAAAAGACCATGAAGCATGCATTTAAGATTAAGGAATTCAAGCCCATATCCTGGAAAGGAGGCAGACCCAGAGCATAACTTAGTGTAAGTTTTCAAGTGTGATTAGTAGGTTAATGCAAATGTTGGATGTATATCCAAAACAGTAACTAACAGAACTAGGAAGATGATCCTACCTTTTTGTAGTTTTGGTAATGACAGTGCAGATTCCTCATATTTATTGTAGTAAGTAAGGCATTAAATTTGGGGAAAGTTTAGAAAGCAGAGAGTGTAAAGGATTTGAGAAAATGCCATGCTTTGATATACTTTTGTTTATAGTAAACTTTATCATACTCCTAAAGTTAACTAAGTAGTTAAGATTAGAAATGTATAAGTACACCTATAATACAGCAGTGGTATTCTTCAGATGAGAACTTCTGGCCACAATAACCTCTGAGTGGTTGTTCAAATGGAACATTTAAATCATTGCCAGAGGAATGAAGTCAAAATAGCTTGCATCTTGGCTTATCAAAGCACATAATTTAATAAACTCGCCTACCTGTTGTAAATTCAATGCCGTAAATAGAGAATAATCTACAGTTTGCAAATATAACGTATGATGAGGGCTTGTACACACTGCAGCTTGAATGAATTGCTCTTCTTGTTCAGTGTTTCCAAACACACAGTTAGTGTGGGGAAAGTTTTTATGAGGGAGTTACTTCAGAGTTTTGAGGGGGAAATTGTTGTTTTGTTTTTTGGTTTTATTTAAATATAGGACTTTGATGTTTGTAGTGGGAGACTTACAATAGTGACTTTGTGATATTGTGATTATCCTGTGATCTAAAATCTCCCTTTCTACCTTCAATACAGCTACAAATTATAAAAGGTTTTGCTGTAAAGCATCTTTCTCTCAAAAGCTATAAGCTTTAAAAAAACCCCAAAAACAAGAACAAAAAAACCTCCAAATAAACACCAAAGAACACAACAAAAACCATAACCAAAGAAATTATATTGTTTCAACTAAAACCTTGTTTCTCTTCTTATTCAGCCACTGGTCTTGCAAATTCAGAGCATCAGAGCAGTTTCATGCATGTGATGACTCCATTGATTGCAGCTGCTAGGGCGAGGGGATGGGCAGAACCTTCCCCAGGTGGGAATGAAGGCTGGTGCCAATCAGCTTTGCTGAGCAGCACCTGCTCCTAACACCTGACAGGATGATCAGACCTTAAGCCAGTGATTTGCTGGAGTCACTACTTTGGAAGACAAAGCTAACTTTACAGTGTGGAAGTCTGGAAATTTCTAAAGAGCACTGGCAAGTTGGTGGAAAGGAGTGTGTGTGCCACCAGCTGTAGAGGTAGGCAGCTCTTCTTTTATGGGTTGGAGTTTTCTCTCAGTTTTTTGTATTTTAAACCTTGGGAAGGTTTATCTTACTGATAACCCAATTGAATATCTCTCAAATTAGATTTAAGTACGTTATTCCTTCCTTAGTTTCTGTTTCCTCTTACAAACAAGTTTTGTTTGTTTTCTTGTTAGAGGTGTGTTTTTAAACTGTTCAACTAGTCACACTGTTTGTGACTCCACTGAGAAATACTGGGAGGCACAGATGATATAATGCTGTTTTATAAAGGGAAAGAATGAGAAAAAGCTTTGTTGCATTCCGTTTCTCAGGAGATTGTTTTTCTGATATAAAAACCAAATTAGTTTTAGCTCCTATCACGCTGCAGCTATGCTCCTAGCTAAAACCTGCCATGATGATGGCACAGTGCAGAGTGTTATTTTGGTGCATGCTACAAAGCAGTGACTTCCTAGGCATTGAAGTCTTAGAGGACACCCTGACCAATTTCTGAACTTGGGTTAGCTTCTCTGGAACAGTTAGGGTTGTGTTGCTTGTTGTTGGAGTCTAACAGTCTCCTGTGTTGGTGCCATGAGGTTCCTTGTGTGCCCTAAGGCAGGCATCACAAACAGTTGAATCGAAAATGCCATGTGATGGTCAAACTTGCTTCAAACTAGAGCAGCCATATTCAAAAAATATATTGCCAAATAGAACAGCTGTTACTGATTTAAATTTGGTTTTAAATGAAAGCTACAATTACATGTGACTATTTAAAAAAAGTTTTAAAACATCAGCTTTCAAAGGCATAGGCTGTAAATGACAACTTCTTTTTTTCAAATTTTGTTATTCTGTGAGTGAGGGAATTCCTTCTGATTGGCCATAGTGACTGTAGGATTGTAAAAATAACTACCAGTTGGCTGGGTCCGAGTGCCTGAGGGTGTGTGAGGCTGGCAGAAGGAGAGAAACAGTAGGATATATTCTAAGCTGGTTGTAATTTTATTTACAATTCAGTGCAGTGATAGTATTTTATACCTTCTGAGAGTCTGTTAACTGTTTTAATCTTCCTTGCATATCAGGTGCCTTGTGTTTGCTGCTGTACCAGTGCACAGCCAGTTCTGCATGTTCTCCATTGATGGTGCCTACTTCTGGGCAGAGCTTTGGAAGAAAGTAGAATGTTACAGAGGCTCATGCAATGCCTGTAGTGTCTGATTCATCTCTTGCTTTATTACTGACTCACTATATATAGTCAATATACATATACTGACTACTATTTATATAATGACTATCTAGCAATGTAAGTACCGGAGAGATGGGCTGATAGATCTCCTGCCTTAGCTGGGGGCTTAGCTTTTTGCATTCCTTGCATGGTTGAGGACCAGGGGAGAAGAATTCTAACAGTTTTGTACACAGGATCTTATATGTGGTGCTTTGATCAATGAGTGGTGGTGCCCCCACCCAAGCAAAACTGCTTAAAAGAGGTTTTCTTGCTTTGATGGGAGAGCTCTTTCTTTCTCTTTTCTCTTTTTTTTTTTTTAATAATTTTAATTTTTTTTAAATGCTTTTAAATTATTTTTTTTAAATGTGTTTAATCTTACTGTGAATAGTCCTCCTTTTCACAAAGTTGCCTAGCCTTTACTTACATTGTGACAGCTCCTCTTATTAGAAGAATGATTGTATAAAATAAGTGCATGTGTGGCTAGTCAGATGTGCTCTTTGAAAGGCAAAGACAACTCTCTTCTTGGGGAGGCAGGGTGGAAAACCAAATAAAATGCAAAGCAGCATTGTTTTTTCTGTTTGCACTCTGCATCTTTCTAGTGGTGTTTGCACGACCTGTAACATGCAACAGCTAATCTGGGTGCATGAATATCCTACTGTGGACATTCATGTCAAAAAATACACATCCTGTATATGTTTTTTGGTAGATATTATAGTTTTACTTTTCTAAAAGGCTTAAGTAAGAAACTATTCTCAAAGTTGGAGCATAGAAACTACATTTTATAAGGCTCTTGCTGTTTCTTCACAGCAGTCTGGTGACCAGAGTAGGAAGAAACTGGATGCTGAGATGCCAGAAAGGGAAAAACCTTCATAAGTTGTGTTATGCTGTGTTAAGGGTAACCTGAGATTCTCCAGGGGGGTGAATTCACCTGATCTAGTCCAGCCTAGATATTATTTTCAGGTGTGGGAGACCCATAATAGAATTGCTAGAGTTGGAAGGGACCTCTAGAGATCATCTAGTCCAACTCTCCCACTGAAGCAGGATAACCTAGAGCACTTTACACAACACGGCGTCCAGGTGGGTTTTGAATATCTCTATAGATGGAGACTCCACAACCTCCCTGGGCAGTCTATTCCAGTGCTCTGAGCCCCATGTTCAAGTGCCCACTTTGCCTTTTGCCTCAGGCTGCCTGGGGAATGTGTGACACAGGTTTTCTTTTTAGCACCGTCCTCCCATGTAGTTGTGCTGCCTAGAGCCCAGGATTGAACCCGAGTCCTGCCTGGAGTCATCTGCTTCCACTGGCTTTAATGAGCGCTCTCTGCATCTGAAGTATCTACTTCATACCACTGAAGTAGTTGTCTGTGTTGAAAAGCTGTTTTTTTTTCTTTCAAATCAATGGTGTCCTTTGGAGGATAATCTCTTTGTCAAAAGAGAAAACAAGCAAAACTTACAGGTGAACCCTGGTCTACTCTTATTTACTTGCCCTATTAAGCTTGAAAAGTGGTTTTATTGCTTTTTTTCTTCTCCCGTGTAGGCTGTTTTAAGTAGCTGGTAATACTACAAGGACCTACATTCAGTTTCCTTTGTGCCAACAATTTTCTTATTTGGCATAAATGGAAACAATGCAGTAAGGAGGAGAAGACTTAACTCTAGAATCTTTTATAGATTACATATGGATAGAGGTATTTTCTGGTGGTGAAAAGGCGGATTATTTTTCAAATAGTTAGCATCAACAGTGGAGTACTCTTATTTTTTTTTGCTTACAGGGAAGCCAAACAAGTAGGAACTGTTTCTCACTTCACAGAACAGGAATCTCAGAAAAGTACTACTGTGATCTAGCAATGCACTTTCACTTTTGTTAAAGAAACGTAAGAATCTTTGTCCCAAGAAAGATGTGGATCAGATCCCTGATATTGGCATGTGCACGTGACTCCTTAGAGCAGAATGGCATCACTGAATAGGAGCCAACTAAATCCTCTTCATATTTAACATACAACAGCTAGAATTTGAAATTAGATTCTCTGATATCTATGTCAGAGCAGATAGTGCTGATAAGATGGGTAGCACCTGGTTTCATAGGTCCTAAGCAGACACATCACTACATCAGCGTAGGAGCACATCACATGCCCAAAATCCCTAGTATGTTGTTGAAGATAAACCTGTGTGGAAAAACTCTAGTACAATACAGACAAATGGTAAGTCCATTACAAGTAGAATATTGAAATGCTCGGTTTGGTTTAAATTTGTGTAAGCTACTTCCATATTTCTTCATTAAAATAAGAACAGTTTGAATAGTTGCTAAAGGACTTTGGAATCTTCAGGGACAGATTCAGCTCAGATTCCTAAATTTGTGTTACATTTAGGGAAAGAATAATAGCACTAGAATGTAACAGTGCAGAGTGAAAATGGTGGCTCTTGATTTCATTTTTCTAGGACTTCTGACCAATCCCACTGCTCTTCCTGTACATTATATGCATTTAATGCATCAGTCATAAAATATATATAAAAAAAATAACCATGCCATTTTCTCCTTCAAAATATGAGCAATGGGCACTACTTAGAGCCACCCAACTGCTTTTGGTTTTGTAAATATAGAGAGCAAGTCTCCAGAGTGACAGCAGCTTCTAACATTTGTGGGTGAGCAAAGATTTGTAAAATTACACTCTGTTCTGAATAGATATGACGAAAATTTTTCTGGTTTTGTAGCTAGGTTACTAGGTTGCAGATTTGATTAATACAAAACCAATTGATAAAATGGACCAAATCACTGTGGAAGACCAGTTATATGTAGTTCATCCTCATTTAGAATGAATTAGAGCAAAGAAGAAAACATTTGGTGTATCAGCCATTTTAACATCAGGGGAAATAGAATTTGCAATTCCTGGGTCAATACCTTTATAACTTTTTTGCATATGATTTTTTTAAAAAATCCTTTAATTTATATCCATAAATATTTGAAGTATATAATATAGTGGTGTGTTTACTTGTGGTAAAATACATGGAGTTTGCTTTAGCTTAAGCTTTCTTTGATTTCCATTGACATTACTTTCTTGTGTATTTTTCCTACCTACCCACTTTGATAGGTGGTGAGACACATTCTAAAATGGCATAGTTTCTCTTCTAATTAGGGCAACAGCTAGAGGAGCCCACACCTCTCAAATAAACCTCTATAAGCAACAAATCACAAATGTGCTCGTGTTCTACTCTGCAAACTTTTTCTCTGCTCCACACAGGGGTGAAAAGGAGGAGTTTGCCCAGGTAGATGAGGATTGGGTTAGGGATCAGTTGAGTAATCTGGACATCCATAAATCGATGGGTCCAGATGAAATGCATCCAAGGGTGCTGAGGGAGCTGGCGGAGGTCATTGCTAGGCCACTCTCCATCATCTTCGGTAAGTCATGGGTAACAGGAGAGGTGCCTGAGGACTGGAGGATAGCAAATGTCACTCCAGTCTACAAGAAGGGCAAGAAGGAGGACCCGGGTAACTATAGACCGGTCAGCCTCACCTCCATCCCTGGAAAGGTGATGGAACAACTTGTCCTTGTCACTATCTCTAGACATATCAAGGAGATGGGGGTCATCAAGAGCAGTCAACATGGTTTTATCAAGGGTAAATCATGTTTGACTAACCTCATAGCCTTCTATGAGGAAATTACTAGGTGGATAGATGATGGTAGAGCGGTGGATGTGGTCTATCTTGATTTCAGTAAAGCATTTGACACCGTCTCCCACAGCATCCTTGTAGATAAGTTGATCAAGTATGGGTTTGATGATCAGGCAGTGAGGTGGATCAAGAACTGGTTGAAAGGAAGAAGTCAGAGAGTTGTAGTCAATGGGGCAAAATCTAGTTGGAGGCCTGTGACTAGTGGAGTCGCTCAGGGGTCGGTACTGGGACCGGTGTTGTTCAACATCTTCATCAACGACCTGGATGAGGGTACAGAATGTACCCTCAGCAAGTTTGCTGATGACACCAAGCTGGGAGGAGTGGCTGACACACCAGAAGGCTGTGCTGCCATTCAGAGAGACCTAGACAGGCTGGAGAGTTGGGCAGGGAAAAACCTGATGAAGTTTAACAAGGGCAAGTGTAGAGTTTTGCATTTGGGGAAGAAAAACCCCATGTACCAGTACAGGTTGGGGGCTGACCTGCTTGAGAGCAGTGTAGGTGAAAGGGACCTGGGGGTCCTGGTAAACAGGAGGATGACCATGAGCCAGCAATGTGCCCTTGTGGCCAAGAAGGCCAGTGGCATCCTGGGGTGCATTAGAAAGGGGGTGGTTAGTCGATCGAGAGAGGTTCTCCTCCCCCTCTATTGTGCATTGGTGAGGCCACATCTGGAGTATTGTGTCCAGTTCTGGGCCCCTCAGTTCAGGAAGGACAGGGAAGTGCTTGAAAGAGTCCAGCGCAGAGCCACAAAGATGATTAAGGGAGTGGAACATCTCCCTTATGAGGAAAGGCTGAGGGAGCTGGGTCTCTTTAGCTTGGAGAAAAGGAGACTCAGGGGTGACCTTATCAATGTTTACAAATACGTAAAGGGTGCGTGTCAAGAAGATGGAGTTAAGCTTTTTTCAGTGATGACCAGTGATAGGACAAGGAGTAATGGATACAAATTGGAGCATAGGAGGTTTAAGGTGAATATCAGAAAAAAATTTTTTACCGTGAGAGTGACAGAGCACTGGAACAGGCTGCCCAGAGAGGTTGTGGAGTCTTCTTCACTGGAGACATTCAAGACCCGCCTGGATGCATTCCTGTGTGTTGTACTCTAGGTGACCCTGCTCTGGCAGGGGGGTTGAACTAGATGATCTTTTGAGGTCCCTTCCAACCCCTATGATTCTATGATTCTAAGGCAGCTTCTTGGTGTGTGTGAAAGGGTTAAAACTTTCTAGCCATTTGCTTGGAGTGCAGTGGGCTGCTTGCATAAAAGGCTGGCTAGTCTACCTGAACAGAACTCTGTGGGCAGCTATTGACTCTGTAATCCTTTCTGATGTTGGTAGGGCTCATGTGAACAACCTCATTGACCTTTTCATAGTTGCTCTACAGAGTTCTAAGAGATATTAAGAAGAAATGGACTAGCCTATTAATTTCAAAGAACCCAATGCACAGTTTGGGATTTACCTGTTTCAGACAGAAGGAAGACTTTAGGCAGTGTAGTATTAGATACATTAGCAACCTAGCCTATCTGGGCAGAAGTTTTTCTTTGTATCTTCTACAACATCAGGAAATGTCACCTGCAGGATGAAGGAGAAAGGGAAACCTGTGCCATACACCTGGAAAACTTGCCTAGGTAGCTATTTGGCCACCAGAAATCAAATACAGATGAAGTGTGTGTGCACTTAAATGTTTTTGAACTTTAGTGAGAAGAATAAAAGGCTACTTTCTGTTTCTGTACTTCTTCAAAGGTGCCTGTAACTGCTGTGCTCTCACTGCATTTGTATATAAGTACAGTTTTAAAAGGTGGCCATTGTCAACATATATATTTATGGAAGTGTGAATGTATGAAATAGCACTGTCTAGTCTTTGGTTACAATCTTGGCTACTTTCTTTCTCTTAATTGATGTATAAGACAATATCTGTTTCTGCTTTGGACTACCATGCGTGGTTAGATAATTTATCCCTTATTTTCATGGATAGTCACTGAATATGAGTTTCTAATTACAGTAAACTGATTTGCAAAACACATTGGTTCAAAATATGCTTCTCCCAATACAGCTGCCTAGTTCTGCTTTTGTGTTCTGGTGCAATTACTGTGAGATCCATGAGATGGTAACTTTCTTGGAGAGAACAGGAAGATTTGTTTTCATTGTTGTTCCAAGCCTGTACTAATTAGGCAATGTGGGAAAGCATTTAAAGACAATTGCTGCTCCTACTCACTGGGCACAGTAGTGTGTGCAGAAGCACATCATTTTAGGTGACTGCCTTTCTATTTTTTTCTGCAGAACCTGTCTCTAAGGAGGGACTGGGCAGAACTGCCCAAGAGCATACATGGAGCCTGTAACCCCACAGCAAAGACTTGTTTCCCGCTCTCCTTGTGGTAAATACCATTTTGTTTGGGTAGAATGCTTTGGATCTGACACTAACATTTAAAATTACACAAGTAAATAAGTTGGTCTTTTCAAAGTCCATAACTGTTTGCAAGCCTTGTTGGTGTGCCCTAGAATGCTACTGCAGATTGTCAAAGGGACAGCAAAGCCTTGTGCACAGGGGAGCTTTCTTGATGTTTGTATGTCACTGCTCAATTGTTCCATCTTGTCAATCAAACCCAATGAAACCACTGGCTCCATCGAAGGGGAGAGTTATGGTGTGAAATGTCTATTGGAGCATTCCATGGGGAGCTCCTGGATGTCATTTGTGCTCTGCAGCTGCAAGATGGAGAGGGTCTTAAGAAGTCCTGAGAGTGGCAGCTGCTGCATTGATTTTTCCCTGTTGAAATGGAATAGACCATTCTATAAATTGAAGAGTATTCAATCATTTTCAATACCAAATTGTTACCTGTTTTTTTTTTTTTCATCTGACTAAGAACTAAGAAATCTGTGAGGAAAATAATATCATGGATGGACTACTATAAGAAAGTAGTCCTGTGTTTATCTTCAGTTGGTCTGACACTTTGCTAAGGAAACTTCATATTGATGTTTGTGACTGTTTTGTAATAGTTACAAAGTTCTTCATTAGTAACTATTTTTACAGTAATATGAAAAATTGTTACATGAACATCATGAAGCCATCATATGCACTTGCACAATGTTGGAAGATTCTCAATTCTAAGTGAAGACTGACCATTCACAGATGTCCTTAAAGCTTCAGAGGGAGCTCTCTTGAATTTAAATATCTTTAAATATGTGGATTTAAATATGTCCTCATAGTAATATTGTGATTTAACTCTAAAATAATTTTACATTAAAAACTTTTGACTTTTGCATTTATTTGCTTTTATATGTATGACATCTGCTCATCTAGAGTGAACAAGTGTGCAAACCTCCAGTATCCCTTAATATTTGGCTGATTTTGAGTTGAATATGTTAGTCCTGCTGTTCTGTCACAGTTTATGTAGCCTCTTGGATACTTTTGTTTCCCTCTATTTATTTAAAAAGTGAAGTCATTACACTGCTACAACAGACACTCTTAAGCATCTGCTGAATCTCCAGTTGTGGAACCCTAACTTGTTTTAAGTGAAACACAGATCCATATACATTAAAAACTATACAAATTGATTTGATCTTTGTTAGGTGTTTTGCAATCTTTTTTCCTTTTGCTACTGACCCTAGCAGGTCTTTCTCTAAAAAAGGTGCAAAACTGGATAGCTCTGGGTACATACTGAAGTTCCTAAGACTCCCCAGCTATTCCTCCTTATCTTGACAAGACTTCAGCCAGTGCATAAATCAGATGGAAATTTATTAGGACCTATGAAAGAGTTTTTAGACACTTAAAAAACACCAAACAGACAAAAAACCAAAATTCCTTGAAAGTGTATGCTTTATATGGGAATTTGTGACAGCTGTCCTTCTGACTGTTGGTTGTTCATCTGCACAGCCAAAACAGCTGGATTCTAGCAGCTGTTTATCTAGAGGCTTTCTTCTCTGCTGGGTGGATATGTACCATGAATGTAGGGAAGGCTCTTCAGTGATAGTTTCTGCTCCAAAAGTTCTCCCTCTGCTTTGTTAAACTTGTATGAGTATTTCTAAAGGGGTTTAGAATACAGCAGAAGAAAGGATTTCAGTAGTGCAATCCTAATACCTTAGCCTGAAATTGAGTTTGTAACCAACCTGGTTGTAGTTCTTGAGTTTCCAAGGTCTACAATGTTGCCAACCCGAAGTTCCATAAAGCTGCTGAGTTTTAGAAATTAATACAAGTGTACACACATAACTGAGCAGGACAACTGTTCCCAGTAGAGAGCATTGCAGAAGGTACATCAGAAGCACTTAAACATCTTTTACCAGAACAGGTACATATATTTCATAGCATGAGATCTTGCAGATCCAGTCTATTTTCTTCTTAGGTACTTGGTCCTCTGTGAGCTATGAAGTGCAGCAAGCCTGTTGCCTGGAAGTTCAGGCACATGCTTGCCTTCATTCATTCATCCAGTCAAATCCTATGGCATCATACAGTATAGCTTAGTATGTCCTAACATCATGTAATGCCACATGATAGAGTTTTTTTTCTCTTCTCCTGAGAAGAAACACAACTAGTGTTGGGACTACATTAATTTATTTGTGGGGAATAGGGGATGAAGGTGAAAGGAGGGCAAAGTCCTGTAGGAAATTCAAATGTGGCATGCATATGAATGCAAGTACGCATGCTGAAACCCTGGCTTTGCAGTGGCAGGGATTGGTGCACTACTCACAGCCTCCAAACAGAGGTGTTTGCCTGCTGCATGGGCAGAAGAAAGGTAAATCATACCACAAAAGCTCTCCTAAGATACGGGGCAGGGTCCTGATGCATCCAAACCAGGGCATCTCATCTGTACAAGGTAGAGGTTTTTTTAAAGGTAGCCCTTGCTGGCTTCTATTGTTATAAAAAGCATGTTAAGTGAAATTAGCAGTAGGATGCTCAGACTCAAAAAGCAGTGTTTGAAACTGCTACTATGGAATTAAGATCTAACTGCTTCCAGGGTGGGGGATGGATGTCCAATTTGGGCACTGCTGCATCTCATACTGCCATTCATAAACAAATATATTAAAAACAAAGCAGATGTAGTTATGCACCTAGTAAAATAGATACATTCATTAGGTTAATCAAATTACATGTTTTAATGCTTTATTTTTTTCAGATTCATTTATGTTTTCTGATTTGAGTACCTTCAGGAGTTCCTTCCAACTGATGTCTCCAGATCAATTCAGTGAAGCACTTCCTCTTACCTGACTTCAAGATGCAATATACAAAAAGATGGACTAACACTAGTAGGTGAGTATTCTCTTGGGTTTTGGTGTTTTGTTTTTAAAATTTGAAATGAAGTTAGGTGGAACAACTGTTCCAAACCACTGAAAGTTCCAGACAGCAAGACTGGATGCTTAAATGGGGGTAAGCTGGAGCCGTACAACTAATGGTGAATTCAGAGGCAACTGGGCAATAAGTGCTAAGGTAAGCAAAACTATCTGTCTACTCTTGTATTTCTGTGTACTTCCACACACCTGAACTTATGCTTGTTTAAACTCATTTATAATGATAATTGTTAAGTGTGAGAAATAACCTAACCATCAGAAAGAGGTTTTGGAAGTCGTATTGTCTGTTCTTAATATGCTCACACATCACTTAAGTAGCAAGTATTCACTCAAACATCCTTATGGTTACAATTTTATGTGTATTTGTGTGACTGTGATAAAGGATCTTGGTGTGATGACTAAGAGTAGTTCTGTGGAAAATCTCTCTGCTGTTTTGAGCTGCAGGTCATAATTTCCATGGTAATTGGCTCTGAAATCTTAACCCCAACACAGCAGAGAGTTGCAACAGTGAACTGTCAGATTGGCTCAGTGAATGTAGAGCAGAAATGTTCTTGAGCCTAATTTGGGATTAGGAGTATTAATAAGATTTATAGAACATAGAGGGAAAATGAGCAGCTTCCATTTTTTTTTAGTTGTAGGTATCAAGCGTCGATGTTTTATTGACTGTCTGATCTCTAACATTAGTCATAACTTGCTTTGGGATGGGAATACAGTGGGGGTTTTTTAACTGGAATATGAGTATAGGAAGGAAGCTGCTCAGTTACGTTGGAGGCACTAGGAAGCTACTTGAGCAAGTAAAACTTCGGTTTTGATTAACAGTTCTTTGAACTTTATTCTAAGTATCTTATATAGCTAATAGCCCATCAAAGTGAACTGAGAGGTGATTGAAGGATTTAGAGGACTGTGAGGTTCTAAGACCTGGAAAAACAAAGTCCTTTTCTATAAATACATATTAAAGCATTTTAACATATTATGAGCACCTATGTCTATATGCTTATAGAACTGGGCTTCCAGGATGTAAGAAAGATGTAATGTTTTAAAAGCCAGTGAAACCAAAATAGGAGAAAATGCTTCTTGTGCTGTGCAAAAAATCAAGAATAGGTATGAGCAGTTGGAACCATTGCATGTGGTTTGGATTTAGTTTGTCAACAGTCTAATGTCAAGTTTACATAACTTAAAAAAATACCTAATCTACTCTTTTTTTTTTTTGTAATTCAAATAGTGGCATACATTCATAGCTCTGATAAATTACACTACCTCACAGCAAATGGAGACAGAAGCAGGTTGAGCACAAATACATGGAAAAGCAATTCCTCAACTTTTCCTACCCAACACATTCTTGAGATAATAATTGTAAATTAACACATTTTTCATTCCACTTATTTTAATGGGAACATTTACTTACATTCCAGGGAACTTGATGGGAACAGCATACAATCTTTGAGTTTTACAGAGACCATGTGTACTGGAACTGTTCCTTACAGAACAAATTCCTAGGTTTGATTAAGGATGGGAGAAATAAAAACTTTGTGAACTTTGCAAGCTTGTGTATGCATGTAGATGTAGATGCTGGTTTCAGTGGGTGACTTGGGTTAATGGTTGCAAGGTTCTTCCAAAGAACAGAACTTGGCATAATGGGCTTTGAACCGATCAAGAACAGAAACCCTATTTTTATCTGTGATTATTCAGCAATTTCTTTGTTACTGATTAGTCCAGATGCATTTGCCCTGAAATATTCTGTTGGCTTGAGGAAAATAAGCAGGACATATTTAGGTTTCTGGAAGGACAAGTCCCAGTAAAAGTTCATTAGTTTCAGCCACACCAAGGGCTTAGTCCTCCCTCCAGAGAACACTTCCACAGAGCACAGAACTGCTGTCTAATGTATGTGGAAAGTCATGTATGAGAATGTTCTTATGCTTAAAAAAAACCCCAACAAACACCATTTATAAACTAAGAGCAAATTGTTTAAATCTTGCACTAAACTGGATAGGTGGACTTGGTCTCCCTATGCACTTTATTTTCAAATATGTGTCAATATTAATAAAGATACTAGAACACATGCAAAACACTTGAGAATGAAAAGTCCAATCCTATTTTATGGTAGTTAATAGAGTGTAAGCAATTAATATTAATGCACAATGGGATTCAGTTAAGTTGCTGATATTTTTCGAAGAAACTGGTAAAAAAAAAAATCATGATCAGTAAACAATGCTGTAAGTAACTTGCCCCTTTAATGACATAGGGGCATGTCCAAAACATTAAAAAGCGAAGTAGTATTCCAACAGAAACCTTTTTTTTTTTTTTTTTAATCTAGTAGCGTTTTTATTGGCTGTCCTCAGCTTAACAGCCTGAATGAGGACTGAGTTAAACTGAGCCGGAATGGTCCCAAGCAAAGTAGAAACTGCCTCGGCTGCGTTCGTTTTTCTAGCTGTGAGAAATGGGTTAGCATTTAAGCCAACACCCTAAAGTCAGCGTGGGTTTGCTGATTTCCCCCTTCCCCTGCACCTAGCATGCCGGTTTTGGGGGCTGACACGGAGACAACTTCTGTTTGTAAGAAAATATGAAATATCAATAGCCCCTTTTAGAGGACGGAGGTCGTGTTTCCTTTGAAATTCTACATCTGCTCCTCTCCACACTGAATTCCGCTTCCCCCTCAAGAGGAAACCTGTATTTCGGGTTTTCAGCTGAATGGCTGGCGGGCAGACACTTGCAGCAGCCCCTGCGGGCTGCTCCGCTGTCCCTGCGGGGAAAGGCTCGGCCCAGCTGCCGCCAGCCGCCTTGGGTGCCTGCTCCCCTCTTCTCCTTACATCTGCCCCGCTCCGCCTCCCTGCTTCCGCTCTCCTGCCTCATCTGCCTCTCCTTATTTTCCGCCCTTCATCTCGTTGCGTCCTCTCGCCGTCGCAGCGCTCGAGGGAGAGATGCTGCGGCCGCGTCTCCGCCAGGCGGGGGTCCGGAGGCAGGGGCGGCCCCCCTGCGGCTCGGCAGCCCGCACCGGGACGCGGCTCGCTTGTGCTTCTCGCCAGCCCGAGCCCGCACCTTGCCGCCGCGCCTAATATACAGTCACCCCCAGACCCCGAGCCTCCGGCGGGGCCAGTGGCCCCCGCCCCAGCACTGGGGAAGGGCTCTCCATCCCCTAACCCCCTTCCTCGCTGTCCCCGGTCCTTTAGTAGCCACCGCGGGGCGCGGGTAGCGCACAGCGCCGGGCGCCCCGCAGCAGCGGGGCTATGGCCGGGGGGCTTCTGGCCGCGGCGCTGCTGCTGCTCGGGCTCCTGAGTGGAGCCGAGTCCCTGGTGGATCCCGATGCCTCTGCTGTCTTGGTGTCGACGCAGGGACTGCGTGTCCCTCTCGGCCGCTCCGTCTGGCTGGATCCGGCGGCGGACCTGGTGCTGCGGGTGCGGCCGGGGGACAGGTGCACCGTGCGGTGCTGGGGAGCGGGCCGGCCCTGCAGCCCGCCGGATCCCTCCATCCCCAGCACTTCCCCTGCGCGTTCTTCCCCGGGCAGGTCACCTACACCCACTTTGGGGCCCGCAGCCCCGGCCAGTATCGCCTGCACCTCCAGCTCCGTTACCACTCGCCTCGCCGGACCCTCCTCGTGCCTTTCACGCTGGAAGTGGAGGTACTCTTCCAGCAGCTGCGCCTGCCCAGCCGCAACCTGCCTCTCGTCGTGGAGGAGCTGCGGGGTTCAGCGCCCCCCTGGACGGCAAGGCGCTGGGCTGCCTCGAGGGCGAGCCCGGCCGGCACTGCCACCTCACCCTCCTGCCCCCCGAGGCTGCCGGCGCCGGCCCCTGCCCGCCTGCGGGCGGCTTCTGGACGCCGAGCGGCGGCCCTTGCCCGCCGGCTACAGCGGAGGCTGCTCCTCCGTGCTTCAAGCGGGGATCCGCTATCAGCATACGGCGGCCACCGCCTCCCCCGGCCGGGACCGCATCCTGGCGCAGGTGTCTGTGCCTGCCTCCCGCCCGGAGCAGCGGGACTACTTCAAGTGCTGGTACGGATCCACAAAGGGGCCGACAACACACCGCCTAAGCCCAGCTTCCTGGCGCTGCTTATGATGGAAGTGGACCAGTTTGTGCTCACAGCCCTCACCTTGGATATGCTGGCTGCTGAGGACCTGGAGACTCCCCGGGATCTCCTGATTTGCAGCATCATCTCTGCCTGGCCCAGTGACCCACGGCAGCAAGGCTTCCTGCTCAGCACTGGTGGTCCCAGCCGCCCCCTAATTTTCTTCCCACAGCAGGAGGTGAAGGAGCTGAAAATTGCCTACCAGCCTCCTATCCGGGACTCAGACCAGGAATGGATTTTCCAGGTAGAAATGGAAGTGATGGACTCTGATGATGGATCCTCAGAGCCTTTTGCCTTCACGATCCTGGTAAAGCCCATGAACACAGTGACCCCTTGGCCACTTTTAGTTGTGTGGCTGGTCCACAACTGATGCTATTTGAGGGCCAGTCATGGCCCCTGTCTGGCAACCTGGAGATCAGTGATGAGGACAATCGGAAAGAGGTGAAGGTCTGGGTCACACACACAGGGCCTGCGATATGGGAAGCTCAAGTCACTGGGTGTACCACCCAGCCAGAAGTACTTCAGTGCTGCAGAGCTAGCAGCAGGGCAGGTGATTTACCAGCATGATGGCAGTGAGCACAGCTACAGTGACAATATTATTTTCCGCATGGCAGATGGGCAGCACCAGGTTGAGTTTCTGTACCCCATCGCTGGTGCTCCTGGGGATGATCAGCCACCGTTGCTAAATGCAAATACAGGGCTTATGCTGAGTGGGCATCAGACTGTCCAGATCTCACCTTTTGTCCTCAGTGCCGCAAACGTTGACTCTGATGATACTTCTTTCTCCCCTGGCATTTTGTGGAGGATGGACATGTGTATGAGAGGGTGGTGAATGAATGGCTGCAGCAGGACGTCCTTGATGGGAAGTTGTTCTTCAGGCACACAGGATCTCACAGCACCAGCCCAGTGATGGGCTGCATTGTATTCCAGCTGCAGGATGACAGCCCTAACCAGTCAGGGGAGCACGTGTTCACTGTTAAAAGTCCAACCAGTAGACAACCTGCCACCTGCACTGTACCCGGGTACCAGCCTGCAGATGACAGTGCAGGAATACCAGATGACTGTCTTGAAGAAGCGCTGTTTACAGTACACTGACCTGGACGCAGATGACAGAGAGCTGCAGTACACTTTATTGACACCCCAACTGACACAGATGAGAACCACCCTGTGGTCACTGGAGAGATTGTGTTGGCTGACAGTCCTTAGACATCCATTACACATTTCACTCAAGCACAGGTCAGAAAGTGCCATGAACACATAGGAACACGAAGTAGGCTATTTTATTAATTTTAATGTATAATGTTACAATTAATTCAAACTGCTATGACAAGTTGTGAACTGTTGGTGGGATATTCTGTTGTCACAATGCTGTTTGTTCAGTGGCCTTTATGGAGGACTGTTGGCTGTGACAGTCAGTCCCTTGTTGTCAGCTGAGTGTGTTAGAAAAATTCAGCTGTGCAAGGCGGAGGATGGATGGTTTTGAAATAATGACCAACTACTGAACCAAAAGAGAAAATTTACGTTAACCTTTGTTAAATAAGGAGAGTTCAGTTGATCTAGATCATGGGTGAGAAATTCCAAGATAGGTTGGGTAAGTCCTTTTTGGTTTCATTTATATATAAACACTTACTTGTTTTGCATAGATTGTTAGTTTTAAGGGCTTCAGTGGACCAATGATTATTTATGTCAATTATATATGTGTATATGTTGCAGGTTTTTTTGCATATTTGTTTGATGACTCTTATTTTTAAATCTGTTTTATTCTGTTGGCGTATTGTGTTTTTTTCCTGTTGGCTGCAATATTTTTCTCTAATCATCCATGTGAATTATTTTCACTGAGAATTCATCAAAATTTTGCACAAGTTCTTCTTAATTAAAGGCAAACAGGAAGATGTGTAAAATAAGCTTGTAATTCAGTTAAATAATGTCTGTGTAAGGATCTTCGTTTGCAATAATATCTGTGAACTTCCTGACTAGTCTGATATAATCCTGAATACATAGACTGTGTCAGAATAGTATTCTAATGCAGCATTTCACAGAAAGTTTTTAATTTGTGAGTATTTGCTCGTGGGCCTCAAAAGAAGTCTGAAACACCATTAAAATATTTTGTCCAAAACTGGCAGACTCAAAATAGATCCATGTTGATAGTTACAAGGATAGTCATTGAAAAGCAATAGCTTCTTTGAATTTGCTAAGGCTTCCTATTATAATTATTACAAACCAGAAACTATGTATCTCTTGAAAATCAGTTATTAATATTCTGCCTGTATTCAGTCTGCTTCAGTTCTTATAGCAGTATAAATCATTGTAGTTTTATGTCCACCATTTGCTGTAAACAAGTCCAGCCACAGATAATTATGTGCCTGAGAAACAAACATTCTGGTATAGATTAAGAGCTGTCTTGCAGTTTGGTTAGCTGAGACATTTTGATGAGCTGAAATGAACCTGTTCACTTTATGACTTGAAGATGAGCATGAGCACTTTGCATGCAACTTCCAGTGTTTTCCTTATCCCATTTGTAGGGCAACACTTACTGGTTTTGGGCAGTGCACTGAGGGTATCAGTTAGCTTAACAATGAAATGCGACTTTTTTATTTTCAATTGTTCAAGAAGTAGTTGAACACTTGGAACCAGTAATATGGTGTTGTCACTTTGCTCAGATATAAAACTTTATGCAGCCTAAGGGACATTAAAAACATTGTCAACCACATCTCTGGTTCATTGTGATCCTGACAGGGACAAGTTTCTCGTGTTTACAAGTGACGATGGAATAGTAGGCAGCTGGAAATGTGCAGAGTACTCATAGATTGGAGGAAATTATTTCCTTTCTAGTTAAGGTTTGGGTAGGCAAATAATGTAATTCAGCTCTCGTTACACTGGGCTTCAGGAAACTGGCAGACCTCTTTCATAAGCAAAGAATGCACTTACCCATTCCCCATAGCTGGCACTTTGTATCCTTGGCAAATTTACAGCTGGAAAGATCTTCTCTTCTAAGAGCCAGCAGAGTAATTGGGAGACAAAGCTAGACAGGCTGAAAATGGCTCTTGGTTTGTGCTTCTTCTGGCTACACTGAAAGAAAAAGGTTGAACATTGGCCAGCTGAGAGCATGGAAAAAATAAGCTACATTTCACAAGCCAATTATTTGCAAGCACTTTTTGATGTAGTGTGCAACCAATGCAATGAAAATCAAATGGGGCTATTAATTTAAGAAAGATTGAAGATGCATTCTTTATTTTCTCTTACATTTCACCTACCACACAGGAGAAGGTGCTGTGAACTGGTACCTGTGTTTCATACAGACATCTTATTTTTCTGTCACTTGACCAATATACAAGGCTTTGTGGCAAGACTAAGTGGGGTAATATAATAATTATGAGAAAAAATGGGGAAGAAGGAACAATATGGCTGAACAGATGGTAATTCTTGTACACCCAGGGACACAAAGGGAGTCAGTGAGTAGATGTTTTCATTAACAGCACTTTCAGCCTCTGTTAAATGGAGTGCTCTTTCAGCTAGATTACTTCGTTTGTCTGTTCCAGATATCAACAAGCAGTAAGAAAAGCTGTGGTAATAAATGTGCACAGCTATGCTTATAATGAAAGTATACACTGACTAAAGGGTGGTTGTATGGTGATGGGACTGGCACGACTACAGGATGGTGTGCTGAGCAAGTGACATCTGGAAATTCACTTAAAACTTGTTTGGTGTGGGAAAGAAGGTTGAAAAGTCAATTCTGTCATTACTGCTATAGTACAAGGAAATGCTTTTAAAAGTAACTGTATCTGGATTAGTCTTCAGATAGCTTTGGTGCTTAGAAATACATTAAACATATTCCCTCAGGTATTTACCTCCAAAGGGAGTGCCTGAAAGAAGGCACAACTGTTATAGCTCTTGTACAACTCAGGAAAAAATACCTAAAGGCCCAGGAGGAGAGAATTTACACTGCTTTAGTACAGTTTGCAACTGCTTCAGCAACTCAAGAAAGGAAACACTCTTTTCTATGTTTTTATGTTCTAGCTTCTAAGGCCTTGAATTTTGTATCAGTACAAAGGAAACTCTGAGCAATAAAATGTGTGTTTGTGTGTATCAAATGTGAAGAGAAAATAAAAACAGCTCATCACTTCCCTTGCACAAACATAATCAGGTTCTCCCAGACAGAAGCTTCACCCTTAAGTGGTGAAGGGCAGACCTTTTGAGTAATAGCAAAAAGACAAAGCAGGTGAAGTTCAGCTGGTTTTCAGGATTTACACCAGGTAGCATAAAGTTAAGTTTGTTCAGAGATTTATGATGGAACAATGACATGCAGTAAATTTAGAATTATTATTTTTTACTTGACCATACTAGATTGTGGAAGTATTTGTTATTTTTCCTTGGTGGTTTTCATGTAAAGATCAGCTGAGCTAAACTTGATTAGTCTAGTGCCTCTCCACCTTGTTTATATTCAGTGATATTTTGATACCGGTAACTCCTTTATTTACCTGTAGAGTTCAACTTTTTTATTTTGTAGTTCTTTAGCACACTTAACCTTTTGACACTCCTGTCATTGTTGTCCTCTAGACCTGGTTTTCAATTACTGCTGCCAAAAGAGTAATGAGAGCTTGCTGATACTGAAAACTACAATGTTTTGCTGATGTGAACTTTGTGGGACTAGTTCAAGCTTCTTTCAAGGCTTGTGTGGAATGTGATTCTAAAACTTAAAATGCCCTTTGAATAAAAGAGTCCTACCAAAATGCACTAAAAAGTATTTGCTATCCATAAAGTTTTAAAGAAAATCTTGTATTGTGTAATTCTAGCTACTAAAAATAGCTCTGTAGAAAGAAAAAATTAGAAAGTATGAGTTTGTTCTGTGCATTTTACTCTATGTGGATCCAGGTTGGCGGAGTGGGAATCTCTCCCTGCTAAAGTTAGTGGGAGCTTTGCTGTTAGTTCCAGTTGGCCTGGGATTTCACTCAAAGGTCTTCTCACCCATATTTGATGGGTGTTACTACAAAGAAATTGCATTAGGGAGGTGTGGTTGGATGAAAACCCGAAAGAAAACCTAGCAGTTCTCTGGTAGCTTGTGCTTTTTCCACCTTTTTTCTTAGCTTTTGCTTTCCAAAGACTTAGATTGTTCAGCCAAGGAGTTGATCCAGGGGCTGATCCAGGCTTCCCTGAGGCTGATATAAGGAGCCTCAGCCTTTTATCTTTAAGCTTGTTAATGTTTTTCTAGGCAAGGACTGTGGCTCCTTAATTCTGAATAACTTCTTAGGGTTTTGATTGAAGCTGACATCTAAGATGGTACAAGAATACAGGCTTTTGTAATTCTCTGAGCTACATAGTTCTCACAGATTCTAGTGCAGTATTATAAATTGTCACATGCTTGCTTATCAAATCTGGAAATGTTATGATATCTGATAACTTAAGAATAGGTATGTTTGCTAATGCATAATGTGTAAGTGGAAAATTAATCTCTTGGCAGAGTTATATGGTGTTTTGTTGTTTCCTTTTGTAACACAATGAAACAGCGATTCTGGCAGCTTGTTAGCAATCCTTGGTTTCAATTTGATCATCTAAACTGGCAGAATGTAGTTGCTGGTCAGACTTAATTGGAGGAGGTTTGCACATGTTAGTGACTATTTATGTAACAACATTGTTCTTACATGTAGGTAAGATTTCCTCTAATTTTACTAATGACTTTGCAAATTGTATTTGTGTTACCATGTGCAAGTCAGTGTACCATCCTCTTGCTAAATAGTTCTCCTTTTTAGTAGGTAGTTTTTGAGCATCTGTCTTCTCACATCCACAAGTCTGAAAATAGTTTACAGACCTTCCAAAAGATGCTGCAGTGATATAATTTCATCACTTGCAGACACAAAGGTGCATCATATAAGAGGCAAAGAATTTCTAACTGATGAGTCATCTTCAAGCAGCCTTAGAACCCCTCAAGCTACACTTCTCTTAAGTTAAATAGGTTTTCTTAAGGGGTTTACAAAAACTTTTGATTTTTAATAAAGTTTGAAAACATCAGTCAGCAAAGATGTAGGAAGTCTTATCCAACAAAGCCTGTAAAATAACTTGCACTGCAGGAGTCTTTTGAATTCAGTGGGAAAACGCTTTCCATTTTTAATGTGTTTTTGGTGTGCTCTAATTTGCTCTCATGCTTGACAGCACCGAATGATGCATTTTTACCTGTGCTGACCTCAAGAACAAAAAGCCATTAGGTGGGCAGGCTTTATTTTGTTACAATTGTTTGCAAAGGCATTATGTTTCTGCTGAAAGGGGAAAACCTGAGCAATTGTGGAATGAAAACTTTGAAGTGTTTCTGACATGGCTTTGATTCATGACTTCATCTGTTGCTGTTTCAAGATATATGCTCTACAGTGTTTTGAATTCTAAAGCCACATTTTCCAAATTAATTAAGTTACACACCTGAAGACAAGGCTTATCTATTTATGTATTTTTTTAGGTTTAATCTTCCTTTCTGAGGTGTTGGATGTTATTTTTAATTGTGTAATAGGATATAGTCATACTAGAATAGAGGAGCTGTTTGACAGTATTGTTTTAAGATGCAAGAAATAATTTTTCCACTCAGTGCTTTTAAGTCCCCTACTAGACTTCTTGTTTTGTTCAGACCAAGTTTGTTTGAATTTGTGAAGATGCAGGAAAACTAGAGAAACTGTCTTGGGGAAAGAACTGAGAAACATCAGAGATCTAGAAAACTCGACCAGTAAGAAAATATTTTGAAATATTTAGTAGAGCTCAGTCTGGAGTAGCGGAGACAGAAAGGATATGGTATTTGTTCATACAGATAAGAGGAAGAGAATGAAGAGTGCTTTACCACTATGGTTAGCAAAGTGTACTTTTAACACCCTGTATAGAGTGAGATGCCTGGTTTGGAAGAGACTAGTTAAATTGCAGGGCGCAAGAACATCTTAGTTCACAAGTTTGTTCATTTTGCCTCTCCACTATGTGTATGAACAGTATTGACATCTTCAGGTGCTTGAAGGGCCTGAGAGTCAAAAAGGCTCAGAGGCTGTAATGGTCATCACTATGGGAACATTTTTGGTTTCATTTTCCATTCTGTGCTGTGACACTACTAGATACCATCTTTAATCCTTACCGTTTTGAACTACCATTGCAACAAGATTTTATGTCCCCTCCTTCCCAAACCAGGTTTCTTTCAGTCTGTCTTCCATCCTCTACTTCCTAAATCTGCCTGACTGCACTCTTCTTCCTTCACAATCCAACATTGCAGCTGTCTTAGTTCCCTGCCATGATGTCTTCTGTGGTGTTTAAAAAAAAAAAAAAGGTTGAAACTAGAGATTTCTTATGTAAGTTCTTCAAGCTAGGTGTTTTCAGCTGAAGTAGACCACCAGATCATTTGCTGTCTTCTGTTGTGTGTTCCAGGCAATTTCTCTGTTATTTTACTGAGTCCAGAAGGCTCTTCTTTGAGCAAACACATTTTATGTAACATCTAGGCTTGATTTTTAGATGAAGAGCATAAATAAGTAAAAGGAAAAGCTATAACTTTCCATGTTAATGTGTTCTGGTAATTAATTATAATCACTGAGGAAAATGTGTGTGTTTACAAAAGCCTGAGTAGTCTCGCTTCATCTTTGGGCTACAAATTTTTCTCATGGCAGTGCAAGATTGAAGAGTTGTTTATTGCTCTTGGTTTTCTTCTAGAAAGAATACTTGTACTCTGTAATCAAAATACCTTTTAGTTTTATTTTGACTAAGTTTTGAAATCTAATCAGAATCCAAATCTGTACCTCTGCATGTGGTACTGCTTTGGTATGTAAATCCATTTGCTAGCTAGAGCTGTCAGGTTTCTCACCACAGCATCGTTTTACACAATGTAGATATCTATATGCACTTCATCCCTAATATTAAATACTTTTTCAATGGGGCAGTAATTATTTTTGTGTCCCCTTTGCTGTGTTTGCCTCATTTTCTCAAAGGCCTTTTCTAACTGTGCAAGGCTGAATTCTTAGTAATGTACAGAAATAAAATAGCCTTGAAACTCCTAATTGCTGTTCTCCACTTCATAAAACAAAGGATTCTCTAGCTCCAGTATTGTAGTGCAAGATTGATTATTATTGATACTTTTTTTTGCTTTGCATAATAAAACCTATTCTGGAATGCGGCTTTCCAGGACAAGGCACCTCATTCCATACACACTATCTATATTATACATTGATAAGATCTACAAAAATCTCTGTAAAGTTTTGCAGTTGGAGCCATTGAAATGTGGGGTTTGTGCCTACTGGGCAGCTCATCTTGTTCAGCAAATTTTTCCCTCTTCTTGCCTCTCTTTTTAACATTTTTTACGATCTGTTATCAAATATTACTACAAAAGACATGCTCCTAGATCACAAAAGGAAAATCTGTGCCCTTTGTGTGTGTGTAGCAAATATGATGTGTGTCTGAAGTGAGAGCAGAAACCCAGAGCAGTACTACTGACACTAAGCTGACTGGATGGATGCAGCCCAGTATGTAGAGCAGGTCTTGTGAAGGTGCTGCCTTCTGCTTTGTCCTTGCCTCTGAACTTTTTTTTTTGTCTGGGCATCTTACAAGGCCTGGATGAAACAGCAAAGAAGCTGTGGCAGTTCTGAAGCTGAACCAGCTTTGAGAGCTAATCTCTGACCTGCAATGCACCTAATAAGAAAATGGAATGTTTTGTCTGGTTTTTGACAACTTCCTCAATTAAGAAAAAATGTCCTGAGTCTCATCTCATGTTGATACTACTCCACTGACTATTGTTTCTTACAATAATAACAGCATATGAGGCTTGGATTTAGATAAGATTTGATTGTCAGCTGAGGGGGGACCTCATCAATGTTTACAAATATGTAAAGGGTGAGTGTCAAGACGATGGAGTTAAGCTTTTTTCAGTGAAGACCAGTGACAGGACAAGGAGTAATGGATACAAGTTGGAGCATAGGAGGTTTAAGAGGAATATCAGGAAAAATTTTTTTACTGTAAGAGTGACAGAGCACTGGAACAGGCTGCCCAGAGAGGTTGTGGAGTCTCCTTCTCTGGAGACATTCAAAACCCGCCTGGACGCCTTCCTGTGTGATGTACTCTAGGTGACCCTGCTCTGGCAGGGGGGTTGGACTAGATGATCTTTTGAGGTCCCTTCCAACCCCTAGGATTCTATGATTCTATGATTCTATGATTCTATGATTTTAAGAAATTAAAGGTGGGTGCTAAAAAGGCTTTTCTTGAAAGTCATAGGTGCTTTAGCTGGAGATCTGCACATGTGCAGTTATATCTGAGCTCAGATTAATTTTGGAGTCTGGTCTTCGATATTGCAATAAAAGTTTTTAAAACCTTAATGGTGAAAGCAAAACTATGAAATGGTATTATTAATTATTTAGAACAACATGAAAGAGTGCAGGAGTGAGAAAGAAGGAAAATTATACAAAAGGAGGAGTCTGTGGGATTGAGCTCTCTTGCAGTTTGTCTGTGGACACTGATTAGGATTTCTTCATGTCTCAATCTTTTTACATTTTCTTTTGACAATTTTAGCTTGCAAGATTGAAAAGATAGCATTAACAGACCTTTAGAAACTTTTATGACTTACTGTTGAAATTAACATGAATAGATAATATTTTTTTCATTAAGTCTATGCATTTGCCTTCCTTTTCCATTGCCAATGATTTAATGCATTGTAACTGTAACATAAGAAAATAGAATTATTTGGTTTTGCTTGAATGTGTATATGTAAACAGACATGTACACGTTTTAGTTTCTGATGTACTCCATCTGTTGTTATGAGATATGGAAAACGTATCAGGAAGGTTTTCATGTATTAGGTACTTGACATATTTATCATTGCTTCAAAACAGTAGTAGAAGTTGAATGGAAACTAAAGCAAAACACTGTTATCCCAGCCAACTGATGTTGTATTGTGAATGTGTGGCAGCACTTTAATTCTTCCTGGATGACATAATAAGGTTTTTCTTTTTAGTAGAGCTGATGTCGGTCAACTCATTGGACAGTAGATAAGTTTCTTTTTGTCTCCTTTCCTGACATCCTCAGTAATAACAGATTTCAGTTGCCCCCAAAATACTGAGTAAATATTTCTTAAATCTATCACTTAAGGAGGATTGTCTTCCAGAACAGACATACGTAAAGGATGTAATTTTCTAGGGCTGCTGAAATTGATGGTTAATGGTCCATGATGTTCCTTCTCAAGACATGACCTGCCTTGCTCAGTCTCTGTCCTCCTCTGGATTTTTTTGCTCTGTATTTCTTCTAGCAATTCCTCTTTACCTCATGCCACTTTTTCCTATGTTATATATCAGTAAGCTCTGGGGAAAAAAAAAATAATAAATCAACTGCTGTCTCTCTATTCATGGTTCACATGACCTGTGATTTCTCTTTCTAATGTCTTTGACATAGTAAGTAGGTAATTTTCTCTAAAGTATTGTTGAAAAGAAAATACTTCTGTTCTGTAAGTGTTGTCTGTGATGGGAATTTTAAGCATGAGGATTACATGTGCATTCAAAATAGTATAAAATGGCTCCTATTTCAACCTCGTGTTATGGCGGGATGGAGATTCCCCTGTAATTCCCTTAACATCTGGTGAATCATCTGACTACATAGATGCACAATTAGGAATGTAAGTATAGTTTCAATGTGCAAAATCTGAATCCAGAAGATGTTTATAAGTAACATAGAGCTAATTAACTTAAAAATGTATTTGATGTGCTTTTTTACAGGGTATTGATCATGCTATTTACATGTATGATACATTCAGGAAGGTGTGGTCATTCCTATCTATCACTATCCAGAAGGCAGGGGAAATAAAAAAAGAACATATAAACGTGTTCCACAAAATGTATTTGTTCAACATGCATCTCCTATAGTATTCAAAATGTTTTTTGGATACTATGGGGTTCCATTTCAAATGTTTAGAACGCAAGCTGAATTATGCAAAATTTAAACTGAAATAATGACAAATTGCAAACTTATCTGTTTTCACCTAACTATCCTTGAAGTTCATTGTCTTTATCGGCACAGAGCTTCTCAGCGTTAATCTCTTTGATATCTGAGTCTAATATTTTCCATTTGTTTCAGCCAGTTATCATTTCTTAGAAGTCAGCTATTCTGAAACACTAGAAAATGCATTTCAGTATTGATATTCATCTGTAAAAAATTAAGTGAAGGTACAGATGGACAGAATATACAAACCAGGTGTTGCTCCAAAGCAGTATCTTCCAAAGAGGGTTATAAGGTTGTGTCCCAAGAGACCAGTCTCTGAGTGCCCGGAACTCATGAGGGGCACAGCTGCCGCACTGGTAGCACTCATCTTGATAAAGGTGGCTCCAGAATCTCCCTGGTTAACTTCTGTTTAGACCAAGGGAAGGAAGACCCACTGTCTTCCTAAGTCAGGGCCTGCACTGTCTTGTCCTAGCTGGCTGATCGTTGCTGGGATGGGGAGAAAGACTGCAGGATTTTCTACTTCAAATGCTGTGATCAGGAAAGTACTTCCTAAGGTATTTAACTTCTCACATGTAATTTAAATCAGTGATGAGACAGAACTTTTCAAAGTCAGACATTATTGTTCCTGTTCATTACTCTGGCTTGTGCCCTTCTTACCCAGTGTGCATTTCACTTTTTTATGTAGGAAATGGCTCCACAGGTCAGCAAGAATCACATTAACCTTATCTAGTAAAGAAATATCTCTAAAGTTAGGCAGCTGCTTTTCCTGATGTTACAGAGGTTTATGACATTTCTTTGTGATTGTAGATAATAAGTGAATGGTATATTCTTATCATTTCCAGGCGGCAAAGCTCTTTCTTAGTTCTTGAAGGTACTGTCCATTGTTCAGCCACAACTTCTACCTAGTATGGCATTTTAAGAAGTCTTTCCAAGTCATTGCCTGTACTATCAACTGTATTGCCTGTACTATCTACTGTGTTGCCTAGTTTTGACATGTCAATGTAATTTGGAGAATTATGGCAGCCGTAACTTCCCAAGACAAAATTCATACTTATGAACCCTGCAGATTCAAACTTTGAATCAGTCAGTTGGCTCTTGCTGGAACACTTTAAAGGTCAAACTGTAACATAAATATCTTGCATTGTTCCTTGATTTACATCTCACTGTGAAACCTCAAATTCTTCAGGGACCTAAAATGTCAAGCATATTAAAGTATGCTGCAAAAGAGCATTGATTCAAGGAGAAACTTAATTTATCATTAAAGCTACCATTTGCATTATGGATGGGTAATTTTATCTCATGCTAGCACACATGGAAAATTATCTTTTTGAAAATGTAGAAGCTTGCTGTTTATAATGAAAGTTCTGCATGTCTGAGTTATGATTAGCATAAGATAATTGCATCCTTTGTGCACTGAACATGCGTGTTGTCAGTCATGATGTTATTTTTGCACAGAGAATGATAAACTTAGTAATATATCTTTCCTCTCTACCTAATTTGACAGTTACAAAATGTAATGCATTTAGGAACTGACCATGGAACAGCATAACCGAAATTATATTTTGTGCAGGATTGACTATGTGGGAGTATTGGACAGAATTAATGCATTCATTGATCTTTCCTCCTGCTTTCTCCGAAAGGAGCTTGAGAGTTTGAAATGATTGTTCTTTGAGACAGGGATTGCATTTCTAACTTTGTGATGAATTTGAAGAACTAACACAAGGAGAACAGCCTTTTTTAAGATAGTCATAAATGTACATACTCAACTGAATGTATCTACATCACTTTCATCTTGTCCCAGCATAGTGGACAAATTAAGCTTCTTCATGTAATCGGGCTGTTCCAACAGTAATAACCTACCTCAAAATCAGACCTCTGGTTCACATGAAAGAATATTGGAGTTTTCTTCTAATCCAGGTAGTAAATTTTGAATGTTTATATTCTGTAAGATTACAATGAATAGTTGGTTCATCACCATTGTGACTGGAACATTTTACTGTACCTTTTATTTCATGTGGGGAATATGAGGTGTCAGAGGACTTTGTTGCTGTTGTTGCATGCTAGTACAGTCATAGGCAGTGACTGACCTGTTGGAAATGAGACTGCAAATTCAGCTGAAATCCTTTAATCTAGTCACTGACAGGTTAGAGATTCCTTTTCAATTCAGTTCATCCGAGCAGAAAGGCTAGGGAATAATTTAAGACCAGATCCAAAGATTTTCTCTTTGTATTGTAGTTTATGGGACAGAAGCATTTTTTTAAAAAAAACAGATATACACCAGTTAATCAGTCTGCAGATGTGATCTTTTTTGCATATTCAAGGATTAGCATAAAGGAAATACTTGCTGAATCAGTACATCCATAGTTAGAAGATACCATTCTTCTCCTTTTTGTACTACATTCACTAACTCAGTCATCAATTTATCTTGAGTGGCAATTATTAGCTTGTGCAGCGTGGGTCTTAGAGTTTCAGAAGTTATTTCCTAATTTCAATCTGCTCCATGACTAAATGACATCGGCATCACTTGTTTGCTGTGTCAGGAAATCGCTACCAAGCTTTCTTTGTTGTGATATACAGTGTGTAAGCAATGATGAAGCTCTTACCGAGGATAATTTGCCTGCTTTGTGAGCTCTGTGGGTAGAAGGAAGCAAAGCTGTACTCAGAAACTTTTCATTTCTGTTTTGAGTACCTGCTTTACCTTCCCTTACGCAGGCTTGCCTAGAGTATGTCCTGTTCAAGTGTGATAACATGAACAATTTTCACTGTGCTCTAGTGCTTCTTTTTATTGTCTGCCAAATGTAATTATATTAAAAAAAAAAAAAAATCATTATCTTGAAACAAAACAAAGACACCTGTTTGGGCAACCCAGCTGGCAAGTTCCTTTTGAGGGTATGAAAGGACAGGACATATGGGCAAGCACTTTGTGTAAAGAAATCGAGACTGTCACAGTGTTAAAAGGGGCAGAAGGTCAGGAGAAAGAGAGGCAGAGCCAGCCATCACTGGTAATGTTAATCCCAGTCAGAGAAATTCTGTAAGATTCCTGGAGAGGCTCCAGGTCTTTATTCTGTTGTGGTGCTTCGGCCAATGTCAAATGGCTGGAGGGTTCAGGAAACCTTTTTGTAATTCAACCTCTGCACACCAGCCCTCCACCACAAGCTGCAGTAGTGGAAGTGTCTCCAGTGAAATAGGAACAACAGTGTGCCTGTTCCTTTAACCTCCCTGTCCAGCCATATCAAATAGGAAAAAAAAAAATTGAGTATAAGCAGCTTTATGTACATTGTTTAAGGCATCAAAATTTCTTGATAACTGAAATCAGGCATGAATTATAAAAGGCCTATTAAATACTGATTTAAAGGCTGTGTAAAAGGCTTGGCTGTGGCATACCACTGTTTTAGATTTGTGCACTCAAAACTATCAGGTCTACTTTTTTTGTCAGCTAATTTTTGCTTTTTGCATAGTGCTCTTTTCTAGCACTTACAATTTTTTTCCTATTTTTGACTTGCATGTGCTTAAAGAAAAAGTGTGATACTATACAGCAGCCACTTTTCACATGTATTCTGCACTTTACATTGAAATATTTTTTAAAGCAGTTTTATAACATACTCTTTGTTTTTGTTTGTTCTTCAAAGTCAACTCTAAAGTCTTTTGAAAGAAAGATTACTTTTTCCTGAAAAAGGTGAGTTTTTTCCTAGATTGATAGCCCATGCTGCTATTTCAGCTCATGAGACATTCAGGAAAGGAAAATTTAATAATTGCATCAAAAGTAAAGATAAAGAACTAGTACTTTTTTACATAATCCAATTTTTGTAATTTATGCTCATCATCTTAAATTTATGAAAAAATCTAAAATTAAAAATAATATATTTTTAGGAACAGTAGGTACATTTCTGAATTTTCAGTCTGAGGTTATTGTTTGTTTATTTATTTAAAGTTTCTTGGAAAGTATTTTTTCAAGAGCAAAATTTTCTTGAATCTAGTAGTATGCCTGTCTGCTGCTTGTCTGAGTAGAATGTTAGACCTTCTGTGCATGCCAGCAAAGAAGGGAGATAAAAGAAAGTTAGGAATTAATGACAGCAGTTTTAGCAGGTCTGCTTGAAACAGCCACTTGTTCCTTCTGAGCCAGAATGTTTACTCCTTACAAATGCCAGACCGAGAATATTCACTCATTACAATACAGCCTAATATTGTGCTATACACAAACAAAAGTCAACTAAACAAACAAACAAGACCAAAGTCCTTTATAAGTGCATCTTTGTAAATGCAGGGGAAAATGAGATATCTGGGGCAGGGTAGAGTGTTGTTTTGCTTTGTTGTGGGTTGTTTTTATTGTTTGAGCATGACTTCTCTGAAAAAATAATACCTTGAGCCATATTACAAGATTGATTTTGCTCAAAATAAAGACAAAAGAAAAAGTGCCTAGTTCCCAACAAATTCTGCGTTTCCTGACCTGCTGACTATCCCTTCCCAAGGGTTTTTGAAGATTTTTGGTTGGCAGGGGAATGGGTGCCCATTTGTGACTTCGCCAATCCTTAATTTTTTAGCTAAGTTACAAATTAATTAAGATTTTCCCCATCCTCTCGTCTCCCTTTTTAAGTTTTCCAACATTTGGAACTACTTGTCTATCTTACAGATTACATTTACTTTATTTTTCTCATGGGTTTTTTTCTTTCTTCCTCCTTTGCTTCTCCAGCTTTTCCTTCCTTTTCTTTCCTTTGCTGTTTGTTCCTCTGAACTGCTTTCAATCTTTCTGATCCCTCTCAATAAATTTTAGCTATGCAGCAAATCAAAGCCAACTGCAAATATGGCTGCATCCACAGTGCAGCTGTTGGAAAGAAACATAACTTCACTTGAAGGATTTGATAGAAACACTGCCAACCACCCAAGGTAAAACCAAGTCTGAGGTGGTGGTCAGATGCACTTTTCACCAGAGCAAAAAGAAAGCAAGTGTTCTGCCATTTGTGTTATTTATATACTGTTCTTTACTAATTTAGAACTGCTGAATATATATTTATGCTGTCTGTGAGGACTGCGGAAAGAAGACGTATGTTTCCTAGTGTGCCTGAGCCATGTGCCAAGCACATGGCCAACTTCTACCTTCTTGTATTAATCTAGTCTTTTTTCCCCCAAGGTCTAATAACACTTGGCATGACATCAGACCTTGCTCAGAGGTAATAAAACAAATAAAGCAATAACTAGGATAGTATTTTTAGGAAAACACTAAATGGAGGGCTCTCTTTTATGAAAATTGAGGGGTTTTTATGACATTTTCTTTGACAAGAGAAAAACACGTTTTGGCTTTGTTAGATTTATGAAGCTGATGGTATCCTTTGAAGGCTTTGCTCTTTGGCCAGGAAGAGGCTTGATCGACTGTGTAGTAAAAGAGTTAGGGGCTTATTAATGATAATATCTGGCTGGAGTACCTCCTTTTATCATAACTGTAGAACTGGCAACCATCTAATTTCATGCTGGCCTGTTTTTAAGATATGGTTTGTTGTCATTTCCAGTGTTCTTTGTTTCTCTGAAAAATGCACATGTAAAATATTGAATATGAATGCAATTGCCCCTGAAATTTATTATTTCTAAAAGTGGCAAAATGGGAAGCTGCAAGATTTTACAGCTTCTAATGCATGTGCAAATAATTAATAGATTTGTATTTTAGTTAGAAAAGAGTTAGTTACATATGTATTTGGAACACACTTTACAGAATAAAATATAATAATAATATAATATAATCATCATGCTGAAAAAGCATTTTTTCAGCAGAAATAATATCATTCATAGGGATGTTTCTAGGGATAAAACCAAAGCTTTCTGTTTTCCATAAGGGACTAGTCAGGAAAAATTCTGTGTGAATTATGCTTTTGGAAGTCTCTTTCAGGCAGCAATAGAGTGTCAGCCAAAACAACTGCTAAATAGTGTTTTTTCAAAATATCCCAGGTTTAGGCTTCAGCTTGCAACTAAGGAGTCAGAAATAAGTTTTATTCAATGCTTTTTTCACAATGTTGTGACAGGCATTTTTTTTTCAAAGGCACAATTAATTCCGAGTTCTAACTACTTTAAACATATTTAAAATTACTCCAGGCTCACAGGTTTTACACAGCTATAACTTCACTAATTACTGGAATTACTTGCAATCTATAATCTAGAGTTAGCAGAAGAATCCTATGCTGGACTTTGACCCAAACTTCTGATGACTCAAACTTTTTAAGAGCCTGAGGCAACTTCCACAGACATAATGTCCGTATAAGAATTTGTAACGTTAAAGCAAATGAGAATTGTGTGGCCAGGCAATAGTAGATAATTAAATCCTTTGTTCCCAAGCTTTCAGTGCTTATTTTATCCAGTGATGAATTAGCAATGATCTCATGTTGTCACCCTTCTGTAACAGCAGTACATCATTATAGAGAAAAATGGGGAGTTTATTTTAAAATAAAAATATTAACCAACATAATTTAAAAACAAAACAAAAAAAACAAACTCCAAAATTCTAGCAGGATACAATTTTCTATGTTAGTAAATTCTATTTTAGTAAATTCTCTGTTTCAGTAAGTAGAGACTTCTTAAATACTTTAAATTTCTTTTAATTATGTGGAAAATCATCAAACAAGTGAAGGACAGAGTTTTATTACTTCTTGACGTGAGCAACTTTTTTCTTGTCTATTCTGATCTCATTTATAGCTTGTTAATTGCAAGCAATGAAAACTTCCTGAAGGTATATTTTATAATCTTGTACTGCAAAGCATATTGCATGCAGCAAAAGGCCTTATTTTACTGGGAAAAATAATCATCTGGAAGCTTATGGCTTCGAGACCAGTTATTTGATTACCTTTGTTATGTGGAAACAGGATTGTCCAAATCTCATAAAAATTTTACAGAATACTTCTAAAGAGTTAACTTGCAAAACAGAAGAAAATCTCAGCCTACGTTTTGTTGGCTTTTTACATTTTAAATGTCATTCCATTTGTAATTTTATTCTTTCAGTCTTCCTTTGTATAATACAAAATAACAAATGTGTTTTTTAATAAACCATTTTCCCGAAAGCAAAGAACAGCAGCTTGGTGACAATTTCAAAATATTTTTGCATAATCAACCAATATATAAATCAGATATGGTAACTTCCTTATGTGTCACTATATGTTGCCTAAAAAGCAGGCTGACTTTTTTCTGAGATTATATAAATATACTTAAGAAATGTCCTTAAGGAATTCCAGTTGCATGTTGTCAACTACATGTACTATTCAGAATGATTTTTTTCTGTGTCCCAGGGGGGAACATGTTAAAGAGCCAGCTGTTTCGACTGAACTGGGCTTGGATTTCACTGGAGGAGGAGAACTATGTCATAGATGAGAACTCCAAGTTTCTAGAGGTGACCATCAGACACAGACGATACCTGCAAGAAACATCTTTTATCAGTACGTAGGTCTTTGAAGTTTTTTACACCAGAAAAGTCAGCTGTTAGGGAGCTGTTCCACAGTTGCTTGTTCTGCTGTTTACATAATAGATACCCAATTAATGAGATTTTTATTGCTCAGCAGTGACTATGTGTTTAATTTTCCACTGCTGCCACACAGAAATCTAAGTGAGTATATATATTAGTAGATGGAAGAACCAATCCATAAAGCAAATGTCTGCTGTTTGCTTAGTGTCTTTTTCTTGAAGTCACTTGCCAGACAACAAAATAGAAATTGGGATTCTCCACTTGGTTATTTTATCAAAGAAGCAGAGAGAATGGTTAAGGTTGGAAGGTACCATAAAGATCACTCCTGCTATGAGCAGGGATACCCAACACTAGACCAGGCTGCACAAAGCCTCATCCAACCTGGCCTTAAACTCCTCCAGGGAGGGGACTTGCACAACTTCCCAAGGCAACCTATTCCAGCACCTCACTACCCTCATGGTGAAGAATTTCTTCCTCCTGTCTAGCCTAAATTTACCCTCTTCCAATTTAAAATCATTACCCCTTGTCCTATCACTACCCTTTCTGGTGAAAAGCCCTCTCCATTTTGGCAGGAGGATACCTTTTGTAACACATTAATTTTAGCTATAATTAAACAAATAAGACCTTGAAGTAACCTGGTGTCGGCTTGCACAGCCAAGTTGTGGAGAAGTTAGTTATAACTCTGTACTTTTCAAGGGCAGCGTTATGCTGGCCTTTTTACTATGAGAAAATCCGAAAGCTACTAGATATTCTGGTTGTCTGCTAGCAGAGGTAGCCAGTGGAGAGAGCACTGACATTACAAGTGTGCTACCATGGGATAGCAGAGTACCCAGTCGTGACAGCTCTGCAAAATAAATAGAGGTCATAGAAATCTTTGCACCAATGGAGCGACTCAAGGAGCACTGAGCAGAAAGGTCTTTTTCTCCTTGATTTAAAATCAAAAAGAAAAAAAGGTTTAAAGTTTTCAGGATTTATATCATTTGAACCCTTGACAATATTTTCCTTGTATAACACAAATATATTGGGCTAGTATCTGAGTATTAATTATTATATAGTAGTATTATCTGAGTATTATTTAAATCAGACATTTGAAACCTAAGCAGCTGTGGAATAGAAAAACTGTGGGGATTTAGGAATTATATTGAAATTATTTAATACACCAGATGAGGTATACAAGTACTCACAAGACCTGCAAGTGAACAATACTGCCGTTACTGCAGCAGAGTCTGTGGTTACAGTAGTTTACACAGGTATAAGATTAGTTTTGTGACAATATTATAGATGAAAAAAGTGTGTACTATCAGATAAAGCTGAAAAGTAGAAGTAGTTAATAGAGGCCAATTTGTCATGCACAGTAATTCCTAGTGTGTCAAGATGAGTGCACTTTTAAGGCAGAAATGCAAATCTTCCTTTTTTATTTTAAAGTTGGAGACACAGAATTCAGTTCAAGAATTGATACTATTAGACAGAAGCAGAAGAAAATTTGTGTACTTTATGGTCATACTTCCATTTGTTGTCTCAGTCCATCTCTAGGTCTTTTGTGCTAATCCAATCCTGTGAATATAATTGTACTAAATAAGGTAGGAGTTTTGTACTTGATGAGATGAATCCATGACTTAGTGGTCAGGTTTGGTATTAAAGCTGTTCAGAGCTGATTCTTTGGAGCTTTTGATTAACTTCATAAATAATGAGAATCTGGGGGCAGTTTTCTGTGTTCTCTAATGAAAAGGTAATTTTCTCACTGGTGCAGACAAATTGATGAGGGTGAAAATGTTGCTTTGTTAAATGGAACGTGAATGGGCCAAAGTAATCACTGATGTAATTTTCTGAGTCCAAAGGATTTACATCAGAAGTGAATTTGCCATAAGAATTAAGTTAATAAGAATATCACTATTTTTAGCTTGATGAGATTTGTCAAAAGGCTTCTTTATATTTTTCAGACAACGAGAAGGGAAAAGGATGTGAAATTAAGCAGCAAGGAAAGAGTTCTATTTACCCTTCATATCCCTTTGATCAAATGGAAAATGTCTACATAAAGGTCTTATTTTGCTGATAACGTTTTAGTAATAAGCACAGTACTGTTAGAATAATGCTTAACAGTTTACTCTCCTGGAGCAGCTGTAGGTAAGAATAGATAACCTCCTTTAATCTGTGCAAATGTCAACCCATAGGCATGCAATCCCAAGTATTCAGACTACGACAAAACCAGATCCATCTGCACCATGGAATGCATCAATGATCCTCTGACCCTGTACCGCTGGCTGGTCAGTGCTCCGAGTGGGAGTGATGGTGTCACCAGCCCAATGAGGGAAGTGGACTCCAACACTTTTTTCACAAGCACCAAATCTATCTCCCTGGATTCTGTATACTTCCAGGCAGGCTCCAGGCTTCAGTGTGCAGCTCGAGCTGTGAATGGCAATGGTGACGCAGGTCTGGAGCTGCTAAGTCAAATTTATACAGTAAACAGAGAGGAAGGTAAGTTGGTAATGATGGCAATCAGGTAGCCTTTCTTGGGAAAAGATGAGGTAGTTTTTTCAGCTGATGATGGTCTGCTATGAGGTGTTTTGTTTTGGGAGCATTCGTGCTCCTATTCATTAATTTTTTTTCTACAAACATATGGGACTCTTGCTAGTGAAAGGCAAAAGCGTCTTGTAATAATCTTATCAGCTCTGATATTTCATGAGTTTGCTCCCATTGTAGGTCATGTGTAAGTGATTGATGGGTATATGGTGATAATGATTTTTTTACACCTAATTTGACTAGTAAGTATAGCATAAATTGGCTTCCTCAGTCTTGGGTCCTTTGCTTTTCTCAATAAATGCATTTCAAACACACCTCTATTTCCACCTGCTTTGAGTCTAAACAACACAGCTACTGAAACTGAGGGCAGATGGTGGATGTATTGAATTTGATGTTGTCTGAAGACCTGCAGACTAAAGACAGTTAAAATACAGCTGCTGAAGAAGGGTGAGAGCATGAAACGCATGGGGAAATTCAGATACTGCAGCACTGCATGCATAACTCTGCTGAGAACTTAGGGTATGCCTCAGAAGGTAAGAGGACATCCTTATTCTGGGTTCAGCCCACATCCCTCTGGTTTCTTGTTTGTGATCCATATCTATGTGTGTTTATATCTGATCTGTTTCTTTTTTCCAGAAATTCAGATGAGGAAAGTGTATCTTTTCGCTCTATCAGTTAGTGACTACAACAGTTATTTGGGAGTCCTGTTCTTCCCAAATTAAAGAAGGAGCCTGACTTTTCTGCATCTTGGGATTCACAGGGCCAAAATGTTGGGTGCTAGGGGGTGACTTCTCTCTCTCTTTAGACTAAAATATCACATTTAGGCTCTATAATTAATTGAATTGATCTTTTTCATTCACAATGGTAATGGGTCCTGTGACATGTATGTTTTAGGAATGCTGCCAGTTCTCTCCACACACTCCTTATCCAACTTTGAGCTAATGCTTAGCCCAGATGGCACTTGTGTGGGACACCACGAGTGCTCCAACCTACTGGACTATAATGAGATCCAGACCAAACACAGATTTATTACAGAGGAAACTAAGAACCCCAAAGTGGTTGGAGAAACATCACCTTACCAGTACAGCAGTGCTCTGTGGTCTGCCAAAAGCTTGCGTTTCTACCAGAACCTCAGCCGTGAGGCTTGTCTTGGGAGTTCAACGGCTACTACGATATGTCTGAGCTGCTGATGGACTGCAGTGGCTCCATTGGCACGGATGAACAGGTATGTGGCACTGAAGTACCTTCGTTTCTCAACAGGAGGCTTTGGAAGCACAAGACCAACAGAAAGTGTTACTAATGAATGGCGTGAGAAAGGATTCAGTCACCATGCAGGCAGCTTAATAAGTGTTCCCATAGCATAAATGTTTTTAGAAGTACAGATTTGTTCTTTTGTACCATATTTTGGGTATATTGAGGGGTGACCTCATCAATGTTTACAAATATATAAAGGGTGAGTGTCAGGGAGATGGAGTTAGGCTTTTCTCAGTGTTGACCAGTGATAGGACAAGGGGTAATGGGGTCAA
The DNA here is from genome assembly GCF_020740795.1 of Apus apus. Lineage (NCBI taxonomy): Eukaryota > Metazoa > Chordata > Aves > Apodiformes > Apodidae > Apus > Apus apus. Next base: position 55,757,134 of record NC_067285.1, on the reverse strand, counting down.
ATTGGAGCACAGGAGGTTCAAGGTGAATATTCGGAAAAATTTTTTTACTGTGAGAGTGACAGAGCACTGGAACAGGCTGCCCAGAGAGGCTGTGGAGTCTCCTTCTCTGGAGACATTCAAAACCCACCTGGATGCATTCCTGTGTGATGTGCTCTAGATGACCCTGCTCTGGCAGGGGGGTTGGACTAGATGATCTTTTGAGGTCCCTTCCAACCCCTAGGATTCTATGATTCTATGATATTTATGTTTACAGCCATGATTAATCTTCCTGGTAATTGAGCACAGCTTACTGCATTGCTGTTGCTCCCTGCTTTTTGACTCAAAGAGCTTTTCCAAACTATGTATGTTCGTGTGCTATCAACCAAAGCCCCTGTAGCAGCATATTCAAAGAGGCTAAAATTTGATTGCCTTGTTGAAGTAAACCTTGTGTGTAAAGTATGTAATTCACCCTGAAAGTGTATTCTAAGGCTTCATTGAAAAAACCTTTTGTACAAAAAAACCCCACAAAACCAATTGTTTTTTAATTAGAAGCTCCAATTTAGGTTTATAGTGTTTGGGCTTTAGGCAGAGGTGTCAGGTAGCTGAGATTTTATAAATAGAAGCTTGGTTGATCAGAAACAAACAAACACATAGTTTGCCTGAGTAAAACTAGCCATTGTTCAATGTTTTAGGTTTGAGCACAGAGCAGGCATGGTGGCTCCTCTGTGAGGTGTCTGACAGCACGTTGTCTTTACCTGGAAAATAACCCAACACAAAAGCACCCTACAGCAACCACACTTACTTCAGAGGAAATTCCAGGGGGCTGCAGAGCTTCTGTCCTGACTCTGCCTGTGATCAGCCTTGTCTCAGCAACTTGATGCTTTCCTGTTCCATTCAATCAATTAATGCTTAGTAGCCAGTGAAGGTTTATTTACTAATTATCTTCTTGGCCACACATTGTTGTTGCTTGGCAGAGAGAGGCCTATATAAAGCAGACCACAGTTTTAAATTGCAGTGTTTCAGGGTGCCATAATCTTCAGAGTTCAATCTATTGTAAAAGAAGGTGTTACTCATTTTTAAATTCATGTTTGATTTCTGAATGCCCAAGAAATCTGGTGGTTCTGATCTGGAATTTTAATGTAGGTCACCCTCAGTTTCAATGGATTTTGTTTTGAAGGTTTTGCTTGCATTTTTTTTTTTTTTTTAAATTCCAAAGTGGAACAAAATCTTAGATGCTCCTTTTCTTTGATTCTCTTTTTTAAAAAAAAAAAAATTCTTTTTTCTTTTTTCTTTCTTTTGAAAGGATGAACACTGTTATGTTAGATTGGCAAACATTTGGGGACCCTATCAGGAGAGGTCGTTTGCAGCACCTTTAATGCTAGTGAAGTCAGTAACATGAAAAATGTTTCCATGCAGCTTTTTTTTTTGCCTAGGTGTGAAGAGTGCAGTTCATGAGAATGCCAGGTTGGCAGGAAAAGTAGGTTTTTTTCAGGTTGCATCCAGTAACCTGGTACCTCCATGTTTTTCAGGTCTTAAATCTGGTGCAGTCATATGTCACTTTGCGGGTGCCTCTCTGTGTCTCCTACGTCTTCCACTTGCCTGCTGCCATGGGTGGGTGGCAACACTGATTTGCAGTCTGAACTGAGACTCACCTTTGTGTACGACATGGCTATCTTGTGGAAAGATGGGATAGGGAGCCCTCCTGAATCAGAGCTCCAAGGTGAGATGTTTCAGATGCCATAATTTCTAAATCTCATCCTACTCAACATTCTGATGATGGGAGATGTGGGGTCAGTAACTCGATGCCTTTTAGCCCTTAGAATCTCAAAAGCAGTAAGAGGACACTGACTCCCTCAGTTAAAGCACCCACCTAATGGACAATTATGTTTGTTTTTTAATGCTGAATGTTATTAACTACATGATTTTAATCTTTCCTCAATTGTGTACTGCTTTAATTAATCTATAAAATATATATATTTAATTAATCTATAAAAATAAGATAAATTAATGTACGTACTTACTTTAAAGCAGATGTTCTTATGGAGAGAGAAACTCCAATGCTAAATTAGTACACAAGTACAGGGCAAAGGAAGCACTTACATAGCCTGGTGCAGGGGACATGCCTGCAAAAGATACTTTACAGGAGCTAGCAGCCTGGGTGTCTGTATGCCAATAAGTCCCAGACCCCTTCTTTCTCCTGCCTGCACTCAGCATATGTTTGTATACTTCAGGTGAGTATGTTCTTATGTCAGCAATGGAGAGAGGGGGAAAAAAATCTTCCTTAATGGATTGAATGATTAGAAAGTGTAAATGAGTGCATGTCTTCTGAAGTTGGCAGTTTTGCAGACCTGTCTCAAAACAATCAATGTGGCAAGGTTTTAATATCTGTGAAGAGTGTCGGGTTTAGGTTAGGTGTTTCAGATCTCCAGATACAGAAAATATCTGAAGAGCCTTCCTTTTAGAAATGCATTCGGGAAATGACAGTTTTAACATACTTTCCATGCAGTCATGAGCACTATAAGGTCAGTAAGCATCAACTAATTTGGATGCAGTCACATAGTTTTGTTACGTGATGAACAGAAGTCCCTGGTGCCCCTGGAGATTGAGTCAAGAGGCCTGATTCCCACCAACCACTTCCCTCAAAGGCCTGACAGTAGGTATTTGGCATGAGTCCGTGTTTTACAGAGAACCAGAGGAGGCAGCCTGTGTCAGTGCTGACATGATCTGATGATGTTGGTGCACACACTTCCTGCGTGAGGTAAAGCACCATGATTGCAAAACAGCAGTGTCCAAGCTTGTGAAAGTGTTTAGGAAGTTAGCTTCACCTCATAGGCAATGTAAGCTGGAAAAGTCATTGTTCAGAGACTGAAAGGCTCATTTATCTAATCTTTTCACAGGTATGTGATTACTCAGGTACTTACACTGTGAAATTCATCCCGTGCATGGCTGTGCCTTGTCAGCAATATGCCCTTCCTGTCACCTGCAACCCACGGGACCCAATTGTGTTTGATGTGGACATCAGGTTCCAACAGGTACACCATTTTACTTAGGACTTAACTTATTTTTCTGTGAAGCCTCATGGGCAAAACCTTTTGGTGAGAGGACAAGAGGTAATAGTTTTAAGCTGAAAGAAGAGAGATTTAGGTTAGAGATCAGGTGTAAAATCTTCAGTGTAAGGGTGGTGAGACAGTGGAACAGGCTGCCCAGAGATGATGTGGTGGTTCCATCCCTGGAGGTGTTCAAGGGCAGGTTGGATGGGGCTCTGAGCAGCCTGTTCTAGTGGGAGGTGTCCCTGCCCATGCAGGGGAGCCGGAACTCGATGATCTTTAAGGTCCCTTCCAACTCAAAAATTTCTGTGATTCTGTATTTCAGATGGGTTCAGAAGCAGTTTTAGAGTGCTTGTATATTGTTCTAGATCTCATCTTCTCAAGTGAGATAAAACCAAACTAAGCTGAAGTTTTTTTTCCAGTAATGAAAATCTTATTTTTCCATTTCTTTACCTCGTAGTCCAGCCTATTCCCAAGAACTTTGCAGCTTCTTTTCAGGAAGACAGGGCTGAAGGGAGAAGCAATTTTAGTACTAAGCAAGATTGTTTTAAAAAATAACTTGTAGTTCTGAGGCTGATTTTTAAAACTTAGATTCAATGTAATGAAATTGTATCGTGAGGGTCTTTTACTCAGGTAGTGGGAAACACTTAATTCAGAGTTTGTGTGGCTTTGTGACAATTTTCCTGTATATATGAAAGCAACAAATAAAAAGCCACAGTACACGAAGTAGCAGAAAATTACTTACTAATGTAGAGTATTACAAAGACCAGATTTTCTTTTGCACTTAGCTTGAGGAATCATAGAATGGTTAAGGTTGGAAGGGACCTTAAAGATCACCAGGTTCCAAACTCCCTGCTATGAGCAGGGACACCTCACACTAGACCATACTGCACAAAACCTCATCCAGCGTGGCCTTAAACACCTCCAGGGAAGGGGCTTCCACAACCTCCCTAGGCAACCTATTCCAGCACCTTACTACCCTTATGATGAAAAATGTCTTCCTGATGTCTAACCTAAATTTACTCTCTTTTTAATGGTTTAAAACCATTACCCCTTGTCCTGTCACTGCTCTCTCTGGCTAGAAGCCCCTCCCCAGCTTTCCTGTAGCCCCTTCAGGTACTGGAAGGCTGCTATAAGGTTTCCCCGGAGCCTTCTCTTATCCAGTCCCAACTCTCTCAGCCTGTCTTAATAGCAGAGGTGCTCCAGCCCTTTGATCATCTTTGTGGCCCTTCTCTGGACCCTCTCCAACAGCTCCATGTCTTTCTTTCCTGAGCTGGAGCTCCAGAGCTGTACACAGTACTCCAGGTGTGGTCCTACCAGATCAGAGAGGGAGAATCCCCTCCCTCAACCTGCTGGCGATGCTTGTTTTGATGCAGGCATGACTTGAATAGCAGCTGTAGACCAAGGGCCTTGAATCTGAGACCTAACTTCCAGTGAATTTACTGAACTTTTTTAAACCTCGTATACGTTGTATACTTCAGTCAAAACATGAAAAATTACCTGATTTTATTTCCCCCCCAAAAAATACTGGATAGCTCAGGGGCCTTGTCAGTGTCAGTGCCATTCAGCCATTGTGACCATCTGAGCTGCTCTTTAGCCTTCTGCTTCATTATCTGGTGGCATGGCACGTGTGGCAAGAATGGACACAACTGTATGACATGGGAATTAACAGAATGTCTCTGTCTTGTTTGCTCAGACCATTGGTGTTGAATTTCATTTAAAGATACTACTTCAGCAATAGTTCCTGCTGCCACCTTGTAACGCAAAACAGGAATGTTACAAAGGAAAAGGAACATTATATGATGAGGAAAGAAATAGCTGGACTTTGCATATGAAGTTAATTTTGCACTTCTGTGTATATAATTACGCCCTTATGACTGTTACCCCTATATGCTGGGTTTATTGTGGTCCATAAGATGAGTGGTGTGAGACATTTTAGTTCTTTACCTTACTTCTCTGTTGGAGGTTTGATTAGCACATCAGTACTATGGCAACGGTGTATAGTGATCATTGAAAAGCTACAACCAAGGCATTTTTTTTAAACATTTAATATCACTTTTCCCCACAGGTCAGTGACCCAGTGGCAGTAGAGTTCACTCTAAATACTCAAATGTTTCTGCTGTCCAAAAAGGAGCTTTGGATATCTGATGGGTCAGTGGGATTTGGAGAAGGAGCTGATGTAGCATTTATCAAAGGTAAAAAGTCAATTGCATTTTCAGCATATTATGAAAGCTAAAACAGAACCTCTTTTCACAAGAGCTGAATATGTATTTTACTAGTTTTATAAACCCTACACAGTCTATGTATTTCCGCTGCAGAAAAGTAAAATACACAACCACTGACATTATGATGTAATTTAATGTAATTGAAACAGGCTTTGGTTCCATTTATGGGCTCAGAGAGGAAAAGCATTCCAAAAGTAGGTGCAGAATTTAGATGCATACATCTGAAACTGCAATTCTGAAAACTCTTGCTTGGTTACTCAATAATCACATATTCCCCTTGCTTTGTTTTTTCTGCTTTGAATCTGCCCATGCTAAAACTTTTTGTCCCATTTACAGGGTGAGGTAGGTAATTTCAGTGCTTAGGTTATTCTAGTCAGAAATGCAGGACCTGAATGCTTGCACTCCTGAGGCTCCTTGACTTGACCATACAGCTGTTCTCAGTTTCAGACTGGATGCAAAACAACTGCAGCTGGCTTCGGCCAAGCTGCTCAGACTCATTCTTGATGATTTTTTCACTTCTGGCCCAGAGCAGGTGCTTTCAAGGTACTCACTCACTGACTGGAGCTGTTATCAGGTTCCAGAGAAACTCCTGGTAATGACACTAATTGAACCAGAAATAATTTTTTTTGTTTTACTTGGACCCTTATTTGAGTTATTGAGTTGAAACCTGAATGTCCTGCTAGGAATTTTATTTTGCTTGTTTTCATAATGCTATCAGATTGGGTGGTTTGCTATACATGAATATGGGTTGCCCTCTAGTGAAGAGAACGGAAAAGCTTGCTTAAAAGAGTTGTGCTGTATAAGAAAAGTATTAATTGTAATGGAAAATAAGACTAAAGCCCACGATATATTAGTAATAGCAGCCATGGAACATCCTGTCTTCACTTACTTACAAAAGGAAATACACTTTAAGTTCCTGTCCTGAGAATTTTTTAGAACAATGGTTTGGTAATAACTTGATTTAATAATTTAAAATGGACTGGTATAATGTAAGATGTGTTAATCTGATTTACTGGGATCTGAAATCTGTGGCCAAGTGATAGTGGATCCAGTTCAGAATCTCAGTGACTCCTTCAGCTGCAGCATCAAGGTTTTCCTTTTCACTGGTGCTGAGGGTATGTGCTCAAGTACAGCCCAGATAATCTGGGATATGGATGTCTGGCTGACTCACCTTCCCTCTTGCACAGATTCAAGATCCTGGTGCATGAAAAAAGTTATGGTAGCATGTATAGATCCCTGGTTTCCATGTGAATCTGGAAATACTAAAATTAATTCCTTTAGGATAAAGTTCAACCTGAGACACAAACAAGAGCCTTTGGAAACCTGGAGTTTCATGCTACGTTAGCAGCTGATCATGCAGATGCTTCTCCACTAGTGAAACAGGCTGGTTCTGATGGCTTCAGCCGGTCATCTGCTCCACTCTTCCAGGTACATTGTCTGGTAAGTTTATCACAGAAATTCTTTAATGCGAAAGGACAACCAAAGTGGAGAACAGAACATGTACATGATCGTGGGCACTGTGTTCCCTCTCCCTAACAGCTCAGGAACAATGACCACGTTGCTTTGTACCACTGAGCTGCCCTTCTGCAGCCTTGTTGTAACTGCAGACGTGCACCTGTCACTGGGAGCAGAAGTCTCTCATTTACATTACCATGGGGGCCTTCTTACATAGGAGACAACTAAGAAATTAAGACTTTATTTTCTTGCAACTTAAAAAAAAAAAAAAGGTAATTGGTTTATATATGGTAGGAAATAGAAGCAGGGAACTATGCATCCTGCTTTAAATCACACTTATTTCAAACTCCTGAAGTCTTTTTCTTGGTCTCCTGAAGTGGGGTGGTTCTTGCCTAAATTACTGAGACTAGTGGTTATTAAATAAATGTAGCAGCCTTTCTGCATCAACACTAGAAAGAAACAGGCTCTCTGAGAACAGCTTATCTGACCTACTTCAGCAGTGTCCATTAAGAAAAGATTAATCCTATCTCTTAAGTGCCTTTTTCTGCCGTTGACTTTAATTAGACATATTTGGCAGCAAACTTGGGACATCTGTCAGGGTGAGTCTGATGCTTGGTGTTTTCCAGTTGACAGTAAATGTGCATGAGGGGGTTGTTTTGTTGTGTTGGATTTTTTATATGGTACTTTGCTTTTTTTTCAGGTGGCAGCTGGCCGAGAGTGGTACATTCACGCTATTTACACAGTCCGACCGAAGGAAAATGCACACAGGCACAATGGCAAAAGAAGTCTTGACTATCACCATGTGCTGTCCTCTACTCAAGGAAGTGTTAGCACCAGAGCCTTGAAACGCATCAGAAGAGCCAACCCAGAAGCCCCAGTCTTCACACAAGACATTGGAGCAGGTAAAAATGGGCACGAATATTCAGCATATTGCACTTGACTGTTCTGACAAAGCTGTCATCCAGAAAGATGTGGTCCCAGCTGGCACCCTGCCTTACAGGCCAGCTCAGGAAAGCACAAGCAGGGACTTGGGAAACAGTGTTGTACCCATTTCTGGAGCCTTAACAAGACTGCTCTTTCTGATCTGCACTGTGCTCCTCTCGTTTTGTTGAAGCAGAAGAAAAAGCCCTCTCCTGGGAAGAGCAAAGTGCCCATCAGCCACTCCAGCAGCAGCGACACTGCAACCACATAACAGCAGCAGTGACAGTTCAGAAGTCTAGCTTGGGTACTTGTCTTTTTAACTGCCATTTCACCTAACGGCAGACTCCAGTCTAGCTCTTGGCTGACTCCTTTGCACAGAGTTGTCTGCTCCAGTTCTAATGCTAGATCAGCTACTTGTAACGGGCAGCTATTCTGAAAGGGTTGGTGTACTAGATTCATGGGTGACTGAGGTCTTTATAGAATTCAAACTAGTACTCCACGCATGAGTTGTTTTTTTTTCTTTTTCAAACCTAGCTAGTTTTTCTGTAATGTTTTGAATATATGCAGCTGTCAGCATGCCTTGTATCCACCATCAAAGGCTGGTGCTTAGAAGGATGCTGGGTTTGAGTACATGTACAGTATCTGGCTTTTGTAGAACTGTTTTCATGTTTGTTTTTTTATTTTTAATTTTTTAAAAAATAATTAATGCTGGGGAAGGAAGAAGGTAGTAGTAGAATGGAAGGTAAGTAGATGATGGTGTTCTTTTAACTGAGCAATACCAACAGTTTTGTCTCAAATTGTAATGAGGACATCAGACATATGGACAGGAGTGGGGGACTCACTCAGGTGAGGCTGTAATTGCAATGATCTGTAAGCAGAACAGTATCATTAGAACAATGTTGTAAAACCACACTAGAAAAACAGTATGTTACTGCTCAGGTGGTGGCATTAAGTGCTTTCAAACATGCTGAAACAGAGTCTGGTATTTCAGAACACTAATAACCACTTTTCCATGTAGTACAGTAAATGCTTGTCTAGCTTTGCTTGATAGACATAGCATCAAATACTTCTAAAAAGTAGTTCATGTTGCCTCGATGGCACTGGGGAAACACACTTGCATGAACTAAAGAAAATACATTTTCTTTCAAGTGGAAGTAAAAATTGTAGCAAATGTATTTTCTGTAAGGTTTAGTACCTTTTGCTTTTTGCATGCTGACACAAATGAAATGCTGCTCAGCTTATTAGATCTTTCCTTTCTGCTTCCTCTAAAGATTTTTATTTAGGCTAGTTGTTAACAGGTGAGTGTGGTTTGGCTTTTTTAATATGTGGGGTTTTTTGTTTGGTTGGGTTTTTTTGTTTGTTTAATTAAAGAGATATATTGCAAAGGGATGGTTTTAATGGAAGGCTTCAGCGTTTTTGTTTAGGGTTCACCAAGTAAGCACTTAAACCACTGTTCTTCTAAGGCTACCAGGACAATTCAACATGTACAGTGTTGTAGATTGGCACTTAATTCTGCTGTACATACCAAGTTCTTTTGATGTTTTGAAAAGCCAAGTACAGTTACTCAACCTGTATTCTGCAAATCAGTCACCTGCAAAAAGAAACTCTTTTAATGGACTAGTGTAATTGGCAGCCCCATGTCAAGCCTTGACAGAACTATACTGCTGTACATGAAATCTACATCTGTATATTCTCAGCTTTTTCTTAAGTCTTGTTTTACTTAAGCCACAGGGTGCCTTGCCAGATGATGACAATCTTCACACCTAGAGTCAGCACCAGTTCTTTTGACAGTCATCAAGACTGTCTCTATATTCATACCTCAGCTGTTCGAGAAGTGGGTTGTTTTACATAGTATTACATTTTCTGACTTGGTGCTGTTTGCCAATAAAAAACAATTCTACCATTATTAGGCTGTTCTAATTAAGTACAAACTCAGCCTGACTGACTTACCTTTCTTCTGGTAGAGACTTTAAGCAGAAAATAATAATATTGTTCCAATTGCTATGTTGATCATGAGTTCTTGAGGTCAATACCTGGCCCTTTCCACTAGTGCCAAAGAGCAGGGTATATTTCTGCAGTAAAATTAAGTTCATTAAAGGTAAGGTCAGAGGCACAGAATTTCCAGCAATGGGCTGTGACTGGTGGTGGCTTGTAAGAAGAAAACATGACTACATAGTTCTATTGATCCTAATGGAAAAAGAGTTCACAGCACCCTAAGAGGAAAAAAAAACCACAACACTGGGAGATGACCTAAGTAAACAAGTATTCAAGTGGAAGCATTAATGAAAAAAGTCACATGAAGCCTTATTAATAAATGAAGCCTATTTATTACTTCAAGTGTTAATGGTAAAAAAAATTCAGCACAGCTGTTGCATTTAAAAAAGTGAAACTACAGTAAGTACTATGTTTCTAGTTCAGTAAACAGATGAACCTGATGTCCTTTAATGACATAATAGTTGAACATTATACAGTACATCTTATGAAGACCCGTAAATTAAAGAACTACTTTTAAAATTTATTGATTATAAAACTTCTGCATTCACAGCTTTAGCTTCTTTTTCCGTCCACGACCATCAGGAGTACCATCCATTTTGCGCTTCTGTGCCTGCAAGGTGAGTTTTTTAATAAGTTACTGTGATTCAGAAAGATTATAAGCAAGCAATGCGTTGCCAGTCAAAGCAGATGGAGATGTTTTACACTCTGGCATCTTTAAAATGTGATTAATTGCAAATATTGTGATATGGCAAATATGCACATCCTCCTCAGGACAGCTGCTGTTTTGTCTGGAAGAGTACAATTTCATAGAGGTAAAAAGTGTACAGAATCAACTAAGGATGCTGTAAATATTCCTGTTTAAAAAAGGGTATTTCTAAATATCTGTTTAAATATTCTGTGAACAGCTCTAAAAAAATTCATCCACCACTCTGAACTTTATTGATCGCTTAACATCTGCAAAGTTGTGCTTTTAAATTTTTCATCAAACGGCTCCAAGCAACATCATCTTTAACAAATCTAGGAAAGGGAATGGGTGAAGTTGGAATGCCCATCTTTAGCAATACTTTGAATTTAGTCAGTAAAGAAAGCAGTGAGGCCTACATGCCGTTTTCTCAAATCTACCTCTAGATTTGCACAAGGCAAGTGCAGCAGACAGCAGTCTGCATAGGAACACTTGTAAATAGATCTGTAGCATTCTTCAAGTGGAATGAATGGCGTGCATGGGCTATGCATTCCTCACTGGTAAACATATAATGTTAAAGGGATAAAAATTCATCAAAAGGCCAAATAAATCTGCGGTTTATTTTACCAGGGTAAACCTATGCAGTCTACCAAATCAAGTGATTCAAAACATAACAATTTTATCTGCTTTCAAGGCATGTGAGCTATAATTCAGAACTTGAACTCATTGCCCTTTGACATCCACAACTGTAGTAAGCTGCATGACAGCATAAACTTTAAGCAGCTCTTAACATTTCCCTGTGAGGGGTTTTGTTGTTCTTAAATAACTTTAGATACCACTTGTCCTAGAAACTCAGAAAAGCACTGTCTTCAGATGAGCTTTTCCAGAGAAATGCCATTTTAGATCTTACCGAAGATGGTTTTGGTCCACGTTTCTTCTTTTCTGCCTTTTCCTTTTCTTCCAGTTCCATGTTTTCTCTTTCAATCAGAGTGATTAAAGTATTGCATCTCCTTTGCAATTCCTAAATTGCACAACATATTCAATCACTACATTGGCAGCCACTTAACATAAAGATCAAATTAGAAATGCCTGTAATTAGGTAAAAGTTTTTTGCTATATATTGGCAAAATGAAAAAAGAATGAAATATTTGGTTTCAATTGCATGTGTTTGCTTTTTAAAATATTTTCATTTAAGTGAAAATTCCTGTCAATTTTGAAAAGCAGTACCTCAGAATTTTTAATTTCTCCTCCCGTAAGACTTTAGTTCTACTGTATTTGCCATTCACTACAGCTGTTGGAAACTCTATAAAAACTGATTGTATTGTACATGCACTTACCTCAGGATTTCAGAAGCTCTTTAATGAGCCTGATGTATAATTGTGTTATCACAGACATTTATGAAAAAAATGCAAATCAGTTTATAAATACATACCATTGCAGTTCTGGACTTCAGAAACCAGTCAAATCTGAATTGTGGGGAGTTTCGGATACACTGTCTTAACTCATCATAAACATTTTCTTTATCAAATCCCAGCTTGTGCAGCATGCAGATTAGAAAGCGATCCTCCTCTTCTGTGTAATTCTTCCCTTTATTAGTACCATATGATATTCTTAGCTGGTGGAAAGGGGCTTTGTATCTGCCAATCTGAACAAAAAAAAGATCATATAAAACTAAGGAATAGTTCTGAATGAGCATGGAACATCACACAAAGGCAGATGTACAACACTAAGTTAGAAAAACTACACTGTTTGTGATCGCTCTAAGGAACTGTGTGGACACTGTATTTACCAACACCATCTAAACTGGTAAGTTTTGGTTTAGAAAACAGAGAGTTTTGTTTGTGATCTTCTGATTAACAGCAGACCGCAAACCTGTCACTGCATTTGAAAACAATCAAGATCTGCTAGGTTTCAAATGGCAGCAATTCTCTTTAACATAAAAATCCTCAGGAATGATCAAAAGCAGAGTAAAAAGTAGAAAGGCACATGGTTTGGCTGCCTTCTGGTTAACTGAGCCACGACACCATTCTTCTCCTGACTTCCTTAGAAGAGGTAACTTATTTCAAACCTGAACTGGGGAGGCGGAGGAGCAGGAATTCTAATAAATGGTCTTCATGTACTGCAAATCTGTTAATTACCAAACTCTCATTGATGAAACACAGATCAGAACAAAAGCCTCCTCTGCTGGGTTCATCTTCTCTTTTGAAGTGTTCTAAATGTATCTACAGCGTTTTCAGTTTACACAGGCACAAAATAAATTCTGCTTCTTCTAAAAGCCTGTAGTTACTGGGATTGGGTTTGTTACCCAGCACTACAAACTGTCCTATGATAAAGGTAATTGCTACAACCAACAGGTTAGGCCATACCTGAAGTTATCATCACAGCCATCAGCCAGGGCAGCGCTTCACAGATTGGAAATGCTACAGGAAGCAACTGCTGAGGAATATGCAGAAGGGGCAAATACCACATCCACACATACCTTTTAATACATTAGCCTCAGAGTCCAGCATCTCACCGCATTAGCACAGGGAAATAAAGCAAGAAACACAATAAAGGTACCTTTGTATCAAGTGCTTTTTTTATGCTGATTCGTCTCTGAATTCTGGCTTCTCCTCTCTCTATCTGAGCCATGATCTTCTCTATGTCTTGGAGTTCATTGCATCTTTCCCAGAACACAGCTAAGAAAAGAACATTTGGTTAATTTCTTATCATGCATCTTTAGAAGTTAGGAGGGCTTACCTTAAAAGAAGATGATAGATGTTACTTCCTTTTACTAGAACTTCCTGATGTCACCTTGCAGTACTACCAGTGCTGTTCTGAAGAGGGTTAAATACAGGAGTCCTCAGTTTTAATGAGGTGCAATACAGACTAGAGAGGTTTTTGTTAGCCAGTCAATCTCCTCCAAGAAAATTGCTTCTTAAAATGGAAACAAATGTAACAGCAATTGGTTTTTACAGAGGGAAGTGGGAGGGCACCTGAGTGGCCAAAGACAAGAGCAAGTGTCTAAAAGACAATTAGGTGTTTAAAACAAAGTGGGTTTAAAAATAATTGCTCACAGCTATAGGCTGCTGTATACCTTTAGAAATTTAGCCCCAGACCTTGCAGCTGCATTACAGTAGAGGGACCATTTGAGACATCTGAGGTAAGCAGCCAAGTTGACTTACGTGACAACAACCAGTGGCCATTACATATTGTCACAAATGTTGTCTGTATCCCGCTCTTGATGAGGATGAGGTACTGAAGGTGTAAAGATTCAAGAAAACAACTGGAATAAAAGAAGTGGAATCGCTCCAACTAAGCGTTATTTCTCAGCATTTTGTTCTGCAAAACCAAACATGAACTGAGGACAGCACTATGCAGTTAAGAGTAGATTTAAGATATAGTGGGTCAGTAACAGTTTATATGCACATTTTAGTACAGCTTCATTACACACGAGCTAAACATGGTAAAATCTAGTTCAGCAGATCCCAAATCCATCACTACAATTCTATCCTGAAAGAGTCAGTAAGAAATTCTCAGAAGTAAGACGTTACCATGTTCATAGGCAGTTCCAACTAGGAAAGCAGCACTAGATATGGACTCCCAGAGTTGACTACTTATAAAAAGTAAGTTACCTGAATACTCAATGACTTCCTCTGGGGTCTTCCCTTCTACTTCTCGTGCTATATTTTCAATGTCGTCGCGGCCCCACTTCTCATTAGCTTTGATGAACTGGTTAAAATCTCTCTTATTCCAGTTAGTGAATCCCTTTATAGCAAAGGAAACATTGCACAATTCGGTATTTGTCTCTCTCCAAATTTGTTTCAATAATTTCTTTACATGGCCCGTAACATAACCATCATTCCAACAATATAAAACCTCTCCTTTATCTGCAGTTTAATGTTAGCAGAAAAACAGCTTTCATAGTGCAGTAGTCTCTCCACCTGGTACTTAGCACAGGTTCTCTAACTGCCTACTAGTTTCAGATAAAGGAGCCTTCATCTCATAAATTAATCCCTCCTATCAATATTCTGTGAAAGAGAACATGGGATTACTTTTTAGAAAGAAAAATCCCTCAAGGAAAGCAGGTCTGTAATGATACGGTTTTGTCAAAAAGGCCCACCAGGTGCTTCACAGGTGCCCTCAGCCACCTTCCCTGGTCACTCTCCCTCACAAGGCCTAAAGCTTTCTTGTGATGATACTCTGTAGGGACAGAAACAGTAGTGCTGAAATTATCAGCTGCCAAAATAGGCTAATTTCAACTTTTACAAACAGTGATACAATTTGCCAGCCGTACTATGATTGAAACACTGTAAAACACACTTCAGCTGATTTCATTCTCCTTAAAGACCCAACTATACCTGGGTTAGAAGCTTCTCTTTTTCTTCTAGTTCTTCATCATTAAGAGGTTCAGCCTCATCAATCTTTAGCTGCTCTTCCTTTTGTGCTTGGGCTGCATTTGGCAGATCAGGATTCCGAGGTACCTGAAAGGTTTTGCATTTTGTAAAATTTGATTAATTTTTCCTTAGATCATTGCTTATTTTCACTTATTGTATTAATAGAACCTAATCATTTGTTCAGCTCAACATTATTTTGTTTCATTTAAATTGGTGTGAAAGGCAGGACAAGTACATATTTTTCTAACGTTGTAGTAAACTGTTGCAATGTGTGAATTCTTCAATTACCTTGTACCCAATTGTTTTCCTGTAGTAGAGAATCTCTTTTTCCAACAACTCAAACAGCCGTGGAGGAAAGAACTGAAAATCCTGTACATTTGGCTGTTTTGGAGGCCTTGGTGCCTGAAATATAAAGTTCGTATTTGACTCCATTTCACATCAAGAATCTGTTTGCTTGTAATAACTGAGTTCAGTTCATGAGTAAAAAAGAAAGCTTTATTACAAAAAATTCACTGTCTTAACTAATAAAAAAATAAAGGCCACACCATGCACACCATATGCAAGAGGCAACTACAACCATGTAGAATTCTAAAAGTAGATGACTTGTGAGACAAGGGAAGAGAGAAAGACTTTTGGGAGGAGGATGTGGCTGGGGAGTCACACATACATCCCCTTGAACAAAGTTCAGGTGTTCTGAGCAGCAATAAGGAAATCTTCCACAGGTAAAGACAATTCACAGCTGCTTAAATAAAACAAGAAACACCTTGGTCTTACCTTCCTACCACCTCAGAAGTTTCATCTTGCTCTTTCTTCTTACAGAAGTTTGTTTTGTCTCAAGTCCTTTGGATTTTTCTAAATTTAAATTGCCTCCCCAGTTTACAGAAGTCAGCAGTGCAGTTTTTATAAATAAAGACGCAATTTCTTGCGTTCAGCTTTAACCATTTATTATGCATATTTGAGCAATATTTTATTTAAATTAGTTAACTCACCTTAGGTGCTTTTGGCTCACTGACTCGAAGAGCCTCCCTGAAGTAAGCATCCACAGCATAATTGGCTTTTCTTTCCCGTTTAGGTGGTTCAATCCACTCTGTAAAAGCCATCTATAAAAATAAACCCCACCACCCCAAAAAATATTAAGACCAAGCTTTGCCAAATATTCAGAGCAGCTACAAGTTTCATATAAAACTAGGTCTCCATCTGCTTCATTAAATAAGTAATAAAACTTTTAAACTAGTTCTATAGCTTATATTGTTTTTAACCAACATTTCTTACATAAATATGCTTCAATCAGGCAACTTAGTGCCTCCCTCAAAAGAAATTTAAATGTTACCTTCTGTTTTTCTCTGTAGTCTTCCCCTTCAAAGTTATACACACTGGACTCTGTATCCATTGTGAAATTCCTGAGTGAGCTTTCACCCATCTTTGAGAGTTTTTCATTCATTTCTGCAGTCTTGGGAGAGGAAATGGTAGCACTTGTGAAAGTTACATCATTACAAAGTATCTCACTTACAACAACAGAAAACACAAACACTTTTGACCAATATGAAAACTCCCATTCTCCCCAGCTTACCATCAAGTTATCATCTAGGGATATACTTTCTTGCCATGGAATTTAAGTCTACAGCTGGGCCTTTTAAAAAACTTTGTCTCACCTTCTTTGCACCTCTTTCCAAAATGTGATCAATATCTTCATCTGTAATCTCACTCTCCTTTGAGGCAAACACGTGTGTTGCTCCGTGTCTAATCATTTGCAGCATTTCATCCTTCCCAAGTTTATTCAGGTTTTGATCCACCAGTCTTCCTAAAGAAAAAAGCATTGGAGGACAGGAACTAACTACAGCGCTTACATTACAGAAGAAGCAATACATTATTTTTATTCCCCTTACATTTCCAAGTTAAAACTGTATCCTTTTCTCTCCATAAAGGAAATTCCAAATTAAGAAAAACAACAACAACAAAACACCCCAAACCCAAACCAAACCAACAAACTCAAAAGCCAGCAAAATCCCTGACCACACACGTTTGGTTTATTATGCATTAATTGTGTTCAACAAACACCACTTTGGGTGCATGTCTTCACACTTTCCAGCCAAAACTTACTGTATCCTTTTTTCAAAAATAAAGTTACAGATTACAGTTAAAGTCAACCAAGAAGGTGACACTGTCATCACTTCTCCCCATCTATTAAAAAAGGAAAGGCATGAATTTCTCCATCAACAGAAGAAGCTGAGTGCTTAATAAAAATAATCAAATAAATCTGAGTATATCCACTTGCATGTGTATCCCTAGGAAGGTAACCAAAAAAGGGAACGGAAGGGGAAGGGGAAGGGGAAGGGGGGGAAGGAAGGGGGAGCAGGGGGGGAAGGGGGGGAAGGGGGGGAAGGAGGGGAAGGGGGGGAAAGGGGGGGAAGGAGGGGAAGGGGGGGAAAGGGGAGGAAGGGGGGAAAGGGGGGGAAGGGGGGGAAAGGGGGGGAAGGGAGGGATTCAGATCTTCTATACAAATTGCCTTCATATACTTGCCTTGCTGAATGACTATGGAATCTAGCCGGAGTTTCATTTCGGCACGTTCCACTATTCTTTCTTCCACTGTGTTGTCTGTAATAAACCTGAACACTCGCACAGTCTTTGTTTGTCCAATTCTGTGCGCTCGATCCTAGGCAAAAAAGAAACAACCCAACACATAACAAAACAAACAAAAAAATCACTACTTGGTTTCCAGCATGACTATATAATTAGTCTTCAATTTTCATTGGTTTCAACATACTGATTTAGAAAACAGAATAGTGGAGGTTAGTTAAACCTTTATAGACATTCCATTAACATGACTATCCAAGACAGTATATTCTTATCTGCGTTGCAAGTTTTGTGGTGTTTTTTAAATAACATCAATGACCATGTCTCCAGATGTCATAGATCAATAGAGTGTGTTAAGAGGTTTTTGTGTTATATCACAGAGACGACTGGATGCTTCTGGCCTTATGTCACCTTCTGTAAAATCAACACGTTTAAGAAATTATCTCTGTACTGGCCAAAAGCTACTTTCTCAAAATTGTTCAGTTGTGACATGAATACTTCACAAAAAATACAATGCAGCACCTCACCTGACTGGCAAATCATTAACCATACTGAGAATTAGTATTCTGAACATACACCTTCAGTGGTAGCTGGAACTATCTCGCTTTAGCTTCCAGACACCAGTTCCATCATGCTTTTGAACTAATCTTTGCTGAACTACTTAAGAACCTACAGCTTCACTCAAATGAATAAAGGAAATTTCCAGTATTTGTCAGTGAAAGGCCTGATTTGTCAAAAAAAAAAATCCTGGTAGTTTTTAAATAGCTTTGGTCTTAAGTGGTCAGTAATGTTCAGTGTACAGATAAATGCAGAAATACTTAAAAAGAATTTAAAGGTCCTTGCTAAAAGGAGCTTGCTCACTTACTGCCTTCCCCTCACCCCTTACAAGCAGGTTTTGAAAGGTTTAGCTCAGCTTTTCGTTGTCTCATTTCCAAGGTGACAGAGAACACAATGTAAGCACATTCATCTATATGCCCCACAGAAGTAAAGCTTTGGGATTAACACATACCATGTTAAACTTTTCTTTTTTAAAAAACAAAACAGACTGTTCTCATTAACTACTATTATGAGTACTGAGCATATACTCAGGATTTGCTACTGCATAAATCATTGTATATCCCAAATGTGAACAAGGGTTCCACAAAGTGGAAGCTGCACTGGAACTGAAAATCAATTTTAAAAGTAGTACTCCTGTCTCAAAACAAGAAAAATACCAATTTATTTTGGAAATACTGTATCATGCCAAAAACACACCTTTCTAGTAAAACTCTGTGAGAAAGAGGGAAACCCACCACACAACATAATTTCCATCTGGATTCTTACCATAGCTTGAAGATCTACTTGTGGATTCCAATCTGAATCATACAGAATTACAACATCAGCAGTAGCCAAATTGATCCCAAGACCTCCTGCCCGTGTACTCAACATGAACACAAATTTTGAGCTACCGGGTTCATTATATGCATTAATAGATGCCTAAATAAAGAAAAGGAACATATCAGTTGAACCAAATGTGTCACAAGTACTATTTTTAGTTACATGAAATAAAATGTTAAATACCTGTCTCTCGTCATGTGGTGTTTGTCCATCCAGTCTACAATACTCATAATTTCGCCACATACAGTAATCTTCCAAGATATCTAGAACTCTAGTCATCTGACTGAAGATCAAGACTCTTGAACCTGTGTTTGAGTAAAAAGCTTCCTTAAGTTTTCACCAAAACTTAAGATGTATCAAACTCTGCAAGTCTGTATTTCCAGAAAGGGAAGGAGGGAAGCTCGGTGCCCAAAAAGAAAGACCATTTAGAATTTCAGAACCAAATAAACAACCGGGTTGCAGCCACTGCCATCACAGCAGCTGTGTGGGGCGTGGCTGCCTACTGGGCTTAAACCACAACCACCCTTTCTGGTGCCCAAAAAGGGTCTCAAAGGGTTCCAGGTAAGGACAGATGTGACTGGAGCGTGCTAGGTCAAATGCACAGCTGCTACAGCTAGTTCAGCTATTGGCAGGCTCCTGTGCTTGCCATGGGCCTTCCTTGCCTTAAAGTCTATTAGAGTTTAGTTAGTAGCTGCCTGTTTGCTTTTCTTCTCTGTTGTACTCCTTATCCAAACATTCCCAAACATAGCACAGTAAGACAGTAACACAAATATAAAAAACAACAAGAAGTATAAAGAACAAAACTATGATGTATTTGTTTTGGATTTAAGTTATCTAGAAATAGCCTAAGTTCTTCTTAAAGA
Source organism: Apus apus (assembly GCF_020740795.1). Taxonomy (NCBI): domain Eukaryota; kingdom Metazoa; phylum Chordata; class Aves; order Apodiformes; family Apodidae; genus Apus; species Apus apus. The sequence goes on along the minus strand of NC_067285.1, from coordinate 55,737,640 downwards.
CTTGTCAGTTTACTTACCTGCCCAGAACAACCCCCAAAAAATGTAAATGTCCAGTATTTTATGCATATACACACAACAATTTCCAACCTACTTGAGAGATTAAAGTAAAACACAGAATATCACAAAGCTTCCACTTTGCCCTGTATTCTCTTAACATGACTTCTTTGTCATTTGGACTCAAACTCTAATAATGAACACTCCTTTGTTCAAGATAATTTGACTTAGGACCAGACCAATTTTAATTTCCATGTCTCAAGAAGAAGCCTCAGAGCAGAAAGAAAACAAGATTTAAACAAGCACATTAACCACTGAATTCTAAGTTTTTTGTAGTCATACAACGATGCACATCACCACAGCTTCTTGAATGATACATGGACACAAAGTACAGATTACTTTTGTATTACCTAGGGCTGAGGTTTGGATTTGCTTTTTGTTCTTTGTAATGTCTTCCCACTCCCAAACTGTCCTCCACTCCTTTAGCCAAGTTATTTCAGTAAGTGCACTCAATAAAATGAGTAAAAAATTTATTCCAGAGTAAAAAATCCTGTGGTGACTGAGTTTTAGAGTAATGTATTCCAGAGCTTTGTACCTACTATCAAGTAACTTTAAAATGAGGGTCCCCCCATGTTGGTGTCCCTTAAAGAATTAACTGAAAAAACTCAGATGCTGCTCAAAATCATACCCAGCAAGAAAAACCCAACATTTCATAAAGGATTTTACTGTAAGCCTACATGAAGAGTTAGAATCTGAAATGGTACTTCATGGCAAATCAAAGGATGATTATGTTTGAAAAGGGTAATAAGGCCAAGAGAAAACCTAAAGCCCAGACTGACCTATGGTTTCTGTGGTCTCAATTTAGCTGGAATGAAATAAAGAAAAAAAACCCCACCAACACTTCTTTGTCACAAAAAGCCAACATGCACTATTGAGCTAATTATTTATGAAGGCACTTCACAAGTTGTTTTTGTATCAACTATTTCAGGTACAGTGTTTGACTAGCTGGCATCACAGAATCACAAAATGCCAGGCTGGAAGGGACCTCAAGGATCATCTGGTCCAACCTTTCTAGGTACTACTAGAGTTTATATGAGATGGCTCAGCACCCTGTCAAGCTGAGACCTGAAACTGTCCAATGTGGGGGAATCTACTACTTCCCTTGGGAAGAAACCAACAGGAAATGCTAGAAACCAACAGTAATCCTGGTTAAAGTGTGCTGTTTTTTGCTCAGGTTACATGGGAACGTGAAGAAGCACTGACTTTCATTTGTATCACTGAACCAAACAACCCTTTAACAACAACGAGATGCATACCTTGTTCCTTCAACTTAGGTAGCAATTTGTCCAATACTACCATTTTGCCACTGTTGGTGACCAAATGCATATCTGTTGTGTAAGGTGGCCCAGGTTCTGCTCCATCAAAGAGATATGGATGATTGCAACATTTTCGCAGCTGCATGAGGATATTCAACAGTCTCATTTTGTCCAGCTTCCCAGCTGAATTCAAGATATCTATATCCTTCATTAAGATTCGTGTATACCTGCATCAAAGAAAGAACAAGCTTTCCTAACTCTAAAACCAAGCAGGCCTTTCTTCACCCTTCCCCTCATTTAATTAGGTAACTCTCCCTGTATGAATGGCTTTGTCATCACAAAAGCATCACAAGAAAGTATATATGTAAGTCAGGAATACATCAGAAGGAATTAAACAAAGATCCACACAACAATCAAGTCACAAGCAGCACCCTCATTGTAAGCCTTAACCACAGCACAGTCAAGTATGTCAATTACCATTCTCGTTGCATTTTGCTGAGACCCACATAAATTTTAACTTCCTTCTTTGGAGGCAAGCTTTTCTCTACATCAGCCTTGATGCGACGTAGAAGGAATGGTCGTAGCACCTGAAAGAGATGGCATCATTAACTGTATTTTGGAAACTGAAACACTGAGCAGATCAACAAAAGCAGTGCAGATATTCTCTATCAAAACTGCTCAAACACCAGACCCATTACCAGATCATTTGAAAAAGCAATCTATATGGACAGGTTATAATACATGGGAATGTACATGCGCTTTCTTTGGGAGACTCAAAGATCAGGCCAAAAATCATATTTCAGATGGTTCAATGCCCCTTGATTCTTTTCTAGTTTTGCTTGCCTAAAATATTTATAGTCTCTTCATAGCCAGTGTTTTTAATACAAGCATTTCAGAACCCTGAAAGCCAGAACTACTGACCCTTCTCTCCCATCTAAAACCATTTCCTTTTCAAGAAATAAATAATCTTCTGAGCTTCATCAACCTATTCTGAATTCTATCATAGCTTTTGGAATAAGCTATCTTACCCTAATATTCTGTCACATGAAGCATTAGAAAAATGATTTAAAACCTAACTTAGGTAAAAGAAAAACTTACACAAAAAGCAGAAAGACTTACCATATGGAGACGTTCCACCAACTTTTGATCCCCTAGACAATTGTTTGTATCAAACCATGAATCGAAGTCCTGTATCAACAAAATCACTAGTATGTAAGAGGTGCAATGTCATTACAATGGTGAATAAATAAAACTCAACTAACTACATAGGCAGTAAGTAAAAGAGCAAATTGCTCTCTTTGGTCTGCTTTTATAGAAAGCTCTGTAACACACTGTCTTCCCAAAAAAGTAACAATAATGAAAGCAAATCAATATGTGAGTCCTTTTCTGTTGAAAAAGATTCACTCATATCCTTCCACCATTGGACAAATTCCATCTGGAAGAAGTGTACTACTGCAGCATTTGATGAAAAATGAAAGGAAAAAAGTAAAATTTTGCTGTAATGCACCACAAGGTTTCCCTTTAGATGTGACACTTGCTCCCAATTCATCAAAACATTTAAGCCCATCCTTCACTTTGTGAAGTCTATTGTTCATTATATAGTATCTCCCAACTGACAAGAAAGAAGCCCTAGATAAACATGGTAACTTACATTTAACTGCAAGAACAAAGTTAATTGTTTTAGCCATCACAATGTTTCAATCTATTCTGAAATGCAGTAGACATTCTCTTCACATTGTGATTTTAAATACCTCTTACTTCTTCTAAGCTGCCAGAAGCCCTTAAAAATGGCCAAGCTGAGAAAAATACTCAAGTCTACTTCACAATTTTGTAAACACTTCTGTCAATCTGTCGTTATCAGTAACCAACACTCCTAACTATAAATATTCAGGTCTGGAAAACCAGCAAAGTTGATTGAATTTCATTAGCAGAAATGATGACTTACTTCAGAAGAGTTAAAGACATCTGGCAAAAGGAAGTTAAGCAGTGCCCAGAGTTCATGTAAGTTGTTCTGAAGTGGAGTTCCAGTTAACAGCAACCGATTTGTAGTCTTGAATTCCCTCACAATTTCTGATAACTGAAGGACATTGAGACATGAGCAAATATACAAGTATTACTAGTCCCCCCATCACCACCTCATAACCCACACAGATTTGTCTTTCAGTGAACATACAAATTACCTTTGATTTTTCATTTTTAATCCTGTGGGCTTCATCTATAACTAGGTATCTCCAGTTAAACTTTTTGAACACCGATTTCTCTTTGATAAGCATTTCATATGATGTTACACAGACATCCCATTCACCAGGTAACAACACATCTCTGACAAAGGCAGCCTAGATAACAAGGTGGCAGTTAGTTACGAAGGCTTTGTCAAACCTAAACCAAAAAGTACATGCTAGTCCTGTTAAAAAATTTTAAAACAACATTGCCACTAAATTTGAAAGATAAAATCCATTACAGAAGCAATGTAACACAACCATTGTAAAGCTTCCTAATTTTGTCAGTGCTGAAACTGCTAAGACCCTTGGGGAAGAGCACAGAAGCTCTAACTTCGGGCTTTGGAAACTGCAGATGACTACCTACACATGAGTTTTCAAATAGCTAAACTGTAAGATCAGAACTCAACATTTTCTGAAGGTTTGCTTTGGGTCAAGTTCGGAAACAAAAAATAATCCCAAGCACAGCTTTATTTGCCTAACTGAGCAATTTCTAGAATGCTGTCACCCTAGATTAAAAGCAGACATGGTAATCAGTTAGAATTCAAAATACAGAGATGTATAAATGTCAAGAATTTAACTCATATAAGCAAGAAATATACTGAAGAAAGAATAAGAACTTCTGAATTAAAAAAATATGCGCTAAAAAAAAATCACAAGGTATGAAACCTGGACCAGTGACCTCCAGAACTATTTAAAGTTTAATCAATATTTCTGTAATTTCCAACCCCATAAACTCTGAAAACAGCTACTTTCCCTTAGCATAAAAATCTGCTGACAAAAGCAGAAGTTTAATGGCACCAATAATAGCTCTCTCTTCCTTCCATAGATAAATTGGTAACTCCAATTGGCAAATCTATAGATGCACCATCATATTCCATGTTTTTTATGTTTTCTTTGCACTAAAAAAAAGTAGAAAAGAACCGATACCAAAGTAACGAAAAGAGGATGATTGAAATAGTACAGCCGTAAGAGGCTGAACCACACTTTCTCTTTTAACTCACAAATTTCAAGCCAAGTAAGATCCATTTGAGTTCCACTTTTACCAATCAAACCCCTTTGACCTGTCCAACATTAAGCTGATGACTGTTTTCAGGAAACAGTTCCTTAGTGTCAGAACCCAGATCCTCTTAAGGGCTACTGTTATGGCAAATACAATGTACCGTGCTACACAGAGCAGAAAACAAGTAATTTTGTATGGATTTATATATTCATAAAAACAACAGCACCTTACATTAAACACTCTCTTTTCCTGTTTTAAGATTAATCGAGTTTTGTTGGCCTACACGGTGTATTGCCTTCACAAAAGGAGAAAGAAAACCTTTTTTCAAGAAATTGAGTGTAAAGTGATGAAGCAATAGCTGGGCAACGTACATGTGAATTCTAGGCTGGTTATACTTTAAGTAGGTGGCACTTACAGGTCTTACTGTTTAACCACTACAAATCCAAATAATATCCTTACATGGAAATGAAAGGTAAAGGACAGACAGCAGGATCACATGCTGAATTTACACAGGAAAACCAACCACATCAAAACTTACTCGCTGGTCTTTGTCACCTATCAAACAAACTGCTCGAAGTGTAGGTACCCATCTCTTGAATTCATTCACCCAGTTATGCAGAGTGGATTTAGGAACTAACACCATGTGAGGACCCGGGATATTTCTGTAGTGTTTCATATACCCAAGAAGAGAAATTGTTTGCAGTGTCTTTCCAAGACCCTGTAAGAGATGTTAACATGTTAGAAAAAAATTTCTCAGGAAATACCTTTAAAAAAAAAAACCAAGAGTGATCTCTGACTACAACATGGAAGACACAGAAGCCTGGACAAATGAGTGAGATATATTAAAGACAGTGCTACTCCCAAAAAGCATAAACATCTTGGTTAGGAAAAGCTTGTATGTCCCACAGATAATAAAAAAAAGTAGTAACAGTGACATTCTCAGACCTTGGATTCTGAACTTAGAATTTTGCTTTACTTTTCAAATAAGACACATTTCTAATAGTAAACATTAAACTCTTCAATGCAAGACGGATTTTGGAATAACATAAATCCAAGAACTTACAAAGTTTCTCAGTAGTTTTTTGTTAAAACAAGCCTGCTTCACTAAGAACTGTACCCAAAAAGTACTATTCATAAGCTTGAAGAAAATCCTTGATCTGTTTCAAAATCAAACATGTTACTAAACACTAATTTAAATTCATTTGTCTCTAATTTATCTTGAAGAAGTTTTATTACCTGGAAATTACCAGAAGGTATAAGAAATGCAATACACTGAGATAACACTAATTGTTTGTTTTTCCTTACCAGCTCCCTACGGAAAACAGATAAAATTAAGATTTCCTGGAGGACAAAAACTGCCCAAACTACAATTTCTTTTGCATTTATCCCTTGTCATTCAGGGAAAAAGAGTAATAATAGAAGCAAAAGCTACGATGGCCAACACTGACTGAAATGCCCACCAACATGGTGTGAAAGAAATTTTAACACAGCTCTCTAGCTACATCTTTGCATCATTTTTCCTAGAAAATCTCCCAATGGCATAGCTCTTGCTCCTGAGATCAGTCCATCTAGGACACTCATATCCCGCCACCTGCATTTTAACCTAACAACAACAGGAAGTGTTCCTACATCTGTTGTTCTTTTCATACAAGACACTCTTTCCACAGGGGCAGCTCTGAGAATACCATAACAAAACAGCTGCAATTTAGGGAAAAAAACAGAGGCTACGTCATTCCATAGAACAATTCCTCTCCATTGAGGTTTTGTTTTCTTAAGTTTGACAGATTCCCTTTTCACATGCCTATTTTTAAAACTGCCTGCACAGTTTTTTTAAATTAAGTTACCTGAGACACTTTTAACATTAGTGGCTTAAAATACATTGGAAAAATAAAATTTGGCAAATTATATATTGCATTTTGTGCTATTAAAAAACTCATATCTATATAGCTGAACTAAAACTGCATTGTGTTCACAAGTCCCCAGAAACATGGGCTATGTGCATACCATTTCATCTGCCAGGATACCATTGATGCCATTCTCATACAAAGAGATGAGCCAGTTCAATCCTCGGACCTGATAATCACGCAGCTTTCCTGATTTAACATCTAAAAGACATGAAAAGAAAGGACTAAAAGTTCTGTAAAAACTTAACAAAAAAAGTCACCATCCCTTGCCTGCTAATTGACGCTGATTATCTAAGCTACAGAACAAAATCAAGTAGTAAATTGCATGCAGTAAACTCCCAAGGGCAATGCAGACTGGTTAATTTTGTTTCTGCAAGATGCTCCAACAGATTTGTTCTCTGCAAGAACCCAAAGTATGGAGAAATCCTAACTCAATCACCACCCCCAAAATCAGAACACAGCTCAATGTTAAAACAACATAATACTGAATTATCTGAACTGAAAGCCATTAGGTACTTTAAATTGTGTCAGAAGGTTAAGTTACATATGTAAAAATTGTAAGATGAATGACTTAAAAACAGTTAGCTCTTTCCTAGTAATAGAGTATAGCAACTGGTTTTCTAAAGGCCAAAACTCAGAAGACTTATCTTTGCAGTGTGACTGAAAATAAACAGTCCCTTACTAATACATTTTGTCCCACTGGGCCTGTGTTGGATTTTTTTTTTTCTCCTTCTCCTGCACCCAACTGATTCACTGTCCTTGGGAAGGATGAAAATAAACTTAATTATAAACAACATTTTGAGGGGAAAAAAAAATTAAGAGGAGGAAACAAAGAGGAAACACACATGATGGAGATTCTTCAAATCGAGTGCAGACATTGGTTGTCTTGGAGCTTTCTGTTAACAGCTCTTCGTCTTCTTCCTGCTCTGTTCTGCGATGGCGGTAGCTGAAAAAGTGCAAGGAAGAACTAAGTTTCTGGCTAAACTGAAAAGACATGAAACTCTTCTGAAATCTAACTTCCCTGTGGCACAGAATGCAAACATCCAGAGGAGCTGCTTCAAATGAACTCTTGTTTAGCTGACCAACTGAAATGCTGCTTTTTACTCTTTAGAGCCTCTTGCTTCTTACTAAGAGGTGATGACCATGTTTGTTAGCAGCCTCAAATATTAGGGCAAAGTGACTGGAAAGGGATAAATTGTGTGCATCAGTTCTGGCCTTTGACTACAAGACAGGGAATCAGACTGTATTTATGAGCTCTGGAACATCTGCCAAACACTAGTTATACTGTAGCCATACAAGCTGCAATGAGGGCAATCCAAGTTTCTAGACTTCTGATTTTCAAGCTGCCAGTGAGATGCTGTGTACTGATGTTCTCTGTGAACTCTTGCAACTTAAAGCCACAAATACTCTGGTTTTTTGTCCCTGCTTTTCTTCATGCTGAAACACTTTTAATCATGATAGTGCTTTACTGCTGTAAAACAATGCTGTGTCAGTGAACACAAAATTCTTGTAACTCCTAGAATTCTTAAACAACCCTCAACTTACAGGTAAGCAGTTGAAAAAAGACCACAATTATACAGCAGAAAACATACTGAAAAAGAACAGAAATCTAGCAAGTTTAACTTACACTTCTAAAGTACAATAAAATGCATAATTACAGTACAAGCTGGCCTACATGGTATCACTCACTCGCCAACTGACAGTAAATTCTGTTTCTCATCCTTCTTTATTCGTGGACGTCCAGGCTTCATTTTCAAAGGTGAAGTTGGAGTTTTCTGAGCAGCAGGCTGAATAAAGTGAGCAAACAGCTCCGTCTGCTTCAACAGATACTCAAATCTGTTTGCTCTGTCTGTTTGCTGTTGACAAGAAAAAAATAAGTGGAACAAGTGTGAGACATCACAGTATGTATTCATAGAAAAGAAGAAGCTAACAAATACTTTCAAAATTACATAGATTCAAACTTCTTTATATACATAGCTACAAAAACAAAGAAGAGATGATTAATGTCAACAATGTAACTGTTGCTGACAGATTCAACATTCTTGTATTGGGTCAAGGCTCACCTTTGCTAAGTAGGTAAGATCAAAGATCTGTTGCAAGACAGACCTGTGCTAAGACTGAAATGTGACTTTGGCACAAAGATTGCATGAGTGTCACTACAGAAAGCCAGAGCTCCCTTAACAACCTTCTCCTGTCCAAAATTATAGTCCCGCTCCCCAGAATTTACTCCCACCCAGCATTCACAGGATCCTTCAATGAACTCATTCATCTTACCAACTTGGCAACACCTATTAGATCCCTGCCTGCTGGATGAGATAGACCACTTCACTGTGGTGTCAGATAAGCAAAAGAGCTGGCATGAAAGAGGGTGGAGGCGACAGAAGAGCCCATAACCAGAAGACTGAACACCTATTTCAGGAGCAGAGAACATCTTAGGTATGTCCAGCCTAAACTGTCATACTGCTCCCCTTGATACAGACTGTTTCTGCTGTGCAAAAAAGATTACAGGAGACAATATAGTATCTAAAAGGTTCAGCTCCTTTAAGGCAGGTTCCCTTTGGAACCAACACACCTTCCCAAGGCCACATCAAGACTTCAGAACAGAAATTAATACTCTAAACAACTCCAAGCTTAACAGCAACCACTCTGACATTCTGCCAGCTGCCACAACATAACCTGGTATTTAGCAACTTGCAGAGTTACAGGAAGTCAGTTTTCTTTGTAAGAAGGAACATATGTTCCAGACTTCTGCAAAAGCAATGCCAGCTCTGAGTGTTCTCCTCTTCAAAGCAAGCAGTTCATGCACTATGTAAAAGACAGGAAGACAGGATATTAGAGAAGAGACCAAGAAAGAGATCCTGTATGTACCACAGAAGAGTCAGACTCATTCCAACTGTAAGTTTAAGCTCGTGACTGACAAAGCTACAATCCACATCCACTGAATTAAAGTTTTCCTCTCAATTATTTAGGGTTGTTTGTTTTTTTGTTTACTTAGCAACACTTCTGAAGTTTAAACAAGGCAAGACCTTGCTACTGTCCAAACTGCTGACCTTTATTTTTAAGTATTTGATTCACTGGCTGGGCAGAAGTGAAGCAGAAGAGATACAAACTGCATTGCAAGTTTCCTTGTTCTAAAATTTTAGTAAGAAATCTTCTGTGAGTTCTGGCACTGCACACACATCCCTATAACTCATTTACACTGTGCTTAAGGATAGTCCTTTAAGAGACTAACAAACATATTCTATAACTTTTAGATAGAACACAGACAAGCACAGGCTGTACTCTGCAACCTTGAGCTATCCTCCTAACAACAGAGAAACTTCTCCTGTTTTCATTTCCAGTGCATCTCCTGACTATTACAACAGTAAAACACGATCCTCCTTGCAATTGTGCCTGTCTAGAGACCAGAAGAGAGACAACTCCAAGTACACTTTCTTCAGTTTGCCAGGAAGCAGCACAAAGAAATTAAATGCAGAAGACCGGGGTATTGTCAGTGGCAAGAAGAAACAACACAGGAAACAGCAAACTATAACAATCAGTTTCACTTTCCTATCAAGAAATTCCACATGCAGTCACAAACACTGGAATTACAAACAGGAAGAAGAAAAGCAGGGTGGGACAGAGAAAGAAAATGTGATGAGATGGTGAGGAGTGAATGGCTCCATCTCTTACATTTAGGGCATTATAAAAACTAAAAAAACTAAGAAAAATACTAAGTTTTCTCCGATCTAACCTGTGAAGCACCCATCTTCAGAAGCTCAAAGACTGTAACTAGGACTTCTTAAAGAACAAACTAAATATCAGGAAAAGCTAACAAAATCCCTTTCAGCCTAGACAAAAAGTGCTGAAAAGTTGTCGATAAACAGCAAAACCTTCCTCAACCTCCTGTGAATTTTGAAACCCAACTTCTGTTTACTTTGACCATACACTGTACCATTTGAAAGAACCTCCTTATTTTGAAATCCTCCTCCTAAAGCATGTCACTTGAAAATGGAGTACCTACTCAAAGCATTATGCCAAACCTCTCTTTGTACTATTCCCTCCCCCTCCCTTTCCTTAAAAGGGTTGCTACTCCGGCAGTTCAAAAAGAAGTTTGAAATAATTTTCCAGCATTCAAAGCTCCTAGATTTCAACTGGTTCCATACACTGAGAAAGTAAAAGCAGCAGACATTTAAATCCTTATAGAGGCTTTCCTAGAGGATTTTTCAATTTCAGACTGAGAAAGTGAATACTCGATTCTTCATAATCCCCCTTGCCTACAGGAAAGACAACTCTCCAGACAACTTCATATAACTGAATATTTCCCATTAAATCATTCTTCCAAATCTAGAGCACCTCACAACTGCTAGGACTGTACTTCCCAGAAACAGCAAAATGCACTAAGTTATTCCCACAAATGACTGCAATGGCAATGGAGAAAAAGCAGAAGACCAGTGAACAAAATGCTAAGAAGGAGAAGGGTCTGAGCTTCTGGATGTGTTTTGCTTTCCAGTTACTTAAATATTTTTGAATGACAAAGGTTTATAAATCCAGGTAAGAGATTCTGAAAAAGCAGAAAACTTCAGTTTATTTTAAGCTACTCAGTAAGTACTGGACTGCTGTATACAGTCCCAAACATTACATACCATTTTCTCTTCGTAGGTAGGATCTGCTTCCTGGATTTCTTTCTGTTTTCCTGGTGATGCATCATCAAACGATTCCTGAGATGAAAAAAAATTATATAAAAAAATTATTTTCTGAACAGAGAATAACCCTTTAAAGAATAATAAGCTTGTTTCAAATCACTATCTATTCACATCAACTAGCACAGCCATCGTTTACGGCTTTGATACAGTCAGCTTTCTATTACTTACTGTAAAATTACCTGGAGAGGGATCAAAGATCCCTGCCACAGGGTGAGGGACAGAGCTAGATACCTGTAATCCGATTTAGCTCCATCATTAAAGCATCAAATCAATGTGAATGAGAGAGACAGCTGTGGTCCAGGAGCTCAGCATGTCACATCTAGGGTGCTGAATCAAAACCCTCCTAAAGCCTGCTCAGGAGAGTACAGTGAAAGAACCAGCCCCGGTCTCAAAGCAAGAGCAGCTTCAAGTTGGGTTTTTTTCCTTTTTCCAGATTATTCCAATCCCTCATCATTCTCTATCAAGGGAATAAGTCCAAATAAGAACTTGGACTGAAGTTTTGTCCTGGAAACACAGTAGGAATTTGGACAAACTGTACTCTTCCCTATTTAGTTTACTAAATCAAGTAACTGTTATTATCACCAACAGTACCACCACTAACAGCAAAAAAAGCTGGCTGGGAGAGGGCAGTCCTCCTTCATCCCCTTCCTGCCAAATCCCTGGCACGCTGCCTTCAATTATTCTCTCAGATTAAGGCTTTTTTAATTCTCATCTCTCCTGTTATTAGGTGAACTCTTCCCACATAATCTCCAATATACAATTTCATCTTCTGTTCTTAAAGCCAAAAATGATGGATGATCCCTCCCTGGTAAACCAAGCTGGGGCAATACACTACAAAATAATTATTTAAAGAGTGAGCAAAGGAAACAAATAAGATGCTTTCAGAATCATTATTAATCATTTGTTTAATTCAGCCAAGCAAGATTTGAGCTAAATTCAGCCTTTACTGGCCTCCTAGAACAAAGAAACAGGAAAGTCAGAAACAACATGGAACAAAGGCAGACAAAACACGGGATGTTTGTGGGCGGGCGTTTCCTCACAGAACTCTGGCAGGTAAGGCACGTGGAAACAGAAGACTCCTAACACAAATGTTTCATTCACCAGTCACAACATAAAGAACTGAGCATAGAAGGTTATGGCTAAAGTCCTTCTACATTCATACCCAAATCTTCCTACTCATATCCCACTGGATTTAGCCAACACCCACCTACCAGTGAGCACAAGCACGAAATGCACACTCCTCCCAAAACCCTAAATATGCAAACCACACAAACGCAGCCGCGCACCATCTGATCTCATCACGTGCAATAAAGACGACAAAACCTCGCAATTTTGCCGGAGAGCAAGAAAAGCAGTCTCTTGGGTGATCAGAACCTATTTCAACTGCCATGTCACTCCAGGCAAGGCAACTCCTTCCCCACGCTAAATGGAACTACCTCAGCAGGCACAGAGACAGCTCTTGCACACGGGTGCCTCAAGAGCCCGCGCTTCACAGCCTCCACGCACTCAGCCCCAGCCTGGAAATGCTCTGGTTTTTTGCAGGTTCGAGCAGGACTTTTTACCCACAGTGCTTTGGCTCCTTGCTCATCCGAAAAACACGGCATTTGCAAATTTATTTAGATCAAGTAGGCTGGACTGTACAGCATGACTCAGAGCACAAAACACCCAGCACCGAAAGCAGGACCAACCAGTTTCCTCCTATCGTTAAAGAAACAATGCCGCGATAAAATTAGCATCTCCGGGCAACCGCTCGAACCCCGTGAAATTTCTGGAATAAGCACCTGTTGCCAAAAAAAAATCATCCTCGAACAACGCCCCACCGGCCCAAAAAAAAGTTTTCAAGCGCTTCAGGAGACAGAAAGCGGTGCTGCTCTGTAGAGCACGGACCTGCTCATGGCAGAAGCAGGAAGCGCAAACGCCGGGACGGCTTTCCAGCGAGGAAGGGGAGAAAGGCCGCTTGCCAGAAGCAGGTGACCAGCCCAGCGAGACCTCTGCGCTCCCAGGGCGCCCGTGCGGGGGCTGGGCTGGGCAGGGCAGGGAGGATGGCGAACCCCGGGCGGGCTCCCCGTGCCCTCCCGTGACCCCGCTCTCGAAAAGATCAGTGAAAGACCCGCTGGCCAGGCCTCTGCCCCCTGCCCCCGCGGCGGCGGAACACAGTGCCCGGCTCCGCGTGCCCCGCGGGGCCGCCAGGGGAAGCGCGGGGACCGCCCGCCCAGCCCCGCGCCCCGCGCCCCCCCCGCCGCTGCCCGGCAGGGCCGTTACCCGCCGCCCGGGCCCGGAGGCGCCGCGGCACAGGGCCCGGCCCCGCGCCCGCCCCCGCCATTGTCTCCCGCGGCCCCACGCGGCCCGGGGACGCCCCGCCGGCGCCGCTCCTCGTGGCGGGCACCTGCCGCCGGGCGGGCCCCGCCGCCGCGCCGGGCGGGAGGGCTCCCGCCGGCGGAAAGCGCCTGACCTCCATCTCGACGTCGCCTCCGGACGGGCCGCCGGCGGAGGCAGCCGTCCCCGCGGCCTCGCCGCTGTTGGCCACCGGCGGCGGCGCCGCGGGCAGCTCGTCCGGCTGTGGCGGCGGCGGCGGCTGCGGCCCGGCGGACATGATCCCCGCGGCAGACAGCGCTCCGCCGGGTCCCGGGCCCAGGCCCGGCTGGCTGCGCGGCGGAGCAGGGAGCGGCGCCGAGCCCGCTGCGCGCGCAGGCCCGTCCCCGCGGCCGCCCCGGCGGGCGCACCAACCAGGCTCCGCGCCGGTCCCCGCTCTCGCGAGAGCGCGGCAGCCGCGCGGCGGGGAGGGCGCGGGCGCCGAGCACCGCCCCGGCCCGGGAGCGGCCCCGCCCCGCGGGCCCCGCGCCCGTCGGGCAGGAGGGCCCCGCCGCCTCCCGCAGCGGCGAGGAAGCGCTTCCGGCTGGTGCGGGGCCCCCGGCCCTGGCTGCCGCCCGCGGGGCTCGCGGCAGCCGCCTCGGCGCGGCGGAGCGGCCGCGGTGGGAGGGAGGCCGGCGGCCGCGGGCACGGTCACATCCCGGCATCGCCGTCACGGATTGACGAGGTTCCTGCGTTATAGGCTTTAGCACGTATCAACAAGCCTGTCTCTTGTTCTGAAAGTCAGACAGCACAGCCCTTCTGTCCATTAAGTTTTGTTACTAAAAGGTAGCCTGATCAGAACGCTGCAAGGAGGACACCACGGCTGCGAAGTAGCAGGTCTCAATAAAAACTCATGTGTTGGTGCTTTTTTCCGAGTCTATCTAACAGAACGTCTCCAGCTGGAAAGAGTGAATTGCGAATAAAAGGAGACTTGAATATTGACCAAAACGGGTGCCAGAGCCAACTGACACCTCCCCTCGCTTGGGTCGCAGGAGCCAGAAAAAAGTTGCAGAAGTTTGGTGTTAGAGACCTATTGAGTAAAACAGACAATGCAGGCACTGGAACGTACCTTGGCTCAGGTGGGGCGTGCTCCTCACCGGTCACCGCACACACCCCGCACCGCTGGAGCGCACAAAACGGAAGAGACCGAGCGGGACGGGGACGCTAAGAGCACCACTATTGCACTCCGGCTGCTGTCGGAGTGGCAGCTAAACAGAGACCATCCTTGTGGCGACTGTTAAACTCTTATTTCCACTGTTTTTTGTTTTTTTGTTTGTTTGTTTGTTTGTTTTGTTTTTATTACAGATATCCTTCCAAATTTTCTGAAGTTAAAATTTTAAGCTTTGACATTTCCGAAAGATTGTGTCACTTTACTTCTGCTTAAACTACTCAGAGGAATAACTTCCAAGAAAATCTCAATTTTCCTAGAACAGGATTTCTCAACTATTAACAAATTTGCTGACATGTTTTCCCACTGCTTGCCATCATTTCTTACCCCAGCTGAAAACCCAGTCCCTGAGCTTTGCTGAAGGCCTTTCTCTGCGTTCAGGGAGAGAGCTTTAACTTTTAAATATATGCCGCAGCAAACTATACTGAATTGTGTTAATTTAGTCACCTTGTGTTCAGTTTTAATCTGTTCTCCCTCAGCTTCTGCCCACTCTCCTCTTCTAGAGTTGGTGCAGTGCTGTCTGCGTGGTGTGGAGCGTATGTAAGGGCGGGATGAAAGCTGCACTCCCCCACTTCTGTGTCCCCTGCTAAGCACTCGAGAAAACAAGACGTGGAGGATCACTGGTGAAGAAAAGCGAGGTAGAAGGCCCTTGGGAAACAGTCAGGTATTTGTGAAGAGAGGTGAGGATGTTTCAGCACCTTCAATACCATCTTTTATAATCATGGAATCACAGAATCATTGAATAGTTAAGATTGGAAGGGAACTTAAAGATCATCAGGTTCCAGCTTCCTGGCTATGAGCAGGGACACCCCCCACTAGACCAGGCTGCACAAAGCCTCATCCAGCCTGGCCTTAAACACATAAATCAGACTAAAATTGCCAGGTAAGATCTGGTTTGGTGGAGAGGGTGAGAAAAGTCAGTGAGGGGAGAAAAGTATCACCTCTATTCAAATCTCATTGATCCTTGGCCATGCAACAACATAAAACAGCATCATGTCAGTGGGTGGTGCCGAGATACTTCTATGCCTGGTATCAGAAAAAATTGGTAAGACATAATTCCTCTCTACTTCAAAACAGTGTATTTTCCAGGCTACTGCTTTAGCTTCTCCATTTCCCTTACTTCTGAAAAACTCTGCCTTTACCATAGAGAGAGAATAATTTTTGCCTAAATTTCCAACTTAATATGCAAGAAAATACCAGCCCCAAGTATTTCATTCACAAAAAGCAAAGCATTGTCAGAAATATCTCTAGCCCAAACCTGAATTCCACAGCAAAATCAGGATTTTTTTTTTTCCTCTCTACATCAGAGGTAAGGGAGGGGAAAGGAAAAGAAAAAAAATATATATACGACCTGCAATATCCCATGAATATTTTTGGATAGTCCTACCAGGATAGTAACGAAATACAGTTTTATAGACCCAATTGCTTCTGAATAGATTATTCACTTCTCAAAAAAAAAAAAAAATAAATCCTAACTCTAGCTCTAATCTATCCATTATTTCACGATTCAGAATTACTCACTTGAAGATGCCATGAGCCCTATATCACTGCAAGAGAGCAATATCACTTGGAGTCAACTCCTGCATCAGAATTTTGGACAAGCTATTTCCTAAACAAAACCACACTGTGAAACAGCAGAGTTACTGAAATCTCTGCCATGCTCAGAGGAAAAGGCTCAATTAGAGGCAAAAATAAAGCAAACTGATAGACTTCTAACCAGTAGAGAGGGCAGGCATAATAATTAAAAAAACCCTTGTCAGAAGTGGAAAGGAAGACTAAAGGTGCTAAATTTCTCAAAGTCCTGAAAACAAAGTGGAAAATATCAAGCAAAAAACCCCAAACAAAAGAGGAAAGAGAACTTTCCAAGTTAACATGAAGATGCTCATGAACACACAAAATCATATAAGTCCACAGAGAGCCCGAATATGGAGACATTAAATGAAAAGCAACCAGAGGCATGAAGAAGCTCATGACAGGAGTTACTGATGTACTGAACACCAACATATGGTCAAATACACAATAAGGCAAAAAATCCTCCCTCACCCAGTACTAAATTGTAGACACAACTAATAATTAAGATGTTTATGAAGTTAGTAAAGAACAGCTTTAATTACAGATTTTTGTCAAATCTCTCAGGCAACATGTCTTTCAATTTTCTCGCTCAGTTGTGTAATCATAACTTTAATTATTATTCTTTAGATGACTACTTGTTAAACAAGAAATTGAAACACCACAAGTAAGAGCAACTCTAAATGTTACTATTAGCTGTGCAGCAATTATGGTAATAGGCATTACTGCACATGCATCAACACTGTAAATCTTCCCAAAGTTTGGGAAATGAATGGCACAAAATGAAGTTGTTGTGGTCACACCATCAGACATATGGCAGTCACCTGAATTCAAAAAGGTAAGCGAGGGGAGAGAGCCTGGTTTGCATTCAAACTTAGGGGGTTTGATTGTTTCTTTGTTTTTTTGCAAAATTTCAGATTAAAATGCAAAAGTAAAATACTACACAAGCGAGATTAGATACTGCCAGTTTTTCTAGCCCCTCAGAATACTGAATACAATTAGCTAAATATAATTAGGTCTGCTTTAAAGCCATCACTTTTCTGTCAGGTGATATATACAGACACACAGAGAACCAGCAGTCAAATCAGCCAGCCAAATCATGCTGTGTTAAAAAAAAAAAACAACCACAAAAAAAAAAATCTGACCATCAGCAAAGGTACAGCTTTGTCACAACTGCTAACACATAGATTTTCATTGTAAAAACAAAACAAAAAAATCAACACATGCAAAAGATAGTATGTGTTAATTTCAGTAGATTCTTTAATGCAGTGGAAACAACCTTCTGGAGTTTACCACATGTAAGTGCATAGATTTCTATCATGTACACATTAATTTTTGAGCACTGTGAAGATGGCATTAAAGTTGTTCAAACTACCATGTAAACATCCCAGCAAAATTAAAGTTTCATCCAAAATAAACAGCACTGAGTTCAGCTGCAGTGCCTAAGCAAACTATATTGCATGTCTGTAAGCCTGCTATGTTTTAGGTCTATCTTCAAAAGGAAAACTACAAAAACAGCGACACGTGAAGACCAAAAATCTTTCACATTTCTCTCAACTACAAACCAGTGGAAATTTGGTAACAGCAACACATCCACATAGCATGTCAGACTCTGCTTGTGTCTGGTTTAAAATAAACTCTTTGATCCATAAAATTTATTTATGGAAAAAAAATACCTCATATAGTATCCACTGCTGATACTTGTTACAGAAGCCCTCAAAGAGGGAGGTTCTGTAACAAGGAGCAATCTCACAAAAGAAACCCAGAACAAATAAAATGCTTTTAGGTTTTACCTGCATGTTACTGTGACTGAAAAGGCTCAACCAAAATACAAAAACATGCTTGTTTTCTTTAATATGTAAAATTAGTTTTTATATATAGAATAATACAGACACACAAGCTTCATTACACACACAGATTGCTCCCTTTCCAAAATGCCAAATTCTGCACCCACTCAGGGTCAGGTTCTCTTTGCACCCATGAGGTTCAGCTCTCACCATATGGCACAGCAGTCGGAGCGAGACAAAGCAAGCAGAGAGGCTGCCCTAGAACCATCCCTTGGCACTGCAGTTAAGCCACCTGACTTCTTCTTGGTGCTCTCATTCTCAGAGCAAAAAAAAACCCCAAACAAAAACATTTTAAGAAGTTGGAATATAAACCTGAACTTTCCTGAAAGATTGGGATAAATCTGGAAAAAAAAAAAAAAAAGCTTTTTTAAAGCAAGACTTAATACTTTAAATTTCCTATTTAAACTACATCTGCAATTTTATCCCTGAAAGTAGCAGTACTAGTGGGATTCCACATATACACAGGTATGTATCTGCCTGTACACCCAAAATTGCAACATCTGCCATAGCGTCTTCATCTTATTTCCATGGGTTTTTTGCCTTTCTTAAGCTGCTTCATTTCTTCTCAGTTGTGACCTGGGCCAACTTTCCACATAGTGTTTAGATATTTAAACAGATACTCATGAAAGATTTTGAAAAACACTTTGACACTTGACTCATATTGACACATATCTGCCCCCTACTTTCCTGTAACTATAGTATCAGAATAAATAGGACATAAAGGGTCTTGCAATAAAGTTTTTATTGCAAAGATGGTGTGTAATTATGTGTGCTGTGGAATATGCTTGCTTTGTGCCCCATGTATTTCCAAATCCTTGGTATTATACATGAATACACATATTTCCTTCTCTTGAGTTACTAGTTTGAATACATAATCTGAATTCCTTTCAGCATTAGTGATTATTCTGAATAACCACAGTGATTATTTGATATGTTAAAAAACCTTCTGCTCCCTCAAGCAAAACAGAGCAGCTATTATAAAAGTAATTATTTTTCAAACCTCTTTTAATTAAACAGAATATTTGGAGAAAAAAATTCATGTCAGAAAAAGACAGGAAATCAAAGTAAGACTTCACCAAAGAAATAAGTGTCTTGGGGAAAACGTAACAAGCATGTATTCAGACCATTATGATGCAGGGAGAAAAGAAAAATCTGAAAGACTGTGTTTCCAGAACTGATAGTTTTAGAGAAGTATCTGACCAGCAATGAGTCAGCTAGGCAGTTATTTCAGCAGCCCTGAACAGTAAGCCCCACCCAACAGAACTGGCGGTGTTCCAAAGGGATGCTGTCTGAAGGAACTGGTCTAGCATGGCTGCAGTTTACCTGAAGATAGTCAGACCTATAAATAGAAGATACTAAATAGACAGTTGAAATAAAGTTGTTTGTTTGTTTGGTTTTGTGGGCTCTCTGAGTTGTTATTTTGTGTTTTGTTTGTTTTGTGGGGGTTTTTTAAAGCAGAAATTTGTTCCATTTACAGAACAGTAACTCATTCTTTAAGTTTCCATCTTCTACACAATACACCTACTAAAAGAAAACTTCATGAAAAATCTTAGAACTATCAACTGCAAATGTATCCCTAAACCTTTATGAAAGTACACCTTGGCAAAAAAAGGTTGAAACTATTAATAAATCTGTGTGGCCAGTCACCACCACAAAGTGCAACGTTACCACCATAATAAGCTTGCGCAAAAACATCTCACAGTTTAAGATCAGACCTGACCATAAATCAACACCTGTTCAGGTTCTGGCCAAAATCTTCAGAGGGAGCTACAGGGCAGCTTGGATGGCTGGCTCAAAAAAGGGTGGGTGGCACATTTTTTGATCCTTAGTCCCATATTTTAATAGATGGCACTTTAAAAGGTGCACTGCTTTTCCAGAGTTTGTTGGTGCCTCTCTGGCACTGGCCATAGATTTTTGTCCCCACTTCCAAGCTATGCGCTGGAATCAGGGGTAGCTGCCTTCCACAGTGTGCAAGGGAGCTCACTGCAAGGCAGATGAGAGGCTAAATCTTGGTCACTGTTGGTTCCTTTATTTTTTCATTCTAGAAAAATATCTTTAAGGACTAAGTCTATGCTATGCTTCTTCATATTGAGCTGTCAGTGAGCAGAGCTAATGGTTAAAATGTCTTCAGGATCATAATTTAATCCATTTATGCAGGAAAAAAAGCAGTTAAAACACAAAAAGAATTTTTAGAATTTACTTCCTACACTTGTATCTACATACCTGAGTAGAAATTATATTGTTTCAAAAAAAGTTCTTAGAATTTTCATGTATTTGAACAAGATACATTGGTGCCTTGAATATTAAGGTCTACTTCTCAAAAGATCATTCAAGTGCTTTTGCAACCCTTGCCATTTAAAAATGCTGCTGCTCCATGCCTAACTAGAGATTATGGAGTCTAACTCTGAACACGATTTGTTTCTACATTTTTGTCTCCACTATGACTAATTTTTTAAAAATAACTAAATACGTACACCATTGTTTATATGTATTACTACAAAAAACCACCTCAGCAGAGGGTTGAATCACCATTTGGATGCAATGAATGAACTTCAGACTCAAATTGAGGTCCTCCCGCAAGCCAGTCTGAAGCACCTTCAAAACTCCCAGGCCACTTCACCACTAACAGGTAGAGGAAAAAAAGTCCTAAACAAGCATTGAAATTAGTCTGCATAGTCTGCAAATGTGTAAAGTGACAGCACAAGTGAACAGAAACAAATAGCAATTCCTTCCTCTAAAGTATATTCCCTGAAAATAGCACAAAAAGACAAAAACCTATGTAACAAAGTTTGGAAGGAATTCCATAAAACCAAGGCATAATTATACTTTCCTTATATTCTGGCCACCTGGGTAAATGTAGTAAAGGCAACTTGCAGCTGCTCAGTAGTATTTGCTCATGTTTGGTACCAGTGATCAGCTTTCCAGATACCAACATATTTTCTGTAAGCAGGGTTGCAGAATATAAATCTGTACTTCACCTCTAGATTAAAGTGTTGATCCTTGGGTATGTAGTGGCACTGTTAGATTACACAGCTCATCACTTGCTAGTTACAGCTGTTTCCAGAACAGCTCAACTCTCCTGCAATGTTTACAACTAAACTTGGATAAAATATTGAGATGCCCTACCATGAGCCTTTTATTTTTTCAAATAAAAAGCATTTTATTTCATACTTAAAACTGCTCAGTCAATTCTAAAAGTAATACTATGCCTGATTCTACTTTGAATTGCACCTTTTAAACATCCCTTCAGAAGACTGGATTTCCACATCCTCTCCCACAGTCCAGTCAAGTCACCTGGGTACACCGTGCAAGCCCCATATACATGTGTGGCTTACAACGAGCACCAGCCAAAAAGAAACTCAAGCAACATTTAATACAATCTTATTACCATAGTAGGCTTGGCCTTTTTCAAAATTGACGTGATACACATTTTTCTTATTGTTTCATTACAGATAACAACTTACCAGGAAAAGGCAAAAGGCTTGGCAACAATGATGGATCTTGTGAGAATCTTCAAGAGTGAATCATGATGGTTACTATAAACTCTTTTTATAAGTGCAAGAAAATTTTGAGAGTCTCCATTTAAACAACTTGGTATTTTATGTTCTAAACTGTATGGGACTTTCTTCTATTTTACCATAGTAAATTAAAATATTTCAGAATTTTAAGTCTTTCTAATATTTACTTTTTGTTCTTAAACACAGAAGTAAAAGGCTTTATTGGCCCACGCCTTGTGGCTTAGAAACTTTAAAATAATTCTACCGGCTTCTTAAACTTGACATCACAGTGAAATACTCAGGTTGCAAGTTTCTTTCAAAGACCTCCTAAAAAGAAAAGCACTGGCATCAGAACAGTCTAGCTCTGTTTATCTAACAATGAGATGGCAAAAGCCTTCAACTAGTAATGCATCCAGTACCTAGTATTCTCACACTTTTGTTACTGAAAATGAACACCAAGGATGGCTGAAACAGAAATATACACTGGGCAACTTAAAATGTCAAAGATACTGTTCATGACCATTTCAAGGAGTTTTCTTTTTGTCCCACTCTGCACCTCATCAGGTTGAGACCCACACCAAAACCGCTTTTTCAGTTAAAATAAAAAGCCAAACAGAAATCTCACAACTTGGTATTTGGTTCATCTACACCAAATCAACGCAATGTTTTTGTGGAATATTTATTACACTGAGTGCTGGACAAGCACTTTTTTGTGGTCATGGATCTTTTACAGGGGCATGTAGCGATCAGACAAGAGGTAATGGCTTTAAACTGGAAAAGGGTAGATTTAGGTTAGACATTTGGAAGAAATTCTTCACTCAGAGTGGTAAGACACTGGAACGAGTTGCCCAGGGAAATTGTGGATGCCCCATCCCTGGAAGTTTTCAAGGCCAGGTTGCAACCTGGTCTAGTGGAAAGTGTCCCTGCTCATGGGAGAGGGGTTGGAACTAGATGATCTTTAAGGTCGCCTTCCAACCCAAACCATTCTGTGATTCCATGATTAGTATTTCCATGTAGGAAGACAAACAAGAAACGAACCTTAAAAAGCAGTGTTTGGTGCAATACTCAGAGACCAAGAGCTGATGGAAGAAATACTGAGGATAATATCCAAATTTAAGTTCACCTATGGATAGTGCTCAGCTTTTTAAGACCTGTAAGAGTAAAATGTCCAGATTAAGTGATATTATTGCTCTCTAAAATTGCACACTGATGTTGTATGGCAATACCTTTTCTTGACCAAATAAATATCCTTTGACTTTTTATGACCCAAACCTCTACAGAAAAGGAGGGAAAGGAAGGTTTGTCTAGGGCTGCTAAGTTTCCCAAGTAGTTTTGCAAGACTACAATCTATATACAAATTAACTGCTGCAGTCAGTAATAGCTAAGATTAATCTTACTGCAATAAAAGTCTTACTTAGATCACAGCGCAACATGAAAGCGACAGACCCGCCCATCACTCCCTACATGGAGCAACAAATTCTAAATTACTTAATTAAAACAGCAAGACTGTAATTTGTCTGCATGCCCTATGTGTGGCACTATGTCACAACTGCCATACGTGAATGGATTGCTAATTATTTTCCTTCATGTAAATAGAAATCTTAGGAAAGCAGAAGATACTAATGATTACATTTTTATATTTTAATTTTTCTTTCAGTATTACTTTACAAATTTTTAGCAGAAGAGCTGCGGTTGTACGTGCACTTCATGACCTAACAGTGATTATGTCACAGTCCCATTAGTACCTACCAGATAACGTTGTTCAGATTACCAAGATACTGTTTTAGTGCAACAAGAAAGAACTTGCCTGTTTGAAAAACAACACTCACAAACTACTTCTGCACCAATATCCTCTGGAGTTTTCACCTTCTAACTAGTGTCCTCACAAAGCTAGGAACTGAGTTACAGAAGGCTAACAGCAGTTGAGCTTTCTTTCTACCACCTACAGTTTTAGGATTCACATTTTGAATTTAGTATTCACATCCTTCGAGTATCCAAGAGCTCAGACAGACCTGCAACATGAAGCCCCACTCCAGCTTTATGGGTACAGATGAGACGTGTCATCCAGACTTAGTATTGTGGCTCTGATTCTGAACACACTTTAGACAACATGTAAGTTGAGAAAATGTATTACTGGAATTAAAGGAAGAAAACTGCTTAGAAATATAATTAAAGAGAAATTTTAGACTGTTACTTAGGAAATCATTACACTGTCTGTACAGGCTGAAATCTGCTCTTTTCCTTAACAAAAGGAAGGGAAAAAGCCTAGAAACTAAGGGTGGATTCTCAATTATAATATCAATTAACATTTAGAATGCTGCCAAATTTAAAATTAAGAAAGATTAAGTGTAATCTGTAAATCAAGACTGATATCAGCAAACTTAGAGCAAAAAGCACTAGTTCAACAAAAGAGACCAGCCTAGGAAACCAGCTTTTAGGCATGTATCAGAGATGCTTACATCATCTGAAAAAATATGAAAGGTACCAAAATATAAGTAGCATTACCTGATTACAAAAATCCAAAGAGTTTTAAAAATAATACACAGTTGTGTAGTTGGTAAACATTTCAAGGACAGGTGGGCTAGGGACAGGTAAAAGATGAGCAACCTCAAATTCTCCGTTCTACTGAGAGAATAAAGAAATAAGAGTTTGAAATATTCCAAGATCATCCTACTTGTTGGGTGCATGCATGACTGCAAGAGTCCACAGTATGGATTCTTCTCTGCTGTAGCAAGCACCAAACCAATTATGTAGGATAAACAGCAAAATTATTATCTAACCACATCTGTTGAGTTAGAGGCATCTCAGCAGTGGAGATGCACTGCTATCAATGCACTGATAAAATGCTTAAAGCCAATGTCCTAAACCAAAACTTTCCTTACATCACTTACGCAATACTCACCGTGCCTACAGGCACTTCAGCTGTAGCATCAGTAAAGAAGAGATTATTATTGCATAGGAAGACCATCAAAGCGGAGTTGAGCTAAAACTCCAGAATCTTTATGGATTTAAACTACTTTTGATTGAGTCATCAAGATCCCCTTGGCTCACATTATTCTTTGGGCTCCCAGAAGACTGAGAATTGAGATTATTTAGCTGCTTGATATAGGGTTTCAAATCAGAGATAAATTTTGAAAATTGTTTTAGTTGTACATTTTTTGAGAGGCACTAATAGATAATCTCCAATTTTTAAAAAGTGTGGTTGGTATATAGGCACCTCCATAGACACATTAACACTGGTTCACTGTTTCACAGGACAGAGTGTACACATGAAAATCGAACAACTTGATTTATTTAAAATTCACCTCAAAATGCATTGTGTTTAGTTTCATTTTTAAAATGAACATTCAAAGCATCAAAGTATTACTAATTTAAAAAGAACCTTTGTTAAGAATAAGGTAATTTACATACTGTAGATTGTGGCTGTGAGTGGAGAGAAACAACCAATGGTAGATTAGGCACAGTACTAAGGCCAACAAGCCAGAAAACAACACAGCTCTATGCTCACTTTTTACATGATCTGGACAAACTGGGTGGGAAAATAAAACCAACAGCTTACTTGAGGGTGTTTGTGTAAAAAAAAAAAAAAAAAAAAAGTGTTAGTAAGCTTTCTATCTAGACCTAACTCATTCACGTATTTAAAGAACTATATCTTCTTCCAAATAACAAAAGATGTCTCTCTAAACCAAGGGAGATTATTATTTGGAACTGGCATAGTAAAATAAAGGATCACAGTATACAGAGCTTAAAATCCTGTACCAGGAAAGAACAACAAGTGGTTTACAAGGGGACCATTTAAGTATATTATCTAATTTTTAAGAACAGAGTTATAAAGTATCAGTTGCATAGGGATTTAAATATAAGGCCAAGCAGGAGATTAAAATAAAATAGAGATCATAAGAAGGGTACTATGGTATCAAAACATAGTATTTTCATTTGAATTAATGTCTAATTCAAAATCACAGTATTTTGCTAGTACTAAAAACAGTGAATGTCAAACTGTCCCATTAATCTTGAACTGAAAACTGACATTAGAACTTCTAAATAGTACAAAACTAAAGCTCATTGTCTAAACCTGATCAGTGTATTAGCACAATAGTGCTTGGTACGTACCTGATTTGTATACTCTACCTTCTGTAAATAATATAAAGGTTATTTCTTGTTAATAAGTGTGAGATCACAATATTACTGCATGCCATCAGTGGTTTGCAGGCTTACTTGATATTTAATTATTCAGTCTTTAAAAGTGGAAGATCCCACCCTGCAGAATCTTCACTCATTGAACACAGAACACTGTCATTAATAAAATACAATAGAAGTTCCACCACTAACAACTAACATACAAGCCAGGATTGTAGGTCTAACCCCAGTACAGTTCATTATTATTAACTCACAGCAATTTTTGTTAGGAAGGTAACCTGTAGACTTCCAAATAATCTTGCGTGTATTAAATATAAACAAGTATGTAACTAACGTTCATCTCTTGGCAATTCAAGTAGATCATTCAATTGTGAAAGCGTTTCCGCAAAATCAATTTGAAGTTGTTAAAATGAAGTTCAAATATTAATCTCTGTCTCTACATGTAGCTTAATTAACCTAAAATTGTAAGGAATAGTAGTGTAAGGAAAAAAAATTCTCCCGATGAATTAGGCATTAAGGTACACTAACTAGGAATACCTGAACCAACATTGTAACTGAAAAAGTGCATAAACATAGTAATACTACAAATGTGTTAACTACAGAACAAAAGGTTTTCTGAAAACTAAGTGATACTATTTTACATGTTATTTACAGGTTGCAAATTTTCCGGAGACCACAGAGCCAATTACGGTCTTAAAATTCCTTTGATATATTCAAAGGGTCCTTTTGGCTTCCATCCCATTCGGTCATAAACCTATTCACACACCAGTGAATCGGGTATGGTGCAGTCGAACAACACTGCCACTGTGGTTCTGTAATTCTTCAAAATTCTTCAAAATTCCTTCCTGCTCTTTGAAGAAAAAGCAGTATTTTCATTTCATGCTTTTTGTAGGTGTTTCAGATTCTGTAGACTGTCTCCCATCAGTCCATGCTTCTCTTGTGCTCTTCAGCGCTAGCGTTTTCTGCTGGTCGACCACAACGTAATCAACTCTTTCATCTGCCACGCTGCTGCCTGAACCACTGCTCTTTTTCTGGGATAGGCAAAGGAGAGGGAAAAATATAAGTTTAATAAACCAACAACAAAAAGTAGGTATCCCAAACAGATATAGAACAATCACAGGTTTCTCTCGAAGGTCTAAGATAGACTCTCCTGTTGACCATTTGACAAACCTAGTTAGGATGATCTTGCAGGAGGCTCCCTTTTTCCCCAGCAGCTACGTGTGAAGAAATGTTAAACTCCTGATGGCAAAAAGCTTACCTTACGAGGTGGAGTAGATTTTCCCGAATCTAGGTCCAGATCTAAATATTCTACTTGTTTATCTCCTTTAGGTTTTACCATAGGGCTGCTTCCTTCATCAATACTGTTGCTTCCAAACAAATTCTGAAATTATAATGTAAATAACTTCAGGTAACAAACATACATTCTAATGGCTCACATTATCATATAACGCTTATTATAAACTGCCAAAGTATAAATGTTAAAGAACTGGTTGATAGCTCTTGCAAACAGTTAAAACATGCAAATTTTATTGACACCGTATAACAAGGGGATATATTCTAAGTCAAAACTGGGACAGAGTCAAAAACCAACAGAGGAAAAAATCCTCCAAACCAACCCCCCAGATTCAAGGTTGCCACCAAACCAATCTGTGCCTTCCACGTAACGTCCCTTTCATATAATGTGATTAAGAATGGAGTGTGGTTTGTTCTTTTTAAATGAAGCTGTTACCTTCTCAAAATTTAGCATTACTTGATTACAAATTTACTTATTTCCTTAAATTGCTGTTAAATACCATACAAGAATTTCAGCCTTACAATAGTGGCAAAACTTCAGAAGAAACTTTTACTTTTCATTCAAAAGCCACCATGATTAAGCTGAAAATCAAAAAGTATTATTCAATTGATAAGACAAAAAGATTCAAACTTTGGAAAATTTGTGTAGTGCTGCCTGAAGTCATATTGTATATACCTAAATTTCAATTAGCCCAGACTTTTACAACCTCACCTCCTCTGTCCTCTCCCAGCCTGATCCCTCCCTCTTAACAGGTGTTATAGGAACAGTACAATAGAAGGACTCTTCTCTAAAAGATAAAGAAAAAAAAGGAAGACAGAGGGCAGCAGTCAGCAAAAAATGAAGAGGAAGGCAGAAGGAAAGACAGAAGGGTAAGGCTGACAGCAACTTGAAAGAAAAAGCAGAATATTGCTGATTTTATTGAATAAAACAGAAGTATGACATGTCCAAACAACAGGCTTCGAAGCTGATGACAGAAAAATATGAAAAACTATGGAATCCTTTCTAAGATGCAGTTGGAACAAATAAAAATTTCCAAGACATCTATATAATTGGCACATTTTAAAACAAAGGCCTTGAGATATCTGGAAACATTCATGTTCTCTACGAAATAAAATATTTTACGGGTTAAAGCTTAATGAGCTGGGCTTTTTAAAATTTAAGTTATCCATTATATCTGTATCATCCAACTCATTTAATATTAAGTGGTAGCAAGGACCAATGCAAACAACTGAGACAAAGTTAATTTTTGTTGCCCAAATTCTCTAAACAAATTTCTGCATATTTAACATAAAAAACCATCAGGGTTTGTATCAATGTTTCCAGCATAAATAAAAAAGATATTTCTGTTTAAACAAAAAATAATCTGTTATTTCAAACAAACTAGACAGGCAGAACATATGCAGTAGAAAAGCGAAACTTTAAATATACATAAATGAAAATGAAAGGAAACCTGTTGAACAACCTTAAAGAATGAACATTGCAAGCAAACAGAAGATATTAATGAGAGGCCATCTGAGCTGTGATATTAATTATACCATCTTGGCACTGAAGTTAAACCCCTGAAATGGCACTGTAAAAATCAAAAGAAATTTGATTTCCCAATTTGAACGGCGATTCTGCTGCAGGGAGAACTGTGGGCATAGACGAGCCTAAACCTTTGTGTAATACGGGAAATTTCCTGCATCTGCAAAATGGGATGTTCCTGATTACTTACCAATGTCTCTTGCAAGGGAGGGGGCTAACTTTTTACACCATCAGCTCCCTGCTGCTGAGGTGCACTTTGCCTGGAAAGGATGCCTGCGCTGCTGAGCGGGTCAGACGTGGTACCAAGCACGGGCCAGGATGCTCTGCTGGCTCCTGAGCTTGCACCAGGCCAGAGCTGCCGCAGGGAAATTGGCAGGAGGAGCTGGCTCAGGGAGACCTGAGCAGCAGTACCCAGAGGCAGCAATAGTGAGCTGGAGCAGAGGGAGACTGGAGGAGTATCCAAAGCAGCAGGATGGGGAAGCAAGCAGCTCTGCAAGAGGAGGAGAGTCCAGTGTGCAGGGAAATGGGCCAGCACATGCCATCTAAGGCAGCAGACAAACAAACAGAACAAGAGAGGCGCTAGACAGGCCCTCCCGAAAGAAGGTGTCTCATAATGCTTTAAAGATGAAAAATGCTGCTGTATCCCCCAAACTGTACAAATGTGGTGTGAATACATTGAACTAGACTGAATAGAAAGCTGAGCTCAAAGACACAGGTTTACCTCCAGTGCTTTAAGGTATTCTGGACCACATTTTAGTTTAGGCCTAGGTCCTACTGCTACTCTCTTACATTAAAATACTATCATTTGTTCTTCTTTTTCTCTCTCTCCTTTGCCCCCAACCAAACAAAAACCACAGCATGCTTAATTAGCTTATCCTAACTAGCTCTGCACTTACTGCACTGCAAGCTGAACATCTGAAACAGTATTATCTGAGAAAATTCTCCCTCAAAGGGGAGAAAAATATACATATTCAATTCAGAGACCCTCTCTATACTCTTTTTTGAAAGAAGCCTAGTAAGAGTACATAAAGCTCAGTTTTTATAAAAACTAAACAACAAATATAAATCCTTTCCCCCCCCCCCTGTTCCTTCCACATTTCTTGGTAGATGTCCTTTCAACAAAGGTTGTAAGGCATGTCTCAGAGGTCCTAAGATGGTTTATTTCCCTTGATGTCATAATACTGAACTGGTGCATAGCCCAGGACAAGCAACTACAAAGAGGAGGCAGTTTCTAGGGAAAAGGAAAAAAAAAAAGGCACGTATTGAGCTGTTTTGTACAATTGATATGCATGCTAACAATTCTCTTTATATATTATTATGCTTTTAATTTCTTCAGTGAAATCTAACCAAAATTACAGTTTTTCTACAGAGAATTTTTTATTATTATTTTGATGTAGAAGCATAAAGGGAGTGATGTGGAGTGGAAAGATCTGTGTATGCATAATTTAAAAGTAAGGACTGCACAGGAAGAGAGTAGTTAAGACGTAGATTTTACATACTGGGTCTTCAGTGGACTGATTTGGATTCATGGATACATAATTCTCTTCACTGTCGTGCGAGTCACTGCTGGAAGTTGTGCTATGAACTGAATCCGGTCTGGGAGACATAGGAAACCTGGAGGGGCTAATTACCAGGAATTATTTTACAAACATTACATCTCAAATATCTTAAAACCTCCTGGTAAACAACAAAAATACGCATATTAGAGCTGAAATTTTCATTCAAGTTTACTAGAGTGCCACATATTTTGGTTATAAAACAGTCTCTTATACTTAATATTACAAAATGAAAATTAATACGGACACACTGTTTCAATGCGCATGAGCATATATACATACACACACACACTCTTCAAAAGGAAACCTCAATTCTATAGCACAGGCTAAAATATAACACAGATGTACACACATTTATTAACACTGTGGTCAACAAAAACAATCTAAATGAGGAAAGGCTAAGAAACGTACTCTCGTGCAAAGCTTCTGGTGATAGGAGATCGAACCGGGGCTTGTAATTCTTCCCATTCAGGCAGAGGTTTTATTTCTAGTGGAGCTGGTTTTGCTATATAAAAAAAATACAATCGTAAAGCACAGAACATTCCTAAACAAACTTAAATTTAATAGTTTTTCAAAGCCTACAAAACAACAAAAAACCCCTATGTTAAAAATATCAAATACTAACTAGGAAAAGAAGACAGTTTTCAGTTCTAAGAAAGCCATGATACCTTAACCTACATTTTTAATCTTTCCAGGAACTGAAAAGCAACATCAATTAGGAAAAAAACACACAATTTAAGAATTTTGCAAGATGTACTTCTATGTAGTAATTCTGTTTTGAAAAGAAACTCTGAAAATGGCAGCACCATGTTGTCCTTACTCTGCCACAATGACTTGTTGAACTGACAAGCCCAGCATAGGGCTTGATGGACTGTTTCAGCGGAGCCAGCTCTGGATCCTTATCTTAGTTTATGGACAACTGTTACGCAAGCTCTGCCCTTGCTGCATACATGTGTCCTTACTGAGGAGGTTTCACAGCTCAAAGTGTGGGTAGAATCTGCAGCTACGACCATGTTTGCAAAAGTGAGAGATGAGCTAACATCCAGCTTCAGTTCCAAGAGGTGCTTGGCTTGCTTTAGGGCTTATCAACAGATGAGCAAAGTATTAGAATGTTTGTGCCATTAATGACAACTAACATTGTTCCAGAAATGCTGCCATGTTTAAACTCCATTTTCAGAACAGAATCACAAATAGAGTATCAGTGAGAAATGCATTATCCTTCCTCTCCAGCTTGTATGTTTCACCCCACTCAAATGTTAGGGGAAAATAAAGGATAAAAAAGGACTTGTGGAAAAAAATTAATAAAATCACACAAACTGCAGGAACAGCTTTAATCTCAACTTCATCCTTCCTAAAACTGTTTTTAGAAAATAAAATGCAACGTCATTGTAACACCCCTTCCTCTCCTCACTGTCCTTCCAGTCAGTTTGCTGCCTGTTAGCAGATTTACCAAGATCAAATGTCAGGTATGTAAGCATGAATTCATGTGGAGTAAGAGCTGTCTTAAGTGACCACATGAGGAACTGACAAAAAGCAGTTGCTTTATCAGTGTGGCTGTCTCACAAGGACAACGCAGAACTGTAGCCATTATACTGTCATTATAGTCACTCCTCAGATTGAGTTTATTGAAAAGTCAGATATCATATATTTAACATAAGGACTCCTGATTCAGATTTTCTGGAGAAGTATCAGTCTTTAGTATCCCAAACAGTTTTCTCCTTTTCTCTGTTGAGAAGGCATAATTACACACTCAAAGCATATCAAGCCTGCTCCAGTAATTCTGCCACTTTAACTCACTTGCTCATAAAAAAGCTGTCACCACAGACTCAGGAGAGGAATTACAACTCATCTATCTCAAGATACAAGGTATCATATGAGATATGAGTGGCAGAACCGAACTTGTCATAGGTGAGACAATACTAGACCATAAAGGACAAAAAAATTATCAGCTTGGGTCAAGTCCTGTGTAAAGGCCTGAGATGACCTAGCAGGTATAAATGGCAGGTAAGGTTCTGCTCCAGCAGAAACAGTTAGGACTATTCCATCCAATTGCAATGGACTTTAACAATCAAAGGTAATGATCACTGACACTTCTGTATGATTTTTAACATAATTCTTTTGACTATATAAGGCACCAACTCGGCACCTTCAACAAGCCCCATTAGACTAACTGCAATGCTCATTAAGATGCATAAATAAATCTCTGTGCTGGTAAATGGTCAGAGAACCATATCTTTCTTTATTTCGGTGTTTAGCCAACTGCAGGAAACCCGAGTAAACTATGATTTCAGGTTATTTACTAACAAAATTTACTTCAAGCAACTTACAGGTAAGTCATATGTACACTTTCTTCTAAACAGACAAAAGCAAATCCAAAATATGAACAGATACAACTTAAGAGATCAGAACACCATGTTATTGTCAAGGAAATATTGATATATGCTGTTCAAGCCAGAAAGACTAATTCCTTTCAGAGGAAACTTTTTGCTTGGCAAGAAAAACACATTCATGATCTTACACTATAACAGAAGTAAAAAGACTACACAAGAGTTAGTTATTCTATAATAAGATTTTTCTTAACTTTTCTTTTACTTAGTTTTATAAAGCTCCATATACATACAGTGCTAAAGTACATACCCTTTCTTCTTGTAGTAAAGTCACCTACGGTTTGTGAATCAGTTCGCTCTAAACCATGCGGTTTAGGTCTTAAAATTTTAGGACTTTGACCTAATTGGTAAAAAGAAGACTCTCTTAATAATATTCTGTTTGTAACTGGAAAATGGAATTTTGTAAATAAAAAGCACAACCCCCTGCAGGAAGGTTAAAGCCACAAGCATAAGCAAGCTGCTGAAGGAGAGTTTTACAGTCTAGCTAGGCCTCACACTAAGGGCTTAAGCACCAAACCAGAAACAAACAAAAAATACCACTGCATGCAAGTAATTTGTTGGAGGCAAGCATAAAAGGTGTACAAAAAGGCTAAAAAGTGCAACAAATATTGTGACTGATGATTACTGTTAACTGGCTTCAAGCTGCATTACACAAAACATTCCCTGTTGGAGGAATATCTAGCATGAAAGGGGAATAGTCATGTTTCAGATGCAAGGTGAGGTACCCCCAAAGAAATTAAATCCTCTTTAGTCACAATATTACTTAGGAAACAGTGATACTCTTGGGAGGTCTCCTATCTGCCGTGCATGTCCCACTTGAGAAGCCACAAGATTCTTTTTCCACCCTGTATTTGTTAATCTTTTTCCCAGAGGTCTGTATCTCTCTGTACCAAAAACACCTCCGACCTTGAAGACACAGGGGGACTTTCTTTCCAAGCTCCCAGTCTGAATACTGTCCCCACCACCATGGCCAAACCCAACCTCCACCACAAATGACCCTGTCATCAAAATAGATTCTTGAAACTTTTTAAAAATTGTATAAACCTCCATACAAGTGCAGTAGATGCACTAATCATTCCCCTACATGTTCTGCTATCATACCCCATCATGCTCTTAGCATAACGTTCCCCTGTGTTATGCTAACACACAACATAACACTTAAAATGAATCTGGTAACAAGGTGAAGAGTACAAACTAAGAGAACACTAGAGACAATAAACTCTTTACAGGCAGTCATTTAACCACTCTCCCAACAACAATGTTCTTAGTCAACTTGACTAAACTCTGTGAGTGTTTCAAGTCACATTGTCTAAAATAGTATGAACCTTTCATGGAAGTCTAACTGACAAAGTGTTAATATTAGAAAAGGTGAGTGCCTTCAAGGGGTACACGAAGAAGCCACATGAAAGGTAAATCCTTACAATAAACCAAATAACAAGTTTTAGTCTGATTATGTTAGAAGTTTGCCCTATAGCACAAAATGGAAAAGGACTGGTACAGACTCCGATGTGGGCTGGTACTACCAGCAATAAGTGAGAATGCTTTGTAAAATACAAACTTGGCAACAAATACCAGAAGTCTTGCATATCTCTTCCCCAAGGGTTTTGCATATGAAGTGCTATATTACTGTTCTCACTGAAGTATTGGGAATAATCAAGTAACAACAAGAAAGGTAAACAAAGGTTT
The DNA here is from genome assembly GCF_020740795.1 of Apus apus. Lineage (NCBI taxonomy): Eukaryota > Metazoa > Chordata > Aves > Apodiformes > Apodidae > Apus > Apus apus. The sequence goes on along the minus strand of NC_067285.1, from coordinate 55,703,499 downwards.
TGTACCGTATCTTAACTTACACATTGTGCTTCTGAGAGACCACGCAAGTAAGACAAAATTTATTTATTTACTACTAGTGCTACAAAGAAACTTCCTTAAAAAGAGAAGGACATGAAATGTTTTTCATACAGAAAGTTATATTCCAATTTCAAACCAGATGTTCCCTTAAATGGCTAGAAGGGCCAATGAAAAGGCCGAGCAGTTGGGCAATGCTGACCAAAGCCTCAGATTGTGAAGAGGTACACAAAGTATTTGTGTAAAGCACACTGTGGACTGGAGCTAAGTCAAAAGCATGACCCAACACGTTAGCATAGCTCATTCTGAGCCAATTTGATATTCTTAAGTTCCTTGCCTACAACTCTATGATAAAAGCTTGCCTATATAAAAAGACCAAGATCTTAAAATTGATCGAACAAACACAGAAGCTGAAATTCAAACACCTCTTAAGAACTATTTGATGCTGAACATAATTATCTAATCATATTACTTTTGTGTCCCACAGCTTTATAATCTGATTTAAAAGAAATCTGGCCCAACATGATTCAATTTAAAATGCCAATCAATGCACTGACATACAAGCACAGATCCTAAGTATGGTGAGAAATCTAGCAGAATTAATAGGGTTAATGAAATTATTTAACCAGTGTGCACTTTATAACCTCTCTGCTCTTGTAGCCAAACAGGCTGAAGTGCCTGGAACCCGTAACACAGAAGATAACTGCAAGGAACTCAGGGCTATGACTCATTATTTCTGCTTCTGTTAATGATGCTATGTGGTCTCATGCAGCTAACCTTCCTGAACTATGATTTTCCCCATTTGTAAAATATGGATATTATGTAACTGCCTGCATCATACTAAATTTAACACTTACAAACCATTCTGAGACTTTCAGAAGAGTGATATAAATAGGTATAGGTCCCCATAATATTTCTCTTTTGCATCAGACAAGAGTACAAAAAAATGTTTCAGGATAAAATTAACTCACTGAGATTTCATCTCTTGCTGCTGACCATTCAGCCAAAATCAATTTTGTGGCAGAACAGCTTGCTGCTACCAACCAGCCAGGATAATACAGTTCCTAAATTTAATATGTCACAGAGAATTAAAATGTTTGTACAGAGTGCATTTTTTTTCCTCCCTACAAAACATGTCTAATCTCTGTTGAGGAGCTTGTACTGTGCAACAGAAAAGACCTGATACAGGGCAAAGGAAAAGAAGGGGGGATCAGAATTGCAAAACTTATTCCTGTCTGTAGTACAGAATTCCTCCACCCTATTTTTTCCCATTTAAGAAGATAAAGTAACATGAGGAGGTATGAGGATGATTAAGGGACTGGAATATCTGTCTTATGAAGAAAGACTGAGAGACCTGGGGCTGTTTAGTCTGGAAAAGAGAAGACTGAGAGGGGATCTTATTAACATTTACAAATATCTGAAGGGTGGGTGTCAAAAAGATCGGGCCAATCTCTTCTCAGTGGTGCCATGTGATAGGACAAAGGGCAATGGACAAAAACTGGAACACAGGAAATTCCACCATAATATGAGGAAAAACTTCTTTACTGTAAGGGTGATGTAGCACTGGCACAGGCTGCCCAGAGAGGTTTTGGAGTCTCCTTCTCTGCAGACTTTCAAGAGCTATCTGGATGCTTTTCTGTGTGACCTGCTCTACGTGGTCCTGCTCTGGCAGGGGGGTTGGGGTTGGACTCTGTGATCTCCAGCTGTCCCTTCCAACCCCTACTGTTCTATGATTCTATGAGCTATGGCACAGAAAGCCCTTAATAATATCCCATGTTCCATCAAAAGATGTATTTTTCATAAATCCAACAGAAATTCTAGAGGTGCCATTCTTTACCTAAAAATGGACAGTTCTGCACTATTTTAAGCCAGATCTGTGGATGGAAATATGTATTTTTTAGAACTTTATATCGTAAAGTACTGCAGCTGAAATACCTGGTGCTGCTCCCAAGTAGCCTCACTAATTTTCTCCAAGAGCATGTCCTAGTACCTTTGAGAAGCAACAAGTTGAACAAAATACAAGAGAAAAAGTGCCTCACACCTGTATAGCAGACTGGTCTCCAACATCTATTCTATTCAGAAATAATCACTAAAGGTAAGTGTCATAAATCTGTTCTTCAAATTAACTGAGTGAAGGACAGCAGGTCTCTGTGGAAAGTCTGGCTTCATACAGCATTCCAGTGCCAGTAATACTGAGGAACACATTTCCCATGGTATAGGCCCACAGGCTCAGATTTACTTCATCTGCTGTTTAGGCACCCACATTAAGACAACACTTTTGGCTTACACATCTATTCTTGGAAAGACAAATCTGGGTTAAAAAAAATAAGTGTTTATATATTTATTGTAACTGAAAAGGAAATAAAATGTGTTGCAACACCACTGGATGCAAACCTACACAGGAAAAGAAACCCAAATAAATTATGGCAAGTGAAACCAACCAAACAAGAAGTGAAAATTAGATGTTTTCACTGTTCAGTCAAGTCACCACCTGTGAAATACAAAATGCTACAGCCAGGAGAGAGGAACTCAGCTTCTGCACGTTCTATCAGACAAATACTGTGTAAGGGCACTCTGAGCTGAAAAATCCCTAATGAAGTCTATTTTTCTAACAAACAGCTGCTTGTAAAAACTGCCAGGCAGAAAAAGCAATTATGGATCTAGCATTAGAGTGCACTCAGATGGCATGAATTCTGCTCCTGGCATTTTGGTGTGTGTCAATGCTGCCTTTGTCTGGGAAGTGATCAGGAGAAGAGAACATTTCACATGTTTGATTTTATTTCAAGTAACGATTTAAACTGAAAAACCTTTTTGGTTTTTCCATCAGCTGATGTATTCTCTCTTTTTGTTTTCCATAGAAACACTTGGAACACAATGTTGGGGGGAAAACAAGCGGTCCCGCTGCAACAAATTCCTGCTTCAAGAGTAGGTGGCTCCTAACATTTTCAGTTGTGAAGATGTAAGCCACTCACTGAAGAGCCTCACTTGTTTTCAGGCTATTGCCTTGAAGCAGTACAACTGAACAAGATTCCTGTTAAGAAGGCTTATTTTCTGACTGGCTGCTTGCTCCATGGCTCACTAGCAAAGGATTTTACATCAGGAAATTGCAAACATCCTCACAAAAGAGGCCAACACACTATTTAAATACCAGCTGTTTCGGGCTTAAAATTTTAAGGTAAATCTACTAATGTAACATAAAACTTAAGAAATGTGTGATCTGTTAATGCTGTTTCCTGGACAACAGGACTAATCCTCATGAGATAAGGTGATCAGACGTATGAATGCTACAGGAGTGCTTTACTTGGAATATGAAGTTAAACTGGGAGATGCTTATGAGTAGTCATGGCAAAGATACAGCAACATTTTTATAAGCAATCCACATATTTGTGGTTTAACCACACAAATTATACCTTGTGACATCCTAAATGAGAAAAATCTATAAGGAAACAAACATATTTATTTTTTTTAACATTTTAAAACCAATTGCAAGTCCAAGCTCCATGAAATCTTTTTTTCCTCTCCCTCTGTTCATTTTGCTTGCTTGTTTGTTTGTTTGTTCTTGAGGTGCAGCTTGGTATTTTGATGGCATGAAGTGTGGTAAAGTCTCACTGTGTCTAAATCCTAGTTTGTCACTTGCTAGGTTGAAAATTACCAGAGCCAAGCAGCACCCCCTTTCAAAGGTAACCACGTGGACTGAAGTTGCAGAAGCATATCAGACTAAATGCTGACATGTTTTTGTTAAAAGAAGCTTTTTGTAAAAAGAATAACGGTGAAAATGCACTACACAAGCTATTGGTTATTTTAGCCATCAGCAAAATTATCTGTGCAGTCCAACTCAAAACTAGGATTGAAAATCTTGTTTAAAATACTCTGGAGAGTAATTAATCTCTAACAATATTTGGACAAATACAATTGCTATTCAACACAAATTAAGCCAAGACCAGTACCATGTTGTAAGGCTGGGAATCCCAAGTTCTTTACTACCTCCATTAGCAAACACCTTAGTGATCCTGAGTGCATCATTCTTATCACAGCTTCCCATGACCCTGATCTAGGATGTGTTAAACTGAACTGTCTTGAGTGTTTTATAAGTGCTAGGATTAAAAACATTACAAAAATGTTACACCACATTCAAATGAATGAGATTTAACTTTTGATTTTCATTCCATCATGTTAATGAATTGTTAATTGAGTTATATGTTCTGGTTCATATATTTCTTTTCAGAAACTTAAAAAAACCCCTCACTTTAAGACATGCTCAGAAAAAAGAATTTATCAATTTACAGTAAGTAGGGCATCATATCAAGACTTCGAAGAACTAAACACCACCATCACCAATTCCACCATTGACTTAACTATTTGATGCAGACATTGAAAAAATATGTTTTGCTTTAAGATCACAAACCCCAACCCCCTACCCCTGGAAATAAATCATGGAGCAGAAGGGTGTCATTATCCTTCTCAGAGGCTCACAGACACCTGCATCTCAAATGCTGCATCACTCAAATGCTGCCTCCTGACCTACAAAAACCAATTCGCACCCTACCCCTTTTATCATAGACTATGTACTTTCCTTGATCTCGGACTTACATCACGTTTGTACTGAAGATAAAGACTGTCTAGACTCACAGACCTCTGTCAGGCCTTAAAAACCTTCTTCTGCACTGCCAGCACAGTCACCCGGGACCTGCCTTGCTGCGTGAAGCAGTTCCCTGTGGAGCAGCAAAAGGTTCACTACAGCCCTGCAAGCTGTCAGCAGGACAGAGATCACAGGATCCACTACCTCGTGTCACAACCCTTTTCAGATAGTTTGAATAGCCCCAGAAAGAGTACAAGGTGGAACAGAAGAGAACCCCGCTGTTCTTTGCTGCCTTAGCTGTCTAGGGTATCTTCACCTCACTCCATTCTGGCACTTGTAATTCTACTGCTTCTTCTTGGGTAAATGGTATTTTGAGGAAGGAATATGGGACTAACGAAACAAATGTCACATAATCACTCTGGCAGAACCAGTCACAATCTTTTAACAATAGAGCGAATACAACCCAACTACATGGATGGAGGAAATATTCCTTCTGCTTGAAGCCTTTTGCTAGCAACAATGCTTCCAGTTTAGCACCATAACTACATGCAAGCTAAAGCAGCCAAAAAGCAAAAATACAAAATCAATATAGACAATGGTTCTTTATAATAAAATAAACAGCACTCTGGAAAAAAAAAATAATAAATATTGTTGTCATTCAATTACAGATGAATGCAGAAAAGCACCTGACCAAATGCTTTCCATTTTGTCCCAAGGAATATATCACCTACCTTTTGGTATGCTTCTCTAAAGAAATAGTAAAGCATTTTGATTCAAGTTATTGGGGTAGGAAGCCAACACCATGTTTTGAAATTACTTTCAAGACTTCCAGGAAGTACTGGAAGCTCCCCACATTAGCATAAGCAGCTGTGAGCTAGAACAATAAAACTACATGAAAATGTAGTGTAATCTCAAGGCTATATATATTTATTCTATTTTGTTAATTTTTAAGCCCATTTTCTAAGACTAACCTCTTCTAGGAACTGGTGGAAAAAGTCACAGGGTATCTCACAGCTCACCATGGCTCCTGGCCGAAGCTGCTCCTACAGGTGGGAAGACTGATGAGCCTCAGGCTCTCAAAGCAGGGGTGCACAAGTGTCCTTCTCAGAAGACTGTGCTCATACATTAGTGAGTTTTAGACCTATTTATCACCTACATTTAGTTTATGCGTGTTACTGATTTTTCATAACTAAGTCCTCTATCACAGCTGCTACCTCTATATAACTGTACCTATTCTTAAATATTTGGAGAGTAAATTATCCACAATATTAGGTGCTTATATCAGAGCTGTGAAGACACCCACACCATAGTCATGCTGCTGATGCCAGATCCTTGGTGTTTGCCACATTATTCTTCAAAGACAGCAGAACTGGAAGCAACTGAGTATGTGTTTCATCTCTGATTTACAAAATAGAAACAGCAGAGGAGAGAGCAGGCTTTATGCAACAGAATGGCCACTGCCATCACCAAGTTATCCATTTTCTACCCATGTCAAACTATATGGCCTGTAAGCAGTAAGTCTTTAAACCAAAGAAAAATAAATTACATGCTAAGCATATACATCTGACAACAAAAAGCAGTCCATTCTTTCTTTACATGCTAATTCCACTGCATTATTTCCTTGTCAAATGCATTTTTAGCATTGAACATAACAAACTTCCATGGCCCACACAAAAACATCACTCAGCTGGAGCTAATGCTCACATGACAGGTGATGGTGTTATTTCCCAGTAACAAGGAGACCTACCAAAAAGGAACTGTTACTTGGAGGCAGTGTAAACACTATTTTTGCAGCAATCTGTACCTAAAAAGATACAGCAGCTATTTCAAACAGAATGTGAGATGGCCGCTCATATACCTGGAGGCCTTATCACTGACACACCTGATGTCTGCAGTAATAGAATCTTTTACAGAAGCAGCAGTGGTCTTCAACAGAAATTCTTGAACCAATGGTATGTGAATAAATAAATAAATAAAATTAAAGGAGCAATACCCAGAAGGTAACTATTTTACATACAATTTCCTTCCTTTTATGTCTGCATACCAGCCAACTTGATAGTTCCTATGTGCTACTTTGTAGCAGAAGACCAAGAAACTACCTGACAATAGAAGTTGCTACAGGAACTTGAAAGCTGGGAAAGCAACATAGTAGAATCTAAAAGCACACACTTGTTTTAATTACGTAAGAGTCCACTGAAACAAGAGGTTTATCCTCTTTTAATTCAAAAGAAACTGCAGTTTATTTTCCCAAATGTATTTCTGGAAGGAGTTATTTGCATGGAGAACTCTACTGAAATGGTAATATTTTACCATCCTAATGTGTCATAAAATCTGCTTTTCACAGGAACGAAAGGCTCATAGTACCACACGATCAAATTTGAGTGAGCCAGTGTGTGTGTGTTACTAAGATAAAACCCACAGTCATAAATCAGAATTACTGCCTTTTGTTGTAGCTCAAGATCTTCAATAAGTTTATTCAGCCCTTAAACATTGACTATATAATACTTACTTTTAGGGATAGTTTTACTTTGAAAATACTTTACCTTCTAAATCATACTGAATAATCATATTTTACAGCTGTAACAGCTTCTGCCAGTCTACAGGCAAAAAAATACAACCAGTCACCCTGCACTCATTCAAGGTATGCTAGTACATCTAAAAATCTTTTCCCTAACATTAACTAGGTCTTTCTATCTGCAAGGCATTTGAGGACAGGAGCAAAGCAGGTGTCTTATACACCACTTTTATAATGCAGAACACTAATTCAGTTGCAAGAAAAGAGATGCAAGAGCAGTGATGCTGCCCCAGCACACATCTGTGTGACTGCTTTGGGCTGCCAACAGCAAAAGAAGCTTTTCAACATAGAAATGTACTGCTTTTGAAGGCTCAACATTTTATCAGTTAATACACAAACTGGCCAGTCAGGGAAAATATTTTAAGGCAGTTCCCTGTTTATTCTGAGGATATTTTCCAGTATCAGCTTTCATCAATCTGTTACGATCCAGTATTTCTTAAGAACTAAACAAAACTACTGCCTGGTAACGCGGAAAACAATTAGACACAAGCAGAGAGCTGAGGTCTTGAAAAAGGCCATTCCTTGTTTTTTGAAGATAGACAATCCAAATGAGACATGGTACTTTGCATTTCACACTGAGATAATCTTATCATAACGATATTAGCTAATTCACTTAATTACAAACTGTTTTCACTTAGTGGAAAAAATATTAAAGGTTTAATTAGTGAGTATTTTGAATCCTCTGAATATTTGCCGTTGAGTTTTCTCCAAAATTAACTCAGCCATTTTCAGTATAAATACTGACATTTCAAGCCCGTAATTTTAAAAAGAAGAGTTACTTGAATACAAAATAGTGCAGACATTTGAACAAATGTTCTTCAGTTAACAGTTCTACAAGAAAGTTAAGTATCTTCATTGTAAAACTGCATAATAGGGAAATAAGTTCCTGAAGCATTTACTTGCATTTCTGATAAACTGGCTAATAAACCACTACAGATTAATTGGAAAGTCTAAGCTATTTATTAGTGATTCTCTGTACAAGTATCTCTTACAGACGCATCACAACAGAATCTTCTTAGTTTCTTAAGAACACCGGTCACTCAAATAATCCTTATTTTAAGGGAAAGTAAACCCAGTATGCACCAGATTCAAGAGATAAATTTTTTAAGACAGCTTTGAAGGGTCGAAAATTTGGGGGTTTTCCAATTTTATCATTAACGTTGCTGCAGCTTCCTCAGATTCATAACAGTTATCTTCCGTATACACAGCAGTTGAAAATATTTCCATATAAAGCTAATTTTCCTTTTGCTTTATGACTTTGTTTAATTTACCACACTCCATGAAGGCAAGGAAATTTCCACCTACTACCATTTATACAAATTTCAACATAAGCATGGCATCCAGCTCCTGTTTTAAAGCAAATTTAACTTAAGAGCTGGCTTGAATTAGCAGTTCCCTCCTCCCATTTGGATCCCAAGGAATACATACGGCAACCTCACAACCCAAATGTTAAACATCTTCCTGTGACTGCCCCATGGGGTCAATAACAGAAGTATTAAGCAGCTCCTACATCAAGTGATTTTTTCCTTGCTTTTACAGACTGAAATGAGGACTTAACTTCACCTACTTAGTAGTAAACATTATTTCTTCACTCTATTTTTTCCTTCATTTGAACACATTCCTAAGAAGTATTCCATTTAAGAATTTGTAAGACCATTGCATACTTTGAGTAGTACTAAAAAGCAGCACAATATACAACTCTTTCTTGTTGTAACCATTAATTCCTTTTAACAATGTTTACATCAATGGCAATTACCTAAAATAGTTAACTAAGTTATTTATGTTTACTTTATACAATGCAAGCACTCACTGATCCTGTACCAAGCCCTCTTAATGCTACAGATTTGTGTTCTATCCAATGCCTTATATGCTCCCCCTCCATCATAATTCAGCTAGGTGTCTTCTATGTGTAAGGACTAAAACTCACACTTCTGAGTGTTAGCAACTTTGTCGAATTTTTTCAATAGTAATGACAGTAATAAAAATGAACCTATGCTTGTATTTTATGGTTACTGTAATGTTTCAATATGGTTAAAAATAATCCTACAATTCCCTTACGTTATGGTTATCCAAAGGATAGAAGTTATTTTGTTAAAATTGCTAAAAATAAGGTCATTTTCCACCAATCTAGTTGGGAGAGCTATGTTACTTTTTTAGACAATAAAAATAAAATTCTACTGGACATCTTCCTCACCTTTTCTGTCTGGTTTGAGGTTCCGATCCACTGGCGGTGGCTCACATTCTGCAACAGGTACTGACCGTCTGGGAGGGGTCTTTGGACTGGACCTGAAACCCATGTGAGCAGGAGGAGGGACTTGCTTTCCAAATAACGGAAAATCAAATGTGCCTGGTGTCATTGGTACATAGTTTGTTTCCTGGATGGGTTCAGTAAAGCTGCTGGAATGCTGTCGTGGAGGAGAGTTGGGATTCATTGGGACATAGTTTTCATCTAGTTCTTCACTTGAAACACTTCCCACTGTCAACATGCTTCTGGTTTTCTAGAATTAACATATATTTCCTTTAACAAAATAAGTTATGCAATCAGCTATGAATCATTTGAGATTTTTTTATCCTAATCTACTCAGATTTATATATTCTACTGAAACTGAAAAAAATCACAAACACCACACAGCTTGCTTTTTTACACGGGAACAAACAGCATTCAAACACTGCCGCTGTTGCCTCCCATCAGATCAAGTCATACTTACAAAGTGGTTATGGAAGCCCTCCAATGAATTAGATCTGTCACTCGGAAACGTTCGTGGAATATCATAACAGTCTTGAGAACTAATTTCTAAAGAAACAAGAAGAGAAATCGGCTATTTATCATCCCTGTTCCTGTTACTTGGCACCAGGCATCCCAAGGCTGTTGTTATTTACTGTCTGCTTCTGAGAGCATAGAAACAGACCTCCTGAAGCTGTGGCCCACAGATTTTATCTATATACTAGAGAGCACTGTGTTCACAAACAAACTTAGTACTGATCAGTGACAACTTGATCCTCTTAGAGTGGCATTTTTCCCTAGCAAGAAAAAACAATTTTTCCTTCTAAAGAAACAGCAAAGTCTTCCTTTCAAATAGGCAGGCGTAAGCATTTAGTGTGAGAGTAGGTTTTGAAATACCGGGACCTCACAAAAAACCTATTCTAAAGTAAACAAACAACATATGTAATTCTGGGTCTGGAGAAAGGTTTCCTGAGTGAGCACCATTCCCTTGGACAGTGCTGATTCAATGGGATTCAATCTGTTGCAGGAACAGTGAATCCCTGCTCTCAGCTCCCCAGTGCTATCTCCAGGGGCTTTCAGTTTGAAACAACTGCTACAGAACCAAAGTGCTCTCCAGTATCAGAGTCGTAGCTTTTGGCAATCCACATTAAGAAGGTCCTCAGCATTATGGTTGCTTCTCTGATGGACAGAGGTGTCTGGAAGACATCTGCTTCTCAAGTCCCAGGCCCTGCTCACCCATGCAGGTGACAGGCTGCCTCATCCTGCAACAGGCATGCCCCTCCTCCTGGTGCAAAGACAGAAACTGTGGGTAAATTCTAGGTTTTATCCCTGCCTTCCCTTGAAAAAAGATCACATGTTTTTTGGAGATTCCCATCTTGGGAAAAATAAATGCCTCTGCTATTAAGCAGTAAGTTATTTTCAGAAAGGCTACTTTTTCTGAGACTTTTTTTTTAGTGTAGGAGTACTCATAAACTTAGGAATAGGAGAGAAGCAAAGCAAACAAGGGTCATTTTAAAACTCTAACAACCACCAGTAATGTTACACTTAGCCTACAAAATTAAGGACAAACAGAATAATACTGAGTGCCTGTATCACATCCAGTCTGTATATTGCCTCTGCTAAAAGATCTGTCCCTGTCCCCTACCTCATTTCAGCCTCCCACCCCATACCTAGCACAACTCAAAGAGTTGTCCTTTAGATTCCCCTCTAACACTAGCATCAACTCTAACCAGTTTAAAATTTCACTTTAAAAAAAACACTGTAAGGCCCACCTGCCTCAGGAGCCTGAAAAAATATGCAACTCTCACCCCAAGAGTGGTTAAGACTAGGACAACTGCTCTCTGTAACAATAAATATCAGCTTCCCCCAATCTCTACCTCTTGCTGCATTTCTTGAGTTTAAATCTGAGAGAATAAGAACAGGAAGAAAAAAAAACAAAACACCCTAGAAAAAACCAAGTTCCTTAAGTAAAAGTAGCTCCACCAGATTTCCTACAACCCAAATATATACTCACCTGCTAAAGGAAGAACAGTAAGAAATACACACTAGCTCATCTGGAATACCAAGATATAGGTGACTATAAGGAACAACTTCATTTTTACTTTAAAACTGCAGTATGCATATCTACCACTAGGAGAGGAATTAAGGTCGGTGGCAACGGTCACCAGGTCAGGGTTGATCTCAAAGCCCTGGGTATACACTAAGTCCCACTGACCTTCAAGAAACGCTCTCAGCTTCTGCGGGTTTGGACCACTGTTCACTAACCTTACCTGGGTCGCTCTGTAAGACTGTTATCGGCAATATGGAACTCAGCTATGTGAGATGATTAGTTCTTCACTGCTGCTCTCTTCTAAAGATGAGTAACAGTATAAATATGTTTATGTCTTCAAATATTTTTAGCTGAGACCGAATACCACAGTGCAATATACATCTCCTACTGAAGATCTGTGCCTTGCTGTTTTGATGGTTTCCTTTAATCTCTTTTTCTCCTTTCTACATATTTTAAGCATTTCAAGCACTGAGCTTTGTGAAGGGCTACGCACTTGTTTTTAAAGGCTAGAAATGCCCTCATCATTCAGCCCATTCATATCATTCATATCACATCATTCATCACGAAGTTACATCAATTAACATGAAAATTCTGGAAGAGCCAGATAAAATGTGGAATACTGACCTTTGCGAAAGATATTCAAATCTACAGTTGAAATGGTATTACTGCGAGAGGGTGGCATTCCTGCTGTAGGGATGCAGTAACTACTGTCAGTGTCTGAAGCAGTGCGACTAAAGCTACATGTTTCCACAGGAGATCGATCTGCAGCGTGGTGAGGTTTTGGTGGCCGAGGTGGAGGAATATCTGGAATAGTCTCCAGTTTTGAAGTCTGAGACAACGTTCCCTCTGGAAAAGTTCGTGGAATCTGGTAAGTACCTCCAGGTGTGGGGGGAATGTCATAGCTAATGGAGATGTGTCTTATCTGTGTGTCTAATGAAGATGTTGCTGATGGGGTATTGAAAACATGTTGCTCTCCTTCTGCATCAGTCCCAGATGGAGACACTGCCTTCGGTAAAACATCCTGTGAGTAACTCCTAGGCAGGTTATAAAGGCTGCAGTCTGCCAGTGTCAGTCCACTGCGAGAAGGTGGGGAGTCATAGGCACCTTGCTGCTGAAAAAAGCCGTTCACAGCGTGCTTGCTCGCTGTCGGAGCAGGATTTTTGTGGGAGGGCACGTTATCATTGCAGTCTGTTTCAGAAGAGCTGGATTTTGCCGAGTCAGCATGAGATCTACACATAAGATTGTAAGATAAAAATGTTGATGAACACACAAAGAAAAACAAACATTAAAAATAATAAACATAATATTTAAAATGTAAACAACTAAAAAGTCTATCAGTCTCTTCCAATTTTTTTTGTTGTTAAAATGAAGTGCAGGAACTCAATTATTAAACAAACAGTAGAAGGATCCTAAATAACTACATACATACAAATCCATGCATGTGAAACAGAAAACAAAAGTGTTTAGCAGCAGCTAAACAAATTGGTGTTTCATAAAGTAGTTGATTTCCAAGAAGCCAATCTGGAGCAGAGTTTGTCTGGGAACAGGGTGATTTTTTAATTTTATTTTTTTTTTAACTCATGCTGCAAACTAGGAGCACCATTAAAGGTAAAAATAACACACTCAATAGTTCTAATCAGTATGAAAAAGGCGTTAGAAGAAAAACTACAACTGCTTGTAGCACCCTTAAGTGCATGCCTGAAGTTATCTTTTGATCATATACAACTGGTTCAAAATAAATAAAGGAGAGAGAAGAAGAACAGATAAGAGCAGAAAGAGGAGGAAGACAGCATCTTTGTCAGGGGGGGAGGGCACCAAACAAACATAGGACATATGCGCAACAAAGTGCTTCTGTCTTAAATGCAAACTAAGGAAGTGGTGTTAGACAGAACTTCACAGTAGTTTACCTTCTGTTTCTTGGAAATTCCATCTTTTATGAGAATTGCAGTCATTAATACTGGCACAAACCAGTTCCAGTAAACTTACATGGAAAATAAAGTTGCAATTCAAACACATTGCAACATCTTTTCTTTTTTTTTTAACCTCCCCAGTTACCTTGCTCCAGGCAGAGAAATTCTGTTATCAGTCGGACTCCTTTCTTAGATGAACATTAAGACAGTGGCAAAATACTAACACAGGTGGAGTTAATGCGGTCCATACACTTTTTGATCAATCATACCATTATATTTCCTATTTTCATTACCCCAGTACCACACCATTGTGTTAATTTATACATATGTATGTACATACTTTAGCATGTGTGTGTATCAATGAGCAGTTGATATACTACTCTTACTAAGCTCTACTAAGCAATTGCATCATACTGTTTACAAAACTTCTAAGGAATAAAATACTTAAAAATCAACAGCATGAATGCCCTTTATTTTAAGAGGTGCTCTGCTTCAAAGTCATCACAACCTAAAATTATTACTCAAGTTTCAATTTATTGGTAAGACCGCACAGAACTTTCTTTCTTAAGGGACAGCTGGATTTATCTCCCAGGGTTCTGGTAACCTGAGAAGAAAGTAACCCAGTTTAGCTATCCATTTAGGTTTCCTCTGCAGTCCCTGAAGAAATGGAGACTGTGTGAAACATAATCCGTTTGTCTTAGATACCCATCTAAACCCCATGAATCACTCCCAAAGTGCCTCTCTGCCAGCTATCGAGGGAACCAACGTGACTAGCTTAGACTGGCACCTGCAGTCAAGAAAAATATCACTCACCTAACCAACTGTTTATTGTTCTGTTCAACAGCAGACATACAATCTTCCATCAGTCTGAGCAGCTTATGAGAGGTCTTCTCTGGCTTTAAATGTGTCACCTTTTTCTATTAGCTTGCTTTTAGGGGGGGGGTTAATAGGAAAAGTACACTGATTTTACTCTAGTTACTGTTTTAAACCTAGATTTAAGTTCTGTCTCACAAATTTGGATTAGTTTCTAGGTGACTCTAAATATTAATCTGCATTTAGTTTAACAGACCCCGCAAAGATGATGATAAAATTCTCATTAAGTATTTCTCCTTAACACAAACAAGGAAGTGAAACTTCCTATATTCCTTCAGATGCTGAGCATCAAAAGCCTATCTCTTTTTGCTAACAGTTCACTTGCCTCAGAGCTCCAAAAATTCACTAATGAACCACTGGAAGTGTAACACACTTGCAAAAAATGGAGTACATAGGACTGAAGGAACTACATGAGGTTAAAGAGTACATAATGAATTGTGAACATACTGTGTGACTCTTAACACTCTGAGCTGAGCCCCTGCTGCAGCCCTTGATCTCTAATAAAAAAACTAATTCAAGAGCTCCTCACTTTCTAGACATATTCTTCTAGTCCTGTGCTATTCACTCAGATCAAAGTCCCAGTAAAAGTCACATGTTTTACACAAGCAAGTATGGCAAGGATTGTTATCTGGTTTTTATATGCTATAAAAATAAAGTGGGCAGTTTAGAGAAGTTGGACACTGACAATCAACTGTAGAACCACAATTGTTAGTTCTAGTTCACTATGACATATTTTAAAATGAAAAAAATTCTAAAACAAGAGAAATAAAATATAAACACTATATCTTATGAAAACATGCAAGAGTATCTAACCAAAGCTTAAAATGCAACAATAGCACATGTATCATATGTGAGCAACAAATGCTATAATTTTTAAATTCAGAAGTTTTTCTGGGTCTAAGTGAATGCTGCTGCTTCTTCTGTCTTGACCACAAGCACTTGTGAAAACAGAAGACTTTCAAAAACCATGACATGAGGCAACCAGGCCTGTCATTTCCTTAGCTGATGGCAACAACCTCCATTTTTCAATATAAGAGGGCATTTCTTATTTATTTCATGTTTTTAAAAGTAATCTTTTGGAATCAACTGCTTAGTATTTTGAAATAGTTTTCAAAATATTAATGGATTGTAACCTATCTGATTTTGCAGACCAAAAGTTGGAAAAGAGTCTGAAACATGGGTCAAGAAAGCATTTATGCCAAAATGAAGTTTAACTAGTTGTCAAAAATCACTGTTAACCACTGATCCTGATGGAGAACACTACATACAATTTTGAAAATCTACAATACATAGCCCTATTTCCAGCAAATGGAAGCCAAAGTTAGGCAGTTTTTCTGTTAAAAATTCATAGAACACCATGCAAGACTCATCTCAAACAAACAGTATTTCCAGGCAAGTTAATGGCTCTGTGATTAATTTCTCACACACTTTCCAAGAATGGCTACTGTTCACTCACTGCAGTGGAATCTTTTTACTTTCAAAATCTTCTAAAAGCAGGTATTCCTGCCCTTCTTCCGAGAGAAAGGGTGACCCTTGGCTGCTTCATAAACATAGGAAAAATGAGGAAGAGATAATTTAGTATTTCAATATACCTCTTAAATGAGTTAGAACAATAGGAGTTTTGGAAACAGGCTTTGGCTGCATTTTCTTATTTAGTATCCAAATACAAACCTTAACATCTCACTAAATGCTGTAGGGGAACAATGCTCTTTCTCAAGTCAACAGTGATCACAGTATAAAACTATTTTAGACAAAATTCAGCATGATTACCACAGCTCCAAGTGCTGCATCCAAGATGTTCTCACAACAGTACCTGGTGCATTGCATGACACCAGAGTGAAGCATTTCAAAATTATTTGCTAGTTCTGAAATATTACAGTTCTTTAATTTCAAAGAGACAGCTCAGATACTTCCTCTGTTTCACAGTTACCTGTCTCACATGGATAAAAACCCCAAAGCCTTGAAATAAAATTCAGTGGTTCCCAGATTATCTAAGAAGTCTAAAGGGAAAATGTCACAGAATTATATAATCCATTCAAGTAACAATAACTGCCTATTTAATTACATCAATTAAGCTTTCAATTAAGCTTTGCAGTTCACACTAAGGAAAAAAGGTTTTATGAAATATGCAGATAAATTTATGCAGCCATTTTATGTTTTTTTTCTTCACCTGTAAGGATCAGGGTAGTGCACAGAGTGCCCTCTAACTGATCATCGTAGTAACATGCTACACAGACACACAGAACTGGAATTCCACTGGACATGTCTATATCCTCTCTCTCCAGCTCAAATCCAGTGGAATACCTACTACACTAAACATGAAACATAAGTAGCCCTTTCAAGGTGGAACTGAAACTCCAGCATAACTATTATTGTGAATTTTCATTATTACAGCCTTCTGAATAAAAGGACACAGCTCTTTAGAGAGCTTAGCTACAAATAATACACTAAGCCTATATAATTCTAAGTAATCACAATGTCAATGTTTCACTGTCTTCAAATAGTCCTATAAAAAACACAATTTATTTAAACAGTCTCTACACTTCCAAAGACTGTTCAGTTCTTTCTCAGTTCCTTTGGCATTTTGTCTCCATTGGCCCTTCTGCCTTCCCCAATCCCCAAACACCTTCTCTCCTATGTCACCAGTGTCTTCCTCAAGAAATTTTGCAGGCTACTCATGGACTCTATACTTTGCTGAATTTGTGTCCCCTTTTTATAGACTCCTCAGACTTTACTCCCTCTACTTCATAACTACATTAGTCAGGTCAGAAGGTTAATTAAACATCCCCACCCGGATAATTTCTTAAAAAAAACCCAAACAAACCACTTCATGTGGTGGTGTCAGAAACCCACTCTGTGCCCAACCCTCACAGAGGCCAATAGGCACACAGTCACATTTCTGATGAGCTAGGGTGCTGAAACCAAAAGTGACTATTTTTCTGCCAAGCCATGCTGGAAATAATACCACACTTTTTGGTAACTTTTGGCAGGAACAGCGATATACCTCTGGCATCATCAGCTTCTAAACATCACTAAACACTGAAACCTTTAACACTGGGAAAGCAGACAATGGGTTTCCCCTTCTCTTGCAGGGGGCTTTGCTGTCCATAACCTGCACATTCCATACTCTGGGGGAACTGTAGGTTCATTACTCCATTTTAAAACAAAGATTGTAAAGGGTGGATACTTTTCTACCCTTAGTAAATGGAGCAGGAAACTCCTCAGGCACAACAGAGCAAGATAAAAATGCCAAGGGAGCGGAGAGCACATGGCACAGGTAAAACTGGCAGAGCATCAAGGTGTTGATGAAGGCACTGCCACTAAAAGGTATGGCCCTAAGGGAGTATGTGAAATACTCATGAAAACACTTTCAAAGCAAGCTTTCCTCAGCCTTCCATGTACTACTCTGCAATCACAAAAAGACGTTTTGTTTATTTTCCTGGAAATAACCCAGCAAATTTTGTTTTCAACTACTGCAGAAAAGAAGCTCACCAGAGAGATTTATAAGGTTCTCCCACAGAATATTCAAGGTTGGAAGGGACTTCTGGAGATTATCTAGTCCAGCTCTTCCAGTACCTCTAAGCAAAGCCAACTTCAAAGTCAGGTGCGGCTCCTTAGGAGCTTGTCCAGTCAAGTTTGTTTGTGGTTGGTTTTTTTTGTTGTTCTTTTTGGTTTTTTTCGTTTGGTTGGTTTTTGTTTGTTTGTTTGTCATTGTTTTGGGTTTTTTTGTGGTTTTTGCTTGTTTGGTTTTTGTTTGTGTCTTTTTTGTTGGTGTTTTTTGTATTTGCTTGTTTGTTGGAGGAGTTTTTTTTGTTTGTTTGGTGGTGGTTTTTTTATATCTCAGAGGACAGAGATTTCAAGTCTCTGTACAGCCTGCTCCAGGGATGGCCACCATGATCCAGCCTGAAAAACCATAGTGATAGTTCCCAGGTAGCTACTATAAATATCATAACCTCCTATGCAGCAGGTGCTGTACAAATATTTCAGTTATTAGTAGCAGTTGGATAAATCAATATACACTTAATTCAGTAGAAGTTCTCAATTCTTTACTTAAAATTTCCTATTGCACACTTGTCTGGAAAACTGACCATGTGGGTACTCCTTTTTCAGTGAGGAATAAGGCTTATTTGAGCTTGTTTTTAAAATATCCATTATTTGGAAATGATTAAAATTCAGGATACAGAAACTGAGTGGTTTAAGTCTCCTGCATTCTTAGTTATCATAACATAATAATCTTTTGCACTTGCTTAAGAGTCTCAGCCATGTTATTAACAGTCAACAAATACCATTCATGGATTGCTGTATTCAGTGATGTGGCAACCTGGCAGGTAATAATAAATATCAGCACAGTTTAGTGAATCCCTCCCATGAAAGCTTTAACTGGCACAACTGGGGCATCAAATACCAGAACAGAGAAAGACTAAATTTCTCCAGCTTTTTCTAGTCCTAGACTAGCACACCAGATGGCAACTAAAGAAAGGGGATGTATGACACGGAGAAGTATCCTCAAGCTACAGTGAAATACTTGGATCACTGCATTTATCTGATACTTCATACTGGCAATTGCTGTCCATATTTTTTAAGAATGCAGTATGGGTCTAGCACTGATCAAACACTTGCTATTGGTGCAAAAAGGTCAAGCATGGAAAGAAAAGATACAGAAGTTCCAGGCAGCTTCCCCCACAGATTCTGTCAATGACTTGACAATAAAAAAGTGCTTTTAGTACAAGTGTTCTCAGCATATAATACAAATGTTATTAAGAAAAAACGACACTTACCTCGTAGGTTCAGGTTTTTTACTTTGACAGTTTATTAGCAGTAGGTAGTCTTGAGGATCTTCTTGACCAGGGAAAGACTCCAGTGGGGGGATGTTAATAAGCTGATAAGGAGGAGGTAGGGAAGATTCTGCTTGCATGGAAGGCAGTGGAGTGTTCATGGGCAAGGGTAACTCAGTAGATGGTTGTAAAGAACTGACTGGTGGCTTCACAGCATCTGCAAACATAGAAGCAAAGCATTCCTTTTACAATCAAGAAATAGTCTTAAAATACTACCAAAAATTATTAACAGAGGATAACTCAGAAGTTTATGTTAAAAATTCCAAAACCAGTGGACATAAGAACATCTGGATTTTCTTCGGTGTTTACATTTATATATAAATCTTCATAATCTGTTTTTTTGCAAACTAATCAATTTCTTCAATAGGCCTTGGAAACAAAGATTGTGCCTTATTTAATTACTTATTCAACCTGTTTTCTGGTCACAGGAAGCATAAAGATGCTGACAGCTGCAGTAAGACAGCTAAGAACGTAAGAACACAAATCTGTTGATTTAATCATTGAGCAGACAAAAACCCATGGTTTATTACTTGAGTATGGCAACCTGAGTCAGCACTTGCATTTATTAATTCCTTTTTGACCATGGTCACTTCAACATTTGAGATTAGTCACCTGTCAAAAACTGGCCTCTCTGAAAACCTACAGAAAAAACTCTACTTTTGCAATGGCAGATCCCTTCCAACTATAAAAATCATGCAGAGGTACAATAGGAACCATGTTCTACTAAGGCACTTCATTACATACCCCAACTTTTTATTTTTGTGCAATAAATGAAGTAGTTGTGGTTTGTTGTTGTCTGGTTTTGGTTGGGTTGGTTTTTTTTGGTTTTTTTTGAGGGGAGAGGAGGTGGTGTGGCTTTTTTTTTTTTAATAACCTTTAAATAACCTATAATACTTATCCACTCCCGATTCATGTATATTCTAGAGTAACTTATTTTTTTCCTTTGCAAATACATGTATCCTGACTATTAAATTATTTGGGAGACTGGAAAATATTGACACTGTCAAACATTAAGCAATCATTTAACTTTTTCATTGCTTTAATGATGCATTGACTAAGAAAAACATAATTAAGCAAATTATTCATCAATTATCAAGGCTCCCTTCTACTTGCAATTCATTGTACATTCCAATTTCACATCCCAAGAATGGATGCTGATTATTAGCATTGTTTAAATGAACCTATTATTATCCAATGCAGACCGCTTCTGTCAGGCTTATAAACCAGCTATGCACTACAAAGTAACTTCATCCAGCTTTTGATTCCCAGCACTATCCTGGGAGGAATCAGATGAGCAGACCAGAACATAGCATTCCTGCTTCCAGTTCTGTGTACACTAGGTACAAGTGACTTAGACGTAGAAATAGGAACTGCAATACTTGCTGGAACTCCCATGGAACTTACTATATAGGCTCAGAAATTAAGTCTCACCCATGTGGGTGGAAAAGGTGTATGAAAATTCCTCAACTCAACCTACCTGAAAAAGCAGGATAATCTAAAAAGATGTTTTTATAAAAGGTTGTGCCTTAAGTATCCATCAAACTAGTTTGCAGAACAAAGGCAAAACTAGATTGCACCCAGTGGTCACATACACAAAAATAAAACAGTCTATTTACTACATGCTAAAATACGAAAATATGAACAATTTTCTATTATTTAGGAACTTGAAGAGCTTGAAGGAGCCTATTTGAGGTACCTACTGATATTCTCCTAATGTTGGGGTTCAACAGCAGAAACAAAAGAGGTGCCCGAATGGACCTAGCAGGCATGTCTTTCTTGCTGCTGGAAAAGAGGCGGTAGGAGAAAGGACAAGTAGTTCTTTGTCCTGTGTCCCCCAGAACTGAGGAATGCAAGTAAATTTATGCATGAGTAAGAGCAGAGAAGAAAGGTTTTCTGCAAGATATATTATCATTCTTTGGCCACATTTACAGACAAGATCCTCAAGGCCTTCAGTGTACCACAATCCCCACCCCTGTTCCTTGTCTCTGACTAAATACGACCTTCACATCATTAGATCTGCTTGGTGCCAAGTTCACACAAGGGGAAAAAAAAGAAATCAAACAGGATGTCCCTGCAACTTCCAGGGGAGATGGGTGTGTCAATTAGACCACAGGTAGTCAGGAGAGCTCAACAGGTATACAGCATGCCTACGTGAGGCTGATGCATTTAAACAAACCATGCACTAGCATTCCCAGGAAGAGTAACAAGGCTCAAGAGTAACTTTCAAGGGAAAAATAACATCAAAAAGCTTGAAAGAGAACCAAAGTATCCATCAAGTTTGGAGAAAGAAAGAGTTACCTTCTTGGAGGAGTAAGAAAAAAAGTGTGTGTAAGAGAGAAAGAAGTTAAAGGCTCGCTATAACTTGTAACTGGTGAGAGGAGACAAGGTGGTGAAGACTACTAGGCTAAATATACTGAGTCAGATCTGTAGTCTCTGAAACCCATGAGGCCATCTCCAACAGTGGCCTGTTGCAGACAGGCCAAGCACAAGCAGTAAGGCAAGCCCTGCCACACTGCTCCAGCTTCTAGGGCTCTGCAGCTTCAGGGTACCTCAGCGCAGAGGCTGCATCCAGTCTACGATGACCAGGTTCTGACAAGTTTATCTCTGTATTTGCCCTACCCTTTTGTGTACACATTTTTTTTTAAATTTGTCCTACCCCTTTTGAGTACATTTATATTTTTGACCTCTACTACCATCCTGTAGCAGTGAACTCCACACCTTGGTATGTGTGGCATGAAAAAAACCTTTCCTTATTTTTTTTTTTTTTTTAAACCTGCTGCCTGGATGTTCCCCTTGATATTCTTCAGCTCCCATCCTCAGAGAAACAACGAACAACTGCCTCCTATTCATAATCCCCATTCCCAAATTTACACAACTTTCGTCACAGCTTTACTGAGTTGTTGTTGCTTAATTTTTCCTTGTTACAGAAGCCCTGTCATTGCAGAACTGGTTTCTCTTCACCCTCACCTTTCTTAGCTCTACTAATATCTTCCTGAGAAGGGAGGCTAACTATTGCATAAAATACACAAAAGAAGTCTGACACACACTTTATTTAAAAACACCTAACAATAATTCATTCTATTCCTGTCCTAACCATTTGCCTTTTGATTATTACAGTGTATTAAAGGTGACACTGTACAACTGTCCAGAAGGTTCATCTTGATCTCTTCCCTGAGCATGGACTTGGAGCTCATTACTGTTAATGGATTATTACGGCCACTTTCCTTCTGATGGGCTGCCTCATTTATTTTGACACAGATGCCACTTGAAAAAATCTCCAAGTCCTCCTAGAGATCTCATGTGGGGGTTTTTGTGTTGTTTGGATGGGATTTTTTTTTTTTTTTTTTCCAGTGGATAGAGCACTAAACTATTGAAATACCAACATTCTGATATAAAATTCATCCTCACACAGGCATTTTGCATGTGGTAGATAGTGTAAGCTAATGTCGGATTTAAAGAGCAACTGAATTTAGTCTGAGGCACTTCACTGCTGGGCTACTTCTTGCATCCTCTGCTCATTGAAACTATTTCAAATTTGACTATGAAAAAACCCAATGTTAACAACTTTCAACACTGAGCAAATGAATGCTGGTTGCCTATCTGTACCCACTCAAATATTTTCTTTAGCCACATATTTCAGAAGCTGATATGAAGGGAAGAGTTTCTCCTAGCAGCCAGTTATTATTTCAAAGAGTACTATCATCAACTTGCTCCACTTTGGACTAGCAGATTTTTAGGGAATGGGTCATCTGCACACCAAAGAGCAGTGTAAGTCATTTGGTTTGTTCCCAGAGCTCAGACATTCGGACTGCTTTGAAATAACTGGGAGCTGGAAAAACAAAACATCCAGAATATTTGACATGCAAATGACCATAACAAGAATCCCATTTTGTTTTTATAATTCCTGCACTCAGTACAGCTAGAACAAGCAGCTTTCTCAAAACAGGGCAGGCTTTTTATCTTTTTTCCATAGGTTTGTTGAGAGCAGTTAAAGCCATTATATTCACCAGAATTTATAATTTTTTCCTCTTAACGATTTTTGTATTTCCCTAATACAATTATCATTAATGAGTGAAAAAGAACATTTTCTGAACATAAAACAAGAAAAAGCTCCCCTCTCTTCCTTCTTAACTATGTAAAGCTTCTTTATTCCATGTGTTCCTATATCTGTGCTTTATGAACAATCTAGAACTTTTGAGTGTGGGAGCTTGCATTTAGGGTTGGTTTTGTGTTTTATTTTTTTTAATGAAAGAAAAAAGTAAATTGTTTTCTACATTATGATATACAGTCTCTTAATATTCTAATTATGTAAATACTTGAAATGTTCTCATAGTGAACAAGACACAGAAGCCTCATTACAGCAATATTTTCTTTAAATGTCAAAATTGTAATCAAAGAAAATGCATTATTTGTAGATCATATGTAGAAAGACTAAAATAGAAATGGAATTTTCCCAGTGTGACAGTGAATCAACAACAGATATGCCGTTGCAGGATTCTACTATTCTTCTGAGATCTTTCATTAAAACTATTTACTATGATGCAGATGCTATCACTAAAACAACCAACAAAATACTAGAGCAATAACAAATAAAAATTTACAAATACAACACTGGAAGCCATAAAAAAAAAAAAAAATCACTTTAATCCTTAAAAGGACTTTTTCTTGCTTTTTTTTTTAATTAAGTCTGATAAGCACAGATTAAATCTGTGCTGCTTAATGTAATGAGATACATCCTGAAACACACTGCTGGAGTTTTCTCTAGTGTCAGCTTCTACATGGTCTCAAGTGAAAGATCCTGGAATCAAAGGGCCACATGTGTGCACGTGCACGCACAGAGCACAATCACATGTTTGGGCACAGACAAACAAGCACTTGCCCTGTTTGCACACTTAACTGGATAGATGTGAGCCAGATCCAGCCCCAAAGGTGCATGGACACATCAGTCTGGGTTTGGTTTTCAGCATGTGTTATCAGCTTACAGTTAATATGACATCTATGAAGTGAGCCTCAATCCTCTCAATCCTGAATCTTTCTGCTACACCCAGAGAAAATCCTTTAAATTACTTCAAGAAAGTTTTCCTGAGCATTTTTAAAGCTTGTTTTCTTAGTTTAGTATAATCTCAAAAGTATCTGTCTTTCTCTGAAGATACACATGATACCCTATTTAAAGAACAACTAACAAAGAATAGACCAGTTGCTCATAGTGTATTATGCTCAGGACATCCCTGCCTCCTGCATCCAAACCAGAAACATGACTGACTGTTCCAAGTTCTTATCACATGCTGAAATTCCAGCTTTCTGAGCTCACATATAAAACTTAGTACTTATTATCTGCAGTTCATACGTAATTTAAAATTTGAAAATACGAAAAGCATTTGCGCTCTGAATTTCTTCCTTTTTTCCACCTGTAATTTCCTTTTGAGAACTATTTATTCAAAAGGGGGGGGGGGGAACCAAACAGCTGTAGCCTGTTTTCTCCATCTTCAGATGCTACACATGCAGGAAAAATAATCAAAGAGTCCTGTTACAGACTAATTCCTGCAGGTGCTTGTGAAGAGAAACAGTGCAGCCCACCACGTTATAATGTTTGGGTTTTTTTTCTTTCTGGACCTTTTTAGGCCCGGAGCTTCCCTCGGCAAAGCAGGCTGATTGAGCCACGTGGCGAGTTTCTCCAGCTGAGAACGTTTTGCCAACCTACTCTTTCACAATCATCTCCTAGCAACTCTTTAGGTTATGTTAATGCCATAAAAAGGTGTCCAGCAGGAATTAGGGAAATTCATTACCTAATTACCTAGGATATTAGATGCAGTTTAGTTTTCCTCAATCAGGAGAAAAATGACCTTCCACATGCAGCTAGCAGCTTAAGATAATAACCTCGAACACTCAAGATTAAGATTCTGACTGCACTTCTGATAATAAATGATATCTTTTTAATATATGTATTTTTCCTAACATACTTCTAAGGGAAGACTGACTGTTGCAGATATTGTGCTCTATTCACTATCATCTCACTTAGCCACCTATCCTTTCACGACATCATCTGAAGTAAAAGACATGTTAGTCTTCTCTGCTGTCTTCTCTTTCACCTTTTTTCATCATGGGTGATGATTATCCCAGCTCTGCTTTCCTTGACTCAGCTATTTAGCCACTGGCTACCACCTCTACCAAACCTGCTATGCCAAATCTCAGGATCCTTACTTCTGTTTCCTCTTATTATTCCTCTACAATTTTTCCCAACAAAATCTTGCAACTCTGACAGCCTCCTTCATAGTGTATCTTCACCCTCCTCTCAGCAATTCCACCCTCAAAAAAACAAAACAAACAAACAAAACCCCCACATTTGTACATGTCAGTGGCCATTATCCCCCACCTTTACTTCCTCAAAGCAACCACCCAAAAAAGTCTCCACAGAAAGCGATGCCCTTGTGCCACTATTTCCTCTAAATCTACTGCCTTCACTTCTAAGACAGACCCACAATTCTTATCCAGAGGGTCTCTCCTACTGCTTAACTCAGACCTTCCATTTTATTCTTTACTGCACTCCAGGTCACCTGTCCCTTATCCTCTTGGCATGACATCTTCGAGATGACTTTCTAGTTAATCATATCCAAGAGATAATGAGTTGCAATTTTTTGTAAGTACCTTATCTCTATGGTACAACTTTGTTGCAAAGACTTAAAGCTTATTACCCCTCTCTCTAGTCCTCCAGAGCCTTCCTTAATTTAAAAGCTCATGCTATTTATCCTCACTTCTGAGCCCTTTTGTGAGCAAGGCCTCCAATATTCATCATAGTTATTTAGGTGCTGACTTTCATTTGCCAAGTGTGCCAGCTTCTATCACCCACTTGTTAAAGCTGTCAAAGGACAACACACTTTATTTCTTACATGGAGACCTTCATGCAGGACCTAATATACCCTAAATACCTCTGATGTCCACGATTTATTTATCAAAGACCCCCTGAAAATTTGTTCTCAAAAAATCCAGAGTACAAAGAGTCCAACAGCTGAAGCACTAAGACCACCTATCTGCCACAACAGTCAAAACCACCTTATTTGCTTTCACTCCTTCCCATGCTTCTGTCCTATGTTGATGCCTCTTACTGCAGATAGTACATACTTAGTGGCAAAACCTGTTTGCTGTTCCAGGTTTGCATTACAGGCAGCATGGGGGCATCTTGATCTGCTTCAAGCTCTCTGACACAGCGTAGCAGCAGTGATGCCTGACCCCGTTACGTTTGTCCTGCCAGCCACTGACACTGCACCCAACCTGTGATGAACCTGCAGTGCATGCAATAACAGAACATAATTTTTAAAAATGATTATTTGAAAATAATTTTTCTGCTCAAAATGAAGAAGGCATGAGAGGCATATACCAGAGTGCAACTGCCTGAACAAAAATACTGCAAACTTTGAAAGTGTCATGTGTGAAGCAAGCTGTAGCTCTTACCAAGTACAGTCCTTGTTTAGCCCATGCAATTATTTGTGTAAATGTAATTGTAGATTTCAACACCTTGTTCCTCCCTTTTTTTTTTCCCTTCTGCTTTACTTTATTTCTTCTGGTTTACTTTGTTATTGCTATCTTTATTCAAACTAATACATGTAAGTAACATGTTTGCATGTACTGAAGATTATTTCCTCCTTTCCCTGCTCTGCCAAGCACACAATGCACTAAATTACAGAAACACAGAGCTGGATCATGTATAAAACATTAATCACAGATGTCTACTGAATTCTAGGGAAAGACTTGCACTGCCTGTGCTTAAATATCCTTAGAAGGTTTTTTTAATCCTTACATTGCTCACTAAAAGAGAAACAAATTTCTTCTCTCTTCAGATAACAACTGATGCATGTCCTGCTTATCACAGCTTTTTATAACTTTGAAAGTTAGCTCCTCCCTCAGTATTTTCTTCCTGGGAAAAACAAATCCTTCAACTTTTCTCCTCATTGATCACTTAAAAATCCATCTCCTCTATTTCTACCATTCTTTAAACATTTACCACCACCCTTCTGGAAGCTGAGGCCACAGCATTTTGGCTAAGGTGTCCACAGCACCACAACAAGGAGAATAGTAATTTCCCATGTCCATTTAGTCACTCCATCCCAGAACGTCTCTCACTGGTGTTCAAAAGTAGACAAAACTGGCAACACATTTTTGCTTATAGTTACATTTTAACCTTTAAATTACCTATTATATTAAGACCTTACAGAGAGAGTATGAATGTTAAAAGTGCAGTATGAAACTCGGTGGTAAGTGTTAAACCCATATTCATATGTAGCTCCCATCAACCTAGCACATGTATTTTAAAAAGCAAGATGCTACAGAAGCAAACATTTTACAGCTTCCATTTGAAAACAAGATGCATTGGCTGAAGAAAACATTAGAAGTATCCAGAAATTTCTTTACAAATATAGAAGGATTTTTTTAGCTAATTTAATAAATAATATCTCTTTCATGCTTCTGTCTTGTAAAAGACCTAAATAATTATAAACCCTTCCTTAAAACAGTCTCTATAAATAGACATATAATGTAATTGTTATGTAATCTTTACAGTTTACACTATACTGTGATGCAATCAGAAAGCTAGAGACTCAACAGCTTGTAAATATTACTAAAGAACATAAATTTATGTACTCAGTCCAAACTCCAGTGTAACATTGCAGATGTCCAGAACGAACAGATTTCACAGGCATAAATTGATTTATAATTGGAAAGCCAGAACAAACATGAGATAGTTAGAAAGTACTGTGAATATCTGTTTTTAAGGAAATGAATAAAACACAAATTTAATTCACCCCATAGGAATTTTTGAGTCTTCACTAAGTTGAGAAGGAGCAGCTCAAAGCTAGTCTGAAGTGACCTTTATTTTTTTGGTCTTTTCACAGTTACAATTTCTAATAGCACTAATCACCACCATCTCATAATTGTTTTCTGCATAAATCCAAGGAGGCAATTGGACTAGGCTTCCAAATGAAAAGCAGCAGGAGAAACAGGCTAGTGGTGCTCCCAGTCTTTGATCAAGCAAAGGATGCCAACATGTCCTCTCATAACAAGACCAACAACCAGTCTGGCAAGAGACATTCTGTCCAGCTTCAAAGAAAACTATCTGCAAATTCCAAAGTCTAAAGGGAAGATTATACAATCTCTTTTGTGTTAGTTCCATGCTAAAATAATAGTGCTTTTTTATTGTCTGCTGTCAACTTCACATACTCTTTAACCTGGAGGGTTTTTTTGAGAAGTTAACACAGATTTTATAAAGTACATTTATGACTTACTCTTCCATTAGTAGGGAGAACTATCTTATAAAAATAAGAACTTGACAATCAATAGACACTCAGCAACTGATTTTCCCATTTTCCTTTTTTGATTCTTCCTCAATGCATTGCAAGACATTACTAAACTCATAAAACAGACAGTACTGTCAACTTCCATTTATGTAAAACAAAGGTGTTGGGATAATTGAGACAAAGGTGAAATGCCTAAAACAAAACATACAATGAGGATATAATGGGGTAAAATTACTGATAAAAATGACAGAAATACAACCCGGTTTTGGTCCAAACACTCAGTGAGGGTATAGTTATTTCTCGCTGCATTCATAGCAAGTTTAATCTTCAGTTCAACAGAAGATGTGACATCAACAGAAAATTAAGAACTAGTGTTACACCACCTCTCAGCAAGGAAAGGCCTTATGGTTTCAAGGGGACCCTACCACTATTTTCCACTCAACGGACAGATTTTCCTTTGCACTCTTACATGCACAAGAGCTGCCAGGTAAACACATTTCCTCCTTACTTCCCAGATTCCTAGTTTGTCCCCAGAAACAGTGACTTCTGAGCACCTCCTGCCCACAGCGGCACTGGTGCACTCGTGTATCATCCACTGAGAAGCAGCACTCTACCTACTTCTCTCCCGTATGCAACGGATGCCTGGCAGACTGAGTACTGAAGCACATGGCAATCACTCTTAGAAACATGCTGTGGGTGCTCTTGGTTATGTTCAGGATGTCATAAAAACATGCTGGAATTGTCGAAACAAATACCCTTCACTGAATTCGCTTTTAGAGTGGTAGTTCGTATACAAAGATTTTGTGGCTAAAGTTTTAGTTCAAAACTGCAGCAAAGAGAAGTGAAAAGGGCCCCTCTGCAGAAAGTAACAATATTTTCCAGTAATTTTTGAAGGTTTGGCTGGAGTAGAAGAGATGCAGGCCCTGTTTTTTTCCACCCCTCTCAATCCACAATCCTACAAAAAACAAGGATTTAATTCTAGCCCCTTGAGTCAGGCATGCTTTATTTATAACCCTCTTACTGCTCCTATTTAATCTTTTCTTGGGACTGTGCACACAGCTACAGCAAGTCATGCAGCCCACTAATCTCCACAAGGAATGCAGGAATAATAAGTAAATAAATAAGGATGGATTCAGGACAAGCAATGGCCACAGGTATTTGCAGGAACATACCATACTGTTTCCTACAAGCTACTTTCACACAACGTCTATTTTGGTAGGATTAGAGCTGGACAGTGGAGAACAAGTTATTTTTTGCTTTGTTGCAACCAGTGGGGGGCGGATATTTTATTATTTTTTCAACTTGCAAAGCAGACTGAGAAATGGTAATATTAGAAACCTGACATTTTGTACTCATTCCTGCTTGCATAACCATATGATGATCTTGTGTTTTGCCTGATTTTACTTAAAGATTTTTTCTATACGCTAAGACCTAACATTAAGGAAAACAAAAAGCATCATCCAAGTTCTATGGCACACTTAATCTGCTACAAATTCTTAGTATCTCCCTCTGTTCTCCTTACTTTTTTTCAGAATAAGAAGGAAGCTTAGTAGCCAATGCATGTAAGTTTTAAAACATGCCAGCTAAAGATAGCAATCCAATCTTTGAAACATTGTTTGCATGTAGGCATCACACTTTCTCAGAAATATCAACAGAACTTACCTTCATCTGTAGGGTTAAACCCACAGATATCACAGATACATCGAACCCACTTATTCATCTCCTCCTCGCTGTCTGCTACCAAATAGAAAACTCTGTCTATAGTGTTGATATCAAAAATATAACTGTTTTCAAACTCTTTTTTGTTGAACGTTAATCCAGCATCCACTTGTTGACACAAATTTAAGTCAATAATACGGATAGGCTTCTTGGCATGGTCATTTTTGTAGTATTCCAGTACATCTGGATCCCCCGTTAAGCGACCGCTGCGAAGCACAAACCATCTCCTCTTCCACGCCTGAAAATTGGAGTGAGAAATAAGGGAGAAAAATTAGAAGGAAGAAATCATACTTTAAGACCGTTACCTTTTGGGCATAGTTTCAACTCAAGTTGAAACGAGTAATAATAAGTAGCTCAATCATAATTCTAAGAGATTAGACGTCCGTTACCTACATTTAACACAAGCTATTTACGTATTGTTACAGCAGGGGAACAGAGGATTAGTGAATTTGTATTTTAGAGTTTATTTCTTGTATAATTGAGCACTGCTTTTAAGAAGGGGACATATAATTGAATCAGTATTTAAAAAATAAGAAAGTATTAATTCAGTAAAGAAAAAAGGGGGAAGAGAGTACTAGAGGGAAAAAAAGTGCACCCAAATATTCTGAAGGAAGCCAACATAGGCATGAAGAAGACATAAAAAAAAAATATATCTTCAAATGTTTCACGGTGTCTTGTTTCCAATATTGGCTGCTTTGGGCTGATGCATTTTAACTCTGAATTTTTCACTGATCCTCAACAACTAGTCACCTGCATCTCAAGAACAGACCAGGTTCATGTTGTACGTTTGCTTCTATGTTAGGGGAACTCTGCACTCAGAAACTCATAATGTTTCTACAGTAATACTTCTCACAGAAGAAGAGCTACATTATTATTTTGGAAATCATTAGAGAGACGGGGATGGAAAGAATAACCAAAAATTAGTTTTAATCCATAAAAACAGTCTCTGTAGAAGGTACATCCACAGAAGAAATACATTTCACAATCTGACACTGTGCTCGTTATACCAGCCTTCCTGCCACCAAAGAGAGAAAGAAACTGGTCTGCGAAAACTGCACAACCAAAATGCCTCATCTTTCAACTAATCCTCAGCTGCCTTTCATTCCCAAGGTGCTCCATCACCTGGTATAGTTCTTGCCAAAGATGCTAACTCACACCAAGGTTTGCATACAACTGTCCTGGCATAACAGCATCTTTATTGCCTTGCAGATTTTGGTTCCCCAGCTCTACCAGCAACACCAAATTCTATGCTGTAAGCTTCCTTATGTGCACAAATGCTGGGGTAATGGGTACAGAAGAAGAAACTAAACATACTGCCATTGCCCGCTAGAACTGCACTGCATTCACAGTGAGAAATCTCAAAGTAGAGCCTGGATACAGTGGGGAGCCATAACTGTTTTATCCATTTGTTTTTATGATTTTCAGCAAAGCTGGAGACCAAGGCAAACCAACGCAGTAGCCAAGACACCACACATCATTACACTGCAGACTCACACCATGCCCCAAGTCATCCCATTTAAAACTTCTTTAGAATATTTAAACAAGGTCATCAGTAAGTCCACTGGAAGGATAAAAAACAATTTTTAAGTTTCTTACCACCTATTAGAAAAAGACTTCGATTTATTTTTTTTTTTTGTGGAACAAGAATGCTTCCATTTAATTATTATGTAGCCGTTACCTTCAAACAAACTTGTGGAGGGACGACAAAGGACAAAGAGCAAGAACCTCACTGCCATCCTCCAGCTCTGATCTAGTGCTGTCAGCTTGGCACTGGAGACTGACAAAATCCTCATTGTCAAGTGGGCATGCCTTTTTTGGGTATCAAGCTTAGGAAGCTATTATGAAAAGATAATATACAAGGAAAAATGCCAGACAGCTCAATTAAGGCTTGTGATCCATTGTTCAGCTACCAAACATCTACGCGTTATTTGATTTTAAGAAAACTTCTATATTTTATAAAACAATCATTTTTATTATAGTTGTGAATACAGAATCTGCCTTTAAGTGCTGAACTGTGCAAATATAGTCAAGGTCTCAAGCAAAAATTTCCATGGCAGCAGTAAGTTTAACTGGGTGAACAGTAAAACACAGAAGCAGATCTAACAGATGAAACTCCTTCAGTTGAGATTTCAAATGCGAGCATCTTCTACCTGATAAGCATTGTTCAACAGCAACCCAAAAACACTGGCAAAGTTTGTCTTGTTTCCTGTTTCCAAATCATGTGACAACTTAGACACTGGGATATCAGGAAACTACAGTATCAGAGGCTCTCTCTCCAGACAAGATTGATCACAGATAACGGTTATGAACTAAACTGCAAAACTCTTACTTCAGAAACTAGCTTTATCTTTAACTTCAGTCTTCAGCCATTCAGATGAAATTTTCAAAGTTTAAGTCAGGAGGAAAGAGATTAGATATAAGAGAGGGACAAGAGCAAGTGAGAAACACTATGCCTTTTGTCTCATGGTTTGTGTAACAAACACACAAAAAAAACCCAACAGAAAGAAATCAACTCTCTAGCAACCAAGTGTGCCTCTTCTAGAAATTTATTTCTAGTATTGTGTTAAGGAGTGAAAGAGTCAGCAATCCTGATGATCTCTGCTGACCGTTAATGAGTAAATAGGACTCTTAAAAATTCAGAAAATCAACCAGCTAAACAGAGTATGTTTTCAGCCCTTTGAGCTACAAAACAGGAACTATAAAATACTTAAAACATTGAATTTAGCCTGCCAGCACCTGCTACTATTTTTGAAGAGTTTTCGCATAGTGCACATGTGAATGTTTATTTCAGTCATATAATGAGTCACACTCACTGAAACTGGCACAGATTATATTCAAAAACAAAAGCAATTCCATAAACTACACGCTAATAAGGCAGATACAAAGGTTCTCTGGACTACAGTACAAAGAACAATTTAGCAGCAGAATAAAGCTTGACGCTAGACAAGTGAACTGACATCAGCACCCTTGCTAATCATAGTACAAAAGCGCCTCTATATTTCGTCAAAGTGCACATAAATCACTCTTTGTTATTTGAAAATATCTGGGATTCTTAAAGCTTGATCTATTTTTATCATTTCAGTATTTGTCATTGTAACGAAAGCTGTATACAGAATATTGTATGTGTAAGAAAAAGAGCTTCAGGAATGGCTTTTCAAAAAGAAATCTCTAAAAGAGACAGTGCACATGTGCAAACATGTATTTACACTTTTTTTTTTTTACCCTTTTGGGCATTCTTGTCTGGAAATTTTGCATATTTTTTTACAGAGCATGTTCCAGACTATTTTTCATAATCACCAAAAAAAGTGCAACTGGTTCAAGTCACAGGAAAATTACATGTACTAATTATCTGTCACGTCACTGATGCTATCAATCATACATTATCAAACACTTGTTTTCTGTGCTGAAGGTTAATCGTGTTCAACTTCAGAAGCCAAAAAAGTAGCCAGTATGGAATTTAAACATTTTGATCCAATACCAATATAATTTAATTCTGGAAAGATATTTGAGCAAGTAGAGAAAAAGTGGAGTTTTATTTTAATGACAGATTTTTTCCATATATAGCAAATGTGTATTATTAATAAAAATTAGGTTTTTAAACTAAAATTTAAAAATATACTAACACCTAGTTACAAAACAATGCATGCACATCAAATACCTAACTGAAAAGTAAAATGGTTCCTTTTAAAAGTGCAGGATGGCAAGTGTTATGGGAATCAATTCACCATAATCCTGTGTAGGCTTTGTAAATTATTACAAAACAAGGTTTAATGAGGTTTGCTGCTTTTGTTTCAGACTAAGAAAGGCCTTGTGTGCCTCTCAGCTTGTTTTCTCCTTTGAGCTGCAAAGCATATCAGCTGGCCTAACATAGGACACCACTGTTCTTGCCAAACATTGTCCCATTTGTATCATGAGACCGTCGTATCATGAGACCATCATGACTATAGAAACAAGCTTGTTTGCTTGTTTTTGACGTAGTCTAAAATGTGACAAGCTGCTCACCCACAGAGCATCAAATGATCAAAGGACTAGTGGAATTCCATGTTTTTCACAGAGCATTTTGAGTAGGTTGTAAAGCAAAGCCAAGAAATCCCTGCGATTAGTTCTTCCACTCACACATATGCAAACTGCTGATTTAAAGCAGGTGAACCAGCTAAGAAATGGGCAGAAAGCATGATTTAGCAGTGTTGGGGTTTGTTCTGGTTTGAGTTTTTTGTTTGTTGGTTGTTTTGTTTTTTTTTTAAAGACTGTTGCTATATCTGTATGCAGTTCACAGGATATATGATATCATCTCCTGACAAGTGTTATATATGTTAAGGAAATAGCTGTACCTCCCTAAATCTCTATGTTTATGGATTGCCCACCCCTGTCATATATATTCAAGATATGCCTCATTCAGCTGCTGTATATAGTTTAAAGATGTAGCAAATACGGCATGTATGCAAAAAAGGAGAAGGAAAGGAAGGATGAAGGGGCAGGAAAGAGTAGATAATTTACATTTATATTTTAAAAAGGATTTAACCTTCCATTTGGATCTCCTCAAGCTGTTGCTCAAGAGTTCAAAATAATTACATTAAATGTTTAAATAAAAGGTTAGAAATGTTAAGTCAAAGATACCTTTTTCTGGCCTATTTTTTACAGCATTTGTCAAGTAATCCCACTTAATGATAAACTGGTCAATTGTCCATCTTTGGTTTGCTAGGCAGTATTACCTATAATCCTCATGTCATTTAAACCTGATTTTGCTCTTCTAGCATAGTTACCACTTTTTTTTTTTTTTTTTTTTCCTTCAGTAGTATCCAGTCAAAAAAGCCAAGGAAACTGTTGAGCACTGGGTAAGCCAAAGAGGGTCTCACTTACATCTCACTCCAGTAATGCTGCTAATAAATCTTTCCTCAGTGTATGACCAGTAGACCCAGGAATAAAATTACAAATCTCAGACCTTCCTTCTCATCTCTCAAGTGTGCAGACATTTGTGCTTAGGTTTTCATCTCTGTTAAGAGGGCACTATTTGGCATCCTCCTTTCCCACAGAAGTCTACTAAGACTTGGAAGAAAGAAAAACAACTTACCCAGGGGCACAGGGAAGGATCCAAAAGAACATAGGTATGCTTTACACAAGACAAAATATTTCCTTGCTCCAAAAGAACTTACAAAGTAAAAGACATCCAGAGTGTGCCCAAGAAAGAAGCAGAGGAAAAAAAGAGATAGCCTAAGGTCACTTCAGAGTGCTCTCCTGGACATTTGTTTAAGTCCTGAATCTACTGTTGACGACTTTTCACTTGTCTACTGAGATCAGGATTCCATTTTCTCTATGCTTTTGGTCTCATCTATTTCATCTATGCATCTCCCTTTACTTTTTTTTCCAGTGCAAAGGTTAATTAATAGTAAAACTGCTACATGTCTTTGACAAAAAATAGGAAGGATCACCATTAGAAGCTGAGTACTTCTCCTTTCTGCCTCCACAATTCTAGTGTCTGGGTGTTCTGTTCATGGCAGGGGACAAACATACCTCTGGCACAGCTTCACTAACTTATGCAATAGGCCTGTGCTCTGCATCCCATTAGAAGCCCAAAGGAGATAAAAATAAGTGTTCCTTCACACTATGCTTCTTTTTAAATCCTGTTTGTGGTAGGCATAGACCAGTGACAACTGTCACTGATGAGCCTCATCCCACAAGGCACGTATCTGGGAGGACTGATGGGAAGTAGCTGAAAAAGGTCACATTAGGTAACAGGACTTCAACTACAGAAACTTGCTTTTTCCACTTGCTACTTTTCCAGCTTGCAGAACTAACTCCAACAAGGTGAAATTTCAAAATGTCCCCAGAGGTATTTCCCTAAGAAATTAACACTTGTGTATTTCTACATGGAAATAAAGGGTGTTTTCTAGATAGCATTTTCTGGAAATCTACCTTTAAAAATAATAATAATAAAAAAATCTCATAGCAGGAGCACCAGACCTGAAGAATATCTAATGCCTAGTTACTACTGAAAACCACTGTCGTAACACCTACTGGCAACTGCCAACCTCTTCCCTAAAAATGATGCTTTGTCTTTCTTTTTTTTCTAAGTGCAAGACAGAACAACTAAACCGAACACAGCAAACATGTTTTGCATATTAATACTAGCAGCAGACACTGTATTTCCATTATTTGACAATAGTCTAAGCATTAAATGCGAAGAAGTGTAAACAGATTGCTGCAAAACAAACAAATGTGATACCAGGAAAACAATGAAAACATCATGACTTTCTTTAAATACTTAAGACTTGTTTTCCAGGAAGCACCATCTTTTCTCACTGAGCAAAATAAGGAAAAAACAGTCTCAGTGGAAGTTTCCACTCTCCTGGCCATCATCCTGATCATCTGTTCCGAATACACAGAAGGCCAAAATTTCCTGTTTTCAAACCATTGTCACCATTTTCTAGTCTTGTGCTGTCGGTTCTAACTTTAGCTTGTTAAATAAACAAAACAGTGAAAATACAGTAGAACAATACTCCACACAGGTTTAACATGAATACTGTTTCATAACTGACATTTCAACATGTGAATTAGTCTCCCACTGCTAATTAAAGCTTAAAAAAAGGTGCAAAATACAAATCAGACATTGCAACACTAGCTGCTGCTTTGTTTTCTGAATCCAAAACTGAATATTTTCATAGTTCTTTCCATTTTGCATTGGGGTTCTTGCTTTTTTCTGTGTGTATGTGCGGTTTTCTGGGTTTTTATGTTTGGGGTTTTTTTAAGCCTTATGCCCGTTTCCAGTGTCATTATGCAGCCATGTCTGTACCATCTAATTCACATTAAACTGATTCTTATTATGACTGATAGCATCAGTCACTTCAAAAACCACTTTTCTGAAGTATGTCCAAATTTTTCTAATGGCAAGCACAAATTTCTCTCCACCATACTCCTGCACACCAGAAAATGATCATTATAAGCCCTCATTTCACTGTCTCCAAGCTAGGATGACTGACCAGGTCATCCCTTTCTCTTCCTGTATCATCTTATACACACTTCTTGTACCTATAAATATTCCTGTTCTCCCTGATGACTTGCAAACTAACCTTTTCACTTCTAATTGTTCTACCTCCCCCCCCCACCTACCCTGTGTGGCTAAAACATAACTGCCTAATAGCCTTGCCAGCAACATGTTCCTTATCATAGATACTAGCTTTGCAATCTCCTCTCACTGCTTCATCAGCAATTAAAACATGACACTTGTCATGGCATGATGCTTATCAAGGCATAAGGAGAAGTGTATCTGTTGCAGGTCCCTTACCCACACACATACATGGTCTTCAGTTTGCTGCCCTGCTTCTCAGAACATTTCCAAACTTTGGTCTTTTCCTCCCTGATCATGAGCTTGTTCTTATCTCCCTTGCTAGTCTTTCTCATCTCCATCCTATTTATAAAGTAATACTGCCAGGACAATATCCCTTTTCTCATTCTGATCAATCATCTTCTGTTTTCAAGTTGTCCATTTATTACTTGCTTTACTGCACTTTTGAGACTCTTCTATTTTTAGGCTTTTTGTTCTAGGAAAGTCAATGAGCTTACCTGACTCCCTCTCCCTTGCAAGTCGCCTCCTATCGCTTTGTTCTACCACCGTTACCAGATTTGGGTAATTTTTCCTCCCTCCTGTATCTCTCATCTTTCTTCAACTTCTGAAGGCTCTGTGAATCAATAAGCAAGGGCATGACACCTCCTTCCTTCAGGTTCCTCCTAAAGATCAGACTCCTTGATAGTACTTACCATCACCCAAACAAATTACAATTTAGCTTTGTGTCAGATGGATTTATTTAAAAAGTAATGGTTTTGTGTATTCATCAGACAAAGGTTTGTTTGTTGTGGGATTTTTTTGTTGTGTTTTTTTTTTTTTTTAAGTTGCTTCACTCTTTTCATCAGGTCTTAATTAGAAGTCACTTCCCCCCATGACACTTAGTCTATGAAAGCGAAACATTCAGGGTAGGTTCTGCGCGCCGCCCCCCCGTTCCCCCCCCCTCTCCCCCGCCTTTGTGTTGTGTTTTTTTTTTAAGTGTCTGTACATTACTTATCACAAGGATTAGTTTAGTGCTGACAAGCACCCTTTAACAAAATAGAGAATACACCAGCTGTGCTGTTTGACTTGAGTTCCACTACCGTGAGAGCTCAGGGGTGTACGTTGTGACAAGTTCCATGAGAGCAATGCACAGAAAAATTAAAAAATTTGGATTTAGAAAGACACAATAAAACCAAGGCTGAAAGGTCACACTTGCACTCCATTGATATCGACAACTGCTTTCCCACTAATGACCAGGGATAAAATATTTCATATATTTTGTCTATTAATTTCTCATTTCCTAGTAGGGTAATTCTGAAGAGGTGTTTTTAACTAGGTGTGAAAAATCCTCATGCTTCCAGATAAGAAAGCCCAGTGCTTTTTTTTTATTTATTTTTTTTTTTATTATTATTTTGTGCAGATTCAGTTTTCCTTTCTTATTTTTTTTTTAAACTTCTTACTTGCCTGTGTAGGTATCTATCTTCATCATCCATGAAAGGCTTACACACAAGGAAAAAACAGACACTGGGACTATGTAAAACCATGCAATTCTTGACACTATTTTGGGTCCTTTAAAGGACATGATAGTTTCACCGAACACAACATATGCTTCACCACTTCATGTTTTGATCACTCAAGCATGCTCATGCCACATACAAAATAGGGATTTCTACAGATGGTGTGCAGAACACCTGCCTTGGTCATCTCTTCAACAAAATATTTATAGGCTTAAATACTGTGTTTTGTACTCCCCATAAAAGAAAGGGAATTTGAACCACAGAAGCAGCAGTTTCTTCAACTTCAACAGTGAATGATGAATTAAGGGGCATTCAGCAATGAATTACAGAGGATGGTGCAAAGATACCCCATAATTTCTACAAATTGTCTTCCAACTAACTAGCCTGGTTTAACCTAGTAGTTTTATACATAATGAAAGAAGCTCCTACACATCCATTAACACACATGGAAAAAATCTCCAAAGGAAATTCCAGACAATGTTTTAAATAATCCCTACAAATTAAATTTAGGACATGTTGATGCTGCATCCTCATCCATTACTTGTGAGAGCAAGGCCATACACTAGCTGACATTTTTTCAAGTATCTGTACACCAAAGCAGAAGTCTCTTTTGTAAATGAGTCAGCTACTATTACAGCAATGAAAGGACTGATACATACTCAAGCCACTTAATTCAGAAACAGTAAAGGGAAAGCTAAAGGAAATCTAATGTTCTGCCAAGGTATTATTGGAGATTCAACACGGTCCTTGTAAAGTACTGTGAGGCACAGCAAGGAATTCCTTATTCTAGAAAAGGGAAAGAATTAGGAAGGGCATGTTCAGCATTTGCATTTTAGGACAAAAATTACCTGTTTTTCCATTACAAATCATCAGATCTGCAGTGTGGATGAACTAAGTGTGCAGTTATTGCAGGAATTGCTTTTAAGAAAAGTAAAAGCTAAAGTAAAGTCAGTGTGGTGTCTGATATATACATTCTTACTTTACATGACTGTGAATATGCACCAACTAGGGCCAGCAGATTTTTTTCTGAACAGAACTGACATAAAGAACTCTGGAAAAAAATTAATTTCAAAATAGACAAAGTCAGAATTCTTTGCAAGACAACATGACATAGAAATTGCTTTTACTATGCTATTTAAACGGAATTTCTATTATAACAAAAATATTTTTTCTAACACTGCAAACAACATACATTTATATTAAAATAACTCACTGGCAGTAACAATATGGGTAAGAAATTTTAAAACCAGCTACGTCGCATACCAATAGCAAATTTAACTTCATATAAGCACACTTGAAAATAAGATGCTTCAATACAACTACTTTGATTGGCTTACACAACTCTCACCAACTCACACAAGTAAGTTTTCTACTCCTTCCTAGACTGTAGCAATACCCTCATGCCATATATTATTAGGATCAACAGCTGCGCAGATTTTAACCAACACAGCCAATTAATTTATCTTTTTCTCCAAACCCCAGAGCAACCTTCTGACTTGAGAATGGTTCTGAAACCAAATCCTTGGAACAGTGCTGCTGCAATAGGTTACCACAAAGGCTGCACTGCCCTGCCAGAGGAACTGAGAGCCAGGACCAAGCCCCAGTCAGCCGGCATCTGCTCACGGCACCTCACTGCCAGCCTCCCTGTTGACACAACTGAAGTACTTTGCACTAGTGTTTTAACAGCCAAGAAATTACAGATGGTTCTTGAATAACAATACAAATATTAAGATTAAAAAAGTGTTTTAGAGGGCTCTATTAACACACCTACGCATGCCCATGTATGACTTAAAATACTTAAGTGGTACATCACAGAGCTTCCACTTCCACTTTGTGGCATAAAGCTTTTGTTTTGGTTTGGTTTTGAGTTAGCAATACAAGTGAATAAAGAGGTAGAGGTTTAGGCTCATGCTGCAGAAACAGAATTTACCCAGTCAACTTGTAAATCAAAACAAAAGCTACACATTTTGAATAAAGAATATTTTTTAAGCAAAATGGTAACATTCTTTCAGGAAGCCCCTGTTCAATTACTCCAATTCATTCTCCATATATCTATTACAAAACAGAAAAGTAAACATCAAGAACAGGTTTTTTTCTATTTTACCTCTTTGAGTCTTCATAAAATTTAAGCAATGTCCTGGCCATTTCTGTAGTTGTGACTACCCCAAAATAAGGAAAGCTTTCTTTTTCCTGCCTGCTTCCCACCTCACTCTACACCACCCTATCCTTGTAACCTTTGACCAACAGGAAGCAGACACAATGGACTGAAAATAACAGCAATTGTAAGATTTCAAATGATTTAATACATGAGGGGTGGGCTTAAGATTTGAAAAACTTCCCTTGTTTTGGTATTTCAACAGTTGCCTAAATCACACTACCTACATAGACTTCTAACATTTGTTAGAGATCCTAGGTTGAGTAAGGTTAAAAACTGTGAAACACACTATTAAGAGCACAGAGGTACAAGATCTTGCACATGTTGAGATTCTGCCTTTAAACCATAGTCATTAGGCTACTATACACAATGAATTTAATTTTCCAACAGTCTAAACAACAGCACCAGATGTTTCTTACAGCAGTGCTTTTTTTTTTTTTTCCAAATATTTTTATTTATCTGAGCTTTCAGATCAGTATGAGGTATAACTATACTTCCCATATAATAATACGATATTCTGGTTAGAAATGCAACTAGCAGTTCATTTAAGCACTGCAATTAAAGGTATGAAGAAGTGTGGTAATGTAAACACACAGAACAATTTGCTAATACGAAATGGACCTTCATTAATTTTAAGTAGCTGGGGTGCACTCTGCAGTGTAGAAGGAACAATCTTGATCTTCCCTTCACATAAAAGCTCAAGCCCATAGATATCTTCATTACCAGTAAAAAAATTCATATGCTTTAAATTGTACTAACATCCTAGCACAAGTACTTGAGGGTTACAGATTCCAAAGTCCAGATAGGCAATTAAAGCCTTTTTTAAAAATAGTTTTAATGTTTTTTTGTCTTGCACCTCGAGTACCAGCTGATTATTATTTTGCAAACCCACAATCACATCCTGTCTCTGGCATCCCTCCCCAAAGCCATCAGGTTCCTCCTTTGCGGTTACACCACAACACACACAGGTCACAATGGTAAGAGCAGAACGAAGTAACTCAGAGAGAGACTCACCCCTTTTATACAAGAGATACACTGTGTTTTCTGGAAAAGGGAATGGGGTGGGATAGAGTCATTGTTACACAAACTCCTTGTCCTGAACACAAAATAACTAAATCAAAGGTTCTTCCGTAATCACAAAAGCTGGTAATGTCCTCTGGCTTGTAAATGCCAAAGAGAATTTCAAGCTAGAAGTATTACAGCAGAAGAGTTACAAGCATGTTGAAATGCAAGGTCATAATAATGTTCCAACCCAATTTTGAGTACATTTGCTACCCCATGCACACACTATATCAAGCATTCACTGTATCTCTATTGCACATTAGGCACTGCTTGGGTTTAGAGGCATTTTAATAATGGAATTACACTAGAAATATTCTTTTCTTGGCAGGGCAAGCTCAGGCACTACATTTCTGCAGGACAAGACTGGATCTAGCTTGCCAATGCAGTATTTCATTAAGATCTGCATCTGCCCAAAATAACCACAGAGAAGCCCCTCATGATGTATTTCAGCACGGTATCCACAACAACTTCCAAACACAAAACATCCATGTTGCATATAAGCCATTTTTGAGCATAGCAGCAGAAGCCACCTCTAACATGTTATAATACCTTGAAACACAAATGAAAAAAAAACCCAAACAAAATAACACAAAAACAAAAACAAACAAACAAACAAAAACAAACAAAAAAACCCCAACCAAACAAAAAACAGCAACAACAAAAAGAACAACAAAACAACAAGAAGAGTAAATATAAGGTTCTCTGCAAGCCTGCAGTTCAAGAGTCCCTTGAAACCACTTTGCTAATAGAATCCTCCTTTTCCCTTCCCCCATTTTAAGACACAACCTGATGCCATCACACCAAGAAATAACAGAGAAAGGATATCCTGCCTAGATTTTCCATTATACGGATCAAATCATCAATCCAGAGAGGTCTCTGCTTACACATGGGATAAAAAGAAGATGCTTCCAACTGATAAACCCCGAGAGGAAGCAAGGTTGGCTCCAAGACTATTTTTAAGTAGGCAGCATTCACACCATAGCCTAAAATTCATGGCCAACCCCCAGGGTCCATGAAGCCTTCATTTAAAAAAAAAAAAAAAAAAAAAAAAAAAAAAAGCGCAGGCATATTTGAGAGTGGGAAGAAAACAAAGTAACTGGAAGGTGGCAGGTATAATTGTTCTTCTTCCCGGACTCACCTTGAATTAAATTAGCATGCTTAGTTTAAGAAAGCAAAAAGATAGGAAGCTTTAAGTTGTTTTGTCTAAAAACAAAGTGTTTCCATCAAGAAACACCGGGAGAAATCTTCACAGCTCTTGTAATTTTGACTAGTACCCTTTTGCTGTAAGTCACATGACAAAAATTAAGTAAAATGAGAAAAATAAGAATGTTTGCTGTATCATGAAAGAAGGAACTTGTTTCTCAGCCCTCATTTCCAAGGCCAGCCACCACAGCTGTGCTGCAGCTCGCAGCTGAACAGCTCCCTACATCTCACCACCTAGTTGACAAAGGGCATTTAGTTTACTAAATAGCCAGTGTTTCACATTTAGCTCAGTTAAAAGCAACCCACATCTAAAGCTTCATCTAAGCATGATTTTAAAAAAGTCACACTTTGTGCATTTAGACAGATGATAAATACAAACTTTTCTTGTATCAGCTAAGGATAAATAATTCAAATGGTATCATTTCAGCATTGAATGTACTGAAAATGCAATTCTCATGACAGGCATTTGTTTGGATAAAGAACAAGGTGATGTAAAAGGCCCTTTAAGATCACCTTTGCAATCTAGGAAATACCCAGAAATTCGACATGTTAAATACTATCATTAATCTCCAGCTTTTAGTGCTAAGAAGGATTTTTTCTTATAAGCATTTGCCTTTTGGAAGCTTCTTGTCATTATTGTTGTTCTTTTTAGTAACAGCACACTTCTGATGAGTAACTAAGAGAATCATGGAAAATACAAATTGCTTAGAATTTCTGATCTCATCACAAACTATTCCCCTCCTCCTCCTCTATGCATTAGATACAATATGGACAATTAGCCTGCTGTTTGCTCAGTACAGTGTGAGAGTGTTCATTTTTTCATTTGTATCAGATCACATCACTAAATCGAGAAAACACTAAAAACAGATTTATTTTTTTCAGTAATCATTAAACTACCAACACTGGTATGAGAACTTAAACCTCATCAAATTTTTGTTATTTATTTTGTAGTTTTGAGCAGATTCAATCACTACAGTCCTTTTAACTTATCTGGCTTGCAAAGCACTTCACTTTTTTAAGCTTTGCCCTTTGACATGAAAAGCAAGCACTGCATTATCCAACCACTTCTTATACCTTTTTGTGAGAGTTTCAAAACTAATTACACTTTCTATAGAAAAGTTTAAATTTTACCTTACAGACAGCAA
This sequence comes from Apus apus, assembly GCF_020740795.1. Taxonomy (NCBI): domain Eukaryota; kingdom Metazoa; phylum Chordata; class Aves; order Apodiformes; family Apodidae; genus Apus; species Apus apus. The sequence continues at coordinate 55,659,308 of NC_067285.1, read as the reverse complement.
AGGAACTCCAAAACTGGAGACCTTGTCATTTTATTTATTGGCTCTCTATACATCTAAACGACATCTACTTTGTTTACTGAGTGGAAGCTCTTACTACTGCCAGCACTTCAGAAACAATGTAACTGTGGAAAGTGGAAAACATGTTTTTGTACATTTTGTTTGTCATTTAACAGAATTATAAGCTACACACGTACCAGTTTAGGAATATTTTTCATAGCTGGTAACTTCAAATGGACAAAACAACGTACCTCAGCCGGTAATGTGTCTAAATTTGTAACTTAACCCTTTTTATTCTGGCAATAATCATTGCCAGATTTGATATAACGTTGAAATATTTTTCAATATCTGTACCATAATGACACTGGAAAAGTGTATTCGATTTCTAAAGATGACAAATTTGTAATCTTTAAGATGGCAAGAGCATAGGGACCACAGCAAAAGGAAAGAAAACAGAAGCAGGATTTAATATACTGTACAAAATTTTCCAGGTCTTGAAAATATGTATCACACCACCATTTCTATGAACCCAGTAAGATACACTCTGAGCATGCCTCCCCCCCTGCTCACCAGCACTGCCAGTGGTCCTGATCTAAGGAGAAGCCATGATGTTCTGTTTTAAATAGGTGAGACTGGCAGAGGTGTGCACTTTTACATCCAACATCAGGTCTCAGACATGGTTTCCTAAACTGTCATTTACCCTCAACACTAAACAAAGGAAAGGCACATACTGAGGTCTCCAAGTAAATGTCTCCTCTACTTCCACAGCCAATCACCTACCCTCCCTCCAGGACCTGAAAGGCTAACAAAAACAGATAAAAAATTAAATAGCTACTCTGAGCAACACTCAGCTGACCTTCACACTTGGAACACAGTTTTGTCTCTGCTGCAAGATTCTTCCTTCCAGACAGCTGCAGAACTGAAGTCGCTTATTCACAATGTGAATCGTGACAGAAAAACTGGTAGGACCAACAACAACAATGTCAAACCATAATTTTAGAAACCGCTGATGTAAAATGATTATATCTTCACTGTCACCATCTGTGAAGACAAGACACCTACTAACGTCGCATTATTTCTACTGCTACAGTCAGCTCCCTGTCAGGCAGGTGCCACTTCACTGAAGCTACTATATGGTTTGAGAGCACTTGTTTTTCTGGCTAGGCAGGGAGGCCAAAGACTGATCAATACCAGAACAAACACACTGTCACTTGTGATAACAGCCTGATGTTCCAGAGTGACAGGAATGTCTATTCTTACTCTCCATTATAAAATTTTTCAGAGAAAATAAGACAGATTTCAGGAGACTGGGCAATTCAAGTCAAGATTTTTACTGAAGTAAAATTATATCACAGCACAGGGAATGCCAGACGATTTTTGAGGGTGGGATGATAAAACAGGAGTGTTTAAATTTTAGTATCACTTCATTTTGGTTCAGAAACCTGCAGTGGTTTTGTTGTTTTGGGCTTTGTTTTTTTGTTGGGTTTGTTTTTTGTTTTGGTTTAGTTTTTTGTCGTTATTTTTTTCGCCCCAGAAACTAAAAACTTTAAAACATGAGGCCCCATGGCATCTTAAGAGTGTAAATACTGCTTGGAGCACTCATATCAACTACTGATAGACACCATCCAAACTGTTTCAGTCCAAAGAAAAAATTTTTTTGTGATCAAAGTCACTAAATCAAAGTATCAATAAAAAGAACTTATATCAAAGTCTTGGCACCTTAACCAAAACATGCTGATCAACCAATTTGTTAGTCAATTTGTGGCTAATAAATAAGCATAACCAGTATTGTGTGCTTTCCACCTCTCACAACTCTGCTCAAATACTGCAATAAAAGCATAAGCAAACAGTTTAATAGCTCACTGTACTATGAATGCCCTCCCCCTAGCAGCAGGGATGGATGATTTGCTGCAATAAGGTGTGCTTGAACTAGACATACAAATAAAAGACTTTCTGTCTGAGCAAGGTGAAAACAGTATGTGATGCTGCTTAGAGGAAAAGCTACAGCTAAAATTCTCTGAGCATTTAAGAGGGCTATCACATCATACCAACAGAATTGTTAAAATTCTCACAGAACGTAAAAGAATTTTCATTGATTTTATCAGACAACACAGAAAGGAGCTGACATGGTAGAGAAGCATATGCAAATGACTGCTTTCTCTTTGATTCACAATATTTAGATAGTTATTTCCAGCCCAGGTTAAACAAACTGGTGTTATGATACTATTGTTAGGCTAGATGTATAAACACGCTCATGCACTTTTGGAGGCAGGCCAGCCAGCTCAGCAAACAGATTACAAAAGAAACAGCAAAGAGGCAGAACAGAAGCTGCTGCTCGGGTTCACCCACCGGGCTGTTATGCAGAGGGAGCAGGGGGTGAGAAGGAAGAAAACAGCACTGAACAACACTGGAGCAAAATATGTTGTGAACACACTATTTTAAGAAGTGCTGAAGGTTTCTTAAAAAAAGCTCAAGAGTTAGTTCATATTCAGCAAAACAACTCCTGAACATTTCATGCAGAGACAAACACAAAGAATTTTCCATCAGCCTGCTTAATGCAAGGTGAAAGAAACAAAGAAACACTGGATATAGATTTCTTATTATGAAAGGAAAATCAGTGCTCCAAGAAAAAAAAAAATCATCAGCAGCAAAATTTTACATATGAATTATTGGCCTGTCCCTTATTTGCATATCACTGATTCCAGTATAACTGTGAATTTTAAAATCAATCACAAGATGATGCCTCCTGTCTTCATTGTGCCATTTTTACTATACTAGGAAGACTAAACCAGAAAACTTGGTCGCTGATCTCCCTTCACAGAATATTGTTGTCTATAACCTGTTAGCAAATTCTGCGTGTTCATATTTTTATTTTTTGTCAAATACACACGAAAGAGCATTCTCCTTGCAGTGTTTATATTTCCCCACTTCTTTACACACTGGAACAAGTGGTGGTTGCTGTGGGTTTTGGGTTAGGTATTTTTGTTTTTTCGGTGTTTGGGTCTTTTTGATACCAGATCCTAAATAGCTCCTAGACAAAGACCATTTCCTTGCAAGACTGCTGAATAAATAGACCACATTTGACGAGAGTTCAGAAGATACTACATTGCTGGGGTTCTCTTGCCAAAACAATAGACGGTCTGTGTGTTAGTATCACTGGATGAGCATACATGCTTATTAATGTCATGTAGTATGCTATCTAAACAACAGAAACTGACCAGCTGCTCATAACATGCACTGTAACTTAGCAATGTTTATTCTGTTTGTTTCCCTCCCCCCAAAACATAAACTTTAATTCAGAAAAATCTGACTATACAGCAACAGTAGTTACTGCCAGTTTCAGGATACTAGTCTTACCTTCCAAAATTCTGTTCTAGTAACCCCTGCATTATAAATACTGTAACACTGGCTTCCCAGAATTAGAAGTATTTGTTTTTCATTTGAGTTTGCTAACAAAAACGGAACTCAAGTATACAACTAGTCAAGTGTTATACTTTTCATTTGAAAAAATGTAGTAACAAGTAGCATATGACCAAGTGAGATAGGATTTCTGTATACCACCAGTTTTAGTATGAGCCTGTGCTGCCTGCCACATTATTTGTAAACAGGATAGACAAGGACAGAAGGAATGCCACTTACACTACACCTCGTCCTAGGTCAAGACAATGCTGACCTTCAGAAAAAAAAACACAGTTGCTTTATAAAAACTGTGATCTGCACTGTGATGTTCCCCTTTGCTGTAGGGACACAAGAAGTTAACAAAGCAGAAATACATCATTTTAACATTAATATTACAGATTTTCACAAAGAACAGCAAAGCATGGCAAAACTAAACTAGCACAAGCCTGACACTGACTGTAAAAGAAAATGACACCATCATCCAAAATCTTACTTTAAAACACAGAAAGATGGAACATCCTTCATCAGCTTCCAGCTGCTGCAACTTTTATCCAGGAGAAAAACCCAGCAAGATCTCCATTTCAGCATCACTACAAGGACAGCAGTACACTTACTTAGCATCAGTTCCCAAAAGCAATACAACCGAAAGCTCTGCAATCTGGTAGACTCAATGAGGGTTTTAATCATCTAATGAGATTACCTCATCCATGTGTGGTTTCACAATGCAGTCTCAATGGTAGCCCATTATGCCAGTCCCCTGACATGCAGTATCAATCATGCTAATCGGCTTACTGTGCTATCACTCCTAGAGCAAGATGACTGCCATGCAAAGAAACCAAAACTAGGAAGAGTTTCTACCTCACAGGATAAAAAAAATTATAAAAAAAGTACTGCCACAACAGTACAGAAAACATTGACAGCTCCAATTCTAAAATTAATGTCACTCCTATCCAACAGGATATGAGCCATGATCCATTTTTAAATTTTACAGATGTTCTATGCTCAATCATAGAGTACAACAGCTCCCTTATGGAGAACACGAAGCTTGTTTGTAACAATTTACATGTTTACAGTTAATAAACTTCACATTGGAAAAGTCGTGAAGCTTCACAGAACATCAGTAGTTGCCGTTTCTGAAACACAAGTCTCCACAGTAATCATGAAATGGAGCTCACAAAGCACAACACATTGGCTGTTTTATTGTCACCGATATAAAAATGTTACAGTAATTAATGCTGGTCATTTACCAAAGCTAGAAGTATTCAAACTCAAAGCAACATTATGCACTTATAAATAAAACCTTGTTATATTTGACAGATAAGGCTAATGAGAAAATCCGTATATTAAAACTAAACTGAGTCTGTATTTTATTCTTTGTTTGCAAAGGAAAAAAATAGCCCCGAGTTCTGATGTCTTTGTGGGTAAGATCCAGTTGTTGCACACACAGTTAAAAAAAGCTAGCCACACTATACAGCTCGAAACACAAACATAACGAGCCCCTCTAGTATCAGCATTTTTACAGGAGAGATTAAGCAGCTTGCCCAACAAGGCACAAGAATCATGGGCAAAAATCTAAGACATACCTGTTAAAATCTAAGATACTGCCTTATCACACTGGCTGTACCTTTTACACCCAAAGCACTTTGAAATAGCAGTGGTACCAGAATTTCCAAAACATCTTGATTCAATGCAAAAACACCACACAAGCACAGATATTAACATACAGTTGTGGTTTTTTTGTTGTTTGTTTGTTTGTTTGTTTTTTGTTTGGTTTGGGGTTTTTTGTTGTTTTTTTTTTTTACAGGCTACACATATGTTTTAAAGGCTACACACTTGATTGTGGACTGTAAAACAGGCCTCCCTAACCGAACCACCTACTCTAGTGAATCCTTTTACCGTTAGCTGCTTTCAATAATGCAAAGGAAAGGGAAGGGAAATTAAATAAAGGAGACCAGATGAGTATATAAGGCTATAACCTTGTCATGTTTAGGTTGGAAATACACAGAACCATTTAAAACTTGACACAACTTGATGCAACCTGTAAAAAGCAAGAATCTCAAAATAAAAACACAACCAAATAGACAGAACAACCAAAAACAAACACACAACTAATATAAAGCAGTTTTAGGCCTTTACAACCCTGTTGCTAATTATCAGCCCATTTTACTGGACCAAATATCCCCAAATTCTTCTAGAAGTATCTCAATCTGCTGCCAGGATACTCTTTAAAATGTGAATGTAAAAGGAAACATCAGCATGGCAATGTCAGGACAAAAGTCTTTTGATCTTCCTATCCAAAATCAACTGCCTTGTAAGCCACTGACTCAGTTGGCCCAACTGCAGCCAGGATCTGACTCGAGACTCTTGCCTTGCTGAGCAATCTGTTTTTTTAGGAGATCAGATACCAAAAGGTAACTTATGACATTTGACATTCCAGATAAAATACATCATAATCTTGAAAGCATCTACATTTTCTCATTTGCTTTTCCACATGCATACCCCATCAAAGCATTTCAATAACTTCACATTTTTAGAGGCTATCACCTCCACACATCCCAAGTGAAGGCAAATAGCCCTATATTTCAAAAAAGAAAACAGAGAATTACAAATAACTTACCCCTGCTACCTCTGCACATGAATCCTCCGAAATAGAATATAAAATTGGGTCATGCTCATTTTCTTGTCAAGACTTCAGTACTTCTATACTGAGTTAACTCTTTTTACTTCTCAAACTTCCAAACAAATGAAAGGCAAAACAATGATCAAGGATGGTCAGCATAGATTTATGAAAGGAAAATGATACCTGACCAACGACATGAATGGCTTAGGGAATTTTGGACAAGCAGTGAATTTTAATTATCTTGACTTAGGGAAGGCTTTCAGCTTTGTCTCCCATGACATCCTGATAGACGAACCCAAAGAAATATGGGCTAGATAAACAGACTGAAGAGTGGTTGAACTTCCAGTCCCCCCGGAAGCTTTCAATCAGCACCATGAGCTCCAGGTGGAGGTCAGTTACTGGTCGTGCACCCCAGGTATCAATGCATTTGCAGATGAGGCAAAACAGAGAAGCAACTGATACACCAGATGGCTGTGCTAGCATTCAGAAGGACCTCAACAGGCTGGAAAAGTGGGCCAGTGAAAACTTTAAGTTCAAGGGGAAACACAAAGTCCTACACCTAGGAGGAGTAATAGCAGACACCAGTGCAAGCTGCGGGACAGCCAGTTGGACAGTAGCTTTGCAGGGAAGGCCCTGGTAGACAAGCTGACCATAAGTCAGTAATGTGCCTTCATGGTCAAGGCAGCCAACAGCTTCCTGGGCTGAATTAGGCAGACTATTGCCATCATGTCAGGAGAGGTCATCCTTCCTCTCCTTAGTTTTTTGAGACACATCTGGAGCTCTGGGTCCGTAAGAGAGACACAGACATGCTGGAGAAGTCTCCAGGGAAATGCTGGAGAGATAATTAGGGGCCTGGAGCATTTTTCATATGAGGAGTGGCTGAGAGAGCCAGGATGTTCGGAGGGGTAAAGGTTTTAAACTGAAAGAGGGTAGATTTAGATTAGGAAGAAATTCTTCAGTGTGAGGGTGGTAGGACACTGGCACATGTTGCTCAGGGAAATTATGGATGCTCCCTCCCTAGAAGTGTTCAAGGCCAAGTTGCATGGGGCTTTGAGCAACCTGGTGGGAGTTGTCCCTGCCCATGCAGGGAAGTTTGAACTAGATGATCTTTAAGGTCCCTTCCACCCCAAACCATTCTATGATTCTATGACTGTTTAGCCTAGAGAAAAGGATCATATCCATGCATATAAATACCTGGTGGCTGGAAGTAAAGACAGTGGAGTACAACACTTCACAGTTGTGTCTAGTAAAAGGACAAGAGACAATGGGCACAGACCAGAATACAAGCAATTTCACTTAAACATAAAAAAAGCTTTTTAACTGTGAGGGTGAGTGACCACTGCAGCAGGTTGCCCAGCAAGGTCCCCATTCTTTAAAGGTGCTTAAAACTCAACAGGACATGGCCTTAAGCAACCCACTGTTGCTCTGAGCAAGGGAGTTGGAGTACATTTCCAGAGGTCCCTTCCAATCTCAGTAATCCTGTGAACATATAAGAAATCAAGCAACTGTCAAACATGGTATTTGTTGACTGTTTTCAAGTTTTATTTTTTACCACATACGCACAAGCCAATGGACAGTTTGCATAAGCAAAGACCTTTAAATCCTTTGCCATTTGAAACAGTATCTACTGAACAAGAGCTTTCTGGAAACAATAAAATCACTTACTGGATGGCCTGTGAGGCACCCCAAACAGGGAATACAAATGAAACAGCAGGGCAAGAAGACAAGCTACTACACAACCTGATGTCTCCCCACTTAGAGGTTTAACAGTTAATACAGTTTTAAACATGCACAAAATCCAAATTCTAACTACAAATCAGCATTGTTTCTTTCACCATTCCTCCAAAATAAATACTGTACTGATAAAAAGGTGACAAGACAGAGGGAAAACACATTTGACTTAGCTTCAAATTAGTAGGAAAAAAAAAATCTGTAATAATGTTTTACTCCAAATGAAGTATCAAAAATTGACACTAAAACTAGTGTCATTATTCTGTAACTAACATAGCACTGAAATCTACCTAGAAAGCAACATAGTAAGCAAAGAGCACTGACAAATTAATATTGTTTCCAAATATGAACAATATTCCAAAAGTTTGCTAACAGCAGTCTGAAACCAAGATGTTTCTTCCCATCCCCCCAAAAAAAATTCCCATTGAAAAATACTGATATGCCTCTTAGGGTCTCTCAGCCTTGCTACTGAAAGACTTTAAAAGCAAGGAGAGGATAGGGAAGGACATTTTCCTTAACCAAACAAATAATTATCTCCTTTTCACTCCTTTTCTCACACACAGTCAGTTTATGACAGATATCCAGTACATAAAGTCATTAGCACAACCAGTTAAAACATGATTTAACTAAGACAGTACTATTAATGGGAGATGTTAGGCAACCTAAAACTTTGAAATTCATTGGTTGGTCTATCTGTAATAAGATTCCTGATGTTATTAAGTTAGTTTCCATAGGGAATCCAAAATGCTAATTAAACAAAAAGTGAAAAAAGTATGCCTTACACTCTTAGCGTGGAAAACACCAAAAAGAGATCAACTTCCTATGAAGTCTGTTTTACCATGTTAGCTTAATGCCTCTGTTTGATTTTGTATAGAATTGTCATTTAGATTAAAGTAATTCTAATCCCAGGTTGGAGAGTCACGTAAAGCTTAGGGAAGCACAACTGCATTAGGATGCAAGAATTCATTTCTAATAGTAGAGTGCAGACTTTATTGGGTTTCTCTCTCATTTATCAGTGGTACCATTATTTTCCCACAATTGCTTTTGTTATGCACAGCAGAAAGGCATACACTCTCAAACAAGCAAGCGTTATTGCTGACTAAATCCAGTCTGAGCATCATACAGGTATCCAACTACATGTTCATAATAGTTAAACACCAGTGAATCACCAAGAGTGCTCACAGGATAAAAAAGGAAAAGAAAAATATGTTGTCCTGAAAAAAAAAAAGTTTATTGAACACATCATGTTCAGGGGTTGGGATTTTTCTTATTTTTTATTAGAAAGTTGCCACTTTCTGCAAATATGCAAAATTAGACTGTACCTTTATCAATTCCTCCCATTCATTTACTTTTTCTAAGATATTGTTAAACATTAGAAAAAGACTATTGAATGCATTAGACAAGACTGCATTCAAGCAAGGTGTAATTTTTCAGTTCACTTTTCTTGAGGATTTGGAATGTGGAGGAAGGAGGGAAGAACAGTAGGTAAGAACTGACTTGTGCAGGTGACCTATCATTCAAAACAGAGGCTAAACTAAGGAACAGCTGTCTTTTTGATAAGAACTAAATAATTGATTCATTGAATTCCTCAATTTGTTTATTTTTATTGATCTCCTAGCTCCTAAAATACTTTTCCTAGTGCAAGGTATTCTATAAGCATGTTAAAATTGCATGAACACATAAGGAACCAGTGAATGGATAAGTGGGAAAGGAAGAAACTGATTTGCAGGACAGAACAAGCAGGAAATAGGGGTTTGTGAACTGCAGTTTTAAAAGCAACAAAAAAGAATTGTCCAGTTACTGTCATATATCAAGAAATTACTATCTCAAGCTTGGTATATAAAATCATAATAATATTTGATGTCCGATAAATTATTTTTGATTATAAGAACATGCCATTTATTACACATTTCTTGTTGGTCAGAAAATAAAGATTGCTCCACACTTCTAACCAAGGCATTGCAATAGGCACAAGTGTTGAAAGAAGGTTTTAAGAAATATCTTCCCACCTGACAACAATTTCTTTCTGACTCCATAATGATGAAGCAGAGTGTGAAGCTGTACTGGAACTTACACCCACAGAAAACTTTAAAGATGAGAAAATGCTTCTGGAGATGGACATTTGACCACATTACGTATGGGATTGGGGTTGTTTGGGTGTTTTTGTAATTCTGCATATTTAAAAGAGTCTGTCCTGGGAAAGTGCAGGTGCTCCGCAGGCCAGCATGCTTTCAAACCTCACCTACAGGATTTACAATGGATATAGTTCAGAACCACAAACCTCAACATATATGCTGTATGGCACCGCCAAGACCACGTCTGTAAAAAGGCATATCTCAGCCTGCCCTTGCAGTTCCTGTCTAATAGACAAAAACTACATGAACAGCACTAGGAAAGATATGTGCACAAATATATAGAGGCTGATAAACACACTGTATTTGAACAGCTCAGAGCAAGGAAGCCTGATCATTTCTACTGATACTATTCCCTGACCAACTCTCTCAGACAGGCAAGCAGTGAACAACCATTATCATGGGACAGACCATCTGAAGAGTAACAAGCTCCAGGGTGTTGTCTTACTAATAGTCAAAATAAAAAGCTGGCCTAGACAAGTCTTCAGAGGCAGCAGAGCTCTAGCAAAATGAACCTTAGACATAAGATGTTGCTAATAAGCAACCAGCGATATCTTCTCATCTCTGTAGTGCAGATTCAGGTCTGAAAATAAAGGATAATATATTTTTTTTTGGTCTCTGCCTCCTGCTCCTTATTTCTGTTATACGTTATTACATACAGAGATATGGTATGCATACATCAGAAATGACATGATTTTACAACTATAAATTACCGACATTTGGTACGACAGTGATTTCAACCATTGTTCCAAGACTACCAAGTAACAATTTGTTAGCATGAACCGAAACCATGTAAGATTTTAGGGTATAAATTTATAGTCAAAAAGCAACGCAGATCAGTCTCATTAATTTAACTTGATTAAAAGCACACTTGAAATATTTCACAAAATACAGTGGGCTTTGTGAAGGAGGAGGAAGTACTGAAGTGCATGCATGAAACAAGAGACATCGTATATGTATCAGTAAGCTGTTCCAGGTGCAAAGTATCATGGAAGAAACAGACTTGCAATAAGAGGGAAAACCAATTAATCAGTCCCAAGAAAGACTTGATGAAGTAAATGAGTATTAGCAAGCAGAAATATACCATGTATATTTGTGCAAAGCCCTGCCTACACAGCACCAGCTTTGTGTCCTCTCCTGTTCTGGAGGGAGACGTGCTGCAGCACACACCACCCACTGAACATACTTCTAGGGATGCAGTGTTCACGGGTCATCTTCAGGAAAGTTCTCTGTATAGCTTGAACATGGCTACACCTTTGTCTTCATTATTCTGTCTGAAAATGGAAAGCCAGTTGTATTTCTCATGCTCTTATTTATACTTGATCAGAAGCACCTCTTAAGATAATAAAGAAAACAGCTCCAGCTCATCCTTCAAGAATTTCCCAAAGGCTGCACATATGTGCACACAGGCTTCCAGTCATGTATTTTGAAAGGAGAGGGAGAACAACAATCGATTTCCTGCAAGTGTAACGTCCTGTTGTTTTTCCAAGGTGATCTAGAGAATTACCACAATCCCAGATGTTTACAAGGGGAAAGAGAAACTTTGCATAGGATGAGACAAGTGACTGCCTAATCACATTACGCTAAAAGCAAATTCAAAGCTTCACTATTTTTTCTATAGGGAGTCTCTGTTCCAAATCTTGGAATTGCAAGCTGCAGGACATTAACAAGCATACATTTGAGTTTCCAACCACTTCAAGCGTGTATGAGGCAACGAACTTACACAGAGTATTTTTAGATTTCCTGCAATCAACTGTCCTCCCAGCATTGCTCAATATGACGCACAGTTGTCTGAATTATGCAGTTGTGCTAACATATGCTCTAATTTTAAAGTTTCATTTCTGTGTTTTCCATAAAATAAGTACTGTCAAATTTGCTCATGCAAGAAGTTGAATCACAAGTGATTAAGGGTCATCTAAACTAAACCATATTGTTCAAATGCTTACTAGATTATACTTATAAAAAGTAATTAGTTTTATCTATATAAGATAATTGTATAAACTGAAAAGAACACTAGTAATGATTGGGTGTGTATAGAAAAAGAGGTGGCTAAATTCTACACAGTAAGTTTCACCATTACAGAGTCACAGAAGCCTAAGGTTAGTACTGCTTGGAGATAACATACAACTTCTGTAAAGGAAAACAAAGAAGAAAATGTTGCCTCAACTATGTGAATCCAGCAAGGTAGAAGAACTGAACTCTTTAAGAATTGTCCTATTTCCTGGCATGTTTCAGAAAATACTCAACAGCTGAACTGTTTTGAGGAGGTGGAGGAGTCAGGAAACAGTGAAGGTTTGTGTCAACTAAGCATCTCATGTGCCCAAAAAAGGATCACTTCATAGCTATACCAGTACACCTGTGGCAAGCTAGACAGAACCATGGACAAGGTGATTACTGGAACCACCTAATTATTCAGCAGAATTGAGTAACAAATCACTATTTGATGCAGTTCCAGACTATACACAATTATAGTAACACTGTCATTAACCATGATTATGCATTATCTCTAATGAAGAAGCTTCAAATGAAGGAGCTTGCAAATTAGCTGTGTCCTACATTTCAGAGCCAACAAAAGAATTTTAGAAATCTTCTGCTATCAATTTGATGCTTCTTCCATTAAGAAAACAAAACATTCCATCAAGATATGGAGCTGTGATTTTAAACTGTTAATGAGGCGATCACACTGTCACAGCTACCCAGAAAAAAAAAAGGAAAATAAGTTTTACAGACTAAAGCTGATGTAAACTGAATCACCTTTGATTCAAGGTCCAGCTGAAATTGCAATGCAAAAAAATACTTACAGTACACAGTAAAGTGTAGATGATTCTTCACAGGGCAACACATATGCAAAAACATTTAAGCAGCTGTTTTACACACTGTTCTTTCCCTTTTGCATCACACGCAAGGAATTTTCCTGAAATATCCCCGGAATGCAAGATTATTCTTGGTCTCTCATGTAGGTCCAGAAGTGTTGTGGCAATTTCAAAGAGATCTTGCCAATGCTGCCCAGATCTGCAAATCCCAAAATTTTGGTTAAAAGCTACTGCTTTTACCATGAACTTGGTCCATTTTTAAATAAAGGTGGGGGCTGGGGAGGAGGGAGCTGCCAAAGTTGCTGAGTTTGCACACGTGGAATACCAACAGTGACCGCAAAAAGTGACACACTAATAGAGTCCAGACTGTAATAACTCTTACATTTGGGTAGATAACTTTTCAGCTGTCATGGTATTAACCAATTGACTCATTTCAATCACTAGGAAACACACACCTATCTTACTTATTAGGGATAGAACCCATCTTGTCACTGTAATGCTGGTTATGTGGACTAAAACCAAGTTTTTAGATTAAAAAACTGAAAGCAGCCAATATGAGGAGAAAGCACTGGTTCCTGAAGAGAAGGCACCAACTCCTGTCATGCACCATGTTTCTTTGTCTTTAGACCATGAAAGAATGAGAATAAATAATTGAACTGGATTGATACGTTTTAACAGGATATTATAACCTGGGAGCCACAAATACTTAGTCCAACAACTATGGATAAGAGCAGAACATTAACAAAAAATTTTGTTGATGGCAAATTCACAATGGGGTGAAGCAATGAGGTTGGTATTTACACCAAGAATACACAAACTATTTGTAATAATGTACAAGAGATACTCCTAGTATTCCTAATAGCTATTATAAAAAAGTATACACACAACGAGAAGAATGCACACAATTCAGTTTTTATGCTATCTAGTTTGACATATTGAGAAGATGAAATGCCTTGCCATCTCCCCAGTCCCCTCTACTTTGCCATTTAAAACTTTTTTTTTATTAAGCATACTGAAAGATTAATTGAATAAGTGACTAGCAACTATTTCACTTCTCTCTACAGATATTCCCATTTTATATTACTATTAGATCCTGACACCTGAATAAGAAAGCCTAGTTATATTTCACGTGAGCTGTTTTCAAGACTTGCTACTTACTACTCAAATTATTCTCCTATGCTTTTTACTGGATAGTTAAATGCAGTCAGAAGAGAGTGTTTGTTCAAAGAAGAAAAAAAGCAGTTACAGATAAAAACTGCCTGTATGAGACACAACAAATTCATACAAATAAAATGTATCTCAGATCCCAGTCTTACAATCACATATCGAAAAGTCTACAGTTAAAAAACAAACAAACAAAAAAAAAACAAAAACAAAAACCCCACCACTACAAAACCCCACACGACCTTTCACATGAGTAGTTTTTCAGGTGAATTTGAAGGCATATTCAGAGCAAAGTTTCTCCTTTAAAGCAAAGTTACTTCTAAATTTACTTCTAAAATTACTTCTAAAAGCAGAAATAAAGCAATAGTTTATTTTCAGTATAAGAATACTTGGAATGTAACAGCAGCCAAGGTTAGTTTTCCTCACTCAAGGAGTGAACATCAGGTATGTCTGGACAAAAAACTCACAGTGGTTTTCTTAACACAGGTGCTGGTGAAGGGGGGTGGGGAGGTGGAAGTCTGCTCTTCACAGGGAGAGAGACAAAGTGTGTAGAACATCCCCAAAATATACTTTCCTTCTGTGCTCTTTGTCCCTCATAAGACTTTTCTTAAAAGTACAGAGCAAGTAATCTATCAGATATATTTATCTAATGCACTAGGAAGAAACAAAATGTTTTGCAATTACTTTGGTATTAGTAGTCACAGATTTAAACACAAGCACAAATTACTGTGGTATCGCTCAAGTTTAAAATAGTTACTTTAGTAGAAAAGGCTGTATTTCAATTTTTTGTTAGGCCTTTTCACATAGCATGAGAACCTAAATAGTTAGCAAACCTTGCAAATGATTTTTTTCCCTCTAAATGTTCTAAGGAAGTACAACCCATTGGGGCTTTTTTGTTAGTGTTCTACAGTATATTTTCAAACATTCTCCTTTCTGTTATCCTAGTTTTTCAGGAGAGCTCATAAAAAAAAGAATTAAGGAACTGCTTTCTCTAAAAGCTGACCAACATTGTTTCAAGGAAAATCATATTTAACACCGTAGTAAATCCAGTTAGTGTTTCACCAGACATTTAAAGTCTCTTTACATCCAAGTAAAAAGTCATTGAGAATACAAGCAAGGAGAAATACCAAGTTCTAGACTTGTGAAATGGGTTTATCGAATTATGACAAAACCCTGTCAAGATTACTTCAGTTTTCACATTATTTTTTTCACCACAGTTTAGTAACCCCTACAATATTTTAGGCAAAAAGCTTAACTGCAAAAGCTTGAATTTTTCCAGAAGAAAAGATAAATATAGTAACTTTTAAAATGAAAGATGAGATGCTACTTCTATTTATTGCACCAGTAGCTGTGATGTGCAAAGGAACTCCTGCTACAATTTGAAAAAATTGGCATGCATGATATGCTTATAGCTGCACACCTGCCCTTCTGTTGCTCAGATAATCTCCTGACCTTAATCACTAAGTCTGTTGAACAAGACTTTAATCAAGGAAACATGGTTGCTTAATGACTTAATAGAGACAGACCATTAGCTTACAAAACAGCATTGGTTTGTCTAACCAGAAAGAAAGTAAAATTACCCCAGTGGGATAGAAAGGGAGGCTAGTAAGGAAAAGAAAGAAAATGTCAAGCACATGAGTAGGATTTGGATAAGCTGAAGAGGGCAGGACAGAAAGAGAAGACGTACCTTTCCCTTGGTGCTGCCCCTCTCTGACTCACATCACCGCCCTGCACATTAGAGTGGTCTTCACAGAAGCTGCACATACAGCAAAGGCTGGCCCACAGCCAATTGAGTGACTTCAACTGTTCCATATTAATACAGACACAGAAGCAACAGGCAGGGAACAGTGAGATAAAATGGAGGGGGTTGCACCGTTTGCTGAGCTTCCCCCCCAAGCCCTACTGCCAGGAGGCATCCAAGCAAAAAACCCCCTCGCTCAGATGGGGCCAGCACTGGAGCATGTTCGATGCTGGCACCTGCTGTGCCACCTGATGTAGGCCACCATTTGGTTCAAAACAAAAAAAACAGACAAGACATCCCTCGTCCCTGCTGGGTAGCTGTCACTGTACAAACACCAAGCTACTACAACACAACCAGAGCCAGCCTCCTCAGCTTCACCACAGTAAGCCTGTCAAGGTGCACGAGCCACATGAAACAGCACCTCGCATGGACACTTGACAAGCAGAACTTCCTCATGGTAAAGGGTAACATTGAAGGGATGGATTTTAAACAGGCCTTGAAAGTTTCAAAGAGTGATAAAATGCACAAAATTTCTGCAATAAGTTATCTTGCACATTCTGAGCTATTTCCTGATACATGAGCTGTTCAGTCAAAAACTTAAAGGTCAAATTTGCATCGATAGCCTCGCCAAGAAGTTTTCTACACAAAAAGGAGGGAAGGAGGAAAGACCAGAGAAGCAGACATGACAAAGAAACCAGTATCTGTATTTTATAGTAGATACAAGTCACATGTAGTACATAATCAACCTGAAGAGGTGAGATATTACTCCTGTTTTAACTAATATTCTTTATCTTACCTTTAAATCTCTCTAATCAGTAAAATTTATTCTTTACTCCAGTGTTAGCTCAGAAAGCCTTCTTTCTTTAAAAAGAGGGGAGGGGGATTACTGACTCTCTCAGTTTTAATTCTTTCTCACACTCCCACACAAGTGGTGTTTTTTTCATTAAGGATACTTCACCAGTACTTCATTATGGCAGAATTTATTTCCCACCCCCCACCCCCCGAGTATATCTTAAATGGCTACTCACCAGTTTTAACTTCTCCAAGCAGCAGCCAAGTATCTCTCCACAGTAGTTTAAAACTAGGCATGTTGCCATTAAGAGAAATATCTCTGAATACTTGCTATAATAGTATGCCTAAACTAGCTAACACATCATAAGCCCAAATGTAATTTCTTACCTATGTCACTTGCAGATTTCTAATTAGCCCACATTGGTTTATCTTTTTTCACACTTCCTTTTAATGAAGCAGAAATGGAAGCACCTGTATCTTCTAGGCCCAGCACTTCCCAGTAAGAAAACTGAAAATGCTAATTACTCAAACCTGTCTAGTTCACAATTAATCAAGAAGGCATAACATTAAAATTTCCCACATCCAACCAGCTCATATTTTAGTGAGACCATATTCATATTAAAGCTGGTCTGCTATCATGCTCAGTTGGGGAAGAAAAGCACAGCTACATGCACATGTTCTTTTCATACCTCATACTGTCAATAAAGCCTTTCAAGAACAAAACATTCAAAAAGGAAAATCCTGCCTCTTAATGCAAGCTGGCACTGTGATTTGCAAAGTAAACAGAACAGCATTTAAAGCTGCTACACCTTAGTACTAGGTTTGCAGTGATCAGTCTACAATGAGTCTTGAAAACTATTATCCAAGAAGGAAGACTGCTCAGTAGCACAGCTTTCAGGTCACCACTCCACACTAGGAAAGCTGCAAGGTATGTACGTACCCAGCATCACTTATGCCTGTCATACTACAGTGCAGCTGGGCCACCCACTACACAAAGCACAGAGACCTTCAGCCATTCCCTCCCCACTGCAGAAGCAGGGGAAGACTGAGAACCCAGCACTTCTTCCACAACTTGCTTCAGCTTTCCCCTTGCAAGGCCACAGTTTACTCCTGGGACACAGATTTAGCCCTGAAACACCCCCCCCCCCATTACCATCAGGTGCTGGTTACCATCCACCAGAAAGTATTACTGAAATTCCCCAAGAGAACAGATTCAGCCCAGTTGACAGCAACTGTAGGTCTGAATGACATATTAAAAAGCAATCAAGCTGATTACATTATGCATCAAAACATGGTTAAGTGGTACAGTTTTGCTGCAAGATTAAAAGAAAATCTGGTCTTCCTCTGAAGAAATATGGTTTAATTGTCAAGATACAGGCAAAGGGGGGGGAAAAAAAAAAAAAAAAAAAAGAAGAAAAAAAAAAAGAGTAAAACTTCAATGGAATAAAGTTTTTCTTCGGTATTTTCTGGATTATAAAGCTAAGGCTTTCCACATCGAGTGAAAGTTTTATGGAAGCAAAGGGTGAATTTAGTGACCTTGCCTTAGGCAGATGGAAGAGACTGTAACATTATAAAGATCTCCTAGCCTTTTTAGGGGTTTTCTGTTTGTTTTCTTAGGTGCAATTTATTCCTGCCACTCCCTTCTCACCAGGTGTAGGTTCACTTCTAAAGCTCTCAGTAAACCACCTCTCCTCTCAAACACGGCCTTTTTGCTGTTGCAGGTCAGCTACTATCCATGTTTCTATACTCGGAGCCTAAAATAAGTAAAGATTGTATGTCTGAAGGAGAAACATTCAAGTCAAGAGACCAGCAGAGATAAGCAGGGGCAAGTCTGTCTGCATATCTTGTTCTGTAAGACTGTTTTTTCTTAAAATATCATTCAGTGAGATAGCAAAGAGCTCCACTGGGGATGTGCTACTTTTCCACTGAAGACAAAAAATACATAAACACACATTCGGCCATAGCAACTACAAACTCTGAGTGTTACCAGACTTGTAGAAAAGACCACTTTGCTCCAGGTAAGGGAGGAGAAGCTTATGAAGAAGACTATCAGAATTTCACCTGCCTTACCAAATATAAAGGCTGCACTAAAATTTCTGAGCCCTGGTAAGTTCAACCTAACAGAGAAGCATCTACTGGAGATACCAGCCAGCCACCAACCAGATATCCTGAGCTCCTCAGCAACAGTGACAATACACAGAACATGTTGGTGAAGACCTCAGATAGCTCTTGCTTATCCAATTTGACAATATAGTGCAGTGATACCAAACAGGAGTCTGCCTGTTATTTTTAATTAGACTTTGCACTTCAAGTTTCCTCCAAGTTCTGGGTACTTTACTAAGGGAGACAGTATTAGTTTAAGTCAAAACAGCTACAGAGAGATACACATTACAAGTTTGTACATACTTCTGCATATCGTTACATTAGTACTTCTGACTTGATATGGCTTTTCCTTTAAAAGCCTAAAGAAAAGTACAGAATAATACCGTGAATGATAAATTTATGCTTGGATTCAATGCAGGGTAAAGATTAATTAGGAATATAAAAGTATGCTTTGTTGAACCACTACCAAATCTATCTGGGAGCCTCACAAAGCTCCAGAACTATACCTCTGTGGAATAAGACGCAAGAAAAGTAATGTTCCAAGGAAAAAAAATATTATGCCCCACAAAGTTCTCTGCAGACAGCAGAGGAGTGGATGTCTTCTCTTCCTACACAGTAAGAAAGAGACTACCAAAGAAGCAGTTAAGTCAGTCAGCATGCCAACAGGAAAGGTTTCACATTTCAGCATTGCAAAAAAACCTCAAAAAACAAACACACACAACAAAATAGGAAATTCTGCTTCCATGCATCAGGCCTGACCTGGAGTATTCACTAATGAAGGCTTCTGAGTCAAGTAATAACTTCAGCAGAAAAGTTCTTCCAAGTTTTAAGTTTTTCAGTTGAAGTCTTGGCATTTTATATCACGATCCAACTAATGAAATTCCTTCCAAAACCCCACCCTTCCCTCAATGCCAAAAGTTCACAAATTTGAAATTCTAGCCCCATCCTGGATTAACAATTCACTGCTCTGTCACCAAGTTGTATTTCGCAACCACGCTTTTAATGTACTTGTAGCAAAAATCATCCATAAAATCCTAAGTTGCCAAGACCCACTCTGATGCTCCCGCTCTCATTCAAAATTCCAGTCCAGCCTGAAGACAAAGGAAAGGGCATCTCTGCCAGGAGTCCAGGTATTTATCTGCTATGGCTACCAAAGTGTCTATTGATTTAAATTGAAAGATTTGCATGTCACTAAGTCTGAAATCAAATCAATAAAGTTATTTGTCTCATTTCATTCTTCCCTCATGAATTAAGAAAAAGGAATAACTATTAATCAGAGATCAGTCCACCAGTATACTACTGCAAGACACTGCAGATCGTGTAACTTTTGGTGTATACACTGACGATAATAAATGAAGAAACCATTCAGAGCACAGCACAGTTACAAAAAATAGTTTCTACTCTAACAGTGTGCTAGTGTCTATATGTTCTTAAATACTTAGCATTTTATTCCTGTAAATAGGTCTGAGAAAGCTTGTCAATAGCTAAATTGATTTTTGAACATGAGAAAGCTGTTGACAATCTGAAATATAAAGACTAATAAAGAGCATTTGTTTTTAGGACTTCTGATTATTTTTTACATGATAGTATGAAATTCAAAGACGAAAAAATTTAAACAGCGAAGCTATCTGGAAGCAAAAATCTTAGGAAATACCATGACAAAGGAAGTGTATTTATAGGTCTGCAAACAGGGGGAAGGGAGGGGGGAATCACTGAAGCAGCTGCATGGTTTTTGAACAGTGGACACACACACAAAAAAAACAATTTAAAAAGGAGGAACAGGCAGACAGGGAAGAAAGTAAAGTATTTTAAAACAAAGGCTCCAATACTTAACTTATTCCTGTCTCAGGTTATGGTGAAAGTGTTTGCATTTTTTTGCTTTAAAACTAGTGCTTTTTTTTCCCCCCTACCTGATCCGGTTTTCATAAGTGCCTTTCCCAGTTTTCATAATTAAACCCATTAAATAAATAATTATACGGCTATGACGCATGTTGCTATGGCAAGGATTGCGATAGCAAAGATTCAAACTTTTATGACTTCACTACAAGGTCACAGAGAAGCCTGTGAACAACAAAAAAATGTGTGGTGAAAAAGGTTACTTCCATTAACACCAGCTGCAATAAAAGATACTAAGATTAAGTACGGGAGAGTGGTCTGAAGGGTGAGTGTTTAGTTTTTCACTCCAGTCTCTGCAACAAGTCACAGAAGGAAAAGAAATGTGACTACTGACTATCTCATCCTTCTGGTTTTGTCTGAAAGGTGCTTAGCACAACCCTCACACAGCACACCAGGCCCCAGGGTCACGTACATTTATTTACCCGCTAACCCAGTTGCATGAACACTCTTTTGCCTTTCAAAGTATCCATAAAAAATACTACAAGACTGTGATCTTTAAAGAGCATGCATTCCTTGCCAGCTACCTTTCAAGTGGCATTGAAGGAAGATAAACACCACAGCCTGCCTTCCCATAGGAACACAGGCATCTTCCACGCCGGCCGTTCCCAACAGCAAGGCTCAAGCCCGGCCTAGGTGGGAGAATGAGGAGGTGCAGCTCAAGGAAATCAGCAGTGCTGGCCCAAAGCGGGTGGGCAGGCACACCCGGGGGGCTTGGGAGCTGTGCAAGGGTTTCCCTCCTCTCCCCAGGGTAAAGCAGGTCCACAGAGTGGCCTTGGCTGGGGAAGGTGGGAGAAGCCCAGAGCAGCCTTTTAGCCCGACACTGGACAGGGTTCAGGGAGAAGAAAACCTGCCCTCAGATTACCAGGCAAATTTCCTCTTCAAAGCCCTGTGCTTCATTGCCACTGAAGGCCACGACTTCTATTACAAGAAAGAAGCTGCCTGCTGGCCAGCAGCTGCTGGCAGCCCAGTGCTGCCAGCCTGGCACTGGCCTTTTGGGGGACAAACGCTGCCACACCTCACAGGGATGCGCAAGCACAAGGTTCGAATCAAAGGTCTAACTAAGCTAAAGCAAAGTTACTATTTTTACCAGTAAACCTTGTCCTAAAAATGTGTGGGGGAGGATAAAGAAAAAAATAAAGGGGGGGGGGGGATTTAGTGGGGTGTCAGCTCAAAACTTCTCAAATACATACATGCATTTGAAGGCAAATAAACTGCTTTGATGCTGCTCCGTGGTGGAGTCTACAACTTAGCATAGAGGACGAGGCAAACAGACTTTCATATTCAGAGAAGAGGTGGGAGATTAAAAATTAGAGATGAAGAAAGCACACACTTGTACTGAACTTTCAAAACAAGTTATTCCAGTTTAACATTTTTCTTCCCTTACTGACGTAGCATAAATAAGAACCAATGAAGTAATGAAATGCAAAGCTTATCCTGAAGCATGAAAGTATTATAATTGTGCTGTGCTTTGCTAATTTTAGAAGATGAAGAAGAATGACTATACTGTAATAAGTCAAATATAAATATACAAGGCCATCCAATCACCCATAGCGCGTTTGGCCCATATTATTCAATTCTTCTTCATGTCTTCTCAATTTGAGGCAGTAATATCAGCAAAGAATTCCTCTAAGACCTCCAATTTGCTAGAGAAAAACAAATCTAATTCACTCCAGAGAAAAGTTTACCAGTCACAATCTCCTTTACTTCAAGGCTGAACTTCTGCCTGTAGCTTTCTCCACCTAAGACACAGAGAGGTCAGACAGACAATAAAGTGTGTGAAGTCTAGCATCTTCACATTGCTCCAAGCCTCTTGTTGGTTTTACCAGCACCTCTGGATCCAACGGAAAAGCCAGATTTTCATCACTATGGTACCCACACACTGGGCTAGCATCAGTGCAGTATGAAGACTGCGGTTTTGTATATGACACTTAAAACAATTGGAATGGAAATAGTGAAACAAACAAATAAACAACAAACAAACAAAAATGAACCTAACAAAAGATGAGCAGTCTACTGAGAAGTTTTAAACAAAGGAACATCTTTCCTTCTAGTCACTATTTCCAGATAAAAAACACTGTGGGTCATGGCTTCTCCTGTTGCCAAAGCCAGCATTTTGCACAAATCTTCTTCCAGTATCACAGATTAACAAAGTCAGACAAATACCTGGAAAAACTGAGACAGAAGCCACAAGGAAAGCTATACATGAGTACATGCATACTATCTCTGCTTTAAGTTACTCTGAAAAACTTTGGACAATCTAGCCCAAGCAAACTTTGACATGCACATTAGGAAGGCTATCAAAATAGGAAAAATCAGGAAACTCCACGATTACAAAGCTGTGTTTCCTTCCAACCATTTGAGAGTTTACACCATCTGTAAAAAAGTGATATCACCATTATGAGGTGTGTCTCAAAAGCATATGGATTTCATATGCCATTAGTGTGTCACACCACAGGGGCATATTTTGTTAATGCTATGTAAGATGTTACAGCACATTCACTTAGCTCTGCAGACTTTAACCACACTCACCTAACAAGACAGGCAAGTTTGGCTTATACAACACGTAAACAAGCCTTAGAGCAAACATGCAGTAGAACAAGTTGAAACATTGGTTACATTAGTTAAACCTCATTACACCTGAGTAGCCTCTTCATTTCCAGTTATTCCCATTTAGAACACTGCAGGTTAGCAAGATCAGAAAGTAACAAGTCATCATATTCTCCATCCCCCCATTCCAGGAATACCTCATATAGAAAGATGCAGCAGAACAATTGTTAAAGTGCACAAACAGCTCTGGATTGCTTCCAAGTTGCTTTCACATCTATATGCAGACAGCTCTATCTTTTCCCCCCGAGCATGGTCATTGCAAAACTCAAACATACAGGCTGATCAGTTTTACCTCGATTGGCAGGAGCCTTTGGTACCCTGAACTACACTGATTGATATGTGCAAGACCTGGCGAGTAGGCTCAAGCAACTGCTTCCTTCTAGACAGCAACAGGCTTGGACTACATTATTATGACATTTGTAATACATAGACTCCTTCTTGTGCAGAGTAATTAGTTCTGTCACACAGCATTTTTAAAGACCTGTGAAAACAGAAAGCAGTAGCCTCAGTGGTCGTATCACCACTGTAGAAGTATCTCCCAGTTCCAAATCACTTCATACTTGCCTGACACAGGTTGGTAAGAGTATTCAACAGAGGCTCAGCCCAAGGAAGACAAGACTGGGACTGTAAGAAGCACTCAGAGATTTCAAAGCTTTTTAGCCCGTTCAGATGAAGGAACAAGTGATGGATTCTGCTGGCTTCAGGTTTTATTGGTTTTTGGGTTTTTTTTAAATGTTTATTTTATTATTAGAGTAGTAAGATCATGAAACAAAAGAAAAATTTGCTTTGTAGTTAAAATTACATTCTTTCAGGGGTCGCCTTTCAGATTTGTGTTTGCTTTTATATCTCAATGGAATGCAAATCATGTCTGCTATTTGGGGCTTTACTTAAGGATGACCACAAAGAAACTTTACAGCTGATGCAGAAGACAGCAGCTTATCTTGGCAGCACTCCTAACAGAGCACAGATAATTCCCATGCTCTCCAGCCTGTATTCTGTCAATTGTTCCTATGTACAAATTCAAGCCATGTCAGCCTTACTGAATCTCCATATAGGCAAAGTCATAGCTACAAAGGAATCTTTCACTCTACACAGGTTAGACTAAGAAAGAGCAAATATGTTTAAAGCCTGCTGCATGCTTTCCAAGCGAGAGAGAGATGGGACAATTTTTCAGTGAGAACCTTCCTGGAAACATTATTCACAGCTCCTTCCTTCGGTAATCTATGATCTCAGAAAGAGAGAAGAAAAATGAGCAAAACAGTTATTTCCATTTTTTTTTTCTCTATAAGGTGTTCATATCCATTTAGCATGTTTCAGGGAGCCAAGGGGTAGAATTAGAATTGTCATTTTTAAACATGACAGATAATAAGCTGTACAAAAATAACATGCCCAGAGAAACTACAGTCAGTGCTAACACCATCCTTGTTTAAAACCAAACCTTACCCTTCTACACATAGGAGCATTTCACAAATACACACACGTGAATAGAATAACCTAAAAATCCTTTGTACACATAATAGGAGAAATCAGCCTTAATTAGGAACTCAATGAAAAAAACCAGTTTAATCAGTTCACCCCAATCTTAACACAAAGTTTAAAAACAAACAGATAAATATGTAAGAGCAAACAGGAACATGAATGATGAAAATAGTTGTTGCATTTAGAGATATAAAATACGGTTAGCAAGCCTGACAAAAAAAACATGACACCTGCTATAGTTGGCTCTGTCTGAAAAAAGGCTACATGCCCATCCAATGGCAAAGGTGGACTCTGTCATGTAAAATGTTCCTGGAATAGGCAACAGTAGCAGTCAAGAAACTTAATCATTAGAAAATTTGGGTGTATTTTAAAGAAACGGACAATGCAAACTGCAAAGGCAACTTCCAAGAAAAGAGAAGATACGCTTAATTTGGTAGTGAAACATTAGTGACAGCAGCATACTGAAGACAAGTCAGCAGAGATAAGGCAGCACTTAGGAGCAAAGGAACTGAAGGAAGTGTCACTGATGTAAAGCTTACATAAAATGAGCATGGGGAGTCATCCATGGACAGATCAATAGCAAGAAAGAGCAAAGATTAAAAAGATACGAGCTAGCACAGAAGTTGTAGATCCCCAAGGGAAAGTGAGACCAAGAGGAAAACTTAAAAAAACAACAACAACAAAAGGAATAAAAACCAAAACAAAACAACACACCACAAAAAAAAGGAGACTACTACCTTTTTAGTAGAGACATGAATCAAGTTACCAGAGCAGCCAAGTATAGTGTCACACGGCTAAATACAAAAGCTCAAGCAAAGAGTTATTGATTGTTTCTGAAGTAAGATGAAAGGGGGAAAAATATAAAGAATGAATGAACTCTTGACACAAGAATCAGCTTGGAAAAGGTCACCTGCAGGCCTCAGCAGACATCTATAAAAGTCATGAGGAAAGACTGAAGCAGGCAGAAGCCAAGGCTTCCCAAACACGAAGATGTACCAGTAGATAGTTTTCTGGGAAAGCTCTTGGCTCTGAATTTTGCTCCCGCCTCCCCCTTACAAGAGACCTTCTGGGCACACTGCAAGGCGTATTTATTCACCCAGGTTTTTGCCTGAAGGATACAGCGATGGGTGTGAAGATTTTCCTACTAGGAATGCAATGAGGTATCTTTTGTTGGCACATCATTAATTTCTAAGTTGTTTAAATTGTTTTAATTACTATATATACACACCAAGAGGTTATGGTAGAAGCCGAAAAACATACATTTCACTTTATTATAATTAGAACATATACTTATTTGGACACTGACCTAAGTTTTACCACACTCAACAGAAGCTCAACATGTTCTTTCAAATAATTTCATTAACAATACTTATTTTTTAATCCAGAACTATAACAATCAGAGAGGACTCTCTCATTTTGTTTTTTTGACATTAAGATTATAGATAACTAACAGAGCTGGGGTTCAAGCAATACGTCCTTGTTATCGCATACAATAATTACCCAAAACAAAGTTTCTGAATTATGCTAAAGAAGCCATAAAGACTGGTTGGGTTCTGCCTAATCTTCACAATACATCCTTGGGAAAGCCTGTGAAATTATCCTTGTAAATCAAATGCTACAAAATACTGCAGTTGCACCTTTTTCCGCAGATGAATAAGAAATTGTTTGAATGCTACTGGTGAATAACTGCACTCAGAGCAACTACTACTTTCTTCCAACCTGTCTCTTCCTACCTACGTAGCTGGTAGTTTAGAGATCATTTGAGCAAAAAATGAAATAATCAGTGTGGGACACGGCACTTCATGAAAAGCCAAGATTAACACATTGAGTCAACAACTTCTATTTTGAAATAGTTTAATTCTCTTAAGGAGATGACTGCTTTCTCCAAATGATGTAGACATGTCTGCTGTTGTCTGGGCCAATTCAGAGACTTGTTATTCACTACTCAGTTGATTTCAAAATCAAACTACCCCTTCAGAAAGTTGCAGAGACTATGACATCACATTTATGATAATTTATTGCACAATTATGGTGGCTACATCCCTGGATTTTATTTCATGGGAAAGCCTGTTTCTACTACAGTCTCAACCATTTTCTTGGCTTAGGTCCATTCTCAGAGTTACCAGTTTTGGTATAAAGTTTAGTGTGATTTTTTTTTTTCCCCCATAACGTTAAAAAGGTGTTTTATATCAACTTAAGGCTGTGTAGTTCAACTTTCTAGAGAAATATTTGCACTTCAAATTGAGACTTACTGGAATTTCACAAGCAACTTAGCAAAGCACCGCTCAACTGTTTGCTAAAAATCACACACAACCCCCTCCAGAAGATTTGATTTTAATACTACTTAGGTCTTCTTAAAGAAACAAAAAGACCAATATCCTTTGAGGAGGCAAGATTGTCATCTCCTTAGATGAATAACAATAATGCAATCTCTGAAATTCAATGCAAGAGTATAATTGAAAAACCTCCAGTTAAAATGAAAAGACTTGCACACCTATGTGGTATTTTTTCACTAGAACTGATAAAAAAGTACTGTGGAACATTACAAGACAAGTTATAGTAATGCAAATGATTGAAAGAGATGGTTTCATTATAATTTGGTCAGTGTTACCTTCATTCTAACCAGAAATAGTTCATATTACAAGCCTAAATTAAAAGGCAATAGTAGACAGGTCCTGCAATACTGTAACTACAGGACCCAACCCTTACATTTTTGGTTCTGATTCAGCAGAACTTTCACCATACAGTGTACAAAGGACACAAAAGTATTTTCTACATTATCTAATAAGGCATTTATTTGAATATGTATCTTTTAGTTTCAAGTATTCCAAAATGGATGTAACAAACTGGTAAAATAAAAGTTTTTGTATATTTGTTTTCACATTCAGTTCCCACAATGGTATAATGTTCTTAAGAAATACGTTGCTATCGTTTTAGACTGGAATATATTATAAACAGGATACTTTCTTATATCACACTTGTTTATTCCTAATTCCTTAGCATCATTCATTACCCAAATTACATCCCCATGAAATACTCCAAATACAGAAAACTCACTTCAGTCCCAACCATATGAATCTATAATTCCAGCCACCGTTGTGGAAAGAAATGCAAATTATTTCATTAGACACAGGCAAAGAGTGTAAGGAGGCAATGACGACATAAAAGGCATCCACCAACCCATTCACAACTTCTGAGATGAGCTACAAGGTCCAAAATCTCTCAAACTTATCTTTCTGACAAACTCCAGTTTTTCCTTTACTGACCAGACAAGAACAAATGGCAAAAGGGAAAACCCTGTGCCCCTGTACATCTGCAAACTCAACCAGGAGAAACTGGAACACGAGGCATTCCTATGGCCTGTAACAGCAGGGTTCTTTTGCTTTGACTGTCTGTTCTGAAATTGGTATTAAAATAGGCTAGAGCAATATTCTATTGCTTTGTTGTATTGGCACAACCTGCCAAATTCTTTTTTTGTTTTGTTTTTACATCATCTGCATGGAAAATATGCTTCCCATGCTAAACACAACACAGTCAAAAATCAAGGCAAGTTGTAACTGTTGAAAAGGTGGCACTTACTCTCTCTTTTTTACAAGAAAGCACAATTAAGAAGTCAGTGTAACATTCAGGGTGTTCTTACCTCATCTAGTCTGTCCTAAATATATTTGACTTATTTTCACCTCTTCCTATACAGCAGTAGGAGGAATCAGAGAGGGAAGTGAGGGTGCACACATGGATGGTATGGTACAAATGCAAAGTTGCCAAAACAAGGACTGGATCTCTCTGTCTCCATTTACCTATTCCATTTAACAGTTTCACGTGTAGTTGCAGTGTAGGAGCTGCAGAGGCTAGTCTACCATGATTCAAGATGAATTTTCCAAATAAAAGACATAAACCAGCAAAGAGATGTGAGTGCATCAGGAGAAGTGGGGAGTCCCTATGGTTGTCAGCTGTATCTTCTATGCATCATTCTGGAGTCACCATCAAGACGCAAAAGGAAAAAAAAAAAATTTTTTTTCAAAGCTCAGAAGAGTAGTAATAGAAAAAGCAAGGATGACACACACTCATTTTTGCAGCTTTTACAAATATGACCTAAGAGGTCCAGCAGGCTGATAGAGGCAGACCATGGGTCCCAAAGTGACCCATCTTGCCTTACAGCTAAAGAATCTAAAACATGAGCTAAGTCCCAGCATTAAGTGAGGCAGTGCTTTTCACAAGTGACTGGTTAAACAGCAGACACCACTTGTATCCCAGCAGTGTATGCACATGCAAGATACAAGAGAGAAAGAAGAGACAACACCAACAGCAGAAAGACTTGAGGCAACCTAGTTGCTACTGTTATTAACTTGAACAGCTTGTAACCCACTGTTTATACTGTTTTTATCATAATTTACCATTCACCTGCTTGTCCTGATCAACTGAGCAGCTGTATCAGTTTAGAAGATTGGAAAGACAAGGAAATCAGCTGGCCACAGAGGCGTGCAGTAAGCAGCTTATCCAACATGTACACAAGTGAATTAGCTTCCCAAGTACATTGCCAGAGGGACCCCCCGCACCTTCTTAA
Organism: Apus apus; assembly: GCF_020740795.1. Classification (NCBI taxonomy): domain Eukaryota; kingdom Metazoa; phylum Chordata; class Aves; order Apodiformes; family Apodidae; genus Apus; species Apus apus. The sequence continues at coordinate 55,630,270 of NC_067285.1, read as the reverse complement.
ACACAACTTCAACACTTGGAAAGATGCCAGGAGCAAAATGTTTGTTTACTGCAGGCAGGAAGAGCTACCTATGATTCAGACATTAGGAAGTGACAGGAAGGACTAAACTATGCAATTTAAAAGTACAAAAATAAATACAAAATAGTTGCCATGAGAGGAAGGAGGAGGAATCTTCTCTCTCACTTGTACAAAGTTGAAGTGATGATTAGCAGGAGGCCCCTGTAGGATTTCTTCACCTTTTAACCCCCATCTTAAAGCCTCTGGCCAGGGACTTTCCTCCTTAGCACTGAGTAAGAAACATCTGTCCAGCTCAGTCTCCCAGCTGGAAAGGACAGATCATGGTCTTCCTTATTCCCTACTTTGTTTAAGCAGAGAGAGATTTGAGAGAGGAGCACTCTATCTGCCCTCCCTTTAAACAACAACTACCAGAAGCAAAGGATCCAAAAGTGGACAGAAAGAAGGCTCGTTTTCCAGTCAGCTAAGGGAGGAGGAAACATACTTCAGCTCTGTCAGATGCTGGTTGCAGAGACTGATAGGGAAACCTCTTCCCGTAAGCAGAAAGCAAGGAGAAGCACCCCGATGGGAATAGCACTGCCTTCCCAGCAGTTGTTGGAAGCAATCAAGTATCTCAGCAGTGTTGCTTATGACTTTGCACCTCCCCTCCACAATTTTTTAGATGGACTCTCCGCAGCACACACCTAGCAAGAGTTTTAAGTTTGTTAAATTGCAGTGTCAGGTTAACATGCCCATTCCAAGGCTAAAACAGCAAACGAGAAGGTTTGAGTCACAGTCAGCCACAGCTACACTGCAAGAAAATGCCAAAGAACACTATCAAATGTATGTAATGACAATAGAGCTTCCATTATGTAATCAGTAAAGATCTTCCTGCCTCTTTCTTTATAAATCAGACAATAAATTCCTGCTCTCTCTTTTTTTTTTTTTTTTCTTTTTCTTTTTTATTTATTTCCCCTGGAGCTGCAGAGATAAAGAGCTGTCAGGTCAAGGAAAAATGCAAAGAAGTGTGAATTAACTTAGCAATGAAGTACACACCATGGCATAAAACTCTGTAGTTACTTGTTCTGGGACAAAATCATCCTGAGAGGAAACCAGGGTTAAGTTTCCCAAATCACACAAATGAGTCATTTGAATGCTACCCTTCACTTTTTCTCTTTGCCCCCTGCCCCATTTCTTCCTTCCCCTCCCCAAAACTCCAGAAAGGAAAAAAGCTGGGTTTATCTTAGTAATGACTGACTCCTGAGTGCATGTAAGTGTGTGTTGTCTGCTGACAGACCTTTACCAGTGAAAAGCAACTCAAGTTATTTTCCATAGTGCTGACAAGCTTATGCAATTTAACTTCATTTGTGCACAGACAACTGTATTAGATAGGTCATAACTAAGAGTGTGACATGATCTCAGCTTTGAGCTTTAAGGGCATTATTTCACACTGAGTAACAAGTCATCAGACTGCACAACTTATCCACATAGAATGATGTAAATAAGTTCAGCAATAATTATATAGAAATAGTAAATGAAAAAGCATTAGAACATGAAAGATTCAAGAAGGTAGTCTTATTGTTATACCTACTCTTGCACAAGTTTCCTCCCTTAGAAACAGGGAAGGACTTTGTAAACAAAAAGTGTGCATAATCCCATAAAAACTTCACCCAGTACAACATGCACTTGCAAGAAAGACATTTCTTTAATGAAAAGCACAAGAAGTCACAGAATTATATAACAAGTGGTATATTCAAATGTGCTAAGTTTCTGTCAGTTTGTGGCTTAAACCTCAAATCAAGTTCATATAGATCACTACTTTCTAGGAAAGCAGAACTGCCAGGTGATATCACACCCATAGCCTACACCTCTGACAATTCCAACACATCAGCAGAACTGGGAAAAGACTGGGTTACATAGGTGAACCAAAGGAACCAGTTACAACAAGACATTTTAGAAGTCTCCTCTTGTCACACCCTAGACTCCCAAACACTCATGCTTACAGCTGGGGGATTCTCTACAAGCCCCCTAAAGTCTCCTGCATTCCCAAGGTGGACACCACATGCCAGAGCGCTCCACTGCCTCATCTGTTCTGAGAAACGCCAGTCTCTTCTGTTTCAAACCACACTCCAGACCCTCCCCTCTTCCTACCCCACCTGATTTGCTTGTGTTGGGTTTTTGTTTTGGTTTTGGTTTTGTTTTGGGTTTTTTTTGTTTGTTTTGCTTTGGGTTTTTTAATAAAACTATGCAAGGACAAATGAACAACTCTCCTCACACTCTGACAATCCTCTTAGCTGTTTCTTGAAAAAAGAACACAATATGAATCCTTACAACAACCACTACAAGCATCAGATAAACTATCCCCACCATTTCTTTCCTAATATGCTCTTGACTTTTCAGTGCTGGAAAGAAGCAGACTTGCTGTCAGTATTTCCCCATATTCTTAAGGATCACAAATATTTACATGCTTTTAAAAAAAATCATAACTCTTTGCTGGATTCTGTGTAAGGACTTTGGACTACATCAAGATTAATGATTGCTCACATGCTCTACACCAACTGGTTTCAAAATGCAGCCCTTCTGAAGTATCAGTCCTCCCCTGCAGTACCCCCAAAAACCAGGCACAGCTTCCCTACTACATCTGATCCTGCTTAAGAACCTACATGCAAACACAAATGTCAGAAATCTGTACAAGAAACACGCATTAAGTGTGAATGGGAACATTTGTCTAGCCCATTATGTGACTCAGTGCACTTATTCTTCATACAAGGGAAAATGACAAACTGACACACTGTTTTCAGAATTGCTTGGTTTTTTTATAAACAGTTACCATTCCATTTTAAAACTGAAAATCCATTTTTACTGGATATTACTTGTGTATTTGCCCTTTTAATAACTCTCCCAAATAGACTGTAATTCTCATGTGTTGATTGTATCAAAGGTCTATTTGAAGGCAGGGGTATTAACTGTATTTGAATAGCTTCCTGTATTCTTATTCCATACCCCAAATCCAATCCCATGAACTCCTACTGTCAGCAACACCTACAGAAGATTTATTTTGTTTTTAAATCTCAAGCCCCAGACAACAGAGAAAAATAAACCAAAGTCTCTCTCTTTTTATGGGACTTTGGTTTTTTTCCTTTTCTTTTGAGACAGAAATACTGAAAAGCCCAGAGGTAGCTGTAACCCAGAGAGAGGAACGTGCTGGCCTGCACCACTCAAACCCATCACATTCCTCCTGGGGTGGAGACAGGCTTACCCTGGAGGAAGGCAGGCAGCAGATCTGCCATCACTCTGCCCCAGGGCTGGCTGTGCTGGAAAGTGGGTGGGGAAGCAGATTTAGTTTGTGACAGCCACTGTCGCCACTGCCGTGAAGGGTTTATCTGGCATTGTTTTCACTTACAAAGTAGCAGGACAACCCACATGTGACCAACCAGCTGGCTGAAAAGCTCTTCTGTGGGAAACAGCCAAGGAGACAAGCTTGCTTTCTCCTGCTAGGCAAGGCCATCCCAATACCCTGCCACCATCTCCAGCCACCAGCTACAGCCACAGGCCTTGCCTTCACACAGCCCCACATCAAGATTCCCCATCCAAGCTGGCCAGTGTGTAGCAGAAGACAGAAATTACCTCTTTAAAAGGCAGAGGAGGCAAAGCTTTATTCCGGCTTCCTAGAAACCCTCAGAGAAAATTACAAGCACAGCTCCTGAAAAAGCACTGTTTTGTTTCTTTTTTTCTTTGTTTTTTGGTATGGGGTTGTTTGTTATTGTTTTTGTTTGTTTGTTTTAAAATCATTCCACCAATAAATTGCTGTACAAAATAAAGCCAGGCAAAGCCTTTTAATTTAACTCATGTGGGGCCTAAACTCAGCTGTCCAGAAGTGAAAAGCTGGTATACAAACATGGCACAGCCTCTAGCAGAAGCAGCACCTCTTTTTTAAGGTATGTTTTTACACAGAATTATTTGTATTATTGTGTACAGATATTATATACAGTAATACACATGCCATATGGACATAACTGCCTAACTTTATTTAATTACATGTTGTTATACCAGAAGTTCCAAGAGAGACAACCACCATTCTGTCATTTAGCCTAAATAACTTTTACCTGAAAAAAAAAAATTAAGAAAAATGTGTCACCATAATCTCAGTGAGTTTAAGATTAAAGCTGTAATTCTGGTGCATAAAATGCAATTAAATATACTCCTTGCCTTCAGCTTACAAAAAAAACCCAATTTTTTATTTTTTTTTTTTTTAAGAGAGTTCAACAGTTAATTCAGTCTCTTTCACCTCACAGGATGTTACCTTGTTAACCTTACAATGTCACCTCATAAACAGTTCCCTACTGGACACTGCTAAGTAGATAGTCAGATACTACCTAGCAAAAGATTATTTTTTACAACTAAAAGCAGTGTGGCATGCTCCGAAAAGCCTTAAAAGTTAATAATGAGAAACAAAACTTTTGTCAACAGCTGGAAGCAAGATGGACACAAGCACAAAAACCCAACTACATAACCTTTTATTGGAAGCCAGCTTTGTTGCTTGTTTTTCCTTAAAAAAAAAAAAGAGCTCAAAAATACAACTAGCATATTGCACTGAGTAATATTTACAAAGCTAACACTATTTGTACAACTATGAACACTTTTCCTAAAGTAAACAAGTCAGAGAACTCATAAAAGAACTGCAATAGCCTAATCAAGAATTGATAGAGTGGGAATTGAGAGTAAACAACACTTTATTTTTGGTTTGGAGATGGCAGAATCATCCCCCAGGATGCTTCCTTCTAAGATTTTAAAAAAAAACAAAAACAAACAAACAAAAAAGTAGCACTTTCTTGGAAATACTTAATTGTACATATGAGGATCTGAATTCATATTGGAGTCCCCAAAACAGCTGCAAATTACATTGGGCTAACAGTATTCACCTGTACACAACACATACCTGCCTTGGCAAGATTATTCCTTTCTCTCTGATCTTTCTGCCTGCCTTGCTCAAGTAATTTGCATGACATAAGGACTGTCCCTCTTAATGAAATACTGCAATTAACTTATTGCAACAGTTGAAATTGCTTCTATTGGCAATAAAATGATTAGTCATTGAAGCACAGAAAATTTTAAGGTCAATTTGAACAAGTCTCAAAGCTGTCACTGCAACACTGTGAAAGAAATTGGGATGAAAAATATAAGGAGGTGTACCTTATGTTTACTTGCTCTACATAAAAATAAAACTTGAACCTCATTAGTTGTACTCCCCTTCTTGATTTAAGAAAGTATTTCACCCAGTATAGTTTGATGACATCTATTTTTAGCAAAGAAAAAGCTGACAAGACTAAACAAGTATGAGATATCCAAGCCAGAGCCACTACAATATACAAAATTACTGCAGTTTGAATCACTGATGTTTCTACCACTTTTTGCCAAGACTTTTTTCAAAGCCATGAGCCAAATTTAATGGGAAATAAATGTGTCCTACATGTCCATAAGAGATTACATTTGAATTACATTTGATTCTAATAATCTGGTCCAAATGTCATGTAAAAAAATGGCTAACAAGAATGAAAACAAACAAAAAAACCACACACACAAAAAAACCCACAAACATGAAAAAAAATCGATGCTTAAGAAGTGTCCAAGCCATGATTCCAAAACTTTTAAAATCTAAAGAGAGAGAGAAAAGGACACTGGAAACAGTTTTATGTCTGTCACTTTCCTCTTTCTAAATAACAGACTGTTGAATACCAAGAAGAAACATGAAAGTTATTATCTCTCATATAAAAGAACAATCTGGTCAAAGAAAGGTTTCCAGAACTGATGCTTATTTTGACACTCAAGGCCCACACTTTTTTTAAGCTAAACTGTCCAATTGAAATACTATTTTCTCAAAATATCCAATTCACATTTATTTCACACAGCTGTTTTGGGCTTACAGGCATGCAAAACAAGGTCATCTGCGCCTAATTGGAAGTCAAATGCATGGTGTTTCGTTATTTCCTCTGGTTAGTACATGTGTTGCTTACAATACTGCAAGACACCGTGCATGGAGGAGCAGCTACTATGTAGCATCAAGAAAGTGGAACACATTAATTTGTATTTCCACTTCTCCATGCTAGTTCTTCATTGAATTGTAATCCCCTGCCCTGAGCTGATCCAAATCAATAATAACACACCTACCAAAAGACAGAAGCATAGTGAAAGGGTACCCCTAAGCTGCTATACATACAACTAAGAATTATATCCAACATCAAAAAAGTCATAATTTTACTATCAACTGTTATGGTCCCAAATTAAGGGTTACTATTCAGCAGCTGTTAAGAAAAATTGTTCACATGAAAAAAACCATCATTAGAAGACCTGGCTTATGCCGTATGTCCAGCAGATCACACGTACTTCAAGAGGAATGGTACAATTTCTGTTACTTGAGTCTCCGACTTTCCTATCTACACCAAGAAAAGAAGCATTCAAGCAGTTCAGGAACACTCTGACCAATGGAGGTCAGAAACATTTATATTAACAGTGTACATCAATGTGGTATACTACATGAATACTAGAATAACTAGCAGGATACTTATCTTACTTAGCACATGTATACTAGACTGTATACGCTGACACCTACTCTTACCCTCTGAAACCATCCACTTGTAATTAATTCAGAGCATCCACCATAGGTCAAGCACTTTCAGTACTCTGGCTTTGGCAGCAAAGTCAACACCAGCTGCTAATGCCCTATCAAAGACGATAAACACTTGTGCAATGAGTTTCTTGCTTCTCAAGTGAGACTTACCCCCAAACAATAAGTTTAGGACATAAGTATACCCCCAAAGCCATACGCAAGATCATTTCAGCATCTTCAGTTGCCACACGAAACAACACAACTTCCTTCTACAATCAACAAAAACTTGTATGTTTAGTCATGCTTTTGAATTCATGGTTTAGGATTTACTAACCCATGTTTAAAAATACCAGAAGTCAAAATACTGGTTCCTGCACAGTGCACAGCAGAAGGGAAGGGACAGACCTCTTTGCCAAAGGCAAGCTTTCTGCATGAACACCAATTCCTGCAAGGTCTTCAGCAACTCCTGGAGGAGCACAAGCACAATCAAATCCAGAACATTAATATGTCACATAATGTTAGTTGATTACACTCATCTGCCTTGAGTTAACTTGGCCCAGCTCTACATCACTGAGTGATGTCAAACAAGCTCATCTTGTGTTGTTTTTTTTCTGTAAACCAACTGGTTTCTTAAATTTGCTCACTACGCTTGCACAAGATCACAAAAAAAAAAAAAAAAGCTTCAACGCGAACAGGTGCCTTCCAGAAAAAGGGCTTTTGTCAGTCACTGCAGCTTTTACCAGATTACAACTATTCTGCTGAATGAAACATTTCTTAACACCATTACATATCTTAGCACATTTAGGTTTTACTTAAGACAAAAGAGGCATCTATGTGATTAGTGCCAAAGAGCAACTGCCAAACAAAACCACAGTAAAATATGCTGCTTCTATTACTGCTGTACCTATACCATTTTAGCCTATAGTTCAAGCATCAATAACTAGCTTAATAGTCTGGCTTTTTTTAGTCATTGCCTATAATGGAGAACATTAGAATAAGTAACGGATGCTATATGTAACCTTCTGTGAATTGTATCAGTGTCCCTTATGTCCTAGGGAGACCAAGCCTATTTCTCATTTTTAAACTCTCTGCTTTTAAATAATTAAATGCACAATCAATAGGAATAGTCAAGCAACCAAAGGATTTCGAGTAATAATTACATCAAAATGAAGGCTTTGTAATTTACTTTCAAAATTATCTTATAAACTCTTGTAAGTACAGGGAAACCTATTGGATACAGAAAAATCTGAACCAACTTGCTAGAAAAAGTGTATTCTCCTTCCCCAATATAGTTTACATGAGATGTTTTTTATGAAGTTTTATCTTTTATCAAATAAAATTTCTTTCACTTTAAAAGGGACATGTTAAAATACAAAGAGAATTATTATATTACATCAGTAGACTTTCTACAAGTCCCAATTTTAAGCACATTCAGTTTTCACACTGAGCCCTAGCCACCACCCAGACAAAAGCATAGTAGTTCTAGGAAGAATTTAGAAGACTTATTCCCATTCCCTCAAGCTTTTCTCCCTTCCTTTACCAAGGACAGCTGTGTTTGAATATCCGGTGGTTTCTAAGCATAAGGGCAGTAAAAATTCCTCTATGCTGCTACCACAAAGAATCTGCTATTTTCACTGGCTCCTGTGCAAGAGAACTGCAACGTAGCAGAAAACCAAGAAGCCAAGGTTTAGTACCACTTTTTTAAAAGACAGGTGGAGAGAAAGGGGCTTACTAATTACATCTTCTAAAATCAGGAGACCAGAGCAGAAAAAATACAGTAGGTTAAGGTGAAGACACATATGTTTACAAAGTTGAAGGCAACAGAACAAGTGAGGAAATAAAATAACACAGTGGGGTAGCAGAAGCTGTGAAAGTTAGCAGTCCCTCATCCCTACACACAAACAAGTTCCTTTATGTACTTGCACAACCACTGCATATAGGCTGTAGAGACCTGTGCAGGATTTAGCCCCAGCTCCCCCTACTGAATCCACATCCTCATCTCAGACCCCCAGCTGACACCAAAAGTTACTTACACTTTCCCCAGAGATCTGCTGCCAGAAAGGACCAGTCTATTTCAGCAAACAAACTGTTCTGAATACCAGCTCCAGGGAACCAGGTGCCAATGGTTATCAGAAAGTTACTTCCATGCCAAAACCACGTGAACAAGACATGCAAATAGGACTCTTTAAGGGGGAAAAAAGATACCCATGGCATTAAGGCATTTATTCAAGGAAATCTGATTTTTCCACCTGTAGGACAGTATTGGTTGGGTTTTCCTTTTTTTTTTTTTTAGCTTCAAAATGATTGTAGGCTAGATTTAATACAGTGTCCAACTGTTTCAAACTAAAAATTGAAGTCCCTGTGAAACATATGTCTATGTACTAGCTTCAAAGTGTTTCTTTTCACCGTTCCTAAGAACCGAAACCATATTTAACTGCAGTTTCAGACTTTTTATCTCCCTTCCCAGATGGTAACCTGGATTTGCCCCAACACTTCTACACAAAAACTAACAGAGCGTGAAGTTACAATTTTCCATATATATATGTGAAAAGTATGCATTGCAGAAAAGCAGTTTCCTATTGAAATCACTTTCCCATCTTTTCGTCTGGTGTAGCCTCTTGAAATACCAGCAGGATAAAATACAGCTTTTAAAAACTCTGTGCCTTTGTCCAAGAGTAGAATCACAGAGAGCATAAGCCAACGCTTCAATCAGTGCACTCAGTAAAGTCCATCGTCTTAAGTACGTCAGCTTTTTGTTTGCTTGAAGATGGTGATCCTGATGTCAAGGTCACTTTTTGGTCTTCAAAGTGAGCGTGAACCTCTAGCCTACAACTGATCTGGCACTACAGACAAGCAGGAGGAATTTTACTTTAAGACCCCTATTAAACAATACCTTTCTTTAACACAAGCAGATGACAGCCTAAAAAAATATGCAAGATTTAAACTTACAACCCTATGGCCTACAGTGCATGAAGATGCTAAACCAAGTCACCTTCATATGAGCTTGCCTGGTCGAAAAGCAGATCCCCCCTTCAAGTGAAAATTAAGGAATTACTGCTTTAGGATGAGGAAACACCCAACCAATACTGTAGCCAGGATTTTCCCCTCAAAGGTTCTGATGTTATTCCAGTATGAAAGTGGAGCTATAAATACACTGAAAGGGCAGTTACATGGAAAAAAGCTAGCAAATTTAAGGACTGATTTATGATCTGGATTTAGGAGACCAAACTCCTGCTTAGAAATCTGTCCATTGACAGCCAATATAAGTGTACTTTGAGTAGGAAAGTGAGACTTTGAGAAGGAAATTTATTCAAATTTAAAAAACATTAATTCTGCTCTAAATTCCTACACATTGGTAAAGTGGTATCCTGCAAATATACAAGTACACATAGAGGACCAGCCAAAAAAACAGACTGTGCCCAATTCAGCAGTGAAGCACAGCCTTGCCGTGACCTACCAGGATGTTCTCTTTGCAAGTCTGATACTGTGTCCTTGGTGCGAACGCGATTATTTTTTTTTGCCACTGGGAACCAGAGAATGGGCTATCCCAAATATTATTTTTAATTGAAAAAAAAGTCTCATTTCACAAATTTCCTGGCATTTGAAAAGTTGCCCGTAACAGCAACAGTTCCTCAAGAAGTGGTTGCTAATCACTAACAGATGAAAATAACACGGTCACACAATAAGACCCAAATTCACAGATTTTCAACGGAATCTGAAGGTTTAGTTGCTTAAAAAAAAAAAATAAAAAAAAAGAACACCCAAAACCCACACTGATAACTGCAAAGGCCATTTCTATTTAAATATCACCTAACTGGCTAAAAATGAAGATTGGGGGGGGGGGAAATAAAGAGAGAAAAAAAAAAGAGAGAAAAAAAAAGGGGGGGCCCAACATTTTGTACTAATCACACCAATGCTGTGAGGCGGCCTGGGTGCCAATAGGAAAGGGCCCGGCAGAGATGACTCCTGGCATCACCCGTTCCTCCTACGTGACTTGCCAGCGTCCCCGCCAGTCCCGGGGAGCCCCAGCGCACTCCAGCCCCGCTGCCGCTGCCCTGTCACGAAATCTGCCCGCTCAGCAAACGCGCTCCATTTTCCTGCGAACTCAGTGTCAGCTCTGCTACAGCCCTTGCTAACAGAGTTACTTCTGAGCAACAGCAGGCTGAACTTCAAGAAAGAAAAAGGCACTTTTCTTGCAACTCCCTCCTCCCCCTTTTCCCCGATGTAGAGGGCTCCAGTCCCAAGGGCAAAGGCCCCCTCGGCCCTAACGGGGAAGGCTCCCGGGGCATCCCCGGCTCCCGGCCGACATCTCCGGCTGCTCTCCCGCCGCACCGAGCCGAGTTACGGGGCGCTCCCCCACCGCGTCCTCCCCTTCCATCAGGCACCACCGCCGCGATGGCAAGTGTTTACGTTTAAAAAATACATATATACCGAGCCCTGATCTAAAGGGAAGACGGAAAACTCCGCCCCTCTCCCTTTCCCGACTCCCTCGGAAAGGCGATAGAAGCAGGGCAGAAATATCTGACCGCTCGGCGCCCCTTTTTTAAGAGGGGGAGGGGACGGGAGAGGAGAGGGGAAAAAAAGATAGGGGGAAAGGGGAAACTAGAAGGAAAATAAAGGGTCAGGAAGCCCCGCGGGACACGCCGGGCAGCAGTCCCGGCCGAAACGGGGAGGCTGCCGGGAGGGCGGCTCGTCCGCGCCGGGCCCGGCCAGGAGGGACCGCGCGGGGAGGCCGGGCCGGGCGGGAGCGGCAGGCGAGCGGGGAGTCCCGCCGGGAGGAAGCGGGGAAGGGAGGGGAAAGCGCGGACCGCCGGTGGGAGAGGGCACTCACGTAGCGTTTCAACTTCTTCTCCGGTGGGGACTTTCGGAGCCAGCCCGAACAGACCACCTCCCCGCCGCTCATGGCTGGGCCGCCTGCCCGTCGGGGCAGCCCCTCTCCTCCTCCGACAGCGGCAGCGCCCGGGCCGGCCCGAGGGAGCCCCGAGACGCGGTGGCAGCGCTGCGCCCGCTCCGGCCTCCCGGAGCTGCGGGGCGAGGGAAGGGGAAGGACGGGGCAGCGGTGTGTGTGTGTCTGTCTCTCACGCACAACAACCAGCGGAGCGGCGAGCGGGGCAGAGGCGGGAGGTTCCCCGCTTTCCTCCTCGCCGCCGCCGAGTCACACCAACATCGGGAGAGACGACAGGGGCGGCCGCCGCCCCGCCGCAACTTCGGCTCCGGGCGTCCCAGGGCAGGATCCAGCAGCCGCCCCGCCTCGGTGGCACCGCCCCCCGCGCCGCCGGGACCCTCCCGCCGGGAAAGGGCCGCGGGGGGCTTCCCCTCCCCTTGCCCCGCTGCCGGGCCGAGCTCAGCGCCGGCCGCCGCGGCCGCCCGGGCTCGCTCCTTCCCCTTCCTCCTCCCCCTGCGCCGGGAGGAGGGGATCGCCCAGCGCTCCTGCCTCCTTCCCCTTCACCTCCGGGGGGAGGGAAGGCGAGGGGCGGCCGCGGCTCAATCTCACCCCGGGGCTGGGGCTGGAGCCGGGTCTTCTCCCCCTCGGCAAGCGTGGGAGGGGTTTACCGTGCTATTCACCGCGTCCTACCCCTTGGCGCCCCCAGCCCACTTTCCCCCCCAGCTCCGGCCCAGCCCAGCGGCAGCGGCACCTCCCCGGCCCGGCCCATCTGCCCCCGCCCCCCGCGCCGCCCCGAGCGGAGCAGCCGCGGCGCTGCGGCTCCCCCCCGAAACTCCGCCGGAGCCTTTCCAAACAACAAGGGCCGGGAGGGAGAGGGGAAGGGACGGGGCCTCCCAGAGGGATCCTGGGAGCTGTAGTCGGCGGGCGGCGGGGACTGCGGCGGCGCGGGCGGCGGGGGCAGGGAGGGGCCGGGCCGGGGCCGCCGCGGGCCGGCGGAAGGGACGGGGGAGCGTGGGACCGCGACCCGCCGCGTTAAAGAGACCCGCAGAGGTTGTGTGCGGTGCGGTTGGTTTTGGTACTGAGGGGGCTGCTGTCTGAGTAACAGAATCGCGGCTGGAATGGTGATTCCTTGAGACCCGCCGCAGAATCCGCTCATGAGAGATGGGGGAAAAAACAAACAAAAAAAAAACAACCCAAAAAACTCCTAGGCTACATTAAAAACAACTCCGCAAAAGTAAAGTCCTCTTGGTGAGTCTGAAACTGCCTTAGGGGAAAAAATACAAATACAGAAGTTGAGGTATGAGCGCAGAAGCGCGAGGTGCCAGAGCCGTCCTTCCCGGAACCGGTCCCCGCACCGCGGGTAACGAAACGGCGCTTCCCTGCCGAGCGGCTGCCCTCGGGGGTCGGCCGGGATGGATTCAGCAGGCTGGAAGAGCCGGAGGGATTTAAAATCTCGACGGGAATAACGAGCGCGCCGCTTCACACGTCCCCCCTTCCCCAGCCCCTCGGCGCCACAGCAGCGCTCCCGGACAGACCAGCCACAGGCAGCAACAACAAAAGCCTAAGATAAACAGTAATCAAGTTTCAGTAATAATCAAGTTTCGACTGTCCGTGCCTGCTTATCAATCATTTCTGATAGTATTATATTTCAGTGGCGCCTCGGCGGGTTGCGCGGCCCCAGCTGCCCATCCCCGGGCAGCAGCCCCCGGTGCCGGGGCGGGTGTGGGGCGGCCCCGGGCCGGTCCCGGTGCCGGGGCGGGTGTGGGGCGGCCCCGGGTCGGTCCCGGTGCCGGGGCGGGTGTGGGGCGGCCCCGGGCCGGTCCCGCCGGCGGCTGCAGCTCCCGCGGCCCTGCCGGGAGCGGCGGGGATCGCCCTTCGCAGGCACAGCCCGTGTTCCCTGCTGGCTGCCGGCTGGAAGGTGCCTTCGGGGCAGAGCTCTCCAGTCTGTCCACGCACAAATAAATACACCTCCACCCGCACCCCGACAAAAATAAATGAAGGAAGAAAAAGAAAAAAGAAAAAAAAGGAAAAAAATGAAAGGAAAAAGAAAAAAAAATAAAATAAAGGAAGAGTGATATTCAGAGCAATCCTAAACACTATTCAGTTAAAAGGGAAAGACACAACCATTCAGCACCTCTGCTGCTGGTCCTGTCTCGTCCACTCTGCCAGAAAATATTTCCAAATACATACATATATATATATTTACTTACTTACATACATTGATACACACACATATATATAAACACGTATTATTATTTTTTTACAGATTACTTAACTGCAGGCTTCTGGCATGGGTGCGGTGTGCCAGTTGTTAGCACCGGTGCTCTTCCACTTCAGAGAAATAGTCCCCCTAGTGTGCCGCTACTGGAGGGAGCACGGCGGGAACAGATTCATCAAGGTATATTGCATTAAAAAATTACACAGCAGAGACTGTAGCGTTTTAGCAGGAGGGCTTGCAGAAATCGCAGGAGAAGTAAAGGTGAAAGCTTAGCGATATTGGAATCAGTGCATCAATTTCACCATAAATCTTTTCACAGTAAGTTCCATTAATTCTTGAAGCATAACGCATGTAAAGCACTAGTGAGCTGTAAAAGATCATCAAAGAACAAGTTACTTTGCGAAATGCATTTGAAAAAAAGAAAGATGGTGAATGCTGTCCTTGATCAATTTTTAAAGTGCACAAATCCTAGCAGCCTAACCATCCTCACATACATTCCTGCATATCATCGTGTCAGCTGCCTCAGTGGGGCTATTGGAAAGAGGAAGAAGTTATGTGATGCAAGCAGATGGTAAGCATGGGCTCAAATTGTGCTGCTAGGTTTAGATTTCAAGCTGGGTTTCAGTATGGCTCTTTTATTTAAACTACTAATGCAATTGTTTAAGAATCTCGACATTTGAGATTATCCAAGTGTCAGGTAAGACCACAAAATTTTCCAGTTTCCTTAACAAACCAGGAGTCACTTTAGTATAAACAAGACAAGAACATGTAGAATCAGTGTGAATTTACTAAAACTCCCATTGGCATTAGGGTGTTGTAGTATGATCCAATGGTTCATTTAAATCCCATTAATTAACCCATTTCTTGAGGGCTAATCAAAGACACCCAGAGCCTTTTGGCTTGAGGAGATTCTATGGAAGCACCAACCAAACAAGTTATCTGGTCCAAAGACAAAAAATTGCCCCTCAGGTCAAATTTCAAAATATTAGATTTGTATTTTTTAACACTCTGAAACCAGTATTAGTCTGGAGTCCAGCATTAGTTTTCATATATTTGTCGCATATTTGTTTGTCAATTTACTTTCTTGAAAACAGCTGTCCAGAGACAAATTCTGTATGTGAGTTTCATCCCTACTGTATAACCATAAATTGTAGGTCAGGGAAAAGGAGTTCATGTCAAGAACAGCGATAAGTAATAAAAACTGCCTTTTAGATGAAACTTTTTTGCTGAGCCTAATCACAAGCTCCAACATTGGATATAAAATATTTTATTGCATTATTGAAGTAAACATAATGCAGCAGGAAAGATTTCCAAATGACTAGTTGAGCTGTCTGATGGACTGCTTGCCTTTCTTGTCATGGCCATGGATTTTGTTTTCTGCTCTCAACCGTTTGAGTTACCCATTCACCACCAGCACTTTCACTAATCATCTCAACAGTGGGTCACCTGTAGCTGTACTCCTCTTCCCAAGTAAGTGGACAACTAGCAAAACCAAGAATATTAATATTGTGGGTTTCTGTGCAGAACCAGCAATGCTCCACAGTTCTTAATTTAGATATCCTGTATTAGCATAAACCAAAGCAATTAAGAACACTAATGAAATGCATAAGCGGCACAATATTTCAGTCTGACTCTTAACATCTGCATATTTATAGCTGTAAAACTGTATAGGAAAAGAGTTTAGTGGGCACAACTGAAACAATTATGCCAGCCAGTTTCCCCATGCAGAAAAATCCTTAAACTCCACTAAATTAGGGTAGGGGATAATTTCCTGAAATCAGCATAGAAGTTGCAAAGACCTCTGTCAGGAATGAATGTTTCAACAAATTCTCCTGCTATGGTTTTGTTCTGGAAGTTCCAACATTAAGCATGCTCCATTTTGAGGTTCTCCTGCCACATGTCTTGTGCATGGAATTTCTGACTACCCCCAGGTCAGTCGCTGCTTGCAGGACTGCTGTACCCCTGCGTCAGGACACGACCACCCTCTCCCCTCGCTTTGTCCCCGCAGGTTATTTCTGTACAAGCGTGCAGTTACTCAGGAAGCTCAGAGGATAAAGGTCCTTTGAGCTCGATTAATTACACTATGGAGGTCTTTTGTCTTTGTGTACAAGGCCAGTCCTGGAGGAAAAAGGATTTTCTTTGCCTTGCCAGTGCATCAGTGATGGCCGAAAAAGCTGCAGAGTTCTCATTGTACCCGCTAGGATCCATCTCACTCTTTTGCATGGCAAACAGTTGGTGTTCATGAGGAACTGCCACCATATTTTTCAAGCAAGGGTCCCTTGCCTTTAATCCCCCTTTTTTTTTTGTTTTGTTTTTGTTTTTGTTTTGTTTTTTACTAGCAGCAAGAAAACAATAAACAGCCCTCAGCCGTTTTGCAGCCAGTCGGATTACTGAGGGCTTTCCCCCCCATTTTTAAAAAGGAGGGTGCAATTGGCAGCTGCTGGTAGCCAAGAAGAGGATGTGCCCAGCAAAGCAGTTTAGAGAAGGGAGGTTAGGAGGGATCCATCCTCACTGCCTACAGCACCAAAACCACCCTTGTGCATGTTGCCATTTCTGCATCCCATATAGCTGTTGCTCTCCAAAAAACAGCACCTGTTTTGTGATCGGATACCATGACACAGGACAACAAAAAGCTGAGTAACATACACTCTGACCAGGTGGCAGCATGCCCTGCTATGTGTCAACCACATGCACAGTCATGGTGCTTGTGCCACCTTCCAGTTCATTGTGGCTTGTATTTC
The DNA here is from genome assembly GCF_020740795.1 of Apus apus. NCBI lineage: Eukaryota > Metazoa > Chordata > Aves > Apodiformes > Apodidae > Apus > Apus apus. Next base: position 55,613,825 of record NC_067285.1, on the reverse strand, counting down.
CAAGCACAAGCCATATTGCAGGAGAATTTAAGAACAGAGCATGCTTAATGTTGTTTTAACTTTCAGAACAAAACCACAACAGGCAAAGTAGCTGAAACATTCTGCTCCTCTGACAGTGTTTTTGTCTTACCTACCACCTTCCTTCCATGAGCATGTGCCACACACCTTGATCCCTCCACTGACTTCCTCTTCTTTTGTGAGTGCATTCCAAAGCATTTTAAACAGGTTCTCCAAAATTTTGGAGTAGACTACTTATATATTTTGCCAGATAAAGTAGGTCATGTGAAAATCCATTTGCCTCTGGTTTGCCTGCCAAGCCGCCTTGACAAAGGAAACAGGAGCTGATAGAAGAGGAGATTAAATTAATATGGGCTTGTTTTTAAAAATAGAAATGACGCTAATTTCTCATGCAAATAGCTTAGAAATTCTGGACTCATATAATAAGACACTGTTCACAACAGCTCCCAACTTTACAGTAAAGAATGGAAACCTATGCATTCCCCTGTGTTGCAATCACAGTTAACCATAGCTCCTGACAGAGATCCATAAACACTTCTATGCCCTGGGCTGACATTTGAAAACAAAATTTGTTCTTCATTATGACACAAGAGACTTGATACTAATAAGACTAATAAAAAACCTAATCAAATAAGTAAACAAAAAATAATTTAAAAATCTGTATATCAAATTATATGCCCAAACTTCTTTAGGTATTTGCACAACAATGAATCAGTGCAAAAAGATTCTTTTAAGCTTGAAAAAACTTGCATTGAGACACTTGTTTTCATCAGGTATTTCCCTTTTGGTTGCTGAAATATTCCCAGGTAAATTTGATCTACAGTTTTGGTTACTTTGAGGATGACATCTGCTTCTTTCAGATTGCAGCTACTTAGATTATTTGGCAAAGAGACTGAGGGAAGTAATACAAACCAGACATAATTAAATGAGATCACTGTATGGTCACACACTTTAGGGTTGCTTACTGGTTGTTAAGCTACCTCTTGTCTTTTCTCTTTATTATTCCTTTTCATATTGATGTAGGCAAATAAAGGCAAGGTTATACTGCAGAGTTCATACAAAAAAGGACCAGTTTTCACTTCTGCATTGGTGTAATACATTGAGATTTCTATTGTGATTTTTTCCCACTTCTGGAATGGAAATTCACTGGTAAATGTTTGTCCTTTAGTTTTGTTATGTTGTTGTGTTTTTTTTTGCCATGGGATCAGTTTACTACTTTACTTCATGCAAGGGAATTTCCCTTTTCTTTCTAGACTAGGCAAGGAAGAAGGAGAGGTCTGGCTGGTTGGCCAGCCATGCAGAAATTTCCTCAGGTCTGTACTGTTCAAAAATGAATCAGCAAGATTTTCCCTCCAGAAGGACAATACCTTTGCACCTACCCTCATGCACTGAAAACAGGACTTTTTTCTATTGTAGGTAGTGTAAGTTCAGCACAATGGAAACTTAATAGTTCAGACATGCTTGGTTTGGTCTTGTAATAGAAATAAGAATTAGTGTATAGATGACCATGTTTTCAGGAAAAAAATTAATGCATAATCATACAAGAGACCAATACTCCAATGCTATGCACAGTCAAGAAAGGATCACCCAGGCTGTTTTGCTGAGCATGGTTTGTCCTCCAAAAACACAAGGTAGAAGATGCAGTGAAGACCTCCCAAAAGATAACTTGATTGCAATGTAGGGAGCAAGTAAAGGCTAAGGGCAGCAAATAGGAGGACATTGCAGGCTGGTCGTGTCTGTCACAGTGTAAAAAAAGAAAGCTCACATCGGAGAATATTTTGGTTAGAGAGCATTTTCATACAATACAGCTGTTTCAGTAATTCACTTTACAAGCTCATATCAGGGAATATTTTCATTAGAGAGCCTTTTCATACAGCAATTTAAATAATACAGCTTGCAATGCAAGTATAATAGTAAATTATGTCAACTAGATATTCTGATTTTTTTACCTTTCTTTGTTTGAATCTCCACACTTAAGCAGATTCCTTGCAACTCGTGTGTTGAAAATCAAGTAGGGAAATCGAAAGATTACCTAGAAATATCTGAAGAAAGAAGGAAGAAATGTCTGAATGCCAGGCAGGGTTAAGATGTGTTTAGCTGAAGCTCCTGTCTTCCCCTAACATATTAATCCAAGAACTACTCTGCAGTGGCCCTGAATCTAAATTATTAAAATAATTTAAATAAAAAATTAAAGCTACCAGATGTCTTGGAATATTTTTTGTACCCAGTGGAAACATACAGTCAAAACCAGGGAAATTAGGCAGTAGAAAAAATAATAAATAATGCTTTTGAGGAGAGTTCCATCTAAGGAACATACAAATGGCTATGAACATTGCAAAAAAGGATCTACCATCAGGAGACAGAGGAAATTAAAGAAGGTGCCTTTCTAACATATCCTCAGACTACAGGGTGACTCATTAGGACCCAAACTCACACCATTTGTTTGCAGAGAAATTAGCACCACTACACATTATCTTCTCTGCAGACTTCAGGATACTTCCATCAGAAAGGTTTAGCCCTCATTCTAAGCAGTTGCTTTCCAGATGGCTGTATTTACTTATCTTTTTGAGGATGATCTTTTGAGGTCCCTTTCAACCCCTAAGATTCTGTGATCTTTTATCTTACTGAAAGAATAAGAAATGTAAGCCTTTTATGTATGACACTAACACTTGCTGCTGGAGTAGGGGCAGTTTCAGGGATAGTCCTGACACTTGCCTGCAGCATCAGCCCAAGGAGAGTCCCACCATGTTAAGCCAACTAGCAGTGCGAGTCATCTTGCTGAGATTCATCTCACTGCAGTCACCTCTGGTGTGGTGGTTTCCATACGCACTACTCATCTACACCTACTTTGTAGTCAGGGGCAAGTTATAGGCAACTAGGACACATTTAATCTCTTCAAAAGGCAGATGTACAAATTGATTAGGTGAATTGTGCCCTTGAAGTGCTTGTTTATCTTCATAGACTATAAACAAGAGTCTAGACAACTAGCTCAGAGGTAGACAGCCAGGCTTGTCACATATAAAGTCAGTACGATGAAACCTTAGCATGTGAGAAAGAAAAGCAACCATATTCTTGGGGGTGAGTGCCAGTCCTGAATGGGGATTCTATTTGTTTGTTTGTTTGTTTCAGTGAAGTGTTTTTGAGAATTTTGAAAATCCTCAGCCTATATTGATAGCAGGGATAGGAGGTCTGATGAATTTTAAAATTGGATTAAAAGAGCTGAGAGCCAGAGTCAAACACTTTGCACTGAAGTCAGGACAGTTTCATCCAGGCAGAGCACACAGGATAGACATAGTCTTTCTGTGTTTTTTTTCTAAAACCTTTAGTGCTTTGGCTTGAGACTTCCAGAGACTGAAGCTAAGGAGATATAAATGTGTTTCTACCATTATTATTTTTTTTTCAACCTCTATTATACTATCTAGGATCACTATTCCATTAAAAAAAAAAAATTAAAAAAAAAATGAAGCAGGTGTGCTTCTGTCTTTCCAAACACAGGAACATGTTTATTTTTTTATTTGCAAGATTTGAATTATTTTATTTTGTTTTATTTTAAGAGTTTTCACACCGGATTCTAACTCCACCAGATAATATTTTTCATAGATCTGAACACTTTCAGGCTCAATCTTGTATTTTCTGACAAGAATTATTATCTCATCAGGAGTACACTGTAATGGAGTAAAGCAGGGTGTCTCAGCTAAGTGAGTGGAACATAAGATGTTGCCTGAGCTTCCATTACGTCTTCCAAATGTTTTTCTACTCCTCAAACCAGAACAAAAAAAACCAGATTTGAGCTGGCAGGTTAGACATGTAGTGCCACTGTCAGGGGGAGAGAAATACACCTGGCCCTGAGATTACACAGTTTCAAAAACAAAATCATGTGAGAGAAACAGGACAGCAGGAGGACAGTGGAATCATAGCTGCTTTTTTGGGATGTCTTGTGCCAAGTCCAGAAAAAATGGGAGGAAGGGAGAACTACATGTAGTTTTAAAAGCAGCATCAATGATCAGGTTCACATTTTAGGGAGGCTGTTGCTTTTCTCTTGCATTATGTCCACCCCTTCTGGAGGACAATCAGACTTGTCAGTCACACATAATGAGATGAACCTTAGGGACAGTGGAGAGAAAAGTTTGAGACAGGTATGGACTCATTCTTGCCAAACTGCAAAATTCAGATAAAAACTGAGGAACTCAGTAAAGGTAATGAAGATAAAAATTCTTTCCTCCTTCTCCTCATCACAAATTGGTGCCTCTGACATATTTGAGGTGGAGCGACAGTGTTAAGAGGCTTTGTCCCTTCGGCAGCTCCTCAGCTCTGTAGCAGAAATGCCACATTCCCATTGCTTCCTCCAGGCACAAACAAATATCTTAATTAAAAAAAAAAAAAAAAAAAAAAAAAGGATGGAAAATATTTTCTAAATTACAGGTGAATAGATAAAATTGTCTACTTGTATTTAAAAGCAAAAAAATTAAGTTCCCTAAAAATCACTCTGTCCCTCCACCTGCCACTGTCTCCTTGAGGGTAACAATATCCCAGTTCACTGGTTAGGCCACCACCTTTTCCACAAGGTCATCCAAGGTGCTCAGCCACACAACTCTCCTATTGGTATGTGAACAGTCACGGTGAACAATTCTCTAGCAAGCCACAGTTAGCAAAACACATGAATTACGCTGTTCACAGAAAACTTATGATCAGGTGAAAGAGCTACATTTGACCCTAGAATAAGTATGTTCAACTTATTGATTCATCTACCTCTACTGGATAATATTAGATAGTATTTTAAAGGATTTAATGTCACATTTTTTTCCAAAGTATAAACCTTGTGCTCATCTGTAAGCTGTGCATATTTACTGTGGGCTTTCACAGATAGCCCTTTGTGATTTTTGAGGTGTAAGCCTCTAGTAAAGGCTTTGATATTTCAGGAACAAAATACTTATTTTTATAGATCAGGTATCATCAAGGTCTTTCATCACATGCATTGTATATTTCACAGTGTTCCTCTGGTGTTTTTTTCCTGAGGAAAACAAAACAACCAAAACAAACAAACAAAAAAAGACCCAGCTTATAGAGTTTGGATATTTAAAAGAGAATTAAAAAAATAATGTTACTAACTAGCCATTAACAGGGTTTTTTTAAAAGGGTAGTACCTACTACAATTCTCTTTTAAATGTTCAATTTTTTTTTTATGCTTCCTCTTCCCAGTGTTTTTAGATTGCTTGAAAGCTTCCTCTGGGTGTTCCTGTTCCTCTGGAAGCTGGATGTGTTGGCAACGTTTCCTTTATATGTGCAAGAAATCAGTGATCCAAAAAAAATCTTCATGGAAAACAGAAGGATGCAAACAGAAAAACACAGGCTAACCTGTGGTTAACTCACCTGCTCAGAGCATGGGAAGATGGAGTGAACTGGGGGGCTGCTATGACTTCATCAAAATAGTGCAAACCATCAGCTCAGGACTGGTCTGTAGATAGCTGGAGTTTTAGACAGATTCACAGCAAGTCAACCCTTCCTATGCCAGGTTCTACACCAGTCTCAGAGACTGCCAGCAAATAAAAGCAGATAATGTGGCCAGACATTACTGAATTACTTCTTCAGTTTAATCACGTTTCCTCCACTGTGCTGCTGCTCAACACTGTAGGAAAAAGGAGAGAAGGAAGAAATAGCTCTTTTTTGAACCAGTAGCACCCCAAGAGGGAGAAGCTTACCCATAAAGGGGAACAGCTCCCCCAGAACTCCATATGAAGTATGCTGAACTGAACATAAGATTTAAGACCCAGCATTGCACTCTACCCAGTGGGTAATTTCACAGAGTGTCTGGCAAAGCACTGACTTTTTTTTCTTCAAAGAGTACATTGCTGAATAAAACCGGCTGTTGTGCTTGCTGCTCCTTAACATTTCTAATGTGTTACTTTTCTAAACAGAGGCAGCACAGGGCTTTTCAGTAATGTAGACAAACTCAAGTTTTGCCTTCCCAAAGATAGGACAAAAGTGACTTGGATTGTCTTCATCCTCAGCAGCAGCAATCTCCAGTTTAGCAGGAAAGCTGGACTGCACACCCAGAATGAGGATGGTTGAGTGGGAAGGCTCAACAGGAAGTTTCAGGAAGGTGAGGAACATTGCTGTGTATGGGAAGGGACTCTCTCTCTCCTGGCTAAGAAAGTTTTCCATCTCATTGCAGGGACTGAAAGCCAAGGTAGATGTCAAGGGAAACAATCTGCAGTTCACTGATCAGGCTATTACCTTCTTGCAAAGTCTATGTCATGCAGCATGGTAAGAAGTAAAACTTGCTTACTAGATCAGCCATGATTCCAGCACTGGGTGTTGGATGGAGAGGGTGTGTGACAGGGTGCTTATGACCCTGTCAATAGGTTATGCCTTACCAGGGCTACAGTGAGTGCTGCCCCTTCACTACCTCCCCTCTGGAGATGAAGAGAGAGGTTTCACTCTTCTTTCATACAACTTCACCCTCTCGCTATGGGAGAGCAGTGTTGTGAGCAGTGGGAGGATGGAGGGGCCAGGCATGTCGGGTCAGCCAAGAACTGATAAAAGGAGGCAGCAGGGTTTGATCCTGGCATACAAAGATGGAGGGCTAAGACTCCTCTAACGTGTCCTGATTTGAGCCAGGATGAAGCCAATTTTTATATTTTCGTATGAATTATAACTACAGGCTCCCATAAAACAGGTTTATGAAATGTGAACTGTTTCTGACTAATGTCAAAGTCTGCAATGGCTTATTTCCATTAGTTGCAACATCTTGTAATCTCAGTAAGAACACAATGACTTAAATATGTAATAAGAACAAAGTATGAAAGAATGAAAGAAAAAGATTTAAGAGTCCATTGATATTTGTGGGCAACAGTGATTTTGCTTTAATTTTATTCTGTAGCAATCTAGATTCAGAAAACCACACTGCAGGCAATTAAGGAAAATATATTTACTATAGGACACGTGGATGATGTTATTACTTAAGCAAAGACAACAACAAGGTAAAAACAAAAGGTAAAAAGGTAAGAACTAAAAATGAAAAGTAAGGATGGGGGAAGTACAGAGCTGCAATCTGAAGGAGAGAGCAGTGCCTGTATTGTCCATGGGGCTTTTTTCTGCCTTTGATTGTAAATTGATTGAGGCAGGAAGTGATTTTTTGCTCTGTGTTGAGATCTAACTCCAGGACTTCTCAGGCTTTTAAAGCTACTCTCATTCTTGCCAGGGCAACAGGAAGGGTGTTAGGATGAACTGTGGGGAAGGGTCCTGGAGGCTTGTCATCCCTACACCTCCTTGCAGATGCAAGATTAGGGGACAGTGTCAGAGGCTCTTGTGCTTCAACTTCTTTCTGACTCAGAGCAGGAATTTAGTATGAGAGTGGTGCTCTTTATGATGTTACAGAGATCTGGTAGAGAGAAAATATGCTATAAAACCATGTCTGTTTTGCATCCAGGTCAGCCTCCTGCTGAAAGCAACTGCCAAGTTTTCCCATGTCTTTTCTCACATTGCCTGGGTTTGTCCAGCTCAGTAGAGAGTCAGTCCTTCTTGCTACCAGCATGCAAACAATAATCAATAACAATGTGGCCTTTGATTTAGAAATGCTCAGAATAGCAATGTTTTGGGAAAAACCTCAGCCAACATGTAAAAATAAGACCTAGTGCTACAGGTCAGCTTTGTTGACTTTAAGAGTGTTATTGAATCTCGCATTTGACCTTTCCAAATGAAAGATTTACTTCAAGCACACAGATACAGGCTGCTCTGTCACACTTCTCCAGATGGGCAGACTTTGACCGGTCTGAAATGAGCTATTTTTGGGGAACACGAGGTGCCTTGAAGGGCTGGGGCACTGAACATGTGCCTAGTAAAGAGCATGCACTCAGGCCCAGTTGTACCAGTGGCAGGTGTTAACTTGTGCCAGCTTCATATATGCCTAAATAACTGAAAGAGGTGCACTTGCAAGTACAGGTATTTATTCTACATAACACACTACAGAATACTCAAGTGCAAGGGGACATTATGATTTATACAATCAAAACACTAAAAAGTTCATGTGCGGCTATAAATCTGCTCTTACATGACCATACATCTGTACTGCTGTTTCCACAAAGCCCCTGCCAAAATCTCAGCGTAAAAAAAGAAATCTCCGGCAATTTGCTGAAGCCAGTGGGAATTGAGGTGATTTTGTGCTGCACTAAACTGAAGGAGGAAAGTGCTTGACATGTTCCTCAAAGCTGCATAAAAAGAAAGTGTAAATTTAAGTGAGACCACATTATGGTGCAAAGTTAGTATTTGATCTAAACAAGCTGTAACTCAGCGTTTAAAAAGTGCAATCTCCTAAGTTTCTCTGAGGGAAAACAGCAAAATGAGAAACATGCTGTGCTTGCTGTTTCCTAGTCAAAGTGCCTAGACAGCACCAGAGATGGGGAAGTGAAATTGCTTGGGGTAGATGTATCATACACTAGAAATGCTGTAGAACATGGTTGAAATGTCTGGGATTGCATTCATCCACTTAGACTCCTAGTTGCTGCCCCCTCTACCTGAGTCTATTTTGGGGATTTAGACAGACTCTGTGTGGTGGCATAGGCCTCATCTGAGTGCTTTTTATGGGGATGCATTTCATCCCAGTTGCATAACTGTCAACAGCTGCAGTCCATAACAAATGTCGTATATGACAGTTTGTTAAATGGACCTGTCTCAATTGCTGCAGTGCAACTGGCATGGAAAAGGTGGAAAGCACAGTAACTGGGAAGCAGCAAGACACCATTTAATGCTTCAATTGCTGCATATATCTTTTCTGTGTGAGATGAAAATGTTTTTCGCTTTAAGGCAGTATATATACGCTGACAGGAATTCAGTTTAAACAGGAGATGCCACTGGTAAGTGGCCACAGACACAGGCTCACACCACACTGTGATCTAGCTTTTTGGAATTTCTGACCTTCAGCTTCAGAAACACGGGCTTGGTAAGATAAGAAGTGCAGCTCTCCTAGGTTACCCACAGATAGGGAAGTGATAAACACTAAGTAGTCTGGCATTCCTTTCTGCAGAGCGCAGGGCTGTGCTTACGTATGATATCATTACAGCGCAACTCCTCATGCCTGCAGTTTTCATACACCATCATCAACTGGGGCATTTCTCCCACATCAGGAAAGCCCCCATGTCATGGGAATCGGCAACATAACTTTGGCAAAACAACACAGTTTAGAATGTCAGCAGCTTTCTAAGAGACCCAGTAAAGTGAATATCACTTTGATTTCTAAGTCATTGCAATTGTATGGAACACCACCAAGGTGCATGTGTGAGGATATCCGTAACTATATTCCTGTCATCTTCCAGAGCGTTGCAGAAGGCACTTTGCCATGCATAATCACCTGGGCTTAAAAACATTTTCAGTATCAGCAGATACAACAAGCTTAGAAGTCTGAAATAACCCATAGTGTTTATTTATGTTTTTCTCACACACTGAAACAATTAATCAAGTTTTTGCAAAGACATCAAGACCTGCAACTTGTGGGAGGGGAGGTATATACCCCTGTCATGCCTGTCATGATGTCTTCTTGGTAATGGGAAATATACCACAGAGTAATCATAATTGTAATTGTGCACAATATCAAATGATACTTAAATGATTCAGTGCTAGTACCATTGCAGCACGTCAGTCCTAACAGTAGTAGCTTTATGCATTGTTCTGCATTGGTTTTTATAATTTTTAGATCCCTCTGTACAAAAGTGAGGCAGTGGTAACTTACACATAGCCTCTCTCTGCTCATGCAGGGGTAATGGAGATCATGCTGCCATTGCATCCAAATTTCAGGACTCCTCCCTCATACCCACTGAATGCCCTGCACCCTGGAGTCCACTGTGCCATATAGGACCTAGGAGGCAAATTGATAAAAGAGGCTGGCCTGCCACACAGCGCTGTCTTCTGCAGAGGCTGTGGGCAGCTGGAGGTGCTTCAGAGCAGATTTTCACCACAGCTTTCACCCTAAGACAAAGTTTCACAGGATGGATCCATCAAGCCCAATCAGAACAGGAAGCAAAGGCAGACAGTCCCTTGCACAGCCTTTGCATTCCATGTTGTCCTAGTTGTACCATGAGCAATACCATAATAGCTTTTGATTTAGTATCATCACAGACTCAGGTATCTGTCATCGCTAATTTTCCCAAATGGTAAGGCAAGCCTGAAGTGCTGCTCAACATTATCTCATTAACTACAATCTTTAAAGATAGCAGTAAGCTGTATAACATGACATGTATTAAGTCATTCTATTGTGGTATATGCTATAGAGTGTTTACGGACTGAGGCTCATACTGACTTTGAGTCTCATCAACTCTTCTTCTTCTTTGCAAGAAATACTATGTCTGCTTTGTTTGAATGAATTATACATTGGCAGAGTGGATGGTAACACTCTCTAGCTCTCTCCGTATGAAAAATTACCACTGTTAATCAGACACTGTTTCACCAGCAGAAGGCTTAAAAATTAATACCCTTATTACCACTGATGGCACAGTCTTTGGTATGCATGCTGGCAATGCATTTACACACATTGGTGGAGGGTTTCACAAGCGAAGGCTCAAATTTGAAGAAAACACCAGAGGAGAAACATCTTCTTTGAGGAAACAGACAGCTCTAGGAAGATGCATATCTGTCCTCTGAACTCTGGAGTGAACAAAACATAAACATGAGGACATCCAGGGGCCAAGATCTCCAGGGCAAAAGGAGATTCCAGTTGCACCTTCCTTTAGCTGTGGCTATTCCTTCCACTTGCAATGGGGAAGGAGCAGGGCTAGGGAGAGCCATCTGACCTAGCTTCCACTGAAGGAGTTGCCTCCACCTGCAGGCAAAATTTCACCTTGTTTTACACCAATGCAGTGGCAGTGAAGCCAATTTGGACTCACTACCTAAACTCACTATTTTCGCAACTTGGATTCACCATCATTTGAACTGCAGGTAGCTCTGCAATGCCCTAGTTAGGGATGTGACCAGGCTTCCAGGCACAGGAATAATGGGAACAACAATAACACCTGCTGGACTAAAGTAGCATTTTGTTCTTGCTGTGCAAATGACATGTTTTCACCTTTTAGCCCCACCACATTTAGCAATACATGATGTATCAAGATTCAAGCTACGCTGGCCAGACATGTCCTCTCTTGGTATTTGTACCAGCCTACATACCAGGGCAGATGGGACCTCAATAACAAAGAGAATGACAGCAATAAGTAAGAACAACATTCTATAACTGGTTTTGGCTCCTGAACAACATGCAGGTTGTCTGTTTATACAGTGGTTTCCATCATTCACCTTGTATTGCATAGCTGGATTGCATCCCAGTCCTGTGAGAGGACAAGGCTGTGTTGTGCCCCCAGGACTGCACAGAAGCCACATGATGCTCCAGCCAGTCCCCTGGCTGGGAGACCAGAGTGATGGGACATGCCTGTTAGTGCACCTCCCTTGAACACAGATAAAGCATGAAGTGCTGTATCCATTAAATGGATGCATTGCTCTCTGCTAAAATGGATTGGCTCTTCTTTTCTCATTCAAGTCACTGGTTCTTTTATGTGAAATAAATCAGGATTGGGCTTTTTGGAATTGATGTAAAATAGCAAAAATCCAACTTAATATGAATTTTGCAATGATAATAACGTCATTAATGAATAAGCACTTCTATACCATTTTGGAGAACTGCCACCATTAGGAAGACTGCTTTCTTCAGAAGGAAGACTATTCACTAGGAAAGGAAAGGTCAAAGGCAATTATTTTGTCTAAATTATCATGACTATTTCTTTTGACAAGAACTAACAATTTCTGGCATGGTCCTTGAACCTAGCTTGAATAGCCTTATCATTGAGTGGTTGGACTGTAATTTTCTATCCTGAGTTTTAATTTTAGGTCAGCATAGGAAATGAAAAAATAATGCTGTCTTGTTTCTTCCTGAAATGTACTAGCTAGTATCTCAGGGCTTCCCAGTTCCTTTCTTCTCCTATTACAGTCTGGAGGAAGCTTTGGAAGACCTTATTTACTGCGAGGGGGAGAGTCTTTTTTCAGGCCCTTCTAACAAAGAAACCCCTCTTTAGTACAACAAAGTAATTAGCAAGAATTCCTGATGGAAGATCATTTGAGACTATCTCAGAGCACCTGTACTAGAGACCTTAATAGCAGCAATACATTCGGGAATTTCATTAATTATATGTGTTTACAACATACAACTGAAGAAGTAGCAATCCCTTTTAAAGCCCTACTTGACATTTCTCTGCTACTTAAATACTTGCCTCTCCTTTCAAAAATTGCTAAGTGGTAAGCTTTGTATGAGTTTTTTCAGTATGTTCTCCCCCTGTAAATTTACTGAAATGCAATGGACCATCTCCCCATTTAACCTGTGGAAGAGGAGTAGATTACTCTACCTCCTACCTCCAAGCTAACTTGAAGCCCAGCTGTACTTACGCAGAGCAGCCTCAGTCCTGTCCCTGCATTGCTACACTCTCACATGTCCCAGTGAGCAAAAAAGGGCATAGGAGATCACAGAGAAAGAGAATGTGCTGAGCCCTTAACGCTTCTGTGCATGACAGCAAGTGATGGCAGTGACAAGCAGTATTGTTGCAAAGAAAAATCTCAGCAGAAGATATTTTAATAGTATTAACAATAGTTTTTCACAGTCAATGTGAGATTCTGCAGAATTATCATAAAAAATTGTCAGGTGCAGTTTTCTTTTCCCAAAGTTTTTTTCCATTTCTGTCATCAGCTGTTTATACATGAATGCTTTGCTGTAGGAAGCCTTGGGAGGAAAGTAATGTTCAGCGACCTGTATGTTAGACAAAACCCAGAGCAGTGGTTTGCAACAATGCATTGCGTGAAACATCTCCTTTGGGATATGATACACTTTTTGACTCCTATTTCTTGATAAAAGGTGGGAAGAGACAGTACAGAGTCAGCTGAAGGAAGAGTTGTAAAGCAACCAATTACTTTGCCATTTGCTTTCCACCCCCCTCCTTCTGCTCCACATCCATATGCCCTGTGAAGGTGCACCTAACAACAACAGTAATAATAAAAAGAACAATAAATGGGAACTGCTTCACACACAAGCCTGTGAAATTATATAAAGAAAATTAAAGCTTTATAGGGCAGAAAAAAAACAAAGGCAGAATAAAAAGCAGATGGGAATGCAGTTAATGAAGAGGAATACGTTTTTGATATGGGAAGGCAGCCTTGCTAAATTTTGATCAAACATATCTGCCCTTTCAACAGAAACCAAAGTTAGGGTGTGAACCCTGAGGTAATGTGTTCATAATGAAAACATATTTTGCTTAGGTAGTTCCCAAAGGCTAAATATGATGACCACTGATAATCCTTTGCAATTTCTTCTGCACCTCTGATGTTGTTGCCCGTAAGAAACGTTCATAATAACATATTTGATAGTTTTAATTTCCACTAAGGAAACATAAAGTCATGTCATAGGTTTCTGAATTCACATGCATAGGGAAAGAGGAACTTTTCTGGGACAGGATTTATTTTCTGTTTCTTCCCCTGCACATGCAAGTCTAGCTGGTTCCAGTAATGAGCGTGGAGCTGGAAAACAGTGTTTGTTGCCTAATCTCATACTTCTGTGTTCTTAAACAGCTCATGCTTCCAGAGGCATATCAACAGGGGGACATCTGGGACCCTCAGCTTCCACTCTTTAAAAAGGTCTGAGGTTTCCTGGTGGCAGACTAAATCCTAAATTCCATATGGATCTGCAATTTCTCATTCAATTAGTCTCATTTTAGAATGCTTAAGTTAGCAAAACTAACTGGTTGGTTTATTTGCCTACTTTTTCATAGTAGAGGGGAAAGGAGGAAAGGGATGAAGGCACAGACAGACATTTTATTTTCCTTCTGTATGAGGGGAAAGGCTGGTAACTTAGAGTAGTTTCTCTTTATTGCTCTCACACACAAAGGGGCCAGGCTCAGTTTTACTCCCAGGGCAGAACCAATCACAGTAACAATTTACTGAAAAACATTATGAGATAAGATCCTTAAAGCTGACAGTCCTTGGTGTTCAGAAATAAATAAAATACATTTTAGTTCATGCAACAGCATGATCTAGACTGCTCTGGCTCCTCAAAAATACAAAAATAATAGGAGGCAGCTTCCCATCAGCCAGAGCAAAAGATACTTTATGCCTTTGGAGCTCAGTTCCAGACACCAGCACATTCCAGATTCTACTATTTTTTGGCCCATGTTATATGGTCTCTTTATTGCTTTAGTGAATCTACTGGCTGGATTAAATTCCCATATTTAAATCTGAGAGCAAAATGGACAAAGAGAAATCGAAGAAGAAACTGAGCAAAACATGACATGGAGGTGAAATCTTGTTTTCCACATAGAGGGCCAAATGTGAAGTCAGTGGAGTGACTTTGATTGTACAGTGGTGGAGCTGTAGGCAGGATTTGGCCCTTGAAGCCGTGGATTACTTGGTTTGGAAGAGAACACGTTCCATTGCAGCTTGGCTCTGCCAAAATATGACTTCTGGACATAGTCCCAACAAGACGGGAATTATTTCAAACAATAATTGCTTTGTTTGCATAGCATAGGATTTCACTCAGTTATAAATACATTTTTTAAATTAAATTTCCCTTGAAAAACAATGATTTAAGAAAAAAAAGTGGTTAGTTAAACTCAGAGTATTCTCAGTGAAATCTAGAGCTTGGGGAGGGGGCTCTTGGAAGCCCAAACCACTGTGTAGCTTTTGTCACGACCACAAAAATACAGTGTTTAATCTCAACCAGAGAGTAAGTTGGCCTCGTAGTTTCCTTTGCCTTTCCTGTAACAAGACAAAAAATTCACAGGCAGCAATGGTACATGGGTGGGGTTTTTTTAATCTCTCTCTCACCCCGCTCAGTGAGGACAGGCAAACCATGGCTTTCAAAACACTTCATCTGAGGACCACACACAGCCTGAGGTTAACACTGTTATTACTCTTTTGTCAGGCCTTTTTTGTCCACTCTGCCAAACAAATTGCTTGTTTCTTTATTAAATAGGATTCTTTTCCAGTAGCTGTCTCCTTTAACCTCAAAATAAACCCCTTCCCTAGAGGAGAATGATCAGCTGTGTTCTCTCATCCCTTTGGTGAAATGGCAGAGATGTTTCACCAAGAGAACTTTCAGAGTGTTCCCTGAACCCCCAACAGAAAAGGCAAGATTTTTCCTCTCATTTTGGGTCTGAAGAATAAGTATATGGTACTCAGGTTGAGATCTGGTTACTCCAACTTCTTTAACTCATTTCAATGGCAACTGACCCTTCAGAAAGTAAAACTCAACTCAAAATAAGACTTTTTCACAAACTATTAATTTCCTCTTAAATTAATAGCTATTTCTGAGATATAAGAAACTATCTAGAAAGCCTTTCTGCTTTCTGGGATTTTTCAAGGAATGAGCAGAATGGCTATGTGTTCGGAGCAGCTATCACTTAATGTATCTTTGGTTATTGTCAGCATTTCAAAGACTTCAGAAGGTTCCCTAAAATATCAACAGGACTATCATTATCTTCCCTCTTTCAGTTTTCACTTCACTACTCTTACATTCATACTGAGTCTCTTCATTCTCCTAGGGCTATGAAAAGAAATTCTGAATCCAGGGGTCCAACTTTCACTTTTTATTCTCAGTTCAGTAAATTCCTTTCAGGTGCAGTCTTTTCTTGAACCCTTCCCTTTGTCTCCCTCTTTTCTCTCATCAGTTTTGTTTTCTTAATTGCATATTAACCCCTCACTTGTTCACCTGCCCATTACATATCTGATTTCATCTTCACTCACTGCTTGTTGCCCTCATGATCAGCAGGTGCCTTATTTTCTGTCTCCACATCACATAGTGTTCCTGGCTGAGCTATGCCATGCCTTCCACTTAGGAAGTCCTGTTTGCTTTCATGCTGGCAGCAGAACACCCTCCAGAATGGTGTGGTATGGTAGTGGACCCCAGGTCTTACCCCTTCTCTGTCCCCATTCTCAGTAGCTCTGCCCAGAAGTACTAGAATCATAGAATCACTAAGGTTGGAAGGCACCTTAAAGATCATCAAGTTTCAGTCCCCCTGCCATGAGCAGGGAACCCTACCACTAGACCAGGTTGTACAAAATCCCATCCAACCAGGCCTTAAAAACCTCCAGGGATGGGGCATCAACAACTTCCCTGGGCAACCCATTCCAGTTCCTCACTACCCTTATAGTGAAGAATTTCTTTCTAATATTTAACCTAAATCTCCCCTCTCTTAGTTTAAAACCATTACCCGTTGTCCTATCACTATCTTCTCTGATGAAACCCCCCCCAAGCTTTCCTATAGGCCCCTTTCAAGTACTGGAAGGTGCCATAAGGTCTCGGCAGAGCCTTCTCTTCCCTATACATTACTAGGGGTAATAAATGCAGTCTTGATCTCATCAGATCGAGATCTGATTTCTGCTTTGGTTAACTGGCAGGTGACAGTTAAGTCTTTCCCTTCTGACTCACTCAGGGATTTGATTTCTTCAATCTGGAATTTTTACTATAAACAAAAGATAATTTTCTATTTTTCAGAGAGTATGCCATCCGGAAGAATGGTGTATTCCCAAGAAAGGCTACTTTTGCAGGAGGTTTTCCCCTGGAAAGTACAATCAACATGCTGAATTTGCTTGGAAATACCCTAATTAAATGCAAAGTAAGTAAATTTCTTTACTTATTCTGGTTAATTACACTGTGTTTTGAAGCCTGTTCTCTTCTTGGAAGGGGGGAAGCAAGGGTACCTGTGAAGAGAACCTGCTGGCTCTACAGCCACAGCAAGGGCCACCTTTGTCTTAGTCCTCCACCATTTCTCGCACTGTGTGTGTTCCTCACAGAACTAGAGTGTTTCTTGGGCATGCTGATCTGGGGACAGAGGGTGAAAGATTCAGCCCCTGGCTCCATAGGATGGAGATGGACAATTTAGCATCTCTGCCCCTACATCAGGGAAAAGATGGCTTCCAACATGGACCTGCAAGGGAATGGCAGAAGTTCACATCTCTGCTTCTCCTCTGGAGCAAGCAGACACATATAGGGCCTATGGAGACAGAGAAGTGTTTCTTGGCATACCTTAAACTAGTGTCACTCAGCACGTTCTACTAGAAACCCCATGAAATTAGCTAAACAGAGATTTCTGATGACTTTGAGTAATAGTCAGCACTTCGAACATACACAATTCAAAGTATACATAATTCCAGATGAGACCCATGTTTAAATAGTAAACCTCAGATAATGCGTATGTAGTAAAGGTGTTAGAACTTGGCATCTATGTTTTGCACTGGTGTGTGGCAGTGCACGGTTTATAAAATAAATTTTCCAGAGAAAAAAATAACAGGAAAATGTGGGTTTGTACTGTTAAAGTTTCCCAAGAGAGTGGTCATACCAGCTGGCTGTCATGTTGAGAGGATACAACTACCTCAAGGAGCATCTAGCAGAAGAGTACCTAAAAGAATTATCCCTCCTCCCCCTTGATGGAGTACTTCTTGTTGAAGGAAAGAGGACTTACGCAGTGCCACCCACAATCTGCTTTTTTTTTTTTCCCCACTGGGACAAAATAAACCAAAGCTTTGCTTCCCCTGCATGACAGATTATACTGTGGAATGTACACAGGCTCCTGGCTGTGTTAAGACAGTGCTGAACTAAACGTGGGAAAGGAAAACGTAGGGACATCTGCACCAAAATATAGACTGTTCTGAACTTGTACAAAAGAATAAGTTATGTCATAATATGCAATACGGCATTTCTGTGTGAAGGAAGCTTATATTTATAGCTGTTATATGTTCAGATGTAGAACAGAAGAGCTGTATGGAATAGTGGGAGTTTCTTCTCTTCCATTAGTAGATACGCAGAGGACCACCACAAAACCAACACAGAATTTAAAAATAACTTGTTTTAATCACACCCAACTGGAAATCACAGTATATTTCTGGTAAGAACCCAGTTGGTGTTAAAATCCTATTGAAGATCCTGCAGAGATGTAGTTTTGATTACCTCAGTGCAACTGTTTGTAGTACAGAAGAGGTCAGAAGAGAAAGTACAGCTCTGAGGGGGCCAGGTACCTGTTTCTTGAAGGAGGAAGGAAGCACTGGGGTTGCAAGCCTGCTGTTAGCATTGCTTGCTGCAAACCGCACACTGTGGATCATAGGGGTGGCTTGTAGCTGCTCTGTCCCTGGCGGAAGCACAGCCAGACCCAGCCTTGTGAGCCACCAAACTGACAGGAGGAAGAGGTATCTTCTCTTCTGACAAGAGAGCCTGGGAAAGCACCAAGCAGGGAGAATATACCAGAAAGCTTGATGTGGAAAGCAACTGGCAAAGCAAATATTGATCTCTCCTGGTCCTATGTAGCTGGCTGTGTAGGTGTCTGGGAACTGGCTAACCAGCTGGATGAAAGGAGTTGCTCTCCCTGAGGAGATACAAGCAGATGAGTTGTGGCAACTCGATAATTCCTTTGATACTGCATGCAAATAATTTCTGCTCAGCAGAGAAAACTTACAAAAATCGGAGTTCAAATAAAAACATGACATCTCAAAATGTCTGAGAAAAGGCTTGCTTTTCCCACAGAGTCTCATCAATGTGAATTACAAGAAGTCAATGTTGCTGAAAGGGAGAAAACTGGATAAATTGAAATGTGGTGCTGGCAAATATCCTTGTGTGCATTCTGGTTAGAAAAAAAAAACAACACAAAAGACAAACCACGAAAAAAACCCAAACACTCATGTTAGCCAGCAACACTGCTAGAAAAAGGTAGACTCTGTTTCCAGACCTGAGCAGCCACAGACATACACTTCCATTGTATCAGACACAGCAACAGAAGTACCTATAAACAACTTATCATATGGAGGTGGGAGAGGAAAACCAGTAGAGAAGTGAAAGCAATTAATTTGATAAAGGTTATTACAAGAAATTTTTGTGTATCTCACATAGCAAAGTACAGAAAGAACATAAATTAACTCTGAGGGATACAAATGGAAAAATAATCCCTTATGAAAAATGTATTTGCATGTTAAGATAGAGAATTCAATACATTTCCAGTTATTAGAAAGGAAGGTATTATGTTATCACAATATTTTATCACCAGAGTCATCTCAGGTTGACATGTAAGCAAGTGTCACACCAAAAAGAGAAGTACATTGGAGTAAGAGCTGTCAAATTTACATCAAGTGTGTTATATTAATTTTTAATAATTTTATAAATATTTATTTATTTTCCCTTCAGTAGCCAGTTAATCTGAAAAAGTTTGCTTACAAATAAGTTAGTTTCCATGTATCTGGATGGTCTTCTAGGGTCTGAGGGATCAGCTTAGTAGTATTTTGTGTAACAGTCATTCTGCAGTCTGGGAACTGCTGGCAGTCTCCAAATGTATGGATCTGTGTAAGTGAACTGAATATATTTGTGTACATTCTTAGTGGATAAAAGTTCTTGGCAATGACCAAGTAAAGGGAAATGTACTGCCTATAAAAATTGATGAGATTAGCATTTTTAAATTTCTCACTTCTTAGAGATCTTTTCCAAAGGACTAAATAGATCTTTTCCAAGCAGTGGAATGCTGCTTAACATGCAGTGTTGAAAAGAGCTTCTATCTAGTCTGGGGAAACAGGTTATGTTTCCAGATATATTAGCAAAAACTGTATTAACTAACCCATTTAAAAATATTGTTCAGCCTCCTGCATGAATAATGAGAGCAACAAATTTAAAATATCAGGCCTATGAATAGCTAACATTTGATAAAGCCCTGACTGTAAGGGGAGCCTTAAAACATACTAAAACAGGTACAGAAGGATTAAGAAATATTTTGATTTCTGCCTCCAGAAGTTGTCATGGCTGGCATTGTTTCATCTATGCTGAATTTTGAGTCTTGTGACAATACCGTGACACAAGTAGACATTTCTGTATGCAATGGAATTTTTAAACTGGAAGACTAAAGAGATAAGCCAGGATTTAATGAAGGATTAAGTCAGAAAATTCCAAGTTTGTTTGTTTCTCCCTTCTCCCTGTCTTTGGCTTGGTGGCAGCCTGCAATTCTCTCAGCCTGTATCTCCTACTGATGCTAATACAGTGGTGATTGACTCCTCCCATACTAGCCTTCAAAGGGCTTCCTGTTTACACCTTGTAGATCTGGCTTTGTCACTGTGAAAATATGAGTTTACTGGAAGGCAAAATCTGAAATAAAATAAAAACTAATACCTGTGATTAAGAAATCCTGATATAATTTTGCAGTGCAGAAATATAATCAGCATGTCAACCACATCTGGAAGGCGGTTCAGTTTATTTAGGAGGAGACACTGGAATGTTAATGTGGGCTAGGTTGGGCCATTAGAAACTTGAAGAATGTAAGTCAGGCACATTGCAAATCTGATATCACATCTTTTCTTTTTTTTTTTCTTTTTTTTTTTTTTTCCAGAAACAAGATGAGAACATTAAAAAAATAAAAGCCAAACAAATCCTTAGAGTCAAGTACTGATGTTACACCATGGTGGAATTTGACTCAAAGTCCAAAATTTATAGTAAATGTTCTTCTATTTATTAGTTAGGTGTTGATCAGTATTTCACTTGTGATGTTTTTATCAGCAGTTTCTTATTTCCCTTAATCCCCTCCCTTCTGCACTGCATATCAGTAGAATAAATTAGCTTCTAAAAAAATCTGCTGTTTTCTCTGAGTGTAACAAAGGTTGGAAGTAGAGAAGTGGTGGGCAAGCCTGATTGCTGATGCTGTGACAGTGTCTTGAAATGGAGACTCATAGGTAGAAACTCATAAAGGTATTTCCATAAATAATTGCTATTTTAAATTACTTTGTCTCAGTGCATCCTTGAGCAGGACCCTCCTCTCTGGCCCTTAACACAGCCAGGTACACTTTCAGCAGATGTGAAATAAAGTTCTTTCTTTCCTAGAGCACAGATGGTTATTGTCCTCCCAGACCTCATCTGTGAGGTTGTTAGGCAGATGGAAATGGACCATTTAAATAACTTCTGATAATTATATTATAGTTAGATCATTCTAGTCTGTTTTCTGCTCTCAGTGGGTTTGCCAAGGAGTTAGGAAGCTAAAGCCCCCTACAGACCTGTGATACAGAGATACTTCACTGATCCTTCCATTCACAGGTCATGGTGCTTCTTCTCAGGTCTCTCATCCCAACGTTGTCACACTTGGACTTTCAGTATTACTTCTCTCAGAGCAGAACTCATAAGAATGACAAGACTAGTCCTTATCTAAGAGTGGTGTGAGTAGCAACAGCCACAGAGAGATGTGAATTCTCCAGAATATGTATTTGCAGATTTGTGGGCAGAATTGTGAGCCTCAAATCAACAGGGTGCTGTGCAGTTTCAAGGAACAAGTTTCTCCTAAAGCACCAACCAGTAACACCAAGTCTTCTGAATCAAGAGGTTATATACCCCAAAATTTCTTCATACTCCAGAATCACAGGAATTAGAGATGTGCAAGCCTGATTTATTGGGTTCCTTACCGAAAGCTTGACTTTCTTGTGCAGAAATAGATAATGACACATAATTTGAGTTTAGTGAAAATTTTGTGTGCTGATACTTTTTGTCCTATGTTTTTCCTTTTCCCCACATGGTAAACATTTTGGTAATAATTTTACCAGTAGAGAGGATATTACTCTTGTCTGCAAAGTGTTTAAATACTGAAAAATATACCTGAGATATAGGGAAGCAAAACAGGGTGTAGTCTATTTGAAAAGGCAGTTATCCAGTTGCAGGTGGTTAGAGGGCAAGATCAGAGCATTCATTCATGATGTGGGTGGTCTGGACTGAGAGCTGAATGCTATGCAAGGGAGTGGACTGCACAGTGGGAGAAGGAAAGGTTGAATTTACTACTTTTCATTTTATTTTGTTAAGTAGAAGTTATTAATAGAATATCTGTAAAGGCAAAATTGTCAGTAGAGCTGGCAACAGTTAGTTTTAATTTATTAAAGGTATTTAAGAAGACCTTGGGAGAAAAAAAGAGGAAATTGTTTAAACAGCAATTCCAATAAGATAGTTCTGTATTTATTTATTTTTTTTAATATATAATTTCTTTCAGTGCATCCAATGTATCCAGCAACTCTGTAGTTGTAAAAGTCTCTGCTGAAAGAAACCCCGTGGCCAACTGGCGTCACGCATAACAGCTCCAGCAAGAGGAGCTCTTAGCTGCTGGCTCTTTGCCATTCTCCTTTGCATCCCTATAAATCAGGAGCCAGTTATTTCAGATGCAAAGGGTGTAAGAGGGAACTGAAACTGGGTTTAGGTTTCCCTGCTTTGCATTGGTGTCAGACTGGTTTGCTGTGTGCAGCCATGAGCTACCAGATGTCCCAAAGCCACACTGCCTGCAGCATGCTAAAGCTGTTGTAGCTTACAAACTCACAGCAGACACCTACAGGAAAGATATCTGCCTCGCACACATTTTTTACTTGTTATGCTAACTAGAAGAAGTATTGATTAAAAAAAGGAAAGAAAATCAGAAGGCACTCAAAGGAGAACAGAGAAAAGGCAATTGGGACAATCTTGGCAATGAATTGAAGGGGAAAAACAAACATTAACATGAGAGACTATGAACTATCACATGTAGCAGTGGAAGGCTGTTGGATGGCTGAATGCAACCAGAACACCCCAAAGAGAGAAATCTAGCAATTACCAGCCTCCTCCTGTGGTTTTTGCCTGGCGTATAATGTCCTGAACACATTAGATATTACAGGCACATTCATCACGGATGCACTTTAATGGAACTAAAGCTCAGGAGCAGAATTAATGCTGGGGAGAAGGAATGGTTTAAGTGTTTATGGAAAGGGGGGGCAGATGGTTGTTTCTATTTTATCTTGAGTTTAAAGATTGCTGTGTATTTGTGTATGCAAAGCTTTGCTCTAATCACTACTGAAAGGCCACAAAAGCAAACAGAGTTTAGAATTGCTGGACTTATGAGCATACAGATGATGGTAAGTATAAAGATAAATTTTAAAATCCTAGATATACTAGGTGAACATTAAAAGATGGTGTAAAACTAACAGAAACAAAGCCTAAAGATGCTAAAAGATACAATCTGTCTCTGTTGTGAGAATGCCGTAATACTTAACCACAAAAAAAAGGGACTTAAGCCCACAATAGGAGCTTTATCCCAAGCGATTTAATTTTGCTTTGCTGATTCCATTCAGACTTTTATGTACCTTTCTGGCAATCTTGAGAAAATTGTACATAGAAGAGTTAGCAAGAGATTGTTGCAACTGGGACTCTGTGAGATGTCAGAGAAATAAATGTGGTGAAGACTTCAGAGATCACTAGAGTCTCCAGTTGAATCACTTTAGGATCTGTAAGCAAGTACTATGGGAAGCAATAAGTCCATTAGAGGCTGTAATGCACATTTCTAACTTGCTCTGCCCACAAAAGCAGCTCAGAAGAAAATACATCCATATTTATGAAATCTGAATTCACTTCAGAGTATTTTAATAACAATAATAGCTTGATTAAGATCTAAGTGAAAATATGAAGCTCTAAAATGAGTTATTCTAATAGTACATCATTTTCCCTTTTGAAGCTTTGCCTAGAAAGAAGTTACTCCTTGTGGACTGAAGAACACAATACACATAGGAAAGACCTTTTGAATGGTTATTAATTTCTGTAATGCTAAGAACAGATGAGCAATTGTGCAGGCCCCACCCACACAATTAAGATGGCAAAATCAAGCTCTCTTACACCCAGGTATTGCCAAAACTTAGATTGCCCATACTATTGCTGTTCAGCCCCTTCCACGTGACCTTTGTAATAACATCACTACTAGCTAGTGACCTGCTTATTACCCGCCATCTGAAGCCTACACAGAATCTGTAATTTCTTCATGTGAAGGAAAGCTGCAGGAAGGATAATGATGAGATCATGCCACTGAAGAAGGTATCATAATGCACACAATACAAGAGGACTAAATAAGGACAACATTCTCCAGATTTGCATTTTCAAGCATTTCAGCATTTCCTAAATATATTTCATATAATGATCTGATTTCTGAATATTATTTCCTGTTTTTTTTTTAATATCTGAAGACCAAGTAATAAACCACCAATAAGAACAGGGCTGAATATTGATCTGCACTACTGGCATATAATTGACCAATTAAAATTAGTAACAGGAGAATATTTATAATAGGGATTATTCTTTCTCTAGCACATATCTTGTATCAAAGTGATGAAGTAAAAGAAATTGCCAAGGATATTCAGCCCAAATCTCTCTACCTATGTCCCTCAAGAAGATGTGTGTTCCTACAGCTCTGAGCTGACTAAATGCTGTTGTTCAGGTCTCGTCTGGAAACACAACTTCCCAAAACACTAAGCTGAACTCAGGATTCACAGCCACTGAAAAGGAGAATTTTTTCTTCCCTCTGTCCCTATCCCTTTCTCCTCCATTCTCCTGCTTGCACAGTGCTACTCCTTTCCTTACACTGGCTGTCCCACTTGCTGGATCTTTCCTCAAACCAAATCAGCTTTCTCACTGTTGGAGTTCTTGTTATAGCAGAAGTTTTCTGACAAACTAGTGAATTTGGGCACAGCATGGAGGTGCCGCTGTTGGCATAAACTGGTTGTTGGTGGAGCATGGCCAGAAGTGGAATGAAAGGAAGAGGCATCAGAGGACCTTCCTGTCTCTTAGCCATGAGCTGTTTGGTCAGGTCATCCTTGCTTAACCTTGAGCCTCCAATTCTGCCTTTTCACCAGGGGTGCAAGAGGCAGAGTTTTAAGTTGAGTTCAAACCAGCATGTGCCTCAGTGGCATCTGAGCACAAGTGTGTGAGGGGCCAAAGAGACACTCCTATTCCTCTGGCTCCCAGGCCCTCTGCTCCTGTTTCAGCAGCTTCCGGTACACAAAGGAAGAGCTACAAGTTTCCCACGTAGACCAGAAGACATTTTTACAGTGGGAAGCATTCAGAAATCAAAATGCAGGACTGCTCCCTGCTAGTCCTATACCATCTCTGCCAGAGGACAGTGTTTTCTCCAGGTCCCTACAGCACAATGCTGAGCTCTGCAAGGCCTAAAGATGTTCTGTTTCCACAAGGTCTGTGGCATTCAGCTGAACTGATGACACTGTACTGATGTTGCAAATTCCATCAACACTGTCAGTAACATCCATGTACGACATCAGCCCAGGAAGTATTGTCTTCTGAAATAACAAGTTGTATCTCACAGTTTCTGGGCGTGTCCCCTGCTCTGAGTATGAAAAGGATGAGCAGTCCTTTCATTTCTGATGGTTACCTGGGGGTTGGACTAGATGACCTTTAAAGGTCCCTTCCAACCCAACACATTCTATGATTCTGTGATCAGGGCCTGGCTTAAAGCTGCTGTTTTGGCTGTCCCCCAATGGGCAATGAAGGGCAAATCATTACACCTCCCTCTGCCTCCCATGCTTGCCTGCTTCAGGAGGCAGTGTTGCAAAGTGCTGTTCATTCGTAGATCTGATGGGGACTTGTATTTCTATACATTTACATCTTTGGATTTCAGGCAACGACTTGTGCTGAGACATGATATTCTCTCATCACTGCTGTCACATAAGCTCAGATTTCTAAGGATTTATTTCTTGGCAATCTCAGAAGGACATTATCTAATTACAGACCAATATAGTAGGTTCATTATTATGTTAGCTGTCCAAGCCTTCTCATTATAAGACTCCTTTTTGCATTGTCTGTAATTTTGCAGTTTTAACTCTTTGACCTGATTCCTTTCATCCCATGAGGCTTCTTCAGTCTTTTTTTTTTAAATAAAATTTTCTGCCAAACCCCCATACTAATTCCTAAGAATGCAGCTGAAAAGAGAGATGCTATTTTCCTGACACTAAATGTTCCATATGAAAACTCTAGCCTACATGCAGCTTCAAGTTGGGGGTAGGGGGAATTTAAGGGATTGTCCTTTAAAAATCAAATTAAATTTAGTGATGTAGCAAATGGCTAGAAAAACTGCAGTTTGCACATGTTCAGTAGAGACCTGCCAGAACTTCAGAATGTAACTCTTCAGAGATGCTGTCTGCAACAAGCACACTAGATTTCATAAGGCTCTTCTGTGGCAGGAGGGTTTATAACCTTATACCACTAATAATTGCTCCTTCAGATCAAGTTGCAGGTCTGTGCAGCAGATTTAAAGTTTCTAGCCTGCTGATAAATCCTATTATTGTTGGTACAGCTACACAGCTGAATTTTCCTTGTTTGCATATTTCATAAGCTTAAGAAATTTGGCATAAAAACTCTCCTTTAAAAAAACAACAACAAACACCCTTGTATAAAAACATGCAAAGTGAGTATTATTATCCCCATTATATAGATTTGCATCTGAGATATGTGAAGTTTAAAGCCAAACGTATCCATTGTTTTTTGGGTATCCAGCTAGGAAGGAAGACTTCATTTATTTTTTTGTATTATTTTTCTTTGCAGAAGACTTGATACAGCTGTAGCTGTGTGTTCTCAGGCTCCCGCAGATCTGTTTCAGGTCTCAGAGTCAAGCACTTGAAAAAACAGGGAATCTATGAGATAAAGACAGGCTGCAAAACACACGAGGAAAAAACTGATCTCGCACAGCCCATACCTGGGTTTGTGTTGCCTGGGGGAGTATAGCTAAGATGGGAAAGGCACTTCCTAACCAAGGACTGACATTCAGTGCTACCTTTTTAACACAGTATTACTATAACATTACCCACCAAGATCAAATTTTATATGATGCAAATAGGAGCATTCATTTCCCCAAAAGTATTTTGACAAACCTCTTTCAACATCAGTTTAGTTTTTCTGTGCGTTTTGTCTTTTGATTGTTTATATGAAAAAATAGTATGAAATTATTAGTGTATTTTATCTTGCAAAAGTATAACCACTGTTTACACAATAATTACGGCATATATTTACATAGCAAAGATGTTACATAGATACAAAGATAAACATGATTTAATGATAAGAGTAAACCTTTCATTGTGATGTATTATATAATGTTTAAAAACTTTTATTTCAGGAAAACTCAAGTGTAGCTACAGTAATCACTATTACACTGTGAATTCAGGCACTGGAAAAAGTTGAGGACAACTAGATGCAACATTTGTCACACAGTATGAAAAACTAAGCAGAGAAAATAAAATACATAATATTTTCTTTAAAACTGTTGACCCATTCTAACAGAAACACAGAACCTTTTGTAAATAATATAAACACAACATCCTCTTAGCACTCCTGGGCTTACAGGTCTTTCAAATGGCACATATGGTTTGTCCTTTTGTCAAGTGTGCTTAGACCCTTTTCTCCTAATGAACAATTGTATGTGTTGTAGTTGAGAAGCAAAACAAGGCTAAGCTGAATATGCTCTAGCTGCCTTAGCTCAGAATTTCCTTGTATTTATGGATTTATATGAAATCCCTAGGGTTATTTTAAAATTGTTTTCAGTGTTATTTTATCATTAATCTTATTATCATCCAAAAAAACTGGCTGCAAATGATTGCTTTGAGGATTGGCAAACACGCTTGTACAGCTTGAAACCATTTATTGAAAACATGTTGCTTACGTAAGAGAACATGCTGTCTTTAAATGCTGTTGGTATGAAATGTTCATTTCTTGGATTTCCATTCTATTTATGGACTCTGAAGACAAGAGAAATACAATTTAAACTGCACCTATAGACTGTGTTCTTTTGTACAATCACCTTATTTTAAACTCAAGGGAAGGATCTTGTCTAGCCATGACTTTGTAATGGGATCCTCACTGGTTGCACACAGCAGCACACAAGCCATGTGCCTTTTCAAAATATTGAATCTTTTCTCCAAAGGAGAAGCCTGTAACTAGTCACGTTGTAAACTAATGAACATTGGTTTTAACAATGAGAAAGATTTGAGTTGCAGTTCAACGGAACAATCTCTTTTAGCCAAACGTATTTTTCTGGGCATAATAGGTACAATAAATACAGATTTATGGTAATGCGTTTCCTTACATTTTTTCCCCATATATATGCCAACTCTATAATACCTCAGTCATTTATAGATCTACATAACTCCCTAAGATGAAATATAATTCTCTTCCCTATTTTATAGCTGGTGAAAATGAGGTACAGCCAGAGTTACACAGAGCATACCTAGAAACTCAGCTAGAATCCCACATTTCTCGTTTGCTTTCCCATGTGGTCACTTGTTTCAGGTTCACAAAGGCTGAACCCAAAAGCCCAGTAGTCTAACTTGACTCTCCTGTATTAATTATTATTATTGTTTTAATACCCAGTTTTGAATTAGGAGAGTGACTTATGTGCTTCCTTCTAAAATTAAATATAGCTGTCTTTGAAAAAAAATTAACTTTGGAAACATGCTAGATAGAAAGCTTCCCCTGACTGCAAGTATGCATAACTGACAAACACAGCCTTTGCACCCACACCAGGGTCTTCTTTACTGCAATTATTTTCTAAATAACTAGTTGTCTCCTAAGCATTAAACAAACAATTTACACTTTCCTCTTTATTCTTCATGGGCCAGTTGGCATAATGCTGAGAGCATGACTGCCAGCTTAACCAACAGCAACTCTATTTTGACCAACTCACTCTATTCCACTTTCCCAGGGATTTGAGGTGTGTATAATGACATCTCTCATGTTTCATTGTGCTGCGAAGGTTAGTTGAGTACTGTTCACCATGTTCTACTTAAGGTCTAATTCAGCATCTCCTGCCAAGTAACTATTCCTTGCTTATATTGATCTCAGAGAGTTTAGAAATGCCTCTGTTAGTGCTTTGACTCCAGAAGCTGAGATTTAGCACAGAACCTGCACAATGACTGGCAAAAATTCTACAGCCAACTTGCATGTCGACTTGTGTGTCAGTTATGGTTCCTTGATAAGGCACAAGCATTGGGATGTTTGTTTGCCCGAGTGCCTTTAGAAGAAAGCCAGCTTTTTGGAGTTGTATTTGCACTCTGCTGAAGTCTCCTTCCTGACCATCCTGAGCAGCATGTCTCTTTCCAGAGCTGCTGCCAAGGGAGGGGACCATGCAGTCCCAGCCACCTCCTGTCACTGCACCCTGAAATGATGCAGTGGGTGCCAGAGCTTAGAATACAGATTGATCCAGACACGTAAGAGATCTCTGTAAGACACCACCATGTTTGTATTTCTGGTCCCCTTTCCCCCTAGCCTCTTCTATTTAACTTCTCACTGAAAATGAATTTTAAAAAATTATTACAGAAACCTAAGAAAACCTTCAGCCATTTCTTGTTACGTTACTGATCTGAAGACAGTGAGAGGCAGATTACAATAAGATCATTTAATGGTGAATGTTTATTGGCACGCTCAGTAAATCATGCTTGAAATAATCCAAGAGTATTTTCTTTCAGGCTTTGTAACGTTTAAAGATCAGTTGTCAGGTTTTCACAAAGTGTAAGACATTACATTGGGATCAATGGCCTGCTTTTTATTTAGATACAATTTACTCTGCAGCACATTTTTGTCTGGAAACATGTATACTAGTTTCACAAACACAACTGATCAAAATTACTACCAGGTAAGTAGAGAGTTGACTTTCTAATCACCTCATTAGGTCAGCACTATTCACTGACATACAATGACATTGACAAGAGCACTAGAAATAGCTCACCTAGATTCCTCTTTAAGGTCAAGCCTGGAAACTTACGGTAGCTGTTCAGTTTCTTTGAGCTTTATTTCTGCCCAGAAAGCCACCAGCCCCGTCCCTCGTTCTGCCGGTTTTAGAAGCCTGGGGAATTTAGACCACTAACCTAGTGGTCTAAATTAGGCTGAGTATTCTTGTGCTCTTTACATTCCCATTTTTTGCTTTATGGTTATAGTAACTTAAAACTCCTGTACAAGCCTAGATGTTGGTAAAATTGCTTACAATAAAAAGAAACTGAGCCAGTTATGTCCTGTTGACTGAAGGTTATTTTAATCTGCATTTTAAAATAGGTTTGTTTTATAAATTTACCTTATTTTCTTATGACATTATGGTTTTCTTGTTTATTTTTAATTCTTCCTGACTTCTGTATGTATATCCAGGGGTGTACAATTACTGTGGGCAGCTTTCCCAAAAAGTGTTATGCAAGGTGATTTGGGATTCTGCTCCAGGAGCTTCATCCGTATATCTAACCATCTTCCTTCACAACAGTTTGTTCCTTCTTTCTTTCCTGTATGTGATCCATACCAAGTCCTCCTTCTCCTTTCCCTGGGAACCTGTGTTAACTCAATCCCTACAATGAATTGGCAATATAAAGGTCCATCTCTGTTAATTTTATTCCTCTCATGGTTAGAGTTGTCTTATTTATATTCTATGTTTTGTATGCATTTTATGCATATAAATATTATGACCCACACTGAGATGTTTATTCTCACTTTCTCCCACAACAGTCCAACAAAAGGAAATGGCAAGTCCAGAAAGATATCATATTCAGCACAGTTTCTAAAAATGCTGGTAGAAGTTCAGATGGGAGCAAAGATGCACATGTGGAATACATGCTGACTACGGTGAAGGGGGTACCATCCTCCCAGTAGATCCTAGGAAGTGACTGAGCAGCAAGACAAAATGTCTAGGCTTTCCTAAGCAGAATGGAATAAAGAATTTCAATCTAACCACAAGCAAGAAATCCAAGCACTCTTACTACCTAGACAGCTGACAGGCAGGCAGACTGAAGTGTCCAAGTAAAGGAAACGTCTTAAATAGACTGAAATGCTCAAGTATTTTTGGTGAATAAAAAGTACTGCCCAGAGAACACTGTCCTTACTAGCAGCTCTGGCTTGGTTTTGGTTACCATATAAAGAATCCCCCAGGGCTCAGTATGGTTTCAGAAACTCGCATGCTATACAAATGTGCAGTCTCCTTCCCTGAAGCCACGTCACCAGGCAGTAGAGATGAGCAGCCCAAAAATAATATTTTGGAAAAAGCACTGCCAATCCACCCTTCATGTGAACAGTTTTCTCACTGGCTCGCCTTGAGGTATTAAAAGTTATGATATGAAGGCCCTCCAAGCAATCTTTCCCTCCTGGTATTGTTTGCTTGTATTTTTACTAATTTTTAGTCTGCTGTGACAATCTCTGTCACGTATCAGGCAGAGTTTTGGTTTCAATTAGTGCATTCAGCCATCTTATTCCTGGATTAGAGCTTTTTTCTAAATCTGCAATTTTCCTCTCGCAGAATAACCTGTTCCAAAATTCTATTTCTTCTGCTCACTCTTCTCCTTCCAAAATGTGTACGTTTGGCAAAAAAATATTTCTTTTCCCTGTGTCAATAATTTCTAACTGGGTGCTTCACGTTTGGCAAAAAAATATTTCTTTTCCCTGTGTCAATAATTTCTAACTGGGTGCTTCCCATTTCGTTTGTTGTTTCCAAGAGGTATGATCCAGAGTAGAAATGCTGCTTCCCGTGTGCAGAAAAAAAAAAAAACCAACAAAAAAAAACAAACCCAAAGCCACTGTTTGTCCTCCCTCTCCTCATGCCCTGCTAGCCACCAGACCCTGAGGCCATTTTCCACTCATCTGCTGACAACCATGACCAAGGTCAGGTTTGATAGGACTCTGAGCAATCTGTTCTAGTGTGAGGTGTCCCTGCTTATTGTAGGGGGGTTGGACTAGATGACCTTTAGAGGTTCCTTCCAACCCAAGACATTCTACAGTTCTATGAAAAATGCCTCCCTGTGTTTTTGGTAGCAGGTAGCACTCATGCTTCTGCTTGAGAGGCAAATCCTGCACAAGTTGTGGGGACCTTCCTGTAGTAGCTCCTGCACACTGATAGAGAAAAGCTGGGAGGCTGAGGTCACTAGTTGAGGCCGTATAGTACTTCTTGCAAAGGAGGAGTAAAATCATCATCATCCCTATGCTTTTAACAGAGCATGCCCTGAGAAAAGCATCAAATGTTAGACCTGGTTAGGTAGGTGGAAGTACCTCAGATAAGAGTTGAAGATCAAAGCTGCCACTTCAGGCAGACACATTGGAACAGGTATGCGGAGGAAGGAACATGTGCTACACATGAGTAGGTGAGCTAAAATAACCCTCAGCTTCAGTGGAAGACGGAAGCGGGGAGAGGACTACTGAACACCCAGTGCCGGGAAAAACGTAAGGGCTGTGCCATCAAGTGCAAAGCAAGACAACAGAGTAACATTAAAGAGACAAGTTTACATTTTGAAACTGCAGAATCCCCACCATATGGAACAGCAAGCTATCCAGAATACCAAGCTTTCCCAGAGCACCTCAGCGTGCCCACACGCAGCCTTTAAACACTATTTGAGCATCAGAAACTCAAGTCCTTTCAAATAACACTACTGGCAGTACAAGCCTGGTATGTCCTTCATCTTGAAAAAAACAACAAACAAAACTACAGTAAGAGGGGGAGGGAGAAAGAGCTTTATTACCAGTGTACACAGATCAAAACAATATTCTATACCTACAGGGGTTTGAGAAAAAAAACAACATAACTTTCAGTGAGTTGTAATTGATGAATGATTTATGGGCTATTTGTGTAGAAATACTAAGCATGATAAAAGTCTGATCTTGATATATAAACCCAAATTCCACTAGTGCCATTAATAAATCAAAAGCAGGTGAGCTCCATTCTTAATGTTATTATTATGGTGCCTTCTGTCTGCTAATACAAGTTTTAACATCTTCAAACATTAGTAAGAGACAAAGATACATGTATCACCCTAGTGAATTAATTAGTTAGCGGGACTTGTATCCTTCATTTAACAGGCAGGACATCTCCCCACTCTTTCTTGCACTCCTTCAGTATTCTGAAGGGGATATCAAGTATATAGCATTATGATAATCATGCCAGCCCTTCTGGAAAAGGAAGACTTCCATCTCCCCCGCTGCAATGCCCTCTTCTCAACCCGTTCCCTTCACTCCCAGCTGTGCAGGTCAACCCCTCCCTTGTGCTGACACCAGCACCCATCCAACTGCAAAGTTGGTATTTACTGCAATTTACTGTCCCAGCAGAACTTAAAAAGATCCAACAAAAAAACTCCCAAACCAAAAAAAACCCCAACACCCCACCCCACACTATTTTGAAAGCAAGCCAGAATATCTGTGGGAACATTCAGCAGGATAGAACGGCATTTAAGTACTTTAAATTGATTTAAATGAACTGACAAAAACCAAAGCCAGCTCAAGGTAAGAGGAGAGGATAGGATCATATAGAATCTTTTTGGATGGAAAATACCTTTAAGATCATCAAGTTCAACCATTGACCCACCACTGCCCACTCCAAGTACCTTTGCCTTCTGATAGCTGCTAGTTGCTTATTTGGCTCATCCACCTACGAAACTTTATCTTAAGACTCTAGGACACATTTGTGGCCTTAAGAATCATTTAAACTATCAAGTAGTCTGATTGCTAATTTGAGTTAGTTTCATTAGTTCCTACACACAAGTAATTAGCCACATCTTTCCAGTGCTGGTCAATGCTCATCTGCATCAGCTTATTTCTAAGGATATATGACAGAGAGAGACAGAGTACAGATACAGAGTGAGGAAAAATTGCTTATACAGATTCTTGGAGATCATTTGGAAGAGAAGGGGAACTGAGGGACATGCCAAAAGATATACTGTGGAATTTAGAAATCTGAATACAAGAACTGGTATGCTAATCTGTGTGGCTTTTTGTGTTTAAAAAAAACCCAATACAATAGTTTCAACAATAAAAAACCAGACAAAAAACCCCCCACAAAACCAAACAAACACCCAACCTGAACCAACTCCTACAAGTCTATGAACTTCTATTTAGTAATAATTTTGCCAATAACATGATTTTATGCACAGAGAATTAAGATCTAAAAAGTCTGCATAAAGCTGCATTGGCTGGAAGCTGGCGTACACATCATCTCTGCTCTGCAGAGTTTACACAGAGCCCATGAGGCACTCTCCAAAAAACCAAACAACTTTCTATGCAAACTGCGTATTTCAGCCCCAAATTTAAAAGAGCTTATCAAGCTGAACATTCCCCAACTTCCTATCTCTGCATTAATCAAATATTAAGTAGACTCAGGAATGACATTATGTAGTATGAAGCTTTATTCCCATGTGTTTTAATCTTCCCAGAGAATTCACAAATGGTTGAGGCATGAGTGAGGTTTGCAGGTGTTTATAGGCTTAGGTTCTCACTTGGCAGTCACTGCTGCAGCCTCTAAGCACCTTGCAAGAGCTAAAAACAACACCATCAATCATCTCTCCTTCCTTCCTTCCAGTAGGTAGGCGTAAATTACCTGACTTGGATGCTTGGGCTGGAGGGGAGGGAAACAGAAGTAGGGCAACAAAAGCTCATTGGAGAAGCTGAACGCTTCATGCTGAACCTTGAGAGCCTGAGGTCATTCTTGTTGCTCTTTTGACACAGCTCCAAAGCCAAGGTCCAACTCGCACATAAATTCTGGCTCCTGGATGCAAAACATCTACACTTACTGCACAGGTCTGTGTCCCCAGGAAAACACACCTGCTGCAGGATGTCATACACACAAAAGGACAAACCAGCTCAGAAAGCCAGGGCTGATCCCATGGAGGGCCTAGAACAGCAAGGCAGCCAATGTGAAGAGGACCGCATCAGCATTATGGGACATCAGCTTGATGATCTTAAATTGACCTGCATTGCTCAGCAGGCAAACTATAGCAGGTTTGGACCAGATGGTTTTTTTCAGGGTGTGATCTTGGTTCTTGCTAATGAAAATAATAATGTCTGGCTGTCTGAAGCGCATGGCTCACTGTGGAGGATAGGATGAGACCCAAACTCCAAACCAGAAGCAGATGGAAACATTTATTATTGTGGCTCTTCTCCATTCACAGATCCATGGGGGTCTAAAGGGTCTGAATGCCAGAGGATGACACCCCTCTGCAGTGGGGAATGTTACAGAACTGGAATTTATCTCAAGCACACTCTTCTTTCCAGCAAGAAATGGGGCTCAGCTTTTGTAATCTGCTGTTATATCAGGAGTTCTCAGTTAAGGAACAATAATATGTAAATAGTTTTTGTCACTTACTAGTCTTCCTTATGACTGCTTTATTTCCTTACATTTATTGCTCATAAAAATTTACTTTGTTTTGCAACACAAAACCCCATAAAGCTTCATCATGTAACTACATATGTAAGCAGGGCATCTCTGACAGCCTTCTTCTCATTGACTGCTCCTCCCCAAAAGTGATTCAAAACAGGAAAGATCTTATTTTATATCTGAACATGGGATAAAATGCTCACCAACTGCTTTCAGTAAAGAACAAAGATAAAATAATGAGATAACTTTATCATATAGGCAACACATTCTTCAGTGGCTGTGGAAATCACTTAACACTTCGTTACTCAATTATAAAGAGTGTTAATCTCTTTCACCCTTGCAAAGATTTCTGTTATTACTGAATGGAAGCTATCAGTAAAAACAATGCAATGGGAAAATACCAGGCTCAGTAGGAGTTGGCGAGCACCAGACATAACTGTGGGAGTGACTCCCACAGTGGATTCTGGCTAAGATATGCCAGTTATGTGTTCTTATTTTATCTTCATTGTAAATGGGGTTTTTGACAAACACCCTCCCTCCCATACAAGGCTATTGAACTAAATAAAATGAAGTCCACAAGATATTTTGCAACTGAAAAAAAATAATAATAAAAAAAGATTGTCAGAGGAGGTTTTTTCTTACTGTTCTCTTTAGCTAATGAGGCCAGGCAAATCTTATTTTGAATCTTTAGACCAATGCTTATCCTTGGAACTGGGAACTCAAGTGCTTTATACATATAAAGGCACTCTCCCTGGCCACAGGTGCCTTGGTAGTGGCCCCACTTCAGGGAAAGGTGATGCTCTGGAGCAGGAAGAGCACTGGGTCAGCGACTGACCTGGCAGCCCTGTGCACCTGCCAGCCCCTGGCTTCCTTTTAGCCATGCCTCTGCTCACCCCCTTCCTATCCCCTCACTGAGCAGCAGCATTGGCTCCATGAGCTCCCTTACAATGGTAGAAGTAATAAATCCCTGTTTAGTTTATAGCTGCATTTTTTAAATCTCCCACAATGTTTCTGACTTATCAGAAACTGTAGTGGCTGTAATCATCCCAAGTGAACAGAATCACACCTGAGGCTGATCTGGCCTCACTTTTCCACTTGCTGCAGGAGAGATGGATTGAAATGAACAAGTATAGCTCCCTAACATCTGCTCAGCAAATGCTCACATAAATCAGGATGAAGAATATAGTATATTTGCCACACCCTGAATAGCAACAGTCATGCAAGATGAAGAGCAGAGTGAAATCCTGGACTTGCTGAAGTCCATGGCAAGACTCCCATTAATTTCAGGCAGGACAGTATTTTAATGCAGATTGTTAACAGATGGTAGATTTTAGGGCCAATTGACTAACACAATTAAAAGGAAAAAATAATCAACTGATGAGATAGCTGCATTAATTAGTTGCATTCATATTATCAAAAACCAATACACAAAATTCATATATCTCCCAGCAGCAATTATGACTGGCCTCTTAAAAGTACCCAATTTAATTCAGAAATACCCGAAATTCTTCTCACCAATAAACATTCTTCCCCAAGCAAGCAGACTTTCCATACCAATTTGAAAAGACACTTTAATTCCGTAACTCGCATAGCTTATTACATAATAGACTAACTTAAACATGCTTAAATCTTTTTCCCCATGTGTTGAGTAAAATCTTTTCTCTTAGAAGCAGCAAGGATAAAAATTGTTTTTTTTCCCAAGATAACACTGCAGTCTCCTAAAGTGAATTCAAATCATCCATCAGCTAATACAATAAGCCTAGAGCTAATAGTAAAAGTTCAAGCTCAGCTTCATAGTGTGGCTGTTGCTTTTTTTCTTTAAGTCCTTACAAATACTGTAATAAAGATATTGCCTGCAGACAGTTATTCTTAAACGCATCCAAGACTAAGATGAATTACTATAACTCATGCTTCTCTCAGCATGATCGTTTCAGATTGTCTGCATATTTAGGAAGATTAATTTACACTGGCCACATTATTAAAATTCTTCTATAACCCTAAGGGAAAATTAAACCACCTTTTTCTCCTACAGGTAGCATCTTGATGCTCCAGAATTAAGGTTAACAATTCACTGAGTATTATGAGCAAATGCAGTTGGACTGCTGGACAACATGGTAAGAGACAGTCTACTCAGGACATAAATTTGAGATACTCTCCCAAAGTTATTTTGAAACTTTTTTTTTATGGGTCTGTTTATATTTTCTCATTGGCTCCATCAAATTTTCTCACAATGTGAGTAAAGAGTTGTTATTTTTAAACTGCTGGCCACAAACTCCATTTGATGTCTCAAAGACAAGTTAGTCTTTCTCATTCATGCTACATCATCCATGAAGACTCTAGAGCTTCAGTAAAACTCTCTCATGTCCAGCTTCAATTTCTTGCTCTGAAGCAAAGGAGGACACTAAAATTTTATCAATAAAACCACCATTTTTAGCCACCAAGGATAAGATTTTGCCTACATACAAAGAGGCAGTAACCACCACAATTATACCATTGACTACCCTGAGAAGGTATTCATAGCACCAGCAGTCAGCCATTTATCCTGACAGTCCTGCCACCAGTGGTCCCAAGAGGGATGTTGATCAACTTCCCCATTAATGGCCTTCACCAGGCTATTCAATGCAAAGAAGAGACTGCTGTGACTCCAAACTGTGGGTAAACATTAGTCTAGCATTTCCTGCAGACTCCTGCTTCACATTCTTCCCTCCCAGGCGATAGCAGGGCTTCAGCCCTGCACTAGTTTACAGAAAAATCTACAGTCCTAGCCCAGTGGTTCATAGCACAAAAATTTAAGTCAACACTGAATAATTTGATGGGAATGCCAACTAAAAGATATCAGTGTCATTAGTGCTCTCTACTGGATAAACACATCATTACTCAAAATTAATATAACACATCAGTGACCTCAGTAACAAAGTGGTATAAAAGCACACTTGCATTTGAACTGTAATACTTGTACTATATTTATAAAAGCTTATGTTAGTCAAAGTAAGTTAAAACCTTACACTAAGATGCAACAGGATGTACAGAAGTCCTTGAAAACAAATCACAGCTGAAGTTGAAATTCTGACATCTGAAGTAGGTCAAATAGAGAAAAAAACCAGACAAGACTATACAAGAATACTTGCACCAGGGTAGTTTTAAGCAGAAATATTCCTTCCCATTCTTCACATACTATATCCATACATGTAGATTAATTTACAGCTAAGAACTCCAAAAAACAGTAAGAAATTCTTCTGCTCTCATAAGCAGTAATCCATTTGGAAGTCTCAAAACAATTTTCGTCATTGCTTTTCATACCCTGTAAATACAGGGCAAGCTTCTACTTGGCAAAGTGGTGTCACTTAAGCTCACTGTGACTTCCAGGTGAGGAAAACTAAGTCAGCATTTCTGTCACCCCCAACATCACCATCAGTGTCTATGGCTCCATTCAAAAGGAGAGAGCCATAATTTGACATTTCCTCCAACCAATGCTGAATTATGAAGCCCCACCACCAGCAGAATGCTTCTGCTGCACTGTACTTGAGCATTATTCAGAACCAAACATAAAATACCTAGTTTGGCATTGAAATGTTGACAGTTCAACCACCTGCAACCACAAGCCTTTGCATAGAAATAAGTAGTGATTGGCCTTTGTGAGAACCTCTTCATACTGTAATTCCCTACAAATACCTGAAGCACACCTACCACTAAGCTACTTCCTTCTACCAGTGGGCATACAGATTTCTTTGCAGGAGTTCTTAAAGGGCTGAAGAAATACAGAACAGTTTTTACTGTAACCGCTACGTGCCTGAATTTTTACATGCAGAACAGAGGCTTTACAGAAAGTCATGTCAGGTTATGTAAATACAACAGTTCATTTGATGTTTTTTAATTGCATTTTTGTTATCCCATGTTTGAAATATTTACTAATTAGGTGTATCACAGTAGCATGTAAAAGCTAACCAGGAAAGAAACACTTACTTACAGCCCTGTACTGATGGATGCAGACTAGAAGTTACTGCGTCCTGGAGAGGTTAGTCAACAAGGAATGAAAAGGACATGGGGAGGGGGAAAGTGGATGTGAAGAGGGAAAACACCACAACACTGAGGCCAGAGCAGGAAACATTTCTTAAGTATCATAATAATTTATTCCACTGAAATTGCTTAGGGAAGATTTATTAAAAAAAGAAAAAAAAGAAAAAAAAAGAGTTGCCAGTTGGACAGGGCAGAACTGGTGAAAACCACTACTACGCACAGAGCTGTTGAGAAAACTGTCCAAATTAATTTTCCCTGCTTAGTGATACTGCATTTCCTCTTACCCAGTGAGTCTCTGGCTGCATTCCCTTAGTTTTTTTATAAAGGCATTTATAGCAGGAGGAGATCCCTGTGATCTGAAGGAGAACATGTATCCTAAAAAATTCTAGGATTAAGGAGGTTTCAGGAATGAGGCTATCTACAACCTAAAATAAGATACCTATCACATGAGATTGAACTAATTGTTAATATACATGCACACCCACTCCTTTTTATATAAGAGAGTGTGCATCATCTTTTAAAGTGGGGAGAATATTCAGGCAGAATAATTATTTGGAAAAAAATAAACAGCTATTTCCAAGGCAGATTAAGTTAAAAAGACAAACCCCAAAATATTTATTTTCATTAAAAAAAAAAAAATTGCTTTAATACAATACAGGTGGGTAGGAGGCTGAGCATCAGTTTAGCTCAAATAATAAGGAAAACACAAATAGGTGACAATTACCTTGACCAAATGATTGCTGTATGTTTTCCCACGTTTTTTCTTTATATATACATAACGTGAAGTTGGTAAGGTTTTGCTTAAACATCTCTTTGGTCTCAAAGAGAGTAGGAAATCCACAGCTTTGCATACCCACACACACTAGAAGCTCTCACTCCCATTTCTTTCCAGCTTCTCCTTCCCCCTTTTTAAAATCTTCTGGTTTACTTTTCATCAAATCCTCTCCAGAACTGAGCATTCATGCCCATTCCCAGAACCTGAGCTGGGAAATGTGAAAGAGCTGCTACTCTATGGTTCATCCTGGTCTCTCCCACTCAGCACATCCTTAGCTCCAAAGGAGACCTAATAAGATGAAGATGAGCTAACTTCAAGTTTAAAAGCAGCCTTCTTAAACAAGCAGTTAAAACTCACTCCCTTAAAGTTTCTCCCAACTCATGGCCTACACTATGCATTCACAACTGGAGCAGAAATGCTGATTACAATGTATGAACCCTGTAACAGATTTGCTTCCAGGAAATGAAGTTTCAGAAATACATACATACATACTATCTGTAATGAAAGGAAATGTTCTTCATCTATGACAACATGAACACAGGGTACATTTCAGGTCTAGGGTACTAATAATATTTTAGTCTTTCCATCCACACCTTCCACCTTAACACACCCTGTGAAAGCATGAGAGCAGCAGCACTATTGTAGGCTGCCACGCAAGACCACACTGATGCTACCTAGAATCCCATTCCAGGAACCGACCCTTCCTCTGCAGAAATGATAACAACTGCTTTTAAGAAATTAACTACTTGAGGCCTGTCTGCTTTCTATTCCACATCCTCAGACTCATATTGCTTATTACCCTCATATGTCTTAATTCACACAATCCCCAAATGCAAAATACATCAGACAAACCCAAATTATTATATCATTCTCCTTAGTTGCTTGTTTATACTGCAACCAATTCCCTTCCTCAATGACTTCTGTATAGCTGTTGTTTTCCTGGTCTCATCAGTAGGAAACACCTCTTGCAGCTCTGGGATTTTAAAGCACAGTAGAGAACCAACAGCTCCTACTGGAGCTCAGGCCTTTACTTTTTTTAAAAAGTATGATTATGTCGTCCAAACATTAAAGCTTGATCTCTCCTTTACCTTGGCAGTGAGCAGGTTCAATACTTAAAACAAAACTGAACCAGCTCAGGTCAAGAGTAATTCTCCAATTAGCTTGAATCGGTCTTGGATGAAGGGGAGGTTCCCATGATTTTATCCTCACAGGCAGTACCAAGCTTAATTCTGAGACCACATAAAGGCAGCTGTTTCTAATGCCAGAGGGAGGTGTGGGCAGCCAACTAGAGGAGACTCAACTTCAAACTACACACTGTTACGGCAACCCAAACTTTTCCCTTCCCTCTCACACAATTCAGCACCCAGGAGTAATTTACAAGTTATTAACTGGCCTGTTAATTGTTTGAGTTTCCTAGGTATTCTTCTAGTCAAGAAAAACCACCAGACCCAAAAAACTCCTTTCAACTCATCTGGGGAAACTTCAGGAGAAACACAGAGAAGCTGAAAACAGCCTTTAAGAGCCTTGTCTTTTATTTACAGGAGACCTGAATATTTCTTTGCCATAGCTTCCATGGTCATTGAGAACTGCTGCATTTTAACCAATGATAATGTTCATTATAAATTCCGCAAGTAAAAGGTAATTTCATCTTTGAAGATTTAAGTAACACCAATTGAGCAGATAACTCAAATGAAACATCATCATATAACTGGAACTGAAACACACATCAAATCCAGCTACTCCTGCCACTTGGTTCTCCAGATCTAGTTGGCCCGGTAGGAGTTCCCTGCTTTGAATTATTTCCCATGTTTTTGTGAGAGATCCTTCAAGCTGAGACTTAGATACAATTTACAATTAAAAAAACCCCTCCACCTCTGTTTTATTGTACTAGGACATCTATCTTTCAACTCAAACACAAAAACTTAGGTACTTTCAGACACTTTGAGGCATTTAAAAATATGTATTTTGACTTCTTTATGCAGCCCAACACATGTACAGCAATACACTAATTTGCCCCATCCATTAAAAAAAACTTGATATGAAATACTATTAAACATTTATGCCAGTTTACAACAGGATTTAAGAACAGGCATACTGCAAAAAAATATTCCAACTGTAGTTCAGTAGCACAAGCACCGTGAAAGATAAAAGTAAGTTAATTGAATTTTCTTGCTAAAAGGAGTTGAGCACTAAATATTGTAATTCTTTAGAGAACACTTGAGAAAGAGTGACTCAGTTGAAAAATGGTACTCACCTTTAAAGCCAAATACTAACACTTTCCTGCATTTGGCAAAGGATATGCCTTCCCTTCAGAACCCGAATGGCTTTGTGTCTCTACAAACTGCTTAAGGCTGGCACCTTTTTTTTTTTTGTCACTTAATGCACATTGCAGAAAACCAAATGGTGAAACAGTTCACAGCTCTTGCATCAAATTTTAAAAGACCTCAGAATAAACACAGATCCAAAACATAGTCATGCAGCATAAAGTAATAGTAACAGTCTATATCCACTGAGTAAAATAAACCATTATTATGAACAGGTCAATTTTGATACCTGTTCCCATCAAGTTAAAACTTTTTTCAAGACTATAGCCCAGGTAAGTGGTCTACAAAGTGAGTTGTGTGCACATCAGTGGGTGTGCAAGACAATCAATTTGGGTACAAAAAGTATTTTTGTACCATTAATAAGCAAAATTTTTAAAATTTCTAAGTAGTGTTGATTTCATCTTTATCTCATGCTTTTTCAATTTCTGCTCTTTTGTATGTACATAATATATTAAGACAATATTACATATATAATTTATAAATAAATATACATATATTGGGTGCACACTTCTTATCAGTTTTTACTGATACGGGTATGCAATCAAAAAAGTTTGAAGACCACTGGCCTCCAGGATGCTGCATGATACTGCAGCTGAATTAATATTTTAATGTCAATCTGAAAGACCTTTCCTTAGCAGCATATTTTCAATATGCCTATTGAGGTTCCCCCCCCCTCCAAGCACAATAATGGAAATTCCATAACTATGGTTGGAATCCTTTAGTAGAATTACGTTACAACTTTACAGCAGATAGATGAGAAATTATCATTAAAACACAACTTCTAAATCACATCAGAGCCATCCCTTCTTTTGCAGTTCTGTAGTCTCATTTTAGTCTTGCACCAGCACTTCTGCTTCACCACCCCCCTGCCACTCTGTCCCACACACCAACTCCATGTGCAACCTATGACCTCTGTGTGCTGTCTGCCACAGGTGCTGGTCTGTGTGTGGCTGCTGCAAGAGGTCCCTGAGTTACGTACTCAGGGCTTGGATGCATCAGAGGAGTTTAGGGACTGCACTCCACTTGGGCCAACACCAGAACAGTGAGGCTGGCTGTTACACTGCTGCAGGCTTGTCCTGTGGCCCCGGCTGCAGAGACACAGGCTGAGGCAGCACCCCAGGGTGGCTGATGCAGATGGTGAAGGTCCCAAATGGCCACCCCACAATGAACAGCTCACAGGGAGCAGTTGCTCTTCCCAGTTCGCACCTGGGGAAGCCACCCTGCAAGTATCCCAGCATTTCAATGCATGTGGTAGCATGCTGGTCACCAAGGCGGCAGAGGCAGGTTGTGAATTTTGACATGCCTGTTCCAGCACTTTTACAAATGATTCCTAAAAATACTACCCACACTGGGAAAAAAAAAAAAAAAAGGAACACGAAATGTGTATCCTGAATCCTCATACCTGCCTAGAATAAAGCAAACTTGGGAAAAAAAAAAAAAGCCTTCTATTTTTAATAAGAAAGCAGCACATTGTATTTAAAACCTTTTATCTCTGCTTCACTCTAGCTACTTTAAATTTGTTTTTCCTTTGATGTGTATGCTTTCATTCAAGCAAAAATAAGATGCAGTGAATGGGGGGACATGTGTACATTTAAAAAAAATATCTGTAGTAAGTCAATGCTACACCACTCATCACAGTCAACAACTGATCACAGCTCAACTCACAGTCTTTAATCCACTTGCTGAAAGAAGGATAGTTGCTAGTTCTTAAGTTCATGCAGAATGGAAGTGTTGTACACAAACCAAACAGTGTCACACAATTTTCAGGTTTCAACTGCTACGTTTGACTTGACACGTATGCAATTTAAGTACTCATAGTTATGAATTCAGATTAAGGTAGACCTATGACTGGCTGTGGGGAAAATTTGACAGATTGTCTAGTCTGATCTTTTGTTTAGATCATAGCTCATTCGCTCATCCAAATGATCCAATAATTTACATTTCATTACAGCCTACTGAGGATATCAATTGCTACAACCCATTACATCCCACAGTAGGTTGTTAACTAGGGAATCACCCTTGAGTCAGAAACTAAACACATTTCTTCGTATCATATCTTCCTAGCTTCCACTTTCCATCACCTCATTTTTATGCCTCACTCCCCTAAGTCAGAGACCACCACCATGCAAATGGAGTGGTCAACCTTTGTTATGTTGCAGTTTAGTATTCTTTTCATTTACACTTGACTTTTTGAGTCTTACAAACTGGCAATGTGTCAAGATGGGGAGCCGAACAGAAAAGCAAAACTCAAGGAAAGGACTAGAAGGGACCTCTGGTTTATCAAGTCTAGTTGCCTACAATTCAGACACCGCTTTGCATTTTATTTCTTTCATAGACACACTTGGCTCTGCCTTCAAAGCAGTTCTCTGCTTGGAATGTTGTGCCAGAATTAGTTCTAGTAATTAGGAACTTTGTTTCTAATCTAAATCTTATTTACAGAAGTTTTATACCCACTTGCTTTTGTTCTAAGACTCCTTTAGCTCAGACTGCTTCTGCCCTTCACCTGTCATTTGTACAAAATAAAGTAGTATTCTGAAACCACAAGCAACCTTGCTGCTACAGCTACTTTTCAGAGTAAGGAACAAGGGCGGGAAATAAGGAAGGAAAGAGCTAGTCAGAAGGTGCAATTTGTTGAGCTATCTGAGGAAGCATTTTTGTTCTTATCCTGGATAAAGAGGCTTGTAAATATTGTGGGGGTGACATTCACATCAATCCGCTGTAATACTCCCCATGAAAAAACTGTACAAAATGAACTGTACGAAAGAAGTTAATACAATTCCACTGACCATTAGAACAAAGACCAAACCACAATTTGTCTTGTTAAAAGGAAATATGATTTTAAAAAACATACCA
The DNA here is from genome assembly GCF_020740795.1 of Apus apus. NCBI lineage: Eukaryota > Metazoa > Chordata > Aves > Apodiformes > Apodidae > Apus > Apus apus. The sequence goes on along the minus strand of NC_067285.1, from coordinate 55,568,922 downwards.
TTCTTGAGTTTGGAACAGTAGTGTACCCTTCATGAAAGGAGACAACAAAATCCCCTAAGCTTCAGAAAACAGTATTATGCATTTTGTATCTTTCTACTGATTCAACTTACATAGAAAACAAATCAAAAATGGAAGTGAAAAGGCCACTAAACAAACTATCCAGCATTCATTCACAGGCAACAGAAATTGAATGTATGGTTCTCTCATATTACGCCCAGAAGATAGGAGCATGCAACACCATTACTGTAAACAAGGAAAAAAAATGTGTGCATTTTAGAGAGTGTGAAATACTTCTCCACTTTCACTAGTTTTATTGAAACCTTCCAAGTTAGGTATGAATTGGCCTATGATGGTTGTCAGGTCAACAAGCAGACTTGCAAACTGGTATTCTGAATTTTAAAATCTATTTGTAAAACCCAAAGTAACTGTGTCAACAGAAGTCAACAAGGGGAAAGAAAGTTGTTATTTTCAGTTTGAGCCATACCATCATTTGATATCTAAGGAGATGTAACTCTATTGGCACTACTTTCATAAAATTTCCGTATTGAATACGTAATTTGTAAGAGACAAACAACTGAGTGTAGAAATCCTTCTAAGAGCTCATGAAATAAATATACTACAATAGGTATATGAAAATCATACTACATAATTTGTACTTTTACTGTGAGAACATGAAAGCAAAACTGACCTTTACAAAATTATGACTTCATAAAGAGTAAAAACACTTGCTCCTGCTTCTACTTTCTAGTGTTTTAAAATGAACAGTAAATTGATCCAGAAGACAAAGTACTCCCATTGTAATGCAGACAGTTTTTTACTGTGTCCTCATCTTTTGGGAGAGAAAAGCCTAATCAACCTGTCATACAAAACATTTTAAAACCAGAGCTATCTGGCAGAGAAACCTAAAAGGAAATAAAAAATTATTTTAGATTGAAAGTCACAGAATTTCAAGGTGAAGTGAGCTTTCAAGAAAACCTTGTCTAAATACAACAAAATGAGAACGCTCCTCACACTAGTCTCATAACGTTCCACATTTCCACAGCTGAACCCCTGGTTCAGAGACCTACAACTGATTTAGCAATGAAGCATAGGTCAAAGCTGAGGCACTAAAGACGGTCAAAACAAAGTTTAGAAACTATTTAAAAATGAAAGCAAGCTGCTCTAGCTTTCTTGAGCAGTTAACATATGAACATCACAGTAAATAGCATAGTTTTAGTGATAATATAAAAATAGCTTGCAAGCTAAGTTATCTACCTTTCAGACTAAACTTCATATATTTCATATCATATGAACAAAGTTCCATTTTCTCAACTTAATTTATACTTTTTCAAGTAAATTTCTAAGAAATCTGTTTATTTTGTATAGTAAAGCCAACACCTGCCAGGTTTGCATGCTTTTTAAGGATGCGCTTTGTCACCTAGTAGAATATAACAACACACTACAACAGTGCAGAATTTTGTAAAAATACTTTAAATAAATTTACACTTCACTATGATTCAAGTTAAGAATTAATCACCAGATTGAACAGTGTAACTCCTTCACTTCTGTTATCCTCATTGCTGATCAAAACCAAAGTTGCCTCAGCCTCTGCTGGCCTAACAAGCAAGCAACCACTGTTCCACAGGCAGTATCATGTTGGTCTTCTGTGGACAGTTGAAACCTGAACTCACCAGAAATTTCCCACTACAAGCAAAATCAGAAGGCGAAACTTCAAAGGACTCTTAGAAACAAACATCCTCAGCAACGATCAATACAGGTAGCCTCTCTGTGATTTCACAAACATATCTCAGTATTTATTCTTAGCTTCTTAGCAATGCAGGCCACAAAAGTTAAAGATCACTAGGCATGTATTTTTTTTTTTTTTAATCAAAAAATAAGGGGCAAGACACTTACTGCATTTCAAAGTACCAGATTTTTACTTCTGGAAACCTAGAAGCTTTCTATAAATGCAGTGATTTCTAATACTGACCAAAAGAATTGACTACTAACACATTTTTCCCCTTTTCTGCAGCCTCAGAAAGTTTAAGTTACAGTACTGCAAGGCACATACAGAATCTCTTCCTTTCCATTACACAGCAGATATATCCCTGAAATAATTTTAAAAACTTCAAAACAATTAGAAATGCTACAAAGTTAACAATTTCTATTTAAAAACATTGTTCCAGCAGAACATGCACTTTTTTGGAAAACAACTTAGCAAATATTTATAAATTATTTTTCTTCTTAATATTTACACAGGAAATATATGGAATAATTTTTAATCTGGAAAGTCCTGTATTATGTCAGTTGAGTTATTGCCTTCATTATAAATTGCATCATCTCTGGAAATCCATAAAGGTACTGGATTTGGACATAAGGTGGGGGTGAGAGACTATGTATGCAGTTTAGCCCATCTGAAAGGATTTCCACACAGAGCAACACCATCAGAGTGAAAAAAAAAAAAAAGTGAACTTTCTTCATTCAGTGGATGAGTACAATAGAAACTGATGTAAGTGCGTTTGTTGAGCTTAATGCAGTGTCATTAGCAACTACTTCAAAATCTCCATTTTCTGTCTTTCAGGCAAGCGTATCCTACTAGAAAAGCAACTGAATTTTTAAGAGGTAGTTTTTTTTCCATTATGCGCTTATTTATTTCAAATAAAACATAACCAAAAAAGCCCCAACATTTGCTTTTGAACAAAGATCAAGTCTCAGAAGTTGATACAATATCTGTCAAAGTTCAGTATCTAAGTTCCTCCTCAGCAGTACTGGGCTGCTTTGGAACCAGTGTATTCCAGGTTGTCTTCTTGGTCAAAAGACTAATCTACCAATGGTACTGAACCCACCCCCTCCTCCTCCTCCTGTCGGTCCACAGCTTCCTGGGGGATCGTTGTCATCAAATCCATTGGGTCGGAAAGAGCACGAGGCTGAGGCAGCTTGAAGTGCTTGTGTTCGAGCACTAAGCTCTTGCTCCTGAAAAGAAAAGACAGTTTAAAAAAAACATCAACTAGAAGTCCCTGAAGCAGAATTTTTTCCTAGTAAATTTTGAAGCAGGTTTTAAAGCAACATCACTACCTTCTGGAGTCCTAAGTCTGCATGGCTTTGTTGAACTTCCAAGTTGAACATCCACAGCCAGAGATGTACCATTTCGTTGAACGTCAGTAAGTATACATGAATCATAATTAAATACATTTATGCCAAAATAATATTTTATACCAACATGTGATGTTACTAAAGAATTAGACTGCTCATCAAAAGCTAACAAAACATTTTTTTATATATGTTTCACATGAACTTTCAGCCTAGTAATTTTAAGATGCCCTTGTTCTTGGTTGCCAAATAAAAAGGTAAGACCATTAAATAATGTTAATTAAGACACCTTTACTCAGCTGCATATATTAAAACAACATACTCAGATAAAAGGCAGAAGGATGGAAAAGCTATTTAATTTCCCTTTAGTGCAGCTTTTTAACTTCCAAGTGTTATTGATGAGCTAACTCTGTTTTAATATTAGGTAAGTCTCAGGAACTCTGAAGCACTCTGTAAAATCAGAGTCAGTGACTGGAAAAGGTACCTGCACAAGTAGCAGGAACAAGAACGCATAGTGTCTTGGCCAGCTGCTTTTTCTGCTGAATGCCCCTGTGGCTTCTTAGACATCTAAGAAGGGGATGAGCCAAGGCCTTATCTTATTAGAGATACTACACACTATTTTGTCTCTGGCCAACTAGTTTCATAAACCTTGCGGCCATGTCTTGTCTATAGCATCCCTTTCTCAAATTAGCCAGCAGCTTCAAAAAAGGAGGGAGGGAAGGTAAGTGTTGGGCTCTGTACTGACAAGAGAAAGACAGCAGATCTGCACAAGCTCTGTTGCTTTAGGAAATAAAATGAAAGTATTAAGGTGGTAAGGCTTATACTGATAGCCTCCTTCACATGACACATTGTCACTACATACCTCCCCTAAAGGCAATAGAAGGAAATTTTAACAGGGTTTTTAGTAATTACATGGGTCACCTTGAATTGTTCCTTCTCCACTTCCTGGTGAAAGCAAGGAACAGAGCGAAGAACCTGGAAGACTGTATTATACTACCATGAAAGCACTAAGCATTGTCCATGTACTTTCACAGGTGCTAAAAACAGTACCTGTGGGTTTAAATTACTCTGACTCTTAGAAAAACATGGCCTAAGTTTGAAACTATTTTACACTACTAAGGACTGAAATACAAACTCATTTCCAAAATGATATAAAAGATACTTGGAGGATGTTATCTACATAGACATGCTGGCCATAATCCTGGAAGACAGTATTATGGAATATGTGGATTCTTACCTATCTGCTAACTATAAAAGACATCAAAACCTAAGGACACTTACTAAGAACAATAAGAGAATACAAAGAACTCACTTGTACCAGAAATGAACAGAAAACTTTGATTTAAATAGCAGGCATTTTTATAAATAGCCTGTTCTTTTGAAAAACTACACTGCAAAACTGTTTAACTTAAAACAGAATTTCTTCTCAAAACCAAATATTTGGAAACTTGCTACACTGTACCTGGGCTGGTTTTTCTTTTTTTGGTAAAATGTTTCAAAAAGTTTTAATGTAGCGTAGTACCAAAACAAAAGTGGAGCTCTCATTACTCCCTCCTCCACTTTCAGCTCTCCAGATAACTGTTTTCTGGCAACTTTATACCTGATGAACCCCAGTAGTTGAGTTTTACTTAACAAAATGTACTGCAAAAGAATATAATTATCAATAACAGGTTTGTGGATTATGCTATATTAAAGAAAAGTCTTAAAACTGTAGACAAAAAGAACACCAAGGTCTTAAATCTGAGATTTTTCTTGCTATATTTAGACAGAAACATCATTTTCATTTGCCTTATTGCAGTTACTGGATAGCACGAGGTTACAGCATAGCTATACAGTTAAAGTACTTTAGGTATCTTTCACCATACCATTATCAAGAGTATGATTGTTCTACTGTCACTAAGCTTCTTTAGACAAGGGACTACTGAGCATGACTTACGTGCAAGGGGTAACTCTGACTCTCTTGGCTCTAGACACACACAGCACATTTGGTACACAGTGTAAACTCGCTGCATGCACAGCTTTTGTCAGCCATGCAGAAATTCTCTTCAGTAAACAACAGTGCTGATCTTAGAGAACATTTTCTATAATGGATAGAAGGTATACCTCTATATATGCACACACACGAGAATTATAGAGGAGAATCAAATTACCAATTATTAAAGTTTCTTGACAAGAGTATTAGGATTAAAAACCACACACTCTGTCTTCAGTGCTAAAAGTGAAATTATTTAGCAGTTTAAATCTTTCACGTTTTATTCCTGTTCAGTAGTTTGTGCCAAATGAGCACATTTCTTACTTTTCTCAAAGCACACATGGACTTGACTAATATTAGCTGACATTAAATTGTTCCAGCATAGCATACAGCCCTGGCATTTTTGCAAGAAAGATCCTTGTTTCTAGAAAAAAAAAAAGTTTTCAGGACAATTATATTTATCCGAACAAATATTAAGTCAGCTAAGTAGAACTTTGTGTCAGTTCAGTTCTCTAGACTGAGTAATGCAGAGCATCCCTCCCTGCCTTCCACTTGATCCCAGAATGGGATTTTTAATTTAACTGGAGTGGGAGCTACCCATATTGCAGGTTTTGTTATTTAAAGTGAAAAGAATTTAGTTTACCATGTGGTAAACTGGTATGCAACAGTAAACCAAAAGCAGTAAGCTACAGATTTTTTTGAACGTTTCTTCTAAAAAGTAAAGGCTTTTTCAGGTCAGAAAAGTATATTCTTAACTTAGCAGTAAAATAACAGTTTAGAACTCTGAACAACAATGAAATGCAACTTGTAAAAAATATAGTAACTTAATCCAGTGAATCACAATATTAATTTGATAAAAAGAATAACTGAGCATTTCTAATAAGCCTCATTAAAACTGAGGAAAGGATCTCAACAACTCTGAGATGAGTAGAGCTCTACAAAGAAAGCCAGTAATGAAGAATCCAAAATCGAAAGGTGGATAAAATATCAATAATAATAATAATTAAAAAAAAAAACACAAAAAACCAACCAAACAACAAAAAACTTAAACCAAAACAAACCCTATATATTTGGAAAATATTTCTTTAACTGTAAAGGAATAGTTTTCCAGAAGCTACTAACCTGATTTCCACTTGTAGGCTAAGAGCACTGCGTGCTTTACTACTACATGTTTTGTAGAGAAAGCTTTAGTTTTTTGTGTATATGCACCAACTGACTAACTTCAATAAAATCATATTCATTTTTCACTGGTCCTAGGTGTACATGAGTATTCAAAAAGCTTAAAGTAACTAACTTATTAGTGTATTCCAGAAATTGCATAAAAATAAGTCTTGAAAATACATTTATCTGAATTACCATTTAAGAATAATTCCATTATTTAACACATTATTTTCTAAGTATCCTGATAATGTTGCTTGTTGTATCTCTTCAGATTTGAAAAATGTCTCTGTTATGAATACTCAGGCAATCACCTATCCTGTTGCTAACACTGAAATATGTTTGACTGCAAGCACTGAATTCAACATGAAAACACATCAATAAGATTAATTATAGGATTTATAGTCTATGTGGATTGCAATGTTCCTCCTTTAAACGTTTGGCTTCATACAAAAAAAGGTGATAGTATCACTGTAGGAGCTGTACTGTTTTTCTTCAGACTGTGTTTGTAAATCTTTGTTTTTTCCACTCTACTCAGTTACCTAGATGCTACTGTAATTATAAACCTAAAATAAAAAATAATCTGGTTTCAACTTTGAAATGTCACAATTGAGGCATACCTGCATCAATGAAAGTCACAGCAATTCTGACTGAAAACAGGACATTATCTTGGAGGCAAGACTACACTCGAGATAGCAGCAAACCCCTTCCTTGCTCACCTTGCCTTCCCAGGTACAACAGGTATGAGGCTCTGGATGTGGAAGGCCAGTCAATGGATTATGGTCCATCTACACCAGAGGTGCTGCCAAGGTCAGAAAAGCTACCCACTCATACCACAGTCACCTCTATCAGGAAGAAAAGACCAGTTATAGTTGTAGGCAACTCCCTTTTGAGGGGAACCAAAGGTCCAATATGCTAGACAGACCCTCCTCTTAGGAAAGTTGGCTGCCTTCCTGGGGCTCAGTTTAACGACATCACCAGGAAACTTCCAAGCCTGGTGCAGCCCTCAGACTACTGCCCATTACTGGTCTTCTACGTGGGTGGCAATGAAGCTGCAATACATAGTTCAAGGGCGATCAAAAGAGACTTCAGGGCCTTGGGATGGCTGCTTTGAGGATCTGGGTCATAGGTTATTTTTTCCTCTCTCCTTCCAGTTGTGGGCAGCAACAACAGGAGAAACAGATGAACCCAGTTTGTTAATATATGGCTCCATGACTGGCGTCACCAAAATTTGGGGTTATTTGATAACAGAATGGCCTACACAGCACCAGACTTGCTGGTGTCAGATAGGGTTCATCCCTCTCAAAGCAGGAAGAGGGTCTTTGCTCATAAACCACCAAGGCTCACTGACAAAGCTTTAAAACACACTCTAAGGGGGAGCAGGATAATATCAGGCTTGCCTGGGATAAGGTTAGAAGGACAGGGTGCTAGTGAGGGCTCTCAGCCTGTTGCTCTGAGACATGCTGGGTATGCTGCAGCACACTCGAAATTTTACACAGATGAGCCAGGGAGAGCAGGCAGAAAGGAAAAGTGGAATCTAGTCACTGCCATCTGGTCTTAATTTTATTGGTTCCAGTATTTGGGTGTGCACAGTTGTATAAATAAAACTTCACTCCAGATAAAAATGCACTAGTAAGACCACTGCTAAATTAGCTACTCTTGTAATTAAAGGCAATGAAAATCAGAACTGTTTGAAAAGCCTCTCCTGCATAGAATTACAAGTGGTTAAAAGACCCGTGTGAGCATCTCACTGAAAATTTAAAATGCAATGAGTTTAAGCCATTTTCTTTAACTCTTCCCACCTAACAATGACAACCTTCCTATGACACCTGTCTAGCAACATCAAGATGGAAGTGAGATTGGTGATTTATACGGCTAACATAACAGAATGTTTAAAAGCTAACTTTTTCTTTCTTTTATGCTGTGTCTTGTAAATGTTAAGGACACCACCCTTCCTACACAATTTCTGTCTTACCTGCAAGTACAGTTTGTTATCTTTCGTAATTGCATCCATGAGATCTTTTTGTAGAGGAGGGTCTCCATTTACCCAGAGTCCATTTGTCGAACTGGTGTTGAAGCAACAGGTACTATTTTGTTTTTTGTAAAATAGAACATAAGCAGTGTCCTTTGGAAATCTACTGGTAATTTTCTGGACTGACTGAAATGAGGTAAATGTCACTCTGCTGTCATTGAAGAGAAACCATTCTTTTGGCATCTCAGTGTCCAGCTCATTTTCTACAACAGTACAAGGACTCTCCTCTGCCAACAACTTGTCTTGAGGAGAAACTAAAGAAAGAGCTGTAGACTGGGGGCAGACACCTGAAGGCTCTGACCCAGTAACATTTCTAGCATATGAATAATAATGTCCACTTTCAGAGGATACACCAGAGTGCACCACCACAGAGCTTAACACATAGGGGACCAATTGTGGGCAGGTCACTTCATCAGCACCTGAGGGCTTCAGTTTTTTAGCAAGATTTTCTCCAGTATCAGAAATCTCAACACCAACAGAACAACCTCCTGAAACTAGAGCTCGAGGGCATGCTGCTCGTTTGACTGGCAGTTTCAAAACAAGAGGCAGAGACACATTGTCCAAGATTTTGCGCCTTATATGACACTTTGGATCATAAGAAAATCTCAAAAGAGTGAGAATGAGGTATTCAGGTTCCTCAATTATTTGCATAGTTTTCTCAGCATTCTGTAGAGAGGCACACTTTTCACAATAATACTTATTGTCTCCACTTAGGATCTCAGGTGCCAGAAAATAATTCAGTAAATCTGTGACTGACAGGGGGGTTTTACCTACTAGCCTCTGAGACATATCCCCATTATCTTGAACTTTGTTGAGTTCAGAATTTGTGGTACTCTCAGAGTTTGGCTCAGTAGAAAAATCCTTTATGGTTCCTTCATTCATTACTGTGTCACATCCACCACGTACTTCCAAATTACTGAGAGGTGTTTCTTCAGCAGGACTAGATGCTGAAGTATTAGCTTGCACCATGTAATCATCTTTCACTTCAGAATGTTCCCTGTATTTTGGGCTAACACTCTCCAAAAATGTTGGAGGACAGAAAGCCAGAGAGAGATCTGTGAAAGCTTCTTCCTTCTGAGACATACTTCTGCAGTTCAAACAGCATATAGTAGTCTTCAATTTTCCTCCAAACATCTTCTCTATCAGAGTTCTTTCTTCACTTCCCATGCAAGGTGCTTCAGCAAATACTTGTGCTTTATGGACAGCTTCTTGTGTCTGGGATTCTTCACTCATTATACTTTGAGAAGTCTTTGCTGAAGACAACGCTTTTAAGGTTCTCTCTTCTTCATGTAGCCTAAAGACAAACAAAAATAAATCCAAGCAGCTGTGCTATTTTATAAACAATTACTGCTGCATGACTTCAGACTTCCCCGTTATGCTAAAAAGTATAGATGGGTAGGCGGCTAGAAGTCTCTTGCATTAAAAAAAAACTATGTTATTTTTTTGAATAAGCAAGCTGAACCACAGAGGTCAGTACTATCCAAGACAGGAGTATGAGAAAAATCACAAATGCATTTAATGTAGGTTTTGTTATATATAACAGAACACAACAGATATACTGAATGAACTAGCAAGTATACAAAAAGTAGCAAACAACACTTTTATTATTTACCATTATATTAATCATTCAGTTCCCCAGTAGACTTGTTCTGTATGTCAGATTTTATTAGCAAACAAGTAGCTATTTATGTAGTGCCAAACTATTTCCAAATAAAAGAAAAGGTCAGGATTTTGTAGCCAAGAAAATTAGGAAACTACAGCAAGAAAAAACAAACCAAAAATTAAACCAAACAGAGGGAAAACAAGAAGAAAAAAACCACAAGCAACTATTCCACTATTGAGATAAAACTTCTCCAGAAGTAGAATGCATTATAAAGCAGTAAGTGCCCAGGCCACATCTCAGCAAGCCAAAATTAAATAAGGCTACTAATAAATGCCGGTATTTTTGTTTGATCTGTGCCACAGTTAATTCGATTATTAAAGAGGTTATAAATGCATGTACATCTCTTTATGACTTATCTAACCTATATGAAATACAGCTGTCTCCATCAACACAAAATTCCAGATGCACAACTGAACTGCTTTCAGCAACCACATGAATTTTACAATAGGACCATGACTCTAACGTAACACCAAAATTTAGGTATATAAAAACAGAACATTACCAACACTATAACCTGCTTTAAATTATGTGGATACAAGGTGGTATCCAGACTTTACCACAGATTAAACCCGTGAATGAATGAGTTGCATAGACCCTACAGAAAACCAGAGACAGCCAGGAATGAGGAACAAAATTCCTGGTCCCCACTCATGCAGTGGAGCTGTTACATGACTGCTTCTAAGAGTTCAACATTATGCAGTAAAACACTAAATTCATTCCCATTAACAGCACAGTAACTGTACCTGTCTAGCAGGAATCTGAGATATTCTGAGCAATCCTGCTGGGATCGAGGGGTGAACCATGGTGGTCTGGAAGCCTCAAAGAAAATTCTAGGAGCATATGCCTCCCTCTGTTTGTGTAAGAGACAGACAGATAAGGTTACATAAGAACTACTTAAAAAATTGGTTATATTGATATTCATCACTGAACTTTGGACTGTATTATTCTAGAGGAACTGTCTGAATCACATGGTACACAAACCTTTAAACCACTTAATCATAGGAAGAGGGAGCCATTAATTTTGTAGTCATCATCTCTAGTACAAAGATAAAAGTAATGGATCCTGCAGGCAAATATTAAATATGTAGTGAGTCTAAACTAAATGTTAAGTGTAACAGAAGTTACTGTTCTTGCTGGCAAGTTTTTTAAAAGTTTCATTTATTCAGAAAAACCACTATTTCCTAAGTATAGATTTATTTTTAAGGTGATCCAGCCTCATCCTTTTCACAACAAGCTTATTGTTATTAATCAAAGACAACAAAAGTGTCTTATGTCTTTCTAGCACTACCAAATATTCTGAACATCTAAGTTCACTTTAGAACTGGAATTACAATAAATTTTAGTGTAAAAATCACTGCAGAAAGTCATTGTTTATCCTAAAGAGTTAGATGAAATCAGCTTGTGTATGAAATCAGATCTTACTTGGATTTTTTCAATTTGGCTTCTCAAAGAAAACCTGATACTGACCACTTATAAAAACAACACAATGCCAAGAGGTTCCACTTACGAAGTACAAATTTCTCTAAGTCCATCCACACCATCTGAACATTTGGAAGCAGACTCATCCCCCTACACACATCTATAATATTTACATATTTAATGTACTCAGGAGTACTCCCATGGCACCATGTTTATAAAGTTTGGTATACAGACGTAAAAAACAGCAGATGAAATTAACTGATATACCTGGGTATGGGCCAAAAAAGCAAAAAGATGCTGTAATTTTCTCATTAGTGAATTACATCCATTTAAATTCAGAGATAAAACATGTCTTCTGAAACTGAAAAGGAAAAAAAAAGATAGACATTAGATTCCTTACTGGATTTCTAGGAACAATGCAGTTAACATTCCAGCTCAGATAATTACTTCAACTGGAAAGGAAACAAAATGTCTAACACTTCGCTTCAATACCAGGATTCTGCTCTAGTGCAGATGCAAATCTACTGTACAGTATGAATTAAGACTGCAAAAAACCTATTTCTTCAAATATTTACATGTGTAAGAATTGGCTACAGACAATTTTTCTCAGTATTTTTCACACTGTAACAAAAGCAACACCATAAACTTTTACAATTCTGAAGGGAGCAAGGACAGTGAGGAAAAAGGTCCTTATCTCTTGACACTGTACAGAAAGATCAGGATTTTGCATGAGTAAAATTGCAGTTTCACAGAACTCGGCTTCAACAATGCAATCAGTAACAGTGCAAAAAAACCCACTCAGCTTTAGCAAGCTTAGAGACTCCAGGACATATTAATATTCTGTGTAAAGTAAGAATGCAACAACTGCAATAGCTGATTTGCAATGAAAGGAGCTATTAAAAAGAACTTACTCTGTAGCCATGAAAAGTGCTTGAATAACACTGTTCATGTAGCAAGTATTTCCTAGATTAATTAGACCTGTCTTCCCAGTTTCGGATTTTCCAGAAAGTCTAGATGAACAAGATGGCAGAGAACTGGATTGAGAAGTCCAAGCACTCTGACTGAGAATCAATTTCATCTTCTCTTCGGAGGGTTTGGGCATATCCTACAAGAGAAACATTTAACACACTTAATAGGTTTTTGTATTTGGTTTGGTCATATTTGTCATAGGTCCTGCAGTCTTACATCTTTGCTTATTTCTGTATTCTCCTTCATAGCCAGACCATCCCTCACAGCTTAGAAGGTAACACACTCCCCTCCCCTGCCTCCCAAGCCCTCTTCTTCAAAGCTTTATTTACTCAACTCTCGAATTGCAGGAATAAGGGGCTGGTGGTCACCTTTGACCTGCATAGTCACAGAATTCTTTCTGTCACCAAAAACTACCTCTCAAATTTCAAGCTTCAATAGACTTATAAAGCATCCTCAATTCTGTTAGAAACACATTCCTGCTCTGTCAAATCAAAACGTAAGAATGTAAGACTGAAAAAGTCATGAATACTTGGAATTAAATTGATAGGGCCTTTTTTAGTGTCAAAACACTTAACTGCAATATTACTGCTGTGAAATCAGGCAGTAACATCTGAGTGGTTTATGGTTTTGATATTGGGAAAAGCAAACCAAAAACATTCCATCTTCTTAATAACTCCAATATACCTTAACAGCTTCCAGAATGGGTTCATAGAGCTCTGGAAATCCTGAGTAATGATATATCATACAGTGTATCAACTCAGTCAACTGCATCAAAAAGGCTGTACTGGAAGGTAAGCCATCTCTTTTGAAGGAATGAACCAAAGCAACCACATGTGGGACAATCTGAACGGGAAAAACAAACAAAAAACCCAAACAGGTGTTACTTTCATTTTTCCAGTTTTTTTGTTCTTCAACTTTGCTGCTTAACACATGCCAAATGACAGGAGCCCTTCTGTTCTTAAGTAAATGCTTCAGAAACAATAACTTGAAAAACATGCATTATTCTTTACTCAAATTTTCAAAGAGCACAAGTAATTATTCAATGTTCTCGTTAGCTCACATATCAAGTTCTGGAACTTTATGAATTTAGAAAGCACATGTTAAGATTTTAAATGGTCAAGTGTCCAAAGTACTAATCTTATTAAGGATGTTAAAAAAGAAAATTTTGCTTTTGTACCACCACTAACAGTATCCTGTTCTAATTTCACAAATACAGATTTTAAAACAAACTTCTCCATTTTCCTTCAACAGAAACTAATGTTTGTTACCCGAAGCCAATGACCACATTCAAGCTATTTAAGTTTACAAGACAGAAATTGGCTCACAGCTCCACCTAGTGAGGAAGCTAGGCTCAATGAAGTAAAAAAAGCTAAAAAAGCTTACCACTGATACTGTAACCTCTTTGAGCATTAATTCAGATTCATTACTATTTCAAATTTGGTATACATCAGAAACGTTTACCCCACCTCCTTCCCCTTCTTCAGCACAGCTCTGGCTGTAGTTTTAAATGCACAAGAGTTTTTTTTTGTATTAGTCTTAAAACATCAAGTAGAAAGTTATTTCAATGCAGTCCCAAAAAGTGGAACTTCTTACTGTGAAACAAAATATTTTGGACTTCTGTCAGTTTTCAAGTAATCAAAATGGATTAGCTGTGAAAGTGGATGGAATAATTCCTCATCACAAATTAGTTTACAAATTGTTTGGCAGTAAAGACATGAAATACAGAAGTTCTGAGAATACAATGATTTTAGGTAAGTATACTAATTACAAGAATTACTATACTTCATAACACCGAAGTAAAACGGAGGCCTAGTGCATTTGCCACATTTTCAAATACCAATTCTTCTCAAAGCATAACAAATATTTTTACAGAAACAAAACCTACTCTTTTGGTAAGCAAGGTACCCACTGTTTAAAAATGAAAACATCAAGATTAATTGTTCAGTTTACTACAGAGTAAATTGTGAATGTTGCAATAAAAACACATTTCTCTCCTTCACTTTATAAATGTGAGTAGATAACAATGAGAAAGTAACTACTGAGGCTCCAAGAATAAGATTTGTACAAAGGAGATGTGAGATGATAATTTTGCACAGACAAAACACATGAGAAAAACAGAAAAAAGTTTTCAGCTGTCTTAAATTAAGATTCAAATTCTCACAGCATGCTACTTAATACTGAAAGTTACACTTTGAATACACTCAGAAGCATCACTTTTGACTTGAGGTTAAATTAAAATGTTACATGTCTGTAGATTTTAGAATTCCATAGTACACTTAAGTTCTATGTGTGAAAGACAGTGTTTTTGTTTGAAGAAGTCAGTAATGCTAATGATACTCAAGTACAGGGAAGGGACTGTTAACTCAAATGCACTGCAAAATCAATACAAATTAATTTATCAAATGTGCATTTAAACAGTGAACATTCAGACCATTTATTATAAAAAAAAGTAAAGAAGTGGTTTAAGTGCAATATGTTATTACAGGATACTAAATGACAGCAGTAGCTCCAAAAATGATAGTGAAGATTGTTTCAAATGGAGAGAAAATGGCCATGATGAAGTCCTGAAGACAGATGTTTATGTAGTACTGTGTGCAGCCTATGGTAGAAATTTTCCTTGCTAAAACAAACTCCTATTTCTAGAACAGAAATTTTAAAATAATATTTTATATTTTTCTCATGATTGTTTTGTATCTCTAAGGAACGAAGAAGCAAGACAATGAAATATTTACATTTTGAGCATATTCAAGGCTACTTGGCTCTTCATTTGTGACTCAAATTTCTATCCTAGGCCAAGATTAGGGCAGAAGAGGGAGGAGAAAAAAAATTTTAGACTTCTATCATTAAAAAAGTGTATTAGGCATAAGACAATTACCCTTGACACTAATCAAAGGGTCTGTGATCCCTTCAGGCCTATATGCCTTGGAGACTATTTAGAGAAACAAAGTGTGAGGTTGTTACTGTGCTTAAGTCTCAATGACCCATATATCAGTTAACCTTTTAAGCTAAGTTTAACTAAGTATGAGAACAGGGAAGGTACATACATCTCACTGTACTAACACAAACAGTTGCTACACCCTAGTATCTACCCCTTTAACTGGTGCATTGCATTTTGAAGAGTGGCCCCTAAAATGAGCATCTTCCTTTCAATTTGCCCACAAGTACATTGAAACAGATAGGGGTGCCTTCTTCAAGTGAAGTAAGTATTCCCTGGTCTCATGCAGCTAGCCATGGCAACAAGGTTATACACAGTAGATAACTGGTTATCTAGTTTCCCCAAAATAGCAGTGTGTGAAAGTCTACTTGCAGCCCAACTTTATCAGTAGACTTCACACCATATTAAACAGATTTCCAGAAGTATTTGGTCAAAGTTAGAATGCTGTGTCCAGATATTACTGCCAGAAATATGTACATACGAGGAAGAACAACACTCTCTCCCAGTTACAGATCAAGTGTTGGAACCTGGAAGTTAGAAAGCCTAGTGGTCTGTGACCCACAGAATCCTGATTCTGGAACCTTGAAACAAAGAGGAATTCCAAGTGCATGAATTCTGTTACTCTTTAAACCCACTTTAAAAATCACATGTGAATCACATTTCAAAGAATTAAAAAACATTTATTTAGTAACTTACCAAATGAAAGGCTTCTGGAGAATGCTGAAAACTAAGTAACATGTGGGAAAGGACAGCAAGGGCACCAGGCCTCACTAGAGGAAACCAAAGTCGATTAAAGACCTAAAAAAACCCACATTTATTTCAGTAAATCTAGAAAGTAAAAATTCAGTAAAAATGTAAACAGAACTCCAAATATACAAGTTGAAACAGACAGAATTATAACATGCAATTGAAAGCTATAGGTACATCCTCTTTGAAGAATAAGAAAATACTATCTGTTGGAATACAAAGGATGCTATACAATTGCATAACTGTTACCAATTCCCTTCCCTCTCCTTCAATTTTGAATGTTCTTTTCCAACATACCAATTCAATCTTAAGCAGTGTCACATCAATGAGGATGGTAAACTTCTGGACTGCAGCCAGCCCTTTCAGCAGTGCAATCACCCATGTTTCCACATGCTGAGCCAGAGGCCAGGACAACCAATCAATCATTCTGAAAGATTAATGGAAAGAAATATAAAATGAAACTAAAACCCAATATGCCACTAATTTTTATTTCAACAAAAAGATTCTATATATTACCCACACAGTTACACACTAACACAGATTCTCAAAAAGTAATGCATCAATGTTAGGCAAGTAGTAAAATAAGTATTTTAATTTCGTAATTAAAATTGCTCTATTTCATAGATTAGAATTAAACACACTCCCCCCCTCCAAAACACATAATCATGTAAAATCAAATACTATGTATATGATTGTTGCTTGTTATTCAAGAATATGAAGCCTGGGTTTATAGACATTAAGACAACACTTTTATTTTTATTTTGTGGCAAAAACTTACTCCTGACGGTGAAAAAATGCCAGTGCCTGGAAAACTTCCCTCCTACAGCTTTTACCCCAAGCCTGACCAAAGCCAAGTATTAAGTTTAAGTGTGAAAATGAAGCCTCTTCAACTTGCAACTATACTCCTGGAAGCCACATAAACACTCTCAGTCAAAAAGAAAATCTAGTAATTTTAAATATATATCCAGCAGGTGTTGTAAGGATTGTGTAACAGGTCTCAGTAGCCTGGGATTTACATATGCCCCAAAAGGAAGAATTTCTTTCAGTGAAGGAAAAGCAAAGGGACTTTTTCTGTGCCTACAAATTACAGTGAAATATCAGCAACAGAAAAAAGGGAATTCTATCCTTCTAAACCAACAAATTACACTGATATTTAAAGCAGACAGGCAGATTAGTTGAAGCAATTCTAAGACATAGATGATACTGTAAGGCAGTATAAGCTAAACCACAAAATTTAGATTTTCTTCTTTTGAGGTTTTATTTGGCAGTATTTTGGACTTGAATTGTCTGCAAGATCCGCTTCTTCCAACCAGATGAAGCAACACTATTTAAGTGGAAGAAAATTTTTTTTCACCACAAGGGCAGTCCAACTCTGAAACAAGTTATTATACACTAAGGCCAAGGCTCCTCCATCCTTACAGAACACTCTTAACTGGACTGAACGTGGCCCTGAGCAACAATGTCTGACTTTGCTTCAAGCAGGATTGGATCAGATGACTTCCAAAGGCTCCACTCAACCTATGTGATGCTATGATTCTATTCTATAATGCAATGAAAAGAGGAAATTAGAAATATATTTCTTTATTGCTTTTCTGAAAAAGCTCTTCACAAAGTTTAATTATTTTAAGAGGCTAAACTGTAGCATAAAACTGAGCAGGTTACAAGTGACCAATATAATAAGCAGTCATGATCACTGTAAATAAGCATAGTTAGTGATTATCAATCTGAAACAAAGCTACAAGCCCCTGTGTTCTTCCTGGAGATTAAAAGACCTCCAAACAGACTAAAATCAGGGTTTCAGTTCTCAGATTCCCAACTAAAAAGTAAATCACAGGCTGCATCAACACCAGCTATGCATTGTGGGGCATGTTGTATTGCCATAAACAACCTAAAACTCACGTAGTTTATAATCTGAAAAAAATACAGTACACACATTCTAAAATGTATATATCTTAAAATTATGTATCTGGATATAACTTTTAAAGGTTTCTCTAAATTAAGCAATCACTAGGACTGCCTTTTAAGCAATCAAGCACAGATCCTACTGGGTTTCTTCCACGTTACTACAAAAACATGGGAAAACACATAGCAACACCACAATTATTACTCTGAATTTACAGAAAGCTCTCATTGCCTCAAGTGTCAAATTCAAACAAGTTTACTCTGAGCAGCCTTGCCACATGCTTTCTAGAATGGGAAATAAAAAAAGCGGAACAAAACTGCTTTTGCTTGCAAAGAATTAACTTTAACCTAAAAATAGGCCCCAAGCCTCAAAGTACTAATGTCTTCAAACCTCATCCCTGCTCCAATTTGTAGGCTTGGTATTTTTCAGCAGTGGCACAAACACCCACACAGTTAATTTGAGCCTAATAACAATATATTTAGTTTTCATAATTAACTTCTTAGACGAGTAAAAAGCAATCTGTAGAGCCCTGCACTAGAACCGCTGTTCTAAAATACCTGAGTACCATCTTTATGCTACATGCACTTTCAACCACACTGACTCACATGCTCCAAATGGTGCTTTTGGGTGGGCACTGGGGCCTTTAATTTGAGCCTAATAACAATATATTTAGTTTTCATAATTAACTTCTTAGACGAGTAAAAAGCAATCTGTAGAGCCCTGCACTAGAACCGCTGTTCTAAAATACCTGAGTACCATCTTTATGCTACATGCACTTTCAACCACACTGACTCACAGGCTCCAAATGGTGCTTTTGGGTGGGCACTGGGGCTTCCTGTGTTCTATCCCATTTGCTGGTTATGTGATGGGCCATCCTGTATCATCTCT
Organism: Apus apus; assembly: GCF_020740795.1. Classification (NCBI taxonomy): domain Eukaryota; kingdom Metazoa; phylum Chordata; class Aves; order Apodiformes; family Apodidae; genus Apus; species Apus apus. The sequence goes on along the minus strand of NC_067285.1, from coordinate 55,550,167 downwards.
TGTCAGTAGAATTAACCGTTGGCTATTCAACACTTACTAATAAGAAAACGGCTACCATTTCAGTACAATTAACTGTAAAGAGAAGCCTCATTCTCTGTATAATTGATACAGATAGAATTCCCATCCTTAAAATCTGTTTCTGCTCTTAAAAATAGAGTCAATGTTCTTAAGAGCAGAAACAAAAGTCAGAAGAGGGAACAGAAGTAAATTTGCAGACATGCTTGAGACTTCCATAAACGGCATCCAATCTGAGATCTGGTAGGTGAAGATTAGATATTTTGGTTATCAAATCCTCTCTGCATTGGATTTACTTGGCTCCTGCTTTGATGCAATCAATGACTGCATTTTTAATACAAAGGCAGATATTAATATGGGGCAATGATCATGAATAAAAGCACAGAGGATGGTTTTTGTGTTTGACCTTAGAGGCTTCAAGAGGACCTTCTACCCTCTGCCACCCTAAAATGAGCAGGTCTGCTATCCATATAAGTGCCTAACAAGGACAGTACTTCTGATATATCTGGACAGAAAAAAAAAATGATCTGTGCAACCTCAGACAGTAACTACTTTCATATAAATATTTTCTTAGCCACATCAGATAAAAGAATCTGGTAGCTCAGGTACAAATCCCTCAGATTAGAAAAAAACCAAACCAAACCCGAAGATCTGTAGATTACCAGGCACCCCCCAAAATATTTAACATCCTTTATAATATTTTACATTTTTACCAACAGGGCAAAAGGACCAGGTCATGTCTGGACTTTTTCTTAGCAAAATTTTCAGTGTCTCTTAACAAAGATACCTGGGTTAAAGTGCAAACAAGCATTATACTTGTCAGGATACTGAGTACTGGCAACTTCCTCTGACACCTCTGAAGTAGACTCTTAAAGTAGTCCTCTATCTTAGAAAATATATTTTCTGCTTTTCCTCACTGATGCTTCAAGTAAGGTTTAAAGAGAAAGTTGAGCCAATTAAGAACTCAATGATGCAAAAAAAACCCTGCACCCTTTCTTATACCAACTTGTGCCTAATACTACCCAACTCCCCCCCCCCCAATCAAATACAATTTATTAGTTTTCTAATTACAAATTATTTACTAATATGTGTTCAACTTTAGACAGACTCTGAAGTGTCATGAAAGTTCTCCTTAGGAAGTGAGCAACAATGTCTCAAATTTGCAATCACCAAAGATCTGGTAACTCTCATCAGGAGACCTTGTTATGCCTGGAGTTCTGCATCTCCTGGGATGATGCAAGCCTCATGACAGCACTGTAATTTGGTGCTCCAAACACTCCAGCTGCATTATTCTCTTCACAATCACTCCTCTAAGTCACAGGGAGTAATTACTGCAAAGGGTTGCCAGAGGTAGAAAAAGAAACTGGATACAATGTTGACATGAGAATCTACAAACAAAAGTAACAAGGAGTACCTAAAAAGTTTGTTCTGTGGAACAGAACCGGAAGCTCTTAAAATAAAACATAGCTTCAAAGAATGAACAATGCAGGTAAGACTGCACTGCCCTTTCAAAAACAAGAGAAAAAATCCACCACAAAGATAGTATTAAGAAGAGAGCTTATTTGATAATAACAGCTCTTATTATACTCAAAGCTCAGCACTGCTACTTCCCTAAGCAGAGACACACAGAGTAGCCACGCTAAAGCCACAACGGTAAGATTGCACTGTGTTGAAGTGGGTAATACAACATAAATGTTAAAATTATATTAACATAAAAATTCATCACCAATACATTACTGGAAAATTATTAGCATGCACAAATCCTTCTCAATTTCCCAGTTTCGAATTTCAAACTGGAGCTTTGTTGAAATCTGTTAAATTCAACCAGATTATGTTTTCAATTCAAATATGGCTTCTCAATGTAATGTAAAGAAAAGTAATGTTTTAATTTAAAAAAAACTCAGCATTTCACTGAGCTATGTAAATATGACACTACACCCAAACAGATAGTTTAAAATAATATAGCAGACATTAAATTATTTTAAAATGCTTTTAAAAAGTTTTTTAAACAACACAGATTTCTAACAGCTGCGTGTTTAACTCCTCAGTAACTGTGCTCAGTAGCAGTTTCTTCAGAAGCTTAAAAAAATAATTCAAAGAACTTCAAGATCATCATCTTCTTCCATTGTCATCCGTCTGCATCACTATTATTCCCATATCAGAAGATACTAACCAAAATTACAATCTGAATCAGTCTGTTAACAGTGCTGCTAATCTCAACATTTACTGATGTCTAGAATAGTGACAAGAAGCATAATATGCAGTTATTTTTACATTTCTTTTATTATTCAAACAACACCCAAAAAAACTCTGAAGGCTTGAGTGAAAATGGAAAAAAATAGGCTGTCCCTGTGAATTCTACCAAAAAGTCACTAAGATATCTAAGCAGAAAAAAACACTCAAAAACTAAGCAGTAAAACTAATTTCTAACCAGTTCATCTCTTCAGAGAAGGAGATGATGGGAAAGGCAAACTTGTGAACACAGCACTCTGCTTCTTGGAAAAGTAGAAAGGCACATCTGAATACGTGGCCTTGTTTCTTAGCTTGACTGTAAGCCCTGTGAAGTTTACTATTTATGCCATCTCTTGTAAGGTGGCAGATCTAAACATGAGATGTCATCTAGAAGGAACACAGCTGCTTTCCTCTAAAATTTCTATTTAAACCCTCTTCTTCATCCACCCTAGCAAAGCATGAGAAAGAAGCCACATGAGCAACAAAGGCAGCAACCTTAAGCTGGAGAGGGAATTTTTACAAGGGCATGTAGTAAGCTGAAAGATGATAGATTAAAATTAGACATTAGGAAGAAACTTTTTACTGTGAGGGTGGTGATAGAGCAACAGGCTGCCCAAAGAAGTTGTGGATAGTCCATCCCTCAAGGTGTTAAAGGCCAGGTTGGATGGGGCTTTGAGCAACCTGGTCCAGTGGGAGGTGTCTCTGTCCATGCAGGGGGGTTGGAACTAGATGATCTTTAAGGTCCCTTCCAATCCAAGCAATTCTATGATTCTGTGAAACCACGCCAGTAACATCCATAGTTCGTAAGTATGTCGAACAACGTAACTTAAAATTCTATTTTAAAAGGGGGAGGAGGTAGAAGAGGGAGCTTGAGATGGGTTTTGTTTGGTTTTAATGGAACTTCAGGGACAAATAACTTCAAAAGAAGTACCTGCACAGAGCTTGAGTCATGCTTGCATCTTTCACATTTGGATCTGTTGTAAGGCTCCTGATGAGTACTGTAATCATCTGTAATGGTATGTGCTGCACAAGGCTTGCCAGTGCAACAGAAGGTTCAAATGAAGTATCTGTAAAAGTTAAACATAACACACTAAAAAAAAACAAACCTACAAAAAATATATACTTTATCATTTATCCTAGAACATCACTATAGTTGTAAAGTTATGAGACAAAGAGTCTATCCTACATCTAACATTCTATCATCACAAATAAAAATTCACAAGTGTCAGTGGTTTAAGGACAATTAATAGTACTGAATTACAAACTCTTTTTCATCTAATACCCATGCAAGAAAGTGACAGTCTGCCAACTTACTCCTCCACCCTCAACGGAACTGAGAAGTGGGTTTCTTTCCTAAAAAGAAGTACCATACAATTGTTTATCACACTTGATGATTGGTGTAGAGATCCAATACAGCTGACATTTTATGTCCAATCTCAACAGCCATCTGCAAACCATGCCAGTTATGGCAAAATATGTTATTATGTTAAGTTTTCCAGCTACCTTAGCAGCAAAGGCATTTTCTGATGTGAGCTAATACAGCATTTAATAGATTTTTTGAAGTCAGAAAGTACCTATTTACAATTCCATCTACATTACTCAGAGAATCTTGCTAATGATATCCAGGTTTTATATATTCTTTACATACACCCGTTTTGTATATTCTTTACATATACCCGTTTTGTAGACTAAACAATGCCAAGGCCTAAGGTATCCCTCTGGAGGGAGCTAGGAGGAAGAGGAGTTTCTGACACTTAAAATCTCGTTTTTCCTAACGGGACACCCAAAACGCTGTTCCAGAATGTAATTTAAAGCATGGCAACAGGAATATTTCTGAGCGCCAGGTTACTCTGCAGCTAAATAAACCGCCATTCCCCCTATGGTTTTAATTTGTGCGGAAAAAAAAAAAAGACTATGCTTTCTCGACGGCCACAAAATGGCATTTTAGCCCCTGTGCAGGGGAACAACGGTTCCAAGGCAACGTCTGCAAGGCAACCGATGCCAGAGGTCGGGCTCTCCCTGCCCGCCGGCAAACCCGCCGCTCCCCTCCCGCTTCCCCCGCCCCGCCGGCTCCCCGCACTCACCGGCGGAGGAGATGACGGCGAAGAGCTCCTGCAGGGAGGGCAGCAGCGTGTCGGGCTCGGCCTTCCAGACGCTCCGCAGCAGCCCGCTGACCTGCGTCACCTGCGAGACGTAGAGGCGCAGCTCGGCCTCCCGGCTGCCCTGGCTCTGGAAGTGGGCGATGCTGCGCACCAGCTGCTGGCAGAAAGCGAGGGAAAGCTTCCTGCCGCGGGGCAGGCACTGCGGGAAGTCGCCCAGCAGCTGGCAGAGGCGGGCGCAGAGCGGCGGGGCCGGCCGCTCGCACACCAGCCGCAGCGCCTCCACCTGCAGCAGCTCGAAGAGCTCCAGCACCGAGGGGCAGCTCATGATGAGGCGCAGCCCCGCCTGGATGTAGTCGAGGATGGCGGGGTCGCGGTTGCTCAGCTCGCCGTACCCGCGCTGCAGGAGGCCGAGGACCAGCCCGCGGTTGAAGAAGGCCTCGAACTCGGCGCGGTGGTAGCGGCCGTAGGCCTCCAGCACCTGCCGCCCCACCTGCCGCTGGAAGGGGTCGGGGCCCTGCAGCACCAGCCGGGTGCTGAGGGCGAACATGGCGCGGCACTGCGCCTGGCTCAGCGGCGTCTCTGCCGACTCCACCACCCGCCGCACGATCACCCGCTTCAGCGGCAGCGGGTGCGACGAGCTCACCAGCCCCTCCAGGATCTTGTCCATGGCGGGCGCTCCGGGTGCATCGGCCGAGCGGCGGCAGCGGCGCCGGGCCGGCCCAGGCCTCGGCGGAGGAGGCCGCCGCCTCCCCGCGGCCCTCCCCCGGCCCCGCCGCGCTATGCCGGCCCGGAGGCGGCGGCGGCCGCCGCTCCCGCGCCGCTGCCCCCCGCCCTCCCCTGGCCCGGGCGGCGGCGGCGGCCCCGCTGCCCCGGCCCCGGCCCAGCCAGCGCCGCGGGCCCAGCAGCAACGGCCGAGCGCTCCGCCGCCGACCCGGAAGCGGAGCTGCGCCAGCCGGGAGGCGGGGCGCCGGGCCGGTCACCGCGCGGGCGCCGGGAGCGTGGGCGGGCCCGGCAGGCGGGCGGGGGAAGCGGCCTGTGCCGCCCGGCGCTTGCTTGGCGCCCCGTCAGGCCCCGCCGGCCCTGCCTGCTCAGTCACCCGCGAGGGGCGGCGCTGGCCAGGCCTGTCGCGCCCGCGGTCTCCGGGCGCAGCCCGCCTCCTTCTGCGGGCACCAGCACTTACTGCCTTGTTTTGTCACTCATACTTGCTTGTAAGTGTGCTTGTGACCAGCAGCCTTTCCTTATAAAATCCCAGAACAGGTTGTCCAGCAAAGGGCCCCGTCCCTGCAAGTGTTCAAGGCCAGGCTAGACGGGGCTTGGAGCAACCTGGCCTGCTGGGAGGTGTCCCTGCCCGTGCACGACTGTTGGGACCAGGTGAGCTTTTAAGGTCCCTTCCAAGCCAAATCATTGTATCACTCTGTGAAGCTTACAAGAGATGGCATCAACAGTAAACTTCACAGGGCTTACAGTCAAGCTAAGAAACAAGGCCGTGTATTCAGATGTGCCTTTCTACTTTTCCAAGAAGCAGAGTGCTGTGTTCACAAGTTTGCCTTTCCCATCATCTCCTCTGAAGGGATGAGCTGGTTAGAATTTAGTTTTGCTGCTTAGTTTTGAGTGTTTTTTCCAGAAATTCCGCACAGAAGAGTCTGAAAATCTACAGCCCCAAGAAAAGTAAAATTGATACTTTGAGGGAGGGTAATGTGTGTCTAGCACAGAGCTTGGAAATAGTATTCTTATTTCCAGATAACTAAGTATGCATACTCCTAATTTGATGAACTTATTTCATGTAATAGAACTAGCAATGGAGATCAAGTGATTAAGAGTTATGATGATTAGTTGAGTCATTGAGTATGCTTTGACCTCAGAGCTAAGAATAACTTGAGCTGTGGGCATGATCCTAATGACAACCTTACTAATAAATATGCAATTATCAATATAAGCTTGTGAGGTAAATTTTGGAACACAAACTATTCCTCTGCTTTTAGTGAAATCTGACTCCTGTAAGTAAACATATTACTAAGTTGTTGCAAAATGAAAAATCAGTGAATTCTTCAGTGAATAAAATATATCTTAAAATATTTTCTCTGAAAAACAGAAAACCCCAGTCATGTTTCATCAAAACCAAAGATTATTTGAAAATCTGAGCAATAATTACTCTTACTGTGAAACAGCACAAATAGCAGCAGATGGTTAACCATGGTGGCATCTCTGTAATGACTCAAAAATCATGAAGACAGTAAGGCAGAAAGGAAACACTCTACTAAGAACCCTCTATTAAAGATATCCTGTCAGCCTACCAACATTTTATACTGCTTTCTAATAGAACATTTTGCAGGTAAGTGGGCCATCCTGCAGGACCATCCTGAGGGCTGCTGAGCCTCTAGATGCAATATCTGCCCATTCCTTATGCCACCCACACGAACAAGTCTAACATGCTGGACTTCCTGTTGACGTACAGAGATATCCATCTGACACGTACCATGAATTCAGTCTCCCTGAGAGGTTGGATCCCCATGTATCTGCAGTAGGTTCAGGGCATCTGACGTTGAGAATCATATGGCTTGGCTGTGTGGTTGCATGACTGCTAAATCTAGTGCAAGATGGGCAACACGAGTCTGGGGAAGACGACAGGCAGGCCTTGTATTTCAGTCACAGCTTGCTGTTAGATCAATTTCCCCAAAACATGAAGCTGTACCATGAGTCAGGAACTTCTGAGTGCTAATCATGGCTCTGATACCAACTTCACTGGTGGCTGCAAGCACTTTATTTAACTGCAGGGTCAGTATCTGTCAAGATACAGTAGTAGCTCAATACTTCAAAGCCCTGTAGGGTTCAATTAGATAATATTTATCAAGTATTAATTAAGTATTCTAACTTTCAAAGTGTTGATTAAAAATACCTGAATATTGAGTCATCATGTTCTAGTTGTACACTGTCACGTGTCCCAAATGTTTATTCATCCAACAAACAACATAACACAGGTTTATTTATTCCAAAATCAAGACAGCACAGCATGTGGCCCCAGTGTCCTACTGAAACGTGTTATCACAGTGCAAGTATTTACTTTCAAGGAGAGAAGCTTTGATTTGAAAGAGCCATTTTGTTTCCTGTGGATAGGTGTCCCTACCAATGGAGAGGGGTTGGATCTATATGATCTTTAAGGTCTGTTCCAACACAAACCATTCTATGATTCTGTGATTCTGGTTTGCATACATAATAGTTACATTTGCCATGTAAAGGAGCAACTGAATGTGAGTTTATTACTACCTCTGTATTAGTTTGCTCTGTTGTAACAAAGATGTTGCAGAGATCGCAATTAGTATTCAGAGACCTGTGTAGTAATCACCCTGAAAACGAGGGGCACCCAAAGCTTCAGCCAAGTGGCTGACTACTGATAACCCTGATTGAAGGCTGCAGTCCAGCAATGGCAGGAGATCTATGTAGCACCTCAGCATTCATGTGGCAATAATCTGCCTGGGTATTTGGTTGAGACACTAAAAAGTTCTAAGAGACTCAGGCCTCTGTTGGGATTAAAAGACATACAGTGTGGACTGCAGGGCCAGTAAGTTGATGTTTTAAAATGCAGGATATCCACATGAGATAAACTGATAGACTGTATCTGCCACTGGAAATTCCCAAAAGTAGGAAGCATCATAGTTTAGTTGAAATACCATGCTTAGACTAATTTTTTTTGCTGAATACATCTGCCACCTTTAAGAAGTACCCAGTCTCAGTAAGTGGTGCAACTGGTCCACTGTGATGAGTGTATTTTGTATTTTGTCCTTTTACTCAGAAGAGTAACTGACAAAAATTTGTACAACATCTTTCTCTCAAATCTCCATTACATCAATAAACAAAATTGTTTCCAAATATACTGTTCTCACTGTTGCCTCTCTCATTGCACACCCTAAAGAAGGTGAATGTACTAGCTGTAGTGAAATAGTGGTGGTTAGACTGATTTTTTGACATTTGGAAACTTAGCTGTACATTAGACCCTCCTTGATTATTCTTCACTTATGTCTTTGTGAAATTCAGGATTACATCACTGAAATCCCACAGAAGTCAGGAAGGTTAAAGCACCTAGACATCCACAGCAACTACCCACAGGCAACAGCTTATGTTTCACTGGTAAGATGTGCATAACTTTTCAAAGCCCTGACAGTCTAAAAAGTTAACTTTTGAGGGCTCTGTATCCCTTCCTTCTCTTGCACTGCACAAAATGTTTATAATGAATGTCCCAGATTTTAAAGTTGACATAAATGGCATTATGTTTAGGATGTGTAAGGCTAGATGTTTAAATATGGAGAATCAGGCTAAGTTACGCCAAAACTCCTTGGATTTGTGCAATCCTTTATCTATCTTGCTTGTGCAAATGCCTATTTTGCATGCATACATTTGCAATACAAATGCAATTTCAGTGTGTTCATATGAAAATGTGGTGTTATGCAGGAATTTAAATGCAATGATACATGCTATTTTCAGGAAAAAAAAAATTGTAGTGTTGATTGTCTCTTTCAAGTACAGACTGCTCTTAAAACAAGAAGAACCCTGCCTTTATGAAGACCTTTCTTTGATAAGTGATGCATTTGATAAAAATCAGATACCTGCTGAGGAAATAGCCTGTTTATAGAAATAGAGTTATACATCAGCCCAGCCATCTGACAGAAAGCAATAAAAGTAGATTGCCTGCAAGGTCATCTGTGACACAGAAATTAGACAGAATATGGACTGTAGAAGTCAGCTGTGAGGCTGTGGCAGAGAACAATGCATATTTCATTGAATCTGCCTCAAAAGACATGTAGAATATCACACCTTTCTCTAGAAAGAAAATATTCAGGTGAAGGAAATATATTAAGCATTGCACTTCACTGCTCATTATGCACAACTGACTTTACAGATTTTTTGCTGGGTGATATTTCTAAAATCTTAGGGAAGTGTTCAGTAGTAGCAGCACATCCAAGTAGATATATATTCTAATTTGTAAAAATATGACAGCATATTTAATTTGGAAAAGTAGCAGGTTTAGCTAAGTTAGACTTCTGCTTCTTTTATCAGCTTTTAATGAGACACCAGGCAGAACCAGAATCTACTAGGCAGATCCTTACAACCACTGGCTGGCACTTACAATGTCTGCTGCTTAATGAAGGGGTAAATTGTATCATAAATCTCCTATTTTTATTGTCATTTCTTCATATGAGGAGTGCAAATCGCCTTTCAAGCTAACGGGTTTCTGCTGTCTCCTTCTTCATGTATTATCTTTGTCTATTGTAAAGGTTACCATGAAAGAATGTAATTTCTCCAAGACCAAATATCCAACCTCCTCATGCTATCAGATCTTCTGGATATGTATTTTAGGAATGATATTTGAAGGAATAACTGGGGACCAAATGCACATTGCCATTAAAAACAAATGAAAAAATATTTGGGGAATCCAGAAAAGGAATAAGTAGGAATTTTCACAGAACAAAAAGTTTATCCCTGAGAGATATGACCATTACTTGATTGATGTGTACCTTAAAAGAGGAGCTTCACCTTATTGAAGCCTGGCATTTGCCAGTATTAGAAGATGTATGCATCCTGTGAGGAATCAAGCATCTCTGTGTACCTTTTCTAGTTGTTACCTTACATTTATAATACTTTTTTTTCACTAACCAAATATTTTGGCTTGTATGAAATCCTTTGCCCTGAGCTAACAAAACGTTTCAGTACATGTGTGATAATGTGACACAGAAGTCTCAGTGTTTTCAGTGGTACTAGGGTAATGCTCAGCGGGTCAACATTGATTGGGACTTTCCTGCTTTACTGACATGTGCAGATTTATCCTAAGTAAATTAATCCACTGTGTCTTCCATCTTGATTTGTCTCTTGTTTTGCCGTGCATTTGCTACAGCACGTAAGATCTATTCACCAGTTTTAAGCTCTTATATTTTAGAGCCATTTGTTGTTTGTTTTTTTACATAGCAAACATAGAGTCTAATTTTTCTCTTACTTCCATCCTGCTGTCATTGCCACTGGTCAGGCTTCAAACATTTCATGGACTGTATGATTTCCTTTGTTCTAATTATTTTGCTGAAGATTAAGGGCTGGTTTTCCCAGAGTCTGAGAATTTTTTTGTGGGTCATACCTATGATTTTTCTTTCTCCACTTAAGGCATCAGAAATCCAAGATGGGTTTAATCAGTTATAAAGCAGTCACAAACTTCTCTTTGCATCTTTTTTTCTGGGTTTCTGTTTAAAAATAAGTGCCTTGGCCACCTCTGAAGGCAAACTTCAGATGTCTACACTTTCACCACTAGCTCCCTTCTGACTCTTGACTCTTTCCTGGCAGCTAGTTGCTTACAGTTATGAAGGAAGTAATTGCTTAATTTATTAATGTTTCATCTTCAAAAGAGTGTCAGTGCTGATAAGTCCCAACTCAGTATTTTCTTGGTTATGTTCACAATACTCTGAATTATTCAGTAAACACTGTGTCAAAAATGTCTAACAGAGGTACCATTCATCCTGAGTCATCTTTCTGACTGCATCTAACCTACATTACATGGTGGAGATACCCAGCTTAGTTCCAGCCTGAGCAGGTATGACTACACCCTGCCTCAAGTAATAAGCAATGCAATCATTTAATGACATGGGATACAGCTGGGCTGCTGTGGCTTCTGACACTGGAGTTTGGTTGCCACCAGCCTAAGTATCTACGCAGTGTGTTTTGTGTTCCTTCATTGTCCGAAGAAAGTCTATTTGACCAGGTCAGATGGGCTTTCAGAGCCCACCTGCAATGTTGAAGCATTACATCTCTAAAATCTCTACCTCCTGTCTAATACAAGTGAAGTCAGGCCTTTTTATTCTAGTGCTTATGATGAGCAAGAGGAGGGCAGACACCTAGACGTGCCCACGTATGCCATGTTTCCGTGCAACACTAAGGAAACATGTCTGCCTTCCAGCTCAAGGAATCCCAAAACACTGCAGTGATCATACACATGGTGTACACCGACTAAGTTCACCTAGCAACAAAGTACTATGGAGCAAGGAACACAGTAGCTCTGGACAAAACAAGAGACAGAAAATAACGAGTATTTTATGCAAACATGCAAGCATCTTTAATAGACCTGATGTCAGATGCAGACCCACTAGAATAGGTCGTCCAAAACCAGGGAAAGCATAAGAAGTGTGTTTTGTTGGTTTTATACAGACATCCTCAAAGATTTTGCACTTAAATGAGCAGATCACAAGGAGTAATTTAGCCCTAAGACACAGTGTAGTCACACTGGTAATTAGAATGTACAATTAGCTTCTATCTTCTGCTGGAAATGTCAGTGCAGTTTAGTGATTTTTGGGAGAGTTTGCACAGCTGCTATTTCATTTTCCTATTAGATTGTGGGGTATTTTTTCTTTTTAAATTCAGGTATAATATTAGAATCCCCAGGAGGATTCTTAGCCATAAACTAACATATCTAATTGAGATTATTTGTTTGGAATCTGTGATCGTCTTCCAAAATAAACCAGCTTGTCCGTATTTTGACACTCGGTGCAGTGTTGTGTGCATTAATTCAAATTACAACAAAAGGAGTTGTAACAATCTTTTTTGTTTGAATGGCTGAATTCTCTAGAAAAATTTGGATCACTAAGACAATTTTCTGTACCTCAAGCTGACTTAGGACCCATGGAAAAAAGAATTGTGGGGTATAGAAAAACAACACAGAATCAGATGTATAGTTTGAAATGTGAAATTTTATGAACACATTTTCATTTGGATTCCGTTTTAAATTTTAGCACAGATGGAACCTGTGATAATTCAATGTTGGTTGTATTTTGTCTTTGTCTTAAACCAGGATCTCACATGTTCTTCGCTTACAGTAGCTGCTGAGGGGAGCTTAGGTTGATGTATAAGATAATTGGTTCTCTGAACAGTTGGACACAGTCTCAATCAGTTCCAGTTTCAGTATCAGATTTCTTTTAATCAGCGGGAAGTACAAGTCTTTTTCTGATGTACTGAAATTGGTTGGAAACAGAATGCTTTGAACAGTGCAGTGTAGAAGCAAATGTTCAATGTTATAAATAACATATGATTAGACAAACATACTACACTCGTAGAGCTTATTTGTGTTGAATCATGTGCCATGCTGTACTATTGGACTTTTCTGCCCTGATTTCAATGATATAATTTTTCTGGGAGAAGGCTTATTTAATGTAACAGTTCATTTCATGGAGAGCATAAATACATAATGTTTTCTTTACTGAAGATAAAATTGTCTACTACCTATTATCTACAATATGAAAAAAAGTAAACTCATTACTGGTGGCCCAGTACATTTAAAGAAATGAGGCAGATCCAGCTCCACCTTTTGAAAAATTACCTCGTGTTTACTGACAGCTTGATACAGAACTTACCTAAATAAAAATGAGACACTTTTTTTTGCTCATAGTTGTTCCCTATGTTTGAGAATCTTCATTTTCCTAAAAGGATTTAAAGACAATAAGAAAGGCACAGGAGGTTTAAAGTGTCATAAACTACTGTAGGAAAATCTGGATAATACAGAGGAAGAATAATTTTTATTTAAGTGGCTATAATTTGCTTTTGATTTGTTAATGCTCATTTAGCTAAATGTAAATCAGACACTTAACAAATAACATGGAGTGTATTTTCAGATAAAAATAATTGATATTTCAGTTTTTCAGGAAAGATCTGGCTTGGATCAGTCCCCTGGGGAGGGTTTGACTCTTATCATTGCCTTAGTCAAGTCACTTTCCAGTCTAACCACTCACCAGTCAGAACTTCAGTTATTGTACAAGGATTTATGTCTCATGTTGTTTCTTGAACTGCCTATTACCACTGTAAGAGTAACAGCTTCCTAGCTCATGCTTGCTTCCTGAGTTTGCTGCTCATACTTACCTGCTGTGCATCCATATTTCTGCTAGCACTGGATGAGCATCTTCCTCTCAGAGTAGATTAGGGCAGGTTGGAAGGAACTGCCAAAAAACCTCTGCCTCTGAACGCAATGTCTGATTGCACAGAGCATCAAAGTCTGATTTTGTATCAGTATTATACAGGTCCCCTTCAAAACTGAACCAAGACCAACGAACACACTCTTGTTCTGCAACCCACTGTGATTAGGGGATGGGTGAGGCGGCTGATGTATATACATATGGTCAAGCAGTGCTGCTGAACAAGATATTCCAGCCTGAATGTGCTCTGTTGGGTACTTGTGAGTCCTGCTTTCTACCAATACTCCACAAATACCAATGTTTTTGAAGGTAAAAGGCTTTTAATGCTTGGTCATTTAAAGTTTGTCTTTCCTACTATCTCATAGAACCTTTGCAAAAGATCACTTCCAGCCCACAACTTGCTTGTGAAACAAGCACCACTGCAGACACCCTAAATGATTCACCAAAGGCCACAAAATGGTTTTACAGCATCTGAGACTCTCAGAGAATTCTGCTTGGCAATATCTGGTAAAGCAATTGGATTTTCTTTCTATCGTAATTTATCTGTGTTTTAAAAGTGCATCAGGAGGACAAGAAATTGCATCCTGCACTTTCAAAGTTCTTTATGATTATCAGCCTTACTAAAAGCCAATAGGGTGCACATTCTACAATTACTTAGGTGCTTTTGAAAATCCTGCTCTGTAAACACCTTAATGGTTGTCCTCATGTAGCTCCTTCTGACATGCCCTCGTAAATATCCCATAGCCACCTCATTCTCTTTTCGTGACTCTCTGTCACTGCCTCTTAATGTGATACCTACAGTAGAGCTCTGGTTTGCTTTCTGTGATTGTTCCTTGTTTTACTGGCCTTTGTTGTCTTGTTATTACCTCCATGCTTCATCTCTATGTTATCTCTTCTCTCTTGGCTCCTATTGACATTGGCAGTGTTCAAGAAGTGGACTGCTCTTTCCATTTTGTGCTTTTCCAGCATGTACTAGGGCATGGCTTGCTTCCCAGTGCACATTTCCAGCAATGACAAAATAATAATGCACCAACTCTGCACAGCAGGGAAAAAGTAAGTGAATATGACATAAACATAGTAGGTGCATCTGCCAACATGTCAGCAGGGAACCACACAGGGACTGTTTGCCACTGCAGTGCCGGGAAGAGCTGCAGAATAGGGTGAAGATTACCAAAGTCTTGTTCATAGTTTTGCCTTAGTGTGGAGACTTATGTTCTGACAGTAAGATTGCAGAGGACATGCCATGAAAAGGTGTCTCTCATGAAAGTGGAATTGTGTAGCATTGGAAATAAGTATAAATAGGGATGTTTAAATAAAAGGAATTGGGATTAATCTGGTAAGAATTAACTGAGTTTTGCTTTGTTTGGACAGTTAAATTAGGAAAAAGGTAACAGTTATAGTATCAGTGACACACTGGCTAGCACAATAGAAATAATCAGGATTCAAGTTTAATGAGATATTCTAAAACATGAACATATTTTGAAGTGCTAATGAAAAAGAAAGAAGTGTTATAAGCAGTAGAAAATGGTAATTGGTAGATAGTAACACATTTAAGGAACAGTGACAGTTTCATATGACAAAGCATTGTAAGAATGTTGATTAGCTTAACTGGGACAGGAAGCATTTACATAAAGAAGGGATTCAAAAGAAAAGCAGCCTTAACTCTTGTCCTTGCAAAGAGTTGCTTAGTATTAATTAAAACTGATACAGGACAAAACTTATGGTGTGCGTAATAGCACAACTCCTATATGCAACATAATTCCTTTCATGTCCATGTAGCCAACAAAATATCTGCTAAATGGCATTGACCAAACAGGTGAGTGGTAGGTGAGCATAATCTTGAAGAAAACTTGAAAGAACTACTTATTGCAGAACACCTCCCATGGTACCTAAGAGGTTGCATGGATAAAATTATATCACAGTTGTTGGTTTACATTGTCCTCTCTGCATGTCAGGTGACATGGAGCAGGAGCTCACTGCAACAGGAAATGTACATTCCATTTTCATTTTGTGTGAGCCCTAGCATGATATCTAAACCCTCTATACCTTGTTTTTTCACCTGAAACTGAAAAATATGTAATATGATGTTTGTGGTGTGGCTTTGTGCATCATGTTTGTCTAGATAATGTGACAGTCCCATTAGCAGGAGTAACTAACACAACTGACACAACTGGATTCTACTCCGGGCTGACTGAGTGTGATCCAGGTCTCAAACTGCCTGTTACAACCTGCCCTCTGCTCTGAGCAGCTGCGGTACTTTTTCTAGTTTCAGTTTGATTAAATTCACGTTACTTAAGTGAGCTCTACAGTCCCACTTCTGGATCTGGAAACCTGCATTCTCAACAGGCCCCAAACAAGTATACTAAAAGCCATGAAAACTATCTTTACCTTTCGGGGAAGACAGTAAGAATCCAGCCACCCTTGCTTTAGATGCAGAACAGGGAAATTGCAAGTGTTAACCTGAGCTCCTGGCTGTGTCTGTTTAGTAAGATCTGTCTTGTTCACAATCATAACTGGCAAAATTCATACCATCTTCAGGAAGCAGAATTAGATCCACTTTTTTCTTAGGATGGGATGTTAGGATATCCATGATTTTCTGTTACACGTCTGTTTGGTAGGAAAAGAACATGGCGCAAAACTGCACCAGTAAGCTGGCTGCAAGTTTTAAAGGTACAAAATGAGAGGTATCGCAAAACCAGTGTTTAAGCTGGTCAGTGGTGTGGCCAGTCCTGTGGTCAGATGTCTGCATGTTGCTGCCACTTCAAAGCCATGGAAAACCCACCAGTTTTTCATATCTGCTTCTTCAGTTCCCCTTGCTTTCCTTCAAAGTCTGGTGTACCAACAGCTGGCAGAAACATGCCTCTGCTGATGAATGTGTTCATGTGAAGCACTGATGACATTTCATTTATCAAGCTGAGCCTTTTCCCACCCCAGTTTGAGTTTGGAGTAAGGATTCTCTGTACCTCATTTCCCCAAGTGGAAAGAGAAGTTTGTCTTTCTCTCTTCAGACTGTCCACAGATGATACAAGAAAACGTGTGGTACAGGAGAGCTGGGTGTGCTGAGCATGGCTGTGGGGGGTCTGTCTCCACTGTCTGCCTGTCTGTCTCCATTGGTCAACTAATCTGTCTCCGCTGTCAGCCTCCACAGGAAAAGACAGCCCCTGCCTCAGCAAAACCCCAGCTGGGCTGGTTTACAGCCCTCCACAGTTGCCCTGCTCCTGGCTGGGGTAGTGGGATGGACAGACCCCCTGTGGGTAGCCCCCACTGCCCCCTGCTCCCATTTTTTAGAGGGCAGCCAGCTCTTGCTGCCCTCAAAAATAGCCACCCAGAGAATAAAGGCTTGGAAATCACTGTGGCATTTAAAAAACAGATGCCTATCACTGAAAGATATACTCGGGTATTTTCTTTCTTCCAGGAGAAACTTCTAACAACCTGCTTATGCTTGACTGCATAACTGCAACTGCTCTTTGCTGTTAATAATAATTACAGAGAAAGATTACATAAATAAAATTAAATTTGTCTTCCTTTTGAAGGAGCAGCTTGAAAAATTTTTGCTGTGTGAAATTCAGCTGTAGTTGGGTGCTGTCTGACTTCCCTGAGTAAAATAAGCTCAAAGTGGAAGTGTGGATAAAAATCAGGAGCAAAATGTGTGACCTAGGAGTCATATGGGAGACAACACAGGAATTAATTAAAGCTCCAAATGGCTTAATCTGCAGGGGGTGACCATAGGAAGGGTTGATTGTCCAGGAGGCTTATCTGCTTGGAGTGGTCATCACCAGGAGACCTCTGTTGGGGTCTAAATGCCAGCCTGTCAAGCCAGAGTGTGTGAGCAGGAAAGACAACACAGACAGTGGACAGATTCCCACTGCCTTTCCTCAGTGAGAAAGTAAATTGTACAAAGGGGGTGATTAAATTCTTGTGGAAAGGTAAAATATCTCCACAGGATAAAGAAAGAGAGGATCTTTTAGGCAAGACTGGAATTATTGTTTCTTAAATAACAGATTAAAATCCTAAAAAGTCATGGAAAACATAATCCAAGGCTTTGACAGTCTGAGCTCGAACACTTACAGTGTGTTGAGGGATAAAACAGTCTCTGGGACTCTGTGGACAGTCTCCGAGTATCTCCAAGACAGTTTATTCTCTGCAAGGATGAAGAAGACAGGGAGTGTTCCCACTGCATCTGGGGTTTCTCAGCATAAGATCTAGCTGTACCTCTGCTCTGGGGAGATGGTGGAAGAACTGGCATAGTCAAAGCTAAGGCACACAATGGGTCTTCCTCTTCCCACCCCTGTGTCCACACATAGGTGTCAGTGTCATGGCTCCTGGAGAAAAAGAGCCAGACTGGAGGCTAGGATTTGTCAACTGTCTTCCTTCAGCAGTACCTTGGTTTGTTGACCTAGCTGGCTGCTTACTTATGCAGTCCTGCTAAAAATGGTAGTCCCATCTCCTCTAAAGAATGTTTCAGCACAGGTGGTTTGAAGATACCAGCATTTTTATTGTGAAATTAACACCTGTCAGCTTGAGTGTATGGTTCCAAAATAGCAGGTCCCCACCTCTGACACCTGTGAGCCGTATTCTGAGAGTGGGGATTAGAGGAGAGTGCACATAGTCGACAAGAAAACTTGGGGATTTGAGCTAGCTCCTCAGAGAAGCTGAATATTGTTCCCTGGGGAATACTGATGGATCTTGGCGTCATCATCACCAAAATGGTTAAAAGTTGTTCCTCCTCTTGAGATTAGTCTGAAATGTGGAACTTTGCAGACCACTGAAAAGGATTTCCTCATTTCTGTAGGAGGCCTGAGCTATGATATTCTTCATACTTACTGGAAGCAGAATCACCTCTGAAATATAAAAATAAATTAGGTTCCTTTTGCTGAAATTACATTGTTATAACACCTTACTCCAATGTTCATATAGGAATATATT
This sequence comes from Apus apus, assembly GCF_020740795.1. Lineage (NCBI taxonomy): Eukaryota > Metazoa > Chordata > Aves > Apodiformes > Apodidae > Apus > Apus apus. Next base: position 55,531,956 of record NC_067285.1, on the reverse strand, counting down.
AGTAATGGAAAGTACAATTATAAAATCTCTTGAGTTGGTGCATGAATAAAGCTGTCAAATAAGACAAAGTGCTAATAAAATCTTACACAGCTTAGGGAATATTACTGTAATAACACTGAATGAAGAGTAAGTCATACATAACAAAAATACAGTAATACAACAATAATAATATAACTAGTTAAGTGTTACTTAATTAAAGCCCTTTCCCTTAATATAATTTCATTATGCTCCCATTCCACCAGGGGTCAAATTCATCCCTGATGTGTCTTAGTGAGAGTGCTTACAGATGGATTTTTGCCTTTGATTCAGGCTACTCGGAAGTTTATGTCACGCTGCTTCTGAAGAAGTTCTGAGCATCCTCTGTTGTCATTTGCATAAACCTGAGCTATAGTTTTTCAGGCTTTTTAACGTCATGTCCCTGCATGTCCCTATTCCTTGTGCTTCTGTCCTTGAATGGCTTCTAATGATACCTGCACTCCTACAGGAACAGAAATATTTGCTTAAACCCAGGCAGCAGTTGTCCTGTTATCTAGGGAATACTCACATCAGTAGATGGGGCTGTACGGCACAAGAGGAGCTCATTTAGATACACTGGGTACATCCACATTACCACAAGCATTCAGGGGAATGCATTTGAGGAAAATCTCCTGCCAGTTGTCCCTGCACACTGCACTTTGGTCTACAGCGCAGAGTGGAGGGGAAAGCAGTCCCATGTGATCCTGAGGGGACAGGACCTTTCTATTGGCAGAGCAGAGTGTTACAATAAGGAGCCACTAGCAAGAAAGATTGCTTGTTGAGTGTGCTGTGACAAGAAGTTGATCAGAAATCAATAAGCCATTCTTTGTTTAAATACAACCTTTATTTCCTACTAATTGGCTTGCTGACTATGTCATGACTATGAAATTGAGCATTTCAGTGCTGCTCTAGGATGTATTAGCTACAGTCAGAAGTCTGCATGTGCAGATTACGTTTTTATTAGGTGTGTTTTCTGCCTTCTCACCAAAATAAACAAGCCATCACTTGCAGTCATCTCATTCATTCTATGTGTGTTTTGCTTACTTGGTTATTTATTCTGTATGACTGCTGGTACTTGAATGGAATAGCTGAGTTCATTAGTCAGTGAGTAGGCTACCTGCAGCTATCTCCCCTAGCTTGTAAATGTCTTGCTAGCATTAAAACTTTATTTCCATCAGTTTTACTAGTCCCTTTCACAATTTTCAGTTCTGTTAGGCAATTAAGTCTTTTTTTTTCATACGAGTGTATTTCCAGCTCCACAGAAATCACCTCATGGTGTTGAGACCTGGTATTATTTTTATTGCTTTAGTAGCTCTCAAAAGGCACAGTGCCCCATACAGCAAGCAGTGGGACTTCTACAGTACATTCTGTAAGCTTTCTCATTTTTATTCTGATCACACAGCAGAACATGTAGAAACATAGTATTTCATTTGCCTCCTTCTTTATTATATGTATGTACTGGACAGATGGATATTTCAATGATTCTTCCAATGTAACTGCAAAATATTTTCATTGTTCACTTTGCTGGATGATTGCTCCATTTAGCACATTCTTATGCTTAAGTCTTCACTTCCACGCTAAGAATTTTAAAAGGTGTAACGGCTAATCTAAACTGTTATGTAAAACTGTCAACACCTAGAACCACATTTTTCCTTACAGAAACAGGAAACCAAACATTTAATGAAAAAAAATAATGTAGAGGGCAACTTTGATTTATCTGTCATTCATATGGCTGTGTAAATCAATGACAAAGATCAGAGATCAGTGAAGCAGCACACTGCATGTCCCATGTATTTTTGTTTACCCCAACTCTCCCGCTTAATTATTTAAGTGCTTCTTTGCCACAGAAACATCTGAGAAGATTTATACTTACCCACTTTTAGCTATAATCTGTTATATGAAATACTACCTCAGCAAAGTTTTCTTTTAAAAACAGCCATTCCTGTTTGCTGCCATTCTCTATTCTCCCTTGGGCCATAGCAGCTTTATGTAGAAAATAACTTGGCACTTCTCAACCAGTATTTTTTCTTCTTGTTTTCTGAGAGAAACATTAACTTCTTTCAAGAACTTCTTTCCAGAGACTTCAGACTGATTAAGATATCTTTATCTTCTTTTTGCTAAAACATTAAAACTAAATGATGTAGATCTCAGTATTAATAATGAAAACTTGTTTCCCTGCCAACCAGTTATATGTCCTGCAGTAGACTGATCAAAGATGCCAGTATGCAATCATTAAGTCTATGTGTCAGCAAAGCTCCAGGTGACTTAAAGCCCTCATGATCACATACTTTAAAATTATATTTGGAAGAAATTCTAGATGCAAGTAGCAAAAAGTACTGCAATTCCCCAGTTGTCTAAAGCAGCAAGTGGTCTTGTGTTGTACCCAGTTTTTTCCTCTAGTTACTGTTAAAGTGAGCCAAAAGAGTGTGTGGACTCAGGGGAGGCACAACTTACAGAAAGGAAAATTCCAGATAGACTCTAGGAAAAAAATGGGTTGGACAATCACTGAACCAGGCAGCCCAGTAAAGCTGTGAAATCTCTATCCATAGAGATATTCAGTACTGGACTGGATGTGACCCTCAGTAACTTACTTGGTCTAGTTTTGAAGCTGGATCTCACTTCGAAGTTGGTGGTGCTTAGTGCAGTGGATCAAATCACCTCCAGAGGTCCCTTCTAACCTACAACATTCTGATCCTGTGGTTATAAAATATTTGATGAGTTGGAATGAGAAGGTAGAATTTGGGAGGGTGAAGGGGAGAAGACAATGCTAGTTTTATTACCGACTGTAAACATTTTTCTTATGATTTTATTCTGTCTTGAACTATTAAAGAAAGAAAGCTTAAGAAAATTATGCTACATCCAGATGACTCAGATATACGTTTCCGTAGTACAAGGGCAGCACATTTCGAAACTAAAGTTTTTGTTCAAGTAATTGCTCTTGAATCTCGTTGAATTTAGCACCAATAAGAGCTAGATATGTAGCAATGCAATCTTGAAATGTAGCAGGAATATGCATGAAGATAGACTATTTAGAATCTGTCTCCCAAAGAGAGTTATCTATATAACAACATCAAATATGCTAATTACAATATCTGCCTTTGGCATGTTCTGTGGAAGCAAAGTAGATGGGATTTTCAATGTCTTTGGTAGCCAGCTTACTCCTGATGACTTATATCTATCCCTATTGATTTTTACATCCATCCATTGATCAGTTGCTTTGTTACTGAAACTGGAGGTAGTTTCTATCTTAAAACTCCAAATTTTTGCATGGAATATTGCTTTAAATAGAAAGTTGCAGCTCAGAGCAGAAGAGAAAGTCAGAAAGTGCTGTGGTGATTATGCTGATTTTTCTTGTTTGATTGTCTCATTTGTTTATGAGTCTTTGAAAACAGTGCTTAAAATCCTTGAGCAAGGATGGTAGAATGGTGGTCAGTGATCTAAAAATAGCAACGAGAACATGCGCAGATTTAGCAGTGACACTGGTGATTCATGACTTATCTGATTCTTCCACTTCAAAAAATATTTTCTTGCATCTCTGCATGGCATCATCTTACATCTTCTGTCCAAAATCTGCTGCATTAAAAAATCAGTAGAGCATAAAGTTGTTCCATTTTCAACATAATAGAAATACAAGTTTTTCTGGATTTTGAATTTTTAGGGGCTCTAAATGAGATCTCTGGTTTATATTGTATGTTTATAACATCTCATTTTCCTTTCTACAGTGACCTTATGCTGAACTAAGAGAAGCTATGTGAAAAAACCTGTAGTAGTAAAAGTTGAAATTATTTATGCTACAATCAGTATTTTTCCTCAGAAATGCTGTGCAAACATAGCAGCACATTATAGCCTTTCACATACACACAAAGAATATATTGTCATTCAATGACCAGTGTGAGAGAAACTCACATCAGTGTAAATTTATGATTTACTAAAACATTTGAAATGCTCTGCTAAGTAACTTTCTTTACTCCTTTCCCTTGCGCTTTCATTATCTTATTAACGTATAATTCCTTTCTTCCTTATATAGAAGCTCTCTATGCCATACAAACTGTGAAAGCATTGCCATCAACGAGGTTACTACTTCTCTGATCCTGAATGAGGGCTGAAGGCATGGGAAGCAATGGGAAATGACTGCTGAGAGGTAACTGTAATCTACTTAATTGAACACAGCCAAGCAACAAGTTACTAAAATGAAACTCCACTGTGGTATTTCCAGCAGATATTTATGTTTGCTGTTCTCTATGTTTATGGCTTATTTTTAACTAGTAAATACCTCCATCTCTGTAGAGACAGTGAAACTGAGCTGTCTTTTTCACTCATCACGGTGATGCCCTATTTCCGGTACCAGCAGAAGAGTTTCTGAAAGAAAAGTGCATGCTGATTAGAATCACTGTTGTTGATTTTCCTGTGGGATGTAAATGATGCTCCAGGGCAATCCTCCCCAGCCAGTACTTCCAGCTGGGCTGGGCCAGGCTGGACATGTGCTGAAGGAAACGCCTCAGGTGTCATATAGAAACATTGATTTCCATTATTTTGACCAGGAACTGAGGCTCCACTTTTGTTTGAGTAAGAGTATTGTTGGCCAACTCATGGGGACTCGAAAACAAGTCAAGAGCTCTCCTGATTTTGTTGTTTTCTAAGTTGAATCATCCTAAGGCCAGATACTGACCTTTGTGGTCAAAACTTAACCCTGATCCTATCAAAGACAGTGAGAGTCCTGCTCAGTATAGGAGGACTCAGATTTTTCATGTAATGGCAAGTATTTTCTCTCACCTAACTAACCAGCTGACAGAGAATAAAGGAATTAGAGCCTAGGGATGGGAAGGTTGGCTGTAACTCTGTAACTTCTTTTGTTAATTAAAGGAATGTTGGAGGCTAAAAGATGTTAAATGGAGAGCTGCCATGGCTACTCTCTTTCTGGAGTATCCTCTTACTAAAGAGGGATCCCTCCTCCCTCACTGCTGAATGTGGTTTTAGGAAGGCCCTGCAGTCCTCTGCTGTAATTATTAGCTTATTCAGTGAAGTTCTTCCATAGTTTTTGAGAAGCTACTAAAATGTGCACATGTCTAGCCCTGGAGCCCTAGTTCCCATCTTTTCATTTACAGAAGCTGCTGTGTTTAATTAATAGCTCTGACTGGCACACAGAAAAGAATACATAAAATCTGAAGTAAACAATCACATGTTCATCCTGTGTCTCTGTGGAGAAGTAGCCTTTATATCTCACTGACAAAGTCACTACTGCGTATATCTTAGCTTGATACCAAATGGCAACCAGGATGTAAAGTCTCTCATGAGTGACACCCCTGCACTGCAGAGCAACTTGCACTGCCACCAGTGTGAACCAGGAAGGCACGGCTCTCAGCACCTTACTGGCACCACTCTTCAGTGAGTATTTCATTCACTAAGATACCACACTTCTGTCCTTGGATTCCAGAGTGTGTGCTGTAGAGTCTGACATGAGCAAAACTTGATTTTATCACCAAAATTCAGCAGATGTGACTCTGATCCCTCTTCAGGAGTGGATTTGTTGCTGAAGTACGAACTATTTTTGCAATCTCATTTTCAGAGAACCAAGCTAGAAATTATTTAACATGGCAAAGTAGACATTTTTATGGTGGGAAAGGGCTCATGTCTCTGTGGTTCTTGATTGTAACAACCCAAAGATATTGGATTTATATATTTGGTATAAAAAATTAATTCCTTCCAGCATATCCCTGCAAGTTAGTGTTGAATAAAATCAAAAGGGTCTGTGTGCCTTTTTATAAAAATGTGGAACAGTTGGTATAAAATCTTCCATTAAAAGGAAATAATATCAGACACTGCTTATGTCATCTGTTGCTCAGAGTGCAGATGACATAGTATTTCAATCTCTACAGAAAAAGTGCAGTGTGCCTGTTACTCCCAGTTCGGTCAGATTTCCATGAAGTACAGCTTGGCCTTCAGAGACCAAATTCTGATCACGATGCATAAGAAGAGGATAACCTAGCTAAAATTTCATAATCCTGTCCAAAGGGTCTGTAATTTGGGTGGCAGGAGGGAGGAGGAGGTAGAGGAGGAGAAAGAGTTTAAATTTATAAACACATCTGATACAAAGTTTATGGGACAAAAAGCCAGGTTTCTACTGAAATGTGGTGGAGCTGCACATGATTCAGAGTCTCCAGCGGGTGATTGCCATGTGGAACCGGTCCTGTGGGCCTCCTTTACATTACACTGTAGCTGCATGCTGATGTCTTTAATTTTCAGTGTGTCATTTCAGATGATTCCTTCTAATTTAGGCCATGAGGTGATGCTTTATGATGGTGATGTTCCCAGATAACAGAACACAAGATAGGGATGGAAAGTTATACAGAAAGAATTTTTATTTTTTTTTTTAAACACAGGGTTTCCTTTAAAAAATAGTATGTGGAGTCCTGTTAGTTATCAAATCCAGATACAATGTACCTAATTTTACTTAATTACCTAATTGGAAAATACCTTGGTCACAGTAACTCACCTCCAAGAAAATCCTGACCCTACATTGGAAGCCTCCAAGCCATTACCATCTGTCCCAGCAGCAAAGCTCTGGGCTGAGACAGGGGCTAGTTTTTGCACTGTTGTTGTAAACATCTAGCAGAGTTAAGTCATAATCCTGCAGCAGTTTGATAATACTACATCATGTTGATTGAGTGCTTAGTGGCAAATAACATGCAGATGGAACAAATAAACTGTGAGGCATTTTTTTATCACTGCTATCATTTTTGTGTGATGTGGTTAAGTTTTTTTATATTTTTATGACCGTTTGGTGTTTTTTTTAATTTTCTGGCAGCTTATTTTTTCCTTATCTTTCATGATCATTGTATTAGTATTATATAAACATTTTAAGTGATAGTAATTTGGATTATTTTATTACAAATCCTATGTGTAGTTTCTCTTGCTCTTTCTATTTGTATATCTGATGACAGTCTATAGTAGAAGAGTGATTTACTACTACATTAACAGTACCTACTGTACCCTACTAATCAGATCCTTGAAGAGACCAAAATCTGCTCTTGAAGTCAAGGGTAGTGAGCTTGCTTTGCTCCTTCCTCGCTGCCCTAAGGATCCTGAATTCAACCATGTTGTGGTTGCTACACCCTAGTTTCCCATTAACTCTTACGTCATCAACCAGCCCATCTCTGTTGGTGAGAATGAGGTCCCACAAAGCACTTTTTCTTGTTGATTCCTCCTCCATTTCCGCTATCCAGAAGTGAAAAATCCAGGAGGAAAAAAAATAAACAGCTCAAAAAACAACCCACCATATGTAAGAAGAAAATGCTTTTTTTTTTTTTTAATAGGCATTTTGAGTCCCCTTCCACAAATCTCTGTAATCCTCTTCAGTGATGTGTTATAGGTGTTTACAAGAACTCAAAAGGAAGATCTCTTGGAAAAGCTTTTGGCAGCAGGAATTAGCTCCAGTGCACCCAGCAATGTTATCAGTGCTGTAGATTTAGATGCTGTACCTCATGCTTTCAGAGAGCAATATTTAACCGACTTGTCAGGATAAACTTTGTATTATGCGTTAGTTGTTACTGGAGCCAGAATGCAGCTTCTGTACAGATATCCCTTTCTTCCTTTCCTGGCTTTCTCAGAAAGACGGAGACAGAAAAATTTGCACGTTCCCCTGGAGATTTAAAGGGGTAAATGACTGCAGTGAACCCCCCTTTTTTTTTCTCTTCATGTTTTGAGAGAATGACTCTAAAACTTTAAGTTTTAGTCTGTAAATCTTTGAAAGTTCCTGGATCAAATCTATTATTTTTTGACTCTACCAGTAATTCTTAGTCCATGACCCATACAGTCCAGCTTATCTGCAATTGCCTACAGTCACATTTTCCTACTTGCAATTCAGACAAGCAAAACCCCACTGAGTACTTCCCTAGCAACCCTCCTTCACATAACCAGCTGTGACGACCTTTATGTGACAACTGTAGGATTACAGCACAGGCAGTACAGGTATGTGCTGACATCCCCATCATTTGGAGTTGTACAGTTGTGCAGATAAAGTTGTCAGCATTCAGTTAGGGAATGTTAATGGATACACATAATCCTTGTCAATACAAAAAATATCTCTGATGACAGAACTCAGATGTCACTTATGAATACAGTGACCTTCTGAGGATATGGAAAGGCGGCTCCTGGTGGTTTCAGTTTTCTCTTTCATCATAACTGGCTCTGTCTACTATGTTAAAGGAAGGGCAGGAACAGTTACACATAATGGCCATAATGTGGGAGTGTGCAGGGAAAAACACTTTACAGATTCCATACAGGGCCCAGAATTACATAATTTTTGCTCTGGAAATGCTTAAAAGTACAGCATGAGAGAGACTTTGCTTGCAGGCTGCTGAGGCAGAATTGGTGGAATGAGAGCTGGTAATGGAAGAAATAGCTGGAATACTATGAAACCCTGAAGTATAGTAACAGGATGTATTTTTCTAATGTAAAAATTTTATTATGTCTGTTTTTTGGAGTAGGGTAAAATCCCGACTGATTTGCAATTGGCAGTTTGTTACATCAGCTCATCCTGAATTTCTCGTAAACTGAAACAGGGTTGTTTTGATTGAGTGTAAACAGCCCCCCAAAGGGAAGAATGGTAGTAACGTGCTCGTAGATCTAAATCAGAAAGAATTGCCAGTTTTCCTTCTTTAACTGGAATTTTACTCTAATAAAATGCAATCCTTCTGATGTCCATCTTTTTTTCTCCAGATAATTTTGAAGAAGCACGTGTACTTGAAGCTAAGTAAAAATATTTTATTCAAACAGTTTTTATAAAAAAAAAAAATTTCTGTCTGGTAGTTCTTCTCCCCTCCCCATCGTATCTTTTACTTTGATGCAACTTTGCTTTAAAGTGAGAAGAATTATATTGGGAAACATGTAAATTTATTGTTAAACAGCTGCAGAATGAAGTATCTTGGGTTTTGCTCTTATTTAAAATGACTTTGCGTAAATTAACAGAACTGAAATGTTCATAATTTATTGACATGTTTTGACTGTGAACTTGTGTTACAAACATTTTGATCAATTGAAAAAAATCACAATAATTTGCCTTGTTGTCCCAGCTTTGAATTAAACTACTTAATTTTCCAGTCACCACTATGTACTCATGTTTTAGAAAACAAAAATATGGAAATAGATATGCATAACAGCTACCTTTTCTATAATTTTCATCAATTATGGTTACATTTAGTTTTGTTGTGCTTTAGATAAAGGACATACTTGATGATGGCAGCTCACTATTTTCCAACACTAACAGCAGCAAAATGTTGACTATCACAAAATTAAACCAAAGCCCACAACAGTAAATGATAATAATCGTTGCCTTTTTTGTCTGTCTGCTGCTCCTGCACTCCTACCAGCCTGTCCCTGGGAGAGTATTATAATTTTGCCAGTGTTTCCAAATTCAGACCCAATCAGTTGCAGCCCCCACGGCAGGTTTGCTACTGGGAGTTTTCTGGAGGGCTCTGCAGACTCTCGTGCTTGGCATTGGGCAAACATACAGTGAGACTTTGTGCCTGACCTAAAAAACTACCTCAAAGCTGCACAGGCAAAAATGTGAAGCAGAAGCTGGAGCTGAGACTAATTAATCTGGTGTGGGGACTCCAAACATCAATTAGCTGGGAATAAATTTTAATCCCTTCTTGAGCCAGGCAGGATTTCATTTGGTATCAAGAGGTGACAGGCTGTATCCTTCATTTGCCACACTTTGTGTCCAGGGAAGAGGCTTATTATATTAAATCCTAATCTTTTTTTGGATTTTGCACAGATCCAGCCACCTTGTTTCTGGGAATACAAAGGAAGCTGCCTTGGACAAAGGGTACTCAATGTTATTTATTCAGTTTTGTCAGGTGCCAGCCTTGTCAGTAGCACCAGTCGGGACCTGAATTTGTGTACTGGTTTGAGGTGGTTGGCCTTCCACTGCTGGAGTGTACACTGCACTGCAGCCTGAGAAGCACAGTCCCAGCTAAGCATGGAGGCTGCCACAGCTCGTCCTTAAAGGGTTGGGTGCTGTTAATCAAAGTAACAGATGTACAGCAATAAAAGATACATTAACACAAATTTTGAAGTCATTTGGTAATTCAATATATAGGAAACAAATTATTCTAGAAGCATCTGATTTGACTCCTCCTCAGTCTGTGTGAGAGCCCTTACTGGTCTGTCAGTCCTGGTTTCAATGCTGTCCAAATCAGTTTTAGACTTCCTTTTTCTGCAGAACTAGGGAATAATAGTTACCCTGTAATTGCATGTCGTGTCTTGGGTTGTGAAGGACAGAAAAATATTAACCACAGTTGGCAGAACAGCTGGGACTTGAACAGTTAGCCTCTAGACACGTAGACAAAGCTCTCTTTCTCAAAGCCATAAGCCATTTTGAAGGGGATTAGCTTCTCATTCCCATTTTGCTTTGCAAAAATGGGGTGAAAGTTGCAAGATTATTTATAGCAACAAAACAGCTTATAGCAGTGACCAGAATGATGTTACCTGTGATGAATAAAAAATTACAACACTGCCTGTATATGACCTGTTTCAACACGAGGAATCCAAAAGTTGCAAACACAGAGTCTGATCTCCATCCCACTGACATCTATGGTAGCTAATGGAAGAACAGGCTGCCCGCAGAACTAGTGTATAAGCTAGACATGTGGCACAGTTAATCTTTCTCTGCACCCTAGCCAGTACCTGTTTGGAGCACTGTAAACCCCAACAGTGCACAGCCTCACCACCTAGCTGTGCAGTAGACAGGTGAGGAGTTTCACAGCCACTTCATTCTGCAGAGGGAACCAGCCCACCAGCTACTGCCCCATCAGGATACCTGTGCTAGGCTGCTTACACTTAATAAAATCTCAGAAAAATAATGAATTGTAGTTTGTTCAAAACTTTGGGACAGATGTTTTCTCTTCCTTTGGTTACTGTCTGGATCCATTAGAGCCAGAGGAGCCAGCTGTGAACATTATATGTGGGGCATGGGCCCAAGCTAAGTGACCTGGTGGAGCTTTCCCATCAGCACCTCCAGGCAGAGAGAGTAACAAGGAGGTGGACCAGGGTTAAAGTAAAGCCTTTGTGCATGGTTCTGCAGGGTTCCTGAGATGTACAGCAGTCTGCAGCTGGGATGATCTTCCTGAAGCCAGAATAGTTGGTAATTTGCCCTAATTTATTCTAGATTTAATTTTTAACCTCTGGAATGGCCTAGACTCTGCAGGGCAAAAAATAAAAGCAGCCATTAACCATTCAAATTCCTGTATCTTTTGGGGTTTGGTTCCTCTCCAGCAAATGCAGCATAGCATCATGTCTCTTAGTTGGTTTCTTTTGAAATGAGGCACCTTCAGTAACCTGATGCCCCTTTTTCACAGCACTGAGAAAGTGATTCATTACTGACTGGGAGAGAGGACACTGTGCAGTTGGTATCTGTTATGACTGAATTTCTCTGTGCTGTTTTATTTGCTCTTTTTCTAACTAAGAAAAGTTCCTGTGAAGTAAGGATGGTGTCAGTTTTGAGATCAGTTGTACCCTGCAGCAAAATAAACATGGAAATGGTATGGAAGACCTTATATTTACTCTCTGAAGCTTTTTGTTCAGTACAAGAAAAAGGTCAACCTGGAGAAACATGTCAAGAATTCTAGTGAGGCTGGCAGACATCTAATGTAACCAGAGAACTAGGAGGTTTTAAAAGGATTTAAAACAGTAAGGGTGATGAGGGGAAAATAATTTTAAAATATTGTTAAATATCTGAGAGTTTACTATTTGAATGTAAGGACAGTCGTCTGGGTCATGTGTTCTGAACTGGGTAGTACACACACCACAGAAAGCTTCAGGTGTAAAATGATCTTTCCTGTTACTGTCTGAAGATGCAGCACTACAGACCTACCCCTCTGCCCTCCTTTATGCTTTCCATCCAAGTTGGTAAAGTGAGATGGTACTTAGCTGACACTTAGATGATAGATTGCAAAACCAAACATATTACTGAAAGAACAAGCCTTAAAAGATACAAATGATAATAACAATTTCTGAATCACTTCCTGAAACCTCCTTTTCCTTTGAGGTATATCAATCCTGCTGAAATCAGAAGAACTGGAATGTAAGTTATTCTGGAGGTCACTGTAATCAGGATATGTAAATTTAAAAAGAGCCCATTAAACACTGACAGGAGTGTGTTAAATGTGCTGTTCATTCCTCCCTACCTCCCTGTCTTTTTCTGATTCAGAATAACATTGATTTTCTTATTTTGTAGTCAAGGTTTCAGAGTTTGTGTATTAACCTGTACATTAAGTATGAGGGGAGGGGAAGGTCTGATTTTGAAGCTGTTGGCTTCGTATCTGGTAGGCAGATACACAGGATCAAAGATCTTCTTGGTTTGCAGAGCTAAATGGATGGGGATAGGAGATACAGCAATGTTTTCCTCTCACTGACAGCAAATCTGGTGAAAAGCTTTCCTTGATCATCAGCTTAAATCAAATTAGCAGCTTAAGATACTCTTTCCTGTTCTTACTAAATCACAAAGAGCTATTCTTTCTCACTGTACAAAGACAAATGGTAACATGACAAAACAGGGTGCCCTTTTTGGGGGCCAGCAGCTTGGTTGGGAGCATTGGCAGGATTGCTACTGGCATTTACTTCTTTTTTAAATGCAGGAGTAAGTGTGATCTGCCCAACCAGCTGGTTCAAAGGCCTTCCATGAGCAAAGTGGATAAAGAACATGTTAGAATTTGGCTTGGCACTTCCAGAGGATGCCTCTGTACAACTGAAACTGTGTAATACAGTTTAGAAAGGGTGTTTACAAGCTGGCTCATATCAGCTTGGGTCAGGCTTGCATTGCCCACCTTGCAGCAGTTTATATATTTATAATCTAACAACTTTGACAACTTGGTAGTATTTCTGAATAAGCAAATAATGACAAATTTAACTATGATTCCATTGATTTTTGAGATGAGCTCCTAAAATCAAACTTGCTTTTCGGATCTGCTGGAAATACACAGGCTTGTGTCAGACACTGATTTCCCAATGCAGTGGGTGTTCTGCACCCTGTCTATTGAGGTACACTCCCCTTTCCCCAATGGCAAACTAAAAGATTTCAGTTGAGCTTCCCCAGCTAGCTGCTAGGTCAGCTTTGGGCCCTCTCTCCCCCATCAGTATGGCACCCCACCCTTGGGCACTCAGCCAGGGTGCAGCACAGCAGATTCCCCTGCCTGGGCAATGCCAGGTGTGTGCCGTGGGCATGTTGCCACCCAAGCTCTTGTAGCTGTGCCCCTTGTCTCACAGCTCATCAGTTGCCAATGCCATGAGGGTGGCACTGCTTAACTTTTAAGTAAGAACAGGGGAGAGAGGTGATAGGGGTGAAAAGGCAATGAGTTTAGGGTTGCTTTACTGAATTTAAGCTTTAGTTTTATTGCATTTCCATGCTAGATCCCATACCACTAGCACAAAGGGTTCCCAGAGCTTTTTGTCTATGTAGGAAATGACTTCTCCCTGCTTTACAGACAATGGATCTTCACTGCCACTTCTAGGACTCCAGAAGTGCAGCCGGGTACAGAATGGCACAGCTAAGACTTTCAGGGCCTGCCTGTCCTGTTGATGCTTTCGGTTGCAACTTGACACTGAAAGGACAGCCTGAAAACTGCTCGAAAAGATGAGTCACAAATGTGTGACATGGCTGGCATAAGAAGAAAGAATGAAACAGTAGGAAACTACACATGCGGGCACTGAAAATTTGGCCCATAGTGCCCGCATGTGTAGTAGGCTATGTATATATTTCCACACTTTTTTTCTGTTTCAGATTGATAAACATTGCATTCAGTTAATCACCAAAGTTAATGAAAGATGCTGGTAGCAGATTTGAAGACTGAATTAATTTATTTACAGAAGATATTCAGCAGAGGCAGCAACAATGTTCACTTCCCCTAGACAGCTCTTTCAAAAGTGCCTTTATGCTCAGTCACCATCTCTGAGACGTTAAAGGGCAGTTCAGTCACAATGTTTATTGAATCCTTGCCCTTTCTACTTAAATTGCCTACAGGGAAGGCAATTAATTCTGGCTTTTTGGGATGTAAACAGTAAGGACTGTTTTTGAGCACCTTTTTTTCCCCCCGCTCAAAAAATTCTAACTATTATTTATAATAAGATTTCTTTTTTTTCCGTTTTACTTACAACTTTCCCTACCACAGTAATTTCTGTATTATGCAGAAGTATAGATTGCCATGACCAAATACCCTTTGCTGTTTTGCAGAGATCTTTTTATTAGGAATATCTCCATAGTGGGCCATGAGACTGCTTCCCTTGCACAGAGGCAAGAAATGAGGACCTTCTGCTTACTTCCAGCCTTGCACCCAGCATCCTCCTGTACAGAATGATGAGGAGTAGAACTTCATCTCTCCAATATGCTGATTCATTTACCTCTGCTCAATTGGTACATAAGTCAGTAGCATTTATGTCCTCTGTGAAGCATAAACCCCTCCTTTTTTTTTAATAGCTCACAGGCAGCAATATTTCTCCTCCTGCAACTGGACATGTACCTAGAACATAATCACATTCTTAGCAGCTAATTTTAGGAAGGGGAATAAATAGTGGGGTGTCAAGATTATCTGTATATCTAAAATCTTCATATACTTTAGTTCTCAAGTGTTTGTTATTTGGCAATGTTGGAGAAATTCTTTCTTCCCCCCTGTTAAGTAACAAGACTTTCATTTGAACAGCTTATTTCTCTTAAGAAAGAGATTGTAGAGAAAAATCACTCAGAATTCAAGGAGGGCTAGCCTGCTTCTGGCTAGATTTCACTTTCTCTGATGGGCTTATGTGTTTTACGCAGTTAATCTGGGGCCAAGCAGCCATTAAGCAGAAGGAATCTCCTCTTCCTTATATTAATTACTGAAATAGCCTTGTGCAGAGCACATTGGAGAAGGAGATATGTGCCAAATAGCAAGTTCCTATCCCACAAGTTGCAGGATTTTAGAGAACATGAAAAAATAAATAGAAAGACAGAATATTGAGGGCTTGCATTAGCTGTAATCTTCTGAAGGATCTTAGATAAATGGAGTCCATTTCTTTCACTGTAGTCTTTGTGGAGGAAATCTCAGGAAAAATCCAGGTCACCATTGCTCAACTCCCTGTATTGGTAGTGGAATGAAGGTATTACAAGATCCCATTTAGATTTAATAGCTTTTTGTATTTGCTTTGCACCAGTTTAGCATTAGTGCAAACAAATGTACTTCTTTTTTTCTGAAAGTGGCAAAGGCCATGGCATTTTGTATGCTCCCTCTTTGCTGTTGTTTGCCTTTTATTTTCACAGCTGTAGTTCGACACAGATTTGACTCCCCCTCAGTGTTGAACCCTAAGCCAACCTAACCAAAAGGAAGCATGTTACCATAGTAACTAAGAGGCAGAAATCACTTTTCCATTGAGGGAAATCAACTACTTCAGGAAAACCAACAAACCAAAGAATGTACTGAGGCAACAGTTCTAGGAAGATGGTTACTAGCACGTGGTGACCAGCATGGCATTCCGTGTTGTACCAGAGACCAACCGGGACTTCCAGGATGGAGCTGGGGTGCACTTTGTCAGCTGGAAGTATGGGTAGGTGTGCTGGGGCTGGCCTAAATGCACGTGGGGAGACTTGCCTCAAATCCTTGTTCTGTTAGAGAGAGCTCCGCTAGAGTTTTCCTTTGGGAAATGCTGTATTATTGTACTCTAAGCACACAGGATACTTGAAACCTCAGACTTTCCCATTTCATGGCTACCTGCTGCTCAGAGTATTAACTTCATATTTCTTCCTCTGATCACCAGGCAGGGATCCTACCCAAATGCTCTTCCTGAAGTCTCTTCAGCATCACAGCAAGGCTTGCCTTGAGGACCAAGCTTATCACCTACTGGAAGAGGGATGCAAGGCAAGCCGCTTTTCACCTAGAGCTGTCCTTAAACATCCAGAGCTCAGCCTGTTATGCCAGGTAAACCTTTTCCTTTTTTTTTTTGTCTACATCATAGTATTACGTGGATTTAAAAAAAAAAAAAAGTCTCCTCTTTTTCCTCTTAGATATCCTCTTAGATACTTTAAGACTAGTAGTTCCTGATCAAGTTTTGTTTCAATATTCTGTGAGTGAAGGAGTAAGTCTGGTACTGAAATAAAGAGGAGTCTGATTTCCAAGACTAAAATAGTTTATCATCCTCTGCCCTTCTCAGTATGTTCTCAGCTTTTAGCTGTTCTTATTTTAAGGGTTGCTTGTGCATAACTGGCTTGTTGTTTACAGGCAGAGATGTAACTGTGGCAGTGGTTAGGGGGCTTTGGTTCTATACCTTTTTGACCTCTATTTACTGCTCCATCATATTTCTTTTCTTAGATATCTAGTTGCCAATTTGCGTTGTCATTAGTTCCCTGTACCTTTTACCTGCTGCTGTGAACTCCCTACAGCAGCAACTTAGGAGCTGTCCTTCCTACCTGAAGTTTTCTGAATAAAATTGAAGATATGTCCTCATCTGCAAGGCTTGGGGATTGCCATGCTCTCAGTTGCATGTCAGAGGAGCAGGTATTGACAAGCATGCAAAATACAAGTGCCCCAGAAACCGCTGGGAGAGACAACAGTTAAACTCTCAAATACTAGGGGAATCATATTTTTGGTGCTAGATGGAAGACCTGATAAGAGGAGAGCTGAATGAGTTTTGACCTCTGACTTGACAGGTTTTGTCCTTCAGTTAAGACCTCCACAGAAGGGCATTTTTCCAGAACAAACTGACCAATAGGAAGAAAAGTGAGATTGCAGTAAAAAGAAAGAGGAAAGGATTAAATGGTAAATAAATAAAAGAAGAAAACAATTATCTTTTCCCTTTGAACCTTCCCCCAGATCCTTTGATCCTTTTGGAGTTGTCTGTCTGCTGAGGAAGATGAAGCAATGTCCCTTACAGATCTTTGCAGAGGTATCTGTTGTTTGGCTTGTTTATACCAGACAGCCAAATTAATTATCTTTTTTTGCTCTGTCAATATACTAGACCTGGGGAAAAGGGGAAAGAGTAGTATTCATTATGCTAATACATATTGATTAGTGTGTGAAACCAAAGTTTAAAATCAAGTGCATCCTGTCATTTTGACAGTTGGCCTAGCTGCTATAATGAAATCCTTTTCCTGCTCTATGGCATGATGCTAAAAAATATTGTCAATTGCTTAGATTTTTGCTCAGGATTATGTTTTCATTCCTATTCATTTGATAGCTGTTAAAGAATGTTATGAGATTTTACAGAGATCAAATCCTCCACTCTTGTAGCCCCACTGAGCTGGATTTCAGCTCTGTAATACAGGGGTAAATGCAAATTAACTCCTTCAAAGGCGATGGAATAAGTCCAGATTTGCAATGGTGCAACCAGGTCACTGACATTATTATGGCTATTTCTGGGGAGGGTGGGGTGGAAAAGACAGACATTTGCTTAAACTCTCTTGAGAGGGTCTGGAAGAAATTGTGTTCAGGTTATCAGACATGATGGTTCAGGATGAAGAACTGACTGCAAAGGTTTTGAAGCAAAATTTCCAGATAACCCAACAGGAAGTTTTGTGAAGATTGAAGGATCTCAGATCTCAGTATTATACGTAGGTCTGTTGTGAGAACGCTAATGGAGTAATTGCACAGGGAAACAGGGTGACTGCTGTGAGCAAACTCACAAAATATCGAGGAGAAACAGTACACTTAATAGGTAGGAAACACTGACTTTAGAGCACTGTTTTTTTTACTTTGCATTTTAACATCGCTTACAACCCAGCCTAGCATTTAGATCACAACAGAACAGCCTGAGAAACTACTGCCTGGGAAGATAGCCAAGAGCTAAGAAAATTAGTGAAGGGAGAAAACACATTCTGTGAATGTTGAGCTTCAAAGAAGGTATGCTCTAGCCTGATATTTTTACAGTTTCCATGGGACTGATATCCATATCTTTAAAGCAGTAAACTTTTATGCGAACAACAGTTACTTCTAGATGAGAAGTGAAAGGTTTTGCACCTCTGGTTCCCTTTGCTTTATTTCCTCCTGTTCTCACTTCTCCTCTCCCCACCCTAGTAACAGGTTATACCAACTGTTTTACAGCAATCTAAGAATACTTAATTTGAGTTAAAAGCTATGAGTTCTTCCTCTTTTTTTTTTTTTTTTTTGGTCTTTTTTTTTTTTTTGTCATGGGCTGCATATTTAAAAATGAAATATAGATTGGGTGTTCTGCAGTGCTGTTTATTACTAAGCTATTCTCTAATCATAGAGAAGATTGTACAATTAGCTTGGCAATAAACAGAACTGTAGTCCACTAAATGCTGTAAAATTAGAAAATTCTAGAGGGATTTAGTTCTGCACCTTATTAGCCTGCCAAGATGAATAGTTGTATGCATTTTTTAAATAAAAACACATGCCATTACAAGAGTATAGCTTGGACAGGAAAGAATCTCTTTAACTATATTGCATAAAAATTACTCAGAAGGGTGTAGTGTCCTCTGAAGATGCAATGCTGTATTTCATGAAGATTATGCAGTTGGCTACAGGAGAATTCCACTTTGGATAGCAAACATAATTTTAGGAATGGAATTAGAGGATAAAGCATAGGACTGCCAAGTAGGAATGTTTGCATTGGTTGGTATCCTGTAATAAAACAGGGGAAATAAACTGGAATAATGTGGCTGATCAAGTTTCAACTTACTGCCCAGAGATGTTAATTTATCTGTCCTGTAATGTGAATCAAATAATGCTATAAATCAAGAACTATAAAATGTGTACAAAAGGAGCCTAGGTCATACATCAGTGTTTTGTGAAGTATCTCATCTGCAAGTTGCTTCTTAAAGAGAAATATCTGAAATACTACCTCAGTTGAAAGGGTTGAAAGTCCCTCTAAAGCAGTGTAGCATTAAACCTGTTTTTACTTTTGTAAATTCAGGGGTTTATGAATTAAATTTGATTGCATCCCAAAAAGTCTGGCCAATGAAGTAGTCCTGGGGTATTAGGAAACTGAGGTATTTTACAGCTAAAGGAAAGTGCATGCAGAATGCCTGAAACTTCAGGATGTAGAAGAAAGGGATAACTCTTACAAACTTACTAGAATTGGCAAATTACTCTCCCACTGGCATTCAAAGATTGTGCTACCATGACCGGTGAAAAGTAAAGGTTCTTGAAATCAAAAATAATAAAACTAATTCCCATTCCTGCATTGGTCATAAGAAGTTGAACACATCGGATGCTTAAACACAGCAGAAAGTTGTCTATTCTTAACTGATAAATTGCTTTGCAGCACAGAAACCTCACACAAAGGATTTTATAATCCTATTTTCTATAAAATATGTGATTGGTTTTATGATAATTTTACTTTATTTTATTGCTTGCATATGGATTCTTGTAAGACATTTTCAGCAATTTTTTTACTTGTAGAGTAGTAAAAAAAAAAATAGTTATATGGTTGCTGAAATTATTTCTGTTTGCATATGCATATAAGTTATATATTTTGTCACCCAAACGATTATTGATTTATTACCTTAGACAGAAGGTGACTGAAACACTTAAGAGAACCCTGTTTGAGTGGCTTTATTATTTTTTAAAAGCCCTGAACACAAAAAGGACCAAAGACATTTATAGAAATACATCCTTTCTTCAGTAAAACAAATTATAAAAAGATAAGAAAACAATACAATTATAATACAATATAATTATTGTAAACAAATACTTATAATAATGATTATATTAATTATATTTTTATGAAATTACCAACAACAACCTAAGAAAATTAATCTAGAAAACTAGGCAGCACTATTATTTCTGACCATCCACAGGATGCAGGGCTAGTTTCAGGTACAGTTCTGCTCATATCCAATGCCAGTGAGTTTCTCCTGGTGTGTAGCACAGCCCCTTCCCACTTTTCCCTGCCTTCAGTACAGATATTTTGCTGTAGGTAAGCTACAGTAGCTTTATGCCCACTGAAGGCTGCCCATAGTGAGATTAATCTCTAGAGAATTTGGTCAATTTTTCAGTGTCTGTTCTTTGCAAGAGCCCAAAGGGGATTGAGCAGGCCAGAAACTGGAGTGTAATTTTAGACACTTCAATAAGAAAGAGAAGCATAAAGTTCCTGCTACAATACACAGCAGTGATCCCAGAGTTCATTGGACAGACGTTAGGACAGCTGTGACAAATTACAATTAAAACCTGGTTCTTTTACCTATGCACAGCTTCAGGAGTCAGCAACAAGGGAAGAGCTTTCCCTATGTGTGAAACCTTCCTTAGAGCTTAGCCTTCCCCAGGCTTCTCTGCTTCCTGTGGTGGGCTCTGACCCCCTGCCCTGACCACACACCTCCAAGGAATCACCTGGGTTTGCAAGTGCTGTTAGAAACAAGGCCCTGTACTGACCTCCCACCTAAGGTTTTCTTCTGATCAGTTGTTGTATGCACCAAACCAATGAGAAAATACCAAAGGCTGGGGTATTTAGGCTGGCTAGGCATGTCCAGTGGTGTTATTTTAATGAACACAGCTGTGGAGAAAGAGTCTCTATACTCAATCTCTCCCCATTCCCTAGCAAACTCTATGGGCAGCAGTCTTTGATCTACTCTTGATGCAAACACTTAGGTTATAGGACAATGTCTTCAAGAAAGAAGTGAAAGGGATATTCCAGTACATTATACAAGCTAGCATTTTTCTTATTTCTTATATCCCACAGTGGAAACTGTCTACTCTGAATTTGTTGCTGATGACTATTAATAGTCAGAACAGGTGAAACAAAGCCTGTGGCTCCTGACTTGATAGAAGTCAGCATTGAGCACTGCTGTGCTCCACTGCCTGGAGGAACTTGTGCTCTTTTATAGTAATTGAACTCCAGTGAGGGGAAAGCCACTTGCCATAGAGGTGTGTAGAAATCCTCCTCCAAGGTGGTCATCATCATTCATTGGCTCTTTGCACCTCAAAAGCTCAAGACTGAGGCTATTCTTTTTTTCTTTTCTTAGAAACTGAGCCCAGTACAAAAAAAGCAGCTGATTGTTTGGCAAGTATGTCAGCTGGGCAGGCATACCTTGTCAGGATTTGGTGAACAGTTTGCCTGCTTAATACATAAAGAAAATCCCTTAAGGAAAATATCCTAGTTTTTACCTGTGATTTGAATTACCATTGAGCTCTGTCCTATTGTCTTTTCCTTCTTTGCCAAGGAGACACTAATGTTTAATTCCCACTTAATATGATGGGCATTTGATCTGTTTAATCAATCTGAATAAGGAAGGCAGGATTTGGTTTAGTTACTTCAAAGGTTAAAATCCTCCTAAAATTTGTAACTAGTTTTGGAAAGCAAATCTGTATAGATCTCAGAAAAGACCAACAAGCATGATATTTTTTTTCAGCTTTTAGATACCGGTGGGTTTTCTTTCTTTGTTAAAGGATTAGAGCATCTGAAGTAAAACGATGCAAAGAAGCAGGGCTGTTCTTCATAGGCCCAGCACAACTATTGCATTAGCAAACTTTCCAATTAACCTATCATCCACGGCTTGATGCGGCAGTGATCACTCAAAGATGTTGCAGCTGTCCCATAGGAATCTCGAGTGTCTAAAGTGCTAGATGCATTTATCACAGAGTCTACTTTCTACCATGCCAGGTACTGTCATAAGTTCATTCTCCATCTGCATTAATGGCTGGTTTAGCTAAAATGCATACTCAGGCTGAGTGGTCTCTGAAAAACCTGACAATAAGTGAAGACATTCTCTGTGATGTGGGGTGCAAATGCACACATCGTTGCTGCTTTAGTTTAGAAACAGCTCAGGCAGAAATCGATATACAAGTGAGGCAGAAGGTAGGTGTCAGACAAGATGAATAATCTTGTTCACCTGCCTGTACCCCAACCTAAAATCATTAACACACTTGGCTGCCAATCTTGCATCTGTTTTTAAAAGATTTCAATGCATCATTAAGCAATCCTTACGTGTGAGGTACCAGCTTAAGTCAGCTTTTGTTTAAAGAGAAACAGGCTGCTGGGCTCTTAGTCATTTTTGTACTCCAGAAGCTGCAGCAAACATAGGTAAAACCCCATATTTGTGTCTTAAATCCTACATTGCTCTTAAAGGAAACATGTAATGAATGACAAACATTACAAGAAAATGGGATGTTCCTGTTTGGCACTGCTGGGCTGGGTAGGGAACAGAGTCAGCTGGAGTAGCCCTCTTCTGTAACAGTATGTTGGATCTGGGATGTTCTGTTCTTACTTGTTCTGTTCTTCTTACAGACATTGTGTCTAAACCACTTGAGTAAAATCAGAAAATAAAATAATATTCATGATCAATTTCAATTATTTTTTTTTTTTCCTGTGGTGAAGCAGGCACAAGCAGCCATTGCCATGTTAAAACTGCTGTTTCTCTAATATTTATAATCAATACTTGGATTATCTGATGAGTGCAGGAAAATTCTTCCAGTGCTTGAACTACAACATTCCAAATGTATCAGGTCACAAAAATAACAACCATCCTAACTGGAAAGCACCTTTTCTTTTCATTTTTTTTAGTTGGGGTTTGATTATGTCAGCTTCCTAGTAAGAAATTTAAGAAGTATTACTCTCAGACCAGTGAGATGCATATGGAGTAACATTTAGAAATAGTTTTAGCTTTTTCACTTTTTGAAACTAAATTCTACTGTTAGGAAGTATTAGGCACATGTTTTTTAATATCTCTATTCTTATACAGTGGATTTTGATTTAACAACCTAGTAACTGCAGAATACTGTGAGCCCAGTTATCCCTGATGCAATTCAACTGAAGTAATGAAAATTGCCTTGGAGATTAACTTGGGGCTAGGTTTGATATCACTTACCAGAGAGCATCTGCTAAAGGTTAATTTTATTTTATTATATTTTATTTTATTGATATTACATTATTTTTACAAATATGAGAAATACTTCTGTTTCCTTATTAACATATACAGCATGCAACAAAGTCGTATCAACTGTGAATCTGCACTGGGTGAATTTTGGTCTTTAAAGACAGAACTTAAAAAAAATTTAGTTGAGGGATTCTGTGATGCTAAAGACATGAGTTTGAAGACTTACATCTAATATGGCAACGTGATCATGTGTTCTTAATTCTCACCACAAAAATCAGCAAGTTTAAATAACCTTGCTCTCTTGAAATTCAGCATCTTTTTGTCAAAGAAACTATCAGGAGAGACTAAACAGGTGTCTTGGAATGCACTGAGTAGTTTAAAGTCCATCAGATTTTCTCAAAACAAAATTATTTCCTTAACTTCACCAGAGAATTTATAAGTAGCTAAGAGGTAATTATTTATGAGTTCACTGCCAAAGCTCGTAAGATACTACAGAGAATGGAGACACTTCTTTTAAAGAGTGAAAAAAAGTTGGTTTGCCTTTTCTGTTTTGAACATGATGACATAGTAGAAATGGTTATAAACTAAAAGCTGTGAGGTGAACATGGACATCATAGGAGCATGGACAAGGCACTGAGGTAATTATAGTTCTTCTCAGTGTTTGTTCTATTAATTTTTGTATAAAAAATTGTCATTTAGTTCTAAAGCAACACCTCTGGCTAAATGTCTAGATCTAACAAAGAGAACAAAGCTCACAAGTGAGCCAGTAGATTACATTAGTGTAGAGCGTAGTTGTAGAGTGTAATCTGCCCTGCATTAGATAATTTCACTTTTCTTGGCTGACAGGCTATGTGCTCCTTTCTGTAAGCCCCTGTAGGGCATGGAGGGAGGAGATGAAGTGGTATTCAAGGTGAGACGATGACTTCCCTAAGCACAGAAACTAATAAAGTCTGGTTTTCAATCATAATTTGTTGATTTTTTAATAGATTTTAGAAGTTGTTAAATTAATGTGATGTTTTCCCCGTTGCAGTGCTATTTAAGTGCCTCTGTCTCTCTGTCCCCCTGGCCCCCATATAGATTCTCCAGTGTCTAAAAGTGTGAGTGCATGTTGTTGCCTTTCCCTTCTGTCCAGGGTCCGAGTATGGCTTTCTTTCTACTTGACTGTCTTATCTCTATGAACAAAACTGTAGAAACTAAATTATTTTAGGGATTCTTTTTTCATATTAGGTTGAATGTGGCTAGGATATGAAAACAGTATTAAAGGAAGGGAAGCACACACATAAGTACACATACACAGCTTGAACTTGAAGGCTGGTTTCCATACAAACCAGTCGAAGAGACCAAAAACTCTAAGAGACAATTTTTAGCCTACAGGTTGGGTACAAGAAAGCAAGGAAGAATGATATCCACAGTTCATACACCAAAGCATGTGTGCACAGGCTACAGCCAAAACCTGGTACATGTGGCAGGACCTTGTGTTCCAAACCTTAGCTTTATCAAGACTGCGAGAAATTACCCACATCAAGAGACCCCAGTTGATCAGGTGCCTAAATTAGGGAAATAGCTAAAGTATAACAGCTCTTCCCTTTGGGTCAGGTGTCTAAATTTAATTCCCTGAAATGCTAAATGCAGCAGGGGTTCTAGGGCTTAATAGAGCCAGGGCCCAACAAAAAGGAATCAAGAGGTGGCTGGGGCATGGGCAACTGTGGGAGGCACATCACAGTCCTAAGGTTAGACAGTTTATCAGCATATTTTCCCCATAGAAATGGAACAATCATAAAAGGAAAAACATACATCACAGTATGGTACAAAACCTGTAGTTTTTTTTCTTTCTTGTATTATGTAAAATGAAAGTTGCCTGCCTCCTGTAAGCTGAACTTTAGCTACCTTTGGCTTATTGAAAATTCTCTTTTGTCTGATGTTGAAAGAGACCTCCAACTTGCTTTTTGTATTTTAAAGCAATATTTTTTTTTGGAGCTAGTTATTTTACAATCTGAGTTAATGATGATTCATTCAGTTTACCTTTCTAGAGCATTTTGTGCTGAAATTATTACCAAGGTAATTAAATGTTTCTTAGTAGGCAATAATAAAACATAATAACCTCTAGCAATTATGAAGGCCTTAGAACCTGAAGTTGAGATCAGCTAGGAAAAGAAAAGTTTGAATTTAGAAAGTAACACATTTTCTTGAAATACATTTTTGCCTCCGTGCCCTATTTCAGTAATAACATTTTGGCTAAAACTTTTTTTTTTTTTGTGACAGCAACATTGTCTGTATTTTAAAACTGAGCTCCTTTACTATAAATTTAATATCTTGTTTAATATTACAACTTCCCCACACTTGGATTATTTTATTGCATATTATATTGCACACTTAGGAGCAATTTCTGTGACTGCTTTGATAGATCTGCTTTGAAAGAACAATGATTCTTTTATGATTCTGCAGAAAGCACAGTGTTCTGGGTTTATGCTTTGCCCAATAATTCTACTGATTTAAGTAGTGAATTATCTTAACAAAGAGTATATACAAAGAATTTCAAAGTATTACAATTGTATAAAATTTTGTTCTAAATAATTTTGTTAGCTAAATATATGATAAATAGCTATACATGTTATTTATAGGATATACTGAATGGTGTTTAGAGCATACTACAACATACTAAAATCTGTTATATATAATATACTCTGTTATATATAATAAGTACTATATATGGCATGTTTTTATAGGTATGCTATATAACTAGCCAAATAGTTAACAGAAGTATGTACAACTAATCTGGACTACTGATTGTTTTTTTTTTCCCTTGAAATGTGTATTTTTTTCCAGCCAGGAGTCCTACTTCCCATGAGATGCCTAGCTGCAGGACACCACCTCTGACACTGCCCTGCCTGCCACGGTCTCCAGCAACATGCCTCTGCTCCTGCCCCTGGCTCAGCCCCTTCACTTGCCCTATCCCAGCCTGTGCATGACAGGCTGCTCCCTCCTGGCAGATCCTGCAGTGTAAGCTGTGGTGGGTCCAGGAGAAACCCCTGATGACAGCCCCTCTCAGGCGTGAATCGCAACAACTCTTACTCTTGAAAGTCAATGTGACTCCCATAAATTATTCATCCCAAGATGTATTTATCCATCCACTATTTATTGGTGTTTGTTTTACTGCTGTCATTACAATTTCATAAACAACGGCACAGAGAAAGAGCTGGGAAGTTAAAGACAGAGGTAGCTGCTGGATGTAGGCCCTGGGCTTGCTTCTGGGCTGCTGCCTGGCTCCAGGTTTTGTGTACAGGCATAGCACAGAACAAGCAAAACTTCTCCCCTCTCTGTTCCCTTCACTAGGTTGATGGAAATCCTTTGTTCCACCTAAAGTCCTCTCTGTAGTAATTTATACTCTGTTACTGTGATGAGGACACTGGAGTGTACCAAAGTGGTAAGAAACACTGCCATAGGCATCAGCCCAGAGGAAGGCAGGGGTGGATGGGAAGGAGGGTTGATGCTGCAGGTCCACTCTCTTCCCTACTTGGTTCATTCTGAGGATGCAGGTTTCTGTGAGCAGGAGGAATGAGCTGGTTTAAGGTCTACTCAGATAACTAAAAGGTTTAGATTTACTATTTCTGTCCATAATCTGGTGTGAGGATTACAAGGGAAGTGGGAGATTGTGTGGAAAGGAGTGGGAGGAAAATCCTGTGCAGAATGTCACCTCCCCAGCATCCTTCCTTTGAAGGCTTGAATACCAGGGCTGAGGAGAGATGATTCGGAGTGATTGGTTTCCTGTGGCTTGGCTGTGGCAGCTGACTATGTGCTCCTCACCAGTCAACTGCAAGGTAATAAGTGTTGGCTTAAACCATCTTCACGATTATGGTGTGGAGAGAGAAGTTCATATATCAGGTACCTTATGCCCAAGATTGAAGGCTACTGCATTTTCCATTAGGAAACTCAAGCTGTTCTGTAGCACAGGGCTTTTTGCAACATCCTATTGACTTTATAAAAGCCGTAGCAGCTTTGTTCCAAGTACTGTCCTCTAGACCTTCTTCTTTCAAACTATATACAGCCCTGTTGTAAATCAATGTCCAAAACCACTGCAGCAATGCTACTTTATTCTGGAGGGGCCATTTTGTAGAAAAGGGGCATTAAAAAAAAGAAATAATAAAAAATAAAGGTGTACAGAATTTCCTAAAGGCATAATTTTGAGCCTTTTCAATCAATCAGCCAGATTATTCACTTCATAGTACAGAAACACAGATTTGTTATTCAATTTAAAAAAAAAAAAGAAGAAAAAGAAAAAGAAAGAAAAAGACTGCTACTTTACAGCTGTATAGAAGGTAACATGAATTGTCATGGAATTAGATGGTGGCATATAAATCTTTTATGTAAATCAGGAGAAGAGGTGAAGTAGTTGTAAAAAAGCCTTTAGCCCTAGGAAACATGAAAAGTAGACTGTTTCAGATTATGTGTTTCAGATTTTTAAAAGTGCAGTTTATCTGTAGCTTTGTTTAAAACAGATGAGGGTTTTGAAATACATGAATCCAGGAAAATGAAATCGGGGACTTAGAGATAAAAATTTAATAATGGAAAAAAAAAGCACCCTAAATAATATATGGAAGTGTTGTGGATATTTGAACATTTTGTTGCACAATATATGGTACACAGAGTTGTTTCTTACAACACAAGGTTATATTCTGAGGTTTTTTTCTAAGGATAAGCATAGCTGAGGAGGAACAGCCGTAAGATAGAGCAGAAGTTACCATCCCCTGTTCTTCTCTTCAGTAACTGTAGAAAGTGTGTTTTGCTAACTGTCCTTACTAGGCATGAATGCATGTATAGGCTCTAGGTCCAGCAGATCTGGGGCATGTTCTGTGTATTTATATGTGTAAGCAATCACAAAAATACAATTTTAGACACAATTCTCTTACGTGTGCGTCCTTACTAATATCCTTTTACTAGATTTTAAGGGGTCTTTTGCTAGCTGTGGCTGTAATAATCAGCTTATTTTCCATTATTTTCGAATAAAAATAGTAATTGAATAATAGTATCTCTGAAGTTGTGGTAAAAGCTATGGCCAAGGATGTAGCATTAGATAGGAAGACTAGTAAGTGGCAACAGTTTCCTTATTTCTGTACTTGGAGGATGCAGAAGAGATGTGCACATTTGCCATTTGGTTTAGAAATGCTATCCCAAAATAATGTTCTTTCTGTGGATATAATGCATGTTTTGGAACTGTATTCTGTTTTTTAAGCACCAGCATCACATAATTCTGCATTAAAGCAGTGTAAATTTGGGTCAATTTCATTCACACATACATCGTAACACAGAATGTAGAGTGATCTTAACAAAATACTTATAGTATGGTGCTGTACATCTTAATGCAATCCCTGCATTTACATTTCATTTAGCTGTTATCCTGGCCTTAGAGAAATCTCTTTTGCCCAAGAATGCACACTTTCTGTAACAAATAGGATCACAAAATCTCAAAAAGAGTCAACTGTAACAATATTTATAGAAGGAAGATATAACTGTCAGGTCACCATTATCAAGAATATTAACATAGAAAAACATTTTGCACCCAAATAAAACAGTTATTAAGCATTGGGGCTCTGCATATGATGGCAAAAATTTTAAGGTTGAATGAAGAGAGAATTTATTATTTAGTGTGAAACACAGTTGAAAATTTCTATAAATTGAAGGTATATGATGTGTCCGTAACAACATCTTGAGGCCTCTGATCCCCTGTGGTTTAGATCTCCGTTATAAGTTCTCTGAGTAACTCCCATGCAGAAAGACAAGCAGTTAAGGGAATCTGGACCATTTTATGATTCTTCACTAACCTCAAAAGCTGAATGGCACTTTTCAGTGGTCTAGGAAAAATAAACCATAATCAGCTCTGGGGAAATAAACGTTTCTGATGGACTTGCAGTTAAAAATGAGGAGAGCTTTGTCCGAAATTTAAGTTCAACAGAATCTCCAAGCCACATGACTTAAAAACAAATTAAGGTAGAAGAACAGTCTTTTGATCAAGGCACTGATTGGAGAGCAAGTACAAGTTCATGTCTTGCTCTGCTGCAGACTTTCTGCATTTACGTGTGCTGTCTCTGCTCTGCTTACTTTTTTATGTACTGAGACTGATAGCATCTAAACTGCACACTGCTTAGGATGGGAATATCTTTGTCTTCTGCAAAGAAGTGCCTAGTGCAGCAAAGACTGGACCCTGTGGTATCGTGGCACAAGGGTAATGCTGCACGGGTTGGCTGAAGCACATCTCAGCCTAAATATTTCTGAATTTAGCATGTGTTCACAATGGTGTGCCATAGTTTCCCTGCACTATACAACTGCTCAGAAGGTTTTCAGACAAAGATTTTCCCATTGGAAAGATCCACCAGAAGTGAATTAAAGGACTTCATGAGAATACATCATCCACATACCACCCTTCAAGGTGCTTTATGAAATATTTTGCTATGAAAGGGACAAAAAGGATTTCCTTCAAATTCACCATTTACTCTTTTGCCCCTTTAAAAAAAGTTTGAGCTGTATAAACTCTAGGTATTTTATAATATGTTGGTTCATGAAAAATTGGGAGCATTTTGACATCTTGCCTTGACTTGTGATTAAAGCAGAAAAAATAATAAAAATTGCATTTCCTCTTCAACGTATGTCCCACTTTTCAACCAGTGCTACTGCACAGTGTCCACTGAGATCACCATTTTAATGAAAATGCATTCAAAGCATTAATTTCACTGTTATTAATTCAAAAAACCTCTCAGAAGTTCTGTATTCATAAAAGAAAAATCTTCTTTGGCTCACCAATATATAAATGTAATCCTTCTAATACAGCAGCACTGAATAATAAGGAGCCAAAAGCTACAGATCTAATTACTGGGCATCAGTGGCTCAGGAGTCTTAAAACCTTGACTCTGAATAAACAATCCAGACTTCTATTATTAAAATATGACAATTACTTCTTGCAGCAAACAAACCCTGCATCTTCTTACAATAAGGAAATGCATCTTTATGAAAAGATTAAATAATCTGATTATGTAAGAGCATATTTGTGGCCTAAAAATGTCCAACCAGAACCAGTCCTGCTATCACTAATCTTTACACCGAATTCTAATCAGGGTATGATAATGAGAAAAGGAGGAGAGAGCTGTCTATCAATACACTTTGAGAGATGAGTCTTGCTGACTTCCCTTCAGGGAAGACAAAATTCAGAAATTTTATGCCCAGCTCCACCACTGCCTGTCTGAGAAAAAGATGTGTAGGGTGGTGTTGTCAGTTGCTCATCAGCTGGCTGGTTTCAGTAGACTCAGCAGACTCAGCTCCTTCAGTGGTAACTCGGCTGGGCCACTGACTAGAGCTTTCTGAAGTCTTTCCCTTCCCTGCTGCCTGTGGACCAAAACACTCCCATGGCAGAATGCAAAAGAAACCATTACAGGAAGGAAATCTGTCTTTGGAGCTTCAAGCCCTTTACCTCTCTCCCCTAGTTGTGACATTCAGGAAAAGAGTTTATGACATTAACCTAAGAGGCAAAGGACTGAAGTTGTGTTTTCACTCATAGCCTGTGGTGGAGGCTGGGGAGGAGGGTGACCAGAAAGACCAGACCAGAAGGAGAGCAAGTCGCAGGCTTTGTTTTGCCTTGGGGATCAGCAATTAAATGGGAAACAGTAATGCTCTCCATCCCCTTCCCCTCCCACGCAGGTAGGGAAAGGAGAGAGAATACGGAGAGATGCTTTCCAGATTGAAAACTAAACTAGACAGCTTTAATTAAATATTAATTATAACAGAAAATATTAACAAATATATACAAGTATATTCAGGCATGTGCAGAACCCCTGTCAACTCCCTCCACCCCCAGCAACTCCCCTGGCATCTTCTGAGCTGTAAGCAGTTCTGAAATGTCCTGGAGCTGCCGGAGAGAGCAGTGGAGCAGACAGGAGCTGAGGGGAGAGTTGTGAGGGTCAGGAATGCACAGGCCTAGGGATCAATGGTGATGGATAGACAGAGTCGTCCCCAGATGCTGGGCATGGATGGAAGAAGGGAGAAGAGGAAGAATGGCTTGGCCTGACTTCTGTGACCCCTGAATTTATACCAAGAGGTACATAGATATGGATGGAATAATTTCATTGGTCAGTTTTACAATCTCTTTAGTCTGTTCCTCCCTGCAAGAGGGTTGTAGATATGAACCTTTTGGTCTTTTAGTGTCTGAAGCAGCAGATTCAATGAGCAGAGCAACGTGTCCTTGGTCTTTCAGCAGCATCTATAAACATTCAGGTGTTATTAGTCCACTGGCTGGAAAACTTGCTGCTAGTTTCAGCAA
Source organism: Apus apus (assembly GCF_020740795.1). Classification (NCBI taxonomy): domain Eukaryota; kingdom Metazoa; phylum Chordata; class Aves; order Apodiformes; family Apodidae; genus Apus; species Apus apus. Next base: position 55,500,847 of record NC_067285.1, on the reverse strand, counting down.
GTGTGCTGCTTAAAAGAGAGTTCCCTGACCCAGGGGGAAAAAAAAAAAAAAAAATCAGTAAAAGAAAATTGGCTTCATCCTGGCTCAAACCAGGACAGGATCCTTGTTCAAGTGCCTGGCACCACAGCTGGCCTTGGGGCTAACTAGGAAAGGGGTTTGTCTAGCCTCCAAAAGCACCTCAGGAAAGGTGAAGGGCATTTGATCTTACTAGCTTTTCTGGTCCTCTCGGTTTCTGTGCAGCTTCTTTTTTTCCAAATGCATTCCTAGACTTTGACAAAGCCTACCACTGATTAATGAGAAGATAGGAGGGTAATCATGGGAATAGCTTGCCTTGAGGTAGTGCATAGAGTAATAGCTTTCCATGTCTGAATCCTGTTACTCACATTTGTTGGTGGGGCATGAGCAGATTCTGTGTAAATCCTTAGATTTCTGTCATGTGAATTGAAATGAATTCCATTTACCTATTTCTCAAAGAGAAACCTGATTTCCTAATTATGGAGATACCTGTCAATGAGATGGTAAAAACAAACGAAATACACCTAGTAAAAATTAGAGTAGTCATTTCCAGGCTCTATTTTGTTTGGGAATTTAGAAACATTGGGTCCAAGCAGGCACAGAAGAAATATCAGTTATAATACAAACACAGGCATCCTGGAATCAAAAGACTGTAAACATGGGGAAAACAGAGTCAGGCTTGTAGCACATGCTGATTTTAAGCAGTGGAGCAAAGAACAATTGAATAGGTATAGATGGGGAGTGACTGGATTTCAAAAGAATGAGGCTGTGCATCAGGATAAGTATGTCTTAAATTAAGGCAGTTTTCCATTCAGATTGAATGAATCCACTAGTAGTTGCACAAAACAATAACAATTTTAACTGGAAAAAAACATAGAATGAGCACTCAGCCTTTGATTTAATATGAGAAAATAATTAATTTGGTCCTTGTTGTATCAAATCAAGTGACTAAAATCACCTTTATTTCAATGGTGCTGAATAAAGCCCAATGTGAACAACAGACAGTAATATCCAAAATGCCCTAATCCTGTAGGCACATCTGAATAACCTACCATTTCAACAGAGGAGACTTACAAAAGAAATAGGCAATAAAAGACTAATAATTCAAATGTAGCCATTCAATTGAATTTGTAATGGGAATGATTAAAACCATTCAGATTAGATTTGAGGAACTAGTCTTTAGTGAGGGGCTATATAAGAGAAATGGTGGAGAAATATAGCACCCTGGTGAGGAGCTGAATCCTTCTCGTAAGGAGAAGCCATGTCTCATTGAAGTTGTCTAAATGTTTAGGGTGATTGAGTTGATGTAGTCCACCTGGATTTCCAGAATATTTTGCGTTAGGTATGAAGTCTCTTAGGATGAATCATAGAATCATAGAAACTCTTAATGAAATCTTAGCAGAAAGACATTTGCATGCATTAAAAATTGTTAAATAACTGTTACCAGAGGATAGGAGTAAGTGAATAATTTGGCAGTGAAGAGAGACAGTGAAGAGTTCTGTGGGATCAATGCTAGGATCTGTGCTGTGCAATATATTCGTAGACAATCAGGAGAGGTGATGAGCAGGGAGATGAGCAGCTTTGCTGATTATACTGGTGTGGGAGAGTAAAAAAGTCAGGTTAAGAAATGCTGGCAAAAGATCCCATGATCTTAATAATAACACAATGGCAATTGAAATTCAATGTAACTCGTGGGAAAGGGAAAAAAACCCACACTTGAGTTTATGAGAGCTCTGTGTTTACTGGTGACACTAATGAGTTTGTAATAGACAGTTTTATGAAAATTTCTGGTCGGTGCCTCAAAAAAGTTCATCTAGCATTAGAAATTGTGAGGAAGAGAACAGAAAACATAACAGAGAACCATTTCTCATCTTTGAATACCACACACTGTCTGGTCCCTGCATTTCAAAGGATGAAGGAGACTGGAAGAAATCAAAAAATGGCAACAGACTCATCAAAGTCATTGGAACAACTCCAGTTGAAGGCAGGATTATATAGACAAGAATCCTTCAGGCTGAAAAAAGAGATGCCTGAGGGACATAAACCAACGAGTGACATGATAGAGTGGATAGTCAATAGTTCACGGTTTCTTCCTCTACCAGAGCAGAGACATAAAATAGAGCTAACAGAAGCCAAATTCAAAATAAATTAAATGTTTTTCATGCAATCAGTAACAGACCTGAGGAAGTCATTGCCACAGCATGTTGTGAATGCTGATAGTTTACAGGCATTTGGGTGAAGATGGCATGAACTTATGTAAGGGAAGTCTGTGGAGGGATGTTCAGTGCCCAGAAACCAAGCCTGGTTCAGGAATCCCCCAAGCTGCAAAAAGGCTGAAGGGTGAGAGAGACTCAGGGGATGACAGCATATGTTCATCCTGTTCTTCAGGCATCTGCATTTGACCATTGGTGGAAACAGAATACTCGGTTAACTGGATCTTTTGTCCAATCCTGTATGGTTTGCTTGTGTTCTTCTGCAACATTATATCAGTAGCAGGGCAAAGCAACTTCTGGTTGCAGGCTATGCTACATTTGGAGGTTCAAGGCAAATCTATACCTTGAACAATATCAGTCTCAAAGTCTTTGTGAAGCTCCTCTGGCTAAAATACATATCCAGAGCAGTTCACAGAGAAATCTTGGTCTAGCAAACAAAGCAAACCCTAGTATCTCATCTTGTGCCTTGGATAGTTGTCCATCAGATGGGTATTGAATTAAAATACTAAGCCACAATTTGCTAAACATACAGTTTCTACATACTTGGACCCCACATGACTGTGATAGATACAGATAATACTCTAGTGACTGTGCTCTAATTTGTAAATCTTCTGATGTCTTGGCAGCATGACTGAATAGCCCAAGTTAAAGATTTGTAAAAATACCATGCATGCAATAAAACTGTAACAGTTAACTTTTAGGAGTGGATTGTTGGTTACTCTGAAGCTGCTTTATACATCACTGGCAATTTAACGGGAATTATGGTGAGTGTAACTTACCCTTTTACATCCACTTAAGTCTCTTTTATGCTGCCAGTGCAATGTAAAACTGCCTTAGAATAGTAAGCAGCAGGCTGTTCCAGTTTAAATCTGCCATTGTTTGAGAGAGGTAGTCCCTGCCTGTTTGATTTCAGAGAGGAAAAATGTACAAGGGGACTGGTAGGAGAATGAACTTGTCAATGATGCAGCCCATGAAAGCATGCTGCAGAGCTACTTCCTTGATTTTAGGTGACAAAGAAGAACAAGCTGAAACAAATGACACAGAAAAATGTTCCTTAGATTTGAGCTGTTTCAACAATAATTTGTTGTCCATCAGACTCATGAGGCTTAACTAATGCTTTGTGAACTGTATCAACTAGGATACCCTTTTTCTTCAAATATCTTTTCCAGTTGATTAGCCTGTAACTAAAATGTCTCTTGGGTAAGCTACAAATTCTAGAAGCCCTAATAAACTGACTAACCAGTAATCTCTTCCCACTGCCACACTGTTTTCTCTTTTGTAATTTAGGAGCAATTATTCTTGTCAGTATAATTTTTCTATTAACCTTTGTGATGTAAATTTTAAAAGTAGTGTAGTACTACACGTATCAGCTGAATTCTGCATTTAAAGGCAGGTTTCCTCAGCCAGCATAATAGAAAAAATCAGTTGAGTTGCTTTTTTACAGATTTTTGGCTGGTTTTAACTTTTAGATATATGTTGTTAAAAGATACCAATTAGCTGAGAGACATAAACATCTTTTTTACTATGATGTAGGTGCAGTACCTATGTGGGCTTGTGGGAAAGTAAGTAACAAGAACTCACCGCTAACTGCAGTAGACTATCACCATAAAAATCAAGCCTTGCACCTTAGCAACTCTTCATCCTAACATCGCTTGAAACAATAGGCAAAGCTTTTAGCCTGCAGAGACTAAGAGAGAAGTAATTCTAATATATAAGACACATGCTCTGTCATTATCATTAGCAAGCATGCTGGATTATTCATGAAAACTCTACTTACAGATATAAGCAGGCATTTGCCATTTATTCCTTCGTGTAATTTAACTCAACACATCACTTTTTATATTAACCTTGTGGAAGGTATTTTGATATTCATTGGGTTTTTTATTAACACATTACTAAAACTCTGTATCCATTTGCACCTACTCATCTAGCACTGGGTTGCAGAGCCATCCATCAGGGACAATATAGATGCTTATGTTATGGGAAATCTTGCAAGGATTACCTAAATGTGGAGTCTAGACTTAGCTGGAAGTGTGTTTGGATGACAGGCTCTATAGGGCCACCCACCTTCAGCAAAGAACAGGGATACTGTGACAAACATTGCTTGCAAATGCTTGCAAACGTTGCTTCAGACACACTGTTTTCCAGGAAAGGAAGCATTATTGTCAGACAGCATTCCTTCCCAGGCCCCTCCTCCTGCACCACTGATCTCCCTGCTTCCTTAGGACTCCTCAGGAAGACGTGGTGCAGAGCTGTGTCCCGCCACTGCTGCTCCTGGTCATTGCTCCTCTGTACTGTGTTCCTGATCCCCTGCAAATCCTGGGTCGGATGACCAAGGTGAGGCACTACTCATCATGGCAAAGGATGGCAAAATTTGCCTCCCTGTGCTGCAATCTTCTCTGTAAAGAAAAGGTGGAACAAACTGGTCTTTATGTAGTCATTTATGTGGTTTTGAGTAGGCATGGTCAAGTTACAACGTATCGTTTGCGTTTAGCTGAAGAGCAAATGAAAGGAATACTTGATAGCAAACTTACCTTGTTCATGTGGATGGGATGAGGAAGGAATGGAGATGTTAGAGGAAGATTATCTGTCTAGTTTTTATGCTAAAGAGGCAAAGAGATGTTTAAATATGGCTGCGTCTTCAAATTATGGTCAGTGAGGCAGTGGTAAAATGAAGTGTTGTCTGCACTTGAAACATGGTATTTTGTGGTGAGGCAGGCAGAAGTGGGTCGTTTCTATTTTGCCAAACTGGGGGGAGGCTGACTCCATTGACCTGGAGTTTTCATTGACTACACAACTGTGTGTAGTTATATGTCTGGTTTTTTCACGTTCCCAACATGTAACGTAGCTCAAATAAACCAAAATGCGCTAAGAAGTTTACACTGTTAAAGCAATAATAATAATAATAATAATAATAATAATAATAATAATAATAATAATAATAATAATAATAATAATAATAATAATAATAATCTAAAAACAGTCTGCTTAGCACCCTTAATGTGTATATACTTCAAGATGGTTTGCTGCATAGTTTTTCAATTTTACTTCTTCATTACTGAAAATTAACTTCATTTCTAACAAAATTAAATAGAATGCCCTAGAAATTACTCTAACATAATATTTATTCTCACTAAAGTCTTATTATTTCTATGAGAATTTTGACTTGTGTTATACTCTAGAATTCTCTATTAAACTGTACAGTATGTATAAAAATAATGCCCTGGGAAAATTTTCAATAGTTTATTATTCCATGGACCTTTTTCATAAAATGCTTTATTTTTACACACTTTCACCTCTCCTCTTGATTGTTCTGCCTACTCCCATATCTCTTCACTGTTCTAATAAGTTACAGTTGCATCAAAAAGCCAGATAAATCAATGAAATAATTGATTTAGAGCAGAACAAAATATGGTGCTGCAGAAATATCCCTCAAAAAGAGGCAGTGAAAGTTTGTATAAATTGTTGTGAAGGGAAAAGCACCTTCTAGGTGGTGGATCTTCATCTGTTAGATAAAATGATCTCTGTATAACTGCCTGATTTTCTTCAGTCCCTATTCTTTCTCATTTGGGCTCCAACACTGAAACTGTTATTTTGGCAATAACAGACACTTACGCTGCTTGTGCTATCATCCAAATGTGTGACATGATTAGCCTGCTTGCAACATGACAATATGGCAACGCTGTTTATGGCAACTACTGGCTGGGAAAGCATCTAGAAGGGAGTGACACCCCCCACTAAATTACAGCTCTCACTGAAGCTGCTGAAGCTGCTGTGTTCCTCCTTCACGGGGGACAGATCAGTTGTTTTCTCTCTCAGCTTGTAGCTCTCTGAGCTTTTTTTTTGGATTTTGTTTGAAAATCTAGTGAGGAAAAAATAAGAACTGTTGAAGCAGCATATACAATGATTGCATTTCATCTTAAAATAGTAAATTCTGCATGTGTGAATGTGAAGCAATAAATAAGCCCAGGCTGAACATTTTGATAGACCGGCACTACACAGTGATGCAGGGAAACCAAGACGGATTTCAGATTTCTGAAAGGACTTCTAGATATTCCTACAGCAATTATGGTACCATTTTATATGGGCCAAAATTGGGCCATCACCAAAGGTGGTATTTCTGGTCAGTTGTGAGTGTTTAAAATCCCTGCCAATATTTCTGAACATGCAAAAATATAAATATGTCTTTCAGTCCAGGCACCAGGTGCAGGAGATGAAAACTTTCTTTTCTTAAATCTACCATCATAATTTAATAAAAATTATAAAAACAGTCATTCTTTACAAGCCAGTCTTACTTTAATATTACATACCAGAGATTTCAGTCTACTACTTTGTCTGAAGATGGTTTGGTTTTCTTTTGGTTTTAAGCATTTTGCTTGATCAGTAAAAAAAGGGACTTCAGGAATGTATTTCTTATTATATGAAATGTACACACAGAGATTCAGTTGCCTATACGTATTGCATCACTGAATGCAGTGAATATCTTTCATATGCATACTAACTGATCTCACAGACTGGAAATGCCATAAACAACATGTTATGTGAGAAAAATACTAGATTCTGTGTACCCAACCAGCAACTACAGGTTTAATTTTAAAGCAACATTTGGACATATTTCCTGACATTTTAACCTTTTTATTATTACATTATTACCTTTGTTAACAGCACTATAGTGGCACGTGGATTTATATGAGTATAATTTCCAAACAGCAGACTTGCTTACTATTCTTCTATACACCATTCCTCCTACAAATCCTTTGATTATATGAAGTTTTGTCACAAGGATAGAATGCATCTGGCAAGAAAGTGAAGATGCTGTTGTCAATAGCTGTTGAGGTAATAAATGTCAATGCTAAATGAAGGACTGCAACACCTTGAAGAGCATCAGATCTTACTGTGCTTCTCATTTCTTGCTGAGATTTTGGCTGGATTACCTCTGCCATCATATCATTTTCCCAAATTTTGATATGATTGTCTTTATGTCAGTTATGCAATTAAAAGTTTCAATACCCAAGAAAAATGAATATCTGAAGAGTGAACGGCAAGAAGCCCTAACATACTTCTACCATCCTTCATGAAATGTTACCTTATACTCTGGCTCCCCTTGCTTTCAGAGATTTAATATGAAAATGAGTATGAAAATCCATTTCTGCAGGTATAATCAAGAGAGATGGCATTCAGCAGTTTCTTCAGAAAGTAAAGTGCTAGTGAAAGCACTTGATAGACTCAAGCTCTTGGAGACTCATTACTAGTAGCAATTTCACAGGCTTTTTCCTTGCACACTGCCATCCTACCCTCACCTCTTATTGTGAAATGCTTATTCAATCTCCATGTTTTAACTCCTGCTCCCAGTAAGGAGAGGAGAAGGAATGGCTAACTTAGAAGAGCTGTTCAATATAAACATTATCCATGTATATATGTTTCCTTTCCAGCCAGTTTCACGTGCAGGTTAATTTTTTTCTTCAAGCCACAAGGCATATATATTCACCCTGTCTTTTGGAGGCAAGCTGGAGCTCATTCTGCGTGTCCTCTGAGCATGGCAGAGGTGAACCAGCTCTAAGTCAAGGATTCTAATTAATCTATACCCATTGTTTCTTACCTCTAAAAAAAACCCCACAAAACCCCAAACTTGCTTTGTTTGGAAAAAACTTCTCTGGGTGGAATATTTCCACCTAAAGGAGAATTTGTCTCAAAAAATGTAATATACAAACCAGAATTCCATAGTTCCTACATTTTTTTCTTTGCCACTGTTTCTTCTCAATCTTTTTTCTTTCTAAATTTAAAATAAATTGCAAGAAATCTCCTGAGTTAGACCACTATTTGGACACAAAAGTTAGGAAAGGTAAAATGTATGTATATTCTGGAATGAGATTTTTGGGAAATCCTAAAGAAAATCAGTATTTTCCCCAATATATATTGCAGTAGGAATATAACATTTCTACAAGAACCTGGATTTCTTTCCACAGCAAAAGGAAATGTCCCTCAGCTTCCCTTGGGAAAAGCTGCTGGACAATAACCCTGTGGAAGGCAGCATTTGGTTCACCTTTTCTACTCTTACTGCCTACAAAATGTTTTGAGGTTGATTTGAAGGATTATTGTCTCTCCACAAGACAGCCCCTGTGCCATTTATGGCACAGGTTTTTCTCCTCCCTTATCCCCAGTGTTCTAGCAACACATTAGCCCTCTAACAGTGGCTGCTCATTCGAGCTGTTAGTAGCACTAGAGAAAAGTTGAGGTGGCCACAATGCATGTCATCTCACCCGCCCGAGGGTGGAGAAATGATGAAGCACGTCCTCAGAGTTTGCCTCTGGCCTGCTCTCCACCCCACCCTTATTTCTCAGCTCATCTCTCACTTCCTGCCCAGCCCACACCACAGGGTGAGGCTGCTTGGTTCTTGTTTCCTGGGGTTCTGCTGTGTAAAATTATAAGGAAATGCTAAAACACAAGGTAAATCCTTCCTGTCATTGGTTGGCAGGCAGTTGCATATACATTGTTCATGGAGTGGGTGAATCCTGTTTGTAGTCAGATGCTGTAGTTTCAGAACAGTTCAGCTGGATTCAACGGAATTTGAATTTGTCAGAGGGAAAAAAAAAGTAAACAGGATCTGACCTGGTGTATGAAACACAGATAACTTAATACATCTATAAGAAGATGTATTTTGTATTTGTTTTCTTGCTTGAATTACAAGCAATATATATGTACAACATTTGATCTCACTTCGTCCCTAAAAATAACAGGGAGGAAGTGGTTATGGAGTCATTTTACATATTAACACCGTCTACATTTGCTAAGATATTTTTCCAGGAGCAGGTGTTTTTATAACTCTATAAAAGTTAACATCTACATAGCAACTAGTGGTAGTTAAATCATAAAAGAGAAAAAATTAATAAATGCAGGAATGCAAACATATTGCAATGGATTTATACTTTGAATGTGGAAGTAAATTACCTTTTATTAAGTAGTCTTCACAAAAATAGTGGCAGTCACATAGGTTAATTAACCCTGAAATAGCTGAAATAGTGTTTACTCTTAAGCCATTTATCCATAGGTAGTCAACCAGGCAAATTAACACACTCTAGAGTAACTGTTACATACCCACCATATATATATATATATATATATAAAGAAAGAAAAATAAAAAAAATGTATAACTAGATGTGCTGTTCCAAGACACAGAAGTCTTTATTTTTCACGATAGCAGCAAGATATTAGAATGTTTGCAGACAAACACATAAAGCATAGTGCTAAATATTCTTGCAGTTGAGCTTCAGAAAGAGGTCCTTAAAGCTTCACAAGATTAACCCTGTTCTACTTAGTGGAATATTTGCATGCATCAAGATGATCAAGATGAAACTCAGGAAGGAGCAGGGGAGAGTTCTTGTAACCAATCTACTGCTAACCAGAGAAGCTGAGATATTAGCTCCTGATAAAAATGGGCTTGACTTCTCATATGACCTGACACATGACTTAAATGATTTAAAATATGTTCCTCTTAAAAAGAATAATAATATTTTCTCTTGTGTAGAGTCTGTTGTTGAGGATTTTAACTTGTGCTAAGTGCCTCAATTAATTAAAGGCCAGTCTGTCTAGACTTGGAGAGTGAAGCAGGCAATAATCCCAGAACGACTCTGTTCTGGTTTGGTTTGGTGGGTTTTTTGGTAGGGGGGGAAGGGCACCAGGAGTGGCTCTGGTAAGAAGCTGAGAAGCTCCCTCAGCTCCAAAACCCAGCCAAGGAGCCGTCAGAGAGACAACAGATGTGAAAGAATCAACATAACACATGAGCAGAGAAGCACTTAGGAGAGAAAAGCTGTGCTAGAGAAGGAGAGCAGTGCTGGGGAAGGAGAGCAGTGATGGTGATTGGTGAGGCAGAAAGTGCCCAAGCAGAAGTGTCCCTGCAACCCATGGCAAGATGGCAGCTGTCCCCCTGCACTGATGGAGGAATGTGGTGGAGCATTCCCTGAAGGCACTAGGAGGGGTGAACTTGGCCAGTGGACTTAGATTTTGTGGCCAGAGGATTTGCTGCCTGTGGACTCTGATTATGCAGCTTTGGAAGACCCCGGCGCCAGGGGAGTTTGTTCCCGAAGGAGCCCGTGACTCTGTGGGAAGCCCAGGCTGGAGCAGCTTCAGACCTTGTGGGAAGGACTCATGAAGGAGAGGATCGTGGAGGACTCCCTCCCATGGGAAGGACCCCGTGGGGAAGCAGGAAAGGACTGTAAGGAATCCTTCTTCCTGAGGAGGAAGGAGCAGCAGGAACCACCAGCCTGTGAACTGACTCTAAACCCCATCCCCTGTCCCCCTGTGCCGCTGGGGGGAAGGAGGGAGAGAAACTGGGAATTAAGTGATTTGTGCCCAGGAAGAAAGGAGAGGTGGGGGTAACATAGGCAAGCCGTGCTCTGTTTTGTCTGTGTCCTGTGTGCATCTGATTAGTGTGAAATTAAATTATTATTTTTTCCCCAAGTTGAGTCCATTTTGCCCGGGACCTTAACTGGTGAAGAACCCTCCTTGTCCTTTGTCTCAACCCATGAGCTTTGTCCTCCTCATCCGAGAGTGTGTGTATCTGGGGGCGGGGGGAGCTGAGTGAGCGGCCACATGGCCAGTTCTTTGTTGTCTTGTTGGGCCCAAACCACAACAGACTCACAGAAAACACAGCTCCTTCCTAAACTTTGTGACCATTTTTAGGCCAACAATTTCATATGATTCCACTTTCTCCCAAGTTCTTTGAGGAAATCTAGTGCCCTATGGCACACAAAGGAAGTTTTCCCCAAAATTAATTTATTTTTCTTGGTCAAAATAAGGCACATAGGGCAAAATTTTTGCTTTATGCTCTGAATGGCATGCAAGTGCTGAAAGGTCAGAGCCAGGGCCCAAATCTAATGGTACCTTGGGAGGGAGATTTCAGCTATTTTACAAGTGGGTCAGTTCCATACAAATTGAATGAAACTCAAAATTATGCAACAGGTCAGGGATGAAGCTGGAAGCAGAATGCACTGTCCTCACCACCAATCACCACGTACTAATTATTTCCATTTATCTCATTACTTTACAATGGAAGGCAGATACTTTTTCCAAACAGCAAAAGAAGCAGACCTCAGCTAGCAGAATGTACATCCCACTTTAAGAGGCGAACATCATTAGCTCTTAGGTAGACAATTCGTGCTACATACAAGTTTCTACAGGACAGAAAGGGTCAAAATCCAAAATATATCAAAGACCAGGAGAAGAGAAATGAGGCACATAATCAGCTAGGCAGATATCAAGCTCTTAAAAATATTCTTTGTATTACTGTTTTAAATTGCAATACAGGGACAAGAATACCTCATTAAGTGGTGATGATTTTAGATTAAGCATTTATTCTAAGACAGGCAGCAATATCATTCCCAGACAAGAGACTGCTATTTTTGAATGGCATCAAATTGTGAATTGAAGCACAGTGGGTAGGAAAATGCTGCAAAGGGTTTTGAAAGTGATTGCTCATCTATGTAGTAAGATACACCCTTTTAAAAGTCCTGCTGTGACCAGTATAAAAAGATCGGGGGTGAGAGTCTGCATGTGGTCTGCCAACATGTAGGAAACAGAAGGAAAATCTTTGTCAAACATAGGTGTGGGTACATTACATGTACATGAATAAGCCAATACAAAATGGTGATAGAAAGTTATCCCACAAGTAAAAATTATCTGAAATCAAGGTAGTTGTGATTTAAAGCCGTAGCTGATTATAACAGGGGCTAGCAAATTTTCAAACAAGGGGTGCCAGAGCTGTATTTTTCTTCTTAAATTAGAGGAAAGTGTGACAACAGCAGCTTAGCAAGAGCAAGAGGAGGTTTCTCTTCAAGAGACAAGATGTTGCCAATTAACTGACTGGTGGTATCTTACCTGTTTCTGGTATTAAAATGGAGCTGTGAGAGCCCCTTCTCTGCATGTCTCCCTTGGGATGCTACACCTGCAAGAGCCCACTGCAAACTATTCAGCTCTGCTTTCTTCCTGACTTGAGTGCTGGCTGTATCTTATGAGGCCTTGGTTTGCCAGTTGGCAACTGATGTGGTTAATCTCTTTTTGTTGTCAGTGAGATTCCCTTTGATTCATGGATGAAATGCGGTGAGTGAAAAATGTGCACTGAAAGCTTTACTTTATCTGGGTGAATTCCTTGGTGGTTCCTCTGCGAGGACGTGAGAGGGTTGGAGCGTTGTGGCACAGGGCACCAGGTTTGCCTCCAGCTTTAGGGTTTTGTTAGCATATGTGTTAGAAATCCAGCCAGGGGCTGTGAAATTTACCATCCCAGGCTTTATTGATATGCACTATGCACTGAGAAAATTGTCTATGTCTAAGTTAAAGGCAGAAATTGCTTCAGAAATCTGCTGCTTTACACAGTAATGGGGTTGCACAAAGCGCTCCCTACCAGCTCCACCTGCCACATAGGCTTGGCCCCCCCACCAGTGTGAGAGGGAATGGCCAATAAATGGAAAAAAATGCAGCTTCTGAAGATTAATTTTCTATCTGCTCTCACACCTTATTTCTGAACACTCCTTTCAAGCTCTAAAACCCTACTTTTATATGAAAGAGAATATCTGTTAACACTTTAGCTTATATGGTTTTCTTTATTTTTCAAGTGTTTTTAGTTTTCTTCAGACAAGCATGGTATTTTATTGGGCTCTTCTTGCTATGAATTTGCAGGCTATACATTGGAGAATGTATGTATGCATGCAGATGTAAAAGGAAACACATATTAAATGAGAATAGATTTCTCATAATCATTTTATCAAGCTTCCAATGATAAGGTATTTTATCATCTTGCTGCTTCAATCTGGCAGGCATTTGGGAATTTTCAGTTTTTTAGATGTTGCTTCTCTTCAACCAGCTGCCACAAATGGAGCCAAAATCTATTTCAAAGGAGGGTGTGAACTACTGTGTGGACTATTCCACCAAAAGCACTGGAAAGCTCCAAGGGCTTGGTTTTCTATTGCATCAAACCTTTCAGTTTTCACCACGCAAAGTAGAAAAAAAAAATACTGTCATGGTTTGAGAGAAAGTTGTCATCAATATAATGTGATATACATAATTACACCAGTGGAGGGTAATGCAAATGTGAACTCAACTGCTTTCTGCCAACTTGTCCCTTTTGAGAATGAGAGAATTGGGAACAGCTGGCCACTGGCATGGACACTCTTTTTGTAGGCATTGCTATGCCAGAGGACATTTTTGTCTCTGAATGGTGTGGCAAAGGGGCCATGGGATTAAATTTAGGAAAAACACATTCTCTTGAGTTTTTAGCAGAGTTTTAAAGGGAGAAGAGTCATAGTTTTTGTTTGTTTGTTTGTTTTCTGTAAGTAGGGAATTGTTATAGTTCTAACTTCTGAGAGTGAAACTGGAAGTCTGAACTCTTAAGTTGCTGGGTTTTGGTTTTGAGAGGGGTTTGTGGGGGTATTTTTGAGACATTTTATTGACAGCTTTTTTGCTTTTTTTATTTTTTCTGGTGGATATCAGCACAACACTTCAAAACAGGTTTGTTTTGGCATTGTACAAACCTTCCTTGAAATTCAGCCTATGTAGAGAAAGTGAAAAATGCAATGACAAAATTTTGTCAGCATGTAGGGAATCAACTATTGCTTCCATTTCAGCTTGTCTGATGACTTTATTGTTTTAGACAGTATACTAACTGCTGGCTTGGCCTTTCACCTTCTGTCCCAAGCAAATATTGCCAAAAGATATTGAAGTATTTTTGCTTTATGAGATAAAACAGAGTAGTGTGATTTTTTTGGCAGAGGTTAAGTTTCCAACATCCAGTAACAGGGTGTTTGGGCTGAAAGAGGGCGTACAATACTAGTAGACTTAATAAAAACTACAGCTTCTGCCCTGTACAGAGGTCAGTAATTTATAGTTGGTGCGAAGTGAGCAGAAAATTAAATTAAAACACTCTTTCCTTTTTTTTTTTTTTGGCTGCTGCTCCCACACTCTTCAATTCAAGATCTCTTCAATTCAAGATCTCTGCATGTCTGTCTTGCCTGGCAAATCTGATCCACATTACACCTGGGTGCACAACTGTGTTACTGTCACAGTTGCCAGAGCACATGATACAGTGGTTATGCAAGATTTAAGAGAGCCTGCCTGACATAGAAGCTGTTACAATAAAGTCACTCCATGATCATGTTTTGAACAGTAGACCATGCTTATGTTGTTTAGCATTTTGTGTTGTATGTGATGTTTCCAAGGTCATATTATTAATAAAAATGTGTTTGCTGTCCTTTGGAATGCTGCTTGTTGTTCCTTGGTTTTATACAAAACTTCGCACAGCAATAAATGACAAAATCCAGAGAAACTGCTATTGAAAAAAGAGAACAACAGTAGTGCTTTTTCTGGGATTTCAAAGACTGACTTTTTCCTGACAGTGGGGCAAGCAGTGAAATGACTATTCAGATTGGTGTTGGTGTTCAATATTCACATGATATATCCTATGCACAGAAAAACATTTGAGTTTGGTAGCTCTTTTACAATCATTCCCTACTTATAGAACAAACACAACAAATACTGCCGAAGTGTAATGGAAGCAAATCTGTTTTTCAGCAGGAAGTGCAAACCACTCAGCACAAGACTTAATTTTGGTTTAGGATTTTTATTATTTGCACTATTACCCATCTCTCATTTGGTACTGTCTCTGAGGTGGTTTCATCCAGCAGTTCTGTTTGTTTTTCCTCATTGTCTTACGATGAACCGTCTGTGATCATTTCACACAACTGAGGAAAAGTTTTCCTTTGACATTGCTTTCTTCAGCATTTGGTGGTATGATATTTGTCTCAATTTCAGTTTCCTCCCTGTTATATTAGTTATACAGCTTTTCCTCTGGAGGGTGTTGATCCTGCAAGGTGTTTTATGTGGGCAGTGGCCTGCAGAAGCCTCAATGGGGCCACTGGCACAATGAATTGCCCATGCAGAATAACTTGTGAAGGTGAGACACTGATTTGTTCAGTAATGCATGATTTTCAGTTCCCTTGCAGAACCTAGTTCACCATCTTCTTGCTTCTCCTGCAATCATTCTGTAGCTGCACTCTAATATGTATATTGGGAAAAAATTATTATTAGATTACCTGGGTAACTTTTTGCACACATTCATCATCAGTGTAAGAAAGTGTGAGGCACTGAGAGCCAGAGTAGTTCATGGTCACCAATTCTGTTTTTAGAGAGCCTGACATAGTTCACAGATTTCAACTTTGTGCAGTAATCTACAGTGACACTGTTATGCAGGAAACTGTACCAGTCAAGTTCAGTCCTGCTTAGGGTGTGTTTTTGCTGATTTTCATTTGGTGCTTTAAGTTTTGAGTCAGTGCCAGAAGCATGCTTTGGTTTCAGGCAGGGTTGTTGGTCCCACTATGAGGAGGGCAGTGGCTTTAAGGGTTGAGAGTGATCAGCTACCGATAAAGGAATGGTTTATGCTTTCATTAGGATTGAATTTGTGATTCCCTAGTTCTTTTCAGTTTAAAAACTAATGTAATTTCCCCTCCCCCTCCCCTGTATTGTGGTTAGTATGAAGAAGCAATGCAATTATGCTATGCAGCTACTCATACAACTGTTCATACAACTTGGATTTTTACCCTAGGTGTGCCTTCAAAGATGTTTCAGTGCTCAGGAATACAGAATGCTTTAGATCCTTTTCAGTCTCCCTTTGATACTGAGCCTAAATTAAAGGACTCTGGCTGACACAGCTCTGCTTCCTAGCAAATTTAGCATGACAGACCCAATTGGTTTTTGTGTACATTAACTCCTTTCCCTTGATAAACTGTTATACAGAATGCTGATCGAAGGTAACACAAAAAGAGATTCTTGAGAAACATCTATCCATTGAAATGTACTCTGAACCTACAACAACAAAGACTTGCACTTCCTCTCTCTTAGGCCTTTGCCTTTCCTTGAAAGTTTGGTAAATTCCTATCAACCCTGTTATTTCCCTCTGTGCACTGGGAGACTCAGACTGCTTGCTAGAGCTTCTCCTACAGAGAGGCTCTACTCCAGCTGCTGACAGGCCATTAAATCCTACTACTTTTTTCTCATCCTGAGGTTCTTTAATGTTTTAGTGTTCTCTCTGATCCCAGGCTTTGTCCTGGAAATAGCAAACATTGCTAGCCAGACTGAGTCTGGCTAGAACAGCAGGCATATTCTCCAATAGGTCCATGCACTGTCCTCTTGGTAAAACTTAAGTCTGTCACAGTTTCATTACGTGTTTGCTCCCTCCCTCACCTCCTTATCCTCACCTTTTTCACTAAGTAAGAGACTCTTGATTTGACTTGACAGTCAAACAGAATATTATCAGACCAGGAAGATTAGGTATACTTAATATTTATAAGGTGGAATATAAGAGGCCATATATATGAGTTGGGGAGATAGCATAAAGAGAGATTTTGAAGAAAGAAGCATGTTGATTTGGAAAATGTTAGGAAATACCAGTAAGTAACAGGAAAAAACTGTCACAGTAGGCATTTAATTTAATTTTTCTCAGTACTTTTTCAGGGTGGTGTCTCATCTTCTAATGGCTCAAGTCTGCATTGCTTTTTTGAGAATGCTTTTATAGCTTGTCTAAAGCTTTCTGATACATTTATTATGAAGCACAGGTATATGTAGGCTAACATTTTCAAGGCTGAGTGGATGCAGTTAGACACCCTAAATCCATATATAGGCACTTAAAGAAATGTGGTTTTCAGAGGTAGGGAGCATTGAAACACATTTTAAATAATTTTGAGCTTAGTACTGCTGAACATCAGATAGCATTTTTTATGCTTAAGTGTAATTTCAAGATCTGAAAATTTTGACTGTATGATGAAAGAGAGTTTTAGACTATATATCAATTTTAAAACATTGCAGAGGGGGTAAAACTGTTTATCTTATCTTTTTTCCACAGTGACATACAGTAGGTTTCTGTGCAGGCATATTCTAGCAACATCTTGCATCTTAACATATGAGTAATCTAAAAATAAGCCCTTTTTCCTTTCTGTCTTCTGCAGTATGACCAGCTTTACAACAAAGCCTTGCCCATGTGAAAGTGCACTTCAGCACCATCCTTTTTTGTATGTTCCATGCTATATGTATTTAAGATTTCATTACTAAAATAAGAAGGTGGGTGCTCTTACAGCAATTCCTTCCAAATCTATCAGGACATCATTTTTACAGATTTTGTCCTCAGTTGCAAACATATCTAAGAGTTTGGGATTGCTTTCATTTTAAAAGTATCTGTAGATTAAACCTGAGTAGTATTCAATTCTTAAGGGAGCACAGAGAAAGGAACAGCCTATGCTATTGAATTACATGTGGCAAGGCTTTGCAAGTTTCCTGTTCACAAGCTAGATTCTCATTGGTGGCACTCTGAGCCTGCTGGTACCAGCTTCTATGCTGGTAGGATCTTTTCTGCTGTGTGTTACATGATAAAACATTAACAATTGAACAAGAAGGAAGATTAGGAAGAAATTCCTGTTGTGAGAAGCAAAATATTGTTTGAGAGAGATACTTGAGAGACTAATCTCTGAGTTTAAAAGGCAGTTTCACTTTGCTACAATGGTTTGTTCAATATGAGCCTGATTCTGCAAACATTTATGCATGAGTAGCTTTACACAAATGGGTAGCTCCATCAGGTTAGGTTTTTGTGTATAACTTCTTACGTTAAAGTGTTCGGACAAGGCCAGATCTCATCTCTCTATATTGTGCCTTCTCAGGGTTTTTCTTTCATTTTTTACTTAATTTATAATGCAAGTATTTGGTTAGCTCCCTTGTGCTCTTAACTTGGTCCCTCAGTATAACTTTAACGCCAAACTCTTGATGCTAAATCGGTCTTTCAGTTGTTGTCACGCTTAGTCCTGATACCTTGTAGATGACTGCAGCTGTTACAACATAGGAAACCAGCCCTGGAACAAAGGCTACAGAGTAGCTAAGGTAGCTAACTAACCGGTAGTAACTTCAGTTGTTTTTGTGTATGATGGTGTAGGAGTTACTTCTGCAGCTCAAATCCCAGACAGTGCTCTGCTATAATGCACAAGCAGTCTCAGTAGGATCAAGTGAGCTTGAAATATCAGAGTCAGCTAACTATGAGAGAAATAAAAAGCTGGATTATATGAAGATTATTATCAAGTGAGTAAGATGCTTTAGAAATTTCTTCTCTTAATTCCTCTGTTGACATACACAAGAAACCAATTTTCAGAGATGTCCCAGAGATGCGGCATTTAAGGTTGATGCAGGCTGTAAGGGTCCAGCTCTGCCATCGGGGCCTCCTGAGGCGGCTTTTGGGAAGGAAGTGGCATTGACTACGCCAAGCCCGGCCTAGCTTCGATGCCAAACCATTTATTGACCAGGAGCAAAGCACAAAAAGCCCTCCGGCACCCTCCCTCACGGCGGCCGGTGCCTCTCCCACGGGGCTGGAGCCAGGGGACTGCCGCTCCCTGCGGATCCAAGACCCTCTTCATGGAGGCCGCTGGCACGCACCCGAGTGGCAGCACCAGCCGGGGGCTAGGTGAAGCCATCCCTGACAGGAAGGGGTTTTTCTCATCGCCTACCCCCAAACTTTCGCAGCTCAGTGAAAAGCAGCCCCGCGGCTCCTCCGAGGGAGCCCCTGATTCCAGCTCTGAGAGGGGCCAGTGATTAAGCTTTCCCTCCGCTCATCCTGCCCTCCCCTCAGTGACGGTGCCCAGTGCTTTCCAGCCGGGGGCGGGGGTGCCGGCCAGGAGGTTGTCAGCCCGGGCCTAGCGCTGGAGCCGGCGTCTCCAGGAGAGACCCTCACCTCGTCCGACCGTCCCCTCGGGCCGGGCGGGCTCCCGCCACACTCTCTCAGCCCCTGGCACTCGGCGGAGGCGGAGGCCGGGCTCCCTCTGGGCGGCAGGAGGTGAATGGCAAGCGGCGGCTTCGCCCTCCCACACCCCAGTGTCGGTCTCGCCTCCTCCAGCAGCAGCAGCAGCAGCAGCAGCAGCGGGTCACCTCTGCGCGGCTGAGCCCCGCCGCGCCGCGCTGCCCGCCGGCCGCAGGGCGACGAGAGAGGCGGAGGCAGCCGGCGGCTCCGCTCCTGGCCGCGGGCTGAGGAGCGCTACCTGCGGGGCCGTCTCCGAGCCGAGAACCCACTACCGAGCTGCGGTGACATTGGGAGGAGACTCGTCCGAGGGCGGCGCCGGAGGGCAGGAGCGCCCGTGCCCGGCGGCAAGCGCCAGCCGCGGACTCGCCCTCCCCGTGGCGGCGGGGGGAGGCGGGCGGGCTCGGCTCTGGCTGCCCGGCGCGGCGGCCGGGGCGCTCAGCCTTTCATTTTCTCTCGCCGTGGCGCTCTTGGAGGCTCCGGACTATAAATAGCAGGCTCGCCAGCCGCCGAGCCTCACACGCACGCACCGGAGGAAAGTGCTGCGCTGGTCGCCCCGCCGGGCGGGCGGTCGCCCCCTCCCCAGCCAGGTAACCGCCGCTTCAGCACCAGGGGCGGGCGGGGCGCGGGAGCTTATTCCCCTGGCGAGGGTTTTGTTTCCTTGTTTTCCTGTTGGCTCTGGCGCGTCAGGAGAGATTAAAAGCTGGGAATGGGTTCTGCTAAAGTCCCTCCCTTTTATTACCTTATCAAGTTTCTTAAGGTTACAGCCCGCAAGGCGTCCGCAGCCCTAGCAGAAGGCGAAGGCGCTGTCGTCGGGGTTCGCCGCCGCAGCCCGCCGGGCCGGGCCGGGGGTGCACTGGGAGCGGCTCGGGCTCCCCTGCCCCCGGGGTGGGCGCCGCGCCCTCTCAGGGCCGGGGCTGAAGGAAGGGAGGGGGTCCGCCCTCCCCGGGCAGCCCTGCCGGGCCGCTGCCGCTCTCCGCGGTTCACGGGGGGCGAGGAGACACCCAAGGTGCCGGGGCAGCTTCCAGCTAGGAGTCTCTGGGGATTTCTCCTACTTTCTCGCGTCGTCGGCGCTGCCGGCCGGGCGTCCTCGGTGCCGCCTTGGCCGCGATGCCGCCTGCCCCCATCTGCAGCCGTGGCTCCGCTGAGGGGGCGTTGGGGGGGCTTGAGGATCTTATTTGCCACGGTTTTCTGTCATGTTTGAAAGTTGGGGGTACTTGGCTGGTGAAGCTGCGTAGGTGCCGCTAAGGGGTTAATTTGGTGGAGTAATTGAGCTATAGGATGCCCATCCCCATCTTGCAAATAATAGCGTCTGCTGAAATGTGATGGAAAGCACAAGAAAGGTATTAGGAATAGAGAAGTTGAGCAGAGTTGTAACTTGAAATTGCATCGGCCAGAAAAGGGAGGATGGGGGGTGATACTTAATTTCTGAACTGTGAGCAAGCAAAGCTTTATTTTCTTTTCCCCAAAATGACGTACAGATTTTGAAGCGTGGATGGCAGAGCTTGTGCTGTCTGCTTGCCTGGCTCCCAAAGCTAAACCGATGCCTTATCTGAAATAAAAATATGGTGAAGTCTTTGTGGAGCTATGTTTCCATCTGATTCGTAATTATATTTCCATTTCTCTTCCTGGCCAGAAGAAACTGACTTGTTTATTTCCCCATTAATGATGTGTTAAAATAGATATACTAAAATGAGGCCATATATATGCCATTTAGATCTGGCTTTGAATGTCAAAAACGAGAATAATTTTCAGTCTGCACTGGTTTACGGGCACCCTCTATATATAAAGGATGTCTACATAGCAAGAATGATGGGGGAAAATATCTGTTTCTTTGTAGCAAAGCAAGAGTTTATGTAAATAACTGGTTAGTAACAAAACTTCTTGTATTTGGTTAAGTATCTACAAATACAATAGCAGTCTTTTAAAAAGCAACGTTCCAGTAATTTGATTTAAAAAATTAAAAATTATTTTACTTGATGACATTTGAACTAGCCTTAAAGCCCTGCAGTATCTTAGGTTTTTTGTCCTGTGAACCTGTATATTTGGAGGGGTTTGTACATGCAAGTCCTCATTACTGTAACTATCAATGCAGGACTTAATGCTGTTAACTTTACACATTCTGGTAATTCCACTAAAATTAAGATACAAGTCACAAGATTAAGAAAAGCAGAAATTAGTCCTGTGAGATTTTTACAGTCCTGATGACATTAGTGGGAGCACAGGGCAGTATTATTATTTCAGAGTCCTGCTTTTGCTTTTTTTCTTCTGCTTCCTGACAGAGTTTCTACAGTGCTCAAGATAAGACTGAATCTTTCTTTGAAATAAAACTTTCACTGATTCTCTTGGACTACGGAAAGCTTCAAGTTCCAGCTCACCATGGGTTCCTCAAACTGTGCAGGTGTTGCTGATCTCTCTTTTGCTTTGGTTTCTCTGGAGAGACTTCTTGAGGCTGCCTTAGTTCTTTTTGATCAAAGAATTCTATCTTCCTCAGGCTAAGGCATATCATTTGAGCAGGTGTATCCAGGTGCCTACTACAGATCCTCCTTTTTGATTATCTCCTTATCTCGTGATCTGAAGGTTTCACACTAGATGAAGGTTTTGGGAATCAAAATATATTATTAATACTGTTTAGTATCTGGAGTCTAGTATACTGCAAGAAGAAAACAAACAAACAAGAAAACAATCACCAAATTCCCCAAGGACAAACAACAGGAGTAGATCTGCCTAGAGCACCAAAATCAGCCTGTGGAGGACAGTGCTGCTAGTTGACAGTAAAGAGTAGAGGGTGCAAGAGAGTCTGCAGGTGAAGTAATTGTTTGGATAGGCCTTGGCCTTAATTCACAATGAATTTTGAGGAAAAGTAGTGGGATTGATAAGTCTGTTGAATTACTTAGCTTGTTATGGATATATAGTTTTAGCATAGGACTTCTGCAGAGAAATATGAAAACAATAGTTCTTGGATTTATGTAACAGATTTACAGGAGAAAGTAAGATAGTTTGCTAAGAGAGACAAACTGAAAGGTGGACAATCACTCCCAACACTAACGTTTCTTCAGAATTTATGGTAACTTGAACTAGCGTTTTTAAAACATTTGAGCAGTTTCCTATGTTCCACTCCCTAATTTATATTTTCATAACCTTCCCTATATACCAAATGCTCTGACTGCTGGAAATTTCTAGGTAGGGCTACTTTTGTTTGGCTTATTTAATCTTTTGTATGACATTAGCATAGTATAGTTACCATTCATGAAAGGTGAATGTTCTTTATCACACTTTTGAGGAAGCATTACTTCTTCCAAAGTAACCTGGACTGATATAAATGAAATTCTATGAAATACTCTTCCTTGGCTTTTAAAAATAACTTGGAAATCCAACTTTCTGTATGAAAATGTGGGGTGGATGGAAGGCTGAAATGTTATTTGGTAGGAGTTGGCAGTTCAGGCTTGACCAAGACTTTGTTCTTGCCTACTACTTACCCTGGGTTTAGGAACCTTCCCACACTTCCTGATTTCACCTTTCTCACTACGGTTTTGTCCCAGGTTTTCCACCTTGTTTTCTAGGATCCGTCAAGTTAATTTTGCTTTTGCAGCCATTTTTTAAAGGAATGCCTAATTCTTCATCAACTCTGCCAGATAAGGATCTGGTCAGTTAGCTTATCAGGCTCTCCTGTTGTGGATAGTTGACACAGAAAACCTGAGACCAGCCTTGAAAGGCCAGCTGGATTGCACAAGGTTTGAGTGCAGTGCTGAACTTTAGCTCATAGATGTCTTCACAGTGATGGAGGATTTTAATTAAAAAGACTTGTTTGTCTTGGTACAAAATCCATGCTGACAATTCTGAAAAGGAGTTGAGGTTTGTAAATTTCAGTTTCCTCTTGTTTGGAAGACTATGTTAACTGCTTGCCAGCTGAATATTACCGAGAGAGAAAAATATAAATCAATAATGGTTTATTTATTAGTTTATCTTGCCCATAATCTGCAAAGGTATATTTGGTTAATTTGTCCAAGTTAGAAGCAGATAATTTCAGGGAAGAGGTTTTTTGCCACTTTTTCTGGCACTGTAGGATAACTAAAGATGAGCAGAATCTCAATCAGCAAATTAGATCTATACAATGCATTCTACCATGAAAACTGTTGTTAGGAGACAGGATGCGTTGTCTGTTTTCCAAATTTTGTGTACCTTTTGGGCAAGGAGTACTGAGGTAACATCCTGAAAAGTGAAGTGGGTATCTCATGCTGTACATAGTCCATTTATTAATTTGTCTTTCAAGAGGGAGTGAATAGAACAAGTTGTATTTACTGCTCTGCGCCTTTTTCAAGTTTACAATGACAAACTTGGCTTACAAGTTTCAGCAATGTGTTTTAAATTGTTTGGTGTCAGCATCTTTAGTGGGACTATTAAAAAATGTAGGGTTATTTCTGCTTCTAAAGTGTTTTAAGATCCAAGTTCTATAAAACTTACCACTCTTCTCAATCCAGAATAAACTGGACAGGACTGTTCTTCTGTCTACAGTAGTTTTAGCTCTGGGGCCGCACAGGAAGTTTAATATTGATTTCCAGAGGTTAGGATGCTACTAGGCTTCTTGCCTCAGCCTGACAAACTAAGCCTCCTCTTCCTGTTTGTCAGTGAATTTGCTCCTTAGGTTCCTTTAGATTGTTTTTAGTGATGAACAAGACTCTAATGAGAATACAGAAAACAACACAAGCTAGAGGTGCTTACTTGACGTAGTAGGGTGTCATAGTTGTTAAATGTGATGCTGCTTCTCATGTTCATTTATTTGGCAGGCTGAGTTTGTGCTCTGTTGCTGTGTGCCATGGTATTAAAAATCAAATCCATCCATGGTTTTTGGTGGATGTTTTTTGTTTTGTTGTGTATATCCTATTCCTGTGAATTCTCACCTTACACTTCGACCTCAATGAAAATGAATCCTGGGTACAACAGTAAACTCAGTCTGGTCTAAGCCTGAGAACGTTTTCTCTTAACTTGTAATATATACATAACTAGAACACTTTCATTTGTATCAACGTTCTTAATTATGTTAGCTGTATACATGTCAATAGGAACTTCTTGCTTTCTGTTGAAACACTGATGTGGCAAATAGAGAGAGATCTAGTATAAGGCACTAAGAAGATGCCATTTTTTATTGCCATTTTAAGGGATGGTTGTGTAATGGACAATAAAGAGGGAGAAAATCTTCTGGGAAATAAGCTTTTATTGTGTTTTGACAGTTTTTCATGTATCATCAGGTTTTTGTATTGTTTGTTTATTCATGGTTATTGTGTTTATCTATGATCTTAGCATATTATAGCAATGCTGGTAAGATACGTTGAACCTAGAGTGCATATTTATGTTAGGAAAATGGCTCAAAACCACAAACATGGGTATAAAAATCTAGGCCCCAAATGTGACTTAGTATCTTGTGTATGTACTGCTGTGCAAATGGAGCGTTAAGCAGAATGCATGAGCGCTTTGGTTTTGTACAGTGTTTCTACTACAGCAGTAGCATCGCTGCTCTGCCTGGATTTTGTTTGCTTTGTGTATGTGGCTAAAGAAAACAGGTATCAGTAGAACTGAGTTTCACAGGATGTAATGACATTCTCTTCTGTAGTGACGTAATTTTAGAATAAATTTCTTTAATGGGTTATTCCAGATTATGCTGTAAATGAGAACAGAATTTGGTACAAGTAGGAGATACTGCATTTGACGTTCAGAACAACATCAATCTGCTATTTTTATAGTTTTAAAAATATAATTCCAATCAATGAGACCTTTTAGTTTTCAAATTACTAATCTAAGAGTTGGAGTGTGCACGCAAGGTGCCTTTTTGCTTTAGCCAAGTAGGTTTGTGGGTTGGGTATTTCCTCCCCACCCTCCTCCAAAATGCAGCTATAGGACAACACTAAACTTAGAATTTCTTTGGTAGTGTCCATCACAACACACAATTTCTGTGGCTTTTGTAGAATGACCACGTGGCGTAGCCTACCTGTGTGAGCTGGAAGTGATAAAAATGGCAATGTCGCATCTGTGGGGGAAGCTGATCATAAAGCAAACTTTCCTGCAGTCCTTCACATCAGCCCTTTCCACAGGAACGGTGTGATCCGGCTCATCAGGCAGTGGTCCAGTGAAAAAAACCTTGGAATGAAGATAGACAATGTAACCAATTAAGAAAGACCAGGCTTAAAAAAAACATGTATCGAAAGAAACATTCTCAGATTAGACCTGTTATTGAGCATTTCTGTTTTAACTTGATCTACAGTTTCTATGCAGATGCTTAACATGCATTAACTAAGTTTTCACTCTGTCAATCTGTATTAAACATTTTTACAAATGAATCTTATCTGCTGATTTATTTTATTAATTTTTTTTTTTTTAAGCCACTGGTTTAAAAATAGAAGTACATATAATGCTTAATTGTTGTATCTTGAAATTTCTTTGGCTTTCCTACTGTTGGTGTCAGCTTTAAGTTTTGATGTTTTGTTTCAGCTGGCTCCTGTATCCTTTTCCTTCTAGGATTTGCTAGTTTCCAAGTGATATAAACAAAAGCGGTGGCTGCTATTTTTATGGAAGTTTGTTGGTTTTGGATACCTCAGGTGCTGAAAGTTGGAAGCTTGGACCGCATGAATATAGCCTACACTAGATGGCAGTGTAAAATATAAAGCAGCCTTAAGACATTTGGAATTCATAACAAACCCAGTAGAAACTGCCACACTTATGGCTCAATTCACAGATAAGTGTGTTTTTACTGCATATACTCCTGTTAAATATGAGAACACTTATTTTTCATGACCTATATTTGTCGTGAATTTACCTTGTTTGAATAAGAGAATAGGTTTGGGCAGTCACTGTAACAGCTGGCATTCTGTAAATACAGTCTGCAGTTTAGTCTTGGTTAGCTGGCTTGTATTTGTGGCTATTTATTGGTTAGAAAAACCACATGCATTTTTAAAATGTAATTTGATATGCATATTTTAAAACTGTAGGATGAAAGCTATCAGCTGATAAAACAACAGTGGGTGAGACTTAATTTTAATATTTTGTAACTTTCTTACAAGCATTTATCATTTCCATAGGATGACTTGGTATGGATATGTTGGTTTTTTTTTTTTTTTTTTAATAAATTGTAGATAATCTTCAGGGCAAATTCCTGATGTCAAATTGCATGTACTGTTACAGTTTATTGTCTTGCCCTTGCAGAAAGTATCTATGTGTGTGAAGTGATATATGTAAAACCAGTTGCTGTGATGTCAGTCTTTTAAAAAATGCTATGATGTATAAACCTCAAAAAGCCCAAATGCATCTTGATGTTATTCAAGCATTGCAAAGGGGATTCATTGAGAATGGGAGTTAAGACAGATTTTTGTGAGCGAAGTACATCCTTTGTTGGAATACCTTGGAGTCCTTTCAGAGTTTTCCTTTAGCGGTGCCTGATTATACAAAAATTCTGATCGAGGTGGAGAAAAATAACATTTTACAAGAAGCCTTTAAATCGGTTTCTGTACCATCAAGATGTGGTAGCCTAGAGATAGGTTTCCCTACTAAAGCACAAAAAGCAAAAGGCATTGGAGGACCCAGCCTATAAAGGTTGTGTGCATAGTTGCTGAATTGCTCTGTTACATATTTGCAAGTGAAATTAGAAAGCAGTTTGATGTGACACCGTGAAAGCTTTATGTTTTTATAAATTGGATTTTCTTTCTCTGACAAAAATGAAAAGCCTGGTCACAATAGCTTCTTTGGAACTGCGTATTGGGAAAAGCAAAGCTATCCACATGCTGGGATGATTAAATGTATGCGGGCTGTCAAAATATATATGTAAATATATGTAGTACTTTGCAGTAAAAGTGATCAGTTATCATTCTGGTGGTAAATTAGGAAGACTGTACATGCTTAAGATAGAAGTAATGACATGCTGAATATGTTTGAGTAAAGAACAGTGCAAAAAATCCCAACTTCTGATAATGACTTTTTAAAAGTAGAGCACTTTTATAAAACAGTAGGAGTGTTCAGTGAGGAAATTACACTTCCCTTTCTTTGCTTTTCTGGTACTACTATAATGCTTTTTGCAGAAGCAAATGTTAGATACCATTGATACCTGTCATATAATTATTTTGAGGATAATGTGAAAGATTTACCAGCAGAAAATGTAGATGTTCCAATAAGCCTATGCTCGGAGGCATACTGTATGTGTGTAGATGGGTCTTTGAGGAACACAGTAAGCAGCATCCTTCTACATTTATGTGGTCTTTTGAAAATTCAGCTTTAACTTTTATCATGCATAGATTGCAGCAAAGAAAATCTTGTGTAAATTCTCCTTGGCAACTCAGAATCTTAGCTGTTGCTTGAACTCCAGCTGTAGATTGGAATACTGCATCTGAGTTTGCATCTTTTTGGTTTAGCATTCACAGATTTTTTTTTTTTTTGCTTGTTTGTTTTGCTTTGATTAGCATTCTTAATGGAATGACAAACTGTGGTAACCTTGCATAAAAGAAGAACCATGTTAAACACCAGTTTATTCCAAAAAACGATTGTGCATGCCATTTCTGATGCCCATATTAATGTGAATAGGAGTTGTCCTACAATTTGCAGCTGAAGAGTGATCTAAAGATATGTGGGACCCTGATAGAGCAGAAGCCTGACAAAAGCACACTGTGAGAAGTCACCAACTGACTCACAGGGTGAAAGGAATAGAGACAGTGAAGCAAGATTAAATGGCAGTTTATTTTAGATCTGTATAAAAAGTATTCCAGAAATAAACAGTCTGATCTGGTGTCCAGTGCTCTCCAACTGTGATCATGGGGAAACTGAAGTAATCTTGTCCAGTTTGGGATTGTATTTCATAAAGACTAAGCAGGTTTGATCTTTGCTGCTGTGATGGTATCAGTCCTACTTTCTTTATTTCCCTCTCCCCTCCCCCCTCTTGGAGGTTAGTCACCCAGTTTCCTGATATTTTTGTTCTAGTCTAGCACTTGGCTGTCATTTGAGATCCACCAGCTTGTTATCTAAAACTTTACTCCTGCTTGTGGCTGTCTTAAGTTTTTGGGAGGCTCCTGAGTGGGTCATGCCCACACATGCTGTGTGATCAAAAATGCATTAGACTGCCCAAGTAACCCTCTAAGCTTATTGTTCATGGTGGTGTGACCTTACAAGGAAGACAAACACTTTTTATTTATTTTACCTTTTTTTGTGTGTAGGAGATGAATCCCCTGTTTCTGCTACCACAGGTGGGTCAGTTGCCAGTTGCAGACACAATTCTCTTGTCTACTTGTGGATGTGGGTGCAAGTTGGAGGAATTACTGACCTTGGAAACAAGGTGATGAGTCCCGGGTTAAGCAAAGCAAGCAGAACCTGTGGAGCTCCTGTGAACAAGTCACTTTTTACCTGAGCAGCAGGGGACAAAGGGAAGCTAATGCTTCTGGAGTCAACCACTTATTTTTCTAGTACAGCCAAACCTTGCAGTTTAATTCCAGGTGGCAGCATTTGTTGGCTATCATGTTGAAATAAACTTGATGTTCCACTACAAAACATGCTACAATTGTTTTCATGTTACTAGGAGAAGATACATTTATAATCATTATTTAAAATACCTAATTCAGCACTTGCTTAACTTGTTGGACACCTCATTAGCAAGCTGTTCTAGAGTTATCTATGAATATTTATTAAGATTTATATCAACAAGAGAACACAGAAAAACTGTATTCTTTTTCAAGAGAGAAATTATGGTCACTCATTTTCATTGCACTGAAATTACCATCAATTTTGCTATGTTACAATAGAATGACATGCTTGGGCATTTTGCCTGAAGCAGTGATCTGTTTTTTTTTCCTCTGTCTGATCTAGTTCATCAAAACAACATAGTGCAAGTAAAGTGGAATTTTACCTGGTGTTTGTGGCTACCTAGTTTTGTAAATACAAAAATAATTAATAGCATTGTCCTCACTAACTGTTCCAGTTGGGGAGAAAAAAATAAACCAAAACACCCCAAAACATAAGTACATTTTTCATATTTCAGATAAAATACTGATAAAGATCTAGCCCATGTCTATGGAAATTAGTGTTCTTGTTGGATACTTCCTCAGTTCTGAAAAACATTAGCATTGAGAATCTGCTTTTGTGTCCTGAAAGAGGTATATGTCTTCCACTGTAGTTTGAAGGTTAAAGTAGAAATATTTTTACAAAAATTGAATGATGAAGTGTAATGATACTGAAAACATAGCAGAGGATAATTTTTCTAAGCAATTTTAAAAGACAATACCAGCCTGTCAGTTATGATCCTAGTTTTTGATTTCTGTATTTGGAGCAGTGTTGCAACTTTGCATCCAGATGATTTGTTGGTTCTCCTGTAGTAATTCAAAAGAGCCTTTGTTGTATAGTCAACAATGTCATGTATCTCTCACCTCCCTTAAGTGATAGGAGTAGATTCTGACTCCACTTGCAGTTTACTGAAGCTCAAGGAAGCTCTCCAAGATCTTGGCTTTCAGCTTTTGTTTTCTAAAAAGAATCTTCTAAGCATAATTTAAAAAATAAGTTTTAAAAATTATTAGTAATGTAGCCCCTCTTGTGTTGATATTGGAAATGCACAGAAGGACAGGATAGCTAGAGAGAGGCTGCCTCCTTAATGTTCACATTGTGAGACTGACTCCCTCTATGAGGCAGGAGTGCAACAGGGTGCATTTGGGTCACAGAGAGCATCAGATTCTTCACTGTCTCTGATATGGATTTGTAAGGATCTCAATGAAACATTTCTGTGGTGTGTTTTTTTTTTTGCTATTTGTGTTAGCCATGATAATGTACCCTGTTCTTTGTCTTTTGCGTTTTCCATACAATACAAAGCATAGAAATCAGGCTTTTCTATCTCTTCTGGTTTCCTTCTCTTTGCCTGTCTGGCATGATGTCTTGGCCTCACAAGGTCTCTAATCTCTTTGTAGACAGCTTATAGTAAGCTTTTACAATCCAGAGGGACCTTGAGAAAAGTGGGACAATGTGAACCTCATGGAGTTCAAAAAGACCAAGTGCAAGGTCCTGCACCTGAGTCAGGACAATCCCAAGTATCAGACTGGGTGATGAATTGATTGAGAACAGCCCTGCTGAGAAGGGCTTGGGGATACTGGTGGGTGAAAAATTAGAAATGAGCCAGCAATGTGAGACTCCACCTGGACTAAGTGTTCAGCTGTGTAGTCCTCAGCACAGGAAAGTCATGGACCTGTTAGAGTGGGTCCAGAAGAGGGCCACAAAAATGATCAAAGGGCTGGAACACCTGTCCTATGAAGACATGCTTAGAGAGCTGGAGTTGTTGAGCCTGGAGAAAGCTCCAGGGAGACCTTGCTGTGACCTTTCAATTAAGAAGGGGTTTTATAGCAAAGGCAGAGAAAGAATGAACCAGCGCCTGTAGTGACAGGGCAAGGGGTAATGGTTTTAAATTGGAAGAGTGTAGATTTTGATTGGACATAAGGAAGAAATTATTTGAAGTGAGGGTGGTGAGATAGTGGAATAGGCTTACTAGAGGAATTGTGGATGCCCCATCTCTGGAAGTGTTCAAGACCAAGTTGGATGGGGCTTTGAGCAACCTGGTCTAGTGGGAGGTATCCCTGCCCACGGCAGGGGGGTTGAACTGGATGATCTTTAAGGTCCCTTCCAACCCAAAAAAACCCACTTGATAACTCAATGATCACAATTTGCCTTTCGCACTGTACCATAGTGTTAATCTTGTTGGTTATTTGGGAGATAAGAAGATTTGAGGTTTTTTCAGTTTGTTTGTAATAAGAAGTTTGATTAGTTTAATTTCTTAATGAAGATTAAACTTAGATTTTTATATGTAGAACTACTATTGGTCAAGCAAACCTGGAACTAAAATTCTATTCTCAAATACTGATGAGCTGTCAGTTTTGTTTTTGGCTTTGGTGGTGTGTTGGGGTTTTTTTTTGTGTGAGGGTTGGTTTTTTTTAATATCTAAAAGGTGCATATAATTATTTTTTAAAACTTAAGTGTTTAGCAGGCCTGTGTTCATTAGTGAAGAAAACTTGTATTTGTCAAGTCTCTGACATACTTCAGTTAACTTGTCCTCTTGTTACAGTCCATCATACTGTTTTTTCCTCTTTCTTCATACATGGTTATGTTTCAGCTCATTCTGTTTCTGTCCAAATAGTCTTGTTCCCATTCTAGCCCAGTGAAGGATATATTCATAGCTTTCAGACCTAGTTCTTATCCTACCCAGGCTACTAACAGAATCAGACAGTGTAAGTCAGGACCTAGCACTGAGGTGGAAGATGCATGTAACTTGCTGTGGTCTTCTCAATAGAATCTTCTGTATCTCATAGATGATGCAACCAACTGAGTAAACAAAATTCAGATCTTGCAATACTTGTAAGTAGCAGGTGTCTGTATAGGTCATGAACTGCAGTGGCTCAGGTAATTGAAAAGAAATAAAATAATTCATACTATATTTAAAATCAACATTGCCTTAGTGCATCAACTTAAAAGTCATTATAGGTGAAGAAGGGGACACAAACTGTTAGTAATTTCAAAAGATTGAGCAGAGAAAGACAGACAATTATTTTTGTTTGTTAAGCCTTAAAAGAATTACCAGGCAAGAAGGAGATAATTAAACCATCAAACACAGGGAATTTCATGGCCATTGTGGGTAAGCAACTTGTGAGTGCTCCAGGCAAGGGACCAATTTAATAAAAAAAAAAAAAAAATCTAATTTAGTTAACCCATTTATCAAAGAAATATGTTGGAAAACCATTAGTCTTTCTACAGACATTAACACTTTGGCTATAAGTGCAACATTTTAGAAAGGAAACTTTCTAAACTTTTATTTGGCATTACTTTAAAAATATACGAACAGGGTGGTGACCAAAAGTTAGTTTTTTGATATTTTTTTATTTTATTTTTTAATCCTAAATACCTGATACTTTACTCCTTGTTTCATTATAAAATATTTATTTTTCCTTTTTTAAATAAGAGGAAAGCTGAGATCAGTAGCAGGAATTGCATTTTCTTCTATTTATTGGAGGATAAATACCTTATGACCTTTTTATTAGTATTTACTATGTACTCTGTAAGTCTAAAGCTGCCTCTCAGTTGGTCTTGATACACAGCTAATTAAAGTTTGATTTTTCTCATTTCTCTCAATAAGCCCGATAAGGCTTTTTCTTCAAGGAAAATGAGTTTTATCCCATGTATGGATAATGTTAATATTAACGAGATACTGAGTTTTACAAAATATACTTAGGTATTTAAAAATTAAGGACAAACCTCCCCCCCAAACAATGCAGACCTCTTTTGTATTATTTCCTTTATCTATCAGCAGCCAGTGGAGATTTTAAATAATTTTTTGATTAAGCTAGGAAATAATGAACAGTAAGCAAGCCAATATACAGCCTGGAAAAGTATTTAAAAAACAAAAATGTGTCGGTCCATAGTAAAGATATAAATAACTTTACAGTTGGCAGAGTAAAGGCAGATAGACCTTTGAGAATCACCAAGTTAACTTATATTAACAAATCAAAGAACAAAACCCAAATCACATGGAAAATGCAGTGTTGTTAAACAAGTTGCACAGAAGCTGCAGCACTGTGTTGGTGTAGGGGATGAATTTAGACAACTGTGAAGCCAACAGTTTTGAAGTGTGAAGAGGCCCTGGTTTGTATTGCATGTGATTTGGAATGAGTGGCTCTTCAGTACTGGGCAATGTGAGGAGGTAAAGACCAATTTTTATTTTTTATTTTTAATCTACTATACAAATCTCTCAGTATTTTTTGCCATGTTTCCCCTTGGTTACTGTGAGAGGGTCTTCTATTGTCAAAGATGAAAGTGTTACAAAATTGAATCCAGTGAATCCAGTTTTTCCTGTGGTATCCAGTCTCCTCAAAATTCTACTGGGAATAGGAGCTTTAGTCAGCAGGCAAATTAACCTGGACAGCATTACTATGATCTTAATTCCACAATTTATCCAGCAATGTGGCTAGGGGATTCAGAATGGCCTGTTAAGTGTCTGTCATCCCTGTCCTTACCAGTCTGCATGTCATAACCAGATAAAATAATACTGTGTGTGGTTGGGTAATAGTATCAATCCAGACATCCTCCTCTTGTAATGTGCTATTCAAAACAAGTAAGGCTGAGAAATAAGAAATGAGGGGATGAGAGCATCAATTGTGTAATGTTCTGCTTGTGTGTTTATGGGGAGGGAAGAAGATAAGGCAGAAGAGGCAGGTGGGATCTCAAAGCTCTGTATACTAAGTATAGCCTCAGTAGGTACAATTCCACATCCAGAACTTTAACATTTTCAAAATATTTGAAGAAATTAATAAGTAGATTATTATAAATAATGTTTTGGTCTGGCCAGTCACCACTCATCTCTACATGACCTTGAGCAGTACATCATCTGTGCAATCAAGCAAACACTGTTTGCAGTAGGTGATGCAGCTTCTAGTGGTGTGGATGGTGTCTTGGCCTGTGAGTGTTGTCTTCTCTTGCTGGCTATTGCACCATTGTGGCTACAGCATTACCAGCTGAACAGACTGATTAGCACATGGGAAATGCTAATGGATGGATGGATTGCCAAGGGGAGCATTCAATTGCTTAAGTAAAGATGAGTGCTTGCGCGAACTTTGGGCTGGACTGTAACTACAGCTGCCAAATCTAAAACTCTAACATCACCTTTAACCTAAAAATTCAGAATGCTTTCAGCCTTCAGTTTTAAATAACATTTGTACTTGTACTTGGTTTCCTAAATTGTTATGGAATAGGTGATGTGGTATTTGCAAATAGGAGCATTACTTCATGAATTACTGGCATTCTTACTGATCTGTGTAGATGCATTAGTCACTGATTGTTTTACTGTAGTTGGGGAAGAAGCTAGAACAGTGTGCTCATGTATAAATGAAAATATATAAGTCTCAGTGCCAGAAGGGCAGCAAGGGAGAAAACATAGGCATGTCACAGGTACCTGTGAAACCAAAAGGAAGAAATCAACATTCTTCTGCGGTGCTTACACTAAATTAACAGTATGTCACAAGTTTTCCTGTTGTGTCTACTTGTAGTACTGCCTTGTGACTCTCTGACATAATTTTGGAAGTGTTTTGAGTCAGTGTACACATGTGTATGTCTTCTAGCTCAGTGGGGCAGTGATTCGTGAGAATAGCCACTAGATTCAATTCAATTTATATTATTACAGGGCATAGTTACCTAACACATTTTTTGCAAGTAATTTGCCAATCTTTCTTTTAGTTGTGCATTTAATATTTAAAATGTAAGGCTTCTTAATGTTAAGAGTAATATTGTAATATTAAGGAACATTAATATTTAATTTGGTGTAATAAGAAATAGCTTACTGTCATTTTTGCAGGTGGGATAGGTAAGGTATCTCTCATAGTTCCTTTGGAATTTTGGTGCTTATTAATCACTCTTTGCTTAAGGAATAAGACATAAAATCTTCCTTTGAATGTCTCTGCCAGAATTTAGGTTACATTGGAACTAAAAAAGCACTAAGTTGAAAGGAATTTAGATTAAGATCCACATGTGTAGATTTTGAAGTTGCCTTAATCCTGAAAAACAAAGCTGAAGGTTCTCATCTGTGTCAGCAGACTGGCACAGTTAGTACTTCTGTGCTGGTTTGTCCCTGGCACTTGATAATTTACAGCTCTCTTCATTCATGGAAGCGTGTGAGTGGAAGTAGGATGGAAGAGATGGAAGTAGGAAGTAGGAAGTGAATGGAAAAGTTGTCTCCTTAGATGGATGCTCATAAGAATTTCACTTTGCAGGGCAGTTTGCTGGTCATACTCAATGACTTAACTGGGACAGAAGATTCAGATCAGACCAAGAAATTTACCTTAATTAAGTCTTCAGTTTTGAATCATCATCCTTATTAAAAACAGAACACATAGGTGTTTCTTTTTAAAGTCTTGCTGTGAGTTATGGTTTGAATATCTTTTTTGAAGAATATTTTGCAAGATTTCCTCTGGTTCCCCTGTACCTCTGCCCCCTCACGTGCAGGGGCACTTTTGTTTATGCTCTTAGCTTCTTACCAGCCCAGTTTCCTATTATTTGGCTTAGTTAGAACACAATACCATTAAGAATTATTGAATCATCTGGTTAGAACTACGTATTGCCATGTCCCAAAATGATATATTCAACTCTTGTCTTTGAGTCTTTAAAAGTGTATATTTCTGTCTTAATCTAAAATGTAATGTTATTCTTCACACTGAATGCAGGGGGTTTAATTCTTTTCAACACAGAACTATAGAGTTTATGGCTGTAAAATGTATATATATATTTTTTTTTTAGTGGAATACATAAAGCTGTTTAACAGCATTTTAGGTACAACCTTGTAGAGAATCTCTGCCTTTACATGGAAAAAGCCCATTTATCTGGGAAAGATTTAGGAATGGAATGATCTTTCCAGCGAAAGCTTTCATTAAAAATAGTGGAAATCTAGCTCTGTGGGAAGAAGGGCAAGGTGGTTGTAATAATGAGAGCCAGGGTTAATTAAAGTAGGAGGTAGGTATGAAGGGTGAGGATGAGAATCTTTCAGTAAGGATGAAAAAGATGGGCACAAATAGCCTGGAAAACTGGAGGTGAATTGAAAGTCCCTTTGTTCATTTTGCTGTCCTCATTCTTTTCTTCCTCAGTTTTTGAGGCTGTTTTCCTGACAGATTCTATTAATTTGCTGATGATAAAAAGCCAACAAAAGTTTGAAGTGTAGTTGTGCATGTTGTTTTAGACTAAGGACACAAATTGAAAAGTAATAAAGTTTATCTAAACTGTCTCATATGTCCTCTCTCCTGGTTTGGATGGTGATAGCAGGACAGCTGCAAGTAAGTTGATTACACAAACCTTTGGGCAGTTTGAGAAACTCTTAGACCAGAAAAATGAGAAATGACAGAAATGCTGGGAGAACAGGGGAAAAGATGACATTTTTGTATTTCTCCTAGTTTCTACCTTTGTTTTTCTTTATAAAACTTAAGTGCAGCTTACTGCAGGGCATGACAGATAGCTGGTGGGTTTTTTTTTCTTTAAAAAGAAAAGCTCAAACAAACCCCCCTCTAAATTTCATGTCAAAAGTAGTCCTTTTGTTTTTAAATTACATTTCTATGCCTGTTTAGGTATGACATGCAAATATAAAATAAAAATTCTAAAATTTTCACATAGTTTATCAATAAAATGCAATTCATTTTGAGTAATCTACAAATAAATTCTCATGACTATCAGATCTTGTGCAAGCAAATTAAAAAAAAAATAAAAATCATGTCACCCCTTATCCGTTTGAAGAGAATGGGGAGTGATTGTAATGTTTTGATCCAACACAGGAATAGGTAAGACTGATTTCTTATCATCCTGAGACAGGATGACAAGTTACAAGGCACTTAAATAGCAGTGTTTAGTGGTATATAATTTGTTAGATGGAGAGAAAGCTTTATTCTATGAACAGATGAAAATTTTTATCATCAGAGAGTGTCAAAGGACTTGGAAATGTATGTTGTAGATAACTGTGACATGAAAGACAATCTAGGGGTAGTCACTAACTTGCACTTTTTTCCTAAAGTCACTGTCTGCTTAAATGAAGGTTGGTTGCTGTGTTTTCCCCCACTCTAGTATTGGAAGGTGAACTTGCACTGGATCCACCTAGTTTGGGTCCAGTAACCCAGTACCATGAGAAGGTGATAAATTCTTATTTGTAATAGTTTTTCTTCTTTTTTTCTCTTACCACTGACAGAAAAAAGATAGAAGAGCATGCAAAGCCTTCCCAGGTAGTGTTGAGTTCTGCAATATGAACAAAAAGACTGATAGGAGAATTCTGTAATCAGCTGATAGAGGACAGCAGTGTATTTATTGTACTGGATGACTTGTCGCCTGAACAATTTTCCTGAATGCTGTAACAGAAATGCGTAATTTAGTAAAACAACCCAACCAAACAACCAAACTGAAATGTATATCTAGTGCATTACTGACTTGGAATCTGTATACATCTGCCTGCAGCTGTTGGTGAACTGGTGCTCTTCACTTCTTAAAGCATAATTTCACAGACCCAGCAAAAGAAGGGGTAGAATTGTTACCATGGGATTGAGTCCCCTGATGACATAAAACCAGGAAAATTTATACTTTTCTGGGCCAAGGATTTAGGGGCTGAAAAAAATACAACAGTGTTTTTCAATCACTTTTTACTGTGTTTTAATGCCTTTAGTTTTAATATGCAAATTACCAGTCAAATCTATTAATTGCTTTATCAGCATCCATGGAAGTGAAGTAAAATGGGAGAGAATGCAGCTGTCAGTAGGAGATGTGCACATTTAGTGACTGTGAAATCTGACCTGAAGCTAGGCCTCCTTTTATTTCCTTTCTTATGGATAAGGGGTTTGATGGAAGCATTTTGGTATGATAGCATTTCAAAATGTTGACATCTATTTAAATAGATGTGGACTGCATGCTTGAATTTGTACTTAGCCTTTCACTTAACCTGAAGACTTATAAATACAAACAAAATAAATCAACACAGCATCTGGTAAAATAATCTTGAGTGATGCCTGCCATGTAAGAAAAACAGCAACCTAACTGGCAGTCAGTATTGGACCTAAAGGAGACAATCTCAGCTCTGGCCAGGGATGGCAAAGAGTTGTATTAAAACACAGTTACTGCAAAGTAAGTATTAGAAGGTAAGCTATCCTTTCTATATTCTTGTATTTTAAATGCTCTGCTTTAAAATACACAGACAGTGTAAATAAAGCTGCTGCTATGTCTTAAGATGTGTGAAATGCCATAGAAGAATGTTCCGCCACCTCTGATCTATGGCAGCTGGTGACACAGCTGTTTTCTGTGACAAGTCAGTCTGGCACTGCTGTAGGCAGAGCTAGGTTACTGAGAAACCTGAGATATGTTTTGTCCTCAGGGCTCTCTTTCTGTTAACTAAATAGATGTCCCAGCACTGATCATCATCTCCTGAGTGCAAAATTGAAGTACAGTACTGGATTTTGGGACAGTGGAAGATTAAACTGTTACATTTCTCTCTTTGGGCTCAATTGGGATTGCTCTGATCTATGTCAGTTGATGCCTTGCAGTCCCTGCACTGCTCAGGTTAGTTCAACCATAAGGTGCATTGGGTAAATTGCTTCTGTCATGCTCAGATTGGCTTCCAGCACCTCTGTCCCTGAGGTGAGGAGGATGCAGGACAATTTTGTTCCTGGGAAGATGGAGGCTTAGTTTACTACCAGCCACATTATGGCTCTTAAGGAAGAACAGATAAATATTTAGATACTGCTTCCCTCCTTTCCTCTTCTCTTTGAAGTGGTTTCAAACACTGTACAACCAGAAACTTGAACTACACATTGGTAGGTTCAATTTTTTCTACTGCTGGATTTTTATTTGTTTATTTATTTTTACTATGTTTGGGTAAAATGCAGCAGCAATTTAACAGAACTAAGTAGCCACCATTAAGGACAAAGGGAAGAAAGAGTATCTGACTGAAACAGCATAGGAATTTCTAAGTATGTGCCTTGGGGTTGGTCCGTTTTTTTCCAGAATGCCATAATGAATGCCTTTAATGAAAGGGAAAGTCTTCATTATTATATTATGGACTGTTACCATGAGCTGTCATGTGTTATGTTTGTCCCAGTGTCAGAGGGTGCTATGACACTGTAAAACTATCAGCTTTTCACCTTTTCTTTTAAGCTGTAGGTACCTGGTAGCCCTTTCTGTCTTGGTATAGTCCATGAAAGCTCTTAAACTGCTTGCATCATGTATAGGTATTTTTTACCTCCTTACTGCTGAGAATACATAATACACAATTCAATGCACTTCTCGGATTTTGCTGCCAGCAGTGGAAGAATACTTAATTCTCAATTTTAGTTTTAATTATTTTTTTCAGATGTAGCAGAAATTGTAGCTCACCTCAGCCTGAATATTCTATTGAGAATATTAATTTATCTAGGAAAGGCTCTAAAAATTAAACTGCTACTTTTTATTTAGATGGAATATTTTAATAAAATTTTGCTTATTCTCCACAGTGTTTTTTGTGTTCTCTGTCATTAATACTTAGATACAAGTTGTTTTTTGTGGGTTTTTGTTTGTTTGTTTGTTGTTGTTTTTTTTTTTTTCCCTGAGGAAAACCTCAGCAAGTTGATAGTTTGTTGCTTTTGGCTCCATTATCCATTCAGCTCAGCTTGATTTGTGTTGGTAGCAGCAGTGGAATGTAAGGAGCAGAAAAATAAATTGCTGATTCTGCATGTCTCCTAACCAGAAGTGTTTGTCAGTTAGCTCTTCCATTCTTCTTATCCTTCCAGTCAGGGCAGTCTGTACGAATGAATTTCTTCATCAAAGTGAGAGAACATACCAGTTATAGTGCCATTTTCATCCTGGAAATGGAAAATTACTTTTCGTCTGGAAGGCACGAGCATTCAGACATATCTAATGTCTTTGCAACTCTTTAAGAAAATGAATAAATCAAGCTGTCAGACCTATAATCTCTGTCCAAGAACTCTGTTTCTTCTGAGGCTCAACCTACAGAACCAGAATTTTGTCTCTTTGAAATTAAAGTTGTATGAGTAAGCAGAGGTCATGGTTTCACAATTTAAGTTTACCATTGACTTTTAATATGTCTGAAACATTTGCACCACAAATATGCCATGCATTGGGTGATTGAATGTGAAAACTGAGATAGGATTTAGAGTTTTTACTTTCTTTTCCTAGTTAACCAAAATGTGCACAGTGGAGAAGAAGAGTAGATTGAAGTTGTACAGTCATTGATCAAGAGATCAGTCCTTGAAAGGCAAAGCATTTGCAGTCTCACAGCACTAATATCCTTTTATGTGTGATTTCCAGGGCCTGTTTTATCTACCAAGGTTTTGAGGAATATAGAGCCACCTTGTAAAGAGCTTTGCTGAGGAATGAATTATTTTATTGTCAACAGGATGACACCAGTCTATACTTAGCCATGTCTAGTCTGTAATCAGACTCAGTGGGGCAGATTAGGTGCTTTCATAAAGGAAACATGACTGGAGGAGACTGGCAGGAGAAAACAACAGATAGTGAAGCAGCTGGACTTAGATAATCAGTACTCCAGGTAGGCAGAGATATTTGTTTGTTTCTAAATCCTTTGCTTAAGTTTTAGACTAAGAAATAAAACTGTGCCATTCTATAGACAGCATTGAGTCCTTCCAGATATTAGGAAATTGTGTATTTACATACACTTGTCTGGTTGTTTATGTGTTTTTAAAATTTGCTTAATGGCTGTGATCAGCTATGCTATTACAAGAATAAATCCTGTCAGGAGCAGTCTTGCAAGTATGGAAAACCATAACCTTCAGAGATTAGGATTAATCCATGTGTAAAGGAACATTCAGGCTATGTTAAACCCAAGTTTTGTTACTCAACATCCTGAGATCCCTGCTCCCTGCCTTGGTACAGGGGAATGGGAAATAAGAGTAGAAAGCAGATTATGAGCTCTGAAGTGACTGGAGAAGTTACTGTCCTTAGTGGTTTGTTGTGGTGTTAGTGCTGGGCAGCAGAAGCAAATTGTGTTCTGACTCTTCAGCTGTCACTGGTCTCAGCCAGGTGTTCTAGTTTACTTTGATAGCGGTTCTCATTTGTGTTGGATAGCAGGTGTTGAGGATCAACATATCTTTATTTTTGTCCCCCTTGCTGTGAGGGCAGTACTTTCTGCAAGTAGGGAGAGGGGGGTGACTGGAATACTGCGATTTCAAGGTTGGGAGAAAATAAAAGCCTCAGGGAAGAGGGAACAAAGCAGAAGCAATCAACGCTAGCTTCTTGAAGTGAGTGTCTTGATATACTAAGCTCACGTAAGCTGGTTGGGTGTACTTATTTCTCCTTTAAAGTAATTCTTGACTAATATGTGTTGAGTCGCTCTACAGTTCTTTTTGTTTCTGTGCTTAGGCTGGTCCTGGCTTGTGAAGAGGAAGCTTTGAGAGGGATCTAAAAGCCATTTAGCCTTATGGAGTGATCATTGTAGCAATACCAGCTTTATGTTATGTAGCAGCCTAAAGAGAAACATGGCAAATGTGTGCTGGCGTGTCACTGTGGTCTCCTCTTGCATGAAAAATCTGCTGTTGTAGTTCACGTCAGATCTAAAAAGACTGTTAATGATGTTAATCCTTTATCAATTAAAATCCTGTGAAAATAACTATAGGTGTCTATTGCAGCATCACGTTAGCCGTGCTTGTTAGATGCTTCTAGTTACAGTGTCTGGTAGCTTTGTGTTTGTCCTGTGCCTTCCGCCCCTTCCCCCTCCCCCCCATCCTTACTCCACACAAAACAAAAAGCCCAACAACAATAAATCCCACAGTATGCAGGTTTGGGTCCTGTCTGTGTTTACAGAGATCTGTTATGAAATCTTGAACTATCTATAGTTTACTTACTGTTGCTCTCATAAATTAGAATGTTTGGATTTGTACTTCGTGTATTTGTAAATAACCCCTCCACTATGTCTGTGTTTTTGTTATTCCTGGTAGCTTTTTGGTTTTGTGTCCTCTATGAGAGTACTGAATTAGTGTATTTCCTTAACTATTTTATTTTGGGACTGGCTTGTTTTTTTCTTTTCTTCAATTGTGGAACTTGATGCCTTAGTATTTCCTGTCCTCTGAGGATATACCATTCTCTTACCCATTATAGGCTGTGAAGAAATTCCTGTAATGTTATACAAAACCTGCTGAAGTGATTAGCAAGTCTAAAGATTTTACCAGTAATCCTTATTGGGTTCAATTTCAGGATGCACTTCTAGACTCCAGACTTCCTCCCTTTGGCATGTTTGCAGTTGAATAGATTGTCCAGTGTTTTTTAAAATTTATAAAATTAATGATAAATTGTAGGTTGGTATGAGTTAGTTCCTGTTGTGTCTGAAAAAATACAGCTGCAATCAGGTGTGCTGAGAGTTACCTGCTGCCTAATCCTAGGCTAAATCCAGAATGATTTTTCAGTCATTCGTCTAATACTACCCAGAAGACCTGTCAGTGAGTTGGTCTCTTAATCCCAGATGGATTAATTTAGGTATCACATGTGTTTATATATCCCACTAATCCATTATATGATCAATCCTACTTTAGGTTTTCAGTAAATTTTCCTTGAACCCCATAAATTCACACCTGTCTGAATCTTCTCTACTGGCTGTCATTGGACTGTCTTGTACCTGTGTCAGTGAACTGGAACTGAGTACATACTAGTTCTGGATAGAGAACTGGTAGCAGTTTGAACATGATGTCTGAGTGGAATTTCTATCTTGCTGTTGTTTTCCTGAAATATATGTTGCCAAGTTTGTCTTCAGAGTAATGCCAAAGTTGCAACTAGATTAGGAAAAAAAAAAGGATAATGGAATATTAAAAAAAAAAAAAAGGAATCAGTAATAAAGAAAAGACAGTCCCAGACAGACCAGAAGTTTGCTGACCTGTGTATTATGTATGTTGCCAGTATGTGGGATATCAAGCTGCATTTAAAATATTAAAATGCTTAAAAATAGCGAGAAGCAAGATTGCTAATAAAAAGTTAGGCAAGCGTGTTTACGTATTTCTATGTGTGTGTTAAAGCAGCTGTGCTAAGTCTAACCATGCTTTGTCATTTGCTGAAAATAATTTGGAAACCAAATGTAAGTTACTTACAGTGGAAATATTATTTTAGCTCTCAAAAAAAGTTTAGTGTGCATCAAAGTAGCTTTTCTTGATTTACTAGGCTTTTCTTATATGTTATATGCAAGTTACTCAGTTTTTGTGGCTTTACAGTATACCTGAAATTAAATAACTGCTAGAGAAGTGAGGGTGAATAGACCAGAATAGGGTTAGGTTTCTGCTTGCGGTAGGGTCAGACTTCCTTGAAGGAGTCAGTTGATGGCCAGGAAATGCCCTGGGAGAATTTTTTGTGCCCTTTCAGCAGCTGTGGTAGAAGCTGTGTTCCCTCTTGTGTTTGTAGCAGTTGCTGTGTTTCTGCATTGCTGCTGAGAGAAGTGGTGGCGGAGTTGCATTTCAAATTTTTGAAGATTATTGGCTTTTATTTTCTTTCTATAAAGTGGGTGAGATTATGTTGTGTGAAAAAAAAAATAAATTGGTAGTGCTTAAATGCTATGAAGTAAGTGGAGATAAGTGACACTGTCATTTTTAGTACTTCAAAAGCTGCAATTGTAACTTTGGTCTTACAGTAGTAAGCTTCCATGGTAGTCTGGACCCAGAGAGCGGGCTCACTACTTCAGATAACCTGGCTCAAAGCTTTGTGATAAAGGTATCTGCATATATTTAGCTTTCCAGCAAGAATATGGGGCTTAGTTTGGGGGAATGCTAAGGTAATTCCGTTTCCGTAAACCTTGAATTAAGAACCAAGTACAGTGGTATTGAATCCATGTAGTGTTTTGATAGTGTTCCTGTTTGCATCTTCTCTGTATGTAAAGCCCAATGCTGGTAAAAACAAACCTGTACTGGTATGGTTATGTGCAACTGCTTCTTTACTTGCCCTCCCCTATGGTGGGTTATTTTATTTAATGAATCACATAGCAATAGGGAAAAGAAAAGTATGCCAGCTATTGCTCTGTTATTCCACAATAAGAAGTTTAAGGGAAAATATTCCAAGGAGAGATGCTGGTTTTCTTTAAATGCCCTATACTGTTATTGCAGTTTATGTTACTGAGATTGGGAGGGCAAAAATAAGGAAGAATATTAATATTTGCTTCAAGAATGTATGAATAACATTTGTTCTTCCTAATGAAAACCCGAAGACCCAAGTATCTTCAGAAAATACATGCTAAAAAGATTTGTGGTTCTCTTTATAGAAGAAAGTGCTACTGTTTCATAGATAGGGCCAATAAAACTAGTGTTCCATTGTAACTTTCTGAACATTAAACAAAACATCCTGTAAATACTGTAATTTCCAAAATTAAGTGTTACATGGCTTGGTTAGAAATCTGGCTTAAGGATCCAGAAAATATTTTTTCTATTCTGTGCCATGAGAAACTGCAACTTTTTGTCTTCATTGCTTATATTTTGCTGTTTTTTCTTTTCACATTCTCTTTTAGTAAGTAGAGCTGTTTTTTCTGTCAGTATCTCCTAGTGACAGACATAGCACTATGTGTAGCACTATCTGCAGTTTCTCATTCTGAATTGCTTCTGACTTCATTTTACATGTGTGGAGTATGGAAGTGCAGGTTTGTGCCTGCTGCTTTCATGCATTGTTGTGTTTTCGTCTATTGTTGCTCAAGAAAAGTGACAAGCTGTCACTTGAGATTCAGAGTTTTCTTACCATGGTAGTACTGGTGCAGCTTTTTAAGTTAAGACTGCATTGTTTTGCTGTGAATATAGAACTAAAGTGTCTCATACTTTGCAGTGACTGAAGCCCGTTTCCAGTTTGAATGTATTTGAACTTCAGTTTCTAGTAGTATACTTGGATTTTTGATATCTAGAGGAGTATGTTTAGTGACTTTTAAACAGAGAAAATATTTGGGAATAAACCTACCCTGTATTTTGCAGTGAGTTTTTTTTTGTTGTTGTTGTTTTGCGTTTTTTTTGTCATTATTAATGGTCAGAAAATGAGTCACTAGAAGCTCCAGGTGGTGAAGGTAATAACCTACTTTACTTCAGGAGGGGGAGAAGGTGGAAAAACTGTTAAGTTGCAATGAACTTCTTATCCAAGTCTGTTAACCTATGTTATTTAATGTGTTGCTTTGTCATGGGTAGACCAAAAGGGTACAGGCTGGAGGTCCCTTTGTATTTGAGGAAGGGAGAGGTGGGGATATGTACAATCGTGAAGTTTACGGATGTGCTGGATAAAATGGTAGATCCACTTCACTATAACATCTACTCAGTATATCAATGGAAACTTGTAGCTCTAAAAAAGAAGGCTGAG
This sequence comes from Apus apus, assembly GCF_020740795.1. Lineage (NCBI taxonomy): Eukaryota > Metazoa > Chordata > Aves > Apodiformes > Apodidae > Apus > Apus apus. Next base: position 55,455,982 of record NC_067285.1, on the reverse strand, counting down.
AGATTCTGGCTTGTGGAGGGTACTTAGAGATGTTTGTGACTCTCCAGACAGCAGAAATATTGAAGATTTCTTTTGCAAGAGTCAGATAGGTTGGAGAAGCCCCATGGCTGTGTGGGGCTCATTTGGCAGGCCTTGGAAGAAAGAGATGTAAGAGGATAACAAAGTCATGGATTACTTGAGCCCTGGTCCTACAGAAAGGATTTGGACACTTTTACCATTTAAAATGAATCTACTGGAAGAGGACTTTTCTAAAATATAAACTCAAACTATAATCCTGGAGAGAAAGCTTGCTGGCCTTGAAAATTTGTGCCATTGCTGAAGAAGAGCTTCAAATAGAGAAACATTATAGATTTGCATAATGCCTATGATTTTTTTCTTTAATGTATACATGAAAAGAGATGGGGAAACTCAGGATGGCACAGTAGATAAAGCAGCATAACTACAGAACAGTGGGCCATTATTAGAGTAAAAGTTAAGTGCAATATATATTTCTGAGGGTAGTAGTCAGGCAGTGTAGCTAGTGGTTGTGACCATACTAGTTTTGAATGCTGTTAAGATTGTATTAGCTGAAGTGCAAACCAGGCTGAAACCCTTCTGTGAAAATACCAGGGGCTTGAGGTATAAAATGGAATAATCTGAATTGCAAAATATTAAACTGGATTAAACAGCCTTAAGGTGGTAGCAGAGCAGTCATGACAGAACATGAATATTGAAGGATGCAACATTTTCAGGAAAGCTAGAAATAAAGGTTATTAATAGTGCACACGATGCATTGCTTTAAAAATTTAGGGACAATGTGAGTGAAACAGAATCTGCTTAGTTTGTTGTCAGTTGAGTGAAAGGTGGTAAGAGACTCTACTGGAGTGTTGCTAGATTTCTGAAGTAGGTGCAATGCTGGATCTGGAAGCACATAATTATAATGGTGTAAGGAAGATTAAAATACCTGGATACATCGTGAGAGAAGACCATCATGCATATCAACTGGAGAGCAAGTGTTTCTGATAATGGTAGGTAGGGCCAAGATACTGTGGTTGAGGGGTCTAACAGTCTTTTAAAATTTGAAAATAAGTAATGGGGCCAAGAACAGGTGAAGCTGGTGTTGAGTGCTGTAGTTTTAACTCGGACTTCGAGTATTTTAAGTATCGGGAAAACATACAGGATCAAAAACATACAGAGAGATGGTTTCAGGGAAGGATAAGGAGGACTAGAAAGCATTTCCTACAGGGGAAGAACTAAAAAAAACCCCACAACTTGGTTTGCATTGACACTTTCAGTAAGGGAAAGAAGAGAACATAAACATATAAAGGTCAGTGTTGGCATAATAATGTGGATAATTTGGATATTAAGACATGTAGTCTGGAAATTACAGAAGGTTCTTGCCATTAAACCTGTCAGGTGCTGGAACAAAATTCCTTTAGTGATAATGAGACAAAGCTATCCAGCTGCTTTTGGCTTTGAGGTCAATAATATTTTGTTAAGATTAGATTTTGATGTTGCATGTAATAAGCGTGATAATTCAGAGGTGTCTCTTCAATGTTTAAAGTGGTTGGAGTAACATTATGTGTTCAGTGTGTGCTCTGTGGGTTCCATTGGCTGATTGGTGTCTGGTAGAAAGGGTAAGTAAATGGTTGTAGTGAATCTGTCTCTTTGGGTCATCTCTATAAGCTTTTTGTTACAATTTCTTTTGAGGGTTAAATCCAATGAAGTTGAAATGCCGCTACAACACTTGAAAAAAGAATTACTGTGAACTTTTCATTTTCATGTCAAGACAAATGTGTTCTAGGCCTTTAAAACAGATGATTTTATAACTGACAGGTTTCTGACCCTTGGTAATTTTTTGTTCTTGAAAGGTAATCATAGGAACAGTTTTTCATTCTCACACATTTGAAAAGCAGCAGTGGAAAAAAAAAAGGCAGCTCTAATAATAATAATATCCCTCCTTCACTCCCTGCCCCTGCAGCCTTCACACCTCTTTTGTCCACCTGCGAAAGAATCTGATGTGACTCGTCTTGACACTTGTGCTAATGGAAAGGGAGTTGCTTATTCATCTCCCTACATAGTGATTTTAAGTTTATTTTGCTAGAGCAAAATCAAGTTTGGATCTTCATGTTTTGGTAGGGCAGGAGAAATAAGTTCATGTATCCATAGGCTGATGAAATTTAGCCAAGTGTTTGTGTTTGGTTGTTGTTTTTTTTTTTTGGGAAGCAAATGGCTCCATAAAGAAGTCTTGTGCATTTATGCTACTGCTTGCAGGATGGATGGGGTGGGGGAGGATAATATTATAAAACAAAAGGGAAATGCTGGGCAGAAGTTAAAGCTTTGGTCATATTTACATATTTTACAAAGAAAGTGCCAACTTGGTGTCATTCCAAACAAAAGGCAAAATTTAAGTCTTCCATATATTTATTTTAAAAAACGATATGTGGGGAAGGGAAGGAAATGGTTAACTCTCAAACTACTAGAGAAACTTGGCGCTCTGCACATCCTCCAACTAATATACTCCTAATTGCCTGATTGCCTTGAGGAAGTAAAGGAAGAAATCAGTTTGAGTCTTTTATGGACATGTTTTTTTGTCTCTCTTGTAAGGTACTGATATACCATAGTGAATTGGTATGTGTAGGGGGAACCACAACAACCTGTGCTGGGTAAATTGAGTGGAACCCTTTTGTAAAATACTGTTTGTGTGTATGTGCTTGCCATCTGCAATTGTTAAGATGTTCTTGGGCAAAGGCAACAGTTATTAACCAGCAGAATTTGTTTAAGAAACTACTTTGTCTAAACTCCCATACTTCTTCCTTGAGGCAAGGTGGACAAAATAGTTTAGAAGAATTTCTGAAAATTCAAGAATAGGGGGAAGAAATCCTGAAGCCACTGGTGTTCTAGTTGAAGTAAAAGTTTTAAGGCTGTTTGGCATCAGTTGCAGAAAGTACTTGCCTCCACCAGCTGCAGCAGAGCTGCTGGTTCACAGAGCAGCCACCTTACTTGGATTTCTTTAGAGCACTGGAGGAAGCTCAGGGTGGTTCATATAATTGACTCTCTTCTTGCCTGGACCCTGAGGTTTGAGCCTGCTGCCTTCTTACCTGTCTGTTACTGTTCTAGATTTTCCAGCAGCTCTGATTTCAGCTCTAGCCATTGACACTGATACAAGTGTATTGGCTTATTTGCTTGTCTTGTTTTCTTTCGCCAAACATTCTTTCACTTTAGGGTGTCCTAGTCTGGTTGTTGCTTTCTGATGGCTCTTTCCACAAACTCTGCAGTCTTGGAACAGACTTTCAGAAGTATGTCCTTGAACTGAATTTCCTAGAAAATGCTTTTGCTTGGCTTTCTTGAGAAACATTTTTGTTTCATAAGTTATCTAATATTCCTGATCTCTATATAAAATATAGAAGCATTCATTCTGAAAGACAGATGTCTTAAGAGATTCACATCCATTCATGTATGCAAACGTAGCTAAGATCAAAAAAACCTGCAACTCTGCACTGATGCAATTAAATTGTATGCAGTTAAGCGGAGGAAGGTAACTCATTGTGGTGGTATGCACATTTTATTTTTGTGCTGAATTAATTGTATGGTTATATAGTCACACTATCTGTACAGGTGTATTCTTCTCAGGTATCAGGCTGCACATCACTAGCAAGCATTGATAACTGCTCCAGTGCTGACTGCAAGCGAGTTTAGTCCAGCCACTGTTCTTACTTGGAAAGCATCTTCCTCAGACTGTGTTTATGTGAAGCCCTCTCCATTGGCTGTTTGTGACAACTGCTGCAGCGTTGCAAGCTGAAGGTCTGAGGGATAGTGGTGTTTTAGCATTTGTAGAGTCAGATTTCTTGGTTCTTTGGGTTTGTTGGTCCCCTTTTAAGTTTTTTTTTTTCAGGATGGTTTACCCATTTATTCTTGCCCACAGGGTCTTTTAGAAGCTTAGAATCTTTCAAAATACTTAGGTTAGATTAAAATGTAGGTGATAATCCTTCAGTTAGATATTGAACAGCCTTTCTAGGCTGGGCAATTGGGTGTCATTTTTACTAGGGATGGATGAGAGGCTTTTGCTGGCCATTGGCATCCTGAGGCAAGCTCAGTTTTTGTGTCAGGGGGCTTACTTGGCTTGTACTACCGTATGAATTTAATCACAGAAACATTCAGCCCTGGACTGCCTCTAGTAACAATCATAGTTATGTTTCATATTCAATACAAAGCCATTAATTTAATTCAGATGTACCTATTTTGAAATAATTGTCACAGCACTCAAGTCATGGGCTCTTGAACAAAATAATTGTGTACCTAAAAAGCATGAATGTCTTAAGAAACCAATTCCTGAATTTTTTGTTTTGAATGTAGCTGCAATAGCCTTTTTAATCTTTAAGTTATTACTGTGATTTTTAATTTTTTTTTTAATCTTTGAGGTGTTTAATCAGAAAGACCTATTGGGTTTTTGTAGCTGGACTATTTCTCAGTTCCAGCTTCTTAGACTAAGGTTGTTTAAAAAATTTGCAAAACATTTGTCTATGACTCCTTATAGCTGAAGAAAGTGTCTTATGTTATAAATAACTGTATGCAGAAACAGAGTTAAATATATGGCTCTATTATTGAATTAGTAACTTAAGAAATAAGATTTATTTTCCAGGATTAAAAAAATTTTCTTAGTGTTTCCAGCTATTAAAAAGTTGCATTTTAGTGAAAACAGGTAGTGTAATGATAGATATTCAAGAATAGAAAATTTAAGTTTACTTCAGGGAAGTGTGACACTTTCCCGGTTGCCTGTCTGCATAGACAAGGTGGTAGTAAGTTTTGACTTTTCCATGCATGGTGTTTGTGTCAATTACTGGTTGTAATAGCAAGGAATTCTGCAGCTGCATGGGTCACCATGCAATAAGCCAGGGAAGAGAGCTTCTGTACTTGTAAATATGCAGGTTGAGCAGTCCTAATCTTAATTGATATAGTATGTGGGGAGAGCTTGATTGTCTTCTGTATCATCCTTGGGCCATGGATTCAAGTTTTGTTCTAAACTATGACTTCTTACTTTCTTCTAGTCTTTTACACTTTGGATGACTTTAGAGAGATTTCATCAGCAGCTTGATTTAAAAAAATTGTGAAGCTTGTAAGTTGTCTTGATGTCTTAATTCTTTAAAATAAATAAAATTTATTCCTATCAGCTAATTGAAGACATGTAGTTTATCTTGAGGCAGAAAGTCAGTAAGTGACTTACTGCTGTATCTCCCAGATCAGTATAAAGCAGGGACATCCTTAGGGATTTTCATGTTCCATGAGCTGTGTTGCATTTCTTTCCACTGTAACTTTGTTTTGCATCCCTATCCCTGCTATTCCCTTCCCTGGTTTCTGCTGAACTGAGACTTCCATTGCATATGTAAATTGAATAATTGTTATTGAGACTCCGTTAAATGATTTATTGTTCTTCCTTAGTAAACCAGCACAAAGTCACCACTTTCTCAATTTGTTCAGCGTTTATGCTGTCAACAATGATACCAACTTTTTAGTTGGAAATGTAGGTGACCAGGTACTTGTGATATCTTTATATGAAAATATAAATATTAAAATATTTTCTGGTATTTTGGATTATTTTTAATTATTCAAATTAAATATCACCATCAAATACTTACTCCTTTGTGCTTTTCTGCTGTTAGTTTAGGGGTAATTGAGGGAAACCTAGTAGTCCCTTTCTCTCGAAAGGTGCAGGAGCAGAAGAGCTCATGGTGTCCTCCTAACTGTGGGTTAGTAAAACAGAAGCCTCTGCTAGGTCTTCACAGATACATGAAAGAGTTTCTGTAAGGAAAAACACTTCTGTTATTTTTTTGAAGAACTTGTGGGGAAAAAAACCAGCCAAAGTGGAATTGATGCTATTAAGAAAATTGGGAGGGGTTCCTTCCTGTTAATACCAAAAGAAAAATGTCGGCAAACTCAAGTGTCTGACACTCAGCAAAGGGATTGTGTTCCAAATACTTTACATCCCTATTCTTAAAATATATTATGCTGTATCTTACTTTGTGGGTGACTCAACTCAGTTGTTGCACAGCTAAAATCTTTTTAGAGCTCAAATGAACCCCAAATCCTTCAAATCTGCTGTTGAAGTCTTTAATATTATTAGCTTAGATAAACCCCAAATATCACAAATTCAGTGTTTGGGAAGAAATAGAGAGAAACTCTCATCACTAGTTTTTCTCAGCAATATAGTATTTATTTATTTTTTTTCCCTCAATATAGATGCCAAGACTGTCAAGGTTGTTTGGTTCTAGGAAATGATGCAAAGCTAAAAAGGTCAAACAACTCAAAGTTGTTTGGGAAGTACAAACTTTTTAAGAATAAAAAAGAAAAATACCCCCCCCCCTTGCACTTTAGAGTAGAAGCTGCAGTCCGTGTACTCATTTGTCTGTTACAGTAAAACTGACTGGTAAAATTGATGTCATAGCAATGTTGTATTTTAAGTTTGCCTCTATCTTTTGTATCTTTATAGATGCTAGAATAGAGAGGAAGTATCTTCTAGAGACTAATTTTTTTTTAATTTTTTTTTTTTGAAGTTGGTTATTGTGTCCTCCCCCATCTCTTTTTTTATGGGATCAGTGGTCCCAGCACAGTGCCTCCTCCAGACTTTTGCGTATTTTCATGTGTATAAGAGCTCCTAGTGAATTGGGCTGTACTATACTCAGGTTTGCTTTGGGTTTTTGTCTTGTTTGAAATGACAGGTTTCAGAACGTTTATGTTTACGTTCCTGGAGACTAGAGAAAGGAATCAGTTGTGTAAATAAATTTGTAACTAGATATTGACTGAAATGCTAATATTTAGCTGGAGACCACAGTGTCATAGCAGTGGCTGAACTCATGAACTCATTAACTCATATTAACTCATATTAGCTGCTGTCTTTGGAACAGTAGTGATGTGGCTACTTTTGAATAGGAAGACTGACTTTGTATTCTGGTATTTGTTTTCAAGCATCAGTTTTAAAGTGGATAGTTTTCATAATCCATCTTTCTTGCTGTTCGTGCCAGTGCTACTGTGCTGTTCAGCAGTGGGAAGGCTGCAGCCTGGCTGGGCAGGCACGTCACCTGGGCAGACGTGGGGGAAAGAGGAATGTAAAATAGTGCTTCTTGAAATTATGGTTTGAGATTTGAAGGAAGCTCATAGATTAATTTGGATTTACCAGAAATCCTGTTGAATAAGGACTCTGTTTGAAGTCCTTTATATGTGAATTTTGTCTTAAGACTGCTGTTGTACCCGTCATCTGTGAAAGATTACCTATGGGTGCACATTCTTGTCCTCCCTGTTGGGCTGGCACTGGTGTTTCTGCTGCCAGGGAACTGCTTGATTTTTTTCTGGTTGGTTTTCATCAGGCTAAGTTCCTTAAACTGACTATGTGGCTACATAAACACTACTAGTGCTGCCATGGGGAAGAAAGGCTCCTTTTTTCCAGGAGCCTGCATCTGAGTCAGGTCAGTGGCTGCTCAAGCACAGCCTGAGGAAAGTAGCAGTTTGAACACTTTGAGAAAGTACCACTGAGTAAGGTGGCCATGCTGGTGAAAACATCCATCTCGTTCAACCTCTGCCTTGCGTGGTACAGTTTGTTAGGCTGTGAACCATATGGGACAACTCCCACAATGGATAAATGACTTTTTTTCACAGAGCTGGTTTTCGTTTGGGTCAGTATCAGTAACTAGAAGGACATTGTTCAGTAAGTGTGCCAGATGATACAGCCTTTTGCAATAGGTGTTAATTTGTATTCTCCTTTTTAGGAGAAGCAAAATGCAGGAATATATGTGTGTATATATATATATATTTTTTTTTTCTGAAAGGTCACATCTGAATGCTGGAAAATGACATAACTCATTTAGGAATTTGCTTGCCTGGGGACTCTGTGAACTGCAGGGAAGACCTCCAAGCCAAGCCAGCATTTCATTTTTCATTGTCTGTTTCCAAATGGAACAGCTCACTTCTCACAGTTGTGTGTTTTTGGTTTTGTTTGGTTTTTTTTTAATAGATTGATTTTAAAGTCTTGATTAAGACTTCAAAAAGGGTCTTGCAGACAGTACAAGGGTGACAACTTGTTTGTGTGGAGCTTCATCATGCCTTGCAAGGTCATGCCTCTCTTGGAAGGAGGAGGCTGGCTCTGGGTGGGGAGAGTCTTGTTGGCTGGAGCTCCTGTGTCTATTTGTTAGGGCACTGCAGTGTAAGCATGAAGGATCTGAGAGCGTAGGGAGGATAAATGCATAAATGTTATTACAATATTGTATTTGTGTTTTAGGGTAAACTACAACTGAAATGACCACTGGTATTATTGGGAAAAATAGATAACAAATGTTTGGTACCATTCCTCCATACACACAAAATCACAATTGTTTTTCTAGGTTACTGTTGTTTCATCAAAACTAGGAAAGCTCAATAAAGGGTCTCCTAGAAAGTGACATTACAGGCCTGTTGTGTTGTGGCTTGGTTTTTGTTGGTTTGTTTCTGGAAGGCCACAATGGCTGACAAATGGTAGGAAGTAACATTTCAACTAATTTAATATGATAATATGTTCAGCTAGATTACAATAGTACTGGCAGCCCACCAAAGTAGAAGTGAAAATTGCACACATTATATGATCAGACTAGCTTTGGTCTTGCTGGTGGAAAATAAGATCCTAGGAGACAGCAGTGAAGAGACTGAAAAGTTAGAAATAAACTGAGATGTTTTATGGGTAAAATCAGCTAGCCTGACTGCATGCAGCCAGCTGATATTTCTATATGAACTTAAGGATACATAATTAACATTTTATTGCCAAAAGATACCTTCTGTAGATGGTCCAGAATTTAGTGATACCTGGTATATAGAACTTGCCTGACTTAGCTCAGTAGGGAAAAAGAAATACTAAAAGGAAGATTCTGATGTAAGATACACATTTCCTTTCTGTTTTATTCCTTTGTATTAAGGCTGCCATTTGCACATCCTCTGAAACCTTTTTTGGAATACAGCCTCTGAATTTATGTAAGCCAAGACAGTTTTCTTCTATAATCAGCTGATCACCTGTTAATGATTTTTAAGGTAAAAATTAAATAGTTTAGATTTTCACACTTTTCATTTTGAGGTATGAATATATCCATGTATTTGAAACTCCTGTCATGTAGAAATTCTTGTTGCTGACTTCATATTATATCTATAGGTTTTGGCTTAATAATTACTTTATGGATGAAATAGAGACAGTATATTGAATGAGCAATAACTCTGATTTAAAAATATTCTTGACCTTGAAAATGTAGAGTAATTTTGAAGCTTTCCTTTTGAAGGCTGTTTCATGCACTGTGTGTGTTCCAAAGATAAAAGAAATTCTTAATACAAAATGATGTGGACTAAAAATATTGTACCCTTTCAAAGGAAGAGAAGGGAAATTTAGAATGTATTTGGCAGGGTCTCTGAGGAATTGCAGACATGAGTTCTAGCAATTTTCTTTCTGAAATTGCTAAACTAGTGAAATCAGGCAGCCAATTTTATCGACTTTTTAGGGGTTTAGGAGATGGCATCATTAGAAAGCTTGTATTTTAATGCTTTACCAAAATGTCTAGAACTAAATGCAGAACTAATGAAAGCTGCAAGGTATTATGTGCTAGTTTCTATAATGCTGAACTGCTCTTCAGATACATGAGAATACTTGGGATGTGAAGATAGTGATGAAGGTGGTGTTTCAGGGCACTGTAAGCAGCCATGGCAGTGGTTACTCTGTTTTGTATTGGCACTTATGACCTCCCACACTTACTGCTTGCAACAGCTCCAGCTTGGTGGTGATGCAGGGTGCAAGAGCTGGAGATCTGTGGCAATGTGTAGTTGTTTTTTTTTTAATGTTAGTCTTCTGTGCTGAAGTCACTTCTGTGCAGGTCTTAGATTATTAAAGTTCCTTGTAAATTAAAATTACTTGAACATGTGTGTTTGGCTGGCCCTGGCTGGACACCAGCTGTCCACCAAAGCGGCTCTGTCACTTCCCTTCTCAATGGAACAGGGGAGACAAAATGTAACAAAAGGCTCAGGGTTCGAGATAAGGACAGGGAGAGATCACTCTCCAATTACTGTCACAGGCAAAACAGATCTGACTCAGGGAAATTAAATTAATTTATTACCAATCAAATCAGAGTGGTATAATAAAACCAAATCTTGAAATGCCTTCCCCCCACCCCTCCCTTCTTCCTGGTCTCGACTTCACTCTTGAATTCTCTGTCTCCTTCCCCTGAGTGGTGCAGGGGGATGGGGACTGGGAGTTGCAGCCAGTTCATCTCGCATTGTCTCTGACGCTCCTTCCTCCTCACGCTCTTCCCTGCTCCAATGTGGGGTCTCACCCACAGGCCATAGTCCTCCATGAACTGCTCCTGGGTGGGTCTCTTCCATGGAGTGCACCCCTTCAGGAACAGACTGCTCCAGCATGGGTCCCCCACGGGGGTCACAAGTCCTGCAAGCAAACCTGCTCCAGGGCGGGCTTATCTCTCCAGAGGGCCGCAGGTCCTGCTGGCAGCCTGCTCCAGCATAAGCTTTCCACAGGAACCACAGCCTCTTTTGGGCACATCCACCTGCTCCAGTGTGGGGCCCTCCACAGGCTGCAGGTTGGATATGTGCTCCATCATGGACCTCCGTGGGCTGCAGGGGGACAGCCTGTCTCACCATGATCTTCACCATGAGTGCAGGTCGATCTCTGCTCCGGTGCCTGGAGCTCCTCCTCCTTTTTTACTGACCTTGATGTCTACAGAGTTGTTTCTCTTGCATATTCTCACTCTCTGTGCAACAAAATTCTGTTGCACAGGTTGTTTGGTTTTTTCCCACTGTTCTTAAATACGTTATCACTGAGGTGTTGCCAGCATTGCTGATGGGCTTGGCCTCAGCCAGTGGCAGTGTATCTTGGAGCTGGCTGGCACTGGCAAGCTTCTGGCATTTTCTGACAGAAACCACCCCTGTAGCCCCCTGCTACCAAAACCTTGCCACACAAACTCAAAACAAGATGCTGTTAGTTTTACTTGACTTCTAATATTTATGAGTAGAGTAAGAGGTTGTTTTTTATCCTTCAAGTGATAAAAAAATGTATATTTATCTCATTGTGATAATAAAAAATGTGCGTCTATATGTCTGGTGCTTAACAGTTACTGTAAGTCTTAGCTCTTGTTCTCTGTCATGTGAATAAAATAGTTCTGATTGTTCCATGTCCATAGCAAGTGATCATGAAAAACATAATTGCAAATGCAGGAGGATGGGGGACACCCAACAAAGACTTAATAAATTTTACGCTCCATGAACTGTCAAAACTGTCATCTGTTCTAAAATTATTACTTCCAAGGACATAGACTCCTCTGCCTTTTTCTCTGCCAGCCATTCACAAAGTAATTGGACTGGTCTGGTGTCCTTATAAATTATGATTGTGGTGATTGTGCAGGGAAAAATGTTGAGAGGGACTTAAGATGCAGCATGCCTCTCTCTCTAACCACAAGTATTAAATAATGCCTGTCTCTTGCACCACGAGTATTAAATAACCAAAGATAATATCTTTCCTATCGAGTTCATGCTAGGAAAGAGATTAGCTAGGGGAAACCTTTAAAGGCACTATATGACTAAGTATTTTCCCTGACTGACAGCTCTATTCCAAAATGGAGACAGAAGGGAAGTGGATTTTTAAGCTAAAAAGTCTTTTTGCCTTTTCAAGGAGAATCAGTGAAGCTGCCGAAGATAGGCACTTCTATTGGGGAGGGGGGAGGGGGGAATGGGGGGTTGAACTTGAGTTTTATTGTTGTGTCAGCGCTGGCTATGTTTTCCTTTGAATGGTGAGTGGGTTTCTAAAGTAAACCGAAGTTTGAATCCCACAATCTCTTACTCCTTTTAGGTCTGAACAGCGTTCAGGCATTGTCAGATTGGTTTAGCTTTCCTGGTAAACTTCCAGGGAACAGGTGCTGGCACCTAGGTTATTATCACTGTGGAACTCTGCTGGCCCAGCTGCCTTGCATTTCAAGGCTGATACTGGCTTATATGTACTGAAGCATGGTGTCTTGAGTTGGAACTGCTGTGTACCACTCTTATGGTCCCACACGATTTACATGTTTTGGCTAGTACGCAGAGCAAGTGATGCACAGATGTGTTAAAAGGAATTTCTGAATCGTTACCACTTTACTGATAGATGAGTGCAAGAGGATGTGCCATCTCTCATGGGGAAAAAGTAACAAAATCAATATGCATGTCTCCTCTTGGAGTTTCTAATAGTCTTTGCAGAAACCCAAAATGTTCTGGTTACGTGGTTCTGTTTTTGCCTTTGCTGGAAAGCAAAAGCTGTCTTAAAATAGCCATTTACAACTTGCCTCATTCCCTGGTCTTCTCTGTTTTGCAGTTCTATGTGGAGTACAGATGTCCATGCATTACAGTAATTACCACATTCAAGCATGATTAGAGTTTAGGCAGGAACCTTAATTGCTTAAATAGCAATGGTTTTGTTCAGTTATTGATGGCCTTCAATGACTTCCACCTGGGACTAGATTTACAGGGTCTCACTTTCCTTGTGCTATTCAAAAAGATTTTTAACAGTCTGAAGTAATAGTATGCAGCTGAAGATGCTGTTTAGGGTAGATTTAAAAGGTGTTTATAAAAATGACTGGAATGGATTGGTTCACAAACCGATAGCTAAGTAGGTTGCAGTTGAACTTCTAGAACTGTGTTACATAAAACAAAAAGGCTGCTAATAAGCTGTGTGGAAGGTGTGCAAGATACCTGCCTGAGAGGGGACCAGCCAAAAGAAAATCAGTGCACAATTGGAGATCACAAAAATTATTTACCTTGCTAATCTCATGTTTGCTTGTGGGTTTTTAAACAAACCAAAACCCAAATAGATGTACTGCAAACACTGTGTGCTCTGTTGTTAAAAGTACAGTCTGTGGGCTGTAAAATCATAGAATCATAGAATCCTAGGGGTTGGAAGGGACCTCGAAAGAGTAGGAATAGACACACTGCCAGTCCCATAGTCCCTGCAGATTATATTCCCTCGTGAGCCTGTTGCATCATGGCTGGGTTTCACGTGTTGTGTGGCAAAGCCGGCATCTTCCCCTGCCCTGCTGACGGACTTGGTCTTCAGTCCTGGATATGCTTGTAGTGTTAGATTTCACTGAATGATAAATATCCTTTTTGTAAATACTGTATGACTCATCTTTCCACAATTGTAGTCTGTCAATTTCCAAAACACAGGCAGCCAGCTGCACCTGCGTGGAGCCTCCGTTGGAGTCAGTAGCTTGTTTTCGGCACAGCAGCATGTTTGTATGCTACAAATTGAAGGTCAGGCTCTGTGGTTACCATGTTATGAGGTTATAATTTGCAGAAAATAATGAAATAGAGTCACCAGGCATGAAGATGGGCTTATAAAAATTAGTATAGCTGCTGATGCTAAGAGGAAAAGAAGGTGTGTATGTGGTAATGTATGGAAAAGTTGAAGCTGCAGTCTTCTGGTGCTTAGATATGATTTGAGTCTGCTTGTGTGTGTTCTGCTTCTTGCTTTCAAGGGTATTTGATAATGAAAGGGAAAGTTAAAAGAGCTTTTACCTTTACAGCAGCTCTCCATAGAATTGTAGAACCTGATGAGGAGAAAAACAGCTTGAAAATTTTTCTTCTTACCATACAAAGTAATAGTTAAGCTTAGTCTGCTTTCACTGTCGTAGTGCTGTTGGGATTGGCTGTGGTTTGGTGACTGGAATTTAACAGGCACAACAGCAGTCACTGGTTTAAGGATAAACTTGAGCAAAGAAAGTGAATATGAAGTGAAATGTAGGAATGGAATGGCTCACAGAAAGACAGTGTAGAAAACGTAACTTGTTATTCATCTCAACAGTTGAGAGTAATTTGATCACAAATTGTTAAGAGTTGTAGTTTTCCATTAGCTAAAAATGGCAGTGTTGTCCTCTGAAGAAAGGTTTCTGATTTAGAGACAGAAAGTACCTTCTGAAGCCCATATGCTGAGGATTGTGCATTTGTTGATTTTCTTAAGAATGAAGGAGCATTAAAAGCCATCTGACAGACTTCTGTTACTGGATTGAATAAAGGTGATACAAAGAATTCTTTTTCAGAAAGGCCTTTACAAAAGTGTTGAATATTAAGATATAAAGATAATATTTTGGGGATTAAAAAGGAGATCCGTTTAAAACTACTTTTCTGCCCTTCTTTTCTCCTTCTTGCAGCAGTGTGAAATGGTGCTCTGTTAACTGCAGTTTAGAGAAAAATATTTGTTTCCAACTTCCTCTGGTCAAGACTACAGTTATTGAACCTAATCTTAAAACAATTTCGGATGAACAAAGAAGGGGCTCTGGGAAAAACAGATCTCTTATGTGTGTCAAGTACATTTTTTTACTAAGTTTGGTAGGTGTAGTTCTAATAAATGATTTTTTTTTTTTTTTGAGGAAACAACTAGATTTTTTTGAAAACAGAAGAAAATGTTCCCAAGTAACTGAAAACTGTTAGGATATGCCATGAGCAAAAGGGGAGACAGTGTCTTACTCAGTGTCAGTATAGCAAAACATGGATACTCGAGTATGTGGACAACTTTTATAGTAAACAGCTAGTATTTTATTAGACTTACTGTTCCTGTGAAGGAGATGGAAGTACAAGGCAATCTTCCCCCCTCTCCCTGTCCCATGAATGCGTATTTGAGCTTTCTAGTTATTTATATGCCTGTAGCAGAAATATATTTTTAGCAATATTGATGAACTGCATAAAATTGCAGCTTCTGCATAAGGTTATAGAAACACTGGAAAGCTAAATTATGGTGGTTTTTTTCTTACAGTGCGTGGGGAGATTTCACCTATGTAACTCTGAGGTTTTTTCCCTGTTGCTTACACCGGTCCCATACTATGAAAGAAAGTACAGTGTTTGGAGTGCTCAACAGAGTAGAAACCACAACAACATGGTGGCATCTTGTTTCCTTTTGTTTTTCCTGTTTCAGTTGGCCTACATATCTGCTGCCCAGATTTTGCTCAGCTTCTCCATTTGTCCTTCTCCACCTCTTACTCATCTTCATCCTCTTCCCTGGCAACCCCATGAGGTTCAATGCTAAAGATCTGGCCTGCTTGGCCAGGCGACCATCAGGTTGTTTTGACAAGGAAGGAAAACTGAAGATTTGCAGAATGGTCGGGGATGAAAAATTAATCGGTAAAGATGACTTGCATTGAAAACTACTAGTGCTTGATGTGCATGTTGTCTGTAGCTGTCAGCTTACAGTTTCACTAATTGCATCCACCTCGGAGTTTTAAGTTTTCTTCATTACTGATGCTTGAGTGGTGCTAAATACCCTTTAAATAAAGAAGTTTAAAACCAGCTCTTTAGTTTGTTCACATTTGCAGGATCTTTTTGTATGTGAGAAACAGTACTCAGTCTTTAACACTGTCATTAATTTGTCCTGTGAATTTTTTTTTGCAATTAGTTGTTTTAAAGTTTAGATATCCAGCCCCTCAGTTTAGATATCCAGCCTCTCCTGCCTCCAAACCCTGTATTCTTTTATCATTATAGGTTTTTTGTGTCTCACTTCCCACCTCCTTTGTAGATTTCTTCAGGCTTTTATGATAATATTTTAAAATGTCTTTCAGTTTCCAGTAAGCTTGAATAAATGTCTGTTCCCTTGGTAGCTGTTAGGAAATAGCTCCTATTTAGCTGTAAAGTAAGTCCTAATACGATGATTTCGGCAATGGAAAATATTTTATTTTTACTTGTTCCAGTTGATCTTTATTGCTATTACATTTACTATTATTTTTTTAGGAAAAAAAAAAACAACAAACAACACAAAAGCAAAAACATTTACAAAACCCCCCAAACCAGCCAATCAAAAAAACCCAACCAAGCCCCCCCCAAAAAAACAAACCAAAAAACCAGCACAGACTCAGGGGATGACAAAATTTTGTGCCACACTTTCAGAATATTTGTACATTCTTTGATGACAAATAGCTGGAGTTTCTTGTAGAGAAGGCAGTGAACTGTCTGAACAGAGTACAAGTGAACATGCACTGCTGGCTGCTTTGGGGCTCCTTGACAGCATTCTCTCCCTATGTTCTCATCATAGGCAGCACATCGAGCCCTGTCCAGTGAATATCTGATGTTCATGAAAATGTTTTGTGTTTTTTCTTCCTTTACAGATATATTGAGAGAAAATGTTGCTGCTAAAAACCTTAGGTTGACCCGAGACAGACCAAATTATCTGTGCCATGGTCAGGGGTGGTAGGTTCTAGGGAAGTGTTTAGGAAACTATGCATGTGTTGGATGCTTGTATTGCCCAGCGAATCCTTTTGGCTCCCAGCAATCAGGTTATGACTTCTTGAGAGAAGGGTAATTTCTGGAGCCATTTTGGTCACTGTATATACTATTCACTTATCATTGTTAGGCTTGACTAATCTTTGGGCTTGCTTATTTTTCACACTTATGAGGTAGTGACTTTCCCAATCGTACTTAAAAATATCTTCTTTTAGAAAAAGCTGCAGTGTGAATGTGATAGGATTTCTTCCTTCTGATGTTCACAGGGTTCTGGAGGATGGAATTAATCTTAGCAGAGTCCTGTACTTACACTGTAAAACAACATACTCTGATAACTGGTTAGATTTTTAGTTGGTGGCTGTGTGTTCATTTATACTACATTATTTTCTGTATTACTCCTGCACTTCAGTAGGTCTGGAAAGATTCAGGAACTTCAATTTCTTTTCTACAAAAAAATCAAACAGGTTATGAATGATAAGTTATTTTAAGTCCCAGTGCCTGTAAGTGTAAACCTTCCACTTCATTGTGGAGGAAAAGCTATTCTGATTTTCAAATGTTGCCTATTGAAACATTTTAATTGAAACTATCAAGTGCAGAAGAGAATTTTATTATTTACTGTAACAAGGCATCCCCTTGGTCAATATTATATCTCTAGTGGTGGCAGTTTTGAGGGAAGTACAAGAGTTCCATAGAGGCAGCTGTGGAATAACTGAGCTTAGGGTACAGCTCTTCTTCCAGCTCCCTAGCAATTGGAGGCTGGCTGCTGTCTGGAGATGTGGGATTTCATGTGCCCTCTCAAAAATATAAAAGCATATATCTTGTGTAAAGGTTTTCCTTCATATGTTAAGAATGTAATTTTTAAAATGCTTTTTTTAAGAAGAGCTAGTTTATTAAGAACTTTTTCAAGTTCTTTGGCCCACTCACCAACCTACATTCTCTGTTCTTAAAAGTTTGATTACATGTGTATAAACACAAATACGTTGTTACTCCTATTGGTTAAGCATTTGTTAAAAGTGCATTAAAATAGTAATAGCAGTGACTGTAAATATTTAGATCTCATTTGCCTTTTTATTTTGTGAAAATTGTAAATTCCAATTAGCATATTCTAATCTAAGTAGAGTACTAAAGCTTTTTGTGCCTTAAAAAGGGTTATATTTCATCTCTTGAAATGATAGAAGCAAAAGCCATTCCATACTAAAGTGGCTGTTTCAGCTCCTAAATGAGGTAAAGAGAGAAAAAAACAGTTGAGTGTATGCTGCAGTCACCAATTCTCTCAGCTGCAGAGTAGAAGAAACCTTCTGGGAAGTTATTTGGCATTTAACAGCATGTTGTACATTGGCAGCTGCTGAGTGAAGCTGGCTTTTTTTTGGTTAATGATTTTCTTTTCTGACCTTTATAACTAATACATCTTCTTTAAGAAGCATTTAATATGTGAGGACAAAAGGTTGCTTTTATTAATCTCTTACTTTTTTGCATACAGAACCAAGAGAGAGATGGTGCCGACTGAAAGGAAATCTGCTTTTTCTAATGAAAAATAAGGTACTTCATTTTTCTACTGCTTTTCTTGATGTGTTAGTCTAATCTGTAAGAACTTGAGTAATCCTTTTTCATGTTATCACTTTGCTTTCTGCTTTTAGGGACAAAAAAAAATATTCACTTATTAGAGTAGTGGAGATGAAAATAAATTCCATTGTTTGCACCTGTAAAACTAGGTATTATTTTAGCTTGAATCATAAGTAGTCTATGGCCAGATTCTGCTCATAACATACATGGGTCTATATCCAGAATTGTTTCCAATCCACTGGAAAAATGAAAGCAAAATCTCCCATCTAAATGAGGTACTGTGGTCATGTTCCAGATGGAATTTCTGATCCCTACTACAGTCTTTTAGTGTGGTTTTGTAACTAAATTTGTTATGAGAAGTGGAGTTATTTTTTCTTCCTTAATTGCTCTTTACAACGATATGCTTAAAATCAAGGGTCTGACCCTGACATGCAGTGGAACTCTTGTGGGAGGTGCCGAGTACCCTTATTTGCCATTGGCTTTATTAGGAGTGGAAGCCACACATCTTCTGGAAGGAGCAAGGACTAATTATGGAATTGCTCTTTTGCTTACCCTTTCTGTCTGATAGTATGAACACTGCTTCTGTAGTCGCCTGAAAATAGAGCTGAATTGTAAAGAATTACAGACTAGTATGAAGCTTGAGATGTTTACCTGTTCACAGTATTTTATAATTGGCTTTTAGGATGTGTCTATACTTTATGGACCAGCAGCTGGATGGAAAGGGATGGTCCTGCTTGACAGATTGTATTTTCTGTTTGAAAGCTGTTTTGATGTGATATAGTGGCTTATTTTAATGTAGCAATGAATGTGCACATATGGTACGCTTTTAAAGCAGTATTTGCTTTCAAAGCACTGTTTGGGTGCATGTGATAGATTTGTGTTTGTATGCAAACAGAATGAGACAGTGTGACATAAATGTTTCTCTGGCTTGAGTTTCATATGGCTGCATTCTTCTAGGTGGTAAAAGGACCAACATATTTTATGTAGGAGAAAGCAAGCTCATGTCAAGCCCTCATGTCACACCCTCATACATTATTGTTCTGCTGTATGACTTGCAGAAACTATTTTTAGTAAAGGGCTTTAAGTTTCAAACTACTTTTTTCTACTTCATGTTCCTCCAAGTATCCTATTTTCTTGGGAGCCCCTGGAATTTTGTAAAACAGTTTCCGGAAATATTTTGATCAACTTTATAACTGTGAAGAGAGAAGTAGGAGAGTTTTGCTAAAATGAAATGTAGCTATCAATTTTGCTCTGGAAATTTATAGGACTAATGTTAATATATTAGAAGGTTTAGGGTGGGTTGGTATTCAGGTTCTTATGGTACGTGGTGGCCTTGTGTGGTTTCTTGGTTGTGTTTTGGGGTTTTTTAGTTATTTTTTTGTTATTATTTATTTTAATGTGTAGATGAGGTACAGATGGATGGAATTGGGGCAATCTCAGTTGGACCAGCAAATGGACCAAACTCTAGGTCCACTTAGACTGTTAAAATGCAAAGCTGTATTTTGAGAAACTTGGAGACATGAATTAATGGCTTGATACTGAAATGATTTAGGCTTGGAGTAAATTAATGGGAATTATCCTTGAACTGCTGTGGTTTCACTGTTAAATAGGTGGGTGATTTTTATCTTTAGGTCAGTACTAGAAAATTACATCTCACTTTGATTTCCTTGTTTAAAGAAGTTTTAAAAATTTGCAGAAGTTATGGAAGGAAGCATTAGCTTATCAAAAAGACTGGTGACTTGATTAATGTCAGTGTTTTCAAAAGGTTTTTTCAGGTACTTTCTATAATTAGGGAGGTCATGATAAGAGAAAAACTTGGGAAGTGAAGTCAGACAAATTCAAATCATCACAGGATGATTGTCCACTGAAACCCAAGTGTGGTGAGATATAGTGGGTGCTCAGTTTTAAAATGCCACAATTTATTAGGCTCTAAATAAGTTACAGAGACCACTGAATGATTAAAGGGCAGTGTCTTATAGTAGATCAAACTAAATTATGTGGTACTTCCTAGTCAGCTTATATCCTAGGAATCTGTGAAACAGTCATTTTCAGAGGCTTCATCTGCTGGGTACTGTAAAGGATAGCTTCTTTGACAAAGACATGTCTCTCTTTAATCTCAAATCCTTGTTTCAAAGGATGCAATTTATAGGCATGCTAAGTAAAACCAAAACAATTTGTGTGCTTTTGAGAACAGAAGGTAGTGTACCCTGTATTTTTTTTTTCTCCTTTTCTCATTCTAGAAATGAACAGACATCCCATCTGAAGCAGATTCATGACATAAATCATAGTTCGAATTTTGGGAGTGTAGTTTGCCAATAAAATAACCAAAAACAGTCTTATTGTAAAAACTGAGCATCTTAACAAGCATAGTTGCCAGTTTTTTGCTTTTAATAGCCTACTGAAACCTTTGCTAATTCAAATAATGTAGAGTGTAAGAGATGTGCCCAGCACTGTGCTGATGAGACCATGTTCCCATTTTTATTGCTGGAACATGACTTGGCTTAGAGCTTGAAATGGAAGAAAACTAGCTGATATATTAGAAGCTCATGTGAATGCTGAACAGCTAATTCCAGAAGTCACAGCATTAAATGAAGACTGATTTGCTACTATTCGTTAATTGCTGTCAGAGGCACGTGCATGTCTGCAAATACAAATGCTTGGAGTTTAATGACAGACTCTCATTCTAGTTCAAATGTACATAAATTATACTATTGTATAAGTAGAATCTTCTCAGCTTATCTGTGCTATAAGTCTTTAGTGTGTCAGTAAGATTTCAATGGACAGAAAAAATGTGTTTTATTCCTCCATTTTGTCATATTTGGAAGCAGCAGAATAACTTTCTAGGCATCCTAAAGATATTTCCTTAATAGCAGTGGAGTTGGTTATTTTGGACTTTGAGGTTGCTAAGAAGTAGACTTATTTAAAGGCCTGATGCACAATCCAGTGTCTGCTGGTGTTAGTGAAACTTCTTTCTATTATAGTCCTCAGTGTGGTGTGGGTAGTTGGGTGGCTTTGGGGGTTGTTTTTTTGGGGGGATTGGTTGTGGTTTGGTTTTTTTTTGAATGTGGGTGGTGGTTGTTGTTGTTGGTTTTTTGTTTGTTTGTTTTGTCTTTGGTTGGTTGGTTTTGGGTTTTTTCCCTGATTGGTTCCCTACCATATTGAGCTGGTTGTAGGTGCAAAGTTATGATAGCAAGAGGTCTGCAGGAGTGGCCTCTGTGAGACAAGATCCAGGGCTCTGAAACAGACCTGCAGGACACAGCTGAGCCCATCAGTAAAGCATGTGGTGTCTCTAGGAAGATGTATTTAAGAAAGAGGAAAATGCTGTACAGTGGTTAGGAAGTGTGAGAAAATGCCTCAGCATGTGGATATGCCCTGAATGGGCTCCCCAGTTCATGAAGGACAAGGAACCACTAGAGAGAGTCCAGTGCAGGGCTACAAAGATGATTAGGGGACTGGAGCATCTACCGTATGAGGAAAAGCTGAGAGAGCTGGGTCTGTTCAGCCTGGAGGAACTGTTATGGACTGACTACAACCCCATTCCCCATCCCCTCTGTGCCACTTGGAAGGTTAGGTAGAGGAGATGAGAATGAAGGAGTGATGTTGAGCCTTGGGAGCAAGGAAGGTGGAAGGAAGCTGCTTTAGATCTTGTATTTTTTTCTCACCATCCAGGTCTGTTAACTGGCAATAAATTAAATTGATTTTCCCTCAGTCAAGACTATTTTGCCTGTGATGGCAATTGGTAAGTGATCTCTCCTTCTTCATCTTGACCCACGAGCTTTTAAATTTTATATTCTCCACCAGTCCTGTTAAGAAGCAGGAGTGAGAGAGCAGCTGGGTGGGTGGCAGTCTGCTGAGGTCAACCAACCATAGAAACTGCATGTTGTTAAGATCTTCCTGTGTGAAGTCCTAAAAACTTGTGTCCACCTGTGTAGGCTTTGTGTCCACTTCTCGGAAGTGGCAGATGTTTGTGTTTGCATCCTATGAAGTGCAGACAGTGTACAGAGCTTTTGAAGGCAGAAGTTTTGAAACTGCTGTGCTTCCTAAAGCCCTGGTTAGCAGTGTGACTGGGCTGGGGAGCCTAGTGTGCGACAGGGCTTCCAGAGAGAAGTTTGACACCATGCTAATCTTGGAGCAATTCTTATGGATCCTAATCCAATACACATAAAATTAGTATTGTTAGATGGTGTTTTCAACTGTTATGATTTGGAGCTAGAAAGAGATATGTACTTCTCTGAAAGTATGCTGTATGTGGGTTCACAGAATGACAGCATATTCTGAGTTGGAAGGGACCCATCAGGATCATAGGGACTCCTGTCCCTATGTAGGGCACCCCTAGAATCACACCATGTGCCCAAGATGTTCTGCTCAAATCCAGCCTGGGAGGTACTTTGTTGCAGAACTCGTGTGAGTGGGAAATCGGGCAGAAGAGTGCTGGGCAATGGCTGTTTATGCCTCTAATAAGTATTATATAGTTATGTGCCTTTTTTCATTGGCATAAGAGAGGACTTTTGATTAGAAGTTCCTGATCTCTTTGCAGGTCACAGTATTGTATCCAGGTTTTGTTTTAGCAATGATTTTTCTCTTTTAAGTTTTTTTTTAAAGAACGGTGCCTATTTTTATATTAGATGTCATGCTGTGTCATTTCCTTGTTTTCTGTTCGTAGGTCCTTCAGAATTATTATTTTGTTTCTATTCCAAGAAAAAAGTAAGCAGATTAACCTTTCTCAATCTCTTTTAATCCTCATGCCAGTTCAGGACTGGATTCCCACCCCCCTACCTTCCTGTGGTTAAAAAAACCTGAACTGTCATTTGCTGTGCATGTGTGAATTTGGGGCAATTGCTACTGAAGTAAAGAAAGAAGCTACCTAACCTATCTATGGTTCATTTCCCCATATACTGATATTTCCAAATGGTAATGCTCATACTTAAACAGTTTTGTAAATGACTTTGCATAAAGAGATACCCTAAAAAGTACAATTATATTTTTGCATCTCAGTAATAGCTCCAGAGGACCCATTATGTTCTAATGGGTAAACATTTTGACATTCCTATGTATTTTTCAGATTGTATTTAGGAATTTATTTAAAAATGGATTTTTGATCAGTAGTCTGTAGTGAATTCTCTAGGAGAGTCATTAGTGTGTAAATCTTTACTTTTGTGGTTTAATGATCCTGTGGATGTAACCATTCCAATCTATTAGGTCAGTTTGTCCATGTGTTGGCTCAATAAACTCATGCTGCTTTTGTGTGCAAGAAGTCACCTTTTAAGACTCTTATAATGTATTAATTTTTAAAAGTAATCATGCAGGAGGAAAGAAGTTTAGTTATACGGATGACAAAGTTTAAAATGAAAGCTGTTATTAGTGCTGAAAGTATCTTAAATTAGCAGTCCTATTTCACACATAAAATTATAAAACTGACACTTTTTTCCTCTAATCTAAAAAATGTACTGGGAGCAAATGTATGGTGTATTTGCACTGTAGCAAATCTATATACTTGTTTCCTAACCCCCTAAAAAAGGGATTTATATTGAAAAAACGTACACACCTAACCACACAGATGTGAATTGGAGTGCTATAATACAGCTAATGTCAGAGAGAATTAAGTAAAAGGGGGTGAATTTTTTGAGACTTCTCTTGTAATGAATTACTTTTCCATAAACCAAATGCATTGTTGGGCTTAAGATTTTGTACGTGAGATTATTCAGCAAATCTAAATGGTTGCGCTGTCAATAATGGCAAGGTTTCTGTAATGTTTGTGAAAGCTTAACATAAATTATGTTGTTACAGCATTTATCACAAATGTAATGTATTATTAACAGTTGGCAGAAAAGCATCAAAGTGAGATTCCAGATTGACTCATAAATCAATAACCAGCAAACCAAATGCATGGTAGAAATGCTAGAATAATGACATACCTGTGAGTGTCTGACATGAATTACATTGTGACGCAGCTGTGAAAATGTTACTCAGGTTTTCACATCAGAGCTGTAGGTAAATTCTGCCATAAAAATGTGAGAATGTATCAATGAATCTTCTCTGCTGTCAGGCAGGCATATGCAATGTGTTTTCAGCATTTCAGCATAGTTTTAGTATTTTCCTTTCTAATTTGATATCTTCTAAATATTCTTACAGAGTGAGCTTGCTTTATTTACGCTGGAGCTGTGGAACCTTTTCTGGACTGTTGGACTGCAGGGTTTCCTCTGTGTGTGGTTTAGCATTCTGTAAGTCTGTGATCTCTCCAGGGCATTTTGAAATAAAAGTCTCTCTTTTGGCTAAGGATGTACTTTTATAAAAACCATTTTCAGTGGTGATTTCAGTTTTCTAGAGCAAGCTCTGTATCACTTGAAGGTCTGAGCAGCCAGAATAAGTGTTGCTGTGCTGCGTAGCATTGCTTTGGGATCGAATGCCATTGTTCATGTGTTTTTTTGGCTAAATACTATGTATGTGATATTGGTAATTACTACGTTTTGCAGTGACTGTAAATCTGAGAAGCAGGTAAGTGAATCCATCTCTGCAATAATGATATCCTTTCAGTAAGTTTCAGTGAAATGTATTGTTGCTGTGTTGGTAAGATTTTGATTTACAGTAGGAAGTGTGCTAAATAGAGAAGGAAGCAGAAAATTATGAAACTGTGGCAGACAGATCTGGAATCTGTGTCACCCCTTACATGGCTCAAAAGTCTTAGTGCATTGCTGAGCATTCTTGGCCTCAATATTGCATGTACTTTTGCACTTAACTGAGATCATGTCCTTGCTTTTGGAATGAAGTTTTTATGTGTATGTAACAATATACACACAGGCATATGCATAAGTTAGAGATCAGGCAGTGTTCAGTTAAGAACTCAAATGAATTTGGCTGTGTTGAGAGAAGGAATGTTGCCACGTGGGCTTTTTAACTTGCTTTGATAAGGTATTGTGTCCTGTTACTGTAGCCATGCATTCTAGTCAGTGAGTTATCTTTTGTATGTTTAAAGTCTCTTATGTGTGCTGGGCCTATTCTTACATGACAAGTTGTTGTATTACCTGTTCTTTTAGGCATTTTAGAATGCTTATTGTTTTGCATGGCTCAATTTAAATAGTAGATTTTTTTTAAAAGATCAATTGATGGTTTTAGCCATATTGTGTTGGAAGAATGCAATGTAGAGAATTCTATGCTAGTTGAATGCTGCAAACTCTGGCCTTGAAACCCCACTAAGCATGATGGACATAATGCCAATGCAGAGCTAGAAGGGAGGAAGCTGCTGTCTGCTCTTGAAGAGATGATGGGGGAAGTATAAGGTTGTCTAAATCAGAACATTAAGTAGACAAGCATAACTCTTGATTTCCTTAGTAAGCTGTTCCTTGTAGTACTAACCCAGGCCTATACCTATACCTTTTAGGAATCCTGCAGACCACTGCAAGCCCAGTAATACCAAAATGCCAGGTCTCCTTGGGATAGCAAGGGCACACTGAGTTTTTGTTACTGAGAGTCTGTACAGTACCATGAAGGTGTATGTGCTACCTGTTGCAGTCTACTTTCCAACAGTACAGCAATTTATAACCATCAAATAATGGGAATAATTATTTGCCCCTAATTTTACTATGAACTGAAAGACTTCCTTTCTTTCATCTCCCCTCTCCCCTCCCACTTAATAGTATTCTGGCAAGCTCTATTGCCTTTTTGTTATCTCTGATTCCCTCATTTGTCTTTTTGCTTCTACTTCCTGCCTCCAGCTGTTACTGACTTGCTCTCCTGATAGTGAAGTCCTCCTTTCCCTTCCACTGCTGTCAGAGACACTTCTCTTATAACCTGTGCTTGCTTTGGTAATTCCATTCTGTCTCTTGGTTTTCTTGTGTGCATACTTCAATCTCTTGCTTAACTTGTTCCATAAGATTTTCCTTTCCTTGAGCATTCTTTAATCCTTCCTTTTTCATGCCTACCTGTCCTTGACCTGCCTGTTTCTCTAGCTGTGCCCATTACTCTATCTGAAGTCTAGTACTACTTAGTTTACAGTGTCACCTACTGCATTTCCATGGCATTTCCATCCCAGTGTTCCCCCTGCTTCTGTTGCTGTACCTTGCACTCTACAGAACAGTCTTCTACTAATCTGCTTTGATTAACCTTTTCTGAATGAGAGCTAAGAAGCACCTCTTGTTCATGCAACTCTCTGCCACTTCTGATGCTAGCTCCCTCTCCAGCTGGGACTCCATTTTCTCCTGATCGTTCTCAACTTCTTCCTTAGACTGTATTATTTTGTGGGCTTCATTATATGGTGTACCTGAAGTGAAAGTTTACACATGAAAAATGTAACATAAGAGTGCATATTCTTCAGTACTAAATTGCATTTATATATGCCTCAGTACCTGTTTGTCCCAACTACACTTTGATCTTGCCTTTCAGAGACCTCTTCCTGTGCATTTAGCCATGAATTCAATTTCAACAGGAATGAAACAGCTGCTTAATCTTTCCTGTCAAGTCCTTCCTCCCATTGCTTTTGATGGCTGAAGCAAACATCTCTTCCTGCTACTCATACCATTTTTAGCATTGCTTTCAACAAGAATGTGTTTCTAAGTACTCGTGTTCTGGCTGTATCTGTACTTTGCAGATTCTTTTTAAGATAGACCCCTCTTTCCATCTTTGTATCACCTAATACTCTTCATGGGGATAATTTTATTTTGCATTTTCATTTACTGAAATATCCCTCTCTTGATCTTGGGAAAGATGAAATTTGGTTATACCCATTAGAGATCTTGCAAAAATAATTTTCCTAGGCTTTTTTTTTAGCTGTTACTCTTTCCTTTGCATCTGGCTCTTGCATCCTTCCTTTTGTAAGTTGTTTCTTTTTACTGTGAAGGTTTTGCCAGGTCTCCAGTACTTGTTCTTCATTAAAAGCTTTTCTGCTTCTGAGCTGTATCCAGCACACTGCATCTGCTCTCATAGATTTGAGAAACAAAATAGGAACTACTAAACCAAGATAATTACTAAGAATTGTAATCTCATGATCTTCCCTGTAAGTTCTGCCTTTACAAATCTTCTTTGTGTTGCTTCTGAGAAGTTCAGAATGATGATGCCATTTTTTAAACTGTAAATTGTAGAACTATAAATTTTTAAGGTTGGAAGGGACTGTAAAGATCATCAGGTTCCAACCTCCCTGCTATGAGCCATAAAGATCATCAGGTTCCAACCTCCCTGCTATGAGCCATAAAGATCATCAGGTTCCAACCTCCCTGCTATGAGCCATAAAGATCATCAGGTTCCAACCTCCCTGCTATGAGCCTTAAACACCTCCAGGGCGGGGGGGCATCAACAACCTCCCTAGGCAACCTGTTCCAGCACCTCACTACCCTCATGGTGAAGAATTTCTTCCTGATGTCTAACATAAATCTACCCTTTTTCAGTTAAAACCATTACCCCTTGTCCTATCACTGCCCTCTCTGGTGAAAAGCCCCTCCCCAGTTTTTCTGTAGCCCCTTCAGGTACTGGAAGGCTCCTATAACGTCTCCCCAGAGCCTTCTCTTCTCCAGGCTGAACAGCCCCAACTCTCTCAGCCTGTCTTCATAGCAGAGGTGCTCTAGCCCTTTGATTGTCTTTGTGGCCCTTCTCAGGACCCTCTCCAACAGGTCCACGTCTTTCCTCTGCTGAACTATACACAGTACTCCAGGTGTGGCCTCACCAGAGTAGAGGGGCAGAATCGCCTCCCTGGCCCTGCTGGCCGCACTTCTTTTGATGCAGCCCAGGATGTGGTTGGCACTCTGGGTTCCAATGCACAGTGAGGGCTCATGTTGAGCTTCTCATCTACTACCACCCCAAGTCCTTTTCCTCAGGACTGCCCTCTAGCCATTCTCCCCCCAGCCTGTATTTATGCTGACCCAGGTGCAGGACCTTGCACTTGGCCTTGTTGAACCTCCTGAGGTTGGCATTGGCCCACCTCTCCAGCCTGTCAGGGTCCCTCTGGATGCCCTCCCTTCCCTCTAGTGTGTCAGCTACTCCACACAGCTTGGTATCCTCAGCAAACTTGCTGAGAGTACACTCAATTCTACTGTCCATGTCTCCAAGGAAGATGTTGAACAGCACTGGTCCCAATACTGACCCCTGAGAAATGCTGCTTGTCACCTGCCTCCACTGGGACACTGAACCATTGACCACAACTCTCTGGGTGTGGTCATCCAGCCAATTACTGATGGTCCATATGTCAAATTCATGTCTTGTCGTTTTGGAGACCAGGATGTCATGTGGGACCGTGTCAAACACCTTGCACAAACCCAGGAAGATGATGTCAGTTGCTCTGCCACCATCCACCATCTCTGTAGCCTTGTCATAGAAGGCCACTAAATTGGTCAGGCATGACTTGCCCTTAGTGAAGCCATGTTGGCTGTCACCTATCACCTCCTTATTTTCCATATGCCTTAGCAGATTTTCCAGGAGGATCTGCTCCATGATCTTGCTGGGCATGGAGGTGAGACAGACTGGCCTGTAGTTCCCTGGGTAACTTCCTTTTTCCCCTTTTTAAAAATAGGGGCTATGTTCTCTCTTTTCCAATCAGTGGGAACCTCACCAGACTGCCATGACCTCTCAAATAATATGGTCAGAGGCGTAGCAACTGCATCTGCCATCTCCCTCAGGACCTGTGGATGGACTCCATCATGTCCCATAGACTTGTGCACCTTCAGGATCTTTAGATGGTCACCAACATGTCCTCCTTCATTTTCCCAGACCCTGCTTTTGTCTGCTGTGGTCTTTGTGATGAGGCTGGAGCACTTACCAAAGAAGACTGATGCAAGGAAGTAATTGAAGAACCTCAGCCTTCTCAATATCCTGCATATCTAGGTCTCCTGTTTCCTTCAGGAGAGGGCCTATGTTTTCCTTGCTTATCCTTTTATCTCCAGTGTACCTATAGAAGCTTATCTTATTGCTCTTTAGGTCCTTGGCAAGATTAATTACATCTGGGATTTGGCTCTCCTTACCTGATCCCTAGCTGCTCAGAGAACCTCTCTGTAATTCTCCTGGGTACCTGTCCCAGCTTCCACCCTCTGTATGCTTCCTTCTTAAGTCTGAGCTTTTCTAGGAGCTGCTTGCTCATCCATGCCAGCCTCCTGGAGTTTTTATTTCACTTCCTTGTAGTTGGGATGCAATGCTCTTGGGCCTGGAAAAGGTCAGCCAGCTTTCATGGGCCCCTCTTCCCTCCAGGATGCCCCCTACTCTTTGAGCATGTGTGATGAAATTTTCAAGCATTGTCACTCTAAATGAAGAAGAACTAGTTAACCTATCATACATAAAAGCAATATAATACAGTTGTTGATAAAATAATTTTACATGTTTTGGTGTATAAAAGTAGCTCTTATATTTAGGTAAACTGACCTTGCTTTGTGGAATACTGCCTAGCTTCCTTTTCTGTGCAGGACTGGAAATTAAATCGAGTATCTTGAGTCTGTGTGGGTCAGCTTGTTGGACACAGGGTGATGGACTCTGTTTTTGGGACAGACATGAAAAAACATAGGATGGAGGGAGACTACTAATACCAGTGGATTAACATGCTACACTAAAAGATAATTCCTGCTGCTGTGAATTTTCACTGAAGAGAATAATGGAAATGTTTTGTGGTTTAAAGTACAAGTTACCGTATTGTTGGTATTGACTGTAGCTGGAAGAGCTGCTTAGCCTATGAAACTCCTTCATTTCATAACATTACAGTGAAGAGCCCCTTAGGAAGATAAAACTGTATCAGATCAAGCACGGAACTGGCAGTTTTGATATTGTTAATCTGAACTAGGCTATTACTCCTAAGAGAACATGTTGTGCAATAGTGTTTAAGACTGATCTTTGAAACAAACATTGTACCTAAATTTCCTTAGTGCTGAATGACTGTTAGTCAAAGAAAGAACCCCCCACCTTTTATTAAAAAAAAAAAAACAACAACAAACCCCACACCAAGCAAACAAACAAAAAAACACCTCCGCAAAACAATGGGTTGCATCACTTCTGTGTAAGGCATTAAACC
This sequence comes from Apus apus, assembly GCF_020740795.1. Taxonomy (NCBI): domain Eukaryota; kingdom Metazoa; phylum Chordata; class Aves; order Apodiformes; family Apodidae; genus Apus; species Apus apus. Next base: position 55,426,218 of record NC_067285.1, on the reverse strand, counting down.
AGTTTGTCAGGATACTGTTGCTAAAATTTTCCTTCTCTGAAAGGGATCTGTGCCTGATATGAAGTATAATTTATGCTTCATTATCCTGTTGGATCGGTAATGCAGCCTGGCTGCCAGTTGGGCTCATTTTAGAACAGAACCTTTGTTGAAGTTGCTATTTTGTTTATAATGGAAGTTGTCAGTAGATGGCAGCAGCAATCTCTTCAGATAGTAGCTTTAGGTTACCAGCTAAGCGAACATCTTATGCTAATGATAACTAATCATAAAACACTCTACTGAAGTAATTCACTGAGGGCAGAACTTGCTTTTATTTTTGGCCTAAATAAGGATTTGAAGCTAGGGGCTGTTGATTAACCTCAGTTTAGACTTTTTATGAGCAGGATGATGAGAACAGAGAAGCCAGAGGAGTACATGTACAGCTGGAGTCATGGTGCAGTTGCAAAGTGATTGATGCCAGCTGGCCCAACGAATTAATGAGTAGAGCTTCTTGTACCATCAAAGAAGATCTAGTCTGTGTTTGCTCCACCATATACTCATTAGTGAAAGCTGTATTTAGCGGAACTTAGGAGAGGACCTGCATATACTTATACATATATCAGGGTGCTGCTTTTTAAACTGCATCCCAGGTGATTGTAACTAGCATTTTTTTTTTTCCCCTAGTGCTTGCTTCTACAGTGGCTCTGAAGTTTGAAAGCAGCCTGATGTATGCTGTACTGTCTGCCCCTTTGGGAAGTGAAGCACAAAGGGTTGTTTCATTCTGCCCACACCCTTTCTTTTCTGTCCTGAGCAGGGGTGATCTAAGAGGATGTTCTGTGGCTGCCGAAAAAAGCTTCAGAGAGGGGCTGTTTTCCTCTTCTTGAGGGCCTAAATATAACCCAGCTTCCACGACTTGTTTATGGTAGGCATGAGGGGAGACTTCTTTGTGTTACCTTGATATCAGCATGGGGATGAGCGTGGTAAGGACAAGGTCCTGGTCACACTGGGACCAGAAGGTATTTTTAGGATGGTGGTGGGATGGGGAGGGAAAGAGGAGGTCAGCTGGATAGCTGGGAAGGGTAGCTGTGCTTCTATGGGCTCCTGGCTGTGCCAAGAAGAAAAATGCTGGATTTTATACCCATCTCTCACTCTGAGACTTAATGAGACTTCTTTTTTTCCCTGAATAAGTTGAGTCCCTCTAATTTATATGAGAGGCTGTAGTACTACCCTTGTCTCACATTTGGTTTCTCAGCAGCTACTAATGACCATTAAGGACAAAATTATGCCGCCTTCTTCAGTATCTTCACTAAGTACTACTATTTACTGTTCCTTTTCTTTCTCTGGCCAACCCTGACAACTGTACTGATTGCTCCAAAGTGGTGGGTGATGATAGCAAATTTTAAGCTAAATGTTCTAAAAGTGGTTTTGAGTTTTGTCACATGTACACAATTTGCACTTATCAGTACAGAATTTTATTTAATATTTTCTCACCTGATTAGTGAGGATACTGAGAGCCTATAGCTTTGTTTTTGGTTTTAGGTTTAAGTCTCTTTTGTTGGCATTAGTAAATGTTACCACCTCACTATACACCTGCTGGTTCCTCAGCATCTGTTCCTATAAGACATCTGCCTTTTATGACTTTGTAGTATAACTTTTCCAAGCCACTGGTGAAGGACCTTGTAGAACTTTTAAAAAAAGTTAATGTATGGGACACCAATGTTTCAAGTCTCAGAGGTTCCTGACATGTCACTTGTTCTACAAAACCTGTTAACTCTTTACCTTCCTGTTATTTTTATAACTTTCTTAACTTTCTCTTATATTATTCTGTAGTATAATTTCTACCCTTTTGTCCAGTACAGAGGAGTTTTTCAATAGGAAGATCTGAAATCTACTATTTTGTTCTTGCTTGTAGAAGATGGGTAATACTAATTATAGGCAAGGACTGGCAGGGGTATTAATCATCCTTTATGTTTTTTTAGGCTAAGTTAGTAACTATTTAGGGTAAGTTAATAACTATTAATAACGGAAAATGTTATACAGGTTAATAAAAAAAACTTGCACTAGTTGATACTCAGAGCTTTACTGTAGCTTCTTAGTAGACATTCAGGAGAGGTGAAAGGTGGGGAAAATAATCTGTAGCTGAAGTCATGCATACTCTCCCCCCTTTTTTAAAAAAAACTTTGTAGAAAGAAACAATTGCAGATATAATACATTTAAAAATCATTGCTAGGTTTGGGAGAGTTTTGAATGTGTGGTTTTGTGGTGGGTTTTTTTTTTGTTTTTTATATATATTGAATTAATTGTTCTTAACTCCCAATAAAGGTGTTTTTATTTTTTATCTATCTATTTATCTATCAATGTTGTTGTTCTTAAATCTCAATAAAAATTCCAGGTAATACATTGGTGGGTTTTTGCTCATGTCTGTTTGGTTTGTGTGGTGTGTTTTAATCACAGGCATCTGGCCTTTAGTTTGTTATTGACTTACTCAAGTTCTTAGACTTTGGCTTGTCTTGAGTATTTGAAAAGTCTACCTAATATTGAATACATTTGTAGACTTTTGCCTTTGACCTTTCCTTTCAAGCAATATTTTTAAGGAATAGGACAGCTGTGGAACACAAAAAGAGCTTGAAAGCTTTCCTAATATAAGAACACTGTGAAGTATTCCCATGAGATAAGATAGGCCTCAGCATTGCCAATGATGTCTCCTTTTTATCACAGCCCAATATGCTAGTGCTAATGGATCAATGCTTTAGAGGATGACAATTAATTCTATTTCTGTTAAGTGCATTGCAGATACTACCGTAGCATGGTACCTGAATGATGAGCTCCTGTGTCCTACCAGCACCAAGTGATTTGATTTCATTGGAGTAGGGATTATGGGATGCAGCACTGCTGCTTTGTTGAGCAGATTTAGTGGTGATTACGAAGAATCTGCAGCTGTTCATTCTGTGTCTTTTTTTTTGGTGATGGTAGCTTGTTGTTGTGCCTTAATGTTGAGGTGAAAGGAAAGAAAAATAACTTGCTCCCCAAAAAGAAATTTTAAAAATCTCTCTTCTCTTGAAACACCACCATTTCAAAATCAGTAGATGGAACTGCTTTTAGCTGAGACAGTCTCTGATTTTATGGCTATCTCTCAGGTACACAGGAAGGTTAAACAGACTTAAACTCTAATGGGACATTTTGAGGATTAATGTCAATGTAGTCCAAGGGCATAATAGGATTCAGTAAGAGGACAACATGTTTGGCATTTTAGGATGGATTTTAGAGAAATAAATACTGTATATGAGTGTTTGAGGAGCAAGACATCTTTTATTTTATCAGTGGTCTGGTAAGTGATCAGTATTACTTGGTCAGGATTCTGTCGAAGCTTTGATAGATTCCGCTCTGCTCACCGTTATTTTAAGAGCCGGGTATGGTCATCTGAAGCAACTGAAGTTTATTAACAACCTGATTAGTTCTTTGAGATATATGCAGCAGTAAGGAAATGTAAGTTCTGGGTGTCTTTCTGTGGTGTTCTTTTTGTTTGTTTTGGTTTTGTTTTTTTTTTTAAAGTGAAAATGACTGAAGCAATAGAATAAAATGCAGAGGAAGTACCATTAGGGTTGGTATAGGTTTTCCTGAATGTGTCCATCTTCTTTTTACATGTATTAACCCTGTTTTATTTTCTTCTTTTGGGAAATTGTATACAGGCTTTGAGGAGTTAGGACTTAGGTCTGGAATGCCAGACACATGGCCGCTACCAGAAACCAAGGTATTGGTTAGAATATTTCTGACTTCCTCTGCATTTCTTTTTGATGAGCATGGCAACTTTTGTAAGGCTCGTGGGAAATACCTCTCGGTTCACCAGTCATTCTTTTTTGATTCATTGTATGGACAGACAAGGAGGCAGTGTCTTCTCATTGATCCTGCAAATCTCACTGAACATTTTAAAGACCCATCTTACATTTTAAAAATTGTTTTGAGGTATTGATTCTTGCTGTATTTTATCTTGGATTCTTTCTTTTTGAAGTTACCAGTGATCACAGTATAATTGTGTTAAAAAGGCAGGATCTGAGATCTGTTCTGCTGTTGGCTGGAGTAAGCTGTGCTTCATGTCTTTCTCACAGTTTCAGTTAATTTGCATGTGGAAAAAAAAAAATAAACTCCATTCTGTAAGTTATAGTATTAATGTTTTGAAGTAATTTTGAAGTTGAGAACTGTGCAGAGAAACTAGGACACAAACAGAATTCCTGTGGCGAAAAAATTAACACTGGAACAGTCAGTATTAAAGTGTGTTTTTCTAGCTAGAGGATGTGAACTGAAGGAAAAAGAGTATGTTTTTATATGCATTGCCACTAAAAACTTTTAAAAATTGTTTGAACTACTAAATAATCTAGAGCAGGGAGAATTGTGAGTAGGAAGTGAAAGGATGAGAGGAAACAGCCTTTAGCTTGTGCCAGGGGAGGTTTAGGTTGGATATTAGGGAAAAAAAAAAATCACCAAAAGGGTTATCAGGCTCTGGAACAGGCTGCCCAGGGAAGTGGTAGAGTCACCATCTCTGGAAGTATTTAAAAGACATATAGATGTGGTACTTGGTTTAGTGGTGAACTTGGTAGTGCTGCATTAATGGTTGGACCCAATGATCTTAAAGGTCTTTTCCAACCAACATGGTTCTATGGAGCTATGTATGAGCAAAAGCCTGAAAAATGATGTTGATTTGTCTGTGATGCAACTCAAAGGTCTGTGGGTTTAGCTTTTGTGAACATCAGTGTAACTGGCTTGACGCAGTGGCAGCACAGCTGTAGCAGCACAGCTGTAGCAGCCTGGTCTTGGGCTACCAGGTGTTCACACAGGGACCTGGGCAAGCTAGTGGCCTCATAGTGGAAAACCAGCTGATCCTTCCACCTGGGCTGCCTCGTAGATGTGTCCTGCGTGGCACTGTGAGTTAGTGCTGTGAAAGGTTGCTAGATTATAGAAAAAGAGCCATGGGCTAAGTCATAAGCTGTTGGTAATAATCAGAGGGTTTAAATACCACTGAAGTTTGACCTTTGTAAGGAAGCTTGATAGTCTCTGCTAGAAAATATATGTAGTCTGTGGCCTGGAAAGAACCAATTTTTATTGTAAGTTTTGTCTGGCAGATTTTAAACTAGGAGGAAAATAGAGTTTCTCCCCCTTATCACATCTTCCTAATAAAATGTTAATCTCATCTTCCTAATGAAGTGTAAAGCTTTTCCTTGATTTTGGATTTTTTGGTCCAACCCACATTTCCACCCCCCCCTTCCCTGCCAATCCAAAAATAGTGGACATAGTGACACTAAAATTCATCTTGAAATGACAAGCAATATCCAAATAGTGAAATAGGGTTACAGACCCAGAAATGCAAAAGCTGCAAAGATAAGAGTTTCTCATCCTTCCATGTTATGGAACACATGAACGCCCAGTCCTCTACCCTCCCTGCTCTGACATGAGTTATGTCAGTACAGCTTTCAATGGCTTCTGGAAACTGAAGCTGAGAGAGAAAAGCATCCAGGGCAGGCTTCTACCTCTGGGAATCTGCAGAGAGGTAGGGCTGTGTGCAGTGTGTGGTTCTGTTGTTTGCTATTTGAAACTTTTTTTTTTCCTTCATTTTTGGAGTTCTTGGGGACAGGTGGTAGAGCAAAAATATTGATGCATAATTGTCCTCTGATTTGCTAGCTAGCTGTCTTGGGCAGATTCCCTACATGGCCTAGGCTCCCATGGCTGCAGCCAAAGCTTATGATTGACCTGGTAGCCTCTGATTCAGTCTGGGCAGCACAATTCATATTGCTGTGTTCTGGTGTAACGCTTTGCTTTTGAGTTTCGGCCTGATGCTAATTCACACTTTGCACACTCATAAACTGCTTCACTGTAACTAGTTTTACTTAAAGTTGAGTTACTACTCTTACTATTTTTTAAATTAGTTATATCAATTAATTGATTATATTTTTTTTGCAAACTGCTCAGTTAACTATGCTAACACTAACAGAACTAATAGTTAATTTTCTGTAACTAAAGAATAAAGATTTTCTGTTCTACTAGAGAAAAAGTGGGAGGAAGAAAAAAAATTGAGGCATTATTTGTGAAAGCTGAAGATGTATGCAAAATTGGTTAAGGCATTCCAAAAACTTTAATCAAAACTATTGATTAGCCAACATTGCCAGAAATGGCATAAGGAAACATCTAAAATCTTTGACACGGGTAGCTACCAACCTGTTTGCTTGTTCTGCATGATTATGTACATTGATAACAGTGTTAAGCTTTGGAAAGACTGCATACAAGAATGCTTAAAGATGTGCAGGGCTTGTCTTCCACAACCTGTGTTTTATACAGTCTTGCTTCATTTGATCCATGGAGTTGAGTAAAGCTTTCTGGGTGCAGCAGTGAACACCCAGACTGGGTATTTATCTTGTAGAGGTGCATTTTAATTGCAGGTTTTTTCTGGGAAGAATAAGCCTCTCTACCTTGTGGAAGAATTGATTATGTTCCCCTGTGTCTGCCCCCATCCTGCCCCTGAAAAAAGTGCTGGCAAAAAGGTAGCATGAATTTTCATACCTTGGTCAATAACATGCCCTCAGTTTTTCAGTGGTATAGTAATTTAGTATTCAACCAGGTTGAATGAACATAGAAACCTCTTGCACTTAAAGCAACGTGAGACCAGCAAGAAGACCGTTATGAACAGGAATGTACTGTTTGCCTTTTTAAATTTAATTTTATTCATGGAGACAGACTTTTCACTGTCTGGCTTCTCCCTCGCTCCCAGTCCATAGCAGATGCAAATATCTTCTGTCCACATCTGCAAAACATTTACGCTTTTAGCTTCTATATCACTATTTTTCTATTTGAAAATTTAGTTGAGTCTGCTGTTGGAGGAGAAATGTTTTCAGTTTCTTTCCCCTTGGTGCTGGAAATAAGTTGCATATGTGTCTGACATGCTAATGCTAATAATTTTGTCATCTTCCAAACTTGAATCTGGGAATACTCGGCAGAGTGGTTTCTTTAGCTGTCACTTTTAAATAACGGGGAATCCAAATCTTCTTTGCATACATGCAAGCTAATTTGAAATTTTCAGCCCCATTCAACAGTATTCTACACCATTCTCTTGAATGGAGGAATAATAATTTAATTCTTTTTTAAAATATATATTTGAGTACATTTTCTAACTATAGGAAGTAGATAAAGCAGATAGTAAAAGGAGATAGTAGAGGATGATGTGGAACTATAATAATTTGTTACTTGATTTTGAAATTGCTTACTCTGTTGTTTGTTGTTTTTTTTTTATATGCTTTATTCCCCACCTTCCTTTTAGAAAGTGTTCCTCTTTGGGTGTAAAGCTCAAAGCTGAGAGGATCTTTATATCATTCCACTACTCGGCTGTATTCTTAAACCAGGCATTTGTAGTAGTGCATTTTAAAACATTGGTCCCTGTTCACTGTATAGAAAAAAAAAGTAACCTGAAATCAAGGTTTTAACCTCTTATGAAGCAAGCAGCATGATTTGTATGTAGTCATTACAAGGTAAAATGAGTTATCAACAGTAGTGAGCTTAGGTATTACAGAAATTCTGATTAAGGAAACAAGACCTGTGTTTCAGTCGTCTTCTAGTAGATGTTTTCAGGTCTTACTTCATCTCTCCCTACTTATGAATCAGGAATGCTATAGGCTATAATGGGTTTAGAGCTTTATGTACCTCCATTGTCTCCCTGCCTCATGGAAGAAGCCACTAAAGACAAGGCAGTTTTGCACCCAGTTCTGCATTTCACCCTCTGAGGTTATTTTTCTTACCTGTGCCCTTCTTGCTGCTTGTCAACATAGAGTTCCAATCCCTGAAAGAAGGTTGGAGGTTTCTTCCTGGTGCCAGATGCTACCTAAGTTGTGACAGCTGTCATCTGGGACAGTCCTGAAGATTTATGCTGGAATTTCCCAACAACATCTAAATTCTTTTCTGGTGAAATGATGGAATCTTGCTAATGACAGCTAAACGTCTCTAAATTTGACCTTCTTACACCTCTTCCAATTTCTATAGGAGAACAAAAATGTTGCTGTCTGCTTTTACAAGATACTAAAATTTTGCGTATTTAAAGATAAATACATATTCTGTTCATGTTCAAAGCGATGACATTTTAGAGATGTGCAGCTGAAAGAAAAAAAAAGGCCTGGCAGTCTGTATGTGGTCTTTCTTAGTTGCTTCAAGTTTGCCCTAAATTGAATTGTCAAATATTTATTGATTTTTTTTTTTAAGAAATAAACACCAGGTGTTTTTCTTCCTTCTTAGAACAATCACTGAAATACATGTAACAGCTTGAAATACCACCTCAGTGAAGTATTGTTCTAAAATGTTGTTAGCTGCTTCTCCTTTCTTTCCAGTCATGCAGGAGTTCCAAAACTGTAACAGTTTGAATGTTGTACTTGTACAGGAATATATCTTTTCCTACCCAAAGTGAATAGAAGACTAGTGAAGGAAACCAGCTCTTGCCTGCAAAGTAATATTGTTGTGGCTTGTAAAATAAGGAAGTGGAATATCTGAAACTGCAGCTTTCATTTTGATGTATTGCTGACTGTTATGCCTTTCAGAATTATAGAAGGCATACTTAAGTATGAATTGGAGAATAATGTCTAGGGAAAAAATGATACTTCTTGGCAGTGGTTTAAAATAAACTTTAGAAATGCTCAGAGTCAGGTGTTCCCATTTGGATTAATTTCCTTGTATTACTAAATCCCCAGTATTCTGTGTTGTGAATGACCTTTTCTATTTCAAATTAAAAAAAGACAACAAACAACAAAGCAACAGACTGAAATTAGAGAGACAAGGCTTTTTTTCCCTTTGCCTCCCTGAAATAGGAACATTCTAGTCCAATATGTAAGCAAACATTTTAAAATAGGAAAGGGTAGCATTTTAGAGTTAGATGTTAGATAAAACTGGAGTAAACACGGAATTTTCAATTAATTGGTAACAGGAAGAAAATAAATGGAAAGAATTTTTTGTGTGTCACTGGATCCGAGGGGGAAGAGATCGGCTCCTTCTTCTGTTTCCTCTCCTCAAGAAGCTGCAGAGGACAATGAGGACCCCCTCAACCTCCTTTTCCCCAAGCTAGACAAATGTGAAGCCCTCAGCGGCTTCTCAGAGTATTTTCCTTCCAGCTCTTCACCGGCTTTGTTGCCTGAATGCATTCAAGGACCTTCACATCCTTAAATTGTCAGGTCCAGCCCTGCACCCAGTACTTGAGTTGAGGCTGCCTCACTGAATAATCCACTCTTTTTGACTGGCTGGTTATGCTGTTTGATTTACCCCAGGATGTGGGTTGCCCTCTTGGCTGCCAGAGCACTGCTGACTCCTATTGACCCTGCTGCCAACCAGCATCCCCAGGTCCCTTTCTGCTGGGTAGCTCTCCAGCCACTCCTCTCACTGGTGCCCAGTGTTACTCTGTCCTATGTGCAGAATCCACCATTTGGACTTGTTAAATTTCATTCTATTCGTCACAGGCCACTGCTTCAATCCATCTAGAACCCTCTACAAGGCATCTTCTCCCTCAAGAGAGTCAACAGCACCTCCCACTTTGGTATCACCAGCAAACTTGCTAATGGTGCATTCAACTCCTGCATCCAGATGGTTGCTAAATGGTCTGTGTTGATATGAACTGCCCCTAAAATTTAACCCTGAGGAGCACTGCTGGTGACCAACCTCCAGGCAGATATAGTCTGCAATCCTTTGAGCCTTTCAGCCAGTTCTTCACCCCAGTACACTGTGAACTCACTCATTTTGAAAATTCCCTTAACTGGTAAAATCCTCAGATGCTCAAAGTAGGTGGAGTGAGACTCAAAAGTCCATATGTGTAAGGATGATGATTTTTTTTCTGTAGTAACTGGAAATTCTTTCAAAAACTATCCTTTGATCCACTGAACATGAAATGTATCTTAAAAAAAAGTATATGAATTTTTAGTGCTTATTTAAATATTTTTAAATTTGATAATAGTGACTGTTTTGGTTGACTATTTTATGAAAAAATATATTCTAATTAAAGTTCTTATAGGTTAAGCAAGCTTTGATTTTTCCCAGTTACCTTCTGTTTAACTTAGAATCATAGAACGGAATCATAGCATTATAGAACTTCCCAATGAGCAAATGTTTGTGTTTCAGCAAAGCTCTGGAAAGAGTCCAGCGCAGAGCTACTAAGATGATTAAGGGAGTGGAACATCTCCCTTATGAGGAAAGGTTGAGGGAGCTGGGTCTCTTTAGCTTGGAGAAGAGGAGGCTGAGGGGTGACCTCATCAATGTTTACAAATATGTAAGGGGTGAGTGTCAGGGAGATGGAGTTAGGCTCTTCTCAGTGATGACCAGTGATAGGACAAGGGGTAATGGGTGTAAATTGGAGCATAGGAGGTTCAAGGTGAATATCCGAAAACATTTTTTTACTGTAAGAGTGACAGAGCACTGGAACAGGCTGCCCAGGGAGGTTGTGGAGTCTCCTTCACTGGAGACATTCAAAACCCACCTGGATGCGTTCCTATGTGATGTGCTCTAGGTGACCCTGCTCTGGCAGGGGCGGTTGGACTAGATGATCTTTCGAGGTCCCTTCCAACCCCTAGGATTCTATGATTCTATGATTCTCTCCGTAGACATAACTTAGGCATCTTCATCTTGAAATAAGTGTCAATATACCTTTTTTCTTTGAAAGTTTTAAAAGGAATAGTATATGTTGGTGTCATTCTCTCAAATTATAGCACTGAATCATAACCAAGTTCAGCAAATGTAGTCCATGAACTTTATGATTAAATTCATTTTAAATAGTGCATGGTGCCAAAAAGAATACTTCTCTGTGTTGTTACAGCTGTCTGTATCACATGATTCAGACTATTTTATCTTTTTTCCTTTTTGGTGACATTAGATTTTGTGGTTGAGATGTACATTCATGTCTAGTTTGCTTGTAGTCTTACTTGAGATTAAAGTTTTGTAATACAGTCCACCTTGTTTTTTTTAGTCAAAATTCTATACCAAAGAAAAATCTATTTATTAATAACTTGATGTCAGCAATATGTCCGGTTACAGTTTGTGTGTAATGTTGTAGTTGTCTACCAATAACAGAGGCTAAAATAACTGAGAGGCAGATAAGGTATAAGGCTCTTCAAACCATTCCTGTATGTCATTCACTTTGACTTCACTGAGGGTACTGTGGGCTTAAGGGCTTTAGGGTTATACCATTAGTGTATGAAACACTGGAAATGAGATAATTAATATTTAAATTCAACATTGCTGCGTAAGTTTAACATTGATTGCTTGGATGAGATGTGTACACACTGTATGCAAGCTAATTATGTTAAATATCCTCTCCAGAGTCCAAAAATGTCCAAATAGTACAAAGCATGTTAAAGTTAGAACATGAACTAACTAGCTGAAAGACAGTTTTCCAAATTGTTAATGCACTTGTTTTCAGATGTCATAAAACTGATGAAATAAAGGAACTGAGGTAATTTTGTCAAGGATAAGATGAAATAATAAAGCAGTGGAAAACAGAAAATAAAGCATGTGCTGAATATATTTATAAAGATGAAAAATATGTCCTGAACAGAAAAATAAAATTCAGTGTTCTTTATTAAATGGAGTGTGTCATGGATAAATGTGCAAGGTGGTTAATGAAAATAATCGGAAAAGAACATGAATATTGAAATGATTTAAAAATACCTTTTTTTTTTTTGGTCTTAAGATAGGAACCTGGTATCTTTGGCTGGATAGGTTAGGAACATCTCAGAGGACTATTTAGAAATTCTCAGAACAAGTTTTTAGGCTTATTAATGACATTGGCAGTAAATTCTGTGCTTTGGGTTTTTTTGTTTTTATTTTTTCTTTCCTTTTTTCTTTTCCTTAGGGGAAAACTTATTTATGAAAAGCACTGAAAATCCTACTGTATGACCTCATTAGGTTGAAAAAAGGTCTTTTGTTGTAGAAATCCTTTTCATAGGATAATATGGAGACAGTATCTGTTGCAGTAGAAGCAGTTGATACGAAAATGTTCCTTCAGTGGCTGAGGTTTCTGAATGGGAGATGAATACACTGTTAAATTATGCTCCAGCAATCCTGACTGCTGGGTATCTTAGAAAATGTGTTGGGTAGGAACATGGATGGAGTAGTGTTGGTTGATGTAAAACGCAGAGTAAGGGTATCAGTAATTTCAGTAAAGAATGACACCTAGAGAAACAGCAACTTTAAAGGTGACGAATAAAAAAAGATCTAAATCCTTTTTATGGGTTCTTTTCATGCTCAGTTGGAATCTGAATATAAGTGGCATTATGTCCTAAAGGGTGCTTTTTCAAGGTGTACAGAATGTGCTTTACCTACCGTGGTTCTTTTCCTTTACCATACAAGGCAGCCTGCTGTCTCCTGTAATAGCATTGCCCTCTGCACACTGACTGTTCTCAGTAGGAGCAAGTGACCTTTTGTTCTTAAAGAACTGCAGAAATTGCTGTTGAGTTGGGTCTGATTTGGTGAGTAGGTCATACTCTCTGCACCAACTTGATCTTCCTGCCCAGAATTTGATGGTCAGACCTTAAGAGCAATGTCTGCTGTAATTAATTCTTCCTTGTAGCATTCCTTTAGGTCGCTCTAAAAAAATAATAGTAAGTGTGTAATTCTGGCAGATATTGTATATTGTTGTGTCTCAGTTTCTTTCTGAGAGCTGGAAATGCATTTTGCTTTGTGTGGGCTCACTTTCATTAAATGGAGTGAGAAGTGATGCTTGTGAAACGTCACAGTTCCAGACTCCTGCGTCTAAGGTGCTAATCCTGGAGAGCTCATAAGGGAAGATCCATTCTGTGTGGTAATCACTTGACCATTTTTGCAATGTTGGACTGATAGTACTTTTTATTAGATGCCAGGGTTGTTTGTTTCCTGAACACTTCAAAGTGGATTTTTCTACCCTGGTATATAAGTTATTTGGCCTCTTCCTTTTTGTGAAATAGTTGCAGGGATATTATCTGTTTCAGCTGTTCTTCTAATCTGGTTACTGCATCTGAGATTGGACATACATGAGTTTAGTCAGGTCTTTTTGTTTCTTCCATTTTCATTCTTAATTTCTCTGATGGCTTTCCCTCCCTATTACTTTAGGGAGAGGTTCTTCTTTCTTCCAGTTTTGTGTGAAATCTCCTGTTCTCCATCTGCCTTCTAGTTTTATTTTCACTTTTGGTTCATTATTTTTTTTCTTCCAATTTTATCTAGTTTCTCTAGTTTTCTTTCAACACCCTTTTCTGCATTAGCTATATTTTATTATCATTTTGTCATGGCATTTTTTCTTCTATGCAATCCATGTATCAGATGCCGCACATTTTCAGTGTTACTAGGCATATCAAAGTTATGATGCAATTTTTAAGAAGCCATTAAACTTGACATTTTGTGACTCTTACTATTGTGTGTTCCAATAATTATCCCTAATTATTAATCAAGACTAGTAACTAATATAATGAACTAATTCTTTGCCACATTATGAAAGGAAATGACTATTTACTTTGTGTGTGGAATATCTTAAGTATGTTGAAGGATTTTTTTAAGTATAGAAAACACTAATACAGTTCAGTTTACAAACTGATTGCTTTTTCTATCTACTGATAACTTGGGTTATTAAAGATATGGAATGATTTCAACACACACTTATTCACCATGCAGTAAGAAATACTGTGCATCCTTAAATTTTAACAATCTAATCCAAATTTAACACACATTTACCCTTTTGAGCCTAATTATTTTCTAGTAAACCAGGTAAATCAGTATCCTATCTTATAGTACCAACCAGTTTTCACCTCTAAGTAGGTGAGGGGAAATTCTTCACTGTTTCTTAAGTAAATAAAATTGATTTGATTTCTCAAATCAATTATTAATGATGTGGAATTGAAGATATATTGGGCTACAGCTGCAAGACTGCTGTGTTTTCTCTTAATGCTAAAATAATGCAAATTGTTCATGTATAATCCTATGTGTGCTGGCATCTTGCTGCTAGAACTTGCTGTGAGTTGTGTTGACCTAGTGACAGAAAGCTCTTGAGTTTCCTTCACTTTAAACACCGGGTATGGAATTAAATCTGCACTTCTTAGTAACAATTGAGAAGCTGATGGACCTCAAATTCAGTAGATTCCTAAATTTAACTTTCAATTAAGGAAGCTTTCAAAAACTTAAATCTATTGCAACTTCAAAACAAATTATAGCATGTTTGAAAATTCTGCAGATATTAGCCACAAGTTTTGAGGTGCTGAAGTTTGTTTGTCTGCTACTGTGCTAAATTGCTTTACTTCTATAGAGGCTGGGTGACAACCATGGAAGAGGGCTCTAATTATCCTTTGTGTATGACCTGAAGGCAAGTCTGCAGAGGGAAAGTGTGGGGATTTTCCTCACCCAACCCTGACTCCTTGAACCCAACACTTAAAGATATATGTAGCATCAGGCTTGCCTGTCCTACTCAATTAGTCCTAGAACTTAAAGTTTGAGACCTGTTATCTAAAATATCTTTTTGGGCTGAGACTAAGCCTAGCAGGCAGTGAAGCAGGAGTATTATTTGGCTTTTGCTGTCTGGAAGAAAGGCAAATGTTTGCTTTGAGTACATCCCTCAAGCTGGATCGAGTTGGTTGCCTGAAGCTTTCTGGGGGTGGGCCAGGGTGTAATGTTTGCAGGGCAGGCAGGAGGCCTCTGCTGCACCAGCCCTCCTGGTACTTGGAAGAGGTGCCTTATTCTCCCTCTGGAGCCCTGACCTGTTTCCTTGGATTAGGAAGCCTATGAAATAGCAATCTCTTAGTTACATGAAGGCTCTGTGTTGACCTGTTTTTTCAAAGATGATGCTGAGACTAACTTCTCCCCCTCTCCAGAGCTTATGCCTCTGCTGAAGCGTGAGTTTTCTTGTCTTGATCAGTTCTCTTTTAGTACACTTTGAAAGAAATACAGTAATGTTTTCTTTATTTTCAGCAAAACATGAGTACTGTGATGCAAATCAGCTGTTATGTAAATACCTATGAAAATAATAAATTAGTTAAAAACCCTTCCAATTCCTCACAAAAATGTGGACCATAGTAATAAATAGATTTGTTTTGTGTGTTTAAATAATACCTTTGGTGCAGTGAATGGGAATTTCAATGCAAAATAAATATAAAGTAAGAGAAGGAAGGTGCTCCAGGACTGTGGGTTATCAATGCTGTACTCTTGTCAGGCAATATGTAGTCAAGGGTGGCTGGGAAGGTAATAAGTTGTAGATTTCCCAGATGAGATATATATTGCAGAAGAAACTCCAGGAAAAGCAAAACCAAAACAATTCCACCCAACAACTCTGATACTAGGAATTGTGTACAAATGTAATGAATAAACGTTGTTGCATGCCTGTTGTCCAACTTCCCCTTCTGTTTGCGGGTGTTTTTGTTTTTCAAAGTTCTCTTTCTGTGTTTTGCCTTTGATCCCCATCTAGGATGGAAGCATTCATTGTTTCCAATATGGAAAATTTGACAACCGCTTTAAATAATAATTTTGTAGCTCTAGGTCTTCTCAGCTGTACTTACTTCTGGTTTTGCTGGCTAATTTAATGTACCAAGTAATTCAGTGATCTTTTGTGGAAAACAAAAGTCAAGTAGATGTTTGTATGTAACTTTGTTACTGCTAAATAAAACAATCTTTAGCTGTTAGTACGCAGGTTATAAATGTATAGATGTGAAAGAATATAAAGATGGACGAAAAACCCAATAAAGAAAAAATGCTGTTGTTTATGAACACAGGAAAAGCTCCTTACTTGGGAAAAAAAAAAAAAAAAGGAATGGCAAACTGCTTCTATTTAGTGTATTCCATATAGAAAAATAATAGTGAACAATTAAAGCAAAAGGTCGACTCCTGGATTGCCATCAGTATTTTGTGCAGTTGGTGTGTTGAACAGCAGGTTTAGCGCAAATACGTTGCTATGACGGGTGGGGTTTTTCCTGAAGGTCAGCTGCTATACCAGGAGAAAATTGCTCGCTCAGTCAGGTGGTGCTTACTACTAGTAGTATTTTTAACAAATGGTTTTATTTAATTTGCTGTGGTTTATAACAAATTCTTCTAATATCTTGAGCTTTATTAGTTTTGCTTCTAGCTTTATTATTTTGTAGACTTAACAGTAAAAGAATGATGCCCTTAGTCTTGTTTCTTTTAGCATCATCATCCAAAAGGCTTAAATGCTCCAAGTGTCAGGGGACAAAAAGGCAGCTGAACCTTGACTGGTTTTAAATTAGTTCAATTTGGCTTCAGCCAGCAGATCTGCATCTGTTAATGCCCTATGAGGCTCTGGCATAATAGGCAAAGGCTACTGGTGGTGTAGTTGTTATGTATACAGTCTTCACAGACTGACAGGGAAGTACACAGGCCTTCTCTCTCACTCATTTTAGCTCATATTCTCTTGACAGCTTCCCCAGCTTTCCTCTTTAAAATTTGTCATTTACATGTGTTTCTAATGGCAATTGTGTGTGTGTGTGGGGGGGGGGAGACAGGGGAGAAAAAAATTGAATTAACCTGGTGGTGATGGAGGTGGGTGAGGTTGTTTTTGAGCTGATAGTCTCAAGGTTTAGTATACAAGTGTTTCATACAGGACAGAAGTGGGAATGAACATAGCTTTTTATCCTTGTTTGTAGTATCTTTAGTATCATGCACAAGTCAAACTAACCTTATAATTTAGCACAGTCTCTGTTCTGCTGTGTTGTAACTTGTAATTAAGTCCCAAAGAGCTGCTGTAGATCTGCCCTGTCTTAAGACTGTAGTGTTGTTCCACTCTGCTCTATTGCACGGAACTACACCTGCAAAGAAGCAGGATGAAAACATGGAAAATCTGTAGATATCTAACACTGTGTCTTATATCTTCATCTAATACTTCTTAATAGAAGCAAATTTATATGCGTTTAGTCTTAATGATAACTGGCTTTAGGAATGGAAAAATTAGTGTTAAATGTCTCCAAAATCTGAAAGAAGGAATTTGGAATTTTTTCTTGGAACTCAGTCATTTTGTTTTGAGAAATCTGTGTTCTAAAGTGAAACAGTGTTTTGGGTATATGCTACTCTGGATGAGGTTTCTGTGTTCTGCTGCAAGTAGCACAGTAAATTTGTGCTCTAAACAGCATGCTGATTACATTAGAGAGAAGCATTATCTTTGCTCTAAGTGATTTGAGATTATTTTCCCTACATCAGCTAGTCCAGGAGGTTCTGGCAGCCTGCAGCAGACTGCTTTCCCTCTAAGTGCTACATGGTTGCCTGAACAAATAAATGCAGCATCTCAATGTGTTGCTTTTTCAAGTCAGATAATTGAGTTATGTACGTATGTGTGCAAATGCACGTGTGTGTGTGTGTCAATGAGGACATGAGGGAAGCAGGGGTGAACACTTGAGAAGGCATCACAAACCGCACATTCAAACTTCTAAAATTCTTGTGAGCGAATCATCTTGCTCCAGGAGAACAACACATGGTGCACAATGCATAGCAAAAGGGTGTTTCTGTTCTCTCTAGGTGTGTGAGGAATGCCACACTGTTCCCTATCTACTGTTTTCTGTCTGAGTGACAGAACTGGGGTCTGGCATGTGATCTCAAAAGGGTGGTTGCAAAGCATGTTAGCCCAGCATGTATCTTACCCTACACCAGCCAGTGTTCTACTGTTTTTCAAAACATCTGAAAAGTTATTTACTTTTTTTTCTTTACTCCAAGTTCATAAATGGCTTAAAATAATCTGATTAAGGTCAAAATTGCTGATGGGTGCTATAGCTGTGAGGATTTTTTCACTCCAGTATGAATTTTTTAAGTTTATTTTGTTTACACATTCTTCAAGTGCTGTGCAGTTAAACAAGTCATTGTAGTTTCCAGGGCATTGTGAAATAGGGGATTCTGTTGTCTGCTGAGGCTTCTAAAATCATGATGATGAGTACTGCTTAGAGACAGTTTTTTAAAAAAATCTTTTTGTAATTGACTGAGAGCAGAGTAGGGATTTAATTTTTTTTAATTAAAGCACTTTTTTTTGTCCTACTGCTTGGTGAACCCTCATAGTTTATTGGCAAAGTTAATTACTTTCGTGCTAATAGTTATCCTGCCTCTTTATCCTTCTTGGTTTGGGCACTTAAATGAAGTTCTCAAATTTATGCTGTTAAGTGTACATTTTAGGATGAATATTTTCCCCTGTAAGCTATCTGAAGTATTTATCTAAGCAAAAAATCTAAATGCTCTGGGCCATGCTGTTAAAGTAATTGTTTATTTCTTGAAATAATATGTAGTTCTTACTATACTTTGACTACCGATAGAGCGCACTTTGGTTCTAGCTGTATCACAGCAGCAGTATCTCCCTTGCACTAAAGAAAATTCTTCTGGTTATAAAGTTCTCTTGTCCTAAAAAAACCCTACTGAATCAGCCTTTCCTCCTTCAGGTAAATGAGATCATGTACTGGGAAGTGAGGGAGGGGTTTGTCAAGGGTGGGGCTTTGCTTGGGTATGTCTCTCTCCCACCAACCTTCTGCCCTTTTTTAAATAGCAGCATTTAACTTGTTGTGGAGCTGAGTGGCTCAGCTCAAGAAGATGCTACCAGCTGTACACACCTGAGCAATGAGAAGTATGGTTTGCCTTGTGTTTTTCTATGCCTTCATGCCCAAATACTTTCTGTGCTACACTGACGTGATACCAAAGTAACTTGTATGATGATGAAGCTAATGAGTTTCACTTTAAAATGCATGTATTTCACTTTGGAAATGCATGTATGTAAGTTTGTAATGTCATGTATTTTTCTGTAATGTTCACTGGATTGTATAATGGACAAGTATTAGGCAAGAATTTGTTGGTAGCTAGGTTGTTTTGAAGCTGGGCTGATTTTACCTGCAGCGATATTTTTTAATTTTTCTGCTTCTTTTTCTTCTACTGGAGACTATCTAGTTTAGAATTAAAGGAAGACTTTTAAAATGACTAAATGAAAATGGAAAAATTGCCCAGGTGGTGTAGTTGCCCAGGCACAGATTAGGTATCTCAATCTGTTCCTGGGTGGGATTATTCTCTAAACTTTCAGATAATACCAGAATATTAAAAGAGGGGTGGTCTACTTTCGTTCTTCATGGTTGACTGCTCTGTGTGCAAGCAGGCTTGTTTTCTTCAGGAGACTTTAAAGGGGTATTGAATAATTACATATGTGGCCTTTGCATGTGGAAAATTGATGGATGCATTTAAAAAAGAAATGGAGACCAGTCTCTTGGTAGTTACAGATTCAGCTAGGATGCAATAAGATATTTTTTTCCTTGTAAAGAGATAATAGAAATAATGTAGCTAGTGTTAGGAATCAGCTCTCCACATGATTTGGCTGTCTGAATTCATAAGAATATTGCTATGCTAATAGACCTACACTGTAGTGAGGAAAGATGGTTTCTAATGGCTTTGACAATAGCTGGGAAATCACCCCTGGAAATCTACATATATAAATCAAATAATAAACTGGCACACAGAAATGAGTTGCTGATCCCAGGGCCATTTCTTTCAGATTTAATAATAAACCAGCAAAACCTGGTACAGTGAAAAGGCTTCAGTGTGTGCCCCAATATAATAGGAGTCTTTCCTTCCCACCCCCAGTCCTCTGCTCTCTCTCTGGCAATCCTTTTGTGGGTAAGTAAGACTAATAATTCTAAATGTAATGAAAATGTGCAGTAGCCTAACTTTTGTGGTAAGTTCCAACCAAGTCACCAATATATGCAGTAATTAGGAACGTTTTTGTTGTCTGCTATGTGCTTAATGTTTTTAATTAAGTCCCCAAAATCCACCAAATATCTCCTTCTTCTGTTCCTCTAATTAAGCATCTGCCAAAGTGAGCGACTAAAGAATTTTAGTAGAATGAAAGCTTTATTCTAGTAGAAAAAACGCCATGCTTCAAAATTACTTGTCAAATGGTCGTATGAATTGCACTTTGTACTGAGTTTGGGCCACAGAAGAATACAGGGTTTTTTCCTTTGTTTTAAAATAGTGCAAACTACAGTTTATCTTAAATTGCACCATAAGTTTTGCTTTCAAGGGCAGACTGCTGATCTGCCTTGCATTTGGCAATACTGCTTTCATTGACTGACAAGTCTCTCAAATCCAAAACTGTAACTACAAAAATTTGTATTTCTCTATTTTCCATGTAAACATAGTATGTGGTGCTCTGAGCTTTGAATAAGACTTTGTCCAAGCTGAAAAAGTAGGGAAACAGCTATTTGAGCAGATCTGGAGCTAGATTGAGCAGAGCAAGGAATCACTTGCATTTTCTGATTATGTTCATTGTTTAGGAAATGTCCTAAACATCTGCAGCTGGGAGATGTTCTTTTTTCATCCAAGATTATACACACTGGCATGTTCTATAGTTCTCTTTCCTTCCAGTATCATCACCCTGGATGTTTTGTTTGTATAACTGCAATTGTTGCTTGTCAGGTGAGGAACTTGGACTTTCTCCTAATCTCTGAGTAATTTGGCCAGGAGTGCAAACTCTGCAGGCTATCTTCATATCATGTATATTTATATTATTTTCTTGCAGAATCATTATCAGAATTGATGTGGTACTTAGTTTATTGAGTCTTATTACTTAGGATAGGGTTGGTCTTGAAACTAGCAAATGGAAACCTTAATTGCTCAAAACAATTAAAAATTTATTTAAGAAGTTTATATGAAGTTTTAGTTTATATTAAAACTTTACATATTTAAGAGGAACAATTTGAAGGGTAATATTCTTTTTTTTCAGCATGTGCAGGGTTGGTGCCTCACGAGCAAAGACTGTTTCTGGAAGAAGGAAGGGTAGGCATTGCTTGGAGACAACCTGTAGGTGGAAGTGATTTTTTTTAATTTTTCTCCTCTTTATGGAAGGGAAGTGTAAAAGATGGTTTTATACATTCAGCAACACTGAGCCTTAAGGGGACTCAAAGTGAAATAAATTAGCTTTGGTTCATTTTGTATGACTTCTGTGAATATGAACATAATTTTTCACTATATGCAGTCCCGAAATATTTTTCCCTCTTGTCTTTATTAGTAGCCTTCCAAAATAGGAACTGTTACAGTAACTCTGTTTACTTTTCCAGACCTGGGTCAGAGAAGTGTTCTCATGTATCTTGTGAAGAACTGTGACTGACATAGATTTTTCTTTTCTAAATTATTAATTCCTCAAAGTTAGTTTGTGTGTGTACTACTTCCATTTTTAATAAAGGATTTCCTTGTGTATAAAATACTGTGTTTCTTTGGAACTGTTAGTGGAGAGTTCAAATGAGTGAATCCAGAATAAGGAAGCTTTGACTGCTTCCTTATCAGCCTTAAAAATGTTGATACGTTTATCAATCATAGTGGTAAGAGCTGAAACTGTCCTGTTATCTTTGTTTAGATGTCACTTCACGTACATACCCCACTGATAGTCTTGGAGCTGAAAAGAACAGACTAGATGCTGCTTTCGGTGTTGTTTTTCACAAAACAAGATTTAGTGTCAAGATAAAACGTAGAGCATTTCTAACCCGTCTTGTGGTTTACCCTGTAAAAAGTTTGTGAGACTGAGGCTTCTCACAAGCCCCAGTAGAAGAAACTGTATTTAATTTTTTAACTTTCTGGATGTGCAGCTATTGTACATCCAAGTTAGAGACCTGAAACAGTTTTGAGTCTCAAACAGTCTACATGTGGGTTGCTACTGAGACCAGGAACTATCAAAACCCTTTTGATTGTACTCAAGCGTCTCTAGTACAATTTCAACACTGGTGACATATTGGATTGTTGTAATAGACTGTGGGGTTTTTACTATATTTATTTTAAATTATTATAATTGTTTTAAGTCAGTGTAGCACATAATGATTTTGAAGTCAGACAGTATATGGAGATGCTTACCGAAAGTTAGTCTCTGTTTTCCACCTTTGTTGGCTAAAGAAATATGTAGTTGCCTGATATATCTTGAGGATTGCTTTTGGGAATCTAAATGTGACTGTCTGTGATCTTAACATTATGTCCCTGATGCCAGACACCGATACTGGCTATTTCAGCTTTTCTGTGACCCAGTTTTGTGCAAAACTCAAAAATCATGTGGAAATGAAAGAAAAGGAATGGAAATTAGAATTGCTATACAGAAGAGAGCAAAACATCAAGTATTTGATAGTGCCAAATTTCCTGTTATTTAAAAACTACAAAAGAAACCCCAAAAAACTCCTGAAAAACACATTCTAGATGACCAAGACTGTTACTAAAGAATGGTTCTGTAGTCTGTAAAGCTACATTTCTGTTATGAAAGTGTTATTCCCAAAACCAATCTTACAAAATACAAGTAGAAATAAGAGCTTCAACTTTCTGAGAGCTTTGAAAGACGGAGAGAGACAGTCACTGCTTTTGAGAAACTTCATTCATCAAACACAGCAGGAATATAACACTCCAAAGGAGATAGAATATCATGCTCCAAATGAGATAAGATATTTAAATTATTTAATGGTGGAATAATGTCAAATTGTTCATAGCCTTTTTATATCATTAGTAGTTTTAAGGATTTCACTGTTTGAATTCATTTCAGCTTTTTAGGCCTTCCAGTACATGGATGAGGCCTATAGGAAAACTGGGGGTTTACTTTTTACAAGGGCTTGTAGTGAGAGGACAAGAGGTAAGGGATCAAAACTGGAGGAGAGGGGAGGAAATTCTTTAGTGTGAGGGTGGTGAGGCACTGGCACATGTTGCCCGGGGGAGCTGTGGAAGCCTCATCCCTGGAGGTATTCAAGGCCAGGTTGGATGGGGCTTTGAGCAACCTGATATAGTGGAAGGTGTCCCTGCCCATGCAGGGGGCTTGAAACTAGATGATCTTTAAGGTCCCTTTCAACTCTAACCATTCTATGATTCAATGAAAACTCCTATTTCAAGTCCTTTTATTTTTGTTTTCTTGTTTTGAAGACCAATGCTTTCAGTCAGGAGAGTCTTAAACTCTGATGAAGGTTTGTGTTGACAAACTATTGATTTAGCCCCTCTGGGTGTCTGTCTGCTCCATTTTGAGCAAATCACTGGGCTTCAGTCTGTTGAGATGCACAAATACACTGAAGTGTAGACTTCTGAAGAATCTCCAGGACACAACATAGTCACTAATGTACTTCCACAGGAATATGCAGAGTTTGAGTTATTGGATGTATCAAGCACATTCTTGAGTCCGTGCCCTGTCAACAGTATAGCCATAACCAATGCAATAATTTTTTTTTGATTTCTCGAAGATGGTGAGCTAATGAGAAGAAGTAGTTTGAGGAGAAGTTATGGCCATGAATTTAGACCAGATCTACTTACACTTTCCTGTGTCACCAGGCAATTATTAAGGTCAGACTTCACCACAACTATGATCATTAAATCATTAGAAGCAGCAGGAGAGACTGTGAGAGAAAGGAGTCTTTTCTTTTTCTATGTAAGCTCTGTTAAATAACGTTGTTAACTTGGCAGTTACTCTAGTGTTCTACTTGTCTGTCCTCAACTTGATGCAGGGAAAAGCTAAATGACTTTGAGAGCATTTTATAATGCTGTATGTATAGTATCAATGCATGCTTTGGCTATTTCTTTTCTGGAGCTGTTTATTCTGTTCCAATTGCAGATTCCTCTACACTGTTGGCAACATCCCGTATTCACGTAGTATGTCCTTTGAACTGTATAGGTTTTATAATATTTAACTGAAAAAAAAAAAAAAAGAACAACCACAAAACCACTCTTTGTAGTATCGATTTGCTTAGATATTTAAACGGAAACGCTTAACCTACAGGAGATGTTAATTTTGCTAGTAACCCTTCATTGATGGATTGTGGGTTTTCTGTTGACCGCAACATGAGGATTGAGGTAAAATGGCCACAGAATTCACAATTAAGTGAATTAAGAATTCCCATAATGAGGTGATTCAAGTGGTTGTTGCCTGCATATGATGGGTTTGGCCAGCTGCTTAGTAGCTAATTTAAATCATTCTTGTTGAAAGGTTCTAAAATATTGTGTATGTAAATGTATGAGAGAGATTTTTAAAATAAAGATAAATTATTCAGAAAGACACAACCAGTAAATCAGAGCTATGTTAGTTGAGTTTCTTAGTTAAAAATAAAGATACATGGACTGTGATGGAATGTAGGGTACTCTTCTGCAAAACAGTGAGAACAGATTGTCAGCTTCAAGTCCAAGTATTGCCTACTAGGTAGCAGGCAATTTTTGTTTTACCTTACCTTTTTGGAAGGTGTGGCATAAACTTGTGTCAAAATGTGGCATCTTGTAACAGTCAATTTTTCAAAGTGTTTGCCTGAATTTTTGTAATATGGAGACTTGGTTTAGTCTACTCGTACACCTTTTGGGTTAAGAGTATGCAAACACCATAAATCTACAACTAGCTTGGTGACCGACATGTCTCTTTTGATTTTAAAATGGCAAATTTGCAGTAAGTGCAACATAGAGATACTTCTTGGCTACCTTTCTCAATTCTGGGGAAGGTTTTAAAGCTAAGATGGATCCTTGGAATTTACAGGTGTTTAGTATCAGCTGTAATTAGTAATAATCCTCCATGGTTAATCTGAGGCACCAGAATTTTAATTTGTAATGTGACCTGCTGTGATGGGTCATACTGCTGAAGTAATAGTGGTTTGTGAAGGCTTTGGTGGTACTGCTTTTACTGATAAAGAAGGATGAAAGGTCTCCCATATGTAGATAATTGAGTTATCAGCTGCTCTTTGACTTCGTTGTGGCCTAATAAGTGTCTTCTCTTCGTTGCTGCTTGCTCAGATGATGTGGAAATATTGCAAGGAATAAGTATCTGTGTTTTGTACTTGCTTGCTGCTCTGTGTTCTGGTACTTGATACCTGTGGGAAATGCGGATCCCTGTGTACTGCTGAGAACTTGACACAGGGCCTGTGGCAGTATGGAGACAGAAACCCACACGCTGAGGTAAGGTTGCTCAAATTATATTATTAGCAATGAAATTTAGACTAGGAACAGGAAACCTTCTTTTAATGCAAGTCAAGGAGATAGTCTTTTGGCTACTGTTTTTAATGAGATGTGAGGATTTTAGATCCATTTTAAGACCCTTCCTGTAAAACTGTATGTTAGGTGAAATCTGCTCTTCAAATCTTAGAGTAGTGACTCAGTTAAAATTTCTTTAGATAAGACAATCAACCAACAGCCTCCATCCTCATAAACAGCCTTCTCTGAAGCTTGTTGATTTCCTAAGATTGTGTTCAACCAGTGGAAGTGGTTGTCTTTATTATGGTGCCAGCTTGTACTGCATTGTATTGTCATATTTCTGAAATGTTCTATTTAGATTGGAAGTCATACCTAAAGGCATCCCAAACAATGTAAACCTTGTCAGAAGCACTCTTCAAACCTCTAGAGGACTTACTATTTAGTTCCTGTCCATAAATGTAATTTAAAATGCAGGGCCTTCTTAAGAACAGAGAGATGGCCTGTATAAGAGCCTTTTTATTTTTTTATATTTTTTTTGGTAATCTTTCTTCTAGGTAGACTTAGCAGATACAGAGACAGAAATCAAGTTATGCCAAGTCTCAATTCAATTATTCTTTTTCAACTGTTTTATTTCCTCTTTTTACCTGTTTTTGATTCATCTAAGAAAACTCTTATTTTCCTCTGTTAGAGAGGAGTATTATTTTATTCGACTACATGGGGAAAATGGAAATGTTCTGTGTTTAATGGCTTTGTGTGTAAATTTCATGGGATTGCAGTTTTATCTCGATAGGGAAAACTACATGCTACAGCCTTCAGTAGGGGGTACATAGGACTGCTTTACACAGTCTGCTCATAACCATAGAGGAACAGAAATTGGACATTGTATGTGGAAAAAACAAATTAAGAATTGTAGTATACCAGGTTGGCAGGGACATCAAGGATGATCTGGTCCAACCTTTCTTGACAAAAGCAGAGTCTAGGCAAGATGGTCCAGCACCCTGTCCAGCTGAATCTTAAGTGTCCAATGTTGGGGAATCCACTGTTTCCCTGGGGACATTATTCCAATGACTGTTTGTTCTGATTGTGAAAAATTTTCTTCTTGTGTCTGTTCAGAATCTCCCCAGGAGTAATTTGTACCCATTACCCCCTATCTTTTCCACATGACTCCTTGTAAAAAGGGAGTCTCCATCTTTTTTTGTAGCCACCCTTCAAGTACTGGACTAGTACAAGATGGACCTTATTTAATTCTGACATTATCAAGTGTTTCAGATTCAAATTGGCCTTCTCAGCACACCCCAGCTTGAAAGATGCAAACATTGTACTGGTGTCTTGCTGGAGGCGGTGACAGTAACCTTGTAATAAGGTATATATGTTACAGGAAACTCACTGAAGAATTGCAAGGGATATATTTGACCTACAGATATTTGTATACTTAAATATGAGTCTCCTGTGACAAAAGTGACAATGGAGTAATCGGCCAAAAAAACCTGGTTAGATTGAGAAGCAAACCCCATAGTATTTCTCAGTATACCTTAAGGCTCTGTGCTTCTTAAGGTGCTATCTTTGAATTTATTTTTTAAGGGTTTCCAAAGCTTAATGTCAGTGTAAAATTTGGTCTAGTAGGTACTGTTTATCATTTCATCATTTGGTTTATAAGCAGTATAACTATGAATACAGCTTTTAATGCATAAGAGAAATAATTTATTTTCTCAAGCAAATGTAGTGTAAACCCATGTTTTGAAGCAAGTCATTACAGAAGTGTCAAAACTGGTTTTCTTCTTTATATTTCCCTTTTTTTTCTCTCTCTGAATGCAGCCTTCATGAAAGAGATGAAAAATGAAGGTTTGATTTCTTTTTTTTGTTAACTGCAATAGACTTGTGTGTGGGAGTCCAGCCAATGCGGTTAAGTAGAGAAGCTGACAAGCATATTCTTCCAAAGTTGTCTACAACTGAGAAGACCTAAAAGAATAGTTTTAAACTTTCTCTTTTGAGGCTTGTTTCTCAAAGTAGCTTTGAAGCTTGTTAATGGGTATAATTTTGATCTAGTAAAATCAAAACCTAGGCTGAGGGGCGAGATGATGCTATCTTAAGAAAAGTGAAAAAGATTTCAAGATGGCTAATTTATCTGTAGTCATACTTCCTTAGCATGCATAGTTTTCAAAGATTTTTTGCTCTCTTAAGTGATTTTTGTTGCAAGGCTTACTCTTGTATTACAATGCGAGAACAGGAATGTGAAGCTTTTTGGAACCATACAGTGAACTGTACCTGCTTTGGAACAATTCTCTTCATCAGTTCATATTTGCATACAGAAATCTTTTTTTTTTTTCTTTTTAAATGAGAGAGAATTATGAAACTTAAGTCTTCTAGTCAACTATCTTCTTTCCCTTTGAGTTTCTTGTTCTTAATCTTTGCATTCTTTTGTATGTACCCAAGCATACTTTAGCACAAGTACTTTACCTTTCATTGTTTTTTTTAAGCTGTCATGCTGTGTATTTCAATGGGTCTGATTATTTTCCACTTTTGAAGGGGCTAGGGGAAAGTCTGCTCATTCAGACTTTAGGGCTGATTTTCCATTTATGCCTTCAGAAACAAAAAGGAAATTTGCTTGGTGTGGCAGTAAATATTTAATTTAACTGTGATGAAAGTGGAGGCTCGTATAGCCCAATGTCACTAAATTTTGAGTACTTATCACACTTTGGAATTTTTTCAAGATGAAAAGGAGGGTCCTTAAAGAGTAGCTTAAAAGCCATTATATAAGGTGATGAATATATTTTTAATATAATTTAAAAGACTGTATGAAAAAGGATGGAAAAATAGTTTAAAAATAACTCAAGGATACATTATAAGTAATTTTCAGATAATTTCTGTACATTTTCTATAATAATCCAATGTTAAATACTTGAGTGTAATTATTAAGGACTTTTTTTTTCCTAGGGTATATATCTGGTCAAACACTTCAGAAAGATTGTAACTTCTCTTTCAAATTGTTTGAATTTGGCTTTTCTGTCTGATTATAGTCCTGTGAGTCACTGGATAATCACTTACCATTCAGACATAGATGTTCTATTTACTTTTATTGTTGCCTTACTGAAGGTCTTGATGACTTTCAAAGTAATTCCCATCTCAGCTCTGATGGGCTGGTGATCTTTTACGAGGAAAAGTGTGTGTCCCTTGAAGGAAAGAACAGAATCTTTTGGACCAGGAGAAGAGGGAGATAAAGTGAAAAGATCTTGCTTAATAGTAGAAGGAGAGCAGTAAAATCAATAAAACCAAATGTTTTATGAATGGCTGTGTCGCGAACCAGTACCGGGGGGCTACTGGCTGTCAGGATACTTTTGCGACTGAAAATTACTTTCTCCAGGGCACAGAACCGCTCTAAGGAGCATGAAAGGTAACTTGTACTGTTGTGACAGCCCCAAAGAGTGCCAAGTGTCCCATTTACTTGTCACACAAATCATTCAGCTTCCATAATAGCAAAGCACATTTAGTACCTGTACTTGAATTTCTGCAATTTTTTATAATCTTTAAGCAGTAGTTATTACCAAGCACATTCATATTTTGAGCTCTTTTCCCACAGGTGTGTTTTCCTACATATATTCAAGCTGATTTTCATTTTATTTCTGGTCCATGCACCTTATCCACAGAACTCTGGTTCTCAGCCTTTCTTGAACAGGCAATAGTGCTGCCACTAGTGTTTTATAGGACCTCTTATATGGGTATGAATAAAAGAAGTTTTCCTGTAAGATCTCTCAAAGTTTTTTCAACTTTGCAAGCCCCATTATTGTCTTTGTATCCTGAGGTAAGCTCATCTGCAAAGGTGAGCTTTTAACATGAAATGTTAAAGAAATTTGCAAGTCAGATGTTGGCAACAGAGGAAAGTAAAGGGACAAAGAGGTGGGACACAGTAAAAATGATGAAATATGATGTCACTGTTAATATTGTGAACCCTTACATTTTTTTCTTTATTAGTGGTATTTTGGGGGACCAGGGTAGCAGAAAAGACCATTTCTCTGTGAGCATATGATGTATCATTCTTCAAGTATTTTGAGTGCTACCTTTTCCAGCTATATTTACCAAATGTAGGCAACAGAATATTAACAGCTTCCAGGCCTGTCATATGCCAACACCAGTCCTCTGCTTAGCAAACATGCGAGACCAGTACTGCACATGTTACAGAAAACTTAGGTAATGCTTTACAAAGTAGTTTTAACATTAATGGAAAGGCTTGGGTAGAGTTAGATTGCCTGTTTTTCTGTCCTGTGTGCAAGGGAATGTATTCCTGCCTCAGTCCAGGAGGAATGAGAGCAGTTAGGGTACAAGTGAGGAGCAATGCTCAGGAGAGCCTCTTCTGTAACCTAAATTTCTGGTTAAAATTGCTTCTCTTAGCTACAAGATGGATTGTGGCAAATCCAAAAATACTGTAATAACAGTAATGTAGTTCTGAAATGTCTTTTGGTTGCAGAATTAGGGAAGGTCTCATCTCCCTGCAGTATGTTCCCTATAGCAGATAAACATTAATTCCTTTGTTAGAGTGCAGTGCTAACATTCATCTTGTCCAACTGTGTAGAAGGCTTGGAGGCCACAGCATCACAACAGGGTAGTGTCAGAATTAGGTTGTTCTCAGAATTTGACTCTTCAGGGACTTCGTATACATGTTATCCAGAAATTTTGGCTCATGATGTAAAAAATGACAGGTTTTCATAACAAAACATTACCAGAACAGCGTTTTTGTTTTTTCTTTGTGGCGTTTTTTTGTGTAAAATGAGCAACAAGATAATTTCACAGTTCATCCATTTCATGTGTGCACCCAGGGTTTGATTTGGGGAAAAAAAGCCCTAGAACAGTACTTGTAATGTGTGCGTGTCTCAGTTATTTTCCTGTTCAAGTTGAATGTGAATCAATTGGTAGGGTATATTAATAGTTGCTTGCATAAGGAATGCATGATTTTTATATATTTTTAGAAATAATTTGCCAGCTGTTTGGATTAAGTCTTTAACATGTAATTTCATATGTTAATCTGTGACTTCAGCTGGTTATAGTCCTAGATCAGTACAGCTTCTTTGAAGGTATATCTAGAGATTATTGATTTCTTAAAACTTTTGTATTTTCATGTCTGTATTATTCTCCTGCTAGATAAGATGATTTGGCTAGATGTCACAGAAAACACTGTGACTTATGTTATGTAAAAATATTTGAACAATTCTTCTGCACACTACCCATCTCTCCCTAAAAAAAATACTGTGACTTCATAGTGTGTTCATTTTAAAAAAGATTTAGACTGCAGATTAATAGTCTTTCATACCAGTTTTTGCAGATGGGAAAGCTATAGTGGATTTCAAGTCATGATGCTCGTGCAATTTCAATTTTGTCTGATAAAGTAGGCAGTGAAAGGAAAAATCACAAATAGTAGAATTGTGAGATAACTGGATCTATTATTGGTAAAAACAAAGCTAACTTCTTTGTGTTCTAGATAAATTGATATATACCCATGCTTTTTAAAATTACAGTTAAAACTTTGTGTATTACTTGATTGTTGACTACTTCTCACCAGTTATGTCTGTGAAGAGGAAAAACTGAAGTCCTGTCTGGGAGGTGGAGTGCTTTAACAAAAGCTGTAAGCCAAGCTGGCTAAACACTGGAACAGGCTTTCTAGAGAGGTGGTTGATGAGGCAGTGTTGAAGAGGCATTTAGACAATGCCCTTAATATGCTTCAGCCTTTGGTCAGCCCTGAAGTTGTCAGGCAGTTGGACTAGATGGTGGTTGTTGGTCCCTTCCAACTGAAATAGTCTTCTGTTCTAAACATTCATGAAAGACTGTTAGGCAGAGCAGACCTTAAGACTGAGTACCTGAAGATATGTTTTTACAGCCAGTTTGTTTTAGGATTGATGCCTTAATTTTGAATTGCAGCACTCAACTATGTTGAATCTTTTTTTTTTTTTTTTTTTTTTTTTCAAAATGCCATGTTTATCTGAGACACTTTATGCTTCCTGGAAGATATGTCAGGTTGGCTGGCTTTGTGTGTTTTGTTCCGAATTAAAGGATATACTTTAGCTACGTTTTTTGATACTATACTGAACATAAAAATACCTTAGTTGTTAAGCTGGGGCATTGGGAAACATTAGATGTTGATTTAAAAAAGTAGGTCGTAGTTCCTTGCTTTTTGAGTCCCATTTTCAGTGGCAGTTTGTGAGTAGTATTACCGTCAGCTTCCATATGCTTCATGCTGGCTAAGGTCACACTGAAACTGGGAAAGAGACCTTTCCTTTTGTTAGACTCATAGGCTATTTTTTTCATATAGTTCACAGAGGTATCAGTTTCAGACATTTGGAAAACTGAGACAAAGTGTAAGAAAGAAAAGTAGCAGTGTTTTTCATCCCTTTTGTTCCCCATATTTGCTTATCAGAAGTCAGGTGAACTATCACATGTGTGCTTCTTATTCAGAACTATGTGTCCTTACTTTTGCACAGTTGTGTGCCTGAGGATGATGAGAATATCCATAATGGAGCTGAACGAAATTTGCAGACTTAATGGCACACCTGTGGTTCATTGAGTTCTGTTTTCCTGTGCACTTGCTATGGGCTACTGTTCTGTATTTTGGAATGTTCTCTATTTTGGAATGTTCTCTTTACAGCTATGCTCCATGAATTTTTAGAAGTGTGCATTGTTTGCAAAAATTAATCAAATTCTCAGCCTAAACATCAGTAGATTATGTGGATCCCATAGTGGCTTACAGAAACATAAGAGGCTTCCTCCTCTTACATAAAAAGAACTGCTCAATTTGTAGGAATACTAGGTCTCATTGCTTTGAGCTGAAGAGCAGTTGTATCAGAAAACCAAACCCAACTTTTATTTCTTTTAAAGCACCAGCTGGATTTTAAAAATAAGTCTTCCTTCTTGAATTCTTACAAGAGAGTGGTTTTCTAATGCTGTGAACTTAAGTTGTAAACAGAATTTTTTCCTCACTCTGAACATGTCAAAATAATAATAATAATAATGATGATGATGATAAAAAATCAGATCTCTGTTTCTATATAGTTGTTGGATTTTTTGCTGTGTGTACAGTGTAAGCCTTTCTGAATTTTATATCTTAGTCTCAGACTAAGTGACTTTATTGTCAAGTGCTGATTTTTTTTATTTTTTTTCAGCAAAATGGTTAAAAATGAAGTGAGCAGCTGTAGTTCTTTCTGGCCTTTGCCTTGAAGTCTGAGAATTTGCCATGCAATGTGGTGTCTTTACATTACATATCATCAAGTGGAGTGTTATATTTACATTCAATGTTCACAGTGGTCATATTGCAAAGTAGTGGTGCCATTTAAAAAAAGCAGGCCCAAACCCAAATGAACAAAGAAAAAAAACACAAAAAACCCAACAGCAACAACAAACAAACAAAAGACCCCCCCCAAAAAACCCAAAAAACAAATGCACTACCAGGTTGGTGTGAAACAGAGGAAAGTAGTTAGTAATCAATATACATCAGATGGTAGGACATACAGAGAAACTGATAGGAAAACAAAACACTACAGTGATGCAGGGCTGATAAGGTCAGGAATGATGGGAATTTAACAGGAGACAAAGCAGGCTATTGCACCTGTTTTACTTGGAATAGTTACTGTGTGTTACTTCTATAACTTTATTTTATTTAAAGGACTAATCTGACTGAATTTAGTAGGATTGAAGGATACACAGTTTAATCTCAATTAATGAATTATTAGAAAACAGCTTGTCAGACTGGGATTTGTGGTTGTGGGTTTTGGTTTTTTTAAGAGGTTACCATTTTATTCAGTAAAATTGCCTGTATAAGTTTAGAGGTTTTGCACTTGAGTCTTTTTGTCTCAGAAAACACAAAGCAGTTTTGAACATTATAGTAAAAAAACCAAACCAAACAGATTTGAACATAACTGGCCTTAAAACAGGTGAGTGACACCTCTAAATAGCTAGATCAGTTAAGAGATATCAGAATGGAGATGCTTCTGATAAAGGTCTGCTGGTTTCAGCAAGAATGAGGCTTAATGCTAATATTTTTTTCTGGGAAAGTTCTTACCTGCCTACTTGATTTGATTTGAATTTGAATTACTAATCTTGCTCAAGGGAGGATGTTCCCAAGTGGAGTGCTAATCTCGAATAACAGGTCTCATCTGTGTGCATTTCAGGTTCTTAAGTGTTTCAAAGACCTGCTCCAGATTTTAATATATATCTTTTATTGGTCTTCTTCAGTGTCTTAAGTCTTTCTAGAAGGAGAGCTGCTCACCTTTTCATTAGGTCTGTTGTGGGATATCACTTGGATCTCTCCAAAGCAGCAGCAGTCATTCTACTTGGTGATTTTGAACAAGCAGAAGGACTTTGTTTTGTTTGTTTGTTTTGCTGCTTTTATCCTTAGATAACAGTGAAGGTATTTAATTTTGTAGATAAAGCTTTTGTAGGCAGAGGGTTAGGCAGTTGTTACTGTAGATTGAGAAACTAATGAGGGTTTAGGGATGCTAAAGGAATGTAGATTTTGAATAATTCTGAGCTAATGGGGAGAAAGAGACTGGTAGTATGGCAGGTCTGTATGACTGACACCTTATTAGTATCTCATTTGAGGGCTTTATGAAGCTGATTTGTGAAAGACACAATGAGCTTTCAACTGGTTGGTATCAGGTAATTGCATCATTATGGTGGTGTGCTTGTTAGGTGAGGGATTCCACATGAAGAAAGAACTTTGTTGCAAATACTTGGAGACCCCTCTCTACATTTTCAGGCAGAGCCAAGTTATGCTCTTCTCACAGCCTGATTTCACATGTTGAAAAGTTGATTGAATGAGGTCTGCACCGTTGTAACAGTTGATGTGCTGGCACGCTGCTGTTACTGTCACTATCTAAGCTGAACTGTGATGATTAGATTCCCTGTAGTGATTGCTGTCTCAAGGGCGCAGGTTGTCAGGCATTTAAGAGGAAAACCTTTAGGTACTGTGAAAATTAGCCAGCGTCTCTAACTCGTTATCTAGCAAAGTGGAGCCTTGTTGCTGAAGTAGTTCACTCAGAGCACCTACTTAAGACCTTCTTAGACTCTAGAAAAAGTTGTTCATAATCTCAATAGCTGTTCTCATGAGTAACAGGATAACCTGAATTATTTTTATGCTGCTTTGGATAAGAACTCTGGTGTCTGTTTGCTGCAATTCTACTATATTAGGCTGCCTCTTCATTTTTGCACACTGTCAGTCGCATGGGCACAATTCCAGAAGGCAATCTCTAAACTGAAATGAGATTGTAGTCACAAAGTGTGTTTTTTGGAACTGAGCTTGGATTTGAATGCTCTCCATTCATTACAGCATGGAAAATTGTTTTGTATTGTCGTAAGAAGCAATGGAATGCTTCATCCCTGTAGGTAGTGTTCCAATGTACTGTCTGGGATTTAGTCGTGTTACTAGGAATGCTCTTGTGATCTTTGTCTTCAGTCTCTTTAATGCCTCAATTAAAGTATAACCCCTGCAACATAGTGGAACTGTGTAATTGCTGATTTTAGCTTTGGCGTGTGTGTTCTCCCAAAGTTAATTGGTTTTTTTTATGCAAATGTTTTGGCAATTCATAATGTTAATATGGTGATTATTTCCTGAAAAAAAAACAGGTGAAGCCAGAAGCAGATCGCAAGCCCACATTACCTTCTACCAACATGAAACTTTATATCTGTTCATTTAGCAGCGAGACAGATGTTATTTGGATTTACAATGACATCTCACAGTGATTGGGATAGCACTGAAGCAGCTGGCTGCATTGTGTGTTCAGAAACTGCTGGCAGCTGTAGTGGAATAGAGGTAGTGCTTATTCCAGCAAGGAGTAAAAAGTGTTGGTCAAGGATTAGTCTGTCACTGGGCTTCTGTTTGTTTATGGTCTCTCTCACTTCAGGGGTTTGTTTGTTTTGATTTTGTTTGCTCAGACTACTTCAAGGGCATTGCTTTAAGTGGTGGTGATCTTTTTAATAGGATGTTTTGATCTTTGCTGATCTTGAAATGCATAGCTTTAAAGTTGGGAAGATACGGTTTACTCATTTGATATATATTCCATCTTGTAAGAAAATATGGCCTTTAATAAGAAGTACATAAATAAAGTTCCCTGTACAATAGTTTTCACAAATAATAATGTAGCAGAAGTTAAGAGTAAAATGAGCTGCCTAGCTACAGTGAAACTGGTGGACGTTGTAGCCTTTTTTATGTTTCAGAACTGAGTGCATGGGTTGGAAGAACAGAACTGAGTGCATGGGTTGGAAGAACATTGCAGTCTGTTCAGGCTGCGTTCCTGATCTGCACAATTCAAGGCCTCAGACTGTGTACTTTGAAGTCAGCCTGAGTGCAGAGCAGTCTGTCCAGTATGAGCTTTTATGGAGGTGGTGTCAAATCGGTAGTAGTTTAGGATGGGTTTTTCTGAGAAGTGCCCAAGTTTACCCTCCAAATTCTTGAGGACTCTTTCCCCTGGGTAGGTGTGTAACTGTTTCTGCATGAAGGAAATGTCTTATAGGTTGGATGTTGGCCTTTATAGCCATTTCTTCCTGCTGCAGCCTGTTTGCTCAACATAAAGGAGCAGGAGTAGGAACAAGAGACTTATCCTAGAAA
Organism: Apus apus; assembly: GCF_020740795.1. NCBI lineage: Eukaryota > Metazoa > Chordata > Aves > Apodiformes > Apodidae > Apus > Apus apus. The sequence continues at coordinate 55,390,772 of NC_067285.1, read as the reverse complement.
TATTTGTCTGTCATTATGGTGTATTGAAATGTACTGTGGCTGATTTCTTATTAGTCTGAAAACCAGAGTGAGCTTATTTCTTGTTCTTACATGAAAGAGTGTTTGGGGATTTGTGTTTAATGAGGCCAGAACTGGGTCAAAATTAACACCTAGAATGGAGGGAGCCTGAAGGCTTAACTGGAGTTCGTACCCAGTGATGCAGAAGCAGTGTGCTCTCAGTATGACAGAACTTTATTATACTTGCCGAGTCGCATCACGTTGTTTAACCCAGACTAGAAATGCCAAATGGGACCTTTCCTTTTTCATATGTTGGCATAGTTAATCTTTGGTAAGGTCTTAACCGCTGCAAATTCTATCATGCATCTTTGATTCAAATGTTTTGATTCCTAACAACTGTTAATTGGTATATAAAACAGAAGGTGATAATACATGGTTGTCAGTCGGTTTTCTTACAACCTTCTTGTATTATATTGTTGCCTATAATGAATACTTTTTCAGAATGATAAGATCTTTTTGTGGCCTTTGCAAACTAGCAAAAATATTTCAATTAGTATAACCATGATAGTGATGATGATTTTAGAAACTTAATCTTAAGTCTTTTTGTTTGGGGCAGTTTGTTTCTGTTTATATACTGAAGGAAAGTGATGTCATAATGTGATTGCTGTCTAAAACACAATTATTTTTTTTCCTGGAGAACGAAAACATTATAATATACCCATTTGTCAAGTAATTTACAGCCATTACGCCAAAGTGTGGGGCTTATGGAAATTCGCATAGCTTCAGTTAAGGCTGAAATTCTGGTGCACCCAAAGAATTCGCAACAAATGACCTCTGGAAGTTTAATTAGGGTTTGGCATCACTCTTAGCAGGGTATATCAGCAGTGGCATTCCTGCAGAGCTGAGGGAGCAGCTGGAAGGAGCCCAGCACAGCTGTTAGCAGTTGCTCGGGCTTTGGGTGCAGCCTGTCTCCAGTTATGGTGCAAAGTTCTGCTTCGGCACTGAAAACCTGGGTGGACTAAAACACTTGGCTGCTTAAATTGGGGAGAATTGCAGGCATTTAGTGCTGGCGTGCTGGCTAGCAATTGTACTGGAAAACAGTAGCATGTACACATCCTGTGACATCCAGCTGCCTGTAATGCTACTGTGCTCCTTCAGAGCTTTATTTGAAAGAAGGACTCAGGAAAGTACTAAAGCAATTTGTCTCTTTCTGTATTTTCTGCTCTTTTCTACCATTAAGGATGCAGCTCCATGTGCTTTTTCCTCAGAAGTGGTGTTGCTGCTGCAAATTCCTGTCCATTGCTAGTGTTCAGTGCCTCATTAGTTAAGACGAGGAAATGGCTTAAAGTGACACCGAGGGAGGTTTACGTTGGATGTTAGGAAAAACTTCTCTACAGAAAGGGTTATCAAGCGCTGGAAAGGGCTGCCTGGGGAAGTGGTTGACTCGCCATCTCTGAATGTGTTTAAAAATCAGATATGGTGCTTAGGGACATGGTTTAGCATGGTCTGGTAGAGCTAGGTTAATATAGTTAGATTAAAGGTTTGACTGGATGATCTTACAGGTCTTTTCCAACCTGAACGACTCTATGATTCTATGACTGCTTGAAGGTTACTTTCTAATGTACACAAAATGATGTGGTTAAAGGTGAGCAGCCATGTGCAGATGCCCCCTCCCTCCCTCTCTCCACCCCTCACTACAAATACTGCTAGCAGCCACAGCACCAGTGTCCTTCCTGCTGTTATGGCCCATTCTTTCCTCTTCTCTTGGTCTCTTGATGAACACCTATGCTCAGGATCATTGTCTGTGGGTCTTGTATGTAGAGGCAGTCAAAATTTAGGGTGCATGATCATATGACCTCCTCTGCCTGCAGCACCAGTACACTGACTTGTACTTGCTGTCCATTTGTCCAGAGCAATGCTAAGCTTGTTCTATGCAAGAAGACAGGACTTGTGTGACTATCGAGTCTTTCTTTTGCTTATTAAAGGCAGTAAGTACTAACAAGAAGACTCATCCAAGAGGAAGACTCTTAGAGATAAGAGCATCTGAACCCAACTACATATATCTCCTTTTTTATTTTTATAAGTTTTTACCAAATGTCAAATATGGGTATCTAATTTTTTGAGGATTTAGTTTAGATTTGAATCCATGGCAATGTGACAATGGCAAGAATCAGCTTAGTCAAAGTTGTTGCTTCCTATACCTTTCTTTTTTAAGTTGAGGACTTCATGGCAAGGTCAGCATTACTCAGCTTTACCCACCCTTTAGCCCCAAACTCAAAAAAGATGCAGGTGGCAGAAAGGCCAGGACCAGTGGCCCGTGAGGACTTGTGGAAACAGGTCTCTGGGACTGATGTGCTCAGTAGGCCATGAGACGCCTCAGTTGGGCATTATATTCCTTTGGTCCCCTGACAATGCAGGCATGAGAGCATTAATCTCTGGGTCATGGCTGGGGGGGCATTTAGTGCTGTTTGACCAAGACAACTCAAGATGCATGTGCAGCAATGTTGCTATGCCTACTGTGTTATTTTACCAGGCTGTCTGCAAGCTTGTAATGTTCTGAAGTGTACCTAGGCTGGACACGACAAAACAAAATGGTTTCACTAATTGTGTATATTCCCGTCTAAGCATTCAGCTGGTAAGTGCTCCTAATGCCTCATCAAATATGATTACAGCATCTTAGTACTGATAAACATACAACTTTTGTAACACTTTAAAAAGTCACTGTTAGCTGATGAGACATTTAAATTAGTAGTAATGTGATGGAAATACTGGGCACTGAAGTCAACATTGTAAGAAGTTTCACAGGGTTACAACCAAGTATAAATGTTGTACTTATTCTTTAATGTGTTGCTCTTTTTTTATACCCTAGATTGTTGGTTGCCCTTTATGCTGTGTCATTTTGAGCAGTTTCCTGGGGAATATCTAATACTTCTCTCAATATTTAAGGCATAGCAGTTACAGTGAGATGGTATATGAAGCAATAAATGGATTTTGAGTGTGGTTAAATGCCAAAGCAGTGATAAGGCTGTTAAAGGAGAGAACTGTTTGTAATTTTTCAGGAAACCATTTTCTGTTTTGCTCTAGATGGAAAAAACAAATGAACAAAAAAACCTGGTAAGTGGAAACATGAGAAATTACATGAGTTATTTTACATTGAGAACATTTCAATTTTGCCCCTTGCTAAGAGTCTCTACTTTGCATATGAACTGCTCATGAAAGTCTGTCCTGAAGGATTTGGCAATGTGGCAAAAATAAACTACCTTACTAAAACCCAAAAAGGTCAAATGTATAATACTGTGTTTGCATTGTATGTGCATCTATTTCCAGGTGGCTCCTTCAGACGTGTAGGTGCAGTGTTTTGTGAACACAACTGAAAGCTATACATACATTGGAAACAGCTTTTTGAAGTAGGATTACCACTTATTTCAGTGTCTGTAAGGAAGAAGTGTTGTATATGGCTTTTTTGGGGGGTGTTGGGTTGTTGGTTTTTTGTTGTGTTTGTTTTTTGTTTTTTGTTTTTTTTGAGGGGGGGCTACTATGGCTGAAGTTGCATTTTTTAGCTTATGCTGGAAAGTGTTTGATTTATTGGTTAAGATCAGTGCTAAAACTGTCATCTTGGGATTTTTTTCCTCCCCTTTTTTGAGACTAGTAATGCCAGTTTAAATCAGAACGTAATCTCTCTCTTGGAGAAACTGGCTATATATGGCCTAGACTGGAGTACTCTTTGTTCAGTAAAAAATCCTGACTAGCTGGCTGGGCCCAAAGAGTGGTGGTGAATGGAGTTCAATCCAGTTGGTGGTCAGTCACAAGTGGTGTTCCCCAGGGCTCAGTGTTGGGGCCAGTTCTCTTTAATACCTTTATCAATTATCTAGACCAGGAGATAGAGTGCACCCTCAGTAAGTTGGCAGATGACACCAAGTTGGGTGGGAGTGTTAATCTGCCTGAGGGTAGGAAGGCTCTAGAGAGGGACCTGGACAGGCTGGATCAATGGGCCAAGGCCAATCATGTGAGGTTCAACGAGGCCAAGTGCCAGGTCTTGCACTTGGCTCACAACAACGCTACAGGTTTGGGGCAGAGTGGCTGGAAAGCTGCCCAGAGGAAAAGGACCTGGGGGTGTTGGTTGACAGTGGATGAACATAAGCCAGCAGTGTGCCAGGTGGCCAAGAAGGCCAACAGCATCTTGGCCTGTATCAGGAATAGTGTGGCCAGCAGGACTAAGAAAGTGGCTGTTCCCCTGTACTTGCCACTGGTGAGGCTGCACCTCGAGTACTGTTGCTCAGTTCTGGGTCTCTCACTATAAAAAAAACATTGAGGTGCTGGAGTCCAGGAAAGGGCAGCAAAGCTGGTGAAGGGTCTGGAGAACAAGCCTTATGAAGAGCATCTGGGGGAACTGGGGTTGTCTAGCCTGGAGAAAAGGAGGCTGAGGGGAGACCTTAACTCTCCCTACAAGTACCTGAAAAAAAGTTGTAGGGAGGTAGGTGTTGGCCTCTTCCCTGTAGTGACAAGCAACAGGACAAGAAGAAATAGTCTCAAGTTGTACCAGGAGAGGTTTAGGTTGGATATTAGAAGAAACTTGTTCACTAAAAGGGTAATTAAACATGGGATCAGGCAGCCCAGGGAGGTGGTTCAATTGCCATCCCTGGAGGTGTTTAGAAAACAGGTGACTGTGGTGCTTAGGAATATGGCTTTAGCACTGGTCTCAGCAGAGTTAGGTTGATGGTTGGACTCGATGATCTTGAAGGTCTTTTCCAAGCAGTATGATTTTGCCTATTCTGTGAAGCCTGGATGAAGGTAAACTTATCTGTGAAAATTGTTTCTAGGCTGTTACTTTGCAATAAACATTGACATTTCCATAACGTTCTGCAGCCTCATAATCTTTAATCCAGTGCTTTCAGCTGCATCTTTCTTTTAATACAATCATGACTGTATTTTAATTTTGTTGTGAAAATACTTTGAGAAAAGTTAATTACTGTTATCTGTAATTGAGTATTTGACATAGTTTTTTCAGAAACTTGAAGCTGTTGTTTTATGACCAAAGAAGGGCAAGAAAAACACTATTCTATTTTATGCTTGCTTAGTGATCATGCAGTAAAATCATTGTTAGTTGCCTGTGAGCTTTTAAAATATTTAATGTGAAGGCTATTAAGTGCAATATGAATTAACACCTTCAAAAACAGAAAAAAGAAATAATGCTACAATGTCACAATTGTTGCTTTGTTTCTTTTTCTCAAGAAACAAATGCATTCGTGATTAGTCTTGAGAACAATTCCCATTTGTGGTGAGATAAGTTTAACCCAGTTCTGTGTAGTATGTAATCAAATTTACAGTGAATGTTTGTTTATATACAGCTTTGTAAGCAAACTGCCTCTTTTTATTTAGTCTACTCAAATGCACAGCCTTCTTCGGGACTGTGTATCAGTCTATTGTACATAAAGCTAGGTTTTCCTTGAGGATGATTTGTTGTGAAGTCTGCTCGAACTGGCCTCTCCAAAGGAGGCTACAGAATATTAGCAAATGTGTCACAGGTTTAAAATTTTACTACAAATTAGGACGGGATTCTTGCAATAGTTTAAGTGTTTCATAGCTACGCTCAGATTTTCAGAGGTGAAAATAAAACGAATTTCCATAGTTGGTTTATAGAGACTTTCAAGTCATCTATATTGTCCTTTTGAGTACATTAAATCTATCTGTGTTATATGCTTGCTGCATATTTACAAGTGTTTTCAAACACAGTTTTACTCTGAGGATTTTATTTTTAGCTTATTCTTTTTTTATGGTTGTTGTGGCTGTGCAGCAAATGAGAAGACTGGCTTTTGTAGATGGTTATGTAAAATAAAATCCAAGATGAAGCCAGAACAAAAAAGTGAGTAAACTGTAATAAAACGTAGAAGTGGACATATTTTCAAATATCATGCTGGAGGAATAAAATAATTTAATAAAAATCCCTTAAACAGAATTACTTGTGTTTGGAAAAGCCCCTGAACAAAGTTAATCTGGATAGGAAATGAAGTCTGAATTTTTGTAAGATACTGACATAGTTTGGGGGATAAGTAATATTGTTTCCCTGCAAGACAGGTAAGATTTCAAAATATTTCTGTTCTTGCCTGTTTTCTTCACTAGATAAGTTTTTTTTTATGGTAAGATTTGAACAAGTTTAGAAGGAAATTGAGACAATTGTCTGATGGTGAAATCTGACATTGGTTTAATAATTAGTATCCAAAGATAGCCTTGTGAAATAGTCTTACTTTTTTATTGATTCCATATGGTGGAAGTTAAAGAAAACAGGTGCTTGATTTTTTTTAATGCAGCTTTCTAAAATGCCATGTGTGCTTCTAGAGAGGAAGTACTTTGTTGTCTTTTGAGTCTGTGTTAACATTTATGTCTGTGACTCTTTTCCATGTTTCTTCTATTTGTTTTGCTGGGGAAGATTTTTCCACCTCTGTTAACAGCTTTTACTTAAGAACTTTCAGCAAAAGCCAATGGACTAGAGAGAAGACTTAGGCTATTTTCTTGAATGTGCCAGGGACTATTCTAAACAGTCTTATTCATATTTGAAGTAAAAATAAAAATTACCAGGTCAGTTGTCTTAACATCTGCTTAGTGTGCACAGGTATCATCGTGTATTTTGTTGTTTTGTGGGTTTTTTTTTGCTTTTCAGTAAAGAGTATTTTAAATTTTCATTAATAGCCTTTAAGGGAACTTTCTGAACATCTGAAAAGACACCCTCTTTACAGAATACTGGCCTGGAAGTGAGTCCCTATATTTTTATATATTTTTTTATATATAAAATATATAAATATTTTATATTTAAAGTTTAGTCCCTATATTTTAGCTTGACATTGAGCTAGTGGATCTATTGAATTTTGTGGAAGATCTCTCTTTTTTACTCCTTATAATTTTTTTAAATTATTTTTAGTTTACTTTCACAAAGGTCTTGTGTCAGCATTTGTTTGCTGTTTTGGTGGGTGGGGTTTTTGAGGGTTGTTCAGATGTTTTTTGAATTGAGATTTTGTTGTGTAGAAATAATGATGTTTTCTCTTAAAACCAAAATTCTGAATGTAATGTTAGTTTAGGAAATGCAATAGTACTTTGCAACTTGTTTCTGTCTCTGTAAATGTACTACGAGATAACTTTATGTGGAAACTGCTTTAAGGCCTTGTAATGATACCATTTATAACTCCACAAACTTAAGTGTATCTGTTGACTGTATAAGTACTAATTGTTTTGCTGTCTTTCCCAATGAGTATAAAAACCTGCATTTAATCAGTAGATCGTTTTGAACAGAGCCTCTATGTTCGGAGTGGAATGCTCTAAGAAGATGGAAGTCATAATTAAGGTTATGAATGCCTGTGTTGAATGAGTTGCTTGAATATTGTTGTTATGATTTCATGAAGGATATTTGTTTTAAGGCATGTTAGAGCTTGTCATTTACCATTAGTTTTCACAATTAATATTATGCTTGCTTTTTATAGTCAGCATGCAGTTACAGTGCCTCTATTTGTTTTTTGTTTCTGCTTTGAGTGTAGAACATGACACTTAAATATTTGAGAATCTGGAAGACTAAGTAGTTTCTGCAGGTGGACATTTTGGTTTTGTGCTCTTGGCCTCAAATAGTGATTGCACAGCTGGAGTCTGCAGTCACGGGTTGGGGATGAATTTTGTAGTTATCTTTTTAAAGACACTGAGTTTTGTAAAGTGTAGAGAGAAAAGACTATATGCAGAGGGAAGGTGGATACGTCTATGTACAGGTGAAGGTTTGCTTTAATGTATTTACCCATTATTTTAAAAAGAATTTTTGTTAAATAGGTTAGAAACCCCAGTGCTACTCTTTCATAGGTATCTCTGAAAGAAAGTGTTTGCACTGCACATCATGTCACTAAATTCAGTTTCAATTTAAATGTGCTATGGCATTCCTGCTCAAACAAGTAGGTACCCTTCTTACTCACACATGCTTCCCTATTGGTCTTTATTTCCTAGCTATTAAAAATACCTCTCCTAAATTTTCTGTGGAGGAAGAGGTTATACAGAGCCATAATTTTTATTTAATGGCCCACTGGATGTATTTGGTATCCAGCAGAGTTATGAATTTGAGCTGTTTTGTCAGTGTAGTTGTCCGTAAAACTGCATCCTTTGTTCCAAAGCTTGTATTTGAGAAGTGGTGTGTACATTTCCCTTGACAATGGCCTGAGAGATTAAAGATGAAACAAGTATTTTATGAGAAGTGTCCTTCTACTGATAAATGGCTGGTTTTGTCCTGAATAATTTGTTTGCATGAATGTACTTTTAAAAAACTTTTGTTACCATTCTTAAAAATATCCCAAAATAGGAATACATTATGGTCTAGTAAAGCAAGAAACATATTTTTTCAGCCAAGCTTGGTGTTTGGTTTTTGTTTGTTTGCTTTTTTTTAAAAAAAAAAATCTATATAAAATTTTGCTTATTGAGAATAAAGTGGGATAGGCTTAATAATTCTGAAATGCCACAATTTCCTTTGGTGTTTAACTGACTAAAACTTATTGTTGCTGCTTATAGTGTTTGTTTTCTTGTTCACAAGCATCTATCTTCTATAACTCATTAGATGAACGCTTTACTAGGTCTTGTTCAGTTAGAGAGTTCCTGAGGTATAATTCTGAAGACTAGAAAGTCAGTACCATGTCTGAAATAATGTTCTTAATTGTTAGGGAAGGGAGGTGTTTTTTAAAATTAAAATTGATGAGATTTCTCTCTCATTTCATGGAATATGATATAAGCTTTCTAAATTGAGAGCTTTTAACCTAGATGCTTTTTCTTTGAGGGCCCACACATGAATTGTTCACTCTTCCATTTATGTCCCATGGCTTAGTGATTGTAAAGGAATATCAGAAGCAAAACTTCTCTTGGAGAATAACAGGTCTGGGTGTCTGTGTGGTCTGGGTTGTTTGGGGTTTGTTTTGTTTGGTTTTTTTCAAACTTAAAATATCGTGAATATGCATGTAGAATATCAAGTGTCTAATTTTCCTGCTATTGCAAAGAACACAGATATGCCTGATACTGGCATGGATGCCAGGACAGGTTAAAGGCAGAGCTGTACTCTGGGATACCTTGTTTACACCCCTTTTAGCTTGGGAGTGATCTGGAGAGCTGCCATTCCTTTAGCTGCAAAAAAGAAAAGACAAATGCTGGCGGAGGAGTGAGGCACTTAAAATGAAGAAGCTTTAAAAAGAACTAAAAGGCTTGTCTTATTTGGTTCTCTCTTTAGAAGTTGGAATTATTGACATTGGACAAAGGCTACCTGAAGAAAATTCACGGGTCTGCTAGGAATTCTATTGATCCTCTTAGGGACTATAGCTATTCGCAGAACACCCATCTCTTACCACACTGAGTCCTGAGTATCTTGAAAAATATTGTCTGCTTCTTTCAAAAGCACTGTGCAGAAGATGAAAGATTGGGGAAGGGGAGGGGGTTGCTGAAATTGTAGCTTGCTTTCAAATAACAGTGAGCATCCCTGTGGGCAGTCCAAGGAATCAGAAGAGCTGAAGTTATCTTTGCAATGCATACATTGGCACTTAGAGTTTATAACTGAAAATATGAACGCTACTTAATTTTTGCAATGTTTTTAATCTTTTTTTTTTTGTTGTTCTGAGGTTGTGGGACAAGCTGGTAGCATATGGTGAATTTTGGATAGATTCTGTTCTCTCAAAGAACAAAAACAACAGAGGAACTATGTGCCTTGCTGGTTCGATACCTTGCAGTACTGAAAGGTACTGCATGAAGTACACTAAAAGCAAAATTCAAACTGTGAAATTGTTAGAATGTAAGAAATATTCTGCTCTGGGATTGATGTCCACTTCTGGCCTTCTCAGTTCACTTGAGATACAGACCTACTGGAGAGAGTCCAACAAAGGGCCACATAGATTAAGGGTCTAGGATCTCTCGTATGAGGAAATGCTGCTGGAGTTGGGACTCTTCAGCCTGGAGAAGAGAAGGCTCAGGAGGGATCTTAACAATATGTGTATATACCTGAAGGGAGGTTGCAAAGAAGACTGAGCCAGGCTCTTTTCAAGTGGTGCCCAGTGATGACCCAGAGGCAATGGGAACACTGAAACAAAGGAGTTTCCCCCTGAATATCAGGAAATATTTTTTCACTTTATGGGTGACTGAGCCCTGGCAGAGGTTACCTAGAGAGGCTGAGAAGTTTCCATCCTTGGAGATGTTCAAACCTGTCTGGACGTTGTCCTCAGCAACTGGCTGTAGGTGGCCCTGGTTGAGCAGGGCAGTTGGACTGGGTGCCCTCCAAAGATTCCTTCCAGCCCCGATTTTTCTGTGGTGCTGTGAAAACCTTCAGCCAAATATGGAGTCAACTGCAATTGTTGAAAAGCAAAATTATTGGTCTACAGCCAATTCTTTTGATTTGGTGTTGGCAAGTTTATTTTCTGATGGCACGAGTCAAGAAAATGATACTTTGTTTATCTTTAAAAATGAAGATACAAAACTGTTACTGATTGCTCTATTCAACAGTGTCTGTGTTTATGTGCGTTGATAACACATTATCTGAAAGTACAAAGCCTTCAATACAGCTGCTGATAGCTTGAGGCACTTGCAATGTTATGTCTCTGTAAAGTTATAGTATTGGGGGTTTTTTTATGTATATATTTTGACCATCAGTCAGAGACTGGCAGAAGAAACAGCCTTGGTCTATATCTTGAAATGTCAATTATGCCCAAGTATTCTTATTTAAGGTTCATACTTTACTAGAGCAGTAAGGTAATACAGAGGTAAGAAAGTGTGGATGGGATTTCATTGAGTGCCTGCCACTCATGTGAGCCAAATTCAGAATAAAGAACATGTAATAAAACCAAAAGAAACAGCTTTTTTGAATGAATTACAAAAAGTAATAATTAAATTATGGAAATGGAAGGATGATTGCTTTACAATGTGGGGAAATAAGTGGAAAACCAAAAATACTCTAAGTACATAATTTGCCTTCTCTGTATCCTTTTTCTTCATTTTGTCTATCAAGGTAGACCATCTCTTGTTTTAACACTTTCTAACAAATAAGCACCCTGTTTTGGAATTAAATCAGAATTAAACATCTGAACTGTGAAAAGGTTTCAAATCTGTGAGGAAAACAAACTAGCTCAGGTTAAGGAAACTGTGACCTCCAGAACTTGCGCTGTCCAACATGTTTGTCTCATGAACTTGTGTGGAGCACCGTGCAGGGTTTGCTTTAGTTGAAAATCATCTCGCCCAAGAGAGTGGAGAGGGATCATAGCACCCCACAGTTTCTAAATTGGAATGCATTGGTCAGGCCATGGTGTAACTGTCCTCCCTGACACAGTTTAGTAGTAAGTATCCTCTAGGCTTTCTACAGTTTCAGAAATGCAAAGACCTGATGCTTCCCTGATTTGGCTGGAACAGCTCTGGAATCAAGGAGGTTGCTATGGCTGTGGGCTAAACGTATTAATAACCAGCACATGCTGCTTTCCCTCCTCTCTTCCTTACTCATGAACTCTGTGTCACTCACTCTCCTGTGCCACTCGGGGACTGCCAACAGCAAGCATTTCTTCTTGCTATGAGTCTTTTTATTAGACATTCTTGTAGCTAAATTAATTTCAGCATGGGTTTAATAACAGGGCTCTTTGAAACCTAGAAGAAGGGTTTGTTTCTTACCTTCTCTATTGAAGAGACTGCATAGCCCATGGTCACATGCTGTGTCAGGGAATCATTGATCCCGGTTGTCTCTACCCAGCTCCTGAGGGTTTGTCCACTACTTTCTTACTTGCATACAATAATATTTGTGTCAGTGGTCTTCCTTCCACCCCCCATCAAAAGCAGGACTCTGTTGCCTATTGGTCCCATTCCAGTGGTTCCCCAGTGCCCTCATTCTAGGTGTCCTCTGTCATGTTTGCCCTTTTCTCACTATCCAGGAGAATACCATTTGAACAGTGTTATAACTGTCATCTTACCCTGGTTCTTCAATCCTTTAGCATTCAGAGCTGGTAAAAATCTTACTCAGCAAAGTCTGCCAGGTGAATAACAGATGTGTCTGTGTGTGCCCCCTTCCACTGAGATCAGTTTGGACCTGGCTACTGGTGCTTGAAATGCTTCTATTTTTGCACTTTCTCACGTTAAAGTCAAATGGCCAGAACTAGCCTAGCATTAAATATAATGTTCCTTCTAACTGGGTCTTGCCAGCACTATATTGCTTGTGCTAAAATTGGTACTGAATTGAAATGACCAAATAAAGCTTGTTAATCATTCAGAACTCGTGTTCTCATGTAGGGAGTACAATGAGTAAATACGTTGTTGTGGGGTTTATTTCTTAAATTTATTTATTTTTAATAGCATACTCAGAAATGGAACTTCAAATGTTATCATAATGTGTTGGCTACCACTACACTTATTTTATGTATCCTGAGTATCCATAGAAATTCATCATCTGTTGTTAGTCAGCTGTACCAAAACCAGTAAAACATTTATTTTCTCAAACACTTCAGTGAAGTATCTTTTTCTTCTCTAGCAGAAAATAAAATTGCATTCTCCTGGAATCTTTCTGCAAGCTGAATTTTACCCTGCAGAGGAACCTTTACCTCCCTGCATCAATGAGGCACAATGAACTTGGCAGGGAATTGTTACCAAAGAGTGGTGGTCTTCCCATTAAAAAAAAAAAAAGGGTGTGCTTTATATAACCAGTTGTTTCATCTGAACTTTTTTTTAATGGAAGAGATGTAAGCTATTGTGACTCAAAGTAACTTTAGCAAGAAATTGTGGTTATATCTCTTTCACAAGAGCGGAACTACCACCTCAAGATTTAAGAAGTTCCAGCCCTGAAAAATTGAGAGTTTTTGCTTAAAAATCAATCACATAATTTAAAAAGCAACAAGATCATCTCTGGAAACCCTGTGTTTAGGGTGCTTGAAGTGTGGCTTTGGTGTGTGTGTGGTTTTTGTCTGTGGGTTTTTTCATTTGGTTTTTCACTCCTTTTCCCCTCTGACAGGAAGCCTGAGATTTAAAATAAAAGCTTGTGATGTTGTAGCTCTAGGAACTGAGACTTATTCAAAGGTATGCCAGATGTTGCAAGACTTGCAATAAAATCATAAAAATGGTAAGAATTCTTTCCATTGAAAAGAAACATCCTCCATTGTCCACTTTGAAATATCTGAAGAGAATGCATTTTATAAGTACACAATCATTATAGCAATGACTTTCTGTATTCTGCCTTACTTTCCTGGTACTGCAGAAACTGGTAAAAGCTGTAATTAAGCTGTCATACCTAATTTTAAAATACAGTTAACATTTAATTCTTATTTTAAGCTATTTCTGAAGTAAAAAGGTAATATATTTGGAACCTAGCCAGAGATTAATAACATGTTTTTTAAATGACAGCTAAAGAACAAAGGCGGAGAAATTTCCTTTAAAAGCACATTATCTGAGGTATGTGTTGTAATACAGCACTCGAGTCTTGCACCAAAATATAACTGAAAAAATTAACTATTTAATATCTGAACTGTATATAATTAACTTCTTAGGTAGGAAAGGTAATTTGAGATTGTTTCAAGCGGTGTATAGAATGTAGAAAGTGTTTAATTTTAATTTTTAAATTATGCTCATGCATAATAAACTGAGTGAATATGAGGTGTAAATTAAGAAAATGTGTATTTGTACATTAGCATTATTACTACTAATGCATTTTGAAACTGAAAAGAAAATTACTACCGGTTATGTTTTCACAGTTGTTAAAGTTAATATTCTATTAAAAGTACTTGTCTGTTCTGTAGAATTCGTTCAGTGACGCAAGTCAACAATATTTTTCAGAGTGAGTGTAGATTAGTGGTATTACATTGTCAGCATGAAGTTGGTATCTGGTAGCACTGCAGGATGGATTAATCACAGGGGGTAGGGCATTTTTTGAATAACATGATTTGAGTACCTTTCAGTGAGCTGACAGTTTTTAGCTGTGATTGCAATGAACTACCAGGTTACAGCCTGTCTGGAGTAATTGAAGCACCTCATCAGAAACCCAGAAAGCATATTCTTCCTTATCAACCAGTTTGGTTCTTAGGCTTTGCAATACTATAGGCACAGGATTATTAATATGGCAGAAGAATATGTAACATACTGCTTGCCAACATTTAAAGGGGCATTTTTAATTTTGCGAACTATATGCTTGCGTATGTCACGTGGTCATTTGTTAACACCTCCAAATAAGAATACTGTGTTTTGCTGTATTTGATAATGGACATAGTGCTGCAGAAATCTGTTGTACCTGCCTGCGTTTTAAGGCTGTTAGGTTTCCTATTTGTGAATTAAATTACCCTGACAAATCGTGTTGCTTTTTTCTTATTCATGTATGTATATAAAAAAGCTGTGTTTTAACTTTGAAGTGATGAACTCTAACTGTGCTAACACTGGAACAGCAAGTGTAGGTGGTAATGTTAATAAGCGTAGTCAAAAACATGATCTGAGCACATGGATACGTTACTGAGCTAGTATCAAACAGACTAGCTCATTTCCTGGTACTGGTCAAGTCGTAAAATCTCAGGATCAAGGTAAGTTGTACAGCTCGTGCCATTTTTAGTGGCATTAGGATTTTGCTGCTATTGGTATCAGAGGTAGCTACGTTAACCCTGGGCTATCGTTAATACCCCTATACATTGCAGGTGTGTTGTAGACCTTTAGTTGTGCTATAGACATGCCAAGAGATAGTGGCCATACCATCGTGTCTATTCACTGTCATCTTGTTCTCCTCCTGGAAAGCCAGTCTTCGAGAGGGGTCTGAGGAAATGGAGATTTTCTGAGCTAGGTTTGCACAGTCTGGGTGTAGGTACATGGTGGAACTAGGGAAGGAGTCCCTAATGAGTAATGGCTGCTTCACTGTGCTTTCCAGCTAGTTAGACATGTAGCCTGTGTATCACTGAAAGCAGCCTTGGAGGTGCCAAAAAGCCCTGGTCTTTCATGTTTCCTCACCAACATTTCCAGCTAAGGCTTCCAGTGAAGGCATTAGATACATCTTCTAATGTGTGATGGACAGTGATGACTTTGTGGTTTAGGGGAGAGATGAGATGGGTTCAAAATAAAGTGATAAACTTCACCTGCTGCTACCAGTCCCTTCAGGCAAAGTTGTCCATTGCAAATACTTTATTTAATAGCAAGCAAGAATTGAAAACCAATTCTCATCATTTGCATTTTGGGCAACATAGCACTAGAACAGGCTTCCCAGAGGAGCATCTCTGGAAACATTCAAAACCTGTCTGATGTGTTCTAGTGTGATCTGCTCTAGGTGATCCTGCTCTAGCAGGGGGTTGGACTAAATGATATTATGAGGTCTTTCCAACCCTGACCATTCTGTGAATGTAGTTTCATTCTTTTTGTTCCCTAGCATAGTCTTTTGTTTTACTTCTGTGTGACTATAATTTTGTCCATTTTAGTTATGGCTTGTTACCTTCTGTAAAATTTCTGTCTAACTTGTTTTTATCATAGGAATATGTATAAACGCAGGAAATAACTGATTTGAAAAGTATGATAAGTGGATTGTTGTATGTAGCATCCCTGCTCTGTAAGGCTTTCAATTTAAGTATTTAAAGTTTGCAAAAATAAGCTTTGTTTGTTTTTTTTTTTTAAAAAAAAACCCACTGTAAAATTCATCTAGGCACACACCCTTGTCCCACTTGACTGTCGAGGCTTTTTATAAATTCTTGTTAGAAGAGTTTTTACTTTCTATAGTGTTTTTCTACAATGCTATATCTTCATTTTTCTACTTATGTTTTAACACAGAGGAATTGCTTGGAATGTCACTTCTAATTTTACCTGTCAGTGTAGTTTGCTACTTGATATAGCTAACAACAGATTTTTATTTCTGTCCGCCCCACCCCCAGCAACAAGCCTCCTGTTGTAAAACCCCTTTCATCATGACACACTTCCTCCCACCCACAGTGGTGCATCAAGATCTGCAGAAATGCAAAATCACTTTTTGAAAGCTTTTTTCTTCCCAGTCCAAAGAAAAATGGTAGGCTGAAGTCTGCAATAATGTGGTTAACACTTCCAGTTACAATGTAAGTTACAAATTTGGTGCAGATCAGTAGAAACACCAGAAAAAATGTGCCAACATAATCTCAAATACTGTGCATGCCCCTCACTGCTGTAGGATGCATTTTTGGTTTTTACACTTTTGAACTGTAAAAATGGTATTTTCTGCTTCATCAGAAAACTTCTCTTGGCAATTAATGCTTCAGATTGCTCATGAATCTGGAGCTAAGAACTTTAATGATGGTTGCCAGTTCAATATCATTAAACTTCCTTTACATTAAAAGGAGCTGCACACTTACATAAGTAGGAATAAGTTAGCAGATGCTACTCATGTCTTTTGGTATGACTAGTGTTTATTTCACTTTTAGGCATGGACTTCACAGAAACAGGAATGTCTTCTCTACTCTGGTTTGAAATTCATGCCAGTTACAATAGACAGTAGTGGATTTTAGTTAGACAGAAGAACTTTGGATTTACAGTAACTTACTGATAGTAAAGCTTGGCCAATTATTTGGACAAGTGAACTGAAAGGGTTTCTGCTAATTCTAGGGTTTGGGCACTCTTCTACTTGAACAGTGTTACTAGAATATTTAACTTAGATTTCTGAATAATTTGATTTTCTCCCCAAATAATTGTTTTAGAACACCTTTCTTCTCTGGGGTGTGGTGTGATGGGTTCTGCTGCCATAGACTTTGGTAGTATTTTAAGACACGTAATAATTCAAGGCCTAGTTGCTGTTTGGAATTTGGATTGAACCAAAGTTTTTGTATAACAATTATCCAAAATTACTAATGGTAGGAAGAAAAAAAACCTTGATATATTTGATTGTAACACATTACTGATTTTGATCCTATTTGTTATATATAAAGGCCAGATCACTAGAAGTTACCCTTTTATTAAAATCAAAAGTAGAAAAATAAAATAACTGGTAGTCCAAATAAGCTCATGTTATGCTCTTGAAGTAAGAAATTTTGGATCTCCTCAGATGCTGACAAAGCTGATCACTAGCAGATATGCATAATGGTTCCCTTGATTCTGATTTTGTCACTTCATTTGTAAATACATAGTTTTTTTAGCTTTTTGTGTGACAAACAGAGCACAGCTCATCTAAATGATGAAAAGGCTACAATAATAGTAATGCTGAGGCTTTTTTTCAGTTTTGTGTCAGGCTGTGAGAGATGTTTCATAAAAACATGTACTGTTCTGGCAGCATTATGCTCTTATCTTTTTCTTGTTTCCCTTCTTATTCCCTCTCACATACAGAAAAAGTAAATGTATATTCTCAGAACACTCTTCTTGATTGTGTGTCTTGGAAAAGCATTTGGAGTAATTTGAAGTTGCAGCATTCAAGCTTCTAGTGGTGTAGAGACTGTAGTAACTTGTTTCTAAAGAGACTTGTGCTGCACTATCTGCTGTCCTAAAATGCAGAAAGCTGGAAATACTCTGAACATTCCTCTTCTGTATTTGTAGTTACTGTTGCATGTCCGCTTCATTCTGAGAAAAACCTTCCTAACATAAATTATTAGTAATGATTTGATAATTATTGTTTGCTAACCAGCTGCCAGTTTGTTTGTATTACATGTATGCCTTTCACATACGAATCCAAACATCAAGCCTTTAAGTCTTGGCAACTATAGCAACCTATGTGGAAGCTGGGATTCTCTGTTCCTTGCCTTTCCAAATATCTGACTTGTCAGGAAGCTGTGCAACATGGAGTTGCTTCTCATTCTGTAATGACAGGCTTCTGCTTACTGCAGATATGTTTTGAAGGAAGTGTTAAGATTAGGGATTTGTCACATTTGCATGTTTCATCTGCGGTGCATGAATGTCAGCAGGTAGATGACAAGGAGAAAAGCTGTTAGAATTGGTTGACTATTTTTGGACAGAGACTGGATAGGAGCCTTTAACGCACTCACAGCCAAGTGTTAAATTGTCTCAGACCCTTGTTAACTTCTGAAATAAACCCCTTCTTTTGGTCATATCTTTTCTGAAAGATTGCCAGGTCTTGAAGCTGTATTATACACTTTTCAGGCGAGAGCTATCTGGGAGACTATATTGGTGTTTATATCTTGAAAATCTAAAGAATTATGATAGTTATCAGCATCCTTGCAGTGGATAACTCTTCCTAATTAGTCAGTTGTTTGTTTTTTGAACAATTATTTCCTGTTTTCCCAAGCTGAATTTAGCTCTTTCTCATGAAGACTTTTTATATTTTACTTTCCCTGTTAGAACCTCAAAGAATGTCTCACTCAATGGCACCTGAGAATTGCCTCTGGGTCACTATGCGTGCTCGACCTGCTGGATTCTATAAATAAAAAGCTCCCAATGTAGCACTAGCATTTCTCCCAAAACTGACTGCACTATTTCACTACTTTATCTCTCTCTGCTTTCTTTTTTCTTCTCTGCTTTCTTTTTTCTTCTCTGCTTTCTTTTTTCTTCTCTGCTTTCTTTTTTCTTCTCTGCTTTCTTTTTTCTTCTCTGCTTTCTTTTTTCTTCTCTGCTTTCTTTTTTCTTCTCTGCTTTCTTTTTTCTTCTCTGCTTTCTTTTTTCTTCTCTGCTTTCTTTTTTCTTCTCTGCTTTCTTTTTTCTTCTCTGCTTTCTTTTTTCTTCTCTGCTTTCTTTTTTCTTCTCTGCTTTCTTTTTTCTTCTCTGCTTTCTTTTTTCTTCTCTGCTTTCTTTTTTCTTCTCTGCTTTCTTTTTTCTTCTCTGCTTTCTTTTTTCTTCTCTGCTTTCTTTTTTCTTCTCTGCTTTCTTTTTTCTTCTCTGCTTTCTTTTTTCTTCTCTGCTTTCTTTTTTCTTCTCTGCTTTCTTTTTTCTTCTCTGCTTTCTTTTTTCTTCTCTGCTTTCTTTTTTCTTCTCTGCTTTCTTTTTTCTTCTCTGCTTTCTTTTTTCTTCTCTGCTTTCTTTTTTCTTCTCTGCTTTCTTTTTTCTTCTCTGCTTTCTTTTTTCTTCTCTGCTTTTCTTTTTTCTTCTCTGCTTTTCTGTCAGTTTGCTCTTCAGTCTACAGGACAAATACATCTGTTTTAGTCCACCCTGAATACTAATTTGAAGAAACCAATGTAGAAATGGTTTCTAGATAAGTCTGATTACTTTTTCATAGCCTATTAAACCTTTTCTCTTGATGTCTGATGTTTCAATATAACATCATGTGTTTTTTCCCTGTCCCTCTGTTTTATTTTAACCTTTTGTCACATTTGGATGTTGATTTGTGCTGTGATAACTGGGTTTGGAGTATTCATTTAATAAATGATGAAGGGTAAGAGAGAGGGAATGAATATAGGTTTTTCTCAAGGAAAATCTTGGTAGACTTTCTGAAGTGTTCCCTGTTTGTTACTTGTCAGTCTTACTGTAGTCTTGCAATCTTACTGTATTAAATTTTCACCTCTTTTCTCATGAAAGATGATGGCCTTACTTGATAAGTAAAGGGTCATTTTATGAGGAAGGACAACATCAAACCATCAATTAAAAAATTAATGTGAAACTCTTGGAAAAAAGTTTGAATCTGATTCTGGCAGGCCAAATAACACAGTATAAATGCACAGAAAGTGGTAGACAAGAAACTGGTATATATGAGACAGGTGTTACAAACATGAGCTTTTTTATTAAGTCATTCATTAAGTGTCAGATATGTCAGGCTTTTGGTAAAATTGGTCCACAATGTGAGAAATTTTTTGTCTGTAGGATCACTTGGAGTAAAGAAGTAACTTGAGGCAGGAATGTTAAAATAAAAATTCACATGAATCATTGAATCTTGCTGAAGTAGAGAATGAGCTCTGTGACATTCATATTGGAAACCTGCAGTGAGGAAGTGTATGGTGCATGTTCTAAGGGTTATTTGTTACCAGATGTTAGGGATAAAAAATAGATAATAAGTTTTAAGGGGGAAAAAAATATTAATTCTGAAGGAATGATTGATAGCTTCACTCTTCTGAAAAATGAGTCACACTTACTAAACTAGAAGTCTGCACTTTCTCTGCACAGCACTCACAGAAAATGATAGTGGTAATTTGTATCACATTGCAGTCTGCAATAGGTCCATATCACTTAATGTCATTTGAATTGCATAGCCAGAGACAACTCTCAAAGTTCCAAGTGACGATAAAGGAATCACTTTTAAATGAAAATTGAAGAGATATGCCTACTGCAAGATTGCATGTTATTTTGTTCATTTGAAAATATCCTCCTCTCTGAACAGAATTCAATGTTTTATTCAGCCTTACTAGTAAATATGGAAGTTGGAATGAGCTAGGCTTGCCTGATTTGCTTAGGAGTGAGGTGGCACCTAAACTTTTGTATGCCTTCAGTATGAAAAAAAAGTCTTAATTATTGAGTTCCTTTTTTCTTAGTTTCCTGCGTGGTCTGTTCTAACAGTTTATTCCTATTGTAACTCATTGTGCTGAAGTAGGATGGCACTGATCACTAATTAAAGAATTTCTGTATCCATCTGCCAAGAAACGATTATGCTTTGCTGTCTTTATGTCTGCATGTTGTGTTGGCTGTTAACAGCCAAACAGAAGGACTTCCCAGTCAGGTTCCAAATCCAAACATTTTGTCATCTTTGTCTCACAGAGTTCCGAAGCCTCTGAAGTGGTAATCCTGGAGCGCTGCTGGATTGTGGAGTTCAGGACTAAAACAGATGTTTCAATAGTTCTGAGTAAGTAAGACAAAGCTCAGGATGTTCACTGTGGATTGTTTTATTTCTGTCAACAAAATTGACAAAAAAACCCTGCAAACTACTCAGACACTGAAACCTTGCTAAAAACATAACTAAAATATATCCTGTTGTCTGTTAGATGCATACATCCAAATGCTTCTTGTTTCTGAATTCATACCTAAAAAGAAAATCCTAAGAGCTATTGTTTTACTTTTTCTAAAATCAAGCAAAAGTCTTAAGTCTTCTTTTTTCCCTCTGACAATAAATAGAAGTTTGATTTTCTAGCTTATTAGGTATAGTGTATGATATGGGTTTTATGTTCATGCATAACCAGTTCATTTTATTCTTGCATAATTGATCATTGCCAGCCTCCCTGTTAAATGAGGGGTTTCCTGTTTTTCTCATCTCCTATCAACTCTTAATTAATAAAATTTTTAAAAATAGGAAAAAAATAGTTATTGCATGGAAATCAGAATCATTATTTTAGTGGAAAGATTTTGTTTGGGGAAAAGACTGACACAGTTTTCTATGCAGTAACAACTCAAATAGCCATTGTGTTAGAAATTTTTCATGACATGGATTTTTTCTGATAGCGCTGCAGCGTATTCAAGTCTTTAGCTCAATTCGTCATTTTATGTTACTGTGATGGTGTAAGGGCAGTTTTGGTGGGCTAGTAAAACTAGCTACAGGGGAAAAAGGTTTGTCAACGTTTGACCCAGTTGGACAACAATGCTCTCGATCCCCTCCCCCTCCTACCCAGGTAGGGAAGGAGAGAGAGAAAAAAAAAAAAAAGACTTGTCTAGATTGAAAACTGAACCGTGCAACTTTATTTAGAAAATTAATATGTGATGTTAGAGTGTATATATATATATAGTGATTATACAAAAGTGTGGCAGAAACCTCTCACCTCCCCCCACCCCCAGCAACTCCCACAGCACTTCCCTCAGATGAGACAATTCCGAGGAATCCCGAAGCTGCTCCTGGAGAAGGCAGAGAGTTACGAGGGTCAGGAGGGCTTGGGGTCGATGGTCCGATGATGATGGGCAGGTGGTGTTGTCCCAGACGCCGGCCACGAACAAAAGAAAGAGGAAAAGAGAGAAAAAGGAAGGCAGATAGACAGGCAAGGCGAAGCGGCGAGAGAGCAAAGCAGGAAGGAAGGAAGTTTTCTTCTGTCATCTCCGACCTTCCCCCGAGCCTACGTAGATATATGGAATGGAATATCTCTGGCCAGTTTTGCTGTTCGTCTAACCCAGCCTCCCATGGGGGGGGGACCACAGATCCCCCCGTAGTGTCTGAGCCAGCAGAGCAAAGGCACGACCTTGAGAGCCCAGCAATTACAAAAACATTCCAGTGTCTTATCAACCTAGCAGAACACGCAGTTGCTAGTTGAAGAAAGCTCACTGAAATAAAAAAAAATCAGCAAAAGAAAAACTGGCTTCATCCTGGCTCAAACCAGGACAAGGTTATACTGCATTTTAGGGCTTGATGGCCAGCTTTACATGTAGTGTAAGTTCCTACCACTTTTAAATTATTATTCGTACTAAAGTGTCTAGTCCACTTCAAGGAAAATGTTGCATTAATTATGCCAACTTTTCTTCTTACCTGCTGAAGTGCTTATTACTGTTCTGTCACATTTGAGAAGGCAGTGACTTAAAATGTAGTAATTGTGGGTCTTATTTCCTGAGTCATATTCTTGGGAATAGCTTAAATGTTGCATCTTTAGTGATGAGATTACATCTTGTGTTCCTGATATTGAGGCACTGCATCAAAAAGGACTTTTCTAGATTTGGAAGCATTGCTTTGCCTAACAGCTAAATGATTACCATTGACTTGCAAATTGAGACTTTAATTATGCCCTTACTGATTCCAATTCTCTGATTGGAGTCATCAGCTTTATGAGGTGGTGGTGTTACAGTTTGGTTATAAATACAGTCATGTTAGTTCCCTTCTGGTACATCCTTTACAATGCTTGAGCATAATGCTGCTGAACTGAACCAAGAATATGATTGCAATTGCTGACAGGATTCTTTCAGTTAGCTTTGAAGCCTGCAAAGGGACAGTTTCTGTCACAGTGAGACTGGCAGAAAAGTCTAAAAGCTGGGGAAGCAGACAACAGTGAGTACTGAGTAAGCACTTCAGGCTGCCTATGGAGAAAAAAGGACTGTATATGTGTGGAGGAAGAAATATACTTGCATAGTTAGAAACAGAAATTACTACTTGAGAGATGGACTTCCTAAAACTAAGTTTGAAGATTAGTAGTGTGGTTAGAGGTAAGGGTGGAATTCTCACCTACCTCTGAAAACACATTAAAGCAGAGAAGAGGAAACAGTACAGAAAACTCCAGGTATGCAGAGCCAACAAATGTTGATGGGTTCCTGGGATGCAAGCAAAGGAATACAACAGAAAATAGAGTAAGAGACAAACAGGTAGAGGAGCAATGAATTTCAAACTTGGCTGTTTTCCTGAGCTGCAGAACAAGGACAAGAGCCAGGCTGATGATTTGTTGGATGGAAAAAGAAAGCCAGACTACTGTGAGGTATTAGAACAAAACTGATGACAAATGAAGATGATGTACAGTGCATTGAGTGAGGATAAAATGCCAAAAGAAATGAAATAATAATCCAAGTACGGAAGGAGAGAACAAAATTCAAAAAAACAGAAGGGGGAGAAAAGCAAATCTCAGGAACTAAGAAAGATCTTTCTCAGTGGAGGTCTCCAGCATTGAAAAACTAACTGCATTGTAAAAAAAGAATATATTCATTGGCCATAATTTGAGTAAAAAACAGCTCTAAAATGTGTATTTGGGAATTCAAAGGATTCAGGTGGAAGCAGAATAGGAGGACATAGCTGCTCATTATGTCAAATTCCAGGTGGAACAAGGAAAGCTGTGCCAGAACACAGGAGGCAGAGTTGATCTGTGGGATTTAAGCTGTGGTGTGGCTGAGCTAAGAAAGGACACTTTCTTCATCTTGCAGGCTGGGAGTTCAGCTTGAAACCATGTCTTGGGGAGGGGGGTGGGGGGGGGGTAGGGGGTGGTGTCTGGACTGAGTATTTGGCCAATTGTCTCCATCCATCTCTGAGTGGTGAGCTGAATCCTAGAAGACGTAAGAGTTGAGAAGTGGAGACTACATGGGATATTTAAGAAGAGAACATAATAAAAGGCAGTGGAGTAAACATGGAGGGAAAAAGAAGGAAGTTTTCGTGCAACATGTAGTGATACCATGGAGGTTATCATCACCTCAGGGTGGTGTGGACACTGAAACATAAGGGAGATATAGAAGAGGTCTGCCAGTGGCAGCAGGCAGTTGTGTTAGTGCAAGTGTCATGCTCCCAAAGCAGCCTAACTCAAAAGGTTTTTAAGCAGTCCACGGAAGTAAAGACAAGGACGTTTTAGGTGAACTATTGCTCTGTATGTGGCAGGTTGCTTCTATGTCCTTGAAACATGAGCTAGTTGCTGTTAGCAGAACAGGTCAGACAATGGTGTAGGATGGATCTGGTTGAATGTGGTAGTTCACTTGAGTGTGATTCACTCCTGACATCCCCAAAGGTTCAATAAGGAGAGCATTTTAACCCTTTTGTCCAAAAAGATCTTAAACCTGGAAACTGCTTCTGTGCACTGATGTTTGAACATTGCAGTGTTGACACTCTTGGCTTCTCCTAAGGAATAACTTAAACTTGCACCTTGTACAACATTAGGCAGGCATTATGGCCTCACCAGACCCAGAAGTATATAACTGTAGGTATTTAGACAGTAGCCTTGTCTCTGCTGGACCATGGAAACCCTGTTAAAGATGGTTACTCTGCTAGGGTGTGTTTGTTTGTTTGTTTTCATAAGATCAGTCTGTTTTGCCCATGATGGTAATTGGTAAGTGATCTCCCCATCTTTATCACAACCCATGAGCTTCTTCATCTTTTCTCCCCCAGCCCTGTTGAGGAGGGGAGGTATTTGAGGAGCTGGGTAGGTGGCTGGTAGCCAGTCAAGATCAACACACTGTAGGGAATTTGCATCAGGCACTTGGAAGAAAAGTGTTTTGTCTGCTTGCAGATGTGTCAGTGTTTGAGCAGAAAGTACAAAAAAGTAAGCTACGAGGAACAAAAATTTGTGATCAATATTGGTAGGTTTTGGTCACTGTTATATTTCTTGGGAATAGAGCAATTAGAGCTGTATGGCTGGATGTTTGAACCCCAAGAGCAATCTGAAGTTGACCACCGAGTTGTGTAGAGCCTTGTGTGGATCAGAGTGAAGCTCTGTCTGCCTCCTTTCCTCAGTGTGATGTTGTACAGCACAAAATTGCAAATGATCCCAAGAGACACAGGCACCATGATACAAAATCAAATGTGAAAGACAGCATTCAAGGACTGCCTTCTCTTGATCTACAAATCTCTTCTGTTTTTCAGAATAAAGTATTCCTTTAGGATTGCATTAATTCCAGTACTGTGTGTGGTCCCTTAGAACTAAGGAGGTCAGAGCTCTTAACACCTGAATAGGGCTGGTGAGACATGATAAGGAAGGAACAGAGGAAGAAAAAAGAGCTTTATTTGTAATGTCACAGTCATCTAAAACATGTTGCAGGGTATCAGGAAAAAAAAGAAAGGCCTGCATATAGGAATAACCTTAAGACAGCAAGGATTTCCATTTGCCATTTATAGTATGTAACCCACTTGGAACTTTTAATTTCCTTCAATAGTAGTGGCTTAGAAAGGCAGGTCAGTGTCTTTCCCTGTTTGAGAGATGGAATAACTGAGGCATATTCTACAGTTACTTTACAGACCTAGGTAGGCACTAAAGATTTCTGAATCCTGCCTAGTTTAAGTTAAACTGATGGTCCAGCCAGTGATGCAATCAACTTCCTTTCAGCAAAATCAGTCTACTGCTTTACAAAGGCCATGCTTAGTACTTATGGTGAATGCTGCCCTGTTTCTGTTCGGTGACCTTGAGATACCAGTGTGGTATTTAAATACTTGTGTAGCCTGCCTTGCTTACAGCATAGGTGTGGTATTTTTTAATGAAAGGGGAGAAGCAATATGGCGTGTATGAAACGCCTGCAGGTATTACAAGAAACAAAATGTTATACTTCAGTCGTCAACCATGGGTATCATGTTGTATTAATTTCTGATACCTCAGGCTCTATGTGAGCTTCTGCAGAGACTTAAATGGAGATTATAGTGGTAAGTTATATAAGTTTATTGCAGCATTGCAAAAGGAAAAAAAAAACAAAACTGAAGATAAAATTTTTAATTAAATTCTTTATCTTTGATTGAAAATGTAACTTCCAAAGGAAGATTAATGTAGCATCATGAGTAACCATAGGATGATTTAATCACTACTAATTTGAACATGAAATGCATCAGCATATAGAATTCAGTCAGCTTTGTGAATTAAAAGCCTCTGATGTCTGTATTAGAAATATCCTGCGGATGTAATTTACGTATCAAAGCTTCCATTCTACTTTTGTTACAGCATATGGTGTTTAGCTGTGACAGTGTTTTATATTTTAGAGTGGCAGTGGCTCATTGATATTCTCAGCCATTTTTCACTGCTGAGGTAGCAACTAAGAATTACTTTTTACTAGTTTGTGTGAAAAGAGATAGCCTTTAACCTTTTTGAACTCTTTACTTTGCATATTGGTATAGGAGGTAGAAATAATGATCCTCTAGAAAAGGAGAGGCTGTCATCCTGGACAATGACCATGCATTTTGTACTTGTTTTTTATTTAAATCCTGCCAGTAATTTCTTTTATATTCTGTTGAACATGATTTCATGCTTATATCTCATGAAAATAAAGCAAGCCGAAGAGTATCTGTCTTCCTGTCACTTTTACATGTGTAGTAAAGTAAAACAATAAAGCCTTCTTAAGAAAAAAAAAGAAAGCTTTAAACAGAAGTGCTTTCTCCCTACCCTTGGAATGTGTTTGGTTTATAATTTATATTTTAAATGCCTTTTCATAAAACTGCAGCCTTCTGAAAGACAAGGGTCAACTCCAGTAAATTTCAATGCTTCTTTTGGTGACTCATTTACTTATTTCTGGCTTCACAGAAACCCAGATTTCTGTGTAAGAGGTTATGATTAAATGTACAATTAAGTACACATTAAAAATTAAGACGGACATAATTAAGACATTTTTAACAATAAATAAAATTGAAATATCAAAGTAGTTGCAGAGAAAAGAAGCAACTGCTACTGTTAAACTAAAGAACTTGGGAATTTTAAGTATTATTTCAAAACAATGGGAACAAAATAAGTTATGTGAGGGTGATGGAACTAATACCAAAATACACTTCTGACTTGAGACAATTGGGTTAGAACAGAAAAGGCTTTCCAGCACCACTGGGGATCTCTCAGCTTCTTGTTGTGCTATTTCCTTATTTTATAGCAGTCCTGCTTGAACAGGGGAGTGGGTTCTTTATTTGAGGTGTAGAAGTTCTGTCAGACCATAACATTCTGTGGTGGCTTCTGTGCGAGAAAGTCTTTCTGAGATCACACTTCATAACTAGATGTTGTTGAACAGAGTCCTTCTCAGAACAGGCTTTATGAACAGACATGTTTACTGCTTCCTCAGCTCTTGCTTCCAGTTCAATCGCTCATACTGAAATAAGGGAAAGAAGAAAGGTGGGTAAACTGCTGGAGGGGCCAGTAAGCACCTGTTATTTGAGGTGTCTTCACTGAAGAAGGTGCCAGTAAAGCCCCTGGACAACATTAGCTTTCCATAATGTCAATGTGAATGATGTCTATTTCTGCCCACTTTATGCATTGAGGGTTGAGAAGTCAAGGGAACTTTGAACTTGGTTATACACTGTGGAAGTTGAGCAGGATCTAGACTACAAAACTTTCCCTCAAGATGTGTGTGTGACAAGCCTGCTGGCCAAGTGGACGTGTGTTTGTATGTTCCCAGGTGCCACATCCACCAGAATTCTCTGCTACAGAATTTGTTCCTGCAAATTTCACCAATGATGCCTTGGTGTTAATTTGCTTTTGCTGCATTATCTAAGTTACAGTTACATTATCCAAGGCTCTGTGCTAACATTTAGAGTCCACTCCATGCCTTAGGATTAGTAATATTTTGTCTTTTATTTCCCCTCCTGAGGCTGGTAGCTGTGACGATTAGTTTATTTACAACTGGATAGTTTAAAACTGAACTACAGTAGAGATATGAGGCAAAAGATTTTGACGGTTATTTACTTTAATTACAGACTGGTGTTTAGTGGCAGATACAAAAGAATATGTCTGACTTCACACATGTTTACATTTGCTCTTATAATAACGTAACTAGACTATACTATTCAGAGTACTCTTGCTTCTAAGCAGTCTGCTAGGTTCAAGGAAACAAGTAAGGTCTATGGGAAAAAAGCTGAAGACAAAGTTGTGCAAAATATTGATTTAGATAGTGATTTCAATTAGATACATATAAAACTACTGTCAGGACAAACGCTGTCAAGTTACTGTAGGTTACATCGACATCATGATGTCTGATCTTGGAATCTTTCCCTTTCTGTTTTTTTTAGTTGTTTTGTTTTGTTTTGTTTTTTTAAGTTTATGTAAGCTATCGAAAGGTCCTAGGTTGGTTCTTCTAGCTATGTAGACCTTCTTCAGTTCAAGATGAAAAAGAACTACAGAACTACATACCAATTTTATTTGCATTTAGGGCTACTAAGGTGAATGTCTTGGAAAGAAAACCATGCTTTTTAACTTTGTGAATATCTTCCCTGGGTTTATGCCGCTGAACTGGAAACTCAACTGGGGATGTCCAGCACTAGGATGAAAATTACTGATCTTCTATTGCAGATTTCCAAGTAGATTGAAAATTTTCTTGGTTTTGTATATTCTTAGACCTTACGTGTTCTCTTATTTAAAAATTGTATCAGCAAAACTAGGAATGCATACCAGATAAAGAACTGGTCTCATTGAAGTCAATAGTAAATGTTCTCAAAGGGTCAAGATGTTTTTCCAAAACTATTTCATGGTAACTCATCTCAGCAATAATGGAGATGATATAAAAAAGCATTCTTGTGTACTTGTATTCTACATTAACTCCTTAAAAGCTGTTGTCCATCCATGAAATACTCTCATGGATGTTTCAATACAATATAATTCTGCTGATATGTCCACCATTCATTTGAGGCCTTCATTACATTTGTGCATCTGTTAGTTTTATTTTCAGAAAGACTCTTTTCAGCTAAGTTTTGTCCTCCTACTGAAACTTGGAATTAAGTGTTTGAGCTTGTTAAGGTTTACTGTATGTATTTGTTTTAAAACAATAGTGAACATAATTGCCTGGGAGATAAGGGCAAAGCGATGATCATCTTTTACATAAATAAACCTGCATGCTCCTTTATTGCAACAGACATATTTGCCAATGTGCAGTTTGGAAACTATTTTTTTCTAGTATGTAAACTTGTACATAAACATTACATGCACTGAAACCCTATAGGAAACACATAACTGTTGGATCTGCAATATAAAACTTTCCACCTTTGTAGTGACTAATATTTTTCAGATATTTTCATAAGCTCTTCAGAATTTAACTTCTCTGCCAGGGTACTCCAATGGTCTAAATATAGGAGACTGTAGTGTTTTGAAGTGATAGTTTGAAATTCATTTCCAGATCTCAAAACTGGCACCTGTTAGATCAGAATACAGTGAATTATGCCCACTCCTACTTCAATTCACTACCCATTTCTGATTCCGTGCTATTAAGGGTGATTCAGTATGCCTTTTGTGTTTGGCAGTCTGATTTCCACAGCTAAGAGGTAAGTATAAATAGCATGATTTCAATTGCAAAACATTGATTTCCTCCCAAAGCAGATGTTTTTTATCTAGCTAGTGATAGGATATTTCAGGCAAGATCACTGTTCCTATTTACATTCAAAAATAGAGCAAAAAGAAAACATTACCTTGATACATTTGTGTTTTGATTGTTGTGTTGGTTTGTTTGTCTAACAGTCTTTCCTTTGCTAAGGTATCTTGGATATCCAAACTGCTTCTGTTAAAATTCTGTGCTTTTAAAGGCTGAATGGTACAAGCAGGTATTTTGCATGCCTGTAATTTGTTTTTTTGTTAACTAGAATGACTACTGGTTAATTTTTTTTCTTGGTGCTCTTTGACTACATGCCTCTTTGTTCCTTTCCTTTT
Organism: Apus apus; assembly: GCF_020740795.1. Taxonomy (NCBI): domain Eukaryota; kingdom Metazoa; phylum Chordata; class Aves; order Apodiformes; family Apodidae; genus Apus; species Apus apus. The sequence goes on along the minus strand of NC_067285.1, from coordinate 55,360,986 downwards.
TCCACTGATTGTTCCAAAATTCTATGAAATTAAAATGAACTTATGAAGCATTGGGGGCAGTGACAGAAGGGAGTAGACAACTCAGATATTCCAGATCTTGCTGCAGGAACAGAACAGTTACTAGCTATTACTAGTCTTCTGGAAGGTTACGGCCTGCGTGGCTCATATGCAGAGCAGATGAGAGCTTATGGCTGAAACCTTTGTCTCTAAACTCATCGTTGACAAAAAGGCTCAGCTTGTTCAGATTTGGTCACTCAAGACAAGTATGTATTTATGTGTAAAAAAGGATTTGATGAAAGCCTGCAGCTCCCTCAGATTTTGAATATTCTTATCTCAGGAATGTAATACTTATTTTTGACTGAGCACCAGGGGTAGAGGAAAGGGTTTGAATCCTTATTAGCATTTCTTAAATTGCCAGTGAAGCCAGAAAGATGTTCCCCCACTTCCTGTTCTTCTTCCCGGTCTTTCCTCATGAATTCTATAGTCCAAGTGGTATGTGAAATCTTAATCTAGCGGCTGCAGCCACACAGATTTCCACAGATCCACCCCCAAACAGAAAAACCTGCCCCACCTCTACAGGGATTGCACCAGCACAGTTTTAAGAGGCTTTCAGATTTGCATGTTTTGTCCCCTGCATAACAATAACAGAAGAGTTAATTGTAAGTGGCGGATGCTTAGTTTATGAAGTACAAATATGTTTAGAATAACATGTGTGTAAGTGCCCAAGGTTAGATACTAATTCACTTAGGATTGAAAAAACCTTACTATATTATCTGGGTTTTTGAACTAAGTATGAAAATGCTTCAGTGTTTTGTTTCATCCAGTACTGTGATCTGTGGCTTATTAGGTCAAAATGATGTGATGTCCAACTAAATACTTTAGTCCTTCCTAATACAATAGTATAGGTGTTATGTTTCTAAATCAGTTGGTAACTTCTTTTAAAGACACATTGATTTTTCTCTCTTTCTCAGTGTGTGTCGCACTAAATGTCACATTGAATTTGTGACTCTGTAAAGCCATCTATACTGCAGAATTTGAAATGCCTAGGGGGTGTTTTTTCTTCCTGTGCTAATTTAAATCGAACAACTGACCCTTGCTACTTACCTGGGTTCCTTGGGAGCTTCAGCTTCACCCCTCCCCCATCCTTTTTTTTCTTTTGTTCTTAGAAAATTTGATCATTAAACAATTAGACTTAAGGCAGAAGAGCAAATGATATGTGGATAGTAATGAGGTCAGAAGCTCCCACATACAACCTGTTGAGTCTTCACAGAGGAGCTATGTCATGCTAAATTATCTGCATGTGCTGGTGAGCAATGTTCTGGCAAGGGTGAATGAGAGGCTGAGCATAAAGGAGATCTCTAACACAAGAAGCGATGGACACATTCATTCTGGTGAATCAGTGAGAACCATGTCTGCAGCCCCTGTTAAATCAAATTCTTGTTCAAGTTAGCAGCTGTGATAGCTACCTGCTAGATTGCAGAATCTGTGCTAAAAAAGGATTTCCCATTCCACTTTGATTCTGCCACCTAAGTTTAGCAATATGTTAATTGCTTTTGGAACCACTCTGTGGATAGACTTAGTGTACTGCATTGAATATGAAAGAACAGGGGGCTTGTTTCAAGAGGTGGATGGGGTGCATGGTTCTGTGACCATGAAAAGGAATGGGTATGTGGTGGTTTTACTTGTGTATGACATCAATATTTTCATGATCCTCCTTTTGAATCAGAGCTCCTAAAACCGTGTTTATGTTTTCCGAGTGCAGAGTTTCAGAGCGGGGAACCGGATCTTTACCTCGAAGCTCCATCAAAGCCAGACTGTGAATCTTGGGCTGTGGCACTAGGAGAGGCAAACTCGGAAGGTTTGCAGAATAAAATTCAACAGCTCCGGAGGTTGATCATGGAAATCAAAGAGGAGAGATCATCAGATGAAGCACAACAGTTTCTCCCTGCATCCCAAGCAGACCGTCTAGGAGAGCCACAGTTCACGAGTAAGTGCATGTACTCATTTTACTGAGTGGTGCAATAAAAATGGCCCACAAACTTCAGCAGTAGAGAGAGTGTCAGAAACCGGGTATGTAGTGCTTTTTACCTTGTTGATTGACAAACTGTAGTTGTAAAGGAAGTAAACTGTTTATTATCTTTCAAAATATAAGAGGCGATTATATTTATTTATGCAGATAACCTTCAGGGGAGCAAATGTGTGCTTACTGACTTTCTGACTTTTTCTCTGCATTCTGTTTTCTTCATAAGACTTGGAAGTTAGAAATATCAGTTAGGAATACTCTCTTTTTCATTTGTGTCCTATGTGAACATTTGGACTGCTGTTTAAAATATGGTCTGATAACTTTGATAAACGTTTAAAGCTTTAGTGATACTTAAATGAGTAGCACAGATTTTGTCTTTGTGATAAAAATACACTCTGGGGATCTGAAAGCACATAAACATATGTTGAGCTAGATTTGATGCGCTGGAGTCTGGGCCACACTGTACTTCTATGCATTGTCTTTCAGCTGCCCAGATATTTAATCAAGTCTGTATCCAGTAAATTCATAAAGTTGTTCCAGACCAATGTGCTGACTCTGCTAGTGGCAGAATTCAACTTGGAAACCTGCTATAAATCCATTAAAAACAAACCAAAAACCAAAACAACCCCCCAAAAAAAAACCAAACAACAAAACAAACCAAAAAACCTGCACTACCTAAAAACATTTTTTCCTGACCTGAAGGCCTTTCTAAGCTCTGCAGCTATTATTTTTCTTGCCCATACTTGAATTCTTAACTATAGTAATGAGAACAAGGTGAAACTAGACTTATTCGTCAATATCAGTTGGTGGAGCAAGAACAGATTTAAATTTTGGTGTTTTTTTTTTTTGTTTTGATTTTGTTTGGTTTTTTGTGTGTGGAGTTTGTCTATTCTTAATTTTTAACAAAAATCTTGTGTCCCAGTTCATATAGCAACTTGGTCCTTTCCTTCTAACTGAGTTATTCAATACTGTAAAATACTTAATATTGCTCACTGGAGACAAAACATAAATGTCAACAAGAAACAGTTTAATTTCTACGAGGTTGTTTGATACTGTAGTTGCCATCCATTGACTTCCTGCAGAGAGTGAACAACTGTTAGTTAACTATCCTTCCAGTGTTTCTCTTATTGCAATTCTGTGGTTCACTCCTTTATCCTAGTGCAATTAGAAAATACTGTCCTTTGCAGTAAAAGATGCACTAGAACATAATTCCACACTGGTAAAAATTAAAACGTTCTCGTTGTCTTTGGTGTATGAGAAAAGGGATTCATGTGCCGTTTTTTAACACAAGTTTTTGTTGCTTTACAATTTATATGTAGGTCGGTAGCATGGTGATATATTTTACTATATTAATCTAATTTGCATACTCTCATGAAACATGTTTTTTGTTTCTATTTTTAATGTGATGACATATGTACTTAAAAATTAGTTTTTAAATGTAATATTTTTCCAACAGATATATATTTAGATGTTGTTGAAAATCTTACCAGTGCCCATCCATGAAAGACAGTTGATTTTTTTTTTTTTTTTTTTTTTTTTCCCCTTAGCATCTTTGTCCAGCAACAGAAAGTTTCTTTTAAGAAGAAAGGTCTTTTTCAAAAGTAGTCTGGTTGTTTGGGGCTTATTTATTTTTCTTCCTTTTTTGTTTTGTTTTGTTTTTTTTAGCAAGTATTTCATGCAAAGGTCTCTTTTGCTATGAGTCTGTAACATAAAATGTTATTTTGACAATAGCAGGTGTTTAGAGGTATAAATTAGGCATGTGAAAGTTTTGTTATGCTGTAAAAAGCTAGAAATTAAAATAAAATTATTTCTAATTTCTTTTTTTCTTAACCTTAAAAGGCATTCAGAGAATTGCAAATGAGCCAAAGCTGGAGTTCAGTCTTGGTAAGATACAGTTCTGACTTATCAAAATTGATGGCCTATGTGGGTGAAGAGTGTTTATATACATACATATACATATGTGAAGTTACATAATGTAATGTGTTACCTGTTTTAAAAAAAAAAATATAACCCTGCTTTCTTTAGGTAGGACACCTGCCTGTATGTATTTTGAAACACTGACTTTAGGTTATTAGTTGGTTTTAATGGTGGAAGATTATTGAGTCCTTTGTGCTGCTTTAACAAATTGAAAATCTGCTCAATAGCTTTGTGAATGTTGTTTGTGAAATGTTACTTATTGGGGGTGAGATATTTATGATGGAATGTTAACAAAAAAACTTTATTCTGATAAAAGTACTGTCCCTTTGGAACAAACTTTTATTTTAAATTGTTGATTTATTTTTTTTAGAGAAGAGTCAATATAAATATTTACCTGATTTTCTCTTTTTAATACTCAGAATAAGTACTTACTATATAAGAATTATACATTAGTGTAATATATATAAGAGCACTTTGTTCCAGGAGGTATTCTGTCAGCTCAAGCCTCCTTCTCTGTTCAGAGGTGTACAGCATGATTAAGATTGCTTAGACTGAAGTCAAACAAGCTGATTGAATCATCGTGTATTTGTAATACAAGATGAAATGCACAAAATTTTCAGTCCAAATTGCTATTTAGAAAGAAAAATTGACAACTTATCGTTGGTCTTCCAGTGCAAAAAACTCTGAAGCATTCAAAATAGTATGTGAAATAATTCTTTGCTGTAGAATCACTAAACCATAATTTTGTATCTGAAATCAGAATAATAGCTAGATTTCATTGATTAATGGTTGGACTCAATGATCTTAAGGGTCTTTTCTAACCTAAATAGTTCTGCAGTTATTCCCAGCTCCTATATATGAAAAGTAACACAGTTGCAAATAATGTATATTTTGAAATACCTGATGCTATATGCTGCATACATTCTGAAATTACTAATATTTGTCCAACTTGCTATGATTTTTGCATTCATATAACCTGCTAACATGCACCTCTTTTTATATAGCTGTACACTGGGAAACTTTTTCTCAGTGCTATTCAGTATCTGTTATATTTACTCTGATAGAAAAAACTTTAAAACATCTGTTGCAAAAGTGTGTTTATGTGAGAGAGGAGGGAAACAGAAACATTCATAAGCAGGGCATTAAAAATCAATCAAACTCCACTATCTGAAGAATTTAAATTAACCGCAAAGAAATATCTGTCCAAAACTCCCCAACACAGCAAACAAGATGGCATCAGTGACATGCCTGCAGGTGCCCACACTGCTCATTCCATCATGGTAGCCTGTTTCCTGGCCTGTCCTTTCAACTGGGTTACACTTGGCCTGTGCACTGCCAAGATGATGCCAATTTAAAAGCTGATAGCCTAGGGCTGTGCCCTTTGGGGCAGATGCAGTTCTGTCTAATACAATAATTTTTAGATTTCCTTAACTGTATCTGGGTAGCTTTACCTGTATGCTTTTAAAAAACTAGATAGTTTTACTAGACAGTATGAAAACTTTGTCAAGTAGGTTTTTTTATTTTTCTGCAGGGATTATTTCTGCTGAAGTTGTTAAATGTTGACATGAAGGAAAGGTCTGCTTCTCATTTGGGAAAATTATCATGCTGTGATAATTGTTAAGAGCAATTCTGACTTTTCTGTACTGTTCCATACACCTTTTATAGGTTATGTGACTGTAGTGTTTGGGCATGGCTAGTAATTGCTGTGCTCCAGCAATAACAAACTCCCAGAACAACCCTGATGTGGTGTAGGAGAGGGAGGAATGTGCTACAGGCAGTGACTGCAAAATAAATGAGCCATACTTCAGTAGAAGTTGCTTTCAGTGATAAATGTGCCCCAGCAGGCAGAAGTGTAAAAGCAATGTAAAGCCATTTTCAGACTTGTTTGGGCTTGTGCTGAACAGAGCTCTCTTCACTCATGGTGTCAGTATTTTTGTTTTGCATTTGGTTGTTTCTAGTAGGAATTTATGTTCTGCAGTTTGTTCTGCAGCGTTATTGATTGGGCCATTGCAGCTCTGTGAGTGATCTTACATGTTGCCTTCTGCTGCTCCTCAGGTAAATACGAGCAGCAGTGGAAGCCTCTTGTCTTTGACTGGTATTCCTGGCCAGTGTCATAAGTCAGGGATATTTGGCAGTGTAGGCAACTGTGTAAAGCTGTTTCTTAGTGTCTTGATGCTAAATTAATACTAAAAACTTAAGCTTCACAGATTTGTATTAGGGGAGTCTACCTTCAGTGACTGAGTGGTCCATGGAAGACTTCAATTTTATTTTAAGTTATCTTTCTCACTGGAATATCAACACACCCATGGCAGCACTTCCTAGCTTCAGCCACCTCACTCACTACTGCTGTGCTACTTGTGTGTGTACAAATATACGTGCATGCAGCAGTCACTTTTTGCTGATAAGTGGGACAGGGACAGTTCAGCTGGCAAGGATGCATGTGTTGCTTGGCCCAACCAGCCAGTTAAAATACCTCTCACAAGGGCAGCCAGTCAGGATGTCTTCTGTGCTGTTCACCCGGTTATTGATAGGCTGGAAGGGACACTCACTCTAGCAGCCTGACCCTTCCATCTGGGAAACATACACTGCCTTGCTGTGCCAGCTGAGCCACAGAGCTTCCCCTTGGCTGCTGTAGGCCAAGGGCACTGGCTGGCTGATGATGCCTTTTCAAGGGTTGGTTTATGTCAAATTAAAGACTTGGCATTAACTTTAGCTAACCTAGGGCTTCCAGGACTTCTCTGTGAGGCGAACCAAAGCCTGGTAAACAGGGATGAGAGACTTGCCTCAAGCGAACACGCTACTGAGTTCTGTGCCTAACTTCAGTAACCAAATCTTAGGGCTCTGTGCTGATGTCTCAATTTGATTAGACTGGTCCTTGGCATTTAGAATTTGGAAGGCAAATCTAACAGCTAGCCCTGAAAGAATCTCTTACCTGTAATTTTGTTCATATGCATTATATAAGGAATATGCTATTAGTTAAGTAGCATATATATGTATGCAAGTAGACATTTGCTTATATCAGTTAATATCTACATTTTTTAACTATTTAAAAAAAAATTGTCAGTTATCACCTAAATGTAGTTTGTAACTCTTCTGTCAGTAGTTCATAAATTTAAAAAATAGCATTCAGAAATGTAACTCTAGCAACTAAAACAGAAGACCACTTTTTAAGAATATTTTAAGTTCATAAAAGTTTTATTTAGGGACAGTAAAGCGAAATACTGCTTTTCAACATGGGAATTTTGATAACTAGATTTGGAAATAAAGTTATTAAAAATACTTGCTAGGGGCTGGTATTCTGTTGTGCTAGCAAACTTGCTACATTCAATATCCATAACACTCTGGAAAGTTTTCTCTCTATAAAATGTGCAAAATATTGCCAAATTCTTATTTTATTTCAAAGTTCAGTTAAGGTTTTTTTTTGTGTGTGTGTTGTTTTTTTTTGATTGGTTTGTTTTGGCTGAGGTTAAAGCAAATAATAAAACTCTTCTGAATTACAACTTTCCATTGCAATACCTTAATAGTTTCCAGGAGAGAACCTGAGCTTTTAATATTCCTTATTTTGCAGTCAGAACTTGCTTTAGACAAAGATTTTTGATTTTCATATGCCTGAGGACTCTTTGGAAGTATGGCTGTTTTTTGAACCTTGTAACTGTTAGGAAGTTTAACATTTCAAACTTTATCTTGATTGGCTTTTCAAGTCATTCTGTTCAGTATGTTGTGGCACATGTAGATAGGAAGAAGATAGCAAAAGGAATAAAACCAGATCCTGAGCCTAAATAACAAACCAATCTAAGAAACAAGTGAAGATAAGGAGCTTTCCCATGACTTGGAAGTGCACAGGGTCAGTTCTTTTATGGGTGTCTATTTTGGAGTCAGTGTTCTTGGCTGCGGCTTTAAAATATCCCAGCCATTGAGTCCCAGCTCTGACTAAATATGTTGTAGGTTCCTGACTTCACATTGATTTCAGTGTTGCTACTTTGTGATGTGTGAACTAATCTGAAGTATTAGATAATAGTTACAGGAAATCAATTATATTATGCATATTGGTGAATACTATTGAGAAGCTGTTAAAAGTCTTGCATGTCTGAAACTGCATTTACTTTGTGGTGCACAAGAGAACTCATTAATGAGAAAAATGAGGGAGCAGGTGAGAAGGGACAGCTGGTAGTTAAAGTGCTCAAACGTGAACTCTGTAACAAATCTGATGTTAATATGGAGAAATGTATTTGAAAAATAATCTAAGAGGAAAGTTTGTTCCTTCAATAAGCAGTAGAATTAATTTAGACACATTTTGGTGTTTTTGAATGTGTCTAATGGATTAGACCTGTGAAGAGGGAGTAAAGGGTAGAGCAGCTTTAAGTGTAGTATAGTCTAAATAACTGTATAAAAAGAATGCCTCTGTGCATGGCATATTTGGGAACTCATTTTATTGAGAGCACCTGTGGAGCATCCCTAAAAGCTTTCTGCTTCATGGGAAATACATTAGGGCAATGAAGTTTGATGGCTTGTCCTACTGTTCATTTAACCTCCTGCGTACTTTCCAAAGTATAGAGTAATATCAGTCTCATGGTTATGTCCTTTATAGAATCTCATTAAATAGCACACAATTTATATAAACCTTCAACAAGTAGTAGAAAGAAGTAAAAATTAAAATGTTTACAGTATTTATTTTCATTTTACCGAATAGTAGGTCAATACAAGAGCTCTCTACATGTAAATGCAGATGTTTTTATTCTTCACAGTAATATTTTTTCCAGAGTAATATTGTGATGGCACCTCTTGGAAAGGGTCTCAAAGCAGATTTAACTCTACATACTAAACATAAATAGTACATCGATGCTGCTCAAATACAATGACTTTGTGATTTTTCCAATTCTGAAACATAATCTGGAGCTTTTTCAGCAGCAGCTGTTCCTGGAAGAGTGATAAGCTGAAATATTATTTTTATCTGTACCACAAACTTGGAGCAAGAGTCCTAACCCTAGCAGAATTTTCCCATTTCACTTGGTTATCCTCTGTTTTATCACATATGAGTTGGTGACTAACTGATACTTTGTTGTATTAGCCAGATTAAAAAAAAAAAGTCATAATCACATTTTTTAGTAAATATAAGAAAAAAGTGACAACTTTATCTGCGTCAAACTGTGTCATTTAATGCTGAAGGGTGTTTACCCCTCAAAAAAAGTTAAATGTCGGTCATGTTTAGAATAATGTTAGCAAATACACAAAAATGAAGGGTGGATTTGTGCTTTTTTTAATTTTAATTTTACATTTCATCCGTTTTTGTTTAAACAGTTCGCTGAATTTTACATGATTTTTTTCTGGTTCCAAATTTGATCTTCTGCCAAACTAACAAGTCAGGTTTGGGGTTTTTTTTCCTAGTTTTACTCAGGTATTATAGATGCTGCTTCTTCCCAACAACAAAAAATAGATAAAAGGCAAGTTAAATTGGACAAAAGAAACTAAGGAAGTAGAAAAGGCATCATATGATTGGAAAGAATGCTCTTTTTTCTTCCAGGAACTACTTATTGGACTTCTGCCTGTTTTGAGACTTCTGCACTGCAGCATAAGATGCTGTAAAAGCATTTAATTCTTAGCCAGTCAACAGTGTTGCTAGGCTGAACTTGTTTTTGATAGAAAGGACCCTCTCAAAGTGATAGCAATTTTAAGCCCAGTCTAGTAGACTGTGCTGTCGTGTTTTGAGTGGTTTTGACTTGAGACTTGTGTTTTTCAACTAAGTCTTGGTGGAGTTTCCTTTTTCCTCCACCTTATGCAGGTGAACTTGATCTACCTTTCAGTCTGTTTCAGTGCAGCTAAGGCAACAAGTGAATTCTAGAAACGTTCTAAGGTAGTGAATGCCCATCACCTTCCATGTTATGCTGTCATCTCGGTTGTCAGCATTTGGTGATGGAACAGGATAACACATGGAACAGATTGATAAGTGTGATCACCTAGTGTTGAGTGATGTTGACCTAGGGACCCCTGAGGAGAGTAAACTACTTCTTACTGTGCTTCTGCATTCTGTGGTGCTCATAGTAAGCTTTCTTGATTATATACAGACATTATGTGAACACTACTGAAAAGTTATTTAAGGGTGGATTTGCCAAGACCCCACATCCTTCTTTATGCACCTTTCTTTACACAGTATTTTCTGTGCTCTTGAGAAAGCTTTTGGGTTTCTTTTGTAGCCCTTGTCAAACTGAAAGTAACTGGGTTATTTATAGGCAGCATTCTGAAGCTCTGCTCCTTCACCATTGGTGCAGCTCTTCAGAAATAAAGCATCTCTCCTGAATTTTGCATGCTGCACACTTTGTCAGACTGTGTTTCATTGTTATTGCTAAAACTAGCCGGATATTACCATAATGGCTTGGTAACTTCAGGCCATTAAGTAGTCATAAAGCTGCTACTGAAGTAACTAAAAACACAAAGGGTGTGTATTTGTGCTTTCTCCCTTTAAAATCTTGCCTCCTGTTTGTCTTGTGTGACTCTTCTGTTATGAGCATAATCAGTCTCCTCCTTGTCCCATGGAAGGTTGACCCATTCCATTTGACAGGGTCAGCCTGCATTCTCTATTTGTCTTTCCAATTTCATTAATTGTTTTCCACCTCACTTTATGTATAATGTATTATACCACTGTGGTTTGTTTACCTACAACGTTCACTACGTGAAACCCTCTTTTAAGAATGTGTTACGTATACAGGGAAAACATTTTGAAAAATAGAAATCCAGAAAATTGTGGTATAGGAACCACCAAAAGGCTCAAAACCAGAGTAGTTTCAAAAACTCACATCTTTTTTTTTTTTTTTTTTTCCCAGATATGTTACGTTTGAATCCTAGAGACTTAGGTCAGATTTTCAAAACTGTATCTCTAGGCACTACCATAATTTCAAAAATCTGTCAGTCCTTTTAGAGTAGGGATTGACTTAGTTTGCATTGCATCTGGAGAATCAGCATGCTGTCATAAACCTTAACTATTAATCTGTACTAATTGTATCACTGAACATGCAACGACTCAAGAATCCCCAGTAATGAAATTTTGGAAGATGTTCAGTTACTGTTCTACCTGCTTCTGGCACATTGAGAGAATCTGAAACATTCACTGTTTGATTCAATACGCTCTAGAGATAAGATCTATTTCTTTGTAGAATAGCTATATATCCATATATAGAGTTATATAGATATCTATTCTATGTATGTAGTACATATATGTATATGAAAATTTATTTCTTTTATTGAGTATAGCATTACTCTTTTTTTTAAACTGAGTTGTCTACTTAGTTTCTGTGTCAGTAAGAAAAAATTCTTTATAGAAGTAGTAACAAATACTTTCAACTTGTTGGCATGCATTGCTACTTAATGATATTCATGAAACAGCTATAATTTGCAGAAATTCAATTTCTGTGTAGGTTATAGAGATTCAAATTCTACATTACATCATACAGTTAGTCACTGCATTGGGCTCATTAAACACAGGGACATTTATTTGCTCGGAGGTGGATCAGAGCACATGATGAACCAGCATGATCGTTAGGGATCAAGTGATATAACTGAGTTCTCTACTCCAGTATGACAAGTAAAGAGATCTTCTGATGTACTGATGCAAATAGAAAGTTGATTGAGGATGTTTTGGTGAATCACTATTAGTAAACCCAGGTGCAAAATGGGTTTTAGGCAGTTTTTTTTCTATTCTGTTCTCTTAAATGTAAGTATCTTCTGTTTCTGGAAGCTTCTGCTTTTAAGAAAATGTTTTGAACTATCAGGAGACAGTGGATGACAACCTTGTAAATACAAACATCTATAAATCAGGGTTGTGACTAAGGGAAACATTATAATCCAGTAGAATTAAGATTTTCACAGTGACTCTCACATGTTTTGAAATATGCTTATCTGGAATTTGGAATATCTATGGCTAATCTGTCTAAAGAGGAGTTTGTAGATATCTGAATTTCGAAAGCTGTTTAACAGTTGAAAACATTTTTATTATCTTGGTTCTCAAGGGATGCAGCTGATAATAGGATGAAATTTTATACAAATTGTACAAATAGAATTGTAGAAATTCTGAAATCTTGCCAGAGTTAGCAAACTGCTGCATTTACAAGGCCAAGGAGAATGGAGGAGGGACCTTTCTTTTCCGTATCTTAAATAAAACCAGTAGGCTTCCCAGTAAAACCAATTTATTCTTGATATTGAAAAGGATGCTTTTGTGTCTACTTCACATTTTTCTTGTAAACTTTGTAAATACTCTCATGTTTGCAAAATTCCTTCTCTTAAGAATTGCAAAGGGCTAAGGTTGTGTCTATGCTGAAAACTACTATTTTTTCGTGAGGTTGAGTGCTAGTTCAGTGCCTAAGTGAGGCTGGGTACTTGAAGCAGATCAATTGCAACAGCTCAGTCTTGGCATGGGTTTCTCTACCTCATTCCTTACTGATAAGGGTACTCATGCTGCTTTGCTTGAACTAATTCTAGTTTCTGAGGAAACATATTCAAAGCCATCAGAAACCTTTGTGATAACTTGTAAGGCTTATTGAATGTTACATAGGATAAGGGCTCCAGAATTACAGAAGAATTTACAGATGTTGGTAGAGATTTAAAGCAGTTCTGTCAAAACTATTAATTTCTGATACAGGTACTAAAAAAACCCACAAACAAACAACTCAGTAGGTACCTTGATTTGTCCTTTATTTTTATAAGCATAATGCTTGGCTTCTGAAGTATGAAGTTTTCTGGTGAATATGACACAACCTTTTAAATTATCCTGATGAAACTGAAAACTTGTGTTTCCAGGGTATTTTTAAGCTAGTTCATAAGAATGTGGGATTGAAGTTCATTATGCTAGAGAGAAGTTATTTTTGGCACATGCTGCTGCTCTTTTTTCTCATTATTTTTCTTTTCCTGCTTTTTCCCCAAAATACACCTCCTACTGTGCATGCTTTCTCTGAACTGTCCTGCCAAGCTATGTACTCGTTCCAGTTCATTTCTGAACCTCATTTGCTCAAATGACTCTCTTCAGATGCCCTAGCATGCCTACCGTGTAGGTCTCTCAGATTTCATAGTATGATGCTTGGTTTGGGGTGGTGTTTGTACATGTGTTTAGCCTATTACAGGTTTAGTCTTGAGGGTGCCAGAGGGGTGGAATAGAGCGAGCAGGAGAGGTATGTGCGTTCAGTGGCTGAGGTGGGAAGGGGAGAACAGCAGCTTACCTGGCAGTTCTTTGCTATGGAAGGAGTTTTAATGGGCAGCATCTTCCTAGACAAGACTGGCAGTGAGCCCACTCTGCCACTGCATGACCAACATGACCACAGGTGTACAGGTCACATAATGAATGAGCATTATTTCTAATGCAGACATTTTTACACAAAGAGGAGCAAGCCAAATAAGGATGAGTTACTCCTTCTTATAGAAAGCTGTGTCAGACTTTCTTACCAACAATAGAGATTTGGATGGCAGTCCTGGCACAGCTGCCTACTTCCAACCTTTCCCTACCTTCCAGGAAGCTGACATTTTAACTATTCAGGATGTAATTGTGGGTTTTTTTTAATTCCTTAACCATGCTGTTGTTAGGGAGGCTCAGAAGGCATACAGCGCCTGCAGGATGTTTTCAGCAGTAGATGTTAAGACTATCCACAGCTTCATTGCTAAGAATAAACTACATTTTCATAAATCCTTTAAAACTGCACTGCTTTTCCTGGTAGAAGAGCTTGTTTTCATCCAACTGCAATGTCTGGTAGCATTAAAATTTAAAACTTCATTTCTCATTAAAAAATAAATTGTATATACCACTAAGTTTGCTTAAGAGACATTTTTCGGTATTCCTGGTTCTGTGCCTCAGTGGCTGAAATCTTATTTTTCTCTACTGTTGCCCAATGCCCAGTATGGTTCTGGGATTTCTTCTAGGCAAGTACAGGAAATAGTTGTATTTTGGAGTTATTGGACAGAGTCAGTTGGGATGCCAGAAGTAACATTTACAATTAAGGGACTGGAGATTATTAAGGAACTAGAGCATTCCTCACATGAGGAGAGGCTGAGAGAGTTTGGACTGCTCAACCTGGAGAAGAGAAGGCTCATAAGGGATCTTATCCATGATAGTACCTTACTATCCATGACAGCAAGGTACCTGTTGCATTGATCCAGAAATTCTTCAGGGTCTCTAAATAATCCCTCATAATTATGCTGAAATTAGACTGTTTAAAATTGTTGCCATCTATGTGGACTTCAGCAGTTTTAGGAAGCTTCCACTCCTGCGTTGTTATTAAATCCCTTATGGTGTGTTTAGTGTGCCTCACATACGGATGTTACAGCATTCTGAATTGCCTCTCTTTTGGGCAAAGAATGAGCTAGGACTGAGGAGAGTTGAGCAGATGTGGAATTCAAATTTTGTGAATGCTCTTGGACTGGGATTATATTTTTTTCTGCTCATGTTTTGGGTTTTTTTCTGTATGTTTGCATGCAAAGTTCTGTTTGTTTTGTGTTGTGTTTTTTTTTTCTTTTGTATTGTCACAGGGAAGACTTCCTAGTGGGAATGCTTGGCAAGTGCAAGCTTGAAGTTGAATATTTGCTTGATATGTATTTGCAGCAGTAATGTTGGTCAGAAATAAAATTTAAATGGACAGTTCTGCCCTGAGTTGAAACTCTTCCCTTTTTCCAGTGGGGTGGATCAGAGCTGTGGAATGACTGTGAACAGTGACCAGAATTCCATGATCGTTTAATGTAAAATAATATATGTAAAATATAGGTATTACCTTTCAAATTACCTTTGACCCCTCTATGCCAGCTGCCAGTAGTCTTCCTTGTTTTTAAATGGAATTGAGACTGCTTCAAGAGGTAGACCTTACTGTCTGCTGGTATGTTCTGTCTTGAGTGATAGTTGGCAACTTTTTGTGGTTTGTAGCTGCTATGTTAGAGGTGGGCAGAAGGAAGGACCTGTGCGTCTGCCCTGTGTCTGACCTCTTTCTGGTCCAGCGCTCCATTGAATGAAAAGGGGCACTGGCACCATTTCTCCTTCTGCCACCCTGCTGGGTCTGTTGTGAAGGAAATCAGCAGTGATGGTTTTGCAGAGTGTGGACTAGCAGCTGTGACCTGCCGCTGCCTGCCAGCCTGACACTGTCAAGATAGGTGTGTGGTTTGCAAATCCTGGTGGGGCCTGAGACGAGCTCGGAGCTGCTCAGCATTGTCAAAGCGGAGGCCATTGGGGCATGCCCAGAAGCCAACCTGCAGGCATGTTGGGACCTCTTACAGCTGAAAGCTTAAATACCTGGAGACTTTAAGTATGTCCAAAGCTAGGTAGCAGGTGTACAGAAGCTTAGTGTTCTGTTCAAAACCCACTCATGGACATCTGTGTCTTTTAGTGAGTTTATGCTTGATGTTTTACTGTCACTTGTTGCAGTCGGTCTTTTCTAACCTTTAGCTCAGTCTGTAAAACACTTCATGAAGAGCTATCTGGAGAATTCTTCACATCTCTTTCCTTATTTGTCTTTCTCCTTGAAGATTAAGTCACTTTATAATTCCAAAAGAGTCTAGATAATTTGGGAGACAAAAATCAATCAGATTATTTACAGATGACACTAGTTGTGTGGTTCATGCTTCATGTTATGCAGAAAGGTAATGGCTAAACAGATATGAAGTAATTGTTTTGTTAGCCCAACAAGATATTAAATTAAACATTTTTAAGTAATTCTAAGCATTGATAACTCTGGACTTTTTTGGTTCTAACGGTACTGCACTGCTTAAACATGAACATTTGCCATTCAAATGGTAGTTGTTAAATACATTGCTAAATATGCCTATAGAAATAATTGCAGTAATACTTTTCATGTTACAAAACATTTCCCAATTGACTTTTAAAAAATTCTCATATGTGGAAACAGAAGTTCCATAAAAAGCAAAGCATCTAATTAATAGAAGGCTGAAGTCATACTCCCCTTTTGAACACATTAGTTATAGATGTACTTATTTCTGGAACTTTTGAAATGCATGTCCTGCAGTGAGATTTGACTTGAAAATTAGCTATCTCTGAAGGCTCTGAAAAAAATGGAATTCTCATAAATGCAGCACACTAAATTCCCACACAACAGTGGATGCAGCATGACAAGCAGACTGACCTGAGGTGCTTGGAAGGGTTCTACTGTAAACAAAACAAAATGCTTAAGAATGCTTTTCTTAATAGTTTTTTCCCTCACCTCCTGTGGATAATGAACTTTTTAGTACAATTATGGACATTTTAATTCTTATGATTAACCATATTTTCAGGGTGTTTTTTTCCTGTTATGTGGAATATGAAACTGAAATGAAAGTGAACTAAATTTAAAAAATGCCTATCTTGTGAAAAATAGATCAAATGCTCAAAACAAGTTAAAGCTGACACTTTAATCTGAAATCCTGTTCCATTTAAGATAGATTTCTGAGGGACTGAATGAGTACAGAATTTAAATGGGATGAGTTAAGAAGAATTTGATGTTAGCATTCTTTGAAGACCAGAATTGTTCACACCTAAACAGCAGAGGATTGATGGCTGTAGGATTGTGAATGAACTGCTTTAAAAACTAAAATGGCCTATCACTGTGTTAAACTTTGAAATCTGAACCTGCTGCCATTGAGATAAAAAGCAGCAAATACCTAGGTTATTCCAGATATAAATCTCAAATCTGCCAAGGAGTCTCTCTAAAGACACTAATGAAGGATTGTGGGTTTTTTTTCCTCTGCTTTTAATCCTTAACTAATTATTACTTCGTGCAAAGGAGTTGAAATAATTTTAAACTGTTTCTCTGGGAAGAAGTCAGCTATGTTTTTACAGATGTCAACACATAAAAACCAAGGCAGTTTCAAACATAGTATTGTAATGTGTAAACAGCAGTTTTTCACCTTTGAAGAAACACCTGCTGGAAATTACTGTTTATGGTATATGGATCCAACTTTCTGGTTTAGCATGCAGTTTACTCTGGAGAAATCATTACTATCTCCTCCTTTTAGATCTGTCTCAAAATAACACCTGCAGACCTTCTGTAAATCTGTGAGTTTACAATTTAGAGTAATAATTATGGGCAAGTATCTTTGAGGGGATGTGCTCCTCAGATGAGTGTTGATTTTGAAGAAACTGAAAATACAAGCATAAATGCTGCGTTAACAATGTTACTTTAATATGACATCGAAGTGTCACGGCAGCTTCAATCAGAGTGATATTTGTTACCCTTTAGGTTTTTAAAGGCTGTCTCTATCAACAGAGTTCTTGTGGTTGAGACGTGCATTTTGGAGAAGTTTAGAAGTAAAGGTTATTTCTTCAGGATAAAAACAAGTCCAAAGTAAACGAATCCTAAGTGCTCATGGGAGGTGGTTTCCTTGAAAATTGTCCTCTGGCACAACTCTTGACCTGTGAGCTCTTACTATTTCTGGACTCTATCATTTATGTGAAAAGATACAAAAATATTTAATATTTAATTCCTTATGAAGTGGTTATACTTTGCTATCTTATGCTGTTACAAGCTGTTAGTCTAATTTATTTGTCAAAAAGGCTGTTTTGAAATTCATTGAGGAATAAAGCATTGTCTCTTACTTGGATCTCTAGTTTAGGTATTAATCCAGAATTGCCATCCTTTCAGACAAGCCTTACTTACATCAGAACACCTTCTACAGCTTGCATGCAGATTACTTGGCATTTATCATGCATTTCCTGACTAGCAAATTTAACCAGGACATCATTACAAGGCTAAAAGTGGTTATTCTGGGTTGCAGAAATCTATTGTCTCCTTTGATGAAAAGTGTCTTACTCTTATTTGCCTTGACTTTGAAGTGTGTTTTAGTCTGGTTTCCTTTTTAGACATGTCAGTGTGTTTTTTGTTTTGCTAAAAGATGGCCCCTGGCATACTGGAGCTACTAGTGCTCTGCATTCTATTTTCTGTTGATACTGTGTTTAGACAGAGACAACACTTGACAGGCACCTATGCAACAAGACCCAGTTGTGAATTGGCCTAGCATTTAGCATCCCATGGGGGGGGGGGGGCGGATAAAAATAAGTACAATCATAGAGCTCAATAATAACTTTTTTTTTTTTAAGGTCCATGTTCTGTCTCCCTTGAGTGCTACACACGGAGAGTATTACAGTGCTCAGACTTTTCTGTTGTGCTTCTTTGGGTATTGATTTTTTTAAGAAGTCTTTGTGGAACTGATCGACACCACATTGCTTCCTTGCTCTTCACTGGAGGCTCCATCCTTGGCATATGTAAAGGAAGGAACATGAATCTTTTCAGACAAATGAATCTTAAATAATGTTCAGTTAGACAGTTGAGCAATAGCTTTGCTTGCAAGTCTTAACTCTTGTCAGTCTTTTCTGAGTTACTATTGTCTTCAATAGCTCCCTACTGCATCTGGTGCTGCCACCTTCAGCATGATCACTTTTACTATCTAACTTTTTAACATACAGACGAAATGAATGCTTTTATCCACTAGCAGTGTCTCATGGGCAACAGGATTACAGCCACATAGTTGATTAGCTTATAATTAATTAGAGAGCTGGCTCCAGAGAAGTTTGTAAAGGCACATCCTTATCACAGCCTCTAAAACTGCACTGTTGTTTAGATGTACTTGGGTCAATTTGCTAGTTTGGGTGGCTGTAGCAGCATAGTTGTGGGACCCTGAAATCTTTTTCAGCCTGCACGACATGATGAAGAAGAGAATAGGTCCCTCCCTGCTGAAGTTTGGGCTCTTGTAGCTGAACTTGTACCCAGAATCCAGAGTAGCTCACTTAGAGCTGCACGAAGCAGCTGCACTGAAGTGAAGCAGCACCCTAGAAGACTTCAGGTTGTGTAGAGTTCTTGTTGAAGCTTGTTATCTGATGTGGTTGCTGGCTTCTGTGTTGCTTATTGCCTTCCTTTTTTGCTTCTTTCCTCACCAAGTCTGAAAGTACATTGTAAAGATGTGTATGCTGATGTGGATTTGGAGTCAAGCTAAGCAACAGCTGAATTTTCTTTACATGTTAGAGAAAAAGACTGTCTCTTCAGTGTTGTAAAGGCATACTGCACGCTGAGGATCAAAACCACATAATGCTTCACTTGACAACTGGTATAGCAGTGTATAAATGCTTATGTCAAAGGAAGCAATGTATGCTGTTATACTAAGAACAGATGTGGCAGACTGAGATAAACTTGGCATTTTTGTTTCTTTTCATCTTCTTGTGGTATTGCTGTACATTTATTTAATTTCTGAAGAGATGTTCAAAGTTAGGAACCAGCAGAATATATTTTATGTATTAAATCTGAAATAAATTGTTACAGGTTCTAGATGTTTGCTGTGAGCTTACAGTGTAAAGAAATTAATAGTTAAATAGGGAAGTCTCTGTACCCTTTGCTATTCTCCTAAATTCAGATGGCACTTAAACTTTTAATCACTCTATTTTTGGGATAGTGGAAAATCTCTGAAAGAAGTTACAGCAAGTTTACTTCTTTATTAGATACTTGATATGACAATATAGGGAAAAGTTGAAAGAGGCTATGGTATTTAGCTCTGTTTCCAGGAGATTTGAACTCTTTTGTAGTATTCTCAAATACCACCAATATCAAAATAAATTACAGCCGGGGAGTAGTAGCAGTATCAAAATCTATTTTGATATTAGTATGTCTTGAAATGTAGTAACGTATAGCATGTTTTTGTAAGACTTCAGGCTTTTATTTTTTATTTATTTTTCTCTTTTCTCTCACCAGAGTTCATAAGTCACCCTCAGATCAGAGCATAAGTGTCATTAATAGGCAGTGCCATGAGCAGAATAGTTTTGCACAGAAGGTAAAGAGTATAATTGAAAATCTGAAGCAACAGCAAGAGGTCTGCTGTGCTGTCACTAGATCACTGCAGCATCTCCGAAAAACTAGTTCTCTGTGCTGTTAAAAGTACAGTGTACTCAGTAAGGAAATGTAGTCTTTATTTACTTTTTTATAACTAACTATAGCACTACATAAAAAAGATACACAGAGACACTTAGATTCTCAGATATGGTTTCAAAAATTAAAGGAGTTAAATATTGATAAAGAACAGTTTCTTTCATAACTTAAGGAGCCAGCTCTTTTGAGCAAATCTAGAAATTCACTTCATGACCTTGGTAGCTTAAGTCTAGAGCACAGAGGTGGCGTAAGTCAGTTATACACAATTGCAGATAAAGCTGGAGGAGCCTTATCATTAGCAGCTGAATGTGCTGGAAAGAGATCGTGCAACATTAGCAATGGATTAATGCAATACCAAAATAGTAAATTACACTGAATGGATGGTTAACACGTGTAACTATGCATTCAGTTCTGCAGTGGAAATATGATGCCTGTGAGCCGTATGT
This sequence comes from Apus apus, assembly GCF_020740795.1. Taxonomy (NCBI): domain Eukaryota; kingdom Metazoa; phylum Chordata; class Aves; order Apodiformes; family Apodidae; genus Apus; species Apus apus. Next base: position 55,340,734 of record NC_067285.1, on the reverse strand, counting down.
TGATCCAGTCAGCCACTTACATGAGTCTTTTTAATCTATCATACTTAAGCTGTGTAAATAACTGGGGGTGTCCAGGCTGAATAGCGAAGCTGCAATATGAAATAGGCCTGTTCTAACATGTCTGAAGAACTGAAACCCATGCTCAGGAAATGGATATTATTACTGCTGGTAATGGCAACATGAAGTTACAGTCTAAGCCTTTGCATTTGTTTCCTTCTTGGAGAAGGCAGAAGGATGCAGTTGGAAAGTGCTTTATTTAGGGCTGTAGTCCAGCATGAGACTTCAAGTCAAACCTAAAATTTCTTTAGTGTTGGAAAACCCAAGGTGGGCAGAATTTATTCTGAAATAGATCACTTCTGATTTTCACAGTGTTAAGTATAACCAGATTTATCACTTGATATGCAAATAGGATGGTGAGTGCAGCTGGCACCTCAACTCCTGGGCATGTTCATTTACCCCTATCCTCCATCAGCATACAGCATCTTCCTCCACCAGTGCTCATATCTATCTTATTTCAATTACTCCTGCTATCTATAGAGATGTCATAGAGATATCTTTCTTCATACTTCATCTGATAAGACTTCCTTGTCATCTCTTTCTGCTTGGACTATTGGTGAAAATTTTCTTCCTGCTATTAATTACAGGCATCCCCTGAAGGATACTACTTGTGTTATCTATTTAAATTTCCTTCAGTTATAACTAGGTTACTTCAGCAACCAGCTGAACGTTCCAGAGAACAGATATGTGCTTTATTTTTACACAAGCCTCTCACAGGAACAGTGATATTGGACCTTTTCTTAGGTAAAAGCCAGTGGATCTTTATTCATATACGTTGCCCAAATGCAGTCTTCCATTCCATAAATTCTTTTCATTTCAGAGTTTACCTGAGTCTGTTTTAGCCACTAGTGTTAATGAGTATCCCTTCTAATATGTACCTGCTTCATGACTGTGCCCTCGCTTTGCAATAACTTGGATATTATAATTTCTGTGGCTGCATCCTTTGATATTTAGTGTTGTACAGTGAATTTTACTTGGAGTCCACATTACTGTGGGAGTAACTTTTCTGTTCTTTTGTTCTCTAGGTAGAGGTGTTCTTTACACAAGAGCAAACTGAAGCATTCCTGCTGACATATGAACGGGACAACTAATTAGTTGTATTTATGATAAACCAATTAATAATATTTATTATAGCACACTAGCTAGAGGGATGCTCAGTAACACCATTCTGTGCTATCAGTCCTCAAACGTTTTGCCTTGTGCACTTTCAGGCATGTTTTGCCATGCAATGAACATGTCTCTGTCCTGTTCTCATCCCTTTTGTAGTTGCATTGACATTCCTAGTTCCAAAGTATGGTGAAAGCTTTCCTGTGTATTCTGAAGTTGTATTATTTCTAAGTGTGTCTGTGTGCCTGACTGAATATCATATTTTTCAGCAAGCTTGGTTAGTGCTGTGTGTTCAGCAGATGCAGAAGCAGCAGTGATGAGCACTTTCTTCTCCTGTGCCTCCATATCCTCCTCAACAGCCCCTCAGGGTGGAGGAAAGAAAACTGTGTACTCTTTAGTGTTCTGCGTGTAGCACAGGTTGAAATGAAGTGTTCTTCTATTTAATGTGTCCTTTTGTCCCCCAAGGAATAGCTGCACCTCAGTTCATTAGTCTGTCAAGACAGACTGTACATTATTATTTATAAATTAAGTTGCTTTGGGATAATAATGCTGCTGCAATGCTAATGAAATGAAAAAATTTGAACATTATGTTCACATATATATGTGTGTGAGACACACAGGCTTATGCATCTTGTCTTCTGATACTACTAATTTTCTGTTCTGAGAGCATACAAACTAGTGTGCCCTGGAGACAAAAGGTCTACGGTGGTTAGTTCCTGTCCCTTGCCAGCCCTTTGGGATCTGTTTTGTTTTGGAAAGTGGGAAGGAATTAAGCTGTAGGAAACAGTGGTGTTTATGTCACTGGTTAGAGGAAAAAGTGATCTTGTAAATTGCCACGTAGGTTTGAACACACATTGTGTGAATACACGTCTGGGAAGGCATTCACCAATGTACTGTGATTTTCCCTTCTAACAAAAATAAACATTGACGTTTCAGTGTAATTTCCCAGGTTTTGGGCTAGGCTTTGGCTTCCTTCCCAAACAATTCTATGAATTTGGAGCTGAAGATGCCTTCCAGTCCCTCTGCCCATGTTGTCTGTTCCAGCTACTGGATCTTTATCAGTTCTGGGAGATGCTGCATATCACCATTTCTCTGCCAGATTAATTTCTTTTTACTCCAGCGGGCATAGTGCTTGAAGCAGTGCTGAACATGTGGTCAGAATTCTTACAGTTTCAGGGAAGGTAGAGGATGAATTTCCAGACTATTTCTGTTTGTGTTTTTGTTTTGTTTGTTTTTCTCCTGTTTATTGTTGCTTAGTCATTGTTCTTTTTGAGTCTTTCTGTCTGTGCTCTGTTACTCCATACAGGTAACATTTTCAGAAGTTTCTCTCTGATCCCATGAATTGGTCACTGAAACTACAAAGCGAGTTTCTGCTGTCTTTATAGCATATCCCAGTTTTGAGGAAATAGTAACTGGCTTTTCTCTTCTGTTGACTTGAGCTGTGCACACAGAGGAGGATGAAGAGCACAGCCAGTGTGTTAGTGCAGCATAGAGAACAGTAAAATACTGAATGTACCAGGACTTGAGAACCAAACATCTACTTGTGTTACAGGACATGTGGTTTGTGTGCATTGTGGTGGTACTGAAATGTACAGGACAGCGTACAGGCATTGCTGATAGAGAAGGAGCACTTGTTTACTGTGATTGACACAAGAATATTATTATAGTGCTAATAGTAGAACAACAAGAGTAATGACAGTTAAATAACTATTTATATTACCTTTGCTTTTTTCTTTAGAAAGTAAGTGTTGAAAGATAACATTTATTAAATGTTATCTGTTTTAAGAAATTTTAAATGATAAGACAGCTTTATATGTAGACTGCAGAGTTTTGCACAATACATAAGTATTTTAAATATATTCTAGAGCAGTTCTCTTACAGCCTTTTATCTTGCTCAACCTGTAGTGATTACTTTGCTGTCTGTCTTTTTCTTTACTCCTCTCCTACATAGAAGAGTTGTTTCTTCCTGCCATCTTAACTTTTTTCTTTGTTGATATAAAAGCATAAATTATTCCTAATGCAGTTCTTCCTTAAACATTCGCTGTATGCTGATAGGCTTAGCAGAGATGGGATCACCAGGGGAATGGATGACTCAGGCTTTTACACACTGAGTCAAAAGTCACAATGAGTCGATTCATATACCTTTGGCATGTAAGTACAAGCTGTCATTTCATTTCACTGAGTTTTGTTGATGAGTTTTTCCAGAATTAATTAAAACATAGTGAAGTATTGAAAAGTAATGTGACTTGTACATGGTCTGCTTAGGCATCGGTTATGATGGGAAGTGCGTTGGTGTTGCAACCATATTTCACTGTGTTACATTTGTAGTACAGGAAACAAACTTGGCATGCGTTCCATGTTTGTATTTCAATCAGTTACTTTTTGAGTAGTATGTCAATAATGACCAGTGATCTGTTTTAAGTATATGACATATAGCTGTTATTTCACTTTCACAGCCATTTAATGTTTCTCTTCATCGAAAGAATGTTGACTGAAGATTTTCAGGCATACTGCTTGTAAAATAGTTCAAAGGGCAATAATGCAGTGTGGGGTTGTGGAACTTGCCCAGCAGCGAACAGGATATAACAAACTGCTATTTGTTGACATCAGCTTAAAGGTAGTCCTTATTTTTAGTCCTTAGGTTTGTTAAACATTTCAGCTGGGCTGTTTTTAAGGGAAGTGATGCACTTTGGTTTAAATGGACAAATTCTGTCACCCCAAATCATCAGTTCTCTGTCAGCAACAATCTTAATGCATATCTTCTCTGACTGAAAGGGTAGTTGTGAGTAGCAGTAGCCTAATGTCACAATACAGACAAATAACTCAGTCATCAAAGTAGATTCAGGTTTGATTTCATTTCGAGTATCTTTCTTCAGTGGGGTCTCCCAGAGAATTCTGGTGCTTTGTGCTGATCCTCCCCACTGGAGATATGCAGATGAATTATCCGCATGTCAGCTCTACCCAGTGAAATTCAAGATCATGTTGCTAAGGTGCCTTTTTACAGGGAAATGATTCAGTGGCTGGCTTGGCCTACTATCACAGAAATAAATTGTTTTCTAAGCTCAGGTATCACCAAGGTGGTGACCGTTTAGTGCAAAACTTCTTCCTAAAGGTTTCTCAATAGGATGAAAGCCTATGCTGCTATAAAGCACTAGCTTTTCTTAGCTGCTGAAATAATTAATTGCATCTAGGTGATATATTTGAGACAACCCACAAGAAAATAATTATTTATGGGATATTTACCTCCATTCATTGTGCACTAGTACTTTTTACAAGAGTTCAGCTCTAGGATTTCTGCCAGAGTCACTGATGAGGTTTTTTTGTGGGATTTGTTTTTTCTAAGTTTTTGGCTCTTTCTGTACTTCCCTTCTGTTGTATACCTGTCACCTTTGGAGATCCCTTGAATTGTGACCTGGCTAGCTTTCCTTTGTGGTGGGCATGAAAAATTGTACTAAATCTGTCAGTGTTCCAGCTTCTGGTAGTGAACATGAGTTCTCTCTGAAACTATGCTTTACTGGGCTATGTTCTAAAAAGATGATTATGGAGTGGAAAACTTAAGGACTGGGTGGTGACATAAGATAAGGATTTGCAAGGAGAAATGGCTGTATCTGGAAATTTGAATGATCTGATACTGCATCTGTGGTTAGCTTTAGAGAAGTTATAGTTCAAATAGGTTGGTGCCTGCCCAACCTTTTCTGCTTTGGTAACTGCTTTTCAGTAACTCTATTCATATAGTTCTTCAGGTCATATAAAGTAATCCTAACACTTCAAATACTGTGGTGAGCCTTCGTAGCAAGGAATTGCTGGCAACTTGCTATTAGATCATTTGGCTGTTGTGCTTGGCTGTTTCATAAGGACATCATCATACACAAATGTTTCTTCTTGTCCCACTTTTACCACCAAGTCATGATAGGATCAGTCTGGGACCATCTGCTAGGAGATTTCATTGGTAACTTGGGCTAAAGCAAAATATTTTAAAAATATTCTGTGAAGGTTAGATTTGTTTCCTTCTCTTTTAACTGTTCTGGAAGAGTGGCAAATAAAAGCGTTGTCCAGTTTTCCTTTTATTTTCTCAAGCAGCAGGTCCAAGCCCAAAGGAAAAAAGTATAAACCAATCTAAGTTAGTCTTTTGTATGTATGAGAGCTTTCTCTGCCTTGGCTTCTCATTAGACCAGGTTTGCTTGCTGTGAGGATAATCTGACTTGCCTTTTAAAATGTTAAAGATCAGCTGTATTTGAGGAAGACCCTGCTTGGCAGTGACTTCTAGGAAATGTCCTCAGCTCTCTCTTGACAGTTAGCCTCTCTGAAACTGTAGCCTTTTCTTCCCTCTGAGATCCCAGTGTAGTTTGATGCATTGCAGAAAGCACCGAGTAGATAGATCCTAGCACAGTATTCACTATTTGTACATTCCTTATTGAAGAATGTAAAGTGGATGGGATCTGCATTGGAGCCAATGAATGCCCCATTAGTCTGTATCACTTCTGCAGGAGCAGTAATGCTGCATTTGTTTCTTTGGGACATTCTTCTCCCCCTCTACTCAGCCCTGGTGAGTCCTCACTTGGAGTATTGTGTCCAGTGTGGGGCTCCCCATTTCAGAAGGGACAGGGATCTACTTGAGAGAGTCCAACAGAGAGCTTTGAGGATGATTAGGAGACTGGAACACCTGCCTTATGGGGAAAGGCTGAGAGACCTGGGGCTTTTCAGTCTAGAGAGGAGAAGACTGAGGGGGGATCTAATTAATGTCTATAAATACATGAGGGCTGGGCATGAAGAAGGCAGGTAGAACTTATTTTCACTTGTGCCCTGTGACAGGATGAGGGGCAATGGATTCAAACTCGAGCACAGGAAGTTCTACCTCAACATGAGGAAGAACTTGACTGTGAGGGTTACAAAGCACTGGAACAGGCTGCCCAGAGAGGCTATGGAGTCTCCTTCTCTAGAGACTTTCAGGACCTGTCTGGATGCCTATCTGAGTAATCTGCCCTAGTGTTTTGTTCTTTGGGGTTTGTTTTGGTTGGTTGGTTGTTGGTGGGGGGTTTTTTGTGTGTTGTGTGTGTTTGTTTGTTTTGTTTTTTTGTGTCCTTCTCTGGCAGGGGGGTTGAATTCAATGATTGTTGGAGGTCCCTTTCAACACCTAATATTCTGTGGTTCTTTCCTCCTCCTCTTCTTTTTTCTTTGTTGCCTGTATCCTTTTGCTTAGAAGGATGTGTTAGTCTGAAGAGTGAATTCAGTCACGTGCATGACTGTGAGCCCAGGATAAAAATGAATTATTAAACAAGAACTGAGCTTCTCTATATTTATTAGGTAGAATGAGTTGTAGTAATGTCCTGTAGTCAGAATATAATTATTCTTCTCATTTATATGCCAGTCACTGACAAAAGAATCAGTTATTTTGCTGTCTGCTTTTAGTTATGTAGACTTTTAATAATTGACTAATTCTATTAAAAAGCTTGTAATGTAGTATCAGACTATATAAATTAATCTAATCACTAATACCATTTAGCTGGTTTAGAATGTGTTTTAAATGGTCATGTACTGTGAAAATTGTCAGACAAGGGATGACCAAGTTAGACTGCAGGAGAGATTTCATGGCAAATTAAATGAGTGCTTATGTAAAGTTACATACTATTGCAGTGTGTGCAAGTGTGTGCGTATGCGCACGCACATTCATATACTGGAGCTGATGAGGCTCTGGCAGGGAGTTTGCAGAAGCTGCAAGTATTTTTAGTGGAAACGAAATCTCAGTTCAGTTCTGCAGCATGTGACTTCCTATTTCTGTAAGTTACTTCCAAGGGACTTCCTCTGTTAAATCGGCTTGTCTCCAGAGATTTAATCTGGAGCTGGAGTGTAGCGTGCTTTGTCCTGTGCCTGGGACAGCATTTTCCCAGAGTTTTCTTCCAGTATTTTAATTTTGCATTTTGTACTGTCTCCAGCATGCAAGGATCTAGTGGCTGCTACCCGTGATCGGAAGCTGAATACATTTGTACAAGTCTCAGTGGTACACCCAGCAGAGCACATTTTGACGAGGTATTCAAGTACTGAAATCGTGGAGGTGAGAGTCTTTCTTATTCAATTAACATGTTGATTAATGTACTGCTTGTTTCTTCCTTAGAAAGTGAATGAGAAATAAAACAAGTCAGTGCATAGTCCTAGGTGAGACAAGCATACTGTGGCAGTTAGTAAAGCATACCTAAGAGTGTTCTGTAGTTCCTGGCATTTAACCAGGATAAACAGCTAGAAATGAATTTGGCTTTTCATGAAAGCTCTGTTGTTCCAAGTAGACACATAGAGAATACTCTGGTTCTCCAGACATGGGTCTAGAATGAAAGAAGGAATAGTTGATCTCATGCAGGGACAAGGCAATGCAAAGTAAAACTAAATGAAGAGGACATTATTTTTAAATTACAGAATAACACAGGTGTATTATGTGGTCTGTTATCGGATCTGTTTCTTGTTCTGTTTTTTCCATTGGAAAGTTGACACTCTTGTAATTTGAAAAATATTAGTCTAGTTGTTTAATTAGGGAAAAGAATGTGTGTACATAATGTTGTGACTTTATATAAAATAATGAATAACTTGCATCAGGTGTTACAGCAAAAGTTGGATGAGGGTGCTCTGCTGGTCTTCACTTTGCCTGTAAGCATCAGTGTCAAAAACAACACAAATGGCTCACAGGAAATTATCCATGAGCTGGCAATGTAGGTGTAACTTGATTAACTTACTGGAGAGAGTCATCAAGAACAGGGAAGTCTTATTGTTAACATATACATGAGATTGCCAAGGGCTTGTTTTAACTGTGAGATACAATGAAAGTGTTTCATGGGCTCTTTGTGTGATCAGTTGCAAGCAACTACTAATTAAATTGTTATGGTTTCAGCCATTCAAACATCCTGAAACTGCTTGATTCAAATACCTTGTATCTAATCAGGATGTTTCACTGCAGACTGTCTGGAATGGTGTTGTGCAGAACATGGAATAGATTTATTTTTTTATTGATGCTGATGCACTTCCTAACCTGGTGTCCTAGATCTGAATATATCCTTGAATTTGTTGTGTCAAGGCTCTCAGCTTCATAGCTACATGCTTTGGGGGAGGGGAAGGTAGGGGTACAGAAAAGTTAGTTTCTTCAGGAGAAATTAGTTATCATGCAAATTCTTTATTTTATTTAATAGAAAAATTAAGAATACTAGCATGGTAGTCTTTGGAAGTTAAGTATAATTAAACATTAAGAAAAGGTAAAAACATTTTATATGATTCATTTAATTGTTTGTATATCTGAAGATATGATAGAGTTACTTGTGTGTACAGCCTTTAGATATAATCATGTTACAAAGCACAGGAGTGTTCTCTTAACTCCACTACTGCCTAAAGAGAGGTATTGCAGTCCCTTTCCCACAAGTCAGTGTCCTTAATGTATTACACAGAGTCTGTGTAGCAATTCTATAGACTTTTTATTGTGACTTAATGAAGATCTCTTTTTTTTGTGTGTAAGTAATACCTTTAGTTCACTTAAATTTATATGAAATTGTGGTACTTTGAGAAAGTATTGTCAGAGAAAGAAAGGGATTGTTATTACAGGTTGTATTCCAGATACTGAAACTTGCTGACTGAGCTGTTGAAAGGCATGTTGCTAGGCACTGTTTCAGAAGTACTTAATATCTTTTTCAGTTAAAAAACTCTCCATGAAGTGTTTTTTTTTTAAACTTTGCTTTGCAAAGTTTTAAAGTCCAGTTTTCTTATTGATAGGGACAAGACTTAGCTGTTCTTATCTCTCTGCTGTAGAAAGCTAAGTTCTTTTAAAGAGCCCATCCATAATGCTTACTGCACATTGCACAGCTGTTACCTTACTGAATGTTTATTCATGTTACACAGGGTACAAGAGATCCACTGTTTTTGACTGGTGTGACATTCCCACCGGAATACCCCATCTATGAGGAGACTAAAATAAAACTAACAGTCTATGATGTCAAAGATAAATCTCAAGACACGGTAAGTGCTTTGCTTTGTTTCTTACATAAATCTTACTGAGGATTAAGTTTCTTGCCATGTTGGTCTGTGGCTCTCTTTAGCAAGTTTGCAAATTGGGGAAATAAGTTTATGTAGAATTGGTTTTGCTCTTGTCTTACACCTAAAATCTGCTGTACTTTCTGGTATTAAGAGAAAAAGAACCATGCGCTTAAGATGGACCCTTTGCTATTGTTTAATTGGTTACATGAATCAGCTCAGGTATTCTTGTAAAATAAAAGATGACTCTTGTGTGGTTTTTGATGGCAGAGAACATATGGAGTAGACTGAGATTACACCGCTGTGAATAATTTTTCAGAAATATGTTTCTAATAGTATTGTACTTCTATGCCCAAACCAGAATGATAATAGAGCCTGTAGCCTGATGTTTGAGATTAAAATAAAATATTATTATGTCTTGCATGGTTATGCCTACAGCTCTCCTGTGGCTGCTGCTCTTACTGATTTGTAATGGCCCAAAATCTTCTGTGTCACTGAATGATTTTGGGTTCCTATGCTGTACGTTTTTGGTTACACTGTCAGCTTCTTACACTGTGAAACAGTTACTCACTTGAGATGATATAGGGAGGCCAGTGGGACTATTTGAGTGATTTAACCGCCAAATGCAAACCTTGAGTGCCATCTTCTGTGCTACAGGTGATCTAAGACAGTCTTGCAGAGCTAGGTCATCTCATAGGACCGCTGGGAGATCTGTGTTGTTGTGGTGGTGTTCTTTTTTTGGGGGTTGTTCCCCCCCTGTGGCAGTTCAAGTCCAGCTGATAGTTTTCTTGTCCTTGACACCTGTATTTAATGAACTGTTCTTCACATATTGATTAAAGACTGTACAAGCTCATGACATGACTGTATATGCATTCATAACTTACAACTTAAGACTGTTTTTGAACTACTTATTTAAGTAAAGTTATATATTTAGAGGACTTTAGTTTCTTTTCAGCTAGAATCATAGAATCATATGTTTAATTTTAGGACCTTTGTGAGCAAACAGTTTGGATCAGTCTCCTCACTGTGCTCTTTAATGGGAATGCATGCAATATTTCAGACACAGAATCTGAATTTCTTTCTTTATAGACCAAGGTATTTCTATTTAACCAGGGAAGGGGCATATATGCACATTTTCCCAATGTGTTCATTTTAGCCTTTGGTTATGGTTTAGACTACAGAAGTTTAGAACCACATTTCCTGTTTATTCAGTAGAGTTGTCACCACTGGACAGATACAGGAATTGAGTGAGAAGAGGTTGACTTTGTTCCTTCTCTCCCAGTTTTTATCGTGACTGACAGATAATGGAAAACAATGCCCTATCTATTAGCAAAAGAAGTGGACTTGATTCATGGAGTTATCCCTGGATTACTGTTCTTATAGTTGCAGACCTCTATACTGCCTCTTATACAGGACAAGATCTAGCCTTTAGAATGAATACAATTGGATAAGTTTTTATGTTTTTTAAAGAACTTTTTGTAACTGTTCCTCATAATTATACTACTGGACTAGAGTCTTTTCCAGAGAATCCCATTAACATAGCTCAGAAGACATATGAAAAAATACCTTTCTCATTTGTCAGAGCAGTTGCAGAGTTCCTGTGTAAAACATCCTAGACCTAAGTACTAGGCTTATAGTACCTTTTCATAGAGAGAAAAGGTTAATCTCATATTTGATTTATATTTATTTAGCTTTTTTAATATTTAGCCATTTTAGAACTGGATGTAGGTAAGAAAAAAATAAACTGGAAGATTTAAATCCAGGTGGGCTGCAGCATCTGTGAATGATTCTGGGCTCACAACCAAGTTGTGACATCATTTGTGGCAATATTTGGATTTCTGTTTGCATCCTAGAATATGAGCAACGATAAAACTAGTGGGTTGACTTTCTTTCCTATAATTGGAAGCCATTGCACTTTCCTGTTTGAGTCTGGAGGTGTTTATAGATTCATAAAAGTCAGGTTTAAAGGAGCTATGGATTGATACCATTACCAGTATAAGGGCAGCTGCCCAGACCACAGAGGATGCTTCATGACCCAAGGAATGGGATGTGTCCCTTTGGCAACAAATCTATTCCAAGTGCTGTGGCTTCACAGTTCTGATTGTCTAGGTTACAATAAATCTGGCTTTCTAACCCTCAAAAACTGCTGCTACAGCTTATGGTCACAACACGTAGCCCCACCGTTTTTCCAAACAGACAGGTAATCCATTTCAGGGTAGAGGGGATTCCAAGACTGTTAGGTATGCTCTGTTCTCCTTGGCTGTGCTTCCAGACCAGTCACCAGCTCATACAAGTGTGCATTTATGGCAGAATAAGCCTTGGATCTGATTGGAAAATATTTGACAAAAATTGGGCACAAAACTACAGAAATAAGAATTCCCACATTGGGGAATTATTACTTACTACTCCTGGTTACTTAATTTAATCAGTTCAAAGTAGCTAATATTCCTTGTCACAAATATATACTTAGTCTTTTCTTATTTTTCTTGTAATTAAAATGAATCTAAAGGAAGTGAATTCTGTGCACTAATTAAACTTAGCAGGACTTTACTGCCACAAATAGAAGACTGTAGAGAAGATGGGAAGATGGCAGAGGGTACCTCAAAGGATAAAGCATTTTTGTTTTTTTGTCTAAACTTGCCCAAATCTATACAAGAGAATTAGGTATCATTTTCAAACACACTGGATTTTTACTATAATACAAAAATAATTAGATACTGCTTGTTTTGTGCATGTAGGTCATAATGCTGAAGTGGAAAGGGATGCTCCCCAGTGAGAGAAAACAAGAAGTATTTTTATACTGCTGACATGCCACTTGTCCTGCTTATTTCAAAAAGATGTTTAAATAACCTGTGATGCTTGCATTCCTTTACTAGAAAGCAGCTAGTTAACTTCACTCATGCCTATAACTTACCTTATATAAGAAGTGCAGTTTAATTATATCAAAGTACTGTGCAGCTAGTATCATGTTCACTGTGCTTGACACAGTAGCTGCACTTTTCACTTTTTATGCTTCTCTGTCTGATATTGATCATAATTATATTTTTGCTGTGTCAGGCTTTCTGTAATTGAGGCTTTTTACTATAATGAAACAGTTTTGTCTTTTTCTAGTTTTTCTAAGTTAGGATGATTAGTTACTGTAAGTTTTCATCTAAACAGAAACTTCTAATAAAGACCGTGCTGTTTGATATAGTTGGAATAAAGAAGTTAATACAGTGTGTTTATGAAATATCATTTAAATATATCCAGTGAAGCCATGCATGCAAAGCAGTGGATAATGCCATATTCTGAAAAATGTACAGTGACATCCATTTCTGTGTCACGAAGACTTTCTTCCCATACTGCCATGAGCAAATTTGTTTCACTGGCTTGAGCTGGACTGTCATTAAGATTTTAGATAGTTGGGTTTTGTTGTAATGCTAGGACTGCACCTGTTCTTTCATTGTCCAAGAAAATCAGATTTTCAGGCTTGTATGCTGTTAAAAGATTCCCTCTGTACCACTTTGCACAGGCATGCTGTTCTTACCTTTCTTGCAAGCATGCAGGTTTGCCCAGTTTGGTTTAGCAAGTTCTAAAGCTGAAGCCAGAAATTCAGTTTGAAAATACTGCTCAGCACAAGTGAGGTACCACTGTCACTTGACAGACCCACAGAAAATGCAAAATAGATTAATTTGTTTTACTTTAAGAGGAGGGAATGTCTAGTGACTAATCTGGGAAGCAGCTGTCTTTCTGTTCTGTGTTGAGAACATACATACCTGTATCCGACTTACCTGTTGGTAAAGTGAGTTTGAAAATGTTTGTGTCTTGTAGGATGGGATTGTGTTTGTTTTAATTCATCAACATCTCAAAGTAAACGTTGTAATGTTCTGGTATGACATGTAGCGAGTCAGGCCATCTCCTTTTGATCCACACATGCAGAAATGCTAAAATCAGAGGACAGGAGCAACTCTGTGTATCTGTCTCTGCATCACAGAATCACACATTCCCCTTACCTTTGGGATGTGATGGAAATCAAGAAGTTTGAGAAGAAGCTTCAAAATCAGAGACTTTGTATACCAACTAGGGTTATACTTCACAGATGCTTTTGCTGTTTATCTTAAAGACCGGCAGATAGATATAACAACCTTTGGGTGGATATAACTACTGGAATTCACATGTGATATTGAAGATACAAAGAGCCACTCTAATGCTGTCTTCTGAGAGTAAGGAGAAACTGGCATTTGAAATATTACATTTTTTGCAGTCTGGTCTTGCATTTGTTACTTGCCAAATTTGCTCATAATTACTGTGAATAAAATTAGATCAATTTCATAATTTTAATAATAGTATGGATAGAGGTGCAGTTTTGGATATGGGAACATACATTATAAAGTGCCAGTTTTAGATTATGTAGGCTTCAAATTACATGTCTAACTGTTGAGGTTTGGATCTTCTATTAAGCTTGTTCACTATGAATGAAAATCGGCCAAAGATTTTTCTTTGTGTGCTTCTTGATATTGCAAGTATCTCTGCTAAATATGAATCACGCCGGGGGGAGTGGGAAATGAAGCCTGCCTGCCACAAAGGAGGCATTTTGATTTGGGAAGCCAAATCTGAAGTGACAGGGTTGCACGTTCCCTCATGGGCATTGATCTGTGTCACAAAACCACCAGGCAGTTCAGCGTGGGTTTTCAGCTCTGCTAAAGAGGCCCATGGCTGGATATTAGGAATACTACAGAGCAGTATGTGAAATGCTGTTAGCAGACATGAATGTGTAAGCACATCATTTGCCTGCGCTCTGCCCATACCCCAGTGCTCTTAGTCTTTCACTCTCATGAACAATAAAACTACTGAAGCTGTTTTTCTTTTAAACTTGAAGTGGTGCTGGAAGTGCTCAACTTAGTTTAAAGAAAAAGCAATTAAAATTCTTTCTTTTCTGAGTTCTGTTCATCATCTCTGAAGGATTTGTAGAGAAACATGACATTAAATTAGAAACTCTTATTATCTCATTCTAACAGAGCAGTACTGTACAGTACTGTGGTCCTAACCAGAGAAATACTTGCAACAAAGCTTTAGATATTAATGTTTCTTGTCAAAAGCTTGTAATGTTTTTCACAAACATATACTTGATGATAGATGTAGTTTTCCTTTCATATCAAACTATATAGTCTTTATAAACACCATTATTAGAGATACTGCGGTGGAGATGGGGTTTTTATTCTTCTGGGCACGTGCATACAGAATCCACCTAAATCATTATTGTCAATCTTTCTCAGTATTTTTTAAAAATCTGGGTATGTAAAGAGAAAATCAAACTGCTGTTTTTCATTTGGATTTGTACTGAAATAAAATCTTTCTTTGAAGTATCTGAGGGTATAATGAGGTTTCATATATCTGAGTGTATCTGTAAGAGAACTAGGGATAAGTGTCAAGACCAGGAAAGTTGCAGGTATAGCCTTAAAATCCATTTGTAGCCTAACTGCTCTTAGCACGTAGCCCTTGAAAATTCAATGGGAGGTTTTGCTTTGCAAAAATCTTTCTTGTTGAAAGCATTCTACTTCATAATTTTTCTCCTACCTTTTTATTTTATTTTTTTTTTTCCCTAATTGAGGCAAAATCCCTATTGCTGTAGCTTCAGGGAAAGTTGACTTATACCATTTGTTCATTTTCTGGTTTCTTTTCCTGTTCTGCCTACTCTGTCTGAATGGTACTTCTGCCTCACATCAGGCAAAGGTTTCATCTAAGAGCTGACTCTTTGGAAAACTTGTAAAAGTACGTAGTGATGAGACCAATTGTATTCTGTAAAAATATAAAGGGCTACCTTGGAAATACCTTAGAAATACAGGAACTAAGCAGTAAATTGCAAAACTTTCCTGTAGGCTTTATTTTAACCATCCAAGGATTTCAGTCACATAGGCATGATTGTTCCAATCTCTGTTCCAAAACACTTGCAAATGTATTATTCTTCCATGAATACTGTGTATATTCATAAATGCCCTTAATTGCTCCAACTCTCACTAGACCAACACAGAGCACATCAGAATAGTCAAACTAATTCAAGGAGGTTTTTGCATTGCCTTGTCATTTCTAATGACAAATTTAGAGTTTAAGGAGCATGTGCCTAGTATAGAAGGCTGGGATGTTTTCCTTTCAAATATGCATGCTGCAGTGAGTAGAGGAAGGGCAGAGCATGGCACATTGCTTCTGCAGTCAGTGTGGAGCAACCTGGCTGTGCAAACATGACCTCAGGTAGAAGCATTTGCTGCTGTCCTTTCAAAGGGTTGATCTGCTTTCCCTTCCTGGTGCCTCTCACCCTGGCATCTCCTGGAAAAGGCACTGGAGGAGCAGCATCTCATGAAGGGTGCCTGGTGCTCCCAGCTGGCCAAGCACTGCAGCCCCTCATGGGCAGCCCAGGCACTGCCAGCGTGCAGGATTTTCTTGTAATAAATGCAGCAACATGAGAATGTTTGAATGACTCAAAGGATAAAAATCTGTCTTTTCTCATTGGTGCTTCCCCTTTTTGGTCAGGTGAATGATCAGTTAGTCCCATCACACTAGCACAAACTCTAAAATGTACAAAAGGAGAACTGACATTCAAGAAAATAGTGATGTCTGCCTTTAGCTGTGGCTACTTATTATACACACAACAGTTGACATGTTTAGCTGTAGCTGATGGGCAGTTTTAAAATGACAGTCACTTTCTGTAAGTGAAAAAAAAAAAAAAGCAGAAGACTTAGGAAGATGGTTTTTTTCCAAACAAAGCTTCATTTTTACATATGGAACTCATGTTTGGTAATTTCCTTACCTGGAAAATAATCCTTCAAATGGATGCCTCTCTTGTTGATGTAGAAGCATTTCTGACTTTAAGTGAATACACTGAGCTTGAAAAATCACAGCTGTTAATTACTTTAATTTTTAATGTTTTGTGTGCTTTTGTCAAATAAGGCTTTAGAATACTCTGTTATAAGTAATTGTCTTTCTACTGCAAGAAAAGTGTTCATGCCTCCTTCTTTACTTGCAGCCAAAACTGTACATCAATAGAAATGAATTAACTGTAGAAACTGTATTAAATGCTGAAAAAAAAAAAAGTTTATAGTGTAGGTTCAATAAGGAACTTCCATTTTCTCAAAGCACAATTCAGTACTCATGGAAATAATTCAGTGTCTTCCTAAAATGCTTTTTATTTTATATTTGTTATGTTTTTAGCATCTTGAAAATCAAGCATGTCTGTTCTCATATTCTCAGCCATCTCCCTTCATAGAAAAGCACTTAACAAATATTGACATAAAATAGGAGGTGCATATATTTAAAATGTAGTCCTTCAGTGGCAGATATTTCTGCATACTGTTTAGTACATTTAGATGCAATAAGAATTGAAAGTATGAAAATAAATGTATGTGGAACAGTGTTAAGTCTTCTCTCATGTTTGTCTTACGAAAGCAGACCATTAAAACCAGCTTGGAAACAGTTTGGTTTTTTTCTTTTGAAGTTTTAGGATGTATATTCTGGGAAACTGAAAAGAGAACAAATGTCAGGTATTAGACCAGGTTTTTTTCCCTGTACTATGGATCTCACAAAAGTGTTCTTTACAGTTATGGATATGCTTGTACCAGTAAATGTCTGCATTTGAAATTTTGAATTTAAAAAATAAAGCTGAACAAAGAACTCTGTTTAAAAACCAACTAAGATTCATATGCACTGGATGTAAGACTTGGCATTCTTGAGCAAGTTTTTGTTAGAAGATCATAGTAAATTGCTCTGAGAGTAAACTAGTGAAATGTTTTGTGTACTGTGTTTTAAATGTTTGATGAATGAACATGAAAGACTTGTGTAATCATTTAGGAATTCCAATGCCGTTAGAAATGCATGTATCATTGAATTTTACAGAAATCAAAGCCTTCTTATGTAATCATTATGCAGAAACTAATTCCTATGTGGCCGAAATTCTCCATGCTTGGGTTTCTTGATGCCAGAAGTGAGATTTTTGTTTTGATCTGTTCTTTCGTCCTGTTCACTATGGATAGTGTGATCAAAACGGAAGGGGGGGGGGAAAGCTTTTTTCTAACATGCAGTTTTTTGAGAAACTTTTTGCTGTTTGCGTAGGGATGGCTGCAAAGTCAGGAGAAAAAAGGACAGATAGAGCTGTAACGTGGTCAAAATTCAGTGCATTAGGTTCTCCAAAATCTCAACCGCATAAGTGTGAATGAATATCATGAGTATCAACAATCGAACTCAAGTTTTCAGTGTAGAAAGCAGCTGCTTTATAGTGCTACAACACTTCGTGGTTTAAGAGATTTCCTTTCACTGAGGAGTAAACTGACTTCCCACACCCTGAATTTGTTACTTGTTGAGATAATGGATCACTACCAAGAAGTCACTGGCACAGTGACATTAGGCATGATGATATTTAGTCTTTTTGGTGTTTTTTTTCTTCAGCTTTCTGGGGTGTTGAGAATTTACTGGATTTTTTTATTTCTGTGGAGTTCGTTTCATCACAGTTATGCTATTTTTAAAGCAAAAATGGTTGAAGATTTTTTTTTATAGTGCCATGCAGCTGCTGCTGTTTATTCTTGCAGTCTTCTTATCTTTAAATCATTTGTCATATGTGCAGTCTCACTAATGTGAAATGAAAAAGCTGCAAGTCAGAATTATCCAAACAAGATTAATAGGATTTTTTTATCATTATTATTATTTTATTTCTCCAGTTCAGTGTAGGGAAGGTTTCTGTTTTATTTATCGTTCCTTCCCTTAGTTTTGTTTTCTGCTCCAGCTTTCTTTGCAGGCTTTAGCATATTTCAGTAAGGCACAGTGTTTAAAACATAACTTTTGTGTTGGTTCATAAAGCTTTCAAAGTGACATGGTTTGGATTAAAAAACAAAACAAAACTAGCAAAGACTGCTCTGTCAGTTTTGACAGTCAAACTTAGACCTGAATCATCTTCAAGCGAAGCTCAAAGGGCTCTTACTTAAGAGAAAAGAGCAACGACACATGGAAGGCCATGGAAGGAGAGTTGCTGTAGAAATACCCATCAATACTGTGGAGCCTCAAGATGGTACATCTTTGTCTTTGAG
Organism: Apus apus; assembly: GCF_020740795.1. Lineage (NCBI taxonomy): Eukaryota > Metazoa > Chordata > Aves > Apodiformes > Apodidae > Apus > Apus apus. Next base: position 55,322,516 of record NC_067285.1, on the reverse strand, counting down.
TTTGTAGTACAAAATACAGAATTAGCTAAAATATGAATAATACAAAGACTAAAAATTGTGTGATAGAAGTACAAAGCTCAGTTAAAATGAGGGAGACTATATCCTTCCCTACAACTGCTTTGCTTATCCAGAGTTCTTGTAACTACCCTGTATACCTGCACATACTTCTTTTCTGTCCCTAAAGCAGCAGTGTTAGCATCGTTTGCTTCTACAGTTGCTAATATAGTAACATTGAAATAATAAATTGTAATGTATTTTTGTGTTTGATATTGAGTATGAAAGTTGAGGGAGGGGGAAAAATTCTGTTTCAACCTTTATGAAAAAGGCACTTACAGCATGAGTAACTAAAACAAGTGTAAGCGAAGTGTTTATTTTCTTTGCAAAATGCAAGCAATATATACTGGTATTACTAGCAAGTGCAATATGGTAAGTTAGGAAGATACATTTCTTGCTATCTTTTAAGAAAATATATTAAGAGAATATTGAATATTGTGTCTAGTTTGCTTAGCCTACACCACAACAGTAATTTCACAGAGTTATTCGGTTTGGAAAAGATAAGGTCATTGGGTCCAACCATAAACTAACTCTGCCATTACCGTATTCTACCAAGTCTAGTGCTTAAACCATATTCACAGAACCACAAAATCTTTTGGGAAAGACCTCTGAGATCACCAAGTCCAACAATCCACTCAGGAAAAAAAAAAAGCACCACATCTATATGTCTTTTAAAAAGTTGGTGTGGTGGTTCAGCTATCTCCCTGGGCAGCCTATCCCAGTGTTTTAATTACCCTTTCTGTGAAAAAGTTTCTTCTAATATCCAACCTAAACCTCCCCTGGGAGTTTCCTCTTGTCCTGTCACTTGTTAGTAGGGAGAAAAGGCCAACACCCACCTCACTACAACCTTCTTTCTGGTAGTTGTAGAGGGTGCTAAGGTTTTCCCTCAGTTGCCTTTATGCTAAACAACCCCAGTTCCCTCAGTTTCTCCTCAAAAAACTTGTTCTCCAGACCCTTCACCAGCTTTGTTGCCCTTCTCTGGACAAGCTCCAGCCCCTCAACATCCTTCTTGTAGTGGGAGGCCCACTGTAAGTAACTTCATTTCGTTTTACTTGTGGTTTCTCATTTATGTGATTTATTCATGGCTCGTTCAGAGTTAGGTCTTCAAACTATGAGAAAACGCCTATGATGCTTTATTAAAGGCACTTAATTTTTCAATGAAATGTTTAAATTGCCTTTTTCAAAGAGGAAGACATTTTAATTACTATTGAATTGATGTAGTAATACTACATTATTTTAAAGTACTTACTTTAAGCCAATAAACACTTTGTCCCAAGTTAGCCTATGCTGGTGCTGTAAGGCCATTCACCTCTAATAACACCTCACCTTCCCAAAGAATACAGCAGTTCAGGGTGGGGGACATTTGGTTTTGGCTTAGATTTCTAAAGTTAATTTATTTGTCTTACATGAAATAAAACAATTTTTAAAAATGATGTTGGACAAAGTAGCATTTACATGTTTGAAAAAAAGGCACAAAATTTTTCACCTTGTATGATCGTTTTCTCTTGAAATGGTTTTGTTTTAGTTTGGTTTTGCTTGGGAAATGCTTTTGGGGGAATGGGACTGTTTCTAGTAAGGTCCTTGGCCTGATGATACTTGAAACTTGCCATGTCTAACTGACTGCGTGAGTCAGTGTTTCCACATGGCATAACTTCTGGAGCTAGGGGTTGGCAGAGAATCTGAGGGTGGGGTGCTGCTTGCAGCCTGGAATATAGGTTAGTATCTGAGCACTAATAGCATTTGCAAGCCAGAAGGCTGAAAGTCTGAAAGATGCATGTATTTACATGAAGTTTTTAGAATTCATTTTTGGAAGAGGGCTTACATTGTTCCCTTCTAATCTCTTCCTCCTCCTAGTTTTCAGATCACTGAGAAGACAACATTTAAACTGTTGTTTTGTTCTTTATAAGCTGGGCATAAAGACTGGAATTTGTCCTCCATGGTCTAAAAGAGTAGTGTATTTTGTTTGTAGAGTCAATGGTAACAAAATACTTAGGAAAATTATGACTGTCTGTACTGAAATTCTGAATAGTATTGAAGGTCTACTACATGTTATTAGAACAGTTAGTTCTATGTATGCAGGAGGAATTTGCATGCATGTACTCACAGTCATGCAGTCTTTTAGAAGAGGTGCTGCTTTTTGAGGTATACATTCTTAAGGATGTTGAAAGAAAAAAAGCTAAAATGTAGGCTACCTTATCAGGTACCTTTATTTATTTATTTGTTAGACCTTTTTTCTATCTCTAAATCTATATAGTCCTTGTAACCACTAAGTAAGTTAACTGTCTCTCCTTCACATTTAAATTTTTAGAGAGGAAAACTGAAGAAATAGGGCTTTTATTGTTAGATTTGATTAGCTTCAGATCCAGATTTGGAATTTCACTGGTTGTGCTACTAAATCCTTTTCTCTCATGTCTATATCTGAAAGTGGAGGTGATGTTTGTCTGTGGTGTTTCTCTGACTGCTCAAACAGCTCAAACACAGCTGTTTGCATCACTTACTGAGTGCTCCCACTTGTCTCTTCTCGGGTTCTATGGAAGCGTTACTATGTTCAGGATATTTTGATACTGAATATTAACTTGCAGGAATTTATTGACTGGAAAATATTTGTGCAGCAAAAGGACCCTTTAAGTCTGAAAAAACCCACATGCATATCTTCCTATCTTTAAAACAAAAGCCTCACTGCAGCAGGTACTTATATTAATGTTGAAGATATGACTAGACATTAGCTGTCTGTAATTGTGGTTGTTTTCTTGATGTTGCATCTTGTGTACAGCACCATTGCAAGGTTTTTCCAGTTGTGCAGTCCCTGTGCATGCCTCTTGAAAGCAAGCTTTCTGTATTCACTTTTGCCTAAATCCTTATATATAATATGTAGGCTGCAAGAGAGTGGGTCTCGGCATCCTTCAGCTTATTCCATGGTCTGCATGAGCCCTTCAGCTGCTTCCCACAGTGTTTCCAACAGTCAGGCTCTAACAGATTCAGAGTGTCTGTCCTACACAGAAATTACTCAGTGTGGGTAGGCAGAAAAGGCCATGGTGCTTTTCCCATCATGCTTGACCTGTTTGGACAGCTTCAGTGCTTAGACAAAGCTGTCCATAGTAGGCGTTAGTGTGCTTATCTTGTAGAAAGCAGGTATGTTACAATTTCTGTCAGAGACCTAGCCATTAAATTAGATTCATGTGCAGTGCTTGCAATTTTAAGGAAAACTCTCAAATATTTTGCAGCCTGAGACATTGTCTCTGGTATGCTGTCAGACCTCCAGCAAAAGGTGCATCTGCACGGTAGTATTTGCACCAAGGAAACGGACCTTCTTGTCATGTGTCAGTGTAGTTTCTACAAGGAAACAGAGAGAGAGATACACTTTATGTACTCATCTCTGGAGTTAACTGTTTGACTAAGAGATGGCAACACTACACACTGCTTGAAGATAAGAGCTGAAATAATACCTTACTGAAGGTACTGGGAGGCTTTTGACAGGCAGGAATACCTAGTTGAATCAAAAATGTGTCCAGAACACAGGGAACTGGACCTCTGTTTTGGGAATAGATCCTCATGATGAGCAAGGATGTATGTAAGTAAAATGCTTCCAGAATGAGCAATAACATTCTGTTTAATTAAATTCTCCTGGAAGTCTTAAACATAATATTAATTGCAGTAGCTTTTATGATGGAAAATGACGTTTGCAATACGTTAGTACAAGCTGTGTTTCTACCCCCAGAGTTCTTAGTATTTTTATATGGTTTGAATTGAACTCTGGATGTACTTTAACTCTGAGACTTTCTTCTGAATGATTTTTTTTTGTACTGTAAAGATATATATATGAAAATTTACCTCTGTTTCCAGAAGTAATATTTGAATCAAATATTTTCAGAAATAACAGAATACTAAATGAGTAGTCTATTCTGATTTGTAACTGAGAGGGGATTTTTGGTAAAAAAGCAAAGAGAAAAAGGAAGGATGAATGCCTCACTGATCTGGACAGCACTTGTTAAATTCCCTGTGAACTTCTGATATGCTCATGTTGTTTGAAGTTCCTGTCTTTCAATTCCAGCAACTTGGAGAGTTAGTTCAATAGTGAATCAGATCTGAGTTGCCAGGGCCTCCCCAGCACCTTCTGATGGTGTAGGGGTCCTGTTTGACCCTGCAGATTGCCCTGGGGCAACCAGCATGTCAGGAAGATGGCAGTGCAGAAGCAGCAGCGCTGAAGACTTGACAGAGGAGTTAAAACTTCACAAAGGGATTTTAGTCAGCTTAATTTGGTTTGGTGGCAAATGCCTAGATTTCTCAAATGTGCTTTAAAAGTAACAGTTTCTCTTCAGTGGTTTTATAATTTGAGACAGCCTCTTTCATGGTCTTACCTTGTTAGGTTGTCTTTTATAGCACAAGGCATGGTATCCTTCAACAAAAGATAACTTTTTGGAAGGGATTTCATTGAATAATTTTTGTTTAGTTGTCAGCTGCAAAGAAATGAGAGAGTTGATTCTTAGATAACTTTTATTCACATTTAGAGTTAGATTTCTGTAATTTGTGAAAGGCTCTGTCTCATGTCACTTTATCTGTTATTTCTTGTCTTTTACCTGTACTATATCGGTGCAAAAAAAAAACAAAGCAAGGCAGTTTTCCTGATGTGACAGTTATTCCCTTAACAGGGTATGCAGGTAACCTACTTAGACTGTTGCTACTCCTATGCTATAGTAGTCATTGAGGAAATTATAGTTTATACTCTGCACTGAAAAAAACCTGAAAGGTCTGGAAAGGTACTGGCTGGTCTAGGGTGCTTTTAGGAATGAAACATGAATTTGGAAATTTTTTTTCTCCATATTAGCACTTCCACTGTAGCTGATGAGTATGTCAAAGCTTATGGGTTTAATTTATGAATATTCAGAATAAAGATCTTTATACACTCAAAGATTCCAGTGGGCTGCTGTATGGATTCTAATCAAGTTAGGCATCCAGTTTTCCATTTTATAGCTACCTGGGGTACTTTTAGTCTCCCTGTACCTACTTAGGCGCTTTTAAAACCGCCTGAAGAAATCTATCAGCATCTTTTTAGGATTCAACATACATAAAAAAAATGTGACCCTGATGTCTCCAGATTGATGTTGTCTATAGCATCTCTGTTACAGTACAGATGTCCACGTGCCAATACAAAAGCAGTGGGCTTATAAACTTTCAAGAGGGAGTTCAAGTAGCCCATCAAGAGTTAATTGACCAGTGGCTTGAATGGGATGCATTCCCGCTCATCGGACTACTCCTCAGATCCACTCCTAGCTGTTGTCTTGTGGACGAAAATGGAAGCTCTTCTATGACCAGATGGGATGGAGGGATATATATTCCTGTACAATGATACATGTTTTCAGGGAACCTGGGCAGACTCAGGGAGAAGAGAGGTGTCAAGTCCTTGCCTTCGTAATTATTCTACAAAATCAAGTTAAAGAAATTCAGTTACAGGGTTGCTAAGCCCTAAAAAAAAAAAAAAAAAAAAAAAAAAAAAAAAAAAAAAAAAAAAAGAAGAGGAGGAGGAACTCAGGTTTTAATGCAGGTGTACCAGGTATATGTACACTGAGGCAAATCCTGAGAGGGCTGAAGACCAGGTAGAAGCACCTTTGGGATATAGAACCTGGAAACCCATGTCTGGCAGGTTTATAGACAATCACCAACATGGCATTAGGTTGAATTACTTTCAGAAGGAAGCTGCCATAACTGTAATGAAGTAGTAATTCAGCAGAACAAACAGCTGCCATTGAAACATTTTGGACTGAATTCCAAAATATTCCTAATATGGTCTGCAGCTTCCCTCACACTTCTGTTGGCAAATGGAGTAAGTATCATTGTGTCTAGTCTCAGTTGTTCTAAATTCTTTTATTTATACTTGAACACACAGATGGTTAAAATAACATAATTTTCTCTTATTTTGTCTGGAGGGAAGTATTGAATTTGCTTCTGATTTCACAATTGGAAATTATGTAGTGTCTTCTGTATTTTGTAAATGGAATGTTCAATTGAAAAGTCTGCTTTTTTACAATACTGTGTAAAATGTGTGTATTCACACTGGTTTTAGTTTTGTTTTATAGAGAGGGTGAAGATTTATGTTGGTTAGTTCAGTAGGTTAAATCCATCTTAAAATTTAAGGTGAACTGACAAGTGAGAACAGGTGCACTAAATCTGAGTCACTTTTCAGACTTGGAAAAAGAACGATTTTTGTTTTGAAAGAGGTGAAGCAATAGTCAATTAGTGAAAAAGGAGGATTTAATAAATAAAAGGGTTAAATAATTGATATATTTGGATTTAACTTGTGTCTTTGTTTTTTAATGAACAACTTAGCAGTTAAACCCTTGAGCTGAGATACAAATAATATCTTTGTTAGTCCAGTTCTTAGAATCACTGGCATGTTGTGAAGGCTGTGATCCTTTGCTTCAAAATCTTTGTTACATAGAACCACTGCAAAGGAAATCAGTGTTTAATACAGCAGTGAGATTACAATTATGAAAGTTCAGCTCTGTCAGCATATCGTTTCTAAATTCCTGTTCTCTGAGTTTTGTTTGGCATAAGAACTGGCTTCAGGCTAAATATATGAAGATTCAAGGATAAATTCTTAAAACCATGTAAGGATTTTGATGCAGGAATCTCTGACAGTGTAAATAAATGACATATTTTGGTTCATCTTAAAAATAGGCACTATTGTTTATATGTTTGAGTGTGGTTTGGTTTTATGTATGGACTCTTTCCTTTTAAAGTAATTAGGAAGGGAGAATAGGCTGATAAGAAGAAATGAGGACAACTGTGCGTGGGAAAATTACTGATCCTGTGCTCCTATGGATATATGTCTTTAGCATAACAATACTGTAATGACTACAAGCAGGGCAATACTCATACTCATTCATGCATTTCAGGAACAAACAGGAATTTGGATTTGTTTGAATCTGCCCTACTGAATATTGGATGGATGCAAGCTTAGGTGTTTAAAAATGATGCAGGCTTTATAGCAGAGTATCGTTGCTCTGGTCCAGAATAGCAGTCATATAGCCCTGGGGGCAGTGCAGGCATAACTGTGGTCAGTCAGTCAGTGCCCAATAGAATTCAAGAGGATTGAAGCTCAAAGGGGATTTACAGTTTAAAAATACAGTTTTTCAGAGAGGAGTATAAAAATACAGGCTTTCAGAGACAAGTATTTGGTTAAGCTGAAAATTAATCTTTTTCTGAAATAGAAAGAATTATGCTGAGTCACAAGGTCTTTGAACGGTTTTGGTATTACCCAGTGTCCTGACAGTGACTTTTATCTATTTTATCGGTGTATTCTAAGAATGTCTTTTGTGCGAAATGTGAGAACATGAAATTGGAATGTCCATTACCCTTCTCCATCTAATTTCCAACAGCCCTGGTTTTAAAGTCTGGGGAATACTGTCTTAGTTTAAATAGCTCATCTCCGTCCTTTGATGTTAATGAACAGTTGCATTAATTTAGAATAACCATACTTCCTTTTAGCTTTTGTTTTTTAATGCTAAATAAATCTGAACTATTTTAGTCTTCTTACCTAAAATCAGTCCTCTACTCTTACCAGCATCCTTAATCCTGTTTCTTGAATATGAATGGCAAGTCTACACAGTATTGCTGGTAAAGTGGAAATACCTATCCTGATGTATATGAAAAGCATATTTCCTTTTTTTCAAAATTGGTCATGCCTCATACTCAGGCTGCTTGTTAATGATACACTTAATTCTTTCTGCTCTTGTGTTTTCTGAACTAACATGCCTCTAGCTTGTAGAGGAAATGCTAGTTGTTACTAACTGGCTGCATTGCCTTGTACTTAATACAGTTCTGTTTCTGTTACTCAGGTCTTCCATGTGTAATTCTGTATCCCACTGCGGTTTTCCTTGTTATGTATTCTGCCTTTTAAATTTCATTATAAAGCTTCTGCAGGTTTTTCTGTAGTGTTCAGAGAAAATCTGAAATAAAATTAGCCCTGCCACTGAGTCTCATGAACTCTCATTACTGTTTTAACCATACAATTTCCTGATTAGATAGTCTGTTAATCTCTCTAATTTCTTTCCAACTGACTAATAGTTTTTCAAAAAAGGCACTATATCAGATGCTTTATTGAAGTCCAGAAGATGAGCGACTTTAGTTCCTTTGCCTAGACTATCAGTAATCTGATTGAAAATAAGAAATCAGTCTCCTTAATCTCTGTTTAATGAACAGGTGTATTTTTCTAATAAGAATGTATATATGTATGTATAAATATTGTGGCAACCATCAGTAATACAGTTAGTCTGTGGGAATGCTAAATCATGACTAAAATTGCAGGAAGGGTCTAAAATAACTTGCAGTTTTTAGTATAATGTCAACTAGACTATCCACTATCCTTGTCAGCCTACTGATGTTGGAGAAGTAGCATGTAACACTGAACTGATGGGACTTGAGGAAAAAGAAGATCCAGAACTGCATTTGCAAAGGTCCCAATCATAACTTGTGGGATTCTGGAGTGGTGGGTGGATTGTTTAGGTTTGTAGGGGGTTTTTGTGTGTGTGGTGTTTTGGTTTTTTTTCCCTTCAGGAAACTTGAGAGGCTTGACATCTGCATGATGTTTCTGACATCTGAAGTTATATTTTTTAATCCTAAGACTCTAATGTGCAGGGTTAGCTTCTGGTTTCATTGTTTTATGCTGATTGGTTGTTAATATTCCCAAACACTTTCCAAGTTAAACATGTCAGTCATTGTTTTGATTTTCTTTTTATGTTGAGCAACAGAGCTGTATTTATTTAGTACCTACCAAAGTTTATTTAGAAAATGTTTCTGACAACAACTTCAACTGTTTCGATTTTAGCCTGTTGATATGTCTAGATGGCAACAGATGGGTTTTTTTAATAGACCCAAAGCCCTTGGTTTCATAGGAGTGTTGCTGTGCTGGCCTGGATTTGCTTCTAATTCACATTGACACAGCTTACTTGTTTAAAGCAGAATCTGTTCTACAAAAAGCATGAAGTATTTATATTCATGTTTGGAAAAGGCCTGCTAAACAGCACATTTTTCATTACACTTACTGACTCCGTTAAGAATGAATTTTTTCCTACAGTACTTTCCTTACGGAATTGCTGCCATCCGGCATTTAGCTGAATCCTTTTTTCTATGAGGTATCCTGGTGAAGTGGCTATGCTGATTAAGTGTATCATGGTTAATTAAAATGATACTGTAATGTCTTGAAATTCTGAAGTTTTGATGTCAGTTTCTTGTCGTCTTTTATGCTTTTTCTCCTGTTTCGCTGGCTTTGAAGAAAATAGCCATTAGCAGCTTAGACATTGTTAGGGCAGAAATTATGACAGTATATTGAGGTTCCTAGAATGGAAACCATTGCAGAAGCCACGTGTTACCTTAGCATTCAAGTATCTGCAGTTTGCACAGTATGTTTCAACAACAGTGATGTAACAGCACTGTTTGGTGTTTTACTTAGGGAAGTGGGAGCTGGGAGATGCTCAGTTTAGTGTGGATAGGCCAAAAAGATGCATTATCATTAAAGAAACATCAAAAAGAGCTTTGTTAAGTACAAGGAATTAAGACATTTTTCCCTTCTTATACTGTTGACACTATATTTCCTGCTTTCTTAATTGGAAAACAGAAATGAGTGATGCAGGTAGTGCAAAAACTTTGACTGACACCAATAGGCATGTGACCCAGCTTTCAAATCTCAACATTTTGAATTGTGAGTGAAAAATACTATTTTTATCTTCCTTCAAAACCTTTTGGTTGTACAACTTGAATGAAAACTTTTTGAAAGCATGATGTACAAAATAACAATTCCTGTCACGGAATCTAACTTCAATTATTTTGTTCTCCAAAAGAATTTTAAATTTGTGATTAAAAAAACGTAGACAATTGGTTTCATTGTAAAACTTGTGAAGTAACTGGTATTAGTGTATTAACACTACTAGATCTGAGGTTATAAAGGAAAGGTGGCAAAGCAACTGTTGCTCTTGAAATAATTTCATATGTGGTCAGTCTTCTGTCCTAAGTCAGCACTAAATTCTTCTTCAGAACAAGAAGATGCTCAAAGCTTTGAGACACCCATTGTCTTTTGCCAACTGTGTTTCTAAATCCTCTGAGAGATAAATCACTTGAATAGTATGCTGGATGAGAGACAGTATGGGAGTTACACATTAGAAGTCTCTGAATAGCCTGGCTTTTGATGTAGTTGAATTGCATGGCTGAGACGTGTTTTTTGGGGGGATGGTTTTGATTAGGTCTTGGGCTTTGAGGAGGTATTAAAATAGTACAGTAGTTGGAATACATTAATGTGTTCATTAGGGGGATGCCCCCAACTGTGAACAGAGGAAGGAAGTTTAGTAATCCTGTGGTATGTGGAATGGGAGACAAGAGGCTGTGTTCTTAACTTTGCCCCAGGCTTAATGTGTTATCACAGGCCAGTAGGAAATATTTTATTTCAAGCAGAGGCTTTGATTTTTATGGAATTGCCCTCAGTGCATGAGATTAAATATGCTTGTGTACATTGCTAAGATCAGTGTGTTAGGTAATCAAGCTTTTAATGTCTGACAATGCTGAGCACTGATGTAGTTGTTGGGTAAAGAGGAGCTGTTGCCCCAGTGAAATGAGGGAAATGCCTGGGTGTTTTACAGAGAAATGTGTGTGTACATAGTTAACTTTTCCTTTTAACCAAATATACTATTAAAAATGTCAAGCTTCTTCCATCCACGTACCTTTTTTCATGTTATGACAGTGTTTAGTTGCAGGGAAACTCTTTTGTCTTAAAAGATTCTGTCTTTTTTATTGTCACTAGTAATTTTAAACAGAAGAATGCTGAGATCCTTTTAACAGTTTGGAGTCTTTAATACACAACTTCTTGTCCTTTCTGGTTGTTACCACATGCAGCTGTTGTATGGAGTCTGGGATGTTTCAAAAGCTTCAGCTTGAGTCCTTTGTTCTTGGTTAAAGGATATTCCAGCTTTTAGATAATACTGATAGCTACTTTGATATTAAAGATCCGCATTCTAATTGAGTGAAAAAAATTCTTTCTTCCCCAGGATTCCAGTGGGCTGCCAGTGGCATGAGAATTGAGTAATTCTCATCCTTGTGCGACATTTGCACTTGGCTGGGGATACTTTTCCCATCTCTTCCTAAACATAGTATGCATGTGCCTGCTAAGATGCAGCTTTCTGATTGCACTGACCAGTGAGGAGTTTTGAAATGGCACTGTATGTATTCCTTGTAAAACCATCAGTCACAGAGAGGAATATTATTAGTTTTCTGTAGAGAAATTCACCATAAGTAGTTGGTCGTATCTCTGGCAGTGTTGGCTTGTGTAGTGAAGGAAGAGCTACTGATTTTTTCCCACCCTTTTACGTGCAGAATGCTGACCAGGATGGAGCATGAGTGTTATAATTTAAAACCAGTTTCTCAGCAGCTAAACCAAACAATAGGACTGTAATGTGTTTCTTTTCCTTCCTCAGAAGGCATAAAAGTGCATAGTAATGAAGGTAGTGGAAGCAGAATTTTTCTTGTAATGATTTTGTGGTTAGAATTCTGTCTACCTGAAATGACCTGGGATCTGTCACAGAGAATTGGTACCTGAAGCATTACTGTAGCTTCTGGGTTTATTAACCCTTTGTTGCAGGAAGGGATATATTATGGTGCGACTTCCACAGATTATTACTATGGATGATGAAGAGGAACATGATTTGAGCTGGCAATTTACTTACCTAATTGAGCTTCCTTGAATTTAAATGTTACTCTGTATAACCTTCACTGAAGTATTCTATGTCGTCTACTTTTTTTAGTCAGATAGCTCCTGGGGACTTCAGTTTGATTATTTACTGCTGCTTGTTTTCACTTTTTATAAGAGTGTTTTTGTTGCTTGTTTTAATATGCAAATAGGTGGAGATTTTTATTTTTATTTTTTTACCTTGAAGTGTGGGTGTCAGACTCTGCTGATCTGTTGTACAGGAATTCCTGTAATTTGCAGGAGCACAAAGCCATTTGTGAGAAATGTCTTTTTATACATGGAGAGATCTTATTCTCTGTAAGGAAAAAGCAGGAAAGTCAGGACTAGATTACATAGCAATCACAATTCCGACTGGTATGTGTGTTTTCATGGAAAATGACATATATAGTATAATACAGCAATTAAATATTTGTATAACACAGAATTTATATGGAATCTTATAAATGCTAGAGTATAACACCCAGGAATATCATTGGCTGCATGCTGTACTGAGTATTAAAAGTTTATCTTTATACTGCATATCTGAGCTTTCATAATTTTGAATTTGAAACTCTAGATCCAATTAGCGGAGCCTTTAATAGCAAAAGGCTGCAAGAGGGAAAATTTAGAAAAGTGGAGAGGACTTTTGTCTGTGATGTAAACTCACTGGCCAAGAACTGGCTGCTGTAGGTGAAGCACAGAGCCTATTTCAATTTCTGGTCACTCAAAGAGAAAAGAAAAATATGCAGGAAGCAGTAGAGCTCTTTTCTGAGAAGGGGTTCAGTACAACCACGCTGACTCCTAGTGCCCCAAGAGCAAGTATATGTGCTATGTTGGCCCAGTGCTATAGATAGAAAAACCTTTAGCTGTGCTCAGGATGCAAGAAGAATTATTTTGGCAGATGATTCATGGGTTGCCAGTGGAGCAGGATTTAAAAAGAATGTGTTGGGACTGTTTGTTTTCAGTGGAGGATGTGGGAAATTTAGGGGAGAAAAAAGTGAGAGGAAAAAATACTGTTGTTAATACAATTGAACTGCATAACTGGAAGTGTTTTTTGTTGTTGCTCTTCTGTATGGAGGCACTGCTGGAAACAAACAGCCTCTGCTCAGGAAATGTGGTTTTCTTAAGTTATATTCATTAGGTGCTGGTGCTTATCTTTACAGAGAAATGTTTTCAAGACAAAATAATGGCCAGCCTTCAGATTTTCTTTCTTGGAAAGGCTAGTTTACTGAGATGACAGTTTTTATTTCTTACATGAATGAGACTAAAATAGTAACTGCTCTCAACATCTTCAGCATCTGTAACATAGTAGATTAACAAGAGGTTAAAGCCGTGAGTAATTCTGTCATTTGTAAGAATGGGTTTAGAGTAAGGAAAAAGATCTGCCGGACTTGACTTTGTCAACTGTTTTTTTCTGAAATTTATTTTATTTGGTTGTTGATGACAGCTGTAGTATTGGCAGGAGATGCCTTGATTGTAGATGCATGTCAGGTGAAATGCATGATTATAAAATGATCTTCAATCCACACAAGAACACAGAGCGATTAATAGGAGATCTTTGGTCACAGCACTAATGATGTTAATGGTGATGTTCACACTTCCAACTGCTCCTTCTTAACATTGTCTTTGGAAGAACTAAGTGTCTTAGAATATAAAAGATTGAGTACTAGTATTATTAAGCAGAAACTGAAGTTAGAATAGACTCTGTAATTTGGATAATTCATGGAAGTAACAAACTGATGTGTCAAAACTGATGTAGTCCTGATGTATGTGCATTAGCAGAAGTGAGTCTTTTCCAAAGGCTTCTACCATCTGTGTTTAGAAACAAAACTTCAAAAGGGGAAATAGGAATATTTTTCGATATAGGGTTTTCTTTACATATGCTTCCTTTTTATGCCTATAATATCAAATAGGGTAGTATGTTTTACTTTTGTTTTACATCTCAATTGTAAAACTTCATAATAAATTACATGAAAGGAAAACTGCAATGAGCCTCAGTGTTGGCAGTGAGAAATGGAAAAAGCTGCAAGTTTGGCATACTGGCTCAGGAAACTTTCTGTTTGGAGGACCACATAAATTCTGGAAAACTGCTTCTGATGTGTGATCCTTACTAGTACTGTCAAGGCTGAGATATAAATATCAACTTCCCTCTGCAGGGGCTTGCAGCTCTCTGTGTTCATCTCATTGTTGAGGGAAGGAAAATCATTCTCTCTTCCAGGTGAAAAAAAACTCCAGGAAGTAGGTATACTGCAGTTGACATGTGAATTTTAAAGAAAAGTCAGGTGTGCGTGTTTTCTGGGTATCGTGGAATCTGGATTGATGTTCTCTGATGGAGGCATCTTTCACTGTGACACTGTTTCCTGTACCTGGTTAAAATGGAAATTAATTGATGTGTGCTAAGAACTAAGATGCTTGTTGGAGAATAAATTAACAGTGGAATTAAATGGTGATAGCAATAATGAAAACTGTCATGACAGAAATGAAGTTACATGGGGATCAGATTATTAGCATCCAGGATTTACAGTGTAGACTCCAGTAGCCTAGGTCCTCAGTTCTTGGAGAGTCAAGGTATTTAGTTTTAAATAGATCTTAGATGACTCTCCAGAGATGAATGGAGATTTGAAAAGAATTTCCATGATGTCACAAAGAAAAAGCTTCTGGTTTTTAATTATTTGTTTTTTTTGGACAATGAGTGGGCTTTTCTACTCCCCACAAAGGCCTGGAGTTTTGCAACTCTTGTGTTTGTGAAACATTTGTCATGAATTTCATTTAAAGGGTCTTGATTTCTTCTCTCATACCCAAGAGAGAAGACAAGTATTGTTAACTAGGAGCAACCATAAGATTTCATGGGATTTGGGGTTCTTCACATGCCCTTAAACTGTCCCTCTCAATCTACATGCAATTGTGGATGACTTTCAGGTTTGTGGAGTGATGATGGTGTAGAGAGTGGTGCATAATTCACTGCCTTTCTGTGCTGATCTCTGTGTAGGAGGATGAGAATTTTAAGCTGCAGTGTTTAAATCAATCCTGTCATACACCTCTTGTTAATCCAAATACTGTCTTGAGCTGAAGCCTCATGTGCAATTTGAATTGGTTCTGGGCTTTACTTTTAAAAGAATATTCAGCTGTTATTTTAAATGTGGACTTTCAAATATGTCCAAGTATGCTTTAGTTTATCATTTATCATAAAGCAATGATAAATGCTTAATTTTCATTCAGATTAAACCATTGCCTTTAAGACTAAAAATTCCCTTTTTTATTATTTTTAAGTTCTTCTTTGTGTTAATTTGGGACAACATAGTTATTTAGAGAGCTGCTGAAATAATACCTCAAAATGGGATGCTTTTCTGAATGAGGACCTTTCTTTTCACTCCTCCTTTTATCCCATTTCTCATGTTTCTCAACTTTGGTTTAGATTTCTCTGTTAATTTTACCAATCCTGTATCTAAATTTCTTTGTGGTCTTCAATTAAAAAAGCTTTGGGAACTGGGAAGAAGCCAGTGACTAATACAATGTTTATCACAAACCAAATGCAATGCAATTAACTATTTATTCCTGCATTTTATTAGCAACTTAAAACTATCTGACATAAGAGCAAAAAATAAAATTGAGTATTACTAAAAAATACCATATCAGTTGATGAGACTGACTAAATTTGTAGTATCAAAATAACCTAGTCCCATACATACATATGCATTTCTAGTAATTGATACTAGAAGAGCAACAATGTCACACAACTCTAACATGACCGTTTCTCAATTTAATTTTCTGTGTATCGACTTTTTTTTTGGCTGTTTATCCTCTTCTTATTTGTTCCACTCATAGGTGGAATAAATTGCAGACATGAAGCAGAGTTTGTCCCAGTACCTCCAGTATTCATTACCCTTGTTACATTATCATATTCTTTTTTTGTCATTTTTAAATGTAGCTGTTACTGTTCCAGATAAGTAGCCTGATTGTTCCTCTGTATCATAATTAATAAAAATCATACATGTGGGTGTGTGTTTGTGGATGGTTTTGGTTTGGACTTTCAAGTTTTATTTTTGGGATTTGAAATCTGAATGAAATTCTACAATTCAGCTGCTGGATGTGGCTTTTTTAACATTGGAAATTACAGGGGTTTTTGCTTAGAAATCTAGGCACATGAGCCTTGACATTCATGCTAAATTAGTTCTGGTCTTGAAATGCTGACTAGAGATTCATACATTTTATCCAGTGGGGTTTTCTGTTGCTTCTAGTTTTTATTTAAAGGGCCCATCTGCAAGATGGCTGAATTCAGGCAATTAGTGTAATAATCACATTGGATACAGAGGGTCTGTAATCACTTACAACAAATTCTGTGTATGAGTTGGAGGCTGCTCAACGAATACAACATTGTTTCACATATAAGCTGCTCCTTCCTGCATGTATCTTTTTAATTGTAGATATGAGTGGTGGAAGGGGAAACCTCTAAACATAAATTTTCTGGAACTATCATTATCCTGTCAGCAAATAGGATGCTGTGCATTTCAGAGCACCTTATCACAACCTGTCCTCAAGCTGAAGAGATTACCATATTCTTACATGTGCTACTACCATTCATATAATTCACCTTGTATAATTCATCCTCCTGAGTGGTGGGCGGAGTGAGGAGGAACTGTAGACTGCTCTGCACTTGGGTAAAGTGAGAATGAACACCACTTCGCTATGTCCTGTATTTGCTAACTGTTGTTCTATTACTTGTGGTTGAGTGTAACAAGTGCTGTTCCTGTGAAGTTGATGAATTAAAATTATTTTTATATGTAAGGCTACTTTTGGAAGCATAACCTGTGTGCTTTTTAATACGTAGATAGAATCTCCTACTTGTTTTCAAAAGTCCTTCGCAAGATGTTGCAGTATGTGTAGTCAGCCATTAAAAGTTACGCAAATTTACATAATCTGTGGTGAGGTGTATCTGCTCCTTTGATTTTTTTAGACAGAATCACAGCATATTGGGGGTTGGAAGGGACCTTGAAAGATCATCTAGTCCAACCTCCCTACCAGAACAGGAAGCCCTGGAGAAGGTCACATGGGAACATGACCAGGCAGGTTTTTCTTGTTAAATTTTTCATGTGCTTTCATGAGTTTCTAATATTAATTTTGATCTCTCTGAGAACTGTTAATGATTTAAAATGCAGGTATCTTCTGTAAGCTGGATTACCTGGACGCAAATTATATAGCATCTCATACACCTCCCCAGACCAACTTGAATTTTATTGAGTTGAGTGTTTTTGGCAGAAGACTGACTAAGGATGTGTACTGACAGAGTATTTTTAAATACTAGAGTTTCTGGTCAGTGGCATTGAAATACAGGTCTTTTTGAAATTTCTACTTCCCATTTCTGGTGTCGTTTTGATGTATCCTGAAGATCTGATGCTGACTTTAAATCTCTGCATCGTACAGTATTTCATGTCATTTGCTGAGGAAGTAAAGGATAAGTCAGCAGATGCTGTCAGCATAGCACCGTTGAAGGCAATGAAGAATGAGAAGGTGACAAATTGTCTTGTGCATCAAAAGTGAAAGAGCAGCATGTGAAATATGAAAGAGGGGAAAGCTGTCATTGGAATTTGTGCTACAGCTTTCCTGTCTCCTGGTTGTGGCATCTTCGTTTAATAAGCTGTAGTGTTGTGGCTGACATTTGGATATCTCGCAGAAAATATGTCTGGTGGGCTAGGATGGAGACTGCTTAGCTTGGAAACATCAGAAAGGATTACAGAGAGAGTGTCTGTCTTCTTGCATAAATTAGGGCAGTTTGGGGGTGGTCTCTAAGGGTCTGTAGGTGTAGGTAGCCTTTTGCCAGACAAGCTGATATGATGGAGGAAAAAAGTGTTCAGGAGCACAAGCTTTCTTGAGTTCATGAAGGAGTCTTCATATGCTAAAAAAAGTTGTTCGTTTCATTCCATCCCGTATCAGCTCACCTAATGACAGGTACTGTCTTTCTCAGACAACGTTATCTTGCTGAATTTCCAAATAAGAAGTTGCAAGATAAAAGCAAGAAAGAATCTATAACAGACTTCTAAAAATAGAAGCATGGTCAAATTTCATACCTAAACATGTTTGCTAAAAGTACTGTTCCTAATAACTTTATGTTGAGTTGTTGATAAAGCATGATTGAAACAATCCCAGAAAATTTCCAGTTTTAGAAAAATTTAATCTATTTAATTTTTTCAAATACTGAAAATATTTAAATATATTTGGTGTTTACTCTGAGCCTTAAGATCTTTTTGCATCATCAGTATGTAAACTCTGAAAGAAACAAAGTATTTCCCTAATGTCTTTATTTGCGATTCTTAAGAATTGTAATGTAACTGTTCATCACAGGCAGCCATGACTATCAACTTTCTTGACCTTACCTATCAGTCTGAAAGCAGGCAGCTCACAGCTTATTCACTTTTAACTAAGGGTTCTGCAAGAGCTTCATCACACTTATGGGAAAGGATTACTATGTCTTGCAAATTCCAGTTATGCTTAAAAAAGCATAAAATTGACAGTGTAGCGGGGGGAAAAAAAGGGTTTATCTTAATACGACCATTAAGCACAGTGACACATATTCAGGTGATGAAAACTTGTCTTCCTGTAAAATGGTTTTGAGATCAAAAGGATGTGCATTTCATATGGAAGTGACTTGGAATATTATTACACTGATAAAAAAATGAAATGCTCCTGACATAAACTTGTCTCTATTACAACTTTCTATTAAGAAGTAAAGAAACTGTGGGATGTCTGCTTTTTGCGTTCTTATAGGTGCCAAACTACATGTAGGGTGTCCTCACAGTCAGATAGGCCAACAGTGAGACCTGTTTCCAGTGATGGCCACTTGTTGCACTTAAAGCAGAAACTAATTTAGATTGTGGGGAGATGAGATGTCTATTGAAATAACTTCTGAAGCAAGCACTGAATTTATTTAGTAAATAAATAAATAAACCTCCCTTTGACTTCCTCAACTCAGAAGACAGGGGTTTGTGCAAGGGTCAGAGCACTATCAAAGACTGTCTTGTTTAAAGATGGCTGCCCAGTAGGTTATTTATTTGAGTATTTATGTACTTAAGAACTTAATTCAAGTTATGAAGGCTTCTCTGTTTTAGTCTGAGAACAAAATGCTTTCACAAATTAAAAAAAAAAAAGTACATATTTTCTTTGTAGATAGTTTTGGAAATGTTTATATTTGGATAGCTGGGAATATTTATATTTGGTTAATTGGCACTGTTTATTTTCCCAGGAACTTCCAGAGGTTCCTGTGAGAATATTCCTTGCTCCCCTCAGACATGGACTGTTAGCAATGTGGACAAAGCATGTGGGAGCCCTGGGCACAACTGTCAAATTCTCATGACAGTACTGCACTCCTGCAGGTTGGAAAGGCCACTATCTAGGGAAGAAGAACCTTAAGCTTGCTAAAATTGGACTTTTATTAATACACAGATTCTGTCTACTAAGGCTAAGAAAGCAAAGTTCATAGCAAGCCTGAGAAAAAATTATGTACTCCCTCTCATCTTTCTAACCTGTATTTATGCCTTCTACTACAGTAAATCTGATGAGCAATTTTAGTCAGAGTGCCCCAAACCAGAGATGAATTACCATCCATTTGGTACTACTGCTACCAGAGCTTCATCTCCACTGTTTTTTAGGCATTATCACAAACTGTCATATGAGCAAAAGAAAAATCCTTATTGATGAATCCTATTTTCCTGTTTTTTTCCGGAAATACATGTCAGAGTCCTTCAAGCTTCCACTTGTTGGGTGTGTGCAGGGAAGCTTTCCTTCTGCTAAGGTAAAACAAGATTGCCAGCTGAGAGAATTTTTTACCCATCGAGGTAAAGGCACTCAGTCTGGAGAACTGGGATGAAAAGCAGTGGTCTCTAGATAGGTACATGATCCTGTATCTTCTACTAACGAACTTTTTGGATGAGCTATGACTTCATGCGTAGGAAACAAATTGCATGAAGGCTAATGCAGGTAAATTAGTAGATCAAAGTGTGACTGAGCAGCAGATCTAATGCAACAGAGAGAAGCAAACAGGATTCCCAGATTAATAGAGTAAACTTCAATATACACAAGTTAGGTCTGTTCTGGAGAGCTGTCAGTAATGCAATCGTTTGTTTTCAAGGAAGATCAATTAGCTCTGGAACAGACAGGGTGATCTGGGGAATGGAGAGCCTGTTGCATGAAAGTGTATTGGAAAAGCTTGGCTTATTACCCTAAGACAATGAAGCACTAGAGGGTATATGATTCCTCTCTTATTAATACATCAGAAGACCAGTATGAAGAACAGAAAATAATTACTTAACTGAAAGACCATGTTGGCAGAAGAGCAAATGAGTATAAACTCTCCATGAATAATGCTGGGCTGCAAATTAGAAAATGACTCTGAACTATTATACCAATCATTTTTTTTGAATGACCTTCCAGTCAGAAGGGTGGGAGAAGAATTTCAAATAATTTCAAGGTGTAGTTAAAAAATGTGTGAAGGGGATTTTCTTATGTGGTATTTGTGACAGTAAAATATTGAAGCAAATTATCTGGACATTCTTACAACACTGTGTTGCTAATACTTCTTTTTCTTATAGTATCAGGCTCTTGATTGGTTTTCAAACTTGCATGACTGCTTTTGAGAGGAGTGGGGTTAGTCAGAAAGTGTACTCTACACATACTGTTTTATACATTAGAGCTAAAGCAGCTTTCTGTGCTTGTCTCAACATCTACAGATGTCCAGAGTATGGATGGATGGGCTCTGCTTATAAACGGTGCAGACTGCTGGGGAATGTTGTTATTCATTTGAAGTCTTCACAAAATTCTTCCTGGTTGCAATACTGCTGAAGTTGCATGTAGCAGTAACTGCAGGGAAAATCCACTGCTGACATTCCCTGAGGAAGACACCCAGGAGGAAATTAAGAAGGTCGAGATTGACTGGCTGAGCAGAATTGCTCTAATATGTTCACTTTAAGATTTAAAAAACTCATGTTAAAAAGTTACCTTAAAACAAGGTGGGGAGGAAGAATAAAATGTTTTTCTTTTTGGATAATCTTATGACAATTTTCTGCCTATATGAGAGTTGATAATTGGTTAGCTCTGTATCTCTCACACACAAAAAAAGCCCTTGTTCAAAATATAGAACAAAATATAGGTAATGCATTCAGGTGTTGGCAGAGGGCTAGTATCAGCTTCTAGAGGGAACTTGAGTGGAGGAAGTGTACTGGGTGCATGACTGCTCCAGCTGCAGAAGGTTTAAATTCAGAGTTCGTTTTCAGTTACTCCCATGAGTCAGAAGACTGAGGCATATTTTCTAGAGTATTGAAAGGCCTGGACTTGTTCAATGCAGCAATATTATTTTGTTTTTCTGTGTTTAGTAATACCTTCTGCCATTTGAGTAAATGTTGCAATCTGTTGAGGAATGAGGAGTATTGGAAATTACCTGTCCTAGATGCAAATATAATGTTTGTTTCTTTTATGTAACTTACTCATCAGCATAGATGGTGTCATGTTTAATTTCTAGTAAGATTTCTGAAGAACTTAATGCAATTTTTATGGCAATAGATACAAATTATGAAATGCAGATTTTAGCACACTCAAAAATAGACTGTTTATTTAGTCAATAAAACGTGGGGATTTCAGTTAATTTTATCAAGATATTCAGAGTCACAGTGCAAATTGACTCAAGTTGTGATGCAGAAGATTGTGTTCTGGTAATTTCATGTTGCTGTTGAGCTCATAACATGATCAGTCCACTGATATTTACCTTAATTTATGTTGTATGTTATATACTCAAGTCAGACTGTAGTGACTGTCTGATTATCAGACTGTATGTGCTTTTCTCCACCGTTGGCTTGTATCTTCTCAAGTGTCCCCTGAAAGAAGTGGTTAGAGTTCTTTCCTTGTTTTCTCTAGCATGATTTTTTTGGCAAAGGTTCTCTGAGACTCATATGGAAATGAGGTTGTGGGTTTGTTTCTTTTTTCCTGTCTAGCTGGAAAAAAAAAGCTCTATGAGCAGTGCTGAATACTGTCATTCTAGGAAGGCATTTTTCTCTGAAATTCCAGCTTGAACACTTGTGTTATAGTCTGCTGCTTCAGGGAAGCGAGATGCTCAGACTGACAGATCGCCAAATCAGTCATGTTTTGCTCAAGTAATATGCACTGCTAAGATAGGGGGGTGGTGGTATGGAGAAAAAGTGTGAGAGAAAAGCCTGTGTGTGTATTTCTACATTCTATTTTCTTCATAATTCTGGAGTGAGTATGTAGTTTGGTATGTAGTTTGTCAGAACATCTGGATTTGCCAGTCTGCAGTTAACTCCTGCTTTTTGTGGGTTGAGGAGTCTGTCTCTGATCTTTGGGTAGTGGAGTTATAATACTCAGTCTGATGTATTTAAATTTGAGCAGGCAACAACTCTCTGTTGGCTGGCCTGTACAAGTGAATAGCCAAAAAAGCTTCAGAATGCTCTCTTGGTAGCTTGCTAAGAGAACCTAGAACTTGCCTTCTGTGATTTACTTCACAGAGGAAGCAAGCAGGGAAGAGCAGATATCACAGGCAGATGCCACAGACTTTAAAGGGATTCCTGGAAATTATGATGGGAGGGAAAAAGGCTACTGGCTGATGTGATGACTAAGGACTTCACAGAATCATAGAATCTTAGGGGTTGGAAGGGACCTTGAAAGATCATCTAGTCCAACCCCCCTGCCAGAGCAAGATCACTTAGAGCAGCTCACACAAGAACGTGTTCAGGAGGGTTTTGAATGTCTCCAGTGAAGGAGACTCCACAACCTCTCTGGGCAACCTGTTCCAGTGCTCTGTCACTCTCACAGTAAAGAAGTTTTTTCTGATGTTTATGTGGAACTTACTGTGTTCCAGTTTGCACCCATTGTCCCATGTCCTATCATTGGATGTCACTGAAAAAAGCCTGGCTCCATCCTCCTGACATTTGCCCTTAACGTATTTGTAAACATTGATAAGGTCACCCCTCAGTCTTCTCTTCTCCAAGCTAAAGAGACCCAGCTCCCTCAGCCATTCCTCATAAGGGAGATGTTCTACTCCCTTAATCATTTCTGTGGCTCTGCACTGGACTCTTTCAAGCAGTTCCCTGTCCTTGAACTGAGGGGCCCACAAGTGGACACAATATTCCACATGCAGCCTCACCAAGGCAGAATAGAGGGGAAGGAGAACCTCCCTTGGCCTACTAACTACACCCTTTCTAATGCACCCCAGGATGCCTTTGGCCTTCTTGGCTACAAGGGCACATTGCTGGCTCATGGTCATCCTCCTGTCTACCAGGACCCCCAGGTCCCTTTCCCCTACACTGCTCTGCAGCAGGTCAGCCCCCAACCTGTACTGGTACATGGGGTTGTTCTTCCCCAGATGCAAGACTCTACACTTGCCCTTGTTGAATTTCAGCAGTTTCTCCCTGCCCAACTCTCCAGCCTGTCCAGGTCTCAGTGAATGGCAGCACAGCCTTCTGGTGTGTCAGCCGTACACCATTACATATAATGCAATATTGCAGTTCAGTGCACTGCATTGCAACTGAAGAAATGCCTAGAATATTAAATAGCTATGTAAGACTACAGAAGGTTTCTTCACATGGTTGGGCATAGTTCAAAAGAACTGAGGGATGGAGGAAAAACCCCGTATTTATCATTTCACTACTAATGGTCATTATAACAATGGTAAAGATTTTACCTCTTCAAAGAAAGGATTGATTAATAACCAATCAACCTGCAGTGTGATGTTGCCTGTGTCAGCATATAAATTGTAGGGACTCTGAGCTGTTTCTCCTCCCTGTCCTGCCTAGCTGTGTTGCTGCTGAGAACAGATGGTGTTTCCGACCTCTGGAATACTTGAACCATCACTTGTAGGTGTTTCTTCATGGGTGAAACCGTTGCACACTGAAACCACAGTGCAAAGGTCCTCTTTTGCTAGCAGCTGTTCTCAAAAGGAGTGTGCAAAAAAAGACTGCAGCGTAGGCCTGCATAAACTCTTGGCTAAGAGTTAACTGGGTTCAGCAATACAAGGCTTTTTCTTCTCCCTGAAAACAGTGTACTGCAGCAACTGATACTGGCAGAGTATCCGTACCCCGTTTCAATAAAGAACAAATTAATTGCTAGTAGAAGAAAAGTATCTATTTTTAATGATGCTAAAACACAAATGTTAATTAGCTCTAATCTGTAAAGAGCATTTTTCTTTGTCACTTTTAATCTCTCACATAACATTATAGTTGACAGATCATTCTCAGCAGAACATAAAAGCTGTTTCCAATAGGTTAAAAAAATAAAATAATCTGGTACTTAGGCCGTGTACTACGTTAACAAGGTAAATAAAGAGTTTCTTCCTTTTTTCATTGCATACACTGAAAACATATTAAAAATAATTTGGATTTATATGGATAGATATGACAGCTTTTTCATATTTATGTTGACTCAAAGAGATAAATATAGGACTTTGCCTTCAAGGATTAGGTATTTATCATATGAATGGCTGTGGAAATGAACAGACCTAGATGAAGGCAGGTTGTTTTAACTGTGTTGCAAATGTGTGTATTTCAGTTTTGGAGTACGCTGGGGAAGATCATCAGTATGTGACCTTAGTGCTTTGCGGGGGAAAGAGAATTAACTAGAGATGCCTTTTTTTCCTCCTAGCACATCTTCAGTACAGTCAGTGCTGAGTTGTATTTGGTAATTTGCAGGCTGTCAGGAGCTGAAGCTATGAGCTGTGTGGAGTCATGCCCTCTACGCAAGCTGTAACCTGTGCCCGGAGTCTGAGCTCCAGTGGGCCCTTGTATGGACACCCTTGGTATCATTTTATGTAGAGGCAAAGTGCAAGGTAGTACAGCTCTGGTGGGGCTGGCAATTAATTACTAAATCATGGTGGATCTGATCTGACTCTCTGAAGCATGTCCCAAAGCACTTGTATAGATTTTTCTGTCACTTGGTTTATTCCCACATCTGTTTGGTTGTTGCAGAGGTGGAATGTTTATTGTGGTGCACTCAATATATGGAGAGAGCTCCTAAGTAATCTGTTTTGTTCTGAACTGTGGATTTCAGTTTTTCAAGGCAGTTCTGATAATATGTTCAAGCTGTAAAAATAAGGAAACCTTCTGCATTTGTAATCAAAGACTCAAGGCTTTGTGTTTTTCTGCTTGTTATTCATACACCTAGTTTTGCACCTACATAAGCTGTTAAATTCTGTCACCTCAGTCTTTGCGCAGGGGAATCTCATCATGCCTATCTTGTACCACGTTTGACAAAGCATACAAAGATGCAGCCTGTAGAGAGAAGAGAAAGATACTCACTTGTAGAGAAGTTGGAAAGAAAAGCAGATTTATGATGATTCTTGGAAACTGGGAAGTTTGAATTTTCTATTATCCTCATATTATTTCTTGAAAAGTGTGCCTGGAGGTAGTATATAATCTCAGTGCTGCACAAATGAATTATTCTGACTCCACGCTGCCAGTCATGAACAAATACAACCTTATGTAGAGATGCCTGCCCTTCTATTTGATCCTTTCAGATAAATAAAAAGCTGAAATTGTCTTCTGTTGTACAGCAACAAGCAAGTTATAGGGGCATACATATAGTAGGGAAAGTCCCACTTTGCCTATTATAGATAGTAGGGCTATATATACATATTATATGTTTTATAATTTTTATTTTATGTTTTACTAATATGTTCTATAATGAACATAATATATATTATACCAGTGCAAAATTATTGCAATAAAGTTAATATAGCTTATGTTCCCTTTAATTATTTTAATCTTTAATGTAAATGTAACATTTGTTAGTGTCTCTGACTTTTTCATTGGAACTGTAAAGCCTGCAATACCATATGCATACCTATTGGGAAAATATTTTCTTTTTAGCTTTTAATGGGCTCTTAGAAATAATTATGCACTGAAGGTTGGAAAATGACTGTATTAGTGTTGTCCTCCATCCAATAAGCATGTATTCAACAAATTATTGATGGAAGCATTTTACTTTGCTATGTTGATTGAATTTGAGCAAATTTTTAATCTATCTGATGAAAATAAATAGCTGTTAAATGTACAGTGTCTCATATCTTCTTTTAAAAATCAATTTGCTGCATGTACTGGAATGGGATCTCTCCTGTAAAAGCTGATTGATCTTGTTGCAGAAGCTGGTAACAACTGCAGCATTTTCAGCTTCTCCAGCACCTGTAGATCAAGCTTCAACTTCTCTAATTGAAAAGTTCCACAAAATACAGTTACTCCCAGACTCTGATGGTTGGTGCTGCATGGCTGGCAGGCAGGGGTGACGAGGATGAGCACTGATGGACCATAGCAGCTGTCTGTAGAGCTGTGGTAGTTGCTTTAGCAGAGTTCAGTGCTTGCTTTATGTGCAGAAGGGCCTGTAGGGGGAAAAAAAGGTGCAGGTGGTCACTGTTTCAGAGCATCTCCAGCTAACATAAGGGTAAAATAGTCTGCACATGTCGTGTTCTTACAGTGCTGCCAGACTTAAACGGAGAGAGTGAAATTGTGTATGCCTCCCTGGAAGGTGCTCTATTGGAAGAGTGTGAGTCAGTTTTTCAGTGACTGCCTTCAGTAGTCCCTCTTATCCTCTGCTTTGCCTGGTGCGGTGTGTACCTAGTTATTGTGAGATGCTGGGAGCATAGAGCAGTGGTGACAGAATGCTGCATTTGAGCAGCCAACAGCAATAATACTGGGAAGTCAGGGAAAGCTACTGGTGATTTGATGAGGTAAATCTAGAGTGAAGTGAGAAAGGCTCTAAGTTATTTCTTTGTAAAACCTAAGTGTCTTCTGAATGTGGCCTTTGATCATCAGTTGAAATTCAAAGGCTTTAATTAAGGGCAGGCACAAAAGTTTCAGTAATTATAGTGATTCAGCCTTCTGAACTTTAACAGTATGTGTGAATGTGGCTTAGACTGCCATGAATGACTGAAATAAATGTTCTTTTAAATCATATAAAGCTGCCTTACATTAAAGGACAGTTAATTAAAGCTGAATTTAGCATTTTGGCCTAGAGGAATTTGACGCTTAGATATGTCAGTGATAAATTCACTCAAAAGTATAAGGATAGCTACTCATTGCATATTTTTCTATGTGAACTTTAAAGAAAATGAAATGTGTCATGAGTATCCACTCTGGTGCACTAGTGTTCTTCCTGGTATGAGAAACTGTGATGTACGTACAAAATAGACTTTTTGTTTTAGAAAGTAAATCACTGGAATCAATACTTGTCACAAACATTTTGCACTTGGCAAAAGACAGCTTGTCATCTAGGTCTACTTTTGAAATCTCTTCATACATCTCTTGTCTGGGAAAGTAAGACTGTAATGTGTGTTATTCCGAGGAAGTTCATTTTTAACTGAATTCTGAATAAACTCACAATTCAGAGTTTTGCATTTTGCTCAGGAAAACCTAGAGGAAATGAGAAAACTGAAATTCTAACAAAATAATGAATATTTGATATTAAAATATGCCTTTTTGGTTTTATTTATTTTTCATAGTTAATTAGAATACTATTGGGGCCATTAGAGAAAAGTTGGTTTTATGACAAGGTATGAAAAAAATACAGCAGTTTGTTTAATCAGGTAATGTACTGGGTGAATATTTGCAATTTCAAATCATTTGTATTTATCTTTTTTTTTTTTTTTTTTCCTCTTTTATTTTTTGAATTGGGGCTACAGTTGAGTTGTTTCTTATGTTTTACGTTTGGTCCTGAAATGTCTTGGTTTTGTGTTTGCAATTATGCTTCGCTGGGCCTCCTATGTGGACATTATGTAATAGGACTCTAATAATTGCAGTATTCTAGGAGATAAGTAACTTTTGTAGCTCAACCAATAGACAACATGAAAAGGACCACCAGATTGTATGTATTGTATGTATCCCATGTATGTATCTAAACACACATAAATGACTTCTCCTTTTAAATAAATATCGGAAGATTTTTTTAAGCCCCAGAAAACCACACACCTATTTGGATAAAAAAAATCCTGTTGACATTCAAATTAATACACTGCAGAGAGAAGAGAGGCTCAGTCCCCCCAGCACAGTATTTATATACATTTGGCTGTGTGACTACTGGTTATAAAGCAGTTAAAACCAAATAAAAACAAACAAAAGTAACATTTTTGAACCAAAAACTGAAGTTTGTGGAGACTTTTTGTAGTCCTTTAATTGTGATGCTAATGAAATTAAGCTTCAAACTGCAAACAAGCAACAGAATTTTTTTCCTTATTTAACTGCATTTGGAATTATGTAATGCCTTTTTGTTATATGGGGGGCTTGTACTGTAGATTTGTCAGGCTTTGACATTACCTTCCACTCCCGAGACTTATGCAGCCAAAGAAGGAGTGACTATTCTGTGATCCTAAGTGTATGTTTGATTCCATTCACTTCAGTAATCAAGAGACTTTTTCTTGCTTTAAAGCACACTTTCATATCATGCTACAACAAGTACACATGTTTTAAAATACTTGCTGAACTGCTTCTGGGTAACAAATGCATCTTCCTATAAATCAGTGATGAAGAGAAAAGTTAATTCTTAAATTTGGTTCATGCTTCTAGAATAAATACCTGTAAAAAATCAAAAATGAAAATGCCTCACTTTCATGTTGGTCATGATGTTACCTGTTTGAAGTAGCATATAGAACCCAGCTTTTTAGCATCTTAAAATTATGTGGAATTTTTAGCCTGGCATTGATACCCCTTCTTTCTCTTAAGAAACAGATCTGCTGTAAGTTATTTCCCCTGATTCCCTAGACCCCAAAAGGGTGAAACAGTTATCACCCACAAAGAAAGATCAGTAATTCTATTTTCATTTATGACATGAAGTATTTACAGGAAAACTTTATATATGAATTTTTTGTTGAAAATTTTGTATTTCTATGTTCCATAGAAAACCAAATTACTTGGAGTTGCTAATGTTATATAAGTGGAAAAAATTCAAGTGGAAAAGTGTTTGGGCCCTCAGTACATTATTTATAGCATTTCTTTACTATCTTCAGTCTTTTGTGGAAAGAAAGAAACATGTTGTCATTGTAAAGAATCAATGGATAAGAGCTGACTGAGTAAAGCTGTGGTTCCACTTAATCATGTCTCTGGTGGATTTTTTGTTGGCCTTTTCTAACAACTTGTATTTTGGATAAGAGACAAGTAAAATTTTCTTTTTTTTTAAAGGAGGAGTTGCTTTTCTATAGTAAGTTGCAACTAGAATAAAATAATTGGGACACATTAGAAAGTTTGGGACAAAATGAGTTTTTGGCTGACAGATGTGCGAAATGAGTTTGAGTTTTATTCTGAAATCAAGCCAAAAATTTGTCCTTGGGGGGACTTGCTGTAAATGGATATTTGTTATTTAGGCTAGGTAATTGAACAGATGTGAATGCTCAGTACATGCCTCCCATGTGTGTTGCTGAAGCTGGCATCCTTTTGCAACAAGCTAGTCCAATGGGCTGTTTTGGCTCAGGCAGACCACATTAGAGGAGTGCTACAGAGGTTTTCTTAGATTTTTTTTCTCTCTTATTTTTACAGTTTAATCAGTTCTCTGTTCTCAAAGAACATTCAACAATAAAATTACATGGACACATTACCCTTCCTCCACTCAAAAAAAACCCCCAACCCTGTGCAGAATTTTGAGAAATATAGAAGAAAATCACGTTGTCCCATACTTGCGAAATAGAAGTAGTTGCGTACAATAGCAGCTCCACCCTTCAGAAAAAGCAGGGACAACTGGAATTTCTTTGTGGGAGGGAATGCAGGAACTTTGATAGAATTGTGGAATGGTTAAGGTTGGAAGGTGCCTTAAAGATCATCAGGTTCCAGCCTCCCTGCTTAAGAGCAGGGATGTCTCCTACTAGACTAGGCTGCACAAAGCCTTATCCAACCTTAAACACCTTATTTCCTTCTACAAATACCTGTCACCTCAAAGATGCTCAGGAAGTGGTAGGAGGAGACAGGCATACATTGTGTGAGACTAGGGGTCAGGATGTCTGTTGCAGATCAACCTCCTAAGGCAAGAACATATTTGGTGAAAATACTTTCTCATGTACTGTGTTCTTTCATTTGCGATTGAAAATTTTGGTTCCAGATAACTATAAATGAAGAATTCTG
The DNA here is from genome assembly GCF_020740795.1 of Apus apus. Classification (NCBI taxonomy): domain Eukaryota; kingdom Metazoa; phylum Chordata; class Aves; order Apodiformes; family Apodidae; genus Apus; species Apus apus. Next base: position 55,292,663 of record NC_067285.1, on the reverse strand, counting down.
GCATTCAAGTTGGAGCCAAAGAATCTAATTTTAGGAAAGGAACAACTGAGCACAACGTTTCTCACTTTAGAGAATCAGAAAAGTTCACAATGGTAAATAGGTAGATGTGAAAGACTTTCTCCACAGGAAGAACAGGATATTGTGCTTAAATTATTGTTATTAAATTATATATATGTATATAACTCCCTTTAAATTTCTCTCCAAAATGTAGAAAGTATGATGAAAAAAATGCATGTGCAATTCTTTCATTCTTATTGGAAAGTAACAACAAAAACTAATCTTTCATTTGGCTTTTTTTTTATTCCTCTATCAGGTCCGCACCAGTGTCCTACCTGATCACAAGGACCCAAGAGCAGATATTGGAGTAAGTAATTTTTTTTAATTAATCAATTATTTTTTTCGCCTCATCAACAGACACAAGCACCCAATGAAAAGAAATGGTGTTTTGCCTAACTGCTAAACAGCAGCTGGGAAGCTTTTTTAATAACAGAAGATGAGTGAAATGAATAAAAAAAAATCCAAGTAGGATTAATAGTCTCAGTGATTGATATAACCCATTCACCTATTTTTTTGAAAGTCCTTTTCAAGTGAAATTACCCTGAGGCAAATACAACTATCTAGACTTCCTGCTAGTACCATACAAGCATGACAGCTTGGAATCACATTTTGTCAATGAACCTGGCCTGTCACCTTCTGGTTTTCGAGTGGAGAGTATAAAGTTCCGGTGTAGGGCTTGCCTTTGGGTTCGCCTTAAGAAATTACACTGTTGACATATGGAGGGCTTATTTTTCTGTGTAGATCTGCAGAACTTTTAACAGAGGTTTTGGCATGCCATTTCTGGGTCTGAGAAGGCTAGAACTTCCCAGATAATGTGTGTGTCTCATGGGGGAGGATAATGTTGGTCCTGCTGAAGCTTAGTAAAAGGCCAAACACCATCTAGTGCAGGTATCAGACCTATGTATGCAAACATGTAAAATAATTTAATTTGGAAATTTTTAGCTAAGGTCTTGACTTTCCTGCATTACCAGGGTTTCGTTGGCATAGTTTCCAGGATTTCAGTTAGTTTTTGAAAAAAGCTGTAGCTTGGCAGCAAGTTCAATCTTAGTGAAATAATCAATGTGTTTCAACTTTTCATATAGCTATTACAGAGACCTTTCTCTTCGGATAGCTGAGATTATTCATCAAACTACTCAAGGCACATATCTTAAGATTTATAATCGTTAAGTACCCCACTAGCAAAATCACAGAGGAACATTACTCTGTAATTAGCATTACAGCAGCAGTTCTGTTTAAAGCCTACTTTTCAAGCCTCTCCAAGTCACATGTTCAAAGTTAGATTGGTTTGTAGACTGCCAGTTCAGGCCCCAGGGTAGGCTATTTGTACCTCAATCCATGTGGAAAAAATGAGTGTCTGTGTTATTTCAAATTAGGCCCCTTGAATATTAGCATAACTGTCTTCATTTGGGTCATGGATCATTCACATTTTTATTGAATTTTATTTAATTTTGCAAATATCTCATAATTGCATTGTCAGGCAAAGCAAATTTTGTTCCAAATAAGCATAACAATATGAAATAGACAACTAAGTTGACTTTTTAAGCCTATAAACTGATTTGCCTTTAATTTTGTGATCCTGGAGAATTAGATATGACGCTCTTAGATGTAACACTCAATGATGGTTAGAGAGTACAATGACCAAAGCTTCTGATTGCATAAGAAAGCTAAGTAGTTGCTTCTTAGCCCTGATCATATGAGGACTCCAATTTACAGTTCCTAAATAGATTTATAGTTCTGTTGCGCTGCAGAAAGGAGCCCCAAGTGACCCAACCAATATCAGTTCCATTCCAAATGTCCCTCTCCCTCTTTCCAAATGGTAAGGATGCAAGTACAACCTCTAGAACGCCATGAAGTGCCAGAACAAAGGCTGCTATATAGCCTTTGTGCTGTGGAATATATTCTTATTGTACTAAGAAGGATATGCTCTTGTAAGAAGGTAAGTAATCTGAGCTGACTATGCCACCATAGAGTTTTAGTGAAGAAATGCTGTCATGTTGACTGATCTGAAGGAAGACAGAACTATCTGTGTGTTCACTCTAGCAAGGCTGTGCATCACCGTGTGTCACACCAGGACGTATCTCATGTAAAAGTACATGTTTCCTTTTGGCAGTGTGAACTGAATGTGATCTTTGCTTGTACGCCTCCGGTATTTTTCTCTATATATTTCCTGTAGGCCTCTTTCTTCCTTAATTGCTATTCAGCACTTTGCAAAGATTTCCCTAGACTCTCAGCTTGCATCTTTTTTAACTTTGCTGCTAAAGTGTCAAACAACACATAAGAAATCTGAGCTTGTGTCATTGAAAGGAAGGAGCCATAACTGATGATGTCGTTTACCAACTGGAGACCAGTGTTGGTGCTTTACTAAATTAAGAGTTTGGGTTGAACCATACGTTTTATATGCAAAAAAAACCTTAGTGTAGAGCTTTATTATAAGCATTGGAATACTCAATAACCAGCTGGTCTTCCTGACAGAAAGCAGGCTGCAGGGATTTTTTTTTTTTTTTTAACCATAGGAAGTTACACTTCTTAGTAGCAACAAATTTCTTTTCTCTTTCCCTGAAGGGAAAGTTGCTCTCTGCATGCAGCCTGTGTTGATGCAGAGTAACTTGATTCATTTTAGGTTTGTATATCCAACAGTATATAGAATTTACCCTAGAATTTTACTTTCACATTCCAATAGCACAGCAAGATTGGTAAAATAAAAACAAACTTAATGTACTTGTTTTCTTGCGAAAGTTCAACATTATCTTCTGATCTCATTGTAATTTATTCAAAGCAAGTGATATTGGGGTGCATATTTCAAAGACAAATGGATGGAAGATGGCTGTAGACTGTTGTTTTCTTTTTCATTGTTCCATGTGTTCCAGAATACAAGATTTTAGCACTGGGCATCAGGATATGAACAGATTAAAAAATAACCAAAAAGCAAAAGAAAATGTGTTTCTTTTCTTCTTCGCACTATTTTCTTGATGATGTGTGAAGGTGATTTTGATAGAAGTATATTGCAAAGTAATAGTTTTTTAGATATTAAAGAAAAATGTCTTTGATTTTTAGCGAAGCTTCCTTGGCTGTACAACTTTTAGAGTAGGAGACTTGGTGAAGTCAAAGGAGCAACAGTTGACCCTTACCCTCAGGTAAGTGTTTCCCTCTAGCGTAAACAGTGTTGAAATAATAACCCATGGCATTTTATGATTGCTGCTTGACTGTATTTGGAACTTCATATTACTTCAGGTATATTATATGTCAACTTGAAGTGCTTCTGTTTCTACCATGCAAAAATTCAAAATTAAATACTCATTCTTTAGGGTGGAGCTTGCCTTGTGTCAGATTAGAAACGGTTAGTCATTTTTTGGTATGATAACCAAAGGAAGAATTGCAGGGAATTTGAAGTAGGGGTTATTTTCTCTTAAGTTTCCTCTCTGTTCTATTCAATGTGTGTTGTTTAAAGAATTAACACTGTATAGTTTGCTGGTTTGGTTATTAGGCATATTTAAAGACAGCGGCACTAGTGGCTCAAGGCTTCTCATGTGAAAACAGGTGCAGTCTTCTAAACTTGTTGTCACATACAACAGAACTGAAATGGCATGAGGGGGTCGTGTACAATTCCAATTAATGACACAGGGTACAAAGATGCAGGAGGGTCAGAACCAGCATTCAAAAGTGAAGGCTAGGCTGAACAGTTATTTATTAAAGCTGTGCACCAAATAAAAAAATTACATTTTCACCCGCAATGCTGGCTTGCATGGCTTAAGAGGAATCAGGATAAAAATCAAAACTTTGTGAAGGTTAGGAGAAACCTTTTAGGTGGTGATTTTTGGAATTTAATTCATTGGACTTTATATAGTTCAGAGATTTCATGGAGCTGATTTTTGCAAGCGTGATGGAGGTTTATTTGGGATTACTGGGTAGGTACTGCTGATCTTCGCAGAGCAACTGCCTGAACTCACCTTGTTTCTGCACAGGCAAAATTTTGGGAGGAAGGAAGCTGTGGCTAGGAAAACTGAGACACTGGTATGTGTTCTGTCTGGGTTATTGCACATAGGTGCTGCAGAACAGTTGTGTTAAATTCTTTATCCTGTGCATATGAAGCCAGCCTTGATTTGGCTGAGGGCCCAAATTATGACCTATTCAGCAATGTTGTGGTGCTGTCGCTATGTCAAGGACACTGCATTTCTCTGAAATGGAAACTTAATAAGGTATTACTCTTCAGGAGAGACAGACAAGGAAGGAGAGGCGGTGAGGTAGCCCTGTGTATTAGGAATTGTTATGAATGTCTAGAACTAGATTATAATGATGACAAGGTAGAGTGCATTTGGATCAGAATTAGGGGCAAGGCTGATATTGCTATGGAAGTTTGCTATAGACCTCCTAACCACGGCATCTGAGGTGGATGAACTGTTCTATAAATACCTGTGTGCAATCTCAGATATTTGCCCTTGTTCTTTTTGGGGACTTCAACTTCCCTGATGTCTGCTGGAACTACAACACAGCAGAGATGGAACAGTCCTGGAGATTCCTCGAATATGTCAAAGATAACCAACCAGGCAAGGTGCCCTGCTAGACCTGCTCTTTGTCAATAGGATAGGAGAGGTGACAGTTGGAGGTCATCTTGGGCACAGCAGCCACAAATTGTTCTTACAGTATATAAAGTCATCTCAAGTTATTTGGGAAAAACCTGGCTTCTCTGATTGACATATTGAAAACTTGATCTGAAAGAATGGCTCTGACAGGTGTCCTAAGAATTGACAGAATGTGAAGTTTCAGAAAAATTGGAGAAGTATTTTGTATCTAACCCATCTAATTTGTAAACAAAAAATTGAGATGGATAACTTAATAAGCAATAGAAGACAGATTGCCAGGTTACTTTCAGCTGAACATCTCAGCCTTTTCAGATTTGCTTTTAATTAATATTTTTAGTTTTGTATATTCTTTTTGTGTGGCTAACACTAGAGGACAAATATTATACCAATTCAAATAAATTTGCAGATACATTAAATAGTATGTTTCAGTTGGTTGGATTTTTGTTTTTTAAAGAAAAAAAATCTTAACCTTTTAAATATGAGATTGTTTCCTGATTATGACTGTTCAGCAGCACAAAATCAGGAGAAATTATCCACATTTCTTCAATGGTAGTTTAACTGGATCAGACTAGTAATCTAAACTTGCTTTCTTCTAACTGCCCTATTATATTTAGTGCCTCTCGAGAGGATAGGGGATGTATCAAGGGCCTTGTCACACCATGCAGTTCTGTTTAATTCTTGTTGATACACTTAGGATGGGAGTTTACCAGGGAGTGCCTGTGATGTAGAGATACCCCTTTGTTAGATCTGAAGTAGAGGTTTAAGAATCCAGAAACAGCTCTATGGTGTGCCATGTAAATATAGATGTAATTTTAGAATCTGATTACTTTCTCACTGTTTTGTGTTGTTGTTTTTTTTTCTGTCTTGGCATTCTCTGAGAAACAATGTAACATAAGTGTTTGTGAAGAAATATTCTTGATTTTTTTTCTCCTTTATTTTGTGGAGGGCTGGCTTACATCTACAGTTCCTTACTGTTTACAAAATGTGCTCTGCTATTTCCTTCTCCCCACCATTGTAACTTAGTAGTGACTAGGGACACTAGTTGTAAACCTCTACAAGTGAAGCTTTTATTTTTATTGTCCTTTCTTCTCTATAAAGGTGCCCTAAACTGAGAACTGAGAGTTTATTGTACATGTGTGCCTATATCTAATCATCAAGTCCTGGTTGTAGAATTGTTTAAGTGCTGACAGTGTACACAACTGATGCTGGCAGGGGAACATAGTTACTGGAGACTTGGGATTGCAGTTTCCAAAACAAAATGTATAAAACCAGACATGCCTTCTATAGGTTTGGATGTTTAATTTTGCAGTGTTTTATGCAATGCCACTTCCAGCTTTTTCACAGGTTGTGATGCTGAACAAGATAAAATGGGTTATTGAATATAACAAAAGCCATATTCAATAGCAGAATATTTCTTAATATTGTCTATATGTTGCAGTGTATTCAATTAAAAAATAAAACAAACATACATCCATTTTGCTTTGTAAATAAGTGTTAGGTATGCTGATTGCTGTTTTAGTAGTTAATACTGATTTACATTTAAAGTTCAGTTTAAAGGAATGTTTGCCATGCCTTTTGTTTTTGCTTGGTTAAGGTCTATGGCCTTTTGTATAGGGCTAGCAATTATCAGCTGTTTCCCTGTGGTGGTAGCTTGCCCTTTTTCTTTACCTTTTGTTATTATTTTCTAGTAACTTGCATATAAGAAGTAGCAAACGAAAAAGATAATGCTCTTTTTTGCTCTCTGTAAAAAGGCCAATCTGTCTGAGATGCTGCTCTTAGCAGACAGTACAGAAATGTAAACTTCTGTAGGCAGCTTTGGTATGAATCACAGAATACTTCTGGTTGGAAAAGAACTTTTAAAAGAAAGTCCAACCATTAACCTAACTTTACCACATCCAGTGCTAAACCATGTCCCTAAAACTACGGACATACAACTTGGATCCTTTGGCCCCTCTAAGCAGCAACTTTACAACAATGGAGCGAGAGCTAGAATCAAAGTATATTAATTATACAGATTATTTGAGAATGTGCCTAAGGATACCTGCCTGACATCTGTTCTACAGACATTCTTTAAACATGGCTGTACTTGACCTCTTGGATATCTGTCTAATAATCTGTTCTATTTAGATGTCTTCTTTTCAGGCAAGACTGAACATATTTCCTTTAAATAAAAGTGCTAAACCAATTTTTTTTTTTAAATGTTCTAAGAAATAACTCCAAGACCCATTACAGAACAGCCCCTCAACTTCGCTCCTTCCTAAAATTGTCAACCAAGCACCTTGTAGTGCAGTGGACCAGAAGACATGTAACTGTACTGCAATATAGTAGTTACATTCACAATGCTTAACTAACTTGAGAAAATATGAAAGCAGCACACATAGGCAGTACTTTATGTACACCTAACCTCCTTAGCAAATGATGAGTATAAAATCCTACATCTTTATCTGGTTTTCCCTGTGAAAGATCAGTACAAGTCTTACTACAACTAGTTTTATTTGATCTTCGTTCTGAATTGTTTCTTGGCTGCTCGATGTCATGTCATCCACTACAGGAAGCAGAGGAACAACATCTTGTCTTTATAAGTCAAACAAATCTCCCATACAGGTCAGGTGAAACTTTTTTTCACATGAAGCATACAATGAAATAGTGAAAACTGAAAATGAATTTAACACCTTTTAAATTTACCTTAGAATGCAACAGAATGTTATTTATCAATGGGCTTGTTTCAAAACTGCACTGGTTGCAATAAGATCCATTGTGAATTCACAGAATAAATATTTCTATGCAAGTACAATAGTTTTTTGCTTGCGTATTTCAAAATTTATTGCATTAGGAGATAAAATTATTTTATGACAGTCTGTACTAATTGCATGCTTTGTTTATTATGCACTGGAGAAAAGGGCTGCCTGCTAGACCAAAAGTCATCAAGTTTGCTTTCCAGGCAGTCACTTGCTTTGTCATTTTTAATTAACACAGCTATACCAATACACAGTCTGCTTCTCGTTTTCTTTTCTTGAGCCTTTGTTTGTTTGTTTTTTGTTGTGTTGTTTTTTTTTTAAGAAAGATACGGCCATGGGAACCAATTAGCAGTCCTAAATTTGCATATTCAACATGCAGCTATAAGCAGCATTGGAGACAAACAGCTGCTGTTCTCAGTCCATCTACCTCACCTGCTTTTCCTCTGCTAGCTTGTTATTTTCTTTCTCTCTGATTGCTTGGTCAACCCTTTCTTGCCAGAAGTACTAATGTGGGCACATATTCCTGCTGCTAATGATAATGCTGGGTAGGTCCGTCCCTTGCATTTGGGAACTGCTGCTGACCTGCTGATCCTTGGGATGGTAAGGAAATCAGTGTATAATAAATTGAAAATTAATATTAAAAGTATTGTAATTGTAATAAGTAATTGAGGTTTTAAACCTGAGCAGATGTCATGGTGACTTCAAAAGTCTCTGGGTTTGGCTCAGCAAGTAGAACAATAATGTTGCTTTTAACACAGAAGTATTTACCTTTAAGTTCAAAACATAGTGTTCCACTCGGAATCACCTCCCCAAGGTTCATCAGAAGATGGATCCTTGGTGACTCCAACTTACTTGTGTACTGTTGGAGCATTATGGCTGCAGGAGGTGGAGTGAGCGTTGCAGTATTGCAGTCATGTTAGACTGAGTAGTAAAGGATAAACTGAAACATTGCCAGCTCTGCTGCTGAAGCCTGTGTCCTGGGATACTGAATTTTGAATCTGGCTTAGAAATCACTCTCTGTCTCATTTTAATTGGTCATATTCCAAATTCAGTTACTCTGTTGATAGGTATGAGGCAGTTAGTGCTCATTGTCCCCAGCTGCTGAAAAAATGTAGCAGTTTTCCAGCTCTGTGAGTCAGCTAGAATTTGGGCCATTTATGGGTTTATTCATATTAAAAAAAAAACTTAAAAAAAAAAAATTGCTGTATTCCCCATTCCCACAAAGTGTGATCCATTGTCCTCTGGGTCTATAGTATCTCTTGTCTCATGACTGTAAACAATTTGATGCAAGGACAGTCTTCACTGCACCATGTGAGTGCAGATGGGTGCTTTTCAACTTTATTAAGCTACTTCAAATTTTATACTATACATCTGTATATTTTTTTAACTGTCATCACTCGGCTTTTTTTATTTTTCCCACATTACTTCTGTTCCTCACTTTTAATTGTTTTCAACAAAATTTCAATCTCATGATGTTGCTTCAGAGTTTTCATTGTGTGACATGTCTGTTCAAAGGCTGTTGTGCATCAGTGATATTTTAAATTCACAGTGTATGACACAGCTAATGGTGGTTTCTCCCTGGATGTTTATAAAGCTTTTTGTTGATTTGTGTGCCTGTAGCACACAAAAATAAACTTTGAGGTTTTTGGTTTTTAAATTTTGTTTTCCTGTTTCCACGTGGAAAGTTAAGGGAAATGGTGGAAGGAATGCAATAGTCCCACTATTTAGTTTTTTCTCTGTTGCCTTACCTTCTCTTGGAGACACTGCATGTTTCGGATTGTAATATTACATGTATATTAGACCAAAACAGGACTGATTTTTGAGAAGGAAATAATTGAAAAAAAAATATGTGAAGTGAAATTAGAAATCATGTTATTTAAACGTGTATAGGGAAAGCTTTCAAATACATGTTAGTGCTCATGCATACAAGCAGTGCAGTGCTTACAGCTGTACTGAGGCCAAGCCTCTAAGAACAGCAACAAGGGGGAATGTTTAGTGTTCTAAAGAAAGGGAGACAAGGACTGAGAAAGCGTAACTGGCATTTCCATTTTTATATTATTTTATTCAAGCAACATGCCTCATTGAGAGGAAATGGCCTGAAGCTGCACCAGGGAAGATTTACACTGGATGTTAGAAAGAATTTCTTTACCCAAAGAGTGGTTGGACAGTGGAACAGGCTGTCCAGGGAGATGGTGGCGTCACCATCCCTGTGTTTAAAAGAAATGTAGATATACTGCTTAAGGACATGATTTAAGTACTGAACAGGTAGATTAGGTTATGGTAGGGGGATTTAGGTTATGGTTGGACTTGATGATCTTCAAGGTCCCTTCCAACCAGGATGATTCAATGATTCTATGATTCAATTGCCTTGTATCAGTTCATTTGCAAATGAGCTGTTTTGCTCAATGCTTGCTTATGCACTTAATTTACCTTGATGTAATTTAAAATCAGATTTGTTTTATGTAGGTCAGTCTCAGACTTGCAGGTCTCTTTGGCCTCAGAAAAATGTGTTCACTAAAAGAGGGATAGGTAGGATTTATTTTACTTCTGTCAATGAATGAAAAGTCAATTTAATACAAGGTTTTCCTTTCAGACCAGGATAACAGTAAAGTATTTCCGCATGTTTAAGTCACCCTGATAATGAGGTCATCCACTTGACACCTTGATTAGGAAAAGTCAAGCTGTTGAAAACTTTCAGTGCACATTTACTCTCATTTATAAAGGTATATTTTATTTGCTAACAAATGTCATATTCCTTTTTTCCTTGGTTTTTGAGGTAGCCTAGTTTGCCTGCTGGTTTGACACAGGAAAGAGAAAAATGAAGTCAAACCACCAAGCTATAGGAGCTCAGGGGAATGTTCTTCATTCAGAAGACACTTTACTTGTTCTTATGCATTTCAAAGTTACATATTTTTTGCTCATAAACACCCTTTGGACATTAAGCCCTTCTTTTTCCTTACTTTTGTATACTTTATTAATTAATATAGACTTCTTTGGTTGCAAGGCTGTCTGGAATTGGTTCATTTTTTATTTTATTTTATTGTCACTAACTAATTTGGCTTAGAGCAAATGAACTAGTGACATTTGATAGATGAACAATTATGTATTTTTCAAGGTTTTATATTAGAATATGTTTAATTTGTATAATTATGAGTTCATTCTACTGAGTTGCCTATTAAAGCATAATGGTTTGCAACCACAGTAATTATTTAAATTGGAAGCTTGAGGATAGCTATATTTTGAGACTCCACTGTAAAAAAAAAATATGAAAGTTTTGGGTTAGTGTGATAAATAAGTATCTGTGCCTGAGAAGACTAATGTATGTGCTTAACTTTAGTCAGTGCAAAGAGCTGGTGTACTCTCAGTTAATTAAGGCCTTATGCTGCACACGGAAGTGCAGATTATATAAAATGGTGGGAGATGCAGGCAAAGATGGGGCTCTCCTGCCTGGGGTGTGATCAAGCACTCTGGGAGAGCCAGTGCACGGCAGAAGGAGGGCAGCAGGGCAGCGCTGAGCTGGTCCCACCCTGCCTGGGAGTGGGAGGCGATTGGCGCCACGTGCCACTCGGGGCTTCCCAGTGCCTGAGGGACGGCGGGAATTGGCCTTGCTACACCTCCCTGTAGCACCCTGGTGGTGGCTGTGCTGGCGGGTTGATGCTGGGATGGCAGTCTCTCTGCTGGTTGGTGAAATGAGGAAAAGGGGCTTTGGGAGATTGTTCCTTTCTTTACTGCCATAATATGAGGAGTTCTAGAAGGGTGTCTGTGCTGAGAAGTGATGCCCATCTACAAGGAGGGCCAAAAGGAGGACCTGGGGAACTCCAGGCCTGTCAGTCTGACCTTGCTGCCAGAGAAGGTTATGGAGCAGGTAATACTGAGTGCTATCACGTGGCATGTACAGGACAACCAGACAATCAGGCCCAGTCAGCATCAGTTTATGAAAGGCAGGTCCAGCTTAGCTAACCTTATCTCCTTCTTTGACAAGGTGACCCACTTAGTAGATGAGGGAAAGGCTGTGGATGTTGTCTACCTAAACTTTATTAAAGCCTTTGACACAACTTCCCACAGTGTTCTCTTGGAGAAACTGGCTGCTCGTGGCTTGGACTGGTGTCTGCTTTGCTGGGTAAAAATCTGGCAGGATGGCCAGGCCCAAGAGTTGTGGTGAATGAAGTTAAATCCAGCTGGTGGCTGGTCACAAGTGGTGTTCTCCATTATTAACACTATTAACTTTTTAACATATTAACTTTTTTTTTAACTGAGTTGTTATTCTTCTTTCCTTCCTTTCCTAAAATTCAACTGTTCAGGTTAAGCCAGAGGAGACAGACTGTGCCGTTAATCTTGGTGTTTTGCTACTAGTGAAACCTTAAAAACTTTTAGTATCCATTTGGAGTTTAAAACTCTTGCTTATTCCAAAAGGTAGTGAGCAAAACTCTTTGTTTGCAGATACAAATCTGAATTGCTATTTATTTTTGCCTGATTAGAAGTAAACTGTGTGCAGAAATTATAATAAAAGAATTCACCTGGAACTATATTATCTTCTCCCATATAGTTAAAGAAATTGGACTTATTCTGAATAATTACACTGTTGAGGGACTGCAAAAGGAAAAGTGATATTGAAATTAGTTTCATTATTTTGGTTCAGCAGGAGGTTTATTAATATACTGAGCATGTCCTTTCTTTGCAGATTTTGTTAGGAAACAAAGCAGTTAAGATTGCTGTGTGATGCTGCAGGTAACTCAATGTCATGATGTTTTTTTCCAGGACTTCTGATGGTGGAAAGGCAGTTGGTACCATTGAAGTTAATCTTGTGAAGATGGGAGAGCTAGAGGAGGGGGAAACAGACCACATTGCAACTGATGCCCAGGATCAAAAGGTAGAAACTCACTTCTTGGCACAAAGTTAATTAGAATGATCAGCTGTACCAAATGTCTAAATTACTAATTCCAAATTGGGTTAAGGATTTAATTAAAAAATTCTGGAATCAAGTGCTTTCTACATTTAATCTCCCTAAACTAAAAATTGTTTTTCATGAAAATGTACAAGGTAATACTCTGTTCTTGGTTTCCAAGTCCCTGCCCTTCTTTAGGAAAAAAGGAACTGATTTTGACTTCAACTGACCATATTTAATCACTTCTGATAAAAAAAAACAACAACAAAACAAAACCACCAAAACCTGTGTATAGAGATGCCATAAAATCTGACTTCATTTTCCCTTGTATGGTGCCTCTGTTTTCTGCCCTTGAAATCCTATTCATGTGGATTTTTATGTGCAACGTCTGCCCACAATACTGAAAGCCTGGAAGGAATGACAGGCAAGCCAAAGAAGAGGTGAATCCCCTTGCAAAAAGGCAGGTCCAGCTGCATTTCATGGGAGCGCACTGTGGTGGGGAAAATCAACAGGAGGGATGAGAGGAAGGACAAAGAAGCTCAGAAGGAGCAAAATACTCTTAAGTAGGCAAGTTGTTGCAGGTAAAAGTGGCAGAGACTGGAGGTGATATGGGGGAAGTGGATTTGAGAGAAATGGAGAACCAAAGGAGGGAAAGTGGAACAGATGGGCTGTCTCTATGATTATGGTAGGTTTGAGCTTGGGATGGATTCAGAAATGACTGCTCAGAGTGAAGAAATCAGGGTTTGAATGACCTGCAGTTACTAAAAAGGTTTGTTTAGCTGGATCCCTGACTGATAGCAACTGAAGTACCTGTGTGAAGTTGCCTCCTCCTGGTATCTCTGCTCTGCTGCCCCATTCTTACTGACAGAATTTTTACAGCCCTAATACTATGGTGTACTGGTATATACGATAATATCTTCTGCACTTTATGGAAAAAAGCCACAGCAAACAACTTCAGATAATGCTACAGGGAATTTAAAATACTGCATTTTTTTTTTTTAATTTAAAAGTAACATATAAGAATGTATTTTTGGAGAAGAGGGCGTAATTCTGCATATCTTTTCTGCTCAGCCAAAACATTCCGCTTTTGGGCCAACCACTGAGGAGAGATTTTACTCTTCTTTTTTCATCATTCTTTTCAAAGGACTTCAACACACTTTTAAAACACTGCACCAGTGGGACCAGTTCTGACAAAGCCAACAAATGCTGGGAAATCTTTCCAGTTTTGTACTATAAAATTTCCACAAGATATACAACGTGACTTGTTTTTTCAGCCTTCTTTTTCATTTTGTTTTTATTCCATTTTAAAATGTGGAACAAGACTTCTCACAGTTATTTGAGATGTAATTAATAAGCTGTGTCTAGCTTGGGGAAGCCAGAAGGCTTCACTAGCATCTTTCTAGGAGTTTCTAATACTTATCAAGAAAGACTAACCCTGTAACAATGTTTTCTGTGGTCTTTAAAGGAATTCTTAGTTTTTATGGATTAGTTGCATCTTGGTGTTGCATCACAGAGTCTTAGTTTACGTGTTCATAGTGAAGATGCAATTGTGAAAATGTAGATTTACTGAATTACTTCAAAGAAACAAGTTCTTAATTACATTTGCTAACTCATTAGAGAAACTACATGCAGGGAATCAATCCCTCATGGAAGACTAAAGTGATATATAAATTCAATCTGAGTCATCAACCGGGAGAGAGTACATCATGTCTTGCTCTTTGCTGTGGGCTGTGCAACAGAACATGTATAAACTGGGGAAGCCCTGGGAACAGACTCTATCACCTTTGGAAGCTGTTTTGTTGGGGTTTTTTTCTGACTGCAGGGAGGAAAAACATTAATATACATCCTAGTGCATTTAACATACGTTTATACCTGTTGATTTTTCCATAAACTTTTTATACCCTAATCTTATCAGAGAAATCTTGCAGTTCACGTGTAAACAAATTCCTTCAATCACAAGCTGCAAGCACATTTTTACAGACTTTTTGTGGTTCCTGCTTTTTCCTTGTTTAAAAATTCATGGACTACTTTGCTGACACTGTGAGTATGAAAACTGCCTTGTCAAAGGAATCCTCTCTGAAAGCAGAGAACTTGTCAAACATTGTTTTATCTCCTGCCACTCTGTTGGTAAGAAATCTGTTTTATTATGGAATAAGTGATCATGTTTTGCCATTTTCACTGCTATAATTCTGATTGTGTTACAGTATATTTGAACAGAAGTACAAAGATAAAAATGTGAATTATAATTAAAGTTGGAATGTTATATTATTTCAGTCTGCCATTTTTCAACCGCTATGAATTTCCTTGTAATACCTGAATGTGTTACGTTTGTGGTCACATTTCTTTTGCAGTGCGCGTTGGTTCATGAGTGCACAGCCACTGAAGGCCTAAGTGGCAAAGACAACTTGCCTTCGTTAAATGCGGGTAAGTATTCTGACACCCATAAGAGATGACTGTTGCAATGCTGTATCAGATCCTGGATATATCACAAAGATTTCACTAAGGCTCTTCAAACAATGCACAAATGTTTAAGTTTGTTATTTCAGTGTTTTTTACATATTGATAGTATCATTTTACTGAGAAACACGAGGAAATCTTTCCAACATGTCAATTATGCTTTCTCAAGCAGTGCTGACGCCTCCCATTCCTACATCTTTACGGTTCAATGATTTTAAATTCTGTCAGTGACTTCAGTGGGCATGGAATTAACCTTACTAAGTTTCTGTCATGTCATTGTGTGACATTCCGTTAAAGTAATTATGCCTTATTTGCAGCCGTATACCCTAGAGAATTAATCTCTCTCACAGGTGATGACGTGACCATTTCAATTATGATCTGGAAGCTATATGTTCTAAAATGAAGGAAGCTGTTGGCAAGGCATTCTCAATTCTGGGTCAACTCTGAGCTTGAGTGTATGGTGTTGAATAGATCTATTTCACTTTCATTATACCGAGAAATATTACATGCTGATATGCTGCACTGTATAGGTTTTATTAGCCCAAGTTTCTGAATCTCCACTACTCTGCTGTAACAATGTCACAAATAAGTTATAAGGATCATCTGAAACCACAGTACTGTCAAGAATTCTGTGTATTTGCTGCATACAGTTGAAATGTTTCTGAAGTTTTGAAACCTTTTAAAACCTTTATGAAACGTTTTTGTATTACTTCACTGATAGGACAGGAGAGTTATTAGAGTAGCTTTGTGGTCTGAAGGAGGTGCTAGAAACCTCAAAAAAAAAAAGGTTTTTCCCTGTATTTATGAATGCTGTAATTTATATATTTTTTTCTGTCATTTGTTGAGACTATATGAGAAGCAGGGGAACAAAATTTCTTTAGAAATACCATTACTTTTCACTGTTCCAATGTGACACTAGATAATGTTTGTGGAAAAGAATTGCATTGAGAATTACTAAATGCACAGGGGCTACGTGTGGCTCTGGAAATTCCAGAACTGAAAATAGTTGGAGACAGAATATCTTGCATCTCTCTAGGTATTTATTTACCCTGGAGACAAGATACAGAGCCAGTTGAACAATTTAATCTAGCTCAGTGCAGCCACTCTTCGATTCTGTATGTCATCCAGATAAATGGATCTTACAGAAATGATGTTTCTGTTCAAATAAATTTTTTTTTCAATTGGTTGCCTCCATTGGGTGGGTTTGATTGGGATTTTTTGTTGTGGGTTTTTTTTTTTTTTTGCATGAGGAAATGCTGTAGTTTGGGGAATGTGCTTTGTTGGAACTGTTGGAACTTCCAAAGCAGGTGTCAGTTTTATGAATAATGAAGTTTAAATCACTTTTTCGTATTTGCATGTGATTCTACAGTATATCTAGACATCACTTAGCATTTCTCTCATGTACAAATATGCAACATCAACCCCAAACCCCCAGCCTACCCAATATCACTGGGATTTATAACATCAAACATACAATGGAGGATTTTTTTGCCATTTTTTGTTTTTGGGAAGAGCAGAACTGCAGATGCATACATAAGTAGCGACAACAGGCAGGATATTGGAAAGAGTTTTCAGTCATAGGAAGTTTGTTCTAATAAATACTTATTCTTCAGTCTGTTTCCTGTACTTGTCACTTCCTCTTCATACCGCAGCATTGCCTTCACTTCCCTGCTGACATCTGGCACCAGTTCCAGGTTTTGTCAGTCCCACTCTTTTTGTTGAATTTCCAATTTCTTAGGAATTTTAGCTCTCCTTTTATACTCTCAGCCTCTTTGCCCTTCCAGTTAGACTTCTTCCCCAGCATGCCTCGATGACTGGGCTTCATGTGGATCAAAACTCTTCGTATTGCCTGGAGACTGGCTTTCTCATATGGGTGACAATGCTCCCTTTCAGTGTATTGTATCACACACTAGCTCTGCCCAAAAATGTATTCATCTACTCTGAACAAATGACATGTGCATGGTTTTGTTGGTACTAAAAGCTGGGAATGATGAATTTTCAGTAAAGGTATGTGTATGAGATGTTAAGTTCAAGTTTTGAGTTTTTACATGCTGAGATTTCTTTCCCAAGGCTTAGGTCATTGTCAGATCTGGGTGGATTGCCATGGATATGGTAATATGCACATCTCTGTGAAAGGTGTACTGTCATAATTCAGTGCTATAAAGCACACACTGTCTGTTGCAGATTTCTGCCCTCATTCTGTGTACCTGGACTGTGTTAACTGAAAATTTTGGAAAATTACCTGTTTAAGCCATACAAATTTCAGTGTGGCAAAATTAAAGGCAATAAAAAAATAAAGACTGAAGGGAAAGGAACAGCATCAGTAATGGGGTTGAAGTATATTACAGGCAACCTGATAACATTGACAATTGCCTTTACTGCTTTCCATACTGTGTACATAACTTATCTACAGCACAGTATATACATTACATATGTATATGTATTTAGTACACGTGTATATTGTAAAGATTTCTGATTCTTTCCATCTCATGTGTTTATCAAGCACTTAAAACTATGAAACTGAAAAAATAACCTTATGTGAATCTTTAGGCCTGTAGGCATAGATGCACATAGGCATCTTAATATACAGAACTTGCAGCCCTCAAGTGAGTTATGAGGCATTATTGAGTGGATGGAATTAGTATCATATTTCAGTGAGGCTTATCACTATTCTATTTATACCCCAAGAGTCTGAATTTGTGTATCTCAAAATTCAGTTATTTCTTTGTGACACTGGAGAGTTTGCCAGTCGTTTGGATGTGAAGGGTTTTACACGGAATAAAAAGCACAGAGGACTTGAAATTTAAAAATGAGAATGTCCAAAATTATGGATGGTAAAATAGATGACTTGCTTTTCAGTTTCACACTATAGAGCAAGAATTTTAAATAGTTTTGCCTCTTTTTAACCACAGCAGTTCATCTGGATTTTTTTTTTTTCAGTGTCTTTCATGATCACTGTCTAAATGCAGGAAGGATTACCTTTCTGACACTTATGCTCATTTTAATAACTACTTTTTATAAAAGCCAAATCTAGTCTTGCTATTCTTACTGTCTGTGTGGTTTTACATGCATTCTGAATTTCTTCTTTAGAGAACTTGACGTAATAACATTAGAAAGCAATTATTGTTGTAATTTGAAAAGAAAATACATCTGAGATTTTGATGGAATCACATGACTTCATTAGTTCTATTTATGAGAAAATCATCAAGTATTGTGCAGCTTTTCTTACCAATCTCAAGCGTTAGCAATGCTATAAATGGGAATTATTTGGATTCCTTGTGAAAACAAGAACTCCCAGGCTCTTTCCTGAGTTTTAAATGAAATTTTCTTCATAAACCACTGAAGAAATGTTTTTGCCATTTTTTAAAACTTGCAACACACTTGAGATTATCCCTCTCTGAAAATTCAGACTTAGAAGTAGTACCTGAGGAGTGGGTCAGTATTTCTAACAATTATAAAAGTCACGACTTTGGATCCACATTTCCAAAATGATTCCTGGTCTCCCTCTCCATCATGCTGCAATCCTGCTGTTTGTCTTTTCTTTAGTTATGTTTTTGTCTGTGTGATCGTGGTGATGATGATGATAGTAGGGAGACTGGAGGGAATAGCTTGTGGAGCTGCATAAGGTTTTCACAGACAGATGAGAGGTTTTGAATGTAATAGATTCTGACTGCAAAAGTAAGTGTTGTTCTTAGAAAAACATCCTTTGATAACTTCTTACAAAGTAGATATAAATAGGTAAAACAGAGAAAAGAGCCTTTGGTGTCTGAGGCATTGTAATTTGAAATGTCCTGGTGAAAAGTAGTGGCCTGCTTCCTCTTGAACAGGAGGCACTGCAAAAAACTAAAACATATCAAGAAACTTTCCAAACAAAAAATCCCTAAAACAACACACAATTATAATCTGTTTGGCAAGTTTCTGTGTAAGGGTTAATCTGAATTAGCCCTTATTTTCTTGGGCTCTCCCTCACACCTGAAGGTTGTCATTCTCTGTCTTGTTAATGGAAGATGATTGGTGTCATGTGTCTGCTTAGTGGACTGACAGAGGCCTTCAATATTATTGACAAAACTGATTTTGTTAATTAGAAGAGTCTCAACAAAAGAGGAGGAAAATAGGAAGCTATGACAGTATATGTTTTAATTAAGTAATATAATAAAGTGCACTTGAAGTAAGTTGATCATAGCCACAGGGATTGGAAATGCTATTTTTTGTAGTGGACAAAACTTAAGACTGTGTGATAAGGATTCTGAAGCTGCAAAATGTGTGTAAAGATGCTTGGAAATTGAGGTATTTTGGGTGTTCTGAGTAAACAAAAGTTGCTGTTATTCATATACCATAGCTAACAATCTTCTATTAGGATTATTTCATAACAGTAGGTCAGAATTTAATTTTTGTAAGTAAAATCACTAATAAAGGCAAAATTATTCTAAGAAGGCTCCGTGTTTCCAGGTTAATGATTAGAAATGTTGGTAGAGTGATGGGAACAAAAAGCAATATATCTGCAGTTACTTTATTTACAACATTCCTTTCTTTCTGAGTTGCTAACAGCCATTTTATTAGTTATCTTTGAACCTGTGGTCTTGTTTTAGGCCTTTCCTGAAGAACTTCTGTTAAAACCCAATTTGCTTAGATGGACTGTGTATCTTCAGTAACTTGATCTTTGTTTTTCATTCTCTATAGATCAGCCTCCATAGGCAATAATGGTGGCAGTGAGTTGTGAAGCTGAAATTTCTATTAGTAGATGTTGTTTTGACAGCAGCAGTTTCCTTGCAGAGTGCATGGGAAATGCATTCCTTTGAGTTATAGACCATTCAGTGGCAGATCAATGGCGGCCTGCTCTAAGGCAGCTTTTTCCAGAATAATGATACAAAAGCATTGTTGGAGAATTTGGATGGCTGTCCAAAGTCATTCTGAGTTAGGAAGCAGTGGATGTGTGTGTTAAATGATGTTCATTTGTCTCCAAGTACGTTTATCAGTGTAATATAAATTGCCCACCTTTATTATAGAGCATCACTATAACATCTGAATGGAAAAATAGCCAGGAGAGCTTTAAGATAAAAACATGGTGGATTTTAAGCATAACCTTTCAAGACACCAAATAATCTAATTTTCCTATGACAAACAACAATAGTTATCTGAGAAGTGTGTAAAATATCGACAGAATTATTATATTTATTTTCATGTAATGACAGTCTCTTGGCCATGTCAGTCATCAAGCTGACTCGAAAACAACATCCTCTTCACCATATGAATGGTCAAGTTTCCTTTAATGTAAATGTGCATCATCTATTTTTGTTAATGGTTTCCGTGTGTGTATATCATGGAGAAGATGATCAGATACAGTGAAATTCTGAGGCATGCTTTGATTGTCCTATGCAGTGTATGGGCAACATGAGTGATTCTAGCAGATGGTGAGCGATGGCATTGTTTGTGAGTTCATTGTTTATTTGTGCATTCCATTTTTCCTAACTGTATCTTAAGTGTAAGAACAGAGAGCATAATTTACGTTCTCACTGCACTGCAATGCTAACTTCACAGGATACCTACTGTGAGGGTAAAATGTGATTTATCTACTGTCCTAGTAATACTTTGTCCTCCACATGCTGCTATAATAAATTAAATGAAAATTTAATGCTTTTAATAGATTTTTAATGGTTCTGAAATTAATTCTGGAAGCAAGGGGGGAAATAACGTATTATTTTTGGATGAAATTGTTGTCATAAATTATCAAAGAGGCATGTAACCACAGTAAAGCAATGATATAATTTTTCCTTTCTGCAGTGTTAAAAAACCCAATTTGTAAGTTATATAGATTCCCTACTTCTGACAACAAGTGGATGCGAATCCGGGAACAGATGGCTGAGACCACCCTCTCTTTCCATGTTCCTAAAGAACTGATAAATCTGCACATAAAGGAGGACATGAGAAGGTAAGGAAGAAGTCACAACAATAGTAAATACTATATTTTATTTTTCTGAGTTGGAATAATGTAAGTGATGAGATAAAATATTAATTTGTAGTATGAAATAGGCAAAACAATGATTTATTTTTTTGGCTTCTATGAATTTACAGCTGTAACTGAACAACTGAATTGATTGCTCAGAATTTTTAGTACTCCATTGGCTTCATAAGTTCTGAGTAATGAACTGTGCTAGAGTGTGGTCATGACTTCAAATATGTAAGCATGAAAATCTAAATATTCTGAAAAGTTAACATTTTATAAAGAAACTACATATGACCAGGGGGTGAAAAACATTGTAGTGTTTTTGACTTTGTGTCTAGGCAGTTCTAATGTCACAGGCAAACATTATGCAAGCAATGTTAAATGACATGTTTATAGTTAATAAAGGAGCGATGAGAATATAAATTACAGTCTTCTAACTAGTGTGAATTAATTGACATAAGAAAAGGATACCAAAATAATATAAGTTGAAAACATTTGTTCATGTTTGGCCTTGTAACTGGAAGGATCATCTGAGGATCATTACAATATGTATGGTCTGGGAAAAAAAGAGGGTAAGGAACACAAGTTTCCCCAAATCCCTTGTATGTCCAAATTCAAACTGCAGCAACTAAAGTAGCAACCTGTTCTTGAGTACTTGTAAGCTGTGCTGGTACACCTGCAAAAACAAGCAATGTTTTAAGCAGTCCAGTGCTTGCCTGGAAGCATACCTTCTTTTTCCAATTACAATGGATGGTGTAGTAGAAGATATTGCCTCATGAAAGGTGCCTCACACATAGGGGGGCCTCTGGCGTCATGTATAACACTGACAGCTAGTGCTGCATCTCAAAGCTATCCTTTGCACTTTCAGGCAACTCCATCGGAGGGGTTTGACTCTGGTTATTTACAGTGGTTGTTTGTCCTGAAATATGAGCTTCTTTCCTTTTTTTATCCACCCAACTGCTGCTATGTGTGATCTTTTTATGCCAATAGAACAGCATGTGGGAGACCAAGATCTTGCTTTTAATAAAGTAAATGGACTGATACATACTTATGCATGGTGATGATGGGTTATAAAAATCATATGAATTGTTATAATACTTTATTCATGTAATAGTGTGTTTTGCCATTTATGGCCTGATGTTGTTTGACAATACTAATGTGTAAGGATTTTTTTTTAGTAAGTAATATAAAAATAGATTATGCTGACTTGCATATTTTATCCACTTCCCAGATTTTCATTTGCCTCATGAGTAAATGCCTTTTAAATGCTAGTGAATTACTTTAAACACTTTTACTACTATTGCATTGTTCTCTCTGAAGGCATAATGCAAGTGATAGTGCTTGGTTATATTTTGTATTATAGCATTCACCTCTTTGGATAAAGTCATAGTGAAGAATCACCATGGCTTGGTTTTTTTTAATGTTTATTCAGTACTCATGAAAATAAAGAAAAGCTTGGAGGAAGAAACATAATTAAAAGTTGATCAAAAATTGAGGCAAGTGATTCTGATTTTCCTGGCTATCAATGTGTGGTTAGCTCTTCAAGCCTAGTAGAATGTGTGGGTATGACAGGGAGACAAAGTGATGGTATCAGTCCCGGGAAGGAGGTAACATCAACCAAGGGGAGCACCAGCTTTTGGTAGAATCCTAGCACATGGTAAGAATAGGGGTGTCTATGTCACTTATGATTATAAGTGTGTAGGTCGGAGCCTCAACTTTGTATGGGCTTTGCTTTTTGAAATAATTGGAAAAATGTGTGCTTTTGTGGACTCTGTAGGTTTCTAAATCAATAAAATTGTATTAGGAGGATATTTCTGTGTTAGTTCTTGAACCTGTACAAAACTTACACCATCTTGAGGCTTTTATCTTCTGAAGTATAGTTGTCTGCATCTTTTTCTCCAAGGTAGTATAAAAGAATAAGTATTTTTGTCTCAGAGACCATTTATTGTCTGGCTGTTTCACATTATTCCTGATGTGACTTCAGTATAGATAGGTCTGAAGCAATGACCTATAAAAAATACTGAAGTATTAATCCCACTCATTATTGTATTTTAAATGGTCACTTAGATTCCCTTTTCTCATAACCTTAAGATTGTTTATATTTTGGTAAAACTACAGTGTTCGCTGTTAACCAGATTTAAAAATTTACTGACATGATACTCCAAAATATGTAATCTCTAAGGTTGTTTAACTTTGTTTTTCAGCATGAAAGATATGCATGCATTAAAGATTTTATTCTTCAAGCCTCCTTGGAAGAAGTTTTAATAGGAGCTATACGGTAATTTTTATTGTTCTAAGAAGGGCCATACAGTCTACTTTGCTGTTATTTCTTAAGAAATTATTTCTGTTTTTTCCTCGAGGTTTGCCAGCAAATCCTTTCCGCTGTTTTAATTTTTTTTTTTACACAACTCTTTTCCAGATATTTTGCATCTATCATGCAAGATTAGCTGAGTAGTTTTTCAAACCTAATGATTGTAAGAAAGATTTTGTATTCATAGACTGGATCTGTCTGTTTCTTCCAATGTCACTGCCTGCTACTCAAAAGAGAGAGGAAAAAATAACCTGTTTTCCAGGTTCCATCACCAAGGCTCTGAAACTTGGACTATGTGTTGCAACTTCATCACCGTCCACATGGAAGATCAGAAGTGGGCAATAGTCCAAGGGCTGCACCAGGCTTGAAAATTTCCTGGTGATGTCCTTAACCCAGGTCCCAGGGAGGCAGCAGACATCCCCAGGAAGAGGGTCTGTCTGGCATATTGGACCCTCTGTTCCCCTCAGAAGGGAAATGCCTCCAGCTATAACCTGTCTTTTCTTCCTTGTAGCCTTTTCTTGTGCAAATCTGTGCTGTCTGTTTTTTGATTCTTTCTTGTAACATTACAAAATGAGGGCAAAGTTCACATATTCTGGAAGATGCATTTTTTTTTCTACTGCCTTTCAATATGCCACTTGGATAGAGAAATGGAGACAGAAATGTCATCTGTTGGGAGGATCGATTTTTTTTCCAGACCTTTTTTACACAACTTATTTTTCAGCAATTTCACTGCAAAAACATTGTATTGATACGAGCTAACAGCTTAAAAAAAGTTATTCTGACTAAACTTATCTTGACTTTTAAAGCTTTTTGAACCAACCACATTTAGACAGGGACTGTGTTACTATGCTGTACACTTAAAGACTTTTAAATCCTTACCTTCAAATAGCTACCTAGCACAGATGTTCAAATAAGTAATTTTTTCACATGCAAAGTGGAGCTGAAATTCATGCCTCTGCAGTATTTACCCCATTGTGTATCAAAAAGGATGCAATACCTCTCTTGTTGTTCTCCATCAGTTACTGCATAGAGGAATAGAAGTATATGAATGTAAGTGTAACTTGAATTTTTGTGAGTGGTGTTTAGACAGTTGCCCTCCTCAAACATGATCAGTTTAAAACCCCAAAATTTATAAACTAAGCGATAAAATATATTGCAATGTCTGAACACTAATCTTTTTCTCAAGATTATGATTATTTTAAGACTCATTCTGTCATCACAAAGGCATTTGAATTTTTATGTTGTTAGCTAGAGATTTTGCACTTACCAGTGCTTATCTGTGGTTCTAACAGCAGTAAGTTGGGTGTAATTTTGTCAGTTCATGTCAGTGAAGTTGCAGAGAATATAAATTAAAGATGTTAAGGCATTAAGGTGATTAAAAAAGCTTTGTATGGTTTTATTGTGTTGCTCATGTCATAAAGATCCTCACTGTTCAATTTGAATGAGGCACCAGAAACCCACAGAAACCCATACAAATGTTTAAATGCTTGAGTAATCATGCAATTAATAATGTGATTAATCTTGACACATATACGATTCCAAGTTGAAAGAAATGAAGTTTTAAACTATGAAAGTAAACTGGTTTTTGCTGATATCATAGAGCTGAAGCAACATTGTCTTAAGATGATTCCAGTGTTTCCTGATAAAACAGTAAAGTTAAAAAAAACAACCAAGCAAAACAACACCTAACAATTCTATGCGTTATTGCTTGTTCCTAAAACGTAATTTAGGATTACAGTGTAAATTCCACACATGCCATTCTGAGTATTACTGAATTTGAGATTCTTTGTAATCACGTGATGCAGAATTATCCTCTGCTATTAAATGTGAATCACAGAATTAACCTCAAATGATCATGCTGTTTGAAGATCTTGAGTCTTTCAGAGATAAACCCAAGTAATAAAATATTCAAGGAAGGGAATTAAGGCAGGAAGAAATGTGTTTACTTAGCTTATATATTATCAACACATTTAGATAATAAAAAGGGGATGGTGGTGGATAGAAATGCAAAAGGAACTTGATAAAACAAGCTCTCAGGAACGGTATAAAATATTCTCAGGCCTTTGCAAATCCCAGTATATTCTCCACATGTACACAGCAGAAACAGGTTTTAAAATATTTGTAATGTGTTTGGTGGCTTGGTTTTTTGGGGTAGTTTCTTTGATTGTTTTTGTTTGTTTGTTTTAAACTACATTTTAGTTTTTAGAACCTGAAATAATGTTGAGAAACCCTGTAAGAAGAGAAAAATGGCAACTGCTTTCAAGAGCTTCTAAATGAAAATTATTAGGAAAGAAAGAAAAATATCCTTTTCTTCATTTTTGCGGTACCTTCCCTAGGAGGGATTAAATCCGCCTTGGTAGTTATTTATCTGTTTTAGAAACAATATAGTCAAAAGACTATGATTCTTTTGTTTCTGGAGAGACTGTTGCATTGTTTTGGTGGGTTATATATCACAGGATTACAACTTTTAGTAAAAAAAAAAAAATAATTATCTGCTTATTTTCTACCAAAAAAAAAAAAAATTAAACGGCTATCCATAAATGTGCACTTTAAAGTAATTTTTTTTAGGAAAAATAATTCCTTTGCTTCCTTCCTTAGAAGGAAGCTTCTAGGTTTCCTTTACTTATGAGTGATTGAGTCATGCCCCAAAGCTTATAGTGTATATTAACTCTAAAGATCCTGTTGGATAAATGTTCAGAAATGTGTTGCCTTTATAATATTATAAAACCTCTGCAAATATAATCTGCAGAATGTCTCATCTTGCTCTGAATCCTGCTAAGCCCTTTGCTTCTTGTGTTTTGTGAAAGTGTATTTGGAAGGTAACTTTGCTCAGTGGGGCAAAAAGCACTTCCTTTTTTTTTGTTTTGAATTTGTCATGTTTGCTTCACTGCGAATTTCATCACAGGATTTTTGAAGCCGAATGAATCCAAAGTTACTATTTTGTCCACATTAAGTATTTGTGGTTTATGTGCTTTTTTTTTCACATGTCCTCTTAATTATCTCTCCTTTAGATAAACTTCCTTTAGAGTTTTGAAGAAAAGGTAGCAGGTGGATTTCAATTTTTTTGATGGGGAACTACTTCCAACCAGTGTGAAATGCTCAGTGAAAGCTAGCATAATTAGTCTACTAAGAGAAATAATGGATTTGAAAGTTTAAAAATAAAATATTTAGCTAATGTTTGAAGTGGAGGAGGAGGAAAGAGACTATTTACATCCACATTCTGGTTAGATGCAAATGGGGCAAGATTATGTCAAGGCCACCAGGGAAGTAACTAATCGAGGCAAGAGACAATGGAAGTTGAGAAACATTCCTAGGTGGAAGTCACCATTGCGCATTGACAGAAAAACCTCCACAAGGCAGCTGGAGGAGCTAGACAGCAAGAAGTAGACAAAGCTTGGATTTGATTCTGTAAGGAGGGTGAAGTTGATGTTGAACACAGGATCTGTCATGGTTATAAGTGCAATTACCTGGAAAAGACTGGGAGAGGGGATTTGGAGTGGGGGAACAAGATGATAAATAGCCCTATTTTAAATGATACTGAGTTTGCTCTGATCTTACAGCACTGTTGACAAGCTATTCAACATTCCATGGCTGTGTTGAAAGTAAATCTGTATCAGATTTGCCCTTTGCAGAACCAATTTATATTATAAATATTAACATTTTTTATAGCACAATTGTTAGACATGATTACTGATTGAAGTGTTTTCAAAGCTCTTTAGTGAAATAAGTTCTGGTATAAGTATTGTAGTATTATTAAAACAAGTTAAAGATATTTTTAAGGCTATTGTGTGTATTAGTATGAATTATAAACTTCACAATTTGAAAAATACTATGTTTTTTCAATCTGTTTACTTTGGAGAGAAGCCCTCCACAATAATGATAATCAAGTTTCGTACTATGGAATATTGTTAATAGAACTTAATTATTGGAAAGAATTCTTTTCTCAGCCATAATTTAGAGTTGTACTGAGTCAACAACAGCAGTGACAAATAGTAAGAAATCACAAGACAGAAATAGCATCTAAGCCCTATGACTTATATATTTGCATTTTAAAAAAAAAAAGTGCAAGAAGACTATTTTTGGAGGAATAGCATCTATGCCATATAATCATGTTACCTATGGCTTTGATATTACTGATTTTAAATGAAAATAAGTTTAGAAAAGGTAGCATTTAAACTTCCCATGCTATATATGTTATAGATTACTGTAAAATTGCACACTTAGTTTATTAAAACATTGAAGATAAGATGTGTCTTTTTATAACATGCTAGTGGCTCTATTTTACTTTAGTGATGTGTATTTATGAGATGAAACAAATTCACGGCTTGTCGTCAGCAGTAAGAGCAGGATTTGACATTCCTTGAAAACCTGTTAATATGGTGGGATTTGAGCTTACTGTTGCTGCTGGTGTCAATGAAGTCATAGTCTGTTAAAACCAATTTTGGTTTTTGGTTGAGTATTTTAGTCTGAAATAAGGGGTTTTCTACTCCTGGTATTACTTGGCTTGAGCATGGGACCAACAGCACCAGGAGCAGTCTTAAAAGTGGGGGAGCAGATCCCTGACATGGGTTTCTCATGGGAGAACTTTGAATATTGTGTGTTGATGTGCCCACCTTCTCCAATCTCTGCAGAATACTATATTTCTGTATAGGAGGAGCAGTAAAGTTTTGGAGTTCGGCCAAGTCCAAACATTGTTCCTAAAACTGTTAATAAGGCAGCATAAATATTAAGGGCCAAAAATGTATCCCCTGCCAAATCTTAAGAGCTTTTCTTAGGAGGAAGCCCTGAGAATTTTCATTTAGTGGAATGTCTCATTTTTAAACTGCTAAAAACTTCCAAGGAAAATGGTGGTTTTGTCCTCTTACTGCTGAGGATCCTTATGCTGCAGCATTACCAGATTGTATCAATGGAGGAAAGTTGAACTGTTTCATCTACTTCTGTTCTTCAGGTTGAATGAAATGGAAAAAAGTGATCATATCTCATTAGTAGACTCCTGATGAGTTAATGTATTGTAATCTTTGCTTACATTTTAAAGACATATATAAGTAAAGTGCTTTAATTCTGTTTCCAGTGCAATCAATTTGATTTTGGTTTTCACGTTAACCAGGAGCAGAATTATGCCTAAATAGCTTATTCTTATACTCTTCACTGTAATGCAAAGCTAATAAGGATGGGGGAAAGTTCAGTGTCTCAGTGTGGGGCTTTTCTATTTAAGAAAGAATTTAAAGATGACTTGACTATTGGTCAGAACTGTTGCATTAAGTGTAGCTCTGTGTTCCTGTGCAGCAGTCTTATTGGTGTTTCTCTCCCCATTTCTGCCCCCTCCCCTCCTGTTTCTCCTCAGTAATGTTCCTGTATACAAGAGCTGTCCTCTATAAGTCTTTCTTGAGACTGAAAAGAATTGTAGTAAACCAGTTTGATTGACACCTTGCAGAACATGAGGAAAACTAGTTGGTCATGTTGCACAAGTTTTCTCCTGAGTGATTCCAGGTGTTTGAAGACTAGACATCTTTTATTTTAAGTGTCTTTAAAAGCAGGTCTGATGAACTTAGCTTGCCAGTGTGGAAAACAAACAGAAAGGCCAGTGTACTGTAACTGTGCTTGTTTGTGTAGGAAATTAGTGTGATCTCTATTTCGCTCGGGTCAGCTCTCAAGAGTGTACAGGAAAACAGATAATTTGCTAAAGGATTTCCTTTTGGATTTTCTGTGACATGTTTGGTTACTGTAACACTGCTGTTTTGACCTGATGAACACAGCTGTAAGGCTGAAGATTAAGTTTTTAGAGGGCTGGTGAGTTTGTTTGTTTGTGTGTTTTGTTTCGAACACTAAAGAAATGTGGTGAGGGTTGGTGTGTTGGTTAAACTGACTTTTGTAGAAACACTGCATGAATTGTGTTTATGATGTGTATTAAAGT
Source organism: Apus apus (assembly GCF_020740795.1). Taxonomy (NCBI): domain Eukaryota; kingdom Metazoa; phylum Chordata; class Aves; order Apodiformes; family Apodidae; genus Apus; species Apus apus. The sequence continues at coordinate 55,263,777 of NC_067285.1, read as the reverse complement.
ATCCAGAGAGTAGTTTATCAAAACATCTCTGCTGCGAGTGTTGGAAAGGAGCAAACTTTGTAATCTTTACAGTCGTGTTTTTCATAAAAAGTTACTTGCTGTGAACACAGCTCTTGGAAGCCTGGAAACCTTGCCTTCATGGAGGACAGTGTTCCAGTTTGCAAGCTATTGCATTTGCACCAGAGGAGTTTTGAACACAGATTACTGTATTAGTCACTAATTTGACATTCATTATTGTATAGCTGAAAAACAGCTAAAATTGGCAGATTTTACAAGAGTCGTGAAGACAGTTTTTATTTCAATTAGGAATTGCTTTTGATGTATCCTAACAAACTGGTTTTGGATTAATTGGATTAATTTGGATTAATGTTAATATTTCAATGAGTTAATCAGTGCCTTCTCCTTCTTGCCTTTTGATGCAGGAATCAGGAACTTAAAGACCTGGGAGAACTTGCTCCTCACTGGGACAACATGCGCAAAAGTGTTATTGCTCACTGTGACCAGATGTTGAGCATGTACCAGGATACTCTTGCAGAGCTTGGGAAGCATGCAGGTATGAATTGGTGATTCTGTGAAATAGCCACTCCTGTTCTGGAGCAGTTAAGAGTTAACTGGATTGATTGTTACTAAATGCTGATGTATGCAGCAGAAATAAAACATATACACCCAAAATATTTGTAGTCATATTTCTGAGATACTAAGAGGTGCTCTCATCTGTGTTTTTTTTCCCTGCATTTCAACAGTTTTTCAGTTAACATGATATACATGGTTACACAGCAGGAAAAAAAAAAAATTGAAGTGAGCTTTAATTGCACATTCTCTTGAATATACTGCTCTGCTAGTATTGAATACCATCTGCTGATTGAAACCAGTCTTTAGAGGTGGTTCTGTCAGTTTTTCTTCAACCTGCCTTAAGTTACATTTAATCTACAGGATAACAGTAACATCTAGCTATGCTCTGCGTATTCTTATTGTAGTAGCTGTCATTGACCTCGTGCCAGAAAAACACAGAACTAATATAGGATGGGCAAGCTGTCCTCAGTGCAGAAATAGCAGTACATACTGCCTTGCTCTTTTTCATGTGGAGCTGGTGGTCTGATGTGCACTGAGTGCTTGTTCAGTTAATACTTGCCAGAGTTCTGTGGTCAGGGACTATAATGTATCATAGTGTCTGCATGCCAGTGAAGTAAAGACGGCATCAGTGGCAAATTTGCAGAAAAGGCCTTTTCCTCCTGTCATATTTCTTAGTCACAAAAAGAACAAGAAAAGACTGCGAAACAAATTATTTCTTCTTTTCAATTCCCTTTCTTTTGTTTGTTCATAAATCGTTCAAGTCCTCACAATCACCATCTCAAGGGTATGTTTTTGATGACTGTGCTGCTGTTACTGCTTGCATGTGTTTTTTCGTTCTGTTGTCTCGCCGTGAGACGGTTCCGCTGTGGCCTCACTCCTGCCATGGTGTGTGCGTGGGCAGAGCAGAGCGTGTCACACTGGGCGTTGTGTTACACAGGCATCACTTTGCAACCTTGAATACTTTTGAAAAATATATACATTACGGTTTAATATTTGTAAAAAAATAGAGGTATAAATTATGATTATATCATGTGAAATAGCTGATATTTATTTATAGGGAGAATTTGGAGTATTTTCTTATTTCTAGCTTTCTACATAGGTCATAATTTCGTGTGTGTGTGTGCTGAGTAATGGGGCATTCTACAACTAAATTGCATAGCAGATTACTTTTTTCTTATAGATAACAGGGCACATTTGCTTTTATTATAATTATTCTGCTGTATTTAGTAGGTGAGACACAAACCTTTCGCTTCAAAAATAGGCATTAAAACTGTACTTTTATTGTTTATCCATCATCTTCTAATGCAGGACTGAGCATGATATTTCTCATTCTAAGTTGCTCTGGGATAGCTTCTTGGTCATGGGAAAAGAGAAATCTTTTTTTACTGTATGAACAAAAAACAGTCTCTAACTACAACTCCATTCTGGGAGCAGTTGGTGACCTGCTTAAATGTGTGGGGGGGAAAAAAGCTCATCTGGTACTGTAAATGGTGTATAAAAATTTGCATTTTTGTTGCAAAACTGTAATTTCTTGTATTCAAGATTGTTTAGCATCATGAGAATATTCCAGTTCTGATTTTGACAGACTGCTGTCTGATCCATTGCATTTTGAAAACACTCCATGAAGTATCATGTGAAAGGCAATAAATAAGTATTATGAATGGATCACATTAATAATTATCACTTGCAGGAAGATAGTGAAATGATCTTTTGAGATTAAAAAAAACAACCACCACAGTGTAACCTATAAAGCATACACTTTGCAAGGCCTGTATCGTGCCATTTGGATTTGAAAAGGGTTGGTGATGTTAAGTGATCTGTCTTAACGGTGGCTGGAGAGAATGGGAGTGGGCCAGGGAACCTGAGATTACTGAGGGGAACACAAACAGCACATATAAAAAAGAGTAGGAACATTTATCTGAAAACAAAATAAAGTAGAAAACCAAAGCAACCTAGAAATTGTAGCAAAGATGAGAAATAATGAGGAGGTGTTAATTTGTAGGCCAGTGCTCAGGCACCTACCTAAATTTCATTTCTTCAACAACCCTTTATTCCCCCTTACTAATATAATACCAGTAAGGTACTTGTTTATACTTAGAAAACTCCTGATTTTACGTGTGTGCAAAGTTACTTTAACATTCAAAAGCTTGTTAGTGTGATCAGCAGGATCTGTGCATATTCTGAAGACAAGTAATAACAATTGTAGGGAAGACTATTTACTTGTAACCCTGCACTATATATTTCTATTCTTATTAAATCACAAATTAAATTTGATAATAAGCTCTATGAGTAGTGAATGTCCCTTAAAAGTTTTTCCATAAAGGTCTAACATTTTAAAAGTGTAAATAAAAAGTAGTGATGGGAGGGATGTATTGTGTATACAAATACGTAGAGCTAGGTAAAAGCTCACATCGGTTTTGATCCTTCAGGTCATGTGGGATTTGGCTGCACAAAAGTAAAACTAAATCTAGAACATATTCTTATATGCTTCTGCTGTCCCTTTATTGACTTCAGCCAGATTTTTTACTTCCTAGATAATCTGCAAAAAGTAATTGCCATTCTCTGTGAAACAAATTGATCTTCCAGAGTACTTTTTTCAGAAGTTTGTGCCTGCTGCTTCCCCCCCTCACTCCCCTGCCAAAGGAGTGGGGTCGATGTGGATAAAATTAATTGCATGCTTTAAGATGTCTTGTTTTCTATTCCCATTTGGGATGGTTCTTCTCTATAAACAGTACACATTGTAACTTTAAGAAAAAAAGATTTTAGCGTTTGGTAAGGAAGCAAGATGGACATAGATTTGACTTTACATTGTTGTTGCAGAAAAAATAATGTTGAGAGAACATTGTGGAGACTGGAAATTTAAGTGTTCACAAGGGAGGAAATTGAAAAATTAGAGATGGGTACAAATTTAATTCAGATTTCTCAGGTCAACATATTTCAACATCATCTTTACTTTGGCATTGTCAGAAATTGATGCCAAAAAAGATTTTGCTTTACAGTTCAGCCTCTGTAGGTTTTGTACTTTATCTTAGCACATTGCCCAAGTTTGGATTGAGGTTGTTTCCATTCTAAAACAGCTTTGAATATTCCAGCACTCTGGAGTACCTGTGCATCTGTTCTGGAGATCCAGATCTGTTCAGGAATAGGCACTCATCCTAGCAGTGCTAGTTTGTAATCAGCAGTACTTGTACTTAAGACCCCAACAAGGTTTGTTTTCTAAACTAAATCAGCAAAATTGCTGAATTGAGTTATTTTGGATAGTCTTATTTTAAGACAAGTCCAACTGGCCACATTCTTCTGGGAAAACCATGGACTGCTTTTGCCTCTGCCATTGCTTTGCTGCCATGTTGACAGCCAGAGATGTGTGAGCACCAGCTCAGTGACACTCTTCTGCCTCCTTAATCCATCAAAAGCAGGGTTAATGTTAAAATGTTTATAATTTTTTCTTTGTCACTCACTGAACAATCATGTTCCTTTCTCAAGGGGCTTTTTACATGTGCTTTGTCACAAGCAATTCTCAAGCACCAACACAGTGTAAGTCATTTAGGTGCACATATCTCCAGTCTCCTTCTGTATCAGTGCTAGGGGAGACTCTTGTCACTCACAAGCAGCATACAGAAGGGGAGATAGCACCTGCAAATAACATTTTTCCAAACTACTTGCTCAATTCTCCTTGTATAATCATGTAGGATTTTCTGAGAGATACCTACCTACCATTCAGCTGAGCTGTTAGTGGAACTTAATGGAGAAGGCTGTTGTTAGCAGACCACCCAATTTCTTTTGGAAGTTGAGAGATTGCAGTGAAACTGTCAGGAGACTGCATTAGTAATAACAATTTTGGTTTAGCAGCATATTTACTGAAAACGAAGGCTTAAGGAAGTTAAGACTATTTCAAATTTGAGTTGTTTTGGCATTTTATCCTAAAAAACGGGGGAGGATTTTAGAGAATGCAGAGTATTTTTGTTTCAAGCAAACAGAATAACAGAAATCTAAAAGACTTTTATAACATCAAAACAAATCATTTCAGGTTAATCTAAAAAACAGAGTTGGGGATTTTGAGAGGGAGTAGAACCTTGAAACTTTTTTGTTTTTTTTTTTTTGTTTTTTTTTTTCAGTTTGGCCTTTTTTTTTTTTTTTTTTTTTTTGTTTTAACCCCTGGAAATTTTTTTTTCCATTTGTCATCAGACTGAAAATCATTATTCATCCAACCCTACAAGGAGAATAAAAGACAGTCCAGGTAAGGGCAATTGAATATTGCTCTGGAGAACTAGACACCATCCCTGCCTCTGTCACAAAGTTTCTGTGTGACACTATGCAAGTCAGACTTCAGAAGTGGTTCATTTTTGGAAACCTGGCAATAGACACAAGCTGTTTTGCAGCAGTACTCAGGACTTATGGATGTAATTCTGCTCAGTGTAATGTGATCTTGCATTATAATGTATACTCTGCAGAATGAGATCCTCCATATCTCATATTGATGCAGTTTCTTAAATGCTTCAACCTTAAGTTATTCTCTATTGTTCGAATGGATCAAATTATAACTCTTTTATTCAGACAATTAAAATTATTCCATAAATATCTACAAAACCCTTAGAAACTGCAGTGATGCATCCAGGAGGCAGGTTTGAGGAAATTAATAATCCTGTCTTAGTGGGAGGCTTGAGCTATATCTTTGAATCCAGGTATCGAAGTAAAAGTTGGAAACAGAATATTGAATCACTGCTTCTAAAGTGAGCAGCAAAGTTTCTGAACATTCAATGAGATGGAAAAAGCTAGTATGCAATGTGTCATTCAAGGCTATTTCACAGTTCCTCTTCAGGTGGATGTCAGATGAAGCTTCCGTGTATATTCTGGTATTTCCTGACTGTGAAGCACTTGGTCTTGCAACAATAATAATAGCAACTATATTAACAGATGGAATGTAAATTTTTTTTTTGTCCTTAAATACAGCTTACCAAGTTATTTAAAAACAAACCTAAAATCTATACTGAGAAATAGTTTTGCCACATAGATGACACTGGCAAATGCAGATTCAGAGATTAATTACACTATATGGTTCTGTCATACCTGAGTAAACAGAATAAAAGATAGCACTAGGTGGTTATTACCCAGTATGTTTCTGTCACTGGCTGGGAAGGAATTCTTGCTTCACAGGTCTTCCCTGAAAAGAAGAAAAACAAGACTCAGCAATGCTGCATGTGTTCTCTCCAGCTCAGGGTAGAAGTATACTCCAGGGAGAGCACTCTTTTCCTCCTTCTCCCTCCTACTTTTCTTTTGCCTGTCCTTTTTATTCTACTGACGTCTTATTCTCTTAGTCTTCTAGTGTTTCCTTGTCTCAATCCAGTTAACAGGCTCTAAACTTTGATCTTGCTTGTGGCTGAATTCTCATAAATAATCTGGCCCCTTCCTGTTTCCTTTCCTAATGATTTGCACTCTCCTTACCTCCACTATTGCCATTTCTTTTCTGTTACAGTTTTATTTACCTTCACTGCTCCCATGATTTTGTCTTTCTGTGATTTCCAGATGCAGGTTTCCTGCTGCTGTTCTTCACCATAAATGACTCCTGGTTTCTTATAAAATCTAAATCTTTGAATTATGACAATTATTTTTATTGCTACCTTTGCTCTTAATCTTTGTTAAATTATTAAGTTACTAAGCTTTGGTAGCAGACTAAGCAGGCTTGACTGGTCTGGAGCATCATTGGTTCCCTCTGGCAATGTGATTTGCTATTGGGAGGCTCAGTGCTTAGTGCTCTTGAAATCTATGGCAGTTTCAATAGATAATCTCTAGCTAGTCTTGATTGAGCAAGTCAAAAAAGAATATAAAATGTTTCTCTGGTTTTTTAAATTTATTTTTCCCAAGAAGAGGGCAAACATTTCCATTTTTCTTCTTTTCTTTTAAATCCTGTCGAAATTGGAGGAATTTTAGTTCAAGTGATTAATAGTTCGCAAAATTATAGGGTGCAGAAAAAATATTCTAAGCAAAAGTTAGGCTGCTGCAGTGAGGAGACAGGACTATCTGTCTTTCCTAATCTACACCCCTGTATTTTATTTATATGCTGTATCAAATATCTCTAGGTAAATCACATTTTCATACTGCCAGGCTTTAATTATATTGTTTTATACCACCCTAGAGTTATTCAGAATCTTGTACTTTTGAAGTACGCAATCAGATATTTATTTATTTTTTTTCCCCTGGAGCATTGTGCTTCAGTGACTCTGGCTTTTTAGAAACAAAACTAATTTATAGTTTTTCTTCAGGTTGTTTATGTTTCCTTATTTGAACTTTCTAGGAAGAATGCACAGCCCAATCAATGTAATATTTCTGTTTTAAGAAAAAAAAGTTGTTGAAAATGTGGTACCATCATACCTCTGTACCCCTGTGTTTTTAGCACATAATAAACATGATGCACATTAACTATGGCATGGTTTCCAGCAGACTGATTGCAGAGAGCAGGGGAAAAAAAAAAGGCTATCACCTAGAATAAAAAATTAGGTTGTTCTGTGAATTGAAATCTGTTTTCTTGCTTGCAATATGGATACATGCTGAGATTTGGTTAGTGAACCATTCTTCTCCTAATATACAATTACACATTAGAAGGAAATTACAGAAGACTGGTAACATACAAGCGTTGTCCTCCCATTCGAAAGAAGACAAAACATCTGCTGGGTGCTTAAGATAATGGTTCTTTAACTTTTGTTTTTCAGGTTCTTCCTTCAAATCAAGCTGTAGTAAAGGAGAAAAAACATTAGAATTCATCCCGATAAATCTTCATCTGCAAAGGATGCACGTGCATAGTCCTCGATTGAAAGGTAAAGTATATTCTGCAGAGAAATTCTCTAAGTGTGATAAAGTAGGTTTTGAAATACAATTAAACTTGCAACTGAGAGGTATGGTTTCCATTTTAGTCTGTTTTAAGATAAAAATATCTGAATTTATATATCCAGCTCCAAGGATAAACACTCGGTGGACATGTCTTCAGGTTAAACCTTAAAACCACAATAGAACGGGAAGGTGTGCTGTTTCAAGACTTGAATTTGTTTATTTTGAATTTTTCACGTAATGGTAGAATACTGGCAACAGTCTTGTTAAATTTTATAGCTGGAGCATGGAGATACTACAGTTAAAAAGCATGGAAATAAATATTATTAAATTTATTTTTTTTAAAGAAAATTTATGTGCAACTTGGACTTATGTGGCTTGGAGAGAATGCAAAGGAGAAGAGAATATCAAAAGAAATACAGTTACTTTTAAAGAAAATTCTTAGATTCATTTCATACTGCATGTGTTTTTCCATTTGGTGAAGTTTGTATAATATTAGCTTGTTTGTAAGAGTCAGATAGTATGACTTGATATATAGAGGGTTTCTTGTATGACTAGATTGTTTCTTGCTTTTTTGCTTTGTTTGGCAGTTGTTTTGGTTTTTTAATAAAATCAAAATCAAGCTTCCACATTAATTATTTAAAAATCTGTACTGCTGTAGATGCTTAGAATGTTTAATTTTCCACTTTCTTTAATGGGCTCTAGAAACTTTCTGAGTGATTGTTTCCTGCGTTTGTTTTGTGTACAAATCTAGAATCTGTCTGTTTTCTGCAGGGTTTTATTTGATTCTCTCAAGTTTGTGTATCTGCTTCTAAAACTCAGCCTTTCAGTTTTTAGTTGTTGTTGGGAATATTTCTAGAGCAACTGAGTATATATTGTCTGTAGAGGACTAGACTTAAACACATCATGAGACCAAATAAGTGGCCAGCTTGCCTGTCCTCCACATTTCTGTAGAAATTCATAAACTTGCACCCAGACTTACTGAGATTGATCACAAGTCCTGAATCTGTGCTGAAAGTTAGGAATCAGGTTCAAAGTTAAAGCTGTGCAAGAGATTTCTCTGCCTTCTGAAGCCACAAATTTTGGACACTGACTGCAGATTTTGGAACACTGAGTGGTTAACTAAATTTCCTCTAAGTTCTTCCTTTAAAACAAATTCTGAGTGTTGTGCCCGTTTTGTTTCTATGACACTTCAAATAAGTCAATGCACAATTTATATTCACTGAAATGTATTGGTAACCTATGTGTGCTTAAAAATACACTGGTTTTAGCAGAGCAGAACTAATACTGTCCTAATTCATACTGACACACTACACTATGTTCAGTAAGAAAAACATCCTTCTAGGGCATCAGCTTAATTTTTCATTGTGATCATCCATACTGTTAGTGTAATGTAAAAGCCAGTCTTATCTGTCTTGTTTCTGAGGTGTTTTGTTTTGGGTTTTTTCCCATATTGTGCAAACAGTGACAGTGATAGAACACAAGGTCTTTCCTCCCAGAGACTGCCAGGATGAACTCACTAGCCTAGGTGATGCGAGTAGCACAGTTCCATTAAGGACAGTGATTCTTCTAAGCTTAATATATCCTATTTCTTAGACAGTCTTAATGAGCCCAACCCTGCTTGTGCCTAAATCAGCTTATTCAGTACTACCCTGTGCCACATAATCACTTGCTTAATGGTTAGTGCAAATATTTCACTAATTATGCTAAAAATACTGCAACTTGCAATATCTTCTGGAAAAGAGGGTATTTTTCTGCAGTGTTGTCTGTGATGCTGTTTAAAATGGAATTCTGTTGTTGCTACTTGCATATAGTTTTAGCATCATCTTTTACAGATAAAAGATTATATTGATACATACATATGAGCAAATTATAGTATAGTGAATAGTTTGTTGATAAATTGAGATCTCTTAAATTTGCTGTCACTGTAGAAACAGAAGTTACACTCTAAGATTTTTGCCTTATAAATACACTCTGCATCTAAGCAGATTGTAAAACAGTAAGTACAAACTGTAATTATAGGCGTATCGTACTGTACACTGCTGATGTTCATTTGCTTCCAAGTTGGAACATGAGGACTTCTGGTTTTCTGTTAGGTACTCTACTGGTTCAGTATTTCATTATTTCTTTTACCAAACAACGATGTCTCCAAACATTTTAACAGGCGGGGTTTTATAGTGACAGAATATGACAGCACAAACTTTAATTTAGCTAATGTTTTGAAGTTAATTGATTAACTCAAAAGCATTTTTAGGTTTGTAATGGCTACAGGTGGCCAGAACTTTAGTTTAATGTCTTTTAATTAAAACCTCTCTGGGAAAAGGGCATAGTTTATTGGGTAAATAAAAAAGTGGCATGAGATTTGCCACTTGCTTCATCACCCACTATGTGAATTTTGTTTTGTTTTTAATGAATTTTCTGCTTTCTCCTCCAAAACCACTTTGCTTGTGGCATATGGTTAATCCATAATTGAAGAGGATACCAAAAGAAGTAAATGTTAGACTAATCTTCTAAATTTAGGACTTTGTTGAAATTATAAAGCTGTGCCTTTTTTCTTTAGCTAATCATAGAATCATATAGAATTATTCAGGTTGGAAAAGACCCTTGAGATCACCAAGTCCAACCATCATCCCTACTCTACGAAGTTCTCGCCTAAACCATATCCACCAACACCACATCCAAATCACCCTTAAACACATCCAGGGATGGTGACTCAACCACCTCGCTGGGCAGCCTATTCTAGTGTCTAACCAGTCTTTCTGTGAATTTTTTTTTTCCTAATTTTTCCTAACGTCCAGTCTAAACCTCCCCTGTTGCAGCTTGAAGCCGTTCCCTCTTGTTCTATTGCTAATTACCTGTGAGAAGAGACCAGCACCAACCTCTCTACTATATGACCTTTCAGGTAGTTGTAGAAACTGATGAGGTCTCCCCTCAGCCTCCTCTTCCTTGAACTAACCATTCCCAGCTCCTTCAAGCACTCTTCATAAGATTTATTCTCTAGGCCCTTCACCAGCTTTGCCTTTGCTTGGTGAAAGTATTACTGTATCTATTACATAGCCACTGTCACATCTTTTTAATTTACTGAAATGTTTCATATTATGAGCACTGAAGAGCTGTTTTCTATTTGATATATACACTTTGAACAGTTTGTAGCAGTTGCTAATCATTCTGGAGTCAGCAGCACTTTGACATCATTGGTGATTCTCATCTCGTGCTTTGCTTCGCGTGTACCACAGCACGCATATAACGTAGAGTCTTATATTAAAAAAATAAAAAAATAAAAAGGCATGTAAGCATTCACAGAAGTGGTGATTACACAAGGTAATGAGCTACAAAGCTGTCATTATCCCTTACACTACCAAATATCTTAATTTTGGGACTGCAAGATAGGTTTTAATCCCATCTATCATGTGTACACACATGGATATGTGCTTTTTTGTTCAATGTGTTTAATAACAGGTTTGCTTTTACTGATTCAGGTTGCTACTGGGCACTGACAGTAGTATTAGGAGTAGAAAATATCTGTGTGTTTAAAACTCCGGTAGGAACAGCTTTGAGAAAAAAAGTATTTCATTAGAGGATAACCATATTCTGTATATAGAATTTATATAGAATATGTATTTTGTGTAATTATATGTATATATAAACAATATCCGTATGATACACATTTTGCTCTGTTCATCATACTACAAAAGCAAAATTTATATATTGCCATAGCTTTGCTTTTGTCCCTGATTATACATTAATTGTGCTTGTTTTAAATAAATTTGGTGTACTGAAGGGGTTTATTTTTGGTTCTGGCAAAGTCTCCTGTGAAGGCAAGCAAGTTGCTTCAAATTTGAGACTGAGCGGTGCTTGATATAAAAAGCCCTCAGCTCTTTAAAATAGTCTGGTAAAGCTTAGGTTTATGGGACTTCTACCATGTTGCTCTGGTTGTCACCACGTTGTAAAACCCCTATTTTATTTGGGAAGGAGTGATGAGCAGGTAGCTTATATTTCTGCTCGGTGAAGGAATTGTTGGTTTTTGGCAATTAGGTAACTGGTGTTAGTGTCTCAAGTAGGATGTGAGTGTATCTTTTGAGTCAGAATAATTAGTATGAAATTATGATTGATTTAAAGCTCAATTTCCTTGCACTCTAATGTTTTGCATTTTCTTCCTTCAGATTCTGATTATGAATTATTTGAGGAAAGGTTGAGGGCTTTTTCAGCATCAATTAATAATTTTGGGAGAGCGCACTGACAACATGATACAGCTCCTATGAATCTCTGCTGCATTTTAAGCTTTGCCTCCACTGTAGAGAGTTGTCAGCAGTAGCCTGCTCTTGGAGTTGGCTGATGGTTCTGAGTCACTAGAGCCTTCCTGTGCCAGTGTCTGTGCTGACACTGCTTGATCTTCACAAGGAGCTTCATTGATATGTAAATGGAGGACATCACAAGGCATTTCTCCCAACTCTTGCAGCACTTTCCAGTGTACTGTGCTCTGGAAAGTGGGAGACTGCCCCATGCCCATCACCAGGGTCATAGACCTTTTGCTCTTTGCTGTCCTCACTCTCTCAGTTCACTTGCATGGGGCAGGTGCTGGATGTGTTTGTGCCTCAAGCAGCTGCTCCTTGACCATGCTAAGCAGAGGCCACAGGATGAATGAAGGCATCCTTCTGAGTAAATCCCCCCCGAAGTAGCTATAACCATTGATTTTTAAAAAGAGTCAGAAAAAGCAGCAAACCTTAGTCTGTTAAATGTAGCTTCATGAGCTATCTTTAAACATATTCAGAAGCCCTTATCTAGGTGAACAGATGGGTTCATCCCTTAGTTTGGTTTCAAGCCACCATTGTTTTGAGTAATCAAACTACTTATTGTCAAGTACTGATGGAGCTCTAATAGAGCAAGATTACGTATTATGGATAAATCTTGATGATGCCCTAAAATAATGGGCTATTTAATAATCTGTAAGCTCACCTGAGGCTAATGAAATTGTCACTTCTCCTTTTAAGTGGAAATTGAAGAGTCACCAATTCATTAGAGTGCAAATCAATTTGAGTGAATATGCTTTGAGATTCATCTCTGGGAGTAAAACATAGTTCATTAACTGTTAATCATTTGAACACTCTTCTTGCTTCTAGGGATATTTATCATCAGAATGCAAGAAAAATTCTATTTTAGGTGAGGATTAGATTTTAATTTACATGGAAGGCTTCCTTGATTAATAAAATAGTTTGCAAAAAATATCCTTTAATGTTTTCTTCAGAAATCTATTTCAAGAATGAGGCATTCTGACCTCCAGTGATTTTGAGCGCAAAACAGGTAGTGATTCTTGCAACTGTAAATTCTGCAAATGCAAGTTTAAACTTTGAAGGAATATTTATTGTGGTTTGGTATGCAGTTGGACCTTCATCTCTGCACAGACAGTCAATCACAAAATCAGGGGCTGCTTTTGAAAAGGTATTTAAATCTCCAGTTCTGTAACCATACATCCATGGAAAAAGTTAATAATATATGACATAAAGTACACAGAGAGAATAACCACAATGTGTTGTCTAAGCAAAAGTTTCCTTAATACAGTTTGTTTCCCGTTCTGGAAGCTTTTTCAAGTGAAAACTTGTTCTGTGTTTATGAGCATATGTAAAAAGTAAGTACAGGTCATAGAACAGAGCTCTTCAATTTAGCAATGAATTAGGTAATTTAGCCTTAAAAAAGGTAACCGTATTTGAAAGCGGAAGCTAGGAAAATTCAAACTAGAGAGGATGAGGAGAATTTTCATAGGTTAATCATTGGAGCAGCTTATCTTGCAATGCAGTGAATTAATTGTCACTTGAAATCTTTAGATCATGTTTGTTGTTTTTTTTTAAAAAAGAGATGCCTTCACTCATGGAGAAGACATAAGCTTGATGCAGGAATTATTAGCTATAATTATATGGTCCATATTATTCAGTCAATCAGACTATTCCATCATAATTGTTTCTTGACTCTAAAATGCATGAATCTGTGCATTTCAACATTATTACAATTTAAATAATGGGAGAGCTAATAAAGTGAAATACACAAAGAGCCAAGAACTGCAGAGCTAGAATATTGTTCTACAGTGTGGCATATAATTTAGATGTAGCAATAAATCAAGTGAACTTTCAAAGATGTGCAGGTGGCTGTATGGAAAGACTGATTAGCTCTTAGGCCTTCCCGAGACACACATTTTCAGTTCTTCCTTGGAAATAATACTGGCTTGTTGTCCTCATGTCTTGTAGATATCAGTGTTGCCATGCTTTGGGCATAGGCATATGCAAATCTCCATGTTTTTCTGTTCCTATTCCAGATGCTCTATATGATGTCATCACTGTGGGAGCCCCAGCAGCCCATTTCCAAGGATTTAAGAATGGTGGTCTCCGAAAACTGCTGAGTAAATTTGAAGCAGAAAGACGAAAGTAAGTATTTTTAGAAGTAGGTAGGAAAATATGTAAGTTGCATTAAAATGTTATGAACTACTGAGTAACAAAACAATTTAACCTGCTGAATGCACGGAAGATTAAAAGTTAGTAGGACTGGACAAGGACACATTGCTAAATATTTCCTTTATCTTCCCTGTTTTGCAAAATTGAAGCACCATTTAAGTGTCAAAACTGATTTTGAATACAAACTCAAAATCACAGCCTGTTTTCATTTTCATTCAGTCTTGTTTCACTGACTCAACCGTGTAGATCAGTCTCTAAGTTGATAGCAGATTGTGTTCAGGAGCACTGGATAACTGTGCAGGTTTTAGCAGGGCATTTCATACCTGTTTCAAAGTGTCTGCACATTACCTTATGTTTGCCCTTCTTAGACTTGTTTGCATCCCTCAGAAGCACCCGTATTGTGATTTTCAAGGACAGGATACTGGACCTTTACTCTGACAGAGCAGTTTTCTTTGTGTTTCTTTGTTTCCTTGCAAGAGCAAAAATCTGTCTTTAGGATGATGTAACTAGGATAACTATCATGTCAGACTCTTCCTAAAAAATGACCCTAAGTTAGGCTAACAAACCTAAGTTTGATGACTGAAAACAGAGGACTGTAATTTTTAGCAAATCACTTACCAAACCTGAAGAAATGGATGTTTAGTGTATGAATTCTCACAAAGTAGAAAGAGGAGACCTCTAAAATATTTTCTTCAACTAGAACAACGTGAGTGAATCAAATGACAAATGCTTCTACCTAAGCAGGCATAAAAGAAAGGGGTTTGGGGCTGGAAAAAGAAGGGAAGGAGTTGTGAGAGCTTTGCATGCAAAGGTTAGAAAATAAAGTATGTTTTGGAGAACAATAAACTTTTGCATGCAGATGGACTCCAGGAGTGGAAAGAGGAGAGGGGATTCGTGATTTTGCCATTGTTTCTTGTAACAGGCACTTCAGCAGGCTGCCAGGAAGAGGCTCCACTGAGAGGCACCATTTAGCCTCAGGCTTTTAATGAGGCACAATACTTTTATTCTTCTGCTGGGAACCATACTCAGTTAACCCTGCGTAAGATTCTTCCCTGTGTTAAAGGCTACTGCATCTTTTCATCAATGTAAAGATACTCTAAAATCAATTTGAAGAACTGTGGAAGGCTTTCTCTAGGGATTCGACCTTCCTGGAGTGTCTTCCTAAGGAGATTCACCTGTGCCACTCTGACATCTGTCTCCAGAGGGCTGATGAAGGGCATCTTGACCTTTCTTTTCACTGTAACTTGTGTCCCATTACAAGCTGAAGGCACTGATGCAGAGTTATCCCAAAGGTCAGTTAGGAATGGAGGGGAAATAGAAGAGCAGCAAAAGAAGCTCTGTGCATACAACCTCAGCCATTGCTTCAAGATAAAGATTTGTGGAGAATTAATGTAAAGATTTCATATCTAATTCTTCATGTCAGAACTAATAACATAATTTAATTTCCTTCAGTATTTCAAGTTAGAATTTCCAAGTTTGCAAGGAATTCTTAAGAAAATTAAAAAAAATATATATTTTGAATTCTGATCTCTCTCAAGCCTGGTTTAAAACCTCACCAGTGATCAGACAATTCAGTTGAATTTCCTGAGGCAGTGAATTGTCTGGCGTTTTTTATGTAATCCATTTCTTTCTGATCATATCTTCCCACTTGGGACAGAATACATGTGATGCAGAAATAAGCCACTGAGCTGGCATTTTCAGTAATGTACATAAGCTTGAGGTTATCTAGGGGTAGAGGTTCTTGCTGTGTATGCTTTAACAGTATTCTTGATGTTAATGTCTGCGGTTTTGACTGTGACAAATGCAAGGTCAAATGTTCATTGTTGAAAGAAGTTTACCCAGTCCCAGATGGTGACAATTTAACTCAGTCACAAAAATTATGCAGTTAACAGCAGGAGAGGAGTTAGTCGGAATGTCGTTAAAAATTAGACATTTAGCATATTGCAGTATTTATTCTCAGGCAAAAACTTTGTTAATTTAGAGTTAAAATTGCAAATGTAGTCACTGTAATCTTTCTTCAAATTACATTGACAGTGTCATTAAAACAATTTCAAAACTTAAATGACCGCCAACAGTCATGTGTGCATCACTAATGATCGTGCCAATTTATGGAAATGATTGTGATTTTATATACTTAGCGAAAGCTTTGAAACTTAACCCAGAAGACATTATTATAGACTTTTTCAAAAGGTACATGACTAATCATGTATTTTACATATCAAAGGTAGATTTTCATAGTGCTGCTGGTTTTCTGCACTGGACCTACACAGGTGGTCTTTGCCCTAATGCAAAAGTTTCTTCATTTCCCTTCATCTATTTTCTACATAGAGACACCCGTGACAAGTTTATCTAGATGTTCTACTGACAGCTGCTTCTTTTAAAAAAACATTATTTATCTATCGTAGCTATATGTGGCAGCAAGCTCTAAAAATAGTTATTTTTAAGGAAACTAATTTCAGTGACTTGAAAGTAGTAATGTCTTCTCATGACTGTTAAGGCTGCAGGAAATCTCAGGCTAGTCTTAAACACAACAGTCAAGACTCAACAGTTAGAAATTTGAGATACTCCCAAACATGTTGTTTCTGAAAAACAATTGCCCACTTGCTTGACAGGGGCTTGGGGAAAGTTCCCCTCAGATCTTGAAGAAAATGAGTATTTGGAGTCACCTCACGCTTTCCAGGGTTCAGGAAATGTTAAAATTAGCCAAATAGTGGGGTCTGATAGAACACTTAATTCTGAAATAAAAGTCATTCTCTCTTCACCATTTCCAGTATTTAAAAGTTATGATTGACTTTATTAGAATGAAAACTACCCACAGGTTTAGTATCTCTCTTCTCTCTTTCTTTTCTTATAGCATTGTGTGTAGCTTTTCTGCTGCAATACTGAGTGGAGCTTAGAACTGTGGGAGATCAATGAAAATGATTTGGGAATTAAAGGCTGAGGGGAATCCCAGAAAGGAATATGTGCATGGTGAGCTTGATAACAGTGTTAGCCAGATTCAGCTTGCAAAAAGGCTGGCTGATAAAGGAAGGGAGAAGCCTGAAGGGGAATTAGAGAAGATTATTCAGCACTGTGAAATATCAAGACTTTTAAGACTATGTCGTTGCTACAGTTAGCATAGACTATTACCCCCTTGGTCCTTGCCTTGTCTACTGACAGCTTGAGAGTTGCAGTGAATGTAGAGATAGGTCTAAACGAGAGACAGTTTTTACAATTCATGTTGAAATATTCAGAATTCTGACCTCTGTGCTCACCAGTCTAGCAACTAGCAGTGGAGTGAGTGCAAGTTCATGGCAAAGCTTCACTGACTCAGATGCTGTTCATGCTGACTGCCCCTAAAAACTGTATCTAAAAATGGAGACAGTGGTGAAAGACAGAAAAATAGGGTGGGTTGTTGTGGAATTTGTGGCTGTAACTATGCAAGGTATTTAAGAGATGTAATTTGAAGACTGCTTGCATCTGTCTTAATTTGCTGGAAGACTGAAGCCTTTTAAGTTTCATGGAAGTGACTTCATTTGAATTCTGAATGTGCCTATGTCCTTTTGATAGAAATTTAATTTCTAATTTGTACAACACTGATGAGGAACTCAAAGTGACACTAGAAGACACAAAGGGGAAATGGGGGAGAAGAGAGATCTAGAAAAAGACAAATGAAAAGCAGTGCATCAAGTTCAAAGGATTGCACTAGTGTTAAAATTCACGTCCTGATATGTACAATTAAGTAATTAATTAAATCAGTGAGGAAGGGTGGAAAAGACTGAAGGATGTAGCATGAAGAGACACAAGAGGAAAGAATGATGTGTACAGAAAAAACTGGAGAGTAGTATGTACATCGCTCTGGCATTGGTAATGTTCCAGGAGTTGTCTGGTTGTGTTTTTTCCTGTGTTAACATTACAGGTTAATCTGAAACTGCAAAAGATTTTCATTAGTTTCTCTAAGAGACTGACACAGGGCTTTAGAAAGGGGAAGACTGTGTAGAAAAGCCTTAGGTGGGGAGATGTATACTGCAACAAAGAACCAATACATGTGTTCATGCTGTCTTAAAGTGCTATTTTGGAATAACAGCATGAACAGTTATTGCATAATTAGTAAGTATTGGGGGGAAAAGTGAGGAATAGGGAAAGGAGTCATGCCAAAGAGTTGCAGGAGTTTGTGAACAGTTAAAAGGAAAGTAGGAAGCTTGCAGTATGCATTTATGTATTTTTGTAGTTTTTTGTAATAATTAACTCCCACACCCCTTTTCAGTGTCCTTGCAAATTAAACACATGATTTTTATTGGAAATAACTGGTTATCACCATTTTCTGAATATCACTCATGCTAATCAAAACATAATGTGGGCCACTGATCAATTAAACATTAATGACTTGTTTTGAAAGACTTGGTAAGGTAGTTAATAGTGTGATGGGGAGTTGAATTGTAAAAATAAGAAGCCTTAAGTGCTTTGTGATTACAATCTGACTTGATCAAACCTTTAATTTCTCAAGAATTATATTTATAAAATGAAAAAAATATATAAGCTTTTCTTATGTTAAGATCAATCACTCAAAAGAATGATGAGGTTGAACAGTCCTAATTGGAGCATTTGGTGGTAGGGAGTTCATTGTCCTCTACTGTTCAAGTAGGGATTATTTTTTTTACCCTTAAAGGAATGGTATCAGTGAAGTTCAGGTATCTGTCATTTTTTACAAAGCTAGTGGTAAATTTTTTAGTACATTAAGCATTTTTTATTAATACCAGAAATAATTTTGACATTGTGTGACTCCTTCTGTGTTATTGCAGTACTGGATACCAGTGTATTTACTATTCACCTGAAAACACAGCCAAGGCAAAAGAAGTACTCAGCAACATCAATCATCTACAGCCTCTCATATCAAGCCATGCAGACCTGCTGCTTAATTCTGCAAGCCAGCATTCTCCAGACAGCTTGAAGAATTCTTTAAAGATGCTTTCAGAAAAAGTAAGATTCAAATCTTCACAGCAATGAAAAATGGAATAATCAAGTCTCTAACTGCTGTGCTTTTTTAAACATAAATTGACTTTCATAGCATCAGGAAATGTTAAATAAGCTCTACTAAAACAAGCTTCAAATGTTATCAGAAAAATAATACTATTTAGCATTTCTGTAGGCTTTCTGTGTAGAAAATTAATGAAATCTATAATGGTTGTCTTTATTTGAAAGTATAATTAATTTAATTTCATGTCATTGTTAGCCTCTAGTGGCCACATACTGGGGTTTATAAAAAATAGATGGTTGTAAATGATTTTGTGTGATGATAAATGGTTATTTTATTTCTTTTTTTGTGATATTTCCAACTACTGATTGTAGGAGGTAGCTCAAACCAGGTTTGTGTGTAAGGTTTAGAATAATAGCATAATCAGAAATGGTGATGCAGTCTGGAAGGAGAGGAAGTTGACACCAGGAGGTCTCAAATTTTAATCCTCCTGTCACATTCCTCTCTAGCTGTAGGCACTTCTTCATCTTAGTTTCTTTAGCTCCAAATTAAGGAAGATAATGTTTTCCACCTGTCTCACAGAATGGTATTGGAGATTAGCTGAAGTCTGAAGTACTTTTAAGCGTATGTTATCCTATAAAAATATTAAGCACTATAGCTATGACCAGAGGGCTTGAAGAAGTTTCCCATCACTTTGTGGGCCATACCTTCTGTAGTGTGATCTCAATATGGCTTAATAGCACCATCAATAACCATTTCAATACATCTTCAGCTATTGGGAAGTGGCAACCCCTGTGGTCTGTTAAGCACTATTATCCCAGCAGTTCATCGTTCAATGGGAGAGTTTCAATCTGAATATTGAGCTCAGCTGTGAAGGCATTGCATTGGAGCCACGGGGAACAGAAATGTTGTCTCTGTTACAGATGTGTAAATTCACAGCAACTCTGAGAACACTGGAATTGCTGTGAATGTCAGGGAAATACATGAAAGTAGAATTCAGCCTGGAAATGAAAAGGAGGAATTTAGGGGGGTTTGGCAATTACAGCATACCTTTTTCCATGTAGTACTGAAGGAGGCCGTTATTTGCTGCAAATAGAAAAAGTACGGGTGCTCTGTTGATGGTTGGTTCAAAGAAATATGTGTGCATGCACAAGTGAAGCCAGTCAAGCAAAGCAGTGTTTGTTCTGAAGGTTCAAGATGTGGTTGCTAGGGATTTGGTATGTTAGCTGTAGCCATTTGCTTTTCCTTTCTCACCTTCACCTGTCTGGGCAGGAGGAGTGGACAATTTCAGAGTGGCTGCAGTCAGCTGCGATAGTAGCCCACTGTTTGAACCATGGCCTATCGGAGAGTGACTGCAGAAAAGGGACAAAAAAGACAATCCATTCAGTTTGGAAAAGTCACATATTTTACATGTACAGGTAGTGATTTAGTTGTATATATTCATATCAACTTTTCAGAGCCAGAATTAAATTGCTGGACCTGGCAGCCCATAGTTTCTGTCTAGCCTTCAGCTTTTGCTTGGAGGAGATTAATAAGGTTGTCTGAACAACTGCTGCAGGAACAGTTGAATACTTGCTTCCCTGTCCATTCCCAAATTTACTCTGAGAAGAAGACTATAATTGAGGAAGAAGGTGAGACTGTTGGTAAGGAAGCTAGTGTGGAGGGACAGCTGCTGTAAAGAACGAAAGAGAGCTGGGGAGGAAAGATCAGGAGACAATTTCAGGGAAAGCAATAATACGTTTCAAAAACCCAAATTGAGTGAACCCACACAGTGCTGCATCTAGATCCTTCATGGTTAATTCAAAGCATCATGTCAACATCCTGAGATAGTCTGTCTATATAATCTCTTACAGTATGGGAGAGTCAAAACTTAGGAGTGTCCCTAGTTCTATTTAAGACAGATTGGCATGCCTTTTTGAATAGAATTACATGATACCTACTTATATTTTTGAGACATTTGAGAGGTGCTTCTGCTCTCTGCTTTTTATATGTAAAAAAATAAACATTCTCTTACATTTTAACTTGATAGAAATTTAGAAATTAAAGAGCTGTTTCAGGAAGTTGTAAAAATGATTTGCCTGGTCATTAAATTCCTCAGTTTTATTAAAAAGCATGTTGCTTATAAGATAATATTAAGCTTGCCATACAGAATAATTCTTTCTAAAAGCATTAGGTTTCAGTGACTATATCTGAGCTATCAATAATTTGAATTGAAGTTAAGTATTTGTTAGAAATGGAAGGACTGACTGCAAATCATTCCACTGCTGGTTCTTAAATGGAGCTGATTTTCTCGTATTAAGCATGGTTTTACTTATCCAGATATGATTTGCAATTTACTCTAGTGTTTTCCTGAGACTAACCTTTTATCAAAGTTTTCTATTACTTGGTTAAGGAAGCCTTTAGATGTCGACAAGCGTATCAGCATTTGCAGCTTGCAGAAAGCTTTATAAATTCACTTTGCAGCTATGCCTGTCTTTGTTTGCAAAAATATTCTCTAGTCAGGTATCTAAAAGAACTTGCAAAGTTTTCATTTCTTTTTTATAGACTTTTTTTTGTGATTTCAATACAGTTTTATAAATAGTGTTGTTCTGCAAATCTAGCTGTACTGAGCTGTAAGAAAATGTAGTTAAAATGTGGATTGTTTTTAAGCCAATGGAATCCTTTAATGGAATTTAATTACAGAATCATTTTAGACTCTACATGAAAAAAAATGGATGTTCATTTTCATGCCAGTTTGCTTTTTAAAATGGATTTTCCCTTTAACATATCAATATTAAATTGAATTACTTTTTCAGATAGCTAACCAGTATACATTGCAGTCACAGTGGGCATTCCTTAGTTCAAGCAGTCCAATATGTAAAATTTTCTGAAATGTAAAGCTTTTTTGAGTCTACCTTGCCTGATGCAGAGACCTGAAATTATCTCAGGCAGTTTTTGAGGGGGAGGCAAGGTACAAAAACTCAGCAAAACCATGATGTTGTAATTCCTAAGGACAGGAAAGTAAAGTACTTTGCACTCTCTTGGTATGGAACTGTGGTCTTGAACTCTGAACAGCTCTGTTGTTACCATACAAGAAAGGACAACTTTGCAAGTCTCACTTTGTCTCTTCTTTATAGAAGATTATTAGGGTTTCCTAGCAAAATTCTCCAAAGACTGCACAAGGAGGCTGGAAATATGGTGCAGTTCAGGGCCATGAGGCTACATATAAGAAAGCTGTTTCAGTCAGGCACCAAGTTAGTCAGGAGGAGACAGAATGGTATGGAAACATTGCCAGGGAGATTAATAGTATTGCCAAGCCTAATCGCTATAGAATCTCAAATCAGATCTGAAATACTTCCTGGTGTTGGTTAAAAAAATGCCGTAACTTAGCTTAGGTATCCCTAAGATTCTTATTTTGAGTTTTATTTGCAGCAAAGTTTTAGCCTTTCTTTGTGCCACCATCACAAAGGATAGCACTTAAGACCTAGCACTTCACATAGCTGATTACCAGATAATGAGGCGAACAACAGCCACAACAACATCAACAATAGGATGAAACTTGGAGATGATGTCCATGCAGGCAAAAGCAGTTACCTCTGCTGTAAAGGATGCAGCAACCCAGACCATGCTGCCACAGAGGCCTGCAGCTGTCCAGGTCTCCAGCTGCAGGGAATACCACAGCCTATCTCCAATACTTGATGATTGCTCTAGCAGTATACTTACAAGGTGTGACCAGGTAAAGGACCTGCTCTGCATGCTGGCTGAACTAAGAGATGAAGTTGAGAGGCTAAGAAGCATCAGAGACTCTGAGGATGACATAGATTGGTGGAATTGCACCCTAACATCCCTGAGGCAGGTACATCAAGAGATGCAGGAAGAAAAAAGTCTTCGGCCCTCCTGCTACCAGTCTAGCAATAGCAAGCAAGATGAGGGAATGTGGAAGCAGCTTCCTGCTCGAGACCGTAGGCCGTCCCCCTTCCCTTCATACGTGCTCCCTTCAGATAAGTCTGCACAACAGGTGTGAGGCTCTGGAAGTTGAGGGGCAGACTAATGACGTCACAGATGATAGACCATCTGGGACAGAGGAGAGGCCCAACACAAGTCAGCCTACTTGTATAACAACATCATCTGCTAAGAAAAAGTGGAGAGTTGTTGTCATTGGTGATTCCCTGCTCAGAGGAATGGAGGGCCCTATTTGTCAACCGGACCCAGCACAGAGGGAGGTATGCTGCCTCCCTGGGGCCCGGGTAAGGAATTTTACAAAAAAGGACTCTAACCTGGTACCCCCCTCTGACTACTACTACCCACTACTGATCTTTCAGGTGGATAGTGAGGAAATTGTTACAAGAAGTCCAAGGGGAATCAAGAATGACTTCAGGGCATTGGGGAGAATAGTCAGGGACTCAGGTGCCCAAGTTACCTTTTCTTCCATACAACCAAGAGCAGGAATTTGTGAAGAAAGTAACTGGAAAATCTCACAGGTTAATACCTGGCTCTAGAGCTGGTGTCGCTGACAGAATTTTGGGTTCTTTAACCAGGGATCAGCATATACATTGCTGAGCCTGCTGGCAAGAGATGGGAAGATGATATTCTCCCAGAAGTTAGCAGCCCTCATTGACAGGGCTTTAAACTAGGTTTAAAGGGGAAAGGGAAATCAAAGCCTGCTGCAAGCATCCCTGGAGTTTGCACAATGGGGGTTGAATGTCTGGAAGTCATAAAGGATGCAGGAGACAGGAAACACCTGAAGGGTATAAAAGGGTGTCCCTCTAAGAAGGTGACATGGCCAGCAGCCCAGCTGAAGTGCCTCTACACCAATGCACACAGCATAGGCAACAATCAGGAGTTGGAAGCCATCATGCCACAAGAAAGCTATGATATAGTGGCGATTACAGAAACTTGATGGGAATAATCCTATGATTGGAGTGTGTCTATTGAAGGCTATAAGCTGTTCAGAAGGGATAGGACAGGAAGAAGGGGTAGAGGTGTTGACCTCTATGTAAAGAATTGGATAGAGAGTCAAGAGTTGTGCCTAAAAAATAGCCATGAGCAAGTTGAAAATTTATGGGTGGGAATCAGGGATCGAAACACCAAAGGGAGACTGGTGGTTGGAGTCTATTACAGGCCACCCAATCAAGTGGAGCCTATTGATGAAGCCTTCTTGCTCCAGCTTGAAGAAACATCATGATCACAGTCTCTCATCCTGCTGGGGGATTTAACCATCCCAACATCTGTTGGAAAAGTAGCACGGCAAGTTGTAGGCAATCCAGGAGACTCCTGGAATGCCTTGATGACAACTTTTTAAGTCAGGAAATTGACAGTCCTACCCAGGGGGATGCATTATTGGACCTGATTGTCACAAATGTAAGTGAACTCTTTAGGGATATCAAAGTTGAAGGCAGCCTGGGCTGCAGTGACCATGCACTAGTATAGTTCAGGGGCAAGAGGCAAATGAAAAGCTTAGTCAGGTCTCTGAATTTTAGGAAAGCAAACTTCCAGCTCTTTCAAGGAGTTAGTACATAGGACCCCATGGGATACAGCCCTCAGGGCAAAGGGAGCAGAAGAGAGCTGGCAGATCTGTGGACCTATCGGAATTGTCCAGAGAAGGGCCATGAAAATGATCTGAGGGCTGGAGGACATTATGATGCTCTTATGAGGACAGGCTGAGGGAGTTGGTGTTGTTCAGTCTGAAAAAGGCTCCAGGGGGACCTCATAGTGGCCTTCCAGTACCTGAAGGGGGCCTGTAGAAAAGATCTGGAGGGTCTTTTTACAGGGGCTTGCAGTGAGAGGACAAAGGGTAATGGTTTTAAGCTGAAAGAAGAGGTTTAGGTTAGAGATCAGACATAAAATCTTCAGTGTAAGGGTGGTGAGACACTGGAACAGACTGCCCAGAGATGTTGTGGGGGCTCCATCCCTGGAGGTGTTCAAGGGCAGGTTGGATGGGGCTCTGAGCAGCCTGTTCTAGTGGAAGGTGTCCCTGCTTATGCAAGGGAGTTGGAACTTGATGATCTTTAAGGTCCCTTCCAACTCAAAAAATTCTGTGATTGTGTGATTCAAACCACTGAGGATCAAAAATACCTCTTCCTAAACATTGTGAAAATGGGAAGAAGCAGAAACTTCTTAAGCAGGTACCTCCAGCAGGTGGAGCTTTAAGAAAACCATCAATTATTTAGAGCATTATGGTCTACATGTCAGTAAACCTGTGAGGGAGTATTGAGGCAGGAAAGTAAGAAAAAGAAGTTCAGTAGGAGTAGAGACATACAGAAGAGGAGCAAGTACTCTTAAAAAGGGAGGAGATAAGAGTAGAAGAAAAATGTGCAGAAACTGAGAAGATTTGCAGGAAGATAAATGCTGAAACTTGAAATTTTTTTGTTTGCGTGGTTTTGCTAATTCTCTTCCACGTGTTGCATAAGAAGCATGAAAGGGCTGGATGAAGCTTGGCTGGGCAACCTTTATTTGTAGCATTTCCTAGCCTTTTGTGACTGCTTGTTCAGGCTGGTTGCTCTCACTCTTATCTACATACTTTTCCATGTGCCTGTTTAATTTAGACAGTTTGGCATCTGAATCTGCATGTGACAATCCACTAGGTTCTGATTAAACAGGAATGCAACTAAATTCCACTGACCTGGGATAAATAAATTCAGGTAATTGTGCTGTGGAAGAACTGCGAAACAGTTTCACATCACCCTGTGTCTGAGGAGAGGAGCTCTGGAAGCCTGGGTGTGATGTGGTAATGTGGTTGATTGTGTGCTCTTCCACTCTGACACATGTACCTTGTTGATTTTTCTTAAAGTAACCAGAATTGTCACTCTCCCCAACTGTCTGCTACTGTGGCTTCGCTAGTGGTTACCATCCTGTAGTGAAAGGGAACACGGCCTTGCACCTCACCCTCTCCTGTTCACTAAATTGTGTCAGCTGAGGGAGCAAAAAGGCCAGCCTCCAAAGTAAGAGGAGTAGCAGAGATGGCGCCACATTTGTGTGTGGTTGCAGCAGAAAGATGTGTGTGGCAGTCTGATGGCAACAGCAAGTGCTGTTAGGTGGGGATAGTCTAGAGATCTTTAATGCCATAAGCAGAAAACATTTTCCTTGGGGTGGAAGCGAGATAAATATTGCAAGGAGGCTGGAGGTTTTTAGAAATATGGTGAACTTCCAGATACCGCAGTCAACAAAAAAGATTTAGGAAAAGGATGCAGGGATTGAATAGCATCTTTAGAGAGCCTGGGAAAACTACTGAAAAGTTTTCTTTCTTTAAAAATAAAATAAAGCTAGAAATCAGGTGTCATCATCTGCCCTGATACTTGGGTTGATACCTGCACATACCAAAATTTATCTTTGGAAATACTGCTTTTGCAGGTACTTAAATCTCAGCAGGGTAGAGTGGTGTGCTTGTATTTAAGATCATCCTTAAATTTGTTTATCACGTTTTATCTGATACTTATTCAGAAGTTATCAAACAGTGGTTGATTACTCTTGGAACTGGTTCTTGTAGAGGCTTGTCTCTGCAGGCAAAATTTGGAACTTGAATAAAGTAGAATTACGTGAAAAGATTATGACTTCTCTGACAGATACTGTGCTTTCATGTTAGTCATTAGAGCACTGGGATTGTAGAATGTGATTATGTCCCTAAACCCCTTGAATTGTTCATCATTGTTTGTTGGTCTGTTTTGATTTCTATCTCTTAGGCCAGCCTGAAACAAATATTCTCTGCACCTAAAGGTAATCAAATGTTGAAATATCTACATCACAGTATTGCATCTCTTGGCCTAACCTCTTCATTCATTCGTTTTATTTCTAGACAGAGTTATTTGTGCATGCATTTAAGGATCAGCTGGTCAGAAGTGCCCTTTTAGCACTGTACACAGCCCGGCCTGGCTGTGTCCTCAAGAAACCGGCTGTGCCTAGAAACACTGCAGAAGAGGGCGGTGATTTACAACATCAGGATCATCCTTCTCAGATTACAAGACAGGACTCTATACCACATCATTCTGAGTATGATGAGGAAGAGTGGGTAAGTAGTCAGAAACTCTTGGTTGGTGTACAGTCCTAAACCTACAATTCAGCATAAACAAATACAAGCTCTAAGTGTCCTTGTGACATGTTATTGGGGTGGGGGAGGTTCCCATAAAGGAGTGCAAAACCATTAAATCATATTTTTCAAACACATTGTATATTTTTAAACTAGATTTAAAAAATTTTCTTAAGTGCAGTGTGCTTCTGTGCTTGGTTGTGAATATAACAGTGAGGATGATTAATATCTTCTTGCCCAGACAGAAAAATAGTCTTCCTTTGCTCTAACTTTAGGTCTTTTTGCTAGTTGAGCAGATTTAATGAGACTGGAATGGCATACACTGATATAAGAAAAATTCTTTTTATTTTCCCCTTTTTTTCTTTTTCCCAAGGGCTGAATATAAATAGTTTAAATACACATTAATTAACCCTTGGCAAAACAGAGCTGTTTTCCCTTAGACTCTGTTCTTAGAGGATGTCTGAGATTGCATAAAAGAATTCAACATGGCTTTTAGTTTTTAACATTCTTAGCATATCTTTCAAAGATTTATATTATTTATATGGCTGAGATTTTTTGTATGTTAATTATTTTGGTGGTTGTGTTCATAATAGAACTGCTTCATTGTTACATATACCCTGAACTCAGGCTATTTTTATTCAGTTCAGGCTCATAATTTCAGTTTATCACTGTATTCTCATAAATGTAAAGGATGCCAGCATATTAATCTCTATTGTAAATAATTAATAGCTTGTGTGAGCTAAAGTACTTACACCTGAAACATTTGTTTCTTCTAGAGAAAAGACAATTATTTCCAGTCCCATGTATTAAGTAGTCATGCAATTTAACCACTAAATAAATAACTCATTCCTCTATTTGTTTTCTGGTCTCAAAGCCTGAAATACACTTTTTATGTTTTCTCAACAATCTGAAGGGCTAGAATGGTTCTTCTTTTCTTGAAATTAAAGCTAAAATACTTGCTTCCAGCTGTTGAAACATTCAGAAAAGTAAGTATTGCAGCAGATTTGATAAAAGGGAGAAATTTTGTATTGGAAAAATGCCAGGTTTTGCAAGTTGTGTTTTCATTTAGTGCTCTGCAGAGAGTTAGCTTTGCTGTATTTCATTATTCCTTTATTTCTGTCCAGGGCTTGGTCCTCATCTATTAAAACATGTAAGCACATAAGTTTAAAATGGATCTATTTTTTCTACTGAATTAGTAAAATTATGTGCTTGATTAAAATCAAGTGTGTCTTTAAATATTTTCTGAGTTAAACTGAGTCAAAGTCCCTGTCAAACTTGAGACAGTATAAATCTTGGAGAAAGCTTGTTTTTTTTCTAAATTTGAAAGATGAGACTTCCCTTATTTTTCAGTACTTTCTGTCAATGGAGATAAAAAACAGTGCAAGTTTCAGTGATCAGTTATCCTTAGAATGATGAAAAGAGAGAGAATAAATGCATATATATTAAAAAAAGCGCCACAACTTCATCTGCTCTGAAAGTCAACTATAAAGGAAAAAACCTTAGATTGCTTTATATCCACAGTAGTGTTTCCTCCTTTGTTGTTTTTCACTCCCCACTATTATCAAGCACTAGAGTAGCATTTTCAATCGGAATTTCCATTAAACACGTACAGGGGGCCCTTTCCCTGAGTGACCAGTGTTTTCCAGAAAGCCACCTTCTCAAGAGTGGTACTGTGTTGCGCTTTTCTTCTTTGATACCAAGTATAAGTTTTGATCCCAGAGTAGCTGACAGAAGTATGGGTTGATCTGTTTATATTGGTGCACTACATGTAGGTAGTAGTTTAAGCATTACTGTTGAAGGAAAAATACTGAGTTTTAGATTGCCTCTGAGTAGATACTCTCTTCTTCTCTTGCCAGCTGCTTCTGCTTTCCTAGAACCTCCCTGAAGGAGGGAACAAATCATGTTGTCATGTATAATGCAAGAAAAGGTGGGCTTATTGCCACTTGAAGCTTTCTCTGCTCTGCATTTCTGACTGACTCCTTAATGTGGTTAGAGCTACGAAGAACAGATAAAATGACATTTCCGAGAATTTATGTATAAATACTGACATGGTACTCGGGCGTGGGTCTGAAATACTGACTTGTGTGTGACATATTCCCTTCCAAAGCACTGTCGCATCACAAGAGGGTGTTAATCATGTGTGTTAATAAAGGTTTTTGCTTTATCTATGAGCATTCCTCAAAAGGGCCTTAAGGTAATTTGTGACTATCGACCCACGTGAAGGAGAGACAGTATCTTCAGAGCCCTGGGGAATGCAGTTGCTGTGTCATATGTGGCACAAGGTAAAGCGTGCAACTGTAGGGGTGTAGCCAGAAGGACAAGGGAGAACTGAGGAGCTCTGTAGTTAATTTAGAAAGCCTGAGAATCCTTAAAAAAAAAAAGACACCCTCTGGGACTCTGGCCAGCAGTGCTTGGGAGGAACACATCCAGTGAGGTGCAATGACAGGAAAATAGTTTGGGCTCCAGCTGTGTGAAATGAGGAGATTGGATTGCTTTTTAATGTTACTTTCAGAGTGGAAGGAAAAGAATTAGAGTTCTTGAATGGGGTGGATGAAAGGGCATTATTTTACTGGTTCACTTTCAAATGCCCTAAGAAAAGTGCTCAGCTTTCTGTGATGCCAAGGCCTAGCTTTTCATGGAGATCATTATGAGTACGCATGCCTGCTGGTACCACAGCAGAAGATGGTAAGAGAAGTGCAGCTATGGCCATTTCTAACTAGCAACACCTAACCATGCATGCCAGGACTCCGCAGTGTCCCAAATGGCTTCTGAAATTTGGAAGAAGTGGAAGATGTCAGTGTGCTATTGCCTTGTCCCATTCTGCCTTGCCCAACAGGGTCAAGTCCTGTTACAGAGTTCCACTTTCCCTGCCATTGGCTTGACTTCTCAGCTTAAAGAATCATTAATGACAGGGAAGCTGAGAGCTTGTTTCTCTTGTTCTTTCATACCATAGTAGTAAACTTACTATCCAATTAGCTCCACAGCAACTGAAGGAGAACAGGTATCAGGGGAGAAGTATCCTACTTAGGATTCTAGGGTCTCAGTACTTCAGTGTACAAAGAAATAAGTGTTACCTTCTTCTGAACCCTCAATTCACACAGAGGGCTGATAAGCATGCTTACTTGAGAGGCTGTGGGGATATTTTGTCCTTTAACCTGGCACATGCTGTGCAAAATGGTTGCTTGTGAGTGGTTCTTAGGCAAATTGAAAATATTCCATTTAAGATGGTGAAAGGTCTGTGGAAAGTATGCTAGGCTACAGAAGAACGTTAAGAGAATAATAAGGGATGACAAAGAATTGGAAATGGATGGATTTCCTCTTTTGGAGAATAATAGGGAGACCCTTGGGTTTCCTTAATGGAAAACTTAATTTTTACTTGAGAAATGTTCTTATCAAACTACAAAATTGCAACAGAGATCTTGGAAAAATGTGCCCATCTTTGGTGCAGACAGAATCATATCACACATCTACTTTTTCTGTCTGCCTATAATGCTAGCTTCTAATCCCAGGGACCTCTGATGTGGGGAAAAAGAGCTGTGGGACAAGCCCTTACTCCTTCTGTCTTCCTTGCTTATATGTAAAAAAGACCAGATATATGGTAATAAAAGTGAGATTTCTGTCAACAGATGTTTATGAATTTTCTTTCTAAACCCTTGGGGAATGCTTGTCTGAATGTTGTATAGACATTATCTAAGTGCTGGGTTAATAGTTGGTTTGAAAAGGCGAAGTGTTGAAGACAAATGAAGTGTTTGAGAAATGAAACAAAAGCTCGTATTTGTGTTGCTTGTGCAATAACTCCAGATGCTTCTTAAGAGCTTAATGCATTGTATTGGAATTAAACTCCTCCAGCAGAGGGAGGAAAGGGAAGTTGTATTGCTGCAGACACACTAAGCAACTTGTGTTCATATGCCTCAGCAACTTCAGCGTCTAGAAAGCCTGAAGTTCCCTGCTACTTTCTGATAAAACCTGCAGCTACTCGGGGCTGGAATTTTTACTCCTTGGAGTATTTATTTGCTTTTCTTAGAATCTTTCTCCCAAAAATAGTACTCATGAGTAGTGAAAATCAGTAATTTCACCCATTTTGTAAATATTTTTCAGGAACACTTTAGATACATACAGGATGGAACTTTTGAAGGAATCTATACGTGCTCTCCTATATCTATACAGTCACATGTCTAGTGGTTTATTTCATGTGTGTAGGTGCAGTTATTTCCACTTGTTGTATTGTGCAGGCAGTACTTAAAAAAAAAAAAAAATATTCAATGCAGTTCTGCATGAGAGTGACCTGCTTCATGCCTCTTGTAAATCAACAATACCTTTTCCATCATATGGTTAAGACACAGGATTATCTAGGGAGAGGATAAAACTGTAGTTTCTACATCCACTTATAAGACTAGATTTTTGTAATTAAGGCAGCCCTACAAGTTCTTTCCAGGAATCAGGTTTGGGGAGCTGGAGGAGAGAGGATCTGTGTTGCTGTATAGATTCAGCAAGACCATGCTTCTATCTTCAGGCTAATGTCATGTCCCTCAGGGCAGGATGCCCCTTTGTCAGAGGGTGTGCCCTCAAGTGGAGGGAACAGGGAAAGATCAGAATCCACTTGTCAGGAAAGTGGCCTAAGAAACTTGGTATGTAGTTTAAAATAAATCTTAGATTAAATGTTTTCTCTAGTAGTAGTTCTAACCTTGCTTTCACCCAACTTCCAAGCATTACCAGTTATATGGAAATACAGCATTTTTCAGAGTTTTCAGTTTTCTCTCTTGTCTCTTGCAACTCCATTTTTATACGTCAAGGTCTGGCATGTATAATGTTTCTGACTACTATCAAGTAGAAAGAAGAGCAGTGATATTATCTTCCCACTTTTAGCTCTCAAGCAAACTCTGGTTGCTCTGCATGAGTTTGATGATTCAGCATTAAATGATGTACAACGGGATTTTTGTGGGTTTATGTTTTGGTTTTAGTCTGATTGCTGACCTTTTGTACAGCTTCATTTCTTGTACAGCTTGTTGAGTTTTTTTTTCCTTATTCAACCCCACAAAAGCAGGGACAAAAGCTTTGCTTTCTTCAGCATCCAGCCCCTGAAGGACCCTTCCTGTGTATCTGTTCTGTAACAGCTCAGTCTTTCACTCTACATTCTCTCCTTTGTTCTCTGCTTGTACATAATTTTTTAATCATTCTTATTACTTCTGTAATTAGAACTTTTTATAATCTCAGCTAAAAGTGATGGTTGTAGTTTCTTTGAGAGGTGAAGAATAAAACTGAAAGTGTGTGACCTGATAAACATAGAATCATTGAATGGTTAAGGTTGGAAGGGACCTTAAAGATCATCAGATTTTAACCTTTCTTCTATGAGCAGGGACACCTCACACTAGACCGGGTTGCATAAAGCCTCATCCAGCCTGGCTTTAAACACCTCCAGAGAGGTGGCTTCCACAGCCTCCCTGGGCAACCTATTCCAGCACCCTCATGGTGAAGAATTTATTTCTGATGTCATGACAGCAAGTTTCTAATTCTAGTCCTTTAATTTTACATTTGCTTTAACAGAGTAACTGATGCGATAAAATAGAGGGTATGTTAAATTATCAAAAAGAGGTTATTAAGTACTACGGCAAAACTGACAGTTGGACGTGAGATTTTTTTTTTGGCAAGGCTTTGAATGTCTGTACTCTTACTATATTACTTCAAATAAACAAACTGCTCAGTTCCTTGTGATTGGACCTGCAACTTCACATGCATTTTCATGTAGAGTTTGAAACACGTGTTTTCCAGAATCTAAAAAACCAAAGAGTTTTACTTTGGTTGTTTATACTACAAGAAAAAAAGTCCATGAAAAAGGCTTTAGTTGGTAGTAGGCTAAGAATGCAAAAATTGGTTATATGCTGACACCTAATATTTCTAGTAGGATATCTAGTAACGTGGACATCTCAGTCTCCATTTTAAGGTGTTAATAAGAGGTTAGTATTGTTTCTTTTTTTCTTTTTCAATAATGTGCAGTAATGATTATGCTTTTCAGGACAGGGTGTGGGCCAATGTGGGAAAGAGTTTAAACTGCGTTATTGCCATGGTGGACAGACTGCTTGAAAAAGACAACATCAGCACTAAAGAGGGTGACAATGACCCTTCAGCAGCAGATTGCAAGGTGTTGCATACAGGTGGTAAGCAACTTTATATTTTAATCATTGTCTAGAGTAAATAAAAATGGAAAAGGTCACAGAAAAATGAGATAGAGTCAATAATATCTTTGAGAAAGCAAGGTTTTGCAAAGTTGTAGCCTTGAATGATGGAAGGCTGTTTATCAAATTACAGTTCTGTTGTGTGCTCCTACTGCTTGGTGTGCTCAGTTTTTTGTGCTACAATGAAAACCTCCTGAAACCAGAACATTTCCCTTTTAAGGCTGATGTAGGTTAGTTTAGTTTAGATTTTACTTGGATATGCCTTTTTGAGAAAAAAAAAAATCGGAGTGTCTCTTACCCCACAGAAAACTTCTAAAGAAAGGTCAGTACTCTGGTTTGGTGTCATTCTCCTGTAAACCCTTCCGTTTTTCTGAAGTGATACACTGATTTTTTTGTTTTCTGATTTGCTAGAATTCATTTTTCCCTGTTGTCAGTCTATGTCAATACTGAAGGCTAAGTAGAGTTATTCCATGAGATGATGCAAAGAAAACTCTGTCCACATCAGGCCTTTGTCACCAAAGTTTCTCATCTTCTGTGGCACATTCCTTGGTGCTTTCTGAAGGCAAAGATCAGATCTTCATAAATCTGATGAGATTTTTTGATGTGCATGTTGCAACAAATGAAACAGCTTCTTTGTGATAATGCTGGGTGGTCTACATATAAGGAAATAAGAACCAACCTTTGTCCCACTCTTCAGTTAAACAAAAGAAACAAACCCCACAAACAATGACCCACTTTATAATGGAGCTTTGTACAATTTTGGATTTTATTTTTTTTTATTGTGTACTTTACCCTATACTTTCATTTATATGTTCTTCCCCTCCTCCTGATTTTAATGACATAATTCTATATTAAGTGTTTTAAAATTATTAGTACTCATTTGTAATTTCTTTCTTACATAAAAATCATTAAAACTTTTTTCATCTGCACATCATTTGTGTAGTACTGATGAGTTTCATGCAACACATTTTGGTTGTGCTATTAATTTTTAATGCAGCTGCAACATCAGCATTTTTACCAGTATGCAAGATTTGTGCTGGCATCCTGGGTTTCTTGTTTTCGGTGTCAGATGCGTTGGATTTATTTTTGTATGGATGGTCCAGAGACCAGCGTGTATCTTACCTGTTTGCGTATCAGAGTTTCTGTCTACCAGACAAGTATCCCTATAATGTTAGCTTGCTGTTATCATCTTTGTTCTCTCATGAAGGCTTGCAGTTGCAAAGTACCAACACAGTTAGCTTTCTACATTTTCCAGACCTTTTTCAGTTAAGAAGGTATAGATGCTCAGCACTGAGGTAGGTATAAAAATAATCCTTAGAAAATGATCCCAAGCATACTGATTTTGATTAAAAGAACAAAATTGAATTTGTTCTTGTGCCTAACTCCCTTCTCTTCTCCCTGATGGTAAAAAGCTTTTCTGCTATTGTTAGCTAAAATCCAGTCTGTCTATTAGAAATGCTTTACAGGTGGAGAAGTAGTCCACTTTCACCCAAACTTCACCTTAACTTCAAGTTACTGCAGTGCATTTGTGTGTGTATGCATAGATACACATGCACTGTGTTTTATCTGTATTTCATAGTTACAGAACAAAACTTCAAATTTCCTGCTACTTCCCCAGTCTGAAAAAAAAAAAAAATTAGGATAAATCTTTTGGGTTAATTTCTGGCATGCTGAGCAACATGAACAGTTAAACATTTTCTTTCAATCTCTTGAAGCCCCTGAACATGTTCTCTGTTGATCTCTGTAAGCCATGAAATATATTTAGCCAGTCCATTTGAATCTTTCACTGTAGTTATAAGAAAGTGTGCTCTTAGCTTTGATTCGGGCTCACATCCTACACAGGCAAAAGAAATATTAGTTAGCTCACAAAACCAAAAAAACTTAAAAGGAAGTAACTTTTAAGTACTGTAATAAGCAGTCATCAAATGGAATGGACCTCTTGGTAATCACTAGTCAGAAAATTATAGATGCATTTCATTCAGCTGAGGGGTTGTCTCATGGAGCTGACAGGCCAAGGACACAAAAAATATCAAAATGTTATGGCACTGCAATTAAGTCATCTTTTTTCCCTCATTTCAGACCATTCCTTATTTCATTTGAATACATAGAAGTGCTGTCCTGTGAGAGCAGAGTCAGTGCTTCTGTAGGATTGTGCTGAGTGTTCTCATTATAGGGAAACTGCAGAAGATTTGTGGGGCAGATCTCTTGGTTTTCAAGTTCTGCTTTTTGAGTAAGGTGTAATTTCATGTTTTCATGAAAGCATCATGCAGTACCTTTGACAACTTAGGACTTTCAAGGTCATGTAGAACTGGAGGTGTTTTTAAATTGCTTTCTTTTATAGGACTTAAAAGATGGAGCTTTCTGAAGAACCATCCAGATGTGTGCCAAAGTTGGTTGCCTAATGGTTTTCAAAATGATTGCCTTTAGGGGCAGAATTTTTCATGCTTGGCTTCCCAATCAGAGTATGTGTTTATATGTTTGTTTTTCTCTGAATCTCCCTCAAGTTTGATGTGAAGCCCTAAGGATGCACCATGAAGCAACTACCTAGAAGTTGAGATTCCAAGTTTAGGGTTGTGAATTCTGCCTTAGTTCTGCTCCATTTTTATACTTGAAGCCTGGCTGTGTTGGTTCAGAACTTCATAATATAAAATCATCATACTGTGTTTATACCCATAGGTACATTTCTAAAATTACATAATTTTATGCTACGTACAATTCACAAACATTACAGATGGGAAAAGCTCGCTGTATCTTGCAGTTATATAAAGTACTATAATTCAAGCATAATGTGTTATGCAAAACATTGAAAAGCATGGGATGAAATGTTTGCTTATATTAGTGAACCTGACTGTTATATTATAATTTTGTTTTAGTATATAACAATGAAAAAGATGTCAAAGAATTCACAGGTGTTCATTTGAGATGGTAGAAAATGTTACGACAATAGTTTGACAGTTTTGAGCAATAGTGTATTACTGTAACTATAGGTGTTGTCATAACATTTATTCAGGGCTTCCTGAGATAGATGCTGACATCATGTGTTCCTATTCTTTTTTCCCCACCTTGCTTATATTTATTGTATGGAAACTTTGTAATCAGAAATATCTGTGGCACCTTTTTCTTGTACTTACTTTTTAAACATGAATTATACCTTCCATAGCCTAACTTGTCATGCAGTCTGACCTTTGAGTGTATTCTTAAGACTGAATTTGAGTTATCAGTTACCAAGGTAACACACTAGGGTTTCATCAGCTGCAGGATTATGATTTCTCTGCAGGATAAAGCAAGAAGAGGAGATGGGTTTTAAAGGAGAGGGTTTGGGTTTTTTTCAAATTCTTTTAATTAGGCTGGTTTCCTTTGCCTTTTATTTTACCATGGGAGTCAGAATATGAAAGCCTGTCCTACAGCATTAGAGGGACCAGTGAAATGTCGTAGTTTGTTCTCATGCTTGCACAGCCCTTGACAGATCTCCACGTTCAGCAGTGCTTCTGTTTTCCATCTGCTTCTGTTACCACACCTTCAGAACTATCATCCAGCCATTCCTCTGCTGCCTCTGTGTGAGTCGTCCCTAATTTGCTATATACAAAATCCACCATGTTATCTCAAACACTTCAAATTGGCAGTGTGATTGCACCTGGATTTTGCCCGAAGCAAATTACAGTCATAAAGTGTGTTGCTGGACAGATGAATTGGCCAATGGTAACCTTCAGCATAGGTAGCAAAGAGCACCTGGGGAAAGAGTGCCATATTTCCTAGCTGGAAGGAAGGAAAACAGCTGTTCATTGCCACATTGCTACAGGCATATGTGGGTTATTTTTTCTGGAATAATCTGATACCTGATGGAGATTCTGTAAGTCTTGCTGTCTTTCAGTGCCCTAGGGATAGGCACTCCATCTTTCAGTGCATCCCTCCCTGTTGCAGTGCTGGTAGAAATATGAAATAAAACTGTTCTGCTTTAGCATGCATCTTCAGAAGAAGAGCTTTTGCTGTAAGTTATTATTTAATCAGGAAGATGCAAAATTCTCCCTTGGTCTGTGTTCACCTGAGTAGCAGACATTTATTTTGAGGAACCAAACCACTTCTGAAATATTTTCTTTCCCTTCCTTTTCCTCACATTTTTCTTTCCTGTTCTCTTAAGCTTAGATTTGCCTCATCTCTACTATTGCACTTTATTTCTGTTCCCTCTCATTTTTGTATCATCCTTCTTTTTTTTGCTAGGGTCCTTAAATGGACTGTGTGTAGCCCAGCACATAAGACAAACTCTTCAGCAGTACTTTCTCTAAATAGTTCAGCTATTGACTAAAGCTTAAAAATGGGTAAGGGAAAGGAATACTATTTAACTGTATCAACCAACTATTTTTTTGAGCAACACTTAAGAATATTTGGTTGTACAACACTTCAAGAGCAAGTTTTATCCATTACTCCTATGTTTTGAGTAAATTAGATTTCTTAGTTTGTCTGTTACTGCCATCTCCTTCTTTCTCTGTTTCCCTAAGCTAAAGCTGCTGTGACACTTGTAAACTATCTAATCATACATATATATTTTCCCTATTAATCCATGTGGTAATATATAAAATCTCAGGTGATTACAACAGAGTAATAAATTCCCAATAATTCAAAATTGGTCTTCTGAACACTCAACTGTGCAAAATAGACTGCTGTTATATTAACTGCAGAGATACCTGGAAGACTTATGCAGGTTTTTGTGTTCCTATAAGAAATGCTGCAGAATTATGAGCATAAAACCTCATCCTTTCTCAAAGAGCTTATCCCTCATATCAGAGTTAAACTGAGCTCCAAGAGGTGAGTGGCAAGGTAAAGTAGGAAGCTGACCTTCTTATGGTGCAAGATTGAACACGTGAACGCTATTAAGTTGGTTTTTAAACCTTCCTTAAAAAAAATATATATATATATGCAGTGTGTTCTTATCCCAAGAAAGCCTCTGTGGGTTAATTATGTCATGCTGCTTGTTTTGCTTGCCTTTTTCATTAAGACATTCAAGTTTGTCTAATGTTCATTTTGTGATGTAAAGACAACAACTCATTTACATTGTTTGACCTCTGTTATTTCAGTCCTATATTTCAGACTATCTGTATGTTCAAGTAATAAGGGAAAAAGTGATTAACTACAGTAAAAAGTAAAGTTTTGAGTAGCTGCTGTTACCTACATTTCTAGGGCCCTCTGTTCCTTTAAGTGTACGACATTACTCTTTCTTCTGCTTTTAATTCTGTTTTTAGTTTTTAACTTCATACCATTTAGATTTTGAGGTGACTAGAAGCCATTTAAGATTTCCACTGATTTTTAGGTGGTGCAGACAGTGACAGAATTGGCTTTTTTCTCTGTTACCAGGGCAGAAGGAGATCGAACTGCTGTTCCAAACCTTTAGGGCTTTTCCTGTTTGGTTACCAGCACATTTTAATAAGCACTTCAAGGAGTCTGACTTGGAAAAGAGCAGAAGCTTGCTTTTTTGCTGGACTTTATGAAATTTAACATGCGTTTTGATGTATTGCAGCTTGAATATTAGCATGTAAAAATTAGTAGGTAGGTGCTTTGCAGGTCATTTGCCTGTGCAGGCATGTTGATTAAGTGAACGAGGGACTGGAGGGTGTTTTCCAGAAACCAAAGGGCAGATCCTGTCATAGACTGAACTTCTTCAATTCTCTGTTAGTGATGACAGTGGAGTATTTACTCAGTGCTTTTGTTCACATATTCTTTTATTTTTACACTAACTGCATAGTAGTGATACTACTACTTTTAATTTAGTCCTTCCATTTTCTATTTAATGTGTTTGGCTTTTATGTCTTGCTTTAGTTCCCTTTCCAAAGGCTGACTAGCATGATTTTTTAAATTGCCTTATTTTATCAGTAGGCTTTGACTTTTTTGTTTGGATGCTAAATATTCCTCACAGGTTAGGCTGCCCTTGCCATTAGAGCAACCTGCCAGTCATCCTGAAGTATCCTTGTTGCTTCTCTTGTTGCTCCTAATGTCTTTTTTTGGGCAAATGTTTACGCATTCCAATAATTCTTCAGTCTTTTTCAAATGATATTCTGCTGTGTTGAGGATGCAAATCTTGCCATTTTAACTTAAAAGAAATTTCGCACCCAAAGAGTCAAACCTGTAAATTCTTATATGTGTTAAACACAAAAGCAATAATCGTTACCATTTCTTTCCCTTAAGTGATTGTGCAAAGCTCTTTGTAGGGATAGAGGTCCTGGACAGTGGTTGACCCCTGCATCTTCTTTACAGCAGCAACTGATTCTGAGCTGACTGCCAGTTTTCTCATGAAGGAGGATGTGTAGGGCCACTTACATCTCTCCCAAACTCTTATGTATGTGTAAGCAGTGACTTGTAACCAAGCAGTATCCTCACATACCTACACTGCTCAGGCAAGATAGATCAGGATATTCTAAACCTGAATTTAGAACACTATTATAAAGCTCCCTTTACAAATAATATATCTTTATGAATTTCTTTAATATTCTATGCTTATCCTTTGCATACAAGAAAATTTTATTTTCCATATTCTACTGAATTTACTTGCAAGCCTCACAATACAGTGTTTTTTCTTGTTTCATAAACTTAACTTTCTAAGTGCTTCTCAATTTCAAGGAGCACTTAAAAGGTGCAGTCTTTGCTATAAGTAAGTGCTTCTGATGGATATTTTGAACTTTATGCGTAGTTTATAATTGATCCTTATATTCTTGCTGGAGTACTTGCAACAGGATATCCTGCGTAACAAGTGACATATGGCGATTTTAACTAAACCAAGATTGAGCAGCTATATAGACGTTTCCCTGGAGTTGTCTTTTCCAAGACCTCAGTCTGTGATGCACCTCGGATTCTGATCTTATCACATTAAATTTGCTTTAAAAGAAAAGGAAAGCATAAGAATTTATTAGTTCATTCATACTCTGTTTTCAAAAAACAGTCCCTCTTTTAGATTTGCTGACTAGCTCCACCTTCTGGCGACTGGCATCCTTATTAATTGTGAATAAGAATTTTCACTAAGCAAGAAGTAATGATTGTTCTGGATAACTTAATAACATGAGGATATGGACTAATATTACTTCCTTTTGGCAAGTACAAGTCTATTTATATTCTATAACAAAATAATTTATCTTTCCTTAGTTACTAGGATAAGTTTTCCTACAAACTTAACATTTTTATTGTTTTCTACAAAACAAAATACATATGTAAGTAAACCACTGCATTACTTGGGACATTAAATACTCAGTAGAGTTTATTTTAAATAAACAATATTTTTAATATATTTATCTTGAATGTCCTTTAATGAAAAAATGGCCTTGAGGATCCCAAATTTTGGATTTTCTTCTTGATATAACTAATACTGACAAAAATTACTTCTGTTAGTAAGTTAGTATTCCAGACATGTATTCACCCCCCAAAACTCCTTGTGTAAAAATATTTTGAAGCTGCTACATGGTGTGTGCAAAATAATTTGGAAAAGTGTAATAGTAGGTAGTTATCTGTTGTTTACTGCTAAGCCAAAAGGTTGTATGAAGTAGAATCAACTTAGATTTGTTCTGGATGCTGTATTATTCAATATTTTCATTACTGACTTGGCTTATGAAATATGAATGATGCTTATAAAATTTGCAGATGCTTAAAGCTGGGAGAGGTTTTAAGCACCACAGGAGCAGGATTAGAATGAAATCAAGATGGAATATTAGGATGCAGTTCAGTAAGGACAAGTACAAAGTTATGTTCCTAAAGAAGCAGAAATACTTGTTGCATATTGACAGGTTAAATGACAGGTCAGTAGAAACAGATCTAAATGTTATGTGACATGTGGCAGGTATGTGACCCTCTCTTTTATGAAGAAGCTTACCGGTAAAGCTCTTAGCCCTGTCCTCATCTGAAATTATAATAGCAGGTTCACAAACTGTGGCTAGTTCTAGAAATTCAGCTTTTTCTTTCTTGTCCTGTCTGTCAGTTGACTTGCAAGATCCTTGGCTGTGTGTGTATCCAGCTCTGCTTTCCCGTGAAAGTGGGAGAGATGTCTATTACCTCTACCCTCAAAGTGCCCAGGTATAATCTTTTCCATTATTCACTCAAGGCAGAAGCAGACAACAAACTCTATTCTTATCACACACACTGGTTTAGTATGCACTACAACTTTTCATTTCATTCTGCTGCAGTTGCTTTTCTTGTCATTTATTTATTGATTAATTTAATAAATTATTGTAATTTAGGACTAGAAAGGAGAGTTTAGATTTTCTGGTCTGTCTGGCCTGGCTTTGCAGTATGTCATGCCTTGTCTACTTATTTCTGAATTTGACTGCATCTCACAGGAGCCCTGAACCTTGGTGGTGCTTTTGCTTTTATTCCCTAGAATAAACATCTCCGCTAGTACTTGTCATTTTCTCCTCCTGAGGAGCTACTCAACCTTTTTCCTAGGCTTAAGGAGATTAAATCTTTGTAACTCTCCTCTGTAAACTCTCAATTTAGGGTATTTTTTTTTCAGCAGTCTGTTTAAAATCTGTACACCAGCCCCTGGCATACAGCGTATCAGTAATCTGTTTGTCGATGGCATGTATAAAATCACCTCTT
Organism: Apus apus; assembly: GCF_020740795.1. Taxonomy (NCBI): domain Eukaryota; kingdom Metazoa; phylum Chordata; class Aves; order Apodiformes; family Apodidae; genus Apus; species Apus apus. Next base: position 55,222,239 of record NC_067285.1, on the reverse strand, counting down.
TTTTTTCCTGGAGCCTAAACCTGGCTTAGGTTCTGTTCTATTCACAATGATTCTTAACTTCACAACTGCTGTTTTCCAGGGAACAGTTCTTCAATCTGTATTACTCACACTTAAATATGTATGACTGTGTTAAAACATGTTTTCTGACCACAAAGTCATCATTTGCACAGGAATCCAAGTTGTTCTCTGTGACTGCTCTTTCCTTGTTCCTCTTTACTGTGCTTTATTTTTTTGCGGTTTCTCTTGGCTTTCAAAGTTATCTCCAGCCTTTTGGCTACAGTGTTATTCATTTACATATATTTCTGTAAATATATCATAGCCAAATTTACAGGCAACTATGTCTTTCTGCCTAAGGAACTTCTTCACTACTAGTGAGTCTTTCATTGGCCTGGTTCAGAATGTTACCTGGAACAGAGGGCTGTTATCTTCCAGCTAATTACAATTTACATGGAACAGATTTTAATTCTAATTTATTCTTAATTACACTAATCTACAGAAAATGAGTCAGTGATGAACTGTATTCAGTTACGCCCCCTATTTTTATATAGATTCTTCTGGTGTGCTGATGTCTCTCTCACTTTAAACTGTAACAATGAAACTGAGCTGTAGATTCTGAAGGAGGTTGATTTTATTATGATGATGATGATTTGCTTAGTTTACAGGGTAGGTAAAACCACATGCAACTACAGGTCTGATTTTATTAAATCATGAATAATTCAGGAACAGCTTGGGTAACAGGGCAAGTTTGAGTAAGCTGTTATGATTTGCCTCCATTCCTAGTTGCCACTTCGTTTCTTTTGCAATATATGAAGGAGTCCCATTTTTCAAGCTTTTCACTAGCTTGCTTTGTCTGATATCTCTAGCATATATTCTGGCAGAGCAAAACATATTACAAATTAGTTCTAAATCTCTGCTGAATGTAGCTAAAAAAATGAGTTCAATATATCTAAATATTTAAAGAGACCAGTATAGAGAGGAGCTAAAAGGAAAAAGGAATGAGCCCTGAAGGTTAGTATTTTTCCAGCTTATGCATTAAACAGATAATATCCTTCCAGATATCCATTTGTTCTTCTGTTTTGCCTTCCAGCTCACACTTTTTCTTAAATATAGGCTCTTCTGCACTTTTTTGATGGTACTTCATTTGCTTAGATAGCAAGTTGGCAGTGCTGGAAAGGAGATCTTCATCTGCACTGTATTAATCTTATGTTAAATGAGTTTTCATATGTTATTCCTGCATGCTCTGTTTATGACACTTTATCGCAAGTTTTACACAGAAGTTAGGTCTGCTAAAAAGTCATTGTTTCAGGATATAGTTGTTTTCAGAGCAGGCATTTAGCTCCAGTTTTGGTGGTAAGCTGGGGTCCTCTAAGCTTATTCTCCAGTGGCGTTTGTTGTACCACAACAGTTAATGTAGAGCTAGAGGGTCATTTTCAAGTGTAAGATGACCTGTGCAGCCACTGCAGCTCTCTCTCCATTCTGAAAAGGATTTTTACTGCAAGTTTTCTGTTTTGGCACTGATGATGTCTCTTGTTCTAGGTGACTGGTATGACCAGCTTTATCCCCTGGTGATTACTCTGAAGGACTGCATGGGAGAGGTGGTGACCAGGGCGAAGCAATCGATGGCATTTGTTCTGCTCCAGGAACTTGCCTGTGGTTTGCCACAGTGTTTGATGCTGACCCTAAGAAGAGACATTGTCTTTAGTCAAGCAGTATGTTGTCTTGTGTCACTTATCTCCTACTGCTGCTATAATTAACCATACTGTTCATGCCAGTATTTGTGGGTTTTGTTGTTTTTCTTTTCTTTTCCCAATTTAACACAACTTTTTCATCTACTTTCCTTTACATCCACTTAAATATTTTATAATGTGATAGAGAGAAATGAATAGTAAATGGAAATCCATAGGAGCTGTATCACTGAGTCAGAGGAGTAGGTCTGCAATGGACTGGAAACAGTTACCTAATCTCCCTTTTGCACAAAGAAGCTATTTTTAGTCTTTCTAGAGTATATGCCAGTATCCTCACCCATAAATGAAGTTCTGAAGCCCTGAATATTCCTTGCTGCTATTCAAGCTAGGTATTTTTTTCTCCTGGTCACCTTGGAAATGAGGAACAGATTTGTTTTCGGTTTGTAGCAGTATTTTACGTGCTTGCAGACTATTAGCATGTCTCTCCTCAGACTTGTCTTCTCTTCATAAAGAAATGAAGTTCTTTTGATCTTCTCCTGTGGATCATGTTTTCCAGATAGATTTTTCTCTAAATGATTCATCTTATTTCTCCCTTAAGTTATGTGTTTTTCCTTAACATCATTAAAGTGTTACAGTGCAACTGCCAGGGAGATTCATTTGCATAAGGGCCTAACTGCTTTCAAATCTCTCATCCTTCACAACCTTATGTGTTCATAGCCTGCCAACAGAGATTCTGGTCTCACTTTTGTCAGTGTAAATAACACACAAGCCCACAAAACAAATGAAACTTATCTAATGTAAAATAAGGGAGTATTTCACTGCTTTATACACAACAATGCCTTAATAATGCATTAATATGAAATTTTATGCTTGTAGTCACTGAACAGAAATATCTGTGTTCTTTTCTCAGATGCCTAAATATTACTTCTGTGGTGTATAATGATAGCAAGCCCCATTTTACTGATGTTGTAACAGTACATATGTTAATTTCACTTTTTTTCATTGTTTTTTAGCTCGCTGGATTGGTCTGTGGGTTTATAATCAAATTGCACACAAGTTTACATGATCAAGGATTTTTGCAACAGCTTCATACTGTTGGATTGCTTGTGCAATATGAAGGACTCCTTAGTACTTATAGTAAGTATTGTCCTTGCACAAAGTTCTTTATACATCCAGACCAGAAGTTTACCGAGGAGATTCTTATTTTAACCTCAGTTCTGCTTCCAGGAATTTGGCTTATTGAATCAACAAATATGATCCTTAGGAGACAGTAGGCTTCCATGTAGTGGCACAGTTGAATTCATTGATACTGTGCTCTCAGTTCTGCATCAACAATTACTCATTTATTCTCAGTTTCTCTAAGAACACTAGTTGCTAATTATTCCTTGCAGAGTGCTGAACTATATTGTCTTAAATGCAGGAGACTCCTTCCTCAGTACAGCTAGTGGAACTTGTGGTTTTAATAAAAACTTGTCTCCATTTATATAGCCATCTGGCCTGATCCAAAATAGCAGGCTTATAAAGTTAACCCAAGCAGCAGATTTAAGCAGTTACTGATTCTATTTGCCTCTGCCCTGACCACGCTGGTATTAGTGATGTGAAGATAGCTTGAAAACTGTTTAATTATTAGCTTGTTACTGATGCCATCATTTTATAGGTATTAAAAAGGACATTTGAAGGGAGAAACTGCCATGTTTCAGAAGGCTTTCAACTGAATGTATTGGAATCCTTCCCCAAATTAGAGATTTTGCCCTATGTCAAGGGATTTGGCATTTGTGCAGCTCTTTAATGCACAGGCAATTGCAGTTCCTCACTTGGAGGTTGCTCTCAGGCTCCCTTTTGCATGATACTCATTGTTATTCTCAAAACCTTTGTCCCTCCATCAGTGGTACAGTCTTTAAAACGACTTTCAGACTAGACAAAAACGGCTTTTCTGAGGTTATTCTATGCACATATAAAGCAGGCTGATTTTTAGGGGTGTTTGATACTCATAGTTATCATTGAGGCCACAGAGAATTGTCAGCAGTTCTAAAAATCAGTCTGCTTTTTTGTAAGTTACTTTATATGTGGATTTAGGACTGTGATTTTTAGATGCACAGGCTGGAAAATGAAGTCCTTGTATTGCTTTACTATAGCCTGTTCAGTGGCTGATCTGGCTACTCTGTTAATAACCCCTGTGATCTTTCCATAAAGGTGAAGAAGCAGGGATGCTAGAAGACATGGCTGTGGGAATTTCAGATTTGCAGAAAGTAATGTTTAAAGTAATTGAAGCCAAATCAGAAGATTTTTTGCCTATTATCACTGGAAGGCGGTAAGAACTTTGTCTCCTAAAGCCTATGGCATGTAGTCTTAATCTGTAGCACAAGAAAACCCAGATAATGTTTTTCTTGTTGCTGTTTCTATGATATGGAAAGCACAATAGTCTCCGTTTTCATGAGGTGAATGGAAAGGTAGTGAAGTAGTAGGGATTTGTAAAGCCAGTAGTAATATGGACTCTGGGTTACTTTGCTGATGAAAAGCAGAAAGTTCCAATTATTTATAGAAATTAAAACAATGTCTGGGTATTGCAGGGTTTCTCTTGCATTTTTTTATGTATAGATACTGAATCAAATAAGAGTGACAAGGTTGATGTTTACAAGAGTGGCCTCTAACTGAAGAAACCTTGGTTTTGAGGTGTCTAAGGCTTGTATTTCAGTGTATTTTTCAGTTGGGCCTTGGTTGTCTTAAGATAGAAATGGAAAAACTCAGATGCTGAAACTTAGAGGTTACTCTTAAAAAATGAAGCATATCTTAATTGCTGAAGATCACACAGGACATATGGAACCTCAGAAATCCTTACACCAAGTCACTAATATGTTATGCATCACACACAAACACTGCTGAATGGCAGGACAAAAACTGAAATATTTCATTAATTGTGGCTATAAGAGAGTTAACAAGATCATTACACAGGAGGAGTGGGGTTTTCATCTTCATTATTATTCTAATCTGAAGTTCCAAATGTTTTTACTTTTGCAGAAATCACTTCCTTAATAGTATCATTATTCTCAAGATGACTGTAAATTAAATTCAGCTAAAAGCAGCAACTTTTCTATGAGATATGCTTCCTCTGAAGGGGGCTTTCACTACTGATTTACTTAATTATTCTGGATGATTCACTCTTGTCCTGTGGGCCTTCCAAGAAAGGATTGAAATAAATAGTAGGAAGGCCAGAGTAGGGTAGGCAACACATTGGGAATAATTAAGAATAATTGTGATGTGTAGATAAAACAGAAGAAATACATCCTTTGTAAATCACAGCAGTCAAAAATCTTGAAAAATCCAGCAGCTACACTCACTGGCTTGCTGCCATTACTGTGGTACACTGACAGTCACACTAGGAGGTCCTGGGTTTGAAAGAGAATCGAGCTGCCTCAGGCGTTCTGTCTTGGTGGAATGGGAGAAGAGTTACTGCTTATGATTGCTGTACTGTACTTACTGGCAGGTATTCACTGGATGGAATTGGTATCAGACCAAAAAAAAAGAAAAAAATCTTTAAGCTTATGTGGAGGAGCCCCATTCCTATTAGAGCTGTGATGAGACAGCTTCTATCCGATAGCATTAGAAATCTACCATCGAAAGAAGACAGATGAAAACCTAGTTATTTTCCAATTAAGGTTTAAAAACCCCACAATTTTTAGATCATTTTGGTTGTTACACAGTGTGGCTTGATCAAATGAGACTGGAGGGCTGTATAAGTGGAAGACAGTCTTAAGTGCTTCCCTAGCAAAACAATTATAAGTGAATACTCTGCAAGATAAGAATTTGTAGCTTAGTTTTCTGAGATTGTGTACACAAACAAATTGATCCATTGACTGGCTGATCCTCACCATCCAGGTGAAGTGAAGTTCTGTTCAGGCACTCAGGTGATTTTATTACAGACAAAAGTAGTTAACACTTTTATAAAGTTCTGTGATAGAATGTATGGTGCACGTGAACTTTGAGGCATCACAGGGTTTGATACCGTGTTTTCAACAAAACATTTCCAGCCACATGAAAGAGAGCTAAGAAGTTGTCACTTAAGTGAAAGAAAAGCTATGATTCAGTGACTGACGGTGTGTGCAATTTTTTCTTTTCCAAAGGTGCTTGTAAGTTATTTGGTTTGTGTTTATTGCAATAAACTAAGAGTATGTGATTTAAGCCAGCTGGAAGTAGCTGCAGGGTCCATGGCCTGCAGCTGCATGGGGGTAATTTTTGAAGCCTTCTGACAGGGCTATAATTGTTTGGCTATAATGCAATGATAACAAATACTAGAGAATAAGGCAAAGAAAGTAAAATAAAAATATATTCTTGAGCAGTCCTATTTTAGTGAAATAATATACATGTAATTATTTACTACCTACATTTATGGTTAATTCTGAAAGTCATGATGATTTACTATTTACTCTCTTAAACATACTGGATTTCTCCACTCTGTTTTCCTGAGAGGTCGTGAAATATTTAAAATTACATACTGATTTTTCCTTCCCATTGGAAAATGTAGTTGCCACCTTATCCACCTTATGCCAAAATGACCTTCTGTCTCTGCACTGAGTCTAGCCATAAAAGAGAGAAAGCACATGGCAAGTGTCACGAGCCGATGCCACAGAGGCTGTCAGGATGCGTTTGCAGGAAAATGTACTGCTATAATTACTGTTTCTTGTGTAGGTAGAAGTATAGGACCTGTAAGATTTTTTGGTAAATTAACGTCAAACGAGTCCTCCAGGTCTTAGTATTTTGAAGTCTTTTCTTCCTCCCCCCTGCCCTGACTTCAGTACAATTCCTGGACTTCCTGGACAGCTCTGTCACAGCTTTACAGCCTTTTCCTTACATGATCAGAGTGGGTTGTTTTCATTGTGCAATTGGTTACAGATTCTTAAAAATTACCAGGGATTATCTCTGAGACTTCAAAAAATGTTTAGAAAAGGAAAGAAAAACAGAACAGGGGGAGGCTCTCAAATGGTACTGATGTTAATTTATCATGTCTAAAGTTCAACATTTGTCAATGTTCTTTCACACACTGAGAGATTTGTAGTGATTTGGTGGTATTTTTGTTTAATAGTTTGAATTTGGCTAAATAAACATTTCTTCTCAACCTTGTGAAAGCATTCCATCACCAGAAAATGTTCTGGTAGCACTTGGCAGCAGCTGGATCTGCTCATGTGCAGGCTAAGAACGGATGCTGCTATTCAAAACATTATTTGTACAGATTTCTTTACTGTCATCCTTGCTAATTCTTTATTTCCTTTACATGGGTGAATGAATTAAAACTCCAACCAAATAGACTTATCTGGGGAGTAAATCTATTTCTTCCACCCCACACCCCCCCCCTCCAACATATATCCTCCATTCAAAACTGATAACCCTCCTCAGTAGGGAGTTATCTGGCATTTGCTCAAAGATTACACACTAGTTGTAGCCTGAAACAAAGCATATGCTATTGCCCTAGGTGAATGTAATTGCATTTCAGTCACAAGTCTGTACTAGATCCATTTTAATTTGTTCTCAGATATATGGGCAGGATGGAGGTTCAAACATGACCACTAGCTCTTCTAAGCTGAAGCTGCTTGTCCAAACACCTGCTCTGATATAGTGCCACTCATTCCTCCAGCTTGCCAGGGTGTCAGAGCTACTACAGAAACTGCCCTCTTTCTTCAAGATTTTTTGCCTTTTCTGCCCCAAATTCTACACATGGGTAATCCAGATTGCATTTTAATTATTTATCAAGGACATGATTGATTAAGATAAGACTTGGAGGGACTTGATGATAAATTATTTGAATAGGTACAAATAGATTTTCATCTTAATTTTACCTGCAAAAGTTGTGTGCCTTCCTAGGCCTCATTTCTGCAGGTAGGATATAGATCCTTCTTCCCTCCTGTTGCTGTAATACTCCTCCTTCTTGGTGGTGTACCAGATGTGCTATGCAGAAGAGAAAATTTCAGACTTCATTATCAGTTGGCCCTTCTTGAGTGTTTCAAATGCCAAATCCTGGAGACAAATGGATTTCCTTTTAGTTTATTAGATTATTAAATTATTTTTATTTAGTTTATTATAGCTATTCATTTTCATTTATATTTTTTTATTAGAAAGTTCGCTCTAGGAGTAATAATTTAAAAAGCTAAGAAAAACTAAGTTAACAGCATGCCATTGTTTCTGTTGTGGGATCAGGCATCAGTCTTCAGAGGTCAATTTCAACTTGAGGGTTTCACATGAGCAGAATTTGGACAGACAGCCAAATAACATATTTTTCATCAAGTCTGACCAATCAAAGATAAAACCAGAACTGCTGTATATCATCTCTCTTCTCCTGAAATAGGATTCATGTTTGTGTAATGAGCCTTCAGTTATGATCTTCACAGAGTCAATGTTTTTTTTGGTTGTGCTTTCTATCCCCAGGGAGAAAATCCAGCCACTGAAGAAAATGGGAATTTTGCTTTGAGTGAAAGGTTTTTGCTTAAATTGCACTTAGAGTGGTTTTTGGAAGGAAGTAGTTTTTGTAACTCCGCAAGATGCATTTCAAGAGTTGAGGTGTTCTCACTGAGAGTTTGGTAGCAGAAGACTTTTTTACTGCTTTCATCTTTAGTCCTATTTTCACTTCAGTAATTAAGGCAGTCCCAAGAATGTGTAGTTCTATATACCTGCCTTTTTCCAGGTAGCTTGATTATACTCTTAAAACAAGCAAGCTGAGTTGTCACATTTTATGATTCAATACAGTTAAGGAGAAAAGGACCTGATTTATAAGTCTGCATGTTCCGTATAATTTAGGAAGGTTATAATTTCAGACAAATCAGTCAATATTCCCATCCTTACTCTTCTTTTTAATTTTTGGTAGTGAACATTACATTATAGAGGTCCAGCTTCCAGCAAAAATGTTTGAGTTGCTGCCACAAGAGATTAAAGAAGGAAAGCTACTTCGCATGTATCCGGTACTCTTTAATGTTGGAATCAATGAACAGCAAACACTTGCAGAGAGGTAAGGAAAAGCTATGTTTCAATTTCTTTCCAAGTATGCTGTGCTAATACAGAGTATCTCTCATGATTAAAAAGAAACCTTTTCTGTTACTCTTGGACCATCTTATGTTCGCTTGGTGTGTATCTTAAGAAGTATTAAGGGAAATAAGCACAAGCTATGAAGCGATGTAAAATAATGAAAAAGTCAAGTGAAGATATGACCATATGCAGGACTTTATTTCAGACAGTGAACACCAAGTTTCCTTTGGATACGATATAAAATGAATTTCTGTTTCATGGAAGTAGACGTTTGTTTGTATACAGTACTTTGGCCTTCTCAAACATGACTGAATATTGGAAATTCTTACTATCTTAAAGGTGAGATTGAACATACTGGACAAATAATAAGCTAGCAGGAGATAATTTTTCTCATCTAGTTAGGGCTTTTTTCCAGGGTTGCAGAGTGGTAGTTCACTATAGGGAATGCATCAGTAATATGTTTGTAGAAACATGAAGGCTGGTGTTAAAGTTCTGATGCGTTAATATTACTCCTCTGAAAAGATTGCTGGCAACTAACTGATTAGTACAATACTAGTCAAAGGTTCACCAACCTATTCCCTTCCATGTGAATGGTATCTGTTGGTCATGTTAAATTATCAAATTTGTGCAATCCTAAAACTGCAAGGTAGACATCAACAATGAGACAGATACTTTTTTTTTTTTCTGATTTTATTAAATGAGCATCCAAGAGACATAACTCATATCGTTAGGTAGCATTCACTGAAGACTCCAAACCCAAAGTGTAGCTGGGGAAATAGAGGGAGACAGTGAAAAACTGTTAACTTGGACAACATGCAAGAAGTTGAGCACGACAGAAGTTTCAGCTCCTCTTCTTTGTAGACAGCAGAGTAAAAGCAGTCTTTACAGAGCACTTGAAAAAAATGCTATCAGATAGTTTTTGTGGATATTTATGGAAGACTTCTACAAGTTGTGAGTGGTGACTTGTGAGAAAATTAAGGTAGAAAATTGAATTAGGAGTCGGAGGCTGAATCGGAAGACAGTACAACCTGGCATTTTACAAGTGAAAGAGTTGAGTAGTTGGTTAGAGAACTTGAACCATTCTTGAAAACAAAAATAGCTTACTCTTGATGCCAAAAGGAAGGGGAAAAGGGATGCTTTGAGAGAAGTGATACAGCCAAAGTGATAGCATACAAAACCAACAAAATCAGTCATGATATGAAGTTCACCTAGGTCAAGTGCAAGGTCCTGCACCTGAGTTGGGGCAATCCCAAGCACAGATGCAGGCTGGGTGGAGAATGGATCGAAAACAGTCTGGAGGAGGAGGATTTTGGAGTGATGGTGGACGGGAAGCTCACCATGAGCCAACAATGTGTGTTTCCAGCCCAGAAAGCCAACCATGTCCTGGACTGCATCAAAAGAAGTGTGGTCAGCTGGTCAAGGGAGGTGATTCTCCCCCTTTACTCGGCTCTTGTGAGACCCCACATGGAGTACTGTGTCCACTTCTGGAGCCTGCAACATAAGAAGAACATGGAGCTCATGGAAAGTCCAGAGAATGGCCACAAAGATGATCCAAGGGCTGGAGCCTCAGCACAGGCTGAGAGAATTGGGACTGTTTAGCCTGGAGAAGAGAAGGCTCCAGGGGGAACCTTATGGTGGCCTTCCAGTACCTGAAGGACCTAGAGGAAAGATGGTTTTGATCCATGCATAGTTGAGACTGTGTTTGTTTTCAAAGAAATATTCCCATGTGACAGTGCAACACTGGCTATTGAGGAAGAAGACGAGTCTTTTCTCTCCTTGGCCCATTTAAATATTTGATTCCCCTCTGCATGATGTAGCAGTATGTTTAGTGTCATCTGATTTGTGTCCCTCTTTGTCACCTGAATTTCTCACTTAACCTGCCCATGTCTCTCTTTCTGTATCCCTCCATTTCCTTCATTATCTTCCTTTTTCTCATTTCAAGGGTATTCTGAAGATGAGTTGCAAAAACTTGACTCTAACTACCTAAGGGACATTTCTTTCTTTACATTTATTCATATCTCTCATAGTAGAGGTACTAATAGAGAGGAGGGGTTTTTGTAGCCTGTGTGCAGCTAGGCAGTTGTAGAAATTTTGGTCTTGTGGAGAAATATATTTGCCCATTGCATGACACCATATAGCTACAGTCAATTAATGGATAAGCATAAGGACATCTTGATGTTGTATGTGTTTCCTATGAGGTGCAGGATAATGAGAATTTGGGTGATGTGTTCTAGGCAGACTGGATTGCTGCAAGAAACCTCAGAACATACTACTGACCCAGGTGCAGCACTGCAGAGTGACTGATGGGACCTGTGTGCTGCAGCAAGCTTAAATGCAGACAGCTGAAATGACCTAGCCTGTGGTTTTCAGCTCTGGGAAGCTTAATGGTGAAATCACTGCTCAACAGCAGAGAAATGGTCCTCTTGTTACTTTCAGATAAAAGAAATTGAGATAACTAACAGCTCAGCAGCAGTGTAAGGCAAAAAAGGATCAGAGAAGTAATCAATTTGACTATTTATAGCAAATATTCTCAGATCAGAGCAGAAGTTTGTTCTTCAGAAGTTTTTCCACCTGACACTTGTATCGCTTCTTCTTGTGTGGCTTCAGTATTGTCCAGCTCTGGTAAAAATTAATATACCTCAGCAACAGCAGCAGTAAGAAATGCTGGAGTTAGTGTTCTCTGCCTTTGGTGCCATTTGAAAATCCCACAAAAAGACCTTACATTTATTCAGGCTTTGTGACGTTGGAAAAAGAACATGTGCTTTATTGAATGTCTATCTGCAAATGGGTTACTTTTTTTAAAAGGTTTTGGAAGAATTGTCCGTGAGTTATGGCCTTTTCCACAAATATTAGTTCTAAAGTACATGAAAGATTAGCTACTGTACGTTTGACAAAATCTAGTAAATTCAACAATAGAAAAAAAATATCAGTCTTTTTTTTGTGCAAAAAAAAAATTCTGAAGGACAATTTAGTTTTGTTTGGGATTTTTAGTCATAATTTTATTGTGCTTTTTTATAGGTTTGGAGATACCACTTTGCAAGAAAGCATTAACCAGGAAAACTTGGAACTTCTAAAAGAGTATTACAAACGCTTTATGGAAAAAATGCCTTCTGATTGTGAGTAAGAAAATAATGCAATATCCAAATTGCTTGAAAAGGTTTGATAGATTAGAAGAAAGTCATGTTAGCACACTAGTAGTATTCAGCTTTTAGATGTGGGCCTCAGTCCCACAACCTGTTCCATAAAGTTAGACAGTTTGTGCCTGTACACAGCCTTGCTGGAGTCAGTGGTGATTGCAGGCCCAAGGCCATGGCAGAAACCACGGGGAGAGTGAAACAGAATTATGAACAAAATAGCTCTTTTAAATTATTAATATAATATTATTTTTAATGTTTCAAGTAGAAGACAGTCTATACCTACTACATTTGTACAGAAATACTGAGTGGGAATTTTCATCAGTTTCAGTCATTCCCTCCATTCTTGTTCTGAATATGCATTGAGGTATGGCAAACCACTGAGAAATCTGCAAATGCAAATGCAAGCAATGAGCCACATCATAATGTCACTGATGGCATGATTCCAATAGAACAGACCCTATATACCAATTTTATAGAAATTTGGTATCATAAACGTTAGTATTCTGTTACTTTGATTGTTGAAAGCAAACACTGAAAAGAGCATTTGTATTAATCTAATCATATTAAAGTAGTCTTAATGCCTAAACTATATTCCCAAGTGTTGCAGCTTTTACAACCTGATTTTAAATACCTTGGATTTAGATGTCTGCTCTTACCCCTTGGGTAAGTGTGGGGGGTGATGGGGGTCAATCTTTTGAATCTAAAGATCTCTCAACCTACAGGGCATGTGTGTACCTCCTCAGGGTCAATACTGCTGGTTAAAATCCCATGCAAAGTCTCTGTTCTCTTAAAGAACACAGTCATGATCAGTTTTGCAGTTTGCCCATTACATGTATGTACTTATAGTTGCATCCAGTGTGTCACTGTGTATATGTACATGCTTATATTTTATATCAGAATGATTTTCATTTGTTAATAATCTAGACAGATGTGAAAGCTCCATTCCTAAAGGGCGGGTGGTATGCCTATCCATCCACATCTCTTGTATTTCTAGGATTTCTACAGAGAAACTCATACAGTAAGTTACTAATTAATTTAGGGGAATCCTGCCTAGAAAGCATCCTGAAAAACTAACCTCATCTGGGGTTATGTCTAGGGGAGATCTGCTACCTCATGAATGGATCTGATTACATAAAAGCAAAAATTTGCATGCAGCTAGTATTGGCTGCTTTCCATCAACAGAAACTAACCTTGTGCTGTCTTTCTACAAAAGGATTACTAGGGAGCCACAGTCTTCCTGGACTTCTTCCAGACTGTGTAGGCTTTTGAGAATTATGCTTAATTCATCATGTCTTTTCTGGTTATTATTACCTTCTTGCTTTGTCTCTACCTTTAGGATCTGAGTCTGTTTTTTGCCTAAATTTTTACAGGACACAAAACACCTTCTGGTTTTATTGCCCTTCCCAGTAGCTCCCTGCAATCATACAGCATCATTCATTTGATTTGGAGGAATGTGCCTTTTGAACCAACTTCCTGAAAAAAAAGTGAAGCCCTCCAAGTTGTTCAGCTTACAGGGGCCTTAAATTACTCCCCTGTTCCCACACCTCTGTGCTCAGGTTCTTGGGAAAATAAACCATCCAAGTAGGCAGCAGCCCTGGTGGTGTAGCCAAGTGAGATCCGTTCAAGTATTGATAATATTGTCACACCTTTCCAGATGGTTTCCTGTAGTGCCAAATCTATGCTCCAGGATCCAGTTCACAAAGCTGTAAGTTACAAATGGTGCTCATAAAACCAGACAGAATTTGAGGACTCACAGTCCTCTTGGCCAGGCTCCTGCTTCCATCAATTTTAGGCCACCTCACTTGCCTGCTGCTTCATTCATATGTTCCCTTTCAAAGAATTCAGTTTTCTACTCTCTCAAAGGTATTGACACCTTTATTAGTTTTTATCTCATCTCTGTAATTCCCATTGCCAATATTCTACCTTTTGCTCTATTCCCAATGATTGTCTTCAGCTGCATGTAACTGACTTTCTATCTTTTAGATGGAGATGCACTCTGTCACTCACCTGTTTCTTAATCTCTGTAATTATCTAATAGGAATCTCTGAAAATAGTCAATAACAATGCACTTTTAGAAAGATTTCTACCCAAAATGCCAAGAAGATGTAATTCTGGTTTAGGCACTACAATTCTGCTGCTTTAATAGAAGAGGAAATGATAGCAAGTGTATAAAAACATCTGGTTGTTGTTTAGTAGTACATAATAAATTGAAAAGAACAGCTTAGAGCTCAATTTAAACAGCTGAATGGATAAAATCAGAGAAACCTATATCTCGAATGATACTTGATGATACTGGTTTGATACCTACCACCCACAGCAACATCAGTGTTGTAAATGTCCCGTGTGAGAAGAGGGGGAAAATGCATGGCTTAGAAATCCTGCAAGCAAAGATTTTCTTCCATCATAATGCCTGTAGCAGTACCTGCATTTTTCAGCATAAAGACTATGAGTCTGTTTTATACTTCTGGGCTTCTCCCTCTTATTAACTATGAGAATGATTTGATGGTTTAATGCAGCTTTGTGACACAATGAATTTAAGCAATCTATCCTGTCCAGGCAGGATGCAGCTCATTTGGCATTATTAGATGTTAGGAGAATCTTCCTTTACCTCTGATGCATATTCTGAATTGAACCAAAGGAAAACTGCTTTGAAGCAATAAAATGTTTACCTAGTGTTACATTCTCATAATTTGGAAGCATCTTTTTAGAGTGCTCATTGTATGTAATGTGTTTTAAGGAAACAGATGCAGGGTAAGTTAATAGTCTAGCAGGTTGTGCTGTATTTTTATATGCTCTGCTAATTGTGATAGGAAATTATAATACTCAGATAAAACATTAAGCTAATTAAAAACTAGTTTGTGCTTTTTTGTGCATTTTCTTTCTTTTTCACAGCACAGTAAGGGTAAGGCAACTTAGACAGTTTAAGAATAGTTCTTTTTTAGTATGTTTAAATTACTTCTTACTATGAATTATGAATAAGGGAAAACACAGAATTCATTGGAGACAAAAGCTAAAAGCCTGTTGATAAGAGGGATCATTCCAGCTGTGATCAGGTTAGGAGAATGGATTTTGTCCTGCATTAGTAGTTGCCTTATTTTTACTCTGAGTTGAATGTAAATCTTAGGTTTTGCATTTGGGGCTTGTTTTTTTTTGTGTGTGTAGTTTTTTTGTTTGTTTGTTTTTTTCCCCCACTGGATGAAGCATGCTACTTTTTGTTGTTGTTGTTGAAAAAAGATCAGTTTATCAATTTGGTTTAATTTTATTTCAACCAGTTCTCAGGTTTTCTTTGGTGATAACTACTACATTTCTTTTTGCTTCACTATGATAATAAGAAATAATTTTAAAAAACAGATTTTGGTTGTTTTTAACTATTTTCGAAACTAATGAAGACAAAGGTAGTATTTGAACAGAACCCTTCTGTATATACACTAAAAACCAGAAGAGGAAATTAAATTGCCTAGTCTTACTTGAATTCCCTCTAGACATCTACACTTAAACTTCAACTCGGATGTCATACCCAGGACATGTAGGGAAAATTTTGGATTCTAAGCAAGCCTGAAATTTTTTTGTATTTCAAAATTAAAGTCCTCTTTAATTTCAGACTGAGAAATACCCTTTATTAGATTTTTTGTGATTTATTTAGTGCTTTTTAACCCTCATGTTATATTAGGAACTAAAGCATAATTCTAAAACAAATCAGTTGTTCCATTTTGGAAATAAGAGCAAATTATTTTAAGTTAAAAAATAAAAACCATCTCATCCCAGGCAGGTTATTAATACACTCTCATTTCTCTACTCATTTCTATTAAATGTCTGTAATAGTTGATGAATATAACTAGAGCAGAGATTTGAATGTTTTCACCATCCATTTAGAAGGTAAAAGTTGAAGACACTTTCATTTTCCATAGTAAAGATCTTAAGGAGGACAACCCAATACTTATAAAGAAATAAGGTTTACTTACTCCCTAATATTTAGCTGGTGCTTTTCAACCGGTGTTCCAAAATAAGACTGGGAATAACTGACCTGTTCTTTAATATGGGCATTCTTTAGTCATCACAGCCCTATCATCAGCCTTATGATCATGAGCAACCTTATAATCCTTTTTTTCCAGGTCTGCCACAGTTTCAAGAACAAAATGATTTAAAGGGATTGCTAGAAAATCTCCATCAGAACATACAGGCCAAAAAGAGAAAGAATGTAGAAATCATGTGGCTGGCTGCAATGGTGAGCTCTCTTGTTTCAATATGTTGGCATGATTAATTAATTTTCACGTGTCTGCATTGTAAGTGCAATGGATTTTAAGGATGCAATTGGAAACATCTATTACTGAAGTAGGTAGATGTGCTGAAATGGCTTTCTTAACAATTTCTGTTACGACGGTCTCTCTTCTTCCTACACTTAAATTACAGATATTTTCTTTTCTTAATTTCTTAACTGGTAGAACTGGCTAGAATTCAAAGCAAGAGATGGTCTTGGTCACTTTGTTCTCCCCTATATCCTCCAGGCCCTTTTCTGCAGAACTTCTCCTAGCCAGGCAGTCTGCGGCCTATGCAGCTGCTTGGGTTTGGTTTTTTTTTTATCACAGATACAGGATTTTTTATGTATCTCAGTGAGTGGTTTAACAGGGTAAAAGAGGTTTACTTTTTGTTTGGGGCATGTTTGTGTTTTTTTTTTTAACTGAACCTGTTTTTAAGCAGAGCTATCCTTTCATGCCCAGTATGGGCAGAGTTGATTCCTTGGATTATCACCCATAGATGTAAATATATCACCTTATATGAGAGAGACAATACAGTATTCAGCTACAATATCTATTTTTTTTGTTGTTGTTTAAAATCATAACCATTCTTTGATAATGTAAACTTTGGTTATTCAAAATATCTTACTTTTATTACTTAGTGTCTGTAAGCCTTGAGGTACGATACAGAGCATGACTACTTGCTTTGGCTTTTTTTTAACATTGCTGCACTCGCCTTTTGATTTTCTATAATCGAGGAAGTAATGTTTTATAAATAAGTGTTTAATTTTATCAATACAACTTCTAGTCAATCACATTTTATGATTTTTTTTAACCAGTGTCACAGCCACTCCGAGGGCACTGATAGTAATACAAAATAAGCTAGATATGCAAAGGGTGAATGTTCAGACACAAGGAGATCACAAAGAAAAGTATTAAACAATGGATAATACTTTGCTTTATTCACATAATTCCTTTTTGTCTCTCAATTCAGTGGTTTTTATGCATGCATATTAAGAAAAAGTCCCAAAACAATCCTTATACCTTTATAAAGAGCTCAGGTTTTTCAGGAGTGTGATATTCAACCAGGTAATTATCTTAGATTTAGAAGTGCCCTTGGTGTGTTAGCCCATTTATACAAACAGAAGCTTGAGTATTTGGTGCCTGCTGAAACTGAAGCATTTTTCACTACACCAGGAACAAGACAGTATTAACTATGCCTTGTATTAAAAACATTTTGCCTTGTGATTAATAAATATTATTGCCATATAAATCTGTTGTAAGTAAAAAAAGAAGCTTTTCTTGCAGTACCGGTTCTGCGATTAGTATGAAAAATTGCTTTATAAAGAAGTAAAATACAAGTCAGTACAGGATAGTGTAAAGAATATATAGAATTTACGTAATCTTTGGATACAGAAAGTTGTGTACTACCATCTAGTCATAATTTCATGGTTAAACTTCTTTGGACTTACAAACTATTTCAGATTTTTCTTTCAATGTATTCTGTTTCTCTTTATGTTACCTTCTATAAGGTAATTGTAACATTCTGAAATAAGTATTTCTGGACCCACTGATCTCCACCCCATTACACTATGTTGCATTTATTGGAAAGGCATGATGCCAGCTGCAAGGATATCACTTTGATATTGCAGTAGGTTGTACGAGATTCAACATGGCTATGCATATGTATCTGCACCTGCATGTAATCCCTGTTGTAATGGGACTGTGAGAATATATCTGCATTGTAAAAGTACAATTGATATCACAAAAATTTATTCTAAATATAATGGGACAGAAATTAAAATGTTATATATTTTTATTTCCTAAGCTTCATACTTCATCTTCTGTCCTATAGCAGGAGAAATAATCAGAGTATGAAATTATCCTTGTTTAAGTCTTCATGAGCTTTTATGCTTTTGTCATCCCCTCTTTAAACTTAATCACAATCCTCATAATTTAAATCTCTGTTTACAAGGGAGACTTTCTAAAGCTCTAATAAGTTTTAAGTCTATTTCTCCTCCTCCTACATGTTCAGTGTATTTGGGGAAGATGTAAGCAAAATTGTGGATAAAAGTCAGGCTGGACTCTATAATCTGTGTGTTTGGATATAATGATATTACCATATATTTGATATTGTCCCTTCTTAGATTTCTAGGGGATCAGATAATTTTGTTTGCCTGTTTTGATTATTTAGGAGTTTTGATTATTCAGGAAATTGAATGCAATAGCTTGGTAAGCTGTAGTACATCTAGACATTTCAGTGACTTGTTTTTTTTGGGGATTTTTGTTGGTGTTTTTGGTTAGGGGTTTTTTGTTGTTTTTTTTTTGGTTGGTTGGGTTTTTTTGTTGGGTCCACCATCGGTTTCTTGCTTCACTCTGGGGCATGTTGAGGTCAGCAGGAGATAGACTTGATTACAACTGCTGTGCTAGACTGTGTTCAGTTGTCTCCAAAAATCAATCACGACTCCTTTTTCCTTAGTGGGCAGGTTATTTGTAGGCTTGTCCTGCTAATAAAAGCCCTGAGGATTTGCTTTTAAAATGTGTCATTTGGACAAATTGGAAGTGGGCTACAGATCCATAGCTATAATCCTTTGGTGTTACTTTTGTAGAGAGTTAATCCTGCAAATCTATAAACAAAACATAAAATTACTGTTCTTTTCAGCATAACGTTTTCATGTTTTATGGCAGTGTGTCAGGCCAGCAGGAGCACAATCCTTAGAATATGAAAATCCCCAAGGCAGCACTAGTAACTGATTTAACTCCAAAACACACATCAGCAGCCATGTAGTTCAGTTGGAGTTACTACCATTTAATAGCTATTTTCTTCTTGAGAAATACAGTGGTTCTTTGTATTTATTGTCCAGGACTGCAAAATTGTGGGAGTTTCACCGTCTGTCTGGTATGTAGAGAACATAAGGTGTGAAAAGGGCAAAAGATTGATGTCTGCCTGTGTTTCAGATCTGCCGCAAGCTGAATGGAGTCCGTTTCACCTGTTGCAAAAGTGCCAAAGACCGGACATCCATGTCAGTGACACTGGAGCAGTGCTCCATCCTGAGGGACGAGCATCAGCTTCACAAAGACTTCTTTATTCGGGCCCTGGACTGTATGAGAAGGTACGTGGAGATTCTTGCATGTGCCTTGCATTTTGTGCTAAGCCAGGAACTGCAGTGCAGAACAGTCTAAAGCCGGTTGCAAATGTGCAAGAGGCTCCAGTGCTGGTTCAGGCAAGAGCTGACCGGCAGCTTGCCAGCTGGTAAAGTCAATCCTGCATGCCAGGCCTTTGCTAATCATCACTAATTAACACTTTGTGAGGTAGATTCAGGAAACCTTGTAAGTGTCACTTCACTGACCGTAGAAGCTGACCAAGGTAAATAGCAGCTATTTTAACAAGTTCTTAGGCTTTCATAAAGCTTAACATTTTAACAACATTCTATGACTGTATTAAAAAAAAAAAGTTCTTTTCTGTTTTAAGAATTCTTAAATGTTTACACACTAATTAAATAATGTGTATGAATTTTAGACAAATATTGTGAAGGCAGAATAAAGCATTTGTTGCATATGACAATTCTTATTAACTCATGTTATTAACAATGAAAGAAACACCCAAGTAGGTTTGGACAGGTGGTGGTTGCCACTAGTATCTGATAAAGTCTTTACTGTGCTTAAAAAAATCAAATAAAAATGTTTCATTCTAAATTACAGCTATGCAGAAATTGAGGCTGATGTTATCAGGATTGTGTCATTAAACTATGTAAAGATTTCTGGTTGTCTGAATATTTGATGAATAAAAAATGTTAAGCAAACAAGTTTTGATCATAGAATGAATCTAGATGCTATATCCTCTAAAGAAACTTTCATCACTGGCTTTTAAGAGTACTGCATTGAATTTCCTAGGAGAGTTTAAAAAATGTATCCACAACATTGAAATAACAGATAACCAAAGTCACTGTAAAACTACTAGAAAACATTCTGGTCAGTCTGCAAAGAAGTAACTGAATCCTGTCTTGAACTTCTGTGAAACACAAATTGTTTGTATGTTGGATTTACAAAGAACATATCTAAGTAAACAATCATGTTTCAAATCTGTAACTGATAATTCTTGACCTTAATATTTAGTACTGTCAGATTAGGTGTTTAATGTCTAGATTAATACTGTAGGCTTACACATGAAGAGTCCCTTTATTTTTTGGCAAAGATAGAAATTCTAAAGAACAAAGGTAATGTTTACAAAGATTAATTGAGCAGAGAACTGAAATGGCTTAGATGTAGAATTGATTTGCAAGGCACTAATGCAGTGTCATGTATTAAACTGTGGTATGTCATTTGGTATGTATCATTAGCTTGCATAAATCCCTTAGTTTCTGCAGTATTTCAGTGAGTGAATACCTTGTGTACAGTCTTTCATAACTACATGTTTTATCATTAATGAAAATAAGTTTTCTGTGTTAAATTTCATTTGTGTTGGCATTTCAAATGTGTTTTTTTTTCTTTTGTGTCTCCAATAAATACAAAAGTGTGTAAACTACAGTAAATTACCAGATACAGGCAAAATATAATATCGCTATTGTGTTAGAATAGCATTGAATAGTAGATTGGAAAAGTTTCACAGATATGAACCTGATTTATAAGAAAACCCCTGATATTTATGCAAACTAACTTGTTAATACAAAAGCATGGTAGGTTTTTGTAGACTATAGTATGCTTCTGTATAACTGATCTAAAATCTGAGAAGATTGATACATTAGTTATATTTGCAGATAATAAATTTGAGTCACAAAAGAATGGTGAAAAGCCCAGAAAATCTAGAGAAAATTTAAAAAAAAATAAATAAGCAGATGGATATATGAGGTTGAAGCACCATCATAAAAATGTTAATTCTATGTTTCTGCAGTAGTTTTAAACACAGAACAGCTTTATCCTGCCAATATTCTGTAAATCAATTTGAAACAGCCTTGAAAAGAAATAGTTATGCTGGATGGAAGGTAATAATTTTGACTTGGACTGTAGGATTGTCTGGGACTTGAAAGCAAGGGCCTTGCAAGTAATGGCAGTAGCACACAAAATAACCAGCACTATCAGGACAAGGAATAAATAGATCTTTTCCTTATGCTAGTTTCTATCTGTATAAAATTGTTCACACAACTGGAGGGTAAAAAACAAAAAAAAGCAGCCAACTTTCCCCCCCCCCCCCCTCATAAGCTGGCAAATTAAAGCCCCAAAATTCAGAACAGAAGAATAAAATTGTCAAATGAGGCTACATAGTACTTAACTCTATGGTACTCCCATTGAAGCTGGTCAGACAGTTTTCAGAGCTGTCTTTTGGTGGTTTTTCGGTATCTTTGGTGCTAGAGATATTCAGCAGGGAACGTTCTTCCCTCCTCACTGCCCACCTGTCCCTGAGGGTGCTAATGGGAACAGTGCTGGAGGTGACATGGACTTGTCTGCTTCTCCACCACTGACTAGGTAGTGTGGCAAGCACCCTCCAGCTGGGCTCTCTGCTTGTAGGCAAAGTGGAGAAAGGTGAATTGCAGAAAAAGGCAATTAGAGAGAGCAGGCTTTGAAGAAAAGAATAGGTACACTAAAGAGAGGGAAGAAAGCCATGATATCCACAGGAAGAGACATAATGGTGTTTCATCTAAATCTCCTGTATATTACTTGAGGGAAGTTTGGCAGCTACATTTTTGAGGTTTGTGTGAATGAGGTCAACAAACTTGTTTGGTAGAGGTTGTGATTTTTTGCCCATTTATCTTTTCTTTTTATTTGATTACTATTGCAAAATGTTATTTGAAAGATTATGCTGTGCACTTCTAAGCTTTTCATTGGCTACTTGTAGAAGCTTTTAGAATGATTTTCATGTCTAAAAGAACCTATTTTGTTTTAAAAGCAGAGAAAACCTCTGCCATTTAATTTAGAATTTCAGCAATTTTCCCCTGATTAATCTTCTCTAGATCACTTAGTTAAACTCTGTCAATCAAATCCCTTTATGCTGGTTGCCACAAATCACCCTTCAGCCCTTCAAAAAAAACCAAGTAGACAAGAAGAATTACATTTTAACATTCGGAATCCTAGCAGACTGCATTGATCTTTGAAAGGCTTCTTTCAAGAGTTAACAGTAGGAGGTAGAGAATACTGTGAACCAAACTGAGTTGTAGAAGTCAATAGTGATTCAGGAGCAGCCTTTATTGGAAATGCGGTAGTTTTGAGATACGAAAATTATAAAGGTGCCTGTGTAGCTGTAAAGCTTTTTCTTTTCCTGCCCTTGCTGACACAGCTTTGATGGCTGTCGTAAAAGGGAAACGTGCTTATGGGAAACGTGCTTATGGGTTCGTGCTTTCTTGTCACCAGAAGTTTGGAGATGCTGGACTCGTGCATGCTGTTGCTTTTCAGCTTCTCTGGGGTCACTAGAATTTTGAGCAAACCAGAGGCAATTTCAGATGTTACGATTTGTTTGCTTCAATGTATATTGCACAGCAGTGTTTTGGAAAATACTGCCAGTACCTGTTATTAAATGACTTAGTTTGTAAGTGAAATCAGTGTCTTGTAGTGATGAACTACATTATGTTTATTGCTTCTTAAAAAAAAAAAAAAAGTTGTACAAAAATCTTTCTATTAGTTGTCCCTTTAGCTTATGAAAAATGTGGTATAATGATGATGGGAATTCAAGCTTTATAATTTACAATAAATAACAAATGATTTTGTCTTCTGAGTGTAACTAGCCATTATAATGCTGCAGTCGATGTCTATGTGAAGTGGCTATTCCATAAATAATTCTACACGTTATAATTTTCTTGGTATATGTATGTGAATTCCATTAATCTTAGTGACATGCATGGTGCAGAATGAGGAAAATCCACATATTATCCCCTTTGTATCAATTGTTGTAATTCACATCATACTAAAATCATATTTATAATGTTGCTGCCACTTGCAATTAATCATGTTTTGAAATCATTACTGTTTTTCTTATTTTTCTGTTTACCATTATGAGAGTATTTCCTGTAGTTCATTGTTAACTGTATTCCAGTAGACAGTAGAGAGACAAAACTGATTTACCCAAGTTCATTGCAGTATCTGTCACACAATTCTACTTTTCATCTTTAGAGCCGGCCACTGCTTAACAGAGGTTGAACTCTGGTAGCACTCTGTGAAGCAGTTCTGTAAAACTAACTTGATTTTTTTTTTTCCTATTTGTTTTTCTCTTCTCTGAACCTGTTTAATTGTAATATTTCAATGACAGGGCCCCTTTTGGAAGCCTTAGGTAGTAAGTAATCTCAGAATCACCTGTTTTTTGAGCATGTTTCCAATAAAGCCTAAAAAGTAAAAACAAGCAGAAGAAATTACAAACCTGTCCACAGTGAAGCCTCCAGGCTTTCAGCCTTATCATCATTCTTGGCAGAGCACAATACCTGTCAGATATTTCAGACATTGAATAAAAAATTTGAGTCAATGTAGGACACACTGTTTTCACTTGAAAAAGCAGTAAAGAATATTTCAGATTATTTTAGATAAATTGCCTATCAAAAATCTGCTTGAAACACAAGTACAAAGAGTGAATGGTCTGGACAGCTAGGTATGGGCTTTTGAAAGAGCCCTCCTTTTTAAAGAGCTGCTTGAGGGCATCTTTTCTTAAAGAAAATCTAAAAGATGTGTAAGTTGAGGAGGAATAGCTCTAATAGCTCTTTAGCCGGGTTTAGATGTTCTGGCCAGAATCCACAGGTCCAGGCTAAGATAGACCTTGGCCATGGAAGGGCCTATACCAAACAACACAGTGTTGAGCTTGCTATGTGAACAAGGAAGCAAAGGGACAGGAGGGATCCTCTTGCAGATCTTCCTCTGCTTTTTTCCCCATCTCCCAGCTTTCACCCTGCCCCTGCTAGCTTGTGACAATAGATGCAGCATGTGAGGTGTTAAACAGAAGAGGAAGCACATCTTCTCCTCTTACAAAAACTGACTTCCAACATTAATTTTTCCACCATTTTATGGTTCCTTAGAAACTTAAAATTTATATTTTGAGGTACAGATTTTGCACAGAAAGTTTTAAATTACTTTATGTATTGGAAGAGGCCTGGCATTAAGTAACAGCAAGGTCCAATTTTGGTGCATTGAACCGCCATCAATTTTGTTTCTAAAACTAAATTACTGCTTTTTTAAAATAGTAAGTGTGCAGAGGGAAAGAAGACAAAATGGGGAGAGATGGTCACAAGTTGTACTAAGAATCAATGCAATTGGCATCTTGCTGGACTGTTTTAGAATGAAGGCCTATTTCCGAGCATCATTCTTGGAGGAGGAGGAGAATTGCAGACAACCATCGTGGATGAAGTATCAAAAAGTAGTTTGAAAAGGCTGTGTTAAATCTAAGGTTTTCTAATATAAGTACTCAGTTTCACAAAATTGATCTTTGAAATGTTGCTTTACAGCAATTATCTGTTTTTTAAGACTGAAAAAAAAAAAGCCAAGAAAAAAAAAAGGGAAACCCAAACCATATCAGGCTAAGGAAAGTCATAATCAGTGAGGATAAGGCTTCTACGTGGGCACATTAAGTAAACAACTGGCAGTTGTTTTATAGTAGTCTCACACATTTTGTCTGTTTCCTTGGGGCCAGGTGTTCAAGTAATTGTTTTTGTTCTCTAGCTGATTACAGAACCTTCATTTCACCCATACTTCGTTTCTCCAGCTTCTTCCCAAATACTAGAATCAAACTTCTGTCTGATGAACAGCCCAGTCAGAGCCCTGAGAACTCTCTCATGAGAACTTTTTCATCTTCCTCTTCTTCACCAGACTGTTGCTTGAATATTTCCCTCTGGTTGCTCCTTCCTTCTCTGTGACGTGTGAGGGCTTCATTTGTCTTGCTTGTGCTTGGCCACTGGCCTCAGCAACAATATAGAGAGGACAGCAGAGGCAGTTCCGCCTGCCTCATTGCTCTTGCTTCATATTGCAGTGGTCATCCTCAACCAGGGAGAAGAACAGCTAGGAATAGTATTGTCTAACCTTTGACCTGGCAGACACTCAGCATAGATTGAATCCTCAAAGCGTGTACCTGCTGAATTTTAACAAGTCTTTGTTAGGAAGGGGTGATTTGAGATTCTTAGAGGAGCAGGATTTACAGTAGTTACATCTCTCATACCTTGATGCAGAATATCACATCCTGCTCTTCACCATGTACTAGTAATCACCTGGGGGGGGGGGGAAAGAAGAAAAGGCAAAAAGCCCCCTGTACTTTCGTCTGCTTTAAATGACACTTCAAGTTTGAATTTTACCCATTGAAAATGAACTAATGATTGAAAGTAGAATCTTAATGGAATGTGTTGTGTAACCTTAATTATAGTTGTCCTTCTCCTGGAACCTATAATGATATTCTAGGGCTAATCACTGGGGAGGAAGAGAGTGTTAAAGGGAAAACAATAAAAAAAACCTTTGCCACTCTTTGCAAGGTATATTTAGAGATGTGACTCAGGCTACATCACCGAAACACTTAGCTTTTCAGCAGGCAGTAAACCAGAATTTCTGAAGTGAATGCTTAGTTTTCCTGTAAGTCCATGGGGGGAAGGTAGTAGCATAAGCAATCTGTACCTGCTCTAGTATTTGACACAGAGCTAGGTGGGTGAGTCCTTGAAATGCACCTGCTTCTCTTTCAGTGATTATGTAAGAAAGGTGGATATTTCAAGAAGACTGAGAACCTGACAGTAAATTTTACTGCCAAGTAGTAAAACATGCCAATATATCAACTGCAGTGTATTACAGGGGGGGAAGTTCCTTATTCTTTGAAAATGTTTTTACAACGTTTGGGGTTTTGCTTTGTGACAAAAAGTAACTTTTATTCCCTGTGGTTTTTTAGCAGAACTCCTTGCCCTTTGACACAAAAGTGTATATGAAACAGTTCTCCAAGAGAACCAGATGTAATGAAATTCCAATCAAAAGCTCACCCTACTCTGACTTCCCCTCCTCTGATTTATGCTTTTTATTTCTTACTGAGATGTTGACAGGGTAAGTGATCTGTTAACTAGCCCATTTGCCATATCTTGATCCAAATGAGAGTATAGGGAATTAAGCTATGCCTTTCCTCTCAGTGAGTGTTTTAATTGTTCAGTATAGACAGTGACAAAGGTGTGTAATTACCAGGTGCACACTATGATCACTTAGTTTTCAAAACCAGCCAAACAAAAAAAAAAACCTTGTTGAATAATTTGCTTTCCCATTTAGTACCACAGTCTGTGTTTGGATCCCTAGTAGTAAAGCAGTGAGTTTAAACACTGCATATTGATTAATTTAAAAAAGGAAAAGGAAAGTGCTTATACTATTTGCAGTCCTAAAAAATCTTTTCATAGTTTCTGTCACTTTTTGTCATACACAGATTACAGGACCATAGTTTTGCTGGATGTCACCTGCCATGGTAAAGCAAAACTAGCATGCAAGCAGTCAGATTATGTGAAAATACTGTTTGGTGTTCAGTTTTGAGATTCTTCTAGATATCCACAGAAGAATACATTAATTGCACCATTCATCTGGTGCTACTGCTTATGCTGTTGCTTATTAAGAAATTCCATTGAAGAGTATGTCTTACCTGAGGTCAGAAACTAGATGTGTTACACTCACCAGAGAGAGTAATAGTAGGTTTCTTCCTATTATATTTCACTTCTATTAACATTTTCTGAGAGAGTGTGTGTGAAAAGTCCTGTGTGCATATTTATTATCCGATAAAACTCCATGTGCCACAGCTGAATTACCATGGCTTTGACCATACATAGCTAAATCTCTCAGAAAAAGAAACACTTCCATGTCTAAATTTAGATAAGAAAGGAGCAGGAAATGAGAATAAGTAAGTGGTAATACCATACAATAGCTGGTTAACGTTATCACAGATCCAATCTCTTCAAGAATTTATCTGCCTCTAAAACTGTGTTCTTCTCAGAATAGTCTAACATGAGCAGGGAGAGCTTGTAACTTCCTTCCTGCAGTCCCAGCCACATACAGACTGGAGGAGACATAGAAAAGAGGAGCAACCAGCAGCTATTCCAGAAAGGTTGTTGTGTAATAGAAGTTTCTGCATTTCTTCAGGAGAAAGATAATGCAGTTCAGGCTACAGCTGTAGTTGCCTTTTGTAGAAAGCAAGTAACAGTCACTTCTAGGTATATTTTTGCTCTTGTTTTAGGCTCTCTTAATCCAACCTAGTTTCTTTTGTAGAGATACTCTTCACTCAGATAATCATCCTCTCATCCACCATCCATGTTCCAGTTTTCTTCCATAAGCTCTCTGCTATTTTTTCCCCAGCCCCCTCTTTTGTCTGCTTCTGCATTTCCTCTTTCCAATGAGTGTTTCGCTGTTTCTTTCTTTCCTGCAGTATCACCTTGGTGTATAATATTTGAAGAACTTCTTTGACAGTAACCTCTCTCAGCTAAGTTCAGGAGTGAGTTTTAGTAGATGTTTCTCATTGTTACTCTCTGTGGCATCTCAGATTTGTGAACAACATTTCATAAATGTGTTGTCATCCCCATTACAGCAAGTACTGGCAGACTTTTACTGGCATAGCCTAACAGTGACAAGTTTCTCAGTGTTTTCTTGCAGTGCAGGTCCTGATAGCTGCTTCCACTGGAGTGACCAAAGGAGTTTCCATTTGCATTGTTCTGTACTTAAAATGGATTTCCTACTTCCATTATGTTAAAAGTAGTTGGCTGAAACGACACGCAATAACCAAGCCAACAGCATTATATTGCTATCCTGTTCTCTCAATCCTTCAGAGATAAATTTGGGAGATAATCTGGGAACTTGCATCCGTAATAGCTTAAGCCTCTACTATAATCTGTGTGAATAGGAAGTATGTGTTTATAAGGAAGGTAATGCAAAGGAAAGGTTGGAGTCCTCCCAGAATGCACAGCCAAATCAGTCCACAGTTGATTCTCAACTGTTAACAACAGTTAAAGCAGTTTCTATAATCCTGGGACTTTGTGGTGCTGTAGTTGTATTGTGATGCTAAACATACCTAGTGCCAAAATCACTGGACTGTGCATCTGCAGTGTTTTTTTGTACCCTGTTGTTGATTTACTTCCCTGCCAGATTATCTTCTCTCCCCAACCTGGATGTTGTCACATACATATTGTCTTCCAGCAGTGGGAAAAGCACGTGGCTTTTCTCCTCTGTTGGAGATGTTGCTAATGCCCCAGGTGCCAGGTCAGAATTTCTACCTGTGCAGGGTCCTGGGATCCCAGGCAAGGCTTAGCCAAGGTTAAAGACCTATAGACTGGGAAGGTCAGAGGGTAGAAAGGGAGTAATTGTTCCCTGTAACTTCTATAATGGGATGAAGTATTTGGGTATATGACCCAGCCTCCTAGTTAGATTACCTGATAATAAGGCAGGAGATACCTCTGCCTGTGGTACTTGGAGGCCTTAGTAACCCTTGTGAATAAGATTTCACAGTATTGTGGTATTAGGGGTATCATTGGTTTTTTTAATCATTTTTTGTAGCCTTTTTTAAATTGCTTAAAGGAGGAAATAGAACTTTTGGAATTGAAATATACCAAACATTGTAATTTTTATATGAATACTGTTATTGGCAGGACTAAAGCTTACCATATTGATCTAGTTAGCCCAGTGAAGGACTGTGAGGCCAGGTTTGTGTCTCTTTTTAGAGTGGTTAGCAGTTTTATGTATCCTTTCGTGGCTTAAAAACTTTCTTGGGGAATGACTGTCTGAGGCCCAACTGAAGTTTTCCCACAGTTGGGCATTTATAAGAAATCTCCTCCCCTTTCAACTCACTAATCATACAGATTCCCTGATGTATGAGTAGCTTCGATTTCATGCCATGGCCTCCCCCTTTAGCAGTCTGTCTCTGCAGCCTCGCTGTGTATTTCCTTAAACTGGCAAGAACATAATGATCTTTGAGGTTTCTTATCACTCACTTGAATTTAGCTGAACTTAGTCAATGTGCCCAAAGGTTGCAAGAATACACAGATGCATCTTCCTCCCCCTGACAATAAGCCCTAACATGTAACCTTTGCTTCTTTAGGAAGAAAGACAAAAAAGGCAGCAGCTAATTATTTTCACCAGTAGCTTAATGAGCTTTAAAAAAAAAAACAAGTATTTTGTCCTCAGCCACAGACCCACCCCAGTCAACAGACATCGTTGTTAGATATAAATAACTTGTTTAGATTATTTAAAAAAAAAAGGGTAAAGGAGAAATCTGATCACATAGATATATATTTACACAAAAGGTCTTGCTCTAGCATCATCTGATTAACAGTTAGTGTCTTGAAGAAACTGGCAAGTCCAATGAAAATGTATCCTTTCTGTCAAAATGTTGTTTTCTGTATGCATTTTGCAAAAATCCTTCCTCGGTGCTCCAAAGTTGTTGATTTTTTAATTTAAATCCATTTATAACTCATTTGTAACTCTTGACAATGGAGCGTCTACAGAATACAAAGTAATCGGCAACATAAAGGTTTGCTGAGCAACTTCCCACAAGCTGCCTTGTGGTGGTGTGACAAGTAGAAGGTGGGAGTTTCCACAATAAGTTGTTGTGGAATGTTTTCCATAATACATTTCAGCCAGGAAATAAAAATCAACACCTTTAGTCCGGTTTGAGGTTTTGGATGTTCTGTTGTTTTTTTCAGCTCACTCAGTTTATCCAAGGACTGGCATGATCTCTGTCCTAAGTTTATAACATATAATGAAGTGGCTGTTACATTGAATGCCTCAAGAAAGCTCATAAAAATGGCTCAACTGGCACTCTGTCAAAGTCATTATTGGCTGGTTTTGAAACTATTGAAGTAGCTTCACAGTGCCTTTAAAAGACAACCAGTTAAAAATAATATCTCTCAGGTCCATTGATTCTGAAATTCCAGAAGGTCATGCTTGATAATATTGATTCTCACTGGTTACAAGATTTATTAATGAGTTTTAAAAATGTCTTTGACATGTTCAGTGTTTGCTCTTTTACCTTTTGTTGTCATCAGTGTGCACTTAGAATATGCTCTATCCAACTTACGTGTTGCTACTAGTTCATTTTGCTAGATATTTCTAGGATGTCTTCTCTGTCATTTAAGATCTTACAAAAAGCATGTAACATGAGTTTTTCCTGAACAAAATCTGAAACTTTCTAATACCTTATCACTTCTTATTTGTATGTTATTGTCCACTTTGTCACCCATGTAGCAGCTGTGAATATGGTAAGCTGAGTATGTACTAAATACATTTCATTTAATAATCGCTAGTTACATGTATTAGAAGTAGGTCAAGAGCTGATATTTGAGCAGATGTGCAAACACTTATTAATGTCAAGATGTTCTTGACTCAAGAAGCTTATATTTGACAAGCAGAGGGTGAGAGAAGGAAATGTGTTTGTATCTTTTCGCTTTTCAGTGGGAGGAAGATGTTATAGAGATGTCAAGTTCACTTACTCATGACCATACATTCCTTGCCATTGTTGGAAATTGTATTTGGATCTACTTTTTCTTAAACCCTTCTTGTTGTCTGTTTTATTTTAAATAAAAGTTGTGCTGCTGTACTTGAATGGGCAATAGCAGTGCTTAGAAGGTTCATTGCGTTACTGACATCCACTGTTCTGCACATCAATAATTCTCTTATTCCACTCCTTTTTGCTACTGCTGACATACTGCATGCAGCAATGCTGGCTGCAGAGTTTAATCTTCTTTCCCTCCTAGTTGCTGCCAAACTGGTGGGGAGGGGTAGTTGGGAGTGTGTGTGTGTGAACAGTCCTCCCTCAACGTCATACTGAATAAAGTCTTCTCTTGCTTTCTTACTGTGTTGCTGCCTAGGGGAGAAGGTTGCTCCCTATGTCCTCTTTCTCTGTAAAAAAATTTGCTGCTACAATGGTATTATCAGCATACTTGTAGACAGTTGTTTAGATACAGTTTGACATTTCTGTTACACAGATTAACATCATTTGCTGCATGAAGATGCTACTTGAATTCATTCTTAAAGTGAGCTAGTCCATGTAAGACCACTACTATGGTGTTTATTCTCCCTCTTGTGTCATGGCAGTGGCCCAAGTGGTCCTACTTCTGTAGGATTGGTTTTACCCTGTTAACCTGCCTTGCTGCATTCTGTAAGATACTGTCTCATGTTCTCATTGGAATTTAGTTCCTTCTGCTCTTTCTTGAAGGAAAAATGATGTGTCGTGAAGCCCATAGGGTGGATATGGCATTATGCTTCGTGCTTACTTTGCTCTAAAGAAGTATTAGAGTATTTTCTATGAGCAAGGTTATTTGCATTATTTTCATGTGGTAGATAAAAAAATCAGTAAAATCTTTTTTCTGGCTGAAGTGGATTTATATCATCTTTTGGTAGTGCCTTGACAAGGTGGCGTTGCATACAGCAAAGCTTTATCTCCTGAGTGTGTTGGTCCATGTGGTGTGGCACATAATGTGCACACACATGTAGTTTTGGTCAAAGAAAATGCACAAACTTAGAAATTGGTGCATTTAATTTTGTCACATGTTGCTGTTTTATTATGTGCCTTAGCGAATTGTATTTTTAAAATGGCTTACAAACTTTACAAATATTTTTACACCACAAGAAACAGGTTTTTTTCTGTATCACTGTGGTTTCTGATTGTTTTGCATGCTTTGAATAGCAAGTAAAATTTAGTTAAAAGACTTGAGATCTTCATGCTCTGTTTTACCCTGTAGCTTTACTATCTTCAGCTGAAGATACTTGTTTGTAGATGATGAAGATTTTGCTGAGGTAGAAGTGCCAGGAAAATTTGCTCCCATCAAATCATGTGATAGACCCTAGTGTTCTTGGTGCTTCAGGGAGAATGATGAAACTTGAATGTACTATCATTTTTCAAATCAGACACTTTTTCTCACTTTCAGACAAAAACTGTTCACTGGCAAGTGTGCTGAGCCAAATACATAGCATAGTAGTCTAGAAAGGCTATATGTAGTCTTAGCTGAATTTTTTAAAAGTTACTTTGTGACAGAGATATCTCCAACTCTGTTTTCAGACCCCAAGGCAATCAGTCTGCCTGCTGTCACTAAGAATCTTCCTCCATGCAGCACAATAGGGATATAAAAACTCATTTCGGTCTCAATTTATGTTTATTTCCAAGATAGGACTTGAAATGAGGTAGTAATGAACTTGAACTCACACTTTTTATTATCTCCTGCATGCTTATGCAAGCCCTCAGACACAGAACATGTATTTTCCAGACATAGTTCTTTTCTGAGAGCTTGTCTCTTCAGCAGAATAAAATGTGAAATTTTCTGCTTTGTTTGCTGTTACAAATATAGTAAGAACATTTGGAATTCAGCTCTTTAAGTTTGAATCAGATCTACCTTAATACATATCCAAAGAAGAAAAGGTAATCATCATGACTATCGTGATAATAATGAGCTAGTAAGACAAAATGACTGATCAACAGACAAAATGACTGAGCAACACAGAATGATCAAGGTAATTGAAACCATTTGGAAAGCAAAACTCAAGAATGTTTCATAATCCCAGCTGTGCAGTCCAGTGAATACTGGGGAGATAACAGCAGGTGTCTCACTCAAATTCTTTGAATTTGGACACGTATGTCCCTTCTAAAATACTGGTTTGTGCCACATACTTTCAATATCCTCATTGACAAACAGCCTTTACCTGAAATAAAACTAGAATAGCTCTAGCAAAATCAAAAGAACTACACCGACAAATGCTGGCTAGAAATTTGCCACCAGAGGTCTGTGGTGGCCCCTGTCCTGTTCTCTGCTCCAAGCAGCTGCACCAACCATATTGCAAGCATGGAAGGGAATGCAGATCTTTTTGATGCTGTGGTCAGTCCTTTCTGGCTACTCCATTCTTCACTAACAGTCCATGCAATTATTTAAATTGAAAAGCATCCTCTCTTCATGAATTTGAATTTTCTAGGCACAGATGAGGTAACAAACCTTCCCAAATGTGACATCCTGTAGTGTGGACTTCAGTGATCTCTGTGGTTATATATAACCAGATGGAATAATGAGCCCACACTGGGCTAGCAGAAATCAAAAGACCTTTTCCCAGATAGGACCAACACCTGCTATTACAGTGGGCTGCTTTATGCAAATGCTACCACTTTGTTATTACTGCGTTACAAAATGTATTAAGCATCCAGTTGCACTTTGTAAATGAAGTAATGTATTGCCTCAGTAGCTGCTTTTGAAGCTATCTGCGACTTAAAACACAGAGGTTAAAACTAACGGAACTAAATTAATCCCCTCTGCATTGTAATCCTTGAATAGATAAGTGGTTTTAGTAGGATTTCTTTAATGATAAAGTTTATTAAATGAAATACATATTATAAGGGAGAGGAAAAAGTCGAATGATCTTTTATGGCAAAAAAACCCCAACTTTAAACTTGCTATCCATACTTTATTGGGTATGATGTGCCAAAATAAAAAGACATTTAATGTTGCTGCAAAGCTTTATGTTCTGTACTCCATTGTAACATCACCCAAACCAGGCAATTTCTTGCTTTTTTTTTTTTTTCTTTTATTCACATTATAGAGAAAAACTCAAGACTGTCCTTTAAGAAGAGTCTGTTGTCATGTGAGCTTGAAATTTTATGTTGTTAGCCATCATGTTCAACCGTATTTATGGTGCTGGAAATAAAATCTGAGGCTTGTATGGTTAATTTTTCAAGTGATGCAGTGGTAGTGCAAGTATGGGCTGGAGATAATACAAAGCTCTGTAAAGATGGGAGGGGAAAAAAACATTAGGCAATTAACCATTGGAAAGTTTTTTCCAAAGTCTGATGAATTCAGTGCAACACTCATAATCAAACTGTTTCAATCATAAAATTTTAGGTACCTATTTTTATACATGTCTAGGTTAAGAATTCATGTTCCCAGTACACACCTTGGAGGATGGTTAACTACCTGATTTATGGGCTCTGAATCATCCTGTAGATGTGCTGTAGACATATAGGAAGCCTAGGCTGTTAAATTTGGCACGTAAAGTCTTGCCATTCCACGTTATACAATATATGCTGTGTTGCCTTTTAAAGGATTTGGATCAGAACTTGGAAGCATATTTTGAAGTTATTCTGGTAAATAACTGAAGGTAAAATAAAGGTAGAAGCCCAAAACTTAGCATGAGGGAGATTTCATTGGTATCAGCTCGCCCCTGCTGTGTTTTAAACATCAAAAAAAAAAGTAAAAGACATTAAAAGTGCACTGTTACATTGCTGTCTGACCTTCAGCTACTGGGGTATTTGGCCTGCTTCCTGTGTTTATCTGCTTAGTTCATATGATAAAATAACTACTGCATGCTTTGGTATTTTGGGGGTAAAAATCCACTTTTGTTAGTTTTCTTGTTTATATAGAAAGCAGTAGACAGTAAGCTGTGTACTTAAAGTGCTGTTATCCTAAATTGCCAGTTATATATATATATATATGTAATTTTTAAAATTTCACAGCTCTTCTGGACACAAAGTTACTTTAGCTTACATAATTTTGAAAACACTATGAATTCTGCAATTATTTATCCATTTTAAGTAGATAAATGTGTAGGAGCTGTTTTTTCAAAACCTTTTTTAGTGTTTCAGTAAATGTTGTTCTAGTGTTTCTACCATTGTGATTTGATTTATTTACTTTTGAAAAAGAACTTCTAGCTAGTATTCCTCAGTAAAAATACTCACCTAATTGTTTAAATAAATGGGAGGGAAAGGAACCTTTCTAAATACTAAATACTTTCTAAATAATGTATCTCCTCTTTAAGGAAGTAAATGTTTGGTAGGTAACTCTATCGTTGCCCTCAGGTTGGCTGGTTGTTACTTCTTCAATTTTTAATTGCTCTAAACTCAAGAGAACATTATTGAACAGATGTAAAACCGGTGTTTTTCCAACTGAAATTTCCATTAGCTGTGAGTAATTTCAGTTGGGATGGATTACCATGTTTTAAATTTTCTGCGTTGTTCTGCATGTATTTCGTTACTATGTAGCAAACCTGGGAAAACATCCTTTATTATCTCATGCTGCAAATATTCTGTCTGCACTGAAGAATGTACTCGTCCAATAAGTGCAGTTGCTGGCCTGCACTCATGTGCCTTTAGCTGTGTTTGCATCTCATATCTGCCATCCTTAAGTATTCATGCAAAGAGCAAAACTGAACACAAGTAGTTTAGAGTAGTTCTGCTTTAACCATATTGCAAGAGTAAGATGGGTATTATTAACCTACTGGTGTATAAGCAGTGCATGAGCCAACTCTGCCCCCTGTGTGTCGTAATGAGATAACAAGAGACGCCTGTAGCTTGGCAGTGATAATTGTAAAAAATTACTTTTGCTGTTGAATTGCAGTTTTCCTGTTATATTGTTTTATTTCAGCTGTCAGTAGCAGTGCATTAATAGCACATTACAGAATCTATTTTTAACTAACACAGAATTGAATACTAATAAAATGAGACAAGCATGATTCCAGCATCCTTTCCATGTGTTGGCTGTGTTCTGGTGAGATAATGTGAAGGTGATTTAGTTTTTAGTAAAGGTTGTTTGAGAGTAAAATTGTGAGAATGGTTGAGATTTTTTTAAAAAGAACATTGCATACCTGGTCAAATATATTTGTGTTCATGGCAAAGGATTATTTAAGCTGTTTAAAAGTCTTGGTTTCTATTGTGTTCTTAGCAGCGCAGTAAATGTATGCTAACAAGGGAAATTGTTCGGTTACTAAAAGCGTGTAAGTGCTGTCCAACAGCCACAGAAATGCATTATTAACCAAAAGACAAGGAGAGCAGCAGCTTACTCAGACTGGAGTAGGTAGCTGCACTTTTTCGTAGTTCATTGGCCATAAGCAAGTGCTAGAGAGGACTGTAAATGCTGACATGTCTCGCTCAGCCCAGAAAGACAGTATCATTCCCAGGGAGGTTAATGTGGGATATCTTACAAGATAATTGAAGGACATTAGCATGTATTAGAAATGAAAAGAGAAGCAGAATTCCTGAAGGCCTGCCATTGTGACAGATACTTGGGGAGTATTTCTAATTAACAATCTATGTGCTTTTTGTCTGTAGTGTACATTTTTCTGTTTGCCCAACTGGCCTCTGGCTCACAGTTACTCAAGACAAACATTTGAAGCTTGTGACTAAGTGTTATTGTTTTTCTTAGTGATTAAAAAAACCATGACCAGAAATACGAACAATACCAGGATTAATGTCTGTCAGACTTGACTGGGTTGAGAACTGCATGCTTATGAAGAGAGTGTAAAATAGGAGGCACTGAAGTTGCCCCCAGGACAATCTCATTCAGTGTTGTGTTTTAAGGACACCGCAGTTATTTCAGAACACAGGTTTTTTCTTGAAAATGGGTGCAGTGAGAGCACCAGGAGATGGTGTCTCCCTGAAATGTTCTTAAGTTGTTTTCCTTACAGTATATAAAATAACCAGCCTACATAACAGAGTAGAAAAAAACACCATAGAAAGACATAACTCTCCACAATCTCAGGGAAGATTTATACCCTCCTGCTACCTTCCATGTCCCACCCTGGGGAAGAAAGGAAGGAAATACTCAAAAATTGCTATTGGCTTGCTGCTTCTTCAGAAGAAAATAATAATAGATTATAGGTGGATAAGTTTTCCACAAAATCTTGGATGTTTCCAATTTTATATTACATGTTCCTACTCAAACCATTTTATGATTCTTTGTTTTGAAACGTTCATAGTAAAACACCCTCTTTTCCCCAATTATAAGCATTTTTTAAATAGAATACATTGTGCTTACTTTAAGTGATGGCAATCACCACCATTAGTGGAAAACCACACTGCTATACTGCCTTGCACTTCCACATGTAGCTTGCTGCAGATGTGCTTGGGGACATTCATTCTTGACATATGTCTAGCCCAGACACTTCGGAGTTGCAGGAACTGGCATTTTTCTGTAGCTTTTTGCAAGCTGCCGTTCCCAAGACAATGTAGCAATAACTTTGGGGAGTTTCCTCACGACACTCACACTATTGCATGTTTGAGAGCATACAGTCTGCAATACAGAAAAAAACTGATTTTTAAAAAATAGTCCAGGTCAAGAAGTAAATTGGCAGTTTGTCATCTGTCAGTGACTTACCTCATCATTAAGTGATGCTGCCAGTGTAGTGAGCTCTTCTGTTTCTGTTCAGGGGACTTCTGAACTCATAGACCATATCTCAAGAGCTGCACCTTTGATCCTTGGAAAGCTGTGAATTACTGTGACTGCACTGAACCAAACCATGTCCTTCATGTCTTTGTAACAGTAAGGAAAATGTAGCATTAATTTAGAGAGGAAGGTATTTGCCCCTGTGTGTGTTTGTTTACTCCTTGCTGTTAGCAAAGGCTTAGGGATGCAGGAGTTAACTGCACTGCTTGTCGAATCTTCAGTGATCTTCAAAAGGTTGTTTTTTTCTGGAAATTATAGGAGTGAGGCTGTATGGGTTTAAATCTCTCCATTCTTCCCATCAGTGCAGTGCTGGTTTTGTTTAAAAAGTGATGGTCTATGCTAATACTCACTTCTTGAGATATGGTGAAGGGAGCTGGAAAAGTGTATCTGAATCTTATTAAGAAACGTGCAGCAGCATTCAACATAAATATTTCATTACAAACATGGGTACTGACAACAAGCAAAGAGAAAAAGGCTTGTAAAATATGCAAATACATTGTTTAAAAGATTCCACCTTCAGTCTTCCTCCTTGGTACTTGGGGAAGTAAAGTTTCTTCTGAGAACAGTCTTCAACAAACTTTGGCCACCTTATAAATAGATGCTAAACCGAAACAAAAAGAGAAAACTGTCACTTCCAACTCTTAATTTCCCACAGAAAGTGGGAAATTTGTTCTTCAAAGCCTTTACATATTACCTATTATCAAAAAGGTCAACAAACACTTTCAGGGTACTTAATGAGAATTTCAGCCCAGCCCTGTCATTTGCTCCGAAGGAAGTGGGTGGTAGATGTAGTTAATTTGGGCTTCAAATAGGATGTTGTTTTTGTTTATAAAACTCTCTTAGTTACGACTACAATCAACCTGCAAAAGAGAAGAGAAGTTGGTTTATTGATAGGATTGTTAGGGTCCAATCTCCAGATTGCTGTTGTCTGCATCCCAGCCTAAGCATTTTTGCATTGGTTGTTTTGTTAGCCACATACCTAGCCTAAGTAGGGGAGCTGTCATTGCTCCATTTATTGCTTCTGCTACCAACACTAGTGCACCAGCTAAAACTCAGGTTTAGGTGTATTTTTTGTGGTTGGGGAATCTACATATGCACTAAATGCCTTGGCACAAACACACCTACGTGCTGTGTGTGGTACTAGTGCCCAAAAAGTGTCAGGAATCACGACAGATCAGATATCAAACAGGTAATGTGTTTTAAAAAAATAAACAGTATCAGTATGTTGGTCAAAAGTAATTAGTGAACTGGCATTATTTACTTGAAATGGAAAATGTTTAGATCTTCCCTGCGATATATTTTGTGGCTCACACAGTGGTTAATCCCATGAAGAGATTATGTGAATTAGTGTCATTAATCAGAAGCAGTCACATTCTTCTGAGATGTGTCTCAAGCTGAAGTTGCAGGTATGAAACACTAAGTTACAATGTCCAAATTTATGCTTATTGCTGTTCAACACCTTCCTTGCTTAAAATGACCTGAATTACGAATGCAACATAGATGATATGATCTTCTGTTTACAGCAACAGTTGTCTCTGACCTTGGTTTTGTAATCCTACCCATAGATTTGAACATCTAGAAATTAATGTCACATTTCAAGCATCATTCTTCATGCAGGACTGTTTAGTTGTACAGCAAGCCTTTGCTGCCTCTTAAATCAGCTTTGTCACTTGTCCTCACTGTGGGGGAAAAAGGCTAACAAAACCTTTTCCAAAAGAAAAGGGATGATTCATTAAGATCTTTCATGGTTAACAGAAAGTATTTAAAACCTATTTAGACATATGAAAGAGAATTTATCATGGGTTTGTTTCACTGTGCTATGTGAGCCAAATGTATAATCCCATCCTCAGTAAAAGTCCCTTGCTATGGCAGAAACCAACTGGAAATAAGTGTGATTCACCAGCCAAGTATACTAATGCCATAACCTTACGGAAGGGAGATGTCTTGTATGTTCAGAACTTACTTGAAAGATGTAATCATCATCATTCCACACATGCTCAGATCACTAAGAAACCTGAGATTTGGTGTATAGGTTGGTTGTGGGTTTTTGTTTGGTTGTTTTCCTGCACAAAGGTATAGATCACATTTGCTTTAATATTGGTTATACATTAGATTAAATTTTCACCTTTGCAAGAAAAGTCAGGAAAAAGTTTTTCAATTTTGTCCTGAGAATTTCCTGTGTTTATAATCCTAATACTTTATAGAAGAGTGTCTGGGAAGATTATTAGAAACATATTTTTTGATAAAAAGTGAAACCTTTGTAGAATTTGAGTGTAATACTGCACAGCAGTATTTGTAAATAGAAGAATGAAACAGCAAATCCTTTGCTTGCAGTATAATAGAGGTCAAAATCATGTTCCAAAAACCAGTCACAAGTAAAGAAGAATCTCTCCTGCAAGCCCATCACTTTTCAGTTCTGAAGTTTATCTCTCACGCAGTTGCCAGAATAATTTTGCAGGATCTGAAGTCTCTGCCCATGCTTGTAAATTACACATCACTGAGGAATGTTCCTAGGACAGGAACTCAGTGGTTTTGTACAGTGAAATCATTAAATGTTTCCTAGGATAATTTTGGTTCATTTTAGCACTTTCCTAGGTGGTTCCTGGGCAGTTTGGGATTTGGCACAACTGAGGGACTGTTCCCACATGGTGGCCTCTGCTCAGCAGTCTCTTTGACAGAGAAGGAGACATAGAACCATAATGTACACTTGATTTTGCTGTTCAGCTGCAGGGGCAGGGAACTGCTGAGGGTGGGTTTAAACTGCTAATGCAGGTGTCTTTCAGGCAGCAGTGAGCAAAATTGGTTGTGATTCTAACTGGAATGTTTTCGTTAAATTTATTTTATTTTAACTGTATGAATTTTGTCAATGTCACTATTTTACCATTTAGTTACTTACCACTGTTGGGGAAAAAAGATAAAAAAGTTATCGCAGATGTCTGTGTCAGTCACAAAGGAAAATATTTATTCTGCAGAGATTTCTCAAGTGCTGGGATTAACACCAAAGGAGATGTGTATGACCAAATAGCAAATGTTTTGTGCATATTAAATATACAGGTTGAAGCTGCCCTTTTATCTGTTCTTCAAAGTTAATGGTGAATTAAAAGTGTTTTAAAAATAAACATGGATGAACATTAGAGGTTTTGCTCTGTGGCCAGCAAACCATTTGGGGATGGTATGAACCAAACTGGATTTTTCATTTTTCAGATCTGTCTGGTCTTTTCTCACAAGTAACTGGGGATAGAATAAGAGGATATGGCTTCAA
This sequence comes from Apus apus, assembly GCF_020740795.1. NCBI lineage: Eukaryota > Metazoa > Chordata > Aves > Apodiformes > Apodidae > Apus > Apus apus. The sequence goes on along the minus strand of NC_067285.1, from coordinate 55,181,814 downwards.
GCTGCATCAGGGAAGGTTTAGACTAGACATTAGTAAGAACTTTTTCACTGAGAGGGTTGTCAGACATTGGAATATTCTGCCCACAGGGGTGACTGAGTCACCATCCCTGGATTTGTTTAAAAGTCATTTACATGTGGTGCTTGGGAATATGGCTTAGTGCTGGACTTGGTAGGTTAAAGGTTAGACTCAATGATCTTAAAGGTCTTCTACAACCTAAGTCATTCTGTGATTTAATATTTCAGCGGTTTTATTTTACTGGAAGCAATCCAGAAGTAATTTTAATTTTTTATGAACTGTTGGAGGTTTTATTCTATCAACTTGATATTTCAACAAAAAGGGTTGTTGCCCAATATTTATTTATATGTTTTATCTGAGTTCTGCTCTGATTAAACAGTCCTCTAGGTTTAGGCTGAAATCTCTTTATATCCTTCTGAATCACATTTTATTCTTCTAGATGTTACAGTGCAGCTTCTTCATAATGGCCAGGAGATGTTCACAGGGATCTCATCTTTTGCCTTTGAAAAAGTTTAAGTCTGCCTTCTAGAACAGTAGTGCTGAGTATTGAAATGGTTAATTTTTTTCTCTGATGCATTTCACTGGATCACAGTAACATGTATAATGTAGAAATTAAGCTGCTTTCACTCCAAAACCTTTTTCTTTTTTTTTTTTTTTTTTTACAAAGGAAGGCAGACAGTATTCTGTTTAAAATCTTTGAGAGGGCTTTCAGAAGTTCTGGCACGTGATAGTCAAATAAAAAGATCGTGTAAGTAAGCAAAATGGTGTAAGATGAAGAACTTTTAGCAATCCCTTCTATTTGAAGAATCATTTGTGCTGCTACTGTTGGATGGGATTGAAGAGAAGCAACTCACTTTGGCCATTTTTCTGTCTCAGCACTGGTGTTTGACAGGAAAAACCCAGCAGGCCCAGAAACTGCTTGCTGGAGTCTGTCTGCAAAAAAAAGGAAAACTCCCCCACAGTACATATGCTATAAGCCACCAATTCAGATTGGAGTCACTACTAGCACACCAGATCCTTGTGTTGATAGAAAGCTGCCTACCTCTTCTACCTGAAGCACTTCTTTAGGACAATTTAGTATTTCCAGTATCATTAATAACTAGAGCAAGAAAAGCTCTAACAAGAGAAACATATATCCTGAAATGTTAAAATGCATCTTCTCCAAAAAACTTGTGCAGACATGTCAGTGAGACTGATAATCAAAAGCCAAAGTGCGTCTTCATATGTGTACTTGACTTTATAAGGACTCTTGAGAGACTTCTTTTTTCCTCACACTAGTTTCATTGTCTCTGTTCTGCTGCTTAGAGCTTAAAACGATGTGTCATCTGAATTTAAAAACAACAGAAAATTCCTGCTGTTTTGCTTCCATCTCATTTGATAGGCATGCAGCATTATCCCAATAAGAGCTTAAGATGATAAAACAGCAAGTGAGATAGAAGGCAGACTGAAATGATTGTATCATCATTAAACTTACAGCACCCTTGGCTGTTATGACATATTTGTGCTATGTTGTAAGTCTCCAATGAACAATTTGAAAGTAAATTAATAAAAATATATAGTAATAAAGGTTAGAGAAGTGTTTGTTATCCCAGATGTTATGGATTGAGAAGCTTTCACTATTCCTATTAAAATTTTTTGTGTATGTATGAAACAAAATTTTGCTGGATATTTTGGGAGTCATCTTCCTTCCCTTAGTGTGAGTTCAGAGCTGTAGTGTACGTATTGTGATGGAGAGAACATCCAAAACTATGGCTATACCTTCACACCATAAAAGGATCAGATACCACTCTGTTCTGTGGGTGCTGAGCGTCAGTCAGAAGCCAAATAAATCCAGCTGACACGGCACCAGCTGGATTCATGCTGTTTGCAGTAAAGCTTCTACAGGTTTTGATGAGCCAGGGAAAACAGTGTTGTCATGCTGCTGACAGCTGAGTATAGCGCCTCGCTTTAACTAGGTACATTAGTCACTGTGCAGAACACTAAGATGTGTTAGAAGACATTGTCACTGCAGTGCATTGAAAAACATTAGCAGAGCTTAGCAAGGCATCTGACCGTGATCAAATATTCCTCTTAAATTTGAAATATGTTTAGTTATTCTGCTCAGCCTGTTCCTAGGTAGCTAATAATGGGGTTGGATCCTCTTGCTCTATTTTGAGAATGTCTTACTGAATCATGCATAAAGTGATGTTACTAATTCGTGGAACAGAAGTCCCTATGCATCAGCTGTTCACTGTGGTTTTCCTGGGGAGAAGATAGGACTTCTTAGGTTGAAGGACAATGATCATTCTTTTCTGCTTATCAAAGAATAAATGCACTGCAGGCTTTTCTGTTGAAGGGGAAAAAAAAAAAAAAAAAAAAAAAAAAAAGAAAAAGAAAAAAAAAAAGAACATATTGCTTTTATCTGTATTTCCAGCATTACATCTGCATAAATCTCACCAATGCTAATGGGACTTGTAGTAACATAGATAAAAGGCAATCTCACTGTCAAAGAGATATGGAGCAGAACAGTGCAAGGCACACTACAGAAAGGTTCATCCTTGTAGGGCAACCTGCAAGTGTGTGACTGCTTAGAATAAACTGCAGGCTCTCTGGAATGAAGTACCTAGCAGTGGCTCATGCAGTGGCTGTGCAGACTCACTGGACGCTGAATTTTGTTGCTGCCTAGATGGATGTGGTCAGAGAGAAATAGACTGTGGTCCCTTCACCTGCTCTGCCATAGGTGCCCATATGGAGTCTGTGATAGAAGGCACCCAGAAGGAGAGTCCAAAAGCACCTGGGCTCAGTGACAGGGAAGGAGTAGGTGCGATTGTGAAAGTTGAACTCTTGGGTGTGGGCATAATGGGGGAAGGCTGAAACCATCAGGCTAACCTTAAAGAGTAGAAATGAGGTGAGGGGCAAGTACAATAGGCTTAAAGAGGCAGACTTTTGAGATCTTGTAGAGATTAAGAAAGCAAGCAAGTGACATGTTTGTAGAAGTATGTAAACATATATAATAAAGGAGAAAATTAATGAAGCACAATGCATTTAATCTTCACAAATGGTCACAAACAGTAATGTTATCTCTGTGAGCAGAAGAGGAAGGAAGTTCTGTGGGTGGACCCTAGGACAAAGGCATTAACTGGAGTAGTCTGATACAGAACACAGAATTATTTTTTTTGGTGTAAGCCAGGGTGTGATAAAGTCAGAATAGCTCACAGTTAGCTTGATGCCTTGACAGTTTCTGAGAGGATTTTGTCTAAAATACTGTTTGAATTCTGTCCAAGTTTTATTCACAGACACTTGAAAACTGTAGACCAAAAGCAGCAGAAACTCTGACACTAGTAATTGCTTTGACCTAGATTCAAATATTAGGTGGTGTTTCTATTTTCTTTTGTTTTGCTATTTAAAATAGTATGGCTTGTCCTCTTTATTACTGTAACATACACATTGAATGTTCAAAGCAAAGAAATAAGTTAAGAACTTATTATGGAAGGCTTCTTTAAAAAGAAAATTGTGCAAGGAATAGTTTTGATCAGCCCCTTCCCTGGAATCCCACTTGCAAAGGCAGTTCATGCACCACTCATGCTATCCAAGCACAATATTGCCTTTTAACAGATGAGTCAGAGAGGCAGGCATGCTGTGAGATGAAGTGACTGCTGCCGTCTTCCATGTACCCATCTCATTTTACCTAGGGCTGTGTGATATTACCTTTACTGACCTATAGTCTCTTTACGGTCTGCCAGCATTTTCTTTCTTGAAAATACAGCATACCTGGGACATGTGCTTCTGAAAAAGCACTGTGTTGTAATCTGATGTATTTGGATATTCTTTAATCCACAGAGAAAACTGCTGAGTTATCTTTTCATCCCAAACTATTCCTAGTAAACAGAAAAATAAAAATCTTACCAGTCTTTTCTAGCCAAAGGAAGTCCACAAACAGGATTCCTGAGTGTATGCAAATAAAGTTAAGTTCAGAGGGATTGAATAGGAGGAGTTGAAGTATTAATAAATCTACTCATAGAGAAGCTACCAAGACTACAATAGAAAAGACTGGTGGTGATTTGAAAGTATCCCTGCTTGCTCTGGTAGCAAAGTGGTGGCACAACATACAGCGATTCTGTAGAATTTCACTGTAAGCAGATCAGTTCCTCAGTGTGGTGACTGAACAAGGTACAAAGTAATTTTCTTGCGGGAATGTAGGTGTGAACCTGTTAATAAAAATAATTGCTGTTGACATCAGAACTGAGTCACCAGCACTGATGAATTTTTTATGAAGTCAATTTATCATAATTTAAAACTATTTTAGAATAGCTAATTCTTTAAAAAAAGAGTATGTGCCCTTTCTATTTCTGCCTATATATTTCCTAATAGATAGTGAAGCAGGATTGAAAAGCCTATGAACACCATGGAGACACTTATTTTGTCAGTGTTGCATTGTGACATGTTTGTGATCTTTTTTCTTTGCTTCCTAACTATTTTTTTAACTTATTTAGTTTCTTTTACATGTGTGTGTTCATTTTAGTGATAGCACAGTTCATCTCTTAAGTTATTTAGTATTAACTTGTGAGTACTACTGTGAGGCATCTACCAGGCTTACTAGCATGTTAGCCACCTAATCATCATGCTCCCCAGGTCAGCTGTAGAACACAGTAAATATATCGGAAGTACTTAACCTAAATCTGTTTCATCAAAATGGCTATATAGTTTCTCTTTGTCAATTTACCTACATGTTGGCTTTCTTTGCTGTTTAAATGCTGTTCTGTTTGTTCCTAACTTCCCCTGTTTAACAGCAGACAAACCCAGGGAGCACTGACTGAATCGGATGATCCTGAAACAGGCTGTCTAACTGATAACAAGCCAACTTCTCGTCACTTCTATCCTGTCGCCTTGCTGCTTGTCAGCTCACACTTGCTGGTTGTGTGGCTTATTTTAAGTCTTGCTTTGCTATTAGCCAAATATCAATAAACTTCACTTGTGTTCCTTTCTTTTCTACAAACAGCAACAAACTAACTTTAGGAAAAGGGATTATGCTGTAATATCTCTACAGTCTCAGACCCCAAGAACTTGTCTTTAAGATACAAATGTCTGAAATGTATCATGGTTTTTGTTATTATTTTTTTTTTCGGAACTCTTAAGAAGTATACTATGCATTGAGTGAATTTTTTTGGTCTTTCTGTTCCTGGTAGAGCTTTCCCACTGTAATTAGCTCAAAGAAAGCCCATTTACAATGCTGTCACTGTATACAAGATGACATGAATCCTGAATGCTTGAACCCCTCTTTCCAGAGTAATTAGTCTGACAAAAAAAGTAAATTAAAAATGAATTTGCACAGCACAAACTAATCCCTAGACAAGTATTACAGAGCGGTGGTTTGTGAGACTTAACTTTCATTGTGTTATTTTCATTGTTCTTAGCTGATGGGATCTCTTTTGTTTAACAAATGATTATTACTTTGCTATAACTAACCCCTTTCTGTCAAGTAATTAAATGGAATAGAGTAAGTTCTGTTTTGTAATGAAATTAACCTGTTTGTAATTGTTGCTTTAGTTGCTTTTGCTTTCAAGACACTTTTACATTCTTTTTAACAAAGTCCTGTTCATGTTTTGATGCACCACTTTGGCACTTGTAACTTTTGTACTGTATGTGAACCGATATCCTTTCTTTATAAAGCAGAGAGTTGGATCGGGCTGTTTGAAAAGCCATTTTCTCCTTTTTCTTTTTTCATTGCAAAGCTGAACGTACAGGAAATGAAGCAGAGATGAAACTTTCCTTCACAGATCTCTAGGGCCAGACTTAATAAGATGCCTTATTCCTAGAATACACATTTTTAGGGCAGTGTGTACTCTCACACATATAACAATTTGAAAAAAAGTATGAGAAGGTTTAAAAAGCAAATATATTTCTGGAATTAGAACAAAATGTATCGTTAAAGTATTTAATTTTTTTTTTTTTTACTAAACTTTAAACCTCAAGGGCAAATATATTTGGGGGGGGGAATCACCTGTTTCTGAGGGCAATAACTGTACTGGGCCTTGCCTTGGATTTAATTTTGTAAGATGTATCATCACTTGTGGAAAACAAAAATGTAGAGTTGAATCTTTGTTATTTTTACTTCAACTGTTGCTGAAACTCTGCAATGAACAAATAAAGCATATTTATTTATTCTGTGTTTCATGAAGTTGTACTTTTTCCCCCTTTCACTAGAGAAGGATGCCGCATAGAGAATGTACTGAAGAATGTCAAATGCAGAAAGTATGCATTCAACATGATACAGCTGATGGCTTTCCCAAAGTACTACAGACCTCCAGAAGGGACATATGGAAAAGCTGACACCTAAGTTTAACAAAAGTGTAATCAGGAACATACATCACGCTAATTAGTGAATATAGAAATTGCTGTTTATGACTTATTAATTGGGAATGTGTAACCAGCTGAGGTGTTATTTATATCAGGTTTTATCTTTTTACAGTAAAATAACTACAGTTAGTCATTATGAAATAAAATACCATGAAAAACAGTGGAATGAATATTCTAAACACCAAATATATTTAACTTTTCTTTGAAAAATGGAGGTTTAGTATTCCAGATGGAGTTAGTTTTTTAGGTTGTTTGATCAAATATTTTAAAGGGAAATGTCTTTTGCTATAGGAACTGAGTTTAGCGATCTGGAAGGTGGCATTCTGACCTCAAACCAAAATCTGAGTATTGATTAAAAGAGTCTCATCTGCGGAAAACAGTATTTTGTGAAACCAGCATAGCACCAGAGTCTTGATCACTAGTGATTAAATCCTTCACATAAGTGTTTATGAATGACGGTAATGTTAATACCTGGGTTAAATGTAATTTTGGTAGTTACATTTAGCTTATTTACATAAGCATAGTAACTTCATAATATGTTTTTAGTAATTACAGCCTATAATTTCATTCTGATTCCTTGCAGTTAATTTGGTTGTATCATTCTTGGCTTTCTGTACCACAGCCAAATATGACTTATTTCACTTTTACATAAATCACATTGAAATCAGGAGGATTAATTTTTCAAGTAAAGTGACCTGAATTTGACCTGCCATGTTCCTGTTTACTGTAAACCCTTAAAACTGATACTCCTTTTGTGGCAGGGAAAATGAGTTGTACATAGAGAAGTTAATGTATCTTTAGGCTATAAAAACATTATTCTTTTTTTACAGAGCCTAAGATATGTTATGATTATGAGTAATCTGCTGTATTAGGACTAGTTAGCCTCTGCAGCTGATTTATATCAAATTTGTAATGCTGCATGTAGACACTCTAGAATTAAGAACTATCAGCTTTAAAAATTATTGTCAATGCTTCTGCCAGCTTGTGTTAGTCCTGAAATTTGTCTTGCAAAGAACATTTTTGTTTTCTAATTGTAGCTATTTATTGCTGCCTTCTGCCTCCCAGAGAGAAATACAATTAAAAAACTCCAAGTATTCACTGGTTACTGACCTTTATGTAATGCATTCATTTGGAGAAAAAAATTTCTAGAGCAGAAGCGTGAGAATTGTATCCTAATGAATTGTAATTGCCATGGATAAAGAAGTTAATGTTTGCTTGCTCCTATGGAAGTCAAAGAAACCTTGATGCACTGCGAGTTATAATTTGTTCTTTTTAATCCATTACTGCCTGTTATTGGGTATAAATCTGTAACTATACTAGTAAAAATATACATGTGAGAGCCTAATTCTGCAAACTGTAATTGGGCAATTACATTGAAGTGATCTGTCATGTGAATAAGACTAAACCCATCTTGTATATTTGCAAGATCAGGCTTTGGGGCTTGTAGAAGACTGTCAGGAAGAGATCCTCTTTCCAATATTCATGACTTACAGTGGAGCCAGGAATTCACCTATACAATACTTTTACCTAACTAATTGGAACTTTTTTTCAAGGAGAAGTAGGTCAGTTAAATAGTGTTCTGTTGCATTTTTTTATTAATTTCTGTTATATTATCTGCTATCATGAATTACTTCTTTGTTCTTCTGGAATGTATTACTCCAACAAGAGGTGTCAGAAGAACTGGCATTGCATGATAGATAAGCTCAGACAGATGAGAATATAATACCTTGACTTTTTCTTGTCGTGTACTAGTAGAAGTGAACACTACTTGTTGGATGGGTGGAGGTGTGCATAAATTTGTGTTTGGGTCTTTAAAGACAATATAGCTCTTTTGTACAAACTTTTTTTGGTGGGTTTACAGAATATAAATGTTCCCGGGGAAGTAATGTTTTGTTCTGTCAGACTGCCCCACTAGCCCTGACTATCTTCCATGTTTATTATTGCCTTAAAAAAACCCGAAATTGTACAGTTTAGAAACAGTGATAAATTCCTCATGCACCTCTGAAGTATTCCAACAGATTTACCATAGAAAATTCTGGGTTTCCTACAGTAATTCTGAAACTACCTGTAAAAGTCTATGTGGGGATGGTATTCACTGGTGAGTACTATCCGTTCTAGCTTTCTTTATCTTAGTACCATGGGCATTCTGTGAAGTTCAAAATACGAAATTCTATTCAAGATCTCACCTTTCAAGATCTCAACTCAGCTTTTTAATCCCACCTGACTTCTAAGTTGTCATTCTCACTATCATGTTATCTTCATATTGAAGATATTTTTGGAGGATGAAAAAAGAAAAAAATGCATTGGGTTACTGTCCTTGAAATTAAATAATCTGATATTTGTTAAAGACAACCAAATGAAAACAACAACCACAAAGAAAAACACCACACCAACCCAAAACCAAACCAAACCAAATAAAACCCACAGCAATGTGTTGCAGTGAAACCTCGTTGGGCTCGGGCCATTACAGAAGAGCAGGCTGGGTTCTGTGCTACATAAAGCTGAACTTTTTCAATCCAATTTTTTGACTGGAGCATTGGAGCATCTTTTTGTAGGTCACAAGACCTTTGTAAGACCCACTGACACGATTCCAAATCTCCTTTAAGAGCTTTGTTTCTTCAGTACTGAAACAGGCTCAAGCGTTTCCTTGCTTGGTCATTGCCTGCTGTGGGCTACTTCAGTCCAGATAGGCAAAGGCTGTGTCATCAGAGCTGACTTGCCAGCTAAGCATGGATGCACAACAAGTGGGTTTTCTAATTTCCCTTTGCGAAGAAGCAAAGTGGTGTTTGCTTCAGGTTGATAGTTATGTTATCTGGATTTACTCTTTTAGAGGCTGCTTCAAGCCCTTGGCATTGTTTGAATGCCTAACAGAGGACTTAAATAATCCTTGAGGTCTTGCACATATCCTAGTAGTTCAGTAATTACCAGAGGTGTAAAATTAAGCAAATGAATTTTTATGAGCAAGATACACCATTTCTTTTGCAGCATGTTAAGGGAAACATACTGATCTTGGTGGTAGAATCGCAGAAAATGTTCTGTATCTACTTTCTTGAAACTTTGTAAGGTATAAAGTAATCTGCTTGGAGGGAAGGACAGTTCTTAAGGGCTAGAAGATATATCTGGCATCTAAAGCCAAATGCTGTCTTACAGAAGATATTTGTAAAATAAGGTCATCAGGATCTGCATTGAGGAATACTGAAATAAGGGCTTCTAGCTTTGAATATTTCTACAGTGTGTTACGGGCTTATATGGGCTTTTGTACCACAGTCTAGTGTCTAAAGAGAGAGCTAGTATAAAATGTCTAAAAAAATAAGGACAGGAAATTTAAAGTTACTTTTTCTCAGAGATAGTTGTAATACTGTTATGATACATGATATGAATAAGCCTGACATTATTAAGCAGGGAGGTCTGGGTTTTTTTGAGATCTTCTTTTGGGGAATTTAAAATATGTTCCTGTTAATGTTTATACTTTGGCTTTTGTGGAGCAATTAAGAAACAGAAATTTTAATTATGTTATCTGACTTTTGTCTATGTGAAGGTGGTATACTAGCAGTGTATGTGTCATAAAGACAAAAATAACTTAGGAGGGCAGCAGAAACAAAAGATTAACTGAGAGCCTTAATGAAGTCCTTCGCAATATTAATTTTTGTACTGTCTAAATTCTGACATTAGATAACTGAAATAAGGAAATTAACATTTCCTGTGTCTAAATCAATCAGTTCTGATGAAAATTCACTTATTTGCAGTGAAATAGAATGTGGTGGTATTCTAAATCCTCACTAGTAATTTAGGTGTTAAGTGCAACATATCATTTTGAAGCCCACTGTATACTATACTTACTAGGAGCTTCAGAAAATAAGCTTGTTTTATTTCTAGGTTAAACAGAAGTTCCAGGAAATCCTACAGGCCTATTAGAAAAAGCAGAATATGCACTGAACATCAGTCAGTGTAATAAAGAAAGAAATTGCATTAAAAACTATGCAGCAAAATTACTTGCATGAGTTAATACATGTTATCAGTTAACGGTCTTAAATGTATATTGTGTCAGTTGGCTCTGTTGTAAATTTGAAACTATTGATATCTGCATTTATGCCTTTTTCTATTGTAAAAAAGTGTGCTCTACAGGCAATGCCATAAGACATGAATTTACATCTTGTTTGTCGTGCATTTGGGGCTTAAGAGCAGATGTTTACAACCAAAGTGCTTTAAAATAATTTACTGTTCTGCAAAACACAAACTTACCTTGTAAATTGCATGTTTAAAAAAAATCATACAGATGCTTTTTTAGAGGAAAAAAAAAATAATCCCAGACTTCAGTCTCTAGAACGTTGTTTTTTTCTACAGTCACACAACACATCAACTCTTGTGTTGCCAGAGCATTCATCTTACACTCTGCAGCACTCAAACATGTATTTGCTTTCTCTCATAGCATCTACAGAATAAATACTATAGCAAGAAGAAAATTCAGCATGATGCTCATGATCCAAGATTAAAAACTTGCATTTGCTCAAATAAACATGAAACAATGCTTCAGAATAAATAAAATTGAAGACACTGTGAACTGATGTTTTTGTATTCCAAAGAGCTGAAACATCAAGCATGGAGTTTGTGTGCTGACAGGGAGAAAGAGTTATGGTAAAAATCTGACTGTGATAATAGAGTGCTCTGGATCTGTGGGGTTTGGAGGGGTGAGGTTTGCCTACACTGCACTTACTTAGATCTCAGCTGTTGGCAGTGGTGCTTTGTATTCTTTCCATGCATGCAAAGTACTTTAAAAACTTTCAGCACTTTTGCTTTGTTTATGAGTGATCTGGCTTTTAAATTTTGAAAATCCCAAGTTGCTTTGGTACTTGCTGAGCGTAGGTGTTTCTTATAATGTTTCTGTCTCACATGGTGGAGCACATGGGGCTATGGATAAGTAACATTAATAGGACTTCAGTCTGTAGTGTATGTTTGTTCAGAGAAATTAAGCACAACTGTAGCAATCCAACTCTTTTTATAGTTCAGGATTTAGCATTTTTGTTTTATTGGTGTCTGTAAGCCATGTCCATTGTACACTGTGTGTATATTTTTATTTAAATAAATGTGATGTCTATTTTTTATGTTTCTGACTTTTTTTGTTTGTTATTCATTTTTCATTTTCATTATGGTGGTGTTGCCCACTGTCCTGGTTTGAGCCAGGATGAAGCCGATTTTCCTTTTACTGTTTTTGGTGGTTTTTTTTTCCCTTCAGTAAGCTTTCTTTTAACTAGCAGCAGATGTTCCAACTAAGACTGATAACGGTGGAATGTTTTTCTAATGGCTGGGTCTTCAAGGTCACACCTTTTACTCAGTAAAAGGAAAACTGGCTTCATCCTGGCTCAAACCAGGCCACCCACAAGGCAGATTGTGCATGATGCTGAGAGTGGGCTCCCTCGTTAAGGAAGCAGTGGAAGCCCACCCACAGGTCTCATCACTGCTAGGAGCAAGTATTTCAGAAAAACTCTAATACAACAGTAAAAAGTCTGCAATGATCATAAATTAATAGTTCCTATTGCTTCTAGTCTTACTAAATCTTTCATCTCAGAACCAGGTGAGTGCTGCATTTTCTAATTAAAAACAAACAAAATGTTCGCATACCTGTAAGCAAACACCCCTTTCACATAACCACTGAGCTGTAGAGAGTTAGTTATTCAGTGTAACAGAGATGGAATCAGCATCTTTCATAATGAAGAGTATTAAAGAGGTGACATGGCATGTTTTGGCTACTATTTTGTCTTCACCATCTTAATGTTGGATTCAAGACCTCAGAAAATAATTAAGGCATTTTTCTGTGCCTTTTTTTTTTTTTTTTTTGGGAGGGGGCTGCTCTTGGCAACTAGGTTTATTATATGATCTGTTATCACAATTAAAGGTAAGTTTTTAATGGTTGAAATGTAGTAAATAGACCTTTCTGGAAATATGGTAAAATGTGTCTCACCTTCTGTATTATTGGTACTATGATTAGAAGCTTGTTGCATAATTTACTTTCTCTGTGTGCTTCTTGGTACATTAGCTGGTTTACTGTAATATATTCAGTGAGATGTTAATTACCTGCAAGGCTCTTGATAACCTTTAGAAAGCACCAGGAGTTAACGGTTATTATGGTAATAACTTATAAAGCTGTTAGCATTCAGCCTAGGAATTTTGTCTCTTAATAATAAAAGTGACAGTCTTTAAAAAATACTTTGTCTCATTTTGTATGCTTACAGATTTTATCTTCCATGTCAACTGGGAACCACTTTTTTCACATTAGAGTGTAGGAGAGAAAAGGCAAAAAAGCCTACAACTGTAATGAGATGATAGAGTAGGATGATAGCAAAAATATGTCTTCACCAGTTCCCTTTTCAAAGTTCCTTGAGGCATAATTGAGTAGAAGCAGGACCTGAGGTTTTTAAGCATAGTCTGCAGTGGTCTGGGCTGGGCTGTCCATTGTTGACACTGAGAATATACGTACACAAATGCTGCTTCCACTAGGCAAGTCAGTGGGAGCTCTCCTGTGCACTTACTGAGCTTTTAGTCATTCTCTGAAAGCTGTTGTTAATGGAATTATGGGCAAGGAAGTTCTGGATGCAAACTGGACTGCATGCTGCTTGCTTTGCCCAAATAAATAGACCCTGTACATTTCTGTGTAGGCTGTCAACTACAGACCTAACCCACTACATGAAAGAGGATGCTTGCTCTGCTGCAGAGAAGATTTTCAATATTTTTGGTGGAAAAGACGTAAACCGCTTCTAAATTACCTGGGATAAGAAGCTGAACTCAAATAATAGCTGAGATTTTTTTTTTGTGTATATATATGTATACACATGCATATTATAGATACACCTGCGTATTTTTTCTTTACTATAGGTTGGGGAAAGGCAGTTAAATCAGATAAATTACAAAATTGAACTGGTTTTATTTTTAGCAGTTGAATATGGTTTTGATATTAGAAGTGTTTCACGAAAGAGGTGCACATGCACAGAGCTTTAGCAGGGCCTGTAGTATGCTTTGTGGCCTATGTTGACTCTACTGGTAAAGGCTGCTTATGGGGAAAAAAAAGGAGAGGGAGAAAAAAGAAAGGGAAGATGTTTCCCAAAGGCTTTCATTGGGGGGTGTTTCTCAAACTGAGTCTGCCATTCCTGTCAGGAGCACTAAGAGCTCAAGCCTTGACAGGTTGTGAGGTTTTTTGCATGTGTCTTTGGATCTCTAGTGAAAACCAAAGGTGGAGGAAGGAAGAAAAACCCAGGTGGAGGAAGAGGAGGAAGGAAAGGGCAAATTCTGTGCCACTGGCAATTAGTTCCCCAAGAGTCTTCCATTAGCAGTGCTATGCTGCAGGTGGAAGGCTGTGAGAATAATAGCATAAGAACAAGGGGAAAAATACTGCTGTGTTCATTTTATCTTTCCCCAGAAAAGTCCATGTGGATACCCATGTTTTATGCAAGAATAATTTGTGACTGCTGTAATTTACAGAACAAAGCAGTTTAATCTGCTGACTGGAACAGAATTAGAACAACTGTCATACATAAGCAGTGATTGCTACAGCAGAATTTGCCTCTTGGGTGGTATCACTCCTTTGAGATTGTCTTTCAGTGTAAAGTTTAACAGATTTTGAAACAGAAAAAAGTTCTTGAGATCTCATCCTGAAGTCATTATTCACAAGTGAAGGATCAGAAAAGGGGCACTCCAGGTGCAAAACTAACCCCTCCAAGACCCTGTGTTGGAACTAGATGATCTTTAAGGTCCCTTCCAACCCAAGCCATTATGTGATTTTGAAAGAGGATTCAGAAACATAGACATTCCTGGACTTGGGTTCAGAACCGTGAATGGCAAAGACAATTTTTTTATACAAGGCCTCACACAAGAAAACCTTGTTCATGGTTGGGTCTGTTAATACTCTTTTAGTATGCATAAAAGTTGATGGCAGTTTCCTGTGAACTCTTATAATAAACAGCTGACTCTCTAATGAGAGCACAGAGGCAAATATATACCTTTAATGCAGTATCACTAGAAGGGATATACACAGTAAAATACTGAAAAGCATCGCTAATGGCATCTGGTTTTTTTAATAAGGCATCAGTTTACAACTTGTTTGGGCTTTTATCAAAGGAAAGATACATACATAACAGTTTAATTATATTTTCTCTGGTGCTGCTTAAATCAAGGTAGATTCTCAACACTTTCTATTTCAATTTAGTTTCTCTTTTGTGTGGTGAGTAGTAAGCGAAAGGGTAGAGAAGCCTAAGTTTATGAAGTATCATAATCTGGCTCTTAGTATTTTTCAAACAAGACCAGAATATAAGGAAATAGTGACAAGGATATGTCAGAAGGATGTTCATAACATGGGTCATCTGACTTGGTTCTGTTTCCAGATGGAGACTTAAAGACTTTTTGACAAAGATGAGGCTGATGTTTATGTGTCACACACACAGGACTGGTTTCCAGCAGCCAAATTCTTTGCCTGCCCTGTAACATGGCAGCTCTTAACCAGGCTCATCTGGGGCTCAGTAATCCTAAAAGAAAGTTCTCAATAAATTCTTACTACTCAGTGCCATGCACAATGTTTCAGTGCTGGGGAGCAACAGGTAAGCAGAACTGCCCCCCTGCCCCAGTACTGCATGTGGCAGCTACGTTCTCATTAAGTGTAGCAGCAGTATGGGTAGATTATATGTTTGGAACTCAGAGTTAAGTTTATGGGAAGTATATCAAACACCCAGCAGATAAACAGATAAAATCAGGGAGCAAAGAGATCTCTGACTTGTAAGGACAGATAAGAAAGATCACGTCTTAACATAACCTCTACATTTTAGACTGCATTCAACTTCTGTCTTCACCTCAGATACAAATAGAATACTTTGTTGCTTCGGGACTGCAGTAGCACCTACAATGGAAATAGACTACTAGTTTATCAACATAAATGTGAAAAACGTCCTTGAACAAATGAAAAGATCGTTTAAGAGCCAGGGCTGCTCGGTCAAGCAGGCATCACAGGCATACATTGTCATACAGACAAAATGATTTGCAGAAAAATGGTCATCTCACTTTGTATGCTCTCACAAAAGCAAGGGACCATTCCAGTGCTTTACTGAGAAGGTAAGGAGTGAGGGCAAGGATGCATCAAGGCAGTCCTTTTTATGATAAGCATTGTGTCTCTGGATTTCACATCCAAAGATTACAAGATCTGTTAAAGGTTGATTACAAAAGCTAACAGAAACTCAAAGTACTTTCTTGTTTAGGTAAGGTAAATATTTGCATGGTTCCACAGGAACTTTTTGATTGAAACCAAGCTCATTTTCACCCTGAAAAAAACAAAACCCCAAAACTGAAAAAATACCATTAAGTAATACTAAAGAATGCTTTCAATGTGTGCCTTTGCCTTCTTATGATACACCACCTCCACACTCAGTTGAAACAGAGGGTTATTTTTTAAAAAAATCAGAGCTTTATATTTTTTTATATATCGATATGGGAAAAAGAAGTGGACGTTTCATGTGATTGGAAAGTAGCAGCTGTTAGCAGGTTTTTTGTGTGAATACAGTTAGTGTGCTGAGCTATAAAATGCTGATAAGAGTTATTTAATACCAAAAAAAGTGAAGTACCCAGTTTATATTTATGTATTCATGGGCATAGTTAATGGACATCAGCAGGAAAAATGTGCTCCCACACTTGTTAAAAATCAACAGGAAAGCAGTGCACACAATGCAATTCCCTTTTGCATTAAACTTATTAAGTCAAATCAATTTTAACGAGCATATAGGCCAGAGCTCTGGCACTTCATTCCTTTTGATCTTCAGCCTGCTAAATTTCATTTCCCACTGTGCTACCATGCAGTTTATATTTAACAGATAATTTGTTTGGACATCATTAAAAAGAAAATACCACAACTTCTAGCAGTACTAAGCCACTAAAATGCCTGTCAAGTTATTAACTGTCTGCATACACACACACAAAAATATCCAATCTCTGAAAGAGGAATTTCAGAGTTACAAATAAATGCCCAATTGCAGCAGACTACATACCTGATCCAGGCTTATGCAAAGCCAGTATCACAGATAACTCTAGCTAATTTCTGTCTTCCCATTCCCATTGGCTGTTATTTTCCAGACAAAAAGACTGCGATGAAGTGATAGGTTTTGAAGGGGAGACTCCTGAGAGCAAGTCAGTGGATTTGTCTTGTAATTCCAATGATGCTAACTGAAAACTATCCTTTACTATGATCAGTGACCTGAAAGGCACATTCTCGAGTTATGGATTATTTTTGCAGCCCACTATTACTTAGAGTGTCTTCCATACAAATAATCTCTGGGACTGCGATATTAATGATGCTTAGTTTTTTTCTGTGCTGAGAATCACAGAATGTTTAAAACATTTTAATTATTGATTATGCTGTAATTTTACTTTAGTAGATTTTTTTAGTTAGAAAACTAGTAGTTCAGTGCTATCTCTGATGGGCCTATGGGCAGATCTTTGTTCTCATAGGTGTGCTCCACTTGCAGCAGCCAGATCCACACTTGGATCCTTGCACCAGTTTGAGCGCTAAGGATTTAAAGAGATTTAAATAAATTTTGAATTTTTAATTGTTTTAAATTAATTTTAACTCAAGGCCTTTGATCGCTGATGTAAAGGAGCCTCAGTAATGGCAGTAAACAAGACCATGTGCTCAAACACAGATTAACGATCAGGGAAGTAGGTCTGGGAGAAGGGTGGTGGTGTATTAGCTGAGCCTGGAACTGTGTGGATCAAATAATCTTTTATTTTCATGGAATATTTTCATGGTTTGTGATTGCACCTCCATAGATTATCCAAGTTGTCATAATCCTGTGGTCTTTTAAATATCCTGACCTTTTTTGTCTTGCTTTACCCCCTCTTGGCTTCTTTTTAATTATTGATTGATGTTCTACTTAAGCAGATATGAGTTCATGTTCATGCCTTCTTTGAATATATACTCTGGTGAGTCTGAATCAAAATCATCCATCTTTCAATAAAACCTGAGCACTGTCTGCAATATAGACATAGGAGGCTACTTCAATCTTGTACCTAATAATCCTTTGCCATATTTTTTCTTATAATCTAGCCTCCTGGTTTTTTTTTCTTGCTTGTGTAATAGCTTGGAAACCTGGATGGAGAAGTGGATTAGGAGAACTGTTTTACAAGCTTTGCCCGTTAAGCACTTGCAATAGAGTACTCTTTAAAAATAAAGTAAATGCAGGCTCAGTGAATTTTATGTACGAGTCACACTACTAGATGACACTGCCAAAGCAGGGATCAGTCACCAAGAGAAACTTCTGCGTGACAGCTTTGCTTTTGATATGCCTAGCCAATTGCAGATATAGGGGGCTTCAGAACAATGGAGGCTCTAAGTCCTGATTTTATTGCACAGTAAGGATAATATGGCAGATTAGCCTTTCCAGAGGTAGGCTATGGTAAGTAGACCTCAAAAATTTGTTTTAAAAGAAGTTTTCATGAAACTTTGTTAAAAAGACAAAGTTATGATGTGGATTCTAGTGAGAGAACCAAAGCCTGGAACCCCTAACAAAATTATTCTAAACATGAGCCAGAAAGATCAGAAACTACCCACCTAATCTTGCACAGGATAATCAAATTCAGCTCAGGAAATGTCAGGTATAATTGCCACTTCTTCAAAATGTGCATTTATTTTATCTATCAGGTACAGAGCTCATTTTATTCTCATTTTTCTGTTCCATTTCTTTAACTTAGGCTTATGTCTTGCATCCAAGGCAGGATGAACATAGATAAAACTTCACATTTGTGGTTGCATTTACCCTTTAGTAGAAAATTATCTGGTCCTGCAATGAAGTTTTGAAGTAACACACGCTGTAAAAATAAAGTGTGCATCCACAAATTTGAAGCTATTCTACATTTATGAAACACAAATAGAACAATAAATATGACGAGGAAAAAACAAAAATGCATTGTAAATAATATTCTTACAATGTTATTTGCCAACTTAGGATTTTGGTAGTCTTTATATAAATTTTAAAACCAGTTATTCAATCAAATAATTGACTAATCTGAGCCCAAGTTATGCCACTTTTCAGTATTCTATTTTTGTCATAAGTTTCATTTTGGAAGGCATGGTTTGGTTGGGAGGGGGGTGGGGAGTTGCAGGTGGGTTATGTTTTTTCTGGTAGACTCCTTAGTTTTCAATTTGTGATAGGGCCATCGGTCCTCAGAGAATTTATAACTAATGTACTTCTTATGTAGGGAAAAAAACCACAACACTTCTCTTTCGATTTGAAATCAGCTATTAAACAAATGAAATGAAGTCAGTAAATTTAGCTAAATCTATCAGGAAAATCTGAAGTATCCTGGTTTTGGGATATTTGGTCAGCATGCTTAAAACTTAAAAAACAGAATAGCTAGCTCAGCCTTCTTGCATGGTATTAAAGACTTTTTTTCCACTTCAAGAGTTTCCTCAATCATTTTCTCCCCGTGCACTTCTCAGTACAAGACTACCTTTGACAAGAAATGTGTCATAATATCTGCTGTGAATGTAATGTATTATTGAAACACATAAAGGAATTTGAATAGTAATCAAGGCAACTTAAATTCTAGTTCAGCATAGAAGGTAGGTGGAAGTGTGTTCTATCTATTCCTGTTTGAAGCAGCTGGATATTTGTACGCTCCTTTGCTTTCCTAAAGCAATCCATGTCACAGGAGCTTGACCTTGGGATGCTGGTGGTGTGATAAACTCCTCTATTACTTTGTCTGGTATTTTCTGCAGTTTTTACTGACTGATAATTTTCATCCTCTTCCACTCTCTGGAGAAGGATATAAAGCAAAAGGGCAAAAAGTATAAGAGTATCAGTGTAGTGCACAGTAATACATATTTTTCTTCATAACTATATATATATATTCTGCATCAGTGGGAACACAGACATCAAGATCAAGATCTAATACATTGTCATTGCAGTTCTGAGACTGCAATCTAAACCTAATGCTGCTTTGTTGCATTTGATCCACTGAAGGAATTGTAATGAATTCCACATCAATATGTGTTTTCCAGAAGAAAATTAGATGTTTGCATTTCATTCATCGATAAATTAGGTATCATTAAGGCTACCAAATTTTTAAAATATTTGGTTTAAGATGGATCTTTTCTTTATTATACTTCCATATTGTACATGCTACATTTGTAGGTAGTTGATAACTCATTCACTGCTTCTTTTCCCTGCAGAGACTTTTATGAAAGGTTATTTATATCTGAATTTATCACAACAAAGACATCATGACAAATAGTCCAAATAGATTAATATGAGGGAGAAAAGTTATGCACTTGTTCTATCTTACATCAGATCCTATCACAACTGATGGAGGAACATAAATTAAAAGCAAAGGGTTTAATTTTGCATGTGTATCCAGTACCTCAGGCAAAACCAGCAGTTTCTTATTATGTGTATAAGTGGGGAAGGTCCAAGTAAGTACTTAAAATCCAAACATACCTGTTTGGAAGGAGATGGTTGTTTTAAAGCAAGGATAAAAATCAAGAAAACACATTTGTGAAAGCATTCTGCTTTTGTAATTACACTCAGCTGAAAGCAATACCATGATCAAACCACTTTTCACAATAACTTGTTGTGGACTGAAGTTCAATCATAAAATCAATTGAATCACTGAATTAATTATAATTTCCCTAAACACTGGAGAATTTTATTATCTGAGTACAAAATCCCACTCAAGAAAATCAGCTTTATTCTCTAGAGTTTCCTAGGGCTTGAGGCCTCAAGAGATGAATTCTTCAGTGCTTTATAAGATACTTCTAATTTAAACCCAAATACCTTAGTTAGCCTAAAAGACTTTACTCTTCAGAAGTATAAAGTTAATTGCTTGCAAAACCCATTGATTATTAAAAGTGCCTTGGGCCCTTGTTGTGGTATGTCATGGATCAGGTAAAATATGCCCAGATAATTCCATATAGTTGAGAGCAAGGAAAATCCCAAGGCTCTTGCCAATTTGTCTCAGGGAAATTTCCGTCTGATTATGACTGAGACCCCAAGCATGGATAAGGACTCATTAGTGGGACATGTAAGAAGCCCCTGTGAGCTTTCACAGAGCATTGGTCTCATATATTTTCTTTGCCTGCTGTGTTTATTTTATTCAGTGTTGACTACTGAATCTAAGTCATTTAGCATGAGAAATACAAGCTGAAGCTAGACCATCTATGGTTAAAGGAAGTAGCACTGAGCAGCTTAGCTCAGAGCAGGTTCATGTGTGGCAATCCTTAGTTTTAGGATAGGTAATTCAAAACCACCAAGTTCAAATACATAGTCATGGTTTCTGTGTTAAAGTGGAGACTGAGGCATGGGTTTATGTCATCTAAATTTTGTTGTCTAATTTTAGTCTAACTCCCAGGAGAGAAATGGCCACAGCCACAGATGGATATCTTGAATCCAACTGCTAAGAGGAATGTGTGAACTGTCCTCTAAGTTAAGAAGGGATGTCCTCCCTCTAGTTAGGCAGAGACTAGATAGGGAGTTCTGAAAATTAGTTTAAACACCTGCAGTCAAAGTTAGGGTGTCCAAATCCTAGCCACAGCAGCTGCCAGATGTCAGTGTTGTTCAGCTGGTGGGGGGGAAAGGTATTAAAAAGCAAGGAGTGGCCTAAGATGTATTAGAATAAGTGTTTTCAAGAATCCTCAAGGTATGGAAAAGCAAGATAAAAAGTGTTGTAAGGAAGTGAACATGAGGTTGTCTGAATAAGACTGCATGATGTTGCCAGTCTGCAAAAATTCAGTACCAAAAAGCCTTTGTAATTATCATGAAGCACTTCTTGCCTTTAGCCAGCAGCAACATTCACTCTGGAGTAATATTAAAAATATGTAATTTATTACTGTAGTCCTTGCAGACAAGATGGTAGTATTGAAAGTTGGCTATTGACCAAACTGCTTATCTACTTTAAATTTTTACTCTGTGAAGGAAGTTTTGAGATGAAAAGTAAATAGAATACACACTTTTCAAGTTCATGTAGGGACTCTGTTGGCTCCTTCTCTGCATGCTAATTCAATAGCAAAGCATGTACTGAGCTGTAATGCCAAGCTTTTTAACCTGTAAAGGTTAAAAATAATTGTTATTAAAAGCTGTTTAGACAGCACAGCAGGTACGGCCATCAGTCGGACACCTGCCAGCCCTGTAACCCCAAGTGGCAGTGGGAGGCAATGCAAGACCTCCATTTGAAGAGTAAGTGCTAACAGCCACATTGCTTTAAACATCTGCATTGTGAGGTGAAACTATCAAAGAAAGCATCAGCCTGAATTCCTCTCCTCAGGGACCTACTTCTCAGAGTCTAAAGGAAGTGTAAGACTTGCACTGAAGTTACAGAATATTTACAGCAGACGAGAAATTTGTTGGCAGCTTTCACAGCTGCATGGCCATAAAAAGCAATGACATTCAAACATACGGCAGCAGGTTGGCTGCCCCGAATTTATCCCTGGCCTGCAACCTACCAAAATGACTACCTCTCCCATTGAAGAAAGATAAATAAGGAGATTCACTCTTCAGAGTCTGCCTGCCAGTGAAATAGTGAGTATTCAGCACTTCTGAGAAACCTCTTTAATGACCTCTAAATACTAAGAACTGCAACAGCAGTGGAACAGTTATTTAAACAGAGGGTTTTAGAAACCATTCCCCCCAAAAAATCAGTTCCTCCTAGGAATATTAAACATCTTGGGACTGAACACAGAAAGGTTATTTGTTTGTTGGGGTGGGTTTGGGTTGGTGGTTTTGGTTTCTCAGCCTTTAACCCCTCCAATGCCAAGTGGAGCAGAGCGCACTGGGAGGAAGCGCAAGAGGGGAAAACCATGGCGCCTCCCTCCGTGGCTCATGGAGGCCACGTATGTGAGCCTGGAGAAACGTCACTAAGATCTGGAGAACTGTTCTCTTTCAGATCACTGGTAAATTCCTTTGTAGCTTAAGAGGCAGTCAGATCCATGGAAAGAAGAAGCTCCCGGCGAGAGCCGACATCTCACCTCCTCTGCACCCCCGGCGCTCAGCGTGTGGCTGCCACCTCGCGGGGAGCGCTCTGGCCTCCCTGCCTCACGGACAGGCTCTGCGTGCGAGGGACGGGCTGAGGGGCCTTTCTGAATCTCGGTCTTATTCTTCATGGCACCCACAGGTGGGCACGTCTAGCTGTGAACCTCCCACCAAAGTGGCTCAGAGCTGTTTCCCTGCAGGGGTGGGAGACTCTTCTGGAAGGTGCAGGGAGGTGGGGGAAGCTCAGGGAAGGCAGGCGTGACAGCAGGAGAAGGAGGCTCTGCATGCAGCCTGTGGCGTGTG
The DNA here is from genome assembly GCF_020740795.1 of Apus apus. Taxonomy (NCBI): domain Eukaryota; kingdom Metazoa; phylum Chordata; class Aves; order Apodiformes; family Apodidae; genus Apus; species Apus apus. Next base: position 55,159,171 of record NC_067285.1, on the reverse strand, counting down.
AGAGGTAGGGAGGCAGCTCCTGCAAATGGGCTTGGAGACAGGGAGGGGAGGAAGATGGGCTGGCAGGAGGCCTGGGGACACGCAGCCAGGGCCTCTGAGGCCATGACAGAAACAAGACTTCTCCCTAGAGGTGCCCGGAGGACTGTGTGGTGTTCCCTCCTGGGAAGATGCCGCTCGTCAGTGAGTTGAGAAGACCTCTGAAGGGAAGGCTCCATCTTGTCAGGACAGACTAGGCAAGAGAGAGAGATCAGTTTTCAAATTTGTCTTCTTTTGCCTTTAAAATCATAGCTCCGAGTGCTATCTACAACAATCAGCTTTTTTCTATAAAGACTTGAGGCACAAGGTCTTTCTTCTGCTGCTGTGGTGTTTGTTTGGAGGGGAGGCCCAGGCAGCTCCCCTTCAGTGCCGTGGTGGAGTGCAGTGTGCGGGGGCAGCTCTCCCGGGCGGAACCAGGCCTCCCCCATCCCACCTTAGCAGGAACTCAGCACTTCCGAAAGGGACCGCATCAAACCTGTCTGTGCCACAGACGACAACACTGCAAGGAAAACTCGTGAGCTTCACAACTCTGGAGTCTTTAATTTCACGTCATTATGTGATAAAGTGAGTAACTTTAATTCTCTTTCCTTTTTAAAAGTCCTCTTAGAGAGTGAAAAAGAACAGTCAAGAAGAACCTGTCTGTGATAGATTCAAGGATGGATGGATGGATGGATGGATGGATGGATAGATAGACAGACAGATGGATGGATAGCTGTTTTGGCTACAAACCCAGCAACATTTAAGTTGCATGAACTGCTGAACACTGACCTAGCAGGGTTGCAGGCCTTGCTAACTCTTGCAGCAGAACCTCCTGGCTTGTTCTCCCAGGATCCATGGGCTCTTTTACTACAAATCAGCTTCATCAGGAAGTAAAAACTGGAAATGTTGCATCCTTGGCATTGTCTGCACCCTGTGTTTTAAACGTTTGCCTTACTCGACTAATATTAGATACTAAATGGCAAAATAAACTGTTGTTAAGAATTAATGAGAGCTTAAAAGTCTATAGGTTTATAACTTTTTTCTACCCTGGCTTCATACTCTTGGAGTTCTTAGAGTTCATGGGAGCACTTACTGTGAGTGTTACCTCGATGTGTCTGTTTTTCTTTGTGATGGTGGGGGTTCACTTAGCAGTTGCACATCCGTGTGAGGAAAAAATTAAGATTGGAGAAAGACTTTTTGGATCAGACTGTTGCGTATTTTCTTTGGTGCTGTTTCTAGCCACGTGTTCTCCAGTTTAACAATAGGGCATCGTGTTTCAGTAAGCACTACAGAGGAAGATGTTACCTTACATTCCCAATACCTCTTTCTCAAAGATCGAAGGCCTTTGTCCTGTGGGTTTTAAATAGCTGTATCTGTCCCTTCAAGGAACAGGGGTCAGGTTTCAGTTCCTTGTAAGCCTGGCTACAGAATTTGAGTAAACCTTTGTGGTAGCAGTTGAGGAATTTGAGGCAGCAGAAAATAAGTGCTTGAAAGTGTCCTGTTCTGCAGTTAGTTAGGATCAGTTGCTGTGTGACATTACTTTTGGGCCAAGATTCTGAAATTGCTTTTAGTCATGTGGATTTCTGGGTCTCTGGCAATGTTGCCACATAATGCAAGGATTCCTCAGGTGCCCTGGGTCTGAGGACTTTGTGTAATACCATGACTTTTCACGCAGATGAAATAGTCCCATAATGCCACCAGGCTTATAATACCAAAGTTAAGGCACTCTAGAGTTAGCATTTGTCAATGGTTTTCTCCCTTTGACCACGCTGTGACATGCTTAGCCAACCTCTCAGATAAAGCAGTGTAATTACATACATGCAATGAACATACTATGTGCTGTGAGCGTGTCACTCACGATGTGTGCCTCTACTTACATAGTGAAGGTGAGCTGTAGGCATGCAGGTCTTCAAATTGGGTAAAGCTGTTGATGCTGTGTCCAATATTAATAGACAAATGCACAATTACTGTACAGCACTGAGACTGTAGCATCAGGATTTTTGATGTGAGAATAGAGCAGCTTCAGGTCCAGAGATGCAAACCAAACACAGAAATTTCCTATGAACAGTATTTTAAACTGGAAATACAGACCTGCTGGGAAAAGGGGAAGTGCATATTTTCTGTGCAGTGAATTCCAGTAGTGGCCTCTGTAATGTTGCTTCCATGAAATATATATGTTTGTGCAGCCTTGTTTTTGTGCACTCTCCATGCTCCATGCACTGAATAGCTTGAGACGACACAGCTAGAAATTCATAGAGCCCGTGCAGAGACCTGTTAAAAAAATCCTATCGAGTCTAGCAGTGCAAAAGTATTTTTTGAAACTGCAGTGTGTCCTCAGGGGCCACTTTAATTGTTTTTCTCATAGCCTTTAGAAATCTTTTCTGCTTTTCTCAGAAGAGTTCTTGTTTCTGCTTCTCTGTACAAACAAAACAAAATTGACTCTCATTTAATTCAATTATGGATCAATATGTGTTGCTGTACTTAACAGATAAGAGTGTAAAGATGCTTGTTTCAATTATCAACTATAAGTAGTGAAGAATTTGCTCTTAGACACAGACGAGAGAGAAATTAAGAAGCAGTCATCTGAGCTATGAAACTTAACTATTACATTATACAAAAAGGCAGTGAAAATGAGGGAAAAATGCATTGTGAGCATAGACAGGTGTGTTTGCTGAGGAAAGCAACTGGCAAAAATTTGTTTGCAAGCTTTAAAAAGGTGCATGTAGTGACACATATGGGACAATTTAGCAGATAATTGACACATAGTGTAGCTTGGTATTGACTGTTCCTCCTTAGAGTGAGCTATTACTAAGGCAGTGATTTCCATGCCTTCAGTTCCACGTGCAGAGGTGGACATGTCATTAACAGTTGCAATCATTGTAATTTTTTCACCCACTAGCTTGGAAGTTTTCTATCACCTGTGCTGTGGAGCTTATATCCTTGATCACTGCATAAGAGAGACAATTAATTTTGTTTAGAACTTTTACTTTTTCCTTTCTTCCATGGCTGCAGTCTAGCAGCTAATTTCACACCAAGGACCTAATTACCTTTCCTGGCATTTCTTCTTTGCTTAAAGCATTCATGAAGACTTTGTAACTGTTTCTGAAGTCCTCATTAGAGTGAAGAAAAACTTGCCTGGCGAGTTGTTTAATAAATAAATGTGAATGTGTGTGTATTTTAAATGCTACTGAGCTCTTTAGTATAGTGAATTTGTATAGTGTTATTTTAAAACAGAAAATCTGTTGCCAGTGCTCTGTCACACGCTTCTCTTGTGCTGAAATGAGCAGACTTAATAATGACAGACCAATAATGTGCTCCATTTCCTAGCTGTCCCCTCTTAGATGAGAATTCTTTATACGGGGAAAAAATACATGGGCATGTAATTTTTTAAACGTATGTCTATCTTTTGTATATGCCACTGGCTTTCCTCAATTAAGAACAGGGTCTACTAAGAATTTAGCATCCTAAACTCTAGTAGAGCTAGGATTTTCATGTCTGCTGCCTGCTTCATATACCTACCTTCCCCCATGTCTGTGAAGCTTCCAGTGTTGTGTAAGCTAAGCAAATTTATTCTAGGAAACCAGTGGAGTGTGGCAGCACTGATATTCTGCCAGTATATGAAGTACCACAGCTCTACATTTCTAAGCAATATGCAATGCATTTGCAGCTCTTGTTACCAAGATACCCATTTCTTGTCCCTGCTTTTCACTACCTGCTCCTTGCTTGATCACTTCCTTCTCAGAGGAGGGCAATACTGCTTTTATGTCTTCTCCACTTCACCAGAAGATTCCTAAAGTGGCTAAAAGAGACTTCTGTGCTCTGTCTTTGCTCTTCTGCCATCTGAAAGCACACCCCACTCTTTCCACCAAGTGCCATAGCAGAGCAGAGGTGCACAGACAGTTTTCCTGTGACTGATTCCCATATGACCTCATGCTGCTGTCTCCAGCAGGAAAAGTTTTAGAGGAACAATTCCAGCCTTCCAGTAAGATCAAACCATCTGGGGAATAGACAGCAATGGAAGAAGATAGAGATAAACTTCCTCTTGCTTTTCCCAACCAGCTGGCTGAAATGACACTGAACCCTTGTCCAGAGTCTTAATTATAGCAAAACACTTGGCAATACTTTGACACATTAGAAGGTATCATGGTTGTGGGAGATTCAAATGGAGCTGCTCAATGAGGATTCAACTATAATACAAACACGGTAAAGTTTAATTTAAGTGTTAAAATATGTGTTAAAACTTCGAAAGGATGGAAGAGAAAAATGTATTCCTATATAATTTTTTCTTCCTATCTCCTACTCATAATTAGATCTCAGCTAGAGTGACATACCCAAACTGAATAAAATTCTTACATCTTTCAGTTCCAAAGAATTCCATATCAAAAGGTAAACAAGAATGTGTTTCAAGTAAACCCACAATCTGAAGCATGTCAAAATAACTCACTTCTTCCCATATTTATGATTCTGTCACCTGAAAAAATTGCAGCACATTTCTTCGTAGATTTTGCAGGCAGAGTGGCTAGACTGTGGAGGTTCCTACAGCTTCTCTGTCTTTTAGAATCATAGAATCCTAGGGGTTGGAAGGGACCTCGAAAGATCATCTAGTCCAACCCCCCTGCCAGAGCAGGGTCACCTGGAGTACATCACACAGGAAGGCATCCAGGCGAGTTATTAGAAGTGCACATAATGTAACCAAAAATAAGTGTTTTCACTCAGAATGCAGGTGCATTTGCTCCCTTCAAAACAAAGTTGTGGTTACCAATCTGACTACGTCAGTGGCATATTTCTTCATCTGGCAGAAAAGCAAGACAGGAGTGAGAAGGAAAATCAGAACACCTTCAACAAGAGATGTCTATTAGTGCCAAGATACACTGACAGTGAATTTTTCAGAACACTTTCAGCCTCTCTCACTTGCTCTAAGTAGGAAGCCAGCTGGGTGATTTTGTTTTGGTGTTAAAGTGATGAGTTCTGTACAACTCAAAATTCTAATGTGAGACAAAGGTGGTTTGGAATGTCAGGTGCTTTCTGATGGAGGAAATATATTTTAACTGAAACCATGATCTGGTCTGTTTACCAAATATGATAAAGTTCAAATCCAAAAAGTTTGGCTTTCCCTCAAAACAAGTGCTGCAAAACCACATGCATTATTTATTTATCTCTGGGTTTACTGAGCTTTAAGATTCTAACTTTAGGTTGCTAAGGATAAACACACAATTAAATTACACTCATGATTATGGTTAAATTATGTTGCCTGATACATGCCTTTTTTCTATTTTAGAAATTTCAGCTTGTGGATATACAGGGTATTCTGGACCTATGGTTTTGTTTAAAAATACCTTATTTGCCTTGCAATCAAATGTCCTAACATTGAAGGATTTGGAAACTCCTGTCATGCTGATTACTAGTAAATCTTTAGTAAAAACTGTAACTCTGAGATAACTTAAGTTTATTTTACTCTTGTACTTAGTGGTAGTCCAGCAGTTTTCCTTTAAATGAAGGGTACAACTATAAAGAATAATGTTTTGCGCTGGCTTCTTCTTCTGCACTTCTGCATTCTGGGGCGTGTTAAATTAATCAGCTGGTTTTACAGGCAAAGTAGTGGCTGAAATATAAAAGCAATTGTTTAATTATTTCAGCTTTATTCATAAACCAGCATAGATTTTGTAATCTTGAGATAATAGAGTCCTCATAATACTTTACTGTATTTCATAGTCCACTGGAGTAACTATGCTTGGGATAGAGTTTACAGACGCCATCTTCTTGCTCTCTCAAGACTCACGCAGGCTTCCAGTTCTCATATACTGTGGCCATCCTTTCCTGTTGCAATGGTGTAAGTCCAGCATGAATGGACCTTGTCCAGGTCTAGATGTGAATTTTGCTGTTTTTGCTATTGCATGAAGTTGCTTGGACTGAAAGCAATTGAGGGCCCCTAGGTAGTAGCACAGTTGATCCACCCGTCTTCAGCCTCTTCATCCAGCGATGTTCCGATGTTCTGCTGCCACTGCGTTGGAGCTCACCTATGTGAGTGCATAACATTGTATTTGTCAAAACTGTTACAGAGGAAGCATTCTTGAAAAACCTTTCCTTGTGCAGATTGTGTTTTCTTGCATCTAAATCACTATTTCATGCACTTAGGAGGGATGGAGGCAGAAACATTATAATAAAATTGCTGCCTCTGTTGAATTAGGTTTCATTTGAAGAACCTCTGTGAGGCAGGTTAAGACATGGCTGTACTTGAATTTTTGCCCAACAAGGGGATTTTACGGGCTTCCTCACACAGAGGAAGCTTGCCTAACGTTTTTCGTGTAGGAAGAGATTATGTAGCACATTAGGGAATGCATCATTTGTAGTGTCTTTTGAGAATATTCCTGGAAAGGTGAGAGAGAATCCCGTACTGCCGAAGGTGTATTTAAAGCCTCTGCCAACAAGATCACCTTAAAAATTAGATACAGGTGTACACAGTCATTTTGTATCTGGTGCTGCTGACTTCCCCAAACAAGAGGCTGATGATAAAGTGCTTCAGGAAAGGGTTCATGCCTGCAGGCAAGTGCCTGTGGTGCAGAGACAAGAACAAAGCATAGCAAATCTGCTTCAGCTGCATGCTGGTGTCTCTGCAAAGACAAGGTGCAGCATCCTGGCAAGAAGACTGCTTACAGCTGGAAGGCTGAGTTGTGGGCATAGATTTTCCTCAAGTGGATGACAGTGATGTGTCTCAGCAAGGCCCATAAACACAGCTGGGCTGATGAGGGCTCCATGTTGCACTGTCTGCCCTCTCCCTGGCCTGAGCCACCTTGGACTGTGCTGTCGTGCCAGTCTGTGCTGCAGCTCCACCTCTGTAGTTTCTAGATCAGTGTATTAAAGGTAAAATTGCATTGGTTTTAGGCTACTCCAACACTGAATTTAACTTCTTCATACCGTAGACACAGGAGTCACAGAAGAAAAAAAAAAAAAGGAGTGCAGAGGACAGGGTATGGTAGGCTTTAGTGAGTCAACATTTCTCATGTCAGCAGTGGTTTAGGTTTCCTGGTGTAAATAGCCTTTTAACTTCAATAGATATCAGATGTTTGTTTATTTCTTCTCCATCTTTTAATCCCGAGTTGCCAACAGCCCTTGTAGAAATAAAAAATTCTGTCTGTTTCTGGAGATGAATGTCTGACTTTTAATAAACCCAATGAATGCATATAGATCACATTTGCTATATTTGTTCATCTGTACTTGAATTAAGGGGTGTGTTCAGTGCTGTAATGTAGTAATGTTTGGTGGATTTTTTTTCAATTAACTTGATTTGCACTTGTAAGTTAAAACTCCTTAGTACAGTTCAATCATCGTTTATACCTGGGAAAATTGATTTTTACCTACTGGGTTCTAAGGCATAAAAATACAACCATTACCTGCAACTTTCATAGTTTTCATTGAAATGATACTAACTTTCGTAGTACATAATATTGTATAACAACACTGCTTTCCTAGGGCTGGGTCCCTGAATCCTCATTTCTGAAACTTTGTCCACTTCAGCTTTTGCAGTATGTAAGTTATGGATTTGAGTTTTGCAGATTGGACCTATTTTTATTCTTCCTAAGCAGCTGTAAGTTGTCCTTGAATAGCTTATAATTTTGATGGGAAAGCATCATAGAATCATGGAAAACTGGGGCTTTCAGGGCCCCATCACCTGAGTAATGTTTAATTTCCAGGCATACAAAATTCCAGAAGGAATTAAAAGCAGTGCACCCTCCCTCCTCACTCCTCCTACAAAAAATCCAGGCAATTTTATCTCTGTGACTTACTACCTTTAATCTTGGAAAGATTTTCCCAGCATCCACCTGAATCTTTCTGGAATGCTGCAGGTAGTGAATGTTTCAGAAAACAACTGAGCTGCAGCAGAAATGGCCTGGGAAGGATGTTTGGATGGAAAATGTAACACAGGAGGTCATATTCCATGTTGTTATTCAGCTGCCACAAGCTAAGACAAGTATGTTTCAAGAGAGTTCACTCTAGTTTCAGGAATGTTAAAAGGAGAGAAGAATGGGACAGGATGCATTTTGAGCTTACTGCTTCCTTTGAAGGAATAAATAACGGCAACAAAACCTTCTCTGGTATTCTATAGCTGCTGTCAACTGGAGCTAGTTAGAAGATATTTGCTAATGGTGTATATAGTTCAGTATTTTCTTTCCTGACAGCTTTCCTGAATAACCAGTTTAAGTTGGCTCTCTTTGCACTAACTAAGCTCCTTTAAATGTGGTCCAAATTGTTCTATAGATACTTTTTATTACTCCTCAGTGCATAAGCCCTAACAACCAGCTAATGGTAATGTTTTCTTGTAAAATGCAAACACCTCTTTTTGTATGGGAGCACCTGATTCTTTCTCCCTGCTAGGCTTCACTGAGGAAGGCAAATTTCTAGAGTGGTACAAAGCAATCCATTCATTTTTAGGACCTAAGTGGGTCAGAAATAAAAACTGGATTCCAGGAAATGACAAAATAGAAGCCTACCAGATAAAGTGGTGAGTTGTTGGTGGAACTAAACCCCCTTCCTGAATTAAGTTGTTGTTGCCAGTGGGGGCTTAAACATGCTCACAGGTGGAACCAGGCAGGTTTCTGATGTTGCTGAAATTATGAAGCCAGTACATTCTTTTCCTCAGATGCTGCATTCACTTTCCAGTAGGACATTTCCCGAGCAGACTGCAGCCCCCCAAGCATCTATTCCTGCACAGGCTGTATTGCTCAACATGTGCTGTGCTTTAACGAGTACAGACATGTCTTCACAGGAAGGCTGTGTGAACTCTCATTTTAAGCCACAGTTATTTTGGGTTCAGATTATTAAGTAAAAACAAATAGGGGAAAATTTAGAATGGTTTTCAATTAATCAGGAGTTTGTTTAGTGATTCCTGTTTCATTCTTGCTTCAGATATTTTTTCTTCTGCACATAAGTAAAGGTGTCTTGAATAGAGTCTAAATAAAAATTTTCTAAGGGCACCAGGATTTCACCTGTTATTTTTAAAGCTTTAATGTAAATTTATAAAGGTTTTTAATTAGTTATTTTGTCAGTAAGGACGTAAAGATTTGACTAGCAGAAATAGAGCCACACAATAAGCTAAGCTGTTGAACATTATTGTTAGTTTAGAACAAAGAGTATCACTGAAGGCTCTTTATGCTTTGACTTTCAAGAGTTTTAATGTTCGGTAAGAGATGGATAGCATTAGCAAAGACTTTGTGAAGAGCTGTGAGCAGACAGCCTTTAAGAATGGGAATACATTTTGCTGTGTTTGACAAAGTAGAACCATTGTGTACTTGTATAGCAGTGCTGCCATAATTGGAAAAAAGGGAAGCCTTATAATATAAATATTTTGCAAGGATAAAAAAGAAAGGTAAGAACAGATATAGATAGTATGTTCTCTCAACTGTTTTATTCCTGCCTCTCCACCTCCATGATGATTTAGCAGAGTTCCAGTAAGAAGGAGGGTGTGACTGAGGAGAAAAAAGGAGAATGGAAAAAAAGCTGTCCTTAGGAGATGCCAAAATGTTCTCCAGGAAGTCACCTGTCAACACAAAGTTATTTACTTTAGCAACTACTGTCTTTGTGCAGTGAAGCTGCCCAGTTTTGACAGTTTGTAATGTCAATGCTATCTTTTGGTCCTTTTACTCCACTTTTTTCCCAGAGTCTCTAGTATTCTGTTTAAACTGCTACTTCCCTTCAGGGTAGCATTTTCTGATAGTCTATTCTTAACTGTAAAACCTGGCTCTTAATTTCCCATATAGGTTTTTCTCTTTCATTTATTTTTTTCTGGGACTAAGTTTTTTATTTACAATATGATGTAATTTCTTAAGGTTCAAATATGAACATTCAGAGTTCCCAGAGCCTGTGGGCATAGATGTCCTACTAAGATAAGCCACAGCCATATAAAGGTGCTGTGCCCTGCACTTGGGCCACAACAACCTCATGCAATGCCACAGGCTGGGGGCAGGGTGGCTGGAAAGCTGCCTGGTGGAAAGGAACCTCAGGGTGCTGATCAACAAGTGGCTGAATACAAGCCAGCAGTGTGCCCAGGTGATCAAGGACATCTGGCCTGCATTAGAAACAGTATTGCAAAGAGGTCTAAGGAAGTGATCTTCTCCCTGTACTTGGCATTGGTGAGGCCAAACCTTGACTATCTGTGCAGCCTGGGGCAACTCAATACAAGAAAGATACTGAGGTGCTGGAGTGGGTGCAGAGAAAAGCAAGTAGGCTGGTGAAAGGTCTAGAGAACAAGTCTTACGAAGAGCAGCTTCGTAAGGGGGAGTGAGGGAACTGGAAGTGTTCAGTGCGAAGAAAAGGAGACTGAGGTGAGACCTCAATGCTTTCTACAACTACCTGCAGGGACATTGTAGGAGGTTAGGTGCTGGTCTCTTCTCACAGGTAAATAGTGGTGGGACAAGAGGGAACTGCCTAAAACTACACCAGGGGAGGTTTAGGCTGGACATAAGGACAAACATTTTCTCTGAAAGGGTTGTCAGGCATTGGAACAGGCTGCTCAGACAAGTGGTTGAGTCACTATCCCTGGATGTGTTTAAAAGACATATAGATGTGGCACTTGGGGATATAGTTTAGGGGTGAACATGGTTGAGTAGGGTTAAAGGTTGGACTTGATGATCTTCAAGGTCTTTTCCAACCTAAATGATTCTATGAAAGCTTCTAGAGCTGCATGGATGTTAAACTGGCTATGTGATACAGAAATACACAGAATCACAGAATCATCCTGGTTGGGAAAGACCTTGAAGATCATCAAGTCCAACCATAACCTAAATCCACCAACCATAACCTAATCTACCCTTTCAGTGCTTAAATGATGTCCCTAAACACCACATCTGTCACCTCTCTACTCCTGCTGGCCACAATATTTCTGATGCAGGCCTGGATGCCATTAGCCTTCTTGGCCACCTGGGCACACTGCTGGCTCGTGTTAAGTCAGCTGTTAACCAGCACCCCCAAGTCCTTCTCCACCATGCAGCTTTCCAACCACTCATACTCAAGCCTTTAGCTTTGCATGGGATTGTTGTGACCAAAGTGCAGGACTCAGCACTTGGCCTTGATAAACCTCATATAATTGGCCTCGGCCCATCAATCCAGTCTGTCCAGGTCTCTCTGCAGAGCCTTCCTACTCTCAAGCAAATCAACACTTCCACCCAGCCAGCTAAATATGATTTAAGTACCTGTTGAATCTACATAAGGGGGCTGTTAAAACAGACCTCCATTTGTAGCCATGTCTGAACAGTATGCCCTTGAAAATTCTTTGGTTCTGAGTTTCAGATGTGCCAGCATTAAATAAAATACAACTAAATTATCATGTGAACTCCAGAGGAATATATCACTCCAAGATATTTGAGCTCTTTTATTTGTATTATGATAACTCCTACTGACCCTACTCAAAAATTAAGATCATTCTTTCCTTACCACTTTGAACTTCTGTGTAATAAAGAGAGCACCTTTGTACCAAAGAGCCTGCAGAAGTTATGCTAAAACCAACTGGATTGTGAGGCCAAGTTCTAATTGACTTGACTGGACATAGTGCTCAACACTGGGAGGAAATTTTCCTCTTGTTCAGTTAGTGTTGATATTTGATGATAGAAAGAAATATTGTAATTCTTTCATAAGTTTTTGGTTTTTTTCTAAACTGATAAATAGCAGCTGTAGCCTCCAAAAAAACTACTTCCCTAGCTCTGAGGTGTTGAAGGCATTGTTTTTTTTATAACCATACGTTTGAGAATGAATAATACAAAGATGTATCACCCTGCCTGTATATGACTTTCTGTTTAGCCACAAAATAAACTAAGTGGCAGTGGTTTGACAGAAATTTTTTTGGTATTATGTTCTTCTCCACTTCTTTTTTAAGGATTTTTAGAATGGATTTCTACAGTGAAGAAACTGATAAGACATCATAACTCCCAGAAGGGGTGTCACTAAACCAAATAAGTAAGATCACTGAATTCCAGTGCCCTGCCCCGCTGCACCCCACCCCCCCCTCCCCGCCCCCCCGCCCCCGGCTCCGTTCCCCATGCCCCCTCCACCCATGCACAAAAAAACAAAACAAAACCCAAACAAAAATCAAACAACAACTTATGAGACAAAGCTAAAGGGAGCATCTTACCTAGAAGTGGTGCCACATAAGTACTGGATTCAGGACTTCTTTCATCGAAGTACTATGATGACTTTTCTGTTCCTTGCAGGGAAACACATTTGTAGGAAGAGGAGATGGGTTTCATCGAAGAGCATGAAACTGTAGAACAGGGATGGTCTGTGGGTAGTTGAGCATAGTTTTGCTAGTCTGTTTTTCCTTTTATATTTAAGGTCTCTCTGTTCTGGTAGTTTGTTGGTTGATTTTTGTTTCTGTGTTTGTTTTTTAAGAACAAGCATAATGAGTTATTGTAATTTAGTGTGAGTTGTTTTGTGGTTGGTTAGCTTTTCTGTCAAGTTCTGGTTCCCTAACTTCTCAGCATTTATGAAAGTAAGTTCACATTCACTTCCTCTCAGATTGTATTATGATAGTAGAAAGAAACCACGGTATGCCATAAAACAGAGTAAATATGGAGTTTCAATAGAGAGCATTCAAAGGTTACTTAAGAGAATGAACGTGGAATATTGTTGATACACTCATTTAAGAGTTAGGGGAATGAAGGATGAAAAGTTGATATAGGTATAGGCTTTTACAAAATGTCTTGAGCATTGTCCAGGTGCTTGTATGAGAATATACAGTGAGAATTCAGTGCTTGAATGTAAGCAGAGATGGTGATGGTGTTTGAATTTTATGGATAGGGAGTCTTTTTCATGAGTCCTGAATTTTAACAGAAAGGGAGAAGAGTAGACTGTAAATCTCATTAAATGGATCATTCAGTGTCTTATGAACTTTGCTTTTATAACTGTTTTCTCATCTTAAACTACTTGGCCATGTTTCATAACCAGGTTTATGCTGTGCTTAGTGGTGGAAGGCAGCAAATGAGACTGCATTCCTGTAGTACTCTGCCAGTAAGTCCGTAGCTGTCAGGTGTAACTTGCGTTGACTATATAATACCCAGACTGAGAGAACTGTACATATACATTAATCCTGTATTTAATGGTTTCGCTGGTGTTAATGTATGTTGAAGAGTCTAGAAAAGAATCTCAGAATTTAATTCTTGTTATTATCACACTAGTTTATGTTCTGACATAAACCAATTTGTATCATGTACTCCCAATAGTATATGGATTTGCTATTGCTGTGGTTTTTTTTTATTGTTGCAGTCTCTGGACCTTTGAAATGGAGACTTAATTAAACTAATTAGTGCTGTCCGTAGCAGCAAAAATAGTAATAAAGAATCAGACTAATCCACAGACAGAAACTCATCATATTGAAAGGAAGATACCTAAGAAGTAATCACAATGTTAATACTAATACCAAGTTAATCCTCTTGAAATAATAAGCCTGCTCAAACCCCAGCAGTGGGCACACCAACTCAGTGCCTGAGTGCAGCATGAGACCTTTCTTGAGATCGGAGGAGCATGTGACTTTGAGAGTGTCGGACAGCAAATTTCATGGGGCTGGGCATTGCCAATGTCTAGTTGTGACAGTAAGTGGTGTCCCTGCTGGCCTACACTTCAGCAACACTGCCCTTCCATGGAGGTTAAGGAATAATGATTGCTTTTCCTCTGCATGAGTTATTCCAGAGGAAAAGACTGAGTGGTTTATCAAAATGTCATGCTTAACTTCCAGCTCAGGATATTTCTGCATTTGAAATAAGTTCAAAGATTTTAAAAGATTCTTAAATGTACATTCACCTTTGAAATTATTTCAAATGTGAATGTCCATATAAGAATCTTATAAAACAGCTTGAATCACTTGCAAGCCATAATATATGAGGGACAGAGCAATGAACAAAGCCATGAGTCCTTTATAATTAACTGATGTAAATTGGCAGATGTTTCCCTCATGTCTCGTATTTGGAAATGCTGAGCAACTTGAGTCTAGCTTTACCTTCATACACTTAACATTTTCTGAGAAGAAAAAAGCCATGCCTCTGATACTGGACAAGGAAAATCTTGTGCTTTCAGAATGATAATGCCAGGATTTAATCTGCCTCAAACTTGCGTTGAGCTATTTGGAATTTTCCCCTTATTTTGCATGCTTTCTTCCCCCATTGGAAGCTGCTCCATAATGCATAACTCTACTGTTTCCACTCTTGCTGTTGTGGCATCTAAAAGTATATTCCAAAAAGCTGCTCATGTAAATGAAAATTTCTGGGATTATATGTTTCATGTTCTTGGACAAAGTGGGATTGGCAGTGGAGTAATTGCTGTAAGCAGTGGCAATTTTTTTGCCTAGTCATGAAGTTGTAAAAGCAGCAGTCTTAACTTCATTGCAGCGCTGAAAAAAGTAACTTTTTACCAGCATTGAGAATTACTTTTCTAATGAATTAAATGGGCAGAAGGCATTAATGGATTTGCTCTGCACCTTGGAAACTCTTCAGTACCATAATCCTCTGTTTGACAAACATTCTACCTCTTAACCAGAGCCTGAGAAGCTAGCTAATTCCTTTGAAGATCTGCATAACTTTCTTGAGATCCCATCTGTGAAACTAGTTTCCTCCATCTCTACCAACCTATCTATACTGAAAGCAGAGCATCAAGGGGTAAGGATAGAAAAGGTGGATTTTTTTCCTTAGGAGAAATGTAGCTCTTTGGACTTCCTGGCTGGCACCTCTGCATAAAATACGAAGCCAAGGCTAATATTATGACCAAGTGTTTTCACTAAGTGTCACTATCCCTGGATGTGTTTTAAAGTCATCTAGATGTAGCACTTGGGGATATGACTTAGTGCTGAACTTGGTAGAATAGCATTAATGGTTGGATGTGATGATCTTAAAGGTCTTTTCCAACCTACATGGTAATGTGATTCTATTAAATACCTGGAGAATTTCAGTGTTGGTCTGTATTTAAGTCTATATATTTTATATTAATTTTGACTTTCTGACACTGTCATTCCCTCAGGTAAACTGATTTTATTGGCAGTGTCCATTCCACAGCTTATCTTTTTTACAGCTGGTAGCTTGTTCATAGGAAAGCTCTTGTTCCTTGTTGGACCCTTATGATGAGAAACAGTATAACAGCAGGTACAATTATTTCTGTTTTCCTTTGTTTGCCTTATTGAAAAAATCTGTGGAGAGAGTGATAGAGATAGAGGCTGGAACCTCTGAGAAGCAGATGTCCATTGTAGGTACTTAATGCATGGATCTGGCACACCCAAGGGTGTTATAAGGCATCTGACACATGTCAGGATACAGCTGACTGCTTTCCCTGAAGCTGCTTTTCTGTCAAGCATGCTTAACTTTTGACATATCTGTAACTACCACTGGGTATAAAGGTCTCAAAGTAGGAGTCAGATAACTCTTTCCTTGATTTAGGGTGGGAGGGATGACAAAGGATGTAATGCTTTTCAGGTGAACAGTTTGCCTTTTCCTCTGATTTATGCCTGAGGATGGTTTGATCCAAATTGCATCCCCAAAATTAGCAGGAATCTTTCAAGTTTCTGTTGCTCTTAAATTTCCTATAGAATTCTCAACAAATTAATCAAGACATTTCTTTGCAAGTATCCCTGGAGATGTTGCTGAAGAAAGCAATAATGTTTGTGCTTGTAGAAGACTTTCTGCACAGCAAGTCTTGAATAAACTCTTATGCTATTTTTGGATTGAAATAACACTTATGTGGCTTAAATGTAAAACAGGAAATCCCTTACCAATTCCGCAAATCAAAGTGTCTTCAAATTAGCTGATAAGGAAGTACATTTTCCAATGGTCTGAGGTTCCAGATTAGTATTTTTCTGAGCTTTTGGAATGCCAATCCTCCCCTTCTGTAGTGCATAATCTTGAACTTTTCAGGAGCTGCCTATATCACTGACATGCTTATCTTAGTTGCTTAATGCTTGAAACTGTATTTTGAACTAAGAGCGTCATAGATTCTACAGACAACCCTACCAGATTATTTTCAGGGCTCAGCTACCAGACCAGCTGAATACTGAAGGAGAAAACAGCCTTTCTCAGTGCAGGCTGGGGAACTTGGGCATGCAACATTGTTGGTCATTGGTAATTATTTTTTTCCTGATCCTACTTCTTTGTTAACTGTTTTTCCAAGTAACCTGCTATCAAATCGTTTAATGTAAGATAATCTTTCTCAGTGGCTGCCTGTCAATTTACAACTGTACTTAATTTTTAGACTTCAATTTTTATCTCAGAAATCTACTCTGAAATATGGCCAGCCACCAACATTATTTCTGTGACTACTGGAATTCTGGAATTCCTCAAGCTGGCCAATTAACAGCTAGCTCTGATTTTTCAGTTTGCAGCAGGAAATAGCAGGATCTATTTTGTATTTTCTGCTGTGTATGTTTCTTCTGCCTACTAAGACTTTTCTCACAGAGATCAATTTTTGTCAAGTACTGTGTGAAAACATACGACCTCTTAGCATTACAAACAAAATTATGGTTGAGTAGCTCTCATTTTGGGGGTTTCCTTTCTTTTGGGAAACAAGTATTCAAAAAATAACCTCATACTTTTAAGACTTTTTTTTAACATTGTAGTTTTTAATTAATTGAAGAAATTGCCTAGTAAATGCCTTTAGACTTAAAAAATTACAGGCTAATTACTTGTCCAATTTGCATCAATGAAAGAGAAAACTTTGGCTGTGAAGTGGAATTACAGTTTATAGTATAAACTATATTTGATGCTTTCACTTAGAAGTGATTTCACTGACATAATCTATTCTGCAAAGGTCAAAATTATTTTAAGAACCTTCCTTTTCAGAAGGAATTTTGAAGTTTTTTCTTGTATGGGAATGTGAGGTACTCAGAGTGCCCTAACTCCCCACTTCCCACCCCCCTGTCCCTATTAGAGGATACCATATGAAGAGACCTGTATCTGTCTCCTTCATTTGAGCTTACAAATGTGTGCACTGATGCTGATAGGGTGGGCTGTACTGGAAGATTTGGCAGCTGAGGATAGTTGCCCCATGGCTGATTCAACTGTACACAACTTAACAGTGCTGTTCTGTCCCCGTAGGGTGATCCATTATAGCTGGAAAGCACCTTGGCTTGTCAGAGCAACCAGGCAGCTGGCAGCCAGGAGGCTCCAAATTCTTGTTCTGGTTCAACTTTCTGCTCTATGTAGGGTCTATCTCGTCACCTTCCAGCCTTAGTTAACACTTATGCTGCCTTGCTACACAACCTCCTGCCAGTTTTAACCACCAGTATCACACAGCTTTTTTGAGTACTGATGTGTTAAAGCTTCACTCATTGCCCTCGATACATGCATTAACAACATGCAGTCCAACACAAAATGTAGCAGAAGAAGCAACTGTGAAAACCCCTCACAAATAATGAGCTAAGAGTATTCCTGAGGAAGTTCAAATTCCTCAAACATTGTACAAAGCTGCAAAAAAAATGAAAGAGCTTGGTTCACTAAAGCTGATTCTGGGAAGCTGATGCTTAACAGACTAGAGGAGGTTGAAAGAAATCAAGATCTTTAAATAATATATAAGAAGTTAGACTCTATACAAACATTTGTTAGTCAGAGATGCAAATGGTTAAGAAAGACTTCCTCTGAGTATTAAAGGAGTTTCTATTTTGACAAGAAGCAAGGTTTGTCTGTGAGGTGAAGGGGAATTACTTCTGTGCAGACAGATGAACAGAGCAGTCTATGCAGAGAACAGCTGCCAATGCTGCTCCACTGTCAGAAGAAAGAAGAGCAAGGGAGAAGTTAAAAAGTTTAAAAAAGAGCATGAACACAATAGCTGAATTGTTAAAAGCCAGTTAGATAAACATTAGCAAAGCATTGGATCATATGGCTCTTGGAATAGGTTGCCCAGGGCAGTTGTGGATGCCCCATCCCTCTATGCTTCTATGAAGTGTTCAAGGCCAGGTTGGATGGAGCTTTGAGCTACCTGGTCTAGTGGGAGGTGTCCCTGCTCATGCAGGGAACTTGAAACTATCTTATCTTTAAGGTCCCTTCCAACCCAAACCATTCCATGATTCTATGATATGTACCATCTTGTGTGTTTTTACTCCTCAAACAGCACTGCTTCCCATGATTAAACTATAAACTCAAAGTATCTCTGCCTAACATGTTCATGAGTCTTTTAATGCAGGAATGGAACCTCATGAATGGAGTATAAGCAACATAAAAATCTTGGGTGAAGAAAAAAAAAAAAAAAGTATGCAATAAGAAAGGTGAAGATTGGGAAGTAATAGTGGGTAGCTAGATAACAGCAACATTTATACTATATGTGAGAAAAGTGTTTCTACTGATGCAAATTACACAGGTGTCTATAGTTCTGTATTAATACTGTAAAAAAGTTATGACAGTTGTTATCAAGGAGTAATGGTTGATTTTATAGAAGGGGCAGATGTGAGACAATGCAGCATCATAATTTGAGCCATGATTCAGGTTAAAAGTGTGAGTAAAGATTAAGGTGTTTACTGTCTTATCTGAAAGGCGACTATAAGAAGGCTGGGGAAGACCCATTTATAAGGGCATGTAGTGATAGGACAAGGTTTCAAGATAGAGAAGACTAGACTTTATAGGTCCCTTCAAGCCCATGACATTCTATGATTCTGTGATGTTTCCTGTTTCTCTGGATTTACTTCAAATCAAGAGCAGAGTGTTATAGAAACAACAAAGCAATGGGTGTTTTCTGTGTAAGATCACTACTGCTGTAAAGTAACTATAAGAGTAACTGCAAGGGTACTAGAACCGTGCAGGGGAAAATCAATGAACAACTGAAAAGTTTGGTGTGATACAATGTTATTTGATGTTGCATAGATATTCTTTTCACTGGCAACAGTAGCAGCTATTTCTTCTAGTTATCAGACGTATACCCCTCATTTGCTAAAAAAACCACCACAAATATAACTCTCTATTGTACCGTGTTCTCACCTCTCATTGCATGAAATCTCTCCACCAGGTAGGAACTTAGCTTATACTCTTCTGTCTTTCTAACCTTCTATTCCAGTTATCAAAGCTGGACAACCCCTGAGTTTAATGGGAAGACACGTTATATTAATTTTGATAATTCTTAAAAAACTGGATTCAAGTCAGATTGTAAATCCGTGTAGTTGGATTGCTATACTTCCTGTAAGTGTCAAATGCCTCAGCCAAGAAATAACAGAACAAGAAAGACCCATGGAGGCATCCAGGGGACTTGATAAGGTCTGATGGATCAGCCAACACTGAGATTAAAAAGCGATACCTTTCACTGTTAAGTGCTTCAGAGAAACTGACAGAATTGCAATATAATAGAATTTTGTACTTGATATCAAAGTGAAGCTTTATCCAGAGACTGCACTAATAGTATTACTCTCTGGAGTGGAAGGTGATGCATTAAATAAAACAGGCTGAGAAGGGCTGTAGGCAGTGCAGGAGAGGATTCTTCAAAAGGTGGCAAGTGCCACGTGGAACATTTAAAAATCAAATGTGGGTGTTAGAGGAAGATTAAGGTCTGAAATCATGGGACATTAATAGCTACAGAGAGATTAAAAAAAGGCCTAGAAAAAATTAAGGGCAAGCTAGCCTCAGAGTAATCACAGACAGGAGGACAGGATGCTATGTGAGAAACATGCCCATGATGCTCTGAACAGTGCAGTGAGCCCTAGCCAAGCGTGAACAGGTACACTGCACTGACACACAGAGACAAAAAAGTTTAGAGATCATCACAGTACACTTCCCAAGTGACAACCCTCACAGCAGCTGTCAGCTGAGTGCAAGAAGGCATTCCTGTGCCCTCAAATCCATTAACCTCTGCTTGACAAGTCATGGCAGTGACTCTGACTACTTACCTGACTCAGACTTCTGTTTGCTAGGAGGAAGGTGAAAGATGAGTTTTATGTCCTCTATAATAGAAGGCATGAGATATGATTTATGTACAAAAGTTATGAACACTCATTGTAACCATTCCTTTTACATGACGGCACTTGACATTTGATAGTATGGTGTCAAACTGAGATGCCACAAAAGAAATGCAACAAATACTTTGGTATAAAACTGAATTTGCATCAGTTGTATCTGACAAAGGATGGTGTGAGCAATGTATTTTTGGCAAGTAATTAGTGAGAAGTAGTTTCTACAAAAGTACTGTTTTACAGCTTATACAATTAAACTATTTAGTGTTGCTCTAACTGAGCTGAAAGGAACTATCTTTTCCCATTTATTGCCTCCAAAGCTAGAAGGAATCTGCAGCAGAACACAAGTCCTCAGTTCACACACCAGGAGTGCTGCTGTATAGGCTGTGCCTTGATACTGTTGTTTTCTTGCCTCTGTTACCTGTCCTGTCACTGTGGCCCCACCTTGTGTGTTAGGTTCAAAGCTTTTTTTCCTATTTGCAAGTTCATGCCAGGTAGCCTTTTCAGTGCCAGCACTCTCAGTGGCATGACTCTTCTGTTACTCTCAGAGGGATTTTAAGATGCTTTAACTGGAAGCTTTAGACATGTTACGGTTCATTTCTGTAATATGCAATTCACTGGCATGTGAAGGAGTTGGGTCTGATGATCTGACACTGTCCTCGGGCTTTATTTCATTTGAAGCAAAAGCTCTCCCATGCAGTTCACGCTGGTTCTGCACTGTTGGTTATGCAATGGAAGTTTCTCATGTACTTAACAAAGCCTGTTATTAGAGTAAAATCCATCTTGAGATCCTGAAGTACAGCATAAAAATCTGTCTTCCCTATGAAAAAGGAAGTCTGGATTTATCTGGGGTTTTTTTGTTGTTGGGGATTTTTTGTGTTTTTTCTTGGTTGGGTTTTTTTGTGTTTGTTTGTTGTTTTTTTTTTCAAATGGAATTTTCTTTATTGTGTCTCAAATTCCCTAATGGTAGGTCTAAATATCACTTACTACCATGTCTACAAGTGAGAGGACAAATTTATGGCAATTTTGGTTATCTCAAGGGATATTTAGAAAAAAAGAAAAAAGAAAAAAAAAAGGATTAAAAAATTGTGTTAATTGCTCTGTGAATGCTACCATTTATATTTCTGAATTAAATTAATCCATCTGTTTATTATGATTTACTAGACTGATAACTTTTGAATCACATGGCAAAAAACATCTGTTTTCACAAAACATATTAAGCTGCTGCAGAATGACTAATTTTCAGTGTTTAGAAAATATTATTTGCTTTTTAGAAAATAATACGGATGAGAAAATGTCAGTAAATGTGTTCCAGAAAATCATCTCCTAACACATTATATCAAATCTTCTCTGGATCTTAGTTAGGCTAGTAAGTCATTCAGCCTTGGTTCCCTGACAAAACAAATCATTGTCCATTCATTTACACATTTTCTTCAAAATCAGTGCCATGAAATGTCATAGCAAACCTACCATATATATTCTCAGGAGAAAATCAATATAACACATGAACTACAAAAGCTACTAAGAGAAAAAAAGAACATGAGATCCTATCACTACAGAAATAAATTTTTAATGACAAATGTCTGAAGATGTTGTATTTCTCCTTACTAATTAATAAGGACTCAAAGTGGAGTAACATCCAGAAAAAAAGTGTTTGTTTCAGAGTTTAGTGTGTGTTCTCAGGGTCTGGGGTTTTTCTGTTTCATGTGACATTTTCACATAGAAACTAGGATTAGAGAGAAAAGGAGTACATCATACAAGCACCTTGTTGAAGGCACTGACAAACAGTTTTGGATTTTCCTTGAGCCTGATGAATGTTCTAAAAAGAAATACACATTCTTGAAAAGCATTAAAGAAAAGAGACCTGCATATATCCCCCACAAATGTACAGCCCTTGCATCCTCTGTGTATTGTACTGTGTCCAACACATGAGAACCTGACAACCGGAAAAGGAGTGTCACACAAATGACTTCATCACTGAGGAATAGCCTGCTCTGGCTTTCCTTTCAAGTTGTGTGACTGTTGAAAAGTGAAAAAGTTCACTGAAAATTCATTTTAGTTTTTTGTAACTGTCAACAGAGGTCTGCTCTTCCGTATGATCTCAAGCATAGCTGATTCAGAAAAGAGGTGGCTGAATCAGGTCTTAGCCTATATTCTTTTTCTGTGTAAGTGCCAGTAGGTCATCAAGCAATGATTTTCAGCTAAGATAAGCAAAGGTGAATAATAATTCACCACAGAAATTTCTTCTGCACGATGTGTGCACCTTTGCTTCTGCAAAATGTTAACTCCATGTGAAGTGGCAACACCAAGAATTCCCTCACAGGAACTGACAGAAGCATCTAGAAGCTTTGAGCTGTGCTCTTGTGCTGGCTCCGCAGGTTTTCTATTTAGGTCACCATGTATTGTTTTACTGGCTCTATGGACCACTTTATGTCAGAAAGTGACAATGGCTGCTCTGGTTAGAATTTTAAACAGGGTGGCAGGAAGTTAGAAGTTGAGACTTCCCAAAAGAGAAGAGAGTTGCTATAAATGATAGAAAGATGACAGTATGCTTTAAGCCATCTGTTGGAGGTAAAGTTTTTCTTAGAACTGGACAACAGGATGGGACAGGAAGATGTCAAATTGCATGTTGCAACTCCATTACTGACTGCTTAATTTGTAAACAAAGAGAGTGGAAAAAAACCCACAAAGCCTGGTACTTTCTGGAAGCCTTTCACAGCCAACTGTAAATTTATTAGTAGGTGATCCTTACTGAGTTGTTTGGGGTTTCTTGTAATGGAAAAAGTCACAGGGCCAATATCCCTTTTATTTGATTTGGGGCTTCTGATATATGACAGACAGGTAACTCTTTTATTCTTAGATCCCTCTGCTATCTAGGCAGGAAAGCAATCCTGCAGTGCTTCCAGCAGGGTCTTCAGGATATGAATCACAGCTCGCAGCACCGTAATTAAGACTTGGAGTAGGGAATTCACCTTTTACTTGATTCTGCCTCTAGCTGGCAGATTAAGCTCCTGTTAAATTTCCTAGGTTTTAGAGCTCAGAAGAATTTTCTTCAGTACCATGAAGGGATCTCTGGTGCAGCTTGAGACTTAACTCAGCTTCCCACTGTTGGCCATGCAACTTCTGAAACGCTAAGAAAATTTTGGGGGAAAAAAAACAGTACTTGAGGGCAAGAGAGGAACAGATGCCAGGTTTCCTTTAGAAAGGTTGCTCCTTGCCTTCTGACATTTCAAGGACTAAATGGAAATCCTTTCTTCCAAGAAGAACTGGCAGAGGTGTTCCTGTGTCCTCTTTCTGCATGGAATATGGGCAGCTGTCTTTGCTTCAGCAGTCTTCAGGAATGTGTGTCCCTTTTTAAAATGTTCATCAGACCTGAGGACTACCTCATGAAAGCAAAAGAAGGCAGATTGTTTCCCTGTGTTCTTGTGGGGTACCAACTCCATTTTATGTTAGATCAAGCAGGCTGAAGAACAGACAGATAAGAGTTTAACAATGCCAAGCTGGGGATGGGATAGAGAAGCAGGGAGTAAGTACTTCTGAAATATTTTTCCTTTGCATTCCCAGCTCACCGTTCTGCAGATGGGGTGACTGATGTTATCTGACTGTGTGGGTCATAGTAGTGAGACAGCATCTAGCAGCTGAGCATGGCAAGGACAAAACACACCTAGCCTAAGTCCTTCTTATTTCCCATATAGCACAGTCACAGCTCAGGAGAGAAATTCCACTATTGCATTTCTATATATATATATTAAAAAAAAAAAAAATAGAAAAAACCAACAACCTCTAACTAGTGAAAAGATTTAAAAAAATAATTATCAACACGATAATTATTCTTTTGTCATGGCATCACATAGAAGATTTCTGAATTGTGCATTAAATTCTGAGAGGAAAACAATGCTGCATCACATTTATAATACCTATATAGTTATTTTAGGAAATGATCTGACTAGTATAGATTAAAACTGAGCATCTTTAAAGAATTACTTGAAGCAGGGCTTATGCCATTCTGCTTGAGGGCTTTTGGGGGTGAAACTACCAGTATTTTCATGTCCTCAAGGTATCATGGTTTTTACTTTTCTGAAAAGTGAAGAAAAAGATTATTTGGAAAGAATTAAATCAGGATTCTGAGGGGAAATTCTGGTACAGTATCTGTCTTGCTGAGATCTATATAGTTGTTATCCTGATTCTATTAATTAAGGTCTGAAAATATGCTTATCTACTTGAAGCAAATGCTGTGACAGAGAATTTTGTGAAAAAAACATGGATATTGTAGAAGATAAACCACAGCAGGACTCTGACACTCACAGAAAGGAGGAATTCTGAGAAGAGGGAGAATCTCAAGACCTGAAGGTAAAAATTAAAATTATTAAGATTAATCTGGAGCATAGCACAATGCCCTTTTAACCTTCCTTTTTAAAGACCCCCTTCAATTTAATGACAATAGTCTTTTTTTCCACAAAATAACTTAAACTTTCATAAATAAATTACTCTTCTATAATATACTACAGAATTACGGTTCAAAGCAAATGGTATCAGGGACCATTACATCTACGTATAAAACAGAAATGAAGATAAACCTATATTATTCAATAAATGTTCCCATTGCCCTCATTTGTCATATTTGCTGTGTATTAATTTAAAAGACAGCTTCAGGAAAACTATTTTCTTAAAAATAAAATCAACACATAAACTTCTGACCCTCATGTTTACTACTGTCTAAAATCTTCTGAAGTTCTCAACAGATGGAACAGATACTTTGCTATTAGTGAGAACTCAATGAACAAAGAAGAAGGGTTATGCCCCCAGAAAACTTCTCTTCATAGGAAAATATATTAGGCAATGAAATAACAAAGAAAATTACAGCTAATTTAGACTGACAGTGTTTTCCAGCTAGGCTGAATGAAGTGAACTTTTTAGACAAGATGTTGGGGTAGATCCTTAGAGGATGTAAATAGGCATAACTATTTTCTTCTTTATGAGATAAAGTCAACAATTTTACTTTTAGAGGCAATTAAAAGAGACAGGGCTTCAGATTCTCAGAAGCACAAAAGGTCAGTGTAAGCAGGATAGAGTATCTGGGGCTGGATAAGTCTCACTCCTCCTATCTTTATCTTGGAAAGTTGCAAAGGATAAAACTGACCTGCAGATAATTCAGATGGCCTTGATTGTTCTAAGGCCTCTGATTTCTGTGAGGATTTTTGTTGTTCATTCAGGGACCATGAAAGTAAATTATTTCTGGAATGTCATCACTCTTTTACTTGAAAGGGAGCACAGAATCAACACACTCAACATTAGAAGTGGGAAATATATTTACAGTTATTTTATGACAACATCAGACTTGTCTGTCATGTGATACATTTTCCAACTTCTAGATAAGGGTGAGTCAAAGGATTCACTGAGTTTGAGAACCTTAACCTAGAAGACATTGTGATCTTTGGAACATAAAGAACAGCAGTTTCTGGGAGCAAAATGGAGAATCCTCAGCCAGGATGAAGCCACTTTTCCATTTACTGCTACTAGTTAAAAGAAAGCTTCCAGAAGGAAAAAAAAATATATATCAGTAAAAGTGGCTTCGTCCTGGCTCAAACCAGGACACCTTTAGACCCTGTATTCTGCTTTCCCCTACCCAGAGAGAAATGGCATTTCAATGAGTATTGTAGAGCTAAGACACTTGGATGAATATTAGCCATCTGCCTAAAGACAGAGTTCCTGCTGTGGGGGTAAGAAAGCAAGAGACTGATTTTCTTGAAACCTTATTGATCCTCTCTTGTACAGAGTTTATGTGGGTGGCACCAGGCTTCAAAGGATTGTCTTTCTTCAAGTGAAGAATCATAAGCTGTGTAAACTGCTTTGTCCAATACATACCTGACTGAACTGACTATACTTCTTCCAGAGAGTATATTCATGATAATTTGTCAGCTTTGAAAACATAGCTAAGGCAAGGCACATGTACAGAGGGTAGGAGCACTACCACTCATGGAGCATCCCTTGCCAAGGTGTCTGAGCTTGTATCAGTAAATACTCTGTGAACTTACGTCTCTAGCATCAACCTGTCAGTGCTCAGGTACAAGGTGATGTGGACCTGAAGTGTAGTCTTGAAGCAGACTCTGTCACAATAAAGATGTTATCAACCACAAATTGCTTTGAATGGGGTTAGATGACAAAATACTAAAGACCAATCTTTATTTCATTTAATAAATTCAAGTTATACGTAGTCCTGATATAAGTGTGATTTCAGATTTTCACTTCAAATATTTGAAGTTCAATGAGTTAATATATTGAAAAATTATAAAGAAGTGTCCTGGTTTGAGCCAGGATGAAGCCACTTTTCCTTTTGGAAAGCAAACACACAAACCACAGAAAAAAAATTTCTGAAGATGTTTTGGTTTTTTTTGTGAAAAATATCAGTGTTAAATGTATTTTTGACAAAATAAGTTTTATTTGACAATTTGAACCAGATCTAAACTTTCAAATGTCAGCTTAAAAAATTCTCAGACTGACACTAGTCAGTTTTTTCTTGCTCAGTTTATGAAAAAATGCTAAAAGAAACCAAGGATACCAATGTAGCTTGACATGCACTTTGTGATCATGTTTTTAATGTTCTAAACCATGAGGGGTGTCTGTGATCTATCTGCTGTGTCTGTTACAAATAATTGCAGTAGCTTCTGCTCTGAATCATGTTATGCAAAAGAAAGGGAAAGGGAAGGGAAAGTGAAGGGAAAAAAAGGAAAAGGAAGCAGAGACTTTGCATTGTCCTGTCACCTTTGATCCTAAGTGTTTGGACAACAGGCCAAAGCCAACTTGCAAACATGTCTTGTGCTGTAGCTGGGTTCCTTAAAGTTCTCCTCTTAGGGAAGTTGGAAGTGATTTAAGTATCTTCCCATTCACTTCACTTCAGCTTTTGTACTTGCTTACTTGATTGACTGATGACCCAATTTTTAACCATAATCATTTTACCTTTTATTTAAAAGGACTGCTCTTCCCCTTAAAATACTTGGCCAGTTTCCCCATCAAAAAGGTCATGGGACAAAAGGGCCTTGAGACATACTGCTGAGTAATAAATACCTATTTAACCTACAATATGAGATTTCTCACATTCATAATTAGGGGTTTTTTTGCTCCTGTTTTGTACCTCCCCTTTAAGAGTAGGACTCCTAGAAAAGCAGAGGTAAAATTATGGTCCAGAAAAAGCTGCCAGGCTAAATTTGGAGCTGACCTGACACAGGCTGTCTAGTTAGGTATGGATATGGGTTTCAGAGGGGTTTTTTTATAAGGTTAAGGATACTGTTAGGATTGAGACAGTAGCTACTCTGGTTGGAGACAGAGGCTGGAAGAATCAACAAGTTTTGCCTAAACCTGGTGGTGTTATGATACACTTCTCTGAGTCTGTTAAAACCCTCTGGACAGACAGGTTTATGAGGAAATTTAGGGCCTTCACAGAATAATTCTGGTTGGAAAAGATCTTCAAGATCATTGAGTCCAGCCATCAACCAAACTCAACCAAGTCCCTTGCTAAACCAGGTTAGTGAGCTAAATTTACCGTAATTAGAATTTTTTTTATTAGATTAACTGAATTAAAGGTTACTAAGAATAACTCTTTCACATTAGTTTGGTGACTCAAGCTTTCTGAAAATAATAGTGAACTGCTAACTATGCTTTCTTTGAGCAAATAATTAATTTTTATAATTCCATTTTTTACTATTTTTAGATATGTTCTTCAAGCTTTTTGAGATTTTTTGGAACATTTGAAGAAGTAGGAGTCATAATGAAATAAGTATTCTAATTTTTATGTGTTCTTGCTGTGTGACCCGTATGTAGGCTTTTTTGCATATTTTAAGCATTTTTATGTGATTTTGTATTTTTAGAAGAAACAGTCACGCTTAATACACAGTACTTTAAAACATTGCACTCATTAACATGTTTTGCTGTTATGCATTATATATGCAGACACACTACTATATATTACAAAGTGCGTGTTTTTATGTCCATTATAATATGTATGTAGTAAAACACAAACAATATACTTTATAGACTACTTTTTAAAACTGCATTCTTTACAAACTACTAACAAAAACCCAAACCATGTCACGGTGTTACATAGGAATTAATTTCTCTGAAAACTTGCGTGTATTTTTTCCTGGATTAGAGAGAGCATTTATTAAGCAAGTCTTTCAAAAACAGAAGACGTTATGCTTTCCTTAATTGATTTAAGCTGCTAGTGACAGAAAAAAAGGGACACGTCTGCTACAACAACCAACACACACCAAAAAGTGTTGGAATGGTTCAACACTGTTTCACAGAATTTCCAAATAATAACAATTTTTGCAAGATTGTTCATCTAGAATTTGTTGTACAAGTTTAATTAACACATTTGGTAGAGGGGAGAGAGAATTTGTGAGTTTTCCCTTATATTACAATTTAAAACATTTGAATGAACATTTGTCTTAGGTTAAACTGAAGTTAAACCATCCTCTAATTTTCTCACACGTTGCTTTTCCAAAAAGGATAAAGATTTTATGTTGGATTTGACCCAGCTGTGTTTGATGACATAAATGAGGGCAGAGGCTAAGTCTGACTGTGAAACTGGGGCCTCTGAAAGAATTCAGCTGTGGCACATGAAAAGCAAAGCAATGCAGCTCGTTCACAGACTCTTCACTCTTTTGAATTTAACATCTTTGATATGACGATGATTTGATATCAGTAAAATAGCCAAACATATTTTAAAATAAAGAAGGCAATTGAGGTTGAATGATAAAACAGCACAAACTGGAAAGTTTTAATCTTTCACCTGTTTCACAAAATGCATAGTGCCACAGACTGACATAGGGATATTTGTAACTGTTACTCTTAAATGACAAGTGATCCATTCTGTTATTATAAGTAACAGAAGATAAGCCAAAGGAAGAGAACCTTAATCCTCAGTAAAGGCTTGGACCATCTGAGATTTAAAAAATCAGTGAAAAATTCAGCTTTATTTAATAGAGAATTATGAAATGGACAGAAAATTCTATTTTGAAAAGTCTGAATCTTGCTACTTTCTTCAGGTTTCTGCAGTAACTACTGAATTGATGTGGTCATTATTCAGTTCAAGAAGTGAGAAGAGGAATAGCAGAGTGGGGGGATATCATCACCAACCAAAAACTCCTCAGAGAGTAAGTTTGTAATTCAGTCATTATGGATGCTGACTTAGGAACTGAGAGAAATCAATGTTTCAGATTTGTACAGCATTTAAGAAGATACCAGCAGATACATGTGTGCACTGGATTTGTTCCTTTTGTGCTCACTAACATCAGGTATTAACCACTGAATAGGAACTGGAAAATAAAGTAGCTGTTCTGTATGAGAAACAGCATTTTTCCTAAGAGGTGTTGACTGGGGTTTGAAGTTTTGGATTTGTTGGATTACTGAAAATTCTTTCCTTTATGTTAGTGATTGAAGTATTTCTTTGTCAATTAAAGTAAGTTAGGTGATCTATACAGTCATCCTGTATCAATAAATCCAGAAAGAGAATCATAGTACTTGATATAATTTACTCTCTAATCTTTGTAACTTACTGAGACTGTGATTTCTTCAGGGCAGTCACCATCTACTAGGTTGTGTTTGTACAATGCACAGCACAAAGTGCCTCTACTCTCTGCTGTCTTCCCAGTGTTATCTCAATACAGAATAGGTAACATCATTATGATTCCGTCAGTTTCCTTCTTGTAATAGATTTTGTCACGATTCACAAAATAACATCACCATGACTCAGAATTATCACTGCCTTACCCATAATAAGAGAACTGACAGCAACAAGAAGCACTGTTCTTTCTTCTGAAAGGGAATACACCGATTAAAGTAAAATTTGAGGCCTTTGAAAGGACATTTGCTGTTTATAATTGATGTAACTCTATGGCAGGTAGTGCAGTCTTAAAATGGAGGAGAGTAATGTCTACCATTTATATCACTTAGGTGAGTAAAATAAGTTGTGGGCATTGGCAGACCAGGTAGTGAACAATGAGTTCTACTGGTACTGAAGTTTAGAACATTATTGTGGAAGCCTGAACACAAAAATGTTTGAAATAAGCCTACCAGCTCAAAATAGATATATCATCACTATAAGTTGTGAATTCTAAATTCATGAACATGTTGGAATAATTATAGCAGTAAGAGCAGCAATAATAACAATAAATAATATGTAGTATTTATTAAATAGGAGGAAATTTCCCTATTCAAATAGTCTTGTTGGTACCGTGGTGAGAAAGTTCATAGGAGACTGAGATGGAATCAAGACTTGGATCATGATTTGTAGACGTACAGATTCTTGTGCTTGTGAACTTTTTAATCAACCTCATAAATGCATGATATATATAGCATTTTAAATATTTGAAGTACTATAGAGGCTTTACTGTTAATTATGTCTCTTTTATTCACCCCCAAAAAGAATAATTTCTTAACCCCTCACTGTCTTTTTTCGCCTTCAGTGAAGTATTATATTCAGTGCTGAATATTGAAAATTTGGAAGGCTTCCCAAGTCAGATGCTTGTTTAACTCCTGCTTCAGCTGTTATGACATCTTTCCCTGCCTGTCTTGAAACTGTGCTTGGGTGTACTTCAGAATGGTATGTTATGAAGCAGAGCTGTAAGTGCTGGAGACAGGAGGCAAGACTCACAGCTGAACAAATGGGAAACACGGGTCTGAGAGCATTAGGAGCAAAAGTGTTAAACCTACACAATCTCCTGAAATCAACTTCTCCAACTTCTCTGTTGTTTTGCTATGTTGCAGTAGTCTTTATCCTAATTAAACAGCAAACCAAAGAAATTGCCCTAATGGGAATCCAATACTTTCTTCAAATCCCAGGAGGTGCCTTAGCAGCCACTTACAGAGTATTTTCAAAATACTAAGAAAGAATTTTTATATTGTCAAGTGTGATCAAGGAAGAGAAGGAGAGGAAAACATCCAAACTCAGCTTTGTAAAGCCTGTTTTCAGTGCAATACAGAAACATCCCTGCAGAAGTGAATGATGTAGCTCCATCTTTCAGTCACTAGAGAAAAATAAAGTGCAGTGATAAACTTTGCAGGAAAGAGACTTGGTAATGATGTTGAAGCAACGCTTCTGCTATCATGTAGGCTAATGTCTCAGGTCACAGCCTCTTTGCCACTTCTGCCATTTGGATGTTAACCCCATCTCTAGCTCTAGTTTGGGTTGAATCAACTGATCCCCTCAGTAGAAAGACTTAGGAACATGGCAAAAACTGACTCAGAGTTTGGATTCACCAAGGTTCTTTGCAACTCTGACTTCAAGCTCAGACACACACAGCTATCACATGGAGTAGCCAGGAAGATCCAGGGCAAAAATTATTGATGGCCATCAAAACAAAGTGGAAAAAAAAAAAAAAAAAAAAGAAAAGCAGAGGACTTCAAACCTTAAGAATTTCTGTTTGCCAGCAACACTTATCATGAACATATATGATTATCTGTGATTGTTAATGGGTTTTTGTGTCCCCTTTTCATTTCTGGTGAAGCAAGTCTTACATCTGTTAGTATCTGTCTTAGGTGAACTCTCTATGATAAAACACTCCTGTGATAATAACAGCACTTGTATACATGCTTGCCTTCAAGGCCTGCAATGTGATATATCTGCTATCAAATTTCTATTCACTACTGATTTTCAAAAGACTTTTTAACAGTATTTCAGGGTGAAAGCAGCATCTTGTATATAAGTACAGCTTATCCAAGCAAGGATATATTATCACATTTTTACACTCTGAGCCTGTAGGGTGCTGCAAACTGTGTTTAGCTTGTTTCTGAGGGGGCCAAGGCAGACTGCTGTAGTCTGAACAACCCATCTTTACCCCATCTGCTGCTGCTTAAGAGACAGTCAGCTTATTTGAGGATGAGGAAGAGAATGGCAGCCCATATAAGTAACCCAGATCCAAAGCAGATGTTGTCAGGCCTGCCAGGAAAGGGTCAGAAAGCTTCACTCTCTGACATCACAAGATCCTGTGGGTTCTGCTTCTGGTCCTGTCTTGTCTTCAGCCCACATTATCAAGAGTCTCTCTTTGGCCTTTGTTTTTTAGGGAAACTGCTGGGAAAGAAAACTTGTTTATCTGAGGTAGGGAATGGGAGAGATGTTAAAGTAAGAAGATGTGTTTGTATGTAGGGATGAGAGTTAATTTGTGTCTTGGATGAGTTGGGTGTTATGGAATAAGGTGGAGTGGACAGAGGACATGTTAGAAGAGGGGCAGGCTGAAGAATGGGGGAAAGATCCCTGTCCTTCTCTGCACCTTTCAAAGTCTTCCTTGGGCACAAGACCTAAACTTCCATTTTTACATATAGTCTTTCCCCATATCTGGCTGCTTGCTCCCAGGCCTACTCAGTTAAATCTGTGTACCTTCTTAATATTCTTCTGACTTCACCTAGCCTTTTATCTCCCCCAGTTCCCCATGCCATCTCTTCTACCCCTGAAAAATACAATCCTTTTTCTGCCTCAGGACAACAATAGTTTATTTTGCTTTCATTGCTATGTAGCTTTGAGTCTTCTCTTGTATAAGGCAGTCCAACAGTTACAGTGGGGAATCATCATGTTGTTAATATGCAGCATACTTAAAACACTCTGCCAACTTCTTTCCTGCTATAAGAAATGTTCTGGTAGGAGAACAGAAAGATTTGCAAACTGCTTTCAGGTGAGAAAATAACTTTAATCATAGTGAAACTAACTGAGTTTCCTTTAATGCTGGAATTCTAAATAGGGATCTAGAAAAAATACTTTAAGGCTACACCAAGCTGCCTGCCCCATTAACTTTCTTTAAAACAGACTTTAGGGAGAGTGCAAGCAAAGGGTAAGGCCTTTTCTTGTTTGCTCAATGAGTATTTGCTGAATAATATATATTTTTTTAATTAGGGTGTAACTGGAAAGGAATCCTAGGATTAAATGTGCTCAAGAATTTTCAAGTACAGTCTGTTCAAAGGAAAGTACTTGAAAAAAAAGGAGTGGTCTTAAGTGTAATGCCAAAGGAAATTCTTCCTAGTGTCAATCTTGAGGAATATGTGCCAAGGTGAAATATACCATTATCAGATATAAAGTATCAACTGTTAGTTTGTTAGATTCTAGTAATGAACCATCTTGAAATTGTAGATCAATCTGTATTTGATTGCTATGCTGTGTTTTAATGCACAGTGAGCTATTTTCCCTGTACTATTCAATTTTTCTTAATTGTCCATATTGTTTTTAAGTACCTAAGACAGTCAAGGGGTTTTGGCTGAATCTGAAAATAGTACACTAAGCTATTTAATTGAGAATTTGTAATCTACATTTAAAATATTGCAGTCCTCCATAAAAATATTAATCCAGGTGTGATCATTAAAATCTGAAATTCTTTATACCAGCTTTTATTGACTATCAAGCAGATGTGCAATCTAGTTAAAATGCATAGAATATGATATGAAAAAAAATTAGTTCTCTTTAAAACCATTCCTTAAGATCATGAACTCATCATATATATATGTGAACACACACACAGATATACAGCCATTTTATCATGTCAGCAGTCATAGTAATGTTGGCATACTATTCTTAGCAGGCTAAGTTAAAAGACCACAATTCTGTTCCTAGGAGGCTAGGGGAATCAGGAGAAATTTTACACTAAGTATAATGAACTACCAGTTTTCCTGTCCTGCATGAAGATAAATATTTCTTGGCAGTCACCACAGATAAAAACCAGGACACCATCCTCTAGCAGCTCTAATTATTTCTTATCTACAATTAAAAAGGAGTTATATTCAAAAGCCAAATGGACAAGGATGTGGCCAGCCCCCTCTAGATGGCTCTACCTGAGCAGCAGGATTGGACCTGATGACCTCTAGAGCTCCCTTCAATCTCAACCATTCTATAATTCCTAAAATGGAATTTATGGAGATGAAGCCTTTACCTAAATGAAATTAAATGTTTGTTATGCTTGAAGGCTAACAGACAAATGGCATGGTTTCATGACGTTTTGAAACTCTTTGTTGAAAATGTGTCTTCCTGTCCAATCCCATGATAGTAATCTGTTTCCTTTGGCTGCTTTATTAGATAGGCAATATCTTTATATGCTTCTCTATAGACAAAAAAAACCCCAAAACAAACAACAAAAAACTCTCAACTCTGGGGCTTAATTACAGCTGCAGAGCTGTAAGGCTTATATGTTGCTATAGAACTATTGCAATAAACTGCCTGCCCAATACAGGCAATACAAAAAAAAAATCCCAATTTTTATTAAGTTTAATTAAAATTTAGAAACATATAGGTCTAAAGTTCTTGATTATCTTGAATGAGATTTCATTAGAACTTTGATCCAGCAGAAATCCAATCTAGTCATGAAACTTCTTAATTATACTTCTCCTACAAGGTACAGCACTACATACACCTTTGGGAATTCATCACCCATCACAGGGTATCTGAAGCATATGCAAAGAATGGGATAGTAGGAAAGGATGAAGTGTGTGTGCACTAAAACACAAGGGTTATTATCAGTCTTTGACTTATATCTGCATGTTACAGGAGAATTTTGATCCCTTTGTTGAAATCCAAAGCAAGCTCTAAGACAGTTTAGTCATCAGGCGCAGATTCTGTGGGAAAACCAAGACAAAATTCTACTTCAGAAACTGACAATTCTTGTTTAGGATCCCTGTCATATGTCTAGATGTTGTTGGAAAAAATTTTAGTCTGATAAGCTTTGTGAGACAGAGAGGTTGTTTTTAAGTTAATCATGTTGAAGAACACTCAACTTTGTGCTGGTAAAGCTCTGATTTTCATTTGCTAACTAATTGAATTATTGTTGTATGTATGTATGTAAAATGTGTTTTCAAGCATATGTAAATATGGAATTGCCAATGCTCTTTCTAGGGTAAGAAAGACCTATTGGTGAATTTTCAAAATCTCCTGCTCTAGTCTACAGTGAAGTGAAATTTAGAAGGTAACACTGCAGTGAATTTCTGAATTGAGGATTGGGCAATAAACAGGGCTATGGTTATAAATCATATAAATGTCATGAGGCAGCAAAGCAGAAAATTTAAGAGAAAAATAGCTATCAGTGCTGACTGGGAATTTATATTTTAATCTAATATTCTGTTAGCAAAGATATACCAATACCTCTGAAAATGGCTCACCACAATTTTTGGTACTTACCACTCTGGCACAAGATCTAAGTATTACTTCAGTTCTTAATTTAATTTCAGTTACACTGTTGTACTACCTCCACTTAATAATATGTGTTCTTCTGCAGTGCCTGCCCTGTAGATTTCCTGTCTCTGGGAAGCTATAGCTCTTTCCCATAAAGATACCAATACCACATCTTTTTTAAAGAAAAACTTAACATTGCTGAAGAGACAGTGTCCTAAGCCACAATTCAAAGTACAAAATCAATTAGTCTGTGAAAAAAGCACAAACATTCCTCAGAAAAAAAAAAAAAAAAGGTGTTTAGCTTATAAAAATCAGTTTTTATTTTACCTGGCATGAATCATAAGCTTAAGTCAAGTTCACAAACTGAACTGAAAAAGAAAAAAAAACAACAAAGCAACCTGAAGCTTTTATAGTAAGTGAGAGTGGCAAAAGCAAATGTGCTACAGTTTACATAAAACAGCCTTATTGACACATGAAGCACAGGAAGATATGAAACTGATT
The DNA here is from genome assembly GCF_020740795.1 of Apus apus. Lineage (NCBI taxonomy): Eukaryota > Metazoa > Chordata > Aves > Apodiformes > Apodidae > Apus > Apus apus. Next base: position 55,123,622 of record NC_067285.1, on the reverse strand, counting down.
ATATTCCCCAAAAACTCTTTTGGAAGGCAAGCAGATGGTAGCTACTTCTCTTTTACACACCTAAATTGTATACATACAGCAACTGGTGATTACAAATTGGCTAGCCTAACAAATGCCTTTGATTAGCTTGGGCTTAGAGTATGAAATTATTCTGAACAAATGTATTGTGAGCCCTTTCAACTGTGTCGTGTGATCTGGTAAAAATGTCTGTCTTTTCTGAAAAATCATCTTAAACTCTCGCTTTTGATGAAACCTTTGACGTACCATGAGTGCAACATTTGCTGGTAATACTATTTTTCCTAGTTTGCAACACACCTGTGAGAGGGAAGCAAGAGGGAAGGTCTTGCAGTCTTGAACTACCCTAGATTTAAATATGTACTTGAGGTGGGTCATTTGTGAAAATATACAAAGCATATTTTTCATCATGTGTTTCGATAGATCTAACATTGAACATATGTTTGTTTGATAGGCACTAGCATTTATTTTAAGTTTTTAGTACATTTTCATGTAATATCATATTCAACATAAAATGGGCCTTTATACTTAATTAAGTCACTAAACTGAAATTTAATTTTGGCTGTGTTGGTCTAAACGCCTATCAAGGACACCTGAATGCAAAATTTGACCCTTTTGCACAGGAGAGAGGACTCAGTAGATCTGCATATGAAGAGTTCTTGTTACAAAATACAATACTCCAGGGAAGTATTAGCAACTGTTTACAATCAAACAATTATCTGGCTGATATTGCTCCTGTTATATATGTGGTTAAAATTGAATCCTAATGACTTTTTTTCCAAGATTTTCAATCTCAGAAAGAATTTTTCAAAACAAATGTAGAAATAATTTTAATACAATTTTTGTGTTTAGCTTCTGTGGTCATAATTTGCATATTTGATTGTGGAATGCTTCAGGCTTTCAACATGTAGGCTTTATTTTAAAATATCCCATTAGTATTTGTCCACTTGTAAGAATCTGTTCTCATGCACAATTACGGTATATGCACTGATATTCAAAGAGGATTTTTTAAGGACTAAGGATTGTTATTAGAAGTATTTTTAAGGTTTGTGCTCTGGAGGCCTGATCAAATTTAGATGGTGACTTTTTAAAGATTAAAAAACAAGAAGCTGCTATTTGATTTCTATTTATATATAACAGTTCCACTGAGATTTTTGTGTGCTTGTCCACTTTCCTCCTTCTGACCAACAATACACCTCCCTACAAATCAACCTAGCATTTATTACCTGCAAGCTCACTAGAAACAATACTTTAAAAATATTTTTATTACTTGATTTCTCTAGTCTGTCCTATTCCCTAGATCAAGAATCTAGTCATGTTTGTTTAATCTTGTTTGGTGTTATTTTTGTTAGTGATACTTGTTATTTAATTTTTTTAAACACTGTAACAATTTTCCTGTGGATGGCTTATGTTTAAAGAGACTGTTGTGATTTAGGCTAATAGTTATAGTTGCACAACTGCATGTAGAATCATAGAATCACTTAGGTTGGAAAAGACCTTCAAGGTCATCATGTCCAGCCATTAACCCTACTTTACCAAATCCAGCACTAAGCCGTATCCCCAAGCACCACATCTAGATGACTTTAAAACACATCCAGGGATGGTGACTTAACCACCTGCCTGGGCAGCATGTTCCAATGTCTGACAACCCTTTCAGTGAAAAAATTCTTCCTAATGTCAGGTCTAAACCTCCCCTGGTGCAGCTTGAGGCCATTTCCTCTTACGCTACCACCAGTTACTTGTGAGAAGAGACCAGCACCTACCTCTTTACAACATCCTTTTGGGTACTTGTAGAGGCCTATGACATCTCCCCTCAGCCTCCTTTTCTTCAGACTAAACAGCCCCAGTTCTCTCAGCCACTCCTCATAAGATTTGTTCTCAAGGCCCTTTACCAGCTCTGTTGCCCTTCTTTGGACATGCTCCCACACCTTGATGTTCTTCTTGTAGTGATATGCCCAAAACTGGACAAAATACTCAAGGTGTGGCCTCACCAATGCCAAGTACAGAGGGACAAGCACCTCCCTGGTCCTGCTTGCCACACCATTTCTAATGCAGGCCAGGATGCTATTGGACTTTTTGGCCACCTGGGCACACTGCCGGCTCATATTCAGCCACCTATCAATCAGAACCCCCAGGCTCCTTTCTGCTGGACAGCTTTCCAGCCACTCTTCCTCAAGCCTGTAGCACTGCCTGGGGTTGTTGTGACACAAGTGAAGGACCTGGCACTTGACCTAGTTGAACTTCATACAGTTGACCTCAACCCATCCATCTAGTCTGTCCAAGTCTCTCTGCAGAGCCTCCCTATTCTCAGGCAGATCTACATTGCTGCCCAACTTGATGTCGTGCAGACTTACTGAGGTTGCATTCTATCTCCTTCCTCATCAAGATCATTGATAAAGATGTTGAAAAGAAGCAGTCCCAGCACTCAGCCCTGAGGAACGCCACTTGTGACTAGCCACCAGCTGGATTTAACTCCATTCACCACCACTCTTTGGGCCTGGCCATCCAGCCAGTGTTTTACTCCCATCCAAGCCATGCGCAGCCAGTTTTTTCATCAGAATGCAGTGGGAAACAGTGTCAAAGACTTTATGGAATTCCAGGTAGACAATATCCAGGACCTTATGGAATTCCAGGTAGACAATATCCAGAACCTTTCCTTCATTGACCAAGCAGGTCATCTTGTCATAGGAAGAGATCAGGTTCATCAAGCAGGACCTTCCTTTCATAAATGTATGCTGTCTGGTTCTGTATGTAGCACTCAAGATGATCTACTCCATGACCTTCCCTGGCACCGAGGTCAGACTGACAGGTCTATAATTCCCTGGATCTTCCTTTAAGCCTTTCTTGTGGATGAGTACCATATTTGCTACCCTCCAGTCCACTGGGACCTCCCCAGTTAGCCAGGGTTGCTGGTAAATGATGGAAAGAGTTTTGGTGAGAGCATCTGCCAACTCCTTCAGTACTCTTGGGTGCAATCCATCCGGCCCCATAGACTTATGGATGTCTAGGTGGTGTAGCAGGTCACTGACCATTTCCTCTTGGATTACGAAGGTCCCATTCCACCCCACCTCCCTGTTTTCCAGCTCAGGGGATTGAGTGTCTAGAGAACAAATCAGTCTGACTGCTGAAGACTGAGGCAAAGAAGGCATTTAGCACCTCAGCCTCATACTTTGTCACTCTGTTTCCCCCTGCATCCAACAAAGGGTGTGTTGCAAGGTTTTGTTAAGAAGTTTTACATCACTTGTACTACAAGATACTATATTAGTTCACTGAGCTAGACTTCGATTCTTTTTACTGCTACCCTTAATTTGGCCTATCACCTTTGATGTCCTAGAATTCATTTGAGAAATCTTCCAGCATATCAAGGGTCAGAATATGACCCAGTATTTCAGTGTTGACTTTTTAAAAATTGTCCTAGTAAAATATTAAACTCTAATGTGCACCTTCTTAATCCTCAAATACTGTTGATAGCTAGAACAGATTAATCTTTCAGAGTAGGTTTTCTTTTGATAATCACAGGACATTCACAATCATAAGTCATTTGTGTTTTCTTCTTTGGTAGTGTGATGGCTCTGTAGGGAGGAAAGGTCTGCACACATTTGTTCATTAATGCTAGTTCTCTGGCTATAGTAAGAAACCCTCTTTGGACTGTATGCAAATAGAAATGGAGGCACAGGGGAATACTTACTCAGTTTGTTAATCTAGTAGTAGAACCTAAAAATTACTTCTGGTCATGTAATTTGGGTAGCTATTTAAAAACATGCTTCATCTGCTTGGAACTGCACCATTGCTTAATTGGTATTTTCCCCTTGGTTACTTGGTTGAAAAGTTCAGTTTGTCATAGCTAATCTTTAATCTACAGCAACTCCCAAATGCATTTAGTGCACTGAATATATTGAGTAGTACGTCTAGGCAAGAATAATAAATTAAAAGGTCATTTGTGTGCAGTGAAGTATGATTAGAGATCTCTGTAATTTGCACACCTCTGAGCTCAGTTACCTACCAACAACAGTTCTATACTGAAAGTGCATTGCATGGGTTTGGTGGGTTAACCTCAGCTAAGGACTGAGCTCCCTTCCCCCCTCCCCCCCCCCCCCCATCTTCTTGCTCACTCTCTGTCCTCAGCAGGGCAAGGACAGAAAACGGCATAGAAAAGTTGTGGGTCAAGATAAATATAGGCGGGTTGCTTACCAATCACTGTAGAGGGCAAAACAGATTAAATTTGGGAAAAAAACCAATCTAATTTATTGCCAGTTAAGATAGATTTGGCTGTTAGAACCAAATGCAAATTTTAAAACACCTTTTCACCCACTTTGCCATATTCAACTTCATCACTCCAGACTTCTCTACACCCACCCTGGAGTAACAGTGGGTCATGCATCAGGGGTAGGAGTGTGATTAGATAATGCTTTCTCTCTGACGTTCCTTTCCTCTTACACTGTACGCCTGCTCTGGTATGGACTCTGCATGAGCTGCAGTGCTTCAGGAAAAACCTACTCCAGCATGGGCTCTCCTTGGGCCATGGTTTCTTCAGAAAACATCTAACTGCTCCAGTGTGGCGTCCTCCATGAACTGCAGGGCATACCTTCTCCAGTGCAATAGAGCACCTCCTAAGCTCAGAAACTGGGGAAGTTCCTCCCTCCACTAGTTGAAATTTCCATTCGTGGCATTGCAGGGTCAGAAATGCCAGCTTTTAAGTTTAGTGCTAATGGATTTGAATTTAAGTTTAAAAAGTAATTACCTGAAAGGTTGATTCTTCTCTAGCTGGATGGCTGGAGTGCTAGCTAGGTATTTTCAATAGCAGGGGATTTAAGATGCTCAGTTTTTTTCATTAGTTGATTACAATTAGTATACAGCTGGCAAGAACCTCTAGTATTTTATTTCTCTGTTGGCAGTGGTAGAACATTGATTCTCATGTATGTTTCCATGAATTCCTAAGAAAAATATTACACATTTATCAATTCTATGTTGCAAAGAGCTAGTAAAGTAGGAAAATAATGCATTTATTTCATTAAAGGTATAAAGATGACTAATTTTCACCATTATAAATATCTTTGAGGTTAAACAGCAAAGAGATAAGAATTATATAAGGAAAATATTAATTGTCCCTTCTTTTGATCCTGGAATCAAGAGGCTGACTATGAGTGAGTTTCCCCCTTCTCTATACTTGTAAACATCTTTTTAACCAAGAGTTGCGTCTTGGTCTGAAGTGATATCTTACAGTCTAAGAATTGCTAATAGTGCCTCATTTCAGTCACTCTCATTCTCCTTCCTTCTTGCTTTCATAAAGTTTTTTCAAATTCCTGAAAATAAGGGATTGAAACAATATATCAGCAATAGCAAACTGTCTTAATTTAAGCTGTCCAGAGCAGTTGAAGGCTCGTGATGACAGCAAAAGAGCAGAGATGCACAACCTTCTCTAAATTCTGCTTTTCATCCCAAGGAATCATCACTTCACTAGTCTACATCTTCCTTGTTACACTAAGCTGGATATTGCCATTCTCTACAGCCCAAATTAAAGTCGCTGTTCTGGAGACACAGTGTGACTCTGAAGGTGTAACCATCCTTTTTAAGAGTTCTCTTTAAAAGCCTAATTCCTAACTGAAAGAAATGCAAGAAAGGAGAGTGTAAAGGTGGTGATAGATAAAAAAGTAATATCCAAAATGCAAGAAAATAAAATTAAATTATACTGTCTCACTCATGTTCAAATTGACATATTATTTGCTTATCAAAATGAGAGTTTTGCATTTTCTCTTTTTCTTTATTTAACCCTCTACCTTCACACAGGCTATTGCAGAATTTCTTCCTCAAAATTTATTTAGTTTCTAACAGCCATTTTGCTTAAGTGAAGTTACAGAAATTCTGACCTAAGATTTACAGTAACATTCCTTGTTATAATACATTCTGAGAAAGTTTTGAGTATTTTTCAATGGGGTAAAAATGGGATTTAAAATTCTCTCTATTCTAAAATTACTTGTATATATTTTGGACAGCTAGCCTCTCTGACTTCAATAAGTAAAAGACACTTTCAAGTCTTTTCATCAAGATAAAATGCGAGCAATTTCAAGCATAAGGTGGATTTTACCAATACATTTTCAAAATGTGAATGAGTTCTACAAGTACTTTTAGAAGTATTGCCAAAGGTACGTATCAGCTAGTATCTGAGCAATCTTGAAAAAACTACGTAGAAACACTGTCTTGTATTAAGACAGTTTGTAGTTTTACTATTACACAGAGAATACCTTTTGTAAAATTCTTAATCACTTTAGATACAGCAAAGATTTTTACTGTTGAGCTGATTTTGCTGGATCGACTGAATAATTTCAGACTAAATTTAAGTTGGCATATTTTTTTGTAGATGGTGGATGTTTCAAAAATTCCAGTCTTTTTGGAATACAGAATAAAAATCACTGTAAATTTCCCTGGAGTCCTGAGAAAGTTTGAGAACATAATCTATGTACTCTTTATATGTGCTAGTATCCCATACAATATTATCCTAGGGTATGAGCAAAATACAGACTACTTCAATACACATTTTTAATATACATTTGTTATCCTCTTTTCACAAGCAGTCGGTAGTCTTAAGCACCAGGTCCACAAAAGAAAAAAAATACCCAGGGAGGTTGTTGATGCCCCATGTCTGGAGGTTTTTAAGGCCTGGTTGGATGGGATTTTGTACAACCTGGTCTAGTGGTAGGGTTCCCTGCTCATGGCAGAGGAGTTGGAACTAAATGATCTTTAAGGTCCTTTCCAGCCTTAATGATTCTATGATTCTATTCTATGATTTATAATCAAGCTGTAACTTAAGAAGTTGCTTAATAGACTGTTTCAGAAGATGTAATAAGTTTCTCTGAAAGAAAATAATTTCAAGTAAAATGTAATTTGCAACTCTGCTTACTATCAGAAAACAACCAATAGTTATCTTTAGTATGAATAAGTCTGAGCTCCCTTAATATACTTTTCATGTAGCAACAGCTGTAAGTGAGTATTGTTTGAAGAAAGCATCTTTTCCTTGTAGAAATGTTATCCAGCTGCACTGCTGAAGTTACAACATATGTCCCGGTGTCCTAAGTATTGTGCAAAAGCTGGTTTGAAATACTCTCTGGTGGCATCTGATGAGTTAAAATAACTTTTAGCTGAGCATTGTTGTGCCTTTTTGGACAATAACAGATGTTTGTAAGACTTATTGTTTTGTTGTACTAAGTAATTCTATGATCTGTTTGTTGTAACTGTAGTTATAACTGATCTAATAAACTGTAGTTTATTAACAGAAAACTTTGATACAGCGCTAGGGTTGCCTGGAGGTATAATCATACCCTTCTGGAATGGCATGTTCAACAGTACTTGCTCTGCTGCCCAAGAATGCACAGATAACCTTAAGCACTACAGATTTCATAGCCAAAGGAGATTTGCCTGCACTAAAGCTGTATTCACTGTGTTAGGCACAGCTACTGTGAATATCAGAGGACTTAATTAGAGCAGTTTGGCAGTGAGAGAATGATGCAGTCTGGAAGGACTGCTCTGTGATTGAATTGAGTGAAACTTTTTCTGGCATGGGGATGCGCATGGCATGAAGGAGTGGATATGTATCTCAGGAATTAAAAACTCTTGTTCAGTACTGCTTCAGCTGCAGAACCTAGGCTGGTCTTGCTATTGACAGCAATTAGGTTGGAGGTGAGTGAAGCCTGGGTGTTTAATGAGAGGAAATTAAAAGTGTAAACACTCCTAATAAGAAAAGTGCTGTAAAATTAAGCACAGACAACATTTTTTTACTGTGAAGCAAAGAAGTGTTTTGGTGTGGGAAGGATAAAGGCAGATCTTGGTTTTTATTATTTGTAAACAAAGGTATTTATGTCATGAGTTGTTGTTGAAAGTAGTGTCTGAATGTATATGCTACCTAATTCTTACTCCCTATTTCCTGGAACCTTGAAATTTACAGTCATAGCCTTCACAGACATGATATTCAGACAAGGAAATAACTGTGCTATTTTTTTCTCTCAGTTTCCCGGGGTTTTGAAGATGTGGGTGACAGCTTAGTGAGTCACAGATATCAGTGTCTAAATTCCAAATCTTGCCAGCTGTAATATTTTGTGGTAAAAATAATCTTGAAGGACTAGAGAAAAAAAAAAAAAAATTTCTATGCTTCCACCCCTTTCTTGTGACCCCTTATAGAAAATCTGTCAACAGTGCCATAATTTTTGTCCTGTCCCTTTATGTTACTGGAGCTTAAAAAATATCCTTGCTTGCTGGCATTAGATGCAGATTCATTTATTCATGTGGCCACCCCCAAATAAGCTGTACTTGGGGCCAAGGAATTATTCCTCAGCCTTTCTTTGTATTTGTGTAGGCGTAGAGGCCTTTGCTAAAGTCATGAGAACAGGACTTCAAAGTTGTTATTTTAAGGCAGCTTGCCTAGAAGAAAAATATCTACATAAACCCCATGTTCTGTGTTAGCCTGATAGCTATCATCACCATCCTACTCAGTTGCTAGTGGAACTTTAAGAAGCTCCACTGCACAGTCAGAAATTATGATTTTCAAATAACTGCTTCAGGAGTCTTTGGCTGTTGGTGATTTTGTTCTTTTCCTGTGCATTGAGGAGAACAAGGCATCATTTCCATAGCTTGGTCTCAGTGTCAGTCACCCAACAATGGCCATCCTGTACAAGCACATATCTGGAAAAGCTTATGTCCCACCTGCTGACAAAACTGATGGCTCCTTTGTGGAAGTTTCTCTGCCGGAGATTCCTTCACCAATGCTGAAACAAAACATAGACTACCCAGAGTTATCGGTGCTTTCAGAAGATCCCAGAAGATCATAAGGGGAGAAAAGAGGACATTAAACTGACAAAAAACCTTTTAGGTCTTAAAGTCTCTCATTGCTGGAGAATTTAAAACTTACAAACAACTCAAAAAATTCAGTGAATCATGTCTGAGTTGTCCCAGGTAGATCTTAATAATTTATTAGTGATATAAAAGAGGATGAAGTCCTAAAAAGGAATTGTGCCAAGTGATAAAAATGAAGTACAGCCAAGGGATTTTGCTTAAGTTATGTTACCCAAATGCCTGGTACCTACTGCTAGGAAAATTGTCTAGGGTAAAAATGAAGCCCAGTCACTGTGGTGAAGTAGGTAGCATAAGAGAGAAATGTTGTCTGAAAACATCCATAAAAAATTTAAAATGTCGAATGATGCGTGAAAGCAGGAAGCTTCTTACAGAAAAAAAAGTTGCAGAAATTATTTATCATTTTCTGATTTTCTTTGAATTAGTTGCAGCAAGGTTGCCAAAGGAACAATCAAAGGAAGTATAAATCAATCTCTCATATGTTCTTGTTTAACTAAAAGAAGAAAAAAAATAGATTCTTGCAAAACATGATATAAAAAGTCTCAAGGTTAATGAGGAGAAAAAATCCCACCTGTGATAATTGATGATGTTAAATACCTGCTATTCAGTCTTACTGCCATGGAGGGCAGGGGAGTTCCATGTACTACTAACTGGATAAGAAGTTGCTTGAATGCTTTCAGATTGACCAAAAGCACGGTTCGGCGTCTCAGTACTCCATTGGAAAAACAGTAGACTCCATCAGTTATAAGGAAATACAAAATATTAGAATTATTTTTTTTTTCCTTATAACTGCATTTTGGCTCATTGGAAAGTTTCCAGCTCAAAAGATCCCAAACTGGGATTACTAATACCTTCTGTATTAAGGCAAGACTACATATTTCAGGCTTAACTGAAGGAAGCATATGAGTCTTAGAGGAGTTGGGAAAGGCAACTTTTAAGTAGAATGGTTTCTCAGTTTTACCTATGACACAGCTAGCACACTGCTACAAAACAGTTTTATCACTGTTTGTGCCATATTAGAAACAGTCTAATGATATAAATATATTTAAAATTTCTCTTGCATTCTCTTTTGTCTCTTTAAAATGAGATCTGTCATTTGTGGTAAAACAGCCATTAAGGTTGTGTAATGATTACTGATGTACAGTATTTCATTTTCAAAAGCCAGTACAGTTGCTTCCTGAAAGGCATTGAATAAACAAAGCTGCAAGCTGATGGCTCTGTCCATCTCACAGCAAAAATAGTGTGTTTGGATCTGATGCAGGTTCCTTCAGCAATACTGTCACTGTATTTTAACATTAGATTTCAAGAAATCAGCTAGACATGTAAAATGTTAGTTGCAGTTCTTTATTTTCCTCAACTACAGCTGGTGAAAAAAGTGCATTCTCAGAGTACTTACAAAGTTGACATTTTTACTAGAAGCAGTACTTAGAGGTGTTGAGTTTTAATGCTTTTTTTGTTCTGATATAACATTTACTGATGGACAAGAAGGTTGATTTGCTTTTTACTTCTTGCTTAGGTGCCTTGTGGACTGGAAGCAAAAAATCTCTTGATAAATGTATATGACAGTGGATCCTGTACACACACACAAGTAAAATAAGCAGTAGAATATGAATTAGCTCACCTGTTTGACCTAGGAAAGTGGATAAGCTTTATCTACTTCTAAACTCTTTCAGTTAGAAGTAGATGAATTCCTATGACTCCTGAAGACTCCAATGAATGAAACAAAAATACTGCTCCTACCTTAAGGTGCTTGGAATGCAAGAGTATGTAGATATAACCAATATACTAGGTAGAAATGGGAGTATTTGAGGTTAAGATGTCTACTGGTAAATCTGCATGTGTAAACTCTCAGTGTAAATAATTTGCAAGGGTTTGAACACCATACCAAACCATCATTTAATTTTGCTTGTTTAGCTTTTCACAGTCAATCCTTGATCCATAAAGCAATATCTAATTTTTTTGTGAAATATATACATAATTTAAAAGGTCTCCCTATTACAAGTGGTAGATGGAGTATTTTATCTTCCTTGTATCACAAAAAATATAACATCTGGATTTTTTATATTACTAGTGCTCATACTATGTACCTGCCAACACAGAATGCGCAGTTCAAACCACACAGAAAAACTCCATTAGTTGAATAAACTGAGTTAGGAAATGTATTGACTATAAAAAGTATAGGAACAAACACCTAAAGCAATGTGATTATATTGTATTAAAGCAACATTATGTTATTATTAGATTATTATATTTAATAAACATTATGTTTAAGTATTATAATATTATTGACATAGTATTATATCATAACCACAGTTCTTATAATTTAATATATTCTGGTATAGAGCATATCTCATACTAGAGTTTAAACAATGTCTCTTCAAAACTAACACTATAAATGTATCATCCTATAAAACAGCTGTACATATTTGTTCATTAATATAACTTAGATAACATTTTTAAATAAACATTTATTTCTTTTTACCAGAAATGAAAATCAGTTGAGCTAGATAATGGTAAATTTACCATCTAGGTAGAGCAAATGAAACAACAGAAAATACAGATTAATTGGAAAACTGAATAATCATAACATTTGATAAAGCATATATATATGCTTTTTAATATATATAAAAATAATTTTATATATATGCCACGTGTTGACCCCTGAGCATCACATAATTTTCTGTATAATGTATTATGCATGTTTATTTAATTTGAAAGGCACAAACACTTACAGAAAGATATTTTGATACTGAACAAACTTTGGCTAATTCTCGGCTCTGTTTCATCATGTTTAAAGAAAGCAGTGCTTTGTATAAAACTGTAATCACAAAGTAGGAAATTGGAATTACTGAACCTCTTTTTATGCTGCAGAAGCTAATGGCACAGGGAGAAGTGATGTGAGGCAGAAGAGATTCAGTGAGCTGCAAACTTTGTTAAAGCCTGTAACACTGACAAATATTCTTCTGCTCAACAGAAAATGCACATAATCATTTTATGCTGTAAAACTGGTTGGTCTACTTGGGTGACTACAGAGTTTTTGTTATTGTACGTGAGAACTGAACTCTGACATGTATATGTTGAAGTGGAAAGTCCGGAAGAATGCTGAGTCTCACTAGGTAAAAAAACAAAGGGCCAAAGTTTGTGTGCTTCAGGAGACTGTGGAATTACAGTCTAGGGGTGAAACCAGGCTGTTGTTTTTTTCTTGCCTAGAGAATCTGAATATTATAAGATACTAGCTGTATTACACAATAAATCTTAAGTGAATATTTGGGTTTAGAAGTTTGAAAGAACTGCGGAAACATCCAACTGGAAGATAAACACATTTCCATTCCTCAAGGGAATCAGATTTTGAAGGAATAGGGTGACAGATTCAATTCTTTTCTTGCGTGATATAGTGTTAGAGTCACAGTTTATAGTAACCTGTCATGATCCATTTCTGTTGAACACACATTTTTCCAAATGGACTGTAATAAATCAATTGAAGATGAAGGTATTTACTTAAATTAATTTCTTTTGTCCATGATGACAGGTTCCGAAGATTAGGCCTCACACCTTACATAATTCCTGATATTTTTTCAGCAGCTTCCCTCCACATTCACCATCTGGCTGAGACTTCCTTCAGACTCAGAAGGAAGAGACCCAAGATAAGATATTAGTTTGTATGCTAAATTTAAAATAGGCTTCTTTAGCCTTCAGTATGTCTCAATAAATTTTTCAGTTTATGTTCTAACTTCATTCCTTTTCCTTCTATATGTTTTTCACTTTCAGAGTTTCATGATATGGGTAAGTCAGTCGTTTAAACAGATGTTTCATTCTTTATTATATTTTCCCATCTTCTCCCCCAGTTTTACATATTCAATTAATTCCTGATCATCTAGTGCTATGTGTCATAGGAGAGCAAATTTGCAACAAGCCTCTGTCGTAGTCAATTTACCTGGAGGCCATAACCTACTGGGCAGAAATTTTCTATGTAAATGCAAATGTCTTTTACCTTGCTTTACAAATTTGATGATACTTCTGGAAACATTCACTGATGCTTCAGTGCTATAGGAGGTTAATATTGTTTCTCCAGTGTAGCCAGCTGCATGTCTAGTATTCCTACTTAGAGGCAGAAGTACTGAAAAATGGCAGTTCTTTGGTACTCAAAAATGCAACTGGCCAAAACATGCAGGTAGTAGTAACTCAGTGACATTTTCTGTTAAGGCATTTTCCCCAAAACAGTGAAGCTCCCAACAGGAGAGGTAGATGCAGTTCAGAATTTGCCTCTTTCAACTACCATTAACTTTCACAAAGCAGGACTCTATTAGGCTGCCCTTTGCTTGGTTCCCAGGGCTGCTGCCTTCTCACTGCTTAAAATAAAATCTGGACTCCAGAAATTACTGGTTACATTCTCTTATGTGCGTTCAGATGGAGGTATTATAGAAAATAGTCCTTATATAAATATACCAATGCTGATCCAGAACTGACTTTAAACAGTGAGGACTTTCAAATCTCACTCTGCACAGCACCTGATCAACAGGTGCTCAAATATGTGGAGCCACTGGAAGCAATGTTCTATTGATGAGAACCCAATATTTATCTTCAGGGTCTAATAAAACAGCAAGAAGGGAAAGGATGTCAAATATCATCTGCAGTAGTGCTACTGGCATTATCCTGTTAAAGTAAGATTAGCAAATGGCCTTTTTGATTCTAGGATATGCATCTCGAACAGGTGGAGATGAGACAAAAGAGACATGGCCAATGTCCAACAGAAAGTGGCTAACAGGGTGGCAAGCTGAATGGTCACAGACTTCATATTATTCTTTCAGAAAGACAAGATCACAGTATTTGACATACTTGCCACTGGCATGAGATTTAATGAAAAACAGAATAAAATTAACCAGGTAACTGATTTTCACAATGGCTAAGATAACACTATCTGAGCAAAGGAGCTGTATGTTTCTCCCATCATGAATACTGCTGGACTGTGTCCAGCTCCTTCAAAGTTAGAAATAAGAGAGACCCCTTTATCTCTTTGTAACAGTTTTAACTTTTTATTACCTTGCCTATATTCAAAGCATACCATTTTTTTAAGGAAAAATTTAAAATATAGGACCAGTTTACTTCACCCAAACTAAGTAGCAAACACTTCTTTCATAGATATTTTGCAGTAAAAAATAATTTGTTTCTTTCTTCTGTGATACCTCTGGCAGTGCTTAATCCTGATATGAATGTGCTTATGAATTTACCAATCAGTTCATCTATAAGTCACCTGGAAGATGACATTCACTGTGCTCATATTTCTTTTCTTTTTATTGCAGTTTACTGGAGATTCAGCTTCTCAGGGTGCTGAAGATTGACTGCTGGGAGTAACTGAACAATAGGGGAGTACCAGGCAGTGTACTTGTTGCCATAATGAGACTGAGACTTCTTTCCTGGTAAGTGGACAGCTGAATGACTCAGCCATTTATCAAATGAAGATGGAGAAATGGAGGTGCCTGGAGGAAAGAATTACTTATTATGGATAGCTGTTGCTATGACATGGTTATGAATCATGAAGAAAGCAGTTTCTTAAAAAGAGCTGAAAGAAAACTATGCAAGATTTCTGAGCTACCAGGGGAAAGCTGACTGCATTGAGTCTTAGAAGTACAGTTATCATGATGTCCATGAACTGGTCAAAAAAATTTCCTGCTTCAAAGTTCTTAGCCCAAAAGGAGACCAAAGTTACAAAATCTACTACACAGAAGGTTTCTACCACATAGAACTATGGGTCACCTGCTCTATTCAGAGAAAGAAATTTACTCGGCCTTCTTTTAGTTGAAATTTAGATTGAAAACTTCGGAACAGTAGTAATTACCTTAATAACTAAGGTAGTGCCTGTGTGAGAGGTAACAAATGAAGTAACAAAGCATGTTCTGTCATTGGACAGTGGAACCAAGCATGAGCATTATCTTCAGCTGAGAAGACTGGAGATAATTTTTAATACCATTGTACAAAAGAGAAAAAAGGGCAAAGAATCTTTAAATAAGTATTCTGAGTTTTTGCTTTGAATTCTTAGGCAAAACAAGTAATTGCTTTAATGTGAAAACAATAGTATAAATAAACATATTAAGAGATAACAAATAGACCTTTAAAACAAGCAAGGCCTCAGCTGGTGTTTTGGCACTATTTCATTGAAGGAATGTTAATGTATGAAAAAAAACAAGTCAAACTGACAGACGTGACTAATGACAGAAGTGAGACATGAGCAGGGATCTTCCAGGAGCGTATATGGTAGAGGGATAGATTTCAGATAGCAAATCTAGCTTTAGCCAAATGCTTTAACAGGGTATAAAAATTTTAAATTATTAATAATAAGAGCTTTTCTCTGAAACAAAAATCAGATAGCCCTGAAGTTTGTGAGGAGGTTCCAACTGCAGATATCCTGAGGTCTTCATAGATAATTTTGTTTAAAGCTTGGTAATTTAGGCAGGATTGCTTTTCCAGTGGACTTTAAAAAATTCAAAGTCAAGAAGAAGCTTTAAACCTTTTCAATTTCTTTATTTTATGTTTCATAAGCAGTATCAGTTGTATTTATTAGGTTTCGAATACTTTCTTAATTACATGGATTTTTGTATTCTTTGTATGTTATGCTATCTAAGTAGGATTTAAAATTATTTTATTTCCAGTTTATTGTTGGTGATAATCTAATTTTTCTGAGCTTGTTTATGGAAGAGTCTTGGTTCCCAGCATGAGTCTTTCGGTCAGTGCTTGCATTCCTTCTGTATAACCTTTTCAAAACTCTGTATAAATTCTGTAAAATTTTTTTCTTCATACTCTTCACATTCTTTGCATTTTGCTGATGTTGTGGAATTCAACTGGAAAAACAAAATTAATAGTAAAGCAGGATACTGATCTGTTTGTTCTGATAGAGAAGTAACTCTCATTTGTCCTGGTTTTCTGAATAATTCCAGTACAATCAATGGCTACACAAAGCATCACTGGAGGCTTGCATGGTACCTATGGTCTGTGCAGCTCCTGGATTGCTTTCTAAGACCAGCTTTCAAAGATACAGCACTTCAGGGAGAGATGCAAGTATCCTTTGAAAATTAGGATAGTTTTCTGTATGTATGTGAGCATATCTGACTTTTGATACTGAAGTTACAAACAGTTATTAATACATACACATTAAGCAGCCTGACATATGTATGTATGCACGGTCCAAAGTATTTGCTTTGATGGAAATCCTGAAAGAGTTTTTCTAAAAACCACTGAATTCTGCTTTTTTATTATGTGTAGCCTTTTCATTGTTACATATACAGATTACTGGATCCCATTTGCTTTAATCTGTACCATCCCACCTCTTATATAACAAAAGAGGTATTTGTGCTTCTGAAGAAGCACTTATTTGCCTTTTTTTTTTTCCACAGACTGTTGGTGTTACCTACCTTGTTATTTTTTAAGCTTGCATTTCCATTTTTCCATATATTCATTACATCCTGTGTTTTACTACATTTTTTTATAAGACATTCTTGAAGAATCACTTCCGTCTCTAAGAAGAAGCATCTCATCACGGGTTCTTGGCATTCTTTCTGGAGGAAAAAAAAAAGAAAAAAAAAAAGAAAGAAAAAAAGAAGAAAAAAAAAAAAAGAGGGAAGTTGTCATAGTTTTACAATTAAAAAGGAATAAGTGAATGTAAGATATAATGTAGCCATGAACTGGGGTACTATTCAAATACTTTAAAATACCTGCGAAAATTGGCTGTAAGAACTAACAACATAAAGGCCAGCCAGTTTGCTAAGATGAGGTGAAACGCAGTGTCTTGGTGAAGAATACAAGAATATAATAAACTATGATAGAAATTTTGAATATAATTTAACATAGTGGAATTAAGTTAGTATTATTCGTAGTAGTTCTAGCACTTTCATTCAGTGATCTGAATTCAGAATAGGTGCAGGAGAAGAGAAAGTATGTATTACCTGTATTTCACAAATTAAACAAGAAGAAGCAGAGGCACAAATTTCTCCATCAAGTCAACAATACAGCAAAGAATAAGTCCCAGGTTGTCTGACTTCCTATCAGGCTGTAACACTTTAAGAAACTCTCCCTGACATTACCAAGCATTAAATCAGCCATCGCAATGGATTAACCTCCCTGGCTCAGATGATTTAAGAAAATATGTGTGTGAATGTGAGC
The DNA here is from genome assembly GCF_020740795.1 of Apus apus. NCBI lineage: Eukaryota > Metazoa > Chordata > Aves > Apodiformes > Apodidae > Apus > Apus apus. The sequence continues at coordinate 55,106,612 of NC_067285.1, read as the reverse complement.
ATGCATGTTTTGTGACCTTTCCTCCTGTCATGTACAGGGCTAATGGTACAGACACAGCAGGCTGTGCTTTCTCAGGCTTGCCAGATCCACCAAATACATCAACATTCCTGTATCCTGCATGCACATGGAGACTATTCTGCACTGAGGTAAGCCAGTCATAGAGTCATACAACTATTCAGGTTGGAAAAGTCCCTTGGGATCACCGAGTCCAACCATCATCCCTACTCTTCAAAGTTCTCCCCTAAACCCTAAACCATATCTACCAACACCACATCCAAATGACCCTTAAACACATCCAGGGATGGTGACTCAACCACCTCCCTGGGCAGCCTATTCCAGTGTCTAACCACTCTCTCTGTGAAAAAAATTTTCCTAATGTCCAATCTAATCCTATCCTGCTGCAGCTTGAAACAATTCCCTCTTGTTCTGTCCATCATTTCTAGGAAATATTTCATTACCTTTTTGTGTGCAGGATTCATCCATTGTCTGTGTTTGGCACAGTCCTGTGTGTATGTTTCTATTGTCAGGAAAGCAATATCTCAGAAGCAGGCTACTGCCATAGCAATGATTCCAGCCAATTCCACCAGGGCTATACCAAAGGTGACTGCTATACCTGGGGTATTGGCTGGATTAGTTTTTGTGGTGGGATGCATGTGTCCCGTGGAGTGCAGACTGATCTCCACAGCAACAGATTATGAAAAAAAATATCTTCAGGAATGAATGTATGGAAACTGCATTCAGGATTATAATATTTTACATAGTTTTTCATTATTGTATTTGGAATTATATTGAAAAATTAACATAAATCATCCTTTTCAGGAGAAATTATAATCTGCAACTATTAGAAATATGAATCATAGAATGGTTTCGGTTGGAAAGGACCTTAAATATCATCTAGTTCCAACACCCCTGCATGGGCAGAGACATCTCCCACTTAGAACAGGTTGCTCAAAGCCCCATCCAATATGACCTTGAAAACTTCCAGGGATGAGTCATCCACAACTTCTCTGGGCAACCTGTACCAGTGTCTCACCACCCTCACAGTGAAGAATTTCTTTCAAATGTCTAACCTAAGTCTGCTCTCTTCCAGTGTAAAACTGACTGGTCTTTGAGGATGCCTAGTTGTTTGCTGCTAAGCTCGGGAAAGGCAAAAGCAGAGAAGTGCACAGGTAGATGATGACAGTTACTCTCCATATTCCATTTCTCTGATATTTTATTCCATTATACAGTGCAGAGTGTTAAATAATCATCTTTGGAAGTATTTTCTTTGTCCCTTTTTTCCTCCCTCAAATTACAAATAAATACCAATGTTACTTTAGCAGTGTTTGGTTTGATAAAATAATTTTGGATAATCCCTTTTAATTGATTAATTTTAATAACAGATTATTAAATTCAAATAATCAATACCTTCTTACATCATGATCAGAAGTATTTCAACTTTTCCTTTCCAAGGGAAATTATTTGATTTCTGAAACTTTTCTCAAATGAGACCAAGGCTGCCTCAGGAAAAGGTGATAGTGAAGAAGCGAAGCTATGATGTTAGACAAGTTGTGGTAAAATTTTAAGTGTACTTACATCCTCATCTGTGTTTGCAGTATATAAACTAATATCAATGTCCTAAAAGAAAACAAGATTTAGAATTAATTTACTGACAAATTTAGAGATAATAAAGCTAACTCTGCAAGACATGGATTAGTTCCTAGTTCCAAGTTCCAAGCCAAATCAACCAGGTACTAGCATCCAGCAAGTTAGAGAATCTTAGTCACCCAGTAACCTGCAGGATGGGCTTCACTGTGAGGAAGACACATCAGAATCAAGTCCCACAATACTTTCTCTGAAGGAGCTAACTCCCAAGCTCACTGCCCCTTTCCTTAGGGAAAGTAAGAAAGAAAATATTTAAATACGGAGTCCCCAGTATTCAGTCAACTCCCATTCCCTTTAGCCTTCTATTCCTTTGCTTCCACCCATGGAGCAGCAGTATACAAACACCATCCCTTTTCCTGCTCCCTGTCACTGATACTTCTTAGCTGAGTACAGTACTTAATATTTTATTATGTCCACTCCTGTGATTATATGAAACACTCACTTTTTAATTAACTTACTTTGGATGTCTTGATCTGCTCCAAATCTTTCAAAACTTCTGCCCATTTGCAATGACCTGCTGCCGCCTTTGGTACATAAGCACTAGGGCAGAAGAAAACCAGTGACCATTAGGCTAAACAGTAGGTATACAAAATGTTTATGCTGGAAAAAAAAGAGAGATTATTAAGATACTATAGATAGATATATATTTTTACATGTATATATATATATGGTAAATGTGTGGAGCAAGTATGTTTGACAAATCCTAAAATCATACAGATAAATAAAAACTGTATCTCAGTTACACACTGCATAAACAGTTCATGTGTGGTTTTGAAAAAGCCAGTTTTATAGAACATAATGCAAGAGAAAGGTTCAAGTTGATGGAAAATTCCCACAATTCTCTCAAAACATACAAAAAAAAAAAAATCACAAATTTTGGTCTCTTATACTGAAAATTTCTCCCCTGCTACTATGGAATTTCTACCTTAAGTCCTGTAGAAATAAAACTTGTCATTTTAGATGGTTTGGCTTTTTTCTGTATGTAAGAAGAAAGTTTCCTTCTGCTATGGATAAGATTTTTTTCAAAGTGAGTCACTAAAGAGCGGAAGGAAGATTTCCTTCTCCTTGGAAAATTTCTGGAATGTGAATTGCAGTTTTAATACATCCACACTTGGATCCTTAATTTGGATGCCTTTCAGTACTGCTGTACTATAAATAATACATGGAAATGCAGGGAAAGACAGACCAATTGTCAACAACAAGGAGTTAAACATTTGAGCCTTACTGAAAGGCTCAAAAATTACAAGATTTTTATGAAAGTTAAAAGAGGCATTTTATAACAAGAATCAGAGGACGCTTACCATGATTTTGCCAGGGGGAGAAATAAGAAATTACAGACCTTAGAAAAGAGATTTAAGTGAAGGGGCACAAGGAAAAAAAGTGGGGCAAGTAGGCCCTAGGAGCAGGGCCAGTTTTCTAAGACACGGAAGTGGAGTGAGATTCAAAGAAGGCATCTCATATGCATCATTTAGCATTCATATTTTCAAATGCTCATGTGTGGGGATTTTTTCATTGCAAAGCCATATGACAATTGATGGAGGTCTGTAAATGCAACAACTTGAGGGTTATCAGAGAGATTAGGGCCAATATGCATTCTTGACCAGACTGAGCTGAGCCAAAGATAAAGTACAGGACTGTGGTCTATGAAGCAGTGGAGGACTACACATCCTGGCAGGAGAGGATCCACTCTCTAAAGTGATTGGAAGCAAGTAACAGCTGTAATAGTAAAAATAAATAATTTATATTTACTGTCTAATTGGCATTAACTTTGTAGTTACCATAGGAAGAAGATGATTAGTCTCATCTCATTCTTTAAAAGGCAAAGTAAATGGCTCTTCAACAGAAGATATAGCTGATGTTGCAGACAAATACTATTCAGGTGTGTTTTCTGAAAGACACAACCAAGACAATAGCTTTTCACAATCTAATTTCACAGAATTTTGCTTTAGTACTGACTTAATTAACCAATTTTACAAGACATCCAATCAAGACAAGACTACCTGTTGTGTATAGATTGAAAGACCAACTGATTTGTAGCTTGCAGAAATATACAATCACTTTACAAAACTGTTGGTAGAAAATCAGATGCTGAAGACACTACAAAAATCTGAACTCATCCTGGGCTCCCTATTTATTTATCTGTTCATACTGCAGTCTGCAATTTAATGCAGGGACAATATTAAAGAATTGTTTTGTTTTCCATCCTGAAGATCTTTCCCGTGGCTATATTTTGTCACCCAAATTCTATTAATTACCTACAACTATAATCTTACCTACAATATCATGGTTGCATATATATGAAACTGTATCAAATACTTCAAATGCTGTAGTTATGTGTATAGATCTTAAATAGAATATTTGGATATAGCATATATTTATACTTCTTTATTTACTGTATATACATCTAAAACCGGTAAGTGATACTTTTAAGAATTCTGTCAGAGGACTCCAGCACTGGAGATGAGGAGGAGGTGTGAGCTGTGCACTGACTATCAGCAAACATTTCCCTGTGTATAGCCTGGGAACCTTTGTTCCAAAGTTACAAGCCCTTTGAATTAAGCTGATACAGTTCCTTCATAGAGGAGGTTAATTATCTGCAACTGGGCTTTTGATCTAAGGTTTTATTTCTTACCATATATACAACACTTTTATATTACCTTACTGAAGCAATGTTTCTTTAGCAGTAGCTTGTTTACATATTAACTTGCAAGCGAACATTTAAAAGTGGGCCAGAGAACAAAGTAAAACAAGAGCTAGCACTGTACCATGGTAAAAATATCAAAATGGAAGTCAATCCATACATTGTCAACCTTGCAGCTAACTTACTGAAAGCAACCTTCTTAAAACATCTACTGGCAAACCCAGGAGAGTAATACAAGCATCAAAGGGGAGCTCTGGAAAGTATTTGTTACAAGTATTTGTTACTCTCTCAAACAAAAGAAGTTTTAAATACATTGCAGGTATTTTGTTTCCAAAATCCATAGATACAGTTTAAATAGCAGAGTAACATAATCACTACATAAATTTCCACACTCAATAGTGGAAAGCAGTGTGAGACCCTTTTTTCAGCTGTGTGTGTCTAAAACCTCTTAAATGAGAATTATGTAAATCATAAATAGATAATCTAAATTACAGTGACAGCAGAGCAAGTAATCTCTCATCCATCTTCTGAGCTATTTCAGTATGGAACATGCTGTGTTATTGTTACCCAAAGAATGTCTAAAATCAAGGGACAACCTGTTACTGTTTCCACAACAAATGGAAATTGAAAATATGTGAGTATTAAAACCAAAATATGAAGTATATATAAATAATACTTTTTTAAAAAAATATGCAACAGTGTGATGGAGAAGAAACATTAACTGCTTGGCTCTGGTCAGAAGAACCTAAATCATTGTAATATGACAGAAAGGCTGTAACCTTTCCACAGTTACTATTGTTTGATCTGAAATTCTTCATTATCTTGGTTTTGAGGGGCTTTAACTCTGCATACTAACTGTTTTGATTTTATTTGGCAATCCTTAAAAATATTCCATTTTGGTTTTTGGCTGGGGAAAAAAAAAAATAATTGAAGTTCAAAAGTAGTGCTATGGGGAAACTCAACGTGCATTCAAAAAAAATTAAAATCTGATATCTTGGACATAGCTAAAGAAAACATGTTTTAATCCCATGATTAATTTAAAAATATTTAAAATGTATTAGAAACATTTTGCAATAGATAAACAGTTTTATCATTGTATGAGCCAGTTTTTATCTAACAAGATGAGATGGCTACAAAGGAAAACATGAAAGAGTTGTGTTAGATCCATAAGCACTTACCAGCTTTTTGTTTCATAATTAGTGTTATGGGGCCTTTAAAAAGCTGCTTTGAGAGTGAGTTCCGGTCCAAATGTGTTGTCAAATTTAAGCCATAGAACAAAATATTCAAGGTAAGGAAAATAATACATTATAATACCTAATGAATAATGAACTAGCATGATCATTAGTTTGTCATTTGTTTCCTTTCTTAAATAATTGTGATGACAATGGAATGCAATATTCTTAATGGTTAATATAGTTGCCTTGATTTTTGGTTTTTTTAGATGTGGTAGGTAACTATTTTATTGTCTTGTTTTTAGAAGTAATAAAGAACTTGTACTGATTGTAAAATATATAAAGAATATACTACACACATACTCTAAAGGGTACTCCATTTGTTTCTAAAGAAAGAGGTTCTTTATGTCCAGTAGATCACCTAGCACTTCTCTTTCAACAATTCAGGGCCATTTTCTACTTGAATTTCTTAATTATTTAACCCAAACTATTATTCAGCAACATCGAGAATGTTAACTCCCTTTACATGCTTGGAAAAATTATTCACCTGTCTTGAACACACAGTGTTGTAATGTAAACATTTTTTTAGCTAGTGTCAGTTTTTCATTTCATACTCTGTTTAATCATTAAACAATTCCTCTATGTCTTCTATGTCTTCATTACATCTCTAGTATTTACCCTTGTTTTATGGAATCTTGAACTTTGGACAAGGGAGTAGCTCATATTTAAATACATGCATATTTTTATCTGTAGCTTGAGTCCTGATAACCTGCAACTCTATGTTAAGGATTCAAGTCTCTGTAAGTGAATATATGTTATTCAAAAATGTAATTGAGAGTTATGATATACACAATAATCTGTTTGGAAAATGAATGCTGCTTTTTTATAATGAAGCTAAAATGAAGCACTTCAAGAGTGGTTACCACTGGGTAAATCTAAGCCACAGGAGTAGCATTTTCTCTTTAAAGAAGCAAACATATAAGCAACTCACAAAACTTTTCTTTAACAAGGCAGGAACAGTTGCTGCTTTTGACTGTCACAGAAACTACAATCTAAGTTAATCAAAAGAAAATATTCATAGGTCTTTGCAATATTTGCATTACATATGAAGGAAAGTAGAAATCTAAAATCACATCTTTGCCTACATAAAATGTATCTAAATTTCTTTATTAAAGATTTACATATACATTTCTCAGGGAATCTGTGAGTTGGTATTCATAACTAAGAAAGTTTATTTCCTGTGAAGTTGGTGTTATCTATGAAGGTCCAGTATTTTTTATTGCTTATTTTGAACAGTGTTAGGGGTTTTTTAAGAGTATTTATGTCCTGAAACTACAAGTCCTTGAGCACCTTTTCTTTATATGTGCATACACTTGCAATACTGTTCTTCAGTCTAAAAAAAGCTCTTTCCTTCATTGTAATCCTTTTTTGATAAGCAAGTTGACACAGTTTTTTCTCAGCCTCCATTATGCTTGACTATTGTACTAGGTCTGGTGTAGACAGAGTTTCTTTATAGTAGCTGTCATAGTGTTATGTTTTATACTTGTGACCAAAACAGTTTCAATAACTCACCAGTGTTTTAACTGTTGCTGAATAATGTTTGCAAGGCCTTCTCTTTTTCTCACTCTGCTCTCCAAACACCTCCAGCTACTGGGGTGAGAGGCATCATGGCTGGGACAGCTGACCCAAACTGAGCAAAGAGATGCATCATACCCTGTAACATCATACTCAGCATTAAAGGGAGGGAAGGAGTTTTTCAAAGGTAACTATTGCTCCAAGACTGCCTGGGCACTGCTTTGCTGTTGGGAGGTAGTGGGTGATTGCTTTTGCATTACTTGTGGCTTTTTTTTTTCATATTTTTTTTCTCTACTTATTTAATTATCTTTGTCTCAGTCCCTGAGTTTTTCTCACTTTTACCCTTCCAGTTATCTGTCCTGTCGGGCTAGGGTGGGGAGTGAGCAAGAGACTCGGAGGCAGCTTAGCTGCCAGCCAGGGCCAACCCACTACAACTATACGATGCAATTTCTTGAAGACACTTACTTCTGTTTCTGTGATCTTCCTAGCAATCCTCATATGCTTCATTGTTCTTGAGAAGAAATGACCAGAAACATACATTATACTGAGATGTCATGAAGGATTTAGAAACCTGCGCTTCCACTGGGAAATAGGGAACTGGCTAGTGCCGGAGTTTCCTTAATGACTGTATCACACTGGTGATTCATACTTCAATAATATGTTCCCCTGCCAGAACTTTGTGTCCAGCTTTTTCAGAATCCTGGAATGTCTGAAGAATTTTTCACTATTTGCAAAAAGCTGTCCCCCACCCTCAAAAATAACCCGAACAAAAACCCCCCAAAAAACCAACCACCAAAAAAAACCCAAGTCTGACCTGCTTAATTTTTGAGTCATCTTATTTTTTTCCCTAACACAGAGGTCTTATCTTGACCAGTCCTTTCTCCCTTTCCCTCTGGGCTTCCTGGCTAGTCTCAATGGTACTGACAGACATCATTAGTCCTTCCATTCCTTACTCCAGTAAGCAAATCATCTGCCTTAGACTGATTTCTCTTCTAACAACCTGTATTCTATTTTTGTTCATCCTTGGCCTCTCTTTTTTGTATGTATGATATGTTGCTCTTCTCTTATTTGTCGCCACACAATGTTTTGTTTCTGCTCCTTTCTCATCTTCATTCTCTGGTGTAATTAACCTCTTCTTGCACATTATTTATCCTGTTTTATTGAGTCGCTACTTCTGCTCTGTTCTACAGGTATGTGTTCTCAACATTTTCCCTTAGACATCTTGTGCAACAAAAGCCTGTAAATCTTCTCTGTTACTGCTGCAAATTTCTCTCTAAAATTGTACCATCACTTCCACCTTTTTCTAGTCCTTGGATGTTTTATTGAGCAACATCTCAGGCATAAAGTGTTTTTTTTCAGATCCATATTCAAGTACAGTCTACATGAGCTCTGCACCTATTCATTTGCATTGTTTCTGCAATTCTTCTCCCTCAGTGTCTTCTTTGCCTCAATAATTATAGCCTCCTTTAGAGAACTCGGCCTCTTTCCCCAGCAAAATCTTCTCCTGTGCAATTAATTGCTCTGTCCTCTTGTGCTAGGGCAATCCCTTTCAAGGGGACAAAGTGCCAAGTAGCTGCACAACTAGAGTGCTTCATCTATTAAAGTTGTGTATTGTGCATAATTTAGCTCATTCTCTGTGCTCAGAGGCACAGAGAGAATTTTTAATGTCAGAATCTATAAGATTAGAAAGAAAAACAGATGTTTTCCCCATTTGTATCCTAGTCTCATAAAAAATAAGCCTTTTTTTTTTTTCAGGATAAAAGTCATGGAGAGTAAAGATTTAATAAACTAATAGAAGTTACTAAAGAGGGAATGGAGCTCATAAAAAAGCAATACTTGTGAACTAGATAGATGTTTCAGTATTGAGCCCATAAATAAGTAATTTTGAAATCAAATTTTCATGGATTATGAGTAAGTTTTAGAGGAAAGACATTTTCTTAGTGCTTTGTTATAGAGTAAATGGTGGAAAATACTGCAGGTCAAAAGCACAGACTCACCAAAGTATCTTTCATTTCTAAGTTCCTCTAGACAGTTTAAAGGAAAAAAAAACAAAAACAAAGGGAAACAAGCAAACAGAAAAAAAAAAACACAAAACCCCTGAATATGAAATAGTGTCATAATGTATGTCTTCTGATGGGATGGAATTCAGAGATAAAAAACAGAGAACCACATTAATGTACTCAGAGAAAACAAGAAACTCTGTAGCAGGTGGTGCATTTTTGCAGCTGCCATTTTAAAACTGGGCATTCTTTAAATATTATTACTATTTGATTACTTACCTTTCACCCTCATCCCCCCAACAACTATAGCTTTCCTTTTTTATTTTTTTATAGTGTCAACTCTGCTGTGCAGAGTGCTTATTTTGTTTGTGTGAGTAGTGTTGACCTTCAAAAGAGTATTCTCAGTAATCAGCATGGCTTGAAACTCTTTCGGTTTAATCACTTATGCATTTATGTGTTCTTGGTTTGCTTAAATACTTGTTGATTTGCTTTTGACAGTCATCCAGTAAGACTTTCTTCTCCTTCATGCTCTTGCTAACTGGTACTTATGCCAGAATATAAAGTTTGCAATGATTCTTTGAAAATTTTTCCAAAAGGCCAGAGAGTCATTGCTATTCCACTCAATAATTTAAACATTAGAATCCAAAATGTAAGAAGTTAAATATTTCCTTTGACCTTTTTTTTTAAAAAACATGCCTAAGGCCTGGGGCTTATGCCATTGCTTTATGAAGATGTGTCTTATACTTGACTCTAGGACTGAAAGGGAGCTTTTCCTTGGTGCAAAAAAGAAAAAAGTATATCTTTCCAAAGAACCCTATAATTGCAGCAGCAGTGAAACCTAACAGAAGTGTTGCCATATTTAGGGATAAATATTACTAGTAGAATGTAAATATGAATATTATAAATTAATATTTTTAGTCTTTCCTTTTAGTCTGTCTGCTTTCACAAATTTGTCAGTCACTCTCAGAACAGTGCATACTCCATGACCACAGCCCTCATCCATTAATAGCTCTTCTTGAAATAGGAGTGCCAGGTCCTTATTTACATGATTGAGGGACCAGGACATCAAACATGTTGCTTACTGCATAGGTTAGACTTGCCCCTTGCCTGTCAATTCAGCATCTTTTTCATTAAGCATTTAAGCATTTTTTTTACCAGCTGGCAAAAAACAGCTGGAAAAGAAAGCCAATATATGCTGCTTTCTATTTACATCCTTCCATGTAGTGCCAGACTTTTCAGGTTATCAACCACTTATTAAATTATGCAAGATCAGCTTCATGTCGTCCTGATGCAAACGTATATGTCTTGTTTTGGGAAATCTGAGTTTCAGATTTCAGAGGGAACTAACACCAGATGCCATGATGAAAGGTCCCTGAAAGAGATAATAGGGTGTTCACATAAAATCCTCTAGCTGTAAACACATACAATCCCATAGCCATCAACCACTGACCAAGTCTGAGACTAGGAGTGGATCCAGCTGCACCAAGATTCCTCTCTGAGGAGTTTAGAAAGCAAGGGGATCCTCTCTGAACTCCATGACTTGACAGCAGGGTCTCCCTTACCTTTTTGCATCTCCAGTAAAAAAATACTTCATAGGACTGTTATAAGGAGTTGTATATAAAATACTAGGTAATACTGCAAAGCATAAATAAATCCCTGGGTGCCTTCATGTTATGGTCTCCCTTACCTTTTTGCATCTCCAGTCCCTGTGTAAATCATTCTAAATCTGAATCTGATTTTCCTGCTGTATGTTTCCTCCCTGTAGTAAGTAACAGAATGAACCTTGCCATCAAACTCTGTTCAGACACAGTGTTATCTAAACACTCATCATAATTAGTGAAAAGGCCTTACTGAATATACTCTTCTGGTTTAGTAAGCAGTTGAATCACAGGAGACTCAAAATGTAAAGGACATGAATAAAACACTAAAAACAGAACTAGAACTCATAAGCCCTGGTTTGTTTAACAAAATGTGTCCTAGCTTGTATATACCCCTGTAAATATTAGTAATTTTTTCCTGCCACAGCAACAAATATCCAGGGATTGAAAATACAATTAGGAATAAATTTTTTGTGCTTTTTGGAGTAGGATGTTAACATCTAAAACAGTGCCAAACACAGAAAGTTAAACAGTAAAAAATGTAAGGGATGTCATACTGACATATAAAAGTTAGGCATCATTAGACCATAAAATAGTTATCACATGAGCAAGTGCTTGACAAATAATGTCTCAGTCTCAAAAAAATACTCAGCTCAGAGACTTTGAATGGTATCATATGCTAATAGAGGTCTGTAACACACTCGTAACAGATAGAAGACTAGAACTAGCAAATGGAGTTCAGAGCTTTTTAAAAAATAATAAAAAATAAAAAAGGAAAAATATAATTTATGAGCTCTTCTTACAGCTACACTTTCACTGGAATTTACTGTATCCTGAAGTAACCAGGCAGGACATAGTCTGAAATACTCTACTTTTTCTTGTGTTTTTATTCTTCTTTGAAGAGCAGAAAGTAATCCTAACGTGTGCCAATTGTCATAGCTTTACTGAAACCAATGAAGTCATTTCCATTTCCAGAGTTGTTGAGAATTTGACCAAAAGGTTAATCTGAGAGAAACAGATTTAATCAACAGTCAACAAAGTAACTCTATTGTAGACTTGTTTCATATTTCTGCATAGAAAAGGCAAACAAGTTTGGAAAGCAGATTATTTTTCCTTAATATTAACTCCAACTCATGTATAAATAACAATGCAGTAAGAATTACAGCCACTGATCAACCATTCTTAGTTTCTTGCCTTAGGATATAGGAAAATTGATTATTGGAATGTAGTGTGTGCTAGAGAAGCCTCCCCATTTCATGTACAACTTGAATGTATTTTTGTGGAATGTAACAAATTATGAGATTGCACAGCGAGCCCTGTTTTCTATATGTATGCAATTTATCAGTGCAATACAGTAGTTGTCATTATTCCAGGTTTCTTCAATTTGTATGGGTGATGGTTTTCCTTCATTTCTTGGGAGCCAAATGCAGAATGTACAGAGGAATGGAAGAGGTTGTGTGTGTACAAACTCAGAGAGCTGAAGCAGTGCTAAATTTTATTAAATTGATTTCTGTGTTGTAGCTCTTAAAAAAGAATAACAGTAGTTCATACTTCTTAACAATGCAGCACAGCACTCATCCAGAAAACTTAAAAAATTTCTTTCAGGCAAGGTAAGATGAGTCTAATAGCAAGTACATTCATCGTAAAAGTGTTTTTTAAAAGACTGAATAAAGTACTTCATAGGACTGCTATAAGCAGTTGTATATAAAATACTAGGTAATACTGCAAAGCATAAATAAATCCCTGGGTGCCTTTACGTTATAAAGCAGTGTGGAACAATATTATTGAAAAGGAGTAAACTCTTGGATGAAATTATAGGTCTGGGATTGCTTACTTCATTGATTTAACATAGAAGATGGTAAGGCAAAAGCAAATCACTTTGTTGACAGTATTTAAGTGATAGTAAATGTTTCAAATAAGCTCTTAGAAGATGCAAAATAAACTGTAAGATATTAAATACACAATGTAAGTTTAACCAATGGCCACATTGCAAAAAGTCAATCAATTGTATTAAATTAGTATTTCTGTATATAAATGTTACTTACAGAATAATGATAAGTCTTGCTAAGTAAAAGAATAATCTTGGGAAATAATGTAGCCTGCCAGAAAAATTACTACTTCTTAAAAATTGGAAAGTGCACATCCTCAGATCAATATCAATCAATAAAAAAACAAACAAGCAAACAAAATTCAACTCATTAAAAAAAAAAAATTAAAAAAACAACAACGAAAAAAAAAAACTGCTTTCAGCAGCTCCCACTGAAATAAATTCCTGATTCAGCTTTAGGTAACTTGTTTAGTACATGAGCCACATCTGCTTTGTAGGAAAGAATAAGAGAAGGATAAAGTAAAGATAATACTTCCCCATAGTCTTTTTTCAACCAAGTTTTTTGATCACTTTTGACGGGTAAAGCTAGAAATTAGTTCTATGTTATTCTAAGCTAGGGCTGCTAAGGTGTTTGATCTGCCTCACAATCATAGTCTCTTAAAAAAAATTTTTAAAATGAGAAAAGATATTACTAATGGTGTGTCATACTGTTTGCCTGAGCAATGCTCAGTTTGCTGGAGGCAATAGAGCCCTGCTGTCTCATAAGGCTTTTCTTTGCTCTCCCACAAAGGCTGCTTACTGCTCACTTGCTACCAAAGGAAGGTGTCTATTTTTCCTGAATGGAAGCACAACATTGCAAACTAATTTATTGTGTTGCCTTTTGTAACAGTTTGCCTGTGAACAGCTAACAATTTTTATTTCTGGCAGATATTCAGCCAAATGCCATGTAAGGTCCACATGGCTGGTGAAGTGAGAATCAAATTTAGAAGTCTCCAAATATATGGCCATTCACATACAGCCTGACACCATCTGGTCTTAAAGCCAAAACAGGCATCATGCATACTGCATATGAGACATGCTGCAGAATGCAACTGAAATGAAAACTATAAGGAAACTTCACATGAATTATCCTAGATGAGTCCCAAGCTGCCACCTGGCTTCTGAAACTTGAAGTCCTTATGGCTTAGCTTTCTACTGAAGTCTTCTGGTTGCATTCCCTATGACTCATGCTATTAAGAATAAATCTCTGGGCATTTCAGTGTGGGAACTCAAGAGGCCAAGGAACCGGCTGACTCTGTCTACATAAGCATTGTTCTTTGGGTTTTTTTAAAACTTAACTGATAGCATTGGGAGACTATTCCGACATGGGAACAAAACCAGAACAAAATAAGGTTTTGTTGACCTATCTCAGGTCAGAATGAGCACACCGGCACACTCTTGCTACTTTCAAAGATTACCGCAGCTCCCAAACAAAAAGCAAAGTTGTCATCAATGCATTTTTTTCCAAGGATCAAGATGGCACAATAGGCTCTTTCACCAATGTTCCTTGTGCCCTTTCTGTAAGACATGCAAACTGGATGTTCAGCATAGCAATGAGTATGGCTAAAAGGTGCACACTCAAGAGTTTACACTTTTATTCCCTAAAATATATCCTATTTTGAGAATGCTCCTTTTTTTCTTTCATATCGAAATAATTTAGCTACTCATATTCAACTCATGCAAGACAAGATTCAAATATTCTTTAAGCATGTTCCTTCCATTCCTACTTATTTAGAATGGAGACTGACAAAAGTCGTAAACAAAATATAAAACAAATTGGAAAGCAAAAAAAGGTGTAACTCACAGTCTGCTAGGATAAAAGCACTGTAACAGTTAAGAATCTGAGTGTATAACATAAAATGGCTAAAGACACATCATGGTTGTTTTGTTTTGGAGGTTTTTTTCTGGTCAAAAATACAAAGTAGTAACTTTAAAGTAAAGGTTTCTTCCATTTGGAAAAAAAAAATAGTGGTTATGTGAACTAAAGAAAATTACACTTTAATTTGAAAATATTTGAAGTATAAAAATAAAATTAAGATACATAATTTAAATTAAGGGGATTTTGTTTACTGATATTTAAGTCAGGACAAAACAGGTGTCTTCTTTTGCTTTAAGATAAATCAGTCTGTCCCAGTTCTTGAATGCTACTATACTTTTGATATACATGTGAGCACTGAGCTGTTAGAAAAGGTACTGGCAAGATCTTTATGTCCTAGAAAGCACGAAAGATCACTCCTAGCCCTCCATCTTCTTGAATCACCTATTGTTGAAAAGTCATTTATACAAAGTGTAAAACAGAGCTTGAGTTGGCCTTCTCAACTTACATATGTCGGTTCACATTCAACTCTGTATCTTACTCAGAGTGGTAGTCAAATTATCTATTATTTTCTTGTTAAAAAATGTCACATGTGCCCAGCATATAAATAAGCATTATTGTCAAATCATTCATTTTTAGCTGGATGAAAACTACTGGAAAACTACTTTGTCCTCACTGTGACCCAGGTATCTTGAAATCGCACACAGTTTAAAATGAGACCTGAAATATTAATATCATTTAAATTATGCAAAATAATCTACAGGCATCTATAAAATCTTTTGAATCCAAGAGATATTTTCAGTTATATCATGGCAGGAGATGGGTGGGGGTTTTGTCCTTCAAGAAGAAGTAGAACATGAGAAAAGTTTCACAGAGGTTCCGTTGGGAAAAGAAGTCTCATAAATACTTGAAGAGTGAGTGAATCAGTAATTTACGTGCTTTAGACACTTCTGTTATATCACCATATATTTTTTATATGTTCAGGTACTCTTAGATAACCCCTTACCAAGATTACAAATGTTAGTGGCATTCGGGGGTTCGAATGCAATGCACAAATCATGTGGTTTTCAGTATGGGATAATAGAAGAGAGAAGAGTAGGAAAATCAGTAATGCTGCCTGGGTTATATATCCCCTGGGCATCCAGCTGCTGAATATTATTTTCTCAAGGCTCAAAATAATTTTGAATAGAAAAGGAGAGCTACACTTTTTGTTCTTATCAGCTACAGGGAACAGCAAATGGTAACAGCAGAACAGAATTTGCAGCTGGGTTTGTGCCCACAGGAAATTCATAGCCAATGCATCATTGCTCTTTATTAGGTTTTCCCTAGAGTCTCTCTAGCTCCCAGTTCCTTCCTTTTCCCTGGTAAGGAAATGAAAGCAAACAGATTGATTTTAAACTATGGACTCCTGCAGGTAGAAACGATAGCATAAGCTGAGGAATGTGTATGAAATCAATGCCCGTTTTACTACAAGAATTCAATAAGGGATGTCCTGGCCTGAGCCAGGATAGGACAAATTTTCTTTCTGGTGATTTTACTTTTATTTTAAGTAGCTGCACTTGCTGAAATAAACAGCATGTTTTTCAGTCACTGTCTGCTTCTAGGACTGGTAATGCTCAGTGTTTATAGTCCTGCTGGAAAATGGTGGGCAGAACCAAGGTCATTGCTTGGTGCTGAAAAATATCATGCTCTGAAACAAAAGGAAGCAAAGGGGTCACACACCTGTGACCCTCCATTTAGGAGGAGCAGACCAGACAGGTGACACAAATTGACCAAATTAAGTATTCCATCCCATATGCATCATACTCAGTATAAAGCTGAGAGATCACAAGAGTTAAGCTCTCTTTTTTCATGGCTGGCATTCTGGTAGGACTCTATCTGTTCATCTGCCTTTGATCCCAGTGTCTGTGTTCCTGGATCTGTGTGTTCCTGCATCCAGCTCCCATCTGCCACTGGCTCAAGTAGTCAAATCTAACTAACAAGTTTTATAGAGCGATGAAGCTTAATTACGTTTTGTAACTGTTTTAGGTGGGGCAAAAATTTTCTTCGATAGTCATCTTCTGACCTGATACCAGCATACTGTAGATCAGAATCTCATTAGTACATTAATGTTTTTGAAGACTTGGGGGCAAAGAGAACTTGCCTGTTCCTCCAAAACATCTCTGATGTGATGTGGTAGATGTAAATTTTTCTAAATTTCTTTTCTTTTTTTAATTGTCCTACATAAGTCTGCAGGAGCTAAGCAGAAGTGAGCAAAGCCAAGCACAGGAGATCAATATAAATGGGAAAAAATACACTGGGAAGCCTCAGCAGTTTTTGCAAAGCAGTGTTGTTTACTTCATTTGTAATGATCTCCTAATGGTGTGAATTTCACAATTCACAGCATATTCATATTCCTTTTGTTATACAGTTACAGAGAATACTGATTAATGTTCAGTCAGAGAAGAAGCTCAGTTAAAGGATACTAGTTGAGTAATTTCCAAATTGTGGTTGAACTTTCACGAGCACACAAGCAACTGTGTGTCTGATTTTTGTCTTTTTTAAAGTTGCATGGATTTAGGAATTAATTTCAATAATTTTATATGCTACTTAGTTACATGTATATCTGCATGATTACTATTGGCAAAAGATACTAGCTTGGCTAAAAAAAACTGATTATGTTTGCCTTTGAACTAATTTTTTAGGAAAAAAAAAGTGGAGTTATCGCCTGCATTTTTGAAAGTCACAAGTTGTTTTGAGAACTCAGACTTTTTGTTAATGCTAAACTACTTTTGTCTAATGTTAGCAACTGCAAACATCTGCTAAAATGGAACCTGTTTTACTGAACTACAACTTTTGTCTGAACGACATAAACCTAAATGCTAATGTTTTCCAAAAGAGATTACAAAACAGCTCAATAATTCATACAAAATGCAAAAGGGAAGAATATATTATGTCATTGTTATGGCTGGGAAACAGACACAGTAATACTGCTTTACTGGCTTCTGGTCACACATAGAATTTGTGGAGCTTTCAGGAAGTGGACTGAATTCTCCTAAACCCTAGGATGGATTTTAAGGTGAACAACCATTCTGCTCCTAAGAAATTATATTAGTTTCTCCTCTGGGATCTCACAGTGAGATTATTTTTTGGAGGTTGGCTATTAAACAAAACACTTTGCAGTTAAAATCTCAGTTTCTGACACCAAAGCCATGTTTCAATGATCTTAATACACTGCATTGGTTTATTATGCAGTGCTAATGTCACAGACTAGAAGAGGCTTCTGGGCGTCCAACTCCTAGTTCCAAGACAAAACCAAATATTGACTTCCTTTTAAGTAAAAGATACCACTGAATTTAGGTTATGGAAGGTTACTGCTTGAATAAGTTGTCTGCTGACTAAACAAAAATATAGTCCTAAGCTTTTGGGCACTTTGAGGGTTTGGGGGGTTTTGTGTGTTTGGTTTGGGTTTTTGTTGACCTTTTTAAGTCTGGTAGATAACACGACAAACTCAAAACTTGTACAAACCAGAGAATGTACTATTTTCTCCAGCTTCTTTCTTTGCCATTGTTGCATGTATCTCCTGTAATGCCCAGTCCCTGCTGGTCTCACAAAATATAAGGAAGCTAATGTACCGTTTGATGATACAGGATATTGGATTTGAGGCCAACAAACAGCCTTTCCTGTGTGGTAGGTTCATCTGTGACTGTTCTAAGGAGGGGACATTGCATTGAACAGTGAGAAAGAGAGTAATGGAATATCTACAGTGAAAAAAACCTCAAATCCTAGATCTTTTTCTTTGAAAGAAGAGTGGTAGCTGAAAGGGGGAAACATAAACAATTTCTAAATAATTGACTATGACATTAAGAAGAGTACATTCTGCCATCAGGCAAATAAAGGCTGCTTCTTTACAGGAAGAAATTGCTAAAGTCCAAAATGCCATAGCATACCACTCAAATTTTGTTGACAATTTTATTTGCAAATCAACAGCAGCTAAGAAGTTCTGTTAAGGTGATTTGGGATCTTATTTTTTGCATATTATTTGGTCATCTCTCCTTGGAATTGATATCTTGATGCAAAATGAAGTTCACATAATTTATTACAGAGAACTTTAAAATTAGACCTCTAGTAGCACAGAGAGGTGTATCTTGGAAAGACTAAATCTGATGAAATACCCTGCAAAAGTCTAAGACCAGCCTTCAGCATTCTGGATACTGAATAGAAACAAGAGGGCAGGACAATGGGGCAGTTCTTTAACTATGTGGAACATGGTAATGAGGGAAGAAACATCTTTTTGAAACAAAATGAGCATAACTGCAAACTTGAATCTGTAGTCCATTAAATAATGTTGGTTTTGTCTGGACATGTTAATATTTATTTATTTACTCTTAAGTAAAAGTCTGTAGCTATCCAATATCTTTTGGAGGGAACTGGAAGTCAGAGTCATCATCTCACTGTTTTTATACGTGTACAAAGCATGCAAATCAAGGTTCTCTGTCAAAAGGTTTGTTTGAATGTGTGACAGGGAAACATGAAGAAACACTTGAGAATCTGGGGAGAGGAAATTTCTTACCCACATAAGAATTTAGCTAAGACATAAAGGGTTCCAGTTCTGCTTTTGCAAAAAGTATCGTGAGACACAAATCATATGGTGCATTGTGTTATGTTGCAGTAGAAAAGTTGCTTTAATAGCAGTCTGAGCTTTATGAGTTTAGATGGAAATTTTCTGATGGCATAGATGAGAACTAACTGTTAATACCTTCATGGAGAATGTCTTTTTAATATAATAATAATAATAATAATAATAATAATAATAATAATAATAATAATAATAATAATAATAATAATAATAATAGCATTAATTTGAAATAACAGGATTTCGATAGCTCTTTTTTTTAAAATCAGTGGACACAAATGATACTGAGAAGTCTTTCCCTCTCCACTGCAAGATATCTATTGGAAACCACCAAGGAAGTTTGAATTGAAGTCAATCCAACAAAATCCCATGTTCTCTCCAAAAGGACTTTGTGAATCACCTGTCTTGAGCTGAAGTGAAACTTCAAGATTGCATTTGTTTTCTTCAAAAAAGAAGTGTTACTATACTTCCACTTAAAGCTGTTTGTTTTGCAAGTAAGTTACTATGCTGACATTTTCCTCTCTTTCCAACAGCTAAAAAGCTGTGAATAAACTTTTCCTGGAGCAGCTTCATTCAACATTTTTTCTTGGCTCAGGAAACTCTGAGTGAATGTTGGGAAAGAGCTTTCATTCTCAACAAGGCTGTGCTGGGTAGCGATGGGATAGCGAAATGGCTACGTGGCATGGAAATGAAGCTCATTATCATAAAAATCTGCTCAGAGACAATCTAGAAGTTAAAAGAGTTTACCAAGGAGACCATTCCCCATTAGGCTGTAGTTTACTACCAATCACTAGCTCACCAGTTTACTGCAGACAGATCAAACACCAAAGCTGTAAATGAGTCGATGGCATCAGTTAAGTGGATACTGAAATCTTGTCTTACTAAACTTTGCAATGCATGGATGACATGGATTTGCATGATTTGGATTGCCAAGCTACATCAGGACCATTAGGAATCCAGTCTGCAGAAGCTCTTCAGGTCTTGCAGTACATTTGCATAATATTCCAAGGCTCAAGCACTTACTACCAACCACTACCCTGCCCCTGATCAAGTCACTAGACAAAATGGATAGGTGGGAGAATCTCAGAGTTGTATAATGACCAAAAAGGTTTCTGTTGGGAGGTAGAATAGGAGTTTGCAGTGCTTAATGGTGAAGCTAATAGCAACATACACTGTCTGCCTCAAGTGCCTGAAAAACTTTCCCTATTTGACACAGCACCAGCAAAGACAAGGGAAGGGACTTTTGCAGTGGCTGGGAAGCAGAACTGCAGAGACTGCTGTTGATGCAGTGTAATCCCTCTTGCATACAGCATCAAGGTTTTCTGCAAGGAAGCTAAAAGTTGAAGGTTTTTATGCAGCTGATCATTTAAACAGCTTTGTAAGGTATGCCATGCACACCTTACGATGATGCATTTAGCCTTTGTCAAATACAAATGGTGTTTGCCAGAAACAAACCTCCACCAGCAAGGCAAACCTTACGACATGAAGTTTGAAATATTTCTTCTTCCAGGCTGAACTTAATTGAATGGAACAATGCAGATGTAGATGCCTACCATGAGGCCACAGGTTTAAGTTAGGCTATGGTGCTACAAACACAGTATATCTATCTCCTGTCCCTGCCATAAGCACAGAAAGGCAAGTAGCAGAAAAAGAGGTTATCAGTGACATGAAGTGTGTAGTTCTTCTCACCATGTCATTGATTTTAGGACTGTATGGCTTTTCTGGACTGGAGTTTTAATTGGAATTTTCTCCAGCAGGACCAAACATTTCTGCAGGTACTCCAGTGGATGTTTCTGGGTGTTTCTGTCTTTCTCAGTACTGTTTCCTGACAATTTTCCATGCTTCTCCCTTTTTTCATAGAAGCTTTTCTCTTCTTTCAGCTGTCTAATCCCTCTTCTGGATATGGTAACTGATGGATCTTACTCTAAAGGCGTGGATGGTGAGCTGAGCAGGTAAGAAAAAGAATATGAATTTTTGTGTAGAGGTTTGTCTGTTGTTCTGAATGGAAAATGTTCCTCTCTAAGGAAGAGACTTGGTTATCCACATTCAGGAGCTAGGCAACAGAAAATATTAGTATTACATCCACTTCTCCTTTGCAACAATAATGAAAGTTGAATTTTTCATCAGGCTTGGAATGTTTGTTAAGTGCTTTTTCCCTGTGTTTCTGCCAGAGCTTCAAGAGAGAGCATATCTTCATTCAGCTCAGCTGAATACAGAACAAACATTTTAATACTTTACAGAGAAAAGAAATAAACACCCAAGATTGGCTCTGGTTTATTTCATTTTCATGAGTGAGTGAATTAACCATGTGTACTGGTGGTATTTCAGTGCTTTTCAAAAGTAAATTTTGAACTGTCAAATTGAGCCAGAGAACCTTACATTAGGAGTAATGAATCAGCTAACATGTAATTAACCTTAATTTGTAGTTTCTTATCATATGGTAAACTATTATAGAAACCTTTAAGAAAATAAAATATTCTGCTCGTCTAGGAGCTGTTAAAGTGGAGCAAGACACTGGGTGAAATGTACATCTCTCTCCTTTATTTACTTTGTTCTCATTTTTATACTAATGTAACTTATTATTTTAAGGATTATTGTCAGGAATAAACTCTCATTCAGAAATATCCTTAAAAACTACTTTCTTCAACACCACTTCAGAGCATCACACAGCCCACCGGCTAGCACTGGGCAGGAACCAGTTCAGTGCATGCAGAAGCACCCGTGAGTACACTAAAGATAAGCAATGGTGGGCCTGTAGATTAATATAATCTTTTTGACTGCTTCCCTGTCAAGTCCCCAAGGACCAGCTCCTCTAATCTAACTTTTTGTTTATGGCATCTTTTCTTCTAGCATATAGAGATAACTCAGAGCAAAGTGGTCAACAGACAGAGATTCAGTTACTCAAAGTCATTTTGGTAATGGAAGGCTCATGTGATTTCTGGAAAACAGACTGGGAATTTTGCTTCATACATTTCTGGTAATGTAACTACCTGTCTGTTCAGCAGTGAGTGATACTATACCTCTATGACCTGATCTCTGGAAACTGTTCTGAAACTTCTAACATTATCCCAACACTCTTAGTTAGCTTTTGTGCAGTAGTTTCTAAGGTAGTATTTTATATCAATAATCTCTGTGAAAAATAAGCAATAAGATAGCTCAACTACAAAAGCATCATCCAGTTCAAATCTTTACTGATCACTGAAGTTTTAAAGCAAAAAAAAAAAAATCTTTATAAAACTATTGCAGACTGCACAATATGACCTCAGTGGATGTAATTCTCTCTGTTCTTTTCCTCATAGTAGACTATTCTATCGTTATTTACTATTTTAAAATTATCTGGTTTTTTGTCTTTTTTTTCTCTTAAAAGGCACAAGATAGATATTCATGGCAATATGTTACATCTGGTGTTAGATAGTTAGCTCTATTGAGAAGGATGTTGTCTTTTTGTTTGTACCTTCAGCTGTCACTGCATAGAAATATGAGAAATAGCATAAATTTATTCATTACAGAGATTATAAAGTAAAAGCGTAAGTGCCAGATGAACAAATTTGCACATACCTTTAAAAGGCGTAGTGATTCAGTTTTATTTTAAAATGTTCACTGACTTTAGAAGCAAACAGAGTCACTTTCAGAAGACAGGAGACTTTTAAGTTATCATGAAGGATGAAGGAGATTAAATACGTAGTTACAGCAAAGACAACATTACTATGACCAGAGGGCAAAATAAACTTGTTTACGGAGACAGTCACACAGTCCTACCTCTCCATCTTGCTACATAAGTAATGGCTTTTTATATTCTTTAAGAGCAGTAGGGGAAATACTACAGTCAAAACAACACTGGCTGTATTTGTATTTGAAATGCTCAGCATAAACAGAAAATAATTTGTTTGTGATGCATGTGATTTTTCTACAGACTTAGAAGCATTGTGGAAAAACTTGTACCTGCTCAAGACAAACGCTCATGACCTGCTCTGTCATTATCGTATATTATGTCTTCAGCACTATCTGAGAAGTGTTGCATGTTAGCACATGCAATTTTGTATGAGAACATGATCAGTAGACTTAAAATGTAGGAGCAAAGACTCAGGGAATTATAGTCTGGTGCAGAGGGATGCAATTTAATTCAGGAGATGGTAGAAGTGTAGACCAGAAAGAAGGAGATGTAGAAGTGGGAGCACTATATCAAGGTGTAATTTTGAAAGGTCTGGGACAAGTAGTCTGGCTCACAGTGCTAGCAGACACTTAAAGCCAGCCAACAAGCAGAAGATACTGTGGTCTCCTAAGAGTGATCTTTTATCTTTTACCCCTTTCTCCCAACAGAACACAAACAGCAGAATTGTAAGGAATTAGTCTAACACAATAAAACTTATATAGAGGGATTCTCAACATGTGACAAAGACTGGGGTGTGAGACTTATCTATGGTATATTCTGCACCGATCTGCTCTAATCCTGCCAACTTTCGATAGGCTACATTGGTGGGGTTTGAGTTCCAAATTATTCTCCATGATGAGGAAGGCTATATTTTTCCTGCTTTTAGTAAAAAGCTTTGACTATGGCATAATCACTCTGGCATTTTGCACAAAGCCATGTGAAGCTATTGGGTAATCAACTATTAACTAAGTTTTTAGGTGATTAAATCTTTCTGTCATTTCTGCAGAAAAGCAGCTGGTAAGCCATTGGAAAAGATAAGCTATAGTTTCAAGTATGAGCAATTACATGTTTCAAATTAAAGAAGCTAAAGAAGCTTTGAGATAACACCAAAATGATCAAAAGTCATTACAGCAAAAACTCCACCCTGTCCTTAGCAGCAACTTCACTGCCACGACTAGCATGAAGACCATTCAGAGAAATTCCTGTTTGGCTTTTTCCCCCTCCCTGCATATTTAGGCAGGCTGACTTTGCACAGGCACCCACCCACAGTGCAGCACGCTGGCAGCGAGGGCTGTGTGAGATGGGCATGCAGAGGCCGTGTGGAGGTGCTGTCCTGACAGGACTGTGCACAGTGCCTGCCTTGGAGCCTGCTGAACCCCTTGCACAGGTGATGGCCTACAGCTGGGGCATGCTGTTTTCTCCTCCATGGCAAGGTACCATGCAGGCAGCTCTCTGCTCTGCTGTTGCTGTGGGACCATCAAGTATTTGATAGTGGGAGAATCCCTCCCCAGGCTGCCAGGTCCCTCAACGATAAGCTCAGGAATGGAGCCAACCTGGAGGAAGGAAAGGGCTGGCCTGCCAGTGCAGAGCTGCCTGCAAACCTGGTAGGTTCCAAGTGCCATACACTAATGGCTTTTGGGTTATACTGTGGTCACCTGGCCAGGCTGCTTACTAGAAATGCAACTGATACAGAATTATCCAGAAAGCATGTTGGGGAGCTCTTGAAGAACACTACAGAGGTTGGACACTTGCAAGGATTTTCCTCCTGTATTAAACACCCATAAGGGTGAGGGGTTAGATCCTGACATGTTGCAAAAGGTCAGCTAGACATAGGCATTAAGTCCAAGCAAGAGGGAAAAACTGCTAGAACTTGCTATACCACAAATAAGCTCTGCAAAACACAAATGAGAAAAAAATCCAGATCTATTTGCTATGTAATTCTGCTACGAATGAATGAAGAGTGAAAAAAAAACAAAGCAGAAAATTATAGGGTGCTAGGGATCTCAATCCTGGAAATGCTTCCAAGCCTTGAATTTGCTGTATTACCCGGTTTTCTTGTTGGGCTGTAAAAATAACATTTAAAGGTTTGCTGAGATTGCCTAAAATGTCATGTTGTTTAAATTACACTTACTGTCCTGCTCAGTGTTCCAGCAGAGTTTCATGTTGGCTGCACCCTCCCCAGCATCCTGTCTGCTGGAACATTACTCACACCAGAAGCACTGAATCTGCATCAGGGACATTGTGGACCTAGAGGTGGAAAAATAAGTATAAATAATGTTGCAAGAGTTCTGAGAGGCTCTCAGCCTATCTATTAAGAGCATTCAAAGCAAAAAGCCACTGAAATTTCTCAAATAACTTTTACGATTCCCATTTAAATTTTCTAAATTAATGGAAAACACATACTTTTAAAAAGAGTTATATTATTATCAAATGAGAACTTTTTTTACTTCTGATGGCAATTGGAAGAGAGGCTGTACCCAAGTTAGCTGGTATTAAAGTCATTAACATCAGTATAATTCTGTCTTTTATAAAGGGCTAATTCCTATAAAGCAGTAATGAGCATAGTAATGATCATGGCAGCTGTCTAACCAGTCCATTCCCCTTTGTATTAACTTTTTACAGATGACACAATAAAACCTGATTGGAATGTTGCCCATCTCTTTTAGAAACTTTTCTTTTTCTAAGATTCACTTTCAAACTTGCAAGTGTTAGCATTGGTTGGAGAAACAAGCAAATTTTTTTTGTTCAAACTACTGGTTTTGTATTCACACCAAGACCTTGAAGAGACAGAGTAGAAAAGAATGAAGATGTGTTGACAGAACACTGTATTTGGACATTAATATTAGTATTTTTCATAAGAGCAGTCCCAACACAATCTACAAGAAAGAAGTTTGTGAAGAAGGCTGACTAGAGAAGTTGTGGAAGCTCCATCCTCATCGATATTTTTTAAAAATCAACCAAGCCTGGAGCAACCTGCTCTAATGTCAAAGTCAGCTCTGCTTTAGGTGAGAGGATGGAAGAGATGACATGTAGATGCCTTCTTCTGGTGTAAATTATTCAATGAGATTAAGCTTTGAATTAAAAAGTACTATGATGGAGGAGGGAGGTACAGATATGTGATTGCATAAGCATTATTTTATTAGGAAATTAAGTTAAACACTGAGGATTTCAAAGGTACAGGCTGGGAACACAGTCCTATTTCCATATATGCAAAGAGGCTATTGCCTACTATCTTCCTACCTTCTGCAACTGGTTCTCAAACAGTAAGGCTTGCTGTCTGTTGCTTCTAGTTTGGTCAAGCTGAAACTGTGAGAGCTGAAATTTCCTGCACTGAATGGCTTATTTAGCCTAGTGATTTTCTTGTAAGTCCCATCAAGAGTAGTTCAGTCATTTCCAAAAACTAATTAGCAGAAATATACATTTATTTCCTATAAAGAACACGTTTATAACCATTTAACTACAGCTGCTCTTTTTAGTAATGTGTTAAGTTTGGCAACCTAGAAAAACCTAAATAAACTTGTCCAAGTCATGAGTGGCTAAGTTTACACAATTGCAGAAGAGATTTGTTGGCACTGTGTAGTTGGTCTCCAGCAGTCTCTTCACAATGAACATACTGCATCTTAAAGCTTCAGAGGTGATCAGAACTCTTTGTATGAAAATAAAGACTTCCTGCAGGAACAATGTGATGAAGGCTGAGGAACAGAAATCAGTGATGCTGCTGGTACACAGCAGAGGAATTCAGGGAGCATGACTGAACGGAGAGCACAGCAAAGAATTAATACAGTCTGGATGAAAGGATGGAGGAAAGGTTGAGTGTAGCAGACATAGGAGGATTTAGGAACACTAAAGCATATTCTGTTCAAGAACTTGAAACTCTATCCCATGCTGTTTGCCTTCCCATGAGCTCATAATTTTTAAAAGATATTAAATATTTAATCACAGTATCATGTAACAATTTCCTTTTTCTCTCACAGGATTTATGAACAAAATGGATTCTGCACACCGAATGGGCCAAGCTCCTGGAAAAAACCCAACCATTAGTGAAAGCTGCAAGCAGCAAGGCAGCATGTAGACCCCAATCTGATTACTTTTTCTGTAACCAGCATCCAGTGTTGGTCATTGCAGGACAGGTTGACACTTGGAATCCCCAGGCTAAGAACAAGAAGCAGAGTAATCCCAGGTGGGCTCCTAGTGCCACTCTCCTTCCCATCCCCTCTGCTGCCCAGCAGTGATCTATGCTGCGTGTGGCAATCCTAAAGTACAACTAATCATGTCAACTCTAGTAGCAGGACTAATCTAGCCTCAAGAATGTGGAACACTGATCTATTTACCCTTCCAAGAAGCAGCATACAGGAAAATTCCACCTAACAATCATACTATTACCAAAGTATTAGCAGAGAAATGAACCATACTTTCTGTTTTTCTGAAACAGGCTGCAATAGATGACCCTGTGAGAGTTGCTATAACTCCTATTCCCATGTTCTTTAAAGCACACTACATTGCACTTTGTTTTAACAGGTATGCAGATATCTTATTTTAAGATGCTTTGAAACAGCCTAATATGACATCCAAACTGAGACTATGTGTCTCAGGAGAGAGCCAGTATCGTTTATACAAACAGATACAGGTTTTTTTTAGCAAGTGTGCTCATGTTGATACCTTTTTCTCTTACAAGCAGGTTCATTGCAGTAACCAGCTGCAGCTTTCAGATGTCAGCCCATAGATTTCCATGTTCCTGCAATACCTCTCCTTCATCCTGGAAGGGCAGGTAAGGTTTCGACTTCTTGCAGGAAGACAGATGGTGACACTTTGTCACTTGCTGGAGAGACACACAGACCTCTGGGACAGGTGCTATAATTCTTAATTAGCCAGTTCAGCAGCAAGAGAGGCCAGAATCAATGCCTAATTTTCCATAATGAATTACATAATTGTTTTTGTGTTAACAATAGTTATCATCATGTTAACAGTCACTATGATATTTAAGATATGTGAAACCTTGTCAGTGTAGTTATTCCTTTACATAAAATAGGTTTTCTACTGCACCTGTTGTTCACAGGATCATTAGCTCAACAACTATGTCGTCATATTTTGTATCTGCATATACAGGATTGGTAGCAGATGGTGACCTGACATCACTGATGAGCTCAAGTCCTTTCTCCAGCAGAGACAATAAACTTCTCCACACCATCCTTTTATTAGTAGCTTAAACTCTAGGGAAGAAAATTATTAAGCATTTGACATTCACAGCCTCCTAGCAGGGACTGCAGCCGGGTGCAGTGGGACCCATTTTTGGCTAACAGTTTAGAACATGGTGATCCCTCTACTCAAAAATAAATTACAGCCAGAAAATTTGTTTCAATTTTATCTTTATTTACAAAAAGGTACGCTAAAACATTTGATAAATTCTGGTCATGAGTGGGCTAGTTTAGCAATTTTAGTATAAGATTTTTTTAACAGTCACAGGGTCAACCATCCTAGTCTACAGGTATTTTTATAGAGCAGGCTTTTAAAAACAGTTCCTCAGTGGGCAAAAAACCAGCCATTTTTTAGTAAAGAATTCTTAAGCATTGGCACTGGAGTAAATTGATAAACTATTAAACTGTTAAGTTGTAATTTATAGCAGCTATAATGGCAACAATGACTGAGTGATCACCCTATGCTGCCACTAAAGACATAGCTCATCTGTTGCAGAGTGAAATACTGTAAGATGTTTTGTAACAATGCATATATCTTGCTACCTGCTCATAATAACCTACTGGCAAGGACAACACTTTAATTATATAGTACATCTGCGGGCTTCCAAGTATTTCTGCTGCTCTTCACTCAGTTTACTTATTTTATAAAAGTACATTAATTTATGTCCGGAAGACAGAATGCATTTATTAGCTGCTGAGATGCCTGAAATCTTTGTGTTGTCATCATGGTGTAAAAATCTGGCCCCAGCTGCCCATGGATCCTGATGGGTGGTGGAGAACAGGCCCCAGATTGATTAAAGGATGTGGGAGAAATCCCATAATAGAACTCTTACAGAGACATACAGAATATTATCTCAAAGGTGGTGCTAAGCCCTGGTCAAGTGGGATCTCTGCTTACACTGATACAGTACAGACAGCTTGGCTGAAACAATGTGTTTCTCATATAGTCCTTCCTTCAGGTTCACAGCACCTGTTTTAAGAACAACATTGACCCAGCAAGAGCAGAACAGCCTTTAGGAACCTTTGAGATGGGGACCAGCAGCTAAGGTTCAGTGTTGGGCACAGAAGCAGTGAGAAGGTAAGTTGATCTGGGATAAAGAGTATAGAATCAGAATTATTCTTTTCAGTGAAAGAATAATCTGTGTCTAGCTACTGGGGACCTCCAACCTATCCCTTTGAACTCCAGCTCAAAAAGTTTTAAGCATATGTTCCCATGAGGACCTCTTAATAATGCTTTCTATCAGAGTGTGGTCCCTGCAGAGACAAATGCAACAGCTTGTTTGCAAATAAGTCAGCATTTATTACTGGAGTGAACTCTTGTCCTATCAAAGCCTATGAAATGGGAACCAGGAATCTGGGCTGAGTGAGAAGAATGTCTTTAAATTTGGGAACAACTTGTAAAAAAATAAGGTGCTGCTTCATGCACATTTCTTTGAATAATAAGTAGCCGATAATGCATTTTCCACCTCAATTGCTGAGCAACTACATAAAATATTTTTGAAAATTAGAAATATTTTTGCATGCATTCAGTTCTAAGGGACATGTTTGAGATGTTCTTGCTTTAACTAACACGCAATAATTTGGTGTAGAGAACTGGCAGTGCATTATAGTCACGTAGTTAAAATAAGCTTTAAAGTCACTGTCCTCCGTTATGAGTTTATAAATGCACAGAAAGACCTCATGAAAAACATGAATGCATGAGTATTTACATTCCTGGGGTTTAGCTCCTATTAACGGTGCTGTGATGAAGTAGAGGATGTAACAAGAGCATGTCATGTGCAAAACCAAGAGAAATACAGTGTGTGCTTCCATGCAAACTAACAAGTTCGTTCCAAGAACTGAGGTTGGGCTGCTATGCTTTACTGTTCCCTGCAAGCAGTAACACTGTGCTGGCCTGCAGAACAGTGGTGTTCTTTACACCACAAAACATGTTCTTTTGGTAGAAGAGTGTGTCTCACAGAGGAGCTGTTCCAGATTGTCTTCTTCCCTGCTGTGCTGGTTGCAGCAGGCTGAACTCCCTGAGCCTCAGAGTAGGGAAAAACATTTGGCTGACAGAACCCTACACCTGACATAGGAAAGTTTGTGTCCAATGTATTACTGGCCATGGCCTGGAAGATGCTTCTCTCCTTGCAAAGCCAGGAGACAGCAAGCAAAAGTGAGAGAGACTTCTCAATCTTCAGAAAAATTCCAGCATTATGTTATCCATACTACTCAAGCATCAGCTTACATCTCTGTCCCTCGTGATTCCTCTCTGTTTTCAGTGAATATTTAGGAAGCGTCAGAATGGATCTGACAATAGTATTATTTTTCCCAGAGAATTAAAACATTCTTGAAGACAGCAGGG
Source organism: Apus apus (assembly GCF_020740795.1). Classification (NCBI taxonomy): domain Eukaryota; kingdom Metazoa; phylum Chordata; class Aves; order Apodiformes; family Apodidae; genus Apus; species Apus apus. The sequence continues at coordinate 55,076,493 of NC_067285.1, read as the reverse complement.
TATAATATTACCTTGTAAAGAGCTGGCAAAGCTGACCTTCATTGTTTGAGCTTGCAGAGCTAAAATAATTGTGACAGGTTATGAATTCATACAACATGTTCCTAGCATTTAGAGCAGCCCAGTAGGCTCCCAAAGAATGAATTTAATACCTCTATTGATCTAGAAAGATCATTTGTACTAAATTGATCTCAAATTAAGTATCTCCTTCCAAGATAAAACAACCAAGTGATACCTTTTGATTTATCTAGAACATGCAAAATAAATTCAAATTGTAAATAAAAATTGACTATTTGGAAAGTACAGCAAAACATATTTTTGTAATTATAATCAGGAATTTGTTCTGCAATATCAGACTTTTTTAAAATTAAGCAGCACAAATATGTCTGCTGTATACAGAAGGAATCACAAGGTAATGATTGTGCACATTCAGGAGAATTTCCTATTACTGGCTTCTACAAGGGTCAATTTGCAGGTCTTAACAATACAGTCCTTCACAAGTTTCTGCCTCACACATCCTTTTCTTCCTACCATTTGGTTTCATTAAGTGGAAAGTAGTATTTTTAACAGTGCGAGTGTATTTGCTTACTCGGGTTTACTGCCAGCTAATACCTCCCTTGCTGATTACTATCAGCTACAGTATCTCTGTATCACTATTTTCAGCAGGATTTCATGTGACTGCAGATTTTCAGCTCCCTGCCTGCATTTAATGCTCTTCCAAGTGTATACATTTAGATGGTAAATAACTTTTCTCCCAGCTCTTTATCCCTGTCCTTCCTATCTTAACTAGGCTCACACCAGTGTGTATTTTCTCCTCATTTTTGCTTTGTGAATTTATTAGAAAACAATGACAAATTTTCACTGGTTAGCACCAATTCTCTGCACTTGCTAATGTCTCACACAGCAGAAACAGAGAAACAGGTGCTAGGTGAAAGGTTGTATACAATACTTAAACTGTATCTTTTATATTTGTAACAAATCTTACAGAAAATTTTAAAAAAACTTTAAATGCTTGGAAGCTAAGAAATAAGAGTTCCCTCATGTTTAAAATAGAAGAAAGGAGAAAAGCAAGAGGGTGTTAAAAGTTGTAAAATACTCACAAGTCTTGGAAAAGCTGTGTAGCAAGTTGGCACAGAAGAAGTTAAGATTAAGCTTGCAGCAGTGACAGCGGCAAAGGCTCCAGCCCCTCCTCGTTCTGTTTTACTTTCAGTTGTTACATAATAATGTAGGGCTACGGTTGTACCAAATACAATGTGGAAATTATTCTCACTACAAACAGCAGGCATTTCCAAATCAGAAATTTCCCATTTCTGAGCAATTTTCAAACTTGAGGGGAAAGAAGACCAAACAAAGCCAACATGGGGAAAGACACATGCCTGTGATTTACGAGGCAGGCAAGTGACCGCCAAACATGAAAGACAGCTGCTTGCTGTCCCAAGCAGCAACATTTATGCATGTTACTTCCTATCCTTCCATAAAGGGAAGTAAGTGCACAATTTGTACCCTTGCCTCTGCACAGTCCCTTCCCCTTTTGCAATGTATCCTCCCAACCATAGCTCAGAGTTGCTCATCTTGGAAGCAAATGCTGTATCTGCTCCTCTACTCTGCAGCCTAAACAGTATTTTACCAGGGCAGCCACTAGAGGGGGGAAAGAGAAGCTGCCCCTCAGGGAACAGCAGGAGAGAACAGCACAGCCATGGCAGAGGATTGGCAGCGTAGAAAAGTATTTCACCGAAAGGGACAGCATCTGGCTTGCTGTGGGACAACAGGGCAGGGAGGTGTCAGCTGCCCACGTGGCATCAAGAGAGGATCTTCATAGAGAAGCTGAAAAAATCACAAATTGTGCTGAACTCAAAAGTTGTGGATTTTTTATGTTAAGTGTGGGTTTAGTGCCTATGATAATCTCAGGGCATGGCAGCTGTAATCCTAAAGTCCTTAGTCATTTGATGATGAAAAATGTTTCTGCCTTGAGCTAAAATTTAATGTCCTGACAATGAGGCTCGGTAGCTCTCTAAGAGTACTCTCAGGTTTGCAGGAACAATCACGTACTTGTGTAAAGTTCATGCACTCCAGAGTCAACAGTGACAATAGTTACTTCCTCTCCATGCAATCTTCTTTTTGTCCTCTTATGCTGGTTTGTTATTCTGTGCACATCACAGTATGTGAGGTGGTAAAAATATTCTGCAGCTACATGAGAGGGTTTTAGAAGTGGCTCTGTCTCCTAACTGAGGAAAAGATGAGTTTCTAGAGTTGAGCATTTCCTTCCTTTTTCTCAGTGAAATAACACTGTATTCAGGAACTTTATTTATAAAACCTGGTGAACCCTACCACTTCGTTTTCTGTGCTGGGATATTCTATTACAACCAGATTCCAAAAATCTAGTTAAGGAGCTAAAAAAGGCTTCTGTGTCTTGAACCACTATCATACAAGAGAGAGAAACAAGGACCAGAACTGAGTGTTCCATAGAATAGTTCTAGATGGCTGCATGAGGAATTACTTACATCAGGCAGCTTGTTGCCATTTCTCAGCCCCCCTGCACCCTGCATTCTGTGATTCAATGCTGGGCTCCAGTGTCCATTCTGCACAGGAGGAACCAAAGTGAAATGCAGCCATGCCAACTAGCTCCTGTACAGGATCTGGTTTGGAGTCACTAACACTGCAAAGAACCTTCCAGCAATTTAACACAAGACAAAAAAGCAGAACTCATTATTTCATGCTCTCTAGGGGCTCTTGGTTCTCCCACATGACTTTGTATTTCCAGAAAAGCTGCTACTCACCCTACTTCTACTCTGTCTCTGTAAGTACAGAGTGTTAACAGCACTTTATAAACAGTTGTGCAAACATTGGACGTGAAATCTGCCTCAGCCGGCAACTGTTAGAAACATGGGCAGGATTTGAAAGACAAAATGAGAAAGTACAGACTTGGCTGGAATTTTTGCTGTGACAGCAGAAAAATGTCAGTGAAAAGGAGGCCCAAGCACTGGAGGGAAGAACACCAGCCTGGGTAAATAAACCAGAGGAACGTAGTCATTTATTGTTTTATAATAAGGTTACTTCTAAGACAGGAGTGGTCATGAACACCTCAGTTTCTTCAGTTTACTCTGGCTCTTTCTAAGTATGAGAGTAAATAATTCCAAGTATGCATGTGACTATATGTATTTGGACTTGGGATCCTAAAGTCTCTCATACTTGCCACTGTTTAAAACTGGAAGAAAACAGATTGTTTTCCATTTGTCTTTTCTTTTTGATGTGATACCTTTGCTATATTATAATTTGTCAGAAGTCTCTCAACAAGGAGAAATGTATAAACAAGCAGTCAAAAACAAGCACACAAAGCTTTAGTTATTAATTAAGAGGAAGAGCCACTAATTTTTTTATTTTTTTTTCAGAAATCACTTTCCAAACCGTTTCCTTTGAACTCTGCAAGATGGAAACACTGTATATAGGGTGGATTATTTTTTTTAACTAGGTCTCTGGATTTATTTAATTTTTTAAAAAGAATTGCATTTTTCTAGCATTTCTGAAGTTAAAATGATTTTCTAGTTTAGTATAAAAAGTGTTCTAAACATTACAGTAGTTGTATATTAAAATGATGTGTTGGTATGTATTATATTACAATAGGGTGGCAATACCGCCTGCACTCCCTCAACGTTTATTTCTCATTCATTTTCTTTATTACCAAAAATGTGCTTCCTAATTACACAAAGGACATTTTACAGTCATCTAAACACTACTGGCCACATCAGGTGTTTTTTTATGGCCTAAATTATTCTCATACTTTCTTACAAGCAAAATAGCCCTTTCTAATTTATGCAAGTTTCATTTGTAGTGGACACAGACTGTTTGGAAGGATATTGGCAATTACTCTCACTGATGAGCTAAATTGTAATTTCATATTATAAGTGCAGTGACAAAGAACTTGAATAACTTCCATAATGCAAACAGTAAAGTGAAAGCAGATGCATGAATGTCATTTAGAAAATAAAATAGGATAACTTACAATTCAAACATGACCCCATCCTGATCTGAAGCAGGGTCACTGAAATGTCCTGTGTGGCTGTACAACAGCCAACAAGAAATTTGGGTTTGGTGTGCCCTTCGCTTTCCTGTAAGTTTGCTCACTGTCACAATTTAAGGCTAGGCCACAAATTAAATGAAGGACAGATGCTCTCTATTAACCCCTCTCTCTTTCAGAAAGGGAAAGAGAATGAGGGAGAGAGATTAGGGGTTGGAAACTAAACTGCACACCTTTAATGAAACAGTAATTATGAAAAGAAAATAATAAAATATATTCAAATATATATATAAAAATAAATACAAATATATTAAAATATATGCAAAAGCAATATTACGTTTTGCCACCTCTAGTAACACTCATGTCACCACCAAGGCTGCAGGGCAGGCCCTGGGAATGTCCCAGCTCCTGGAGTCAGCAACTAATGGAAGCTGGATGCAGGAAGGCATGGATTCAGGAACACATGGATAGGGATCAAATGCAGACAAATGGATGGAGTCTTCTCAGGACACCAGCCATGGTGAAGAGAGCTTGACCCTCATGATCCCTCAAATTTATACTGAGTATGACACACATGGGTTGATCAGTTTTTATCACCTGTCTCATCCTCTTCTCCCCACAGGAGGGTTGCAGGTGTAACCCATTCACTCACTTTTGTTTCTGGAACATAATATGTTTTTCAGAACCAAGCAGTGGCCTTGGTTCTGCACAGCATTCTCCATCAGTAACTATAAACAACAAGCATTACTGTTCCTAGAAGCAGACACTGACTGAATATCATGCTGTTAATTTCAGCAAGTGCAGCAACTTAGAAGACACTTAACTGAAAAGTAAAATTACTAGAAAGAAAATTGGTTCGGTCCTGGCTTAAACCAGGACACTCATGAAATTAATTCCTTTGGAATTGGTGTTAGCTCTGTCACTGAACAGCTGAGAAGGAAGTAGTGCTACAGGAACAAGACTGAAGAAGTGGGAGGAAGGCTTTTCCAGATCAATGTGGTATGGACATTTATACAAAAATGCTGGATTTTCCATAGCCTGCAAAAAAATGGCAGTTCCTGAAGAGTTCCTGCAGAATGAGGGCCATTCTTCAGGACGGCCCTCAATTGAACCAGGTCAGGCCTAATTTTTTTTTAGCTGCATTTCTAAATGCTTATGGATGGAATTGCACTATGCTCTTCTCACTTAGTGTCTCAGTATCAGTTCTTTTGCAAAGCAATCTTGAGATGGGGGTCTTCTTTGACGTGTGCTCTGATAATACGTTATGCTCTGATAAACATAATGATGTTGTGGTTTTTTTAAACAGAATTCCAACCTTTTTAGAGAATCTGAACCCAAATGTACAGGCAGGTGCAGAGGACAGTATTTACAATCTAAATAGTGTCTCTTCCTGAGTATCTTTTATTATAGTGTTCCTGCTGTCTTTTAATTTTTGCTGCAGGGGTGAACTACTACACCCTCAATTATCAACCTTATGTATTTATGCACAGCAAATGAAAGAACTGTTGTTTTCTTCCTCTGGGTGACAGAGTGGATGTAAAGAGCTGATAAGCCAGTACAACTTTGGCTCTCCCTACTCCTAGTGTTGCAGCTGGAGTAGCTAACTCAGGGAAACGCAGCCTTCTGCTTCTGAGGAGTCGCATCCCAGTCATCCCAATGACATTCACCATTAATGCACGCCAAGAGCTGGTGTGAGAGCCTTGATTCTAGTGATAGTGGCCAGAAGCAGTGTGCTTTACTCCTGAGCATGAGAGGACAGAGGGGAACTTGTATCATGAGGGAATTATTTAACTCTGCTTTTTATATATGCTGAGAAGATGCATTTACAATCTTCAACAAACTATAAACATAGCTGAATTTGAGAACTGTCCTGCACCAGTGCTGTAGCAGCATATAAACGAATATTCAAGTCTGAAATGATTATGTGGCAGTTATTGCTGCAATAGAACACTGCAACCTAGAGTTACTAGGTGGGAATACGTGCCTTTGGAAAATCTAGGCAACTTCTGCTTCATTGCTGCCATAGGACTATAGATCATCTGTCCCTTTTTCTCCTAGTAAATTATAATGTGTCCTAAATTATAGGCTCTTCAAATCAGTTATTAAAAACTTCTGTCATCTTAAAAATGCTATTTAATTTCTAGACACATCTGGAGAGACATTAATATTCTACCTTTCAGAAGCATGCACAATATTTCTGGCATGTTATAATTTATCAACTATTGCCACAACACATGAACTATTCCTGTTTAAAGAGCTAGTGTTTCCAAGCAAAACCATATCAATTGCTAAGTTAGAAAAAACAAAACAAAGGCAAAGGGATTTAGTGCTTAAAATAAGTTGGAATATGTTTCTAAATCTGTGGGGAAAAATATCACAGAGGAAGATGTGGTTCTTACTTGAGATTCATGTGGGGAACCTATGATCTTAGGTGGCTTTTTAGTGCCCTATGAACAAGCACTATCCAGTTCGGACAAAATATTTGCAGTATTGCAGCCTAAAAGTTTTCCAGGATTAAGAGTTGCTCCTTGAATTGCATGATAGATACAGAAAATCCTACACAAAATCAAATAAATGTGTGTGAAAAAAAGCTGGCTAACATCTGGAAAGGCATGTCTTCACCATAGACACCATAGTTATGCTTGTTATTTCTCTCTGTATTAATCAACACTGTGTGGAATGGCCGAAGTACAAAACTCTTGTGGTCCACACTGTCTTAGTGATCTCTGATGTAGGGAGCTACATGCAAAATCCACAAAACTATTAGTGAATCTAATAATTATTGAAGTTCCTAGCTAGTTCCCGCAAGAAAAAATTTCTATGAAAATGCTTTTTTGAAGTTCAGTGCTGATTTTAGTTGTCTGGGCACTTCCTGAGCAGGGTACCTGGAGCCAGTGCAGTGCCTTGGGAGGCAGGAACATTTAGCTGTTAGGTTTCACGTGCTGAACAGGGCACTGTCTAAATTAGCCAATTAGCCAGGCTGGGAAAAGTTTTTTGAGGATTTGCATGCCTGTGGCTGCACTGGCCATGTCTTCATCAGGATTCATAGGTCAGGTTTCTCTCCTGCAAGCTGTGCCAGTCTTAGTTCAAAGCATAGAATTCAAATACATGTGCCAAGCAAATTTTTAATATTTAATTTTTCTGGACAAGTGGTTTATAAATGTTTTCTCAAAAAAAATGCCAGAACAGTGGCTTGAAGATCCAAAATGTTATATTACAATAATGAAACTGAATCACCTGGCTGGGAGGTGTATTCTTTTCCTCAAAGCTGTTTGTCAAAACAGTTTGTTGAGATCTCAGTCTTAGTCCGTGTAGTCACCCTCTCTAAAGCTAACAGCCTGCTTTGGGGTCACTTTGCCATTTGTAGTTGAAGCTTTCAGGAAAGCAGAATTAGATCCGAAGCTGTAAGATGATGCAAATAACTAAGTCCTAGTAAAAAAGAAATGGCATACAAAAGAGAGGGCTAAAAGAGGAAAGAATGCAATGGAGTAATTATATGCATTCCATCAATATTATTTCATTTTTTTTTCTCTTTAATACTTAAATACAATTACCATGACATGCGCCATATTTCTCATTTGATAATACTGTTTTATAGTTTCATTCTACTGTGATGCAACTGGTCTCTTAATGCTCAGAGCTTTCATGACAAAGGTAAAAATTGCTCAGTAGTGAGTAATTTCTATATAAATAGAGAAAACAAGATGTTTAGCTAAGATGTGAACAGAATGTATTCTAAACACCTGAAACTTAAGAAACTACACAAAATATACTGTATCTAGCCAGAAGGAAGGAGTTTCTCCAAGTAGTTTACTCCAATTTTAACTTAAAATTAGGAGTTGTGCCAGATTCAAGGCTGACTTTAGTTTTGTCACATCGCTTTCAGGTTTAAGGGTATATAAAGAGCTTTTCATATATTATGATACCCTCTGTATTGTTACTATAATATTTAAGAATTTATTTTTTTTTTAATATTGCACTTTTGCAAGATTAAACTCCCACATCTCCCCACAATATTTTGTTCAGTCCTTTACATGAAAAAATCCATGTGGTTTCTTGTAGGGAATCTTAGTATGTGGCATACTATGTACAGAAAAGATGAATGCTCTGGGAGTTATCAAAACTTTGACCAGTTAATGCAAAGACAGTGTTTTGAAATTTGCTAGCAGTAATTGGTCATTTGTCATTTCAGAACTGGAGTTTTTTGGTAGCTTTTTCCTCAGACCAGCAATTTTTCCATCTGCTATTTCTTACATTTCCTGATAACACCTGTGGTTCTGAAGCAGCAGGTTCCACTGAAGAGTGTGCCATTGCTTTCACAGGCAGTGTGTGGGACGTGGAAATGTCCAATGAGCATAGGAATAGAGCTTCCCTATTTCTAATCTTCAGCACTAATTCACAGTGCTCACTATGAATTCTTCTGTCCTCTGCCTCCTGACTGTCTAGCCTAAGTCACTGCAACGCGTTGTAGGAAATCATACCACAGCAGGTAGCAACAGAAATGTACAGGAAGTTCCCAGTCCTCTCCAATTCCCTGATTATTTATCAGTGTGTACTTTGTATGCCCTGAAAACAGCAAAAGATAAGGAGTTTATGGAAAGGATTACAAATACCAGGCCATTGAACTCCATTTGTCTGGTGAGAGGTTCGGGTGAATTGTCAATATCAAGGTCCAAAATGGGGTTGGTTTGCAGATGTAAAGAGTGGCCTGCAGAAAGAGAAACTGCTGAGGATGACTTCAGAGCTGCTCAGCTCCAAAGAGGCCAGGTTCATCCACAGGGAAACAAGAAGGTCCTGCTTCCCAGGGATTTGAGGCATACAAAGTGACTGAGATGGGTGATTCAGTGTTTCCTCACATCAGCATGCCTAGCTACCCCTGATCTATGACTTGCAGTTCTTGTTACTGTTCAGAGGGAATCTGCTCAAGGTTGCTCCAAACAGAGAGAGAACAAAAGCTGACTTCTGGGTCCTGTCGTAGCATAGAGTGTATAGCACCAGGAGCCTTTTAAACTCTCCCTGCAGTAAAGCCAAAAACTTTTGTCAGTACGCTTGGATTGAAGTTTCTGTGCAGGAAAATAAAAGATGAATGGTGCTCAATCAATTATGATATTCTATGCAGAGTTGAAAATGTGAGAGGAAAAAAAAAAAAAGCAGCTTTTTGTAAAAACACATTATTGAAGAGACAAGATCCAAACCACTACTTGTTGCTAACTTTGCCTCTTTTTGTGACTCTAGAACCTGCTTGCTCAGTATTTTTTCAAAGTAGAATCCAGAAATATCTGAAATATAAATAAAAGTAATATATACTGAATTTTAATCAAGATAGGTAAAAATGTATTTTTTTCACTTGAACAAAGTTCAGACTTTACTGCTGTGAAAGGGAGTTAAAGAGACTGTAGAGGGCATCTTGGTTAGGAATGCAAGCACTGATACATGGCTTTGAGGCTTCATGTATGTATTTAGTAAACAAATCAAGCTTAAACTCAGGAATATACATTGCCTCAAAAATATTTCCATTTCTGAGCGTGTACCTACACATAGTTATCTTAGTCCATAAATCCTATATGACAACAATACTAAGTAGTGAACTTGCAAGACATGGACAAGTTGTCAGTGTAGGCACAATCCAGAAGTACAGTGGACTTGATCAAATGACTTGACATCAAGTGGAATTGATGTCACCTGAGAAAGGCTAATAAAATCTCCCAGAAATCCCAGATACAGACAACTATGCCATTTCTTGTCACTTTCCAGATACCTAAATTAGTGGCAACATTTTGTCATTTGCTTTTTTGTACCATAAGATTCCTTCTGAAGTGACTCCCACTGAACTTACCAAAGAGCATCTGGTTTTGTGCAGCTCCAAAAATATAGCTAGTTTACTGTCTTTTAAATGTATTTGGTGTGCCTTAGGGGAGGGATAGAATTGAGCTCCTGATGATATTCCACTTCCTTGCAAACCTTTCCATGTATTTATACCAGTGGTGACTGTGTGATTTCCTAGATTTTACATAACATGCAGCTGGTACACAAAATTGCATGCTTTACTTGTTTCATTTCTGGGGGACTGTATGAAATCAATTTTAATCTACTTTCACACACATATTAATGAAAGCTTAGATATAACATTCTGATAAACACAGTTGCCTTCTGGCACACCAGAGGAGAAAGGTACATCTAACCTTTGACAAGGAGGAAGGGCTGAGTCTTTGCACTGAATGTATGAAAAAGTTATTTGAAATGTTGACTATGGTGCAAGCTCATAATGCCCTAAACCAAACATCTCAGAGGCCTTTTTCATTGCCACTCACCCCAATTAGCAATAGCTATATTTAGCAACTTTTAAGAAAATACTGTATGCTCTGCTTTGGCTGAAATAAGAGGTTTGACTTAACATTATGGTTTAGTGCTGATTTGTCCATTTCTCAGAAGCAGGATGAATATAGGAAAGTAGTGACCTTCTCAAGGCTGCCTAGGGAGTGTAAATGCTCACTGTGTGATTGCTGAGAGACAGGTAGTGTAACTTGAGGGTTTAAAATTGCTAGAAATATTAATATATTTCATCTGATAATTTTCCTGTGGTCATTGCCATTGTGATTTCTGTTTCACTGGGGACTCCTCTTTTCCCCTGGCTCTGGCCCTCAGGGATTGCTGAAGACCTGCTCCCATTAAATGGGAAACACTGCTTTTACAGTTCTAGTCTCCATCTATCCCTTTTTCCTTCCAAAGCAAAATTTAGATTTCATGGCCATGGAGAGCCTTGCTACCCACTTTGAAGATGAGCACTGCTACCAGAAAGAGGCAACTTTAGTCTCTATAAACATGGGTCAGGAGCAGAAACCTTCCTGTGCCAAGTAAAGGATATTCCTGTAGTCTCTGTCTAAAAGCGATTGTTAGGATCTGAGTGTTTATCAAGAACTTGTTTATTTAGTTCATCTCCTTCCCACCTCTTCTCCAAAATGGTTAGCTATTCAGATTTATGAGTCTTTCATCAGTGATTGTACCTTCTTCTAATATTTTGCTTAAAAATACATCACTGATCTTTCTGATCTGTATGGAGTGTTCTTCAGTTGTGTGTATAGAATCATAGAATCATTCTGGTTGGAAAAACCTTTAGTATCATTAAGTCCAACAATTAACCCATCACTAACTATGTCCTTAAGCACCACATCTACATGTATTTTAAATACAACCAGGGACAGTTTAAGAGTTATCTGTGTTAAAATAATAATAATAATTTTTTTTTTTTAAATAGTTATAAAGGTTTTGTGACATTGTTTAGTCCATCCTTCTGCCCAAGACATGAGCATGTGTGCCTAAGCCACACCTAGTGGATATTTTATTGAAATGCTCTTCAAAACCTCCAGTGTGCTGAAGAGCTTCACAGAATTGTGGCATAATAATGGCATGCAAGAGAGGTGCACAGCAAATGTAGAATCCACTGACAAATGCAGGGAAACTGAAAGAATGAGAAAACACACAGCAGTCAGGTCTTAGAGGTGGGCAAAAAGAACTTTTAGATGGCCAGAGGAAAGTGAGCACTCTAGCTCAGGACCAGAAGTGATGTTCCTCCATGCAAGAATGAGCGAGCAGGATGGAGATGTGTTTAAAATATCTGTTCTCTCTGACCTAGTGACAGAGTCAATTTGAAAATGTGGGTAGTTTTATGCCTTGGGTATTGTTATGAGCTATGCAGAATGTCTTGGTTCTGTTTGTGATTTACTGCCTGCCCTCCAGCCTCTGGCTGAGCGGTTTTTCTTCCTATATTTTGTGTAGGTTATCCTTGGTTCCCTTTTTTTTCCCCTTGGCTTGCCTCTGCCAGCACATGGCTGACTGTGACTGTCTTTCTTGTCTGGAAGGTGTTCCATGGTTGGTTATCCCCATGCCAGTTCTGAACAGCTTACTATTCAGATTTTGCATTCAATGTTGGTATGTTGCAGTTTGGACCATTTCTCTGGTTTTTCAAGATTATTTTGCAGTATGCTCTTCCCTTGCAAAACATTTCATTCCTCCTGTTTAGTACTGACAGATTTTTGTCAGCAGAGCTTTCATTCGATAGCTGCATCACAACTGAAAGTGCTTGAATAATACTGGATGAACTACCTGTGTTCCTTTCTTTCAATTACACTAGTTTCTCTATAAGCAGCACTCTTGAGTCCACCTTTCCAAAAGGTTGTGCCCCCCTGTGCTGGCAGATTCCTTGCTTGCTTATATTAATTTCACATGACATTACGTCAAAAGTCTTGCTGAAGTCAAGGCAATGTGACAGCTACTGCTTCTCCTCTATAATTTAGACTTGTTATCCTGTCACTGAAGAAGAATAATTTGTCAGAATTTGTCCTTAACAACATTTGTGGGCCTCTCCCTTCTCCGATTTCCATTTTCTCTGAGCATTTTTTCTGGTAGGTTTTCAAGAATGGAAGGCTCCCTGTCTCGCCTGTAGTGCCCTCCACTCTCTCTGTCCCCATCTTGAGGACTGTTACTGCACCTGTTTTGTACCAGCTTGGACCCTAGCATGTCAGTCAAAGTTTCTAAAAGGAAAGGAGATAGGAAGCCCACATACAGTCTAACCAAAGGTCTGTTGGCACAGGATGCAACCTGCCTGCTGTTCTCTGGCCAGGAGCACATGCAAGCAGAGTGAGGGCACAGGGACCCTTCCCCAGTGACACCCTTGTGTCCTCCAGAGACCTCTCGTGTAGCTTGTTTCTTTGAGGCAGTAGAAAGCTCTGCAAGTTGTGACAGTCATTCATGGCAGATCTCCAAGAGGAATCCTGTTTTGTTCCCAGTTGGTCCTATTTGATTACTGTTTGCCCTCTACACTTTTCCTGCTAATGAGAATTTCTTTTTTTTTTTCCTTTGTATATGTGTGTGTGTGTGACATGATCATGTCTCTGTCATAAGCAAAGTTAAACTTTTAAATTTTGTCATTAAGGTCCAAGTGTTTTTCAGCTGTTGTGTCTAGGTAAGTGAATGTTGTATATTTTTATATAATTCATGTATCTAAAAATCATGGTAACTCCTCCTTTTGCATCTGGGTGTAAATGCAGTATGTCCCTTGTACAAAATACCACCATAGGTATGGCAAGTACAACTATTTCATTGCCCAGTTTGGCCCTATTTTGAATGCCCAGTTTGGCCCTCAGTGATTGTGTATTTAATTAATGAATGCTGACCTAGTTCTATCTGTGCTGCACTTTCAGAAGCAAGTAAACCTTTCTGTGTTTTTTTGGGCCTGGGATCTTTAAGAAGGTGTAGGACATTACATGACAGACTGCCTAGTCCAATTCTATGGACTGTTGCAAGTATGCTTGTGTTTTATTTCCCCTAATTACTTCAATCTCTTGGTCACACTTCAGGTCCTGACATAGGCTATTGCTACTAGTTGGTACATGTAGAAAAATTAAACAGAGGCAAAATAAAAAATATTTTCTGCCCTTGAAATATGTACTTCACTTATAAACCTAGCCCAAACGGAAGATCAGCACTAAAAGTAGGCAATAGGAAGAGAAGAGAAGAGAAGAGAAGAGAAGAGAAGAGAAGAGAAGAGAAGAGAAGAGAAGAGAAGAGAAGAGAAGAGAAGAGAAGAGAAGAGAAGAGAAGAGAAGAATAGAAATTAGGTTGAAAAGACTTTTAAGATCATCAGCTACAACTATTAACCCAGCACTGCCAAGTCCACCACTAAACCATGTCCCCAAGCACCACATCTACACTTATTGTTGATATGTCTCAAGTTCTCTTATATGGCTTATAGTTTTAGAAGTCTGAAATTACTTTTCAAACCACTCTTTAGGTGCTTACAGTGGAAAGTATCCCTCAAAATATTTGAAAATAACTGAAAAAAAAAATTGATTTCTTTTGCTGCGATCTTCCACTGTTAACATGTTTTCCCAGAAAACTACTGATCTTTAGAGATTAAAACACATTTGAAACATGTCAGGTAAGGAAACATGAGCTGATAAAAATTGATATAGCCTGCTGTTTTCCTGCAGGCTGTCATTGCTTACCATTAAAGAGAACTTTGAAATTTTCACTTCTAGGAAAATGACATTTCTACCTGAAACAAAATATTATATGATTTCCTTCTCTGTTCTTATAATGGCTCATGGTGTTATAACAAATAAACAATAGGATGATAGCACACATGGAGTAGATATTTATAGGAAAGGGTCAGTTTTCTAAGACAATTTTTCACTTGGAAAAAGTTCACTCTTGTGTCACTGTCTTGTAGAAAGATGAAGATACTTTTGAAGTGTGAATGTCAAGATTAGACATGATGATCTTGTGGATGAAACTGCTAACATGGACTTTTTGAGGAAGATTTATGGAAGATCTTCACATTTTGCAATCACAAATGACAGAAGAAAGTGCTGACTGTAAAGAATAGACAATTCTATACAGTAGATTAGCAAGGGGACTTAGCAGATATGCAGATGATATCCCTGAAGCTTTAAAAAGATTTGTGTTACAAAAGCCCCAACCAACTTAATTGGTTTTCTGGAACCTTGGACTCTGCTTAGTGTGGGGCAGTGAAATAATAGACCATTCTAGTAAAATATATGAGCATTATTGCAAAAAAAGGAAGAGAGGTCAAAAGGACATGTCGAAAGGAAATAGAAACAGATGATTTCTGAGTTGAAAAAAGGATAAATGTTGAGAGGAGCTCACTAATTTAATGTTTCGGGACAGTTCACTAGAGTTTGTGAGTTTTTAGATAAGCTCCAGTTGAATAAAAGTATTCTAACTTCTCCTAACCAGATAGCCCACTGAAGAGATAAAATGGATTTTCAGGTGGGATGTTGTGTTGATTAGAATTTTTAACTATATAGATAGCAGTTTATTTTCCCATCCTTTTTTTTTCTTTTTCCTTTGTTCCTCACCCACCTTAGAAGATAAGGGGATGGAGAAACTCAAGTTTATTAACCATTTAAGTGAAAAACTAGTTTACAATTGCTACAGAAGACCTGCATCATAAATCAAGTTATTTTGTGGTTTGTGAACAAATCTTGACCTTCTCAAGATTGCTTTATTTTATGTATTTGGAACTAGTACTACAAATTCCAGTATTAGCTTGGTTTCATGTGGAACTGATTAGTTCTGTATGAAAGGTCAGGATTACCATTTATTTACTGTATGCTATTCATAATGAGTAGTATGAGAAATTATGTGGTGTCACCGTTTGACTCGGGTCTGACAACAATGCTCTCGATCCCTCCCTCTCCCACCCAGGTAGGGAAGGAGAGAGAGAAAAAGAGAGAGACTTGGCTGGATTGAAAACTAAACTACACAGCTTCAATTAAACACTAATGATAAAAGAAAATACATACAATTACATACAGATATGTTCAGATATGTGCAAAAGCCTCTTGCCTCCCTCCACCCCCAGCCACTCCCACAGAATCTCCTGAGCTGGAACAGTCCCAAAGAATTCCAGAGCTGCTGGAGAGAGCACAGAGTGATGAGGGTCAGGAGAGCTCCAGCCTGGGGGTCGGCGGTGCTGGACAGGTGGAGTCCTCCCTGGACGCCAGCCATGGATGGAAGAGAAGGGAAGAAGAAGCAGGAAGGAATTTGTCTTCTGTGATCTCTGACCTTCCTCTGAGCTTATGTAGATATATGGAATGGAATATCTCTGGCCAGTTTTGCTGTCTGTCTAATTCAACCTCCTACGGGGGGGTCATAGATCTCCCCATAGTGTCTGAGCCAGCAGAGTGAAGGTGAGACCTTGAAGACCCAGCAGTTAGAAAAACATTCCACTCTTATCAGCCTTAGCTGGAAGGCTCTGTGACTAGTTAAAAGCAAGCTTACTGAAGGGGAAAAAAAATCAGCAGAAGGAAAATTGGCTTCATCCTGGCTCAAACTAGGACATGTGGTACATGTCTTTGTTTTCTTTGCATGAATTGACCTTTATATGCTTCCTCTTGACTAAATAAATACTACAATTCAGTTTTCCCTTGCACATCTGTAAATGAAATAATAGTTGAATGAGGAATATTAACAGCACTGGGACATGCTGTGATTTGAACAGCAGGACCACTCTGTGCCTGTGAGTATGTGATATAATGCTTAAAACACTACGTAGCCATAAATTTGCTGAAAAGTGTCTTGTCTGCCAGAAAGTTCATTGAGTTGAATGGCAGCAACTGCTGTAGCTAAAAAACCATGTGTGCATGTGTTTTCTGGACTGTTCAGAAGTCAGCCTCTTGCAGACAGCTAAAGTGGTCTGCAAAAGAACAGAATCAGGATTGATTACTTCAAATAAAACCACATATTCGTTCTATCAATAGCATGATTAAGGTTGGTGCTTTGAGATAAAATGAGAATTATTTGGTTTTATGGTCTTTTGAAACAAGTAATGGGTTTTCTCTTCCCCTGCTAGTTTTGAGGAGCACCAAGGCTCAATCACCTAACATAGTTAGCTTTTGCTGCCAATGTTAGGAAGACTCCTGTTTCGGCCATACTTCACACAGGCATGAATATGGTCCTTTTTAATATTTCCATCAACAACAAAAAAGTGCATTACGTAAATTTGAACATGTTGTAACAATTTTGATGTTAATACAGGTAAGAGCTTATCTAAACAGAAGCATTCAGAAAACTTAGGCAAAGCAATTAGAGTGATATGCATAAATTAAGAGTTTTAACACCTGTGTTCTGTTGTTTTCATTTGGGGGGGTGGGGGAAGTTACTTGAGGTCAGATCACTTCCATAGCAGTCTAACCTTTCCCTTTCAAGGGATTACAGGTAAGAAATGTATATGCTAGGCAAGGATTTTAATTGTTTTTATAGGATATCAATTTGGGAGCTACTGAAATAACCTAATACTTAACCTTGCAAGATGCAGTCTCTTTCAGGGTTCAATATGATCAGTTTTGTGGATGTTTTAAGAGTTTCATTCTGTCCACAAAACTCAGTATGGCTCTGAACTTACTGACTCCACCCAATACTGGGAAGCAAGGATTACATAAAGAGATTTTTATTTAAAGGATATCAGTATTTTCAATCTTGGCAAAGAAGTAGCTGCTGAATGATTTATTTGAGTCACAAGAGTTACTGTGGAGAAAAGAACCTTGCATATGAAGCAATTACAATTTTTGAGTAAAGAGATATGAGATAAACCCTGGGTTTATTTAAACCATCTTTGCCTACAAATTGCAGCTGTCTTTGTTTCTCTTAATTTCTCCTCCAGATGTTTTTTTGTTTTCTTGTTGTCCACTGAATATATTTGGATTGAAGATATGTTTTGATAACTTGTTAAATATGTTTCAGTTTGTTTGGTTGTTAAGGATGAAATATGTATTCACCTAGAAATGCTTATTTGTAGAGGCAGAGGAAATTGTGTAATTTTTCAACTGTATATTCATTAGTTTTTATGATACTGTTTTATATTCTTAGGAGTTCAAATCTGCAGATCTGACCACTCAAAATCATGTTTTTTGATGAAAGTTTAACCTTTCTGACCTGTAAAAATGCTTTTAAACTGCAGTCCTTTGCAGGAGCTTCTAAGAAAATCAGTCTGGTACAATTGCAGGAAAGTGCTTATTATTATTTTCTTCCTTTCTGTAATCACACCTTTATTCTTGTATCATATTTTCTCAGCTAGTATTTGCTAGTTAAGTACTATATTTCTTTGAGATTCTGGTCTTAAGTCTTTAATCAGAGCTTCACTTTTTCCCTCTCAAATTTCTTATGAAATCCTGCAATTTTTGCATCTGTTGCCTGCATTACCCAAATCCAGCATTTTTGGTTGTTCTGTGACATACTTTGTATTGATTTTGTTTCTTCACTTGCAGCCTCTGGAAAAACATCATTAACTTATTTGAATATGCTAAACTCTTTGAGATATATTTTTCTGAAATATTTCTTTTCTGAAAGACAGGTCTTCTTACTCAGTCCTTCACTTTAACAATTTTAACCGAAGATAAACCTGTCTTGCTAAGAGGATGTTGTAAAATGCATATAAAAATAGCAATGTTGCAGAAAGCAACCAGAGGCAAAGATCTGTCACAAGTTTGCTCAATTACCGTCTTATTAACTAATTACCTTTGCGTTATGGAAAAAGCCTATAAAATAAAAATGCTGCTTTTTGGAGCTTCTCTTCCTGACTGTATCAGGTTATAACTGAACAATATCAGTTATTCACAATTAAGTCTAATACAACTATTAGACTTAGAACAAGCAGGACTTCCTGTTGCATCCCTAAGGCCAAGCTTGCAAATATGGTCTCTATGCTCAAAAAAATGGTGGCACATTCTTCAGCAAAAGAATGAAACATAAACCATGCCCATTGAGAAGAGCATGTTGTATCTAATACTTGTTCAACTGTGGTATATTCTAGTAAGACTATCTGAAGCCAGCAAGAGTACTAGGTTACTTACAGGCACTGTGAACACATCCAAGCTCCTCTGGAGCATGAAATCTTAAACTACCATCAGGCTCTTCTGTGATTTATTAATTTTATCACCCTTTATGTGATTCATTATGGTCTCCTCCTCATTGAGAACTCTCATCCTTCTTGCTCTGTCCTTGAAGTTTCACTTCACTTTGCATGACAAACTGTCATGCAAAGGACATTCCCCTTGATCTGAGCCAGCATTGTTACATCTGCTGTTTAGCAGGGTTTTCTGAAAAAATAGCCAGCCCAAAAACTCCTTTTAAAAGTGCAAATAGTTTTATTTATGTATAAAACTGCATTAGCCTCATTTAGCAGAACTTTTATTCTTCAGCTGTGTGGAGTATTTGTTTAGCACTGAATCCCAAAGGCAGCTTGTTTTTAGCCACAGGACATAGGCTGTGTGCAATCATTGGCCTTCCTCCAGCTTTGATCATTGCCTTATCAAATTATGTCACTTTGGTAAGCTCTATGTAGAATTTTAGAATGGCAGAATTTCTTAAAGCACACGTTTTTATAGCTAACCTGCAATAATTATCACTTAATTTGATAGGAGGGTAAGAGGACAAAAGGTTTAATTACTGCTATATGGCTGGAGCCACTGCATCATCACCAGATACAGTGCTGCATAATTTGTTTGTAGACTTTTACCTTGTAATAGCTCTAAAGGTCCGATTTCCCTAACTAGTTTTCCATGTGTGTTTGCAATTTTCTTTGTTAATAACAAACCTAATATGGTATACATTAGCCTGTTAAATACATTGTCATTTAGAAACCCTTGCTTCCAATTAGCTTTAATGACAACATCAGAGTCATTTTTCTGTGCTGCCATTTTTGTGCAACACTTTCCCATTTAAACTACCCACTGGTCTATCTTAATTAAATTTAATAACAGTAGTGGTAGTTTATAGGGGACTTTTTAACCTCATTTAGTGTCAGACCATTTATACTAGTTTGAAGTAGGCACTGCAAATGTTTGCATTAATCCAATTTCTTCAAAAAGGAGCAAACTTCACATTTCAGATGATTTTAATTCAGGCAAAATTCCCATGAAAGGTCAAATTCCCTACCTTTGCAAATATGTAGAAGCATTTAGGGCTTTTTCTAAGTACACTGAAGATACAGTGAAAAATCAACAATACGAAGAAGAAGAAGGAGGCCATTTATTATTTTTTTTTAATAGCAGGCGAAAAGGGTGAAAAAACTGTCAGTGTCATTACTGACTCAATAATCACATTCAGACATGACCTCAGGTAGGGAGCAGATGCAGTATTTTTAACTTGGGAAAGCTCCACAGGAATATACTTAGCAGGAATAATATACTTGTCCAGCACCCTTGAAGTTGCACAGTGAGACTAGAATCATGGCTCTCATTAAAAATAATTATGTTTTGAGCCCACACAAATTTAAAGCCCTTTGGAGAATCTCTCCATGAGGTTATAGAAAATCATAGAGAAGTAAGATTGAAAGAGATGCTAGAGGTCACCTAGTTCATCCTCCTCAAGCAGGCTGTCTAAACCAATACAATTTCTGAAGAACAGTTTGTTAGCCCCTACAATCCTACTTTTATAAGTATTTCACAGCTTTTTTGGTGGGCTCCAAATTATAAGATCAAATTGCTGTGATGAAGATTTCTTCAACACTGACTATCTCTCTGTGAATTTGAAGGTGATTGCAGAAACCTTTAATCCTATCTCTTCTAGAGAAGCAGTAAGCTTGATTGTGCTCTGCAATATCCTGTTACTCTCTTAGGATATTGTCTAGAGCTCAGATATGGTTTTGTATGCAGGGTGGCACACTGAGCTTGGGAGACAAAGCAAAGGAATGAAAGGGGAAGAAGGGGTGCAATTTCACTGTTGGAAGTGAGAGGGAAAAGCCACTACAAGACAAGCAGCAGGCAGTGGTGGTGAGCTGTGCTGGGAAAAATCTGTGATTCCAAAGGGAAAATGGGAGCTGAGGGAGCAAAATCCTTGACAGCCTCATAGAGTCATTGTCCCATGACTGACAAGTAAAGTAAGATAACTCCAAAGTGGTAAAGAGGGTGAGGGACAAAACTGTCTCTAGGGGCTTTTCTCTCTGCAGCAGTTGCAAATCTTGGAGATTTCAGGGGAGAGAAGAGGAAAACAGGTCTTTCCAGAGCACTCCTTGGATCTTGCTTACCTCTCTTTGTTGCACACTGCAAAGGTGTAACAGGCAGCTTTTCTGCTGACTTCTATAAATCTTGCTGTTAAACTCATAAGTCACCCTTAAATCTGGTCAACAGTTCCATAGAATCATAGCATCATTTAGGTTGGAAAAGACCTTTAAGATCACCAACAACACTTTCAGTGAATAAATTTTTCCTTATATCTGATCTAAGCCTCCACTGACACAACTTGAGGCCATTTCCTCTTGTTCTATCACTTGTTGCTTGGGAGAAGAGACCAACCCCCACCTGGCTACAACCTCCTTTCATGTATTTGTAAAGAAAGATCAGGTCTCCCCTCAGCCTTCTTTTCTCCAGGCTAAACCACTCCAGTTCCCTCAGACACTCCTCACAAGACTTGTTCTCCAGACCCTTCACCAGCTTCATTGCCATTCTCTGGACTTCCTCCAGCACCTCCATGTCCTTCTTGTAGTGAGAGGTCCAAAACTGAACTCAGGTGCAGCCTCACCAGTGCCAAGTACAGGGGGACAATCACTTTCCTAGTCCTGCTGGCCACACTGCTGCTGCTGGTCACACGATTGCTGATACAAGCCAGGATGATATTTTCAAGGATATTGAGGTCCTGACTTGGTCTCCCTGGTACTAGATGCAAATAAGACATTGGTAGTATATGCTCTAATATTTCTAGAAGGTATTTTAACATAGCTTCAGTGGGTTACACACAAAAATAAGTACTTTTTTTCCCTTTGACCTAAGTACTTAATATTATGACCTCTTATGATTGCTTCTGGGATGCAAGCTGATGGCACAAAGGTAGACTTTATCTGGACGTTCTTGTGTTAGATAACCCAATTTACATGGAAATCCTGTTTCTCTGAACATACACAACTACAACTGTTGCTTTCCTGATACACCATGCCACAAACTCTCTGTCTTAAAAGTATCACCACATGTCTGGCTTCTTCTCAGCTTCACACTTTTAAATAATTTCCTGCTTGGTTGAAAATCAATAGCTTACCTGTGTTTGCAGCTTGTGTATCTCAGCTATAAAGCTTAAGTACCTTACACAGCTATTCTGTTTACAGCTGCTCATGTTACTGAAAGGACCTCCCTGTTTGCACTCACTGAACTGGAAAGAGTACTTTGTGCTAGTTTTGTTTCAGCTAAAGCAATGTTTCTTTTCAAGAAGAGGAAGCACGCTCTCCAATAGTAGAAGCAACTTAGTGGAGGTAACTAATTTTTCACCATACAGGTCTGAATGCAGGAATTATCCTTTCTCTTCAGTTGAAATTCTCCCATTTGATATTTTATTAGTAACTTGCTGAAAACCACAGGAAAACCTATTGCTGCGTTTTGGTTTCTAATATAATTGAAACTGCAGGGATAGTTTGTCTGTGTAAAAATAGTATTTTGCAGTGTGCAGGGCCACTTGATAAGCAGGAGATCTCTGAACCTCCTCCTGAAGTAGCAGAGCTTTGTCAGGGCCTTGGTTCCTTCTAGCCCAAACTACTATCTCAAGCAGAAAAAGGAGATGCTGTTGGAGTAGCAGGGTACACAGGAGCAACCAGATGCAAAGAGACCATCTTGCACCATTCAACAGGACATTTTCTGTGTATATTCCATCACTAGTTTCAGAAGATACTTTGGTGCACACTGTTCAGTCTGCTCTTCATACAGAGTGCATAAAGCAACGGAGATGATTCGGATGACCATCACATACAAACAAAACAAACCAAAACCAACAAACAAACAGATTAATGTGTTAGCTAGTAGGATAATAAGCATAACTTAAAATTGTATTACCTGAAAGTAAAATGGAATGAGTAGGTAATGAGGGAAGCATCTCCTAAGTTTGATGCATTATAGTCCTAGCATGAAATTATTATGCCTTCCTTTTTATCTGCCTGAAAATAGGCAAAGGGAAAAGGGCTGAAAGAGGACAGGTGTCCTACTGAGGCACTATGGATACTGGATGTTATACAGAGGGAGCTGTCTGTTAACTTGAATGTTAGGCAGACAAGGCTCAAGAATGTGGCTGTAAGGCACAAATGCAGGTCCCTGCACAAAGGAAGTTAGGTCATTGTCGCAAGCCGGTACCGAGGGGCTACCGGCTGTCAGGATACAGTTATTCTGTAGCTCTCCCTAGACTGATTTTATCTGGCCAGGAAGCTAGCATAGCTGCATCACTCCTGTTAGCTTGCAAAGACCAGCTGATGTATCATCACTCTATATTCTTTCCTACAAGGAGTTGTCCTCATCAATTCTGTCAACTAAAAACTATCTGTGACTTGTCCCTGTTTACCATATCTACTGGGATGTGTACATGGGCAAAGAAAGGGGGCAATTTTGAGATGTGAGAAAGAGTTAACACCCGCATTCCCTGACAAAGGTTCGTGAGAAACAGCCTTGTGTCTGCAGCCATTTCTCAGTGTCCTTGTAGGTGCTGTTAATATTTTGCAAAGCTGAGTGCCTTCAAGGGGCAGATGGGATTGTAGAAGCCTTTCCTGGGATGAGAACACAACAATGTGCTTTTAGGAACGTTGAAATTGAAAGTAGCTATAAAAGTTAAAAGCAGATAGGAACTAGGATGAGATTTAAATAATAGAAACAATAAAATTTATCCTCAGTGCAGCTCAAAAACAAATAAAAAAGACATTTCAGAATTGCAAATGACAGGAAGAAAGGTAGATTGGAGAGTGGTAAAAGTGCAGGCAGGGAAGAAACTCCTGTGCTATGATGTCAGTTTGATATATACATCTCTATTAAGTTTGCCTGAACTCAATAGCAAGAAATACAATAGTTTGAACCACACCAGTTTTACAAACAAGTTTTATTGCTCTAAAGTTCAAAACCAAAATGTGATGATGGATCTCTTGCATGTCTGGTGACACTAACTCTGTCTTGTGTACATTGTAAGATGAGATTTTTGTCCAGTTTTATGATTCCTCTAGCATTTGTTATCCAGCTTTCAAAATAACTTTTCAGATAGACTTTTTTCTTTTATTGCTAAAAAGAAATGAGACTGTGCATGAAGCATAGCTTGGCAGTGAAAGGAGTTGGAGTTGTCATAGTTTGAAGCAGAAATTCTTGACCTTTCAAGGTCCCTTCCAACCCCTGGGATTCTGTGATTCTGTGAAATTCAAACAGTATGTAGCTGGGGTTCAGTCCACAGAGCACTGGAGAGTTCTAGAGTCAAGAAATCAAAGAATGGTAGGGGACCTTAAAGATCATCTGGTTTCAGCCCCTCTGCATGGGCAAGGACACCCCCCGCTAGACCAGGTGGTTCAAAGACCCATCCAACCTGGCCTTGGACACTTCCAAAGAGGGGGAATCGACAGCTTCCCTGTTCTAGTGTCTCACCACACTCATTGTGAAGAATTAATCCTTAATGTCTAACCTAAGCCTACACACCTTCCATTTGAAATGCCCTTCTCCTATCGCTACACACCTCCCCAGCTTTCCTGCAGCCCCTTCAGGTACTGGAAGGCCACTATAAGTTTTCCCCAGAGCCTTCTCCTACCTAGGCTGAACAACCCCAACTCTCTCAGCCTGTCTTCATAGCAGAGGTGCTCCAGCCCTCTGAATAGCTTCGTGGCCCTGCTCTGGACTCACTCCAGGAGCTCCATGTCATTCTTGTGTTGGCAGCTCCAGAAATGGGCACAGTGCTCCAGGTAGGGTCTCAAGAGAGTGGAGTAGAGGGGCAGAATCACCTCCCTTAGCCTTCTGGCCACGATTCTTCTGAATGCAGCCCAGGACACTGCTGGGTTGCAAGAGCGCATTACTGGCTCATGTTGAGCTTCTCATCCACCAACAAGCACAAGTCCTTCTCCTCAGGGCTACTCTCATTGGAGTAGAGTACGTCACTTGCTCTTCCATTATCAGTGCTGTAACTCTGTCACAGAAGGCCACCAAATATGTCAGGGAAGTCAAGCAGACAGAGGACTGGAGTGTAAACGTGTCAAGAGGGAAATCCTTCCCAGAAATTATGTATTTGTGAAATTTATTGCAGTGCGCCTTCCCTTCCTGTTTCTTAATGTAGAGGGTGCCCAGAAGAAGCATTATTTCATAGATCATTTAACTGGGTATTTAGAGTGTATTCAGAGGTGACATAGATTATGTGCTCTCTTTCAGACAGACTCATTAAGACAGTTGACACTTTGAAAAAACAGGTTTTTCAAGGTGTTAAGTACCCTAAATTCCCGTTAATGTTGTGATAGCCAGGAACAGTGAGGTCCATCAGCAGCATCTATTTTCTTTCCTTAATTGTGCAGTGCATTGTAGGGAAGTTCAACTAAGTAAGCATGTAAAAGTAAGATTCTCTGCATCTCTGCCTCTTTCATGGAGAATGTCCTTGGTTACCAAGAGGAATATTGAGGACATGGAAATGGCTTAAATTAGGATTTAGAAATGAACACAGCTACATACAGGCCTACATCAGCCCTTCCCATAAGCACAGCTTGTGTGTAGCCCTCGCCTGCTATCTCTTCTGAATGAATATTGGCATGGAAAAATACAACTGACCATGAACATGGTTTCTGTATAAGAGTTCTCACTGTTGCTACTACAAAGGCAGAAATTCCAACACAAGCTAGAGGAGAAGTCTTATATGCTCCTTTTCACTGCTTCCAAGTATAAATAACCAAATAAATGCTCAGAAATGTTCCTATCTTAACAGGGATTTTACTAGGTGCTGCAAGACCTTCATAACTTGCAGCTGAATGGACCAAATAAATTAAGAAATTGTGTGAAAGCATTTAGTCACCTTGTGACTAACACAAAATTTATCCTAAAATTCTTATCTGACAAGCACATACAATGTTGTCCTCAAAGTTCTGGTGCTGGCCGTGTGAATGAGTGTACCTAAATTCCTATTGGCATTCTGTTCAGATCTCCAATGTCATTCAAGTTTCCACTAATAACTTATCTGTGATTCTTTAGGTATAAATGAATCTATACATGTTTATATAACCTCTGAAAAGAGGAAAGAATATTTTTTTTTAGGTATGTCATTTAGTTTTTTCTGTACTGTGGGCATGAATATATGTTGAGTTGCTAAGTGTGAATTTTAAACTTCTGGCTTTTGGCTACTTGGATTCCTCTTCTCAGCACCTCTCTCTGTTCGTATACACAGTCTTGAGCATCATCACTCTTCCCTTTCAAAAGTCAGATGTTTGGCCTTCCTTTTAACACTGTAGCTCCAGATTCAGTGAGAGTCCTCAGCTGAATTTCTAGGGCTCTGATTTACTGTGCCTAATGCCCTTGCTTTGGACTGCTTTGAGATCAAGGTGACACTTTTCTTTGTAAGGCTGTTCCAACATGATTGTGTCCTTTTAGTAGGTGATAAGTAGAACCAGAGACAGGCATAATAACCCTAATGAAATGTTTTAACTAAGAAACTGAATCCAATGTTATTAGTCTTGCCTGAAGAAGGAATATAAAGTTGCCTGATATGCATCTGGCTGCTCCCATTTCCACAACTGTGCTGCCTACAGCTCTTGGCACAGACTGAAGAAAGAGAAAATGCTTAAATAACCTGTCTGCTACTAGACAGAAGGAGAACAGCAAAGAAAACCTGAGTTTCTTGTGGCTTTGGTTTGAACTTAAATGTCCAATTTCAAAAGAACGGGGTTAACATTTTGTCTTGTAGAGATTTGGGTTTCACGTGAATGTGCTGTGAGAATATCTACTAAATGGAGACTTTCCGTCTTGTTTGTGAAATCCAGATAGACTCAGATAATGAACTAGGAATGGCAAGTTGGTGTATGCCCAGAAATCAAATTGAAAATGCCCAGAAAAATGTAAAGTCTAGTTTAGTGAATAAAAGAGGGAAATATGAAGTTTAGTGCTTAAAATCCTGGTTAGCAGCAACATGCCTGCAGGGGAAAAGAATAAGGGGATTAATTAATTACAGCTTTGGGGATAAATACTTACATTGCAGTAACATTTTTGTTCATATTAGCCTTTTCTTGGATCTCATTTCATAAATCCAAGTACAGTCGGAAGAAAATTAAATCAGATGGTTTAGGACAGTGTTGCACTGACAACAAAGCTCAAGGAAAGAAGCTGATGATTCATAGTTCAGAAGAAAAACTTCGAGATACAACAAAAATGCTAAGGTTTGTAGGTTCTTTTAAAATTTCAGTTGTACTTCTCTGAGTGTTAAGGGCAGTTTCTCTCTCATCTTCCATGGAAATCTGTTCCTTGATGTATGCAAACCACTGAATTAATCCAGGTGTTTGCTTCCATAGTGTCCTGAGAAGGCTGGACCTGGGAGCTGCAACCTTCTTTACAAAACAGAAGTTAACTTGTTACCTTGGTAAGGAATAAATCTGTGGACATTGCCTGTTCTTCTCTAGCAGCCTGTTTCCAGTGCCTTGCCGAGCTGTTGGTTTGGTGGGGTTTTTTTTATTTTGCTGATTTTTCTCTTCTGTTTTTAAATTTCTTTCAGTTATGAAGCTATTTGCTACAAATTCAGATCAGCTCATTTAGACTTGAAACAAATATGTTGGCAGTTCAAATCCAATAATTTGGGAACTTTCCAGTGCAGAAATGGTAAATTTAATTTTTTGTATTCAGTAGGGAAAACTGTCCAGTGACACTGCAGTACTTCTATCACTGCACTTACTGCTGTTGTTCTTTGATGTGTTGTGAGATTATTTTTTTTTTTTCATGAGCTTTCTTTCCTGTTCCTTTTAATTATCTGAGGTTATTCACACTTAATTCTGCTACCTTTGAAACTGTTGTAAAGCCATATGCTACAAAGGCAAAGCAATAAGGCATCTGGAGACAACTATTGCCAATCTGCAGCCAGCCGGCTAAAATGAATTTTAGGAAATGTATCTACTTGCTTGAAAAAGAAAGAAAAAAGAACAGAAGGAAAAAAAAAAAATAGAAAAGACAGGAAAAGAAAAAAATAAGAAGCTTCATGGCAAGTATTTGAAAGCATTGAAAACTTCTCTGTATATTAAAAATAAAATTACTCCTTAGATCACTCTCTGTGATTCCCAGCTCAGAGCTTGATTCTAAATACCCTTTTTTAAAATACCAATCAAATATTGGTATATTGTGAATGATCTTAGGGGCACCAAAGTTAACAGGTCATTTTTTATTATTTTTTTTTCTTCCCCCACTATCTTTAGTCCCACTGTCTTATCAATGATCTTGATGTCAAGTCCTATTGTCCATGTTGCTTATTATTCCTTATTTCCTTGGACATCCTAACAGAATTTTCTTCTCATAGAATACTTGCTGAATGCAGCCATAAGAGGTGTGTTGGGTTTGTTGTTTGTCTTGGGTTGGGGATTTTTGTAAGATAAATTGCTTTTCAGTACTTCTGGATCCTTTTTTAGGTTTTTATCAGTATTTTAATATGCTTTTTGATAACACGCACAATTAAAATAGCTCTTCAGTCTAAATGCAGACACAGTAACTATCTGTCACTGATAAGCTTCTTGTTAGCTTCTAGCTACAAGAAAAGCTGTCCTGGTTTTTTTTTCCCCTGCTCTTTTCAGCTGACTGGCTCTAAATTTCTATGCAATGACACTCCATAATCACCTGCCAGACTGCAGGTTTGAGACAGGGTAATGGTAGCACAGATTTCTCAGCAAGTTTTGACTTCCTTTCCTGCTGTCACCCATGTCTGGCTTAGTAACATCTATGCTTTCAGATATTTTATTCTTTAGCAAACATAGAACTGCTACTGTTGCAGAGTAGTGCCCCAAACAGTTCTTTACACTGCAGCCTTCATCTATGAATCCCTAGATGGGATTTTACCAATGCAAATGAAATCTATTGCATCTTCTAAGCAAGATTCCTATAGGAAATATTCTTCCTGCTTTCTCAAAGTGGATGCTAATTTAATGGTTTTGAATTATAACTGTCAAGCACTTACCAAAATCTTGACAATATTTTCCTCTTTCATTATTTCTATGCAATTCCAGCCTGCCTTTAGCTGTCCCTTTATGTAGGGTAATTGTTCTACATGTTTCTCAGAAAATCCGTTTTACTGGCCCACTTAGCTCTTAAAAAAAACTCTCTGAAAGATTTTTTTTGCAGTCTGTGCTGTTTAGCAGAAAACATTTAGTACTTTGAAAACTTTTCTGCTGTATTTTAATCTTAAAACAGGAGGAAAAAAAATCTATAGGTAAAATGAAAATATATTTAACAATTTCACGATTCTTGGAAATAATTGCTGAAATTGCTACAAAAACATGGAAGTACAAACACTGCTGTTAGTCAATCAGCTTTAAAGGTGATCTATTGGTAACATATTTGTCGAGACTTCAATGCCACTTTCCTGGTATTTAGAAAGATTGTGGGGGTTTTTTATTTATTTTTATTGGATCAAAACTAGTTGCCCATCTGTTTTTGTCATCACAGTCTAAGTAGACTGTAGTGAGGAGCTACATAATAGGCTTTCTTGCTTAATTGACTAAAAGCAGTAATTTGATTTTGTTGTATAACCAGTACCAAAGTACTTACTGAAAAATCTCTAAGTTTGCACATATAAATGTTAAATAGTCAATTTATAATAAATTGCTGGTGATCCTGTAGAACACACCTTGTCTTAGTGTTTTCCCTCCTTGTTTGAAACCCTTATCACAGAACAAAGAGGCAAGGTTTGCCTCCTTTTTGTATCTCCTCTTAGAGCTGCTGGTATAGGCAAAAGGATGAGATCGGCCTCCAGACACTCCCCTGAAGCAGAGGCAGCAAACTGCAATCCAGCAGAGATTAGGAACTGTCCTGAGTTGAGCTGCTATCCTGGGTTGCCAGAGGGAGCCATTTATGAGAAGGTACTTTGCACTTGAAGAGGGCAGTGGGATAGTACAAAGTAGAAAAAAAGCAAGGTACTTGGTCACTTGGGCTGAAGTCTCATAATGTAAACTTTTGCAATAACCCAAGTGTCAGGGACAGTTCAGATGGAAATATTTAAGTAACTATTTTTCAGCCGATGTCGGACAGTTTCGTGCTGCAGGTTTACTGTTACTTTCTTCAGCCCACCTGAGCGTCTTGAGAGAGTGATTTCTCAGTGTCCTTGGCAAGTTGTTGCGAGCCGATGCCAGGGGGGCTCTCGGCTGTCAGGATGTTCTCACGACTTCCCCCCCCGATGTGGAGGGGCTGTGGAATGAGACCGAGGGTCACACGTGGCGCTGCCTCTCGCAGGGGAGCGGCCGCTGCGGGACCGTGTTTCAGAGCGGCAGCTGGATACAGCCCCAGCACGCTCACAGGTCGCTGCCGAGACCAACGCTTAGTTCACGAATTAACCGGTTTATTAAGGGTTAACGCAAACGGAGGGATGAGGTTTAGGGAAAATGTAAAAATGGCAAATGGCTACTAGGGATATATCAGGGAAGGAACGTGTTCTTCAGGCAGGTAACGCGGAAGGTGCTGCGCTCCTAAGGTGTTCTCTCCGAGAGAGGGTTGTGGATCAAAGGAGAGGGAGGGAGGAGCTGAGCCCGGCAGGAAAGTTAGAGTGTGTGTGTGTGTGTGTCTGTGTGTGTGTGTCTGTGTCTGTGTGTGTTTACCCTTCCGCAGCGTGTGGCTCCTGGGATGCGGCTGCTTTTCCAGCTGGCAGGGGCGACCCCCCAGCCGGCAGGCGGGATCCAATCCCGGGCAGAGCGGCAGGCGGCCCGGGCCGGCAGCTGCGGCAGGATCTGGAAACCCGTGGGTTTGGGGGGCAGCCCCTCGCGGCTCGGCAGCCGCTTGGTTTTGGTTTCCCCGGCAACGGCAGCAAAACCGGGGGGCTCCGGCCCCGCCGGCTGCGGGAAGGACCCGGCGCTGCAGGGCTCCGAACCCCGGCACGCAGGGCTCCGAACCCGGCACGCAGGGCTCCGAACCCGGCACGCAGGGCTCCGAACCCCGGCACGCAGGGCTCAGAACCCGGCACGCTCACCGCTCAGGCTCGATCCCGGGGCAGGCAGGCAGGGTCCCAGCGCCAGGCTCCGCAGCAGGGGGGTGTTCGCATCCATGAGCCCCAAGTTAGGGCAGTAACTAGCAGGCACAATGCATAACTTGCTGCCCATCCTTCCTGCCTTGTACCACACCTGTTGCTTTGCCTTCATTTGTCCTTGAGCAGCAGGCCTGGTTTTGGTCGTTAGCTGGGTGTAATCAGCAGAAGGCCTTTGCTGACTTAAGAGGCATTTTGTTTAGACTTACGTGGAGAAGAAGAACCGTTTTCAACACAAGTGTTTCATGGTGTAGGTGGCCTTGTCATTCTGTAACTGCTTACTCTGCAGAACTGAAAAAATAACATACTTGAGAGTATTACTGCAGATCTAAGTGGGCATGGCATGCAAATGTCTCTGGTTAAAAGCACAAGACATACTCTGGAAAAAACAAACAAACAAACAAACCCCTATAAGATACTAGAAATGCAAGCATCAGACTGTAACAAGCACTTTTGTACCCAAGTGCAAGTGCTGAGCAAATGCCCTCAAGGAAAGGGTTAGCAGAGTAAATCAACAGAAATTAAATGTATTTGTTTTCAAAACAGGACTGAAATATAATGTATTGGAATTTGTTAATAGAAAAAGCTGATCCTTATTTTCAGCTACCAAAGATATTCTGAGGGCAGATATTACATCTCCAACTGCTCTGAACTTGCATATTTTACAAATTCTCAAAGCAGATAATAAGAACCTTTTGTTCCTTTTGCTTTTCCACTCTTGTGCCCTGACTCTGGAGTTCTGTTTCTACTCTTTCTGAAAATCAGTGCTAGCAAATGTTGCTCCTGCTGTTCTAGCATTTGTGAGAACAGGCCACTAGTCTGTAGCCACCTCTTTAAAATTTGGTAGAGTTACAAAAAATGGCACCAATAGTTTGGAACCTTCATCCGCAAATGAGATGAAGAAAATTTATAAATAAAGCTCTGAAAATTGGCTGAGCTGGTCACCAATAGCAAATTTCCTTTAGGTCATTTGCTGCTGCTGACGAGGTCAGCCAAGTTTCTAAGCCTTATTTAAAGGCTAGGGGAGAGATCTACAGGCAAAATTCTTCCACAACATGATGTTTTTCTGCCATATATTGTATTTCTTTAAGAATCATTTCTTGAAATTTCAGTTCAGATTGTATATCAGAGATAGATACATAGTGCCAGTTTATCCCTTTGCCTTACAGTTTCTCTGTGGTACTCAAATGACTTGTTCATCCTTCAGAGCAGAGTTCTTGTTGAGCTCTCTTGAGATGGATGGGGTGAGGTTTATGAGTGTTTTTCTCAATTTGTATGAGAAAAATAGTGACTGAGGTACCTGGTGTTGCCCCCCAGGCATTTTGGTGTGCTTTTGATGTAAAATGGTGGTGGATTGTTCTGTAGATTTCCTGTTCAGGAGCAGCATATTTAATTTTCCTTTAGATTTCTAGTTGTTCCTTACACAGTTTCTGTGTTGTTTGATTTACTGCAGTTGCCAGGATAGTTTTCTGCATGCTTTGGAATTCATTTAGCATGTGGTTTTGCTTCACTGAAGTCACTGTTATTAGCTGCTATTTTCCTAACAGCGGGTATTACATCTCATGCTGGTCTGTCAGAATATAAGGATGTCCCAAGGTAGCAGGTAATGGACGAATCTAATGGATTAAATTAATGCCTGTTGTAGTCTGAAAAGCTTCAGCTAGAACTATCTCAGAAATTAACTTGATACAATATGTGAACAGAACTGGTATCATCAAGAGAACTAGTGATATCTTCTCTTTTACTTCTATTATTAGGACTACAATACAAACTTCAGTCCTTGTGAGAGTGATCAAGGAGAGATCTGCCCTTACCAAGTCAATCAGATGTATTTGTCAAACATACAAACAGATCCTCGGTTAGTGTGGTCAGCCCAGCTGATTTCAATGCATCTGCAGAATCAAGCAGCATTCTCTAATGTCCTCCACGAAATCAACATTACAATGCTCTTGGCACATAATTGCACAATTTAATGTATAATCTGTTGCTTTATGCCCAACAGGCCAGAATGGAAACAAAGTGTCTAAACTGCCTTGCAGATGGTATGAGGCCGAGCTTAGCCATGATAATATGCCTCTGAAATCAGTAAAAGTAGCAAAATTGCTTGACAGTTTGTTAGTAGTTAGATGCATGTCACCCACTCAATTGGTCAAATGCCTCATTTTCCTCCCCTCCCCACCCTCCTCAGTCTTTCTATATTTTTTTCCTTTCATAGAATCATAGAATCATAGAATCCTAGGGGTTGGAAGGGACCTCGAAAGATCATCTAGTCCAACCCCCCTGCCAGAGCAGGGTCATCTAGAGTACATCACACAGGAAGGCATCCAGGCGGGTTTTGAATGTCTCCAGCGAAGGAGACTCCACAACCTCTCTGGGCAGCCTGTTCCAGTGCTCTGTCACTCTTACAGTAAAAAAATTTTTCCTGATATTCCTCTTAAACCTCCTATGCTCCAACTTGTATCCATTACTCCTTGTCCTATCACTGGTCTTCACTGAAAAAAGCTTAACTCCATCGTCTTGACACTCACCCTTTACATATTTGTAAACATTGATGAGGTCCCCCCTCAGTCTCCTTTTCTCCAAACTAAAGAGACCCAGCTCCCTCAGCCTTTCCTCATAAGGGAGATGTTCCACTCCCTTAATCATCCTTGTGGCTCTGCGCTGGACTCTTTCAAGCACTTCCCTGTCCTTCTTGAACTGAGGGGCCCAGAACTGGACACAATATTCCAGATGTGGCCTCACCAATGCAGAATAGAGGGGGAGGAGAACCTCTCTTGACCTACTAACCACACCCTTTCTAATACACCCCAGGATGCCATTGGCCTTCTTAGCCACAAGGGCACACTGCTGACTCATGGTCATCCTCCTGTCTACCAGGACCCCCAGGTCCCTTTCACCTACACTGCTCTCCAGCAGGTCAGCCCCCAACCTGTACTGGTGCATGGCGTTTTTCTTCCCCAAATGCAAAACTCTACACTTGCTCTTGTTAAACTTCATCAGGTTTTTCCCCGCCCAAGTCTCCAGCCTGTCTAAGTCTCTCTGAATGGCAGCACAGCCTTCTGGTGTGTCAGCCACTCCTCCCAGCTTGGTGTCATCAGCAAACTTGCTGAGGGTACATTCTGTGCCCTCATCCAGGTCGTTGATGAAGATATTGAACAACACCGGTCCCAGTACCGACCCCTGAGGGACTCCACTAGTCACAGGCCTCCAACTAGATTCTGCCCCATTGACTACAACTCTCTGACTTCTTCCTTTCAACCAGTTCTTGATCCACCTCACTGCCTGATCATCAAACCCATACTTGATCAACTTATCTACAAGGATGCTGTGGGAGACGGTGTCAAATGCTTTACTGAAATCAAGATAGACCACATCTACCGCTCTACCATCATCTATCCACCTAGTAATTTCCTCATAGAAGGCTATGAGGTTAGTCAAACATGACTTACCCTTGGTAAAACCATGTTGACTGCTCTTGATGACCCCCATCTCCTTGATATGTCTAGAGATAGTGCCAAGGACAAGTTGTTCCATCACCTTTCCAGGGATGGAGGTGAGGCTGACCGGTCTATAGTTACCCGGGTCCTCCTTCTTGCCCTTCTTGTAGACTGGAGTGACGTTTGCTATCCTCCAGTCCTCAGGCACCTCTCCAGTTACCCATGACTTACCAAAGATGATGGAGAGTGATTTTCAATTGATTTAAATGGGTTTGGGGCAAACTACTTCTAGTAACTAAGAACTTACTATCACAATATGAGAGCAATGTGTCTTACAAATAGCAAATATCAAGTGGTCTACTGCCACCAAGTTCTTAGAGAAAAACAACAAAGAAACAAACAAACAAAATTTTCTGGTGGTCTGAAGCAAATGGACTTACTCTTCTGATTTTTTCCTGAACTGTGAGTTGCTGTCTTGCAACTGTTACCATTGCATTGCATTTTGTTGATAAACTCTGCCACAGTGTGAAGTTTGAGGAGTTATTAAGTAAAATAACAACATGCTCTTTTGGCTTTGATCTTTTCAGGGTGCAGAATGGAATATTTTGATTTCTTCTTTTCCAATGAGTGCAATGTATCTTGTTTGCTTGCTGTCTGAAGAAAAGCTAGAGAAGAAAAATTCTGATATAATTTTTTCCTGCTTAGCAAAATAACTCTTTCACTTTCATGGTCAGTCTTCCATGTCCTTAACCATCTCTACAATCTGTCAGTAATGTAGGTGTCAAAACTGGTTCTGTATCTCAGTGAGAAGTCAACGCTGAAAGGGAAAACCATCACATGAAAAAAAAATTAGACAAAAAAGAAGCAATAACATTCACTGACTCAAAACAATGAAAGTCCTAGCTTTTGAGCCCTATAAATCTTATTACCCTTAATCTCATTCCAGGTAAAAGTCGGCACAGGATCTGGGATTCAAAACTGGGGTGTGAAAAATATTGTTTGTTAGAATAGCATGTATCTTGCTATTCAGTAGAAAAAAAAAAAAAGGCTAATGCAATATATGCTGAATCATTTTCCTGAATTGGGTCATTCTACAGCCTATTGTGTTGTATATTGAGTATTCTGATAAGCTCCTTTCTAATTGCCTGTCTGCTTTCAGCTAGTGCTGCCCATCCCAAGGGAGGCCCTGCAATGTGTTTGCTTCAAGCTCTGAAGTATATGAATGTTTTCCCCCAAAAGGGCTCTTCTTTTTAAAATAATCTTCCAAAACTACTAGCAGTCTAAGGTGTATAAGATGAACACAGATACTGAAGATAACAGAACCTGGCAGTCTCTGAGTCTCTTTCTTGCCCTTTGAAAATTAAGACTACCAGAGGGGGAGCTTCTTCCCCAAGGCATTTCCCTAATGTTTTCCAAATGTTGTTTCATCAGAGCCAAATGGTCAGAGCTGCCTAAGAATTCTATTACAGATGCACAGATTTTTTTGCTTTTGTTTATTTCCAACATATTTAGCTGCATTCCTGAAGCTGTAACTGAGATAAAGCATGTGTAAAAGCTTTGCTTACAGACTTCTCCACAGCTGAAGCTCAACCCATTTTCCTTCAAGATGCACTAGAAACAAAGTGTTCCCAAGTGTTACTGATGATGGTTGCTTTGTGTTACAAATGGTTAATCCGGTTCATGTGAAACATTCCTTAATCACCACAAAAACATACTTCCTGTGTACCCTTGCACAAAATTCAGCAGGATTTCAACAAATTACAATTCAGCTGATGAAGCATAGCCAGCTTAGACTGCTTCAGGTATCTATATTTCACTTATTCCACTATCCATTTTATTAATCATACACACAACAGAAGCTAAAAAGAAAACAGGGGAAAAGGAAGGGAGAAGTCAATGGTTCTGTAAGAATAAAAGTGATAGTCAGGAGTGGGTATGATAAAAAACAAAATTGTATATACTTAAACAAAATTGAAACCTATGCATGTGTGTTGCACATATGCCAAGCTGAAGGTAGGAGTTCATGCTTATTTACAAAGGAACTTCAGATATACCTTTTAGGCA
Source organism: Apus apus (assembly GCF_020740795.1). Taxonomy (NCBI): domain Eukaryota; kingdom Metazoa; phylum Chordata; class Aves; order Apodiformes; family Apodidae; genus Apus; species Apus apus. The sequence goes on along the minus strand of NC_067285.1, from coordinate 55,040,502 downwards.
CAACTACATAGTGCATAATATCTTGATGCTTCTTCTCAACTATTCTTTTTTCTTTCTCCCAGTTTTATTGCTCCTGTCTTCATAGTGTCTTTGTTGACAAGTTTGCCTGGATTTTTGCTTGAACAATTTATACCTGTCTTTGCTGGGTGTCCTAGTCTCACTGTAACAGAACCATAGGCCAGTCATGGAGCACAGGTCAGCAGCAGCATGGAGTCACCTGGAAGCTTAAGTCAGAGCAGCTGACCCCAGCTGCTGTATCCCTGTATCCCACATAATTTACATTGTGCCCACTACAAAAGGGGGAATTTTGCCAAGTTCTGTTTTGTCGGGCTCCTCCCTCTTAGGCTGCTGCTCCCTCAGTTATTCCCAAGGACCAGGCTGGGTATAGGCTTATACACTTTATGTTGGTGTTTGTTTTAGTTTTGCTGTTCCATTAAACTCCACACTTTGAAATAGAAACAGATTTCTCTGTCCTAGATTTCTCTCCTCAGCTGGGGAGTGGTCATCTGGTGAAAGCAAACTGTTCCACCTTAGCCCTGGATACATGCTAAACAAAGACACTGGGATAGACATCTTATGGAGGGTTCTCTACAGGATCTGGAGTTTTGTTGCCAGACCACTGAAGCCTATATTGCAACGTCGTTACTCTGGGAAACATGCTTCTATTCCTGTTTCCAACATGGGTAAGAAAAACTGTTCTTCCATTACTAGATTGGCAGTAACAGGGACTGGTGGCAAATTTAAATGGACCATTAGTCTGAAACACTGCTTGAGAAATGCAGAAAATTAAACTAGGCTTTCTGGTCAAAATGAGCTGATTTTCTTATTTTTTAACACCAAATCAGTTGCTAAAAGCCACTGGTACCGTATTAAAGGAAGAAGAGAGAAAAATGAGCTGAAACCTCTCCACCCATAAGCTTTGTAATATTAAGTCTACTCTCCTAGAGTGCAATGGGTTAATGTTTCCAACATGCAAACATGAGTCAGTTGGCTTCAATAACAGCATGATAAGGACAAAAGCAAAACAGCTACAAGATAGACAATGAGGAAAACAAATAATGCTTACTTCATTAAATGTAGCCATTTCAAAAATCTTCTTCCTTTGAGGAAACCCACAAAGGCAACTGTAGTATCTGCATACTCCTCTTGAAGCCTGTTGTACACATGCTTACTGATAGTAGTCTACGTTACTCTACATAATGACTAATCCAGGTGTGTGCCTTTATATATAATTGACCAATGTGTGCATAGTCAATGCATAATTAGTCAATGTAGATGTAGTCAGTGTGTATTTAATCATAAGAGTATGTATAATGTATTGTCTTGCCCACTTGAAATATTATATGGCCCTGTTCAGACACTTTAGCTTTACTAAAGATATAGTATTAGAGCACATTGTCTGAGGGTCTCTTCAAAGCTAAGTCTCCATCTGAGGCTTCATACTGGTCAGTGAATGATGAATCTGTTTTGTGAGCAAGACCCTATCAGAATATTGCAGAATAGAGGGGTGAAAATAACCATGGGTGGGACCAGCATTTCCCCAGCAGAGGCCTGTTTGGTACTGTATCATGTCAGGGTTCCCAGCACCAGGAGGGCTGGAAGAACAACTAATGTGCTAGCAAAATTTTCTGGACTGTGCCCTTATAGGGATCTGGAAAGGGTTGGCACCTCCTCTGTTCAAAACACAAACCTCAGCCCACAGCAACACCTTGGAGTTTGGCATTGCCAGGCTGAGCTGGGCAGCTGGGATCAGCAGATCCTGACAGTGACTGGCATAAGCTTCGGTAGTTGGTGCCTACTCTCTAGGCACTTCAATTTCTGTTTTTTGTTCTGTACCTCCACTCCTCTTTCTTCTGCTCTTCAGCATTGCTGAAGTGGGTCTTTTTTTCAGGTCCTAGCAAGAAAGACTGGTATTCTTGGCCATCTGGGAGACTCCTAACTCAGTTCTTGTCATTTGGTTCTCAGGAGGCATCAAACACTTTTTGCACTAGACAGTTAAAAAAGACATTTTTAACAACATTTCTTACTTTTTTCTTTCCTTTTCTAGGCTACTTTTGCACCCCAAGCCTGGAAATTGTCTACAAATTCTAGAACTCTCACCTCTGTGCCTAAATTTGGGTTCAGGCGTAGCCAGTTTAATCTGGTTTAAGTCACAGAACTTCCTAGGTCTTGCTCACTATATGCAAAAAGTGTCTCTCCTTAACATTTCATTAGCCCTTTTAATTTATCCCTCCTCACCATCACTGGAAAACACTCCAGAGAGAGTGGGGGAAGCCCTACTCCAGATGTCTCGGGGGTAAAGAGCTTGTCATTCCTTTTTAGCCTCAAGCACTGATCTTAAACAAGGCTACTATTGCAAGACATTGACAGAGATTGATACCAAACATAAACTTTCCCAGCAAGGCTGTTAAATCTGTGTTGACTTTATTTTAATAGCATATAATATTTCCATGGATTGCAAGCAAGTAAACAAGCTTTGACAAATACCTTGCATAAATGGACTTTGAAATAGAAAAAAAAATAATGAATCCAAAAGGATGCAGATGATATTTTCTGAAGGGAAAGGAAATAAAAATAATAAAAAGTAAAAAGAAGGAACATTTTTTAGAACAGCATTTCACTGAGTTAGATACTTTTTGCATCACTAATGTGCCATTTCTTCTCTTGGACAGCTCTGCTATAAAATGCTCTTGGGGAAGCTTCCTTACAACCTTAGTGTCATACCTTGTCAGGATCAACTCAGAAAAAATGGACTTCAAAAATCATATAAGTAACCTGAAAGAGTGGTGGAAAGTTTTTCTTGGATGTTGTCCTCTTTCAGATGAGACATGTGCCAACAGCTGCTAAAACTGAGATATTCTGTATTACTGTTTTGCAGATTCTTCATGATAAATACAGGAAGGAAATGAGAGTGCCTCTTCTAATAAATTCTGTTTGGGATAACCATACGAACTTCCAAACAATGAAGTTCAAGAACCAGCCATATGGCAGTACTACTTAAATGCCTTGCTCCTTTGAGAGGAATTACTGGTTAGTCTTGAGGCCAGTTCTGTTGGTGATGTGCCTAAAAGGGGTTGATATTCCAAGTGGGAAGTAACCAACCCATAATTTTCTGGATTATTATTTATCCCTCCTAAGTAAATTTTGCCTTACTAGGACAGCTACTTACTCCTCAGAGAGCAGTCTCTGTGGTGCTTACTTCATGACAGCCTGGCCAGCCCTGGAGTGAAAGTGTTTGGGCTCAGTGAAAGCTCAATGGTGAGATATTGTGCTATGTTGAGAGAGTGTTTCTGGTTCTACAAAACCTTAGTGGTTCACCTGGGTGCAGTGCTTGTCTCTGGAAAGCAGTGTCTGCTCTGCATGTCAGCTACAGATAGTGAACTGCCCAGTTGTCTTTGTCCTATATCCAGAGCTAAAACATGCACTGTCTCTGCTTGGTGCACTTGTTTTCTTGTGAGCAGAGCATGTAGCTGTGTTATGTTGCAAAATAATTGCTCCATGCCTAAGAGCATAGATTATAGCTACTTTTCCACCTGTGTACGTTTGGGTGTCTGTCTACCGATGGATGCTATAGACCATTAGTTTTATATCAGTGCTGCTGTTCCTTGGACTTCTACTGGGACACAGAACTGTTGCTGTAGCTGTTGTAAAGGATGTAATACTTCGAAATTGGTGTCTTTCCAATACCATGGGTTTTTTACTTTGTTTTACAAATTCCAGGTCTTGAGCCTGTCCTTAACTTACAGCATTGTTTGAAAAGCTTCATGCATTTTGAGTCTTACACAGTTGTTGAAGTCTTGTGAGTATATGCTTAATGGCTCTTAATTCCTCAAAAGTTTATCTAATGTTTAAGAGATTTCATTTCTGCTCAGCTGCAGCCTGTGAATATTCAATCTAATATTCCATTCCCAGCACATTTAATAGTTGTCATACCCTTGGCATCTTCTTCTTTGACCTCTCCTCTTTTCATTTGGGAGTGTTGTGATGTTTAAGACAAGTCTCTCTGGATCTGGTTCAGTAGACATGGGGTCCCTTGAAAGGCAACTGAGGTCCTGTCTTCTGTTAATAATTTTAGCTGGTGCTGGGGCAAAGGTTTGAATGTCTGATTTGTCTATTTTATCACAGTAGCAACTCTGCCCAGCGTTCCAGATGTTGCAGATAGATAAAGTAGGAAGGCTTGTTTGATCAGGTCAAGTGCCCTTGGTTATTTACAGTACACTGCTCAGTGGCTTTGGGTTGACAACAGCTTTGGAGAAGAGGTTGTGATACACTTGCTGCTAGTTTCTATGGCTCTTCTTTGCAGCTCTGCCTCAGCTTGACCAAATTCCATGGTGTGAAGCTTGTGCTTGGGCAGGCTGAGATGGACTGACTGATAGACACAGAAGGGTCTACTTCTAAGCTCAATCTGCAGTCCTGGAGACTCTCTCCTTAAAATTATAGATACTTTTTGGAGATACTAGAAAATTCCTGATTACTATTCTTTTCCACCTTGTATTTCAAATGAAATCTGGTACTTAATTCAATATTCAACCCTTTGGTTTCCCCTGCAGTGCTCCCAGCTACGATTAATACTCTTTACGTCAGCCATAATATGCTTTAAATGATGACATGACATTTCTGAATTTTCTTAGCAGCAACTGCATTTGCTGTTTAGCCTCAAAATTAGACTAATTCTGCCATCTAATTATTTGGTCTAATACTGCTGCTTTATCAGGGCCCCTGAGATTGTTTCAGCTGCAATCAGCTGCCCATTGTTTATACACCCTGGCTGCAAAAATGGCAGCCAGCTTCTGTAGCCTGTGCGCGTGTGAACCGAGTGTCTTTGCGAGCATTAGTCACACCATGAGCAACCTCCCCTTCGTTACCATTGCTCCATAACATGAATTGCTGTTTTCTTTTCTTGAGGTAGCTGTGGTAACGGGTCCCAGAACTGCTGTTTCCCATAACTCTTGCATCATTGCCTCACAGCTGCCTATTTTTCTTCCGATGAGGCATGATGTTTCCATAGAATGTTTCCTGGCCCTTGACACATGCATCTGCAGTTTGTGTCCCTCTTTTCCTCTAGATCTCTTTTAGTATTAGCTCATGTACATGTTCCATCTCAGCATTCCTTGCTGAGAAAAAGAGAAGGTGCACCACAAATTGCATTTAAATGAGCACAGGGACAGAAGTTAAATGCTATAAGAATGTCAGTAATTAGTTTAGCCATATGTTCATCGTTTTTCATCCTACTGGGATTGTGTCTACTTCTGAAACAAGAGAGAGGGGATAGGGAAATTTCAGTTGTCATTGAAACACATTTCTCTACTGACATAGTTAGTAGCAATGTACCAGGTCGTGTAGTGTGTGTTGAGCAGATTCATTTTAAGGAGCAGATTCATTTATAGTGAGACCATCATTATATACTAAATCCAGCTTCAGAACTTCTAAATTGGTATCAGGGATGTTCTGGCCACATGGAGCACAACAGTAATCCTGTGTAAACCCACCCTGCCAATTCAGATTTGTTTAAAAGCAGTAGGTTCAACATCTTAATGTTGTACCAGCATGCTTTGTGTCAGATCACGTATTGCTTATTCTCACAAAACCAACACAAAAAGCACTCTGTGGTGTGTACTTTGGCTAATCTGCCAAAAATACCATGGTCTGATCCACATGAAATTAGCACTGCTGGGTGATCATGCTCAGCCCTGGTGTTATTGCTGACCTGCAATGACAAATATGTAGCAGTAAGTGCTCTTGAGCTCTGGGCAGAGCTCATGCTGTAGGTGTTGATGTTCAGTCTGTCTGAGCCATGGCTAATGCCACGTAGGGAAGCTGGAGAATCACAAAAAGCTTTGAGGCCACAGAATTAGCATCTTTCTTCTTCAGCCTTAGCCAGCAGACTGTTTTGACTTTGGCCTCTGTGGGAAATAGTTCCCTCTTGCTGCTTACTGTTTCTGCAGCTTTAACTGCTTCCCGCAACTCAAGACCAGGAGCCCACCACAGGTCATGAGAATGCATACTCTTAGCAAGCTTTTCCCCTGCAGCACAAAACACGTGAGAAGCAGACCGAAGTTAAAGGAAGATTCTTACACTGTCCGTAGGTGCAGTGTAGAGTGAAGAATATCTCAAGACAAGCTAGAGGAGGTTATATGGCTTAGACATTGCCATTTCCCACATCACAGAGTTCCCTTTTGATTTGTTGCATGCTACTGGATCTGATACAAAAAAAACCCACCACAAACAAAAACCAAACCAAACAAACAAACCCCCCAAAAAACCACAAAAAAACCCCAAACCAATCAAACAACAACAACAACAAAAAAACAGAAAAAAAACCCCACAAAAAAACCAAACTGACAAAACACTGACGATGATTTTCCCATGGTAAATGTTTCCTGACTATATCCTTTGAGGAAAAGGTTTGTTTTTTTCACTGCTAATTGCCAGCTTGGCTAGGGCTAGCCCTCAGAGGAGCTCAGTATTCTGAGGAAACGATTAAAACAACAAAAAAAGCTGAACAAACCAAAAGTCTAAAACCTTTTCTATGTTCAAAATTCTAATTTGCATGGGCTAGCAGCCATTATCAGATGTTAGCGACCAGAGTTATAATTTGACTGCTATTGCTGAATGAAAATTTAGGCACCATCCCTACTCTGCCTGCTCCTTTGTTTATCAGGCACTGATATGTTGGGAAGAGATACTTGAATCCACAGGATATATCCATTATGTTTTCTTAATCTCCTGAGCTGAGATAGCTATTTGGTTTCTCTTCTGCAGTTCAAATATAGTGGGGCAGCGTTGCAGCAGGTCTGATGGGTGAGTCCCACTGACTGTAGGAGAAAGGGAGAGACCAAAGGTCGGTATTGGAAAGCTGCCTTAGATCCCAGTTGTATATTCAGCTGAGATTTGTCATACAGAGGCATATCTTTCTCTTTCTCTAGGTATTCCAAGGGCTCTGTCCATACAAGACTCAGAGGTTCAGAAAGGATGACCTTTGATTGTGAAAGCTGTGTTTGCAGTAAGAGAACAATGGCATGAGCGGTGGATGCAATTAATCTCCTTTTATTTAGGTTGGACCTGTTTCAAGCTCTTCCCAGGTCTTTGTTTGCCTTTTCTTTGGATTTTCTTTGGATTCATAATAGCTCTGTCCACTGTGAAGCATGGTGACTTTCTGTGTTGGATCTGCCAATAGAAACAGTTACAGAGAATCGGGCTGGGACACAGGTGCCTTTTCTGAGAGTAAAGCCTTGAATCCCTGTAAGACAGATAAAACCTTTATTGCAAGCAAAGCAAAGTGCTGCAGAGAGCAGTGCAGGCATGGAGCACCTAGGTTCCTTCTGACAATGTCTAAGACAGAGCATGTTTTTGGGCTTTGCTTCAGCCACAGAATTCCTTTTTGTATGTAAAGGGCTCCAGAACTGGACACAGCACTCCAGGTGGGGTCTCATGACAGTGGAGTAGGAGGGGAGAATCACCTCCCTTGACCTGCTGGCCAGGCTTCTTTTGATGCAGCCCAGGGCACAGTTGGATCTCTGGGCTGCAAGCACATGTTTTTGGCTCACGTTGAGCTTCTCATCCACCCACTCCCAAGTACTTCTCTCGACTGTTTTTGGTCCATTCTTCACCCAGCCTGTATTTGTGCTTGGGATCGCCCTGACTCAGGTGCAGAGCCTTTGCACTTGGCGATACTGAACTTCATGAGATTGACATGGGACCACCTCTCAAGCCTGTCAAGGTCCCTCTGGATGGCTTCCCTTCCCTCCAGCATGTCAACAATGCCACACATTTTGATGCCATTGGCAAACTTGCTGAGGGTGCACTTGATTCCACTATCCACATCATTGACAAAGATGTTCAACAGTTCCAGGACCGACACTTGAAGAATGCCACTCGTTGCTGGTCTCCATTGGACATCCAGGGTTGACCACTACTCTTTGAGTGCAACCATCCAGCCAATTCCTTATCCACTGAGTGTTCCATCCATTGAACCCATATCTTTCCAATTTAGAGACCAGGATTTGGGTCAGGAAGGATTCTCAGACAGTCCCCAAGACTTGATATTCCCCAGTGCTCTGTCTTGTGTAAGATTTCATTCTTTTTTAATGACGATTTCACTTAGCAACCTTCTGAGTAGCTCCAGGGGACATTTTGGAGTACATGGATTGTACCACATTTGGGAGCATCTGTACTATTAAGATGTCTGTCCTGGATGACAGGGCAAAATCAGAAAGCATGAGAAAAATATCAGTCAGAAGAGTTCTGTTTAAGCAATTGGTGCCTCTGCTGGGTTTGTGCAGATCATCTTTTTTACTGCTATCTGCCTCTTGGCCATTCAGATAATTAAATGATACATGGTAGTGCAGAGATATATTATATCTTCCTGCACAGAAACACCGCCCCAGCAGCAGCCACATTTTAAAATGGGGCCTTCTCTCCAGTTCAGCTGGTTTAAAAAGAAAAAATCTCTAATTGTGAGAAATGTCAACGGTTGATGCAGCCTTTAACGGTACAAGAGAAATGCGGGATTAATGCTGGAGTCCTCAGCTTGGGTCATGCAGCAGAGATAATTCTGGCAGCCTTCTCTAGCCAACTGAAAAGATGGAAAAAGGTGGTCTTGACCCCAGTAAATCCTGAATTTTGCCACACATGTGGTGTGCTTTTTTATGTGGAACACTTCAGCAGCACATCTGCAGACTCTGCTCTGTGGCATACAGAAAAGCAAACCTACTTGCTAAGCAGAACCCAGCACACAAAACCTGCCTGGGGATGGAGGTGTGCACCCAAGAGCTGCCCCTCAACCTGCCCTGGCTCCAGGTCTCTGGCTGCGCCTGGAGCTGCTGCCGCTGGTTCCCTCTTGGACTGCAGTGCAAAGCACAAATGGATGCTTTCCATGGTGGGTGCTAACCTTGGAACATCGTAGTCATAACCTGTTCAGATAATGTAAATGATTTTCACCAACCAGGCTCCACCTTTTAAGGGTGTGAAGAGAAGACTGCACTTTTCCCTAAAAAATGACATGAAATATCCTTTGATAAACCCTTTGGAAAATTTACATGCAAAATTTATTTATTTTGACAGTGAGAGAAATAGGGATGTCCAGAAATTCTAACTAAACATGAAAGGTAAAACTGAATGAAAAAAATGATGTGTGAAAAGAACTTATCATAACAAAATCCTGTTCCAAATACTACCTATTTGTGGCATTCAGGCCAATTTCAGTAAGTACCACAGTGTTGTGTTTTGATAAGTATTTAGATCATTGAAAGCAAAAGATCTGTAGGAAATATTAGATACTAGCCCAGATGCTTTGGAGAGAGGCACACTCTAGTGTCTTAAAGCCTCTAGTGGCTTAAAATACATGTTACCAAATTCACTGCTATAGAGATATGCTTAGAATCCAGCTTTCTCAGTTACTTTCAGCAATCTCTGTGTGACTATTTTCTACTAAACTTGTGTTTGTGTTATTTACAGATACCCCTGTAATATTCCCCAGAAGTTTTTTTATGTTGACTTCTTTATATGTTGTAGTTTGTTTTTTCTTTCACAGGTGGCCATAGGTTTTCCTGTGATGACATTCCAATTTTAACATTGCAATATAGCATCAGTGTTAAAATGATCATAAGCAAGAAATGCACAATGATTATTTAAGCCTCAGAAAATGAAGAGGAGGCTGTTATAAATGAAGTGTCTCCTCTGAGGTCAGGTAGGATTCAGCACTGCTACAACTTGCTTCTCCCACCTTCACTCATCCTGAGCAGCCCATGATTTCTGGGAGGCTCTTTCAGATTACTTGGGCTGCTTGCCCAGTAAAAGACTGTTCAGCAGGAACAAGGGGTGAAAAATCTAAGAGCCTGCTGCCTAGAAGCTTTCTGAAAAGATTAATTACTCTGTAAAAGAGCCCAGTAATGAGAAAATACTCTGCTTTTGTTTAGGCTGTTGGGTCCTGGATGGTGGTTCCCATTTCCCAGGGCTCATCTCTAAAGTAAATTGTTTTCTTTTTGTTGACTGTCAGCAGTGTGTCACCATGCTGTGACCTGGATGTGCACGTGCTGTGGACTAGAGAACTTGTGGCCTCTGCCAAATCTGTACAGGGCGTATCTCCTGCTCTCCACTGCCCCTTGCCATCTGTTCCTTTCAGCCTGAAAGGAAGGAGTTTGAGCAATTTTTTACTGCTTGCTGAGAAGTGGCCTTTGCTGCTTGATGGCCAAGTCTTTTCTTGCTGGCCTTTCTTTTCTTACTTCTGAACCTCTGGGTAATTTGAGCAATGATGCTTTGCTCCACTCTTCCTCCTGCCTTTTTTTTCCTTTTTCTTTTCTCTACTTAACTCCTTTCTTTAAAATATATGGCTTTACATGTATGTGAATGCATACAGAAAAAAGAGAATTTAAGTAAATTGTAAAATCTACTTCCAATTACCACCTACAGACCTTGCCATTTACCTAGTATTTTCCTCCATGATTTCATAGCATGGTGTGGCCTGCTGTCGCTTCCTGATTAATTAGAGTGATCGTGACACAGGTGCAGCACACACGCACTAATATTTTCTAGTACTAGTAGCTTCCTAATATTTTTGTCTTCAGCTGCATGTATTTTTTTATTTCCTTTCTAATAGCTATGAGATCACCTTCCAAGGCACTGGTTCTTTTACTGATGTCGATGAACAACGTATGGGTAGTGATATCCTGTGCAGCTGCACTGAGTCTTCCGTGAATAATGGTAAGAATGCTTAAATTAAAAATCTTGAATTTTATTTAAAAACTTGCCTTGCAAGAACTTTCACCTGGTGACGAATTTGCCTATATATCTACAGCCAGTCTTTAATATGCACCCCAAAAGATTGAAAAGACTGCAAAGGGAGGAGCTGAGGCTACCCAGAAGTCTGTTCCTCCCTATCCCACTAAAGTAATTCTTTGTTCCTGCTGTCACACCCCACAGCATGACCACCTCCCTTGGTGACAAGATTGGTGACTGCAGTTGGCTTTGGAAAGAAAACCAGGTGCACAAACTCCATTCTGTGTACAGCTGCACAAATATTTTTCAAGTGGTTGCCCTATGACAAATTTTCATTAACAAAAAGGTGCAATGAGGAGATTGTCATAGTGACAAGCACTGCAGGGCTTCAGCAGTGTTTCCACAGCTGATGACTGGTGGCAGCTGGAGAAAACTAAACCTTAGACATACTAGCCTAATGAAGTAGACTTTTGTCCCTGACTCTTTTAAGGACTTTATTTCTTTCTCATAGAGTCTTCCAAAAGCGTATGAGCAGGTGACTGCTCACAGAGCTTTTTCTAACTTAAGAGTATCACAGTGATCTGTTCTCACCTTCCCAAGGCAGCTGGTCAGGAAGTATTTTGTTTATCCCAGCTGAAGGGAAAAGCCAGGGATGTTTTCAAAACCTAGTACATACTCAGCACTCTCTCAGGCATATGAGAAAACTAGCTTTCAGCCATGTATGTCCTGAGCTTTACTTGAGCTGAGATTTTGTGAACGTACATCTGAAAAAACTTAACCTCCTGTATCTCCATGGAATGTTTCTAAAGCAGTCACTGTAGGAAAAAAAGCCCAGCCTTCAACTCTCAGATCTTGTAACCTGAGTACTTGATAAGAAAATGAGCAGATGCAAAATTAAAAGTAGCATCCAGCTGAGCTCGAGAGTTTGGAGTAAGTGTAAAGGCAATAACTGGAGCACAGGGGCAACAAGTCAGTGTCAGATGTTAGTGCATGGGAAGGCATCAGCAAATCTTAAGTCGATATTTGAAGTGACTCTATAGATTTGCTTTACAGGAAGATTTTCATTTGCAAAAGGAATGTGATCAAAGAGGAAGGAGCAGTATTGGAAAGTACCAGCAACTGGGGAGCCATCTCTTCTCTTCCTGATCACCTGCAAACAAGTACTGACTACTGTGTGCCTCAAGAGAAGTTGCTAATAGCAAGGTGCAGAGCTTGTTTGATGCATTGGGAGAAAAAAGAGGTAAGTGAAGGATGCAGAGTATGTGAAAATGCAATAGAGATAGTAAGTCAGCAAGATAATTTTAACTGCAATGTGTTAAATGGTTTTGCAGGGAGAGAAAGCAGATTTGTTGAAACCAGAAAAAGGAAGCTTCAGTTGTGGGCCTATGAGACAATGGAAAGCTGAACCAGAGCTTTTATCTAAGAAAAAGGGGCTACATTTGTTAAGAAGTATGCAGGAAGAATTAATATGATTTGTGTCAAACAGGTTGCCTCTTCTCTTGCCAGCTGTGAGCATTAAGGAGAATGCTGCTTTTTTGTCATTCCCAGGTTACTCCTCTTACAAAATTACTGAACATTTCTGTTGCTGTCTTTATTTAGAAATTGTTACAATTAAGCTAATATTATTATTTCAGTTCTCTCTGTTTTGGTTCCCCTTGCTGTAGAAATCAGTTCCTCTGCTAGACTCTGCAAGCTTTCACAACTTCTGTCTCACTCGTTATTCCCAGTATAACCATTCTGTCAGCATAAAAGCTTCCCAGCTTGCACAGTATTTTTATGTAGTTCTGTCTTAGGCCATAGAAGCTGAAATCCTGTGAGAAATTTTTTGTGCAGGAACCTAAAACTTTAAGACTACCTAAACTGTGTTCCTCAATTGTTATCCTCTTGTTTATTTCACTACTGAAGGCAAAAGCTCACAAAACAGTTGGGCTTTTTTAATTAATCCTCATCTAGCTCCCAGTAATATTAATAGAAATATTTCCTATCATGTCAGCAAGCCTGATCTGAGTAAAGTTAAAGCCTTGGTAATACCAAGCTTACTTCAAGAATCCTAAAGATTGGCATAATATGAACAAAGACCGATATGCTTGTGAGCCATAATGAAAATTTTGGTAAGGGACACTCTTTTAAAAAATGAAATAAAAATAAAAAGCAGAATCACTTATGTTCCTACTGGTTGGATAGAAAAACTTTGGAACCATAAGAAATGGCTTAAACTCTCAACTATACAAGCCCTATTTTACTGTGCAGAAGAGATGTTTTCCAGTACAGCAGTGTACTGGAAGTGTAGTTTATACAATCTCTATTTAATTTTAATTGTGGTTGTGTTGGATTTATCCTTATTATATGTAAGCTACAATGAAAAAAAGAACCCCTCTTGTTTGAAAGCACAAGGATGGTGATAGGATGTGGCACATCAGAGGAACATGGTTATCCAGAGGAACTGTAAGTACCTGGAGTCACTTGCCTCGCCTGGAGGGCAACAGTGCTGAGAGGAGTCAGCATCTGAATTGTCCTCAGGAAGTAAGGTGTGGTGCCTTTGGCTTTTGTTTCGTTTAGCACTTTGTTTCTTTAACGAGATGAGAAGTCAACTTTGGGCAAAGAATTAACAAAAAGGAATATTTTAATTGTTTTTCCTTCTTAGACAGAAAGGAAACTCTCCAGCCTGTGCTGATGTTTTTGTTGGTAAAAAGAATAGCTATGGAAACCCAGTGACCACAGGGGAAAAGGGAGCAATCTGGGGAAGGTACCAGATATAGTACAAGACAGCCTTGCTTCTCCTTTTGTTACAAGGCCTGAGACCAAGGATCCAAATTACAATATTATGATACTATTCATAAAAATATTCAATAAGACTGACACATGGGGCTGTAGAAGTGATGGTAACACATAATGTGTGCCTTCAAGTTGTGGTCTGCATTTTCTCTTTTGTCTTCACGAGACAATTCAAGCCTGGGGAAGATGAATAAAGCTGAGGCTGTGATTCTGTAGTCACTTTGTACTGACAGAAGCACAGGTTGCTGCTAAAAAGACAGAATCACACATTTTGACAGTGTATTTGCTTGTATTTGCCCTTGTATTTGCTCAGAGTAACCAGGGAGTTGTGCCCTCAGTTAATTCAGGCTTACTTGCTGATAGAATACAGGGTGTTACTCTGGTTTGCAAGTAAAAAGAAGCAAAAGTCACAAAGGTCACATTCTATAAGTTACATAGATTCTATGATTCCATTATTTCTCTTTTAGGTTTAATTCTTTCAGAAGTACTAAGGTGTTTGAGGCAATCTTCCCTTACCTGATACATAATTTTTAAAATATAAATCTGATAGTGCATGTCAGCCATCATAACAGGAAAAAGGGGAGAGGAAGAATGATACTGACGTTCAAATAGTCATGGGAATATCTTGCTAAGGGGCACTATGCTCACTGTGCCCACAAGGAGAGCAGTTCATCTGTCCCCTGAGAGGGTGTGTTGGAGAACGCCGGGTGTCTGGACATGCTGGTGGCACCACCTGCCTCTGTCCCTGCTGGGCTGTGGCAGTAGGATCCAGCAGTGTGACAAGCTCCAGCCTTTCTTGTCTTCTTGGTACTGATGCTCTGTCCACAGGAAACTGGGGTGCAGAAGCTCAGCTCCATTTGCTGCTGAGGGTTCCCAAGATGCTGTCGTGTCACTGCACTGACTCAAAAGGTCACATCTTCATGGGCATGGTGGCACCAGCTCAAGCAGATGCACAGACTTCGGGAGAGGTACAGAAGTTAATTATTCTATAATTAATAGAAGAGAGGTACAAATCCAGAGAAACCAAGCCCAGACCATTCCAGATTACTTGAATGTATTCCCCTGCATGAGTTTTTCACTCATTTGTGGGGCATTCAGTTAATTTAAACCAAACTGAGCAAAATACTTGTTCTTCTGATCCTTGTCTGCACAGTTTCCTTTCTTTTTTGAAATGCAGACCCTTTCTTCAGTAAAGCCAGTTTCCTTCTTCCCTGCTAATCATCCATACACCCCACACCAGCACTTTCTTTTTTCTGTATAGTGTCCAGTCCTCTTAGACAGTATCACCTTAGCAGCTTCTTCAGGTAACTGCCTGAAGTGATACCTCCAGCTGCTGTGCTCTTTTGGGAACAGCCTCTCAACATGCAAAACGTTCAGTGTAAAGGACAGATGAAGGTGTACACACTATTGCTCACTACCCAAAGTGTACACAATCTGTGGTTATCTGGGGCTTGTTTTTGTAACCCCTCCTCCTGACATTCCATTTTATACGCCTGTATTTATGCATGTTAGGTACTATTCTTTTTTAACTGCCCGAGACACTTGTATAAGTGTGTAGAGGAAGAATCCAGCACTATCACTCATGGAAGCCTAGGCATTAAGTAGACTTCCGAAAAGAGTATGGGCAAAACAGAACTAAAGCAAACACAAGACTAGTTCTGAGTAAAAGGCTGAAAAAGTAAGAGCCTGAGGGGTGTTCAATTCTGCGAGGTGATACCTATCCTAACACAAAGCCTTCCTGGTGTTTCTCTTTTCCTGAGAGGAGGGATAGAGCTTGAAAGAGTGGAACAGTATCATTAGGCATAACACCATAAATGTATGCTAAACAGGCCACCACAAAGGAGTTTACATCACTGACTTCAAAGATTTCAAGTACAGTTCATAGGAGAATCGCAGGTGCTTAGGTGTTCCCTGTCTGTGGTGGCTGACTTGGTGAGGTTTCAAACAAAAGGGAGTGGATCAGCATTCTGTCTCTTCAGCTCTACTTCCCTGCATAAATTCATTGTGCTTTTTCCACGTAACAAATGAGAATAAAACAATTTTGTCCTCTTTTAAAATTTTCTTTTGTGGTGATGCCTGAAAAAGCACTGATAGCAGACCACGTGCCATGGAACCACCTACCTTACTGATCTCTGCTGGCTCCTGTTCTCACCATCTGTTGATTAATGTTTTATGAAACGTGTGAAGCAGAGATTATCTGTGTACAAAACCCAGCAGAATATGGCTTTGATCAGTGACCAGCTCTTATTATCAAACTCATTATTAATAATAATGTGGAGTTCCTTCAGCACAGTTTTTTTGTGGAATACTGTCCCCAAGGGGAGTTAGCATGTAATTTCCTCAGTGTCTAAAGAAGGCTGTTGCTCCACAGGTGCACAAGGAGCATTCCTCTTTTCTTTCTGACTACTTACTTTCATGAAACATGTTGAAAGATAACATATCACAGACTTTTCCAGCTTTGTCAAATTGAATTGTCGACCAGAGGCTCAGAATGACTGAGAAATACCAGAACAATAACTTAGGTTTTACCTTCAGATCCACTAAGCTAAAGAAAAGGCTGCTTTATTTCCAGTTAAGGAAAAACTAAGCTAGGATGATAGCATAGCAAGCAGTGGGCAGAGCTAGTGCAAAACAGGCCACAGAAAAAAAGTAAGGCTGCCTTACTAGCTGTAGCTTTTATACTGTACTGATGTGTGGGACTCAATTGTTTGGTTTTGGTTTGGCTTTTTTGTGCTGTTGGGGTTTTGGTTTTTTTTGGGGGGGGGGGTTGTGGGTTTTTTTTTTTTTAGTTCTGTGAGCATGACTGTTTGGAAATTTTTTTAGTCCTGTGATGTAGGCACTTCTTCATCCTTCCTCCACAGTGTAATGCATTGCTAAAAATGCATTCTTCAACTAACAGAGTGCAACATAGAAAACTGAACATGCAAATATGAATCCTATTCTTCTGTAATTGTGAATTCAAGTCATTTTTCCTTCGCTTCTTCATGTTAAGTCAGATCCATGTTTCTGGAATTCTTGTGCTTCATATGAAATCTTAAAGTGTCTCTGGCCAAATCACAGTCCTCATGAAAACCTGCTTCAGTGCATACCAAGTCACTGGCTTCATACTGAGCTCTCTTGGAAAAAAAACCTAGAGGAAGTATAATAGGATCTCGTTATCTCCACTTTTTTCCAAGATTCTCAGAAATTGTTCTATTAGAAGACAATAATTTCAGCAATTTAAAGCCTGGGTTTAGAGGTTGTTGAAGGATCTGCTTTGCTTTCTAAGATGTGCTTCATGTTCCTCATGCATAAATGGGAGAGAAAAGCCACGGTCTGAGTCTGCGACGCTGATCGAGCAGATGCTGGGGAGACAGGCCAATATTTTGTAGTTTCTGCCTGGTTAACCAGCAATGGGATAACCAGTCAAGTAAATAAGTGATAATAGTATTTTGTTGTCTTTGTTAGATAGATTTGGATATTGTAGGGATTAAATAGGAAACATCTGAGCATAATCTTTCCTTAAGCGCACAGCAGCCACTGATATTCACATTCTGTGCCCTGGGTGAGAGAAGATTTCCCGTTTGTCATTATCTCTGCACCACTTCTGTTGACAGAGCAGCTGCAGCTCTTGTCCCTCTACAGCAATTGCCGTGTGTGCAGCAACAGCAGCCAGCAGCACTGTAACAGACATAAGTCCAAAATGATACTGCAATTTAATTACCTATAAAACATAGTCTAGAAAAGAGAGGGAAAGAATTCACTGTTGCTTTTCTTAAATAGATCAAATTTCAGTAATAATCCTCAAAGTTCCTTTACCTTTGATTTAAAGAATGCAGGAAAAGCCTGGATAGTCACTAAGTCAGCTGTCCACTGGTAGGAGGAACTTGGTACTGCAGCAGAGATTCAATGTCTCAAGCTATTAGAATGAATTTAAAAGTCTCAAGCTATTAGAATATTCCATTATGAAAACAGAATGGTTGCCTCACGATTGTTAACTTGACTCTTCTCACATGTCACAGACATACAGAAATTAATTTGGAGGACAGAAATTTAGAATTAGTTCTTTTACAACATTCTCTACTGAGTAGGTGGGAAAAAAGAGCACTGACCCTTTGAAGATCCTAAAATTTGTTTTTGGTGGTTTATATTGCATCCTGATGCCTGACTTTGCTTCCCACGCCCCTTGAGGAGGAAAAAAAAAAAAAAAAAAAGAGGCATCAGGATTTCTTGTCTTCCTTAAGAGGTGCAAGCCTGTAGGAGCTATAAAGGGCTTAAAAATCTCTACTTAAAATCTCACCCAAAATTCTTTCAGTTATCTGGGTTAAGGGCTCTGTACCACTGCCTGTATTTTCCCTTAGCAACCTATTCCAGGTTGGTTTCCATTTCAAAAGAACCTCTTCCATTTGAAAGTGCCACTTCGTTTGTTCCTTTCTAAATATTTTTTGGAGGTCATATTTTAAAATTATGTAGGCAAACCTCCACAAAAAAAAAAAAAAGGCAGATCCTCTCAGGAATCAAAGTAATAAAAATGGTATTCTCTGCTACCTGGTATCTGGGCATATTTCTATTGAACATAAGGGCAAGGAAGCAATACAGTCCCAAGTACCTAGGAAGTTCTGTTGAGAAGAATGGCAGACTTGAAGAATACAGAACCCACTTGATGACTGTGTTTTCAGCTGTAGTCTTCAGCACAGAATTCTCTTGCTGCCTATCATCTTTACAAGGTCTGCTGTAGGTAGTTATAGTATGTGTGTATTTATCCATATAAATTAGTAAGGTATTGGGCTAAGCAGTAATTGGTACATGATGACTTGTCAATAGCGAATACTGAGATTCAGTAAATTAGCATCTAAGAGGGTATTTCCACTCCTTTGGGAGCCATCTTCATTACCAGATAGAGGGCCTTTTGTAAAGAGGAATAGAAACCACCCAGGTTAGGCTTTTCTTCTGAATTGCTTCTCAGAGAGTCCTTTTCTCCCTACAGAGAGCCCAGCCTCCTGATTTTGACATCACGATTAAGTATCAAAAATTGGAATATACCATGATAAACATCTGTATAAACAGATGCTCATGTGTGTAAGGCTGTTCATGTTTAAACTAATTCTGAAAATAAAGTCTTCTGAAGCAGATATTGTTTTTTGTAAAGCTTATTTCACAGTTCACTTCACCTGAAAACACCTTAATTCTCACCTTCTGTGTGGTTTTTATTCAGAGAAGACTGTTACAGAACTTGGCTCTAATTAAATGGCAGAACTTAGCATGGTCTGCTCACAGACTTAAGTACACATCCAGGCACATAGAATCATAGAACAGTTTGCATTGGAAGAGACCTTAAAGATCATCTAGTTCCAATCCCCCTGCATGGGCAGGGACACTGCCCAATTGTCCTGGTTTGAGCCAGGATGAAGCCAATTTTCCTTTTTACTGATTTTTTTTCCTTCAGTGAGCTTTCTTTTAACTAGCAACAGTGTGTTCTTCTAAAGCTGATAAGACAGTGGAATGTTTTTCTAACTGCTGGGTCTTCAAGGTCTCACCTTCACTCTGCCGGCTCAGACACTGCGGGGAGATCTATGACCCCCCCGTAGGAGGTTGAATTAGACAGACAGCAAAACTGGCCAGAGATATTCCATTCCATTTATCTATGTAAGCTCAGAGGAAGGTCAGAGATCACAGAAGGCAAATTCCTTCCTGCTTCTTCTTCCCTTCTCTTCCGTCCATGGCCGGTGTCTGGGAAGGACTCCATCTGTCCATCCAGCACTGTTGACCCTTAGGCTCGAGCTCTCCTGACCCTCATCACTCTCTGCTTTCTCCAGCAGCAGCTCCGGGATTTCTCAGAACTGTTCCAGCTCAGGGGAGTGTGGTGGGAGTTGCTGGGGGTGGGGGGAGACGAGAGGCTCTTGCACATACCTGAACATATCTGCATATAATTGTATATATTTTCTTTTATCATTAGTGTTTAATTAAAGCTGTGTAGTTTAGTTTTCAATCCAAGCAAGTCTCTCTCTTTTTCTCTCTCTCCTTCCCTACCTGGGCAGGAGGGGGAGGGGATCGAGAGCATTGTTGTCAGACCTGAGTCAAACGGTGACACCACCAGATCAGGGCCCAATTTATATCAAGCTACAGAATGTGGATTTCTGATGCAGGATTTTTGGCAAGTTTATGATTTGGGTACAAATTTGCCAATACTTTTAATCTAAAATAAGTTGATTTACATTTGTAACTTCTCAAAGGATTTAGTAAACATCTTTTTCATGAAATGTGGAGATACTAGACTGTTATTTTTTCACTGCATTGATTTATTTCTTTCTTAAAAACACACATGCCATTTCTTTTTTCTCCTATCAGAATTTTGTTTGGAAGAAAGAATCTCCACTTGCCTGCCACTGAATTGTCATGGAGCTCGTTAGCTCTGATGAGATGAGCAGTGGTGTGGAATAATTAAACTTGCTTCCTGCTGCCAAGTGGTAAACCTTTCCACCCCATTCCTTTTGATTTGACCTTTGGCTAAACACATTTCTCTTTGCTACATGGATGGTATTTCATCCCCTGGATGCAGCATGTTGCTCTATCCTGGATAAAGCCGTGATTTCTACAGCACTGTTTTCAAATTTGTGTTCGCAAGCAAGAAAATGTGATCTTTTTTATTGCTGAATGAAGAAAAAATTTTGTCTGTGCAAGTCCTCATTAGATTGCAATAAAATATTATTCTTCTGCCTAGGTGAATCAGTTTCCATAATGGAATTTCATTATTAATACTTTTAAATGAAGTTGTGTTACTTTGCTTATATCGTGTTTAATCATATAATATATGATTATATATACCATATATAATGTTTAATCATATAAGAATCTAAACCAGAGCTTTCTTGTGTAACCCACCATGTAAATACAGCTCTTTACATGAGCTCAGGAATTAATGAATACTTAAATGAAGAGGAATAATTCTTCTATGGTAAGTTTTTCCCTTGTTACCAGCAAAAAAGCATCTGATATCTTTAAAAAAAAAAAAGGCAGAAAATCAATGTGAAAAATAAAGACTGCCCGTCAAAGTGGAACATAGTTTAGTTACAGTATGACATAAGTTTGATTTAGTGGTATCCAGTCATTGTCTGTGGGCACAGGAGTTTTTCCTTCTTTTATTTCTAGGTCATTTGAATGTTTATTAATATAGGCACCCTGTAGACCTAAATGTGTGAGAAACATTGCATGGGAACCCACAGCACACTCTTACTCACACCGTCCTCATAATCTTGTCCAGCTGGGTTTGATCAGAAAGAAAAACAAGGAGAATGTCATTCCCAGCCTGCTAGAGGCCAGTCTCTGAGGACTTCTGGTTCTTTTTCTCTGCTCTGTTTTTCCAGTTAGTTTTTTATTAGCAAAAACAGTCTTATATTAACAGGGCTATCTCTGCACCCTTTAGAAAGAAAATAATTTCCCTTCTTTGATTTCTCACTCTGACCCTATTTTCTTGTTCTTGTTTTTCAGTGGAGAAAGTTGCCTGCCAGGGATAACAGAGAAGAGCATGAGGGCTTAAGTCATTCTGTAGCAGAGAAAGGAAGATTAAACAAGGTTCTCCCTGATCCTGAGGGCACCAGCTCACCCAGCACTGATGGGAACATCACACAGCTAGTGATTCTCCAGCCCCCACCAAAAAAAGACTTGTCAGCTCCTCAGTTTGAGAAAGAAAGATACTGGCCCCTTTCCCCTGTGCAGAATGGACGGTCCCTAAAGATCCCTATGGAGAATCCTACCTCTCCACGCCAGTTTTGCCTTCTGATTCCCACAGGCATTTTTCCAGGGACCATGGGGTACCACGTGGACCCTGCTCAGAGCTACTAGCTTCAGCCCAGTTTGCCTCCCCATACGTGTCCTGTCTGGGCTCTACTTCCAGTATCAGTGCCAAGAGTGCACCTGCCAGCCAAGGGTCACCTCCCTGCCAGGTGGGAGTGTGATGGCTGCAGAAATTAGTGCCTCAGGCTGGTCCCTTCACTCTTACCCAGCATGGCCCAAATAGACCCTTGGGGACATCTGTGGTGTCAAGCTGTGGAAGCACATCTAGTATCAGTGTGTTATGAAGACCGGGTGAGCTGCTCTGCACCTGACCACTGCTGTTCAAGAAGATCTGATTCAAGTTGGGAACAGTAAAATCCATTAGCAGCAGTAGCACCACTTTTTCTTTGCCTTTCTGTCCTGGTGTCTTCACTGAGTGTCATGCAGCTGAAAATTTACACAGTTGACTGAGTCTAGCTTTTACCTACTGTGATATTGCTGTTAGATGATGATGGTAAGTACCTACCTTGGAAATACCTAGAGAAAGACTATGCCCACCTCTGGCTTCAGCGTAGATTTGAGAATACACAAGAAAACAATCAAGGATGGAGTTGTAAAAGTTCTACCGCAATGAAATATTGTTTCATCTTCTCAAGCTTATTTAATGAGAGGCTGGACTTTTTTTCCAGAAAGAAGTTTTCATTTTGCTTAAAGGAAGTCTTAAATAAGCTCAATATTTCAACTTGAAATAATCCTTAAGGCTTCTGTGCATGTTTTCCTATAGAACTGCATGGCCTTTGTAATTTTTCTAGGTAATAAGTCAAAGCAAGAGTCAGTGAGAATATGTTATGGTTGCTGCTGTAACAGTGCTCACAAAGGCAAAAAGGCAACTTGAAAAACAAGATGTGTTAGGATGTTTCATTACTTGATTGACATAGAGATTTTCTTGTAATTAAATGATTTGAGCTAGCATGCTACTTTACTGCTTACAAAATAAATCCCAATTGACTTCCAAAGCACTATTGGCATGAGGCAGTGTTATTATTCCGATGTTCTTGGCTCATTTGTGATTTTTGCACCATTAGGGAATTTATATGTAACATTCTTTTATTGATCTTGACCTTCCAGAAACAACATGGGAAGAAGACAAATGACAAATACACTATGTTCCAGATATCAAAGATGATCCCTTAAAATTGGAGCCAACGGCTGCTTTTCAATGAACAGCAGGACAGAGATAAGCAGAAAAGCAGAATTTTGAAGAATTTTAATGAAGCTCATGTTGCCCCAAATGCTGCTTTTTGTAGTTTTTCTCTAGTATTTATGCCACTGAGTATTTTGGTATTGGGGTTTCTAAATCATTAAAACATAAAAGAAAACAGCAAATGCTGCTAACTATGGAGAGATTTGTGAAATAATGAGTCAGGATGGACTGCAAGAGCCTTTTAACTAAAAAAAAGCATAGATGTTTGAACATCCACCAATGACGCAGGCAAGCTATGGGCAATGCAAAGAGGACATGCTGCCCCACTGACCTGTTTGGGCTGCTGCTGAACTTCAGGACTCACTCATTGAAATATCTGAGCTGGATCTTCAAAACATTCAGCTCTGGGTGAAATCCCAGTGTGTTTTCTCTCCGTTTCTGACTTTCATGGGTATAGTGATGAGAAAAATGCATTACTGAACCTAGAGGAAAGAAGAAAAGCACCATATGAACCCAAATTTTCAGAATTTATCAAACTAGATTTAATGTTGAAGACTGAAGGTTGCATTTTTAAAGTGGTATCTAAACACCATAAAAGCACCAAAATGCAAGAATAACATTAAAAGATTGCAAGGAGAGTAAAGTTCAGGTGAAGCAATATCACTAAGACAGTTCCTCTCTCATGGAAATTCTCGTACAATTTTGGGAGACTGCTGACGTGAGCAGCTGAAAAGGTATTTAGCCAGTTTCTATCTGATACATTCTTTCTGTCAGGACAAATTTTATCATTTGTTATTTCTAAGTATTGACAATACTGAACAGTATATAAGGAGCTGGCACAACTCATAACTGTGTAAGCTTAAAAATTAAGTGGAAAATCCAACCGCCAGCAATGTATGTGTGACATGGACTTGAAGGAACTTTTTTGTATACAAAGCTCCTCACTTTCTAAAAATATGTTCCAAAGACTATTGAAAGCTGTAAATTTGAAATCAAACCTGACTCTCAGGCATAGAACTGAGGTACAGCTAACTAGCTAGTGGTATACTAGCACAAGATGCTAAACAAACCTGGTAAATAGGACAGTGATGAATAATAGAACTGTGAGGAAAGTTAGGGATAAAATGTCCAACTTGTTAGCCACACTCTCCCCTCCAGAAAACAAACACAAACCAACAAAAACAACAAATAAACATTAATTGGAGTCCTGCTACAGCTAGCTATTGATCACAAATGGATTACAGAGGTTCTTTTTGTTGTGCTTTGGGTGGTTTTTCTACTTAAAATCACTGTAAATTGAAGATCAGTGAGCCTTACTTCAATATAAAAGAAGTTAGATAAAACAATAATTAAATTTAGTTTTAAATAATCTAATCTTGTGTTAGAGTGGCTTTTTAATGGAAAATAAAAGGGAGCTCAAAAAATCAGGAGTTAAAAATGTAGGAGAAAATCATCTTATGAGGAACACAAAGCACATGATTGACCTTTGCAAGTCAGTATTCAAAAAGATATAGATTACCTTAATTTACTAAACACTTAAAAGGGATATACACTATGATGGTTCAGAGTTAAGCCCAATGTCTCACAAGTGGAACAAACCAAATCAACTTTTATTGTATTTACCTGTCATTTCTTCATTGCCCATAAGGTCATCAAGCTCTTGGGGTTTTTCTCCAGTACTAACTTATGCCAGGAGCAGATTGCTGGGGCTGATTCTGGCTGGTAAATCAAGTTACAGTTCTGCTGTGAAAGTAACTGCAAGGTGAGGTAGATACGGTGCAGAAACAGAAAATATCAGAAAAGTAACCATAAATATTTCCCCTTTTGTGAAAATGGTTACAGCACCAGCATGGCTTTTAGGAAACCTCTGTACCCCTGCTGTTCTCCTAAAATTCCCCAGTTCAGCCACTGGAAAGAGGACTCATCCCAAGTGACCCATTAACAAGGAGAGAAACCGGGAATTGTATACAGAATAAAGTAGGATCCCACAAGCCCTTTTATATTTTCTGTGCTTTGTGCAGGATTCACATCAAAGGGAGCTGTGCTTTAAAGATATATTTCTTTTTTTCCATAAAACCTTCTTTGTGAGAATGTTAATAATCTTCCCAGAGCAAGGAAATGGGTTTTTTCAAGCTTTGGCCCATGATCTATTTTTCCCAGCTCCATTCCAATAATGTTCGTCTTCTGAAGTCCCCAAGTGCACAGACAAGATCGATTGTAGTAAACCCTAACAGCAGACTCTCATTTCACTGGAGTCACAAGCAATTTGTTTTTATCCATATATCTAGCACCAAAAGGCTCTGATATGGTAATTTTTACCTCCTTTTCTTCTCCTTCCTTTGTATTCATCTCAGTGTACTTCAAGCAAGAGACACAGGGCTGTGTAAACGCATTCATACTGGAGAGCTGACAAGCATATGCTGCACCCACCAGAGAAAACTGGAGGCTGGGCCTGGCTTAGGATCTATCCAGGCTGGTCGATTTTGTCAGGAACAGCAGCTGAGAATAGAATTGGTTTAGAGAGGACCAGTCAGGATGCTCTTGGCAGGTTTGCCGGATTGAGTTTGCTCTTACCACAGTTTTTCATTGCCTTCCTGCCTTATAAAAGGCACCCATAGCTATCATGGACCCCTTGTATTTAGCTGAATAACCACAGCTTCTAGTTTGTAATGTGGTTTCTTTCATAGCTTTTGATTTTCTTGTCAACTCAGGATTGATATTTTTGTCATACTTCCACGTACTGTCTTCCAGGGGCTCATACCCATTCATTTTTTCAGAAGCTGCTGAGCCAAATTAAAATTCTAACAGATCTTTGATTCCCTGGTATCTAAGTTGCTCTTGAAATCTTTAAGCTGTAACTTTTTCCAAGAAAAAAATGCAAAGTTTTAATGTGTGATTTTTACAAAAAAAAAAAAAAATTGTATTGAAGTAGCAAATTTTGACATTCGTCCTGCTCGAAGCAGGATTAAACCACAAATGGGCATAAGATCTGTGTGAGCATTGCAATCGGAACAGGCAACTCTTTGTAATTCAGTCAGCACTATGGTGCAGACAATTTCATCTCAAGTAAGAAGGGGCATATTGAAGAAAGTAGTTTAATTTTCTAATACCTCATGTAATACAGAAGCAGCCCTGGAATGTACTTCTGAGGCTGCATAATCTGGGAATTAGCTACAGAGACAATGGCAGTAAAGTTTCTTTAATTCAAAAAGCCGAGTGCTCAAACCACACAAAAACTGCTAAGAAAGTGCTACAAAAAATGAAGTGAACAAGCTGCTGGCCATGTAATTATTCTCCCAGCAGGCTCATCAAACAATTCCCAGCATGCCCTCCTGCCTCTTTTGGGGATATTTTTACTAAATCTAAGGAAATGATTACTGCAGCCACCTCCTTTTACAGTCACTTGCGATACAAATTGGATGCAGTTTTAAGTCCTTGAAGGAATTCATGTTTCTCATCTGCAGTATTTGATTGTCAGATGCAAACCACCTGGAAGACATACAAACCTTTTGAAGGCAATTGGGAATTTTTTTTTGTTTTTTTTTTTTTCTAGAATGTGAAATCCTCAAGGAGGAAGCCTGTTGAAATATGCACTTTTGATATGTTTCTTTTTAAGAGGAAAGGGATTTTTTATATATATACTTTTAGGTTATTTTAGGAATAAGTATCAATTATTTTGGAAACTTCTCAAGCAAATCACTCAGTTTACTCTTCCTTAGTTTAGGCATCATCTTTGTCCTCATTAGGATTAAGCAAGTTGAGCAAAACTAACTTCAGAAGCTGCTTTAAAGCACTTGTCCATTCATTACATCTTTTAATCCTAGTCATAAATGTTTATTGTTTTAAAAATTTGCTTCCAAAACAGAAACTAGAACTCAAAGCCTAATTACCATTGTTCTTTAACATGAAAATGATTCTCAGCTTGAACACACCTTGGTGAGACTTCAGCTGCTAGTATAAATGTTCCTTTCAACTTCTCTGTGACAAACCCAAAAAGTAACCTGGAGCCAGAGCTTCATGGTTACCTCTTTCACACCCATTGGCCTGGCCTCACAGCACAGTTTGGATAACTACAGACAGGTTTTATGTCTGAGTAATGTATAACAATGGCAGATTTTAGCAACGTTAAGTTTTAACTCTAGAAAAAGCTGTAACATCTCCCAGAAGAGTAACAGGATGATAGAGTTGCAAGGTAAGGTGTGATTTCTCAGCATCTGTACACTATCAGACAAAAGCATAAAGCAGTCTTCTGACTCCTTTAGGTCATGAAAAGTAGGGGGGGGGAATCAGTTGCACTCCTTAATGTACAGAAGGCTGTAAGTCTCCTGTACTATTCAGCAGTACAAGTTCACACAGCTCTCAGTCAGATTTTCTGTATTTGAATGAGGAGCATCTCTGAAATCTGCTAAGACATGAGCTTCGGAGCAGCTCACTTGCACTGCCTCAAATCCAAGGCTATGTCCTTAGCTGTTAGTGGGAGAGGAGGGGGCACCAGAATATCTGAGCAAGACCATGGTGTTCAAGATGGAATATTTACCTGTTGTCACAAGGAAGCTGCAAGGCATCGATGAGACTTCAGGGTAGAACCAGCAGGAAATCCCAATTCGGTTTCCAGTGTTACAGCAAGAGGCTTTATCCCTAATGTGTTATGAACCTGTTCACCACTGGAGATTTTTGCTAATGTTGGATAGGCATCAAAAGGCATTTATCCCATTCCCTCTACAATAACTTCTTTGGGGGAGAGAAATTATTAATCTATCACTGCTTCAGATTGTTTCACAAATTTATCTCCTTTAAGTTGAGAAAGGACCATTAGCCTCTCTCTCTGTCTGGGCTGTGCTTCATAGTAGTCATAGCATCTCATTATCAGTGCAGCAAGGCATACAACTTGCAAGTTAGAAATAAGGACAAAATAAGTTGCCCAGAATTAAAGCTCTGGGGTGTTCCTCCTGGTGCATCCCCAGAGGGCAGCAGGAGCATGTTTGGTGATGGCCTATCCAGCACTGGCACAATGAGTCCATTCCTCTTCCACTCCAGGCAAGAGACCCTGGCTGCACCAATCTGGGTAGTCCTGGGCCTCTGTAGATCACTGAATCCTCATAGAGAAGATCATTTTAGGTTTTAGGTTTGTTCTTTGTGGGTTTTTTTTCTTTTTTTCTTTTTGCCTTGACTCTACATGGTTGACAAGCTCAATAGAGCTGAAAAATCCAACTTGCCTTTGGAGAAAGTTGTTTTCACTACTGCTGATTCAAAATGTTAGACTTCTTCAGAACATGACATTTGCACATCTAAATGGATAGATCAGTTTCAGTCTGTGAGTTAAACAGTCTGCTCTCATCTGTCCTTGGGTTTATGGAAGTGTATATTCTAGGAACAAGCTTCCCTTTTTTAAGGTCCTTACCCACAAACTTCATCTCCAGAATCAATACTGTGTTGACACAGTTTACCATGGTTTCTACAGTCTTTAAGGTACTATGTTGGATAATAGATAATTTGCTCCAGATTTCATTGGAAGATCAGCTTAACAACAGGGTCATACAGAGTATTCCTCCTTTACTTCAAGAAGTGCAAATTTATATACTAACATTCAAATAGAAATACGATCCATGGCCTTTTCAATGCTAAACTCCATGTGAGATAGCTACCAATTTCCTACATCTTCCAGAAAGATTACTATCTTCTTCAGTCCTCAAGAGATCTGTTTCTCCTTTGTCTGGCTTGCCCCACCACCTTTTCCTGGTCAAATTTGCTATGCAAGTGTTGCTTCCGTCTCCACTGTCCCTCCCATGCTGGATGTCAGAGTGCCAGCCCTGAGACCAGATTAACTGGTGTGTATGGCTGCAGCTCTTCCCAGAGAAGAACTCCTCTGCTGCTTGCAGGAGCACAGGTCCTGCAGGACCTAGCTGCATGCTGTGGTCATAGCTAGCACAACTGTGCCACAGTCCCAGGCTTTTAACTGCTCCCCCCAAAAAAGAGGACATTTTACTGTTCCCACTGAATTCAGTGGAGTCAGGATTTGTCAGCTACTCTTCTTGCTCAGACCCCAGAAACTTGTGTCTCTAGATAGAGACATCAAGGGTTTAGGCTGAACAGTTTCTTCAGTCAGGATAGCCAGGAGCACAGGCTACAGTGGTGATGAAGGGTGCAAGAATATAAGTCCTTACTGCCTTCCTCACACTTACAGGGGCCCAGCCCTGCTCCACCTCTGCCTGCAGCTGAAGGCAAAGCCAATCCCTCCACCTTTCCAGCTTACAGTTGTTCCCCTCAGGCCCCAAAAGTACTGACCCACTGTTTTATCTGAAAACTTCTAGTTTAAGATGTGGACTGAGAAAAAAAGAGCATTCCTTTTCTTTGGGACATGTGTTTCCCCCTGCACATCCCATTACAGCCTGGTCTGTTTAAACATCAAAAGTGCTTGAGTAAATATATACAATGAGGCTAAGTGATTAGAATAATCTAATGCAAATTTCAAAGACTCTGAGCAGATCTGAGAAGCCAACACTGTCATAACTTTTATTTCCACAGCCTGAATGGAAATAATATAGCTAAAATACAGGTTGTACTTCAAAGAAAAGCACTGTTGAAATTCTAATAAGAGGATCAGCTCAAAGGTGGGGAGAGAAACACAGCCTTAAGAATGTAGTAAGGTCTCTACCAACAACAAGGCACTCTTATCCATTACCTTGTACCATATAACTGTTTCCACACATCCGCATTCATCCCCCTAGCCTGACCTCGCTCCCTGGCATGGCTGTGGCCAGTGCGGGGGCAGGAGGAAGCTGAAGGTGGCCCTGGCAGTGAAGCTCTCCTCAGGCAGGGCCCACCTGCAAGCCACCACTTTCCCAGAGGCTGAGAGAGTTGGGGTTGTTTAGCCTGGAGAAGAAAAGGCTCTGGGGAGACCTTATAGCAGCCTTCCAGTACCTGAAGGGGCTGCAGAAAAGCTGGGGAGGGGCTGTTAACGAGGGCGCGTAGGGATAGGATGAGGGGTAATGATTTCAAGCTGAAAGAGGGGAGATTTAGATTAGAAATTAGGAATAAATTATTTCCTGTGAGGGTGGTGAGACACTGGCACAAGTTGCCCAGAGAAGTTGTGGATGCCCCAACCCTGGAAGTGTTCAAGGCCAGGTTGGATGGGTCTCTGAGCAACCTGGTCTAGTGGGAGGTGTCCCTGCCCATGCAGGGGGGTTGGAACAAGAGGATCTTTAAGGTCCCTTAAAACCCATACCATTCTATGGTTTTGTGATCTGATAGCTATGGTTCTGCAAGTGTTTGTGCTCTGAGCATCTGTCCTGTCTCCCTCACAGCACTGATGGGGCAGTGTGTGTCACCTCTGAAGGGGATGCTGAAGAAGGGAGTTAAGGTGTAGGGACACTGTGTCTCCTGTTTGATGGGGACATGAGGGAGCCTGGTTAAAATACCCACTTCCGATGCAAACGTCAATGAGGCTGCATGGCTTTCCCTGCCAGCAGTGAGCAGCAAGTTGAAAAAAAATCTCCTGGGCTTCAGAGCTTCCAGGGTGGAAGCAGCTGCCTTCCTGTGAGGGAAGTGTGGTGCAGATCAGATGGCCTGTCTGGCCCCTGAGCTGGGGCTGGGTCTCCCACCTCCTTTGCCTCCATGTTACCCACTCAGATTCAGGGCATCTCCACAGCCCACAGTTCTTATTTCCCCCATTGTCTTCAGTGTCACTCAAAAATGCAGTGGGCACCTCGTCAAGAAGCTACTGGAGAGAGGTGGCACACAAAGACTGGGAGTGTGTCCTTTTTTTTTTTAATTCTGAGGACAGGCATTTTCATGAAAATAAAAATACATTTTCAAATCAATAATAGGTGAACAGTTCAGAAATAAAAGCCTTTCTCTCAGAAATACAAATCATCTGGATGGCTCTGACATCTTCAGGGCTCTAAAGAAGAGTGCTCTAAAGCACTGTCTTTTTTTGCTGTCTGCAAAGCAGTCGTAGCTTGACCTGTGAAGGACAATTACATTTCAAGTGACCTGAGGAAGCAATAAAAATGCAAAAAAAAAAAAAAAAAAAAGGAAATAAATGTTTATTTGAACACTCATGGTACTATTTTTATTTGCATCATAGAGATCATTGACCAGGTCTGTATGATTGTTCCACACCACAGAAATTGCAGTGTTCCACAGTAGCAAATTCTCAGAGTTTAAGGTCAATGTCGACTCATAAAACAGCGACAAGTACAATTTAACATTTGCAATTGTGGCCAAAACAAGAAAAAAAGATACTTTGTACTTCATCTGGAATTCTACTCACTCTGCACAGTGTTAATAAAATACAGATGCAACTCAAGCCAGAGGTAATTGAAAGTCATTAAGATCAGAAGCTGTTCGGTGGCCTGTATGAATTGTATTTTGTTGGTCTTAGCCCAGTGCCCATTAGACAGACATTTACATTACAGCCAGAGCCTTTGTGTCATTGGCAAGCACCAAGGGCTATAACCCCTTTTCTCACTGAATTCCCATTTTGGAAGTAGAGCTAATCACATTTGGACACCATGGGATCCCTCTTCCCCAGCACTGCTTGTGCTCATAGCATTTGTGGTCTCTCAGGGCAGACAGTCCATCTGTAGGGCTGTGGAATACATAATAAAATGCAAATATTCATGGGCCACCGAGGAAGCCATGACTCATGTAAGTGCAGCAAGCAAAGACTATCAGATTGTCTGTTTTACTCAGAGAGAAGTGGTACCTCTTCACCACCTGCCCATCCAGAATCAGCCCCATGTGCTGACTGCTGCCAGAGGCTTTGCTGCAGACCAAAGACACAGTGTGCCTGCAAAGCAGCTCTCTGCATGCACAGCATCCAGCACAGTCGAGGGTTTGCTACCTAGTAGAAATCTAATCAATTAGAAGAAAAATATTTGTAAGCACACCCCTCTTGTCTGCCATGCACCTTCTCCCTAACCTGCCCGTGATTTTTCTCCCCGGGAGGCTGCTAAATTCAGAGCTTAATACTGAGTCAGTATCTCCTATACCACTTTCTCTGGTTTGTCTTTCTCTCTATAAACTAGAATTTACTTGCATTTGGCATGAGAGAAACAGCAGTTTCCAGTCCATGTTCTGCAGGATCACCCTTTCTGGGAAACACAGTCACTTGCTGCCAGCAGAGTGTGCCTTAGCCCTCCACTCAGTCCAGATTTCAAGCCTCATTGGATCCTTATGCTTCAAATGATCGGGGGGTGATTTTTCTCCTGGTTTCTGGATGGGTATGACTTGTGGCTATGTCGACTATGCAATGATGGCCATGTGCTCTTGGGTACCAGCAGAAGCATGTAGAAAAGATTATGAGCTTCAGAGAAATGTGTTTGATGCTGGGGCAGCTGCCACTCTATCAGTGCGGGGCTGGTGAGCTTTGAGTTTTCCTGTTAAGACTCCCTATTCTTCTGTCACATGACATTTCGTGCTCACATTTGTCATGCACCACACAGGTTGGAAATCATATCCTGAGCCATTAAATCCCTCAGTTCTATCTCAAATAATATGCTTTGTAGCAAAATTTCCTGAAGGCATTTCCATGGAAATACAAGTAGATTTGTTTTTTAAGGCTGCAAGGATCTGGAAATATGTATTTGTTCACTGAGATGCTTTAAAAAGAATACAAGGCTTAGCAAGTGAAAATAAAATAGGTCTGATTTATACAGCAACACAATAAAAAGGCTGTGCAGGAAAAATGCTAGCAATAATTTTAAATATATTTATGCACATTAACTCTAAGTGATTATAAAGTCCCTAACATCTAGGTTTTCACTGGGTTTGTAATGCTTCAAAGGAATATAGCTGCAAATAGACAAGTACACATTTAATTTCTCTCATTTCAGTAACAGCAAATGCACCTTTTTGCTTTCAGAAGCTGCCTCTTCTGTCAGTTGTACTTACATTTTTGTCTGCTTTTATGCTGATGAAATTCCCCTGATGTCAGCTGTTGCAAACCTTCCTGCTTGATAAATGTGTGAGCAAGAAGAGAATCAGGGTCATACTAAACAAATGGCAGTCATCAAGGAATTAGTGGGGGTCTTAGCCTGCTTAGAGGAAAAGTAGGTGGAAGGGTCTTTGTATAACTCTTCCTCGATGCTTAAAGGTAATATGTGGGTGACGTTAGCTAAATAAAAGCACTTTCTTTGCCTTCTTTTTTCCTCGTGTGCTCTCAGAAGAACAGGTATTGAAAAGTCTAAAGCCACTGACATTTTGGCATCGGGAATAATGAGAATATAAGCCAGAAATTAATGGAAGTGCTCCCCTAAGTATATGATCCGTTCAGTTGTTTTGCAACACTGAGAAATGAAGTGGAGGGTATTTTGTTAAAGTCAATATCCCATAGGGATGAAAGCAAGATTAAGATCTTTTATTGCATCAGTTCAAGTGCTGCCAGTAAGCATGTGGGTATAAATCCAGAATGCCTCCAGTCTGGTTAGAGGAACTGCCCTGATTTCACACCGGTGCAGTTGAGAGACCTCATTGCTCTCTACAGCTACCTGACAAGAAGTTGTAATGAGGGAGGCATTGGCCTGTTCTCCCAAGTGAATAGTGATAGGACTAGAGGAAATGCCCGAAGTTGTGCCAGGGAAGGTTTAGACTTGATATGCTAATGTCTTTACTGAAAAAGTAGTCAGGCACTGGAACGGGCTGCCCTGTTGGAGTGGTGGTGCCACCATCCCTGGAGGTATTCAAAAAACATGTAGAAGTGGCACTTCAGGACATGCTCTAGTGGGCATGGTGGGTGTTACTGTGCTGTTGTTTGTTTGGTGGTGTGGTGTGGGGGGGTTTTTTGTTTGTTTGTTTTCTCTTGGATGGACAGATGGACTCTGTGATGAAGATGAGGGGCAATGGATGCAAGCTAGAGCACAGGAATTTCCACCTCAACATGAGGAAGAACTTCTCTACTGTAAGGGTTACAGAGCACTGGAACAGGCTCCCCAGAGAGGTTGTGGAGTCTCCTTCCTTGGAGACCTTCAAGACCCATCTGGATGTGTTTCTGAGTGATATGCCCTAGGACTCAATGATCTCCAGAGGTCCCTTCCAACCCCTAACATCCTGTGATTCTGTAGCCCAGGGCCTGTATCCCCAGTTTGAGTGTCTTGGGCCTGGTGTGGACCAGCCAGTGGCAGCTTGCTGGCTTATGTGCAGAGAACCTCAGCCAGATGTGTTGATAGAGGAGCAATGTAGGACATCACAGACTCCTTCTGACTGCTCCCAAGTGGGTAATACCTTCAGTACTGGGATTACTGTGTTTCTCGGAGTGACTTCTGTTTCATTCTGGCTGCACAGTGTTGCTTACCCTCTCAGGAAAACAAGCTATCTGTTCAGTGGAGAAAGGAGGTTGCATTCCCGTTCTGCAAACAGGAGTTGCAAAATTCAGCCATGAATGCTGTGCCCACAGGTCTAGCACTGAAGGAAGGGAGGGCGTTTCATTCTCTCCTGGTGGAACAGGTCAATTACCAGTTTCTACTGGTCTGAATCTTGATGCGCTGCTGCCTTTTTCCTACGACTGACGACTACCTTGAGACTGTATTTGCATTGCTCAGCAGTTTCTGCTCACTCTGCCAGGTGTTTAGTTATTCAGTTGGTGTTCCAGCATATTTTCTGCTTTGCCTCCAGACCTGAAGGGCAGGAAAAGGATCTCCTGGGCTTGGCCTGAGAGATGGATCTGAACTGGTGTTTTCAGTGGTGCTCAGCTGCAGCTGGTTTTCTTTTCAAACTCAACTCAAAGGATGAAATAAAGAAAACTAACTCCCCAGGGTTTTCCTTTATGTTGCATACCTGAAACATGAATAAAAAGAGAAACCAGGTATTTGAAAAATGCCAGCTTCAAAAAGGTGTTGGCACTGGCAGAACATGGGTCATCAATGGTGTTTTGTTGCTACAAAGGGAAGTTTTAGCTGAAGCTGTTTCCCCTTGGTCTGCTGCCAGGGACAATAGCAGAGGTCTCTGAGGAGCTCAGGAGGGAAGGCAAAGGAGCCTGGAGGAATTCCTTTGTGGAGGTGACTGTAGGCCAAGAGAAACTTTTCAGCCATGTACATTTTTTACAGCCAAAACCTTAATAAACATTAAAAACAGGCAGCATGCTGTTGAAAAACAGGCAACTCAGTCCTCAAACACCCTTCTCGTAGTATTCTGTCTTCAGGTTTCATAAAGTGGCAGAGGAATTGAAACACATCTGAAGACAGGTACCTCTCCTCCTTTCCCTCTGTGTTTGGCACACTGGGATCTAAAAAGCAGCAGAATTATGAAGCCGCAGATGCCCAGAGTGAGGGCTCCCTTCCCATTGTCAGTTCAAGACAAGACCTCAGCAGAGTTTTGCCCCAGTGAGGAGTCTTTCTCAAGCACATCAAGAAGTTTTCTTGTGTAGGTTAGTGTGTCTCAATCTGGCATTTCCCATGTGACTCCCCAGCTAGAGGTGCAGCAAGTCCAACACTTCCAAAAGCTAACACGTGCAACGCACTTTTGGACCACAAACATATGAATCATGTGAGAGATTACTAAAATTCCCAGGGTGCAGCAAATGGGGTCTACTTTTCCCTGGAACCAAGCAGTGCATGCACACCAAGTGCAGGCCTTGCTTGGATTTTTTTTAGGGGAGGCTTTAGCTTTTGCTGGGAATTGGTCAGGAAGCCAGAGTGTCAGATTCGCAACCTCAGGCGAGGTGTTGAGAGATGATGTTGGCCCTACAACGTGTCCCTGCTTTAGGACACCCTGGGTCGATGGACCAGGACTGTGGCACCTTGCACAGAAATGCCCAAAGGAGCTTTGACCCATATGGCTCAGGTGTTGTGTGCTGCTGAGACACCATGGCTCCTCCACTGGCTTTGGGCTGGATTTGTTACCACCTCACAGCTAGATCAGGTTTGTTTGCCCAAGCAAAGCCCACACATGTGAAGCACACATCTGACATACTCCAGCTGGTACCTCTTGGGCAGTGAAGGAATTACGCCAAAGTTAGCAGGACTGCTGGTGTGACCCACAGTACCATTTAGCAAGGGGTAGAGTCAGCACCCCTGTCATTTCCCAGACTTAAAGTAACTCTGTCTTTCCTGTTCTGTCACACACTTTTTGAAGTGATGATTTTTCATTTTTCTTCTGGAAATAAACCAGATGCTTTTATTAAATAAGCAGAGCCCTTGTGTGCTGCCTCTTTTTAACCAGATGATAGCTTGAAACCGTCTCTCAATATGATAACTTTTGCCTTATCTCTAAAGTAACACATTTGTTTGATGAATCAAATATAAAAATACAATTTTAAATGGCTTCATTTTGGTTTTCTGAAATTCACTGCATCTTTAGACTGTTACTCTTCTCCCCTGAGCTGCAATGTAATTTTAGGTAATAACCTCCTTCACCTTACTGTATAGTCCCATCAAGATTCCTTTCCTTTAAAAGAAAATGATTTGATTTTTTTTGGCTGCTGGGGGGTGAGGAGAAGGGAAAAAAAATTAGTTTCGAGAGGAAGCAGAATTGCTTTCGTGTTTTGCTTTGCTTTCTGTGCATATAAAATTTAGAGAATGAGCAAACCTTTCCCATCTGTGACTATGCAGAAGTAGGTTACATTGCCTGGAGTGATTGCAATAACTCACTTGCCACTTTTATAGGACTCTCTGATTTATTGGTTTTATGCTGATAACTTTATAGTTACTTTCCAGACATATGAAAAGTAGATAATTGAAATCACAAAGACAGCTTAATACCAAAGTTATTGTGCAACCACTTTAATATTATACTAGCTCTTTCAACTGTCCAGTGATATAGCTTATGTGTTAACTGACTGTTTTCCATGTAAATTGCATGAGTGACAGAAGGACCTCTTTTCCCTACAGTGCATGTTCTGTAATATTTAGGTGCACAAATTTAAGACCATCTGGTCAGAAGCGACTTTCTACTGATAAAGGAGCAAAGGGATAAATGTGGAATCCTCATGTTTGGAGTAGTGGCATTAGTAAAAGCTGAAAATTCTACAGACCTGCTAGATCCTCAAAGAGTTAAAGAACTCAGGTTTATTTATATCAAAAGGTAGTGATTTCATGGCTTACAGGCACAGATGGAGAAGCAGCTTTCACTGTTTCAGCCATGATGAAACACTTCACAGTGGCTAACAGAACACAAGAGTGAAGTTAAAGACTTCACTTTTCATGGCAGAAATAAGAATTAAGATCATGGATTTCTGGTGCAGCCAGAGCTCAGCATTAATATGAACTAAGGAAGGCTTGCAATTCCAACACCTCAGAGTATGTGGCATTATACAACAGACCTGGGAATCTCTTCCCCTGGCACCTCTACTTAATCTTCCCCACAGCAAACAGTTCAGCCAGGGAGCCGTGAATTCCGAATTAAGATGGCAATAGAGGTCTCACAGTATGTGAAAGCTCAGTTTGGAAATTTTTTCAGACTGGGCCCTGTAAAGTATATTGTTGTTCATATAGTAACTATTGGAACTGGTTACTTGGTATCTCAGCACATTTCTAACTTTCCCAGGAGCAATTGCCCAGCTTCCTTAATTTAAACGATAGGAAATTATCATTTGCTTATTTCCTACACTGAGCACAAAGGCAATCTGACCTGAGTCTTAAGTGAGGCGTTTCTAAAACCACAGCCACTAATTCTACATTTACATATATTCAGTAATTTTGAGTCTCAGAAGGTGGACAGTCCTTCTGTTAGCAGAAAACCAAAGCAAGCAAACAGCTTTTGTGCTGGTCTTCCTATATCCAGCTGCAGAGAGAAATGCTGTGTACCATTAGCTTTGGTTTGCAAGGCTCTGTGGAGAGGCATAGCTCGAGGGAGCACAGGCCCTGCAAGCAGCTGGAGCTTGTGCTCTTTGCCTTGGTCCTTGATTAGACTCGATTGTTTAGGCAGAAATGGCTCCCTGGAAACCAGTGACTGGTGCTGGGCTAAGATTCCTGAGACAAAAATTGCCTTCTGCTGTTCTCAGCTGCCAGCCCTGGGTAAATAAAAGTACTTGGCTTTCTGTCACTTACTGCACTGCAAAAGCAACTCACAAGGCGTCCAATGTTTGATCTTGTATACTAAATTGCTAAATAGCAGTGCCAGAAGGAACATTAACATTGGAAAAAGGGCAACTCAAAGGTGTGGCCCCTGCCGCAGTGTAGAGAGGGGGCTCTGAGTCCAGCAGGGAGTGAGCAGGGAACCTGCATGAGGTCCTGCAGGCTCAGAGGAGAAGATGGTCCAAAGACCACACTTGGCCACTCCACAATCTATGTTTCATTGGCACCCAGCTCATCCTAACACATCTGGGGCTTACTGGGTGCTGGGCATCAGCTCCTCCTGCAGTTCAACCAAATCCAATGGTGAGTGGTCAGCAGTGGGGTCTTTGGCAGGAGGGAAAAGTGCAGAGATTGAGATGAGCAAAGGACCACAGGCACAGGGAGCTGAAGGGCTAGAATGGACAGGTGCAGGAAAACTATCTCTCAGGTTAATTAATGATATGGTTTGACAGTATTCCATATGTTAGAACAAAATGCAGACACTAGTCTTAGTCCAGAAAAGAACATGACAGATCATGCGGCTTTTGTTCTCACCTCTGGATAATTCACCAAAGGACCTGAGCTTAGCTGGAAACAAAATACCATATCCTGCAACTTCACGGGTCAGATCCCTGCTTGGGCTGAACACCGCTTCTCTGTGAGACACAGTAATGCCTGCCACCCCAGGGAATGCTATCCTACTGGGCTGCAGCTTATGAGAGCAAGAGTGGAGCAGGTGGGAAGCCCTCCTGACTTTCTCTATGAAGCTGGAAGCAAGCTGATTATCTGCAACCGAATAGAGACTTTCAGATGTGTTGAGATGGCACCGTAGGGGCTGTGTCTAATTTTTGCTGTTAATAATCTGATCCAGCTATAATATTTATTTTAAAACCCAAAGACAAATTACAGCATATAAAAGACCATGAGGTTATATTTTAGTTTTCTAGAAGCTGCAATAGTCCTATACATATATTATGAAGGCATCGTAACAAGAGTGCCAGTATTTTAATGATAAAACATCCAGGGTCAGTAGAAAATATACATCAGCATCTGCTTCATTTTAGATATAATAGTGTAGCATAGGAAATCTGTCATGTTTTAAAAAGGATAAATGTTATTTATACTTTATGCTGCAACATTTTATCTTACAAAGCAGCAGGAATGTGCAGCAGGACTCAGTACTTGATCACACAGCACCTGCAAATGTGCTGAGGGGCGATGGCAGCTCACCTGAGAGCAACAGGCACAGGCTGTGGTGATTGCAGGGCTGGCTGCTGCTGAGGGTGAGCTGCAGAGAGGCTACACTCACTGGTCCCATCAGGGTGGGGCCAACTGGGCCCTGCTAAGGGGGTGCAGGTGCGTGGGAAGGTTATAAACAGGTGAGAAAGCAGTAAGAGAGTTGTGAGCTGCTATGGCATGGGGGAGTGTTGGCTGGTACTCTGGCCTGACCGCATTTTCTTGTGGGTGAGTGATAATTTAGCTTTTTCTACAAGAAAAATGTGATAGTCAGTTGCAGCTTAGTAGCGAGGTGAGGAGATTGCTCACAGGCCTGGAAAGGAGAGGAAAAGTTTGTGGTGGTGAGCGGTTTCTCTTGTGAGTGAACTCTGGTGCTTTCAAAGGTGGCTATACAGGTCTATGGGAAGGTCCTGTGCTTATGTCCTTGCATTCTGTAGCTGAGCTCAGGGCAGGGTTTGAGCACCCTGTGGTGCAGCAGTCCTGACAGAGCCCAGGGAATGGTGGGTGTACACCTGCATGCCAGTGTCAGCAGTATGTTGGGCACAAACCTACCCTCAGTTGACTAAAACTTACTCAAACTGAAGTCAAACAAGAGATGTTGCTTGCTGTGAAGTCTTAAGTTGTTCATTTGCTGATGGTTTTGTGAAGTTTTGGACAAAAGAAGAATAGTGTTCTTCTAAAGGTGTGATACCTACCTAGATAGTACCTGCTATGTTTTGTATTGGCACTATCTGCTTAGAAATTACTTCTGCAAGCAAACCAGAGGAGTGTGTTTATACAGTATTAGCATGTAAATGTCACGTAAGATCTGTGTAATACATGTTATGTCAAGAAAGTGGGAAGAATATACAAGGAATGCAATTTACCATCTAACTTATAAATTATCCCTAATGTTCTAAATCTGATAGCAGTTGTTGTGTGCTCCAAAAGCATAGTAAGAAAATGTGTGATGCTTCCTCTGAAGCCCACTTGGAACTGTGAACACTTTGGCAAACAAAAACCCTGAGGTTAAGCTCCCTTCAATGCTTTATTGGCTTTTTCTGCACATTCCTCTTATGTCTGGAAGTACAGGCCAATTGTGAGCATATGGTATTATCTCTCCATCCTCCTGTTCCAAACTGTTCAGTGAGCTGTTGATAGGTAAGCATCTTTATTTCTCTTTCTGTTGCTGTTTCTTTTTCTCACTTAAATCAACACTCAACTGTTTATTATTTTATTAATAAGGAAAAAAAAAAAGTAATATGACTGTGGTATAAGCTTATGGACACATTCTGTTATCCCTGACCAACAAGCAGATGGAAAATACCTTCTTCATGGGATTCGGTTTTATATCGTTTATTCCAGTCAGTGTGTTTTCAAAGAGAGGCAGGGGCTGCAGCATGTGGGTTTCTGCAGGCTTACAAAATAATCTAGTGAAAGGTCATATTGCAGCTTTTGCCACCTTGAACTGGCAGGAGAGCACACCACTTGGAATTGATACTGACATCAAGGGGTAGGGTCCTTGTGCATCTCTCCTGCTGGTGGGAAAATCTCAGAGGGGCTCATCCTTGTCTTTGCTATCAAAATAAGGTGCTGAATTTAAATTAGACTGGAGGCAGCCCAAGGGTTTATGTGCCTGACTAGCAGTGATTCACTTTCAAAAGAACCAAGTTCTTTCTCTATGCCAAAAATAAAACAGCAGGAAGAGCACCCGGCAACTATAGCAGGGAAATTTTTATGTGCAAAAGAAATTGTGGGTCTTTGCCATTTTAACTGTCTAATAAAAAACTAAAATAAAACTTACTCAGTGGCTTTGTAATATGAAAATCTACAACAGATGTCAAGTAATGTTGTGATGAAATCAAAATACTACTCAGGCCCTGTAGACAGTCAGTATTCCTAATTTCAGATGGAAATAAGTGCATTTCCACTTATGGTTAAGTTTGGGGAACACTGGAAGAACTGCTGGTTTCAGAAGTGGGGTTAAAGAGAATGCAGCAGTCATTTTAGTATACTTTAGTGCTAGAAAGGAGTAGAGACAGCTACAAAAGGCTTTCTCTTGCTTGCCAGTTCTCTCCTTTAAAAAAAAAAAAAGTGCAGTGCTTAAAAATGGGATGGTTGTAAACTAGCGGCAAAGCTGCACGCTTGATAGTAGTTGCTTAATTTGGTGAGAGGCTGAAATGTGATTTTTATTTTTTCCCCTCCATATTGCGTGAGTACCTAATCAAGTGAACAGCTGCATAAGACAAAGTACAGGTTTGTGAGCCTATCAGTTTTTTAGCAAAGGGAAACCAGTGCCTTTTCATTGAAAGTTCTCCATATTTGCAACATGCTCCTGCTGATTGTCTGTCCTGGCTATGGAAGATAAAAAACGGGCCCTGCTTCAAATTTCAAATGCGTGGTAACTAATTACAGGACATATAATCTTAATAAGCAAGTGTCATTAGTTATAAAATATGTTTACTCTAGTTTCATGGGTAGGAGATGAAGAGTCCAAGCTGTAGAGGGCTGTTGCCAACTGGATGGCTGAGATTCTGTCAGTTACTGTTTTCTATGTATGTACCTACAAAGCAGGATTGTAAAATTTGTCTTAATTGCCTTGAGTTTTTAACAAATATTTATGGACTATGTACAGACTTTCAGGAAATAAGAAATAATCTGCATCTTGTTAAAAGTTTTGTAGAAATTTGTCTCTTCCTGCTTTAAACAGCTTCCTCTTTCAGTCTTGAAAATGTTTGAGTAGAATTGTTAAAATTTAGAAGAAATAGTTTTATTAACCTCATGTTAAACTTCGCTCCATCTTCCTCAGTTCAGCTTATCCTTATGTTTTGTTCCATAACACCTCTTGACATCTTATGATTTATAGATACTAAAGATTATTAAGATTATTGAATTGCTCCCACCTGGCTAAGTGGGAGCTTTGTTGTTGGATGCACTGAAAACAGGCCCAGGACCTGGATAGCTGCATGTGATGTCTTGTAAGGCATACTAATGTGTTTCTGCCTGAACAAATAGAATGGAGCAGTTCTTAAGCTTGTCCTCTAGTTCTCTGCAAAATGCATGCTACTACTTGATCAACTGGCAATCAAAATTCTTCAGTACATTATAATCTTCACATTAATTTGCTGGAAACAAAACCAACAACCCTACAACAGGACTGCCCAAAAGACCTCCAGTCACAGGTGCTAAATCACACCTAATGTATTAGATCCACATAAGCACCCAATTAATTCATACTGAGCTGATGTTGTTATCATGACAAAGCAATGCTAGAAGAGAGCTTACAGAGGTGGCCAGAGCTCTTGGTTTTTAGGGTCTATGGGCACAAATATTACTGTGATTTTGATTCAAATTCTACTTAAGCTTTGTTTAAATGGTCATCATGGGGGTGCAAAAAAAAAAAACAAAACCCAAACAGAAGTGCAAGACTTTATCAAGATCTTGGTTTTCTGGAGTGCTATACATTACTCTCAAGTATTTCTGATTATATGTTAAAACTCTCCTTCTCTCAGCTCAGACTCCCCTTTATCAGGGACAGGATTTTCAAAGGAAAAGTCAATGCCCTGTTCAGTCTCGGGATTTTATTTATCTGACTCTTGCCCCATCAGGAAGCACACTCTGCAGTGCTGCAGTTTTTAAAAGGTGGAGTTATGTGTGGGCTTTAAGTCCTGGATTCCAGTGAGTTGAAAAATCTTTGACAGAAGCAGCTCAGCAGTCTCCCCATAGTACTTGGCAGATTGTGGCAGCATCTGAACTAGCATGAGAATCCCGTGAGTTGTAAAATGTATGTCATCAGTACCACAGCGTCCTCATCTTCACATATAGCAACACCTAAATCAGTTGCTGAATCCAAAAGACCAAGTAAATGAAGAACCAATTTGCACTTTAGGTGTGGAGATGGCGTACTGCCCTGTCAGTGCCCTACTAATATTCCTCCATTACATGTCAAAATAGACTAATAACAATGAAGATAAATGGAGCAGACAGGACTGGAAATCTGTCCCAGACCTGTTTTTCAGTAAAGCTAGGATACATGCTCATTCTATTTCATCCTGTTCCTGCAGTTTACCTTAATTTAACCCAAATTATGCACTTTCTGTGAAAGCGAGCTCTGAGGACCTATCCCCAACAGACCACATGCTTTTAACTTTAGTAAATAAGCAGAGAAGGATGAGAAAGTAGCATCACACCCTGCCTGTCCTGTCACAAATTGACCAACTCCATTAACAGAAAACACTCATGTTTGTCTGCTCTAGCTTGAATCCACCAGATTACTTTAAAGCAGCTTAAACATGCTTGTTTTGACCAAGGCCAGCCAGTGCAGCTCTAATACCTGGGCCCTATTTCCAGCCAGGTTCATAGCACAGGCATGTTCAGGG
Organism: Apus apus; assembly: GCF_020740795.1. Classification (NCBI taxonomy): domain Eukaryota; kingdom Metazoa; phylum Chordata; class Aves; order Apodiformes; family Apodidae; genus Apus; species Apus apus. The sequence continues at coordinate 54,997,471 of NC_067285.1, read as the reverse complement.
GTATGAACAGCAGTACAAAGAAAAAGCAAACAAATGCCTCTGTCCATTGGGAGGTGACCGTGCTAAATTACAGCAGGTATCCTGAGCATCTTTTGTTAGGGCAGTGCTGTAGCCTTCCCTTGCAACACTCTCACAGAAACACATTAGCTCTGGAGGATTGATCTTGCAAGGATCAGTGCAAGGACATTTCAATGAGAAAATGAATAATTCTTTACTCTGATTATGATGATTAATTCTGTTACGTCAGCAGCTTTTGGCACAGCCAGTGACAGCAGCAGATTTCATATGGGAAAAAATCTAATTCAAGAGCCAAAACCTTAAAGAGGAATTTTGTGCAATTAAGTAATAATATTAATGAAGTGCACTGAAGCAGCTGTAGTTTCAGGTATATGCAGAAATGCACATACTCCCCTCAGTCTTTCAGAAGACTTTCTACAGATATATAATTGCTTTGTGTTTGAAACATCAGCCAAAATAGAAAATGAGCATAGGAATTGTTGGAATTGACCAGTCACAGATGGATTCAGCTGGGGCAGTTTTTGGACCACATGAAGTTGAGCAGAATTTCTATCACAGGGGCCAACTTCACAAATAAGTAATCGCTGTTCAACTGGCAAGCATCCCATTTCCCTCACTTTGAGTGTGCTTTTGCAAAAGACTAATCAAGATATCTATCAGGTATGTCATTTAAGATGGGTAGGTCTTTGCTAGCACATGAAACTGGATAGCCTGAGAGTTTCAATTTCTGAAGGGGATTTGGCTTTAAGACAGTGCATTAAATGGCTTGCTCTCCAGTTCTGAAGGCAAGCACTTGACATGCATTGATCAGGTCACATCCCTCTTTCCAGTAGAGTGTTTTCCCCTCAGCTGCCATAACCAAGTTCTGTTCTGCCAGTTTGTTTTTGTCCTGGATGCATTCCAGCTTGTGTCTTTAATGCATTTGGTACAAGAGGCATTTAGGAGGAAAAGTATCAAGGCCAGGTTCCTCAATTCTGTTTTGTTAGGAAATGCTCATTTGGCAATCCTAACATCATTAAAGATGATTCTCAATAGGATGTGCTCTGCCAACATATGACCTTTGGCTGTAAAGAAACAGTAGAGGAAGCACCACAAAAGTAACTATATAATCAGGTCATATATTTGACAGGTAACAAGAAATAGCTCTTTTGTATTTAAGCATGGCCTTTAGAAAGCTGGAGGAACACTTCAGGTGGCTGTCCTTGTATCTTCAGCTGTCTGCTAAGTTGCTATCCCCTCAACATGCCCCTACAGGAGCAAATTAAGTAACATCACTTAGATGTGCAGACTGGTAATTAACATGTTGACTTCCAAATCAGAATAACTGCACATGCTTTGTGTGTCACCTCCTCAGCTCAGATGTGCTGATCACTTGTCCAGTACTAGACCACTTGCATAGAACAGTGTTTGAACCAGTATATCAAACTCCCTTCTGTTTTCCTTTATCAATTGATATACAGTTGTGTCCTATAGCTTTTCTTAGTATTATGTACAAAGAAAAGAGTTGAAGGCTAGGCACAGAAGAAACCAGTCTCTTTTTGATTTAATGAGTCTAATGAGAAATTGTCTTACAGATTTCAGTGGTGGAGAGGATACACCAACATTTTTATTGCAATAATATTTTTACTATCTGAGGTGCACTTGTCATGACTGCATATAGCACCATTGCTAAATATCTATTACTAAAAATGCTGGGAATATTACGTTCAGGTACATAGAGAACTACATTGATCTGCCTTACCTACAGAAACAATGAAGTTATTTTAGTGTCAATTTACACTTTGTATACAACCTGCTTTGCAGCTATTCAAGGGAGATCAATATTTATGACAATTCATTAGACAATGCAGTTGACTTTTATTGTGCAGATGAAAAAAAGTCACCCACCCACCACTACAATAACTTTATGAAATCGGTTACCAAATTTATTGTAAAAAATAACTTCCAATGAGCAAATTGAAACAAATTGCACTGTTTCCCCATGTTCCTGTATTGATACAAGAAAATGGCATGGAACCATTATATTCAGTAACTCAAGGACAAACCGGTTCTGTTCCTGAGGGGAATAAAAAGATTCCCTTTTTCTCCCCCAGTCCCAAACCCAGTATTGGTTTATATAAAAAGAACAACCCACACCTTCGCTTGGACTTACTGCAGGACTTCCACTCTTTACTCTCCAACTTTGATATATAAGTACTTGACTGAGCTATCCTACTGGCATGTACACAACTCAAGTGAAGCTACTTCCAAGTGTTTCTAGCTTGCCAGCATACTAAACTTAATTTTCTGCTTCCTCATAATGTGCATATCCACTAGCATAGGTCCTTCCTAAATTCAAGTTGCTGAATACATCCATGGTCTCGGTATCAGAGTCCTTCCCGCCCTCATCGTTGTCATCTTCATCGTCGTCTTCTGCTTCATATTCATCATATTCATCCTCATGATCACCTGCATCTCCAGCCTTGCTGGAGGAGAGGCTCTTCCAGTAGGCATCATAACCAGAAGCTCCATCTGCTTCTTCACCTCCAGCCTGTCGGCCAAACTTCAAAGAGCGTGCTGCAGGCAGAGAAAAATCATCATGTTCTCACCCCTCAACAATTTGAACAGAGCATCTGATGTGTCTTTTTCCATCTTTTCTCACTCCTCAGCAAAGAGTACACAATGCTAGACAGCCTTTTTCTACATCTGGCATTTTCAGGTTTAATCCTTACTCAGAACCTTTCTGCTACACGCAGTATGCTGGCCTGCATCCTAGTTAGTATAAATGGTAAGTGCCCCCAGAGTATGATTTAGGTTTTAGGATAAACCTTTGGTATTCTAGTCAAGAAAACTTGTGATTGGATGTACTTCACAGGTGCAGTATGTACTGTGATCTATTTAAGACTGGTTCAGGTAGATTGTGTGCATGTTGTCAAAGGGCACTTCTGAAATCCATGAGCCAGCTTGTAGATGAAATAAAGGCTTAAGTGGTGAATTTTTTGCAATTTTTCAGTAACTAAAATCTCAAACTGAACAAAAGCTTACATTGTGTTGGAATCAATTGATGATTAAGAATGAGAGGCTGCTCAATCCTAGAACTAAGAAACACAGTTTTTCCCAAAACCACTGCAGCAAAGCTTTGCAAAACAAATGAAAGTAATCAGACTTTACTCAGTGTTCCTATGCAGAACAGAGAACACCAATGGTACTTGCACAGCTTGTTAGCTAGAGAAACAGGCTTACTTGACATGCTCAGATCCTTTGTCTGCTGAGTTTCATGGCCACATTTAGGGCAGGGAGGCTCTTTTCCTTTTTCCTGCTTGAAAACCTTACTTCGCACATGATCGTCACAAAAACAAGCCTGTGGGGTGAAAGGAGAATAAAAAGGCTAAATGTTTTAATCATAGAAGCACACCCTTCAGCAAGAAGCAAGCAAATACGGTGTCTAACAGAGCTCATTGAATTTTAATCCGAACCAGAAAATTGTACTATCTGCAGTGGAACTGGAGTCTGTGCACAAAGCAACCACTTCTGTGTTGAATGTAGTGTCATGGCTTCCTGGGGAAGAGGCTGGGTAAAAGTGCTGATAAACAAGTAGAGAAAGGACTGGATTATAGTGCTGCCCACAAGGAGCCTGGCAAACTTTACACTGAAAAGCTTAAATAAAACACAATCAGAGATTTATGCCAGAATGTAACTATGCAGTGACCCGAAGGCAAGAATTAAGGAAATGGAAATTTCACATGTTGAGCACCAGGGTGCCAGTGAAGATATCTGGAGAAAGGAATGATTTGGAATATTAAATCAATGCCATGGGAGACTGCAGGGGAACATATGGAGGGTAAGGAGAGGAAAAGCAGGCAATGAACCAGCACCAGGAGAAATCTGGGCAATGTTGATGATGAAGCAGGTGGAACTTTTCTTGTAAAATTATTAAGGTGTGTATTAAGGTTTTTAAAACCAAAAGCCTTGTATCAACAAATTAGCTTGTGCATGTGTAAAACTGGATTAGCTGTGGAGATGATTTCTACTGGATCCAGACTGTAGTCTTTTCTGGTCAGATCATGGCTTGACTGTTCTAAAAAAACCTCAAACTTTACCTTAGTTCTACACTGGATCAAAACATATTCCAAAGCCTTGGATTCTGTTCATGACCAAGGATTTGTCTGAGGTGTTTTTAAAAGGCCCAAACATGGTACAGTCCCAAGTTAAACACAAAGGATTGGACAAAGTGAAGATCACCTTAACTGGCGTAAGGATGCACAACATAGATTTGTGCTTAACAGGCAATCACAGATAAAAGCCCTTTTGTCCTCTCTAAATCTGCCCCCAGGCTTCAAAACCTAACACAGAAGTATAAATATTTTTTAATAATGGAGAGGAAGACAAGACAAGGCTTGATTCCAGCCTTTGAGGCTAAGGAGAACAAGTCTAAAATCATAGCTACTTGCAACTGTCTTTACCTTACAACGCAGGCATGAGTGCTGCCCAAGCCTGTTACAGGAAACACCTGGGGGAGAAAAAATAAGTAAAATTCAGTACTTGGAAACTGCAGATCTGTGATGTTTTTAAAACCTTGTAAAAGTATATAATAATGTAATTGAGGCATTTATTTTTTAATTCCCTGACAAAACTGCACTTCAGCAACAAGAATCAGTTGTTTTAGAATCACAGAATCATAGAATGGTTAAGGTTGCAAGGGACTTTAAAGATCATCAGGTTTCAACCTCCCTGATATGAGCAGGGACATCTCACAGCCAAGTTTCTGGAAGAAGTCATTACTACAGGGCTGGGGCTTGTATTTTACAATACAGTATCATTTTCCTAGGTTTTTTTAAGTCTAAATCTCATTGCAGTAATGTAATTTTTTTACACAAAGTTGAAGAGGGGAAAAATTTTAACTATTTCTTGAGTTTCCAAACTTTTAAAAACAGAAGTTTCAGAACCAATTTGGTATTAAGTGATCATCTTGCTTTTCTTTTTCTCACAATGTCAAAAGGGGAGCTAGCATTTTACAGTCTCTTTAAACAATGCCATGGCAGCCTTTAATACCTTTATCTCATTTAAATGGGATGTAAGAACACTGAAAGCTTGCAAACTTCCAGACCTGGAACAGTTGTTCTGTATTTTGTCATGTTCTGTGGAAATGCACTTTATTGCACACAACTTCACATGAAAATCTGTCTTAAAGAATTATAGCTGACACATGAGCTAAAGAGCAGAACGGGTGCTCACAATCTAACTTGCCTTGAAGCTTCAAATAGGTTCTTTACTCCACTAGAGGGAGTGTAGCAAAGGCAACCACACAGGATCTGGCAACAACACAGAGCTGGGACTTCTTCCTCAAGCAGCTGTAATAGGTATTTTATCAGTCTCTGTGCAATTACTGATTCCCGTCTAGCTTACCTTATCCCTGTGACAGCAAACTTTTTTATTTTGAAGTAATAAATATCATGAGCTCTCCACATGACCAGGACAGCCACAGGATTTAGTGCTCTGTCGTATTTAAAGATGGAATTGGAAATGCTAATACATAGATACTCAAATCTTTCTGGAGTATCTTTAACAAAATCCTCTCAGATAGTGATGGAAAATAACAGAACCTTTTCACAGCTAGAGTGGGATTTAGACTACAATTGCATGACTGAATTTGAAGTTCATTCATTCTGTATAAGTTCAGATTTTATAAACTTGTTGTCACACACTGATAAAAATTCTGGTCTCTCTATGAAGATTGTACTGTGCCATGAAACACTGAACACAGTGAAAACCCTCAAAAACCCACTCTATTCAGGGTGTGAGATCACATCTGTGAATTAAAAGCTTTCAACAATCATGGAAAAAACATTGTGGAACAGTTGCTGCTGCTTCAATATTGCTATGCAGGAAGACATCCTAGCAGAATCCGTCAAAGAAAACTAATCAAGGCCTAGAAAATAGCTGGCTGTGAAAAAAATAGATGGGAGATGAAAAGGAGATAAGAGATTTCTAAAGAGACAGACTATAACACTGAAATCAACAAATACTCTGAATTGGGAGAAATAAACTGGGACACAAGATTAGTCAGCTCTGAATAAAAGCTTTACACATGACAAAGAGCACCCTGAATTTCTATAATAATGAGTGAAAATGTTATAGTAAAAATAAATGTATACAACTTTTGGAAGGGGAAAATGCTTTTCTCATGGGATAAACCAAATAGTAGTTAATGGTGGGTAGAAAAAATATTTTTACAGAAGATTAGACATGCACACTCTTGGTTTTCTTTGGTTTGTTTTTTTTTTTAACTTCCCTTAAAGTGTCTCTGTTTCAGCCAGAGACAAGTAGTGGGCTAGGAAAGTCAGGCAAGGCCATCATGTTCTCTTACAAGTACCAGCCTCACTTCTGTCCATAGAATTAATTGAAATTCAAACGATACAGCTTCAGCTACCTTTTGCAAAATAGATGCAAACCCTTCACCAACATATAGGTCATCCATAGAAATCTGGGAAAGTTAGCCAGACTACACAGGTCATATCATTTATGGCAGCTGTTTTCTGTGAGAACAGGTATCTATAAAGAGCTTATGAAAGGGTCAGAAGGGTGGAAGAGAGCTCGCTCTTGCCTGTGGAGTAAAAAAGCTGCATCAGCAGCTCCTGCAGTTTTACTGCAGTCCTGGCCACTGACAACACTGCAACTTTAGAGACTGCTGGCTCCTGCAAAGGCAACTTCCCATGGGAGGCCAGGGAAACAACTGCTGTGTACAATCTGGCACGGAAGAAGGTCAGACAAAAGCTCTAGTCTAGATAACTGGATTTCAAAAGCAAGCACATAAGAAACATAGGCTCCTTCCTCCAGGGCTGGCTAAATCTATCTGGGAACTGTGATGGAGAGTATTCTGGAGCACAGAGGAAACAACTAGAGAGTCTGCTTAGCTGTGGTGAAAGGGAGTATGGATAACTAACTTACATTTAAATGTCTCTGCTTCCAAAACTTGGCAGCTGGCTTGATGTTCAAATTGATCATCTTCACAGAGGAAATTGTGGCAAAATGAGCAGGCAAATATTCTGCCTCCTAAAAGATGTATCAAGGCAAAACAATCAGCGATGGGCAAAGGCATCAAGTTCAGATCTGCATACAATTTAGGTTGTAGGTTTGACTGAAGACCAGTTCTCTCTCCTGTCACAAATGTTTCCAAGTCCTAAATTACACATTGCATTCACTTTTACACTGAAAAATACCACATCATACAATACAAGGCAGCATAAATATAAAACATTACTTCTAGTCATTTTCTTAGTTTTAGTTTGAATATGGCATTAAGTATTTTTCTTAGATCAGTCTCTCTCATCCAGCCTCCTTCCCTCCCAACCCCTCACCTCTGTTGCACACTTGAAATTAACACTTAAAAGGATTCCACCAATAGAGATCAGTATGGTTTGTTAAGCAACTGGGAATCCAAACACCTGTGCTAGCACAGGTGAATGGAGTAGAGAAAGCAGAAAATTTTATTGGCAGCCTGATGCAGTGCTTAATTTTGTTAAGGATTCAGCTGATAGGGCAGTTAATACTTAACACAACCATCCCTTCAATGAGCACAATGTTCTTGAGCAGGTCATTTACATTCCCCACTGCATAAGGTCCATGCCTGGCTTGCAACAAACATACTGCAAGGACTAATGAGTGAAGATTAAAAATGTTAAGAATATAGGTACAAAAACTTAAGTATGAGGAGAAAAGTATTGTTCAGATTTTCTTAAGTGTGAGCAAACCTACCGTGGTCCCAGACGCTTCTTTCGCACTCAGTGCATTCCGCATCTGCGAGAGGGCAGATACACGCGTGTGTGCTGAGACACTTCCTCCCATGGCACACCCAAGCTTCACAGAAATCACAGATTGCACCCTGCAATTACAGAAACATATTTTGGAACTTCTTCAACACCTAAAGAGACTCTTTTGCTGTAACCTTAAGTATCCCAAGTATCCATTCTCTTGGTGGGTTCATTCCAGTAGAGCAAGAGAGCGTGACCTGCATCTGTATTCCCATCAAGCTGCTTCACAGTTCAACTTGTTTGCTTGATACTATTTTTTGCAGTATTAAATGTAATGCAAAGTAACTTGTTCCCCTCTGTACTGTATGCATAAAAATTGTGTCCTCCAGCCGAAGCCTGAGAGAATTAATGATAATGTTCTGGCAAAAATGTCATTTCAAAAAAGACCTGAAAGATGCCACTAGATTGTAACAGATGAAATCACTTGTTTAGATTTTAAGCCATGCTGTATTAGGATGAAAGTTCTGCAGACAGCAAAGATCAAATAACTCATTAGATGTAAGTTAGACCCTTTAATTTGCATTTTGATCAAACTATAAGATCTACACAGCAACTGCCTCTTAACTGTAGCGTTTAAGACGCCTGCTCAGTCCCTATTTAACAAACTATCACGTGCACACAAAGCTAAGCAAATAATGGTGAATCCAAAGTAACTGTTGATGAAAATACTGCATTAGTGAACACACAGAATGATCTTAAGAACATCTGACTGGAAAGGCTGGCTGTGTCACTGAGAAGCTGACTGCCAACTGGAGGCAGAAACAGGACAGATGGTTAGTCCATACAGTGTTTAATCCAGGGGCTATGATACCTTGCCGTGCTTTGCTTTCCAGAACAGAGTAACTTGTCCTTCCAAGAACACAAATTCAGAGGTCAGAAGTTATGACTACCTCTGCTGAGAGCCCAAATAACTTCTGTTTTTTAATAAAATTTCCCCTTAATGCCATGGAACAGATTACATTCAGTGATACCAATAGTCTCTGGAATATTGAGAAGATGGCAACAAAAGTCCACTAGGTTCTATAGGATGCTCCTAGATTTTAATGGAGACTAGGAATTGGCTATGGGGCAGGTAAGCTCCAGTGCTGTTAATGCATGTGCTCAGGACCTGCTATCAATGCAGATCTGTTAGCACCTAGGACATGTGTCAAGATTTTGCAGGAGCCAAATCTAAAACCACAAAATTCAGGTTACCAGTATAAGGGAAAAATCAGTTTTTAGTGGTAAGATGAAAAAAAAATCTTGGTGTGGTACATGTTATTACTCAATTTGGTTTTATTTTATTCCAGAAAGATTTGCACAGAATAACCTCATAGTGCAAAAAAGCTGCAATTTTATATACATACCACCATAGCTAGTCCAGTACTGTACACACCAGCATGTTTTATAACACAGTCTGAAGACTTCATCATGCATTTGGTTTTTCCTGTTTAAAAAAAGACAAGCAAGAAAATTCCATTAAAAATGTAGAAGGAATGTTCACATAACAGCAGTACTTCAACCAAATGCCTGCACTTAATTGTAAATGTAGGTAAAAATAATGCAAACAAACGTCTGCAACCCACCCTTACATCTCCCTCAGATCAAGTTAATTACTGTCTGTTTCCAGCCACAATCTCTTGCCCCAGTGCTGAGATAATGAGGCAATGTGTTGTCTTGCTATATGTTTTTAGGCATTGGCAAGAGTTTCAAATGTCAAAACAAATGAGAGAACAAAATAAAGGAGAAAGTCAAACAATGACATCATAAAAAGTTGCATTTAAAACTGGTGCTAGTTCTGTCCCATCATAAAAGCAGCATGTGTGATGAGCATGATGTCCTCTGAAAAAAAACAACGTGCACCTGGTGATTTAATCGCTTACAAGTACATGACTAGTCGTTTTTGTGGTGGTGGTGGTTGTTAAAACCATATGAGATTATTTCCTAGACAACAGAACTCCTTTCAAATGCAAGGGATGAGTAGGAGAAAAAGCCATAGTCTGCACTTAAGTCATTCCGACACAAGTACAACATTCCTTTTACTCCTTGCCTCTGACATAAACAGTCTACAAGGAAGATCATGCTCTGTATGCATTTATGCAAGCAAAAACAAATCTTGCAGCTAGTCCAGGCAATGGAGTTTTACTGCTGTTATAGGCTGCTGTGCCACGGACTCCTTTGATGTCTCTGTTACTGCCTGCTTAGAGAAACTAACAAAAGGGTGCTCCCTGCAAACCCATTCAAGAGCTGACCAAACCAATTCTACTCTGAGAATGTAATTAAAATCCCAGCATCAGCAGAGTTTTGCATTAAACTGCACCTCAGACAGCAAACGGCACTTAGAGTGAGAAAGGACCAGTAGTGGGCAATGTGAGGTGGTGCGGCTGTTACTGAGTCTGGAGCATTGTAATACAGCCACCTTGCTCCCATCCCTCAGGGAATTCTCTAAGATGCTGACGGTTTATAGGGGCTGTCCCTAACACTTGATTCACCATCAAACAGCTCTAATGATTTTTTGTCTTGGAAAACACTAGTTCTCAATATGATTTTGTGGCTGTTACTAGGAATGCTTTTCCTCCAGAAACATACTGCAGATTATGATGAATTCAACACACAGGCTTCAACTTCAGATGTATAATATACTGTGGGATAGACAGGACATTTTTAGTACTGCACTGCCTGATGACAGAAGGCAGATTTATAAAGGATGACACACTGCCATTGCACACTAACAGCCTGGCTTCTAGAAATGCTCAGTATTTGCAAGTCCCAGAAAAGGCACTGGAAACTGCAGATGTCAGAAGCCAGAGAGTCAAACAAAAAAACAGCCCAATTGTTTCATGACAGATTGAAAATCTGCAAGGATGTGTTGAAACAGTAAAACAAAATTCTCTAAGTATGAAACTAACGTTAACAGATTATCAACTGCAAGCAAGCCGTTGCTTAAAAAAGGGGCATTTTAGCCTGATTCAGAGCCAAGTTCTGTCACTAGGAGTCCTCCTCTTCTGACTTCAAAGCATCAGCCCTCTAGCACATGTAATGTAATATGCTGCTCATACTATTTCTAAAACCATGCAAGGTGAATAATGTACTGTTGCTTGAATTAATATGAAACAGATCAGAAATTATATCATCCCTGAAAGGCAGTATTTATTGGTGCCTTGCTGGCAGTCAGAGCATTTTTAACTTTGCTGTTATGAAACAATATGTAGTCAATCTAGGGAAATGGTCAGTCAGATGTTCTCAACCCCAAAAGGCAGTGAGACAAATTCTTAAGATCAAATACTGAAGACAAGTCCATGACCCAGACTTGCAAACATCTGGGGGTCAGAGGCACAAGCATTAGTGCATGACCAAGCAAGATCTCTTCTCAAGGAGGATATTCACAGCAGATTTAAAAGAACCTACTCCAAAAATCATAAAGGTACTTTAAGACAAAGTTACCCAACTGCCATGAATTTAGCTCCACAAATGGGACTGAGGGTAGCATGTTTTCCTTCATTATTTCTACTTACCACATTGTGCACAAATGGGTAATTTTTGAACAGAGTTACAGAAGTAGCAAAAAGCTCTATTCTTCTGTCGTCTAGGTACATGGAAGGGAATAAAAAAAAAGCACGTGTTAAAAGAAAATCCCATGTTTGAAACCAATTAGTATTAATCTGCTGGGTTTAGAATGGGGAAAATGCTCACCTTTGGCACTTATCGCATTCCTAAAGAAAAAAAATAATGGTAATTATTTTTGTTCTAGGTAAAATATGTAAAAATTTCAGACCTCACAGGGACTCTGAATTAAGTTCTGGTTAGGAACCAAACTTTTTATCCAAGTCTTATACCTCTGAAGCAAATGTAACCCTAAATATAAAGGAAAGATGGTAGGAAGAATAACATTCTGGTGGCATTAAATACAGTGTTTTATCACTGCTTTTACATAATCTAAAGTCAAGTACTGTAATATAAACCACTTAAGGCTATTTTACCATTGAAGCATTACAAGGATGTTTGGCCAAATCTATGTTGGCCCTTGAAGCCCGTATCTGCTTTTCACGTTCACGACGGTTCTCGGCTTTCTTACGAGCACCAGTCTTCTTTTTAGGCATTTTTCACTATCTGTGGGGGAAAACAAATAGGTATGTAATGAAGGCACAGAAAATTATGTATGTAAATACATGAATACACATGACACATCCAGTACCAAAACTGGACCTTGTTTCCATGTTAACTGTGCTTCATCTCCAGTCATTTTCTTTTCTCAAAGCTTCTATTCAAATGTAGAGTAAGGAGCCAGTTCCTTAGGAATAGTCGTGATGAACCATAAAGAACCTTGTGATCTAGAAAGGATTTTGGCATCTTAAACTTTGTGATTAACTATCTTGGAAGTGTTTTGCATTAAAAACACACAACCCAAACCTGTTACATTTTGTTGGTTTGTTTGCGATGGGCCCCTCTTTTTTTTGTTTGCCTTGTCTATTTCACAAGGACTGTATTCAGCTTATTTTCTCTTTAACTTCTCTCTTGTCTCACGCTCCCTAAATACTTCAATCAGTTGAAAAGCATTCTTCAGGTAGGCAAATCATGCAGTACTGCAAAAATGCAAATTTCACACTTCATGAAAGCTTTGAAAACAAAATGTCTTTATAGATTTAAGAGCTGTGACAAAGGTACGTTTGCACTGTTTGTTTATCATTCTAGTACATTAATAATAACGAAGAGATGAGCATGCACTGTTTGAAGATGCCACTGTTTCCCAGGAAGGCTTTACACTAATTTAATTCCATCTGGTTCAACATGTGTGTCTATTTTAACACTCTAGGAAGGAACCAATGCAATGCAGTGGTGAGATCATCAGGCAATCAATCCGACCACTGCTCTCTTGTCATCTTCACAATGAACTGTGCAGCACTTGATTCTGCACTTATAATAATCTAGGCAGTTATTACTCTGACTTCACAAAATGGACAACTGAGAGATTAAAGGTGGGCTCTGATGTTAGAATTTCTCTTGTCAACACAAGCACAATAGACACCCTTCCTTAAGATCCATCTTTATCATCCCACCATTTCTGCTGACTTAACTGTTGTTCATGTCCCATTCTAAACAAGATGCAAGCTAAAAACAAAACAAAACAAATATAACCAACAAGCACCCCCAAGGCCCGGATAAGTACAATCTGATGGAGGAAGGCAGTGAGGGGGCAGCAGGGGTATCTGCTTAGCAAGCACGGGAATAAGAAAGCAGCTAAGGAAGAGGCAAGGACCTCATCACAGACAAAAAAAACCAAACAAACAAACAAAAAAAACTTTATTAAACATAGCTCTAAAAAAAACCAGCTCCAAGTCTAGGGCCCAGGTGGACACACTTCTTCGTGCTGCAGCTATTGATCAATACTTCATTGCAGATGACAAGATGGCTGAACTTCTGGATGTGTTTAGCACTGATTCTGGCACCTCACCACAGTGCTTCTGTTTTGAAACTGGCCTCTCTATAAAGTTGTCCCAACACAGATTGCATTCTGTGCAACTAACCCACAGTTCTTTTAGCTACAAATACACCCAACTGTGTGCTTTGCTCTGCCTCTGATTACTAAAACTACAGAAAGGTACGTTAAGTAACTGATAGCAGACTTGAGTGTCATCTTAAAATCTCAGTCTCCAGTTACAGAATTTGAAGAAAATCACTACAGACTTGGTGCTTGGCAGAAACCATCCCACATGATGAGACAGCTATGCCCAGGCAAAGTTCTGCTCATCCCAGTAGGTCCCTGAGAGGCTACCAGGGCTGCTGGCTTGAGGAAATGGGAGGTACCTGCTCTCCCCTAGCTCAAAGCAGACATCAAGACATGCATGCTGGCATCTGTGAGCAGAGCTGCAGCTTCAACAGGCAGTGAGCGATAACAGCCTAAACTTGAAAGAAAAATTAGTATTTTTGTTCAAAAGGTCTTATAAAATAAACCTGTCCTGGTTTGAGCCAGGATGAAGCCAATTTTCCTTTTTACCAATTTTTTAATTTTTTTTTTTCTTCAGTGAGCTTTCTTTTAACTAGTAACAGTGTGTTCTTCTAAAGCTGATAAGACAGTGGAATGTTTTTCTAACTGCTGGGTCTTCAAGGTCTCACCTTCACTCTGCTGGCTCAGACACTACGGGGAGATCTATGACCCCCCCGTAGGAGGCTGAGTTAGACTGACAGCAAAATTGGCCAGAGATATTCCATTCCATATATCCATGTAAGCTCAGAGGAAGGTCAGAGATCACAGAAGACAACTTCCTTCCTGCTTCTTCTTCCCTTCTTCCCCATCCATGGCCGGCGTCCGGGGAGGACTCCATCCAGCACTGTCAACCCCCAGGCTCGAGCTCTCCTGACCCTCATCACTCTCTGCTTTCTCCAGCAGCAGCTCCAGGATTTCTCAGAACTGTTCCAGCTCAGGGGAGTGTGGTGGGAGTTGCTGGGGGTGGGGGGAGATGAGAAGCTCTTGCACATACCTGAACATATCTGCATATAATTGTATATATTTTCTTTTATCATTAGTGTTTAATTAAAGCTGTGTAGTTTAGTTTTCAATCCAGCCAAGTCTCTCTCTTTTTCTCTCTCTCCTTCCCTACCTGGGCAGGAGGGGGAGGGGATCGAAAGCGTTGTTGTCAGACCTGAGTCAAACGGTGACAAAACCCAGCAAAGAAATACATTGTCCTGACCAAATACTAAAACTTGTTTTTGATTGCACACATAAATCAGTTTTCTCACTCTGGAGCATTTTGCACCTTGTTTAAATTGTATTAGTGTCATATTTTGTAGTCAAAATCATATTGCTGAGCTGCCTGCTGGCAACTGTCATCCTAAAGCATGACATTTGTGATACTGGGAGTCCAATGTGAGGTTGCACACTGATTTTCAAACTGCCCAAATGCTGTTTTAACAACAGAATCTAATGGCTAGTATTTATACCTTGACTTCTCCACATTATCACATAATCAAAAGCACCAAGATGCAAATTGTTTTCATGACAAGCACTGTCTCAATGACTCTACCAAGGACACCGATTATGAGAAAACTTTAAGATGGTAGTTTTTAGAAAGCTGCACCAAACTAAATAACAACAAAATGACAATGTCAGATTCTTTTAACAAAGCCATCAAGTCAATCCAAGCTTTTTAACAACATCCAATAAATAGCATCCTACAGATCATTATTCTATCACTCTTTTCCTCTGAGCTTCCACGTGAGATGTTTGTTGTCTTTGCCCCAAGTTCTAAATATTTAAGGAATTCACCATCTTCTGATTTTCTGACTACAGTATAATAGTGTAAAATCTTTGTTTACCCGCAATTCCTTTCCAATCAGAGTATTGCATCTTTTAAAAGCAGTATTTAAAATGTATCTGCAGTATGTTCTGCCTCCACTTTTGGCAACACTTCTGTAATGAGGCTGATGGATGACTCAAAATTGTATTTAGGCACCACAACAGCATTACCAAAAGCTCAGAGAGAAAAGACCCAGTGCTATCTGTCTGCAGTCCAGCTCCTCTGCAGGGCACATGGGAGAGGAAAGTGCCTCTGGGGGACTGAAAAGAACAGGTCCAGTTATCAAGGAAATGCCTACAGTGAGCTACTCACTTAAAAAAACCTACCTGCCAGAAAGCCTCTGTGAGCTTTTGTCTAAACACTCTTTTTGCTGAAGGCAGAGATTAACAGCCATGCTTGCACCCTCCTTTTCAACTATGATGCTGTTGTAAGAAAAACGGCCTAGGATGCAGTAGGTCCATGCCTGGTTTCCTCCTCGGTCCCAGAAGGTAGGACCCTACTGCCCTAGAAAGCATCCAAGCTCCTGAAAAGGGAGCAGTTCTGCACAAGGGGTTTTTGTCCATTTGAAGTTTTCTACTCGGGAACAAAATTCACACTGGGTCCCCAGCACTGTATGTTTCATTCTGTAAGCTTCACCAACTGTTGCTCACCTGCTTTGTGATTTGCCAACATAAACACAGGCAAGGACAGCAGTTCCCATCACAGCTCCAAAGACTGTATTTTACCTGATGGTTGTGCTATGTAAAATACATAAACAATGTCTGGCATTTAAATTCTGTTGAGGTCATACCATGCCTATGCCATTTTTTTGCCCTCTAGAAGATTGTCCTCGATGAGGTCCCAAAGACACACACTAAGTTTGCAGCAGACAGGAGAGCAGGCTGCACCAGCAGATTTCTGGACCTTCTGTGCTGAGCATGACACTCCCTTGCTTCATACTATCTTTTCTTGTATGACACACTACCCTGCTGTCACAACTCTAATGCACAGCTGCAGCCAGCCATTCATCTGGGGGCAGAGGTGAGCTGCTGCCTTACTCTCCTCATGCCACACGAACAGTAACCCCCGAAAGGGGCCTTCTGTATTTCCAGACTTCTTGCACTTGGCTGCCAAAGAGTTCGTAGGTGATGGATATGCATCAAAAAAGGAACCGCAGAGAATTTGCTCGGTCATATTTAGTTCTATTCAGAATTCAACAAAACCCGTTTTATCACTTTGCAAGCGTTATACGAGATCACAATATTTCCAAAATCTGCATTAGCAGCATTTGACACTTATGTCGCTCCAGCCCGTGACTCCACCTAATCCGAAGGTCCTTTTCAAGGCACCGTGAGTTTAATTACTTACTCCACCTTTCAGTAACACAGACTAACTCCGCTCTGCGTCCCGGGGCTGCTGTGCCATCACGGCCCCGAGCTTTCCCAAGGCACGGCCCCGACCGACCCCCTCCTCTGGAAGCGCAGCTCGCCCGGCCGGTGGCAGCGGATCCCGGCGGCGGATCCCCCGGTACCGGCGGCGGATCCCCCGGTACCAGCAGCGGATCCCGGCAGCGGATCCCCCGGTACCGGCGGCGGATCCCGGCGGCGGATCCCCCCGGGCGCCCCGGTACCGGCCGCCCACCGCAGGCCGGCGGGCCCTCACGACCGCCTCCAGGCCGTTCCAGGAGCGGCTGGCTCTCCGCCAGCCAAGCACGCGCACGCAGGTATCGCAGGTTCCCGGCTTTCAGCATTTTACCTTACCTGGCGTGTCTTCACCCAGGCCCCCACACCGCGCCGCAGCAGGCTTCCTGCCGCGATCGTCGCGCTCCGTATTTCTCGGCCGTTCTCTGGGGGCACCAGGGACCGACGGGCTCGCTCGAACGGGAAACCCGCTGGCGAGCGGGAGGGGAGCGGGCCCCGAGGCGGGGCGGAAGCGGGAGCGGGCGGTGCGGGGCGGTGCGGCGCGGTGCGCGGCCCGCCCGGCCCCGCGCGGGGCGGCGGGAAGGTTCCGAGGGCCGCCCTCTCCGCCCCGCGCCGGCAGGCGGGCGTGGGGCCGGGGCAGCGCGGGAGGCGCGGCCCGGCGTGCTGGGCAGGGCAGGCTGGGAGGGCAAGCCGGGAAGTCAGCGGAGATGGGGAGGCAGGGAGCGGCGGAGGCGAGAGGCTCGGTCCGAGGGGAGCGCAAGGACCGCGGCTTCTCCTCACGGAATTGCGGTGTCCGCGGGTTGGACGTGGAGTGTCTGGGAGCCGAGGTTTCCACGGCTGCAGGGAAAGGTGCTGCCCGAGTTTTGGAAAGAGGCGTCGTAACCAGCGGTAAATACGTGGATACCCAAGTCAGCACTCGTCAGCAGGAGTTAGCACCTGCATCTCGTGTGTTCATAAGCACCTGGGGGTCTAACACAAAATGCGTTTGCAGGCACTGGCATAGTCTTGGGCTAAAGAAAAAAAAAAAAAAGGCAAAACTGTTACCTCTGCGTGGGTGTCCGTGTCCTGAAGAGAAAGGGGGGGGAGGGAAGTATCTTTTGATGTTAATTTGAGGGTCTGATCTACCGTAATCTTTCTCCTCGCTTAAAATATGCTGTCAGATTCACCGTGGCTGGGAAGTCACTGAAAAAGTTTTCACGAGCTGTTCGTGTGGTTGTTCCTGTTCGGTGGTTGTTCCAGCCTCCTCCACTTGTGTTCGTGCTGGCAGCAATGGCCCTGCAACTTTATCTCGGCAGGGGCCCAGTGCTAGGGCATAATGATTGCAACAATAGTCGTGATTGTAATTTATTAAGGATGGCACCTGAAAAGTTGTCTCTGAAATCTTTCATCAGTGGCTCCATCTGTTTTCAAAAGAAAGAACTGTTTAATCTTCATGGTAGGAATACAGGGTAGCTCAAAAAGGGAATAGCTGTGCCATCAAACCAAAAGACCGGTACATGGCTCTGTCTCACCGCAGGTTGTGCAAGTCGTGCGTTGTCGCAGGTCGACTTGCCTCCCTGAAGGAGAGCTTAGCCTGTTTCTCGGCAATTTCTGCTTATTTCCCTACTTAGCCACCTAGAGGTCTGTAACCCAGTGGCGATCCCTTCAGTTCTTCAAGAGCTGGGAGCTCTGGCACTTGGTTTGGTTGGCACACATGAAAGATGCTACATGAAGTGTGAAGGGGTACGAAGTATGTGGTGAAGACAGCTGTAGGGACTTGATGCTCTCTTTTCTTTTTATGTGTGAAGAGCCCTTGCTCAACTCCTCATAAGAAGTGTACAACACAAGTAGGAACATAAGGATGTCTTTGGTTCATTTTAACATCAGCGGTTTTTCCTGCAAGCATATGTATTGCTGTTGTGCAAAAACCCTTTTGAAAATCATTAGATGATGTGTCATACAGATATTGAGATGACGCTGAGTGCAAGGATCATGGAGCAGTTACATTCCAGGGTGTTTCATAGTCTTTTGCTTAGGAAGGGTTTGATTCGTATTTCATACAAATAAGTCCTAGAGGACGGTTTTATTTATTTTGTGTTTTGATCATCCATTTACTCAGGTGGGGCAGTTTTATTCCTTCACATTTTACCTAGTCATGCACTTCTTACTGGAAGTTGGCTGCTAGCTATGGAATGCTGCTAGTTATGGAATGTGATTTTGACTTAATAAGAGAGGCAGGTATCTTCTGTTTACCACTCTTTTTCCAGGAAGATTCTTTTAACTTTTGTGAGGCCAGGGTTGTGTCGCCCACAACAAGTTGTTTGCTTGCCACGCGTCTCCTTCAAGATGTAAGCTTCACACCAGGTTAGCAGGACACACAGAAAACAGCATTATTGTTTAAGACAAAAAATTCATTATGGTCACTTAACTGGACATTTCTCCCTTGTAAGAAAGTGTGTGGAGAAGTAATTTTTAGCTATTGTCAGTAGCCATGCCTACATGCTATTTAACTAACAACATGAGTAGAAAATATGGTCTTTCGTGAGACCTTTTAGATTTTTTGTGTCATTTGCACTTTTCTTCATGAATGCCATTATTTATTAATATTATTTTATTCTGGTGTGACCGTTCTAGTCTGATTTAAGCAGCCATGAATGCAAGAACACAATGAAAATAAATGATACAGCATTGGCAAAAATTACAAGTTTTAATCTATTTTAGAATAATTATCCCAGTCAGCTAATCTGTTTTAATGAATGAATAGAGCTGGTGAAGGAAGAGCTGATCTATATCCACACACATGTCAATTGTCCTCTCACTTGAATGGGCATTTTTACATGTATAAACACATGAGTAAAAAAGAGGAAGAAATCTAGAAAAAAAAACCCAAGGAAGCAGGCAGACAATAAGATTTTTTTCTTAGTCTCATTTAAATGTCTTTTAAGCAGTTGTTTGATTTTACCCTGTGAAACTGTATCTGACTCAATTATGTTCCAGAAACCACCCTGTAGATGGCAGGAGTTAGTCACTTCACTCATTAACAGTAAAATACCTTCTTTTCAGAACTGGCAAAGTGGCCTATGGCTGTAATACATGTAAACAACAACAAAAGGTATTAGAATAGCCAATTTAGAGCTTACAGAATTTCCACTAGCAATACTGGACTACTCTCTGGGGAACAACTGCAGACTATTGTTGTTTCAAAGGCGCTTGCAAAAAGTCACCCTCGTTTCCAGTGACCTCTGTAAGAGAAGCCATGGAAGGACAGTGTGTCTGTCTCTGAACTGTCATCATTCTGTATTACTTTACAGAGAATCCGACCTGTCATGTTTTTGCTTAGAGGCCTCTGTCTAGCTGAGAAAACAGGACAAGACTCTGTGAGGGCCTCCTTACATTGCCTGACAAAGGTATTTGTCTAGTCAAGAGCTTGCATGACAGCACAGGTATTGGTGACTATCTCAACCCTAAGCTATGCCACCTGCAAAGTAAAAGCTGTGTGCTAGAGAGAGCTGGCAGTGAAAGACGCTGTGTAAACCAAATGATGCAATGACAGCACAGCCGTCTTTATAGAACTGTGGCTTTATATTTCTATATATTTGGTCTATATATTGGTTGGTATTTACATGTTAAAGGCATCCCCTGCAATATGCATTGGTTTTCACTCCTGTTAACACTCTGCTACACCACTATGTATCTCATACAGTTAGTTTCACCTATGCAAAGGGCCACAGGATGCTAATAAATCTGAATTCCTCCAAAATAAATTGCTGTCTAGGGTGCAGAACAACAACATTTTGGGCGATCTTGTTCCGCTTCGCTCCCTTTTTTGCTCGTATTTTGGAGTCATGTGGCAGCGCAGAGCAGTAGCTCTATGGATTACACACCAACTGTTAATCAGACACACATTTACAGACAGTAAATTCACAGACACTTTAAATGGGAATAATTCAGTGAAAAGAAGTGTTGGGAACAGTTGTCTAAGGGAAGATGGGTGTTGCTTTTTCCAGTGCCAAATCTGAATAGTACCATTGCAGCACAGTTTGCCAGCTTGTGTGAACGCTAATTGTCTTCAGAATTGTCCTGCTCACTCCTTTGGCTGCTTATCTCATGAAACAGGAGAATGTAGGCCCTCTCCTGAAGGAAACAGGCGAGGTAGCAACACAGGATATTGAGAAGGCTGAGGTTCTTCAATTACTTCCTTGCATCAGTCTTCTCTGTTAAGTGCTCCAGCCTCAACACAAAGGCCACAGAAGGTGAAAGCAGGGGCTGGGAGAGTTAATTACCCCCCACCATACATGTAGAGCAGGTTCATGACCATCTAAAGAGTCTGAAGGTGCATAAATCTATGGGACCTGATGGGATTCACCCACGGGTCTTGAGGGAGATGGCAGATGAAATTGCAAAGCCTCTGTCCATTGTATTTGAGAGGTTGTGGCAGTCTGGTGAGGTTCCCACTGATTGGAAAAGAGGGAACATAGCCCCTATTTTTAAAAAGGGGAAAAAGGAAGACCCAAGGAACTACAGGCCGGTCAGTCTCACCTCTGTGCCTGGCAAGATCATGGAACAGATCCTCCTGGAAAGTGTGCTAAGGCACATGGAAAATAAAGAGGTGATAGGTGACAGCCAACATGGCTTCACTAAGGGCAAGTCATGCCTGACCAATCTGGTGGCCTTCCTACAACAAGGCTACAGAGATGGTGGCAGAGCAACGGACATCATCTACCTGGGTTTGTGCAAGGCATTTGATGCTGCCCCACATGACATCCTGGTCTCCAAACTGACAAGACATCAATTTGACAGATGGACCACTTGGTGGATAAGAAATTGGCTAGCTGCCCATACTCAGAGAGTTGTGGTCAATGGCTCAATGTCCAAATGGAGGCAGGTGATGAGTGGTGTCCCTCAGGGGTCAGTATTGGGACCAGTGCTGTTTAACATCTTTGTTGGAGACATGGACAGTGGGATTGAGTGTATCCTCAGCAAATGTGCTGACAACACCAAGCTGTGTGAAGTAGTTGACACCCTAGAGGGAAGGGAGGCCATCCAGAGGGACCTTGACAGGCTGGAGAGGTGGGCCAGTGCCAACCTCATGAGGTTCAACAAGGCCGAGTGCAGGGTCCTGCACCTGGGTCAGCACAACCCCAGGCACAAATACAGGCTGGGGGAAGAATGACTGGAAAGCAGTCCTGAGGAGAAGGACTTGGGGGTGGCAGTAGATGAGAAGGTTGACATGAGCAGCAAATGTGTGCTGGAGCCCTGAGAGCCAACTGCATCCTGGGCTGCATTAAAAGTGTGGCCAGCAGGGCCAGGGAGGTGATTCTGCCCCTCTGCTCTGGTGTGGTGAGACCCCACCTGGAGTACTGTGTACAGCTCTGGTGCCCTCAGCACAAGAAAGATATAGACCTGTTGGAAAGGGTCCAGAGAAGGGCCACCAAGATGATCAAAGGCCTGGAGCACCTCTGCTGTGAAGACAGGCTGAGAGAATTGGGGCTGTTCAGCCTGGAGAAGAGAAGGCTCCGGGGAGATCTTATAGCACCTTCCAGTACTTTAAAGGGGCCTACAGGAAAGCTGGGGAGGGGCTTTTCATCAGAGAAGATAGTGATAGGACAATGGGGTAATGGTTTTAAATTGAGAGAGTGGAGATTTAGGTTAGATATGAGGAAGAAATTCTTCACTGTAAGGGTGGTGAGGAACTGGAATGGGTTGCCCAGGGAGGTTGTTGATGCCCCATCCATGGAGGTTTTTCAGGCCAGGTTGGACGAGGTTTTGTGCAGCCTGGTCTAGTGGTGGGTTCCCTGCTTACGGCAAGGGGGTTGGAACTTGATGATCTTTAAGGTCCTTTCCAACCTTAACGATTCTATGGAATTCTCCCTTTGCAGGGAGGGTGCATTTCAGGGATGGGCACTTATTTATTCCTTAAATTACTCAAGTAATAACAAAGGTTTTGTGCCATCTCACTTCTTCTATTGAAAATTACTGAGACCAGAAAGGAAAATCAGGAAATTGTGTGCACAGCCTCTATCAGAACTGCAATATTCTGGGAGAGATAGGACATTTATATGCAGTGACACAGGACTGTGTTGGATGACGATGAAACATTTTTACTGCCTTTTGCTGTAATATCTCACTCAGTCCCTTTAACGATGCGATAAAGCGTGTTAACTATCAACTTGAAATAAATACTGACCTGAGTTGTTGTAATTTACTTTTAATTTGATACACTGTGATTTCTTTTTCTCTAAATAACATGCTTGTTCTGATCTAATTATGCCCCTATTACCTACCTACCCATTACTGTAATTATCTTCATTATTGCCATGTCTCCTTGCAGCATTCAATATGTTTGCCTCCCTGGGGCTTGCATTGTAAAATGGGTGCAGCATATACCTCTCTAACTGACCTTTTAAACAGTATACATCAAATTTAATTTGTTTTTAAATCTTGGCCTAGCAGCAACTGACCTTAAAAGTAATGTCAATATTTGTTAGATGTAAGATAATTTTGTCTGTAGACATGTATCCTTGCTGATTTAACTCCATAAAGAAAAAGGTAACAAAGGAAAGAACCTGAGGCAAAAATCTTTACTGATGTCTATGAATTGGCATGTTCAAATACAATATTTTAAAATAGACCTTCTTGAATTAGGTGTTGGAAATATTTTGTATATGCATGTTTTCTTTTCCCTCTGCTATTATAACAGATGATTAGAGTCATTAATCTTAGCCCTGGAAAGTTATTCCCCGAGAAATTTCTAAATGGTTAGTTTGTCTGGTCAGTGTTTGTGAAATGTATCAACAGGGGAAAAAAAAAAAAAACAACAAAAAAGTGAGATAAAAGAAAAAGAGAAAAATTCCTGGTGATTAGGGCCCTGATTCAGGGAGCCCACTCAGCTGTCAACTTCTTTATTAAAATTTATTAATCTTTCCTATGATATTCAAATTGTATATTTTCACATTTCTTCCACAATTTCAACAAAGTACTGAACAGCATTTTATTGTGGTAGTTTGCTGGGGCTTTTTTTCATTAAAGACCTGCAGTAAAGCAAATATGGGGATTTCTGTAACACATTTAATGGGGTATCATATGTTAATTAAGATTGCTGAGGTGAGGGGATACTGCAAGACTAATCACTTGCTCATGTTGTAACAAAGGGTAAGCAATAATTATTTGTGATGGAAAAAGAATGAGTTTGCTGGTAGCAAGTTTTGTTGTTTGTTTTTTTTTCCATTATGAGATTGTAATGTCATAAATTATCTTGTTTATCATCCCTCTGACCCCATCAAAAGGCTATCCCATGGTGATAAATTTGCTGCATGTGTGACACTGGGAGGCTTTGTGTGGGAAGAACAGGGGGATGCCTGATAGAAATAAAAAGGAGCACCTGTGTGACAGAAATGGAAAAAGTTGTTATGGATTTTTTTTTAATCAAGATCAGACAGTGGATGACTGATGACAAGAATTTCTCTTGTAGTGATGGAGGCTTGTCCAGTGGAAGGGACAGAGAAGAATGAAAATTGTGAATGTTTTAATTGGTCACAGGAGATGAGATTAACTCACGTAACTTCAGCTGTGTAATAATGAGCTCCTAGGTCTGAGCTTGTTGTTCAGCCTCTCACTCTAATCGGGGCACCTGAATGAGGTTAATCATCTCTCTCACAGGACTGGATGATAACTTACTTCGGACAGCTAAAGCTAGATGCCAGGAAGCCTGACAGCTGTTCATGCCAAAGGAAGTAAGGTTCTAGGGTTTTCCAAAGGTGGTGTTTCCAACAGCACTAGGGAAGAGATAGTGGTATCAAAAGGTCTCATAAGACAGTACCTAGAATGTTTGGTACAGTGACCTGAGTTCAGTCCTGATCTAAAACAGGGGCTGCACAGCTTGCAGCCGTACCATGTGAGTGAAGTGATGTGTTACGCTGAAGAATGCTAAGGCAGAGAGGAAGGAGAAAGTGGGGCTGATGTTCCTGTAGACATCCCACAAGTCCCTCTATAAGCATGGACCAGCTAATACCCATTCGTCCTTGTTCAAGGTAAAGAATTCATACAACCAGGTGGAATGGATGTTTGCCAGGGTGATTGGGAAACAAAGAAGCCCATCACACAGGAGGAGGCTAAAAAGATGTGCTTTATCTGGCAAAAAAAAAGGTCAAAATGGAGTAGGGGTGTTTCCATCAGTACGCCAAGGGGAATGAGCAGAAAGCCCCTTCTGGCCCAAGAGCAAATGGGTATGAAACTGCACAGCCTGGGGCCATATAGTGTGAGACAGATAACAACAGTGGGAGGGTGTCAAGGTTCAGGGGCTGTAATTGTGTGATGGATGAAGAGAGCAGAGGTTGTTTAATCTGGAGAAGGCTGAAAAGATCTAATTTCTGTCTTCGAGGATCTAAAGGGAATTTATAGAGAACACAGAGCCAGACTCTTCTCAAGGGTAGGCAGTGGAAACGTGAGAGGCAACAGTCACAAGATGCAGCAAGGGGAATTATGACTGGTGTATGGAAAAAAATTGTTTGGAGTGAAAGTGCTGAAGCAGTGGAAAAGCTGTGCTGGAGTCTGATACATTGACAACAAGAAACCCTCTTGTACTTTAGAATGGATATTATTAAAATAACACAATGCATTAGATTGGAAGGGACCTCTGGAGTTCATCTAGCCAAGTCTCCTGCTGAAGATTTCCACATCAAATAAGGTTAGCCAAGGCTTTTTCTAGTTGAATCTTAAATGTTGCCAAGGACTGAGATTGCACAACTGCTCTGGGCAACCTTTTCCCAAGCTTAACAACTCTCTCTGCAAAGATGCCAAATAGGAGGATCCTGTTGACTTCAGAGGTATTTGGATTATGGTCTAGTTGAGGCAGAGTATTTGTTTGCCTTCTTTTTCTGAAATATCTGCGCTAACAAATTCAGCATTTCAACTGTTCAGTGTTTTTCTTCAGTTATCGAGCTGTGTGACATGTTCCTCTTTTGTGTCACTTCTTATCTAGATAGCAATTTTTCTCCTTTAATTATGGCTTTTCCTTGTTCAGTAGAACCCGCTTGCAGAAATCGTATGCAAATATGAACCGAATGGTTTTCCTTTCCAATTATAGCTCAATTTAGATGAGACTAATATCAGTGATACTGAGCACTGGCTGAATTAAGTACTGAATTTATTCAGCTAATGAAAGCTGAAGGACAGATTGTTTGCTTTATGGTGTACAACATGGGTGGTTTATCTGTGGGTTCAGAGGACTGAAAGCAATGTGGATAAAGAACAGAATTACACCCAGTGTTTATAATAGCATCATGTGGGTAATCAAGTGTCAAACCAAATGCTTATGGCACTACGAATAACAAGACTTGGAACTATTTCTAGGCATGGACATCAGTCTTCAGTATTCTGATTGATTTAGAAAACCCATTTGGTTATGTTCCACTGCTGTCAGTTGATATTCTGACAGTAGTTTCTATTCATTCTCATTTGTATTTTGGTTGTTAGATTTCATTTATAGTAATATAAAGTTGTAATAACAGTTCTATTGCTTTTCAAGTACCTGTACATTTAGAGTTATTGAAAAGTCACTATAAATAGTCCCATGCTCACAATGTTCTCAAAACCTCCTCATTTATATTTATTGTGGAGTAATGAATCCGTAGTCCTACCCTGAGCTAGAGCTTATCAATGGGTGTTGTATTGTGAAACAGGTTTTCATTTTATAATAAGTGTTTTGAGTGTGGTGGTGTGGAAAAGCAGAGCAAAAGCCTTTTTGATGGAGTGTAAGGAGAAACTGAGGAGCTAGCTTCAATTATTTTATTGTATTTATGTATTATTTTAAACAGTAATGTGTAAGACCCTGTGATTATTTAAAACACTGGTAGAAAACTGCAATACTGATGTACCTAAGGTAAAACTCCAAATGAAGGAAAAGAAGAAAGCAAGCAGTTTCTGAAAAAAGCATCCTGGACTGGCATCTGGTTTCTTTGCTAATTTTTACTAGGTTATAGTTCTTTTTGACAAGATGGAATTTTCTCTGACTCATTGTAGATATGCAGTCTCTGGATTGAGTGCATGTCTGATTGAAAGTGTTATCAAGGTGTTTGAGGAATTGTTTGGTTTATTATATTTCTTGCTTCTGTTATGTCACTGGACAGTCTGATGCCATTTGCAGCTAGGATGTAGCTATGTATTTTTATATGAAGTTAAATATTTATCTATAAGGAATAGGGCTCTGAGGCTATGCATTTGCTGTTTGCATGATGATGAGTGACGTAAAATAGCAATAACTTTTGGTCACTGACAGCTTCTCTTGGTCTGACCCACTCTGAGCTTGAAGACCTTTCAGGTGTCCTACAAAAGCTAGTTGGGTAACAGATTTTGGTTGGAAGATGGATGGGGTGTCCCTCAGTATCCTTACAGAGTGTTTCCTTTTGTATCATTACCCAGCTGAAATAAAAGATTACTTCCATTTGTGGTTTTTTTTGAGTGGCTGCTCGGTGGAGTTTTATTTGCATCATGGTATTTTTGTCACTGGTCAGTTAATTTTAAATCTAATTTGTTGCAGGGAGCTCAAACCTTTCAAATGAGCACACTTTTTTTCCAATGTTAAATCCAGCTAAAACAGCCTGGAATGAACTGGAGCACTGGCCTAGAAAGGAAAGGCTTCACAGCCCATTACTGATCCCCTGAGCCATCTCATCCCCTTGACTGTCATGTAATGTTTGTTTAATGTAAAAGTTCCATATAAACCAAAACAAAATAAAACCCAAAAAGCGTAACAGCAGCTTTTTGGCATCAAGATATCAAAATGTGAAGGTACTGAAAATGAGATTCCCTTTCGTAAGTGCATGAGCGACCTTGGGGGAACCCTCAGCAGGGAAATGCCACAGTGGTGAGAAAAGGCTCAGCACAGAGGAGGAGGTGGATGAGCGTGTTTGCCAGTGTGGGCTGGAGTCACGGGGGAGTTTTGTTTTCAGCTTCAAGGGATAGGACGCCCTTGTGGGAGCCTGCAGGGATTTCTAAAATAAGTGTTCTGGGCCAGTCTGTCACTGTGCATGTTACCAAGTATGTCTGGGCAGGAGTGTGTCACTGTGTGAGTTACTGAGGATTGCTATGCATAAGTAAGCACGTCATCTTGTGAGTCACTGAGGGTTTCTATGCATGAGTGACTGTTTCTGTGCTGGAATATGAATAAATAACATCCAGAGCCTCCAGGCATTCTAAAAAGTTTTAATCAAGGCTATCAAATAACTGGATTGTCAAAAGACAGCTTACTGAGTTTATTCATGAGGTTTCAGGTGCTAAAGTAAGTTCAGCATCCCAGCATTTCTCCCAGGTCTTTTGAAGTTCTCAGGAAGATCAAAGACAGACCCCTAATTAAGATCCTTAAAAATGTAAAACTAAAATGGGATCACTTGTGTGAAAGCTGAAAGTGATGTGCTAAGTCCTGTGCACATCCCCTACTGTGGGATGCTCTCAAGCTCAACAAATGTCTCCACTATCACTGATGGATCTGTCCAGGTTGGCACAGTGTCAGGCGCTGACTGTAATGTTAATCCGTTGGTGGGCTGGGGATTGGAGATACTTGGCAATGAGGAGAGTACATGTAAAATGTGAGTGACAGTCTGTAAATACTTGCTGGGAGAGTGCAAGGGAGGGAATTTCAGAGCTCACTTGCTGAGCATATGTTAACATCATGTGTTACCTAGTTGTGATTTCACACAGGCTTCCTGTGAGACACTTGCCCAGCCTGCCCCCGTGTCCCACTGCCTCCACCACCATCCTGGCCTTGCCTCACCTCTGCCTCCCGCTGGGACCCAGTGGCATGTTTGTGTCACAGCCTCTTCCACTTGCAGGTCTGTCATTTCATCTTAATCTCTCAGATGCCATCACTCCCACCCCCCATGGTGTGGCCCAAATGCAGTTAAATGAGGTGAGTAGGTCATTCTGTTGATGACTATAAAGACATTCCAGGAATGAATACAAAACAAAGAATTAAGACACCTGAAGGGTATTCACAGAGATCAAGTTAGGAAGAAATGAATGGCTGAAATGTTTATACAGTGGTCTTTGAACAGAAGTTACCCTGCTATCTGCAGCATGAGCAGAACTGATTAGGTCCTGTGGCAGGGTGAGAGCCGCTGAGCACTGCAGCGAGCCAAACTGACCACAGCAGGGTCCTCTCTGAGGCAGCCCTTTCCCACCAAGAACTTTCACAATGGGAAGCTCTGAAGTCACCCTCTGCTCTCTGGGGAGCCAGGTACTTCTGCAGCATGCTTGCAGCAGGCTGTGCTCTTGGTAAATGAACCTTTGCTAGGACCTTACCAGAGCTTTTCTAAAAGGCTGATTTTTTTCACCACAGGTGTCACAAAGTTGGTGAGTGCATCTGAGTTTGACCCCAAGAAGGCAATTTGCAAGTTTTGAAGCAGTACTCATTAGAGAACAGTGTCATCTTTTTCATTTCATAATTAGATGGGCACAAGCGTAAGGAGTCTCAGTGGATCTATGTGGTGCATCTCTTCAAGAGCACTGGCAGGGTGTCCTGGAAGACAGCTAAAGAACTGCCTTTCCTCTCATTAACCTGATCTGCCATTACATCAGACTTCCCTGGTTTCAACTTCAACAGTTGCTCTTTAGCCTGGTGCTGATCTCTTCCAAATGTCTGGGTAGCTGGCAGATGCCATTGTTTGCATCCGAGGTGAAGCTGATGTAAAGTTTGGAGTGATTTTCTTATTGCTGATTCTTTATCCTTGCAATGTAGCAATGCACTACTCCAGAGGCTTACTGAGAACTCAGTCTGACGCAGCCCATCTAAGAAAAAACTTGGACCCAAGGAGCTAAAATAAAAGCAGTTATTGAAAGGTAGTCACATATTATCTGCAGAGAGTTTGCTGCCCTGTCTCTATTGTGCAGCTACATCTCTTGTGGAGCTGTTGTAGTTAATAAACAGGGTGCAGGAATACTACAGATTTCCTTGGTAAAAAACAACATAGAGATAAATGCAGATAAACATGAAATACAATTATCCAGCTTGGAAATGGGTTGCCATATGATTCTTATTGCTTTTCCTCTGGGGAAGTTTACAGAGAGAGACCTTCCACTTTATCCGCTGATAGAAGATGGCACCTCCCGTAGCCTAATGCACATTAGTAGCCCTCAAAAGCTTTTGTTCATTATTGGCTGACAGATAACATCCTTGCTGCCTGCTGAATCACTGAGGGAGCTGTAAGGTTGTCCCTAGCTGAGAGTTGTTGGCAGTTGACTGATGAGCAAAGTCTCTCAGCCAGCTCCACATAATCCCAGTAGATGCGGGGTTCTGCTCTTACTGGGCAGGTGATGGAGGGCTCCCATGTGGGCAGCAGCTGGAGTTTGGGGTGATTGCGCCATGTCTGTTGGCTCAGATCCTGGTTTCTGTCCTGAGATTGTGGGACTTGGCTCTTACCCTGGTTTCTGGCTTTAGGTCCTTGATGATATAACATTGTTCCAGCCCTTGGCCCTAACAAGTGGGCAAGATCGGTTGCACAGCCTAAGGTTGGCACTTCAGTCCCCTACAGGATTGTAGTGGTACATCTTTTCTTGTTGGTCTGCAAACCTAATCCTTTTTCTGCATTCTAGCTGTGTTTGCCTTTCCTGTTGCGTGCTGATTCCTACAAAATGGAGGAAAAGTAAAATTGTAGTTCTTACACAATAAATTAAAATTGCTAAATATCTCATAATAAGTATTTTTTGTTTGTTTGAAATAGTAATGATGGAGAAAGAAAAGGAAGTCCTGAGAATATGCCAGGTGTCTGGATGCTTCCATGAGCTATGTGAGAGAAGGGGGCAAGATATGCAAGCCCCTAACATCTTGAAATCTACAAAGTTCCCAGCTGTGGAAAGCCATCACACAGCAAGGAAGCAAGCAAGAGACCTCTTTTCCCTTTGTTTTGAAGCACATTGGATTAAATTTTAGCACCAACAAAACGGGACTTCCAACCCCTCCCCTTGCAGTAGCTTAATGAAGTAATATTTCTGAGTAAGACGTGGCTGATTTAGGAGGTGCACCATTCAAAGCAGAAGCAACAGCCTAGAACCATGGTAGCAAACTAAGTAAGGTACAGCATGGCCACATGTAGCATGTCTGCACTGGCCAACTCACGAAACAGGCACCATGTAAGGCAGGAGAAGAAACACCATTTCTTAAAGTGGCACTAGCTTAACCAGGGTGTGGTGTAGTTTCCATGCCACCCCTTTCCCCTGTCCCTTGGGATTCTTTGCCACCCTCTCTGGTGTAGCTATGACTGTAAATCTTGATAGCACAGGGAAAGCTTGTATGGCTTTAAGAGATAAACCTAGCTGCACTTTTTGGCCCCTTGCCATCTGCAGGGAATCAGCAGACAGAACAGATAAGCTGAGAGAAGATGGACAAAGGATTACTAGATAGAGCTGTAAGAAAGGCAGTTACTTCAGGTAGGAGATGTCTGGAGTCAAATGCTGGATTGAAGCCATGAGCAGAGAAATTCTGGGGGAGGGCATTTCATATAATGCAGAAGGAATCAAGGTTTTGTTTAGGATTTGTGAATAAAAAGGAGTAATAAAAAGGTGTGAAAGCCTTCTCAAATTTTTCCTCATTTCATGACGTGTGTAGGAGATACTGAGCTTTTAACTACCTTAAAGGGCCTGGGTTCATTACTGATTGCAGAGCTGTGCTGGATTCATCTGTCTGGCTATAAAATAACTGATGTAGCAGAGTAATCAAACCTAGCATACTTTTGTAATGAACCCTTGGGTATTAATTTACAGAATATCTGTGCATATGTAAATATGACTTATACACAATGTCCATTTGATGGATGGTGGAAAATATGAAATCTGATGTTAAAGCTAATATTTAGAATAAGAATTAAGAGAAGTTTGCCTGTGTAAGGTGTGTTGCAATTTTCATGGGAAATACAAGGGATTTAAAACAATAGGAGTTAGTTTTGCTACACTACAGCAAGTAGCCATAATAACTTAGAAAACTTTAGATTTCATTTTTTTATCACATTCCTCTTGATGTAACAGAACAATGTATTTTGTCAGGTCTAGTAATCTAGTTAAAGTGTTCAGAGTAGTTGAACATTAGGCTATTATTCATATACTGTAAAAAATAACCAATTTTATACATGAGGAGAAAGTAATCTATTTGACAGAGGGAGTCAGTATATAACAGCTTTCAAATGTCAGCCACAGTACTGTGCTTTTCTTATACATTAGATATTTTGAATAATTGTATATAACTAACACATTTTGTACTGCAAGTTGGATGTACATCAGAGTACATTTATTTCCCCAACATAATTCTTCTTCCATTTGAATCTCTGTTTCCCTAATGTTAGTGAACAGCAATGCTGGTTAGAAAATGTTAGATGAGGACAGTAATGGATAAAATCTGAAATAAATATTTATTGTGGGACTCTTTATTTTTAAATATTTTTAAAAGTACACTGACAAATATACTCTATAGCTAGAAAATGTGCATGTTGTAATATATCCATTAAATTAATGACCTGGTTTTCTTTCCGTTTGTACTATCTGTCCTGCAAGCTTTGAGTATTTCAGTAAATCGTAGCTGCTTATAAGAGTAGTCTGCCACTGGTGCTAATTAAATGCTACTGGATTGTTAGCTTTGATCTGTGATGAGGTTTCCATGGTGATATCACCAGATGAGACTATGGCCACTACAACAATTTCTTTGTGCTGATGTGATTCTGAACTGCCTACCCAGCTGAGGACCAAATACCCACTCTGCTGAGAATCAGTGGGACTTCACTGTTGATTTCAGTGTATTTGATACTGTCTCTAATATGACTGGATTTGGAAACATGCTCTGGAGTCATACAGGTCCTAAATGAAGGCAGTCTGTATTCAATATAATACTTTTGTTTTAAACTGTTCGCTGTGTTGCTCGAAACCAGATGGAATTTGCTGACATTCAGATCCATTCCCAGACTGACCATGTCTCCACATTAAATAAGTTATGCAATGCATTTCCCTCATAACAACCCCCTAATCTGTGCTTATTTGATTTCATTGCACAGAAGCCCTTAGTGGAACAATTTCACATAAGGGATCATAAAAATACAAAATACGGTTTCCCTTCAAAGAGCTTCCAACTGGATACAGAGGAGCTTGTGAGATAGACTGGGAAAGAATGAGGTAAGGAGAACTGGCAGTGATCAAAGCCAGTCGGTTGCCTGACTACGCTGAGTTTGCTATTTTGTAATTTGTATAATTGACATTGGTTTTAAGGATGCTTTTGAAGAAAGACATATGATTTGCTTTTTTGTGTGAAGCAGGTGGAAGAAGCGTGGCAGTGCTTTTTGAAAACTGAGTGGGCAGCAGAGACTGGCAGCGCAGGCAGAGGGGATGGCAAGGGGTTCAGGATGCAGCACAGCCAAAGCCAAGATTGTGATGCTCCCCAGGGTGAAGTTGGTAGTAAAAATTGTGTGTGACCAGGAAGAGAGCTAGTGGAGGTATACAAAGAAAGGGGGGGGAAAGGGCCAGGATAAGCTGATGATCTTAGTTTAACAGTGTTCTGAATTGACCAAAATATGGCAAGATTGCATTTGTCAGGACAAGACAAAAGGAAGCAAGCTCCCATAAATAGGATGGGTGAAGCTCCTGTTGGGACATGAGATGGGATCCTAGATAGAATTTTTTAGGTTCAAATGTGGTTACAAAAGTCTGTAATTTTCAAGAGATGATGTGAAAAGAAATTGGCAAGCTTTAGATGCAATCAGGATGAGAGAACCTCTGGAGAACTCTGAGTATGAAACAGTTTTCAAACTTTTGCATTTTTGAAGGTCTTATTTCACTATCATGGATGAAGTACTCCTTAGCCTTGTCTCTGCATGTCCCTCATGGTTTGAGAATTTTCTTATTGGTAGTAAACCAGCATGAATTTAAACCAACTTCAGCATGGTCAAGCTCTTTTCACTTGTGCCTTGTGATAGGACATGGGGCAATGGACTCAAGAAGTTCCACCTTAAAATGAGGAAGAAGTTCTTTACTGTGAGGGTTGCAGAGCACTGGAACAGGCTCCCCAGAGAGGTTGTGGAGTTTTCTCTGGAGACTTTCAAGACTGTCTGGATGCCTTTTTGAGTGATCTGCCCTAGTTGTGTGTGGTTTTTTTGGTCCTGCTCCAGCAGGGGGGTTGGACTTGATGATCTTTGGAGGTCGTTCCAACCCCTAATATTCTGTGATTCTGTGATTTTCTACCTCCTTATGCTAGTGAGACAGCCTTGTATCAGATAACAAAGTAGAGAAGAAGCATTGCTTCTATTTCAATTGTTTTCTAAGACTGAGAACAGCAACAAGGGACAGGGCTGATTGTAGAAGGTCAAAAGATCTCTTAAGGACATGAGTTGTGATTTTTATCATCCATTGTTTTGGACTGATAAGTAGCTGTTTCTCCTAGCAAGAAAAACGTGCCATTTACTATCCCCTTCCTTGATCCTTGTGTTAAAGTTGAATTATGACTGCATGAAAAGGTTTAAGAAATAAATTTAAGGGAAGTGAGAAAATAAGTACTGAAGATAATGTTTGAATTTACTGCAGAAACTTTTTTTAAACTAAGAAGTCAAAACAATCTCAACTGTGCCAGTTTTATGTTTCCTTCTTTAACTCTTGTAAATATTGAGTAAATCCAATCTACTTGTCAAGACACCAAGGTTTTTCTTACTAGAGCGCGGAGAAATTGTTCTCATGGAGCAATGGTGACCCCTTGTGGTCACCTGGTAAAGCTTCACGTTTGCCTCATGTAAAAAGGAGTTCGAATTTTTATTAAATTAGGGAGAGTCACAACATTGGCTGCAGCCCTAACTCTTCATATGCAAGTCCTTTATTTAAGTGGGGAGAACGAGCTGATTCTCGGAGAGTACGGTTTTGCCTCGTTGCTAGAATTTCACTTGTGTTGAAGTTAATGTTCTAAACTGAAATGGGATATTTTTTTAAAATCCATAAAAGTTAAACAAGATCAAATAAACTTTGTATTATTAAAGCCTACTATATAAATGTTCCTATCAGTCTAAATGTGTGCAACCCAAAAGTTGTGGTACTGTGCTAGTATACAGGAAAGAACCACATTTTCACTGTTTATGATGACTGAAGTACAGAGACTAAATATTCTGCATCACCTGGTGAAAAGGTATTATTAAACTTACTTTCTTATAAGTAATCTAACTTACGTTCACATTGCCTTGTGTTTTTAATGATATTTCATGCTCACAATATTCCCTTAGAGTTATAAAATTATTTGTAATCATGTAAAAGGCTTTTATCATTTAAGTTGAAATTGTATATGTTCAATCATGGTCTGAAAGTTAAAAATTTTTTGACTGACTTGAAATTAGGTTTAAATCACCAGTGGGCTTGAGGAAGGAAACTGTCCCTCTTTTGTATAGCATCAAATTATTGCTAGACTTCCTTTCTGCCTCTGCTAGATAGTGTGCAGTATGCTGTGAAATGTGGTGTCTAAGTATCCCTCAGTGGCTGTCTACAGACCTGAGGAATATCATTCTTCTTTGGTTATGCATCACCAACATTAATCTGTAGCTTGAAGACTGGGAAGTCACTATAAAAAAAAATTCCAATCTTGTTATATCAGTGAAGGAGTACATCTATACTTCTCAGTAGCCTTGGGAAGAAAGGCTTGATTAGAAAAGCACAGACAGCCTTCACTGTAGGATGTCATGGTAACTGGGAGTATTGGCAAAGTCAGAGATGGGACTGTGAGAAATTTCAGGGTGCATCTCTCTGGTGGCTGATGCTATTACAAAGCAAAGATCTTATGTTTCAAGATTTAAGATGGTCATTTCTGGAAGGCAGTTTGGTATGAGCTGGAGGCAATGATGAGAGAACAAATCACCTCACATCAGATTATCATAGGGCCTTTTGTACCTTCCAAAACATTTTCTTATTTTGACATTCAGAGGCGGGATGCTGATTCACACAGATTTTATGTCTGCTAAAATACATCCATTTCCAAGGTCCTATGAACAAATCACTAAGCTGAGTATCTGAAAAAAACAGACCACAAAAAGAAAGCAGTTTTCTTTCAGCACAAATCACTATTATATGCATATATTTCCTAAATATTGTGAAATGTTGCCACTATCTGTGGATCGCAGCCCACCAAGTATGTGATGTTTACTTTCCAACTACTCTGGTTGCTATATCTCCATGGTTAGTGGGCACAATATTCTAATGGTGTTTCCTGGCCTGCTGTTCAGTAGTAATTAGTGTCCACAGGACACCAGAAGGTCTGCAAGAAAGTCAAATTTAGAAACAACCACATGTGCACTTCACAGTCAATCAGGCATGAAGCACTGCCTACACACAAGCGTTGTCATGGCCTGCTCCTAACCCGTGTCAGTGACAATCACCTGCCCATTGTCCCTACTCTCAGGTGACCAACAGGCATGGGACACAAATGATGGATTTTCTTCTTCTGGTTTGGTTTTCTTTTTTCCAAGAATCAGTAGCCTTCCAGTTCTAAAAGGCAGAGAAAGCTGCACTGTGGCTGTTGCTAGTAAGCTCCCATCTCGATTTCAGATTCTGTGAGGGAACACCACTCATTTCTGATATCAGCACTGAAAACACAAGAGCAGCCTGAAGTAACTGACATGAGCAGGCAGTTCCTCAGGGCTGACCCACAGCCACAGATTAACTCTGAGGCTGTCTATCAAGTGCTTCCTTTGTACTAAGGGATTGGCTAGCTACCAGGTGCCACATCATTGCCCTAAAAGTTTTAAATATTTCCTTCTGCTTTAGAGAAGGAAGATACAGATCATGCCTGCTCAAAGAGAGAACACTAATCCAGAAGACTTTTCAGCAACATGAAGGGTGCCAAATGAATCCTCTGATCCTAAAAGATAGTATTTTTTTTTTTTAAATCAGAACATTGGCAGAAAACTCACAAGTAGAGTTCTCTATAAAGCTTGCACACATACACATATCACCAATCATTTGATTTCCCACCACTCTTCAGAGTGTCCAGTAATGTTTCTCAGTCGACAGCCTTCCTTCCCTTCCCTCTTCTTTGCCCCTGCAGCACAGAGCCCTAACTTGCCCCAGCACATTGAGGAGAGAAGGCTGAGAGGCTCCTCCTGCCTCAATGTAGAAAGTCCCCACTTTCTCTGCCCACTTTGGAGGTCCTAACAGTCTACCAGTTTGCAGACTTCCTTCAGAAATTATTGAAATGCTAACAAGTTGATTTTTTTTTTTTAATGTATCATAAAACGTGGACCTAGGAATGATATCTGTTATTAAAAACAATATTAACAATTTAAATGTTAATAACATCATTAGCATTGTGGGAAGTCAGAATAGGTGATCATAATGGACCCTCTTACAAGAATCCTAATTAGTCTTTGCAATCTGTAACAAAAACAAACAAACCCATCCTGACTCCAGAAAAGCCTTTTCTTCTCCCAAGACAATGTTATAATGAACCATTACATTGACTTGTATGACAACAAAACTTTTAGTCTCTCACAAAAAGAAGCTTTTAGACAATATTGACCCAAGGTACGTGCCAAATGAAGGTGCAATGTAATAAAGGGATTTGAGCAATTTCAGTTTAACTCTGTCAGACAAACAGCAGTGTTACTGCAAAGTGCTGTGCTCAATTCCATATGCAAACAGAAAATAGCTCACATCAGAGATTAGAACTAGAACTTGATGAGCAAACTTCCTTGAACAACTTTTTTCCTAAAAGTACTTATAAATCATTCATCAGTTCTTCCCCTGCTTAGACCTTTTCTGTCATTCTAATTGTAGTGGTAAACAGTTTATAAATGTATGAGATAAAGGGACACAATACAAATGATAGAGCTATTATCTAGACTCTAAATGCAATGTCTAAAGTATTTGAGTGATGAATTCAGAACATTCACTTCTAAAAGGTAGCCTTATAGGAGGACAGAGCACAAAGAGGATGAAAAGCAATAATAGCCCAAAATTAATAAAACCCATCTGAGCTCTATCAAATTTTAAAGTAACAACTATGTGTACTTTTCCCCTTAACTCTGTGTTCCAAGTCTTCATAGGCTTCTTCATAGGCTGTAGTCACAGCCCATGTAACAAATATCCTTTCACTTAATTTAAAGGAAGATCCGATGAAGGAATTAAGAAAATAAGACAGGAAAATTCTGGGCTCTCATCTTTTTTATGTTTGGCATCCCTAGGATTCAGTGCAATTTTCCTTCAAACCAATAGTAAAAATACCAATTGAAGAGGAATTTTAATATCTACATAATAGAGTGCTTCCTTTGAGCATCAGCACAGCTTCTAAGAACCTGTTCAGTCACAGATTTGAGCAGCAAATAAACTTTAATAGCATATGCAAGAACATAATAAAATGTGCTTAATGTGACACAGCGACACAACATTTTGGCCATAACCTATAAAATAGAAGTCTGGATGTACTGAGCTTATAAAACTGTCTGTGACAGCACCATCTGGTGTCTTCCAGTAATACTATTTATGCTATTTTTAGGGGAGGGAAAGGAAATAAATATCCTGTCAACTTTTAAAGCTAAGTTTAGATATAGACAAAAGGGATTTCCCCAGATCATCTAGTCCAAACCTTGCTACAGCACGCAATCATGTAATAATTCCTTCACATCAGTTTATTATGTCTTCTTTAATTCAAGTTAGGTAATTAGAAAATGTCACAGTTCTGTTAATTAAAGACTTTGGGGGTTTGTGTGTTTTCATTTATATATGATCAACTTGCAGTCTTTTTCTTATATGCACAATCCTAAATTTCTATTTTATTTCCACTGTATTTAGCCATCCTGATATACCATCAGGGAGCAATCATATTCCCTTTGGCTTTCCCCTTGTTGCCAAACTTTTAACTTTTTCAGAAATAAGTCTTTGTTCCCTTGTGCCCTTGTCTACCAGTGCAGTTCCTCTTACATAAAACTCCATGAGAGCTTTCCTGAGCCTTCGTGTGAGATTTGTATGCCCCCATCGCTGCTCATCCTGCCTGCCAATGCTTTTACAGAACCCATTTGAAGGGGAGAGGAACTGTTAATGTCTGGTTTTTTTGAAAGAATCTCTGTTATAAGTTACAGGTTGTTTTAGGTTCTTCTTCACAATATTTCCCCTGGAAGATGATTAAAATGCTAAGAACTGGCACCGTTTTGGAGCTTGAATTCTTGTGTGTTAAGAAATTCTGCCTCAGCAGGACTGTGCTTCACTCTGTGTGTGTCTGTCAGCACCAGAGCAGCAAGCACAGACAAAGAAATGAGAATTTGATCCTTATCCTATGCTTAAGCTAAAGGCTGTCTCCAGTCAGTCTGGCTGACCATCAAGAAAGAAGATGAAGGTACCTGGATTTTATACTAGTCAGAGTATTTCCCTCCCTTCCCCCAACCATGTAGGCTATGGAACATGGTAAGCTTAATAACAGTAACTTGTTAGGTCCTGGTAAATCTTGGATATATTTGGTTAGGTGTGCTCTGCCTTAGAAGGAGAGAGGTAGGAGAGGGGCAGTAAGCAGGGTGAGCACTTGAAACCACTGATGTGCTGCAGGAGAAACTGCCTGGTTGGGATGGCAGGACATGCTGGCCCACTGCTCAAGCCTTGGTTGCCCTGCAGAGCTGGGGCCAGATTATGCCACTTCACTTTTTCTCCAAGTAAGACATTTACATAACTCCCTTTGTATGAGAGCAAGGGAAATAACCTAGTAACAGAAGAAAAATAACTTTTTAATTTATTTTTTTTTTTCGTTGCAAAGGAAAAGCCAATGTTTGGGCTGAGGGATGAGTAAGCGTCTACATGAGATTACTGAGAAATGTGGAAAATGCTGAAAGTTTAAGAGACCTGAGTGAGCTATTACAGAAAGGAAAGGAATTGCAGAAAGGAAATATATATCTTTAAAATGTTCTTTATTTTTAAGAAGCTATAATAGAAGAAGGAGCATGCAGAAAGATGTTCAGCAGCAGCAATCTCCTGGGTTCTTGCAGTTTACAAAAAAAACCTCTATAACAAAAGCAGACATTAAACAAATATGATAAGACATGGCAATTTTTGCTTCTGAGACACAGGGAGCACCATCTTCCTATGAAAACTTAATAAAGATCAAACAAGATAAAACTCCTTTCAACTCTTTTAATAATTTTTAAATGAAAATGTCACTTTCCCTGTAATTTTCACTGAACCTTTCTTACAGCTCCAGTGAGGAGTTGAACTTGGCTGGAACAAAGTTTTTTTCTGGAACTTTACTCTGAAGATTTTTTAGACCATCAGAGCATTATCAAGAATATTAAATTGACCTAAGTAAAAGAAACCAGAACTGCAGTAGCAGCTATAGTAATTCAGTGTTCTAGAAGAATGAAGCAGTCTTCCAATCTAAGGCAGGATTCTGTAATAAAGTGACAGGCGATGTAGCTATTAGTATATGAATAGGAGGATGGATGGAGTATTAACAATGTCACTTAGGTCAAGAAAAGATGTATTGCTCAATTAACTCTCTAAATGAACCAACTTTTTTTTTTTCAACTCAAAGCACAGTATTGGCAGCAGAGGGGTGAGGCCATGGTACTGCTTTATCCTTTGTGTGATCTCTTGGTGTTAACATCTGTTCTTCTCCAGCTGTAAACAAAAATCAATTTCAGTCTCATAGGTAGGGAAGGAAAAAGAACTTGTTTTCCTGAGCCCCTGCAGAGAGATAGTGTTTCAGTCAACTTTTCCTGCTGTCCATCAGCATCAAAAAGCCTTCAGGCTGCATTGGAGTTAGCTCTAAATCCACGTCTCTCCCAGACCGTACCTGCTGGTGGTTCTACCTCTGTGGGGACTACTCACACTCAATGAAGAGGAAACTGAACTGTCAAACCTCCCAAGAGTAGAGAGAGATTGGATTTCTCACCTACCAGGTGGTGTGCATTTTTCATAGGTTTGCTTTTCCTTTGTCCAGCTCAACACAGGATCATTGACTTCTGGGTCCATCTAGGTCCTACATACAGTAAGGCATCAATTTTGTATGCTCTGAATTGCTTGCTGGAGGCTCTTTCCATTAGTGGGAAAGGGAGCCAACACACCTGATATAGGCTTGCTCAATACTCTGCAATGCCAGTTTAATTATTCTGGATTAAGATTCCTAACTTCCAGGTAAATCCCTACTTAAGCAGTATTTAGGCAGCATAGTCTTTAAAAGCTTACCTTTTAAACCTTTTCCCATTTTACCTTTTGGTAATGAATGTCCCAACAGGCTGAGACAGAGGTCCACAAAACACCATGGATTCCATAAAAGAGGGGCTTAGCAACCTGGAGGAGATTCCTCAACTTTAACTGAAGCAATTTCTAGCAATTCCCTTTGAGGTCATTTGAAATTTTGGGTAGAGACACAAAATACAGCACCATCTAAGCATAACAAGTTACCTTTTAAATGAAAAAGGCTATAAACTAATGAAGTTTACCTTGTGAAAGGGCAATCTAACAAAGTATTGTGGCACATACTAGACGTAGTCAGAATATATCCAACTTCTGAGTTTCTATATAGTAAGAATCTGGAGTTGGAGTTCCCCACATGCCACTTCTTGTCTACTTATTGACCATAATTCACACACTCAAGTTTGAATATGATGGTCTTGGAACTTTCTGTTCAGCTTGAACTATTCTCTCTTCAGAAACATGGAAAGCAGGGAGCAGAATTTGTATTATATTATTGAAGTCATATATAACATGCAAAATTCAGAAATACCTTCCCCCTTTAATGCTACAGACACCGTAAAATTATTTTCAATAGCATATAAAAGTAGATAATGTACTTTTCAATGTAGTTCAGGCAAGGTGATTTGTGATCATGTTGGATGAGTACATTGTATGCTTCTGTGGAGACAAGAAAGGGACAAAAGTCACTGGGTTTGCTTTTCTTTTAACAAGAGATCATAGTCTAGGATGAGGCGATGGCAAACTCTTGCTAGCCTGAGAGGAAACATATTACAGCTGCCTGTAATCTGTACCTTCTTTGAAGATATGGTGGGTTTGTGCCAAGACTGGAACAGAGCCCAGGGGAGCCAGGCAAAGGAAGAACCTTAAATGTTCCTATGAATAGAAACAAATAACATGGGAAGAACCATCATCAAATATTTTACCAAACTGGGTGATTATAAGTCCAAGCATTAACCTAGTTCAGCATTGAGCAACAAAAATAACCAAATATTCTGTTGTTTTTTATTTAGGAGTACCTTTATAGTGGGAACCAACTACTAGATTATAAA
The DNA here is from genome assembly GCF_020740795.1 of Apus apus. NCBI lineage: Eukaryota > Metazoa > Chordata > Aves > Apodiformes > Apodidae > Apus > Apus apus. The sequence continues at coordinate 54,955,787 of NC_067285.1, read as the reverse complement.
TTAATTATTAAGAATTCAATATCTTGCACTTAAATAAAGCATGCTTTCCCATGTGAGTTTTTTTCTGTTGTTGTTCTTTAATTTGAATATGAGTACATTGTCTTTCACTTCCCAGGACAGTCTCACTTTTGAGTTTTCTCCAATGGAAAATCAGTATTTAATCAGCTACTTTTGCTCTAAATTGTTTTGTCTAGTTTAAACTTCTGTTCTTGTTATGCCTTTATCCACTAGCTTAAAGAGCCTATTAGCACCTCCTGTTATATCCCTGTGATGGTACTTAAAAAATATAATCCTACCCTCTCCTTACTTGAAAAGCTTAATAGACTGGGCACCTGAAATCTCTCCCTGGTGAGGAATTACTTCGCGTTATTTTTAGGGTTCCTTTCTTAACCTTCTCTAGGATTTCAATATCCTTTTAAAAATGCAGATACCAAAACTGGACAGCTTCCAGTATCTGTCTTTATGATGTTTCACACAGGGAGAAAATTGCTCCCCTACTCCTACTTGTTACTCTTCTGAAATATCTGAGGATAGCTGCATCCTCTTCAGGCATCTTTTCTCTAGGAGTATAGCACAATTTCTTCCTACTCTGACCCCCATATCCTTCCTTCTGTGCAGAGTAAACCACATACTCCCTGATCCTGTTCCAGAGTGGCTGGCAGTTTTGGTCACCTGGAGTCATATTTTTGCATTGAACTCTATTAAAACACATTCTGTTCCAACTAAGCTTAGCTTATCAGGTCCTTAGTAGGTTATACGTGCAATGAGTGTGTCCATGTATCATTGAATAATACACCTTTCAAAAACCTGTTATGCCCATGGGCGTTTAACTTTACTAACCACACTGATAATTTCCATGGAAACATATGAATCGTGTTTGCTTGGCAGGCCACCTTCCATAAAAACAGACTTTACCCATACACTGGACTTTTTCTGCCTCATTTTTCCTGGGGTTGATTAACATTAGGCTAACCGGCCTGTAACTCTATGGTCACCATAATTAGTGGTTCTGGATCTTATTAGGAGACTAAGCATTCCATCTTTCAAGATTTTCCTGTTATGCCAAGATTTACTTGAAGTGGTGCCAGAGAGCTCTGCCCTCCTGCCCACTCTTCTGGGATTATGTGTGCCATTTTTTGGGGGCTCTGCTGTTTTTTTATGTTCTTAGGATATGCTTCTTAATCTTTTATGAGTCAATAATCAAACAAGCAAACAGGTTCTCCCTCTCTTTCCAGATATAAACCTGAAATACTTTTTCATCATTTAAACCTTTTCTGCCTTCTCTTCTAATAATACTTATTACTCTTCCAAATATACAAATGCTTTATTGTCCATAGCCCTTCCAGGCATGGACTTTCCTCATATGACTTTGATTTCCCTTATGAAATCTCAACACTTTCTAATTATTGTTGGTTGCCAACTACTTTTGTTTCTCAATGTTAGTTCTACCTCGCATTTTTTTCTTAGTTGCTGACTTTGCTTCTCCAGTGCTTTCAAGGAAAGTTGTTCTACTGTTTGATAGTAGACTTTTTGGCAACACACAGTATTTCCAACCAAACATATCTGATTTATTTCCCTCTTCACCTGTACATTTTTCTCCCAAATTCACTTTTCTCAACATCTAGGAACGAGCTTTTTCAGTGCTCTGTGTGTGTGTGTAAAAGATGGTTAAGGCTGTCGTCTGTTTGCTTAGATCAATGGCAGCTATGAACATAAACTGGAAACAGGCAAATATTGACACTAGCAAGGTACTCAGGCATCTCATCTACATGAAAGGGAATGGTATTTCCAACAGCAGATTTTAATAACAAGGGGGCTAAAATATGCAGTATCTATTAATCTTGTGAGACGTCCTTCTGTACTTAACATAGTTATGGAAAAGCAGCATTTTTGCTATGCACTTGCACTAGGATACAAAGATTCAGTTGTGTTTTGACCCTTTACAAAGGCCAAAACTCTTTCGGGGTGTTGTAGACATTAAAAATTACCAAATCTGGGCTTTCACTGAGTCAAAATTACACTATTATTTTCTGTCCATGTCTGTGGAGTGTTCTCAGAGAGCTCCTCTGTCATTTTCTGAGGTTTACCTTTAAGGTTCTTGTTGTTCCCATCAGTTGCACACCTGATTTTGGTAAATTTCCCCATCAGAATCATCCAGATAAGTACAGCAAGAAATTTACTTAGTTTGTATTTTAAAACCTGGTATACAAGCAATTATCACTGGCTGCTTATGGCTTGGATGAGTGTCCTCTTTGCTGGGAAAAAAAACTGGCTGGCTGGCCGGGCCCAGAGAGTTGTAGTGAATGGAGTTTAATCCAGCTGGTGGCCTGTCACAAGTGGTGTTCCCTGGGGCTCAGGGTTAGGCCCACTTTGCTTTAATATCTTTATCAGAGATCTGGATGAGGAGATCAAGTGCACCTTCAATGTTCTTGTAGATGACACCAAATTGGGCAGGAGTGCTGATCTGCCTGAGGGTAGGAAGGCTGTAGAAAGGGACCTGGACAAGCTGGATCAGTGGGCCAAGGCCAAGTGTTGGGTCCTGCATGTGGGTCACAACAACCTCAGGCAACGCTACAGGCTTGGGGCAGAGTGGCTGGAAAGCTGCTCAGAGAAAAAGGACCTGGAGGTGTTCGTCGACAGCAGCTGAATAGGAGCCAGCAGTGCCCAGGTGGCCAAGAAGGCCAACAGCATCCTGGCTTGTATAAGGAATAGTGTGGCCAGCAGGACTAGGGAAGTGATTGTGTCCCTGTACGTGGTACTGCTGAGGCTGCACCTTGAATCCTGGGTTCAGTTTTGGACCCTTCACTACAAGAACAGACACGGAGGTGCTGGAGTCCAAAGAAGGGCAACAAACGTGGTAAAGGGTCTGGAGAACAAGCCTTTCAAGGAGTGGCTGAGGGAACTGGGGGTGTTTATCCTGGAGTAAAGGAGGTTGAGGGGAGACCTGATCGCTCTCTACAACTACCTGACAGGAGGGTGTAGCAAAAGGGGCATCAGTCTCTGCTCCCGGGTAACAGGCAATAGGCCAAGAGGAATCAGCCTCAAGTTGTGGCTGGGGAGGTTTAGATTGGATATTAGGAAAAAATTCTTCACGGACAGGGATGTCAGGCTGCCCGGGGAGGGGGCAGAGTCACCGTCCCTGGAGGTATTTAAAAGACGTTTAGATGTGGTGCTTGGGGACGTGGGTTAGCGGTGGACTTGGCAGTGCCGGCTGACCAGTTGGATTTGGTGATCTTAAAAGTCTTTTCCAACCAAAACGATTCACCTCTGCAATTTTTTTAACTTACAGCAGTCAGCAAGGGAGGAAAAAAACCCAGTCCCGGTTCCAACGCGGACGGGAAGCGTCACCGGCTCCCGCGACCCCCCCGCAGCCGCCGCCCGGGCCCCGCCGCGCTGCCGCCCTCCGCCGGCAGGTGGCGCCGGCGCCCCGCGCCCCCCCCGGGCACGCTGCCCCTGGGCCGGGCCGCGCCGGGCGCCCGCGGGGGTCGGGCCCGCAGCGGGAGCGGTGCCGAGGCGCTTGTGCGTGTGTGCGGCAATCCCCGCTTCCCCGCCCGCGCTGCCGGCAGCGGAGGAGGCAGCTGTGCGGGCAAGGCGAGGGAGGGGAGAGAGGGGCAGGAGGAAGCCAGGCGGCGGCAGCGGGGAAGGGAGCTCGAGGGGGGGAGGGCGGAGACGGGGCCAGCCGGAGGAAATCAAACGGCCCCGACATGAGTTAGGCTGCCGAGGGGAGGGCCCCCTCCCCGTCCCCGCACGGCGGGAGCAGCACCGCCCCGCACGGAGCCGGCGGCTCGGGGCACGCCACAGGCGCACGCACAGCCAGGCAGGCGGCGGGGGCGGGCCGGCCGGCCGGCGTGGGGGGGCCCGGCAGATGAAGATGGCAATGTCTGTGATCCAAGCGTGCCGCAGCCTGGCGCTCTCAACATGGCTGCTGTCCTTTTGTTTCGTGCATCTGCTGTGCCTGGACTTCACCGTGGCCGAGAAGGAGGAGTGGTACACGGCCTTCGTCAACATCACCTACGCCGACCCCGCGGCCGGCAGCGCCGAGCTCCGCAGCGAGAAGAGCGAGTGCGGGCGCTACGGCGAGCAGTCGCCCAAGCAGGACGCCCGCGGGCAGGTGGCCCTCTCCGCCTCGCCCGCCGACCGCTACGCCTGCGACCCCGGCACCCGCTTCAACGCCCCGGCGCCGGGCAAGAGCTGGGTGGCCCTCATTCCGCGGGGAAACTGCACCTACAAGGACAAGATCCGCCACGCCGCCGCCCAGAACGCCTCCGCCGTGGTCATCTACAACGTGGGCTCCAGCAACGCCAACGAGACCATCACCATGCCCCACGCAGGTAAGCCCCGGCACCTTGCCCGCGCTCCGTGGGTGCACCTCGAGGTCTGCACTGGGCGAGTGGACGGACGGACCCCGTTTTCCCCTGCGCGGCGGTCTGCTCTGCGGCTCCGCATCCTTGGGGTGGGAGCTGGTGGGGGGAAGATGTCCTTGCACCTCCTGGCAGAGCCGGGTGGGCTGCAGGCCTCGCCGGGCGGTGAGTGTCCGCCCCGGGGGCCGTGAAGCACCTCTCCGCCGTGGCAAGGGACAGATGTGCTGCCAGCAGCCATGCACGCTGGTGTGCCAGGGGTGGAAAGTTTGGGAAATGTAAAGTTTGGGTCTAGCTGGAGGAGTGGATGGGACCCCGACGCCTCTACGGGGCACCGATGGTTTGTGCTGTTCTGAGGATCCTCTGGCAGGTGTCGTGTGTGATCGGTTGTGATCGAGACCTTCAGAAGAGAAGTGTAGTGTTTATGGTGCAGGCTTATCAGGAGATGCAGTCAAGTAGGGAACACAGTGTCCACTGTCTCGACTGTAATAGTGTAAAAAGCTGTTGGGATCAAATAGGAATGCTGAGTATCTGGTTTGTTGAGGACATCATTTCTTTTCGTCCAGAACTGGGGTTGGAGGTGGTTCATTCTCCCTGGTGAATGCTTTGATGGAGCACATGAGTGCTCGGGTCCCAGCATGTGCTCGTCAGCTAGAACCATGCAGAAATCCAGTCATCAGAAAGGACCCCAACCTCGGGTTATGCCCGCAAAAAATGCTGGTTTTGGAACAATATTTCATCTGAAATAACGTTGTTTTAAGAACAAATCACCAGATTTACATTTGGGGACAGTGTTTTCTGCCGGGGGCCACGCGTTTTTTGGTACCAGCAGCCTGTGCCATGGAGACTAAAATGCTACCTATTGTGAAATCTTAGTTTGGTTTGCATCCAGTTAACTAATCATGCCCAGGTGTTTCATGCCAGTGGAATCTTAGCAGAGTTAGGGGTAAACTGAAACACAGGCTGCAAAACAGGATGTTATTCAAATGACATTTTAAATTTCCATAGTAAACTAACATGGATGTGCTGAAGAACAGTTTGTTGCCTAACTATAATGCTATAATAATGCTGATGCCGAAGTAGTGCTTTTGGAACCGTTTGTGCCCAGCCTCTTTAAAAGATTAACCCTTTATTTGGGGAAATTCCGGTTGCTTTGGTAGGCTTGTGGTGGAAGATGGGGAGTTTTTAATATTTTCCATTGGTTTTGTGAGACAAGCAACTTAGAGCCTCTTGAGATTCTTAAAACTGTGCTTTATAACCAGCACATGGATTAGTGGCAGGTCAGACTATACTTCTTGGTACTTCAAGTGTCACATATTATTTACTAAGCAGTATAAAGTAGTAGGAGCTTGACAAACTTACACAACTGAAAGTAAAGCTCAGGCTGTTTCAAAACTTAAGATGCATTGGTTGTTCTTGTCTAGTGAGTTTCTCTAAAACTGCCAACATGTTGGATCAATTAATGGTTTGCCTGTTTTTAAAGTATGCACTAAGCTGGTTTCCCACACAACTGGTGTTTTATTAAGAAACAGTGGGAGTAAAAAATATGTCCAACCTTTTAAAATGTTAGAACTCTTGTTTGTTCGAAAGTCTGAAATGAAGTAAGTAGGGGATCTTTCTTACTGAAAGTGGCCTCAGCTTTCAAAAATGTGAACACTGTATCAAGTATCTTGGGGGCAGCTTGTTTTATGTCATATGACTCCTGGTTTATTCTGAGAATTCTTTTTGAGTACTGAATTGATACCCAGCAGTGTGATTGCACAGTACCAGAGGCTGAAATGAAAGGAAACTTGCAGAAAATAATCTGGACTTGTTGAACACGATCAGTGAGACTGAAAGGCTTTGCTGATTGATTGTAGGAGGCTGGCTTCATTTTAGGGATTTTTGTTCTATAAAGTTGAAAAATGGTTGTTGGTCTTACCCCTAGGGAAGCCTTGCCCTCTCTGTACAGTTAAAACTCAGAGGAGTTTTAGAGCCTAAGTCTGCTGGAACAGGAGGAAAATATTATTCTTAAATATTCTTAAATAATATTCTTAAATATCTCTTCTTCTGGTACCCTCATTACTCTGGGACAAAGTACATGTATAAGCTATGTAAAATTATCTTTCTGACTAGCAGCCCTTGACGTTAGTTTGGTCCCGGTCTAAATGATAGTACAAGACTCAAGGGAAGAATGAATCAGGTTTGTGAGTTCAGCAGCATCTGCGGTGCTCTGCCCACGCCAAATCCTGGAGTGGGAAGAAGAAAATTCCATCCTGGAAATACTTGGAGGGCGGGAGGGGAGGGTGAAATATGACCTAAAAAGCAATTTAAATGTCAAAAGAAATATGATGTTACTCTCTTTTTCCCCCCCCCCCCCCTTTTCTCCCACAGATTTGTTGAGGTTTTGTATAAGCTTAAATAAACTCTTTTCTATACATAAAACAGTATATCCTGTTGCATAACAATGTGGCTCCTGCCCTTACTACAGAGCTATTACTCCTAAGAGAGCTGTTTCTTTTCCTTATGCACATTCTTCTCTTCTGTGTGTTTTGCCTTCTTTCATTTACTGTTATTTTATCTCTTTGTGCTTTTTTTCTGCTTGTCTGACCCCCAGTCTCATTCTTCATCTCTACCCCTGTGTTTTCATTCCCCTCTTCACCATGTTACTGTGCTACATCATAGTGCTTTGCCCTTGCTACTTTCTCCCCTCAGCTCTCTCTCCTGCCGAACATCTTGCTTCACAGCTGTGTATTTAATTATATTTCCTGTTTTCTGCTAGAATGCATGCCAATGACCCTTTGCTAACGGTGTGCCTCCTAATTTTAAAATCTATAGGCAACTGTAGCAAGGTACCATTCTTAAATTTGAAGGAGGGTTGGTAGACCTCCCTTTCCCCTGAGCCCTCCCACCCCCAGTCAAAATCAGGGTGATATTCTAGTGAATCCTGTTGTGGAAATCTTCCAGTATGACTTTTCAAGATTTATTTATAGTGTGCCAGACAGAACCAACAAAGTGTTCCTTTTGAACCAGTTCAGTCACCCTGTAGAAAGCCTTTGCTTTCAGGGAGCCTATTCTTAGATCACTGCTTGCACATCCAGAAGAGTGAGAGAGAGTTGTGATAACTGTGTTTGCAGGGAACGCGGAGCTCTGTGGTTCTTGCGCTAGGACATGCTTAGCTTTTGCATCATCTGCTGCAGTCTTTGCAAGGTGGCATCTTTTTTTTATTGGCTTGGTAAAGGACCTGTGAGTCCAGCTATGTTTGCTTTTCCACTAAGTATGTTTTAACCACAGGGGGAACAAAAGCATCTAGAATTCCTGTTTCAGATGTTTTTTATTTCTCCTATTTCTCCTAAATGAACTTTTTGAGTAGAAAAGTAATAATATAGACATTCTTTTTCCTCCAGAATAATAATCCATGGTGTTGGCTAGAGTTTCTGGTTGGTATTTTTTCTAACTCTGAACACATTAGCTGTTATTTAGGTTTGAAAAGGCTATAGCCACTGTGTCTACATTTAATAACTTTGTTTTAATTGGAAGTATTCTTACTACCTGTTGTAGCACACATACTAATGCTTTCTCTGAGTTCTGAATTGAAACAGTAAGGGAGCTTTCCGAAGATGATTTATGGTGAGAACTTTCCTCTCTCCAGCTCTTGTTTGAGGGAACCTAGGTTGACCACTTCTAACTTGGGCACCTGTCAGGTGCTTGGGGCTCAGAAGCAACGTTAACTATGAGTTACACATAGTTCATATATGTGTAAAATCCAAATCTTCAGTATTTGATATAGTTTGTAACATTCATTTTGAATTCTGGGGTGCATCACCGTATCTCACAGAATGGCTATGATTATTATGTGAAGTAAATTCCATCCTAAGTATTTTGTACCAGGAGTATATGTCAGTGAGGCAGTTTTGCATTCTCCTATTCTGCTTTTCCAGTGCATGCCGTCACAAATTTGTGCATGTGACAGCCTGTATTCAATGAGAGGCAGAAGTCTCAGTTTTTGTAATGGCTTATACAAACTGGCAGTTACTGTTGGCTGGATCTTTGAGACATGAATCTCAGATGTGGTCTAAGAGGACTCTGACTTCTTCCCTCCCTCTCTGGCCTGCAAGTGCAGTGCATGTGCACCAGACGGCATGAGGAGGGCATTGCCATCCCACTACAAAACCAGGTGTGTCCTTTCACACATACTGTGAGTTTAGCCAGCCTTCATCTGTGTGCATTCGGTTCAATAACAGTGTCTTCTCTTGTACTCATATTTTTGTTCCATGTTCAATGACTAGTCTTACCTTTTATGTATTTCAAGGTGTGTTGGTAGTATTTTTGGCTTTGGGCTTTCCTGTAGATTTGTACTAATGTGCAAATTAAACACTGAAGCTGAAGATTTCTCTCTTTACAGACTTAATTCAGTATGGTAGCTACATTTGTTCCTTTACTAAGACAATTGTTTTCCTAAACTTTTGTTGAATTCTCATGAGGAAAATGTGCTGACAGCATTCATATTGAATTTACATATGGGTAAGTGTGAATTAATCAAGGGTTGGAGATTTCAGACTTCCAGGGCCTGCTATAATTTTTTTCTGTTCCAAGCACCCAGGATTCATTCCTAACAGAAACAAACTCAAAGTGGGATAGAGATGGAAATTAGTGCATCTCTGAGCTTTGTGCATCATGAAATTGAGGTATGGCTAGGTTGTGCTGCCATCCTGAGGAATTCAGAGGACCTCGTGGTTCTCAAAGCACTTCCTCTTAGAGAGGGTGATAAGACATTGGAATGGACTGCCCAGGGACGTGATGGAGGCACCATCCCTGGACGGTGTGTGGCACTTAGTGCCGTGGTATAGCTGATGTGGTGGTGTTAGGTCATAGGCTGGACTTGATGATCTTAAAGGTCTTTTCCAACCTTGGTGATTCTGTGAGTCTGTGATATTTATAAAAAACAAAGATTTATAACCTTGGCTGGAGCCAGCAGTAGAACCAACAAGCTGCCCTACTGCCTTCACTAGCAAGCTACTCTTCTGCCTGCTAGTTCTACTGTGGTTCAGTGCTGGCCTTCTCTGCTGAGTATGTGTTCAGTTACGCCAAGTGGTAGGAGGACTCTGTGATTTTAGGTAACTGTTTTAGCTTTAACTGAATTTAAAGGGATTAATTTGACCTATGAGGACTAGAGCAACAAATTAATCTTAGTCTCTGGTATTACTTGGGACAGCCACTTGAGCACCGGGGCATGGAATTTTGTCATTAGATGAGGTGCTTTTTGCCTTGTTGAATCTCGCATCTTCTAACCTTGTGACTGGCTTGTGTATCTCCTTCAGAGCCCATTGGAGCCAGTGGAAAGACAGTGAGTCCACTGAGCTTTGGATCAAGTTGTAAGGTACAGCTTTCCCTACAGAGTGGTGAGGTATTGATTCATTGAAGATTGCAGTGATCCTCCAAGCTTACTGCTTGCAAAAGCAGTTAGATTTCTGCATGCCTTTTTGTTATCCACAGCATTTATTTGTCATAATATTCATACAAGTGCTGCCTTGAGATCTCTGCAGTAAGAAGTGACACAGCAAGAAGAAAATCTTTCTTAGAAACAAATCCATATCAGCATTGATTCTAACTGCTTCCTGTTAATGTGGAGCACCTTCTTTTGGTGTACTGTCCTTAGGAGAATGGCTTGCTTTTGATAAAGTTATGGTTTGTTTTATTCCCATTGGTATTTTGGCTTTTAAATGGTTGGGTTGTTAGAATACTGTGGCAGTCTGCAGCTAGTGTGTTACTCCCTTGTAGCTCACTAATTAATGTAGATACATTTCTCTGCTGCCCCCTTTATGGTATGTCACAGGAACATCTTCAGCAAAAGGGGAGAGCAATCTACAGTTAGTTCAGTGTTGGTACTTTTAAGACTCTCTTCCTGGTAAGATAAAAGGACACTTTCTACTTTTTTCATGTAAGCGAAGGACTAAAAGAACCCATTATTTTGCCACACTTGCTTGGTGGAGCTCATGGCTTCATTGTCATGTGAGATGACTGAATTTCAAGTGACCTCTGCCTCCTTACACCACGAGCCAGGCTGATGAAGAGTTAGATCTTTATGAAGGAATAGCCCAACAACTTCTCCACTTCCCAGTAACTTGTGCATAGCTAACCTGCACAGAAGCAGCATTCATTTCAGGACAAGCCCCACTTCTGCCCTTTCACTTGCATTTGAGTACTAGTCACTTGATGACTTTTTTTGGTACAAAAGGGAGCGAAAAATACAATCGCTTACTCATAGAAATCAGATATGGAAAAGACTGAGTAGTCCATGTAATGTCACTTCATTAGTGCAAGAGTGCTTCCTACAGTGTTACCATCTACTACCATCACAGTGGTTTTTGCTTAGCATCTTGCAAAGGAAAGAACCTTGGGGTGCTTCGAAACAAAATGCAGTCTATGTAATCAGCAGAAAGGTATTGAGGCAAGAGACACAAAAGGTAGGAGGCTATTCAATAGTAATACTGTATCTTGCAATAATATTTAATTCTCATAACTTCCAAAAAGTCATATTGGCAGAGGCTAGAGCATAAGGTTTAAAACCAATTGTATCCATTGTACCACAAAATTTAGGGGAGTATATGGCAGTCGCAAAGAAGAAAGAGGAGGCAGAATGTTTTACGTTGGGTTATGTCCAAACAGACTTACTCTGTTGTGTTTTGATTCCATAGTGGGATGTGCCCCGGGTCGTCCCTAGTGCCCAGCTCTCTCCTCATTTCACTCCATAGTGTTCTGGTTTGCTCTTGTTGGTTTCTAGAGAAATCTACATGGCTAGGCCACAGGTTAGCCACTGCACAGTTTGACCAGTTCCTGAACGTGGATGAGCAGGGGTTAAGAATCCCCCAGGGTATCCTGCTTGTTCATGAGTGCATTTAGAGGTAGTATCTCAAAAGGTAATTTTATTAAGAACTGCAATTTTTGTTACCTAGAAGAGAAAAGCCAAATCACCTTAGATTAAACCTCAACTTTAAAAATTTGCTGTATTAAATCTACCAGCTTTATATCTACTGTCCATATCACTGGATGCCAAGCCACATAAACCTACAAGTTTGCTAATGAATTTGCTGTGATTTGAAGATCATCAGTAATAGGCTTGCAGCTCTTCAGTGCATTTTCTGGACCCCTTAAAAGTAATCCTTGAGCCAGAATAGGTTGAAAATTACTTATTTTAGTGAATTTACCACCCTGGTAGAAACAATGTTTTTTAGTTTAAAAATGAGTGAGTAGAAACACCTCTTTCTTCAACAGTTCTAGTGGATGGAGAAAGCTTGAAAAATTTGATTTGCTTATGAAACAACAGTACTAAGCAGCTGTATTTTACAAGAGAGGCTTAACAAGAGCATTATTTATTGTTTTGGCTCCTCTTCAATGAATTATTTGAGCTAAGCTGTAGAACACTGAGCTGAGGAGAACTGAAGGAGATGATTAAAAGATTAACCTGTTTGTTTTTTTGCTGTTCTACATTGAAAAATAAAAGCCTGGCATCTTTGATTCTTTGCTACTTGAAGATATAATAGCTTTTTTCAAAAAATTGATTGTTTCTTTTCCTTCTCAAGAGTGACTTGCAAATAATGTTCATAAAGTGAAGTGCCTGTTCATTTGCTTCTAACAGTATAATCATAATGATATTCAATTATGCTGCTATGGGTCTCTCCGTGTTTTGATCTCAAATTTGATGTGTTTAACTGTGTGTGTTGTTTATGTATGTAATATGCTCTGCAGTAAATTGGAAAGGTAGCCCATTTATTTTAACCTTATTTGCAGTTTGAGACAAAATTGGAGGGAAAAAAAGTTTATCTTTTTAGTTCTCAAAACACAAAAATATAAATTACAGCCATGTAACTCCATAGAGTCCTGGTTTGAGTATGTCTTGTATATTCCTTTAACACAGATTAAAGCATTGCATCTGCATAGGAATGTAGTTCCTTCAGGGATACATGGAACAGGATGAGTAGGCAAGCACTCCCTTGTGTTATTCACTTGATAATACAGAGCTTTTAAAATTTAATTCAAATTCCATAGTGTCCTGAAGCCTTTATCATGAGAGAGAACCTCTGACACTGGGGCACTCCACAGCAAAGCAGTTCTCTCCAGATGCTTTTCTACCAAGACAGTCCCCTGTAACTGACATAGTTGTTGACAAACCATCATCATTTGTCCCTGAACATTGGCTTAAGCTTCCTGCCTTTTTATATACTCTTCAGTTTGCCTTGGTGTTCAAATCTCTCCTTACAAGGCATCTCTTTTTTTTTTTTTTTTTTTTAAGTCATTGTAAGAATATCTCACCAGATAATATATTTTAAAGAGAATCATGAATCACATTGATCTCCATCTTCCAACTTTATAAACCACACATCATGAAACTGTGCTCTTCTATTCATTGCTTGATCTTGCAGTCCTTGTAAAAAAGCAGCACTAAGAATGAGTCAAGAGCCTAGTAAGTAGATTAGTCTTTAGTTAACATGTATGTTGAATCTTAAGATTACTGTGAAATGTGCCAACGTTAGTTGAATATGTGTTGTGGGTTGGCTGGGTTCAGACCCGGTACAGTAAGATGTACAGTTTTATTGTTTTGCTTGAGTTGATTTGTGGACTACTTGAGAAGCTTTTACACCTAGTTGTTGCTGTTACACTAGCAGAGGAATTCCAGTTCCTCATGATCAAAGCTCTGGGTGTCTAACACATTGCACTATAAAAGAATCTTGGATTTTCCAATTATGCAAGCGTTCTGTATTGGTATCTGATAAAGATCTCTCTGGTTTTACATCCTGTGAGGCTAGCCAAAATGTTAGTATTCTTTTTCCTTTTCCATTTCAGGATTTTCTGTTAGAAGAGAGAACTATATTTCTGCTTTTCCTTTGCCCTTTCAGAAGTCTCTATATTAGAGTCTTAAATCTTCACATCTTTGGTCGTATTTCTGGGGCATGTCTCTGTACTCAGGAAAAAAAAATATTTAAAACAGAACAGTCTGATACTGCAGTATCAGTCATGATTACTTCCTATACTTGTACAGAATACGCTTTCCTGTCTTGAGCCTTTTTAAGCTTTTATTACACGCTTCACTGTCTCCTGGCTTTACCTGCCACTATCCTGTTCCTTGAGTGAGGCAGTTTTTGCAGGATTCTGTAATCTCTTTGGCTGGTCTCTTATCCCTCTTTGTATGTCCATGTGTTTGAAGTACCATCTGGTTGTCTGTGAAATATCAAATACTACATCACGGTTTTTCAGGCTGGAAAATGAGGAGCTGTCTGAGTATTCTTGTTAGAATATTGCCTTCAAGGTCTTTCTTTTCTTGCCTTATTTTTCCTTCAATTCTCTCTACTCCTCATTTTCTACTGAGTTTTTTTGTTTGTTTGTTGTTTTTTCTTTTTTTGCTAGTGGTGGTGGTAATAAGTTATTTACTTTCCACACTTCCAATAAATCTTTGGACTTTTCTGTCTTCTTCACTTCTCTCTTTATGTGCTCTGCACCTATTTTTCACCTTTTCTAGTTGTTTTTTTTTCCCTTTCTCCCCACCCCTCACCAGGTTGACAAAAATAGACAAAAGCTATTGCTTTACAGACAAAGTTGACTGTAAGGGGAAGCAGAGCAGGATTGTGCTCCTGCGGTTGCTTTTCCTTTGCAGATGACTCTGGGTTTAAAGAGCATCTGCTGCCAGCTGTCTGCTGCTCAGGGTCGGCTTGGAAGAGTGGGACACCAGCACTGGGGAACCGTGGCACCGCTGCTTGCGGACAGAAAACTGCCAGTCAGGCATAGCACGTTTGTTCTGCATAGACTGGCTTTGTGCTGAGCATTCCTAAGTCTTTTTCATTAATTCTTAAAAGACTAAATGGTGCCCTGTATGTAAAGAGGTAGATCCTGTTCTTTCATGCTTTTGCAGAAGATGATTAAGTTTCCCTCGCTGGGTGCTAGAAAAACTGACTGGGAATTTTTCCATCCAAACTGTTTTTCTTTAGTAGTGAAATGATTTTTCAGCAAAAAACTGCTTTGGAAGGTTTTTGCTCACCAGAAAAGATCTTGCAGTTCTGGGTTTGAAGAAAGATTTTATTTTAGTATATATTTAATGTCCCAGAATTTCAGGTTCAGAACAGTTTGATTTCCCTTTCCTTTTTTGGATAATGTACTACATTTTAATCAGCTTCCACCAGCTTTAGACACTAGTTCCACCCCAGAGCACAGCCCTGACTTCTTCCCAACTCAAATGTTACACTTCTCTGTGAATCAATGCATGCATTTGATTACAAGTATTATACATTATAAATTATAAATTGAACTCAAGTTTGCAATGCTGAATTTCTTTTCTCTGTGATAGTGTGCCAATGGCTTTTTGTCTTCCCGCAGTGTAGTCCCTAAGGTGTAAGATCTTTGGCCCTTGCTGTGTGTAGGTATATCCTTACAGCAGGCTAGACAGGACTTTAGCACTGTGACTAGAGACACGCGGGAATTAGATTTGCTATGAGGTAAACATTGACCCCCTAGACAAAGACATAGCAAGAATCAGTAGTTGCCAGTGGAAGTGAGATAAATTCAGACTTGTAGAAAGGTACAATTTCCTAAATGGTTGCCCACAACTTAATGTTATTTAAATGGGCTTGGATAGCTCTCTAAAAGTCCCATCCTGGAAAAATCAGCCTATTCTCTGGGAATATTGTGGTAGTATGTGTACAAGGAAGGTTAGAGAAGGTGATCGTGGTAGTTCTTTATCATAGAATCAGAGAATGGGTTGGGTTGGAAGGGACCTTAAAGATAATCTAATTCTGACCCTCCCGTATGGGCAGGGATGCCTCCTACTAGACCAGGTTTATGGTTTTATGGACTCTGCCTCCCTCAAACTACCACGCAGCAATTTTCTACACTTGGAGACTCTCAAAATCACTCTGGCAGAAGCTCTGCACAGTGGACAGAGGTAAACCCTGTGGCCTGAAGCATCAGCTTTTCAAGATGGGATCTCTGCGGACCATGTCCTTAATCACCTGGAAAGAACTTATGTGGGTGACAGTGATGAACCAATGTCAGTTCATTATTTCTTTGTGACTGTTGCTCAAAGAAGAGGAAGATGCAAGAAGAGGCACTTGCAAGAAAAGCATAGTCTGAGCAACTTATATTTTTGTGTCTGAAGATAGCCGACAAATGCAGAGAGCTGCCTCTAAGCC
This sequence comes from Apus apus, assembly GCF_020740795.1. Taxonomy (NCBI): domain Eukaryota; kingdom Metazoa; phylum Chordata; class Aves; order Apodiformes; family Apodidae; genus Apus; species Apus apus. The sequence goes on along the minus strand of NC_067285.1, from coordinate 54,940,270 downwards.
TCCACAAAACAAGCATTTGCTGAAGCATCTGTCTCACATCATAAAAGAAGATGAAAGCCTTTCTCTTCCAAAACTTCTATTTAAATATTGAATACTAACACAAGGGAATATCATGATTAAATGCAGCAAAGGTGTCAAGGAGAATGGAATACTTCAAAAGTCAATAGTACCATCACTTTGCTAGAGAAATGGCTAGAATAGCCATTAGATTAAAGTCATGTGAATGAACCTGAATCCTGAAGAGGTGAAATCATCTTGATGAGAAAGTAATAGCCATGGAAGTAGTTTGTGACCCCTGTGTCACCATTACCAAGGAGACATTCTTCCTCTTAGAGACTATGAAACTTTTTAAATTAACCCATATATCTTAATTAGCATTTCAGTTCTGTACTGACTCCCATGTCTCACTGGCGCCCACTGTCACGATCTTTGAAATTTTCTTGTTTGCTGCCTCACTGTTGTTTGTTCTAGTCCTTCCTTGCCGCCTTTACAGGTTGTGGGAACATTCCGTGAAACAATGAGGATCTTGGTCACCTTGTGCTCATGTTTGAGCCTTGTACATTTTCTAGTTGCCTTTAGCAGTCTTGCATGTTGCTTGGTGTTTGAGTATGGGGGTTTGTACCATTCACTGAATATTGCCCAGCTGGATCCACAGGTGAATTAGAGAAAGCTACCAAACAGCTTAACTGCATGGGAAAGTACTGAGCTATGTCTGAGGCAGCTGGGATCCTCTAGTTCATATTGCTTCTTCCTTTTTACTGAACTTACAGTTTCTAATGGTTGGTAGTTCAAGGCAAATTTTTTTTAAGAAAGAATTTATATTACCTGGTTTCTAAGTGTGCGTGACTGATCACATCTTTCTCCAATAACTTAAGGGCTTCATTTGCATTAACTAACTTATATAACAATCTTTCTGATATTAGCCATACGAAACATAACAAAGCAAGCACTGAATTTTTAGTATAGAATGTTTCTATTTATTATCTTGTACATTGGATGTGTAGAATCTGTTCGTAGTCTCAGGTGATACTGTCTTGAGGCAGCACGATGGTTGCTGTTGGTCTTTTCTAGACAATTTATTTTGTGTCCATAGACTTAGAAATATTTTTCACCATTGTAAAGAAAATAGCTTTGTGATAAAACTAGCAGAGTTGTCTTTGGCTCTGACTAGCTAAATCTGTTGTGGATTGGCTTGCAAAACAGGAGCTATTGTGCATATGTAAAGCAATAGATTGGTAGTAGTGATAGCAGGGAGGCAAGTATAACTGTGTCTCACCTAGACCAATACAGCAACTCCTAAAATCTCTTCCTTGCAAATGAGACTGTTACTCAAAAATAACTTCTCACTTTACTAAGGTCGTGGTTTTACTGTCATAAAACTCACTAATAGTTATTTTAAAATTTAGGTTACACATGGATTTCTAATGTCTACATTGTATTAAGGTAATTTGGAGAATGCTTCATGTCCCAGTTTGGGAAGATGTTTGCACAGATGGTTGTAGTAAAGCTCATGTTTAGTTCTTACTAAGAATGGGCTGGAAGTTGAGCAACTTGACTAAGTGTGATTGAAAGTGATTTTGTGAAAAAATGTAATCTTTGAAAGAGGTATAAGTGTCTGATGTAGCTCAGAGGTTTATTACTAAGGAAGTTACTGTGGTAATCTCAGGGCATCTTATGTCCTCTTTTAGCGCTATGAGTAGTGCTACAGGGTCCTTAGAATAAGGTGGTTTTATTTAGACTTGTAAATGTAAAATATATCTTTTGTATATTTCATAAAACAGCTGCTTTATCAATATCTGTTAAAAGAGATGCTTTAGGTATTTTACATTTCTCCATGTAGACTGGCTTCTGCTTTGTGAGTTTTCAGGCATGTATGCATCACAGCAAGAAGCAAAGGTGCCCCTCTCAACCTCCAGTGAACACTCTTCCGCAGGCCCTTTAAAACCCAGATGCTGTCTCTCCTCAACTGTGTTTTATTTGCTGTCTGTTACCTGTGTATGTGGAGGAACAATCATAGCTGTGAGAAGTGTGGACAGCTGGTTAGTTATTTAGCCTTAGAGATTTATATCAACCAGTCAGTTATACTTGCTAGGTGAGCTACAGGTTTTTGTGTAATTTAGAATAGCCGCATAGCATTTCTTGCTAATCAGGGAGTTGCCAGTTTGGAAAGATACACATATCTAAGGCCTGTCAGGTACACAGCAGCTCCATAACTTACACCCATTCCGGTTTGGGAGTGATTATTGTAATGTTTTGCAGATTTGGTTCCAGTAGATAAAGTTTTGCATCCTCCCTTGTGGCCTTCTCAGTCTGTCAGCTTCATTTTGCTTTGAGAAATTCAGGAGGGATTTCCTTAAAACTCCTGATGGTACATACCAGTTTTGAACTGAACTTTCAGCCGCTTCCAACAGTTGTTGAAGATAAGTTGAGAGTATGGGAAAGTATAACCAAGGCAGAGGGAAATGTAAAATTAATACTCTTCCATTAGACATTCCCCACAAGTCAACTGCCGTATTTGGTTGGAGAGATCTGCCTGGAAATAATACAATACTTATTTTTAATAACAGTTAAGTATGTAAGTGTGCCCCGTGACAACTGTGTTAATATCACAGTAAGTCTTGCTGGACCAGGCAAATACTAATGAATGCCTGAGGTGACCTAGTAGTAGTGTCTTCAGTGCTCTGCAAATCTTTATTTATCAGCACAAACTTCAGAGATCCTCCATAATCTCAATGTGAACGGAAATCAGTAGAAGTGGAGATGATTAGTATCCATTTGTGGGTGCTATGATTTTCACAGGCCTTAGTTTGCCTTCTCAGGTGACTCCTTGTTAAATAAAACAGAATTGGAATCTATCCATCAGAGAATTATTGCAGGTTTAATTAATTTGAAAATAAACGTGATGTTATGCTGTTGTCCAACAGTTGTCTCCATCTGGTGGCAAGAGTTTCAGGATCTGAGTGTGCACTAGGTCTGTACTCAAGTGAACAATATTCAGTTGGCTGCAGAAAAAAAAAAGTATTTTTGTTTTGCATCTTTAATAATGGCAATGGCTCTGTCACTGAAAGGGATAATATACACAGCATTTAAGCATGCTTAGGCTACAGCAATTATGAGACTGTACCTTTTTCTTGCGGAAAGATGCTACGCTGTGCAACTTGCTGTCATGGAAACTGAAAGAATATATTAAGTTTTAAATAGGCGGATGAATTTTAGCTCCTCTTCCCTAGCTACTTTGAAGGAGCACACAAACGACTTGGCTGGAAAAGTCACAAGACGGTCACAGGAAAAAAACAACAACCTCCAGCACCAATACGATCATCTCTGTAGTTCTTACACGGGGTATTGGGATTAGACTAGGCTTTAAGCTGACTTTTCACAGACCATATTTTCTTCAATGTGGACTGCTTTCAGGCCAGCTCAGATGCTGGTTTCTGAACTTTCAGTTTAGCCACAATTAATTTCAGTCTCCCACATTCCCATTTCATTTATTTACTTTTTTTACATGTTATTAAGAGAAAATCAATAACCATCCTGTAAAATTCCAGCCCCCAAATCTTTTCTTTAGAAAAAAAAAAACATTATAAGTTTGCTGATTGCCAGCAATGCACTTACCTATGCTGTTAATTTGTAACCTCTACTTCTAAAATCCTAACCCTGCTGAAGTCAATGCCAAAACTTCCAAGGGATTTCATTGCCAAGTAGTTAAAGGGAGAAAATAGATACCTGAACTCATTATATATCTTCTGCTGCCCTTGTAGTATTTAACACATTATTGTCAAGAATAGAAAAGCCCCATTCATGACAACCCAACAGAATTAATACCAGTCTTTTACCAGCAATCTTGGTGACGGATTAACAGTTTGCATTTCATACGGATGGCACTGATCTATCATATTCAGGTAACATGACAGACAACACCAGAGGTTTGTTAAAGTAATTTTATAATTGAAAACAATTATGGGCGAGCCTGTGAGTGCCTTGAAGCTGCAAGTATTGCCTTGCATGAGTTCTCCAGCATGTTTAATAAAAGGTCCACCTGGCCTCAGTTGTAGCCATTGATACATTTCCAATATGTGTAGAAGTTAATTTTCTTACCTTTCAAAGTGCTGAAGAATAGTAGGTCATGTCTTATGTGTATTTCTGACAGTGGGCTTCAAAACAATTTTTTCTGAAATCTGCTGGCAGCTTAAATTTAGTTCTCGCAAGGCTCATGGCTTTTGTGTGAAATTAAAGGAACTGGGGAGGAGTGATGGTGTTAGAGCTGTGTTGCGGGAAGAGGCTGAAAAGCTTGATTTACAAGATTTAGGTGCCTGCTAGCTCATCTCCAAGAGCAGCGAGCAGCCAGGCTCACAAGAGCTGCAAGAGATGTTGCTGCCTGACAAAAGTCATAGTTGAGATAAAAGCTTCTAAATCTCGAGCAGGTACTGGGTGGTTGCACTGCAAAAAGACCTGTTCTATATTTGGAGGGTAAGAGCAGTTTGTTTTTTCACACCTTTCTTCACTAACTGGTATGCTAAGAAGGAATGGCAATGATGACAGCCTTATCATGGGGGAATGTTTCAGCAATGGCTGTCAAGAGAATGGTCAAAATTAGTATTTGCAATTTCCAGTGAAGGAGTGGAGTCTACATTTTATACCACCAATCTATATGCCAAATAAATATGGACAGTTGTCACAGAAATAGTTACAGAAACGAAGTCCATCCACATTAAGTTTAGTGGAGGTCGTTCCTCACCTGTTTCCAGTCTGACCACGTTAGGATGGCATTTAATACAGGCAGAATTTATTCCGAACAAATGATTAGTTATTAGATCTTGGAATATGTAATTGGTGATTTTTTTTTTTTTCTTATTTTTTCTGGAAATGCTGTTCAGCTGAAGAGAACACAGTGCAGGCAATACTGCATGGCTGTTTCAGTGCCTTTGTTCAAACATGCATATTGTGTACTGAATGATGCAGATCTGTTTTGAGAGCTTGTGGGATTTTCAAAACCACTGCTATGTTAATCTCATTTGGCTCCTATAACATTCTTCAGATCACTCTCTCTTTTCAGGGTCTGATGACAAGATATTGAGTACTGTGATTTGTACTGTAAATCGTTTATGTTCAGTTTTCACTACACCATTTTGGAAATCTGTGACTGTTTGACTCCTTTGAAAGTCTTCAGCATGCCATATTACAGTGAATTTCTTTGCTAATAGAGATGTTTGCTAATGAGAGAATCTCTGGCTCTCGGTTTAGGCATTGCAGTATCACTTTGCCTTTTGATCTCTTTGATCCAAATTAATTTTAAGGGGCTATGCTGATTGAAATATCAAATGCCTAACTATGCTTAACAGAAATGTTACAATTACATAAAAGTATCAGAAATCAAAGTAGAGATCCAGATAGGTGATTCAGCATGGAAATAACAGGGTAGCTGGAGTTCATGATTTAAGCTGGTAGTTGTGATCTGCTTGTACTAAGGCACTGAGTCATCCAAGGCATAAAAGCTAAATGAAGAGAGAGAACATAAGCCTTCATACAAGAACAATGGTAAATAGAACTACCCCCCTATCATGTCCTCTCACATGTGGGCAGAATTGGTCTCTGATGCAATCTGAGCATAGACATTTATGAGCAGCAGGAACATTACCAGGAGAGGAGAATTTCTGATACTTATGACTAGTGTTCCTCCGTGGGATCCTATAGGTGTTTTGTTGTTTGTTGGGTTATTTCTTGTTTGGAGTTTAGTTTTTCAAAGGGGAGAGAAGACAGTCATGTAAAATAGTATTTAAGTGTCCAAAACAGAATTATACAGTTCTGAGATTAACTAGAAGTTACCATTCCACTCAAGATGGGCTTGAAACAAACCTTGACTTTTAATCAGCTGTGTAACTTACATACATCCCTTTCACATCTTCAGCTGTGTTGTGTGTACTAAAATTTGCTAAATTTGGTGCAAGATTTAGTTTCTGAATGTCTTCGATCTCAAGTGATTTGTAGCAGATTCTTGTATCAAGTCATTAAAAGAGTTACCAAGTTCACATCCAGTCCAGAACTCTGATTTGAAATTTCTAGCCCTGGTACAGATAATCAAATTTCAGTAGGAGAACATAGCACTTACCTTATCTGCTGCAGATAGATCCAACACGGAAAATGCTTGTCATCAGCAGGTACCTTAAAGAGATCTGCACTGGTATTCATTTGAGTATTAAAAATAAGAGATCTCATTAGCAATGTACTGTGACATCAGCATTATGTTAAGTGTATTTGTTTTCATCATCCTCAAAGCTTGCCTAAAAGTCACAGAGAAATGGTGGAAACCATTTAATGAACCATATAACTACATCAGGCACAGTTGTAGAAGATGTAGCATGGGGAGAAATGTGAAGCCTGCAAATACTGACAGGTAACTCTGACAAATGCTTTGTTTTAGAAATGTGTGGACATGCAACACACTCTGAAGAGAACATTCCAGTAGAGCATCAGGAAATTGCCTGAGAAGTATGTGCTAAGAGGAATTTATTTCTGACTGAATAGTCAGAAGCAAAGCCAATATTGCTGTGTTCCTATAAAAGGAACAGCACAGAGGAAGGATACTGCCTGCTTAGAACAGATTTGGACCCATTTATGCACATACATTCCATCTAGACATGTAAACACCTTTTTTAAGGAGTAGGTAGGATGAATCCTTTGCCCATGCAGATGTGAGCATATGTCTCTGTGTCCTTATTCAAACACATGTATCTATAAAAATAGTAACTTCCTCCAGGCCACAGCAGATAACTCGCACCTGGTCTTAAACTCACAGATGAGCCAAAGCATGTAGATATCTGATATAGTTATTTTGCCAATGAATGATCTGTATAGACATAAAGAGCCCTATTTTGAGTCCACATGGCATGGTGGTAGCACTCTTGCTGGTTGCTTTGGGGTTCATGTCAGCTGCAGTTGTGCAGAATATGGGGGGAAAAAAAAGAAAAAAAAAGTAGAGCTTTTTAAAATTTCTAGACAGTTTCAAAGAAGCCTCTTTTTTGTCCTCTTTTCTGATTTGTTAGGAACTGAGGAGATAGGGGGGAAGGAAAATTGTCTTGGCCAACTCCAGTCCTTAAGTTTCAGGTCTTCGAAGGTAAACAAAATCTGTTACACAGGTATCTCACAATGTCATCCTGCAGCTAGTATATGCAGAGGTGTAACAGAGTGGGGACAGGAATTTGTCTTCTATTCATTAGCATTTCAGAATATTACAAGCAAGAGATTCCATCTGGAGATGAGTTTCTTGGTTTCTGGATACAAAAATGAAATAAATGTTCCCGCATTGTTCCAACTGTTTGATTAGAAATGAGTCATACACTGGTCTCTGTTCTTCTCCATCTGGACATGTGTACTCCATGATAAGCTCAGATACAAAATTTAAAAATTCTGTTAAAGTGTTTAGGTCCTCATCTAAAAATACAAGGTTGTTTGTAGGAAAACTGTAGATATTAGTGTTGCAGCCTTCGGACCTCACACTGAAAATACTCATGTGGGCAAGTACCTCATGCATGTAATGAACTTGCGTGATCTATTTATAGCTTAACTGAGTGTATATTTGTACCCAGATGGTGCTCCTTAAATTTCACTAGGCTGTGTGTATGAGCAGCAGTTCGCACTACAGATCGCAATGCAGGACATGAATCCAGGCAGCAAACAAACACCCTTAAGGAGATTTTCACAATTAGTTAATACAATACTTAGGACTTTTTTTTTTTTTTCCTGGTGTCTCTGCAATAAAGACCTGTAACTAACATAACTTGCAAAATTACTTTTTTTTTTTTTTTTTTACATTTTGGATAATTTTATTTACTTGGGTAAATCAATGGCATTCAATTTTAAGAATGAAGAAACTGACAGAAGGGGTGGAGTAGCCAAAACTTGCAGTGTGTCAGGAACAGATTCTGACATTCCATAGTCTCCTTCACTCAGTGGATCATTCCTATCCCCACAGTACCTTGCTTCTCCAAACTTGTTCTTTGCCAGTTTTGGTCCTCTCTGTTTACTCTTTCCATATCCATGAACTCCCACCAGGATTGGTTTGGATTTCTTTTACAATAAACATCTCTGATTTTTTCCTCCAGGCTTGACTGAAGTCCATTTGTATTCACTTCTTCCCTAAGCTATTCTTGTAAATAAATTTTTAAAAATATATTACCATTTTATATATATTTTGAAATTATCCTTCAATCTACCAAGTCATACTTTTGTAAGTCTCAACAAAAACCGTAACTGTGAAGGAGGAACAGAATCCAAGCAATGAATGCTTACATCAAACTGTACTTGGAGCAAATGCATTTCCCTGTGCCCCTCTCATTCTATTAAAATAATAGACTTCACATTAAATACAACATCTGAATGATACACTTTTTTTGGACACCTCCAGCTACTGAATGGTGTTTCATCTACTGATATCCTGTTGTGAATGGTATCTAGTACACATGAACACATCTAAGATGGCTAATTTTAACACTTGCAGGAGCAGGTGTTTAAACTGTGTATAAGGGTTGCTGTTGGGAGGGTTACAAATGAAAGCTCACTGTGTGTCCAGGCTAGAAGTAGGGGGTTGTTTTGTTTTATTTTCCTTTGCAGCATCTGTCAGCAGGCTGCTTCCCTTGTGCAGTTTGTTACTGTTAAAAGCATTTGAAAATACAAATGTAATTATTTCTTTGGGTGCAAAGATTGCAGAGCATTTTCTATGAATTTTAACAGGATAAATTGCTAGATTTGGATTACATCAATGCAACTATAGCATTATTATAACTAGAAATAATCTTCTTCATCAGAACTATTCAGCTCATTGAGTTCAATGTGCTGAAATTAATACATTTCTGTAACATGACTGAAACCCACCTCAAGTTTTAATACAATCTCTTGTATACTGCATATAGCCCAGCTCGGTAAGTGGCCAAATGCTGTGAGGTCCTGAATACCAGTTTTAAACTGACAATTTGCTCTTTCTCATTTTGGAGACATTAAAACTTACAGGGAAGCAGTGAAGAAGGGAATACTGCCTCTTTATTCATAGCACTCACAACAGTGGCTCTGTCTTTATTGTAATTTCTATACGTTTGGTATAAACCCTTTATTTTTTAGAAAACATTTTAATCATTGTTCTGAGAGGACAGAGTTGAAATGGAAAATATCCTTTGAAAAAAAAAATCCACAAGATAATTTTAATGAACTTTTATTTTTTTTCGAGCCCTATGTATATAAGCATGGGTCTTAATACTATTTAATTTTTGCATTAGTCTACTCTGTCTTTCTTGCTCTTCTGTCCATGACAAGTCTCTACTTGCTTGTGTTCCCCAAGACCGTGGGTAGACAGTATGCTCCAGACTGTCTGTAGAAGGCCTGAGACAAGAGGAGAGTTAGTGACCCAGTATATTTTCTTCAAAGGCACAGATGTCTTAGCAGCTTCTCCCCATTCTCCTGTGTTCCCTTCCTTGTCTTTCTCCAAACTACTTGTTTCCCACTCCATTATTACAGTTTTCTGCTGTTTCATCTGTTCCAAAATAAGCTCGGCTTTAAAAATACTTTTTAAAATTAAACAAGAAGCAAGTCCCATTTGTTTTTAGTTTGTATCAGACCTGCTTTACTCTGCAGTCCCTTAGTGCTGTGTTGGCCCAGTGGAACACCAGGCAAGTGGTGGTGCAGTGGCAGGAACAAGCAGCTGCTGGTGAGGAGGGCCAGTGACTTTGTAAAATGGCTTTGTTCAAAAAGAATGGGCATGGTGAAATTGCATATGGATTACGTCTTGAGTTGAGCATCAAGTACAGCTGTGTTTATTACACTGTCTGCAAAACAGACCAGTGCTTTGCAGGCAAAGCTCAAAAGCCCCTTAGCAGCTCCCTAATCTGAGGTCAGGCAAGAAGAGATTCTCCTGTTTCTGAATTCAATTTCCAGCTTAAAGGAAGGCCCTTTCCATAAATCTGCTATATATTCAGATGTCATTTGAAATGCTTTGAGCTACAGAAAAACAGAAAGCAGCTGATATCTTTGTTAGAGGACCAAGGGACTGGAATTGGCATAAATAACTTAACATGTCACAGGTGAATGTGGGACTGTCCGTATAATGTGTATGCCCCAGCTTCCCAGCCTCGGAGTACTGACATAGTTTTTCTCTGCCATACGTCCTTAGGCTGTTCTTGTTGGTTTTTTTCTGACAGCACTTCTACCACACCAGCTGAAGCTTCCTGCTCCACAGATGTTGGCATGCCCTGTGGTTTGGCTGGCTTGATGATACTCTCTCTTCCATCAGAGCCATCTCTTCCTGGAGAACATATTTTCATATTGTTGATGACCTCCTGTTCCATTAGCAGTTCATTCTCATTTTCAGTCTGTCTCCTCTCTATTCTGTTACAGGGCATGCATTTTCTCATTCTTAGCTGTGTGCTTGCCTCATAGTGTTTAATCAATGCTTTTCCTAAGGATGGTCTCTCATTTTCTTGCACAGTTTCAGCAGCTGTAGCTTATTGCAACAGCCATAGTATTCTAACATGTAGTAGAACTAAATGTAGAATGTCTGTCTCTCTATCCGAAACATTTTGAGGAACTGGGGGACATTTTTGAAGAAATGTAGCTGAAATTAGGGAAGAGCAGTTATTTAATGCTGGAAGATCTGTGAATGCGTCTTGGGTAAATAAGAAGCCTATGGCTTCTTAGTGGCAATATCAGTAATTCCCCATAGCATGTACAAATGCAGTGTTCATGTTTACTTTGCATGTGACAAGGCTGCTTGGCTTTTCATCTCCTATGTATTACCCAGTCAGATGTGGTGGAGCTGTAAGCTGTTCAGTAAGTGCAGCTCTTCTCAAGTAAGCTTTTCTGGTCAAGGTTACAAGTTGCATCTTTTTATGCATCTTCCTTCTGCCCATTAGGACTTCAATGAAAAATCAGAATCAGTTTTCTTCAACATTTCTTTCACATACATTACAACTTACTTCCTTGTTGTAGCTTCAGGGAAACACTGGTTCTTCTCTTCCACTCTCCTATAGTCACCATCCTCTATAGATCATCAGATGCTCTTCAGACCTTCCAGATTGCAGATCTCTCTTCTGCATAGACCTAAATTGTTAAGGTATAGTTCAGTCTGTCTTTAAAATCAAGGTAGACCTTATTTTATGGGGATGTATCAGCTCAGTTGAGTACCCAACTGCACATCTCTCACTAATGGCAAAGAATTATCTGATTAAGTTTCTGTCTGTATCACACTGTCTAGGCAGTGGACAATGTAATCTTCTGTCATTCTTCACGTCTCTGAGTTTTCTTGTCAGTTAACAGAACTGCAAACAAATAAAAAATCAAGTTCTAAAGCAGTCTTTGAGTAAGACTTGGTGAACAAACCTATCTTTGGTTAAGATTCTGGACATTTTAAAATGCATTTTAAATTATTAAAATTCTTTTATAGACTCTATATTTAGTTATCTGCTGTCTCTCTGTCACAGAGGCACTATTAATTCATTGACATTTTCTGTCTAACTTTGTTAGCAGGCTTGGCAAAGGTGAAAATTGTAGCAATTCAAAACGGGAGATAAAAAGTCAAGGTATTCACTGACCATTTTTCTCAGCAAATGAAAAGTTTTTTATTTTATTTTGCAGATGGGAGACATAATATGCTAAAAATGCAACTTAATACACTCCCACTTCTCATTTGAATAGACATCAAGCAAAGCAGAAGTTCTGTATAACATCAGAGTACTTGGCCCCAGTATATTGCTTGGTTTTTGGCTGTTTTGGTCTCCCACAGAGTCCAGTACATAGTTTACATTTTTAATATGTGCTTGCATCGCATTTGAGATGAGGTCTTCAGGTATTAGGAAATATACCAGAAGGTCTGTGATAGACATCAGAGAACATCAGTTACCTTCATTAAATATTGTTCTTAATACAGCAAATATTACAGAGTAGTAATATTGGTAGTAGTACAAATTAGGAGAGAAATATTTTGCATCTGAGGTCAGCAAGGATGGATGAGGGGTTAAAAAGCTTGTACTGGATTCTAGTATCAGTGTTGGCTTATTGTCAGGCTGTTCATCACCAACTAGAAAGCAGTGTTAGTAAATATATCTGTTGTCACAAAATCTTGTTAAGAAGAGCATACTCAGGCTGCAGTTATTATATCTTAATGCAAGAAGAATGCTGCTTTGGTTTTCGCTCTAAAAGAAAAATAGTTACTGCATTAAAAAGCAAGAGGTGAGCACAATTAAATGGTGGTGTGTGATCTTACTCTGCCTCTGCCTCCAGTATTAGTTTTCTAAATGCCATCTGTACCAAGGGCACATCACTACTTGTAGGTGAGCAGTGTACAGCTCAAGGCAGTTGTTTATTTTGTTTGCTTAAACTTAATCACTAGTATAGTGGACTGTCCAATGCAGACATCAACTCAGTAAGGCTACATGTGGCACAGCAGACTGGGAGCATTGAAATAGCCCCACCTGATGTCAGAGACAACTTGTTTCTACAATTGGGCTTGTGGTCAAGCACTCTGTTGTATTAGGGCTTATGGCAAGGAGCCTTCTGAAGGAGGCTAATAACATTTCCAGGTTTCCCTATTGTGTAGCACGTTGTCTCAAAATTACATGTGTTGTGCCATCTTCTCACACAGTTTCATTGACTCTTTAGAGGCTTGTTGCCAACATTGTGCTTCATCAGTTACTGCCAGGAGAACAATCTCGTGAAAAGGCAGGCATGCATGTTACAGAGCTATTCAGAGCTCCAAAAAGGATGAGTGCTGAGGAAGAGGAAATAGAAATAGAAATGACAAAAAGCAACAGATGTTTGGAGAGCCAGAAGACTAATGCAGGAGATGCCAAAGAAACAACAGATAATGGCAAAAATAAGTGGAATAGAAATACAGGAGTGTGGGATGTGGTAGAAGTCCTTATGAAGGAAAAAGTTTTGAAATATTTGTCAAGATAGGAGTCATCACCAGACCATGAGTGTATTACAGCATTTCCTAAGGTCTTTTTTGTTTCACAGTTTGGTGATTGGATTATATTTGATTAGATTATTTTTGTTTATACTTATTTTCCCAGCTGTGAATGTGCGTGAGCTAGCAAAAATATCACAGGTTTATAGTCTTATTGTAATATTTGGTAACATTAAGTAGAAATGGAAAGCTGATGGTTGAAATGTAATTTTCTAGAAGTATTTTAAGTGGATTTTTAAAATCAATATGTACAAAAAATGTACCTGTTCTTCCCTAGATCTCTGGAATTAAGTTCTCATCTGCTCATGCAGTTGTGATGCTAATATAATGAATACACAATGACAATTTGGGCCAGGCTTCATCCCACAATCCAGCTTAAGGTATGTTCACCTAGAAAGCAGAAGTGTGTTTATAGCCTCCAAGGCCAAGCAGTGTTACCCTGGGCTGGTGATAACAGCAGTGAGTGCCCAGGAGCATCAGTAGTGCCTGATGAGCAGTGAGACTGTTCTCCCAGCCTCTCCTACTCAGTTTACTAATGCGCACTAGCACCCACTCGCCATGTCTTCAGTGTTACTGCTGTTTGTGCAAGCTGGAGGGAAGCCTGACAAGTAGGCAGCTTCATGGCACTTTACACTTATCCTTCTAGGCAAACTTTGCAGCTAGCCCAGCTGGGAGGTGGCAGCTGGAGGCCGTTGCAGCAGCCAACGAGAGTCGGAGAGCAGCGTTTATCCCGCTTTTGTCCCGTGCTTCTCTCTACAGAAAGATCCCTTAGTTCGTGACGTAATCCTGAAGGAGGCAAAGCACGAGTAGTGCAACTATCTGTATCATGCATCCTGTCATTAGTGATTTTCTTTCTGTCCTGCCTATACTTTTCGTGCCTGTTAGAGAACCTTCTCTAGCACCCACTGAAGCCTGCACTGAGACTGTGGTGCAGAGATGTCACAGAATCACAGAATCGTCGGGGTTGAAAGGGACCTCTAGAGATCATCCAGTTCAACCTGCCTGCTAGAGCAGGACTGCCTACAGCACATTACTCAAGACTTAGTACATTACTCCAGGTCAGTTTTTAGTATCTTCAGAGAAGGAGACTCCACAATCTCTCTGGGCAGCCTGTTCCAGTGCCTTCCTAGCCACAATTTTTTAAAGAAAAAAATCCTACAGGGAGCCCGGATTGGTTTTGGTCTGAGTGCTTGTGTCTCTGGAGGTCTTCTGATGCAGGAACCTTTGGAAAGCATGCATTGTCCTTAGTAAGGAAGAAAATGCTGGAAGTTGCATTTGCATGAAGCTACAGCAGAGTCCTAACCAGCAGCCTCTTCTTTTCTATCTTCTCTGTGCAAAATATCAGTATAGGCCAACCACAAACTCCTCATTTTCTGTAGTGCTTGTAAATACCACATTGTACGGTAGTTAATAAGAAGAAATGAGATTGAACTTCCCTGTGAAATATGAAAATAAGGTCATCACACAATACTGCAGAAAGGGAGGGCCCCAAGATGAGTTCTGGTGCTACAGCTTTCAGCCTTTCTATACATGCAAATGCCATACTGTCAGAATTTAATAGGGGGAAATAGGTTTTCATTTTGTATGAACAAGAACTCCAATTTTAACCTTTTACAATTCCATCTACTGTACTCTGCGTGAATGTGTGTAACAGCAATTCAGTATATGGAATTACAGTCCTAGTTACAACATCATGAATCTGTGATTCTGTGATGCTGTCTGTACAATAGAGTAGAAAATGCATTTCCATTAATCTCCCTGAATTTGGTTTTTGTAGCTTGTTTGATGTGTCTTGTAAGCTTCAAGTTATTGCACTTATCCATAGTCCAGAAGTCAATTTCTTTTGATAATTGGTCAAAGTCCCACGTGGCTAATTTAGAGCTCTCCTGGTTTTTAAAAATTGAGGTTTATGAATAGCTAAAGAAAAGTAGTCTTGTTCCATGTTTTAACATTCCTGAAATTTGCAAGATTAGAGCACTTAATATAATGAAAGAATTGTGATAGGTATAAATGTAAGCATGACATTTCAGTTGTCATTTTTAATGTTTTTTCTGAAGGCATTTGCTTTGCTGAAAAAAAGTAATTGGTAGCAAAGTCAGTAAACTTACTGAAGTTGTATATGTGATCCTGAAAAATCTGTTTTGCAAACAAGTGCTCACAAGAGAGTGTTCATGCACTGAAGTTAAAAAAAAACAACTCTGCAAAGATTTATAGATGTTTCTAAAAAGAAATCTTTTTTATTTTAATTCTCTTTTGTTATAGTTTGGAATCACAATTAGAGTTTATTATAAATTTATATTAACAACCTGGTGCATCTTCCTATACTATTTGTATAAAAACAACATTGCTTTTTACTAAGATGGGCAAAATTGTTGCATTCAAATCTGTGCAATTTTAAGGTACTAAGTTTCTATCTTGAAATCTAAGCCACTTTAAGATACTAAGTTTATATGTCCATTTAATCATAATCCTGAGTTTTACAAACTGTGGCTCAGTCCTGGAAACACCCAGGTGCCTACAGAGTGAAAAGGTTGATGTCTGAGACAAGACAGGAAGGAAAATTTCTCCATTTTACTTTTCAAAGGAAGCCTCTATTGTATAAAGTAGCTTTGATATGATAACTACTTCTACTAAAACCTTCCTGTAAACCTTCCCTGTTTACAGTCAAATTAATTCATACTTATGGTATTTTTCTGTAAGGTTTTGAGATATTAACATAGCAGATAATAATTGTCAGTATTAAGTTCACTTGTGGCTGCCTGCATTCTTAAGCTTATGTCTATTATTGTGGTGATGAACAGTTGACCTTTGAAGCCCCATGTGAAGACCAGCAAGTACTGAAGTTATACCAAGATTTAACAGCTAGAACAGTGCTTGACTCAGTCGTTTGCATATTTGCTAAATGTGAGATATAATTTTACTTGTAGTTTAACAAGATTTGATACGCGAGTTCTTGAAAAGGACTAGTTAAAACTTTGTGTCTTTTTTCTCTGAAGTTCCTTGCAGAATAGAACTGTCTGTAAAAGATAGTCTGCTACTGCAGTCTACAATGTTCGTATGTAACAGCAAATTAAAGCAGTTGGCTCAGGAAACCCATGTACCCAACTACAGGTTTGTCATTTGCATAGCCTAACAGCGTTGGTTTGTTTGTGTAGGTCTGCAGCTGGTTTGCAGAGGGCTTTTGTATTTTAAAAAAATTATTATATGTATATATAAATAAAATATTAATACCATTCATTATATATATATCTATTTCATGATCTCATAACTTTTTTAACAGTACATTAAATGTAGTATCTATAGAGTAATACATAGCTACAATAGATTAAAGTCTGTAAGAGTATTGTTTATAAGATATTCCATCAAATTCATACCTGGAAAAATAGTCCATATCTGGGCTCTGTGATAAAAATAAGTGGGATATATTTTGATCACAAACTAAACTAAAATTCAGCAGTCTGTCAACACTGTTGATCTATTTCTGAATGCCATTTAATCTGGTAATAAAAGGCACAATTTTTTTTAATGATTTTTTTTTTCCTTCCCATGCTTAACTGGAACAATTTTTTCAGGTGCTAAGCACTTGTGGCTCCAAATCAAACTAAATGCCTTGTCTGGCATAAACAGAGAGTTCTGCTTCAGTCAGAAATGCTCTTCAACAAGTCCTTTTTATTGCAGAGATGACCGTCTGCCCTTGTAAGCTTTTGACAGTGCTATTTTAGGATGGTTTCACTGGTTAGCTCTGGAATGATCGGAACACATCTTAACAGCAATAAAAAACCTGATCTAAGACAAGTGCGCTTAACTGTAGCTCTGGCATGCTGGTAGACAATTCAAAATCATATTGTATTTGCTTCAGAGGAAAAAACTATGGAGAAAACAATGTGAAGGAACAGTGGCATTTAAGGCACGCTGGCAGACTTTTTAATTCCAGATTAAGCTTTACTGTCTGAATGCCAGTGCACTCACTTCCTTGCCATAAAAAGATCCTGTCTTATCTCTTCACTTTAGTTGATTGCTGGAATGTAGAGAAAACGCTCACCGATGGAGTGAGATACAAAATGAAGTGCTGCAGATTAGCACAGTCAGAATTTGGAGTGCATGGTGACTTCTGTCTCTGATAAATTATTCTTTTAGGCATTTAAATGGGGCTTGCAGCAGAGAGATTGTTGGGGTTTTTTTTCATTTTGTTTGTTTACTTAATGGCAATATTAATTTTACTGGTAGGGAAATATGTTTGAGGGCAGGGTGTGCTTTTCACAAAATGAGTGTTTAATTTGTCCCACAGTAATTGATGCTTGGCTTGATCATGTTGTGCCCTCATCTGGTCTAAAATTACCAGGCAAAATACAAGTGAGGGGAGAAACTTCTCCAGACTTATCCTCCTCTTTCTACCATTAACTGGGGCTTTCAAGTTAAGAAATAAACATGCTTGGAGAATTTGAACGAGAAATATTAAAGTAAGAACCAATCAAACGCAGCATGTGTCACAGAAAGTAACTGATACTGTCTTTTAGGAACAGCTAAAGTATGGCCAGCAATCTTGGCAAAGACAGCTTCAAGAGGAAAAAAAAAAAAAAATCCCCAAACCTGAATCATGCTTTATGACATAAATGTGAGTGTTTTTTCTGGCTAAGCAGGAGGTTTTTGTACATGCCATTCTTCACCAACTCCCACTGAAGCAGGAACTTACTCTGGAATCTCGGAGAGTTGGATGGGGCATGCTGTTCCGAATGGATGCTGCAGTGCTCCTCAGTGATCACTTAGAAGGGGGTGTGTCAGTACGAGGCATGCAGGACAGCCTCTTGCCACAGGTGACAAAATGGCACGTTTTACCTGTTTACGCTAAATAGAGGTGCTATTTTTGTTCACTGCCGAACTGAATCATCAGGAATTTTGCTGAGCTGCTCTGTCCTGTGGAATAGAAGCCTCGTAATGAGGCATTTGGTATAGTTTGGTTTTGCTGTAGCCAAGTTTAGCTTAAAAGTTTGTCAGTTTTCTGTTTGTGGGTTTTTTCAGTCCTGCCTGAAAGGAAAAAATAAATGCAACAAACTGTTCTAAGTGCATGTCCTTTTGCATAGGTGTGAATCTTCATTTGCTTGCTTTAAAGACATTGAGCCGTTGTTTGTTTGTTCTGCTGTATGTCACTGCTCCAGATTTTGTCAGTTTTAATGAGAAGATTTACATTATTATGAATGCTGTAATTTGATATGAAAAGATGCAAACAGCAGCTGCGTCCTTCAATGATTTAACTTTGGCTGTGTGCATGGTCTTTCCTGAGGGATGCTGAACACTTGCCACTCTTTTTTTTTCCCTTTTTTTTTTTTTTTTTCCTTTTTTTTCCTTTAGTGTAAAAAGTGGCTACTCAGGACCTCTGACAAGCATGTCATAAATCTACTTGAAAATAGCCATGATCTTCAGAAACCTAGTTCTTGGCATAATTTGGAACTATTAACAAAGTAAAGTTGATAATCTCTGTGTAAATTCTCCAGTGTACAATTAAGGGCATAGTTTTGAGTATTTCAACAGTCAGAATGATTTTGACCCTGAAATATGCTATAACACATCTCCAGACTGCCTCCTTCCAGAAAGCATTACCTTCAGTTGAATAATACCAAAACTTCAGAAACAAAAGCATTTTAAACTCAAAGTTTTTCTAGCTAGTCTTTGTACAATTTGGATTGAATGGATCCTTTTTCCCATCCCTGAGCATATTTTCCTTAGCACTATTTGTCTATTATGATGCACTCAGTGATTCAGGCCTATTAAGGAGGTTATTACAGCAGTGGAATAATTTTCATTTGAACTCACTCAGAAGCAAATACAAATACCTATAAATAAGAAAAATTCACTTACTTCATCTATCATTGCAGTGACATCTAAAAGCCAAAAATACAAATGAGGGTGGATGATAGAAGACAAAATATGGGTTTGTTTACTCAAATTCATGAGATTCTGCTTCACAGAACATTAAAAATAAATTCTGTAAAGGGAGCACAGTTAACAGGAGACCAGAATGGGATGGAAGCTAGGAAATGAACTGGATTGGCTGCATATCATTCTTGGAAGAGTTTCTGTAAATCACCAAGTATGGACTCTCTGCATCTCTGGATTGTCCTTTTTCTTTAATTTTAACATTGACCAAATAGTTTTTAGCAGGGTCAAGGAATGTGCAGTGCTTGTTTGTTCTGTGAGAGTTGTTATTTGAGGTGCAACAGGGCTCATTAGTATGGAGTCCTAGGTACCAAGAACACTTGAAGCATCATAGCAGTTGAAATTAATTGACCTGCATTCCCTTCAGGGTGGAGCAGACACCAAGAGCTTCCCAGTACTTATTGATCTGGTTTTGGACAGTTTCCAGTGCAATAGATTTGCCCAATTTTCAGAGTACTTTCTGTTGCATACTGAGGATTTTAGTAACATGTACAGTGCCTAAGTGATTGCAAACCCCAGTAGGATAAAATTAAAACCTTTTAAGACTGAGCTCTCTCATGAGATACTTTGAAATGGTAGGGATGAAATCTGGAAAAGATGTACAATATATTGATGGTCAGGCATAAATGTCTTGAGTGTATTAAAAGTCTGTTTTTATAACACCCTTTAAACAGGACTAAAGTGGACAAATAGGCAGATAGAGGAAGAGGATCTACCCTTCTTCTTTGAAAACATTGAAGACATGCTATCAGGTTTTTACTGGTGGGTAATTTCTCTGATGATAGTGATGGATCCTTGATGGCCATTCATTTTGCTCTTTGATAATTCCCCTGAAAGGTCTGGGCAGTACAGCAGTAGCCTGTAAACAGTAGCTCACAGAGCATAAAAAATCAGGGAGATGTGGACTCAAGAGAGCCGGTATTCCCCATTTGGAGTTGTAGTCTACACACTCCTCAGTTACCAGGGATGAGCATATGCTTGCTAGTGGTGATGACTGGGAGAAAAATTAGATACATGCTTTTATTTATTAACACTTAAGTTTAAAAAAAAAAAAAAAAAAGGTACTCCTTTATTGGGAAATATGCTGCATACAGATCAGTCAGAAGACCTAAGTGCTGCTTAGCTCCTGGAAACCAAGAAAAACAAGAAAATTCAGGCTGTAGTTTTAGCAACTACACAGATTTACAGTCCAAAAATATAATTTGGATGATGTTGTTAAAGTGAGATATCTCATACTGGACCGCTGTTTTCATGTTTCTGGTGCAATCAGGAGGCTCTCCTAGCAGATTGCAAGATGGAACTGGGAAAATAGACTCAAATACTGGCTGTGGTTTTTCTCTGTGTCTGTGCTGTGATTTCACTGTCATTGGGGAAACATTTGAATTTCATTGTCTATTCAGCAATCAAATAGTATAGTTATTGGAATGTCTCATTAAACACTCTTTAAAAACCTCTTTTTTTTTTCCAGTTTTCCCTTCTCCTGTTCTAAAACTAGATAAAATAATTTTGACCACGTGTGGTTTTTAAATTCTTGTGAAGATGTATTTGGTCAAAGAAGATGCTGCATTTCTCTCAGAAAAGCATTCTCTTTGGGTAAAGGTTTAATCTGAGTTGATGGAATTAAACAGAGATTCAGTACTGCTTAATGAGCAAAGATTGATTATTCAAGTATAAAGGCAGAGTACTCTTCCTTTTTCTGAAAGCCTTTTCTAGATCGAACTCCTCAGTTCAATGTAGAAGATGACTTGACTGGCTTGTAGTGAGCTGTAGCTAAATTGTGCATAATGAGACAGGCAGTTGTGTGATGGAAGCATTTGTATGTCTATACGAGTGAGAAGGGAAGGAGGGAGGGATTTTAGCTTGTTTAGAAAATAAAATGCATCATTAATCTAAATATGACAGTAACATAAGCTGTGAGAGCCTTCTTCCAAACAAGCACGCCATGAGCTTGCTTTGTTTGCTGCTCTCTGCCAGCTGTAGTTGTGTTTTTGCCTAACTCCTGGTTGGATGGACCCATCACTGCCTCTGCCAGAAAAAAAGCATTGTGGGGTAAGACTGTCTGAAAAACATCCACTGTTAATCTGCTTGGATGCAGTTTAGTGGGAATGAAGGGGAAGAGAAGAGAGGTGCCAGCTAAACCTGAACGCTGTGGAGAGACTTCATACCCTCTGCCTATTAGGAAGAGATGTGCGTGTTCACTGGTGATGTGGCAGAACTGGTGGAAGAAAAGGATTTGACAAGAAAAATGTGGCTGTCAGAGCTGGTTTTGTTTCATTTTTATTTTTGTTGGGAGTGATTTTCAGAATGATCACCCTTCTATTTTGCTTCACTTCTTCAAAAGTTAGGTGCAAAGGCAGTTACAGGACAGAATATGAATACCTAATAATTTCATGTATTCATCACCGTACCACTTTGTGTCTGTGGTAGTTTTGTCCCTTCCCTAAATAGATGTTTTTCCTTTAAACACTCTGCAACTATTTTATTTTTATTATTATTTTTTTAAATAACAAACAGGTCATGAGCAAGAGATTGAAAAAGGTAACATAAAAAGCAAACAGCAGTTACATATAAGAAAATGCGTGGAGAAATATACATAGATGTAGAGGAAGTTTTAAAATAAACTGAATATAAATACAGTGGAAGCAGAAGAGGCTGAACTGCTGCCAGGAGGATAATTATATAATTGATGCGTTTGTCTATGAGACTGTTTTTTCTGTGGTCTGGAACATAACTCCACTAATGAGGTAGGTCTCAGTCCCAGAATTTGGTCTCCTCTTCCATGTGTAGGCTTTAGATATACTTAACTCTATGAGGAATATGCCTGCAGCTTTTTGGAAATGAAATGCAGCTCTTCTAGGTGATGCTCTCTATATCTTGCTGGTTTCTGGGCTGCACTGTTTGCTACATTCAAGGGAAGATGGCAATGGGAATTGTGACAAAGAGAAAGAGACCACTGTGCACCTAGCCTTTCGCCTCTCCTATCCAACAGCCGTTGTTCTTATTTACACTTGTTTTCCTGATTGCTTTTGCAACTGAGTTATCATTGAGCCTCCTTTTCCAATTAATCTTCATCTCATGGTTAAGCAGAAACTGATCTTATAGGCAGGTTAATGTGCTGAAGTTCATGAAGGTCAGAGGAAAGGATGAGGTTCATAGGCATGTGACTGGAAGAATTCAGGTGGTTTTGCTGTTGTGCCACACCAAAGTACTGGCACTTTGAGAAATAATTGAGTCTAAGCTGAATAATGTATTACCAGGGACCAGTGAGATGACTCTAAAAATCGATTTTATCGTTCTGTTTCATTTGAAGATTATACCTTTTTTCTTTTTTTTTTTTTTTTTTTCCTTGTGCTCTTAGTTTTCTGGTATCTGAGTTCTCTTAATGTCTTTCTGCTTTCCTTGTAACATTGTTCCGTTCTTGAGTGCAAGCGCGCACACGTGTTCATGCACACATCACAGAAGAATGCTGAGAAATTTCCAAGTTGCAGAGCTCCATCATTTTCTTTCAAAGGGGCAGGAAGGTAAGAGGATACTCAGGATTTCTCTTGCCTCCTTTGCTTCTGTTTCCATCTCACCATTCTTTTCCCAGGCAGGAATCCCACAAAGCAGTGTTTCTTTGCTCACGGTTACAGCCACCTCTGAAGACATTAGTATTGCAGCAGCCTGCTGCTGGTGGAAACTGTCTCCCAGACAGTGAGTAGTGTGTCTCCAGCATGGTCCTAGGGCTTAACACCAACAGACACATTTTGATGATTTTTTTTTCTTCTGTAGGTTCTTAAGAGAATGATAATTAGTAACCAATAGCAAGACTCAAATACATTCCTGTGTCTTGAACCTCCATATATTTGTGTGCTAATTTATGTTCCCAAGTGACAATTAAGAGGCTTCAAATCTGGAAATACTGCATTTTAATAGGTAAGTTTAAAATAATTAAGTGTTTTTGCAATTGGTATGCTTTAGACAAAAGCACGAAGGAGCCTAGTTTAAAGATACAGACAAGAAGTTCCATATGTGTATCCCAGAGTTACGCATGATTGTGCAATACATACCTGAAGAAGAGATCCCAATGAGATGGGACGGCATCTGTTCACTGAACCAAAAGGGCCTGCTTTTCTGCTCTGCCTGGCTTTCCTTTGCCCCTTATTGCATCAGAGCTGGCATTTAAACCTTTACTGGAGGTATGATTTCTTAGTTATGAAAAGGCATAGATCTTGAAAAACAAGTGACAAACCATTAAAAGGTCATTATATTGTCAGAAGACGTGAGTTACATGTGTGCAGCCTCAGGTGGGAAGCATCTATGGTCACTTAAGTGTTACCTGACTGTGGGAGCAGAATTCAGTCACTTAAACAGATTTCTAGTGCCCTTGTAGGCATTGTAGCTGCCCACTGTGCTCCCAGAGGTCCTGGGTCATACCTGCCTGCCCTGTGCTGGATTCTAAAATACCTTAGGGGAGTGTAAATTAGCTCTGGGCACATCTCTACACGTGGCAGAAGGAAGTTGCTGGGGAGGCTACTGGAAGAAGTGCCAGAAGAGGGGCAGCAATGAAAGCACAGCTAGAGCACGTGAGAAGAGGGATCTGGATGAGGCAGTGGAAAAAAAAAAAAAGTGTGGGTGCTAAGGAGCAGGCAGATAGTTAAAGTGACTTAAAATACAGGAGCCTGATTTTTAGACATTGATATGTGTTTCTTGACAGAAAATCACATTAGCTACTTTCCTCCTGCAGTAACAGAAAAGTAGTTCAGGCTGGATTTGTCTTTCTGTAGGTCTTCCCTGTGTGTAATATGTTGCTGTTCTGTGAGTTAGGTTTATAGACAAAATTCCTCTCCAAAGGACTTACAGTCTGCAGACTCACTTATTTGTCAATACTGTACATGATTAATATGGTTCAAAATTGTTTTGAAGTAGATTGGTCTTGGCATAAAGAGGTATTTCTAAGGAAGTATAAAGCCAAAAATAGAGGTAAAGAAAATATATGCAGCAGAGCTATGACTGGACGAGTCATTAGCAATGATGTCACTAACTAGGCCACGCTTTAAAAAATAACAATCCAAATGGGAAGAAAACTAACATATGTATGCTGCAGCAGGAAACAGTATCTGGATAAGCTACTAAGAAGCAAGTGCCAAGTTTATGAATTTAAACAAAAAGTTCATGCATTTAAAAATCTGGCTGTAGACAGAACAACTTGGGGAGTAAGTCAGCCTGGTGGCTGGAAGCTGAAGGTGGGCACTGGTCAGGATGGAGTCAGGCCAAGGCAGTGCTGCTCGGCATGACTGGCAAACCTGCCCTTTGCGGCAGCCCAGCCTGGGCAAGGGCCCTCCTAGAGGAAGAGGCAAGGACCCCAGAAAGGGTGTTTTAGAGGACTGTGGCTGCAGAAGGCTGGAGCTTGGCTGTGGCTACCAAGCCCTGTGCTGGCAGCCCTGCTGCAGCCTCGGCAGGTGGCCTGGCCTGGCCCTGCCCTCCCTCACCCAGTGCTATCTTGGGCATCTGTCTGATTTGGCTAAGCCTAAAGCTCACACCAACTTATACCCAGTGAATTACTCACTGTTACTCTTAATGAGTTGTCGAGAGCTAGATTAGCTCAGATCGTAGCCAACCCTATGTGGTCAGTACCTTTGCATTCTTAACTTTGTAAAGAAAGAAGCCTGTTAAATAGATGTTTCTTCTGGCAGTAAAAACACATTTCTCTTTTAGCACTGCCATAACGTCCTTCTTTACCTCTTCAGTATTTTTTAGTTACAGCATCAATTGCAAAGTAATGTCTGAAGGTTCTGCAGCTTTTCAATAAGATGGTGATTTCATTCATCAGAGGAGGCCATTGCAGTAGGAACCAACTCCTCCTGCTCCAGCATCTGAAAGTGAAAAAGAAAATGGGCCCATTTTGGTTTGCAAGTGTCCATTGGTATTCAGGCACTGTGGGATGTGCCCAGGAGCAGGTGTCTCTGTGCCTGGAGAAGTGTCCCATCTCACACAGCGAGCTGATGTGCCAACACAGTGTCATGGCTGAAGAATAAGTTAGACTGCCATGAGAAGGAAAGATGATTAAAACTTTTGCAATTGATTAAATTAGTTACTCAGCACATTAAATCAACATCCAATCAAGATCCATAAACAAGTATGTAGCAGAACTTACTGCAGATTGCAGGAAAAAACATATTGCTGGGAATAGTGCTTGGGAAAATAAAGGCACTAGGACTGAGCTTTAGATCTGCTTTGCAAGGGAAATTTTGATACTTTGAGTGCTATTGTTTCTTGACAAAAAGGTGTATTAGACAGTGTCTTAATATTCATGTATCAGTGACATTACTAACCTTGTGATATAAAAAAAATAGATCTGCTTAATGTAACCACTTTTGAAAATGGAAACTTTTTCTTTACGTTTGTTTTGCTGTTATTATTTCATTTTTTTATTAATACATTCGATGTACCTTTTTTCCTGAACTTGAGAAGGACCATATGAAGCTCTCCATACAATAGTTTATCGTTTCTAAATGATCATTTAAATGTCCTGAACTATTTTAATTTTTATACTCACACCTTTTCTGCATACTTTGTTACCCTCTTTGCTGTGTATTTAAGCATTTTGTTTCATTTTGTTTGCTCTGAATATATATTGAAAGAAATCTTCAGTTTCCTTAGATAGCCATGGATTGATTTGATTACCCTCTCTTGACTGTTGGTGTTTTTTTTTTCCCCCAATTAAACACAGACATCATATTAATGCATATTCTTTCTAGTGGTTTCCCCCTTGAGAAATTCTTGCAGAAGAGCTCATTGCTTCTGCCACTGCCTCTCCAACATGTCATTTGTGAAGTTCATGGTTTCTTGGTTTTTTGGAGTTTTTTTTGCTAATATTACAGTCATGGATAAAAATCACTTACAAATTCTGTTCCTGTCCTTGACAAGGTGAAATTATTAAAACTCCTTTACAGTCTGTAAGAGGAGACATCTGGAGATGAAGTGTAGTGCTACTAAAACATAAGTAAATTTGTCTACTTGTTACTGATCATTGCTGTCAGGTGAGAAGACCTGTGATAAATGTTCTTATCTCATCATCTAAGAATTTATTAATCTGAATTTTAGCCAGCATTAGTATGAGCTGGAAGGAGGAGGGAGACACACCTGCCAAAACAATGACGTGCCGGGGAAGTTCATGTTGTAATTAAACATGTGAAAAGAAAAAAACCAACCATGATTACAAATGTAAGCAGGTATGAAGACAGGTTAACTGAATGTCAAGCTGTCCAGTTTCCACTAGCAGAAGCATCAGTATTTACACAGAGGATGTTTTGGTTTTGTTTTTCTTTTGTTTTTTTTAGTTCATGTTTATTTAAAATAAGGTATTTTCTTAATCTGTTCACAGAAGTTTTGATCTTTCCATTTCAGTGGTTTACAGAAATCTTTTTTCACACTCAACACCTTTAAGGGAAGCTGCTATAATGTGACTATTTTAGAAACCAGGGGCAGTGTTGCAGAGGACAAAGCTGTTGCAATAGTCCTCTGAATTTTGAGTGTTAAGTAATCTCCCTGAATTTAAGTAGTCGTGATGCTAATTATTCTGTCTTAAAATATATTAAAGTCTCTGCTTCCTATATAGTTTTTTCTTTAAATAAAGAAAAAAGTTAAGAGATACAATTTTAATTAAATATGAGAAAGATTTTGATTTGTCTATACATGATTCTGTTTATATAGCATTGCTTATATTTGGAGAATGACTGCAGGAATGTCAGAAAGTAAAAGGAGAAAAGTTGGAAACCATTTTTTTTTTTCTGTTTCTTTACCTTCCTTACCCACTGTATTTCACTCCACTGTTACCTATTTTATTATAACTGTCCATTTCAAAATATTCTTTTACCTACACTAATTTAGTCCATCCTCATACACTTCATTTTCAGGCCTCCAACCCTTTGAAAATGCAGGATTTTTAGCCCTCAGCATTCAAATTTTCATCAGTTATGTTCATCTTTCCAACCCTCAAAGTGACATAAAAAAGTGCTGTAGTTTCTTCGTTGCTTTCTTGTGTGAGACTTGAAAGACATCATCAGCTTTTGCTTTTTTCTTAAGGCTTTTCTTTCTTTCTTTTTTCCTCAGAAAAAGCTCTGAGGTCCAGAAACATATTCTAAGGAAAGACGAGGTTCATACATAGTTACACACTTAATATGTGTCCTCGCATCCTCTTAGCACTCTTGTCTAGCTGCTTGACATTCAGGTCATCTTTTATCTGATTACTTGTTTTCTGAGAAAAGATGGATGGCTTCCTCTCAGCCCCATCACTTGTCTTTAGACAAGCCCAGCACCCTCACTCTTTTAAGAGGTTGCTGGAGCATCCCACACAGGCACCATCCCACAGTCGTTGAGTGCTTTGTCATCCATCACACAGGACTACTCAGAGCTTCAACAAGGTGTGAGGATGTACAACTTCTGAGGCAGAATACTAAACAAGTGAGGTTTTATTTCAGAAAAGACTTGTGGAGCTGTGTATCCTCCAGGCTACTGTGTAGTGACATTTGCAGGTGGAGAGGGATGGGTGCATGTCAGCATCAGGAGGGAGAAAGTAGTTATGTTTATGAGAAATTAATTAAGGCAAATTGGTGGAATTTCTGGGTATATTCAAGATTTTCAGTACTTTTCCACAATATGATGCCAGGTCATAAGATTGACTATGCTTGTTGCAAAATCCCAGCAGAAATTAAAGACAGTAACTGTACTGTGTTGTCAGCCTTGTCTTTTCCCTCTCAGTCATTTTATGGGTTTCCCTGAAGCTTTTCTTTTTTAAACCATCTTGTACATTGAGGAAATGAAACTTCCCAATTAAGCATGAAATAGTCAATTTGTCAACAAATAACTTATTACAGTTCTGCTGTGTTAAGGATATGTGTTGTCTCTGAAAGATGAGCTGTTGTTTTTCTCCGAGAACTCGCTCTATCACACTTTGTATGTGGTAGGAAAAAGCTCTTGTAAGTTTTCCCTTTCTTCTTTTTCTCCCCCAGTGGAGCACTTATGAATTATTCATCCAGAACTCTCAGAAGACAAGGCATAAAAGAACAAGACTACCTGAGTACCCTAGATTTTCATTTTGCAATGCTTTTCTCTCAAAAAATTCCTGAAGTGATACACACATCCAGGTCTGTGAAAAGCACTATCAAATATACAGTAAGTGATCCTGGGAAGATCCATGTGTGATTTAAGTGCAGGAGCTACTGACTTCAAAAACACAGCTGCTGGTAATAAGCATTCTATATGAATCCTCTTATGCTCATTATAAAAGACCCAATTCTGTGGAAGGAAGCTGTGCTTTTTTTTATTTTGACAGTCTATAGTTGTCTTTTCTCTTGATTTATTCCCTTATTTGCCTTCATCTTTTCATTATTCCTTGCTTCATTGTGCTTGCATGTGGAAACCTGTGATGGTTAATGATGGTAATAAAGAGAAAGCCAATAACTATGCATACTTGAAATCTCAGTTGTTCTGCTACGACCAACATTTCCAATACAGCCTTAATTTCAACAGAGCTTGCTTGATGGTGGAGAAGTCTTTTAGAATGTTACTTTGTGACTTTATGCTCGGTTGTGTCACATACAAGGCCTAATGTTTTTAAGACTTTGTTAAAACAGGAAAACAAGGAAGTCCGTGGGGGAAAGGAACTTAAGATTTTTCTCATCTTGATATAGAATATAATTTCTGATGGCAGCCTGACATCTCTTAGTCTAATGATCTTTTGAGGAAGGAAAGTCGTAAGTGGAAACAAAATAAATTATGAAGATTTTGTCTTGGTACAGGTGTTTTTGCATTTACATATAAGTTGGTCTCAAGGTTCAAATGTGATAGAGAGTTCTCAGCATTTTTACCACCTTGCTTGTTGTTGTGTGCTTCAGAAATTCATATGAAGACGTAGAAATTTTTATTTCTCCTAACACAAAAATCTGAAATGCTCTCAGCTCATAAATGATATATTTGGCCTTTTCAATTTTTAACTATTATTCAAGGTGATTGTGAAGAAAATTTCTAGTATCTGAGAGGGAGTCCTGTTGCTGTTGAATCCTGTTGCAAATTACATTTTATTGCTTTATTTTTTTCCTGCTGGAAAAGTGCCCTGTGGTAGATGTAAAAATATTGGTAGAGGTTTGGTTCTAGACAGCGCAGAAAAGTATTTCCTTCTCAGTGTAATTTTACAATTAAAGTTTTTTCTTCTCTTTCATCTAATGAATTTTGTTGGCTCAATGGTTTCAGAGTCCTTCAGTTATAAGACTTAAGATTCAGGAGAGATTTTCTGCCATTAGAGCATAATGTGATAAACAATCATAATGTGTATTTGTATATTTAATATGGTTCATAGTATGTCGGTTGTGAGTAGCAATCTTTGTAATTAGAATTATAGTGAAGTTCCCATCATTGTTTTCTGTGTCTGGATGCACTCCTTGTTTGTCTCTCCTCTCTGAAAAGCCTGATGTAAGGTAATATTAAAAGGCCAAGTTCTGCTGTATCTTATTTTGTAGGATAAGTGATTTAGGAACAAGGGACTAATGTTCTTTTAATCTAGAATATGGAAAACATTTTGTTTCAGATTTAAAAAAAACACAAACCAAACTTTTGTATGTCAATATGGATTTGTTTTGATAGGAAAATGCATGGAAATGGCTGAACATTTCATATAAAATTTTGCAGAAAGCTTATTTTTTCATTCTCCAGCAATATAATGCTGGATAATAATTTTTTCAGTCTATTTTGGCATGGTTGGTTCATTCTACAGGGAACAAACAATTTTTTAGTTGTCTGATCTGTCTTCATATTCATGAATCCTCATACTAGTTGTTTCTGCTCCTATTATTTTAGTGACTTTTTATTTAAAGAAGAATGAAGAATAGTCTTTCTAGCAAAAATTATAATGGTACTGATATAAGTTCTAACCAATTTTATGAGATGGGCTGTAACAAAGTTATTCATGTCTAAATGCAGTATGAGGCTAGACATGAAAGAAGTAAATATGCTAATACTTGAAATCTGTTTAGAAGGAAATATGTTGGTTTTAATTAATTATACCTCTATTTTCTGTTAATATAGAATGTGATTCTAATAAAACGTAAACTAATATAATGTAATCCATTACATGTGTACCTGTAGCTGGGATAGAAGTTGCTTGTTGTTAGTTTGTTGGTAGAATAATGCCAACAAAATTATGCTTTTCTTTCTCCCATACACTTTTATGGATGCAGTAAGCTGTAACCCTGTAAAGCAGCCAAGGTTTATAAATGGACTACAGCAAAAGGACTCAATGGTGCAGAAACGTGTGGTTTGTGCTTTGTCCCAACAAAGAAAACTGGCCTTTTAAGTCCATCTTACTAATAACAGCATGGTGGGATGAAAACTGGCAGAGAAAAGGGAAGTATACAGGTTTTCTTTGTTCATCGTTTATTGGATGCTTGGAAAGTGATTTCTGTTGATTTTATAGTAAATCTAGGAAAATATGTACAGAGCTATCTTCCAGTTCACAACAGTGTAGGTGACAGAAACACAAAGGCAGGGTAAATGATTTCTTATTAGTCATAAAATATAATATTTTACCACCTGCTTGATGCTCAATAGCTATTCAGCCTGTCAGGTTCCTCCTGGAGCACAGCAGGGGTGGCAAGATTAGGCCCAGAATTTGAACGGCACCCTTATGGTCTGGTTAACTGCAACATTATGGTTTAAATGGAAGTTGACCCATCTGGTACTTTCATCCTGCATCAAAAGCTCTTTCTTGAAAACTGTTTGTTACAAGAAAGAATAATTAGACTGTCTAGTTTAGTACAGGGTATTGAAGTGGAAAACTGTGCCAAATACTTGTGCAGCTATGGAGGAGAATAGTGGTCAAAGTGACATGACCTCAAGGTCATCTCTCAAATTTGACTTAGCAGAAGTTGGAAAAGTCTTTGCTGTGCAGAGTGCTTTGGCTTTTTGCACTCTAGGAACACTGAACCTACTAAACACCAGATTCCTAAATAGCACTGCAAGAACCTTCAAAAAGTAAAACACTGTAAATATACTTACAGTGAATGTTTTTAGAGATCCTGTTGTATCACAATGGAGTATATGATGAAAAACATCACTGAATACATCTCTTAAAAATTTTCATAAAATATACCCGTTACTATCCAGAACTTCTGTCAGCCTTCCATTTCCTGACTATCAACAAAACTTCATTTATTAGCATCCAACTTCTGTGCAGGGCACAGAAGCAACAACCTCTCTCTTTTTCTATTTCTTTTTTTTTCTCTTCTGTCTCATGGATTTACTTCTACGAAATGCATTATGAAGGGGATCCACAAAAGGTGAAAACATAAAACATTTTGCACAAGGTGTGATCCAAATCCTTTTTCAGTCCAGCTGCCTCCAGACTCATTGCCTACTTTGGCCTGCTAGACTATTCAGAGCAGAGGAGGAAACTGAAGAATTAGGTTGAGAAAGTGACCAGGCTGCTCCCAATTTTCTGTCTGTTGAACCAGAGCCCTGAAAGTGAAGGGACTTAAACACTTTCCCTGAGAACTCATTAAAGGGACATGCTCCTTTGGTATTAGGTTTTGTATCTCCCTTTGGCTTTCACCACATGCAAGGAGCCTCAGCACTGAAAGATTTTTATAATGTGTTATAGAGGAAAGGTAACTTTTATCTGGGGATGAAGAATCCTGTGCAATAAATCTCTTTGGCTTGGGAGAGGAGGATGGCAGTTTACCTGCCTGTGGTCGTCCTGATTTCATTATGTTTTGACTGCTTAATCACCTTAAAGAAAAAAAAAATATGCAGTGATGCAACACCTTAATCAGATTTGAGGTATCTTGAGAACTTGTATGATAGTATTTTGAAGAAATACTAGTATAGAAAATCTTGAAGGCAACGCAGATACACAGAAGTGTGTGGGGGGGTCAAACAGCAACTTGGGCTTTTCGGCAGTGGCTACTTACACATGGATCCTCAAATGCAGAATGCCTGAGCCCTCGTGCCTGAGGCACTTGGCAGATGTCTAGCAGACGTTTATCCTGGATTTCTTCTAGCTTAGACTGAAATTATCATAAAATATTTTCTTGACTAAGAAGAGGATGGACTAGAACCCCAGATAAAATTTTGGGGACCTAAAGATACATCTGAAATGACGTAAGAACATCTTGACTACAGGAGACATGAGCACAATATGGTGATCCCAAATGTCTTTTCCAAACTGAATGGTTCTATGATTCTATGTTAAGAGAGGCTGTTTTGGACTAGCTCTTACAATCAGTTAGAGAGATCTTTGAAAATTTGACTGTCAGTGTGATCTTTCTGCTTGAATAAGGACTTAATCCTCAGGGGCTGATCATGTTCAGATCCAAGGATTTGGCTCAGAACCTGGTTTGTATGCTAATGATACAAAAATGCAGGAACTTTGCAGGTTCTTCACAGCCAGGAACAACTGAACTTTATAGTTATGAAGAAATCAGCCAGGCTTCCACTAATTAAGGTGCAGTGGAAGAAAAGTTGCACACATGGATCTTGACTGTTTCCATTGAAGAATAGGAGCTGGTTTGTTTTTCCTTTCAACATTGGAAATTGGTGTCTCACAGATCTTTGAACTCTGGAAAGCATTGCCAGAGATTTTGGGGTGGTGGTTAATTTTTTTAAAAGCTATTTAGTTGCCTGACGTGATCACAAGAGTACATTTCTGTATCACTAAAGGCATCAGACAGAAAATTAGTTACACAACTCTAGCTAAAATATTTCTGTCATTTTAGAGCTGGTTTTATGACAGTATATAAAACAAAACAAAACAAAAAAACCCCAATTGTTTCATGCAATGTTGCCTGTAATTTTTGTATGTCAAGGAACCACAACATCCCTAGGAAGCTGTATGTTTGTTTGTCTTTTTATTAACAAGCTGTTGGCTAAATCAGTTTCCATTGTTGAATGGCTAACTCAAATTTATGAT
Organism: Apus apus; assembly: GCF_020740795.1. Classification (NCBI taxonomy): domain Eukaryota; kingdom Metazoa; phylum Chordata; class Aves; order Apodiformes; family Apodidae; genus Apus; species Apus apus. The sequence goes on along the minus strand of NC_067285.1, from coordinate 54,907,445 downwards.
GTGGGCACAGGGCAGTTCCTTTAATGGCTGCATAAGAAATGTGGCCAAATAACTGATCACCTTTTGTAAAAGGGAATTTCTGGGATTAACAGTCGAGGATTCTGACTAATTGCAGGCAGTAACTCTTAATGATTGCCAGATGTGTACCTGTTTGCCTCTCTCTCTAGCCCCTCCGTAAATAAGTTGCATGGATGATGTTCTGGTAGGTGGTTTTGTACTGTAGCTTGAAGGTCACTTTTCTGGCTGCTCTGTTTTATTTCACACATCTGGGCAAATCATGCACACAACAGGATGTCAGTGCTGTTACTCAGCTGTAATCTGGTGGCCCTACCTATCCACTAAATCAGTTCCTTAGGCTGTGCTTAAAAATATATTCTTGTACTTACTGCTCTGTATTAGACAACATTGTCAACTGTTCAGTCAGTATTTCTCCATTCTTCAGAATTTCAGATCACCACATTTCTAGTTGTAGCTGGATTTGATGCCACTCCAGGGAAGCAAGCTTAGGGAGGAGGTGCTCTGCAAATCACGTTCTGTGTCTGGCAATGAAATTTGCGGAGAATAAGCCTCAAATACCCCTTCCAAGCCCAGACAGCAAATATCTCACTCCTCAAACCTGCACTGATTGCTGAGATACCTGTGATAAGCTTTGCCTTTGCCCTCAAGGTGCTAAATGGGTTTACAGAATCAATATCCCTCAGTTCCTGGGATCAGTTAGGCCAGGTCTTCCTAGGTGTTTTGGAGAGCTCCAGCAAGTGTGCAGATTGGTTGCATGGAGAACCTACCTATGCACATATGCAGTAAGTATCACTGTACAGAGAGCTGCATGTCACCCTGCATTTGCAGTGCAGGCTCCTGAACGCCTGCCTGGCAACAGGTCTTCTGGCTGTAGGGATTTTCAAAGAAGGAGCCTCAGAATGTAGGGTTGTGAAGACATCACTGCTTGAGTCCTTAGGACAGAGGAAGGCAGGCAAGACCTCTTACTGGTAGCTTTCTTCAGCTGCAAAATAGTAGGAAGGCAGCCCTGTCAAGATGTTTGGCTTTTATATTATAATGTAGATGTGCCAGAGAGATAAAAGTGAAACAACAAAAATCCAGAAAGGGCAGCCTACTGACAAGTCCCTTGCTGGTAAGGGAAAATAATAGATGGGACTAAAAGTAGTGGTCCTTATCCTCAATTTAGGATTATAATAAATGAGTTATTGAACTGAAAAACAGTAAGATGAAACTTTCACTTAAGTAATTATGTAACGACTGCTTAAATCCATGAAAACTTTCTCTGTCATGAAATGTGCTGTGGGACAGTCTGGGGCACGACTTTCAGAATTGGGTACTTCACAGTACCTTTGGGCACATCTCCTTTCCTTTTTGCATATAGGGGAATGTAAACCTTACTGCACTTTATAATAATTACAAAATACTTAAAGTCATCAAGAATAATGGTTTGTTTCTGAAGCCCAGACAAAACAAATCAAGATCCTTAGCACCTACATAAACGTGATAAATGAGGAAAGCAAACTTGGATGCTAATTTTGAAAAGCCAAGGTATTGCTGTGATGTTTTTGGCTTGTTGCTGTCCAGCTGCTTTGGCAAACCAGCAGCTGCTGTGCTTCATTCCCTCTTTCCTGGAAGGTGCTTTATGATTTAAATCACTTCTTTGATTGGAGAAAAGCAGATCTCTCTAATTCAGCAACAGCCATTTCCATTGACTTGACACCAAGAAGTAAAACCAGTTGAAAAGGATCACTGCAAGGACAGAGAAGAATAGGCTTAACTAATAAAAAGCTGCTGAAAGCAAAATTAAAAAAAAAAAAAATAGACAACATACTACTGGGGTTTAACTCTTACTTCAGAATACGAAAATCACACACACAGTTTTATGCATTTGAAAGTGAAATGTTTGGTGGTTTGTTTTGTTGTTTTGGGTGGGTTTTTTAAGGCGGATTTTTATAATATGCATTGCTTATATGTCTAGAATAATCTGTTAAATCAGAGGCCAACACCTATGTGCTGTGTGGTCATTTTGAGCAAAGAGCTAACTGTCACCACATGAAATCCTTTTGCCTTTTTTGGCTGGAGAAGTAATGCTTCCAAACTCAGTGTAAAGGCAAGAGGAGGACCAGATTGTGCAGCCTGGTATTTGTGACTCTATGCCATGTGCTTTTAGCAAAGTGTGGCATGGCTAGTGGGTAACTCCCCCCCTCCCAAATCAGATTATCTAACAGTTAATCTGTTTTGTTGATGTGCTGAGTGACAGCAGCTCATTCAGGAACAGCCGTGGGGCAGGAGGGGGGAGCACTTCAGAGAGCAAGCTATTTCAGCCAAACATTTTCCTTTTAGTGATTTGCAGGATTAAATTTCAGGCTGTTGCCTATGGAACTTGGCATCAACAGCCAACGTGCTCAGTATGTTAGCTTTTTTCCTCAGCCTCCCGTAGGGAAAGTAGAGCTGTAGTTACATACTATCGGTTTCCCTTGACCAGCTTATAAGGCTGTGATTACCCCTTTTCATCACCTTTTAATACTGCCCAAAACATAGGTGGTTAAATTCACAATCCTCTCACCTTTTTTTCTTTGTATCTGTTTCTTTTCAGCATATATAGAATAGTTCTGAAATGAGTTGAAATTGATCTATGCTACTCTTAACCTTTTTCATTTCTAGAGATTCATTATTTCTCAGCATCTGTGTGGCTGTAACTATCCATATTCAACCTATGTAGAAGCCTCTTTCCTCCTCATCTAGAGGAAAGGTGGAAATACATGTCTTGTTTTGTCAACATTTATTGGGCTGTCTTTCTCTTCTTTCAGTTAAGTCCATTAGTCTGTATATCTTGATATGGCTTCTGAGAACCAGTTTATACAGTGCTTGGTAGTTTGCATCTTGTCATTGTCTTCTCTCTTTTCATGATATAAAGGGGGAAGGGAAGACCTAAGTCTAATTAGAGTGAATGAATCTGCGTCTTGTACGTGCTGCTCAGAGGCTTTGCTGTCTCTTATCCATATTACTGTCGCAGCTGAGGAGCACATCACAAGGGCACCCTGGTACAGACCCTGAGTGCTTTATCTGTATAGATTACTGCAGTGTGTTCGTGCAGGGTGAATCCAGACTCCACAGCTTCAGCTTTCACAAAGCCTCTTCATAAGGGGAAAAGAAATTATGTTAGCTCACCTGTAGCAACTGTCAGGAGGTAAAAGCCTAATAAAATTAAGACAATGTGCAGTTTTCACAGGTTGCAGCAAGTGCTTTGGGGAAGCTGAGAGGTAATCAAAGCTTGGTTATAGGCACTAAAACTACAGATACCTTGCCTTTTCCAGAACTGCATTTTGCTTTAGTCTAAGTGTAAATGGTGTTAAGAACATATTTTGACATCACAGAGATCAGATTTCAGCCAGTACAGACAGTGCTGAACTAAAAACAGCCTAGGGGACAAGGCAAGAGCTAGACAATCTCACTATGATAACACAAAACCTCAGTGTGAAGCCACAGGGTCATAGTGTGTGTAGTTTATTTGGAAATGCTGTGTTTGCTTAGCTGGACTCTAAACTTGTCCTAACCACTGTAGGAAAGCATCCTGTCTCAACACCTGTTATTTGTATCTGCATATTTCTGCCCATGGAGAGTGTATGAATTGCATGATACTTCTCACCACGGTGTTTAGAAGATCCTGAAGGCAATAGACTGAGAAGTGCCAAGTGGCCTTTTGATAGGGCTCAGTGACTCAAAATGCTGGAGAAGCTCTGATTATGGTGGTGAAAGAGAGGGCGTAGTGTCCACGGATAAATGTGAGGTCTTCAAGGACTTGCCAGGGCTGTGAGTAATCTGGGAGCCACCACAGCCAGGAAGGAGCCCCCTTGGGTTACTGGGTCGATACAGGTGGATTTTTAGCTTCTGGACAAATAGCTAGAAGGGTCACAACTCTTCTCTATCTGTGATCAAAGCTGGTCATCTGTGATCTCCTCTCCATTCCATTTCCAAAGGATGATAAGCAGCGGTGGCTGGAGCAGCCCAGGTTCTTGAATCTTCTCTTTTTGCTCTCTTGAGCTTGCTTTTTTCCCATGTTATTTTTCATGTCTGCCCTATGTATGACTCTTGCCTCAACCCTCAGCCCTGTTGTATATGGAAACCTCTTCTTTGATTATCATAGTGAAGTCTGTTTCTAAGTCTGCATCCCTCATTCAGAAGGGTTTGAAGTGCAGAGGCACAATGTGCAGTGCCACACGGTGTCCAACCCCAAGTACTCATTCCCTTCAATTCAGCAAGCTGCTCTGAAAACCCCACTGTAACAAAGCACCTGTTAGGCCCAGTGTGGTAAAGGCACCAATTTTCTTTCATTTTGAAGCCCAGCATCAGTCTGCCGTCATCCAGGATACATGACTACAAAAGTCTTCTTTCTTTACAGTTCTACATTTCTGCCTCTCTTGGGTGAGCTTCTCCAGTTCTTTATAATTAGACTTGTGTAACTCTAATAAAACCAGTAAGGTTTTGCCATCAGGGCATTTGGGTAATATTGTCTGCCAAAGACATTTTGAAGATTAACTATCTGCATGTCATGGGTATGTAAATATTATTTGCTTGTGTAACAGGTTTTTTTAACTGGTGACTTTTGACAGCTACAGTTCAATTTTACCAAATGTGTCTTTCTAAAAATCAAGGAAGTATAGACTAGCAAGAGCAAAAATTATACATTTTAATGTAGGCAAGTTGGTTGTAGGGAGTTAATGAATGAAGCAACTAGTGAAAGCTGTAAAAAGCATTGAATTAGTGACTAGAAAAGTGAAGAGACATAATTCAAAACCAAATCTTCCAGAAAGGGTTCACAATAATGTATGTGAACCATTGAGCTGTTTAATAAACAAGGAAGCTGAAAAGGGCAGCATTTGCTGTAATCCAGACATCTTGTTAATGCATACAGGTATTTGCAGCCATGCAAAGAACACTGTTTAACAGTGAAGTGTTTCTGAGTGAGAACGAGACAGGGAATTGATAATACTACAGTGGTTAAGCACGTTACAGTAATAGAGCAGTCCTCTATTCCTAAAAGGCAAGAAAGATTTATCAAGCCTCTGAAACCTTTTGGGATTTAGTTCCCAGTCAGGAGTCAAGATACAAGAATTTCTAAACAGAATGTCTGAACTCCCTACACTCCAGCAGTATAACATGTTAGTAACTACAGAAGCCATTACCCATTTACAACCTGACAGCACTTGGCTTATTTTCAGCCAGCATTGTGGATATCATGTAATAGTGATAGGAGTTTCAGTTCCTTCTGTGATAACTTCTTCACAGGATCGCAACAAAATGGAGAGCTCTGAAAACATCACACTGTAATCAAAGCTCTAGTAAACCAAACTTTGCTCCAAGTTAGAGTTATGTCATTGATCCATGGCAGTCACTTTGCATCATTTGGCCCTGATGTTACTTTTTTTCCACAGCTAAATCTGAAATCCCAGCCACTGATACAGATCTCCAGTGTGACAGCTGGACTGCTTTCTTGGTTTTCAGACTGACCTGCTTCCCCTTAGCATTTTTGGTAGAGCTCTCAGTCAAGTCTTCTGTAGCATCTATCCTCAACTTGCATAGGCTACAGCTTCCATCAGGAGCAGGACTCCCTGCCTTGGGCTGACTGCTCTGGCCAGTTTCTCTGATACTGGGTGAAAGTCAGCTTTTGTTTGTCTTCTTGTGCTCTGCTTTGTGCTGTCTAATCTGATTGAAAAGCTTCCCACAGTATTTCCCACTAGAAAGCATTCTGAAGAAATCAGAATGAAGAGAACCTTACATTTTTGCAATTTTTTGGTGTATTTCTAGATGGTTATGTATCTCTACACATACAAGGAGTAAAATTAAAATGAACTGACATGGATTTCAAACCTCTGGGTCTGTGTGGCTCACTGTGGTAATTGCCTAGTGGTCTCCCTTTTTGGATCTGTGACAAAACCTGTCATTTTAACAACACGTACTTCTATGACTTCTGATTACACATACAAAAAACCTCATGTATTCCATTCTTGGTCTTTCTCTCACTTCTTGTAAACAAATAGGTGCTGACTGGTGTGGTCATTATTCCCCGAGGGCTTTTTGTGGCCACTTTTCAAATAAGTTTATACTGAGATGAACAGCTTTGTGGTTTGGGGCAGCCTTCAGTGTGTGGAGATCGACTTCCTTGGTCTGCCACAGATTTTGTTTAATGACAGTGGGTGGATTGCTTTGGACGGCATTCATCCTTTTTTTAACCAAAGTTACCTAGAAGTGAGGCAACTAATTTGAATGAGTCAGCTGGGCTCCATTTATTTTTGAGGAGAGAGAGGCATCTTCAGAGGGTGAATATCTCATCTTTTTTTGCCTGTGGGAAGAGTCTTGAGGTAGCTAACTTGTTAGCAACTGAGTTGAGGTGACATTAAATGAGACCATTGATGGTCTCATGAGATGTTGATGGAAGCACACCTGAGCAACCTTCTGTTTCCTTTTCTGGGCACTGACTCATCCAACCAGCAGCATCCCATGTTTAGAGTATAAGGTTTAACTTTTCCATGTTTTCCTTCTCTTACCTCTAACATTTAGATTGCCATATTCAGCTTTTGAGATGAAACTCCCAAACAACAGATCTACAGAAGCATTTCATATAGAGTACATTGTTTCTATGGAGTTTTTTGCTACTTTTTTTTTTTTTTTCCCAAGTACATTTCCACTAAATATTTTTAGGAGCTAGAGTGATGCCTGTTAAGTGTTACAAACTAGTAACTGAGAGAATCATGTAAAAATAGTATTGGAAGGGACCTCAGAAATTCATTTAGGTCATCTCTCTACACTTCAAGACAGAAGCAACTCTTCTTAGGGGTCACAAAGGTTTGATTTGCATAACAAACTTTGGTTTGCATCTTTATTTATCTGAGTGCTCTTATTTACTGGTACCCTTTCTACACTGGCTTAAATGTTTTTCAGATGCACCAGGATCTTACAAAAGACTCATCCTTTATTAAGCTAGGTGCATTGACTTTATTTTCTGTGTAGATGGGATAAATACTATGGAAAACAGCTGCTCTGCCATATGTGTAAGACTCCATCTGATATTGTTAGCAACCTGACAGTGCTTCATAGAGCAAAATAATAGTTCATCTCCAGGGAGGAAAGAAGGTCTAAAAGAATCTACTAACAAACCTGAAATCTTTGTTGATATATTTTGTTTGCATCTCAGGGCCATGTTGAAAGCACATTAAGAAATTTCCACTGGAAGTCTGGGTAAGAGAAGAATTTGATTCAATTTTGGGTCTTCCTTGTTCTTTCTGTTTTGGCTTCTGGAATTGGCTGTCCATGTTTAGGTGTCTAGAGTATATTTTTTGAGGTAGGATAGTAGTATGTGTTGACTTCTAATATACCAATCTCTGAGACTGCCAGGCTCACCTTCCAGGAAAATTTTATATATTTGTAGCATCACATAAAGTGTGCTACATTTTCACTAAATTCCTTTAAAGTCCTTAACATTTCTGTCTTTTTTATTTCTGAAGTTCCTTCATTTGATGTCATAAATAACACTGAATTTGCTGAATCACTGCCCATGAATGCCTTCAAGACTGGGTGAACAGAAACAAAAAGGGAAGTGAGAGAGAATTTATTCCAACTTGACATTAACATGAGCAAGTGGCATTTTAAGGCACTGCCCTAAGAACCCCAAAACATTTACAAGAATTATGGAACTGATGTGTTCCTTTAAAACCATGCTGAATCTAAGCAGAATCAGAGAAATAACAGAAGACTGAAGGGAAACTGATGCTGTCTCATGACACAGAGATTTAAACACCCAAGCACAAAGACAGCAGCGTTATCATTGCTAAATATGTATATAATACAGTAACTTTTGCATTAAAAAAAAAAAAATCCAAATCCTTGTATTCTCAGAATTATTATTCTTTAGGAATGTAGCAGCTTTGATGGAAAGCGACCCCACGTTCCTTGGTTTCTGCTGCCCTTGCCTTGCATCACTGCTTGCACCAGTGGTACCCCATCAGTTCTGCCTAATTTGCAGTCACCCTGTACTCCCATGCCTTGTGCAAGCTCAGAGTGATGCCACATTTTTCAGCCTTTTTACATTAACTGTTGGAATAGTGCCAAAATTTTTGCAGAGTATTATTGCAGACTTTTAGATTTCCAAATGAAGCATGGAAGAAACATCTATATTATTTGAGAATCTTGTTATCTCTTCAAGTACTATGTGAGGACCAGGTCTTCCCTCCACGTCCTGGTATCACTTCTCATGAAATGAGGCTAATCCCTGGATAGTAGACAGGAGTGATACAGTAATTGCCCAATTAGTCCAGACTACCTCCCTGTGGGGTCGGAAATACTGGTTTATTTCTTGATTTTGCTTCCATCCTTTGCTTAGTAAATAAATGTCTTGAAAGCCTCTGAATAAAGATAATTCCAGGAGAAATGTACTGAAAGTATTTGCAAAGAAAAATGCTTGAAATAAAATTGTTGGCTGATATTTTCAGTGAAGGAGATTAGTCTTAGCTGCCCCAATGTTATAAATAGTGATTTTAACAAGCACAGGATTTTCTTTGCCCAGTGTAGCATATACCAACAGAAATAAGCAGTTGTGTATATATCCTGTGTATCTAGCGTGGTTGGAGGTATCTCAACTTGATCTAAATTATGTGTTTTCGTAAGTCTACATTTCCAATGGGAATACATAAAAGGCTAGGAAACATTGCATGTAAGCATAGGGAAGATTCATTTATCTGTATCATTCAATTAGGATGCATACAGCTCTGTAGGATTTTATAATGGCAACATAAAAATACCGGTACCTTTAAAGAAACAAAGATGTTATATCTGAAAAGGCACATCAGAGTTATAACCCTTTTCTTCTCGTTATGCCTGCATACATTTGACAGCAGAAGAAGAATGCACTGAGCAGATGAAGGGGGAATGTTCTTCAGTAATTATAACTTCTTTTAAGTAGCTTTTTGGAAGTAACATCTCTGAAATGAGGTTGTAGAATTGCTTTAGCCAGGGCCTGTATCTGGCAGTGATACATTCAGATGCTGTTTAAAATGACTTTTCACAAAGTCTGCAGTTCTACTTTGCTGACACTGTCAATCTGTAAAATGCTGCTACACATTGTAGCATTTTAAGAAAATGTTTTGGTCTTACACCTGCCAGGACATCTGGGGCCCTGTTCCCTTTCTCCAGGATGTTTGCAACTTCCATATATGATCAATAGGAATTGCTCATATCCTGTGCTAGGAAAATAAGGCCTGTGAGCCAGACTTTTAAAACCTGTTGTCTGAATAGTGTATAAATACCACCAGGCTTTTTGGTGGCAGTAGATGTTTTTCCTTCTCTTATATAGACTTTACATAGTTGGTCTTACATACTAAAGTTCTGCTTCTGCATCCTATTAAGCCATTGGGGGATTTAACTTCCATTTCATTGAGGGGAGAACAGGCCATATGGAGAGAAGGTGTGTGACTTCTGCATATACCTTTCTTCCCTGGTAGTAAGGTGGGAAAATAAGGCTTATAAGAAGCCTTTCATTTATTATAAATGCACTTTTGAGGTGTTTATATTACTGTCACAGCAAAGTGTGTTATAAAGATTTCTAAAAGAAGATGCATATCCAAGCTCCACATAGTTTTAATAATAATAAGGTCCCAGAGCATGACTGTTTCTCTGTCCGGCATTAGAAAGCATTCCAGGGACTTTCTCCATGTGAAATCAGGAGGGATAAACAGTGTGCCTCTATAGAAGTATAAATATTTTTCTCTAAGACATTTAGACTTTTGTATGCTGTTGAGGATTGGTTTTCTTTTTTTCTGTTATAAGAAGGCCTTCACATTCAAAACATTTTTAGGCTTGATGTGTAGTTCTAGCTAAGGGTGGGTGTATCTTGCAGAGCTTGAGGTTTGGTTAACACTGCCAACTATTTCTGGGTTCATATGGTTCATTTGTCTGGTTGGAGCCTGAAAAAACACTTCTCCTGTGTTTCATTTGTGGAGTTTTTCCTCTTTTCAGTTTGTTTTTGTTTGTTCTGTTTCTTGTTTTGAATTAGGGTTTCTGCTCTGTGCTCCAGTTGGAACATCACCTTATGAAAGTTCATGTGCATTTTGTAATGAGCCTCTCTGGTCTCGCTTCTGGAACCCAGGATGATTGACTTGATAATAAATATTAAAGAATTCTTTAGTGAGACTGTTGCATGTGAACAGCAATGTCTTGCATTCTTGAACTTCCCATTAAATAATGTAATGTCAGCACTTGCAGTACTTTAAGTGTAAATGCAAATGGCAGTTACAGCTGCCATGGCAGGTATCTGTGACTGTACTGAATAAAATCAGTGCATTTGAAATAAGACCAGAGAAGTTTACCATCCCTAAGCTTCAAAGCCTGTGAGAAGTTGGGGTGCATATCTAAGAAATCACAGAGTGATTTCTACATCTTTCTAATCTGATCTGTTTACTACAGATAAGCAAGTTTCATTCAGCTTCTCCTGCACTACCTGAATCAGTTACTCAGCTCAAATGATATTCACACACACACACCCCCCCCCCCGAAAAAAAAAAAATATATTTTCCCCTTGTCTTATCACCCTCAGATTTGTGATTTATTTCTGATTTGAAAAGACTACCTTAAGACTCCAGCTACTTTTCAGGTAGACAAAGACCCTTTTACTAAACTTTATTTTCTCTCATTCAGAGAATGTGTACAAGTATGTTGTAGCTATAGACATAGATGTGTATACATATAATCAAGTCACCTCCTGTTCCTGTTTTCAATAAACCAAGTTCCTGACATTCTTCAGGTCTCCCCAAAACACTTTCTCTGCAGCCACAAGGAGTTGTGTTATTCTCCTGTTCCTCTCTCTTGCTTCTTGCTTCTGCTCACTGTTTCCTGTTTATAAATCCCAGGATCGTACTTTTTTTTGCCACAAGGTTACCCTCAAACTTTTTTGTTTGGCACCTTTTTGTGTGGTTGGCTGTCCTACTAGAATAGCTGCTTTCCAGTTTTTGGTCTCTGATTTTGTGGTTGTTTTTTATTTTATTTTTTCCTCTTTTCTTTTTTCTCCTTGTTTGTCCATTTGTGCTTCCTGGTTTCTAGAAACATCACCTTGCTTGTTGGTGTGCATTAGGAAATGTGCATTGCCACAGTGGGCCAGGGGGTCCTGGCAACCCTCCCCTGCCAATCACTCTGCTTTTTTACTCTATTTCATTTAAGAAACAGGCTGTACTGTGGTATAGGGTTGAGCTGGGTTTTCCTCAGAAACATTCGTAGGTATGTGTTGGGAGTTACACAAAGTGAATGTAAGAAGTAATGTATCAAAAGATATTCCTTATACCGTGTCGAGTGTTAGTGAGTTGGATTGCACTCTCCTGTGCTTTAGTGTAATCAGAAAGTGGGACTTGCAGACTAGAGCATGGGCAATTCAGGGAAAGCTTCATTCCTAGGTCTGCTATTCATTTATTCAGTGACTTGAACACCTTGCCCCACTCTTGATCTGATACTATTTGCCTGCTACATTACAGCCACTGGAGAGAAAAGATGATGGTGTTACAGCTGCAGACAATAACATCCTACCATTCAGTGGGATCATAAGCAACAATTTCTAGGCAAGGTCAAATGCAGAAAAGCAAACTCATAGTCCTAGCCAGATTAGTTCAACTGGCTGGTACAAGAGCTCAGTGACTGTGATGGTAAAGAGAGAGTTTCAGCTGCTACTACACGTGCTTTTGCTATGTGAATCAGGGCACAGGTTGATTATATACTTAGGCTGAACAGTAGCAGACAAGGTTAAATCATCCTTAGCCTAGACTGTGGAGCTGACAGTTGAATCAGTCAGTCTGAGGAGTATTAGCTAACACCAGAATAGTTCACTTGGGCAAAAAAACCCCAAACAAAAATCTAGAAGTCTACTCAAGCAAACCCTCTGCCATCCCAAAACAGCGTTTTTTGGTGGCTTGTTCTCAATTTTGTCTTAGTTGTTCTTAATTATGTCTCAATTTCTGTTATTCCGTTTTTGTTTGTTTGGGTTTTTTTTATCACATAAACCAAACTATTACTGAATTTTGTCTTTAGAAAATCCTGACAGCATAGTTAAAAAGGAGTTTGTTGCCTCCCAGACTTTGCCCATGATGTACAAAGAGGCCTTGGGAGTTGTATTTTACTCTATAAATTCTCACATTCTCTGAAGCTGATGTCCTTAAAAACTATTTTAACCTGGTTTGCATAGGTGTAGGTAATATATCAGTTTGAAATCCAATTTTAGTTAAGCTTGTGTTGAAAGACCTAACATTTCTCTTCTGCTTGATTTTTTCATTAGACATTTTAAGTGTTGCTTACCCTAGGGGATTGGAGGGACAGCTGGAGAATTGCAGAACTGACAGTGCTAGAGAGTAATAAAATAAAACTTGATTTCTTGAGAAAAGATGTGAGTTTTATTATCTGAATAATTTGGGGTTTCCCTGATTTTTGTCTGATTTATACTAGTTTTACCTTTTTTACTTCAGTATGTGGAATTGGTCCCAAGTTTTAAGTGGCTTTTAACCACACTACCTGAAAATTAAGGCCAAAGTTTCAGCAGCTCTGCCTCGTCCTGAGGGTGGAAGGTTTCCCTGAAAAACTATTGAGAAAACAAGATCTCTTCAGCAAAAATAAGAGAGACTTCATTATTCCTGTGTATGGCTGAGGTAAAACGAAGTGAGGCATGTCCCCCTCAGTGTTGAGGTGTTTGCTTGATTTTTGTTTCTTTATTTAATTCAGGAAGCCACTGCTATTTGGGTGTTAAAATACCTCATAAACTGACAGAGGCTACAGATGTTCCCTCCTAATTGGTGTTAAGGCCTTGACCAGGCTGGAGGGAAGAAACCTTCTGCAGTTGGGTTGGGTGACATTTTGTGGGAAGCAGCTGATGCTGCGCTGCATGTGTCCCCTCATTTCCTTCCTCTGCTCCTCTTGCCTCAGCATGCAGAGGTGACTTATTTCCCATTCCCCCTGGACCTGGGAGACCAGCAGTGCTGGGCACCCACCTTGCTGGCAGCAGAAGGTTGCCTTGCAGGCAAGATGTGAGGCTGCTGGACCCCTAGCAGCGTGTGTTTTGCCAAGAGTTGGGAAGGTGTGAAAAGAAGGGTTACTTGAACAGAGAAATAAGGGCATTTCAGTTTTTTTTTTTTTGCAGTTTTTTCATGATTTTGTTATCACTGATTAAAACTGAATGAGGGCTAATTCTACATGAAAGCTAGAATGCTGCTTTTGCAGAGGTTACAAAGACTTGTGCCATCAGTTGTCCTGGTGACGCTAACATGAGGTGACAAAGATGAAGGTTCAGGCTTGCGAATAGAGCTTACACTGAGAATAATGACTGAAGCCTTTTTTCTTCCTGGGAAAGTCTTTTAAAATGGCAGCACCTACTAAAAGTGTTGCAAACACACCCCTATTAATCAAACCTATTCATCCCCTATATGGAAAAGTATGTTCAAAGGTATGGAATAGCTTCCATATGAGGAGTGACTGAGTAAGACAGGGATCATTCAACTTGGAAAAGAGATGACTAAGGGCACATATTGTAAAGGTCTACAAAATTTCCATAAAAATCTAATGGTACTGAGAGAGATGTTCAGCAATTTTGGAGGGTTTGGCAATGTGTTGGTGATACCCTGCCTGTTGGCTTGTATTCTGCTGATGTGTTCCTGGCCCTCTGCCTGAGATTTGGCTTATTTGTCCTTCTGATTTGTTGTTACCATTTTATTTTTCCCTGTGTTTTTTTTTTCTTTTGCTCATTTTAACTCATTGTTCTTATCAGTTATTTTGAATCCCATCCCCCTGCACAGAGTGATAAAAGCAGTTAGTGTTTTTGCACCTCTGGGAAAGTTTTATCTGAGTGAGGAAAACAGAAAACCCCTGAAGTAATTTTACAAAATTCCCGGATTCCTGCTCCAAACCTGTCCCTTGCCCGGCTAATTCAGGGTCACTTGAACTGGAATGTGCCCAGCAGCATTGCTTAAAACCACACCAGATGTGCTGATGCTGTTTTCTAGTTCTTTACCCTTTCAGTCATCTGTGCTTTTTAAACCGCAAAACACACCAGCCCACACAGAGCCATCAGACTTGTAGAATGTGGCTTCAAGCACAGCTGTCTTAATCTCTTGGTCTGGGGATTGTCTGTGTGGGATTAGTAGGCGAGGGTGTCTGAGGGCTGCTTCTGTGAAGCTTCATCTTCTCTGGAGAAAAGCGGATGTGCTGTAAGGCTGCTCTGACTTGCAGGTTTGATGGTGCAGGAGATGGATGTGCATCTTCATGCCTTTTCAAGCCGTGTCACCATGTCCCTTTTCCTTCAGCCTGTAGTCTGTGTCCCCCAGTCCTTGGATCAGTGTGAAAGCTGGGGAGGGGGGCCTGTGGGGAACCAAGAGTAGCCCTGAGCTGTCCCTGTGTAGTAATTCGGGAGCCAAGGTGGAAGATGTTCAGCGGGACCTCTGCCAACGTGGTGGGGTGACCTGCTGCACCTGAGAGGTGCTGGGGGGAGATGGGGAGGGTGCAGGAGAAATCGAGGGTGAGAGCAGCACAGCAGAGGGGGCTCTGTGGTGCCCTGGGGGGCTCTCACCAGCCCATGGGTGCTGCACTGCCTTCAGAGCTGCTGGGAACTGATGTAGTCCCAGTCATGGGGACTGCAGTGATGATGAGAACCAGTGATTAAGAAACCTTCATCTGGTCCCCATTTATTTCCTTTGATGAACAATTTTCAACTAGAGTTGTAGATGAAGCCTCATGTTTAAGAGGTATTTTCAGTGTTTGAAACATCATTTTAGAACTCAGGCATTTTAGTTGAAATGTTTTAATAGGTGTCTTCCCTTTCTTTTTTTAACAGCTTAGAAAATTCTAATGATACTTTACTCTCCAAGGTCAAATATTGTTTACTTTGCATATGGCACTAATATTTTAAACACTTCCTCTGAAGTTAGGAGTAATGGGTAGGATTTGTCATAACATCAGAAAAAAATTACTATTTCTCTGGATTAAAAGCTGTATTAATTTGCATAACAACTGCATTTTTTTCTGCAGATAGTTTCATGCTTCCTAATTTTACATGTGTTTTCAATATCCTTTGTTCATGAAGTCCGCAAAAGACAAATGACATATAACTCTATTAGCAGGATATAATGCCATTTAGGTTATTTAATTTTGCAAACAGCAGCTCCAGATACTTCCAGTGTCGTTGATGTGTTTCCCTCATTTTATCTTTTGAGTATTCCATGTATCTTTGCACACCTGTAGGCTGCATTTCTGCTGAGCATGTTAATGTATTGCCAAAGTATGGGATTAAAGTTCAGAAGGAGGAATTCCAGGTCCTTGCTGCAGTTAGCTGTGCTAGAGGCACAACAGTGGGAAGCTGTGCTTCTTGCCAGGGTTCAGTAGCTCACGGCCCCCCTGGCCCTTCCCAGAGTGGTATGTTGTGAGAGCACTCACAAACAGTGAGGATGCTGCCTTTTAAAACCATTCCAGTATGAGCAGCCAACGGTTTTGACACCATATTCTGGGCAAACATCCTGATCCACCCAAATATGGGCTTGCCTGGGGAAGGATCCACAGTTTAAAAGGAGGAGTGTTTAAAGCAGGGATATAGTGACAAATTCAACAGGCGTGTCCCCATGCAGGGAGAAGACAACAACAGCATCCACCAGCTCTTGTAGAATTGCCCTGCTAGCAGAAGGAGGGGCACTTCAGAATGGCAGGGCTGTGTTGAATCTGCCTGGTGTCCGCAGAAGATGTGGGCAGCTCCAGCCATTCTGCTTATTTATCCTTAGTGGTGCTTTCCTGTCAGGGATGAGACTGGGATTTAGATGCTCTACCCTTATCTTCCAAGAGCCTTTAATGAGTTCAACACACTTGCTCTAATTTCCCCATTTGTAAATGAAAACATATCTGTTCTGAGAGCACCAGGCACGTTAACTACCTTGTGTTTGCGTTGTACTCTACCCTGACTATATAAGATGCTTTTTGAGGCATATTTTCTTTTGGCACAATTCCAATGAATATAGCAAAGCAGCTTCTGCTTCAGGCAGTGGGTGTGTTCTGCCACAACTCTGAAAAGGTTGTACTTCACTAATAAATTATCCTTGTAGTAATGTTTTGCTGTGGGTTGGAGCTTATCCTAGCTTTAATGCCTGCTTGAAGGAGTCTGTTTGGCCACCTTGTACATGAGAAAAATCATCGAGCATTGCAATGCAAATTTCAGAACAGAGGACTGTTTGTTTGGGTTTTTTTAACAAGAGGTTAGATTTAGATTAGGTATTAGGAAGAAGTTTTTTTACAATGAGGGTGGTTAATCACTGGAATATGTTTCCCAGGGAGGCAGTAGAAGCCCCATCTCTGGAAACATTCAAGGTCAGGTTGGACAGGGCTCTGAGCATCCTGATCTAGTTGAAGGTGTCCCTGCTCACTGCATGGGAGTTGAACTAGATGACCTTTAAAGGCCCCTTCCAACCCAAACCATTTTATGATTCTGTGAATTCATAACAAGTGGCATATGCCATTAACGGTATAGATTGTTTAGAAACTGAGGGAGATTTCTAGAGGTCTTTGGTACAAATGATTAGCAGTTGTAATGAAGTACTATCCTGGTTAAGGTAACCGAGTCTTGAAAATTTGTGCATTGGGTTGGGGTCTGAGAAAACCTCTCAGAGAACCGCTTGTTTTCTATAATTAAGTGTGAATAAATAACACCATGTTGGTTCGTTAGCATTGGTTAGTTCAGCAGACTGATGAGCTGACACTGTGGGAACCAAGCCCAGGAAAAATGAAGCTATCATGCTGAATTTTATTTTGTGAGTTTTGTAGCTTTTTACTTCTTTTCCTTTGCTGCGGTTTCTGCATAAAATCAGAGGAAGTCAATGTATTTTGAGCTCTTACAGCCTTGGCAAAATCAGCATTGATTACAAAAACATGAACAGAAATTTCTTTGTCCCTAAACAGTAATAAACAGTGTCTGAGATCACAGCCAGAAGCATCTTTCCTCTCCTGGTTTAAGCATCAAAAGAAATGAACCGAAAACAACTCTGCTGGAGGTTATTGTTGTTCACTTTGGGACAAATAGAAAACTATTGTATTTGTTACTTAAATACTACAGCCAGCCATTAACATCAGTAGATCTTTTTTCTTTACATGTTGCTTGATTATCCTACTAGGTATTTGTCCTCCTGCAATGAAAAGTATTTTGTGACAATAAAGTTGTCTAAGGAAAAAAAAAAAGTTTGCTTAACAGAGTTCCCTTCTTTTACAAATGGGAAAAGTGCTGTAGGGAAAAGGTGTTGATCACTCCTCTCTCCATGGTTGCTGCATTTGCCTTTTAAGGAAACCTGATTTACAGTTAAATGTTTTGGAAGATGGGCAAAGGACCAAGGCGAGTGCTAACAGTGCCAAGGAGAAGCGGGAAATGAGGAAGAGGGATAAGCTGAAGGAAATATCTCTCTGCTCTTAAACAGAAAAGGAAAACAAATTGTAAAAGTGGGTGGGAGGAGATTAAAGCACCTACGTCATTGCAAAGCAAAGGCTCTAGAGTCAAAAAGAAAAAAAAAAATTATGTGGTGAAAACTTGTGTTCTAATAAGCTTGATATCCACAGAAACGGGGCTGTGTGCTGCTATGCTATCTTTGCTTTTGGCCTTCCCCTGCATTTTTTTAACTCTCAGGCTGGACATCCTTGACGGGGGTTAGGTCTGCCTGCATGCTGTGATTCAGTTTTAGCAGTGGGGACAGAGAATGGTCATGGTCCTGCTTTCCTTTCCTGCTGGCAGCTCTCCTCCTGCACGTGGAAGGGTTCAAGGGCAGAGCAGGGCTGCTGGGGCAGGGGGCATTGAGGGTAGGTGGTGCCTGTGGGCCCTGTGGGGGTTAAGGCAAAGACTTCTGCATCCCACTTCATAGCCTTCCCTCACTGTAGGGTGAAGTCCTGTCCAAAACCTCACTGATCCCTTGCTCTTGGTGACAGAACCATAGAATGGTTTGGGTTGGAAGGGACCTTAAAGATCATCTAGCCCCCCTGCATGGGCAAGGACACCTCCCTCTAGACCAGGTTGCTCAGAGCCCCATCCAACCTGGCCTTTAACACTTCCAGGGATGGGACATCCACAACTTCCATGGCAACCTGTTCTAGTGTCTTACCACCCTCATAGGGAAGAATTTCTTCCTAATATATAATCTTCATGTACCTTCTTTTCAGTTTGGCAGCACAGTAGGTCCTTGTGCAGAGCGAGTGCTGCTGAGCTCGCAGGAGGAGCCACTGCAGCCTTGGCACTCACTGCGTGGGGCTGGCAGGACCCACAGAGCATGGGTTGAGCCCAGGGAAGGGTGCTCCAGAGCTGGGTATGGGCAGGCTGTCAGATTGTTTAGATCTGCATTTATTTTCTTTTTTTTCCAATAGCTGCTAGTTACTGAAATTGATTCATAAAAACGATTTTTTTTCTTCAAGAAGTAAAGGAAGACTTGCTTAGGTTCTTGCACTTGCCTGCAATATTTCCAATCCTGGGCCCTGCACAGGACTTGAACAGTGTTTTATCAGAGCAGTTTTTGAACTCTGAAACAGTGTTTGAGATTTCAGTTATAAAATCTGCAAAACAAAATGCTTTAGTATTTAATTTTTATGTACAATATAAGAGAAATCCTTATTTACATCTTGACAGGACATCTTGGAGAAGGCTCTGTATGCCTCCTTAATTGGAATTCTAATCAAATAATTCAATTAATTACTTCTAAAACTGACTTCTGGCACTTGCCAAGCATGAAGAATTAAATTGTCATTTCTAAAATGTGACAGAAACATACCACTTTTTAGAGCCCCTGTCAAAAATTGACAAACCATTCAAGCAACAGCCCATCACCATGTGGTCTGACTGTTAATTAGGAGAAGAGAGGACTGTTTTCAGTATCACCCCTGAATCTCCCATAGCAGAATCAAGAAATCTTTAGTTTTATCTACACAGTCTGTGGACAAGGTGGAAAATCTACTTAAATCTTCTGAACGTGAAATCTGTTCATTTCTTCTACAAAAGCCACTGTTACAGAGCTCAAGTCTTTCTTTTCCTCTGTCACCATGAACAGATTGTTACTCTTGAAAAAGTTTGCAAATTTGCATAAAAGCATCCCAACTGAAGTGTATTTTCATAGCCAAGTACTGTGGGGAGGAGGGAGGTTTGGACAGGGTCTTCCAGGTCTTTTTCCGAAGTGTGTAGAAAACACTCTGACTTCATCACAGCTTCACATCTCTGTTGTCTGCCACCACGTGTAGATGTGGGAGAGCAGCTGGCACCTGCTGCAGACTTGCTCTGTCTTCCCTGGCTCCAGAGTTTCTCCTGCTGTTAGGAGATGGACACCTCTTGCAGGCTGGGGTGAGGAGGTGCCCAGGGTGACCCATAAAGGAATGTGCAGTGCTTGGGGGATTCAGTACATCAGAGAATCATAGAATTGTTTTGATTGGAAAAGACCTTTAAGATCACCAAATCCAAGCATTAACCCAGCACTGTCAAGTCTGCCACTAAACCATGTCCCCAAGCACCACATCTACACGTCTTTTAAATACCTCCAGGGATGGTGACTCCACCACTTCCCTGGGCAGCCTTTGCAAATGCCTGGCAACCCTTTCAGTGAAGAGGTTTTTTTTTCCTAATATCCAATCTAAACCTTCCCAACACAGCTTGGGGCTGTTTTCTCTTGTTGTGTTGCTTGTTACTAAGGAGAAGACACCAAACCCCCTCTGGCTACATCCTCCTGTCAGGTAGTTGGAGAGAGCAATGAGGTCTCCCCTCAGCCACCTTTTCTCCAAGCTAAACAACCTCAGTTCCCTCATCCATTCCTCAAGAACTATTAATTCCAGAGCCCCATAAAGGAAAGTTCCTTCAGGAAACAGTCCTTTTACCCTGTTTTACTAGCCACAGGGCTTTGCGTTTGGTCCAGCTGAACCTGTCCATAGCTCGCCAGCATGGCCCTTCTGGAGCCAATGGCTCTCCTGAATGATGCTGTGGGATGCAGAGCTCAGAAGAGCTGCCTGAAGATGGGCAGCACATTTTCTCTGCCCAGAAATACTTGATTTGGCAAATATGCTTCAGCAAGTTAAAGTGACTTAAATAAACCCTTACTTGTTTTGTTATTGGCTCACAAAGAGAGAGCACAGATATGTTAAATGTTTCCTAAGCCAAAAAAGAAGAAAAGCAATCTATTCAATGCAGCCTGCATACCTTTGATTTATTAATTTCTGCTTCATCCTGACAGTTACTTAAGAATTCATGTCAAAATCTGCATTAATCTTGGCCAGAAAAAGAAAGGAATTGTGTTAGGTAACAAGTGCCACAAAATGCAGTTACCATTGTGGGTGGGCTGAATGAAAAGCATCATTAGCATTTAACTTGCCAGAGAAACATCAGTACATAATACCAGATACTTTCTGGTTTTGGAGTCTGTTGAATAAACGTGTACCTGGCAGTAGAAATTGAAGTCTCATTTCTCCTCTTGAATGTGTGTGGTTTTCATGTACATTGGAGCTTCCCATGTGTCATTAGATACTGAAACAGAGGTAATACAAATATTTTGTTGTATAAGGGAGAAAAGGGAAATAAACTACTTTCTCTTTTATATTTTTTCTTTCTAGTATTGGGCATATTTGATTTAAAAATCTTTGCTGTTTGATCAATCAGGTCATTAAGCTTTCTCGATCATGACTTGGATAAATTGTCATAAACTCAAAAAAAAAAGTTTTTGAAAAATTCCTGTTTATTATTGCTGATTTGAGTATTTTTTTCCCAATAATGCTTCATTACAAATGGTAATGTTTTCCAAGAAAATAACCAGATAGCCTACAATTTGAATATATTAAGGGTTTGAATAAATAAAAGCAGCTACCTTCATCTTGCAATGGCTGTCTCTTCTACTTTGCATTTCAAAATGCAATTCTACTTGGTATATATCCATAGCAATTTACTTAGTATCTTATGTTTTTTAAAGTATCATAAAGGGCCTTAGGCTCAAGGTGACAGTGAACTAACCAGGCAGAGAGATACAGAGGAGAGAACAGAGAAAGGGAGGTCTGTGGCTATGCTTCTATTCAAAACCAGTTATGTTTCCACAGTGAAGCCAGAAAGCTGTGCTGTAGTTTAATCAGAAGGAGCAGTGACGAAAAACAGGAATGAAGTTAAATTTATGCAGGTTTTTTTCTCCCTCTTTTTCATTACCTTATTATTAAAGACAACTGTGGAGCACTTGTTTAATTATTACAAAAATAGTAATTTCATAATTGAACAATCAAATGTAATTCTTTAATTGCAACATATTATATCTAGCCTTTGCTCATTATTTACAGTTCTCCTGTAATGTACTAGGTTATATTCAGTTGAATTAAACATAATAAACATGTTGTTAAAGTTGTAAAAGAAATTTAAGATTCGAGATAATTAAACAGATATGGTACAGCCTGTATTTTCTACTGAAAACGTTTCTGTTTTTGTAAACTTTCAGGTAACGTTGTTCATAGTGTCCCATATTGTCCTGAAGGTGATGTTAGAGGCTTGTACTGGACAAGGAGTGGGTCAGAATGGTGGCTTTTCAGAGGAGTCAAAGAAATTAGTTTTGGATTTTTGGCTGTGGAATTTTTCACTATGGGTTCTTTTTGGCTGTGTGTGAAGTGGTTGCTTTGGTTTTCTTGTAGAGTGATTTTTAAATATTATTTTTTTCTTTAATGAAAGGAAGAGGACAAAGCAAGGCATGTGGGCAGCTAAGCACTGCTCCAGACAATTTGTCTTATTGACTGCAGGAAAATTACTGGCATGCCACCAGTGTCCTTCTCAACCACTTTGAGACTTGGCCAGTTCTCCCTGTTAGGGTAACGTTTGCATTAGCCTTTTGTAATAAGCAGGTATCAGAAGAGTTGCAGAGGTAGATTTATCTTAGCTACTCAAGGTGGGTTATTACTAGACAAAGAAAGGGAAATAGCAGAAAATGTTTTGTGAAAGACTATCAGCAGAAATGTTAACTTTCCTATCATGGATATATAAAACTCAGTTCAATATGTGTGTGTGTGTATATATATATATGTGTGTGTGTGTATATAAAAGTCAGCCGAATTATTGATTTCCATTGGTCATTGACTGACCTGTTCATAATCAGGAGTGTTATGATGGCAAGTCTCCCAAGAGCTAGAGTGGTGCAGTTTGCACTTCTGCTCTGGACTTCAGAGAGGAAGGCTCAGTTCCCAGTTTTGCAGCAGATTTCGTGTGTGAATAGCAACAGTCCATCACAGCTATTTCAATATCTCCAATTGATTGAGGCATCCAGCAGAATTTGATAAAAATTTCCACTATGGTTGGTGTTCTACATTTAACACCACCCATCTGTCTGCTTTAGTATATCCAAAATCCTGATAGACAGCTCCTGGTCTTTAGCATCTAACTACTTTTGAAAACCTGGTTTATAACTCCCAGGGCTTTTTGGTGGAGAAATATCTGAGCTGGACCATGAGGACCAGGGCAAAGTGGTGCACTGGTGAAACTTGGGTTGGATATCAGCTTAGAGGGAGAAGTTGTTGAAAATAAAAATTGTCAACAGTCCCATGCCACCTCCATAAATGTCTCTAGGCAGGCAGCACTTGGTCCTTTGGCCAAAGTCAAAATACAGGTACCTATGGGGTTAACAACATGCTGATGTTGATGATGTCTCTCTGACTTCAGACATCTCCACTTTGTACCTTTTTTTCTAAATGCCAGTTTGTGATCATTTCGTATGCTGCTGTTTCTAGCACGTTTCTACAGTAAAATCCATTTATTTTGTCCTTAGCCACTTAGTCAGTATTTGACTTTATTAGGTGTAAAAGCTGTCTATGTACTTGTTTCGTGGAGTGGAAGAACAGAGTATCTCTGATATTAAACCATAAAGCAGTGATAGTTTATATATAAAGCCAGAAAATGCATTTAACGTGCTGCCCAATCCCAGATAGTTTCAGACTGTATTGGTCATGCACAAAGGGGACATAAAATTATGAAAGGAAAATAGTTTCAGCAGCATGTGATGCAAATAAAATGAAACAGCTCTGTACAGAAAGGAAAGCTGGTGCAGAGTCAAGGATTGATGGATGGTAGAAGGCCCATTTCACAAGGTCATGGATCCAGAAGGCTAGACAGGGCTGTGGGACTTGCCTGCCCCATCCTGTTAGTGAGCACCCATTTGCCACGTCGGCTGTGCTGATTTGCATCTTTGTGGGTCATGCTGCAAACTGTTGGGTGCTGGCCTGGGCTGCAGTACTGTTTTTTGTGGAATGAAACAGTGCTCTTGACTTTAAGCTTGCATCAGTTAGCAAATCCAGCCCCCAGCAGGGGCTCCCAAATGTCTGTGTGGGCTCAGGCTGTGGGAAGCTTCCGGCAGCATGGGGCAGCAGATGAGTTGGGAACGTGTCAAGATGCTCTTGTCCCTGCAGGTTTCTCATGCTGCCAGCCCCAGACAAGGGTAGTGGTGCCTTGGTGCTTTCAGACTATGAAACCATGTGGGAATCTGCAATTGAAAGTATTTCTGATATGAGTGTGGAGTTTGGAGGGGCTTCTCAAAAGACTCATGACCTTGCAATAAGCTATGATGAATGTATGTAGAGTGTTGCATGAAAGGATGCTGACTGCAGCATCTCTTTCTTCAGTGCTTACAGCAAGATCGTCTAGATAAGCCTCAGCACCACTGGAATTCTGTGTTTACAGCAACTCATGAAGTACATTTTATGTATCTCACCAAGGCTAGCTTCTAGAAATGCACTTTGTAACTGGTTGCTATTGAAAACTTTTTTCTTCTTTTCCTTGCTGCATCCTTCTGTCGTTTCATTACATGCCGATAATTTGTTTTGCTTAAGGTTTCTTTTCTCTGTTTCCTGTCTCATAGGCCTAGAAGATGTTGTAGCAATAATGATTCCTGAACCCAAAGGAAAAGAGATAGTGAGCCTCTTGGAGAGGAACATTACTGTGATGATGTACATAACCATCGGGACACGCAACTTGCAGAAGTACGTCAGCCGGACCTCCGTGGTGTTTGTCTCCATCTCCTTCATCGTGCTGATGATCATCTCGCTGGCGTGGCTGGTCTTCTATTACATCCAGCGATTCCGCTACGCCAATGCCAGAGACAGAAATCAGGTGAGCAGTGCTGGAATGGCTATTTGTGTTTCCAAAAAAATCACTGTGGGATTCAGCTTACAAATAAAATTAGAGGAAATTGTGAATGTGTGGTAAAAAAACCCGAAACAAAACAACAAACTAAACCAGACCAAAAAAACAGGGAAGTGAAAAGACTGAGGATGTAAGAATGCCTGTGTTTGGGAAAAGTCAAGACTGCTGTCAATATAGATGGGATTCAGAAAAAAAGAAATAAATATAGTGTATGTGTATTTGGGGGGTTTTCCCCTGTGCAAAACACAAAAAATAAAAAGTTTATAATGTTTCTTAGCTAAAAGATGGCCTTGGTACATATAGCCAAGTGACATGGGAAAGTATATAACTAACAACCCTTAAAATCAAAATGATGATGAAAATATAGTGAGGGATGTGAATGTCCATGTGTGAAACATGGGTTCACAGTAAGTGAAGAAAGAAAAAAAGAACGAAGTGTTTTCATTTGAATACTACTTCAAGCCTCGGGCTTGAAAGGCAAGCACGTCTCTCTTCATTTAACAATGATCACTGAAGATGTAAGTGCTGTAGTGATAGCCACCAATATTATTAAATTGTTGCTTTTGCTTTTGAAATCTTGTCCAAACTCCCTCAAAGAGATATGAAACCTATATAGCTGGAGAGAAGTAAACAGCAGTGGGAATGAACAGTGGGTCCTGAGGCTCTCTGGATTTATAAGGCACGGTGCATCCTTGTGGTAGTTGAGCGGTGAATAATAATAGCAATGATAATAATAAATTCAATCCTTACTTGTCTGGATGCAGCTATCTTCGCATCAGCAGAACTGTGAAGCTGAGGCTTCTACATTTCATTCTAATAGTATGGTAGAAATTATCAATGTAAGAAATCTGAGGAGATAACCATTTCACTGCAAGGAAAAAATGCACTGTAATTCAGAGATGTTTCTGGACCTTTAATAAATTACTCTTGGGGCAGGGGAAGGTTTGCCATGCTTACCTTGTAGAAGAAATGGAACTGAGAGCGTTAGTAATCAACTTGTAGAGAAAAGTACTGCCACACACTCTGTGATGTATACTTAATGTATAGGGATCCCTCACCCTGCTCCATTGAAATTCAAGCATCCTCTGAAATAGAGAGCAGCTGCTTTGTATTTACAGACAGAAAGAATCTACTTTCATTTTAAATACACAGTATGAAATTTGGAATAGCAAGAGCAAGACTGTCCCAGCTGGAATTTGAACATCACTGGCAACAGATTGGCTGTGACTGCAACGGCTGTTATAATTTTTAGATGCTTTGGTTGCAAAAGCACTAGTGTGCCTAGCTTATGTATGTGAGTACCACAAGCATGCTTTCAATCAAGCAATTATACAGGCAGATTACCAGTGTAAATAGACATACATATACATGAGACCCAGCAAAATAAGAAGCTCATTCAGGTAATACGCTCTAGTTTGAAATTAATAGGTTTATATCTTCACGCAGACTTCCTTTTCAGTATTTTCTTTCCAGAGTTTGAACAAGACTAACATGCACAAGCAGTTGTACTGTGCAGAGGTTTTGATAAATTTGTTACTAGATGTGATCTTAAGAAGAATAGGGAAGCATGCCTCCTAAGCAAGTATTTATTACTGATTTTTTCCCAAAGCTGTAGCAGTGATACAGGGCAAACTAGAATTTCTTCATGTTTTGCCTGACATCACCTCTAATTGCTTTATTAGGTTTTTTTATATGAAAAATAGTAGTGATATGCAAACAAAGCTCACCTTTTTGTGTTAATGTGTTGCTGTGGCTTATTTTTCCTCTTTTAGTCCTACATATGGAATACAATGATGTAGGTAGTCCAGAAGAGCTCAGCTTACTCTTGCCTTTTCCATGAGGGCTCCTTTCTGTTTCCTCTAAAGCTCTGCTTGGTTTTTTTCCTTTGTCACATGTTCTTGTAGCACAGGGATAGCGTTACAAAGTTCTGTGTTAGTATCTTGGATATTCATGTATATGTAAGGAAAACTGAGTTGCTTTGCTGGAGCAAGTTTCTTTTGTCATTGCACTCAAAAGCTTTTGGCGTTATAACTTGCATGTCTTGGTATTGTGCTCACTTGTTGAAAAGCCTCGTGTATGTTGTAAGCACCTTCTTCGCTGGCCAACTTTAGGGAAGATGCATCCTTCTATTTGTATCCAATGTGCTCAGGCTTAGGTTTTTCCAAATGCTGAAATGTTTGGATAAACAGTGCATCAGTTGAAGGGGGAGCCAACTGGTGCATTGAGAGAAAGTTGTGCCATCAGTTGCTATTCCACAACGCGATAAAAGCTGTGACTCATTTAGTAGACTTCAGTTAAAATTAACAAAAATAATTTTAAAATATTAAATTCATTTTGACATCTGAGACATTTTAAATCCTGCTGTTTTAAAGCAATGGGTTGTGGAGGCCTATGTTTTCTGTGTCAAATAATAACCTATGCCTACCTCTTTGTTAACTTCTTTCATGCATGCCCTGCCTAGGTTTAGCTGATACTGGAATTGCTACCAGGAGTGGTTTAGCCTCCTCTGGATTAGTAGTCTGGGCGTTGTGCTGAAGGAATGGGACAATGTGGCTGACTGCGAAGTGTTATTAGCAGAAAAAGTCACGCTCTCCAAGCAGGAGGAGTCTTGCACTGTTATGTGAAAGCAAGATTCCTGAACATCTTTTCTTAGTCACTCCAAGCCTTTCTATTTCGTCTTCCATTTTGCCTCTTCCAAGCTGACCAATTGCAACTCTGTCTTCCTTTCATGAGAAACACATTGTGTCCTTTCGTCAAGCGTCATCACCACCTTTGCCTCCTTGTCCACTTTTATGTGAACCTCCCTTCCAGGTCCACTTCCCTTCTTTCATAGAGCAAAAGTTGCTGATCAGGCAGTAAACTTGAAAGGAACTGACTTAATTATCCATCAGGAAAACAAGTCCAGCTAGTGAGAGTCATCTAGAAAGACTGAAGAATCTCCTGGAATAATTTCCTGGGACTCACCAGGGAGATGATACCCGGATATACAGCATGTACATCTTCAGCCACAACTCTTCCTCACCATGTGTGCAAAATCCAGGTTCATGTGCCAGAAGAAAGACACAACTCACTCCAGTTAGGTGCCTGATTTTGATGAGCAAAGAATCAGGACTTCAAGGTTTCTCACTGAATATCCTTGCCTGTTTGTCCCAACTTTGCTGGGATCTCATGCAGTGGAGCACAAAACCGTCTTCCATTTTGGGCTTGTGCACCTGCAACCAGGGCATCAGCTACAAATACTCTTACATTTCAGTTTGTGTGTTATTACATTTGATTTTCAGGAGCATCTCTAGCACAGACAACTGTATGGTACGTGCGGAAGTAGAAGATAGGTAGTAATATTTATGTGGATGGAAATCCAAGGCCTCCTCTTTTTTTCCCACCTAACAAGATGTCCAGGAAGTAGGTTGTTGCCCTGATCATATGCCCTTTTGAAATGAAAAGTATGTATTTGTGTATGGAAAGAACAGGCAATCTGCTTCCACAGTGCTTTGCTCCTGGAGCCTGCCTGAAGATGAGAGAGTTTCTCTGTGAAAGACTGTGGGAATTGTTTGCATCAAGAGACGTCAGGTTGCAGAGCTAATTGAAGGCAGTTTGGAATTACATGTCAAGCCCTGAAGATAATTCAGCAAAATGTGACTTGCTCTCTCAGCCCTGCAACAGCCAGGAGACAGGCTTAAAAAAAACAAGCAAAACGCAACCCTGTCAGTGTGTCAGGTTTCATATTTCTCCAGTAATAGTAGAGTTTTCTTTTTGTCATCTGTGAGATGAGAAAATGGCAAGGGAATGATTTTTAAGTGCTAGACCTGTTGACCATATTTCATTTGTGTGATTTCTTTCCATTGGTTTCTTGTTAAGAAGTTTTCTGTAAGGTTATTTTGAAACCAGATGGGCTCCATGAGTTTTGCGGGATAGTCAAAGCCAAAGCAGGCAACGATTGCACTTGAGCTGAGGCCAATCCTGTGCATCCTACGTTAATCTCCACTGAAGGATCTACCTCAGTATGTAACTGGCAACATATGGAGGGTCAAACAATTCTCTGAGAAGAAAGACTACTGGTCATGGCTTGGAATGAGGGTTCTGGACCATTGAATAGAGACATCAATCTTTGAAACAGTCTTAGGAAGATATTTCCTATGATGGAGTCCACAGACTTAATGTGTCCTACAGGAGGTGTGTCTGATACTTTGTCCTGACAGTGCACTTCAATCTGTGCAAGGCACAAGGTTCCTGCAAAGGTGCTAGATTAGTAAGGCCATTCATAGGCAAGCACTTACCATAATTTCTCTTCCACAGCATCTACAGTCCTTTACTTCCTCAGAAAGAGAGAAGCTATTCTTTCCATGCTACTGCCCTTTCTTTTAAACTAGCATCACCATCTCTGCAAGACCACTGCATCTGATATTCTTAACTTCTTCCAGTCCAGGACTGAATGTTGCAGCCTTACTAATGAGATTATGAGATTTATTATTGTAAATCTCTAAGCCTTACTTTAAACCATTAAACTATTGTAATGCCTCTTACCATTTAGAAGAAATCATTGGTTAGTGATAGCATGCCTTTCATTCAAATGGAAGAATCCTTTGAAAGTATGGCTTTACTCCAAGATATTCCTGTTCCTTTAAAAAGTAAATTATTCTCATTTGCATGTAAGTCATGAACTTGTCTATTTAAGACAGATAAGAGAAAGCAAACATGAAAACAAGCAGATCAAAGATATACACAAGTCTTTAATCTTGTCCTTTCCCCTTGAAGAATGTGCAAAAAGGAACTGAGACATTTCATTAGTTTAAGTAATAATAATGATAAAAAGGAATCACAAGCAATTCCTGAAGCAGGACATAATGGCTCTTGTCTTGCTGTGTGTTATCAGTCTGTCTTTGATTTACATTAGAGAAACAAATAGCTGGCAAGAAATGTTTCCAAGTCTCATCTGATCCCTTTATTTAAGGGAGACTGTGAGAAAAATGTTTCACAGAAACTATGTTGTTCTAACTACAAGGTACTCCCTCATGTGTAAAAGTAATGCTGGAAAGCTCCTATGTCAATCTCATATGATAGCCAAGATTGTTTTCACTTCTTTAGCCAGATCTGAAATTGCTCTCTGCTTTCAGTATTGCATACATTTTCTCAGTCTTCCGTGTCTTTCCAATCCAATAAGCTTACTTTCTAAATTTAATTCAGTGATTTTAATTGAATCTGAAGAACAAAGGGGTAATTTATTAATTGTAACTGTATAGTGATTAGGTCTCAATTTACAAACTACATCCAGCTTCCTTCCGTTTTTGGCTTCATGCTCTCACCCCCTCCATCTGGAAACCCTTCCCTCTGACAGGCCCCTCTAAACTATTGCACAGGCCATGTTCCCAGCCTGAAAAGTTGAATGTCTTCTGAGTCACCAAAGCTCTGAAGTCTCCCTCCCTATCTGACAAGACATGGCTGAAAACATGGATGGGGACAGGGGTTGAAGAGAAGACTTTTAAGTCATTTACTGGTGGCAAATAGAGATGCACTGTATCTTTAACTGTTATAAAACTGACAAGAAGACATCAGAATGAGTGTTGCTGCATGAAACTGTATGAGAAGGGCATGATAAAACTAGAGACGACCTAGAGGAGGATGCCAGTATGGTCTGGGGATAAAAGCAGATGACATCTGAGAAGACACGTGGGAACTTGGCATGCTAAGCTGGGAGGGGAGCAGAGGAGAAGGAAGGGCTTTGCTTGCAGCCTTCAGCTGCATAATGGGTGGTTGAAGAGGAGGTACAGTCAGACGCTTCTCAGGGGTTCTCAAAGAAGGGACAAGGGCAATGGTCACAAATCACAAAAAAATCCATTTCTATGTTGGTTGTTGTTTTTTGTTTTGTTTTTTTTTTTTTTTAAAAAGACTGTGAGAGTCATTAAGCACTGGAACAAATTATCCACAAAGGTTGTGAAATCTCCCTTCCTGGAGATATTCAAAACTTGACTGGACACAGCTCTGACTTTGAAGTTGACCCAGCCTTGAGCAGGAGGTGGGAGTACAATGACCTCTCAAAGACCCTTCCATCCTGTGAGTCAGTCTCCAGATCGCCTTGTTGTTGGGTTAGCACAAGTGAGCAGCCAATTCCTTGGAGCACTGACACAGGCACAAGCTCAAAAGTGTAGGGTGCAGAGGTAGCTCTGCTGAGCAGTGATTGTATGAACTGCCCCATAACACTCTCAGCCACTTGCAAGAGGTGGAGGCAGGCATTTCCATCTCCAGCCTCTGAGAACAGGGCGTTTTGTATTGGCCTGTCATTGTATACTTCAGCCCTGAGTGGCTGTAAGCCTGCTAGCACAGTAACTGTTTTGGAAATGTGGGAGAACAGTCAGAAACATCATGTGGTAAACAATTCATGGTCCACTGGAGGCAAAGATAGAAAGGCAAGGAAAAAGCAAGTGGTTAGGTTTGGATAGTTTGTTACTATATGCTTTACCTGTAAGAAACTGCAGATGCTTTTGCCTCATTTTCATACCTTGCATTGCTCCTGCAAAGTACGCAAGTCTGTACTGCAAGGAAAGAGAACAGCAGTGACATTTATTAACAGATTAACAACTCACTTTCAGCATTTACTTCTTGTTGAAGATCATGGACTAGTACTGGAACAACATAAGAATTAAGACCTTCTGAATCCAGTGTTTGCTCTGCTTGGTACAAGTGTAATTAAAAAAAGAGAGGGAAGAAGTATAATACCTAAATAGAGGAGTTGTTTCATACATTGCTCCTCACTGGAATAGTAGAGGTGCTGTGTTGTAGTATTGTGATGGGCTCACATACAGTCTCTACTAGAACTCCATTAGAATTGCCTCATCAGCCATGGGTTACCAGCAAGCTTGGAATACCTACAGTGCTCTTATTGTGAATAACAGCATGACTGACCTCATCTGTTTATATTTATGCAGCACTGTCCTGTTTCTTGTACTCTCACTTCAGATTATTAAGAAACCTAGGGAGAAAAGGTGATGATTTCTGCATGAAGGGTTACTCTTTGCTTAAGAGCAAATTTTTTATTACAGCGCCGTCTTGGAGATGCTGCAAAGAAGGCAATCAGCAAGCTGCAAGTCAGAACAATCAGGAAAGGTGACAAGGTAATTCTTCAAATTGCTCATTACCAAATGAAACTGTACTGAGGATTCCTTCAGACTTCTGGGTCAAAGAGGGAGAACAGAAATTACAGTTGCTTATTTAGCTAATATGTGTCCTTCAGGCAGAGGAGGAATACTCTTGTAAGCGATTTATGGATGCAATGGAATAGAGAAAGAAGAATGTGATTCTCTGAAGTTGGAGAAAATCTTGAAAGTTAAAACATGCTAACTAAATCTGCATGCTTCCCATGGCAAATTTCCAACTGAAAATGTGTTGGAAAGTCTGATTTGCTTGTCTTGAAATCCATAATTGGATGTGTAGTGTGCACCAGTGACCATTTTACTTTGTCACATAGGCTCTTGTATGAAGACGTTAGTTGACAAAAAAATTGAAATTATGAATGTTTTTTTTCCTGTAGGAAACTGAGCCAGACTTTGATAACTGTGCTGTTTGTATTGAAGGCTACAAGCCCAATGATGTTGTGAGAATTTTGCCTTGCAGGTAAGTTGAAGGTTGAATGTGGTTTTAACTGTGATACAGCTCTCTATTTCAAGACAGATTCTGTTCTCACAATGTCATGCTGTTGAGATTACCTGAGAGCTAGGGGAGGGAAGGGTGAATTTGTCATCTTGATTTATTCAAAATCTGTTGTGTAAGAATACTTGAAATGCCTCTTTTTCAACTTGACATGAAAGTAGTGATAATGGTGGTGAGAACCTGAGTTTAAAATTATACTCAGAAATTTTGCCTGATCTGGACCTGCTACAAAGTCTTCAGTAGGATTTTTAAATTCAAGGTTTTTGATTCCTCTGTTCTGCTCACTGGTTTTATAGCAGTTCGGAATACCTGCCTCAGAAGAATTTGCCCCTGACTTGAGGTGTTCTGGGGGCACAGCAGCCAGGGATAGAGCAGGCTCCTGCCCCCTATGGAGCTACTTATTTTTCTGTCCTGGGACGTGTCCAGGCAGTGAGAAAGGGATGAGTTCTCTAAAAACCATAAAAAGAGATATGCTGAGTAGAAACAGGAAATAAAAAATACTGAATGTGACAAAGACTGTGTTATCTGTTGCTGCCATGAAAATGTTCTCGGGCATGTGAGACATGGAGGTGACAACTTTTGGGCTTGTTCTTTCTCTTTTCTTCCTCTCACATGAACGTGTCCTGTGCAGCACATAACATTTGCAGTGATGTGACACAGGAGCGCAGCCTCTTGCCACCTCTAGCAGTTGTTTTCTTCTCTCTGTGGTACTGTATTGTCATCCATGAAGTATTGGCTGATGAAGGATTTCTCTAAGGAAATTAATTTCTTAGGAACTTTCCTAGGAACAGTGGTTCCCCTAGGAGAGCAAGAGCAAGTGTTTGATTTCTGTAGAAATAAGAATCTCAAGTGCTGCACGTACAGAGCACAGACATTTTCTTATTTTTACTAGCATTTCTTTCTTCTGCAAACATGTTCACTGGCTTGAGAAACTGAAATATTTGTTTCTTTTCCTGCTATGTTGTTCCCACATAGATATTTGACTGTTACAAGCTGTCCATGTCTGTTCGTTCATGTGACTCATTAAATCTGTTTACTGCCATCACTAAATGGCAAACAAAAAGCAACAGATTAATAATAAATCTGACCTACTGTAAATCCCCCACAATGACAAATTGCATGTGGACTCTTTTTCCTATGAACAGACACAAACAGCATCATTTCATGAAGGAGAAATATATTTAAAAAATGAGAAATTACCAGAAAATGTTGACCTTGGTTTGACATCAAGACTGTTTTCATAGAAGCATATTAAAGTTTGGAAATTTTTCATGGTAGAGAGAGGCACTTTTTGGAGGTAGTTATACAACAGCAAAGAACCATGTCTAAACTCTAGCTATCTCTTGTGTTTCGCCTCATAATTCAATGAGGCCACAGTCAGACTTTGTCATCCACAGTGTTGAGTCAAACAGAGTGAGTAGGAAACACATAGTTAACAGGTGATGTTCAGTTCTTGGCTGACTTAAAAGGTCGCCTAGAAACTGACTAATGCTAAAAGGTTAGCAGCAGCAGAACTGTCTTGTAAAATACTCACAGTTTGAGCCTCAGCAGTTTTGAATTATAAAAACTCCAAGATCTTTCTCAAGCAGCTATTTCACAAACCCTGGCTCTCCTGCTGCACAAACTGTGAGGGCAGTATTTTACACATTTGCATGGGCTTGGACTTCCAAAACAGGAAACTGTAGTCATGATTCTTTCTGCGTTTGTCAGGCTCTTCGCCTTGTCCAAAATAAAAACAGAAGGGGGGGGGGGGGGGGGGGAAAAAGGGAATTAATTTGTGTCCCTACTAAGTGGGTGGGAGAATGTTATATCTTACTAAAGACCTACAGACTCTGTAGGTTTCTTCCTGCAGCATACTCAGTTAAACCACAGGCGGTTTCTAGGATGTGAACCTCAATAGGTTGCTGTTTAATAAGCAGCTGGCCTTTCCCCAAGCCTTACAGAAGCCAGCACCGTATGACGCCAGTGCTGGCTGACCTTAGTGTTTCTATCCAGGAGGAACTCAAGGTGTAGAACTTTTTAACTTCAAAGCCAAGCATACCTCAAGAGCTGCACATGAAAGATGCTTCTTTGTACTGCTGGTAGTAATAGGAAAACCACTGCTAGCAGGCACATGCTGTATAATGCTGTGTGTATCCTGACATTGCTTTTTTAAGCCTGACATACCCTGAATCTCCTAAGAAATTGGTACCAAAAATCCACCAGCCAATATGGCAGTGAATGAGCTCTGAAGTTATATAGATGCATGTTTACTAGTGCTTATGGTGTTTCCCCAGATGTCCTCTTTTCTGTTGGCAGAGAGCAGGCACTGGGATAGCCTGTTACTGCATCTCTCATTCTGGAGAACTAGGAGGAGAATTCCGCTTAAATTGTTCTTCTTCCTCGCTGTTCTCTTTAGCCAGCTCCCACAACTGACTGTGCTAATAAACTTCACTCTACAGAATGTATCAAATAAATAAAGACTGACACTTGATTAAAAATAGTGTTGGCTTGCAGCTGGTTTTATGTTTAATGGTAGCAAGCATCGCTGAAGTTATCTTTGAGGGCACTGACACAACATCAAATGTAACCAAGATCATTGTTCCCAGGGTGACATCTCTTGTCATAGCCCTAGTTCTTTCTGCTAGTCTTCTATCTCTAGCCTCAAAACGCCTTCATCTTTTCTGCTCTTTCTTTGGACAAGTTACTGGTGCTGCTGCTCCCGATGTCTGCTTTTTACTAAACTTTAACTTTACTAAACTTTTACAGAGAGACAAGGTGATTCTTTCAGCCTCCTTTCTACTGAGTTCTTCATAAGCTCTTTTGTTGGTTGTTTCATTTCTGACACCAGTAAACGTCCTTTTTGACCCCATTCCAGCTTGTTCCTTTCCCCTGAACCTTCACTCCACAAATAACTGTGATTTCAGAGACTGCTTCACTCCTCCTTTCTGTTTTTATTAGGTCCACATGAAAATCATTACATCTCACACATTCTTCCCTTTGATTACTTCCTCTCACTCTCATAATTATTTCTTTTGTTCTTTCATTTGTTCTCAAAAATAAATAATACCATACATGCACCCCCAAAACACTGAACCTTCTTGTTGGATACCATTGTACTGCTCAGTCTCTCAGCAAAACCCTTCTCAGTCCTCTGCTGCAGCCCTACGTCTAATCCAGGCAACTCATGCTCTTCTTCAGGGTCCTTAGGTATGTGCCTCTCTTTCTTTCCACTTTTGCCTCCTGTTCTCTTAGCTCCTGATTTTCTGCTGAGAAAAATTGCAAGACTGCTACATTTATTTGCATGTAGATTAGAAAGGTGGGATGAGGAGAGGAAAGTAGGAGAAGAACAGTTTCTCTTAACGTGGAAAAAAAGCTTCACAAAATTGTTGGCAAGCTGGAAGCTTTGCAATAGTTTTACACCATTCAAATTGTTATTAGTAGTATTAGTATTATTAACTGAGCCTGAAATTAGTTGTTGTTTTTTTCCTTCTATGTTTTAAAATTGTAGCTTTAAAGAAAATTTAAATATATTTCAAACAAAAGTAACCTCTAGTTAATAAATATGAAGTGCTATTTAGATAATAGTAAATTAAATGCTCTGGGATTTCAAGGTTCTTTTTCCTTCTTTGTGCTCTGTGAGCTCTACAAAGCCATGTGCAGTCATAGTGTCACCCAGGAGTGCAGGAGGGATCCCAGGAGGCCAGCACCTCTGGAACTGCACACGGGCACTGGCCGTGCACATGGGGTTCTTGGGAATTATTTTTCCAACACACTCCGCAACCTCCAGGGATGAAGGCTTTGCAAATTCCCCTGATAATTTCTTGCAGCGCTTCGCTACCCTGACTGCGGTGAAGCTTTTCCTCTTGTGTAACCTGGATCTCACTTGCTGCAGTTGAAATACACCATTGTCTCTCTTTCCCCTAGGAGAGGTGAAGAACAGTTGTTTCCTTTCTCCTTATGGAAGCCTTTGTTTTGTATGAACATTGTTACATTATCTCCTCTCCCCTTGTCTTCCTCTATCTCAGCTAATCAATTACAGTTCTTTAGAGAAACTTTTCAAGCCATCCAAACTAACATAGTTCTGCAGTGCATGTGGTAGCATTACAGCCACTCTGATTGCCAAAGCCATGTCCCAAGGCTGTGGCTGAAACATCTCTCTTACTGTCTCCCTGTATGGGTCACTACTTCTGTACTCATCTGTGATGCCTCTACCTCCTCCTTTTGAAACTTGCATCAATCAGAAGTGCAGAGGGAGAGGGATTTTAGGGAGAGGGATTTTTGTCGCAGTAGGTCTTTCTACATCCTTCTTTGTCTTACCACATGACAGAAATATTGCAGTTGCTCTCTCATTGTGCTGCTGGACCTTATTTTGCCAGAATTTGGATTATAAACTTATCAGCACATCAAGCCATTCACAATTTGTTCAAAGTCATAATCATGCATGTAGCCAAAAATGAATAAACTTTCAAATCCAAGTTGCAAAGCCTGCCACCTGAGTTAAAATTTCAAGTTTTCATCTGATTTTCATCTTTCTGTGGATTTCTGTCAAATAATCAAGTTTCTTCTGTTGTACATCATAAATCTGAAATTAATAGAGCCCTAATAGGCTGTGCTAATTTAGTATTTAGAAGTGCAAAGTGACATGATCTGTCATGGATGTAAATTACTGAGCATTGGTAGAATTTATTTCAGAATATTGTTTTTTGAAGCCAACTTTAAGAACACGAAACTTCAGTTTTTAAAGTCTTTAAGGCATGAAAGTTCCAAGTTTTTGGTGATTAACAGGCTTTATGAAATGCTGTAATATGGATCACAACCTAACTGAAGCTTGCAAAGATTGAAATTGAAAACAAATAGAGACTTTCTAGTCTATGGTAAAATGGCTTGATAGGAAATTATTTTTTTATCTGAAACAGGTTTTGGAAATATGTTTCTTTCAAGAGAATAATAAATACCTTAGATTTTGTAAATGTACTGATTATTTTGGCACAAACGTGCTTCAGATGTTTGCAGTTAAACATACTTGTTTATGAATTTGAGTATATAATTAAGGTAATCACTATCAAAAATTTCAGTTACCTCAAATAGATGAAAAGCAAGACATTGAATTTCAGTACCCTCTGTGAATTGACATGCCCAAAGAATGTTGGTTAGACTTCTAAATGTAAACTTACACAGGCTTGAGAACTGTATCTTTATGCTTTCACCTATTCAGAATACTTGCCTGTTGATGAGCTGAATATGTCCCACATAAGATAAAAGGAAGGAAGAGCTGTGCAGAACAGAGACCAAAATTTGATGTATTGTGTTTTTATCCAGTAAGGCAAGTCTTGCTTAAAAGGACTGTTGTGAGCTTTAGTAGCCTTAATAAAGTAGTGCTTTAAACTTCAAGTATCACAATACTTCATTTGCATTATTCATGTTGACATACAGGATCAGATGAGGTATGACAAAGTTTGGTGTTGCAGCCAACTAATATAGTTAGACTAGGCCGAACTTCCAAGGACAGATTTGCCCTTTCCCATAGCTGTGTGAAGTCGGACCAAGTACAGGAATGTGGTAATTTGCCATATAGTTTTGTTTTCACAAAGGACCTGTTTCTTTTAGAAGTAGTGAGAAAAATATAGCAGTGAAGAGAAGATTCTGAGATTTTACAGGTGGTTTTTTGAGATTGTAGTGGTATTTGGGACTGAAGCCAGCTAGTAAGATGGCCCGCTAGTATGTGGGCCAATATCGTGTTAGTAAGAGCTGAGGTTGCAAATCAATATTGATGAAAGTGCACCTCAGTACTTTCCATCAAGTTGAAAGTCCATGTGTATCTTTTTGTGTTAGAGAGACCATGACACAGGACAGCAGCCAACCCATTCAGCTGAATGAGTACCACGTAAATATTTAAAACGAGTTTGCTGCATTGAGCAATTCTGGCTTTCTCAGAGATTGCATTTCCTCATGGAGACTACTAAAGGTTATCTGCTCCAGGTAGAGCCATAGAATCATAGAATCATTTTAGTTGCAAAAGACCTCTAAGATCATCAGGTCCGACCATTAACCCAGCACTGCCAAGTCCACCACTAAACCATGTTCCCAAGCACCACATCTACACATCTTTTAAATACCACCAGGGATGGTGACTCAGCCACCTCCCTGGGTAGCCTCTTCTCATGCCTGAGAATCCTTTCAGTGAAGAAATTTTTCCTAACATCCAATCTAAACCTTGCCAGACACAACTTGAGACCATTTCCTCTCATCCTATCACTTGTTACTTGGGAGAAGAGACCAAGCCCCACTTGGCTACACCCTCCTTTCAGATAGTTGTAGAGAGTGATAAGGTCTCCCCTCCTTTTCCCCGGGCTAAACAACCAGTTCCCTCATCTGCTCTTCATAAGACTTGTGCTTTGTTGCCCTTTTTTGGACACTTCAGCACCTTAATGTCCTTCTTGTAGTGAGGAGCCCAAAGCTGAGCCCAAGATTTGAAGTTCAGCCTCACCAGTGCTGAGTACAGAGGAACAATCACTTTTTTAGTCCTGCTGGCCAAACTATGTCTGATGCAGGCCAGGATGCTGTTGGCCTTCTTGGCCACCTGGGCACTGCTGGCTCATGCTCAGCCGCTTGTTGACCAACACCCCCAGGTCCTTTTCCTCTGGGCAGCTTTCCAGCCACTCTGCCCCAAGCCTGTAGCGTTGTCTGGGGTTGTTGTGACCCACATGCAGGACCTGGCACTTGGCCTTGTTGAACTTCATACAGTTGACCTTGTGCAGCTGTGAGCTGTGTACACCTATGGTTACCTGGTGGGTTTGGGTGGCTGTGCTGCACCAGCGATGCAAGTCGGGCAATGGCAGCACAGGGGAACACAGTCCGGCCACTGCTCCCACATAGAGAG
Source organism: Apus apus (assembly GCF_020740795.1). Lineage (NCBI taxonomy): Eukaryota > Metazoa > Chordata > Aves > Apodiformes > Apodidae > Apus > Apus apus. The sequence goes on along the minus strand of NC_067285.1, from coordinate 54,868,776 downwards.
AAGTTCAAGCAGACTGAAACATGATTTTCAGGCTCTGCCAAGTAAAATGTGGGACATCTGTTGCAAGTCTGAGAAAAGAAATGTAGAGCTGATCTATATGGTGTTTCAGCACGAGCACTTTAGTCTTAGCTTGCACCTTTTGGAGGAAGACTGTGTATATTGAGCCTCATATTTCTTAATTAAATACCCTCTTTCAATTTCACTGCAGTTAGTATTATTATTTAGTTATATTAGGCAGTTGGACTTAGTTCCCTTCCAGCTGAACTATTCAATTCAATTAATTGATTAAAAATACTTATAGGAAGGCAAGACAATTTTCTGTTTCCTTTATGCCAGTGTAATTTCTGAGGCTACATGCATGGTAGGAAAATTTCCTCCTTTTCTTCAGAAGGAGTGGGGCTTAACAAACTTCACTGCCTTGAGCTGAGTCCTGGTTGCTCTACTTGGCCTACTCAACAGTGTCTCTTAAATCCTGAGCCCCATATTCCTGTGTTTTATAACATTTGTCCTTTATAACCATAGGGCAAGAGAATAGGCTCACAGGAGAAAATGCAGTCTGTTAGTCAGGTACATGCACAAAATACCTCTGTATTCTATCTCGGTGTCAGGTGAAGCTAGATGAGAAGCTTTCAGTTTCTCTGCCTCTAGAATGGCTAAGAAAAGCGGCCCACAGGAGCCACAGGGCTCAGGTAGTTAGTGGCCACTTCAGACCAAGCATGAGAGTAGCAAGGACCCTCTCAGGGCTGGAGTTGTTTAGGAGCTCACTTTCATGGGCACCTTCTAAAGAGCAGGGAAGTCAGGGAGAATATTTTAAAAAGCATCGTCCTATTTTTTCCACTTAAATGAAAAGTATTTTATTTTATTGTCTTTATTTCCTTATGCCTGCATTCTAAAAAAAAACAGAGCCCCAATGGCTTCATGTTTAAATGATGTGTAATCAGGTTTGTCTGTACAACCCTCAAGAAACAGTAATGTGATTTTTACCTTTACCAGGAAGCAGGTTTTGTTTACTGACAGCCTTTAACATTTAAAGAATATGGGTTTTGCTGATGTGTTTTGTGTATTTTTCCTAATGCTCTATTTATGTACATGTCCTCTTTTCCAAACTCAGTTGAGCAACACTGTTCACATACGCTTGAGATGCTGCAGAAGCAGTTGTATTCTTGTGCGCATAGGATGTAGTTTTGCTGTTTTTGCAGAGGTCAGAAACCACACCATTTGAAATACTCTCACTTTACTGACTTTAGCAGAAGCCCGTGGTACTAAGTGGTAAATTGTACTGTGGTGGATTTGAATTAAAATATCCTGGTTTTCATTGCAGGCATCTGTTCCACAAGTCGTGTGTAGACCCCTGGCTGCTAGACCATCGTACCTGCCCAATGTGTAAAATGAATATTCTAAAAGCTCTAGGGATCCCGGTAAGCATGTCACAGAGCAGCTGGTCAGGGCAGAAGGGACATGCCAGCTACTTGGGTATATCCCTAGCCCTTTGCCTGTCTGTTCCCATCTTACTCTTCGTGCCATGTTATCAATTTATTAATTGATTTTTTAAAGGGAAGTACAAGCTGAAATGTCTGACTCCACCTCTCTCCTGCACCCCACTTGTATTAGCAAGGAAAAGAGTGTGTGTGTGGGGATTGGTTGGGTGTTGGGATTTGTGTGTCTGCAATTGCCTGCTTTGTGGAGCAGCAGATTGTTTACGGCTGTTTTGGTAGATTTATAGATTCTTTCACTTAGCTTTTGTTTGGTTTTAAATCAGGACTGGATTTATTTTTTTAATCATGCTCTCAGTTCAAATCTCAAAGCAGAAGGTCTGCAAATAAAATTTTCCCTGCTATACTACTCAAGGACAACTAATTGCTCATCCTGGGAAGCCAAATCTTTTTTCTGTCAGATTTCTCTCACAATCTTATCTGTAGCAAGCCCTGTACTCCTTATTGCAAGTAGGGAGCATTTCTCCCAGTAGCTAAGCATGTGGCAGACCACAAGATAATACAAGAAATTATTAAGCTCTTTGTTATTTGAAACATTCAAGATCATAGAATGATAGAATGGTGTGGGTTGGAAGGGACCTAAAAGATCATCTAGTTCCAACCCCCATGCCATGGGCAGAGACAAGTCACCCTAGACCAGGATGCTCCAAGCCCCATCTGGCCTGGCCTTGAACACTTCCAGGGAGGGGGCAGCCACAGCTTCCCAGGGCAACCGGTGCCAGTGTCTCACCACCCTCATAGTGAAGAATTTCTTCCTAATGTGTAACCTAAATCTACCCTCTCTTCCAGTTTGAAGCCATTACCCTTTGCCATCTGTGTTTGATGTCGTTAGAAGCTGCCAAAGCCATTGATCTTTTTAGGTTGCACGTTTGCATTCAGATAGTGAAAGTCCTGTCTACCATACAGTTTTCTAACCAAAGTTCTCTCAGAGATCAGAGGCTTCTCCAGGAAGGAGTGAGTCACTTTCTCACACTGTGCGAGGCTTGCCACGTGATGGTGAAGTTCAGTACTGAAACATCACTGGTTGGTGCATTAACAGGTGCTGTAAATACCCTCCCCATTTACAGCTGGTGATATGCCAACTCACATATAAAGAGCTATATAAAGTAAAATAGCTCATGGGAACACATTAGGTTTGTGTTCTGATGCAGCTATTCCTCATGAGTTCATTTTCATGAAGACTAGGAAGCCAAGCAGGTTGCTGCAGATGAGGTTCCACAGCAAGTGATGAAGTATGTTTTTTCTGAAGTAGGCAGGTATGTTAATCAAGCTAATATAATTCAAGCTAAGAAGTAGAGCATTGTAATTAGGGTAGCATGATTAGAGTTGGGCTACTTCTTCTACTAAACGTATATATTATCTTTAGAATACCAAAAGATCGTACAGCTTTTTAATCAGTATTTGAGATGTCAGGCAAGGCCAGAATGAAGGCTGGCTCTGCCATTCAGCATCTCTGCACCTAGGCAGAAATACAGAAATTTTACCCAGGTTGCATGTCTCAGTTCACAGGCCTACCAGTGAGCACACACCCAGGATTTTGACATCTCCTCTCCATATCTAGTGTATTTTCCATGGCTTGCTTCTACATTATGCAGGACCACATGATTTCTGCTCTCACACTGGTCCATTGATATTTTTGCTCAAGCATTTCACTATCATGCTCTTCACCCACCTTCATAATCAGGGGATACAGACAAATCAGACCTTCACTTTTTGAAGGCCTGCAGTGAGATACTACATTTTTTCCAGAAAGTTTAGTACCATTAGTTTTTACATCTAGATTACAGCTCTCACTGACTTTCCTGACAGCTGCTGAAGGCTCAGCGTGTCTGCGGGCTGTCTGAGGCTGGGTGCATTGAGGGGAAGTGAAACCATGCCCAGAGGCCATGTGTAAATATTTTGGTTTACATGACTGGCTTTTACTATGTATGAACAGCTCTGTAGTGGCAGGTATAGAACCTAATTGCCAGGAATAATTAAAAGTGCCATTTAGTTTCCTCAGCCATTGTTTCTCTTCTCACAACTCCCTGTCTTGTTCTCTCTGTAGCATGCAGAAGAAGGGGGATCCATCCTGCTCCCCTTGCTTAGACCTTCCCAACTGGAGTTTCTGTAGAAATAGCACAGGGCATGTAATTAAAGATACTGCTGTAACCAACATAAACAACTGAATCAAATTAAGATTTCAGAATCAGCCTTAGTACTGATCTGTCTTAACACTAAAAATCAAGTGCTTGAATATTTAGCTTCCAATAGTAAAGTTTGTTTAGAGGATTTTATTGTATGAATTTCTTTGAAAATTTCACCCAGTTGTTCCAAGACAGCAAACTAGTAACAGTCCACTCCATCACTCAGAGGAAGCATACTGGCTCCCATCCACATGGATCATCTTAGAGTCATAGAACGTTTTGGGTCGGAAGGGACCTTAAAGATCATCTACATCCAGTCCCCTGCGATGGGCAGGGACACCTCCCACTAGACCAGGTTGCTCCAAGTCCCATCCAACCTGGCCTTGAACACTTCCAGGGATGGAGCATCCACAACTCCCCTGGGCAACCTGTGCCACTGTCTCACCACCCTCACACTAAAGAATTTGTTCCTAATGTCTAGCCTAAATCTCCCCTCATCCAGTTTAAAACCATTCCCCCATACTATCCTTACATGCCCTTGTAAAAAGTCCCTCCTCCCCAGTGTTCTGTAGCCCCTTCATGTACTGGAGGGAGAGCTGCATGCTAGAGCCTTACCCCTTCAGGTGGCTTACAGTAGGAGCTGTTTTCCATTGGAGCTGGAAGCAAATGGTAGCCTTCATATCAGGGGGTTCCTCTAGCTAACAGCAAAGGAAGCAGGAGTCTTAAGAGCATCTGGTAGCTTGGGAGTTAAAAATTCCTATACTGCTATCAGTTGGTCCTCTTCCTCTGTTTTCTCTGCCTTCTCTTTCTAAAGTATGCCTCAACTCTTGCTTCTCCCTCTCCTACTTTGTGCCCTTTCCTCTTCTGCTCTGCATAACCCCTCCTGACCGACCTTTATCCTGTTGAGCTCCTGCCCTGATGTTGCTGCTTATGCTGTCTGCTCAGCTCACAGGACCTGTTCTCCACTCACACAGAAATTGTGTCCTCACCCTTCTCACTGCTCAGCACCAGCTGTGGGCAGCCTAGGGTGGGTCTTGCTTTCTGGTGCCACCAGGAGCTTGCAGGCACCATGCAAAGCCCTCTTCTCTTTGGGGAGTGTGATTGTTGGTCTCGAATAAGCCACCAGTTTCTATCAGCACACATGAACTGGTATTTTCAGCGGCTCATAACTTAGCCAGATGTCAGTATGCTGTTGCGGGAAAAGACCTTTTCCCTAGAAGAAGCTGTACAACTCTAGGGCTCCTCAGTGAGAGGTGGCAAACGTTTCTGTACAATAGATAAAGCAGAATGCCATTCCCTAACCACATTCTTGAGTCTTGCTGAGCCATATTAACTGAAATTTCTGCACACAAGAAAGCAGCCTTTGGCAGGCAGCAGTCTCTGATGGGAGACTTGAAGGCAAATTTACCAAAGTCCCTTTGCAGGCTTTTACAACAGGACAAATGAGGAAATCTTGCCATAGGCAGGACTACTATGTTTTTTTTCTTGCCAGCTGCTTGTTTGTCCTATGGTTATTATTGAAGAGCTGGCTTGTGTGACTGTGCCTATATTGTGCTTCATTTAGCAAGAAGACTCTAGATTTTCCAGGAAAGGATTGGTTAAAACCCAAATAACTGTTTTAATTCAATTCCCATCTAAACTCTCCATTCATTTTGCAACAGAGACTTCGCATATTTTCTGCCCTATAACCAGGTTCTCCAGGCTGCCATGAGGCATCAGAATGACTGCACTCATTTTCATGGTAGTGGAGCACCCTCACATCTCTGCTTTTCACCGTAGCACTCTGCATCTCCAAAGGATTATTAACTAACTATCTGTCAGCATAACCTTTTCCTCTGTCTCTTTGCTGGTGAATCCAGCTCGGACTATACCTCTTTTGGCTGTAGTATTTGAAGTGAATTATCAGCAAAAAGTGTCTTTCAAAGAGCTACATTGCTATTGTGATGATCGTATCACATAAAATAGTTTCTCTCAGCTTCTCCCCCTTTTCTGCAAGTATCTGCTGGATATGCAGCCAGCTGCATTTTTGGCAGCAGATTGGATGACTTGAAGCTATTCACTAAGAACCTGAGCCAAGCCCTCAGAAGTCTATACAAAGCCTTCCCTTGACTTTAGTGGAATTGTGCCCTCAAACCACTTACACACAGGGAATGAGTGAAACAAATATAATTAAACTTAGAAAATGTATCTGGGTCACTCTGACAGCAAAAGCCATACTGGAGTTTTTTCAATCAGTATTTCATATTGTTAGTTTTATAGTATGTTGCTTAGTTTGGGTTATTTTTTCCAACTACATTTATTTAGGAGTAAAGGGATTCATTATATCGGGCAATGCTGGTTTTGCATCTTTTTATATTTGGTTTGGTTTTCCATTATAATCCTCCGTTTTTAAAGGTGTAAAGGTTAGTGATAAACCACATTCTAGGAATAATTAGAATCAGAGAAAAGGACAGATAACTGATGTCCTGAAAAAAATCTGAAACAGTTTTTCCTAGAGCAGAAAAGAAAAACCAGACCTTTTTTTTTTTTAAGATACACTGCCATCAAAGCCAAATTTAAGTAAAAAATGAAATGCTGAAACCATTTGTTATAAGAGCTAAGGGTGAGGGAAAGAGATATAGCTAAGGAGAGATTTTTGGATCCAAATCCTACAGATAAATGTTTGGTATTTCACTTAGAAAAGTATGGGTTTGATGGGTTTCATTAAAACCTGATACAGTTGAATGTGCCTTTATCCCAGTTCTGAGGAGCTCTCACTGTTTGTGGATTAAACTGGAGCCAGAAAACAACAATTCTGGTTTTTATCCCAAACTTTCATTTGTGGATACAAGTCACCTGAGGATTGTTTAAAATGCCTGCCTTTTTCATAAGAAATACTTGTGAAAAAAAATTTTACGAGGTGGCAACAATCAGACAGGCAATGTATGGGAAAAGAGAAAGCATGCAAAGTCCCCGGTTCTGCAAAAAATGTAAGCATATGGTAACCTTGTATGCGTGAGTTCAAAGGGATTACTCTTGTGCTTAAAGCTAAGCCTCTTTTTAAGTCTTTGCTGTATCATATTTTGCTTAGTTTCTGGGTGCCTGCTGTTGCAGACAGGCAAATAGTACGATTTTCAAAAATGCCTTAGCAAGTGAGACAACTAAGCATAGCAAAAATCAGATCCTCAGAGCAGAGTACATCTCCTCTTTGCTTTAGCCATCCAGATGTTGGATTTCCAGTCTAGCAGCTTAAGCCCCATCTCTGCTTAGTACTGAGCAGTGGTAAGGCAGAGGGTACAATTCATACCACTTACCTTAGGGTGGGATGAATCACACAGTGAAGTTGCCTCATACTGCTCAAGGAAAGCTAAGTGATTGATCCAGATTAGCTGTCTGACTCATAGACAATAAAGATTAACGGGAGTAATGTAACTTGATGTTTCCTAACTTAAAAAGGTATCTATGTAGTTGCAGCTCAACCTTGCTGTGTTGTTTTGGAAGCTTTGCACCTTGACACATGACATCCTCATTTCTGAATTAGCCTTGGTTTTGTTACAAGGTGTTAAAACTTGAAAACCTTGTTGTTGAAATAGTTGAACAAACAATTTTTCTCCATGCCTTGGGGAAAGCTAGATCTGGTTCTATGGGCAAACTGCACAAGAATTTGTTTCCTCTCAAAGGAAAAAGAGCTTTTTTGCTTATATATTTGTCACCAATGTTTATGGGGAGCTCCATGGAAATCACAAGCCCAGAGGAAGGAAGGGTAGAAACTAGTCTTGGACAAAGTGCCTCTGGACAAACAATCCTCTTTACCACCCAGTGCGCACTTGAAGTCTCAGCACTCTTTGTAGACAAGGGCTCAATGCTAAGGAGACTGTGCAGTAGGTGGCCACCACAACCCCATCTCATTGCCTCCCTTGACTCGAGGAGCTTGGCTCATTCAGTAGGTCTTGGTGCGTTCACGATGTAACTGCAAGAGAGAAGTGTCTAAAATGCCCAGAACTGGCTTTCATCCTTGGTCTCTCTGAATCTCAAAGCAAGAAAGACTATGAATCTAATAATACTTTTCAAATTCCCGTCATTACTTGTTTATTTCTTTTCCTGTAATTTTATTTTGTAGGAAACATAGCATTAGTAAAGGAAAAGATCTTTTCATGCTAAAAAACTTGTCTTATAAACAGCTTCAGCTTCTATTTTTGCACCCCACACATAGATGCGCCCACAGGCAGTTCCTTTGAATTCCTATTCCTGAAAGCTCTGATATCAGCTCTATAAAATGTCTATTTAGGGAAAAGTTAATCATTCCCCTTCAGCTACTGTCTCTATTTGCATTTGTAATCTGACTCAGCAGTCTGCCTATGTTGAGCAGATCATATCAATAAGTGAGTTAGCTTTTCAGTGTACACTCTCCCAAAAACGTTTAAAAATACAAATAAGAATATTTAGAGATTGCAGGGAACACAGTTTGGTATTGAATATTTGCAGTGCGTACTTTGGGTCTCTCTGTCAACAAATTTTATTAAGAAGTTTTAAGTACCTGAAAACACAAATTGTGCATGTTTATTCATCATATGTTGCCATTTTCAGTACTGAAAGGAAATGAAAAACTCTGAAGTAGTGGGAACGGGTAAATAAAATGTTTTTATCAGGTAGAAGCTCACATTTCTTCTTTTTCTTCCCATCAGCCAAACGCAGATTGCATGGATGATATACCTCCAGACTTGGAAGCATCCATAGGAGGACCACCAACCAATCAGATCACGGGAGCCAGCGATATAACAGTGAACGAGAGCTCCGTAGCCCTGGATGCCCCGGTGCGGACTGTGGGAGTTCTACAAGTCATCCAAGATATAGACTCCTTTCCCCAGGCCGGGGAGGGTAACTTCACAACAAGCAGTAAGTTCCTCTTTCTGGCAGAATTTGCACTGAAATAAGTGTTTAGAAAGCCGAATCACAAACTGATATCTAATGTGGGAAAAATGGCCTTTGAGGGCATTTTCGCTGGAGCAATGGCCTTACTTTAAGCCTAGCAGAAGTCTACATGGTAAGTACATTTAAATATCATCTTGTTCTGCAAACACTTCCAGCCTGTGTGCAAATCAGCATGTTGAATAACAAGCTCTAATCAGAGTCCCCTGCGTGGTCAGAACAAGCTATTTCTGTCAACAAAAACAATAGAAACTTATGGTCATCTTCAGATACTGTTTATAGTAAGTGATACCATTTACCATGATAACCCACCATGTATCACCTGGCTTCTTCACAAGGCAGGTTGATGCATGTCCTTTTTGACCTGCCTTTCCTCACTGGGCTACATGTTACTTTGTGGAAGTTACTCTCACCTGTATATCATAAAATAAATAGTATACACAGCAGTCACTATCACTGTCAAGAAAAAAAGGATGTTGAAATCTGGTTTTGCCTTTCCTTTATCTTTCTACATCAACTGAAGCTTGTCTGGTTATTCATACTTGAACTTCTCATTTCAGTTGAATTGATGGACAGAGTGCTTGAAAAGCTGAGAGGAGTGAAATAACACTGCCAATTTGTACAAAAGAGGAATTTTTTTTTCAATGTGTTTAGTTTTCACTTGTTTATGGGCACCATTTGAACCAGTAACTCTCAATGTCTGTATGCCTCTCTGCTTCTAAAAATGTTCTTTTTTGAAAATCTACTTCTGAGAGTTTAAAAACAATGTTGTCAGCTGTTTTGTGTGAGGATTCTACTAGTCTAAAAATCTCATTTTTAGGTAAAATAGCAGATCAGTAGAAAATATGTATCTGCTTTATTCCAGTTGGTATATTAGTATTGACAAGACTATTGAAGAAAGTCATCAGATGTATTTGAAGGGAGGTAGAAGACTATGATAAAATACAGGTTTGTGTATAGAACCAGAATAGCTCCTGGAAAAAAATAACTATTTCTAGGTGCTGCTCTGGGCCAGGGCATGAAAAAGAAGGCAAGTAATAATAAGATGTGTGAAAGGTAGGAGACACATGAGGGGACTAGATGGAATTTTATTTTAAATTAGTCTCCCTGCTCTGTGGAGACACTTGATAATCACATTTTCCCTCATATTACAACCAGTGTCATGGCAATGAAAAAGTTTCCAGAAACACTGGACTTGGAATCTTAGCCATGGGGGACCCAGCAGTGAGTTTTTAAGTTCTCCCTTTGTGGGTTAGGTACCAGTTTCAGGTTTGGTGCCTTCTATGGTCTAAGTCCTGGATTCAGCAAGAGGTGAGCAGGAACGTTGTAGGCCCAACTGTCATTCATGGCCATCCTGTCAGCTGATGGCATACAACTTTCTCAAGCCTCCTTGAGTGCTGGCAAGAGCTATTCAAAACAAGATGTTATGTTTTTCCTTCCAGTAATTGCTTTTAAATGTATTTGAGACTGATTCAAACCATGAAGGAAAGATGTTACTTCATGACACTATAATATAACTAAAGACTGGGCTAGTCACTGGTCTCCTCTGCCCTTTTCACACTCCTGAAGTGAGTAGCTTCTCTGGCAAATACTTATCCTTGTCCTGGTGTTCTTTATAAGGACAGCTATTAAAGTTGTGAAAGAGGGTCCTAGTGTGCCCATTACACCCACAGCTGCTTGGCACATGTTGAGAAGAGCCAGCAGCCTGGTGCAAAGCCCAGCACCCAGGGTAGTCTTATGCTTTTTGTTCCAGGATCTTGGCACACCCAGAAGCACTTCTCCTGGTTTGTCATCAGGGGTAACAATGGTGTGGAGGCAGCCAGGCAGCACAAGAGCTCACTAACTCTCCAGGCACTCCCTTCCCCTCCAGTTCTGTTTCCAGAGTCTGCGGAAGGATAGGCATCAGTCCAAACACATTTGTTCTTCATTTTGCAAGTTGCCAGCTAAGTTACTGGGTGAAAATCTTGTTCTGAGAGATACTGCAGAGATGCTTGGTTTTACCTTCACACCCTCCATTTTTCCCCTTACTTTCAATGACCCTGGGCAATTGTCGCTAACAGTGGGCAATCCTGAGGGTTGACAGCAGAGCCCATGGACAAGCAGTTTGCACGAAGACCAGTGGTCTGTCCAGGTACATGGGTAATGATGATGGAGCTTCAGGACATGTCCATCACCTGAAGAGGCTGCCTTCATCACCTGGGGAAGGACTGTGAGAAGGGTTTTTCCCTACTTATGTGAGAGAGAGAGAGAGGGGGAGAAGAAAGCAGCGAAGGGAGACTGGCAGATGGTCTGAGCTCTGTGAAGGTTGTGAGTCTCACAGCATCACAGGAGTGGGCAGAGACCCTCTGCTAAAAGCAAACCTTTCCAGTTGTTCTGTGAGGAAAGAGGAATCCTGAGAAAAGCTCATAGGACCTTTGGAGCTTCAAGACCCCTGGTGTGTGCCTGACTGTGCTATGCCTGTGTCACACACAGTCACTTAGGGAACTCTGGTTTAATGCGTAGTTAGCTGTTGTCACTCACCCATCATTGATAAGTAGACATGAATCTTCATCTGGATTTCTGATATCAAAGTGAAATACACTACTTGAATATTAATCAGTGGTAGGTGTGCAAGTTTACATGCTGCCATCACCACATCCGAAGTGATGCAATTTGCAATAGTTCCCAGAAACAGAGGCATTTGGTCCCTTTTTGCAGCCGAGCTGCAGCACAGAGGAGATCTTTGGTTGGGAGTTAGGGGCTGAGTTCCAGCAGCAATGGTAATTTGTCCCTCTGGCTGTCTTATCTGGATTTGGGGTGTTCAGGCACTCTGAAAGGTAGAACCTCGCACCTTAGGCAGCCTGAACCCTTAAGCCAGTGAAAAGGGAACATCTTGAAGGTGCAGGAGCTGCCATCCCCATGTGCTCTAATGCAAGCCAGCAGTGTAGAAGACCAGCCTGGCTGAACCAGGAGCTTTGGCTGGTTCTCAGGGAGAAAAAGAGAATCTGTGGCCTTTGGAGGAAGGGGCAGGCCACTCATGATGACTACAAAAATGCTGTGAGGCTGTGCAGGGAGGGAATTAGAAGGTACAAAGCCCAGCTAGAAATTAATCTGGCCTCCATGGTAAAGGATAACAAGTAAAGCTTCTATAAATGTATTAACAACAAAAGAAAGACCAGGGAGACCCTCCACACCTTGTTAGATGCAGGAAGAAACATGGTGATAAATGATGAGGAAAAGGCTTAATGACTTCTTCACCTCAGTCTTTAGTAACAGGTCCAGTTGTGTTGAGGGAATCCAACTCCCTAAGCTAGGCAGCAGGGACCAGGAGCAAAGAGATCCTCCCACAATCCAGGAGGAGATGGTTGGCGACCTGCTACACCACACAGATGTTACAAATCTATGGGGCCAAGTAGGATGCACCCAAGAGTGCTGAAACAGCTGTCAGGGGTGCTTACCAAGCCACTTTCCATCATTTACCAGCAGTCCTGGCTGACTGGAGGGGCAACAGGAGATGGAAATCAGCCAATGTAATCCCCATATTTAAGAGGGGACAGAAGGATGATCCGGGAAATTACAGGCCTGTTAGTCTGACTCCAGTGCCAGGGAAGCTGATGGAGCAGATCATCCTGAGTGCCATTCTGTGGAACAACCAGGTGATCAGGCCCAGGCAGCATGGGATCATGAAGGGCAGGTCCTGTTTGACTAACGTGATCTCCTTCTATGACAGGGTGACCTGCTTATTGGACAAGGGAAGGGCTGTGGCTGTTGTCTACCTTGACTTTAGCAAGGCCTTTGACAAGGTTTCCCACAGCATTCTCATAGAGAATCTGGCTGCTCTTGGCTTGGATTTGCATACACTTTGCTGGATAAAATTTGGTTGGATGGCCGGGCCCAAAGAGTTGTGCTGAGTGGAGTTAAATCCAGTTGGTGGCTGGTCAGGAGTGATGTTCCCCAGGGCTCAGTGCTGGGGCTGCTCCTGTTTAACATCTTCATTGATGATGTGGATGAGGGGATAGAGTGCACCCTCAATAAGCTTGCAGATGACACTAAATTGGGTGGGAGTGTTGATCTGCTTGAGGGTAGGGAGGCTCTGCAGAGGGATCTTGACAGGCTTGATCAATGTGCCGAGCCCAACAGCATGAGTTTCAGTAAAGCCAAATGTTGGGTCCTGCACTTGGGCCACAACAACCCCCAGCAGCACTGCAGGCTTGGGAAGGAGTGGCTGGAGAGCTGCCCGGCAGAGAGGGACCTGGGGGTGTTGACTGACAGCCAGCTGAACATGTGCCAGCAGTGTGCCCAGGTGGCCAAGAAGGTCAACAGCATCCTGGCCTGCATCAGGAATAGTGTGACCAGCAGGACCAAGGAGGTGATCCTCCCTGTGCACTCACATGTGCACTCACAGCCCAGAAGTCCAGCCACATCTTGGGCTGCATCAAAAGAAGAGTGGCCAAGAGGTCGAGGGAGTTGATTCTGCCCCTCTACTCTGCACTTGTGAGAGCCCACCTGGAGGGCTGTGTCCAGCTCTGGAGCCCTCAACACAGGAAGGACTTCGAGCTGTTGGAGCGAGTCCAGAGGAGGGCCATGAAGATGATCCGAAGAGGCTCTACAGGAAAGCTGGGGAGGGACTTTATACCAGCATGTGTAGTCATAGGACATGGGGTAATGGTTTTAAACTGGAAGAGGGTAGATTTAGGTTAGATGTTAGGAAGAAATTCTTTACTGTTAGGGTGGTGAGGTATTGGAACAGGCTGCCCAGGGAGGTGGTGGAGGCACCATCCCTGGAGGTGTCCAAAAAACAGGTAGATGTGGTGTTTGGTGTTGGACTTGATATTGAAGGTCTTTTCCAACCTTGATCATTCTATGATTCCAGGATCACTGTATAGTTGTGGTATGAAACCAAAGGCTAACTAAATCAGAGGGCAACTGTAGGCTAAATAACTGGGTCACAGCTGTCATATAGATGGGGCTTTTTAGGCATTGTGTCTGTTTATTGTGTCCAGGCACTGTATTTCTTGTTTCCGGAACGCTCACAGTTACACAACTGCAGAGCTTGCTGAGCGTGCCCTTTCTGTGAACTAGCCTGCCTGGGAACGTGTAAGCAATGACGCTGATTGCTCCTAGGAATCTGTGCTGAAGTTGCTAGGATCTGGCATCTCTAGCATTAGTGAGGGGAGCATACTCCAAGGCTGAGTCTGTGCTAGTAGTTTTTCTTCCTTTTGTTATTGAATCTGTTCAGACTGCCTCCAGTGCAGCCTTGACGTGGCACCCTGTACCCAGCACCAGGAGTCCTTGCATCCTTGCTTTTCCTGGCAAAGTTCCACGGTCCAGGAGGTAAAGGACTTGCCACCTTCTTTCCACCCACTTCTGCAGTACCTTTCGCTTAATTGTTTTTGCATCCTTTGTGTTTGTTGATTAATCATTCTGATATTGTTGTCTTGTGTTTAGTTTAATTTCCTTTTCTGTGTTTCCAGTGAGTGTTCAGAGCCAGAAGAGCTCCCACAGTGTGTCTGGAGGGAGGATGTTTCCAAAGCACTGTTAACATTGGGTGAAATTCTGTATCCATTGAAATCTGGTGGCAAAGCTCCCACCTACCTCAGTGGGACCAGATTTTCATTTCTGGAGCTCTGCCAGTGCTTTTCTTCTTATTTGTGTGTGTGTGCTCAGCAGACATTTCCTCTTCTCTCCCTTCCTTTTTCTCCCCATGCTCCTGAATAGATAATTTCTTCCAGGGGACCTTTGGCAATGTAGTGTACAACAAACATCTGGATGGGACTTCATTTGGGCAACCGGTCCCTAGGGTTCCTTGCTAAACCAAGCATCTCTGTGTAGTAGCACTGAGCACTTAAAAATGGATCAGCAGTTTCTCTCAGCTGGCTTCTTCCAAGATCCAAACCTTCATCAAGTCCCTTGGGTGTATCTGCAGACCAAAATCTGTTCAGTACTTAGTTTTAGTGACTGTTTGCTCTCTGTGGTGGGATTTTTTGCAAGATTCTGGAATACTGTCTTGTAATTTCTGTGATCAGCTGCTGAAAATGGATGGATGGAAAAACTGAAAAACTAGAGCTGGAAAAAAAAGGGAGGAGGGGAAGGGTGAAAAAAATGTGTGAAATTCATAAGAGTTCATCTCAGCTAAATTTCCTGCTTTTCACCCTTACTTTTCAGCTCTCCAGAGGGTATGAAAGTAAAGAAACTAAGGGGTTTTTCCACAATAATGCATAATAGCAATCTGTGTTGCCTAATTTTTAGTACTGAGTTATGCAAAATGGTGACATCTTTGGAAATTTCAGCATAGGTAGAATTTCCTGCTCTACAAATGATGTGTGAGCTGGACTTGGTTAAGATCTGAAATTGAAGAATCTCTGAACTGCAACAGCTTTGGAGGAGTGCAAGGTGGATTTGGGATCTGAGGAGGACATTGCAGTATTCTTTGGGTCAGGCTCAGTTGGGATTGAATGATATAGTTAAAAATGGTAGTTTGCTGAGAAAGCAGCATGTAGATATTTTAAAAGCTGTATTGTGACACTTGGAAAGGAACAAGTAGTTATCCGTTCTTTTCATTTTTTTGTAGCATCCATGGTCATTCATCTCCCTTAATGCAATTGGTACTTTCTAATTTCTCCAGTAGATAATGTGCACTGCCTGAGTCTTTGCTCTCTGTTGGCAAATACCTCTAGTTCTTCAATTTTGACAAACTTGTATATTCTCTTCAGCGGGATATCTCATCACGCTGCATAAAGCCTCAGAAATCCAACCAGCACACTCTCTGTAGTTGTTGGAAGATCCATAAATTATTCTGCTGCAAACATAAACTGGTCTTTTAGTATGAAAAACCACAAACGTTCCCCCAAGGTGTCATATCACCTGCAAATCCACTGCATTTTGGTGAGCTGTACAGCAGTTGGAGCAGCCTAGAGAATACCAGCAGTTCCTTTTCTGCCTCTTTTTGTTCTTCCCGTAAACCCTGTCAACATATAGTTCATCATGAGTGTTACAACACTTTCAAGACTCTTCATTAAATCTATTAATATAACTTCTTAAATAATTATTTCGATCTGTGTATATCTAAATGTCTTTGGGAAGAATAATCAGCCTTTGAAAGTGGATGAAAGTGCATGATAAGAACCTAATCCACTCTTGGTTTTCAACCACTTGACTGTTCCTCCTTACTATTAATAGGGGCTTTTTTTAGGCAGAATGTAAAGGGGGAAGAAAAGGTGGAAGAAATCCCTAGACAGTGGTTAATACGGAACATTATTAATGCTTGCATTAGCACCTAGCACTGTCCTGGAGACAGAATACTGATGGGACCTAGTTAAAGATTGAGCAGATTGGGTCCTGTATGCCTGGAGTATGACATAAGTCCTGGTGGCTCTATTAAAAGCCTGTGTGGATGTTGCACTAAATACTTATCATGGACTGAAAATTCCAGTGAGCTGAGATCCTGGGTTCATTTTGAGACTCGTGCCAGAGCAAACATAGCATCGTTGGTTTGAAAGGTCAGCAGTGGTTTGAAAGAGTCAGCAAGTAAAACCTAACTGGCATTAAAATGTGCTCTGGATTATTGCATACACCTACCAGACTCCTGCCAAGCTCTGAAAATGGACAGTGAACTTTTCCTGTTATAAAACCACTCTTCCTTTCCATGTGTTACGATGTGAAATACACAGTGTTTCTGTACAGCAAACTGCAAAACAGGATCTACGAAACTGATGCCAAACAAGGAGGAGATTTAAAGTCTAATTTTGTATTATTTTTTTATTTCTGTTTCACATCTGCTGTGTACATTAACACTGTGTACAGAGCAAAGATGAAACTGTTGATTCCCTAATCCCCCTTCTTCGGCACAGACACGCTGAGCTGTGTCTGTGGCCCAGTCAGGGGTCATGGTTGGTACAGGCAGTAGTTTGGCTTAACCTGGGGTGCCAAAGAGGCTGCAGTTCTTAAGAAACACGCTTAATAATTGACTTCATGGAGAGATTTAGAAGAAATTGTTCTCCTTCAGTAGTGGGAGCTCCATTTATAAGTCTTTTTCTACATACAAATGCTGCGGCAGTTACCAGCTTGCCTCTCTGTGTCCCAGATACTTGCTCCTGCCTCCATGTTGCCCTTCGGTTGTGCAGCTACCTTGGGAGCCCAATCCAGAAGCTAAACAATTTGTTCCTGTTTGTTTGGGTTTGGGTTTTTGTATTCATTTGGATCAGTTCCTTGATCCAGAAGTAGTCGTGCCAGTACAACAGGAGGAAAGAAATGTGGAGCACAAGAGAAGAGAGAGGCATAAAAGCCAGCTTTCACAACACTCTTGCCAAAAGTCAGCGCTATCTCAGGCACAACTAGACCCTACACAGCTCCTTTTTCTTTTGCCTAGAAATCAGGATAATCAGGCAAAGTAAGCATGAAGTTTCAAATCTCATTTGAATGCTTATATCTGAGTATACAAGCATTTTATTAATAGTCAGTTAATATCAGAGACATAAGGGATTTATTATCTACAACGATGACAAGTGCCATGGCAAAAACTGTGGTGACACACATGCGTGTCCTTAGATGCATAGTTCCCAATTGCTCTGAATGTGCATTGTATGCGTGCAGGGGAAAAGGGGATCTGAGGACTGGGATCAGTGATAACATAGCTTGTATCTTTAAACTTCACTGACTTAAGCAGGCAGCTAGATAAAACATTGAACAAGAAAGCTTTGAAAGGAAAATGGACAGTGTAGATTAAAATACAAATCTGAACTGCAGAGAGACCAGATGACTTTTTACTAGCTGATCTCTGGTTTGTACTTAGGAATAAATGTCTTGCCTTCCAAGAGATGTTCAGAGTCTTGCATACAATCTGCTTGATAATTTAGGACACATTCTCACATCTTAATGCCTGAGGAGTTTTTATTCTCATCAGTTTTTACACAAAGCCTCCACTGAAATTGTCAGGAAGTGATGTTTAAGATAAAATGTGCTACTGTGTTTCTGAATATTTTTCTGACCAATTCAGGAACAAACACAAATGGGAGACATGAGGAACCAGCTTGAATCAGCACCTGAAAATAAAAATTAAGTTGAGTCTGAGCAACAGCTCTCGAGCCAGGCAGGCAGAGGGAAAGCAGGAGTCCAGGGTCAGTGCTGCTGGTTGCTGCCTCTATTTCAGACAGACAAGCAATGCAAAAGTAATGCTTGCCTGCACTGTGCAGGCCCCAGAGACCCCCACCAGGGTCAGGATAATGTGCCTGTCATTATATACACAGATAGTAACAGATGGACCCACTTCTGAAAAATTCACAGGTGAGAACAGATTGTAGCAAGCAAACAAATCTAGTCAATTTAGTGGGAAAAGTGGAAAGGCAGATTTGCGCATGGGAGGGTAAAAACATGCGGCTGAGGTAGAGGAGGTACAAAGTTGTGCCATTTCTGCAGAAGTCACTCTTGATTCTGCTTGCGTGTATTTGGTTTGGGTTGGAAGGGACCTTAAAGATCATCTAGTTCCAACCCCACTGCATGGACAGGAACACCTCCCACTAGATCAAGTTGCTCAAAGGCCCATCCAGCCTGGCCTTGGAACACTTCCAGGGATGGGGCATCCACAACTCCTCTAGGCAGCATCCGGAAGATACATGATGGAATTTCCACCCAACTTGGCCTTTTATTGTGACTATCTTTTGCAAGTGCCAATACCTTTTACTGTTCTTTTCATTTTAACTGATCTCAACATATCTGAGGCACTCAGAGAGTGGGCAAGAACGTATGCTTTGTTGTGGCAATAATTAAACCCTATCTTAATCCACTTATTACCATGCAAAACAACTTACCTGAAGATATCTGTGGTGAATTTCTGCTCTATTTGCCACTGTTTAGGCAGCATATTCCTGTAAGACTCCTATGGGAAAAATGCATAGAAAACATATAGGACAAAAACATCACTGTGAAGTCAGAATATAAGAAGCACTTTGCTAAAATAGCTTTATTAAATCTTAGCATCTCAGTGGGGAAAAACAACAATCACACAAAAGAGGTTTAAAATCTATCAGTTCCTCAGGCTGGTAGTTAAATAATGCAAGGTTTTCTGCTGCTAACATTTATTTGGGAGACAGTCACCAAATGTGGCGTATCAAGTATGTATGACAGACCTTGCTTCAGATTTTGTCCCCATGTGCATGGGATTCAACTGAGATGTTGCTAAACTTAGTTACTTCTTTATAACTGTGTTTTAAAAAGGTAATGGCACTAGGAAATTTTCTTTCTCTATGTGGAAAGATATCAATCTGTAAGATGAAAATAGTCTCAGAGTAGGAGACTTTAAAAAAACAAGACCTTCTGCCAACCTGTTCTGGGAGATGTAACGTGCTCCCAGCTACTCTCTAACTTGCAGCCTAAAGATACACTTCAAAGGAAACAGTTTGAAGAAAAGCTATGATAGAAAGATTACATTTTCAGTTGTCCACCTTCAAAAGTGCCGTGTTAAACTACTATAATGAATGCATATACCACAGGATGGAAACAACTACATTTGTCTGCAGTAATTAATTCCTTCTGTCTCTCTTTTATTAAAATGAATCCTTCCATTTTTGTCTCATTTTGGTTGAAAGATAGGAGTCCACTTCCCTTGTAAAAACTAAAAATATATTGTAAATTTATATTCAGCTTCTAAAAATCATCTTTTTGGACTAGATAAATAGTATAACAATGTTTTAATCTTTGTTTTTTCTAAAAACTCCTGAGGCATAAATATTCTTCTGAAACCACCTAGGATCCTTCTGGAAGCTACCTCTTTTCAATGAGAAGAGTTGAAATTTAAGAACTTGAATGGAAAAGAAAAGGCAGGAGGGATTAAAACCAAACTTAAGGTCACAAAATGTTAACTCTAACTTGGCAGTAGTGTTACCAAGGGAAATAATATTGAATCAGTGCGAAGATATTAACATTTTTTGAAGTTATATGGCTGGTCTTCGAGGTTTTCAGAGAGCTTTTGTTACTTTTACTCTTCCAGGTACATACTGGTGGGTAGGGTAATATCTCTTTCTTCTGCCTTTTGAGAGAACAGGAATGCTCAGAACCCAAAAGAAGGTGGAACAAGAGTATGTATTCAGTGGAAACATTAAAACAGAGACAAAATGTTTTCATGCAGAAAAGCAGTGTTGAAAAATTATTCTGTTTCAGTTTCATTTGTAGAGTATTAGGAGGTCTTGATGGTAGTGGTAGTGTCCGAGTGACCTAATGAGCATATTTTCTAGTACAATTCCAGCTGCAGTTTGTTGAAACTGAAATTGACCTTTCCCCTTCACTGCTCCGAGAAGGAATTCTGAAAAAGGGGTTTCTTGGTCTTGGCCTTTCTCATGTCCTCGTGAGCATTTCAGCAAGAATCCCTGGCAAAAGCGCTGACTTGTAGGGGATTTTCTTACGCCAGAAGTTGTTCACTTTAACCTAGATTGTGCCTGCAAGCTTATTTGAAAGGAAATGCTAGGTGGCCCTGGATTTATATAGCCTAAGAGTTTCTACTGGGTTTTCTGTCAGCCAGACCTAGGCCTTCAAGGGCACTGAGAAATTACCCTGGGTGCTAGGACTGTGTTGTGACAGATCTCAGAGGATTGTGATGAATGGAACAGGGTAGAGCTGGAGGCCAGTAACCAGTGGTGTCCCCAGGGATCAATACTTGGTCCAGTCTTGTTCAACATATTCATCAATGACCTGGACAAGGGGACACAGTGTATCCTCAGCATATTTGCTGATGATGCAAAACCGGAAGGGGTGGCTGACACTCCAGAGGGCTGTACTGCCATCCATTGTGACCTGGACAGGCTGGAGAGCTGGGCAGAGAAGAACCTAATGAGGTTCAACCATGGCAAGTGTAGGATCCTGCACCTGGGGAGGAAGAACCCCAGGCACCAATATAGGTTAGAGGGGACCTTCTGGAAAGCAGTTCCAAGTAGAAGGATCTGGGAGTCCTGGTAGATAGTAAATTATCCATGAGCCAGCAGTGTGCCCTTGCTACCAAGAGGGCCAATGGAATCCTGGGGTACATAAGGAAGTATGGCCAGTAGGTTGAGGTCATTCTCCCCCTCTGTTTTGCCCTGGTGAGGCCACATCTGGAATACTGTGTGCAGTCGTGGGCTCCCCAGTTCAAGAGAGACAGGGAACTACTAGAGAGAGTCCAGTGGAGGGCAACAAAGATGACTGGGGGATTGGAGCATCTCTCTTATGAGGAAAGGCTGAGAAAGCTGGGACTCTAGCCTGGAGAAGAGAAGGCTGAGGGGAGGCCTTATTAATGCCTGTAAGTATCTGAAGGGTGGGTGCAAGGAGGATGGAGCCAGACTCTTTTCAGTAGTTCCCAGGGACAGGGAGCCCCAAGGAGCAACGAGCACAACTGGAACGTAGGAAGTTCAATTTAAATATGAGGAAAAACTTATTTATGTTGAGGGTGACAGAGCACTGGAACAGGCTGCCCAGGGAAGTTGTGGAGTCCCCTTCTCTGGAGATATTCAAGACCCACCTGAATGCAGTCCTGAGTAATGTGCTCTAGACGATCCTGCTTTAGCAGGGGAGTTGGGCTAGATGATCTCTAGGGGTCTCTTCCAACTCTGACAATTCTGTGATTCTGTGACTGGGGTGTCCTTTAGGCACCTTCAGTGGCCTTCAGGTGAGATTGTCCTGGTTGCCTCCTTCTGGGTTTTAATTGTCACAACTAGCATTTTGTAAGTGAGAAAATGGAGCTCACTGTTTTCTAATGTTACTTATGCGAGCCGTGAGCAAGGAAAGCAAAAGGAGCTAATTAAATAAGAAGTGAGCACACTTCCACTCTTGCTTTAGGCTGGTGAGACAAAACTGTTGGTTTCATGTCTCAGGTCAAAGCGTCAGGTCAAGTGGAACTGTGCTATGTTCTTTGTCATAAAGGCTGATTTGGGGCAGAAATGGAGACAGGCAGGAATGAGACAGGGTTAGAGAGAGGCTCACATTAAATTAATTTGAAATCTTTAACTCAGAGTGCTTGGTAGTTTGGTTTCAACTTTTGTAAAGGCTGATTTATTTATATTTTTCCTACTTTACATAAGCCATTTCTGTAAATGTATTTTCAGACAAGATCCAAACGTAGCAGGTCTGGCCTGGCAGATCAGGGATTTTTTTTTTAATGAGAAAAAAACAAACAGTAATGTTGAGCTATTGCAGCATTGTCAAAGAAATGTTCCCATTAAAAGGAGATTGGCATAAATTTGATTTTAAAAAAATGTTAATGAACATAATGAAATAAATTCTTGACCTTTTCCTTTATGAATGCTTTTCTCAAATTTTTTGTGTACTCATCACTGTGAATGTGAATTAATATACACAGCCTAGCTTGTTAGAATTTTATCTGGAGCACTAGCATTACTGCAAGAAACAATAACATTTTGAACATTTCTGCTCCAAATAGGCAGTGGTTCTATATGCCTCCTAGTCGTATTCTAAGACTCATTTCATGAGCTTGTGATGAGTTTTAAATGTGCTTACTTTTCTTGCCTATTGAATGCTTTCGGTTACATCAAACATACTGCTATATGCTTTAAGCAAACTGTGAAAGCAACCTAAAGGAGATCCAAAGGGCATTTAAGACGTTTTACTTTTCCAAAGAGAAAAGGTTTTGATACAGTCTCTTTTTTGGGGAAGAGAGAGGAGGGGGAGGCATGTCTGATTTCTAAACAAATGAAAAGAGCCACATTTCTTGTAAGAACAACTATGCATAGACAGATTGAATCAGTTGTTTTGCTTCATTTTGCAGGAAGTCCTGCCTGGGAAATGTTCCTGCCTGAAACTATGAGCTGTTTCTGGCTACTTACATCTATTTTACTCTTTCTGCTAGGACTCGGTCACAGTTACACAAGATTTATAGATTGTACCAGCACTGACAATGTCATATCCCACTTGCCAATCCTTAAATGTCAGTGGCAGTTTGAGTCATTTTGCACCCTGTCGCAAAATGCCAACCGACAGCCTGGCACAAGGCACATTGTGCTCACCACTGCCTTGTGGCACTCAAGGACCTTCCCATTACATAGACCATCCAAGTAGCAGGAAGATGTTCTCCAGTACCTGAAGGAGGCCTCAAGGAAAGCTGGAGAGGGACTTTTTACAACGATATATCGCAGTAGGATGAGGGGGAACAGTCTCAAACTGAAAGATAGTAGATTTAAATTAGAAACTAGGTTGGAACTAGATGATCTTTAAGGTCCCTTCCAACCCAAACCATTCTGTGGTTTTAGGAAGTCTTCAGCACCAAAGTTTGCATTTTGCTAGAGAGACTTCTGTCTGGGGCCATGGTCAGATTTGGCTCTCAGTCAGACAAGTTGGCCACAACTGTAGATGGCAAATCTTACTGATAAGGCAACTATTGAGTAGGCTGCAGGGAAGATAAGAGTTGGAATAATTCCCATTTAAAGACTGCATAATTACCCTGGAATGTAAAACATGTTGCAAGGTTTGATAGGCTTGTGAGGTTTTAGAGAAAGGAACATTAGGAGCTGAACTAATATGCCATCATAGGATGTAAAAAAAAAATAAAATTTAAATCTCTATGGGCTGGTGTTGCATGAAGGGTTCTTTTGAAAACCAGATATTACAGCTTTTTACTGACATCCGGCTGTGGTTCTGCACTGGCAAAGAGATGAACTAAGTAGTTCGGGAGCTTGTACTGTGAATGATACTAATTACTAGCAAACCTGAAAGGGATTATATTGTGTAGCCACTACAACAGTGGAGACTGGACTCAACTACCCAAGACATCCCTTTCAGTGCAAGTCTCCTAAGGCTTCATCTTTAAGTGAAGAGAAATACTCCATGTGTTAAAGAAATTGTTCTACTGAAGCTACTTTGAAGCATGGTTCCTGCACAACCTACCCTTTCTTACTGTTGTTTAAAACAACATTATCACTGAGACTCCAGAGAAGATGAAAAATCTGAAAACAGTGAAGCATTTCACGTCTCTAAGGGAGACACTTATGGTAGCTCCAGCAGTTGGTATTGAGTCATCTGAAGTGTCTGCCAGTGCTCAGTGAAGGTCAGGGCTGTCTTTTCTGTATGTGTACAAAGGAGGATCAGACACAAGTACTTACCATGACTGCATCTGAACCCAGAGCACGAGAACTGCAGCGCACACTGTTTTCAATTAGGGTAAAATTTCCTTATGTAAAGATTCTGAGAAACTGAATATTAAAGAAAGCTTCCCTGCAGAATTTTTAACTTATCCTAGGGGCCTCAAAAGGGAAGTGTATGAATGCTGTAAGAAGCCCGTAGGAGGGAGATTCAGATTAGTAGAGTATCTTACTTGGAATGCATCCAGAATTTATTTCAAAAACTACTGCAATTCTAATGAAATTAAGGGGTGACACTTCAGCTTGTCACTTTAGTTTTCTTCATTGCTAATGCACATACAAGTGGCTGAAATTGTTTCTTCTGTATGGAAAACTGGATGTTCTTACTAATTGAGCATTCTGTTAATTCTTGAATGTTTTTTGTAGACATAAAAATGCCTGGCTAACCAATTGAACTGCCCCTTCCATGCATTCAGGAAAAACATCTATTTACCTGTGTGCCCATCTTAGCAAAGGAAAAATAGTATAGCTATAGTGTATGACTGTAGTCATCTGTTCAGCTTCTTTGTTCCAATAAATGCATCAGAGCTGTCTGCAGAATATTGTACTGTTGCTGATGCCACAACATCAAGGACAACCACATCTTTTGATACCTGATGGAGTTTGTGAGACTGAAAAGCCTGTGCTTTGCTTTCAAACAGGGGGTTTCTGACAGAGTCACTGAGACACTGCACAGTTGAGACACTATGATTCTGCTTTTTTTTTTTTTTTACAAGAGGTTTTTCTACAGCTGAGTTGCACTAAAATCTGTGTTTCTCTTAGATCAGCCATGGCCTATGACAAAATATATACTTAAGCTGTCCAATTCGAATCAGGATAGACAAGTCCTGTAAAGTTCAAGAGCATATTTTCTCTGGGATTTTGCGCTGTTTCTGTCATGTATCCTCTGTTTTTATGGACTTGTAACAGGTGATCTTTAACGTAATAAGCAGTGTACTTTGGCTAAGTGTCTCCCAGTTTTTTTGGGACGTGTATCTGACAGTACTATAGGAGCATGACGTGACAGGAGACTAGAAATGGTCACATCCTTCAAGTCCACACGTGGCTGGTGGGAGACACAGCACTGATGTCACTGCGAAGTGTCAGAGGGGGGAAAAAAGTGTGACACACGGGGTTATGGTCTCTGCACATGTTTGTTGTTTGTGGGCAACCTGTGAGCAGTGTGGAGGACGCTGAAGCTGTGTGGATGGATGGCTGCTGAATGCCATTCTAATCTACCCGCATTTGGCAGGCACAGCGGTCCCACAGCTGTGCCCTGCTCCAGGCGTTGGAGCTGTTGCTGCAGCAGAGCCAGGCCTGCTCTCAGGCATGTTGTTGCCTAATACTGAACAAAAAGGAAGACTGTTTTCCCCTTAAGGGAAAAGTTACAGTGCTAAAAGTTGTGTTTTGCTAGTGACAGCAGTGAAAATGACGTATCTGACATAACGGGTTCCTCCTCCACCACCACTGTGGGATTTTTCTCTTTTGGCTTCATTACGCTGTGCTTTTTTTCCCTTATCTAATGAGAAGATATGCCTAGGTGAAATTATTTTTATGGACATTTCTAATGGAATTAAACTTCAGCCAAGCACCCCAACTTTCATGGTGAGGACGGGGTTCCTAGCAACATTTACAAAATGGAAAAACCTGGGAAGTGCTGGGTTAATGACTTGCCCCTTTATCTTGGAAATGTCCTGGATGTCTCAGGTGGAGCCCAGTGTTAACAGCACTGGCAAAGAAGGCAGGACGGTGTGTGAGAGAGAGGGAGAGAAGATACACATGCACATTTTCCAAGTAGTTCCACCATTGTTGAGCTTTTCAGCCACCTCCTTGTGCTTTTTCTCCATAAAACCTCGAATATATGCACAGGCATTTTTGTGACATCTTTGCACAAGGATATTCATTGTTCCTGCTCTTGAAAATTCATTATATGATTCCTCAGTACTGTGCTTTGCTAGTGACCTAGGCGTTTTGAGAGTTTGTGCAGTAAAGGGTATTTAAAGAGACAGATTTGAGAATCATGCACATGCTGCCATGGCAGACAAACACAGCCAGACTAACTTGAGCTTTTCCAACCCCCTCATTCAAAAATTAGCAGGAGTTGTCCTTAAAGCAAGCTGTTGTTTTCTGTTACAGCTGTGTGCACGCTTGTAATTGAGGAAGCAGCTCAGAGTGATTAGGCAGAAATGGTTTTTTTTTCTGCTTGTCACAGCAGCCTACATTTCACATCAAGTTCTCAGAATTAATTGCCCCCATGCAGATTTTTGCTGGCTACTAGCCACTTTGTACATGAGCTGAAGTAGGAGTGAGAAGCTTCTAACTTCCTTGAAGAAAAGCTGCAGTAATGTGAGATCTCTGACAACAGCCCAGCCAGGCCTTGCTCTGCAGGTCCACTTCCATGTCCTAGTCTCGTGTGCTCTCAGTGGGTTGCTCTTCCAAGAGCAAACTCCCTTCCTGCCTTCTTCTGAGTGCCAGAGGTGGCATTCCCACTTCCCAGGAGGGCCATGGTCCTGGGTGCCTTTGCATGATCCAGTAGATCTCTGTTAGGCAGAGATTCTTGCAATGAGCTGCAATCTCCCCCAGGTCCTGCTCTGTGCCAGCAGACCCTGCTGAGCCTTGGCCACCATCCAGCCACAGATGCTCTGGGACAGGCCCTCCAGTTGCTGCAGAGAGGAGGAGGGTGCCTATGGGTTGAGCATCCCATTTTCTCACTCCTCCTCGCCAGGAACGGGGTGCAAAGCAGCAGTGCAATGTGGAGCTGCTGTGCAGGGCGGGTCAGCAGGGACCTGCATTGCTGAGAAGAAGCAATCTCAGGTGACTCTGTGCAGCTGCATGTGCCATGGAGTCTCCCAAGGAGAGGTCACAGCTCTGCAGCATGATCAGGCCAGAGAAAAAGGTCATTGAAACCACTAGCTTAAATCAAGTCTTCTGGTTTAATATTGTATCATGCTTGGGCTTATTGCGGTACCTCTCCTGTGTGACTGCCCTCAGGGATTTGTGTGGCCAGTACATGTCTAGATCACCCTGTGAAAGAATGTTCCTTCCTTGTGAACACAACAGAACTAATGTTTCTCTTACCATTACGCTCTGGCTCATTGAACCCAGCACATTATGTGTCTGAGTCAGGCTGTAATTTCCTTCTCCTTTCAGGCTTGCAGGAAACAGAGCACACTGCTGACATGGGTTTTTAAAATATAAATAAGAAAGTTCAGTCATAAGAGCAGTCTCCAGCATAGTCCATGGAAACTGAGATGCACACAATTAAATCGCTTGATCATACTTCTGGATGTAAAAGTCTCCTTATTATGACAGCCTGCTGATAGGCAATATAGTGTGTAACACTATCTAGTACATACAGCATTTAACTCTGCTTTTGTCACATACCTGTAGTCCTTTCAGATTTTTAAATGGCTGGCACTGTGATTAAAGATGTCTGCTCACTGCTGAAAGGGTGGATGTCTTCCTACACTTCTCTCCTCAGCTACTGGAAAAATCCTTGCAACATCCCGTATACACCATTAATGTGATGAAGTATGATTATTTTTACCTTTCTCAATGCAATTTGTTTTGAATTAACACCAAGGAGCTCTGGTCATTTAGCAGCTGCTAAGAAAATCAAGTGAAAAAGTAGTCCCCGTGTCACACCACACATTTTAGACATATAACATCATGGTACCACAGGGACAGCTCACAGATCTTGAATGCAAGGAGGGGTCCCTTCCCTCTTTTCTCTGTATGCTTCTTTCCTGAAGTTGGCTGCAGTTCTCGCCTTGTAACTGAGCCAGCCTGTTCAGCTGCTAGCCTAGCAAAAAATGTTTCCAACGTAGTTTGCAGACTTTTTTTTTTTAATAACTCCCTTGCCAATCAAAGGAATAGCAGAGCTGGCTCAGGAGAGGTGGCAGGAGGGTGAGTTAGAGCAGGGGAGGTGGGCTTTCACTGCTTGGCTCTCTCGTGTTGCTGGTACCCGGAAATATACTGCAGCTAAGTCACAAACTTGGGCTGTGTACAGAGAAATTAAGTGGAAGAATAATAGAAATTATCAGAGAATAACACCTGTACATGAAGTGTTTGTAGTAGTGCTTGGGACTGCATTGGTAATAGTGATTTTAGTTCAGTCTGTGCCTAAGACACTTCTTTTGTGAGTGAGTTTGGTGAAGAGTTGAATTAGATTTTTTGTTTAATGTGAAATGGAAAACTTAATTTCATGTTTCTTAGGTTTTTTAGAGTGGTGTAGGAAATGGCAGGATGTTACTGAAAGTAGCTAAACTCTTTCAGAATTACAGAACTTTGACTATTTAATACATTACTGAAGGTAACTAAGGTACTTGAGAATAAAACTGTCATGTAGTTACAATCCTGTGCTTCAGGATTTTTGAATCTTTACCCTTTTTATGAGAGATAGCAATTTCTGATTTTCAATCAAATGCATTAATAATTTTGCATGTTCTAAGTACTGCACAGATTTATTTCTGAAACTGGCTGTGGACATGAGAAGAACATGCTGTCCTAACCAGAGGTGCATCTGGTGCAGTATTTGTGCGCTGAGGATGATCAGAGGTGAACAGTAAAGAGGATGTGCAGCAGCATCCCACTGTCACTCTTCCCTTCCAGACAATGGGAAGGCCTGGAAGGAGGAAGGAAAAGCAGCTTTGCAAAGGTTTAAGAGGCTGGATGCCCTGTTGTGAAGGAAGTAGGGTAGTTCTTGTCTGGCAATCAAACAGTGAGAGAGTGTGGGTCTGAAGAACGGGGTCGGTTAAAGATGGAAGAAAATACTTTGTGAAGAGGACAAGATGTGTAGATAAACTGTGAAGGACTTTGAATATGGGGATTAGCTGAAATGAAAGCATACAGGTCAGTGCAAGAGACCTTACTGTGACGACTCCATTGACTCTTCAGGTAATCTTTCTGGTCTTGTTTTGACTGAGTTTCCAAAAAGGAAGAAGAAAGAGTAGTCATGGGAAGAGAAAATTATATTGCAGTATCTAGGCCATAGAAGGAGTTTCCCTGCTAGTCCCAGGAGCAGAACATTATGAGCATGACCCATAAGAGTAAGGAGACATAGGAAAGTATACTGAAAGCAAAAATACTAGGTTTTCTTGTGTCAAACTGGGCAGTTCATTATATCACAGAGGGGGCTGGCATCTCCCTGTCAAGGCAGATGAGTTCCCAAAATGTCAGCTGGACAAAAAACAGATCTCCAAAGTGTTGACTCCTAAAGTAATGTTAATATGTGCTGTGAATTTCAAAGGCCTTATGTTCTGATTCATGAAGAAAATTCCAAGGAACTAATATATGCTCATTAAAGATATACATACATACGTATAAAAAATTAAACAATGCTCAGGTCCAACTGTCTCCCTGCAATAACATCTGGTATGCATTCTTCGCTTTTGCTCAGCTTTCTGCAAATGCATTTGCTATCAGCTCCATGTGTTTTAGATCATATGTCCTCATTTGGACAGGGGATTTTTCCTTTTTTTTTTTTTTTTTTTAGAGCATTTGGGTGTCTATACTTTCTATACTGTTTATGAAAATGAGTTTATTGGTCTTGCCAAAACACAAAATGTCTTTTTAGGTAACTAATACTAAAATGTATTGCTTAGTTACAGAATGTTCCAAATTTAGGCTTCAGAAAATTTTAATGCTTGACTTGAGATATTTGGGATATGATTTCCAGAAGTGCAAAGTACTTACAGCTGCAGCTGAAGTTAGTAGAAGATAATACTCAGGCCATGCAATGTGCAGATTAATCCTGTAACTGAAAAATGAGGTATACGGTGTCTTAACTGGGCACCCAGATTCAGTGAATGCCTTGAAGAATTTTGGCTCTCCATCTCAGTAGCTTGTGTCTAGGATGATGACAATGGTAATGGAGCCCCTTCATACTGCAGGATGTTTGGTGACAAGGAACTGTATCTTTGGCTTTTTTTCGCTAAGAGATGCTGTGTGTTCTCTCAGAATATATATTAAAAGAAGATTAATGGAAGAAAGTTTGTTGCCTGTTCCCTCAATAAGAAGAAAAAAAACAAGTTTGCTTTGGGACAAACTATAGCACTTTGTGTCCTATCCAGACCCATCTAAGAAAACTCTCAACCACTTACAGGTTTGATCCAGTTAAACACACTTTTTAAATGCAGTTTTGAAGGAATCTCACCAGGTGATGGGGTTTGGTTTTTCCTGATGTGCTGGTGGTTGGATCTGCTTTGTCCTCTGGATGAAACCCTGTTGCTATTAGTGCATGCACAGAGCTCTGGCTTGTTATTTATGGAAGCAACTCTAACTTTTTCTTCCAAAAGCAGTCACCATGTTCAAGAATTTTTTTTTCCCCTTGTTGCTCAGATAAGTCTCCCTCTGATGCTACGAAAGAGCAATAATATTTCCCTAGAACTTTTTTCTCAATTGTAGCCAGCCAGACTTCATCCATTTTATCAGCCACTGTGTACAGAAGGACCACATTAGTAACAGGGGTTTTATAACTCTTTCTTCTCACGTATATTCCCACTGCTTCTTTTGCATTAGAGATTTTATAGGCATTTTTTTCCTTGTGTTTTATTGCATTAGTTTTGTTAGTGCAGTTATGGCCTCTTTTAAAGTGTTATGATTATGAAGATGACATAGAAGGAATTTGAGACTTAGTTATAAAGTGATCCAATAAGACATATTGGATGATTAATTGGAGAATAATTTTTAAAATCACTAATGATTTTAAAAAAGAGGAACTTAGCGGTAAATAAATTTGATTGGTACTGTTGTGGAAGGAGCTGCCTAACTTCATAGGACCATGCTACTCCTGTTAGACTATAAGCAGCAAAGTGATCCTATGGCAAGACTGCAGTGGTGGGAGCAATAAACTTTGTAATGGTAAAGTGCATTCTTGGGCAGACAAAAAAACAGAGAGCTCTAGAGAGGTCTGTCTCTCCTGCTTGTAACTCACATGTGATAAATACTGTCCTGGTAGTTCTGATTCTGGAAATAAAATCTGAATAATGCTGCTTGTATTGGCATTTTGCTGTGGGTTCATGCTGAACAGAATCTATTTTGATAAAGGTCCCCTATCAATGCCTCTAATGAGCCTGGATACATTTTCTTTTCAGAGCTCCAGGTGATGGCGACTTTTCTGGTTTCTTCTGGACCAGAATGCTTGTAGATACATCTGAGTGGGGGCAATGTTTGTTTAGTAGGAGTGAGCCCCAGACTGGAGTAAGGTTCATGCTGACAACATACATTTTAGATGCTTGTCTAGATCTGAAAGCACATCTGTGACCAGGTTTTTCATGTTTTGGATTAGTTCTATCTTCAGAAAATTAAGAGCTCTGAAATAAGGTATATTTCACAGTAGTGAGAATGTGAAATGAATAGTGAAATCAAGTCCAAGTTTAACTGTATATTTATTGTAAAAATGAGGTTTTAGACAGAGTGCCATTGTCTACTGTACAATTTCTGCCAGCTAAAGATGGGATAATAACAGATAAGTTTTTTATAGTATCTCATTAGATGAAGAAATCAATAGTTTTTAATTTCTTCTTAAAGCTGGGCATCTACCATCAAGAACAGAATATCTGCACAAAGCCAGACTTGTTTTTTATGCTAAATGCTCGCCTTTACAGCTAGGCAAATAGGTTGCACCCAAATCTGTGGCAGCCTTTTCTCACCCTTTGAATCCTGTGACTATCATAAAGTGAAGAAAGCCATCTGCACAGCTCTGTTCAACAGTTTATTATGTGTGGAGCAGGACTGAGTATGCTGGATTAGTTCACAGGGAGTTGATAATAAACGAGGGAAAGGAGACTGACTCCCAGCTGAATAGTTTATTGCTGGGGCCCGTGTTTTTAATCCACAAGAACAGGAGATTGCTGGCTTTAGTTACACTTCTAGTAGATGAATTATGCACTTGGTGGCAGCTCTCATTTTACATGTAATAACTGACACTTTGCTGCTTACTCACAAATGCATGTAATAGCAGAGATCTACCTGAAAATCCAGAGAAAGAAATAAGTTTCTCATCTTAGGCAAATCTTACATGCAGTCAGTGCTGAGACTCTTGCTGCATAGAATTTTAGTGTATTCTTACTTTTCTGCTGTTTTCCTGGATACAGATTAATTACAGACTTTCTTGCCCAATCATTGGGTTCTGCAGCTTTTCTAGCTCCATGAGCTTGTGGGAAATTTCAGCTTCTGGTGCAAGATGGAGCAATTTTAGGAGAGCCCCACAGCACTGCTCATGTCCTAAGGACATCAGAGCACAGGGTGGGAAGTGGCCCCCTTGAGGGGAGCCCAGCAGTGAGCAGGAAAGAGGTCTCCACAAGTGCAAAACCTATCGCAGTTACATCAGTTTGTTCCTCATCCTTGAGAGCATCATTACAAGTGTATCTGGATCTGTGCCTGTGCCTGTATGCATTCGTACACATGGCAGGTGAATGTTTTTGCAAATGTGCTTTTCACTTACTGTTGAATACTTAGGTCTCTCTCAAGACTCTTGAAAACAGTATCAAATTCTTAGAAACCCATCATCTGACCCTTTCTTTTGGAATATTTATTAGTGTACAGCAGCTACAGCCTTACTCAAAGTGTTAGGTGTAACAGCAGCCGTAGGTAACTATTACTAGTGTGCAGTCTTACTGTCTTTAAAACACCAGGGTAATTACCTATTTTCATCCTTGTTTGATTGCAATTACACTCAAATATGAACGTAACCTAATGAACTTTGTAAAAAGTAAAGGCTGTGCCACTATTACATAGGGCAGTTCCATATCTAAGCGGTGATATTCTTCCTGCATTAGCATCATTACATTTAGAGTAATATTGGCTAGAGAAGGAGTTTGCTTTATTGCACCCCTCAGAGGAATGTGTGTCAGGGAATAGAAGCGAGTGGAAAAAGTCTGTCTGGCAGCAGGCAGCGTGCTGTGGCGTATTGCGTTTCGCTGACATGAGAGGAATGTGGCAGTGAGGTCTACAGTTGCCTGCTGTAGGCACTAGCACTTGGGCTGAAAAGCAGCTTGGGTCGTGCCTTTTGCTTCATTAAGCAAAAGGCTTTATGCCTGTGGCAGGAAATTCTGTAAAACAGTAAAGTATTATACTGTATGTTATTAGACAGGATTGCCAGTCTCAAAGTTCTAAAATCACGTCAGATATTCCAACATAAAATCTGTCTAGAAAGAAGAGATAAGTTTTTTAAACTCTTCATTTCCTTTTTACTTCTTAAGGCTCATTTATTTTTAAATGAAAGCTAAGATCTTCACTGAAAGTTGAGATCCTCACCTGACTTCAGGGCTCTAAGAAAAACATCAAATTTAAAAAGACTCACAAAAAGGTCCCAAAAGTTCTTAACAGTGAGTCAGGCATCTTCTGTAGAAGCTGTATGATTGCATAAGCTTTGTCATTGTGAATAGGATCTAAAAACCAGGGAATGCCGGCTAAGCTCCTGGCACTGGTTGTTTAGCTGGGCTTTGCTTAACTTTAATAAACTGTGCTGGCTCCCATTATTGAACGGCTGGCTAAAAACCCCAAACCACCACAGTCTCGAAAGCCTGTTTTGTGCATGGGAGCCACAGTGAGGCAGTTTGTAGACCTTGCAGCCAGAGTTACCTACAGCTGATCCATGTCTGATGTAACTTCTGCAGCCTCCCAGTTTCATCCTATGCATGTTGGGGTCGTCACAGAAACACAGAATGGTTTGGGTTGGAAAGGACTCTAAATATCATCTAGTTCCAGCCCCTCAGCATGGAGAGGGACACCTCCCATTAGATCAGGATGCTCCAAGTCCTATCCAACCTGACCTTGAACACTTCCAGGATTGGGGCATCCACAGCATCCCTGGGCAACCTGTTCCCGTAGTAGGACCCCTGTTTACAAGGGCAAGGGTGTCATGCTGAAAGATTCATTAATTGTGTCATCTGCATTTTCCCAAGAAGTGTCAGTGCTGCCCCTTCCCTAAAAAGGAAGGTGTAAGGGATGGTGATGTCCGAGGTTTATTCCCCCATTGTGCTGAAGCAGCAGGCTGTAGCTTTAGAATTTTAAACTGCTGCACTGTTAGCTAGCAGGGAAGGTGGAGCATTCATGTTTCTAGGTACTTCTGCAGTGCTGGAAAGGCAATGCCAGAGTGATGGCATGGGCATTTTTAGCATCCTTTGTTCATTGTTCCTACTGACCTGCACTTTGGTCCCAAAGAAAACAAACTGCAAAGCCAATGCTTTGGAAAGACTAAAATCCAAGAAGTAGAATAATTGTATAGGATTTTAAATGTAAAATTCCTGTTTGCTCGTTTGGAAAGGGAGTGCTCCTGTCCCTAGGTTAGGCAGCTGGTAGGTGAGCTGTAAATCTGCTTCTGTTCCATCTGCCTGTCTTGAACTCAGTTGCATTCTTTTTGTGTTGTGTAACCCTAGAAGAAACAACAATTCTTGAAATAACATTTCAGCAGCACAAACACTTCTCATTTGACACTCTGACATTTGGTATTGGCAGCTCAGCCTGCCTCTTCAAGCATGCATGTGGCCGTCACCATTCAGCCAGTCCATTCAGCCAGTCCTTCTTCCCTGCACAGCTCGTTCAGATGAAAATCACTTTTCCCTCAAGAGTGCTCCGAGCACCTGTTTAACATGGCTAAGCCTCAGGAACTCTGTCATGCAAATACAAACTTTTTCTTAGGTAACATTTAAAGCATCATTTTCATTGTTTTTAAGAATCCTGTTAGTTGCAAGGAAATTATAAATAATCCAGTGGTCTGGAACCACATTGTTCTGGTTTAGGGGGCTGCTGCCAGTGCAGTTGGAGTTGTGTGTGATGTGCTTTGGTACTCTTGGATCAGCAGTTCACCTAGTGGTTCAATGTAACTGAAGCCCCCTGAAGTCTGCAGGAGATGCCTTTCAGTTCGTAAGTACTCCCTCCACCTCCACTGGGAACATAGTCAGAAGCAATGCCTTCAAATGTTGTACTACTGTCATCTTGATAGGGAAAAAAATACAGATATAAAGAGGTTGCGTGCATGAATTATTTATCTTCCAATCAAGAAGTATAAAAATAATGCAGGGTGAAAACAGGGAAGGGTTGTAAAGGAAGGCATTGGCTCTTTCAGTTTGAATAATGCAGGGCCCACTCAAGCTTTCTCTGCAAAACATGAAGTCTAGCACCGACACAAGTAAATACATAGGGTTTTTCTAAAAAAGATTTTTAAATCATACAGCTCTGGAGAGTAGACTAATTGTGCTCACTTAGCTTCAAGTGAATAATTAAACTGTGAGGAGTTGTTATTTTCCTGGCTTCTTTGTAATGTTTCTTACTTATTAATTCTCAGATATTCAACTTTCAGACTTTTAGCATCAATCAAGCTCTCTATTCTCTAAAAAGTAAAATAAGTAAAGATTTAAAAACATTGTAATGTTACAGTATAAATATCGTCATTGTAATTAAACCACTTGAAAATACAAACCATGCAACTTTTTCTCTCAGGGACTCAGGTAGCTATGGGACTTTTGTGCCTTTGATCCAGTGTGTTTTGCTTCTCTGATTGTTCTTGAAATAAAATTAGCTTTTCATCACTTAAGATCCATTGGCTTTATCTGCTACAAAATACACACATGGTAGGTGCTGTGAGATAGGAAAAAAAAATTAAAAAAATAAAAGTTACTCCTGCTACACTTGCAGTTTTGATAGGATTTGCGGTTTGGCAAAAGTCAGTAATCTGACTCTTACAGTATTTGGGATAATGGTGGATTTGGTGGATCAAGAACCTGCAAGGTATCTTCAAATCAAAGAAAAGGGTGAATAAGAAAAGAATGGAAGAAGGCACATAGCCTGGTTCTGAGTCCTGAGGCAGGACTAACAATACTCATGTTGTTCCTTCCAGACATTAGCCTAGTGCCCTCTTGAAAGTCTCTGCTAACAGAGATTCTGTCACCGAAGGAGGGTTTGGGCAGATTTTTTTCCTCTTAGAAATGTTTTCCTGGTGGCCAAGCCAGGTGCCTGTGATTTTGTATTTAACTTGCTGCCTTTGTGGGAAGAGTAGCATGATGCCAAGTTGAGGAAGTGAAAGGGGATGGGGAGGGAAGCGCTCAGGCAGTGGGAGGAAGGTCATGGAGATGAAGGGCCTGGATGGAGACCCCCGAGAGGATTAGGATTAGAAGAAAGCATTATCCATCCAGGCTCCTTGTCATCATGTTTCCCTCTACTGATAGCTTGAACTTTCTGATAGTTTTAAAAGCCTTTAGGCACATACTGAATAAGAGCAAAGTCTGGAATCTAAGCGCAACTTCAGTGGTGGAGAAACCTCTGGGTTCCATCTGTAGGACTAAAAAATAGTCATATATTGACACAAAGATGTGACTCTGATGCCCTTTTCCTGTGTTTTCTATTCTCACAGATGAACAGGAGCCAGCAGTCAGCAGTGATTCAGATATTTCATTGATTATGGCAATGGAAGTTGGACTGTCCGATGTGGAGCTTTCCACTGATCAAGACTGCGAAGAGGTGAAGTCTTGAAAAATAAACAGAGATCCAACACTAAACTACAGGGGAGGGTCACAGGGAGGGACCGAGACAGCTTTCTAGGATTTGGACCAGTCATGTACATGCCTCCAGAGCACTGTTACTCCTGCACACTCCATTCTGAGATGGTCACGAAAAGCAATAGCAACAGTTGTGTCTGCCTGGATGCAGTTTCATCATCTACATACGTTCATTTTGTTCACATGGGAGAGGAAAGCTTCCAGTTTACCCACATGCTTGAGAGCAGTCGTGTAGCTCTTCAGTGGCTCATAAATACGTAACTGAAACGACAGCTTGAGTGTTTTCTACACTTGTTTGATCAAGGTGTTGGGTTTTTTTAAAGACATATGTTTGTTTTGTTTGTTTGTTAATAGTTTGTTATGGATGGACACTGTTTTTGCTGACTGACCCCAGCTTTTTCAAGAGTTCAATCCAGAAATCTGAATTCCCGTTCACTGGTCACTTCATAGTCTGACTCCAGGATATATCATTGCCTTGTTGTTTCTGCATGTAATACACATGGCTTGAGAAGGATGGTGTACCAGCACCCTGCATTAACGTGAACCCTGCTTTCATGAAGTGGAAGCTTTGGAAATGGTGTATTCTGAAGGCCTTTATTTGTAAGGGAGTCTGAATTAACAGAGAATGCTGAGATTTGGGTTAAAACTGCATTATGTTGGTTTTTACTTAGAGTTCTGTTCTAGACAAGTATTGCACAGTGTGAAGGAGAGAAAGAACAGCTTACAGCTTCACGCCGTCCATGTAGCCCCTTGCTATATTTTATGCTGTTAGCAGCTGTACATTGATGGCCTGCCTTCAAATCACCTCAGTAGCTGGGAAAGAGGATCTAGTGTAACATTGTCTCTTTTCTTACTTTTACAGACCAAGGTCTGACCAGTAGGCTAAAAGCAGTGCCTGAAAGGTTTCCAGAGGCTGCCTGTTAGCAGCTGTGCATCAGGTGCACGAGAAGAATATTCTTAGAAAGGGTCTGCAGATGCTGATATCCGTGTCAGAAATCGCTGACAAAGAAGGAGGCAGCTGGTGGAAGTGTTTACTTCCTGGTTTCTTTGGGGTTTTTTTCTTAGTGTGTTTCACTTCTTAACTTTCGAAAGCAGTTTTTGTTATCAAACACAAGAATTCCAGTGGTTGGTTGCCCTCCGGAGTCCCTGTCAACATTGTTGCAAGCGTGATGAAATACTTGCAATTTGTTGATAGATAGATAGATACCTATACACTACAATATTTTGGGTAGAGGGGAGTTTTGAAGACAAACAGAGCTAACATAAATCAAAACACCTAAATAATAATAATGACCTGTGATGGTTATTTAGTTGATCCTGAGCTCTGTTTTATAGGGAAAAGTTTATCATTACTTGTTCAGTGTACAACTTCCTTTTTCAGTCAAAATACTCAACTGTGAAGAAGCATTTTTAGCTTACTGTTATACAAGAATAAATGGTTTCTGTTGACAGTCAGATGATTTTAATCACATTACTGCCTCCTGAGTAAGTCTACAGAATCAACAGTTTATCTTACATCAAAAT
This sequence comes from Apus apus, assembly GCF_020740795.1. Lineage (NCBI taxonomy): Eukaryota > Metazoa > Chordata > Aves > Apodiformes > Apodidae > Apus > Apus apus. The sequence continues at coordinate 54,831,151 of NC_067285.1, read as the reverse complement.
TTCTTGGAGAGGTCAAATATTTTGACTTGATGGTGTCATGGCAGCATGTCAAAAAGCAACTGTAGGGTTCTTGCTGCATTTATTCTCCTTGCAGATATACTTGTTAGATGGAGAAACCAGCTTCAAACCAAAATTCGATTTGTCAGATCTTATGTTTAGAACTATCCTTAACATTTTGGCTGACTTGCTTCTTTCGTACAGGAAGAAGGAAAAATTATACTCCATGTTTATTGGTCCAGTTAGAACTCAGTTAATTTTATAGAATGGGTTTTTTTATGTTCTTAGTCCCTAAATTGCAGGGTAACTTTGAGGCAAAGGATCACAGCCTCATCATGCTTTAAAACCATGATCTAGAAGTATGCTGTTACATTTTTATAAGCCATTTGAAAGGATATCTCTTTTTAATTAAAGAGATACCAGCAGCTGGAAATGTGCTTGGTTTAAAAGGAAAAGTTAGAGGTTGTTCCAGAGGGCACAGCTAGGTCAGCCTTGCCAGTGTTTGTGGTTCTATAATAGTATTTTCCTTATTCTTTAATGTCTTCTTTATTCCTTGCTGCTACAGGAAAGGCCCAAAACATCAGAGGAGCTGATGCTGAAGTTCACTTATACACAAGACAGTTTGCACGAGGTACCACATCAGCTCCACTAAAACTCTGGAAATAATGCTGAAGTGGGATTTAAGTGGTGCTTACACCAAATACTGGCCCTCCACACAAGAATGAAATTAATCTCAAATTACTGCAGGGGAAAGACTGAAGCTGGTTATGGACGGTTCTCCCTATGGGAAGTACACACACTGGTACAATTTCTTCTCTAGCGCTGGAGCCTGGGTGCTCCATGTTACAGGAACATCACAAGCACAAGGTCTGAATTGTCAGTGATCCTTCAACACCTGCCCAGTGCAGCCACAGGCAAAAGTCTCCTGGCCGAATTGTTTGGGTTTCAAAGGAGCTGTTGCAAAGTTTTCATTTTATTTCACACACTTAGTTAAGTGAATCTCAGTGGAAAGACTGACCAATTAGCTGTTGTCATAGGGGACTCACCCACAGCACAGCAGAGCAAGCAGGGTCTTTGGAGGAGTGATGCAAGAGGTGAAGCTCCCAGCTGATAATGGAGGAGGTCCTTTGCCCAGAAAAATTATTACAGGGAGCTGTACTCAAAGGGGCATCACACAGATGGTAACTGAGACCCTGCCCTTATTTCTAGGAATCAATGAAGGATTTCAGAGAGGGATCACACTGTGCATGCTCTTTTCCTAAGTATTTCATACTATATGTGGTGCCTTGGGTCCATGAGTGGCCACTGGCAGAGGCAGGGTGAGATATTTTTATGTATCATACTGTGGTCTTTCACAAGGTGTCCTAGCAAATCCAGGTCAGGAGTCTTTCTTTTTTATGCTTTTATATACTTAATATGCTTTTGTTTTTCCAGTTCTACCTGCAGTTTCACTCAGGAAAGATGTTTTTCCGTCCCTATCCTTAGGTGTTCTACAGCTCTGAACACTGTTAAGTGATAATGAGTACAATGCCAGGTTACAGGTCACTGAAGCCAGAACTTAGGAAAGCACTTAAGTAAATGTTTTATTCCGTCCTTCTTCAGAAGAGCACTTATGCCTAATTTTGGACTTGTACCAAAATCCCATTATTTTCAACAGGTCTTCTATGAACATAATTAAGCCCCTGTGTCAAATGGAAATGTTTTCCTAAAGCAGGACCTGGCTGACAATACTCTTTGTATATATAACTTGTGAAATGCCTTGGGAATTTGAGGTGCTTCATAAATATTAAGACCACCAGATGTGTGTTTGTAATAGGTATGAAAGCCTTAACTCTGCAGATCTGCACGCCCAGACACCAGAGACACAGCACTGCCTGTCCAGAAGGGACAGCAGCCTTTAGCATGCAGACAGGAAAGAAAACAAAACAACAAAATCCTCTGGTGCCCTCTGATGAACAAGTGTTCTTGCACAGAATTCTGCAGGCTCACACCATCCATGGCTGCCCACTCGTGACACAGCACGGGTGGTAGGGCAGAGGGGCACCTCCTGTGCAGGGCTGGGGGACACTGCAGCTCTCTGAGAAAGGCACTTTGTCATTAAGCTGATCTTGTGTTTCTCTGAGCTCTTTCTGTCCTGTCACATGAGGCTCTTTTCCGTGAGGTGGGAGAAGCATTTACCTTAGAGAGGCTCATCTCCACCTGGGCTGCGCTGCAGGATGGAACCTGTGACAGAGAGGGACTGCGCTCTGAGTATCCTTTGATTTTCATGGATTTCACTAACCTGCCGTCCCAAAGGCCTGCTCAATAGGTAGGATGCATAAAAAGTTAAATGGGCAGAATTTTGCAATCAAAAATGATGTAATGTGTGTGCAAATGTGCAAGACACCAGCTCTGCATCCCTTCCCCATGTTGACCCATTCTGGTGGAGATACAGATCTGGCACTTGCTGAGGTTTTTGAATTGTTTTTTTTATTTTCTGAATGCTTCAGAGCCTAAAAACCAAGATCAGGACAATCATAGCACTGCAGTTAATTCTTTAAGCATTCTGTGGAATTAAATTGCCATGTATGCATATAAAAGTACATTGATATGACAGTGAAAACTGTATTGTATTGAAAACAGAAACAGCTGCCAGTTTTAGACTTTGTAGATGAGGAAGATTGTGGCACTAAAGAAAAAGGCTTTATAGAGGCAATTTGGAAAAAATAAAACATTATTGAAATCTCATATTATAAGAGATCCCTTGGATCTCACTAATGACCCCTGGATCAGATCCAGAGGAAGTCATTGCAAAAATGGTAGCACTTCATCTCTTGTCAAATGACTTGTTTGGGATACATTCTTACTTGGTTAACAAACCCAAGCACCAGAGACAGATCCAGCTGTGAATTTAATCTTTCTTAAAGAATATGTGTTTTGTGACCCAAAGATTTTATTGTCAAACCTATCAACCCACCCTCATTTCCCCCTTGCTAAATAAAAATAAATGCTTGTCCAATTTGAAAAATGTCTCAGAAGACCTTTGCATATGGATGGGTTGCCCTGGCAGGGATCTGCACAACATTTAATACTTCTATGTACTTTTAATCATCAGTACAACTTACTTACAGATTTTTTCCATAAAGTGTGTTTTATTTGCTGTTCTTGTTAAACCTGGAATGCAGTCATTGTATAGACTTCCCAGAGTTTTGCCTTGCAGACTTCTCCCTTTGAATATGTTCCACAGCCCTTTGAGTGGATTCTGTGATTAAAAGACAAAGATTGGGGCACAAGTCTTTACACATAAACCTCTGGACTGGAAGTCCTCCTTGTGACAATTGGTCTGTACTGAAATGACAATAGAGGTTATGTGTAACAGTGGGAAATGCCTTTCAGCCCAGGCAGCTGGGAGACTCCCAGGGTTTGTAAGAGGCTCGTTCCTTTGTGGTCTCTGTCCATAGAAGAGCTCATGATGAAGCGTATGGTTTGAAATAAAGAATAGGAATTTAAAGTCTGTGCAAACCAAGAAAACCAATTTATCTCTATTCATTAGCAATAATGGACTTTTTTTTAACCATTTGTTATTCTCATAGATCCTTGTTGTAGGATCAAAGTTACCAGTCAGTTAGGAATATGGGCCAGGACAAGCTGACTCTCTGAACAGAAGTGGGTGGGCTCCTTTTGCCTTTGGGATGCTTACAATTCACAGGAGTGAAATGGCAGAGAAATCCAGCCCCTCTCACAAACATCTGCTCCAGTGTGAGCCTTTGCTGCAGGGGAAGGAAACGGTGGTATCAAACTAAGGACTAAGGCTGTGCTGCTGCCTCTCTTGCATTTTTTGCTGCCTGTATCTCTTGTGGCAGGTCGGGCTGCTCTGGTTCCACACAGGGGAACAGAGCCAGCCCGTGTTGGGCTGAGAGGCTTAGTGAAAGATGGTCCCCGGGGTTTCAGCAGATTTGGGGCAGCCGAGTTTCTTCCTAACAAGTGCTGACCAGGATTGCTGCTTCACTGAAGGACACTGAGTGTTGACTGCTTTGTTTTATAGATGCAAAATGTGTGAGCTTATACAGGGCAACCAGTGACAGAAATGAATCTGCTTGGTGAATGCCAGTGGTGAAAAACAATGTCAATGACATATTTTGGGGGGAGGGAGAAGGGGGGTGGACATGTTCTTTTAGCAGGCTTTATAAATAGGGACAATTGATCCAACACAAGCACTTCTTTTTATTTTACCAAGCTGTTACCTGAACTAATTGATAGTTTTGCAGCTCAATGAGGAACGCCAGATGGACTTTCTAGTCTGGATTTGTTTGCGTAGCAGATGGCAGCTGTGGGCTGGGATGGTGAGCGAGGGAGAGCGCTGCCCTCTGCTGCACAGCTTCCCTGGCGGGCTGGAAACCTGCTCTGCTCCCTTTCTTTTCCTTGGCACTTTTCAAGGGGAAAAAACCTTCTGAGCAGGAGCTGTATTTCAAAGGGAGAAAGAGAGAAGGAAGATGAATGAAAGATTTTGTGGATTTTGAATGAAAAGGCAAGGAATGGATTTTCCATCTGAAATTCATCTTGCTTCTCTCAACTATTTAATTGTGAATTGGTGGAAGTTATTTCTTCCTGGAGTGAATGCAACCAAAAAAAAAAAAAATTGAGCGAGAAGGAAAGAAATACCATTTTCCCTTTTTTGTTTGTTTCCCAATTCTTCGGTCCTGTGTAGCAGTAAAAACAATAGCAAGATCAAGATGCTTGTTTGCTCTGAATGTATACAGCTATTTCAGATGTCAAATCTCTAAATGTTTTGTATGTGTATGTAAAACCATCCTTACTTCTTGTTTCATGTTAGGAACCTGAAATGACTGTACCATTTTATAATTAGAAATGTAAAGAGGGGACAGTGGGTGGGAGGGTCTGTTATTTTTCTAGCAAGATGTTCCTTGTATTTAGTGAACATTTAAAATGGTTTTGTACATGTCAAAGTATACATTCCATCCATTTCCAGAAGAGAATTATTTTTATTTAGAGTAGTTTATAAGCAAGCCAAAAAAAACATGGTGTCCCATTTGTACATAGTTCATCAACAGAGCAGAAGTATCCTGATTTCCAGTGATGGCACCAAAGCTTTTCCAGCTGCGTCTCTTCTCACACGCTGCAGAGAACTACCAGCAAATGGCAATGCTAAAAAGGGAAGAAAAATCCCAAATGAAATAAATACTGTATGGATCAATGCACAGCTTACCAAAATAAATCCCAGTTGGGACATAATGGACTGTCTCAGTGAAATTCTCCAAGGTGATCAGTCCTGCTCTGGCGAGCAGGAGTGGATGTACCAGGAGGACTTCAGCCCTGCCTCTCCCCTGCCCACAGGGCTGCCAGCCCAGGCAACCTGGGGGGTGACAGGGCTGTCACACACACATGCTGTGCCCCCCTCTGGGTGGGGGCCAGTTTCTGACTGAAGTTTTGCTGTTATGGCAGCCAGTTTCTGCAGGCTGGCCACATCCTGTTGCTTTTGACCATGGAAACTGTCCATCTCCATGTTAAAAAAAACGGTTCCTTTCTCCAGACAGCTGTGCTTGGCTTGTGAATCACCTAGCAAAAGATTGTGGCAGAATCACACAGTGGCATTTGCACAGGCAGTTCTTTTTCTCATCCTTAGCTTTTTTCTCCCCTCTGCTACCTGTGACTTGCTGCCAAAACAGTGCAGTAGCAGTTTGCAAAGCCAGCCTTTTTTTCTAGCATTACTTTCTGTACAGTATTGCAAATACACTTTAACTCTTTGCTGATATTTTATAACCTATACGTTTTCCCCTCCAATGCACTTTATCTCTCTTGAAAATTGTGGGAGTCAGAGAGCTACCATCTTAAAGGGATTTGCCTGAAATCATGAGGCACACACTTCTAGGTTTTTTTTACTTCTTGCTTTGTTATATACTGTAAATGCTAAAGAGCATGGACAGTGACTCAGCTGGGGGAAGTACTGAAATGTTGAGGCTAATATTTGGAAGCATTATTCAGTAGTACAACACGGCTATTTTTGTTATATAGAGGATTATAATGTAAATATGTGAGACTGTGTTATTATGTACTAGTAAAATATTGCAACTCTCAAAGTTAAGATGGTGAATTCCAAGGAATTTTATTGCAAGTTTTTTTAATAAAATGAATCTGATTACTGTGTCTTACATATTTTCTAACAGCCTGTGTAAAACCAGCATTTCCTGATGTGTGGATCTTCCAGATTGTTTCTTCCTCAACTCAGCTACTGTGGATTTTGCATTCACTGGAGGCAGAAGCTACAGCAGGAAGGGACCCAAAGTGGCAGCCTGGCTGCTGTGTCACCACTCCAGCCCCAGTCGCTGCTCTGGTCCTCCATGTCCTTCAGCTTCTTTAACCTGATGCAACGCTACAGGCTTGGGGCAGAGTGGCTGGAAAGCTGTCCAGAGGAAAAGACCTGGGGGTGTTGGTTGACAGCAGCTGAATGTGAGCCAGCAGTGTGCCCAGGTGGCCAAGAAGGCCAACAGCATCCTCGCCTGCATCAGACATAGTTTGGCCAGCAGGACTCAGAAAGTGATTGTCCCTCTGTGCTCAGCACTGGTGAGGCTGAACTTCAAATCTTGGGCTTGGTTCTGGACCCCTCACTACAAGAAGGACATTGAGGGGCTGGAGTGAGTCCAGGGAAGGACAGTGAAGCTTGTGATGGTCTGGAGAGCAAGTCTTTCAAGGAGTGGCTGAGGGAACTGGGGTTGTTTAGCCTGGAGAAAAGGAGGCTGAGGGGAGACCTGATTGCTCCCTACAACTACCTGAAAGGAGGTTGTAGCAAGGGTGTAGTTGGTCTCTTCTCCCAAATAAAAAGCAACAGGGCAAGAGGGAATGGCCTCAAGTTGCACCGAGGAAGGTGTAGATTAGATATTAGAAGAAATTTCTTCACTGAGAGGGTAATTAAACACTGGCAGAGGCTGCCCAGGGTGGTGGTGGAGTCACCATCCCTGGAGGTATTTAAAATACGTGTGGATGTGGTACTTAGGGACATGGTTTAGCACTGGACTCAGCAGAGTTAGGTTGATGGTTGGACTCAGTGGTCTTAAAGGTCATTTCCAACCAGAACAATTCTGTCATTCTTCTGATAAGAAAGCAGTGGCTGTCCAGGAGATGACTGCCTACACTTTGCCTAAGAAGAGCTGCCACCTCACCCCAGACACTGGGTGTGATGTGTTGAAGTAACTCTAAAAGGTGGCAGCTCTGCCATGCCTTGTTGGGAATCACACCACATTGTGAGGGGTCACGTAGCTGCTCTTCCCTTGCCCGACTGGCCACCACTCCACATCCCTGGGAGCAGGTGGGCTGTGAGAGAGCCCCAGAAGATGTCATGCATAGGTGTGCTGCTTACAGGAGATTCAAGGCACAGTAAAAATTCTACCCAAAAGAAATTGAAGAGACTTAAAGAATAGTTTTCCAGTAGATGCAACAGAAGGCAGGCAGAATGCCTGAAGGAGGGCTAAATCCTGGCCCAAGCTGCAGCCCTGCTGTGGAGGCCCAGCCTGCCCCCATCCTGGCCCACATTTTGTGCTCGCTGGCCGCTACTGCCAGCGTGGATGCCTCTGTCCCAGCTGCAGCAGCGTGTTCAAGGCATCAACGTGCCAGATCAGCTGGGGCCCCAACCCGGGTTTCACCCAGGAGCGAGGAAGGCAGGAGCCATGGGCTAGGTCACACCCAGCTCCCCCTGCTCTCACGCACCCACCCTCCCGCCAGGCTTTGCCCTTGCTGCTCATGACAGAGGAGCAGCAAGGTGGCTCAGAGCAGGAAAACCACATGTGATTTAAGGCCACTTTATCAGCAACGACAGGAATTATTTTTCCCCTCCCAACCCTTGTCAGCCACTTGGCAGCACAGCCTGGAGCTCCCTATCCCACCAGTCCTGCTCCAAGGGCAGAAGCACTGTGCACTGAAACAAACCCTGGGCTGCCTTCGGTGGGAGACTTCAGGCACCGCTAGCCAAAGAATCTGCTCTCACTCTTCCCCACACTTCCCTCCCCGCCGCTGCTATGTTCCCTGCTTTTATTTAGCAGCTGGCCAGGGGGTGCGGGAGCGGGGCGGGGTCTCCCTGGCAGGCAGCTGTGCGCGGTTACCGTGTGATCTGCACGCACAGCACAGCTGCCCGGTGCTGCGGGTCCGGCGGGAGGCAGCCAGCTCCAGCCTGCCAGAAGCAGTAACGCAGCCTGGAGCTGCTGGGAATGGCATCAGGGCTATAAATAACAAGGGGCGTCAGGCAGTTAATTTCAGGATGCAAGCACATACTTTGGGCTTGGGTTACATCACTCTCTTCTCTGCTGTATATGGAATTCATTTCTGGTCAAAATGCAGAAGTAAAGCTGTGCTGCTCTACAATCTGGGTTTTGTGTTTGGGTTTGTTGGGTTTTTTTCCTCCAGAAGGAATAAGGTGAAGTGTACTCACTCCTGTGAGGCAAGGAGGTGACCTTCAGACATGTCACAGTCGATGGAGAGGACTTGGGATTCAAAGGTTAATTATGCAGATTTGCACTGTGCAAAAATGTGTAAAACTTAGGGTTTCTGTTCCATGATACACAAACCATGCTAGGGAAGCAAGCAAGCTTTGTGCTGCGTGCTTGAGGGTGCCCGAAGGGCAGCAGCCAGAATTGTCTCTGTCAGATCTTGGGGAGCCACTCTGGAAGAACCACTCTGAGAAGGCAGCTCTGTAACACAGGGAGATCAGGTCTGGCAGCATCTCAGAGGGAATAAGAGGACTTTGCAGCCTTAAAGAAATCTAAAGGGCTGGTGCATTTATCATAGATAAAGAAATCAGTGTTCAGTGAGGGTGTAATTTTGCAACACACACATTGCTCGGCCTTGAATCCCCGTGAAACAGCTGCCAGCAAGCCCTGGCAATGGCGAAAGCAAGCAATGCATTATCACCCTCATGGGCCTGGGCCATCCTACCACACTGCTCCTCTGGACATCCTCCTGGACACCTGCATCTCAGCAGCTTGTCTTGGTGGTCTGTCCTCTCACCTACAAGCAAAGACAGCCTTGCAAAGGGAGGCTGGCAGCGACTTGTGGTGGCTGAAGCTCAGGCAGATGTCCCTCCCCCTGCTTCAGCTAGGAAGTATGGTAGCTCCTGGCAGAGGGTCAGAGCAGCCATCTGGGAGCAATAATGCCTTAGATGTGTTGGCAGAGCCCCAGAGCTCGTCTGTCAGAGTCTGTAGCTCAGATGAAGTTGTTCCTCTGTCCCTGCTTGAGGCAGCCATGCTGGCTGAGACCAACAGGCCTCATCTGACTCAAGTGAGGTGAGGAGCAGATGCCCACAAAGAAGTAACACCAGGGCAGTAACCCCCCCCTCCACATCACTCCTGCTTTTGCAGGGGTCTAGTGGTGCCAATGCTTCCAGGCTGCAGGGGCCGAGCTTACAGAATGAGTGGTTAAGGTTGGAAGGGACCTTAAAGATCATCAGGTTCCAACTCTCCTTCTATGAGCAGGGACACCTCACACTAGACCAGGCTGCACAAAGCCTCATCCAGCCTGGCCTTGAACACATCCAGGAAGGGGGACATCAACAACCTCCCAAGGAAATCTGTTCCAGCACCTCACTACCCTCATGGTGAGGAATTTCTTCCTGATGTCTAACCTAAATCTACCCTCTTTCAGTTTAAAACCATTGCCCCTTGTCCCACCACTGCCCTCTCTGGTGAAAAGCCCCTCCCTAGCTTTTCTGCAGCCCCTTCAGGTACTGCAAGGTGCTATAAGGTCTCCCCAGAGCCTTCTCTTCTCCAGGCTGAATAGACCAAACTCTCTCAGCCTGTCTTCACAGCAGAGGTGCTCCAGCCTTTTGATCATCTTCATGGCCCTTCTCTGAACTCTCTCCAACATCTTCATGTCTTTCATGTTGTCGCGAGCCGATGCCAGGGGGGCTCTCGGCTGTCAGGTTCTTCCCCCCCGCCCCGATGTGGAGGGGCTGTGGAATGAGACCGAGGGTCACACGTGGCGCTGCCTCTCGCAGGGGAGCGGCCGCTGCGGGACCGTGTTTCAGAGCGGCAGCTGGATACAGCCCCAGCACGCTCACAGGTCGCTGCCGAGACCAACGCTTAGTTCACGAATTAACCGGTTTATTAAGGGTTAACGCAAACAGAGGGATGAGGTTTAGGGAAAATGTAAAAATGGCAAATGGCTACCAGGGATAGATAGATAGATAGATAGATAGATAGATAGATAGATAGATAGATAGATGGATGATATATATGCAGTAAGAATGTGTCCTTTAGGGAGGTAATGCAAAGGGTCCTGTGATTTTAAGGCATTCTCTCCAAGAGAGGGTTGAGGACCAGAGGGAGGAGGGAGGAAGCCCGACGTCAGTCCTCCTGAAGAGATCAAGCTGTGTGTGCAAGTCTGAGGAATGGACTGGGGGGGGGGGGGGGTGATGTCACCCTGGGGCAGCTTGTCCCTGCCGGCTCCATTCCCAGCGGCAGCAGCAGTTTGTCCCACAGCCCGCGGTGTCGGAGCGGCAGCCTCTCGGCAGCGGGTGCAGCAGCTGCTGGTTTCCCCTCAACCAGCAGCAACACAGGGGGGCTCCGGCCCCGACCCCAGGGTCAGGACCCCGGCACGCTTACCCTAAGGCCCAGGCTCGACCCGGGGCAGGTGGGCAGGCAGGGTCCCAGCACCAGTGTCCACAGCAGGGGGGTGTCCCATGCAGGAAGCGTCCGATCAGGCCTCAGAGAGACCACCTGCAGAACTCGGCGCCTTTGATACCCCCATGTCCCACCTGTGGAGTCAGTGTCACTGTCCAGAGCCAATGAGCGTCCATGAGCCCCAAGTTAGGGCGGTGACTATCAGGGGATATGAATTGTCACCCATCCTTTCTGTCTTGTACCACATCAGTTGTTTTGGTTTCAGTTGTCCTGAAAGTCTGTTTCAGTCCGTTAGCTGGGAATAACCAGCAGAAGGCCTTTGCTGGCTTAGAAGGCATTTTGTTTAGACTTATGTGGGGAAGAAAAGAACAGTTTCCCACACGTGCACTGAAGGCTCCAGAGCTGTACACAGCACTCCTGGTGTGGCATTACCAGAGCAGAGGGGCAGAATCACCTCCCTAGCCCTGCTGGCCACACTTCTTTTGGTGCAGCCCAGGATGCAGTTGACTCTCTGGGCTCCAGCACACACTGGTGGCTCATGTTGAGCTTTTCACCTACTACCACCCCCAAGTCCTCTAGCCATTCTCTCCCCAGCCTGTATTTGTGCCTGGGATTGTGCCAACCCAGGTGCAGGACCCTGCACTTGGCCTTGTTGAACCTCGTGAGGCTGGCATTGGCCCACCTCTCCAGCCTGTCAAGGTCCCTCGGGATGGCTTGTGCAGTTGTGTTTTGTGGGACACTGCTCCAGCCTTTGTCACGTCCTTGCTGCCCTTCTCCAGACCTCAAGGCCCTTTCCTTAACTGCGTGGTGTGGGGGTGGCCAACCAGAGCGTGGTGCCAGGAACAGAGGATGGATACAAGCCCCGAGACACAGTCAAGGTACCACCCAGTGCCACGACAGGAAGCACTCCCAGCTCCCAGGAGTTTCAGATGTTACTTGCACACACGGACCCGGAGTGGTGCACCCCAGCCAGCTGCCCTGGGGCTTTCCCGAAGGCTGGGGATGCCGGGGGTGCCAGCCCACGTGCAGTCCGTTGTGACAATTGTGAGATTTGGTGTTTTCTGCCAGGCCTCAGCAGCTGGCGGCAAAGGAGTGAGGGCTGGAGGGGAGGGAGGGCGACGCAGGGTTGCAGCCTAGACGGCTGAGAGGAAATCGTCTCAAAAAACGAGTGATAAAGGGAGGTGATCCCTTGGAGGGCGGGGGCAGAGAGGCGGAGGCAGCTGCCAGCATCCCGCCAGCGTCCCGCCCCTTCCCTCACCGCGGCTCTCCAGCAGGAGGCTCTCCCACCTCGCAGATGCATCGGCAGCTCCGGACGGGCGCGGAGACACACACACTCACACACACAGACACACACACACTGACACACACACAGGCCACCCGTGGGCGGCTCCTCCCGGCCCCGCCCGGGCGCTGCTGGGCTGGCCGGGCAGCAGCCGACAGCAGACACCCGGCGCTGGCAGCGATTATGTCGCCGGCTGGAGGGACTGTCTTTATTTATGGCATTAAATTAGTGAAAGGCACGACTGGGGAGTTTTTCTCTGCTCTCCCTTGAGTGGTCACCCTCGCACACAGCCCGGAGTCCCCGACGTTTCCACCAGATGATGAAGCAGGCAGAGCTCTGTCAGGTTTCTCCCCATGGCCACAGTATCGGTGGGGAAAAGCTCTCTGTCCTCAGCAGGCATCAGGAAGGGCAGGGGATTCCCCAGGTGAGCCCATCCAGGTTAGGGTGTGAGTCGGGCACGTGTTGGAGCAGCACAGCACCTTGGAGGACGGGCAATGATGGCTGGAGGTCACTTAGCTGAAGGACTGCAGTTAGCCCTTGACAGCCACTTGGAGAGGTCCCCCTGATCATCCGGGGTGGACTTGCAGAAAAGCCCAGAAGAACTGTAAGTGCAACTGTGTTTTTGCTTGCTGGTGTGTCTGTCTGGCCCAGTAGCCAGCAGATCTGCTGGAGGGGAGCAGAAGTGCTATCACGGATCATAGACAGGAAAAATTAAGTGAAACCCAGAAAGGACACCTGCTGATGGTGGGTTTTGCAGCTGGTGAGAAGCAGGACAGGGACAAGAAGGAGGCTGGACACCATTGCTGCAGCCCCCACCACAGCCAAACCTCCTGGGTGAAGGGGTTTGGGCCCTACGTGTTAACTACATTTTAGCTAGAAGGAGTGTTTTTAAAGAAAATCAGTTCAATTTCTGTTTGTGCACATGCTTACACAATTTAAAAGTGGGTTATTTTGGCGTGTCTTTGGCTACAGATCAGTTTGTGGAGAAAATGATCCTGGCATGAATTGCAAGAGTTGCACTGCATGGGCAATTGCACTTGAGCAGGAGTGGGAATTTGGAGTAGGGGAAAATCCCAAATTGGATCATGATGCCTATTGTAGGGTGTTGAATCTCACATTTTATTCTAGCCCAACCATGAGGAACCCTGGGTTTTACACAGACACCAATATCTGGACACAATTCCACCAAAATCCAGGTCTGCTGCAGTAGTGTTCTTCATCTCAGCCAACATCCTTACCTGTCCAGGCTGGGATCTACAGCTACAAGGTACAACACATGCTGGTGGTACAACTCCAGGGTGTGAGTTACTTCAACCCCGCACACACCTGGGTGTGCATTCACCTGCAGAGAAATGCTTGGCAGCAGCTCTCTTCTCCCAACAGTGCTGCCTGGGAGCATGGGAGGTTGTTCCCACCCAGATGGCTCCAGAGAAGATTTGGGGAGGCAGGAGATGAGTCTTGCTCTTAGCCTAGCTTGGATGGGAGAGTCAGAAAATACTGAAGAGTGAATGAGGAGAATGGCACAAAGGTGTGTTGTTTACAGTGCTGTTTTGATGAAAGTGGAGTTTTTAAAATAATTGTCCTAAAAGACAACAGAAAGGGGGATTTTCTTACAGAAGATGGACCCTGACTTTCAGCTGTGAAGCTGCTCTGATAAGGATCCTTAAGTGTTGAGGAAAAAAATCTCTATTTGCTTACTTACAGTGAAGACCTAAATACAAGCAGCTGCCCAGATTCTCCTGGTGTGTGTGATGCCTACTTAGCAATGACCAGCCTGGGTCATTTCTGCTGAGCCAGGTGTGTGTGATGGGGGATGCTCCAAAGGAAATTGCAGTACCTGTGGGGGCTGGTGATATAAAGCAAACCTCCCCAAGCTTAGAAAGGGGGAAATGTTGCTGGTTTTGTTTATGTTTTGTTTGCTGTGCTTTAGGGGCTATCTTTGCTTTCTTTTTGATGGAAGAGTTCAGAACAATGCTGAGGGGCTGTTCTTCAGAGTGTGAGGAAAGAAGTTGCCTCTACTATGGCTGGTAAGAAAATATTTTTTTCCCTAAAGCTGGCTGTTCCTTGCTGGGGTGGTTTGCCTAGCTCATGGTCTAAAATGCTTCTTGAGTGCTCCTTGTATATTGCTACCAGGGCCCCTTTACTGCTTGGGTTTGTTGTGCACCCCTTATGAAAAGGCAACTTTTTTTTTTTTTTCTCCAGAATAACTTGGGCTGGGGGATTCCCTGGTGGCCTTGCCATCCTTGTCAGGGTGAGGAGGGAGCATGAGGCTGAACTGGGGCTCTACTCAACAGTGTGACTCACCCAGTCCAGCACAGAGATGGGCTGTGCCTGCCGAGCCCTGACCTGTGGAGGAGAGTGGGGGGGACAAGCAGGCAGTAAAGGGGCAGGTGGGTTTCACTCCCACTTCTGCTAAGCCTGATTACTTCTCCCAAGCTCTCCTGCTTACCTTATGGAAGGCATCCACCTCTGGAGGTGGCTGGGCTGAAATGTCCACTCAGGAGCAGTGATATCTTAAATGCCCTTGGGAATGGTGCTCCTGCTACAGGTGGGAAATGTGGGAGGGCTGTGTGGGTAGGGGAAAGAGCCACAATATTGCTTTTCACAGACAGATTGGTCTTAAAAGGCCCTGAAGATGTCAAATCCATCTCAATTTGGGGTCTGTAGGACCTCTGACAATCCTTATGCAGTATGGGTTTATTTTATGGGAACCTGGGCAAATTGCCTGATGGAGTGTTGAGTGAATTGACCAAGTGCATCCTCAGATAAAGGGCAGAGAAGCAGGAAAATGTGCAAAACATCCTGGGGGAAAGGGGCAGGGTGTATGAATAGTTACTGCTTGAGTGCTATCCATGTTTTTTGGCAGCCAGACTCCATCAATGGTGAAGTAGCTTCACTCTGACCACAAGAGTTTCTCTCTCCTGTGTTGAAGATGATAATCATCTGCAGTGGTGAGATCATCTCCCTCGAGATGAAACCTCGCCAGTGAGGAAGCAAATCAGTGCTACTGAATTTTGCTCCTCAGACATCCAAGATGTTAAATAGAGCAATTCAGAAATGCATTCAACCATCTCAGAGATGTGAAGTCTGATTCCACACAAGTGACACATTAAATACAAATTGCACATGGAACATAAACATGATTATGACTTTCTAGCAGAAAAGCATCAGCTTGCTTTGGTTTGTCCTTGACTGCAATGCCAGAAACCTTCCTTAATACTATTACTCTTGCTGGTGTTAAGAAATATTTTCTGTCTTCTTTATTCTTTAACGTGGATGGAAACTGAGATTGCTCCTGCTGGTTTATGCAATGCTTGCTTATATTCAGGGAGTCAAAGGCTTTTCTTTTGCTTTAAACACTTTACTGTAAATGTGGTCATCCTTGCTGCTCTTTTCTCTCTAGTTACCACCTCACAGAGGATTGTGGTCCTCTGACACCCAACAGGGGGTGCAGAAATCACCAGTTATTCCAAGGATCTGATTGAGAGCTTGTATTAAATTGTTTTAAGCTCAAAAAATATCCATAATTCCTTTTTCTCCCCTTCAAAAAGAGGTGACACTGCTGACCCTCATTTATTAAAAAAAAAAAAGTCTGAAGTGCCATGTTCAAGTACTTCATTTTTGAATAAAGATTTCAGAGTTTGAACTGGTGGAAGATTCAGTGTTGTGTATATTATGTGCAGTAAAGATGGGGGATGTCTAGGGTGTTTTTTTATGGAAAATCATTGGAGCTGGGAATGGATGGTCTTGGACCACTGGTGTGAGCTCTGAGAGCATGAGCTCAGCAGATCTTGTGGGAGGTACTCTTTGAGGCTTTCTTGCTGGAGGGATGCTGGTGGTCAGAGGAGAAAACCAGTAGCTCAGACTGGGGCAGCAGCTCTGTGGGAGAGACCCACAGGACAGGATATTGTGAGTTTGATGGAGGAACAGGCCCTGGGAGCCAGACCTATGAGCTGCTTATAGACCTGCTGGGTGACTTTCTTTCCCACACATGTAAGACATGACAATAGATGGAGTCCACTTAACTTCCTTTCTTCTGTATGATTTTCAGCCCAGAGCCTCTGGGTCAGATCCAGTTTGCTGTTTCAACCCCACACATGTTGATGACATTATTCAGTGATGCTGGGCTTGGGCCTCCTGTTTCTCAGGTTATGCTTGTATTTCCTGTATCACTCACTTCTGCAGAAGTCCTGATGCTCAAGAGCATTTCCCCTCCTTCCCTGCCTTTACTCCATTACCACTGTAATTTTTTTTTTTTTGTTAACCTGACTTTGAGCTTGTCATGTGGCAACAAGTTATCACATGGAAACAGCTGTAACTGAGTTATGCCTTAAGGAAATGCCTACTAAAAATACAATGGGGCAGGATATTTAGAAAAATCTGATATACATACTGCCTTTGCTAACGTAGTCTAAGTTGCAAAGTGTTCTGCTTCACGTTTGCAAGGGTCTCTAGGTTGTTTCTGTGTGTGTGTGCTCTTGGGACACTTGTGAAAGGACCTTAGGAAAAATTCCTGAACAGCCATAGCTTTAGGGCACTCATGCTAGCAATGTTGCAACCCATGAAGTTGCCTGGCTTCTGCCCCGTGCTGCTGAGGAGTGGCACTGCTGGGCCCAGGGCTGGCACAGGGGGATCCAGGGAGTGGAGCTGGTGTCAAGGGAGAGGTCAGCACTAGGGACCAACGGCCATGAAAGCCGGGAAGCTCAGCTGGTGGCATCCACCCTGCCCCAGGGCAGAGGGGGAAGCCCCAGGGTGTTAGTGATCCCCTGTGGCAATGGGGAAGGCAAGCCCGTCTTTTCATGCACCATGGAGCAAGGTGACAGACAGCTCTTACTAAAGAGCCAAGCAGCATCACCTGGTACATGGCCACTGTGGCATGAGGACACCCCTCTTCCCCTTCTGCCAGTGCTGAAGGCTGCAGCAGATACTGGTCCTCTGGAATGTAAAGGTGGGCTCCTTCCAGCTCTGGTGCTGCTTCTGCATCTGTGCTGTGCTGAAGCTGGAAGGGGAGAGCCACTTCCCCCACATGAGTCATGGACACCCCAGCTGACACAAGCCCCTCATTTCTTTACTCCCCAGTGGTATTTATGTCCACAGAGCCCTGAACCACTGCCATAGGCAGTGCCCCCAACCTTGGGGATACCTAAAGCCTGGGGCTGCCATGTGGAACAGTTCATCTTCCTCCCCATCTTTGAGCTTGAGGGAAAACATCAGTCAGGCCTCCTGATGATGCTTATGTCTGGGAAACCAGATAAACATGAGCATCACCCAAACTGGTCCAACAGGGCATGTCAGGCACTGGATGAGCCTCTCAATGCCTTCCCAGTCCCTCATTCTTAGCAAGGAGCAATCCCTTGGAAGTGTTTCAGGCAGTACATGAAGGTGGAAGGCAGGAGTCCTCTCTGTGGTGTCCTGGCCAGGATCTAGCAGCAAATTGCCAGTAAAAAGCAGCATGTTTGCTTTGATGTATTTTGAGGTCCATTTTTCTTCTATCCTTTTAGTGCAAATTTTCAGCTGTTCATATTCTGGTCACACAGGAGGAGCTATTTTCTGCAGCAATGCCTTTCTGTGTCAGCTGTGCTCAGGCAACTCTGGCCTGGTTTTGGCTCATCACAAAAACGGTGGAGGTGAAGGTGGTTCTCTGTACTTGAGGTTTATATGAATGAGCTTGTAGTGTGATGGGTGTGTTTTGGTTTGGGATTTTTTTTTTTTTTATTTCCACAGAAAAACTTTGCTCTTTGGCTGTGGGGAGTCTATGACATCTCTACAGTTTGCACCCACATAAATTCAGGTCCAGCAGCCACCTGCCTCTCTCCGTGATGGTTATCATCCACCTTATCTGCTTGCCTGAAGATGAGCCAGGACTCCTCATCAAGCTGGCTGCTCAGAAGGGATGAAAATCACACTGGGATTTGTGTAAGCTGTTGTTCGGTCTTGTGTGCACTGCTTTGGGCACTTATAGTCAGTCCTTAGAAAAATGATATCTGCCATAAGAAGCACCCAGAGAGTTGTAAATTTTGTAGGATTGGCTTGTACAGGAAGATAAAGGGATGTGTAAAATACCACTGCAGAAAACAATTGTGTAGTTATTTACTCCTGCCTGAGGCAGGCATGAAAAATATGAAACCTAAAAGCAATGTAAGGAAATACCATAATGCAACATCCTATTGATCTGGGCTATTTGCTGGTGCTTAAGATGATGGTGCCATAAGTAACACTTGTAGTTGTAGTAACTAGAATGAGAATAATTATAGGATGGAAACAAACCAAAATGCAAGCTCCTTAGGCTTAAAGCTTTCTACTGCTATGCTTGTTGTCTGGTGGGATCCATAGGAAAGGCTTTCTGCTATCTATGCATTTTACTGCAGTGGCTGCTTACATATGGTATGAATGTTTTATGTCTTGCTCTAGAGTTGCTCTTAACGTCTCCTTGGGAAGACTGAATGCCAAGGCACTTGGCTGGTAGGAATCGATGTAGCACCACTGACTGATGGCAGGCTGCCCCCAGCCCAGCACTAGTAGAGTTCTCGTGTGCAAAAAAATCAGATGATGTCCAAGAAACATGAGAAGACATGAAGCAAAGCCCTGCTTCTGCTAGTGGGAAAACCACCAGACTGGCATCCCAAAGCAAGCAGGGGAAAAGGCACTAGAAACTTGGATAGCACAGGGCAGCAGGGAAGGTGCACTGTGTGGCCATGCAGGCTGGGAAGGCAGCAGGAGGCATGGACTTTTTACCAGCTCCACTCCTGCTGGTGCCTCTGCCCCCTGATGCAGCAGGATGGCTGCAATGTCTTAGCAGCTGCCTGGGCTTGCACAGGTGACACCGATTTGCAGCCAGGGGGTAATCAGTAGCACCATGGCAGTAAGTGAATTATTAATTTTAATTATGATGTGTTACAGAGCTGTAGTTGAAAGTGTTTTTCTTGATTTCAAGCCCTAGTTAATATGTTGCTGTAATAACTAGCCCAGCAAACCCTGAGTGAGTGTGAGAGCTGGGGGACGGGCAATAGGAAGGAGACAGCTCGACCTTTATCTAAGCACTATTTCTGTGTATGTTATATCTTAGCATCTTAGAATGCCCCTACAAAAGCTTTTATTTATTCCTTTTTCAGAGTACAGAGAGGGTCAGCCTCTTCAGCTCCTGGCCTTACTGCCCTTGTGGTAGCATTCCTGGCTACCCACTTCCAGGCTGGATACAGAGATGCCTGCTGCCTGCTTGCTCTCTGGTCAGATACATATTTGAGGGCATTCGTGCCAAGAAACATAACTGCTTTAATTGTTTATTTCCTGTACACAGCCAGAGTTTCTATCGCACTTCAGACCAAATATACTTTCTGCTATCAGAACTGCTTTTTTTTTTAAAAAAAGCAACACAGGGACTGTGGCAAACAGGGATTGGATTCTCGGAAAGTTTTGATGACTTCTGACTTGTATTAAAGCTGATCAATGGAAGCTCAGGTTGTATCATCCTTCATAAGAGAAATGCAGCTCACAGGAATAGCTGCTTTGCCAGTGACATGCTGCACCAGCAGGCAGGTCTCAGAGACTGAACAGGGATTTAAACACATGCAAAATCGAGCTTCCAAGGATAACCTCACCAGCCCTCTCTGAAGTGATGCATTAGAAAGTTATGCGTGAGAAAAAGGCAGTTCACAGAAGACTGATGCCTCCCCCCCTATCCCAACCCCAATACACCTGTATCCTTGGATCCTACCAGAGTCCCTAATTGGGTCTGTGGGCCTCACAGTCAGTCTTATGGGTAAGTGAGACTGCCCAGACTGACTGTGAAAAAAACTTTTATTCTGAGTTTTCATCTAGGAGCAGACACTTGCAAGGCTCTTTTTTTTTTTTTTTTTTTTTTTTTTTTTTCCCCACCAGCCCAATAATACATGATGGAAATGTTCCAGTGAGAGCAGGTAATAGAATTTTCCTTCCAGTTCTTAATATCCCACTATGGTGTCATAACACCTTGTTTTGCATGTTTATTTGCTTTTCTAAAGACAGCCCCAAAGGTGGGTAAACAAAAGCCTTTTTCTGCCTTGACTCTCTTTCCCTCTTGTGTGATGCTTCAGCACATCTTTGAATGAGGCTCTGGTATCAGCTCTCAGAGATTTTGCAGGCTCCGTAGTGCAGTGTCTGAGTCATACTCTAAAAATAGACAGGAAAATGTCAGCCTAGCCAAAGTCATTGGCTGATTAACAATGAAGCTTCAAGATTCCAGCTACCTCCAGGTACACTTCTGCTCTTAGCTATATATCTGAGATTTAAAAAAAAAAAAAAAAAATATATGTATATAGGTAGGGACAAGAGAGAGAGAGAAAGAGAGAGAGAAAGAAAGAAACTGCTTTTTCTATCCTCACCAGGAAGGTATGTGATTAACACAGCAATTAGGTAGCAAAGGACAAGAGGGACCGGCTGGCTGGAAGTGTGGCATAACTCTTTTAGCAAAAAGAATGAGAAAGAAATTAAAAACTGGACAGGACTGAAGTTGAAGCAAATATTTTATTCTTGGAGGCAATGCAGCACTGTGGACATGGTCTCCCATAGGAGTAGGAGATGGTCTGAAATAGTCTGTGGACAACTAGAGACCAGGCTCTGGGACATGAAGAAGAAATGACCATGGTGCCTGTGTCCAACCCTGAGAGCTGAGGATGAGCACAGGGAGGTGGGAAGCCCCCTTGCCAGGAGAAGTTTGGCTTAACCAAGGGGCAGCTCTGTTTTACAGAGACCAATCCAATTAGTCTCTCTCCAGAGTCATCAAGGCCCTGCGGGCAAGTGGCTGGTCTCAGAGCTGTGGTTAGACATGGGAGCTTGGCCAGAGCTGCTGATGGAGGCAGGAGAACAGAAACATGTCTGCTGTGAGGGCTGGGACCATGCCTGAAAGAGCATCTGGCTCAAGAGCCTTGGAAAATTAATAATATTAAACTAATAGCTCTAAAAGCTGAAGTAGTGCCAGCACAAGGGCTGCAACACTGCAGCAGCTCCTTGTGATGGCCACATGTCCCTTGGGCCAGGACCACTGGATGATCTGTAGTCTAAACATGGTTCTGAGACCACTGGGGAAAGGAGCTGAAATGCCTCATCTGGAGAAGGCAAAGGAATGAATCGGTGAGCAGATGGGTCACTGGTGCCTGACAGCTATTCACATTGTGAATGCATTGCTGGCTGGGTTATCTGTTCTTGCATGAGTTCTGGAGAAGTCTTTGCTCCTGGTTACTGATTTCCTACACAGGGGCTCAACCAAAGGCTGCTGCTCACATGGTCAAGGAGAGAAGAGGGGGGATCCTCAGACAGAAGCAAGCCATTGGAAATGGTAAGGATGGGGGTGGTGACACTGACACCCTGTGCAGTAACTGGTCTGCTTCTGTGCCAGGGAGGGAGGGCTAATTTACTGCAGCCCTGGTGGTCCCATCATATTCCCTCAATGAGCTCATCACGAGTACAGTGCCCAGACTAGTTATACTGGGAGTCAGGACCATACCAGCAAAAGTATGAATGGGTGTACTCTGCCCCTTCATACAGTCTTTAAGTCATCCTGTCATGTAAATGAGCTTTTCTATAGCTTATTTTCAGGCAGTGAGTATGTTAAGTTACATGAAAAGACACATACCTAGGATGAACAGCTAAAAAATATTGGCCATTAATGGTGAGGAAGGGTGTGGGGAAGCTTTCAACCTGCTGTTTCCTCCAAAAGAGGAAAGAGATGCGACTCGCTGCCAGACCCCATCACACCTGATGCAGTGCAGCAGGGTGCTCTCTGCAGGCACCTGCAGCAAATAGCCTTTCCACCTCTGAAGCCATCATCTTCCCCCTCCATCTCAAAGCCCTGCTGAGCCCACAAAGCTGAAAACACAAACAGTGCTGTAGTGGGGTGACCCTGTGGGAGGCCCTGGTGCCTCCGTGGTGTGGATGTGCCTCTGCATCCAGCCAAGCAGATGCTGGTGTGAGAGCTGCTGACAGCCCTGGCATAGCTCCCAGTGCTAACCCTTTAAAAATGGACCCATGGCATTGCTTGTTCAAGCCAATGGATGGGCAGACTGGGATGTGTGGTCTCATTTGCCAACACATGGTGCTGCAGGGGTGTCCTGCCCAGGCCACAGTAGCCAGCCTGCAAGTGCTAGTCCATCCCTCAAGCTGATGGCTCTCCAGGGACATCCTCTGCCCTACATGCAGTAGCTGCTTCTTCCTCCTGAGCTCACTGCCTCACACTTTTTACATCTAAGGTTGCTGACACAGAGAGGAGCTACCTTCTTGTCAGCTTTCTGAGCCTTTTGGACAAACCAGCACTGTCTACTAGGCTGATGCTTGGCTGTTTAGCATGTGATACTGTGGGGATGTTCAACGTGCTCTTGTGAGTCCCTCCTTTGCCAGATAAAGGTTTCAATTTCTTGCAGAAAAAGGTAGACTCATTCCTTCTGGTGCACTACTGAAAGCTTTATGTGCTCCAGTGAGAGAAGGTGGCAGAGCTTGGTTGACCCTGTTCTGGGATTTTAAATCTGTGCTACAGTGTACATAGGAAGGTTTATTTTCAAAATAAGTGGAGTGGCCCTCCTTTTCCAGTTCCTATCTGTGCCTAGCTGCTACTGGAGATTAAAGAGAGGTGAGAGAGCAGCTATGTGCTTCACAAAAAGGATGCAGAGATTGGGGGTGGGTGAATTGCTTTACACTGAGATCCAGATCCTCTGGAGCAAGGGCAAGACTGGGGATCTGGATCAAACAGTACAGGATAGCTCATGGAAGTGACCAGGCTGATATCTAAACTAATGTAATTATTAGAAAGCGGTTTAAATGTTCAAAGGAATGAAATGTTGAAATCTTTCACTGATGCTGCGTGCCCCTGAAGTTTATGCTATGAAAAAATATTTCTGCCAAGGGACTTGTAAATAAGTATTCTTCCCTGATCTCTGAGCTTTTGTGGATGCTTTTTTTTATAAGCGGAATAAATGCAAATTAGCCATAATGTTTCCCTGATTTGTCTACCCTTCCTCTCACACTGAGGACAGTGGAGGCACAGCAGACAATGGGGTGTGATTATCTATGCCAGGAGAGGCTTTTTCCTTCTCTATAATCGAAGAATAATTTTTTTATGCTATCTTGGTGTGGTAATATGCTCTCACCATCTATCAGCCTTCCCCTGCACTGGAACCCCATCTGTCATCCCTCATAAATAACTTTGAAAGATGTAATTTGTTAAGCAGGCAGTGTAGCTTTATCAAATAAATATTTCAGCAGCACAGACAATAAATGGACTCAGTAGGGGGAAAGAAAATTTTGTCCATGAAGGGCCTTGCTCTTCTGGCTGTGCCCAGATCACTTTCCCATTAAGATGTGGGTGAATATCTGGAAAAAAAAACATGTGGGCACCCTGGGCTACCCAGGCCATCAGCACAAAGGGTAAACTGGCCAGGTTAGACCCTGATATATAGACCCAAATATAGACCCTGGTAGTCTGGAGACACATCTGAAATACATCAACCTAAGTCTGCTGACATGCTGATTTGCATCAGGTAAAAGCTGTTGTTTTCTTACCCATGGGGTCACTCCAGTTTCACCCTGGTCTGGATCTGTTAAACTAAGCAACAACTGGCAATTCATGGAAAATCCCCACCCCTCCAGATTTTCCCTGCTGTCATGTTCATTAACTAAGGTGCAACCACTAAAATATCATTTGAAAATATTTATAATAGCAATAATTTTTAATGTTGTCCTTCTGCAATGCACAGATCTACACATGAAAATTAAGGTAGGTTATAGGAAGCTATGGATTTATATTGTGATATTTGTATCTGGATGATTCCCAGGAGTTTAAGATTATTTGGGGGGTGGAGGGAAGAAGTCCCTTAATCCAGATCAGTATAATCCACTTCCAGTTTTATGCTTGATGAAAGCAAAATTATTCTTAAAAAACTGTGTCTGAATATGGAGTTATTTTGGACTGATCACACAGGCTATTTGTTACATTGGAGTTTTGTTCTTTGAACAGATTCTCCAGATCCCTTTTTTTTTTTTTCTTTTTCTCCACCTATTTTTCTCCTTCTCCAATTACTTTGATACTCAGCTACTAAAGAACACATGAGAAATACTGAAACTGATTTACCATTGGCAGCCAGCCCACAAAAACCTCACCAGGTCAGAACAATTTCTCTGTAGCACTGTTTTTGTTTTCTGTTGGGTTTTTTTCCCTGTTTTTTGAAACTAGTACTGGCACTTTATTATCAAGACTATCTTAGGGTAGATGCCTCTCTACAAACCAGCTAGGTTTGGGTGGGGTTTTTGTACAGGAAAGGTAGAGGAAACAGGTGTGTAACTATTTTGCATGTTCTCCGCCTGTGACTGGATTGCTGTATGTTAAATGTTGTGCACTGATTATGCTACCCTCTCATTATGCTGATGAGGGCCTGCACAGAAGAGCTCTCCTGAGGTCCTTCTGCATTAGGAAGGCATATTTCTTTGTCTTCCAAGCCAAGTGAGAGAGAACTCTAAGTTTAAACAGAATTTATCTTGTAGATGATCACTTATCACAGGACACTATTGATGAGGGTGGTGGTAATTCACGGATCCCTTCAGTGCTGTTCTTGCCCTGGTTGGTGTTTGATGTCTGAAGTTCACTTTATGTTTTCAGGTACACCTAAGGCTCTCTTAGGTTTAAACCAAGGATGTCAGATACTTCTGCAGGCTAAACTCTAAAGGAGGGGCAAAGCCATGATAGAGAGAGAGTGCATTTGGTATAAGACAGCTAAACTGTTGCAGCTTGCAAGGTTGACTCCAAAAGGCAATTACAAAACAATCAGAATAAAAACAAAACACTATAAAAATGTAAATGGACAAGAAATCCTGTGAGTGCTTTGCTGAAACATGCATGCAACAACAGGACCTTCAGTTACCCAAAATTCATGCATGTGTGTGCATCTGTGCAAGTCTGTCTTCATCTCCTGTTGTAATTTATTTCTGTCTCGAGTTTGCTTCCCTTTTTCCCTTTGCTTTTTTAAAGAGGGGGGGAGGGGGGAAGAGGAATCAATGTCTGATCAAGACACACATGACTTTCCAGTCTCTAAAAAGTTGTCTGCTCTTGCTTTGAGAGCAATTACACTTAATTATTTCAGAGCAAACCACAAAATAAATCATGAACTTATACAGAGAACGACAAGTTTTCCTGGCTGCTTCTCTCTCAGATTTCAACAAACTGACTTCTGAGATTTTTTTTCCATTCAATATATGTATAAGTACACGTATTTTGAAATATGTTAGGATGGCAGCTATTTTAATGGTGTTTTATGTAAAATTGATTCAATCTTTTCTGAAGTTAATGTGCTGCATTGCCATCAATAATTCTCAACCCAGAGTTCCTTGATTTCCCACAACAGGTTTTCATGGCTATGGAAATATTGCTTCTGTGCATAGACAAGCTGCCAGGAAAAAAAAAAAGTTCTGAGGTATAAAATAACTATTTCTCCTAAATTACTTGTTTTAAAATTCTGCAGACTAAATGTTTGAGCTTCCATCCCACACCACAAACCTGATAAACGCCATGACAAATTTGATCCTCAAGGTTATCCACTGCTTCTAGCTAAAGGATTGCACAAGCTTCTTTGGAGCAAAAAAATAAATAAATTCCACAGGTCATCAGGTATTCCATTGGAGTTTGGCAGCTTCTGGAAGTGGACAATAACAAAGTCATTAGCACAGGTTTACAAAGCTGTTAATTATGTATATTGTATGCATATGCATTATAATGCATAATTAATTCTACAGGGAAAAGAGTGGAGTTAATCACCGGGGAACATTTAGAGTAGTATAGAGAATTCTTTCAGAGTTTCTAACTCTTAGAAGTTCAGTTCTTAGAAGGCTGCGGGCTGCTCTTAATAGAAAATGTTAATGTTTTATACCTAAATTGTTTCAGCCTTGAAATTGGTTAAAGATAGATTATGAGTTACTTAGGTGTTTTATCTTTTTGTACCTTGATTCATATTTTATGGGATAGTGTTTCTAAAAAAGATGTTATATTTTTTTTAAATATACTTAGTTTTCAGCTATGCTGAGTAATTAAGTCACAGTTCTGGTGCTCTACCTGTTGTGAAACAATTTGATCCTTAGTCATGCCTAGAAAAATTAATGAAAGTGGTGAAATTGGTTTGCTGTTGTGGTTATGTGCCATTAACAACTCTACTCTATGCTATCTACAAAAAAAATGACACAGAAGCAGCCTTTTTTGTGTTTTAATGGAGCACATGTACTACTTTAAATGTGTATTTCTTGACAAATTATTTTGAAAAGTTAATTAAATACATCTCTCTTTTTTCTCTCTTTTTTTTTTCTTTACATGAGGAGATAGATATTTCAAGAATAATTAATTTTGGTAAGACAGCCATAGTGTGCACACCAGTTACTAGCTGTGAGATAGTGATTTTTCTTCATGAGTCTTTTAAGTAAATTCTTCCACTATCAGTCTTAAGTACTGACATGTTTTATTTTCCTTCTTTCTCATTGTTGTCATCTTTCATTTATTCTCTGTCATCTTTGATATGTTAAGTGTTTTCCTCTTTCCAGTGATATTTTTGTTCCTCCTGATATGAAAACCTTTCTGCACTAGTTCCTTTAATTCTTTTTTCATCTAGTGTCTTATTGCCATTTTTAGTCATACTTAAGCCTTATCATCCAATCTATTCGCCTTTCCCACTTTAGTCAAATTACTCCTCCTTCTGCTTCTGAATTATTTGTGTTCTCCAGCTCACATTGGTTTTACCATTATTGGTGGGTTGGTTTGTTTTACCCTTAGCCAGTAGCATGTCTCATTCTTTTCCCTGTAATGGGCAAATGATTATGCTGCTCACATTGAAGTGATATTAAGTGGAATGAGTAATAGGGATAAGGCTTTCTTTGTGTGAAGTGATCTCTCATCAGAAGCTGTTTGGAGTTTTTTTCATTTGCCTTGGGTTTGTTTTGGGGTTTTTTTTGCCTTGCAATTGTGCACTAGAAGTAGGCAATTTAACTCTGCTGTGGAGGAGTGAGCCTGATTAACAAGCAGCTTGAGCAGCCAGTTTGTATCAGAGGCTGTTCCCCTGATTTCCATGGCACTACCAGGACAGAAAGTGTTTGGATATCTCACTGGTATAAATCCAGATAATTCAGCCCTCATACTTACCTAGAACTGGTGTGTGGCCCATACAAGCATAAAACAAGTTGGGTGATCCACAGCTGTATTGGCATGAACAGTAACCTTGTCTAAGACAAACACATTGGTTCATGATTTTTCTGTGACATGAAAAACTACATTTTTCTTATTACTTATTCCTCTCCATGTTACCTCCAGCCTCTATATGAAAAGGTGATGTCCAGATGAAGCTTGCCACACCCATGTCTCCAGAGGCAGTTTTCAGAATCCCCATTTATCACCTAACATAACCACAACAAAATGCTGACTTTGGGGATGCAGTTCACCAGGCTGGCATTACTACCATGCTCTAACTGATTTGATGGCACTATGATCTTGCGTGGATCAGACTGATATTGCTGAGTGGGCTGGTAGTGCCAGACCTAATTATCCATCTGGGACAAGCAGCTCCTGGGTTAGGTTCACATTAATTGCAAACTCTGTCTTTCAGGCAGAAATGCTCTGCATGGTGGCAGCTGCCTGCAGACAGCTTCAGGTTTCCTTAGGGTATAGCCCCATGGTCTGCCACGTAAAGAAAGAGCTCCTGAACTGGGCAGAGGATTTTTGACACTTCTTCCTGCTGTTTCAATGTCTTCTATTTGTATAGGAAGGCAAAGCAAGGTCAGGCTCTGCAGTGCATGCTGATGGGGAAGTAAGACTGCCTAGACCCAGTGTTTTGTGAGGTAAAATGGTTGTTTGAGATGCTACTAAAAAACAAGTTAGTGAGGTAAGAGCTTTAGTTCCTTATTGTTCCCATTCATGTGTGGGATCATCCAATCATGATGGAGAAGGTGTAAAATAATGCAGCGATAGAGAAGGGGGTGGTGCTCCTAGGGAGCTGTGGACCTATGCAATTGCTAGCCAAAGTACCAAGAGATTCACTTTCAACTGAAGTTGAAAGCCACAGCCAGAAAGAAGCACCCCTGACAAACAGGAGCTGCCTAGAAGAGCTAGAAGAGGGAGACCCTTTGATGAGAAAGTGATGCCCTGGCACTGCAAAGCACAGGGCACACTGCTCCAGTAGCACTTGCCAGGATCTGGTGGAGCGGGCTTTGCATACACCTTGGCATGAATTGCTATGATGGTTTTGTTGACTGAATTCTCCTGTGATGCAAGAAAGCAGGTGACAAGACACTGAAAGAATCTGCCAATGTTAAAACACTGTGACTGCCTGATGTACTGCCTCAGGCCTTATTTTTATTTCTTTCTTTTTGTCTTTCAGCTCTCCACCCCTTCTTCCATACCCATCTGTTGTTTTTCTCTTTCTCTGTGTTTTATTTCTATGTTTACATATAATTTTATCTTTTTTTTCCTTCAATGTTAAACCATTTCCTTCTGTATTCTCCTTCTTCCATTTTCCCTCATCCCTTTCTTCTGCTTTTGTCAGTAGCCAAGAAGGGCTTGAAGAATGATGCATCTTCCTCTCTTAGCTGCCCCTGGCTCAAAGGCATAGTGTTGCCCTGAACTCTGATGTCAAGCAATGACTTAAGAGGGAGTCACCACTGATGTGGAATATTTTGCATACTTGCATCCAGACAGAGTATGAGCCTCCATCAAGCATATTTCTGTTGGGTCTAACAGTGCTTTTGCTGTTTCTGTGTATGCATATGGGAGTGGGTACCCTGGTGCTTTATACTAATATGTTTTGATCCAGTGGCACAAATAAGGGAAAGCTTGTCCTTGCCTCAGGGGGAACTGTGGGAAGACATTAGGACCTTTATGCAAGCCTGGAGAGCAGGCAAGCACTGAACTGAATTAACCTGGAGCCCAGGTTGCCATGCAGCTTAGGGTCACTTAGGCTAGGCTACCCTAGCTCAAAGCACCTCTTGTACCAGGGACTGGGTGACAGTAAGGACACTGGTGGAGAAGCTGGCTGACTGCCCAGACTAGCACTGCAGCAGTAGAAGTGGGCATTTTCTGTGGAGACAGAAATCCTGATCTCAGATTCTCAGCAGCTGCTTGGTGTGCAGCCAGGAGCCTGCCAAAAAGCTGATTTTGTCCGCACTGCTAAAATTGTGTGTGACTTACTGTGGCTTAATTAACAAAAAAAATCCAAATGAAGACCAACTTCATGTAGCTTTTTCCAAGCAGCAGCTAGGCTGCATCAGCAGGCCTTCTCTGTAGTGAGAAACAATGGTGGAAGCTGTTTTTTCCTGAAGTGGCAGGGTAAGGTAGCCAGGACTAAAGCTGTGCTGGTTATAAGCAGAACAAAATGACAGATATTTAATTGGATATTACCTTAAAATCAGAGCTTAAATTTTACCTTGGAGGTATCTCAGGTACCTCAGGAACTTACATAGCTTGGAAGTCTCCCAATTCTTTCCTCCTTGCATTTGAACTTTGATCTTCCTGTTTTTCTGAGTTTTGAGACATCTAAACCAGTAATTTTCTCCAGAGTGTTGGAAATTCTGTCATGTGAATATGACCACAGCATGTATACTAATAAATCCCTTTAAAAATAAAATCAGCACATGGTTCACTAGACATTGACTATCATCCTTTATTATGGGCAAATACAATTTATACATTATATATAAATACATGCATATAGATTAATAAAATGTATGTATTTTATAAATGTTCACATTATTTCAGTGTTATTTTTTCCTTTGAATAAGTTACCATTTTTATAAGCCCAAAATCCTTACCACAAACTGGGCTCTTTTTAGGGTTCCCCCTGCTCAATTGTAATGTATAAAATTACAGCTTAAATCAATATATTAAGGTTCTACAGGAAAAGTTTAACATACTGAGAGTACCTGTTAATCTATACTATATAATCTATAATATATACCTTATTTCTGAAAGGGTTATGAACAGATTTGGGTATCTCTGGTAGAAAGCACACACATGAACCGCTCTCCTGCAGGCAGATTTATTTTCTGTATATCCTAAAGGCATTCTTTTAAGGAAAAAAAAAAAAATCTGACTCTAACATGAATTTTCACCCAAAAAAGATTTAAGTAGAGAAGTGTTAAAAGATGTCAGAATTAGTATAGGACATTTGACAAAACTACACAAATCACTACAAATGTTCTTGCCAAGATCATCTTGGATATAAAAGTCCCTGTGAAATGCAAATCAAATTAACAGCAAAATAAAATATCAATTGTTCTGGTGTAATCCATGTTGTAGTTCAGGCTGTAATCCAGCTGCCATAGCTCTGCATGTTCATGACATGTCATATGTGTGACTTTCCTGGAGCTGGTATTTCCAACAGCTGGTCTCAGAGACTGTTTTCAAGCAAAAGAGAAAAATCTGAAGACATTCCTCTTCTTGGTTTTTAAGGTCTGCACCACTGGGAATATCCACTTGCAAATTATCTGAACCATACTCTTCTATGGAAAGCTACTGCTCATACAGGTAGTCAGCTGCAGATCTTAATTTACTATAGATAGTTTTTCCTAGGCTGTGGGATGGAAGGTAAATTGTTATAAATGACTGAAGAATAATTTTAAGTATTCCTGAGGGGCAGCTTATTCATATTAGCAGCTAGTGGTCCCTTATCCCCTCACTCCAAATTCTTCTCATACAGCTCCATCAGCACAGGGAGTAAGAGCAACTCCTTCCATAGCAGCCATTAGCACAAGACATAATCACAAGCAAACACATGAAGTAATTACCCAGCCCACAACAGCAATTTCTTCTGGGGGTGAGAGGGTGAAGGGGTTGTTAGTTATTGTATTTTGCAATATACCCCTAGTTTTGCATTTTTATTTTCAAACAAATTATCCATTTTTCCATAACTTGCATAATAACATGTGCATGCTGGAAGTGTGTTCCTTGGCCATCAGGGAGCTGAGCAGAAATAGCATTAACTTTGTCGGTTGCTACATGCATTCAGGTAGACACTCTTACTTGAGCTGTTCACTATGGATGTGTGGGAATAACCAAATAAACTGCCACTCTCTTCTGCCTATGGGGAGAAGAGGTGGTTGGGAGAAAGTAAAGAAGATACTAAAGGAATACTAATTTTTACAGGCTGGGACCAGTGGAGAAAATGACCAGATTGAAGAAGGCACTTGAGAGGTGAGTTGTGACTCCCCAACATTCACCAAAGCTTGGTAAAGGCTCCAGGCAGCTCAGGAGCCAGCTATGGGTGCTAAGTTGATGAAGCAGCCAGGCTGTGGCTGGGCACATCTCAACTCATTTCTCCTCAGCTACCACCTTGGAGGGAGGTAGGTTAAATCATTGAATGTAGGGTGGAGTAGGTCTGAACTTTAAGTCAAGGATGGGGGACAGCTGGGTTTTCTCATTAGCTTTAAGAGGAGTCAGAGTGGGTCTTCATGCTTCTTTATAAGATAGTTTCATACTTTTTCTCCTCCTGTGGCAATGAAAGACTTGTCTCCTTCATCGAAACATCCTCTTCAAAATTTCCTAAGAGTTAAAGATTTATTATGAGTCCCGTTCAGATCACATTGTCTTACACTGAGTGCCACCTCATCCCAAAGTAACAGGCATGCATTTCAAAGTGTGCTAGACACACAGCCCCCCCTTTGGCCACACTTTTTGGTGAATATGTGTGTTTTCTTTTTTTATTTAAAAAACCAGTAATACTAGTAACAACAAAAATAAGAGTGCTTGCTTCTTTTAGGCTTCAAAGAGCTAAACACACAAGATGGTCTTGTGCTTACATGTAGGCAATAGTGCTCTAAGAAACTGAAAAATCTCAACCTCATCCAGGTCATTTTTTCATCACATGGATCATGCATGAAATTCACACAAACCAGTTAATGTGTTTAGTTTTGCGAGGCTATTGGATCAACTGCTATGGCAAGCCTGGCCTCCTAGGTCAAACCAAGTACAATGACATTATTTACAGGGCATTTTAATGTGTTCAGCTGGAACTGATGTGATGTTTTCAAAGAAAGCCAGCTCATCAGATTTCAGTATCTTAACTCATGCTATGTTATTTCTATGTTATTTCCAATAAGCAGGCAAATAACTGGTAAACCATTTATTACATGTCATTTGGATGTCAAATTAAGTATATTTTATCAGTGTTTCAGGAACCATCTAGTTCCTTTAAGATATGTATATATATATTAAAAAATTTCTAAGTACCAACTCAGATACCACACACCACATCTTATGCTGTAATATGCTATTAAGTATTTAGTAACATATAGCAAGATTCTTCCTTGATGCATCTTCACTGAATGCACTAGAGTGACATTAGAAATTTATTTGGTCCATATTTGTATTTTTTTTTTAAGTAAGTAGATA
The DNA here is from genome assembly GCF_020740795.1 of Apus apus. Lineage (NCBI taxonomy): Eukaryota > Metazoa > Chordata > Aves > Apodiformes > Apodidae > Apus > Apus apus. The sequence continues at coordinate 54,798,891 of NC_067285.1, read as the reverse complement.
TTCTTATATTTTATAAGTAAGCAGAGGACATCTCAGAGGCACTTAAAAAGAAAGAAACAAAAATAAAAAAGGTGAAATGAAACAAAAAATACACGGCACAAGAATTTGTGAAGTACGTCAGGTAGCGATTACTTAACTATTCCCTATTTACCCCAACTGTTTTTTAAAAAGGGCCCTGGCAAGATTATCCAGGAGTTAAATCTAAAAATAATGTCCCTCATTTGACACATATTCAAAAGACTACCATACATGTGGCACTGCATCAGAAATAAGTATCAAAGATAATTCATTTTCTGGAGAGCCCATTCAACATTCAACAAAAGAGACATTAGTAGAACCCAGAGCACAATTTTATATTAACTACTTTTTTTTTAAAAAAAAAAAGGCAAAAAAATCCATAAATAAACAAAACCCCACCCCCATTGTCAAGGACACCCATTTGTAGACTCCAGACAGACACATCTAGAAATTGCATTGCCATCTCTGTGCCAGCACTTATCAAATCAACTTTGTTGACTCCTCCATAATCATGTTTGATTATTTGGTAAAATGTAAGGGACACCACAATTGAATGAAAAAATTATTATAATACATTACTATGACTCTTATTAATTGAGTTTGTAAGTCAAACCAGGCTGTGTGGGGCAGTTCTGTGTTCTGCTTTATGGTGTCTCCCTGCCCAGTTACACTTTGAAGATCTCTGAGTCAGTTTTCAGTTTTCTGGCTTCAGAAATCAGAAACATTTTGGAGACTCCAGACTAGTGGTGAGGAAAGCATTAGAGTAAAATTGTATTAACTCAACTTATATTCACTCTGTAAATCATTCAATACACAAATGAGTGCATTGACAGACCACTACTCTGGCTTTTCCCTTACTTTCCACAGGTCTGTAGGCTTTTTCCTCATCTTTGATAGAATTTTGATTCTCTAAATAATTTCATTCAGATGTGCACTCTATTTTAGCATAGCACAAGTAACAAAAACAATGCATAGAAAAGCAAGGAGTGTCATCGGAGAGTAAACAAAACTTATTCTGAATCTGAGGATAAACAAACCTTACCAGTCTACAAACAGGCAAAGTTAATTAAGTCTTATGATGCCTAATAATGTATCTAAATTCAGGTACTTAGCATAAGTAAGTAATTAAGAGGTTTTGGGTTGAGTAATTACTGAGCATTAAACTCTAAAAGACAAGTCCAGCCTTTCTCTGCTGTCCAACGTAACTTACATTGTTCCTCTATAAATCTACCATCTCCAACTGGTACAAGTTATTATTTACAAAAACATGTAATGAAACTACAAACATTTTTAAAAGAAACCTCCTTCCTTGCCAGTGTTTCTCTTCAAACTTCCTCACTCCTGTCATGCTGAAGAAGCAGTGCCAAGGAAGCTGCTTGCAGAACCGGTTCAGTGACTTCTCATCTCCCTGACTGCTGGGTGGCTCCTGGAGGTGTCAACAGGTAGGTGCACGATGAAGTTGGATCACTGCATCTGGGAGAAAAGTGCAGATTGTGCTGTTACCTAGATGTGTACTTTTTTTTTTTTTTTTTTTTTCTCCTGGGTTCTCACTGAAGTATGGTAAAGGTGCCTTTTTCAGGGCATCACTGCATTTAAAATATCAGCTGCCATCAAATGTTTGTTGGCTTTGCATTTATGACAGTGATATTAGCTCAGCTGTGTTCAACCTCCTAAGGGATATTCAAAGGGCTGTTGTTTTTCTTCTCAGTTTTATGAGTATGTCAGCTTTGGTTTTTTGTAAGAAAGTTTAATAACTTCTCTGGAGTTTTAGTTCTTAAGCTTTTTCTGTTTTCATTCTGCTGTAAGAAAGCAGATGTTGAAATTTTTATACATGAATCCTTATACTGATGTCATTCCCACATTTGACAACAACAAGCTTTGTTAAATAGTTAGTTAGGCCTAACAAACTATGGACCAGTTAGTTTATCACTGAACTTTGTTTCAATAAAAAAATTATTAATCTGCCATAATGTTAACAAATAATTCTAGGATAAGAATAGAATTGTATTTTATCTGGAACAGTTGCTATATAGTCTCATGGATGTAGGTCACGTCGAACAAAGCTTGCTCTTCTGGCAGGGTAAATAACCTTTGGTCAACAGAAATAGTGGAATTGGTATCATATGTTTGGATTTTGCCAGGGCAATTTTACTGTAAAGATGGATCATATATGGAATTAACTTGGTCATGACAGCAGGGTATAACAAGAACCAACAGAGAGATTTCAGAACAAGGGGACAATAGTGATTTGAATCATTTGTAAAAGTCCATAGATAGTTTTCATATTCTACATGATCAATACTGTGCTAAAGGAGCTTTAATGACAATGTTTCTAATTTACATAGGATTGACAAGATACTAATACTGATCTAAGGTCACTGCTGTATCAGGACCCAGATCGTGATAATACTGCCCAGTGCTTACGTCCATAAACCAGATACAAGGCAAAGAGTACCAGCTATATCCCAAATATGGGTGGCTGGTTTGGAAAGTTCTTCCTTCATCAAAATTTTGGATAAATAAAACTTGATATGTTCCCAGTGCATTGCTGTGTCAGAAAAAGATGATTCAGACAGAGTGTCTCCAAAGACAGTGGTCTAGTGAAGACCTTGCTTCTGTCAAAACAAAAAAATGGTAAAGCTCTGTTAAAATACTGTGTTTAATTCTGATACCTACACTTGAGAAATTATCAGAGCTCAAAGGATATTATGGACCTTACAAGAGAGCTGGAAACTGTCATTCTTATCTGAGACTCCTCATGAAGCAAAGCAGGCCACAAACAGATGTGTGGGTTGTGGGCAGGCAGCTGTCTTACCTGTGCCAGCAGTGCTTCATAAAGGGTAAAGTAATCATGATGATACCTAAGGGCAGTTAAATCTAATGTCCTGCCAGAAAGTAGAGAATTGTTTTTTATCAGCCTGCAATAAGTTTTTCCTTTGCCACAGGAGACTGGCAGAATGTCACAAAAGACTGGCCTAAAAAAGCTGTTGTTCACAAGGAGAGAAAAAGTAGCCAAGCGGCATCGTTCAAGAAGAGCCAGCATAACTAAATGGAAGTGCAAAATACACATTGCAGAATACAAAGCTGTTTTATTTAACCTTCCTTGGAAATGTAGGCTCCTCATCCAGACAGAAAGCTTACAGTTTGTCCTGGTTTGTTTGTCCTGAATTTCACAGGCTTCCCAGGAAATGAGGATGTTCTGGGAAGAGAAACAGGCAACTGGGTATTATCTTTTAAGTCGATGTTTCCTGTTGGATATGCAAGCATAAAAGAATTCTGCTGAAACAGACCTCCAGGTAGGTAGCTTTAGTAAAAGCCTCTTGTTCAATATGCATAAATCAGAGTTACTGTCGAAAGCTCCAGCCAGAGGGTCAGGTGCTCTCTCTGCTGCCTGCTTGAGACCACTCAAACTTAACGCTGCCGCTCTCTTTCACTGCGGGTGTGCCCAGCTCTAAAACAAGCCGCTAAAGCTCAGTGAAAATCCACCCTGCTGCTCTGTAGGTACCCGGAAGAAGTGCCAGACACTTCCCTTCTAAGAATGACCTCATTGATAGGAAAAGAATGCCCTGCTGATAGCCTGATATTTCAAAATCACCTTTCACTTGAGCTAAATTAATGAAGAAGCCAAACACAGTTTTCAATTAAGGCACACAAGACAGGTAAGAAAGTTTGCAGAAAGGAAAATGGTAAAAAAAATTAAAATTAAATTTAAAAAAAAATAAAAGAGAGTGAGATTTATTCTTCTTCAAAGCAGCAAATTCAAAAATCTTCTGTCAGCATCCTTTTAGTGGGGGACAGATGCTTACCTAGACTATGCAGTTGGGGCACACTTTGTCCTCTCAAACTGCTTTCATGCTGGCAAACAGGCTCTCACCTGTTGTTGCAAACTCCTGGGGCTTGCTGGGCATGCTTTCTCATTCCTTCTCTCTCCTTGACCTTGAAATATTTTGTTTCTGGAGTCCCTTGGTAGAAATTTTGAAGTTGTCCTCCTGGGATAGTAAATTATATTTCTGGTGGCCTGATACTGAATAGCTTCCTCAATCCTACAGAAATTAACTCTTTCCTATCAGGCAGATTGTGTTCCAGTTTGGAACAAAGACTTGACATGCATTGAATTTTATACTTCATACAAAATGTACATCTTAGAGCAGGCACTTGACACAAACGGGACTTATGCCTTTGAAGGATACTGTGATCACAGCTGGGAAGTGGGGAATTGCAGGTAGTGGGTGCTGTGATTTGGTTACTTTTACTCGCAGACTTGCTGGACAACCCCAAGCAGGAATTACTTTGTATGCTTCAGTTTGCTTTCCTGCAAACCTGCTCACAGAACATACTTGCAGGAGCGTGATAAAAGTGACATTATCTTTAAATGCTTCAAGCTTCTTCAATACAGGGTGTGATGAGCACACTAAGGTTTGTGGCACTTGCATTCACCACACATTAAGAAATCTTAGATGCTTCCCCCCACACACACACACACACACATTGTTTCATCCCACATTGCACCTAAAGCAATGTTCTCCAATCATAGAATAACTAGTGTTGGAAAAGACCTTCAGATCATCAAGTCCAGCCATCATCCCTACAACACCTAACCACTAACCATCTCCCAAAGCACCACATCTACCCATTTTTTTAACACCTCCTGGGACGGTGCTTCCACCACCTCCCTGGGGAGCCTGTTTCAATGTCTCACCACTCTTTCTATGAAGAAATCTTTTCTAGTATCTAATCTGAACTACCCTAGCACAACTTGACCCCATTTCTTCTTGTCCTATTGCTGGTCACTAGGGAGAAGAGGCCAACACCCACCTCACCACAACCTCCTTTCAGATAGTTGCAGAGAGCAATGAGGTCTCCCCTCAGCCTCCTCTTCTCCAGGCGGAACAGCCCCAGCTCCCTCAGCCTCTCCTCATAAGACCTGTTCTCCAGACCCCCCATCAGCCTCATTGCCCTTCTCTGCACCCTCTCCAGCACCTCAGTGTCCCTCCTGGACTGTGGTGCCCAAAACTTGCACCTGAGAACACATAACCCAGGAGTGCAGTTCAGACTGGGATCCATCTGACTGGATAGCAACCCTGTGGAAAGGCACCTGAGGGTCTTGGTGGATAACAGGCTCAACATGAGTGAGCAGTGTGCTGCAGGGGCAAAGAAGAACAATAGGAGCTGGGCTGCGTCAACAAGGGCATCACCAGCAGAGATAAAGAAGTTATCATCCCACTCTGCTCGGTGCTTGTCAGACTACACCTGGAGCGTTGGGTTCAGTTTTGGTCCCTGCTCTACAAAAAGATGTGGACAGGCTGGAGAGGGTCCAGAAAAGGGCCACAGGAATGATCAGAGGACATGCAATATGAGGAGAGGATAAGAAAACTGGGTTTGTTCAGCCTTGAGAAAAGAAAGCTTTGGGGAGACCTTCTTACTATGTTCCAATACTTAAAGGGTGGCTACAAAGAAGGTGGAGACTCCCTATTTACAAGGAGTCACATGGAAAAGACAAGGGGTAATGGGCACAAGTTGCTCCTGGGGAGATTCTGATTGGGCACAAGAGGTAAATTTTTCACCATGAGGACAGTCAAACATTGGAATAGTCTCCCAAGGCAAGTGGTAGTTCCCCCCACATTGGACAGTTTCAAGTTCCAGCTTGACAGGATGCTGAGCCACCTCATATAAACTATAGTAGTACCTAGAAAGGCTGGACTTGAGGTCCTTTCCAATGTGGCACTCTGTGATTCTGTAGGATATTGTTCCAACCTGATCAACGTATGCATTTCTTAAAGATAATTTTTGACATTTTGGTATTTCATCTTTGGTCCTAGTCAACCCAGTGGCTCTCCTGAACCACTACCAGATGCTAGTTGGCTGCATCTAAAGATGAAGAATACCTTCCAGGGAACAAATGGTAAAACGTTTGCTCTACTTAATCTTTTTCCTGCTTTGAGTAGTGTTCTTGTCTATTAGTCTGATGACATTGCACAGGATAGTTGTCCTTCTAAAATCATGTGTTCTTCCCAGAGAGGTTTATAATTTAGCATCATAAGAAATAGCTCCTTAGTTTGTATTGGCATCTACTCTCGATTTCTTTATTTTCCAAAACTGAATGGCATATGTTGACATTTAAAGTAATTGGCATAGAGATGTTTGAACAGTCCCACAGACCACAATGAGGTTCAAACATGGTAAGATTTTTTCAACAAAATATTCCAAAACAAGCTGAGGCAATTACTCCTTTGTTTGCATCTCAGGCTTTTTTTAACTGCTATTATAACTCACAGGACTAGCCAGAAGTTCTGTGTTTTGCTCCCAAACTACATGATGAAAAAGAAACTCTTCAATGAATCACTAAGATCTGAACGAAATACACTTAGACAAGCATTTTACATGAGGGATAAAAATACGTGATGAGCATAGAGGAGAAAAGATTTGCATTGGCTTCAGCAAAAAGGTCAGCCATAGCACAACACTTATTTTTCATTACTGTGAAAGCAGATCAGGTTTTCATTAAAAAAGCCTTGATACCATCTACAAGACAGCAGCAAAAAGACACAATATAACCTCATTTTAAATGCCATTTTTACTTCAGTGATGACATTTTATTTCTTTCAGTTTAGATTCAAACATTCTGGAATGCTTAATGGAAAATAAATAGGAAGGATGCCAGAAATTATGCTTTTGGTGTTCTTTACACCAGTAATATCTGTCATTCTACTCACATCTAAAACTGACTAATAAGGCCCTAACAAGGCCTGGCAGCTGTTTTCAGTGCTTGGAGTTTGGATGCACAACTGTCTGTGCCTGTTGGTGAAAAGCAAGTTGGGAAAGGGAAGCAGGAGGAGTTTCCAGTATCTGATGATGCTCTTTTGCTTCTTGAGGTCAGCTGCATTGTTCACAAAGAAAATTAACTTCATCATTGGCTCTGACTGCAGCAGAATATCATTTGGTTATTCTTCCCTAAGACGTTTGCTTGGCTTTAGTTCTTCTGCCAAGTTGTTGGCAGTGATGGCATCCCTAGTGTGTAACGCCACCAGGAGGCCTCTGGCCACCCAGGAGCACTGATGAGCCTTGCGTGTATGACATCCTGCATTTACCAATGGAAGCTCCTTTCAATTTTTCCCACTACATTTTACCAAGCTTGAATTTAACTTTCAATCTCCTTTTTAACTAGAGCTGTTTTTAAAAATATATTCTGAAATTTCTTCTCAAAGCTATAAGAAATTTGCTTGTTCAGAGATTTTCTTTATAAATACAATCCCCTTCCAAAATCTTCCAGTTAAAACTGGAAGTCATTTCAACAATACTAAAATTCAAAATAATGTGATTCTGTGATAAATTCAGAAAGGGTGAAGATGTTCTTCTGCATTCCCACCCAGAGAGCAGTCTCCTGCCTTAGTGACAAAGATGAACATTCCCCACGGCGCAGTGGGACCCAGAGCAGTACTGTCAATTTGTAAGCGTTCATCAGAGATGGGTCACCTCCCGCTTCTGAACTTTTTACCTACACAGTCACAGCTGCGTGACTGCCACCTCAGAGGAAGAGTCATTCCTCCTGTGACTGTGTGTCCACGGCCGCGTGACCAAGCACTGGCTGCCAGTTCCACAGCAGCACCAGGTGATGGGAGGCTAAACACTATTGTAAAGCTATGACCTGTGCATGAAAAGTTTGTGCTTGGAACATAGCCTTAATATTTTCTTTGATGCTTAATTTCTTCTTCTCGACATCTTCAAAACCCCAGAGGTAAGTATCTGATCAGAGAGCAACAGTTTTCTGACTAAGGGGAGGCCAGCGAGTCAGACCTGGAAATGAAAATAGTGTTCAGAGCTGTCACGGCACAAAACCCATCTTACCTGTATGTCTGCACTCGGACTGTGCTTAGCCAAATATACCGGTTTATTTTAGGACTTTCTAGGCCGTCAAATACCTTCCAAATCTTGGGCAGCAGGCACGACGTGCCCTTCATCAGCAGGGGCAAACTTCAAACGTGGCACCGCGCAGAGCAGACCAGGGGAGCTGCCAAAGGGGCTCCAGCAGCAGGGCAGCCCGGCTGCCTCCCGTGGGGGGCTTCCTGAACCACGGCTGCGGCCAGCGCCCCCGCTCCCTTTCCACGCTCGATTTTACAAACTTGGGTTGAAAACATGGGATGAAAAGGTCAAATCACAGACACCTCCCAAGAGAGCAGGTCGCTCCAAACCCCATCCAACCCGGCCTTGAGCACCTCCAGGGATGGGGGCCATCCACAGCTTCCCTGGGCTACCTGTGCCAGTGTCTCACCACCCTGGCAGTCAACTATTCCTTCCTCCTATCTCACCTAAATCTACCCCCTTCAGCTTAAAACCGCTTCCCACCGTCCTGTCGCTGCGCGCCCTTAACGCGGGAGGCAGCGATCGCTCCCTCCCCAGCGCAGGTGAACGCCGAGGACCCCGCGACGGCCGGGGCCGGGGAGCGGCCGCTCCGGCGCCCCGGGGCGTGCGGAGGAGAGACGGGACGCGGAGCACCCGCGCCCCGCGCCCCGCCCCCCCCCGCTGGGGCGGGGAAAGGGCCGCGGTGCGGGGGCAGCCCCGCCCCCTTCCGCGCGCAGGTGCGGGGAGCGCGGCCAGCGCGAGCGGCGGCGCGCGGCGTGCGGGTGCCCGGCGGGGCGGTGCGGGCGGCGCGAGCGCGCGGCGGGGCCGGGCGCTGATGTCACTGCTGCCCCGGGCGCTGCAGCGGGCGCTGCCGGGGCCGCCCCCGCCCCTGCCCCTGCCCCCGGCCGCTGCGGCCGCCCCGCCGCGCCCCTCGGTGGGCGGGTAGGCGGCGGGAGCCCGGGAGCAGCGCGGGGGGCATGCGGCTGCCGCCCCTCCGCCCCGCGCCCGCCGGTGCCCGCGGGGCTGCGCCGTCCGCCGCGGCGGCGGGGCACGGCGCTGGCGTCTGATGCGGAGGGTGCGTGCGTGAGTCCCCGCGGGCAGCCGGCCGGTCGGGCCGGCCTTTGTCTGCGCCGGGAGCATGTGGGTGAACCCCGAGGAGGTGCTGCTGGCGAACGCCCTGTGGGTGACGGAGCGGGCCAACCCTTACTTCATCCTCCAGAGGAGGAAGGGGCACGGCGGCGATGGCGGCGGCGGGGGCCTGGCGGGTAAGGGCGGCGGCGGCCGGCGTCCCGGGGAGGGCAGGGCGGGGACGCCTTTCGCTGCGGCTCCCCCGGGGCAGTGGCGGGGCCCTGCCGCGATGGGGGCCCCGGGGAGCGGCGGCCGCGGGGCTGCAGGGACCCCCGCTGTCCGCGCCACCTCTCCCGGGCCGTGCGGGGCCCCCGCGGTCTCGCCTTGGCCGAGGGCGGCGGCTGATGCTCCAGCGGTGTGCGGAGCCGTCCGCCTCGGTGTTCCGGTGTTTGACTGCGAGGAATAAGGCTTCCCTGGGGATTTATGCTCTGCCAGGTGTTGTGCGAGTGAGGTGTCCGATGCCTTCGTACATCAGGGTGTGACGTGTCCAGGTTATCAGAGGAATTTATTCTTCAACCGCTGACACACATGGCTTGAAATACGACCCAACCGTCGTTCGCAAACGCGTGCTGTGAGAACAGATTTGCTTCGGCTTCTCCGTGTTTTTCGGGATGTCCTTGTAAAGTGTGTTCCCTGAGTGCTTTGTTTTCGACTGCTGGCAACTGGAGGTGCTTTTGGGATGTCTGGGTCATAGAATCATAGAGCGGTTTGGAGTTGGAAGGGACCTTAAAGATCATCTAGGTTCACCCCCCCTGCATGGGCAGGGACACCTCCCGCTAGATCAGGCTGCTGAAAGCCCCATCCAACCTGGCCCTGAACACTTCCCCAGATTTCCTGTAGCCCCCTCACTACCTGAAGGTGTGCTCTGATGTCTCCCCAGAGCCACCTCTTCTCCAGGATGAACAACCCCAACTCTCTCATCCACCCGTCATGGGAGGGGTGCTGCATGTGCATCTTGTCTCTATAATACTTTGCATATACGTTTGTGGAGATGCGAAATAATTTTTAGGTAATGTCTATGCAGTTCTGTGAAACTGGAGGTACAGAACTCGATGGTCTACCTGGAATTGACAGAAAATACCCTCTCTGAAAAGCTGTTCTTCCTTCTTGGGTCTTTTTACAAGGGCACATAGTGATAGGACAAGGGAGAATGTTTTTAAACTGAAGTAGGATAGATTTAGGTTAGACATTAGGAAGTAATTTTTTACTGTGAGGGTGGCGAGACACAGGAGCAGGTTGCCCATAGGAGCGGGGGATGCCCCATCCCTGGAAGTGTTCAAGGCTGGGTGGAATGGGGCTTTGAGCAACCTGGTCTAGTGGGAGCTGTCCCTGCCCATGGCAGGGGAGTTGGAACTAGATGATCTTTCAGGTCCCTTCCAACCCAAACCATTTGGTGATTCTTTACCCACCTGTATTGCAGCTATTTTTTCAGGCTAATCAATGCAAACGTATGGGCCACTTCTATCTTTGTTTCAAGGTCCTGTGCATATTTACCAGGAGATTAAGTGTTTCTTCAGCCTTTGAATGCTCTATGGACTTGTAAACAATTCATAACTGAAACTAACACACCATTCTAAAGTGTGTTTTCATGGAGGCTCTGGAGATCTTCAGCCTTTTTCAGTGGTTTATGTAGAAAAACAACTTCATTTCTGTGTGAAGAGAGGCCAGCAGACACGCCGCATCTGCTGTAGATTTCTTTTAAATATTTTTTTTTAATCTTTTGAATTATGGACAGTTGGCAAATCCATAAAAAGCATGTTTTGCCTTAGAAGTTTACCCCTGTTGTATTTGCTGATAAATTCTTTGCAGACTTAGCTTTCACAGATTGCCTCCTGACCTCTTAAGGGTTTCTTCTTCTATCTTACTGTAGGTGGTCTGACAAAGATGTTCTTGTACCTTTCTGACTTTGTTATCTTTGAATTAGAAGTCATTTGAGGTACCTAGTCAATTTTCCAAACACTTTCTCAGTTGTTGGGGAAATGTTTTGAGAATTTGGGATTTTCTCTTCAGCCTGTTTAGACAGTACATGTATATCTAGCAGTTATATGTATAATAGCCTGGTTGATAATACCACTGTATAAACAAAGATTACTTTTAAATATTTAGTCATTGAGTAGGAGTAGGAAGGACAGATAGGCTAACAGCATTTGGTAGGAGTTCAAAATACAGAAATAGTTCTATGTTTGTTTCTGCATTTTTTTCCCTGTTGGAATTTAAGTTTTAGTGCACTGTATCCATTATTTTAGCTTGTGAATGCAGTCTATATAGTGAATATTATTTAGAATGCACAAATTCTATGTGTATTTTGAGAACTGCTTTTCATGTTGCTTTTATTATGGTCTGTGCTTTGCCTGGAATTGCAGCTGTTGTGGCATTGAGGTAGTAGCAACAAGTAGCTAAACAATTTCTGGAGGCTTCGTATGGGGAAGGGCTGGAAAAAAGTTGCAGCAGTTTTCAGTATGTTGCCAGAATGGTAGCTAAACAAACGGTGATCATTAGCATGCAGAAAGTTATTAAAGGGCAGTATAGGAACTTGTCAGACCTTGCCATTTTAGCACATGGGGTTTTGACACAGTGATCAACAGACGGTGTGAAGAAGGGAAGGGGTGTAGCGTATCTTGACCACTGCCAGCTTGGTAGGCACAGTAATAAGTGGAATTTAGGATTATTTGTTTTTCATGGAAATACTGACATTTTACACTGGTTTTTCTGAAAGCTGTGGTCTGCCCATAGAGGGTCAAGACAGAGGGAAGCCAGTGGATTGCTCTTGCTAGCTAAGTTTGGTTTAAAGCAAGGAACTGAGGGAGCTGGCTGATCCTGAGGGGTCAGAATGAGTAAACCTGCTGAAACAGACAGCAGGGTACATTGTTTGCAATCATGGTAGCATTTAGGATGACCCTGTGGAAGTTCTGTAGGTGATGATGATACAGCTGTGGTGACAGAGGTGGAGATTATCTGGTCAAAATTAAAGAAACAGAAAAAAAGAACCTTTTCTTTTTTGTTGTGTGTTTGTTTGTTGGGGGGAGGGGTTTGTTTGTGTGTTTTTGTTTGGTTGCTTGTTTTTTTTTTTAGTTGGTTTTGGGTTGTTGTTGTTTTTTTTCCTTAATTGCTCCTTCTGTGGTGACATAGTGCTGGAATTTGCTCAAATATAATTTAAAAAGTTACCCATCCATGAGTGTGTTATAAAATTTGGTCTGGTTGCTCTGTGGAAAACCAGATATGTGTCCTTGAAGTTGACTAGAAATATTGTATGCAAAATTTTTCACTGTGGTGGGAGTGGTCTGAATTTATATATTGAAGAGAGGTTGTAAATACAGTTGTCTTTTTTTTTTTTTTTTGTGGTCTCGTTTCTGCTGACTTGTACTCTCTCATTATTGACACTTGAAGTAATTTGTCTTAAATTTATCTTAAAATTGTCTTTAAAATAAAGTTGACTTTCGAATTGATGAGACTATGGGCTTCATGACATGAGATGGCTTTGCTGTGTAACAGAAGCAGTGGCTGGACAATGAGAAGCATTGATTCTCTGACATTGCCCACGAATCTAGGTTTGCTGTGAAATTGACCAGGCAGCAAACTGATCAGGGTTAGGCATAATGCCCTTCTCTCCATCTGCAAACACCTCAAACTTCAAAGACCTCCAGCTGGGGCTGCACTGTAGGGCAGTTGTGTTGGTGTGGCTGAAGGAAGAGGTAGAATGCTCTCCTGTGGTTGAATGGGAATGAGGGAGGGATGAGGACAGACCTCTTCAGGCGGCACTGTGGTGGGATGCCATGCCTGTGACAGCATGGCTGAAGGCTGATGATTGCCCTTGAGGTAGCTGCCAGGGTCTCCATGTTACCTCTCCTCTACTGCTTACAACCACAGTGTGTATGGAGGTTACCATCACCAGAGCAAGGACCAGATGACCGGATCTTTTAGGTCCTTTGACATGTCTTAGTCTAAAACCAAGCAGTTTATATAGCCTTGGGGGTGGGTGAAAGGCATTCTCGGTGGGTTTATGTTGAAGCAGAAAAGCAGTACTTATGTGTTCTCTTGGATCCACTCTGAGTGCAGCAACCCTTTGCAGGAAAGCACCCTTCAGCGCCCAAGAGTGCTGAAACAGCTGCCAGGGGTGCTCACCAAGCCACTTTCCATCATTTACCAGCAGTCCTGGCTGACTGGAGGGGCACCAGCAGATGGAAATCACCCAGTGTAATCCCCATATTTAAGAGGGGACAGAAGGATGATCCAGGAAATTACAGGCCTGTTAGTCTGACTCCAGTGCCAGGGAAGCTGATGGAGCAGATCATCGTGAGTGCCATTCTGTGGAACAACCAGGTGATCAAGCCCAGGCAGCATGGGATCATGAAGGGCAGGTCCTGTTTGACTAACCTGATCTCCTTCTATGACAGGGTGACCTGCTTATTGGACAAGGGAAGGGCTGTGGCTGTTGTCTACCTTGACTTTAGCAAGGCCTTTGACAAGGTTTCCCACAGCATTCTCATAGAGAATCTGGCTGCTCTTGGCTTGGATTTGCATACACTTTGCTGGATAAAATATTGGTTGGATGGCCGGGCCCAAAGAGTTGTGCTGAGTGGAGTTAAATCCAGTTGGCGGCCAGTCAGGAGTGATGTTCCCCAGGACTCAGTGCTGGGGCTGCTCCTGTTTGACATCTTCATTGATGATTTGGATGAGGGGATAGAGTGGGTGGGAGCATCAGTAAGCTTGCAGATGACACTAAGCTGGGTGGGAGTGTTGATCTGCTTGAGGGTAGGGAGGCTCTGCAGAGGGATCTTGACAGGCTTGACCAATGGGCCAAAGCCAATTGTAGGAGTTTCAGTAAGGCCAAATGTTGGGTCCTGCACTTGGGCCACAACAACCCCCAGCAGCACTACAGGCTTGGGAAGGAGTGGCTGGAGAGCTGCCCGGCAGAGAGGGACCTGGGGGTGTTGATTGACAGCCGGCTGAACATGAGCCCAGGTGGCCAAGAAAGCCAACAGCATCCTGGCCTGCATCAGAAATACTGTGACCAGCAGGACCAGGGAGGTGATCATGCCCCTCGGCTTTGGTGAGGCCTTGCCTCGAGCCGTGTGTGCAGGTTTGGGCACTGCAGTCCAGGAGGGACACTGAGGTGCTGAAGAGGGTGCAGAGAAGGGCAATGAGGCTGATGGGGGGTCTGGAGAACAGGTCTTATGAGGAGAGGCTGAGGGAGCTGGGGATGTTCAGCCTGGAGAAGACGAGGCTGAGGGGAGACCTCATTGCTCTCTGCAACTACCTGAAAGGAGGCTGTGGTGAGGCGGGTATTGGCCTCTTCTCCCTAGTGTCTAGTGATAGGTTATGAGGATGTTCAGATTGAATATTGGGAAAAATTTCTTCACAGAAAGACTGGTGAGGCATTGAAACAGGCTTCCCAGGGAGGTGGTGGAGACACCGTCCCTGGAGGTGTTCAAAAAACGGATGGACGTGGTATTTTATTAGATGATTTAGGTGGTCACAGGGGTGTAGGGCTGGCAGTTCAACTTGACAATCTTGAAGGTCTTTTCCAATCTTAATGATTCTATGAATATCTGTCACCTTGGGGGAGGGGTGAAAAATCAGCCCTTACTGCACTGATTCTCTCCTCTTAGCTTTGATTTATGTAACTTAGCTGATCAGAGAAAGCCCTTCTATTTAAACACTCATTTGGACATTGGAGGCATTTTCTGCACTTATTTTAATATTGGATTCTAACAAGTTAGAAGCCTGAAGGTTGTCTTTTTATGTTTTAGGGCAGTGCTTAATTAGTGAGTCCACTGAAATAATTTTTGCTAACAAAAGGTATCTGATTAATAGTTTACTTAAGAGATACAGCTTTTCTGCTAAGCGGTGTGGATACATTTTTATACTGATTTAAGGCCAGGAGTCTTTTAGATGATTGTGTCTATGTCAGTACCAGTCACCTCATGCAACTTTCCTTTGTGAGCATGCCTTAACTGAAGGGTTGTTTGGGTTTTGTTTTCCTTTTTAACAAAGGAAAAATGTGAAAGACTTGTAAATTGGATTTTGAACTGGATTTTCATAGCTGTTCTGCAAACTTAAATTATCTTGCATCACTGCATTAATCTTCCAGGACAAGACCCAAAAATGTACTTTTCTGCTTTGAAAGTGTTTGATGGTTGATGAGCTTTCTCCATAAAGGATTTTTTCATGCCTTGCACATAATGCCATGCATGTATTTTGCTTCTGCATGACCCTCACTCAAGAGTTTAATCTTTCTTTTGGTCACCAGCAGGGGAAAAAATATTTTCTTTCATCTTACTAGTTTTCTCAAAGGTACCAGCTCTTTTTAATCCGCTCTTCTTCATACCTATTCTGTAAGGATCTTGAACATGTCAAAGTTTATAAATAACTGAAAAATGCATGTTTTAATGTTAATATCTTGCATTCTGGTGCAACAAATAGGTTAAAAATGTCTCTAGCTGCTTTCTGCTATACTGTGGTAATTCTTACCAAACTCTTTTATTTGAAAACAATTATAGCAACGAATTAGTGCCACTAAGACTTGACAGCAGAACATTGTATCCACTTGGAGTTTATGGAAAGGGAGATTGAGGGTGTGGTATGAGAAGCTTGTGACTCCTGTGCGCCTTCTGCATGTGTACATTTATGTGTGGAGATAAAATTCTGAGTAATTTTGTTTAAATGTATTGTAAGATCTCTTTGAATCCCAAGGCAAATAAATTGTTCTTAGTTTGCAAGAGCTATTTTTAGGTGTGAATTGTTTTGCAGATAGGGTATTTATGCTTACAACTGGGATGGTGCGTATGTGAGAGATTCAGTATAAGTTTGTAAATCCATGAGATGTTGCCAAAGATTATTCAAATGCTTAAGCAGAAGAGAGCAGATTGAAATTTGCTGACTTCTGGTCATAAAAGAAATTGATCAATAACTATCTTTCTCCCCATATATTTTTGCAGAAGTTATTATGTGATTTCCACATTGGAAGGGCAGAAAGGAGAGGTTCTGGGCTTGGCTGGTTTGAAGAGGTTCTGAGAAGGATGATACAAGTTTTCCATGTCAAATCTAATGTTTTTAATATTAGTATGTGACAGTGTTCTAACTCAGAACAGTTTTCTGCAGCCTTGCTAGGCAACTCAATTAGTACCTCAAGTTTTGAGTTAAGTTTCTATTTTGCTCTCAACCCCTCGATTCAGAGGGCTGATGAGGACGTTGCTTGAAAACCTGTTTGTACCTAAGATTTAGAAAAGCTTTTGTCTAGTGTATCATCTGCCTGGAGAAAGGATGGTACATGCTTTAACAAACTTGACACTTTTTGTCCATGTTGACTCAAGTAGTTAGGATTTTTTGTGTCAAACTTGGTAGACTTGAGTAGAAAGCATGTGCTTTCTGATACCCGAAATATAGCATTTATCAGAATTTCATGCAGTTAGCATGATTGACACAAGTGGTCAGCCTACCCATCAGCTTTCCATGTTAATTTTGGCTCATGGAGTGGAAACTAGTCTCTTCTGCTCCACTTTGTCATTTGGTGTTATACAAAGTCTCCTCTGCTGCTGCGGAGTTTCTCCTTAGAATCTGCTGTGGTTGTGTTTGCTTCTTCACAATAGTAGGTTTCCGCTTCAAGAGGACACAGATGTCTAGGGTTGAGCTGCTGTTTGATTCTCCAGATTGACTCACCAATCCTTCTGTTGAATTTCCAGATGCTTTCACAGGTGCTTGTTCCGAAGGTGTCTCATTTCCCGCCTCATGCTTCTCTTGATCTCTGGTTCTTGCAGACAGTGCATTGTTTGCACAGGTGCAGTACTGGAGATGCTGCTTGGTGTGGCTCTGGGTTCTGCCCATGCTTCATGGTCAAAGCCTTCCCTTGATGTTGCTTCACCTTTTTACACTTTGCGTAGTGTGACCCATCAAGGTCTCTGAGCTGAGCTGTCACTTGCCATTTTTGTCTTCTGACATGTCATAATGTTACTGCTTGACACATGGAATTCAAGGATGGCCTGCTATTTCTCCCATTATTTCTGATTGTATTAAACCCTTGTTGGAGATGTCACACAGGATCACAGTATAATAAGCAATAAATGCCTAGGCCTCTTAGTAATTTTCTGCACAATACCAGAGTTTGTATTGTATTGCTTACAGGGTTTTGGTAGTGCTCTCTGGTCTCACACTGAAAGGGATAGAGAAAGTTCCACAAAATATGCTCTATATACTCACCAGTGCTTTTGAAAGTTTTAACATATTGTATTGTCATATGATTGTTCTTGTAAATATTTGGTATATGCAGAATCCAATCAGCTTTCTCTGTTCTTCCCTAAGATTTGTGATCTCTACTTTTTTATCCATCAGAGTATCCCCCTGTGATGGCTTTTCCTGTAATTGCAGCAGTTGTTGCCGCTGATGATTTTGCTAAAGTGTGATGGTAAAGGTGTATAAAGGGCTGTAAGCCTTTGACTGAAATCTTGCTTTTCTTCAGCTCTTTGATTGCTAGTCATACTTCTGATGTGGATACTCAGTATATCTACATTTACATTTTACCTTTAAATCTGGTGCTGAGGGTGGCTTAGGTTCTGGAGGGCTTCTTCAAAATCTTTTAATTTGTTTTCTTTTCAAAATAAAGGTTGTAAGTATTTTCTAGGCTCAATTTCTGAATGTTCTGTTTTTAAGTTTCCAGATAGGGGTGTATGAATTCCTACTACAGCAGCAGTCTCAGTTTCAGCTAGTAATTTCTTAATGTCTTTTTGGTTCTTTCCTTGCAGTCCTGTCTTGTGTTTCCCCTCTGTGTTTTCCAGGATTTATTAGCCAAAATTGTTGGGGTTTCCTGTTCAGCATTGTACCTTTCCTTGCGACAGTGCCTCTTCTGATAGCTTACCGAAATCTTTTATAT
Organism: Apus apus; assembly: GCF_020740795.1. Taxonomy (NCBI): domain Eukaryota; kingdom Metazoa; phylum Chordata; class Aves; order Apodiformes; family Apodidae; genus Apus; species Apus apus. The sequence goes on along the minus strand of NC_067285.1, from coordinate 54,781,040 downwards.
ACTTTATCTGAATCTTCTGTTGGTGCAGATGTAGTTGATTTAAATTTTGCTCTTGGATTAAACCTGTTTAATTTGCTTATGCTACTTGGAGAGAATGGGATACTTAGAAATAATTAATTTTGAAATTCAGTGACTTCCCTGCTGTTTGGGTCAATGGTACTTGATCATGCAATTCCTAAGTGGTGGGTTTTTTTACAAGCTTATGCATAAATGTTTGTATCATACCTTGAAGGCATTTGTTAACTCCATCTGTATCCTTCTAATGGCTTCTTCCATAATTTAATGTAGTTTGTTGTGATCGACATGTAGTATATAATTAACTTTCTTCACTGCATCTGACTATTTGTTTGGGTTTTTTTTTCCAAATAGTGACTTATTCTGTGTTGTAAGTCTCCACACACCAGTAGCTGTCTAGCATGTCCTCCTCAGTGCTCATGGCTCTTACTTAGCCTTTTCCCACTTCTCCTAGGTTTTTGTTTCAGGTCAAGTCTAGTGGGTTTGTTTCTGAGAACTCATTGTTTGGATGTATTATTGTGTGAGTTTCTGCACCTGGACATCTCATCATCTGCAAACTGGGCTGCAGTGGAAATAAAGGCAGTTCTTTTGCTCTGTGTGTGTCTGTATGGTTTTGATACTTGTCTTGCTAAATGTCAGTAGAGTGACAGTACTTCCTCAAAATCATTTCACTGAACATGTTCAAAAATTTTCATGCAAAGGAAGTGATGGCTGGGCAAATCAGTGCTCTGTACAGCTACATTAGTAGAAAGAGAGAACAACGAAGGCAGGAGTTTTGGAAGACTTAACACTTCTTAGGCCTTAATTTCAGAGGAAGAATTTATTTTTTTTGTTATCACATTAAATATCCATGTAAGCCAATGCTATATAACCCACAGGGGAAGACAGTTATCAGGTAAGTATTTAGAGGTTATTTTGCTTTCATTTATATGAATGTACATCTATAAAACAAAACCCATGATAAAGTTCTAAGGGTGGTGGAAGTTTAACAGTGTAATTATTTTTTAGTGGTATACAATATATAGCATTCATTTAGGCTCTCACCTCAAATTTAATCAAGTAGAACTGACCATCTCCTTTAAAAGGATTTGTCCATAGTGTTACCCATGGAGTTCAGATTGTTGCTTTAGATTGTGTTTTGACAGACAAGTAGTTGATTGACCTCATCCTGCAATAACAAATGTAAGAGCTAATCATATAAACACATGCCTTGAGAAATAATGGAAGAGTAATGACTCATTATAGTTACTAGGAAAAGCAAGAGGTTATACTGTACATGTAGCTGTGTTGTTAGGAGTTATTGTTTTTATAGTCCAGGAAGTAAAAGCTAAACTTTAGCGAGAGTTTATTCATTGTCCATGAAGTCAATACAGAACTGAATGCTCAGCATGCAAATATTACTTAAGTAATACTGAAGTAGTGCTATTGAATAAGGCTTTCTTAGAAGTCAGCTGACATCTATCATCCATACAGCTCCCTTGGATGTTTCAGGTTTATGACTGGAGCTCATTACATTTCTCTTTTCTTTAGTGGAAAGAGAAGGGGTCGTCAGGACACTTTAAATATTGCGAACCATTTAAGCAGTATGTGTTTTGTCCAGTGTTGAAATGTTACAATACCTGTTTTGAAAAATTCTTACTAATGGCACGTGACATGACAAGTTGTCGTTGTTGCGGTGTTGAGCTCATCCACGAATATGCTGCTGACATCCATGGGACTATTTGAGTAATAACTCGTGAGATTACTCCAAGAGTCACAGCCTGACTTGTATGAAATCTTGGCTCTTGTGGAGGGTATACTTCTGCATTTGTTCTACATGGTCAGTAGATGTATGCTGTTTGTTTAGGCATTTTTAAGATACAAATCTCTTTAACAGAAGGTGTCTTGAGAGACTGTCAGGCTGTAGGTTATATTAGTGTAGAGCTGGGAGAAGGATGTGGCAGGGCTTGGCTTTCAGGAGCCAGGTGAAGGACACATGCTTGTTGTCTGGCCAACTGGAGGAGGGGAGGGTGTCCCTACTGGCATCAGGCGCAACAGTGGCACCAGCTGCAGAGTGACATCCTCCAGCTCTAGGCAAGTTTTGATGCAAGTTGCCTGTGACACTGGAGAATGGATGTTTGGCAGGTCACCAGTGTGTGCTGAAAGCATCTGGAGTCTGAGGACTGCATGGTTAAACCTGAGTGGGAAATGTTACTCTGTGATGCCATCCTGACCATTTTGATAGCATTTCCTGTGCAACAAAGCCATGGCTCCCGGTAACTTTTAAGGTCTGAGGTGTTATTTATTGTAATTCATAAATAAATTGGCTTTGGTGTTTTAATAAGGTATGCTAGAGGTAATATATAATCCAGCTCTTGACTCTCGAATATGTAATCCAGTTTTAGTTTGAGAACCCCTTGTAGTTTAGCAGGTAAAATACCACAGGCTCACAAATATAATCATAAGATTGCTGCCAGGGGGGCTGTAGAAAGATGATAAAGACTGCTTGATCTTTGTGTGTGTTTGATTTAAATCAAAGTGACTTTTTCTGAAAGAGCATTACTGCTGGTTAGTAAGTAAATCCTTTTGTAATAAAGAAGATTGTTCATGTGTAAGGTGCATAAACTTGCTTGACCTTTAAAAACAGCAGTTTTTAGTGTTCTGTAAAGAAGGGGGTATGTGTTACACAGGTTAGGCTTTGTGTGGTCATAGCAAAAAACAGTTTGAAAATTGATTTCTACTGTGAGAATGCAAGCACTGTACATCATAATTTAATGAATGAATACAGACTACTAATCTGTATACCCTGCAATGGTTTTAGGTTCCCCCTCCAGCCTATGACTAAATGTGAGGGACAGTGGTCAGTCCAGTAAACTGTAGTATGATTTCTTCCTTCAGCATCAATCGCATCACGTAACTGAACCCTTTTCCAGCAGTACCCACCCTCTTGTGCATTGTATGTCCTTCCAGAAACAAGATGCAAGAGCAGTTACCCAGACCCCCTAGCCAGTTGTGACTTTGTGTTCCCTGGTTTCAGATATTATATTTCACTGCTTTGCTTCTGCTAATACCTGTCTGTTACAGAAAAAAAACACTGAACAATTTTCTGGACCTTTGCTTTAGAATACAATTTTGCAAAAGAAGAAGCTGACTTTATTCAAAAAGTTGTATCAAACAAAATGAGGGTGTTCTCCATCCCTTTTCCCTTCCTGGCCCCATATATTGGTGTGGTTACTGTAGATATTTAGCACATGTGTCTGGTGAGACTCTTCTTGATATAAGGTTACTTGTTCTTGAGTGCCTTCAGGACTGGGGTTGCCATCAGTTAGTCAGATACTAATCCCACAGACTTTAACATGTGCTTTAAACCTTTGCTCATTAAAACTGCTTGCTTGAACAGCTTTGCAGATTTAGTATTCTAACATTTGGAATGCCTTCCCTTATTTCACTATGTAGTCAGAAACCTGATGAAATAATGGGGGGGGAAATTGTAATCAGTATAGTCACATTATTTGATGCCTGGATAATTCACTGGCTGTCACCCAAGGACCAGTCTAATTTAAGGAAAGTGATTATTTTTTGCCTCTTCTGTTTCTATAGAAACTTTCAGTTACTTATTCCTTAATCATTTCTCAAAAGGTACTTGCTATGTGAAGAATTAATGAACAGTATTAAAATAATTTTTTTATTTTGTTATGATCACTTAATGTAAAAGTTCCTCAGAGAGATTATCAGTTTGAACTGTTGTGATTTCATTCTGGTTGCATCACGTGTCTGGATTTCAATAAAATAACCAAACACTCAAACCTAAAAAAACAACACTGGCCTGCAATGCAAAATGGAACAGTTCCTGGAGGGCAGCAGTCAGGGGTAGCTCATGATTGCACGAGTGAATATTAATTTGCTTGAATGTATATAAACCACATAAATTACTTTTTTAAATGTCACAGATATCATCAATCAAAACAGCTATTTCATTATGTAAGTAAAAATTTACTGCTGCAATTATCATGGTAAGCGTGACTTTGAATTTCCATGTGGTCTTCTGGAGTTCTGTGAATTTTCTTCCTTTAACCTCCCTGCATGGATGTTTCTACAATCTGGGTCCATTGCTGAAAAGGCACTGGGCAACTCCAACTTACTGTATCAGTGGAGAGTATTCTTCCTTTTCATTACCTGCCTCCCATCTGTTGTTTCAGTGCTGGCTGGTCTTTTTTGGTTTTGTTTGTTTGTAGCACTCTCCACGTTTCTTGAACACACTGCTCTGTCTCACATTGTTTCTGTTTGGTGGGACAGGGGGATGTTCTGGCTCCCTGACCTTACCTGTGTATCCCAGTTGTTACAGCTGCAGCGCCCTCCTGTATCTTAGTGGCAGAATTGTCTGGCAGGACCACCTACACACCAACAGATTAGGAAATATAGCAGGAGGAAAGAAACAAGTACACTTTTAAAGATTACAGGGATTTAACAGTGTATCTGTACCTTGGAGATTCCATTTGGCCAGCATAAAACTTTATTTAGATACTGCATCATGACTATTGCATATTTAGTACTGTTGGTAGACATGTGAAGCTGCAAAGTGTGAAGAATCTTTGGCATAAGCCCTGTTAGATGTTTCTAGCAAATCCAGGTGATTAACACAGTGTAGTGTCTGCCTTGATCTACACTCCAGTTGAGCAATACTTTTGAACTTAATAGAAGATTTAGAAGTTTGGACATCTTTGCCCATGCTTGAAGCACATATGGACTTTTTGGACCAGGGCCTTACTGGTTTTGTGACCCTAGAATGGAAGGTATGTTTGACAGCAAATAATAAAAAAAAAGAGTTTAAAAGAACATTATAACCTACTTCAGCATCCTGAGTTTAAAAGGAATCAAGGTTTATCTATGAGGGCTGGTAAAGGATTGGCCAGAGGCAGCTTGTCAGTTGTACACCAGTAATCAAAATGCATGAGAGGTGAGGGTTTAGGATGACAATAGAACAACTAAAGCTGGTTAGACTAATGAATATTGGGATACTTTGTTTATATTTAATATTTTGTGTTCATACCCTGTAATTAGCAGATAGCTCTCTAACACTGCTTACTTGATGACCTGATGCTGTCTTCAGACTTGTTTCTTGTGTATTTCAGAATTCTTGGATTTGAAACTGTTGGATATTAATGCATCAGGCAGGAAGAGATTGCCTTTGATCTGGTCTGTGAAAATCTGTATAAAACAAAATATAAATAAAAAAAACATTGAATAGGGGAAAAGATAGGTGGGGTATTTCCAAATACCAGTTTCAGTTCAGATTTAAAGGATCTACTAAGACGGGAAATGGGTAGTACTTTCATCTTTATGATGCATAAAATAAATGTGAAAGAAAAACAGCGAGGCAAGCAGTCTTCTTTACCAATTATGACAGTGCAAAATGAGGAACTAATAAAACAATGACGGTAAAAGATGAAAGCAGCTGCTTGAGAGGAGAAGAGCATTTTAACAGGAGTGTTTTAGAATGTTTTTTTTTAATACATGCAGTTTATTTCAACTGTTTAAAAACATTGAATTTTGACCCCAATAAATATTTGCAGAAAAAAAAAATAATCTTTGGAAGTTCATCTATTTCTTTTCAGCATGAATTTGCTGAGAACTTCAACATGAGAATTTAAATCTGACATTTCTGCAGGGGAGATGAAAATCCTTTGTGGAGGTGAAAAGGGGGAAAACTTATACATCTTTTAAAAATAAAAATAGGGCTTCTTCTGGGAGAGGGTTTGGGAGCTTAGAGTTTTGTTTTGTGTGTACTTTCTTATTAAAATAGGATCTATCATTTATGGAAATGTATTTAGGAATTATTAGTAGCACTTGGTATGCAACTGTTGATGGCCCCCTCCGTAGCAAAGAATTTTCAAAGCTACTTTGGGAAAACAGTATGGCTTTGTCTTTCATTAGTATCCTTTCATCTTAAAAACAGCTTGACTGTTAGGCATTTTGATCCTTTCTGCTATAAACAATAAGACCACTAAGCAATGTAATTATTTTTGCTGGAAGTGTTAGTTTTTCTTAGCTGACATTTTGAATTTGTCTGGGTTGTATTGTCTGGGGTGGTGTTTTTGTTGATCTTGTGGTGGATGCTTTATTGTTATTTTGTTTTTCCCAGGACTCCAACAGTATATGAAACACAGCAAAGAACTAAATAACTTTTAAACATGGTTTTATAAAACAACTACATTCTTTTTTGCTGCAGTTCATCTGCCTTTATGCTAGAATCAATGTATTTTAAGAGCTGAAGTCTTTTTGAAACAAGGTTTTTCACTGTGGAGTCACTTTCCCTCTTTACAACATGAGGCAACGAGGGTGGAGATGAATACATAGGTCTGCATTTTACTTATGGAGGGTGAAATGGAAAGCAAGGTGGCTGTGGAGCCACCTCGGGTGGGATTATGGCTGATCCATCATTGTATATTCATCAGGATTTCCTGTTCCATAGGTCTCCTTGTGGGTACTCTTGATGTCGTGTTGGACTCCAGTGCCAGAGTGGCCCCGTATCGAATCCTCTACCAGGCACCAGACTCCTTGGTCTATTGGACTATCGCCTGTGGTAAGGACAAATACACTGACATGTGGATTTTTATTCTTCCTTGATACGGTGACACGTAACTAACAGAGCATCCTGCCTGCTGAGCACAGGCATTTCAGGATAAATAAATGGGTCAGGATGAAAACCTGCTCTAGTGGTTACTTTAAGAAGCAACAAAACTTAATGTCCAAACCTTGAGTGCTGGAACGTGTGTATGTGTTATGCATGGTAACTGAATAAAATCAGAAATGGCCATGGAGCAGGGACATAAACATCTCTTATTTCCCAGCCTTCATTTCCCAAAGATGTTCCCAGACAAGCAGTCTGATATTTATCCCTCCTCTTTGCATTTTTTTCTCCATGCCTATGGCTCACTTCTACAGCATTTCTGAGGTACAGCATTCCTGGGTGATGGATGGGGTATCTGTAAAGGGTAGGAGGAGTACCTAGGTTTTAGCCCCCACATTACCTAGACAGGGCACTGGCTTCCCTTGAAATGGAAACAGGGAAGACAGTGCAACCACAGCTCGCACCTGAGTACTGAATGCCTGTGTGGCATTTCCTGGAGAGCGAGCTTAATCTCCTCCAGGATAAATGCCATCCCAATGCCAGGGATACTCACATCCTGAATGTTTATTTCAGACAGTATGCTGTCTTTCTAATTATGATGTACTTAGAAAATCAGCAAGATGGTAGCTATGGTGGAGTTAAATACTGAAGTGTGTGTTCTTACATAGACGCAACAACTCTTAGAAGATTTGGTCTTTAAGGCTCAAACTTTGACAGATCTAATTGTATTACTTTTTTCTGTCATTGTAGTAGTCAGTGAAATCAAAGAAGTTGATATTTTGGTACATTAAATAGGATTTTTGCATACATTGGATCCTGTAAATACTGAATACTTATTTCTGTGGTCAGGTACCTATTGCAAGCAGCCTAAAGCACTCTGCAGCTAGTTTCTGGTTCTTTGTCAACTCTGAAAGTAGCATCTGAAGCTGAATGCGGGTTGAGGTTATTTAGCTTTGATTGGCCAAGCTTGTAAGGTCAGATCCTGTTTGGTAGTGTTGCTTTTCAGTCCTAGCAAGTGGAAGCTTTGGAATGCAGCTCCACTAGGTCTAAAGTTTCAAACGTTGTTTTAGGCAGCAGCCACAAGTCTGTTCATTTGAAAGAAAAATGAGAAACAGGACAAATGAGAAGTGCATAAATGCCTGTCGTCTGGCAGGCAGACTGGTAACTTTCAGCTCCCCCAGTGCTACCTGACACTGAAAGATACTGGTTGATGAAGCTGTGGACTTCTGGCCTAAGAGTGCCCTCTCATCTGTGCCCACTCTCCCAATAATATGCCATTATTCAGCTTACTTTTCCTTTGAGAAATGCTTTCTATTGGGAAGGGAAGAAGAGGAGAAATGCATCAAGAGTGGCCAGTAACGTAATATGTGAAGTAATTAGTAAGCCACTCTGTCCTATAAACTGTAAAGAACAACTGAGACACAAATTTTCTTGGTGTTTGCAGACTCCCTTCTAAAGAAAATTACGTATCACAAAGTTCTCAACAGGATAGGGTTTCTTCAAAGACACTCATACTGTGCACATATTCAGAAATTAATTTTTAGGACTGTGTAAATAGGTCATGTGACTTTTCTTTAAGTGCATTTGCAGGTTTTTTGCATGCTACATATAGATGCTCTAATTTTATACCTACAATTTGTGTCCTCAGATAACTAGGGACACAGAATTGAAAACAGATGAGTTATGGCCCCAGAATTAACGCATGAACCATAAATGTTGAAATTCATGGTGCTGCTAAACTGTGAGGATTTTATTCCTCTTCTGTGACAGATATTGCAGATTTTATGTAAAAATACAATACTCTTTGTTTACATTTAAGCTAGTTTTAACAAACATTCTCTTCAATTATGAACGTAATTAAAATTGCTAAGGTAGTTAATGCGTGCATCTGTGCTTCCATTTTGTGGAGTATTTATTGAATTTTTAGTCTCCTAATATCTGCCTCGTTGATTGGCGTAGGAATTTTTGTTAAATTACAAAACTGCACTAGCTTAGTCTTGTGACCTGAGTGGTATAGTGTGGCTCTTACAGGGAGGTAAGACTTTACAGGGAGCATATTTATGCATCCTTGAAGCTGAGGAGCCCGGTGTTGCCTGAGGCTCTGCGCTGTAGTTATTTTATGAACTTGTAAATAAAGCAATTCCTTCTGAACTAATTAAGGGTTGTTTCCATTGTACAGGTTACTATGGGAATTGGCTGCTTTTAGCTATGCAACTCTTGATTTGTCTTGCATTGCACAGCTGTCCCTCCCTGTTCAATGGGGGTAGACTGCTGGTTATTTGGTTCCTGTAATCTCTTATTTTTACAGAAATTTGCTATATTCTCCTCTGCATTCCATAAAACAATGATCTATATACTCAGTAAGTAGCTCTGCAGGGTGACTGGAAGAAATGTGATGGTTTCCTGCCTCATTCATGCTACATGACATTTGGTCTTGTTCTGTGAAAGACTATACCAAGGGTAAAAAATAATTCAAGAGGCTTTGTTGGCTCTAAAATGACAAGTTATGTTTAGACCCCAGATTTGTTTATAATTCATTCTGGATGTGAGTTTTCTTGCGTATTAACTCTACTGGTCTAAGCTGTATGAGAATGCCAGAAGGTAAATCTGAGGCTTTATAGCTCTGTAAAGGAGGCTCTTTCTCTAGTGCAGTGTTGTGTTGAAGATGTCACAGGTTAGAGTTCCATCTGTTGAACTCTACTGGAAAGATGTTATTGGTAACTTTTGAAGAACAGTTTTAAGCATATTAATTTTGTAGTAGTCTAGAAATCCAAAATGTTTTATGCAAAACTGAACATGTACTGTAGTAGCCTTTCTGTGTCCCTTGTTGGTGTCCCTCCCCAGTGTGCTAGTGCTCAGTTTAGGGGGAAAAATGGTGGTATATATAAAATCTCTTTGGAAGTGAACATCTTCTCCACCTATAAAATCAAGACATTCTTACTATGACTTTGTGTATTTTTCAGGTGTAGAGCCATTGCTGGAGGGTTTTTGTGGTAATAGTAATTATATACAGTTATATAGAAGTTTCTAAATCTATATGTTCACATGGGAAAAAAATAAAATGGATTATTTTAAAGCACGAACCTTGAAATTTTATTACATGCCTTAGAAAAGGTTTTCAGAAAAGCTCATGTGCTTTGGCTAATAAAGCTACAAGTTTTAATTAGAGTGCTCTTGAGTTTACCAGCCATAACTATTTCTTCCCCCCTCTCTGCACAAATTGAGGTTTTGTCAGTTCACTCCCGAAGCTGTTAGTACTGGCAGGAACAATTTTTGACTCCCTGAAGTGTTAGAGGTTCTCTTGCAGTGCATTCTATTAACAGCAGCAGTTCAGGTTGACAAATAAACATTTCAGGTGAGAATCTACTTGGAATAGAAGACCAGACAAAGCAGCCTCATCAGCTGTCTCATGTTAAGCCATCCCTATTCCTTAGCCATCAGCTGAAAAAATAAGAGATTATGCTTCTGAGTGTGTTTTAAAGCATGTTTATATGACTTGTCAATTTTCTTCTGAGTCCTGAACTCAGTCACATTCCCTCTGTACCTTCACCTCTTACCTTAGACAAACCAAACGGTAGCAACCTAATCCTGTCCCTCAGAGATGTTTCCATGTTGCTCATGCTGTTACTTCACCCCACCTGCCAGGCAGTTACCCCTTCTCCTGCTCTCTCCAGGACCATGCATCCTTTCTCTATCCAGCTCTTCTGGTCTAGACCTCCCTTAGCTCTCCAACTTCTGTTTTACACGCTTACTAGTTTCCTCCCTGAAGACTGAGAAAAGTAGCTCATTCTGCCAGGGATGCTGGCCAACACAACACTGTTTTAGCCACAGAGCCCACCATTGCCTGAGTACCCTACTCTATGCACTGTAGCTGTTTTCCCCTTTATTTCCTGCCAGTTTTGAGGGCTCTGTATTCTGAAGTGCAGTGGTTTAACTGTTAAATGTTTTTTTCCCTTCCCTGAGAGTTAAGAGATATTGCTTAATTTACCTAAAAAGCCAATGATGGCAAAACATCTAATATGTTAAGGTAGGCAAAGACTTGCCAGTAGCAGAGTGGAAATAGACCTGTAGTTTAAAACAGCACAGCAACAGTGTTCTTTAATCCTGAGTGAACAAAGCAAAAAGAAAGATCTGGACTGGGGTGATAAATTGATGAGAACTGGCCTGATTGCATGGTCTGTTGTTGGTGAGACTGGGAGAGTAAACAGTAAGACAGTGGAAACAAAAAACAGTGGAAACAAAGAGGTGGGTTGTTACAGATTAATCAGCCAAAGCTGTTTCTTAAGAAGTCATGAGAAATAATTTATGAACCACAAAGAAGAAATAGAGAGCATTAAGAAATAGTTCATCATGATAGCCTGTCTGCACTAATTAGTGGGTTCTCTGATGGCAGTCTAGGTTTTTATATACATAGCTCGTGTATGTCTTTGTTGGCTTTTAAAGCAGTGTAAAAGCCAAGAAGAAATAAATTAGTCTTCAGACCACCTCCTGATTTCCAGAAAGGTCTGGTTTCATCCAGTAGTTTTAAGAAGAAGCAGCAGTGGCAATCATTTGTGGTTCTGAAATATTGGTTATGTATGCAGACTATTCTGCAACATGATTCGTGTATCCATACTGCAGCTTGGGTTATGAAATTCCCCTGGAAGTTGCTCAGAATGTTGCATTCCAATGCTTTTGTTGGAGTTGTGCGAAGCCCATTGTATGCTGCATTAAGAATATTTTTCCCCGTTGTTTGTTGATGAACAAGAAGGAAAATGATTGTTTAGTATGTTTCAGGGTGGTTGCATTGAGTTCTTCTACTAGTGGTGGACACACTCACTTGCAGACATGTGGCAATTTGTGCCTGTAGTGAAGCTGAAGAAGTTTTTAGGAAGAGCTTGGTGTAATTTGACGTCTTTTTAATGGATGCTTCACATGGGCCCTTCGCTGTGTTCTGCAGCATTAGTTAGCAGGTACATCTACTTGCTAGTTCCAACTAAAATCAGACAAATCTGCGATTTGAACAAAAGGTGATGCAATATTGATGCTGTTTCCTACCTGGATTGAGATACTTTAAATCCACATTCAGATACAGGTGTTAGTATGTGAATATGTAATTATTTTGGTTTTGAAAAGACTGTAAAGTCCTGGTGTAGACGTAATTCCCACAACATCCTTTTTTGGGCAAACAGGTTTTTTGGTGAGTGCTTGAGTTTATTCTTCCATCAGGGTGGCCACAGATCCTGAAGAGCACTAACAATATTACTTTGTAAGATGTTGAGAACAAAATGGAAGTTAAATTTATTGCAATCCATCTCAAGTAAAATAGAAGCAAAAATTAACATATATACATTCTAGTTCACACAAGAAGCTTTTTCATCCCTGTTCTGTACTGCTTTACAGACTACATGTAAGCTGATTCCTCCTGAGCTGACTTTTGGTCTTCTAAGCAAACTAGGGTCATCAAAGTTTCGTTTATTCTTTCATCATTAAAAGTAAACCACCTCTGACAACTTGCTTCCCCTGAAAAGACTCAGTTTTCTTAGATGTTTTTCAACATTGTTCTTCTGAGGAAGAGACAGTGAAATAAACTTGTCAGGAAGATGATCCTTTTTAGCTTTTACTCTTGACATTTTATAATTGTTTCATAGTTTATAGATGTATGTGATGGTGAAGTATTGGGAACCAATGGTAGGCTGGTTCCTAACCAGAGGTCCTTTCCAACCGTGACTGTTCTGTGATTCTATAGAATATACAACTGTTGGGTTTTTTCTGTCAGTTCCTAACAGTTGCAGGTAATATCTTGCTAACTCTGTGACATTGAGTGGCTCCATGTAATTATTTTGGTTAGAATTTTAAATGTAGGGGGGGTTTGCTCATGATACGGACATAAGTAGCTTGTTCTTCTAACAGAATAATTTTGAAGATTGGTACCTACGTATGATGAAATTAAATACTATAGGTGAAAAATTTTGGAATTTCCAGGGTTGCAGCATCTGGTGAAGTATTGCACCTCCAGTTAATGGCAAGTTTTATTAGTTTTTTGTTTATGCTTAAGCAGACATTGACACCAGTGAATTATTTATTTTCTGACTTTGGTGGCTTTTGTTTATATGCAGGTTGCTCAAGGAAGGAAATCACTGAACACTGGGAATGGCTTGAACAGAATTTGTTGCAAACTCTTTCAATCTTTGAAAATGAGAATGACATAAATACATTTGTCAGAGGAAAAATACAGGTAGTTAAATGTATTATTATTAATTACAATATTAATTATTATTAAGTGTTGTTATTGATAAATGTGGATGTGGAAGGAAAACTGATGTGAATTCTGAACAAATTTTGCCTGCTAGTCCCCAGGCTGCTTCACCTTTTTGAAGCAAAACCAGATTCTAAGTAGAAATGCATGTAAAAATTAAGGAAACTGGGACTAGGGCACATACCTACACCAGTGTGATATTTTATTTATGTGTATATATCTATATCTATATATAGATATAGATATAGTGTTGGCATTTACACTTCATAAAGGTGTTAGGAGTTGCTGTTCGGTGGTTTGGGTTTTGGTTGATTTTAACAGAATTTCTTTTTGTCCTTAGAGAGGAGATAGTAGCTATACTGGTAAAAAATACTTTATCCACACTAAGAATTATCTTAACTATTTTGGTAAAAGTTTGATTGTAAGTAAAATTGCTGTACTTACTTGGGGTGTGTTCTAAGCATTGGCTTTGTCTCATTCCTCTTTAGCGTTTCATGTAGTAAATCAACTGTCTTAAAAATCCTGTAGTTGTTTGTGTTTTACTAGTGAATCAGGTATGAGGGCTATAAATGATCATTGAAACACCTTATGTGAGAAGACATCTGACTTGTCAAATATAATCCTTTAAGAAAATTGTTACATTTTAGAGTTGGACAAATATTAAACATAAATGATGGTTTGCTGTCTTAGCTCTGATTTCCATGTAAAAATGGAGCAATTTGAAGGGAATAAGTCACTTTCCTTTTTGTAACTTTTCATATATGAGGCAATAGAGAAGATTTATAAAAGAGACAGGGAAAATAAATGAATGGACCAGAACTTCAGTACAGAACAGAAGGAACTGTAGTCAGTGAGGTATCAAAAAGCAGCTTTTCACCAGGCTGCTGCTACTTCAGATTTTATGAAGGTGGTCTGTACCTGAAAGTTTGAATGATGTTTCCATCCTACCAGTTAACTAATAGGAGCTATTTCAGGTTTTGTCTCTTGCTCTTTTCTTTTGCTTAAGGTCTGCTAAGAGAGGTCATAAAAGTAATTTGATATTTTACCTCATGAATAACATACCTTTTTTCCTTTTATTTTTCTGGAAGAAAATGTTCTGGTGAAATCTCATCCCTTGACCCCTCAGGGAGCATATTTACATGGAAGGGGAAAATATTACAAATCGTAGGTGCTTTACAGAGTTGTTAGGAGTAGTTGAGATAGGCTGGTTAATTTAAAACAGGGTGTTGGCAAGTGGTTTATGCTTGGTTGCTTTAGTCATAGGTATAGTAGGGAGGAAGGTCATCAGAAAGACAGCCTTGAATAAAGCAAGTATATAAGCAAGAGAATGAGCAGAGGAGTAAGAGATGAGCAAAACACTTTCCTGACATTGCAGTAACTGTTGTGGCCTCTGGCCCAGACAGCAGTGGGTATCTGATACCCATGGCAAACTAACATGCTGTGTACTTCAATCCCCTGCTTAGGGCATCATTGCTGAGTACAACAAAATCAATGGCATCAAGGAGGATGACGATACAGAAAAATTTAAGGAAGCCATAGTAAAATTTCACAAGCTGTTTGGGATGCCAGAAGAAGAGAAATTGGTGAACTACTACTCCTGCAGCTACTGGAAGGGGAAGGTTCCCCGTCAGGGCTGGGTGTATCTCAGCATTAATCACCTTTGCTTTTATTCTTTCCTCATGGGCAGGGAAGGTACGTTTTACAGCAGAACAGTGATTTGTGCATCTAAGAATTGTTAGGAAATCTTCTGTAGTTTGCTACTACTGTTCACCTGCTGGGCTGCTGGGGGTCACTGCTGAGGAAAAGAGGAGCAGAGAGCTTAACTGTGCACTTGCTCCTTTGTTTGTTTTGTATTTCTCAAAGGAGTTATCTGTAAAACAGTATCTGGGCATTGTTTAGAGGCATGTTACACTTCAGGGACTGTGCCTAAAAGGGAACAGGGATGAGATCACACTGGTTTTGGCTCCTTCTGCTCTTATACAATCCTTCAGTACTCCTCTGGCAGACTTGGCAACCTTAAACACCACATTTACTCTGGTGCAACACCAGAGCAGCAAAAAGAGCTCAGAGGAGATCCAGGATCAAGAACTATGTAGTGTGGATGCAACCAGTCTGCTCTAGAGGGAGTTAATTCTAAGGATGCTGGAGGTGAGCAAGTCTGCAGTACTTGGGTATGGGCAATGAATCAGCCCCAGGTCTTTCTTTTGAGCTTTGTAGACATACCCTGGTGAATGACTGGATAATTTTATTTATTTATTTATTTATTTTTAATGAAAATAAATGTAGATAAGATTAAATGGATATGTCCTTGTTCTCAGGACACTATCCTAACCTGTTGCAGTGTTGGAAGAAAAACCAGGGATCTGTCATTACTGTAATATATGAAACTTGAATGTATAAAAATACTGCAAGCCTATCTGATGTGTCTAGACTATGTTTCTTTGCTTCCATAGGAAAAAAAAGATGTGCAAGAGTCTGAGCTAGTGCTGTAGCAGTGAAAAATTGTTAGCCCACTTAGCTTTGTAATGGTTCTGTATGGTGTTCTGAGCCACACACGTAAATGGAATTTAAACTCTTTTTATTGGCTGTTTGTCGAGTGTTCATTGTTTGTACAAGCTGCATCTATTTGTGCTGGTCTCCCAACTTTTTAAGGTGCAGGAACATTTCAGCTGAATACATACTATAGAAAGAGGAAGATTAAAAAATGCTTTTGAATATGCTAGTTTTTGCACTGAATCTTTTTTTGTTTGCTTCTGTTCAGCAAAGTTAGTTATCCGCTGGGTCGATATCACTCAACTTGAGAAGAATGCGACGCTGCTGTTCCCTGATATGATCAAAGTGAGCACAAGGTCAAGCGAACATTTCTTCTCAGTATTCCTTAATATCACAGAGACATTTAAACTAATGGAACAGCTTGCCAATATAGCTATGCGACAGCTTTTGGACAATGAAGGATTTGAACAAGACAGGTCATTACCCAAACTGAAAAAGAAATCCCCAAAAAAAGTGTCTGCACTGAAACGGTAGGTAGCACGGGTGCATAGTAATTTGTTTCTCCTCAATCCTTTTACTTGCAGCATTTTGTCCAAAAGTTTTCTAATGTTGCTGCCATTTACTGTTACTCCACAATGATTGATTCCAACAGTGGCAAAATGTGAGTGATTTTTAAAACTATAATTCCTCACTTTCCTGTTGAATAGGAAAGGGAAAACATTTGAATATGAACATGTTGCAAAAATAGAAGAAACATTTGAGCCTAATTCTTGTTTGTTCAGAAGCTCTTCAGTGTATCTCTTGACACTGGCTGCATTAGGTATCCAAGGTGTTTTTATGTTACCAAGGGAAGGTAATAAAGCAATTTAAGTGTTACTAAGAAATGTAGCTAACATTTGTACTGCATTCTGTAACTGAAATTGAAAAATTGCTCTAGATTATTAATTCTATCTAGAACTTACATTAAGTAACAGAAAGACAATGATGTAAAATCCTAAGGGATTAAAAATTATCTGAAAGATATTTCTGCTTCTTTTGTAGACTTCATACAGCAATTTTATAGTTTCTTGTGGATTTTTTCATTATTTTATATATTGATCATGTTAGTGAACCATAAAGAATTGTAAATAGTGCTTGTTTTATTTCTCATTGTGTAGTGACATCTGCCACGCATTATATAGCTTCGACTTTTTTCTCTAGCTATTCACTGTTTTGCACTGACTGCATTATCATGACTAAGCCTTGAAATTGTTAACAAGCTCTAGCCCTAAGGATTCCATCATGTTAGTAAATAAGCCTCAAAGAAGCATTTTGGTGTAGTATTACATGGGGTATGTGTTGGTTAATAATAAATAGAGTCACTGTATATATTCTCAGAAAGTAGGGGTGAAAAGATCACCCAGACAGTCCACTCTGAGAAGTCAAGATCAATGTACCTACATCATTCATGACAAAATATTTTTTAATGTAGTTTTTAGAATCTTTCAGTAGCAGAGACTCTACATTCTCTACATGCAGACTGTTTCCACTGTTTTGCTGTACACTCAGTGCCCAACTGAGTTGTATGTTGCAGATAACTTGTACCTAAAAGTATATCTAAAAGTATATCTAAAAATGTATTATATATTTCTTAAAACAAGAAAAGCTTTCTGTGGTGTTTTTTGGTTTTTTTTAGAGATCTTGATGCCAGAGCAAAGAGTGAGCGATACCGTGCACTGTTCCGACTTCCCAAGGATGAGAAACTAGATGGACACACAGACTGTACTCTCTGGACTCCATTCAATAAAATGCATATTTTGGGTCAGATGTTTGTTTCTACAAACTACATTTGCTTTACTAGTAAAGAAGAGAACTTGTGCAGCCTTATTATTCCTCTTCGAGAGGTAAATATTTGTATTTGTAAATTTGAAGGGCAGACAAAGAAGCAGTATCTTACTAGAAATTGCATCCAGCTGATCATTATCCTTAATAATTAAAGGAAGCTTTCTATTAAATTAAAGCTTTGGGTCATACCCTAGCCTGATTCCAGTATTCTTTGATATCCTGGAGATGTTTTGGAAGACAAACATTGACAGATAAGAAAGCATTGATTCAGAAACAATGATCAGAAAAGATGACTTTCAGTGGCCACCTGCACTGCTCACTGCACCCAGTAGGTTCAGTCTCCAAGATGAGCCCTGCAGATACGTGTGTCTCTGCTTGAAATGAGTGGGTATCAGCTTTCATTATAGCAGAGCATGCTATAATGTCTGTCTTGTACCTCTAGAGCTTGCCTGTGTTTTGTGCTGTTCATGCTCAGACAGTTTTTAAGTGAAACAGAAGAATTACATGGGAACACTTTTTAGCTACTTCCAGTACATTAGTGAAGCTCATTTAGGCTAATGAGGAACTTAGAGATTCGTAGATAACAGAAAAATAAAAGGAAGGATAATAAAAGGAAGTTGGAAGGACAGAGAAGTGATTTAGCACCTGAACTGTGCATTACAGTGTTTAAGTAAATCTTCAAAGAAAATGTTTTGTGAAAATTTGTTATTCTATCCTTTTAGCTACAGAGATATACATGCTGATTTTAATGTCTTACCACTAATGTCTTACCATTGATCTGTATTTCAAAAGGTTTAAAAAAGGAGCAAAAGAAAAGGTCCTAGTTAACCAAAATGTGCCCTCTTCCATTCTCAAGGCAATAAAACAGTTTTCATTACCTAAGAAATTGTTTAAATCATAAAGGCAGTTGGTTAAAAGTGATTTCTGACAGTAGTGATTGGTTCAATGTCTGAACTGCACAAACATGATTAATTGCTTTATTTGATTTTAAGACTAATAATTGGTAACATTTAGAAGCCACAGCTGTTACATAATTCCTCCACACTATGACTTATCCCTGAGATTTCTTTGTGTTAAAATGCTTTACCAAAAGCTTGGTTAACTACTATCCTGGACTTGAAAGATTACGGCACGAGTACTGTTTACAGGTTGGGGTTCAGTTAGATTAGTGACTGTTTTGCTAACGATTGAAGGCCAAACAGAAACCTTCACCTCACAGGGTTAGGTGTTTGCCTTTGTGAGGAAAGACATGGAGTCAGTTTCCCATTGTTGGAGGTTTCTGTGTGCTGTGAAAATGCAGTTCAAATAACAGTCGTTATTACAGTGTGCAGCTACAATATAGTATAACAGAAGTGTTATCTCAAAAACGGCTTATTCACACATATTTGCTATAAAAAGTGAGCAAAACTCTCTACTGATTCAGCCTGTGCTGCTTGTTGAGGAGCAGGAGAGGGATTCAGAGATCCTACAAAAAAGCCCGTAGATATTCATCCCACAGAAGAAATTTTCCTTTACTGATTCTTTTCAAATAAAGGCTGTGGAAAGTAGACTAAGCAGTGCAAAGGAGTTTTGCTGGAGAATGTACTGAAAGTAGTTGGTTGAGGGATGACAGTCTTCATCTTCTGGACTTGTCAGTCTGTGTATCAAATCCTGTTTTCTTGCAGAGAGATGTCTGTAGTGATTCAATGTAAGGGGGAAAGGAGCATGGATTTATTCTATTAGAGCAGTTTCTTAGGCCACCCAACTTGATTAATTAAAGATCTTAAGCTGTAGTTACTGTTTCTCCATAGGTGACAATAGTGGAGAAGGCAGACAGCTCCAGTGTGTTGCCCAGCCCATTATCAATCAGCACAAAAAACAGAATGACATTCCTCTTTGCCAACTTGAAAGACAGAGACTTTCTTGTACAGAGGATCTCAGACTTTCTGCAACAGACCACTTCAAAAATATACTTGGAAAAGAATATTTCTGGAAGCTATATTAGCTCAGATGATGAGGTATGTGGAGGAACATGAATTATTTACTAGAAGGAGATTTTAACTGCTGTGGTCAGGAAAAACCTCTAAATTTTGTAAAGCTAAATCTCTGTAGACAGAAATGTTACCTCTTTTATGCTGATGCCTTTAGCTTCCTTAAGCTGAACAGTTAAAGTCTTACAATTAGGATATCTAAGAGAAAAAACACCATTGCTTTGGAAAAGCTGCTCTAACTCCTGCTGCTGTGTTCTGAAATTAGTGGATCTTGTTGGAAGTTGTCCTAGTGAACTACCTGGTTAATTGAATTATACTGTTTAATATCTATTGACTTGTCCAAGTCAAAATGTAATTGTGGAATTTTAATACTTTGAATAAATTGTGAGTTGATAAGAAACTCTATTCAAGACCTTAGCTGCTAAATCTCATCCTTTGATTCTTCAGAAAACGATGTTGGAGCTGAGCAAGTTTTTATGTGCACTGCTAGCAAACTTCAGAACATAGGAACTAACAAAAGAAAAACAAACCACCCATGACCCTGAACTGGACATCAAATGGCCCTATTCTGAGCCACCTCCCCCTTTACCCTTGCAAAGTAAATGGTTCTTAAACGACATTATTAAACTTTTCTCAAGCACTTTGAATATCAAGGCTTCTGCTAAATTCCTAGAGTTTAGGTACGAAATTCAGGTGCTTCATATCGTAACCTCACCAGATCTGTTAAACACAAATTAATAATTACAAGCAGTAGTATTACATTTAATAATATGACTATATACATAGACATGCATGACTGCTTATTTCAATTTCAGGTGTTTGGTGTGAGCTGCTACATGAGATCTTACTGTGATAAATTTTCAAAGCTGTTTGAGAAGCTAGAAAATTCTTTTTCTTCAAAAATATTTTCTTCAAAATATTTTTCTTCCAAATCACAGTCTTTTAAATTTTCTGTAGAATGTTTGTTGTTTATTTTTTTAAAGTGAGGTTAAAAAAAGAATATATTCTGTGTATGTCTTTATAAATATATATACACAGATATAAAGGTGCACACACACACACAGTTATATATTATGTATAAATCTTCCATCCTGGGCAGTCAAGGAGCCTGTGGAGTCAGCAGTCGCATGATGTTGACAGGAGACCAAGGGAGCTGGTTTAATTGTCTGGACCTGCTTAAAGTTAACACTATCTAAGCAATTCTAGTTCTATGATCTCATTATTTGGGGCAGGGGGGAGGTTGTATGTAGAAACAGATAACAATTTCACTCTTTTATGCTGGTTTAATTTCTACTGTCATCCTGTCAATGTACTTGGGTGGTTTCGTTAGTTTTTGTCACCTATTAACATATGTCGATTTTGAAGTAAAAAGTCCAGACTGTCGGCTCAGCCCCATGTCTGTACTGTTTGTGACTGCTTTCCACAGGTGTTTACAAGATCCAGTAGTTTAATTTCTGCCAGCCCTCATAAAAGCGTCAGCTCTGAGTCAGAGGGAGAGCGACAGTTCAATCTCAATGACAATGGCATTCCAACAGCAACTCAAGCTTTAATGACAATGTATCGGCGGAGGTCACCTGAGGAGTTCAACCCCAAGCTGGTAAAATGCACCTAGAAGGGCTGTATCTGACTAAAAAAGTTGTTAAATTATGTTTTGTTTCAAATGCACGTTTCTGACCCAGAAGAGTTTTGTTCTGCCACAGACAGTTGAGAGGCAGTATTTTTCATAGAAATAAAGCATTGAATGTACTGTCATTCTACTAGTACAAACAACTTTACTACATGAAAAAGCAAAGTTGGATGTAAATAAAGGAGAGGTTATATACTTTTAAGTACAACTGCTTTAACAATATCCTTTTCACAGCAAAATCTACTGGGATGGAAGCTAAGAAACGGGAGGAAACCAGCCCAGTGAGAAGAGAATTGGACTGTAGCCAAGTTATTTCTTACTCGCTTGGAAAGTGAGGACATGGCAGGCCTTTTAGCATTTCAGTGGGGGAGAGTGTTAGACATTGAAGCTGCATCTTTATGCCTGCCTTTCTTTGCATTTAGGCTAAAGAGTTTTTGAAGGAACAGGCCTGGAAGATTCACTTTGCTGAATATGGCCAAGGAGTCTGCATGTATCGCACAGAGAAAACCAGAGACCTTGTGCTGAAAGGCATTCCAGAAAGCATGAGAGGGGAACTTTGGCTCCTGTTCTCAGGTAGGTATTCCATCTGAATATGACAGTGGGATATAAGCAAAAGCATGAGGGAAGAAAGGATTTCAAAGATGTTTAAAGGTGCAGGTAATAAGCATCTAAAAATATTTGGAGCAAGTAGAGCTGTGACTGTTAGCAGGCGCCAGACTGGTTTAGACAAGAGTTCTGTTTAGACGAGTAAATACCCTTTCTCAAACAGGCTCAGATAATTAGGAAAAAATCTAGAAAAGCAGACTGAATTCTTTGTTACCAGAAGCCAGCAGTCTAGGGGTTTCTAGATGTTCAACAACCACCAGCAGACCTAATTCCCATTTGTTTAAACATTTCTGAATCCAGTTAAGCTTTTGGCCTTCACAGCAAATTGTTGCAAGGAATTCCAAATTATAAGCATGTTGCATGGAACAACTATTTTTTTTTTAAAAAGTAATAAAAAAAAGTCATTTTATAATTTTATTACATGCCCCTAGTATGTGAAAATGGTGAGAGAATATTCCTGTCCATCTTCTGTGCCAGTAAGTATTCTCTAGACCTGTGTCCTCTTAGGCTGTTTTCCAGAGTTAAAGAATTTTATTGATTTTATTACTAGTTATATGGATATCAGTCCATACCTCAGACTTTCTTCATAACCTTTCACTTACTGTATGCCTTCTCTAGCTCTGTCCCTCCTGGAGATAGTTACTACAGCTACAACCACCATATAGGATATGAGCTTACCAGGGACTTTATATAGTGACCTAAAGATGCTTACTGGTTTGGTTTTTATTTCTTTCCTAATAATGCTTGATCTTGTACATCTTCTCTTTGCTACTGGGCATTAAACAGATGTTTTTAGAAAATATGTACAGGAACGCACAGATCTGTCCTGTGTCTGATTAGTAGCTAGTTTGGACCAATCTTCATGGTGTATGTGTAATTAGAATTTCTTATGTGCATTACTTTGCTGCTGAGATTTTAATTTCCAGAGAAGTTATAAAGTCAGAAGGGAAATCTCACAGCAACTCTGCAAGCATGCCAGAGTATCCCCGGGACAGGCTAAGTGCCCTGCCCAAGATGTCAGTGTTATTTTCTGAAGCAGGAATAGAGCTCAGGAGTTTCTGTTTCTTGCTTTTGGCTGACAGACTGTATTTCCTGCAGCCAAGCATTAATCTGCTCCCTCCCCCAGGCAAGAAGCTTTCTCAGAGGCATGTTTTGAATAATGTAGGATAATCAAACCTGTAGCCAGCTGCACAGAGAGCTCATGATACTATGCAGTGACACAGCTGGTTTGTTCTTCATGCCTCTCTTTTCTTTCTGGCTGAGAGAGAGGCTTTATCTTTTTCCTTCTTCCTTGTTGTTTGGTGGGGTGGTTTGGGTTTGGGTTTTGTTTTTTTTGTCAGTCTCATTATAAAATGCATCTAGTCAAAAAGGGGTGATACCTCAAGCACCTAAGGAAATCTTTTTAATTTTTTTTAATCACCTTTACAAAAATAGTTTTTAATTTTTGCTTTCCAAGTGCTTGTTGGTGACATTCAAGATGAAAGAGGAGCAGAAGATCATCATGTTGGAATACAGTAACTGGTAACCCTTGCTTTTTTCTTCTGGTTTTAATACTGTTCTCACACTCCCAGGAGCCATTAATGAAATGGCCACTCACCCTGGCTATTATGAGGACCTGGTGGAGAAGTCGATGGGGAAGTACAATCTTGCTACAGAAGAGATAGAGAGGGATCTGCACCGCTCCCTTCCAGAACACCCTGCCTTCCAGAATGAGATGGGGATTGCTGCTCTGAGAAGAGTCTTGACAGCTTATGCTTTTAGAAATCCAAACATAGGTTATTGTCAGGTAATTGAAATATCACAGCACTTCTTCAGTTTCTGAGGTTCCAGTTCTTTCGTTATGCTCCCATTTCTTCAGTCACATACATGAGTATTTGACTGTGTCAAGTCCACTGACAGATGTATAATGCTGTGAGGTAAAGCCTCAATGCTGCAGGTTTACAGTAGTGCTGGGGCCAGAGGGATTTGACACAAGGACCTACTCTAACAGAAGTGTTAGCAGCACATGCTGAGAGATATGCATCATTTTCTGTAAGCTTATTTTCTGCCCATAAATCTAGAAACTGGACAGAGGATAACAACAGGGTGTACTGAAGTGCATCTGCAGAAAATAACAAATGGCCCCTAAGGAAAGTTCTTTTCTTTTAAGGAGGAAAAAACCTGAACAAACCAAGTGTTCGGCCTTAACTTCTTACCTACTTTTTCGATCTATTAGTTGTAGTAGCCCTCCAGAACCTCCCTTACTTTTTTTAAATTATACCATTGAAAACTAAACTAGGGAAAAAACCCTAAACAAGGCAACATGGAAAATATCTTATCACTGTACATCACAACCATGCATTGGTAGAGTTAATGCTGACCAGTGCATGGTTTTGGAGTTCTTATGCCTGTGATTCAGATCACTTTAGTTTCTGTCCCAAATAGTTTTTTCTTGCTATGTAACTTTCATTTATCACTTGAGCCCTTTTTTTGCCTTCCTACCTGTTCTTGCAGAAAGGAAACTTGAATTAATGAGTTTTAAGATGCCTGATTAATGTTTGACTGGTAAGGCCCCTAAATACAACATGAGTAAGTGAAAATACTAGCAATTCTAACAGGTATTAAATAATTTATGAAGGTAACTAATATAAAACTAAGTCGTAGCTACAAGAACTTTTTGTGAAAGTTGTAACAGAGCAACAGTAGAAAGACACTGAATCTGTTTCTGAAAGCTGTCACAGTAATTGTTAATGGCCTTGAGTGTTGGTCTGTGGCATTCAGAATCCTGATTCACAGTTACAGTGAGAATTCAGGCACTGAAGTCTTTCATACGTAGTAGACAAGATAAAAAGGAATAATAGAGACTTTTGTCTATGAATTGTAATGTTTTTCTGAGTTTCAGTTGAAATCTTCAAACAGGTAATGATCAAGCTGGAGTCTTAAAATGTTACAGGACCTGAAATGAGCAGCCAATTCCTTAGGAGGCAAACTGTGAGGAAAATGGTACAGAAATACTTCAGACTAACAGAGATGTGGTCAAAGATTGTAAGCAAACAGTTCAGAGGTCATTGTATAATGCTGTGAACTGTCATATACACATGGATAGCAAGCAGCAGCAAGAGACTTTTGTTCCACTATGCTCTGGTTGTTTGTGACTGACACTATTACAGGCATTTGCCTGAGCCCATAGGTTGTGTCATGACCTGTCTGCAGGAGCAGGAAGCGTGGGGAGTGCAGACTGCATCTGTGAGCAGTCGTACAGCAGCAGCCCTCAGTAGTGCATGTGGGAGGCACTTTGTCTGCATCAGACCTTGATTCCCCAAGAGCACCTGTTGGCAGGATATCAGTAGCAGTGTAGCTGGATGCTTGCAAACCTGAGTTGAAAGCTTGATATTGAAAGGAAATCTTGATTTATTTTTCTCTTGGGAGAAAAAATAAAAGAAACAAAGCCAACTAATGATTTTTTTCTGTGGTTTATTTGAGACTTTCTTAAGCCTTCTTTGAGCACTGGGAAAACACTGCTATTTTTTACAGGAACAGTTTGGGTTCTGCATAGGAAGATTAAGCTAATTTCCTAACCATGAGTAGATATTCACTTATTTGCCCAGTTACTGTGCTAGATATTGAGTAAATGGATCTAGCAATTTATATTTCTCCTTCTTTCAGGCTATGAACATTGTCACTTCAGTACTCCTCCTTTATGCAAAAGAGGAGGAAGCTTTCTGGTTGCTGGTGGCTCTGTGTGAACGTATGCTACCTGACTACTACAACACAAGAGTTGTTGGTATGTTATGGGGAAATTTTCTAAAATGACAGTGCAAAAATTAACCAAAATAATTGGTATTATTTGTATTGAAATAAGCATATATGTAGATGTATATGTGGCATAGATACAACTGTGAGTGATAGTGGCATGATAGCTTGTTCAGAAGCACAGAAACATTTCCCTAAACAGATACTGTGACAGTTAATAGTGTTTTCACTTACTTAGGATTAGATGGCAATTTTAAAGTGGGCTTAAAGTAAAAAAGAAATGGGAGGCTAAAATTTAAATTTTAGAAGATCCAGTTATCTAATTAAGGTAAGGTGGAAACGGGAGCTTTGGTAATTTGCAGTAGAAGTCTCTATGCCTGCTTACCTCTGATTTGAACTGACACAAGTATCTGAAAGCTATTGTTATTAGATGACAGTTTCCTTGTGTGTGTGGAAGTGAGTACCTCCTCAGTTTATCATGGAAACTATCGTTACTCTAGCTCACAAATGTTTGAGTTACTGATTCAACCTTAGAAATCATTCTTCCTGGCCTGCTGTGTTATGGCATAGATATATGTGACACAGGGTTCTTCTGGAATAAATCCAAACTCTCACAGTCACCCTGGCCTCTTCCAACAGTAGGTGCTGAGAAGTCTTACTCCATTTGGTAATGGTAAGTGCTAAACCATCATATAACTTCTGTAGGTGCTAGATCAGTATGACCCTTTGCTAGATCTTATCTAGTGTGTAATTAAAAAAAGCTTATTACTGTTCAATTGGTATGTACAGTTAATAGTGGAACAGACTCTGTTACTTATCTGAAAGTGAGAAAAGGGGTCTAAGCATCATGTAGAATATTCTTAGGGTTTGTATTTACATATTCAATATATGTGTACATATTTTTTTTCTCACCTAAGTGGTGATACACTCAGTTGCTCCTGAATTAATGGACATTCAACCTTATTTATTTTCAACAGGAGCACTGGTGGATCAGGGTGTCTTTGAAGAGTTGGCTCGTGACTATGTTCCACAGCTTTATGACTGCATGCAGGACTTGGGTGTAATATCCACCATTTCCCTGTCCTGGTTCCTCACTCTTTTCCTCAGTGTAATGCCATTTGAGAGTGCAGTGGTGGTTGTGGATTGTTTCTTCTGTGAAGGAATAAAGGTGATATTTCAATTAGCGCTCGCTGTCCTCGATGCTAATGTAGACAAGCTGCTTAACTGTAAAGATGATGGAGAAGCCATGACAGTCTTGGGAAGGTATTTGGTATTTGAAAATAGTCTCTTAATTTTATTTTTTCTTTTTGCTTACTTGTCTGATTTGTGTTTTTTTTTATGTTGGAGCACTCAATTTAAACCAGTACAATACATGTATATGTTTTATACACTCATAGTTCACTTTCACCCCTATGAGGTACTCTTTATATTATTGTAAGATAATGTTAAGTGACCAACAAGATACAAATTCTTCTTACAAGAGATTCATATAAACTTCCCAAACCTGGTTACAGGAACATATTTTGGTTTGTTATTTTAGTTTATTACATATTTTTTGTTACTTCATCTTTTGCCTGCTACCTTTTAAATGTTTCTAAGAAAAAGCCTTGATGTCAAGGGAAATTGTATTGGGAATGGACTAAACAGAGCTCAGAAGAATTAGGTAGGCTCATGAATGAATAGATTTCAGTGAAACAGGAGGCTGATAAGCAGTCTGGAAAGAGTAATTTAATCCAAACTAACACTGCTGAGAGTAATTTCTGATTTCCTTGCATTTGTTAGTAGTGTTTAGTTTTCAAGATGCTGCTGAAGCTTTGGAATTTTTTTACTAAAACCTTACTGTTTTGGTTTTTTTTTTCTAATCTTAAATATTATTGTGGCTGTGTTTTCTCTGAAGCAAGCATCAGTGCTTGTTGAGGATTTAAGTGTTCTGCAGCTGCAGGATAGAAGACAGATGATCTGCATCAGTGGGAGGAACAAGCCCTAAAGCCCCTTGCGGCAAGGTTGGGCTGTAGGATAGGGGGGGATAAGGTTAATTAATTACCAGGGTTATTTTAGCTCTCTTTGAGGAAAAGTAGTGTTAGGATTTGCCAAATTACTTGCATCAGAAATAATTTCATTCATTAGTAGAGAGCGGTTAGATAATTTTTATGTTTAATAATCTATATGTAACACTTCCTCTGTTAACCTTCAGAAGAGAGGGGGAGTCTTGGGTTTCTCATCTCTTTTTTTTTCCCCATCAGATACCTGGACAGCGTAACTAATAAGGACAGCACTCTTCCACCCATTCCTCATCTTCACTCACTGCTCAGTGATGATGTAGAGCCTTATCCTGAGGTGGATATCTTCAGACTGATCAGGTCTTCCTATGAGGTAGGATAGCATTTCTTAACAGGCACTTTCCAGCCCACACTAGTTCTGCTTTACAGAGGAATTTTATACTCTGTAGTTTGGCTCTGTTTGGAACTGGAAGAACTCTGAAATGGGGCAGGAGAGAGGGGTTAGTCTTTCTTTTAATCAAAACTTGTAATTGGAGCTGTTTTGTAGAGAAGCCTGCAGCATCAAAGGAAAGCAGTCCATAACCAAAAAGGGATTTACAAACAAAAGGCTGAACTTGTAATTCAAAAAAGGTTCATTCTCTTTTAAGCTTTTTCATGCTTTTCCATACTGAAATATTAGTGAAATCTGTATGATCTCTGAAGACCTTTATAGTATCATTGGAACTTTGTTTCTCTGACTTTTTTTTCGGCAAATGCTGATTATGGCCATGGGCCACTAGCTTCTGTGTTATCACCAAAGGTAAAAGAATTTCAAGTGAAAGGAGCAGGTAATAACTAATATATGTAAAGCACAGGACAAACCCTGCAAAAACCCTAAAATTTGCAAGCCAGTTTCATTGTCCTTAAATTTTAAAAATAAGCCATCAATTAAAATACCCCTGCTGATACATGATACATGATAAAGGTGCACATCTTTACAGATAAACACAGCTTTAGCATTTATTTAATCAAGTTTATTAATTTGAAAATGTATCACTTGTTTTACAAGTGGCAGACTTGATATCTAGGATTATTGTTCTTGCTGGTCATCTGTGTGTTTCTAAGTATGTTACAACTGTTTCCTTGATGGCAAAAAACTTCTAGTTATAGTTCACAAAAATAAATCTTAGGGATTAGGCATTCATCTTTGTATGAAATAATGGAGTATTATTCCTAATAGGTTTTCCCCTTGGATGCTTCTGTAGTATGTACAGGAGTTCCCTGAGACTGTTATGTGCATTGTGGACAAAACTTCTGAAAATAAGAATCATGCACTTCAGAGAATCTTCTTCCTAATGGAAGTTGCATCTTGATGCTTGGTTTCAGATCCTCATGAATATGAGAACTGCTAAAGTAATTCTGTCTCAGCCATTAGAGAACAAGTTAGTCTAAATTATCCACTCTCTCTCTAGAAATTAAAGGCATATTCCTGGACAAGCTGAGATAAAACCCTGCAGAAGGAGTTATGAAACAATCTAGAGATAGAGATTTGCCAACCAAGAAATTTCTAACCACTGATTATGGTTGAAAATACGAGGAATTGTAACTTAATATGAGATCTTTCAAATGAAATGAAAATAAGTTATAGGGAGAAATAAAATCCAGTCATGTATTCTCAAAGTCGTCACAACTTTGTCATGTGTTAGAAAAATGGCCTAATAGCAATTTTTAACATACACTGTCTGTGGCTTATCACATAATTAAATTAATTTCTCAAATACATTAAAGGCAAGCTAAGTATTCAAAATATTAATACACAGACGATCCTGTACTTCTTTTTATCTTTTAAGAAATTTGGAAGTATCCGAGCAGATTTAATTGAACAGATGAGGTTCAAACAAAGGCTGAAAGTCATTCAAACCCTTGAAGATACTACAAAACGCAACGTGGTAAGTACTGAAATAATGTCCTTTGCAAAGACTAAGGTCAGTTTCTGAAATTTAAGTTAGGTTTTCTCTGAGACATGAATTTCAGATCTGTAACTGTTCACTTTATGTTTCAAAAGGTGCGAACTATTGTGACAGAGACTTCTTTTACTATCGATGAACTGGAGGAACTGTATGCTCTTTTCAAGGTAAAGTTAAGTGAAGATCACATGCCTGCAGGAAATGCAAACATTTATTTATTTATGTGGTGCTGTGTCTTTTTTAAACACCAGGTTGAGTCTGTGAGTTACTTACTATCAGGTATGTTAATATAAACTTGAATTAGCTGCACTATTATTGAATATACAAAAAACCCTGCCAGCTTTTAAAAGCTCAGGAAGTAAGTAATTCACTAAATATTTGTCCATGGAAAAAGTGATTTACTGATGAAAACTATTCTAATGAAAAAGTTAATAGGTAGAGCTCTTGGATCAATCTTCAGAGACTTGGGTATGTCTCTCTCTGCCTGACCCAAAATTTGGAATTTAGCACAGAAAATACCTTTATTATCTCAAACAGTTAATACTTCTATATCACAATAGCTAATTTTTGCTGTTGCTAATTCTTTAATGTATACTGCATTATATAGAAATTCAGTGTCACAAAGTGATGTGTCTTTGTAAGTTGATTGTATGGCAACACCATCAGATATACAAATATAAAGGTGAGCAGTTAAAATGCCTCAGCTTTACCTTCATGCACAGTGGTTTAAAAGACAATACTTCCTTCCTCTATTTTACTATAACCAGAAATTTTTGTTTGTATACCATGAAGAATTTCTTTGCTTTAATTTTCCAAACTGTCATGTCGATTTTTAAATTGTCCAAATCCTGTAATACCTTCTTTCAAACTTCTGTGGAATCAGTGAGACCAAGTCAGACAGTCGTCCCAGGTTGATCACTGGGCAGTGCTATGGCTTCAGAAGCTCTAAGCTTCTGAAGCTCCAGAACTTTCACTGACTTCAGTAAGACTGAAAGAGTAGGACTTCAGAGGGTGTTTTTGAGACTACGCAGTGCAGCGAAAACTATTTCCAATAAAGATCTCTTTTTGTATGCTCTGAAATTAAAGATTTAATGGGAGTCCCCTTTCTGGGATCAGGTTAAAGGGGGTGACTAAGCAGAACAAGCCTGTGTGTATATGCAAGTCATAGCTGCTTACTGCTTTGTTCAAAACAGGTATTTCATGTTTTGACTGCCTGAGAGGCAGAAAAAGTTTTGCTTTATATTCTTTTTTTGTAAAGGGATGTCTTTTTGTGCTGGTTAGAGGAGAAACCAGTTGCAGAAGTGCAAGGACTAGACAGAAGGAAATCCCTCTGCTAGCCTTGTGGTGTTTTAAGAATGTGTGTTTTATGAGTTGTCTGGATCCTTTTCTAATCATTGATAGCCATGAGGTATTTACAGAGGTGATGAAAATCTCACAGCATTTGCCTTCTGTTCAGGCAGAACATCTGACTAGCTGCTACTGGGGAGGAAACAGCAATGCTCCTGACCGGCATGATCCCAGCCTGCCTTACCTGGAGCAGTACCGGATTGACTTTGAGCAGTTCAAGGGGATGTTTGCTCTCCTCTTTCCTTGGGCATGTGGAACTCATTCAGATGTCTTAGCTGCACGCTTATTCAGGCTTCTTGATGAAAATGGAGACCTGCTCATCAACTTCCGTGAATTCGTCTCAGGGCTGAGTAAGGAGAATTCACAGCACTCTCAGAATAATCTGACCAAAACAGTTTGTTTCTGAAGGGGATATAGTCCTTCAAAAACACAGACATTATGTTAGCTATCAGATAATGAGTTTGACATATACCTATTTGCATAAGTCAGCTTTGTTTTAAGAGCTTTTCACTCTACCGTTCAGTTCATGTTATCATGCCTGTGTCTGTGGTTCCCACTGGGGTTTAAGCTGGTCTCAGTAGGTGCAACTAAACTAGCCAGTGGTGGATCACACGAACTACACGTCCAGTAGGGTCTGAGGGTTTCCCTGACCACTAGCTCTCAACACAAAAATTACCTGCAACTTGTGTGTTTACTTGGTGTGATTAGTTCTAATCAAAGTGTTTCTTTTGGGAAAGTCTCTTCTATGCTCTTCTGTAGTGTTCCTGTCTCAGTGACACTGTGTTTTGTTATCTGCTTCTCAAACTTTCCCTGAAAGTTGGGAATTTATACTATTTGTCAATGCTACCAGCTCTGGGAAGGGAAGAGAGGCAGCGTTTGCTCCTTTGGTTGTTCAAGAAGAGTGCTTTGGAGAACTTGATGTGCACATGTAAGGAGCAGGGGAATGGTAGAGTGAGCATGATGGTTTTCTTTTCGCCTAAGTTAAAGTGCTTCTCTTTAAAAGTCTGTGGACACCCCATATACATGTGTCCCTGTGTGAGGGGAAGGTATCACACCTTGCCGTACATGCAGTGAGAGGTACTACCTATATTACTTCTGAAATCAATAACCAAAACTGCAGACTAAGGGAGAGCAGGATCTAAGTCACCTGAAAAGGAGAGAGTGGAGGTGCAGGTCAGATAGACTGAACGTTGTTAATGGAAATTATAGTCCATGCGAGTCTTGAGGAAGTAAGATTTCAAGACGTGAAAGTCAGTATCAAAACAAAGGGAATGTGCAAGCCAGGATTAACATGAAGAAGCAAAGATGAGGCAAGAGCCGACCACCTTTTTATTGAATGTAGCAGGAATTATTCCCTCTAAGCGACCAGCATCTTGCCACCTATCATGTTATTTCGTGACAACCTCACATTTCCTCTAGCTTTATATATATCCTTTTTGAGAGAGAAAAGGTTTACCAATCTGGCTTTCAGTGACTTTGTGTAACAGTATTTTTAAGGATTAGGACTCCAAATGGAGCCCTACGTTAAAGCCTCTGTTCAACAATGGTAACACCTTTCTTTTGCAGGTGCAAAATAGCTATGTGACAGTGAAACTGATTGCACACCTTCCCTTCATACCACCCAAAAAAAGCAGTGCTTCCTGTGATGCAGTTCTGAAATGTATTTGAGGGACTGCTTGCCTGGTAACACTTAATGCCTTCTGAGACATGACCCGCAGGTTAACTACTCCTGCTGCTTTCAGGATGCAGTTAAGCATGTTACAGCATTTTTTAGAACCAATAGCGAGTAATAAGAACAAGGAACAGTGTTGAGCACTGTGAACAGAAATGAATGCACAAACGTGGCTGTAAGCCATCATCAGTGAACAAAAATCTTCAGTCAAAACTGCTCATTCTGCAAAACTACATTTTTTCAGAAACCAAGCCAAATGTGGCATAGCTTGAAAGCTTTTTTAAAAAAACAAAACATCTCAGCACTCCTACCCCGTTTTAGTTTAAGAAGCACATGAACAGTAGCAAAGACAACATGGTCAAAAAAAAACAACACAGGATATTTTTGAGCATGTTTCACCATGCCCCAGGACTTTTAAAAATTGCACAAACATCAGCTGCTCACCAACCCAATGTGCCTTAGCTAGGAGTATATCCTAACTGAGGAATATTTTCTGTTGGAACAAGACGCATCTGCTCAACAGGGGACTATGTTGCCTTTTCCTTGTGGCTGTGCCAAAAAGCATTGCCAGAGGATGGGCATTCTGGAGGTGACCTGTGGGCACTCTCCTCTCTCTTACTGTGTCCAAACAGCAGTATTGAACTCTGGCCCTGGTTACTCAAGTCTGTCTTTCCTATGGGAAGCTTCCTATTCAAGTACTTTCTAGGCATGGCCCATCTCAGAGGCCATGACAGCTGAAGCAGCCATGGCACCTGAAGCATTTCTGTTTCAATGGCCTTACTGCATGTAGACGTGAGGATTTGTTACCTCCAAGCCTTTATTTTGTGCTTACGAGCTCCATGAAGAGGAGGTAAAAGGGGATGCTATGTGTCCCACCATGGACTCATGGCCCTTTCTTTTTTGTCAGCATGAAATCATTTGGATATGAGAGCACTCGAATTGCAACTGGGAATCTCCATTTCCTTTTCATAGCCCCTGCAGCAAACAGTTCAAGAACATCCTGCTTCAGGTGCCTCCAAGGCCTCAGCTGAGCAAAGATGGAACAACGTGGCATATTCTCTACATTTACTGTGTTGTGTTACTGCAAGTTTAAATAAATGGGTGATCTTGATTGGTTTGCTCCAGGAGTTGTGCTGCTTGGAAGGGGTTCTCAGCCTTGGTTATGAGCTGTTTGGGGTATTCACTCATGAAGAAGCTCACTTGCACTCCCATACCACACTGGTCGTCAGTAGCTGACTCAGGATCCCAGTAAGCCGGAGGGGTTTTGACATAGACTGAAAATGATCTCCTGCCTCCCATCGTGGTTTTGCAATACTCTCTTCTCAGAGCATACAGCTCCTCCACCTCTCTGGTGACAGCTGGTGAATGCATCACTCGCCACAGCCTTGTGCAAAAGCTGTCACCATGAAAACTGTGGTTCTTAATGAGTACCTGAGTGTGTCTTTTTTTTTTTTTTCTGAAAACAGCTTTTCTCCAAGCTTGGGTTGCAGGAGGATGTTCAGAAAGCAATGTGTTAACCTCACCACTCGTGATCCTTTCAGGGAGCAAACACTTCACACTTGTCCACCTGTGTTCGAGAGAGGGGAACTGAAGCCAACACTGTAATGCTGCTACAAAGTTTTATATTAACAGACTGAAGTTCTAACCTGTTTAATCGCTTTGTTAACGGCTTCAAAGAAGACAGGGAAAACTGTGCATATATGACAATATTCCCAGAAAAGACTGGACAGTGTTGACAGAGATCAGTCAGAAATAGGGCTCAGTGAAGGTTGTTCTAGTCATGCCATGAGAAGAGGTGCGGTGGTCAAAGCCTCAGAGGGGTAAGAGCAGGTTTGTGTGAGAACATGGGATGCCATGTGAGGCTTTCACTTGCTGCTTCAGGTAGAAAGATTCAAAGGGTGTCATCATGCTCTCTTCCAAGCACAAATTAATTTAAAACTTCTGGATAAAAACTGCTGATACAGCATCTGAGACTTGTACTGTAAAAAGGCAAGAACTGTTGAAAGTTGTTGGAGATTTTAAGACCTGTGATACCAGAGTGTCGGGATGTTTTTCTGGTTGTGACTAAGAATGGTCTTACCACTTCAGCAGCGTCATCTACATTTCTGTTCAGGGATGCAGGGGCTGTGCAGGAGGCCACTGAATTCTCTGGCCTCTCCTATGACATTATCCCTGTACCACAGTGTGCCATACAAAGGTCTCCCCTAACTCTTTGTAATAGGGGCACATCTACCAGAGGTCAGTTCCTCTTCATGTCTTCATGAATGTAGCCTGATTTTGTCATTGTTTAATACAGCATCAATCCTCAATCAATCTTGGGTAGCCCACTGCAGCTGGCCTCCTTATTGCCAGTAGGCCATTCTTCCCCCTGTAAAATTTCTCACCTCTGCTGGGAGACATCCAGAGGTTTGTCTCTGAGGGAGCCCAGATAATGCCTTTGGTAGACTTGTCCTGCATTGTGTTGTCTTCATATCTTACGGGGGAAATGTGCATTTTAAGGGGGAAAAAAGGCCTGGCATTAGGAAGCACACACAGATTCATCTCAGGCAAGAGCTTTTTCAGTCCTTGTCACATCTGGGGACAGGGAGAAGAACAAATCTACATATGTCACCAGATGCCCTGTGCCCTGAATCCTATTTTGGTGAATGCATCCCTAGCCATTGCTGCAGGGTGCAGGACTGCAGCCCATTCTGTGCTTTGGTTATTTCATGTTGCCTGTAGCAGTGGGGCACTTCATGCAGTACCTGGGTACATAGCCTAAGACATAGTTCCACAACAACAGAAAGCATTATCTGCACAGAGTGGCAATCCAGAGAGGAACACAAGGAGATTTTGTGCTTAAAAGGGACCAAGTTGAAGGCAAAATGGCTAATGAAGATGTACTCAATTCTTTGGCCTAACATCTGTATTTATTGTAGTCTTAAGCTTTACAGTAGACTGTGATTGTTAGTATTTGCCAAACCCCACTTGGTAGTTTGCATAGCAGAGGTAAGTTGACACAGTAGCCTGTAAGGTAAAAATAAACCTCTGTGTAACCTAATTAATGAAGGTTAATTCATCTGTTTATTGATTACATGTCTAAACAAGATTTTTTAAGAAGTCTAATTATCAGTTATTTCCATACTTGAAAATTAACTCATACCCATTTAATTAATTAGAAGGAGGGGCTACAATAGAGCTGGATTTCATACAGCTAATGGCAGTGTGGACCAGAAAGGAGAAGGGGCTGCAGCAGAGAAATCACTGGAAAGTGTTGCATGAACATCAGTTTATCCCAGGGCTAAGCTGTGATAAATGCTGTTTACTTGAATATCTCTCTCTTTTTTTGGTAAATACTATTCTAAATCATGTGATGTTGTTATTGGATCCTCAGATCAGGTCATTTTGAAGTCAACACAAAAAGGTCTTCTTAACTTTCAGCTGGAGGCCTTTGAGTGGTAATGTGATGATCACAGATTATTTTTGAGCCTTATTAAACAAACATTTAATGAAAGACCCAAGGTTGAAGTCCAAAATTCAGGGTGAGGTGATCTGTGTTCTCTTGCTATTTCTACTGCAGACCATATGATCTTAGAAGTCAAGTGACTGCCTTATGATCTTGGGATATAAAAGGAGTACAGTGATGCCCAGAGATAATGTAACAGCTTCTAAAATGAAATGTTGTGGCAATAATAAATAGATTTGCATTTAATGCTGAGTATTAACATACTGTATATAATGCTATTTAGGTGCAGCATGCCATGGAGATCTTACAGAGAAGCTGAAGCTACTGTATAAAATGCATGTTTTGCCTGGTAAGTAAATTATGTTAAAATAGCTATTTTCTTGTTGAGAACAGAAATTTGGAGCAGAGTTGTTTCTGACTAGCTTTCTCAATTAAAAATTACTTTAGCTATTTATGCAGCAGTAAAATAAGAGAGCTTCTACCTAACCAGACACAGAGTTGGAATGTCTGAGAGCACCCATGCAGCCTTCTATTGCTCCGGCCACAAACAAGCCATTTATGTGTCTCTTGCCTGTTTAGCTGGGGTTGGTGGCTTCCCCCTGTGCAGAATAAATATGGTCTTCAGCATTTGTTATCCTAATGCACTTTATTTAACAGTGAAGCCAGCTTAAAATGTTCCTGCATTTCCCAGCTACTCATTTCTGTCCCTGGGCTTTCTTCTTAGTTTCCCCTCTGGGCTGATAACAACTGTTTGCAGAGGGAAACTCCGGATTGTTTCATAGATGTGTTTTCCAGGGAGCTGTACAAACTATTGGACTCAGCTAAGCGAGAAAGAAATTTTGGGGTGGAGAGAGGATGGAAACATCTCAAACCAGTTTTGCTGCTGAAGAAATGAGACCCTGGAACTCCATCTTCGTAGCTTGTCATACCTCTGCCAAAAAGAACCTATTGCTGTCCTCACAAAATCTATTATTTAAGTATGTTGCAGCTGGTTGGGTAGTTTAATTCTTGTACATATTTACATCCTCTGGTAAAGATACCTAGAAGCTTTGAGAGGACATTCACCTTCATGTGCTTTGAACATGTTTCCCTGGTTGCTCTCAGCTGGCTTTGCTGGAGATAGGCTTGGGCAATTCACTAACTGGAAAAAAAATACAATTTCATTGAACTATAACAGAAGAAATAAATTTTTAGAATGCAGCTTCTGTTATTCAGGAACTGGTAAGCTCATGCCAAAACGTAACGGATGGTTTCCAGCTAGGAAATTATTCATACCCTGCTTAGGACATGCTGAGCTGCACAGAAGAAACCAAAGGAAGTAGACACAGGAAGATGGGCAAGCCAGCCTCCAAAGGCAAACAGCTACTTGTTAGCCGGACAATATTTGGTACTGGGGAGGAGACAGTAGAGGTCCAGTTGTGCATCTCCTGTGGGCTGAAAAAAGATGATTCCTAACCTATCACAGCCTCACACTTACACTTACAGAAACTGACATCATGTATTAATGGAAGCACGTTCTAGTTTTTAATTAAAGGGTAGGATTTTTAATGAAAGAATTTTGTTCTATTGCTTAGATCCATCCCCTGAGCAAGAAGAGCCAGACTCTGCTTTTGAAGCTACTCAGTACTTTTTTGAAGACATCACACCAGAATGCACACATGGTAGGCATCTTTGGTCTTGGGTATGAAAAGGTGAGGTAATGCATTTCAAACACCTTGCCTTTTTAGGAAGCTACTTCTTTATGGGATTAAACTTTGTAAGTGAAGTATTCTCTGTAAAAAGCAGTTTGTAGTCTTTGTGTGTATTTTTATATCCTTAGAGGTACAGGTGTGTGTACAGTAAGAACTCCCCTGGATTGTGCATTGCAGAAGCACTTCCAGGATAATGTCATCCCTGTGTCGCAATGAAAGAAGCTTGGTGTTGAGAACAACATATATGCCCTGATGGAGAATGAGAATAAATACAGTGACTTTCAAGATATACGTGGATCAAAACTTAAAACAGTCTAAAAAACTGAAGCTGAAAGACACAGCAAAATGTAGTTCAGTGGTTTGAAGTCTTTTTGTGCCCTAATGAGAACCTGGTTCTCATTGCTGTTGTCTTAAATTGCATTCTCTTTCTTGAGATAATACTTGATGTTACATTTCTCTCTAACTCAAGGAAAATATCTCCCATGCTTCAGATCACAGGGGGCAGGAAGGTTGGTTGAAAATACAGATAAGAATTGACTAGAGATGGCATTTCAAGTCCTGACAGGCAAAAGAAGACGCACTAATATAATCACCAAACATATCCTGCTAGAAGCTGGTGGTGTTGTGGTAACACAGGCTAATAATTGTACTAAACAAACAAAACCTGTCCTAGTATCTATATTAGTAATAATATGGAATTTGTCAGCAGATTTAAGAATAAGCAAAAATCTTAATTTAGTCCTGTCCTTTTTACTCTGCATTTTCTGCAGTGTAAACATTTTCTGTATTTTGCACTGTGCACATGAAGAGTATGTATGTATCTAAAACCACACTGATCTCTCTCTCCCCCTGCCCCTCCACTTCCTAGTTGTTGGCCTAGACAGCAGGAACAAACAAGGAGTAGATGATGGGTTTGTTACAGTGAGTCTGAAAACAGACAAAGGTATGCGTGGTGTCTCCATTTGAATTACATCTTTCATTTCTTGTAAAGATGCTCCTTTTGAAAGTGGGAAAAAAAAGTATTAATTTAAGGTTTCTTCATGGACTTTCTCTGCATCTGTGGATATTCACTGACAGTAGGCAAGAAGACCTCACAAGAGAATCGAAATTATCTGAGAATGTGGAGCCAAGAGAATAAAACCAAAGCAAAAAATGCAAAGGACTTGCCCAAACTGAATCAGGTACTTCTGCTGACACTTGCTTCTTTTTCATTAACTATAAACTTTCTTCACATACCTACCAATATTCAGTACATTCACACTAAATAAAGGTTTTACTTTGAGGCATACCATTTTTTTTACCAGAGCAGCAGTCAGCTGATTTCAGAAGTTTGTTGTTTTCAACATACTGTCACTGGCATTCTGCTCTCAAAATATCCTAAAAGTGAGATACACACATGTAAGAATGACAACATATTATTTTGGTCTCTAGACAAAGGTTGAGATGACACTTAACATCACCAGCTATCTCATAATGTCACGTTACCTGAAAGAAGCATTTTATGTTTTGGAATTTATACAGTCAGTCTTATTCTCCTTAGGACCATAGCAGCTAAGGAGGAGGAGGCCCATTGGGGCAGCTGTTTCCTCCAGAACATGTAGGGAAGGTTTACTCCCTATAGATCAGTGCTTCTTAAGGCAGCCCTAAGCATGTCTCCTTTGTATTTAATTCATAAGTTTTTAATTCCAAAAGGCTTGCATCCAGCTAAGGTACCACTGTCAATTAAGAGTGCTGCAGGTCTCTCATTTCGTTTTTCATTACTTCTCATTAGTTTTATTAGACCCCTAGTTATACTTAGCATCGTTCCTACAGGAAAATCCACCAAAATGAATGCCAAGTCTCTCTGCTCACCCTCTGTTGCCCTCCTGTGGCTGCAGAGAAATAAATTTGTCATGTGTTGGATGTAACATCTAGTGTTTTTTTCTAAATAGCTTTGAGCGAGGCAACACATCTGGCTGCCCAGTTATAGAAAATGCTTTCTAGACTATGCCTAGATTATTTCCAGTTTCAGTTTAATCACATAAAATACCGTGTCTTACCTCCATTCCAGACTTTTAAAACTGATTTAGTAGATCTCAGTCCAAATTGTTTCCTGCTCTCTCATTACTGTTTTCTCCCGCTGTGTTTAGGGACAGTTCATTGAACTGTGCAAGACAATGTACAATATGTTCAGTGAAGACCCCAATGAACAAGATCTGTACCACGCTACAGCTGCTGTGACAAGTTTGCTTTTGGAGATAGGTGAGGTTGGTAAGCTCTTCAGCATGCAGCCCACAAAAGAGACAGATGGCAGCAGTAACAGCTGCAGCAAGACTATTCAGAGCGAGCTGTTTCAGAAGAAAGAGCACCAGCAGTACCCCCTTGGACAGCACAAGCAGTTCCAAAGCAGCCTCGTCACCAATGACGAGGAGGTTGTTTGCACCGACAGCACCCTGGGCATGCAGATGGAAGACATTAAGCTCGAAGACTCTTCTCCTAGAGACAACGGAGCCTGTTCTTCCATGCTAATTTCCGATGATGACACAAAAGATGATAGTTCGATGTCCTCCTACTCAGTACTGAGTGCAGGTTCCCATGAAGAAGAAAAGCTGCACTGCGAGGACATTGGTGATGATACTGTTTTGGTCCAGAGCAACCACACGACTTCTCTTCGTAGAAGCACTAGCATTGACAGAGACTGGGCCATCACCTTTGAACAGTTTTTAGCCTCCCTTTTGACTGAGCCAGCACTGGTTAGGTATTTTGACAAGCCTGTATCCATGATGGCCAGGATTACTAATGCTAAAAACATAAGGATGATGGGTAAACCAATAACCTCGGCCAGTGACTATGAAATCTCTACTATGTCGGGATAAAAAGCATTCGGGGTTTTTATTATTTTATTTTTTTTTTTAATTCTATATTTATTAGTACCTGGCACGAGCCCTTGTATTTTCAAAACATGTTCGTTTTCACTAATGCGAAAGTGTTGGAGTGCAAACTTAGTTATCTTGAAGTATAATCACTCTTTCTGTGGGAAATGTTACACAAGTGCAAATTTTAATCAAAATACAGAAAAAAAATAGCAGTTGTCAGTGAAGTGTGTGTATTATTAACCTTGCTGTCAATATAAAATGGTAAATATTAGCTCTTCATTTCTAAATGTAAACTTAATGCCAATATCTATGTGCATTTTTTAAATAGACATATATAGAGATTTGATTATTGGGAAATAAATTTAAAAAATTAATTACCTGCAATTTAGAGGGGCACTGTCAACCTGAATAGGACCTCAAACAAAATTAAGTTCCAGCAACATCCATGAAGGATAATTTTGTTTCATACAACTGTTTGTTTCCCCCCACCCCTCAAAGGGGATAATGGGTTTTAATATATGCTTTGATTTTTTTAATATATGAAAGATCACTTCAGTGACACTTGCCTGGCCCCTGCCTTCCTCTGCTTGAGGCTGATGCACTCAAATAAAAGTGAGAAGGCCGTCCCAAGCCTAGCTGGCACATCAAGAGAGTGTAGCTAAATGTGGTGATTCCTGCTCTGACAGAAGGCAGAGCCCATTTGCCTTTCCTGGGGTGCAGCTGCCTCGGGCTGCACTGGGCCCAGCTGAGGGAAAGGTCTGTCCCAGCTGCAGCCTCCAGGGAAAGATTTCCAGCATGACCCTGCCTGGAGCTGTATTCCTAACCACTGGACTTGGAAGCTTTGCTGGTGTTCTTCAAAGATAGTGTATGCAGGTCCCAGAACAGATTGGTAGAGTCTCTTTTTAAAAGCTGAAAACTGTTTTTTTAAAAGTTTAATATATATATATATATATACACACACACTTCTAAGGCTGGATATACAGCATATATATAGTTTAGCTCTTAAAACTAACCTTTACCACCAACCTCTTATACCCTTGTTAGATTAAGAAAATAAAAATCTGTATTGCTTAAGTCTTCATTTACAACAGTGTGAAGTAGCAGTAATGAAAAAAGTTTTCAAGATAATGTAACTGAATGTTAAGTCTTACTGAGAACACTGTCACTTTATATAAAATACATAGTATCCTGTATCAACTAACTGAATAATACGTTAAAATGAAAACTGGAGCACCTGCACTTTGAATCCTTGCTTCTTTTATACAGATATTCAGCATTTTTTAAAATTTTGTTAGCTGTTTTTTAATTAATGTGTTCAGTTCAGGATCATGCCTACATGTCTAATCTTTATTTGCTGGTTTGAGAATATTTTCTGTAAAGTACTGTTCATTTTTTTTATACTCCTGTATATTGCATCCATGTAACTTGCAGATTTTTTAGCAGAACCTATGTTCAATTATTTTGTTTTACAAGAATGCTTTTAAACTGTCAGATGAAGTGGTTTTTAACCACAAATAGGTAATGTGAACAAATAAAGTACACTCTGCACAGATTTGATTTTTAACTATTAAAGTCATGCTAGAGGAAAAAGTAGGTGATTGGTTTTTATTACATGGACAAATGATTTTGATTCTTCAACATCAGGTTTCAGACCAAACCATTTGTTGTTTCCACACCTTGTTTTGTTAAACACTTTTCATGTGTTTAATTACATCTGCAACAAGCAACCCATGCAACCTACTTTCAAACTACACTATTTCATTAGTTTTCCCTGCTATGCTCACATTTGGTGACAACAGTTGTTGCTATTTATTAAGACCCCCAGATATTTTACGACCCATCTATGCTTTGCTGTAGCTCACTAGACATGCTTTTAAGGTTTTAAATATTAGAATGTTCTTTACAGAGTACTGGTAAGTTGAGATGTCAGCCTCAAAACCGTGGCAGTGGCTCTCTTCAGTGGATTATGTTTCTGAAACTTACCATCTATTTGTGTGTATATAAAGTTAATTTGAAAAACACAACTGTTAATTTCTGAGCACTGCTCATATTTCCCTTGTCTCAGTGTTGATTTTTTTGTTGTTGTTGGGAGTAAAGTTCTCTCCTTTATAATTTAGCCACATGTAGACTATATAAAATAGTATGAAAAAGCAATATAGTCTTTCTGCATACAGGACTATGCAGGTTGGCTTACATGTGTTTCAAATAATGATACTCATTTGAAGCTGTAATCACTGTCTTGAAGAATATTATTTTGCTTTAACCTCAGATGCCAAGGCCAGACCAGGTTGCTTTATTGTAATGCCTGACAGCTGAGTAAGTTATCGCAGAAGTCTTCAACACTAAGGGTTAACATCCTTAAGCAGACTGTTGACCCTTTTAAGTTTGCAGAGCCCCAAAATATTTTTCTTTTAGGTCTTTGTCATGGTAAAGTGAATTTAAGCCTGTCAGGAATCTTCCACACACCCCTAGAGATGCACAGACCACAGATGAAAATCATCTCTTTTAAGATAAAGCTTTACTCCACACCCCACCAACAGGGTGGCATGAAAAAGGTAGCATGAAAAGCATTTTGCTCTTGAAACTCTAACAAGAAGAGGCATCCACAAGAGGATCTGTGGTGTAACAGGAGCTATTTTACAAAGCAGTATTATTTTGTTTTTCTCTAGTAGCCTTCCTTACCTAACCTGATCATGTCAACAAAGCTCCAAAGTGCAACCCAGGTCATCTTTAACAATGCTATAGGTACCAGCCAGCTGAGCTGATTTTCTCCAAATGTTTGGGGGTGAGGCTGCTCACCTGATTAGGGCCACACCAAATAGCCACCTGGCAGTTGCCTATTTGATGACAAGATCTGCTATAGTCTGTTTTTCAGTAGCTGGGTGGGAGTCACTGAGAGGAAACCTGCAGAAAAGCTTAGCTTCTAGCATACAGTGCTGAAACCCTCCAGAAAAGGTGAGTGAATATTTTTTAAGTCTTACCAGTGTGTGTGGGCATGCTACAGAAGCAAGTCAGTCTGGCTTTAGAAGTGTCTGTATTTTGTTTGCTTTGAGATAGGGTCTTTGTAATCTGGGAGCTGCAGAGTTTAGTTAGGGCTGAGACTCTCACAGCCAGGAGGAAAAAAGAAAGATCTTTTTTCCTTGTCAGAACTGAAATATGTGAGTGGATGCTGATGTGCTGTTTCTCTAGCTTGGTGGGAGCCTGGTGGCAACAGGGTGCTGCCCAACCGCCAAGAGATGGATGGTGATGGAGGAGTGGGAGGTTATTTTGTAGAGCTTTCTCTATTAAAAAAAAAAACAGTTTTCTCTCAATTTACCTTT
This sequence comes from Apus apus, assembly GCF_020740795.1. NCBI lineage: Eukaryota > Metazoa > Chordata > Aves > Apodiformes > Apodidae > Apus > Apus apus. The sequence goes on along the minus strand of NC_067285.1, from coordinate 54,737,649 downwards.
AAACTTACTCAGATGCTGATGGCATATGAAAGTTCAATGGTACTTACTTTCTTTGTTGTGGAACCTTACAGCTCCTGAGTTCTAGGTATTTGAGCTGAGGGTTGTGTTTGAGACTTCTAAAGGTTCATGTTGGATGAGTTGTGGCAAGCAGAGAGTTTGTTCTGTGATGTATTAACTGAAAATTTCACATCAAAATCATTGTAAAGAGGAAAGCACTTGAGGGGCTCTTGTACAGTGATGCTGGTGCTTCTGCTGTAGCAACAGCATGAAGCTGGTGCATGAGCACTGTAAGCCTAGGACCTGCCTGAATGGAAGACCAGGAGGTCAGGTAAAGCACCTGTGACCGTATCAGTGCATTCCAGCTAGGGAACACAGCTCGCCCAGTCCCCACCCATTTGGGTTGTGTGTACATTGATGAGTTTCAGTGCTGTTACTCTCCAAAACTCTGTTGTCCTTATGAGTGACTTAACCATCATCTCTCGTCTGTTCCTGTTCTTGGCACCTCCGTAATAACGAGGTAACGCTGTAGCTGGGAGATGCTTTTTATCAGTGCTGTGGGAGGAGGCAGCTCCCTGGCTGGAGCTCCCCAGGTTGGGTACATGTCAAGCATCACAGTGAGGATGCAAGGGAAGCAGTCGCCTCAATTACTGAGCCTTATCCTCTGGCTGGCAGAAAACATTTCTTTTATGCTATCTCTGTTTCTTCTAAAGATAATCTTGCATCAAATGTTACGTGCTTCAGGTGATAATTGTGACTTTAAACGCTCATTTAAAATTCTGTTTTATTCAATAGTGAAAATATAAATTAGCCAGACAGCAAACAAATAGAACAAAACTGCTGCAGCGAATGTTATATTGGAATATGGTTACTAGTAGAAATGTGTGGTACATGCTGGTATCAGCAGTGTCACTGTGTGTGTGTATTCAGGGGCAACACAAGGGTATTTCATCCTTTGGTTAGTCTTCCCTGCAGTGCGAGGTGCTCCTGAGAAGTGGTGGCAGATAACATCTCAAAGTGTGTCACATCAGAAAAAAAATCAGCTTTGGTTCTTCTCATTTCTGTAGTACTCAGTATCTCAGTTTCAATGTCCTGAATAGCTGCTGCTTCATCCCATTATCTGAAGTAACTGGTATTTGCATAACTGACCAATTTGACATTTGGGGTTTGGAAGAGTGGGTGTTTCTATAGTGCAGGGCTTGTTCTGTGCTTCTGAAAAAGTAACAGTGCCTACAGGTGAGATCTTGTAGTTCACATGTGCTGGCATTTGGGTCCATTAATAGAAGTTTCCAAAATTCAGAAGTAGAAACAAAGGCTATCTGAGAAACACAAATGGAACTGAAAAAACAAGTACATTATTTAACACTGCTTGTGTGGAGATGAAGGTATGGTGGAAGGTTAAGAGGTAAAAATGTTTTCTTGGTTAAAACAAGCAAACAAAGATGAGAACATGTCAGGGTTTCTGTTTCTTTATCCAGAGTTCCCCAATTATCTTTTTTTTTTTTTTTTTTTCCTGGAGTTTTGCTCTCTTCAACAGAAATGCTCACATTTTGAGTAAACTCCAAGAGTTAACTTCCAAGTCCTTCAAACAAAATCCTTGTCGTTTTCAGGGAGTTTGGTTGTGGGTTTTTTTGTAGTGTGTTTGTTTGTTTGTTTGTTTAAAAGGTTAAAAGTGAGCTTCTTTTAAAGTAAGGATTTCAAGAGTAATGGAAATAAAGCAGGAATAAGTCTCTGCTACTTGCAGCAGATTATGGCAGCCTATATATTTTGTCTTGCATTCCATCATCAAAATTCTGGCTCACCACAGAAGAGAGCAATGTAGTGCTTAAGCTGAAGAAACTCGGCAAATCTGTTCTGTCTCCATCCAACCCAATACACTTTTCATATATGCTGTGTATCAAGGCAGTGAGGTCTACTTTCTGTTCCATGAACCAAAAGGCTTTTGGGAAAAGGGGTGCCACCACCTTTCTGGTCAGGTGTGGAACAAGGTGAGACAATGGCTGAGGAGCCCCTTGGATAGCAGAGCAGGAAGCCTTTCCTCTCGCCTCGGTCTGTGCAACCCACCCTGGCTATGACTTCAGTTGGGAGTAACAGGCAGATGACGGTCAGGGCACTGAGAGAGTGTGAAAGGCCATCATGTACATGCATTCATCATGTGTCCCAAACCCTGACGTTCCCATTGCACAGTTCCCTGTTACAACAGATGTCAGATTTCAAGTGGACTTGTATGTAAGCATATTTTTGTATGGTACCAGGCCAATCTTGAAGGATAAAAACAAACACTTTTTGTATGATCTTACAGTCAGATTTAAATCTCATTCCTTTCTTAAGGTGTTTAAGGTACGTATCTCATACGATGACTTAAAAACTAGAAAATATGAGTCAGCTCAGCCTTTTTTCCAGCTGCTGTGCTGTTTTCCAGTCCAGCTTCCATACATACAGACATTCTGCTGCCTAGCATTTCAGCAGCTTGTGCTGTAGCAGTATTTCCTAATAATGCCTTTCCTAGGCACAAAAAACCCCAGTACAAGAACCACAGTCCTCTAAACAAGATCTCAGGGCTTGAGGGAAAATAACCCACCAAAATTAAGAGGTAACTAGGATAAAGCTTTTTTCATACCACAGTGCACACGCATGAACTGAGAGCATGGCTAACTGGAAATTGTTACATGTCCTAGGAGGCCATAACACACTGATGTTGACAGTATTTTGGAGTAACTCGTTCTTTATTTACTACCATTGTAAACATCTCTTTCTATTACACAGACATCACAGTTTACATTATTGCTTTTATACTGTGGTAAACAGAAATTTCTATGAGTATGCAGCAATCTAAGCACAGTGTGATAAGAAGAAACTGCCCACAAGCTGTCTGGGGCTGTTTTTTTTTCTCTTCCCTAGAGAAAGACAATATACAGACTGGCACAAGAAACATCTCTCCGAAGAGTGAACACCACTGTACTACAGCAACACAAAACAAGTGTGATAGAAAGAAACAACAGATTACATCTTTACCATGCTTTCACTAGCATTATTTTCAAGAACTCCCACCTAACTAAATACAAACTTTTTCATCATGATAATTCATAAGACAAGGCTAACCAATATTTTTTTGTAAAATGTGTTATTTAAACTAGGATGGAAAAGCTGGAAAACTAACTCTTGGGGCTTTGTGTGTGTTTGGGTTTTTTGTTTGCATTTGTTTTGTTTTTCACAGAGTGAAAATCCAAAACTGTTTATCTGAGGTGCTTAAATTGACCCCTTTTCCTATTGTCCTTTAGGACAAAATGCCCTGTTCTTTACATTGCTGTATCAGATGACAGAAGCACAACCAGTTAAAAAACATTCTCAGCTACTTTCTTCCTAAGTAGCACTGTCTTCAAATCAATCTCCAATCGAGTTGGTTACTTATGAAGCAATGTGTTTACTTAGTAAGAGTTTACTTTTGCTTACGGTAAACTTCAGATTAGTTTGTTCATAGAGTGGCACCATGTTTCAAGAACACACTAAACAACAGAAGTGGAGGTAGTTTGTTAAACAGTTGCTACAGGAACAACAACAAAAAATTTAGAGAACCACCTTGTCTTCAGTTTTGTATTTTTTTTTCTGAAAAATGCTACTGCATATAAACTTTCACACAGTGAATGCTTTAGAGAGGCAGCAAGTTAGAAAACTAATGGTACTTGCAAATTCTAGTAAGATAATACATAGTTTAAAACATGACAGTTAATAAATAAAGAGAATTTACCAAAGTTTTAAGACTCTTAGAATAAACCATGAGCAAAAATTCTGATGTTAAACAAATTGATTATATCAACTTGCAGAAAGGTGGCTACCTCCATTCTGAATCTTCTATAACCTTAGGATTGTCACTCTAGAACAGAGATAGTATAGAGTACCACTAAGTAGTAAAACACTGTACTTCTCTTCCCTAAACAGTTTTACCTTTTTTCCATATATTTTCTAGCTACCACCATAACACAATTATCCTACCACAGGTACAAAACAAGGAGACCCTGTACTAGCCTACCTATAGGGAGTGGCTACTAGAAGGAAGGACTGGGCTACTTCATCGTGCAAACCTACATATGAATTCTAACTGTTTACTGGAAAAGTGTGGTGGAGCCTAACATAAACATTCACTTTAATTACTACCTGCAGGTTCATGTATTCCCACATATCTCACTCATCTGAGGATGGCTGGGTTTACTTTGACTTAAAAAAACCAAAACTAATGAAGATGCATCTCACCACCAGGGTCAATCTACATTCTGCTCTAAAATGTCTAGGTCTGTAAAAGTAAATCTGAAAGTTGATGATTGGGCTTTAAAAGCCTCAGCAGTAGTTACATGTCACTCCCTTAGTCCAGAAGAGTTAAAGTTTCAAGGCTGGAAAGAGGAGGATGTACATTGTTTTTGCAACTGTTGCCAAAAGAACCCGAAACTGTGGACTCTAGCACAGCGGAGGTTTTGGAGAGGTGGATACAGCAATTTTGTACTTTCTAGCAAGCAGTGGATGAAAATAAAGCATGAGATCTCCTTTGCTGCTGCTGCTACACATACTGGGGTCACAGCTGAAAATCAGTCAGTCTTGTGTTGCTTGCAAAGGAGATCTACAAGCAATAGCAAAGATTATTAATGAAGGAAACATGACAGAAGCTGGGGCAAGAAAGTAACAGATGACTAAGGTCTCAGCCACTGGGAGTCTGCTTTCTGCTTGCTTCCTCAGACTTTAGCGGTGTCCCAGTATCTGCAAGGGTCAGAGAAACAGAGCTCCAGAACTAGGCTTTCTATGGTCAGTTTTGTATCTAATCCTGTCAGTTTAGCTGTTCAGTTTACATGCCATAGCACAACCATGAACCCCCTACAAGCATCTTCACACTAACTTTTATTACTAAAAAATAGCCTCAACCCAACACAGGTAAGATGAACACATCTCCACCCTGCACGTTAAACTTAACAACTGTTGAACTCTTATCTATATCTAAGGTACCATAAAAAGAAGACAGAACTGCGTTACCTCCTATGTACATACTGTCTACAGGGATCAGGAGCTTTCCCACCAATAAAAGATCACCAGCATTTAAGGGACCAAGGGCAATCGGGTGGATGCAGTGCAAGAAGTCCCTAGTTACACAAGAAAGGCTCACAGAATTACGGAGGTGGGAAGGCAACCTGGCTTGACCCCTGGCCCAAAGGAGGGTCACCTAAAGCAGGCTCCTTAGGACCACGTCCAGTTCAGTTTTATCTCCAAGGACATGTAGTGTTATAATAATACGTTTAATACTTATGTAGTGTAACTACTCATTACAAAATAGGAGTTTTTTTCTTCTGTTCAGTATTTGCATTTTTCAAGAATTGGCTATGGACTAAAAGTTAACTAATTTACCTGAGATGATTTAAAAAAAGAAAAAAGGCATGAAAGCTTCTATTAGAATAGAAATTCTGTGCCACTGTGTGCTATTTAGGTATATATCGAAAGAGTCTTTCCCAAACAACTCAAGCTTCTAAGGCTATGATCTGGTTACAGAATCAAACTAATTGAATAAAGCAGAAGGCACTTGTTTAATAGTAGGTTTTAGAAAATAAAGTGATGGTCATACCAAATCTGTTTAGATTTGCTTTAAGCAATAATTAGTCACAATATAGGTATGAACTCCTATTGTCTAGATTGTCTGAGGATGCAAAGATTAAGAAACATGTTTCAATTGCATCTCTTCTGTGGAAAATACATCTTTGTTAGAGACTTGTGAAAATAAATTCACACGGGAGTACAAATAAGGGACTGCAGTTGCAACCAAGGTTTTTAGTGAGTGGACTTTCTAAAAGAGTTAACTCTTGTACTTCCCACTGAGAATACCCCATTAGCTGCCAAAATAAAGGGCTGACAACAGATAAAAATTGAGTGGCTGAAGTCAGATTAGACAGAATTAAATTTTTTTACAGTAGGAATAATTTTAGAAGTAGCTTTAGTCTGAGGATTTAATCCTCACACTGATGATTTATGGTTCTTTTTGTTAGTTTGCAAACTAAGCTTCTTCCAAGCATAGGAGTATGCTGGTACAAATCCATAGATTTAAAAACAAAACAAAAACAAAACAAAAAAAAAGAAAAAAATCACAAAAAAAAAAAACAAACAAAAAAAAAACCAACACAAACAAAAAAACACCTTCCTTAGCCAGAAGTAATTTCTAGTAATACATCAGTATGTTGGTAGATTAACCCTCTTCTTGAAAATCATAAGCAACTAATATATCCCTTTGGGGGACTTCTTCATTACAGAGAAATTTAACATTGAGTGAACAATCAACTACATGTACAGAAAAATAATGCGAAAAGTTTGAAACCAAAGTAATTTCAAATAAAAGGATTTTTGAAAAGACAATTAACAGTCAAACCTATTAATGGAAAACATGATGCAGCATAAATACCTGCTTTATGTTCCTGCACCAAGAAGTACAAAAAAATTGTGAAAGCAAGTGATCCAGAGGCTCTTGAGATTTGTGGGTTGCTTTTTTGTTTGTTGTTTAAAAAAAACAAACAAAAAAACAAAACAAAAAAAACACAAAACAAAGCTGTCCTTTGGAGAATAGCATATAAAGACCTGTAAACAGAGGTTGATTGTCCAAGCTTTAACTGAATTTTGATTATTTTTTTAAATGTAAAAAAAAAAGTTCCGTTGTTGAACAGTTTTTGCTGAAACATTAAAAACTCCCATCCAAACGCATAATGCTGTTTTTGATGGAGAATCTCATAGACTGCAGTGGAGTTAAGGTTTCTTTGCATTTTGTAAGGTTAGTATCACATTACAATCCAGAAGAAGTCCCTTAATTTTTTCATGGAATTTCTCTCTGTACTGGTTGAAGTGCATAATGCTTTCGGGTTCTTCCTCAAACCAGAACTTGTCAAACTCATAAACCAGATAACCTGTGAAGAAAATAACATGCAGATCTGCAAAAATTACTTTCACAATTTTCTGCTTTAATGTAGCTAGCCCTAGAATAATTCTTTAGACTCTATTCAGTCCCCTAAAATAGAGAGTGTCCAACCCTGGTTAACAGCAAGCTTTTGGACAGTGTAATACTGAAAAAAAAAATAAATCTGCAAATACTGAGTTTTCAGACTCCAATCTCTAATATATACAAACCCACCTGCCGGTGGCGAGGGAAGCAAGCAGTCCAGAATCAATGTGATTGATAAAGCAAGCTTTGATTTATTGAATACACAGTGTTACTTTTATACCCTTTTCCGAACCTACTTGTAGTGAATTCATTGGATAGTAACTACTTGTAGTGAGTTCACTGGATGGTAACTACTTGCAGTGATTTTACTGGATAGTAACACACATCTGAGTTCCAGGGTTCTTCCTTGTTTTCTATTATTCTACTTCTCTACCTCGTCCTTGAGTTAGTTTAAGCTAACAGAGAGATTGTTTATACTTATGTTAGGCTAAAAAAAGAGATTGCTTGTACAGCTGCTATTTGTGTTACACTCTCAAGGCCTCTCGAGGAGATAGCAGGGGCCCATGGCCCTGCTGCTCAAGCCATTCTGCAACACCCACCCACATTTATCCCTTAAACGTACACTTCTGTAGCACAATGTTTAAACATCAGGTGGATTTCTAATACCTGATCCAGAAGACAAACAGCTTGCTCTGACTAACAAGAAACGAGTGGCAACATGGTGGAAACCTTAAACTTGGCCTCCCCTGGGCAGTCTGTACTGAAGAAGCTACAGATACTTACAGTAAAACTGGTGGAAGTGCTCCATTTGTGGCAATCCAGAGACCACGTTGTACAGATAAGACTTTAAAGCACCATTCTTAAGTAAGCTGTATGCCATTTCTGTCAGGTTGATTCCCACTATTGCATAAGAATATCTGCAACACCAATCATATGTCACATTTTATGAATCAAAGGACTTAAAGGCTTCCCTGAAATAGTCTGCATTAGAGTAACTCTAAGAGTCATTCTTCTTTCCTGTGATACTTGTTGACAAGCAGACTCGAGCCTACAGACCATTCTTTCCATTCCCTGGTACATCTAGCCACGTAAGTTATTTAAAACGCCCAATTTCCTATAAAATAGTGCAGCAAGTGCCTCCATTCTGCATTAATGAGATGCCAATGAGATGGGGCATTTTTGTCCCAACCAGTTTATTCTGGAAAACAGAAATAAAAACTTCTTTATGGTGAGGGTGACAAGGCACTGGCTGCCCAGGGAGGTTGTGGAGTCCCTTTTTTTGGGGGATATTCATGACACACCTGGATGCAGTCCTGACTAATGTGCTCTAGGGAATCCTGCTTTAGTGAAATTGGTTTCTGTATTCAGTTTCTCATGCCTTTCTACCTTGGCCATTTTTTCATCCTTTAATGGCAAAAACCCCATAAATATTTTCAGGACAATTTCTTGGCAGTCTTCATATGAGCTCTTGCATAGAACAAGCCAGAAAAAGTCCTGTAGTGACTTACCCCAGCTTTGGGTGATTTGAATGAGAAAGGATCTGACGAGCTTCATTGGTGTAATGCCTACTAAAATACCTGTCAGTGTAAAATGGGATCTTCCATTAGTGTTTTGAAGTTCATAAAAAACATTCATGGATTCAACATCAAAATGTGTAGCTTTAAACTAAAGCTGAATACTACACTGTACTGAAAAATGGCACAAAATGCAAAGCAAGGAAAAGGTAGCAAAATAAACTCTATTCAGCAGGAAATAATGAAGTAAAAAAAAAAAATCACTGTGATCTGAACATCCAAGAGGAAGTTCACCCAAGACAACAATCAGCTTAGCAAAGTTATATATACCTGTTTATTTTTCACTACAGTAACTAATTCAGGAAATATAAGCTTTGACAAGTTACTTTCTAAGTTATAACCTATCAAATCTATCATACAACAACAGAAAGATAATGTGTCTTAGGCAACTTTCTGTTACTCCCCTCACTTGTTGGCCTCTACCCAATGACACAATTATCGATGTGTAGCTGCTAGAAATGTTGACTTATTTAGAAAATGCTGGTTTTTGCTGTACAGAAGCCACCATTTCTATTTGTTTCTTTTTGGTCTTTATTAGAAATGGCACTAACTAGACAAAAAACATAGATATTGAAAATTAATTACAAGGGAAATTAAATACATCTTTTCACTTACAGCAGGTTCACTAACCCCAGCAGGCCCATTCCTCTGAAGTCTGTTTTGGGATCATCACCTTGGAAGCCAATGTCACACCACTGCTTTGTGATTCTGGCCTTCAGATTCTCATGAGGCATCAGCAAATTCCAAAGCTGCACAAATATGCTTCCATGTTATGCACAGCTGCTAAAGTATCCCAAGTCACATAATTCAGAACACTTGCTGCTGCACATCAGAAACCATTCACCAAGGAACAGGATACAATCTGCATGTTGTTCTTTTCATTAATGGCAATCTGCAGTCATACCACAACGGCTGTTTTCAGCAATTATGAAAATTATTACATTTAACATTCAATGCAATAATTGCCCTTCAGTGACAAAGCCACTGTATTAATACTGAAGAAACAAAGACTCGTTTCACTTCAGAAATTAATTTATGTATCATTGTCTGATAGGACAGCAAAGAATAAACCAAAATACATATTCTCAACAAGTGCTTACTTTACACCTCAGTGTTGGGACATGCACAGCAAGTGGAGATAGTGATGAAATACTAAGAAAATAAGATGCTAATATATTTGCACAGTTTGAGCTATTTTAAAAAGCCTTCAAACAGTATTGTATTATTTGCTTGCTATTATTTATTGTTACCTAAAATAAATTACTGATAGTTTTCATCTTCCAGCATTAAACTATCCTCTTTGACATTGACTAGGATTCAGTAATAAGAAAACACTAGTGTCTCTTATTTAGTAAATATTGGTTTACATAAGGTTAAGTATCTTTTTAGTTACTATCCTTCAGAGACCCCTTACAATTTTATTTTGCTACTTCTGTGTTGCTCTTATGCCTCATTTCACACAAAATAATCCCAGTGCAAGTAATTTGTAACTAATTTGGTTTGCTTTGATGTTGTATTCCAATGTGTCACTTCTATAATGGCTTAGCAGTTCAGAAGTAGAAGGGAGCTTTAAACAGGCCAGCTGGTAGGAATACTACCAATATATAAATTCAAGCTGCTGGACTGGAGGGGAAAAAACAAACTGCTTTTGTATTTAAAATATTATTTTCACCTCGATTAACTGTTCCTCATGTTCTTCGTTATCCGAGTCATACGGGATCTTCCTCAGATTTTCCACGTTCAAGTAAAGTTTTTTGTAACCTGATATTTGCAGTAAGGATATATGCAGATTTGTCTTAAACCTGAAATAGTAACAAAACACCACACAGAAGCTATTAAGAGTCATACATAGGCATATATTCTTGCTTGAACTACCAGATAAGACCTTTCTTATGTTAACGCAAAGAAAGCACTAGAATTAGGAAGTGGCTTATGTTTATCCTTCAAACTACAGCACATTGGTTAAGTATACTCTTAGTTCTAATTTTAAGAACTCCAGCCAATTTCAGTGCTGCACAGTCAGGCTGTATTAATTTAAATCATGGAAGAAAAAAATAATTTGGCTAAAATCTGTGATGACACAAGAACACTCCATCTATCATCCTGACCCGTTCCTTCACCTATCGCCAAACTTTTCCTAAGTCTTAAAGTGAAACTTGGTCACCAGTACTTACATGTTCAAAGCAGCATTTCACTAAGGTTAAAATTTTGACTATGCACAATTTTTCGTCTCAATTGCTCATAATTACTTAGGCAGATGAATGCAAACATTAAAGAGGCATCACTATACTCTCTCAAATAACAATTACATTGTTCATGTAATTGACCTCTGCAATGCTCATATTACTTAGAAATATGGAGTAATAGAAGGGACCTGCAAGACAGAAATGCAGTTATCCCAAATTAATGTCAAAACATTGCAAGTTACTTTCTAGAGCTAAAGCGAACATAACCATACCTTATTTTCTAATTTATTTCTAAAGACGTGTGCTGAATGGCCTAAGTATTGCTCTTGCAGTTGCTTGATCTGGTATGTGCCAAAAAGTCAATTATCTGCTACAAAGTTCAGGTTCCAAACGTACCCTGTATCCTTCTGATCAATTTTCTTTTCTTTCATTACATCTCTGACACACTTCTCCACTTCAACTTCCTCAATGTGTACAGCATTTCTTAAAACCTAGGAAGTTAACACAGTAACTCATGTTACAAGTAACAAAAGCTCACGAGGAATGCAGAAATTGATCATCTACTTTATTCTTCTTTCTCACCCTTTGCAAACTTGCCACACAGGTATTCCTTATAAAAGAACAGCCAATTATTAGTTGCAATAAGTGGGTTCAAATAGCATATGGAAGATTGGAAATCATTACATAAAAGCATGATTTATAACTTTGTCAGATTGTAAACGGCTGTGTTTACAGAGGAGTTGCTTAGCCTAGGTTCTCCTCCGCTTTGAAGTGCTGAATTGAAAGGTGCTCTTCCTAGTCCAATTGAAACAAAAGCAGCTACTGAGGATCAAAAGTGATAAAACTTCAGTAAGGAAATAATGCTTCAGAATGAGGAGGCAGTGACCTAACAATGTTGAGATTTCAGTGCTGGGGTGAAAGAAAAGAACTTAATGTCAAATCCTGCTATCCTGCAGCCTTCTAGAGTAATGGGCAAACACTACTGATGTAACTATACACTGCCCACCTACAATCACTTCACAATGATTTAACTTCACCTTCTAAATGTCTATGGTCACAAAACATACTTTAATACAACTCATGCTAACACCTAAGCAGCTTCATTTCAGTAAAGCCAAACTCTTTTAAAACTGAACATTAATATATTTGATATAATCATTTAACTAAAGAGATGCTGAAAGACCCACCCATACTCGGATGCAGTGCTCTACTGCAACAAAGATGCTTGTGGCAGTTAATAATTCTCTCTCAACATCACCCTATGGTGATCTGCTTGAAAAAGGGAGAATGCAGTCACCTCACTGTCTAAAGGGGAAAAGTTTTGTTCCAGATACATAAATGTGAGGGTTTAAAGTGTTAGCTTATGTCTAACTGCTACAGAACACTTGGAATGAGCTTCTCGGTTAAACGTCTGCCTGCAAACTTGCACGACGTTTTCTTCAACAACTCAAGACACTGTTGTATACACTGCATTTAACTGTTTTATCACACTGCTGGTTTCTACAAAAACAGCCAGAGATTGTGGTGACAGGGAGACCCCCTCCAAGAACAGAAGCTCTGTGTAAGGACTTGTCTGACTTGCTGCTAAAGAGAGAAGCAAACTTTTGAAGAGACACAGGGTCATTTTTGAGAAACCTTGACTAAACCTACCATGCAGAACCCAAAACGCTGCCTGTCCTCTCTGCATTTTACTCCCCTACTTTCTTCACCCTCAAAAAGTAAATACACATGTTCTTTTCTGGTATCTGTCTCTGAAATAAGGTTATATTACAGTTTAGTGTCTTTTACCTTATTCTTTGATGATTTCAGCGAATGTTCTGCAATACAAAAACAGTAAAAGTCACAGTTCAGTTTAACTGAATTGTTATAAATAGCTGACAGAAGGTGTTCTTGTGGCATGCATTATACAACTTTGCACCTTTTATATGTGTAATCAAAAAATTACTCAGTCTTAAAATCAACAGCTACTGGGTAACTGAAAATCTTCGTTTACATAGGTCTTTTTAGTAATCTTTGCATACAGTGCTGAAAATACCCAGATTTTTTTTTTTAAACATCAATCACTTACACGTACAAAGACAAATCTGAAAAGGTGCCGAGACAAAAATGTCTCTTCCTATTTTTCAATTCCTAGAAATGTTTTTTTTAGTTTATTACCCAAGAATGAGGAAGCAAAGTCACTTCAAGCTATTGTTGAAATAGCAAAAAATTCTTAGTCTCTTCTGTCAGCATTTCAGATCCAGGCTCTCCATCAAGCAGAACCCCGCATTTAACCACTCTTCCTCCCTCCCCAAAACGAGGCGTTCGTGTGTGTTCTGTGCGGCTTTTTTTGGTTTTAAGAACGGGAAGGCAAACGCACATACAAAGCGATGGGGAAACTCTGGGGCCTGACAGAGGGTTTCGGATCCGCTCCTTGCAGCCGCGGGGAACGACCCCTGCCAGCAGCCCAGGAACGCGCCGGCCGCGCTTCACGCTCTCGCAGCCCGGCCCGGGGGCGCGCGGGGGCGCGCGGCAGTGACCGTTACCTACGCCCAGGGTCCGGCGCGCGCCCGCCTCCGCGCCGCCCAGGAGCCGCTGCAGCTCGCACTTCCGAGTCAGCAGCCTCAGGAGCCACTTCAGCCAGAACCGAAGGTAGTTGCTGTACAGCAGCCCCCAGACGTGCACCAACATCTTCGGCGGGAGGAGAGCAAGCCCCGCCTCAGCGGGAGGGCCGCGGCGGCCCCTCCGCGCCCCACCCGCCCCGCAGCAGCCGTTACCGGCAGCCGCTGGGCGGCCCTGCCCGCACCGCGCCCCCGCACCGCCCGCCCGCACCGCCGGGACCTAGGGCCGCCCCGCCGGCCTCCGCATCCTCCCGCCGGAAGCTGCTCCCGCCTTCCCCGACCTGGAAGTGATCGGCGAACGGGACGGAAGTGCGGGCTGCCAGCACGGTCCCTGCCGCTCCCGCTGCCGGCGCTGCCGTGCGCTCCCTCCCTCCCTCCCTCCCTCCCCGCTGCGGGCCCCGGGGCCGAGGAGCGCTCCGGGGGCTGTGGCGGCCTGGCTGCCGGAGCCGGAGGGAGCCTGGGTGGGGCAGGGCCGCTGCCAGCGGTGTAGCCGCCCTCCTGCGAGCGCCCCGGCCCTCAGGAGCGCTTGGCCGCGGGCAGAGGCCGGTGGGAGAGCAGGCAGCCCTGGCTTGTGCCCTGGGCGAGCTCTGGTGAAGCACCTGCCCCAAGAGCCCCGGAGCTGTTGCTGCCGGGCCAGAGGCAGGAGCGGCGGCTGAGGTGCTGGGTGTGCCTCCCTGGGCAGGGCACCGGGGCCCCGGCCCGGCACGCTGGCCTGTCGGTGCTGTGCTGTGCTGTGCAGGCCCGGCGGCTGGGCACGCCGCCCTGTCCCCAGGGCCGAGCCCGGTGCCTGTGGGGAACGGGCACCCGCAGCCCCTGCCTGCGCCAAAAATGGGTGTTCCACCCCGCTAGCCAAGGCCTGGAGCTTTGTGATGCCTCACAAAAAACAGCTGGGGATGGCTTGTTTAAGCACTTAGAGAACTGCGCCTAAAGTCTTGTGCCTTGGCTCAGCTATAGCTGAAGGCACCGTCAGTCAGAAAGATGTTACGAATTTAGTTGGACTAGATGCTTCTCATCAGGAGTGCTTGGCCATGGATCCTGCTTTGCTATTCCTGAATGGAGGTTCAGCCTGAGTGTTTAAATTCATTCTGGTCAGTACTTCCATTGTATTATAATTAATTATTATTTCGGTAAATGCAGGCTGAGCACTGGAAGGAATTCCTCCTCTAAATTGTATGCAAAATTTGGAGGGTTGAAAGGGAGCTGACAGACTTGCTTGACCACATTCTGATACATTTTTTTGTTTTAGTGTGAAGAAATTGAAGTACCTTTTACACAGAATGAAAAGCCATGCAACAGGTCTGCTGGCCTGCATCCCACACAGGATTTCAGAGGGCAGAATGACACATTTGGCAATCCTTCCTCTGAATTTTTACACTTGTCGGTGTGCAGACTGTCATGTGGGGGAAACACTGATATGTGGACTTAAAGTGTTTTCAGATCTGGTTCCTACTCTTAAAAACAATGAGGAGACATGGTGCATGTTAAGAGGCAGCAGGTGGTAATTTTTTTCAGTGTAACTTCTTCAGTGCGTAATCTAGCTTTTAATGTATTGGAGTGCTACTGGATGAAAAAAAAATGAAAAAATATTTCTCTTAAAAATTATTCTTACTTGGTGACAGGATAGCATGATGGTTCTGTCACATTACCTACATATAAATTGGTGCAAATAGCTAAATTCCAGAAAATATGTTTAAAAAATATCAAAGATTCAGTGCTTAAGAACCAGTAAAAGAAATTGGAAGAAAGACATTTGTATTTGTCTGTGTTGCAGGACCTGGTTAAGTTACAGCTCCTGCCTAGCTTGTATGGGATACAACTCAGAGCAAATAATCCAGATCAAGAATAAAAGATTGTACTACACCTCCCCTCTGGTGATTTGGCAGAGCTCTGCTGCTGTAGTATTTAAACACAGCTAGGCTGAAGGATTGTCCTCAGGGGACTCCAAGCTTCAGCAGAGATGGGCTGTTACAGTTTCACGTTGGGAAGGCAGAGGAGTTGTAACAACATGAAGCAACAGCAGAGTGGTCAGGCCTTGCTGTCAGTCTTTACGCCCGTGTGTGGATTGCTCTGAGTCAATTGGAAACTACCTGAGTTGCTTAGAAAGTCCAGCAGATGCATTCTGTGGGTGCAGGTCTGTGCAAAGAACACTTGAGGGAAGTTTCTAGCTGATGAGACAAAATAAACCCTTCCTACTGCTTCAAGAGTTTCACTTCCATTGATTGAATAGCTTCATATCAATATGAATATTTTTTTCTGTTGTTTATACTTTAAAATTCCAATTTTTATTGGATTGTAAAGAATAAAAGCAGATTCTTCTACTATTGTTTTTGGAATTTGTTCCACTTCCTAGTTTGATTTATGACAGTCTTAAACTTTGCCGTAACAATAACTACAGTAATAATAATATAATACAATGAAAGAATAAATACAGTACACAATGGTTGCTTTCTCAGTTCTCTGCTTCCAGTTTCCAAGACTGTTGCATAGGGTATCTGTCCTCTGTTGACAATACATTGCAACATACTTCTCTGTGTTGTACTTAGACTTGTTGAGATAAGCTGGAATATTTTCAAGGTCTTGTTTTAAAGCACTTTGGAAATGTGAAAGTTTAAGAGGTGCAAGTTTAAATCTAGCCTATGCTGGGTTTTGCTCACACAATGTTTTCTTAAATCTATATCTTAAAGTAAAATCTGTAACCAATTAAGTGTATTTTTTTTTTAAGCATGCAGTTTTTTACAGGTTTTTTTCACAGATTCTTATAACTTGTTAGTAAAAAGATAACAGAGTTTACAGGCAGGTGATTTTACCAAACTCACTAATTTCAGGTGCATTAACTTCTCTTTAGGTTCCAAACTTGATAATCTTTTTCACTGTATAACAAGCAAGTGTAAACACTACACTTAAAGCTTCTTTGGGTTCTTTGCAGAATGAAGTGATCCAGCAGTGAGCATGTTTGATTTTACGCAAATGTTAGTACTTGAATAATGCAAAATGCTTCTGCATTATCATGCTCAGTCAATTCCTAAATTATGTTAGGACAGAAAAAAAAAATAAACAGCAGTACCTTGAGTAAAAAAGTTCTATGTTCTTCTTTTTGTGTTCTGTAGTTGCCTTCCTGCATTACCTTCACAAAAACTTGAAGGATAATGACCTACTGTTTACCTTTTAAAATCCCATTTCTCAGGTGACAGCAGGGCAAATAAGAGAGGATTTTAACCAGCAATATCAGTTGGATCTCTGTGTAATCAGAATATGTTCCATGGCAGCAACTATTACCTATTGTTACTGGTAGTTATTCTTTGTTCATGTACCCTTGCAGATACAGGACAGCTGCAACCCACATGCAAAATAATCCATTACTTGTTTCACCTGTGAGCCTGTATTTTGTCAAATATTTATTTTAATCTTTCTTATCTCTACTCTTGCTTACACACCAATGTGTGAGAACAGTAGTGAAAACATGAGACAACCAGCAAGAAAAGATGTTCAGTTACAAAGCGTGAGGACAAGCCTAGAAACTCTTTCTTGCAGCTAGGCTGCCTTGATGGAACTCGTCCATTGAGTGACTTGCTTAGCGCATGAATTTGAGGTGACGCAGCAACGTGTTCTATGCAGTATTGTAAAAGATGGTCAGTTTACCAAAAATGCAGGAAGTCTGCTGCTGAGAAGTAGAACTGGTCTGAAACATTTAACCTTCTTGAGCATAGGAAATAACGTATGAAGAGAGCACTGGGAGGGAGATCCAGGAAAGCATGAAGCAAGTAAGAGGGTCTATTTCCTGATAGGTCCACAGGCAGTGGAAGTTCATGTCATTTTCAGTGATTTTTTTTTTTTTTTCCTGAGAAACAGTCAATGCACTACCTCATTATAAGTTAATGCACTAGTCTACAAAGTCAGCATTCAATAAATGATCACCACAACTCAGTAGGGCTGAGTAACTGCCTCTGCTTTAGAGTCAGCCTTAATAAATAACATCTAATGGATTCAGTGGCAGTCTCCACAGATGTTCTCTGTACAGTGTGTAGGTTTTTTTATTTGTTTCTGGAAATATGTGATGGTTGTGTAGGGTTTTTTTTTCTTACTGGCTGTGGAAAAAAGCTAAAATTAAGTGCATGTTAGGTTTCTGTTATTTGTAACTTCAGTAGCCCTCCCTCTTGACCACAGCATTTACATGTTTGCTTTGGCTTTGTAACTGATAGAATACCAGCCAGTCAATTAAAAGGCATTTTATTAATTACATGTGATATATTTAATGTTTCTTTTTTCCTCTTAATTCTAAATCTCTACTGCAGATATGGAAAAATCTACATTGATCCTCCATCAGAAGTAGTGCCTTGAGTTTTTAGCTTGTTAATGTGGGGAGGGAAATGGTGATGTGGAAGGAACAGTGAGAGAGGATTGCATCAGGATCACATTGGTTAATACGAACAATTACAAGTACCTATGCAAAGTGTAGCTTAAAGAGGAGTTGTCAGTAAAAGTATCAAAGATAGAATCAGAAACAGAAGGAAGAGGGAAATTTAGAGTGAATGAGTACAGATCAGGAATAGTGAGGTCTAACGTGGTTTCACAGGGATTGGTGGAGCCACACTCAGATTTTTAGCCCTCCACTTGTACACTGTTGCAGGCTACTAGCCG
The DNA here is from genome assembly GCF_020740795.1 of Apus apus. NCBI lineage: Eukaryota > Metazoa > Chordata > Aves > Apodiformes > Apodidae > Apus > Apus apus. The sequence goes on along the minus strand of NC_067285.1, from coordinate 54,719,693 downwards.
TCTCCTGCATTATTAATTAATAATAGCATTTATAATTCAAAGTATTTAGTAGAAAGAGAAGTAAACCCATCGATATAATCATGCAAACCTGGGAAGATTGCACTAACCTCACAGAAGCAGCAATGTACAATGTGGGGAGTCTTAAAATTAATTTTCAAAAAAGGACATAGTTACACTGTACATGAAGTTACAAGGCACATGAAGGCAGCACTTGCATTAGGATTCCAACAGGGGTGTAGGTTTTCAGTTTGCTTTACACTACACTACTCCAAATGATTTAGGGTTTGGGTAGGAGATACAGTTGTTGAGTAAATAAATAGAGAAAAGAAGAAATATTGTATTAATAATACTATTATATGTTTATAAACTGAATTACATACAATTCTATATCCTTTGGATAAAGTATTAAATTATAACTGCTAGTAATAAGGAAATGGGTAACAGATTATATCAAAATCAGTTTACTGCATTTATCAGCTGACAAAGTCCAATATGATTGTGTCTTTTAGATCTTTGAAGCACAGAACAGACACCCATATGTTCTTTATCACAGGTGTGGGAGGGTAGGTGTCAAAAGTCACCAACTACCCACTGATTGGGTATGAAAAGGAGGGCAATTTTGCTCATAAAACCCAGGTGGTTTTATTAAAACTATGCCCCTATAATGTATTCTGGGAAGCTCTGTAAATAAGATTTCCCTTTCCTTTGCAAATGTGTTACAGAAGATGTATTCTAAGCAGTGAGCAATTTTTCACTTGTTTTATGGGTTGCTGAGGACCTGAAAAGGAGGTGTGCTGGCCATAATGGGAAGGCACATGAGTGAAGCAGGGCACGATGGCAGAATTAAAAAAACATTTTCTGGTGCACATTAGAATTTCATCCGTTTAGATTTTGGAGCTGCTTTTCCTACTTATTCTTTCAAGATGAACTGAATAGCTTTGTTTCTTCATCTGACTGTACTAAGTGCATGTATTAATTGTACACTACAGCCTGGCTTCCTGATACAATCTTGCAAACAAATGCACCATTGGCTTTAAATGAACAAAATACTCATAACCATTATGATGATGTGGCTTGGGCTAAACAGTACCTGGCTAAGTGCTGAGCCGGGAGGCTTTTTGCTGTAAAAATAGAGCCTGTACTTGCCGCAGGCAGAAGGTTTTTCAGCTGGGGTCCGAGCTAGCATGAGGAGGGCTCCTGGCAGAGGAGGCTCTGCCCAGGCTCTCGGCTTCGCAGCGCAAACTGGGGGGCACTCGAGCCGACCACGTCCCCAGGGGAAGGTCCGGCGGCGTGAGGAGCAGGTGCCACCGCTGCTCCCTGCGGACCCTCCCGACGGGCGCCGCGGAGCGGGAGGGCGGGGCGGCCCGGCCTCGCGGGGTGCGGGGGGGCCGGGACATGCCCCCCCCCCCCAGCTGCCCCTGCCCCTGCGGGGCGCCCGGGGCGGGCGGGACGGCAGGTTAGCGCGGCGCGGACACGCCCGCCCGGCAGTTGCTCCGGCGGAGGCGGCAGCGCCGGGGCCCGGCGAGGCGGCGGCGGCGGCGCGGGGGGCTTGCGGGCAGCGCCCCTCCGGGCGATGCGATGCGGCTCTGGCGCGGCCCGCTGCTGGCGGCGATGTGCCTCGGCGCCGCCCTGCCGCTGCTGTGGTACGCGGCGTGGCAGGGGAGCCGAGGTGAGCGCGGGCGGGGGGCGAGGGGGGGGGCCGCCGGGACCACCCGTCCCGTCCAGCTGGGCTGCGAGGGTCGAGCGGCCCGACGGCACCTGCTGCTGTTCCCCTTGGCCGGGCCGTCGGGGGCACCGCGGCGCTCGGCTCCCTTCCCCTGGCCGCGCCCGACGGCAGCGGGGTCCGTCCGCCTGGCACGGCGGGGCGGCGGCAGCGGGGCGAGCGGGGCTGTCCTGGCGAGGGGCAGCGAGGCGGGGCAGGGGCGACGCGGGGGAGCAGCGGGGAGCCGGGGCGCGGAAGGTGTCGGGTCGCCCCGTCCCTTCCCGGAGCTGCGGCCCCCGCGGAAGCGGAGTCGGTAACGGCTGCGCCGCTGGGTTGGGGCCGGTGCCCGCGTTCCGCAGCCCGGGCTGTCGGGTCGGCACGTTGGTGCGGGCCGGGGGCTGCCCCGCAGCCCGCGCCGCCCGGCTCTCGTGGCCCCGCTGCAGGCTGAGGGTGCGGGTCTCGGCTCTTCCCCGGGAGCTCGGCGTACCGAGTTACAGGCTTGTGTGACAGCGCTTAGGGTTGGATGCTCGGCTCACAAAAGCTCGAATTCAATAAACACGTTTAATAAAAGGTGCTGAGACCCGTCCTGCATTGGGGTGGAAAGAACAAGTTAAAAGGCAATGGCCATAGTTGTCACTTTTAAAGTGTTCTTGGCTTTAATATTTGGTAGGACAAAGTAGCATTATCCATTCTGCAGCTGAGTGTGTGCCTCATAGACACTTTTCCATGTGTATGTTTCCAGCACCACAACGTAATGTTCAATGCAAAGAAAAAATACCTCAATTTTCAGTTTTTCTTTATAAACTTCAGAGAATATCCTTTTAATAGGTTACGAAGGTGGTACATGTTGGATAAATCTACAGAAAAGCATGTCTACGGTTCTCTGAGGCTACTTGGGAAAGATGAAACTGATGCTATTTTCTGACAATAAATGAGATGATCTCTCAAGTAGTGTCTCTGAGGCCTGCAGACGTGGCCTGTCATGTGACAGTTTGTTTGGGGTGATGGTGACAGAGTGGATGTTCAGGTGCTTCCCCTATAAAAGGTCTGGTTCTGTAGATGCGGAACAATTAGAAGAAACCAATTAGTAATTTCTGGGATGAACATGGAACTCCAACCAGCTGTTAATTTATTTACATTCATTGTTTCTGTATCAAATAAAAGCAGCAGTAGAGATCTTGGCTCCACAAGGGAATACTGAATAGTCAAGACAGTGCTGATCCTCCTGCCTTTATCATTTCTTGTCAACTATGTGGTCTATCTTACAACACTTGATACTTCTCTCAGTGGCAATCCTGCTAGGAGTGGGGAAGGAGAAACAGAAGTAGAAGCAGGGTGTGTCTTAAGAAACCAAGATCCAAGAGATGATAGAACGAAAGCATTTGTGCCATCTGCAGGTACCACCCTTATCACCATGTTATTTTGTGACTTGTATTTTGTGACTCCTCGTTGCTGAAATTCTGTTTTCATTCTGCTTTCGTTTGGGGCTTTCTCTGGTGGCATTCCATGCTGGGGTATTTTGCTTTGGGCTTTTTTTTGTTGGGTTGGGGGGCAGAGGGGTAAGATGTGTTGTGATATATATGTATATGTGTTGTTTGAACTTTTCTCTCTCCATAGTTGTCTTCTTCTCCACAGTAGAGAGTAACTAGTTCCTCTCAGATACTAACATTTTCCTAATTATTATTTTTAGTACCTATTTTCTTGACAAACTTTTAACCATTACAAATGTAAATATTCACGTTTAAGCTTGGTAAATCTCACAAATGTGTAAGGGAGTTGATACCAGTAAGTAAAGGAGGAAGTAACAGCACGTGGTTAATAACTTTGTATTAAGTTTATTTCATTGGAAAGATAGTCTTTGTGCCTGAGAGCTGTTAGAAGCTTTCTGCCCATCAAAAACAACCCAAGAACAGCCCTATGTTGTTACCCTTTTCCAGAGAGGAGCACTGGGAGCAAACCAACTAATGCTCTGTTGTTGTCAAGTATCTTTTTAAGAAGGTGGTTTGAAATTAATCTTTTTCTCTGAAAACAGACAAATGCCTCTGGTTAGATATTGTTAAACCTCACTTCTTCCCTTCCGTGCTCTTGAACTTGCCTCTCCACTGACATGCCCAGAGCACTACAGGAGGTCCCACTTTTCTCACATCTCAATCTGCAATGTTTGTTTTCTTTGCTAAAGCTCTTTTTGCTTTTCCCACCTGTTACTCTTAAGAGGTCAGGTACTGTCTCAGCTTGTCGTCTCCCATCTCTTTCACTCGTATGCCAAATGTTCTCTGGCTCATTTTCTCCTTTACATTTGTTAAATCTCCTTTTACTTCAGTTTCCTTCTCTGCTTTGCCTATTTAGATGTTTAGGCTGCTGTTGATCTTTGACTACAGCGTATCACACTAAGCAGCAGCAGTCTGTAATATTCCCTCCAGTTTCTATCCAGTTCTTTCTTGGACTCTGTTGATGTTGGAATGGTGAATAATGCTTTGTTATTGTGCAGATAGGACAGGGCATCCTGTCTCAAGACTAGTGGTCTTAAGTACTTCCATAATATGAAAAGTGTATTATAGCCTTCAGTTTGTCTGTGGTTTCAGAGTCTTCTAGCCCTTGAAGTGTAAATCAAGTATTGGCATTGTCCCAATTTCTGTGCAAATAAAAATCAAGAATGTCCTTTAAATGCCTTAGACTAAGGGGCCAGCTAGCTTGAGAGATCTGAGTATACATGTATTTGCTGTCAATAACAGCAGTGAATAACTGGCTGTTTGGCACTGCTTCTAACTACTCAGTGCAGCCTGAGTGTTGACTTGCTGCTGTTAAACTTGAGCACAGCTTGAACTGGCGTGGCAGGAAAGATGTTCCTGCATCATTCACGCACTTTAAAGTTCAAAATCTACCAAAGTCACTAGACTTCAGCTATTGTGGGTAATATTATATACATTTTAACTATCCTTATGAAGATGGCCAATTTATAAAGGTTTCATTTCAAATGGGCTGGATATTTTTGTGACACACAAAAAATATATATAAAAGTAATTATAAGATCATTGGTACTCACCAGATCCTCAACAAAGTCTAGTACTCTCTGCCTAAACTTGCATGATGATTCCTTTGACATCCTCTAGAGTTCTTGCAAACACAGGTTGCTATTAGCAAGTAATCAGTTGGACTGCTGTAGCAATACCTGTTCCACGTGCTGCATGGTTTTCCTGTGAGCTTTTTTGGTCCCTCCCCAGGCCCCAAGCAAAACCTGTCCAAAGCAAACAGTTTGCATCTGGAGACAGGAAAGGCTGTTACCAGGATGATGCAGATATTCCTACTGTTCTGCAACTGAGTCACAATCCACTTGTTAATTCACCTGACCAAAAGTATTTGCTCTCATATAAATACTCTTCATCTAGATTTGTAGTTATGGAAAGCAGTATAATACTCAAAATCTGTATCTTGGTTTTCTCACACAGTTTTTCATTTTCTATGTAAATACTAATCAAGAAGAAATATCACAGTTATACAAAAATACAAAAGTAAACATGAGGAGGTAGCAAATCTTGAAAAACAGTAAAAGAGAAGGAGAGCACCTTATAATGAACTTGCATAAAAAGAAACTTGGGTGTCTTGGCTGAATATCAATGAATTTTTTAAAGTCACACCAATTGTGTGAATCAGATCATCTGGCAGTGCTTCTTCATATCACTTGTAAGGGCTGCAAGATTAGACCTCTTTTAATTGATTTGTTATTTGTTGCTGACCTCTTCACCTAAATTTGTGGGATACTTTATCCAAGTAAATTAAAACTAAGCTTTGCCTGGAAGGTAAAATAAAGTGATGCTAAATATGATGTCGCAAGGACCTAAGCGTATTATATACATGTTGAGTCAAACATTGTGAAACCTGCATTTCTTTAGTTATTCCTCTGAGGTGGGGTGCGAAGAGAGAAACTGTTTGTACTTAATTGCTTTCACAGAAGTATACTTGAGTTTTATCAAACTGCTTAATGTATTAAATTTTTCATTATGTCACAAAACTTTTCATCAGGAAAAGGGCTAAAAAGGCATTTCTTATGAAAGTAATATTTTGCAGTTAAAATATAGTAACATAGATGCTAGCCCAAAGCAGTTGATTACACATTTCTTTTATTTCCAATTATCTTCTGCCCATGCTTTGATGCTTTGCTTTGGCTGGCCAGCCTCTGCTCCCATTGTGCACCACAGCACATGTCAGCAGGAGATCATGTCATTTGTCATGGAGTTCTTTGCAGATTTCCTGTCCAGACTCAACTGGCACACTCTGGCTCAAAGCTTCAATTAAAGAGATTTAATAAAGTAGTATTGAATTACACCATTCTCATTTCAGCCAATACAACTTATTCAGGTTTATGAACAAGCAGAAGCCAATTTTCCTGCCTTATCTAGACCTGTTCAGCTGTGTTTAACCACCATTTTCCCCAGTTGTCCCAGCTGACTCGTAGGCTACATCTTCCCTCTTTGCCTTCGTGCATATGTTTCCTTCCAGTGGAACTGAGGGCATATGGAGGTTGCTGCACATCCAGTTTTTGTCCCAACATGCAGTCAGAATGTGGCCGAAGTGCACAGTGTGGTAAGGGAAGAGTCTCTCCAGTCCACTGATTGCTCACTCAGTTTCTTTACATAGTTCTGCATTTAGGTATTAAAAATAAACGTACAGCAACCTCAAATGGGACTTAAGACTTAGTGTTTCCTGGTCCCAAATTTTATATAAAAACTCATATCCAAGGCTTACAAAAGCTGTATAGTTTTACTGACTTCTAAATGCATAATTTACTGAACTAAGAGTCTGCTGCTTCTTGCAATTACTTCAGGTGGAATAGTGGCTGCCTTGTCCTCAAAAGTAGAGGAACTGAGTAATAAATCCTGTAAAGATTCAGCTACAAAATGAGACTAGTTACTATTGGGTTTTATAGGGAAAGGGATAGTGAAGTTCAGACCTCTCTTTGTTTGCTGTGCAGTGTTTCATCACAACCTGTATTTAAACAAGTGTAAACATATGACCTTCACACTTTCTTAATGTGACACACTGAGTCTTGAAGAACACATTTTATCCAGAAATACATTAGTTAGCAGTTAGGCATTTAATTACCTGTGTGTATAAATGAGTGATTGTTGCACCGTCAGGCAAAACAGTAAAAAATATTTTAAATACTAACCAGAATGAAGCAATAACCATTTAATTGTCTGAAGTGAACAAGTACTTTTTATTTCTCTGATACAAATCAGAAGTTTCCACTGCTGTTGAAAGCCTGCTTACTAACATTACTATGTTAAAACCAAGGTATACCAACTATTGGCAAACGCCATGCAATATCCATTTAATGTATGTATTTTTCTTCTTATTTAATGCTGTTGCTTTCCTAGATAGTGATGTTCTGATTGGATGTTTTAAAATATTATTAGAACTTAAGTTATCTTGTCTTTGAATCAAGTTTGTGTATCTGATTTCAGGTAGGTACAGTATGTAATGGTTCAGTAAAAGGTGTTCTGTGCCAAACCCAGTAGCTCGTTATACAATTGAATGGGCTTTTTAAAATTCATGTATTAAATTTTATTTGCCTTTAACTTTGTTTACTCGTTGGTTTTACTACTGGAAAGCAATTGTGATCCTCTTCCTAGTTTATCCTCTCTATGAGCACAGAGGAACCCTAACTTCCCCCCCAAGGTTGCTGGCATGCTATTTTTCTTTGCTGTCCCTGGGATAATGCAGTGTCCCTCCGCTGTTCTCCACTGTCTGGAAGCTCCTGATCTGGATACTGTCAAAGACAAATAGATGCACTGGCAGAACATATTGCTGCCTAGTTCCTCTGCCTGCTTAGGTGCCTACACAGATCTATAAACAACCCGGTGAAGAGAGTCCTTGCTATATGTCAAGCCCTGCACTTTGGCTTACCCAGCCTGCACATTTGCTACTGCTGTGTCACAGCCAAGCAAAGGTTTCAGCCAGCTAGCTGAGAATTGTGACTAGCTGAAATTAATCTTTCTCCTCCTACTTGAGGCCTCTGCTATCTGCCATACCAATAGGCCCTACAGCCCAGTTGCCATCAGAGTATGGACAGGACAGATGAGTGAAAACAAAGTTTTGTAACTTCCTCACTTAACCTTCCCTTTTCAACTGTGTAAAATAAACTAACCTGAGCACTGACTGATTTAAAAGGCTCCTGAATATTTAAAATATGCAGTAAAACATGCCTTGTCCCATTCTTAAAGCTCAGCTATTAAAGCCACCCCAGTTTTGATGAACATTAAGTGAAATGGGTGAATATACTCAGGGCAGGTGAAGTGGCCTCTGACTTTGTGGTAGTTTTTCTTGGATACCTCTAGCCTGTTGGTAGACACAAATAATTCTGTACTGTAATGCTGTAAACAAAATATTTGAAGATTACTCACAAATTCAGGAAGTCGTTCTTACCTGGAGAGGTGCTTAAATACCATTTGACTTAACACATTGTTAAATTTAGGTGTTTGCATAAGAACTGGCCGTTCTGAACTAAGACAGGCATTGCTTGGGGGATTTTTTTTCCCTCCTTACTCTGAGAGAACAAAACCTGAGCTTGCAAAGCCTGTAACAAGATTTAGAAAGGTCTTTCTATTTTAGATTAGTTACAGGAAGATAATGAACTGCCACAGTTTAGTGCAATGCATGCCTCAATGCTTTCATATGCTTCATTAACCTGAACAGCCAGCAGTGGTTCCAAGTGTGGAGTATGACAAGATCTTTTGCAGTTGGTGTGCTTATATAGTTTTCTTTCAGGGAGGTCATTAACCAAAATTCAGTTTCAAAAAGAAAGTGTCTTTAGGTACGATAAACAATGTGACTTGTAATCAAGAAATAGGAACAAAAGTCACCGCTAGACTATGGGGTGTTTTCTTCCCTCCTTTCTGCCACTCTCAGTTTTCCTTTTATTTTGTTTTTTGTTTGAATGCTAGAAGGAGATAGTGATGAATTGTGCCACAGCTCTTAGATATTACTAGAAATAAATTGTTAATAAAACTGGAAATATTTATAATAGGAAGTACGTGTGCGTGGAACTAAAAGAAATAATCAGCTGACTTTCAGAATGAGTATTTGCTTTAGAGATTAGTATAATTTCTAAACAGTTTCAGTTTCCAGTGCAGAAAGTTATATAGATGTATCTATGTGGAGAAACACGAGATTGAATTTTAAACTGTTTTAAGTATTGCCATCGTGGAATTACAGGAGCAATAAGTATATATGACAATGTGTAGTAAACAGAGGAAATGCTGTACTAGAAATGAAAATGCACTGCAAAAGTTTTGAGTGCTATCACTGAGTCTGGCTGGTGGTAGGTTATTTTTCTCCTCCAGCTTGTAGCCAATGTTACCCCACTGAAATTTCCTAGTATGGTTTCAGCCCAACAGAGTAACTAATCTGCAGTTTATCAAGAGGAGAGGAATTAGAGAATGGTTCAGGTTGGAAGAGGCCTTTAAAGGTTATCTACTCCCAACCCCTCTGCAGTGAGCAGGGGCATCTGCAGCTAGGTCAGGTTGCTCAGAACCCAATCCAACCTGACTTTGAATGTTTCCAGAGATGGGGCTTCTACCACCTCTCTGTTCAACTGGTTCCCATGTTTCATAATTTAAAAAATCTTCCTAATACCTTGTCTAAATTAGTGTACCTGTCAATATTTTGTAGTCTCTTAACAATTCTTCAATCATTCTTGGTCCTATTAGCAGCTAAGAGTTAGGGAAATACAGTCATTTTGTTCACTCTAGCTAGAGGAAGGTCATCCCTGGCAAAAGAACTGTCTGTAGATCCCATAAAAATAAATTTAGTTAAGCAAAGAAAAACAGCATTAGCAGAGCTCAGCATAAGTGAGTATGGAAAGAGTTTTAAATTCCCAAGCTTTGTTTAAAGGGGCTTATTATTTCACCACTGCCTCCAAAGAGAAACTAGTTATTCTCAATACTTAAAAAAAACCCCACAACAAAAATCACCAAAAAAACCCAACCAACCAACCAAAAAGTGATTGTAAATTGTCAGCTTAACCTCTTAAATGATTATTTCTATTTTTCAGCAATAAAAGAAGCCTTTACCTTCATTTCCTTCTTGTAGTTTTGCCATAGGTCCTCATCTCGCTGTTTTCCAGTTTTATCCTGATGCTTCTGTTGCTGATAGAACCATCAAGAGAACATTGGTACAACTCCCCTTTGCTGATAGAACAGGGTGTTGCCAAGTCAGACTCACTGGGGACAGACTGTTTCACAATGCAGCTGAAGCCCCTTCCTCCTGGCCCTTCTAGCCAGGGTGAGCTATATTTGTGAAAATGCCGAATGCCTCTTTCCAAGTAAACTATTGCAAGCAACTGGTTTGGTGCTGTGTAGATCCTTAGATACTTAGGAGCAACACTTTCCACACGCCCTCTAAAATCCATTTAAACTCAATTGCTATTTAAATATCCAGTGTTTAGCTTCAAAATGCTTCTAATTTTATCTTCTTAGATTGCTACAATTCTATCAGTAATAAATACTACCTTATTGCATAGCTAAATACAAGAAGTTCAGTACTGCTTCCCAAACACACATTTTTTGCCAAAGGTTTACTAATAGTTAATACTGCTCATTTACATAGGCACTCATAACACTTAGAAGATTTCATGTTCTGTTTTGAACTATTTATGTTTATAGTAACAAACTCTTCCTTCACTCATGGTGAGTGGATACTACATTCCTTATGTCAAACTCTTGCATCCCCAGCTGTTGAAATCAAATTAGATAAACAGTTATTAAGAGTCCTGTTCTACTAACTGAACTCCAGTTCTGAAACACTTAAAAAGACAATTTCCCTTTTCTGGCCTGAAGAAACAGGTAAGACCAGTTACAAATGCTGGCTTCTTTGGGTGCACCCAGTGGTAGCTGAGTATTCACCTTTGATTTGCCAGAGGCAGCTATGATATTTTGGTAGGCTCACCTCTCAGTAAGCAAATAAAACTAGAATTCCTTGGTGCTTGCCAAAATGTCAGTCCGGTAATGACGCCAGTAGTTTTGAGTCACACTGACACTGAAGAGCTGAAAGACTTGTGAAGTGAAGGGACTACAATGTTTTTATTCATCTGCAATTTCCTTACTGATTCCTCCTACAATACAGAATTTTAGTTTGGTTTAGCAAAATCTTATGCTATTACAGCATTGGAAATGTCAATGGGACATCACTTCCCAGCATTTAATTAGAAAACATCTCCATTATAAAATTATAGATTTCCCTTTTCAGAAGCAGTAAAAGTTGCATCCTGTGATAAGGTGTATTTATCCTAAAACTGTGGGCTTGCTCTTTGTTGTTTGCATCTTCCCAGGAGCATGTGGAACTTCACTGGAAGTTAAAACTTCCACTTTTTCTTGGTGCTATCTAGCTCCTAATAAAGGCAATTGGAATGTAGAGCAAAATGCACATCCATTACTGTATCTTTAGTTTATATCTCTGAATTTGTGTTGGAATTGCAAGGTAAATCTCGACTGTGTTTACATGTATTGATGCTCTATTTAGAATCACTTTCTTGCTAATAAAACAGGATGATGAATGTCTGTCAGTCACCTAAATCATCTTAAACCTTCTGTTCCCATTTTATTCATATACATTTTAAAATAAAAAGCTAAAGGTTGGATTATGACATTAAAAACACAGCTTCAAAAGAAAAGCTTAAACAAGAAAGTTTATTTCTACATAGTAGTTCATGAAAGGGGTCTTCCTTAGGTGCTCCAGTAATTTCACTCATTTAGAGTTCTAGGTCTGTAGCCTGATGCCTCATGACAGATTTGCCATGGAAATCTATTTTAACTTTTCCCCTGCAGTTGTTAAAAAACAGATCCTCCATCTGTTTTATCATTTTTGATCTCTGTGATAGCTGGAAGTTCTGACAGTATTTGCTTCTTAGGAAAGTAGATCTCCTGTAAACAGAGCATTGACATTATCTGAGAATACTATGCAGAACAACAAGGTGTCTGATAACCATGGCTGACCGTGTTTCTAACATCAGTATGATTGTAGAGTATTTCATCAAAGGTGGGCTATATATTACGAAGGTATACTTCAATCCAGAGCACAGTTTCAGTTGTTAGCTAATTAAATATATCTAGGAGTTCAAATAACCATCTTTACTAATAGATTTTATATACTCTAGGCAATTTTTAACTCACAGATGAAGACTATATACCTAAATATCTGTATTTTAATAGTGTTTTATACAAAAGGTGAGCCATTACGTAATTGCACTCTTTAGCGTGACAAGGGTTATGAAGATCTGTCACTTAGTGAAAAGTGTTGTTGGCTTTACTGGATAAAACCTTCCCCTGCAATTTATAACCTTCCACTGATTTTCTCCTTATTATGACTGTCATGTTCTTACCTTCAATTGCAAACGTTTACCCAGCTGTCCTCACTAAACTCTGCTTCACAGTACTCTTCCAGTCTTCTTCATTCCATGAATAAACTTTGAGCAGCCTCTCCTATTATTGTTGATATACTTCTGGTGATGTCTTCTTCAGGACTGTCTCCTATTCTTAAAGTTTTTCTTTATTCCATCATATCATCCACCTCTTTGAAAAGAAAATACGTTCTTATTGCAGGAAATGACTTAGACATGTACAAAAGCCACTTCCTGGAACTTCGGCAGAGACTATTGTATGCTGAAAAGGAAAATAAAAAAAGATCACATGAACTGAGCCATGTCCTGGATGAAATTAAACGTGTAGTTGCAACAAGAATGAACTTGACAACAAATCGCACAGGTTTGTATGTATAAAAATGTACTGTGTTAATGTTTCCAAGTTTTGTGTGCCTATGTTTCTTCATCACTGTTGTGAGGACAAAAATAATTTATTTGATTATATTAGCATTACGTAGAAGTTTCTACTTGAAAAAAAAGGGTGGGGAAGTAATCTGTAGCTCCTCTGTGAGCAGGATAGGTTAGTAATTAAACAAACAAGGAGAGGAAATAAAGGCACAAAACACTGCAGTGGGATCTTAGTGGCAAAGCTGTACATACTGCTGAGTTTCTTATAGTGCTTATCCCTCTCTTGCTATCAACTAAAGCTGTTTTTTCCTGCCTTCACCATGCCACTACATCCTAATAAATACTAGGGCTGTGTCTGACCTGGAAGGCAGGTACACTTCCTCAGATGTTCCACCATCCTGGTCCCCTTCCCATCCTTCTGGAGTGACTTTCTGGGGGTACTTCTTGGCCCCTCCACCATCTTTCCAGCAGACACCAGGCACCAAGGTGCATGTGGTGGGTGCACAGTCTTGTCTCAGCATGCAGGTCACAGCTGGGTGCCTGCCTCAGCCCAGGAGCAGAGAACCCCACTTTCTGGCTAGATACAGCCTAAGAATATTCCCACTAGAATCTATTTTTATCTTGCAAGTAGTTTTTTAATAATCTGAAGGAAATGTGAATGCCTGTAAGTGATACCAATGAAAACCTTTGAGGGGGATTTATCTGCTTTTTGTTGTGTTTTTGGGGTTTTTGTTTTGTTTTCCCAAGAGGGACACCAACATGCAATTCAGTTTCCTTGTGATTCATCATCTTCCCATTGTTTAATTAAACTGCTTATTTATTTAAAAATATATTAGATCCTTGCCCTACAGACTGTTGTAAATCCCCATCTATCTGCACACTGTAGTTGCAGACAATAGTTAGATTCTGTCCCCCAAAAGAAATTATGTAGTGGTGCAGGATCTGCCTTCCTCCCTCTTCAGACTGGAAGAACTACTTCCATGGGCAGAGAAGGAAATCTAAAGGGGCATCTCTGCACTTGAGGCATTCCTCAGCACACCTGGCTTCACAAAAGTAGCTACTGAAAGCTACTTTTTAAAAATCCTTATTTGCATTCAGTACAGCAGGCTGATGTCTGATTAGAACAGGGGATTAACCAGGAAAGTTGCAGAGGAAGAAGGAACAAGGTGCATTCCTGCTTTCTGTAGTCAGCTTTGTTTCTTATCCTGTTCTTCCCTGCCTCTTTTTGTCTGCTTATTCAATATTAATACAGTCGGGCTGTTCAGATGTGTATAAACAAACGCCTGAGTGTTGGCAGGGTTGCGGCCTTACAAGTTTTAGAATAGAGACCATGTTGTCAGCTACCAGTAGCCCCACATGCTGTGGATAAAGAATTATTGCCTAATGCATATAATAGCAGTAAAGGAAAGTGCAAGTTCCCCTTCTATCTGCTCTTTGTTCTTTATGGAACATCAGCCAGTATTAAAGCTCTCAAATCAAAGCAGAGGTTTCTTAAAATGACTGAATATTTTTAGTTTTACTTACTCTTCTGCTTCCCATTCCAGCCAAGTTTTATTGTTCAACAGAAATGAGAAGTTTTATTGTACACAATAAATTCCTTGCCCAACCCTTGGTAGATTGTACTTCAAAATAAAAATGGAAAGTCCATGAAAAGTTATGAATGTGGTTATTAAAAAAAAAAAAAGTTTATATGCAGCAGAATTCCAGTATATTTAATGTCAAAGTGGAAAGGGAGGCATTGTTGGTCCCTCTTTCATACACAAATGTCTGGACATACAGATATTTATATGTTTGTGTTGTGGCATTTTTTACTGTATTTTGTAGAGCAGAGAATGTAGAGTCCTAATTTTCAGTGGGAATATCTTTTGGAAGTTGAAAAACTTCAAACAAATATTGTCTATTTAGTAAGCCTCTGTCTTCCTTGATGTAAGCTGAGTGGATAAAGTTGAAGATGGTAATTTCTAAGACTTGTTTTAAGTAACTTTAGAAGGGTGGTTAATTTGGGAAGTTATCATATGCATTTATTAGGGAAAATAACTTTACATCTTAGTCAATAAAGCTGTTGCTTTTATGACTGAGTGAAACTGTGGGTTTTCAAGTTTTCTGCAGCTTGGAAATTATGTGAATTTTTTTTTGGCTAAAACTAATGGAAGAGTTTTTCTAATATCACAAGGTGATATTACACTAGTCTCTGCACAACTGGTAAAGTGCCTGGAGAAGGCACCCACTGAAGTATGAATTATTTTAGCTAAATTCTTAGGAGCTGTATTTTTCTTTCAGGGTAAAAACACACCTTGTAGGTAGCTACAATGGGCTGTGGTACAGAAAAATTCAGCAACAGAGAATAACAGACAAAATTCTGCTATGACAGCCATATGCTACCTGTGTCAGGAATGTAAGATTTAACCCTATAAACAACTGATAAATAGAGGCTGGAGTAATCTTCAGTTTTGTTTCCAAGCATTTTTCTTAAATATTAGAAAGATCATTTGGTATTTTTCCTAAATCTACTCTTAATTTTGATCTATTCAAATACTTTTTTTAAAATTGCATGGTGCCCCATGGGTATCTTACATTAAGCACAATTTTTGTGCAAGCTTATAATTGATTTTATTATTATTTTAGAATTTAGTTGATCAGGTTTTTATTAAATTTATTTTAAAGAATTTTACCATCACAGGAGCATTCAGGAATGGTTTTATCAAGGAAGGTAAATTAGTAAATTAATGATACCTGAGTTTTATATGGCTTATTTTTTAAAACTAGGATTTTTTTAATAAGGTTACACAAGACATGGTGCTTCAGGAGATGGTTTAATGGTCACAGGGCCATAGGACTGACAGTTGGACTTGATGATCTTGAAGGTCTTTTCCAACCTTGATGATTCTAAGGTTTTTTTCAACAGGAATAAATATTCTAGTTATCTTAATCTTTTTTGTAAACTAGTAAAGAAAAAACAAGTTCTCTACTTTTCTCTTAACTACTGCAGTCTTTTGTTTCTTGAATAGTTTCTAGAACTAAACCCACCATGTGTTACATTTTGGGGAAAGC
Organism: Apus apus; assembly: GCF_020740795.1. Taxonomy (NCBI): domain Eukaryota; kingdom Metazoa; phylum Chordata; class Aves; order Apodiformes; family Apodidae; genus Apus; species Apus apus. The sequence goes on along the minus strand of NC_067285.1, from coordinate 54,704,178 downwards.
ACTTAAGTTAGTTAAGTAATTAAGAAAGTTATTAATCAGAATCTGTTTTCCTTATTATTTTAAAAGTTGCTTGTCAACTGTGCAAAAACCAGTTTTTTTTCCTGCTGCCTTCAAAGTAACTGCTTATTGTATTTAAAGATGGCTCAGTCTGTTTAGGCACAGGGAAATGAAGGCAGAGTTCCCAGGCCATTCGAGCTTGGAGCTCTGCTCCAGTGCCTGGGTGGGTGGGGGTTGTATTGGGCAATTCCCAGTTTATTTCTGCAGGAGGGTAATATATATGACACATCATCACTTCTGAGGAGTCGTTCCTATTGAATAACCTTTTGTGTGGTCATCTGCTAGTATTCAGCTGAGCAAAACAGTTGAGGTAATGGGCTTCACTGCTGACTTTTAATTTTATGTGTATATGTGGGTTTGTTCTTTAAGATGATATGCAGTGGAAAGCATTAAACATCACCAGAAAACTCCCTGTACATCTTACAAACCTGTACTACTACCTGCCTCACCTTCGAGAAGATGAAGATGCCATTTTCCCAAATGTTATTTTTGGGCAACAGAGAACAGGAGGTAGGAAGTAAAGTTTGCCTTATACTTTCTTTATGCTTATACTTTAAAATAAGCTTTAGCAATGAAGTGTACTCAAAGTTAAGAGGGGGTTTTCTCCCTATTTAATGTTGCCAAAGTGAATAAACTTTAATGGGGATGGCAAAAGCACTTTTACCACTCCCATCCCATTTTCAAGTCTTCCCCAAACTGTTTGGATAAACCTTTTAAAATATTAACGAAAATAATCATAACTGAAAAGCAATATTATTTTTTTTCTTAGTAATGGATTAATGTGGCGAAGATACATTGAGCTGTTTTTCCCACTTCCCCCCAAAATTAGTATGAGTAAGGAAACCAGGGAGGATCTACAATTAACAGTTTGCTAAGGTTCCAAGCAAATGGAAAGATGATATGATCATTTGAAGAATATTGATAAATTTTCAGTGTAGTTTTTTCATTCTCATGGAAAATCAGCTGACACCTGCACAAATCATAATGAATTCCAGTGAACTAGAATACGAATTATTAAGTTACATCTTCTCCTAAGTGTCATGTGATAGGTAACAAGGAAATTCAAAAGCAATAAGCAAACACAGAATTAATCAACTATTTTGCTAAGATTAGTATTTTGTTGGAATTTTTACTTTTCTCTAGGGTGATTTTATATAAAGAAAAATTGGCATGAATTTTAATGTAAGAAAAAAAAAAATAACCTGGCCCTGGCCATGACAAGGGCTAGTGGTTCTACTGGAGTAGTGCTCAGACTCTCACTGGAATGAGATGCATGAGTCCATAGATCACTGTGAGTATACAAAAAAACATAGGTAGCCAGCAAAATTATTTGCAAAAGAAACCCTTTCAAAAAGCAGATACATTCACGAACAAGGTGAGGGGAGAGAGAGGGGGAAAGGGGAAAGGAAATAATAACTGATAAAAGAGTGCTGCGTTTGCTGCATGTTTATTTTTCATATATTTGTTCATGAAAATCACAATAGCAGGACCATGCTGTAACAAGTACAGGTTGACCTTCAGCATGTAAAACCAAACAAAACCCCAGTGGTTTACCAGGTTATGTGCTGGGCAGGCTGGAACTTTGGCATTTTTGAGCTGGCACAAATTAAGAGGTCTAGAGCAAGTCTCTAACTACACCTACTCCTTTCCTTCAAAATCTCCTGCTTCTTTAACAGCCTCATGAGGTTTCGGTGAATAGGAATCTTTTGCAAGGACTAAAAACTCTACAAGTTTATCAAGCTGTATTAGGTCATTGACCTCAGTAATGCCCTCACCAATGAAAAAAGAGAGGTCCTGCTTACAATCTAATGATGTAATAGAGCACAAATTTGCTACTAGTGTAGTCTAGAAGAAACAACTTCAGTTCCTATCATCATCATCATCGTCATCATCATCATGTCTGTGTTCCTTTCTTCTTGTTGTTGTTTATGTCAAAGCCATGCTTTCATATAATTGAAACTGCTCAGAAAGATTCTTGAGATTTTGGGGTTTTTTTTATTCCTTTCTAAGATACACAGCACTCACCTCCTGTGACAACTTGCTTAGTAAAGCACTGATCTTACTACTCAGATCTCCAACTTGATACCAAGAGCTAGCACTTATTTTGCAATACCCACTTTTGAAACTCAGTAGCAAATACCTATGTGTTTGCTAGAGGTAGTATTATCTCCAGGTTCTCCAGTGTTGACAGTCTACACAGTGTAGACCTGTTGCTTATAACATGGATGTAGGTGTCTCTAACCTCAGCTTAGGTGGAGGTATCTCTTCTTCCAGGTAGTAAAGCGAGTGCTGTCACAGTGCTACAGAAATATTAAGTCACCAAGTCTCACAGTCACATCAAATCAAAATTAAAATGTAATTTCATCTTCCCTTTACCTGACTTAAAGTTACATGGCCTGTGGACTTCTTTCTTTGCAGTCTCACTGGTGATGGGTATTCCTACTGTGAAAAGGGAAAAACAGCATTATCTGATTAACACGCTGCATTCTCTTCTGTTTGAGCTTTCTGAAGAGCAAAAGAACGACTGTGTAATAATCATCTTTGTAGCAGAGGTAAGTTTGCATGGAAAGCTGCAGTATGCTGATAGAGAGACAATGTGGAGATTTATGTCTTAGCGTAATAGTGCAGGAGAGGCTGCAAAATACTGTTAGCCAGGCCTTTGGGGAAGATTTCATTAGGACTGGACGAGATAGTGAGCAATTAGTGCCTCAGTGTTCATATATGGAAAAAACCCTGTAACTCAGGTGATCAAAGGGTAAATATTCATATTACAGTTACAAACATGGTTGCTACAATCAGGTTTTCAGATAAAAGAATTTGAACTCATTATTTATCTCAGTGTAAACTTAGTCTAAAAAAAGTTCAGATTATTTATCTGCTGCTTTGATATCATATATCTTGCAAACCTTGCAATACCTTGACATGCTAGAGTTTTGCCTTCTGCATGTGTATTGGCATTTCTTGTGGAAAATAAAACTGGTTCAGAGATTTGAATAGTTCTATGTTTTGGAGAGTAAACAGTGCTTAAGGTAAAATACTAGGGGTAAATTAATTTTTTTTTCTCATTTCAAAATGTCTTGACACATTGGAAAAAAGCTACAGAAGGGAATTAGGTAGTGATGGTTACTTGCAGGTAAAAAACTGCAATTTTTCAGACTTCATATATTTTCTTCATATTTCTTTGTCCTTTCATAACCAACATCAAATTTCATACGTTTTAATCAATAGTTAAAGTTTGCTTTTTTAGTTCAGTCATAATTTAGAGCAGCTTTTGCAACTGTAATACTATCAAACAGAACATAGTTCACTTAAGTTAGGTTCTGACTTCCACTTTTATGTCTTGATCACAATGATAAGTAGGCAGGCCCAATTTTATTGTCTGTAATTCCTCTTCAGCATAATTTTCAGGAGCTGAATTTATTTTACAGTTGCTATTTCCTAGTGAAGACCCCTGCCAGTTATGAGCTCTGCCTACCTGCCGTTCAGATAAACCACCTATTACAGGGCTTCAGAGAATTCTTTGAGTTTTTAAGGGTTAACTTCTGAATGGCAGAATTTCCACTGTGGACAGTCCTAATGTGGCCCTTTTAAAAAACATGAGCTTTAGTTGTAAAAGTCCATGTCTGCCCATTTAGGATTAAACTGCTGTTGTAAGAATCAGTTTCTACCCTTTCTCCAGTCCCCAAAGTCATATTCTTGCAGCTTCCGTTTTTCAGGCCGTGCAGTAAATTAGAGCATGTTGATGGTGCTGATATGAGAGTTGATAAGAACATTTCAGTATGAGAGGAGGGCAGGTGTGTTCAGTGATTATGAATCCATACTGTCCTTTTTTTCCAGAAAGTTTCAGAAGATGGAGTTAAATGTTTACATTATGGGTTAAGTTACTCTGACTGAAAGTGAGCTGTAAAGTTGTTGCGTTTTTTTCTTATCACGGTTCTTTACTTACCACTTCACACAGTTTTTAATTATTACAAATTCAATACATAGCTGGTAATGTTTGTTTGTGACTTTTTAAAAAATCTGAACTGCTAAGACAGGTGTATTGCTTTGGAAATCACATCCATAAAACTTACCACTATTTAACATAGTTAAAAGATGTGTTTTGCACACTAGAACTGGTGTTTTGATCAACACCAGCAATGAATAAGTATGTCCTCAAAATTTCTAGACAGAGAGTCATAAGTTTGTTATATTAGGAAGAAACTCTCAATAAAAAAATACAAGTATCGTTAGCTTTAGAACATTCTGCTTAGGTGACTTTTCTCAGCAGCCTCAGGCCTATTTTGTGATTTTTGATTGATTAACCTGAAACTGCTCTTTCTACTGATGGTTACATGACTGTGCTTTCCTAACATAACTGAAAGGTATAGAGCAGAATTTTATACAGAAAATGGCTTGGCCTCCTACAACAACAGTGAAAAAAGCAAATGCAGGAGCCATAGCTGGAGATAGTTCAGTTCACTTTCTATTACATTAAAAGTCTGGTTGGCTGGAAAAGCCCACACTGTCTTTCAGCAGAAATGTTGCTGTAACAGATTGCTTTTGTTTGGAATGAAAAAAATTAGAGAATAAAAGCCAAGTGTTTGCATAGAAATATTCCCCACAAAATGTTGCTTAATACACAAAAGGGTGCCTTGAAATGAACCCCCCCTTCTTTTCTTTAGGTGAATGCAGAATATGTTAACAGTGTTGCAGAAAGTATTAAAACCAGGTAAGTCCTATAAACTGTAACACCCAACAGCTGGTGAGCACATTTTGAGCTTTTATGGAAAAAAAAAAAATAGATCACTTCAGCAATAAATTACAAGCCTACCATAATGAAATGGAACTGCTCAGAAATGAGGCAAAGGTGCATGCTTAGTATGTGTATCACAACCTACTGTGAAACTGAGAACAGAAGGATGAGTATCAGTTTTTCCTTATTTCAGAAATACGCTTCAACTAATCAGGCAAGGTCTCAGCTTAAGCCTCTGATAAATATTTACTTGAACCTAAGTCTTTTCCCCGTGAAATTAATGATGCAATGCAAGGCACCTGAGGTTACATATATTAGGTCCCCACTGACTTCACAGCCCTGCAATGTATTCTGATGTCTGTCGTGTTTTCTAGATGTCTTTGTTTCCTGGTTTGCCCTTTTTGCATGAAGACAATGAACTTGGGACAGCAATGAGATTATATTTATAATGTTGAATACTATTGTGTGATGGGTAACATGAGATTGGTATTCTTTGCCATGACAAATTAAGGGCTATCAAAGAATGCTTGGTTCCCACTGCAATTTTGTTTGCTCTTATCATTTTTTCCCCAGAGACGTTAACAACACCATGTGTGTGTGTTAAAAACCTTAGAGGAGCTTGAAAGGAACAGCTAATAAATGAAAATGTTTGATCAAAAACATACACCCGATGGTAGACTTATTTTGCCTCACAAAACCTGCTTTCTAAGAAATGGTGCAGTGTAGCTAACAGTCACAAAACAGAAGACCCTGAAGCATGGGTGACTGAAAGAAGCAAGAGAGGAAATGTTCATGGTACTGCAGTGTAAATATTGCTGGTTTCTTTGATGCACAAGCTTGTGAATTGGTTACTCTGACAGGAGTATTCACCAAGTATTTCAGGTGAAACAGCCTTTTCCCTCTGCCCTTATTTAAAATGGCTACAAGAGAGCTCTCAATCTTTGCATCAAAGTCTTATTAGAATCATAGAACCATTTAGGTTGGAAAATATCTTTATGATCATTGGGTCTAACTCTTAAGCCGGCACTGCCAAGTCCACCATATCATGTCCCTCAGCACCACACCTACACATCTTTTAAATACCTCCAGGGATGACAACTCCACCACTTCCCTGGGCAGCCTGTGCCAGTGTCTGGCAACCCTTTTGGTGAAGAAATTTTTCCTAATATCCAAACCTCCCCTGGCACAACTTGATGCCATTTGTACTTGTTCTGTTGCTTGTTACTTGGGAAAAGAGGCAGACACCCACCCAAAACAAGGAATATTGAACAAAATCCCTGGAGAGGATGCCCTTTTCCTTCACTTCTGAGGCTTTGCTGCACATCATGCCCCACTCAAGGGTTTCCCTGACTGTATTTAGGGTTCAGGTCCCCTAAGCTGATCCTGCTAAGTAATAGCAATAGCTTTCTGCCTGCAGAGGGTTTATCTCAGCTGGGAGTACTGCAGCTAGGGCAAGGTGAAGAGGCAGTCCTCTGCAGTACTGTTGAGCACCACCAAGGTACAGTATGTCTATTTTTACTAAGCACACAGATAATTTTTATGATTTTGTTGTGCTTTTTGAAAATATTACTGCAGAGTGATCTGCTTAATTTTTAATGGTAGCTTTTTTCATTAATCTTAAGAAATGGGCAACTAAGTTCTGAAAACTCCTTATTTCAAGGATCCTACACTTACGAAAAGCAGAAGGGATTTGTTTGGGTTTTTTTGTTTGTTTGGGTTTTTGTTGGTTTTTTGCTTTTCTTTTTTCATTTTTTGTTTTACATATTCTGGAGGAAGAGGGAGATTTGATTTCCGATTTGATTACACATTTTTTCAATGACTTTAAGTGGAAAGTTTACTCCCTGGAGCAGAGACTAGATACATACTCTCCATGCCAAACCTTCACTCCAGGACAGTATTATTTTGGCTAGAATGTAGAATTAGAGTTAGAGCAAGTGTAAGGAAGCTAGGAACTCTCATGCAAGGGGGAGCAGTTGTGTGTAGTTCTAGACAGTGGATTTGGTAGTGAATTACTTCTATGTTTTGGCAGCCAGCTCAGGATTACGACTAAGCATCTATAATTGCAAGAGGGGCAGGATTTCTGAGATGCATTTCTCGTCAGTGTTTTCTGAGACTTCAATGAGTTACTGTCCTTGTTGCCAAAGACTCCTTCTTGGTTCCTAATTTACAATCTATGTTACTTAGTTTCTTTGCTAGAGTTATGAATTCCGCTGATGGAGGAGCAGACCTAATTCTGGGGAGCTGCTGTCTGTGATTGCCTTCAAAAGTCTTTTCGAGGAATGGGGTCTCACTAAGCTTCTCTTCACAGCTTCCCCAGAGAAATCCAGTCTGGAGTCCTAGAGGTTATTTCTCCTCCTGCTTTTTATTACCCAGATCTTTCCAACCTGAAGAAAACACTTGGAGATTCAGAGGACAGAGTAAGGTAAGATAGCTGTATAAAACCTAAGAACTTTTCCTAAGAGTATAAAGTGAAAAATTCTGCAAAAGTTAACATTGTTCAAGCTGATAATGCTATTGTATTCAGAGCTAATGGACCTCAAGTGTACTTTTAAAAAAAGTACACAAGGGGATCTTGCGAAAAGCTGTGCTGCACACCAGCTTCAGGGTGAGAGCCAAGGCTTCTCCTTTGGGTCTTGCCTCTAGACATCCCTCGGATTTTAAACCAGATGGATAATGCCAAGAGGTGACAGGCTAGATTAACTGGTTATAAAGGAAAAAATAGGAAAATCTTTGATGTCGTAATAAAGGAGAGACTCCGTGAAGGCCCAAAGGAAATCCTGTGTAGCCCCTTAGCTAACTAGTAACAACTACTGTGGGTTTAATTAATGACCTCATTTTTGGTGATCATGGGATTTTTAAACTACTGTTATTCATGTACCCTAACTGGTGATTTCATTCACTCATGTGCCCCAGATTCACTGAGACAGAGGTTATAACCTAACAAAATATCCTTTTGTTCAACAATAACTAATTTATCAGAAGCTACTCCAACAGTTCAGCAAGAGAACTGCTGTACTGAGGTTGAGGTTGGAGGAAATCCCTTGTATGTAGGCATTTATATTAGGTTTATAAATAAACCTTGTAGCTTTCAGAGCATAAACATGTTGACATACTTAAACTTCAGAGAAGGATAGACTTGAATCAGATACACTTCTATGTCAACTAAGTACTGATAAATTAATCACTACTCTTTTAGCATTGATTATCAAATGCCAGCTTCATTCTTTGGTATAATGACTCTACTTTGTAGAGATAAAACTGTGTTTACATTTAAATCTGAAAATTAAGCTTATCAACTTGCTTCAGTGCTGTTCATCAGGAAAAGCACTTAATTTTAGGTCTTAAATAATCATTGTGTGTTGATCTCTACTGTTCATAATATAATGAGTAGAATCTTCAAGTCATTTGACTTGAAAATAGTTTTTAGACATTTTGTTCCAAGATGCATTGATACAGATCAAAATTTTTTGCTTAGTTAACTTTTATAGGAGAGTGAAATTCTTTGCAAAGGTTTTCGCTGATTCTAGAGGATTTTTAATACACTTAATGAGTTAGAAGATTGAGCTTTACAATTTTACTGTACAGAAACAATCACAGAGGATTAGAAATGCTTTTATTATAGAAATAACTCTTGCAACCCCCCAAAAAGCTTATTAGAATTTTCTACTTATGTTTAGGTGGAGAACGAAACAGAATTTGGATTATAGCTTTTTAATGCTATATGCCCAGCCTAAGGGAACATTTTATTTACAGGTATGTTCATATTATCGAGTAACTGTGATACATCCGTACTAATTATTAGATTTGGCAAATTTAATTTGTTTCAAAGGCCTTAATAAAAACAGCATGTAATGTAATTTCTTGTGTATTTTGACTGTGCTTTTTACAAGCATCCGCGTATTTCTGTGATTACATACATATTGCACACAGGTAATATTTGATAAAAGCAATTGTACCTTCCTGTCATTTGAGAGGTTGACTAACAAGGTAACTGAAGCATGAAACTCTTATTTGATTAGGTTAAGAAAGTCAGACTTTAATTTGTTTTCACTTGGTGGAGCAAGACAGGTGGTAGGTCCGGGTCATAGCGCAGATCACAATGGACCAAAAAACCTTTAAAGGACTTATCTGTGTAAGGAAACATACCAGTATGATTACACTGGAGACAATGGTATACTGCGAGTTGGTGCAGATCCTAAATTCTCAAGAAGACTGAGAATCCCTGTGCATTCAGGCTTAGGTTTAGCCATCATTCTAGATTTGTGCTGGTTTGCACTCCATGAAGACAGTAATCACCACCAGAGATTCCAAAATGTATCATGACTGTACAATAATTGAACAGATCCATAGCATTTCATGTAGCTCGTGAATGTAAAAAGTTTTTTTAAAACCTCAGAACAGCATTTTGCTTAGTTCTTAGTTTAAACTCAACTAAATTTAGTTTTAGCTCAAACTAGGACACCTGTGTCTTCTCCTGCTCGAACAGGCCTCAGACTCTGTGTCACATAATTACATCGCAAGGTGCCCAGAACCAGAAGAGAAGACCCCAAGGGCAGGCATCTCATGCAGTTCTTGTCAGCATTTACCACAAATGGATTTGAGCTGGGCTGTTCAAGAGTGCATTGTCAAATTTGGCATGGGCACTTAGAAGATAGGGGGGCAATGAGAAAGACTGTCTACTGAACACTTTGGGTTTACTGGAAAATGAGATATTTTCCCATGACTTTTATATATCGTTAACAACACTACCCATGTTTACTAAGTGCAATAGAGAGCTGAGGCATGGAAAACATGATGAAGGCAAACATTAAGTATGCTGCCAGACACTTAATATTCCTCTCTGTTATAAAATTCTTCAAGTGTTCATGTTTGCATGGAAATTACTTTCTTTTGTATTTATATTTTTAAAGTTTTCTTATCTGGGACATTTATATAAGGACTGAGCTGTGTTATTTGGAGCAAAGCCTGGATTGTGATGATCTGGTGATAGTTAAGGCTTTATTCAGAATTTTCATAGAAATAAACGATGTTTTCCTCATATCCTTGTCTGGTATATCTACTTTTTCACTTATGTGTCCAGCTTGCAGCTGCTTCTCTAGCACAGATGCTGGTCTGCCCATCTGTCTATGGAAAATTCTCCATAGACTGCTGAAAAGAAGGAGGTCATGCTGCCTTAAAGATAGTTATCATCTGCCTCTCTTTGGAAGCCTTATACTAATAGCAAATTACCTATACTAAAGCAAATAACCTAAAAATCCCTTTCCTCAGCCTGGTCCAAAGATTTACTTCAGTAATCTTAGGGGAAACTTGAAACAGATTAGATTTTTTTTTTGCTGCCTTGTCAGAAATAATGTCGTCTGGGTGACTGATATTAATCTCAGAATTTTGAAAGAAGATAAGCATACATAATTAGTCTTGATGTCTACCGAACAGTTAATGTCATGAATCAGGCAAGATCTTTGCTGAATAAACATGTAAACACTCCTTCTAGGATACTGCTGAATCAGGATTTAAGCAAGTATCTTTGTGAAGTCCGTTGAAGCTCATGGGGTTACACTGTGAGTGAACCTTACCTACTGATCAAACACAATCTTCAAAAAAAGACAATAAATCCCATCAGGCTTCCCATCACTTCTGCTTGAAGCATCTCTTCTACTTTGCCTGGGTTTTTTGAGCTTTTTTTGTTGTGGTTGGGGTTTTTTTCTGTGTTTGTTTTGTTTTGTTCCTAAACCAGATACTGCTCCTTTCAGGCTTTTTTTGTGAAGTTTTCTTAATCCATAAAAAAAAATAAATAAGAGAACTTTGAAATGCTTGTTTCCACTTTCACTGTATTTCCTGGAATCTATCAGAGCCCCTTGAGACACTTGTAATAATGTGAGAGACAAGATAATGGGATCTTAACATAGCCATAAAGCAGGTAGTTGAATCCCAACCGAGCAGTGAGGAGATGCATTTGTTCTTTGTTTCTGTGTAGACTTTGCTCATTCTGAAGTGATTAAACATTTCAATTCTTTGAGAAACTCAGATACAGCAGTTTTGGGGAAGTGTTTTTTATTAGTGGTATTTAAGGCCTGAGCAATAGCTCAGTGAAGTCATTGGGAGTCTAAATTGATTTTTTTTTTTTAAATTCTCCCCATTAGATTCCAGGTCAATTCTGTTATTTGTTAGAATTCCTAAAAGGAATAACTTTCATGAAACTGTATTTTTAGCTGGAAGTTTCTTTAAAAAAAATCCACAACAAACTGTTGGAGGTTTTCTGTGGAAAATGAGCAAATAAGATTTTTCAGCCAAACAGTCATCACACATTCACTGAATGGTAATTCAAAATGCAGAAATACCCTTACATAATGTAAGAAGGAAGCTGCTTTCCTGTCTGATGCCTGCCCTTCCATTGTACGCTATCACTTTTTTGTTGCTTCTTCATTTTTACGTGTCCTTAGACATGTAAAAATACCTTAGTAACCTTAGACAGGTAACTTAAATTAGAAAAACAAATGGAAATCCATTTGCTGTCTGTCATTTAGGAAATTAACATAGCCTTGCTATTGTGCATGTACTTTTTCTTTCATCCTAAAGTACTGATGAGTGAAGGGAAATTAGCTGCAATTGTGTTCTGCTGGCCTTCTCATGGCAATGGGGCAAATGGTCTAGACAGGTCATATATTAAATGTCCTGATGCAGCTGTGTAAGCCACTCCTTTGGTAGAGAAAAGCATATGAAAAACTTGTGGCTGCAAGCTGAAAACAGAAAAATTCAAATTAGTATTTGGGTACTACGTACTAAACGTTCAGAATAATTACATACCTAGAATAACTTCCTGAAGAACTGATACTGAAATGTTTAAGCAATGGCAGATGCTCTTCAAGATGCACTTCAGCTGAACACAAGTTACAGAGCTCAGTACAGGTTAAATAAACAACTTTTAACAGCCTGTTCTACACAGGATATAAAACTAAATTCTCCAATATCTGTTCACTTTTAACTGTCAGCTTCAGAAAAGACTGTTTTAGCCTTCCCAATATGCAAAACTACTTTCTGTTCATAACTACATTCACACACCCTTTACATCACAGCCTTTATATGTTTCATGTTCACTACTTTTGTACACTTCTAGTGTTTCTTGACATGGTGGTCGCACTAGGGGAGATACTCCTCTCTCTGCTTTTCATCCTTTTATGGGTGTCCCTAAATTTCTTTTTAAGGAGTCTCTGAAACTCTCTTTGATTCCTTGCTCTTCTCCCTTTATATCTAGCTACTGGATAATCCTCTTAAATAATTTAATTTTATGCAAGATTTAATCTAAGTTGATGTTTTGGGGTTTTTTTGTCATTCTTTTCTGTAACCGTCACCTCAGCTCAACCCCCAGATCTCAGAATCTGTTAATAAGCATTAATCTTGATCAGCTCATCTCCAGCTATGTATTTTTTGTTAGCTTAGCATCAGCAAAAGCTGACAGGGTCAAAACAGATCTCTTAATCTTGTCTTTCAAACTTCATTCTACTTCCTCCTAGGTTCACTCTTCACAACACGTTTCTCCCCTACCAGCCCTATACTTGTAGTAATGGCCAAATTCAGCTAAAAGCTGTGGGCCTGCTCTCTCAAGCTCTTGCTGCTGACTCTGTGCTGAGTCAGTTGAGGATGCAAAACCAGCAGGAATTTGTGTTTTTTGTTTGTTGTTTTTTTTTTTTTCCCCCTCACAGCATTCATTTCCTGCCTATTTAGCTTTCTGAATCAGATTCCAGGGCCACCCACAAGCACCAGGGACAATGAGGTACATCTATTACCTGATCATTACACTGTACCTCAACAACATTTTCCTGAAGGCTTTGCCATCTCTTCCTGTGTTTCTCACACTCATACCTAATTCAAATGCTGAATTACTTGCTCCTTAATTATTTGTGGAATTCACTTGTTTCCTGTGTGTCATTACCTCTAAATTCCTCGTTTGGACTCATTATCCTCAGCTTTAGTATCTGAAACACCTCCTGGCTTTTCATATCCCCCATTCTTCTCTGAAAGCCATGCAAAAATCCAGCCAAGGCCTTTCTCATTTCCTTGATGAAGGTCAGTCTCCCGAGTATCCTTTGGCTGTCTCTACTGCTGTATTCAGTGTCAGCATTTACAACACCTTGAAAGCTCTATGTATTCCTGTTTTCCAGTGTGCATGTTCCTTCTTTCATGACTAATATTCTCTACAACAACTTGCTTTCTACTAGTGTCTCAGTAATAATCCACAGTTCTTCTCAGTCACCTTTTAGGTATGACAAAGTCTGCCCAGGCTACTTGACAGAGCTTTAACCATCTGCTTTAGGTGCCTCCCTTTTGAAACAATTTGCTCCTGCAGCTTATTAATGCTTATACAACTTGATTACAAACTGTCTACTCTCTTCTTCTGAAACCCCTATCTTTTTGGTTAATGTTTTCCTATAAGTGAGATCCCTTCAAGGTAGGGAGTCCTCCATTCTTGAAAAAGAATGTTACAGTCGTGGTGTTACAGTCAGTCTGTAAATAAATACTTTATGAATTTTACTGAAACAGAGATATATGTGGAAGCTAAATAGCAATCCACTGCAGTTTCACACCACTTCAGTACATGCTGTGCAGCAGTCAAATACAATGCACTTACCACTTACATGTGGCAACATCACCACCACTTACCTTTCCGTTGTTTTTTTTTTTCCCTTTTTTTTTAATATATAGCTGGAAGATGATATTATAGCCAAATCTGATTATTTGAAAAGTATAAAAAGCTTTGCTGCTAAACAGTCCCAAGAGTGGATGATTCTTGAGTTCTCCCAGCTTGGATTTATTGGTAAGTATTGGGACCTCAGAGAGGCAACTGGATTTGGAGCTGTGTAGGTTGAGTAGGTCTCTTGGATTTGTATTTCAAAGTGTGGAAGCACTTGCAAAGCAAAACTTCCTTGGTTCTTCAGGAAGGCTCTCACTGAAAATCTTTTACTTTCTGTGCTCTTTAAATGTGTTGTTTTAATGCAGAGGCTCCTCAGCATAGGATCTAGAAGTTGGGTTCCCACAAGTGCAGAGTGCTCCACCTTGGGGCACCATGTGCCCCTGTAGTGTGCAGCCTTCTTTTCAAGAATGGAATTTGAAAAATCTATTAAAACTCTGCTTCCTTTCCTGTGTGGAGCAGAACATACATCCCATATCATAAGGAAGGTTTTTATTACTTTTAGTAGTAAGCTTTTTATTTCTTTTTTGTACTAATAAATTTTACATGTGATAAAACCTTCTAAGTATTAGGTCAAACAGAGAAATGTAACAATCTGCTAACACGAATAGCAAGAGAATTAAATGAACAGTTATAGTATTTTAAAACTAACATTTTTCATAACTAGGTCTAAATTTAAAGATATTCAGTATAGTATTAACAGTGAAATTGCATGTCTAGCATTTCAAAGAAGTATTCAGACTGTTTCCTCTGACACACTAATAGAGGTGACTGGCAGATTTGTGTTTGGAACTAGGATATAACTGCAGGCTTTATTAGTCAGTTAGTTCACTATGTGAGAATATCCTCAAGTATGGAATGGAAATCTTTTCAAAATCCCAACAAGTTGGAGAATAAGCACTTCTCCAAAGCTGGAGTCTGTGTGAAATTTCCACTAAATATCAGAACTAATCCATGTGTAATCCAAGGCTGGAGTAAACATAAAGCTGCTGAGTTTTTCACAGCAATAAAAATATCTGAATATGCAACTTCTTGTCTTGCTTTCAGGAAAATTGTTTAAATCAGAAGACTTGCCACTCATAGTGGAATTTTTTCTCATGTTCTATAAAGATAAGCCCATAGACTGGCTTATTGACCACCTGCTCTGGGTTAAAGTGTGCAATCCAGAAAAGGATGCAGTAAGTATGTCTATGAATTCATGAATATAAGTAAAATTCAAACGGTCTCAGTGACAAAATAATGTATTTTCAAAAGATGGAATAGAAATCTCTCAAACCTGACTTACTTTGGAATTTGTGGGAAAAGATCTGCTGCCGATCTGCATGGAGTGGCACAGTGTTTGAGTCCTTTAGTGCTTGACTCATAGAAATTCAGATTTTCACACCAGAGCTGTTTGCTCAGCACAAGCTCACACCTGCCTGCTGCTGGTCACGTAGGCAACCATCCAGCACTGAAGAAAATTTTGAATATATAAACCTTCGTGGACTCTCACTTCTCGTAACCTTTGCTGACCTTCTAATATGAAAGTCAGTAAAGTGCACAGTTTTACAATGACAGTTGTTCTGAATTTTGCAAACCAATTTATTTCAGGAAGCAGAAGTTAAGTGTTTTGCTTTAAATCTTTTACTAGGTGGGGAAAAAAAATTGACTGTTTGCCTGGAAAAAAGAAAAAAAGAAAAGAAAAGAAAAGAAAAAAGCAGGGTAACATGTAGATAAAACAAACTAAATCACAGAATCATAGAATGGTTTGGGTTGGAAGGGACATTAAAGATCATCTAGTCTCAACCCCCCTGTAAGGCAGAGGGTCTTGCCTTTTTTGTATTGGAGACCCCAGAACTGGATGATGGCTCACAGGAGGTAAACATGATGAAGTTTCTGAACCACACAGAGGGTCTAATGGCTCTGATCATCACAAAGTGTCTTTTCCAACTTGGTGAGCAGATGAAGCTGAATCTTAGTATGTTCAGATTCGGCCCAGGCTGAAAACATGCCAAATGCCCATCTCCACAGAATGGCACATAAAAGCCAACAGCAGGTGCCCTGTTGACCTTCCTGTGAGGCAGTCTGTGATCTCTTAATGACATTCTTAGTTGCTTGGAAAGGGGAAAGAGTGAGGGTTTCTGTCAGCTTGCTTGCTCTGGCGCCTGTAAGGAACTCCGCTGCTTTAGTCTGTCAAGCAGAGGAGGAGCAGCAGCTGGGATCTCTGTCTTTCTTCCAGCCTCCATTTTCTGTGTTCTGTGAGTAGTCCCAGAAGATCATTCCCACCCAAGGGCAGCACAAGGCTGGCTTGTCTTGAGACGCTTTTGCTACCCACAGCAATTGAAATTGCAATGGCAGAAGTGAAACCCACTAGAAACTGGGTGGTACCACTCTGCTTTGGCTTGGTCACAGCAGACTCCCATAGGCTGCCTGCCTGTCTTTCAGGAACACAGCTTCATTTTAGGTATGAATCAGCTCTCAGAAGCCAGAACAGTAATTAAAAAATAAAATAATAAATTCATCTATTGGATGGAAGTTAGATCTGGAATGGGTGATATTACAGAATGGTATATTTTTAATTCTGTTAGCACAGGCAAGAACCTAAATTAGAGGTACTTGAGTCTCACTAACTCCTAGGAGGTGGCCTAACACATGGAGTCGGATCTCAAAGCTTACTCCTGTCTGTATGGAGTGGGAATTGAGACTCCTCAGTGACATTACTAGGTGTAAAACCAGGGACCTTCTGGTATCCCACAGTAAGACTTCAAGCTTGTTTGTCCCACTCCCCTCAAACTCCCACTCTGCACATGTCCCATTTGTCTGTTTGTCCTTCTTTATAGGCACAAAAGTAACATGGAAACACCTGGAGTGGGGACTGGCTACACTAATCAAATAAAACTCTTGAATCTTAAAAACCAAGAAGGAGCAGAAACTCTGGTCAGTCCTCTGTGGCACAGTCAGTTATACAAGAAAGGTGTGAGTAGTGACCAGCACCAAAGACTAGTGAGAGAAAGAATGCAAAAGGACATACAGAAATACTTCATGAATCATGGGGCTCACCTGTAGTGCTAGAAATGTCACTTTTTGCAATTCAACACAACATGTATTTTTTTTTAATTTTCAGTGAAAAGTATAATTTATTCCTCTCTTGTTATACCCCACCTGGAGTGCTGTGTCAGGTTCCGGGGCCCCCAACATAAGGACATGGAGCTGTTGGGGCGAGGCTAGAGAAAGGCCACCAAGATGATCAGAGGACTGGAGCATCTCTCCTATGAAGACAGGCTGAGAGAGTTGGGTCTGTTCAGCCTGGAAAAGAGAAGGTTCCAGGGAGACCTTGCAGCCTTCCAGTACCTAAAGGGGCTACAGGAAAGCTGGGGAGGGGCTTTTTACCAGAGTCGGTCATGACAGGACAAGGGGCAACAGTCTTAAATGGAAAGAGGGTAGATTTAGATTGGATATAAGGAAGACATTTTTTTTAAGGTGAGGGTGGTGAGACACTGGCACAGGTTGCCCAGGGAAGTTGTGGATGCCCCATCCCTGGAAGTGTTCAAGGCCAGGTTGGATGGGGCTTTGAGCAACCTGGTCTAGTGGGAGGTGTCCCTGCCCATGCAGGTAGGTTGGAATTAGAAGAAGTTTAAAGCTCCTTTCAAACACAAACTATCCTATGGTTCTGTGATCGTATGCAGTGGCATGGGTCTATCAAATGTAGTGGGGACTAGCAGACTGCAAAGATGGGAGCCCTGACTCAGTGAGGAGCCTTATCTCAGTTTCTGCACAGGTGACCTCCCCAGTCCTGTGCTACTGCTTATTTTCAGCTGCTACCATAAGTAGCTCCTTTGGTATTGCTGTCATATCATAAAAGGAGACGTGCTAGAGACTACATTATTCTGGGGGATGAACTGCAGTAGAGAGATCACAAATTTATTTTCTTATAATAATTATTTTTCTAGCAACAGTATGGTGTGCTTTTCCAAATAACAGCTGCCAATACATCTATTTGCATGTATTGTGTTTTTACAGTACTTTGCTGAACAGCTGCTGTGGTGGACAAACAAAACTACTTAGTTCTTTTTATAGCTTTCCAGGTGGTTTTGAACTTTTAATTAGTTCTTCTGTGGAAACCATAAATCCTTCATTATTTTTTTTCTCTTTAAACCAGTTAAGTGAAGACTTAATGCCTTCTAAAGCTAGAAGTGATAGATAGAGTGTATGTAACATTTTTCTTTTATAAAACTGAAAGCACTTGATAGAAGAGGTAAAAAGATTATCCTCTCAAATCTACAGATGTGAGACCTGGGATACAGGGAAGTTAAATGATCTTCCAAATTCGTACAATAATTCTGTGGCAGAACTGAGAGTAGAACTTAAGGAGTCTCATTTTAGTTCTTTGCTCTGTTCTATGCCATTATGCTTCATTATGTCTCATTATTTATTGTAGATGTTTGTTTCATTTTATCAAACTATGATGCTCTATGGATATAAAGCAAAAGTTTTTTTAAAGTTCTTTTTTTTAAAAAAAGTTATTTTTAAAGAAGTAATTTGCTATCATTCAAAACCCACGAAACTCAGAAATTAGTGCCAATTACAGTTACTTAATTCCCTGGAACATGTCCTGTCACCAAGTGTACTCAACTGGAAAATCAGGATTAAAACACAGTATCTAAGGGCTTTATGTAATTATAAGATGAAAGATACATAACTTATAGTATATTAAAGTACATTATAAGCCTCTCAAATGTAGTAGAAAGAGCCAAAATTATAATGATTTAAATGAGATTTGACAGAAACAGTTAAAAAATAAATTGGTTACGGATTTGTGGTCCATTTGTATGGCTCTGAGTTGTGATGGATGGTATACAGTGTAGAAATCCCTGAATTAGTGGTGGATGAGCCTTCAAATCTACATAGCACCACAAGTGCAAATACAAGTTTGGATCTAGATTTGAAATAAGGTGACTGTTAATCTGAGGATTACTCATTTAAATCCAGATTTAAAACCTGGACCCTCAACTACATAATGAAATTGCCTTATAGAACTTAGTTTGTCTCTCCTTTATTTAAATAAAACTCAACTCCCTTTTACCTTCTTTCCAGACACACTGTGAAAAGGAAAAGGCAAAGTTACGTATCCGTGCTAAACCATCTCTCTTTCAGCATATGGGAACTTATTCCTCATTGGCTGGGAAGATACAGAATTTGAAAGTAAGGATAAGAAATTAATGCATGTTTTAAGCATTGTATCTTTGGCATTAGATGGCATTTCCATATCCAAGGAAGTTGATTTACAGTTTTTGGGGAAAACATTGATCTGGTGTCTACACTGTAGGTGGGGTACACTGCTTCTGCACAAACATCTTTGAATATCTAATCTGAACACCTGTAGCTGTCATGATAGCTTTTCATGGCGTGTAGGAACCCTCTTCACAGCACAAGGTTTCATGTTCTCTGCACGGTACAAGCACAAGCGGCTATGATGGTTTGTTTTGGCCAAATATTCCACAATCCCAATATGAGGGACTATCAAGAAGAAGGTGTATTTGTAGCACAAGGGTGTGGATATTGTGACAGCCATAGATTTTTAGGGAGAATTTGGAGGGCAAACAGTGGATCTACCAGTATCTGATAAGGACAAGAGCAGTGAAGCACCAGACTTCAGGGCTGTCCTGGTGGCGCCATTTAGACTGATCATGAGTTCATTTGAGTTGCTGTATTGGATCATACTAGAGATTCATGTAGCATTTAGCAGAGACCAGAGTTAGATGTTCTGGCAGAAAGCATAGTAGATAACTATGAAATAGGTTACTCTGATAAGTTTATTTTTAAATCTGGGCAATTGAGAAACAATCAGTACAGCTCTGTCTGCAAACTGTAACACTGAGTCTCAGTGATTACACTGAAATTAATATTCTGTTAGAAATAGACTATATTTTCACACTGAGGTAATTACTTTCTGTAATAGCTTCCTGTAATAAGTCAAGATTTTGAAGGACCTTTTATTTTTCATTGTATGGATGAAATTACATTTCTTTATATCCAACAGGATAAAGATTTTGGCAAAAATGTGCTACATAAAGCCCATAATAATCCCCCAGCAAAACTGTATACAAGCCTAAGAATATACCAGCAATATACCTTGGAAAAAGTTTATGAAGGAAAAGACTGTTTTTGGGCTTTTTCTCCAATGGAAGGGGACTACATCAGCTTCACCTTTTTAAATCCACTAAAAGTTGAAAAGTAAGTATTACATGATATGGAATATGGAAGCCTACATATATCCAGTTTGGAAATTACTGATTCTGTTCAAAATCACCAGTGCTCAACCCTTCACATAAACCACGGCCTTGTTAATGACAAAAAAAACCATGTGATTTGCTATTTGAATTCCCTTCCTGAAATACACTTCTTCCTTGGTAATTACAGAGCTTCCTAATTATTTTTCTCCTTTTATTTCTTCAGTTAATTATTTACATTCTCTTATCATAATTCTCAAAAGAATTTGGTTTTAATTAATGAGTTTCATGAATGGAGTCAGTGAAAGCTTTATTTCTGTAGCTGTCAACAGAAAGGCTGTTTGCATGATGTCAAGTCAAAGGCCGTGTCCCAGACCAGATGATTTCAGTGTAGGTGAAAGAAAAAAATACTACTATTGTGGGGAAATAATGAAGAGTGAATTAACAAAGGTGGGATTCAACTGAAGATTCAGAGACTTGAATGTGGGTTTTAGAGTAGTGAGGTCTGTATTGAGTATATCTCCATTGCCTGTAATGAGACCTTGAACACTTGAGTCACAGACAGACTCCTCCTTCATGTGTTTGGATCTATAGCAAAGTCCCACCTTGAATGTTTTTCTCATTCTGTAAGATGAAACTATCTTCTCTGTTTTTACATAATTTAATTTGAGCGTCTTTAAAAGGAAGAGGTACCTGTAGCTTAAGACAGAGAAGTGTTTTTCAGAAGGACTCCATGAACAGTACAAATTGAGGTTAGCACCAAAAGAAACTGTCCTGCCTGGTTCAGCAAAGTATTTTCTTCTCTCTGTGTCCAGCTGGAAAACAGATTTGAGTTAAAACTAACATAGCAAGAAATACGATTCCAGAAGAGTTTCTCTTGACACAAATTACCATCATTACAGCATCTCTGTAATGATATTCACAGAGAAATCTCCTTAAATATTGTTACACTTCCTCCCAAAACTGGTGACAAAACTAGGAGACTTCCATTTCTGAAAAGACTGGATATTTCTCATTTATTAAAAAAAAAATAAAAAAAATCTATGAAATCAAGTCTGTATCTCCAGCTAGTGAGCAGCATTAAATTACAGTTGTTATAATAAACAATGGTGTTCTGTTCAATTAACACTGTTAATTAACTGGTTTATGCCTTGTGAAACTTGGGTAGCCTGTATTTTTGCATCTTCCTGTTACAGGGAAGCTATACTGGATGAAGCTAAATTACACATGATACTGCCTAATGGCTGGTCCCAGCCATGTCACATTGCTGACCTCTGAAAATGTATAGTTAATCCTAAAATATTTGATGGTCTTAGGTCTTTGTTGTTTGATAGCAGAGGAGGGATGTTGACGCTTTACATTTCCTTAGCTCTTTTTGGATCTAAAACCCTAAGAACTATAATGCCAGAAATTTAAAATAAAACAAATATTTGTTTATTTTTTAAAAAATCTCACAGTTTTTTTGCTTGGATTCTTGCTTTGAGAGTGCTGTTGTTTATTGACTATGAAGGAGATTATTTAGAAGCACCTGAATTAATCTGTATTGGTATAAATGGGGATTCTCTCGGCATGTAGGATATGGTCTAGTAGAAACAGGGATTTTTGCTGCCATTGCATTCCAGAACCCTGTCTCACCTCAGGCGTAAGGTGGTAGAAACAGGTCAGAGGGCACATCCTCCTTAACCATGTAAACCTGGAAAGTTAATATTTTTGGAACCCGAGCACTGAAAAAAGACAACATTTGCATCCGTTTTAATGCTTGTTCAGTTAAACACAAAAAGCCTATAGTATGGTTTGGTCACACATTGGAAAGTTTCAGTGCCTGTTTCTGTTCTCTACAGCCCATGAACTAATTAAAGAAATGGTATTTGAAACTTTCCTTCAACACTGGAAAAAATTATTTCCCTAGAACTTTTCTGAAGTATAAAATACCTGGAAATAATATAACTTTATCATCAGGTACTTCTTCAGAAGTGGAAACGTGGAGCATCCTGGTGATAAACTGTTTAACACTACCGTGGAAATGTTGCCAGCAGATGTAAGTCTTTCATTAATTTCTAACCATAATACACAGTGCTATTTCCTTTTAATAATTATGTTCAGCCTAAAATGTCATGTCCTAGAAAATATTACTGAATTATTTTTTTTACAGGAAATGCTAAGAAAAGAACTGGTTGACAATGGCAGTAAATTCAAATACCCAGCAACCAAAGATGGATATTTACAAATAGGTAAATTGTTCACTGTCACTTCAAAAGCAGAAATTCTGTTCTCATGTATGAAATTTGGGGAATTTCATTAACTCTAATAAATGCAACATTCCAAGGTAAACTAGTAAGGATAAGAAACCCTTTGTGCTACTGCATATTATAGTATATGATGCTTGACCAATGACTATCCTATTTTGTTTGAAATAACCCTACCAGCACTGGTAAAAGCCAAGGCACCTAATGAAAAGAAAAACTAATTGCAGTCTCTTCAAGGTCTTAAGAGGATAATTGATTCTAGTCTGGATTTTGCACCCTTAGGTGAAGCCAAGGATTTCTTATGACAGCATTAACTTGTGCTCCAGCCTGAAGTGAAGATGAAGCATAACATAATGTACTCTTTTTGCCCCCGCCTCTGTTGCCCCTTCTTCTTTCCTCAGGGTGGTGTGTGGCTTCTCTTAAATGAACTGCACACTCTCCACATGCTTGCCAAGGCCTGGTTGCTACTATTACCTAAACTAAAATGCCACTATGTGAATAAAAATGGACTCCTGAGCGATCTGCTTGGCTTGGCTTGCTGCTTTCTTCTGTCTCTTCTACCACATAATTGCTCTTTTCTCCCTTTCACCTCAAGGACGATTCTTGTGTGCTTTGATGTGCACCTCTCTCCCACATCCTCATGGCTCTTTTGCTCCAATTAGAGATCCAAACCAAAATGCTGTCAACTCACAGTTGCACATGCAAGTTGATAGGAAATTAATGTCATACCTGCAATGGGTGTTTTTTTCTGCAGTGATTTTATGCCAGTTTACAAGTTTAGTTTAAAAGCGTTGAATTAGTGAAGAAATCTATCAAAGTTAGTCCATTTACACCTAATATATCTTTTTAAAATAATCATAATTCTCAAAAAAGCTCCTTTAGATTATTTAACATGACCATGTGTGTCATATGCACATGGTCACTGGTAAGATACTTAAACTTATTTTTTAACATTTGTAGCTATAGGGTCTTTATTTCCTTGTATTCTTCTCCAGCTCCTAGTTGCTGTGACTGAAGGAATGAATCCTTCTTGGTTTTAGCTTTATCTTTCAATTGCTATTGTTTGACCTTTTCCAAAAGATTTTATCATTTGTAATTTAAACTTTTGCACAAGTTCACTTAGAAGCATATTTCATTGTAATATATATTAGTACAGATCTCGTTTTATTTTTTATTTAGGGGCTTTTGAAAATGGAATTGCAGAAGGCAGTATCAATCGGTCAATAGGAAAAATACAGGCTATTCGTTTATCAATCAATTCTGATTCTCCTGTATGGGTAATACTTAGTGAGGTAAGCATGTTAGTAAAAGCATTTTAATTAAAGCTTTCTTCCTACCATATAGTATCAATAATAATTAGTTTTTACTTAATTTTGAATGGGATTTTGTGTGGAAAAACTCATGCAAGTGGAGAATTGTATTAAATATTCAGGAGAGAAATTGAATTTACTTCATAGAAAAAGTGCTGGAAATGCTCAAATGGGATGATTCTCCAGTTTTGCAGTGCTGTAAGTATAGTCACTAAAATATGGGTCATGATAAACAAACCAACCAAAGGAGATTCGGAGGCTTTTCTAGCTTTTTTCAGTCACCATCTTGAATATTAATTACAATATGCAAACATTTTCAGATGAACATGTGATTTTTTAATTCTTCAAGTTTCTCCCAAGTGTAGGAATGTGTGTGAACCCATAAGCAGAAAATATTCTGAAGTAGCTGAAGAGAATTACTGCAGCCTCAAACCATAGCCATAGTTGGAAGGAGGGAAAAGCTAATGTCTTAGGAAATGCTTCTGCATTTCTTCTCAGAAAATAATATATTTTGGGTTTTTTCAGGTACTTATCAAGACCTCTGGAAACTGAAAAAAAAGAAATCCTTTTTGATGTGTGGCTTGCTCCAGATGGTTTGAAAACTAACGACCACAAAAAATTGGCTGGGTGAAAAAAGAAAATCCAAACCCATTTAATTCTTAATACTGTGTATTAGGAAAGAGTTGTGGTTAACTATTAAATCTTTATATAAAACATATTAAAAGCTATAAAGAACCCCATTATATTAGTAATTTCTAGAAAATGTTCTTGAGTAACATGTCGTATATAAAAACAATTGATAAGGCATTACAGGCTTTCTCAGGGACTAAAACATAAAAGTATGGTAAGTTTCACAAGAACTAAAAACATGGTATTTTTTTTAAAGCATTAAGGATGTAGTTTTCAACTCCATTAAGAAGAGCGGTGAATTTTGGAGAGAAAGTAGAACTGACGGAAGACTTGACAATATTCCTTGCAAGTGTTTAGAACAGTCCACAGAGATAGGAACAACTTAATAATATGAAAACAGGCCTCAAACTCAACAGAAGAAATGTGTTCAGCCTTAATGTAGCATAAGTTATGTTTAATATATTGTTTTTAAATGGCAAGTGCCTACAAGTTACCATTTGAATAACTTGAAACTTATGCAAGTATTTATTGGAGGACTGTAAAACTTTTCAGTGATTTGTGCATTGAATTAACTACAGGAAATAATAAGGATATTATGTGTAACTATATTTTTGTAGAAAGAAAATCTATTTAAATAAAATTTTTGATCCTATAATTTGATAATCATTATGTATTGATACTTAAAACCTGGTCACAAGGCAAAACACGATATAAATTTGAAAAAAAAAAAAGGTAAACCACAGTAGGCTAATTTGAAATGGGTTTGGGAAATGACAGTCCACGTTGTAAATCTTCCTGTTAGTGTGCAGAATTCCTGATTCACTTCCATAGCACTTGAAGCACAACTGCGCCTTCACTCTCCTGCACATGCATTGCATCCTGTCAGCAGACAGCAAGAAATCAGCTGCACTGTGCACTTTTACATGGATTTGATTAAATGGATTAAATTAATGTAGAATTGTATTCTTAGTGCAAGAGTATTTTTATTCAGGTAAGGATCTCGAAAGATCATCTAGTCCAACCCCCCTGCCAGAGCAGGGTCACCCAGAGCACATCACACAGGAACTTGTCCAGGCGGGTTTTGAATGTCTCCAGTGAAGGAGACTCCACAACCTCTCTGGGCAGCCTGTTCCAGTGCTCTGTCAGCCTCATAGTAAAGAAGTTTTTTCTGATGTTTACATGGAACCTCCTATGTTCCAGTTTGCACCCATTGCCCCATGTCCTATCACTGGACACCATTGAAAACAGCCTGGCTCCGTCCTCCTGACACTTGCCCTTAACATATTTGTAAACATTGATAAGGTCTGTAGTCTGAATTGCCTTCTTACAAGGTCGATTTCACCTGCCATCAAAAGATGAAAGAAGTAGAAATCAAAGCAGAAAGAGTATTTCTTGTAGAACATTTCACTAATTAAGCCTGTGATCTAGTAAAACTTTAAAATATTTTTATTTTACCATTGCTTTCACTGCAGCAGAGCCACAAGCTGGGAGCAGTGTCTGCATTCAGGCTGCCTTACTCTCACTTATTACAGGGGAGTGTCACTGGGAGAAGAAAATTTCAGAACAATTATTAAGCAGTGAACATGTGGAAAATACGAGGGTAATACATTTTGTTACCAAACCCACTTATTTTCAGAGTGAAGCAAGATTTCACTCTCTTGAAGCATAATTTCATAAAGCTCATCAGAATACGTGAATTTTACTTGGAAGTGAGTGGATTTCTTGTAAATATTTTGTATTTGAAATACGATTTTTTCAGTCTGCCCTGCCAGCTCGATGCTTCGTTCATTCTGTTTCTGTTTTATGTATTTTACGTGACCATTGCAATCACAGGATATACTTCCCATCACTGTGATGTAAACAAGGTTTTAAATGTTGCTGTGGTAAATAACAAATGCTTGCATATGCAACATTAAAGGAAGATTTTGCTTAGTCCTGGTTCTTCCCTGTGCTTTGTTGAGTGCAGAGGTTTCTTCAGCACCCAGACCACAGCTCCATGATAAAACTGAAGGAACCTCATGCGAGGACCTCTGGATTTTCACAGAAGAATTGACTGCTAAATAGAAAGCTGCGTAGCCCCAGGAGGTTTAAGACAACGGAGTGTAATGGAAATAGACTTACATACTTTTTTTTGTGTTAATAGCAACAATCTCCACTGCCAAGTGGCTTAGCCAGGTTTGTCGTAACAGTTTCTGTTAGGCAAGAAGTGGTTACAGGACACCTGCAGCCTCCTTTCCACCCTGCAAGCACGGTCCAACCTGTGATTTTCCATTTAATATTCCTGTGTGCTGAGCATGCACGTGACTTCACACGCTGAGGCTCTGAGGCCACTTTGAAGGCTGTGAAGAGGCCTCCTCATGGGAAGCTTCAGTTCAGGTGAGGGATCCAGGGAATAAAGAACATTCTCTAACTTTACAGGTGACTGCAGTGTAGGGATGGTGATTGTAACTTACAAAAGCAAAGGCAGTAAAGCCTAGGTCAAAAAAACAACTGTGAAAGGAGTTTCAGATTCCATACCAGACCACCAAGCTCCTCCAGTAGGAAACTATACTTAAGTACTTTAATGTGGTTTAAAACATAGTCTTGAAAACACTGACTACCTCAGGCTCATTGTTAATGTACCTAATCGGGTTAAATGCCTGTGTGGGAAGAATGGACATTTTTTGAGCTAATTCAATATTAGTGATGGTTAATTCAACCCATTTTGATTTCACTGGAGCACAGTTAATGCATTTCTCTGAATAGCATGTCTCCATTCTTGTCTTAAATTCTTTGTGGGACTTTTGAAAGCGGAATGCTAACATTTGTCTTCAATAAAAAAGGCAGTGATGAACTTGGCTTTACCCATTTTTTAAAATGCTTTTTATTTTCATTAATTACACAGGCCCCTCATCTTACTTTGACTTTTTGCACAGCTTAATACAAGCACCCATCTATGTTAAATGCTAATGGATGCTAAATGTACACTGGGAAGAGGCTAGATTCTTAGAAGGAATATATATTTAAATTAATTAGGAGATATTTATTTGAAAGTTGAAGATGTATTTGCTTATTGAATGGAAAATCCCATTCCTCACATGTCTGAGGAAATAAATGTATAGTGTCCTATACACATGGATCCAAATTTTCCTCAACATTTACTTTTCCTGTCACTAGTACGTCACACACTTGTTAGCTGTATCACTGGTTGCACAAAATAATTGTCTTGTCTGAGAGTGTTTTGGGTTGTATGTTGTTTTGGTTTTGTTTTTTTTTTTAAAAAAAAAAAACCCTTATTATTTATTTGCATAAATGTAAGATTCCAGGTAAATTTTTCATAGATGCCTTACAATGGATGGTAGGAATATTGACAATTAATTCTGCAGAAAATAGAAATCTTTCATTCTGAAATTGCTTCTGAAAAGTTGTATGTGTATTTCAAGCTGCATGGATTGTTTTCTTCTGTCTTTGTTTCATGATGGATTGCTCAAGAACATTCCTTAATTATTTTTTTTTATTCAGAGATATCTAAAGATTGAAGTTTCTGTAGGACAATGGCACCATTTCTCAAAAGTACATTTAAATAGGAATTTGAATAAGGCAAAACAGATCTTTCTGATCAGCATTAGAGTAATCAAATGGTACTATAAAAAATAAAATGGTACCATAGTCCTCCAGAAAATCCCATCTTTCGACATTTCTAGCTAAGCCTTAACGAGAGAAGAAATCATGTGGCTTTTCTATGATGCAAATATGCACTGTGTTTAGGTTGTGAAGTTTACACTGCTCTTTGGAGCTTGTAATTGCAATAATCTTTGGCAATCTTAAATTTTCATGACACCGTCAAAAGATTAATATAATCTATTTAAGTTTTAAGCTTGTGCATTAATTTACAATGGCCTTATAACACATGAAAGGCAGAATATCACAAAAATAAAGAAGCATTTGGATTTACAATTCATATCACACATTCTAAAAATTATGTGAAGTTGTAAATTATTTTTGGAGGAGAGAAGCTTAGCTTAACGGTGTATAGGCTGTAACTGTTAAGTCCAAAGGACAGTTTTCTCAGCATGGTAAGAATCAAGTAATGTAAAACAGGTTCTTGTGGCCTGAGCACTGGCTGAATGAGGCTTAGATTTATGGAAGAAAGTACCACTTTTATGGATATCAGTATTTCTGGTATTTCCTTCATTGTTTTCTTTCACAAGCTTACAGTTTCATGGACAATACAAAGAAAAGCTCTGCACCTATACTTTACTAAGAATTTCTTGGGCAGTAAAATCTGCCTGCATTTGAGGGGGTGGCTCACACTGCCAATGACACACACCCTTGGCTGCACAGGAGTGTTCTTCCCAAAAGCATCTTCAGTGAAGAGTTGCAGATGCACCCTTCAAAGAGATTCAACAGTAAGAATGAAAGGCAGTGGCCATAGTTACGTGTTTCACCTCACAAATATTGGCATGATGGTTGGTATCCTGAATTAATGCTGAGCTTGTAATGAGGACAGCTACCTACATCCCTTGGCTAGGAGAAGAAAGGCTTCAACACTGTGAGTCACCAAGTGAAGCAGTGTCACATAGACACATACCAAACCCTGACCCAGTCTGTCAGCAGCTGGACAGCGAGGACAACTTCTATGTTCCTCACGATCCCTCCAGGAATTGCTCCTGAAGGATGCCACTATGGGTGCCATGGACGTTTTTAACGCTGATGAATTGTGCCCTGCCCAGAGTGTACAGATAAAGCCTCAGCCAAGTGAGAACGCTTCTCAGGAATTAATTGGAAAAAAAGCAGTCGGGAATTAACGCAGTAGCTGCTCCAGTTTGCAGGGCCTCAAATGCAGATCAAGGGAGGTTCTCCTCCCCCTCTACTTGGCCCTGGTGAGTCCTCACTTGGAGCACTGTGTCCAGTTCTGGGCTTCCCAATTCAAGAGGGACAGGGATCTACTTGAGACAGCCCAACAGAGGGCTTCGAGGATGATTAAGGGACAGGAACACCTGCCTTATGAGGAAAGGCTGAGAGACCTGGGGCTTGTCAGCCTAGAGAGGAGAAGACTGAGGGAGGATCTCATTAATGTCTATAAATACATGGGAGCTGGGCATCAAGAAGGCAGGGACAACCTCTTTTCACTTGTGCCCTGTGACGGGATGAGGGGCAATGGATTCAAACTTGAGCACAGGAAGTTCCACCTCAACATGAGGAAGAACTTCTTTCCTGTGAGGGTGACAGAGCCCTGGGACAGGCTGCCCAGACAGGCTGTGGAGTCTCCTTCACTGCAGACTTTCAAGATCTGTCTGGATGTGACTTCTCAGTGATGTGCCCTAGCTGTTTCTTGGGTTTGGGGGTTTTGTTTGTGTGGGTTGGTTGTTTGTTTTCCTGCCCTGGCAGGGGGGTTGGCCTGGATGATCTTCGGAGGTCCCGTCCAACCCCCACGATTCTGCGATTCTGCGCGGGTGGGATCGCTAGACCGAGTCTTCAGTTGCCGATAAAGGGCTTTGTTACTGCGAGCTGGGTGACTCCAGCCAGCGATGCCGCGGCCGCCCGGCCCGTGCCCAGGGGCCGGGCTGCTACCCCTGGGAACGGGCTGCCGCCGCCTCGCGCGGCCGCCACGTGCGGGGAGGCTGGCCCGGCGGGGCGAGCCGCCATTGGCCCGCGCCGCAAGGAGGGCGCCTCCGATTGGCTGGGACGGCCTGTGGCGGTTCGCGCGCGGATTGGGCAGGGCCGCCCGTGCTGCGCTCTGATTGGCTGGGGCGGAGCGGCGGCACCTGCTCCTGGGCGCCCTCAGCCGCGGGAGCGCAGCTGCGCATGCGCAGCTGGGGATGCGCGGGGAGAGCGGCTGGGCTCGGCCAGCGGGGCGCGGAGGGATCCTCGCCGCCGGTAATGTCATCCGCCCGCCGCGGGAGGGATCTGTCCGCGCTGCGGCCGCTGGTAACCGCGGCGGGGCCGGCGGCTGCCCGGGGGGTCGGGCGGCTGCCCGGGGGGACCAGCGGCTGCCCAGGGGGTCGGGCGGCTGCCCGGGGGGACCAGCGGCTGCCCGGGGCTCGGGCGGCTGCCCGGGCGCGCTGTGGCGGCGGGAGGGCTTGCGCCGGCCCCTGCAGCGCCCGTCCTCCCTCGGCAGGTGTGCGGTGAGGGGCGGCCGGCGCCTCCGCTCCGCTCCGCTCCGCCCCGGCGCGCCGGCCGTTACCGGCCGTTAGGCTGCCTGCGGCGGGACGCGCCAGCCTGGGCTGCGTCGACCCCCGCTCGCCCGCCCCTCCCGGCTCCGGAGGGGGGTTCCGGAGCGGGGAGAGCGGTGGGGGCCGAGCAGCCTTGGGAGGGGGTTTCGGGCCCGGCCCCGCGCCTCGGCAGAGCCGCCTCGCCCCCGTGCCTGCCCGCGGCGGTGCGGCCGGGGGTGCTCCCGCCGCCGTCGTCCTCCCGCCGTGGCCCTCCGAAAAGCCGTCTCCGTGTCAGAGGGAAGCGGGCGCGTTTTGGGCACCCCCTGTTCTTTTTTACTCATTGAGAAATCGCCTCTTCCGAGAGGTTTTACTCAAGCTAACTGGAGCAGCAAAAGAGCTTGAGAAGGCACCTGCGTGAGTACGGTACTGCGGCTTGAGTAATTGCTAGGTTACACATTTTTAGCCCAACGTTTTTAACACTTCAGCAAAAGATAGGGAAGCGCAGTTTTTCACGGAAAATAAAGAAAAAATTTAAAGTTAGATAAGAGCTCATGGGTGATTTTCATAGAGCGGTTTCAGCTGGATGCTGCCTTTGGTTGATGCAGCTACACGGGGGAGTAATAAGGCAGCACGTGCTTACGGGTGGAAGGTGGGGTGGGGAAAACACACCACTTGGTGTTTCCCTGGTTGGAATTGGTATTTGGCCCTAGGAAAAACCCACATCTTGGTGCAGGAGCTTTAAATCTCTGAGTGAGGAAAGCTGTTACTGACAGTCTTGCTCCCTTTCCATTTGAGGATGTAGAATTTGGAGAGCTCCATAAAGAAGGCATGTCCGTCTTCAAAGTTGAAGTTAGTAATAATGTAAAAGAGCCTGTTCTCTCATTCGTTCCGTGTCAAACAGAATAGCAGTGCCATTAATGGAATGCCATGTGTAGCATATGCAAAAAAACATGGTGCAGAGGTCTGAAGACTGATATGCTTGAACTGTGCAACTACCTGTAGAAAACAAATAATTCATTTGGAAAGGGACCCCACGAGGTGTCTACTCCAATGTGCTGTTCACAGCAGGGTCAGCTCATGCCAGTGCAGGTTGCTTAGAACTTCATCCACTTGGTCTTGGAAAACCCTATGGTCTGAGATTATGCAGCTTGTACCACTGCTTGTCTGTCCATGGTGGGGGGGGGTAAAAAAAATTATCCTATCCAGTCAGAATATTCTTTCAGTTTGTGCCTGGTGTCTTTCCTAAGCATGTGCCTCAGAAGCAATGGTGTGTTACTTGAGATGCAATGTTACGTTGATGTTGCAGCACTTGCTGGTCCCAGGAGCACACTTTACAACAGAACCGCTGGCTTATAAATGTCTCTTATCGTGTAGATGTGCTGTAGTTAGTTACCTGTGTTCCCGTGCTACAGAGTGACCAAGCTATGCAAAAATTAAGATTTCAGGTCTGAAGTTAACATGTGTTGACAGAATTTAAAATATGTTCATCTAAGCTGCCTATCCTATAAGGAAGAATTTGGAATCCTCTTTCAGGAGTGTAATTGTTAGTGGATACATTTCTGTGACTTACCTTCTCTGATGACAGCTTATCACACTGAACAATGGCTATCCAGTTCTCTCATGGGTCATATTATAGCTATAATATGTTCCTAATTCAAACTACTGTCAAGATGTGTGCTTTTGCAATTACCTGTTTGCTGTAGCTCCCTGAAAGGTGTTTTGGAAGCACTGGTCCTTGGCATCCAAACCAAGATTGCTAGTAAATACATTCAGTGATTTGTGTGAGTGCTGTACACTGGAGTAACTTATTTTGTTCTGCTGAGGAACTTCTAACAGTGAGGGTCCTTTGGCTTGTTTTTATGGTCACCTCGAGGAAAGAATAAGAACAGATTTTCCTATATAATCGTGTGTTAATTAGGAAAGTTCAGTAGGTTTTAAATACAATAAGATGTGTAGTATGGAGAGTATGGAGTTTGAGACCAGAAACTCTTTGACTTACTTGGAAGATTTATTTTACACTGTAAGACTCTATTGCGGGCAGAGTTCACAAAAGATGCAATGGTCTTGTTTAAAACCATCTTTGCCTGGAAACTGGGTGATAACTGTAATTGTTCATGATAAGGTATTTCAGTGTTCCTGGGATTATTTTAAGAGTGTGTCAAAAGGTCAAAAAATTTGTGCCTTCTCTTCTTGAAGGGAAGAGTAAAGACGTAATTGAAGACTGACTGAAGTTAGGAACGTCCTAGGCTAGGATCAGGGAGTAGCGATAAGACTTGACAAGAATGAAGAGAAGAGCATCAGGAGTTTTATAAGGGAACTGTGTGGAAAGGCAAGGACTATTCTTGGATGCCCTTGCTAGTCTGTGAATGGAACAAAAGTGGCTGGGGCTGATTACATTAAAACTACAGCTATGTAAGTAAAAGGCATTTTGGATTGTACACAAAATACACCTGAAATGTATCAACAAAGAAAGATGTATCTGTCTCTTCATCTGCTTTAGGAGATGAGGAGGAGACCACCTCCATGACAACCTAGCTAAAGTAAGGTAAGCAAGTTTTATGCTAAGAAAGCAAGTCTGGTACCTGATTTATATATGCTACTTTAGCTGAGAGCTAAGAAGTCCCAGGAGGTGTCGGTAGAAATTTTTTTAACTTTTTGTCCTAATACGATGATTAAGAACATGAAAATGGGGGTGGTTAAGTTTGATGTGATAGTCTCCAGACAAAGGTGTTCAGAAGTACACAGTAAGATTGAATGTTCACATATAACTGAATAGTTGTTAAATCTTCAAGGCAATATTATTTTCAGCTCTAGAATTGGCCAAGGAGGTCTGAATTAACAGTATGTAACAGTATCTGTAGGTTTTTATTAAAATAGTAATTTTTTAAAAACCCTAGTAAAATTTGCAGAGAACTTTTGAGATTAATCACTGTTAATAACTGGGAAAAGAGGTAAACAGACTTGCCATCCTCAAGGTAAATATGCAGCAGGATGAAAATTCCCACAGAATGGCGTGGATTGTGGGTAATCATGAGGGATAAAAAAATTAATGTAGTTATGTAGAAAATAGGTGTTTGTGCAAAGAAGGGAAGCTTTTGGTGATTTCCTTGTGTTGACATAGTGCTAGTGTGTGAAATGCTTCTTTATGGTACTTCTGGGTTTTGGCTGTCAATTCAGTGTAGTCAATATTAAATTAATAGATCTTAAAAGGAATAAGGAAAAAAAAAGTTTTCTTTTTGGACATTGGAAGTACAGTCATACTAGGATGTGACACTGTTTGACATTGATATGTTTTGCTTGATAGTTATTAATTGATGTTATTAATTGAATGATAAACAATTATTGGCACAATTCTAATGTCTGAATTGCTTAGCAAATCAGATAAAGCCAGGAAGAAGACTCCTGCTTCCAGTATAAGGCAGTACCTTGATTGCTGAGATATTTAGGGCTGTAGTGGTAAACAATTAAATCTCTAGAGAGCAGTGATGTAACTAAGAAGGTGACTGCTTTCTCAGGCACAGAAAGCAACTCAATAGCAGAATATTTAGTAGTGGTAGTGGCTAAAAGTCATGCAAATTTTGAAAATGTCTTACAAGAGTAAACTAACTGTCAGGATTTGTCTTTCTTTTCAGACTTACTGTGGATAGAAATTAATAGCATCCAAAGGATAATTACATGTGCAGTGGTATCTATAATCTGTCTTCCTTCTGTTTTTAAATTCATACAAAGAACAAATTCAGAAAGAAGCCTTTTTTGGCAAGACCATTGAGGAAAGTTGCATAGGCATGTGCTTGATATGATACTGCTCTAATACAAAATGAGATTTGTATGTGTTACAGGTGTAAAGCAAAAAAACTACAGGGCATCAAGTTTTTTCTTTTGCTCAGCAGATTAGATGGAGAGGTGTGGGTATTGAAATTCATACTTAGATTAAAGATTTTCAGGTGTCCCTGAAATTATAAAGATATTTGCATTTAAGCTTTGACTTTTGCATTTCTTGGATGATTTTGAAACAGAAAATGTTTTCTGAAACAGTCTTATACTTTTGATGCTTACAGCTGCAATTGATACAGACTCTGCACTCATCTAAACATGGACATTGAAGACATGCAAGTCAGTAGTTCTGACAGTTGGATAATAGTATGTCCTAAGTCTGTCAATTTTGCTACATTGTAGAAACTGATTCAATTTGATTACTTGTTCAGATTTTTAAGGAATGAGGAAAATGAGACTGCTGTCTTTCTTAGTTCTTAGAAAGGCACGTATACTGCAGTCAAATTTTTGCTAGATTTGTGGCCTGGCAAGAAAAGGGAACAGGCTACAAGCACTTCCTTAGAGACAGTAGGAAGAGAAATTGTCTGAGTCAGGACTGTCTAGTAATAGTATAGCACTTTACTAAAATACTGTAGTGACAATACTTTATGATCTTTATTTCTTGGTTTTATGTGTGGGTTTTTTCTCTCACAGATAAATTCAGGGCTTAAATTGAAACAGTATTGATAATATCTTTGGAATCATATTTAAAATCTAAAACTTTCAGTTCTTCAGATAACCAGGATGCACTTCCAGTGGGACTGGCTGTGCTTGGGTGTCCTGATAATTAGCTTAGTGACTGCAGAAATTGAAAATGAAGGGACTCTGGATGCAGATGTTGAAGTGGAGGATTTTGACAAGCAGTCTCAAGATGCTGATGTTGACAGAGATAAATCTTCCTTAGAGGTAAGATGACAGACATCTTTAGATAAAGCTTGTTTAATTATAAAATACTAAGTTATAACTAGTAGAGAAATTGGTAGACAAATGCATTTTTAAAAAAGCAAGTTAACATGCAGTTGGCAACTAAGTGGGTGTCAAACCCTCTAGTCTGAGTTTTAGCATTGCTCTTTTTGACTTGTAGGACAAGCTTAATGCAGTTCAATGATTCTGTTGTGCCAAAGTGTAAAATCAGATTCCCTGCCTGTGGTGGATAGTCATGAAAAAAGTTCTCCTAGTCTGTGTTTAAGTCTAGATTTGACATCTCATGGCATTCTATGGTTCTATGATACAGAACCTTTTGTTGCAGGTCCTAACATGCCATTCTAGAGAAGAAGCAGAAAACATCTTGGTCTTACTGAGATTCTGACTTTAGACCAGTTTCTTCATTTCATCAGTCACAGCTGCTTTTTGACACTCTCTTTATTCCAACATAATTTTTCTGTATTTCTTACGTTGTACTTCATAAGAGATGTGGGCATATTCATACATTATTTTTCAACTTTTGTCATTTTACTGTGTAGCCCAACTGTAATATGCCAAGTAGCTGGGAAAACAGAATTGAAAATGTGTATAGAAAGAAATAGGGAGGAAGCAGAGAATTGGTGCAAGTTGAGTAAATTTTCTGGGATTTTGTTGCATGTAAGATATGTTTAGTTATGGGCTTTGAACACAGGGAACAATTTTTTAAAGTCGCAGATGTGAGATGTCTCACTGTTAGAGGCATGCACCCCAGCTGTAGAAATGAATAACATGGAGGGCAGGGAAGAATGGATTATTCTGCTAGATGTTTCTAATTAAAAAAATCCAGTGGTGTGTCTGGAAGGACTGCTTCTGGAGGTATGATAGTGTATTTCAAATGAAAAATTGTAATTTGTTAGAGTGTGTAGCTGTATGTGTCTTTTAGGTTGTGTACCAGACTCCAAAGCCAACTGGGGAAGTGTATTTTACAGAAACCTTTGATGGAGGATTGACTGGGTAAGTTTATGCCTTAAAACTATAAACTTCTACTTTCTGCAGTTTATCTTACAGTGGCAGGACTTTGCATTCATTTTTCTAGTGTCTTTATAAAAATTAAGATTTACAAGGTTTAGAATTGGGAAGGCTGGTAGTGCTTGCTTGAAATACATCATAATGTTAACCTGAACAGTTAACATTTCAGGTATGTTGCTATTTTTTGTTTTTAAGGAGGTTTTTAATAAATTCTGGGTTTACGAACAGTAAGGGAAAAAAAAAGCCTCGAAGATGTAGCCACTTGAGTTTAGCTGAAAGGTGAAATGCATGGCCATTTCTCTGCAGGAGCAAGTTCTTCCTTCCTTTTCACATGCACTTAGGTATATGTGCCTTCAGTGTTATAGATGTAACCTGGATTGAGGAAGACTTTTTTTAGCTGATTTTTTAAAATTAATTTATCATCTTGCTTCCCATAATCAGTAAGAATTAGATAGTTATGAGACTACTGAAGTGCTCCTAGGTACTTTGACCTCGCTGCATTGAAATTTTAGGAGAATCTTCAGATTTATCTCAACAATTCTTGGGAAATTTTTGTCTTGTGTATGTCTTAAGTTTTCTTCCAACAGTATGGCAGTGTAAGGTGTAACTGCTGCTGAGTGACTTCTGTTGCTCAGTTGGACTCTAGTCTTGAAGATCTTCCAACTGTAATGATTCTGCAATGCTGTGAAAAGCTGTGTATTGTGAGCTATAGTCAGTTGCCACCAATGCACTGTCAATAAGAGTGAATATAATATATTTCTGGAATAGAATTACTACTTTTAGTTGGAAAACAACTTGTCTTTTAGTCCTGTTTCTAGCTCAGGTATAAAGAGTGTAGAATATCAAGGAAAAACAAGTTAGTACCATGTACATGTGATCTGTATGATCACTGAGTTTTCTTTTTAATCAAGCCAGGTTAGCATACTATCACTGACTCAAGTTAAATAAGTGTGCATGCAGGTATAATCTGGGAATGGAGTAGAAATTTCTGATGTGATGAATTGTTAAAGTACTTCCTTGCTATGATAAAAGCTTTTAAAATGTGACAGTAAATTTCTGTTTTTTAATGACAAATCAGGTGTTGTTATGGGTATATTCTTTTCCTGCACACTTTTCCTGTACACTGCTGAACAAAAGAGCTATCTGTTAATTTGTGAAGAATTGTGGAAAAAGATCTTTTCATGTTACTAAAATGGATGGAACAAAAGCTAACTCTCCTGTGAATAACCAGGCAGAGGGGTGAAAGGAGATGGAACAGGATATATTAATTATGGTAGAACTTAAAGCTGCGTATATTTTTACTTCCTGTGGGACTGAAATCCAGATACTGTAGGAGTGAGGTTACGCAATCATAATATATGTACTTCTGTTGAAGGATGCACAATTTACACTGTAAACAAAATAACATGGTAGCAGGTACCAATAACTTTTGTAAGATTGAATCTTACTCCGTTTTTCCAGTTGTTTCTAAACTTACCTTCTGTTGAGTTACTGGGAATTCAAGTAGAAAAGACACTAATCTCTGAAATACTACATGCAGATAATAATTAGGAATGAATGAAAATAGTTCTTTACAGAATAAATAATGAGAATCATAGAATCATAGAATCCTAGGGGTTGGAAGGGACCTCGAAAGATCATCTAGTCCAACCCCCCTGCCAGAGCAGGGTCACCTAGAGTACATCACACAGGAAGGCATCCAGGCGGGTTTTGAATGTCTCCAGCGAAGGAGACTCCACAACCTCTCTGGGCAGCCTGTTCCAGTGCTCTGTCACTCTTACAGTAAAAAAAATTTTCCTGATATTCATCTTAAACCTCCTATGCTCCAACTTGTATCCATTACCCCTTGTCCTATCACTGGTCTTCACTGAAAAAAACTTAACTCCATCGTCTTGACACTCACCCTTTACATATTTGTAAACATTGATGAGGTCCCCCCTCAGTCTCCTTTTCTCCAAACTAAAGAGACCCAGCTCCCTCAGCCTTTCCTCATAAGGGAGTTTTATATGTCGTTTTATAGTTGGTACAATTAAGAGTTCACCAGCTCTGTTGGTTTGAGATATTCCTGTGCATAGAACCATCCAACCAGATGAGGGTGGACTGCCCTTTATTCCTTTTTTTTTTTTTTTTTCCTTCTCTTTTGTCCTCCAAATGAACATGTTGTGTGTAGAGTATGAACATGTCTCTTTGGTAGCCTCAATTTGTTTGCCTTTTGAAGGAGTTTGTTTGCTCTGTTGGGATCCCCTTACATGCATTTGTAATTTGTTTAGCGCATAATTGTGTTTGTCATTTGGGCAGTTACCTTTTCCTTTCAATCCTCCACTCTGCATGTGTACTGTTACTGTCAGATAGTGTTAGATGTCTTTGGGTGATCTTTTTTACTTTCCTTTTACATTTGAACCTTGCTATTTTCCATGTATTTCTGACATTATAGACTTATGTAGTATTCTTACATTCTGCCAAGCTCAGCTTGTCTGTAAAACTGAAGTTTATTAAAAATAATCTAATTACTTTACAGTTATAATTTTAGTTTACATTCTTAGGAATTATTTTGAAATGCTATATTAGGCTAGTCTATTTTAATTTTTCTTTTCTACACTAAGTTCAGATGCTGAATGTCAAAAATCATTATCACAGGTTCACAGCCTTAAAGTGAGAGCTGGTTTTCCCATGCTTGTTAAATAATGTTTTACATAACTGGTTCAATGACTAGTGTGCTTTTTGGTTTAGGTGGGTATTGTCTAAAACCAAGAAAGAAGACACAGATGATAGCATTGCTAAATATGATGGTAAGCAGTTTTAATGTTTACTTCCAGTACGTAGCTTCTGATGTGCTCTTGCATAGAACCTACCTTTGAAAGCCCAGATCACGTAAATCAAAAATGTTGGTTTGTATAATGGCTGTTACTCTGAAGTGGAGATTTGAAATGTTCCTCATTGGCTTACTTAGCATGAAGATTTTTCTCTTGTCATCCCAGTAATCTATTGTGATGAATAATACTAAAATACCCTCCTGCATCTGAATATTCAATATTGATTGTTTATGAATAGTGCTTCTTGAGAACTACCTTCTCTGAAATAATATCAGAGAGATTTACTGCTTCAATTTCAGTTGTTAAAACATGTTTCTAAAGCAGCATGTTCCATGTTGCTGCATCTTGATTCATGGCTTGGTCTCCCAGTCTAGCCTCTGAAACAAAAAAGTTAAACTGAGCAATGTATTTCTTTCAATATTCAATTTTCAATATATTACATTAAAATGCTTTTTCAAATGTTCTGTTCTTGAACATGGGGTTTTCTAGTGGTTCTTGTACATTCTTGTTTATTCTTACAGTAGTAATAAAAATAAATATGGGAAGTAGCAATGAAAAAGTTGGTTTGATGGCTTTTGTCATTGGGGTTTGCACTTGTCTTATAAATTCCTAGGCTAGAATTGCCTGCTTTAACATAACTTTAAACTGTTTGATGGATGTGTGATCTGTGGCAATGATTTTGTGACCTGAATTTATTTAATTCAAGAGAAAATGGGGACAAAAGAAAAAGCTTCTGCAAAAGAAAAGTATTTGTCTCTGTTCTTATGTCAAATTAAATCAATAAGTATTAATACAAACTGGTAAGCAAACATAACTTGTAGGACTTCGATGTGCAAAACAGTACAGAACAGCTCTTTTTAAGTTTAGCAGTTACGAGAAATAACTGATAAAATTAACAAAGTTGCAGAGGAGATATCCATATAGATGAGGAGCAGGGGGAGGAAGTCCCTCCCAGTGTAAGTGAAGACAAGGTTCGAGATCACCTGAGGAACCTGAACATACCTAAGTCTATGGGACCTGATGAGATGCATCCCAGAGTCCTGAGGGAATTGGCTGATGTAGTTGCCAAGCCACTCTCCATGATACTTGAAAAGCTGTGGCAGTTAGGTGAAGTTCCTGGTGACTGGAAAAAGGGGAACATTACACCAATTTTTAAAAAGGGTAGAAAGGAGGACCCCAGGAACTACCAACCTGTCAGCCTCACCTCTGCATGGGAGTGTCATGGAACAGATCCTCCTAGAAGCTCTGACAAGGCACACGGAGGACAGGGAGGTGATTTGAGGTAGCCACCATGGCTTTATTAGAGGTAAATCCTGCCTGACCAACCTTGTGGCTTTCTGCAGTGGAATTACTACATCAGTGGACAAGGGAAAAGCAGTGGATGTAACTGGACTACTGCAATGCCTTTGACATGGTCCCCCCACAACATCCTTCTGTCTAAGTTGGAGAGATACGAGTTTGATGGGTGGACTGTTAGGTGGATTAGGAATTGGCTGGATGGTCGCATCCAGAAGGTAGTGGCTCTGTGTCTAGGTGGAAGACTGTGACATGTGTCCCTCAGGGGTCTGTCCTGGGGACCAGTGCTGTTTAATATCTACATCAAAGTTATAGACAGTGGGATTGAGGGCACCCTCAGCAAGTTTGCAGGTGACGCCATGCTGACTGGTGTGGCTGATACGCCAAAGGGATGGGATGTTGTCCAGAAAGACGTTAGGGTAGTATGTATTTATTTCCTGCTTTGGAGTCTGTGGCTGGCTTGGTTTTTTAAGTTGGAAAGTTCTGTTTTACACATAAAACTGAGATTTTGATGATTTTCTTTCTTTGGCTGTAACAGTTATGAAACTGGGATTTTTACTGCTATAGAAACAGCTCTGCTTGGAGAAAGAAAAAAGAAAAAGCCTGTCATTTCTTGTTATTAGAACTACTTGCACTTTTTTCCTGAGCTTGCTTTCTTCCTTGCTGTCTGAGCCAGAATACTGGGTTAGATGGATTTTTAGCATAACACAGTTTTTATATTATCTAAAAGGTGCTGTAATTCCGGTGTTTTCTAATTCTTGAAAAGGACTGGTTAAAACATTCTGTTACTGATTTGAAAGAAAGATGTGAGCAGCAAATTTGTGTACCATTGATGGTTTGTTTTTTGTATTTGGGTGCTGTAGAACAGTTAGTTTGGGCAAGTTTAACTTCTGTCATGTCAGATGTCAAGATTTCTTCCCTATGTTGACAACTAGTCTTTATTTGCTGTTAACTCTTTGCTTTCAACAAGGCTATGATTTCTTTGCTTCAGCCTGCTTTTTTTTAAGGACTCTGTGTGTGTATTTTAGGAAGATGGGAAGTAGAAAAGCTGAAAGAAAATACAGTGCCTGGAGACAGAGGATTAGTGTTAAAATCGGTGGCAAAGCATCATGCAATATCAGCTATGCTAACAAAGGCATTTGTTTTCGATGATAAACCTTTGATTGTTCAGTAAGTAATTCCTCAGATTTTTTTACTTACTATGTATTGTTATTAAATTCTTAAAGTCCAGAAAGTAATATGAATCCCTGTAGAGAAATACTGAATTCCATATGTCATGTCATATCCAGAGCTATCAGAACTGTATTTCATAGAATCATAGAATATGCTGAGTTGGAAGGCACCCATCAGGGTCATTGAGTCCAACTCCTGTCCCTGTGTAGGGCACCCCAGCAATCACACCATGTGCCTGAGAGCATCATCCAAACCCTTCTTGAACTCAGGCAGGCTTGGTGCTGTGACCAGTTCCCTGGGGAGCTTGTTCCAGTGCTCAGCCACCCTCTGGGTGAAAAACCTTTTCATGATATCCAACCTAAGCCTCCCCTGATTCAGCTTCCTGACATTTCCCTGAGTCCCGTCATTGGTCACAGGAGTGAAGAGATCAGTACTTGCCCCATGTCTTTCCCTCTTGAGGAAGTCATAGACTGCAATGAGGTCACCCCTCAGCCTCCTCTTCTCCAAGCTGAATAAGTGACCTCAGCCACTCCTCATATGTCATCCCTTCCAGACTCTTCGCCTTGTTGCTCTCATCTGGACACTGTCCAATAGCTTGATGTCTTTTTTTATATTGTGGTGCATAATCAAGTAAGATTGTAGTAAAAGTAGTAGGAAGCGGTATTTTAACTCTTCTGAAGTGGTTTGGGTTTTTTTACACAAATCTAATCTTTTACAAGATTACTGAAAAAATGAATTAATTTTCAGTCTTACTCTAAAATCTAAATGATATGTAGCTTGAGTACAGTGTTTTTCCACTTGCAGAATACTTCTGTGTAGCTCTGTAAAAGAAACTTGAATCTTGAACACATGATAGCAGTATTAGTGATGATGAGCAATATGGCAATATAACTACTTTTTCCTGATATCCAGAACTTTGTTGTACTTACAGACATATCCAAATAACTCTTCTGGCTAAATACAGCATGTCATACAGGAGCTTTCAAAGACAGCACAAACTTTTTAGGAGTCTTGCCCATTTCTACTTCACTTTGATATTTGCATGTTGATTGATACCACCCTGAAACTTTTTTTACAGTGATACCAATGGTAGCAATTGCTACCATGGTATCTTTTGACTGACACTACTGCTGTGTTAGTGTCTGTGGCAATTAAAGTCTTTTTGTCATGTAGAAGTGTTTTGGCAGTAGTGACTAATACACAGTCCTAATATATTTTTATTTCAAGCTTGATTTGTATTTGTCTAATACTTGGAATGTTTTTACCACCTTGCTCTTTGCCCAGATATGAAGTCAATTTTCAAGAAGGCATTGACTGTGGTGGTGCATATATCAAACTTCTCTCCAGTAGTGATGACTTGAATTTGGTATGTCCTCTTACTTAACTTTTCCTGTCAGTTGTTCATTTGAGGAATGCGGAATTGTTCTTGTGAAATGTCAATAAGAAATTAATTCCTAATGCTTCCCAAATGTTAAAGCAGAAGATTGGGCAAGGTAACAATATACATGTGATTTAGTATATATACACAAAACCTTTGGCTTTTTGCATTTTTTTTACTGGTGGAAAAATTGGATACTGTTATTTTTGTTATAATTTCCATGTATTTTTATGAAACTTACAGGTAGTCTGAAATTTAAAGTAAGATCTGTATTCACAGAAGATACCTAAAATGTGAATTTCAGAAGATGAGAATGAAGAGTTTGCTGTGATTACAGACTCATTTAAAATAATACATTTTGTCAAAATACATATTTCAAGGAGAAAACTTCCAGGAATCAATTTGTCTTCTTCCTTCAATTGGTTGCTTCAGAATACAAGGATTAATGTTACTGTGTTTTCCAAATATAAAGATCATAAACAGTTGTAGTGTACTGACATATCTGAACAGCTCACTGTAACATACTCTGAAGGAGGATAACTGTATCTGGTATTTGCAGGGTGGTTTATTGTTGCTACTTAATGTGGAGCAAGAAGACTGATAAAATACTGGATAATAATTTCCTGGGTTTTATCTTTATTGGAAAACAAAATTGATATGAAAAACAGTAACTAATTCCCTTCTACCTTTTAGTGACGTGTTTGTACATGGTTATACATATTTGGGTGTTTTGATTTGTGACCAGCATTTTCACTTAACATAAGAGGGTCTAAATAAATGTATTCATCTTCCCTTAAAGAGGCTTAAGTGATCTGTCTGGTTAGTCTGTTTCCTGACAATAGAGAGCACCCAGCAGCTCAAGAAGACTGTTCAGTTTCTTTCATGATTTACCCTACCAGTTTTCAGTTACTTTTTAGAAAAAGGTAACTATGCTGTATGTCACAGCATATTGGAAAAGAAGTACCCAAAATAACTTCATAAAATATACAGTATAACACATGCTCAGCTTTCTTGCTTCTACAGGAATACTTTTTTGACAAAACACCTTATACTATTATGTTTGGACCAGATAAATGTGGAGAAGATTACAAACTACATTTTATCTTCAGACATAAGAATCCGAAAACTGGAGAATATGATGAGAAACATGCAAAACGTCCTGATGTAGACCTAAAAAAATTCTACTTGGACAAGAAGACACATCTATATACTCTTGGTATTGTTTAATATTTATAAGTTTTAATTGGAAAGGAGAGATTGAAAATGTGTTTCTCTCTGCTGAAGCTTTGTATTTGAGTCTGCTTTTTTGTTTGTAATACTCCATTAATTCTGAGGGGTGGCTGCTAAATGATTTGGGCATAAATGATATAATGACTGGGCTTAAATGATACAATGACTGAGCATAACAGCAGGATGTAAGTGGCTTTGAAATGCTGCCATTTAGTATTCAATTACAGGAAAAAATGCATCAGCTTTAGCCAGCCTTTAGTGTGAAGAATTAATACTTCCAGTACTTACTACAAAAAAAATATTGCTAAGGAAGATATTAGAAACCCCCACAGCTGTCCAATATTCTAGGCAGGCATCAGAGTGGACAGGAATGCAGTTCCATCTGCAGCATGCTGCACACAGCTCTCCTATACCTGTTCAGAGTTCTTAGTAACACCTGCATCAGCAGCAGCATGTGAGAACAAATACGTTACCATATTCTCTGCAAATGAATTAAAATGGTCTGATTTTAATCCATGGGTCACCTCTTTCTGTACAAATGAACAGTATCACAGAATCACCAAGGGTGGAAATGACCTTTAAGGTCATCAAGTCCAGCCTGAGACCTGACACCACCACATCAACTAGACCATAGCACTAAAAGCCACATCCAGCTTTTCCTTGAACATCTCTGGGGACCGTGCATCCACCACTTCCCTGGGAAGTCCATTCTAATGTCTAATCGCCCTCTCTGTGAGGAAGTACTTCCTAATACCTGACCTAAACTTCCTCTGGAGCAGCTCAAGGCAATGCCCTCTTGCCTTGTTGATAGCTGCCTGGAAAAAGAGCCCAGCCCCCACCGGACTACAGCCTCCCTTCAGGTAGTTGAAGAGAGTGATAAGGTCCCTGCTTAGTCTTCTCCAGGCTAAACAACCCCAGCTCCCTCAACCTGTCCCAGTATAGCAAAAATAAAGTTTTATTTCTTAGTTCTTCTTTCCCCTGCTTTCTAATTTCTAAGGAAGGATAAATAATCAGAAAAGAATGGGCTCATCCATGGCATACTGCAAATCCGGCAAAATTAGCTGCACTTTTGAACTTCCATTGAATGATAATGGAAGGCATGTTCAGCTGCTGTGTCATGGACAAACTTATTGTTCTTTACAATTAATTGCCATAGTGTGCCATAGCAGACTTTCACTTTTAGATAATAGGAATAAGCAAAAAAAAATCACATTGTTCTTGTGGTAAAGGAATGCATG
Source organism: Apus apus (assembly GCF_020740795.1). Classification (NCBI taxonomy): domain Eukaryota; kingdom Metazoa; phylum Chordata; class Aves; order Apodiformes; family Apodidae; genus Apus; species Apus apus. The sequence continues at coordinate 54,659,298 of NC_067285.1, read as the reverse complement.
TGTTCCTGTTTTTGGGCTGCTCATTAGAAACTATGATTAAAGATACTTAAACTTGGATTGCATTTATTCTGTTATGGTTGTTCAAAGAGACTCACAGAGCTGTGTGGTTCTAATGCTTTATATGACTGATAACAAGTTTAAAAATAAACTCTTTTCATTGTATCTAAAGTGACACGGGGAGTTCATTTTTGCATTTATGGATATTTTGGTACTGATGAAAACTTAAGCTGCTAGAACTTTGCTAGATATTATCAAACTGTCATTGTAAGACTGGTTTTTATCACATTTTTCTAAAACTCATAAAAGTGGAATAGTATTTATTTTGAATTAATAATCTTTGTTGTGTTGAATGGATGTTTGGAAATACTGGGTAAGCATTTATAAACATGCTTGTTGGTTATTAGAAGTGGATCTGGATACAGTGTCTTTTACTGAATGGCACTGCTCCATTCTGTGACCCTAGCTTCCCAGTGACTCACGCTTAACTGAAGATAATTTTCTCTATTTGCATTCTGTCATTTGAAGAAAGTGGCTGTCTGATTTGAATCAGACAAAATTTTGCTTTGATCATCCTTCAGCTGTGTTAATGACACAGCTCTTGTGTTTCCATGCTTTCAGGTGTAAAATTGTAATTTGGTAGCAGAGATGTCTTTTAGGGCAGAAGTTTGTCTTTCATTGTCTGTGTTTTAAAAAAAATAAAGCAGAATTTTAGCCAAGAGGTAGGTTTTTCAAAAATCTCTTTGTATGTGCTTGAATGTGTTTCAGCAATTGAATTTGCTAGGAGATTCGTTTTGGGGGGCCTAATACTGGTCATACATTGTTTTCACAGTAGCAGCTTTCATGTTTTGTGTCCAGATCCAGTACCTGGTTTCACAGTCTGTCTCCTGCTCTGCTAGTGAGAATCCTGTTGGTGGTTATTTGTCTAAGTCTGTGCTTATTCTATTTTATATAGGTTTTGGCTAAAGATAATTGCAAAATGAATCTGTCCTATATTTCTTTAATACAAATTTCTTCAATTTAGTGCTAAAACCAGATGATACATTTGAAATGTTAATCGATCAGTTGGTTGTTGGTAAAGGAAGTCTTCTTGAGGATATGGTTCCTCCAGTAAACCCTCCTAAAGAAATAGAGGACCCTAGTGATAAGAAGCCTGATGACTGGGATGAGAGACCAAAAATACCTGATCCAAATGCTGTCAAACCAGATGACTGGTAAGGAGACATTTTTATCTGTACAGTACCTTTTACATGCAGGTTATTCACTTGAAAGATTTGACTGGTTTTATTTTGGTTTTTGGTAATGACAATTGGGATACGTTTCGCTACTGAAAACACTAAAGTTTGAAAACATAATTGAAGTGGGCACAATGATGTGGTCATCTTCCAAGGAAAGCAATAATTGTGTTTTTTCCTGTTTTTTGCCCTCTATTATTGCGATTAATAACTAAGATTACTATACCTGAAAGATTAGGAACAGGGATTTTTTTTTCATCTTATAGTCTTCATTTACGTTCCATTTCTGCCTGCTGTGTGAACTACTATTGATGTGGCTACTTAGAATTCTGAGAAGGGAAAAACTTGATGGGAAGACCTGGCTGACAGCTGCCAGTTGATGGCAGCAATTTCTGAGCTAAGTAGTACTTTGAAACTATGTAAATATAATACAGGTATTTATAAACAGATAACTGGATATCTAATTTTCATGATCGGTGTGTCTGTTTCTCTTGTGCCTTTGAAAATAATCGCTTTCATGCCAATTACAGCCCTCTGAACAGAACACTGGTTCAATGTCAGGCTTCTGTATTTTCTAACGTACATCTGTAATTGAAGGGATGAAGATGAGCCTTCTAAAATAGAAGATCCTGATGCTGTTAAGCCTGAGGGATGGCTTGATGATGAACCACAGTATGTTCCAGACCCTAATGCAGAAAAACCAAAGGACTGGTAAGAATTTGATCAGTAGATACAGGTTATTCATGTGTCTTATACATAAGCCTGCCTGTTCTCTGTGGCAAATTCTGGGTTGTAGATCAGAAGTCAATCCAAATCTTGTTGTCTCTTGAATTACTAAGTTGGGACGTGCAAGGTATGGTCAAATATTTCTTGGTTTTGGGGGCTGCTTTTAGACAAAAATGAACATGTTGATTGTGTTTTGTTTTCTGAAGATACATAAACAAAAACAGAATATGAAGGACCTGTTTGAAAGAATTTGTTACAGTGTTTAACCATTAAACAATTTAAGTTGGTAACTTGAAATGATCATTCAATAGTGTCAAATAGATCTCTAAGCGTATTCTGGGGAAGTGTTTCAAGCTGTCTGCAGATACATAAATATAATGGCAATCAAACATGTTGTGGTAGTTACATCCATGTCGGCTTTAAACAAACAAACAAAAAAAGAGGCTGTAGCAATCCTTAAAAAAAAAAAAAAAGTGTTTATACAGTTGGGTAAAAGTTGTGTGAACTGGTCAAAATTACGAGGTTCTTACAGAAAAATGTGTGTGGACCCCAACTTGAGACTGACTGCTAGTGTTCAGACCAGTCCAGTCTCATAGCAGTTGTTTTTAATTTACCTTTTCTTCCTATAGGGATGAAGAAATGGATGGGGAGTGGGAAGCTCCTCAGATCCCTAATCCAAAGTGTGAGACTGCACCTGGTTGTGGACACTGGGTGCGTCCCATGAAGAATAACCCAAAATATAAAGGAAAATGGAAAGCACCTATGATAGAGAATCCTAACTATCAGGTAATAGCATTATTGTAGAGTTCAACAGCGCAGGCAAGTCAAAGTAGTGTATTTATCTACATTTTTTTGCAGTATATTTGTATTTCAGAATGAGTCTGAATTCCTAAACACTAAGCTGTTTTTAAATTTTCTCTTTATACTGAAAGTATAACTGAAAAATATAATTGCTTCCTGAATTAAAATAATTGATCTGTTAAAAGTTACTTTTGCAACATTTGCACTGGTACCACTTACTTAATATGCTCTGTAGAGTTGTATTCTGAATTATGTTATAATTTAATAAAATATTTCTCTTTTTTGTTGGGGTTTTCAGTGTGGGTCTTATAGGTGAACATTCATTTTTTTTTTTAATTAAAAAAATCTTTCAGTAAGCATATTGACTTACCAGTTCATTTTTAGTGGAAGCATCTATTTTGAATAATAACATTCCCCTTCTCTCCTCTGGATATGAGATATAATCAGTTGCATATTCAAGACAGTTACTTTGTGTTAGTTATGGCTGGGGAGTACTTGAATCTGATTTCTTTGAGCTTGAGATCCTAATCACGTTTGTAAACAAAAATTGGCTCTAATTTGCACAGGTATCATAAGGCTGAGTTTTCCTTCCCTAAAATTTCCTTTCTGGTTACAGTAGCTGTCACTTTATATATACACATACACACATATATCCCTATTGGAAGGGACTTTGTCATCATGGGATGTAGTTCCCCTGCAATCTTAGGCCACCACACAATAGATGCTTACCTCAGAAGATTCCATCACTGGCCACAAAATATTGACCAATGCCCTTATGAAGTAATACTAATGTCTTACTTCCCTGCGGTATTAGGAATTTTATTTCCTAGACTTACTCTAGGAAGTGTAGAAAGCCTGTGCTTGGAACCACTAGTATTGAGAAGAATGGAGATAGCTTGTGCAGTCAGTTATTACTGTAACCCTGCATGGACAATAATTTCAAGAGATCTTCCCTAAACCATAAAATTGAGATTCATCTGGAAAAATCCTGTAGGTTATTTCAAATTCTGTTTTTATGTAGGTTAAAAGCTACTGCTTATCTTTTTAAATAATGCATTTAAAATAATTGGCAAGTTCTAATTATTTTAAAATTTATTTCACAGTTTGTTTTTTCGTGATGTAATGTGATTAATATTTTTTCCTTAAAAGGGAATCTGGAGCCCTCGAAAAATACCGAACCCAGACTATTTTGAAGATCCTCACCCATTCAAGATGACCACTATCAATGCTATTGGTTTAGAACTCTGGTCTATGACATCAAATATCTACTTTGATAACTTCATTATATGTTCAGAAAAAGAAGTAGCAGATCGTTGGGCAGCAGATGGCTGGGGCTTGAAGAGATTTGTAGCAAGTGCTAATGAGGTATAAGCTTTAATATGATCTTGAAAGCTAAAAGTAATGAGGAAGATATGCTGTTGGAAGAATTTTTTGCCAGTTAATGCTGACAAAATACTAATTTGTCTGCAATTAGTAATCATGCTGAGTAACTATGGTAGTTTTTTTTTTCCTCATAGTTTAGCTTTTTACCTTTCCCAGATTAATAAAATCTTGACATTAAAATGGTGCAACATTTTACTTAAATATCTAGGAAGAAATTGGCTTCATTATAGTTAATGAGTCTTCTGCTGTTCATGGTGATACTAGAAATTGGAATACCTGCCAGCAAATGGCAACTGAGTTACTTGCACTCAAAGACCTTTTTTTTTTTTCTTCTTATTTTCTTTTCTCTTGTGGCTAACTCAATTACATATGTTGCTTAGGTATTTCCTGCCTATGAGTAATGGGTAAAATGATCATGTGGGTTTTTTTCTAATAACTTTAGGCCTTTGACTGTTTAGATGTATATTATGCAGCTCTGAAAATAGTGCACTTACGTGCATGTATGCTGCACCTGTCCTTCCATTTCTGTGTGTGCATCCACATTTTTTGTGATACTGCACTTGGTCAGCCGCCACAGTTTTTTCTAGATCCCATCCCTGTAGGATGAACTTGTCCAGACATACGGGATCATGAGCCCCTCTAGTGGCTGCCTTCAGTGACTACAGTTTCTTTCTAACTCCTCTTTTTTCTTTGATTTAGTGGCAAGAGCAGGCCTGTAGTTGTGGGAAGGAAACAGTGGCAAATGACAGCTGGTGTTTGTCACAGGATGAGCAAGTAGCAACAGTGTATCTGCAATTAGGAAAGCCACCTCTTCCCACAACCTTGTCCTTTTCTGAAATGTTTGCTTCTATGTCTGGACCTGCGTCTGTACCCCTACACACAGTAGCAGAAAATCCCTCATCTCCCTTCACTGCATTGTGCTTCTCAATCTTCCTGCCTTGGTTGCTGATGTGACCTTTCCAGAGGTCTTACTGGCCCAGACACCTGCCTACCTACATCTAGTGTGTATGTCAGAACTGGGCTGGGAGAGGGCTGTTGAAGGAGAGAGCATGGTAGTACATATGGAGCAAGATGCTGCTGCTCTGAGATTAGCATCAAAGTACAATGCTTTGGGAGCTCTCAGCTGAGATAGCACAGTTAGTAGCTCAGAAGAGTGTAAAGTGTGATGTTGCCAAGACTCCAAATGTTGCTTTATAAAATTGAGTAGTGGTCAATATAGTATGTTTGAAGTGCCAGGCTGGTTCCTTCTTACTCAGTACCTGTTATTTATTCACAGTCTGTTAAGTTGTGACTTTGCTAGTATTGAAATCCAATAGTGTTTTAGTCACTAGAAAGCAAAGGTAAAGAAGAGTTTTCTTTGGGCAACATAAAGCTTAAAATATATACAGTACATGTTATAAAATTACTGAAGTGTTGAGAGGGATGTGAACACAATATTTTTTTTTAATTTTTTTTTTTTTTTAATATAGCCAGGTATGTTTAGTCAACTGGTGACTGCTGCAGAAGACCACCCATGGCTCTGGGTTCTTTACATCTTGACTTTAGCTCTTCCTGTTGGTCTAGGTGTGTTGTTCTGCTGGCCAGCAAAGGTTAGAGATTTTTACTATTTTTTTTTTGTTTTATTCTTAATACTTTATTTGAAAGCTCAGCATCTGTACAACAATGTGCACTTCCAAAGTGCCATTACTTAGCTTACAGTGGCTGTTGTGTTTCATTCTTAATTCAAGTTTCTATATAAATTGATTTTTAATTTGTTGTAGAAAACAGATGAAGATATTGATTTCAAAAGACCTGATAGATCTAAGATAATTACAAAGGAAGAATTAAAACAAGAGGGAGAGGAGTTGGAAGATTATGAATTAGAAGAAGAAAAAGAAAAAGAAGATACTGCTGAAGATGGTAAGATGGGCAAGGCAACTTGCAGTTTGATTAAATACAAAGACATGAATAGGACTACTTCATGGATTGCATTGCCAATAATTACAACCAGTTATCTTAGAATATGCAAAAACTGCCTTGCTTTGAGTCCTCTTTTTCTTTTTTACAACCTCCAGCCAGGAGCTTTCATGGCTACTAGCTCTTTGATAAAAGCAAGAAGAAAGTAAGGATCTTCTCTATTTTTTTCACTTTCAGGAAATTAATATGCATCTGACAGACTTTTTATCTTTGTAGACAGGCTTGTTTTCTCCCTTCTAAATATATTTAGCACATTGGAATGATTCCGATATGTGTACCTGAAGTAGTCGAAACTGTTCTCTTTACAATGTGTCTGGAATAGCTTTAAGTCTCTAACATAAGTCTTTCTGCTTACTCCCCAGTGGGAGCATTGTACATTAGATTATTCTGCTGGTCACTGATTTTAGTAACTTCTGTTAAAGACTGGAATATATTAGACTGGAAATATTCAAGTCTGCTGCTTCCTTTGTGTTGCTTTCTAGCAATGCATTGCATACCTGCAGAGGGTGGTCCCCTTGCCCCAAGGGAGAAATCCGGGATTCAAGTTGAGCTACACTTTGGCAGTCAAGGATAAAATCATCTTGTGTTACTGCATCAAAAATTACTGGTGCTGTTCATCTGTGGCTTTGATGTTCTGTAGAGGGGTAGAATCACCTCCCTGGCACTGCTGGCCATACTTATTTTAATTTAGATATGATTAGGTATGATTTCCTGTTTATTCTTGATGAAAAGTATTGCGAAGGGTACTCAGTGTCTAGAAATTCTTGCTTGAGGACCTCTGTTTAAAGTAAAGGAAGAGACTTGCCAAACCCCAGTAACTTTTCTTTGAATTACGCTGTGGTTGCTGGGGTTTAGCTCTTATAATGAGTATAGATACCTAAACTGCACATGGGAGTGCCAGCTTGTACTGAAGCCCAGAGTGGAAATCAAAACAGTTTGGTGCCTGGCCTCCTTCACAAAACATGCAGAACACAGAGATTTAGTTAATCTATAGGGCCACCTATTTGCTGATCGGAGAGCCTCCTAAAATTCACAATATTTGGTGCATGCACTATATCTTAGTGCAGTGACATAGTCTCAATAAGAAAGTAGAAGCCACCTCTGTGTTGCTTTGCATATAGCTTGTACAAAGAATTCTGGAGAGTAAAATTGTATTTTTTGGTGTTTTTTTGGTTTTTTCTCTCTCTCCAGTCCATTTCATCTCAAAAGTCTTGACACCAGGTCTCACAGAAAGCTTACTGCTCTTTGTGAACAGTTTTATCATAGCAGTGCAAGCTGGACATACTTTGAGTGAACTTGAGTGCTTTTCTGAATAGTGTCTGCCCTTGCAATAGGGCATAAGAAAGGGGTTAGCAGAGAGCCTCTCAGTCCTCAACCAAAACAGTATGCCAAAATAATTCCCTGCTGAAAAGGGGAGTTCCCTTAGGATATAGGCATCCCCCATGGTGGATGATTGATAACTGCAGTATAAGTCTGAATTTAGTCAGATTTGGAATGCCTGAGTTGTCCTGCTTTGGACTCCGGTCTCAAAACTGTGTAATACAATACTTGGATCTAAGGACTTCCTTAAAGGAAACCAATTTAAGGTCATAATTTTAGTCAGTTGATTGTAAGTCTGAAGAAGGTTTGTGCTGTTGTGAAAGAGACTAAGCTGAACCTGTTAAAATTGGTTATTAAATATGAAAGTGATCCATTTCTACTAATTCATAAGAATTCTACTCTCTGTATCACAAAGATGGTTTTATGGGTTATTTTCAACAAGCAGTTTGTTCTGAAGCTGAAATTGGCTTCTTTTCCTTACTAGTGTGTCTGGAAATAGCGCATTTTTAATACAGTTCTGTTTAAAAAGTAAGACTGTTTTCTTCTGCAGAAGATGAGGGTGAAGGTGGTGAAGATACTTATAATGAAGAAGAAAATGAAGTTGCAGATGGAAGCCTAGAAGAAGGTTATAAGTCAAATAAATCTGCTTCAGAAGATGAAGTAAGTTTATGCTTTTCCCCGTCTTCTCACCGTTGTCCAACATTCCACTTTTAACAAAAGTCACTTAACTACAAGAGGGTTTTTTTTCTGTTGAGCTATAAAAAACATCATGAGGTGAAGATAAGTTTTTGAGTTTGACATCTCAAATGCTCTGTATAGGTTTTTGAAATGTCTCCTCCCATGTAACTGTACCTGTAAAGTACAGGTATAGAAGTGATCATGCACGTCTCTAAACATGGAATATTTTTACAGGAGTGTGGTTATTAAATTAATTCCAAGTCTTGAAAATTTGGATGCTGCAGTAGGCATCAATATTTTCCTTTTATTGTGCTACTTAGTTGATGGAACATGTGCTTCTAGCCAAATAGCCTTTCAGTGAGACCTAGAAAAACCTTTAGGTTTCAGTTATCTTTTTTATTATTTTTTTTTTTAAGTTCCAAAGTAATGTTTTAAGCAAAGTGACCATACTGATTTTGGATTCAGCATCTGCAATTTCATTTTCCTTTTGCAGATTAATCCAGTCACTAGATAATATGTAAAATGTTTTTCATAAAGTAACATGTAGAATGGAATTTGTGTGCTTTTCCTGCTTGTTAACTACTCATTATCCTTCCACTTAGAAGCTATTACGTCTGAAATGCTTTAGATTCACCCCCAGTATTTCTGCTGATCATCTTGTGCTAGTCACTCCCTAAATGAGTCCCTTCCCAGATAAGGGAAGTTGTTTAATGTTAACTCCTTTTCATATAAAACTCCTCTAGGAAACTGTACCTTGCATGAGGTTGCATTGTTTCAGCCCTGAAATGCTTCATTAATTACTCCTTATTCACTACTTCCTCTTGTTCCTGTAGGAAGTTGTGCTTTTTCCCTTTTACAGTTACCTAGGAACACAGTATCTAATGAACCCCATTGAGATGCAGGTGACTCTTTGTGAGAATAATAGCAAAGATCTGAGTGTGTGTATGGCATTGCACAGTATCACATTAAGGTTATGGCTTGCTCTTCTCAGAGTATTTTCAGGGTGTACAAGTTTCTGTTATGAGGTAGCTAGTGACCTGCTTGGGGATGTCATACACACCCATGTCCTCGCTCAGGTTGTGCCACATTCTGTGAGCTGTTCCTTCTGAATGAGGTGAGGCAGGAAAGTGAGGAAGCAATGCTTCGTTTGAGAATGGAGTTTGAGCTGAAAAGGCTGTTCATGCCCCTTTGTAAGCTAATTGCTTTTAAACTGAGAACAATATGCGATTTAAGAACAGTTTCTTCTACTTGTAGCTCTCCAAAGGTGTCAGTTAGAATGTTTTAAATGCTTCTTGCTTAAGAACTAGGAATTAAAATTAGCATAAGACACTCCTTAAGGAAGTGGCTACATTCACTAAAAAGTCACCGCTTTTAAACCAGTGAATAAATAGACAAAACCAAATTTCTGACATCATTTTAGATGTACTGTTCTCTTCCTTCTGAATACAGAAAGGAAAAGTCTTCTACCCACTTTTACTTATCATTACATTAGTATGTGAGGAAAAAAAGTCCGTTCAGTTAAGTCATGCATTTAGGGAGAATATGATTTGGGGGGGCCGTAGGGAGGAATAAAGTAACAAGCCAGTTTCAGTAATTAAAATCAGTTAGAATTGTAATGCTGACATTCTTTCTTTATTTATTCTTTTCAGATGAAAGAAGCTGATGAAAGCCCAGGCTCTGCAGGTGGCCCACTGAGATCAGTGCGCAAAAGAAGAGTACGAAAGGACTGAGTTACTTCCAGCTAGTATTTGTAGATCTATGTAATAGTAACATTTGGTAGCCACTTCAGTGGGCCTGACAGCATGCAAGTTCCTGAGATTTGAATGGAAAAGGGGCACTCGTTGCTATTTAACCTCCTGTTTTAATTCTTTAGCCTCTTTTAATCTTCGAAAAATTCCTTTATTCCCTTTTTTAAGGAGAAGTACTATCTATGAGGTGTTAGCTGATGTTTCAGCTAATTCAGAATAAAAGTGAAATCACAACTTGGCCAACAGATTTTAAGGTGCAGATTGCTAGGATTTGAAGACTCCTAGAGATTAATATTAGTTGGAGACAAACTTATTCTAAGTATTTTTTAAAAACATAAATAAATTATAATATTTTTGCAGCTCTAGCACAAAATTAGCTGTTTACACTTTTCAGCAAAAAGAGGATGATAGTATAGATGTAGCATTTATGACAGTGCACACTACTATGAGAAAAGATTATTTTGTTCTTTGCAGAGCTATATGCAATAATTGGTTTTGTATGATGATCTAGTGCTAGCAACAATTTTTATTGTAAATTATTTATTTCACTTGATCTTGCTACATGGGTGGGTCACCTGTTCTCTTTAGATATTGGTTATAGTAATTTATTTTCAAGAGGTATTTTAAAATAGTCATAGAACAAGTGGTAATTGATGTTACTTGTTTGACTTTTGAATGCAGATATCAAATCTACAGAAGTGATATACAGATAATTTTTTCAAACTTTTATAGTTCTCATGTTCCAAGCCAAGAGTGCTATAACCTCTGTTTATAGAATACTTGCTAAGTGTACATTTCCTTCTAAAAATATTTAATAATTCTTCCTTAACATGGAATTAATTAATATAGATAAGAATTTTTGATGGATTACATTTTTTACAGATGTGAGTAATGGAGCATTCTGGTAATTTAAATAAACTGCATATTGTAAAAGAAACTTTGTAAAAGTTCAGCTGTATATTTTAACTAAAATAAAACTGCCATCACCAGGAACCTCTTTCTGCTTGGCAGCTGCCTATATTAGTAGGATGTAAAATGCTAGCAAAAGCAGTCATACATTCAAAACAAGTACAAATACATTAATTCATAAGGAACCTAACAGATTTCCTTGTGTCTGGCAAGAATTAATGAAGAAGCAGTGTCTTCAAGTACTTGTGTTAAAACATTCTAAAGTTAATCATATTGCCCTGTATTTTGTGTGAACTATTGGAAGGGCCTCTGGTTTTTTGTTTGTTGGTTTGGTTTGGGTTTGTTTTTGTTTTTATTTTTTTTAAAGTTAAATGCAAGTTCCCTACTTAAATTGAAAAGGTAAGAAGTGAAGACTCCAGGTTGCTTCTCCTGCATGTGACTTGGCTGCAGTAGATACAAGTTGTTACCAACTTGGTACACTGCTTGTAGCAACTACTGTGAGCTGCTGGGGAGCAACCATTTCACACTCCTTTTGAATACAGTCTCATCTGAGTCTGGTAAAGTCCTTTGGAATTGTTACAGTATTTGGGTGTGGTTTGGGGGGTTATTTTTTGTTTGAGTTTTTGGTTGTTTGTTTGTTGTGATACAGTTACTCCAGGAACTGGTCACCCCATGGGGGATGCTAGTCTTCCCTTAGGAGTTTGAACTTAAGGTTCCCATGAAGTCGTGATTAATGCCCCATCAACATACTTGCCTGTACTTCCCCTCAGTAAACAAGGAGCCATTTATTATGGATAAAATGGTCTTGTGATACCATGAGTCAAGGGTGCTGTTTGCAGTAATACTGACTCTGTCAGGCCTATCTCACTTTAATACTGACGTAATGACTTTGATTACCTGGAATCTGGAGACAGAAGACATCTTTCTGCACATCAGCTCATGCTAGTAATTAGGGGAAAAATATTGGAGCTTTGTGGATTGAGGCTCTAGATCTAGAAAGGCAGGCAGAAGAGGAACCCCCTTCCATTGACACTTGTAACACTGAGATTTCACTCACAGGTCCTGCATGTGGTCCTTTTAATAACTGAAAAGGTATTTTGAGAATACCTGATCTTGCTGTTACGGCTGCTTAAAAGTGCTCTGAGCACGAACAAACTAGTAATAATCCTGTTCTAGGATGCCTTGCTATTAAAACTGTCAGCCATCTTTGGAAATCCATGAGCATCAGACTGCAGGAGCCCAAACTCCCACTGGTTACATAGTATCTTAGTAAAAGTGCTCCTACTGAAGATGCCAAATCCCAGACTGAGAACTTCCTATATTCAGGGAAGGCTAAGTAGGACTGAGGCCTTCTTAATTACAGCTAAAGCTACTCCTTGGATGTTTTCCACCTTAATGATGAAGTAATAATTCTGGCTTCTGTCTAACGTGGAGCTTATTACCTGTGTATCTAAAGATAAAAATCTCATTTATTCTAACTTGGCTGAAAGTTCTCCCACATGCCGCAGTACAGGATTTACAAATGTTACACCAAACTAATTGAGACAAATGAAGTTTTTATTTAGTGTCAAGTCAGAAATACAACATCTTTAAAATGTTCATAAGTTAAATGAAGGCCACAGTAGTGGGATGTAAAATGGTATATAGATGAAATGACTACTATATACAGACCAGTGAATAAAATATCACTATCCAATCTTGCAATACAAAACCATGATTTGAAGCTTACTCGATCTCAGGGAAATTAAGTCTAACAAGCACATGCTCTGTTACTGCCTGCTCTTCTGCCATGCGGATGGAGATGGGCAGTGACATGGAGTTCAAGTAGGATGGCTGTAATGCAATGAATGTAATCTTTGCAAGTCAAGTGTTTGGTGTGATTGTTGGGTGTTAATGCTCAAACCTTGGACTAACCATATGATCTGCTCTACCTGCTTAGCAATTCCTGGGTGAATTTAGAGTTACAGTAGGCAATACAGTGAGAGAGTAGTCCATAGAAGACAAAAGATAATTTTTAATGCCTACAGGACCCCATGACACAAACGGTTTCAGCCATTTGTGGCGTGATAGGTAAAACTTCTTTAATCATCAGGTTTTTTGACTCAGACCTGTAAAAAGCCCTTGAGACTGAACTCTTGGTGCTTTGTTTGCAATCATTTTACTTTCTCACACTCCAGTGAGCACTGTACGGTCATCTTAGATGGGGAAAAACTGGAGATCTCTCTTTTAGGAGAGGGAACCTCACAATGTCAGCTTACACTTGGGACACAGCAGTGCTTAGCTGCCAAAAAACTTGGGGTTTGAGAGGGATTTATTCTACTGTTATATCCTCTCATTCAGTTCCTGCAGCTTTATTTGATAGAATCCATCACAGCAAGGTTGAAAGAGATCCTTGAACTAGTGGTTTCCTTTTGTTAAAAGGTAAAGTACAGTGGCTTCATTACTGAACAGACAGGCTTCAGTAACATCCATAAATAAGTCTGCAATGCTGCCATATGGCAAGATGAAGCATGCAACTGAGTACTGCTAAAACTTAGACTGTTGTTTGTATTTTGGCTTCTGCTCACCCTTAATACTTATCGTGCTAGACATGCTGCCTCTATGGAAGTGCTCAGATGCATATTCTAGGTCGAGCACCTTTAGAAAACCTGCTGACAGCCAAACCAGTAAAAAAACAGGGCACCTTGACACTAGGCACTGCTCAGAGCAGCACAGATTTGAGAGGCAAAAGCCACCTTTTTTCCACTGCAGTCTTCTGCCTCAGATGCTTCCATGCAGTGCCTTAAGGAGGTACTGCACAAGCTCAGGCTCTGGGGCAGGAAAACAATTACTCTAAAGCCTGAAGCAAAGACAAGTTTGGCACTTCAGAAGAAAAGTAAAAGGTGGCAAGACAAAGACTCGTTCTCAGTTCCTCACTGCAGAGTGTTCAAAACGAGCATGAGGAACATTGCTCACCCTTTTCTGTAAAGCTTATTACTCCGGTTTGTATTTAATTCTTCATTGCACAACTGAAAAACTTCAGGGAGATCATAGATCATGATGCTGTGCTCAATTCTTTGAGGAAACAGGAAAAGAGTTTGAAGTGTATAACTTGCAAACACTGATACTGCCTCAGTTTGGTATTTCCCTGATTTAAGTTGCTTATAATTGCTCCTCTTCCCTTACCTTCCCTCTTCCCAAAAAATCTTAAGTGTTTTTCTGTACACAAGTTCTGCAAATAATATCATACTGTTACTACTTCACAGAAATTCTTTACTGGTTTATAAGTTTTTGATTAAACGTGCTTTGCAGAGTTATGGACAGTACTATACAATAATCTAAATATATTTAAGGTGAAAAAGGTAATGCAATTAGACTTTGAATATTTTTATCAAGTAACTTTCCATACAATATTATAGCTGTATTATTTCGCTAGTCAAGAACACTACCCTAAAACCTCAAACAAAACCAACAGACTTCTGTTTAACCTGAAAAACTGAATTTTTAACAAGATGTGCTCATTTTTAAAACAAATAGGAAAGTTTAGTAAGTTTCTACACTACATTTGCACATTGCTTAATCTTAACAATACACAAACTTATGTCTCCTCTTCATGGTAATGTTCTTAATTCTGTTTATCACCTAAGTTTATAATCTTCAGGTATCCAGTAAAGCCACAAACTAAGGTATTTTAGCTCATGTAGCCTATGCCAATTAAAACAAAAAAAGACAGCAGCAATGCAAGGACATCATCTGTGAGTCAACCCTTACTTCCTTTTGCTTTTTGTGTCAGTTGTTTGGAAAACACTAGACGCTGACATCAGATTTTCTATATACTGTCCAAGAACTTGGTTTTCTGATTTCAGTTTCAAGTTTTCTTCCTTAACAGCATCTACTCGTGCTGAGAGATCTGTGAAGGTGATATTATAAGAAAAATATTAGACACTATTGCATACAATAATGAGTATGTTCTATGTGCCTACATCAAACTATTCACACCTTTAATGGGGGAAACACTGTCATAAGGTATTGTCTTATAAAACACTGTGCTACTCTCAAGTTTCATCCAAAGCCCATTTTTCCAGTATTATTTTGTAGTACAGTATTTTGACAAACTTATTGTTAGTCTGTATTTTTATTCAATTTTTTAATTAAGCTATTGCAAACTAAACTACTTGTAAACAAAAGTTCAGTGATGAGCAGACTCAAAGATGTATGTCAGCAAATAAGCCTGGGAAAGTTAACTGTCTCCCCTTCTGCTTGATGTGTATTAGAAGAGTTGAGCAAACTTTACGTTGCATAGAGGGGAAAAAAGGTAATTCTGAGACCTTGCTTCAACTGCGTAAGTGACATACTTCCTGGACACTGACTAAGGTAGGGCAGAACAGAAAGGCTCTCTTCTTTTGCTTATGACTGTGTGCTTGTAAAAAATCTGATGTGTCAAACTGCTAACCTTCGAGTGTGTGCTGCAGTTCCAAAACTTGATTAATAAGCCGTGTTTTCTCTTCTAATTCCACCTGATTCTCAGCCTCAACAGCTGCAATAAATGATACGAGCTTTAATGCAACCTCTGTAACGGGGAAATTATATTAAGTAGAAAAAATAACTAATAACAAGAACATTAAGAGCCTATACCATCCATGTCAGCATTCATCATGGTAGAAGGGTCTCCTTCTGCTTTTGAAGAGAGTATTCCTGAGACACGCTCTGCTTAAAAAGAAAAAGAGAGAACACTGAGGCAACCATTGATGTAACTCTCTTTATACTTGGACTTCAGGTGCGCTGTGCTAATGGGTGTTGGAAAGGCAGCGCTTCAGCAGTTATTTTTCCTAGAGCCTTATGCGGTAGGTGAACATGATTCTTTGAGTAGAATCACTAAGGTTGGAAGGGACCTTAAAGACCATCAAGTTCCAACCCCCGTGCCATGAGCAGGGAACCCACCACTAGACCAGGTTGCACAAAACCTCGTCCAGCCTGGCCTTAAAAACACCTTCAGGGATGGGGCATCAACAACCTCCCTGGGCAGCCCATTCCAGTTCCTCACCACCCTTACAGCGAAGAATTTCTTCCTCATATCTAACCTAAATCTCCAGTTTATAGGACCGCCCCGTGTACATTACTCTGATGCATAAAATAACCCCGTATTTCAGGGATGCAGCTGCCGCCTTCTTAGCACAGCCCACCCGCTCCGCCGTGACCACGGGCGCTCCTGCCACCGACACCGGGCCTGCGGGGCCGTGCGGGGCTCCCTCGGGCCCCCCACCGCGCACCCCTCGCCCTTTGCTAAAGGAGCAGATAACGACAGAGCCCGGGCGCCAGACCCGCGGCCGCGGGGAGCGGCAGCACCGCCGAGCGCTCCCGCGCAGGACCCTCCCGCAGCTCCGCGGCCCTGCCCGCGCAGCCCGCCCCTCACCCCGGAGCATCCTCCCGCGGGGCGCCCCGGCCCCGCCGCCTCACCTGCCGCCGCCTCACCTGCCGCCGCCTCACCTGCCGCCGCCTCGCTGCGGGCAGCGCCCCGCGCCCGGCCCGGCCCCGCTCCGCGCCCCTCCGCGCCTGCGCAGCCTGCCGGCCTGCGCGCGCACGGGCCGGGCGGGGCCGCGGCTCCCGAGGGGCGGGGGGAGGGACCGGCGGGCGGGGCTGGGGAGCCCGGGCCGGCACCCCCCGGGCCGGCACCCCCCGGGCCGGCACCCCCCGGGCCGGCACCCCCCGGGCCGGCACCCCCCGGGCCGGCACCCCCCGGGGTGCACCCCGAGCTGCAACAACCCCCGGGGCTGCACCACCCGGGGCTGCACCCCCCGGGCTGCACCCCCCGCCGCAGCAACCCCCGGGCCGGCACCCCCCGGGGCTGCGGGGCCCCTCTCGCCCCCCTGCGGAGCTTGTCACGGCTCCACCCTCCTCACGGGTGTTTTTAACCGCACGCGGCCCGTTCGCGTTAAGCCCCCCTGAAGTGCAGGTAAAATAACGGCGGTGACTAACGAGTACGACGTTAAATTAATACCAGCGTGGGTTTTTTTTTTCTGATAAGTTCGTTTTGCGCGCACATTCTAGAGCAGGTGTTGGGAGCCGTGGCCCTTGCCCGGGGGCTGGCCGAGCTGCGTTGTGTTCAGGAGCAGCTGAGACAGGTGTGTGACCCCTGCAGGTGTAGGTAGGTTGGCAAAGCCTGAGGAACGCTGGAGAGCACCGGGGGCGCCGGCGGCTGCAGCCCACCCTGAGGCGGCTGCTGCCCACCCTGAGGCGGCTGCTGCCCACCCGAGGTGGTTGCAGCCCACCCTGAGGCGGAGCTGAGGGAGAGGAGCCTCCCTGCCAGAGCCCGCCGGGTTCGCCTGCTCCGCTTCAGCACCGTGTGAGCTGCGGCCGAACCGCTTCCAGCCTGGGAGACGCAGCAGTATCCAGACTTGGCTCCTTGCTCCTGGCTCTGGTAGTGTTAGAGATCACCTCACACGGAAACCTAGGTGCCTTGGTGCAGTTGCTCTCGTCTAGTAGCTCCAACCCAGCATTCCTGTGTCTTGTGTTCTCTCCCCGGTTTGCTAGCGGGAGTAGCCCTTGCAGAACACGCTGCACAGGGTGCTGCTCCCTTCGAGCCACAGGGAGGACAACGTGCAAGACCTGAGCTCAGTCGCCTCACTGAAGTGACTGCGCCGTGTTGTGCCCTGTGGTATCTTTTCAGGTGCTATGTAGCTTGAACCATATGTTGCAGTGGAATATACCCATACAGTAGCCGTATGTTGCAGGAATATATCCAGTTATAAAGAAATAATGTGACGCTGTGTAGATACTCAGGAAGGTAACAGGAACATTTGGGAAATCTGCCCTCTACTGTATTCTTTAGCACACTTCAGAAAGTATGTCTTTTTAACATCTTACATCTTTGGGATGCCTCCACAATATTATTAACATTGTGTTAATTAAATAACTTTTTTTAACCTCACAGTCGGATACATTCAGATTGCACTGAATGCTGTTCAAGTTTTGAGTCCTGCAGTTTGTTAGTACTGGAAAATGAGTCTGGTGTTTTCAGTTCCATTAGCTAGCTTACTTAAAAGTATATATATCACCTTATCTATGAAAGGCACTTTTAAACCAGTTAATATCCCTCAAGCCCTGCAAGCAGTCTTCTTGGAGGGTGGCTGGGCTTTAGGAGCTTGTTAGTTACTCTCTTTGATTGCTGTTTTTTAAAATGGCAGGTGCTTCTCACCCAGTTGCGGTCTTGCTTGCTGCACTGGTGATGTGGCAAGCCTGGCAATCAACAGGTTCCTGCAATTCTTTCCAGCAAGGCAGTCTCCAGCACTTTGATTAACTGGCCAGAGTCTGCGGGTGGATACAGATGGATGGGAAGCCTGTGTGCCTGGTGAAAAGCTTGCTTTGTCTTACACTGCAATGGGGAAAAAAAATGCAGGCTAATTTTGGGGAAATGGACCTCTCTGCTGCAGCAATTCCACTTTGCTTGCTGCATTACATTTGCAATTCATTGTCTAAACTATCCCAAAATGAGCAAAGTGGGAAAATCCTTTACATTAAATTATGGGACAGAATGGAAATGAGACATTGGATCCTATGAGGTCATAGCCAAAACAGACTAGTAATTCCAAGAGTTGCTGGTTTACCTATAGTTTCCTTTATGATACATACACTGCTGAGGGTTCATTCTACTTTGCACGGTTGTGGTTTCTGAGGGTAGTATTTTTGTTTGAGTCTTAACTGGTGTTTGAGCACCAGGCTGAAGCTCCCTTTCAGAAGCTAACCCGTGTGAGAGGGGTTTTGGTTTTCCTTTAGAGAGAACTGTCTTTATCTGAGCCTCCACTGTTGACATTGCAGAGGGGCTGTCAGCAGCGAGCAGATGGTGTCTTTAGTTTGCACAGTGTTGTGTGTTACTAGGTTAGTGTTAAACAGTTGCACAGATGGTTCCTTAGGTTTGTACTGCAGTATACTCAGACATACTGGATCTCACACAATGCATCTTCCTACTCCAAGTGCTTAAGATGAACCCTTTAACCCCAGTATCTGAGATTGTGCAGCTGGCCATGCTCCTGGGCCCCAGCATTTAGAAACTGTTGTACCTTTGTGACCTGGCTATGTCCCAACTCCTCATCCTGGCAAGGTCCATGCATGTTACTTTTTTTTTTTTTACTCTTTCCCCTCCACCCCCGCGCCCCCCCCCCCCCCCCCTCCCCCCCCCGTCCTTCATCCTCTGTTTTCCAAGGGAAACCTAAGTGCTGTGCAACAGCAGTGCACAGACCCAGTCTGCACAGTCCACAGACCAAGACTGTTGGATTGATGCTGCTGGATGCAAATTCCACAGAATACTTAGCTCATTTTGCTTTCCCTTAAAAAGGTTTGCCTTCCTAACCTTCCCTCTATTTTCCAGCCTAAAGTCAACCCCAGGATTCTAAATATTTGATGCATTACCAGATTTAAACAAACACCCAAACCCAAAACACAGAAAATAAGCCCACATCCCAAAGTATTTTCTGTGAGAAATCAACCAAAACAACAGAATCTTACTTAGCATATCATAAACCTGTCGGCTTTTATTACCTTACCTGCCTCACATTGGGTAATATATTATCTATTATATTTGTTGAGCACTTTAAACGTGAAGCTTTAGGGATTTAGGATATATCCAAAATAGTAAGATTCCTTTTATAATGCAGAATGTGTCCTGGAAAAGGCGTTCCTGTGCATGTGTGTAGAGTTACCAAATAGTACCTTGCATTTTAGGGGAATGCTTCGTGTCCCCTTTGGATGGAAGCAGCCAATTCAAGCCCTTGTATAACAATTCTTGCTTTTATCAGCCCGCGGTATTTTCTTAACTCTTATGTTAGAAAGTGTAATTTCTTTGTTCTTTAAGTTATTAGGAGGGCAAGTGTTGTCTGGGGACTGCTCTTGGGAGAACCTGAAACAATCCTTCTACACACTGGCTTCTCTTTGACAGGGATCTGGCAGAGTTTGCTTCTCTGTGGTTTTCCTACTCACTGGGAGTGGCAAAATTAATGGGGTAAATACTAATTACATGCAAGTGTGAGGAAATAAGTTAGCTTCACTATGTGACTGTTTACTATGAGTCTTCGGAATATGCAATGCAAGACTGAGAGATGGGGCACAACCAATGTTCACAGAGCTTTTTTTCACTTTTGTTTACAAACTTACTGCTCTCTACTTGAGAGAATATATACCTTATCAAGGAAATTAAATAATATTCACAAATGCTGGAAATTAGTTGTTTTCTCCTGTAGAGCAGCATAACAACATACTAATAGTCACTCTGCAGTTTAAAAGAAAAAATAAGAGGATACCCTTTATTACTGTCAATACGTGGATGCTGCCGTAAGTAATGTCCCACAGTTTGGTTTATTAGACTGTTTTTGCACTACACATCAGATCACTCACTACAGCTAAGTGGATTTTCTGACTGAAGAGTCAGAACTCCTGAAGTCAAAACTGACTAGAATGTAACTAAGAACAGGTGCTAATCCCTTTCTTACTTACTAATTAATTTTATATTTTCTAAGGTGTTTGGTTAAAGCAGAGGGGCATTCATAATATTGTCATCTCTATTAAATTTATAGGAATAACAAGTTGCAAGTTGCAAATGCAATTATCTGTACTTGTATGTTAAGTTCCAATTAAGCTTTCTTAAAACTAGCTGATGTTTCTGGCAAAAGGAATGAATTTATTCAGTTTCACTGAAAAAGCATTTTTTGCTTAAAATAGCAACTATCTCCCTAGGCTATAAGACATCATTAATAGTTAACCTGAGTGCATTTATGAGTGCTGTTACAAAACTACAGGAGAGAATGTTACTGCTCTGGACTGAGATACTGTCATTGCTGTTAATGACAAGCACTTTCAGATGTTTTATTTCTAAAACTCTGGTGTACATCTTGTTTTTTCCATGGTACACAGTGCAAACCAACATGCTTTTCACTTCCTTTTTGGCAACGTTACAGGCAGTAGAGGCGCCTGTGTAAGCTGGCTGATGACAGAGGCTTCACTGTTCACCACTAGAATAGAAATGTATTCTCCTTGTCATTAACAGAAAGAAGGTATTGTACATATTTCTGAGATGAGCTTGCTGTTTGAACTGGACTGTTTTCTCCTGTAACTAATTACTCCCACAAAAGAAATGGTGAAAAGGAATGCAGATGGCTTAATTCTTTTTCCTTGCAGTACTAACTCGCGGGACCCTTTACATCACATCTTCATCATTTGCTTTCTCTGCAAAAATTACAGACTCTGAGAAGCTGTTTTTTTCAAGTGATGTTGGTTTACACCAGAATTCTTTGCAATTTTTGTTACTCTTTCCAAATAACCTCAAAAGGCTTTTGTAGCCTTATGCATGTCCTGGTGCAAGTTTGCAAGTACAGACTTCTGACAAATGTAGAATTTGAGTAGTACTTGGTTTCCACATTTTCTAACCAAATCAAATTATAGTTAAAGAGCAGCTGTTTTGACTTATATTGGTCTACCTATTGTCCATGCCTTAACTTACTGTGTTTTGGTAGTGCTGTGGGTCACGAATGGGAATGGAACAGAATTGTATGATGTAACCTGTAAGCAGAGCTGGGGGAAAAAATCCCATCTCCTTTGAAAGTCTACAGAAAGTAAGCCTTAGAAAATCACGTTTTCTCTTTAACCCTAAAGAGGCCTGCCTTCTAACATAAGTGCATCCTGTCTTTTGCAGGATTGTGCGTGAGTGCAAATGTTCTCATTTCTGACTCCATAAAAATGCATTTTTAAATAGGCTGAGCAACTCTTTGCAGCTTTAGGCTGTGAGTGCCAACATGTATGACATAATGTTGACCTGCTAACCGTTTGCTCCTCCTTGTAATCATCAGCTGTAGATTTGCCATCAATTTTTGTGGAAGGGCATTCAGCAAGGTTCCATAACTGGTAACTTAATGAGATGAAAAACTGCTTTTCCTTTCTGTAAGTTAGGCCTAAATATTTAGGGGATTGTATCTGCTTTTTACAAGGAGGACTTTACATGAGTAATGTAATCCTTAATGTTGTCTCTCTGTGAAGTGCATTTCAAAAAATTAGTAAAAGAATTTCTAGTTTTTTTCCAGTGAAGAAAGAGAGCCTTGACTTACTTAGCATCTATCTTAAGAACAGTAAGAGAATATTTAGAGCTTTTGGTTATCATCTCACTGTTTTGTTTTATATTTTGTTTAATTTCCTCTGTGCTCATGTTTGTGTAGGTCATTTTTTTAGGGAACTTTATCCAGGGCTTTGAGTTTCTAAATGAAAAAGTATTTAAAGGTGAAAATATTTTCACAAAAGCTGTTAATGTTTTCCTTGATTTCATGCACTTTTGATATTGCTATTAAAATACTTATCGAGAAGTTTCTATCTTGCTACCATATTGTGTTCATCTTCATTTATATGAAAGTGATTTAATACCTGTGTACTTAAGAAATGGAGAAAAGCTGCTGTTTTGAAAGAGCAGTAGCTATTAAATATTCATGCATTGCAGGCAGTTAATCAGGCCCAGTAACATCCCTGTTGTTTGCCACAACTTTTCACTGTACTACAGAAACTTTGATACGAAGACTATATTCTGATTATGCTTCAGATTGTACATACATAGAATGTGGTTCTACTTGTCTGTTTAGTATTTTTTACAGTACACTTGAATAAATGAAGAGAAAGCCTTATGCAATTACAGACGTACTGGAGTTCATTAAAACCAGTGCATCTTTGTGATCCTACTTAAAATTTAATCATAGAACACTTGCTCCTAATACACCAGGTCATCCTCAGGCAAAGTCCACTTATGATCTACAAATTGCAAGTCTAGTTTCCATATTCCTTGCTTGAACTTGCTAAGTTGTCCATCCTAAATAATCTTTTTCTCGCTCACTATATAAAACTTTTGGTTTTATCCTCCCTGCTCTTCTGGAATTCATGTTCTTCTCTAGCCTTACAGCTGTAAGACCCATTCTGTTTGTTAGCTTCTGTGCTGCAGAGTTACCATAATTAGGCTTTATTTAAACTGGGAGAGATAAGGAATACTGTTTCCCACAAAGTATATGATAGTCTCTTCCAATTTTTAAGTTAGGAATTTTCTGTCTTGCTCTCTAGCCTCCAGGTGTTGCCCTCTGGCAGAAGAAATGGAACAGGGTTATCATGTGCACCATGAATCTTACTGTATTCTCCCTCCATGCCTGCAAGCTAAAAGCTTGCCTGAAAATGTCACTTATTTTCAGTTACTCTGAATTCTCTCTGCCTTTGAGTGACTGTCCCCACCTCTTCACTGCTGGGGGAAAAGCTTGGATATTGGTAGCAGATCTTGCATAAAGAAGCCTTTTTTAAGGTTCTCTTTGTGTTGTGAGTATGAGCTTTCTCTGACCTTGGGCGTGTCAGTGCAGTCAGGACTCTGGTATATTTGAAGTGCTCAGTTTCTGAGGTGCAGTAGAATTTTATTTGCACTGTTGCTGAGCAGCTACTTTTATATCAGTGACATCTGTCAGGGTTTAGCATTGGTGAGTATATTTGATATCAAGAATCAGTGGGTGCTTGAATGAGGCAGTTTTTACCTTTGTGCCTCTGTTTTCTTATGTGTATTAATGTTGTCTGAGCTGCAAGGGTGCTGAGGTTAGAGTAGTAGAGGAGGCTAGTGGGTGTTTGCCTTCTAAAGAAAGAAACTTGACATCTTTCCTAAGACTAAGCAAGCAATAGGCCAAAAACACCCATCCAATATTGTGGATCATCCCTAACTCCGCTACTGCTTTGCAAAGGCCAGACAATCTCACTGTTGCCTGCTGCCTCTTCTCTGTTCTTGCCATGTTATCAGCTGTGCAGCAAGTCATGAAACAGTGTCAGGATACCTTTCTGTACTGTCCTAGACCTTGCTGCAGGGAAAGAGCGAGATTCACTGTCAGGAGAAGCCTCCATTACTGTATAACTTGGACCAAGGTCTGGTCAGTTTATCTTATTGTAAATAGTTTGGGTCAACCACACACATTTGGATGTCTTGGGCTGTATGCTGTATAAAGAAAGTGCATTCAATCACCCAGTTTATGCCATCACACTAATATGAAATTGCTAGAAAACCATGTTCTAAAAAGAAGATCAACTCCATATTTTTTTATATATATATAGGAGGTAAAGATAGCATGTACAATAACATTCTTAAACTAAAACATGAAGCAAAAAAAATTATAAAAGCCCCAAAGAAAACAGGTCTTGTATTTTTCATTAACAAGCAATCCAGATTCCTAACTAGTGTAAATTAGCACAGCTTTATGGCAGCCATGCTGGCATGATCAAGTTGAATCTCTGGCCACACGTTATTATTAGTTCACATTAACTCACTTCACTTTTCCAGTAGGTAGAACTGTCCTACTTCCCATTCCAAATACTTTTTATTCCATAATCTTGAAGGGGTGGATGTAGGTAGGGGAAAGGGGAAGGCAGTTTTTGCTTTTTTAGTTTCTTTTAAAACAATTAAATGCTTAATAATGGAGATTTAAATGGATCAGATTGTTTTCATTACCAATTAATTTGCATCAGTTCTTGTGAGCTCTCACTAGAGTGTGTCAAAGAGATTATTGTTCCATCTTCAGGAGGAAAGGGCAGCATTATGTCTGTTTTCTTTGACAGTTATAGCTACTGAGTTAACAATTCTGTAACTTTTCCTTTCTAAACAGCAGAAGGCTATATGTGCTCGGAAGACAAATGTATATTGCCACATGCTATTATCTGAAAACTGTGGTAGCCTCCATACCCCCAAAATCTCAATTCATAACTAATCATGAGGTTTATTCAATTACACAACTAGAAAAGTTTACTCAAGGGCATTTGCTAAAAATGTGTTCCTGGTAACCAGGATCTACAGATTTGTGTGGTCACCCAGTGCTGTTATTCAGCCCACAGAATTTGTATTGTATCGGTATATGACTGTAGTTTCTTACCTGAATCATCTGCCAAAGAAATGCTGGTGAAAGTGCCATCCTCCTCGTCCAAAGGTAACTCCATTTTGGTTCCCTTTTTTCAAAGTTTTTGAGACGTGCATTAAGCATGGCTGTTGTCAGCCATTTTTCAGTATGCACGTGACTTCTCTGGTTAAATCTTTAATGAGTCCAACTCACAGGTGTTATTGGATACTGTTGGTAACTACGCACGTCTTGGTCTGTGTGGTATCTCATGTGAACCTTGAGCTCTTTTCCGGAACTCGTGAAGTGAGAAAGTTTCAAGTGCTTTGTCAGATGCGTGCTGAGCGAACACTGTTACTGCAGACTCTTTCTGTGAAAGAACTATGTATTCAGCCTAATTGATTCTTTTTTGTTGTTTTTTATTTCCTCTAGGGCTGTGTATGGTTTTTTGTTGGAGGTTTTTTTAATAGAGGAAAGAGGGAAAGTAAATTCAAATGTTCAAAACATGTTACTTACAGTCCAAGAAAATGCAGTGGACAGATTTGGGAGCAGCAAATACAATAATTATAAAAATATAATCTTCAAATACTCACAAATGTGACTAAATTTACTTACATGAACAGTTGCATCAAACTAATTGGGTAATGTGAACAAGTGAAGTTGTATGAGTGGGCATGTGGCATTCTGTGGTAGTAGACAGGAGGAAGGAAGAGAAAATGAGTTCAAAGGAAACCCCAATTTAGTCGTCTTGTTTTGCTTCTTAGAGAAAACTGGACATAGTTTGAACATATAAACTAGAAATTCACTTCAAACTCCTTACCACTTTGTCACTGCTCACTGCAGGCAGGTTGGATTAGATGACTGTTAAGGTCCCTTCTAACAAACCATTCTATGATTCTATAAAATAGCTTTCTTTTGTGCTGCTTGAATAGAATGTGGCAATTAATTTACAAGTATAAATGGCCTGGGTCCTGATTAATTGTAATTAGGAACCTCTCTGAAGTCTCACTAAAAGTTGAATCTTAGTTTTGTGAAGCACTGTCCAACTACAAATTGAGAAAGTTCTCAGAATTTACAGTTTGCCTTTCACATTTTTAGATACAATCATGATTTGGGTTACCAAGACAGCTTCTATGTACAAAGAGAAATTCATGTAACTTTGCAGGACAAAGCACCTAAGACCCTAGGCATCAAAATTGGTGCAGCTTACAGAAATTATGTGTGATGCTGCTATTCAATTTTTTCTTCTGATCTTTTAACCGTCTAGATTTACTTAAGCTTTTCTGTTGGTGTCAGTGAAGAAACTGACACCAGAGGTTCCTGAAAACCAAGCACACCTTGTATTTTCAGAATTGTGTTGAGTTATGTACTCTTTTTTTTTGCTTTCACATTAATCGGAACCAGTACAAAATTTACCTTACTGGTCTTGAGTAATCTGTGTAAAGAGACCTACTGGTTTCATTTCAAATCCTTAAGTACCACAAGGAGGGTCTGCATCAAGTTGGTCATTTTTTTTTTCTTTTCGTCTTTCAGTGATGCAACAGCATGGTTCAAAGCTCTCATTATGACAGTAATAAACCTAGAAAACATTTAGATCTTTTGCCTTTATTATTTCTTTTATTGTTCTCAGACATGTTATGTACAGTTAGAAGCATTTCAACAACTCAATTTGGAAGGACAGATACTAAAAACATGTGCAATTATAAAATCTGTTACCTCTAAATTTTGTGAAGTCAAACACCTGGGAAACTAAGGGCTGCATCTTGTCTGAACTGTGTAGCCCTTATATAAAAGGTTTAATTAAATTTCTTGCCTGTGTCAATATTGTTCTATTGGCCATATGGGCTCCCTCTAGTAGATACAATTTCCATGTAAATTATTACTGATTTTAGACAGACTCTCACAGTAGCCTAGTGAATATGGATGTTGTGCAGTTATTATTCATGTCTAGATCAAATCCATTAGTAAAAGTGATGCAGAGTAAAAGCTGTATTTTAATAACAGCCAGTGAGAAGGTCTCCTTCAGGTGAAGGAGAGTATAATTCAGAGAAGTGTTTGGCTGCCTCATTTGTGATACAACTTCTGGACTCAGGCTCTTGCCGTCATACCAAGTGCATTTCATTTCATGTGGCACTGAAGAGCAGGGTAGCTAAGGAGTCTTCCTACCCTACAGAGTTCAGGCTCAGAAATAAGGCTGCTCTGCAAGTGTTTAAGAGATCATTAAAGCCCCCTTTGAAAGAAAGGCAGATTGCCTGCTTTGTTTCCTCAGTCATTGCCTCTATCTGTGAAGAAGGAGAGAGGAAAAGTGTGGATACATGTGTTTGGGTGCTTGTATCTAGTTGCATGCATGTGTGTATGAACACAGACCAATGTGGGACTCTGGAGCTGCACTGTTTTATAGAAGGCCTTTGCTTTTCAAGAGGAGCTAGGAATTAGTTAAGTTTGTTTTAAAGGCATCTGTAGCTTGCTTGTTTTTCTAAGTGCTGTGGTGAGAAATTTTTTCTTTGGTGATGGCCTGGTATTTTATTAGTAAAATAAGGCCTTTGGATAAGAGATGCCATGTAAATGTAAAGTAGGAGTACCCATTTCTTGCTATCATCATGTTTGTTTTATAAGGAAGAATAGAAAGGAGCAGCAGCAGACAGAGGAACTCTGACTTGCTTAAGAGAAAGCTGTGTAATGGAATTAACTGTCAGAGCACAATGAGTTTAGCTATTTCCATGTGTGAATTATTTTCACTGGAGTAATGGACATCAATGTAAAAGTTAATTTGGTTATAAAATACAAGTTCATCTTTCCAAAGGTTTCATTACTAAGTTGAACAGAGATTGTGCAGCACCTAGCAGCTGTCTGGCTGCCTTTTAAAAGAGCTGGTTCTTTTAAACTGTCAGGGAAGGTTGAGGGTAGGGTAGGTGTGGATACAGCCCCTCCTACCGCCACTTCTGTGAGCCTTTTGTTTGACTTCATAGCAGGAGCATCAGTTGATGTAGCCACGTGCTAGCCCAGTTTTGATGAGTACTGATAACAAGCACATTAGCAGATCACTGCCTGGATAGGATGGCTGCGAAATAAATACCCAATAACGTCTTCAGGTTTGGTACTGAAATCATTCTCCAAGGGCAGGATTTTGTAGATGATCAGGCAACTTCGTGTCAAGGAGACAATTAGAGGAAGGTTTAGGTCTTTAGATTTAAAACACCCTAGCTAAACCTGCCTGGTAGTGGATTCACGTTTTTATTACTGTGAGTACCATATAACTATTTCCTAATTAAAATTATGTAATAGTGACCTGAAAAAGAAGTTGGCTTGGAGTTAAATACAGATGTGTGGAATGCTTTAGCTAAACCACAACATGTCAAGAGAGATGATTCTCCCCCTCTACTTCGATTTCATAAGACCCCACCTGGAGCACTACGTCTAGTTCTGGAGCTCTGAGCACAGGCAGGACATGGAGCTCTTGGATTGAGTCCAGAGGAGGGCCACAAAGATGATCAGAGGGCTGGAGCACCTCTCCTGTGAAGACAAACTAAGAGTATTGAGGTGGTTCAACCTGTAGACTCCAGGGAGACCTTATAGCAGCTTTCTAGTACCTGAAGGGGCTACAGGAAAGCTGAGGAGGAACTTTTTATAAGGTTGTGTAGTGGTAGGACAAGGGGTAATGGCTTTAGACTGGAAGAGGGTTAGATTTAGATTAGATATTAGGAAGAAATTCAATCCTGTGAGAGTGGTGAGTCACTGGCACAGGTTGCCCAGAGAAGCTGTGGATGCCCTCTCCCTGGAAGTGTTCAAGGCCAGGTTGGATGAGGCTTTGTGCAGTCTGCTCTAGTGGGAGGTGTCCCTGCCCATGCAGGGGGGTTGGAACTAGATGATCTTTAAGGTCCCTTCCAACCTGAAGCATTCTGTGGTTCTATGATTCTATGTACTGTGACTCCAATTGACACTAACAGTGTAACAGTGCCTGTAGCATGGCTGAGGCAGACTTCAGTGCCACTCATTTGTTGTAGGGTTCAGCCTTGCACGTATGAACTGAGCTACAACATCAAAACTTTCAACAACCCTTTTCACCTGCTGCCCTTTTTTCCTGTTACAGTGCTAAGTTGTTATCTCTGGGAATCTATAGCTGTGGTGCCTTTTGGAAACACTTTTCAGTGGCTCTATTTGAAATATTTTTCTAACTTGGAAAAGCAAGAGGGAAGAAAGGGGTCTGGGATAGGAGGTTAGTCAGCTGAGAGACATTTTTGCTGTCTGCACCACTAGACAAAACCTGACTGACTCCTTGTTCTCAAGGTATAATTGTATAGAGATGCCTCCTGTTACTCTAATACTTTCTGAGTATCAATAATAGAAAATAATTGTTTTAAAGTCAGAAAAACACTTTGGTAAAAGAAGATTTTGATGGATTTCAGAGAGTACTGGAACAGAGTCAAAGAACTCTGGGTAGGTGAGGTCCTTGGTGAACACAGGTGTAATGGCTGATCTTCAGTCAGGTTGCACTGCACAAGCTTAGTGCATTCATCTGCTCTTGTTATACAGTGATTTAATCAAGAATCCAATTTGAAGACAAGTTTTGCAAATGTGTATGTATATGATGTAAACAACGCAGTATATTAAACAAGCCACTAAAGGATTCTGAAATGATAAAGCTGTGTTTTGCATTCTTAGGAGATACTGTATCCTTCTGCTTTTAGTCAGCATGTTTAAAAACAGACCTAAAAATACTATTTTTTTATCTGTATTTTTTTCAGATAGGACAATGAGCTTTGAGTAAAGAGTAGAATCCAGCTCTGACTGTACAATTGGGTAATATACCTTTGTATAAATTTGCCAGTACTTTCTATCATACAACAAAGTGTTCAAAATATTTTTTCTTACACAAAACATTATAAAAATGCACCCAGTGTATCTGTTTCACGCCATATATAAAACACAGCACTTTGAAAAAATGTGCCTTGTTAGGAAATGACAGCTGCCAGTGCATTTCTGTTTTAATGGACTTTGACAGAAAGGAACTGTGGCACGTTTTTAGTGCATGCTAATAAAGCAGCAGTCATACTAGTAAATTCACAGGGTGTTCAAAAGCTAGTCTGACTGGCACTGCATGACAGTAACCTACTTGCAGAACAACAGTTTACTGAGATGGTGACAGAAGTGTATTAAGTGTTTCATTTGCAGATTTAACCTGTAAACTGAGGTATATTTATACTTGTCAGTAAGTCTCCTAGGTGTATATTCTTGCCCCCCCCCCCCCCCCCCCCCCGCCTTCTTCCTCACTCACTACTTACCAGTTTAAGATACTTAATAGCTATGCTGAAGCTGAGATGGTCTTGCAAATTCTGAGATATACTTTGAGGGCATGGAATGCAAATGAGCATCATTATTTGCAAATGCTGCTTCTGAAGCTGCATCCAAAATGGGCCACTTGGAAACCATCAACAACTGCCCACTTGCATTCGTGTCCACACACTTATTACATTTAATTTTGATAAATGCATACATGTTGTTCTTTTCTACATGAGTAATTTTTTGAACTTGGATCTGCTGTCTGAAAATGAGTAACTCGTTCGTAACATCTGGTATATATGTCTTAAAA
Source organism: Apus apus (assembly GCF_020740795.1). Taxonomy (NCBI): domain Eukaryota; kingdom Metazoa; phylum Chordata; class Aves; order Apodiformes; family Apodidae; genus Apus; species Apus apus. Next base: position 54,629,102 of record NC_067285.1, on the reverse strand, counting down.
TAGACTCACTTTTCTTCACACTTGTCCATTCTACTCTCAGATTTCCTCTCATGCGTCTGTCTAGACTTGGAGAACATTTGTCCGCTAAATTAAAAAAAAAAAAAAAGGAAAATCTACTGCTTAAGACTACTTCAAATACTCCTTAAAGTTTAATTCTGTTATGATTCCTCTAAAACCAGACAGTGGCTGGGCAATGGATGAGCCTAGCTGTATTTTACTGGTATTTTACTGTATTTTCTGCTCCTTTCTCTTTCATCTGATACATCTTCTCATAATTCTAGGTGACTCGGCATGTGTAGCAGAACAGGGCTTTTCACTGGACTTTGGAATTATCAATCTGCTTTTCCTTTTGAATAAAAGCCTGCTCTGCTTCACTCCATTGATCCGTAATTCTAGAGATGGCAGTAATTCAGGAACAATGCTGGCTCAAGTAATTTCTACATCTCTAATAATTTTTCGTTGTGTTCATTAACAATACTAGGAATTTATTGGTGAGCTCACTGGAGAGCACCAGTGCAGAAACTGACAAGATACCGTTTTTTCTTTTATCACTCTATAGTCATAATAAATATTTCCTCCACCTTTTTGTAATAGAAAGATGCAGAGCTCAGCAGTGCATACCCTGTCCCAGGGTATGTGTTTCTTTATGTTTTTGACACCATTTTCTAATGTATCTGACCACTAGCATCCTTCTAATGTGAGTGTGACCAGTGAGAACATGGGAACTTTTCCTTCTTGGTCCTTCCTAGAGCTGTCTAGGTCTGTAACCATCTAACCTGTGTGTTTCTTCTGTTTCACAGTGCATTTAAATGCAAAATACTTCAGATTTTAAATGTGTATTCATTAAATTGTCATTATTAAATGGATGGGGGAGATTTAATCCAATCAGAGTTTTTTGATTAACCAGCAATTAAATGTGTACAATAATAATAGATTTTATTTGGCAAGAGGATTGCAAAAACAGGTGTGGATCTCAGTTCAGAAGCTTCCTGTACAGCAGCAGAGGTGCTGAGATAGCTAGTTTGAGTACTTAAGCAGTCTAGCTCTAGCAACACAGATTTCAGTGCTGGCTTCAGAATTTCTGCTGGCTTCAGGAGGAGAGTGAGTTGGCTTTCATGACCCCAGGCTGCAGCAGCAGGGCAGGTACTGGTACACAGTCCAACAGTGTGTCAGCCCACCAGCTCTTTCACAGCTTCTCTCTGAATTTTAGCACTTAACAGGGGCAAAAAAAAAAATAATAGGGGAGATATGCTAAAGTATTTTGCCATTTTAAACCTTTTCTGGAAAGTAATATTTCATCTCTTCATGGCTTGAATTCTGCCTGCCTTGGGCTTGATCAGCTTCATTGCAAATACTCTGACTGGGATGCCTGCTGGAGCTGCAGGCTTTGAGAGAGGGTCATGCCAAACTGCGTAGGCTGGTCGGACATACTTCATGCACCACGAGAGTTTTTTCTTTCACAGGCTTGTTCATAACTCTGTAATGTGCAACCAGTGAAGAGGACTGGGTCTGGAGTACCAGGCAGAATTCCAAAACCCTGATTTATTAGCTAAAGCAAATTTGATGTTTGTCAGTTTCTCTGCTGCTGCCTTCCTCATGGTCTGTCACGTACCTGAAACACTCACCAAAGCACCTGACCAGGCTGCTGCACTTCACCTGCTGAGCTGCCAGTGGAGCACTCTGCAGAACACGGTGTCACATACTAAAAGGGTGACAATGAGAAGGACATAGTCTGTGCACGTGTAGATCTTTTTTTCAAAGTCCTATATTTTAACAAGTATTACTGACAACTCACATACAGATGCCCCATTTGCAGACTGCCTGTTTGCTGTTGTCACATACCTGGTTTCTAGAACTCTGAGATCATTATATGCTCTCACAGAAATCCCCAGTGGGATGTGATCATGTGACATGTTTGCTCAATCATTTTTGTCTTGCTTATTCATGGACATTGTCTATTTAAGCTGCAATTGTGCTGGCTTTTCCTTAGTGCGAGTTTTCTGGAAGGTTATTGCTGATGGCATCCGTGGCTGAAGCTAGTCTGGAGAGATGAATTATTTAAAGTGACTAATGTTTTTAATGGACTTAATGATCAATAATGCTTGTAATAATACAATAGCAGAGAAGCCTCAGTTGAGAGGCCTCATGTATGAAAAAACAGTTTCTGGAGGAGGAAGGAATCTTTGGGCACATTTTTGCCCCTCTAAAACGGCCTATTTCCCAGTGACTTGAATAGAATTGTGCTCAGATCTTAGTTTTATCCTAAGTCTTAAAACAGTTGGTGTTTCCTTTTAAAAAAAAATCTGAAATTATGTGAGGGTTTTTTTCCACTGTGTTTTTTAATTATTTTTTCTTTTTGAAATGCAAGACTTGTGATAAGGATTGAAGGCTTAAAAGAATGATACCTGTGAACCCTGGCAGAAGCTGAACACAAATGAGAAGCATCTGAATGTACTAAGGAAAAAATCTTTACATCTTATTCCTTGAATCACAACACTTAAATGGTGGAGGACTTACTTTGTTCCTTTATCTCATTTCATAAAAATGTATTATCAAGGTGGGGCTTTTTTGGGGAGTTAAAAAAATAATAATTTGAGACTGCGGAAATGGTTTTTACAAGGTGTTATCTCTAACATTCATGTTTCAGCAGCTTCCCTTGCCAACTTTCCTGGGTGGGAATTGCATCACCCTGGAGTGCAGGTTTCCAGTGCCCAAAAAGATTTGAGAAAGCTGAAAGTAGAAGGGGAAAAGAGAAAACAGCAAGTATGTAGTGAACAAACTCAATTTCCAAGCCAAGTAAACTATTTAAGAAGGAAAGAATGAAGCTGTGACAGTAATGCCAAACCCGAAGTTTCAAAAATGCTATGTTGTAAATGGTTCAGCCTCAAAAAACAATAAATATTTGGATTGTTTTATTAACCTTCACATTCTTTAGTCATGAGCATTAATGCTTCTAACATCTCTTCAGGCCCAAGCAATTTTAATTTTTTTTTTAATGGAGCACCAAATCTAGGATGTTATGAAAGTAAATCAATTCAAGAGCTGAGACTGCGAGAAAGTCACCATTATGTTAACACAGTCCAGGATAAAATTGCAAGAGCTGTAACAATATCTCATTTAGTGAGAACCAGCTGCAAGGCCTATGCCACAGTAGCAGTACACTTAGTACATGGATGTCTGATAGCAAAAAAATTCACCAAGCCAAGAAGCAGAAAAGTTGCTCTCAGACCTTGCTATTTGAGTGATTTAATTATCTGGCATAAGCCAAAAAACAGACCAGATGAAGCAGCAGGAAGAAGTCTTCCTCTGTCTGTGCCCCAGCTGAAGTTTCTGGATAACATGGGATGGACCTGAAAGCTGTTCTCATGTAGTGAAAAGCAAGGGACAATAACAGTAGCACATCTGTTAGCTTCCTGTGGTGTCAGATCTCCTCTGTTTCAGTTGAGGAGCTGTTGTTTTAGCCACTGAAGGGAATCTGACCATTGACGCAGCTCTGCAGAATTAATCACAGAAGAGCTTGTACCTACCTAAATACAAGGCAGCCCTGAACATGCCTGGTTTTATGTTTGTTAGGAAAGGATATTTCTGTACTGTGAAGCAAAGCTGTAACATCTATCTCTTCCCTCCTTGCCTTGTTCTACTACTGCATGCTTTTCTCCACAGTATTCCAGCTTCATGCTTTCTCGCCAAGCCTTCTCCAGCTCTGTCTTTCTTTCTGTGCACTTTTACCTTCTCCTGCCTTCTCAGCCCTCTTTACTTGAACTCTGTTTCTGTCTTAAATCACTTAGTGCAAGTCCTAACTCCTGCTGAGTTCTGGCAGGCCCAGTATAGCAGGCTGCCTCCCACAGGGGCAAATTATTATTATTTGATGGGCAGTACCTCATTTCTGTGCTGTGGCTCACAGGTCCGTACTCTTTGGTCATAAACATAAGGCAAGAGTCTTAGTACCTGCTCTGGGGGTGGGAGGGAAGGTTGGGAAATCTGGCCTGATTTTTAGGAAAATTATACTGAATCACTTAAATTATACCTTCATAGTCAAAATGAAGAATTGGTTTATAATTATATGATAATGAGTTTTGTCCTTTGGAAAGAAACACAGTAACTTTAGAGGTGGCATCCAGTGGAACAATTTCAGACACAAAGTGAAGATTAAGTCTTCATGTACAAGAAATTAATGGATCAACAGCTTTCCTAAGCTCCGTGGATTCTCTGTAAAAAAAACTTACTAGTTTTCTACATCCAGCCACTGTATGAAGAGACAGATCCTAAGATGTTTTTTCTTTTGACAAATTCTGAGGAAGAATTGTGGTTTAAAACAAAAGCAACCCCAACACAAAAAAACACAACCTCCTAAGCAACCTCTCAGAATGTGACTCTTGACAGCACTTTTTTCTCCTTAGATCAAACTGTCAGAACATGTATTTGCCTTATGAAGGGAAAAAGAAACATGTTTTTTTCTTAACACTCTTTTCAGAAGTTCTCCTTCATCTTTGACTTTCCCAATAGACTTCAGTCCCTTTCCTTGTTTTAGTTCCCAATGAACTGGTAGTTCCACACTCCATCAGTGTTCTGAATCAATACCCAGTCTTCAGTGATGAATTTGACATTCATTAATGCTAATTATTCAGGCTCTGTGTGTTGCATACTTTGCATGTGTATGGAAACCAGATCTCTACAGCCATTTGATTAGCTGAGAGCGCTACCTGTGTGTTCCCTAAAATCTGTTGCTTTGTATGCAAATTAACCTCTCCACTGCAAGTAGGGAAGACATTGCCAAGCTGTTTCGTAATGTCCATAAATTAGTATCTAGAAGTTTCATTCAGACTGGGGCTGGTTCCAGCCAACCCAAACTTTACTGTGTAAAGTGTTAAATTTAACAAAAATTCCCACCACCAGGTCCATGGCAAACACGGCTTGAGATGTGTAGGTTTTGAGGGTAGTTTATTTTAGCTAAGATTTTAAACTGTTTTGTTGGGGTTTTTTGCTCCATTTTGATCACTGATAGTTGCTCTGATTTCTGATTTGATTCATTAGTTTATCTAGCTTCCATCTTTCACCTGGTTTTAATTACTTATATAAGCTGTATTTATCTAGAAATAGCAGGCAAAAATTCTGTTTTGCTATTTCACTTGCTTTTCAGGTATGTCTACAACTTTGTCAAAGTTATTAAAATGGTTCTCAGTCTCTTACAAAAGCAAACCAGCAAGCTCCCTCAGCTTTTGCTTGAAACTGCAGTACAATTGTACTCTGGTATTTTAGAACAAAATGTGGCCCGTGGTTTGCAAGGTCTCTTCCAAGATGGACCTTACATAAGGATCAGCTAAAGATGGATACCAGGCTTCACTCCTCCTGAAGAGATTTTCCTACTGTATATGAAACTGGAGAGCATTGATGTTGGATCCAAAGGAGGGCAGTGTTTTCTTTTTTTATAGGGAAGTGTTTATTCCAATTGAGAGACTTATAAACTTTTTTATTTAACTGAAGTTGCTGTGACAGTTGTTGCTTGAGTCAGCAGAGAGCATGGTTAGCTTCCAATTACTAGCAGCTAATGGACGAGTTTTAAATTCTACTAAATCATTGCCCTGATACAGTGTATAGATTTTAAATTATGGATGAGGCAATGAGTATTCTCATATGCTCACAGAGCAGCTCACAAAGGTGAGTTAGGCTAACACATTCTGTAACATAGTTGTGGCATACTAGGAATGCATCTATCATCAGTTACTACAAACTAGTTTGGTAAGTCCAGAAGTAGTTCAGTTGCATTTCATCCTGCTAACTATATATAATATTTATGTAAACTTCTTGTAAGTGTTTTTCATTTTTTAGTTTGTTGGGCTTTTTTACGGAACATATTTCTGAGTAGAATAGAAAGTGGAGCTAAACAAATCTATAAAAGCTTCAGGTTTTGGAGGGCATGTATGCTTGATTCCAGGAGTGCCAGAGCAATGAAACTCGGGAATGAATTCTTACACACACAGACCAAGGAAGCCAAACCTCAGCATTTCTAGTTCTGCTTTTTGTTGTTGTTCACTCCCAACATCAGCACTTTCGTGCTGTGAATCTAATATCCACAGCACACATCCTTAATTTAAATCAGTTTTGTGTGATGAGGCTCAAGTAAGCAATGCAATTGTCATCTGTGCACACAGATTTGAAAAGTTAGGCCTTGGGGTAGATGAATAAATAGCAGGAATTAAGGCTAAGCAATAAGAGTAACAACTAAAAAGGTGTTACTCTAATGATAGAAGGACACAAAAAGCCGAGTTTCTGTGCAAGGCTAAAGTTTAGATTAGATACTAGAAAAAACTTCAGTGAAAGGGTTATTAAACACTGGAATAGGTTGCCCAGGGACATGGTTGAATGACCATCCCTAGAGGTGTTTAAAAGATGTGTAGATGTGGTGCTTAGGGACATGGATTAGCACAGGAATTGACTTGGTAGAGTTAGGTTTATGGTTGGACTCAGTGATCTTGAAGGTCTTTCCCAACCAGAATGATTCTGTGATAATTTCCTTGCTAAAATGCACTAGTGTCACTGAGTTACATCAAGAGCATGGATTACTCCCAAGAGGTGAGTTTGTGGAGATGCATACACTCACCTTCTCCCTCTTTCCATCTCAGTGCATACATTGAGTTAAAGCATTCAGCACCCAACAAGTCACTTTTATATATATAAATATATATATATTTGTCTTTATATCCGTACTCATTGTAGGACTGATACAGTTGTACAGAGGTCATCACTGTTTGGTTCTATCAGATCACTACTTAGAGGACTGAAGTTGAGGCAATCTTGTTATTTTACAATAGCTCAAGTGTGCAGCCATTTGTTAAATATGGGGATAAATAATGTACAAATCTCTTAAATGCCAGGATTTCAACATTGTTTTAACATAATTTTCCTGTGACTTTTCTTGGAGGGCATGCAGTTTCTTCTCTATATGCCGAGAGTTACAGTGTATGGAGATATACTAACTAGGTGTTATGTGTTAATGTGGAAATGGGACTTACCTTTCAGAAATAATTTCAGTGCTATTTGGAGTCTTAAGTAATTTTGGACTGTATAATTACTGTCTTTTAACAATGCAATGCAATAACAATACTGTATCTTATACATTTTTTCTTTTCTGGAAAAGCAGTAGTATGTTAAAGCTAATGTTATATCTGATAAGAATGTGTTTATAACAGAGCTCAGTAACATGACTGATGATGTTAGAGAGCCACCATTTCCAACTCAGTCCGGTAGCTCAGTAAGAGAAAGGTCTGCTGAAGAATACCAGATATTTCTGCTTGTTCTTGGTTCTGTGAGAATGTGCAAGGGAAGACTAATGAGAGGTAGGGAGAACAGCCATGACATGTCTTGGGAAACCACACAGCATTTTATATGAGAAAGAAGAAAGCTGAAGTTAGCATGGGATTTGAAAAGTGCTCCTGGATTTTCAGAATCTGGGAACAATTTCTCTGATGGGAGACTTTTGATTTAAGTCTTCCAAAGCTTATCAATAAATATTTCGGTTGACTTTGAATTGATTCCTGAACTAATGCACCTTAGTAGGTAAGATGTGAAGTCACTGACAAAGGGATCTGCTTGGTAGCTGGCTGACTTTTTCCTGTAGCAAAAGAGAAAACTGATGAATAAAGAACACTGACCATGTTAAAAAGTTGTATAAACTTTAAAGAACACAGGAAACATGCAAGAAGGTGTAGTGATTCAGCATGCTTTCCTTTGAAAATGAATAGGCAAGAGACAATCATTATCTTTGTACAATAGAGATCTTTCCAGAGTGCTCTTTTGAATGGAATTGTGGAAACAATAATGAGAAGCAAATTCAGTATGAATGTTTAAACACAAGTTCTGACATTTTCTCTGTATTTTTTTCCTATATTTTGCTAAACAGGCCCAAACTAGATAGTTAAAAATCACAAAAATGAGAAGCTGTATTGATATCACCAGTGATATCCCATACCTCAAACTCTACTGGTTTTATTTAGATTTCATTGTTTTGTAGAAAGTGCTTTACAAAACAAGCTTATTCTGTGATTCCTGTTTAACAGGAGGGGATATAGAGAATGCCTTCTTATGTTGATGTCTGGCAGCAGAACCGGGAACTTACTGTGAGTTTCTGATGTCCTAGTCAGTACTAGCTCCATTATGAAACACATCTTCGGAAGAAATATCATTTATGAGGAGAGACTAGAGGAATTTCATGGCTTTACCTTAGCAAAGCCCTGTGCCTCTGAATATTTGGACTAGGTAAGTAGTAAGGATGGAGGAGAGTTACATGGATTGGTGTGCTAAAAGTAAAGGGATGAATTTTAGAGGGGTAAAATTTAATCCATATCAGGCTCTTTTGAGTACAGAACAACTGTAGTCAGGCTGTGACATGTGTGCACACCTGCTTGATCACCAGGAACTCTGAAAACCAGGATGGATAAAATTATAGGAAAGGGACTCTTGAGGAGAGGTGGACTAGGTTGTGTCACTGGCTGTATTAAATTCATCCATGTGAAACAAGGAATAAAGAAAAGCTCTGCAGGTGGACAGGTGAGATGCTTACCTCAAATACTTGAACTCATGAGATGCAAGGGAGTAAAAACAGGTTTGTAATGCTGAGTTTCCCTGTTTTCATAGTAAAACTTCCCTCTGGAGTTAATCTATAGAGCAGTAATTTGTGAGTTCTTGCCTACAACTGTGCCAACAGCCCTGGCAAAGTGCTTTTTCTTCATTTTTAAACTTTAAAATATTTTTTGTTTCTGCTAAAATATCTTTTAAAATAACATTTTGCCAGAAATGGCACCTAGAAAAATGATGATATTCTTCAGAAATGGGAAAGTGAGCCAGCATAATTTACATAAATGTAGTCCTCTTCATAAATATGTCTCGAGTTTACTGGCAGCTCCTCAGGGTCTGCCCTGCACTGTTTTCTCAAAGAAAGCGTGAACCTGTTTAGTTTTGTTATTGTTTATATGTATGTTGTGTACCTGATCCTTAGCCGCAGATGGGATTTTCACTCTGTTTGATGCTGTACAAATACAGGGCAAAAAGATCACTGCTCCACAGAGGATGCAATTAAGACAAACTAAAAAGATGAGGAAACAGTGGGATGATGTTGGCAATATGCCAGGCAGTATTTTCAGCATGCTGACAGTCTGACTATTGTCACAGCTTTTCTTGAGGGCATCAAGGGAAAGCGGGTTCTGAAGGGAATTATGGAGAAAGATAATAGGGCAATATTGCTGATAGGCTGTGACTCTCTTAAGGGATCTCCTAATCTCCAGGGGAAGGAGGGCAGAAAGCTCAGGAATGTAACAATTAGGCATGCAAGCTTGCATTGCATTGTGACCAGAATGGAGTATCTCAGTAAGGCACAAGAAGGTGAGGGAGGAAAAGAACTGGGAAGCCTTAGGAATTAAAGTGAGTGAGCTGAGTTTGTGGCAGAGAAGCAGCTGCTATTTGAAAACTACAAGGGGGGAGATGGCTCAGTCAAAACAGTGAGCTATGAGAAATCATCTTTGCAGTATTATTTTGAATAGAATAAGACAGGAAAGATTGCATCTGTCAAGGCCAAAGAGAAGGACGCTGTGGTAATCCAGATGAGTTTCAGCTGTGTGGATGGATAAGAAAAGTCATGGCTTAGATACGTTGTACAGAAAGAATGTGCAAGATACACAGGTAATCTGCTTGTGCCGGACAAATTAGCTTGTAATGGAAAGTAGAGGTAATCTCTCCCAAGCAGGTGTTTATTAAAACAGTTACCAAACTGCTCATTTGAGAGGAAGTGGAAGGAGGGGTGGAAAGACAGATGAAAGGGGTAAACAGTAAACTGTAACAGGATTTTTCAAAGCACTCCTTTCATGTGGCAGGATACTGCAGCCAAAGTCAGTCTGCATAAATCTATTATTAGGTCAAAGTTGTTGGTGTTGTTTTTTTTTTTTACTGTTTCTGTGCTTCTCAGATCAGCAGCCTCAGTCTGTAACCTTGCATCAGTGTTGTGTGTCCATCCTCACATTTGATGATTCTCATAAGCTAAACTGAAACATAAGGGCCTGCAGGACTCAATAAACGCACCACTGTCAGCAGAACAGCTGACTGGGCTTAAATTATTAACCAAGCCCTGTTTACTGATTTATGGGTTTTCAGCAGCCCTGTATTGCCTGACAGTAACCACTTACTAGTCAAGTCTGACTTGATTCTCCTTCCTCACTTGATAACATCGTTTGGGTTTTTAAGTGTTATTTGCTGAAACAGGCCATTGACTGGAGTAACCAGTTCATAGTTTTCTCCCAGTTCATGTACAAGTAAACCAGGTTTGTTAGAGTTAAGGCTACAGACAGAATCTGGCAAACAACCAACCACAAAATTTGCTAGTCTCAGGTGATTTTAAGGCTGGTAATTGGTGCTTTTCTTCTTCTGATGTTCAGTCCCTGGAATAAAGCTTCATTGTGAATTAATTTATACTGTTAAGATACATAATTCTGTCTCAGTATTATACTTCACAGATAAAGAAAATTAAATCCTACCTGAGCCATCTTCTGTTACAGGAGATCTTTCTTGTATGTTTCTCAAGCTGTATTTTCTGTGGAATCAAATGTTAATTCATGTGAAGGCTAGCTTGTAGCTCAGAGAACTCTCTTGGAATACTTCCCCATGAAGTCTTCTTGAGAGTTAGTGTGAGGGAAAGATGCTGGCTGCTTCAAACAAGATAATGTTTTGATACCTACTCTTGATACTGCTTGGTTGGATGTTGAGAATAAGTCCTTAATTCACAAAAGTTGCAGGTGCATGTAGTGAGGTTTTAGAAGTACAAGAGAACAATGCCAAGACCTGGGAACCTTTTAGGTAGAGTGACTTAGCTACTTAAAAAAAAAAAAAAAAAGGCAGTAGACTTGTTACAGTGGGAAGCAAGGCTTAGGTTTCTAAATAAATGTGTGGCTCCTTCTGTTCCTGAAGAGCACTAGGTGATGTAAGAAGAGGAAGGAATACACAGAGAGCTGTGTACCCAGCACAGTGAGACATAAAAGCATTAGGGGTGGGAAAATAGAGCTGTCAGTTCTGTTCTCCCATGAGTTATTTATGTTTGGGTCAGTCACTTTAACACAGTCTTTCAACTTTCATGTTTTCCTCACAGTGAGATATCTGCTGTTGCTTCTAACTTGTGTGGCATGCTGGCATTGCACCTGGCAACTTACGATCCTTTTTGCAGAACACTGTTTGACAGCTGGGCCTAGCACTGAGGCTGCTATTCCTGTGTCCTTTTATTGGAAATTTCCAATTTTCCCAAGACATGTTCAATTTTTCTGGCTGCTATAATTTCTAGCATCTGTTGCCAAAACAAATTAGCGTAGGGAACTAAAGAGTGCAGGTCTTGAAAACTAACGCTAATAAATGTCCATGATTACTTGATGAAACTTAAAGGCATTTTCTCAGTGTTGTGCTACCTTTATGAGGAATCCTGTATATACATGCTGCTCCCCAAATGTAGATGGATAATTTTCAAAGGAGATAGATGGGAGTCATTCAGGCTGACTAAATGGAGTAAAATCATGGCTTTTGAGTCTCTTGTTCCCATAACGCCTTTTGCATCATGTTATTTTTTCTGTTGTTCATGGCAGTCCAGGAAAGCCATCACCCATGTGAGGAAAGAAGTTGCCCTAAAAGGCCTACTTGTTAGAACACTTCTTGGCTTTCAAAATTCATATGTGCTGCAATAATATGATGTCCTGCTTAAAGTTTTCTAAATTTTTGTCTCTTTATGCTGCTCAAAAATCACCTAACCTGCATGCAAGGTTACAGATTATCTGATACCTCTTTTCTGTTAATGCTATTTGGTTAAGATTTTACAATCCAAAGAGGCAGATAAGATCTTCTGCAATCATTAGAGAAATTAAAATTCCTTTCCTGTCAATGGTGTTATGCAGAAGAATGTGCTGTTCTGGATTATCTCCAAGAATCTCAGGATCCTATCCTTTGTCTAGGTAGCTTGTGGAAAAAATATTAAACACTTCTGAAATAATGTTTATTTGGTTAACATAATAATATTTAAGCGCACCTTTAGGTTGGTTAGTTCCAGTTAGTTCTGTTAATTCCAGAAGGACCTAGTGAGGTGACCCAGTCTCTGCCATTTTCTGCAGCAGTGAAGTTTTGGGAGAGGAGCAGAACCCTTTCTCCTCTCAGATGGTGAAACTTCACTTAATAACCATAGTTCTGGTTCACATAGTGGAATGTTATTTCTTCCTCTTCAGTTTTCATGCTTTAATTTATGTAGGCAACAGAATAAAAGGGGCTTGAAGATGATGCTGTTGAGTGAAGATGAATGAACAGAGAGAAAAGATCTGGATCCTGGGCAAGTAGCAAACTTCCTGAGGGATCACTTATTTTCCCTTTTCCTTTCAATTGTATTCCACTTGACTTAGGAGCAGTACTTTTGCCAGAAAATACAGAGTACACCCTGTAGCCTCAGCATTCTTCAAGCAAGCTCTTCAGAACAAGAGCAGTTGTTCTTCAGTCTGTGTGTGATTCAGCATCAGATGAGAAAAGTAGTTTCTGCTTCTCCCTTCCCGCCTCCTTCCTGGCAGATAAGGAATAGACCAAGATATTTTTCCCCTCAGTCTGTGGTCTGCCAGCCCCTTGGGTGCTCTTTTAAACCCACTCCAAAGTTATGATCTAGTTAGGTCAAAGCTGGTGAGATCAGAAAATGGGCAGGCAGAATGAGAAGTGCTACTCCATACAGAGTTGTCTCATATCTATTTTAGCAGCAGTACCAGTGCTGGTGTAAACTGTAGTGTCAGCTTATTGCTGACTGCATCCCAGGTCTTTGTTGTCTTGTTTATATTAGAGTTGTGGTGGCATATGTTTTTTGTTTCTTTTGTTTTAATCTGTGCTACTGTGGAAGCAGGAAAAGAGGAATGTTTCTGAGAGACTGAGGATTAAGAAATCAGAAGAGACAAATTCAAACTATATCCCTGATAAAATGTCTAGTGTAAGTTTGGGCAAGGTTGTTAATGAGTCTTGTGTTCTTCTCCCTTTCCCTAATTGGAGACTACCTTTCCTCCTATAATCTGTCTGACTCTTCTGTTTAGACTGTTAGTCCTTCACTGGAGAACTGTTTGTTATTGCATACTTGTACAATACCAATTTTAGTTGGGGTTCATCTATCCCATTAATCATCTCTGTTCTCACTTAATATTTGGTTGCCTTTCCTGTTTCAGTACTTATCAAATACTCACTTGAATTTGGTTAAAAAAAAAAATCTTTACATTTTCAAGAGAACATCTAAGTTATAATTATCAATCATTAACAAAGTTTGAGTACACTTTTCTTCAGCATCTAATTTCCTTTACTATACATAACAGACTTTGTTTTAAAAGACAGGTGTCTATTATAATTTTGTGGGCTATAGCACAACACTGTTCAGACTTTACCTAAAAAGGATCTATCCATTATCGTGTGACTGCCAGGATTTTCAAGAAATTTTAAAAAGCTACCTTGCCCATATTTTCCATGTTATTATCTTTAGATTATTATTTTTTGTGTGTGTGTGTGCTTTAAAAATAAATCGAACTGTGTGGTTACTCTTTTGGGAGATAGACTGTAAATTTTCACACCCCTCAGTCTTTTGATTTAATATTTCAAAGTACAAAATAGAAACCTATTGGGCTGATGTTCCAAAGATACGGGCCAGCTGCCTGCATCCTGAATCCGATCTTGCCAATGACTTTCCTCATTATTTTCCTTATTCCCTCCTGAGTAAGACACAATGCTCATCAGTGTGTTTTCACTGTCCAAGAATTTGTGTTCTTCCTCATTCTGTTACATAGTCTTTTCTTTCTCAGTATCATCTCTTTTAGAAGCGATGTTTCTCTGTTTTATAAGATCCTAATCTTCTTGCAGTCATGTAACCCAACTAGCTGCATTATTCAAGTCACAGTGATTCTAACTTGATTTAAACCTACCTCTGAACACTAATTTGAAAGATACATAATGGTATCTTGATTTTTTTTCACTGTTCATATTCTAAGCAGAAGAATTCAAGAATGTTACCTCAAGGCGAAGTATCACAAATCTAGAAAGGTTACAGATCAACTCAAGTGGATGCTTCTGTGTACCAACCTAATGGAATATTTAAAGTAGTTATATGGAAGCTGATCTTATTATGGCTTAGTGTTATAGAACAGGAGGAGAAGGTGTCTCTTGGCAGCTGTTGGCTCTAGTAGGACTATGGTGACTTCTGTATTTTATTGAACTACATAAATTAGATCTTCATTACTGGGGACCATCCAGAAAGTTATTAAGTATAGTTGTTTACTTTAAAAAAAAAAAAAAAAAATATATATATATAATAAAAACCCACTACATTTTGTAGAAGCAGGCAAGCAAGGAAAGCAGTGTAGAAGTTTCTGTCAAAAGTGTCTAGTTGAGTGCCTGCTGAGGGGAAAAGCTAATTAAATTACAGGAGGGTTTTTTGATGCAGAAGAAATGGGTGAAGCTTGGGAATGAAGAAGTTATCGTTAGTTTCAACAGTGAATTCTGTTTTGACAGCACTTCGGTGTTCATGTGCCTGCAGAGAAACCTGCTGTGAAGAATACAAGGCAAAAAAAAAAAAAAAAAAATATCTGAATGAAGAATATTTGCTTTATAGAAAACCTGTCAAAGGTCCTGTGGCTCTTTTTCTGCCTCTTCTTCCGGAGACAAATGCATATGACTTTTTCTCTAGACATGTTTGCTTACCAAACAGGCAGTCCCTAGCTTTGGGACCCTAGCTTTGGGATCAGACTGCTGATCTGCACCTCTGGTCACTGGAGAGCGTTACTGCTCAAACTGAAGTGAGTTCACTTGACTTTATGCTAGGACATTGAAATACTTTGGCTTATTTTCTCCAAATAATCATGACAGGTGGGGTACACAATCTGCTACCCTCTTTGATTAAACGAACAATTTTCTCTTCAAATAAATTATGCCTACGAGAACATTTCTAACACGTATGGTATATGGATTACGTTGATTTAATTTATTTCTATTCTTAATGTCTATTTAAATATATTCTGATCAGACTGAAGTTATTTATGCTTACGTCAGTCGCAAAAGAAAACCTGCACATTTACAAAGAAAGTGTGATGACTTGGTAACTTTACGATTTGCTTTTGTTATTTTTTGCCTACCTATGACTTTCACATGAGCAGCATGCTTCTAAAACACGTATTTTCAGATGTCACTTTAAATATTATTTTCCAAGAGTTTATTTTTCTTAGAAAACAGATGTCTGTAATTATCTTCTTTGACCTTTGAGACTTATCAAAGTCAAATAGGTAATCATCCAATCAGATGGGCTATCATTATCAGAAGAAAAGTAATTATAATCTGAATATGTTTGAACATGATTATTACAAGCCTTAAACTGTTACACCTCTGATTGGGGCAGAACTAAAGACATTATCACTTCATAATTCACATGATGTAACTTCACTTATCCTTGGAATTCAGGAATATGAAGAGCTAAATTTACTGAACAGTGTAGTTCTTTAAGCTTAAAAAAAAAATATGTAATACCCTCTCTGATGCCAGAAGGAGGGTTCTCAACATCTTTATACTGCAATTATGGAAAACTGTATTTAAGAACATGAGAACTAAAACACACTATTAGATAAATCTCTAAAAGGGCTGAGGAGTACAGTTACAGAGAAAGATGGAAGTAGGTTTTAATCTCACTCATCATAGTTTTGAAAATTGTGCATATAGGCAAATTTGTTTTTTAAAATGGGAAGTTTTGGTAACGTGAAAAATATGCGGCGAAACAAAAAATGTTGGCAAATGGAAGATGGAGGGAGAAGGGGAATATAATCTTAAATATGAAGGGCTGCCCATGGTAGATGTTTTGATTGCTAGGGTGGGATGCTTTTACCTGATCTGCCAGGTAATAGATCAAAGCTCAGAAGTTACACCAACTTCATAGTGAGAGAAAGATTTATTTGGAAAGAAAAATCCAGAAGGGCTTGTACCTGCTGACATTCAAGTGAGTCTAAACAACAATGTGGTCCTGATCAGTTGCTGAATATTCCTGCCTTGCAAGAATTAATTGCAATGGTTGACTTCACAAAGCGTGAGCTCTGAGAGCTGGCACCAACTGATAGAAAAATGCTCATCAGGGGACAGTCATGGTTCTGTTTAGCATATTTCAGCGCTATGCTCCGTGTTCGAATGAGGAGGAACAGAATGGTGTGAGACCTTCTGCTTAGGAATTGGAAGGTTTTTCCCCAACATAACAAGGACACAAATTCTATTATACTGGTCCTGCACTAGATGGCTATGTATTTGGTAGGGGCTGGCTAATTAAGCATCTTCAAAGAGGGCAGAAGCTTTTCAGATCACTGGGGAAATCTGTCAGAATAATCTAACTGCACTGTTGGCCATTTATTAGGTCGTGCACATACTTGGGAAAATTATCAGCATTAGATTCTCTGTGGACCATTTTACAATCAAGTCATTTTAAAAGATGAGGAAATAGATTCTTTCACAGTAGGATATGGCCTGTGGCAATATGAATGAGTTTTGGTTTTTTTGCTTGGGACATGCTTCAGAGCTTCACAGAGGCTTGGAAAGAGTATTTTTACACCTAGAAGACGTCTTGGTGCTTACCAGACCTCTGAAGAGGACTCAGTGCTCTCTCAGATGATTTAGAATAACCTGAAGGCTACCAGTCTGTAATTAAAGCAAAAGAAATGGCAGTTGTTCTGCAGAGAGAGAATCTACCTTAGGCATAGCAAGTGAGACAAGAGTTTGCAGGGAGGAAGGGCAGTCAGGAGGGTGGAAATTCTGTAGAATTAACTCCCCCAGAACTCACAGAATCTGCAGATTTTTAAAGGGCTCCATTCCCATTTCAGAAGGTTTATCTGTAAGCTTATCCATATTTCAAAACCCCTGCATAGGCTGGATGAAAAAGGGAAACCATTCCAGGAGTCAACAGCATGATTTAACATTTTTCAGAACTGAAAAGGGAGTATGTGGCTCTTTCAGCTCACCCATGTTTCAGAGTCCTTTTGATGTTGGACTCCACTTTTAAAACTTACTGGCTGACATAGGACACAAATGATGTTGCTAGCTTGCTACAGGAGAGATCTAAACTCTCCATGGAGAAATTACTTGCACTGTTTGAAATTCACAGCTGTGATTAAACCTACAAAACTTTTCCACTGGTAGCTGTATGAAAGAAAGTTTGTAGGCAGGAGATGAAGTGCATCACTGTTATGGGGACTTTGGGTTCAGGAGTTCTTAGGTCATGCTGTCACGTGGCTGGAAAAATTAGTATTGTGGTGTAGCTGCAGTGCTGAAGTGTAGGCATAAACAAAATAATGCTGCTGGTGTCTGTAGACAGTGTTGTGAGTGGTTTGTTATCTTCCTCCATGGAGGAGAGCAAGTCTGTTCAGTGAAAAATGTGGCTGTTGATAAAAGTATGGTTGTCATTTTTCCTCCCTGCTTGTCAGAAGTGGAAGTATCCTGGTCCCTGGAAGGAGGAGCACAGAGACGAGAATTAATCTCTAGTGCAGTTAAAAACTTCTATGATACTAGAATAATGTATGATTTGCAATTTTAGTTTATAGTAATGAATTAGAACAAAAATGTTCATAGTCTAGTCCAGCCACTCCACATCAGGGATGAACTAAAAACACCCTCTCCTGGTTTGCTAAAAGAAATTTAGGAGAGAAGAAAAAAAAGCTCTATAGTGACTTGGACAAAATATTTTTTTGTCATGAAAATGTTCTGATAAAAATCAGGTAAATAATTCCTTAAGTTAGTTGAATTCCTTAATTTTTTCTTGCTGGGCTATCACTCTCAGAACTGACATTTGGGACCCAGACAGGGAGTGTGTCTGGTATCCCAGCTGGTCACAGATAAAAATTACTGGGCATACAAAACCATGTTTTGCTTGGGCCTTACAGAATCAGTTCCTTTTAGCAGTAAGAGAAGTGAAACTCTAGAAGCTGTTACCTGTGGTAGCATGGTCTTCATGGTGAAGAACTGTGGAAAAGCCAACATAAGAGATGAGAGATTTCCCTGTTGCTGATGGCTAATGTAGGGTCTAAGGCATTGACTAAAGATGTGAGTGACTCTCGCATGCAGAAAGTAAGGAAAAAAAATTAAGTTTAGGTTATTTGAGCAGCAAGAGAGACAAATCATTAGAGCATGTGATTGATTAAAAGGCAGGCTAGGATTTCTGAACTATTGCTTTTTGCTTCTAGTACATTCAGTGAACCACAATTTTTAATATATATTTGTAATGGAGAAATCTGTCTTGCTGAAGAAATATTGAACTTGTATCACCATGTTGATCTTGCAGTGGCCTTATGAAACAATTAATTGCAGTTTGGTTCAGGGTAAAGAGGCAAAACGTGTTTAATCAACTAGCTTCCTCTGGTTTAATTTTCTGAGTTTGCAGTAATCTTGAATTTGTTTTACTAATGTCATCGCTTAACATGTTTAGCCTGGAAGCTTGAAGAGGGAGATTTCTTCAGGACTTATCCCAGGCTTGGTAAAAGATTCAAGCAATAAAGTTTGGCTGTTCCTTCTAACTTCTTTCCTGTCTATACATCAGTTTATAGACAGTCTGTAAAATTCTTGGATGAAAAGGAAGTCTCCTTACTCCTCACTTAACTCCTTGACCAAGAGAGAAGTCAAATCCAGACAGAACATCTCCCTTCAAAAACATTTTAATAAATTCTTCTTATATCATCCTTACAGAGTTTCTTGAGCTGAAAAAAGCAACCTTATTTTACAGTTTTATTGCCCTTCTACAACTAAAGCAATGCTGTGTATATGAAGACAACTTTCTAATTGTTTCTAATTCTTTCACTTTTGTCTTACTCAGAGCTTTTCCTTATCTCTTTCAAGACCATGAATATTTAGATTAAGGAAGAAAACATTTGGGTTATGACTGAGTGGATGGAAATTATTTTACTGATAGTTCTTTGCATCTTTCTTTTCTTTTTTTGTTGACAAACTCAATACCTGTTCCTACCTTTCAGGCATTTAAAATTTCCTTCATGTGCAATTTCTTCCCTTCCCTCTTCTTTTTATTTATCAAATTAAATTGCAGAAGTCTTCTTGCAAAGTCTCACCTTGACAACTCCCTGCAGCCTGTGGCTTTTGTTACTATTCTGCCTCACTACATGCCCATACATTAATTTGCCTGAACTAAGCTTCATTCTGTTGGAAAAATCAGTCTTTTATTTCCTTCCTTTCTATTTTGTTGTCTAACATAATGGGTTGTAGCTGCTTACCAAGGATTTTTTTCTGTAAAAAGATACTTTAATCTGGTCTGAAGATTCCACTGTTTTTATTGTTGTCCCTGGTCCTTCTTGACCCCAGAGCTACCTGTGGCCACACTTCCTTTCTGAAGAGGGAGTCCTTCTGGACATGTAAGGAAAGTAACTTTAGAGGTTTACTAGAAAGAGTACTATTATTAGAACTGACTACTGGTTTTAATATATTATTCTACAGGATGCTGACTACTTACATTACAGGTTATGCAAATTAAATAACTGATATTGCCTTTCCTTTTTTTATTATTTTTTATTTTTTATTAACAGTTTGGAGCCCTGAGCTGTGACAGCACATTTCTGTTTGTAGACAGCCAAGTGAATTCATGGAGCTTACTTAATTGAATAATAAAACTCGTATGTGTCTCTCAGTTCAAAAGCATTTATTCTTTGGAGCCAGTTGCATCTGCCTCAGAGAGCCAAACCTTACATGCAGTAGTAGGGCTAGAAATGTCTGGAGTAGTGCATATGCTGTCCTTTAATTTAGAATAATGCCATGACTTTATCTTAAAATAATCCAGAATTCAGACTGAAGTTTAGATTCAGCAACAGTGGCATTTCTACAGAATTATTTAATCACTAAGAGAATACTATTTCATGCTCAAAACTTTCAGCAGCTAAAAGCAGCACAGATCTTGTGAGCTAACTTCTCTGGAGAAATTACCTGGAGAACATTGAGGAGACAGGTTTCCAAGGAAGCTACATGTATGTATGATTATATGTTGGTATAACAGAAGTTGTACTACAATTTTTGTAATATAACTCTTATACAAAACAACTGGTGTTCCCTGAGAAAGTTACTTTCTAGTTCTTACTTATCATACATTTACTTCCTTTCAGGGTTTCCTTATGAACTACATAACCCAATATTGAAATATGTCCTTCAAAAAATCAAGCCACTTTTCCCTTTCATTCCTCTGTTTCTATCCTTTTTCCAGTTTCTTCCTTAAAGTACATAAAAAATAGGTAGTTTACTTCCATGATAATCTTAAATTAGGGGTGCATTTACATTTGTAATTAGGAATGCAGTTATCACCCCACTTGCTGGGGTTTTTGCTCAGATCATGGATCGCTCTGGGTGTACAAACTGACTTCCTCTTGGATGAAACCAGTTGGGACACTGGAACCACCCTTCAGTTTGCTCCAAACACTAATGGGCATTCAGTCTATAGAATTGACCAGAGCTAGTGTTCTGCAGAGATAGTGCAAGATTCTTTCTGCATTTCAGTAGCAAAAGGCCTGACAACAAACGGGTTAATAAAATAACTATTTTAATAAGGTAGATTAAAAAGAAGACTCTAGAGAGTGAGTAAATCTCACGCCCTTCAGGTGCACCTGGAGGGACCCTGGATGGATTTTTCCCATGGCACGCTGCACAGATTCTGTCTGTGGAGAGGTTCCTCTTCCCACCTGTGCCATGATGCCTTTGTGGACCAAGCAGAATCTTCTCCTGACAGGCTGGAATGTTGTCTCTGTTGTAGCATCCAGCAGCACAGCACTGCACAAGCTGGAGTGGGGCATGCTGTCATTACTGAAGCTACTCGTGCTAATGTACAGGCTTCTCTAGCCTGACGCACAAGGTCCAAAAGAGCATACAGGGCTTGCTCAGGATCAATGACTTCTTGGATATAACGCCTCTGCAAGGCTCCCCCCAACACAGCTACTCCAAAGTAAAAATGCTCTGAAATGCATACCGGGTAGCTATCAGATTCTTAGTGCCAAATCTTTAATTTTACAAGTATGTTTGTATGAGCCCATGCTACTATATAAGGTATGAAAAAGGAACTATAGCTCTCATTTCTGGTTTTGCACAGACATTGTAGAATCATGCATCCTAAAAGCTTCCTTGTCTCATCTAAAACCAGTAATTTGTCTTGGGGTGAGCAGCAGGGACTACAGCAGTTGCATTTATACTGGATGCCTTAGCTTTCTCAGAAGTGAGAGAGCTGATTGTGCAATTTATTTATTTATTAATCTGCTTTCTATCCAAAGTTATTGACCTTTCTGTCATTTGCTGAAATTAATAATAATTTACTAATTCTGGGTGGATTTTTCTGTTATCATGAGAGGCTTTTTTTTTCACCTTCTAATTCCAACATTGACTTGACACAGTGCATGTCTGCTTCTACTGTTGCAGAATTCTTTACTGTTTTAACCCCAGTAGCTTTCCTAAAGAATCTGAACTCACTTAATTAAGCAGTTTATCTAATCCTGCTTCCAAAGTTCATCTGTTCTGCATCACAGCTAATCTTGAAACTTGGCATGAAACTATGCACAATTTATTTTGCATTATCATGCTGTATTCTTCAGAAAGTATGTCGGGAAGGTTAATGTTCACATAAAAGTGACTGGACACATTTTCAAAGCATGGAAGACTGAGAACCATTAAGCCTCTAACTTTGGCTCAAGGAAGCCCCTGAGCTACAGTTTACAAACATGGCATGTACATAGTGATGCTCTTCTTAGGAATACTGTGTTGGTTGCTGTTGGAGATAGAGCATCTGGATTGGATGGATTTCTTGTTAGCTTCTCTGTAGCTGTTCTAATGTATTTTTTTATATATATATATATGTATGTATGTATGTATATAAAAACAAACAGACTAACAACAACACAAAACAACCCAAACAAAACAAAAACCAAAACAAAATAAAAACAACAAAAAAACCCCAAACAACAAAAGCAAAACACCAAACAACCTATATCTAAATTTCAAAAGAAGATATTAATGCATGCTATAAATAATATCAGTTATGCTACCATTGAAGTTACATCAAGTAGGTGAAAAGACTTTTTTTTTTTTTAAATTAAGGTACCTTGGTCTATTGAAACAAGGGCTTCTGTTAGTTCATTAGCTATGCTGTAGCTTCCACCAGTTCTCTTTAATTTTGTTGGATCTGAATGTTTTTTAGCAACATATGCACAGATTGCATTTCTAAAAGAGGAATTTGGTTGCATCAGGATTGATGCATGTGTATCTTGGCTCAAATCCCACAGTCTCACTTAAAAGGTGAGCCCTGTTTTTAAGTGTGCTTGTAGCATTACATACTTGTGCTTCCAGACATCTTCATCTTTCACTAATTGGACAGAATATCTTCTCTTGTGACCAAGTTTGGGACAGCAGGATTTGAAACTGTTACATATTCTTATATCAATAGCCTTGTCTTTCGCATGATATTTACTGACAGCTCTTCAACTTAATGAGGATTAAGAACCTGTTCCAAGGAGGCTCTTGTTGCCCTAATATGTGTAGCTGACAAATAAAACAATCAGTTGCTTTGGAATAATTTTCAGCTTTGAGAATGATGAATATTTCCTAAATAGTTAGCATTAATAAATCCAACACTTAGCTGTTCAAAATAAAAGGGGTTTTTGTAATGAAATATAAAGATGTAAGGACACTGACTAATTACATTACTTTATTGTTTAAAAATATTCTTTAAAATCACTATGTTGACTATACAGTTTCTGTTGGAAAAATTAGCACATGACATAATTGTGATAACACATACTCAAAAGAGGCTGCGTAGTTCTGGTGTTTGCTACTATTTGAGTACATAGTTTGGCAAAACTTGTATTTGGGAGGATGCTGTTCTGTTTGTCATGTAGTGCTGTAATGGCATCTGTGAATATCATCTGCACTTTTGTAACTTTAGGTCTTTTGCAAAACCTTGAATTTGTTATGGTGCATGGTCTTCACATACACTGAGAGAGGGCTTTGGCAGTTGGAATTCAGGCATGGTAGGGGTTGCTCCAGGCTTTGTAATGATAGCTTGTCAAAAGGACAGCTGTGACTTTTTATACCTTGTCTTCTCCAGCTTCTCTTTCTCCTAATCCTCTTTTTCTTCTCTGTCCTCATTCCAGGCTGCTTCTCTTCACCTACTCAGTTCTTCTTCTTATGGATTCCCTTGTATTTAATCCTTCCAGGCTCCCTATTCCACTCCTTGACCAATCAATGCTGGTTCCCATCTTCTGACTCCTCATTCCTCTGGCTCTTTTTGCAGTGACAATGGTGCCACTTGATATCTTAGAGAGCTGCAGAAAATAAAGGTTGAAAATAATGTATAGTACCAAATACTGAGCAGCCCCATTAATGTATTTGATCATCTCTGTCTTTGCAGCTTCTGCTCATTGTTGTGATTTTATGTATTGATTTTTTAAATAGCAAAAGCCATATATGATAGAGCCTGCTGAGAAGGCTTTTGATAAGCACAAGTGAGGGTGAAGTGTCTGACTTTACCTGAATTCATGTGTGGTGTAAGCACTTGGTTGCTGGTCACATCTTTGCAATACTTTTCCCTGCATCTTCAAATGTACCAGTATAGAGGAAAGCAATCCAACTCCTGTGTAGAACTCTAGTTGTTAAAATAATATGCTTTTAAATGTAGTTTGTAATACTTGCCTTCAGTTTTAACAAATAAGAAGTAATCAGTTTAAAAGCTGGGGGGAAAAAAAAAAAGGCAACGGAATGTAGCAGCAGTTCTGATTTGATGTCTTTTTAATAATAATTTGTTTTAAGAGACTGAGCTGATTGCAATGGGTTTTGAGTTAAGATAGATAGGAATTAGGGATTTTGCACTTCTACAAATAATACTAAATGCAAGAGGCCTCTTGAGAGCTGGAGAACTTGCAAAGTATTAGTGACTTAATCATCTCAGCAGCTCACATGCTAGAAGGAAATTATTTTTCAAATTACTTTTCCAGGATTGTGTTCTTAAACATTTTAATGTAGATGCACACATGAGAAACATGGCATGTGTAAATAATCCCAGTCACTTTAGTAAGTGTTATGTGCATATGTGTGCTCAGGAAAAATGTTTGTCAGAACTGGACTTGAAAATTTTGTCTTATAGGACAAACAGCAGGGGTGAGGATTAAATTCCTTCTGAGGGCCCAGGATGGTGTTGCGATGGTTTTTGATCGGCCCTGCGCTGGTGTGTGCCATAGCCATTTTCCCATCTCCAACACTGTCCCTCTTGCTGTCCCCATGCATAGTTTCTGTCCTGGACACTGCACCAGTACCACAGAGAAACTGGTTTCTGGCAGTCTATACTGGTTACTGAGAGAGAGGAATGGCTGCCAAACTGACAGGTGAGCAGGACAATGGCATGGCAAGAAGGGGCAGGGTTTATTCTGAATATTGTTGCAGAAACCTGCAGAAAGGAAGTGTTTGTAATAAAATTATAAGAAATAAGTGTCTGAATAAGACTTTTAAAAGTTATTTTAATTTAGGATCAATGTTTTTAGTGGATCTGAACTGCAGTTACCTCTCTGGATTATACACTATGCCATATTTACCTGAATTGTTTTTCTTTAAATATAAACCTTATTAACAACAAAGAATGTTTTAAAGTTCTGGTGAATACAAGCAGTTGTTGCATTTTGGAAAGGACGTAATGATGAGGTACTTCATCTCTGCTTTAGTTGGACAGGTCTTCTAAACATTCACTGCTAGTGTTGGCTGTATGTGTTCACTAATTGTTTTGGGGAGGTAAATTTTTCAGGAGAGCTTTCAACATGCATCAGTGAGCAGAAAGGATCACTGTTTCTGAATTAGAAATTTATTCTGGTAAAATTTACATGATAAAAGAAACTTCGTAGTAGTATGAAATGTAGTGGTTAGGGTTTCTGATTATTTTTTTTAACCTAGAGGCATTTCTCAACTTCAGTGTCCTATTAAACTACATGAACTCTGTTTTGTTCCTCTTTGGGAAGAGCTGTACTTCCATTACTAGTAGAAACCACAGTGTACTTAGCCTATAAATTGGAGAAGAAAGGAAATTACAGTATTTAAAGCAATGCAAGCATGAAAAAGAAACTGAAGGTATGGAAATATTTTACATTTGTATACCACCTCCTTTCCCAGCATCCACAAGGTTACAATAATGCATTACAGGCTCACAGTATCCTCATAAATTGTGTATTACTACCTCCGTTTTATTGACAGGGAGATGAGATACAGAAATACTTGCAGTTTCTCAATTCATGCAGTAAGCCAGTAAAAAAATGGAAATAATATCCCCTCTTTTTGTGTTTGAAGAAAAATAGCATTTTTTCTCTTATACAATAATAGCAAAAAAGGGATCTCTGGCTATTGTAAAGTTCATCCCCATTAAGAGTTCCAGTCTGGTTATGTCAATCTTGTAATATGTTTGTTTGACTTGTTCTCTAGCGACAAATATACCACAACCTCTCCAGGCAATATGTTTCAACTGTGCTTATCATTAAAAAAAGTTTTGAGCAATTTAAATCTATTACTTGTTCATGACAGTCATAGAGAACAAATTACTCCTTTCCTTTGAAAACTGTGACCATACTCCTCCTCAGTCTTCCCGTCTGGAGATTAAAAAATTGCAGTTCTTTTGATCTGTCATTGTAGGTCATGTTTCCTAACCCTCTGATCATTCTCATTGCTCTCTGCTCCAGTTATCAAAATCATTCTTGAAATGTGGTGCCAAAACCAATGCGCTGCACTCATGGCTGATGCCTTAATAGTACTGAATAAAGCAGGAGGATTACTTCACTCATCTCACAGAGCAATTTCCTGTTACACACCAGATATGGTATTTGCCTTTTCCCCCACAGAATGACACTGCTGAATCATGCTGCTTGTGCTGCGTTGGAGGTCTGTTTTCTGCTGAAAGGCCAGCCTGCCACTCCAGCCCCACTCTGTGTGCCCACCTTGCATTTGTCATACGTGTAAGTAGGGGCTGTCCCCATCCTATTTTTGCATTGCGCCTCTGAATCAGTGGAGAGCACTCAAAAGACATTTGGTTTGCTGTTTTAGAACGGGGCTGTGTCATCCTTTCTAGACTGCTTATGTAGAGGTAGCAGGAACAAAAAACTGAGAGGCCATCCAAGCTGATACTGCAGCAGACAACACCATAAAATAATTACTTTTATAAATTTTTCAAGTATAAGTTATGCTTCTTGCCTGCTCTGTGTTGACTGGAAGATCATTCCAGGACCTCAGTCACCACCAGAGGGTGGTTCCAATATTTGCTGTAATGTCCATGCATTCACTTACTCTCATAGCAGAACGTCCTCAGCGGTGTTGATACGTGTGCAAAGAGCAGCCCTGCCCTCTTTCTTTCCCGGAGCCCTGAAGCCAGGACTATTTAAGTCTCCTTTCATGTGACGAGTGCTGTGATTGTCAGTGTCATGTTTGGCAACACTGCGTGTTTGATTTCTATTTCCCGGACTGGTGTGACTGCGAGAAAAGGATGAACTGCAGCATCAGCCTTTAAGTGTTTAAAGTGGGGCTGTAAGAAAGATGGGGGGAAAACTTTGTAGTGAAGTCTATAGCGGCAGGTCAAGGGGTAATGGTTTTAAACTAAGAGGGTAGGTTCAGACTAGGTATAAGGGAAAAAAAATTAAGGGTGGGTAAACACTGGAACAGGTTGTCCAGAGAGGAGATAAATGCTCCATCCCTGGCAACATTCGAGGTCAGGCTGGACAGGGCTCTGAGCAGCCTGATCGAGCTGGAGATGCCCCTGCTTACTGCTGGGCTTGGACTAGATGGGTTTGGAAGGGGCCTTCAAAGCTCAACTGTTATAAGACCTGGCAGCTGACGAACAGGCGTCGCGTTTTACCTGATTTCCTATTTATATCGTTTGAATTTGTTATCTTCAAAACATTTTAAATGAAGTTTTACTCCACGGAGAGCGAATCTTCTCCCCAGGAGGCGATGCCGTGTTCCGCCTGCCCAGACGCTTCCAGGGGAGCGCTCTGCCGCGGCTGCGGCCGCCAGACCTGTCCCCGGCCGAGCCGCAGCCCCGCCCCAGCCGCTGCTCCGCAGGTGATGAAGCGGGCGGGCCAGGCTTCCCCTCCGCGGCGGGGCCCGGGCGGGCGGGGGCGGCCCCGCGGGAGGAGGCGGCGGGCCGGGCCGGGCCTGCCCCGCTCTGCCGGTGACAGCCCCGGCGCGGCGGGACCAGCCTCCCCCGCCTCCTGCTGCTGCTGCTGCCGCTGCCGGGGGGGCCAGCCCCGCGGAGCGGGGCCCGCGCCGTGGCGGGAGGGCGGGCGCGGGAGGAGCAGCCGCTGCTTGCGGGGGCTGGTGGGGGCCAGGATCGGAGAGCGAAGGGCGTTTTGCAGCTGGATTAATGCATGGGAGGAGCGCGAAGGTGGTCAGGGCTGGAGCACCTCTTCTGTGCGGAGGGGCTGAGGGAGTTGGGGCTGTTCAGCCTGGAGAAGAGACCCTACAGCGGCCGTGCAGTGCCCGAAGGGGCTGCGGGAAACGTGGGGAGAGGCTTTGTACAGGCATGTAGCGATGGGGTGAGAGGGAATGGTTTTGAGCTGAAAGAGGGGAGATTCAGGCAAGACATTAGGAAAATATTCACTATAAGCATGGTGAGACACTGGCGCAGGTTGCCCAGAGGAGCTGCAGATCCCTCAGCCCTCAAAGTGTTCAAGGGCAGGTTTAGGTAGTAATTGTCCAGATCTGTTACATGAACTTGCGATCCCGGGTCCTGCCCTGCAAGCCAGCAGTCTGTGACACAGCGTTTTCAGGACATCACAGAGCGCTGCTTCCCCTCCCCGCTGGGCATCGTGACCCGCAGCACACCTCAAAAGTGTTTCCACCCTAAGTGTGTGGAAGGTAAGTGGTGGCTGTAGCTCTGAGCACACCAGAATTCTTTCACACACGTGCAGGCTTGCAAGTTTCCGAAGCTGGATGTGCAGTACAGGCACCTTTTGCTTAACAATTGCTAGAGCTGTGGCCAGTGGCACCGTCGGTTGGATTAGTGATAACCCAGCTTGTTCTTGGCCTGCACTGGGCAGCCCTTGGTGCCATCAGGCAGGAGGAGGCACTCGCTGCTCTTGTGGGCTCCGCTGTCCTTGCTGCTCACCTGTGATCAACTGGCATAGAACAAGGAGCCTTCAAAGAACAGCACGTGTCTGTGGATTTCAGAAGGCCAGATAACTGCAGCTCTTTCCAGGCCTGAGATCGAGTCCAGTAGTTATTTTAGGTGAAAAGAGGAGGATTTTCAGAGGGCTCTATGTAAAATCTAACAATCTTTTCTTTATTCTTTCAGCATCAGAAAAAAAAAAAAAAAAGGCAGAAAGTAAGACAGGTGTTAAGTGTGCCTGTGGAAGTTCACAGAATCTCGTTCTATTACTCTTCATGCTGAGTTGTGTTATAACAGTACATTGAGAATACACCTCAATTAAACAGTATCTGTACACTTTCCATTCAAAATTTGGAAATTTTAACTTGAGTATTCAGGTTGGGCACATCTGATCCTTGCTGTAAGTAGAAGCACAATGACTTCACATCTTATTCACATAGTTTCTTCTAATGATGATATAGACATATTCAAATAAAAATAACTTACACATGCGATATGTTTTCATTTCTGAAGAGCATTTGCATTCTGTGCTGGGGTGAAGAAGTAAATTGTTCTACAGCATTGGGGTTCAACAGGGGATGCTTAAGAGTTGATGTTGGATTTTTGTATTTGAAACTAGAACTGGCCAGTGGAATTACCACTGAATCACAGAAAGCAGAGATGGAAAAGCCCAGTTAGATCATCTAACCTTTCTCCTTCCTGGTGTAGGATTATTGTGTACCAGATACTTCAGTGCTTTTTCCACTGTAGTTTTAAAAGTCTCCAGGGGTGTGCCTTGTCTCTTCCTTCAAGCAAATATTCCATAACCTTCTGTACTTCACCGTTAGAAATCTTTTCCGGAGATTTGACCTAAATTTCTCCTTTCTTAAGTACATTCCATTTGCTGAAGATTTATTGCTTTGAACCATTCTAAGTAATTCCAGTCACTCTTTGATACTGACATCTCTAACAAGCTGTGTCCTTTCTTAATGCTTTGCCCCTTAATGAGAGTAGCTATCCATATGCCCAGCCTGTGTCTTTACAGTCTTACACCACTTCTACTTTGCCCTGCAGGGTAATAGGGATTTTTGCTATATTCACTGCATTTCCATCCTAAATTCATTTTCTTGAGACTAACTTTTATGAGAGTGACTTTTTCATGATTGACATACCTGAAACTGCAGTTTTTCTCTGAAGGAAAATGGTAAAAATGCTGTCATTGGGCACTACAGTTATTATCTTTCAGCGATGTACAGATAGAAATAAAAGATTATCTCTAATTACCAGGCCTGCAAATTTAGCCAGAAACTCCGTCTCCCACACCACACTAATACATTCTGATTTCAGGGCAAGTTAATAACTGCTCATGATGCAAAAAGAGTGTAAAAAAAAAAAAAATCTTTCCTACTCTGCTGTGCCAAAACTGTGATAGTTGTTTTACTTTGCTAAGAGCAAAACCTAACAGAGGAAAATAGTTAGCCAAGACCACATTTTCAGTGAATGTGTGGTCAACAATTCTGTAGAATTTGAAAGTAACAAAATCAAGCTTTCCAACAGAAATCCTTGCCAGTATCACCACTGGGACATTTTCTCCAGAAATTATGGGGGCAGGGAAAATGGGGATATTGGAGATGAGGGGTGTTTTGAAAGTTGCAAACTTTTGATTTTTAAACTCCGTTGGCTTTCACAAGCTTATAACTGTCAGCTTTTTGGTGAAAAGGGTAAGAGGCCCCAAACCTGTAACTGCATTTCTCTTTCATGAAGGTCAGATTTAGTGATTAAATCACATTTCTTGAAATAAGATACTCATTATTTTTCTGAAGTCTGACAACACTGTTGATGATTTTTCCTAGACTGTCTGGAAAGACTTGCTGGTACTTGTATAAATCTTGATAGAAATTTACCTTTTGTTCTATTTGCTAAAAATGAGAAAGTCCGTGGTTCATGTCACACATGAGAAAAAATTAGATTAAAGGATTTTGTTGCTTTCACCAAGTGCTTAAAAGATAGTTTGTTTACTGCTAAGTTGCTGACTGGTCAGAGTTTTGCAGCTTGTCTTTAGTCAGCATTGGACTGTTGTTTCACATGCAAATAAATCAGGATATGTTTTTGGCTGGAACCAAGTTGCTATATTTGTAAACATAAAATAACTTAGTTGCTATCAAATAATCCCAGTGATTACTGAGCAGGCAGAGGAACAAGCAGAGCAGATAAACAGAATCCTCTCTGAATGGATGATGAATTTACAACTGTAATTATGTTGATAACAAAAGGGGAGCGAGGCACATTTTTATGGACTGAGACTGAAGTGAAGACCTTTTGTGTTTTAGGCTTATGTTATATATAGCTTTTGCTACACCATGTTTTCTCCTACAGAAATGATGTAAACATCTGATGGAAAGATCTAAAGAAGATGGAGCTAGACTTTTGTCAGTAGTATCCAGGACAAGAGGCAATGGGCTCAAACTGAAATACAGGAAGTTCCATTTAAACATTAGAAAAGGCATTTTGACTTTGAGGATGACTGAGGGCTGGCAGGGGTTGCCCAGAAAGGTTGTGGACTCTCCGTCCTTGGAGATACTCAAAACCCAACTGCACGCACCTCTGAGCCACGGGGCTTGGCAGAGGTATCTACTGACCTCAATTATTCTGTGATTCTGTGGTTGGATTGGAAAAGTACCAATCTGGAACCAGTGTTGGGGTAGTTACATGTCAACGTCGTCTGAGTTTGCATGCTCTGTTGTTACTGCTTTATAACATTAGATGTATGAGAGCTTGAATGTTTTTGTTCATATATTAAGCTTGTTTATAGTTAGGAGCCTAAACATTTTTCTTAAGTAAATCCCATAGCTAGGTTACTGGGAGCTGCAGATTGCCTAAAATGAGTAGGTCACCTGAGCTTGCTCTTGCTCAAGAAAACAGTCAGAATCAAAAGTTAATATTAGAATTTTATTTGAGGTGTGTGAGGCCATCCTTGAAGGTGGAAAAATGGAAATTTGGATTAACCTTAAAGAAGACTAATAAGGAATTAAGTTTCAGAAGGTTATTAGAAATTGAAAGGCAGAACAAAGAAGTAGGTATTCCAGCTGTGTATGTTTATGTCTATGTGGCTTCTCCTGCTACTTCCTCACTTGGCTTTGCTCATCATTGATACCAGGTTACAGTGAGTGCAAAATGCTGTCCAAGTGGCATTGTTCACTTGTGCATTTCTCCCTCTGTTACTTGTGTAACTTCCATAAACTGAAACTACCTTTGCAGCAGTCAGAGTTGGGCTCTTGTGCTGGGCAGAGCACATCTTCCTCCAGTTCTCTTCCAAGTATGTTTCTTTGTGTACACTCTTGTCTACACCTTGGGTGCACTTGGGTTTGTATTTCTTTTTTTTTTTCCCCATTGTTATAGAATGTTCATTGTTCTTCCTATCCTTGTGCTCTACTGTGGTGTCCATTTCTCATGCCTCCATTCTTTCCTCTCCCAGTTGCCTTAGCTTAAAGTGAAACTTACACAGTCTGTTTAAAGCTCTGAGATATCACTCCCAAGTATTCTGGTTTCCACTTTGCAGTAATGCAGAGTAGAATATGTGTAACAGAGAAAAGCACTGAAAGGAGTAAAGTTGATTTACCAATAACCAAGCTCTCTGCGAACATTTTTTTCCTTGTATGTTCTCCAGCACCAAAGACAGTTTTGTGTTTAGTTTTCCTCTCTATCCGTCTGCACATTGCTCATTCCTCCCTCTTTTTACCACAGTTTACCACCCTTTGCTTCCCTCTTTTGCCAGTATTAATGGGATCGGCTGCAATAGGATCAGTGAAATTTAATCAGGATAAACACTGGGCAAGGCAAACAGCAGAGGGCAACTTCGTAAGCCTATTTTAGTGTCAAAGCCAATCTAATGCAAAACTGTAGCCTGATAAGTGAGGGGGATGCAGTGTGCCCCCAGTGGTGCAGTAAGAGGCAGGGAAAGGCCAATGTGTGTGCTGTAGAGGCAGTGCTAGTGCAAAATAAAAGTACAGTATGAAAGCTAGAGTGAGGCATGTTTACACCCATGGGGAAAGTGCAAACAGTGAACTTGACAGGATTCCCATACAGGTATGTATTATGGCACAAAAAAGTGTCATGACATTGGAATGATCGTTTCATTTGATGTTTAGACTGTGGGGAGGGAGGGAGGGAGGGAGGGAGGAAGGAAGGAAGGAAGGAAGGAAGGAAGGAAGGAAGGAAGGAAGGAAGGAAGGAAGGAAGGAAGGAAGGAAGGAAGGAAGGAAGGAAGGAAGGAAGGAAGGAAGGAAGGAAGGAAGGAAGGAAGGAAGGAAGGAAGGAAGGAAGGAAGGAAGGAAGGAAGGAAGGAAGGAAGGAAGGAAGGAAGGAAGGAAGGAAGGAAGGAAGGAAGGAAGGAAGGAAGGAAAACACTGAACTCTATTACTGAGTTTTTATATTCCCAGAGTGTAAAATTATTCTGATAATATGTGCTTTGCTCCTAAATCCCTTGGGCACTTCTGATACTTTCATTTGCTGTTATTAGCCATTGCAGATGGATGCAGCTTACAATGATTCTCTACCCAAGAGCCCTGACTATAAATGCTGTGGATTTATGGGGTGCTTTTGCATTCTCCTGCTTTTGCAGAAGTTTCTGTTTGTGAAACGTCCTGAGAGCTCCCTCCCATACCCTTGTGAAGCTCAGCATCCTGTAAGGGAAAACCCAGGGTGATTTTGTTTGGCATAGAATTATTTCACGTGAGCTCTATCTACCTGTCTAGACAGGCTGAGTCTACAGTTCCGTATGTAATACAGTTTTACTATCTGAATGCTGTAATTCTGTAATCCTACCATGATGCAAGAATGCAAGTTCTGTTGTCCCCATCTCTGTCACAGATTTTTCTATAGTTTTGAGCAAAACATTCAATGCATCTGCTACTGCTTTCTTTAAGTAGAAATTTGATTTGAAGAGATAGTGTTTATCAGCATGTCAGCATTCTCTGTGATCTTAGTGCTGTGTAACTGCAAAGCATGGTTTGGCAGTTTGCACTGTCTGTATAATACCTGGTGTCTCTGAGTCTCAAACATCTCAGGATACCGTTTAGAACTTTGAACTTTGGTGACTAGCAGCAAGGATTCTGCATTTTAAAAGATAAAATCCTGCTCTGCAGGTGAAGCTCAAGGAGCTAGCAATACAGTTCACAAACTCAGGGGCTGAAATGCCCTGTCATTTTAGTGTTTCTGTTGGTACAGAGAAAGGGGAGTGTGGGATTGTTGCTCTTTCTTTAACTTTTACTACAAGAGGGCAGGAGCCTCCTTGGGGGTGCCCACATAGCAAAGCCTGGGAGTTGCTCTCTGGGCAGGAAGGTGCTGCTAGTCCTGCTCTCAGCAGCCGTTGGCAGCTGGTTGTAATTAAGCACTGCAGCTTTGGAGGAAGTTGCTGGCTGTGGGGAGTGTGCAGTGCTTGGCTGCAAATCTGCTGATTGTAAGGGTGCAGTAGAGATGGAGAGAGTAAAAAACAGTGGCACAGAGTGAAGGGCATGAAAACTAATTATCCCTCACTTGAACTAGCTGCCTTGTTAAATCATTACATATTTCTGAAAGTCCCTTGGTAGATGTATATCCTAAATGAAGTCAGATGAGGGAAAGGCAATATTCAGATGCCAGGAACTCCTGCCACAAACAACTAAAATTTTAGTAACAAGAAAACCTCTATAACTATCTGGAAAACTCTTTATTTTTTTATTTTACAACTCTCTAAAAAAAAAAAAAATACAAAGACTGATTTATCTCTCTTGGAAAGAAAAATTGAATTGAGCTGATACATTGCAATGACTGGTTTTGGTCTTACCATTTAAAATTATGGAGTTATAAATAGAGCAGTGCAAAATGCAGCTATTTTTGCTCTCCTTGGGGTTCACACAAACATTTTATTTGGTTTCAATTATTGGGTTCAGCCCTCCACTCAATGCTGGTTCTGCTTTGTATGTGAAGGATTCCTTATTTTGATTTTTAAACAGCCAAATCAATTTGCAGTTGATGAGTTTTTGCTGACTATTTACCTCAAGCTAAATACTGTTCTAATATCACCTAGAAATTGTGTCAGGCTAGCCAAAAGTATTACAAAAATTTCTGTGAAGTTGGGTATGGGCCTGATTTTGCAATGAAACGCCAAATGAGGCAAGTTTTGTCTGGCACTGGACATTGTAACAAGAGCTCTGGTTATAAATCTCAGGAAAAGAATGTTTGTAATGGAAGTGGCCAGTGAATCCTAAATAGCAACACAATGTGTTGCTATGAAATGTGTATACCTAGAGGGGAAAAAAATTATCCCACTCTTGATAGAAAAGCAGCAGCTTACTCAGAGCTATTCTCAGATGTAAGAGTCACTCATCAACTTGCTGCTCTGTGGTTGCATCCTTCTAAATTTTGGGCCCTCGAGGCAACTTATGTCTTCAGCAGATGAAACAGCCATAGTAGAGAAAAGAAGTAAAGGTGGGCAAGATTATCTGCTGTTCCAGATTATATTTGGGGGTACAGCAGAACTGTGTCTTGGGTGTGTTGTGTTTTTTTTTTTTTCTCCCCTTTCACTCTGTTTTTCAGATGTAGACACTTCCAGATGAGTTCTCTTATGTCATGAAGTGTCTGTTTAATTCAGGTGTTGCCTAATCACATCAGCAGTTCTTGCAAACAATTTCTGTGCTTCATACCACATACTTTATGTGAGTACTGCATGTAGCGAGGCAGCTACAGCTGGCTTGAGTCTTGGGGACAACTCAAGGTTATGATGGCTGCTTTACTACCAGTAGAGGATGTTAAAACTAGGCTGCTTCGGAAAAGCTTTTCAGATGCACTTTCCTGTTTGAAAGATGTGGTTTCTTCATTCTGCAGTATCTAACACCATGAAAGAGTACCAGAATTCATGGTATGAATTAAAGTATGTCTCAGTGGCAATGATAGTTTTGGGGTAGATTTATATTTTTCTTTTCTGATTTACTTAGAAATTCTCACTGATATATTCCCTCAGCAGAATTAGGAGGATAAAAAATTAGCTTTCATTTTCTTTAAAGTTCCTTCCCAGTTTTGAAAGAGCTTGACATTGTAACATAAGTAATGCTTGCTATTGAGCGAAGACTCTTTTTCTGAAGCCTGACGTTCCTAGTAGCTTGACTAAAACCAGTGACTGTTGTGTAGTTATGACCCTGAGCTGGTGACCCTCCACCCACAAAGCCAAAGTGCTGCTTGTGTGGAAGTACCTGTATCTATACAGGCTTCCTAGAGAGTTGGCCAGTGCTCCAAGGTTGCCAGTGTTAAGAGACATTTGGACAAAGTGCTTCATGCCATACTTTAACTTTTGCCTGAAGTCATCAGGCAGTTGGACTAGACCATTGTTGTAGGTCCCTTCCAGCTGAAACAGTCTATTCTATGAAGTAAACTCAGTCACTCCAGTTTCATCCTACAAACCTTAACGATTGTCTTACGCTGTTCTTTTCAATGGCTATAAGAGAGCCTGCTGCTGGAAAAAGTTATGGCACTAAAGGTATGGTGGACAGCTCTGTAAAGATTTGCACAGCAATCAGTGACCAACCTTTTAAAGCACCTGTATTACAGGAGCAATTCATGCAGTACTTGAGATTTGTAGAGCCATGATGCTCTTCAAAGCTTGTAAAAGTGTCTTCAGACCTTTTAGGCACAGTACTAAGAATTTCTGGATGCGATTTCAGGTATCTTTTTGTATTTTGACATGAAGGAAATACACCAAACTGGGCATCCGTGGTATTTCTAGTTCAAAGTCATTACATGACTCAGTGTTTAATGCACTTAGCCTTGCAGGTCTCGTGTTGAGACAAGTGTAGAGTTACGAGTTGAGCATGTAGGGGTCTGGGAGGGGGAGGTGGATCTAACTTGTGCCTAACAAGCCATTTTTCTCTCACTCATACAAGAAATATGTGAGAAAGAGTATTTACGTACTGCTGATGGACCAAGGTCTACTATCATTTACTCAGTTTAAAAATACATATTTACATATATGAAAACCTCAGTAATAACTTCACTGCTTTCAGTAGAATTACTCCAGAGAATCCTAACTCCAAAGCCCATTGTGGCTCCAGATGGTTTTTAAGGTTGTTCTGGATCCTGTCTCTTACTTACCCAGACCAAAAACTTGCTACTGTTCCCATCTGATCATACATTAGGTTTCTGTGGAAATCAGGCTGTAGAGGGAGAAGGCTGATGTCAGTATGAAGACAAGGTTTGCTGAAGACCTAGGAACTCAGGAGCACTCAGACATGTCCTGGTTTTTATATAGTCAGGTTACCTGTGCTGATGGGAGGGAAACAGAGCAGATCTGTAGCTCATAGATCTGTATTTACTTAGGTGAAAAAACAGCCTGGTTGTTGGAGATAAAGAACTGTATGTTCACATCAGAGCAACAAGGCTTATTTTATGGCAGGAGTGCAAGTGTGACTTCATGTCTGTATCTCAGGCACGTAGTATTATTGACAGTTTGACCCAGAGACATCACCTCTGGTGGATTTTTTGCCTTGAAAAAAAATATTATTTTTAATCCCAAAGAGTAAAAATGCAAAGATACATATTTATTAGCTGATATGTTGTGAGAAATTAACTCAAAACTGGCATTATTTTTGAGTTATGAAAGCTCAGAAAAATACCCGACACTACAAAACCTCTTTGGCATCCAAGAGTTGAAAAAGATAAGAGTTTTTCCCAACTTAAAAAAGAAAAATATGCTTATCAGCTGAAACTTTTCTACTATAACACATTCCTAAGGCCAGCTTTTAAACCAGTAAAAATAGGGGATGACTGTAAATGGAGGCAGTGGCAGTTTTTTTCAATATAGAAATGCTATGGATGCTGACAGAGTGTGATTGTTTCTGGAGATGGTGAGGGGGTTTTTGTTTGCATTAAGCAGAAATGTAGTAAATTGAAGATACAGAAGAAGTTCTGCTCTTAATTGTCAGAGTAATACTGAAGAAATGGTCTGAATTTATTTGATGTAATACTTTTTTTAATAACCATGTCTATTAAAGACATCTGCTGAAAGTCTGTAACACTGATTAAATAGGGAGAAAAAAATAAGAAAGTTCTTTAGCAATTCTGTCTTCTGTTTAATATTATGGACTATTAAAAGAGGGTTTATGTGTGCAACATTATTAACTGAAATTCTACTCAAATTGAAATCAGGCTTTTCTTCAGTACATGGTAGGGTTTTTAAATTAGTATTTAAAACTATACAAGAAAATTAATACAGTTTTACTTTGTTTAGGATTTTTAAAGGCAATCAAGGCAGGCAGAGAAATATTTTTAAACATCTATGATCTCACTTACAGTGTGATCTGTCTAGCAATGTTAAAGTACAACAAAAAACTATCAACTTCCTATACTAAAGCATGACTGTAATGAGAGAAAGAAAATCCACCTCCAAAGATACTGACTTAAAATTTGTAATAAAACACCCAATATTTTATACTGTCTTTGTCAGGGTTGAAAGATACATGTTTAGTTATGAGAGAGACTGGGGGCAGACGGAGGTGGGAACAGAATCCCAAAGATAATGGTCTGGGAGAAAGCTTCCTTACAAGAATTAAATACCAAATTTAAATTAATCACTTTGTTGCCTGGCTATGGTTGACATTGTTGTAATTTTTTCAAAACTTAGATGATAAAGATTAAAGTAAAGTTGTAAGAAACATTGTATTTTTATTGCTTGAATTTGGAGAGGCCTCATGTTTTCCATACCTGTAACCTTGATGATTCTTTTGGCATCTCTGCCAGTGATAAAAGGAATAACTCACCACTGTCAGGGAATTTGGCTGTTTCATCACTGACATGAGAGGCCAGCATAACTCCATGGTGATTGCTGTCTAAATGACTTATGTAGTTTCTTCATATACTTTTTGATTGAAGAGTGATAACTCAGGCAATGAGTTATTTGGCATCAGCCTCTGAGACAATCTGTTTTCTTTTTATAAATCCTACAGCACCTTTCAGCCACTCATTTTTAAATAAGACTATGGTGAATTAGGTTCTAGTGTGCTGGATGGATTTAGCCAAAGGATGGCTAAATTAGATTTTGCTGTCATTCTTTGTCGGTTTGTCTATTTTTTGTTGTGAAATTATGGTTCTTGAAAGTAGTATTGAGAAAGGGAGAGGTGGGCGAAAAGACTGTCTTTATGTTACAACATAGGAGTATGACAGGGCATTTCACTCCTCGTGGTAGTGGTGCCATCTCTTTCCAAAAGCAGATGCATTATCAAAGAACCCAGAGAGGAAAAAATACATGAACACCAGCCTAACTCTGTAGTGTTGGATGCTGAATGCACATCCAAGAGGAGGGAAAATAATAATTACAAAATTTATACTACTGAAAATTTTTTTACAGCAAATCGCAGCTCAGAATATCTGTATTAGGGATTTAAATATAGGCTACCATTGTGTAAGGTAGAAAGTTGTTGTACACTAAAGTTAGTGTACAACAGGTTGAATTATACTGTGAATCTGACAGGATTTCATGCAAAGTTTTGGATGGAAACAGAAGCAGTTTCCTTGTTAGGTAACAAAGATGGTGGGAATTGCTGGAGTTTTATTTGCAGAGTTCCCCATGTAACACAATGTCTGTGGAGTCCTAAATATCTTCTGAGGAGCTGCAGAAGTGGTGGGTGTTTTAGACATCCGTTTTGCTAATGTCTGCTGAACACGTTTCTACTGTTTTATTGAAGTAAACCAGTTGAGTCGTACAGAAAGTTCCGTTTAAACTTTGAAATGACAGTGCATTTTCGTATAGTTACTTTCAAAGAATTCTAGCTATGCAAAGTTAAGTATTTGTTGAGGAGAAAAAAAAGTATACATAAGGAAAAAGGCTGTTCACAGAGCAGTTGTATGTACAGCCTGAGCCAAAAGACTATCCACTGTCCTTACTGAGGCAGTTCAGTGATTGTCACCTGGGTTCATTTCATGTGGGAGTCTGGGGTTTGGATCTAAGAGTTAGTCACCCAAAGCAAGGGAGAAGAGGATTATAAAGGATGCAGGGTTGCTTTTCTTAATTTCTCTCTAAGTCTTTATTTATTTATTTTTCTTGCTCATGTATTTATAGTTTTAGTTTATTTGTACTTCCTCATTGTTCAGTAAGTACTTCTTCATGGGAAAGAGGGACTCAAGGTCTTCCTCACCATCTAGAAAGAGACTGTTAAGTTGTTTGACTCTGAGCAGCACCCTGGAATTCATGGCAATGGATGAAGCAGGGCTGCTGGCCTTCACAAAACATAGGGCATGTTTGGGACACAAAGCTGCCCACTGTACTAGAGCAGGAAGTACTGAGAGCAACTCCTGTGGACAAGAAGATGCTGTGCATTATGAGGAGTAGAGTTCAGGAGCAGTCCACTGGTGTGCAGCCATCCTCACAGTGCTGCTTCTGTGGCTGCTGCACTGATGCCATGATGACTGCTACATTGTGCTTATAGTAGATCCTGCCTTCTATTCCACTTTTTTATTCTGTCCATGTGAGGGTTGCGTGAAGGTCCAAGCTTTCAGATCTGAATTTTACTCTCTGTGATTCTGACATTCAGATTTATTGATGTTTGATTTTTCAACCTGACAAAACCTCACTTTTATTTTTTAATTCATATTCACTCTTTCTCCACAGCAAAATCTGCCAATCACGGCAAATTACATGAATGATTCTGTGAAGGCTAAACCAAGATTGCTGAACTCATTTTCATGCATGGCTAAACACAGAATTGAACCATGTGCTCCAGGAGTGAAAGGTTAGTGATTTTAGATAATTTTAAAACGATTGGATAGGCATTGATATAGCTTCTGTCAGTCTACCCTAATCCTGTTCTTTGTTGACTCTGCCCTTGCAGAGGCACTGCTTGCTGTCAGTGATTAAGGGGAGATATTGCTCTCAGAGATGCTGTTTCAGCAGACCTAAGAATCAGTAAATTAGCAATGACTATATGGGAATTTTAAATATTGGTAGAGTACCAAACTTCTATCATTACTGTGTCTTCGAGTTGAAATTCCAATCAAGTTACTGTGCCAGGCTATGCGGGAGAGATGACAATCCTCTTTCTGAGTCACAAGACAGAAAAATGGAGAAACTATGTATCCAGTTTTTAGCTTCTCATTGTCACTGCTATAAAATTATATTGAAGAACCATGTGCAAAAAAATAAGTCTGTAGAACTGATGTACATTCTCATGGACTCTTCATTTAATAACAAAATTACATGTAGAACTGAAGAATAAGTCTCTGCCAATTCAGTATCTTTGCTATTTGTGGAATAATACTTTGTACTCAGGTTTCTTGTTGGGTTTTTTTCCTGTCTGCACAAAGGTAGGTGCTTTCATAAAGACAATATTGAACTTGATTAATTTTAATGGATCATGAGACTGCCCTTATGCACATAAAGGTACCCAATCCATACAGCAGCTGAGTGGTGTGACACTGACATAGAAATAGAAGCAGCAGTGTACTATTAAACACCAAAGCAGCCCCACAAAGAAAGCCTGTTTTAGGGGTTTTTTGCAGCTGGCAATATGCCTAGCTACACCTGGGGCAAAATTGCTAAGATGGAGTTAAAGGGAGTAACTTCTGGGTATTCCAGTTTGAGATTATATTCAACACAGAACTTGACTTAGCATCAAAGCATTACTAAATCAAACTGCATCTAGTGTGTGAGAGTACTGGAAGGACTGATAAATATTACACACTGGATAGTGCACAATTAAGCTTTTTCTTCTCTATGGAAGTAAAAGTCTGTGACCCTGCTTTAACTGGTAATCAAGAATGGCTGATAGCAGTCAATTCAGAGAAAAAAGCATGAAGCTTCTGGAGCCATATTAACTGAGGCAGCATGTGTTTCTTTTTCCAGAAAGGAAATGTAGATTCAAAACAACCCCACCAAACCTGCAATGAAAAGGTACTACCTTCCTATATTCTATCATCTGCAGGTCTCAAGAAGACAAATTGCTTGGCTAGTGAAGCAAATAACTCTACTTCCAAATTAAACTGTGATCGTTGTACCAACCTAGAACGTAAAATACTAATCCACAAGTTACTGTGAAAAAAATGTGGAGACCCTCAATCAGTACAGACCAGTATACAAAATTATTGTGCTGATAGGTTATCTCCCTGTGAGTGAGATATGCAAACCCAGATACTTTTTAACTGAGTTCTGGATGAGTAACATAGATTAATATAAGAAATGGGAGTCAGAAAGGTAAAGTGGACTGTATATCTCGCAGGACAAGAATTAGGCAAAAAATGTCTATACACATTGGTTTCAATGCTACACCATGGAAAAGTTAAAAATGCTGTTGCTTATTTCCTATTTTATGGGGTACTTTTAATAGACTGTGTACTTGGTATTCTTGGTCTGTAGTGCTACATTTCTCTAGAATATGTACCACATGAATCATGGGAATATCAATGAGCTCAGAGCCCCAACAACATGGGCTTTGTGTCTGTATTGCCTTATTCAGTCAGAATGCCTTGTTGTGCTATGAAATGCAAAGCAAGCTTAAGAAAAGAACAAGTTACCTCAAAATATCTATTGCATGAAAATCATGCTATGCTGTATTGCTACAGCACAAGTATTTGTTATATGCAGGCAAAAGAGGGACTGGAAATAAGGATGTAAACACCTCACCTGGGCATGTTTACCACATAAAATCAACTGTAATTATGATAGCATTATTTGAAAGCAGTGGCCCCAATAGTTTGCCAAGTTCCTGGTTCCTAGTAAATAAAAGAGATGCCAATATAGGTAACAGAATGAAATGAAGAATCACAGGTAATGTCTTTTGTCACTGCACTGTTCTGTGTCTCATAATATCTCTGCAAAAAGGAATAATTATGCACAGAAGGATTTGAGAGCTACATGCAATAAACACTAATTATTATCAGCACGTATTTCAGGCAGACTCAGAAATGAGATCAGATCCCAGTGAACCCTCACCCATGTCTGGTTATATCTGAGAAGAACCAGAAGTCCCTTCACAGTTGCTTCCCAGCTTACCAGCCACATCTACCTGATACTGTAATTTGCACAATTACATATAATGAATACATATATACACACACACACACATATGTGTATATCTATCCATATGTGCATATATATCTTGCTGAACATTCAGGCTGCTCTTTAAGAATGACATAACACTCTCAGAATCAGTACCTTAGGTGAGCAGTAGAGGCCAAAATACCCCACCCCGGTTGTTTGCATTTCAACATGGGGAACTGTATAAAAATGAGAAAGTTTACAAGGATAAGCAAAGAGTGGCATCCAAGACAATTAAATCCATAAAGGGGATGTGAAGACTACAGGATAGCAAAGAGGAAGCACAAAGCCAAAGCACACAATTTACTGGACAAGCTTGAGAAAGTAAGAAGAAGGGGTAATGGCTAAACAGCTATTAGAAAGATGACAGTGGCATTCCAAAAGATAAAGTCACATCCAAATGAAAAAAAAAGCCACCACAAAACACAAAACCAACACCCAAAATATCATGAACAATGGCAGATACACTGTGAAAGTTATTGTTAGGCAGACCAAAGATGAGTCTGAGACCTCACTAGCTAAGAGTAAAAAATAGTTCAATATGTTTTTTCTAATGTATCAGGAGGGAAAAAACATTGTCAGTGAGTCTGAATATGACAAGGGTATAAAACCAACTCTTGGGGAAGACAAAGTCACTAGAGAGAAGCTGAACCTTTTGCATCTTTGTTCACTGTGGGAGAAATCAGGGCAATTGTCCTTCCATAGCTCTCTGGGGGCATTCAAGGAACTAGGCAGAGAATGTCTATGAAATTGAAGTATCTAGAAGAGGTAATGGTACAAAAG
This sequence comes from Apus apus, assembly GCF_020740795.1. Lineage (NCBI taxonomy): Eukaryota > Metazoa > Chordata > Aves > Apodiformes > Apodidae > Apus > Apus apus. The sequence continues at coordinate 54,586,128 of NC_067285.1, read as the reverse complement.
GCAGAATCTCCAGGATAAGAATGATTCACCCAAGAATTCGCAAAGAACTCAGGGAGGAAACATTACTAATAGCAGCATGTAACCCATCTCTTCAGTATTCCTCAGTACCTGAAAATCAGAAGGTGTCAAATGTGATGACGGTCGTTACGAAAGGTTCCAAGGGTATCTGGCAATCTAAAATTTGACATCTGTTCTAGGTGAATGAATAGATACTGTAATAAGAGAGAGAATTGGTATCTACCTGAATAAATATTATCTTACCAGTGAGAGTGAACAAAGCTCTCAGAGTTCTTTTAAGAGGTCAGTGATATGCAGATGAGGATCGTCTGACTGATATAGTCAACTAGGATTTCCAAAAGACTTGTGACAGAATTTTTTTCAAAGTGTTATAGGAAAATCAAGCAACACAGGAATGTCACTAGCATACAAAGGAAGGCACTGGAATGGATGAGAATATGGTTTCAAAGGTGTAAGCAGAGGGTAGACCATCGTTGTGTGGAAGTATATGGCCAGTTCTTGCAAAGGGGGAGATCATTAGTGAAATTCCACATGGTGTCTATCTTGGGACCTGTACTGTTCAATATTTTCTTAAACGACCTGGAGAAGGGAAGTTACCAGTGATGTGACAAAACTTTGCTGATGCTAGGAGGTTATGCAAGGTAGTAAGGACAAGGGAGACTGCATAGCTTGCAGGAAGATTGACTGAACAATACAAAGATGCAATTCAGTGTAGATAATTGTAAAGTGATACATTTGTAGAAGACCAATCCTATCTTCACATCTTGGATAATTTCTAAGGTGGCCCAAAGGTCTTAATGAACAAGATCTTTGGGTTATGGTAGGCAGTTCCATGAAAATATCACTTGGTAGGAGTTGAAGAAAAAAAGATAATAGGTTAAGAATTAATAAGAAGAAAATTGAACAAATCAGAGGATCATTATCCTTACTGTTCAAGTCCATATAGTACTGTAAAAAACCTGAACACTGGTTACTGTGGGAGACAGAGCTCTGTGCTAGTTGGACCTGTGGTCTGAACCAACCCATAAGTTTGTATGTAACCTTTTCATTGTAGACTAGTCAGAATTAAATACATGAAGTTATTAATAGCTTAAATATATTTATAACTTTCAAGCTCCACAAATAATGGTAGTATTATGAAAAGCTAGGACTGGAGGGAACCTTAAGAAGTCACCTAATCCATCGCCCTGTTCCACAACAAAAATCAATTACATTGGTGTCCTGACTGACAAATTTGTCTAACCTGTTACTAAAAATTCAGTGATGGAGAATCAACAGCCTCTCTAATCTATTTAAAGTCCCACTATTCATATTATGAGAAGGATTTTTTTTTTCCTTTCTAACTGGAATCTAATCAGCTGTTGCTTGCTGTAAACCATTAGTTCACTGTAAGCCTGAGCTACGATGGGAGGTGTCCTACATGTCTGATGAATGCTGTTTACTAACTTTAGTGACTCTGGAAATAGCCTGAACTCGGACTTGGTTTTTAATGTAGCTTGTAGTTACTGGGTTTTGTATTTCGGTTAATGTGACGAAGCATGAACAGGGATTTTTTCTGTATCCTTTTAGGGATTTTTTTATATTATTTTGGTGTCTTCTAAGCATTTTCTGCTTAGAAATGTCTTCAGGTAAACTTCCCCTGAGCAATACTTTCTAAACTCAACATGTTTTCACTTTGCTTCAGCAAAGGCTATTTGAAAAGTATGTCTACAGAAAAAGTGGGACAGAAAGATTTCTTTAAAAATACTACTGGAAAACAGTATGCAATATTTTCTTTCCTATGAGGTGTAATTTCTGGTGTTGCCTGTAATTTACTGAACTATAGGCTTTTGAGATTAAAGCTTGGCTTATGTTAAATGATGCTACTCAGTTCATGTAAACTCTGCTTCTTGCAGATGATCACTAATTGCATTCCTCGTTCTCCAGGTACCTGACTAGCAGATATGCTAAACTCCTACAGAATCAACTGATGTTAATATGGGCTGCTCTTGTAAAACACAGTGTACTTTAAGTTGTTTAAGTCTTTTTTAAAATCGTCATAAATGAGGCATTTTAGCAAAACCTCTTAAGGTGAATTTTTGTTTCAGTTTCCAGTCTCCAACATGAGTTAAGGGCACAGACCTCTCACTTGCAATGAATTGTGAAAATCAGTTTCTCAGGAGCAGCAGCGGTGGCCATTCTGAGGAAATGAATGTCTGTGAACAGGGTTTGGATTAGTAAATGTACATGAGGTGATATGTGGAATAAAAAGGAAAAAATGTATTAAATAGCTGCTCGCTAGTGAGCACTGACAATTCTGTGTACAGAATGAAGCAAACATCCTGTGGAAAACAGTGTGTAAGGGTGTATTTGAAGGCTGTGGATTGCGCAAGAAAGCCAAATAAAGATTGCACAAGCGCTTTGATTTTGGTGGTTTTAAACTCATTGACTTCAAGTCTGCAACTTCAGTAATGTACTTTTAATATAGGTTCTTAAATATATGCTATATGTGTGTTTATCTGCAGATTGTAAACTACAGCCATTTCAATGACACAGGGGTGGTGTCAGCACGCTGGCACAGGGAGGAAAATACTGTATTTCTCTATCTTGAGAACTGAACTTCTACATATCTTACAAAAAATATCACTGTAGAAAATGACCTTTTGTTTCCCTGTAATTTAAGAACTTGTAAAAATCTCCTTGTTTGCATATTAAACTTGATTGGTTATGCCCAGGACTGGAGAACAACCATCAGTCTCCCATATGAAGGAGGATGAATGATAGTTTTCAATAGGCTCAGGCTCTCTTTTGGCTCAGAAAATTCCACGTTATAATGTTCACTGTGAAATTCTTATAAATTGCTGACAGCTAAACAGCAATTGCCTTGGAGAGAAAAAAAGAAAATAAAATTCCCCTAGCTGCTTCCTCATCCCCAAAATTGTAATTTCATTTTATTGTTGAGGGGGTTTTTTGTTTGTTGCCCTGTTAAATCAAGCTAAATGGAAATGGAGCAATCATTACTGAGAAGCAATGGCCTGCTCAGTATAAGAATGGCTACAGACATTCAAGTTCCTTCATGTATATTTCTAGTGTAAGCTGCAAGGAACCCCCAGAAGCATCTCTCTGGGATTTTTCCTAGTGTGCTTCCCTCTCTTTCTCCCTCCACCCCCCTGCTTTTTCCATTACAATCCCGTTACTCACATGAGATCAGTCTGACAGGTCAAAGGCTTAGATGGGGCCTGTGCCCAAGCAACAATTTTCCTTTCCCCCCTTCAAGCTCTATGGGTATTTCCTACAGCTGTTAGCTCCAAAACCAGATTTTCAAAATAACAGCAAGATATACTGTGGTATATGGGGACTAATTATCTTAATTCTGCTTCCTAAACTAAGATGTGTTTCAGTAACATGAATCTGACAGGATGCATAGGTAGCAATGCCAATTCATGGCATTCACTCTTTGTCACCTATGATGGATAGTAAAGAAGGAGTACATGTTTTGCATTCCTTCCCAGTATTTTTCCAGCCCTAGTTCAGCAGAGTAGTTGGGTATGTTCCTGTCCTGCTATAATGCCTTGCTAAGTTGGAGCCTTCAGTGTTTACAACTCAGAAGATTTTGTAAAAAGTCTGACTTTGATTCCCCATCTTCTACCACTTGAAGTGTATGGGCTGGAAAGTGTGTAGTTTTGAGGATGGTTTGGTTTTGTGTTTACACATAGTGATCACTCCACTTCCTGCAATGCTGTAAAGCACTGACTTTTGTAATTTAAACTCACTTTCTGATTCTCTTATGTTGCTTCCCCTTCCTATCTTCACTGTTTTGTTCTTTTGCAACCTAGATGACTTTTTCCTTAACTATTTAGAGCAACTTAATTTACTTCAGACTTGGTTCATCCCTTGAAGAATTCCTACAGCTCTTGATGTTCTGACAGCTGTAGCTTGTGGCCACCCCAGCTGTCATGAGAATTTTTGCCATGCTGTAGTTGGATTTCACAGATCCATCCATGAAGGTTGTGAGGTTTTTTTGTTTGCAGTCAATCCTCAGCTACATGGCTTTGTTTTAACTACTCTCCAAATGACATTATTCTTCTTTTTTGACTACGGACGTATTAGGCAATTTGCACTTAAATAGCTTGTGGTAGTAACTGAAGTACCTCTGATTTGCTCGGTTAGAGAGCACTGTATCCAAGAGAACCTTCAGCAAAAAATCTTCTGACACCCTTTTTGCTGTGTTAGAAAGCTGCTTCTTGCAGACCCCAAAAGTGCCTGTTAGCTGGTTTCCAAAGCTGTATTCAGTGAGCACTCTGGGTGGTTGACTCTAGTTTCGCCTTCCTGCAGATGCCTGTGTCACCATGTCATCCATCGATTTAGACATAAACCATTTAATTATAGTAGGAGCTTTCAGAAAGGTTTCTACCCCGGCAGCCGCTCTGAAGATTAGTCTGTTGCCCAAGATGGTTTGAAACTTGCTGCCACAATGACTGCAGTTTCCAACCTGACTGGCAGCGCCAGGAACCAAAGTGTGGTTTTGCACAGAGATTCATGTTTATCCTCCTGGTGATATTTTTAATGTTGCCCATCTTCTGCATAACCTCTACCTCAGCTGATGAAAAGAAAGTGGTTTCAGTATGTTGTTCAGCAAAGGCATATTTTCTATATTATTTTGTGGAGCTCCTCCCACTAATATGACTAGCTCGAGTATCTGTAAGGCTGTACTTGTTCTGAAACCACTATTGATTAAATGCTGAGATGATTTTTTTTTTTAGAAACTGTCATTGGAACATGCTTAGGCTGCACTTGCTGTCAGCTTAACAGTCATGTTTGTGTCTTCCTCAAAATTCCTCTCCCAGCTGGGCTCTTTCATATCTTAGCATTAAAATAGATTCTTCCTAATTAGACAGATCTCTGTCATGATAATCATCTTGAGAACGTATGCTGTATTTTCATACTGCGTATCTTTTCACAGATCAGGCCTCTACTTTATAATTTTTCAAAATCGTAACTCACTGAATAGATCCTTTACCAAGCAATCATCTCCTGTAACTAGTAATTAGTGTCCTGTCAGCTGATATCGGTAGGCATTAGTGTTCAACTGCTGGCATCAGCAAGTCCAGCACGTCACTTAGAATTCTGATGTATTTGATTCTTTTGAAATTCCAGTTGTGAAGATAGTTTTCTAAAGCTGATATGCATGGGGGAAAAAAAAAAAAAAAAAAGGTATAGAGCAAATGTACACATTTGTGCATGTGAAGTCCATTGCTGTGTAAGAGGTGAGCTGCCTCAGTCCGTGGTCGTAAGTGCAAGTGCACACGGTCATTGCGAGTGAGTCTGTGCTTGTGTCTGAGCACAGAACAGAGCTGTTTGGTGAAGGTTATGAGGAAAATCTGTTTCAATTACAATAACCAGTAGTATAACAATGCTGAAATCTATTTCTTGCATTCCCCAGGCTACAATCTGAGGGTTTTCCCCTCTTTTTATTTATTCAGACTCAGTGGCTTAGCAGAAGTGTTGTCATTCTGAAAAGCTGAATTTAAATAATTCCCTAGATGTTGACCTTAGTTTTTCAGAAGCTGGTAATTGTTTGTCTAAGTATCCTTAAAATAAAACTGATGCAAAAATGAACTGTGAAACCTTATCTCTATGATGTTATTTTACAATTGCCATTGTAAAAAAGCCACTACTTGGCTTTAAAAGAAAACTGTCCTGTCGGATGAAAATTTTCAGTTAGCTCTTACATGGTGCATGACAGCTGTAAAATACCATAGCATGACTGACTTTTTTATTAAATGCTAATTAAGTGCTTTATCTTATAAAAGGTTATACTACAGAAAAATGGAGGTTTCACCACTGTTGCTGTTCAAATGAGTGGGGGAATAGACAGATACATATTTGCTCACCTTTGTTTTAACCTCAGCCAATGAAAAAATATCTTTTGAGCAGTCAACTGTATTTAAAGTGTATTCAGATGTTGTGTTTGGTTTTGTTTTTTGGGGGGGGAGTTGTGTTTTTGTTGGGTTTTTTGTTTGTTTGGCTTTATTTTGTTTTTTGGTTTTTTGTTTTTTTTTTGTTTTCCCCAAAAGTGGTGATGGATCTGTGTGCAAAACTTCTGAGTACTGGTGACTACAAAACTTTGCTGCTCAAATGGGCAGTGCTGGGCTGTGCATCCTGGCAGAACCAAGGTATGTAGCTGAGATATGAAAAAATCCTAGATTTTTTTATTATTAATTCTATAAAAATCCAGCACGCACTTAAAAAGTAAGTTTGCTGCCAAAGTGATAAACTGAAAGTTGGGTTAGTGTGACTCCATATAGATGGAAAAATAGTATTTATCTCAGTCGTAGGAAAAGAACACAGCTACAGCCTATAAAAAAAATTAAGAACAGCACTGCTTTTCCGTGTGTTTCTGACTGAATGGCTATAAGAAACCTTTCTGTCTCTCGGGGGATTGCCGTGCTGTTCGGGCTGCCCACGGCTGCGCGGGGTGCAGGCAGCAGGCGGGGTGCGGGGTGCAGGCAGCAGGCGGGGTGCGGGGTGCAGGCGGGGTGCGGGGTGCAGGCAGCAGGCGGGGTGCGGGGTGCAGGCAGCACGCAGGCCGGCGGGCTGCAGGGGGCACTGCGGGGGAAGCCAAAAACGACTTGAGCAAAGTTAAACCTAATTCAGCGCTGTTTCCCGTTCTGGCCTGCTGGCACTTTCCATTTCAATTAAAAAACAATCAATAAAATAAAATAAAAAACAACCCAACCCACCACCAAACCCGAAAGCCCCTCCTTTTTGCCACTTCTCAGTTCTTATGCTCATTCTCCATATATTCCTATACAGCCAAAAAATGCTGTTGTCTTGTGGAGTCGGATGGAGAGGAACAGTTACAGAAGAGTTTACACCACGTCTCCCGGCTCCAAATTAACACAGATACCGAACTTTGTAAATGACTAGGGATTCGCATTTTCTCCTCACCCTTAGGCTGCTTCTGAGCAGAGCTATAATTTTTCCCTCTTTTGGGATAAAGTAGTAATTGGTGATCACAAAGAACAGTAAGTAACTTCTGTTCTCAAACTGATACTAAAGAAAAGTTGTAAGGGGGGGAGGAGACACACTCCTTAGTCCCAACGCAGAGAAGGTAAGTAATGACTAATTTTGTTGGTCCAGTATTATTTTCTGTCTCAACTTAGTCAGGAATTGTTGCGACAGGAATAAAATTAAAACCAAATGTCATATTGCTGAGCACTTACAGAAGACAAAGACAGCTCTTTACCACTGTCAGTAGCTTAGAAATAGTACCCCATGCTAATCTGCAGTGGCAGAAATGAAGATGGTTTAAATCAGATCTCATGACTAATGTATGAGTTCCCAATTTTCTTTATTTCCAGCTGCATGCTAGAGAAGAAGGGTGTCTCTCTGAGATAACTACCTAATTTATGGTATATTAAAAAAAAAAAAAAAAAAAAAAAAGATAATTGGGAGCGCACAGCTCGTGCTGCTAGTTAGAAAACAACAATCAATTAATATTGCGCGTGCGGCAGCTTTGTCTGCAACACGTTTTAAAGCGGAGTTCCCGGGCCGCGATTCCTGATGCCTTCATCACCCGCGCGCCCTATGGAGGCAGCCACCGCCGTTCGCTTGGAAGGAAAAAAAAAAATAATGTCCCTGCCCAACGTGTCATGTTTCTTCTGTTGTTTAAAATAGAAAGTTCAGCCCCGTGTCTGGGAGGCACAGGGCTCCGCGCTCTGTTTGCATTCATTATGCAACAGTTTACACAGAAGGAAGCGCGGCACACGCCGCCGCCCCGCTGCGGGGTGCAGCCTCCCCCCGCGCCCGCGGGGCCCCCCGACCCGACCCCGGCCTGGGGAGCCGGGGCTCAGGTTAGCGCTGCCCCCGGGCCCTCCGCCCTCGCCCCCTTCCCCCGGGAGCCGAGGCTGGGGCCAGGCGCTGCCCCCGAGCCCTCCCATCCTCGCCCCCCGAGCAGCGGGGTCGGGGCCAGGCGCTGCCCCCCGCCCCGCCGCAGCGCCGGGCACAGCGCAGCAGCAGCAGCCGCCCGGTCTGCCGGGCGGGTGAGGCGGCCCGGGCGCGGCGGGAGGCGGCGGGGGAGCCCCCGGGGCGGCAGGTGTCCGTCCCCGGCCCCGCTCCGCCCCGCTCCGCCGCCGTGCCCAGCGCCGGCGGGCACCCCGCGGCCGGGGGCGAGCGCGGAGGGGACCCCGCGCCATGTCCGCTCCTGGCGGGCGGCGTCCGTGCCGGGTTTTGCACCTTGTCCCCGGGGCTGCCGCACGGCCTGGAGGAGCCGGAGCGGCCGCCGCCGCCGCTGCGGTGTTTGCTGAGCGCTCCTGCCCTGGTATCACTCCGCTGGCATGGAGGAGGAGGCGGTGCAGGAGGAGAGCATTGGATCATTGTGATGGTGGTGGCAGGAGGAGCAGCAGCGAGCAGAGCGGAGCAGAGCGCTAGGCTGTATCAGCTCGGCGTTTTGCAAAGACTTCAGAGCTCTATTTTTTTTTTTTTTTCCTATTATTTTTTTTTTCTCTCCAGCTCGGCCCGGATTGTTCATGTGTTTACTTCCCCCAGCCCGAGGATTTGCTATTTAGGTTCCTGTTGAAATGCAACTGAGCAGCCAAAGTACTTTGCGAACACGGTGCGGCATAAACACCAAAACTTTTTTCTAGAAGGAAAATACAATAAGAAAGCGGCTTTGCCTGTCTTTTGATGCCGGGGAGTGCGAGTGAGTGTGCCCGGCGTGTGCTTGTGCTTGGATGTGCGTGTGCGAACGTGCGTGTGACCGGGTGTGTGTGTCTATGTGTGTGCATGTGGAGGGGCGCGTGTGTTTCTCTTTATACATGGGGAGAGAAGGCTTTTGGCAGAACCTCCGGAAATCTCATGGAATCTATTTTGAAATAATGGATTATAAAAAAGAAAGAGGAGGAAAGGAACTGCTCTGAAATCTCCTGGAGTTTGCTTACCCGAATTGCTGCTGCTTAGTTTGTTGTGCTTCTTTTTTTGTGTGTGTTTGTTGGTCGTGTTGCCGGTGATAACCTTTTAGCACCTTCTCTCTTTATTTCCCTTCCCCCCCGCTCCCTCTCTCTTTTTAATGTTTTGGAGCTTCTCGAGAGGGATTGGCTGGGGGGAAAGAGAAACATTTGCTTGGGATCGCTGTTTCCCTGATACATGGTGGTGCCCCCTCCCCCCCCCACCCCCCCTTCCCCGGATCTCTAAAAAGTATCCCATCAGGACCCCGGAGGAGACTCTGTGTGTGTGAAGGGTAGGATAAAAAAAGTTCTTCCAAAATAGTGTGCACGGGGAAGAGGATGGGGGATTTTGCAGCCCCCGCTGCCGCCGCGAATGGCAGCAGTATCTGCATCAACAATAACCTGAACAGCAGCCTCGGCGGGGCCGGCGGTGCCGGTATCGGGGTTAACAGCACTCCCCACGGTCCTCCTCCTCCTCCTGCCGCGGCTCCCGGTAACAATAACGCCAGCAGCGGCGGCATTCCCAAGCACAGCACGGTGGTGGAGCGGCTGAGGCAGCGCATCGAGGGCTGCCGGCGGCACCATGTCAACTGCGAGAGCAGGTACCAGCAAGCCCAGGCGGAGCAGCTGGAGCTGGAGCGCAGGGACACGGTGAGCCTGTACCAGCGGACCCTGGAGCAGCGGGCCAAGAAAGCGGGCACCGGCGGCAGCAAGCAGCAGCATCAGAGCAAACAGCAGCAAGATGCCGAGCCTGCCGCGGCGGAGCAGAGGAACCACACTCTGATCATGGTAAGGGGGATGCGAGCGGGGCGTGTTTTTGCTGTGCGCTCCGAGTCTCTCTCCGGGACGAGCTGGAGGTCGCCCCCGTTGTTTTCCGGGAGGGGACGGGGCCGGGCTAACTTTGGCGGTGGCCGGGCCGCGAGCGAGCTGGGCGAGCGAGAGGCTTCCTAACTTCTCACGGCAGGGGCGGCGAGGGGGGAGCGGACAAACTTTTTTCCCTCCAGTCTCTTTCGGAAGGGAAGAGCTGCTCCGGGGGGGGGAGAGGGAAGGAGAGGTGCCGGGCGTGCGCATTGGGCTGCCGGGAGCCGGAGGGGCTGGGGGGGCGGGGGGGAGGATGGTGTTTGGTGACGGCAGCTCGGGGCGGGGGGCGGCCGGGGTCTCGGCTGGCCGCCTTTTGAAATCCCGCCGCGGAGGAAGGTGGAGGTTGGCTCTGCAGGCGGGGGAAAAAGTTGGGCAGGTTTCTCGCCTGGGCTGCCCCGGCGTGCCCGGCTCCTCACTCCAGCAGCGGCTCTTGCTGAATCGCTTCCTAAAGTTTCCTTGGGTTTTAAGGAGCTAAGTGAGGAGCGGGAGGGGGGGAAGGGGGCGGGGGCTGAGCCGGTAGAAGCGTAGCGGCAAGTAGGAAGCGGAGTTTCCCACTCCCAGCCTGCACCCATGATGAATAATAAAAGGAGGTGCGGGGGGGGTGGGGGGAGCCGGGCCCTGTCGGAGCCTCATTTATATCGGGTCGTGGCCACCAGCCGTTCTGGTGGGGGACGGCGACGGCGTCTCGGGCGTGTTTGTGTCTGCCGGCGGGGGCAGGCGGGCGGCTCTGCGGCGGGGGAAACGCGCGTGTGTCCTGACGTGCCCCCCCACCCCGGGGCCGCGCCGAGCCGGGGCGGGGGTGCTCGGGGGCGGGCACGGGGCCGCTGGGGCTTCACCGTCTGCCAGGCGCACAATGGGCGGTGGAGAGGAGGAGGGAGGGAGGGAAGAGGGGAGGTGCCATGGCAGCGTGTGGTTTACAAGCCTCGCACGTCCCTCCCTCTCGCCCTCTCCTGCTGCGAGGGGCGGTGCGGGAGGGTCCGGCGGGGAGGCAGCTGTCGCCGGCCACCGCCTTGGGGGGGGGGGAGATCTTGGTGACAAAGCGGCGGGGAGGCGGCAGTCCCGGCGGTAGCTCTTCCCCCCCCCCACCTCACCCCGCTTCCCGCATGTGAGAGGGAGCAATATGTTTATCTTGGGCCGCATGTCCTTCCCTGGCCGGGCCGGGTGTCTGCCGCCTCCACCCCAGCCGCCGTTCCCCCGCCCCCTTCCCCGCTGCCTGCCCCCCGGGCCCGCTTCCTCACCGAGGGCCGGGAGGTGGAGATGGCTTCGCCCGCGGCAAACAAAAGCTCAGCCCCCACCTCCCGGCCGGGAGCTGCGCCGAGCCACCGGGGCTGCGCTCCGCTCCGGCGGGGAGGAGGCGGGGGAGGCGGCTGCCGGGCGGGGAGAGGAGGCAGCGCCGGCAGGAGCCACACAAAGCGCCGGGCATGTGTCTGTGTGTGTGCGTGTGGCTTCGCAAACAGGAAGCAGAGAAACCTCACTGACATCTTGTTGCTTTCCTGATGCTGCTAGCCAAGGCACGACCGTGTCTCTCTTCCTTTCTTGCTCTTTTCCGCGCTGAGGCTTTTAAACATGCACCGAGCGTGTAGCTCCTGCACCGCAGGACTTTGCCTTGGCTCTCGTTTGCTCCTGAGGTACTGATGAAACTCCATGAACAGGGACTATCTTTCGTCACACAAACTGTCCTCAAATCCCTTTTCACATCCCATGTCATTTCCACAGGAAAGGGGCTGGAGGCTCGGGAGAGCTCAGAATTATTTCCCTCCAGGGAAGCGCTGTGTGCACATCCAGCTCCAGAACAGCTCCTGTGCTTTTAGGCCCTTGCTGGTGGTGGGTTGTCCTTTCCCCTTCTTTCCTAACCCCGCGCTGAAGCATTAAACCCGTTGGTTTTCACTTAAGTAGCTCGTTTGTTGACCTTCCCTTGACAGATACACGCAGCCATGCTGTAATGTGAAAGTTGTGGAAACAAAGTCACAAAAGGAGGAAATGCAGTTACAGCTCTCACTATTACTAGTTTGTTTCACTCGAAGAGCTAAGAGTAGCCTATGTATGAAATTCATACAAACTGAACTTTTGCACTACAATCTTAAGGCTATTTGAATAGGCTTGATGTGCACTATACTTTTCATCTTAAACAGATTCTAATACTTTATTGTAAATTTCTCATTTATATAGAGTAATTTAGGTTGGAAAGGACCTTCAAAATCAAGTCAGTTTCAATAAACTTTTTTTTTTTAAAAAAAAGAATGTGTACACAAATATTGCCAAAAGATTTAGAAACATTATCTGCTTTGTTTCACTCATAGAATGTTAATTAGGATTTCTGTCTGATGTCTAAGAACATTAGGGAGCATTCATGGGTACATGGAAGTAATACTTAAAGCCTGAGAAATTGCTCCTTTTAAAGCAATTGAGAAGTATTTTCTTTCAGACATTTATGCTTTTTATAGTAAAAAAAAAAAAAAAACAAATTAAAAAACCCCAAAACCAACCAAAAAAACTCCAGCCAAACGTGATTATTTAGAATTCATGGCAGTTTGGTAAGTTTCACTGTTTGTGTACATTGTGATTTTTACTTAACAAACCAGTTTAACTTTATTTAGTATTTTCTTTTTTCATGAGAAAATGGTAAGCTAAATTTTGGGGGTTTCTCCCTTTCTTTATTCTCAGGTAAACTCCAGCTGAGAGATTTACAGTGGAACAATGATATGAATCTGCTACTGCTTTACTCTTCACACAGAATCATTATCACATTCTTCCCTTAGATCATTAAACTGCACAATTTGGGAACGAAGCAGTTAGGATTAAATGCAACTAATACAATGAGAGTAGCAAGAAATACTGTTTCTAACTCTTTGTTTATCTGGGCAAACCACAAAGATGCTCACTGGGTCGGTGCAGCAGCTGCCCAACAAACCCTCCCAGGAGTTGGTGCTGACACACATGCTGAGGTGCCCTTCAGCAAGCTGGATAAAAAACGTTTGTAGATGACGATTCTAATTTAACGACGTGCACTCTGATATTCTTCATTTGATGGAGTAGCAACTCTCCAGCCTGTACAATGCTCCTTGTCGCCGCCCCCACAATTTACACCCTCACTCCCTGAGTTCATGAAAAGGATTATGCAGTTTCCACTGTTTAGGATTCTGTCTCAACTGACAAGCAGCTCTCAATGGAAGCTTTTTTTCTTTTTTCCAAAAAGGGATGTAGGAGCAGAGGCTTGGCTTCTATTTAATGAATTGCTGATCTCCTCTGAATTTGCGTCTTGGTATAGACTGAGTTATCACTTGCTGAATTTTGACATATCTGGATTTGTAACTATTTCGACCTCTTGTACTTGAGGAGAGCAGTGAGTTTCAAAATGAGTCTGCTTCCATGCAGACATTGATTGAGATGTGCACAAAATTTAAAATTGTTTATAAATGTCTGGGAGGACCTGTTTTTCTTCCCCCCACACCCCTCCCTGTTCAACCTGGCAAAATCTAAGCTGTTTCCCATGCCTTTGAGTTGGCTTATTAGAATGCTGGACCAGCTTGGTTTTCAAAGGAAGTATAGGGAAAATTTGCAGCCCATCCAAAACTCAGCTGCTCATCTTCGGACTCATTCCAGGAAATACCAACACATTATTTTCTGTTTTTTTGGTCCTTTGTGAGCTAATCTGTCTTCTTGTTTCCTTCTTTAAAGGCAAGACATTTTTGGCTCTGCATCTGTGTTGTTGCCTGTGGTTCAGAGATATTGTGTGTGTATGTACACATACACATTATATATAATGTTAATAGATTGTATGTGTTTAGTATGTAATAAGTAGCCCAATATATAATAAATATTGCAAGTCGTATAATTTCTGTTTCTTATCACTGACAATGCTAGTCTTACTGTGCATTTTTGTCCAATGAAACTCTAAATCTGTAATTACCATATTGACCCTCTAATGCACATTTATTTGCCTCTGAAAAAGGGCTGGAGCTCCTTTTTCCTATTTTAAAAGCACTTCAAGACTGTTCATCGTTATGAGTTTGATAGCTACTGTCATACTGACCATTTCTAACCCTAAAACCAGTCTTTAAGAATTTGGGTTTTAAACACTATAAACATGAAATGTTATTTAGATCACAGAAATTAGTGACGGAAGTCAAATGGCCTATTAGATCATCTTTTCTGTTCCCCTGCCAAAGTATACTATGCCAATTCAGAATCACTCCAAAGCTAGAGAAGACACGGCTGGCAAATGCAGTATTTTCCAATACTGCTTTTTACCCATTCTGGGCTAATGCCCATTAACCTCATGGAAGTTAATGATCACATTGCCCTCCTACCTGAGGGAAGGGAGGTGGGCAGGGTGATCCTTTCAGCTTGCTTTGTGTAGGGACAGAACAATGTGTTCAGGATTATACAAATCTGGTTATAGCTCTTCCTTGTTGGCAGATAGTCCACCACAGAAAGGTAGTCCCCCCCTCCCCCCCATCTCTCCTTTATGTTGAAAAAGGTATCCCAAGTGAAAAGTATAGCTTCTTAATTTGTCCTAGCGATTCACAGATAATGTCATTAATGAAACAGAGTGCTGAAGTATGTTGTCAGTCTTGTAAATAGTTTTCTGAAGCTTACCACTGCTGTATTTAATATGTACCTGTGTTGATGTTCATAAACCTGTGGACAATTTTGTGTTCTTTCTCATGTAATATTGCTGTTTAAGTTACTTTGCAGGTGCTCAGGAGTTCATCAGTTACATTATAGGAAACATCTATTTCTCTAGCTTTGCAAAAATGAAAAAAGAAAGATTATTTTTCAGATGTTTCTTTTCATTTTCCACAAGAGGTCAAATACTGCAGCCCTTACTCATGCCTGATGACTAAGTAGCATTAAGCATCTCTTCAGTTAATAAGCTATGTCTGATCTTGCTCACACTGGCGTAAAGTCAGTAGTAAATGCAAAACTGGGAAGATATCAGAATGAAATCCCAAGCCAACAATGCTCCTTCTTTTTCATATGCATCATAGAGTCATCCTGTAACCCTTTTTATTTTGCTTTTCCTGTAAGGGTGGATCTCTCTGTCTTTCTTATTCCACATCTCCAATTTTCCTTCTCCTGTTCATACCAACTCATGCTTGATGCTCCTGTGTGATTACTGTCCTTTAGGACAAGGATTTTTTGTGTTGACCTCCTTTTGCAGCTAGTCAGCACAATAGGTTTCAGCTTAGCAAAATGAAAGAGATGGAGACTCTTCACTTTAAGCACTGCTAGCCTCTAATGACCTTTCTATGCTCTGATAGAAAGTGTGTCCATTTAAAGACAGTGGGTTGGGTTATTACGAGCAGGGCAAGCTGTATGTTGACATGTAGGAGCCAGTCATAGTGCAATCTGAGCTTCAGCTTGACCAAACAGCACATGTTAAAAGTCCTGCAGTGAATTTCTAGGCATTGTCAAATTTAGGAAGAACAGCTTTGTTTGGCACATGTCCAAAACTCATTCTGCTAAAGCAAAGCCAGGAATATTAACAAGGGGTTGTGTTAGGACAATTGGTTGCATTTAGGCAAACCTAAATATACAGTAACTTGACCTAAAGCTTAAGGCTTCACAAGTGGCTTAAGCTGGTGTAAACCTGAGCTGCCACCACTGAGGAAGTCCCATCTTTCATGTTCTTGTCAATGGCTCTGTTTTCTTGCTGCCTCCCTTTGCTGATGGTAGCTCTTGCTTCTGGTCCTCAATTCTCAGCTGGTTCACCAAGCAGGCAGGGAGGACTGACACATTTCTTCCTTTTCTTTGGCGTTAGTTTTCAGCTGGATTAGATCCATGATTTGTTTGACTGTCCACGGGCAGCACTTTCTTACAACACCTCAATCCTGTTATGAAATTTCACCCATATCCCAGGCTAAACAGCTGGGACCTATTAGTTAAAACATGTTCACCTGGTAGCATGCATTTTACCTGAGCCAAGTAAAACCTGGTGTCAGTGCTCCTGCTTCTCTTCCAGCATAGACACCGAAAAGGGAAAGGCTGTGAGTAGCAAAGGATTCAGAGTTCATTTTTACTTAAGCACTTGCATGTATATGACATTTGGTTGCATATTCCTTAAGATTGTATAATTCATGTGGGAGATGTGCTTGGATTAGCAGAGGTTTAAGGACAGGTCTGACAGCCAGGAACTGCTGACTGGAATCCTTCAAGTGTATTGCTTTGTGAACTGAAATGTCATGTACAATCTCTGGCTGAAGTTACGAACCTGTAATAATTTTTCCAGTCTGGAATCTCATAAGCTGTTCAGATAAGCAATGTACTTGTACATTCAGTGGGAATTTGGGGGTCTTAGCAATTGGAAGTATTTTTTTTCCTAGATTGTTTCAAATGGTGACTCACAAAGTCATACAACTTTGATTACTCTTTTGCTTCCCCTTCACAATATTTGTATCTCAAAAGTCATCCTAGACTGTTTCTGTTTGCTTTTGGAGTACCTGAAACCCAGTTTCACAGGGGTTAAGAGAAAATAGCTTTTTAAACTTGCAGTAGTTAATAAGATAGCAGCTGCTGAAATATTGTGCTTACAGGAAGAGGTTGAGCTGCCTTCTTTTGACTTCCCTCTTTCATATTGATTTTGTTTGCCACCACATACAGTTAAAGCTGGCAAGGAGATAAGAGTACTTTAATGTTTAGTTGACCTAAGGGAAGTGTGTCTGCCCATAGGAACTCGACGTTTTCTGTGTGTTTGTGTAACTGCTAAGGCTAATGCTGCAGTGCTGTTGGTAGTGTAGATGATCTGTTGCTGCTTGCTTGCTGTCAGTTCTGCACAACCACAGCCTACAAGGAGGAGAAAAGAGGTTTGAATTTACAACTTTCAGAATAACTAAGCTACTAAACAGAAAAGCCAAGAGCTCAAGGATTTTTTTGTGGTTTTTTGTTTTGTTTTTAATCAAGGCCACTTTCTGTAAAATTTTCATGTAAGGCTTTATATCTCAGCTCTCAATGATTGAAGCCTGGTGGAGTTGCATTTTAACTGATTGAAGCTGGGGCTGTTAGGCTGTGCTTTTCCCCCTCTTCCTTTCCACTCAGTCTCCTCCCTACATTGCTATAACTGTGTGCCATGCAGGAGCATTTCAGGTTTAATAAAACAGTTCAACTTGATTTTCCTCTGGTGTTTAGATGCAGAGAACAGCTGTTAAGTGCTGCAGTGGAGGTGTAGTTGTTCTGCATCATCTTTATGCTGCTTGTGAAAATCTCAGGCCTGTTCAGAAAGTCCTTGGATATTGTGTACCTAGGTAAAGAGCAGGGAATTGGTCCTTAACCTTGCTCTGACCCTGGGCGTTATCACAACAAGAAGACAATATGCCTATGTATGTATGTTTATACACCCCAGTACACATACTCCTGGTTTTTAAACTGCACTTGAAAGGCAAGGTGAAAGGATTTATGATCAGTGATCAGTTTTGATGGTGAAGGGGGAGGTACTAGTCCAGTAAGTTGAAGAACCACTGATATGCACCCATTTTCTATATTTGCAGCCTCTTTCTCTTCCCTTTAGCTTCTATCTAATGCACTGTCATGTTTTGGCACTTCTTCATTGTGTTGAATCTAAAGGAGGAAGGGAGGTGGTTATGGCAGATGAGATGCTGGAAGAGTTCTGGAGAGCGTTACAGTTTTTTTAATCGTTTCAGAGATTTCCTTACATTAAGGAGGAGAGACCAGCACTTAGCCAGCAAAGAAATTGTAGCACTTTATTACCACTTCTGTTTATGCAGAATATTGTGGTTACAGACTCTCTTGTATTTCAGAAAATGACTTTAAAATGTGACTGCCTTAGTTGGCAGTAGTTGTCTTTAGACTGCTAAAAGGATTGTTACATTTCAGCTGTGATTTTTACTGCTGTTCATTTTTGCCTCTGAAGCTTGTGGCTGTTGTTCTGATTTCTTGGATTGCATTCCAGCGCATAACTGCGGCAGCATAGGGAAAACTGCTACTGACATTAAATAACTGATTTTTAATGATGTTTTTGGCAAGCAGTATCTCTATTCATTGTACATATTTTTAGTTGTCATTGCAGCAGGTAATGTAGCTTTGAAGACTTCAGCAGACTTGTACAGAAGGCTGTAGACTTCTGTAACTGAATGGTGGCCACACTGTTTGAGCTCCAAATTGGCTGAAGTGTTCTGGCATGTCATTCATGGCTGGATGTGAAGTAATGGTTCAAATTAATCTGTAGGTCCTTCTATTACAGCACATTTCTGGGCTAAGCTTGCAGTCTTTGCATTCCAGTAAAAGTGGAGATACCATGCTGAGGTTGCAGTGCTATCTTTTTTTTTTTCCTTCCTCATTTGATGGTAAATACCTTGTGCTAACTCGTTTGTAGGCTGAAAGATTATTTAAAGGCTGGATTGCTGCAGTTTTGAAAATTCACGTGAGAGAATTTGAGTTTGCATTTTTTCACCCCAGGGGAGTTGACTGGGGCTTATATTTTATAACACATTTTAATATGTATTCTACATCATCCTAAACAACAACAAAAGAATCCATTTATTTTCTTTCCTCCATTTCATTTAAAATAAAATAAAACAAAAATCTTTGTGTTTACAGTATAGTTTATTGCCCTTCTTGGTAATGTTTTTGTTGTGGAAATTGCCAGCAGTGGGTAGGGATAATGGAGGTTTGTGTGTGTAGAATAGCAAAACAAAAATTGATTTTGACTAGTGGCATTAAAAGCTTCACCTCTCCCTCACCTATTACTGTGCTAATGTGTATGGTAGTCTAGTTACAGCCAGAGAGGGGTTCTGGGAAGTTGGCATAGACCATCTTTCTTTATAGTTGCTATGGATATTTGAATACAAGAAACACATTATTTTATGTTTTTCTTTTTGTGTCAAAATATCAAGTATCTTGACAAAGTGATTTGTCAGGAATGGCAAACTTCTCTTTTACTCTCTTTTTACTGTAAAATGTCCTGCTACTTAAAGCCCCTGCTAAGAACACAATTTGTTTACATGTCTTTTAAGTAGTTTATCCCAAAGAAATATCTGTGTTCTCATGGCACACTGCATGTGGTACAAGAACTGCATTATGCAGGTACTGAAAACATCTCAATCTCTGGAAAACCTAGCTAGGTAATCTCTTTATGGTCTCTTCACCTGTTACTGCCTTAGGGTTAGAGGAGGCAGCTGAAGCAAGTTAGCAGTTTGGTGCCATTAAAGGGGAAGGTCTTGTTCTCTCTGTGCTGCAATCCTGTGCCACTGCTGGCCTGGTGAGCCTGACTGTGGAGCTGAGCTACGAGGAGGATTACCTGTCTAAGAGAAAAATGGTGTTTATTTTTTGATGGAAGGTGAAACTGTGCAGCGTGGTACTGGGAAAGGGAAGGCAGAAGGTACCGTGTCAGCAAAGCTGTGAAGTAAGCTCTACGTGTCCCCTGTGACTATGTCCTTGTCCCCAGCTAGTTCCCAGGTCAGCCTCCAGTTGACAGCCTGGTATCTGTGGTATGTTGATGTGGCAGTGAAATACTTCATGAAAAAATGGAACATTATTGGAAGCATCATTGGGAATACTGGTGTGGTTACTTACTTGTAAGGATGAGGTGATCCAAAGTGTAAAGAAGGCTGAGACACTCCAGTCTGCTCCAAAGAAGACATCATGCTGGCCACAGTCTGGGCTTGTATAAGATTGGTGACCCCAGCCCCTCCTGTGAGGGGAAAAAAAGTGCTTGTGTTCAAATGTCTTTTGTTTTCTAATTTCCTTCTGAAAACTGCGAAGCTTTGTCTGATAAAACAAGGAAAAATACAAATTTTCTTGATCTTTGCAGTATGGTAATTGCATTTTTATCAGGCTACTCATCTGTGTTTATGTTCATTTTAATTCCATGTAGAATACTAAAATAGGTAAAATAATTATGAAAAGCCCCTGTAAAAGATATCTCTGTTCACGGAATGTGATACCTTGACCTGTGTGTCTGAGTTGAGATAGTATTCAAGTGAGCTTCTGTGTTCAAGGTAAAGATGGTTGCATGTAGTTTTATTTTTCTTCTATCTGTATCCAATTCTGGGCAATATTGTAATAATTTTTATTCAAGTAGTCCATGAAAAAAATCACAGATGGAGCAACTTCTACTAATTCTCATGTTACAAAGCAAGGTTGGTAAAAACTATGTATATTATAATTCTCTGAGTGGGTTTTCAATGAAATTGTTCTTTGAATGCTGATTAGTGTTGGTGATTTAATTTTAAATTAAGTTAGTGATGAGATGTTCAGTGCATGTGTGTGTGGGTATTTGTTTGGGGTTTGTTTGTTTTTCCTCCTTTCTCAGGTGGTTTATTTTAGAACGAGTTCACTTGTTAGAATCTAACCTGTTGGTGCAACAGACAAACAACAGTATTAGCAATATTGGTATTTCTAACACAGTGTGTTCCATATGTCAAGTTTCAGTAGTGGTTACTCGAGAAGACATTGTTTCTGGTTTCAAAATTACTTCCCAAATCTGTGACTTATCTGCTGTGGATAGTGAGCACATGGTGAACGTATGTCATGAAGTCATAAAGAGTTTATAAGAACAGATTTGGATGTGTTAGCTTCGCCATAAAGGTATTAGCAAGAGCAAACGTTCTGGCCATCTTGAATAACAGTAGAATATGTAACAAATTTTAAAGTAATTAATCTCATTTTATCCCTTCCACTTTTAGAACGTGCCTTTTTTCTTTCTATTTATTTATTTATTTTAAGGTAAAGAAAGCATTTCAAAGCTCTTCATCTACAAGCTTAGATGTTTGTAAATGTAGGAATATAACTGAGGCCAATAAGTGAAAAACAATGATTAAGTCATATATACAGGGCTCTGTAGAGGAATGTAGCATAAACTCATATAAAATATTTGGTGTTATTCAGATGTGCTTTTTTTTTTTTCCAAATATACAGTTCTTACATGTTCTCAGAGTCAATATTTAAGCTGAGTATCAAATGTCTTTCCTGTTATGAAGGGAGGAAACTAAAAGCCTACAGTTGTATAAACTTCTATCACTGTGATATCAAATATAATAATTTTTTTACTAGACAAGATCCATTTACTACTGATTTTATAACACAGATGGAATTTTTATAATAGTTCACTTTGGGTAAGATTGCTTTCTTGTTTTTACCCTTGGTTTAGTTGGTTGGGGGGTGTTGGTTTTTTTTATATTTTTTTCTTTGGTTGTTTTTCCTGTTTCTGCTTTAAAAGGTAGAATGTCAAGTATAGTTGTCTCCACCGTTCTCCTAGTGGAGATGGACTAGTAGCCTGAGTGCAGATGAGAAAATTAAATGTATATTTTATTGTAGTTAATCACAGAGTTTTGTATCAAACCAGCTGGATACTGCCCTCAGAGGCTCTGGGTTGCAGCAGTTGCACTAACATGTAGATCATGATAAGGGTCCCATCCTAAGGCCAGGTACTTCTGAAAAAAAAAAAAAAATCCTGTTTTCAATTGCTTATATTTTCAAAGCTATGTTTTCTTAGTTAGAAACTTGGGGAAAGATTTGCCTAAAGTGGTTTACTTGTTTAACTTGAGAGTCAGATTAAGGGAAAATACACTGTTTTCCCTGCTCTTTTAGGAAGTTCTTGTAACCATTAGAATTAGAAACATTAGATGTAGTACGTCTGAATTATGCCTTGTGGTCTTCCATTTGTAGTTCCAGTGGGAATAGAGAGAAGAGGGTGGTTAGCTACTTTATTATCTGTGGGAACTTGGTAGGTCTTTTTTCCCCCCGGGGACAGTGGGGGGAGGCTGGGGATGGGGGAAGGTCTCCCATTCATCCAAAGAGTGGTAGCGAAGAAAGTCTGCCTTCTCTGTGCTGCCTGTCAGCTCCTTCCAGTCTGGAGGGAGAAACAAGAAGGCATTGCATCAGAAATGCAAGGAGAAGGACAGGGAGAAAGTGTAGGTCAGGAGATGGACAGAACCCAGACTGGAGTGGGTAGTAGTGGAACAAAGTAGACATCAGCTGTAGTAGAAGGGACAGAAATACATAAGAGGGCTTTGGACTTGTTGAATCAGGCTCTAGAGTTGAGCTTTGCTCCCACCCATGTAGTTGGGCTTTACCAACTGCTGGCCATAGATGGTCAACAAGAGCCCAGGTACTTGTAATGAACTCAGCTTTTGCTAGCTTGAGTAACTAGAGCTTGATGCTGGGGATTTTCATAGGGCTGTGCTTGTGGGTGGCTGCAAATCAGCTGGAGTTGGGTTTTCTTGCTTTTCCAGATCCTATGTCCATCAAAGCATGACAGTGTGTTATGCTATCTGATTTTCTGCACTGCTGTTGAATTAGGTGGTGACATTTTAATTTTTTATTGTTCAGATTTGAGGAATTCTAAACTCTTTCCAGTGGCACAGATAACTAATTTGTATTACAGTCATTCAGCAAATATAAGCCTGCAGGCAGCAGACTTGTTTTTTTGTAGGTACCTTTTGTATATTCCTTGGAAGTCGCTGGCAGACTGCAGCAGTTCACATGAAAGCCATTGTCCAAGTGACCTCTTACATGTTAGTAATAGACAGATATTTGTGTTTTAAGTACTTTATGTCCAAATCCAGTACACTTTTCTGAAGCTGATTAAGCAACTGGTGTGGATTTTTCTCCTGATGGATTAGCTTAGTTTTGCCAAAACTAGCTACATTTAGATACTTCCTTCCCCTCTTTGTAAATATTCCCTGCTAATATAAACCAGTTTAGAAACTTGATTGCTAAGGCCGGTAGAAGGCAATGCATGTTTCTCAAACCAGTGGAACGAGAAAAGTAATTTAGGCACAGTGGTTTAGTGGCTGGCTGTATTCCTGTTTTTTGATGGATATAGGGAGAAATGCTGAGGAGTGCACTACAGGCCTTGTGTTACTGAACAGCCATGAGAGATTAACTTTCTCTTTGGTGGGAGTGTCTCATATTTTTGGAAGGGAGGGAATGAACTTCTGTTCCTGAGGTCAAACTACACCACCAAGCAGCCAGTTTTTTCAGCAAGATTTACAGACTTGATAATGCAATAAGCCATAGCTTTAATCCTGACCTTTTCCTGGTTGAGCATTCTTTGCTGTGCCATAGTGTGTGGAGTGGGTGGTTAGCACTTCAGATTGTTGGGGTGGTTAATTGATTTGCATGCTGTTAAACAGGTGAGCTTGAAAATTAATGCTGTGTTTCATCAGACCTACTTGGACCTGCACAGCTTGGGCCATTTTGGTCTTGGGCAAAAGAACTGAGGTGCTCCATAAGTCTTAAAAACTCTGTGGGCTGCTGTGTAATAGGATTTGTATGATCCAAAAGTATGCCTTTTGCAGACTCTAGGTTGTTTGGGTAGTTGACAGAACCAAGTTTTATGTGCACTATTCCATGTTTCAGTCATAATACGGAGATGGCAACATTCCTCAATTAGTAAATATAAGTAATATTGGTATTTCAGTAAGGAGCTTATGTCACAGAGTTGTCCTCTTTCATCTGAGGGGGATGGCAGAAGGACATATATAGCTGACTCTGTACTTTCAGCACAATGTTTTACCAAGAAGTATTTATACTCAGTCTAGGTAATCTGACCTGCCTTCATCACAAAAAGTTTGAGTTTGGCCTTGGGGTAAGAGCAAAGAGTGATATGGACACTTCAGTGTTGCAAGAGCATGGGAAAATTCAAGGTTCACATCTAGGATGTAGGATGCACTAGACCATGAGAGAGGCACTTTTTTTAACTCATAGAACTGTAGAACTGCATGGAAGGTCTCATGTATTTTGGTAATATTAAGTAATAGTGTGCTTATTTCCCTGTCTTCTTATCGACAGCTGTGGTTTTATGTATTGCTGCTGTTCCTTTTGTTGTTCTGTAAATATCAATATAAATCAATCTCTTATTCTTTGTTATGTTGTAAAGAGATTGTTTGTATAACAAGATATTAAAGGGGTCATTTAACTTCATTTAGCTCATCTTGGAGACACAGAACATGTAAGAAAAGAAACAAAGAAGAAGATACTTGTGCAGACAGAAGTGGAAGCCTTGTGCTGATATTTAGAACAAATTTGGGGGTGTATTTTGCAAAGTTACTACTGGCAGCCAGAACCCAATACTTGCATAAAGAACTATGCTAATTCTTGCAATAAATGAGTTTTGGCAAAATACACCATAAAAAAAAAAAGTTCATTGCTTATATTTGAGCAATTTCTGGAGACAATTTTAGTAGTAACTTTTTTTTTCCTGTCAGATGTCAGCACATTCTAGCCCATAGTTTCTATGTACAGTTGTTATTCCTAAACTCTAGAATGCAGAAATCTAGAGCTGTCATTTCTCACATACAGTCTGCACACTTGTGGGGTCATGCGATACTCTGTGAATGGCAGATAAGAAAAGCAATTTGTGTATGAGAAATTTCTGAAAGTTATCTGCATCTCTGCCAGGAAACCCCAATCCCTCCCTGAGAGCTAAGGATCCACTATTTGTAAGCTATTAAAAACTAAGACATTAAAAGCCACATACCAAATGCAAGGTATTATTGCAAGTGTAGCAGAGATTAGAATCCAATGATTGCTGAGGTGTGTGGGCTGGGCTCTGGCTGAAAGAAAGAGGATAAAGGGTTTATGAGTGCACACCAGACCACTGCTTTTGCTTCCAGTGGGAGGGGCCTGTGTCTGGCTTTCTAGGGGAAGAGACCCAAATCTTCAGAATCCTCAGTGTTTGTGTATGAATGTTATTTACCTGGGTGGTAAAACTGACATAAAAAGCACATAAATTCTATATTTCTAATACCTCACAGTAAGCCTGTGCATACATTTCATATATATGTTTATGTGCAGTCACTCTGATTTGTTTCGTTCACCTTAGATGATGTCCACTGATAGCTCAGTTTTTATTAGGAAAGCACATTTTCACAAGTGCTCTATAACAATAAATATGTCACTTGCTCTAAGGCTATCATTCTTTGGAGCAGAGGGTGTTGCTTTAGTGTTTTAAGTATTGGGAAGAGATGCGCAGCTGGTCTTTGCAGTTCAGTAGCCTCACACTGACATTGCTCATAGGACAGCGTAATTCATATGGAGAGAACCTTGCAGTGACTAATGGATTTATTTATGGTAAATGTGTGTTTTGACAACTGGGACCATACTTTTAATTTCCGTTTGTAAGGTGGAAGTTTGAAGAATTGGAGGGCTCTGACACTTAAAGAAAATTATGTGATTGGAAAAAGTCTTCATTTCCTCCCAAACCATTTTTTTGCAAAGACCTTTCATTTTGACACTGCTAAATTAGTTTAATTCCTCCAAAGGAAGGGGGGGGGGGGGAACCCCACAACACAACTCTTTCTGCAACAGGATTTTTACTGGCTGCTTCAATTCAGTATCCCCTATTACTGGCATGTGGATTTATCTCAGTAATGGCTCAGTCACATACGGGAGATAAAGGTTCAGAACTAAGCTATACTTAAAAATTTGTTTAGTGTTGGCTTTATTCTTTCTGGCTGAAACTTCTGTGAGGTGGCCCATTGCTTTTGTGAAAACTGGCTTGTAATCTAGTCATCCCAGTGAGCAGAATGTGTGGGAAGGGAGAAGTGGCAATCTCTTTCCCAGTGGTGGTATGTGAAGCTATTTTCATTTGGTGTGATGTTAGGAGAAATATATTCTGACCCACACGGTAATGAAGGCTATAGGTTTTCCTCAGGACAACAATAACAACAACAAATATAGAAGCCTTGAATTTCTGTAGCAGATAGCCACTGGCTTGGAAAGGCTAATTCTGCATGGTCTGTCATGGCATGGAGACCCTGATGGGCAAAAATACCAGGCTTTTTCATCTGACTGCCTTTTTGCAAGGTGCTGCCAGCTCTGGTTTTTTGAGCAGTAGCACCTGTCTGGTTTAGTCTAGCAAATGAGCAAGGACTGGGAAAAGGACATTCATCTGCCCTGTGACACTACCAGCAGCACAAGATAAGGAATGAGAAGGCTGTGCTGTTGGTTGCTTGTTCCTTGTTGCCTTGTCAGATCCATTTGAGCACTCCAGTTTGCTGGTCAAGCTGGAGAAGGAAGTCCAGAATCACTCTGGATCAGCTTTAGGTTGATCCATTCAGTTGTGTGATCTCAGGGTTCTGTTTTTTTGTGGAGGACAAGAAAGAGCATTAAAAAGCTCTTTTCTTCCATGTTTAATGTTAAAAGTATTTGCTAGTTCAATACATTCCTGTGAGCAAATACATTAGGTACTTTAAAGAATTAACCAAAACAATTACAAATGCTGAAATCAAGTCTGTTCTTAAAATACAAGGTAAGGGAAGTAAATAAGTTATTTAAACCTCTCACAAAGTGTAAGATGTTGCAGTTGTCTAATATCTGGAGCCCGTTCCCACAATGAAAAAAAAAATAAAATAAAAATCCTTGGGATTACTACTGTGCGCAGGGGCAAACCTTGGCGATAAGCCCTGAGCTCACACGCCATCCTGGACATAAAAATAGCCAGCTGGCCAGGCTCTGGCAGGGCTGTGGAGGCAGGAAATGTGCCAGCCTCTCTCTTGTTTGCTGCTTGGTGTTGCTGGTCAGCAGCCCATAAGAAAGAGAGGGGTTTATGTAAAAGGATGTAATTTTAATTCGAAAGAAGGTTCTTGTTCTTTTAGCTTGGATATTTATTTAATCTTTACCCACTGCTGGAAATGGAGTCAGACAAGAGACAGTAAAAATTCCTCTGACAGCTGAAGGAAGGCGAGAGGAGCTGAGGTTGCCTTGGCTCCGTCCCAGCTAGCGGGGAGCCCCAGGAAGCTGCAGGCGTGGGTGCAGTCCTGTCAGAGCCTGTTCTGATGGCCACTGGGCAGATCTGTTTGGCATTAGCCTGGACTTCTGCCTGTCGTGCCTGGTGGCTGCTATGCAGTTGTGTGAGGGGGTTCCAGCTGCTGTCCTGTCCCATGCCAGAGCCGTGCTCCCAGCCACCCTGCCAGAACCTGCCAGCACACAGCCCTGGAACAGCTTCTGATTTCACCTTCCCACTAAGAGTGTGATGATTTTAATTCAAATTGCCTTGCTGTTGTGTTTTATAGAGCCCAAGATGGTTGGTAATGCATAACTTTTTTAACTGGGGGTTAATGTTTGAAATGACTCCTTTTAAAAAAATATTATTTGATAAAATAATACATGGTGTTGGTGACTGTACAACTGAGATCTGCTCCAGGTGTTAAAATGTAATTTATTAAATCAAGGTAATAGCCAAATACTAGTATTTCCCTCTGGGGATAAAACTCAACTGTTCAGTGAACTGTTTTTTTTGTGGTAGGGGAGCAAATGCTTTTAAAAGATAGTGTACAAAATGGATGTCCTTTCCATATTCCACCTGGCAAATTCTGATTTTATTTTTTCATTTAATAATTTTCTGCAGTGATTTCTTTCCGTGCACCTTGTGAAGTCTCTCTCGCTCTCTTTATGCAGTGGGAGAAAGATTTGACAGCAGCTTTAAAATAAACATAATAGAGTATTTCTGAATTTGTTTTTCCTGTTTTGTCATGGACTGCTCTGTGAGAGAGGCTTGCAGATTCCTTGTGTGCTTTAGCCTTGGATCACTTCTACATGTATGTGTTACTGACCACCCTGCACCATGCCCTGTTCTCTCAGCTTTTCTCCCAGAAAGTAGACAGAGGCAGTCAGTGAGGAATTAATTAAGACAAAAGAAGCAGAAGGTGGATTATGCTAATAATAGTAGTGATTGCTATGTGTCTTTTCTGAAGAACTGCTGCCATACTTAGTAAAATAGATTAGACCAGGTAAAGAAAAAAATTCAGCTGCCTTTTTTTCTGCAGACAGGATTGATCCTGTTCCTTGCCAGCTGAAGAAGGATACAAGGAGACTAAAATTAAGCCCTATCTGTTGATCATCACAGACTTGTCTCAAGGGTTTCTTCACATTTCCAGTAGTGTAGTCCCTGTCATAGTGAAGAAACACTAATAGCAGCTTCACTACCCCTTGCATGCACTTTCTGTCTGGATTTTCATATAACTCCCCTGCTTAGAAGGAATTAGAATAGTAAGACAAGGAATTTTGAAACAAGATCTTGAGCTTTAAAATATCTTATCCTAATGCTACTTTTCCTCGGGGCCATGAGGCACTCTTCCTCCCCTGGTTTTTGAGGTTGTGCTGTTATCCTTCTGGTTACTTGCAGTCTACGTTCCAAAGAGATACTTCAAAACTGACCAGAATAAACTGATGAATGAGGGGGGTTTGTTTGACATATCAGCTGCAATAATTTTGTTGAGTCATTTGTCTCAGAGCTTTATTTCCATTTCTCTGCTCGGGCCCTTGTTTGCTGTGTGAGTTTTTAATGATTTTTTTTTTTTAATAGAGATACCCCCCCCCCCACACACTTGTGAGCTCACTACTTGTGAGCTCAAGTAGTAAACTTAAAATGATTTATTTAAACAAAAATTAGATGTGAAAATAGGTTTATGCCCAAACTTCCAGCCACTGTTATAAATAATCCAATAATTAAAAAAAGCAGCTGAGCCTGGTATTTAGACTGAAGTTTTAAAGGAAATGGCACCAGCAAAGGTTGACATTTAGGAAATAATCTGGAATAAGGGGGTCCTAAAATTCTAACCAAGACAATAGGAGCCTTCTGTGCTGATGCTGATGCAGTATCTTCATTAGTTTACTCATTTGAGTTAGTTCATTTAAGGCTGAAGGATGATTATTGAGAGAGCAGGATGAGATTTCTGATTTCCGTAGGGCAAAAGACAAAGTATCTACTGATTTTTAAGTCTTTTTAAATACGAAGAAACCAGAGTTCAATTAAACTGTTATTCTTACATAGCAGGTACAGGGCGGGTTATTTTTTTTTTTAATTAATATTTTAAAACAGGGGTTTGCTGTGCTTTCTTAGAATGTCACTTTGCATCTGAACATGACTTTGTAGCAACCACAAAGTTAAAAAGGGAAAAAAATGCCTTGCAAGAAAAATGGAAAATAGCCTTTGTATAACAGTGTAGTCCTTCCACATATCAAGAAAAAGTATCAGATTTAATGCAGAGGACATATGGAGTTGCCAAGTGATGTGTTTTAATAGTTACCAACTGGTAAGTATTGACCCTTCCCTTGCAAAACAATTACAAAACCAAAAATGCCCCCAAACTGATTTATTCAGGTCAGGGTTTCCTGCCTGATAATTTAATTCCTGATTAAAATCAGCCATTTAAATCACTTTGATTTATATCAGCCATTCTGAGCTATGAACGACCTAAGTGAGAATAGGCTGGGGCTTTAGACCCTCTGCCATTTAGCACTACACATATTCCATCCTCATATTTTAAGTAATTTACACAGTTTCCTGATACCTATCTGCACTTTCTTTGCTGTGCTCATCAGTTCAAACATTTTTCTTTCTGTTTTGTTTTGTTGTTTTTTTTTAATACAAATCTTGTATCAGAGTCAGGTGAGAGCTTGACGAGATTTTTGTTTCTTAATGAAGGCCATCAAGCTCTGGCCTTGCCTTTACCTTGAAATCTTATGAGAAAACTGTTCTTTTTCCACTGAAGCCTCCAGATGAGATGGGCTTTGTCCATGCTCAGCTGCCAGGTGGTGAAGGTGTGCATTGTGGTCTTCAGAGCAAACAGATCTGACCAATGCACTGTTCTGCTAAGAAGGGTAAATTGACTACTTGTGTTTACCTAAGTTAATGGTGGTTTATGTGAGATAACATAACGGCAAGTTTTCTTACTTGCCAACTGCAATTTTAGAATAATTTGTTGTTTTAAATGTCAAAAACAATGAAGAAAGACAAAACATTTAAGTAAAACACAGATGTTTTTGTAGGAATTGAATTGTAAACTGATGGTCTACTGTTTTTGTAGTTGGTAGAAATGCAAAGCTGCCTTGGTGGGGGATTCTGAAAAGCACTTCCCCCCCCCAGCTGAATAACTAGTGTACAGACATTATGACAAAATAACTATTTGTGTTTAAATTCAAGATGAATGCTCCAGATTTCATTCCACAATGTTTGGTTTAGAGTTAATTAGCAGATGGGTTTGAGGGTTGTGAGATACTGATATCATCTCCAGAGTTAGTTTCAGTGCCTAGACTGTTAAATGGATAGTTTTCATGTTCTTAAAGGGGAGAAAAAAACAAATGTAATGAAGAAAGTTTTAAAATACTACTAAAGGTGAGTTTAAGTTTCCAAGTCATATTGTTCAGCTGCTGTTCAGTATCTGTTTGCCTGTCTTGTTAGAATGCATCTTTTTATCTAGTCATCTCATCATCATTGTTTAGTTGTATAGATGACAATAAAATCAGTACAGATCAAGACATGTTTCCATCACCAGTGAGTTTTAAGTCTGTGTTGAATTTGTTGAGACCTGGTTCTGATAGCTCTTTATCCTGAGAAAGATATGGGTGGGAAGTATGGGGGTGCTTGATAGTAAACTTTCTTGAGGAAATTGGGTGTATGTTGGGATTAAAATTAATTGTTTGGCAGGTGTTTTACTCTTCTGATCTTGCTGTGGTAGAAAACAAAGGGGAATTTACAAGGTTTTAACCTTTCCCATTAATTCCTGGAACAAGGAGTCTGACTGGGAAGCACCTTGCCCACCTGGTATGCAATGTTGTCTGAGTGAATGGGGAGCATGGTTCACCCTGGTTTTGGTTAGTAAGTTTGCTTCATTGCAGTGTGTGGAGATGCACAGAAACAAAGACAAGAAACAAAATCTGAGGTTGTGTTTGTTAGAAGTGACTGAAACGAACAGTTAAAATTGATGTAAGAACATATAGCATGACATGCAGTTTTTCCAAAAATGCTCACGCAAGTCTGTTTACCAAACGAAAATATAATTGATACTGTTGCAAATTCAGCAGTCCATAGACATCTAGCAACTGCAGTAAATGCTACTTTCTGTAGAAAAAGACAACCTTTGTATCTTGGGAATATTTGAAGTGTAGTTTGCCAATTGTAGCCTGGTGGACCCTATGAGAAAGAGATTGCTCGGATACCACGATCATTTTTAATTTGTAGATATGTATGTGAGAGAGAATGCTTTTGTCTTTAGCTCTTTGGAGTCAGATATCGAGTGCAGAGTAATAAATCTGCATAGAATCCCCCCTGATTCTGTGATTAGGAAAACATTAGCAAATCTCAGCTGTGACCAACCTTTCCTTTCTAACCATGGAAAAAGATCAAATTCTGATAGACTAAATATAGACTTTCTAAAATGGCACTGTGGGAAAAATGGGAAAATGATGACATGCAACAGATTAACGTAGAAATGTTTATGTGAGTTGATCTCCTTTTCCTAGTTACATTTGTGTTAGAATGGAGACAGATGCATCTCAGCCACTTTTTTTGCAGACCCACGTGGCACAACTCTTCTGTATATAACGAAGTCTCAAAAAAATGAGTAATCATTAGTTATTTTGTAGCAATAAAAATGGATACATGACAGAGTAACAATAGTAGAAATGGTCTGCCATGTATCACAGTTATAAAAACCTGTAACATCTATTTCTGCATTTAATGGTATCTGGA
This sequence comes from Apus apus, assembly GCF_020740795.1. Taxonomy (NCBI): domain Eukaryota; kingdom Metazoa; phylum Chordata; class Aves; order Apodiformes; family Apodidae; genus Apus; species Apus apus. The sequence continues at coordinate 54,554,886 of NC_067285.1, read as the reverse complement.
ATGCTTGGCCCAAATCCAGCTGGTGTTCACAATTGGTTCAAAGATCTTGCCTTTCTCTGGAATTCAGACCAGATTTCCCTCACACGACACTTCTCAGTTACGCTAGAGTAAATAGTTTGTACTCTAATCTTAATCATTTTTCCTGAATTGCTATAACTGAGAAACAGTACTGGAAAAAAATTCCCATTCCCCCTATCCTCTCCCTCCCCCTTCCCCTGGTGAGAAATTATTGCAATGTTTCCTAGAAAACACTTTTTCTGCAGTTTGAAACTTCTGTTAAACCTTTTCTGTAGATACTGGTAGGCAGAGTAATGTGGAGATAATCTGGTCTGAGGACCTGACCTAGCAGTGGCATGGAACAGACTGTGAGGATAGCTGCAGTGCATTCCAGACAGATTGAAGTCAGTACTCTCACACCTGTAGGTGGGTTTAGGGTTTAATACTATAAATGTTAATTAGAAAGATGAAAACTCACTGAGACGGCTATCTATTATGAGAAGGGAAGGAGAAGAAGGTGATAAAGCCTCTGATGTCAATAGTGTCTAACTGTTCATTAAGCCAGAGTGGAAAGAGAAATTAAACAGATTTATTTATGAAAATGTATGGTCATAGCTTTACCAATTGTGACCCACTGAGTAAGAATAAAAACACAGCGCATATTTTCTAGAGGATTTGGGAGTATTACTGAGTGATAGAGAGGGTTGTGTTGGTGTCTCCATTTCACCTTCCCTAAAAGCTGGGCTTTTTCAGGGGAGGTGTCTGTGGCAGCCTGTAATTTAATACCCACTCATTACTCATTAGCAAAGGCATCCAGGTTCACATTGTAGGTGTTTCCCTTTACTCAGGCTTTGCTTTAGAAGACACAGTTGATTGTGATTTGTGGCTTTCTTTACAACTAATACTAGTTTACTTGTCGATGTACAGGAATGTATGCTTGCTGAGAATTTTTGATCATTACATAATTTCTGTTTGCATCTGTCAAATCTGTTAATTGTTGTATCTTGGAAAAGTAAGTGTTTTTATTAATCCTTCTCTACTACATACATTCTTTAGGAGTAGCCTGATGTCTGCTGTAGGGAAACAGGGAAATAATGCTAGGGAAGGAATGCTGTGGCTTGCCTTTCAGGAAGGTGAAGATCTGTTAGGGGATTTCTTGTGTTTATTCCTGGGGAAAGACTGAACACTGATTCAAAGTTACGTGGGCTGGATGCTCACCAGACTCTGTACAAAGTACTAGTTCTACAAAACTGTAGTTTAATGAATACCTTTTTTTTTCTCTTGCTGTTAGCAAAGCCATTCTTCTTAAACATTTGAGGAAGAAGTAGAGCAAGGGGATTTCACTCCTGTAAGTCCATATCTACTAGTCAACTACAAATGAAGCCATATACACAACAGTTCTCATTGAAGTAGTGAAATTTCTTGGTTTCAGCAGGAGGTCAGCACTGTAAAAAGCATACACTTGTGAAATAAACTAGGAAAGTATTGTTAGGGTTAGTCCCAGCTGCTGTAAAGCTTCTGTTCTACATACTGCATCCAAGTGGCAAGCTCACACCACCCTTGGACTTAAGGTGAAATTTTTGAAACACACAGGAACCTGCAGAACAAGTGTTTAAACAGTAGGTTTTAGACAATACAAGTTAGCATGACTTTGGGTTGATGAAAGCCCTGGCAGACAAAGTGTTACGAGTGCAGGATGCTGCATCTGTAAGGAAATAAATCTGAATGAAGTAAGTTAATAAAGATAAATACCGTAACAAAAACGCAGTTAGATTATTATTGACATGGGCCTTGACTATGAAGCTGGAGATGTCTGACACATCCAGTTGAACGCGAATGTCCAGTTGAACATATGACTTGTGGTTTGTGAACATGGTGGCTCATTAGTGTGGAAGCAGGCACCATATGCAAATACTAAATGTGCAGATACCTCTATATCTGGTATGTCTGTCTGCAAACGCCTCGTTTGGCAAAGCAGGTACCCAGTATTGTACCTCTCCTTCAGCACACTGCCAGCTGCAGCACTGGCCTGCAGCTTCAGCTGCTTTGAGTGCCCTGCTGAAGACATGGGTGCTTATGGAGGAGATGCATGACAGATACAGATGTACATGATGAACAGGTATACAGGTCTCATCACTTTTTTTTTTTTTTTTGGTCTTTCTCTGATGCTTCCCCTCACTTTTCAGTGTGATTCTTCATTTACATATTGTGTTTTGGTTTGTTTTTCTGTTGTGCCTTTTTTTTTTTTCCCTACTGCCTGCTGTGCTTATCACATTTTGGCTTCCAGTAGTCTTTATTTAGATACAATAGCTATAATATATAAATAAATATTATATAAAAATATATATAAATCCAGAAATCTTATCCCAGATTTTCTGACCCATGTCACTTTCAGTGGCAAGATTTTGCTCTTCTGAAGGCTCATTGGTCATAATGGCTTCCATGTAGGTTTAAATCTTTAATGGCTCTTAGCCACAGAAGTGAGAGTATTAAAAGACCGAATGCCTTGGAATTGTGCGAGAGAAGAGGAACAGCAGAGTTTGTTATTGGGCATTTGTCTTTCTGCCCTCATATTTTTGTGCTGGGTTTCTGCTGTCAGGCCACCAGACTTGCTTCTCCATCTGGTCCTTTCCAGCTGGATCATTGCCAGTAAGCTGCAGTGTAAGGTCTTCAGTGATCCTGTGCACACACAGGGTCCCAGCAAAAGCAGCGTCCTGCTGTCCTGCTCCCTCCCACCCCATGCCACATGGTTTAGATCCTTGCAGCCACTGTAGATGTGAGTGAAGCTTGGGGAATAAAAGACACATCACCATGTAGAAGCCCAGTGTTTGGACAGTGGGAGACCAGGAATTTGGTGAAGGAGCTTCCTAGCTGCTGTTCCTCCCTGTAGCTGAACTGCAGTAGACACACAAAGCACCAAAACAGCTGGATTAGTGCAAAGGTAGACTTGTGACCTTTCCCTGGCCTACTTCCAGTGTTATTTTTCCAGACTAGTTGTACATAGTGTTGGCAAAGATCCTGTGTGGTGGTGTTTTGTGGCTATTCCCTGTGGCTGCTTTCTAGCCTGGTTCCAAGCACAGGCCTGCAGACATGGAGATGCACTGCCTGGTGCAGTGGATTTCATCTCATGGTATCCAGTTTGCAAGGCAAGATGCTTTCTGACCACATCAAGCTTCACTGAAGCATGCTGTTGTAGCCCCTGGCTCCCTGGGGTCATTCCTAAAGCCACCCTAAGCAGGGAGAACACCCAGGCAGTTATGACTGAAGAATTCTATCCTTTAAGCAGTTATTAATTCTGATTTTTCCTATTTTCTGACTTTGTAGAGTCTCAACACTGTGACCAGAGCTTGCTTTTAATTGCATATTTGTAATAATTAGAAAAATTCTTGCATAATAAAAACCAGAGCATGAAGGAAAAGAGGAGAACCTAATCTTCATGTTTAGCTAAACTGTTATTCTGGTTTACTGGATTATGCTTTTAGTTTTTGTGATGGCTATGGATACCTAGTCATTTACTGACCGTTTCATCAACAATGGCAGGTGGGTTCTGTCAGACTAATTCAACTTCTTTGTCTTCCTTCTGGACAGTGTGTGTGTGTGTCATGTGCTCTGCACAGGGATATTTATCTCAGATTAGCATTGACGGATAGAGCTGGCACGCTTCCGTAGGAGAGAGAATTGGTTTTCAGATTCTACTTATTGGTTATACATCTCCTGTATGAATTAATAGTGGTTTAGTAAGATTAAAAACAGGAAGTGGCACCTCACTTTTAATACCTTTTCAGTGGTCAGATGCTGCACACACAGGAACTCCAAAAGATGTGGCTCACACAAAATTGAAAATGTTATTTGAATTGATCTTTCCCATGGAAAGGAGAGAAAAAGAAATTTGGGACATAACTGTGAGGGGCAGGGACCAAATCTTCTTTGAAGATGTTCTGGAATAAAGCATATTTGACACTCTAAGATAACGTCTACTTTTTTTTTTAACAAGCTAGTGCAGTGGTTTTGATAGTACTGACATGCAAGTATAGTAGAAGAGGAAATACACTGCAATACCAAGGAAATGAAGGCAAGAAGTCTATCTGAGGGACTGTATCTTTGCATTGGTAAAGTTACAAAAGCAGACAAGTTTGAGGACATTGTCTACCTCTGTGATGGAAGAATCGCCAAGCTTCCATTTAAGGTGGCTGAACCTGCTGAATTCTTGCCTGGGGGAGGCCCAAGCAGAGCCATGGTGCCGGGGAAGCACCGTGCGCAGTGCTGTAGGTGGCACCCTTCCCTTTGAGATGGGGCTGAACCGGTGCCAGAAGGAGAAGGGGAGCCCTGGACCACATGGATGCTGGGCTGGGGTGTAAATCCTCACAAGTCTGCTGAGGTGCCCGATATGTGCCAGTGGAAGACAAAAATCTGCCCTTCTGTCTTAAAAACACCAGGTGAAAGCAGAGCTTTGCCTACTTGTCATCAGTAGAGATTCCACGACTCGTCCTCCTCTCTGGGAAGTGCTGTGGAGGCTGAGCCCCATGCCAGGCCATGCCTGCTGCCCCTCCGAACGATCCCTAGGGCTTCAGGAGGCAGCCGTGGCTGTCTCCCTGTGTCCCACCACAGATATGGCTGCGTTTCTGTGGTGGGCAGCATCGTGTGTGCCTGCACGAACTTTGTATCATGCTCTGGAGGCACAGATCTACAGACGCTTAAGGATGCTCTCCCCTTTGTTGGTTACAACACTTTATTTGGCTGATGTGTTAAAAAGACCCTCATTAAATCACAGTGTCGCTTCTCTTCAAAGTAACTTTGGTATGAATGCTGAAGGTGACACAAGTGTTCAGATGCATGCTTGAACTACACTAGGGCTGGGGGTCCTCTGGCCTATTTGTGTTCCTGTAAGTACAGGCCAAAAAAGACTGACTTTTTATTTACCTTGTGGTTTGGGAGCTGAGAGTGAGGACTCTGGGGCCCAGGCGTACAGTCGAGTTACTGTGTGTCAGCTGATCCGTGGTAACAGTGTATGGCAAACACAAGTAACGTGCTGTGAATGAAGCATTCAGTGCCTGGTGCTAACACTGTGGCCTAAAGCATCCAGCTAAAAATACGTCTCTAAAATGGGCAGTCATCTGACATTTTTATTTACTAGTGTGGTTTGGGCATGGGTGGATGAAATATTCTAATAAATTACTGTATCTTTTTGTCTGTTTCTGAATTATCAGCTTTTACTAATTCAAGAGGTATTGCACACCCTAATGAATTGGAGCTTTGACATTTGGGCTGATTTGCATTAAAGATGCTTGGAAGAGTAGGAAGGGTTGGGACAGGGAGTATCAAGCAGAAAACAAACCTCCTGTCATGGATTTATGGCTGTAACCTGATCCTCAGCAATAAATTCTGTGCCAGAAGGTATTGTATTGGTATCTACTGCAGGATGAAGGGTCCAGGGCAGTTGCTGGACATTTGCCATTGTTCAACACAGGTGCTGCTGGTCTTTGTTGTATTTTGGTCCTTAATGTGGCTTTCCTTTCCGTTCCCTGTGAGGCAGGGAAGTTGTGTCCCCATTTTACAGGTGCAAACTGAGGCTAATTTTCCCCTTGCCTCCCATGCTGGGGCAAAGCACTCAATCCATCCTAATTATGGCTGTGACCATAAGCAAAGGAATAAAGTTTTGGCATTTTCTGCCAGAAATGGAGAGAACACAGTGATCCTCTAGGGACGGTGATCAGAAAGGATATAGTTCTGAAGCTGTGCCCTGCACCTCTGCTTTAAAAATAAATAACGAAGGGATAGCCAGGAACTTTGCTAAAGAGGGTGAAATGGAGAGGAGGGGCTGCTACTGGGCTGTCTCAGGCACAGGGTTCTCTTTCTTTACAGTGACAGGATCATCTGAAGAGCCATGCTGCTGGGTGAAGCTGTTCCTGCCATGCAATGCAGTATGGTGCTTGTTCATTTTGACAGGAAGTTTTCCAGGAAGGGGAGGGGAAAAGTGGGCAGCTGATATCCTCTCTTCACCTTCAGTGCAAAGCTGACAGGATCTTAAGTGATGCTCTACGAATAGAAGACAAATTTTCATTTATCCCTCTTAGTGGCTGGTACATTCCCCTGCTTCTGATTTGTCCTTTAACACTGCAAAGAGAGAGTTTGCTCTCACTGCTACCTCTTTTTATCATATTTTCTCTTGCTTTTATCTTTCTCTCCCTCCCAAACCCACTTAAGATTTCTTTTGGGGTTTTTTTTGTTTGTTTTGATTTTTTTTTTCTTGCAAAGCAGCCATGTGAGAGGAATAAAATAATTTTGAAGAGCATTATGTAGTGTGAATTTTGACAATGAGTGGAAGATTGTAATTACTCTCTTCCATTAGACTCAGTGGCTTTGGACAGATAAGCTGTATTGAAACGTGTGACCAGGGCATGGGATCATGGATTGTCTTTCACTGTTGTCATGGCAACAGTGATGCAGGTGGCCTATAACTGCCTGGCTGTCAGATCTTATACATCAAACCGGTGCTAAGTGAAAATATGTTAGAGGCATGGGGGAAAAATTGCCAGCAGTGTTTATAAGATCAGGTGGAAGGAAGCTAGGCAGCTGTAAAAGCAGCTTGTTGTGAAAGCTATAGATGGCTCAGGGATGGTTGTTTAGAGTGTTTATGCCTTCATATGAGCAAAACAATTTTAAAGGGGTATATATATACAAATACACATCTTTATTATGTCTGTGTCGCTTCCTCAAAGTCAGGGTGATGATGGTGTTAGGCTGAAACAGAAATGGAAGAAAGGCAGATACTTCTAGCTGACAGCTGGAGCAGACCCGCGAACCTCAGTACTAACTGAAGAAAACATGATGGATTCACTACTGTATCTCAGGATGTAATTGGTTATAGGAAGTTGATCAGATGTAGAGATGTTAAAGGGATATCAAAACTTACACTGTGAAATAGCATCTTAAAGTCAAGATATCTTATAGAAAATGTCCATTAGAGTTGCTGCAAAGTAATTTCTGTTTTAAAGCACTTATCTCTCTAATGGGGTTGTAGTCTATATTCCATGAAGTTCCAAATAGATTTCTACTCTCATCCCCTTCTCTTTCCAGCTGACAGAACCTTTCAAGCTGCTAAGATTTACAGTAGTTCCTGACACTACAATTAGTTAATCTGTGTAATTTTGCTCACTCCCTTGTACTAGCTATTGACCTACCTTCGTTCTCTAATGGAGGACAAACTCTTTGCAAAGAGAATAATGAAAATGATGGTGGAAAGAACCAAAACACAACAGTAACAAAAAATTTGTATTCTGGTCAAATGTTAAGTATTTGTTTCCTGCGATAGTTTTTCCATGGGAACTTAGTTGGATGGCTTTAGGGTGGTTTTGTTCTTGGTAGTTTACTCTGATCTGAAGCAAAAATACTACTTTGTCTAGTTATGGGAGATCCTGTGGAAGATTGGCCTACCTCTTTCCATTGTTTGTTGAAATATGCTATTTATTAGTTCAGATACACCTTTGGTGGCCTGTCCAAAGCATAAACACAAGTCCTCCATGCTCTTTTGGCTAAATTGTACATAGAAAAATCAATATTGCTTCAGAATGCACACAGAATAGTTTGGTTTCCATCTTTCTGTTCTAAATTTCATTTGCTCTGTTAGGGAACTTGTCAGCAACTGAGGACACAGTGTGGGGGGAAAGTAACTCACAAAGGTAGCCACTGTTTGACAAACCCCATGCTCATCTACTCATCCTGCCCCAACGATATAGGTCTCGCTATTTTAAATGCAGAGGGAGACATGGGAAGCATTTATGAGGAAAAAAAAAATCCAAACCTCACTGATACTGTGAGTATTGAAGGCTAAAGTCACTAGAAAAAGTAGAGGTAGAAGTTAGGTGTTTGAAAGAATAATTCTTATCTTTAACTTTGCTGGACATTGTGGGCTTTTGTATCACCATCTTTGGAATCGTGGTGCCTTTGTTGAGACCCTAAACAGACAAGCACTAAATGGGTAATCAAGAAGTCTTTGGTGTAAGCCTAGAGGTCAACAGCAAGGCTGGAATTGCTTGGAATTGTTAATTGCATGGAATTGTGACTTGGAAAATATCAGCCAAGCGCGGGCTTAGTGCTTTCTGACCTAGTATTTGGCTTCTCTGTGCTCCAGAACCCAGCTTTACCTGTTTGGCTTGATGCATCTCTGGGTTTTTAGATGATACAAATGTTTTTATTGATAGTAGGAGGAGCCTTTGTTTTTCACCAAAGGTCCCTGTGGAGGATTTAACTGGATTCAGATGCTGACTTATGAATCTATCAATGATACTATTGATATATGGAGTTATTTAATATTTATAAGGAATTAGCAAAAATACAACCAACTTTTGGCAAAGACACACTGTATAAAGGAAAGTTCTGATTTGTGTGAGAACAGAGGACCTTCCAGTTTCTTTTCTTGTTTTCTAACTGATTTTTTTTGCCACACACTTGATCGAGGTTAAGTCTTTGCCCCTGTACCAGAAGTCTCAGTGTTTTAGACACAAGTGAAGGGTGGGAAAGGGAAACTGCAATTTAACAGTTGCCTTTGGGCAAGCAAGTTCTTCCTTCTCTCTAATGGCCAGTATGTTTGCAAGAATTTGGGGGGTTTTGCCCAGTTTTTCACTCTATTGATGGATGACATTAGGTAGGTTAAACATTATGGATGAATACAAAGTAACACTAAAAAAAGTTTGATATAGTATTGAGGGACTAGTGTCTGATGGCTTGAGCACATCAGAAGGAACTGAGTATATGAAGGTTTCTGTTTTGAGCTTTGCCATTTCTGAGCAGTGCAGCATGAAGAAGGAAATCAGCCCTTCAAGCTTTTGTTTCTTATACTTTACAGTTCTTGTTTTCCCTCTGTTTTAAAGATGAATTAGTGTGACTAAAACTTTGAGATCCTTGCCTCTGAGGTGTTGTCAAAGTGCATCCTTGCTACTGCTTAAGTACTCAGCTGCCAACTTACCAAGTGCTGAATGTTAGGTAATGGTACTTGAGTAACTCGATAGGCATCCCACTAATCCATGAGATTGTCTTCCGCGTGTGTTTACCAATAGAAGAAATCTTAACTGAGATTTTTTACTTCATCTGTGGTTCTCTTCAACAGTACTGTGGTGTCTTTAGCTTTCATTCAGGCCCAAAATGCATTAGATGATCTTGCATGAAGACTTGCATCTCTAATAGAGCTTTGAGAATATCGAGAGGAAAAAAAAATTTAAAAGGCCCAGATGTATATATAAGGGTTTTCTAGCTTAAGATGAAAAGAGCATGTTTTAAGATGATGCCTTAATTCATGTGCTTGAGGTGCTTCATTGTTTTTTTAATCATAGGTTGTTGGTACCAAATTAGCATTTGTAATAGTCTTAGCATTAGTATTCAGGAAAAGTCTGGGTAGGAGGGGGATGTTTTTGTTTTTTCAGTGTTTTTTGTTGTTGTTCTTTTTCTCTTGAAGCTAGAACATAGAGAAGGTTTGATGTGTGTGTTTACAGTAGCCGTACACAACTTTAAAGAGCAAAAATAGGTGCAGCAATGTAGCTGCTACAACCATTTCCTTACTAACAAGATGGTCTGGTTGGTGAACTAGACTCTTGTTTCTTGTGTCGGGAATCTGATAATGCAGTTTGGATGTTAATTTGGAAGTAACCACAGAGGCTGTAGGCTGGGCAGAGTTATTACCTCATTATCCATTGCTCAGGGTGAGCTGTAAGGTTTTGACCATCTGTGCGCACGCAGAGAGGAGGAGGGAAATGGACAATGCAGATTAGACATTTTAAACCGACATGGGTCCTGGTGAAGTTTGCAGTTCACTGCAGCAGGACAGATCTCTCTAGTTCCAATTTTTTCAGCTCAGAGCAGTGACTGCAGGTAGTGCTTGGTATAAACATATTGCCTTTTAAATGGTATTTTATTAAGTTGACTATGTAGTGCTTTCTGTTCTGAAAGTAAGCAGTGTGTTCACATCCCAGTTTTTCTGAAAAACTGGACTCCTGCTTCTCAAAAACACTTTAATCATACTCTAGCTCAAAAATAACTAAATAAAAATGCTATTATTCCATCCTCAGATTTTTTGATACAACACTAAACCTAAATAATTAATATGAAACCACTTCAACATTAATCCCAGCACAAACAAGCTGTACCAGTGTTGTGGTTGGTGCAGTTGCAACAGTAAATGTTGTTTTACGTTATTAGTAAAAATGCAGAAGCCCTAAGGATGACGGATGGGAAGTTTTGTGCTACACTGTTTGCTGGGTTAGCCCACAGGAATTATTATTTTTTTTTTGTAATATCTTGTTCACTGTCGGTTCTTTGAATTAAAGAAGACATGTCAAGTGAGTTGAAAGATGCTGCGTCTCCGAGATGTTTCTCATTTCGACTGCTTTGCAGCACGTTCCAGCGGCTTCTGTCCTGATGGCTCCTGCGAGGGAAGCAGAAAAGACAAACCTCGGTGTCTGTCTCAGCCAGCCCAGCGCTGGGGGTGGGGGAGGCCGGGGGGGTGGCGGGTGGGAAGGAGGTTTCCTGCTGTAACAACAAAGCCAGCCACCATCAGGATGCTTGTCTGCCATGGAGGAGTGTCTCTGTTTGGGTGTGAGCTGTATTTCCTGACTCCCTGTGAATCAAGAATCCTTTATTTTGGATCTCTGAGGGTTTTTTCCCCCCCTCTTCTGTTAAAAGCATCCCTCCCCTTTCCTCCCTCCCCCACTTTCCTGTCCCACCCACCCCCCACCCCCAAACGCATTTCTCAGTGGGCAGACTGTGTAATGAAATCCTACGTGTGAGAACAATGGCATTTGAAAAAGTCACTTGCACAATTTCAGTGCAGCTAATGAAGATATCTCTTGCTTCACTAACACCCAAATAAACGCAGCAATACACCTCTGTTAATTGGGTGGATAGAAGTAAGTTTTGGCTCTGCTGTGCAAAGGGAGAGTCTGAAGTGGCACATCAATCGTCTCTGCATATCCTCAGTTTGTGAGCTGCTTGGGATGGAGACAGAATCATAGAATCGTTTTGGTTGGAAAAGACCTTTAAGATCATGGGGTCCAACCTTTAACCCACCACTAAACCGTGTCCCCAGGCACCACATCTACACGTCTTTTTAATACCTTCAGGGATGGTGACTCCACCACTTCCCTGGGCAGGCTGTTCCAGTGCCTGACAACCTCTTCAGTGAAGAAATTTTTCCTAATATTCAATCTAAACCTTCCCTGACACAACTTGAGGCTGTTTCCTAATGATACAGCCTTTTGTCTTTGTGGAAGTGACTCTTGTGTGTTAGATAGTACTAGAAACAAGTACAGATCAGATTATGTTTGAAGATGAGGCTATACAAAGGCCATTTTGGGTGCTTTTGAGCTGGGAATGGGGGGGGGGAGGGGGAGGTCAGAAATGTAATTCCCAAATACACATTTTTAACCTCTGAGATCATGAAGTATGTTGCTGCACTGGAGCACATGCGATTTCCTGCATTGAACCTGGTGCCATGTGTGATGTCCCTGCCACAGCAATTTGCAGCTGCTTAGCATCAGCCTTCGTACTAAGACACGTGCTGCTTAAACCAAGTGACTGTGTCTAGTGCCAAGAGCTTTAAATCCACTCGTGGTTAGTGTACTTTCTTGTGCACTTAGCCCAGCCTGGTTTAGCTTGTTTACAAAGAGATAAAGCAATATGTTAGTTGCTAGGGCTGTAGTGGTATAGGAAATGAGCCACTAGGTTTGTCTCTATTTAACAAAATCTGTGCTCTCTTGCACAAAACTGTAAGGAAAGGTGGGATTTTATGAATGGCGAGCCCTCAATTTCATATATGCCAGATGGGCAGAGCTTCGTCCTTTAAAAATTACTTCTGGACCAAGTGCAGCCCTTCCTTAAGTTTGATATATATTTTTAAAGTTTTTAAACATTGTTGCTTCAGGAGCCCAACAAAGTGTCCCTCTCCTGTGTCAGCCTTTGTCTCCTTTGTTCTGCCAGTGATGCCAACACTAATACGCTGTCAGTTTGAGTGCAGCTGTTCCACAAAACAAAGGGGATCAGAGCACGGGCTTTTACATGTACAGGATCTGACTGATCAATATGTGCCCTGGACCAGCCACAGGACAGGCAGAACTACTCACATGTTATCAAGAAGCTGTAGTTGTGGTATAGGCTAGCATGATTTATCATATGATGATTTGGGTTGGAAGGGACCTTAAAGATCATCTAGTTCCAAACCCCTTGCATGGACAGGGACATCTCTCACTAGATCAGGTTGCTCCAAGTCCCATCCTGGCTTTGAACACTTCCAGGGATGGGGCTTCCACAACTTCCCTGGGCAACCTGTTCCAGTGTCTCACCACCCTCACACTAATGAATTTCTTCCTAATGTCTAACCTAAATCTCCCGTTCTCCAGTTTTCATCCATTACCCCTTGCTTTTCACTACAAGCCCTTGTAAAGAGGGCTTTCCTTTAAGCCCCCTTCAGATACTGGAAGGCTGTTATAACGTCTCCCTAGAGCTTTCTCTTCTCCAGGCTGAACAGCCCTAACTCTCTCAGCCTGTCTTCCTGGCTTTAATATAGCTAGCAGGGGTAAAAACTGCAATGAAGATGGAGTAGCTACATAGTCCATTCCAAGGACTGACAGACATTCTGCATCTCTGAGAGTTTCTGTTTTCTTCTCTTGGCACATACCAAAGCTCGGATTGTAGTAGGCCATCACTGTCATGCTGTCTTGATAGGTCCTCCATATGCCTTTGGATTATCATCTGCAATGGAGAGCAACTCTTCTATCTGTTTGGAAGTACCCTTGCACAGCATAAGAAACAGTAAATATGCTGAAGAAGAAAACACACTTGCCCCCAGGGACTAAGGTAAAGAATTCCAGCAGCAGAATTTTTTCCATTCCTTCTGGCAGTAATGGAAGGAAGGTGAAAAGGCTACTGGCAAGTGGTAGAGGAGGGTGATGATGACAGCGATATCTGAAGCTTTTGTGCAACTATTTTTGATGAAGGCCAGCACAGGTAATGGGACTAGTATGTGCTCCCACAGGTTAGTGTTGTAAGTGGTCAAATATATTAAACCTTCCTGCAGTTTCTCTGTTACTGCTGCTCTTTATTTTCTTGTATTACCAGAGTATCAAGGGCTTAGCCTAAGCCCAAGACTCTCTTATTTTGTGTGCTGTTCAAAAAGTTGTGTTTTGGGTATATAAAGAGACAACAGATGCAAAGCTGGCAGGAAGCCAAGTGGCAGTGACAGGTTATGGAACAGCTTGATAGCAATGGTCTTGGTACATTCTCCATCCCAACGTTGGAGGAATTTGAGGAATTGTGATAGTTTATGGAGAGACTCTGACAGGCACAAAGGAGAGCACATGAAAGAGCTTGAAGAGATTTGTTTGACAGTTTAACAAGTGGAGAAGGGTCAGTGTCTGCCATGGGCTGATCAGAGTTGAGAGTGTAAATGTGATTTGGAAGGAAGAGCAAGGCTTTGAAGAGCCCTGTATGTGAAGAGAAGTAGCTTCCTAGAGAAGCAAACATAATCTGTGATACAGTATAAAAAACAAACCAGAACCTAACACAACCCCTTTGCAGTGCATTTGGAATGGGTGTGGTGAGGCTAGACTCTTTGTCAAGCAGGACAAAAAAATGCTGCACTCAGTTGCCTCTCCCTGCTCCAAAAGTGGAGGATACTTTTTTTCAGGCAAGTCCTTTAGTTTAAGTGACTATGTACACTTCTGGGAACTTCTGGAAGCCTAACTTCAGGCACACAGGTTTGAAAGTTACTGAATGAAGTAGATATAGATATAGATATATATTCTACTGAAGTAGAATATCAGTGCTGGGGTTGTTCCTCCATAACAAAAGCAAGTGGATGTACAATATATGGTTGGCTTGGAAATTCTTATAGACTTCTGTTTGGTAGGAAAATAGAATTTTTCTGAGTTCCCTTGAGACAAGGAACTAGATGATTAAAAGTGAGAGCATTGTCTGCTGAACTGTACATTTGGGGGAACCAAAAAAAACCCAACCCAAAACCAGAGAAGCTTTAAATGGTGTACTTGCTGCACTTGCTTCTTCACAGATTTGGTAGCCAACTATTGTACGTGCAGGAGAAAAATTACATTTTCCAGCCTTCCCAGGGTTTGACTCTACATCCTTAATTTTCTTTTAATACGGTTTGCAGGGTACAGGGTAGTGCTTTGCTTATGGGATTTGGAGTTATTAAGCCATCTTTTCTTCATTTATGAGTCAGCATTAACTACTGGGATTGAAGAAATGTTTCATCTAGTGTGTATAGTAAGTATTGCTTGAACTGAACCTACTGGCAAGGAGGTAGTTGAAACATAGCAGAGATTTGTGTTTAGTGCTTCTTTTGCCTCCACACCTTCTGTATGCACCAACATCTTCCACCTCCATCTAGTTCTATTTCTGCAGCACTGGAATAATGCATGAAAGAAGGGTTTAATTACAGAGATCAATATTCAAACTGTCTTCACTGCAGTGGAGATCACAATACCTATATTCTGAGTTGCTAAAACCTCCAAGAGTAGCCTAGTTCTTGTCAGTGCTACATCGTAAGATACTATTAGTCAGTTGAAGTGTTTAGAGTAATAGCACTAAATAGCTACATCTTCATTGTGTGTTCAGTGTCTGTAATGGGCACACTTCAGCCTGTGACTTTGGCCCAGATAATTTGGCTAAAGCCAACAATAAGATCAAGCTGGAGTCTTACATCAGTTGGATACAGTCAAACTCTATTGGTTGCAGCTTGAGCTGCACTGCATTGAAGATAAGCTGTAAGGGCTTCAACAGGAGATGTAGGAAGGGGGAAATGATCCAGAGATGTAAAAGAGGAGAAAATGGTGAGGGAGGAATTTCAAGCAGAAGAAGGTGATGACCCACAAAATAAGAGAAGGATGAAGGGGTGGGGGGTAATCCTGGAAAACAGGCAAAGTCTGAAACTGAAATACAACCTAGTAGGTGCTAAGCACCTAAACTTCAATTAAGTTCCAAGATCAGTGAGTGCTGTCTGCCTCTGGAAGTTAGGCTGATTGCTTACTGTCAAGATCTAAATTATAGTCAGGATACTTCACCTGCTGTAGCAATTAGTGGTCGCTGTTAATTAAATTGACTGACCAGTGGGAGGGAAACTGAAATGTATAGGTTCTCAGCTGTTTCAGATGATATGTGCATGTGCATGCATGAGAAGGAGCTTTACTTCTGCTGCCACACTAAATCACAGTCCCAAAAGAGCAGTGGTTTTGTCCTGTGTGGGTTAAACATTTTTGTAGTTATTTGTTGCAGTTCTGCCCGTGCTTTTCTTATTATGCACTTCTAGAAGACTATATGCAATATTAATCTGAGAGCTGGATTTTTTCATAATGTCTGACTCATTGTATTTGTTTGGGGATGTGGGGCAGGCAGAAAGGAAACTGGCTGTATTGTGCATCCTACTTCAAAGTGGTCCAAGATTTCAGTAGAATTTGTCTTTTTATAGTTTAACATTCAGATAATTACTGCCACTCAGCCAAGGCCATAGTCTATCTCATTTGGGAGGACCCAGTATACAGTACACATAACCTGACCAGTCAAGCTATTGTTTTGTCTGTTGTTCAAGCTCTCTGGTGTTCAGATAGCATAATGCTTTGGGAAATCAGGATGAAAGGATATTGTGCATGTGAAGATGGTGATGATGGGTACTAAAACAATGAATTGGGCTGATTTAGAAAAGATCTAACATCCTTTTAGAAAACTACACATGGAGAATGTTTCATATGTACTGGTACACAAAGGGTAGACACTGTGTTCCTAAGGGTACAGTCATCCTGGGTAGGATGGGAGCACATATGCATCCCTCAGTTGCCATGGTAAGGACACTGAACCAGGGAGCAGCCGCAGGTTTTAGTCAAAGCTCCACAGAGGTGACAGAGGTTACCACACATGTGCACTAATTCAGCTGTTCTGCTGATGGGAAGCTGAGCCCTCCATGGCTGAGATCTTTTTAGCTGAGAGCTGGCTGAACCAGTTGCTAAAGGCAGGGTTAACAGGGTAATCCTGCTGTGGAGCATTTGGGCAGAGTCATCTGGAGCCAGCCTTAGTCTTTAGCTGCTGTCCAGACTGTCTTGCTGGGTTACTTTGAGAAGCAGTGGCAGTCAGTGAATTCATCCCAGATGATTCCAGCAGACTCTTCTTCCCAGCTGTCATTCAGCTTGTCTTAAGAAATTCCCTCTGTGGAACTTCTCCCCTTAAGACATCTGATGCATGGATCAGACCACCCGTCCACTTTTAAAAGTGCAGGGGAAATGCATACTTCACAACTGCAGAGTTTGAGTTTGGCAGAACCAGGCTGGTAAATCAAGAAGCAAAAGACTGCATTACATTTTGTAGCAGAAAAAAACCCATATTTTAATAACATAGAGTTGTGGGAGAACACAAGGTCAGCTAAGCCAATGTGAACTGAAACCAAAGGCTAGCACTATATGTGCAGCTGTGGTGTTCACAGACAGAATGCCTGAGTCAGGAGCTGTGCAGACCATGGTGGTGGGAGTTTTTGTTACAGAGACCCTCTTTCAAACCCTTATTTGCTGTCTGGCTTAGCATTTTTGTTCCTGTGATAAATGGAAGGTTTCCAAATCACCATTGTGTTGTGACTTGGTGCAGGGGGAGGGAGAGAACTTATTCCCCATAAAAGTTTCTTTTGGCTTGGAGACAAAAAGAGAAAAGAGCAGTTTGTTGGCTGAGTTTAGCAGACTGAGAGCCAGTAACTGATCAGCTTATTAATACAGAGGGTTTCAAGTATACAGTCAGAAAAAAGAAAAAAGTGTTAGAAAACACTTAAAAAGAAACAAAAGAAAGGGCAAATTACTTTTGTGTTGGCTTTCAATTAACCATAGTTCATGCTCTGGCTACTTACTTTTTAGAAGCTGCTTTGGTTTATTTATTTAAATATCCTCTCCTTTTTCTCCAAGGAGAGAGGTCTTGATGACAGGGGAAAATAAGCTCTGTGTGTGTGAGCTTTACATGCACATGCCTTTCTTAATTGGAAGCAGCAATCTAGGTGTCACAGCAAATCTTAGTCTTTGTTGCTTTCTTGGTGGCTAGTTAAGAAGACACGCAGACTATTTTTGGTTTCCTTTGGTTAACATGGAGCAAAATACTTCTCGGATATGCTACGGATAGTTTTTAGCCCTATGATTGCAGCTCATCAGTGACAAACAACCTTTCATTAACACACTCTCAAGTAGGAGGTAGCATTTGTTCTGCACTTGCTGGCTGTTTGTATCCCACGCCATTTGTGCAGTGGGTGGACAGTCTGAGTTGCCCACAGAATTTTTTTTAAATTCTCTCACGTATGGGAAAGCCCATGGAAATGCATCTTGTCAGCAAATAAAACTGATGGCTTTGCACATTGGATTCCTTTTTGGCTGCAGAAATCAGAAGAAATCCTATTTCAGTTACAGTGGCCATGTTGAATTAGATCTGGCTGGAGCAGTTCTTCCCTCTCCTCGGGGGCATCTGCTGCACCTCCTGTGGTGATGAGATGTCCCAGAGCAGGCTGACAAATGGAGGCAGCACTGACTTCCCTGTCAGCTAGGAAGAGTGATCCCTGAGCTCCAAATGCTATTAAGTACATGGATCATTTCAAGGGCTGAAACCCCTCTAAAACTGAGTGGTACATGTCAGTTGTGACACTTTGCAAATAGGCTGGCTTTAACCTTAGGGGGTAACCTGTTAAGTATTGATGAACTTAGGTGATAGCATCTTAAGCTGCACTGTCTAGGAAGCAAAGCAACAGGTATGATCATAGAATCACAGAAGGGTTTGTGTTGGAAGGGACCTTAAAGACCATCTAGTTCCAGCTCCCCTGCATGGGCAGGGACACCTCCCACTAGACCAAGTTGCTCCAAGCCCCATCCAACCTGGTGTCAAACCAGGGATAAGGCACCCACAATCTCCCTGGGCAACCTGTGCCAGTGTCTTAGTACTCTCACAATAAAGAATCTTCTCCAAGTGTCTAATCTAAATCTCTCTTCTTCCAGTTTAAAGCCATTAGCCCTCTTCCTATCCCTACATGCCCTTGTAAAAATCCCCTCCCCAGCTTTCCTGAAGCCCCTTCAGGTACTGGAAGGCTGCTATAAGGTCTCCCCAGAGCCTTCTCTTCTCCAGGCTGAACAACCTCAACTCTCTCAGCCTGTCTTCATAGGAGAGGTGCTCCAGCCCGTTGATCATCTTTGTGGCCCTTCTCCGGACTCACTCCAACAGCTCCATGTCTGTCTTATGCTGGGGGCTCCAGAACTGGACACAGTGCTCCAGGTGGGGTCTCACAAGAGTGGAGTAGAGGGGGAGAATCCAGCTCCCTTGACCTGCTGGCCATGCTTCTTTTGATGCAGCCAGTGCTGTGTTTTCATCTCTCCTCCACTATGTATTCAGTCAGCAGAGTACAAGTCTAATCACTAACAGCAGTGAAGTACATGCAGCTCTGCAGCATGAATGAATTTTCAGTGGGAAATGCAAAAGCCACAATTGGGAGATGCATTATAGAATCACTTAGGTTGGAAAAGACCTTTAAGATCAAGTCCAACCGTTAACCCAGCACTGCTGAGTCCACCACTAAACCATGGCCCTAAGCACCACATCTACACGTCTTTTAAATACCCCCAGAAATGGTGACTCCACCATTTCCCTGGGCAGCCTGTTCCCGTGCCAGGCAACCCTTTTGGTGAAGAAATTTTTCCGGATATCCAATCTAAATCTCCCCTGGCACAACTTGAGGCCATTTCCTCTTGTTATATCACTTGTAGCTTGAGAGAGACTTTTGTGAACGAGTTTTTTTGCAGTTTGTACCTAGTGTGTGTCTTTCACATGTGAACTCCTGAAAACCTCCTCCGTGGGCTCTCGAGGGCTTTCAGTGTTGACTGGGGTGCCTTTCCGTCCCCGGGCGATGCCATCCCCCGGAGCGAGCACGGGCACGACGGCAGTGGCTCTGCTGGTTCCCTGAGCCCACCCTGAAGAGGACCTTGCTGCTGCCAGGAGGTCCAGCACCAGAGTGACATGGGGTGGCATCAGCTTGCCTGGAATGGGTGGCGGGCTTTGGCGTGTTTCCTGCGGCTGATGCCTCTGCCCTGACTCCGGATGGCACACATTGAAATGCAAATGACAGCAGTAATTGGCGAGAGATGAACCAGGCTGCGAGGGAGCCGGGCGGCGGGGAGTTAAGTGCCTAAGTGACAATTACTGCTCTGCATCCTCCAGCATCCCGAGCTGCAGCCCCCTTTGGTCTCTGCTTTAAAGGAGCTGTAACACGTTAATTGGAGTGCTTCTCTCTTAACATGTCTCACTTAGTTTCTTGTCTGATTCTGCTTTAGTGGGGAGGTGGGGGAAGGCGTCTCTTTGTTGAGGTGGCTGTTTATTGTTAAATCCTATTGAAATGTGTGTCATTTGTCATGTCTGTCTCCTAAGATTGACTAGCTGCTGCTTTTTCTTTTTCTTTTTTTTTTTTAAAGTAGGAGCTGTTAGGAGAAAAACAATACAAGGTAGATGCAGTATTAACTACAAGTTAGAAATCAGTTTAAATATTCCTAATAAGTTGTAGGTTTTTGATGCTTAAAAATTACAAAGATGCATTTTATACACTGACCAGTTCAGGTCATATTTCCTTCACATCTGAAGAAAAACTCTGGCAGCGATGACTTAAATGGGTAGAAGACATACGTGTTTATTTTATTGAGTAGTTAACACTGTACATATAATTTATCCTTAATTTGGAAGTTATTTTTTACAGCTTGAGATTCAGCGCTAGTCGCAGTGTGGAAGACTCTGAGTGGGCTTCCTCAGGGTGTTTCCATCCTGCCTTGCAGTATAAACAAGTGAAAATGGTTTGCTCACTAATGTTCATAAGTGACAGCCAAAACTTCCCTCTTTTACTAAAAACTGAGTAGGAGAGAGTCCGATAGCAAGAGACTCTGATGCTGTTGCAGAACAGGCTGGGCTGGCATGTCTGAGACACAGTGTGGGCAATGAATATTGTAAATATTGGCACATAACAAACTCCATAGAAAACACAGGTTGTTTTTACCCGTGGAAAAGTAATGCAATGCATAAAAGATTCTAGGAGCTTCCCTGCAAGAGTGCTTCAGCATGAAGGACTATAAAGCAGAGAAACAGCAGGGATAAAAATTCCAGGACAGACAGTAAAGCTGCAGCAGCAGTAAGTAGTGTGCTGTCAGGCTCTGGATCAAAGCAGTGCTAGCAAGTGCAGCATCTCAAGAAGAGTTTTAATAGCTGGCAAAATCAGCCAGAAGGGCAATAATGGTTCCATCTGTCTACTAATGTAAACAGGTTGTAAATGATACAGGATATAGTTTGGAGTGGGTAAGGAATGCCAGGACCCCAAAACAATAACATTTTTGGAATGGGGTTGGTTTTAGTTTTTTTAAGTATTCAAGAGAAAGGCGGTCTTAAGGCAAGATTTAATTCTAGAAGTAAATATGGCTGGGCTTTTTCACGTCTTTCAGTAGCTATCTTCAGAAAGGGATGTGGTTACACTGTACTGTGAAATGCTGTCTCATCTTTAAATGGGTAGGCTGGGCAGGTCACTGGTGGGAGACACTAATATGACTAATCGTAAGGAAAGAGGGGAAAAGTGATAATTCTACTGAAAAACATGACACTCCTACAAAGCACAACACTCAGCTGCAGCTTAAGTGCCTTGAGTTGTAGTGTTAACTGCAGGGAAAGGATAGCTTATGTGGAATGTCTGTTTCTAAGAAGGGTACAGGATGGAGCAGAATAAAATGGCTCTTGCATGCTCCTGAGCTTGGGCTGATCTGCAGCTTGAAGCAATGTCAACATTATTTACTCAGCCTAGTGGTCTGACACATCAGCAGAGATAACTCACATGAGGACAACTGGCCAAGGTGTCACCCTCAGCTATTTGCTGCACTCCTGCTGTACGTGTGGCAGAGCTGCTCATAGTAACTTTTGAATCTGTAGTTTACAGCCCAACGTTTTAGGGATACGTAATCTGGTGTCTGTCTGCCTACCTAAAAACAGGGTTGTTATCACAAGTCAGGATTGGCTACAAGCCATCCATGTAGCAAGTAACTTTATCAGTTGTCCCAGGTAAGCCACCATATGCTCCTGAGTGAGTGTGTGCCCCGCGATCCTTTGCATTGGCCACAGGACCACAGCACTACCAGGAGCTCTGCAGGGCTCTATTGTAGGGGACCCACCAAAATGCATTCCTTGGGTTGCTTGTTTTGTTTCACAGCTTGAAAACTCCTCCATGGAGGACCATGAAGTGAGCTGTAGTGCTGGCTTTTACTGTTGCCACTTCATGGGAACATTCATGCAAGGGAGCTTCCCTTCCCTTTTCCCCTTTTGCAAGCCCTTTGGAGCAAAAGCTAAAGTTTCACCCTGTGTATTTTGGATGAAATGCTTAGTCGAGAATTTGAAAAATGTTAGAAGTAGTAGCTATCCCACGACACTTTTCTGAGAAAAATGGTGTTAGCAGTAATGTCCAATCCAATTCCAGGTGTAATAATTACATTTTGTTCACCTAACTTTTCCCTTTGTTGTCAATTTGCAACTCCTATTGCGCTGCTGTGTATCCTCCTCTTGTTCATGGATGAGTCACTTCAGTGAATGAAACTGTGGTGAGTTTCCAAGCTCTTTGGGAACCTTCCAGATAAAGATGCTATGTTCACTGAAGTTATTAATGTTAATGTGGTGCCTAGAATCAAGAAGGTTTTTTTCAGGAAAGAGAAAGAGTATCAGGTTGCCATTACCAGAATAGAAGACTGAGGAAAGAACTTGAAAACAGCCTGAAACAAGGTAGAATAATCCATTGGCTTAATACAAGGAAGACCAACTTCTTTCATAAATCTTTGACTGAACTGAACAGCTCTGTTTTACTCCATTGTGAGGAACTGGCCCAGGGAAAAAAAAAATAAAATAAAATAAAGAACCTAGTTGCTTACTCCACAGAACTGATGGCTGCAGGGTATCTGTGTATCCATCAGCTTGGGACAACTTAATGTGATTAGATGTTTATATGAATAAAAGCATCACATAGAATGATGACACTTACCTTTTATAGTGAAATGGGAGAGAAAGGAGCAGAAGGAGAAAAAAAAATGCTTAGATGAGAAGGGACAAATTTATGCAGGCTAGAGAAGCAGCTTCGTGAGGGGAAATCATCTCAACACGAGTCATGCAAGTAGGGTGAAATACATGCTTTTGTTGGAAAGCTAGGCACCAAGATGGATGAAAGGAAGTTAAGAGGACAAATATGTTAAAAAAAAAAAAGAAAAAAGGTAATTTATTCCAGAATTATATTAGAAATCCACTGGAGAGCTGATGAGCTTGAATAGCTCAGGAAGCTCAAGGAACAATTAAGAAGAGAAAATAAGAATGTAAAATACATTTTACACTGGTCTTCCATACAGAGGGATACCTCTTGAGCTTAGCATTACTTTTGGTAAAGATGGAGTTGGCAGGAGTAGAGATACTCTTATTTGTTAATAAGAACTCATTCAATAACTTGATTTAGCAGACAATGATACAAGTATGAGATTTTTCTGTCGACCAGATCCGTCCCACAGGGAGGTCTGCTGCCTCCCTGGGGCTCGGATTAGAGAGGTTAAAAGGAAACTCCCTGATCTTGTAAATTCCTCCAATTACTACCCACTGCTGATTTTTCAGGTTGGCAGTGATGAAATTATTACAAGAAATGTAAGGGCAATGAAGAGAGACTTCAGGGCCCTGGGACGGCTAGTTAGGGGGTCTGGAGCACAAGTAGTGTTTGCCTCCGTACCTCCTGCAGGAATGGGTGGAGAGGTAAACAGGAAGAGTTTACTGATCAATGAATGGCTAAGAGACTGGTGCCAAAGGCAGGGCTTTGGTTTTTTTGATCATGGGCTGCTATGTGAGACACCTGGCCTGATGGTGGCAGGTGGGATGCACCTGTCCCAGAGGGGGAAAAGGCTTTTGGGGCAGGACTTAGCAGGGCTCATTGAGAGAGCTTTAAACTAGATGTGAGGGGGGAAGGGGAGAAAACTGGGTCTGTTAGGGACAAGCCCAAGAGGAGCATACCAGGGCTTGAAGGAAGGTGGTCTAAGGAGGATTTGTTCCTACCAGTGTGCTCTGCTTGCTTCCTGAAATGCCTGTACACCAATGCACGCAGCATGGGGAATAAACAGGAAGTGTTAGAGGTCTGTGTGTGGTCTAAGGGTTATGATCTGGTAGCAATAACAGAGACATGGTGGGACAGCTCACACGACTGGAATGTGGCCATGGATGGCTATGTGCTTTTTAGGAAAGATCGGTCGGTGAAGCGAGGTGGTGGAGTTGCTCTTTATGTGAGAGAGCAGCTAGAATGTATCGAGTTTTGTGCAGGGGCTGATGAGGGGCAAGTTGAAAGTCTGTGGGTAAGAATTAAAGGGCAGGGTGGTATGGGTGATACAGTTGTGGGGGTCTACTACAGGCCTGATCAAGATGAGGAAGTTGATGAGGCTTTCTACAGGCAGCTGAAAGCAGCCTCACAACTACAGTCCTTGGTCCTCATGGGAGATTTTAACTACCCCGATATCTGCTGGAAGACTTACACAGCCAGCCTTTTACAGTCTAGGAGGTTCCTCCAGTGCATTGATGATAACTTCTTAATGCAAATGGTGGACAAGCCGACTAGAAGACGAGCGCTGCTGGATCTTGTGCTCACCAACAAGGAGGGCCTTGTTGAAGCAGTGGTGGTCAATGGCAGCCTTGGCTGCAGTGACCACGAGATGGTGGAGTTCAGGATCCTGTGTGGGAGGAACAGAATACCCAGCAGGACCAGAACCCTGGACTTCCGCAGAGCAAACTTCGGCCTCCTCAATCAATTGTTAAGGGAAGTCCCATGGGACAGGGTGCTAGAAGGTAAAGGGGCTCAAGATAGCTGGTCAACATTCAAGGACCACTTCTTGCAAGCACAGGATCAGTGTGTCCCAATGGGTAGAAAATCTAGTAAGGGAGCTAGGAGACCAGTGTGGTTAAAAAAGGAACTGCTGGGCAAACTCAAGTGGAAAAGGAAAATCTATAGATCATGGAAGGAGGGGCTGGTCACTTGGGAGGAATATAGGACTGTTGTTAGAGAATGTAGGGAGGCAACTAGGAAAGCTAAGGCCTCCTTGGAACTTAACCTTGCAAGTCGGGTTAAGGACAATAGAAAGGGCTTTTTCAAATACATAGCTGACAAAACTAACACCAGAGGCAATATAGGCCCACTGCTGAATGAGGCGGGTGCCCTGGTGACAGAGGATATAAAGAAGGCAGAGGTGCTGAATGCCTTCTTTGCCTCTGTCTTTACTCCTGCAGGCTTTCCCCATGAGGCCCACTTTCAAATAGCCCCAGAAGAAGTCAGGATAAAGGAGGAGTTTGCCCAGGTAGATGAGGATTGGGTTAGGGATCAGTTGAGTAATCTGGACGTCCATAAATCGATGGGTCCGGATGAAATGCATCCAAGGGTGCTGAGGGAGCTGGCGGAGGTCATTGCTAGGCCACTCTCCATCATCTTCGGTAAGTCATGGGTAACAGGAGAGGTGCCTGAGGACTGGAGGATAGCAAATGTCACTCCAGTCTACAAGAAGGGCAAGAAGGAGGACCCGGGTAACTATAGACCGATCAGCCTCACCTCCATCCCTGGAAAGGTGATGGAACAACTTGTCCTTGGCACTATCTCTAGACATATCAAGGAGATGGGGGTCATCAAGAGCAGTCAACATGGTTTTACCAAGGGTAAGTCATGTTTGACTAACCTTATAGCCTTCTATGAGGAAATTACTAGGTGGATAGATGATGGTAGAGCAGTAGATGTGGTCTATCTTGATTTCAGTAAAGCATTTGACACGGTCTCCCACAGCATCCTTGTAGATAAGTTGATCAAGTATGGGTTTGATGATCAGGCAGTGAGGTGGATCAAGAACTGGTTGAAAGGAAGGAGTCAGAGGGTTGTAGTCAATGGGGCAAAATCTAGTTGGAGGCCTGTGACTAGTGGAGTCCCTCAGGGGTCGGTACTGGGACGGGTGTTCAACATCTTCATCAACGACCTGGATGAGGGTACAGAATGTACCCTCAGCAAGTTTGCTGATGACACCAAGCTGGGAGGAGTGGCTGACACACCAGAAGGCTGTGCTGCCACTCAGAGAGACCTAGACAGGCTGGAGACTTGGGCGGGGAAAAACCTGATGAAGTTCAAGAAGGGCAAGTGTAGAGTTTTGCATTTGGGGAAGAAAAACCCCATGTACCAGTACAGGTTGGGGGCTGACCTGCTTGAGAGCAGTGTAGGTGAAAGGGACCTGGGGGTCCTGGTAGACAGGAGGATGACCATGAGCCAGCAATGTGCCCTTGTGGCTGAGAAGGCCAGTGGCATCCTGGGGTGCATTAGAAAGGGGGTGGTTAGTCGATCGAGAGAGGTTCTCCTCCCCCTCTATTGTGCATTGGTGAGGCCACATCTGGAGTATTGTGTCCAGTTCTGGGCCCCTCAGTTCAGGAAGGACAGGGAAGTGCTTGAAAGAGTCCAGCGCAGAGCCACAAAGATGATTAAGGGAGTGGAACATCTCCCTTATGAGGAAAGGCTGAGGGAGCTGGGTCTCTTTAGTTTGGAGGAGACTGAGGGGTGACCTCATCAATGTCTACAAGTACGTAAAGGGTGAGTGTGAAGAAGATGTTTTTCAGTCATGACCAGTGATAGGACAAGGAGTAATGGATACCAGTTGGAGCAGAGGAGGTTTAAGGTGAATATCAGAAAAAAATTTTTTACCGTGAGAGTGACAGAGCACTGGAACAGGCTGCCCAGAGAGGTTGTGGAGTCTTCTTCTTCACTGGAGAGATTCAAGACCTACCTGGATGCATTCCTGTGTGATGTACTCTAGGTGACCCTGCTCTGGCAGCGGGGTTGGACTAGATGATCTTTCGAGGTCCCTTCCACCCCCTAGGATTCTATGATTCGGACTCTGCTTGTAGCTTTGCCCTATAATTCCCTGGTCTGTGCTTCATTTTTCTTGTCTTCAAAGTGGAGATAAAGATATTGGCATTGTTTTTAAAGCAGTTTGAAGTTGACTGATATGTGTATATAAATGTAGAGAGTTTTTAATATTTGGACTACATTAATCTATCAAGTCAGTAGTTAACTTCTTCAGTATTAGCTGAATTACCTCCCAGGAAAAAAACAACCCCCCCAAAATAATTTAATTTATCATTAGAGCTGTAATAAGAAGAATCTGTAAGATTGCCAGTGTTCTTCTTATTGAGGTGGGGATGATGATAAGGGTCATCCAGCGTATTATAAACTCATGACTCTCATTTAAGCACCTAAGAAAACTGTTCTGAAAGTCATTACAGATGTCATTATAAAGTACCTGAGGCACAAACCAGCATGGCTTTCTGTAAGTGTGAACTTTGTCTAACATATTCGAATTCTTTGAAAAAGTTAAAATAGTGAGTAATGGGAGAAATAATAGATATACTGTAACTTAGTTACACTCTGAAAAGGTTTTTGTTAGTTTCTCAGAAGTGGCTGTTAGGGAGAGCTGGTAATCGTGGTTAAGTCTTATAGTCATACTATAGGTTTTAAAACTATTTCAGATAGGAAGCAAAGAAACTGAAAATTCTTACCAAGGGAAAAGGCTGATTTGTCATCCTGGGAAAATGTTAACAGCAGAGCATCTTGGGGGTCATACTACTGTACTGGATGATAACAGCACTAATGATCTAGAAGAGGGGCTAAGCAGCCTGATTATCAACCCTTAAAAGAGATACAACATTGCTGATGTCAATCAAGCCTGTATAGAAGAACTGGGAAACCTTCCAAGAGGAGTTTCCAAAGCATTTAGTCCGGCTGAACCCTCAAGTGTGGGGAAACATCCACTGAAGTGTAAGGACTTTGGTGGTGCCCAAAGATAAAGCAAAACCAGGCATAAAATAAATATTTGACAATATGTTCAAGTATTTGTGGCGTAGTCATGTGCAAGCTTTTTCAAGAGGCTCAACGGGGTGTAGTAGTCACCTTTGCATGAAAAAGTCAGCAGTGGTTATCTAGCTCTGATCTACGCTTGGAAAATAGCCTTTCTCTGGAAGCAGCTTCAGCTCGCTAATGCAGGTCTGCTGGCCCTTCTGGGTGGAACACAACTATTTGAAATCAGTATTTTCCAGGAGGGGCTTTTGTGCCAAGTTGTATTTGGCCTTCTGATTTTTGATAGTGGCATTAGCAGATCCCAAGCAGACAAAGTAATCCTCCCCATATCCTGCCTTATATTCTTCCAGTTTCTGACAATCATTGGTCAAGAGACTTCCTCAACAAAACACCACCTTGTTTAGAAACAACTGGTGGATCTGCAGTCTAGTAACTTGTTTTAATCCTTGATTGAGCCCATTCCTCATTTTGATCTGCACCCACAGTTGCCCAGTTTTCCACAGCTGCACAACAAGCAGCTTTTTTCTGTTGGTTTCAAACCTCTGAACAACTCAAAGATGGCTTGCTGAAAAATCTGGCAAGAAAAGAAACACTTTTTTCTGTGTGAGTTTGTCCTCCCCACCATTTTCACCTTCTGGTCTGTGCTTCCTTGCCTTTTGTTTTTCTTCTTCTTTTTTTCTTTTTTTTTTTAAACTTCCTAAATCACTGGAAATCTATGCAGCTTCCCTCCCCCCCCCCCCCGCCGCCTCCAACTTTATACTCTTTTAACTAATTAAAATGGCTTATTGGCAGATATGACAAGAATCAGTGCAACACAGAGCAAGTGTCATGGCCTGTGGTCTGGGAGGAGTAAGGGAGAGGAGTTGGTAAGAGAACAATGGAGCTCCCTTTTCAGTAGCTGTGAGGTGATAAGGGGTTTCCTGTCCAAAGTGTGACTCTAAATCTCCCAATATTCATCCATACTTCTCTGTGGTTGTACATTCTCACTTTCAAGAGAGTTGCTCCAAAACTAGATGATTTTTTACAGCTTATGTGCAGTTCACAAGAAAACATGAAAGGTGCTGAAAAATTGTAGCGAGATTCTATCTGTCTGGAAGTTCAGCTGCATTATTTTCCCTGACTGTTATTGTGGGGTTTCTCTGGATACCTGATGTGCTTTTTTTCTTTAGGGAAGAAATGGAGACTTCTAGGCTAACGCACGACTGAACCTGTGTTTCCAGATGTGAAAAGCTAATGCATTCAGAAACTGTTTTAAGTGAATTCTCTTGAATATAAAGGAGACATATTGGGGGAAACTCAGCAGGAATTCTTTATATTGTGCAGCTTCCCAGCCTGTTCCTTATGCTCACACAGCAAACCTCATTGGACAGCTACTCTCAGGCTATTTTTTTTTTTTCCTGTGGCAGCAGTCACTTCAGTTTATCCCTTTGTTGCCATGGCTTCTGCTTTAAGTTTACTGCCCCTCTCGATGTTTTAGAGTTGGGCCTTCAAAGCAAAACTTTGCCTTCTGCAGAAGGGCACCTGGCAATAAACTAGGTGCAGCTTAGTGTGGGAAATGTAAATCTGATAGAAGGAGCGATAGTTTAAACAACTTCAGCCCCATTCCCGAAGGGCCTTTGATGATGATATGCCCTGTTTATTAACGTGGGAAGGGCACATGCTCCCTGTCTCTGGGACTGCAGAACATAATTGCTGTATTTTAGGCCTCTGTCTAGGTGAAATGGCAAATATAGGCACTGTTCACTAGAGCAGTGATGAAATCTGATCTGCCAGAATTTGGCGTGTACTTCTGCTGAGCAGAAGTATTATGGACTTAATCTCCTGCTCTCTCCTTGTGGCTTTCGTCTCATGGGAAACGTCCTGGAGCGGAGCTGGGTCCTCCTTGCCACCTCTGTGCCTAAGAGCACCAGAAGAAGTGTCTGTACCCATGTGGCTTTATCTGCTTTGGCCCAAAAAACCAAATGTGGCCTCAGAGTGAGGAGCCACTACAAGCTTGGCTTGTAGCAAAGGGCAAACATTAGCCCAGTACATTTTGCTTTGAGCTACTGCCTCACCTGCTGCTGTTTCAGTTTTCATCTTGATTCCTACAAAGATCTCTTTTTCAGGTGCAAGATTGTACTTGTGTGTTTTTTGTTGTGTGGGGTTTTTTTTGTGGTGTTTGTTTGTTTTTGTTTGTTTGTTTTGTAGTGGAAGAAAAAATACTACATAGCACTGAAAAGAGACTTAAATGACTTGGCAAAAAGTTTTCTGAAGTTATTTTTATATTCTGTAAAAACTTAATAGCTGTTATCTTAGGTATTTCAAGTTTGTTCATTATCTAGCAGTACATCAGCCAAATTTTTAATTTTTTTTTAAAACAGTTAAAAGTGGTGGTGGGGCACCTTTCAATTCTCAGTTGAACAGTTCTTTTGAAGTCTGTAAATATTTTTAATGAGTGCCTTTGTTTTTTTGTTGGTTTGTGTGGTGGTTTTTTTTCTTTGCTTTTGTTTGGTTGGTTTGGATTTGTTTTGTTTGTTGTTGTTTGGTTTTTGTTTTTTGTTTTTTGTTTTGTTGGGGTTGTTTTTTTTTTAGACTCTTGCCTGTCAGTAGGATATCCTTACACAATTCCAAAGAAAATTCAGTTCTAATACTTAAAGCCTTTTTAAATTTTTGCAGTTCTGGTAACACAGTAAACTCCAACTTCGTTAAGTGGTCATTATGGAAAAGTGAAGCCAGAGCATGTAAAATAAGTAAGACAAAAGCAGAAAACAAGCAAGCTGACAACCATGGTCTTTGAGAAGATGTAGTTGACATGAGATCTTATCAACTGCATTTTGAAAAAGAAAGACTAATAATAAGTAGTAGAAGCTGTTTTGGAGACAGCACTTGCCCAAGCTTGCCTGCCAGTTAGTGTTTTGTAACCACAGTGTCATTGTGCTAGAGCTGGCTGGTGCTGTGTGATGGGTCTGCAGTTAGACTGGAAGTTTAGTGTAGCACCAGAGTGAAGCTGGCAATTCACAAACAGCCAAAAAGGCATTCAAATAAGACCGTATTTTCCATTAGGGTGCTTGTAAATGTTAATTGTAAGAATAGCAAGTGTGAAACAAAAAAAAAGAAATGGGCTATGTGGGTCTTAAAAAGGGAAGAAAAACCTCTAATTAGGTACAACTGGTGTTGGAGTTTTGCCTGATTAAAGCCAGAAAGATGAGATGCATTTTTTTTCGAGTTACTTGGCTCTGCTCTATTTAATTCTTCAGTTTCACAGTTTGTATTCAGATTTACCTGAGAAAAAAATGAAGCATAATTTTGAAGCACTGGACTAAATTCATCCTGATATAATCAATCCAAGTGGAATTACACTGAGGAAGAATTTGGCACAGGCTTTCTAAACTTATTGAGAGAGAAATCATAATCTAACCTGTAAGGGAAGCATGGAAAAAAAAAATATCTTTATCTGAAATAGCACACCATTACCAACAGCCTTTCTAAAGCACTTTCATTTGTCTTCTCTTCCTATCACTTTATGCTGATTACATTTGTGCTAATTATGTATGTTCCCTTCTTCTTTCCTGCAGATTAACCATTGCAGGAGCAATGTATTTGCACACGTATATATTTAAATATATGAAAACTCTGATTATAGTCCTTATTTATTGTAGCAGTGCTTTCAACAAGGGATAGATACTATTTAAGCAAATCTTTACCACTTCTAAATTGAAAGAAAAATATTTGAATTACTAGATTTGCTTTCCAGATTGGGAAGAACTAAATAGAAATAATTTGGTGGGTTT
Source organism: Apus apus (assembly GCF_020740795.1). Lineage (NCBI taxonomy): Eukaryota > Metazoa > Chordata > Aves > Apodiformes > Apodidae > Apus > Apus apus. The sequence goes on along the minus strand of NC_067285.1, from coordinate 54,524,199 downwards.
GTTTGGATTTTTTTTTATATGGAATATGCACAGGACTGACATCATGGAGTTCAGATACCTTCTCTTGTCTTCCATAAGAGACTCTGTATTCCTTGCCTTCTCTCTACTGTCTTTTATAGGTTTGGGCATGTTGTTTAGATTCTTAGTGCATCAGGTCATATTATCAATGGGATCTGTAGAATGACGATAAATTTATCTTCCTGGAGGGTGTTTTAAACATCTGGACTGAGTTGAAAGTCATTAGTACCAGTGAAAGTCCTTATCTGCAGGGGCCTGTTGTACAGGGATGCTCCAGAGTTTCTCTAGTGTGACTGAGAGGAAAACACATTACACGGGGCTCCATCTAAGAACTGCTAGATTTGATTTGCCTTGCACTTTCTCTGCTTCATAATGATGTTACCTCTGTGGAAGTTACTCAGGTAACGGCAGTACAAAACTAGGTGCTCCATGCCATAAAACACTGCTTATTGGCAGTATGTGCATTCACTTCAGCCTGGCCAAGAAGTACTGAGGTTGGACATCACAGAACAGAGCTGTGGATGTCAGCTGCTGCCCTTGCACAGTGGTCCTAGCCCTGACCACATCTGGCAGCAACTGTATCCTCTTAGCTGGTGAAGATGCACTCACAAGTGTGGATAGTCCTTCGGCCAAAAAAACCACGGTCACACACAACTCCTCCCCCCCGCACATCTGGATTTCTACAGCAAAGTGTTATAGTAGTAAAATCTCCTTTTTCTTTACCATTTCCAAAGAAAGAAAATCCTACTTCATTAGCTATACATACTAGAAATTATTTCTGTTAATAAGAATTTAGCTGTGCAAGGAACAGATGGTTTCAGCAACCTCTCAGAAGAGTGACTTACGCTGTCATCCTGTTTAGCTAAGCTAAACCAAACCAGATCAAGATATTCTTGTTCCACAGAGGGATGCCCACAGTTGCAGTTCTTCAGGATCAACAGTTGTGCCTTAATTTCACATCCTACCATAATCTGAATTAATATTCAAGTTCAGGCAAGTACTTTTGTTGGAGGAAACAGACTCTGTTAAAGTAGACAGCAAACCAACTATTTGCTGTATGTGATTAAACTGAAGTTAATTTCAACATAAATACACCCACACACTGATCTTTCTGTTATACAAAGTTCATAAGACTTATCATTAGAAAGTGGAAACCTTGCTATCCCAGCCCTGCTTATTGAGGGACACAGCTTCATGTCTCAGCCTGATTCGAGCCCTACCCAAGCTTCTTCATGACCACAGCCAAGCCTTGGCAACAAAGGCAGCTCCAGCGCAGGGATTCAAGATGCAGCAGCTACAGAAACAAGTATCTGCCCTTCTGCTCTCTGTGCCTGTGCCCCCTTTCTGCTGCGGGCTCCACCAGACTTTGCAGAGCCCTGCCGCTGCTTCAGGGTGCAGGCAGCAGCCCCGCAGCAGCTGCTGCTCTTGTAGCTGAAACCCTCCCTCCCGCTCCCCCTCCGCCATGGCGTCAGAGCAAGCTGCAACACTGCTCTCAACTTGTTCTATCCAGTTCACGCAGCCAGCCAGTTCCTAGAGATACATTCCTGTGGCTGCCTGAAGCTTCACAGGAGGAAAAACCTCCTTGAGCTCCCCCCCCCACGCATCCCAAGCTGTCTATAGGCAAAGGTCAGATCATCTTTTCTTCTGTTGCCTGTTCCCCCAGTCTCACACTCTCTCTTGTGGCATGGCTCAGGAAAAAAAGGAAAAGCTTTTTATTAAAATGTGTGTTTATAGGGGAAGCTGTGGAATGAGAAAGGGCAGAATTTGTCTTCCTAATATTTAAAAGTTTTCTTTCCTCTCTTAAACTTTTTTACATAACAAAAGCAAAGGTCACAGGAATGAAAGGAGAGGTGAGCTGAAGATTTTACAACTCTGTCTATGACTTAGTTAAGAATGCAGAATTTCTTTGGAGTTCTCTGCTGAGTTAACTGAGGTTGCTGGTGAAAGCGAAAGTGTATTTATAGCACCAGATGCAGGATAAGCAGATACAGCTCCATTAACTAGCAGCACAAATGGCCCTGAACACCAGTAACCAACAACGGGATCATCTTCCCCATTAGCCCTCTTGGAGGAGATCTGGTGGAAGCAGTAGGGCTGAGCAGATGAGGGGTCTAGGTTTGGGGGAAGACTGTCTTGTCTTCAACTCCTCATTGTTTTTGGGCGTTCAGGCCACGATGGTAAAGCTCTCCTCATTCCTTCGTGTTAAGGTTATTCTTTTGGTCTGTGCTGCTGTGGAGCTGCTTACACTGTGCTCATGGTAGGCTATGAAAACTTATGCCTACAGAAAAATGAATGTAGTGACTCAGCAGGCCTTACTCAGTGCAGGTTATCAGGAAGATTATGTATTGTGTTCACAGCTCCATGTGAATAAATGATTAGAGAGGTATCTGTATCCCAGAATTAGGTTGCTGGGTGGTTCAAGTCAACCACAGACAGGTAGCTGGAAATACTTGCTCAAGGAGATTGCGAATGAAGGTCAGTCAGGCTTGATGCACGAGTACTGTTAAAGTGGAGACAGCCACGTTTCTCTTGTAAGAAAGCTGCTGTGAATCATAATTGTGGAAATGATATACAGATGCACAAAGCTGAGGCATAATTCTTCTCTGAAGCCGGCGGTATTCAGGTTCTGTTCCCAGGCGTGCTCCTGCTGATGCTGAATTTTCTCTGTAACAAGTACTTCATCGAGGGACCAATCCTGTCCTCTCTTGCCCTGGCAGAATCACTGCAATGAGGAAAGGCAGAGGGAAGGCTCTGGGAGTACTGCACTGTAGGAAGGAGAGTTGGGAGCACAGGGGTCAGATGTGATTGTAGCTTAGCTGGCAGCTCACTCTCCCAGGCCTGGAAGAACTGGAACTTCAGGACAGTGTTATTGGAGCTGGAGCAGGCTCCACTCTGTGGCACAGGGAGAGGGCCTGTGTGAGCACCCCTGCACCTTCTTGCGCAGCTGTAGTGGGGCGTGTTTTGGCCTCTGGTGCTAGGCACTAGAGGGAGACATCAAGATGTGATCTTGCTTGAGGGTGCTTCAGTAGTGTGTACATACGATGCCAGGTCTTTCATCCCTTTCTACATCATCTGTGGAAGTTCCAGTACCACAAGAGCAGTTATTTGGTAATTAACTATAAATGCTTGCCCATTCAGACATAAGCGTGGCAGCATCTATCTCAGAAACCTTCATCATAAAGTGTTTTAGCTGAAAGAGTGTAAATCTGGGATCTGGGTGATCAAGTGGCTTCTGTCGAAAAGACACCAGTGCGGTGTGTTGGCTGGTAGCTCCTAACTCTGTGAGATTTCCATCCACGTTTTCCTTAACAGCTCTTCCAAAATGAGTGCATCCCAGAGGAGGAGCAAGCAGGGTACTGAAAAGCAAGCCCATGCCCTGCTACTCAGAAGCAAAGACTGCCTAGCAACCAGGCTCACTGCAGCAAGGGAAGATGTAGCGTGCGAGCCTGTGGCCCCTGCTCTTTTAAGGAATGAAACCAAGATGCCAAAGGAAGTTGCCCTTTCAGCATCAATCACATAGCCAGGGTCTCACCTTTACAGAGGCCTTACAGTCAGCAGAGCAGCACAACATACTGCTCAGTTGTGCCTTTGCCCTTCCGCAGTGTTCGTGCCATCCTTCTCAGTGCCATCGCAGTGTAAAACCAGGTCAAGTGGTTCTGTCCTCAGGCTGAGGCATACCAGTCCTTGAAGTGACTTGGCCACAATGACTAGAAGTTTCCTCCAGAAATAGATTGCATCCCTAACAAGCAGGTGTGTTATGAGCTGATAAAAATTATCTCAAAGGCCAAGAATCAACTTCACAAGCAAAGGGAAGGGCAATGATCACTGGTTGTTACTCCTGCTGTTGCGAGTCAGAAATTAAGCTGAGGGTTTACTGCGAAGAGGGTTAAAACACTGGTAATTCAGTGTCTACCAGCTGGGAAGTATAATAAAGCCTGCACTTCTGTGCTGGTAAGGGGCAAATGCTGCAGAAACAGAACCTTTATTACATAATTATGCCTCCTACATAAAGCTTTGGAGGGGGAAAGCTAGCAGGGCTGTGCGTCGTTAAAATGACACAAAACATGCCACCACAATTGGAGTCCTGTGTGTGCTGCAGACTGTACAACATGCACATACTCTTCGTGGCCTTGCTGCACTCATGAATTTCAGTTCACCCTATTGGCAGCTGGGAGGGAGGCTGCCTAATAAAACATGTGCTGTGCTTTCTGCCATGGAAATGGAAGATGGGAGGGTAGGGGTGTTTTGTTGTTTGTTATTGTTTTACCAAACATTTAATTCAATGATTGAAAGGAAAGGGAGGGAAAATACAATTCCTAACTTAAAAAGATGCTGACTTGAGCACACTCCCTTTAAAGGGCAGTGAGGCTCCAGAGTGCTGCTGGGTCCATGAAGCCCTTCTGGATCATCTGTGGTTGGTTGGTGGTGGCCCCTTTGCCTTCTGCAGGGGAGATGCTCGCAGGCACTGGTGGAAGTTGCATTCGGCTGTTGTCAAGAAGGTGTGTTCCACCCACAGTAGGAGGCCATGAACAACACTTGGAGACTCAGGATAAAAGAGGTTCCAGTAATTTTAGTATTGGCATAAAGAAGACTTTTTATCTCAAAGCACTGGGCAAGCAACAAATCATATTAACGGCTATCAGGATGGCTTGAGCAGCACTTTTCCTGTTGTACAAGTGAAGGCTCTGACATTGAATGATTGTAATTCTGCTCCAGAAATGGCAGCTCCATGGATTTTCTCTGAGCATATGCTTAGTGGTCTCTCTTACGAGATTTGTGTTTTCTGTCATCTGCTCCTTCTTCAATATCCAAAGCACAAAGTTGAGAGGAAGTGAGAAGATATTTCCTTTTTGTGTGTGCTGTCAGTGCAGCCATGAAGAGCGTTCTTGTATATTATTTTTCAATTCTGTGTAAGCCAAAATGAAGGCATTCTTTCTGTCCTGAAGTTCTTACAGTTAAAGGATTTAATTCAGAAAAGTATTTAAACCATCTGTATTAATGACAGCATTTAAGTAGGCATTTAAGTACTTGTTTGGATTGTATCCTAATAAGGATGCTTTGTTGAATGGAGCTGAAATAGAAAAACTGAAGAGAAGTTATGGAGTGTATTAGTGAAACACCTGGTGACTCCTGGCAAGCATTTTGCTGCTTCCATTTCTCTTAATCTTCTTGCTTTGCTTTAATTGATTCCATTTTTATTGTTTAGTGGGTTGAACAGGATTGGAGGGAGGCATACAGACATATAGCACCAGTGGCACAGGGAAGAGAGATGAAGCAAAAGGGTGACTAAAGTGATGTACCCAGGGCCATTCTACAGGGGAATGGCAGAGGTGTAACTGAAAATCAGTGTTTCATGGCTTCCTTTTTTAAACATAGGAAGTAATAATCACAAAACTGAGTTAGTTCCCATATATATGTGAGGCATGAAAAGCTGGGTCTCCTTTGATTTTCAGTCCCTCTGGGTTTTCACTTGGCTTTTGGTACCCTGTGACTTTTGGCAGCACTGGAAAAAGAAAGCCAACTCAGAAATACTGGGTTAAATTCTGACCCTTATCAGTCCAAGCAAAGTTAATGGGCTTGCATTACTCTAATGAGGAATGCAAAGGTTTAGAAGTTGCTTAGTTGCTGGCCCTGTAGAGATTTCATACAGTAGGACAGAACTTGTATATCCCCCAGATATATTTTTATCACCACAGTCATGATAACATGATATGTCATGCTGCCAGTTTCCCACTGTAGATGAAATGTTTCAGCTGGTGGTCTGTGTAAGCACTAGGCCCATAGCATGCTTCTGTGTGGCCTCCCACTTCTTCCAGATGATATGAGAACACCTCCTCTTGCATTGCCTGTGTCAAAAAACAAGCTGCTTTGTGCCATCTCTGTGTTTAAGGATCTTATCTTCTCTGGTCTGTGTGCAAGGCCCCACAGATGAGTACATCAGAGCATCAGTACAACAGTTTCCAGATTGGAATACAGGTGCTCCCAAGGTGAAACCACCTAGTTGGTTCCCTCTGTTCCAGCAGATCTTTTCCTAGCACATCTAGCAAGTTGTAACTGTTCATTTCAATGATACAACCAAGACTCTACTCATATTAGCAGTGCTATGTCAGTGGAGCAGCAATGTTGGGTCTCTCTTGCCTGAACAAAATTGTCAGGTGGTGCTAGTACTGCAAAGTCCTTGATAGTGGCTGTAATGTGAGAGGCAGAGAAAAGCAAACTTCCCAGTGGATCTGTGCTGAGCTGATGATAGCAGAGGTTGGAATCGATTGAAAATCATTGAGAGGGAACAGGAAGGCTGACTTAGTTTTAACCCCATTCTTCAAGTGCACTCTCTGCCTGACTCAATGTGCAAAATCCCAACAGCTCAGCTGAGGTCAGGGAACAGGAGCAAATACAACTGTTTTATCTGCCTTATCCACAGAAAACATTTCATGCCTGACTGATTTGGGTCAGCCATGAACAAGTTATTTGATTATAAATGGAACATATTAGAAGCAGTGATGTTTTGCAAATCTCCCTGTAAGTCTGCAGTTAACTTTAACAAGAGGTCAGCAAAATGTCTTAACAGCTGAACAGTTTGCAGTCTGCCCATGTATAAGCTGCCTTTACAAAGTCTCTGCCTACACATGGTAGGCATAGGAGGCCTGTTCCATGTTCACGACATTCACTGAGCCTTTCTAATGTAGTGTTAAATATTGAAATTAGCTTGCAGTATTTTAAAGCTGTAGTTAAAACTAGCATGGCTGGTATGATGTAAATGCCTAGATAAAGCCAAGACAACATGTGTAAGTGGAATTCTGGTGCCACTGAGGAAAGTGGCAGACCGTGCAATGACTGCAGTCAAAAGCAATTTCACCCACAGTGCTTAACAAGTTGAGAGTCAGGCCTAGATCTTTCATTGTTTCCCATTTCCCATCACCTTCACTGAGAGGAGACAGATGTAGCTTTATTTTTCTTGCAGTTACTGTGACCCAAGAGGAACAACAGAGTGCTGAGGATATGTGAAAAGAGCTTCTGAATAGTCTGTGCAGATACATATAGAAATATGATATATAATGCAAAATGCCCATGACAGACACGATTTACACATTAAACCACAATTTATGAGGGCTTATGGACTATTAGAAACTATGTAACTGTGTATAATAAACATCTTGAATTACTCTTTGCTAAAGCTTATAATGCAGAACACACAAGTTTTCCCTGAAGACCCTTACAGATGAAAGGCTAGAGGGAAAACAAATAGAGATGAAGATGGTGCTGAATAAGCCACAGACTGCAACGTGTTTGCTGTCAAGCTTTGCAGAGTTGCTTTACATTGTGCCTTTATTGCAGACAGTGTCCCGTGCTTTACCTGACACTGCTGTGCTGGTGGGCACGAAACAGAGCTCCTGGGTACAGCCCAGCAGCGTATGACCTGTTCCCAAGCATTTACTTCCCTCTCAGGGAGTAAAACTTTGAGTCACTGGTCTTCCAAGTGACTGACTTTCCCAATAGTTGCCTTCCCCTGAATTGTGAAATGAGAGCAAAATTTATGCCACAGATGTTAACCAGTGGGGGAGGCTGGGCAGTTCTGTGTGTTGTAAGGCACCCGCGGAGCCAAGACTATCGCAGTATTTCCAGCAGACATAGTAGAATTCAGAGATCTTCTAACTTTGAACTCTGTGCCCAGCACTGCCTGCTTTCTGTTGCTCTTTTCCTTGTATGAGGACATAGGGTGTGAGGGAGCCCATTTCGATCCCTCCTGCTACAATTTTGTAATGGCCAGAATGCAGCCAAGCTCCTGGAGTGCAATTGAGAGAATAGGTCAGATAAGAAATCCCTAAGATAGCATTATGTTAGACAATTCAAAGAATTCCACTGGGCAGAAAAAGGAGATTCAAGTTCCCAGTTTTCATAGACCAGAGATGCCAGCAAAGTTGAAAAGCAGATTCTGTTTGGTATTATCACCACCCACTTTTCCCAAAGATGTTCTACTTTCCTCAGCGGCCTCCCTGTTGCTGTAGCTATAAATAAGTATATATCTTTATGTGTGTGAGAGATTCAGGCTTAAACTTATATTTAAGCTCCAAGGTTATATATAACAGGGCTGTATTAACCATGACAAACCCCTCATTGTTCTGTTCTTGTTTTATCTTAGTGTAGTGTAGTGTAATGTTCATGGTATGTGTGCGTACAGGCATACGTTAACATATGTAGACAGGCATGGGGCAAAAAAAAAAGAATCCAGATTCTCTTCTCCATTTCTCTAGTTGGGTGTTGGTGTAATTAACTTTCAGGGTGTAAAGGAAATAATTTTGTTCTAAGGCTTGAGCAACAGCATTGCACAAAAAGGCTACAGTTCTGTGATAAAGTATGTAATGACTAAGTTTAGTCATTCCAGCTTCACTTGAAGAATCTCACTTCCTAGACTTTGCCAAACCATTTCTGAGGAATGGAAAGTAACTGTATTTTATCCTTCTAGCAAGCTTCATAGTGCTTTCTAATTAATCAGAAAGCTTTGCTTGGATCGTTGTGTAGAATGGATATGCTTTCCTGGGAAATGTTGGTCAAGTTTCTATAGAATGAGGAAAGCAGTTAGCAAGAGGGAGTTACTGGCCTGGTAGCTGGCAAATATTTAGATTATATGGATCACTTGCCAAAGAGCATGAATCTGGGATGCTTATACTTTGCTCAGAGCAGGCTCTTTGGCAACTCCCCAGGGATGTTCCTAATTTGCTAATTGTGGAGCAGGTTAATGATGTAAGTCCACAGGAGACTGTAGCACCTGTAGTTAATTTTGCTGCTTATAAAGAGCTCATCAGCATACAGGTTTTGGAGTGTAGTTTCTTCTTTGTTCTTGTTCTCTGCAGACTGTTGAGGGACCCAACTAAACCAGCTATAGAAACCAGATATACACCTCTGCAAAACTGTTGGTAGACACCCCTCCCTGCCCTCTTCCTCAGTCTCTATTCAAGGCTGCTCCAACCAACTTGGCTGTCAAAGGTTCAGAGTGCTTCTCTGTTAGGTGGGATGGTGAGATTCAAAATCAAGTTGGCTGACAAGAAGCTGCTTGGGCAGCCTTCATTCCTATGCCATGCTGCATGGTGGTGGCTACTAACAAGGGATTTTTGGATGCTTTTTCCTGAGGGCAATTCATGGCTTCACAAGCTACCCAGCCTCAGCTGAACAGTTAAATGGCTGTGTGTGGCCTTTTAGAAAATACTGGTACAATGTGTTAGTTTATACCTCCGTGGGAAAGTTGCAAGTTAATGAGCCTTTACTTCGTATTTGCTATGATCTAGGAATGCACAAACAATGGCTCATCTCAGTCCTGGTAATTTGTTATGCTTGTAAACTTGGCTACTTCTGTGAACTCACAAAGACTAGTGAAATCTGCAGTCTGCCTTATTCTGTGTATTTTTAAATTATTATTATTTTAACTGATTTGACATCTGTTAGTCAAATGTGTATGATTTTAGATTAGTAAGAAGACTTTACAGTTGGGTCATCCTTTGTAAAAGAAAATTATTGTTTTTCTTAGATACTGAGCCCCACAGAAGGAGTCTGGTATTTCTATTTTCTCTAACGTTATAGGTAGCAAATGCTTTTTCTACTGGGCATAAATAATAGCTGGTTTCACTACTGCTGGCAAAGCAGAGTCCCATTTTGTGGGGAGTACTGATGTTTCTCAAGTCTGAATGCAGAAGAGAGAGGTCTTAGTCCCTGTGTATTTGCACAACACTGGATTTCCAAGGGCGTTTCTTTTTGTTTGTGCTGTTTCCTTGCTCTTTTCAAATGAATAAGAATGGACGTATTAGCAAATGAAAATCCAGCACAGAATTAACTGGCAGCCACTCAGATAGCAGGAGGTAGAGGAGCAGCAAGGGAGTGTCCTCACAAGCATGCTGGGGGAATCAGCTGAAGGATGACAGGCTTTCAATATTCTGCCCGACTGTCAAGTCTGCAAATGGGATTACAAACCAGTGACAACTGTGATGGCTGGTATTATGTGGACACCTGTTCACCCAGTGCTGGACACAGGCTAGCATCCACATAGGACGGTGAACAGTCACCAGATGGTAATGGCTTTCAGTTACTATGCATTTTTCCTGGATTTGATCCAGCAATTTAGATGAGATGCTCTTTGCTAGCAAAACAGCACTAGAAGGGACACAGAGCTCTCAAAGGGGTTCAAATAAAAACGTTTGTTAACGAACCACAAAATTCCCCGTGTAGAATAAGTTTAGATTATTATCACTGGAGTTTAACCAAGTGCCAGGGTCTCAGGTAGCCACTTCATAATACATGGTTCCACCATCCAGCCATTAATGAGAGCTGCTGCATAACACAGAAACTTATGTCAGTAAAGGTAGGACTTAAATGTGGTTAATGCCAGAACAATCAAGGATGGGTCAGGATGTCTGTTTCTGGTTGAAAGCGTTATCTTCAATATGAAGGTATGATGGGGGGAATGACACCCTGTGTGTTGTCGAGCACATCTTGTCCATTCTTTTGGTTAACGGGGTAAGAGCATATGTCATTGTGTGACTGCTACTTTTGTTGGTGTATTTTACAAGTTGTTTCTTTCAAGTCTAATGGGAATTATTTTTTCTTGCCGGAAGCCTCTGTTTATTTCATTGGACAAAATTTGGATCCTGATGGGGACCCAGCCAGGCAGGGAGGGTGGAGATAAATTTGAGTATGAAAAAAAGAGCCTGTTGACTTTCTTTTTCCAGTAAGTAGTCTTGTCTGTATGGCATCCTGCTGGACATGGAGCTGCTCAGTGCTCAGGGTAGTACCAGGGTCAAAAAGGGGAAGGAGCACCTCATGTGGCCTAGACTTAACAGAGCTCCTCCAAAGTCAGTGGAGCATTACCAGCTCTTGCTTTGTCAGCATCATACGTGGTTATCCTCAGGGATGTAAATCAACATAGCTCCCTCTTGGCCCTAAGAGTGTTTCAGATCACTGTGAAATCTGGAATGCTTTTTAAATAGTGAAGAGGTAGTGATTTATAATAGCCAAAACATACTCCCTCTGATGGCTGTGCTGCCCATAAATCTTTGCTTCTTAGGTACAATGGTAACCCTTTGGTTATGTCTCTCTGTTCTGTAAATTGTTCCATTTGGGACTCAGTTAACAGTAAGTCTCTTGAATATATTGCTGTTTCTTGTAGCACTATAAAACCTCTTTTAATTTTGGCCATTTATTGCCCTCTCAGTCCCATTTCAGGTTTTCTTTCAGATTTCTCATGGTTTTATCGTAGGTTTGCTACTGTGATATCTCTGTTTCTTGGTGGCATGTGATTAGCACATTAAGGTGGATGTCTGTTGTGATTTGCTTCCAAACTCTACTAAGGATTTGTTATAAAGGGAAGCTTTTTTATATTTGTTCTTTCAAAAGTTTTACAAGCTTTTTTCTATTTATTTTATGGGATACTTTTTCCTTCTTTAATTACTGCATTCTTTTCTTAATTTGGACTTTCTTGCATGTAGATGACATCTTAAACTCTTACATCATCTGCTTGATGCACAAGGACCAGTCAAACATTTTCTGCAAATGTTGGAATGTCACACACAAAGCCCATACTGCAGTAATACTTATCCTCTATCTCAGGGCTTCATCTCTGGTTTAGAGAAAGAGTTAACAACTATACTTGTGTGGCTAAGGAGAATTACTGGCCTGGCTGCTAATTATCTTCTCTGGAGGATCAGTCTTTCCAAGAATCAGGTTATTAAAATGAGAACCGACTGTCTCTCTCATCTCTCTCTCATGGGTTTGTTGTGTTGTTTTTTTCTCCCTGGGAAGAAGAAAAAATAAAAAGTCCAGGGCATGAAAAATACTAGTATATTGTTTGAAGTAGAGGAATAGTTTTTTAATTATAGGTAAAGAAATACTCTCTGATTTTCTCTTTGGGGTTTATTAACAGTAGTTTTTATCCATATAGCTAAAATGGATATATGAGTCTTATCTGGATGGTTGTTCCTCTTGCTTCGTTGTATTTCTGCTGGAAAGTGAAGTCCTCCCCCTTCATACCTGGGATAGTTTTCAGAAAATTATATATGCAAGGTTTCTGAGCCCATCCCTAGTTCTTGCATCCCTAGTCTGTGTGGATTTCTTGTTTGTGCCATGGAGCACATCATGTTTGTCTCCTTATAAGACTTAAATCTCTTAGCAGTTGTTTGCAGGTGTTGTTTTGCTCTGTTTGAAGTTGATTTCAGGGCCACTCCTTTTGTCTGCATGATGCCACTGTTGGTGTCCAAATCCCAGGCAGGGCTGCCAGGGTTACCTTCATCTATGGCCAGACCTTCCCCCTTAGTTTTTCACCATGAGGTAGGACCCTGGCAGTGAGGTCTAACCTCAGGTGGGCAAAGCTGTCTTTCAGGTAGCAGAGGACATCACACTTGCCTAGCGCCCTCATTTATTGTTTTGGTTCCCCTGCAGTACTTAGGCTGTTTCACATCCTGACTTTTATTATCTGAGGAATATTATCAGCAACAGATAATTTCTCTCAGCCATGGAGACAGATTTTAATTCATGCTTTCTTGAGTTTGAGACTGGGTTATTTGATTCTAACTGCTTCTACTCTTTAACTCTTGTAAGCAAAGTCTAAAAGCTGCAGGAAGGCTGATGCCAAAAGTCAGCTTTTCAGAACAGAGAAAGTCTTTAGTATTCTCTGTTCAACAGTGTGTCAGTTGTAAACTCTTCATACTGATTTATAAAGCTTGGCCTTCAACTGTCTGATGAAACTGTCTTGATAACCACCTACTGTTGCTGCCTTCCTGACTGTCTGTGGGACTGGATTTCACTCTGCCAGTCACAGAGCATTTTGCCATTATTCTTCTGCCTTGTGAAATTCTCTTTCCATGATAAGAGCCATCATTCCACTGAGGCTTTGAAAAAGAAGTCTGTTTTTTGGTGGAACCACTTGACACCAGCAGCGAGATTCTCAGCTGGTGTTCTGTTACCAGTGATGCGAGTGACACAAAGCAGCAGTTTTGCCAAATGGTTCACAATTGCTTGTAAATGTATTTTTATGATAGTTTTGTAAGAGTTTTTTTTTTTTTTTTAAAATGAAATTAATGATGTAATTGGAATAAGTTTAAGGCCAGGAGTTGGCTAGTTAAGCTTTTCATTGTCATGCTGCTATTTACATATAATTGTCTGATTTAGCAGGGTTATGGCAACTGCCTCAGCTCTCATCGGTGGGAGAGAAGGGAGTATCCCTCTAGATCCTCTGCCCTAGATGTGATGTAAACGTACTGTGCGAGTGGGTCAAACAGTAAAATGCTTGTCTAGAGCCTAGCGATGCACCCAGGAAGGAAGGGTGTGACTCCACTGAAATGTCTAGAGTTGCTCTGATACAGTGGGGCAGAGGACAGGCCTCCCGTGAAGAAGCAATAAAGTCCATTACAAAAGCAACAAGCCAGAGCGCAGCGGTGTAGGGCCAGGTTGCGTTTGCTGAGAAGTCCTCAGCGATGGTGTATGGGTGTGCAGTTAGCATGATCACATCAGGGTGTTTGCTTACCAGCTGTCTGTCAGCAAGCCATCATCATTCTGTGTACTGACTTAATTTCTGTTATTGTAGCCAGTGTGGAAATTTTAAAAGCAGGCTATTGCTTGAAAAGAATCTATAGAAAATATAGGTAAACCTCAGTTATAGAAGCAGTGGAGAATTCCTTTGGCTGCTAGGAGTTATAGATGATTTATGCTAAGAATACCTTTATGTAAAGCATTCTATTTACTTTACAAAAACAGTTATGCTAAAATGAATGGTGTGGAAAGGTGGGAGCTTAGAGCTGGCCATCATGTTCATCACAGACAGAAAGATTGTAGTGGCAACATGGGCCTGAACCCATACTCAGACTAGGGATTGAGTGCAGAGTGATACCCCCACCACTCCTCCTCAAAAACCCTCCCAAAACACAACCTTAACTGAATTGTATGCAAAGGACATGCTCTTCGGTTATTGTTTTGTTGTAGTGTCCTGTTGGCCTGAGTTGTTCCTCCATGGCTGCTCAGGAAGGACAGATGATAGCTGGGTTTTGAGAAAGAAATCCAGGCCATTTCTGAAATGTTTTTGTCCCATAAACTCTTCCTTGTGTACATGTCTGCTTTTCCTTCTGTGTATTGAAAGGAGCAAGTTTGTTTATGAAAATCTTGTCTGTAAAGAAAAACCTTTCCCTCTAGTGTGCTTAGTTTTTATCAACAGAAACTAGACAAAAGGAAGGGTTTTGTTTGTTGTTGTTTTCTTTTCTTCTGAAGAGGTATATATTGTTTTTGTTAAGGCAAATCCCCTATTCTCCCTTACCAAATGAGAATCTTTAACTCCAAAGAGAAGAGTATTGATTTGTCTCCTACAGTGAAATTGCTGAAGCATACAGGAGATGTGATGTTTGTGTTGTTTTTAAAAAAATAAAATTAAAAATTACTTAATGACTCCCTCCCCCCCTGCTTATTCTGGTAACTTAAAGTACAAATTACAAGATGGACTGCTAGCAGACAGTTCTTTCTTGGGTCACGCAAATTCAGAGCTGGGCATGCAACTCAATCCTTAAAGCCTGAGCTTTAAAACTGTGAATGTGTAATGTGGAAATCACGGGAAAGCCCTGAGCCTGTGCAGACGTTGTGGGATATATCTGGTATCTCTGCAGCTTCCTTTGTGGGTGGGAGAGAGAGCACCTGCTGCACCCCTGCTTGGAGCTGTGTTGGCCATGTTTGCGCTGTCCCAAGGTCTAGCACGTGGGCTGTGCCTCTCCTTGGGGCTCAGTGCCTCTCTCAGCTCAGCTGCATGACTTTGGTCAGTTCAGAGAGGGCACAAAACCTGCAGGTTGTTCAGCCAGACCATCTTGGTGTGCTCGGGTGCCAGAATATAGGAAGGACTGGGGTCATGCTGCTTGCAATAGGTACCAAACAAATGAAACCTCTCTTCATGGTGTGAGCAATGATGGATGAACACTGTAGTCTGGTTCTTCTGGCATTGCTTCACCTATGGGCACAGTGCTCTGTGCTGGGAAAAGCAACTTGAGGGGTAAGCCAGAAACTATCTCAGTGTGCAGTGATTCACCCTGATATACTAGGCCACCAACTTTTTGTTTTGAAAAGCTGAGCACTGCCACTGTTGGGGGATGGGGAGGGGCCTAGAGGCTAGTGGGAGAGGATGTACTTGAAATACATTTGGTACCATAATTTCTGCAAGCACTGTGGAGCAGGCTGCCTTCAGAGATGCTGTCTGGCAAAGCAGGATACTTCTCTTGCCTCCCAGCTCTCCCTGAACTCAGCACTCAGCAGCAAATAGGAGCCGATGCCTTTGGCAGAACTGAGTCCTTGCCCTCCTCAGGGCCACTGTTGTTGGCTTGCAGCTCCCTGGACCTCAGTGTGCCACATGAGGTGAGCACTGAGTCTCTGACAGAAGTGGTTACTTCCAACTCCTTGCTGTCACAAAGAGATGGGAGATAAGGAAAAGGCCTCAGACAAACTGATGGGCAGAGGGTCCCAGTGCTGCTGGGCTTGGTGCCTCAGTATCACAGTTCTTTTTGTTTTCTTCTCCTCTTAAAACATTATGTGCAGACAGATGAAAATGGGATGTTGGAAGCCTTAAATGTATTATTAGGTCTGGGCTTTAATCTCTGCTACCTGCATTGATATCATGAAAAGATTTCCATTCATCGGATGATAAGAATGACCACGACTTCATTTAAAATTATTAATGTATCCCGTTGGGAATTCTTAAAGGCATCTACTGCTTAAGTTTACATTTTCAGTCAGTTCATTAGGTACTACTAGAAGGTGACTGCAAATTCAAATGCCTCAAGTAACCTCCCTGCCAAAAAATGTCAAAAGGCACCTCTAAAAAATCCATCTAACTCCCAGATAGAATTTTTGCAGTCCTAGTCCTTGCTCCTTTCCTCGGAGCTCAGCAGCTTTGCCTTTGGTGCCACACATTTGTGCATTCTCAGAGCAGTAGGCAAGCCAGGCAACTCTGGGGAATCACCAGCTACCATCGTGGTTGGCGAGACAATGGTAAGCTACAGCCTGTGTTGTAGGTGATGTTGCAGGACTGAGACCCCAGGAGAGTTCAAGGAAACAAGATACACCTCTTGGTGTCCCTTGAATGCAGGTGGTCACATCCATGTGATGGCAGACCAACAAAAGACAAATTTTAGATGCACAAGGTATGTTCCGGTTGATAACCAAGCTACTTGCAACATGTTGTGCATTTTCCTTTGTTTCATCTGTGCCTAGGTTTAGTATTAATGTGACTTAATTCTGCATTGTGCCTTTCATGTTACTGGTGGAGAACACTATTTCTTTTTTTCGAATTATGAAATCTGAACAATTAGGCGGTTTTCAGTAAGGGAGCATTCATGTTCCCACTGGCTTTGTTAAGAGTTAGACAGAGGCCCAGGAAAGGTGGCCATGCCAGGGGCTCACTTTTGTTAGGGTCTTTCAGTTTCAGCTGCAGAAACAAAGATTGATCTAATGTAAGCAAGTGCGTAATTTTAGGAACAACAGGAAGTGAAGTGAGGGGATCACTGATGTTTGCATCTTTGGAGCAAATGCTCATACCTCTTCCTATAGCATGTTTAACTTACTCATGTATATTACTAATGATTCAAAAGGGTAATAAAGGTTAAAAACCATCGTTAGTGCAAGAATAAGATGCAGTGAAAAAGCAAAACAATGGCAGGAATGGAAAAAAACACCCGAATATAAAGCAGAAGTGAATCTGACTGGAAATGCTTTAAAGCCTGAGGAGGTAACTCTGAAGCAGCCATGGGTGAGAGCCTCTGCGGCGCAGGGAGTCAGCCGTGTCCCTGCTGGCCTGGCAGGTCCCGCTGGCAGCACTCAGCCCTCGGCTCGACTTCTCTGCCAGCCTGGCCGAAGCAAAGGTGTGCCTGTTGGTTGTGGAGGTGGTTCTGAGCAGGACTGAGGTAGGCAGCTTCCTCCCACACAGCCTCTGTGGTAACGCAGACCACGGCGGAGCAGAGGAGCAGGGCGGGAAGGCCTCCATGCCAGCCAGGCGCCTTGCTTGCGCCTCGCCTGCTGAAGGAGGCTCTGCCCTTTTCTAGCCAGGGCGTCCTGAAAATGGACCGCTTTGCTGGTCACTCTTATCTAGAGAAGTACAGAAAGGGAAGTTGGCTTTTCCCAGGTCTTGCTCTGCGGTGTGAGGGGCAGCAGCCGTGTCCGACGCCGAGGGGCTGCTGCTTGCCCGAGGTACCCTATGTGCCCCGTGCTCGCTGCTCACCTGGGTGGAGCTTTGGGGTGGCGTCTTTCAGATCATGTCGTAGACACTCATTTTCATTGGAGACCAGCTCTAACACTTTAATTTTTTTTTTTCCATCTCTTGACACTATACAGCAGCAAATTTCAGTTTTGGCACTGTAGTGTTCAGCCTTGTTTCCTACCTGTCATTTGGATTCTTTTTCATCTCTTGCATTGTTGGATTTTTACAGTGCTCTGGTCCTGCTCAGGCAGGTCAACCTCCCTCTCTTTTTTTTTTTTCTTCTCTTATTATTTTTTAATTTTTTTTTTTAAATTTTATTTACACCAGGTTTCTTTTCAGAGTACCAGTGGACTACTCTTGATAGCCAACTTGTTCCACCCCTGCACAGTTCCCCAAAGCTGTAGGTTTTGCTGGCAAGGTGAAGCCCTTCTACAGGAAATCATAGGAGAACTAGGCCTGCAAAGTATGCTGTAGTTCTGTTCCTTGAAAAATATAGGTTCCTCTTTAACAATTACATATACATTTTGGATATATTGAATCTAAGGAAGTACGATTTCCTTTCCTTTATTACGTGTCCATTGTATTGTTGAATATAAGGAAAATGTAATAGAATTGTCAGACAAAAGAGGTGAAAAGGATAAAACAACACACACACTTGCCTTTAAGCCCCTCATTCTAAATAGCAAGAGGATCACGTTTGGCTTTTCTGACCCCAGTCGTTCAGAGCCGTAAAGAACTGAAGGAGCTGTTGAGCTGCTGTATTTCAGTAGGCTTTGACAGTTTGCAAAGTGGGCTTGATTTGAGAGGTTAGGTGTTCAAAGTGGGAAGACAAGCACTGATACACTCCACAAGAAGAAGTTACATTCCGTTTTAAAGCTGAACTGAAATGTAGAGCAGCTGAGAAAAAGAAAGGGTCAGTTACATGGGCTCCACAATTATTTGGGGAGGAGGTGGGGAGGAGGGAGACATGCCTTACACACCAGGGAAAGCAGAATTTTCTTGTGTGCTCAGAGCTCTTCCATAGCAGTGGCAGGAAGGAAAATGTCTGATGCCAGTTGCATGGGAGGGTTGCCAGCTGTATGTTCCCTGTGGAATAATCTGCATGATATCTCTTGTGTCACTCTGAATGGCAGCATGAAATAATCTGTCTACTCAGTAATCTCTCAACACAAGTCTCTTGTGTTTCATAAATTAACTGATATCTGCAAAATATGTATTTCTCTTGTCTACACCTTCCTTTGCTAATTCTTTCCCTTCCAAGTAAGAAACTGTTGTTTAGAAGTGGCTGGAATACCAGCTCATCCTTCTGGAGGTTGAATAATGCTACATACAGCCTCTTACTAAAGTTCTTTAAGTGCTGATTATTTTTTTTTTTCCTTAACAGACAATGGGAGAAAAGGTAGATGAAAGTAAACAACTCATTTCTCTTTTCAGCATAACCTTAGCTCTGGCTTCATTCCTTTTTCATCTTTTTTATTCTAACATGTCACATTTCATATCCTTATTGTTTCAGGCACAGAAGACACTCTTTATGACTTGCATTAAATACAGGCTTTATTGAGATTGTCTGTTGTGGTTGTTAGTAGGCTCTAATTAAGCTCCTATATTAAAAAAAAAAAACAAACAACAACAACAAAAGCAGTATGCTGAGCACTTGAGCTGCTTTCTGTGGGTGGGAGCCAGGGGGATGCAGAGGACCGGCACCTGTGGCTGCTGTCCCTGGAGGTGCACAGCACTTGTGTAGAGGGGACCCTCCACACGCAGCAGTGGAGTACATCATCTAAACCATTCTTTATCTCTCCCTCTCCCACACAGGCACACACACACGTAGCTAGATAGTTTTGCTGTCTGCTGCTTCTGCTTTCTGTTGCTAAGTGAACAGCTCTGGCTCACACACAGAGCAGAGCCAATAGCATCCTGACCTCTGAAGGCTGGTAAAAGCTGAAGAAAGGGAATCCAACGGTGCTGTCTTTTCTTTGCCCTCTTCCCCACCCGCCTTTCACAGGGAAGCAGGGAGGGGAGAGGGAGAACCCAGAATGGTGGAGATAATTCAAAATAGCTGTTCACGTTCTGGAGATAAATGAAGTAATACTTGGGGAAAGAAGGATAATATGATGCTCCTTTGTATTCATACACACACAGAGGCAAAAATGTTTTTCCTTGTGCTGTGAACTCCAAGCTGTGATTAGAATTAACACTGTGAAGTTATTTTACTGTTGTCTTCATAGCTGTTACTCTTCTACTAATCACTGATCCTGGAATGTATCATGAAGCTTATCTTTTCTTCAACCAGAGAAACACCGAGTGGAGCTTCAGCCTTCCCCTCATTAATTACGACACATTTTTCACCTTGCAACTTATTGTTTCCCTGCTGCCCTTCACGAATATTTGGGGAGGGTCAGGTTGCTCAGCACACAGCAGGCATTTGTGTTGCAGTCCCAATAAGCAAACAGCTACACAGTCAGTAGTTATAGGAATTGGCCATCTTGTATTCATATTTTGTAAAAAACAAATAGGCTATGGCTCACTTCTTGCAAATAGAGAGTAGGATTATTGTGATTCAAGTGATAAGCTAAAGCATGTGCTTGGTAGCTTAATGTTCAGTGTTAACCTACTGTGAAGTCTTTTTGTGGGTTATTTTTCTTTAATTTGAAGTTCTCCCTATCTAAATATGTTTGCATCTTGATCAGAGTTTTCTAGGCACAGGAAAGAAGTGAGTGAATTTTATCTGTAAACCATGAGTGCCAGTGACAAAGTGCCAGTATAAAGTACTTGTGTTTGCCTTATGGCTGGCTTGTGTCTGCTGTTGCATGTGGGGAAAATAGCACTTACCTTGCCTCTAAGCAGCAAGGTGGGGGACTGCAGTTAGTTCTGGATCTGGAAGGAAAAGACGGAACCTTCTTGCTAGAAGTAAATGAGAGGAGTATGTTCAGCAATTACTGTTTGGGTGCCATAACCACCAGATTTAGCCAGCTGCAAATCTCAGGACAAATGGTGTGTAGATAAAAGACATCTGCAGAGGGACAGTGGTTGGGTGGGGTGAATCACCCCTCAGAACTGGTGGTTGGGCCTGATGAGCAGAGTAAGCCTTTGAAACTCAAATATACCATTAAAGAAATGAGATTTTTTACAAAGAAAGTACCTATAAATGACAATTGATCCACTTAAGACACATCATGATCGTTAACAGACAGTCTATTGATGGCTCTGAGCAGTAGCAGTGAAGAGTTTCCTGATAATCTAAAGAAGTCAGCATAGACCTCTATTTTCTTCAGCTATCATCACCAGAAGACAATGAGCAAACAATATATCGCGGTGCATAATGTAGCCTTACAGGTTGTAGTAATGTAATAAAATACATAGACTGGATGAAATGAGGCTTGAGCTTTCCTATGGTGCTGGAGTGGCTCTGCTTAAGCATCTCTGCCTGCAGTGGGAGACTAAAGGCAGGGCAGTGTTCAGTGGGACATCAATGGCAAGGCAAGGATTTGGAGGCAAAGACTCTTCTCCTGTCTGCTAAGGAAGATAAGCCTGAAATTTGAATCCATATGATGCAATAGTTTAACATAGGTTCAGCAGCACTTCACTGGGTGTTCCTATAAACCAAAGGCTGTCCTGCTTACAGTCAGGTACCATGTGAATCACTCATGTCTTTGCCTTGACATGTCACAGCTGCAGCTGTGTCACCAAGCATGGGCATGAGAGTGGCCCTTTCAAGCCAACAGAAACTGTCAGTAAGTATCTGGCAAATTTGTTTCGTGCTTTGCAGAACTAATACTGTGCTTGCTTCTTTAACCCTGCTGACTACTGTAAAAGAGTGATAAAACTTCGAAGAGCTTGCCACAGTCAATAATTTTGCATTGTATAATGAAATATAATATTACAGCTGTCACCTTTAATTAATGGATGACACGTTGTCAATCCACAATTGTCAATCCAATTTTCATTTCCAGTTTTGAACAACTCTCTTTGCAATATTACCAGATTAACTGCCCTTACATAAAAATATGATTTACATAAAAGCACTTGGTAAAAAATAGTTCTAATCCATAGGTTTCAAGAAAACAAACAAAACAACCCAAGGTAAAGTCTCATTTGTGTCTCTGCTCAGAGACTCTGCTCTGAGAAGTGGCTTTCTTCCCTCATTCAAGGCCTCAGCAAATTGTGAAGGGTGTAACAAGTACCTGAGCCTGTAGCCAAGGCCAGGGGTGTCTTGTTCCATGGAGGGAGTCTCTTTTTCTCATGAGGCTTCACAGCAAGGCCACAGGCACTGAGCTCTCCTGGTCCTGGGCTACCTGTAGCCACATGAGGCTTGCTCACTCACCAAAGGTGTGAGTTTGCATGATAGGCCCTGTTACATTTTACTGCCTCTGTAAAATTCCTATGAAGACTTTCCCCCCCCACCTCCTTTTGCAGTTTTATTTTAATTCTCTTATACAAAATTCACTGTGTACAAACCCATTTGTCTATCTCAGCTGTCATGTTTTGTGGTGTTCCCAGTGTGCCTATCACCATGGTATCTAAGCACTTTTTAATACATTCCATCTCGAATTTGCCATGTGTTTCAAGCTTAACAAAGCTTCAGTAAGAGGAAGGACTAAGGAAGAAATAACAGTTTGGAAGAGTAGTTAGACAAGAAAAATAGGTTCAGATTATCCTAGTGGTTACATTACCCCTTCCTGCTTCAGATAGGATTTATACAAATGAAATTTTGGTATGCAACCTAAGGTCAATTTTTGTCAATTCAATTTACACTCTGAACCTGGAGTTTACTGATTGTCCTGCCACTTCCCATAACTGCTCTGTTCGCTAATCTCTTTTGCCTTTCCCCTCTTTTTCTGCCCCAACTCAGCTCTCTCAGGCTTTGTTTGTGTTAGGCAAGTCTGCAGTGTAAATAAATTGGTGTATCAATAGCTGCTTTATTGTAGACTTCTCTTACAGGCATCCTTCTGGCACAACAGGAAACTCCAATTGTTTAAATTGGTTTGGCAATTAACTCCAATTAGGCTAATCTGGAATATAGCCTTGCAGAGTGCCAATTTGAGGATTTTCACTGGTATAACTAAATCAATTCAGGTGCCAGGATTGTTTTTTTCTTTTGTAGCACAGATAAGCTGTGTACAATGCAAAAGCAGAGACATGTGGGGTTTGAGTATTGGATTGTTTGGTTGGTCAGCTCAGGGGGCTGGCGTTCAGCAGCACCCTCCTGATGTTTTAAAGACAACTGACAGGTGAGTGGTTCCTTGAATCTCCTTCTCTCTGGTGCCACAGTCCATGCAGTTCCCCTTGCTTTATGGCTGGTATGAAGGTGCGAACCCAGTGAGATCAGAGCACATTTGAATGTACCTTTGCCATGTGTGTCCGTGTGTTCACATGGAAGGTACACTCTGTCCCAAAAATCTTTCTGGGAAAAACAAATACTGACTTCCCCTTGCCTTGCACGTTACACAGGTGGTTGTTTCTGACCTGCCAGATTGGAAGTTAAGCCACTTTCTGTAAAGTCAGAAGAATATACTTAAGGTGAAAGTGGAGAAACAGGATGACTTAGTTTTGCCCTCTTAGTGATCACACCCACACTGTATAAAGAGGAACCTGTCACTCTGTAACTGCTGCTCCCAATTACTTGAATTTATACAACTCCTCTTGTCCAGAGAACTCAAAATGCTGTAAAAACTGTTCTTGGTGCCAGAGAGTTAAATTTGAGACACAAAATAAGAGTATGTATTAGAATGTAATGTAAAATCATCTGTGGCTTTTAAAATATTTAACAGCATAAAGTGGATCATTCCTCCCTGATTTTACACAACTGTGTAGAATTCCTATAGTGTCATACACTCCCTATTAATCATACAGATAGAACTGTCATCTTTGTGGGCTCTGCTGGAATTGCTAAGGTGCCCTCTGCAGAAGATACTGTGGCTAATGTTCTCATTACCAACTAATTGGCTAAAGAGACTTCTCTCACATTGCATTTAGTCTGATTGATAGTTTTCTATCACCTGATGGGTGGAATGGACAGCCAAACCAATTATCACAGCAAAGAGTGCTATATACCCGAAGAGTTCAGGCAGAGACAAAAGACCCTTATAAGATTATGTCTAGTCAGTGCCAGCTGAGATTTTGTTCAGCTGTTACATGGTTTTGGGTTTGGTGGCTTTTGGTTGGGTTGGATTTTTCTTGTTGTTTTGTTGGGTTTTTGTTGGTTTTGTTGTTGTTAGTTTTGTGTGTTTGTTTGTTCGTTTGTGTTATTTGTTGTTTGTTTTGTTTTGCAAAAGCACAATTCAGAATGTCCTGAAACTTCTGTAAGTCAGGTAACCCCTGTACTGATTTTTGGTTGTCCTGTTAGCACTTTGACATTAAGTGACCTTAAGTGGGTGTGGAGGGTTAACAACAAATGAAGGTGTCATGAGGTGTTAACAGACAATATCCTGGAGAGATTTATACCCGAATGAGCCTTGTGATTCAGAAGTGCTGGGGTATGTGCTATTAGATATTAACCCTTAGACCCAGGCGTTATTCAAATTCTTTTTGTGCTTGTTTTCCTTTCATGTAGCTCTAACAGTCTTGAAGGAATGTTTGTGCAGTAATTGAGATGGAAAGGTTGGGTTGTTTTTTTTCTTTGTAGTTAGTGCTTTAATTTTTGCAATCTTTGTTTGAAACGAAAAGGCAGTTTCCTGGAGTAAGGGAGAGCATCTTGTACCATTCTCTCACAGGCTCAGTTTCCAGAACTTTGGGAACATTTGCTGTTTTTCTAGCATCAGCAGCAAAGCTAAAAGTCCTTCTTTTCCTGCTCTGGGAAGCCAGGGTGGGCTCTGGAGCATGGGCTTTGCTCTGTGGCTGGTCTGTGCTCCTCAGCAGCCACGGCTGCTGCTATTGCCCCACAGAGCGTGCAGGGTGTCCCTGCCCTCAGCCCACTGTAGATACAGCCAAGCTAGGAGCAGCACGGCTCTTTGTCTGGGAATCCTTGTGTCAATGACAGTGTTCCCAATGGATAAGAGAAAGGAGAGGTGCTCCACACACTTGAATTTCAGCCACCTCTATAGGAATTTGATGAAGAAGGGTGAAGAGAATACAAGGACTGGTAAGAATCAATGACTAGGAGAAAGTGTCAGGATGGTCGGTGCCTTTGTGTGGGGTTGTTCCTTGAGTTTTGGGAAGAGCTGTTGCACAAGGCTACTCTCTTCATTCTGTCCTCTCCTGCCCCAGCACTGCCCAGCTCTGCAGCCCTCGAGGCAGCCCCGTGCAGAGCTTCTCTTCTCCAGCACAGTGGAAGCAAGGCAGCCCTGTCAGGCCTTCTGTGCTGTTCAGGTGTCTCTTGGAAGCAGAGAGCTGCCTCCCTGGTGCTGTGCTCCCTGTGAAATCTATGAAAACATGCACAGTCGGCTAGCAAGCTCATCTCTAGTAATTCATTACTTTTTTTTTTTTTTTTAAGTCAGCTCATTTGTAGCAGAATGGTTTTAAATAAGCTTTCCTTGCTTCATTAAAACTATAATGAGAACCAGAAGAAAAGAAATTTCTCAGATAAGGGCAGGTGACACAGGAGGATGTGGGTTCATTTTCAGGTACAAAATGGAAAGCACATGTCTGCTGTATTCCCTTCAGGGTAGAGAGGTAGAGAGTTTGGGCTCTGTCCCACAGAGTCTTGTAATCTGAATAGATATGGAAAAAAGGGAAGTGGGAGAAAAGGCAGAGGAAAAGAAAGTAGAGGGTTATCGTGAGAAAATCACGTGGCTGTGTACATGGGAGGGCATAGATTGTGGTTTCATTAAGTGTTTAGTTATTGAGAGCACTCCAAGAGGGCTGAGTGGAGCTAAGGGAAAGTGTCTTGGAGCATTGAATCTTCTTTAAATCTCGTCATGTACTTTGGCTCTGCATGGCTGGCCCACAAATTATATCTTTGGGCTGTTGCAATGGTGAAGTAAAAGAAGGACTGGGCACGACTGATCTACAGCTATTTTGAGAAAGACAAGTTTTAAGCTAAGCATTTCTTTCATCCTTGGTTGTTACTGACTGACAAGGACGATGGAAGCTGGAAGCATTCTTGCCCCATTTTTTGGGTAGCAGTGGCTTTATAGAGTGTCTGCATCCTCCCACACACTGGGAAATGCCAGAGAACATGTAACTCAACGTGACACAGGGCTTGTTTGTATTGCAGGATGTGTCCTCTTGCATTAGTATGTAGATTAATCGAGAGCCAGTCTAGGAGACATCACGAATGTGCATGCTAAGTGTTGATGCTTTGTTATTTAATGAATACACCCAATAAAGTGGACCAAAGGGGTAAATGCAGTTAGGAGCCCCAAGAAAAACAAAATACTGTTATATTATAGTGACAAACCACTTTGAAATGCAGAAAGCCTCATCTCTTAATTCCTTATGCAGTTTGCTCCCTTGCATAGACAGGCTTTGTTTCTTGCTTCAAAGTTAATTTTGGTTTGTTCTTGAATATAATGCAGCTCCTCATAGGCTCCTCAAAAATAAATACATCAGAATAAAACATTAATGAAAAAATAGACAGTGTTCTGATCAGAATTAGACCAAAGCATTTGCCTTCAAACTCAAATGGGGGAAATTTGGTGTTAAACTTTATTGTTCTATTAGCATTTTAATGAAAAGACTTTGCAGGCATTCCCTAAAGGTAAAGAAATGAGCTGTCTCTTAACAGCTGTATTTTATTAAGAGATGCAACCCAAGATGCAATAATTGCACTCCTGGGTAAGGAAAAGGACAGTTTGAGCCAAGGCTGAAATTATAGTCAGCAAAGAAGTGTACGTTTGCTTCTTTCACCTGCTAATAACGTGCGGTTTTCCACATGCTAGCAATAGCCAGCTGAAGTGGGGCTTTATTCAGTGTGAACATCTGCTTCTCATTGTTCTGTGTGAGCTGGAATCCCAACTTTTTTTCTTTAATGTCAATTTTATTTTCAAACTCACAATAAAGCTTCTGTCCAGCCCACCTTGGTTCTAGCATAGGTAATTCTTCACTGTAGATAGGATTGTGCTTGTGTGTGAAGGAATTATTCAAGGTTTCATGACTGAAATCTTCCAGGAGATCTTAAAGTACCAACTGCCCAAATGTCAGCATGATGCTCCCTGCAGACAAAATGGCTCTTTGGCCCAAGTGCAGCACTGGGGCTCTGGCCAATGCAGCAGCCCCAGGCTGCTGCTACAGCATCCCAGCAAATGTCTCACCTGCCAGGCATATGGAGAGAGCTGCTGCCTGGCAGGTACCAGTATTGAATCAGGAGAGGTAATGCTGAGGCTAGGTTACGTTTCTCTGTGTGCTCTCTGCTTACCCTAATGTGAATAGAATAGTTTTCACTTTGTGTGTTTGTGTCTTGTAGTGGTTAATTATGTGTATTTTCACAGAAACAGAGAATGGCTTGTTTTGGAAGGGACCTCTAATGGTCATCTATTCCAGCCCCCCTACAATAAGCAGGGACATCTCACACTAGAACAGATTGCTCAGAGTCCCATCAAGACTGACCTTGAATGTCTCCAGGGATGTGGCCTCCTTCACTTCTCTAGGCAACCCATTCCAGTGATCCAGCACCCTCATGTTAAATAACTTTTTCCTAATGTCCAACCTAAATCTACCCTTCTCTAGCTTGAAACTGTTACTCCTTGTCCTATCATTACATGCCCTTGCAAACAGCTCTTCCCCAGCCTTCTTATAGGCCCCTTTCAGGTATTGGAAGATCACTATAAGGTCCCCTCAGAGTCTTCTCTTCTCTGTCACAATTAAATAAAAATTGCAGTTAATGGAACAGATAATGATGTCCTCATTGAGGCATTTGGGCTCTGATTCAGACCTATGAATTCTGTGTCCCGATTGTACTGAATCAAATTTTGACTTTAGAATAAGTTTGTCGATGGCTTAATTTTTTTATATGCTTACATAAAATAATCATCTATAGAACCTGCCAGTGCCATAAGATAAGAGTTCTGTGCTCTCAGCACCTGTGCCATGTACTGAACGTTCCTGGAATAATGTGAAAGTGCCTGTCCTTGGGATGCATAGCTCATGTCTCCAGGAATCTTAGAACGAGCAAATATCATCCGTGATGATTTAGTCAAATCAGGAGAAAAAAGACTCAGTAGGAGTATGCATACAGAGACCTAGAACATACTGGCACTGAAAATTACTTTAAAATAACTTTTAAATAATTGTCTCTTTCAAAATATTCATGTAAGAATTTGATTATCCTGCCTTCACATTTGCAGTCAGACTTTGCTGTCCTCTTCTTCAGTATAAATTTACAACAGTTTCCTTAACTACAAGGCAAGTTCCTTGGGGTTTCGACTGCAGTCACTGTTTCACTTTCATCTAGTACAAATCTCCACTGCTGCCAGTAGTGGAGGTCCCACTTTTGAACACTTGTTTCTGCTACCTTCTCATGCCAGTATCAAATTTTCTACAGCTGCATAGTGAGCTAGTCTGATAGGGCTGACCCAACAGAAATAAAGTGATAAAAACAAAATCTGGGCTCGTGCCATGCTTGTAATAACGTGGTTTTAGGAGAGGTTAAAGTGGTTGTATAATGGCACTGTGACAATGTAGATCCGTATCTTGGTCCTAGTCTCTGCTTTGAAAACTGAATAGGAATTCAAGGATTGGCATCACATCCTCAAAGTAAACCATGGATAGCAAGTCCCCTTCCCAAGAAAGCTGGTGATCTGATTTACAAAGACAGTTGAAAAGTATAGGTGATTGCATATAGTCAAAGACCATGCAAATATGTAGATAACACTTGTGTATACACAGGGCATTCTTGTTTTTCTTTCTCTCTAATGTTAATAATACCTTGTTTTGAGTCGTAGCATGCATTTCCTTGTAGGCAAGAGGTGAAAGAGAATGAATAGCTGTGGAAGACTAATGAAGAAAGCAGAGTATTGGCGTGGCTTCAAAGGCAGGGAAAGGGTGACCAGGTATCTTACCTTATTAAGACTTTTCCACTCACAAGACACTAAATGAAATGTTATGCTGTTATGAGTTGAAGCAGGCTGAAATGGCAGTAGGTGAATAGAAAATGAGTACAGAGTTGTAGGACAGGCACTATTCTCTCAATACAGCCTGGTAGCTCAATTAGAGGTACAGCAACATTTACAGCTAAAAGTGGATGCAAGAAGGGTGTTGAAAATGTGGTTGCAATGGAACAACCCTTAGAATCCAGGCAAGGTCAGGGTGAGAAGGATGTGAGCGTGTTGGTGGCATTAGGACAAAAAGCACAGGTAGATCTTCAGGACTGCTCTTGAAGTAGGATCCAGGAAGCAATGGAGGTGGAAAGTAAGGCAGGATTTCTGCTGTAACTGAATATACAACTTTGTGGGGTGGAAGCGAAAGCATTTATGAATTGTTTAATTAAATATTTTTTTTCTGTGGAAGACAACTCCTGTTATTGGCAATGTGGAAGATTTTTTCCTTTTGTGTTCAGATGTTTAGTTTTCAATACCTAGCTACTCTACCTTGAATGTCACCCACATTTTGTGGCCAGGGTGCATCCCTTCTAGATGAATCCCAGGATCAGGAACTGGTTGATTCTCTATTTGAGAGTGCTGTTGAGAATGAAATATTGTTTGGTGATTGCTAAGTGTGAGCTCAAATTCCCCAGAGGTGGATTTGAGCAGGAGGATCCTGCCAGAAGACTGGCTACAGAGCAGTGGGATGTTACGAGAGTGGGACTTTTGTCTCCTTGCCTTGCGTGCTTTGCTGTGCCTAATCTACTGCAGCAGAACAAAAACCTCCAGCTGGACAGGGTGGAAAGCTGGGCAGAGAGGAGCCTAATGAGGTTCAACAAGGGCAAATGTATGGTCCTGCACCTAGGGAGGAATAACTCAATACACCAGTACAGGTTAGGGGCTGACTTGCTAGAAAGTAGCTGTGGAAAAAGACCTGGGAATCTTGGTGGACAACAGGAGGACCATGAGCCAGCAATGTGCCCTTGTGGCCAAGAAAGCAATAGATTATACTTTGCATGTGGCTTAAAACTTTAAAAGCACAGGCAGGGAAATTGTGTGGTGGGAGAGAATATTTGAACCACAGCTACATCCCTAGCAGACTTAAAAATACAGTACCAAATCAGCACCTCTATGGATTACACAGATCCTTAGATCCAGGTTCAGCTCCGGGGCTAGGTGCAGGGGCTGGCCAGCCTCTGTTCCTGCTCTCTCCAAAGGAAGGAAGCACATCCCTGGGCTGCAGACATCACCTCCAGTGTTTCTCAGAGCTCAGGAAGCAAGAGGCAAAGGGCAATGTGACAGAAAAGAGGAGAGTGGAGCAGATAACATTAAGGGCTGGAAGAAAAGGGCTTCATAAAAGGACAAATGGAAGAAAAGAGGTGGAAGAGGAGTAAAGAATAACACAGTCTTATCAAGCAAGTTAAACAAGCCTTTTTAATGTCACTTCTTTCTCTGAGCATCCTTAGACTAAACAGAATGGGGGAGGAAAAGCTCTCTGAAAGAGGAGATAGAAGGGAAATGAATGCTTTCTGCAGCTTGTGCTGTTCAAAGGAAATAGGAATTCTGGGTTAAAAATCAAATCTATTGCAAAAGAGGTATTTAGATTGATTTATCTATAATTTACAGAAAATAATAAATTGGTGGTTTGCTTATTGCATTTTGTGAAGAACGCGTACAACTGTTGGGCTAACGTAAAAATGGCATTTCAGTAATAATTATGGATATCTTGCTTCAGCCTCATTTAGAAACATGTAATTGAAGTGATAGATAGCTAGATGTAGTGCTTATAAATAGTTTAGGTTTGCTAATGTAATAATGAGCAGTTTTCTCATTCTCTCTTTCTCTAGTTTTTCCCCTTTCCTACATTTTTTTGCTTCTGAAGCAAAAAACTCCCCCCATATACTCTCCCTTGCTGCTGATCAAGAGCATTCCCAGGGCACACTCCACTACACTTCTCTAGTTTTATGCCCTGGGAGCATGGTCCCTTGCTGCTGGTTGGGTGCCATGAGCACATAGAGGCTAAATGGGGCAGATGTACGGAGACAATGCCGAGTTGTACCAGGCTGGGGAAGGCATGTGCAGACGTGCGCTGCCTGCCCGGCGAGTGGGTGGGTCGAAGTGGGGAACCGGCGGGAGGGGATGGAGGTTGTGGAGAAAGAGGGGTGGAGGAGGCAATGCAGTGTGTCATGGATTAGTAAAAGCAGTGTAGCAAATCTTGACAGTGAAGAGAGTAGTGACGAGTGGTGCAAGAGGTGAAGGGTAAAAGGATAACGTGCATCACGTATGCTTAAGGACTTGCCAAGTCCAGGGAAGGAGGAGGTATTAAAGCAGTGGTGTACTCCCCTGCAAACAAGCCTCTTCAGACAGATGACTTTCCATGTATAACTTCTGCCACTCAGATCTCCTTAGGTATTAGAAAACTCCAAGGTCACTAGATGTTGCCTTTGCAAAGTAGATGAACACAGACCTGCCAATTCTTTGTACCAAAAGAGTGTGTTGAGATCAGCTTAAGGAAGAAGACATGATAGAGGCTAGAGAGCTGCTGGAAAAGGCTGTTCTGTAGGCTGTCTGCAGCATTGCCTAGAGGGCTGTCTGGGCCTGTAACATCTGAAGACTTTCTTAGTGTTTTCCTGGTGGTTTAGGGGAAGCTGATGTCGTCTTTTATATGCTTTAAGGTCTACCAATAAAGCTTCTAGCATCTAACTTCCCGCTACTTTTAAGATATGTCAGGCACTGACCAGTAGTCAGGTAGCTATAACATGTAGTATTGATACTACATAAATGTTCCTGAAAAATTTCTAGAGACTTCTGTTCAAAAAAATGTTTCTTTGCTCTCAATTGTGATGGAGGAGTGTGTTGCCACTTAGTGGTGTTTCATCTTATAAAAGCTTTGCCCGCCTAGTATCTTTCATTTTGTTTTCTTGTGCACAGGCAGGTTAAGGTCTGAGTGATTGTACAAGCTTATAATGGCTAGAAACTAACACTTGTCTGTGTCTGTTAGTAGTGAAATGGTTGCAGGTGGAACCTGTGTGTGACAATGCACTCCTTGCAGCAATGGCTTCCCCCATGACATCTGTAAGGAGGATGAAAAATTTGCTTCAGAGGAAGGGACAAAGTACAAGCAACAGAGCAGCACAGCACTTTGTTTTTTGATGTTGAGAGCATTTCTTAATGTGGCTTTTGCTCTTCCCTATCATTGGTGGGGAATGTTTTCAAATACTGGCAGTGTCTTAGATACTTTGTTTTGAACTACAAAATTAGTAACTTCTTGGACCTGCCAATGTCAAGCACTAGCTTAGAGGTCTGCTAGTGAAGTGGACTAAGACAGAGAATGAGGCAGTCTCAGGGCAGTCAGTAAAAGCAGTGTTTAATGTGTAGTAGATCTTACAAGGGCAAAAAAAGGAAGTCCTAAATATTTATTTTAATTACAGAATTGCTCAGGAAAAAACTTATGAGTTAACAGGGTTTCTGTTGTTTACTGTGATGTCTTGCCTTTTTTTCTGGTTTGGATCACCTACAAGCTTATTGATTAGTAACACTGTGTGTAGACAAGCCAGGATCAGGCCTCTGGTGCAACCTGTTTCTGCTCTCACTGAGGAAAATGGCAAAGATGATTTCTACTGGCATCACTGAAAGTGTGTTTGAACGTGAATTGCCTTTTGAAACAAGTGGTGAAAAAAAGGAGGTGGAAAGAGAGATCGTTGTAGATTTTCTTAATGGATAGTTAGCTCATTTATGTGGGTTAGAACAAATACAGCTGGGAAACAGGTCAGCATCTGAGACTCAAGGAATCAGGTGCGGTAAGTGTGAAAAGTATGACTGACTTTATTCAAGCTGTGAAGAATATCCCCTTCTCCTTTTGCTTCAGAGCAAGATGAATAGTTTTCCTAATGCATCAATTCCCCAGACGAAAATCAGCAATGAGAGGTTAGTGTGTGTGTGTAAAATAGATAATTTAAAATGGGAAGAGACGGAAATGTAAATTCCAGGGACAGATATCTGTCCAGAAGTATACTGTATGAAAATGATGGCTCCATGGTGTGTGTGGTTTGGGAGGTGTTTTTTTTTCTTTGTTTGTTGTTTGCTTGTTTTTTAAACATGCAAAAAGGAGAATAGCTGTCTATCACATCTTGACTGGGTTATGTCCAAGCCCCTCTAATACATAATGACAGACCTTTTTATGTGTAGTGTTACAGTTTCTTTCATTCTGTGAGCAGAGCTGGTTGTTCAATTTCAGTGTCCACTAAAGCAGTCTCCAAAAGCAGTTAAAATAAAACTCATTACAATGTGTATGTGATACGGTATGTTTAGAATCCTGAGAATGTGCTGCAATAAACTTTCACTGGCTTTCCCTCTCCACAGCAGCAGATAACAGAATTTACATTTCCACTGTGTACAAGAAGCTGAAAAGACGAATCCCTACAGACTGGAGTCTGAGGACCATTGTTTCTTTGTCTACTGAGAAGTAGCTATTCTTTATTTGTGAGCGAAATCCACAAGTCACCTTCAAAGGTGAAATCTGTATTTCTTGAAGATGGAAATGAGCATTCTGTGACTGACAAACAGCTGAGGTTTCTACAAACACAGATTCTCTCTGCCTCCCCAGGCTTTATTTTACTGCTTGTTTTTTCTAAGCAGCAGGAAAATACCTTTGGCTTCTTCTCCCTGTTTTTGGGATGCGTTATCCTTCCCAGAGGCTGGGCTGGTGTATGTACAAAGCCACTTATGCAGGCACATCTTGCCTAGTGAAAGAAATATGGCTGTGGCTGAGATAGTGCAGGCCTTGTTAATACTTAACATTGAGTAAACAAGTCAGGTCATATCCATTGTTAGTACTTACGTCCAAATGTAGTGCAGCATCTTCAGCTGACAAAGGTCAGGTGAAAAACAGGTCTGCTCTCTGTGAGAGGGATTTTTTTTTTCTTGTAAAATACACAGAAGCACTAGATCCCCAAACTCTTGTGAGTTGGGTTTGTCTAAGGAGAGGATACTTGTCTAACAGGGAGACTATATGTACTAAATTACTGGTGCCATTACTGAGAAGTCCTGGTGCCACAGTTCATTCTGGAGACTAGCAACCAGAGGTGTTTGGAAAGGGCAGAAGAGGTAAGAGGATGGCCTGGTTTGATTTGGTTGGAATCTTGTTTGGTTCATTTTTACAGTGCAGTTGCTTTTTTATGGACCGTCTATTTTCCCAATGCATGATAATCTTTTCCTTTCTTATCTCCTGGATGAGGTTGCTGCACTTTGACATCACTTGCTTCCTAGAAATGTCAGCTTTTGTTGTCACACTTGCAGAGTTTGTGACAGCCGTTTGAAAGAGAACTTTGTGGAATAAGTTAACAGCCACAGGAACTAAAAAGTATCTGTAGTGGAGCATCTTGGATTGGCTTATTTTATTACTTGTTTCAGCACATTGAAAAACATACCTTTCTAGTGCTGTACGTATCATGGCTTTCCACTAGAAATTCAGTCTTACTCAGCAGGGTCCATTAAAAATAACAAAGCTGCTGTTCCCCCTTCCATGCCTGACTATCACAGGAGAAACCAAGCACCAGCCGCACAACGAGAGACTCTCTCCTGCTATTGGCAGAGCAACAGGAGAATAAAACAACTGAGCCCCATCCCCAAGGCCCCTTACAGAAATTATTCCTCTGTTGTAAACTTCCATCTTCATAGAGCAGAAGTTCAATGCATGCAAAAATATGATGCTTGTGTTAGGGTGGCATTCACACCAGTTGGAGTTTATACATTAAAAAGAAGTGTAGTAACCTGAGGTCTTCTTTAAGGACCACAGAGCAGAAATACCAGGGACTCGTCTTGCATATTCTTTCTGAGCTGCAACACCTCACAGCATTTACAGTCTTGACAGTAGTGTAGGACACATATTGCTGAGTTGTTTCATTAATCTCAGAACAGCCTGGAGATTTATTGTATTGATATTATATCCAAATGAAAGCTGTACAGCCACCAGACATGAATAGGAAAGTGCCCTTGTTCCTTATGCATTGAAATAAGCCTCCAAAACACCTCAGATCCTCACTAGATTTTCAAGGTGTAGACTTCACTAACAAATGAGGTAATGAGCAGGCTCCAGTTGCTCAGCTAACACAGGCTGCACATGACTAATCATGCCAGTTGCCTCTGCCTGGCGCAGAGTGGGTATCAGCCACCTCACTTTCACCAGGGATTTAGTTTTGTCCAGTGCTGAAATGTTGCCCTGTGTTGTCAGTGGCTGGCTGTGTATCAGAGATGGAAAAAAATTCTGTGTGTATTTAGGACCTACTTTTGCAGGTAATCTGGCTTCTCCCAATGTGTAGGCGTACAAAGGAAAGAGTGTCGGGTAATAATTGTGCCCAGGATACAGCTTCAGCTTAGCAGCACTTCAGGATCTTTCAGGATACAATGTGTGATTGTTATAAATTATCTGTTTGAGTCCTGCATAAGTGCAGCTAAAGGAACAGTGTAATCAGAAGGTGATCTGGGCTGGCTTGCAGGGTTTCAGAGAGCTGTTTTCTGGTCTTTCCGGCACCATTTAAAAACTTGTCTAGCTTGTGGTTATGAGCATGATCTTCCAAATGTGAACAGAATCTAAATTGGTGCAGAGCAACTTGTCAGAATTGGCACCCAGTCTGCAGCAGGAGCTCAGGGAGGGATGTGAACCGCCTTTGTTCTTTGCAGTGGGGGTGTTAATGCTGAAGTTTATGATAATGTACTTGCCAACATTGTTAATTATTCCACTGGAAGGAAGGAGCTGTAGAGTCTGTACAATTTTCTATCAGTAAGGGTCTTGTTTCAGCATTCCAGCTTGGCATCTCAAATAGGTGGTGTCTGGGAGAGTCCTGCTTTCTTGGGGGATGTATGGGGGTGTGTGTGGGGGGCTCTTTTCAGTCCCTGATTTGTGTCCTTCTCACTCCTCTTTGATACAAATAAGATGCTTCTGGAAACCTGAATGAGCAAGCTCTCAATACTTACGGTGTTAAAGAAATGATTTTTTTCCAGTGGATCCTCACAATTGTGGAGCTCATTAACCTGAATGGCTCAATTAGCCAAATGCTAACCTGCTGCCAATGCTGCTGCTACTGTCAGTGTTGCTGCTTCAAAAATGTTGTGTTTCACACATATGCTTTCAATGTGCCACTTTTTCTGTTTCTCTGTGGGGGAAAAAGATCAAGCATGTACATAAAAAATAGAGGTATATATCCTTGTAGTAATAACTGAGATAATACTAAGTAGTATCTGTGGTAATTTGAACTGTCAATAGCTTGAACAGTGAAGTGTTCCTGAGGTATTTGGAGTAAGAAACTTTGTAGGCTGAGGAGGTTACTGCAATTAGCAGAATGAAATTAATGTGCTTCTTTTTGTCAAGGTGTTGGCAAAGATTTGAATTTTATTTGAATGTTTTAAAACACATTTTGAAATAGCTGTATAGAGGTCTGGATTAAAACTTGTTGGTTTCACCCAGTTTATCCATGTGGTGTGTTCCCATTCAGATTCAGCTGAGTTGTCACACCTTGTATTGTGCATTGCCTGTGCTCAGGACAGTGTAGTTGTGTCTTGGTTCAGAGGAATGAGCAGTGATAAAGAGAAGCCCTGAGTTTGGGCATAGTGCATGACTCTGCAGACTGATTGTCAACATTACATTTTTGTGGGGTCTGATGAAAACAGGGCTTTCTTTTATCTGGTTTCACAACATGATTTTAATTATGGAGGCCTTGGCAGTTATCATTGTTGGGTAACTGCCTGAAGCATTAATTTCTTTAGTTTATCCAGTGAAGCTGTAAAATGAGCATATTTAGACAAACTAGCTTGTGTTTCAGGGTTCAGAAGACATGCTGTGTAATTTGGGTGTTCGACATGTGATTTCTCTGTACCTGACCAACAAGGCAGAATGCCTATGGTTTGTTTGGGTTAGCTTTTCCTCTCTTTTTCTTAGAAGAATAAATAAAGCTACCCCCTTTTTGTACCTCTGGGCTGTTCTGTGCCACCAGCCTCTTTCCCAAGTTTTCCAGGATCTCGCTCTCAATGTAAGCTTTTGTTTTAGAAAGTAAAATAAAAATGGGAAAGTTTATATTCTATTTATTATGAAAATAAGAATCCAAATGTCAGTTGGTATCCTTACCAATTTTCCCAGATATCCAGCAAGTACAAGTCATATTGTATGCAACACCATGCTGTATAAAATGAAGCTTTTGAGGACAGAGAAAGATGGGTTACTGTTGAAGCTGTTGTCTGTTTACCTTCATCCACCTCTAGACATGGGGGTGGTGGATGAGTTTCTGCTTTTGCTTTCCTCAACTTTGTTGAAGCTTCACCAACTCTTCTGAAGCCTGACTCTGCTTCCCTTGTTTGCTGTGGGGAAAGACAAAGCATGAAGGCATTTGATGTGGCCAACAAGCTTAGTCTCAGGTTTTCAGATAGGCAAAACTGAGTATTTGAGGGCCTTCCCCAAGGAGTTAGTCTGAGAAGTAATCAGAATTGAGACAATTTGTTCTGGGAAGTTGTACTGACATTGAAAAATACACTGAACAAATCAAGGAAGGTAGTGATGCTCTGTGTGACAGAGCTTCTAGCCAGGTGGAAGCCCAGGAAGAGATAGCCCTTGCTTCCCATTGCCCTTTGCTCTGGGGAGGCTGGAGGGTGATATTTGTGGTATCTTAGTTCTGTCTCCTGTCTTCTGTGTAAGCCAGCAAGCCATGCCAAGCAATCCAGGGACTTGGAAAGGGGAGATAAACTTCTTACTCCTTGCCTAGGAAGCCTGGGCCCTGCTTGCAGTGGCCAGGCCAGCAGGTGTAGGAGCCACGCAGCCAGGGACATCAGCTCAGAGTGAAACTCCAAAGGATACAGTACTTGTCTTGAAACTTGCTGAGTACGTAGGCAAAGCCCGTGGGCTGTAAAGGTTTGTCTGAAACTTGTTGCAGGATATGCCATGGCAACGATTAGGTGCAGGCAGCCAGACAAAAAGGTTATGTAGTTGTTTCGAGCCGATGCCAGGGGGGCTCTCGGCTGTCAGGATGTTCTCACGACTTCCCCCCCGATGTGGAGGGGCTGTGGAATGAGACGGAGGGTCACACGTGGCGCTGCCTCTCGCAGGGGAGCGGCCGCTGCGGGACCGTGTTTCAGAGCGGCAGCTGGATACAGCCCCAGCACGCTCACAGGTCGCTGCCGAGACCAACGCTTACTTCACGAATTAACCGGTTTATTAAGGGTTAACGCAAACGGGGGGATGAGGTTTAGGGAAAATGTAAAAATGGCAAATGGCTACTAGGGATATATCAGGGAAGGAACGTGTTCTTCAGGCAGGTAACGCAGAAGGTGCTGCGCTCCTAAGGCGTTCTCTCCGAGAGAGGGTTGTGGATCAAAGGAGAGGGAGGGAGGAGCTGAGCCCGGCAGGAAAGTTAAAGCGTGTCTGTGTGTGTTTACCCTTCCGCAGCGTGTGGCTCCTGGGATGCGGCTGCTTTTCCAGCTGGCAGGGGCGACCCCCCAGCCGGCAGGCGGGATCCAATCCCGGGCAGAGCGGCAGGCGGACCGGGCCGGCAGCTGCGGCAGGATCTGGAAACCCGTGGGTTTGGGGGGCAGCCCCTCGCGGCTCGGCAGCCGCTTGGTTCTGGTTTCCCCGGCAACGGCAGCAAAACCGGGGGGCTCCGGCCCCGACGGCTGCGGGAAGGACCCGGCGCTGCAGGGCTCCGAACCCCCGGCACGCAGGGCTCCGAACCCGGCACGCAGGGCTCAGAACCCCGGCACACTCACCGCTCAGGCTCGATCCCGGGGCAGGCAGGCAGGGTCCCAGCGCCAGGCTCCGCAGCAGGGGGGTGTTCGCATCCATGAGCCCCAAGTTAGGGCAGTAACTAGCAGGCACAACGCATAACTTGCTGCCCATCCTTCCTGCCTTGTACCACACCTGTTGCTTTGCCTTCATTTGTCCTTGAGCAGCAGGCCTGGTTTTGGTCGTTAGCTGGGTGTAATCAGCAGAAGGCCTTTGCTGACTTAAAGGGCATTTTGTTTAGACTTACGTGGGGAAGGAGAAGAACCGTTTCCCGCAGTGGTACCAGCCACAAAAGGAAGGGCCCCGCAAGTTGAAGGTAAATAGTGAGGGAAAGGCAAAACTAAGTTTGTTGTTTGGATTTCCAAGTCTGCCCCGTCTGCCTTGGTCTCTCCTCCTTGTAAGAAATATTTTTACTTTTGAGTTGTCCCACTCTCTCTTGACCTTACTCTGGATGTGTGCTCCTGTGGCAAGCGGACTGGGGAAGCAGCAGTGCGTGGAGGGTTGTGGCTTTCTGTTCATTTCTCACTCCAGCCATGCCGCTGTGCACAACGGTGCATGTGGAACAGCCTGTCACCTGCTCATCTCCACTTGTTCTTTTTTACAACACATGTCATTTAAATTTACCTCCATCCCACACAAACCAGATCTTAGTATTATCACACTGCATTATTCTTGAAAATTATTTGCATTAGCAATGCTTTATGTTAAACAAAGGGTAAAAAGATTTCTAAGGTGTGTCAAAGCATGGCACTTCATGTGAGCCCTCCTTGTCTACTTCTTTTACAGAAGATCTCTTACTTGGGTTTTTTATGACACATATAAAGGTCAGCAGCAGCGGGATGGACTCCACGTGCTCAACAGTGACTCAGGCCTTTGTGCAAGCCAGTGCAGTCACAGTGGCAAATAAGGATCGAGTGAAAGTTTCTGACTTGGTCCTTTGTTTTGTTTTCCAGTCTTAAGTAATCTGTTTTGTGGGGCAGGATGGAGTGTAACTGTTTAATTACAGTGAAACTATTAATGTCACACTGTCTTACCTTCCCTTCAACTCAGCTCGTAGTTGGTATAGGGTACAGGTCTAAGTTACTTTTTCCACCTTTATAAGTTAAAAGAAACAAAATAGGGATTTCTTGCTATATACTTAGCTTGAGTTTGCTGGTTTGAAGTTCAGAGAACATGCTGACCTCTGGAACGTTCATTGTTTATCTCATGTCTCCAGAGAATGGATGGACAAAGCTGGCAATGTTTGGATGTGGCACTGCTCTCTGCACAGGGTGCAGCTCCCACTCTCTGCTGGGATTGCTGTGAAAGGCCACCAGAAGCGAGCTGGGGCATGAGGAGCTGCACAGGGCAGGTAGCCCTCTCTTACCCGAGGGCAGCTCAGGGCTTCATGGAGACAGGCATTAGCCAAAATCTTGAAGAAGGTTGTCTTATGGTGTTCTGCACAGATTCTGCCCCACACAGATCTCTTTTGTGATGTGCTGCTTCTGAAAAAATCCCAATCAGTGTCAGAGGTTGGTCCCATTCTTTGGAATGTGTCTGCATCACTGGGCAGAGCTTGGGTCTGTCTTGTGGGGAGATTTGGTGAGGAGAGCTGGAGTGCTGGTTACCTGCATGATCCCAGACTGAGTCAGTCAAACACTATTCATTTCTGTACCTTTTCCAGGGCATCTCTGTTCATTCACACCTCACCTTTCCTTGCACTTTTTCTTGCCTCATCCTGGTGGCATTAGTAATCTAACCAGTTTAAAAATGGGTAGAGAAGGTACAGTACTTTGTATTTTCTGAACAAACATTGTAGCTAAGAGTGTGCCAGGCTTTATTTGCTGGTTGGTTAGATATTTGTGTCAGGTTGCCAGGCAAATTCATATACTGCTATGCTGCAGGCAAGGTCTTGGGGGTGGGGGAGATGAGTAAACATCTTAGAAAGATCTAAAGGTGTAGGAAGAGGTTTGGAGGAAAAGAATGAGAGCTGGCTTTGCAAGTTGTAATACTTGCATCTATTTTTGTCCTCTGTTGCTGAAGCAGCGGTGTACAGGGCCTTGCTGTTCAGTGGCACTGCCTGGTTAGCATCTGTGCAGTTCTGTACCTTTGTGCTGTGAGCAGGCAGCATCTGATGGAAAACTTCACCAACCAGTCAGTCCCTATGATGTGATTTGAGTTTGTGTCACTACTTGGGTATTTGCATGTTTATTGAGCCCTTGCATACTCAAAACTGGTAAGTCTCTTGTGCCAGTGCGAACCACAAAAAGTAATTAAATAGACAATAAATCTATCTGCACTCTATGCAACAGTTCCCTTTCTCAGCCTCAGCTGCCTTCTTCCTACAGCCTTTGTGTCACTCATCAGGCCCAGACCTGTAGTTTATGATATGGGACGATTTTCTAATGATGATTTGAGTGCCTGGGAAAAGCTGGAGACTCCCTCTCTATTTGCAAATGCAAGCTGTGATTTACTGGAAGACCAAGTGTATAGGCCAAAGCAGTAATGTTCTGAAACAGTAGTTAAATCAGGAAACAAAAATAAAAGCAAATATCAATCTTTTCTATATGTAGGTACCAAACAGCATCTCCTTTGTCAGCAGGACATGTAACAACCACAAAATAGAGCTGTCCCTTGTTTTTAGTTACTGTATATGCCAGGGCATTCTGTTCTTGTATATGCTCTCAGAAATAGCTGAAATGATTATAAATGTGTTTCAGCCAGCAGCAGCTTTTTTTGTAAGTTGCAAAATGCTGAGGTTTAGTGCTTCACTGGACAAGCGGTGTGCATTTTTGAGACAACCAGCCTATGGGAGCCTGTCAGCAAACCACTATCAGAGACATTTGTGACTCACAGGAATGGGGAGTTTTGAAAGGGAAATCATCTTAGGTAATCTCAGCCTTAGCACATCAGGGAAAGGGTGTTTTTCAGTTATTCCTCTTTCGTCCTTTCTTGGACTTGTTTGGAAACAGGTTTGGTTTAATTTTCTTTTGATTAAGAAATGAGAAATTTGCATTTTCAATCTGTTGTTACTTTTATTTCTCTTCTGGAGAAAGGCAATAGGCGTTTATTTGAAAGGCAAGTTATAAAAGATTCATGTTAGTCTAAGGATGTGAGAAACAATCTTTTACAATTTATTTAAAGTTGTGAAATGCAAGAAAGTTGGATCTCTATAGCTACTGAACAGATCCTCACTGACAGATAGGGCAGGTATACAAAGTTAGCTTGCTTTCAGCAGAAATAAAGCGGTTGCTTCTGGAGTGAAACAAACTAGAAGGGCAAGAATTTTTACTGAACTTCTGGAAATAGTCAGCCCAGGAGAAAGGTAGCTCCCATTTTATTTATGAGAGCTCGTAATGAAATGGTAGATAACATGCTAGCATGATGTACAATCTGGAGGGATGAACCTGTACTTGAGATTTGACAACACTACTCTTAAAAATATTTACTGCTGTAATTTAAGTAGAGAGTACAAAGAGAAGCAATGTTTTATTTCTGTCAGTTGGCCTTCACTATAGCATAAAAACAAGTAATTTAAATAGTAAAGGTTCCAGTAACTATCATGCACATGCAACTTAGCACACAGCCAGACAGTGCCTACGTGTTCTTCATTTGCTTTGAGTGGGAGGCTGGCTATGTGTAGCCGCTGCACTGCCGTTGCATTTTCCTTTCCTGCAATTCCAAGCACTAACCACAGGGCACCCCTTGGATATCTGGGGAGAATGGCACTGCTTTTGTTCATTAAGAAGCCATGTAGGCTAGAAACAGGATTGTTCTGTACCCGGACAAGATGCTTTCTGTTATCGTCATACTGAAATATATGCAAATAGCCAGATGTGTTTCTGAGAAGGACCGGTTCTGTCCTGGGGCAGTAATTCAATTGCAGTTACTCAAATAACTGTTCCATGCCTTTCTTCCTGTGGAAGGCAAGGTTTGCATGCATTAAGGACAGTATGAACAACATCTCTTACTCGGGCTTGATACTTGGAGCCTCTATTAAGACCTGAAGGTCCTGCTGCAATTTGTACCTAAGTGGCGTTGAGCTCAAAATTCCATCTGTGGGAAACTTGCTTGTGACACCATCAGTGCAGTAACAGCATGATAAAGGGCAAAACTTGTCTTTGAAGGCCTTTTTGTGGTTTGTTGTTTGGTTTTTTGTTGTTTGTTGTTGTTGGTTTTTTCCCATTCCTGTTGAAGATAGTGATAAGTTTCATCACTGAAAACAGTGTTTCCTTAATTTTAAGCTGCTGATAAAATAAAATGGTATTTTTCCTGTGACCTAGAAGTGGACATGGGCAAAATTGTACGTATTAGTTAATTTTAATGACTCTTTGTACTTTCTGACATTCTTTTTCCTCATGCTTCCTCATTACTAAGGGCTAAATAAAATACTCTGCTTCACTGACAGAGCTTCTGATCTTGCAGTTTTTCTTCTGCAGTGCTTGCTTTGTAGCTGGTTGGCATAGGGTTGCATTAGTTAATCACAAGTAAGTTTCCTTCACTTGGGTCCACTTGAGCCCAGAACAGAACACAAAGCAAGAAGTCAGTGTGGAACTGGAGAAGTCAAAATGTGCACCATTTCCCAGATCCAGGTGAAAGCATGGTCAGAGATCAAGCAAAAGCACAAGGGAAGGTATAATTTGATGGTAAGTCCAAGTGTCAGGGAGTCCACGTGGGGAGGAGATGGAGTCAGGGTCAGGCAATAGGAAGGACACCTGGAGTATCGCTTCCCTTAGTCGCTCAGCTGAGCCAGGCGCTCGGGCACAGCGTCTGCCAGAAGGGCTCTGTAGCAGCTGCCAGCAGCACCCTGCTCTGAGTGCAGCTGGGCAGGGGCTGAAAGACTGACAGTAAGCTTCTGTGCATAAGCTCCATTTTGAAACAAC
The DNA here is from genome assembly GCF_020740795.1 of Apus apus. Classification (NCBI taxonomy): domain Eukaryota; kingdom Metazoa; phylum Chordata; class Aves; order Apodiformes; family Apodidae; genus Apus; species Apus apus. The sequence continues at coordinate 54,481,389 of NC_067285.1, read as the reverse complement.
TCTGTGTGTGGAAAACTCAGAGTATTCTATAGTTTTAGATCCTATAGATCTAAATGCAGAGCTTGAGGTTGCTTCCTAAAATTATCTGAGATATGAATTAATTTTTACTACTATTTTTTGAAATACGTTTTAGGAAGAGACATTAGAAACCAACAGCTGACTACTTAAATTTTACAATAAGAAGCTCTGTCTTTCCATGTGGTTTCCCAGCAGTAGTCCGGTAACATACCAGGTCTAATTTCTGAGCTACTGCCTTAGTTTTACATGCTGAGATTGGTGCTCTCTTACCCTCCCACTTCCCAGATCGGCAGAGGATTTATTAAAACTGTAGCTACCCCCTTGGCTTCTTCGAGTCTGTTCTTCTTGACACAGTTCTTAATATATTTGCATTATTAAAATTCTAATCAAGCTTGTTACTGAGAGTTGACTGCGGTTGCTTCAGTCTGGTTTACATCTTTTGCTGTCTGTCCTCTCTCACAAGAGTGAGTTTAGCAATCATAAAGATCAAAACTCTCACAGGAGAGCATATTGGAAAAAGAAGCCATCAGATGAAAATGCCTTGGAGTTTGTTTTTGGCAAAGGGGTGACTCTGCAACTTCAGAAAAAAAGGTCAAGATGAAACAATCTTTGGTTTTGTTTTGGTTTTTTTGGGGGGAGGGAAGACAAAATCTTTTCTGGATGTTCTCTTTTCACATCAGTAAGACATTTTGTCAGGCTGCTTCCCTTTGTATTTATATACACAATCAAAGAAATGCCCTGAATGAAACACTGCATCATCTGCTGAAAGCACTGGTCTTGGAGAGGGATGCCTGATATTTATTTAATTAAAACTGGGGTTGGAGCATATTCCATTGTAGTTTAGGTGAAGGACAGATCCATCATGAGTGGAGGAGGAAACCTAGCAAAACATTCCAAAACAACTTAGTTATGGGCCTCATTTTGGATCCCCTCTCCTAGTTCCTTTTATCACAGCTTTTCAAGGGTCAGAAATGGAAGGATCTTCCTACCACAGTCCTGAAGAGACTGCTAGGTGCCCAGCATCTGTATGAAGTTACTTAAAATCTTGCAGAAACAACTTTTTATTTAAAAAAAAAAAAAAAGCAATAAAGACATGTGGCACATTTTACAAGTTAAGTGTCAGGAGATGCAGGTTCAGAGATCAGTGCAGATCAAGCAGAGGCTCTCTTGAGGAGAAAGCCACCTTTCAGAGAGGTGTATCTGGGGAGTTATGTAAAAGCCCCAGAGTTAAGCCTGGAGTCCAGATTGTTCTTTGCAGACATTTTAAGCAATGGCTGAAGGTTAGGTGTGAGTTCAGCCCCTTCTAGCATTAATGCAGGCAGATTTACTGCATTTTGAATTTGTCTCAATCCCAGGACTCCTGGGATGCCTGTTCCCTCATCCTTATCCTTTCTGGTGTCAGAGAGGTTGAGAAAATAGTTGTTACTTTATCATTTATCCTACCATAGAGTAAAGCTTACAGGGAACTTGTTTGGAGTTGCTTGCCATCAACAAGTGTCTTACTGCTTTGGTATTTGGCTCAAGGTGGGAAAAATTCTTGCAGGATGAAAAAGTGATTTTAAGGTTAACAGTTAGGAATTAATTCCTCAAGTAAAGCTCTTGTTACCGAAAACAGATGGAAAAATCAGCCGGTCCTGCATGGCTGGTCTTGTCACCTCTGTAGTTGTCAGAGAGAGAGCTGGTCGTTGTTCTTTTTGGTTTGACCAGTTTGGACTTCTCAGCCAACAGGTGAGCTGGGCAGTGTTTGAAAGCGGGTGCTAAGAGAAGAGAGCAGCAGGGAATGATCCTTTGGGCATTACATAGTGGCTGCACAGACAACAGGAAAGCTTCCTGTGCTTGGCACTTCCATTTAAAGTTTAAGGCATGTTTAATGACAACCTTTTACCACCCAGAGAAAGTGCTATGAGAAATCTGTCTGACTTGCCTTGGTTGTTGTTGATAATTGCATTTAGTTAGAGCAACACTGCATCTCTGCTGCAAGGTTGAGCCACAGCTTCTGTCTTAATCCCATGGTACCAGCATTCATCTCTCAGCTTTCATTGTTCCCTGGTGAGTACTGGGTGTTCTTTGTCTGCTTTCGCTTTCTTGTGTCGGAGGCCTACTATTTTCATTCACTTTCTGATTTCTTTCTCTCCCTTTCTTCTGTCTGTCTCCCTCCAAATCTGTATTAGGTGATGCGTATGTGCAGAAGGGGCTGTTTCTAATGAGCTTCTAGGCAGGGAGAAGGCAAGATAGATCACTTTTAAAATTGAAAGAGAAGGGTGGGGGTGGGAGTTTGCACGGAGGGGCACTGTATTTTTTAATAGATTCTTATTTAATTAAGAACACTTCTGGAGGGATGAGGGATAATGGCATCTTTAGTAACACATTAGAGAACAGCAGAATAGTTGTTTAGATATTTTTTCCCAAAGCATTCTGGGATTTCTGTCTTTGAGAACTGCCTTTGTGCTTTTACTTTATGTACTATGGTTAATAAAGAAAAGAACACAACCATAAACCCATTGTGAAGTACCTGTGTTGCCTGAAATGCATTGAAATGAGCTCTTTTTGATGCACATGTGAGGTCTGATGCCTGCCTGAATGCGCACTGAAAGTGGAAAGGAGGTTCCAGGCTTATAACTGACCTTGATTGGATCAGATCGACTCCCTTCAATAAAGATAAAGTTTTTTTAATTAAAAATTCACAAATAGGAAAAAAAAGTATAAACTGAAATCAGAAACTGGTACTGTGATAGATGCAACCAAAATACCAGTTTGACATAATAAGTCTTTTAGTACAGGTCATAATTTCAGAAGGAAAGAAACTGATCAAACTCAAAGAAAAACCCTAATCCCACTGAAGTTATTTGTGGGACTAGATTGACTGTGGGACATTAATGCCAGGAGTTAATCTTCAATGTCTAGCATGATTTTTCAGGGTTAGTCGTTAGAAAAGGTTCTTTTTATCTGTTTGCCACTCAGAGGGAATAAAATTACATGAGACTTTATTTTAACCCTTTTTCTAGATGGATACAGTAGTGCTTGCAACTTCAGGTATGTTGCACAGCATTAGTGTTGTCGTTATAATGAGCGAAGTATCAGTAAAAGCCTGAAAAGGACCTGCTTAAATTTCCATAGGAAACAGTCACTCGGATCACTCTTATCTCATGTCACAGGTGTGTGGTACGCTGAAATGGACCAAGCAAGCTGCTTTTATACTGTCTTATATTTCATACGCACAGTTCTGTATGCACAGTTCATATGGCACAGTTCTGTGCCATACTCAGAGCCAGCATAAGCAAGCTCAGGCTATAGGGGTAGGATCTTCAGAGAACTGTAATGAATTATAAAAAGTTGAACCCACAGCTTTCCCTAACCCTTACAGGAGGTGAGTCTCCCTGCCAGCCTGGGTTGGCACTGCTCATGTGAGCGCTCCTGTGTCCGCTTCAATCAAAAAAAAACAACTGGCATGAATTAGCTGAGTTCAGTGTTTGGTATTTACACTGAGCACAAGTGGTTTTAACTGAAGGAGGTTAGGGAGCTCTCAGACAAGGGGCAGTTTGCAGATCTGGTGCTGCCAGGGGGGATGTCAGCCAGCTGGTACCTCTCTGAGCCTGACCATGCTTGGATGCCATGTTGTCTGTCCATGACTGAGCAATGAAGTTTGAGGTTTAGAATTTCTGTGGTGTCACATCAGTTTGGAAGCTAGGCACAGTGCTTAAACCTGCTTCTTTTTGTCTCTCCTGTGTCCTCACTGTCAATTGCAGCTTTACTATCTACAGTATTTTGTTTTCTCTTGTTAAAAATAAGAACAAAATCTTCCTTCTCTCTGTTACTGCTGTGTTACATGTCAGTGTAAACCACAAGAGAGCATTGGAGAGCGGCAGCGAGAATGCCTGTTGCCAAATACTGTCTGATCCCTTCCCACCATAATGCCACACAATGGGCCTCGGACAGGATGGTTAAGCAGATACAGTTCATGTGAAATATATGGGAGTTCCTAATAATCACTTTGGAAAAACAGGAGTTTGTTTATTTTTGAAACAATGTTATTAGCTACAGGTCCCATTGTATCCTAGCAATTTAGCTGTGTCGAAGACACGATTAAGCTGCAGCTATGGGACTCAGGTAAAACTGCCAGATCACATTAGTATATAATTCGTGTTTGTACAGCAGCCATTTCCAGTTTTTTCCTACACAAGGGTCTGCTGCAGATTTGGTTTTTGTTCTTCACTCCTTTTCATTGGAGGGGGACACAGGGTTATAAATTTGTAGTTAAAATTTGTATTAGTTGGAATTTAGGAATTAAGAAGCAATTTTAACTCTCTGAGTTAATGTTTGGACTGTGGTTGATGGCAAACCTGAGCTGCGGCCAGATGTGTTCTGATTTTCTGTGAGCCTCAGTTTTCAGGGCTTTGGCTGTGCATGTAACTGAATTGGCATGTACAGCATCTGCAGTACATATAAACCCAACGTATGAAAAGTGGTATTTTAAAGACGTGGTCTCCATTGAATGTATTTATATGTAGTTCAAGGCAAGATTTATTAGAAGCATTTAAGGCAGGAGCAACCTTCTTCCCTCTATTTTTTTTCTCTTTTTTTCAATGGAAACAAGATCCGAAGTGTGTATTCCCAGATCTCTCAAAAGGATTCTAGTCCTGTCTGAGAGCAAAATGTTCTCTCTGTCCAATATTTAAGCAGCTTTTTTTTTTAATTTTTTTTTTTTTTTGTTAGAATTTTTTATGGATTCTAGCTTGTTTAAATACAGCAATCCAGATCCTCTAAGCACAGCAGAAACTAGATCCAAGGACAGGAGCAGTCCATTCAGATCAGCTTTCTAGAACACGTAATCTTTACTTTTTAGTCATATACCTTTAAGTCTTCCAGCCTTACACTTGCTGCCTCATCAAGAAGCTGGTTTTATGATTTGCATTCTTGATCGTGAAGGATTGTGTGATTTTTATTTAGCAGATTGAGAGTTGTCATAAGGAAAAAAATGTGAGCAGACATTACTTAGCCACATGTTTCATTTCCCTCAGCCCCACAAGTGCTAAATTCTGGGTTTAATTTCATTATTGAAATTATAGGACCTTGTAAAGATCTGGCTGCATCCCAAAACAACCTCTTGAACAATACATCTTAAGCTGCAGCCACGCGAAGTAACCTGGGTACAGACGAAGGGGTCTGAAGGTACCACCAGCAGCAAACAGTAATTGCTCATTTCCAGGCACAGCTTAGTATCTCTTACAGATGCCTTGGGAAATGCAGACAGGCATATGTGTCTACACTCTCTTCACTAGACCTACTGCAGGGAGATGGACGAAGCATCCCATCACACCTGTCACTTGGGCAAAGCCTCAGAAGAACCAAGCCTAGAACTGGCTTGGATCCTGGCCGGTCCCAGATTTAATAATGACACATGCAGATATTGCTTGATCAGCTGGCCATTTTGGCCACCTGCACAGTTTCAGGCAGCACAGGGCTTGCCCTACCACGTGCCTTGGCTGCTGAGGGGCTCCAGAGTCTTGGAGCAACTGGAGACCAGCCTGACCCTGAACACGGCAATGTGTGGTTCAGGAATGCTGCTTTTATCTAAAACATTTCAAAGTGCTCCTGACCATGTAAGAAGAGAAATGGGTTTTTAATTTTGGTTTTAGTTTGGGGTTTTTTTGTTTTGTTTTGTTTTTTTTTTTGTTTGTGGGGTTTTTTTATTGCTTTGGTGTTTCTGCTTGTTGGGAATGGGAGAAGGCCATATATTCTGGCAGACTGTACACCACTGCAGGTAGCATGATATTTCATATGAGAGAAACATCAGCAAAGGCTGTAAATTTTACATGTATGAAGTTTTAATCTTTGGAAGTGCCACCCAGTTATGCCAAAACTGCAGGCACATTTCAAGCAACAGCTCACAAGTGTTCACGTGAACACTTTTGCTCTTTGTACAAATATATAGCAATATCACAGTTAGAATGTGAGATGGGGACCTTGGAGATGCAAATGCTGCTGCCTGAAGATTTCCACTGATGGAACACTGCAAATGGGTGAGCTCTGTTTAGCCTGGGTAAGAGTAAGGTGAGGAAGTGCAAGAGCTGTACTAAAATCACAACTGGGTGCAATGGCAAATGTAGAAACTGCAAGAATCCGAGGCAGTTGGTGCAAATGAGAAAAGCAGAGCATGTAATGAAGCTGTGACGCTTCACCATGGGCTGTAATAATGGGTGAAAGTCCAAATCAGATCGAAAGAGAAGTTGGGCAGATTTTTGGAAGAGAGGACCATTCAAAGCTATGATGGTCTGGATACCATTTTTGGGCCGAAGGATGCCTGAGCTGCTGGTTGATTGTGGGGAAAGCCGGGTAGCGTGTAAAAGGGGAAGGCATCCTCTGTATTTGCCTTGCTTCTTGCAGTTTTTAAGCACCCATTGCACTGTCAAAGAAAGGATACCAGGCTAAGTGGATCTGCGCAGCCACTGGTGGAGAGGGTTGGAGTGGGTATGGAGCCTCCAGAAGGCAATCACTGTCTGCACAGAGTAGAGGTGGAGGAAAGGGGAGGAGAGTTGGCCTTCTGCTGTAGGTGCTCTCAGTGGCTCAGGGGAAGGATGCTGTGCTTGTTGGTACTTGTGAGGTCAATCTAGTTTCCTCTGCTAATTCTTCTTGGCTAGTGTGTCCTGCATTTGGCTTTGAAAAATGAATATTAGCTACCAGAGCCCAATTTGGATGCTAGCAAAAGCAGTCACTACAGAAGCCCCAAACCATTACAGGATTCTGGTTTAAGTTTAAATGAACTTCCTTTAGTTTGTTTCCTTCATGCGTCAGGAAGTTTCTAGACCTGCATTCCTACAGAATTGCAAGAGAAGAAGCAACCTCACTTTCAGAAATACTGAAGTCATATCACCGCTTCTTTCTAATTTGTTTTTCAAATGAATAATTCCCATGGCGACCAGGAGAAATGAAAAGGCAAGAAGGGATTGGGTGCTAGTGGCAAAGTGGACCTACCCAAAGCTACTGTGTATCCATTGTATTTTTAAAACTACCAATTGTAACTTTCAGATCCCTCCAACCATTTGAGTTATTTTTGACAGATTCTGCTGACCACATCTTTTGACATCTGAGAATGAGCACAGTCTGGCAGTAGCTTTCGAGAGAACATTTATCCTCATCAGTAAGATAAAGCTGTCAAAAGAACCCAAGGACATCCAAGGAAATAAGTAATAATGCAATATGCAAAACTAGTTTTCTAGTCCCGGAGAAAGGTGAGAGAGTTACATGTCTGAGAGCAGCATTTGAGCATTCAGATGAATGAGGGAAGGCAGAACTGGAATGATACAGTGAATTAAGTATTCTGGAGGACTTAAATAATAGAAATTATTTTATTCCTGAAATGTTTACTCAAAGTACCGGTTTATCAAGGATAATATCTCTGTGGCATTTTAAGTAATTATGTATGCATCTTAGGTATCTGATGCCTAATGCTGTGGAGAAAACACTGATGTTTCTGATACTGTATTTTAGCTCGGTATGTGGAGTTGCGAGGAGAATGAGTAGACTGTTACAGGAAAGAATTAAGTTTATTGCATTTTTTGAGAGTTGAATTGCATAATGGAATGCAGTAACAAGTTACTAGTAATTGCCTCAAAGCAGCCCTTAGATAGAACAGACAGTAAGAACAAGGATAATTTAATGCATGGCACTGGTAAGTTGCATTGAAGTAGTGATCTCTCTGATGTGTTCTCAGAAGTTTGTGGCCAACAGGCTTGCTAGGAAATAATTCCAGCTTGCAGAATATAAACTTCATTGGTTTAATGTCTGCTCACAAGGAGGACAGGATTTGCTTTCCGGTTTTCTGCCTTTTAATGTACTTTAATTGAGCAGAGGGTGTTTTTTTTGTGGTTTTTTTTTGTTTGGTGTTTTTTGTTGTTGTTGTTTTTTGTTTGTTTGTTGAATGTATGTTTTTGACAGCTTATGTTGAAGTGCATTCCATGCTAATAAGGAGGACCTGACTGACATCTTTCAAGCTCATGCTTGTTGTGGAAGTACTTGTTGTAAGTCATAGCTGGATACCAGAATCCACTGTAACGACTGAAGGTATTCACACCTGGGCAGCTCAGATACAGAAGGAAAAAAGATATTCTTGTGCCTTCAGTATTCACAGCTGAAATAATTAGTTGAATATCAATGAGTGCCTGTTTCTCCATTCTCACCTTCCAATGCTTTTCTATTCTACTGCATTCCAGGGCTGAACAGCAGGAGGGGAGAATAAATGTAAGTCCTTCTCCTAAAACTGACATTGTAGAATAAGAATAACGTAGTTGAGGCTTTGGAGATTATCCAGCCCCTGCTCAAAGCAGGGTCAGCTGCATCAGGTTGGTGAGGACCATACTCAGCTAGGCTTTGAATTTCTCTCAGGATGGAGAACCCACAGTTTCTTTGGGCAGCCTGTTCCAGTGTTTGACTCCACTCACAGTGAAAATCTTTTTCCTGGTATGTAAGTGCAGTTTCCAGTGTTGAAGTTCATGTATTGCTCCTCCATCTATTACTGTGCAGTCCACTAAGAGACTGTCTATGTCTCCCCATTCATTGAAGACAGCAAGAAAACTTCCCTTTTGCCTTCTGTTTTTAGGGCTTAATGAATCCAGTTCACTGTCATTCTTGTAGGCAGCAACGAGGAGGAAGCATGTACCAGTTTGAGCTGCAGGCCCCTGGTGCTGCACAAGGTCACTTTGTGCAGACCAAGTTGTATTCTCCCCCAGCAGCCTTGCCTTATGTGATGAACTTGTCAGCCTAGGTAAGCACTTTCTGGAAGGCTGGTACATCTGAAGATAGGAGAAGCTGTTGTACATCTAGGGTATCTTGAACCCTAGAACTGAGATTTTTGAAAATGAGCAGTTGAGAAGGATTCCTGTGGCACTTCCTAGAGGAACAAATGAGGAAAGAAGGGATTAACCGTCTTTGCTGGCATGCTTTAGAGCTAGCTCTTTCAGTAATGAATAATTACCAAGTAAGCAGGCCTCTTAGTACAAGCTTCTTTCTTAACAGTTTAATGGATCCTCACTGTGCATTGTGGTGAGGATTCTTCTTTTCATTCCACAGAATGAGCGAATTTTAGCTACAAATCCAAATAGTTACTGCATTCTGCCTGTTGAAACTCCCCCCTGCTGTTCAAGCATGTATGGTATACAGTGCCTGTGTCCCAGGCTGGTGCTTGCTGATGAGGTAACCCCGGAACAGATGAGCAGTAATCTTGGCATGCAGTTTGCAAAAACAACTTGGTGGTACAGATCTGCAGTATGTTCATTTGCTGGTTTATTATAATTTGAAAAGTAAGACATTTTCTGCAGTTAATTTCCTGAATTCAGGGAAAGGGCTGCCAGGGAACATGCAATTATCGGCAGGACTAACTGTTACAAATTCTTCTCAGACAGTTTTGTTTGGTAATTTCTTGAAAATGTATTTTTCTTGTGGTGATTAAATGCAGTGTACTTGTAAAGACATTGTTTAGTATATTTCATCTTGCTGACTGATCGCTGTTGTCAAAGTATTGCTATGGGACTGTCTGTTACACAGCAGAAGAAAGGGTGATTCCCAAGGGATGAAAAGTTGGTTTCAGATGCACAGAGACCTAGTTCTGGGAGCTGAGAGCAAACCATCAGCCGGGACACTAGGTCTGGTCTAACTTACTGCTTTTCTTACTAACTAGAGAAGTGATTTCCTCTGTCAGTTAGAGGAACACTGTTTTGTTTTTTTTTTAACCCGTTTAAAGAAAGGGTATAATCCCTTAGAATGAAGGATATAATCTTAGTTGTGTATAACACTGCCTTATATCACTGTGCAATGAACCCTTTTCCTGTATCACAATAAGAAATAAATAATCTGTACAGTTAAAGCAGTAGAATTTTTTGTGCATGAACAAAGTCTTAATTATTAAAAATACAAAAACCACCACCCCCATTCCAGCCCTCAGAGGGAGTTGTGGTTTAGGATGCCTGAGACAAACTAAGAACTGTTTGCCCTGATCTTGCACTCTCTGAAACCACTAGCAAAATGTTTTACTTTCCCTGGTTGTGAAAGCCGGGAAGAGATCAGCATCTTGAGGTGATGATAATGTAGAGGAAGCCAAATCATCACCCTGGATCACAGCTCAAGCCTCGGAAGTAACATCAGGACCCAGGTGACCTCTGGAAGTCGATACATATGGTGATAATACACTTTTCATTGCCAGTAACAAGTCATTCCTCAAGCACTGGTGGGGTCCCTCCATGTGAACTGCTGGCCTCAACCTTTCACAGATGGCCATAGCATCTCTCAGTTGTATTGTCTTATGGGAAACATTGTACTTACTCCTAAGCAAATACTTTTTAATAATTTCCAGCAGAGGACAAAGAAGGAACAATCTCTTTTTCTTGTTGACTTTGAGGGTATTGCTGGTACCAGTCTCTTATTTCATCTCGCCTGTGGGCAGCTTGTGTATTTTCCCAGTTTCAGGATGGTAGCCCTCAAGCTGCCGAGTGCTAAGTGCATTTGATCAGTATGATTAGCAGCCCCAAGTAATTGATTATTGTCCATAGCTGAGTATTCAGAGCAAGCACACAGCCAATGGCAGTCACTTAATCTGTCATGCCTGCATGTTGTTGTCCTCCCGAGATCTATCAGCTGTGTAGCATCTGACGCCATCAGGAAAATCACTGATGGTGCTTCGTATTTACTGTGTACCCATCAGGCTGCCTGTATTAACCACCTGAACTGGCTGCAGTGCACATGGGAGAGGGATATATAGTGGGGATGGCAGAAATTGTAGATCTTATTTTAGTCTTCCTTTTCACACAAATCTTAAGCCTGAGTTTTTGTGGGAAGAGGGGGTGGTCTTTAAATGTATACTGTTCAATTATTTTTCTGGTGTTAGTATTAATTGCAAGACTCAAAATAGGTTGATTAGAATAAGACCTCACGGAGGTGTTTATAATTCAGATTTTAGAGATGTGACTAATGAATAACAACCACAGCTAATCAGTTCTCGAAACTGATGGTAATGAGCAGAAAAGGGGGAGGAAGCCAACCTATATCTCTAATGCATTTTTTTTAGCACTGCAGTGGAGGGTGGCAAGATCTCTTAACAAGTATTTGGCTCAGATGGAGTTATTGATTTTCACAGGAAAAGCTGTTTTTGTTAAAACAGTGCTTAAAGATTAATTTTAAATAACTAGTAGCCAATTGCAGCTTTTAAAGTTGGGGGTGGTATTTAATTGTTGGAACTGTTTGGAATCTCGAGGCTTGTTATGGCATCCTTGGGCTTTTTATTTATAAGTTGGGTTTTTCTGCATTCATTACAGCTACAAAAATGACAGCAGTGAACACTGGAGTCCCTTATTCACAGAACTGGCACCACAGTGCCATTGGCAGTGCTTTTTTTCTCTGCCTTTTCCAATATTTTTGACCTTCCTCGAGGTCATTTCTTAAAGATGAGAGGATGTAGTAACTCTTTTGCTATAATCTGGTCAGTCCTCTGCCTCTACACGTGTGTTTATTTAACCAGGCAGTGAATTTGTTGTCCTCAGTATGAAAGAACTTGAAACATATCAGGTGCTCCTTAACTGGAACCTCAGTCAGGAATTATCCTGATCCAGATGGGAGTTGGAAGTAGTGTTAACCTTGGAAAATGCCTCTCAAATCAGGGGCAGACAGTTTCATGTCAACTCTGTATTTCTGCTGTGTGCCGGAGCCCTGTAAGGAGAAAGAGAGAGAAAATTTCCTACCAGCCTTTCAGGTCATGCATTTTAGTTTGGAGTTTTTTTGACATCGAAGGACATATTTGTCATCAAAGTGTGCTCCCTGCAGTTGAACAAAAAATTCCAGTGACACTAGTGAGATGGCTTGTGGGAGGAAGGCAGGAAAAGAAACTGGCCCTGGCTGGCGACATGCTTGTACACATTTCAGTGCACTCAGGAAGGCTCTGCAGACGCCTGCTGCCTATTTAAAAAAAAAAAAAAAAAAGATAAAAAATTTCAGGAACCCAGTTTTGTCATTTGACATCCAGCTGAACTGCCGGGTTGTACATTTTGTCTTTAAATGATACCACAGAACACAACTCAGTGTGGCCATGATGATGAGGTTCCTCTTTCAGCAGTGAGCAGTGTGGTTTCTAAATAAAGCTAGTGGTGGAAATCAGTTGTGTTGAATACTACAAGTACTGGGGCAGAGAGTACCCTAAGGCCAAGGTTGTTCCAGTCACTGATGTCCCCCCACATGAGGCTTTGGTGAAGCGAGGCAGGCAGCTCTGCATGTCTCTTGCTCCCTGCTCCCGCTGCTTATCATGAGAGCTGGCCCAGGAGTGGGTCAGCTGAAGACTTCTTTTGGGGGAGAGTGAGTTCAAATCAGGGAGCACTTGGGTGCAGTCCCATGTGCAAATTCATGAACATTAGTGCTGACATATGGGGAAAGGAAGTGAAGAGCTCACATAAAGTGATCAGGTAACCCTCACCTGAGGAACAAGTCTCTTGTACTGATGTAGGGACATATAGGTGTTTATGCTTGAGGGAGGCACAGCAGTCATCCTAGAAAATTTTCTATCAGCAGTGAAGTTTTCCACTGCAGAAGCATTTTAATGAATAATTTCTGCTTTGTGCAGAAAGTTGAGCCTTTTGTTGAACTAACAATACTTGGCAACTCTTTGTAAAATCTCTCCAAAACATTTTGTGCACACAAGCATACATGTATTATTAGTCAATATATAATAGAGATGCAGAATAGTTTTAAATCATGAGCAGTTTTGCAGAAGCCTACAGTTTTCCTATGGCTTCCTGAACTTAATAAAAATTACTTTGGATGACACTAGCCACTGCAATATCTCTGTTTTTGCCCAGTGTCGATGACTTGATGTGGCCATTGAGTCCTGCAGAACGGTGGAAATGATGGAAATTTTGTCAGGCTTATAGGACTTCTGAGTAAATTTTCCAGAGTTCTTGCAATCTTCTGTGTTACTATGCTTTACTAGGGCTCAGAGGCCCTAGTACAGACTTACTGTATTGGTGCCAACTACAGCTTCATTTTGGTGGGACTGCGTGTGCTTATTCCTTCCAATGCCTCAGCTTTAGAGTTTGCAGCAGCATGACTACATAAGCATAGATCAAGCAGCACTGGCTTCCTTGTGGGCTGAAGTTTTTCATGAGAATGATGCTTATTGCTCAAAAGTCTGTTGTAGGTGCATATTATTAAAGTCCCCATCAGTTCCTGGACCAGTGCTTTCTATGAAGATGTGTGTGACCTTTGTTATTGGAATGTGAACATCCCATCTTGTGAATTGTAGAGAAAGAAGGGTAGGTGTTGGGAGAGAGAAAGAAGAAGGACTTGAGCAGTTTTTCTTCCTTTGATTCAGCTGCAGAGGTCTAGCGGGAGGCCTTTCTTCATTCTTTCAACCTCTCTTTTAATTTATTTGCTGCCAGCCCTGGCAGAATAATCCCACTGAACAGTTAAAAATAATATATTTCCTATTGCAGCTCTGATTGTCACGAGAACAGGGATCAGATGGAGAAAGCAAACTAGTGCAGGATGCACCTTTTTTATAAACACACAGGGTTTTCATTTCTTGCAGTGGTGCAGATGCATAAAGAGTCTCAAAAGGGAGCAGTGGAGACAGCACTACCCTGTGTGCAGGAGGAGAGACAAGGATGCAGATCATCAGTCATTTATCTGCTCAGACAGCTGCTGCTTCTTCCCAGGCTGGTAGCTAGGAACTAGCTGGGGAACAGTCCCAGAGCCCTATCCTGCCATTAGTGGAAGGAATCCTGGTGGACACATGGAGAGCACTCTCTGCAGCCTTGCATACATTTGGCCATGGGTGTCCCAAGTCTGCAGCCCTCTTGGGTTTTCCTTCCCTGCCTGTTCAGTTTGGGTTTCTGACTGCTGATTTTTTTCCCTAAAGTTGGCTGTTGTCAGGTGTCGGGGTCCATCATATAAACCTGGGGTCTTCCAAGAAAAAACAGTTTAATAAAGTTAGAGAAGATAACTGGTTGACTTTATCCAAAGTAGTTACAGTTAAAGCTGTAGAAAATGAAAGCGATGCAGAGTTTTGTATAGAACAAGTTTTGTATAGTCTTGGCATGTAACTCAAAAGAATATGATCTATTGGCATATGTTTGAATCTTCCCAGTCATCACCTTCTTTTAAATCAAGAGAAGATAGAACAGGAAAGAGAAGGACATTTTTAACATGTTTTTAACTCACCTGCAGTTAAGCATTGAAATATGTATCTTAGCACCCATGTAAGAGACTTGAAGTTTGTATGATATGTGTAAACAAGCGACAAATGGTAATATTAAAGACAGTTTATATGCCTAGAAATAGCTTTTGGCTTGAGTCTAGTCACAAAATAGAGCTCCTTTTATCTCAGGCTCACTTAAGGCCTGCATAGCAAAGCCGTGTTGGCAACAGCATGTCAGTCTGTAACATTTACTTGGCCTGCTAGTATTGTGTGAGAAGGGCTAAAATGTGTCTATATTGGCACTAAAGTGGGATAATCAATTGAGTTAAGGCAATGCTGGAAACAGCTTTTTTTTTTCCCATAGTCTGAACAGTCCTGGGGGACCTTTCCTGAAGTTCAGTGTCTGACACTGTGCTCTCAAAATGGAGGCAGCACAATCCTGTCTTATTCCTTCTCCTTTTCCAAGCATGCAATGAAAGTAGGTTAAATTTGGCCATGCTGGCTGGCCAAGTGAACTGGCTGCAAATAACATGAGGGCGTGGAGGGCTTCCTGGCGGCCGGAGCTGTCTTCTCTGAGTGGTGCTGGGGTGGAAAGTGGCAGCAGGGTGCCTGGCAGGGGTGCCTGCAGGGTCATGGCCAGCAGCAACCTCAGAGAGACACCAGCCACGCTCCCGCTTGGTGTGTCTCTGCAGTCTGGGGCATCGCTCTGGGCGATGCTGTTCAAGCAGCAGAAAGCTGGAGTGTACTTGTAGTCATGCCAGCCAGGAAGTCCTTTTCCGGGGTTTGCATCTTGGGTTGAGGAAATGCTCCATAAGCTGCACTTTTAAAATAGCCCTTGGCTGGTGCCTGTGCTAGCTCTGCTGGCAGCTGCTTTTGTGTGAGTGTGCAGATCTGGTTATAGGGAATCTATTACACACTGTGTTTCGGCGCCCGCTTTGCTGTCCGCATTCTCTTTCCCATGCCACTAGCAACACAGAGTAGGCTTGTTTTGTGCTTAAATCCTCTTTATATTCTTTATTCTCTGATATAACAATCTTTTGATGGTAGTTAAACACTGAGGCAGGTTTTTATTTTGTCTAATTCTGTTTAGGTAGCAGGTAGGTACTCAAATGACAGGAGTATAGAAATCCTTAAATTGAACAGATGGGTTTTCTTTTTTAAATATAAAATACATTTCATATTCTAAATGCATTTCAGATTCTAAAAGCATTTAAGCCTTTGGAATTTGAGTACACATGGGTTGCAGCTGATACTAATGTGCATAACTGGGGGCAGAGGAAAGTCACAGGTCTCTGAAGCAGTAATTTACTGTGCTTCAGCTCTGAAAGAGTTTTACCTGTCTATAAATGAGAAGGCATAGAAAGCTGAGGAAGCTTTCAGAAATGTTTTTGTTCTACAACATGAACAGAAAAGAAATTCCATCATTAGGAGGTATTTGATTCATTGATGTAAATTCGTTGATGGTAAATAGTGAACTCACCTTTTAAGGTTCCTCTCAAACTACAGTGATCCCTATGAATTCCAAATGCACCCAGAAAACAGAAGTGATAACAGCTCCTTGTTAGTCTTTGGTTGTGGTTCCCTTTTTCCTTTTTTGGGTGTTTTATATCCAGCAGAAAAGAAAATAAAATCAAGGCATACTAAGAAATTATAGTGGCCTGACTGGTACTATCCTATTACATGTCCTTGCAGTAAGCTTGCTCTTCCCAAATAGGAAACATTGGTAGATTTTAGTTGGGATTCACACCACTATTGCTGAAACAAACACTTGAAATTTCATTGTTATGCAAAAAGGTAATTCTACATTAATATGAACAAATGCATTTAAATACCTGTTATATATTCCTGGCATTCAGAGCACCAAAACTACTAGGGAAGGTAATAGCACTGTGGGAAGATTTATTTGTTACCCTTTTAATAGGACACATATAATGAAAAGTCCATTTATTTTGCTTGTCCATCAAAATACGACTTGCCTTGAGTGGATGACTAAAATTTTGCAACTCTGCATTAAAGTAATGCAATTCTCAACACAGCCCCAGCATCAGTCAGTCCCTGTCTTAATGTAACTTGTGCTGGGGGAAGGAACTTGTTTATGCTGTGGCTTATTGCTTTTAGCTGGTGTGAGTCTCAGAAAGGCACCTGCAGTACCATGATTTACACAGCGTTGCTTGTGTTAATCCCATTGCTTTGCCAGATCTTTTTCAGGCATCTCTTCACCTCCCACCCATTGAACTTCAACTTCTTTGCTGTGAATCAGGCTGGAGTCTGGTGTAATGAGCAGGTGTGGCTGGCAGTGCAGATGTGCTCCTGGAGCTTGGTGCAGCCACCCAGGAAAAATGTAAAGGAGTAGAGAGGATGGCTGTTCTGTGTGTGCACATGCAAGGAAGGGGAAGAGGGGGGGGAATAGAAGGGCACACATGATTTTCTGGCGTGTAAATCCCTGAGAACAATGAGCACTATGGTCTGCCCTCCCTCTCAGCACAAAGGGGAGAAAAACACTGACTGCAGTCGCACAGAGACGTATGTTGTCAAGATGCAGACATAGAGCTTCTGCATCATGCCTCCACCTGTGCCAAGAGTAACAGAATCTTGTGTCTTGTGGTCTTGGTTTTCAAAGAGAACTTGGGATGCACTGGTGGACAGCATCACCCCTTCTTCTCCTTGGAGAACCTGCACAATCCTTTCATAGAATGATAGAATACCAGGAGGGATGAGACCTTAAGGATATCTGGTCCAGCCTTTCTTGGTAAAAGCATAGTACTATGGCTACTGCTGGACATTTAAGCTATGTCTCTGTGGACCTGGTTTTAATTATATTAACATTCTTTAGAACCATTTTATACTGTATAAATCCAAAGAACCTGTGATAATTTGTAATATACTTTAGTGCTGAGCCTTTAGCCCTCCAGACTTCCCTGTGGACTGTAGTTACAGTGTTGTTCCTGTATGCTTCTGAAAGGCTGTCAGCACGGACTAGGGAGGGATGGTCTGGGCAGCTTAGGTGCTGATGGTGAGGCAAATGTCACACAAAGGGATGTGAGATGAGTTTTCCTTCTTCGTACATGTTTGGGCACTGAAAGCAAAGAGCCCAAGTCTGTTGTCCTTTTTACAGGGCTAGTTAGTTGCCTTTGTGTTCACAGGGAGAATAAGTTTGCTTCTGTACACAGATTTTGAATGTTGACTGCCATGAGTCCTTTAGGAAATGAAGGGAGGGTGTTGGTCAGGCCTGCAATGTGCTTGGCTTGGCCATAGAAGTCCTGACTGCTGGACAATGGTCACTGTGAAGCCCAGGTTCTGGCTGTGCTGGGCACTTTGCAGGATGAGCCCCTCCTTTGTTGTTGTGATCAACTTGGCCTGAAAGTGCTGCAGTCAGGCAGAGGGGAACTGTGAACTGTGGCAGTGAGTAACTGGGCAAAGGATAGAAAGGAATTGTGGTGGGAAGTGATCAGTAACATTAAAAGCAAACAAACAAGCAAGTATCATAGTGTTTTGGATTGCTTTGTGTTATGAGAAATTCCTCAGGCCAGGCAGCTCCATTTATACACTCTGGTTGTAATTGCACAAACCACGAGACTGTAATTTAAAAAACAAAACAAAACAAAAAGCCAGCGGGGGGGTGGGTTCCTTTACTCCTCTGGAAAGAGGAGTCTATTTGAAAACTTCTATTCCTTTGCAACAATATGTAGGGGCTTTGCAGTGCTGAGCTGCCTTGCCTGAATGTTAAATTATGGCACTTGTTTTAGTCTTTATTTCTGTGTCTTGCATGATGCAGTTTGTACTAGCAATATCTGAATGCTTTGGCTTACTTTGAAAGACTAGGAGAGTTAAGGGTCTTTCATGGAATAAAAGAAAATCCCCAAAATAGCCTTCTGTAATTTCTGAATTGTATTCTTAGCTCCATTAGCATATAGCTGGAGTTAATTCATTTGCATTAGCAAAAAAGTCAAAGTGAGAGTAGAATTAGGCCTGTTTGAAAATCAAGCCAGAATCATATCTGATGCAACTCCATCTCAGCTTTGAATGGGAAGCCTGTCATGTTGATCCTGAACCTGGGGACGTGGATGTTTCAGACTCGTCCCAAACAGTTGCTGTGTCAGATACTGGAGGAAGGGGTTGTCCTCACTGTTGTACTGGGCTTCTAGTTTTCCAGCCCCCCCAGCAGTGGCCAGAACCAGGGCACAGGATTTGCTGAAGTGATCCAGCCAAGTCTGTGCTGTACAGAGACAGTCCCCTGCCCTGCCACTCTGCTGCACACAGGCACCAGCCCTGCCAGCAGAGCCCATGCTGAGCTGGGATCTCCTACTTCCAGAGCTAGTCTGGTTCCCCCAGGCTCAGGTGTTGCCTCCTGGTTGTCCCATGTAGGCAGAATTGTAGATGTTTGAAGATACAGGTTTATGTGTTTGAGGGAATGAGGGTATTGGTCACCAGCATTCTGGGATCTGGGCACCCAGCTCCCATGGATCTTGGAAGGATCTGGATGTTCAGATTTCATAGGTGCTTTGGAAGTCCTGAGATGATATAATGAGGTCTCCAAGGAGGAATTTTTTCCCTTACCTGTTATCAAAGTTACCTTTTGCCTGAAGCAGGAGAGCTGATAACCCATACAAACTCATAGCAAAATTATAAATATCTTCAACTATGAACATGAATTATTTTTTTAATCCTTCCAGTACCTTTGTCTCAACCCATGAAATAATTTGGTCCTCATTTTTTTAAGGGGAAAAAAAAAAAAGGAAATAGATGCATTTCAGGGACCTTTCTTAATTATTTGACAGTTTTTATCATTACAGTCTCTCTAAACCTAACAGTTCTAATATTTTAAATCCTTCCTCAGGTGGGAACTTCTTGATGGCTGTAATAATTTTTGTTCTCTTGTATCCTTTTTGAAATGAGGTAGCAAGTACTTGAGCTTGATTCTGCATGAAGGCTTTACATATGGCTTTGCTTTTTTTCCCTTTCCTTTTATTAACACATTCTTCCACCCTGTTGTCTTGTTTCTTTGCCACTTCTTTGTCCTTCTGTACAGAGCAGGTGTTTTCACTCAAATGCCTACAGCGATGCTGAAGAATTTTCCAGAGCATTTGAAGTTAAGATAACATCCATCAGCCTGTATGAGCAAACTGCCACTTTTTATGTGCATTACCTTGCATTTGTCTACACTAAATTTCAGCTGATCAGGGAATATTTCCTCAACATCTTTGAAAATTATATAGTCATTGACTGAGGGGGAGAGAGAGGATAGAAATTAAATGGTCACAACATTTGCTGAATATTTACTAGTGGAGAGGGAGGGCTGCTTTGAAATGAGACCAGATTCTCACAATCTCATTTCTCTGTGCTGTTCTTTCTCTCAAGAGACAGGATTAGGAAAGGCATGAAAGAAATTTCCTTTAGTTCTCTTCATTTTGGGAAGATGGGGGCAGCATGAAGTTGGTGCTGCAGGAGTTGTGTGCAGGGACTATTTCAGGACTTCTATTTGCTCAGGGAAGGGAAGGTGGGTTCAGGCACCTGGTCAGGCTTGGGGTGAGGAAGGTGAAGGGAGCCAGTGGCACACACTTGCCCAAAAATTTGTGAGACCCAATAAGGGCAGAGCTTACAGCAAGCTTTTCAGCGTGCAAGAAAGCTTCCATGGTTAGGAGGCTACCTTGTGTTTCTCATGCTTATGGATTGATTTCTCACCAAGACAGGATTTTGGGAAAACCTTTTCTTCCTTGAAAGAAAAGCAGATAAAAATAAAACACAAGTTCTCAGCTCTAATGCAGAAAAAAAAACACCAAACATTGTTCCGTTCTCCAGATGTGCTTGCTGTATTTTAGGAGAGGCACTGCTCTCTCACACGATATAAAAATGCTTGGTGTGCAGCACCCACCCAGGGCAAAGGCTGCACTGGCTGCCACTGTGGAGTTTTGAATCACGGTAAATAAAGAGAAGGGGAACTGTAACCCCCGTTGTGTTTGGTTGCCTCTAATTGTGAACACCCAATGTTAGAAGTCTTAACCTAATTTTTACAAGCAGAAAAGCACTATCCACAAAATTCAATTTTTATTTTTATTTTTTCCTTCCCTAGCCAAAATTCAGATCTGTTTTCCTTCCCAAGCATCAGGAGATTCACAGTTGTCATTGCTGTTTACTCTCTACAATACCACGGTACATGTTGTTAAAATATTGACCAGGAAACTCAAGGGCTCTTCATTTTTTACAATTAATACATAGCCTTGTTGAAACCTAATTGATGATGTGGATTGATAATATATATAGGTACATATGTATTTGGAATATGTTTGTAAATGTTTTAGACAGACTGTGGCAAATGAAAACAATGTTTCAAGTATGTTTCTATCTTTAAAGACCAACCAGCTGAGCCATCTATAGCTCCTGTTGCCACCCAGGCCCTGAACTCTGCAGGCTAAAGTAGTCAGGTGTGCACCAGTTTTGAGCACCCTTTAGCTAGTGCTGAGATTTGGCATATGAAGTGTAATTTATGTTGTGTGGCTAGTTTTAAGCAAAACTCTAAGCATTCTTCAAAGAAAGCTTCTCTCATTTCATACTGGCTGTTCTTGTGTTTGGTATGACACCAGAAAGTAGTAAAGCACAGTTTTAAAAGCATGTTTCTCTAAAGTGCTGTTTTGTTCATGCTTGTGCTTCTCCCTGTGCACCCATCTGCTTTGGGGCTTGTAAATGGGAAGCAGCGCTTTGCAGGCAAGTGGCACCCCTGGAAAAGTGCCTGTGGCTGCTGGTGAGATCAGGACTACACACACACAGAGGAAGGTTGAGCTTGTCCTCTGTCCATGGAGAACACCATCAGAGACCCAGAGAATTCAGCTGTGATGGCCTTAGCTCTGACAATGACCTTCTGAGGATTTGGGGGAAACCTAAGCACCTTTAATATCTTTGTTTTCCAGAGCGCCTGCTACCTCACCATTTCACTGTGGCACATTCTGGGCTGAGTGAGCTTGGGAAGGCAGAGTAGTGATGGAATGGTGCATGTTTTTATTAGGTACCTGGTCTGCTTTTCCTTAACAATAATAGTACTATATCCTCCTGATATGTCATTTCTCCCCTTCCCCTATTTTCTTATCCAAGAGAACACCCCCCCACACACACACCCAGACACCTCTCCATGATGTACTACTGTGTTGTTAACCTTTCTAAAATGGTCTCTGAGCCTGTATGTCCAGGGACCTCTCTTGCATGGTATTGAAGTAGCTGGCGGCTTCTAAAGTTACAGCATCAAAGTTCCCGCCTATGGGCTGTTGCAAAATGGGTTTTCAGAATACTGTATCTCTTCATCAGGGAAAAATGAAGCATGTTCATTGCTAGATTACTATTTAAAGAGAAATTACTCAAGTGCTATAATTTAAATACCCAAATTGTGGGCTGACTTCCTCCTCTTATGGTCTTGTTGCAACTTTGATATACAGATTTTGTCAAACGGTTTTGAAGGCAGAAAGCCTGCTAGGAAGAACAGTAGCAGAAAAGGGGGGAAGATCAAAGTATCAAAGGGCATGGTACTGACAGAGAAGTCTGCAGTGATGAGCCTCCCATGGATCTTTTCCTTTCTCCTTCCTGGGATTCAAGAGCTCCCTCCCCACAGCAGAAATCCAAAAGGGAAGCAGTGGCATTAATACTTCCTGCTCGTCAAGATGCGAGCAGCCCACCAGAGCCCAGGGAGGAGGGAAGGGAGAGGGAGATGTAATTTCCTTCTTGCTGGCTTCAGTGAACTTGGCTCACCATGGGTCTCTCTCTTGCTCCTGTTAACTACATCTGAATTGGATAGCAGAATAAATGTGATGAATTTCTGGTCTGTGTTGAAGGGCACAGAGTGGTGCTGTCTTGCTCTTGGGCTTGCTCTAATATACATTTCATGTATCACTTACCTACCATGCAGGGTGGTTATGAGGATTAATTAGTTAATGTTTGTACAGCGCTTTGAAGATGTAATGCACTATTAGGCTCCGGTCTCTGCTTGATGCATGAGCAGAACACCCATTAATGCTAATGGAGGTTGCATGCATTTCTCAAGCAGGGAATACGTAAATGCTAAATATAATTGTAATTATTATTGTATTTCACAATATTACTTGATCGGGCTTTTGTAATTTAGGTTAATTTTTAAAATATACAACTTGCAGAAATAAAAAATATTCTTAATTTTGAATCTTGCTTTCAAAACCAAACTCCTTTAGCGTGAAATGAGCAATCATCCTTTGTTCCTCATGTTTCATTGCTTTCCTCTCCTCTTTGTATCTTGTGTATATCATCTGACCAGAGGTAGATTTCTGTGTTCTGCAGTTGGCAGAGGAATCTTTCTAGCTAAGGAAGCAAACTCACAACACCTAGCACAAATAGTATTTGATTACTGCTAATTACAGTGCTGTCACATAGACAGGGAGAAAGACCGACGGCTGGCTTTGTCAAATAGCAATGAAATAACCTGCTGTCTGTCTACTGACTTAATGGCTTTAATTGCCAGCACATAATCAAGATCTGGTGAATTTGTTTGAACATATCAGCAGGCACCAAATATTTCAATTAAGAACAAGTTGTATAACTAGTGTTGCTCCAGCTAGTGCAGAATTCTGGTAAATTCAGATTTTTGAGGCTCCCAAAAGGGCAGCCGTTGGCAAAAGCCAGCAAGCAAACTGACAGCTGAGTTTTTAGTTAGTTTGTTGGGGTTTCTGGACTTTGCGTAACCTCCTTCTCTGATGTCACTGGACCTGTGTAGATGTCCCACTTTTATTTTCTTTCAGCCTGGCTTCCTTCTCAGGACAATGTCCTCCAGCAGAGTCCATGCACTGTAGGCTTCTTACTGGGAACTCTTCCCCCCACCCCAAGCACAAGGTGTGGGTGAGGCCTGGGCTGTGATTTGCCACCAAGAATGTCTGTCCCAGCCTGCAGAAGGAGGCTTGCTGCAGCAGCATCAACACAGGGCATTCTAACTGTCCTCCCAGAAACGCTGCGGCCTGGCACACCTGGCACACACACATTTCTTCCATGTAAATGATAGAGGGTTTTTTTTTCCCCCCTCTTGACCCTCATCCTCTTGCAAGAACAGTCTTTTTCAAGAAATCAGACCCTTTCTTTAGCCAGTGGATGTTACAAGAGTTAGGGATGAATGCTTGAATTACATGTCCCAAACTATCTGAAGCCACTTTATTTAATTCAAAGCCTCAATCAAAGATTTTTTGCTCTATCTTTGAAGGATCCTTGCTTCAGGGATTCACGCCCATTCAACCAGATCATTAGCAGCTTCTTAGGCACAGAAGAACAGGTTCTTGTGATATAATCTGCAAGGCCATGACCCGGACTTGCCTTTGCTCTTTCATTAACCGCTGAAATGGGAATCGTGCACTTCTCTGAGGCAGCTTTGAGCACTGGATCCTGTAGACTACCCTTCCCCGTCCTGTTCATATTTAATCATGACATTTGAAAAGACCCAACTGTACCAAGTTGTGCCGATTTACCTCATCAGTTTTCATTTAGCTGCTATCTGAATTTTCAGTTTTCTTTGTGTTGTTCCTATGGCTTGTTGCATGGCAGCCATTAGTCTGGATTGGTGGATCGATGTTCTTGGCACTAAAGACTCTATGCCACTTAAATTGATCTGCTTAGTTTTGGTGGTTATAATTCTTCCCTTGACACCAGGAGAAATGACCTGTGCTTGTCTGTCTGATGTTATCTTGTCTGTGATCCTCTCCTAGCTTCATGCACATACTGCTCAGTGCAGCTTTGCTTGATTCCAGGACACAGCTAAAACCTACCTTGTCCCTGCCTTCACCAGCCCTGTAATTTTAGGGATCATGTTCAGCAGGCATGAGCTCAGAAGCTGGCATGCAGAAAATCGCAACTTCTTTGTGTTTGTTCTCAAGGACCTTTAAAAAGTTGTACCCACCCCCTGCTTAGTTCTGGCAAAGCTGGAGTCACTTGTGTGTGTGTTTAGTGGGAGCTGTCAGCACTCTACAACTCTCTAGATCAGACCTGGAGTCTGAGAGCTGAAAACAACCCCAAAATGCAGAGGTGATGTATGATAGACAGATTTACATTTGCAGAAAGGCAAAAAATTAAGCCAGAGTTTTATTCCTCCTTTTTTTTTTTTTTTTTTTTTTAATTTGAAGATAAGTCTAGACCACTCAACACTGTGGTATCAGTGTTCCTTCTTTTGGATGTGTGTATGTACGTGTTTCAGTGAGTTTTCAGTCTTCTAATGGGTTCTATATATGGATATTTTAAAGATACAGATAAGCTGATATTGTAATAATAGAGTAAGGCAGAGATGCTGGGCAGGGTCAGTGGGTTTACTTATTGATAGAGCCAAAGAGTGGGAGGAATGAGGATAGCCTGTGAGAGTGCATTCTTTGTGCTTGCTACCCCTGAATCTAAATTTAGCTGAATTCAGGAAACTGGAATCACAAAGGAACCTCCACCTTTTTTTTTTTCCTTTTTTTGTTTTTTTTAATAAATCAGATTTCCCTTAATTTTTTTTCTTTCTCAACTGAAATAACTTAGGTATCAGTCACACGGTTGTATTACTCTCGCTGATATCACAGAGGACTGTGCATAATGTGGTTATGGGCTTTCTATCTCTACCAATGCAGAAGATCTGGGCCAGCAGCTGCCAAACCATTACATGTAAAAGCAACCGCTTTGATCAACATGGAATAGTCAGTGTTCCCTATTTCTTAAGAGGAAAAATAACATATTAAAACAGGCTTTCCACTCTGTTCTTTTGCTAGCATGCTTTTCATTTTCTGTGTCTTACTAGTTGTGTTGCATATAGGTAGCCCAATAAGAGCTTCCATGTTACGAAGTTCATCTCCATTCTCTACTAGATAAATATCTTCCCTTTGGATGGTGCTGATTCTGTTGGTTCTCCATTTATTTCACTGGTTGACTGTAGGTATGGGTGTTCTTAAAAGTACAGGCCAGATCCTTGGAAAGGGTAAATCAGCACAGCAAAGCAGCTGCTTCCACTTATGCCACCTAAGGACCCTCTTTTAATCTTCTTTTTATCTACCCTTTGTGCATTTTGTAGCTTCAAACAAACTTTGTTAATATTGTTATTAGCAATTATATCTTCATTAGTTTCTGTCTTGCCAATCGTTCTTCCAGCATTCCTGACTTGTTTACTTCTGTTCAAGAGCTGTGAGCTTTGGTAATTTTCCAAGCTGTCATCTCACACTTCCAAAACCACCAGATTTCTTTCATTTGCAAAATACAGTCTTTGAAGTGTCTTGTACTTCCTGGCAAGGAGGTTACAACCAGCTTTTTTAAAAAGTTAGAACTCCTGTTTCCTTCTGACTATTTTCCCCAGTGAGAATTATTGTAAGGTGTGTGTCTTTGGGAGCTCTGCTAGGTAGAGGTGTAGTTAAAAGTTCTGCTCTCGGTCTGTCGTCTTTAATATTAATGAGGTGTAAGGATTGCTTGGATAGCAGATGTGCAAAATCCTGAAGGTTTTTACATTGCCTTTTAAATTCAGTCCAAAATAGTACTGCTAAAGTGCTCCTACCATAAAGAATTGTTGGGAGGGCTGTACAACAGGGTTGAGAGATATTGTCAGAGAGGTAGCAGAGAGCTTGCAACAAGTGATGTGGAACAGAGAGCAGTGATAGATGCGGCTGAGGTCACATTCTTCACTGTTCACCCTAGTATTTTGGTTATTTTTCTAATTATAATTTTATTTTGGCTGATAAAATTTCTTGTTGGATGCCCTTCTGTAGAAAACTTAGTAATTTTCCTATGTAGTTAATATTCAGATATATAAAAAAAACGATTACAGTTTAAATGATGAATAGATGCTAATTTATACATATATACTTATACTCAGAATGCCTAATTAATGATCTTCTGTGTCAGTCACGGATATGCAAATTATTGTATTTTGCGACTCTTATCATAATTGTGTTGCCCCATCTGGCTTCAGTTTGGGGGAATGTTTTTACTGCCGTTTAGGAAGGGATATGAAAGAGACTGAACAGGAAAACAACTCACAGTTAGTTAATGTCTCACCACTGCAGCTGATACAGTGTTTTGATCGTGCTTTTGGTTTTAGAAGTTGAAATGGGAATGGCAGCAGTAAAGAATGTAACTTTCTAGCTTTGCTGATCAATCAAAACTAGGTAGATCCTGGCTGTTTTTACATGTGCCCCTGGCAGGCATGCAAAGGAAAACACCTTATCTGCCCTAGATCTCATAATTATGAGCCACTTTTGACAGACTAGAAAAAATGTCCACCTAATAGCAGGGAGCTGGTTATCTACATGGTGGGTGAACTTAGTCGGGCAAATTTCAGATTCTGTAAAGAAAGGTGGATATTTGCTGAGGTATCAAAAGTAAGAGGTTCCTCCAGAGGCATGTTTGAAGCAGGAACCAAGTTAGAGGATCCAAGCAGCTCTGGAGAGCACGCCTATCCCTGTGGTAGTGCCTGAAGTTAAATTATATTGGGAGCTCATCACAAAGCCATAATTTCTCATCTTTCTTTCCCTTTAAAAATGTCTGTATCTGTGGCAAAGTAAAAGATTCATTATGTATTTTATTAGGGCTTGTGGGTACATTTTGCTACATAAATAATTCTACCTTCCATAATTACAAAGAACATTAAGAAAAAAATATTATTTTCAGCTGTGATATATACTTGCATTGAAGCTGGTCCAAATTTGCAATTCCTGGGATGTGGACAAAGGAAAATGGACAGGGTCAGTTATTTTTATGGCTCTCTTTCTGGTATCTTGGACTGAAAGCAGCTGTGAGGGGGAAAAAACCCCAGCTGAATCTGACAAATTTCATGTAATTACTGGCCTTGAAAGACATATTTTAATTAATTAATTAATGGAAGCTTGTTTCTAACCCTTCGGCACTTCGGTCAGGGTGCTGCACAGCCCAAGTGTTTCCTGGGGCTGGGAGCAGCAGAGGCTGCCTGTGGGGGTCTGGCAGGCAAGGCTGGGCAGCTAGGTCAATCCCAGCAGGGCAGCCCCAGTCCTGGGCGTTGTGTACATCCCTGGGGATGGGCCAAGGCTGTGATGGGACATGGGCCTGGTGGTGGCTGGGCAGGGCTCTGGGGAGCTGGAGACTGGCCCTGCCGCAGCATCGCTGGGGCAGGGGCTGACATGGGGTCTTGGTCTGAGGGGTCCAGATCAGGCAGGTCAGGGCAAATGAAGCCTATTAGTGTCCATCAGGCCCTGAGAATTACTTCTGCATTAGACTAAAAAAAGACTCTTGTTAACATTTTCAACTGGACATGTAAGGAAAAGTCTGTGTGTGAATGAGCGCTCAGTGCCTGCAAGAAAGCTGAGCCAGAAGGAGCAATACAGGTGGGAAGGAGCAGTATGGCCAATGCAGAGGGGTGTGCCACCAGGCCACACTGTCCCTGCCCAAAACTGGACTGAATTGGGGCAGTGCTTACACAGCCCAGCTGCTTCACTCCATCCATTCTGGGGTGTCCTCACTTGGTTTATTTCACTCCCAGTCTGGCATTTGTAAGCAGATGGTGGTGGCTGTGCAGAGCCCAGGAAAAGACTTGGGCAGAATGTCACTCTGGGGATACTCAGATCTTGCCTCCAGTCAGAAGAGTTCACGGTTTTGCTCTTAGCCCAGCTCTTAAATCACCGCTGGGATTTGCAAGGAGTTCACAGCAGTGTAACTATCACATCATGCCTCTGAATTGATCCTGTGGGCTGGGACGTTGGACCCTGGCTGGGGTAGCTATTGATTCTCAACAAGCAGCCTCACAGGACAGGGAGGTGGTGTGATCCATGCTGTTGTGCTCTTTCCTCACTCATACAAGTTACGACCATTGTGACACAGGGATCCTGCAGCTCCATGACACAAAATGCTTCATCATAGCTGGATGTGTATTCAGCACTCTGCACAGGGAGGCACATAGCAATGGTGAACTTTGGATGAAGAGAACCCAGTCAATAAACACGAGTGATTTGAGTGCTCTCTGTGAAAGCACCAGTGTACAGAGGAATGTGCTTCCCTTGTCATCCGTGTCCTTACTCTCTTTTCTTCCACAAAGGGCTGGATCTGTCTTGCAAAAATGCTGACACTTGAAAGTTCATTGCCATTATTTATAGATAAAATCTGTAATTGGTTGCAGTGCTTTAAATATGTGTTCAGGTGCCACTGCTTTTTCAGTGTTTATTATTTGGATGCTATGTACATTAATCTTAGACAGAGTGACCCCAGGACTTAGGCATTGGAAATACTACGCAAATAAGAAAAATCAGGAAAGTTTATTTAATTCTGAGCAGAGTTTTGAAGTGTAATCAATGGCCTGTTTTGCAGGTTTTCTTTGAATTTGTGGTACTTACATCTGTCACCCATATTATATGTGAAATACAAACATGGAGAAATACTAAACTTACAGAGAAAAGGAAACTTTAGCTACATGGGCAGCTTTTCGTGTGTATTGCTACAAGTTACTACAGTAAAGCTTTTCCACAGAGATGGGCTTTTTCCAGTGGAGTAGTTCAGAAAATCTTCATTTGATTATTTTCATTTTCTAAAAAAAGTGGCTCTTCATCAGCTTGGGAGTTAAAGGGAACAACAGCCCATGTTGGCTTTGTTCTGCTTGTTCCAGCTACTTCTTCTAGACAAGAAGGGCAACCCAGAGAGGAGGTCTTGGCAACTTTTGCTTGTGAAACTAAGTGCAAGTTATTATTACATAATCTCAGGTTGGGAGGTGCTCTTTATGCTTGTCCTGCTTCATTAGTATTTTTGCTTTTGCTCACTGTTTTAAACTTCAGATATAGATACTTAAAATCTGCATGTATTAGTTTAACATTTGTGTATCTTAAAGGCATGGCAAGGTGGGGACCTAAACTTTGTGGTGATATTTCTAAAGTCTTTATTAATACCCAAGATGTTTCCAGGCACTGCATTGTTCATCTAGCCTTCAGGTGCAGCTCAGAAATAAGCAAATACAAATACATCTTGGAGTTAAACTGCGGAGGAGAAGTCCATGAAGCTGCTGGAAAAACAACCCAGCCACCCTGAATGAGCCAATAGCAGGGAAAGAAATGTAGCACTTGTAGTGTGAAAGGCACCCTCCTTTGCTCTTTGCATGCGTCAGCCACAAAAATAGCAACATCAGGAACAAAGCTCTATTGGTTAATGAAAGAAGAGGAAAAAGGTGAGGCTGCTCCAAGTTGTGCTAATCACATTCTTTCCCGTGATAGCCAGGTTACCTTGGCAGTTACTGCTGCAGAAGCGCAAAGTTTGAGCCTGCACCTCCTGACATTTCTACTTCTGTTTCTTCTCTTTGCCTGTTTGCATTGGCTTTGTGGTCACTTTTAGCCATGTCAGCACGTTGAAAATTGCTGACAGTAAACACAGAAGGCATGCATGCATGCTACTGAAAAAAACCACAGGGAAAACAGCCTTGGTTAAATTGTGGATTTGCTCACTGTTAGATGTTCGCAGTTTCCAGGCACAGTCTGGAGCCTCTTACAAAATACACGGTTTGGAATTTTGTTTTTAAAGGGAATTGATACAGGCTACAATATTGCTCATATCTCCATGTGAGTTTTGGTATGTGCAGTCAGAGAGAGGTTCGTTGTGCATCACACTGTACAGAACAAGAGAAATAAGATTCCAAGCAGAGCAGCAGCCATAGCCATGCAGGACCTTGGGTTTTCAGTGGGGTAGTTCAGCCATCCCTGAGACAGCCTGGTGATCAGAGGGGACTCACAGGGCTGATGATCTGTGCAGAAACTGCACAGCACACTGGTTGGTATTAAGTACTGTGCACTGCAGCAGGCTTACATATTACACAGGTTAAATGCTAGGCAGGAGAGAAAAAGGTGGGGCTTATCTGGGGCAGTATAGACTGGGGAACAAGGCTTCTCGTAAGTACCTGAGTGTATCGGCACTTGCTAGTTATCACCAGCCCCATGTTCCTTCCTGTAGGTTCCACATGGCCTGGTCACCCAGCAGGCGTGGTGCTGAGGGGCCAGATTCTGCTTCTACCAGACCTTTGTAGGTGCTGCACTGGTCAGTGATGTTGGATACAACCCCCAGAGTCCAGCTTTGAGCTGCATGTTGCCTGCAACTGGGCTTGGTTTACAGAGCACAGGGAGGAGGTAGGCTGGACTCAATAAAAAATGGATTTTGCTGGGAGCCAGTTGGTGGTTTTATAGTTTACCCTGCTGCTTTGGAGCCGTTGTGGCTGTCTGAAGAAGCTGTAATGCCCACCTTGTTGGAAACACTTATCCTGCCGGGTGTTATTCTACCTCGGAGCCAAGCCTACCTCTCCAGAGGCTCTTGTTGGGTGCCAGGCTGCTTAACCACCCAAGAGAAGCTCCTCCAACATGATCAGTGCAGTGGAGGGTTGCCCAGGGGCTTCCTTCCTCTTCCCTTTCCACTGCAAAGGTAGTGCAGGATGCAGATGAGGCATGTAACCTCAATCAGAAATGCAAAGATAAAACATAAGCCAGAATCTAATTTCTCTGGAGTTACAGGATGGTTTCTTTGTGGAAATTATTATTCTGCCTTCAGCTGATGCAGTTAGGGGATTAGGTTTTGAACCTCATCTATTTTAAGAATATCTATTTAAGAACATGGTTTCCAAAATCAGTTTTAAAATGGTGTGGTCTCATTCATGAAAGCCAACCAAGCTGTGAATGCTTGGACTTGATGATCTTAAAGGTCTTTTCCAACCTAAATGATTGTATTGTTTTAGTATGAGCTAGCCTGGGCTGGTTTAAATCTCTGCTTTAGGCTGAATTAAACAAAGACAACCCAAAGCTGATGGAGTCTTTACTGCCTTGCTAGTTCAAGGTAATATGGCACAAGAAACAGGTGCTGAGAGCTGGGAAGAGAGATCAGTGTTAAGGGAAAAGTCAAGGGATTTGTCTACCCTTCATGTTCTGTATGTGCTGCTGTCTGCTTAAGCTGTCAGGCCTGGCAGAGGCTGCATCTTCCTGCCTGTGTGTAGTGCCTGCCCTGCTCCAAGTGCTGTGTTGGCAATAAGTAAACAAACCAAAATTATTAGGCACTAGAGACGACATTGAATCCCTGCTGTAAAGCTCCCTGCATTAAAACCCAAAATATTTTTTAAAGAATTCCTGGGAAGGTGCTGGCATATAATGACTAATTTTGTAAATCTTGCATTAAAAATGGAGTTGTACATTGGAGAGACTTCTGCTATATTTAGAATGAAACTTCATGCTCCCGCTGTCAGGATGTGAGCTTAATTACAGCATGCTGCAAACTTTGCTTTTGTGAAGGATATTTTTCTGCACTGCTTGCTTCAAAAAGCACAGTTTTGCTGCTATTTTTATGATGCTTTTGTAAGAGCAGCGGGAGTTGAAATGGGTTCTGTGAAACTTGAGAAGCATTCTCTGACAAAACCAGTGATAGCAGTTGTGCAGTTCCCAGCTCATAACTTCTTACCAGCTGAAATGAATCAATGTCAGGAGGAAGGAATAGCCAGTTGCAGTTCCTGGATTTTTTCTTTTCTTTTTTCCACTCCTGTAACATGCAATTCACTTTTCTGATGTACCCCAAATTATCTGTTAAGATTTAAACAGGGATCTGCTTTTGCTGCTGTGTTTATGATTGCGTACCTGCTAGAGGATTGCAATAGAAAAATAAAACTGGTAAGTTAGCAAGTTTTACATCCAAAACCAATGTACTTTACACATGATTCAGCCTCCTTGCCTGAAGAGTTAACTGCTAGCTCCTTACAATAATTGCCAAGCTGTAAGGAGACTTCTGTCCTTATCATGGAATTAGGACATGGTTTGTAGAGACTGGCACGCTCTGCTCCTGAGAATAGCAGAGCTGTTGCACCTGAGGTGTGGTTGAGAGCTTGTGATGTGTGTTTGTTGTACCTGAACAGCAAAGGAACTATGGCTGCAGAGGGAAATGGTTAAAAATCAGGAAATGTGGAAGATGTGGGGAGAAGGAGTAGGGGGCTGGGGGCTGTGTGTTTGTTTTTTCTTCAGGTGTCTTTCCCTCAGCAGAATTGTTTTCTGTCTCCTTGTACTGTGTGTGTGTCCAAGGTAACTCATGGAGTGGGAATCACATGCAGAGGAAGAGTTTTAGTTTAAGCAGCATAAAGAACTTGACCTCTCTCCAGACTGTGCTATATGGAGGGACACACATTTCTTATTCAGGTGGCTCAACTTGCATATCCTCGATGTTGCTGAGGGCAAGGATTAGAGTCTAAATTACATCCATAGCTGTGAAGGATGGCTGGCACCTTTCAGCAAGTTCTCAAATGCAATGCAGGGCTGAGCTTCCATTGAAGTTTCTCTGAGAAAACTGCAGTAAATGCTCTGCTGCAGGCTTCATTCAGTGTTTTGCACCAGCCAGGTGTTAGGTGCTTCTCTGAGTCACTGAGCCCTGAACACCTAAGCCCTTGGTTCCTCTGTGTAGTTAGCTGTCTGTGAAGTCCTCAAGCCTAGAGCACCCATAGAGATACACAAGATGGAAGCGTTACCTCCTGAAAGCATCTCACTTGAAATCAAGGGTCATTTCATACTGAAGCAGCAAGACATGTGGAAGCCAAGCTCATGAACCTCAAAGAAGCACAGGTGTGGGGAGGCATGTGGCTGCCCGTGGAAAGTCAGATGTCAGAGAGATTTATTTGAAACGAAGTAATTGTGCATGTTTCTCCTGCTAGTGCACTGGGGTGGCATTTGAGGCAGGAAGAGGGAAATTCCCAGGCAGTACTGTGGAGCGTTGTGATTGCATGGGGAACTGGGAGAGGATCTGTGCTAGGGGATACTTTGCTGGTTGGTCAAACAAAGGAATTTGAAAGTAGATTCAGCCTACATCTAGGAAAAGATTCCTTAAAGAAACAAAAAAATTTGAAGTGAGAAGCATCTGCCCTCCTATTTTATAAAAAAATATTTTAAATATTGTTTGGAGCTGTCATAAAGTGGGAAAACATCGCACATTTTTTAATGGTAATGTAGAAGTTTTCTGCAAAATATTTAATTTGTCAACATGTTACATCAAAGAGTAAATATGACATAAGAAACATTATTTTCACTTTCGTAAATAGTAATGTAAATGTTAAACTTGCCTTTACCCCCCCCTTCCTTGGTTTTTAAAAAGAAAATAAAATAATTGGCCAGATGTCTTTGAGATTTGATGATAGATTATGCAGTACAGGAGCTTGACACCTGGTAGAATTTCTTCTTTCTGCAAAGCTCTTATAATGTAACAATATAAATTCATGTATCTAAGGTAAACTGTTTTCCTACCCCCATGGGAGTCACAGAAATTTCTCCTATTAGCATGGTGCAGGGATTCTATTGAGAGTGCTCACCTGATGAGCAGACATCTACACAAGTGGTATTTGCAAAATCCCAGAAGAGAGAGGCTCTAGTTGGAAATCATAATAATTGAAAACATTTTTAATGTTGACAGGACCATACTCTGAGACATTCCAGCATCTTACTAGAAAATTACTGCTACAGTAATAAACAACCCCGATGTCTGGAGGTGGGTAGAATAATTGAAGATCTTGAGGTGGTATTTTGCACACATTTGGTAATGTGCTGTGTTTCTTGGCTTTGTTTTAGCAGTATCATGGCAGCCCTCCCCTGAGAAGGGTGCTCATTTCCTACAGAAAGGATGAGGAGCGCTCTCATTTTCTGAAACACTGCAGGTCCCTCTTTCCAGAAACTTGCTTGAGTAGCACTGCTATCTGAGTTGAAAAAAAACCCTCACTTGTCCCTGCTTTCCCTGGGATTTTGGAGCGTTGGCTCAAGCAATACTTCTCACAGTGAAGGAAAGAATTTGTTGAGCTGAATTTATTAATTATGGGCCAAATATTGATGTTCTAATGCTGCATTTACCAATTCTATGACAATGTAAAAACAGAGCAAAGACCCTTTTGGTTAATAAGGTTTTGCTTTATTGACAGTATGCCAGAACATAAGTGGCATTATCTGGGAAAGTATAATAAATATCTTGCCTAGAACAACTTTGGTGTGTTTATGTTTCTTTAAATGTAATCCAAGACATTAAAAAAAACAAAACCGTTTCTGTCACTGAGATCTGAGCATTAGTCTCTAGACAATTCTTACTGTAATTAAGAATTAAATAAGAATCTGATTGTTATGAGTCAAAATAATAAACTACTAAGGATTAATAGAATATTTGGCTAGGAAAAAAGGAGACTGAATGTCTTGTCTTTCTGCAGGCTGTGCAGAGGAAAGCTCTTCCACAGAGGCCCAAAGGTTTTGGAAGAGAAGGACTGAAATGGACGATTTTAATATACCTGCATGGAACAAATGTTTTGACTAATACCTTGCACTGGACATAAAGTAAATGGCAAAGCAGAGAATTTATTTGCTAAATGCTTTTTTGTTTGCATGAAGGCCCTTCCTCTATGGCTGATTGATACTTAGAATTCCTGATTTACTGTGGCAGGCTGGGCAGAGGGCTCCATAAACAGAACCTTTTTTACTTCCTGGTGGTCTCTCTATCCCTTCTCTGCTCTTTAAAGGCTTCTGTTGCATCTCTGCATAAGAGGTAGTTTTAAGTGAGAATGCTGTGATTATTTTTTTTTCCTGAATGAAATTAAATCGCCCTACTCC
The DNA here is from genome assembly GCF_020740795.1 of Apus apus. Lineage (NCBI taxonomy): Eukaryota > Metazoa > Chordata > Aves > Apodiformes > Apodidae > Apus > Apus apus. Next base: position 54,446,646 of record NC_067285.1, on the reverse strand, counting down.
TAGTCCCAGTATCAGTATGCTGCTTCAAGGGGAGCTGTATTAATGCTATTAATTGTCTCTTTAATGTAGTGCTACTTCGTTGCAAGGTTACTGTTGGCACCTCAGAGCCTGATCTGGAAGGAATAGCCAAGTAGAAAACAGGCACCTTGACACTCTCTGTCCTCCAGGTTCTTGGAGAAGTGTAGGTGGGTGGAAAAGAGCAGCAGGGAAGCACAAGAGAATGATGGTCCATCTGCCTTCTTCCTCCTACAAGTGGTTGTGCTGGAAACTCCAGTCTGTTTAGGGTATGAGTCTCTATCAGGAACCAAAATCGTGACAGGGCTGAGTGAAAAGTCACTTCTGTTGTCTTCTTATCCCTAGACCTTAATGCACTGACAGCAAGGCTCTGGTTTCCCAACACACCCAGCATGGACCTCAGGAAGCAGAGAGGCACAAAAGGTCCAAAGAGCCACCTGTTACTGTAATACATTTATCACACCCAAAGTTTGATTGCGCAAATTAGATCAGGTAAATATTTAGCATGTGCAGGCTGCCCTCCCTGTAAACAAAAAGCAGTATATGCTATAGGACAGGCTAAACCACCAGTAACTGGCCAAAGGCCCAGCAAATGAAAGCACAACAGTGCCAGAGCATGGCCTCCTTGGCAGAGCCCCAGCTGCAGAAGAGCCAGAGTACAAGGGGCAGCCAGGCTGGGTAGGGGGCTGGCCTTGCGAACTTAATGGGGGACAGAAGAAAAGGACATTTTCCTTTCTCTTCTTAAAAATCAAGGCTGGGTGATGTTTCTGTTATTTCTGACTCATTTCAGAAATAAACATGAATAGGAGCTAGAGAAGCAGAGCTAGCACCAGCACAGTCTTTGTGTACTTTTGCTCCACGGGGTTTCCTGTTCCTCCTCTCACTTATTCTTCTGAGAAGACTTTTCTGACTAAGACAATACCAGGCCTCTTTGCTACTGGCTCTCTTTGTGTCAGCCCACCAGCAGGGAATGCTTTGTAAGCCAGAATGAAGATAAAGTCCCGGAAGACCGAGTAATAAAAATCAGGTGGGGGGGCTACCCACAAAGTACAATCAAGTTTTCTCTAATTTTGTGGCATTCACAGCTGGGTTGTGGTCACAGCTGACACAAGACAACTGGTTCCTGGTGGATTTGAGTCTTCACCACTGTGTGTTACTTGCACAATCTGCCAACTTCCTGAGGTCATTCTGACCAGCAGGAAGTGGGTAGGCAGGAACTGCCTTAGGAATTGCCAAAATCAGGCAGCCCAAAAGGTCACCTGCTTGGCCTACTCATGGTGACTGTTTTGATTTGCCGCTGTTACCTAGGTAAGGGGGATTTATGGGAAGTGTAGATCAGAATCTAGAATTATATTCAGCACAGGGAGTGAACTCAATTCTGGGAGTTCTGGTTCAGAGTGATCACTTGTTCAAATTGCAAAAAAAAATAATAAAAAAAATCCCTCAACTTCTATTGGAAAGGCTTCCAGGGAAGGCCTTGAACAGATTTATACTGTTTCTTTCAATTTGTACAACACTGCTGCTTCTAGAGTCTGTGTGCTTGCTTCCAAAGGAGAATGGCAGACAACACAAAATGTACATAAAATGCAAAACTTGTCACTTCCATAGGCAGAATTATCAACCTGGCTGCTAATATAGAAGTGCCAAAAGGAGCATTTTCTTTGTCTGGATTTAATTTTTTTTTTCTTTTGTGGAGCTTTCTACAGTATCTTCTTGTGCAGAACAGATGCAAGGCAAAAGTACAGCTGAACAGATGCAATAGGTAACTAGCAGAGATCTGAAATGTGTAGTGAACTTCCTCACACATCCATATGCTTCATTGTACATTGAGAGAGAGGAAGGAGGCTGTTATGAGCAAAGAGGTATGTGATGTTTTTTCCTTAAAAAAAAAAAAAAAAAAAAAAAAGACCATGCCTGCATGTCCAAGGAAGCATAAGCTGGAGTTCTCTCTTGAGGGGCCCGAGTGACTTTGGAGGGGCTTGGTACTGGTGTCAAAGCTGGGTGAGGTTTGCTATGAGCATCAGTGTTAGTTGTCTGTGAATACATGGCTTCTGAAATTTGAGATCTGAGTTCCAGGTTGGCATCTGAGTTTTGATCCCTAAGAAGTTACCTTTGCCAGCTACTGGAATTGCAGCTCATCACTATTCATACCATGTTCAACATTAATAGTAATTTCTGTGATCGTCTAAACATGCAATAGAGAAAAGAGAAAGTATGTGCTATGAGATGGCCTTAAATGTACATTGATAAATCCTGGTGTTTCTGGCCAAAGAGGACAGTTCTTGCATCTAGTTGGTAGAAAAATGCCTGGTGCCCTGATAAGTCCTTTTCGTAACTGTCAATCCTTTCAATCAGCTGTCAGTGCTCAAGACACCACATGTTTGCTAAAAATACCACACACCTAGTAAATTATTTGCTCTGCTGAAGTGGGCACCAAGAAAAACCACCTTGCAGGCCAGATTCAGACCTTATCCTACAGACTGGTCAGCCCCAGACCTTAGCATCACTGTGGTTGAAACATCTGTCACCCACAATTTGGGGAAGTACAAGCATCCATTTTGGCAATGAGGCTAAGGAATGTGCTACAGAAGCAAGGGCCTCTTGGTTTGAAATGGCTGGCAGGACTGTCCCAGAGGCACCTGATTCTGCAGGGTCTGACTGACAAGGCTAATTTCAGTAGGATTTCAGTGAGGAATCTTAAGGTAAACCTTTTTCAGTTTGTGTTAAATGCTGTATTGTAAGTTGCAGGGATCTTAGGAGGTGGTTGAGGTGCAGCACCAAAGGTGGTTCCAGTGTGGGACATGGCAAATGACCAAAAGTGGGAATGTTTTCAGCTCTTTGAAACCGAACTGGCCTCCCTTGTGTGTCAGTGTCCCAAAGCCCCTCAATCCCTTGTGTACTTCACAGATTTTGCCCTCTGGGCCATTATCAGGGTATTCTGCAAAGTGTTTTCTGATATGAACACCCTCCATTCTTCAGGCTTCTTAAACAGTCCAATTAAAACAAAATGTAGTCACCAGCTTCTGACAAAAGTTTATTAATGTTTGGGCATATAATGACATTCCCATTAGATATCTTCTTTGAAGTAAAGTGTAACTACTGACTGTTTTTCCACTTTTGTACACTGTTAGGTAGATTTTGTGTGGTTAGTGATGGTAAATGCCAGCCTAATGCTGCCCATTTCAAGGCAGTGGCTATTGATGTGAACTGGCAGAAACAGAAAACATTTCAGAAAATGTCTTTCAGTTTTGAGGTACCTGTCTGTGCAAAGGTCTGATGTTTAGAGATCTCATACTTGGCATTTTTCAAAACCTGACTCCTGTATATGTGTAATTGAGGCACCCTTATTTTTTGAACTTTTCTGGAAACTGAGAGATAGGTGGTTGGGTTTGCTTTCATTTTGTTTTTTCCTCTCCTGTTTCTGTAACCGACAACCTGGAATTCCTTCCCCCCACCCCATCCAGTAATCTTGTCTTCTGTAGTGCAGCCTGTATTTGACCTAGTCAGAGCCTAGAAACCAAGATTGGAGGTGAGAACTGCCACTCCTTACTCTTCATATGACCAGTTTCTCCTGCTTCTCTTCCACTTTCTGCTTCTCCTTCACAGAGCAGAGCTAACTCACTGCTGCTTGTAGCAGGGTACTTCCCTTGGAGGCTTGGAACTAGAAACAAAACATTTAGTCTACATGTGGTTGTTTGCATTTCTAATCTGATGAAACCTTGCTCCAGATTCTCCCTGGAGGAAATGAAGCAGGAAATGGCATTTTCTCCATTTCCTTTACCTCAGCATTAGCCCTGTGCATCATCTGATGAGATGACACTATGCTTGAGAAACACTTACAGGATTTTCTGCCCCCCTGTTTTTCTCCTGACAAATGTAGGCCCTGTCAGGCCTTCCATTTATTTCTCTTGAAAGTGTGAATTATAAGAACATTCAGCTTTTTTATCAAAGCAAATTGCAGACATGGGATGCACAGACATCAATTTATTATACTTTTCTTCCAAAGTATTGATTAATAGGAAACTATCTCCATTGTGTAGGTCTAGGTTCTGGAAAAGGCTATTTTATTCTCAGGAATTATGCACTCCAACTGTAAACATATAGCTACACTATCATGGTCTGTATTATTCAAAGGGGGTGGGAAGGAGGAAATTCTGGCTGCTTTTAACCTGAATGGTTTTTGCATATTTCCTTGAGTCAGATATCAAAGATGGAAACCATTCAGTCCTTTCAGAGGTATAATTTTAAATTAAATAGTGAAATATGTTTTAAACAAGTAACAAGCATGCAATGTATTCCTTCAAGTAGATGAAATTTAAAAATTAGTAGTAATTTCATCCTGATACGAAAAACTCCATGGGATTTCATCTTCAGTGGCCCTGTCTACACATCTGTTTTGTCACTGTTGTCTGGTCCATGTCAGAGAGCATGTGAGGCAGGGTCCAGGGCCATCTTGGTGCTCAAGGAGATTCTGGTGTGAAGGAACAAGCAAAAACTGGAAGTCTCTGAAGCAGGAGGAGAGCTGGGGGACAGGCAGACCTTGAAGAAGCTGGAGGGACTACTGAGTCCCTTCCTTGAGTTTTGAAATACCTCCTTAGTGGTTCACCAGCAACAGATGGGAAGATACTGGGTGGCAGATCCTCTAGACATCGTGCCAGAGTTAAAAGAGTGAAAATAATATGTAGGACACTGAGTTCTTTAAAAGCCTAGCCCATCTTTTATGATGTAGCTCCCCATGCACCTCAAAGCTGAGGGTATGGCTTGTGTCAGGACTTGAAGCTTATCAGCTCAACAGCTTGGTGGGGTCAGGAGGCAGGAAAGCCTGTGTGGTGTTCAGGGATGAGCAATATATCAGGATGTAAAACACAGAAGAGCCTCATCCCACGCACAGGTGATTGTGAGAGCACAAAGTCCTTCTCTGACTGGAGCAAATGCTGATACTCCTTGTGGGATGCTGTGGCAGGAGCCTCCCGCAGGACTCTGTCTGCAACTTCCTCTCACTACTAAATGCAAGCAAATGGGAAATCTTCCCTGTCAATCAGAGCCTCCCCAAGTTACAGCAGAAGGACAAAATTGGCAGGATTCTTTTCAGTTTTGTTGCTGCCCATAGGGTACTGATTATCATTAATGAGTCTTATTGATTTCACTGTGGCTTCTTGGGAACAACAGGAGAAGCCTGTCTGAAGACTCAGAAACAGCACAGCAGTAGGGTCATATCTGGAAAGTTCTTTGTGCAGTCACAAGGGCTGGATTTTTGTTGTTGTTATGTTTTCTTCAAATTAAAGGTTAGATTCTGCAGAGGCTGATGATTTCAAGAGCCACATCCTTCCCTAGTCTCATCAGGAAATCATTCCACTTACCACTGGTGAGTAGGTGAGTGGGTTTCTCAAGCCCTCAATAGAAGCCGTATTCTCAGCTTGGAGAGAGGGAAGGAGTTGCAATGTGACAAGACCCTCTTGGGGAACTCTTGAGTCTCATGCTTTTGAGACAGCCTCTTTTTTGTTTGTTTTGGTATTGGTTAGCTCTGGCTGCTGCATTGCTCCACCCACAAGGACTGTGCTCTTTGCCCCTGTCTTAGCAGTGACCCTTGTTGTAAGGTGTGGAAATTAAATCTCCAGATTCAAAGCCCTAACTGAAGGGCAGTATGTGTAAGGATTCCTCCTTTACCTAGACATAATGTCTCCAGCTCATCCTCCCTCCACCCCTCAGCCTCAGCAAGGAATGCCAGCGAAAACAAGTGCCGTTTGTTTGTTTGTAGTTTGCTATAAAATTTAAAATAAAAAAGTTACTGTGGGTTATTTATTTATATGGTAACAAACCAGATGTTTTCCAACTGTTTTTTTCCCTCTTGGGTGAAAGCCCCTAATTTCTGTCAAAACACCCATCAGGCAGTCATTCTTTTTCATCTAGCTGCACTCAGGCTGCCAGTGGTATCGTGTTGCCTCCGCTGAGTTTTGAGTCCACAGGGGATTTGCAGCTCCTAGAGTACCTCCAGAGTTCAGAAGACTCTGGATTTACTCCATCCTCTCCTTGCAAGTTGCTCTCTTACGTTGGAAAAAACAAATGCGGGAACAATCCCTTGTAGATAGTCCTTTTTAAAACTAGACGGTGCTTCCTGTCTCTGCCCTCCTCATTTCAGTGCTGCGAATGGGAGTGATGGCAGCCCAGTGACATTTATGCTTCAATAATCAGTTAATTGGCACAGCCCTTTGCCTTTCAGCCTCCACATCTTAGGATCACACTGATTTCTGGCCTGTGGGAGCTTTGCTTTGAAGGGACAGCCTGATCCTTAAGCTCATTAGCCAGATGACACCCTGGCTGGGGCGATGATGCTCTGGACATGGGGCAGTGCCAGCCACGTCCTTCCATGGGACAAACATGGCCCACAGGACTAGGGACTCGACCCTGAGGAGGGTGGGTTGCTCCTCAAAGATCTTCCCTGATTCCCAGCACAATCCCTTCCCTGCAGTGTGGAGGGGAGAGGAGGATTTTAGCCCCCTCATCAGCTGGAGGTGTGGGACACAGCTAGGGGCATGATACCAAGTCTGCTGGTCTGACCTGGTGTGGCAAATCCCCTTTTTCTAGATTCTTGAGGGTAGCTGTGGCCATGGCAAGTGCCTTTGAAAACTTTCCACATAGTTTGCAAAGCTGTTTTCAGAGCAAGGCCATCTTACAGTCTGTTTAAAATTAAAGAAAAGAAAGTGTAAAATAGAAACATTCCCTTACTCCGTCATCTCCTTATCTCTCACTTTCTTACTTAAAAGTAAAGGAAGAACATTCTAAAGCAGCTTTGTTTCTATGGATTAAATGAATTGAAGTACAGCTTCTTCCCCCTTGATTTTCTGCCCTCAGCCAGGTAAAGAGCTGCTCCATTGAAATATTGACTATCATTAGTCTGAGATTTGGATTTTTTTCATCTCTCAATGAAGCACAGATCTTTTTTTGGTTACTACTGGCCCTCTATCATAGCTATTCCTGTGTAACACTTCCCCTTTGATATGACAATGACTTTGTACAGGGGAAGGACCTTTACCAGAAGAAGAATTGTTTCAAGACTTGATGAAGGGTGAAAAGAAATTGGCAGCATATCATTAAAGAAAAGGGGGAGGTGAAGGGGGGGAGAAGGAAAGACAGCACACCTTGGCATATAGAGGAAGGGGAGGGAGGCAGAGAGCAATGCTAACAGGCCAGCTTCAAGCCCTCTTTAACAACGTGCAGTTGCTCTCCCCAGCTGGTCCATTGATTTCCTCCTGTCCTCCGTGGGCCTGGCTGCAGTTAAACCTTGTGTCCTCCACGTGATGCTGAACCGAATCAGATTTTGCTTTTAGTTGTTCGATCAAATTTTCCTTCCCTGAGCTTAGAAGGCACACTTGGGACTTTATAGTAATTGCCTCCCCACGCTGAACTGCTGATACCTTTATTGGATTGGCATAGGGTTTCAGAGGACTGTGTTTAACATGCAGTGAGCCGCAGCAATGCAAACAGCTCCAGTGTTTAAACAAGCATCCATTAGGCCAGGAAACAAGACAGTGCCAGCCCATTTGGTGCTCTTTAGAGCTGGCAGCTTAAGGGGAACGGTGGAGCAGGGCTGGCTTGGGGCAGGGGGGGCACAGGATGGGGGAGACTCAAATGCAGTGTCAGGAAAACAAGCAAAGCATCTCTGTAGGTTTGTGAGAAATGAGCTGGGGGTGGGGGAACTTGCGACTGGGGACATGTGCAAAGCTCATTAATATCTCATTATGTTCGAATTGCAGTCTCCCAGCAGATTGGCATTAACATGTGATGTGCTGGAGGAAGGGGCTACAGGAGAGCAGCAGGGATATTTTCAGCAAGCTGCTTTTTTTTTTTTTTTTTTTTTTTTTCCTTTACACTGAAGAAGCGGAAAAAATAGTGTGTGCAGGGCAAGATGCCAGCAAACCACGGTGTTTTGTGCATCAGCCCGATACAGTACACTTCATCAAACAAGAACAGTGCTCAGCTGGGCTTATCATAGTACCCACTAGCACCTTTCAGTATTTCTAATAAACCTCCTTTCTTTTCAGGAGTGCTTAACTAATCTGTAAAATTTGGCTCAGTGTGAAACTTCCAACATTCAGGATCTGAGTTCAGGATTCCTTCCCCCTCCCCCAGCTGGCTGGGTTGGGGAATGCCGGGGATACATTGACATTTTGCTCCCTTCTGTAAGTTTGTAGATAAAATGATATCTGAAATACTTTTTCTCATGCTCCTATACTGAAATAGCTTTTGTTTTATCCGTCACTGGAGCATTGCAGTCATGAACTTATCAGCTGATAAGCTGCAGTCATTAGCTTATCAGCTGACATCAGTGCCCCTACTGGCTTCTGCAGGACCACATACATTTTTTGATAAAATCTTGGCTGCCATGTTTCTGGGAAAATACCCATTAGTTTTAAGGCCAGTTATTCCTTGACTTTCTATACACGAATATTTAAATCCTCTCAGAAAATGAAAGTCAACTCCCCACAATGGCTTATCCAAAAAAGAATAAACAATCAAGGACTTTCTGTAGCAGGCTCTCCTCCCTGTGCTCCCAGTTGCTGACTTGCATGATTTATCTTGCTAAGCTTTCATTGAGAAGACTGAAGTCACGAGAAGGGCAGCAAAGGTACCTCTTTTGAACTCTGCAGCACTGGGCTTTCATGCAGAAGTGTTTTACTGACAATACTAATTACAACTATGGGTTTTGCTTTTCTGCAGACACCTAGTCATTCTACTATGGCATACAAAAATAATTGTAATAGGTGCTGTATTTGAGGAGATGTTTATAGCCAAAATGTAAGAAAATTATTCTTTCTCAACTCCTTTTGTGCTACAAGAGCAAGACAACAGTTAAATTAGCTCTGACTCTTACGAAATGCTTCAGACTGTGCATTATGTTTGAACTCTAATGCCCAGGCTATTTTTTAAGTGTTTATCCTTTCTGGTAAACTTTCTTTTGCTTTTATGGAACAATATTGGAGCCCTCCAGTGGCCAAACTAATCATTCTGAGGAATGGAGTTCAAGTTCTGCCAAAGAAGTTGATTTTTTCCTTCCCTATTAAAAAATTAATGTGGCAATCTTTTTATATTCAGAATTTATGTGGAGTTTATTTGAGTCACAGCATCAGATGTGAAAAGCTAGGAAAAAGAATAATAGTATCTTTCAATTTCTAGGCTCTCCATACATTTTTTTCTTCTATTTTTCAATAATTTAAAGAGTAGGTTGTTTAAATAAATTCAGATTACATTATCTGCGAGGATCCCATTATGCATATGAAGCAGCAGAAACACATTTTGAGTATCATGACAATTCACATTTTCTTAAGTGACTATCAGTGCTGTGACTGTTTATCTGTCATGTGGCTGGTCTGCTCGCTAGCAAAGCCTTATTTTTGTACATCACACTAATTCATATCAGGGGCCCCAGCAGGTTGAAGATTTCAGCCTCAAGGCTCCCTTCTCTGCTGCTTCCACTGGTGTCTTTCACTTTCTGTGGCCTTTTACTGTGATACCCATTCTGTGTTTGAAATTAGATCTTTTATTTATATTGTATGTCCTGGGTTTTAGTGAAAGAGTTCTCCATAGAAAGAATGTTAAGATCCTCTAGAGAAACTAACAGCTAAAATCACTTACTTATGCCTCCTCATATTTAGTGTGACAAATATCACAGTTCTTCCTTTTAGATACCAAACTGCAATAGCAGTCTTTAGAAACCCCAAATCAGATAGGTAGGTCATGATTATGTCGAAGCTGGAAGTTTTGGGAGGAGGTGGGGGATGACCAGGGGAAGAGGAGAAAGTGTTAGCATTTGTTTATCTTTTTATTGGATGGCTGCAGTCGGGCATTCAGTCCACGTTCAAAAAGCAGTTAAGCAAGTGCTTAGGGTTGTTGTTCCTGCACCAACTCTGCTTTATTTTCAGGTCACTGGAAATGAGTTTGTACCGCTTTGCTGCAGCTTTATAAAATCACATACCATCATCAAAGTGCTTCAGAACTGGAACATTCAAAAAACTGGTAGAAGAAGGGTTCTGTTTGTTTTATTTTAGTTAAAAGCTTCTAAGTAGATTTTCTTCTGCAGGCACTGTGGATATAAGAACAATTGTACTGGGTCATCTAGCCCAGTGTCCTCTGTGCAACAGAAGTCAGTAAGCAGAGTGTAAAAAAACAGAGCAAGCACAGAGAGAGTTAGCCTTCCCAGGCATATCTTCCCATCTTCCAGCTTTGCAGGTGTAAGAACCACTTGCTAAGCCTGTAACTGTAAGCAGTTTGCTTATGCAGCTCCCTGCATATGTGAAGGTCTCTTCTTGTTCTTGAAGGGTTGGGTGAAAATGAGGAAAGCCAAGAAACAGTTGGAGCAGAAACTTCTTGCTTGCACTGCAAGATGGGGGCAAGTTATGCAAATTCCTCTTACCGGCAGTAGTTGGAATTCCTGGAGCAACCCTAAGCAATGTTTCCTTTCATGTTTTTTGTGTGAGTCTGAGAATTGCTGGAGGAGATGGATGCCCAGCTCCAGTTGACTTTGAGGAAACTGCTAATGAGGTCAGTTTTTCTCATGGCTTTTTCCAAGAAGTGTAAATACCAGCAGAGCTGGGAAGAAAGCAGTGAGATAGATGGGGAGAGGCTGATAACAGAATATGAATATGCACTGAGGGTAGGAGCAAGAAGAGGCTTTGGAAATGTCAGAAGGAAGGTTAATGCTTTGGAGCCACTTTCCCTTCTGCAGCCACGCAACTTGTGTATGAAGCTGTGAGATCTGAGCTGTGAAAATACAGGAAATGGGGACAGGAGAGGAAAAAGGTGGGATTATACAAGGGGGGAGCAAATGTTCCCCACCTGCCTGATGCACATTTCATACCCAGCTTCCCAGTGCTTCCTATCACCACGTAGAGCTGCTGCCACTGTTGCTGTCTTGCCACTTGTTGGTCACGGCCTCCTCTGATAGCTGCTGCCACCCAGATGAGAGCTTCAGGGGTCTGGCAGAGCTATGGAAAAGCGGAGGAGAAAGGGACCAGTTGTAGCTCTTAGCCCTTCGTGGGATAGCAGCGTGAGAGCAGCTTTATTGCCAGGGACTCCTGCCTGTATGCCTTTACTAAGAGACTTCGGAGTGTAAGCTGGGAATGCCGGAGTGCAGGGGATGTCTGCAGCCCTGCTGTGCTGTGAGAGCAAGAGGCGAATCTTTATGGTTCTGTGGTTTAGCCCTCGATCTTTGTGGTTTGAACCTCTGCTAGACAGTAACTGCGTGGAGAGACAGCATTCCCAGGAAGGGCACTGTGCCCTTCTGTGTTCTCCCCACAGCTCCTTAGGGAGCCTTTCACCCCGTGCTCATTTAGTACCTCGTTGTCTGGTAACATTTTCAGGCCCTGTATGGAGAGAACATCCTTGGGTAGTTTATGCTGCTGTGCAGAGACACAGGGAACACTTGAGGGGGAAAACGTCTGCTCTACTTTCAGGCATTGCTGCCCTTTCTCATTAGCAGGGAGAGGAGGAGGCTGCCACTACTTTACTGATGAGTCAGGAAAATTCTCTTATGTTTGCAGTGTTGAATGTTTCTAATATAATTATTGTGGGTCTGAATTTGGAGTTTGGCAATACCAGACAGCTTTGGAATTGGCAAAAGAAATAAAGAAAAAAAAAAAAAAAAAGTAGTGACTAATACTGAGATTATGGTCTCCTGCAAATCCTACAGTTCTAGGACCCACATTATTCAAGGTTGCTTCTTGGCCTCATGTCTTCCACCTGGCATTGAAAAAAGTCAGTCTTGGGCAGCTGTGCTTTTTAAAGCTGGGTCCTTAATGTAATTCTGAAATATGCTAATTGCTAGGCTTTTGTTTTCATTTGCCAGCTTTGAAAAGCTTGGAAGAAAGGGGGCGGGGGGGAAGAGTATTGTAAATAGCTCTAGGAAAAGCCTCAACCTGCTGCCCATGTAATTTCCTTTAAAAACAAACTTTCATACTGTGGAAAGCTTTATCACAGATTTGCACACAATCCTATATGTCCAATATCTACATGATTTTCCATAATTTCTTAAGCATGCTTGCTCATGTTAAAGTTATGAAGGTTACTACAACTGTCCTTTAAGAAGGAACAAGTATTTGCTTACCTCAAAACTTGTCTGTGTTTCCTAGCTATCTGTGTACCTAATTAAAAATACTTTATTTTCTCTCTACAGACTTTGCTTAGACCATCATGGTTACAATGCTACTATTTATATGGAATTTAAACTCACAGCCCCTCCTGTTGCCCTCCCCCTTATCCTTGCTTCTTTTAAGTAATCCAGAAGTGATTAAGCATGTTAGTAACTAAGCAAGAAGTTGGAGCTGCACAACCTTCTTTCCCTTGGCACTACAAGAAAGCGAGACTCTTTCCAAGAGCAAATGTAATGTCATAATTATAGGCCAAACTATGAAGATTTCAAGCTTTTTTCTTAGAGTTTAGTGAAGCCTCTGGAAATGAAACTGGGGGAAGGACCTGACCCATGCAGCCAGAAATCTTTATTAAACACAGATGTCAAAGCAGTAGCATGTAATTAGTGCCCTAATTGTGACCGGGCAAATAATGGTGGCTTGGGGAGGGTCCAGATGCAGGCATCTGACTGTGGATGCCTCCCTTTGAGCTAGTTACCAAAGCTCTCTTTGAGGTCAGGGAAAAGAAAAAGACACTTCTAGAGCATGATTTATATCATTCCTATCTCAGCCTCTGGTGTGGGGGATGTGGATAGCATCCTTAAGACTGGAAGGAATCAACTTGTTCTTGCTTGCAACTTTCTTATGGTGCCTACAGGGTTCCCAGGCTCTTTCTGTCCTGTTCATAGCTTCCCCCCTACTTCTTTTTCCTGAATAAGAAAAAAAAGAGAAGCAAAAATTCATATTTATCTAAGAAGATATAAGGTATTTTATATTTCTATTGGCTGGGCACAGGATTTGGGAGATTTAAGTCCAATTCTAACTCTACCACTGATTTCATGTACAGCTTTAGGCAAGCTTCTTGCTGTTTTCTTAAGTGAAATGCAGAGGTTTAATATATGTTTTCATCTGAATAGTAGACACCATTTAAGTGCTAAGAGATGGTTTGCTTTCTCCTGTCTTCTGTATTTTCTCTCAGACTGAAATCCACATAAATCTAGTAGGAGCTCAAGAGTACTCTATGTCCAGACTAGCAAATTAAAAGTGCCTTAGTACTAGGTGGCTTCTTACTCCCTGCAACAGGAGAAAAAAGTGGGAATAAGAAGTTTTATGGTGCATTGCTATGGCTTATCTAACAGCTAACTAGAATGTCTTGTGCCTCATACCTCCAAGGAGTTCAGGAAAGAACTGCAGTGTTCTCAGTGACTCAGTCTTACCTACAGCATCTAACATTAGCAAATGTTCTTTGGTCTTCATGGGATATTTGACACTGTTAAAGGCACAAACTCAGTGGTGAATGGGACTTCTAATTTAGTCTAAACATAGTTTGGATTAGCTGCTAATAACATGCTTACTATGCATAGATTGCTGAGATGAAAACCCAGGTGAGTATCGTGGACAGCAACTATATGTGCACGTGTGTGAAAAATGTAGGGAATTATTTTATGATTTTTTTTGCCAGCAAAAGGAAAAAGTAAAAAAAATGATGTTGTGCACCATGGGCATGCACAGACATATGTAGCATTATGAGTTGCAGTTCCTCCCTTTAGAGGGCTGTTTTCAAAACACATGAATAGATGAAAGTGCCTGATAGTATTCTGGTGAATGGCCATGGATAACTGGGACTAATTTGACCTGTTTAGCAGAGCTCTGACCACCTTTATCCTGGTCATCTTTTCAGTTTGTATGGAGACTTATTGAAGCCTTTGGGATTTTGGCAAGCTTTTCTTGTCATTGCTATGATGAGTTCAAGCCCCCAACAGCTGGCAACTTGGCTTTGGAATTTGGCTGCTGCTGTACTCTGGGACATTGTGTTGGTTTAGACAAGCCATGAGTAGAACTGAGCACCCTCATAAATAAATGGCTTAAGAAAAGGTTTTCTTGTAACAGTAGGTAACACTTTTCCAAAAGCATTCAATGATAAGATACTCTGGTGATAAGGTGTCAGCAAGCTTCATGCAACAGCTTTAGAAAGGAGGCAGCACAGGCCAGCCTGGGACTTCTCTTCACAAGACTCTGGTTACTGCTGAGGTGGGTGTTTCCCTGCCTGTCAGCATAGTGCATTTAGGCATTTGCTCCTGGCATCCATCTTTTCTAGGTGCCTTGCAGCCCTTTCCCCAACACTGGACACATACCACAGCCATGACCACGCTGGGCATCTTTATCAGGTGACAAGCAAATGTGCATTCACACTGTTGAGGAAGGTACAGGGAACACTGGGAGACATGGTCCACACTGCCCACTGGAAGAGCATGAAAGCCAGGAACAAATGCTGAGAATTACTTGGGCAAGTTTCCCATAGCTCCAGGTATGTGCAGGGAGTGAAGAGATTCACTGGATTGCAACAAAGTGCATCTTTTTAGGATCTGTCCTTTGAGGAAGCACGAAGCCAGTGCTCATGTGCAAGTCAACTACACTGTGTACGTGCTTTCAGCCTAGTGACGGGAGAGAGGATGAGGTTTATCCTGGGCTGGAGACAGCTACTGTAGATTAAGTAAGGAAGGTGAGACTTGATCAAAGGCTTTGGTCTGATGGGTTTTTTTTGTTGCATAAGCCATTTTTAGTAATTCAGGTTGCTTAGGGTACTCAAGGTAGAGCATGTGCTTAAATATTGTGCTGAATCAGGGAGCTGATGTGCTTAAAATCTCTTTTCTTCTTTTTTACACTTCATCAGTAGACTTACATATAGTACATTTGCAGTTCACCCAACACAGCAGGTTCAGCCTTGGGACTCTGTGACTCTGATAATTGCTGGGATCAGGGAGACCAGGCACATACTTTCCCATTAGTTGCTGTTGTGTGCCTTTGTGGGACCCAAGGTCAGCTTGAGGTGAAGGTACTCAGGCAACAAAGAAGTGAAGTTCGTATGGTTTGCTTGGCCATGTTTAGGGCAAAACTGCTATTCAGTGCTGTCTGGCCTTTAGCCTGTAGCAAACAGTTCTCAAACTGTGCTCAGAATAATTCAGAACGTGTCTGGGGCATTCGGTACAATCCTTTGACTCCTTGAGTCTTCACAGATCTCCAGTGATCCTCTATTTTTTTACAGTGCTGGCTATAACTTATACTGACAACAAAAAAGAAATGTAAAGAAGAGTTGTTCTATCAGACTTATTGTCCATCTGAAAAAAATTCAACTAAGTGATTTTATCAATGGACCCCTAACTCCTAGTGAACTTAACAGGAGCTGAGGGCTTCAGCACCTCTCACAGCTGGACTGTGTTTTGTGCAGGAGTCTTAGAAAACTGCTGCTGCATGCATTCTTTTAGATAGATATGCAAAGGCAAACAAGCAGTTCTGATATTGCTCTTCTTTCCTTGAGATTGCTCAGGCTGATTGTGCTGATCAGGGAACTGTTTGGATGAAGGAAAAGGGCAGATTTTGGCTGTTTCTGACATCTTTTCTATTTTAAAATTTTCAGTTAGTTATTTGGGTTTTTTGTGGTGTACAGCTTAGTACAATTCTATTTCCAAGCTAATCTGTTCCATATTTATTTTTTTTCCTTTCCTCAAAAGACATGGCTCAGAAGCATCATGAGAACTAGGACTTTGAAAAAATATAAGTATTAATTCATTAACATGCAAGAGATTAATATCCCTCCTCCTTCTCCCCCCACCCCCTCCCATGCTTGGGTTTCCTTTGCAATGTGTACTGCACTGTTAATAGTTCAACCTGTACTTAGATAACCTGCACTCCTTTAGAAGTATTTGTCCTTGCCAAGACATCTTCAGGTCACCTATGTGATCAGACATTCTGCACAGTCAGACACAAGGGACAGCTGGGGAAGAGGAGGCAGACTTACAGAGACAAGCTCTCGGATAAATTGACCGTTTTGTTTGCAGCACAGTATAACTTGTCCTGTTGTTTGTTCATGAGATTTTTTTATGTGTTAGTTGTGGAAATCTGTTAATTCTGATCTTTAAATTACTTTCAAGTGGAGGTTTCATTTATGATGGTATTACCCCAAGAGGGTGAATAAAATGTGTGGGCACTAGCAACTTCAGGGTATACAATATCTGGCTCTCGTTTTCTTCCTTTTCCGATTGTATCAAACCTTTTGCTTTGGAAAGCACAAACTTGAACTTAGTCATGTGGAATAATCCCTCAAATTACTTACCCCACATTGATTTGAGGAACTGGAAGGTACTACTTCATGCAGCTGTGGAATAAGTAGCTATATTGAGGTGAGGTGATGTTTATTGGGAAGTAACACCAGTGAAATGAATGAGAGACAACCACACCATTTCTGAGTTCAGCCTTCTTACAGCTAGCTATGGGTCTTCTAGAGATCAAATACTAGACAGGCTGTGGTAATAAAAGAGGTTGAGTAAAAGCTTGTAGTCTGTGGAAACCAACGGTGTCATCAGGGGAGTACTGTCATGCCTCTACCATCACTTGTCTCTTCTGTTTCCTTCTTGGGAGTTTCTCCAAGAATATTCTAGAGTATTATATTATGCATGTAGATTATACCATGGCAGCATTTTGAATGCATCTGGAAAGTAATTTGCTTGCTCTAAGCATAGGAAGGGCTTTTCCCTTACAGAAGTTAGCCAAGACTTTAGTCATAAACAGAGCTCATATCCTACCAGTGCCTCAATGATGAAGGAAAGCAAAGCGCTGCTGCTCCTTTGCAGAGCACAAGAACACACTCCTGTCCCAAATGCCCTTTTGCTAGGCAGCACGCTTCACTAGCTTGCTACAGCTTGTGCCCATCCAAGGATGAATTAGGGCAAGATTTTCCCCAGGAAGCCATTTCTAGTGTTGCATATAGTTTAAAGAGCACAAGTGAGTTGTGAATGAGTAGCTATGGTGCGTGTGCAACAACACTGGATGTGTTACTTAGCTGCTTCTTAGTTTAAAACACAAAAAAAGGTTCCTGCATTTCTTTTCTACCATGATTTGCAGGAGTTCTTCAGGAATTACAGCTTTAATAATCGACAGTGTCTGCTTTTTATCATTAGCTTCTCTCCTATCCAGATACAAAGCAGATTGGGAATGTTTTCAAAGGGTGAAGATTTATCAGCACAACTCCCAGACAAGTCAATTAGAGGCTGCCTGACTAAATCCTCATAACGTGCTTTGAAAAACGTAGCTCCTGCCGTCTGCAAGGACAGTTGCAGGGAGTATGTAGCTCAGCTGTTGGGTGTGAGAGACAGGGGTAGGCACTGCCAGCTAAGTAGTTTAGCTCTCAGGCTCTTTGCACCTTTGTTAAGACTTTTGCACAAACAGAGGAATGCTGGCACTCCCGAAGTGATGAGGTTACTGCTTTGGCAGTGTTTATCCTATTGGGCTAAAGCAGGATTAAATTGGATGGACCTGAAGAGGAGGATCATACGCTTGGGCAGGAAGGCAGTTTGACATGATGACAGCACTTCATCCATGAAATAATTTGTGCTTTAAAGTCCAGTTAAACTTACCAATAATTATATATTGAGAAAATTAATTGCATCCATTGCTTGTGTTTACTCGACAACTTCCCCAGGGACCCTGCATGCCAAATCTCCACAGAAGTGTGTCATTTAGTGTTTTTTGCATTCATATTTAAGTTGGAATTGTGCAGAGGGAGAGACAGAAACTATGAAATAAAAGTATTCTAAAGGCAAACTGGAATTGATATGTTACATGCACTTTGCTTCAGAAGGTTCAGGCTTTTTTCCCTGGTCTGATCTAGACACATACAATTTCAGCAGTGTAGTTGGTTTTTTTTATATTTTTTTGTTTTTATACAGATTTCTTTACTCCTGCATCTCTTTCTAGCTAGGCATTCTCCACAGTGTTCATTTTTACAGTAGGAATGTGTTTCTGGCAGTAGTGCAACAGGGTGTTTTAAAAGACTGCAGTAAAGATCAGTGAAGATGTACATGCTTATCTTTTTTATTTTGATGAAATTAACACACACAGAGCTGGAAGTCCTCTCATTGCAGGACCTAAGCAACAGAAGTAAAACTTCGTTCGTCTGTGATGAAAATACATGTGGTCAAGCAGAGCTGAGCCATGGGAGAAGCTATCTCTTTCTCTATCTGTCTCTACAGAATTATGTCCCTTTCCCTTATCCTATTCATTGCTCTCTCAAAGCTCTGATGAAAGCTCGTGCCAGTTCTGGCTTTCCTTGAGCTGTTTTAGCACACATCAGCATCCTCACTCAGCTGACTGAGGGCGGGTGGAGTCATAGTGTTTGCCTGGTTTGACTTCACCAGTGCTGTGTCTGTTTTTCTCTCAACCAGTGCCTTTTTGTTACCCTTCTTCACTGTTCTCAGCTTGACCTCCCAGCATGATCCAGTTCTCACTGGTGGCTGGGAGCCTGACAGCTGGCTGGGGCAGGCAGCTCTGGCAAGGGCTCTGCACTGCCTGCTTAGCATCCAGGCAGCAGCTATTCTTTGCTCTCACTGCCCAAGAGAGCAACCTTCCCTGGGCTATAGAGGTGATCAGAGGGCTGGAGCATCTCTCCTATGAAGACAGTCTGAGAGAGCTGGGGTTGTTCAGCCTGGAGAAGAGAAAGCTCCGGAGAGACCTCATAGCAGCCTTCCAGTACCTGAAGGAGCTGCAGGAAAGCTGGGGAGAGATTTTTTTACAAGAGCATGTAGGGATAGGACTAGGGGGAATGGCTTCAAGACGAAGGAGGGTAGATTTAGATTAGATACTAGGAATAAATTATTTTCTATGTGAGTGGTAGTGGTGAGACACTGGCACAGGTTGCCCAAAGATGCTGTGGATGCCGCATCCCTGGAAGTGTTCAAGGCCAGGTTGGATGGGGCTTTGAGTAACATTGTCTAGTGGGAGGTGTCCCTGCCCATGCATGAGGGGTGGGAATATATAATTTTAATGTCCCTTCCATCCCTTCTGTGATTCCTATGGCTAATTGCAAAAACAAGGGCAGTAACAGTCTCTAGCAGCCCTTAGCAACTTCAGTAAAAGCAAAGGTTCAACCTCCTTCATGAGGCAGAGGTTACTCCGTGAGCCTGCAGAATTGAACAGGTTACAGGCTAGGTTGGCAGATTGCGTTTTTACCAACTTCAAACAGATTTCACTATGTGAATTTCCTGCACATTTGAAACATTGCCCTGGCCAACAAGAACTGGGCAGGCAGACCCAGCATGGAAGAGCACAGCATGTGCTTTAAGTGAGCAATTGTGATCCAAAATCAATTTGCTATGTCAGGCTTCATCCTGTGAGTCAGCAGGGTTGGTGCAAGGCTTTCAGCAGTGCGAAGAAATTTGAGTAGTAGGGGAGTGGTTTTGATCCACAAAATTATTTCGTTTGTTGGAAGCAGTGGTATGTAACCCACCTCTGCTTTGCTTGGCCACTTGTCTGAGATCAGCTCTAACTCAGCTTTTGGAAGGCTGTCCTGCACTCCCTGCCACCTTTGTGTGACGCCTGCCACTAGTGTCATTAAGAGGCTAGGGTGGGGCTGATGGGCTTCAGTGTTCACAAGATGTGATTGTACCTCAGGCAGTGATGCCCTTTGGCTCTGTTGGCTTTTGGATGGCAGACTCAGAAATGGTACAGAAAGGACAGACAGACATGAAATGAGGAATCTTTTCAAATGTTGGAGCTGAGTTGCTGTCATGTAAATAGCAATACTGATTATTCCATATTGGTCTCAGATGAGGTGGTTGTGACCATTACGTCTTTCCTTAGGAGAGCTGTCACATCAGATCAAATTGCTTGGTGTCACAGCAACCCCTGGGACACTTGCAAAGTTGTTGATAGGATTTGAGTGCAGATGGGAAGTTAAGGAGCAAACTTGACTCAGTCACTGGGGTGCAGGCTGGAGATGGCTGAATTGGGGTGATGAAGCCCACCTGAACACGGATGGCTGGTGGGCCAGACTGTGATTCAACATGAGGAATGGAAAAGACCGATTTATTGTATTTTTTTTAACAGAAAGAATCACAGGAGAGCAGTGTGCAGAATATGATAACTCAATGTTTTTTGTAAACATGCATGTTCTCTGAGGTAGATGAACTTTTGGCTTTGGCTGGTTTCTCTGCTTTCTCATGGGGAGCAAAGATGGCTATGAAACAAGGCACATCCTGGCACAGCTGGGTAGCAGGCATGACCATCCTCCCACAGTTGTCACCCTTGCCTCCTATTGAAGTGGCTGGAGCTGCCTTAGCAAGAGAAAAGGCAGCAGCAATGTGTGTGCTGTGTATCTGGTGCATGACAGCACCTGTAAATGTGACCCCAGCCTCCTTGTCTGTGGGCTCATAGATCATCTGGCCACTGAGTGAAAGCATGCCTGTGTTAGTTCGTGAATCGTGCTCAGCCTCTACAGGCAGAAAGAGAATTTAGCCTTTCAGCTTCCTTCCCTGCCTCCCTTCACCCTTATGTTTTGTTTTTTGTTTTTGTTTTTTTTTAAAAAAAGAGCAATGAAGGGACTAAGCTGCCACCACAGCCCTGGTCACTCCCCATGGATGACTGGAGCAGCCACCCACCGATGGTGGAGGATGGGCCAGCGAGTGGCTCAGTGTTGCTATAACAACAGCATCTCAGTCTAATTTCTTTTGAAAAATGAATTGCTGCTGGTGGGATGAAGGGGAGCAGCTTCTCCCCGCAGATGAAAGCCCTGCCGACAGCTTCAGTGCTCTCTTGTTTATGCATCTGGTCTGTCATGGCAGCTGGTCTGTCTGAGCAGCTCCACTGAAAATTTCAGGAGGGTTTGGATTAGACCATTTGGGTCCATGTGTATCTGCATGTTTGTGTGCACAGCCTGTCTCCCCCACTTCTCGTCCAGTCAAGAGTCATTCAAAAGTCAGCCCACCAAAGTTTGACCTTTTCTGGCTCTGCAACTAGAGTTTCTCCAAAAGCATAGAAAGAACAGTAAGTCCTGCTTCACCCTCTTCTGCTTTGGGGTAGAAACGTGCTGTGAAATGCAGGTCCATTGGCTGGATTTTCCTGTGTGAATAAAACTAAAGACCTGTGAAACTGACAATAGTTTTATTTTCTTTTAATATTTTTGTTTTAATATTTTCCTTTTATGGATCAAGAGTCATCTGCTCCTAGACATAAATGTCTAAGCTGCTGTTAATATCGTTATGATGCATACTGTAAATCACATGCACACAGTCTATACTGCTTAGAAGGAGAGGGAAGACATTTTATAGGAGAATACTATACTTCAGACATAGTTTTTACAGAGGGAAGGAGAAGTGCTGCGATTTTAGTTCGAAGGCACTGAGAAGTCTTGGTGGTGGTAAACAGTTTGCCAGAATATGGTCAGTGTATGATATTAAAGCCATCTGATAGTTGACGTGGTGATTGGGAATGAAAGAAATATAGGAAAATGAATGTTTGCATTGAAATAATTTGGTAAGAATATTTTGGTGTTGTACCTCAAAAAGAAGAAATGTATCTATTTTTACGTCTCCTAACTCCTCCAAAATGCTGGAGCCAAGGTGCTTCCCCACCTGCCAAAGTTGTGTCCAGCGCATTGCCTTCTCATAAACCTTTCGTGTTGTGTTTCTGTCTATTTATTCCGTAATCAAAGAGAAGAAAAATATTAGTTGTTGTTGTTTTTTCTAGTGCGGTTAACCTCCCCAAATCCTAATACCTATGAAGGAGAATAAAGTGGAGATACAAACTTAGAATAAGCTTGATTTTGTTTTCATTTGCGACAAGGCGCAATTTATGTACATTTGATATTTGATGGAAAATAGTTTCCATATTAAAGCTATCTTTTGTTGTAATGCATGATAAACATTATTTTTAATATTTATGTACTGGGCCTGCTTTTGCTTTCACTGAAGTCACTGTATATTTGTACAGGAGGACATCCAAGTTGCAGCACATGATGAAATCTTCAGGAGCTGATGTTTTTAGGGCTGCTTTTTTGCCACAAGATAGTTTTGATTCTTTTGGTAAACGTTCATGTACAAATAAGGTGATGGATTCAGGATAAATTAGTAAATGATGTGAAACCTGAAAGTGTGAAACTATGTGAAAGCATATCACTCTTACCAAATTTCTGTAAGGGATACCTTCAAACTCCTGTGAAATGTATGGAGCCAGTACTTTTGCATTTCTCAGGAGATAATCACTCTCACTAATCCCTGACTTGTCATTAAAACAAATTAAGGTTTTTTTTCCCTGTCTCTTACATTAACTTTTCTTCACAGCTAGAAGACTATTGCCACATCCTTTGGTATGTCTATGAGGAGAGGCTAAGGGAACTGGAATTGTTTAGTTTGTAGGAGGCTGAGGGGAGACCTCATTGCTCTCTACAACTACCTGAAAGGAGGTGGTGGTGAGTTGGGTGTTGGCCTCTTCTCCCTAGTGAATAGTGATAGGACTAGAGGAAATGGCCTGAAGTTGCTCCAGGGGAGTTTCAGACTAGATAGTAGGAAGAATTTCTTTACTGAAAGAATAGTCAGGCACTAGAACAGGCTGCCATGGGAGGTGGTGGAGTCACCATCCCTGGAGGTATTAAAAAATGTGTAGAAGTGGCACTTCAGGACATCCTCTAGTGGGCATGGTGGGTCTTCCTGTGTTGTTGTTTTGTGGTTTGGTGTGGTGTTTTGGGGGATTTTTTTTGGTTTGGTTTTGTTTTGTTTGGGTTTTATTCTCCTGGGTGGATGATTTGGCTTAGATCTTTTCCAAACATAACGATTCTGTGGTTCTGTCTGTTCTTACTTTAGCCCAGCATTTGGCCAATATGAACTTGGGGCAAAGGACCATTGCAAGTTTTGCACATTTCTTCCAACCATGCTTTTGTGTGTGTGTGCCCGTTGAACTTGATCTTGAGTCACTTGTCATTCAGTGATTGTTTCTCTGATGTGGAAGGCAAAGAGGGATCGTGACTTTGTACTGAAGGAGCTTTGGAGTTGACATGGGTGATTTCAGCTGTAAATTGTGTGAGTGGCCCATTAGGGGCAATATTTAAATATGCTATTTTAAGTCATTATATCAACTGTGTTACTGACAACTTGCCCTTGAGGCCAGATTGGCTTGCTCTTTTCTTGCTCTGGAGAAAGGAAACTTGGAAGCGACTGCACTGCTTCCATACTTGTGAAGTGGTGCCATTACCACATCCGTATTGTCCTTTCCTTGTCTCTGGGATCTGAACCAGGGTTATATAAAGAGCAGTGAAACAAGCTCGGTGGCTCAGCTGTAGTCTTCTGCCACATGCCAGTTGCACTGGTCAAAAAGCAGCAGGGAGCTGTAATGCCATACAGTGGTGTTAAGCTTAGCATAGGTTTTTAGTGGAGGGAAGCAGGGGAGGTGAGAGCCATATCATAAGCCTCCTTGTGAGATCTAATTTTTCTCTTTTACACTAGTCCTGGATGTTGACTTACCTTCCACATTGCTGGTAACTGGCACAGATGAGGCAATTACCACCCCTGTGCAAGCACCTCTTCCTGCTGTCCGTGGCACAGAGAAATGAAAGGCCGTGCATGTACTCCGAGGCTCCGAGCTCCACCACCCAGTCTGCTCCTGAGTATGGCTGATTAACATGACTGTGCAAGGCTGTTACCAAGAGAGTGGCAGTGTGATGTGTGCTGCCATGTGCAGGACCCCATCCCTGACCATCTGTGGAACTCATGTGGGCAAGAGCTGCTGCAGTTGTGTGAGGGGGGAGGAGTGGGCATCGAGGAACAGGGACTCCATGCAAGCAGTGGAGAGGCCCAAAACATGCTCACAGCCTTCTGGTCCCTGTTTTGCTGCAGATGGGTTCCCTGTCACAACCTGTGGCACAAGGAGAGGAACTTCCCAGTGTAAACCACTGGCATTGCTGTTCCCTGACCCCCAGCCAGGGGTGGAGGAGGACGTGGACCAAGGAGCTGTATGAGTATCTTACACCAGTGGAGGAGACTGGCTGAGTAGTGGTCCACACGGCAGAGGCTGCAGCCATGCAGCACCACAGAAGCCAAGAATTTCAGCCTGTGGGAGGCTTGGCATGCACTGGCTTTGTGCAGGGGGAACAGGCAGCAAAGTCTCAGGCACTTACACCAACTGGGGTCACTGGTGACTCTTAGCCATGGGTTAATAATTTTCTCATTTGAAAAAGCGCTTCTGCTCCAGCACAAGTCAAGGAGTTGATGGTCTGCTTAAAGGACTCATAGACTGGCCTTTCTGCTTTGCTATAGAAGTCACATCTCTGCAGAGGAAAGTCATATCTCTGCAGAGGACCAGCACATAGCTTAGTGTCCCACCATGTTCGGCTGGGACTGCAGCAACAAGTGCGTGCCATGTCCTTCTGTGTCATGTGCTGAAGAGCCCCACAAGCCTGAAGGGCCAGAGGAGGGCACAGCCTTCTCAGAACCCCTCTAAAATGGGCATGAGATATGGATTTATTTGCCTGTCTTGTATACGGGATGAAAGGGGAACTAGCCCTCTGGGATGGGAGAAATAAATGGGATCTGGATTGTGGGAAGAAAGAAGGTTGAGGACCTCTAGGTTAGGGAAGGGGTGGGAGCTGTGATTCTGGGATTTTTCATACCAGTTAAAATACTTTAAAAAATTGATAAAATCTTTCAGTATTTTGTTTTCTATTGTTCTAGTATCAAGGATGCAAGTGTGCCCTGAAGGCGTTTGCTAGAGCTGTGACCTCTTTGCTTCCTCCCCTCCCCACTATTGTTTTTTGCCTTAGCTGAAGAAGGCTGCTTTTTTTAGCCTGGTACATAAGCAGAGGACTTAACTTTGGGTGTGATAGGAGAGAATTGCGGGTTGATAACAGTGCTTTGCTATGTCTCTTTTAACCCAAATTAAAACTTATATTAATGCACTATTTTTTATAGCATTCTTATATTCTAATTTAATTGCTTTCCTGGAGACTTGTCTTGCTATCATTTCTGTCAGTTACTTATCTTTTAAGTTAGCTCCTAGCACACAAGTTTTTCATTAGCACTCTTTTTTTTCACTATTTGATTGAGTTAACGTCATGCAAAGTGCCTTCTGTTTTTTAAGGTGGATGTCTTTTTTCCCTTGCTTAAAACTGATTCACAGTATGTTTTGAAGCCAAGAATAGAGAGCTAAACAAATGAAACTTTGTTAATTAATTTTTTCAAAAAAAAAAATAGTTTCTGTACAAGTAGTCTATCAGTTGTATTGCAGGTATTTTTCAAGAAGCATCTAGAAACTTAAAAAAAATGTTTAGAGTAAATAGTAAATTTTAGTGATGCAATTTTTTTGGTCCAGTTTAAGACTTTTCACTGTGTTAGGCACCAAAAAGTTGAATTATTCAACTTTCTCCATAAAATTCTGTTAGCTTGGAGAGGACAGATATATTTTACAGTCCTGCTCTCCTATTCAGGGGCAGGTTTGGTTTGAGGTTTTTTGGTATGTATTTTGTTTTGTTTTAAACTGTCTTCTCAAATTGATCAAGGCTTAAGAATGAAATAAAAGAAACTTCCTAGTCAGGGTTTTTAAAAATTATTTTCACTGGTAGACTTGATGAGGAGTATCTGTCACAAGACTCATCAGCATTTTGGTTTTGTCTCTGCAGCTGGTTAATTATTTTTTTTCCTCTTCTTTTTCTTTAAGCTTCAAGAGACAGTGAAAAGGAAGTTGGAAGGTGCACGTTCACCTCTCAATGGCGAACAGCAGAATGGAGTTTGTGATGGGAGCTTTTCTCCAACCAGCAAGCGGATACGGAAGGATGTACCAGGCATTGAGGCAATCAACAGCTTGCCCAATAACTTGCCTTTGCCCGCTGTTTCTCCTCTTCACCAGCTTGATATGAAAGCTCCCCTGCAGAACAGTGGAACTCATAATAGCGGTCTAGAAGACTTGGGTAAGAACGGTGGGCTTTCTGAGATAAAGCTCCCCATTAATGGCTGCAATGAGCTAGATGATAGTTTTAATATCCTGCAGAACAAGGAGCTAAAGCAAGAGCCTTTGGATGACCCCAGCTGCATAGACACTTCGGAAACATCTCTTTCAAATCAAAACAAGCTCTTCTCAGACATTAACCTGAACGATCAAGAGTGGCAGGAGCTAATAGATGAACTAGCAAACACTGTTCCAGAAGATGATATACAAGATTTGTTCAATGAAGACTTTGAAGAGAAGAAGGAGCCAGAATTTCCCAGGCCTGCCACAGAGACTCAAGAGAGCGCAAGTGTGAAAAGCGATCCATCTCATTCTCCATTTGCTCACGTCCCATTAGGGTCTCCCCAGGTGAGACCTTCTTCTTCTGGTCCTCCATTTTCAAACGTCTCCACAGCCTCTAGCATAGCTTCTGTGTCCAGTGCCCCGCCAGCCCCAATCCCTGCCGGGTCACCAGGAAACTGTGTTGTTCAATCACCTCAAACTCCCAGTCAGGTCCACACTCCAGGGCAGACGCAGGCACGGTCTGGAAACGGCTATCTCATGAATCCAGCAGCAGCTGTGGCGGGATCAGGACCTGGGCCTGTGAATATGCCAAGTGCTGACTTGTCTCCTGCTGAACAGCTCAAGCAAATGGCTGCCCAGCAGCAGCAGAGAGCTAAGCTCATGCAGCAGAAGCAGCAGCAGCATCCAAATCAAGCCTCAAGCTGGTCACCTGCAGGCCCTCCATCTAGTCCATATGGAGGACCCTTCAGCGCTGACAAACCAAATAGTCCAATGATGTATCCCCAAGCCTTTAACAACCAAAATCCAATAGTGCCTCCTATGGCAAACAATCCACAGAAGACCACAATTAATAACTACCTCCCTCAAAATCACATTAATATGATCAGTCAGCAGCCAAATAACTTGGGCACAAACTCCTTAAGCAAACAGCCCAACATGCTTTCTTACGGCAACACCAAACCTCTGACCCACTTCAATGCTGAGCTGAGTCAGAGGATGACCCCACCAATGCCAAATCCCAGCAAGAACCCTATGATGCCGTACATCCAGCAGCAGCAGTCCCAGCAGCCCCAGTTGCAAGCTCAGATGGCACACCTGAGCGAGGAACAGAAACGTATGCTCATCATGAAGCAGAAAGGAATGATGAATCAGTCCATGGCATATGCAACACTTCCTTCCCTTGGTCAGGTAAGTGCGAGTGCACGTTACAGGGGCAACAAAAATAAACAGGCTGGTAAAAAGGCTTAGTAACTCTTTGCATGGTCTCCTCCTTCCTCCTCCTCTTTCTTCTGGAAAGTATGGAATGTTATTGTGGACAGTTTTTGGACTTTTCATGTGATATGGGAGCTTGATCTTTTTAAGAAATTACCAACATGATGTTGTGTTACGCTTTGGTAAATAGCTGTTTTTTCTGAACTAGTGCTCTTTCCCTGTGCATCTGCTGATGAGTGCTTAGGGCCACTCGGGGAAGTTTCAGGTCAGCAGTCACTGCTCCTTGGAGAGTTTGTTTCCTTTTTTCATAATGTAAGACTTGATCCTTTTGGACCCCAAACCATTTCTAGGGTGTAGTTAGCATTGTAACAAAAAGATAGAGTGGTTGGCCCCTTCTTCTTGGGGCAGGGATCCAGCCAGCTTTAAACAGCATATTTAGCATTTTGGCTCAGGGAACAAAGAAATGACATTTTGGGTTCTGAGGGCCTTTGGTTTCCACTGGAAGAAGCAAGCACAGCTGAATGCTTTTAGTGGTGCTTGAACCATGCATGAAATGAGATGGTTTATTCTCAGACTTTCAGTCTTTGGCTATTTCAAATACTTTATTGTTATGAATCTAAAGACTCTTTCAGTAAGAGGCTAAAGCCACATTGGCTCGAGTGACTTGGCAGCACTGCCTCACATGTATTCCATGCTAACCTTTGGAGTGGTAGCTGCCAGGCTTGGGGAATGCTTTGGAACGAATTAATAACTGATTTTAATAATGGTTATAGTAATGCCCTGTTGCCTCCTAGGTTCAGCTGGGTATTATTAGTTGCACAGCCCTTCTAAAGATCTGCACACTGGTGTCATGTAGAGGCTTCAGAATATATTTCAGAATGTTGTTTTAAGGGCTTTGAGAAGAATTAAGGTTAATAATCAGTTCACAAAGTAGGTGATGCCTTCAGAGAAACTGCGTGCCACCACAACGCGTCAGAAATTCTGATACAATAGTACACTAATCAAATGGTTGGTTGATAGATTTAGCGTAATAGCTTTTAACCAAATTAGCTGTTTTCTCACCACCTACAAGGAGCACTTCCTTCTGAACATGGTTTAACTATGAGTCAGACTGTAATGCATGTAAAAATACAGCAAAATTTGTCATTTCTTCAGCCTGCAGAGTTTGGGGATCTACCAATAGGACGAGTAGGAGCTTTACCAGGTCAGAGCCCATCACATTATTCAAAATTAATTGCAAAACAAAAATAAATGTTCATCTGTTTTTGGTTCAGGATGTATGGTGACAGCTCAAAGGTTCATATCTCAGTTTTAATTCTGCTTGCTTATTGCATTAGAAATAGCTGGTCTAAAGCCTCTTCTTTTTATGAAGACTTATCTAGAGAAATACTGCAGTAACAACATAAAACTCAGGCTGTAATCAGAGCTACAGAATTTTTCAGGTTGTTACTGAGAGGCAGAGGATGTTTGGTCAGGCTGTCTAATGCTTTATAATTTCTTTGTTTTTGTTAAATTTGTTGAACTCAAAGACCCATAAAACAGCTGAGAGGACAAACTGCATATGTGAAAGAATTAATGTCATCTCCTCCATTTCCTAAGTTGAGAAATTAGTGTTGATATCTCACTGCAGTTCTCCAGTGTGAACAGGAAGCCAACATTTCATGTATCTCATCTCACTCAATTCCTTTTTTTTTTTTTTTAATGTAGGAGAAAGTAGATATTTGGATACCACTAAACATTCTTCCAAAGTCAAGTCTGATATTTAGTAATTTCTCTATCTTACAAAGAAGGCAAAGCTTTGTTATAATATGTTTGATTCACATTTATTGAGCCAGTCAGGACAAGGGACTTCTTGCTTGTGTGTAGATGTATAAATGTCCCTCCACTACTTTTGAAGCCCACTTGCCTACACCGAAGGGATTTTGTTTGGTGAGGAAAGTTGAAGTAATAAATTTTTAAGTGAAAAATATTTTTTTATTCCTGCCCTTCCTGCTTCCCTGAAAAGCATTTTTCTGTGGAAAATTGGAAAGCTTATTATTCTGAGATGTGCTTGGTGGAAATTGATTGTTTTTGCAAAGGTGGTAAGAACGATATGTTGATGTTGTTGAGTTAAATCCAGACTGATGCAAATTATCTATTTCTGCTACTTGCTGCACAAAGCAGACGGTCAGGTTTGCCAGATCATATATGGAAAGTAAGGAGATTGCACTCTTCAGTTTGGAACACATTTCTGAAAGTAAAGTGAATGTATCTTTCAGTCAGCTTATAGTTTCTGCTTTCATTATAATTTTGGGTTTTGGTACAGAACTGTAAAAGTGTATGTGTGTTTAATAATCATGAGTGTTTAACAAATGGCATGTAGGGGAAAACCAATTCTAGATATTGCATCTCATGATTAGCACTAACGATATATTTCTCTCAGGTGACTGTGACAAGGGAGTGACTATTCAAGAGTCAAATACAATTTAGGGAACATCAGACATACAGAAATGCCTTATTTCTGTGTAGTGCTGTAAAATTCAAGTATGGCTAGTTGTATGCATGTGCGTATACATGCACTACATACACTAATTAAGCCTATGTCCTGTTCGGCCTAAGGTACTTCTGTTAATACCAAGATTTTTTACATGCAGTCATCTCTTCAGTCATTGAGTGTACCTTAGAGAGAGAGACATTTTTTTCAGTCCAACCTGGTCCTTGCAAATGCTCTGAAGAGGGCAGTTGCCCATAACTGTTCTGTTCATGTGTTGCTGCTGATGCCCTGGGCTTGTGTCCTGAGTTTGCTGAACATCACTCTTGTAAGGAGAGGTGAGCAGTGAGAGAGGAAGCTGTGCAGCTCAATATCCAGGTTGGACAGGCAGAATGCTAAATTAGCAGCTTAGCTAGCAAAACTAGTATCCAACAAAAGCAGGATTTCTCTAAAGGCTTTATACACTGTCAGCATTGAAATGCTTCCTGACAGACATGTTAGTCCTTTGCTTTGCATAGATGCAGGTCTGATCCTGGCACTGTGGTTGTAACCCCCATCACACTGTTGCCAGCTGACCCATATGCCTTCAACCGTGGACCCCTGTTTTACTATAGCTTGTTCTCTTCAAAGAAGTGCTGGATGGGATACTACTCTGTTTTTCCACAAAGGAGATATTGGTTTGGATTGTTGAGTTGGAGAGTTTTCCCAGATTAGCCTGAAGGTAATTCAGTTTGCTTTTTGTGGAACTGACTGCTAAAATCATGGTCAGATCCATCTATGTTCAGCAAAAACCATGATCTGATCCTGACCCATCTACCTTCAGCAATGCTCTGTCCTGCTAGTAGTGTTCCCTCATGCCTGACTGTTCTTCACTTGGTCAGGCTTGTAGTTAGAAATCCCTTCTCTTTGCCTTGCCACACATACCCTGATCTGCCCTAAACCCAGTTAGTTGGTGAGTAGGTGTCAGATATTGCCCTTTAGCCTTTAACTTCTACTGGGTGGCTCTTTCATTCTTGCTTATCTGCATTTATAGGCTAAAACAGCAAGTACGGATTTTCACTGGGGCTGATAACTTGTTAGGTACTTGATGGCTAGAGGTCCTCAGCTATTCTGGTTCCCATGTGATAATAAAAGAAATTGGTTTCACACCAAGATGCAACAGAGGCCTTGTATGGGCTTTTTATGTGATTTAAGATCACATAAATAAATATTTTATTAAGAAATAAAAGCAAGCAAGACTAAACCAACCTCCTCTCTAAAAAATTAGGGCTTTCTTTAATCTAAAATGTTCCATTCAGTTTTTGAGGTGTATGTAAGGTTTTACAGGATGCACTTTAAAAAAAAAAAAAAAAAAAAAAAATTCAAAATGGGGAAAAGTGAAGATACTTTCTTTGGAAAATTTCAGAATCGTTAGTTGTGCCTTTTCTTGGTTCCAGCTGTTCAATATGTATGTGTAATGGTAAGAGCAGCCCAATGGAACAGATTTTGATTGGCAGAGATGGAATTGGATGTTTGGAGCCATGTGAGTGAGGGAGAGGTCAAAACAAAACAGAATTCTCCATGAGTGTAAGAAAAATAAAACTGGACTGCAGCTCTGCCTGTATGGGGCAGATGCTGCATGAGGATGCTGCAATTGTAGTTCTTATAGAAACCACTAGTTATGTTGCTTGAAATCGGAGGAATCTGAATGGAGAAATTATACCATACTAGAAGAATATCTTCAAATTGAATTTTCTGTCTTTTGTTTTAATCTTATAAATTCAAGATGTGTCAATTGCTCTGTCTGGTTTTGCATGTGATGGGGAAATCTGTGTCCAGAGAACATTTCCAAAATGTAATTGTCCTTTCTAAGTAAAAAGGTATTTCTCTCACTGGAATTGTAAAAGAGATTTTATACTTTTATGAAGGTTATCTTTGGGATAAATGAGAAAAAGAGATTGTTGCTGTTCTGGGATTTGGCCTTTTTTAAAAGCCTACCTGAAAGTAAAGGACAAAGTCTCCAGATTTGTATTCACTGCATGAAAGTGTGGCAGAAACACAACTGTCTTACCAGATTTTCAAGGAGACAAGCTGGAATGGAAATGACTGAGACTGTGAGGATCACTTGCTGAACAGCTGATAGAGTCGTAGTGAGCGCCCATCTATGCTATTTGACTCACAGCCACTGTTTTCCACAGAAGGTTTGCCCTGCAGTTCAGAGACAGTGCCTGTCTTTTACAAATGCCAAAATTTCCTCCCCAGAAGTCAGTCTCCCATAGACTCTTGAGGACAGGTGGGCAATCAGAATGTGTTCGGTGAATTCTGACCATCTTGCCAGGCAATTTTTAAACAGTAGCCTGGCCTTCTTACCATTCCTGCTATCATCTGCCCATTTGGTTGGGAAAGAACTCATGTTAGTATAAAATCACTAGAAACATATGTTAGCCAGCGCTTGGCTAAGAAGAGATCTCCATGGCATAATCCTAAAAACTGAATTTTGGCTTGTTGTTATTTCCTCATTTTGTGACGCGTGGGTGTGTACTTTTTAACCTCGTACATACTTTGTTATTTTCACATGGTAAAGAATTTTCTGCAATACTAAGACTTTTTCTCTAGTGTAAGCCTTGCAAATGTGCAATGTGTAAGAGCACTACTCCCATGCCCTGACTGAACCAGTCATCATAAGAAAACAATAGATGTCTGGTGAAACCTGCTTTCCTGAAACCATGCTGACCGGTATTCCTGTTTTATTCTCTGAGTCATTGCTGGTAGAGAACTGAAACCAATTGTTCCATTGTTTTGCTGGAGAGTGTGTCAGAATAACCAGTCTTTTCCTCTTTTTAAGTATCACAGTTGTAGTGGTAAATCCTTTGTTCTTGTGAACTTCTCCAAGACTTGTTAAAATACATTGTTTTGTGATTTGCTTCTTGTCTCTTTTCTTGAAGACTCAGAATGTGAGATATTCTCATCTGTAAAGAAATTGTCCTACATTTCTTTTAGAAGCAGAAAATTTGTATTACTGACCACACAAAGTGTATGTTAAATGTCCCTTATTTTAAAGTCACCACGATAGCACCCTTTTCTTTCTACATGATCTGGATTGCTATGTTAAGAGCAGTTTGTCCTGTTATTTAGTGAGGCCTGCTAGTCTGATGATATAACATGTGCCAACCAACCAGTTTTATTAGTTACAACTGCAGTTGTGAAGCACTGTGATTTTTTTTTTTATGTTTATAGCCAGTAGCAGCATATTTTTACATAAAATGCTACCTTTTCTGTTGTTTTTTTGGCCATTTTCTCCTTAAGGTGCAAGTTATGATAATCAGTTTTAGTTTTCCAGTCTCATGACCCCATTCCACCTGCTTTCAGCAATACCAGCCATAATCCATTTCTTGTTGTTCATGAGCTTCTCTAACTCTTCTTGTTTATTGTATATGCTCTTAATGTTAATATACAGATGGTGTAAAACTGTGTTCTTTCCACCTGCTTTTATGGTTGGATCTGTCATGAGCTGGTAACGCAGCATCTCTGAACATACTGGGATGTTTATACCATGCTCTTCCCAGTAATGTTCTCTTCCACAGGCTAGTTTGCTGCCCTCTGAGTGTCAGCCTAACTAAACTAGCACAAAAAGACCGATGCTTTCGGTGCTAGATGGTGACTGAAAGATCCACGTAGCCATTTATTCACATTAACAGTGTTCTAGTATTCTCTGGAAAATCAAAAGCCCTCCTTCCTATCCTGCTTCCTCCACCCTGGTGGTTGCCTCTGAGAATCAGTGTGTTTGCTGCTGCAGAGCTACAGGGGTAAAGTGGGTCATCCATTGATGCCTTTACTCTTTGTGGGTCAGGAAAAGTGTTTATTGCAAAACAGTACCTGCCATGTTTTGGTGTGGACAGTGGGATCATGAGTTGGATTCTGTTGTTTGCTGGTTTTATTTTCAGAGAAGATTTAATCCAAAGACTAAGACTGAGGTTCCCATCCTTGGCAGCACACTTTGCCTCTTTACTATTTAGTGCCTCACAGCTGGCTGCCAGAGCCTGCAGGGTGCTTATCTGATCATTTTGACATGACTTGATCAGATTCCTTTCTCTCCGGTCTATGATCTTGCATGGCCCAGCCAGGATGCAGATTTGTTCACAGCTTGCACTTAGATAATATTTTTGAGTTTTAAATTTGTCTTTGTGTGATTTCTCTAAGGCATTGGTTATCCTTAACCTTTACTGGAGTTTAGACATTTAAGGGTACTTGTTGCCCTTGTATTTTAATTGCCTTTCCATAATTCCCAGGTTTGCTAGTTTCCTTCTCAACATCTCAGAAATATTAAGTAGACCTTAATTGTAGAGGAATATCTGTTTCTGTGCTTAATTTCATGAATATGTAAGTCTGAATGGCTCAGAAAAGTACACTCATGCCCCATAACAGTCCTGGTTGTAAATATCAGAAATTCTAAAATTGCCTTCAAATCATGAGCTCATAAAAATAATACGTATTGGGGATGGTAGTGGTAGCTGTCTTCCTGTTTTCTGAACTGCTAGGATTCTTATTTTCTAGTTCTTGTTTATCCATCTGAGACAGAAGTTCACTTTTTCAAGTAAAGCTTTGATTCCCCATCATTCTCGTGACTCTAGAAAATGTTAACTCAAAGGACAACATGTCAAATTGTAAGATAATGTAATATTAGGGCTTTTCCTTACACGCTTCCCCCTGCACCTCCGTTTCAGTATCATCTGTTTTTGTGTTACCCAGCTGGACAATTAAGGTTATTTTGCAACTTCAAGCATCTTTCTTGGAAGCTTGTCTTTGGTCATGTTTGTATTTCTAATGTATCATGTAGCCCTTTTAGAAGAGATACCTCACAGAAACAAATGACATTGTTTCCAAGTTACTGTCTGGACTGAGGACATGGCTGAAGCCAGTGCTCAGTGTTTACTGAAGTTGTTTCATTTGCCACCAACAAGGAGGCTGCTTGTGTGTTTTCTGAGTGGAGTGGATTTACTAGACCTTGCAGCTAACAGCAGTAATAAAATGATCATCAGATTTGACAGCACAGATCCAGGGCTAGAGAGGTCTCTATTTCATCTCTGTTTCCGAGGAATGGGGATAATCTCCTCTTCTTTCTCCATCTGACCTTCTAGATCTCACACTAACTCATGCCAAGGTCAGCGGTCAGCTTTCCCTTGCTGGTAAAGGGAGCCGAGCGAGCCTGGTAACTAATTTTGGAAGAGGAGAGGCTTTGCTGGGAAGGCCAGGGAAGGCTTTGCAGATGTCCACCTGTTTACCCGTTTCCTGCGCGGCAGGTAGTTCTGCAGGGAACACCTTCCAAGTCAGCCACCCATCAGGAACAGGCTGCGGTGCAGTGGCCTTCTGCTAGTGCTTGCCGTTGTTGCTACATGTTGCTACCATGTTGCTACAGAGGAATAATTTACAGTGTCCTTTTTGCCTATAATTTTTAAAGATCCGTTTATAAATAAACAAGTTATTAGACTTCATCAGGCATATAACACTGCACTTGAGATGAATGAGAGCTGGGCCCTTACCGCTTGCTGATCTGATTGTAAGAAATGGATCAGACTGCCCCCTTCCAGGCTGCATTTCCACCCTGAACAGCACTTCTAAGCCTGTTGTTTATTGTGTAGCTCTGCTGACACTAGATTTAAAATTGCCTTTTGACTGTTCTGTTCTGCAGGGAATAAACTGTAAGCAAATGCCTTTGCTAGGGAAGCCTATTCCAGGTAGTCTGAGTTTATTCTTCAACTTAAGTGTAGTCTCGTCTTTCCCAACCTCTGCAAGGAAAACTGGAGACTGGATTAAAAATTAACTGCCTTGCCATCTCTTCTTCCATCTCCCTCCCATAGTAGAGGCTTATACAGAGTGAGATTTAATTCCAAGCAAATTTAGACTTCTTTTTTTTTTAGTAGTATTTGAAGAAAATACTCATTTTACAATAGAAATAGTCTTGCAACAAGATTTTTTCTTGAATAAGCACTACCCTTCCCTGGTGCTCCCTTTACTGTGAGACACATGGAATGACTGCTGCTTAACTCGGTTGCTTCCACCACAGGCTTATGGTGATCACCCAGCCTGTGCCATCAAGGACCCCCTTTCCTTTCCTGCATTCTCACTCTGCTCTGATTTATGTCTATGAAGGAGCTTGCAGCAAGCAAAACTGCCTATCAAATAATCAGTAGATAAGGGTAAAGGTTATAGGGCATCCTGTAATTAAGAAGCCTATTTTGAACTATTAATAGATCGTGGTTATTTTAAAAGCAAGCTCTGTCCTTCTTTTCTCTATCCTTTCAAGCTTCTCTTTTTCCTCAGTCTTCCAGTTTTTTTCCTGTGACATGCAGGTGGCTCCTTCCCTGCCTGTAGCTCTACACACAGGTAAACAGAAGAAGAGATACCATCATGAGGGGCAAATGATGGAAAGTCAGCATGGGGTCTGCCTTCCCCCCCACAGGGCTGTGTGCTGGGGGGCAGGAGCATGGGCAGCACCCCATGCTGCGCGCATCCACCTTTGCTTTCTCCTCCACCAGCTTCTGTTTCCTGTTTGCAGGCTAATGGGGAAAGGCACTGAGTTTTGCTGGGCCTGGGTCAAAAGGGCTGCCGTGTTTTGGGGGCTGAGCTTCGGTGCTTGAAGAGAACCAGACTGGGAAACAAGGGAGAGGAGAGCAGGGTAAACCACTAGGTTTGTCTCCTGCTGTACCAGTGTAATGTGGAAATGGGCTCCTCTGCTGCAGGGAGGGGGAGGTAGAGGCATAAGTAGCAGTCCTTTCCAACTGCTCCTGAAGGCAGTCATGTCCATCTGATCAAGCTGATAAAAGAAGTATTGCGAGGGAAGAAAATGTTAGTATTTCTGCCGTGGTGGTGCTCAGTCTGGGCTTATGTGTGAGGTGTGGGAGCCACATGTCAGAAAGAGGTAGAGCCCACCTCAAAGATCTTGCACCTAATTAAAGAATACACATGGTGACAGCTTCGTTTTGGGTAGCGTTGTGAAGAGCTCAAAAAGATTAGAAATGTCACAACTGAAGTTGTCCACAACTATCTATGCTATTCTGTAAGGGGCAAGAAATGGCAGAAGAGGAAAAAGGACTTTGGGAGAGAAGCTAAAACATACAAATGCCTTAAATGAGGCTGAGCACGGCCAGAAAGAGAAAAGTCCCTGCCCTGAAACATCTTCCCCTACCCAGCTGCATTTCAGTGAATACTGAAAGAGGCTGCTTGTTTATCCCAAGACCATGAATACAGGTCAGCTGTTTTGCTTAAGAGGCGAGCAGCAGTAAGTACTGATTAATGTTCCAACTAGGAACTTAGGGCCAAATAACACTCATCTTTTCAGAGGAAAAGTAATAGTCTCATTTTTAGTGGCTTATTTTCACTCACCTTTGTTTACTGCGGTTCATGCTTTGTAGCTCAGAAGCATTCTGGAACTGTGAGCAGACAATGTCACTGTGTTTTGTGGAGTTACATGTAGAGCCCAACAGCTCTTTTAAAATCAATGTGTACATACTCCTTTGTGGCTAACATGTATTTTTGGACATACATTACCAGGAGTTTTTCTGTCCCCTTTCTAAAGCAGTGTGACTTACAGCCTGCGCCTGAGCCATCAGCAGAGGGCTTGGTCACCTGATCCCAAACTGGTGTTGGCGTGTGTTCAGTGCCTCGAGCTTAACTTCTGCTCTCCCTGTCTCTGCCTAATCTGTGTCTGTGTGAAGGAGTGCTCTTTGATGAGCAATCTAAGCTACCCAGCTGGCTATGATGTTCCAGCTCAACAGTGAGGTGTACCTTGCACTTCTGAATTCCAATTTGTCCTTTATTTTATGGACATGGATCCTCAATCTGATGCTTTCCACAGCATTCTTGGGTATTTGAGCCCAGTGCTACCTAGAAGCATTATGGTGTTGGCATTTGTGTTCATTGTGTGATTTCCTAACGTTTGCTATGTGCTTGTGTCCGTAGTAGGAACGCTTAATGCCTCTTGAAAGACTGTCCCAGTAAGTGGGACAGTGCAGATTTGGTTAAGTAGTTAAGTGCAGATTTGGAGTTCTGCATGCAGGAGGTTCTGCTAAATCCCAGTTGATGCATCTCATTTGCTAAAGAATGCGGCTTCTGCTCTCTCAGCAAAGATTTCATTCCTCATGGGCAGTGGGAAACTTGCCCTTTTTATGTTTTTGTTCAGCGGCTTAGTATTAAGTCTGAGACAGCCAACTTTGTCACTAAGGAGAGAAACAAGTATGTTGGTCCCTCATGTAGTGCATGCATACATGTGTTTGTGAGTCCTCCCACCCTTATTTAGCTCCTTTGTGTCTGTGAGGAACACTTTGCATGCATTAGCCTGCAAGCATATTTTACACGTTGGGAGGAAACCACCCATTCTGTGTCAACACATCTTCCAAAACAGGTGGCTTCCTCATTTACACCCAGTGGGAGCTTGTTAGCAGTTCTTGCTCTACAGTAAGAGTGGGAGCTGTCTAGACAGGGTCAAGTATCTCATAAGAAAGGAAGCCCAAGTCCAGTAGCACTGTCACAGAATCATGTTTTAATGTTTTCTGTGTCTCTTTTTTACTTCTTTTTTTACACTTGTGCAATATTAAAGCCTATTCCTCACTTCAGAAGCTCAGTCTTTGGTTGTTCATGCTACTATCCTTCAGTAGAATCTGTTTTGCCAAGTTCCTTGCTGCTAGCTAAAAGTAATTTTTAAAAAACAGAGGCATACCTGTAAGCTGTCCTTTGCTTCCTTATGCTGTTTGGAAAAACTGAAGGAAAAGTAGTATATTTTAAAAACAGAAAGAAAAATAGTTTGAAAGGGTCAGCCTGGAAAGAGTATAAGGTCTGCTCTGAGAAGATGACTCCTTTTCTGACGTGATGTTCCTTACAGGCATGAGAGTTAATGCCCTCAAAAGAATCTTCATTTACAATTATTTTTATTGTATGTACTGTTCCTTAGAGAAAGCAAAATTCCTGACATTGCCCAGCATGCACTTTCCAGGGAATTATTTTTCCAGTGTGTACTTCTTTCCCTCCGAGTCCAGCAGGTTAGTGGTTTTATTTTTTTAAAATCTGTCCTATATTATTTGTCTGTTCCTTTCCTCTCCCCTGCTACTCCATAGGCTATTTTTCTTTCTCTCCCTCTCCTGCTCAAGTTTACCCTCTGTCTCCCCTTATCCAGCTTTTATTTTTCTGCCTCCCCTTCTTATGCATTTTAATAGCACAAGACTGGTTTTTGGTGTTGTCATAGTGTGCAGGAAATCACTGTAGACTCCATGCCTTTCTGCGGTCTGTATACCTCCGGCAGATGGAATAGTATGAAATATTTGTTGTCACATTAAATGTTTGTTTAACCAGTCATGAGACAGATGAAGGACTGGCGGAATCTTAGCTATAATCTCACTAATGTAGTGGCACCATCCATGTGATAAATTTCACCACTCCACCTTCAGTCTGCCCACTAATCCATCTCAACCAGGACTTCAGTGTTCCAAACTATGGAGCAGCTTCACTGGAACAAGATTGTTTGCAGTGTACCCTTGTCACAGAGGACTAAAACCAACCAAACAAACAAAAGTAGGAGTTTTCTACTGCTAAATTGCCAGTGACATGTAGTTTCCCACACCTTGAGGATTTGTCTCTGGCAGTAAAATGCAGTATATTAGTCTTATAAGCCCTTTCACTCTTATGGATGGAAAAGCAATTTTAAGAGATTTTTGGGGTGATTTTTAAGCTGTATTAATTATACCTTCGTTTGTCCTTTATGGCATGTGAAACTGGTCTCATCATTTGAAGACAGCTTCACTGTTCCTACAGAGAGATGCATACAACAAAAATTCTTAAAGCCTTTTAAGATGGTTCTGGAATACTTACTACATATGTCACAAACTACACAATGCACACAGATATATAGTAAAATGTAATATATGCGGTTGCTCTGAGGCAGTATTTACCTCATTCATCTTAGTAGATGGGGGTTGCTAGTCCAGGATCAGGAAGAAATATTTCTGTGTTTCTGGGAGGTACAGGTGGCTTCACCAAGTATGTGCTCACATCCACCAACCTCACTCTGTGCAGTAAAAGAGATCATGGTGGGGCAAATATATGAGACAGAACCAAAAATCTTGTATTTCTGAAGCAGATGCAGCTTTGAGTTTCAGTGGGAGATGTCAGAGATTTTGCACCGTGACACAAGACAAGTCACTGGCTGCACTGCTGCAGAAGTTTCCATTTGCACTTGCCTGGTTCCTGCACCTGTTTTGCAGAGTGCACAGGGAGTAAGTATTACATCCTCAGTTGTTCTAAAGCCACAGAGAAGAGCAAAAACCGCTACCAAAAAAAAATAATCCTTGACTCCAGTTACATAAAGGATGGGCTGTTTTCCAAGGGCCCTGCTGAAAGGGACACAGGTGTCACCTGCAGACATGCTCACAGCTTGAGGGAGGCTGTGTTGGCTAGGGATGGCTGGCAGGCCAGGTGCACTGCCAGCCTAGGGTTTTAATGCTAATGAAGCAGGGGAAGAGGCTCCAGTTTGTCCAAATACAGCAGTGGCAATGCCTAGCAGTGGGGGAGGGGTAAAAACAAGGGTAGCAGTGCAGCTCTTCCAGAGAAAGGAGCTCATGAAAAGAGCAGGGGCCCTAAACTCTGCTTTGAGTAAAAGCTGCACTGCTCACACCCCTGTATACACGTATGTATGCCTTGCTTGGAATGGGATGTTCTTCCCACTGCAGCTGGGCAGGGGTAGCCGAATAAAGACCAGCAGAACCCAAACCTCTTATGGCTCATTATCCACTCATCTATCCCGAGCATCCTGGTTACCCACTCTGCTTCCCAGACACCCTGCAAAGCCCTGTGTCAGAGAGGGCTCCTGTGCTTTGGCCCTGGGCGATGTAGGTCAAAGCAGAGTGGAGCCATCTTCTCCTCCGGTCCTCTGCTCTAGGTAGTGTTCTGTGCCAAAACCCCCAAAGCATTCATGTAGGTAAATGAGCTGTCTTGTACTCCTGAGAAGCAGGTTCCTCTGCAAAAAGCATGGACTTTTGGAAAATCTGCATGGATAGTCTGAAATCCATGTACTTGCAGAGGACACTGAATGACAGGGAGTATTTTGGTTTAAGGTGGTCTTTTATCACCTCTCAGATTTTTCAAAGAAAAAAAAAAGTGGGTTATTGTGATCGATTTTCAATGAATTGAGAATCACATGGTCTCTCTCACCTCCATTTTCCTTACGTATTCCACCACTTTTATTTTCCTATTAATAGACTCTGCTTTGCCTTTTCAGCTTAGCGAGCGCTCTCTCACCTTCACAACCCTAGTCAATGGGAGCACTTAAGGCTTGCAGAGTCTGCCCCCTGTGCATCTTAATGAAACTGGAGAAATGTGTTGGGTTTTTTTCCTGGCTCTTTAGGATTAGATTCTTCTTTCTCACAGGGCTTTTTTGGCCTCACAAAATTAGATCACCGCTATGCCAAAAGCAACCCACTGTGATCACAGCTTAATTGCACAATGCCTGCACTTTCTTGAATGTTGTTCCCATCTCTTCAAGATTAGGTAAGATCCAGTGGGTTGGACCTTTGATCTGCATAATAAAGGGGAAGAAGGCAGTTTGTAAATCCTTCCTTTCCATCTTTATTCTTTCAGTTTGGGGCCTGAAGGCTTGAAATAATTTTTGCTTGGAAAGAAGAAACTTTATGTAATGTACGTGGAGATGGTATTATGCTAATTAGTGTTGTTAGGAAAAATCAATGGATGTATGTCATCCAACAGCAAGCAATGATCTCCTCACAATCAGCAATTTATCATGGATTGCCAATGCAGTAGGGCTAGGACTATTTTATTCAGATAAATTTCTCATTCATTTAGTCAGTAAATCATGGTGCACTTCATGATAGTCATTTTTAATGTGATTGCATTTTGTTAAGTTTTAATCATGCATAATAGATTTTATCTGACAATGAGGTCAACTTGTAGTCTCTTCCTCTGTAATTTGTATCTTACCGTCCCAGCATGGACGAGATCACAGCCATACCCAGGTGCCCCAGACTTAGGAGGGGATAGG
Source organism: Apus apus (assembly GCF_020740795.1). Classification (NCBI taxonomy): domain Eukaryota; kingdom Metazoa; phylum Chordata; class Aves; order Apodiformes; family Apodidae; genus Apus; species Apus apus. The sequence continues at coordinate 54,405,038 of NC_067285.1, read as the reverse complement.
GAAATACAGAAGGCACAGGAATCTTACGCTGTTAAGATTGGTTTTAAGCATTTGATGCTGAGGTGAAGTTTCACCCTAAGTGGAGATTTACCCTTGGTGGAACAACAACAGGTTATACTTGCTGTATCTTTGCCTTTGAGTTTAACAGAATTTTCTTGAAAGCTGTGTGAGCTTTCCAATTAGACTTTTGACCTGACGAGTTTCAGTCCGGGCTGTGGGAACACCTTTATTCTGCTGCATACCCTGACAGGGATGCAGCCAGTGCTGCTCTTTTATCTGCAGTCCATGCTGAGCTTTTTCATTGGAAAAGCAGTGGAAGATGAGGTGTGGAAGCGAGGCAGGGAACCATGGTATTTTTCAGTGACATATGGGCTTCTTTCTTTGGTGTCTTCATCTTGAGTCTGTGTGACTGCTGTGACTTGCTCGTTCTTCAGCTGGTAGAAAAAAGTTCTGTTGTCTTCAGCTACAAGAGGAATGTGCCCTGGATCTCCCTTTGCAGCTTCAATTCTGCTGTTCTTGCTTATGTTTCTGAATGGCTGTGGAGTGTTCCCATTCACTTCTCATATACGTGGTTTGACTTTGTTCTTCCCCACTGAAGCAAGCCATAGCTGTCTTTTTTCTTTCCTTTTCTGGTGGCTTGCCTATGTTTTGGTCATCTTCCTCCCTGCACACCCTTGCAATCTTTGTCCATTGTCCTTTAAGTCTTACCTTCACTCTTCCCCCACCCCCGGCTCCCCCACCCCCACCTTTTTGTCAACCAAAGAGACTCTTTTTCTTCATTCACCTCTCCCTATAAAGCATAGATAACTCTCTTGTCGATGTGGGGGTCAAGCAGCCTCTGATGAGCTGCATGGGTTGGACTGCTTGTCCAAGCATGGGGAGGAACGCTATTGGTCCTCACTGGCTGCATCAACAGTCTCCCTGTGACAGAGATGATATCACATCTCCTGGGATTCACAAGTCTGTGGTTACACTTGCAGGCCCAGGCTTGTTAAAGCCCTGGGACAGACTCCTGAGACAGGGTCCTGAATCTCCCGCAGGTGCTTTTCAGTGCTTCTTGCAGCACTGCAGCTGCCCCTTGCTGTCACATTGTCACCTGTATGGATGTATTTTTCTCTGCCTCCTTTCAATGAATGGATGTAGTCTTCACATGAGATCAGTATATAATTTAGAAAGTTGTTTGAGTTTCTTTGGGGTGAAAGGTACTATATGAGTATAAAATCCTCTTTAATGTCCCAGGAAGCTGGCCGTCAATCTTGGAACAGCCATTTCATTCTCCTTCTAGATTCCCTGTTTTCTTTCTTTTCTTGTTCTACTGAGAAAGTGACTATCTGGAGACAGATCACCTTTTCTCTTACCACAATACCAGAGTGGGGAGAGGGAGAATTAATTGTCCATCAGTTTTGTGGGCGGTTTCTCTGGCTGTATCAAACAATCAGGACACCTTGTGTGTACCGATGCTGTGAATCTCCATCCTGCTAAGACTTCTGTGCAGAGCCTGACCTGCTCTTTCTAGATCATACTCTCTAGTTACCCTGGTGCAAGTCAGGAATATTCATTGAAGTTAGCGAAGTTATGCAGAAGCCATTTTAGAAAAAAACTGGGTCCTTTGTTTGGTAAATGGAAATTGAGTAAACCTCTGTTGTTTGTTAATATTTAAGGGAAGAGCACCCTGAAGACATTTTGTGTCTTAACAGGTTTTTAGTATCTCTCTTTGTCTTTCTCTGTCTCTCTAATGCAACTTTGCCTACAGCTCTGTGCATTAGCAATGCAAAGCAGATTTTGAAAGTCAAGGGAATCCAGGCTCTTCCAGATAAACACTGATTTAAAAAAAAAAAAAAAAAAAAAATCTTGAAAGAATAAAGGTTGTCCAAGTGGCATATGGCATGACAGTGACCCTGCTGTAAGGACAGACGTACAGAGCTAATGGTAATCCTATAGTGGAGCCAGATGACATCCTGAGGTTAGGAAATCAAAGCCCCATGCTTTGGCTTAGCAGAGAATTAGCATGTGGAGCTTGCGTTAGCTCTGGAAACAGAGCAGTTCAGTTCTTAGTCATGTTGCGCTCGGGGCTTGCAACCTTGGTAGCAGCAAGATCCCACCTCATCCTGTGCAGGAAAATCAGCCCCACATAGTTTGACCAGGGAACAGAATATGTTTAGAAAAGCTTCAGTGTTTAGAGAGATTAGTAGAGAAGGTGTATACTGTTTCTGAAAAACAGTTCAGGGAAGCTAGTGTCTATTGCTGCAGAAACAGGTCATAAGCTGGTTGGTCATATGCTGCTTGAAAGCTGTGTGAAGTTCAGGAGTTAAGTGGTGATACTCAGAGGAAAGTACAATAGCTGTCTGGGGCAGAGGTTGAAAACGTTGGTTCCTAAGGGACGTTTTCAGGCCTTTTCCACATGGGGACCCCAGGAAGTAACCTACAGCAAGCTAAGCCTCAGGCTTGTACAAGTGCTACCTCCGCACACAGGAGTTTAACGCCCTGCAATGATGCACCCGAGTCCCAGCGCTCGTTGGCGCAGCCGGGGTTCCCGCCGGAGAGTCCCAGCCCAGGCGATGCTCCAGTGGTGGAGCCAGTGCCTGCAGCTCACCGGGGCTGGTGTGACCCCAGGGAGGAGTTTTGTGGGGCAATTTCAGGTGGGCAGACGCTGCGCAAAGGCACGTTTTTTATTCTGCAGAGAAAGGGGAGCACACGTGGTGTAATTATTTCACTTCCCAGTAGTATGCAGGCATGGCTTGGCATCAAATGTGTGACTCCCTGGGTGCATAAACACTGTATGCCTTTGTTTAAAGAAACTTATGGTCAAACAGTAATGAAAACCAAGAATCTTTGCATTCTCTAGCAAACTGTCTCTACCTGACCCGAGCCTACCTCCCTCTGCCCCACTGCTTGTGATTTGCCCCTCTTTCTTCTGCTTTTTAAATATATTTAGCAATGAGATTTTCTTTAGGGATATATTCTGAAAGAAGGTAGGTCATGTCTTCCAACACACAATGTCAATAGCAATTATTGGAAAACAGAAACAGATATTCATGGGGCAGGACCATAATTTTTTGGTGCAGTTTTGGATGTTTTAGCAGCATTCAGTTAGGCTTGACTTTTGGAATGGCAAAATGATCCCTGTTGTCCCTGTCAGTAAACAAGATGATCAGCACTGAGGCATTTTGACCATATTCATAACATTTCTTTTTATATTTACTTTTATTTTGTCACAAAGGAAGAATTCAGGTACTGGAGAAGAGCACAAATCTTGGTCTAAAAGCAACATATTACTTTTTTTTGTGTGTGTGTTTTTGGGCTTATTTTGGAAGGAAATTTTCTGGCTCAGTTGCAGAAGGTAGAGAAGGATTTAAAGAATTTTTATTGTTCTTGAAATCACATGCACATGTATTGTATTGGATCATTATCAGTCAGGATTTTTCTTGTTTCATATAAAATTATTTCTAATGAGCTTGTCATCATAGTATCTGGATCCAGTTAAGGTTATGACAAAGTTGAAGTATCTCCTTTACTTTAAAGTGGAATTGCTCTATCTATTTAAAAAGCACTCATAAGATTATTTTTTTTAATATACCCTTTTTGAAGGAATTTTGGGCTTATTACTTCATTTAGAAACAAACTTGGCTATTTTTTTTGTTTGTCTTTGCATTGCGTATTCAAATGGTGGTGTTATTTGAAATATATGTATGTTTGTTTTTTAATTGGCCTCTGTGCATATCTGTCTGCTTTCCTGTGGTATCATCTGCTACTTTTTCTATCTGCAAGTAGAGTTAGATTCTCTTGCTTAGAATAATGCATAATAGGGGAAAAAATGAAACTCATTAAAATACTGAAGCAGTAAATGCTTATACAATCCCCTCCTGTTGTCGATGGTGTCTCTGGAAGCCAAAGTGCAGTTAGCCACTTCTTTATGTTACAGGCAAACAGCCACAGTCAATGTTTAAAATCTGGTCTGTTAACAGAGTAGTTATGTTGTTTTTTGTTGAAAGTGATGGATCACTAATAGTTTAAAACTCGGGTATTGGGAAGTTCTTTTTTAAATTGAAGAGGATTGTTTCATGCTGTTGAGTGTCCCTGCCAGAATACAAAAGCCCATTAGCAGAGATGAGACTGCACACCCAAGAGTTGCCTGCAGTATGTAATTTACTAAAGCAAAATCAGTGAAAATCAGACCCAACAGCCAGGATTTTAGCTCTGTGCTGTTACTTTTGGATCAAGCCCATGAACAGAAGACACTACATAATACTCACCTTGCAACTGTGGTCTCTGATCAGGTTTTTGCATTGTGAAATATAGTTTGGCTCAGCACCTGGTGAAGTTGTTTGAAATGCAAGCACCTTGCTCAGTAATGGCACTATGAAAACTTTTAACTATTATATGTAAGTGATTACCCATTTTGATGTCAAATAAGGTCTTCTGAAGTTTATGGTATTTCTGCTTGGAGTCCTAAAAATTAATTTAGTAGAGTCACAAGAACTGAGCCAGTACATCTGTTCTTGTTCCATACTCTTGATTGTAAGTGCAGTATCTTGGTACACATGACTGTTCTTCACATGTACATGGATGTTTTCAAAAGAGCAGTGATGCCCCCAAGTCCCATAGAAAGAGAGTGTAGGTTGGATTTATAATTCTTATTTCTTCTTTTAAAAATTTCTATCTGCATCTTTATAATTTTGCTCTGACAAGAATGCCTACACATCTTCCTGGGGCTGGTCAATCTCATCAGAAACACTGACAGATGAATATCATCCGTGCTGCCCTTCCCGTGTTCCTGGTTTCATAGACATTGGCTGTTAGCCCCTAAGATTACCAGACGCAACTTCAGAATATGAGCAGAAAACATAATAAATCTTTAGTTTCACCTGTTTGTGACCTTGTTTCTGTCAGAATTGTGCTAAAGAGGCTTTTGCTGCCCACACCACTTCTCCATAGCTTGCATCAGGACTTGATGCAGCACTGGCGTATTGGGAAATCCCTGTAGTTCTGGGAACTTAAAAGACTGGACCTAGGAATCATAGCACTCTTGCTTACATCAGTGATCTTAACAGAGAAACCTACATACTCTTTTTTTTAGAGAAAGAGGGACAGCCAGCTGCAGAACATGTTTTTTCCCTGAAACTGATAAACACTTAACAGTCATCAGAGTAGAGTAAAAAGGCTCCTGGGTGGAAATACTGTCTTGGCAAATGCGTTGTCCATCACAGAACAGAAGTGCTGAGGATGCCTCCAAAATAGGTCAAGTGTTCATAGCAACTCAGTCTTTGACATACTGAAATCTTATCTCTACTGAAATCTGAAATCTCTACTTTTGTGCATGTGCCCTCCTCTTTCTTTAAACATCTCACTGTTTCTTAGAAACCTTGAAAGGGTAAAGGAATCTACTGCTAAATGTTACTTTCTGCTGAATGATGCCCTTGAGCATCTTGTGAGAGAGGGAGAGACAGCAATTCTCAGGCATATCTCCTTATGTGTTTGGAAGGCTCTTTTGTTCCCCTCTAGGTTAGTCAGGGAGGTATGAATGTCCTTGGGCCTCTTGCCCCTCAGTCCAGGACAAGCCTTTGCTCTGTTCCTCTGCCTGACAAAAGCATGGAGGGGACACTGAGGCATTCACAACTAACATAGGAGCCTTATGAAATATTGAAGTGTCCTTGAATATGAAGTTACTGGGTTCTCCACAGTTCTCACACTAATGAAACGTGGGAATCAATTGCCCTCTTGTTGAGCAGATAGATGGTTACTGAGAAGTGTGCCTTGCTACAGTACCTCTTGGGTTCCCCAGGCCTAACTCCCAATACAATTGCTTTGAGTCATTCTTAAACCATAGAGAGATTCCTTCCCCTCCACACAGTAGGTCATTTTTGCAAAGAATTAAACAAAGATGAGGTAGAGAAATGAGCTGAGTACCAGACATCATCATCTTCCAAGGTGGCAAATGGTTCACTACTCATCAAACCCCAGCTGAGAAAAAAGATGCCTTTTCCTGCCTTATCTGTGGATGTCTAAAGTCTGATGCCTCCAATGTCCTTGACCTCACCTATGATGAATGCACATCTTTTTTGTTTCCAGGATCATACCACTTTACAGAAGCAAAGATTTTGTCCTGATTAACTTGGAGATGGACAAATAGTAGAGAGCATATAAGGGGTACAGACACAGGGAACTTCTTTTAAGCTTTCTTATTTGTGAGCTAGGATGTCAATGACAACTTAATATAAAAATGTATTAAGATGTAGAGCTTCATATTGGACTTGCATTGATCCACACACCCCCAAAAACCAGCTACCCACAAAGAAAGCAACAGCAGCTTCAGCTGCACACTTTTAAATTCAGCAAAAAAATTTTGAGAAAAATTCCGGGAGAGTGTGCATTTTCCTGTATGCATGGATTCAATTTTTCTGTGTAAGGAGGAGAGGCTGCCCTGTGCAGCCCAAACAGCAGCAGCAACAGGAATTAGAGTGAATTTTCCCCCATCAGTAGAGAGATTGCATTTAGAGTTCTACCTTGTTAAATGGCTGGCTGAAATCGTGCATGATTAATGGACAAAATGAAAATTAGATTATGTGTCTTTACACTTCCTGTGACCTCTACTTTCTCCTGTATCAATTGTAAGGAGTCTGGGGGGGCTGGGGAAAGAAGAAGAAGAAAAAAAAAATTTAAAATCCTGTATAAATACCCTGAAGAGGAGGGAGAGAGGAGAGGAAAGGTACAGAGCCCTGCTGGAAGTCGTATGCTGTCCCCAGAACTGCCAGCTTCCCAGGCCTGAATCCTACAACACTGAAGTTTGAGGAATTAAAATGTGGAACAAATATCAAAGTTTCAGCCTGCCTGTCAATAGTCACCATGTGTGTCAATCACCCATGTGGAACTACATCCTATGGGGATTTTGATTTCCCTGCTGCAGCTGCACACAGGAGATGACCTGTGGTTCAGACACAGTCAGGCTGTTGGAACAAACGCTTTATACCTCCCAGAGGGAGGTGTTCACGTGTGGCCCATCTTTGGACTGCTTTTTGGGTGATAAATGTGAAGATACATCTTAAAGGCAAATCAGTGCTTACCTGCAGATAATGGGGTTCTTCAGCAGTTTTGACGCTTCCAAGCATGGATCTGTTCGCCTGCCCAAGGGCACCTGCGTGTGTGGAGGCACCAATAGCCCTGTTCTCCTTTCAGCCCACAAGGTGCTTCAGCCTGTAAGGCAAAGGGGTTTCATTTTTGTTACAGACCTCTTTGACAGAACAAAATGTGTCTTGCTGTACTCCCTCCATCTGCACTCTTGGAGGGAAAAATGCACATATAAATCCTACATTCCCTTAAAAGAACTAAAAATCAATACCCTACATGAATTGCTACCCCAAGTACCTCAACAAGATAGGCCAGAAGAGGTTTATGTCTTCTTGCTAGCAACACAGTAACATTAAGAGCAGGAGTATAATACCAGACTGTATGAAATTGCCAGTTCCTCTCTCTTTTTTTTCCATGTGTGGCCATTGTCCTTGGGAACTCAGACACCATGGTTTCATTTGAAGAAACCTAGGTGCAACACCCCAGCATGGCTTCTGCCTGTTCCTGGGGCTCAGAAGGTTTGATGAGTGAGTACCATGCTTTGAGCTACAGGGGACAATCCATGTTTTCCAGCTCATGTTTTAGCATGGAGCTGGTGTCTAGTGTCATCTTTGGAAGGCCTCAGATCCCGAGGCCCCAGCTTATGCAATAGTCTTATTTTTTGTGTTTTGATAAAAAGCCTCATCTAGGAAAGGAAAGCTTGAACCTGGTACCTGCAACAATGGGCAGGTGGATAATAAAACCCCAAACTTAGTTATGCTAAGAGGAGATATGAAGGCCAGTGCCATGATTTCAGCGATTTGCTTCCTGATTTTTAAACATTCAGGGCTGGCTCCTCTGCTATCATCTTGCAGTCTCCCTAGAGTAAGAAAAATGCTGTAAGAGACCTCGGGGTTTCCCGTGGGAAACTATAACTAGGTCAGGAGTATGCTTGCTGGTGAGGTACATACGGTTTCCTTTAAATTGATCTGAAAATCAGAGGCATAAAAGAAGAGGAGGTGGTTCTAAGCAAAAGCTCTTTTTCAGGATTGGTATGTTTTCCCTTTTAATCTGATTGTTTGTCCAGTTTGAAGATAAATGAGTTGTTTGTGCTGAGTCTGTTCCTTTTTGGTTGTCACTGGGCAGGACCCAAAGTTAGGCAGTACAAAATCAAGATTGGTAACGATACCCTTAATGAGGACCTTACATTACCTCATTATGCCTAACATTACTTGATTCTCAACAGGTTTGTTTGGCCCCCTTCTGCCTAGTTAATAAATACAAGATTTGCTGCAGCTCTGCTCGGTCATGGCAGGAGGTCCCCTCTCAATGGTTCTGTGCTGCAGGGCTGCAGGAGCACGTCAAGGGACTGAGGACACGAGGCACCTTTGTTCTTTGTCTTGTTCATGCCAATTTTTTTCTCGACTTCCATGCCAGAGTTTTCTGGGTGTATTTTGTCATCTTCCAGTGGTTCCTTTTGTAAAGGCAGAATAGAACCCTCTGACAGTGTGTTGTCTCTGCTAGGGCTGTCTATTTCAACAGGGAGGGATGTAGCTGAAATGACCCACCACTGCAAAATCTTAGAGGGAGACCAAGTGCTGTAGCTTTTATCTTGACGTTGCTCATCAAGGTCAGCCTGCTCCCTGAGAAATCTACCTGTCTCCTGTTTCTGCTACAGTTTTACAGTGAGCTTGAAATCTGTAGTTCAGTTTGCTCTCCGTAAAAAACATTGCCTTGTTTAAAAGGGTAAGGTAGAGCCTTGGAGAACTGCAGAAAACAGTGGCCCACATCTTAAATGAGATTTTTTTTAAGCCCTTTGGAAAGGCTACAATTTTCTTATTAAACCCCATTGACTCACATGCTTTAAGCAGTAAGTTAAAGACCGTGTTCTTTGCAGAGATGCAGGTGGTCTTGATAAGTGAATGTGAGTTGAATACATATATAATTGGGCGTACATTTCTACACAGGTATTTTGACCAGACAGTCAGCTAATAGCTCCAAATAAGATACTCTGCCCTCTTCTATCAGTTCATCTGCCACTCAGGCAGGCTTAGCAAGATATATGCTGCTTTTTTATGCACATAACTCTTGTTAATGCTAAGGATCATTATGAGTATGTGTAAAGAAGTGTCCTTGCTACATCCTTTCAGGGTATTATCTCTGAGAAGGAGTTACTGTTCATATTACATGGCTGTCCAGAAATTCTTGCAAATCAAATGCTTTCATTTGCTTTTTATGAGCGGGGGGGGGGGCAGGGACTGCACACCTTAAAAAATTCTCTCACCCTGCAATCTCACTTTAAACAACAAATTCCTTTCAGATTTGCAGGAGCTCAAAAAGGCATTCAGTCACATCCACTTTGAATAATTTGGTATAAACCTGTCTTGTCAGTTAGCTATCTCTCTGCAAAGTCTATTAAAAAAATAAATTGTTTTGGTTTGACACTATCTCTTGTGTCAAAAAGGGAGGGGATGGCAGGAAACCCTTAGTTTGTTTCCAGCCTCTAACACAGCTGGCTGCATGACATACAGTGAGTCACTTAACTTCTCTCTTTTTTCTTGTCTTACTGGTAGAACAGTTTCCCAGTGTATCTTGTCTTTTATGTTGCCCATCTGTTCAGTTCTGTGCTTTTTTGGACAAGGATTTCTATTATTCTTCCAGCAAGACACATAGTTGGGGCATAAGGCATAGCAAGTGGTGATTGCCAGTTCAACATACAGCACATGTGAGCGAAGAAAAGCAGAGTTTTATTTACACAACAGTTGCAGCCTGTGCCACGGCGCGACATTAACTGCGCAGGAGGCTCGCAGCGACGCGGCTACACGTGTTCCCTACTCTGCACACTCCATGTGTTGTGTTTCAGCCTCCTGGGAGAGCTTGCCTGCTGAAGTTCTGCAATCTGGATTTGCTGTGCATTCAATGTTATTTTGGTACCAGCTGATAGCATAAAGGCTGAATAAATTTCCTTCATGTTAGACGTGGCCGACTGCAAATAAACGTGCATGTTAAGAAACCCCTCCATGACATAATTAGTTGTCTGCAAGCCATGGTGTCATTGTGTGCAGTAATTAGTTCTGTTTATTTAAAGGAGCCCCCAAAAGCTATTAGCGAGTTGCCTGCGGACCAACAATGAGAAAAAGAAAAGATAAAAACCCATGTGTGGTGGTTATTAGTCTCTTCATCGTGCTAATGGACAGCTTGTAAGGAAGTGCACTTGCTATCAGTGGCAGCGAGTAACAGCGACCGTGCAGGGACATTGGTTTTTCTCCCTGGCGATAAGGATGGCTTTTGGTGGGCTTTGATAGGATGCTCATTTTTATCTGCTAAGTGCACAACGCTTTGAAAAACAGCACTGGCCTTGTTACCACTTGACATGACACTAGTTTTAGCTGTTTATGTTGACACACCACTACACTCTTCTAAAGCTTCAGCCTGGGGTCAGATTCATTAGACTGCTTCAGAACTGATACTGCTCCAACATCTGGCCTGATTTCTTTATGCTCCCTGCTCCAAGCCAGACTGACAGAGTCAGTGTAACCCAGTGGATGGTCTTCACTTGCTTGTCAGATTTAGTTTCTGTGGTGAAGTAGTCCAAGACTTTTGGAAAAGCAGATGAGGTACTTCATTTGTCTGAAGGTGTGCTTACGTGAGGAGAGGGAAGGAAATCCTGTCTGTAAACCCTAGGGGAAGAGAGGAAAACAGGATCCAGCACGGGCAGTGTGCAGCTGGCCAGTGGCCCCAGCTCTCAGCAGGAATATTTCTGAGAGAAGAGCTCTGGCAATGGTTAGGCTCAAATAGATCTTGCAGAGATCTAGGCCTGCTGAACTCAATAGGGTTAAAAAGACTGGCAGCTACAGCAGTTAATTCTGAAACCTGTGGCATTTAATATATTGGAGTTCTTTCCTACAAGATTTCTAAACCTCCTTATGTAGGCTATTAGTGAATTATTTCCCTATTCTGTAATTCTCTAACTTGGCTTATAAATTTTACAGAGAGGTTATTAGCTATAAAGAGTTGTGACAAATGACCTGGAAGAACTCTGGAAGGAAACTTAGTTAAACTTTTTGTCCCAAGCCCTAGATTTGCCAGCTGTGCTGAGTCTAGGCATGCTCTTGGTCTTTGTAAATATGGGTACCTGTGAGGGTGCCTGTGAGGAGATCAGGAAGTGACCCCAGGTTGCAATGAAAGGCTCTCTCCCTTGAAAGGAAGAAAATCTTCTGGAGTCCCCCATTGAGACTGTAGTAACTCTTAACCTGGTGAGGCACCCCAGGCAGCTGACACAGAGACTGTAGGTCATAGTAGGAGCCCTGGCCTGAGCCTCTGTCCATTTGTAAGTCCACTTGAAGTTCAAATGGTTTTGATGGAAGCAAAGTGGCATCTCCCAAATGTCAGCTTTTGCAAGATGACATTGCTGCCTGCAAAAAGGGACAGTCCTCAAAAAGTGTTAAGAAACCTCTGGCAGTGGTGCATGACTATAATCCATCTAATATCTGTCAGGGCTCCTTTGTCTGAGCTTCTGCAGAAGCTTGTTTTCAGATCTCTGCTCTTCAAGATGTCCTGGGTAATTTCTGTGTATAAACCAAACCCCCATTAAATAAACAAGTAAGTTCCATCTTCTCAGTACCCATAGATTTAGGTAATAGGTCACATTATGTATATGGAGCAGTCCCTTAGTTTTTCTTCTACTTCTGGATGCTGTCCCTTCTACATACTGTGTGATATAAATAATACCGCTAGGAGCCTGAAAGCTGCAGCTTTTTATGGCCAAATTGCTTTATTATTCCCTGAATTCACACTGCTGATTTCCTACTTGTGGCTTGCATCCTGCCTACCTTTACATATGGCCATCCTGTCCTGTTCCACAATCAGCCCTGCTCTAGGACTGCTGCATGTGTGATGCATCCGTAATCATTCAACCCGAAGGTGTGGGGGAAGGTAGCCAGCAAAACATATGAGTGAGATTTTTGCAAGTGTATTTGAGTCATTTGTCATGAGTTGCTTGTTTCCATGGGAATTAGTGAGTGAGAGAAGACATAAGTGAATCTTAGTCCTTGCTTTAGCCTCCTCTCGCCTCGTGTCTGGCTGCATCAACCTGCAGGACCTATAATTTAGACCCAGGGGTGACTGGGAAAGCTTGTTTTCCTTTTTAATTATTATTGCAGTGAATAGATGGTGACCTATCAAGGGACGAGAGGAATTGCATGCCTACTTGTTAGAGTAGCCCAGCACTGCAGTCCAAACTTCCTTGTGTGGCTGTAAATACGCCAGGCCTGCCTTTGTGGCAAACCACAAATGCTCTCAGACTTTTGAGGAGCCTGGGGAGACGATTCCAGATTCTAAGGAAGAACAATTCATCTCTTTCCCCATCCCCCTATACACACATACACCATCCCCTTGTCTCTTTTTAGGTCATTTATAATCAGCAGTCATGGAGCACTGGCCTCATTAGTGATATAGCCATTCCTTCAGTGCTTCAGAAATAATCATTTAGAAAAAATGCGCGGTTTTCTTCCCTTGAGAGCTCGTGAGTGATGAATTTATTTCAGTCTGGCTGTCTTGGCTGTCTTGCTCAGCCTTATTTCCATATTTATTTCAACAAATAATGTACTATGGGAACAACAAAACGCACTCTGCGAGGCAGTCAGGCTGGCCTGGGCAGGGAGGGGTTAACCAGAGAGATGGCATTCGAAAGCTGGGGCTGAGGGGGAGACGTTTTTATTCTGGATCGTTTTTTAATGTATCTACCTTCTGAGTGTTTGTGTTTGTAGAGGCTTAGAAACCCTGGGATTTGGACATTGATTTATTCATAGGGCACCATTTAGAGAGCAGACATTGTCCCCTGAGTGGTCCCAGCCACCGACCTTTCTCCTGAAGGGACCATCCCTTTTGTAACGTCGGACAGGTGATTAACTTTCTTTGCCAGCTAATGACTCAGGTCTCTGGAAAGCAAGCTCTGCTAATTGTGACCAGACAGGAGGGCCATGTACTGGGACTGATGCACTCGCCCAAAGAGGCGGTGAGTAGCCCCTGCACACTCAGGGTTCAGCTGCATATTTGCTCCATCTTCAGGAACCAGCACTTGCAGCTACTGTAAACCAGCCTCATGGACAGACTGAAACTCATTGTTTTTATTCTGCCAGCAAACGATTCAGTAACTGAGTGTTATGCTCTGGAAGTCTAAGCACCAAGGTCAGTGGCCAAGGACTGGGAGTGGCCAAGGACATCTCTTCCTCCCCTTGCTTTTTCAGACATCCTGGGCAGCCCAACTGGGTCACTGCTTCCCAGTGTGCACATCAGACACAGCCCCCCCTTTCCTCCAAGCTACCACAGTTACACTAGGTTTATTTGAATAACACTAAAGACTCTGAATTCATTGAAATATGTTTTCTGAGGAATTACCTTCCCAATGGGTAAGTTCTTCCCATTAGACCACCTAGCACCCTTGTTCTGCCCTGCTGCTGGCCAAATAAATCTAAGGATGTGGCATCACTTTGTGCCATATGGTTGCAGGCACAAGTCAGATCTGCATGCTGTGTGTCATATGTGCAGTTTGGTTTCCTGAGTCCTTAGGAGAAAGGAAGACTGAGCCTGTCCTCTGTCAAAATATGGCCCCTCTACTGCCCTCCTCCCCTCTCCCCTGCTCAGAACGCAGAGGTTCACATCTGAAGTGGTGTTTCTGCTATGGCTTGTGTCTGCATTTCATTTGTTTCCTGGGATGGCTTTTCTGAAGTATCTGGAACTTGTCACTTTTGCATTCATCTGTAAAGTACGTGTAGTTTGCCTTGTTCTACATTTTCCAAAGCAACTGATATTCAGCAGCTTCTGAGGTTTACTTACAGGTAGCATCTGTGCACAGAAGAGCTAGCATTTGATTGCAGTGTTCCAAGTAGTTACGAGTGTAGCAGCCCTGTATATTTTGTTTACATGCACATATATACTTAATGCCTCTTCCAGGTTTTGTTTTCCTTAGTTTGTATGGCATTAATTTACCTAAAACTCTTCCTCTGTTAGGTTGTTAATTAATAGACATTACCAAAGTTTTCTTCTCTGTCCCTTTTATACAGAGCTTTCTAAGCCTGAGCTAACCAGGTTTTTAGCAGCATAACTGATAGGTGAAGAACTAATATTTCAAAGCTAGTTCAAATGCTGCTTGTGTCAACCTTCAAATTTAGAGACAAAAATCTCCCTCCAGTATTTTCCTTTAAGATAAATGGTTGTTACCTTTTTTTCTTCTGGTTTCTTAATGCATTGCTGTCTACTCACCTCGGTAGCAAGACTGTTACCAGGTAATGGGGGAATAAGTAGCAGTTGGCTTGCTGTCTTCTTCCCTACAAATATTAAGTCCATGCACCTGCCCTACTTTAGGGATGAGCATCATCAGCTCAGGAAATCTGAGAGGGTGTCTAACCAGAAAGGTTCGTAATGGTGGCATCTCTCTGTGAACAGGGAAGGTTCTCAGGGGAAGTTTTTAGCATTTTACTCTTTCCTGATGCTGGCTCAGAGTGCTTTCAGCTTTTGCAAAGTCATACCTCTATTGCCTTTGAAGAATTTACCTAAGAGGAAGCATAGAGCCGTATCTTTGAAACCCTGTACCACTCACCTTTACTTTAGAGTTGGGGAAAATGGCTTAGAAAGGCTTACATGTCAGGCAACAGTAGGGGTAAAAGGAACAGATTCTGAAAGAAAGCAGGTGGATTGCACTTTGCTGTATAGGCCTCAAGGATATTTCTGCTTTCTGACAGTGAAACTCCTGAAAGTCTCCGAAAGACATTTTTTTCATTTTTATTGAAGATTTTTATTGAAGCTGGAAGCTTTGCATTTACAGAACAGATGTCCTTTGTTACAAATGTTTCATTCCTTATTGAAATAGATATGAGCAAGAATTCACACCACACAAACTCAGGGGGAAGCAGCATTTTAAATGGAATTATTAAGAAACTCTGCCTTCTCCCATTGCTTTATTTTTCACTTTTGACTCCTGTGATGTCACCCATTTGCTGTTCTCCAGCTGTCATAGCTTTTGCTGGAGAAGAGAGGAGAAACTCACCTTAGTTGTCCATATAACATGTAAGAGGCATGTGAAAGTAAAATAGAGGAGGGGGAACATATCTTATAAACTTTTCAGATCAGAATGAACTCAGGATCAAGCCTGGGCCTGGACTTGATATGTTTTCTTGAGTCTCATTGAAGTTGAACTTGATAACCTACTGTAAAACATTTAGGCTTCAGATACAAGAGCAAGCTAAGATGCTGTGCAAACCATCACACCCAGATGAATAATCAGAAGTGATGGGTCAATACTTAGAACAAAAACATGTCTGAAACTAAGTTCATCGTTAAGGCAGTGTGGGGAGGAGGTTCCCTCTGCACAGGCAGGGAATGAAGAGCATAATAGAGGTTGCTGGATCTTATACCTAATGTGTTAGCCAGCTAAGTCACAGTTTACACTGAAAGATTGTGAGCTTCTGTGAACTATATGGTTGCTATATGATGATATTAATTTACTACAAATCCTTCCTGTAAGCTCTTTGTAGAGTTACAACTGTGAGCTTCTTCTTCTGTTAATCTTTTCTTCTGTGAGGCTGAGTTTAGTGCCGGTGAGGAAAGGCAGCCTGATGTCCATTGAAAATGAAATCCTGTATTTATCCATAGAGTAAGCACCAGCGGTTCCAGCAGAGGAATCCACCACAAGATTGGATTCAGCTTACTCAGCCCTCTCCTTCCCCTTGTTTTGCCTGTTCTGTAGTGAAATTGGTAAGATAGGTGTATCATCCATTCTGAGTTAGACTGACACCATTCAGTTGCCCAGATGTTTTTCAGCTTCTGTCAAGTACAGTGATATTGAGCCCCTTGCTTTAAGTCTGTCAGTCAAAGCGGGTACTTCCAAAGAGCTGTGCTTTACCTCTGAGTTTCACAAGCCACTAGCAGAGCTAGTGTAGGGATCTACCATGAAGACACCCTCCAAAACCTTGCCAGTCGCCCTCTCCATAATGAAAACTCTCTATCCCACACAGAGCTAAGGTGCTGCTGCTGCCTTTACACAGGAGGCTGAGATTGGCCTGGAGACACCTCTCTTCCAGCATCCTCACGTGCCAGCAGCAGGCTCACAGCTGGAGCTACCCCAAACAGAGCACAGGGCTCTCTGCGAGGAGGATCCCTGCTTGACCACAAGCAGACATTACAGGCACCAGGCATAGGTTACTGCCATAGAGCCTGTCACCTGTGCTTCATGAGCAAAGTAACTGTAAATAGTCTTTCTGGCCTTAAGATGTGTAGAAACATTTTGTCAGGAAAGGAGGTTTAAAACAAACCACAGAATGTCAACCAAAAGTTGGAGGAATTGGTGAAGATTTTAATGAAAAATCCATTAAATTTTCCAGCTACTTTTACTCCCAACCTGGCAGTAACACTAGATCCCAGTCCTTTTTTCCCTGTGTTATATTGTTTTGCCAACAGCTACGGAGCCTGGTTTTAAAATTGGAGCAAAACCATCATGCTCACACTACTTTTCCTGATGCTTCAACCTCAGGTGGTTTTGCTTTAAGCTGTGAACACAAACCAGCTGCCTACAGCACTTCCCTTTTTCTGCATCTGTTGGTGTATCATGTAAGTGAACATAGATTAATTGTATTTTCCTTCCCCTCTAGATCTGACCATCTTAAATGGCCATAACACCTGCAGGATATGGTACAGTCAGGGATTCAGATGGATTAATATGTCCCTTTAGCTCATAGCCAAATGCAAGAAGAAATCCCACCCCAAAGCATCCTAGTTTTCTTTAGTTTGGCTGTTGCAATACTGTTTTTAGATTATATGAGCAATCCTTCTTACCCTCCTTCCTTGTGCACTTGGTTTTGCATATATTTTGGGAGTGAGCAGCTCATCACACTGAGCAAATTCTGCCTAAATCCACAAGCTGTGGATTGCATTATGGAATGCATGATTGCATTCACCCAGAAATCCTAGAACAAAAGCTCCCACTTACAGAGCTGGTCAGTTGTCATTGAGCAGCCAGTCTGTTTCGAGTCTGTTCCCCCCCTCTTAACCACATAGCCTTTTTCTTTTTTTTTTTTTTTTTTTTTGTAATGCCACCCAGTTTGACCAGCCACTTAACCCAGTGCTCTGTTCTCCAGAGTCACTGAGACATGACATTTTGCAGAAGTGTGAGCAGCCAAGATTGTGGCTGGACACGGGATCAGAAGTCACCAGCTGATAGCTGCTGGTGGAGTCGCTGCCATGAGAGCTCTGCACTAGCATCAAGCAAAGCCACTATTTCCCTACCAAAGGTTACTTCAAACCTTTGCTGCCTTTGGCTCATATGATGTTTCACCTAGCTTTACTGAAAGGTTTGCTTTTTTTTTTTTTTTTTTTTTTTTTTACAGACTTACGAGGTTCAGGATTTAACTCTTGTTAGCCAGTATGGTGCTGAACGCCATACCTAGGTCTGAAAATATTATTTGCCTTGTGTTATCTGACTCAGTGGCTTGCAGTCACTTGAATGCAAGGCCCATTTTGTCATGTAGAAAAGTGTAGGGGAAATTCATTTTATTGCAGTTTCCTTCAGATTTCTAACAGTCTGTGGGAGGTGGTGGGAGATAAGAAGTCTTTTGTTTTCATTCATCTAAGTCTAACATTAAATTTGTGTATAGAAGAATAGCCTCTAACAAAGCCGTAAGAACAGCAGGCAAGGCACATACAAACAGCAGTGGCATAAATGCTGTAGAAATCTGCATGGACTGGTGCAGGTCTGGTGTAATTTCTGCTGCTGGCTCCATCCCACTCCCCCTGCCCAGGCAAAGAGTGAGGAGCTTTGGGTTAAAGCAAGCATTGCAACTCTGCATCAAAATGGCAGTGCTTTGTTAGGGCCTTTCTTCCACAGGGCCTTGCTTTCTCTTGCCCTTCCCCGACTCTGACACCCAACTGGTCGGAGAGACCCGGTGTGTTTTCCTGGTGCTTCGCCTGTGCTGTTCTCCCTTTCCCCCCCTCCCCTACTCCCCTGCCCTCCTCTTACTCCCCACTGCCCACATCGAACATGTACAGATTTTACGGTTCACTGGAGAATAAGTGGCTGTCATTTCACAGACGGGCCAGGATGTAATTAGCCACAATGCATCGAAGTAATGGAACAGATGTCTCTTTGTAAACTGAGTTTGCTGTTGCACACTCTGTGTGTGTGACCTGCCGACTGCTCCGGGCGATTCCTCCCAGCCCCCTCGGCCCCCTCCTCTCTCTGTCGCTGAGCCAAGGGCTTAGCTCACATCAAGTGTTTGTGTGTTTGTGGGTTTGTTTTTCTCTCTTTCTCATGCACTCGTCTCTCCTGCTGTAAGGGCCCTGATTATGTGATGGAGTGTTAGCAAGCAGAACCTGCATTTATTGATGGAGTCATTCAAAATAGAAAAGGTGATACCCCTCTTATGAGATAATTGGCAGTTTCAAGTTGCTTCTATTACCCGATGATAATACACCAGTAAAATCATAAATTACTGTTATGATGCCAAACCTCCTCCTCTCCTTTTTTTTTTTTTTTTTTTTTTTTTTTCCTAACGGAAAGTAAAATACCTGTGTTCCCCCCGAGCTCTCAGATGGGTATTTACGTTTTAGATAAGAGATGAGCTATTGGACCGATTACAGTGTGATAATGCACACAAGCTAACAACAAACACGGCACTCTGAGAAAGATATCTGACTCAGCTAGGAACTGCAATCCAAACATCAGTCCAAACCTAAAAGGAGCAAAACCAGCAGCTGGCTTCCAGATTCTCATTTTGTAGAGCAAGCTTGTCTCTGTTGGGTACAGAAACTGGGTAACTCCATGGAATTTTCCCCTGTAATATTCTTGAGACGTGTTTTCAGGCTCTATCTATGGAGGTTTTCCATTCCTTTAGTTCATTGTGTCCATGCAGCTCCTGAATCCTGTACATCTTAGCACCTCTAGCTGTGCTGCTTTAGCTGCTTCTGCTGAGGGTTCCTTCCAGTGCCCCACACAATGGGTGGGCGCAAAGGCAGCTGTTGGGACAGGCTAGCCCTTGGCCACCAGTACTGAATTTGGCACTGCTCACAGGTCAGCCAGGCCACAGAGGACCTAAATGCCGTGACTAGGCACCAGCTACTAGTGGCATAAACCTAATGGTGGCACAAACAGGGAGAATATTTAAAGAAAAGAGATGTTTGTGTTCTTGGTGTCTCTGGGTGTTCTCATTGTCCCAACAAGTTTGTGTGCCAGGGCACTTGTAGTCAAGTTGTATATGCAGTCCCTCTCTGTGTGTTTGTATGCTTGCATGCATCTATGGTTTATTTTCACACAAATTTCCTGAAGAGCTGCATTGTTTCCCCAGGGCAGATTTGATGACAAGGTTCACATTAGTTCCCCCAGTTTTGACCCAGCAAGCTTAACTTCAAAGAGCGTATGTTCTGCGTGTTAATAGTGGTGAGATCCATTCAATAATGATGGTAAAAAGCAGGTATTTTGTGTAGGGAGGAGTAAGTTTTTACCTTGAGCAAAAATGATAAAGAGGCTAAGCAGCATGATATCAGAAAGCAGAGTGTAAATACACTGGATATCATAGAATCATTGAATGTTAAACCTCAGAGAACAGTATCATACCTCAGAATAATCCTCTGTAATGTTTAACACTATGGACAAGGCATTGGTCTGGTGCTGTCTTCAGCTCTTCTCTTCAACCCATGGGGTGATTGATTAAAGATTTCAAAGGGCACAGGCATTTTGAGTTGGTCTTCAGCTCCACATGCACTTCTTAGGAAGAAAAGCCACAGCTAAACTTGAGAGAGAAATAGCAATCTGCTTGGTGCCAGCTCTCAGAAGCAAATTCCTCGTGCAGTGGGTTTCTCTAACCTACCACGTACTCATAAATCTTTCATTGGCATGGACATGTGCACGGAGCAACTCTCATGCTGGCTTGAAAGTCGGGAACCACAGAACCTGCTAGCCCTGCAAGCACTCATCATGGAGGGCACCAGAGATTTTTTTAGGAGTCTTTACATTCAGGTCACCTGAGTATATGCACAGGATTGACAGTGTTAGAGAAGTCTTCTGAGACGTATCAAACTGGCAGCAAATTTTACAAACACGGCACTGTGTGGATTTCTCTGTGTCATAGACCACGTTATGAAGCATGAGAAGTAGCCTGTATTGTAAGAATATCTGTGCATTTCCAAGGAAAAACAAATTTTGTTATGGAGTTCAGAATGTTCCTTTTTGTTTCCTCTGACAGTTTAAGCAGTAGGTATTTTGTGCAACAAGGAATAAGGGGTTTTGACACTGTTTGTAGCCTTCATCTCATGACTGAAATGGTGGTTGAAGGTGGCATCAGGAAGAGAAACAGTAGTTGAGAGACTCGTTGCTAAACACAGGTCCTCCATGGAAGAGGCCCAGTGATTCCCAAGACTTCCCAGCACATACAGTGCAGCATATTTGATAATCTGTAATGATACTGTAAAATTCCACAAAACCATTTCCATTCTTGTATACAGTGCTTAGGAAAGTGGGGGGCAAGAATGGCTCTGAGCAGCTAAACTGCAAGCTACCACTTGACTTCCTTGCCCCCAGCTCTGGGATTGCAGCAAACCCGAGTGGCCCAGCAGGAGACACTGAGGTCTGCTTTTAGCCAGGGGCCCTCAGAAGGATGCTAGCCGCAGCTGGGACTAATTCTGGAGTCTTTTCACAGAATCATCATAGGAGGGTTTGGGTTAGAAGGGACCTTAAAGATCATCTAGTTCCAACCCTCTGCATGGACAGGGACACTTCCCACTAGGCCAGGTTGCTTAGGGCCTCATCCAGCCTGGCCTTTGAAAACTTCCAGGGATTAGGGTATCTTTAACTTCCCTGGGCAACCTGTGACAGTGTCTCACCACCCTCAAAGGAAAGAATTTCTTCCTAATACCTAAATCTACTCTTTTCCAGTTTATAACCATTACCCATGTCCTATCCTTACATGCCCTTGTAAAAAGTCCCGTCTCAGCTGTGCTGGAAGGCCACTCTGAGGTCTCCCCAGAGCCTTCTCCAGGCTGAACAACCCCAACACCCTCAGCCTGTCTTCACAGGAGGGATGCTTCAGCCCTCTGATCACCTTCATGGCCCTCCTCTGGACTCAACTCCAAGAGCTCGAAGTCCTTCCTGTGTTGAGGGCTCCAGAGCTGGACACAGTATGCAAGACTGAAATAACGCAGTAGCTTTCATTCCACTTGTGGCACAACCCACATTTGAACTGGTCTCCTGAGGAGAAAGATTTGTGCAGTTACCATGGATGACTTGTCTGATGCCACACTGGTTTTGTTGTGCTGCTCTTTTCAGTCACCGCTTATTTCTGGGTAGCAAACAAGTCATGAGAGGAAGGCACGAGAGTGCAGCCCAGGCCTGCAACCTCACTAAACTGACTGACCTGAAGATCTGCAAACAGGATTGAGTGGGCGGGTGTCACTGTCCAGCAGAGCTGCTGATGTCTACGGGCAGATTTCCATGAAGTGGTGTCAGGGCTGGTTCCCTGCAAACCTCGCGTCTTCTAGGGAGGACCCTGCACTACCCGCTTCCAGCCGCTTTGGGTTTGGGTTGTGGGGGTTTTTCTCCATTTTAACACTCAAATCTGCACGTTGATCTCACCTGCATTGATGGAAATTACTATTTGCCTACATTTATGGGAGAGAAAAATTTGTAATTTGTTATGATTTTTTAAACTTGTTTGAAAAAGGATCTTTTGGGTTCCTTGCATTTCAGTCAACATGGTTGGTCTGTAATGAGGTTGATACACGCATGGTATTTTTGTCTGATTTCATCTGGCCCCTGCCTTTCAAGAGACAAAACTTGTGTCTTTCCAATAGAGTAAGATGTCAAAGCAGGTAGAATAGATCAACTGAGCTTTTTCTTTGCCTTGTTTCAGAAGAACCAAGGGTAGTGCTGCAAATGCATGATGGTCTAGAGTTAGGGAGCAAGAGGGATTTTCTCTTTGGGTCAAAATGAAGGCAGTCTCAGGCAGCCTAAACTGAAAGTGGCTTGTCAGTCCCTGAGCAGCAGGCAATTGCACAATACTTGGGAAGATACTGTAAAACAGCAAGAGCTTTCAACAATGAGGTATCCCTAGTAAGCTCTTTTAAAGATATATTTAGTTTATTTGACAGGAGTAGTTTTTTATGGCATAAACAATAGCTTTCCTGCTCCTGAAGTCCTTTCTCAGGCAAAGCTTCTGCTGACCCAGCAGAATGAAGACTGAGTTTAAACTGTGACAACGGCTATGACTCATAGCACATAATATCTAAGCATATGTTACTTGATTTAAAATGAACAAACCGGCACAGGTACTGTGAGACAAAACACCCTTGACAAGAGGAGTACAGCCTTACTTTGGTGTGAGCGGTGACCTGGGAGAAAACATGCTCAAGTGCTCTTAGATTGGTGCTCAAGTGTCACTGAAGGCCAGCACGACTTGGGTGCCTGTGTAGCTTTGACACATTTAAAAGTGTGCCCTGGGTCTGAGGGCAGCTTTATGTCCCTTTGAAAAAGGTGGCCTGACCCTTTAGGGCAGTGGAATGGCTTGGCTAAGATGGGGTTAATGTGAATCTGAACTCTGGAGGCTTCATGCCAAAGCAGAGGTCCTGCTTGCTGTGCTGTGCTGCACTGGCAGCAGGGAGAAGGGTTCGTGTGCCAGGAGGAGGCAGCTCAGGAGGCAGCTGAGCAGCAGCAGGTATGGAGGAGGCCTGTGTTGGCTGGGTGGATGAATGCTGGGCACAGGATAATGGTCCGTTAGGACAGTCATCTGAGAACTCTCTCAGTTTCTTCACTTCTGACTGGTTACCTATTGCTGCTCTTTCCTGCAGTCTGCTTGTAGGGCTTCATAGCTTTTGAAGGTATAAGAACAGGGCTCTCTCTTTCTTTTTTTTTTTTTCCCCTATTACCTTGAAGTAATCATCTATATTTAGGTCAGTGACATGATGAAAGATGTTTATGTGTTTTTACCTAAAGCTGGAAATTGCCTTTCCGGATATCACTGAATGGAAAAAAGCTAATGGAGCCTTCTTGTGCTTTCATTGCTTTTGCAGTGGTGTTCTTGTTTTAGGACTATGGCACGCAAAGCATCCTTTCCCACCACATGGTTCTCAGCTTTCAGCTCCCTCTGCATCCTCTGCTGGCTTCCCTGCGTGGAGCAGACTTACAGAAGGGCGAGGGGAAGGTCACAGCAAGTTGTTTTATTCTCCAACTACCTGGAGTAGGCATTGTCAGCTCTGCCCTATCAAGTAGAAAATGTGGCACTGATAAATCCTGTCCACTAAGGAGCTGAGCCTTTTTAATATGCAAGTGCTCAGTCAAAGAAAGTAAACAGACATCTCCTTCTGCAGGGAATTACTAGACAAGCATCTCCCTCCCCTTACCCTCCTTCCTTCCTGCTCCCTTCCATTTAAGTGTAGGAAATTCTGCTTGCTTTTTTTGAAAAAGAGGAGGAGGGGAAAAGGTATGTACTGAATCATGGTTAAGCTGCTGTCTTCTACCCCAAGACCTTTCAGTCTAGCTGTGCTTCATTAGTTTGATAAGCAGACACCAAAAAGGGGGAGGGGTGTGGGGTTTGCATGAGGGGATCTGCCTAGGGGCTGCCCGGAGGTTTAAGAAGATGAACTGCTAATGATGTTGAAGCTGTACCTTTTTGGGACCTTGGCTCCTGGAGGAAAAATGGGCCTTTTTCGCTAATTGTGTCGTGCTCAGTAGTGTGATGGAAAGGGACTCACAGGGGAGTGAAACGGAATGAGTATCAGCTGGGCTCTTCCCCTGAGCAGCCCCCTCTCTGCTCCTCCCCCAACCCAACTCTCATCTCTTTAGCAGGGTATCTGGCACGAAGTCATCCTAAATATCAGGAGATAACATTAGGAAAAGAGATTAATTCGGTGGGTCATTTATTTGGACAGTCTGGAATGATCCTTGCAAACTAAACACAGATTTTAACAAATGTTGTCCAAATTGGCAATGCAAATGTTTTGATGAATAGCTAGCAGAAAGACTGTGAACCTTGGATGTGGCCCCATGCATGTGCAAACACAGGATCTAAGGACTTTTGAGCTTTACTTGCTCTAATCCTATGCCAGCCCCTTTCCTTTCTGGCAGGTTCAAGTCTCAGAAGGGGATAACCATATCCACACTGTGCAGCAGGGCATGCAGTTTTTCACTCGAGGTGCTATTGCGTGTTTCCAGGTGTACTAATTTTCCTTTCAGCAGCTCACTTTCACTCAGATGCTGGCCCAGTTGAGAAAGTAAAGTGCAATTCCCAGGTGCCCTTGTTGGCATTTCCTTTCCCCTGCACCAGCATCAAGCCCAGCTCAGCTAAGTGGTGCTAAACTGTCAGCATGTCAGCTCATAAAGCCTGGCATGCTCTTTGTGTGCTTTGGGGTAGGAGTGGTTGGTGGTGGACAGGCTGTGCCATCCTAGGAATTGGAGAACCTTTCCAGATTGCTGCCCAGTGCCACCCCAGTCAAGCCCACGTTTGCTGGGCACCTCCTCCCCTTGGAGAAGGAGAAAAAGGCAGCTGGAGGTGCTGCTTGGCAATTTGCTTTCTCAAACGCCAGTGGGCACACCAAAGTCTGAACCTTGCAAATTAATGGGCCTCCAATCTCAGAAAGGACCTTTTTAACCTAAGCATAGCATTGTCTTAAAATTGCATATCACTGCCACAATCGATGGCTAGCTAGTCAGCTACAGACAGGCAGGAATCACTGGAAAAGCCATTCATCAAAGGGAACACAGGTGAAACTTCAGGAGGCAGCTAGGTACCCAAGGAACTGTTCCAAACCTGAGATGTCCCTACTGTCAAGGAAAAAGAGCAGTAGATATGTAGTGTCTCTGGGGCACTGCAGCAGCACAGGAGCAGGCAGCAGGTTTAAAGCAAAAAAGATGCTTTGGTTTGGTTTGGTTTTCTTCACATCTACTCAAGCTGCAGAATTCCCTGCTGCACGCTGTTGCAAAAGCTGCATGTAAAAGGAATTAGATAAATGCATGAAGGAGAGGTATGCAGTTGAGAATGAGATTCTGCTAGTTCAACACAGGCTTTAGCACAGGATGCTCCTAATCCTCTGATTGCTGGAAGCTGGGAAGGATCCCAGGGGAAGGCTCGCTCTATATTCATCCTTGTTCCTTTTACACATTCCCTAAGCATTCATGGCTGGCTGCTCTCAAAGATGGGACACTGGCCTAAGGAAACCTTTACATGTAAGACCATAGTGTTACACTGACAGGACAAGAGTAGGGTGAACACCTGCACTGGGGTATGGTGGGATAACCTGGGCAGCCCAGGCTGTGGACCACAACTTTATGGAACTGCTGCTGGTTGTAAGCAGTTCCATACGTGACTTCCTCAGCATCCCTTTGATGGGGATGGTCAAAGGGGAAGCACTGCCAGACAGTGCAATAAATGCTGATGTTATATGTGTTGTAAACCACTTCACAGGGAGAGGTGAACATTTCCCAGGGCGTGGTGTGGCAAGGTGGAGAGGCAGACTGTTTGAAGTTGTGACCAACTGCTTCTCTTCTTTTCTTTTCAGAAACAACTTTAGGTAGTGGGTGACACAGACAACCACAACAGTAATTTCCTAGTCCAAAGGTCATTCAAGAGTTTTTGCCAACCTCTCCTCCCATATCACTGCTGGTTCACCCCCTTGCTCAGCACATGTTGCTTTTGCACCTCTGCCTTGACCAAAATGCCTTCTCTGTCAGCTCCCAGCAGCATTGATGGTGTGGGGAGAGTGTAGGATCTCCCCCACTCACGGGGGGTGTGGGGCAGCCTATTCCTGTAGAGAAAATGTGCATTGCATGGTGTGGTGGAGAGGGGACTCTGCCTTGGTACCTGTAATTATACCCATCTGTTACTTCCCTGTCTCTGCTGCTGCTGCTGAAGTAGACAAAGCATCACAAGTGTGATTTAAGCCCCTGGAGAATACAATGGCTTCATCTGAACAAGCCGAGCTGGCCTCTAATGCCCCCCTTTTACTGCCCCACTGCTGCATCACTGCTCGGTCATTATTAACTCTTTGCCTTTTTGTTGTTTCTGCTGCTGTTGTCAGACTTGTACGGAGGGGACAACATCAGAGCTGTTCCTCCTTTCCCTATCAAAGTGGCTGGTTTGGGAGTTTAGTGCCTTCCACATTAATGGGACTGGTAAACTGGTTTTGCGTTGCAGTCGCTCTTGTGTTTTGTGCCCTCTTGTCATTGCTGTTGACTCATCAGGCTGAAGTGTCTGAGCCTAATTGAAGCAGTAACAATGCAATCAACATTTCTCTCTATTTTTGTCTGCATCTCCCCCACCCCTCTGTTTTTTATGCTGCCTGACATGCTATTTCTGGGGATGAGAACTTGGCAGCCTTGCAAAGGGTTGCACTGGGAGGGGACTGAGCCAGAAATGGAGCAAAGCCCACCAAAGGTAACAGGGCTTTGTGTTCTCTCTTGGTAATGCTGGACTCCCAGCATTATACTCGTCATCCTTGGTGTGCTCCCCTTCTCACCTCTCCCTGTCATCCTTCCTGCTGTGTGGAAAATGCTTGGGCAGAGGGAAGTAATTCTACAGCAGGACCGTATGGATGCACCTAATTACCATAAAATTATCATAACTCTCTTTGTTTAGGAGTATGCAGCTCTCCTCCTTTACCCAAGCAATGGGTCCAGGGGCAGGGAGAAGTGACTGTTCTTGGTGAGATCTTGAAGACATCAGTGACGAAGATGCTAGCTTGATCTTTGAATGCCAAAGCATTCATCCCTGACTTCAAGAGGAGAACTGAGTGCCCCTGCCAACTGCATGCTTAGGTGGCAACTATTCTGCAGCAGGTGAATGACACATTTTCAAACACAGGTCCCCAACATGAGATAGCTGTCTATATATAAGTAGCCTGATTTCTCAAGGATGCAAGTCCTGGAAGTAGCAACATCTTTATCAGTCAGAAATCCTAAAACTTCAGAAAAGTCCACCACTTTTCCTCAGGTACTTAATTGGAGGCTTCGAGATGTGACTGCTCTTGTGTTAGTTTTGAGAGCAGGGCCAGGATTCAGGCAGCACTTCTGAATGTGCTGATTTGACCAGGATAAATGTACTCCAACATCTCACACAGCCAACCAAAGGGCTTGGTGCGGCAAATGTATTAACTGAGAGTGCAATAAGGGACAGATCTACAGCAGTCCAATTCCAATGGCTTCCTATGCTGATTTTATGTTCCTCTTTGCTCTACAAGTGCAAAGAATGTCCTGCATGTGTCAGCCTTTATTTGCCCCGAGCAACAGCTGAAGAAGATGCATCTGCACATCATCCAGTGTACCGTAGAGCTGTAGCTGCATCGTTCCCTACCATTCCATTGGGAAGCTAGAGCCAGTGCAGCTGAGTCAGGGACTTGAGAAAGGCACATTCCCACTTTGCTGTATTCTCTTCTGCTTTCTTGGTTCTTTTTCATATCACTTCTCCAGCACCAAATTTGCCTGGGGACAGGCAGAATGCCTGTAGCTGGGACAGTGATGCCAGGGCATGCAGATTGGAAGCTCTTAAGCTTCTGTAAACATGCCCACCTAGGGAAAAAGTAGTGTGGAAAGCACAAAGGAGTAAGAAAGAACATGTGGCCATTTTGTGGATAATTTCTTATCCAGGGCCACTTTCACTGCACATAAGGGCATTCACAGGGGCTTTAATGTGCTTTGCTGCTATATGTGCATTGAAATACAAAATTAGTTTTGTCCAGGTGTGCCTGAGTGTCCCTAAATAGGCAGGTGCCTGGCCAAGTAGACCCAGCAAGACAGTTTGCATTGCAGTGTGTGGCAATAGCAGTCTGGTGATCTCTACTAGAAGCTGAAGAGCTAAAAAGGTCTCTGAGTGGAGGGACAGTCTTGGATCACTCTGACCCTGTCTAGCTGGGCCACGCTTCTGATGCCTGTGCCTGGAGGGTGCACAGCAGCTTGTGTGGGCAGAGTAGTAAGAAACAAATGGATCTTAAAGGTTTTGTATCTCAAAGGGATGCCAACTGGCTTTAATATGTCTTTTCTTCTGAAATAGATTAGGGTTGCTATTGTCGATGGCAAAACCTAAGGTGTCAAGAGGAGAAAGAATGAGGGAAAACAGTGTGTTTCCTTTTTCTCCAGTCTAAGGTCTTGGTGCATTTAGCAGTACACATGTGTAGGTGGTGTCCGTGTTTTTTCTATGTGGTTGGTTCCTTCCCCCAAATGCATGTTTAACTCTTCCTTGAAGTGATGGCAGGCAGAGGATCATCTGAAAGTATGGACATGTCAACAGAAAAAAACAGAAACTACTGCAGGCACCTGGGTAGGTGAATTTATTGAAAATACTTTAAACCTGTGTCTGGCAAATGCCTGGATTTTAGATTGACAGGGTCCTTTGCAGGGAGACACGCCTCTCCTTTGTGTGAACTATACCGCCCTGCATCATCCTTCTGTCACCTTTTTAGTGTTGTTATTGGACTGCTCATCTCTATTTTGTAATCTGTTTAACTTTTTTTTTATACAAAATTAACATACTCTTCTCCTCCTCCCTCCCCCCTCTGCAGTACAGAGAAAGACTGCTGCTTTGTATCAAAACCAGAACTGGTTTTAAGGCAATACACACAGATCTAGACCTCTAAGCACTGATGTTGTAATCTCTGCTGGCATCTTCAATAATTTTATGTCCTCGTGGTAGACTTTGCCTCACAAATATACATACAAAGCTCAAATTGTGTTATTGAGAGAACAAATGCTTTGAAATATGTTCAAAGGGTGTTTGAGAACCAGCCACTAAGCGAAGGAAGGCGAGAAGCAGCTGACTTTGCTAAATACTCGTTAATACCTCTTGCTGTTGGCACAGCCTGAAGTTTTAATCAGCTCTGTCTGTGTGTCTGTCTCTGCCTTCCACATTTGCATTTGTTGGCGTGTTTTTGTGCCGTGCAATTTTGTCTGTAGCTGCGTGCCTGTTGGCGTGTCTCGCGTGTGCCCCTCGCTTGGGCTGGTGCGTGCCTGTGGGCTCTGCTCCAGTGTGTTCCAGCATGTCTGCCTGTGCCTCCCTCCCAGCCCACCGACGTGCCAGCATCTGCCTCCCTGCACAGCCCTGCCTTCCAACATGTGCAGCTCCAGCGCGCCTGCTCGCGTCTCTCCCCGCGCATCCGTGTCCCTCCCTGTGTTTGCCTGCCTGGTGGCAGGACGGGACGTGGGAGGCTTTGAGTGCAGTGGGGGTGGCAGCGTTTTACACTGAATTGGGTGACTGTGCTTTTGTTGAGATGGAGACTCCATCGTTTCCCTCTGTCAACCTAATAGACACTTGTACCAGGGAGGAAAAGCTGTTGCCTTGGTGGCTTCAGTGAAGTGAAATAAAATGCTGTTTCAAACCGCTGGGAGTGGGGATCATTCTCAGATGTCAGCTCCTTAAAAATGGCCTCACTTAAAATTTATATGGAGGGAGGAAAATGGATTTTTTTCTCTTACAGAAGGAGCTTGTACCCTTTGCATGGTGTTGGATTTCTCCTCCCCCACCCCCCAAGATCCAGGCAGAATGCTGCGCTCCAAGGGGAAGGTCTTTAAAAACAAAACAAAAGGCAGCTGTCAATTTAATCCAAGCTCACTGATAAAATTCCAGCAGAGTTCCTTTTTTTCAGAGATGAAATAAGAACCCTGGCAGGCCCTCTTGACTGGCCACATAAATCATTCGTGGTAATTGCTCTGAGAAAGACGAGTGCCTCTTATGCACAGGGAGGGGGGGAGGCGCCCACCGCAACTGCGCGTCCCCACCCCGGGTACCCCAGCTGGTGGGGACCACCAGGCCTGAGGGGCAGCTACCTGCAGCAGGGGTGGGTGCTGCAACCTCAAGGGGAGAATGTGCTGCAGAGGATAAGTAATAGGGTATCTTGTCGCCTGCTCTTTGTTGGTCCTGCTTTAATCGCCCTGGAGGGATTAGGAGTCAGACAGGGGATTTGGGAAAAGAGGGAGGGGGTGGGCTGAGATGGAGGAGAGGGGGAGGGAAGGATGGAGGTGCAGGGAAGGTGGAGAGAATGAGATGGAGGTGAGAGGAAGAAGTAAGAGATTGATTTAAGTGACTAGCATTTAGTGCACCGGCGGCACAATTTCAATTAGCTAATACCTCCTCCGGTTGGTGCGTGACTCTGCATGCTCCTTGTCACTCCGATTAGAAGTGGAATGGCCATAAAAGCATCGTGCTGGGGTCTGGTGTCAGCTTGCTGGCTGCAGCAGTGCAGGAGGACAGCTGCTCTGGGAAGCCGCAACGCTGCCATTGCGCTTTCCCTGGACAGTCATAAAGGCACTGATACTAAAATAACAGGGCTCCAGAGCAGCCACCAGCCACAAGCCAAATGAACAGGGCCCTTCGTAATTCACCCCTTCGTTTTCACTGTAGAAACAGTGGGGTGGAGTTGTTATTTTATAGGATATATATCTGTGACTGCTGCTATCAAAATGATCTTAATGGTTCGTTGAACCCCAGTGGTCCGAGTAGTTTTGGGGACATAGCTGCAACTAAGAATAAATATGTAAATTACATATAAAGTAGAACCAGTACCAATGAGCAAGGGGTCTAAAGGCAAGGGGCATGGGGGACCAGAGTAGGAGCCTGGAGGTCCAGCTTGTGTTCCAGCTCTGCCACTGGACCACGGTGGGCCAGGCTCCTCTCTCCTGAGCCCACCATTCCTTGGAGCCTGGCCAGAGCAGACTCTGCGACCTGGGTTATGTGTGGGGGGACATGAGAGCTGGGCGGCTGAGCTGCATGGCGGTATGAGAGCTGCTGCTGAGGGACCCAATGACATGCTGGCTGTCAGCATCTCACAGGGGTGTTGCTGGCTCCCCTATAACCCTGTGCCTGCTGTCTTGCTGCCAAGTCATGTGTTGCTGTTAAGAGCTGTTCAGTAGTGATACCTGTTAGTTTTGAAATACAGCCTGCACCTTTTGATTCTGTGGCACCCGTTTATTTCACTGGTTTCCACAGGTGAAGCCACTTTTATTGCCAGTGCAGTGCCAGAGCTGACATTGCCTCTTTTCCTTGCTGCAAGAAAGCTGCCCTGCCAGTATTTCAGACATCTCCTTCCCTTCTTTGTGGGCATGGAGCCCAGCTGCTGAGCACACGCCTCAGTCTCCCTATGTGCAGGGCCTTGAGAGAAAGACTGAGTAACAAAGGAGTGCAGCCAGCATGGCTAACTGGCAGCTGGAGTCTCCCAGACAAGTTGCTTGCACCATTTCCAGCAGAGTCTCTGGGCTGAGAAAAAGGGGATAAATGAAATGTCTGCCCACCGTGCACTCTTCTGCTCAAGGCTCCCAGGTGCCAAAGTGCCAGGCCTTGGGCATGGCACTCAGAGCCAGTACCTTTTCCATGCTCCCTCTCTCTAAAAAGTTGTGGTGAACACGCAGGCATTTGCAACTGGGAAAAAAATAGTTTATGGGCTGCAAGCCCTGTATGTGGGTGGGAACGGGGTACAGTGTACAGCAGCAAAACCTCAAATAGATGGCACATGTCCGTACACATCTATGTCCATACACACATGTGTACCTGGCGGGGTCTGTATTAAAACAGATTGTGAGCTGTGATGTCCCTTGGTCACTCTCCTTCCTTCTCAGGGTCTTGGCCCACTGATGTTTGTGAGTTACCATGCAGCAAAGGAGGAGGTTGCTGCGCCCAGCTGTCATCTGCCCGTGGCCCTGAAGTAGCTCCCCTTGCAACCAGAGCAGCTTAATCATTTTTGAATCAGCTCCTGCACTGCCATAGCTCACAGCTCAGCACATTAAGGTGAGCTGGCACAGACTGCAGTTTGCCTTAATGGACTGCAGCCATGCAAGAGAGGCTCTTCCAGCAGCTAAGCTCTCCCTGCCACACAGGTAGCCTGCTGTGGAAGTGCAGTGGGATGGACACAGCCCCAGCTTCATCTGTCAGTGCCTGAAAGCTGGCTGTCAAACTGAGGTCAGTGAGTTGGCGTGCTGCAGGGAAGCACAAGGATTTCAGCGTGCTTCCTGCAGAGCAGGGCCAAGCTTGAGGAGCCTCCTCGCCCAGATCCCCCACCATGGTCAGCACAGGGTATGTTGACAGCACCAGTCAGCGACAAGGGCTGTCCTCCCACTTGTTAGGAAGGAAGCAGTTGTGATTTCCTTTTTGGGAAAACTGGGACATAA
Organism: Apus apus; assembly: GCF_020740795.1. NCBI lineage: Eukaryota > Metazoa > Chordata > Aves > Apodiformes > Apodidae > Apus > Apus apus. Next base: position 54,372,871 of record NC_067285.1, on the reverse strand, counting down.
AAAGGTAAAGGGCTACAGGTCAGGAAGAAGGGACTTGAAGTGCTAGGAATAAAGACCTTTGTGTCATCAATGGCATCCTGCTCCCTCTCTCTGGGACCATGCTTCTTGTTTTCTTAAACCCTTTGGTTCATGCTTATCAGCTCTGCATGAAAAGTACATACCTTTTTGCAGATAGAGCATTCAGTTTCCTCTTCCATTTATTCTCCCAATTGCCTATATTTTTCCCTTTCTGTTCTTAGCACTTTTGAAAAACACAATAAACTACATTTCCTGCTGTTTAAAAATGAGCTGGAGTTAAAAAGTACCTTGCCTTTGAGGTGAAGATGTTAAGAATAATAAAATGGAATTAGAATATCTACATCTGCACCCTATTTCACAGCGGGTCTTAGTTCTAAGGAAGCTGCTGACTTGGTGAAAAAAAGACAGTTCCTGTGTGGAGTGATAGGGGAGGGACGATTTCCTGCACTGAAGCACTTGCCAGAGGAGGTGATGAAGCCCTTGTGTCATTCAGCAAGGACTGTCATCTCGAGAGCTGCACTCCCACACTGCAAAGTGGTTCATTGATCTTGTGGGCTGGCACAGGCAAGCAGCCCCTGTGAAGGAAGGGAAGGTGAGCTGTCCCCACTCCCTGACACAGCCCCTCAAATGGCTTCCCTGAGTGCCAAATTGTGCCTTGTAGTCACTGGCATCCCACACTGGCTCTGACTGATGGTGTGGGAGTGCTTCGGATTTCACTGGAGGGAAAGCCAGAGGGTGAAGGACCAAGGGAGTCCCCAGTCAGAGAGGAAAGGAGGATGGCCTGGAGCAAGGGTCCAGCACTTCCTCCTGACAGTTCCAAACAGTAACCCCAGGGCCAGCTGCAGGTGTTTCTGTTTTTAATTTGTTACATCTGCTGAATACAGGGATACTGCTTCTTAGGATGGCTGTCCAGAAAATTGAACCAGATTCCCCCATGAGACCCTGGCTGCTCAGGTCAGGCTTCCCAGTACCTCCCAGAGAGTGAAACAAATAGTCCTTTGTGAATGCAACTCTGGGAAACCTTTACTGAAAGTATAGAAGAATCTGTTTCTTTTTTTGCAGTCAAATGTGTGGTTATCTTCCTGTTAACTTTCTAGCCTCTTGAAGTGCTTCCAAACCATGATAAAGTTGTTTCATTAATTGCTTGACTTTAAATTAATCTTCTTTGTATCTTCCTGTAGAATTTACTAGGGGTCTAGTTTGCTAATCAACTCTTCTGTGAGGGATGCACTAGGAAATGTACGGGTAGAGAGATTTCAGTGCAATATTAATAGGTAACAGCAGTGTTGTAGATGTGATGGCTGGCACTGAATGGGTTAATGTAATGTTGTACACATGTCACTTATGATGGATAGTCCTGTGTGAGCAGTGCTATTTCTGAGGTATCAGAAATAATTCCCTTTCTGCTTTTGTTTCTTTTGGGGAAGAGAAGCAGGGATTGATCATTGCCTTGTGTGTTTTCCAATGCTGTTCTCGCCCGAGAAATAACTCAGAAGAGGTGGTGGTGGTTTCTCTTCTCTGTCAAAGATGCTCCAGACTATTAGAAATAGGCAAAATGTTCTCATTTCCACTCCTCTTATTCTACATAAGATCTAAAATTAAGCTAAGCTCTCTTTCTTATGTATTGTAACTAGACATCAAGGTTCAGATGGTTCAGTCTAGCTGAATGCTGCTGCTTTGGGGATGGGTGCAGGTCAGGCTGCCAGTGACTATGCTGTGGTTACTGGGAGAGTTCATTGCTCCTTTCTCCTTAAGTGTGCCAGCATTGCTGCTCTTGTGAATGTTCCCTGACCTGCTTCAGTTAAAAGGAGCAGGTTAGGGAAAATCTGCTGTTTGTACTATTTAACCCTTTTGATTTGGACTAGAGTGGAGCAGAAAGCACTTACACAAGTTTCTGCACTGGATTATTTTACTGAGCTGTCACTTCTTGTTAGAAGGCAATAGAAAACAGCATAGGGACCATGTGGGGGAGAGGGAGCTTTTCACTCAGAGCAGCTGGATTTGCATGAAGGTGGTGCTTGCCAGCAGAGAGGGCAGGATGTGTGTCCCAAGCTCAGAAGGAAGCAAAATCTGCACCAGTGCTAGCTGCATTTCAGTAGCTCCTTGCCTGTTTCTAGAGCCAGGTCAGAAACTGGCACATCCCTCTAAGTCACCTGGGAAGCTGAGTCTTCAGTACTTTGAGAATAGCCTTTCTTATCCGTTACCCAGATGTTGCAGGCCTTTTGGGATGGCCCAGCTGGGGCATGTTTGAGAAACACATTTGTTTCTACACAGCTGGAATGTCTACTGCCATCTTTTCAGGTGAAATGTGCAGAGATGATTTCTGTTCCTGAGCCCTAGAGGTAAAGATTTGCAGGGGTTGGTAGGATCCCATAGGATGCTTAGCTACCTGTGTAGACATTAATAGCAGTTGTCAACATGCAAGCTAATGTAATATAAAGGTGAGCAAGCGTGTGCTCTCAGGCAGAAGCTGGAAGCTGCCCACAGAGAATAGGATAGGATTTTTCATAGTAAAAGCTGACTCCATTGGAGCTACAAGCTGTGCAGGTGAGTCCCAGTTGTAGTGGGGGCCCTCCCTTATTTTTCCTGCACAGTATAGAAGGTGGAACTGAGAGGAGAGATTACTAAAGGCAACGTTTTATGTGCTTGGGGTCAGACAGAAACATTGTACTGGCATTAACCCAAGCCCCCAGTCTCATTTTTAACCTCTGCTGTGTGAAATGCATAATCCAGGGTTATCTTTTACTTAAATGTTAGCAATTGCTAAGCTAAGTTTCCAGCTGTGAATACAGCTTACCCTGTGACTGCAGCACTTGGATGCTGACAGATATGTGTGTTACCAGCTGACACTTGGAGAGCTGGATTGATTGGCTCAAATAGAAATTCAGAGATTTATTTGAAGGGTTGTGTAGGTTCTTCAGAGCATCTCCTCTGTTCAGGCTGTCAGTTCTGCCTTATGAGCACATCTGAGAGGTGGCTGTACAGGTACTGTTTAGGTGCAACATGGCAGAATACAGTTTGTCTCTAATTTTTTTTTTAAAGATATATTAAAATAAAGTTTAAGATTTGATTCGGTTTATTATATTAGGTCATCTGGAAGCTGAGATCTGAGAACAGCTTGGTTAGTTCAGGGTGATAAACTGGCACTTCTAGCCCCTCCTCTGAGGCTGTGCAAGGTATTAAAGCAGAAAGCCTCAGAATCTAAATGGTATTTTAGTGCAATATATTTCATTCTGTTTTCACTGGAATGTCTTTTTAATGACAGTACAGAAATCTCTGTAAGGTATACTTCTACCCATATCTCCATACTCAGGTCTCATACATTTGTACTCATGAGGTACATCTCACTTTGTTCTTCCTAGCTTAGATCAAGCAGATTTTATTTGAGCACTTCTCTGGCTGTGTTATGCCTTATACCTGAATAATCATGAACTGAATTCCCAATTAGCTTGCCTTTTGCAACTAAAATCCTGTTGATTTCAACAGTATAGTCTGGTTTAAAGCACACAGAGAAACTGCTCTCCCAGTACCTCCCAGGGGGACCTTGTAATCTTATTAGATGCACCTGCTGCCATTTTATTTTAACCTCTCAGTTTTTCCCTGCAGTATAATGAATTCAATATTCCTCTGCCACAGAAAGCTTTCCTGAATGTGCTTTACTGTCTGTCACTGTTAGGAGAAATGGCCCTGCCTCCAAGGAGCCGCCGGTAGCACCTCCATCCTCTGCTGCCCAGCGCAGGGCAGCCAGGAATCACCTCCACCTTCTGCAGCTCCCAGCAGACCCTGGCCAGGCCCTGCACATGCCAGAGCTCACAGGAGCATCCCTGGTGTCTGCCCCAGCCTGGGACACCAGTGATAAAGCTCCCCTTGGCTGGGGCCAGCAGCTGGCACTGCAGGTGGTTCTGCGGCCCTCACAGGCTGCAGAAACTTGGCTCTAAATCTTTTCCTGTGGCTGTTAAATCAGTAATGAAGCAGGATATAAAGTGCTTTTGCAGCTTCTGGGATATCAGGCCTCTTCACTGCTGGCTTCACAGCTGTTACTTCTAATCAGCTGGGCAGGCACCATAGAAATGTCAATTTTAATAAACAGTCCTTCATTTCAAATTCAGTTTAGATTTTACCAATGAAGAGAGGGGCTGCTGACCTCGTGATCTCTCGTGTCAGAGCTGCTCACTGAACACATGTAACTTCCTCCCTCACCACCCTCCTGTATGCACTGCTAGAAATGGAGGGGGAAGGAGGGGTGGGCATGATGACATTAAGGACCTGATGGTGACCAACTTGAGTCCATGGACCTGGTATCCCATCCTGGACAGTGGGTGTGAGCCAATGGCTTAGGAGGAGTGTGAGAGTAGGAGAGGGTTGTGTATTTTCCCCCATGAGATTCTTCGAGTTTTCAGCAGCCTGTGGCTCAGGGACTTCCAGAACCACTGGTCATGTCTCTGTGTTTAATTAGAGGTGTTTAATTAGCAGTGGCTCTGTTTGCATCACACTCTGCTCTGAGCCTGGACTGTGCCAAACTTGATAAGGCTCAGTGCTGTAGTGCAGCCACTCTAAAGTCTTTGAATAAATAAATAGTGGAATTGGCATCTTGGCTTGAATCCCCACTAGGAGCCTGACATGGTGGGACTGAGGTGGGCTGAGACCTGGGGTCTTGCCTTCGGGGCTTTAGGTACCTCTCCTGCAGTTCCAGGTCTGTGCTGGGTCATAAGCTCTGTACGCCCATGACTGCTGGGGCCTTGCTGCCCACCTCCCACCCTTCTCCCTGCCATCTCTGGCACCCATGTTCCCCACCCTTACCATCTCCAGGCAGGTCCCCCCATCCCTGCTCTGTTTGCAAGAAAACCACAGGTCTCCCCATAACAATGTATTGCTCTTTGTTGCTCTCGCTAGGTCCAGGAAAAGTATTTTTTATTGTTCTTTGTTAGTCTTGCTAGGTGCAGGAAAAGTGTTAGGTGTTGTCTTGGGGGAGAGTAGCTTCTTGCAGGTGCTGTTTTTTGTCAAAGCTATGTGGGTTAAGGGAAGAAAAAGAAGAGGAAGAATACTGATTTTTATATTCCTCAGTCACTGCTGTGGACTTACAGGCATGGGCGTGAATCTGTTCCCAGGAAGCCACCAGCAGAATTTGTTAAAGGGCACAAGATGAAGTATTTGCAGCAAGTGGAAGTAAATCACACTGGGAAGGAGACAGGGAGAGAGGGAAGGCCCCCCTGAGCTTCATTGCAGACGCTGCTGGCTCAGCCCAGGAGCAGTCAGCAGCATCCCAGGGTGGACACTGATGTGGTTCGGCTCTGCTGGGGCAGCTCACAAGGCTGCAGGGGATCCAGGCACCATGCTTCCTGACACTGTCTCAGACCCAGGAAAAATGTGCCCCTCTCCATGTGCTGTCAGACCACCCATGTCTGTGTGCATGTTCGTGCGCGGACACCTCTGCATGGAGGGAGAGCGGGAAGCATTTCAAGCTGATCCCAGGGAATTTGGTTTCCTTTTAACTGAGGATCTCTGCTTGAATGCATTTTTTCTCCTAGCAATCCCTCATTGTCAGGACTTCAATATTTTCTGGAAACATGTAATATGTCTGGGCATTTCTGTCTGTTGAGGAGAATTGACATGTGGGTTGTAATATATATAAATTCCCTGGAGGGACATTGAACTGTTTCCTCTGCCCAGGTGGAAGGGGATAAACACAGCCACTGACATGCTGTTTAGTCTGAAAATAGCCCACAGAATGCATAATGAAGAGCCTCCTGAGGAGTTACTCTGCATGTTAAAATGGTGTTCAGCAGCCTGTGCTGTCACACAACATAATTTGAAGATGAATGTGCATCCAATCAGCCTACCAATAGCTGACTGTCACCGTCTGGCCATTAGTATTACCTGTCTGTTCAACGGCAGCCGCGTCTCCAGGAACCAAGAAGTTCTTCGGTCCCAAAATATGTCTTATGTGTGAATGAGACAAATGAGAAACTCTGTCTTGGCTTTGTGTTCAGTGCCCGTTTCACACTGAACAGCCACTTGGCTTTAGCTGGCGAGGACAAAGGAAAATGAACATTTTTCTTCAGTGGGAGGATTTTTGAATGATCAGGGGAAAGAGCACACTGCATCCTTTGTAAGCCTAATGGAGGCAGAGCGGCTGAGGGTCCTTCAGTGAAAGATGCTGTGTCTTGTGCTGCACACAGTCCCTGCCTACACTGAAATAAAAATTGACAACCTTGATCCTTTAAAATGCGACCCAGCGTTTGAGCAAAAAGGCTCACGTTGGAGTCAATTGACAAGTGGTTTCTGCTGTTTAATTCACACCCTGGTAACAACACTTGCATGAATGATATGTAGACTCCACTTTTGTCTCTGAACGTTTGACAGCAATTAGGGCTTCACTCCAGGGGGAGAACATGATACTAACACTGGAGTGCTGTAGGAGGAGGTTAGGGTAAAGAAATTAGCCATCTGTCTGGTGGAGACTGTATCCTCCAGGAGGCAGTTAGATGTCAACAACAGGCAAAATGTTTCCATTCTCATTGTCCTGCACTTCAGTTGTACACAATGGCGTGAAAGGCGCACAGAAGCCCCATTCACTTCCAGTAACATAGAGGTCTGCCATCAGCCACCCTGACAAACACTCCCTGGCTATTGTACCCAGTGGCAGCTGAGAGCTGCTCCCCTCTGCGCTGCTTGCAGAGATGCCTGTCAGTTTTGGAAGTCCCACCATGGAAAGCTGGGAGACAGGGACCTAGGTGTTTAGAAGTGGAAAGCAGAGCCTGACTGCAAATGAGGAGGCAAAGTGATTTTTACAGCCTTTTGCTTCAGGCAAGAGGAAACCAGTGCAGGTACAGGCTTAGGCTCTGCAGCATGTTCCTGGGCTGTGAACCTTGAATGCGACATGGTGTCCTGAGAGGGAAAGGAGGGGGGAGATCTAATCAGCTCCCCATGGCTGTTTATCAGCTCGCCCAGCGTGGCCGTGCTCTACACCGCTCAGAAGAGCGCATCCATCAAGTTACTGCTTGGAACTTTAGATTTAAGAAACTCCCTGTCACCAGGGACAGTTACTGCTAGATTACTCCAAGCAAGGGTTTAGGGAGTGTGTGTTGACATTTGGCTGTGTTAGTTGCACTGAGCTACACAGCCAGAAAGAACTGCCAGGTCTCCCACTGTCTGCTCTGACGGGGACTGTCTTTATAATTTCTACTGCAAAGGCATGGGTGTTGTTGTTGTTTTGTTGTTTGTTTTTTTAAAATAAAACCCAAAAAGCTACAGCATTTTCCTGTCAGAAATCTAGATCTGATACACAAAGTGCCCTATGACAAGTCTCCTAGCATGGTGCTTAAAATAATTCAAGCTTAAGAGCATATTTTTGCTTTAGTTTTACACGTGTCTATAGAGGAAAGTGCTTGTGGGAGAGTAATGGGTAGTGTAACATTTTCATTGTCTGCATTGGTTGGCTTCAAAAGGTATATTGTCAATTCCATAACTTGATTCCAGACTACTGTCACTGTAAAAAATGCAGTTCAGAAATAATACTGGTTTGGATCTAGAAAAGGAACCACCTTGATGAGCCTTTCTAGTGTGCAAAAAGTGCCACATTTGATGGCAAAGGTAGGACTCGGGTCCTCGATGTGCCCTAGAAGGTGGCTGATATCTCCCTTCCTCCAGGTCCTTCAGTCTAATCCTGTTCATTTATTAAGTGGAAGACTGTCATGAAATTCAACTCTTTGAAGCTTCCAAATCTGAAGTGAGACTTGGCACAGCAAGAGATCTAGTAGCTTCTCTGTTCCCTTCCTGGACTTTCCCAAGTCTGTCTTGCAAGGCTTGAGCATCAAGCTTTTCTCTTTCCAAAGACTCCTGCCTGAAACCCTTCCACCCTTATGCTGGGCTGGAGGCTATATGCTATCCTGTGGTCAACTGGGCTGAGTTTGGACAAAACTGGTTCTTCCTCATAGGAACACATGGCTAGTAGCAAGCAAAGTTTTCTTTATTTAACAGTAGGGAGACCCTATGGATAAAACATATTTTAAATCAGTGGTGTACGTGCACATGGACCTGCCCAGCAGATGATACCTTAAGTAGACTTTTTCAGTCATCCCAGCAGATGTCCTTCCCACTCTTCTTCCTCCAGCAAGTCCATTTCTCTTTCGTAGAGTCCCTTTCTGAACTTCCTTAGTTTCCGTTCTTCTTCTTACCTTATTTGTATGAAGTTGTTTCTAAACAATTTATTAGCTGACTTGAGGCAGGAGATAGGATCTTCAGCACTGATAGTGCAAGTTTTGTCTCTCAGCAGACCCATGATGACTAACAGATGGCTTGCCAGGTATACTTGTTTCCTTCCTGGTTGCTTTTTTTTTATAGCCTTTAATGAAATTAAGTGAGTACATTTCTATAGCAAGCATTGCAATAACCAGGTCAACTTCTAGCATTCATAAGTTGTTGCAGAACAGATACACTTCTGTTGCACAAAGAATCAACTTTTGCAAAGAAGCTGTACCTTCTAGAAGTGGTCAGCACGTGCTGTTCAGTTTGTGCGGGGGTATTTTGTTTGGTTGGTTTTGTATGCAGTGATCTATCAAGTTATATGCTGAGCCATCCACAAAAACATCCATCTGACCCTGGCTAGAAGTTTGCCGTCAAGGGAGTGTCTCTGGGCAAAAACTGGCATTGTGTACTGCTGGATTGAGTGTAGGTTTTTTCTTGTATAGAAACTAGTGACCCTTCTTGAAAAACGTGGAAGTATTTTGCTGGAAATCGGAAGATTTTTCTGAAGTGTTCTGTTTTCTAAGCACTTTTTTCCCCAGTGTTTGGCAAAACTTATTAATTTTTCCCCTGAAAACAGGAACCTGTTGTGATGAATGTTACGCAGTTGAAATGGTAATTTTCCAAGGAAAAGAAGTCTCAAAAGAAACTTTTTGCCAAGTCCCAGTATTTAAGTAAAACTCTGTGTTCGTGTTCTGCCCATCTGTGAAAGCACTTTGTGAGGCCACAGTTAGGAAATAATGTGTTTTCTCAGCCAACCAGATTGCACATTGCCTTCTTAGCACCACAAGCAGCGTCCATTTAGTGGCCAGAGGTGGTCAGAGTGAATCACCCATTTTCCTCCAAGGTGTCAGCTTTGCAGCACTCCTTACCATGGCTGTTGTAGGGAGAAAAGATCCCGTAATCAGCCAGGTGTACAGGTCGCACAGGACTGTTCCTGCATCTTGTATGAAAGTCACAGATTCAGGATTGCAGTCACTAAAAGCCCCTGCAGATAGATGGCTGTTTTTCAGGGCTGGAGCAGCCTCTGATGGCAGACAGATACATCTTTCTTACATTCTACTTTGCTCTTTCTCTGGTGTTTTCAGATCTATTAAGTATTTTGTCTTGCCTCCACAGGCTGTAATTGTCTCTTGAAGCTCTAACGTGCATGTACATGGGGGTTTTTATTAGCTTGGCAGGAGGCATTCAGTCCTATCATGGTGTGAGGGATAAGACAGCCAGAAGAGACCACAATGCAACCTTGGTGGTTTCCTGTGTGACTAGCCAAGGAAAAGAGACTTGTCAGCAGACCAGGCACTTTGGAGAACAGACCCAGGGCTCATGGGAGGAGGAATCTCATGGCATTGTGTGTGTTCATCCTTCAAGCACTGCTTTACTTGTCCTTTCCCTTCAGCAGTGTTTGAGGTGATAGAGGGAAGAATAATAAACTACGCTGGTGTCCAGTGGGGGTAGGTATGCTGACTAACATTTATCTGAGCAGACAGTTATCAACCCTGTCCTGGATGGGTCCAAAAGGCATAAGATCTATGGAAAAGTAAGCAAAGGTTGGTAGGGGCACTTTCTTCTTATCCAGGATTTAATTATGTATTTCAGTTACAGTCAGTACCCTAAAATAAACAGAGGGCTGATGTTGTGAAATCCTCCAGTCTCTTTGAGACCTCCACATTCCTTAGTGGAAATAAGCAGAGGAAGCAAAAGGCAATAATGGACAATAATGACAGCAGAATCCATGGTAATAAATGGAAAAATAAATGTAAAAAGAAGGAGAGAAGTAGATATGACGTATTACCTTTTCTAGTATGGATTAGGTTTGGATGTCTCACTGCTGCTGCTATTGCTGCTGCTGCCACTATTATTTATTATTCATTATTTTAGTAGAGTGAAGGAGCAGTAGTTGAAATAAACTCAAGAGCATGACATGCGGTAACAAATGATTTTGAAGACTGTCCCCCAAAATAAAGTTAGAGATTCGTATTTCAAAGGCTATATAGATGGAAGATCCCACTGTGGACAAAAATAAAATCCAACTGGTTGGTATGTGGACCTGTAAATAAATGCTGGTGCTTGTTTTTCATAACCACACTTGCTGCTGAACCTTCAGTAATCTTGGCCTGGCCACAGTGTTGCACAGGTCTGTCTTCTGACATATGTACCTATTTAAAGGCCTGAACACTATACCCAGTGATTAAGGATGTACACAAACATGAATGATGAGTTTATTTCAAAACTGGCAGGTCAGAGATGACCCCAGCACTGCAACAAGACTTTGAGCTGTCCTGTCCCTCTCAGCACCCCAAATTCTGAAATGGCCTTTTCTGGGAAACCACATTTTCTACAGTAAAATAAGTTAGTCATTGGTATAGAGGATTTAAAAATGCTGAGTATGAGAAACCTTCTAAAGTTATTTTCACAGAGTATCAAAATGACATGAGTAGAGATTTTATGAGAGGTCTTTTTAGTGAAAGTCAAGTCTTTTTGGTGACATCAATAGTTGTCATTTGCGATCTTCATTCTGGTTGAGATCTCTGGTGTCTAAAATTGTTTACTTTTGTCCAGACTGGTCTGTACAGGACAGATTGCATTTGGGTCAGTGAACAAGATGCCAGTTCAGAGCTGGTGTGAAGGAGAGGGCCACATGTGTGCCTGCATGTTAAGTCCCTGAAAACAGATATTTCTTTTGGAAAAAGGAATATGCTGAGGCTGAGAATCCTGAAGCACTTTATGCAGTAAGTAGGAGAGGGCAAGGATGGGCCATGCCTTAAAACAAGGAGCTGTTGAGAGGGGTGGAAAGTAGTCAGCATAAAGAAGCATCTTGTAGAAGATCTGAACAGAAGGTTACTGTGGCTTTGCTGCCCCAGAAGGTATAAATTTCTTCCTCCTCCTTCAGCCAGCGACCCCTTCCCTTTCTTTTCACTGGAAGCAGACATAGCAGTAAAATTCCTCACAAGAACCATTTCTTAGTGGAGGGTTACTGCTTGCTGCTGCATCCCAGACCAGCCCAAGAAGTCAGGAGGTTTGCTTTGTGAAATGAGACAGCCAAATGAACCTCACAAGCAGTGATACATGTGGACAGCAGTAGAAACTATGCTACATGTATCTAGAGGAGCGGCAGCTTGTTTAACAATGAGAAAGATGAGAAAAAGAAAGAAAACCTTCCTCCCAGAATTTGGTGCAGTCTCTCCTTGTTTTCCCAAATGCATCCTCTTAAGTTTGCACAGAGCGTGTGTGTGGTTGAGGGAAACACTCGTCATTTGTTGTTTTGCAGAAGGGTGGTTCCCTGTGCCCTTGGAAAGAGGCCTTTGCTGCAAACCAAACAAAAACAAAAACTTTCCCTTCGGGAAGTCAAAGCTTGTTTTTTAGAGTGTACATGCACATCCACTGCTTTTGGCATGGTCTTTCTGCAGGCATCCAGCAACAGATTTTGCACTGAAAGTGATGAAATGTATGTGGAAGAAGCAATAATACTTTGCACGTGTGTCTCAGCACACTGGAAATGCTATCCCCATTGTAGAGGTATGTTCAGATCCAATAGGGGATTCTGGGTAAGAAAAAGGGCTGCAGTCTTGGATTTCTTGACTTATAGTGCTCCAGATAACTATTTCAATATTGGAGCAAAATAGTAGTAAGAAATGCTATTAAAGAAACAGCAAAACCTATCTTCCCTTTCTGAACATAACTAAATGCCATCATAACATTTAGTTATACTGGAAACACTAGAAATAAATTGAATAGCTTTCTACATCATTTTGCTTTAAGTTTCTGCCTTCCCAAGCTTCTTTATGGAAAAGGATGTCTCTTCTGTTTATCCCTGAATCTGGCCATGTATATGCAGAGTGGTGATATTGTCACACCTTGGGATTTTATCTGTTGATTTTTGTCCCAAGACTTGGATTCCTAGAGTCGGGTGATTGAATGTCTCACCTTAGCTCTTGTATCTTTTAAGCAAGGTTAGGATGTAAAGTTTTAAGTTTGGAGCAGAACCAACTGCAGATGTACTGTTTTATCTCCTTAACTGTCTGATGGAAGGAAAGACCAGTTCCCCATTTTGAAGCACAAGAGAACTGCAGCACTGAGATTTGCAGCACTCCAGAAAACAAGAGCATCCTCTCCTTTCAAGAGGGCATTTTAATCCCAGTCTGCAGAAGCTTTCAGACCACTTTCTTAACTACCTTTCACCTTCCTGTTGAGAGGTGTTTGCAACAGCACAATAGAGCTGAATGAAACTCAGAGGCATCTTTTGCCTTCAGTTAAAGGTAAGCTCCCAGCTTCCCTCTCTTAGTGCCAAGTAGCAGCATCAGGGAGGATGGTAAAGCTGCACCTCACTGGACATGCAGGGATGTAATTTCAAGGGTGGCAACACTGCCAGTTTGGTCTGTACCCACTGGTGTGTGTTGTCCTTGGGCATGAAGCTGGCAGGCTTGTGGGTGGTGTGGTGATTGCTCTGCTGGAAACTCATTTGGGAAACATGATGGAGCTCACCAGGTGGAGGCTTGTGGGGAAAGCATCGTTCCCCTTTTGTCAAATGGCAAATCAGTCTTACCCCAGAGAGCCTCCAAGTAGGCTCTTCTGACAGCAGCCATGTGAATAAAAGACCACAGGTAAAGGCTACTGTGAAAAACACCCACCACATTTTTCCTTTGCGACTACTTTCACTTACTTCTTTCAGATGTGAAAGAAAGAGCTGACAGACAATGTCTTCCCTTCTCATAAATGAGATTTCAGTACCCAAAGAAGTCGACAGTGTCCCTCTCTGTCTTACATTCTGACATTGTGGAAGGCTTCAACTTAACCTTAGTAGTTAAGCTGTAATTGTCTGAACTGAGCCAGGGGGGAAGCTAGTGAAAAGTGACACACACTTTTTTTTTTTTTTTTTTTTTTTTTTTTAATTTCAATCATCCAGTTGGCTTTTAACAAGAGCACTCTCCAGGCCACCTCTAGAAGGACCTGTCTGCTAACGGGCATATATCACAAAGTTCTTGATCACCTCCTCTTCCCAGGCTTTTCATTGTTTGTTAAGGAGCATTGATGTGCTGTGAGATTCTCTCATTACAGTAATTCCTGTGTGTTGGACTAAAAAGTCCTCATGGGAGCAACCCTGTATAGGCTGAGAGACAGGCTAGGTGATCTTCTCCATCTCTGCCTTCTGTGATTCTGTCATTTCTACATGACACCTCTCTAAACACTGCCCTTAGAGAGCACTCCTGGCAGTAAAGCTCTAAAATGCTGGGATTATCCAAGGAAGAGCCTTTTTAGCTCAAAGTACATCATATAATAGAAAGTGTAGACAGCTTAACCAAAGCTGAGGTTTTGCAGTCTAAGCATCTGTTGCATACTCAGGGGACTATGGCTTGACTCCCGTCATCTGCCAATCAGGTCATGACTTGGCACAGCAAGTTTTTGGGGTGGAGGCTGTAACCATCCTGAAGAGCTGCCCCAGGAGAGCAGGCTGCAAGCAGCCTTTTACCCTGGCGTGTGCTCAGGAGGCTGGACCAGTGCCTCGCTGCAGAAGAGCTCTACACCTTCTCAATTCCTTCCACTCCTGGGAAATCTGCAGGGTTTCTCCCTGCTGAGGGGTCTCCTGTTTACTGCTGAACTTTGCTTCCTTTCATGGATTCAGCAATAAGCTGGTGCTGGTAGTGTAACACGTCGGCACAGTTTGAGAGGCATCGCACCTCCTCTGGGAGCGGCCGAAAGCAGCTGGTCACAACCAGTCAGCCCAAGCCCCCATCTCAGCATTGTCCCTTAAGTAGTGACCAAGCCTTGCTCTGGCATCACAAAGGCACCTGTAAGGAGGGGCCGAACGTGTTCCCAGTGGTGTGCAGTGCTCAAATGACACCTGACAAAGAGGAAGCTGCTTGCTGAAGGGGGAGCGCACAGCTGTCAGCTCCTGACAGCTGTGACAGATCCGTAGGGCTCTGCTGCTCCATCTTGCCCAGCTCTGGAACTAAGGAGAGGCTTGTCTCCAGATCCAGAAAAGGTGGCGCTGTCTGGGCCCCAGCAAATCCTTCATTTTCAGGCAAGAAGCCTGCTCTCTTCCTTCTGCCTGCTCCTTAAACTATGTTTTTAATAACATTTCTCAATGGAAGCAGGAGTCGAGTAGGATAGAGAAATTTTTCTTCCTTGTTCTTTTCTGAGTAAGACTTATGCCTGTTGGTTTGTTCAGGTGCATGCAGGAATACAATTCTGGATTTATTTGGAGAAAATGTGTTCTCTGAGGATGCAACTAGAGTGTGCTGCTAGCTCCCTAGATCCCAGCTGCCTTGCTGGGGGTCAGAGGAGTCTGGTGAAATCAGAGGAACTGTCGTCATTTGGCCATACGGGTGTGGATGCTGAGGCATGAGGCAAAGGAGTGATTTGTCCAAAATCTGGATTGTGAATGCATCAGGCTGCCCAACCCCAGCCTTACAACAAGCCTTCTTCCATGCAGGGTTAATAAAAACAAGTTCTGCACACTTCCTAAGACTACATCCACGTACCTCCCCCTTCTCCACCAGTTAATGACCTGTCTGGAGGTCATTACTCTGTTCTTGTGAGACCAGTCAGCTGTAGGCAGGGTGGCACCTGGGTGTTTTTGCTTGGAAGAAAATAAGTTCATCTTATTTAGATTAACAAAGATGGGGGCTTTTGTATAAACAGCATGCAAGACTCCAAGGCCGTGGTACCTCCTTACACAGCTATTGACAGAACACTTTGTATCCTGAGGAGCCCTTCAAAGAGGGAGGGCTTGTTTACATTTACTCCTTTTTTGATTTTGCTTTATAAACATACATAGCTGTCCTGCTGCTGAGCAGAGAGAGGTGTGCTCCACCTTACTTGGATTACATGGACTGTACAAAGTGTTCTCAAACCTAAGATGAAATGCAAACATTCAGCTAGCCACCACTTGAGAGAAAAAGTAAGATAAAGAAAGAAAGCACTTACTAACAGAAAACAGCAGCTGTTTTTATATCCTGCCTTTTCATTATCTCAGTAGAGAATGGTCCTGGGTCATGCCTTAACTGTGGTGAAGTAGAAGGGCCTGATCCTTCGGTGTACCATGGAGGTTTGCTGTGTTAACACAGTCCAGCACTTTGCAAAACACCACATGAAGCTGGTACAATCAGGCCATACAGATGAGATGCTGGAGAACAGGTCCCCATGACTCCCAATTTGCTCCAAACCCTTGTGTTCCGTGGCCTTCTGTGGTGGTGGTTGCTTTTTTTCCACCTGCTGGATGACTAAAGCAAGCAAGGCAGCATGACTTGTTCTGGCACAGAGCTGGAATCATCTCTCAGTACCACGGGCACCTTCAGGTGGCCCATCCACCCAGGTATCACCACTGACTTGATGAGAGAGACCTTAGAAGCGTGAGTTCCCATAGCCAGGTTAATTCTCAACCATTTCAACTTCTGGCACACAAGTCACCTCAGTAAATCCTTCCCCTGAGTAATGTTTTTCCCTGAGACAGGCATTAGGTGAGGCTGCAGCCGAGGTGCCCTGTGCTCACCCCACGTTGAAGAGGTGTGCTCAGGGGCCATGAGAGCACTAGGCAAAATGGCACTGAGAAACATTGAGGACAGGCACAGACCCAAAGAAAAGGGTTCTCTGTTCTCTAACCCTAATATTGGTGCCACAAACTGTGTCAAGATTTTTTTAATGGAAAACCTGTGTGGGATGTGTGTTCTCTTTTTAAGATTTCTCTCTTTTGAAATGGATCTGACAACTGTTAAAATTTCTGAAAGTTTCAGAGGAAGAGGAGATCTCTGTGCTCCTTCAGCAACCTTTTGCTTGCATGCAGTCCCCAGCCTTCTCTCCTCATTTTCTCCCCCTCGCACCTACTCATGAGCACAAGTTTGGGAACAGGAATGAGATGTATCAATTCAGTATTATCCCAGCAAGAGAAGAGCCTCCTCTATTGCTATTTTTAGCTCAGCGGGTGCACCCTGCCTGCCATGAATTCAATACAGTGAAGTGTTTAATTCAGCCTCCTCACTCATTTAAAAGAAGGCTGTTGAGCACTCTGACCACCACAGCTCCACTTTTACAGCTGGCCGTAAATTTCCGAGCGTGCAGTGATATCTTTAGCT
The DNA here is from genome assembly GCF_020740795.1 of Apus apus. Taxonomy (NCBI): domain Eukaryota; kingdom Metazoa; phylum Chordata; class Aves; order Apodiformes; family Apodidae; genus Apus; species Apus apus. Next base: position 54,356,540 of record NC_067285.1, on the reverse strand, counting down.
TTGACTCCAGAGATTTCCTGTTGAGCTGCGAGATGCAATCCTGCAAGCTGAAGCTGAAGCTAAATATACCCTCTTGGGCTGACACACAGCCAAACAAACAAGGGCAGTGTCAACATGAGTTTTTTCCAGAGCTGAACGGGTTGAGTTATTCTGGAGGAGGTGGGGCCTAGTTCAATTAATTAGGGAATTACCTCTGTTTTGGCATTTACATAATCTTTGGACCTCTTTTTGCACTCATCTCTTTGTATGCCCATAGAAAAGACCATACAGCCTATGTTGCAGGACTGCACTGCACTCTGTGCTCAGCTTGGACTACCAAGTCCATCATGGATGGAGGTTTTCATCCTGTGAGCAATGCCTTTGGCTTCAGAAAAACCTTGTAGCTTTTCACTGGTACTAGTCAGCACGGCACAGCTCTTCAGAAAGAAGAGAAAATTAGGTTTGAAGCAGAGAAAATAGCAGTATAAATTAGACACACACCACTGGCTTCTTTCTCTTCCTAAAGCCAATGTGAAACTGGTGCCACACATTTTGAGTGATCCTTCCAAGTACAAGGTTAGGAATGGGAATATCTACTTCCTAAATTTTTAGAGGTGATTTTATTATGATGTGGCTGTTAGTCAATGTGCTCCTCATCATTTCACATAAGATATAGGATATAATTTTAGGCCATAAGAAAATGTTTTGAGGGGAAGAAAAAAGCTAATTAGTCTTTCAGGTTGTAAACCTTGCTTCTGACATTGTAAATCTTCAGTAATTTCCTCTTGTAAGCAGACGTGTCCGTGCCCAGCACCTGCTGAAGATGCAGCAGGCCTTCCTCTTCTGCAGCTGCATTGGGCTGTGTGGTTTTCAGAAGGAAGGTTAACACCGGGTGATCTGTAACTGAGGCTGTCACTGCACTTAAAGTCACTGTGGAAAGCTGTGGAACAAGGGTTCCCACCCTGCTGTGAGAAGGAACAAAAGGAAGGCAGGGGCACTCCAGGAGCTCCTATACCACTTCCCCCAGCAGCTTTTGAAGGCTTGGGGCTCTGCCTTGGCTCATATCTTTGCTGATTTTAGCAGCTAGCCAAAGGAGCTGGAGTTTGATGCAGGATTGTTTCTGAAAATCAGGGAGAGGAAGAATGTTTGGGGATTGATTTATTTATTTTCTCCTTTTTCTGGGCATTGTCACTGCACTGTTCTTCAGGTGGTGGTGTGTTTATGCTTTTTAAGACAGAAATGTCTCCTCGTAAGCTGTGAGAACACATACTACTATGTCAGCTCAGAGTAATGGATGATTTTGGAAGGAAGCCAAGATAGAAAACATGCCACTTACAGTTAAATAAAGATAATAATGCTAATTGATGAGTTATAGGGCAACAATACACATTGCTAATGTGCTGTGCTTGTTACTGAGCTGATTTTTTTTTGCAGTGACAAACTGAATGCTGAAATCTGCCGATCAGTTTGGAGCTGTCTGACACAAAGTTAGGCAACATAACACCATGCTGGCTAAGAATCGCATACCTTTTTGTTTTTTGAAGAAGCTGAACTGTTTTCCTAGGGTGCACATTTACTCAGCTAACAGTACATGAGAGCATGAGCACTGTGGTTAAGTTGCTGGAGATGTGTGTGTGGTGTAAGCAGCACAGCACTTGGGTGTCCTGATGCTGCTGCCAGTGGTGGGGCCTGCCTGCCTTGTTTCTGGGCTTCTCAATGAGGAAGTTCCCCAGATCACACCCTGACTGTTGGCTATCTCCCACAGTCCCTAAGCTGTTTTTGAGAAGTCTGGCAACTTTTGAAAGATCTGGAGTCAGCCCACTGAAAGCACAGTAACTCAGTGAATATTAGCTGGGCATTTTTCTAAAGGGAAAACCCCCACTGCATTTGGAGCAGGTCCAGGGGAGGGCCACAAAAATTATCAGAGGGCTGGAGCACCTCTCTGATGAAGACAGACTGAGAGAGCTGGGATTGTTCAGCCTTGAGAAAAGAAGGCTCTGGGGAGACCTTAATAGCAGCCGTCCAGTACCTGAAGGGGCTGCAGGGAAGTTGGGGAGAGGCTGTTTACAAGGGCTTGTAGCAACAGGACAAGGGACAGTGTTTTCAAACTGAGAAGAAATTTAGACTAGATATAAGGAATAAATATTTTTAAATGAGGGTTGTGAAACACTGGAACAGGTTGCCCGGAGAGGCTGTAGATGCCAGCTCCCTGGAAACATTCAAGGTCAGGTTGGATGGGGCTCTGAGCAACATGATCTAGTTGAAGATGTCCTTGCTCATTGCAAGAGGGTTGGACTAGATGACCTTTAAAGTTCCCTTCCCACTTAAACTATTCTGTGATTCTATTCACAGGTAAATGGCTGTCAGAACATGAGTAAAGTCTTTCTGTCTTTGTGTCTATCTGTGATAATATTTATCATCATCTGCTACCTGTTTCTCAGAACTTGTTGGTAGCTGGTGCCTTTTGGTGAAGCCCAGCACTGTGAGGAACAGTGAATCTGGTGGACACCACAGCTGCCAGCCTGTGTTGCAGATGGTATCTCAGTGTTACGTGTGTGTTTTCATGCATAATACAGGAAATCAGGTTTGAGGTCTTTAAGCTTAATTCCAGTCAAAATTAAAAAAAATGTTTCCACACAAAGGATAGAGCTCAGCATTTTCAGTGGGCTGCCGTGGAGGTGCCTGAATGCTTTGATTTTTGGACACTGACAAGCAGACATCAGTCTGCAGAGACTCACAAAAGACTCAGACACTCCTAGTAAGCATTAATGCATCTTTTATTTGAAACATTTTTAATCTAGTTTACCAGCTGGAATATAGCACAGGAATCTCACCTCACCTGGTTTTTAGGGGAAGATTTGATTACCAAGTTTGCTAACTAAGCAACAGTGCTGCTGAAAACAGTGATCCAGACCTGTTAGACCTGTCCTAAGTAAGAATCATTATTCCTTTAGGTGCTTCCTAGTATGTTCCCAGGTTATTGCAGTGTTGTAGGCAGTTTTGGAGGAAAAGATTTCTAAAATGTTAATGACAGAGTTACAGCTACAACCTAAGGGGAGGGGGAGCTCAACAAAAGAAGGATTCATTAGAGAACAAAAGAAACACTGGAGGCTTTTAACCTAGGAGTCTCCCACACAGTAACTAGGTGTACTGCCAATGTGCTACAGATGTGCCTTACATGAACACGTAAGGTAATGATATGTCTACAAAGGGCTGAATTCATCTGTTTGATGTTTTGTAGTGAATTATACTTAAGCAGGTGGGAAGCTGCAAACTCCCCAGTCCCTCCATATGTCAGAAATATGATATTAAGGGGTCCAAAGATCTCTTCTGCAGGTTTTGTAGAATCACAGCTGACGGCCACACCATGTGTTGGTAAATTGGAGCCCTGCTCTACTATTGGGAAGTGCAGCCTGTGGTTTTGCAGAGGCACTGTTTGCTTTTCTTTGTGAAGGGTTTGAGGTATCAGCTCTCTGTTTTTAGAATGCAGGCAGGGAGTAAAGTTTCTGGAAGGAAAGAGGCAAGCCATATCCCTGGAGATTTCAGGGACTCTCTTTTTTCATGTCTTGCCAGGTGAATACTGGAGGGATGCTCAGAGGGGGCTGAGTGAGGAGAGCCTCCCTGGGCTGAAGTGCTCTCTGGAACAGCCTACAGAGGCAGTGCTGTCCCTCATTTGGGCCAGGGCACACCAGGCAGCCCCTGCTTCCTTGAATACCCCTGAATCAGCCTGGGGAGAGGGGGGGGCTGTACATAGCACCAACTTCCATGAAGACCGTGCAGTTGTACTCAAAATATTTGGGGCTGCAAATCAGGATTTAGTCACAGAAATGTGACCACTGTGCCTGTAACCCAGGGTGTGGCAGTAGGAAACCCAAGCCGAGTTATTTACACTACAAAGATGTGTTACAGGAGTTTCCCAACAGTCTGGTTTGTGATCCACTGCAGAAAATAAATTACATCTGTATCCAGGATTCAGACCCACTCGTGATCAGGATTGGGAGTTACACTAACTTGACTGCAGTTTCTCTTGTTCTTTCCAAGGACAACACAGCTGGGAGCCATGAATAAGATGTAGCTTCTTTTAGTGACTTCTACAACAGTGACGTTGGACCCTTAGTAGGATGGGGCCAAGGAGATCTCAAGGGAAGCAAGAAAGAGGATGGGATTCTTGCAGCTGCAGACAGATTAGGGTCAGAATGAAAGTACATTAGAGATACCTATTTGTCTGTAGAGATGCAACAAAACTACACTATTAAAAATCCAGTTCTTCAGATTTAGATTTATTCAGCTCTAGGTGCATCTGTATAGTTTTTGTCATGCCGTTCCATCTTTAGCTATTGTGCATTGGTCTCTCATTGAATACAAAAGGTATTGAGGCTAGCTAGGAAGATCTTTAATTGTAGGTTGTTCCCCTTTTCACTGTACATTATGAAAAAAATGTAGTAAGGAAATGTGAATGCTGGGCTAGAGGAGGTCACCAATCATCTATGCACCTGCCAGTCCCATTAGCTGCTTTGGATTTTGCACTGTATGGGCCTAAAGGAAATGTGGCCTAAAAATAGCTGTCCAACTTTATGAAAATGAGTCAGCCAAACCTTCCTTCAGCTGAGCTGCAGCTGCCTGAGCATTTTGAGCAGCAGTAATAGAAAGCTGCAGTATGGAAGCTCTTTCCTTCTCTCAGGAGGCTTGATGTTACAAAGGATAAAGAATGATGGATGAGAGATCTGCCTTGTTTTTAGTTAAATAACTTCTAATACTACCTAAGAGGAAGCAGAGGGATTTTGTCATCCCATCAGCATTTTAGATACATGCAGAGCAGAGCTTTGGTTTGGTGGCTGGGATTTTCAGAGTCACCACTACTTACTGTTATTTTTTCAGATCAACATGTAGCTTTGCATTGGCCCTCTGGGACACAGTCAAATTCATGGTGGCAGCAGACCTATTGCTTATATTAATGAAGGGCATCATTCTTTGCAAACAGTTTTGTTGTGGTGGTTTTTGTCTCTTAATAATGTCAATAGGACTTTTCTGAGGTTTGCGTTTTTCTATTGTGGGTCCTTTTTAAGGTATTGAGATAGTGATATTACAGAGAGGAAAGTGGGGGCAGGGGGAGCCTAGCTCAAAGTCTGCAAAATAATTTATGCTTTTTTTTTAAAAAAAAAAAAAGTCTGTATTCTTAATTCATGTTAGTGATACCTCAAAGAATGCACTGCAGTTGAGTGGCAACTGCACCAATTAGCAGAGCTGCTGTTGGTTTGTGAATTGCATGTGAAATGTAGAATTTGTCCAGAAGTGCTAATGCAAATTGCTCAACAAAATGTGCCCTCTGTGTCAAGTTTTTCAGTTGTTTTGACACACTGATGTCTTCTCAGATTTCTCTGATCGGCAGATCCTGCTCTCAGTTGACAGCTACCAGAGCTCATAAAGCAATGGAAATATTTCTTGTTGCCATTAGCTGTGTTTCTGCAAAGGGGGCTACAAGCTACCTTGGGACTGGTTACTTGCTATACAACATAATTTTGACTTTTCTTTATAGGGCGCTGAACTTTACCTTTCTAGAATTAAATGCTAAAAACCTAGTAAATGCCAAAGATTTTACCTGTGCAGAAGCTCAAAGACCTGGTATCTGCCACGACAGTAATTTGGTCACTTTGCATGTGTTCAGCATCCTCTGTTCTTGTATGTGGTGATAACCTTTGTGCCTCACCATATGAGGCTGAGTTACAATTGCCGTGGGAACTGTAACTTAGCATTTCCTGATTTCCAGCATACACTATCTCATCCTAACACTGTGTCCTTTAAAAGAAGAAGAAATGGGGCAAGGGCACATTGAAATGTTGATGTTCTCACACCTACAGAATATAAAATAACATATTTAGCTGGATGCAGATTTCAGTTGCATTCATAACTGCTTGGGCTGTGGTGGGTAGCAGACCTGACTCATAGTCACAGTTAAGAAGTCCCGTAGTGCTGGGGTCCCTGCTAATGCAGGATAAAAATATGTTTCCTTCCCCCCACATGCTTCCAACCTAAGATAAGAGATAACACAGGGAGTACAAGGGAACAGAAGAGATTGCTGGACATCATGGAGACAGGAATTTCTACACACTTCTACAAATGTAACAATACTGGGAGCAGAATTTAGGGTCAGATTTGTATGATATTGACAGTCTCCTCCCAAAAATGAAGTCCAGCAGGGTGGGAAGAGTGAAGGTTGTTCTATCTAAAATGTAATGTGGAAAAAAGCTAAGAATGATGAGGTAATGGAAAGTCTCAGCACTGTATGAGAGATGATGCATGAGGCAGCATGTGCTGCAGCTGGATTTGAGAGCAAGGGAGGGGGCTGAAATCCAAAAGAAGAAGAAGCCAAGAGAGGGCTGCAAAGAGATAAATGGCACAGTCAAGATGACAGGTAAAGAAAATAACCTGGGCAGCAGCACTCTGCCTGCCTGCAAGCAGCAGAAGAATGCAACCATCAGGGTGGGAGGCGATGAAAGCCTGGCTATGGGACTCTGTAGGGAGGTTTGAGGCAAAGATGACAACCAGGTTATGGACTGAGTGACAGGCAAGTGATGGTGGTGTCCACAGGGACTGAAGAAACAGAGAGGAGAGGAGACCTAGGGAGTAGGATGAGAGCCTACTTTGAGCTTGAGCTGACAGATATCCACAAGATTATCCCAGAGGCATGGTGTGAATTTAGTTGGAACAGATGGGAACTGGGCCAGGGACAGAGAGGTGAGTCTGTGAGTGGCTGGTGGCCCTTGAGTGTGTCTACAGAGTGAGTTTGCTGAGAGATACAGGTGAGAAAGAAAGGAGAAGAGGCATGAGGACACAGACCCACAAAATGGGGGTGAGTGGGAGGGTGAGTAGTGACGAACTAGTCTGAGTAACACTGTGCAAACAACTGAAGGTGTTGGAGTCAAGTAGATGCACTGGGAAAGGAGGATCAGATTTCCAGTGGAGCATGGTCAGCAGTGCTGGAAGGAGCTGACAGGCTATGGCAGCCAGCCTGGCATAATGGTGCAGAGCTGCAGCCACACAAAAGGTATTAGAGACTCTGAGATATTGGTTTCTGCGACAAGCGAGAAGTGAAAGCCTGTTTGGAAAAGAATCTGCGTTGGAGATGGAGACTAAATTCAATATAAATCACATAAATCATAGGCAGCACACTCAATAAGCTTAGAGATGACAGTGAGAAGAGAGTGAGAGCTGGAGAGTCACTTGGAGTCAAGGGTTGTTTGGATTATTTTTTTTTTTTAAGCATGAAGATAAATAATGCTTGTACTGTGAGGAAATGGACCGAGAGGAGAGCGTGATATAAGGAAGAAGGAGGCAGGTGAGGGCAAGAAACAGGAGAAAACAGGATGCAGTGGTGTTGTCTAGACAAGCAGAAGGGCTGGGGACTGGTGATGAGGCTACCACCTCTGTGACCAGGAGGGGAGAGCTGGGCAGGAGGTGAAGGAAAGCAAATAGGGGGAGATGTAGATCATATCATGCTTTGTTAAGTCTTTCATGGGAGAGATCAGCACACTCTTGTGCAAAAGCCTGTCTGGTGAAGGCAGGGCTTGAGGAGTGAGTCAGAGGCTGCAAAGAGGCAGCTGGGATTGCATCTATGAGGGCTAGTTAAGCTAGCAAATATGAGTGTGCATTAGAAAGGTGGCAGGATAGAAGGAGGCAGGAAAGCATTCATGGTGTGGAGGTTTAAAGCATAAGAGATAAGCAGTTGTCTCAGAAGATGTATCAAGATGTATCCAGAAAGCCGCAGAAGGTGTGAATAAGGGCTCTGCCTTAGAGACCTGGTAGTCCAGGGATAAAGTCCATACTGCCAAAAGCCAAGCTGGATTAGGCCTTGCAAAATAAATTAATTCAATAGTGGAGTTTTCTTTACTTATCTAAATAAAGGAGATCTCAGAGAGAAGGGGAGAACCACACAGTGAAGAGCATGTCAAGGTTAAAGACAACCTAGGCGTAGCCCAAATCAGAATATCTTGTCTCAGTTTTCACTAGAGCTAGTAAGATTGAACGTCAACATGAAGGCCAGGTGGCTAATGGAAACACAAAGATCATATCCAAGGTGGAAGAAAAATCAAAAGCTTTTCAAGTACTGGAACTCGGTGATCTGAGTAGCCTGGATTCAAGAATGTTAAAAGAACTAGCTCGTGAAATCATAGACCTGCTGTGCCATCCCAGCCACCTCAGCTTATCAGCAGCCGGATACTTGAAATGGCAGCAAAGATGATGTGCTTTTTGCTAGACAGCTGCAGCAGAAGACCACGTCCCTTGGTCTTGCTAGCTACCTTTTGGACACACTTGGCTCTTGATTTTAGACTGAAATATCACCTGCAGAGACAAGCACCTGTAACCAAAGACAAGGGAGTTATTCCAACTTTTTGGAGTCGGACAGGACGATCATGGAATTTATGCATGAACTTGTACAGATGACCATTTTACAGATGACCAATGTGTCTGCTTTGGTGCTTGCATCAGTCACACTCAGCATTGGCCAGAGCCCACCAGAAAACTGAGGTAATGTATGTGCGTGTTCTCCCCCTGGTTTTCTTATGGGCATGGAGCATAAAGTAGTCCTCATTTCACCAGAGTCCTTCTGCTGTATGATCGTCCTCCCATGAGGGCATGATGTGAATGAGCTAGAAAAGAGCAGTAATAGAGGACCAGTGGTGCTCTGCAGATTGTTCACTTGCAAAGCAAGTTGTGCCAGGAAATACCGAGAAAGGTAACGCAGCTTTACTGTGAGCAGCAGAGATGCGGCAGACACGCTCCCTGACCACTCACAGCATTTCTGCCAGACCAGAAGCTAGCAATAGAGTCGGTGAGAGTGCAGGAGAAGTCCCTGAAGGCATACAGAAAGAGGGCTGCTTTATGGAGAGCCCCAAATAATTGTTCTACATTTTTCTGTGCTTGCTCTTTTTTATTATTTTTTTGCCTTGGCAGAAGCAATGACATGGGGCAATTGCAGCTTCTTCCTAGGTTTTGAGGTAAGGTGCCTTCTGCATATGGAAGGAGAGCATATGGCCCACTGTGTTTATTTCTCAGCCAGGATTCCTTCAGGCTTGGCAAATTACATGCTGCTTGCTGAGGAGCAACACAAGTGCCAAGTTTGAATTTCTAAAAATGAAAGGGATTTAATTTATCACAGCACAGAGGAAAGGATCTGAAAAACGCCCTTAAGTGTGAAAAATACCTTTTGTTTATGCTTAAACAAAACAACCAAGGGGAAACTTGACAACATTTCACCTAGAGTTAAAAAAAAACAACTCTGCAGTTGTCCACAGGAGACTTCAGGCAGCTTCTGCCAGGCGTGGGCTAGAGCCAGGCTCCGTGAAATACCTCAACAACCGGCAAGCTCCATGGGGTCCAAAGTGATAATGTGGTACAGGCTTGGGCCATTAGAAGGAAAGGGACTGCCTGGTAATGGGTTAGTGTTTGCTGCTAGAGAGCTCCATTAGAGCATCTTTTCCTCATATTTCTGCTTTTTCCAGGTCCCACATTTTTCCCTGTGTGTGTTAGAAGCTTTTCTTTCTCTTATAGCATTTATTTTTATTGTGGCATTTTCCCTCCGTTCCCCCTTTTCATTGGCCCTGTGTGACAGTTTGTTTAAACCATTTGCCTGCTTTCATCTTCCATTTTTCTTCTCTCCCCCTTCCCAGGGGCTCTCTAGCTGTGATTGTCCTTACGTTTCACATTAGCTTTCCTCCCTCCTGCTCCAGGATGGACTCTAGCAGGGCATTGATTAAAGCTAAAACCTTTAGCAGCAGAAGTTCTAACAGGCACTGACTTCGGGGTCCAGGCACCTCTGCAAGCTCAGTTCTGCACTTTGCTCGCAGACCAGTTTCTGAAGCCTCAGGAAATTTGACAAGATGCCGAGAGGGCAGTGGCAGATCTTCTGGAGTGGCCTGATTTGCACCTTTGAAAGTCTTCAGCTATGCCCACGGTAGAAGGCAGTGGGAACAGGTTGTGGAAAAGCTATTGTGTGGGCTGGCTTTTCAACTCCCTCCTCCTGCCTTTTGCTGCCCAAAAGTCGCTGCTTGCTTTCAGAGTGGTAGGGCGTGCAGTGAAGTGCCATGATGGCACAGCTTCACGCAGCAGTCTTTGGGGAGAGTAATTACAGCCCTCATAATGTGCATAAAATACAAGGTTGGGCACTTGGTGTTTCTTCAAATCCTCGCCCTCCTTCCCTGCCTGCTGCCAGCCCTGCTCGGGGGCCGGAGCTCAGAAGCCAGTGCTGTGGCTGCGGGCAGGCGCCGGAGAGCACAGCTGCAGAGACAGTGCCAAGAGGCCAGGTAGGGGCTGGCTTTGCCAGGCACGCTGGCAGCCCCCCCAGACCTCTTGCACCAAGACACTGATGCCAGGTGGCTGCTCTTCAGGGACAGGAGAGCTGCTCCGTACTCCAGCGGGCTGGGAGCGGTATGTGGGAGTAACCTCTGAGTAACCGATGCGCTGTAAAACCACACCCAGGCCTGCCTCACAGAAACTTGTCTGTGCAGCCATTCCCTCCACAGGTCAAATTAATGGCTTGATTAACTGCATTAGTTCACTCCTGCGAGAAAAGTATGTAAAATACTGTTTCATTGGAGCATGAACACTGGTGCAAACGGCTCAAGATCAGGTGAGACTGGAGAGCAGGCGAATTCATTCCTGTCACAGGGGCTGGGTGGCAGCATGAGAAGCAGCCCTGGGCTGCCTCACAGGCCTGCCAGAGTCACAGGGGCTCTGTGCCTGCTCAGCTCCTCCGGGCCAGCTAGTAGCACAGTCACTGGCCCTTGCTGTGCACAGTGTATGGGCATATCTATGGGGACTGCCCAGGGCCGAAAGGTTCACATTCCATGGGTCACCAGCTATGGTGGTAACTTTAGCCTTGCAAGAGGCTCTGCTTGGGCAAGGACTTTTAACTCATTAAACCAAGTAAGAAGAGCTCATCTTAATTTTACACTCAACAAATATTTTTTCTATTTGTATACTTATTTCTGCCTTTAAGAGATGTATTTAAAGAGGCTATCTGGGTTTAATTTGGGCTGATCCGTTTTTTTCTCCTAAAAATAATAAGACCAATAAAAAATGCAATTACAAGGAAACTAGTTAAGATAAATTAACTGTTCTTCATCAGTGCACAAACCCAACCATTATATAGTTATGCTCCATACCTTGGAACTAGCTGGTGATACTAAGGATAAACAAAACTGGAAGGCAGGAGTGATCTTGCCCTGCAAAGGTTTCTTCCTTGGGGGAGGGGAGAAAGAAGCCAGCGTTGTTACTGGTAAAAGAGGAAATGAGCCTGTTTTAATTATGCTGGTTGAAGTTCAGTAGCAGTCTGGTGAAACGCTGCATTTCTGAATCCCAGCAGCACTGCTCAGAATTTGTGGAGTCAGACCACTGTGCTGAAGCAGAAGAGGGTGCATGGGAAGGCAGAGCTGCTGGTGCCAGCCGGTAAAACGATGACCCCTTCTGCCACCCAGCCTTTGAGACAAACTTCTGATGGCTTTAGTTCTTAAACAGTATTTAAAAAAATAGTTGCTCATTTTAATCTACTTTGTTACCAGAAATGAGGAAGTTAGTCCCTCTGATGGACAAACAAAAATACACAGAAGTAATAGTCTGAAAGATCCTGTTAGTTCTGTGGAAAGAATAAACTGTATCGAAAACACAGGGAGGACAGATGCAGGCGAAGGGAGGTGAAAGGGAAACAAATTGGCTGCATGCAGAGGTCTGGTGTCAACCGTCAGAGGGATCGTGTTCACTCAGATACTGTATGAAAGACCATGGCAACAGGGGGCCAGGGAGAGTGGAGAGGTTTGTAGCCCCTCCCTGAGACTGGAAGACAGGAAATGGGTGAAGCAATCAGCTCTGCAGAGCCTGCTGCCAGAGTTGGGAATTGTAAACTGGAATATTCAATCCTTTCCTCCTGTAGGCTGGCTCTTTCAAGGCAAAAAAAAAAAGTCTGAAATGAATGGATTTGAAATTCCTTTAGTTTGTCAGATGGTACCATTCTGCGAAAGGTAGCTTTGCTTTGGGCAGCCTGATTTAGAGAGAGGGATTAAGATCCCTGCCAGACACAGTAAGTAGCAACTTTACATGGAATTTAATAGGGAGATTTCGGGGGGAATATAGGAACATGCTTTCAGGCTGCTCTGAAAACACTGGGTAGAGATGATGTTTTACTGTGTCACAGTATATGGAAATGGAGTAATATTTTTAATCCCAGTACTAGGCTGAAAACCCTCTTTTTTAACATATATACATACAATACCTAAGAACCCCAGGATGAAGGGCTGTGCCTTTCAGCCTAGCACCAGCCGTTGCCTCTGCAGGTGCTTAGAGCTGTGCAGAGGTAAGGGCAGACAGTGCTTTTCTGTCTTCTCCATCACAGGCCACTAAAGCACACCACTAAGTTGTGTTTATCCAGACAGGCTGTCATCCTTGAAGACATCCAAGTGTGGAGACCTGCCGTTTCTGGTGGGTGATGAAATCACAGTGTAAAAATCTGATTCTTTCTGATTTGAATCTGTCTTCTGCTTCCAGCCCTTGTATCTGGTTTTGCCTTTTTCACTGGATAAAGACCTTTTTAAAGGATTTCCTCCCTCGACAAGGTATTTTTATACACCATGGTCAAAGCATCTCTCAGTTTTCTTTGTGGTAAGCTAAATGGATTGAGCTCTTTAAGTCACTCGCTGGCAGAGACTTTCTGCCTCAAATCATTTTTGTGACTTTTTTTCTGCTCTGACTCTAAAATGTAGCTATCTGATTGTATACATTTTTCTAGTATTCTTCTTCTAATGCAACCTGCAGGATAAGCCACCTCCTGGCTTCTGTTTGCTCTTCTGCTCTTTGTATATTCAAGGATTGCATGAGTTCACATACCATAGCACAGCTCAGCGAGCTTGTGTCTGATTGTCCACTTTGCACATTAAGACTCTGCTTTCAAGCCTCTGCTTTCCTCAGCTTTTTGGGAAACACTTTGTTCCCAGATGTGAAATACCCATCCTCCATCGATTTCTGTCAGCAGTTGCCTGGAACAGCCCCCTTTTCCCTGGGGTCCTGCTCTGCACTCCTGGCCTTCAGCAGAAGCAGAGCCAGCTCACCATGTCCAAGGGCTCTCTGATCATCAATGAGTAGGGTTGGCCAGTCCCTGCCTGTGCTTACCCACACCCAGCTGCCTGGCTCTCGGGGCATCAGCTGGTGGTCGTTCTGCTTGTTCTGAAAGAAAATTGTGTGATTGCTTTTAGCTGTAGTTGGGAGAGTGAATGACAAGGAAGGAATCAATCACTGCGTTGTAAGATTTAAGACAAAGAGGAAAGTATCTTTTCCACTCCTGTTTGTTCTGGTTTTGAAGTCACTTATGTTTAATGTGCATAACTGTACATATATGTGTACATATCACCCCTGAACTCCTGTGGAGGATCCTCTCACTGTAGGAGATCCCTGGAAATACAGTGGGGTAGACACAGGATTTATGCTCCTCTTACTTAACTAAGGATCAGATTATCGGTAGAGGGCAACTCCCATGTAGGTGTTAAATAAGCAGTCAGATCCCTACTAAAGTTCATCTTAGTGGGTGCTCTGCAACCGTGAAAACCTGTCCAGATGTGCTGTGCTGACCATTTGGAAATTGTGGCTCTTTTTTTGGCTCCGTGAATGGCAGCGTGGCTCTTTCAATACCTGATTTTGTGTCCAGGGGCCAAGCACTTGATTCTGCCCCTGGGCTGCTTTAAAAGCAGGTGGCTGAGGATGCAGAGACAGGAGGGGTCCCAGCAGGGTCAGAGCCTGTGTTCGAGCTCGCTCTGCAGCACAGCTGAGCCAGGAGAAGAGGCCTTGGCACCATCCACCCTCGTGTAATCAGCCTCTTGGCTTCGCCTGCCCATTGGTGAGGACTTCTCCGCAAAGCTTCCCTGTCCCGGCACGAGCCACCATGATCAGGAGGGAGCAGTTTGCAGTCTGTGAGTAGCACAGAGGGGCTTTGGGTGTTGCTGACAATAACCAAAGTGAAAATCCCAAGTCACAATGAAGCTTGGATTAGTTTGGGTTTGAAGCTCTGTAACTGCTTAAGTGCTGCACTTAGCCTGAGTTGCTTGAATCAGTGTTCAGCTCCTGTGGTAAGGCTCCATCTGGGCCTGGAGCAGGCATGGTATGTAAGAGGCAGCTGCGTAGAGCCTAGTGTTGCGTCTGTCATCACCAGTTTCCACTTCCAGGTTTCACCTCCATGCCTGACCTCCAGCAGGAACAGTGGAAGGAGGCTGGGTGTGCACACCCATGGCTGGGTAGCTGAAGCCACCCAGAAGCCCAGGTGGCACCAAACTGCTGCCAGGGCTGGGCAGGGCTGTACAACCCAACCTCATCTTGGAGGTTAATAGCAGCAGAAGTGCTCTTGGTAAACAGCTCTGCTCCCAGGCACTTGGGAGCATTTTCCTGTCAGCAGAGACCTTTTGCCTGGGCTGTGCTCCTGTTTTAGGGACACGCAACCCAGGGCTGCTCCCGGTGATGTCAGTGGGGCCTTTCGTCATTGGTTGTTTAGAGCTTTTGCCAAAAAAAATGGAAAGGAGAAGAAATATTCCGGGTGGAAGGGTGGTGTTCCAGCTTGATGAGGAAGGCCTGGCTTTAAACCTGTTATGAAAACTGGAAACAGGAAGTTTTCGCTATGAGTAGGTAAACTCTGGTACCTTGAAATGACTAAACACACAACACTGGAAGTAACACCTTTGTGCTAATCTTTGTACTTCCTCCAGCTGCTGCATAGTGCACGGGGCTCATGTCAGCTGGCAGAGCTCCTTTCAGTGCTTTCTTCCTTTTTAAACTCTGGAATTAACTTATAAGGTAATACAATACAAAACAGAGTGCCTTCTGCAGCATTACCATGGGGTGAACGCGTCCCTCAGCCATAGCTGTGCGTGCACCAGAGCCAGGACAGTAGTTCTGTAATGAGAATGTTTTGAAGGCAGTTCAGTGAGGACTTGGGCTGCAGCCCCAAAGGCAGCTGTGTACTGTGGCTCCGTGGAGGAAGCTCCTGCTGATGTCACATCACAGCATGCCCTTTGGCTCTCAAGTTTTCCCCCCCCCCCCCCTCCTTTTCCTTCTAGTAGCTGCAGCAAAGGCTCCATTATTTGGCAGCGTGGTGTTGCTTTTGTCTATAAATGGAAGCAGTTGGCCCATCTCCCAGTATAACACAAGATAGTCCTGTGCATCGGTTATGCAATCTGTAGCCTGATGACTTCATCAGAAGTAGGGGGAGGGCCAAGGGGTGGTAGGAAAAAGCCTTTGCCATCAGCTCTGCTGGAGGGAGCTGATGTCTGTCTACCCCTTTCCAAGCAAAGGAAGCGCAGTGACGGGGTGGGTGAAGGGGCTGGGTGGGGGATCCATGCTGGGTGTGTTTCCCTGCCCCGCCGTGGAAGCCCCTGCAGGGGCTGCAGCCCTCACTGTGCTGCAGGGGCGGCGTTTGGCCAGGTCGTGAAGTGCAGTATGAGATGGGGACATGGGGAGAAGTGGAAAGAGGAGCTGGAAGTAAACTTTCCAGGGCAGGTGTTAAAAAGAGAAAGAACCTAAGTATCAGAGAGCTGCCTTTCAGCGGAGCCCTTCAGGGAATATCTCTGCGAAGTAGAGGTGTGGACAAATTGCATTTTCTTGTTGTTTCCTCAGAAGCGTCCTTGAAAACCTGACCTTCATGCAGAAGGGCTGAGCCTAAATTCCCAAGCTGCACTCAAGCATTGATTTTAGCCCTTTCGTGGGCTGGGCTGGGTGTTGTAAGATTACTTTTCTGTGTGTCCCCAAGACCACGGCCGTTGACGTAACTACATGAAGCAGATGAATCTAAACCTCACCTTGTCATGCTTTGCACAAAGGACCACGAAGTGATATAGGTCCTTCTCATCGAACCAGTGCTTTTGAATGAGTACCCGTCTCTGTAAAACAATTAAAGGGGTTCTAATGAGCAAACGTTGAGGCAGGTGCTGCCGAGCAAGCAGGGCTCTGCAGCGCTCACCCGGGCTGGCTGGGGCCGGCAGAGGTGAAGAGCACGGGGATCACCACACGCCGTACAGGCTAGTGGCTTTCCCAGTCCTGGAGAAGAGGTGGGCCCGGCCTGCGGATCAGCTCCTGCCCGCTTTCTTCTCTTCAGGGGAAGCCAGCCCGGGCGAGCCGCGGCGACGGGCCGGACCCCCGGGCCGGACCCCCGGGCCGGGCGGCGGGCGGGCAGCGACACCTGCCGGCGGGCGGCGGCGCCGGGGCTGCAGCTCCCGCGGCGGGGCGGGGCGAGACCCCGCTCCGCTCCGCTCCGCTCCGCGCCGGGGGCTCCACCGGGCCCCTCGGCAGCCCCGGCTGGCGCCTGGCGGGGGGAGGAGGAGGAGGGGGTTGAGATTTCCCCCCTGGCCTTCCAGCGCTGCCGTTTCCCAGCGCTTAAAAGGCAGCAAATTGGATTAGAAGCGTCAAGAGAAGGCAGGGTGGCTTGAGGAGGTGTCTGTGTCCTCACGCAGCCTCTGCCCCCTTCAGCTGCCTGCTTTTGGTCCATTGCCGAGAGACGGGAATCTAAAATGAACGGTTTGTGTGGTTAAATGTAATTGGGCTTGAAGATCTTAAGGGTCTTTTCCAGCCAAAACGATTCTAGGAGTCTATGAAATCTTGAGATTCTGGTGCAATGTAGGGGGAAATCAGTGCTGCCAACTCCCACTGTTTGTCGTGTGCACCTCAAACCTGGGCTCCGCAATCCAAACGACTGCGTGAAACTGCTGTTGTGGAGAAAGGGAAATGGAAAGGGAGAGAAAATAGACTTGTCTCCGTGATGAGGGAGAAAAAGTTCAGAAAAACATGACTCTCAAGTGACATATCCTGAACGGAAATAAACCTAGTACACAACTTTATTATTCTATTATCAGTGAATTGTAAAGTGTTCTTGCTTTATCTGAGGGGAGCTTTGAACTCCAGGAGAGAAGAGGAACCTGCCACCTGCTCCCTGTGCGAAACTGCCCATGGCTTGGTCACAAGCCTCTTTCCAAGAACCCTTACTTTCTTCTAGCTCAAGTTTTCACCCACAGACAGTGCTTCTTGTCAGTGAACTGTAATTTTGCTTGTCCATGGAGCGCCCTGAGTAACATGGCCTTCTCTCTGCCTTTGCCCAGGAACAGCATCAAGTGGGATTGTCCCGGGCCACCGGGCCTATGCAGCCTTCTGTGCCAGCGGGCTCCAGCGGCGTTGTCACAGGCACAAGCTCTGGTGGTCCCTTCCTGGGAAACCAACCTCAAGCAGCCATCATGAAGCAGATGCTGATTGAGCAGAGAGCCCAGCTCCACGTGATAGAGCAGCAGAAGCAGCAGTTTCTACGAGAGCAAAGGCAGCAGCAGCAGATCCTAGCAGAGCAGGTACAGTATCTGCTTGTCTCAGTCACTGTGGTAGACACGGGTTTGGGAGCAGGAGTGCTAGAGAGAGAGAGCAACACTAGCTCTTCTTTCTATGTTTGGTACTGCTCTCCCCATGGCTTGCCTCGTGGTATTTCAGCCATGGTTATCAAAGAAGAGGCAGCTGTCTCAGTCCTACCATTAGCTTGGAAAATATTACCCTTGTTCCCAGCAGCGGGCTTGACAGTCACATGGGATTTTAGACACTTTGCTCTTAACCTGGTATCTCACAGTGCGTTTACTCTGGCAGAAGCAGACTCTGCTACGGTTACAGGTCCTCTCCTCTACCTCTGACTGGTCTTGCACTGGCAAAAGCAGTGTACAGCTGTGCAGTGATCTGGGACAAAGAATTGGTGTGGGTTAGAAGTAACCTACAAAAGAAAAAAGTTAGTATTTACCCAGATCAGTTCCTTAATCTGATTTAACACTTACCAGTATGAGCAATTTTGTTGGCACAAAGGAGAGGCAGAATCAAGGGGGGAACGAGAAGCTGAAGTGGGAGAACAGTAAAAGCACCTCTTGGAGCAGCAGTGTGGAACTGCTGCACCGGTGCCTGTCACTGGGCTTCCCAATATCGATGTTAAATTACCCGGGCTGAATGCTGATTTTTATGCATGTTTAACTCAGCTGTAGTTTAAAAGCAACCCAGGAGAAAGTCAGTGGAAAGTCACACTGTTCAGCTCCTGTGAGCTTCTACCCAAGCTGAGACTTGCAGTCCTGCAAGGCTATCTTGAACATGTTCTAATGGGTCAGTGCTTGCTTCAGCTCTCTTGCTGAAGAAATACAGTGTAAGACCTGGGCTCTGCTTTAATTTGAGTTGGAACTTGTGCATGTTGTATAACCACAGAAATACTAATAGCCTTCCTCTCTCCTCATGGTCCTCTTGAGAACTGGAAAAATGTACCTGCAATGGACAGGGAGGATGCTCCGAGAAATCTGAAGGGTAAAGATGCATAAATTGGTTCAGAGGTGAACAAGTGCAGTGCTATGTGCCTAACAAGGTTCCCTTTATTTTTTGATAGTTTATAACAGAAATTTATGAACATAGGGATTAGTACTTCCTTTTTTCCTACCTTTGCCATTGTCTTACCTTCTTTACACATTATTGGTTTTGGACACAGCATTTTTACAGCTTCAGATGAAGCACTAAGACATGTCCTTTTAGTAATTGCTTGGTCAAGTATACCCTAGGCCTTGAAAGCTCTTGTAAACACACACTTTGTTTTTGTAAGCAGCCCTTGATTCCTTTTTTGATGCCTGAGTATTAACAGAAAATAACCACAGATGAGCAGTGTGGGCTGGATCAAGGGAGGGAGGCATTTTGCAATCACCTGCTCTCCAAATACTCAAATACTTTATTGGAGCACAAGAGGAAATGTGTCTGAGCAGCCATTCCTGCTTTGGCTGGAGAATGGTCCCAGGCTGCTGTGCTCAGGTCAGGAAGCAGCAGTCCTTGCAGCCCAGCACTTTGATTGCAGAGGTGGAGGGAAGTCTTGTGCCAGGAACACAAACCTCTAGACCTTGGCCTGGCTGGGGGAAGGAAGGGTGGTAGAGCTAAGTGAGTGAAGTGATTTCATATCCCTCCCCCTCCTTTCAGCCTGAAGACAGTTAAGTTTGCGCTGTAGAGGTCGAGATGAAGTGGTTGTAAGTAAGAAGAGAAGCTGTTAGCCTCAGTGCTAAGTCCTTTTTGAACCAAAAGGAGTCTGTGTGCCGAGTAGCCCAAGTGCTCTCAGGAGGACTCTTCAAATGACTCTGTCTCTCCAGAACAGCTTGCTAGATAAGAAACACTGCAGTTCTGCTGCAGTACTTTTGCCACCAGCTGTTTTCTCAGCTTACTAATTAATTAATCATCTTTTTCTCTTCTGCTTTCTTTCCCTTACTCTTTTTCAGCAGTTGCAGCAGCAGTCACATTTGCCTCGGCAGCATCTGCAGCAACAGCGGAGCCCGTATCCGGTGCAACAGGTCAATCAGTTCCAAGGTAAAAGTCAAATTTTTCTTCCTATATTGACTCAACGTATGCCCCTGTAGCAGGCACATGAAAGTTCATGCATTAAGGGGTTAAGCGGTGTGCCAGAATAGGAACTCTGGCTGTTGCACACTTGCACATACCATGTATTTTACCAAAGGGGAATGCACAGGCTTGTGTATTTAGTTAAGTTTCTAATTTCCTTTCTGCTCCCCTCAGTGAAAGCTGCATTTTTTTATTTTACACTAGTTTTGCCTCCTTGACATCTGGAGTCTATGGATTTATCTTGTTTGCATTCACTCTCATTGTGCCTTTTTTGTCAGCCAGTCTCTCTCACTGTATCTCAGTTTTACTCCTCTTTATTCCCCACTTTACCTAATTTGTAGAGCAGGGAATTTCAGAGAGGCCATCCTTATCTGGAGAAGTGTCTGATAAATGTCAGGTATGGGAAACACAGTGAAATATCTGAGATGAAACAGAGATCTTTTAATGTTCTCAAAAAAAGCAAATATTGTTTCAATGAGCTCACATATAACTGGAGAATGTAAGGACAATCATTTCGGCTTAGGAAAACAAGTTAATTCTGAACTTTTTACATGCAAAGCATCAGCTAAATGTCTTCACTAACCATGGATTCTAAGTAGACATGAAATGAACATACACTTGTGCTGTATATTTGTGATAGTGTCGTGTAGCTGCAACAGAAATCAAGGGAGGCAACTGTATTGCAGTTCTTGTGCTCAGGAATTGAACAAGCAGTCAGATCTTCTGCTCGTATCTATCAGAGTGGCTCCTTCTGTAATTTCCTGCTCATTCGTATCTTTGGCAGCATAAATTCTATATGAAATGATAATTTTCCCAATAACTCATTTGCAAAATCAAATTATATGTGTGTGCACCTCCATGAGATGCACATGTAAAATCCTTCTACATTAATGCTTTTTTGAAACCTTGCCTTCATATGTATTATTTAAAATAAATGCAGAAGAGAGTTGAGGCTAATCTGACAGAGCTAGGAATTAATTTTCATAAATGAGGTAATTTAAATATAAAAATTTCACCAGTTTTCCTGTTTAGTCACAGGAATGTAATCAACTGCAGTAGGTCATGTGTGAGACCAGAAGGTGGCCCAAAATCCTAAAATCTGTTGCGTCTCTCTTTTAACTGCATCTTGTCTGAACTCTTTCCTCTTATACCAAGTACAGGAGTTTGCACCAGTAGTGTGTGAACCACATGCTGGCAGTGACTCCTTTGAAAGTTTTCAACTGCTGTTTCCAATTAAAAATAGCTAAAAATGCATTAGGTTTTATCATCTGCACACTTAAGCACTTGCTGAAATTGTAGCAAAAAGAGACAGCTTCTAATTGTGGAAGAGGGAGGTGAACTAAATTAAAAAGACTCAAGGAGACCTCAGTGCCAGTCATTAAGAAAACAGTTTAATTGATAACATAGATAAAGCAGAAGTTGTGCTACATTTGCCCTGTGCAAGTGGGATCCAGATGGTCTCTCTTCATGCTACAAAATATTTCATTTATCTACCTGTTGGAGAGCTGAGTTAAAGGCATCCTCCAGAAGGTTATCCTGCTGCAGCAAAAGAGTTGACATAGCCATCCTCTGCATCATGTGTGCAAAACCAGAGGGATGACCTTTCATTCATACCCACCATGGAAACCAAGCCAATGTAAATAACAGGGCCCAGTATTTTTTCTCTACAGATGTTCCAGTGTGTTGTCTGCCACTGAGGGACAACATCTAGGGCTGCTCTAAGAACATTCAGATTTTGTTGTTCAGTTTATGATTCTTAAAACAACCATTTTATATTTATGTCTTGCTTTTAACAGTGTTTGAGCTGGGAGTAATTGTGTGCCTCATGCTCTCGGAGCTTCACTGATTGTATTTAGTTAAGTATGGTAGTGACTCAAACCCACAATCAACCCATGGCATAATCAGAGCTACAGTAATTGTTTTTTAAATAAAGATAGTAAATACGGAAGCATCTTGGCTTGGCTTCTGAGAAATCAATAGCTCCCCCCACCCATGAAAGGAAGACGCAAACATGACTCAGTTATCTGCCACGGTGTGGAATTTAACAAGGTTAGGATTTTCTGGTTTCCCATTGCTGGCGTAAGGTGGAGTAAAATGTGCTCATAGTATTGATTCACTAATACACTCTCTCTGCTTTAAGTGTCCACAAAAAACAATTTTTCTTCTTTCCATAGACTTAATCAGTAACAATGATATAGAAAATCTATTCATTTATGCCTCCTGAGCTATTAAAAAATTGATTGGCCTTCTGAGCCTGACATTTCCATTTTCAAGGCTTACTTTTGAAAGACAATGGAGATACTTAAAAGAGAGCTTCAAATAGTAAACTGCAGTTCAGCTGCTTTGCTGCCATTGAAGAAGGCCAGTGGAAGCTTCCTCATCTGCATTCTGGAAGCTGAGTTAGGCTTATCTGAAGAAGATAAGCACTACTGAATCACAGTGCACATGCAACTTTGCAATCTTGTGGACTAATTTTTTCATGAAGGAGGGTGCACATTGTCACTGGTCCTGGGGAAAAACATGAACACAGAAAGACTCACATTTAATTTTGAAAGGGGACTTTGACTCCCAGGTTGCTTCTTAAAAAATTAATCTCTGGTCCTAGGGAAGTAAGAGAAGCCTATTTTAGCTCTGCAGCTCCTGTGGCTGCCTAGCTTAGGTACGTGAGCAGTTCATTATCAGGGAGGCAACCATGGCTATAGTCATGCATCATGTATGCAGTTGTGTTGCCTCAATTCTTCAAGACTCTGAAGCCATGAATCCCTTTGGGTACACATCCCAAAACTGTCATCATTGAGAATTACTTAGCCAGTAAATTGTTGGCCTTTTAACCTTGCCAGCCTCATTTTAGGCTTTAAGGGAATTAGGCTGCTCGTCTGCATCAATAGTATTCTCTGCTGAGCAGTGTCCCGCTTCACAAATTGAATACATAACACGATCAGCAGCTCCTGTTCAGGGTAGTACTTGAGCTGTGGTGACTCTCACCTTCAAGGAGGAGACTTGGCAGGTCAGGACAGAGGCTGCAGTCAGAGCGAGGCAGGGAACACAAAATCTCTGAAATGCAACTAGCATTAGGCAGCACATCTCCCAGGGTGGGTAACCACCTAGCTCTCTGCTAACCATCACTTGAAATAATAATCTGTTCACTCAGAAAGCACGGGAGTCTGAAATCCTGCCATGATGCAGAAGGCTCCTACAAATTCTCTCTTGTGCAAAGACGTGTTAATTAACATTCACAGGGTTGTAGTTTTCTCTTACCTTCCTTCTTTTTTGGTGTAGGTTCTCCACAGGATATAGCAG
Source organism: Apus apus (assembly GCF_020740795.1). Taxonomy (NCBI): domain Eukaryota; kingdom Metazoa; phylum Chordata; class Aves; order Apodiformes; family Apodidae; genus Apus; species Apus apus. The sequence goes on along the minus strand of NC_067285.1, from coordinate 54,333,854 downwards.
CTGTGAGAAACCAAGCAGCACTCCAGAGCATGAGGACGTCCCGAATGATGGCCCAGAACGCGAGCATGATGGCAATGGGTCCCTCCCAGAACCCCAGCACGCTGTCCACGACTGCAGGCCAGTCAGACATGGGCATGGCTCCTTACAGCAACGCCTCTTCCAGCCAGCCGGGAATGTACAGTATGAGCACAGGGATGAGCCAAATGTTGCAGCACCCAAACCAAAGTGGCATGAACATGGCACACAACACGGGCCAGGGGACGAGGCAGCCTGCCTCTGGACAACCAGTGGGAATGGTGGGCAGTTTTGGTCAGAACATGCTGGTAAACTCTGCTCTTCCCCAGCATCAGCAGCAGATGAAAGGACCAGTGGGCCAGGTCCTACCCAGGCCACAAGCACCACGACTTCAAAACCTGATGGGCGCTGTCCCTCAGGGAACACAGAACTGGCAGCAGCGAGGCTTGCAAGGGATACCGGGAAGGACTAGCGGTGAAATGGGGCCCTTCAACAATGGCACAACGTACCCGATGCAGTCTGGGCAGCCACGGCTGTCCAAGCAACACTTCTCACAGGTGCTTAATCAGACAGTTGTGGACACAAGTGGAACAGTAAGAGCCCTGAACCCAGCGATGGGACGACAGTTGCTGCAGCAGCTACCTGGGCAGCAAGGAGCCAGCCAGGCCAGGCCGCTGGTGATGCCTGCAATAAGCCAGGGGGTCCCCACAATGTCTGGCTTCAGTCAGACCCCGACACAGCAAATGCCAGGTGGTAACTTTGGTCAGAGCAGCCAAGGCCAGGCCTACGAAAGGAATCCCACTCAGGACATATCTTACAACTACAGCAATGAAGGAGCAGGGGGGTCCTTCTCCAGCTTAGCAGAGGGTGCAGACCTTGTGGACTCCATCATTAAGAGCGGACCAGGGGATGAGTGGATACAAGAACTCGATGAGTTGTTTGGAAACCCCCAATGAATGGGCTTGTATAGTCTAGAGCTTTGGTTGTTACGTTTGAAAAAAGAAAAGAGAGAGGTGGATGTTCTCCCCATCCTTGGATTGTTGGGTTTTCTGTTTGAATTGGTTTGGGGTTGTTGTGTTTTCTTTTGGTTTTAATCGTGCAAACTGAGCTGATCTGTAGCCAACTTTGGAAGATTCAGGGGACAATGAAAACATTGGCGTCCCAAGACTTCCACCAAGCAATCTCTGTTGCCTGGCAGCACCTGCTCTGTGTGTGTGAGGGGACAGGATGGGGAAACTGGAAAAGCCAGCTGATGCCTCTAATTGGGAAAATTCGGTCTTTCCCCACGGAAACGAGGCTTCATTGCACAGTGATATGGCGTGCTCCAGATACCTCCCACCTCATGTAACTGTAAACTCTGCAGCTTTCAGGGGAGCAGATGAAAACAGCTGGGAGCAAAGCTTAGAGATGTCCATGGGCGATTGCACAGGCCCTGGTCAGAAATGGGCTTGACCTGGGGGGTAAGCAGGGCTTGGTGAGCCATGGCCAGGCCCACAGGGCCAGCACTGGGCTGTCAGAAGGGAATGTGCAGCACACACGTGACAAAGCTAAGCAGTCACAGGGAGGTCACCATTTTGACTGCAGAGTGATAAAAATCCCATAAAAGTGTAGGAGGCTATAAATTTGGCAGTGTGGTGAGGACAGTTTGATTATGGGAGTGCTGCTGGAGACGGCCTAGGTGGGTGGGTTAACTTCATGAGCTATTTGGTCCCCTCAGGACTTGCAGTAGAGCTTCCTTGTCAGAGCATTTTGGTGTGTATCTGCTGCCTGGGGATGAAGAACAGCAGCTATGAATGATATTAAAGGGCTAAGAGGTACCAAGAGACATCAGTGTAAGTCCTAAGCAGGTCTTTCTCTCTCCCTATTCCCCAGTATGTTTTCAGTTCACTTTCTTCCTCTTCTACTCTTCAGTGTAAAACAAGGTGAGCTGGCTGCACTTTTCTCAGGTGAGCAAAAACTGCCACTAAGGGGCAGGGAGGGGAGGAGAAAAGAGGCACAAGAAAATGCACAGGGAGAGGTTGGCATGCAGGATGACTTTATCCTCTGCTCTTGAAAAGTGCAAAATTGGCAGGTAGCATTATTACTCTGGGGTGTCTGGGCTCTCGTAGTGATGTTGTATGCAACCTGATCTTCAGTTTTAAACAGATGTTTGGTCTAACCTCTCTGGTTTGCTGGAATAAAAGTCATTGCAGTATTTGAAGAACAGGAACCAACAAAGGACTACTGTAAAGATCATTCAGAAATGGGTAAAATAATTGGTGTAGTTGTTGCAAACATGGGGTCTGCCCAAATAAGCTTTTAGGTAATAGCAACATATCACTGTCTCCACTGTGTGGACCTGTGCTGAGCAGCACCTTAATGAAGTTGTGGTATTTCTTGCACAATATTGAGACACCAGCCATTCTGAATGTCGAAAGCAGCAGCTCACAAGCTGCAGTCTGAGGCTGAGGTAAGCTGTCCTCTGAAACCCATCACCTTTTGAATGTCTTCAGCTGAGAGCTGCTTATCAGGTTATATAGTGGTGCATAAAAAATGTTAACATGAACCACAGCCCCAAATGTCTGGGAACCTCTGGCCTGATGGTGTCCTCTGTGAGCCATAAGATGTGCTCTGCAGTGAAGTGTCTGGTGTACAGCTACCAGTACCAACTACCCGGCTACTGGTGCTGCTGCTCTTTGTGCGCTGCTCTCCTTGGGCCCAGGGACACCAGGTGCTGAGCCACTGAAATCCACAGGAGCTGAGGGGCTTGGCACCTTGCATTCTGAGCCCTGCCTTTCCCTGTGGAGCACAGATAGTATCACATTAAGGAGTGGGAGCAAAATGGGCCTGGAACCTCTCAGTGCCCCATTACAGTTCCTTTTTGTGCAGTAAGCCTGTGCAGGGCTTACATAGACAAGGGGAAGTACCTGTTTTAAATGCTCTAATGTAGGCAGGACAAACTGCATTTTTAACATGGACTAGGTGGTCCATGAGGTGAGCTTTCAATCCAGCTTGCCCTGATTGCTAGATTTTTAAAAAATGCTTAAGTTACATCTTTTAGCTAACCCCTTTTTAAAATACAGCACAAGGACCTATTGCAGTTATTTCTGAAGACAATATCCACTACTTCAGCAGGAGCTGGGCTGGGCCCTAATTCAGTAAAAGAGAGCACCAGCCAAAGGTCTGGGTCCATCTTGTGGGTAAGTGGCTCTTGGTTGGACTAGCCTGCACGGAAGGGACAGGCAAACAGTGAGAACTGGGACCCTGAAGGGAAAAGGGCACTGTGCACACGTGTGTGTCTGCAGGTGGGTGAGGGAGCGACAGGCTGGTGTGGCACATACCTGTCCTGCCCCATGTGACAGAGGCACAATGGGAGGAGGAGGCAGCAAGGCCCTTGTGCTGGGGACACCGGGAAATGAGGGTTTAGAAACACCCAAACTCCACGCGGCAGCCAAGTGCAGATCCGTGTGCGGGAGGGAGATACAGGCTTTGGTGAATATGTGGTGGTGAAGGCTGAGTCTCTTGTCTTTGTAAAGCTTCCTCCAAATACTCTGTACTGGGACCAAGTACTAGAGAGGTAGATTTTAATAGATTTGGGGTTGTGTTTTTTTTCTTTCTTTCTTACTATGGTGCTGATGTATATGTAATGTTAAAAAAAAAGTTATTTGTAAATATGTTTTTACAATTCTACAGATATCACTGGGTCTACTATCTGTAAAATATATACATATAAAAATATATATATATACTGTTTGTTTAAAATAGAGTATTTTTATTTCATTCCTTAACTCATCCTTACTGCAGTGGTATTGCACTTCAGATGATGTCTATTTACTAATTTGTACTGTATCCCTGACAGCAACTTGCTCCATTTTATTCAGATTTTTCTAGTTTTCTGTTTTTACTTTGTACATTAAGCATTGCTTATTTCCTTTTAAGACCTGTACAGAGCTCTGAAAATGTAGAAAAAGACCTGATGTTAACATACCACTTTTAAAGAAAAAACAAAACAAAACAAAAAATCAAATAAAAGATGGTTATCTGAGTCATACACAAGGCTGGTCTATAGGATCGTCCCTCGCCCCACTCCTGTGCCTCGGTGGGTGACCTTCCAGGGGGAGGGAGGAAGCCAGCCCTAGTTTTGGCCCCAGGTTTTCTGGGGAGCTGCCCTGGCCAGCCGGAGCTGGGTGTTCCAGGCAGGACACAGCTGGTACCTGCTGCCCCTCTTCCCCCGGGCTTGTTCCGCAGTCGGTGAACCCCCTGCATCCCGGTGCCCCCGCTGGCGGCACAGCCGGGCAGCAGAGCCACAGGCTCTGTAGGGAGCTGGGAAGTGCTCTCAGGGGAGGACACAAGATGGAGAGCCCAGGATGTAGGAGACCCGTGGCTGAGATCTAGGGAGGCAAGGTGGGGTGGAAGAAGGAAGATGCAGTGCTGGATGTAGAAGTTGGAAAGATGAGATGGAGAAACTGGGAAAGCATGAAGACATGTGCTTGGAGTAGTTCCCTATCACCAACTACTACTAGAGAGTGCGAATTGTGTTGTCAGAAGCCTTTTGGAAAGTGCATGCAGACTTGTTGGATTTCTATGAGCTATTCAAGATAAACATGCCATGCAGCCTTCAAGGCTCAACACCAATCTCTCCGTGTTCCCAGCCTACCAGAGAGTCGCGAGGGATCAGACACTGGACCTCTGTTTGCACAGCTTGCTGTTCAGGATGTCAATGTAGCTTGGCTTCACGTACAACCTTTAAGGTGAGCTTCCCCTTCCCTTCCTCATGGCAGTCTGTTCCTGTCCTAAAGGTGGACCATGGGGCACAAAGAAGGAGACTTGCCCAGAGCAGCCTGTGGAAGTGACTCCTCAGCAAGTGCTGGCAGAGGGCCTGCTGAGACAAGATCCTTCCAGCAAGAGGCCCTCTCTACCAGAGTGGTAGAGACTGTCTTGGCAGCTGCAGCAGGGACCATCGTTGTTTCTGAGCATGACCAGTGGGTGAACATTTGCATCAACTCATAGTGTGTGCTGAATGTGCAGCCTGATACTGACTCCTCAGTCAGCAGGTAGGAAATAGTGTAGTTCTCACCAGAGTTAAACTAAATTCTGACCCCGACAGCATCCATCTGTTACAGGTGTATTTTGGTTTTTTATGATAGTCAGTCTTTAACACTTTTTGATCATAGACATTCTATCCTGGCTTAACTGGGAAAAAACAGTGACTCAGAAGACAGGTGGCATCCTCAACTCCAGGTCTTCTTCTGCCCTCTCATTTGCTGGTGCAGCTCCTAAAATGCTACGTTCATGTTTATCCCCTAGCACTCTGGCTTTGTGCTGCTGAATGATGCTTTGCAGCCTCACACCTGCATTTTCTGGCATGTAAAATTCTCCTGTGTGACAGCTGTTTATTTCTTTCCAAGGAGAAGATGGGATATGGGAAGCTATCTATAAACACACCTAACCACTACAACAGGTAAGCTTGGAATGGAATAATATCAGGGGCAAGCTATTTGAGCACAGCAAAGTCTGAGCCTCCTCTAGTGTGTATTCCAAGCCTGTTCTGTAGTTTGGACTTCAGCCTGTCATCAAGAGTCTTGGTTTTGATTCTCATGGTAGCACTTCATGCTGCCTGTGATATCTGAAAGCATCACTGGCACATGGGAAAGTTAATTTTCTGTCTTTCGGCCCATAGAAGAAAAGTTAGCGGAAGAATTCCTGGTGATTTCTGTTGTTAAATCTGGCCCATTTGTCCCTGGAGGCAAGTGCCAAGGAGTTGCTCTCTCCGCTGCTGTGTCAGCTCCAGCCTGTTCACCATCACGATCTGTCCTTTTCCCCTCAGCAGCCATTACTGGACCCAAGTCTTCCACCTTTGCACTTGTTTCATTTCATTGTTTCAAATGCAGTTTCAGCCTTTACCACCTGCAGCACTAAGTTGTGCCTTTTAATCACAATGTATCCGCCTTTTTCATATGAAAATTTACCATTCATCTGATCCAACGCTCAGTTATTTTGCGCTCAGGTTATCAAGCTCAGTGCGCTTTTAGAAAGACCATAAGCGTGTTCATTATGTAGAACTGACTAAACACCACTATAAACATGCAGTATTTTTGGTCAAATCATGTCTCTAGAGGCATGACAAGGAAAAATTCTGCCAGCTGGCTCTAGCATGATTATATTCAGTATTGCCTAAGTAATTTGAATTATCAGGAGCTACCAAAATCATCAGGCACAGCCTTCCTTCTCTGTTCTTCGCCACACAGTTTAAGTTGACCATCAGCATAGTTTGAGTTGGTGGTGCTAAGCCGTGACTTGCTCCCTCCTTTTAGTAGAGATCTGTTTTCCTTGTTAGTCTGCTTTTCATTGTCATTATATGATTCCCAGAGGTGTGGCCATGCTGGGATGTTTGTCTGGTCTTTCCCATACCCCAGCCATCTGTGTCTTGGTGGGAGACAATGCAGTAGACCCAGTTGTTAGCTGAGCATCTGTGCCTTCTGTTCCCCTGGGCTGGCTCTTCCTCTCATGAGTGCTGTGCTCTGGGTTCAGCCTGTCTTTGAGAGGCTTTGTGTGAGGACTGGGATCTGCCTACAGGAGGCCCCACTGCTACCAGAAGAGTGTCTGAGTGTTTAAACTGTAAAGGTGTTCATAAAATCAAAAAGCCTTCACAGAAATGTAGGGTCAAGTGCAGCCTTTCCTGAAGAAAGCAGTGTTTCCATACATGCTTACGCAGCCTCCTGCAGTGGGATTGGATATACTTGGAAAGCTGGGACACATCACAGGAGCATATCACATTGAAGTGTATTTTTACGTTTGTGCAGAACGGGTGGCCCTGCTGGGGAAATGAAGAGGAGTGAAGGAAGAGTGCAGAGGCACTGGCAGAGCTGAAGGCCATCAGGTAAGACGGGCTGACCCTTGCAGTGCCAGTTGCAACTAAATTATTTAATGAATTGATAATTGATGGTTATAGTTTTATGTAATTTGTTTAGGGTTTACAATACTGTACAGGAAAACAGAACACTTAATTGCAAATGTAGATATGACATGATGTTCTGTCTTGCTGACTCAAGAGTGTAGGGAATGGAGAAAGTGTGAGCAGGTCAGGAAAAACATGCATTTCACATTGCGATGGGCTGTTAGTAAAGAGCTCTGAAACTTTATTCACACTAAGTTTATAATCTCTCTGGTGTTCGGAGAAATCCCCCATGGTTTGTTTCTAGTTGTGTTTTGTTTTGTGGGTTTTTTTTAAAACAGTCTTCAGAACGATTTATGTAGTTTCTTCATAATGCTGAAGTCCAGGTATTCATCCAGAAAGCTGTTAACAATCCCAGCTGCACCCAGGGTTATCAACAAAATCAGAATTACTACATTCAAATAAAAACCTGTTAACCTAGAAGTAGAAAGCAGAAAAATACTGTTACAAGCTGCGCAGGGTGTGTTTACAGTGAAAATGCTTGTCCACTCCAGTTAAAAAAGGAGTGTGGAATAAGAAAGGATCACTGCTTCAATGCTACCTTGGTGTGTTTCAGTAATAAACCATCTCTTGCCTGTGACTTTTGCTAGGGAAAAAAGAGACTCCCAATGTTCTCTGCATGGGAAAAGTCTCCCCCAGTGTTTCTGAATATTCCTGTGGAAGTTAGGAACTTGCTTCCCAGGACATGAAGACCTGCAGGTAAAGCCTCAGACAAGCTTGAGCACCTCCCTGCAACTCGAGGTGTAGGAGTGTGGGAGCCTTTGGGGTTGGGGGGAGAGCTGTTTGTGTCTCTTACATCCACAGCTGTTGGTCAGGTACTCCTCACTGAGCTGGGAGGCCTGCTGTTGGCTATCACTTTGGCTTGGAGATGGGTTTTTGGACCAGAAGGGAAGAGTGTTGATCCGAAAAAAATCAGTGATTCGGGCACTTGCTGGGTACGGGAGAGGGTCATGTTATTTAATTTGTACAAAATTGAGAGCTCCCTCAGAAGAGGCTGGGAGAGAGCCCTTCAGCTCTGAAACATGGAGCCTGCTTTTTGGGTACGTGTGAGCAAGGAGGTTCCCTTCCATGCACGCTTTCCTGGGGTTGTTCTTAGTTGGCTGTGGTCTGATAGGTGTATTCTGGGACTTGATGCTGGGTTGGCCTCTGCTGGCAAAGCAAGCAGGAAAAGGTCTCTTCAGAGAATCCTATCACATTAGTGTTGGAGAGAGGCCTGAGAAGCTTGTCAGCCTTCAATTTATAGCTAGCCATCCCCACGCCCACAGAAGCTGAAGAGATTGGATGTCTAAAGATACAAGCCTGAGAATCTTGTAAGCCTAAAGATATCAGATACACTTGATTAGAGTAGCCTTTCTGGGCACACCACATGCCAGTTTCAAAATGGTGAGGTATGAAATTTCCTCAGTTTCAGGAGAGCATAAGAAGTCTTCAGCTTAGTCCTTTAAGTATCTGTCAGAGCCAGCTGGAGGGAAGGATAAAGGATTCCGCTCACTTGCAAAGCACAGAAACCAGGTAGAAGGTGCATCTTGTGTTCTTAAAAATCCAGCCTTGGCCATCTGAACTGCAATTCATGTAGCCAAGTGCACAAGTATGTGTTGTAACCAGAGCTTTGAGCATATGGACCAGGTTTGTCTTTATAAGTAGCATGGCTGTAGTCAGTTATTACGGCCAAGAATCTGTAAGACTAATTACCTTCTTGCTACCAGGCCTGCTGGAGGCTTGTTGTCTGTTTTGGGTTGGGTTCTGCATGCCTGACTTGTGCTGACCTGCTCCTGGCAGAAGCGCCTGCTGGAGGTTAGCACCAGCCTTGGGAGCAAAGCCCTTTTCCAGGGCTGCCAGGCTGTCAGCACCCTCTGTTCAGTGCAAAGAAATTAGAGCCTCAGCAGAGTGTAAAACTGCCTGTCGTGAGGTCGGCCACTGTCCATAGGTTTGAGAGGCTGAATCTCCTTGTCTAAGAGTACTGAAGTAAAGCACAGGAAAGAGTTCTCAAACAAAGGACTTTTTAGTTTGTTGCTTATAGAAAAGTCAGTTATGCTTGTTCACTTATTTACATGGGTTTGCTCCCCAAACTTCCTTAATAGTTACTAGTCCTCTACTTGGTGGTGATTGCATCATTTGAATTATTTGAATCTTTTACTGGGAGATACAAAATAATCTCCATCTATTTGCTCTGGAAAACGTTGCCTCTCCTTTCTCTTAAGCAGCAGCAATTCCAGAGAGGGTAAAGGGTTGGTGTGAACTGTAGCAAAACAGAATGGTAACATCAGCACACAAGCTATGGACAATCGTCCTGCAGCACAGTCTTTTGCTGTGGAAGGATTATTCACTACAAAATAGTCTGGTTGTTTTGTACCTTCGTCTAGAAACATATAGCCCAAGACTTTTATTTTTTTGTGATAAGCATATATTGAGCTTTTTTCTTCTTGTGAGTGAGATGTGTACTGGAAGAGGAGCCTTTGGTCATGACACGGAAGGCAGTGCAGTGGCTGCAGTGAAACAAGAAATAAGCTGTATGTTTGGGTGTTTATAGTGGAGGGGTGTTTTGCCAGTGTGCATGTTTGTTGAAGCAGAATTCATGTTACAAGATGCCGTGCACTTCACATTCATTAACATACGCTTATCTGAAGCTGTGCTCTCTTATCTATTTGGTGAAAGCTCACCAGCCTACAAGGCCAGATCTGCTTGTTTTCTGTAGTGCATTTTGTATGGCTAAAGGTCTTAATGTGGCAAAGTGCAGAAAACAGCAGCATCCCGTCCTACAGCAGTCCTGAGCTGCAAAACTGTACTTCTGTTTCCAGACCTCTCCAAGTCTGGTTGCCAATATGCTCAGTACAAAGCAGGCACCACAAGGTGAGCATCAAACCTGTAGCACGTGCACTGCTTAACCTAGGCTTCTGCTGTAACAACCAGCCCTCTTCCCTGATGCCTTCCACTCCAGACCTCTCGCTGACACTTTACACGTGTTGCATTCAATTTTAGTCACTTTTCCCTGCCAGTCCTTGGCTCTCAGCCCAGCTTCAGAACACAGCCTGGGGCTTTTAACCTTCGTTCAGCTGGTAACTCCTTACCTTCCTTGCACAGACTGTACGTAACCATGGAAGTACTTGTAGCGGGCAAACACGTACAACAGACCCAGAAAGGAAGCTAATTCTAAGAAAGAAAATATTAACGGGGGTAAAAAACAGTTAGAAAATGAAAAAAATTAATATTGTAGACAGTTAATCACTTGAGTTATATTTTCTAGTTGTGTGGGGATTTGCATCACTATCCATACCCTGGAAAGTTATCTTGGGAAAGAATCATTCAAGAGAGATACATGTATTCTTAAATATTCACTACTGGAGGGTCTTAATATGAGTTTATAGATAAGGGTGGGCATAGGATTCTAAAAAAAAAAAAAAATATCTAAAAGCATTCCCTGAACAGGAGATCTCAAAAACTGACAGGAATCTGTAGCCCTCCCAGTTTAGTTATCCCAGAGACAGGACAGTGGGTTGGAGGCTATGGCTTGACCCAGCGCTGTCTTTGGGTATTGTTATGGCTGTTCATGCTAAAGGGGAGTGTTTGTTTTGGAAAGAAAATCTTATTTATGTTGTTAATAACCTGCTTTGCATTTATATAGCAGCTTTTATCTAAGGACATGAGAGGAAGCTGTAGTCAAGTTAGCTTTCTGACCTCCCTGTGGGAAGAGTATAAAGTCACCTCCATTTGATAGATGGAGCAGGGTGTGTAGGTCAGTTGTATTATCCAGGACTGGTTCATTTTGTGTTCTTTGAAACTGTGCAGTTGAGTATTTAGATGAGAGCTTTTACTGTGTTCTGGATTAGCTAATGTAAACATACCTACAGGAGATGCTCTGCTGAAAAAAGACCTGAAGAGGAGATAACATAATCCTACTTACATCCGACAGCACACATCCGTGTTGCTGGTTATTAGCTGTGATTTTCCTTGATTCCAAGCATCTGTCTATGAACTCATGTGCTATCTTGTATCTAATTTGTTGACTTAAGTGATGCTACTTTGGATTTAAATTGGGTTTGCAGTGGAGATGGGACTTTGGCTGTAAGAGAGCCTCAAAACAAAGGGACTGTTTTCTCCTTAGAAAAGGGAGAAGAAAAATAGTTATTTGGGAAGGAGAGCTATAGTGGGCATGAGCTAGATATCCCTTCTTCAGCCCCCAGACTTCATGCTTCTAGAACATCAACTGGGGAAGAGTTAATAAAGCAGACTGCAAAAATTAGGCTCTGTCATAAGTTCTGGATCTATGAGACTCCACCCCATCACTGTTTGGAAACATCAGAGGCTCACCTTGGGAAGTCCAACAGAGTGAGAGGTATGAAAGCTTTATGGTGTCTGAACTCAGAACACTTGGCCAAAAAATACCCCCCATGCTTAGTGCCTGAGGAAACATAATAGGTTTCCAGGAGCCTCCACTGCATACCTGAAGTACACTATCTATGGCTGGAGATCCTGCTGTCATGACTGCATCAGTGCTCAGTGCTGTGTCCCAGAACAAACAAATGAGTCATGGCCCAGTGACAGTGTCACTCAGCTGGGATGTGAAAACACAAAAGTTTGCTGGGTTGAGTTCTGTCTCCACCAGCCACAGGAATGAGAGCTCTGACCTGAGGCTTTTTAGGCTGCCTCCTCCCCAGGGACGATAGCTATGCTGTGTCCTGTGAGAATCATCCTTTAATTTGCAGATAATTGTTAGTGGGAAGCATCTGGGAGCTGCAGCTGCAGAATTTACTGAATGATTCACCCTGCAAATCCACTGAATGTGTGATAAATGTGCCGTGTGCTGGCTCCTAGGTTTGCAGAGAGAAGTGAAAGCTGGTGAGGCCATGTGAAATGCCATGACTAAGGGGGGATTTCAGTGTCACTGAGCGTTCTTCTAGGAAGGCTATGTACAGGGAATGCAATTTAAAGAAGGGGAAAAGATGTCTGCAGTCATTTAGAGCCTGATAAAAATTACGTGTTTCTAAAAGTTACATAAAACTTCTCAGCCTGAGATAAAAATAGAAAGTGTTTACCTTGATTAAAAAACCATCCTGCAGTCCAGAGGAGAGTCAGGAATATTGGGTAAAACTCCACACAGTTTTGTCTGCAGAATAAATTTGAAAGAACATTAGTCTGGAAAGGAAAAGAACTATGTGTGGGATTTTCAAGGAGAATTTGCTTTGGCCTCATTTAGTTGCCACAAAAGTTAATGCTACCAAATCCAGTGAGAGTACAGTCAAGCCAGCATTAGACACTCCTGAATTAAAATTCTCTAATTTGTAATCTCAAATACAAATTATTTCAAATATTTGCCTGGTATTTAAACTTAGATAAGGATCTGGATCCCAACTACATGAAAATAAATAGGATGCAAGTTTTGTGGGTCAGCATTCCAGGGACTGCAAGAGGAAGCATAGAGCTGTGCATAGACAGCTTGGAGTGCTTTGCTGAGGCCAGTTGCTTTTATGAAGTGCTCTCAGGCACAAACAGCACATGACTGATTTTTTGGTGAGGACCACAACATCTTTATTTGTGGACATCAGTTTTCCCACCAATATTTTGTTGGGATGTATTTTGTTGGTTGTTCTGAATGAATTAACAAATTAGGCATCCTTCTATATCTAACATATGCTGTTACCTACTATATTGTCTAATATAGTCTATGTCTTGTTATTGTTATCCACTGCAACTAGTTACAGCAGATGGTTTGAAATAAATGTAAATACTTCTTCACAGGATCACTGGCTAATGGCAAACTGAAGCCCTTTAGGAAAATACTGTCTTCTTAGGCTCTTCTGCCATTGCCGCTGTGAAGACAGAGGTTTTCTGTGCTTGTCTTCCACATGTTTGGTGTTAGCCACAGTACAAGAACTTACAGACAGCTTGCTGGATCCAGTACATCTGAATTCTCTAAGTTACAGTCAATTAGTTCTTAGTCCCTTCTTAGGTTTGGGTAATCTGATTGCCTAGTTTGATCAGAATTTGTGCATTGACTGTTCGAAATGAGCTGAACTGACCTCATGATCATGAAAATAATAGCTGAACTATTTGAAAAGCAATCTGTTCCTTTTTTTTTTTTTTTTTTTTTTTTTGAGCAAAGGGTGCAAGCTAAAAGGTAATGTGTTAATATAATGTTAATATAATGCTTTTGCTTCTAGATGAAATTGTTATTCATTGACACCATCTTAATGAACTCTGGACTTACTGTGCACGAAATGTTCTGTCAAATTCTGGAGCTCCAGTGACAGCTGGGGGCATGACCTTATGCTTCTTTCTTGATTTCCCCACCAGCCAAGCAAAATGATCTGTAAGCAAAAATAAGGGCTCATGAATTACAGAGTTCTTTGGCTCAGTTGTGTCCCTAACATGTCAGTACTTTTTAAAATATTGTACTTTTAAAATCAGTGTTCTTCAGCTCTTTCTATTTCATTTGACAGAAGGAGACCAATATTAGATAAACTAGTTTTTCCCTACAAAAGGTTAGATTTTATCTTCAAGAGTGACCTACTCATGAGGAAGAGGGAAAATTGGTATTTCAGAAATGCATTCATGCTCCTTTTGCAATTGCTATTCTAGCTATGACTTAAACATCCTTCTGCCTCCTCTGAGCCCTGGAGCTGCACAGCCTCGGAGCGGTCTGGTCACGCTGCAGTGACTAGTTCTCAGTGACTGGTTCTCAGGAACCAAATTCCCCTCATGGAGGTCACTTCCCTGCTTGCTTGAATAGCATATGGTCATTTGGGTTTAGTGATACTCAGAGCGGTACTGCTTTGGGGCAGGCAGCATTATGATCTTTGGAAACAAGAATCTCTTAGCCACCTTTTTTGCTATTTACCAGTATGTTAGCGCATGCTTTTCTATCTGCTATTGTCTTGGACTGTTGGAAAGAGCAGAGAGCTGCAACTGGAGAGGCTGTAGCCTGTTCCCTGCTGGAGAGCTCTGAGAACTATCTGTTGGAAGACCTGTAATGTTCCCCCTCCACTGACTGGAGCTGATGGTTGTTACCTGTCTTGTAAGAAGTGATTTTTAGAACAGATGCAGTGCCATGAAAAAAGATGGACTACTTACTGTGCAGTGATTAAGTACCAGTTACAAAAAAACCCCAAGCCAAACAAATCAAACACTGTCCCTGCACTTCTGACCTGTGTTTCTAGGATAATTTCGGATGTGTATATGAGTACCTCGTTTTACTCATGTCCTCATTGCATGAGTCTCCCACTAAAAGTTGAAGAGAGGCTTGCAAGGACAAAAGTCAATGTTCCATATGCAGCAGAGCTATTGGACATCACCCTGTTAGACTTTAAAACTTTCTGGGTGCCTGCAATTATTTTAATGGCCATGATGTAGCCACACTGTGTGAGAAGCTCAACATCTACCTTGTACGGAAACTCTGCCTGAATCCAGAAACCAGGAACCCACCTGAGTTCACTAAAAAGACTTGTTTAAGGGGCACACCGAGAGCGTGCCTTCTGTCCTCCCTTCTGGGAGCAATGGCACTAAAATACACCTAGGGATATTAGTGGTGCTGCCCTGTGCACCTCTTATGTCTTAACCTTGTGGCCAAAGCCTTTTCCCAAAAAAAAAATAAAAAAATGGGCAAGCATTTTCCCATCTGTCTTCTCCCCATATAAGTAATTATGGGCTGTGTTCAAGTGACCTCTTAACCTTTCTCTCCAGAGACTAGTCAGAGCATCTCAGATATCACTCTGTAAGGCAGGTTTACAGGACCTTTCATTGTATTTGCATCCAGCAAGACCTCCTCCACTCCCACCCACGCATCTCTTGTCATGCCTGGTGATTCATCCCTTGTTTGCCACCCTGCAACCCTTTCAGAGGGGAAGAATGGTAGCGGGGAGGGTTTGGGAACATTTTTCAGGGAGACTGAAACTTGTGGAAGTACAAGAATTACCTCTGAGAAATAGTTTCCCAGAAATCTTAACTGAAAAGTTGGTTTTTAACTTCTGCCACACTCAAATTTATTAAGTTCTTTTAATGGCAAATGTGCTGGTAAATCCTGCCTGGCTTATCAGTCAAAGTGGTAGGTGAGCCATAGTGTTTTGTGCAATGGCATTTTTAGCCAGCAATGCCTTACTTGTTTTCTGGCCTCATTGAGATTTTCAATGCTTCCAACCAGTCCAGGACCAGGTTTTTTCTGCTGAACAACTAAGGCAAGCCAAGGTGGCTCACTGCATCCAAATCAGTTGAAAAAAAGAAAGCTTTGAACAGATGCTGTGCAAAATAAACTTACTGGGGGAAATATGAAGATTAAGGCACTGTAGGGGCCAAATTGTTCTTGTTTGTTCCATACAATTAACCTAAGCACACCATCAAGGCTGTGGCACAACCCTGGCTGCAGCTGAAATGTGGTTTGCCCTTGGTCATGCTTGGTCAGCAAGGCTCTAGGGTGAAGGGCAGAGGTTTGCACGTGGGAGACTCTGCTTAACCAGACACAGAAACAGGTTGTGGTAGTACCATAGTACCACTGACCATCATGAAATCAACTTCTTTAGTGGCTTCCACTGTTGTCGATGGGAACTTTAGTTAGGGTCAAGTGGGCTTTTATATGCCAATGCAAACCCAGCTGTGTCACCACATAATGGGGGAACTAGAGTCACGTCTGTCACCTTAAAAGAAAAGGTGAGCCTGGTGTGCAGAACAAAACAGGTGCTAACCAGGGACTCAAAAAGAGCTCAGGAGAGGAATAATTACTGTGGCTTTTGTTAACTGCATAGGACTTGCCTTTTAGTTCCTTTCTGGTGAATGGAAAGTAGTGATGTAACTCCACATTTAAGATTTGTGATTATAGTTTAACAAGGGCTAAAGCAAATAATAAAGCAATGGGTGAGCTCTTTTGCCCCTCCCACTGGAGATGCTGTTGTGAGGACTCCAGAAAGCATTGCAGCAGGAGTAAGGAAAGATTTTTCATAGCCTTTTCTTCCCCCTGTATCATGTTGTTCAATTCTAGCAGGCTAAATTACATGACTGAGATAGTTACAAAGTGCGCTTGACTTTCCTTTGTTTGCTTCTTTCTTCTTTCATCTTCAGGTGGCATTTATAGTTACTGAGTTAATATATTTTCTTTGAAAATAGGGGACAAAGTAGGCTTTCAAGGAATGTTACTCTCAACAATTTTATATGGGTTAAAAAGCCTGTAAAGAAGCTGATGCCTGCACCACAGTGTATGGCAGTGCATGTTAATTTGCATGGCCTGACCTAACAACCTTTAAAAAAAATCAAATACTTTTTAATAATGCCTTGCTGCATTCTGGAATTACCAAGAGTTGTGTTAAAATATGCTTGTTCAAAGAGATGCTTCAAAAAGGAGGAGTAATGGGACTCCTGTTCTCTCCTCTATCAATGATTGGGACTCACTGTCATTTCATTGGATTCCCTTGTTTTCCCATCAGTCTACAAAACCCTGATCCCTCAAGCAAATCTTAGCTGCCTAAAACTGGATTCATGACTGGAAACCACTTCCTGCATTGTTTCTGCTCTTTCTTTTCTACCCTAGAGTATTTTTTGCACAGCTTAATCTTCGACTGACCTGGTTCTTTGAGTAACTCATGGTTCTGAGACACTAAATCTTGTACCTCTGATGATTGCTAAGTGAAACCTGACTTCCAGCACTGTTTTGAGGAGGTTGTGTTGCCCATTAGCACCTTTCTAACTCAGTATTGAAGGCTCAGCAGAATAAACAGCAGAGCAAACAAGAGCACCCAGAGCTGTGTATGCTCTGTGTATTTTGTTCATTAAAATTAACTACTACAGCTTAACCATCTCTGGGAAGAACACACGTATTTTCTGCTGTACTTTCTACTTTCAGTATCTGTACAATTCCCTGAATTTCCAAACTGTAGTACTTCTCTAGATAATGTTTGTTTGTTTTTAATCCTTCACACTTTCCCATTAAAAATCAAGGCAGGCAAGTTGAACTTTCACAGAATTTGATGGTAAATACCAGAATGAAATACTCTGTGAAGATCACAAGGGTATGTTGTAGCTGGTCTGACGACAGAAAAAGTGAATGTAACTTTTAGGTGCTTCTTATTTGCCTTCTGTGGCTTTTTTTAACCTGGAAGGGTCACATTCTCAAGCTTTTTTCTTTTTTTTTTTTCTGCTGGGTAAAAATGTTATTTCAGTAGTTGATGCTTTGAGAACAAATAAACAGACACTCAAGCCACATAGATATGTTGCTAGATAAGTTGGCAGCACTACAGATATTTGAAAAAAAAGGCAGAGTAATTATTTTTAGCTTGCTTTTAATCTCATACTTGTGTAGCACAAATGCCTTAAAAATGTATCTTGTTTCCTGGTGTAAACTTAACTATATGAGTCACCATCTTTCAAAGAAAATAATGACAAGCATTAAAAATGCTACTGCAGTTTTACACTGATACACAGCAAAAAGAGCCTCTCAGACTTGCCCACTTCTTTCCCTAGTCCCTTGATTCTCAGAGACAGATCCACAGAGGATAAAAATAAGCCATTTAGACCTTAAAGAAATGTCGTGATGAGGACATAATATGGAATATCTCATATTATTGCTGCCTGGTGTAAAGGTTTCCTTTCTTTCATTTTTCTGTTTCAGGAAACAGTTTTTACAGTGCTTTCCGTCCAACATTGGAGTGTTTGATTTCACAAATTTACTGTCACTTTTGAGGTTTTCAGTTGTATAGGTGCCTAAATAAGAATCAAAACCAAGGCACAACGTGGCTTTGGGGTAACTTTTCAGCTAGTTACAAGCTCTTGCAATAGTATGATTCCAAGAAGTCAGGAAACAAAATTGAATTGAAAACAAATCAGTTTCTCCCACAGGGAAAAGTAATCTGTCCCACTGAGCCAATTCCCTCTCAGACTACCGAGAGGATAAACAATCTTCCAGCAAGAAACATCTTAGAAGTTCTCAGAAATTAAAGTTACAGAGCAGGGTATCATAAAATAATTCCGGGTATTTCAGAACTGGTGGAAACCTCCCCAAGCCCCAGCCACACAACCCCACAGATCTTACATTGCTGGAGGGCAGAAAGAAGAGAGACAGCCGCGAGCAGAATTAAATCACCAGCCATGTTCCCAGCAGCTTCCGTGTGCGAGCAGGATGTGTGTATAGGAGAGCCAGCTTGAGTGAGCAATGAGGAAAACAACAGGTGGGAGAATTATACTGCTTTTCAGCATTGCAACAAAGGTCTGCCCTGGAAATAAAACAGCCTAACTTTTTAAAACAAGAGTGCAAAATTATGGCTATTTTGAATTCCTGAAAAAGTTCAAACACAGTCAGCCAGCCCTGCCTGCCTCTTGCCTGCATGAAAGCACAGCGAGAACAAAACCAGCCTTTCCTGCTCTGTGGATTCAGCTGCTCTTTTATGTCTTTGATTTCAGTTGCAGTCTCTTTGGGGGTGAAGACTTTTTGTTCTGTGTTTGTGCAGGGTCTTGTGCAGAGAGGTCTGCCTCCGTCACCAGCAGCACCACTCGAAAGCAGCAGGTGCAGGAGGCACAAGGGGGGAGCAGAGCTTTGTGCTGTCCCTACACTTGATTTATGGGTTTTGCAGAACATGGACAACTTAGGCTCTGATGAGTGACATGACAGCAGCTTTACCAGAGGCCAGCATGCAGAAAGGAATTGTTCAGGATAGTTCGAATGGTAAAGCAGCTAAGAAAGAAAGAAGTATCTCCCCTGATTCTGCTGCCTGGAGTCCACTTCCTGTAGCTTATGCCTACTCCTAAAACTGGAAGAGATTCTCTCGAGGAACATTTTTTTCCATCAGCTAGCCCTAATTAAGAGAAAGCTTAATGTTGTTAGCCTTTATGAGTCCATAAGACTGCTGGAAGAATTCCAGTGTGATGTTTGTCATGACTCAAGGATTATCTATCTGCTTTGTTTCCAGCTAATGTTACAGTGAGATATTTCATTGACTTTAGTAAAATTTGCTAATTTTAAAGGCTAATGTAAAATTACTGTAAATCAGTTATTTTACCTTGGCAAGTTTTAAAAGGTTATTTCTTAGGTATTAATTCCGTATATTGCTTTTTCTAAAGAATGGAAGAGTAGATATGTGGTAATAACCATACTTGGATATTTGTGCTTAGTAACTCTTTAATTGCTGATTTATGCACTTCAGTTGCAGTTCTTATTGTAGCATGGGTTGGTTTTCTGAACACACGGTCTGTCTGTGTTCGTAGGGGCTGGCTCAGAAGTGTTCAAAGGACTGTCACTCCGCTGATACAGGGACACGAAGGAAAACTTTGTCAGAGACTGTCATTTGAAAAGTTAAAACCACAAGGGCTAAACATCTTAGGGACATCTGACATTGAAATTAAGGGGGTTTTTTCTTTATTCAAAGGATGTGAATTTCAAAATGGCAATGGACATGCAAAATCCAGCAAAGATTGACTGAAGATTAGGCAGGAATACGATTTAGGGCAGGAGGTTAAATCCACAGAAATATTGTAAGTTACATGGCCATTATGGCTGAGCTAAAGTCTGCTTAAAACTGTTCACTTTCCACTGGCAGCAGAGAGCCTCTCATTGCCTATAGATTTATAATTCTTTTGGTCATACATAGTGCACAAGCAACTTGATCTAGCATTATGCTTTCTCCCTGTGTAACTCAGAATAGAAAGTTGGATCATATACAAAAGAAGGTTGGGTTTATTTGTGATTGTGGAAATACAATAGTACCTCAGATGCACAGAGATTTTATGATGTGTATAAGCCCCAATATATATATATATATGCCAGGACCAACCAAGATATTTCTCAAGTTATTCAGGATATTTTGGCAGCTTGAGTGTGGCTGATTTCTCAGCTCGCTCCTGATTAATGTGATTTGATTTTGGATTTCCTTCACTTGTATGTATTTCATATGTGCTTTGCTTCTCTCTCTGCTGTTGCAAATGCATGTTTTCTGCAGCTGTCCAAAGCAAGAACAGAGGGTCTGAGCAATGAAATATAATGTGAAGAGATACTGGTGGTATCTTACCAGACTTAGGTAATTTGGAAACAGTGGTATTTTGTTCTTACACTGTACTTTCTAGGTGTGCTCTACAGGCAAAACAAGTTTCTCTTAACTAATTCACAGCAGCAGAAATTGAGGCACTGGGTAGGGACAGGACTTGCTACTTTCAGGCAGCAGCTGTATAACAGAGCTGGAAGTCTGTATAGCCCAAGGATTTAAGCCAAATTAGTGGTTCTGCCTCTAGCTGACCTGTTTGTCTCTGGCAGACCTTCCCAAAAGG
The DNA here is from genome assembly GCF_020740795.1 of Apus apus. NCBI lineage: Eukaryota > Metazoa > Chordata > Aves > Apodiformes > Apodidae > Apus > Apus apus. Next base: position 54,313,672 of record NC_067285.1, on the reverse strand, counting down.
GCTGGCTCTTCCCTCTGGAGAGAAGGTCCTCTTGACCAGCAAAGAAGGCAAATCCCAGCAGGGTGGCAGAACTGCTGCAATGAGAGAGCAGATGGTTGGGTAGTGAGACCAAAAGCATTTTAAGCGTGAAACCAGACTGATCAAATAAGCCCCTTTAATGGAGTTACACTGTCAAAGCTGCTCGGTTTTTCTCTCTGGGAGAGATGAAAAGACCCTTGCAAAGGGCAGTGTCTGTGCAGGGGTGTAACTTCTTAAAGGCCAGTCACAAGTGGCAGTGCAGCATCTTTTATTTTTAAGCACCTTCTAGGAGACAGGCTCTGAAGAACAGGGAGGCTTCTCTGGCTGGAAGGGAAAATGTATCTGAACTCTTATATATTTCACTAAAAACTTTTACAGGGTAAAACAAGACTTAGAATGTATGAGGCTAGCTCACATATCAAAAGCAGTTTAGCTACAGCAGTAATAGTACTGCACTCTGCAGTTAATTAATTTACTGTGCTTTTCAACAATATATTACAAAGAACATGGGCATGTGTGGCACTGGGTCATATTCAGGCTTTAAATTTATCAATTCTTTGAAACATGTGAAAGAGGGAAAAAATACATTTATTCATTCAAGTATTATTTTTTCTGCCTCCTGAATACCAGCTGTAACTCATGTCTGCTGTTGTTTCATGAAGACTTTGCATGGGGCCTCAGAGTAAGGATGAACAATCCATTTTATCCAGCTTATTTTAAGGTCAGGTTGTTCCAAGTCCTCTGCTTTGTGGCAGTGTTATCCTCATCTTCCATCCCCATCCTCTGGACACTGGTGGCATAAGATCAGACTATTTTTTATGGTGGCAGCAGGGCAGTTTTAAAAATAATACACAGATTAGTAGCCAGAGGTTCAGAGTCTTCCCTGATCTGTACCTTCTGCATTCTTATGTAATTTCCATCAATACTGAATATAAGTCAGAAAGGAATTGGTTCATGGTGTTCTCACCTGGGTGTACAAAATATTGATGTGCTTTAACTCCTATTGGTGCTAATGTGAGCTGCTATGTGCACATAAAATTCCCACATGCCCACAGGTCTCTAGCATTTCCTTACTGCCTTTGGGTATCATTACAATTTTTTTTTTTTTTACTTTGGACATTGCAAGAACATATCTGGGATGCAATTCTGGATTGTGATAGAGAATAATATACTTTTACATATGTTTATAAAACAAACTGTGCCAGTCTTGCATAATATCCTATTGTAATCATAGCAGGCTTTCAAAGTAGCACCAAAAAGCGGAGTCTAGATTATTATAGGTACCTTTCTGTAATTACAGTGGGGGGTTGTTTTTTGTTAAAATGGTGCTTTTCTGTTAAAAACTGTGTTGTTCTTCTTAAAATATCTATCTTGGGTAGAAGGCTCCCATATTCCTCACCTCCCATGTCTCAGATCTTCTCCTCTTAACTTGAATGTTTCTGGAAGAAGCAGTAAAATATCCAAAGAGGTACAGCCTAACACAAGAAGGGAATTCTGCAGACCCTGCCTCTCCCATTCAGCAGAAGAGGAGGAGGAAATGTGGAATACAAAGCTATTTCCCATTCTTTCCTTTGACTTTCTTGTGCGAGATGTAATGTGTGCTGCCTGGAGGCAGGAAGTGGAGGGCCTTACAGTCACATAATGTCTGAGGAGAGACTTAAGCAAAGTCCTATTTCTGTTGTCAGTCCATGTGATGATGTCTGAATATTAGAAGCAACTCTTCCAGATTCTTCACCCCATGGAAATCAGTGTGGCTCACGCTCCACTGTGCCTCAAAGGCTAAAACTGCTGTGGACCAATATGATCATCTTGCCTGCCTGTCTGTATAATACAAATTGGCAGCATTTCAGCAATGAAAACAACTCATTAATGAGTGATGGGAGCTGGGAGGCAGCGGCGCTTCCAGACATCAGAATACTTCCTGCATCCCGTGGTCCCACTGGCTCTGTGTACTGTATCTCTGGTTTGCAGCAGGTAGTCTTGGGAGAACTGAGGGCTGGGCTGTGAGATGCAGATCCTGCATGACTTATGTCTGGATCAAAAGGAGGTTTAAAGATTTTGCTGTTGCTATTGACCAACTGCAAGCAGATCCCCAGGCCAGCGTGACTGCTCTGATATCTGGAATGCCAGGGATTAATGGAGCTTCAGCAAGAGATTTGAAGACATGTTGGTTGTACATCTCTTGTCTCCCTTCAGAACGCCTAGTAGATTTGTGACAACATAGAACTTGCTAACCTTGGTCAAAGTGCTTTTTATTAGAGAGCCACTTCAGCTTGAGGGAGTCTTTGCATCCATACAGAAGGAAGTTTGTTTTCATCTTTGTGGAAATCAGCTCTTTGTAAGTAGGAGGTAAATTGTGCTCATGTTCAGTCTTATCCAATGCCTTTAGGCAATAAGGCAGATCTTAGCACTTGCTCAGGTAGCTGGTAAGCCAGGTCTTCTTCAGCACAGCTTGTGTTACAGACAGACACAAATGTGTGCCATAATTTATTGTCTGCATCTTCAACTGCTCAGAGATGCTATCGGTAAATGTTGGCTTTCACTGTCAGAGTGATGCTTGCTTGACCCAGGGGAATGTAGCAGCCCCAGTCATTGTTATAATTGAAAAACTGACAGTTTTCCAAGGTACCTGCTGTAGTTAAACAATCAGCTACTCCCAAATTTTTGTCGGGTGGGATGCCCTGAGATTCACTTGAAAGTCTTGTGTGACTTGGCCATGGTAACCAAGGATGTTAATGTCAGAGACAGGAACCAGAGTGGGTACCTGGCTGCTGCCCTTAAGCTTTGAATTCCAGACTCTGTGCCTTTCTTCCATCTGACAAGTCCCAGAGCATTCAGGGACCTAGTCACCCGCTGCCTCAAGAGAAATACTGTAAGCAGCTGATGTTGTGACTGCCATGTCTACACAGGCATGTTTTGAAAAGAATCTCCTGGAGAGTATCTTCCTTCCACCATGCTCCTCCATCCTTCTCTCCAGCCGGGGCAGCCTCAGACAGGTCCAGCATTTCCACGCTGGAGGAGAGTTTGATCCAAGCACTGTCAGATCAGCTACACTCCCAGGTCGGCCGCTCCATCCTGGCTTGCCTCCTTTCTATCCCCTCACCTCCTCTTTGTACCCCTCCCCAGTGCAACTGCCATTTCTTCTCTTGGTCTCTGCAGCCTCTCCTTGCCAATTAGGGGCTCTGCTCTCATCCCTTCTGCTGCTGGCTCCCCTATGGATACCGGCTTGGCTCTCGGAGTGGTAGTACATTAAAGCTAGGAGGTCTGGGAAGCTTTGTCTGCTCCCTGGGCAAGGGAGGGGGTCCCCCAGCCAGGGTCTCGTGTTGCTTGGCAACATATTTCTCTCTCCTCCAACAGTCATCTCCCCTCCCAGCACCTGCTGATGCATGCGCAGCGGATAAAAGCAACATGACAGCAGCAGTTGCTCTTGTCGCCGTTTACTTGTTATTTATCATTATTGCCGTGAAAGAATTTGTAAACATTTCTTCACATCCTTCCTTGGTCAGAACAGATATTCTTATATCCTTCGTGGCACACCTGCATAATTAGTCACTGCATTTCAGTACATGTGATATACCATCTTTCTGGCGTTTTCTAAAGTGGCTGCTGCTTCTGGATGTTTCCACTTTTCAGCCCCAAATTTGAGATGTCCAAGGTTTTATACTCGGAAGTGCAAAAGTCCAGTGTAAGAGTCCAACTTAACTGCCTCAGATCATGGCACTTGTTTTTAGGTACATGTACATTTAACAAACGCTGCTCTGCATCACCTTCCCTTTCATCAGCATGTTAAGGCCATTAAGATTTCAAAATGAAAATGTTTCCATGGACACAGATAAAGCAGCCAGGGTTTTTCCTGACCTCTGAGTCCCTGCTTTATCTGTTTGCCCTCTCCTCCTCCAAAATAACCACTTCTAGCTTAGTCTTTCCAGTTTGCATTTGTTGGTGTGCCAAAGGAGGAACGTAGCTTCACTTCTCTGTTTTCTCTAAAAGAGGACAGCAGAAAGCCAGACCACATGTTTTCTGATCTTACAATGATCAGAATGCTCCTTACATGGTAGGCTTGTGTCACTCAGGACAGATCTGGAAAGCTTTGTTTGTGCTGCTGGCTAGCTATGTGCTGCCAGCTCGTCTACTGGGCCTTCATTCAGCCCTAGATAAGTTTTATTCCATTTATCAGCGCGGAGTGTGTCCCTAGCTTGTGGCAAGATTGGACAGGCAGGGAGAACTTTGTTTTGCACGGACTGGGTGCTGTGCAGTGACAGATGCATATGCACATGTGCCATTGCCCTCTGCTGGGGTCTGCCAGAACTACTGGTGGATGCCCTGCGCTGCCTCAGCCTCCGGAACCTTTGTCATCTCCCAAGTAGAAAAGAGTTTACCTCTTTGGGAGCTAGGGCTGCCTGCATGCAGCTTGTTGGCAAGTAAGATAGGTGGTTTTGTTCAGCAGGCAGGAGTCATGCAAACTGCAGCACAGGAGCTAACCCAGAACAGGCATGTCCTCAGCAGAGCCCTGGCTGCAGAGGAGCAGAAGAGCCATCTCCAAGGTACAGCAGTTAAAAAAGTTAAAAAAGATGGGATTGTAATTTTTAATTTATTTTTTTTTCTCCTTCAGCTCGTCTTCTGACTGACTGGATGCATACATACAGGGTTGGTTTGCTAGTTTACCACTGTACTGTTTAGATTGTATGTTTAGTTATTATTTATATATTTCTGATCTGTTGGAATGGAATGCAGAGATGATTTCTGACCACAGCTCTAAGGCATATTGCCTGCTCTACATCCACTCACTTATCGTCATGCTGAATAGCAACAAATTAAAGTCTTGGACTAAAAGCTCTTAGATGGAGAGACTCAATCCACTTTAAAACCCAGTTTTCCCACAGCATGTGTAATTAAGGACAACCTTTTTGAAGGGGCTGTATAGAATGAAGACCTTTGAAAGGCCTAGAAATAGAGACCTTTGTAGAAATGAAGGCCTAGTCCTAAGGTGCTACAATAGAGAGGTACACCTGTAAGGATAGGCAGCTTGCATTTCCATGGGGTTGCACCAATAGAGAAGGAAGAGGACACTGTGGAGCAGCTGTTCCTCAGGGAGAGGAAGCAAACTCCAAATCAGCCTCACTTAGCTTAGGTGGGCTGGTTGCTTGGGAGGAACTTCTCTGAAATCAAACCAGGACAGAAGTAATCTGCAGTAATGATTCACTGTCAGCCATTTCTTTCCTGAACCTACAGCAACTAGAAGAAAAGTGTATTGTTTATGGAGTTCTGTGTGTTTCTTTTGCTTTGCACCCCTTGTGAGCACAGGCTGCCCCAAAGTCAAAGAGAGAGACCTGAGAGAGTTTCCCAGCTCCACCTACACAGCCATGGCTCTGCACCCCAAGTGGGTGCAATGGCTTACAGATCAGAAGTTTTGTGAAACTTTGCAAAGTCATTCGGAGAGTGCTTTGAAATTCTTGAATGAGCATAGCCTGCTCAGGGGTAGTTCTCAGTCTTCTTCAGCTTAAAAACCCACTCTGGGTTTTCTGGTGGAAACAAACGTGGAGAACTGTCAGCTCAAAGCATGACTTGGTAATGCTCATATGGAGGCTAGCAGGAACTGAACCAAGTACTGTGGGAATGCAATTAATGTGTACTTTCATCGGTCACCTTACCCCGGTCACTGTCTGGATCAGCTAAATCCTTGTGCTGACTGAATTGCCTTTCTCAACTCTGTCTGAGATAATATTGCAGACTACAGAATACTGCTGATAAATTAGCAGAGTTTGAGAGTAAAAGCCATTCCAATTCCAGAATGGCCTTATTACTCTTTCAATAACCTAAATGTTTCTCGAGATAGTTCATTTAGACAGCTCTGAAACAGGGAATGTAGAAATAGGTGGCATTGACTTGGGACATTTATTTTTAGGCAACGCTTTTTGTTCCCTTTCTCAGCATAAGAACTACTTTCATCATCTTCAGAGGCAGTTATAAATATCTTCCATGGAGATCCAGGGCCTCTGACATGAGTGTGTGCTGCACACGGCAATCGTATTTCCTTCCATTCCACAGCATTCTTGCACCTCTCCAACAGAAAAGCCCCCTCGGCTCCTAAAATCCATTAGTTATTTTCCTGAAGAGGAAGGGGATGCTTGTGGGAAGCTATGTATTATGTGTTGTATCAATATGAAATATAATGTGTCCCACTTCTGCCTATTCTGAATCAGTGTCATATACTTCACTTCCTTGATTCCAGTGGCTTGGTTGTTCTTTGTTTACCAACAGGACGTGCAACTTGCTCCTGTCCTTGCTCTCCTTTGCTTACTGGTGCCTACACAGTGCAGTGCTTGCCCTTGACACAGGCACTGTGACAGCTTTAGAGCGACCACACTTTATTTGTCAGTGTGTATTACTGGAAGGTCCAAGCAAAGAAGAATAAAAAATGTGCCAATGGCAAATTTGCTTTCTGCTCTCCAAATGTGCCACAAACCCCAGACAGACTTGTAACCCCCTAACCTGTTTCATAATTCTCCTCTACAATTCTGGCTGCCCCACTTGCCAGAAAAATGGTATCTCCTCTGAGGATGGGTGCAAGGAAAATGTCGGAATTTCCCTCGCCTGCACCTCAAAGTGAGAAGGGAGCAAAGACGAGACAAGGGGCTGCAGGTCCTTTGCTGATGGTTTGGGAAAGCATCGGTGCACAGGAGGCAGTGCAGGTATGTTTTGTACGAGCTGAGGAGCTGAGGGAAGCATGCACTGTTGCCCTAGAGAAGGACCAAAAGGCAAGCTTTGTTCTGTTTTCTCTGACTAGTACTGTTCCTTTAGGAAGCCTTGCTCAAGTAATCTAAAAGAAAAATGACTGGAGAAAATCAACAGAGCAATAAATAAAATGGTAGGAGAATGCCTACCTGCCAAAATCTGGCGTTGCAGGTAGGGAAGTAGCATTTCCACTATCTTAACTCTCAAATGCATCAACATATCAATTGTGCTTGGTTCCCCAGGTGGATAGAGTTATGTGCACATTACAATACATGGGCATGACAGCATAAGCAGGGTTTTCTTATAAAATACTCATAGCCTGAAATAAGCATAGTGTGGCCATGGGCCGAGAATATTGGCATATACTTCAAGTTGTGTTGTTTCAGTGTCGTTTATGATTTATGCTAATTCAAAAGCAAGCAAAAGCACTTTAGGTCATTTTGGAAATGTATCCCTTTTAATCTCCTATGGGCATTATTGCGGTTTTATTTCTTCTAAAAAATTATTTTTTGGCATTTGCTAACTTAGTATTGTTTTAAGATTTAGGCTGTGATTTTACCTGTCACTTTAAATCCCAGACTTCCTCAAAGGCGAGTGGAAGGAAATCAAAAAAAGGGCAAAAAATATCATTATTATTCCAAGCATTTTTGTGTTTTGAAATTGAAACACTACTTGTACCATGTTAAAATAAATAAATTTTAACTTGATTTAAAATGCAAAAATTAGGTTTCAAAATAATTCAAAATTAATTAAAATGTGGCCTTTCTTGAAATAGTTTTCCTGCTAAGGCACTCTAGTGAAAGTGTTCAGATCAGTGCAAAAAAACCCCAGGTATCCCAAGAGATAGACTACGTTGTTTAATCCCTGCTTTTTGTAATTTTGAGTCTGTTCTGTTGATTCTCTAAAAAAGTTAAGGATGTAGTACTCATGAGAAATTGTCTTTCCTGATTATAAGCTTTGAGAAGAATAAAACAGTTTGTACAGGATGAATTAATGACAGATCCTCTTTTCTCTTAAGCTTCATGGACAACCTGGAAGCATTCTTTCTAAGGCCTTTAAGGCAAGTTCCTTTTCTTCCCCATGGTCCGCAACAGTATCAATGTGACAACTTTCAGTACTCATGTTTTGGAGACCACCTGGCTCTTCAAGAGAAATTAATGAGTTAACATCTTTGGCAATGTATACATGGTACCTTTGGAATGTGTGATGAGCTGAAAAGGTCCATACATTGATTATTGTCTTTTGTATAGTTGACAAGGCTTACATCTAAAGCAGACAATAAATTAATGCACCCCATTGCCTTCCCCCTTTACTTGACTGTGGCAGTTGATTAGCATATTGCAAGAATGAAGTGAGAACTTAAAAAATATATATAAATGCATGTCTAAAAGAAAAACAAGGTGGTAGAATATGAGCCAAATTACATGATTGCCTGATATAACCTGGAATGTTATTATTAGGGTGTTGAGCTGACCCTGCTTGAAAAGCACAAGAAACCCCTGCCTTACACTGAGAAAGGCCTTTGACTGTTACACAGCAGTATTCACTCGTTAATTGAAGTCAATGATCTCATAACCTTGGGGATTTGACATGGGGCATAAATTTGCCACAGCCGTTGTTTATACATAAGCATTGCTATTTTACAGTGATAAGAGAGCAGGGCTGCTTGGCCTGCTCCCTCCCATTTAAAGGCAAAGTGTTCATAATGCATAGAAAGCCTCATTGTTTGATTCTAATGGATGGTATCTCTTTCTGCTAACTGAAATGTATTTGCCATTTTGGCACCAAAGTGAGTTCTTTTCACAGTTTCCAGGCTCAGATTAGTCTTATTCCCTTGCTAATATGAAGAGGTACCCTTCAGTCAAGTGAGGCCGTCTAAGAAAAATCCTCTCCTGCTGTGAACCTCTGAGTCTGTATTTAACATAGAAATTAATTTCATTAATCAGACTAGGAATTAGAAGGAAACTGCTGGAGCCTAGAAGAGCCTTGCAGTTTCCATGTACACCTCAGGTGTGTTATGTGAGAGCCATGGACTGAGAGTTCAGATGTGCCTCCACCCCTTGCTCAGCTTCTTCCAGGAGGAGGAAGGTTGCTGGATGCTTTGTTTGCCTCTCCTACACTCTGTCTTCTGAAACAACCCACTGTGCCACAGTTGGGGACCCAAGAGGCTGACTGCCAATACTGGCATTTTTTTGTTAGTGAGGAGTTGGTACTTCACCAGCCATCCCAACACTCCTGTCATGGCTGCATAGCAATCTCCAAAGCACCATTTAGTCCTGTACCTCAAGCTTGTCCTCAGATGTGTGCATAGCTGCAAGAGAAGAGGTGAGGAGATGCCCCTTAGCCTGCAGCTCTGCATGAGGCAAACCCAGGGCCCCATTCCTTGTTTGTTTGTGCCAGATTTTCTTATTTTGCACCAAAAAGAGGGAGGTCTCAGGCCCACTTCATTACTATTCACTGGTTTAACTACAGGGATAGAGCCCCTGCTTTCTAAAAATCAGCTTGTCCTCCAATGCCCTCTGGTGACGGGAACTAATTAGATTCCACTGTTATTATTGAATCCAGTTGCAAAACACTACTTTTATTTTATTTCTATTAAATATCTTAGGCAAATACTGAGATTCAGCACAAACTGAAGTCTGTGTTCATAGCTTAACACAAACCTCTCTCTGTAAATGCTACAGCGCTTCCTAGGAGTGGAAAAAAAAGTATGTTCTACAGACACCATAACTTAGGGAATCTCCAAAGCTTATTAGGTTGATCCTTTAAATACTTTAGACTTGATCCTTACTGCAGAGAATTACACTTGTGTGCATGTGTGTGTGTGTCTGCATGGCTGCAGCAATGCCTTGTGTCACCTTCCACGCTTAATCTCTCGGGATGGAGAAGCAGTGGCCCCAGATGGCTGCTAGGGAAACAGGTTGTTGAAATAATCACAACCACTTGCATATGCTGGTGTCCAGCTTCTGTCCTCTGCCTGCCACAGCTCGTGTGAAGCTCAAATCAGCTGGGAAGCAAGAGGGAGGCAGGGGGCAAGATGGGTCACCTCGCTTGGTATCTGACAGTCAGTCTGTGTGGTAAAAGTGGAGATGCTTTTCAAAACTAGACTCATTAGAAATGGCAATGTGTGCCAGCTTATCCATGAACTCTTTTTTCCTTAATCTGATTTTACTGTCAGATTGTTGTGACAACAGGGAAGCGGGAAATACACAGCAAGTGGCTGGTGAATTATAAATAACATTTTCAATTAAAAATGCAAAACCACTGAAATAACTTTCATAAAACAGGTTTTATGAAAAAACAGTTTTTTCCATCTTGTGAACCTAGTGAGCTTCTGAGTGTATCATTGGGGTTTTTAATTGTTTCTCTGCCTATTTGCAATCTCTGTTCTTCAACTAAAAACCTCATGAAAATAACACATGCTTTGAGAACAAAATGCTCCAAGACTTTGCTGCCACAGTGTGCTGCTGTAGGCTGAGTGCTTACAGCTTAGTTATTAACCTGTGATAAAGAGAGTTTGTAATTGGAACTGCCAGCACAGCCTTCATTACTGAGGGGGATGTAGGCCCCAGCATAATTTGATAAGCTCCTTGGGCATGCAGCTCTGCAGCCTTTAGGAGCTGCCTCCAGCAGCATCAAACACACATGCATTACATCTACAGCCTCTCTGTGCCTGTAGCCAGCACCAGTGGCTTCTTACTCCTGCCATTCCCCGTGCAGCAAACCAGCTGTGAATGCCATGTAGGATTGCAAGTGCACGTCATGAGTCGTGCTTCAGCCTCTGTGCTCTGTGGGACACTACAGGAGAGACAGCAGTGAGTATGTGAGTGTGTGGTAGCTGTTGGCTCTCAGCACCCTAATAAGGAGATCAGGAGCTTCAGGGGTTTAACCTTCCTGGTTTATGTTAGCAGAAGGTCTTGCCCACGACAGGTGCATCAAAGAACATTTGTCCTCACGTGCATTATGGCAGTGCTCAGGAGGAAGATGGCCAGAACAAGCTGGGGTGTGCATTAATTTATCCCTCCTGCACAGTCAAGCTTTGCAATTATCTTGTAATTGTGCAGTGGTCTTTCTGATGATACACAGAACTCTTACCTCCACCCACCAGAACAGCTTCCTTCCTTGCCAACAGTCCTCTCCCTGCGCTGTGGGCTATCAAGCCTGTTGCTTTGCATTTTATACATGAAATAACCTTTTACTGTAGCTATGCATCTGTCTAACAAAACCAGTGGGACTTTGGAAATATAGACAAGAGCTGGGCATTTTACGAGATGTTTTAAGGAGGAAGATCCATCTTAACAATGAGCTGGGCATAAGCAGGGAGTATGCTATAAGCCTGTGCAGATTACCTCACCCCTCTGCTCTGGAAGTTAATCTTTTGGAAAAGATGGATGCTTGTTCATTATAAGCAATTATTGTTGGTCATAATCCTTCTAGGAAGTACGTGGAGAATGACTCAGTTCATTTGATGAGCTACACTGCCAGTTTTCCCTGAAACATCAGCCAGCAGCATTGCCATGCTTGGCCCTAAGCTTCCTGCAGGGTGTGGTGTGGATCACCCCAGCACTTGGCTTAGCTCACTGAGAGGGGCAACTCATGGGATAGAACTGACCAAGATAAAGGAGGCAATGGGTGGAAAAATCAGCGGAGGTATCCATCTCCCTGAGCGTGCATCTGCCCACTCCATCTTTCTGCAGTCTTTTGTATGTCTGCAGCCAAAGAAGCTCCAAGCTACTAGCAATACATCAGGTTGGTATAACTGAGGATCTTAATGCTTTGAAAATATTAATTTTGCTTCAAAACTGGTATGTGGATGGGATCCCACATCTTCACATCTATGGCATGTGTGATGTATGGCAAAAGAGAGAAAGAGAGGGGAAGCAGCTTTACAGTCAGTGAGAAGCATGTCAAGCTCAAGGCTTTAGTCAGTCTTGCAGGAAGGTTAAGCGCAGGCTCTTCAGAAGTACTGAGAAGTGGTTTAATCCTGCACAAGCAAAAGTCAATGACAGTAAGTAGACTTAAGGCCGGGCAAAATATTATGGAAAGTGTTGCCTGAAATTATTTGTAGCAGGCTCCCTGGGGCATCTGTCGCACGGCCAAGAACAGATCCTTCATCAAAGGAGCATTTTGTCTGCCCCCAGGTCCAGTGACATTGCCAACCTGGCACTTCAGAGAAAAAAGAGATTCAACATCTACATTTTTAATTGAAAGTTAACCCAAATTTTTAGTTATTTGGAGCACTCAGTGCTGGTGGATGTCCTTGCTAACAAGATACGGGCACTCTGAGCAGAGGGCTTAGTTTGATGCTTTACTGACAGAATTGCATGCCTCCTTGTGCAAACTGCTCAGAATGCAGCCCTTCTGTCAGCACTAGGTGGGTGCATAAATCATTCAGTGCTACATTGGCAGCATACATTTGGAAGCATCACTATTAAGAAAAAAGTAGCAAGTCCTCTCAGTAATGATTCAAAGCAAGTAGTGTACACAGCTGTTCCACTGCAGTAGCTTTAATTTTCTGCCGTGGCAGGGCATAGTTGATCTAACATTAATTGTGGGTTTGCACAATGTCAGAACAGTCCTGAGAATTCCAAAAGAAGGCTTGCGTATATTGAAGGAAAAAGCTGCTGTGAAGTAGTTGGCTCAAAGACCTTGCCTACCTCAGAGCATAAACAATAGGAGAGCAATACTAGTCTCCACTAACAAATTATGCCAAATAAGCTGAGAGCTACTGAAGCATGTTTTCAACAACAGAATGGGGAGTTTAAATTACCACAAAGCAGTATCCCACATGATTGGCCTGCTGGTGTCTAGAACAAATCCAGCTTTTCACGTGGACTCTCTGCAGAAAGCTGCAGCAGAGGATTGTGCAGATTCACAACTGCATTTTGCCTACCCATATTGCAGCACTTACATATGCATTAGGCCTTCTTGAGCACTATAGCATAGATTTGTAGACCAAAGATTGAATAAAAACATACAGGTTCTAAGTTTCTTCTGGCAACACCATTCTAAATGCTAGCCATGCCTCTAGAAATATCTGGAAGGAATTATTTTTGCCTTGTTAAGATCTGCATAGCCTGTGTTTCAATGAACGGAAAGGATGTGATTAGAAAGTGTGTTGCACTATAACCTCACCTTTCTTTCTCTTATTAGCAAGTTAGACTAGATTCTGGAAAGAGCGGTCCTGTTGAAAATCAGAGAAAAGTGAGGGACGTATGTAGAGATAGAAAGCTTAAGGCTGCACACCTGCATTCTGTGAAACTTTGACAGAATTAAATAGTGGTGCAACTGAGCATACAACTTTCATTGTTAGCTGCCTTTAAAAAGATAGGGTTGTAAAAATCTGATTTGCTGTAGGAATAGATGTTTGGGATGTTTCATGCACACGCTTACGGTATGTTACTGCTATCAATAGAAAATGCAAGTGCTAAGCATCCCCATCTGCATCTCATCTGAGGTAGATTATAAAAAATCACTGTGGTAAAGATAAGATCTTAAATGAGTAGTATCCAGGTGCATGTACACATTAACCAAGTCAGTTATTCATCCTGTATGACATCCCGTTGCCATTCTGTTGCTTGTTGCATGATCTATTGACAGCTGTGATTCCTCACATCTCAGAGCCTGAGGTCCTGCTCTGTGACAGTTGTTTGTATACCCTGGTGCGAACCAACCATTCAGCTGGGTCTCAAGAAGAGAAGTGATGCAACACATGATGGAGTCAGACAAGATTTTGTCCTACTGCATCAGATCTCACTGTGGTTACATTTATACATTATAGGTATATCCTTAGGAGGAAGGAGTCTTTTTTTCCCCCCTCTCTCTTTTCTCCCACTGCCCTCTTAAACACCTGTGTTTAAACACAGAATGTTTGTTTTTACAACTGGTCCATGCAGAGACAGGCCAAGGAAGAGCCTGCTCGCTGCACCTACAGACTTGCAGACATGGCATGGGGAGACAGAGGTTACCAGAAACAGAAAGGCGTTTGGTGCCAGAGCAGAGTTTGTCAGTGCTGTAAACTGAAGACTCAGCAGCTGGAGTTGCATGTGCTGGCACCTTCTAAAGAGCATCAGAGTCCCCATTCTCACTGGCTGGTCCCAGAAGAGCATATGGTTCCCAGAAATGACAATTAGTACCAGTTATTGAATCATGTTTTAACAGAAAGCTACATGTCAACGCCGCACATCCTGCAGAGAGAACAGACTGCAAAATTGGAAGCAGACAGGAGCCCCCTTGGTTGTTAACAAGTGTCAGGAAGTTTCTGATTAGTTTAGTCATGCTTTTTACAGGACACAAGTCCAGCGTTATTTGTGTGGATGAGCTTGGCTTCCTCTCCAGCTGACACAGGCGCTTATGCAACTAAAATCAAAGCCTCTGACTAAGACGGGGCGGGATCACAGCTTAGCGAAGTGATAGAAAATCTCACGGCTGTGTACAGCACACACACTAACAAGGGCTTTACAGGAAAAACATCCTGTTTGCTACAACTTCTTCTGAGACGAGATGAGATACTTTTAGCAGACTCATCATAGCTTTAAAAATCCTCACTCAGTGCTAAAAAATAATCCTCATTTTCAGGTGGACAAATATTGGCAAGGGCTTTGTAGAAACAAACACAAATAGCAAGAACTGAGAGTGTCTTTTACCTTTTTTTCTATGCCAGAGGATTCTTCTGAAGCTCCAGGATGCAACTTTAGCAAGCTGTATATGGAGCTGTGCTGCAGCCCTGTCTGTCACTCTGTCTTTGGCTGAGCAACATGCAGGTGCTGTGCAGAAAAAGGGTCACCAGCAAAGCTGGAAGCTGGGAATAACCATGGACATGTGCCTTTTTCTTCTTCTTTTACTCCTTTGCTTAAAAAATGGCTGATTTTTTTAAAGATTACTTGAGTGAGGGAATAAATAGGTAGGTTGGCCTTTGAAAGGTGTTTGACAGGAGTATCTTTGGCCCTGTAGTACCCTAAAAGGCCAGGTAATCAGCTGTGTCTCACCAGCATGTGTACTCTCTGGCACACACAAAAACACTTGATATAATCAGTCATGCTGGTAGGACTGAGGAGCATGAAGGGTAAGTTCGTATGTCTTAGATCACTGCTTAATAGCTGAGAATTGAGGAAAATAAGACAGTTGCAGAAGAAAACACATTTCTAATCTTTTGTAAGATACTTTCTACCAGGAAGAAGGCTCCAGAGGGGCAAATGAAGTAAGAGTTCTGACTGGCAAAGTACTTTTCTATAACCATGTGTCAAAAACTTGTCTGCCATAAGACCTCTAAGCCAAGGCTGTGGGATGAGCATGGTTATTTATTAAATGCCAGACACTGACTAGGGTTGGTATAATATTTCCATACATTTACCTCTCTGCTATTTTTTTAAAGAATCTCAGTGCACCCTTAAAGTAAGAGAGGGCAAATCACCCCCTCATATGTCATCCCTATTTCTGCAGACACCTGATCCCACACCCAGTGATGCACATGAGGACACAACAGTTTTTCTAATCCCTAATCTCTCCAGCCACCAATGGGACTGGCAGTGGCCAGACAGACTCCAGCCAGCTTTCACTGCTCTAGAGTTCAGAGGCTTGCAAAGGCTGCAAGACTGATCAGGCTTACAAATGGCACTTCACTGGAAAACTAATGCAGTGCTGATTTTGGAGAGAAAAATACCAAATACCAAACCCTACTCAGTGGAATTACATGATAAACCACTATGTGGAGCCAGCCACTAATTATTTGGCTGATGAGGAAACTGGATTCAAATAAGCTTGTTATCAAAATTTCAGGTGCATGTGCTCCCCCATTGCCTTTTGCTTTGCCTTTCTCCAAAGTCTGGATGTAGGACAGTTTGCTGCAGTGGGAATCAGATGCATAAACTCATAAATTAACTTAGTAGAGCAGTGCTGTGGAAACTTTCCCTGTCTTTGGGACATAATTCTCCACCAGGTTTTCCCAGTCTGTGTGTGTAGCTTCTTCCTGCACCTCCATCTACCTTATTCCTTCATTTGCTCTAAATCTAAACTCTTATGAACTGTGAAAGATTATTACAGGTTTCCCAGACTAAAGAAGAGAACAGAATATAGCTTGAATGTCATTACTGACAACATGCTGTGGTTTGTGTACATCATCTGGTGGATGCAGAGCCTCTTCAGCCAGTTGATTAGGATGGAATTTGATTTAGAAAATAGCACAGCCTCTAGGTAATGCGTGTATTCAAAAGGCTGGCAAAATATGATCGATTTCTCCCATCTTAGGCATGAGAGGTAATTTCAAATGTTAGGGAAGGGGGCAATAAGAAATGCACACACCAAGAAAACCTTATCAGTTACACAAGACTTCCTCTACTGATAAGCCGTAACAAGAATTTATGGACTAAAAGTTCAAATTCAGCTTTGAATGGGAACTTTCCTCACCATTTAATACTGAGTCTAGAGGGTTTGTTACAGACAGCCAAATGACTAGGATATAGCAAGATGTAGGTGCTTTTTGTTGGAAAGAAGCTGAAGGAAAGAAGAATCGCAAGAGTAACTAATTTTTGGTAGTAGTGTGAGATTCATCTGCCTTATTCCTCCACTGTCTCCAAGGAAAGAGAGAACTGAAATACCAAAGGGAAAAATTCTGACACCCTCAGTAGCCATCTCAGATGAGTTTAGTATTTGATGCATGCAGCAAGAAATGATGGAGAAATATATTGCTGGTACTAGGAACCATAGGCCATCTGCTCAGGAGTGTCACTTAAACACACTAATCTTTTATCGAGTGCTCAGTTGCAGAGCAAAGAGTCCACACTGATGAGCAGGTAGGAAGAATGGCATTTGCCTGTATAAGCAGTATGAAGCACAGAGTCTCTACCCTGCAGTATATTCATCTCTGTAGACCAAGCCCTACATATAGATTGTGCATCCTATGATGTTATGATGAAAAAAATTTAGAATAAGTATTTCCTCCCATAACATCTGTTCTCTGGATTTCTGCATCGATGGCAAGTAATACAACCTATTGATAGGCAATCACCCACATAAACTCTTTCAAGTTAGTAAGCTCAGGCTGCTTACTACATTCATACCTACAAATGGCATTCCCTGAACCTGGTGAACTACCTAAAGTAGCCAGTAAGGCATGGGGGAGGCAAGAGTTGTAAATTATCCCCAGAGAGTCTCAGGTTTAATGAATAAACAGCCTGACCTCCATTAACCCAACTGTAAAGAAGTGTCGCAAAAACTGGGCCTTCAGGATGAGGCTTTGTCAGTTTCTCCTATCAAGTGAAACATTCCCAAAGAAATAATTCAATACTTATTCAGGATAAACAACTTGGATGCAAACTTGCCTCTTCTGTATCTGAGTGTGTCTCAATATTGCAGAGCTAATCTACTATTCCTGAGGCTCAGTGATTCTTTCCCCCCCTTGAATGCAAAAAAGGAAGTCTTGGGTGTAGAAATTGAAAGAAATCCACCTGCAAGTCCCCTGTTACTTGACGATAAGGCCAGACACAACACCAGGCTGTACATGTGCTTTCTGCTGCCCAGCCTTTCAGTCAGTGTCCTGTGGGCAGAATCCACAGCATGTGCTTTGGATCATTCAGTCTTCCCTACATCAGCAAGGCCTGACTTGGGCTAGACAGTGGGAGCCCTGGGTCTCCCTAGGTTTGATTAAATACTTCCTGACCTATTCAGGCTCTGGGGCTTTAAAAGACCAGTTTTTGTGGCCTTAGTGGGGGTAGCTCTGACCTTCCCACTGCACAGAGACTGGAGAAAACTTCAGTCTAGCTATTCAGTAAAACCCATCATCCCAACTTGTTCACATCCAGACAGCCCCGTGGGCCTGACCATCCAAAGCAGCCCCAAATTTGGAAGCCTCTTTCAAAACCTGGAAACAAATGGCTGCCTCTACATGTACTGACACTGCAACTTTAGCAAATTCCTAATGTCAGAGCCCCTCAGCAGATACCCATGCTGTTACAGCCCTGGCCAGAAATATCAAGGACAGCTGCTTTGTCTCTTCTCCTGACAAAGGAGCAGTGACAACCAACTTCAGCAGTAAGAATAAAATGAGAGAGTTTTGAATGTCAATTGGATTAATAAATTATATTGCTGCTTTGTTAAAGAGATGGAAAAGTTTTCATGTGTTAAAGGAGCCTCTCTGTGTTACAGATGTCAGAAGTAACACTGTTCATGGTTCAGGAGTCACCAAAGAACAACCCACTGTGCCTCAATTTAAGCCTTCAGGTACTGTCCTTCAAAAAACAGAGTATCCTGTAAACACGTAGCATTGCAGATTAAATAAGCAACAGCCTAGAGTGTTGAAATGGTTATTTCTTATTTTAGCATTTCAAGCAGTTTTAGGAAGCGGTTACTCCTTTTTCTGTCTTAATAAAGCTTGTCCTACTTAGAGCTGACAAAAACCATTTGTTATGAGGTGGCAGGCTGTACCTGAGTAGTTCAGGGTGATTTAGGCTTTTTCTTTTCCTCCCTGAGGTTGGCATTAAATAATAGGTAAGGCAAAGGATTGCGTAAACAATAATAAGATTAGACTGTTGGATGCAGAGTTAACATTTAAGAAGGGCAAGGCAGCATCTGGCCCCTGCTTAGAAGAAAATAAAAGAGGCAACCAGCTCCTAGCAGCTGGAGCAAACTTGAACAAAGCTTAATGATGTGAGGACATAATGCGAGTCCCAACATGTCTGTTTGTCTGTTTAGACAGTTAAGAGAGCAGAACACCAGCCTAGGGTGCCTCTGCAGTCTGCCAAACCAAGTGAAGAAGTCAGAACTGATGAGACCCCTTTTAAACACTGCAGCCTACTAAGTGTTTGCTTGGGATTCCTCCTGTGGTGGGCACGCTGGCTGAACCGAACTGTTTGCAGCTGATGGCTGCTTGTTTTCTGCTCCACAAGGGACACTTGGGAATAGCTCAGCAGATGGCTGAGCTCTCATGCAGCAGCCTGGCTGTGGGTAATGGTGCCCATAGAGTTTTTTTCTAGTTTGATGTTAATTTTTCCCCACTTCTTAATATCCACCATGAAATGCTTGAACAGTGTGTTTACCATCCTTTTCATTTAGCGTTGCTAGGCTGTTCTTACAGCTGTATTTGAACTTAATGGAAATGAGGCTTTGAACATGTAAAATGCTGTGTAATGCTAAGGACTCTTGACAACAATCCGGTACTTGAGATTTACCAGACACTTTAACAGTTTCAGCCCAAGTCTCTTAGTTCTCCTACTGCAGAAATTGTAACATGCCTAGTGATTTATTATTTAAAAAACGGAGCGGAAGAGGGTGTGCTTTTAATTTAGTGTGATAGCTGCTATCCCACATCCTGATGAGCTTCTGCAGGTGAGCACCCACACACTACCATGTCTAAAGGTCCTGTTGATCTGCACTTTCTTAGTTGTGTGGGTAGGTGACAGCATTGCCCATTTCCTTGTGCTTCCTGAGCACTTGTTACCTCTTGGTGAAAAGGGTACCTACCACGTGTCCCAGACCCACAGCCTCATCTCCTTTCTGCTCACCAGATATGTTAAGATCTTGAGCATTCTGTATGCAGCAAGTATCAATTAATCTATTCAGTGACCCACAGTGAAAGAAACCAGATATATTCCACAGGGGCTCCTGTTGTGCTGAAGCACAACTTTATTGTGCTTGTGCATAGTAAACCTGCAGATCTAAGGAAAACAATTACTATGCTTTGTTCTTATGCCTCAGTTTTCTTTTTGGTGGGTTGAGATCAGAACTGTTTGAAGTTTATGGGCTTTAAACCATAAATGTTCTCTCCTAAACAGCAAAATGGACTGTCCTTTTGTGAAATTACCCACTGATGATTCAGAGGCAAGTCCTTCTGTTCTGCTTAAGCTTACTGTACATCTCAAATCCCTTCCAAAGCTCTTGAGATTAATGTAAGTTCTCATGTCAATTAGGTCAAATACTAACCTCATTATTCTCCTGTTTAAACATTTTCAAACTCTTTTTCTGCAGACATATCTAATTATTTGGTTTTGCTAAGCTGTGGCTGTCCTGTTTTCCTGGAGTGTTGTCCCCGACTTCAGCAGCACTGCCTGGTTGCACACAGCTGACTCAGAATAGACTCACCAAGCCCTTCAGATGAGAAGGGACCCAGAAGGTCTCTGCTCCAACTGGCTGCTTATGGTCAGTTCTGAGGCCGGATCAGCCTGCCAGGGGCTTTATCTGGTCAGTCTTTAAATGCTCCCAAGGATGGAGACTGCACAACCTCTGGGTGACCTGCTGCACTGCTCAGCTGTCCTCATGGGGAGCAAGTTTCTCTTTATGCTATGCCTGAACCTCTTGTGTTTTCAGCGATGCCCACGGCCTCTTGTCCTCCCAACCCCTGTGAAGAGCCTGTTTCCTTGGTTGTGCTGGGGATGGCTGGCTGCCCCTGCAGCTGCCTCCTCTCCAGGCTGAACACTCCCTGCTCCCTCAGTCTCATCTCGCAGAGCACGTGCTCCAGCCCGACTGTCTGGGTCATCTCCAGCAGGATGAAGGAGATACCTCCCGTGCTCCCAGGAGAGCCGTCTGAAGACCCAGAAACACTCTTTCCTTTAAGGTGATCCTCGCGTATTGCCAGGCCGTGCTGCAGGCCGAGGCCCACGCAGTACCCGAGGCCCGGGCTGACAGCACCACCGTCCCCGCGTCCCCCGGTACGAGCTCAGCAATCGCCCCCCCCGCCCGGGGGGTCCCCGTTCCCGCCGAGCCGGAACGCAACGGCCCGGCCGTTCGGCAGCTGAATCCTCCAACGCCAAGAGCGGCGGATAAGAGCGGTTCCTGGCGTGGGGAGGGCGGGAGGAGCGTCGCGGTGTCTGCTGAGGGTCTGTCGGGAGGCCCCACGTTACGAGGCGACCTGTGGGGATGCAGACGGGGCGCGGCAGCCGCGGGGGGCTGCGGCAGCCGGGAGCAAGGCGGGGCGGGCCGGGGTCTCCCCTCGTGCCGCTGCCGTGACGGGTTCCGCCCGCTCCCCCCGGGGCGGCTCTGGCGGCGGCCCCGCCCCGCCCCGCCCCGCAGCGCCCGGCCCGGGGGGGGGGGGGGGGGGGGGGTCGGTGCGCGGCGCTGCGGGCGGAGCCACGCGCGGCCCCTCCCGCGGGGCGGGGCGGCGAGCGCGCGCCCGGCTGGGTCCCCGCGGCTGCCCCCGCAGCCGCCGCCGCCGCCGCCATGGACAGCGACGAGGAGACGCTGGAGGAGACCGTGGAAGGTGCGACCCGGGGCCAGCGGGGGTGCCGGCGGCAGGCGCCGGGAGAGGGGCGGCCCCGCGGGGCCGGGCGGTGCCGCTGGGGGTGCGGGAGGCGGCGGGAGCGGGGCGCGGGGCGGCGGCAGCGCGTGACATCAGCGGGCTTATGCAACGGCCGCCGCCGCGCACGTGGCGGGGTGAGCGGGGAGGGGCGGGGGGGCGTGCGGGGCCGGGGCCGGTGCGGGGCTGGGCCGGGGCCCGCGGTGCGGGCGTACCTCGGCTGCCGGCCCGGCGCTGCGGCGCGACCCCCGAGCCGCTGGGGACGCTTGCTCGGCCCTTTCCTTGGGAAAGAAAGGAATAAAGAGGCGGACGCGGCGGCGGTGCTCTGCCGTCGCTGCTGTGTCCCTCCCAGCCCGGCACCCGGGGCAGCCGGCGCGCCTCCCGGGCTCGGTACCGGGTCAGCGCTGCCCGTGCCGCTCCGGCCCGGCTGCCCGAGGAGGCCGTGCCCTGCGGCGCGGGGCTTGCGGAAAAGGGCTCCTTCGCGGGGCTGGGGTACCAAGGAACCTGTCCGTGGCAAGGAGCCCAGGGGCGAGGGGCAGCAGCTGCCAGAGGCTGCGGTTCGGTTGGTGCGAGTGGACGAGAGAGGAGGAGGAGGAGGTGACGGTGTGCGCGGGCAGCAGGGCTGGGGTTGAGTCACCCGTGCGGGAGCGGGAAGGCTGCCCTCAGAAGCCGTATCTCCCTCCTTTTGTGCTGGCCTTCTGCAAGCAGGGAGCTAACCCTTCCAAGAGTTTTGGAACAGCGGTGCCTCTGGAAGGCGTCACCGCTGAGAACAGCGGTGCAATTCCCCAGCCCGCTGTCATCCCGGGAGGCGGGGTGGCCTGGTGCGGCTCCCGAGCAAAGCCCCGACCCGCCTGCTCCCCGGAGCTTTCGTGCAGGGCACAGTCCTGCCAGGAAGAGCAGCCCTGGGTTTCTCAGCCGTTGGGACTGAGCACACAGAGCAAGGAGGGCTGCCTGTGATGAGATGCCGGTAATTCTGATGGTTCGGTGCTGGGCTGTCGGTGTCTTGTGGCAGGAGGATTAGGCCTCACACAGCACATTTCTCCAGAGAAGACAGCGAGCGTGGCAGCTTAGTCTAACAACAAATGCCAGTTAAGCAGCTGCTGCTAGGATCTGGATTTATTAGAATCATAGAATGTCTTGGGTTGGAAGGGACATCTATTCCAGCCCCCCTACAATAAGCAGGGACATCTCACACTAGAACAGATTGCTCAGAGCCCCATCAAGCCTGACCTTGAATGTCTCCAGAGATGGGGCCCCCAGCACCTCTCCAGGCAGCCTGTTCCAGTGATCCAGCACCCTCATGTTAAATAACTTTTTCCTAACGTCCAACCTAAATCTACACTTCTCTAGCTTGAAACTGTTACTCCTTGTCCTATCATTACATGCCCTTGTGAACAGCTCTTCCCCAGCCTTCTTATAGGCCCCTTTCAGGTATTGGAAGGTTGCTATAACATCCCCCTGTAGTCTTCTCTTCTTTGGCCAGAACAGCCTCAGCTCCCTCAGCCTGTCTTCTCCCTGCTTTGTTGCCCTACTCTGGACAAGCTCCAACAGGTTCACATCTTTGTGTTGGGGGCTCCAGAGCTGGATGCAGTACTCCAGGTAAGGACTCGCCAGGGCAGAGTGGAGGGGCAGAATCATCTCTCTTGACCTGCTGGCCACACTTCCCTTGATGCAGGCCAGGATATGGCTGGCCCTCTAGGCTGCAATTGCACGTTGGTGGCTCATGTCCAGCTTTTGATCCACTAGCAACCCCAAGTCTTTTTCCAAAAGGCTGCTCTCTAGCATGTCTTCCCCCAGCCTGTACCGTATCTCTGGTTGCCCTGGCCCAGGTGCAGAACCCTGCACTTGACCTTGTTGAACCTTATGAGGTTCACCTTGGCCAACTTCTCCAGCTTGTCCAGGTCCCTCTGGGTGGCATCCCATAACTCTAGCATATTTTTGCCTAGATATGTTGTGACAGAGCAAAAGAGAAGCTTTGTTGCATGCAGTATGTTTGTGATGGGAGCGAGGTTCTTCAAAGGCAGGGCTCTAGGGATGGGGCGTGCCCTGTGCCCTAAGAGATGGCTCTTTTCCCTTCCTTTCCTCCCCACTCCTCAAGCCTATGGATTACAGTTGTGTCTTGGGCAGAGGGTCATAGTTTTGAGCTGAGGTGAACTGTTCTGCCATATCGTGGATCTGCTTAGTGTTTTTGTGGGCTAAGGAAATCAGCTTTTAAAGCTGATCTTATTCAGCAGTGTATACGAAAGTACGTGTGTTTCTGAGTGACACAGCATTGTGTGTTGTTTGAGGGTGAGTAGAACGGCTGGATGGTTTCGCACTTAACCAAAGAAAGTTAGGAATATGACAGAAATCAGGATGCATTTTTTTCTTGAGGGCTGAGGTGTGTTGTTCACTTATGGCTATTCCTGAAACATCCATCTGGCAACTTTGTGGCCAGAATCCTCTATTGATGATTCTGTTCAGTAACAGTAATACTTACAGTAAAGGGCTTTTCTTTCTGGTTAGTATACATCAGTGGTTTTGGTAAGTGGCCCCTCATGCAGCATTTTGAACTACCCCTCTCAGTGTAATTCCTTTTCTTGAAAATTTCATGATCTAAGCTTAAGAGGAGATCTTGAGAGACCCTTAAAGAAGTAACAAAAGTGAGGGTTTTACAATCATTTAAAAATATGTTTAGACACTTTGGATTTGTTTTCACAGATGGAGGAGAGAGGCGAGAAAGGGAAGTGGAACACCCTGCTTTGCCTTCCACTGGAATAATTAGGGGTTTTTTTCTGTTGCAAGCAGAATTAGAGCCTAAGGCCTTGGCCATGTAGGAAAAGTTGCATCTATGTGATTAAACTTGAAATTGCTTTTTTTCACCTATTTTCAAGAGATACTGAATGTCTCTTTCTTTCGTTGGAGTGTGGGATATTTTTATTTTTTTTCAATAGGGGAAATTCTCTAGCATATTAGAAGAATTGGATTCTTTGTACTATGGCTGAGATTAAGACTCTGTATAGAGGCCATCGAATCAAAGCTGACCATTTAAATCTCTGGGATAGTCTGTATCCTACCGTGCAAAAGTCCTGACATGCGTGCTTTTTATAAGCATAGCAGCTTTTGTGTTGGGCTTTGCATTCCAGCAAAATCTTGACAAAACCAGTAGTCACAGGGAACAAAGTTGCAAGTTTGTTTGTGCTTTGGTTTTGTTTTGTTGTGTTTTTTTCTTTTTAATATTATAGTGTATCAACACCGATACTGTATGTTTTTCAATCACAGTGCTTTGTAGAAGTCTTGCTCATAGAGTGAGAGGAAAATTGGTACTGTATTCTTTAGGGTTTCTTAACTTACACCAGTATAGCCTTTCCATGTTGATAAAACTGAAGCCTTCAATTAAAGCCATAAATGTTGACATGGTTGTGTTTGTTCTAAAAGGGGTGTCCACATCAGAAATGCCACTGACCTTTTAGTTAAATGGATGTAACTGCTAAAACTTATCCCTTCTACAGAAAGGGGTGTCCTGACAGAATGGGAGGAAAAAAAGCCTTTCTTCTGTTTGGAGAGAATAGCACACTGTCCCTTCTGTTTTTAAACCTTCTTCAAAGTTACTAAAAGCCTTTAGTGATGTAGCTTTTTTTTTTTCCTTCCTACTTGTGCTTTTTACTCTGTTACTTCTCTCAGCTTGAACAGTAAGCAGTCTCTGATTAGTTTTCTGAACTTTTTAAACTTGTAACTGTTTTCAGTCTAGCCTGGACTGGGAACTTGCCAGAACTAGCCTGGACTGCAGCGATGTTTTGTGCGGTGGCTGAGCTGAAGCAAGGTGGGTTGATACCCCTGAGAGGGGGGCAGGTGGGCTGCAGAGTCAGCCTCCCCAACTGGCAACAAAACAACAAAGGGAAGGATTTTCTGCCAACTCAGTGACTTGCGCTACTTGCAGAAGGTGCTGGGCAAGTGCCAGAGCAGATGCAAGAGAAACTGGGGAGCATGCACAGGAAGGGCAAAGGAGGGAATCTTCCATGAGTTCAAATCAAATACCTCACCATCATTTTCTCCTGTACACTTTCTTTTTAGGTGCATTTCCATACTCAATGTACCAAGTGCAGAAGTAGGCAATAAACATGCACAGCCTTAGTTGGTTACTTTGAGGAATGTTTACTTAGCTCTCTTTTTTTCCATCATGTATCTTTGTCTCTCTCTTTTTTCTTTAAATGAAATTTTAGATAAAAGTTGGGAAATATATCCTGGCAAAGCATCCTGTGCTGTATGGCGTTCTGTCAATCATTTTGGTATTACTATTAAAAGGCTAGGGTGGGTCATGCATCTCATAGGAGAGGACTTCTTAAGCAGATGTTGCCCCACATCCTTACCATGCCCTGTTTGGGATGTCGCTGAGGAGCTGTGAAGCATCCCAAGGAAGCTTATGGTGATGCAAGAAGAATCAGTGGGCATGCATGTGTCCTCTGGGTGTGCTTGTCCCCACAGAACCCTGTGGACCTTTTGCATTAAGGGCATGAATAGGTGGACTTACGAAGCCACACGGGTGGCTGGCTTTTCCCACCACTGTCTGCACAGCTTGTCTTCTCTGTGGGCATAGACTTGAGGTTTGGTAATTCTAAAGGGCCTCCTGTTGCCTTCATCTACCTGGGCAGTAATTGCGCCGCCTCACAATGGAGTTTGTTTCTGCCTTTCAATATGTGTGTTGAACCTTTTCAGTTTAGGGCAAATGTGATCAGGGAAGAGCTTGACCCAAAGCCCGTAGAAGTGGATGCGTATGCTGTCTCATCCCAAATAGGCTTTGCATCCTTCACCAAGAGACGGGGGGTCAGAGTTCAGTCTTACTTAAAAATGTGGGAGAACATGAATATGTGCTAGCTTTTATTTATTAGACAAGTTGTCGTGCAAAATTTATACTTGCCAAAATGCCACAATGGGAGCTCCTCACACCCTCACCTCGTGTACCACTGTGCTGAAAGCAGCCCTGCTGAGCTTGAGCATCTTCGTTCTGTGGTCAGAGCAGTGTTCTGCTAATGCAGTGCTAAGGACTCCAAGTTCACCTGGGTAAACTAGACAATAATAGTTGTTTAAAACACTCTTCTTCCATATTCTTTTGGCTTTGAAGAGGCAGATGGAGATGCAATATGAGCCTTATTATGCTTTAACTTAATCAGAGTTGGCCAGTTTAATTCTGTAAAATACAGACCCATGCAGCAGAGGATTCAAGTGTCTTGTCATTCTGCTTTCCCCATGTGCAACAGCTGTAATGGGGAAAACTGATCTGGCTAGGAAAGGGAATGGGATGGGGGAATATAATATGAACA
The DNA here is from genome assembly GCF_020740795.1 of Apus apus. Taxonomy (NCBI): domain Eukaryota; kingdom Metazoa; phylum Chordata; class Aves; order Apodiformes; family Apodidae; genus Apus; species Apus apus. Next base: position 54,287,395 of record NC_067285.1, on the reverse strand, counting down.
CATGAGAAAGGCACTGGCGAGCAGCATTTAAAATATGAAATGGTGAGTTGACTGACATATTGCAAGGGTGTAGTATTACAGATATTAAATGCTTTTATTTCTTTAAATTGCTGTGGATATAGTTACAGGGTGGCACACCCACATTGTTGTGAGACGTATTTGTCAAAAGAAAAAACCTTTTCTTACTTAGTGAATTGAGGTCTAAATCCATTCTGTTCTCACCAGGAAATATGTATTTTAGATAAATAATTAATTACTTTTTTCAGATGAATATTCACACAAGTCAGAATCATATGAACCTTGTTTCTTTTAGAGACATGTCTTTTAGCTTATTGTTCTCTCTCCTGTCTCTCATACTTTTGATTTTATCCTGACCCTTTTTGTATTTTATTGTAAAAGAAGTGTGTTGCACAAGTACAGACTTCAGTTGTGCTGGATCTCTGGTCAGTGTTACTAACAGAAATGTTTTGATGCAGGTTACTGTTCTGTATGACAGAGCTACTTCAGTCCAAGCATCTACATAATCAGTACAGATTTGCAATTTTCTATAATATTTAATGTGTTCTTTTGCTCTTTGTATGGATTTTATTTCAGGGCACCTAGATGATGATGGGCTGCCACATGGATTCTGTACAGTCACCTATTCATCAACAGACAGATTTGAGGGAAACTTTGTGCATGGAGAAAAGAATGGCCGCGGCAAGTTCTTCTTTTTTGATGGAAGGTAAACACTGACTCTGCAATTTTTTTTCTTCTTTATTCTGCCTCCTGCTTGCATTGATACAAAACTAATTTACATTGATTGTATGCTGCTGAGTTTCTGGATAAGCTTTCTCATTAAAACTGTGGCTGGAAAGTTTACTGCTGCTACAGCCATACCTTTGTAGGCTTAGGGGCTTTGTATTTAACATGGTATCTGAAGTAGTTTCTGGTATGTGCAGTAGAGTTAGCTCTTTTAACACTGTAAAGTTACAAACTAATTAAAGACCATAAGAACTGGGAGGTGGTCACAGCTGACCATGCTGACAATGACTTGGACTACAAACTTCAAGTCCTTAACTGCACATGGATTTGTTTGTTTGTCTTACAGCCCTTACAACAGAGACTGCAGCTGGAATGTGCCAGACCTCGCTTGCAGACAAAGAATGTAGGACCTTGACAGAGAGGCTTACCCTCTGCATAGTCTTGGAAATTGTGTAGGGGTTAAAGGACTGAGTTAAATATGTTTGGGTTTTTTTCCCATCTCCACCTAGTCCTCTGCAAGTTGCTTTTGGCCTGATTTGTTTTCAGAAAAGCCCCTATAATTCCCTCTTTCTTCACTGGGAGTTGTGACAGTGAAATCGGGCTAGTTTGTGCCTATGCATGTGTTTCCTTCTCAGGTCTTCACTATGAACACCTTGTACTTCTTCCCCCAACTGCAGCATTTCCCTCTGCAGTTGCTCAGAATTTCCTCCAAAGGAGGAGCAGATGTATAAAATGACACGATTCTTCGTGGTTTTGCAGCTGTCAGTGGCACTATGAATAGCAGCTGTTAAACTGACAGTCGTGCCGGGTCTACTCTCCTCCTGCTCAGTGAACTTCTGAGCAGGAGCAGAGGTATTGTGCTCTCTGTGACTCAGCTCCTTGTCTGCACTTGTCTTTGCAGTTGCTTCGTACTGGCATTTGTGTGGTTTGTTTTTTGTTGTTGTTTTGGTTTTTTTTTCATGAGAAAGATAATATATTTATTCAGTTATGCAGAAACTGATCAGACCTCCAAGCTTGGATTCAGAAAAATCCCCACTGTTATTGGTAATGTGCTTATGAAATCTTGTACATGTAACTGAAAATCAGTACTGCCCAGCAGCTGACCTCTCTAAAATAGCCTTTTTCTTAGTTGGCAGACAACATCTCTCTGGACCCATGTACATAATGCTTCTGTGCTTGTTGATGATCTCAGCAGAGCAGTTGCTGATTGTACAGTCAGAAACTGACCCACTATTTTGTTCCTAGGGCTGCTCCTCCAAGTAATCCAGGGTACAGGCAGTGCTCTGTGGGAAAACTCAGGCTGCTGCTGAGCCTTTTCTGTACTGTGTTGCCAACTCTTTTTTTTACTTTTCATAACCCGTAAAAAAAATGGAACAGTTGGCTACTGTATGACTTCAGGAACTAGCAGAGTGAAAATACACAAAAATAGTCTGTAATGTGATTTTGGAAAATGGGTTATTTTTATAAACTGCCTTAAGCTTATTGTAATGTAGCTAAAGCAGCCTTAACTGAACAGTGACTAGTTGCTAAAGATGTTGTAATTCAACTAGCTATACCCAGCTAGCAGGAGTAAATTGCTCTCTGAAGTGAATGGTTCAGGTGTCATGATGTGTTGCAGGAGGAATGACCTGGCATAAACCAGGATGTGTCATTTCCATTGGCTGTGCTATGGGCAAGGCTGGGTGTTTATGAAGAAATGAATCCCCAGAATTTCAGAGAACACCTCTCCCTCTACAGTATGGTGTGCTTCAGCACAAAACCTTAGCTGGTTTCAGCATTCCTGGGTGGGTTTTCCTCACAGGCTGCTGGTAAAGGCTGATGGCTGAGCTGCTCTAGGTCTGTTGTTGGGCAGGAGAGTCCTGTCAGACACTGGACTGGCAGCAGTGTAAGCGTTTGCATTTTTCGAGTGTTGGGAAATAGGAATGGCTGCCTGGCTGCCCTGTTTGCCTCAGTTAAAACCTTTCCTTTTACTGGAAGACCTGCCCCCTTCCTGTTGACCGTTTAAGGGAGTGGAGGCCTGGAATGCAGTATCAGTTGTTATTTCTTCCTCCTTCAAAAATGTGATAAACACAACATATTTTTTCAGAGAGAGAAGTTTCACCCCTGACATAGTCCCTGTTTTGGATCATGTGCTTGAGCTTTCATTGGTGCTCACACTTGCTGGAGTGCACTTTACAGAACGCTTGCTGCAATAACTGCAAGCATGAGGGCTGTGCTTGGCACAGAGCTGCAGCTGCTCTTCTCTCTTAACTAGAAACTCGTGTAAACTGACGTGTTCCAGAGCACAGCAGAGAATGGTATTATTTTTAAGAAGTTTTCAATGTTCTCATATAGAGGGAAAGGTGGGAGATCAAGGAGTGAGGAATGAGTGGATCAGAGTCTATCGATGTAACTTTGTAAGTGGAAGGGTATTGTTAAGTATTCCTCCCTTCCCCCACTCTTGCCACCAGTTTTATTTTTTAGGTAGTGGATATCCTAGATCCCCTCTATGCCTGATGGATACTGGGAAGACAGTAATCTCACAAATCTTGACTTTGGTAAAATTTTACATTGTCAAAAATACAATAATCTGGGAAGCAAACCAGAGAAATACAGGCTAGCTCAGGATTTGTATTAACAAGATTTTGTTTAAGCAAGACACAGAAGCTATTTATACCTCCTCCTGCTGGTCTTAGTTGCAAGTATTATGTCTGGCTGCAGACACCATACTTCGAGAGCTTAAAAAGAGAGGGAGAGAAGGGGGCAGTGAAAAACAGTGAAAAGTATAAAAGTTTTCAAGAAACTGACTTTTTAGGCAAGGTTGAAAGACATGGGATTCTTTCTGTTGTTATCTTTTGATTTCCTTGGATGAAATAAGAGTAGAAAGAGGTGGATCCTTTGGACATTGCTTGGAGCTTAATTCAATGAAAAAACAAGCTAGAGACTTGAGTTGCAGTAGAGAAAAGATATTTTCTCCAGTGCTGAAGCAATGTTGTAATTTAGCAACTTGTTAACTTCAGCTAATATCATTGACAAGAAGGTTTTTTGGTCTGTTTCACTGCATAAACTGGGGGTAGCAGCAGCATAAACTGCTTCTTTTGAGGAGCAATCCTACATGTGGACTCTGTGCATGTTGCCAGCTATAATGAAATTCAAGTCTGGTGATCAGTGATAAACTAGAGGAGAAAGTGATGTCATTTATAGACAAGCAGGTGCACAGATTTCTGGTGGTTTCATCATCTGCTCTTCTCCTTCCCTGTGCTGTGGTGCCATAGCTGTCTGTGTAGCTCTATAGCAATGTTGATCAAGAAATAAGTCTGACTGAAAAGTGAAACAGCTGTCCTGCCCCTTCCTGCTCTGTTTCTGGTTTGCATTGAGGCTATTACAGTAGTGTATTTTCCCATGGAAACCTCAGCCAGCTTGCCAGAGTTACGTAAAAGCAGGGAGTGAAGCTTCAGAAACCAGAAAGTAAACTCTGAGAAAAACATTTTTTTCTGCAACTCCTGAAAATCTGTTTTGTAGAACGTGTGGAGTCTTGTGCTGCCAGGTGCTGTTTGGGCTTATACCTCAGAAGAATTATGCAGTGGAAGTATGTGTACTGCAGCTGGCTGTTGGCTACAGTTTGTATTTCCTTATGCTAGTTCTAACCTGAGAAAGGAATAACTGAGTAAATCCTCTTTTACAGTTATGCTTTCATGCTTTGTAGTTTCTCTCAGCAACCTTTTTTAAAGGGAGGAAGAGAAGCAGATTGCAAGATATTATTGCACTGATTTTTGCCAGACAAAACTCCAGTGAAATGTGTCTTTGTTCAAATCCACGTGCAGCACTAGTTGACAGGCTGTGTTCCGTTTTAGTAGAAATGCATGAAAAATAACAGTGCATTTAGCAAATCCAGTACAGATTGCTGCTAAGTGCACTAGGGAACTAGGGAACTAACACTGAACTGGAAGCAGGTTAGAGTTTGTGCCTTTTTACAGTCCCCTTCTATGGGAGTTTGATTTCATCGCACCAGAGAGGTCAGTAAAGGTCCAAGTGTAGGAGGTAGAAAATTCTAACATGAGAGTAGCCTGCTTGAGCAGTAATTTCTTCTTTGACCATGAGTCTCCATTCACTGCTGTAGTTTGCTACCCCAGCCTATAAAATCTCAGCAGTGTAATGTAGTTTAACAACTCGGTGCCCATGTGGCGGCATCGAGACGAAAGGACAGCAGAAGTTGTTCCCAGCCTTTGGATGACTGTAGAAAGATGTTTCTGTTTTTCATCTTGGCTTTTCAGAGTGCTCTGGGGGGAGGGTTGTAGGGCAGCTAGCAAGAGCAAACCAGGCATCAACGCCTCCCTCCTCCTAGGACCTAACTTTCTTGAAGGTTTCTCCTCAGCCTCTCTGTAGCAATAATATGCAGAATGACACGCAGAGGAGCGGGGTTGTGCTGTGCCTTGTGTCAAGGGTTTGAGTTCACCTCTTTGAGAGCTGAAGAGTCTTCCACTGCTAATTTCTTTCTCTCTTTGCCAGCACCCTGGAAGGCTACTATGTTGACGATGCCCTGCAAGGCCAGGGGATCTACACGTACGAGGATGGAGTCGTCCTTCATGGCACGTATGTGGATGGAGAGCTGAACGGACCAGCCCAGGAGTACGACAGTGACGGGCGGCTGATATTCAAAGGGCAGTATAAAGACAACATTCGACATGGAGTTTGTTGGATTTATTACCCAGTAAGCCTGACCACCTGCTTTCTTTATTGCAGAATAGTACCATTATGTGTCTTTCTTTTCTCCCCATTGAAACAAATATCCACCACGACCCAGCTGTTCAAAAGTCAACACACAAAAATCTGGGTGGAAGACCTGTGCATTCTGGTTTTGGATAATCCGACATACAATTAAACCTCTTCAGTGTTGAATGTTGACCCAGTAGACAGGATTCAGCAAGGCTGCGAGATGCCCTCCACTATTTTAATCTTCCAGGGAGCCCAACCCCTTGGAAGTGCATTTATGTGTATCACTTTGGGAGGGCTGGGCCAATGATTTTTCCCCTTTGTAGTGCTGACTGCAGGTGAGGAGCATGGGAGCTATGCAGGCTATTGCAACCTGCTGCTCTTATTTAACTAGGAAGGGAAGACTGTTTCCACGTAGGATGTTGTGAAGTCTGACTTTGCCCAGCAAATCAGATGTAACTGGTGTATGAGCTGAGCCTCTGACTGGATTGTGGACAAATGCTTTGCTCACTAAGCAAGCCACAATTTTGTCTTCCTGATTCTTGGTAAACATTCAGATATTCCTCTGGAAAACCTGAAGAATTTTTGTATATCCTTTTATAATCATGCTAGTTGGGGCTATAATGGTAGTATTGGTTTTTAGGGAGTTTTATGTTAATTTTTAAAACTTTAACTTCTGTTCAGCCTTATGCAGCACTCCAGAGTGCTTTCAATCTTTACCTTATGCTGAGAAGGGGGAATCATCTGCATGTAATTAAGCTGCTGGTCAAAACCGTATCTATTTCTGTGCTACATAGTGCTTGCATATACTTTAGTTGCAGGTTAATTTCAAGTGCTTCCCATAGGCTGTTAATTTTATTTACTAGTTTTCACTATTGCCATTAAGCATGTGTTGAAATCAACAAATGCTTGGTTTACATGGCCAAGCAATTAGCAGTTTTTCAGTACCCGTGTATAAAATACACACAGCTGACCCTTCAGGTCGTATGTCTGCTGTTTCACCTTCCAGCTGACAAAGTGTTGCTCCACCTTCTGGAATGTGGATATTTAGAGGTTGTTCATCATTATCATCTTGCTAGACTAAAGCATGGAAGGTGTTTCTAAAAAACCTTTGCCACGAATGTGGTTCTTAGTGCATGGTTCTGTGTGTGATGTTAGGTGCACAAATTTTCACTCAAACTTAAGCTTCACTGTTCTTTACTTTGGTATGTTTGAAGCTCTTTCATCCTTGGAGTTGAACAAAACAGTGCCACTTTAAATAGAGTCTGTGCAAAGAGATCTTGATCTATATCAGTCTGTTTCCACATCACATCTGCTGTTTTTGCTCCAGGACATTCTTTGAAGATGTTTTCTTATCCTTTTTGGAATAAACACCTGAAGTCATTAGACCTGTGCTAATCTGTGCATGTCATTCTGCAATTCTGTAAATAGACTTAACCAGAGTTACAGGCAAATCACAGAGGGCAAAAATGTGTAAACCTTAGCGAGGAAAAGAGTTGCTGATGATGGCTTTCAGCAAACAGTTGTTCTTATCAAGTACCACCTGACATCATGGGGGGATACTGGGGCAGAAAAACTTGCCAGTTGTCCAGCATTTTTAATTATTTTTTTTGTTATTTTTAATAGTTCAAGTCTTTTGATGCACCATGTGCATCAAAACAGTGAGCAATGCAGCATTATACTTTTTTCTTTCCTCCAGCAGAGTATCATACTGCAAGAAACTGATTGGGCCTTGGTTTGTAAGGTGTTCTCATAAAAATGTTGCCAAGTGAAACTCAGTATTTGTGTTACATGGAAAGAAAGACCTTGGGTTTTGCCTATTTGAAACAATGTAGAAAACCTCGTCAATTACTTTTATCAGTTCTATAATGACTGGAACGACTTCTTAATGTGTCTGTTTCCCACTCATTTTCATGATCTTGCATCTGAACTTAATGTAGCTTAGATTGCTTCTCCAAAAAGTTGGGAAAAATCTTTTCCTCTTACTGGAGATAGTAAAATGTAACTAAATGCTGCATCTGTTTCTCTCCTGTGCTTTCAGGATGGAGGCAGCCTTGTGGGAGAAGTGAATGAAGAAGGGGAGATGACTGGAGAGAAAATAGCCTACGTGTACCCTGATGGAAAGACTGCATATTCCGGAAGGTTCATAGATGGAGAAATGATAGAAGCAAAACTGGCAACTCTTATTTCTGTAGAGGATGGGAAACCTCAGTTTGAAGTAGTACCAGGCAGTAAGTTCAGCTAACACGGAAACTTGTGTTCTTGCTACCAGTTTTTCGCTGCAAACACTTGGGTTTCTGTTGTGTTCCCCATTAGAAACTCTAAAGGCTAGCTGTGATGAGATAATAAGTCTATTAGTGAGAAGCCCATTTTCTAAATCAGGAAGCTGGATGGAAAGGCACATGGAGAAAGATCAGGAAGCAACTCATTCAATGGTGCTGCTGAAATTGAGATTGTAATTAAGGAATTAGATCCAGTTGCTGTGTAACAGTCTGATTCACCAGCACCCTTTGGGCTGTCTGGTCCTGCTGATGGAAAATGGCTCTGAAATGGCTGGGGTGGTGCCTTCAACCCATGTAGGCAGTGCTCCTTCTCCAGGGCAAGGGTGGCTAGGGCTTAAAGTTCTGGAGCAGTTCTGTTGCTCTGAGGTGTATGAGATGTTTTGTAAGTGAATAAGTTAAGCTGTGGGCAGCGCCATGAGTAATAAACAGAGGCTGTGCTCACACATTTATAGTTTTGCCAGCAAAGGTTGTCTCACTCATTACAAAATAAGAACATAAAACTCAGTGAAAAGGCATTGAGAAGTAAATGCATGTGACTTTATTTTTTGTGATAGAAAATCAAAATGTAACTTCGAAGACAACTCCTGTAAATAGGATTGAATCACACTATGGAGGAAGCTGCCTTCAGCCAGAACAGATTTTGGACACCAGGGACAATGGCCTTTTATCAAATTTTGCAATATTTTGATAACAGTTATTTCTGGCAGTCATTAGCATTTCATTTTTGAACGTCTTGATTAAGGGTTGCATGCTTTCAGTACTTCCAGTTAGTTTATTTCCTTTGTTGATTTCTGTTTTTTTAGGCCCAGTGTACAGTTTTGACAAATCTACTTCATCCTGCATTTCTACAAATGCACTTCTTCCTGATCCTTACGAGTCAGAGAGGTAGGCTTTTTTTTTCTTCCCCACTGTCAATATTGTCCATGTTTCTTTGCTGTTACATATTTATGGCCTAATTTTGCAGACTTTTTCTCATTTAATTTTTTTTTTAATGTGTAAGGGTTTATGAAATGGATCCTGTTACTGACTTGATTTTAATTTTTTTTTCTGATTCATACAATAAAATTGCACTCTGGTGGATAGAACACCATACTCTTAAAGAGATTAAATTAGGGTAATATATTAGCATTTCAAAGACATTCATTCAAGACCTGGACTCCACTTGTAGCCCACAGCTTCAACACTGAGCCAAACAGTTTGCTGTTCCCTGTTTTCTGAATGTGTAGCTAGCTTCAGGTGGCAGTGAGCCCCATCCAGTGTGTCTCGCTGGGTGGCATGTGTTGTGCAATGTTTTCTCCTCACCCAACAGATGTAGCAAAATAACAAGAGTAAATCACTAACCTGAAGGGAAGGGAGGTCCTGTTTGTGCCAGCCCTGATGTCAAAACATATTCCCCAGCAACTCTCTTATTGTAGTCTGTCTGTGATCTCTCTTCCGTGGCTATTCCACAATTACTGGTTTTACCTAGACTTTAAGAGCCCTTGCTCTGTAGGCACCTCGATTGTAGTCCTTTTCTGATACTCTGGAATATCTAAATAAGTGATTAGTAAAAAGCTGGCATTAATTAGCATCAAGTTCTTGAAGGTCTAGGGCTTCACCTTTAAAACTTGCTCAGTGGAGTAATAATTTGTGTATGTACACACCAGTAACCTCAGTTTAGTGGGGACCTCTGTGATTCTGGTGTGTCATTGGAGGTGTTCCTGAGTTGAAGTAATCATTGAGGAGTAATAGTAGATTGGCACTTAAAAAAAAGAAAATCAAACTATTAGATGAAGTCAGCCCCTACTTCCCACCAAATCTCCATTTTGCCTAAATAGAATGTATGGAGAAGAGAGGAAAGAGAAGGACCTGCATGTGGAGGTTTTGAATTATTATTTTTATTATAATATTTAAGTATTGGTCTTTATGCCCATAGTGTTGTGATAACACTGCTTGAGAATGAAAACCATAGCCAGTTACTAATTCTGTGCCCTTTTTCTGCTTGTAGGGTGTATGTTGATGTCTCTCTCATTTCCAGTGCTGGAGAAGGATTGTTTTCAAAAATAGCAGCAGAAGCCAGTACAGTTATGTCCTTTTACAACGGCGTGCGAATTACACACCAGGAGGTAAAGGAGAGAAAAAAGCCAGTCTGAATTTGCATTGCTCCTTCTGAGGTCTTCTTATAGTAGGATTTTTATACCCAACCTCTTCCCATCTTCTTAAGATGGCATTTAATTGAAGGAAAGTTCCTGCTCACTGACATGTTTCTGATAAAAGTGGTGTTTGGTTTTTTTTAATGACTCGGACACAGGAAAAGCTTACGTTGCGTATATTTGAATGTTTGCTTTCAAACTGCTGGCAAAGTTGACCCCTCCACACACACACACTCTTTTTTTCCTTGCAAACTAGGTAGACAGCAGAGACTGGGCCCTCAATGGAAACACAATATCCCTGGACGACGAGACAGTCATCGATGTGCCGGAGCCCTACAACCACGCCACCAAGTACTGTGCCTCGCTGGGGCATAAGGCCAACCATTCTTTCACTCCCAACTGCATCTATGACCCGTAAGCAGAGTCCTGTGTTTGGGAGCAGATGCTGGAGCTGGGTGGGCTGGGCTCACAGGGTGCTTCTGGGCATCTGAATGAGGAGGAGCCAAGTGGGGCTGGGGGTAACAGGTCCAGATGCTGAAGGAGTTCCTGCTCACCTGGGCCAAGCTGGAAACTGGTGGGCACTGTAGGGGCTTGGATGTCTCTTGGAACTTACACCACGGTGTATCTTATGTTTGCAACAGTGGTAATTTTGTCATGAACCATGGAAGTTGCCTTTTGATTCCAAGATGCATAAGCACAGTTCTCTAAATCCTGGCTTGGCAAGAATTGCACCATTATTTGCTGAACTACAGATGCTTGACCAGCACCATCAAATGTGCTGTCATTTCTGAAGCTCAAAAAATAAGCACCTTGCTGTTCTGCAGTTGGTGCAGAGCACTAGGAAACTTTTGATGGTATCCCTATGCTCAAGGGTATAAATATTTTCCTACCAACATATAGATGAACAGACCTGTGTAGATAGATATTTAGAAAATAGTTTTTCTTCATTAAATAAGCCAGCTCCCATTATTGTGAGACCCTGGGAGAAGATGTACAGAAGTATGTTATGATTGTTTGGCAGGTCATCTGTACTGAGGAAATTAAGGTGAGCATTTTTTCCATGCTCTTCAGTCAGTCATAATTTACACTATTTTCCTGTTGTGCAGATGTCAGGCTCTGCAAGCCTGAGGCATATGGCAAGAATTAATTTTGTTTAATTTATTACAGACAGTGTTGCAGGACTGTTGAAAAATTTCAAGTAATAGAAGCTATGCAAAGCTGTTTTAATATTGCCATGTTTTTGCCCTTATTACTCAAGTCTCCATAAGATTGCTTCAAAGCTACTAATCTGATAGTGGGTTATATGATATTAGTCTGAACTGTGAGTACTTCTGAAACTATAAAAGGGGCTAAGAGAGTCTGTGAATTGACAGTTAAGCCTAGCAGAGGTGTTCTGTTCTTTGTCTAGGTTTGTTCATCCTCGTTTTGGGCCTATCAAGTGTATCCGTACCATCAGGGCTGTGGAGAAGGATGAAGAATTAACAGTGGCTTATGGGTATGATCACAACCCTGTTGGGCAAAATGGGCCAGAAGCACCGGAGTGGTACCAGCTGGAACTGAAAGCTTTCCAGGCTGCCCAGAAAAAGTGAAATGGGAGCTTCTTCTCCATTCGGCAAACTGAAATAGAAATTTGGATCTATGCACTACCTTTATACTGAAAACTGGACAACCAGGGATTGTTCATGCTGTTGCATCATAACTTTGCATTCTGTGTTAAGAGATAAGTTTCTTGCATACTAACTAGGTTTGACTGTGTTACTCATAGCAGATTTAAAATTAGCTAGCGTTGCACCAGTCTTATCTGGGGAGATTATTTAATATTCTGTACGAGACGTGATATTCTTTGGTAGCTTCTGCTTTTGCACCATATGCAAAGATGCCAAAAGACTAGACAGAAAACTAAAATGGGTATATCGTTCACTTTTAGTCGGCAGACTTAGTGTTGCTCTCTATCTGCCTAGGCATTATTGTGCAACTGCATTTTGCATATATGCCACTTGTGATGATAACAGTAATATTTTGATATTCTCTAATAGTAGCATAATTTTGCCTTTTTAAACCTTTGATCTGAATCTTGCAATAGAGCAGTTTATTTATTAGCATATAGGAGGCTGGGTTTTAACTCCCCTTTCCTCTTGTCTTATGAACATTGTACTTTCTATTAATCCTCTTTTGCAGGAGAAAATCCTTTCTAACTAGTGGAAAGGCTTGTGTGTGTATGTGAGAGTGCTGTGTGTTGGTCTCTGTGGCTCTATAAATAGAATAGCAACATGTCCAAACCTAATATTTATCTAGCCATTATGGCTGGCTTATTTTATTTAATTTATGAATATGACACTCAAATGAAGCTGTTTTTTGCATGAAGATTTTCGGAAAGGAGAAAACAGATTCACTTTTTGAAGGACTTTCAGAAGTATGTGTTCTGGAAGGCAAGCACATTACTTGCATTAGTGTTCATGAGTTGGTTTGTGTATTTCACCTGTGAAAGCAGCTGGTTCTCAAGGCAAAAATTCTGGCAATGAGATGCATCTCCTGTGAGTTCTCTTAAAGGAGGTGTATGTATTTGAGGGCAGGCTGTAGTACTTGAGTACAGAAAGCTGTATCTTTTGTATGGGTTCATTTGACAAAGAATGTAGCCTTGTAGCAGTCTTCTAGTAGTAGTGGTTTAAGACACAGTCAATTCAAGTAGTATGAGATATAAGATTAAAAAAAAAAAAAAAGATGTGAAAAGATTGTTTCTGAAAGACGATGAATGTAAAAACATCACTCACTGCTCATATTTAGAAACAGCAGTCAATTCATAGCTTTGTTACAGCCAACAGTGGAGGCTTGTGAATATTCATCTGCAGGGCTGTGTTCTGGGGTTTTTCAGGCATAGGGAAATTGCTGTGCATTTTTTCAGGTACTGTACTGGTCTTGCCTAATGCTGTGTAAGAGAGAAATAGTGTATCATCTCAGTCTGGATGCTGGAGCCCTTCTGGGATTCTGATGCTCTCTTTTCAGTTTAGCAGCTTAGGAAAAACTCCAATGCATTTGCAACACTTTCTTTAAATGTTTGTAGTTTGAAAAAAGTTTGTATATATGTAACGTAAATGATTTGAAAGTCGGACCTACCTTTCTACTGCAGTGTGTTTGGGTTGGTTACTGGAATGGTTGGAGGCATCTGGCTGTCTGGAGAGCTAGACATGGAGAATGTGTTGGGTTGGTACCCGCAAGTGGAAGGATGAGGTGGCTGTTCTGTGCAGTCTGAGAATCCTTGCTTTGGTACCTGTGCAAAGTTAGGATTTATTAATAAGAATCGCTCTACCGTGGGGCTCTGTTTAGTCCCTGTGACTGATCACAAACCTTTTCCAGCACCTCATCATTTAAGCTTGCACAAAAGCTACTCTGTGCTTGTGTTGGTGGGGGCAGCAATTAGGCTCAGGGCTTTCTGACACTCTTCCAGCAGAGATCTTAATGTGGGCTTTGACACTTCCAATCTCCTCACGCTGGAGACTCAGGCCACAGCTCAGCTTCTCGTCCAAGGCGGGTGGCTGGCAGAGGGAACAGCTCAGGGACTCAGCTGAGTGTGCAGAGGCAGAACTGAGCCTCACAGGTGAGGGAGAGTTGTGAGATGCCAGCTGGCAGCACGACTTCAGCAAATCAACCTCAAAAAGAAGTACATGTCTTGATCTTTCCCTACCTGTGCCTACAGGTCATTATTTTAGATGATTGGTGTTTTGGCAGTTTGCAGAAAGGTGTGCCTTTCTGGTAGGAAGCTGTTGTGTGCATTTTGTGGATTATCCTGCCAGGACATTGAAAGTTTGCAAAGTTGAGGCTTGTGTTTAAGCACAGGGAAGAGGAGAGGGAAGATACATGGCTGAACCCTGCTGTGAATGGATGGTAACTCCTTCCACAGTTTCAATAACCTGCTTTGGACTGCTTGCCTCTTTGTGCCTGCTAGAGAATCATGTTCTTGTCTCCAGAGCTCCTTCAGGTCCACTCCTGCTCAGTGTCCGATTCCTCTGCTATCTCCTCCTTGTGTGGAGTTGATTGTTTTAATAGATTTGTCAGTCTTTGTATCGCCTGATTTCTGAAATAAATATAAGATAGGTGCTCTTTGTTCATCTGGTTTGAAGTTTGCATCCTAAAACAGGGAAGTTCTGAGGAAAAAAAAGGCACTGAGGTATCCTCTGTGTGTTCTCAAAAGCCATTAATTTGGTGACAGTCAAGCAGATTCTCTTGCTCTTGCATATGCTTGTGGCCTGGTAGTAATGACACAGCTGTGGCTCTTGTCTCTGTTAGCTCTACTGTCCTTTTTCTCTCTGCTCTGTTGTAATCTATTGGTCCTCCTGTGGATCCCTTCTTCAGCGACCAACCTTCTATAAAGCTGCTTTGGCTTGATTCAGGACCAAGCCTTTGAAATCTTTCATATTTTTTTTCTTTGTTGTCTGTTAGAGTGGGGATGGTTGGGATATTTTTTACTACTTGGTAGTGAAAGGGCTCAGGGCTCAGTGTGTCCTTAGGTTTTTGAGAGGTGCACGTTGGCAACCACTGGTTCAAACATAGGTTAGTTACAGAACTCCAAATAATGCCTTAACTTGGTCAACGCATTGCAGCTCAGCTTCTGGGGCTCGCTAGATAGCAAGACCAGCCTAGCAAAACTAGCTTTCAGTAGTATTGTGAGACCCACACCAAAATGTGGTTTTAATTTGGAAGGAGGATGCAGTGATTTTGCAAAGCAATCCGTTTGAGTTTGTTGAGTGCAGCTGACTACTGGTGAATATGCAATAAGAAGCTCCACTTCTCAGAGTCTGGCCAAAGACTTGTCCTGGCGGCACAGAAACTGAAAGAAGAGCTGGTGCTTGTCAGCTGAGCCTGGGTGAGCAGCTGGCTCTAGGCGTGCCTGTTCTGACTAAGGAATGGCATAAGACAACCTGGAATTGCTGCGTTTTTCAGGCACAGATCAGTTCCCGGTGTCTGCCTTGGTCTGCGGTGCTGCACGTGGCTCCTCTGGGATGCTATCAGGTTGTTACCTGAACTCCTTTGAGAAGCAGCCTATGGCAGCCTGTATTAGAGGCTGCTGACTGTTTCCTTAAAAAAATTAAACCTTACATGTATCTTCCTGCTATGGCAGCACTGTGTTTTGTCACCGAGCATACAGAAGCTTAGTTTTCTGGAGAAGTGGTTAATCCTGGAGACAAAAGAGCATGAGAAGTTACAGCTGACAGCTACCTGCTACTGGATCACTCCTCTGGATAAGGAGAAGGGCTTAGGCCTTGGAGGAGTATCTCTAGTTGAGTCTCAAGTTGACTCTGGGATCTACTAAAATACCTGATTTACCTTCACAAATCTGAAAAGGCTTTTTTCTTTTTTCTTTTTTTTGGTAGCAATTAAAAATACTTAACCTACACAACTATATGTAAGTCTGAGCTGTTGGAAAAGTCAAAGGAAATAGGTGGATATGGTTCTTCAGCGATCAGAGCAGGGAGCTGCGATAGCTTTTTGACTTTTTCCACAGCTGCAACATGACCCACTAGGATGGCCCATGGTTTTTCCCAGATGCAGCTCCGGAGCAACCCATGCAGGTCTTGAGACCTTTGGAGGCCAGTTGCTCAACCGTGCGACATTGCATGTTTCAGGAGCACGTAGGCAGCCTTCTCCTTAGTTCTGCCTTTGCAGGTTGGAGCTTCCAGTGTCGCTTGCAGTTGGCAGAGGCTGGGCTTTCTTTCCCAGGGCTGTTGTAGTACGTTGCTGGCATGGAAGAGCATCATCGAGGGTTTCTTACCCCCTGGCAGGCAGTGGAGGAGCAGAGTAGCCAGCGAGTATCCCATCTGGTACAAGAAACAGACGTGGTGGAAATTGCCACTTTTCTTTCCAGTTGGTTGCGGGCCCCGGGGGGACTCCCCGACTGTGGGTGAGTTGTCCCATCGCTGGTTGCAGGCACCTGTGTCCTTCAGTTGAAGGCTGTGCTCGCTGCTGGGGTTGTGCCACAGGCTCTTGGCTGTCACTGCTGTCCCCAGGACCTCTCTGATTTCTATCCTTTCAATGTGATCTTTGGAAAATACTGCCGTTGTGATGAGGTGACGAGCTGTACAGAGCTGGTTATCTGCTGCTTTGTTTTCCTCTGGCACAGCAGAGCTGCTGGAGCTGTGGGTGCCTGAGGAATTCACCTCCAAGCGCTTAAGAAAAACATAATTGCTTTGAAAACAATGTTACTGAAGTGTCTCCTTACATGCTGGGGTGCTGCATTAGACGTCTCTTCCTCACCCACACCTGCTGTCATACGCTGAGAGCACTTGGGCGAGGGGCACAGACGTGGGAGCAGCTTTACCTGCGGGGGCAAGTGGGCTTCACACTCACCTGTGCCCCAGGGAGAGCTTGTTCCTTTTTGCTTTGTGTACTGGAAACATGAGAGCTATATTTTTTGGACAAAGCATTTCTAAGCAGTCTTATAAGGGATTATTATTATTTTTCTTTAAAAGGTGCAAGGTTGAGTGCATGTTTACTTGCCCCAGATCAAAGGTTTTTTGAACACTAAGGTCACTGTCTGTTGAATGGACCCTCCTCTTGGCACTCTTCTGTCTTCAGGCAATTGAAGCTCCTGCCCTCTACCAGTTTTACTGTAACTATTTTTTTTTTTTTCCAGGAGAAATATATATACAAAAATTCTAAGCAATTAAATGTTCAAGCCATAGAATCATGAATGTGGGAAGACCCTCTTCACAAGTTTTAACGTATTTGTATGTAAAATGATGTTTGTATGAAATATTTTCATGGTAGAATGAATATTTAAAAAAAAAAAAAAGTTCTGGTAAGATCTAAACCAAATTTAAAAGGATGTCTTTTTGTAAGATGCAAGTGTAATTGATTACCAGTAAGTAATATTATTTTTTTAAAGGGGAGATACAACAAATGGTCTTTACAAATGGTCGTTTCTGCTATTTGGGAAAGTATTTATGCAGCATTACATGCAGCTGTCATAAATAATTGCGATAGCAAGGCCAGTCACATCTGCAGGACATACCTCTCAGCTTGTCCCTCTGTGACAAATGGACCCATCCCTCCTTTCTGCAGATTTTCTCCTAGAAAACCTTTCCTACTGTAACTGCTGAATTTAACTCTTTAGCTAAGATCCAGGCTAAAATTGTGTATTACTTAACAGTTTCTGCTGGGCCTTCTGCTGTTTTAATACTCTTTAGCCCATAATTACTGGGTGTCTCTGTTCTGAAGAACTAAGTGCTAAAGAATAATCCTTGGGGTAAGCTTGTACGCGTGTTAACAGTTAACCCCGGAGTATTTAACTTGTATACAGTACTTGATAGGTGTTTTATGACATTTGTACTCGAACTATGAGCCTTACTGAACATCTGTAGGTTTATTCATGACTTTTAAAAAATGGATAACTCTAAGAAAGATGTTTACATGAATGATGATTGCCCTTCCTTTGATGTTATGAATGAGGTTTTTATAGTGTGTTTGGGTGTATGTGCAAGGAAGCAAGAAAAATGTTTATGGGGAAAAATAGACTTGACAAACATTTGTAATAAGTGAATTTTAAAGTTTGCTTTAATTGCGCTATGAAGGCAATGCAGATATTAAAATATTCAACAGATCTGCCCTGTCTCCTTGTTACTTTCGGGTCCTGGGTTTGGGCGCCCTCGGAGCCCTCCCCCCGGGCGCTGTGCGGTGCGGGGCAGGTGCGGGGCAGGGAGGGGTGGTGTGGAAGAACACCCTGCGTCTGGACGTGAAGGTGCCTATTCACAGCTGTATTTCAAAACCGGTGGGTTTCTCCCTCGCCGCTGCTGCCTGGGGCAGCAGACGGGCACGGCAGCGGGCCTCATCCTCGGCCTGTTTAAAGAGAGCTAACCTCCTGACTGGCGCCTTCAAAACGTGTCAGGGTAGGCGTGCTGCCGGGCACGGCTTGTTGCGGCGGGCCGCGATGCTTCTGCCCGAGCTGCCCGCGTGGAGCCGGGAGGGCCCGGGGGCCCCTCCTGGAGGCTCCACCGACCTTCAGTTTCTTTTCGCACCCACTCGGAGCTTTCCCCGGAGGCGGAGCTGGGGCCGCAGCGTTCACCGCGCCTGCCCCAGGCCGGGCGGGACCGGCGCTCCCTGGGCCGTCCCGCCCCGTCCTGTCCCGTCCCGTCCCGTCGCGGGGCAGCGGGGCCGGAGCCGGGCCGGTCTCCGCGCTGCCCCGGCGGGCGAGCAGCGGGCTGGGTCCGCCGGTTGTAGCAGCCCCTGGGCCGCCCAGCAGGTGGTACCAGGGCTCGGTACCGGCGATACCCCCGCTGGCCTGAGGAGGTGCCAGCTGCTCGCCTGGGCTGCTGCGGAGAGGAGCGGCTGGCGAGGTGCGGAGTTTGTCTTCTCAAAGCAAGAGAGCCCAAGCGAGCCCTCGCACCCTGCTGGGCAGCGGGAACCTCGGAGGGGATGGGAAAGCAGCGGGGGCTGAAGGGAAGATGGCACATCTTTATCCGGAAGCATCAGAAAAGGTGTCCTGAGCAGCTGCCTGGCAGCAGCGTGAGGCTTTCCCCAGAAGCCGCTCCCGGTGCGCGCCGCGGCTGCGCCCCGCCAGGAGGAGGTGTGCCCTGGAGAACGTGTGCCCGGCCGTGGGACTGGCCCCTCGGCAGCACCTGCGGCTCGCTGGCTGCTGGTGCCCTTCTCCCTGCTCTCTCCTGCTCAGGACGCGCTGCCCTTCCCTCCCCTGGAGACCCACGGAGCCGCTTCCCGGTCCCTGCCTGCGGGGCCTGACGTGTGGATGAAAGCAGAATGGATCGCTACCGGTACTTCGTCTTCAACCAGAGGAGCATGGTCATGCTGGGGCTGTTCCAGATCGCCCTCAGCACAGTGTGCGTTGTCAGCGGGTTCACAGATGGCATTTTCAGGATGGAGTCTCAGCTGGGCAAAACCAGAGCTCCAGTGTGGGCTGGGATGGTAAAGTTGCACTGTATTTTCTGTGCTTTGGTGTTTTCTTCACTGCTACCTACTAGAACTCAACCTGGGGGAAAGGAGGGAGCCCAGGACTTCTTGCCAGCTCTTTCCTGGTTTCCTGCTTTGAACATGGATAATGAAAGTTTCCTTATTGTGTTGTAGGCAGGAGAGTGTAAGCAGAGTGCAACCAAGTTTCCCGCTGAAGGAGCTAAATCAAACACATTTCTACTGAGTTATTTAGACAGAGGGGCACAGTGGCAGTTGACAGGGGTTTTTGCAGAAGCACGGTGATCCACTGAAGATTAGGAAGGGAACATTTCATGTTCACATCAGGTAGATGAAGATCTGGGTGATGATCTGTGTGCCACAGCAGTGCCACTAGGTCTCCGTTCTCCAGCAGGCATCCTGGCCCTCAGTACCCCCATGTCACTGTTGGTACCCTGGCGAGCCCTGCTGGAAGGGAGTTGTCCTGAACCATTCTCTTCCATCCAGAGGCTGCCTGTCTCCTTTCAGTCATATCTTTCTGCCATCTACAAGATGCATGAGGACTTGGGAAAGCAGCGCACATTTTTAACACTTTAAGAGGACTTATTTAATCGTTTTTATTTTTTGGCCAGAGCTGTAAAGCCAGTCAGAGGGTTGCTGCCACGGGGGTAGCAACTGGGCAAAGATGCATTTCACACAGTGTCCTGCCCCCAGGAGGTGCTGCAGAGGAAAACAGGAGAAATAAACAATTCTCTTTCCATTTCTGACCTAAGTTACTCTGATCCAAGGCTTAAAAATGAGAGCCTTTCAGCTGCTGTGTAATAGTTTATCTTCCAAATCTCATACTTGTCTCCCAGTTACCAACTCTCTTTGTACTCTGCAGGTGATGGGAGTCCCAGGTGTCCTGGCTTTGATTTCCTCGCAGAGGAAGAATCCAGTTCTGGTAAGCCTGGAGGGAGGGGAATTGTGTGTGTTTGGGGTGGGAGAAAAATGTTGTTAGGGTCATCAAAAACAGTTTTTGGTAGGGAATGAGCTGGCTGGTCCTTTTTGGAGGATCAAGAGCATATTTCCTTGAGTTATCTTCTTAAGAGCTTCTACATTCCTAAGCAAAAGGAGGATGCAGCATTACCTTGATTGCTGCTGCAGCAGCAGACGAATGCTGGCTCTAATAATAAGCAAAAACCTGTAAAAACGACTTTTGAACATATTTCTTTTCACAGTCCTTCCTGTTATTAAGAATTGTGTCAGTTAAAATAGGAAACAATTTAATTGACTTGTATTTCCTAGACAGGTCTCTCCAGCCATGTCAACTCCAAGGGAGGTATATTGTTTATAAGCAAGAGATCTCCAAAAACAAATTATTTGAGTCCAGTAGCACCCATGGTTAAGACTTGGGGCTCAGCTGTAGCTCAGAAATTCAGTACCCTGGAAACCTTTGTGGTACTGTGTTTGGCTTCTAAGTGACTGTTGCTACTGGGTACTTCACAGTGTTACAGAAGGTCAAAAGCTAGTACCTACAGTGCTTGTGTACATTTTGTCTGTATTAGTGTCATGGATTTGTCAGAGGATAGTTTTAATTGCTGCTCCTGTTCTTTTTCTCCATTAATTTCTCTGTTTAGGTGAATGTGCTGATAGTTGCTTCTCTGCTCTCTTGTGTTGCCATCCTCATTGTTATAGTTTATAGCTCCCTCACACTGAACTATGGTGAAGAGGAGGAGCTGAGCTCTGCCCCAGTCCATGTTATCCATACAGTAAGTATCAATGTTATGCTTATTACTGGGGAACAATACTCTTTTACTCTGGCAACACTACTAGACATGACTTGGAAAAAAACAGAACCAGAATTTCAGGGTGCCTGAATTAGAACATGAAGTGGTGCCTGCAGCAGGGCACTTGTTTAAAATAATCTGCGTAAGTCTACAGTTAAGTATCAGGTTAGGTACTAAAAACCATGCAGGGCTAGGTAGACATTTTCTAGGTAGCTCCTGCAGCAGCATGGCTAGTATTGGTGGCTATGTGAACTAAAGCCCAGCACATAAACACACTGCAGTCAGGTTAGCTGCTGCTGCTGCCAAGTGCAAAAAGGTTTGGCTTGTGCCAGGAAAAAGTCACAGTGCTGCTCAGGGAGAGGGGTAGGTGCTGGCTGTATCCCTGGCCTGGTTTGAGACAGAAGTTGCTAGGCTTGAATCCTTTCCAGCATGCACCTCAGGTAATAAAGTGACAGCACTTACAGGTCAGCTGATTAAAACTGGATGTTATTTCAAGGGTGTCCTGCACAGTGAAGTTTGAAAGATGGAATGAGCTAGCCCTTTTGTACCTCAGACCTGGAACAAACGATGGGTCTCTGTTGGGAAGAAGACATTCCAGGTAGATGAAGCTGCTCATTAGTTTATTGCATAACAAACTGAAGTGTCAGGCTGCCCAGGTGCGGTATAGCAAGAAGGCATTTCTCATATTCAGTGTGAAGAGGCACAGCCATTCCTTGGGTGTCTACTTATTGTTAAAGCTATTTCCAAACCTGATGCCATTGCAGAGTGTTTTCTGTTTCAGCAGCAGCCTTCTTTTCCTGCTTGCTCTTTTCCTACTGGAGATTCACACTTGGTGTGTTCTTCAGAGCACAGGAAGAAAAGCTTTAAATAACACTGACTCTGAACCAATCTCCTGCGATGCAATCACAGCGTTCTCGCAGTCGTTAGAATAGGTTTTGATGAAGAGCTTCACTTGTTGAATATGGCTTTAACATTCCTTTTTCTGCTTGCAGAAGTTTGTACTTAATAAAGTAGTCAAGGGTGCTAACCTAGCCATGCTAGCTGCATCCATCAGCAGCGTGTTTGTTGTGCTGGTGATGGCTTCCCTGGGGTGCCGGAGCCTTCCGCGCTGCTCCTGCTACAACAGCGTCACTGGGATGGTGAGTGAGGAGCCCAGGACACCCATTTATCTGTTGTGAGTGTGGGTGGGATGGGGAGAAACTGGGGAGAAAGACATGTTTTCTTCTTTAAACCTACCCTCAGCTCTACCTCAGTCATCCAGGGCTAAGTCAAAGAAATTAAGAGGATGTTAGAAGGACTTTATACTTTTTGTAGTTTTCTTTTTACTACCCCCCTCTTACTTACAGTCTTGTGTAAGACCTAGTGTAAGTTATCTCCATTTTCCAAACTATTACTGCTTAACTATTGTGGTCCCCTTTCCTATGAATTCCTGCTCTCCTCAAGAACAGCTCCTCCTCCTCTCACCCTTGAAACAATTGCTCCTGGTACAGCACATCAAAGACTTACTGGTACTTACACACCAAGATGCCTTATGCCTAGAACTACAGATTCAATAATAAAAATATCCCCTATACTGCATGTGAAGTGGGGAGCACATTTTTACTGGTAATTTATGAGGATTCTGCCTCAAGTGACGGGGCACACACTGTGTGTCTCTGCTAAGTGAGCTCACTAAATACCATCTCCTTCTCTAGTAGAGTAATTCTGATGATGTATTAATGCACATACATCCGACCATCTCATTTGGTAGGGAATTAATGGGTACAGGTTACAAGCAGCTGCTTTTGCCTGAAGGTGCCACGTGTGTAATATGAGGCTGCTTTAAACTTCCAAACTAAACCTTTTTAGGAGGAGTGGACCACACAGACCTTTTAACTGGGTTCAATTATATCTGTTTGAACAAACTCACAGATGAGGTTTTTTATGCCGTTGTTTCATTTGTAGGAATGGTTGCATCCTAGTGAGGACCAAAGTCAGGCTGTGGAAATGGTTTGTGCTGTACAAAGTGAGTAACTCTTTCCCTCTGTGTATTTGGATATTCACCAGGGACACAGAAAGCACATCCTGAATAAGCTTTACATCCCAGGCCAAAATCCTGATGACCAAAATCCTCTGAGCCAAAAGGAACTCAGGATTTTGTGCAAGTGTCTGCACCAGGGTTAATGGTTTCCTCTTTCCTTCCCCACACAGGTCCTGGAGGCAAAAGTTTTAACTTCCCAGATCAGTTTCCATCCCAGGACTTGGATGCAGAGGAAGACTCATCCAAACCCCCACCATACATCAGGATGGCTTGAGAAAGCAGTTGAACATTTTAAAGCTACTAGTCTAAAAATGTGGCTAGACAGAGGTAAGAAGTTCTTCGTCTTTGAAGATGGTTAAGCACTTTTCGTTGGCCTTTTGAAAAACACACACAGAAAGAGAGATCTATTGAATGCCCAACATTCAGCAGAGATGACAGTGCCAAGGAAGATATCTGCAGACTCTTTTGAACATTCCGACTTTGTATAGTGAAAATACCTCATTGTCTCTGGAAAGTGTGAGCATTTTTTCCTCCAGCTTTTGTACGTAAATAAGGTTTTATTCCACAAGAATTCATCATGCAGTTTGTCTACCAGTGCTAGTCTTAAACATTCATATATTAAATATTATTAATTTGTAAAATAAACTGGTTGTGGAATATTTCACCCTGCCACCTGCTATCTCAATTTCTTCCCCTCACCCATTGAATTATCTGGATGATATATGATAATGGGTGAAGGATAATGAGGGACACACTTCATTACTGACCTGAAGGGTGCTTTCCCCCTTCCCCTTGGGAGGGAAGTGGGCAGGTGAAGTTTATGATACCAAGCTTTGCCACTGCCATTCAGGTAAGATTCTGTGGGGTGTACATGAGTAGGTGCAGTAAGTTTTAGTGCTGGAGTGTGGTAGTAACTTAATTAAAGATCTAGACCAAGACCCTCCATTGTAGATTCTCTAGAAGACCTCTTGGTCCTCTCAAGCAAGGAACTACAGCTTCCAGTCATGAGCTCCTGAGGTACATAAAAATTCCCACATGTACTTTATGATTCACTTTCAGGTAGACTTAGAGGTGTCTGTTGAGAGATTATCTCACCTGCAGGCCTTGAGTATGAAGTGTGAGATTGCTTATCTCACGATGAAGATTAATACAGCATGTTCATATAATTGGGCTTGGAAAGTAAGTTCCCATCTTGAGAGAGTGCTATGGGTAGTAGGGTGAGCCATCCCCCCCATGAGGCATGTAACACCGGGAGTGATCTTGATAAAATTTATCTTACTGCAGCATATAAGGTACCTTTCCCATTCTCAAGATGCAATTAAAGTGTTCTTGATAGTTTTTTCCTAGAGACCGCAGTCTTTTTCATAACACTAGTAAAGGGACTGTGACACCTAAATGAAGACCATCAGTGGATGAAAGCACTGTGCAAATGCCAGGCAGTCCTCTGAGCCCATGCTTGTCACACCTACTTAGAATGCCCTCTGTTCTAAAGCAGCTTGCCACAGCTACATCATCAAAAATAAGCATTACTGGGTGCAATTAATCCTGGCATACGCACATTAGCAAAAGCTGTTCAACTTCATAAGCTCTTCAGGTTGGTGAGGTGCAGAGATGGACAGTTAGTGTCTATTAAATTATCTGTAAAATTTCTAGGACTTCTTCACATTCTGATGAGTTTATGTTTGAAGGTGCTTTAGACCTTTTGTCATAATCTTGAACAGAAAAATACCCTCAGCTGCATATTGAGGAAGTCGTTGTGGACTATGGCACCATTTGTACATAAGGTGCTTACCAAGTTTCTCCATTACTGACTTTAACCATTAAGATTATTAATGGCTGGGATTATAAAGAGCAAGAGAGCAGCCCTAACCACCGGCCTCCCTGCACAGCCCTCCTCTGGGCACACATCACTCCCATGGCTGCCTGGCTTTGGCTGAGGGAGCTGCTCCCGTCCTTTGGAGGTCAGGCCAGCAGGGGGCTGGAGGTCCTACTCTAAGTTTAATTACATGCCACAGTAGCCAGATTCTATCTGGCTTTGGCTCTAAATAACTTCATGTGTTTGCTTGCCCCAACAAAAAACACAGTTGGTGTCATTGCAGATGTCCATTGGAAGCTGTCGATGTTTGAATTACTGTTACTAAATGAATTCAAACGTGATTCCAAAAGTGATATTGTGCCTTTCTCTGTGGTGTAGTGCCTGTCAGCAAGCATCAAAGCACGGAGTGTGACTCCCTTCCCCATCCTCAGATGCTTCTGGCATAACTCCAGACAGTCTGTGATGGAATGTCGGCTGTTTTCTCCTTGATTAATGTAAACTACTGTTCTTATACATTAAAAGAAACTAAGCCTCCCTGAGCGGTTACTATGATTGCTAATATCTAAAAGCAGTGTAACTTTGATTCTTCTTTAGTCTAAAACAGGTTTTTGCCTTTGAAAGGAAAAACTTGCTAATAGTTTGTAACTAAAACACACTGGTCAGCCACTGCATTGTTTCTGGGTAGAATAGAATCATAGAATCCTAGAACCATAGGGGTGGGAAGGGACCTCTGAAGATCATCAAGTCCAATCTCCCTGCTGCAGCAGGAACACCCAGGGATCACACAGGAACATGTCCAGATCGGTCTTGAAAGCCTCCAGAGAAGGAGACTCCACAATCTCCCTGGGCAGCCTGATCCAATGCTCTGTCACTCTCACAGTGAAGAAGTTTTTCCCCATGTTGAGGTGGAACTTCCTGTGTTGTAGCTTGGTACTGTTTTCCCTTGTCCTATCACAGGGCACCTGTCCAACCAGCACAGCACCGCTGGAAAGAGATTGGCCCATTCTTGACATCCACCCTTTAGATATCTATAGACATTAATAAGGTCCCCTCTTAGTCTTCTTTTCTCAAGACTAAACAGCCTCAGGTCTCTTAGCCTGGTCCCATCCAGAAATACTGTTCTGGTCATTACAGTGCGGGACAGACTGAGTGTAATTGCACAGCATTTAAATGCTGGTTGAACAGCATGATTAGCACGTTATTCCTTTGGCTGGGAAATAGCCTTAGCAGCATATATTGGTATATGAGTGTGTAGAGGAGAAGTTTGCTCTATGCTACTTCTAAATAAAATGTAGTTGAGTCAGCAGCAGCTACAAAACCCCTTGATGTCTGTCTTGCTTTTTTGCAGTCCTTCCAGTGGTGCAGTCGCAGCCTCACTACCACAATGCCAGCCCCTAGGATCACTTGTAGGCACACAGTTTTCACAGTTCTTTCCACAAAAGGTGAGTTTCTGGAAAAGAAGCAGCTGCAGTATGGAAATTGGTAGAAACCAAATACCATTTTAATGTCACTCCAACTGGTTAGCATGGAGGAAAATAAATTCCCGATTGCAGCTTCCAGTGTTATATTTAGTAGCCCTCTCCACATACTAGTTATGGTGCCTTCCCAGAGTCTGCCTTTATTCCCAGGGACATTCCATGGTTTGTGTCACCCCCAGCTTCTGCTGGTGGCAGTCAGGTGGATTTTTATTTGTTATGCAAACACACATCCGTAGCACCTCCAGTAAAAATGGCCTCATTGTTTGTTCCCCATGGACTTTTCCTCATTGGCAAGATTCCCAGAAATGGAGCCAACTTCCCCATTCCTCACCAGCACTGCAAGATTCCCCTTTTGGGACAGGCAAAGGCCCGTGTCTGCTGGAGGGAGGTACAGTCACAGATGACAGGGTGGCAGTTGGTGTCAGGGTGCACCTCAGCACAGCACCTGCAAGATAATGCAAGCAAAGCCCAGGGGGGAAACAAAATAAAAAAATAAGAAGTTCCAGATTCTACCTGAGTCCAGAGCTTGTTCTGCACCCAAACACCCTGCACAATGGGAGCTGCACCTCAGTTACAAACACCTTACCCTCCAATGCTCAGAAATTGAAGTAACTTGGCATTTTGAAGAGGAATGATAGATGCAAATGTGGCTCAGCTCCCCTTGAGGCCAAACATCCAGCTCTTGTCTTGGCTGGGTTAGAAACTGCTGATCTCAGCTGAACAGCCTGCAGGCATGACCCCTGCTCCTTGCTTCTGACATGGCTACAGACCCCAGTTCTGTGGTCCTGCAGAGAAAAATTACATGCACACCAAGCGCTTGCTGATCTGCTTGTGTTAGCATCATTCATGTGATGTCAAAGACAACGTGTTTACATCCAAAGACATTTTTCCATCTTGAGTAAGCTTAGCCTGACATACAGAACAAGGTGTACAACATCCCTGGGCTATGGAAATGAAGGCTGCCAGCCTCTCCATTAGCCATGGCCAGACTTAATCACAGGGCATAATCAGACAGTTAGAGAAATCAGTTCTGTGAGTTAATGTTCAACTAAGAACAAAGTATTTGCTGAAGCTGTTTCCTCCCCGCGCCCCCTCCCAGGAAGGACTAGAAGGTGCTGGGGGAACAGGAAGAGGAGGGGGTCTTCATCACAGTGAGGATCAGAGAACCTTTTCAGGTACATTTCTGACAACTGGCTTGCTCAAGATTTTTTTTTTTTAATTGCAATTTCACTTGCAGTCTTGTAATCCAACACTGATACTGTGCTGACAGGAACATTTTGCTCTTTTTCTCATTGAATGGTTTCAGACTGATGTGGTGTGCAGCAGATATTGTTTGTTACCGACCAAGCAAAGTAGGTTTAGTCTCACTGCTCCTCACCCGTAGGTTTGGAAGCTCCAGATGGTTGGTTGGTGCAGCTCCCCCACCCCTATGTGACTGGGTTGCTGCAGGGTCAGGGCAGTGAGAAGCCAGGGGAGAAAATAAATATAAAATAATCGCAGCTCTGCATGCTCCATAGCCCTGTCTGTTCCAGCATGATGGACTTAAAAAATGAAGTCAAACTTTACTGTAGGTAGATGAACAGGCCTAAAAGATCTTGTGTGGGGAATGACTCCAGGAATACATAGGTCTTGCTCATTAAAGAAAAGCTACGTCATTTACTACACAAGGGTACTAATTTATAGCAGAAAGAATTATCTGGCTTGATAAGTCAAGGGTTTCTCCCCAAAGCCTCTGCTTGGTCTTGGTGGCTGTGGCACAGCAGCTTCTTGCATCAGCCTCCCTGGCTCCTTTCTTTTCATCCAGCAACCTGCAGTATCTCCCCTGGTCTGCTGGGTAAGAGCAGGCTGCAGAAGGGCCTTAAAAGAGCTGGGAAAGGCTGGGAGGAGTAACAGTCAATTAAAACAGGTAAGTTCTGAAAACAAACAGGTGTATTACCCTGCAGCTGAAAGGAGGAAGGGCTTTTTTGTTTGTTTTTTTACAGTCAACAGAAAACCCACCTAATATAACCAGAGCTCCGCATGCACATGTGGAGTCAGGCTGTGTGATTTCTTGATCCTGACAGGTCCCTTCCTACCTGAGATATAATTCATTGACTCTCCAGCACTAGCAGTGTGTAAGCATGGGAAAATATCTTTGGACTTAATTCTAACTTGAGGAGGGAAAATCCATCAAAGCAAACAGAATTTTCCATCTTTCCCCAGCAGCTTTTTTATAAAGTTGCAACTGCTGTGTGCTGCACCTCCTGAGGTAAGTTTAACTGAAACACTATAAAATCACATAGTTTCACTTGTACTTTCTGAGCTGCTGCAATAGGGTTTTTTTGTTTGGTTGGTTTTTTTTGTTTGGTTTGTGTGTGTGTGTGTTTGGGTTTTTTTTATATTTAGAGCTTCTGGGCTACCAGAACTGCATTTTCTTGACATGACAGTTATATGTTGTCCTAATTTAAAACAAAACAAAACAAAACAATACAATTGCTTTGGTTTATATTTCATTTTTCATCTTCTGATTTCTGACCACTATGTTTTAAAATACACTCAGCATGTTTTGCTTTTAATTGGTACATTAGTTGCTGTAAATGTAGTGGTTATACTGAAATCGTACATGCAAATATTGTTAAGCCCTTGCCCCCCACCCACTTACCATGAGGCTGATTTAGGATTGGGGCTGGTGTTGTCATTTGCCAAATTCTTTGCCCTAGCCTGATCTCACAAGAGTTGCTTCTGTGTCTCTTATTTTGCCCTGTGCAGGCAGCTGAGCAGCCCTCTCTGACCCAAGTCTTTGCTACCAGCCCTTCAGCCGTCAAGCCCCTGAGCTGGAGCTTTAAAGCAGGTGCTAGTGCTGGGCTCCCACAAGTGTCATCTACCACACTTAACAAAAAGCTGTAATTCTGTACAACACCCCTCCCACAAGGTGTTGCTTTGCAATACCAAAGCATGCATGTCTCTGATGCCAAAAACCCCACATTTATATGACTATACATATTTTCTGCTCATCATTTTATATATACAGAGCATATATCTTAAGTGTGTTTATATATCATTACTTATCACTCTGCATAAAAATGAGATACACTTAATGAAAGCTGAAACTTTTGCAGTTAATTATTTCACTTCAAATGCAATTTGAGAAAAGCACAACTACTTCCAAGGCACAAAGCCTTGGAAGCCAATCACAAGGGCTGCCAGTGTTGTGTTTTTAACAGCAGCATCACAGTGACTCAGATATTAGCTTGGTATTGAAGTTAGTACTTCATGGTAGCAATGAGGATGAATAATCACATACAGGAACTTGAAAACCTCCTCTGATTAGCAAATGTTTTTTTATCTGCAGCTGAATCTTTAGTTACTGAAGCCAGGAGCCCTTCATTGCCTCTGATTTATGAGTGGGTTAAAAATAACTTCAAGTAAATGGAAGAGTTATTGCATGTATTTTAGGGTCACTAATCTTTTTCTCATTGTGTGCCCTTCCTGGAATAAGCAAAGCACTGGGGGGGGGAGGGGTGTGGGGTGTGAGGGGTGTATGGATGATCAGGCTTTTACAGAAGAGCAGTCAAGAACATCAAGCCATACCTCCACCTTTCTGCAGCCTTCCCAGAGTCAAGCCTGTCTGCCCTCAGGGTGGACATCAGCCTTGCCAGGGGAGGCACAGGCAGGTGAGGCAGGGCTGAGGGGTGTCCCCTGGATGGGCAGGAGCTGGAGAGAATGGCCAACCAGGCTTTGCTGGTGAAAAACCCAACCTTGAATTCTTCGGAATGAGTGTTAAGTGCAGGGTTGACACATACCACATCTTTTCCTACTCTGCCATCAAATACTTGTAGCTTGCAGTTCTCCCTCCCATCCATTTAGTCACAGGCAAAAATAACTTCTCTTCCATTATTGTGTATAGTTTCTTTCTTAAACCTTCAGAAAATCCTGTCAGTCCCACCATCCCATGGCCAGGACTTCCAGTTTAACTGTGGTATATAAAAGACAACATAATTTGCTTGAACTTGTGTTTTATTTAGTCTTATGTGGCGGGAGAAGACAGGCCATTCTCCACATCTTGTCTTCCTCCAGCTTCCTCTGATAGCACTAAGCATTAGTTGATTTTTTTTCCCTTGTTGAGGCTGAAGATGGGAATTTAATGCCCATTCAGCAGCCTGCAAACTACCAAAATCCTGATGTCAGCCCACTGCCACACAGGGAGGGAGGACAGTAGGAGAGCTGAAGGAAAGCCTCTGCAGCTCCAGGGGGTCTGCACCTGAAGTGACAACTGAGACTCAGGCCACTTGGCCATGGGAGAGGAAACATTGTCTTCAAACACAGACTCTGCTTTACAGCGCGTGGTTTAGATGCACAGATTGATGATTTTAGAATAACTAAAAATATTCAACAAGAGGGAATTCACTGTATTGCCTCACAATGGAAGCCTGTGACTTTCTCAAAAAGGCAATGCAAACAGTAAAAAATATAAAAAAGGGAAGTACTGAGCTCAGACCATGGTCTTATGACTCTTATTTTCATATGCTCACATCTTCCCTTTTATTTAGTATCTGTGTGTGTGTGTATGAAAAATATAGCCTGTAATTACACAGGCTCTGTAAGCTCCATGTTATTGTGATTTGACCACTGTGGTTTTGTGTGCTTATGGCTGTATCTGTGCAATACTTCACTGCTTTTCAGAGGTTTGATGGCATATAAAATGTTAGGAAGACAATGCTTATCCTTTTTAAAAAAACAAATTGAGTCTCCATATATGTCCTACTGACAAAATATTGGTATTAGTAGAAGGTAAAGAAAACCACCATTATCTTCCAAAAATGAAGTTATGACTATCTAATTTGTACTGCTTTTCCTCTCAAACACGGAGGCTTGGCTGCTGCTTTTGGCTTCATTGCAAGCTCTTTGCAGTGCTGTAGAGTTACTTGTTTAAAACCAGGACCTGCCATGAATTGACAGTAAAGAAAGATGGCTTCTGATGGGCAGACTGAAAGGAGAGAGAGGCCCCTTGCCCTCTTTGGTGTTGTCACATAGTTGATTTTCCTTGGTTCTCTGGGAGCATGTAACTACTTGAAGATTCTGGTGGGTTTTTAGTTGTTGTTTTTAAATGTGTAAGCAAAATCTGTTTTTGAGCTCCATCTCTTAGTGGAAACACAAACCATGAGCTCCAAGTGCGTCCTACAGGTTTCAAAATAAGATGCAAGCAGACAGGAATCCAAAACACACCCCCTCACCCTTTTTTCTTTTTTTTTTTTCTTTCCTTTTTTTTTTTTAATGAAGATGGCTCATTTATTTCAAAGCCAATCTTATTAGAATTAATTTGGGGAAAGAGAGAACAGGCTATATCAGCTTTCACACCCCTGATGGTAAAGCAAGTTGCATGTTCTGCTGCCCAAAAAAGCCAACAAAAAGTAAAAAAGGGGAGTGCAGCACATCATTATATGCCATTTGCCTGTCTGCAGGATTGCTTTCTGAGCTGAAGGCAGGGAAGCTGCTGTCACTGCTGGAGTTAAGAGAACCAAACAGCCTCTTCTACTGAGGTGAGCACAGCCCAAGCCTCGGCCGCTTCTGCTGGTACCAAGGCACAGTCAAACAGTGTGTGCACCCCTCATCCTGCTTTACCCTGGGACTCTACCTGATGTTCTTGCTCCCACTTACAACTACAAGCCATGTCTGTGGTCAATGAGCACCACTTCACCTCAGTTCCCAGACCTTCACCAAGTTACGGCAATTCCAGGTTGTTTCCCAGGGGTAAGAAGAGAAGGGCGGGGGGAGGATTATGAGTTCTATGAAATGATCATTGGCATTGCTGGAAAGTTTGTTTTTTATTAATTTCAAGTGAT
The DNA here is from genome assembly GCF_020740795.1 of Apus apus. Taxonomy (NCBI): domain Eukaryota; kingdom Metazoa; phylum Chordata; class Aves; order Apodiformes; family Apodidae; genus Apus; species Apus apus. Next base: position 54,255,748 of record NC_067285.1, on the reverse strand, counting down.
TAGCTAAGTACTCTGTCATTCAAGATTCTCATTAACCAGAAGTGATTCAGCAAAGGCAGGAAACAATGCATGATGATAGTATCTGCACGGAGCCAGATTATGCAGCTCGGTCAAGTGGCCCTGGCAGCTTTTCCATGCCTGCTTTCCGGGTCTGGAAATATCTTCCTGAGCTACAAGGAACTGCCTTCAGCAAGTGCTTCAATAGGTGTCAGCCTCTGCAGTGCTGCTCTTGCAGCTGGGAGGCTGTGCAGAGCCCAGCCAGGCCCAGGATGTCACTGGAAACCAGCAACAATTATTTCCCTCTCAATGTCGCTTCACAGCCCTCGCTGAGGACACCATTCAGCAGATGAATGTGAGGTCTCCTGCAGGCCTCCAGAGTCAGCAGAGTGTGGGGGGGAAAAGAACATCTAACTCAAAACAGTGTGGGTTTTCTTATAAGTCCTAGAATGCCAGTGTCTGATGTTATCTACAAGTTTAAATTTAAGGTTGCGTGTCCGATTTCGGTTGATTTGCCCATTAAATCAGACTGCCATTTAAAAAGTAATTTTATTATTACCTCAAGATGGCATGTGGCTTTAGTTTTTATCAGGGACTCGAGATGTTATGAAACAGCGGTCAATAGCCTTGAAAGCAGGACTCTGGGAAATCAAAAAGACCATTAAGATGTTACACCCTGGTGGAAAGAAAACCACTTAGCAAGAGGGACAAGGACTATGAATTTTATAAAAGCATGAGGTTAGTAGATGATCAGTCAGGGAAGTCAGCACAGGGTTACAGTTTAAAGATGACAATTGTGCTGTGTCACACAGGATGACTCAGGTAACAGAAGTCTGTGACCAGCTGCAAAATGGAGGAGCTGCCCTCTGAATGCAGGATCAAATGTTACAGAAGACAAAGACAAAACCAGCAATTTGTGGTCCGAGTGATCACAGCCTGTCCTAGTTTGAGCCAGGATTAAGCAAATGTTCCTTTTACTGATTTTTTTTTTCTTCAGTGAACTCTTTTTAAAGCAGCACACTTGCTTAAACTAGCAGCAAGTTTTCCAGCTAGTGGACTTACAACACTGGAATGTTTATAGATGCTGCTGAGAGACCAAGGACGTTTTGCTCTGCTTGTTGAATCTACTGCTTTGAACACTAAAGGAGCAGAAGAGTCGTACTACAACCCTCCTGTAGTGAGGAGTGGACTAGGCAGATGGCAAAACTGACCAACTAAAGTATCCCATTCCATATATTTATGTAGGTCTAGATATAAAGTTAGAGATCATGGAAGTCAAGCCTCTTTTTTCCTTCTCTTCTGCTCATGCCCAGCAGCCAGGGAGGACTCCATCTATCCATCACCATTGATCCCCAGGCCCATGCATTCCTGAACCTCAACCACTCTCCCCTCGGCTCCAGTCTGCTCTGCTGCTCCCTCCAACAGCTCCTGGACATTTTGGAATTGCTCCGAGCTCAGGAGATGCCCTGGGAGCTGCTGGGGGTGAGGGGGAATGGTAAGGGTTTTGCACATTCCTGCAAATACTTGTAAATAATTGTACATATTTTTTTTAGTATTAGTACAATTTATATTAGTATTATTAGTATTTTATTAGTAGTATTTAATTAAAGCTGTGTAGTTTAGTTTTCAATCCAGAAGCCTCTCTCCTTATTCTCTCCTTTCCCTCCCAGGGTGGGAGTGGGAGGGGATGGAGAGCATTGTTGTTGCTGGTTTAGCTGCCCATCCTGAGTCAAACCATGACACAGCCAGAGGCAGCAGCACACTGAGCAGTTATGTCATTATGCAAAGCTGCAGGGTTAGAGAAAACTGTTACTGATTATTGTTCTGCTGCCCAGCATCCCCTTCCTTTTTTCTTTTTTTTTTTAATTTTCCTTTGTTTTTTTGCTCTGGGAAGATGACAGTACACATAAACCCCCAGGTGTTTTCATGCATCTTAGCTATAGCATCATGATGAAGACATGAAACATTAAAAAGAAAACGAAACCAACCGACAACAAAAAAGCCAACAACACACACAAAAAAACCCCAGGAAACAAAAACCACAACAAACAAACAACTCCAACAACTCAGGAATAATTCACAGCAAGTATATGCATGAATACTAGGACACATCTAGAGATGGTTTGTCGGCCTCTTGCCCTCCTAAATTGCACTTCCTGGTGATCTGCTGAGGGCCCTTCTGGTCTTTCCCAGGGTCCAAAAGCACATGGTAAACACATTCAACAGAAACTTTTATTTAATCATTCAGTAGAATGTGTGGTAAGTGGCAATTGCAATCATATTTAAAGACACAAAAGAGTTCTAAAAATGTGTTTTACTTTTTGGTGGTGTTTTTTTATAGACAAAATTATTAAGTGTGGAACTGTAAAAGGAGAATAAACAGGACAGTAGTGAAACACAAATTATTTGAGGGTTCCTTTGTGGGGAAAGGGCTACAGTCTTCATCAAGAAGCCAGCTTAACTGGAGCTGAAGCCTTGCTGTGTGTGTGTGCATGTGTGTGCACAAGTCAGGCGTACACTGCCAGGCTGACTTTTGAAAGCACAAAGAAGTCCCACCTCTATGTGAAGTTACAAGCTTTTCTTTCTGAAAATGAAGTGAGACCATGAGAGGAACAGTAGAGAAGACTCCTTTAGGGTCTCGACATACATTCAAGGGGCAGGAATTCCTACTTTTGGAACCATTCTTCTGGAATCTGAAATAAATCCCAAACATGCCTCTGAATCATCAAGTGGGCATTTCTGATGCGTCAAAACTCAGCATTATCCCAGGAAAGCACTGACAGTAGTACAAGTATTGTGACAGCCTTTCACAAAATTGTCACCCACACATACAGAAACTAGAAACGTTTTTTCCTCCCTTTGAGATTTTTTAAAATGATTTTACCATAAAAAATTGCATCACTCCTAGCATAACTATTGAAAACAAGTGGTAACAGTTTGGGGCAAAGCCAGTTTATTAGGTTTCTGGGATTGTGTCTTGCCCTTCCCCCAGCTTGTACAAAAAAACCCAACTTTACAATTTGGTAAAGTGAAAATACATATACAAAGTATTTGGTACTTTTGACATCAATTTTGTGGGCAGAACACGACCACTGCAAGCCAGGAGCATAATGAATCCTGCATTCATGACCACAGTGCCTTTATGACAGAACCATTAAAACATGCTTTGTGCTGAAGATGAAATTACATACTGGAACATTGTTTCCATACAATTTTAATAACACAAGGGCCTTTAATTACAGGTGTTGAATAATTAAAAAAAAAAAAAACAAACATATTTGTAGATGTTTGATATAAAATTTAACAGTAACATCATAGCTACATGATTTCCTTACCTCAACCCCAAACCTGACCGACTGACTTTGGAATTCTTCATTCTGTTTTTCTTTTTAAGGAAAACAAAAATAAAAATAAAAGACAACTTTGCTGACATTATACAAATAGTTAAGATGGATCCTTTCGAGAAGGATTAAGGACATGAGTGAAAAACAAATTGTCCAAGAGGACTGTAAACCATAATTATTTACAATAGTATACACATAAATCCGTTTCTTAAAAAATCATTAAGGACACTAGTGTTAAAAAGCTGATTATTTCTGAAAGGACTGTAAATCAAATTCTAGTAATGTAAGGTTCAGAGTGAACATAAAAGTTCCCTTTTCCAAATGCTTCCTAATGAAAATTACTGTCACTGTTGTAGCAGCTTTACACAAGAAAAAAAAAGCAAAAACCCTTTAATTTTTGTAAGCATCTTAATCATATTAGACCAAACTGAATGCTCTTTCTGAATCTAGAAAAAAACCAATACATTTTTCTTTTGTCAGTATAACTTGCAATAGAATTACACCTTATTAACTGTAATAGTTTAAATAATATTAGTTATCTTATTTCAATAATTTGTTTCTAATGTGATCAGTAGGGTGGCAGCTTTCGAGCTGGCCCTTCCATTTAGTTTCCAGTCAGCATCAGATGCTAGACAATGCAAACCCAAATCTTCATTTTTACTTCAATTCCTTAAAAACGAAGTCACAGAACACTGTTTGACATGCCACGTGAATGAAGTTATAGACTACATTCTATGGCTTACATTTTGCTTTATGTAATTACGTGCAACCTAGCACCATTTTTATTATTAAACTTGACCTTCAGACAGAACAGAAATAAAACTGTTGCAGTTATGAGAACACAGAAGAAGATGGTTCCAGAGGAGTAATTTCCCTCATCTAACCCACCACTAACTCACATTAGTAATGCCAAGGATGTCCCACATACAGCCATGACATTACACAAGCAGGTTTTAGCTCAAAAATCTGTAACAGATGGCAGATCTTCCCCATATTTCAAGACATAATTTATTTTGCATGCAGAAGTATTTTAAGTAAATCCCATATTCTTAACATTTTGTCCTAAGCACTTCCATCCCTAAAATATGTTATCATGGTGGCTGCAAAAAGCTTTTTCAAGGTATTTGAAAAGCATTAATCATCTCTAAAATCCTCTGAAACCTGTCTTTGAAAACCAGTAGGCTTTTGCCAACTTCTTCACTCACTTCTTCTATCTACTTAAGTGTTTTTACTTACCCTGGGGCACTCAACTCAAACACAGCATCTTTAGAATTAAGTCCTAATTGAAGTTCTAAAAAGGTCAGAGAAGTAACGGACTGTTACAGTCCCAGATTTACCCCAAATCCTGTACTACAGTACTTTCCATAAGAGGGAATGCATAGATTAGTCTTACATGCTAATTATGAAAAATTAATTATTAAAAATTAAATAAGTGTCAAATAATTGCCTAGAGGTAGGTACAAGTCTGCCACTTCTCTTAAAATTCCCATGAAGAAACAAAGTTTACAGTGGAACGACAGGCCAAAAGCTAGCAGCTTGCACCTCCACTGACAGCCCAATCTTTATCTGACAGTCCTGGCTTGTTTTTAAAATAAAAAGTTCCTTGCTTATCAATTTGCTAGCAGTCACCAAATATTCCTGTCAAAACTTCACTTAAAAGTCTGCTTTCTTGTATAATTATAGTGAAACTTCAGTCATTCAGAAAGTACATTTACAAAGTGCAAGAACATGAGATGGGCACATCTACACCAGGAAAAAAACAAACACATTAAACAAAACAAAACCAACACATTAAAGTGCCAAAGAGATTTGCTATAATTGCTACCAAAACCTGGAACTTTGCCAAGAGCGTAATTTTGAAGCATTTGCAAACAAGACAAGATAGTTGATAGCATGATTTAACACCAACAGGTCATGGCAGGCTTTGATTCAGGCTTTATATGTATGTCATCACGATCTGGGGGTTGACTAAGCATTAATGGCTTGTGACTTTTAAGCTTGTGAGCCAGTGTCATAAATATGGCCTCCACATGGTCATTGTCATTGGGGTTTTTGGCAGAGGTTTCAAATAATGGCATACTGTGAGTATCAGCAAACTTCTGGGCCAAGTCCGTGGGTACCTGAATAGCACTTCTCAGGTCACATTTATTTCCAACAAGAATCCGTGGGATGTCATTGGCAAGAAGGTGTTGTTTGCATTCCTCTATCCAGGAAGGCAGACTGTGAAAACTAGCAATGTTTGTCATATCATACACAAACACAACAGCATGTACATTCCTGTAATAGTGCTGCACCATGCTCTTCCTGAAGCGCTCCTGGCCTGCTGTATCCCATAGCTGGATCTGTAAAGGGAAAGACAACCAGAGAAAAAAATGTTTTATTACTCATGTTGGAAAATAAAACCAATAACTTGTAGCTAGGGGAGTCACACAATGACAGAAATTCACTATTCTCAATTACTGATCCTGAAAAGTTTGTGCTGAAGAAAACTGTTGCTTTTACACAATTTCAGAAACTTTTTATTTCAAAGCTGCTCGCAGTAGAAGCCAGGAACAAATTATAATGCAACTTGATCACAAATGCAAATTTATGAAAGTTTATTTCAGCACATATTTTGTAGTATTTTTACAAAACCAAATATGGCAATAGCACTTTTATTGGAAAAAACAACATAAATTTACAGCATAACTCTCAGCTGATGTAATTTTTTATAGCCAAAAATAATGTCCTCTTCCCCAAAGTTTTGTTCTTAGCATGACGTTAACTGCCTATCATGGTACTATATAAAAGTAGGAATAAATCAAATCATGCATGAGTAACACCACCACCACAAAAAACAGGACAAAGAAATCTTTCACTGCAGTGTATCTCTATTGCAATCAAACCTTCCTGTAATGAACCTCTAACTTAAGCTTATTTAATGCTTAAACTAAGACCATGCTGTGGCTTGTAGTATCAAAGCAAGGATAAAAGGGGGGGAAAAAAATAGCATTAAGCTTCTGTTAGCTTAAAATGCTACTATTGTTTCCGAATACACATAATTCTATCCCAAATAGATTGAATGCATTTGGTTGACATCCAGTCAGTGTAATGGAAAAAAAACAACATTCAGAAGAACTTAAATGCTTTCAAACTTCTCAGGTCCAGACTACAACAAAACAAAACAAGCCTTGAAGCACAAGCAGAGGTAAAGAACAACTAATAAAAACTTTAAAAGCACCAATCATCCTGATACCCTGGAAGCTAGGAGTGCTCAGGTGTGTAAAGAGAGCATGCTACAGAGTTGTGTGCTTATTGGACACAGTGATATTTTAAGAAACTTGCTCTCCAGCAGACATGGGACTGCTGTATAAAACAGTCAGAGCCAGTTCCCCTACAATGCTAGATTAACTGCACACTGTAAGAAATAAACCAGTGTGTGGATGTATCACGCACACCTTAGTGATGGTAGTTAAGAATAGCTGAGTCCTGGCTTCTGTCTGTCCTTTACAACTAACCCCTCACGGCAGAGCGGCAGAGGCAGTTTGATTAGTCCTTCAGCTTGTAACTCTTGAAAATGTCACAAGGAAATGTTTCCTCCCTGGGAACAAAAGATTTTCTTCAGACTCAGAATTCAGCTGATGTAAAGGATGCAGCTAAATTTAAAATTCAATCCATTCCCATGAAAGGTACAGCCGATTATTTTCCCTTGATCAAATTGTTCTCCCATTACTATAGTTCCGCATTCCTTTGATCCAAATGTTTCAGTACAATTTGTTTAGAAACTGCCAGTGTCTTGAAAGTTGCCGTGTTCACCATTTTTACGAGTGATTTTGATCTTTAAAAAAAAGGCAAAAAGGAAACCCAAGTGCCAGGGAAATTTGCTGATGGCAAGAAGATAAGATGCATCACTGATAGACAGGAGGATTACAGTATCACATAAATTATTTTTTGAAAGTTGGAACAGTAGAAACAGGGTGAAATGGAATTGAAGCAGATATGGAGTCTTGATAACAGTGACTAATAATAAAAACTTTTCCTCTAATTGCAAGATTCATCCGTTTGGAAATTATTAAATGGATGATGATCCAGATACACACGTCAATCACAGGACATTATGAATGACTAACGTGACAGAGTGAAGGAAGAAGAGCAAGTGATGTTTCAGGACGGTGTGACTTTTTCTGCAATATTATGTTCAACCCTGGTTACCCATCTCGATAAAACTGAGATGGAAGCAGGTGGAATTGGCAGTTATGGGTTTCATCAGGGATCAGAGAGTTTACATGAGAACATCACAGCAGCTTGGCTTCAGTAGTCTAGTCCAGTGACCTGCAACTTCTGATCCACAGACTTACAAAGATCCACATGCTGCTTCTGAAAGGCTCGTTAAGATTACTAAGAACAGGAAGGCAAGTCACCCTAGCCTCCAATTGCAGGAAATGGGAGTCAGCTGCAAGCCATCTCATTTTAGCACAAATACCTACTTTTTGCCAATGGTACTGCACTCTGAACACACTGCTTCTCCACGGTCTGTTAAGGGAGCCTAGACAGTCAGATTACATATAGGCTCAGAACTTTGGGTAAGATTAATTCACCTCCCTAGGTGAGAGATACTTCTAGTTCTATGCAGTTATAAATCATTATGAAGTCAGGAGACTCATGGAAAATTTTAATCAATTTAGAATCTGACAAATTAAAGGAAGAGGAAAGAAGCACAGACTGTAGTAATCCCTATATTCAGATAACACAATGTTAAGGAACCACTACAGATAATCTTGGAAAATGCTGTATCAAATTAATTTAAAGAGGGAGCTCATTTTCACAGGCAGCTGTGAGCTTATGCTTCTCTTCCCACTTCATTTACAGAGCAGAAATCAACCAAGCACAGATCCACAAGTGTATTGCTAGCCTTGGTTAGAGAAGAGGAAATTAAAGGCTTATATATCCTCCAAATTAAGCTTAAACTACAGGTCCTCCTAAATTTTGTTTACACACAGCTTTCAAGCTTGAAGGCTATTATCTCAAATTTAAAATGTTAATATTCTTGCTATGGAATCATTTGCACTGAGAGGCAAATCCTTCCCCTTTCACACTTTAGAAGTTGCTTTTTTCCTCTTAACAGGTGAACTTGAGGAGAACATTCAACTTCTGGCCCCCAAAATATATTTGCTCTACTGAAAATCAACACTGAAAATGTTCACGCTAACAGAAGTGCCTTGATGAATTAACATTAATATCACTGTTTACTTATTAGTTCAATACCATCTATCTTCAAGGATGTACATTTTTTTAATAGCCCTTTAAAATGTCTGATATGAAAATCTGGTTTAACAGCATAATTCAATTAATAAATTAGACAAAATAAATAAAGCGGACAAAACCACTTTGTCACACTCCCTAGATATGAAAAATGGTACTTAAATATACTGACTCGGCTATCACCTCCCACCTCCTGACTCCTTTTGTGGATCCAGAAAAGCTATTTTCCAAACAAGGATTCCCTTAGCATGCATGGTTTATAAAATGCTAGTTAAAACATAACTGGTCTTTAATAAAGATAAAATTGTAACCTATATCTCCTTCTACAAAGAGTGGGGAAAAAGAAACAAACAACTTGAAAGAGCTCAGAGATGTAGAACATGATGTTTGGACTTTCTTCTTTGACTTTCATTTGCACCCTTTGCTCTTTTAATGTTGGTCAGCAAAGAGCGACATTGTTTTCTTCAATTTTCAATGCTTAGAATATTTAGAATGAAAAAAATTAATTTGTTGAAAATTTCAATGCATTCATCATCAAGGCATTGGTGTTACGTACAAAACTGTCAGCCTACTGTAAAAGCTACAAAGGAATACACTCGTCCCTATGTCTTGGACTTCTACACCATTCCTGTGTGGGAGACCCCTGGCGAGAAGAACTGTGCCTGTGTTCCTGCCAATGACACAGCATTTTTCCAGCTGTGAGGGAAATGCTCAGTACTGTAGCAGCAAAAGAATGATCATGCAGCTGGCTGGGGGAAGGTAGGAAAGAGAAAGAGAAAAGACTACTTTATAATTTCCTTCAATGGAAGAGGAGAAATTCCTCTGCTCAGCACAGCAAGAACAGCAGTAATTTGGTTCATCTTGAGCTTCTCTCTTTTCTGGCTCAGCGGGCATTATAAGCAAGAACGGTGAAGATGAGAGATAGCAGGTGGCAAAGAAATAATAACTGCTGCATACTTGATGACACACAGCATCCCCCTGGAGTCCTGGCCACAATGATAAAGTTTATTCCTTTTAAAGCTGAAACAGAAATGTCCTGAAAAACAACCAAGCCTCCTTCAGTTCTCTGCCTCCCTCAAACAGAACTAATATTTTCAACACGTAATATTCTCAAGAATGAAGCAGAACCATCTACCACAACATATGTAACAAAACAGAACAGTAACTGATGTGAAGCATCTCAGAAGCGTGGATTAGGCTATGCTCCTCTCCACTCCCCTCTGACAAAGGCCAGTCACAATCCAGAGGTGGGGAAAATGCCAGTCAGTAAGATGGTGCTGCTAAGATATCCCTCAGGAGGTTCTCTCCTCTGTCACGGAGAGCGACAGACCAGGGAGTACAGAATCTCCGCTACCAGCCAAAGAAGTGCTATTCAATGGTTTTATAAAGAAAAAGAGTTAACAATGACTCTTACTCATTTTTCATTTTTTGTGAAAAAGGATATGAGGTGAAAAAAACACAAGAGAAAAAAAGCAAATGGACTTTTATGACCTCCACAATTTCCTGAATCAGTAAGTATGCAAGGAAAAACTGTAACTTTAAGCTACATGCATGTAAAATGTAATTACTAAGTCTGGTGATAATAAACACAAAAGTACAATTCCAAGACTACCGTTACTTCATTTTTCCACACATTATTAAACTTTGCTTATAGGAAAAAACTGTAATACAGAAATAGAAGTGGATTCTTTTTAAAACCATGTTACTTCTAGTAAACAAACTGCACTTGTAAGCAGCTATTAACCTAATCTGCAAATGACTGTCAGGATCATCATTAGCATTTATGTATCTACCAGGCAGATTAGGTATATTTCATATACTTTAAAATGTGCTTGTAAGTGCAAAGAAGGCAAACCAACATTTTTTTCCTCCCACCCAATTTTTCACTGAATTTCATTTTGTATGACTAAGATTCAGCTAAACATATAATCAGAGTAAAAACCAATGATCAAACGTGAGCCAGGTATCCAGCCTGTTGCTGCCTGGTTCTGTACCACATTTTCCTAAACATGCCACAATCTTAACAGAATCCTAAAACAAATTAAAAAGTAGCAAAACATTGCTATCACTGATGCAGCAATTTACTCCTGAAAAATGTTTGGTTTCTTAGTGGGACATTTTAGAGCAAAATTATCTTAATCATGGCATCCACATAGCTTTATGGACTTGAAGGTTAAGACAATTAAGTGTTATTCTTGATACACAACAGAATTTCTGGGAGGCAACACGCTGCTAACAGGCACAGACAACATTAAAATGCTGCTAACTAAGAGATCTACCTAGAAGTCAGTTTAAAGGATAAGTTATTGATTACCACCTATCAAAAGCTGTGCAAACATCTAGCCTATGATAGAAATTTTTAATTATCACAGAAACCTAGTAACGACATTTTCAATAGAAGGAAGGCAAAATAGTTTTACACGAAGCTGCAGAGCAGATACAGCTGAGGCTACTGGATATGCAACACAACCTCACTGAACCTCTGGGCTACAGAGGTGTGACGGAAGAGCCATGAGACGTACCATGCAGAACCACATCTGTGAGTGGTATGGTGGCCAGAGAAGTTTGGGGTATTCAATCCACATGGAATAGTTTGGGTTGGAAGGGACCTTAAAGATCATCTAGTTCCAACCCCTCTGCATGGGCAGGGACAGCTCCCACTAGACCAGGATGCTCCAAGTTCCATCCAACCTGGCCTTGAACACTTCCAGGTAAAGGGCATTCACAACCCCTCTGGGCAACCTATGCCAGTGTCTCATCACCCTCACAGGAAAGAATTTCTACCTAATATCTAATCTACCCTCTTTCAGCTCAAAACTGTTACCCCTCATCCTATTCCTACATGTCCTTGGAAAACGTCCCTCCCCTGCTTCCCTGCAGCCCCTTCAGGTACTGGAAGACCACTATAAGGCGTCCCCAGGGCCTTCTCTTCTCCAGGCTGAACAGCCCAAACTCTCCTAGCCTGTCTCCATAAAAAAGGTGCTGGGTCCAAGGGCTCCGTGCCTCACGCCAACCTCGCTCAGCCCAGCTGGCTGCCCAGCCCTTTGGCAGCAAGCTGTCCAGGCGCTGGCGGAGGCTCACCGGCCTCAGCCTTCCCGCATCTTCCTCCTCTCCTGCTTGTCCCGGTCGCTCTGCTGCTGCCTACAGCGATACTGGAGCCCCGAACCAGCCGCGGGCTGCTCCCTCCTGTCAGCAGCTAGCTCGGGTGCAGGCCCGCTCCCTCCCCAGCACCTTCGAGCCAAGCGAGGCCCCGGGCGGGCAGGGGCCAGCAGCAGGCCCGGGGGCCAGCAGCAGGCCGGGGCTGGCAGGGCCGAGGCGGGGGCGGGAGGGCGGCGGGCCCCCTCACCGCCCGTACCTTGATGCGCTCGCCGTCGATGGTGACAGCGCGCTCGCGGAAGTCCACGCCGATGGTGGCCTCGGTGCGCTGCGGGAAGCGGCCGGCGCAGAAGCGGTAGGTGAGGCACGTCTTGCCCACGTTGGAGTCCCCGATGACGATGATCTTGAAGATGCGGGAGCGGGCGGGGGGCAGCCCGCCGGGGAGCGCGCCGCTGCCCGTCAGGCTCAGCTCCAGCGAGGACTCCAGATCGGCGGCCGCGGCCATCATGGCTCCGGGGCTGCGGGCGCGCGCCCCGCGCTCCGTTAACCGCCGCCACACGGCACGCCAGGGCGCGCGCCTCGGGCCTGCTCCCGCCCCACGGCAGCGCGCGCCTCTCGCGAGAGTGGGGGAGGTGGGCGGGGGGGCTCGTGCCGCGCTGGGGGTGCGGGCCGCGCCGGGCGGGGCGGGCGGGGGGTCAGGGCTGCGCTCGCTGCGGGGCAGGTCTGGTTCCCGGCTCTGGGAGCCAGCCCCTCCCGGGCCGGCCTGTGCCCGGCAGCCCCGCGGTGCCCAGGCCCGCGGCTCGGTGCGGGGGAGCCATCCCGGGCTGCCCTCCAGGCGGGCGCTTCCACCGCAGCGAGAGCGTCACGGAGCGTAGGAGGTTGGAAGGGACCCCGAAAGATCACCAGGATCCCCCAGAGCGGGTTGCACAGGGACGCATCCAGGCAGGTGTGAATGTCTGCAGAGAAAGAGACTCCACAGCCTGTCTGGGCAGCCTGTGCAGCGCTCTTGTCTCCCTCATGGTGAGAAAGTGTTTCCTCATGTTTACATGGGACCTGCCATGCTCCAGCTTGCACCCACTGCCCCTTGTCCTAGCCCTGGGCACCACTGAGAAGAGCCTGGCTCCGTCCGTCCTCCTGACACTCGCCCTTTACATATTCATAAACATTGATGAGGTCACCCCTCAGTCTCCTCCAAGCTAAAGAGACCCAGCTCCCTCAGCTGTTCCTCATAAGGGAGATGTTCCACTCCCTTCATCATCTTTGTAGCTCTGCGCTGGACTCTCTCACGCAGTTCCCTGTCCTGCTGGAACTGAGGGGCCCAGAACTGGACACAATACTCCAGATGCGGCCTCACCAATGCAGAATAGAGGGGGAGGAGAACCTGTCTTGACCGACTAACCACCCCCTTTCTGAGGCACCCCAGGATGCCATTGGCCTTCTTAGCCACAAGGGCACATTGCTGGCTCATGGTCATCCTCCTGTCCACCAGGACCCCCAGGTCCCTTTCACCTACACTGCTCTGCAGCAGGTCAGCCCCCAACCTGTACTGGTACATGGAGTTGTTCTTCCCCAGATGCAAGACTCTACATTTGCCCTTGTTGTATTTAATTAAATTACTCTCTGCCCAGTGCTCCAGCCTGTCTAGGTCTCACTGAATGGCAGCACAGCCTTCTGTTGTGTCAGCCAGTTTAGTGTCATCAGCAAACTTGCTGAGAGAGCACTCTGTTCCCTCATCCAGGTCGTTGATTAATATGTTGGATAGTACTGGTCGCAGCACCGGCCCCTGAGGGACTCCACTAGATACAGACCCCCAACTAGCCTCTGTCCCATTGACCACAACTCTCGGACTTCTTTCCTTCAGCAAGTTCACGATCCACCTCACTACCTGACCATCCAGCTCACACTTCCTCAGTTTAGCTGCGAGGATGCTGTGGGAGTGCATCATGTGCTTTACTGAAAGCAAGATAAAGCACATCCACTGCTCTACCATCCTCTATCCACCTGGTTATGTCCTCATGAAAGGCTACCAGGTTGGTTAAACGTGACTTCTCCTTGGTAAAACCATATTGACTTGGTAAAGCCATATTTAACCACTACACTGAAAAGCCAATGCAGATTGCAGTAATTGAGAGAACTGTTACCTCAACAGGGGCTCTCTGGCCTGCAAACTGATAGCTGAGCTGAGATTTCTAAGGTTTGGAACAGATACCTAATAATAGCCATTGGGAGTCCTCCTCTTTATCCTGTTACACCTGCTTCTGCCCACTCAGGGCTTCTGCCTGCACAACTAAGAAATGATCCTTGCATCACTGGTCCCTATGATCAACTGTCATGTGGCTGAAGGGCAGTGCTTTGAGCAGCCTGTTCCTGCTCATATATAAAAACAATAGGGTAGGTTAAGTTAAAAATAGTAAATAAATGAAAATTCCCCAAGTTCAGAGCAACTTTAGTTACAGTGCCCATCTTAGTTCTTGTTATTCCCCTTTCCTCTTCCCCTGAACCAGCCCAATGAAAGATTGCAGAGAAGTGCCTCCACCCTGTAGGCCTCTTCTTAGACAAAATGCCTTCATTTAGGCTGTCAACTTATTTATTCTGTCAAAGGAGTAATTTTGTTCCACTGTGAAAGTAAGATTAAAAGAAGGTGAGGAGGTTGTGCCACCCTTGAGTACTTGCTGTCCCTTCTACAAAATTGCTTCTTTTTGCAGCCAGAATGTAAAACGTGTTTGGCTGAGGAGAGAGAGCACGAGCAAGCCCATCTCCACAGCCTAGTGATTAAGGAAGTAGAGGAATCCTAATTCTAGTGAGGGATGCTCTGGTAAGCATGCTAAAAGGAAAGTTTAAACAGCTGTTTGGCAGTGCCGGGTGCTCATTTAACTGAGTTTGATCTGGGTTATGCCAAGCGGGCCAAAGTGAATTATAATTAGATGTGAGCTCTCCAACAGCCCTGAACATCTTTTATTTCAACTAAGACTTTTTAAATGGCAGAATCGATACCCCACCTAGTGGCCGGCGGCATTCTTAGTCATTAGGTTTTTATGCTCTGCTGATTTTACACTGACACCCCCAACAGTTAGCCCGTTAATTTGCCTCTCAATACTGGCAACAGCCATCCTAGTTTCTGTTTGCTAGCCATGAGACAGGCAGAACCACCTTCACGGGGATGCTCTGCAACACAGCTGGCTCCCACAAAGAATGGACTTAAAGTAAATACCTTCTGAGAGTTTAAATATTGTCCCAGATGTGGACAATAAGTTAAGATTTTGCTCAGGGCTTCTGGGTAGAGAAAGTAAAGTACTCTTTACTCTTAACTTAAAAAAATACACAACTCTCCCTGGGGTCCTGAATCCTGAATGCAGGTAATGAAGCTCCTCTTTTGCTACAGGTTTAGTGGTAGTACTCAGTCTTTGCCTTCTCTTCACAGCCACTTGCCTTAGCTTGAGCTTCTAGAAGTATTTGTTGGAGTTTTAACTGTCCCTTTTGAACTTCCCTGTTACTCCAGTCATGAGACTTCCTGATCAGCCTTTAATAAATCTGTAAGAAATCAGTGATTAGGCACGAGGCAACTTCACCCATCCCATACATTTCTCTCTTCTCCAGTAAAGCTCTCCTACCAGAGCGGGAGTTCTGGGGGAGGGCAGCTTCCCATCTAGAGGTCAGCAGTCACTGCCTCTGTTCTGGGCTTGGCAGCCAGATGCCACTGCCCTTCTGAATTGTGGTAGGTTGGAGATGAGAAGGTCAGTGGATTTACATGGGCAGACACACGCAAATTTCATCATTTCAGCCAGAATTCTGGACCTGTGTAGAGATTTAAGCAATCTCTAAATTGTGTACATGATGAAATTCCTGTTTGTCAAAACTGAATTTTCTCATGAAAATGTATTTTCAGTGACTAAAACCTTCCCAGGAGAGTGTTCTGTGATTCTAAATGGCATGTCTCGTCAGATGCAGAGCAACAAAGTCAGAATAGTTGATGGCTAAAATGTATCTGATCCAGAAAATCTCATTTAAGTTTTCAGTCCCATCACAGGAACCTGACCCAGAGTCTCACAGACTGGGTGAATGCCCAAGGGCAGGGTGGCTGGCAGTCAGTGCAGACCTCCTGCTGTCTCCTCGTGGAACTGCTCTATCCCTCACATTCTGCCACCTCTACCCAAAATCCCAGGATCCCGTTCTGTGGAACAGCAGGCGGAACATGCACTGTTTTTTGATCCAGTTGAGGCTGAGAGATATGTGCCCCTCACTGATCAACCACTGATTGCTTCTCACACACTTCATCTGAGGGGTAACAGCAACTTGAATGCTGGGTGTGCTTTGCATCTGTTCTTGGTAAAGGTCAGATCTTTCCCTTCTCCAGCCCAATGGCCTCAGTACATGGCACCTAGTCAGTTGGGTGGAAGCTCAGCAGGAGGACAAGGGAAGTTTCTATCAGGTACAGCCTGAGCAGTGTGAAACCAGATGCCATATGAAGAGCTTTGTGTAAACAAATGTTTTTAAGTTTGCGGCCTGCTGACTTTTGGGTATGTAAACCCATGCAAAATGTATGCACTGTTGTTTTGGTATGACAATTACAACTGGCTGGAGCAAAAATCCAGTGAATATGCTTTCCTATCTACTGTGGAAAGAGGAAGACTGCAAGAACAAGGGGAGAACAGAGCTTGTTTTTACACCCTCCTGTCTACTGCTGATCTGTTGTAAGGAATTTTAAAAACAGAAGTTTCATTCAAAGTCTGCCTTTGTTTAAGAACAAATATTCCTGGTACAATTCACCTGTAAATTACAAATTATCTTAAAACTTTTTTTTTTAAGTAACTGATCTAAAGTTCTCTACCAACCCCTGTAAAGTAGAAAATCTAGTTTGTTTTAAAGCACCTTTTGAACTTAAAGCATATAACAACATTATAGACTTCTCTTTTTGAATTATAATTATTTTGCAGTGCTTACATAAGAACACCTTACAAATACACTTAACAGCTTGAAGTGTTTTTAGATCAATGCATGCAGCTCTCACACAGAAATTCTCACTATGGTGAAGTCAGAAAACTGGGTCACTCTTGTTTTTTAAGGGTAAAAAAGTAAATAAAAAGCCCTCATATGGCATTAAACTCCAAACAGGAACAATAAATTAATAAACAGTGGAAGTTACCGGTACTAGGTAAAATGTCTTTCCAGCTTTCCTTGTGGGAAACATCCACATTGGTAGGTGAATGGCTTTCATGCATCTTCTATAGTGGCTTCTCACTGCGAAAGGTGGTAATCTTAAAGCAACAAGTGCACAGGAGTTACTCTGAAATTTAAAAAAAAAAAAAAAAAAAAGTCATCAGTAAAGCCTTGTCTTTTAATTCTACAGCAAGGGAAAGTGTCTAAAATGCTGCACCATAACAGATGCCTGAGCAGCTCTGATCCACAGGAACAGGTGTTCTGTTCACTGTTTTCCTGCCCTGGGGTATTTTCTGCCACTTGGCTACTCTAATGTAAACTACCTGGCCCTTCAGCAGAGACAGCCAGGCCTGAACATAACATGCTAGGTTACAGTGTTTTCTAAATATGAGCTGGAACAGCACTTTCCAAAATTCTGAGAGATGCTTTCAACGCTACAGGAAAAAGGCATGTTAACATCTTCCCAAGCAGTCTCCCATTTCTCCCTTGCATGGGACCTGGCAAGGTGGATGCAGCTGCCTGGGTTGCACTGCAGTGGGTGGGACAGCCCTCCTGGAAATCCCCATGTACCAAAGTACTCCCCTCACTCTGGCAAATACAGGGATGTGGCCAAGAAAAGTTGGAGGTGCAATGTATCTTTGCAAATTCTCTACTGAGAGAAGGAGTATCATACAATTCCTTGGAGGTCCTTAGCTGTGAAACAGTTGGCTACACAGCCAGATCTTCTTAACTAGTGATGGGTTAAAAAATTATGACTGAAGCAGTAACTCCCACATAGGGAGGTCTCAGGAGAATCTTGGCTTAAGTCAGTTTTGTATGAGCTACTTCAGTGGAGCACTGGAAATTTCATCACTTCTGATATGTATGTAGGGATAAAAGTGTTGATTAGATCATTATGTTTCATGCAGCACAAACTATTTTGGGATGTTCCTTTCTAATATATTTGGAGACCATCAAATACAGTTGAATATATTTCTATTAACAGAATAAATGCTATAAATGCATTGGAAAAAGCTTTTGGTTTTCTTCTTTTACAAGGACAAGTACTTTGAATATGCTTTTTGGATGTGTTCAGCGAATGAGAGTCTAAGTTCACATTTATTTTTATTCAACAGATGTGGAAGTTTCTAAGGAAGGGGACACTGAAAATAGTTGCAAGTCTCTGGACTTGCTCAGCATTTCAAGAATAGTTACTTCTGTCTTCCCTTGAAGACATATTTTAACTTGTCAGTCCCATGAAAATGCAAACTGTTCAATATCTAAAAATTATGTCTGCTGGGTATTAAGTTAAGAAACAAACTAGGAAAAGCCTGTAAGTCCAAGACTGTCTCGTGTTGCTTGTTTTGCTCTGAAGTGATTGAAAAGTTTCCAGGTGTGTCATTTTGATCCTCATAGTTGGGAGGAGTGGCTGACACACCAGAAGGCTGTGCTGCCATTCAGAGAGACTTAGACAGGCTGGAGACTTGGGCGGGGAAAAACCTGATGAAGTTTAACAAGAGCAAGTGTAGAGTTTTGCATTTGGGGAAGAAAAACGCCATGCACCAGTACAGGTTGGGGGCTGACCTGCTGGAGAGCAGTGTAGGTGAAAGGGACCTGGGGGTCATGGTAGACAGGAGGATGACCATGAGTCAGCAGTGTGCCCTTGTGGCTAAGAAGGCCAATGGCATCCTGGGGTGTATTAGAAAGGGTGTGGTTAGTAGGTCAAGGAAGGTTCTCCTCCCCCTCTATTCTGCATTGGTGAGGCCACATCTGGAATATTGTGTCCAGTTCTGGGCCCCTCAGTTCCAGAAGGACAGGGAAGTGCTTGAAAGAGTCCAGCGCAGAGCCACAAGGATGATTAAGGGAGTGGAACATCTCCCTTATGAGGAAAGGCTGAGGGAGCTGGGTCTCTTTAGTTTGGAGAAAAGGAGACTGAGGGGGGACCTCATCAATGTTTACAAATATGTAAAGGGTGAGTGTCAAGACGATGGAGTTAAGCTTTTTTCAGTGAAGACCAGTGATAGGACAAGGGGTAATGGATACAAGTTGGAGCATAGGAGGTTTAAGATGAATATCAGGAAAAATTTTTTTACTGTAAGAGTGACAGAGCACTGGAACAGGCTGCCCAGAGAGGTTGTGGAGTCTCCTTCGCTGGAGACATTCAAAACCCGCCTAGATGCCTTCCTGTGTGATGTACTCTAGGTGACCCTGCTCTGGCAGGGGGGTTGGACTAGATGATCTTTCGAGGTCCCTTCCAACCCCTAGGATTCTATGATTCTATGATTCTATGATAGTTTACTGACAGGCAGTTTAAAAATACTTTTCATCTTTCTGCAGAGCTACTGCACCTCAAGAATCATAGAATGCTTTGGGTTGGAACAGGCCTTTAAAGGTCATCCAGTCCAACCCCCTGACTTCTGAATTGGTCTGAGGGCTTTGTCCTTTCATGAGAAGCTTCACATCCTCCATTTTTGCAGGGAAAAGTCCTGTGGTTTGGCATGGAAAAGTTCTGCTGTTACAGGACTTGACTCTGCAAGTCTAAGAGGAGTTTGACCTCCCTATTCACATGTTCCTTTATGATAAAATACAGCTGGCAGAAGTGTTGCAGCAACAAAGGGCAGCTTTTTAGGAGATGGGATTTAAGGACTCTGTATGTCAGTTCTTGAAGCAGACTGAAAAGGCAATTATTAACATCCCCTGTTGAAATCACAAATGTCTTTTCTGTCTTTATATTGAAATTAAGTTTCTGACACAGCTGCTTTTACTGCCAGTTACTGGAATGTGATCTCATTCACTTCTGTACCTTTGCCCTTGTCAAAACCATAAAACTAAAAAGCTTTAAGGAAATTAAAAGAACATTTTTTACGTTTCTGGCTTCTGCTTGGGTTTTATTCTTGTTGCATGCCTGATGGGAGATTGGGGCTTTAATGTTCAGATCAGTGTGGAGAACTGGCCTCCAAAAAAGTATGTCTCTCACTGAAACTGACCGTAACAGAGAGACGTAACAGAAAAAATAAAATAAAGGAGAAAACAGTGGCAACACTGTGGGGTAGGGGCCGCACGTAGGCCTGGGAGCTGCAGCCTAGGAGTGCACAGCAAGGGATGCCCGTAACGCCCATCATTTGTGGGACGTTACCGCGCCCATTGCCGCTGCTGCTGGCACAGAGGAGAGAGAAGAAGACAAAAGAGGAGAAGGAAAACCAAATAAGAGCCGAGCTGAAAGCAGCCCTGGCTGAAACCACCACAGGCCGTGACTTTGCCACCAGACCCGGGCCCAGTGAGGAAAACAGCATCAGACTCCTCGCCTTGCCAGCGCTCCTGAGATCATTGAAGAAAGCTCTTAGGGGCCATAGCGGTGAGCGGCCCTGCTGCCCGTGCCGTGCCCAGGCTCCAAAAGAGCCGTCCCCTGTGCCCGGGCACACGGCAGCCCGGAT
Organism: Apus apus; assembly: GCF_020740795.1. NCBI lineage: Eukaryota > Metazoa > Chordata > Aves > Apodiformes > Apodidae > Apus > Apus apus. The sequence goes on along the minus strand of NC_067285.1, from coordinate 54,235,500 downwards.
GCCAGAGGCACCAGAAGGACGAAGGCAGCAGCTGCTGCAGCCCCTGCTGTCCCTGCCGCTGGTGCCGCCTGCGCTGGAGCTGCCACCGCTGCCACAGCTCGCCTCACCCTGGCTCCAGCAGGATGTGAGCACAACAGCACCCTCCAAACCTCCCACCTCTAGCTGAGCACAACAGCACCCTCCAAACCTTCCACCTCTAGCTGAGCACAACAGCACCCTCCAAACCTTCCACCTCTAGCTGAGCACAACAGCACCCTCCAAACCTTCCACCTCTAGCTGAGCACAACAGCACCCTCCAAACCTTCCACCTCTAGCTGAGCACATCACCTTCCAAACCTTCCACCTCTAGCTGAGCACAACAGCACCCTCCAAACCTTCCACCTCTAACACCTTCTCCCCCAGGTGTGTCACGGGCCCCTCACTCACATGCACCTCGTTGCCCCTCTATGGGAAAGGCTTCACGCTCTCTCTACCCCAAACTATAATAGCCTTTTGTTTTTTTCTCTCTTTACCGACCGGGTACATTTATATATCCAGTTTTTCCCCACACACACTTTGAAAACTTTTACAGTGAAGTGGTATTTTAAACACATAATCTGCGTGTGTGTGTGCTTCTGAGAGGAGCCTGTCAATTGGTCCTATACCTGGTGGAAGCGAACAGGCTCCCAGCCAGGGACAGACCCACCGAAATAATTCAAAGGCTGTTCTGCATATATATAATTGGTGTCAGAAAATCCTGACAAACAAACAGGGCAATTGTGCCCTGAGATGAGGCGGCTTCGACCCAAAACTGGGTTCGGACCGCAACAATCAGTGTATGGTTTCGGTTGTCTGGATGATAATAATAGACCTCATCTACCAAATATTCCATAGTCCTTGTGACAGAAACCTCATATCCCCTGCCATGAGAATCCCCTGTCAAACATGGGCAGAGGAAAACTGGACCTTTAGTGCTAAAGGCACCATCTGCACCTTCATGAGTGACAGTTTAATAGGGCATTCCTACTCATAGGAACTGGAATGGCTGTGGAATGTTGTCTTCAGCGCTTGAAACACTGCTTGGCCATTTGGGTCTGTACAGAAACGTAGCATCGTGCAGCTCCTGGGTGACAGTGACTGAAATAATGAGTCACTTGGCCTATCTAGGTAGCTGATGTGATAAATGAAGCACTTCTGCTTCAAGAGCTTTCACTGAAACAGGGGCTCTCTGCACATCCCAACACTGTGCCAACACTGCCCAGGCATCCCCGCTCTGGTGCTGGGCATAGCCCCTGCCTTGTTGGGCTGGCTCACCTGAGGGGGATCATCAAACCTAGTGGGGTACATCTTGACAGCAGGGGTGCAGACAGCACCAGCAGATAGCAAAGCTGTTCTGAAGCAGTTTAATCCACTAAGTGTGTGTTAAACCAAAAGCTGTGTCTCTGCTTTCTCTCTCCCTGCAATCGTACATGCAGTGCTCAAGGGCTTTCTGCATGTCCCAGAGGAGCACTGCAGAAAGGCTCATTAAACCTCATGGAGCTTCTATATTTACTTGTCTGCACCATGGCCTCCAATAAATCATTCCTGGGCAGCAAACCAATCCAGTTGTACTGTGCTCTGCCACTGGCTTGCCCACGTGTATAAGCTCCAGATTGAAGGCCTTGATCCCCAGCACATTGTTTGATGTGGGGATGGATTGTGCATGTCATTTTCTGGCAACGGGTTACTTATTTCTGCCAGAATAAGCTCTTCTCATTCTTTTCCCAGGTTCTCATTTGTTATCAAGACCATAGGCCTAGTCCTGTTTAATTAAAACGTGGAATAAAAAAACCCAAACACCTATGAACAAAACTGGGAACTGTCCCACTTCAGTACCTTTTGGTAAAATCCTACTTACATCAGCAACATTCATTTCATTTTCAGCAAGATTGGGGGCTCAAATAAAATCATTGTTACCTTTAAAAATAGCAACATCTTTCTTTGCTCCCTTCCTCCCCCAAAAAAAACCCCCAAACATTGCAACTAGCAGTGGTCGTTGGTTTCCATGCAGAGGCTGGAAAGACCCAATGGGCTTTGATGACTAACCTGTTTGACCAGTACTGTGGTTTGACATCTGTGCTGAAACAGTCCTCCAGGGACAACTCCGAAGGAACAGCAGTCTCCAAGGTATCAGCCACATAAATCTGCATTTTAAGAGACCTATATATGAAAGGATATTAGAAAGGAAATACTATAATGGATTTGTGCTATAGACAATACTATGACCTCACCAGAAAAAATGATTCATAATGCATATAGGAAAAAAGAAAGCAACAAAACAACCCAAAACAGATGGAAGCTATGACACCTGATCATAATGTTAGGATAGGAACAAGGCAGAAGTTGTATTTTCCAAGTTGTTTGCTGAGGTGTGCCTTCTCTCTCAGATTCTTACATTTCTTACTCTATTCAGACTTCCTACTTGTATTTATTCCAGTGGTGTCAGCCTTTCTTTTGCCCTTTCTTCACATTCAGGAGCCCCCTCTGCCTCCAGACGTAGGACTCACAGCCCTGCACTTGGGCCACGTTGCTTCCTCAGCTTTAACCTAGTGGCAGCACGAGGCGTTTCCTCCCTTCCCTTCTTCAGGGTTTATGTAAGATGAAATTCAGGTCACCATATATTATGCATGCATTTTGCATACCTGTCAATAACTTATAAAAGTCACTCTCAATTGTCCTTTTCAGTGCAACCAAGCCAGAAGATCTGGTACACTCTGAAGTTGTTAAAATTCTGGTTTTGTTTGAAAGCCAGTGTCAGGTGTTCTTATGTGGTCTCTGCTGGTGGAGGTTTTCCTTCCCCCACACCTGCTGCCTTGTGTAGACATTCCAGCTCACCTTGTCAAGGTCACCACCCTTTCAGGAGGAGCTGGAGGATCAGTTGCCCGTGGTCCCTGTTGTCTAAACTCTTCTCTGGTCTGTGTGGCATTCCCAGCTCCTTCTCCCTCCATGGCTTTGATTGCAGTGGAAAACACAGAATGAAACCATGAGAAAAGACAATGGTAATCAAAGAGCTGAACAAGACTTGCTCTCCCGTCTCCCATGTACTTAAAACATGGCAGAACAAAGTCGTTGCAGCCCAGTTTTGCCAAGCGATGCAAAACCTAATTGAAGGGGGTAACCACCCCCCTCCATGAGCATCCTGCAATATTAAACAGAAGGTAAAGGACACATGGGAGAAATATGCTCATCCAGGAACAAAACAGGAATTGAAAAGCACAAAGTTTACTCTGTGATAAAAAGCAAAGATAATTTTCCCAGCTCAAACCCATTAAAATGTTTTCTAGTTATATTTCATTATTAAGACGTTTATTGATATTGCAAGTAAAGTGAGGTGCAGAATTATGAACATTCGGTGATTCCTGTGGAAGAAAAAGCTTGAAATGCATGATATAAACAGCGAGAAGCTAAGATTTTCCTAAAACTTTATAAAAATGCTTGTATATTAAAACCGCAAGAATAATTAGTGGATCATTAATAAGAGCAACTCAGTGTATTATGGGGGATGTCACATTTTAAGTTTTACATTTTTGTGATAAAATTGTATCCAGTGAAACAGAGCTGTTCCTGTTATCAGGGTCTGATAGGACATCTCTGTGGGGCTCTTAGAAGTATGGAGAGATGGCTCTTGGTTTTGAGAAGTTCAGGAGAAAATGCCAGACACTGCAGGGTCCTGAAAAAGCCCCCACAAACCCACAACTGAGCATCATAGAATGGCTGCACTTACTTACCATGGTGGTGCCAGTCTGAACTGCACAAAACACTCAACAGGCCCATCTCCACTCAACCTTTACTTTCCCCTAAATACTATTTACACATCCCTTGGATTAGCAGCACGAAGGCAAGATGGGAATAAAGCAGCAGCTGAGTCCAGTTTTGGAGCACAGGGAAGTCACAGACCAAGCAGGATTCCTCCTTCCCCTGTTTCACAACAGTTTGGGTGTTGCAGAAGTCATGGAATCCACATGAGAACATTACTTTCGTACATATTATTAAAAAATAAATGAGAGCAGAACCCTGACGTTGCTTCACCAGGTGTACGGTGAGTCAATCAGTTGTTTTTTTCTTTTGTTCTAGAGCAGTATTTATTCACCTCCAGCAGCATCTGATGAGGTTTGATAGCTGCAGGAAGGGGGCTTACAGGGCAATTAGCACCCATCCCTTCAGTGTTCTGAGGGACAGAGTGACAGCAGAGAGGTGCTGTCTTTTTGTTCCTGCACATGGGACCTTCAGGACAGTTTCCAGAAGCATAATGACGAGGTAGGAAGATCCTTTATACCTGATGGACGGGAAGGCTACAAGTGAAAAATCAGTCCTGACAGATTTATGCAGATAAAATAATGTATAAGCTGCTGGACTAGCTTGGTTCCTCATAAATCTTCTGCACTTTAAGTCCTCAAAGACAATCATGAGGTGCTGTTCCTAGAAATGGAAGGTGAAGTTTGAAAGTATTAGAAGTTCAAGGCGGACAGTTACCCAGCATATAAATGCCCCTCCCTGCTCACAAGAGACAGGTGAAATTACTGAGGACTTTGATAAGAAAGATTTTTTTTTAGGAGTTGCTATTTTTTTGTAGGGTACAATCTTCAAAGCAGCCCATACTGCAACAAGCTCCCCATTCACATCCAAAAAAGGCTGAGTATGAGGATATTGCTGTAATCACTTCAGTATCTCACCAGCCCCTGCTCTTCCAGGCATCTGTAACAAATTACAGACTGCAAGTTGCTGGAGCCCTTTGTCCTCACTGCAGTGTTAACCAGAACTGTTACCACAGTTAACATACAGTAGTTATTTTTTTTCCAGGTAACCTTAACTGTTGCACATTCACAAGACACTATAGGTTATGATAATCCTGTGCCAGCTGCTAGCTACTTTTTTCCAATTTGTCAATGTTACCATATTATTTTGTCTACTGATTAAAACCACAAGACATGAGGGGATGCTGGGTCAGGAAAGTTTTCTGGGCTTGTGGGTGAAGAAGAGAGACAGCTACTGAGATTTATTATTACACACACCACCACCACTGTCCCCCCAACCTCCCCATCCAAGGAGAACAGCAAATGCTTCTTAATTCACAGGTTCCATTTTAACCCCCTTTTATTCAATCCTTCAGGAAAAGCATTTCCCAAATCCCTATACTGGATCCTGGTAGCCTGAAAGAGCAAAGGATTTTTCTGTATGTGCACACAATTAGCTTGTAGGGTAGGAAAAGACAGACCCCTGCCAAGGTGGTTCTTTTCCAGCCTGACTCTGAAGGGAGCCACAGCCTTTCCCACTGATCTTTCTCCAGTTTGCAAGACCCTCATCCCAATTTACCACCCATCAGCATGGAAAGAGATTATGGGGAATTAAGGGAACTAGACAAGGGACTGTTTATTACAAAGCTGGTAGGGATCTAAGGAAGATGCTGAACCCTGCAAGGAAAAACTAGCACTCATTTACAAACAGAACTCAGCATTTTTATTCATTGACTTCCTGCCAGTATTGATACTTGCTACCACCAGAGAAGAGCATAAAAACACAGTACAACATTGTTAACCAGTTAGGAAGGCTGCAAGGGAAAGCGAATCCCAGTACAATTGCAAGTAACTTGGTGGAGTTTATAATTAAGATTTTTTTTAACAGATCAGCAATGAAGCAATAAATATGCTGCTGCACTGAACCAACAACAGGACTTTTTCACTGCATTTGTGGTTTATTGCATTACAGTTTAAAACTAAACGTTATCCATCATCATACATTTGTTCACCAACCAAGTAAATGACACTTTTTCATGTTATATGCTAAATGGCTAAAATTATGCAGTAGCTGGACTAGACTAGGACTAGTAGAGGTAGATATTGAATGGGCAGTGCCAGACAGAAATATTTTGTAAAAGTACTTTTTGTCTTGTTATGAACAGTTGGCAGATGTAACATTTTCAATTAAAAACAACGAACATCTTAGGATGGCCATTCTAAGATGCTTTGGATTTTCTAATAGTTTCTCTTGCAATACTCTTACAAACCCTTTGATATGGTCCCTTGTAAACTGGACAATCTTTGTCCTCTGAGTTTTCTGCCACAATTTACTTGAAGACCAACATAAAAAGCTAGAATCTTTGTGAACATACTACTATTTGCTTGTACCACTCTACAAGTAATACACATTTACAGCTTCCTTGGCAGAGGAAGACTGCATTTGTAGTATTTACAGCTTCAGTAATCTTCCTAGTAATAAAAAAAGCTATTTCATACTTCTCTAAAATGGAATTTCTATTATGCCACCTCCTTATAACTTGCTTCAAGTCTCCTTCTGCCAAGCTGCTCTCTCAGTTGCTCCTTGCCATTCCCACTGCTGGCTGTATGCTCTTGGGAAGGAGTCTCTGCCTGAAAAAGGCAGTGAAACTGGTGTTTGTAGAGGGCAGCCTTCATTTCCAGGAAATATTAATAATGACACCACAACCATGTAAAAGTGTACACCATTTGCTCCTTACAGCATCCAAACACAGTTGACAACTGGAACACTCTTGGAAGCAAGAGTCTTTCCCCAAGCTCAGCAACCATTTTCCTCCATCTGGAACAGCTTTTACTAATGAGCTTAGACTGCTTGACTCCTTACCAACATGACTGTCTGATTATACCACATTTGCATTGTTTTCCTGCACAGAATCCCAAAGAAATGTACTATCAGACAAGTACAACTCTTACTTCCACATAGTTCAAGCTATTTTACATTACCACTTAGGTACCTAAGTAGTACAAACTTTGTATTTAGAACAAACTTTCTTAGGGGGAAAGACAAGGGGAAGATTTCAAAGCTAGCTACTACCTACCCAGTTGTGGAGAACAGCCCATCTTCTCCCCCCACATAAGACTAAATAAAAGACCAGTACAGAACACTTACGGAAACATTTAAAGCCATCATGAAAAGGGAAAAATAAAATCATTTTAATTCAGGTCTATTGAGCTGGATTGTTGATGGCTATCAAATGGTTTTGTTAGCATTAGGGGCACACATTCAAAGAACGACTGTGTTGGATGGGATGCCAGCACTACAGAACAGTGGCACCATTGCTTGAACCCTCAAAGGCAGCATGTTTGACAAACATCTTAAGTCTTCTTATTTTAACTTGCTCCCCTGATACAGACATTGTTTTTGCATCTCTGCCTTCTCACCATGATCTCACCCTTTCATTGGTGTTTTCTTTCTAGAAAGACAATTCAATCTGGCCAAGGGTAAGGTGCTACAGCAACTTCCAGGACCTGCTGTGCAGCTGGAACACCTCCAGACCTGGAAAAACAAACCAAACACTAAAGGAAGATCTAATAGACCAGTTACACATACCTCATCTAGCCCTAGAGAGCTCCCTGGGAAACCTGGAGTTTCCTCCCTACGTTAGGAGAAAAACTGAGTGACAAACTTCATTCTGTATTCTGGCTGACAAACCACACATCAGGACATGATTCCTTCCCTGGAAACATGGAAGAATTAAGACCCCTACTGAAAAAAAAGCATAACCATAGAAGAACAGAGACTTTTAAGGCATTGAAGATGCAAAGAAATAAAATGAGTTACTGAATAGATGATTCTGAGACTTTACCCGTGTGTTCACACATACCACATGTCTGGATGCTCTGGCCTCCAAATGGAACAAGTGAGTACCTCACCTAGCATCTTGGGGCAAACAATCACTTTCAGTTACAATTTAAGTCCACTTCTGACTCCATCATTGCTTCATGCCATGTGCATTTGCACCATCTACAGCATCTAGGGAAAAAATGTCTTTTTAAATTTTTTTGCCCCAGGAAGATACCCATGAAATATGTCATCAGCAGTGGCTCCACTGATGGTGGAAACATCTTTATCCAGAGAAAATCATTAAGCATCTAATGCAATCACATCATTAGTAAGCCCGTGTTCTAGGCCACTCTGAGCATGACTCCAATCCCTGCTCACCTGTGCTGGCAGCCAAGCAGGAATGATAACAATTCCAGAACCAAGTTTCCACTGCAGTGTGCCACTCTGTGCTACTGCTTCACAAGACTCAATGCATTGGACTATAACTTCATTTTCAGCTCTTAAAAACTCTTCCACAGAAGTTAGCATTGCATCTAACAGCAGAGATGCAAAGGAGAATGAATAACAATTCCTTCGCCAATTAAAAAACCTTCTTCAGGTAAACTCGTCTTAGTTTCATTTCCTGAAAATGCAGTCCTCTTCAAGGGGATGAGAAACCTCTCTAATCCATAAGCATCATCTCTGAAGCACTAGGGATGCCTTTCTGCAAGGTTACGAAGAAGTGCCCTTGGGGAAATCACAGTACATGTGACATGGAGGCTTCTGGAAGGCCCACAGAAATATCCTCTCCTACTTGCACAATTGAAAATAACAAGCAACATCTTGCTTTTCTATTTCAACACAAGAATAGGCAGTGAAAAAGGAAACAATCCCGTTTATAGGCAGCACCCAAAAAACAGAATTTGGAAAAAAAAAATTTAAAAATTGCCTGATGCAGTTCACAATCTGTTAAAAAGAGTGAGCACTCATCTGCCTCCAGCTAAGCATCGGAAGCCAAGAAAACGGCAGCAATACTCAGAGGCAAGGCCAAAAGCTCATAGCTTGTGTAGGCAAGATTGAACCATCTTCAGTAGTTGCAGAAGACATGCAGTCCAAGAATCTCAGGCTGCAGAAAGGACTGAGATCTAGACATAGATACCAGAGTCAATTAAAGGCTCTATAGGTATTCTAGCCCCTAAAAGCCCAGCAGAATAAATACACAAATATAGCAATACAACTTACATTTCTGACATGAACTACACTGCAAACACACACAACGACAGTCTAACCGTGAAAAGAAAGTGGTGCTGAATATTCAAGAAACAAAGAACTGTTCTTCTGACACTTAGAAAACTACAAACCCCAACAAGTCTTCCTGGATTTCTTAACTGTATTTGTCAGTCACTGAATTGCCATTATGCGGAAGTGGAAGGCTGTGTATCCACATGACAGATACTCTGTAACTGAACTCCTGCAGCAAAGAAGGCACTCACTTTATAAGCTGTATTTTATTTTCTGCTCTGTTTTTCATATGAGCCTATAAAAAAAACACATTTGAGCACTTATCTATATTATTAACAGAGTAGACTTGTAGACTGAAGCTTGACTTGGAAAATAAAATTCAACATTAACATTGGTGGAACTGAAAAGCCACGTAGTAGAGCATTCTGTGTTATAGGACTTCCCAGACATTCGGTATTTACATATAATGCATTTGCACTTTATACTCAACAACCACCCGTCAGCAGTGACATTATTATTGTAACTGGACAGCACAGAAAGCCAACCCTGAGCTGCGCTCTAGTGAACCCATTAATTTTCAAAGTACAACAGAGATTGGTTTAAATATTCACACAATTGTTTTTCAAAACATTTTATTGCATTATATTTGGTACCTTATGTTCGACAAAGGAAATTACATCTGTAACTGCAGGAATAAGAAGCTGGTCTGTTATTGAAAAAAAATCTTGGGCCCCTTAAACGTTACAAAGTCTTGGGCTTGCCTGAAACAACTGAGCAAGAAATATATTCTTAGAAATGTAGGGCTTCAAGTATTACAAACCTGTGACACTGTGGAAAAGTTCCAGAGGTATCTAAACTGCAGCACTTTAATTTTTTCTGCATAACGTGAACAAGGCCTGCTGAGGTTTTAAACTATTAGTCTCTTGATCAGTCAAAATGGTAGTCAGGAGTTCTTCTCTTTGCAACTTCAAACCATAGTATGTTCTCATTCTGTTTTCACTCTACGTGAAAAATACATGCTATCTTTCTAATTAGTTGGTGCCACATCACAGTGCATAATTTTATTTGGTTCTTGCATTACAGTTTTGAAAAGTTTGGCCAACCTATGCTGATAGGTTCATCTCAAGAACAGCAATGTTGATTCTCCCCACCCCGCCCCCCAGATTTAATTCAAAGAGAGAGTTTTAACTGGTTCCTTCAGTTAAAAACTGTGGTGCAAGAACACCAAACTGATCGTGTACAGTGAGTTTCAGAGACACAACAAGCTTATTGAACACACTATGTTTCTTAATTCTGCTTGATATCCGTATGTCCCAGCATCCACAACACAACACGTATGTTGTGGGTTTCTCTGTATGTTCTGATTCACATTGTGTACTTCTTCCTATGGACAGAATCATCCCCGTATCAAAATCAGTCAGATGCTAAAGCCCCAACAACTCTTTGTGCTCAGTGAAAGAATCCAGTGCTAAAACAGCATTTTTGCTGTCTGAGATAACAGTAATCTCACAAGACAAATTTAAAGTAATATTTCTGCCACACACCTGCTCTGAGGGCTGTACACCTCCAGATTTCATATAAATTAGTTTAAAAACATGGGTAGCTAGGTAAGGAGAAGGGGTTTTTTTCTTCAATTTCAGCAGCTTTTAATTTTTAAGAAACCGAACAACCTATATCCAGTAATATGTTAGATATTTTATATATATTCTTTGTCAGCAGGATAAAAAAAAAAAAAGTAAAACTATTTGAAGGCAACATTTTTTTTTCCTTCTGTTCTCTGTGTAAGTTAGAACAATTCAGCAGGTGCGTGACAAAAATATTATACACCAGATATGGTCCAATGTAATTTTTTTTCCCAATAAAGTTGTTCATATTTCATTGGCCAGTTCTTCAGGTTCTGCAGAACTATCTCCGTTAACTGTGATCTTCATATCCTCTTCATAGCCAGGGGGCATGAAAGCCAAAGCATAAGGGAAAAGCTTATGACAATTTGCTCTGTAAGTTTCAGATGCTTCTTTACAGTCTCCAAGGCTACCGTCACATAAAGCTTCTAATACCTCCATACAAGTCTAATTAAAGAGAAAAATAAAGAAGTGTTATGGTTTCTTAAACATTCATCTGAACACTCACAAACCAGAAATACAACACTGCAAAGAAAAAAACCTCCAAGTATTGTTTGCAGGTTTCTGTCAGTATCAACACTTTAACTAGACACAGCATCACATACCAGTGTACTCTGATTTGAAAGAATCCAGTTTAAAGAGAGATTTTAAAAACAGCTAGAAATCTCAACTTAAAATCAAAATACTAATTTGTCACCTGTTCCTTATTTAAAATAAATAAATAAAACTGATTCCTACTAGTTGGCAACCAAGAACCAGACTTACTTGCAACTAAAAGGTTTTTTGGGCTTGTAGTCCCCAGCTGCCCCTCTACCTCCAATCTTGGGATACACGGAACATTTCAGCAATAAATGTCACACATTTGAATTGTGGTGTTCACAAATAAAAACCATTAATCCAAAAATTATACTATAATTTCCTAATAATACTTTTGTGACAGTGTTTTCAGATAGAATTAGAAGAATTGTAGAATATAATAAAAATAGCATCAGATGAATAACCATAATTAGATGTGAAAACATTTCTGGCAAGGAAAAAAACCCTGCTTTTAAAATTAAAGGATATGTGACTTACTGAAGTGTCTCTGTAACTAGTGAATGAAACCAAATTACTCAGATATTATCACATTCTTCAGCTGTATCTGCAGTTTCATATCAATTTTTCTTCATGATTTAAAATAGAAAAAGGAGATTTCCTGGTTTTTTCAAGTTGCATTCCAAGCATGAGAAAGAGACCTACTGAGCTTCACTAAAGCCTGGCCGCATTTAACACTCGTTCACGTCCTGTATGGCAGTATCAGCAGAGTAAGCCTGTCTTCTTCCACTCCTCTGACCTTTACTATAGCTTGTATTTGTTCTGTGTATTGAGATTTAACTGTACTCTGTCCTCCTGCTTTGGGTTTATGAAGCTCTCCCCAACAACCCCTTTTCCTCACATTAGCTCTCTGCAACCCTGGCATCCAGAAGGTCAAATATATCTACATTTATGGCTGCAACGTGCCCTGAGACAGCTGGTCTTTACTAAAATGAAATGTATTAAGTTTGATCTCTCTGCATGCGAGAGTGCCTTTCAATGAATGCCCTGACTCCTTCAGATTCTCACTTTCTTAGGACACTTTCAGGAGAACTCCAACTCTTTATGTTGGCACCAAGAATGCTTAAATTGAGCTGTTTGTCTTATCACCGTGCTACATGTATCCTCACTGCCAAGTCAGTAAATGTTTCTTGTAGCTCTACCAAGGTAACACCTCTAAAACAACCAAGCAATTTTGGTTATGTTTTAATCTTTCCCCAGTCCAATTCCCATGATTCCCACTCTCAGGCAAAAAACACAGCTATGAGGCAAAAAGATTGATATTGAAGGCAATGCAATTTTTTTTTGTTTCCTAAATCTATCAATAATCTACCTTAAGGTCTTTGAGACTGCTCAAAGAGTAATATACACAAAAAACCCCAAAACCAAGAAAACAGTTTATGAAAACTGCTAAATACGTAGTTAGGATATAAAAGACATGACTTGTGTCCCATAGCCAGATCAGCTGGAGAAAGGATCTGAATCTTTAACATCCTAAGCAAGTTTATAAATCTTGGCAAATTGTCTTTTCTTGTCTCTTTTTTCCCCTCCATTTAATCAAAAAGTTCTACTGTGAACTTAAAATCCTTCCCAGTTAAAGCTCTGCTGAACCTAGTATGTTTCCCAAAGGGATGGGGTTTTTCTGAAAATGCTCATTTTTGCTCACAAAAGAATTTTACTAGAAAGTTCACCAATGTTACTTGCAATAGATCTAAAAAAAATTAGTCTACAGACATAAAGAGCACAATAAAGAATAAAGTGCCAGTGGAACTGAGAGAAATGAAATGTCCTAAAGTTCACTTGGCCTGCCAAGGAATCTCTCTCTAATTAAATGTGCTGGACACTCACAGTGATGTCAAAGGAAACCGTTCGACAGGGATACAGAAATAGTTTATAAAAAAACAGAATAAAGAAAAGAACATTTTATCTCATCTCTGCTTTGTCAGTTAAGGTTCTGCCAATGTGTGGTCATAGGAAGAAAGAAACATGTTTATTAATTGTTTATAAAAAACATTTGAAGACCCTAAAAAACCAATCACTTCTTCTTGAACACTTTGAGTCGCAAGTCAGAACTGACGGCCCTCCTAGATGAAGTTGAGGGGAGGAGGGCAACAGTTGCAGCGGCATGGGGAGATTATCCATGACCACCAGAATGGAACAGTTTCAAAATTTGGTAAGCTTTTTACTTAACTACATACAAGGCCAAAATGTGCTTATGCATCTTCTATTAAACTTAAGATAATTGAGGCAGCTTGCAGGGGGATGAACATGGAAAGCTTTCACAGAGTCTGAGCCACTCCTAAGCTACTCTTTTTCTTGTGAACCGTTGCATGTGTAACAGCTAAAGCTCAGGCACCTTCCTAGTGGGGAGCTTCAGCATCTTTTGCCATGTGAATTCTCTTGCGTTTAATAAGCTTTGCCATTGCCCACAGCAGTAACATGGTTTCTGCTGCTAAGTAGCTATTTTCATATTATGACAAAACTAAATTAATTTACATGTGCAGAAAGGACATTTAATGTTTCAGTTCAGATGAACCTGATGCCCGTTTCTCTCACGTGACAACCCAACCTCCTTACTGTAAGCCACAGCAATCATTTCAGCTTCTTCTTACAGCAGAAATTTGTGTAAAGCTTCCACAGATTTACCAAAAGTTGTTTACTATTTATAAGCATCTATTACCTGAAGATTTCTGTTAATGAGGGATTCATCCAGGGCCATCGCCAGCTCCACTGCCCTTTTCTGACTGGAAGGATCTAAATAGTACATCATTTTGGCAGCTACAGGAGGAAAAAATAAGCTTCATCACCCAGTGAATGACCAAAAGCATCTTACAGACAAACCAAAGAGATAATGACTAAAAGGGGATAATGAATGCTACAGTAGTAGTTCAAAACAGAATCACTGGGAGCATTCAAGGTTGACATCTGAAGATACAGAAGGCTAGCTTTAAGTGTACTATTCAACACCAAACAAAATATTACAACAGCCAGGCATTGTCTAAACCCAGGGTAGAAGCATTTTGCAGTCTACCATGGAATCCCAGGCAATGAACGTAACAAATCAGACCTACTGCAACACACCACAGTTCCCTTCAGCACCACTGCTTCACACAGAAACCAGGGCACAGAAAAGATGTGCACACAGAGCTCTTGTTACAATGTAGTGTCAGGACACAACCAGGACACAGTTCCAAATCCCACAGCACAGATGTGGTTTAAGAAACTTGACGGCAGTTAAGATGCAGAAATAAACTTTCTGGTTTTTGCGGCCAGGTCCAAGCCCTGACTGACCCACAGCAGTACTGCTGCTCCCCTGGGTGGTCTACATCCTGTTTCCCATGTGGTACCCACTGTTACACATGGTGACTATTGACAGAGCCTTTCATAACAGGCTACCAGCATCATCCAAGCTCCTCTTGTTAGGCAGACCACTACCTCTGGACATTACCTGGCCTGCTGAGCACACAGCCTCTTCAAATACACGTATCAAAAAACCAAAACCAAACCAAACCAAAACAAAAAACTACACCAAAAAAAACCAGACAACCTGGTGGTCATGTGATCACAAAACCACAAACTGAGAAAAGAAAAGCATTCCTGATAGAAAGAGTGATTTTTACATCACTGATGCTGATCCTGAGATGTCACTGCTAGATAAACACAGAAAATAAAAAATCAGGGCAGAAAAAGGATAAAGGAAAAAATACCTGATAATCTATGTGGTAGTGAGTCATAGTTCTTTTTAAGGAAAGCTTCATTGAAGTTCTTTGGATTAGTTGCTCCAAAAAGCCGATTCATTTCTTGGTTTAACACTGTTCTAACTGCATCAGGCAGATCCTTACTTTCAGATACTGTTGAAATGGAAAAGAGGTTAACAGAGGTAAGCACAGGCAATCACAGTAAAAAATCACTTTATACATTTATTTTAGTATTTGTCATGTTTACATTATTAATATGATTGGCAAAAACCTCCAAAACTCAGAGGAAGATGCATACAGTTCAAAAAGGCAAATAACTGGATCTGGCTGGAAAAAGTTTTAACTGTGACAGCTGATGCTTGGAAAAAGACAAGCCTTTTTACTACAATACACTCCCCGTTACTGATTAAAAGCTATTAGGCTCAAAGAAGGCTTAGAAGGCTGTTCTTGAATGCATCCAGTCTGTAGCCATCAACAGGAAAGGTGACCTTTGGGGCAAGGGAAGGAAAAGAATCCTTCCAGCCTTCTAATGAAAAGGCCAGAATTCTAAGCCTTCTTGACACAGGCTGCCAGTAGAAAGCCAGATTCCTCACACTGCAGTTCCCATTTCTTCACTCAGTCTTTCAGGGATTCACTATATACTCAGTCTTGAAAAGACTTCCTAGTACTGGTTGGAGCAACTACTAAATGCAGCTTCAGTCATAACAAATAGTTAATTTTAGCATGAATCAGTTTTCAGAAAAGCTTTATGTGTATTAAATATTTTGAATTAATTGTGCTAGCAGTCTACAAACTAAAAATCAGTGACTTAATGTAGGTTAGGCATCATGTGGCAGCATGTACAGATGAAGTCAGATACATACCACTACTGAAGAGATGAATCATACACTCATGAAGCCAAGGATGACTAGAATCAATAGCAAAGGCTCTCTTCACAGACTGAAGCATCAGAAGGAACTTCTCTGGACAATAAAGAATCAGCAAATGGTCAAAAACTTGTGGTTGGAACTCGCTACACTTGTTTGCAGGGGTATTTAGTGTTTGAAATTAGAATTATCAGAAGTTAAAGCCGAGTGTACTGCAACAGCCATTTTTTCTAACATGTTTATTTAAACCAGCAGATTAATCCTGTTAAACTAGCAGGTAAATTTGAACACAGTAAGTTCTTAAAGGATAATATTTAACTGATACAAGAATTAAAAGTCAAGTGTTTCAAAAGTTCTCATTTGCAACTGTACACAACTTCTCAGTGTGTAGTTCTGCAAACTATAAATACAAACAAGTAATTAGGGCAAATGCAAGCTGTGAGAATTAGCAACAGTCTCATTGCTTGTAGATTAAAACACAGCAAAGAAACTGGATAATCATCAAATGTTCAAACTTTCAATTCTCACAGACTTCTCATGGCTGGGGTGTCAGTCCAAAGGAAAGTTGTGTGTCTTGACAGGGACTGACTCCCCAGATCTCATAAATAATTTTTACTTCAATTCTAATATGCATCTTTATGAACCACAAATTGCTTGTTTTCCTGAGTTTTCTTACCTACCTTTTCGAAAATAAATCTCGAAGGCAAAAAGATGTGTCTCTATTTTGTTCTTCACTAAATTCTTCAGGGGTGTTAAAAATTTAATGGCTTCTTCCAAAGGTGCTTCAACCTGCGGATTCAAGGAAGAGACACACCACTAAGTCACAAAGTTTAAACCTATGAACTCTACAACAACAGAACTAGCTACTTCTGAGTCACATTAGAGTTACTGTCATAAAGCAATGCCTAAGATGCTTAGATCCTCTTGTTGCAAATTTTGCATCTTTCACTCAATACTGCTGCCTAAACACAAACTGTCGAATCTAAAAACCTGCTTTACAATGGTTACCAATTACATTTTCTACATATGTGGCCCAAGATCTTGGTAAATAATCGCTTTATGCCTATGGCAGAGTCTGTTCATGTGAGCTTCAGACATGTTCCTGAAAGCTGCCAGGGCACAGTGACATTCCCAGCCAAGACACTAACAGCAAGCTTGAAGTAACTAGAAATTGATCATGGTCTCCAAGTCTTAGCTAGCATAAGCCAGTGAATGGACAGCTTTAACACAAATTAATTCTGTGCAAGGGTTCTTTACAGACAGATCTCTTGCATCTAGAAATGAGGGATAATTTGACCAAGAACTGTCTGTTGTCTTTCAGATTTACATTTTTATGAACATAAGCTACTCTCTAAGAATCAGATACATAATTTAATTGTTGTCTGTTGATAACAACTTAGTAACATTGAAGCAATACACTTCATGGCAAATGACTAAGTTGAAGACAACGACGGACACCTTATGGAGTTCCTGCTAACCATATACTACAGTAGTTTTAATTAAAATATGCACCAATCATGTGCTGTTATGAGTTTGCATATATGATTCACAACTGTGCGCTTAAACTATTTGGAACCTATAATAAAACAGAGTGCAAAGATGAACTTTGGCTTTAATGCCAGAGCTACATATCTTCCAAAGACATACAGAGGCAAATGTTTCAGGAAAACTGTTTGCAAGTGAACTATGTCTGAAATGGTCTTCTGGCACTGGGAAGTGTCTGTACCGTGTTTCTGCCATTAAATTTGTAATATAATTAGGGAGGATTTGCCAAAAGAATGCATTATACAACTGCAACTATTCCCTATTATCTTGGGGACTGCCTAGATTTTCCTGCGATATCCCATAACTTTATCCCTCTGTCTTGCAACCATTTCAATCTGAACTAGCATGGCAACCAGTGACCTAAACAATGGGAATACCAATAATATTACTAAATGACTGGTCAAGTTTTTAAAGTCACTTTACTTTCTCAGCTTTCAACACCTTCTTGATTCTTCCCCACCCCCCATTCAAAACAAATGCAAACAAATGCTGTTAAAGCATATGGTGTTTCAATGTCTCCTCTTTCACAGGTTGTTTATGCTTAATAAATAAAAAAAATATTATGGGACATAAAGAGTGAATGATAATCACCTTACATACAGAATACAAAGACTTCCATCCGATCAACTAGAAATAGGGTATAATCAACAAGTTAGTGCAATATACACATGAAGATTAACTCCACCTGTAACAATTGTCTATGGCTTCAATCACTGCCTTTGATAACTAGCCACATAAGCTGTGATTTCATCCCATTACTGACAGCATATCCAACAAATTATCCCTAGAAAATAATTATTTTTTTAAATGCCACCTGTGAAGAGAAGCCATACAAAAAACAATTTACGTGAATGGCTTTCAGACTGTGTTGTGTGCTCACTGTAACTTTCCTAGTAATGTCTACAACTTTATTATTACACTAGTAAGCACCTTTGCCAACTTCTCAGGAATAAGTTCTTCTTTCGGTCCTCCAATTTCTTCATCATCATCATCTTTCTTCTTTTTCTGATTCCTTTGTTGTTTCTCTTTCTCAGCATTCTTCTTCTCCTCCTCTAGCTGTGCTTTCTTCTGCGCTCTTCTCTGCTTATTTCGTAGCTTCTTTAGCTCCTTGTCAGACATATTTGCTGTACACATGCAAAGGGCAATATTAGACATGAATACTCTCTGGTTTTAGCAGTCTCAATCAGTTGTCAGATAATATAATCTTTTCTAAACCATATCCACTAACTAAGAATGCTGCCGTTGCATAGAAGTTTATTTACTATCAACAGATTATTTTACAGTCTATGCAGCTGCTTCATAAATCACAAATTGCTTTGTGAAATCAGGGCAACAGGAATTAAGAGTAGTGTAATATGCTGAAGGTGGGACAAAGTAATTACTGCATGACTCCACAAGTCCAGTGCCAGGAGTAAAAGTGTACACCAATATACAGGGATTTATTTCTTAGGCATTACACAATAATTTATGTTTAATGTAGTAATTAAATGGTCTAACAAAAAATAAGGTGAAATGGCTGCACTTTGGCAATAACAGTTCTGGCTTTGCTTTTCATGCCCTACAAACATCTTATGCTTGATTCATACTCAGTCCTCTACTCCCTCCAATTAAAGCATGGAGAATTAATTTAAGACACATCAGAAAGTGGCCACAAGAAAATCTATTACACTTTTGCTTGTCTTAATTTCAATCTGAAGCCGCAAAAATGAACTGAAATACTAAAACTTGAGCAAGTCCTCTTGAGGATTTCAATAACCTCTATTCATACCATTTTAGGTGCCCCAAGCCATAATCACTTCAGTTGCTCTCCAATCAGAGATGAGAGGGGGGAAAAAAAGTAAAAACCTGATTGATTTAAATATTATTTTTACACCAGAAGCAAGAGATGATAAAATTTTAAGTTGCTACCTATTAAAATTTTTCCATACTGATAAAATGCTTAGAAAGAGCTACCACTAAGCATACCTGCTTCAGTCTGTGAGAATTTCATACTTCCTCAGCCATTTCATAACACAAACATGTTTTTATTTAAGAATTACAATTATCACTACAAAAACCAACAGTTTTACAGTTACCAAAATGTAAGCACGTATTAGTTGAGCTTTCAATACAACATCTACTTTTACACCCAGGCCAAGTTAAAATTTGCCTCCTTTGAGCCGTGACAAAACTCTTTGTTTTGGCTACTACAGTTCACAACTGTATGAATGCTGGATCTCCAGAAAATATACATTAATTAGTGAAACTGCATATTTAATAAATCCTGAGGATTGAATACCTGTATCAGCCTCGTGTTCTTTATTTTCATCTGTTAAGGGATTATCATGAAGTTTCAAATAGATCTCTATGGCAATTCGTGCTGCTTTGAAGTAGAACGGATGTTGTCGAAGCACATCTTCTAGTTTTAACAAGTCCACA
Source organism: Apus apus (assembly GCF_020740795.1). Lineage (NCBI taxonomy): Eukaryota > Metazoa > Chordata > Aves > Apodiformes > Apodidae > Apus > Apus apus. The sequence continues at coordinate 54,215,982 of NC_067285.1, read as the reverse complement.
TAAGACCTAAGGGTAATCTTCCTCATGCAGTAAGTGTGAAAGTCAAACTGGTCGTCTGTGATTTCTACAAAATGCTAACACAACATAGTAGAACATTATTTAGCAAGCAGTAACAATCAGATACTAACTTTGACCTTTTTAATACACTCTCCCCAAAGGAATCATTTAGTAAAAGCCTCCTGTTTGACAAATACACACTAACTTTCAGAAAAATGACTTAACAAGACCCTCTAAAAATAAAAGTATGGTGAACAGAAAGTATCTTAGGCCAGAAGCAAAATTCAACCATTCCATAATCTCTTAGCAGTAACTACTGTCTGACCACTTGCAGTTTAAGGGACAAAGGTGCTACATTTGTTGTATTAAAACAGCAGTTGAATTTTTCTTCAATTAACTTCTCTAATTTTTCCAGTCTAAAGTATTGTTTTGACTTCCATTAAACACTGTGGCAATGAATTCCACATTTAAATCACACATGGTGTGAGAAAATACTTTTGTTCAAGATCTGTTCTCCTCATTGTCACTTGATGTCCCCTTCTTTTGTTTGAGAAGCAGTGAAAAGTCATTCCCCTCTTCAACCTCTCCATGCACTCATGATCTCATACAATTTCATCCTAAGCTCAGTTGTTGATTGTCAAAGCTGAGGATAAAACAGTAAGCATGATAAGCCAGTTGCAATGTCTTCATGTCGAAGTTACTCCATGGCATGTATTTTACTAACATTTTTAAGGAGGTGTGATACTCAGATGTAAATAGTATGACAGATTTATATAACGGAAGAACAGTGCTACTTCTCCAGTCACCTAAATTCCTAACACTGTCCTTCTGACTGCTGCTCCACACCAACACTGAAGTTTCTGCAGCACTGTCTATAGTGGATGATTCCAGGATTTCTTTCTGGAGCAGCAATAATCAATGTAAGACCTTTTATTGCTTATAGAATCCATAATCTAGGTTGGAAAATACCTTTAAGATCATCAGGTCCAACCATAAACACAGCACTGGCAAGTCCAGCACTAAACTGTGTCCCCAGGCACCACATCTACAGGTCTTTGAAATGCCTGCAGGGATGGTGATCCTACGACTTCCCAGGGCAGCCTGTTCCAGTGCCTGTCAACCATTTCAGTGAAGAAATTTTTCCTAGTATCCAATCTAAACCTCCCCTGGCACAACCTGAGGCCATTTCCTCTTGTCCTAATTGCTTCTTACTTGGGAGAAGACACCAAACCTCACCTGGCTACACCCTCCTGTCAGGTAGCTGTAGAGAGCCATCAGGTCTCCTCTCAGCCTCCTTTTCTCCAGACGAGACAACCCCAGTTCTCTCTTACACTAATTCTTATTAAAGGATTTTATCCAAGCATAGTGAAAGGATTTATGTTAACAGAATATGGTCCTGGTGAATCACTGTGTGATTTTTTTCTGAGAATATTCCACAGAATAGGCCCCTCTGCAGAAAAGCACCAGTGTTGAAAACTCAATCTGCTCTATTTGCAAAGAGATGCAGCTTCCTACTAAGTTCTCCTCTTTGCACACTGCATTTACATCTTCAGATGTCGTTTTTTTCTCTAGACCCTAATGTACTTAAAAAAAGGAAGTAAAGCTATATTTTTTTTTAGAAATTGTGCATCTAAATTATTTTTGGTTGCTTTACTATGGATCTCCATTAGTGTTCAAGTTTGCCCTCTTTCTGGATACAATTTCTACTTTAAGATGCCTTGATAACTTATTTTAAATTGTAGCTTAATTTTTTAAGGGATAATATATTTAATATTTTGGACAGTTTTTTACATTTATTCTCCTCCCCTAAAATACAGTGGGTTAACAGTAACCAAGGCAACATCTTTCCTTTACTTTAAGGCTGGGTTTGTCAGCTAAGTCACGGTCTTTTTTTACTTAAAAGGCCATGTACTCCTGGTTTGTATCGAAATACCTATTTGTACTCTGCCAAAAAACAAGATTATTTATCCAAGTTTTCCATTCTTTCTTGGGTCCTCAAATCACTCTATAGAATTTTTAGGAGAAAATGCAATTTCATCAACTCGTCAGCAGTCACTATGCAACTAAATCTCTTCTGAAGCTCCATGAAGTTATAGTCCTGCTGCTCAGAAAAGAAACATATTAGCACAGTAAACTCAAGCTACTGTTTTCCAACCTAGGCTGTTTAACTAGATACATACTCTCTCAATTTCATGGCATTTCTTAAGTGCTTCTCCAAATTTGTTCATTGCTTTGTAAGCTTGTGCACATTCCGTCTGAAACCACATGCACTGCATTTCATTCAAGTTCTCTACTGCCGAGGTGCCTTCCTAAAAGCAAAAACAGCATTATAAGAAAATATAAGTCTCATTCAATTTGTTAACTGCCATTTATTTCATTCTAATTAAAAAAACAAACAGAGAGGCTATAAAAAGAATGCTAAATTTCAAAACAGGAGTCCTGAAAGTCAGAAATGCCACAGTTAAAACGGACATTAATTTAAAAAAATTAAAATTCCTCTACATTCCACTTACTGGAAGAGTCAGAAACACACAATGAATAGCCAGGTATTGAACATTTAACTGTAGCAGTTCCTCATTGCTAGGACAGGAGAGACTTTCATTCAGTGTTTTTAATGTTACATGCACACATGACACATTGCAGCATGCAGAAAACTGGCAGAAAAGTTCTGGCATCTGCAATGACACTGATACTTTATTTATTTATTTGTTTTTAATGAAAATCGCCATCTGTGTCTTTCAGAGACCTGCTGATTGAGCAGTAACAGGTTTCTACTTGATACCAGAGAGCAGTGGCAAAGCAAAACGGAATACTAGTAGCTTTGACACCTTCCGATTCAAAAAAAGTAGATTACAGTTGTCTTTCAAATCTGGTATTTATATATACTTGCACAGATCTGTAGAACTTAAAATATGCCTTTCAAGATTAATGTCAAAGTCAGCTACTTGGGGTGGATGCAGCCATTCTGACTTTACTCTGATCTTGCAAAATCAGGTGATTCCGTAATCAGCCAAGAACCAAAGCTGGAAAAATTACAGATAATATTCTAATGAAACTGTAAGGAGAATGCCCCAAACGAGAAAGAAAGGCAGACTTCAAATCAGTCTGATTTAGGCAGCTTAAAACCAGAAAAATTGTTAGTTCCATTTCCATTATGCTTAACTGAGGTCTTCTTTAATTATTATTTTTTAATTAAGAAGTTTGCATTTGAGCACTAGACTTAAGATCAAAATGAGATTACGGGCCTTAATGGATGAAAGCCTGTTCACAAAAGGAAGATATCTCAAAAAGACTCTCACCTATTAGCCACACAGAAATTTTATGACAAGAGAAGTCTGGTCTTTAACTTATTACAATGAGGGGAAAGAAGGGGGGGGGGGGGGGGGGGGGGGGGGGGGGGGGAAAAGGACATTAACTACTTCATCAGATCTTTCAAGAATCCTATAAAATCAACACTAGATCCAAAGACTTCTCAGAAATGTATTTTTTCAAAGCTGTTCTCTGAAAAGGGCATACTGTATTTTTCCTACCTGGCAAAAGTTATCAAATCCAAGCTTTTGAGTTTTAAATTAATATGATGAAATCATAGTTAACACAAAAAGTTATTCCACAAGGAAATAGCTCCACATTATTCAAAAAAGCTATAGTTAAATGCAACAAACCCTTGTAAACTTAGAACACATTTCTTCTGCTTCTTTAATGGAGTTTGCTTTCAACATATATTTTGCACATTTGGAGTTGATAAATCTGTCTGCTGTGTCCAAAGCCTGAGCCTCATCCATCCACCTTGCAGCTTCTTTAATATTTCCAGCATGCTTGAAGAGAGAAATCCAAGTTAGAATCAGTAATTATAAGCCACACATGCTTTACCTGCTCACAATTTAATTAGCTTGGGATTTTTTAGACATTTTTTAATAAATAGGTTTCTTTAAAAAATCAACACATCTTTAAAGAGAAAAGCTGAAAAATTATTCTTCTCCAACATGGAATAACAGGTAGTAGACGTTTCTCCCGAAAATGCTTAAATGACAGTTTGGATAATCCCATTCTGATACAGTGTATCCCATATCACAGTGTAATAGTTGGGAAATTGTTTGTAACTAGTTATGAGAAGTGGAGGGCAAGATAAGAACATATAAAAGACATTTAAAACACCAACTAAATTTATTAGTGTGATTTTTAATATGAAAAATATAATTGTAAATTGAAAATTCATGTTTTGCAGTATACTTGTCCTTTATAGACTTACATATCTTCATGGGGCTTGTTCGTAAGTTCTAAAAAAATGTAAGCAGCCAAACAATAAGCTTATCTAGAGTAATTCACCATGGATTAACTATGTGTCTTGTTTAATACAAGCTTAACACTTTAATGTTCTCATCAAAAACATAATAGAAATATATAGACATATATACAAGTAAGTCTTCCAGCATATCAAACAAATAACCACTGGTAACTAAGAAGCCAAACTTACCTTATAGATTTTTGCCTTCACGAGGAAGAGTTCTATTAAAGTGGGAGTACTTTCTATAGCAGCATTTATATATTCTAGAGCCAGGGATGGCTGTCCAATTTTATCGTAATGTTGAGCCAAATAGTATTGGACCCAGAGTAAAGTGGTTGGAGGTTCTTCTTTACCGTCATCTGGAGGGAAAAAAGTGGAGGAGTTGTTTTGTTCAGTTTAGTAAAACAACATGCCAGAAGCAGACTGCTATAAATATAGCCACTTTACATTAATTCTGACTCTCTATCAAGCTGTCACAACAGACCTGGGAGTGTTTTCAAACACATGGGTCCAGCTAAGTTAATGAACTTTTAAATCTATGTTTTGACAAGACCTGGGCATATACTGTTCCCTTCTCAGATTGTGGTTTTAAGGGAAAGGAAAAACGAGTTAGTGTGTGAGAAGAGAGGTGCATTTTGTTCCAACTAGTCCCCTTAATGCAGCTTAGTGCATGATGCAAAGTTCTTATTTAAAACTGTTTTAGACAAAGAGTATAGTGAAGAGTCCTGCTAAACACAACTGTTGCACAGTTACAATGTAAAGGATTTCAGTACCTTCAGCATTTACACGCTTTCAACCCACAGACTTTAATATTTTTAAACAAAACAGGCTGGCTGTCCAAACTCAAGGCTATAAAGAAATGTAATTTCTTCCTTTGATGAATTTCTTTTCACTGTTTGCGTAGACATATCCTAGAAACCATTCTTATACACAAGTCAGTTTTGAAAGTTAGAGAGCTTTGTTTGAAACCCAAAATACTACCAAGTCTTGAAAGCTCATTTCACTACTTAGTCCTGACTAAGAAGCACAGCATTTTGCAGGGGCAGGAAGGAAAGGGTATGGGGGCTCTAGTCCTGCTAAAATAAAAGGTTCTGGTTCTTCAGTTTACGATGTAACTTAAACAATTATATGCATTTGTTCATTTTAAGGTAGCAGAAAATGGTTTATTTGAATAAAATTTAGGATCAAATACTGAATGGATCTGAAGTAACAGTAAGACATTTCCCTAAACCAGAAAAGCACAAATGCGTTTAAAAGGTTTGGACAAATTCAAACAGGTATTGAATGTCTATATGGTAGCAGATAGCATTAAATTCATCAGGAAAAGTGTAACAAGCAACTTAGATGAGAAATTCATAATGAAGTGTTGCATTAATGTTTCAGCAAAGCAGGGAAGTAACTAGTTATAACTTGAATAAAAATGTCTTTGTTAATTAGGATTATCCTGTAAAGTTTTAACATATATTGTCATTCATGCTGTCTTGCTTATTATATATTATAATCCACCTATCAACATTTCTAGACTATATCTGTTGCTATTCCAAGGAGAAAAGTTTTTCTTGTAGATTTTCTGTTACAAAGCATTTGGGCAAATGACTAAACAAACACCACTGCGAGGAAATTATGGAGGCTGGATTCAGCACAGGTAGAACCAGACCTTACAATGCAACAGTTACCAGTTAAAACCTGGAAAACAACATTTTAACTCTCAAACAAAATCCCCAGAACAAAAAACCCAGCCCCCACCAGAAGTGCCAAACCCACTCCCCACAAAGACTGTGCTATCAGTATCTATTCCTTTGACACTTCTGAAATTAAAAGATTAAACATAGCTTTCAAATTTCAGCTTCCTGAACAATTATACACTCAAGCCTTGAAAACAGAATACTTCAACTCAAAACCATAAGGAGATGATTCAATATGCAGATCCAGCAACATTTTTAGAACAAGTGACTAGATTTTGAGCCCAGACTTTATCTCTGACAGCTTAAATCCATTCTGAGGATAGCTATAGTTCAGTTCTGCATGGCAGGGGAAGGGAAAGAAACCCATAATCTCAACGTCTTCACTCCCAACTGGTTCCCTGCTTCTGAATGGTCACACGTGTACACCAGGCTCTATTCCATGAAGTATGCCAGTCTTAGCACTCACCATTTGGGTTAAATAACCTGCAGCTTCTTAGAGAGGTTTCATAACCTATCACGAGCTCTTCTATGATTGCCACCTACACACGCAAGAAAAGACAAAAAAAACTGTGGGCAAGATGGTATTTTATTTGAACTTGAACTGCTCAGTGCTACCCAAACTAGTAATTTTTGGTAAGAGAATTACAATACAGATGGGAATACAACTCCCTTGGTTAGCACTTATGAAGCTTATAAGCAAGTAAATCATAGTTTTCTACATATTTCAACTTGGCACAAGGCTGCGTATGCTAGTACTTGATCTCCTCCCGGTATGTGGTAGGCCACAATATATAACAGTGCCAAGAAAGAACTGAAGAAAACTAAGTTTCTTTATCTCTAATGCATCACAGCTACAAGGTAGATAATCTCAAAGTGGAGGAAAAACCTACCTTCTCCTTGTCTTTATATAATGACCTCAAAGTATTGAACACTGGTGGGCAACCTTTGCTGAAATTCATCCTTAGAAACTTGTCCAGACATTCCTTAAATTTTTCACCTTGAGAGGAAAAAGGCCTGTTGATTTTGTTTTACCATACATTACTTGTCAATTGCAAATGGTTTATGCTGTTAAAACATTAGTATCTAAGAATCATGAGTGCTGATTACTACCTGGTCAGCAAAAAAGCACTTACCTGACAAAAAGTTTAATGGTAATCTTCTTGGAACTAGTCCCCTTGGGTATTTAGCCCAGGCTTCTTCATAGATCTTTAGCCTCTCCATCATATTAGCTGGAACAGAATTTTACAGTTTACATTTCCCTTTCTTTTTGGCAAGAAAGGAAGAGGGGGCGGGGAGTGATTTACATATAGCAACTAATGGCTATGTACTTCCTAAAGAAGACTGATTTTCATGTTCTTCTTTTTAAAACTGCTGTACGAAATGATTTAAGGAATTCAGTATCCGTAAATTCCTCTTTCATCAGTGGAAGATTAACTGCTTATCTCTCATCTTAAAGAGTTCCCATCTTATTATCGCTGAGCTAAAAATCTTGAACAAAGAAAACCACTCAGGAGAATCATGCCTGCTTATCCAAAACATGTATTACCTACAACATAAGATAACAGAGATAACAGAAGAAAAATTCTAAATCAAAACTATGTTCTAAGAAATAATTATCTTCTTTCAACCACACAAAAAGATTGCTCTGTTTTTTGTTGTTTTGGTTTTACATAAGACACAGAAACAACAATAAAAAGAAATACTTCCAGCGTTTCTTAAAAAAAACCAACACAACACATCATGAAAATATGTACACACTATGACTGAAAAGCAAAACCTGAATGGGGACTTCTAAAATAGTAGTTTTGTTATCATAAGCAATACAAGTTTTCAGTAAATATAAAAATTCCAAATATGCAGGAACAGCTTATTTACTACAACATATCAAATTATTACCTGGTTTAAGTGCCTTTTCTAGGCCTTTGTAGTAAGCCCAGTTTTCAGGATTTCTTTCTTGCAGTCCTTTGTAGACTTCAACTGCTTCTTCAAGTCTGCCAAGCTGAAGCAGGAGTTCTCCTGTGAGAAATCCAAGCAGTTTTAAATTAATGTAATGAGATACTAAAGCAGTGCGATATTAATCACCCCACAGTAGAAGATCAGATAATCCTTAACTTCACGAGGATTCTAATTTCTTAGAAGAAATCATAATAGTGACACCATAAACTAGCTGACAGATACACTTTTACTTTGGTAACAGGTGCAATTACAGTCAAGATTCTACAACTCAGCCAGTAACTCTTGAAACTGACTTGAAAATTTAATCTTAAAATCAAGATGCACTGTTATTCTCACTTACTGAAGTAACTGGTTACTTTAAGCACAGTTTTTACTACAGAAGGCAATTAAAAGCTGTCCATGGTACTTCATATATATATGTATCACCTTGAATATCAAATTGAAATTGTGAAGCTGCAAATAAAAGACTGGTTCTTCAGTCTAGAATTTCACAAAGCTCACTTCAATGTTTTAAATCAAGCCATTGATCTCATGAATGAATTCTCAAGATTCTGCAAGCAAGTTTTCTTTTAATGATACTTCATTACAAGACAACTGTTAAAAGCACAGTCTCGATCTAGTAACTGTAAAGAGCATCTTTGCTGATGCTGGAGTTGGAACAAAAGTCAATTTCCCATTTCACAATAAGAAACCATATTTTACGAAGCTTTGCTATTGGCAAATGTTAGACACTAAAAGATTACACACCAGAGGTGATTCAGCATCATTCTAGATTAAGGTAAGGTTTTCTCATCTGGTTTCAAGATAAAAACATGAGTCAGCATTACCTCTCTCCTTCCCTATGTCATGCAACTGACACAATTCTGTAATGAGATGCTGCTTCCCACAGACAGGGTAACTTAAGGACAGGGAAAAGATCAATAATTTATTCACTGAGAATGACAGAATCTGGAAAATAAATCTAAACACCTTCTCTGAGGTGAAAGTTACTGTTTTTATCTAATCGTGGCAAATACCAATACTATTTTCACTGTTTCTCAGTTATACTTCACCCACAATGGCTTTTGCACATGCACTTAAAAATCATAGACAACACTTTATTTATTAGCAGCTTCTTCTGTAATAGCCACAGCAGCTAAGCTAGACCTACCAACACAATAGTAGCTGTGCTGAAAAATAATTGTCAGTTGTACCCTGTTGAAAGCACACAGACTACAAGGAGTATTTCTGTCCTTTTTTCTGTAACTGGATAGAAGCTTTCGTGTTTTGTTTTGACTTGTTGCTGTTTGGTGGGGTTTTTTTGCTGTTTTTTTGTTTGGCTGGGGTTTTTTGCTTTTTGGTTTTGTCTTTTTGTTAAGTCCTATTTGAAAATCCTACTTCAGTACCAGCCTCTGACCTACACCAAAAACTTCACACACATAGTATGTCAAGAGATCTCTCAGATAAGTAATTAAAAAAAACCCCAAAAAACAAAAAACATTTCCACCCTCAAAACCAGAACTCTTACTAATGTCTGAAAAAATGGCCTGTGATAGTGCAACCTCTACACCCATTTTCATTTATATGCAAAGAAAGCAACATATTCAGCAACAGTGGAGAGTCATCTGCAATCATTTTCCTTGAGGAAATACCACACACCTTCCATAACACTGTCACTACTCAACTCCTAGGTTCTTTTTGCAAGACAGTGAGATTGCTGTTAGCAGGAATAGAGGGCTAGCTATAACATATACATGAATAATATTACAGAGTAAACTAAGATTCTTCTCTTTGCTTCAAGCGATTATGCAAAGAGATGCCTGCATGGGCTCTGAACAAGCACTACCTTCAGTAGATTGGAACTTTCACAGGACTGCACAAGCACCAAGCAGAAGAGGAACAAAACATGCTTTGAAAAGTGCACCTGTTATCAGAGCTGTAAGAACGAACTTGCATCACTTTGCAATTCCAACTATGGAATATAAGTTAAAGTATTATATTGCTCTGTTACAGTATTGTACAGTAGAATTACAGTAATAGAATAACAGAAGCCTACCTTGGGTTGTCCAGCTAAAGAGCCTGTTTCCATACATTGCAAGAGTGACCAAACACAATTAAAAGCCTTCTACTTTGACTCTGCCCTTTCAGCAAGCAGTCTCCCTGTTGTGTCCACTATCAAAGCTATAATAGCATGAATCTGGGTACACCACTTAGAACAGAATTTCAGAACATCAATTCAGGATTAGCTGTCTGAAACTCTCATCAGCTCAAAAGTTTCAGAACTGTATACCTCTACTCTGCTTGATGTCTTATCAACCTGGGAGAAAAGTATGGCAAGTACCCAACCAGCTGCAAGACAAGCAGTCCTTTACCACAGCAGAATTAAGTTAACCTAAAAACAAATGGTAGAAATCGCACAATGGTGTGGATTGGAAGGGAACCTTAAAGATCATCTAGTTCTAACCCTCCTAGGATGGGCAGGGACCAGGTTGCTACAAGCACCATCCACCCTGGCTTTGAACACTTCCAGGGATGGGGCATCCGCAACTCTTCTGGGCAACCTGTGCCAGTGTCTCACCACCCTCACACTGAAGAATCTCCTACTAATATCTAATCTAAATCTACTGTCATTCAGTTTAAAGCCATTCCCCCTTGTCCTATCCCCACACGCCCATGTAAAAAGCCCCTCCCCAGCTTTTCTGTAGCCCCTTCAGGTACTGGAAGGCCACTATGAGGTCTCCCTGGAGCCTTCTCTTCTCTCGGCTGAACAACCCCAACTCCCTCAGCCTGTCTTCATAGGTGAGGTGCTCCAGTCCTCTGATCATCTTTGTGGCCCTCCTCTGGACTAGCTCTAGGAGCTCCATATCCCTCCTGTCGGGGGCTCCAGAACTGGACACAGTACACCAGGTGGGGTCTACTGACAGCAAAGTAGAGAGGAAGAATCACCTCCTTCAACCTGCCGGACACACTTCTTTTGATGCAGCCCAGGATCAAAGGTTAAGTTCCAAAAGATGGGAAGAGCTGAGAGTACAGGCACTGCATTGCATACTAAGCACTCAAATGTAGCTTCCAAAAGGAATTACCTTTCGTTTCTTCAACAGCCAGTTTATCACAGATCTGTTTTTCATAGGTACAAAGATGCTCCAAAGCTTCTTTATATAGCCCTGCCTCCCGGAGGACTTGATTTTGATACAGCAGCAGTTCGCTGTACTCATAGTCCACTTTATCAGGTGATGTCTACATAAGAAAGCAAGACACACGAGAAAGCTGAGCCTTCTAGAATGCATTTGGGATTTAATTAATTTGATTAAAGAAACCGCATAAAGTTTTACACGTCATGAAATGAAGCAGTGTTGGGTTTTTTTGCTTAAGCAGCAATCTATACAGAAATTCCATGTTTTCGTCTTACCTGCTGTGTCTTCCTAAATTCCTCTAAAATTTTTGCTGCCATTTCATAGTCTTCCAGCAGATGGTAAGCAATAGCATAACCAATCCACGATGCTCGCTGTGCAGGTCGGAGCTGAAGCAACTGGTATCTTGTTTCCTGCAAAAAAGTAGCTACTAATTTACCTGACTTTATTCTGATGCTCTGTAGAATCTATTACGTAATACTGTGTCTTCAGTATTCTAGTATTTAAAGAATGTCCCTAAACACTATTTTTCTACATTCAAACATATTTATTAATAAAAAAAAAGAATAAACTTTAAAATACTGTGATGAGTCTTGACTGAATGAAAGAAATGCATACAGAAAACAACATGTCATGTCCAACTAAATACTGATGAGTCAGACTAACTTCATTAATGCATGACACACATGCCTTTCCTGTCTTACCACTTAAGAACAGAATGCAATTAAGGCTATTTGGTCCAAGTTGCAGGAACATTTACTATATACTTGTGTTTCAAATTCACCTTAGAAGTACAAATGTATTAAAAATCATGACAAGTGTTGTTAGGCAAAACAGATCATGCAAGCATATCCCCATTCTTTGGCAAGAAGGTAATTACAGCTGGAAGACACAACAGATGTGCTTGGTATCATGCTGTTCTAATCTGAAGGAAAATGTTACAGATTCCTAAAAGTAATATAAAATAAGGAAAAAAAGTTACTACCTACTAAAAATGCCCAGTCAGATGTAGGCGTTAAAGAGCTAAAACCAGTTACAGCAGTTTTATTAGAATGAAGATCACATAAAATATTGAAGTAGCAGAGTTAAAGCTAAGAAAAAAAAAATAATTTCACAACCTATTTCCAGTTTTGAGAGTAAATTCACGTTCTTTAGAAACCAGCGTATGATCAGTCATTAATTACTGGCTTCTAAGCATGTTAACAGTTAACCCTTAATGCATTCTACAACCACAATCCTACAGCTCACAGGAAACATAAGGAAATATTCAAATCCAAAGGAGCTGACACTAATGCCTAGGTTGGCTGGAAAGCAAAATACCATGCTTCATATATCATACTGCTTGCTTTGTATTGTTACCCACTGCCAAGACAAAACTGGTGGCCACTAATCCAAAGGAAAGGCAGATATATGGGGAAAAGTTATTAAAAAGCTGTAAATCCCTTTGCCTGGTTAACAGTCATCTTCCAATCACACTACCATTTACTTGCAGAAATCCTTTCAAGGAAATAATATAAAGACCAGGGGTTGTCTACAGTTAGATTATGCAGCATTAAAAGAGCAAATAATTCTGCATTGTGCTAAATAATTTAATATGCCATGAAATCTGTAAACTTTATAGAAATTGCTCAGTAGCATGTCTGCTTTTACTTTTCTCAAGTATTGAGTGGCAGTTTTAACACTCTAGATCTGTGTATTTTTTTAAAATGTCATTAAACAACTTGCCATTTTTTCTGCAGTTATGTATACTTACCCTGTAACCTTCAAGATCCCTCATTTGAATCTGTAGCAGAGAAAGATCTCTCAAGATTTGAAGATTGTCTTTGTCCCATTTCAGTGCATTTCTATAGCATTTGATAGCTTCATCATACTTTTTGTCTGACCTCTGAAGAAGGCCATAGACATGCCAACCTGGATAACTGTTAAGGAGTCTACTGAATTTGAGCAAAGAGATCCAGCACTGTGTTGAGAGAAGAGTTTGCAAAAAGCTCTTATGCCATGTTATAAACGGTAACATTATTATCATCATTACAATTCTTCCCCTCAGGTGTCCAAAGAATCAGCTTGCAAACTGAAGACAGAGAACTGTTTGCCAGTTATACGTACAGGATGCATATAATATGCTGTAAGCTGTACCCTTTACACACTGGGTGAGGAAATCAAGGAACAGGATCAATGAAAAGACTATCAGGTTTATTCAAACATCTTTTTGAGTAGGGCTTATATGAGAAAACTGAAGTGCTTGCACTTCCTGCATTCTAAGTATATGACAAGTCCAAATAAATGTAATGGTAACTACTGTTTTTAAAGTAAATCACATACTTAAATGTCCACCACAAGTTTATAGTTGCAGAAAATTATTAAAAATACATATATACAATGCAAGCCAGAATAATATTTCCTCTAACTGTGACTGCGAGGATGGCCACAAAGCATCTGCCCTGCGGACAGCTTAGATAAAATGTTCTTAGGAATCGGAAACAAAATTTAAAATTCTGAACTTCCAGTTTGAAGTCTCATGGTACTGACTTTTGCTACAATTTTAGAAATCAAATAGTCACAGAAATAAACCTTTTCCATTCATAAGTGAAAGCAGTATTTCAAAAAGGATACAGACATGGCTCTTCAAGTCATTCCTTAGGCCTCTACGCACAAGTTCGTAAGCTTCCTCTTTCTTCCCTAAACAGTTTAATGTTAGTCCTTTCATTGCCAAGGTTTCTAAAACAAAAAAAAGTATCAGTTATTTGCTTTCATAGTTTTTAATGCTTAACATAGCAACTCTAAATACAGTAAAAATGCAAATTCAGACTCAGCAGCATCTAGATTTTGCATTCCTTTTTCATATGGAAAAAGATACTGGTATATTATGCATTTAAGTATATCCCATACAACAATAAACTTCAGGCACTACTTCCACCAAAAAGTGAAGCAGCATTTATTTTAAAGGCACTAAAAATTATCTGCTACAAAGATTTTGAAGAGAAGTATTTTTTTATTGTAAAGAAGCATTATAACCACTCAAGTACTTATTCACAACACTAAGACTTCCACACAACCACCACCTGTGCCAGACTAGTTGTCAAAGAAAAAAAAAACCAACAAAGCATTTCTAGACAGTGGAAAGAAACTCTCAACTCAGAAGTAAGAACCAACTGAAAATACAGCTAGGGACTTTTTTTTACAAGAAGGCTATTCCTTCAGAAAAAGTAGCAGACTACAGAGCTGACAGACATACAGGCCTGAACAAAATTGCATTTCTTCCTTTTGTCTTGCACTTCTACGCAAGTGAATAACAATTTGCCCAGAAAAGTGATCTAAGCAATGCACACCTGTAGTAAGAAATGTGCACCATGCTATAATGAGTATTAGACTTGCAGCATAAGGACTGGTAAGCTATGACTACTAAACACTGGTAAGACCAATTTTTAAAATACCAATCTTAATAGTGAGTGCTTAATATGGTGTGGGTTTCTGGATGCTCTTAATGCTTTATGGGCAAAAGGTTAACAATAAAGTGATATAAATATTTATAAAACTTGCAAAGTATTACTCTATCCCAAAGCATAGGAAAAAAAAAAGAGGACATGCCATTTGAAAACTTACCTCCATGTTCCGCAAACTTTGGGTTAGAAAGGATCTGTTTACAGAACTTCAGCCCATTTCTATACTGCTTATGTTCGTAACACCTCTGTTGAAGAAAAGCAGAGTACATTTATGCAAAAAAAAAAAAAAAGAGCAAAAGTATCTCTGCAGCCCCAAAATTAAGCATCAGCACAGCTAGGGCTTTTAGAAAATGTACTTATATTTTAATGAACTGTGTTTAATGAGCTTCGTGTGACTAAAAATTATTTCCACCACCAGAAGAAATAGTATGTGTTATTAAGAACACATGTAGCTGAAGACACATGACCATACAGCCATTTCTGGTAAGTTGCCACAGGATTCATAAGTGGCCACCAAGACACAACTTCCTTTTAACAAAAAAGCAAACCTTACATCATAACTTAATTGGTAAGCATTCAGCTCACTGAGGCTCAATCATCTTTCACAGAAACACCACAAGACAACCTCCAACAACCATACAGGCAGGAGAAAAAAAAGAAATTACTAGAATTTGGCTTAAACTATCTTCGAAACCAACCTCTCACGACAAATTATAATGCCACATGTATCTCATACATGTATTACTTTAAAAACTGCTATATGGTAACATCTTGCCATAGTGGAAATTAAAACGCTCTGCAGTTTTATAAAATCCAACTCTAACAATTTCCTGGAGTGTCATTATGCAAGGCAACTGCAACGCAAAATGGCACACAGCATGAATTTTTAAAACCAGTTTTTTAAAACCAGTTTTAATATTTTACTTTCGTCAATCCACCCCCTGTGGAGGCGAGGCAGATGCAAAAGGCCTTCCCAACAAGCAGAGAGTTCAAAAAATAAAACTTTGAAAAGTTACATGAATGTAATGGAAATGCTTAAAAAATTAAAATGGCGTATCTATCCCAACTTCTCTGCTTCATGCTGCTTTTGCATCCTTTCCAAAGCACAGGTGGAAAAAACAATAACAAACTTCAAGAGTAGAAAAAACTGATATACCACTCAGCGGGTTAATTATTTTTCTAGGTACTAAAATCATACAGCTGAAATATTGAGGCTGAAGATCAAGAGGCATCACAAATCACCCTTTGGAGAAAGGAGATCATGGGAAAGGGAAGAGGAGGAAAAGGAGTATGTTCAGATGTTCATCCAAAGAAAGACAGACTCAAAGAGAAATGTATCAACTAAAGAATGAGAGAATGGCTTAGAAGGGACTTTCAAGTATCATCTACTACACTGCCTCTCCTGTGGGCAGGGACATCTTTCACTACATCAGGCTGGTCAAAGCCCTGTCCATTCTTGACTTTCAACATTTCCAGAAAACCCTCCGTTTATCACAGAGGACAGGAAAAGTTAGCAGGGTAACCACCTAGCAAAGGAAGATTAAGGGTTACATAAAAAGAAATCTGTATAAGTGTCTTATTTGTTATTTTTATTGTCATAATTCAACTTCACTGGCTACTATATACACTTTTAGTCATCACCTGCTTTCAAGTAGCTGACTGAGTCATTTTAATCAGCTACTGGTGAGAGCTGACATGGAGCTTAGAGGTGACAACACAAGAGGATCAAGCTTTTTTTTTTTTTTTTTTTTTAACACTGCAATCATCAGTCATAAAAGTTACCACCCAGGTCTCCTCCCTAGAAGCAGAACCACCATTTACTCCCACCTAGGTAGGTGTGGAAGCAGCAAAACCTGTCACAAAAGTGGTGCAGCCACATGAACTTCAGTCTCCGGTGTGACTAAGGCACTGTCATGGGCAGGAAGAGCTCTCTGGGATTTTGCAATTTGTCTTTAAGTCCAGCTGCTCAGATGCCAGATATGAACACGAAATCTTATCTCTAAAACAGTTCCATTTTACATACTCTAACAACCAGTCTTTCACCTTGAATTTTAAGGAAAGTAAGCCAAGATGGCTTATATGCTAGAGAGAGGAAATAGTCGCATGCAGATTTTCCTCATAGTAGTAGAGAACTTACGAAGCAAGGTATTTCATAGCAGAGTAAACTCCCTGAGTTGTAACAAATTCCCTCTTTAGGCTGGCAGGGGGGGAAAATTTACAAGTCTACATCCACTTATGTCTATGGAAAGGTTCCCACCAGCCCAGAGAACATTCAGTAGGGTAAATCAATTATCAGGAACTTATCATGTATCACCTGTAGTACCAAATGAAGAACTAGCCATAGCTGTGTAAATTCCCCAGCAAAGTATTATAGGTCTCCATTTCAGATGTTTCTAGACTAAGACAAATTGAAGTGATTTCCTATATACAATTTCACAAACCTTTCAGGTTAATCCTTCAACTCTATTTCATTCTGTTATGGAAACATTTTAAACTGTGTCGTGCTATGAGTTACCTTTTTTTATCCAAGTATTCCCACCTGGAGTACTGTGCCCAATTCTGGAGTCCCCAACATAAGAAGGAAATAGAACTCCTCGAGCGCGTCCAGAGCAGGACGACAAAGACGATCAGAGGGCTGGAGCACCTCTGCTATGAAGACAGGCTGAGAGAGTTGGAATTGTTCAGCCGAGAGAAAAGTAGTCTCTGTGGTGACCTTATAGCAACTTACCAGTATCTGAAGGGGGCCTACAGGAAAGCTGGGGTAGGGCTTTTTACACAGGTGTGTAGTGAGAGAACAAAGGGCAATGGTCTGAAGCTTAGAGTCTGAAGCTTTAATGTCCAACTCAGGTTGGACATTATGAAAAAGTTCTTTCCTGTGAGGGTGGTGAGATGCTGCAACACATTACCCAGGGAGGTTCTGGATAGCCCCTCCCTGGAAGTGTTCAAGGCCAGGCTGGATGGGGCCTTGAGCAACCTGATCTAGTGGGAGGTGTCCCTGCCCATGCAGGGGGGTTGGAACTAGATGATCTTTAAGGTCCCTTCCAACCCTAGCCGATTCTACGTACACAATATATGTTTTGAATAGCAGAAGGAAGGGACCAAATGAAATTGAGGTCATGTTTTGTCCTTCAGAAAAAGAGATTGCTTCATCACAGTGGGTCTAACAGCATCACTGAGATTCCACTACTCGAAGTCATGCATATAACTTATCTCCCTCTACACAGAGGTTATGGACTAACAAGCTTAAATAAAGGTGTGAATGAGAGACAAGAAAGTCAGGAACAATGCACATGCCACCATGGTTGCTACAAGTTGGTGAATCTGTGGCTTCAAGGAACAGAAACATACAAGAAAAATCTTTTAAGAAAAAGGACACAATAAATATTGAAAAAGGGAAAGGAAGGACAAAAATAATAACACAAGGAAAGAAGAGCTTGAGGAAATCCCACAGCCTGGGAGAGAGAAGCCTTAAGGGAGTTGTTGGTTTCTGAGTAAGAGGAGAAAAAAGAACCAGTAATTAAAAAAAAAAAAGTAAATTGAAAAAAAGTCCCAGAGCAAAAATGGTGACATCTTAAGTGTTCTTGGGACATGAAGACAGGTTTGTTAGAAGCAGCAATAGTCTTCATCTGGGTAGTTTGTTTCCTCACAGATGAATAGCTTGTAGTAGTCATTCTCAGGCATCCAACCTTACTTAGGGACAGCTTTTCTGCAGAAGTCACATATTTCCCTGTGCCAGAGACCACTAAAAGAGCACAGCTGTCTGCTGCTCTAAGCTAAACTCCTGCACACATACACTTCCAAAGCCAGCAGTCACAGCCTGCTTGTGATGTACGACAGACAACTGCTCCAGTTATGGCTTGTGACATCGTGCAATTACGATACATAAAAGCTAAACTTCTAATAAGTAAGGTTAAGGCTAACACTTGCAAAGAAAAGAATCTGACTCTCCATCAGCACTGAATCTCTATTACACATCTGCTGCCCATCAAAGCTTTTCCTTTAATAAGTTACCAGATGTTTCAAGCTTTTCTATACCTGCTGTGGCCAGAATTGCAGCCTACTCCAAACATACTAAAATTCTTCTTATAACCTTTAACTGATTTTGCATATTTATGGAAAGGAAATAGTACCTGCTTTAATACAGTTCTACAAAAAATTAGTAAGATGAGGCAGGTAAGAGTATAACTCCTTAAAAATCATGCAAGATGGAGAAACCCACCCAAGCATGTATTTAATGGATTTGAATGCAAGGCAATTACTAGACAGACAGAGAAATTATAAAGAACAGAACTAGACCATATCCAGAATCCCAAGTCTAAGGTGGAAGGAGAGATCATATTCTGGCGTTTGGATCCCTAAACTGAATTAGAGCATCTGTGCAGAATCCCTCTTTGGCCAGCAGGTGTCTGACACCTACGCAGGGCTCAGCATGCCAAGAGTGAATGAATTCTTCCGTATTACTTCCTTGATGGCTGCCAAAAACGTGAAAAGACTTCACTATTTACAGCTTACCTACATCTAGACAACTAACTGCTAGGTGGGGTTTGTTCCCCCCTCACCCCCGTTTTTCAGTCTTTAATCTTCCCCCTCTAGCAAATCTACTTTCTAACTCTGGTTATGAAACCTACAGCTAGCAAATAAGACTGACTTGGATTCTTAAGCAACTACTCCCACAACCCACAAGGCTACATACAAGAGCTACTGATTATAGTTGCATTTCTAAGGGCTGCTGACAATAACAGAGATGACTTTTATTCAAACTTAATTCAGTATTATTTCCTTTATATATTGCATAAACAAGTACACTTTCACAAGTGCATTTCAGAAATTTTACAGATATAAGTTTGAAATGTACAGAAGAAGGCTCTCTAATTGCCCGCTACCTTTTAGCAGGCAGCACATTTAACTTCTGACATATTCTGTCCTCAAAATAGGCATTTTAATGGTCAAGTACATATGTTTCCAACTAAAAACCAAGGATAATAGCCAACTGCAGCATTTTTACATGCAGGTATGTATCTCAGCACCAAATACACAGCACATGGCAGACCAGATTCTGCCATTACACATGAAGTATTTTGCACATACTCACTTCCAGAAGTACAAAGCATCACAAAGCAGTCCCCATGTCCTGCAAGCACTTAATAAGTAATTTAATAGCTAACCCAACCTAAACTTACTATTTGTAAGACATTTCATAATCACTACACCACAGATTAAAGGGCTCTGTAGGTTTAGTAATACCACTAGTTAACAACAGCTCTAATTCAGTATATAAGTTACCATGGGTCATCATCTTACTAGAAGCTTCATAGCACAGTGAATCTACACACACGTGAATATTCTCAAGTCCCTGTGATAAAAAACAGTTTTTCTTGCTTTCTGTTTTGATCTCGGTGATTCCCTGCTTAGGTCGAGTGGAGTCATACCCAGTGGCAGTGTAGATTCACTGTGCTATGAGGCTGCTCCTGTTTAACATCTTCATTGATTACGTGGATGAGGGGATAGAGTGCACCCTCAGTGCAGTCTGCAGATGACACTAAGTTGGGTGGGAGTGTTGATCTGCTTGAGGGTAGGGAGGTTCTGCAGAGGGATCTGGACAGGCTTGACCAATGGACCAAGGCCAATGGCATGAGTTTCAGTAAGGCCAAATGTTGGGTCCTGCACTTGGGCCACAACAACCCCCAGCAGCACTACAGGCTTGGGAAGGAGTGGCTGGAGAGCTGCCCGGCAGAGAAGGACCTGGGGGTGTTGATTCACAGCCGGCTGAACATGAGCCCAGGTGGCCAAGAAGGCCAACAGCATCCTGGCCTGCATCAGAAATACTGTGACCAGCAGGACTAGGGCAGCAATTGTCCCCCTGTGCTCAGCACTGCTAAGGCCATACCTCAAGCACTCTGTGCAGTTCTAGGCACCGCAGTATGGGAAGGACACTGAGGTGCTGGAGAGGGTGCAGAGAAGGGCAACTAGGCTGATGAGGGGTCTAGAGAACAGGTCTTCTGAGGAAAGGCTGAGGGAACTGGGGATGTTCAGCCAGGAGAAGAGGAGGCTGAGGGGAGACCTCATTGCCCTACCTGAAAGGAAGCTGTAGCGAGGCAGGTGGGTATTGGCCTCTTCTCCCTAGTGACTAGTGATAGAACAAGAGGAAATAGGGTCAAGTTGCACCAGAGGAAGTTCAGATTGGATATCAGGAAAAATTTCTTCTCTTCCAAGAGTAGTGAGGCGTTGGAACAGGCTGCCCAAAGGTGGTGGAGACACAGTCCCTGGAGGTGTTAAAAAAACGGACAGACGTGGTGCTTTGGGAGACGGTTTAGTTGTCACAGGGGTGTAGGGCTGACGGTTGGACTTGATGATCTTGAAGGTCTTTTCCAACCTTGACGATTCTATTATTATGTCCGATCTAGTGGGTTCAAAAGTGCTTTAAAATCCCTTTGCAGTAAGGAAAAAACCCCAAATAAACAGTCTCATAAGAGTCCACACAGGCTGGATTTTGCAGCTGATTGAAGAGGTGAGAAGCAGACCCAAAAGTGTCCCGTATGCAAGCAGAGCAGAAGATAGTCATAACAGAAAACATAAAGGTGAAGCTGTCTTTGTCTTCCTACCTGGAAGGATGCAAAACTAGAGCTTTTTCTCCAAGAATAATTGCCAAAGCAAAGAAGGTACTGTTCTGCTCCTCAGGGTCACAAATGGGAGCACTGGGGTGTTAACAACTTTCTTTTTATTCTTACTTGGACCAACAGAGCTGGTTATAAGGAAGAGTGGGGTCAAAGTAAAAAGGATACTGCAGACCCAAGTGTATAGAATGGGACCACATTCGCAACTGTTATGCCCTTTGACCCAGAACAGTAACTAAACAATAAGGTGCAATTAATACTAAAACCACAGAATTTGGCAAAAAAACACTAAGAACAACTTTTAGCTGTCTTCTAAGATTATGTATTTTCCCAGGTCACACTTAACTCCAACTTAATGTCAATTTTTAAAAATCCAATTATCTGCAATTTAACTGAAATAAGAAGAATGTAAACTCAGGTACTTTAACAAACAAAACAATAAACCCCAAAACACCACCAAAAACCCTACAGGAAATCACGTCCCACTGACTGTAACTCTGTTAAAACAAACATCCTAATTTATTCAATGCTATGATGGACTATCTGAAGAACATTCTTTTCTTCACCAAATGAGTACAAAAATTGGCTTCAGCCCCAAAAGACAGCAAAGATGCAAGCTTAACTTCTCATCATTGTCCACTGTATTCAGCTTCTCTTCCTCAGAAGGTGGCATAGTCTGTGTCATCCTAAGAGGCAACACACTGCAGACTATTCCCCAACATTTACAAGAGTTACCAGACAAGAGAATGAATCTACACATGAGCACACAATTTTTTTACTTGCACCTGAAAGTCCCAGGACTAAGTGTGATGGCAAACAGGCTGCTCTGCCAGAGCAATTCAGGGATTTGACATTCTGCTATACTCTTCCCTGAGGGTTTGCGAGGCTTGAGCAGAACCAAGGTTGACAAACCCTTTCAACTACAGCAATGTGCTCCTCAGGGGACTCTGCAGTTTCTTCCAGTAGCAGCCATGAACACGTACACCTGCAGCATCACATAGCAATGCCAGCAACTCCAGTGCTGTAAGTCCTTTGGCAGCAGAAAGTGTTAGCATAGCTGGCCTCAGCACTAGCTAAGGTGTGCACTTAAAAGGCATGATATGCATGTCTGACACTCAGATGCTATCTCTATCTTCCAGCACAGTTCAGATGCAGCAACTTAAAAGACAGTAAGTCCAGTCACTGTGCAGATCAAGGCTGTTTTCCAGCATAGTTACTCTCTCTACAGCTAGACTAGATCAGGTCAAGTCACTAAGGTGCACTAATTCTAGCTAAATGTAGTAAAGAAGATTCTGAAAGCTGAAAGCATTAGGAGCAACTACTCACCATGAATTAGTGGGTCTTTTGAGCACTAACCATATCAAACAGCTCAACAACTCTTGGCAGAAGCTTCCATCATACTGAATCAGTTTCATGACAAATACAAGACGTGCAAACTCGAGGACTGAAAGAAGAACCTTACAGATATATTAATGCTGAAAAACTCTGCAGCAAACTTGCATAATTTTTTTATGTCAAATCAAAACCAGCCATCCTCTTCCATTGCTCTGCAGGGCTCATGAACAGAAGAACTGTTTTATGTAAGAAACTGCTTTAGCAATTGCCTAACTTAAGGGACTAAGAAATCTTCCTGCTGCACAGCTTGCCTTACTTTTTGGTAGCAATCAGTATCTTCGTAACTAGCACTGCTTGGTAGAATAAAACCAGAGGAACAGAAGAGCAGGTTCAAAGTGAAATTAATTAGGAGGAAAACATATATGTGTGTCTTTCCATTTAACACTGAAGCAGAAAAAAAGTCTTTATATGCTTTTGAATTGGCCTAATTCTTGTATTTGATAAATTCCAGATAGAAACAACTGCTGACAAACAATAACAGCCCTTCTAAGCACAAAAATAGAAATCCTTACTCACTGAAGCAAGACTCTTGCTGAAAAATCCATTATTGAGCATCAGTTCTGTTGGCCACTACTTGCCTACTTTAATCTCACCTTTTGGGAGCAATTACCATGGATTTGGCCATGTCAACTAAGATCAGCTGACTTCTGTCCATTACCCTGGAACCCCTATGTTCCAGCTGCATCTCCAAATTAAGCATGAAACTGACTGCACCTCATAGAAGATCTGATACGCATAGTTTTTAATGACCATCTGAAACAACTAAGTATAATCAAATAGAATTCAAAGAAGTGGCATGAAAAGGGCTAAAAGAGTCCACACAATAGGTTTTTCTGGACTAACATGACATTTCAACTCAGCTGTATCTTGCAACAGAGACCAAGACAGGGGGTGAGGCTAGGGATGTTTTCAACTCATGTATTATCTCCAGAGTACTCTTCACCCTTAGCTCTGAGGTATATGAGATGTTGCCTTGTAGCAGTGGGCCATTGCAAAATAGTTCTTCAACGTTACAAGGGTTGCTAACTTGATTATGCTGTATCATAGAAGCCAAAAGAAATCCTTGTAACAAGTCTCGCTGACCTCAGATGTAAGGATGGGAATGAGCAATTGTTCATTTTCTCTAAATCCCTATCAGCAAAATCAGAAAATATTAACTCCTTATCACCACTCCTGTTGCACTGTCACAGTGCTGCTGTGGACAAGAGATTTAAACTTGAAATGCCCAGAAAGCAAAAATCAGCAAAAACTCACTAAGAAAGCCTTTCAAAAACAGGAATAAACAAAACTTGGTCAAATTCTAACCAAAATAAAGGGTAGTACCATATAAGCTGCTTTAAGTCAATTGCTCCAAGTAAGATCAGTTTCAGATAATTACAAAAATCACTTTGGGTTCACCTAAGAGTGTCTGTAACCGTAACAACATAAGACTGGCTGTGATCTAACAACTGTGAAAAAAACGGGATGCGTTTCTATTAATAAAATATTTTCGTTTCATAACTGAAACAGGTAAGAAATAAAATTATGCTGCTTCTCAATAAATTTACAGCAGGGAAGCCTGTTTCTACAATTTCTGACAACCTCACTGAAACAAATAGCTTAACTTGGTGAGCAGGCTTTAGTAACACCAGTATTGCTCATGTGATTCCTTACTGGTACCCTAGAGTTTCAAGCAGGAATTAATTTCTTTAGCAAGTTCAAGAAATATTTCTGAGAAATAAGAACAGTGACTCTGTTCAAAGGAGCAGGTCTGTTCTTTATTTAGATTTCAATGTTTCAACCGAGACATAGCACTTCCCCTACTTCTGGCAAAGCCAAGCAGTGTATTCTTTTTGGCAAAGGAAAAACAAGGGATGGACATCTCAACAGCCAAGATACTGGAAAAGCCTTGTTAGCAATTCCACGTTTCAGATGAGATAGTATCTGGTGACACTCCAGTGGTGAACATGCTTGATTACTGTATCATCATGCAAATACAACGATTGCATAAAAAATGCAGTAACTTATTTGGTTATTGATAAAAGAGAAATTCTGGAAATTAGTCCTTAATCATGGATCAAGATCACTTAAAAGGAAATTTCCAAGTCTGCCCCCTCAGCAACCTTAAAGTCAGCACTTGTACTTATATGAGACAGAACTGGTGCTGGTGGAAGTATTAGTGAAGGAGAAGCACAGGTCTGTCTAGTTTTAAAGTGGAGGGACAGGGAGCAGATTCCAGAATGAAGAAACAGGAAGATGGCCCGGCAGGAGGGACTCGGCATATTTACAGCAAAGCCATTGAAGAGTTGCTGTTCATCAGGCTTTTTTATCATTAGGAAGTTGCTATATATTTTAGTAGAACATTTGTCAAATCCAGCATGGAAAGGAAGAACACCAGCTCAAAGATAAATAGCCTCAAGCACTGAAGCGCTATTGTAGAAATAAGCAACCAAGGGTGAAATTCAACCCCTGCCTTCTTCCAGCAGACACCTCGGTTATTGTAATGCCCCACTGAAGGACGCAGGTTCTGGCCATGTCTAATCAAGCCTGGCTAGCATGCAAGGAAACTGATACACAGATGAAAGATGTATGGCTCTCCAGACATCATGAAGACCGTAGATAATCACCAGTCCTGAACAAACTGAGGAACTCTAATCTGCATACAATGCAATATGCACAAGCCAAGACCAGCATGGCATCTTGCTTCTTCAGTGTGCTACTTTTCTACGGTATGTACTACAGTTGTAATCAGTATAATTATCTAAACACAGCCTGAACAATTTAGTTCCTTGCATCATAAAATATGTTTCACTTTTTAAATACTAGGACTTTATTCTCCCTGCTCAAACTGTATTCAACTAGAGACTAGGGCCACTAGCCACGGTGAGAAGTATTTGCACTAGAACTCTGTCAGAATACCATGACTCCAAGAACTTTATCCTCTGCTGCTTACAGGAACTGAAAATCTCTTCCACATAATATATAGCACCTCTAATAGCTTTGTATTTAGTATTTCTTCAATGCTTTTTCAATATATTCAGCACAAAAGTTAGATTAATATTGTCTTTGGGATTTGTGAAATAAAACTGAACATATCTGATGAATCCCAGCTGACCAGATACAGTGGCTGAATTATTTGGCAAAATGCCAGGAATGTTCATCAGTTGTATTCAATTTAAAAAAATAATTTAAAAAATCAGTCAGTCCTACTTCCTACAACTATTAGTTTTATACTTGCTAGTAAGGGGGGGGGGGGGGGGGGGGGCGGAAATGAGTAAACTGCTTTTTCCATTACTTCATAGTGCATCCAGCCTTCTGGGTACCAAAAAGTCAACTTCATTCCTTTGATTCCTGCATTTGCTATTCTACCCTTTCCTATGCCTCCACCTAAATTCTTCTTGAGTAATCTCTGGGCTGCTCAGAGATTGTGTGTCCAAAAGACTGATACAGACTCAATTTAAGTTTAAATGTTCAAGTGGCTCAAAAACAAAAATAAAAATGTAGAGATCTGCTTTTCTTCAAAATTTCACAGAACGTTTGAGCAAAAGAACAGGAATGTCTACATTCAGGCTTAAGCGCAAATAGTTCAAGGTGTAAGAACAATATGAGTCAGAAACTTTCTTTTTAATGGAAGTGCAAGTTTAAGCATAACAATGATTGATAATCCTGCGGGTGTTGCTTTTATTCAAACTAATCATGCAGATTTCTCTCCCTTTGTACTACAGGAACACTAAACTGTAAAATGCCTTTCAAATGGAAAAATGTTTCTGTTAGAACCTCCACATACCTGTAAAGTGACTACAAGAGGTTAGTCTAGTTAGTATGTCGCAACACGCAAAGGCAAAGTGCACATGCTCCTGAAACCAGAATTTGTCAGCTAAGTGGAAATGCTAGTTTGCAAGCAAATCCTTATGTAAAAGAAATGTACTGATAATCTAAGACACTTACTACAAGATAAAAAAAAAAAAAAAACTCTAAAAGGTAATTATTGCCTTTTTCTATGGAAAGCTGGGCAGCTTGGTGTAGTTTCTGCAAGACCTTAACATCTAGCGATTTATTACAGGCATAATTCTTTAAAGTTGCCAAGACATGGGGCCTCAGGAACTCAAAACTCACACAAAATCCATTTTCGTCTTATGATTCACTTACAAAAATGCAAGGTTGTTGCTTACTTAACTCCTGTGTTTACTACCTTGATGAAAAGCAGAACATGAATGATCTTGTGTTTCTCTCAACAGTCTGTGTACCAGTAATTATCTATTGGAGGGGCAATGCATCCTTTTGATACCACTCAGGCTGGTTCCCAAAGCATCTGCTGAAAAAGGTCTCATCCAGGCATGCTCAACTCCGTGGTCTGCGTGGGCCAGCAGACAGCAGGTGCAGACCCAGGGCCAGACTGAGGCAACCTTATTAGCTGGCCAGAGGAACACAGAGGTCCCATCAGGGAGCCAGCTGCCCAGGCAGATCCAGGCTCTTCTTGCTACTGTTCAGCCACCTGTGGGCCAAAGAGGCACCAGAGGATACGGCATATTAAAGGGTTACAGACTCCTGAAAAGAAGGCGTAGAACCAAGCAGAGGCTGCAGGAAGAGAACTGGAGTGAAGGCACAGGAGTAGGGAAGTAATGTTTCTTTGGACTTGCACTTGATAAATAGGATTCCCTAAAAGATGTCTCACTGATTCAAGTAAAACACGTTATCCAAAATTCACAAAGTAGGGTTATTATTCATAAATCGGAATACAAGTAACTCACTAACCAAACTTTCAGTCTGATGAAAACCAACTTCAAGCCTTCGTTATTCACCATGTGTTACACAGACAACTAATGACAGGGCAGTCTTAATACTAGGCTGCATGTCACAGGCTTATGTCTGCAAGATACAGGAAAGCATCAAAATGCCATACTAACTTTTAGCCTACCCAGCACCTGAAAAATTTCTATTTTTATTTTTAAAAATTCAGTTAAAAAAGGACAAAATCAAAATTCCTTCTGACTACGAAATCTGCTTAGACTGGAGCACACCTTCCTCTTTTCTAACCCGAAACAAATTGCAAAGCTTTATCCAACTCCCATGTGCTGAGCCAGCATTTTCCCCAAAGAAATTCACATTCCTTGTTCCCGCACTTCATACAAACTCAGACAGCCATGCACCAAGCCCAGAAAACACTGTAAGAGTCAGTTTTAAACAGGCTCCTTGACTCAGTCTGTCTTGTAACCACACAAGCTATCCTCAATGCAAAGGGAGATGAGTGAGTAAAAAGGCTACTACTTTCCCAGCTCATAGCATGTCATAAATTACACACTGAAAACAGGGCTGTACCATCTTAGAGGTTGTGGAGTCTCCTTCTCTGGAGATTTTCAAGACCTGTCTGGATGCCTTTCTGAGTGATCTGCCCTAGTTGAGTGTGGTTTTTTTGGTCCTGCTCCAGCAGGGGGACTGAACTCGATGATTGTCGGAGGTCCCTTCCAACCCCTAATATTCTGTGATCTCCCAAGCAGGACCAAATCTTTCAAAGTAGAAACAAGCTTTACAGTTTGTTGTATCTATTTTTCAAACTAACTGCAGCTGCATGCGTCATTACGTGATTCCTGTACCTAGGGATTTCTAGTTCTACAGATGTGTTTCGTTTTCACAAAATATTTTGAAAAATTATGTGACAACAGATGACACACATCTCCCCTAAGTGGAAGAAGTTTACAGAGCCGTAAGAATGCTGCTACTCCCAAAGCACTATAATACTCATCTCACTTCTGATCTCTGTCTGTATGGATACAAAATAGTAGTCGCAGCCTCTCTGAAAGAAGACTTAAGATTTTTTGAGAAAACCGACTTTTCTTAAGAGAAAAAAATATAGTGCTTGACCCAGAAGATACAATCTTCTAAATAAATCCACTTAAGTACCTCACTAAAATAACAATGTGATTTTCAATTCACCCCAGGTCTTTAGAAACACAAGGTTCCTGCAACAGCACAGCAAACCCAAAACAAGTCCCTTAAGATGCAACTGAGTTATGCACACTTCGGTGGTCTTTGGACTGCACGCTATCTTAACCTCATTCTAAAAACCAGGTTTACTGCCTGAATTCCACTGCAGGTTCTTTCCTCCACATCTCGGTTGACGCCCCGAAAAATCGACTGTCAAACTTTAACGAGAGTTCGCTGTAAGTAAAACTTCGGAAAGACTTCCAGACCTTCATCTTTCTCCACTTCCTCCTTTGAAAGCCATCTTCCTCACCGACCAGCAAATCTGGTCAGCGCCTACAGCAAAAATCTGAATTATTGAAGAAAAGAGCAAAGCGAGGGGGGCGGAAGGTTCAGCAGGGCGGCCGCGGACAGAGCCGATGAATGAGGCGGCAGCGGGGGTATTTCACGGCGCCGCCGGAGCGCCCGGGCGCGGCCCCCCCTGGGCCCGGGGCAGCCCCCGCCAAGCCCCGCGGCGCGGCCCGGCAGCGGGCACCGGCCCGGGCGCGGAGCAGCGGCTGCCGCCGGGCTGCTCCAGCCCTCCGCGGCGCGGTGACAGCCGCCCCCGGCCCGGCCCGCCCGGCGGGAAGGAGCCGGCGGCCCAGGCGCCCCGCGGGCCGAGGCGGCGCGGGGCGGCGCTCCCGCCGGTGCGGGAACAGGCCAGGGCCGGGGCCGCCCCGCGTCCCCGTTCCCGTCCCCGTCCCCGTCCCCACCCCGCGGGCCGCCGCGGCCCGGCCCGGCCTCCCGCCCGCCACTCACCAGGATGCGCTTGAAGAGCGCGTTCTCCTTGGGCGGCAGGCTCACCGACGGCATCCTCCCCGCCGCTCCCGCCGCTGGCTCCGGTGCCGCCGAAGGGCTCCGGGGAGGGGGCAGGTGGGCGGGCGGGCCGCGTCCCGTCCTCGCTGCTCGGTCGCCGCTGCCAGGAGCCTCCCCACCGGCGCCTGGCTGCCTCTACCCCCGCCGCCGCCGCCGCCTCCCCGCCCCCACCCGCCAGCCTCCTTCAAACCGCCGCGGGCCCGACCCCTCCGGGCCGCCGTCTCCGCGCCGGGCCGCCCCGCGCCGCGCGAGCCCCGGGCGGCGGCTCACGTGGTAACTGAGCAGGCCGGAGAGGCGCCGCCAAAATGGCCCCCGCCGCGGGCTTCCCCAGCCGGGTCACGGCGGCCCCTGCGCATGCGCCGCGACCCCAGCCCCGCCCGGCGGGCCGGGCCGGGCCGGGCCGGGCCGGGGCGGGGAGGGCGGGGCGGCCCGTCCCGCCGCCGGGTGCTTGTGCTTCGGGCTGCCGCCCGCGCAGCCCAGACACTGGTCACAGCCCCGAGGGCCGCAGCCCCTTCCTCCCGCGCCTCAGGAGCTGCGGGGCAACCAGTTCCAGGCGCGGAGAGGACCGGCCCCCCCGCGTCCCCGCAGCCTCCGCAGGCGCAGTGCGGGGCCGCCCTGCCCGCGGCCTCGTGCGGGGCGGGGCGGGGCGGAGCGGCAAGATGGCGGCAGCGGCGCTGAGGGCGGCGGGGCGGCTGCGGCTGGTGGCGGCAGCGCCGGGCCTGGGTGAGCCTCACCGAGCGGGGCCTGGCTCGCCGGGGAGCCCGGTGTGGCCGAAGCGAGCGGGGTCTGTCGTTCTCCGCCTCCGTGGCCTTGGGGGCTGCGGTGCTGCCCCGCGGCCTGCCCGCTGGCCCCGGCGTCGTCCTCTCGCTTCGTGCCTGGAATAAACGAGTTGCGGTGGCCGTGTGGTCCCCTGTATTTTAAGTTATTGTTTGCGTTAAGTGGGCGCCGCCTGCAGGGCGGGAGCGAGGCCCGCCGTTCTCCCCGCGCCGCGGTGCCGGCCTCCTGGGGAAGGCCGCGGCGGGAGGTGCCCTTGGCGGGGCTGGGGACGGGGCTTCCTGCAGGGAACCGGGGACCGCGGCGCAGGCAGGAGCGGCGGGCGGGTTTGGTGTTCTGGGCAGGGGAAGGGAAAAAGGCAGCGCGGGGCCTCATCCCCTCTCTCCTTTCCCTGGCGTCGGGCAGTGTGTGCTGCACTGGAGCTACAATGGGCGAGATAAAGCAGCGCGATGGGGACAACTGGCTTCGTTTGGGGGTTTTATTGCTGTGCTTGTTTTGTTGGTTGTTTGTTTCCCCTGATTGTATGAGTGTTGGTAATAGATTTGGTAGTTAAACCTGAGAAACGTTAAAGGATTTGTCATCTTCTGCCTCTTTAGCTTTTACTCGTTCTGCGTTTGTTGCAAAGAGACGTAATTATGACCAACCAAACTGGTTTGGAGTTGCCTTGGCTTTCGGCACCAGTGCTGCTTTGTGGGCTCTTGTAAGTTTTTTCATTTGCTTTTTGTTGAACATAACTGTTTCTAAGCCATGGTGGTCTGAAGGCAGTGACTGACACCTGCCTAGCTGATTCGGTTAATGGGTGGTCATAGCAGGTGTCAAGACCAAAATGTATGTTGATTACCTACATTTTTGCAAACCTACATTACATTTTTCTTTATAAAAATCAATAACTGAAGCTTCTCTGTTGCAAACTTAAAACATACATCAGAATAATTGGTTCTTCAAGCCTGATAGTTTATGGCTTTAACGTTATTTTCCCCAATGGTTCCCATGATGACAGTGCTTTTCAGAGTGGGGTTGATTTCCTTTGGGCTTTTCCCTTTTTTCTGGGGGTGGTGGTGGTGGATTGGTTGACAGTAGGAACCTTCCCCCTCAATCCGCCAGCAGAAAATGTTTAACAAATGTGTGGAAAAAAAATACCTCACTGGACAATTGATAATTTCCATTTAATTGACTCTGTTGTCTTAGTAATGGATTGGTTTGCATTCCAATAATAGGGATTTTATGTTTCATAGAAAGACTTTTGTTCTCTGGTTCCAGCTGTGCAAAGTATAGCTGTTTCTCATATGCTGCTGTTTTATAGCTTTTCAAGCAGCATAATGATGATGTAATGGAGTATGAAAGAAGAAAAGCAGAGAGACAACATAAGTGTACAAGCTGTTCATAGTAAGTATGTACATATGGATGCTTCTGACTTAGCTGAACACAAATTCTGGAGATCTTTCACTGTGGTTAGCAACGAAAAAATTGGACTTTTCTTCTTTCCTTATTATTTTCCTTAATACTTTGCATCTTGGCTTTGGCTACTCTTCTAGCTCATTTCCAGTTTTTAAGTGATAAGGTGACTGATCTGTATTTTCATATATTCATTTGTGTGCTTATTCACTGCCAGCTTTCTGTCTTGGACATGCAAGCTTTGGAAAATAACACCTCTCTTACAGTGTCTATAATAAATGTAGGTTGCAAAGAGAATACCTGACACGTGTTTCAGTGGCAGGCAGATCAAGGTCACTAAAAATAGCTTATCTTTGCCTTTTTTTTTTTTTTTTAAATGTTTCCCACTGTAGATCTGTTTTCTCAGTTTCACTTGTATAATGCACATAGGAGTGATACAAAGTCGGTGCCTGTAGGCTTGCATTACAGTGCAAATGATGTGTGGCTGTTCTTTTCAGTGTGAAAAACACAGTTATGTTTCTGCCAGCTCAAGATTCTACTGGGGACTATGGCCTCTGATCAGTTCATGTGCCACATGAAAGAGTTGCTTATACTATGTATGGGAAAACTTGTAATGCTGTGGTTATTTTTGCCATAAATATTTCTTTTGAGCTAAAAGTACAGTATGTTGTGAAATGTTTTTAACCATTGTATCTCTCTTGTGGCTAATTTTTTTTTCTCTCCTTTCTTAGGTTGACCGTAAGCTCAGTAAGTTGTAAGATGATCATCAGTTTTCCTACAAAGAAATGAGCACAGCAGAAGTACAAATACCTAAATAATTATATATTTGTACATTTCATGTGCAGAATTATTAAATGTAAAAGTCTGTGAAAAACTTTTCTTGCTGCTTATATTTCATTCTGCTGGTCTGGAAACTTTTATGTGGCATTTCTTTAGTTTGTCAGTGTTGTTTTCAAAACTCCGTTTGTTTTTCTGAAATGTACAAAATAAAATTACACATTAGTTCAGAGGAAGTTCAGCAGATATTCCAGAAGTTAAGTGTATTCTTCCCCTGCCATCCTTTTCATTGCTAAATTTCTAAAATTGGTGATAAGTAAATATGAGAATGGGATTTATGAGAAACCTAATAAAACTAATGGTACAAATGCCAAAATGTGCATTTGTTACTTCACACATCAAAGTTTTCAGCTTGGTCCTGACCGGGTAGACTTTCAAAGCATGACCTAGTGACTTATGGAAACTGTAATTAAAGTTACACATCTGTCTGCAAGCTTGATCTAGTTCTTTGAGTGCTGTTGGTCTTCAGTCCTATGTGGTCTGGATTGGTGTTTTAATTTTTTTTTTTCCCCTTAGAGCAGAAATGAAGCTTTGTCAGAGACAACAAAAATCAGAGGTGGCAGACTTTTAAATTCCATGTGGGTCTTTATTATTTTTCCTTGCCAGTAAGCAGGCTTTGTATTTGCTGCTGCATACAAAGTTGAAATATATTCTGTGTTTTCGGAAAGTGAGGACAAAAGCTCAGGTCTTGAATCTTGGAGACTGTTTAGCTGACCTGCAGCTCATTTGTCTGCCCCTTCCTTGGTGGCTGTTATGGAGGTTTTTCTGGGCAGAGCTGCTGTTCTGTCTTTAAGCTCTCTGAGGTTGGTCGTAGAGGGAGCCATACCCTGCTATACCCCAAGGATCTCTTTATTTTAAGTGTGGTAGTTGGCAGCTGAGGGGATAGTGCCAGTTCTGTTCTGTTCAGGGCAGGGGGTGGGGAGAAGTGTGTGCTGTGCCTTTCCCAGAGCTCCTGCCTGTGTCCTAGAGGAGAGGCTGGCCTTCCCTGTGTATTTTTGGAATTGCTTGACATGCCCACAGCCTCAGGGGTGACACTGCCAATTCCATGTCAGTCTGTAACGCCAGCACTGCGTTCTCAGCACTTGCGCCTTCACCTATTCATGCGTCAAGGTCAGCCAAGGACAAAGGATAGAAAAATGGGATAATGGCAGTTGGCAGAATAGGGCATTAAATAATCATCCAGGAAACATCAAAGATGTTTTTTGAAAAGGGACAAGTAGCGGGGCAGCTGCCCAATGCTGGGGGGAGGGACGGCTGCACAGCCCTGGCCCTGAGACACGCCCGCGGCTTTAGCAGCTGACCTGGTCCCGCAGCACTGTTTGCTTCCTGGGCCCTGCTGCTGCCACCACCGGCCTCCTTGTCCTGGCGTTCAACCCCAGTGCCCTTTGCTTTGGGTTCAGCTGATTTCTCCAGATCTCTCTTCAGTTGTTGGCAAAGGATCACTCTTAGGAAAACTATCATTTTGGTAACACGGTGGTATGTTCTTCACTGTCTTTCCCCTCTCAACCCCCCCAGGATGCGATTCGGTGCAACCTGCCCCAGGTTCCCAGGGCCTGCCCTGCAGCCTCGGTGCTGATGTGTTAATGGGGGAGCAAGATAGTGGTTTTGTACGTATATACTGCACTAATTGATTTGTAACCATTACTGTTTCATTAAAGCTGTGTAGTTTAGCTTCAAGGCCATAAATCCCTCTCCCGCATTCTCTTTCCTCTCCCTCTCTGAGAAGGGAGAGGGATTAACAGAGACCATCTGTCCTCCGCTGAATCGCCGGCCCAGCCGCCTCACACCTTGGCACCAGCTCACGCTTCAGCGGCGGTACCTGCCATGGCTGCCTGCGGTGCGGGACGGCCCCTCCCGCCGCCGCCGCCGCGCAGCCCCCGCGGTGCGGGACGGCCCCTCCCGCCGCGCAGCCCCCGCGGCGCGCCCAGGTGCGGCGGCACGTGGCTGGGGACGGGGCTGTCTCGGGCCCCGCCCACCCGCGTGGCCCCGCCCCGCCGCGCAGGGGGTCGGTGTCCGCCGGTGCCGCCTCGAGCTGTCCCGCAGCCCGCCGTGCCCGCTCCGCTCCCCGCCGCCATGTACCTCTGCAGGGCCGCCTCGCAGGCGCTGGCCTCTCGCCTGAGCAGGGCTCCCTCCGCTGCGAGCCGCCTGAAGCAGCGCGGTACGCGGGGGCCGCCGCGGAGCTGGGCCCGGGGGGGTCGGGTAGAGGTGACCGGGGCGGCGGGAGGGGCTGCCGGGGCCGGGCGATGAGCGGGGGGCGGCGGCGCGGGGAGCGCGGGGCGGCAGGTGCGGGGCGCGCGGCGCGGCCGTTGGCGCGGTCCGTTGGAGCGCGGGGCGGGAGCGGGGCTCGGCGTCCTGCTCCGGGAAGCCCCCGCCGCGTCCCGGGGGAGCGGCCCCTCGGGGCGGAATGGTGGGCGGCTGGTCCGAGGGAGAAGCAGCGGCGCTGGCACCGCGCCCCCCTTTCCCGGCCCTCGGTGGGAGCGGGCTGGGTGGCGGGCAGGTGTAACCCCCCGGCCGCCGCTGTCTCTGCTTCCACTGAAATACAAAGGGGTGAATAAAGCTGAGGTGGGTGGTCAAAGCAGCGGTTTCTTCAGTGGCCTGTGGGCAGCGGGCGGGTAGCGTGATGAGCCTGGCGTGTTGCAGCCATGGCTTGTGTCGCATCAGGAGTTGTGTAACCGGCGGCCGGGGAATCTCCTGGCCGGGCTGGATGATTGCAGCTCTCGGAGCACTCCTGCCTGCCCTGCGCGGCCTAGGAGAAGCAGGTGCTCATAAGAAACTACTACAGAATGTATATAAATTTAAGGAGATCTGTTTGGATGCCTGACGATTGAAGAGGAATCTGAAAAATGTGTCACGAGACAGATGATGCTAAACATAATCTGGCACGCCATGGCAGCATTTGGGGTTGAGACTGTTTGCAGCTACCGATTGCCAACGTTCAGAGCCATGTTATGTTTAAGAAGTGCCCTTTCAATGAGGCATTCTCGTCTGTGCTGCTCATCTGGGATGAAGCCACAAAAGTCAGCTGAAAGCTTTGTCGATAAGCACAATTGTGTCTGTTTTCCGTGGGTCTTTTTTTGGGATGTACAGAAGAACTGAAGGCTACAGCAAGCATCAAAAGTACAGAAAGGATGAGCAAAAATAAATGGCTAACCCTGCTGTTATGGTGAATATGTACTCAATCAGGGATAAAATTGTGTAATCCTGCCTGTCTGCCTTGTTGGGCAGTACTTGAGGTTATGGGCATGTATCTAAACGTCAGCAGTTTGAGAATGAAAGAATGTGAATCCAAAGGAGAAAACTGTTTCTCAAAGTGCTCTGCTATTAAACTGAAGAGAATTTGTTACCTCTGCTGATCGATCGTGACTGCAGCAAAACTTAATAAGGACAGATTAATTCTTTTATATACCTTAGGCAGGAACGTTTTTGTGTTCCTTTTTTTTTTTTTTCTCCCCCACATTCCTTAGGTAGTTCCTTTTCCTATATAGGCTGCATCCAGTACTCGGAAGCTGATAGCCAGACCATGTAGTTAAAAAAAATCTTCAGAACCTGAGCTCAGCCATGTTCCTTGCTTAGGCACCACGCCCTGTGTTACTCAGTGGTACTAAGCATTCTTAAGCTGTACCTCTCTGTTTTGTTACAGCTTTTTAAGTTGTCCGTTTCCATACAAAGCTCAGATTCCATCATTCTGTTTTGTGATCATATTTTAGCAGCATTTTACATCAATCTTAATAATGGTTTTTGTAGCACCTCTTCGCCAGATGTCATCGGGGAGTGTTCCTGGCTCTTCTGGAGAGAACATGATTTACTATCTCCTTGCTGGTGTTGCTGCTTTTGGTGGTTTATTCTATGTAAGTGTTTGGGAATGGAGCTGTTTGTGCTTTCTGAGTTGGCATGGTATAAGATGTGTTCTGGGTTAAAGAATATGATCAAGACGCAAACCATCAATAGAATGTGGACGTTGTACCATATAATTAAATGCAGTCTAACTTTTAAAATAGTTCTAGAGACTAGTGCAACTGAATGCCTGTTGCTTGCCTATTTTACTGTTAACTGATATCTAGTGGTCTTGTCATTATTAGTCAAAACATATTTAAGACTGTAAAATCTACGTGTATAGAGATGGAGGAAGGCACCTGCCTCTAACCCCTTGCCTTTTCTTGTCAACCACAAACATTAATGATACATCAAAATGGACAAGACCTAGGTGAAGTAAGCTGTCTGAAGCCACAAGGGGAAGATTATGAACCTCAGTAAATGGGGCACAAAGAAAGATAAGAATATTAGTTATTTAGGAAGAGCATATGAAAGTTTCATAAGCATCTACTTCTGTCAAGCTTTTAGCTAATAATTCTCTTCCCTGCATCTAAATATATCAGCCTCTGTGCTTCACATTGCTAAAGCCTCCATTTCAGAGCTTCTTCCAACCTCCCCCTGGCCCCCCAAGATTTGAGATAGTGGCTAGCACATTCCAGAGAGGTATGTGTTTCTCTCTCCCACAGAGTAATCCTCTTGAATGGTGAGTAGCTTCTACTTGTTCAAAATATCAAACTTGTGTGATTGTGTATCTGGTGGAATAATAAGTACTCTTGCTGTCACCTTTTAAAAAGTTTTAAATAAAAAATATGATCTGACTGCCTGCTCTTTGGATGTGTTCAAGGCAAGGCTGGATGAGGCCTTATGCAGCCTGGTCTAGTGTGAGGTGTCCCTGCTCATAGCAGGGAGGTTGGAACCTGATGATCTTTAAGGTCCCTTCCAACCTTAACTATTCAGTGATTCTGTGACTGTAATTGTCTCCTCAAATACTGCGTTCAGCTCCTGAAACTCTGCAGCACATTGAAAGCTGCATGGTATATTGCATTTACTTTCTAACAATGGAGAAATATGAAATGTATATGTATATTAGTGTAGAAAAATATGTGGTTTTCTTTTTAATCTTGCTTAACCTCATTTTATATGCATTTTAAGATGAGCAGCAACATTTGCTTAAAAACACTTCTCTCCCTTTCCCCTGTTTGGTAACTTTGTAGGGATATAGCAGTTAAGGTATAATTTCTTTTCAGGCCTACAGAGAAGTCAGTTCATCCCGCAGCAAGTATATTGAACATATGAATATTCTTCATGAGAGAGCTGAGGGGCGGAAAGGCAAACGGTCAAGCAGGGGTGAGTTGAGCTCTTCTGTCTTGTTCCCCTGGTATATGAGGTTCTGGAATAGATTTCTAGATTGTCTAATCAGGCCTTAAACCTGTTCAACTCCTTGTCTGAGTTCTGAGAGTGAAAGTAAAGAGAAGGGTGATTTTGCCATGGCCTGTTAAAAAAGCTACTTCAGCACAGGTTTTGGGAATGGTCTTAATGTTTAGGCAGTGAATCAGGCCTGTGATCAACCTGCAGGAGTCTCTGGATGGAAGGAGTTGACATGTGAACCATTAATTGTATATTGAGTATTTGCATTTGATTTACTGGAAGCTTAATGAAACTTGACTAAACATGTAATGCTGTCAAAATCAGTTTTATGCTTTTGTTTGCTGGGGGAGGAGAGAATATTTTTTTTCTCAGCCAACAGTTTGGCTCCAGGCCACATGCTGTCAGGGAGCACAGTTCAATAGGAAAAAACCCCTATGTTTTTAAAAAAGTACTATAAGTTGGACCCACTTCCTGTCTCACAACTTTGATTTTGTCCTTTTTAATTTGGGATTAAATGAAAAGCAGACACCACCTAAATGTATGGCAAATCCTTACTTAGCTCATCAAGCTTAAATAATTAGACCATGTTAGTTCAAATACTCGTAATGGAATGTTGTCTCTGTCTACGTTAATTAGTGTTATGTGGCATTGATACGAAAGACAGAACTTTGGCAAGTATGGCGTTGCTAGGAAAAGCAATTGAAAAAATTACTTCTTATGGATCTTCATATTTTTAACTAGTTGTTATTTTAAAAAATAAGTCAATTAATGAAGGTATAGCACTTCCTGATCTTTTTCTGATGCTGACATCTAGAGAATTGATTTAATACTATTTGCATGCACACAAAGGGTAGATTTGAATAAAATACACTGAATTTAAGTTTTGTTTTCAGTGTGAGAACATGCTTTGAATTGTCTGCCTCTAAAAATGGTTTCTTGCGAAGTTGTCAGTCTTGAAGTTCCACAGTATGTCCCTTTGTTTTAGAACTTTTAAAATTGGACATTTTAAGATTTAAAATAGCAAAACCCCTTAATTTCCCTTCTCGTAAGTAGCTGGAAGCAATACATTTTTAAAATTTAATTATTTAAATGCTGAGAATTCAGCCACAATTTTAATGCAATCCTTCCTTGTCCTTAAATAATCTGACCAGGATGAAGTAGATATATTCTCTTAGTGAACTAGTAGTCTGCTGTTCAGGGAAGAAACAGGGTTACACTTGTTACATTCTGATTAACAGCGTCAGAAGAACATGGTAGAAGTGAAAACATGAAGCAAACCTCCCAGGGCACTCAAAATTATCAGCATATTCCCTCTTTTCTCTTAAGGTTCACTTCTGCAAGGTACTGAGTTTTAAGCCTGTCTATAAGAATGTTTTAGTGGGATACCCACAGAGTCAGTGGTGCTGTTGACCCACTGAAGGCTATACCTGTGTTGCCCAAGACTGGGGTAAGAGTACTCAATGCTCTGTAATTTACTTAATTCTGATATAGGGTACCCTCCAGACATCCCGTAATCTGATGCCTTGCACTCCTTAGTATTTCACTTAAATGTCACAACCAATGGCAGCTGATTACTGGCTCCTTTACTATTGGTAGTAAGAAGTCCAAAACATTTCTAAGGCCATACAGAGCTCAAATGTGTATCCTATATTATTTTCAATATTGGACTTCTGAATAAAGGCTCAACCTGGAGCATTGGACTCTCGAATAGCTAATTTCAATTCACAATACAATGCTAGTGTTGAATCAGCTCTTTTAAAAATCCTTCTTCATTCCCAACTGTATCTTCCCAAAAGAGGTTTCTGTTCTTACTTTTCCTACGGAATCCTCTGTGTGCTTTCTCAAATGAGTCAATGTCTCTCATCCTCCCCTTTTTTCCCCCCTGTTTCCTGCAATCATATTTTTGTGCTTATCTTGTCACAGAGTGTTACCATAGTATTGCTTTTCCCAGAAGTGCCACTGCAGCTTGTTTCTCCATGTATTCTATAGATTCACTTAGTCCTTGCCCTTTTTCATATAAAGCATTGCTGATAAGGGTAATTAAAAATTCTGTTCTCAAAGTAATCTAATATTTGTGGAGTCACAAACTCAAGCTTAAAATAAGATATAGAAAAGTGCTGGTAACAATATGAAGTGGTGTAAAGAAAAGTAGCATGTCAAACAGCATTCATGGCATATTTGCTACATGTCCTATGGTAAGATAAGAACTTTCTAGCTGGAAGAACTTAATATTAGGGAGCAGCTGATCAGAGAGAGACTCTCCCAATCTGAATGATTTTTCATGGCTTTTCATCCCAAGGAAAATTCTTCCTCTGTTTCCAAACCCAAAATGCCTGTTACGAAGAACCACATGTAGCAAAGAAGGCCATCAAAACAAGAGAAACAATCAAATACTAATCTAGGCTTTTTTCTTTGTTAGACAGTTGAAATTATATTTAAAGTAGTTTTAAGTAATGCTATCAGACATTTTAAAAGAGTCTTAATAGCAGATTTTCTGTAACTCTTCTCAAGTGACAGCACTGCCAAACATAGGGAGGAATTTGAAAAGGCCCCTGGCAGAAGCCTATATAGAAGTAGCAGTAGGAAATCTGGAACATCATTTGAACTGTAAAATGATGTTTGCCATGCAGAACATTCTACTGGCTTATTTAGCAAATACTGAGTTTTGTCTTCTGTGTGCATGCGTCTCCTTTAAACTTGTTCCCAATTTCCTTCTTTTTTATCAATGACTTTTCTTTTTAACTTGATGCAAGCTGATTCAATCTTCCTAATATATACTCTGCTTTTACACTTTCCAGACTAAAATACAAGGGAACTCTCTTATCAAGCCCGAGGAAGTTAAATACAAACAAAGGACAGTCGTTCACCATTGCGTACCTTGCAGCCTACCTTGGGATGACTTTATACCTTCTATTGTAAAACTCGATACTTGTGAGACTTTAAAAGAACTACCTATGTTTGCAAGGCCAAACCATATTGAGCTTATTACTGAATCTGCGTTGTAGAAGGCAGTCCTGAGATTGGGGAGCTGGCTGTTGTGAATGAATGCACACTCTATTTGACTGTCCAATAAAGTGTACTGAATGCTGAGCTTGCCTGTTTGTTCTTTGTGTAATTGATTTAGGTTTTTTGACATATAACATTCTCTTAAAGGGACATGATCAGGTTGCATAATACAAAGCTTTGATTTTTACGAGCAGTAACCAGACTTGTGTTTAAACCTGAACAGAGAAAGATAGGCTTGCACTAGCATAAGAAAACCAAGAATTAAAATTGATCCGTTTTGTTTTTAAACAGATATAAAATAATAAATTCTGACTATGTCTCTTTAAGCTTTTCCCTTTTTTTCCCTTTCCCCCCTCTGTGTTTTTTTTCCCTTTCCCCCCTCTGATTTTTTTTCACTTTTCTCCAGTTTCCCCTCCCTGTTATCCCCCCCTCTTTTCTCACCCTCCCTTTTCTCATCTCTTTTCTCACCTCCCTCCCCCCCCCCTTTTTTTTCCTTCTGTTCTCACTTAGTTACACTGTATTACAAACTTTATTTCCAATCCCTTTTTTTTTTTTTCAGAGTTGGTTCTAGTGGCAAATTTGCAATGAACACTTGGTGTATATTTATAGCACTTTCATTAACTTGATGTCAGTGCATGTTTGCATGGTGGTGATTGTGCATTTTTGTGCTGTTCGGTTTTGATGACTTGTCTCAGCTGAGTTTGGAGTAATGCATGATGAGGAAACACTCTGTTTTTCAGATTCTAAAGAGTCTGACCCACAGCAATGTAGACAAATATTTAAAAGACAGCTAGGATTTGTAAAAAGAAAATGATCAGTCCTAAGTGGTCCTGTCTCCAGTAAAATGAATGCTGACCACTTAAAATCAGTAAGTTACTTTCTTACTTACATATACACAGTAAGGGTCCCCTGTTTTATTCTGCCTCACAGATCTTACCTTTCTTCACTGCTTTGGCTCTTGCAGTGGTCACAGTGCATTCACTACAGCTTTAAAGAAAGCAGGGTGAATAGGGGAAACAGATACCTGTGGTAGTGTGGAGCAAAGAGATGGCACAAAACCTGTCTGAAAACGAATCTCTTGTTTGCCTCAGCATTGTTGTAGCTGTGCCAGCCAAGTTAGCCACCTTGAAAATAGCCCTGGGCAAAGTGAAGGCACACCTTGTCCTGTGGTGCTTCTAAGCTGTGAGCCTGGTGGATAATAAGCTCCATAGGAGCATCTAAGTCATCGGAGCTTCTAAGTGTGATAGCACATGTCTTGATTCCCAGTGTGGTAACTCCACTGCTGGGAGCAAATTGGACAAGAACTTGCTCCCTGTGACACCTATGAGTGCACGGTCACTGCCACTTTCAGCAGAGTGGGTTTGGAGCAACACTTGCTGGGGTCCTTTTTTGTCCTTCTGTGCACTTCCACCTCTTGCAGTCACTTGCTTTAAGCCACAGTTTCTTTTCCTATTACACTGAAGCAGTTATGAAACTCGGTAATTAAGAATATGGTTTCCTCAACTTGTAAACATCTTTTTGGTGCGACACTAGACAATATGGGGCAGATGAGCTATTGATTTAATGACATTGCAAATTCTAATCCCAAAGCTTAGCTTCCCATTTTAAATTTAAATTATGATGGTGAAAAGCAGTTGGTGGATTTGTGTTGCATGCATGCACTTTACTCTCTTCTATTGTATTAAACAAATCTTTAAAAGGTGATGAAGATGAGACAGCTGAAGTTGCTGAAGTCGGTGAAGCAGAGACAGCCACGGAAGAGGCAGATGCAGCAGCTGCTGCTGGACCCACAGCACAGGAGGAGAGTGCTGGGGTATCCCCAGAAACTGGAGCGGAGAGTGACTTACCGGCTCCAGAGGCATCCCCTGCTGTGGAGGAAGCCCAGCAGGAAGCTGCTGCGGATTCGGAAGCTGCTGCGGATTCGGAAGCTGCTGCGGATTCGGAAGCTGCTGCAGTGCAAGGTTAACTTATGAACGTGGTGTTTGCGTGTGTGTTGTGGGTTCGAAAACTCTGCCTGTTACTGCAGAGTGTTAAGAACAGTCAGTGTTCCTAATGGAGTTTGTCATGCAATGAAAACTAATTCAGGTCTTCCCTTACATATCATGAGCATAAGGTAATTGGGGTCATTAAATCAGTGTCTCTAAAAGCATGCTGCCTGGGGCACCAGAGTTACTGTCTAAAACCAGTAGAATGAAAAGTTTATTTTACTACCCCATTCTGTTTATCTTCTTTAAGATCTTTTATCATGGTGC
Source organism: Apus apus (assembly GCF_020740795.1). Classification (NCBI taxonomy): domain Eukaryota; kingdom Metazoa; phylum Chordata; class Aves; order Apodiformes; family Apodidae; genus Apus; species Apus apus. The sequence goes on along the minus strand of NC_067285.1, from coordinate 54,173,296 downwards.
GTAATAGTACAGGTCAAACGGTTGTTTCAGTGACCCAGTTCTTAAGGGTTTGTTAAGGAATGTAAGTACTTTATTTCACTGGCCATTCCTCAGATATTTACACTAAATAATTATAGCTGTTCTGTGAATGTTGCTTGAACAGAATCTTGCATATCAGGATCTCAGTGTTAAGGATATACTAGGCTAAAAATTTAAAATTTGAATAACACATCAAATTGGCATTAAACACTTAACTCAGTGGCTACATACTTAGTGTTCTCAACTGTCAAGTGGTTTGAAATATTTTGATTTACTGTAATTTAAAAAAATCACAATAATACAAATGCAAACCTATCCATAAATTGCACAAAATACAGGATTATAATTTAACTTTATTTTTTGTTTGTTTTTTTATTGCTAGCCTGTAAGGATAGACCAATGGCTTACCTTCTTTCCTCTTGATTTGTTCAGCTAAATTTGGAATGGATACACATAAATCAATTGTGATTTCTTGGTAGATAGGAAAGCAGCAAACATTTGCATCTGGTGCCTTCAGTTAAAACAAACAAAACAACAAAAAACCTGCCAGCCAATCATGAAAGAGAAACTTCATTCTAAGCTTGATTTAAACATGGAATCTTTACTGCACACCTATGTTTGAATTCTTTTGAGAAAACAAACATCTACTTGAGAAGATACATCTAACAGATACGTCAAACTGAGGGTGGAAGTATTCTGACTGCTAATCCATGGGAGGCTTTCATAGTACTTTGAAAGGAATTATAAAATTCTGGATTTATTTTTTAATTTTTCCTTGGTGACTCCAGTAAGAAATGGATGCATCTTAATTGCCTTTTTAACAAATGAACTTGAGAAATGGTGCACCGCTTCAAATGGCTGGCTTTTGTGAAAGGTTTAGCTATGAATAGGATTTTAACTCATGTGTTAATAGCTCCTGTGCTTTTCTGCAAACCATCCATTACAAATAACATCTTAAAACAATACTTGGTACAACCTGCTAAAGGTAATATAGCTAAGAAAAAGTACAAGTAAGTTTATTTGTAGTGACTATTACTGTTTACATCTAAACATATTAATAAGGTAGTATCTAAAATAACTAGACCCTTAAATATTTCCATTTCTATGGAATATTTAGACCATTTCAACTAGAAACTAGTCTGATACATGGAAAATGTAGTGAATTAGAGCTGTTGAGACATAGAGGATGTTTTAAATGTTTCACAGAGCTCACCTCTGTTGCTTTACAGAGCAACTGCAAAATTTCACTTTAAGGAGTGGACACTTGCTTGCATCTAGAAGTGGTTTCATATTCCTTTCACAATGCTTATCTAGGAATATTTGTTAATTGTTGGATAGGATAGGATCTTCCATATTGTAAATATTCCTGCCACTCTATTGAAGAGGAAGCAGCTAGGATATTCCCTGAGAAATGTTGTGTATAAGTAGATTAAATCTGATAATCTAATTCTGGACACAGTGACTTCACGTGGTTAGTGTGGTCGCTATTTTATTTGAGAAAATACGTCTTGTAATTGTTCGTTACTGCTAGTGTTGACTGGAAGTGGATGTGCTATTTAGAAATTACTGATCTTAGATCTGTTTTCTCTGGCAACATGCTTACTGAAGAAAACAGCACTAGAATAATGCTTCTGTTACCTTGACATTTATAAGGGATTCTGAGGGTTATTTCAGGTGTCATCTGTCAAATCTTGCTGCAGTGATTATTCTTTGCTGTGTGGTAAAGCTGAAGGAGTCAAACCTATGTGATCTAAAGTTATTGAGAAACTTCTACATGTTGCTTCAGGCATCTTCCTTCCAGCCTTTAATCATGCTATCACTGATAAGCTAAAGCATTTCATATCAAGCTGCAGAAGTTGTACTTCCCCTGTGTAATCACTGTTTTCTACAGCAAAGGTGTTTTCTTCCCAGTGTAGCATTGTCTGATCTCTTTGACATTTCTGTGATGTTAAACCTTGTTCTGAGAGCAAGTCTGTCGTGGCAGTAGCCAGCAGTGAAGCCTATTGTCAATAACTGTTGGTAACAGGTGTGCCTAAGCCCAGGGTACACCCTGTGGATCTCTTAAGCAGTTCATGTGAGGTTCCTCAGCTGGGACCGTGTCCTGCTGTGACAGCCGAGTAACATGAGTCCTCCCGCCAGGTCACCTTAGCATTTGGCTGCTCCTCTCCTCCAGGCCCTGCCTGCCAGGGAACAGCATGTCTGCTAAAGCACTTATCTTGGATCTCCGAGGAATTGATGAGGGCCTCTGGCTCTGGACTGCAAGAAGGGTTTAACAAGCCACGCGTGGTCTTTAATCAGTATCCCTTTTCTTTATGCTATGTAAAAGCTAGTTTTCATTGGCATAATACTTAGAATATAAGCGGATGGTATTTTAATTCAAAAGTTCTCTGCTCTCTATGTACCACTTTGTTCCATGTGTCCTGCAGTCAACTACTGTGTTTAAAAAAAATAATAATATAAAAAAAATCTGGAAATACCTTTCAGTTTTGGATTTAACCATCCTCATAATTTGTGTTCTTTCCGTTTAGACGGGGAAAAAAAAGTGTATCTACCTTTTTACTGAGGTAAATAATTATTTTGCTTTTGGAACTGCCCAGAGAAGGGCATGCATACTCTGAAAAAGTGATCTAAGTTGCTTTTATTAGTTTTATTGGTAGGCTGATGTTACTCCTGCAGAGTAGTATTTCTCCTGCAGGTGCAAGGTTTTTTTTTATGGTTACCAGTAAACCTCTGTTTTTTTCAAATGCAGTTGTTTATTTTACTCTATAAGGCTTTCTGTAATATGTTTGGAAGTGCCTGGTTTCAGTAGACATTTGTCTCCAGCTCCAGTGTATGTACAAATATATGGATACATGATGTGAATGTGTGAATATACATGCATGTGCAAAAAGCCCCAAACCAGACTGAGCAAAAAAACCAAAACAACCAAACCCAAACACCCAACCTTGTAGGTAGGTACTTAATACTTAATCAGGGTAGTTTTCAATTTTAAAAAGTTAATTGAAATTGTATCTGGCTGGAATTTTCTCCTTGCCTCAGTTTACACAATTTACAACCCACTACTGCTATCGGGAATTCTGTAAATTACCGTTGCCAAAAAAAAGTACTGTGCCACATAACTCTGTTACTAATGATTTAGCTTCCTCTAAATTCTAGTTTTGTGCACCTTTTTATTACTCAAACTGTTGCACTGTGACTCTTGGTTACTGCCTGATGCTGCTAAATTTCCTGCTGTTCTAGAGTACTCTGTCTGGGGACCATAAAGATCAATGAGTCTTCAGATAGAACAAATGCTATAAAATGCAGATTGGCAAGATGCTACTTGGATTAGGCAGTGTTGTTGCATCTGTGACTTTTAGGTTTTGGATTGCCACTGTAAATTTTTTCCCAACTCTCCTATCGATGCTTGAGGTTGTTGCATTATCAACTGGAATAACAAAAGCAAGTAGACTGAAACTGTATTTTCTCAGACTCCTGACTTCTGTAGCATAGAATCTCTTGTATTTTTGTAAGTATTGAAGGACATGGTCTCTTCTCTGTTATTTTGAACACTATTTGAATGAGTATGTAGGTTTGGGAAGGATTAGTGTGTGAATGTGCCAGTGTTTTCCATGTTAAGCTTCGAATGGCATTGCAATGCCAGTTGTCTGCAGCCTAGAGAAACAAATATAGGCTGCACTGGACAGGAGTTACTGCTTTCTGGACAGGACTTTTTGCTGATCCGACCACACAATGGTGCCAAGCAGACAAAAACACCCGACATGATTAGCCTGTGTTGTTTTTTCTTGGTAAGTTACAAAACTGTACATGGATTCAAACACTGGGAGTACTTTGAAGATTGCTGAAGGGTCCTCCAAGTACTTTGCAATTGCTCATACTTATTTAGAGGCTTTCAGAAAGACATTGCTCAGTAGAACAAACAATCTTTCTAGGCATTTATTTGTGCAAGGTGGAGGGAGGAGGAAGGGCTGTGCAACCTGCGTCTCTTCACAACCTTAGGCACTGGGGTAAGATGCAGTGTGCTGAGTGCTGGACAGACCTTATCCCATATGATTATATTACTTGTTCACTGTTGGACCTTGTGAAAATAATGGCACTTTTTTCCCCCTCTTAACCTCACCTGTATAGATCAGAAGCATCTCATAATAGGCCTATTATCTACCATTTTCATATACATAATGTCATAGCGTGAAATGGGTCTCTAGGTGTAAATTGGCATTACAAAAGACAGAATCAGGCAAAGTATTCGCATCATCTTATGAAATCTGTGCTTAATTACCAGCTGTAGTGAAGGTTTTCTATCTGAATCTCCTTTTAGAGGATTTTCTTTTTCTCTTCATTGATTATGGTGGACTAAGCTAGCTAAATTAGGCTCTAGAAAGTTGAATTAGGTGAATATTATCTTACTGGGGACATATCCATATCTGCAGAACTTATGTTGAATGTTTCTACTTCACATTTAGCACTTTATCTGTCCCTTGGGCTACTGTATTTATCTTGCATTTCTACATTGGCCACTAGTCTTTTGTTTCTTCCTCCTCTTTTTCCTTCATGAAATTGAGCTTGTAGGGTGTCGTCATAGCACAGCTGGAAAATCTCTGTAAGAAGAATGTTAACAATATTTAGAAAGTCTTCTGTAAAACCTGTGAGCATCTGAAGACACAAGTTGGTAAATGGAGAGACTGGTTTTGAACACCCAATCTGAAAAGGAAAAATATTACAGCACGCACTGGGCAAGGGAGGAAGATTCCAGTAAAATGGAAAAATACTAGAACCTCCAAACAAGTAGGTGGGGGAGAACTTTCGATTTGTCTATTGTAGACCAAGAGGACAAGTAGGTTCTTAAAAAAATATTAAAGCTGGCAAAAAGACACAAAATGAATAAAACCTAATTACTATTAAGGAGAAAATGGACTTACTGTGTTTTACTAATGAAATATTTATAGCTCATTGTCAAGATTTCAAGAATGATACTAAAATAAGTTTATTTGTTTACCCTGGAAAGCAGAAACTCAATTTGGTCAAGAAAAAAACCTGTTAGCATTTGCTTTACCTTAATCTGTCAGCATTTTCTGTAAAAGCAGCATGCAGAGGAATACTGTTAACTGTCCTGCTTTAGAGAAAGTGTCAACAGGGACTCCTTTGTGTTCTCCTGTGGTGGCAGTTCAAACCAGAATGGTAATGGTTGGGATTTTTATATTAATTTTTGGGCAGCATTTCTCACTGCAGAGTGAATCATCATTTTCAAAAAACAACATACTGAACTTTGGTTGCTCCTTTGAAAACAATGTAAGTGGGTAAAACTTGGTGCATTGCTTTGTATGAAGAGTGTTAAAGAAAAGGTCTAACTTTTTAATTAAAAGGGGTTTTTTAGAACTTCTGAAGGATTTAATACAACACATTATGATAATGTATGCTGCTTATGTTAACTTGCAATAGTTTTCCTTGTGATCCATTCCAATCAGTGGCTAGATGTTTAAACCAATCAACCACAATGTGAATTGCTTCTCATTGCTATAAATCCTTGTTACAGGATATAAAATTATATACTTGAAATTATATGAGGTATTATAAACTATTCCAGCTTAATGTGGTATGCAGTGTTATGCTTTAATTCTGACCATTTCTGATGCTATCCTGGCATCTCTGAATCTTTTTTTAATCACCAAGTGAGTCTTCTGGTCACTAATATGAACTAATTAGGCATTTCTTAGGAGCTAGCAACCAACATTAGTCACAACCAACCTGTGAAAAGTTTGGTTGAATTAAATTGCTTCTTTGCTGTATGGAGTAGAGAAAATTTTCTTTTCTTAAAAATTTGCTTCATAACCCCATGGTTTAGGTTCTCATCTGAAACTTACAGTTTTTTATCTGGATTACTTATGGATGGCTTGCAAAAAGACAAAGCTATCATATTTTTATAGTGGCAGGATTATTAGAAATCCCAGTCTTCCTTTGTTGATCAGTGTCTCACAGGCCTTGGGCTCTGAGCCTCTACTTCAGGTTTAATTTCCTGCATAGCTGAAATGCCAAAGGGAGACAACTCCCTGCACCCCTGGGCTCTAGGGAGGTATTGCTGGATAGGGAAGGCTGAGGCTGCCCCATGACATGCCCACACAACAGGGTGGTCAGGCCAGGGCAAACAATTTCTTGAGAGCGTGTAGGCTTCTGCAGTCACCAGCCACTAGTTTCTGTCCTGTGCATCCAAGGAACTGATCAGACTGCAAAATAATTCATGCTTTTCTAAATAATCCTTAGGTCCCTGCCTCATTTTAGCATGTAGAGGTGAGAGGTTTATTTCTTTCCTGTCTGAAGCTTGAGCACGGTGTCAGAGAGAGGTATTAGTCTGTGGTTAACCATCTAGCAGATTTTTTCCTTTTTAAGCTGAATGTTTACATGTGCAGTGTATTTCCTTTCTGAAGAAATGGGTAACTTACTCTAGCTGGTTGTAATCTTACATGGTCACTGAATAAAATGCCAGTGAGCAGAGAGAGGACATTTCTTGTAGTCCTGAGTAACGTTCCTGGTGCTTGGGATGTTTGTCTGTGCTGAGCTTCCTGGGTCTTCCTGGCCAATGAAACCTGAAGCACTAATTCACTTTACAGGGACATATGCACAGTTTTGCCTATTTTGTGCCAAATGGAGTCGATTATTTTTTTGCCCTCTTCCATTGCTGATGTGGCTAATGGTGGTCTGAGCCCCTACAGGCAGAGGGAGGAAGTGCTGAACCCAAGTTAACTGTACCTTGGGTAGCAAGTGGCTTCTGATGAAAACCTCAGGAGTTAGGACAAAAGCCACTGTTTAAGGAACTTCTCTTCCATTTTCCTTAAAGAAGCTTTACATAAACAAAAATATAGCATTCTAGTATGAGTTGTTCTATAAAAGACTGTAAATAAAATACTGTTTCTGTTTTCACAATTAAATTTGACTTTTCCCTTCCCCTCCATTAGAATTAGCGTGTAACATCAGTTATGTTATAGGCAGCTTGAAATATCAAAGCCCTGTTTTGTACTCCAGCTTTGGTTTGTGCACTCCAGGCAGATTCCATTTATATTATACTGGCTAACTTGTATTATTTTAGCTTTATAAAGCCAAATTCTTCTGCAAGTAATATTTTTTTAAAGTAAGTGAACCTGACATTCTGCATTACAGATACCAGTCTCATCTCCACTTGTTTAAAAAAAGTAAGAAAAATAATGGCCTGAATGATACTGCTTTAAGTGAAATGCTTCCCTCAGAAAAGTGTATTTTTAAATATCTGTAAAAATCACAGGAAACAAGTGCCCCTTCAGATTTTTTTGTTGTTGTTTTTGTTTCTATCTGAAAATATCCTTTTTTAAACAAATCAAAGTATTAGGATTAGAATCAAAATATGATATTTTCAAATATATTAGTAGGGAAATGCAAAACTAGAGGAAAAAACAGGCTGTATTCCTGAGAAGGCTGTGGTTATCTTGTATAATCTTGTTATGAAACTTCCATTTTGGTGGGGGGGAAACCCCCACTTCTCCCTGAGCAAGGAAAGAATTGAGTGTATCTTTCATTTAAAAACCTGGAACAGCTATCTTCTCCATGTGTATTACAAATAAGGAAAAATTACTTACAAAGCCACTTAAAAATAAAAAAGGTAAAAGCTTAAAGTCCAATGTGATTAAAAAAATATAACATACGAGTTTAATTATGCCTACAGGCTATTTGTATCAGCCATCTATAAATTGGCATCAACAGATACTAAAAATATTTAAAGTTTCAACACAAAAGCACTTTGAACAAGGAGAGCACTTGCAGCAATGCTGAGTTGACTGGCCAGAGGTGGTAAAACTTTTGCTGTAGTAGTAAAATTCTGAATTCCAAGAGTGCCTCCACTCTATCTATCTATCTATCTATCTATCTATCTATCTATCTATCTATCTATCTGTCTATCTATCTATCTATCTATCTATCTACCTATCTAAAAATTGGGCTTTTCCTTTCAGTGCTGCTCCCTGAGAGACAGCTTTTTCTATTGTAACATGTTAAAAGAAAGATAAAGTGCTTCACCTGCATGAGGAAAGCAGTTATTTTTTTCAGATAATTTATGGGATCTGGGTTCTGAAACTCAATCCACATTCGTTGGATTTTTTTTAATTGTTATTATTAGCATGAGAAAGTCAATCTGTGTGTGGTGTTTATTTTTTGTTATTGGCTGGAGCAAAGAAGAGTCAGTAACACAGGACCTGCAAGTCCCTGTTTACTGTGCTTGTCTGTTCTGCTGGGGGAATGCTGAGCTCGCTAATATTCAGACAATTCGATTGAGTATCATGAGGATGCAGAAATGCCCTGGATTTGGGCTGTTTTCTGTTCAATTGTGAACGCAAAGAAACATGGTCTTACACTCTCAGTGCTGCAACTGTAGCACTTCTAAGATTAAAACTTGTGTCTTTTTAAGACTGCAGGAATAACTACTTTATACAGGAAGAAGCTTTTTTTTTTTTTTTCCCACTGAAATGATAGGGATAATTTCCTAAAAAAAATAATATTTCTAGGTGAAACTAGATGTTGGATATTGTGCTAATAAGCAACCAGAGCTTCCTCATGCTGCTGTATTATTAAAATAAAAAGTTTTAAACCAAAAAATTAGTTTCTTTTCATCTGTAAAATCAATTTCCTTTCCTGTATTCACTCAACTCAAACCAGATGTGTTTTCATAACATGAATGGTTTGGTATTGTGTTTGGTGCATATGTAATGTGCTGATGGTGCCTGCCCGGTTGTGTTCTGCTCCTGCCTGTGCTATTTGGAAGGACATATCTCTTCTCAAAATGGTTATCTTATGAAGCAGAGGAGATAAAGACCACTTGAGAGTGCTTATAGCTCTCCAGGGCAGAAGCAGGTAGTGTTTTTGTTAGGGTTCAGTGTTACATATAAGCAATGGATATTACGAAGATGTTGAGGTATGTACTGATGGTTGTGTAGTGGAAATATGTCAAGGGTCTAACTAGCCTGAGGATGTTTGTCCTCAAAATCCTGGGTATATTAAAATCACTTAGGATGCTTCCAGAACAGTTGTTGATGCATTATGCAAAGCCTTACCACGTGCCTACAAGTTAGTACATCTCATTAATTTGATTTCTCTGAGGCTTTAAGATCTTTTATATCATCTTTTGTTGAAATCACAAGGAAGTTAAAGCTCCTAATTCAGATCTGTAAGTGCAATAGTATATACAAATGCCTAGCAAAACTGAAGAAAATTATAGCCACTGGTACTGGGGCTTAGCTACTTATCCCAGGGGGAAATTTAAAATTGACAAATGGCTGGTGAAGAAGTGTAAGGAAAATATCGATTTTTCAGAAAAAAAAAAAAAGTAAAAAAAGTTGATATTATACAAAGAGGCTGAGATGTAGCTACCAGTATAATGCCTTGTATGAAACAGAAGTGTATAGATTCTGTAGAGTAATATATCCTGCTAAGATGGGGGTGATGTGACACACCAAACACTCAGTGAAACAGTGAAAGCATGAAACCATTAACTCCAGTGCTATTGATGAATGCTGTGGGGGTTTTTCCCTCTTACAGAATTCAGGAAAAAATACCAGCCAGCCCCACTTTTGTGACTATATAAAGAAACTAAAAAAAAAAATCAAGAGCATTCCCATTTTTGGCATTTTAAGTTGTATGGGTCAGGGTGAATCATCATTTGACTGAGACCAATTTGACTGGAATGCTGCAAGTGGGTGTTAAAGGTGTGAAGGAGCTGAAGTAGCACTGTGTGCTATCGATAATAAAGCAGCTGGGTATTGAGTGAAAGACTAATACAAACAGCACTTAAATACCGTGTGTCTTCATTGCAGAGAAGCAGTTGCACAATGCAGATTATTTTGTTCAGTTAAAGCCTGTAGAAATTGTAAGAAGGCTGACATGGAGAAACTGTATTGTAGTTACTGCTGCACAGGGAAATACTGGGACTTGAGAATTTCAGACTGATCCTTGTTCAGGAAACCACATAGAACCAGTTAAGATGCTGTAACTCCTCTACAACTCTATTTTTGAGAAAATGAAGAAGCTTAATTTTTTCAATATTTGAGCTAATGAAAGTTAGAAGTTATTTCAGTTACATATATTTATTGCTGTAGTGTTTCATGACAGGCTTATTAACAACTTTGCAATAACTGAGCAGACAGAAAAGTAAAATCTATCTTCCAAGGATTATGGAAAATGAGTCATCTTTGTACCAGGCATATATTAAAGCCTCTTTTATGAAGTAGGGTGTTACTGCAGGATTTTACATCAAACAACTGTGAGAGATTAAGCTGAACTGAACAAAATAGGAAATGCACGCAAATGTAAAAAAAAAAAAAAAGGGGAGGGGAGGGCAGGAATAGCACTGAGATTTAATTTAATATTCAGGGAAACAACAAGGAGAAATTCTTAAACTTTGTAATGCTTTGCGCTACCAGCTGATCAGCAGTAGAGGCTGCAGGGCACTTGGGTGGGTATGCCTGTTCTTCCCTGCAGGGAAGGCAACAGGTGGCTGTCCCCATTCTGAAGGAGAGAGAACTCATTATCAGCTTGCCTGGTAGTCATTCCTCTGGTGTTGCCCTGGAATCACAGCAAATCCCTAGGACAGGGAAAAATGACTTTATCTTGTGAGTGGGATTGAGTGTTTGTTCCAAGACTGAACTGTGTACAAGCCACCAAAAATACACTGAGATTTGTTTCAGTATGTCAGATTAAAGCTCAAAATATCTTTCATGGTTAGAGACTGGTCCTTTTTTTCATGGTGCTCAGAGCACCAAAAGACACTTAGATATATTTCTGTAGTTGCAACAGGCCAAAGAAATTATGCCAAAATGATCTGAACGGGCCAATCTGGATCCTCGTGGGAGATAATGCCGCCAGGCACAGATGTAAGGGATGACCCAGCACAAGCTGCCATGCCCCCTCCTGCTGTGACAAGTGTGCTTGGACAGCCACTGCTGCCAGCTTTCTCTTCTCTGAGAGAGCACTTCAGCTGGGCCACCAGCAAGGTGGCTTCTACAAAACTCTAGCCATCTGTGCTCAAGGAATGGACATGAAAGCCACTTGGATAAAAGTACTTGCTGGAATGTTCTGCAGTAACCAAGGACAATTATTCATATGTACAGACGTAAGTTTTCCAAAATGTGATGCCTGTAGCAACAAACCGTTTATATTATAGGGAGTGACTCTGCAGAGACCTGGATGGTCACATTGGGAGGAATGCCTATTTTGTTGCTCTATGTTGCTTCTCTTAGTTTCTTTTTAAGACAGGGATTCCTGTAGGTGACAAATAAACACAAAGTCCATTTTGTTCCCTCTACTTGCTTACTGATCTACTCTTCTTAGTGCAAAAGAAATTATAACACTGAAACATCACAAGATATATATAAAAAATTAATAAGATGAGATACTATAAGCCAGAGAGCAAGGTTTTGGTAATATAAACTGAATGTTTGATGTTGCAAACTCAAAACCAGCAGCTTGTTACCATAGCAAAAATATTGCATTATACCAAGTGGTGCTAGCTGTAAAATATCGAATGTTCTGAATTTCAAATGTGCTATTTTTATTGTATAGATGTTTTCTATAAAGACAAAGGTGGCAATTCCTCTTTTTTTTTTTTTTTTCTGTTGCTTCTTCAAAATTCAGTCAGTGTTCTGCAAAATAAAGTGAAATAGTTGATGACAGGGCATGCTGTATTTAAATAGTTGCAAGCTGATATTTGGAAAAAGACATGGGATGCTAGCTCTACAAAACTCCTTTTTATGTTACTTAGTGAACTTGTAATGAAGCTGTTAGGTTAGGTGTATTTAATACACACGTAGCTTAGTATAGGACACAATTTGGAAGCAACAAAGTCCCTGCAAATTCTATCCTGCAGAGCAGTTAAGGTGTGTGATGATGGAGACTATCAATAGGAAGATTAGAAGGACACGGTGTGAGAGAATTTACTCAAGTCAAATCTAACACGTAACTGGTGGATGACGTGCTTGGTCTCCCTGTAGAGTGTATCTGTATACAGGCATATTACTTACTGCAGATGTTTTATGCAGACCTATTGCTTTATCCTTAAGGAGTATTGAAAAATGGCTAGCTGGCAATCGTGCTACATGGGAATCACAACCTGAACCTTCAGCCTGATGTCAGGATATTTCTACATTAAAACTACCTGTGATGTCTTTGCAAGGTTACGTGGAGTGTCTGTGTAATGTTCTATGCTGTTGATCAGACTAGGATTATTTACATGGAAACTTTACCTTTAGTATCTTGCACACCATTAATAGTTTGATAGAAATCAGAAAATAAAATGAAGGTATCTGCAAAAGGACATACATGTAAGAGAATACTTACCTGTGTCTAAAGGCATGAAAACAGCTCGTGTTTATAGTTTTCTGTCCCAGGGTTGGGAAGAGTCTGACTTTCCCTGGAATTCTACTTGCAAACTTTTCTTTGCATGATAAAATGTAATCATCTGATAGATCCTGTTGTCTTCATTTACTTCAGACATGTATATTAGGCAGGTACTTTATGCTTTGTGAGCCTTGACTGCTCATCCTCATTGATGCTGGTGACTGGAAAGACAAGACAATTATCTCTCTAATTTGATTCATAGAAACTGTGAGTGAAGTCTTGGATGTTGCAGCTTCTTCTGTGCATGAGGAAAACTTAGACAGTGTCAAGGAAGCAGTAGCCTCAGCAACTCCAGAGATTTCTGACACATCCTCAAGGACCCAGGACGTTGATGCTGAGGTGTTGGGACAAACTTCAGAAGGTGCAGGAGTGCAGCTGGGTCTGAAATATTCTGTGTCTGAAAAGTGCTAATGGCTGGCTGGCTGCAAGAGCATGCAGAACTCAAGTGATATAGAGTGGCTGCTGACCATGGGTGTTTGGTGTCATAGTGCTAGCAGAAAGTTTTTATTTTTAAATTCTATGCCATGCAGTAGAAATAGGCATTGCTAAGGTGGACTGTGGGGTGGTTTGAGCTCAGTGCACTGCTAAGTGTCTAGAGGTAAAGTTCATTAAGAACAAGAAATTCTCCCTTGTGCTTCATATTATGTAACTTTTTTTTTTAACAGCTGACTTAATTTGAAAGATACAACTTTCTTAAATTACATTTCTGTAAAGAAAATTACAGAGCATACAAAATTTATAAACCTTACAGTGTTCCAATGAAGCTATAAAGGTTCTTACATTGTTATTGGACAATATAACAATATAATTTCAAAGAAAAAATTGTGTTAAAATGATCACGATGGAGATTTTCAAAGGAGTTTAGAAGTTTGGCCTCTAAACTCTTTTAGAATGAAAAAGCTAAAAGGAAAACTGTCTGTATACGTACTATGACTTTGTAATTTGTATCCCTTTACTCCAAAGGATCCTTTGGACTAAAGGAAATTACTATTTGTTGTTGAACAAATTGTTTCTCATGTTTCTCATTGGCGTTCTGTCCCCATTTTCAGTTTCTGTGGAGGAGAAGCCACCTGAAGAAGATGCTAAGGAACCCTAAAGGTACACAGTGCAATTGCAGCATGTGGTTTCCCATGCTTCACTTTTCTTTTTGTTTCAGTTAGTGGGAATTGCAGCACATGGTAAGTCTGCACATGCACTCTGATGGTGAGTTTGTGTTTCTGCTCCCAATAAGTACACTGCAAAAAATAACTTTACTGAAGTATTTCTTACTGTTTGGAAACCATTGCTGGCATCTTTTAGAGGTTAGAGAGCAAAACTTTTCTGTATCAGTTGTTACACGGGGTATTTATGGATTTATCTTAGTCCCATGCAAAGTGGATAAAGACCCAAGGGCTGTAACTTTATTCTAGGCAAAGAGTGTTCTTTGGACACTGATTTAAATGGTATAGATACTGGACTCCTGATTTATTGTCTTATACAAGTAAACCCATCTCTTGTTATCCTCAGTGTAAACACAGGGAAGCTGTAATCTGCTGGAATATTTTTTTTTAAGACATTTTTTCACATTTAGTCTCCCTGCGCTTTTAGTCTGTGCTAATTAAAAATACTGAACAGAATAGTCTTACTATTTTTTTAGGATCTTGCTCAGTCGTTTTTACTACCTTATAGAATAAAAAACTTTGTCCTCAATATTCTAACTACTTTGCTGCTCCCTGTGACTCCCCATCCCAAAATGGATGGTAAGATGGTGATAGAAACCTGAAGGAATAAAAAGTTTGGCTGAAATATGAACATGAATCTTGTTAGAAAAGATACTACCTGGGCTAAAAACCACTGAAAGTTGATCACCACTTTCAGATCAGGAATTCTCAAAATTTCTTCTGCTGCTAGTTAAAAATTCATACACTAACTCTTGGAGCACCAGTGCAAGAGGAGAAGGAAACGGAGCAAAGAAAGTTATTTTTCATTGTATCCTCAAAACATATGCACTAAATACACTTGTACAACCTTACCATTATGTTCTGAGCCCTTTGCAAATGTTTGCTTATTCCATTATCCATTGCAATATAAAACGATATAATGTCTCTTATCTTCTTGTGGTAAAAGGCAAACATTCTTAATCTGCATGGTCTTCTACTCTGTTGTTTTAGCATTCAAAGCTAAAAAAAATAATAAAAAAGTCAAAGCAAAGCCAACCCCACAATTATAAATAATTTACAAAATGCTAGTGTAAGATATGTTCCTCTACCAAATAGAATTTTTGTATTTTACTAGGACTAATGGTGTGAAGTGGAACAGATATTTAATGAATGTGGGTGAGACGTGAAGAAAAGTTGCAAGCATGTGCCTCTCAAAGCTGTTGCTTTTGCTTAAAGTGAAAGCTAAGGACACCCAAGGGTATCACATCAGAAAAATAAGTTACCAAGAAATTCTCCTGGAACATATAAAAATAAGTCACCAAGAAATCCACTCTGAACACATAAATGCAGTGAGAAAATGTTAAGAGCTAGGAATATATATATATATTTTCCCCTCTTAACATCTTTCAACCCTAAAAATGGTTGCATTGTTATTTCAGAGTTTGACTTAGAAAACAAAAATCCAATACAGCCAATTCAATTAATGAAGACAGAGACAGTAACAGAAAGGGGTGGGAGTGTGAGGGAAGGCAAGCTGTAGCAAGCACCTTTGATGGAACAAATTGAAAATAAGTGAAAAATAGATGAATCTGCTACCAGAATACAGATCCACTGAATTCTGCTTAAACTGCTTAGGGTCTTTTTGAAAAAAAGAAAAGGGGAAAAAAAAAGTACTTTTTATTAATATAGAATCCCAAGGTTACAAAAGAGTCTTTTACTGAGTCCCAATTTGATTTTGTTGCAGGGTAAAAAGGTTTCTAAAGCATTTTACTACTTAGTGCTGGAAGATTGCTGGCTGACTTTTTTCAATTCACAAGTCAAGAGTCACTGTGCATTCCCAGTCAGGAAAGAACTATGATTTTTTTTTTTTTTTTTTACTGTATGTTTTGATTGTAAGCTCTTTATGGTATGGACCTTAACTTTAAGTTTGCATTAAAACAATTATACTTTTAAAGGTATTTAGAGCAAAAAAAATAAGCAAAAAGATGTTGATGTAAGAGGCAAATCTGTATGCAGTTAACTTTTTAAAGAAATACTGTTTATTTGGTGAAGGGGTAGAAGTAGCAGTAATGGATGAAATCCTCAGGTAAAGCCTCACATTGATGCTGAGAGCACAGCTGAGTAGGAATACACTATTGTTCCCTTTTCTTTTCCAAGTACAGCAGTTCCACTGCATGTGGCTGTTGTCCCCACATTCACACAGCTATGAAGCTACTTACATCAGTAATCTCAGCAAACACAATTGGTTTACCTCATGCTTAAATTTAAGCAAGTAACTATTTGTAGATGCAAGGCTTACTGGAATGTGTCCAGCATACAGGGGCATTCATTTATACCTGAGCAACACAGCTCAAGTATAAATGAAGGATTCCTTGAAATTGAATGTTGTTTGGTGGTAGTAGAGCAAGTTTTCACAAACCATCTGATAAGCGTGATTTATGCAGCAGTAGTGTTTACATGCTGTAATTTACTTAACTGATGACCTGCAGTCAAATTTACAGTGTGCTTTGAATGTTTGCAAAGAAAAAGACGTGATAAATCAAGTCTGTTGCTTAAACATCACTTCTTGTTGCTCCCTCTAACCCAGATCCTTTTTCTTTTTCCCAGTAAGCAGTGCTGAAGCCTTTGAAAAGTTTAATAGAAATATTAGTGGCAATCAACCAGCTGATTCCTGTGTGAAACCTCGTTTCCTTCCTTGGAGACATAAAAGAAGTTGTGCAGTTTGTCATACCACACACTGTTCATTAGGACCAGTATTCATTGCTGCAACAGGCAACCTACTAGCATTTCAGTTGGTTAGAGACGCTTCTGTTATTAATATCTCTGCTCTAGAAAGTAGCATCCAGTAATAACTGTCAAAGCACCACCCAGCATGTAATAAATACACGTGTGAAGAGAAGCAGTAGAGTTAACTGAAACCATGTCAGGTGAACTCGTTCTAGATCTCTGTTGTCTTGTTATGTACATGGTTTTCTTACTTTTGGTCCAAAATATGGTACATAATTATTGTGATATGCCATGTTAAAATGTAAGTAAGAAGATTTAACTAAGTTAAAATCTTATTAAAACTACTTGCTAGTATTTTTAAATTGGGGTCACAGGGAAAATAACAACCTTGTTTGCTCCCAAGTTTGGATTTGCAATTGTAAGCATAGCACATCTGGATGTACAAGATCTGATTTTCCTTCTGCATAAACATTTACCCTTCCTCACACAATAATATCCAGGAGTAAACATTTTTAAGCCTCTACTTTGAGAACAAAACTCATTTGTAGTAGCACTGTGTACTTTATAGCATGAAGTTCAAAATGACACCAATTTAGGTTATCATCGTTGATCAAGGTGGTAGCTCCTACCTTGGGGGTGCTGGGCCCTGTTCCTGCCAAACCTTATTCAGCTTGCTGAAGTCTTTTTGTGTTGTTCTGTCTCAGCAGTGGCATGCAGCAGTGGCATAACAACGCGGAGCTTTGAGTGAGTGCTCTTCTACAAATCACGAGCAATTTAGGCTGTGGTAAAGCTCCTCTCTGAGCGCTTGCAGAGGGCCAGCAAAATCCTTGTGGAAGGCTATGCCACAGGATTCTTAGGGACTAATGGACACACGGACAAGGATCCTTAGGGACTAATAAAGAACAAAATCTCTAAAAAATATTGCAATCTTATTATTATCTTAATTTGGAAAAAATCTGTAATGAATAATGGGTTTACATGACACTGTTCTAACCCTCCATTGTGCTATGGGCCTGTGCATGACTGTGCATCTACTACAACATTTTTACTGAGACCCCCACCGACTAAAAAGCATTACAGCCATCACAGAATGGTAGTAATTCTAAATGAGGGCCAAATTAGGTGTATTATACACCATGTATATAGAAAATGTGAGTTAGAAGGTGTTTCTGACTGCTTTCTGTTCAAGCAGAACTTTGGAAAAATGTTGAAAAGGAAACTACAGCATTATGACTTTCCTACCTATGGCACAAAGCAAAACATGCTCCTTTCCCCATCATAAAACAAATTATAGTAGCATTCCAACAAAAATACAGCCTATTGCCCTTGTACGTTCTTAGGAATAACTGGAGTAATGCAGAGGCAAAATCAGGTTTCTGAGCTTCAAAAAGCCCTACTACAGCCTTCTGCTTAAAGACACTGTGATTAAAAGCAACTTTTGTAGACAAAGCTACTGGAATAAAAGTCTTGGACTGGTATTTTGTTGGATGAGAGTCTGTTTATCTGGTAGATTAAACACCCTGTGATGGATGCATACTTTTAAATGTTTCATTTCCTCATTTTCACTAATTGTCATGAAATAAACTGTTTCTAATGTCTGCATCTGGCAGTAGGCTTTCTGAAATGGTAGGCTTTGCTGAGTGTCCCTTTCTCTCTGGAACTGCTCTGGTACATGACAAAATATATTAGCCCCTGGCAACAGATGTCTGAAGAATTGAAGCACAACTTGTGGTGTGCTTTCCAAAGCTTTTAGTTTTTCTTATTTAAAAAAATATTAAGAGTCCCAGGATAGCCTGTACATATGCTTCATGTCAGAGATCCTTTTTTATAGAGTCACGGAATGCCAGGTTGGAATGGACCTCAAGGATCATCTGGTCCAACCTTTCTAGGTGATACTACAGTTTATGTGAGATGGCTCAGCACCCTGTTAAGCTGAGACTTAAAACTGTGCAGTGTTGGGGAATCACTACTCTTGAAAGCCAAAGGAACTAGGAATGCATTATAAACTCTAGCTGTGATGACGTAGCACAGCATGATCTGCTTCAGCACTGGGTTATCCTAGATTAACAACAGAGATATTTTGCCATTCACAGAGGGCAGCTCTTCAAAATCAATAGCCGATAACTGCATGACTTGTTGCAGGGTGACTTGGGTGACTTGTTGCTTCCTCAGAAAATCTTTGTTTTGCTGGTTTAGGTGGTCCCTAGCCATCACTGATCACTTCTATCAGTCACACTAATATGAAGTGTAGTTACCACACAGATTAATATTTTCTGTCCTTCACCTCCCAAAAAGAGAATTTTTGAGTTGCTGCACAAAGATTGGGACGAACCACAGAAAAGGGTGAAAGCTCCTTCACTGGCTCCTTCAGTGGGACACAGCAGAGAGCAGAGATCGTGCGGTCCTCAAGGAGATGGCGGGGGTGGGGGGGAAGGTTTGTTCTTGACAATACACTTCAAAGCTCAGAGGAAAACTCGAGATTCCTGAGTTTGTCCACACAGCAAGTTGCTCCTCTGCAGCCGGAGAGGACCTGCAGGACAGGGGGCACAGCCCTTCACCCCTCCAGCGCCAGCCCGGGCAGGCCCAGGCCCAGGCCGGCTTTCACTGGCTTCTTAAAGGTGTAAGACAATTACTTAAAAAAAAAAAAAAAAAAATTAAAAATGTAAACTGCAATTTGGCACTCAACATTTGGAAAATCCGGGACTGAAATAAAGATTTCTTGTGCCTGTGCAGCAAGCTTTGCTGCTGTCATAAAATACTGTTTTCTATCTTTTTTTCTGGAAGGAAAACAACCCACAAAACCCCAATGAACCCAAGCGAAGAACTGAGTCTGTGCTTTATGCTTTCCTCACCCCCCCAACCTGTTTGTCCCTTTTTCTCCCTCATCAATTTTGAACCACCTAGCCAACCACAACTTCCTTTTCCCAGAGGTGGGGAGAACACAAAGTTCCTACCAGCTGAGTGATGACTGAGATCAGTAGCTTATTTTGTGGTGTTTGCCAGCTGATGGGCAAATACACATAATATGATGCAGCTGAGTAGCACTTTGGTGGCCATGATCAGCTACTGCAGATGCTGTTCCCGCTCTGCTGGTGGTTAAGAGGCCAAAGACTGAGCAAATCAGGGCTGTGGAGGGAGAGCACAGTGAGCAAAGGCATGTACTGGGTAGGGAGAGACATGCAGGGACAGAAGGCATTCAGAAGACACTTGGTGTGCAAGGACACGGGAAGTGTCACTTGGTCTGTTGCTTGTGGATTAGCTCATTTCCACAGAGTGCTCCCTCTTGCCACACAGGCAGTTCTGCTCTTAGGAAAGGTATTTCTTAGTTGTCTGCTTTGCTCTTGGCCTGCTCTTCTGCTGCAGAAGATGGAAGGTGTGCGGGATGATAGAAATAAGGTCTACCCCACAGCAACAGGCATCAAACGCTGTGGTGGGAAACTGGGTTATCCTGCATTCTGATCTTTACTCTTTTCTTTGGGGTGCTGCAGGAGATGGTGCCTCCTCCAACTTTATATGGATGGGAAGAAGGACTAAAACTGGATATTTCTGTACTGGAGGTGTTCTTGCCGTTTGCTTGAACTACAGGTAATCAAACAGGTTGTTGAAATTGCAATATTTGTTTAGTGGTTTAGCTATCTGCAAATGTTCTCCTCTTTCCTCTTGACGTTTTACCACACTCAAAAGATGGCTTTAGCAAACTCTGAAATGCTATTTGCAATTCATGTTCAACAGCTCCTGGATAACAAACAAATGGAAAGCTTCTGTGGAATATCATACCTTTCTTCATGTAGTTTGTTAATTATTTGTATTAGCTTCATGTGCAGATTCAGTGTCTCATAATTACCTAAAATTCTGGCTTGTTTAGAGAGAAATAGTTTTCCTTAGTTTAAATATTCATAACGTGTGAGCTCTGCCTGTGGCCTAGGAAAAAGTGTTATACATTGCTACAGTTCCTGTGCTTTGTCTCAGGAAGTTTAGCTGCCTGTACTCTGCCTTCTCAGTTCAGCATTGACTGTAGGATGCAAACCAATTAAATTACAGGAGAAAATAAGTAGAAGAGGAGAGACAATAATAAGTACTATGATCATATTTCCTCTTTCTCTTTCTCTCTTGGTAATTAAATTAACTTCCTGAGGTCTGTGGAGATTCATGGATCAGCTTCCCATAATTTGATTTAATTCTTATTCTGGCTTCTTTCTTCCTGCATAAGGTTATTTTCTTTCTCAGTAGTTACTGGGAGATGTTACTCTCCGGTGAGAGCTAATTGAGAATAATTAACCCTTGAGCAACATGCACTCACAGTATCAAGCAGAAGAGGGCACTACATCAAAAGCAGAACTAACATCTAGAACAGAAAAGAATTCCCCACCTGAAGCTGAATGCTACGTACCTTGCCCCATATTTTGGGGGTGAAAACGAGGCAAAGTCTTTTTTCACACTTATTCTAACTTAGATTCTTTCCTCTAAAATATTGCAACCTATGCCTTTAAAAATATATCTAACACACAGCAACAAACTGCTACAGGCTTTTCTCCATTATTTCTCCATTAATATAATTCCTTCTTTCTCAAAAACAACATCAATTTATTCAAGGGTGAAATCCTGCCCCTGACAGGCATAGCATTGCTCTCCTGCTCTATTCACACAACTCCTGCTTAACTAGTGGCATTGCAACCCCTGTAATGCTGAGGATGAGAAGCTTCTTGGGCTTGCTTACTTTACAGGTGAAGTAACATTCTAGTTTTAAGGAAAGAAGGGTATGTGTTTGGTTTTTGGTTTAAGATTTTATTTAATTTTCTTCTAAATTGAATGCCATTAAGGAGAAACTATAAAGGTGACAGAATGAATTCAGAGAAGATTAGGATTAGACATGCAATTTAAAGGACTTTACTGTAAAATATAAGCTGCTTTAGTAGCCTACAGCATGAATAAAATCAAGTGGTAGATAGGAACTTTAGGTAAATTTTAGTTAAGCTGACACTAGCCCTGTGTCTTCATAGCACAGAAACCTTGCATTTGGGGGCAGCAAGAAGTCTGAAACTTTGTCTCAAAGCTGTTGGATCTTGAATTCTTCACAGCTGGAACCTTTATCTGGTATTTATCACTGGCATCAGAATTATGTGAATCATCATATCTATAGACTTCAAATTAGGTTCCATATCCCTGCAAAAATAACTCCAAAAGCTGGTGAGCATTGCTTGTGCACGCTGAGTTAAGGTGATCCCCAGCCTGGGGCTGGGAAGGTGTCTTGCCCTCTGCAGGGCAGGAGCAGCCACAGGAGATGGGCTGCCTGCCCCTGTGAAGTGTGAATACCGATATGCTTTCCAGGACTGATTAGTTGTTTGACCAGTACTGTGCAGTTGCAGGGATTGAATCCACTACTTGTCTCTCATATTTGTGTGCCTTTTGCACAAGTATTATAGGATGTGGGGGAACATTTGTCGCCCTTTCTGTACTCGGCATTTGCGGTATCGCTACCTGTAGTTGCCTGGGACTGGTACTGAAGATCTCCCTCCAATATTGACATTTTTTTTAATTTTAGAAATTTTCAATATTTTTTACTATAATTTTAGAGACAGTATTCACAAAATAGTCTGCGTGTTCTGCAAGTTGATCCCAGGAAGCAAAAAAACCTAATTACACCTGTAGAGTTATTGCTACTTCACTAATAATGATTTACAGAATGGTCTGACTGACAGAAGGGTTGTGGGACCCTCACTCCCTTATTTCCTCTGGGTCATTTTTTGGTCATTTCTTCTGGGTCATACTTCTGGGTCTGAATCAGTGTAACCTTCCCCTTTCAACTGAACAACCAAAAGCAGTAAGCTCAGCATCTAGAATTAGAGAGGCTGCAGTCTTTTGAGGACAAATGTTTAAAAAGCAACGTGGACCACAGCTTTCTTAATGCATGAAGGGGCAGAGAAACATTTGTTGAACTGCTGACCCCATGTTATTGCACAGCAGTATCCCAGCAATAGCAGTTTTGAATTAACTGCAGGTCTGCCTCGTGTAGGTGAAAAGGAACACTATTTTTTATTATTTATTTTTTTAGATGTATTACTTATATAACTTGAAAAATAATCCAGCTGAACTGATCCAAATCCCTTGGTAGCCCTGCTTTTTTATTTTATTTGGAAGTTTAAGATTTTTTCAGCATAGCTTTCCAACTAGCTTAAGGTAAACCAAGAAGAACTGTTCCTAAAAGAAATGCAGTTTTCCATATGAAGAGTTAATCTAGTCGAATTTAAAAAACCCAACCCAAAAAAAACAATCCCAAAACAATAAAAAAAAAAACCAGCAGCAGGGAAAGAGATGGAGATGCCATTGTGATAACCTCAAAGCAGTGCTGTTTGTGTCTGCAGAGAAGCACAGGTCTCTGCATTTGCTGTGACTCTCTCCCGGAGAGGAGCTGCTGAACTTCCACTGAACATGGCTGCACAGCTCTGCTCATTAGAAGAAAAAGTGAGAACTGGAAGTGGCATAGATGAACTAGATTAAGAAGTGCAGAAACATTTGTCCTGTGGCATCCAAACAGTAGAGAAAAACTGAATAGACAGATGTCTGCATAGCCCAGGTGGCAGGAAAAGGAATATTACAGAAAGGACCACTTAAAGTCCATATTTAGAGCACCCCTAAGTGCCATGTCACCCCATGCCCAGTGACTCCATGAATGAGCTACTGAGATCGTAGAATCACAGAATGGTTTGAGTTGGAAGCGACCTTAAAGATCATCTAGTCCCAACCCCCCTGCATGGGCAGGAACACCTCCCACTAGACCGGGATGCTTAAAGCCCCATCCAACCTGGTCTTGAATGCTTCCAGGGAAGGGGCTTCCACAACTTCCCTGGACAACCTGTTCCAGTGTCTCACCACCCTCACACTAAAGAATTTCCTTCTAATGTCTAACGTAAATCTATCCTCTTCCAGTTTTGATCCATTCCTCTTGTCCTCTCACTACAAGTCCTTGTAAAAAGCCCCTCCCCAGCTTTCCTGCAGCCCCTTCAGGTACTGGAAGGTGCTCTAAGGTCTCCCCAGAGCCTTCTCTTCTCCAGGCTGAACAGTCCAACTCTCTCAGCCTGTTCTTGTAGGAGGGGCACTGTGGCTCTCTGATGGTCTTTGTGGCCCTTCTCTGGACTTCCTCCATGAGCCCCATGTCCTTCTTATGTTGGGGGCTCCAGAACTGGACACACTAGATGTACAAAGCTGCTTTGGTTTATATGGCTTTTGATCAACTGACTGTGGGCCTGTGTTTTGAAAGCAGCTGTCTGCTCCTCTGTGAAAAGGATCGTGGCAAGAGGTTTTCTCCTTTTTCTGAATTTTTACTTGGAGCCATGGAAATAAGAAGAAGGAAATAAATAACTAAAGGAGTGAGCATGTCAAGTCAGGACTAATTCCAAAGCTGACAGCACTTGGGTCTGTCAGGCTGCTAAAGAACAGGTATTGAGGGCTAAAGCTCCCACCCAGTAAGACTTATTTCCATTCTGTAAGAAGGCATTTTTTGCCAGGAACCCTAGAATAGATTTTCCTCCCTTTTCCTATCCTTTTCTTGACCTGCTCTTTTCGTTCATTTACTTTATATCGTCAGCTGCTATTTCTGATCTAAGCCCAAGGCCTACAGAATGTGAGCTCCCTTCATCCACTGTCTATGAGCTTTTAACTTTACACCTTTGTTGATACTATTTGCATGCTGGAACATTAAAATAGTTACATTATCTAATGTGTAAACACTGAACACTATTCTGTAATTTCTCGCAGCAACATGGATGTCAGCTATCTTGTTAATAAATTATTTTTCCCCGTGTAGTTTGATACTTCCTTTTAAAGATAAAAGATCTACAAGTTTTATCTCATGTTTTAAAGATCAGACAGACAACTGGAATTTCATGTTGCTTAACTAGTAGCAAATTCTGTAATTAACAACATTCAAGTGTATGAGTTCTTAAATGTCTGGCAAGCTTAATGTGTGGTAAGACCTCGGTTTTGCTATGAGGTGTGCTTTATTGCAGAGTGCCAGCCAAGTTTAAGTTTACGCCTCAGTAGTGGCCACTTACATAAGAAGCTGCTGGTAGTACCATCTATTATTAATGTTGCCTGACATGTTTTTGGAAGGAAAGAATCTCCAATGTTTCCATGCTTCAAGGCAGAGGCCTGATATTTTTAGGGGTACCTTTATAGTCAGGGAGCTGTCTGTCCCATTACTAGGAAAAGTAACTGCCCATGTTACATATCCCAGAAAGCTGCCATTTGTACATCGTAACCTACGAAATCTGGTCAGATTTTAGGGCGCAAAGATTCCTGAAAGATCTTTGTTCCTTAGCCAAGGAAGCTGATACCCCGAAGATGCAGAGGAAAGACATAAGTCTGTTCAAATGCATAAAGGAACAGGAGCCAGACCTGCAGAGCAGTGGGTGGTGATGTGCCTAAGGCAGAAACTGAGGACTGGAAATCAGACTTGGAGGAGGAGATGCCGAGAGAGCAGTAGATGGATGGTTAGATGGAAACTGAGGTAGCAGAGAAATGCTTTTGCATGGCTGGTGCAGGCAAGGGGTGTGTGCGTGGCTCTGCACATCTCTGTGCTGCTGCCCCGCGCTCGGGCGGCTCCTGTGATAAAGAACTGTGTCAGACTTGTACGATGTACAGGCACAAGGAGGCTCCGATCGGTCTGAGCAGCAAACCTTCAGTCTGAGCAGCAAACCTTCAGTCTGAGCAGCAAACCTTCAGTCCGGAGTGCCATTCGGCCAAACGGCTCTGCGATGTTAAAGGCCTCCTTGGCAATGTGGTTGGTTTGTTTGGTTGTTTTTTTTTTCTCTGTTATGAACACGTAATGCCTCCTGTTCAGCTGAAGCTCTTCGGTTTATTACTGTGAAACACAAGGAAAAGTATAATCGTTTCATGCCCAGCACTTGTAAAGGAGAAGACTAAATTCTACCCTAAAACCCCCAGACCAGGCCAGATCAACCCAGTCGCAGGATGAAATCGGTTTGTGGGCCAGTTCTGGCCGTGATGTGTCTCATATTGACAAGGGACTAACAAATGCAGCATTACAAACGTAGCTCATTTAAAAAACGAGGTGCTCTACAACCGATGGCTGTGACTGAAGGAAACGGCGCTGGCATTCCAGCACTGCTCGGTCGGCCACTTGCTGAAGTCCGTTCTGCTCCCTCGAGGCACCACAGCCGCCTGCGGGCGGTAACGCCGCCCCGGGGCAGCACCACAGGCAGCACCACAGGCCGGGCAGCAGCCCCGGGGCGCAGGCCGCGGCCCAGCCCCGCGCTGGAGCCGGGGCCGCGCATGAGGGCCCCGCCCGCCGCGCGCGCCGCAGCCCCCCCCTCGCGGCGCCTCGCGCCCCGCCCGCCCGCCCCGCAGCCCCGCGCACGCGGCGGGACCCGCTCCCTAACGGCCCCGCCGGGCCCTCGCGCAGGCGCGCGGCGGCCGCGCATGCCCACAGCGCCCCCGCGCGCCGAGCGGCGCGAGCATGTGCAGAGGCGGCGGCGCGGCGGGCGCTGCGCGGCGGGGGGGCCGGGCCGGGCCGGGCCGGGCAGGTTGCGCCGCTGCGCCCGCCCCTCCCGCCGCGGGGCGGCTCCGGCCCTGGCTCCGGCGCCGGCGCTGGGTCTGGCTCTGCCCGGGCGGCGCCCACCGCCTCCTGCTCCCGGGCCGGGCGGGCGACGGACGCGGCCTCCGGGCGTACGGGCACGGTAAGGGCGCGGCGCCGGCTCCCGCCGCCGCGGCGGGCGGGACTGTGGGCGCTGACAGAGCCTGTGAGGGAGAGAGGGAAGAGGCGAGCAGGCGGCCGCCCTGCCAGGGGTTCACGGGACCGGCCCGTCCCGGGAGCGGCCCCGGGCTGGAGGCTGCGGGGGTAGCCCCGGCAGCTCCCTGCCTGCCTGCCTGCCTGCCTGCCTCCCACCGCCCCGGCTGCACTTTCGGTTTCGCGCGGGGCTGGGTGCCGAAAAGCGGCCGTTGGGCCGGGCCCCCCCCCCCTGCCCTCCCTCGGCCGCCTGCCCGCGGGGCTCCGCGCCCGGCCGCGGCGGCGCCGGGGCTGCCGGGCGGCTCCCGGCGGCTGTCAGGGCGTAAACACGGCCCCCGGGTCGCGGCCTGCCGAGTCGGGCCCCGCAGCCCCTCCCGGGGCGGCGGCCGGGACGGTGCCTTGTTTACACGGGGCGTCGGGAGAAGATGGCAGCCCGGGCGTGCTGGTCACTCGCTGTCATGCGTGCTCGGTCCCCCCGTGCTGGCGCGGGATAGCCCCGCCGGGCCTGCCGCCTCCCGCCCCGCCCGCGGCCCCGCACCCTCCCCTCTGCCCGGGGACCGCTCCGCGCCCCGCGCTGCTCGCAGCCGCCCCGAGGGCCGGAGTCTGGCGTATTCGTCACGACACCGCACCGTGCCAGTGAAATGCTGGGCTGGGTCAGCTCTGGTGTTCGTGTTCATCTCTTACCTTTTTGGATGTGTTCTCTCTCGTCTCTTTTTTCCCCACTTAAATAATTCAGTCCTTCGTTCCCTCCCTTATGGCTAGCCACTGTCATTGTGACTGCTTTTTAACCATTTAACGTCTTCAGCAAAGACGGCCAAACCTTACCCAACTGTCAGTTCAAAAACAATGTATTTATGAGGAGGATTCTTCATCTGCTGAGTTCATTTCTTGTGTATTGAAGCTGTCTGTCTTCCGTGTGCTGATAATTCTTCACCTTTGCTGGAATTTAATCATAAAGCCTTTGGGTGCTTTCTGGTTATTATATGTATGCATCAAACTTTGAGAGCTTTCTAGTTCATCAAGACAAACAGCATGAAATGAGGTTGAGCCAGGGATATAGGAGTCCAAGCGTTAGAGAATTATTGAGACTCATGAAAGCAACTCTCTAATAATAAAATTTCAAAGCAATTCGGATATTTCTATGCCCTAAAAACGTAGACATAGCATGTTTGCATGTTTCATGCTATAACTGTGAAATGAGGCATAAGTGTGAAGATTGGTGATTTGGGGAAGCTTGAAGAATGTATGAGGTTTGGATCACTTTGTAGAAGTGTCTGTCATGTATGGGATGTAGAAAACCCTGTATCGTTATTTGAGGGAGGATGTCATGCAGCCATCTTCTATATTGAATGCTGCAAGAGATATCTGGTTAAGTGACTTGCCACAAAACATTATTTGAGAATCTTAAATACATTAAATGTAAGTCTGCAAAACTGTATGTAATGGGGCTGGTCCAAGATGCCTCTCCCCTCACTCCATCTCTCAGAGTGGATGGGATCAGTTGCTTTAAGAAAAGTTCTGGGAACAGGATGGTTATTGTGTGTGGTGAAACTCATGTCATCTCTCAGGTTTTGGCTGTCTGGTGCAGAAGGTCCATAAACCTCAGACTGTATGTGCATCTTTGTGTTTAATAGTTGTGTAAGATCTTCAGGGTCTTTACTTCCATAAAGCTTAAATATTAGAAAATACTCATTTGACTTCTAGAATATCCTATGAAAATGAATTGCATAGTTTGTAGGTTTTTGGTGTGTTTGTAGGTTTTTGGTGTGTTTGTAGGTTTTTGGTGTGTTTGTAGGTTTTTGGTGTGTTTGTAGGTTTTTGGTGGGTTTTGTTTTTTTTAATCTGCATCCTCACCATTCAATTTCATCGGCTCTTTTATTATGTAAAACGATGAATAATGGCTCCCTATTCTGGCTCGTGAGGGAATGGAAATGGATAAGGACCAACAGTTGACACTCTGGAAAGAGAAGCGCTGGTGCAGAGTAGGGGTACGTGTGTGAGGCTTCTGTCGGAGGGAAGAGAAGGTTTCAGGCGATCTTTAAATAGAGCAGTGGGAAGGGAGCCTGCTAATGGGATGAAGTATGGGGAGGTCCAGAAGTCTGCTAAAGCCACAAAGCTTTTTGTAGAATGTTAGTAGTGTTTAAGTAATTACAAACTTGTGTTTTGGGGCTCGTCAGCTTTAGCTGTTGAAGTTTCGGAGCAAATTTTGGATGCTCAGATTACCAAATTAAATATTTAAATTAATATAATTAAAGAAGTTCCTCTAGTTTCTTACTGGATTTGATACATCATTCATTTGATTCAATGTAATAATTTCTGTGCATTCAGCAATAAAATTATTATATTATATGGAAATTTCTAAAGTGTGATGTGGCCAGGACTACTTGCTTTGATTCCTCATTTTAATCTCCTTTTCTATAACTTTCAGTGATAGGTGTAGCTTCTCAGGTACTATGTAAATTGCATGGATTGTCTGTTTTGTTCCCTTGATGTTGTGGATGCAAATAGTTACTTTGTATCGTCTTTTTGAGCACACTCTCTTTAGCTGTTTATAAGTTTTGTTGGTTTTTTTTTTTCCTGCCAGCTTTTCTAATAACTTAAGTCAGTTTTCAGACTTGTTCTGGGTTTAAGAAAAAAAAGTTAATTCACTGTTTCTTCTACGAATGTCAGTGTGAATGAGTTAGCCATAGCTTTAAAAATTGTCTGGGAAAATGTCTTAAAAAAAACGCAACCCTTTCAGTCAATAGATTTTATTTTTTCTTACAGTGTGCACCATGTTTTATATGTTGGAGTGATAATGACTTTTACTGGTATATTTGAGGTGCTGTCTATGAAAGACCACCTTTGTACCGTTAGAAGCCTTGTTATAGTTCGTGAGATTCTGCAGTGATCTTTGCCAGTGTATTTCTATATGTATAACTGATTTAATTTTCAAGCTGACTTTTTTAGCTTTTTTTTTTTTTCTTTAAAAAAAACAAAGTAGGGGCTTTTTGAAAAAAGTTGTATGTGATGCCACTTCTTGCTCTTGCGGTTGCATCTGTGTAGGTATCCACATAAATCTCTCCTCAGGATTTGGTTTGCCAACTGAATAAAAGGAGGACATTGTTCTGAGTACCCTTATGTTTCTACTGAGTGCTGCAGGAGCAGCTGCCTCTGGTCACTGCTGCCCAGTGTTCTGCGTGTTTGCCTTCTTTTAATGCGTGGGCATGAGTCTGTGCATCTTTTAAAAAACTGAATTTTGGCAGTGTTTTTTTTTAAACTACAGTTTAAATAAAAGTGTACTAGAAGTGCAGATTTTTGTTTAGTTTTGTTTTGAAGCCAGTCCTAAATAACTTCAAGTCTTGTCTAGTAAAGGTGATGCTGCCATCCTTCCCACACTGTTTTTTCAATTATTATTTAAAATTATTAGTTAAAATTATTATTTTCAATTATTATTGTGATGCATGTTTGCTTCTTAATAACTTGATAGGTGGTCATGCAGAGGGAGATTGATTTAAGATTCTGGGTTTTGTGGGACTACTGTGCATTCATCACAGCTGTGATTTTAAGTGTTTTTAAGCTGGTAGCTGCTGAAAACAAGAGGATGGTTTGGGTTTCTTACAGGCAGACATGGGGTACATAACATAGGCCATATGAATGTCCTGTTAAATATGGAATAAATATGGAATATGCTTGATAATTTGCATTCTTTGTGACAAGTGCCCTGTAGCCTCTGAAGACATTCCTGCTGAAATTGATCTTGACCAGTGAAAACTATAAAAAAAATAGTCTTTGTGGTGTCTTCTGTAGTGGTAAACAGAAACTACTTCCTCTTGAGGCAAAGAATGTGACTTTGAGATTCTGAATTATTTTTTTTTTTGAGGGTGGGAGCACGTAGACTTATTTTTGTTTTCCCATGAGATATGTATAAAAATAAGGAGTGATGCAGTAAAGCTGTTTTCCCTGTTGTAAGGAATATTTCAAATGTTTCAGAACTAGCTTTTCCCTGCATTTTCCATGACCAAGAAGAACAGGAGTGGATGTCAGATCTGTAACATAATGATTTGGTCCTCTCTCTTAGAAATGTTAGTTGTTTGTTTTTTTCCTCTGCTGTAGTTCCATATTTTGCTTTGTTGTAAACACTTGTCTGGACAGAAGGTAAACTTGCACTGTGTGTGGGTTTTTGTTTTGTTGTTGTTCTTGATTTTTTTTGAGATCTTTTTGCATGTTGTTCTGTAACTCAAAAAATAGTCATACTTTGAACCAGCTTCAGTGCTGGCAAATTGTATCACTGGGGGATAACCTGCTTTCTTACAAACTTGAATTATCTCTTAGTTTAAGAATCCAAGTCTAATTGTCTTTTGGCCTTTTTGTCTCAGTTAGCCTTGAGGAATGTGAGTTTTGGAACTGATATCTGAATGTGGCTGGGCAGTCTTTTCCAGAAGTCAAATTGGTTGTGGCTTGATAGGGAGAAAATGGGAAATAGATTCAGTATCCTACTGAAATTCAAGGGAGAAGCAGAAAGGCAGAAAAGGCAGAAAGGGGCATACTGCTTAGGAAAAGAGAAGAAGACAGATGCTTAGCTAGGTCATTCAAAAAGAAGTGCATCTGCAGGAGTCTAATGTATGCTTAGGTGTGTCAGGTGTGTTTGTGCATTTGTTTTAACTCAGAACTTTTAAACCAGACTGAACTGAAACTTTTTAACTTCCCACTTGCTGGCCAGTGGGCTTGCCTTTTTCCTCATCCTGTCAGGTTTTTGAAAAGCTTGCTGAATAGCAAGGCTCTTCATGTGAAGTTCAAATCCTGTTATATAAAGACTCACGGTCTTTCATTTTTTCCTTGCCTGGACTGTTCTGTGCTTTCAGTCTAGAGATACCATCCTTTAAATGAACGTTAAGAAGTATCTCATTTATTCTTCTGTGTTTTTATTCTGTAAGGTTCTTGCTATGAATTTCTGCTGGAACTGGAAAATGAGGATTATAATTTATGTTCCTGCATAGCCCTATCTTCACTTCTATAGGTAATTGGTAATTCATGTAGAGATAAATCAGGGCAAAAGTAATCTAAACTTCTTGTAACCTAGGAGACAGAAATAGCAGGTTTTTGAGATAACCTGATCTAGTACACAGTATTAATTGTTTTCACTTGCTACAGTTTGGCAGCTGTTTGGCCACCTGTGTGGGATTATAGTACATAAAATAGGAATAGACAGTACATGTGGTCTAGTATATGGTTGTTCACTTGCATTAATATACTGCGTAAGAACCAAATTAGCTTTGTGAAATGCTTAAGCTACGCAGAGGTACTACCTGGAGCACTGTATGTTCTTACGTAGGTACATGCCCGAGTTGTAGGAATAATGCTGATGCCTGAAATTGGTTGAAGTCTATGCTTCCAAATAAAAATATAATTTCCAACCTTTGGACTTCTCTTTTGGGTTATGATTGTTTGGCAGTGTTTCTAGTGTGGATGTAGATGGAAAAGTGTAGAAAGGAAGAAGTCTTCTTACAGTAAAAGTGATTAAATTATTAATAAATAACTGTTTTTCTACATACTTCTGAATTTAAAGACTTTTGAAATATCGTGGTAATTGATAGGCCGGTAAGGAGTAGGCTTTATGTGCTAGAAGCCTGGAGGGTGACAGTTGTATATGGCTCTAAGGATGCTTGTTAAAGACTTTCCACTTTG
Source organism: Apus apus (assembly GCF_020740795.1). Classification (NCBI taxonomy): domain Eukaryota; kingdom Metazoa; phylum Chordata; class Aves; order Apodiformes; family Apodidae; genus Apus; species Apus apus. The sequence continues at coordinate 54,141,592 of NC_067285.1, read as the reverse complement.
AATCTTGTTTGGGGAGCTGAAGAGGTCTTTGCTTTCTTTTTCATCAAGGAAAAGATTGATAGTCAATATTTTAGTCAATAGGTGCTAGCTTTACAAATTAAACAATGGAAAATGAAGTATGAATGTGTTTTTGTGCCACTACCAATGAAATATTTCTATGTATGAATCATGCTTTGTCCTGTCAAGTTGCTGCCTATGTAAGCAAAAAAAAAAATTTTTTTTTTTTCCTAAATTACCAAATTTTTTTCCTTTCTTTTGGAATGTGTCTTGTGTTTATTCTGCTGCTACTGTGAGAGTGATTTAAGATGATCTCCTGTTCTTCGATTCTATTTCATGAGGATTAATTGCCTAGAAAGCTGCTATCAGAATTTATTCTCCTTTTTGTATGTAAGGGTGCAAAATATTAACATCTTACTCTGTTTTTCCTGTATGTGCAAGGTTACTTTAGTTTAAGCCGGCTGCCTGCTGTTGAAAAACAGGTTTATTGAGTTTATCCATTGGAGTATTAATTATATATTTTTTTCGTCAGTATATGTTGGAAGATCCTGTTTTCTTGCAGACCTCTGTGATTTTGCTTTCTAAATGGATTGATTTTATTAAAAATGTTGGGCTGAATTCTGGCTGTTGGGCTGAATTCTGGCTTCTGTTATAAGAGTTGATCTCAGTGGAGTTACTTGCAAGGGTAATTGATATCAGATTGGGTTCTCTTATGTCTCAGATAGAATATGTACTTTCTGTTATACAACTAAGAAGCCAAATTTTAGTTTGCATCTTGAAGTAGTAAACTGCTCCTAACAGCAGAAGGTTTATGAACAGAGATAGTCTCTTCCAAAGACAGGATGTGAGTAGCAATATTTATTCAAAATAAATAAATAGCAGTTGTTTAGAAACAAAGCATTGCTGTTAATCTAGTTTTAAAGAAATTCATGAAGATGGAGGTTATATATCTTTGTAAGTTCATTGAGTTAGTGGTATACTCAAAGCATTATGATGTGGAACTACTTTTTTTGACTCATAAGGATTTATTTTATAGAGAAAAAAGAGGAACTGCTACAAAACTTTAATCTACAGTTTTCTTTGAAATAGAAATTGGGTATGTATTTGTGATATGTGTGTTACACATACATTGCTTTAAAAAGGCAGTGTGTTTGAAAGGTGAATGAAAGTAGTTGTGAAACTTTATGAAACTGTAGCTTTGTGAAATGACTATGAAACTGTAGCTTTATGAAATGACTGTGAAACTAGTAGAACAAAGAAGAAAATGTAATAAAAAAAAAAATCTCCTAATTGAATAGGAAAACAGTAACTATAAAGAAGTTGCACTAAATCAAACATAAGTTTCAAAATCTAGTTGATATTTGACCTCAGTGAGAACTTCATGCTTTTGGCCAATGGAAAATATCTAAACATATTAGTTGGTTTTAGAATTGTGTGAAATTTAACAAATTGTCAGAACCAAACTGAAACTGTGTTACCTTAGTATTAAAAGGTAGTGTGAAACTTGTGTTGAATGGCAGTAGGCAGTGTTAACTTTACCAAGGCCAGCACATTCTGTGACATTTGTTGTGTTTGCTGATGCTCTCGATGTAGAGATGCAGCATGCAATAGCTACATGTTGGAATAGCTATAATGTTGGAAGACTTTTGGATATAAACTATGCAAATAACTTAAAATTATTTTGTGTTTCAGCCACCTCTGCCTAGCTGTTTAACAGAAGTGGATTGTGAATTTAAGCCTTTGATAACCTCAGGCTACCAGCATTACTGTCTTCAGGACAGATAACAGCTCTCTAAGCGTCTTCAGGGGATGCACCATGACATCAGCAGTGATTGACACTGGAGGCCCTGGCCTGGAGTTTGACAGCAATGGAATAAAAAATGAACAGGTTAGAAAAATAAATAGCATTTATTTACTAACAAACTTTACACCTTTTTTCTTAATATGAAAGAAAAATTCACTGTGAACTTACTATGAAAGCAAGTGAAATGGATTAGAGATGGTTGCATGGGCAGGAAGTGAGCAGCCCATTTTTCATTTATCTTTTATTAGAAGATTTTATAATCACAGTGAAGTGGAAGCAGTAAGTTTTGAAGTCTGCAGTACAACTGTAAACTGGGCTTAGAAAATTAAATTCTATATTAAGAATCTGTTTAAAGATCTCACGTGTCTTGAGGTGTAGAACAAGATGAGCAGAACAATACAAGAACCTTTTCCAATGCAATGTATTTGCTTGTATTTTGCATTCTTACCAACAAATAATACATTCTACTATCCTGTACCTCATAGTAAATAGAATCTGGCAGGGTTCCATTTCTGCAACACTAACAGCTGAAATGTGCTGTTACAGATATTTTGATCCTTAAATAAGCAGAGGTAGGCATATGGGCTTTGAAGGAGCCAGTTCTTTTTTGATACTTACGTGCTTAATCCAAAACATGAGCGTTCCTAAGATACAGGTCAGGTGTTGGTATGTTGCAGTACACATGCAAAGCCTTGATTACGTTTTGTGGAGCAGAGGGAACGGAAACACTTCCCACAGCTGAATGGCTTCCTTAGAAAGCTTGCACTTTTTCGATGTCTTAAAGCTGTCTGATGCTTTAAATTTTAAGTGCTTAAACCCAGGAAAATGTATTTGAGATTCAGGAAGGTCCCTTTGGGTGATGCTAAGCTATCTTTTACTTTTTTTTAATCTCTTGCTTTAGAAGAAAATTTCCTTTAAAAATCTTGGCAATTATTATCCCATAAAATACATAGCATTAGAGGAAAATATTGATGTAGCATTAAACAGTACAGTATTTAGAGCATGGTTTTTTTTTTGGTTTTGTTTTTTTTTTCCTTTCTATAGGAAAATGAGCCAGTCTCTGAATTCCCAGCAGTGATTGTGGAACCAGTTCCTAGTGCCAGACTAGAACAGGGTTACGCTGCTCAGGTCCTGGTTTATGATGACGAGACTTACCTGATGCAAGATGTAGCAGAGGAACAAGAAATTGAGACTGAAACTGTGGAAACAGGTAGACTTATTATAATACTTTCTTTTCTTTTCCATAAGATTTTCTTACTTTTAGAAGTCTGAGGAATGTGACTTTGTATTTACCCACAGGAAGGAGATCCTGGCCCAGGTTCACATCTCTTAGCTCTGAACTTATATTTAGCTTCAGTAGTGACAAGATTTGGGCTTGGCAGGTAGAAACGTCTCCTTAGGTGGAGGGCAATGAACTGTAACACCGTGTATGCTCCTAAGTAGGCAGATCTTTTATGTCTTTGTTACCTATTTATGCGGGGCCAGGGGGGTTAACAAACCAACTGAACTTGGGAGTTTTTGAAAATCAGCTGAGCCAGGAAGCTGGTTAGAATTTAGTTTTGCAATGGGCCTGAGCCAAGTAAGTGCAGGGCAGCTGGCAGTACGGACTGTGCGGCTCTCTTTACCCAGTCTTCCAACTCTTCCCCCTTCCCATGAACCTCTGTCCTCTGTCCCTCACTATCCTGCCTTTTGGTCCAAAGCAGTTTTATTGCTGATTTGGTGGCATGAGTGCATGACTGGGGAGAATGGAGTTGGACTATGCTTTTATAGGCAAAAAGCCCGTTACAAGTAACTTGGCTATTTGGAAAAAATAGCAAGTTACAGGTGAAGAAAGGAGTAGAGCTTTGGCATCATAGGAGCTGACCTGTTTAGTGATAAGTGTGTGTCTTTCTGTACACCTCTCTCCAAAGAACATGATCAGCAGCTTTGAGCTGTATGAGGGGGACCAAAATCTATGTAAAACATTTGAAGGAACAGAAATTGTGCTCCTGTGGGAGCCTAATTATATCTGACTACTAGGCTGCTGCTGTGCTGCAGTTCCTGTCATCCCTTCTGCTTGCTTTCTTGTGATACTTTTGGAACATTCTTAGCCATTTCAGTATTCTAATTTTGCAAGAAAATATAGCAAGGAAAACACTCGGCTGTTCTGGTTTTTTTGTTGGGTTAACTTTCTACTGGATTAGCATGTTGACGTGGCTCAGCCAAGGGCCTGATGAGTATTGGGGTAGGAAGTTGTCATGACCTGGATTGAGCAATGTAGGGAGATTCAGATTGGACCCCCTTGCTTTCTAAACTCTGCCTTAGATAGGAGCCTAGGTGTGGCTGGGTCCAGTCTCAGTTTCAGACCTGGCTCTTCCAGAGAGACTGATGAACATGGTACAGTCTGAGGAAATGCCCAGCTATTGGATAACACTTGATTAGATTAAGGTGAAACAACACTCAAGGTCTGTATTTGAACATTTGCTTTAATTAGAACTATCAAAGGAATAACTCATTAAAAATACATGCTCAGGCTGCACAGACATCAAGGCTGATACTTTGATTATAAAAGTCAGAATACACGTATGTTCAAGCTGCAAGACCTGCCCCTCTGCTCCTACATCATTAGCTCTATCTTGGTCTCCATGTGCAGGCCATTATTTCCAAAGGTGTCAGGCAGTCCTTTTGTTTTTTTGGAGGGCTTACAATGTTGATGCCACTTCCCTAATAGGTCCTGAGGGATAATCCCTCACAGGAATACATAGAACTGCAACCAAAAAAGGGACAGGTGGTCTTGGCCTGAACAGGTGAGATCATTTCACTAGAAGGTGAATAGCGTCAGTTCTAATTTCTTCCTAAGTAATGGATGCAATTGCTCATACACTTTCTGAACCTGGGTGTTAATCTTCTGTAGCACTGCATCAAAAATCACATGCATCAACTTCCTAAGATGTGCATGAACTGATGGGTCATGTTTTGGGAGAATACTTGTGATTTCAGTTTACTCAAATGTGTTTTGATTTAAATTGTTAATGGCAAGGTCAAAATTCATGTAAAGAAAGGATATGGAATACGTTGGTGGGCTTAGTTTTGTTTTGTTTTTACTATGGTAATAACATTTTTAAGGTAAGTGAGAAGTGAGGGTGTTCTTCCCAAGAAGCTGAGTTTTATAAATTGTGTTTGAAAACCTTTAAGAGCTTGTATTTTGAAGGCTATGGCATTCAGAAGCGTTGTTTTTTTGAGCATGAGATATGATGTTTCTTGGAGGACTTTGGTAGATTAATGGCTAGCAGAACAGTTCTTCTAGGGTAAAAAGCTACTGCAAAGGAACTCTTTATGCTTTTAAGTATAATTTTCAGTAATTTTCCACGATAAATTGGTGGAAACGATTAAAACTTGTAGCTCTTCTGTAGGATTTTTTTTTTTAACCTATTCTTCAAAGAAAGATGTGGTCACTTACAAGTTAAAGTTTATAGGGCAGTTGATACAGTAATTTGGTGAGTTCGTGGCTGGAGATGTTAAGGGATGTGTTTTGACTTCAGATACTTTGAGGGTGTTTTTTTGTGTTTCTTTTTTTTCACAGTAACTTTGACGGTAATATGTCTAAAATTTAATATATTAAAATATTAAAATCAGTTAAAGTATTTAAAACTTTGTTTAAATAGTTTTGGTATAAAAATAAAGATAATGTGCAATAGAAAGACAAATTACAGCAGTGTAGAGGAGGAATGAAAATCTAATGAAGATTTAAAAAACTGTTAGTGAATATTACAGTTTGTCATGCCAAAAGAGCTTTGGGGAGAGAGTTAATGTCTCCTTGCACACCTGTTCTCGTGCTTCAGTTTTTCATTATTGTTTATATAGTATATACAGCATTAATTGAGTGCAGTTTTCATGGGATAATCAGACAAGACAGTGAGTAAAGGTTCTCGCACAGTTTGTATCTGGTGTTCATGAAAGAAGTGCTTGGTATAGACTGTTCTGAGATGGACAGTCTTGTCAGGCAAACGTTTGACTGACATGTTTTGGTACAGCCAGTAGTCCTTCTGAATTAATTGCTCACACCAGAGGTAAAATGGGTGGACAGAATGTATAAGGCCCTCAAGAAGCATTTGTTTTCGTAAAGTGCCATTTTTAGCAATCAGTTGCAGGAGAGTAAATCTGATTGTTTTATATTTTTGTAAGAGAAAGGCGGAGATTCTAGGCTGTGTGTAGAAAGCAGCTTGATGTTGGAGAGCAGGTACAAGGTGCCATAGCAAATGTTAATGAGAAAGGCGTGGGCAGAAACAGGTAAACAAGGTATAATAGTGTTTATTTAAAGAGCATCTTAAGATTATGATTTTCTGAAGTACATACCTTTGTTATGCTAATGATCCTAATTCTGAAGAGGTGCAACAGTTTGGCTTCTGTGTGTCTTAGAGGAAAAATCCATTGTTGCATTATTATTGTTATTTCTACTTTAAAAATGTCAGAATGTATTGCTACCAAAACAGTTGTATGATTTGATAAATGGACAGTAGTTGCACCGAGTAGACTTAATACCTTTTATGTTTCTAGACTCTACAGATAGCGTGGTAGATACTAAAAACCCATCTTAAAGAAGTCTTGGCAGTGTTTGAAATGATACAAATCTATATAATATAATACACACTCAGTTGTCAGTATCTGCTGTTGGCCAAGGACCTAGTTATTTTTTTATCCTTCTTGTGACAGTCCATTGGCAATTCCTATGACTACTGATATACATGCTTTACAACATTACAACAGATGTATTCCAAGAGCCTTGAGCTACTTCGCAGTTAATCTAAAGCTGTGTAATTGAGTAAAATGTAGCATTATTCTAGCTTTTGGACATAAGGATCAGTATCCTTTTGGATAAATGTAGTGGAATAGCTGATGTAGTAGAATTTACTTAAGACACTAAAGAGATGATTTGTGCTGTGCATTGAATGGTTTTATTTGTGGCTTGCTATTTTGTGATTAGATATGAGACTGTGGACTGTAATGGCTGTCAGTGCTAATCCATGAGGAGAATCAGGACCTGTAATGTTGTTTTGTGTTAAAAAATGTTTGCATTTATGAAAACACAATTCAAATATGCTATATAATAACTACAAATAGCCACATCTGTAAGTAAAAATTTTAGTTCATTCTAGTGGGTTTTTTTGGCTGTCAGACTCCTTTCAGCCTGTTTCCCACTAATTTGTCTTGATTCATTAATGAAGAATCATTAATTACAGTTAATCTTTTAACTATAAAATTAATCAATTAACTATAAAAGTAAAACCCAAGAGTCTTTTAGCAAGCAAGAAAGACTTGATGGTTGAAGTGACATTTTTTTGTCTTATACAAGAAAAACCTGTCTGCTTGGAATAGAAAAAAATTTTGACTGGGGATTTTCTAGGAAAAGCAAAGGCAGGAATTTTGGTCTTTTTGATGACTTTGTAACATTTTCAGTGGCAAGTAGCAAGAATCTTTTGTAATGTTTGAAGGGAAAGTATAAGTTTTAGATTGATACAGTGTTTAAATTTATTTTCCTGTGTGTATAATACCATTCTTAGGAGTGGTGCCTTTAGCTACGGGGGACTGAATCTTAAAATTTTGTTTCCTGCAACAGTGAATGTGTTTATATCATAAACAATTCACTCTTCTCTAATGATTTTTTAATCATATCCCAGTTGTGTTCGCTTGTTTCCTGAATAGTTATCTGTTCTTAAAGCAATTAGCCCTTCAATTTTAGGATTTATTCAAGAAAATCTTTGTTGTTTACATATCTGTAGCAGAAATAGTCAGTCTAAAAATATCAGTTGCTGTAGTTCTGTTTGTCCATCATGATGCAGAACCCATAACATGGATGTGTAGGTATGTTAATGTGGTAATCTAATTTTTGGATTTACCATGTGTGCAGTGCTATGAAGGTGCCACAGTCATGATCTACAGACCATACACATGGATGATGCCTAGTCTTTTAGTCAAATAAGGCATTAGATGAGTATTTCAGTAGGGTAATGCTGTTTTAAAAGTGCCAAGTTTGTTAGTCTTTTTTTGAACTCCCTTCATAGTGATCTTATTTCTGCACCAGTACTGCTTCTGTGTCACCTCAGTTATGATTAATTTGCAAAAACAGTGCTGTTTGTTGTTTACAAATCTTGAACAGTAGGCAGCTATTTAGGAAATGTTGCTGTAAGTACTGTAAAGCTTGATCCCTGTGAGAGGTGTATACCAAAATTGTATTGCCAGTGTAGACCCTGGTTTATTTGATTCAGTCAATCTAACTTGTCACACCAGTAGTATTTTTTCTCTGTCTTTTTTTATTAATTAATCATCAAAGCAGCAAGTATTTGAGATTTTTTTTCTCATGACTTCAAGGTTAAAGAGGAAGCAAAACTGCTGCTTTAGAGAAGCTGAGATATGGTTCACCTTGTGAACTGTCACCACATTTTTTAAGTCAATGTTCCATCAGAAATCCTCCCTGTGGTGCAAGTTGAAAGTCTGTTTTAATTCTAAAAATGTTATTGCCACAGGGGGGTAGAAGATCTGCAGGAAAAAATAGGGATCTGAAAATGAGCCCCTCCAGGATTACGATCTGATGGAAAAATATTGAGATACAAAGACAACGGTGATGGTATGTTTGTTTATAATTTCTTAATTTTTTTTTTCCACTGCTAAGTTCAGTTGAAATTATCATATAAATTGATAGTCAACTGTAAGGAGGGAGGAGGTTGCATAAGTGGAGAGTTAACGCTTAACTCTTCCCCTAATTTAAACAAATGCATGAATAAAATACATTTTAAGGTGAATTTTCTTTTACGGAGGAAGTTTCAGGTTGCTACTAGTACTGTTATCACTGTGGGAAACAGCTTTGTGTATCTGTGTTAAGTCTTTGGTTGTTACCTGTTCTTCTTCCTGCCTCTGTATGTCTTCTTTTATGATTAAAACTGCTTCCTTCTGACTTTTTTTTTTATGTGAATCGGAACCTATGAGCTCTTTGTTTATCTCAGATAAGTTATCATCAGTTGTTAAGTCTCATATACTAAGAACTCAGTATTAGATCTCCTTAGAATCTTACCTTTGATTATGGCATATCTATGTAAAGGATACACAAAACAATGTTATAATTCATTTTTTCCAGACATTATTTGGTTAAACTACCTCTTACAGCATTAGTAGCTGGTGTATATTTTGGAAGTGCTGACATGGCCTATTGATTAAACTTCATTTCCTTACACTGACAGCTTGAAGTGGAGAGCAGTTTGCTCTTTTTTAGAAGACTGTGCTGACTACAAACAAGTGTGTGGACATTCTAACAACTTGATTAAACTCTCAGCTTGAGTTGTACTGTCTTCATCAAAGAGCTAAGATGAAGCCCATTAGCTAGATAAAAGCAAGATAAAACTTTGCCTGCAATACCTGCTCTATGCAAGAATTAAATGGCTAACACATTAATGGTTTAGGAATCCTTTGAATCCTTTTATTTCTGACACTATATTGCTGCTATATCTCTGTGAGTTCTCACTCTGCTGAGAAGTTGATTGCATTTTTGCTAATTAAATATTAATGACAGTGAAGCAAAATTAACTCGCTCCCACTGCATCTGCTATTGTGCAGCACTTGGAGCAGTTATGCCAAGAGCATACACATCTGTTCTCAGTAATGCTTTTAATTCAGAAACAAAATTGAACCTTAGATTTTATGTCATCTTGGCTGGTGTTTCCTTTTCTGAGAAATTAATGGGGAGAGCTGTGAAGCTCCCTGGAGGGTAATATTTTTATGTAACACTCTGATTGTGGTGTCTAGTTCTTTCTAGATTTTAGGTTTCTGCCTTGCTGCATTCAGTGCTCTATTCTTACTGAAAGAACACTGCAAGACTAAGTGTTTTGTAATAAAGCCTAATTTAACCACACATTTCTGAGGCTAATTGAATTGCTTGCTAGTGTATGGCATGGCTTGGACTTGAAATGTGCAGATGCACTCTCTTCTAAACTCCCAACTCCAGTTGCACCTGTGAGTGAGTAATTGTAGAATATTGCTAGGAAGACTCAGCCACAACATTTTACTCATGTAAACTGAAAAATGTTGTGGTTTGTGTCTTGAAGTTAGAATGCAATATGGCATGCCAAAAGCATTGTAGTATGAGCACACAAGAGTTAGTAGCTTGTATTGATAAAAAATATAGTGACAAACTTGAAAGTAATAATTTTTAAAGGTTATCTGCATATTAAAAAGGAGATTGTAGTTTACAAGAAATTCTGGCATCACAGTAAAGCCATATGTGTTTGAGCAGGACATTCAGAGCTTATAAAGATTCAGTGGACTTATAGAACAGACATTTGTTGTTTTCTGAAAAGTCTTAAGAAATTAGAAATCATAGAATCAGAACTGTTCAGGTTGGAAAAGACCCTTGGGATCACCGAGTCCAACCATCATCCCTACTCTACAGAGTTCTCCCCTAAACGATATCCACCAACACCACATCCAAATGACCCTTAAACACATCCAGGGATGGTGACTCAACCACCTCCCTGGGCAGCCTATTCCAGTGTCTTACCACTCTTTCTGTGAAAATTTTTTTCTTAATGTCCAGTCTAAACCTCCCCTGTTGCAGCTTGAAGCCACTCCCTCTTGTTCTGTCACTAATTACCTGTGAAAAGAGACCAGCACCAACCTCTCCACAATGACCTTTCAGGTAGCTGTAGAGACTGATGAGGTCTCCCCTCAGCCTCCTCTTCCTGAAACTAACCATTCCCAGCTCCTTCAAGTATTCTTCATAAGATTTTTTTTCTTTAGGCTCTTCACCAGCTTTGTTGCCCTCCTCTGTACTCACTCCAGCACCTTAATATCTCTCTTGAATTGAGGTGCCCAAAACTGGACACAAAACTCCAGGTGTGGCCTCACCAGTGCTGAGTACAGGGGGACAATCACCTCTTTACTTCTGCTAGTCACACTATTTCTGATACAAGCCAGGATGCCATTGGCTTTCTTGGCCACTTGGGCACACTGCTGGCTCATATTCAGCCTCTTGTCCATTAGAACCCCCAGGTCCTTTTCTGCCAGACACTTTCCAGCCACACTTCCCCAAGCCTGTAGGATTGCCTGGGGTTGTTGTGGCCCAAGTGCAGGCACTTGGCCTTGTTGAAGCCCAGACCATTGACAATAACCCAAAAATCCAATCTATCCAAGTCTCTCTGTGGAGCCTCCCTATCCTCATGCAGATCAACACTCCCGCCTAGCTTGGTGTCATCTGCAAACTTACTGATAATACACTCTATGTCCTTGTCGAGATCATCATCAAACATGTTAAACAGAAACAGTCCCAACACTGAGCCCTGAGGAACACCACTTGTGACTGGCCCCAGCTGGATTTGACTCCATTGATCACCACTCTTTGGGCCCAACTGTCCAGGCAGTGCTTGATCCAACAGATCATATGCTCATTCAGGCCATGAGCAGCCAGTTTTTTTATGAGAGTTCTATGGGGAACCGTGTCAGATGCTTTTTGGAGGTCCAGATAGACAATATCCACAGCCTTTCCCTTGTCCAATAGTCAGGTCATCAGGTTATAACAGGAGATCAGGTTCATCAGGCAGAACCATGGTAGGTCTCGAAGAGAAAAATTGCTCAGCCATGGCATAGTTCATGTGCCAGCTTATTACCAATATAAAATACTGTCCATTTTGTAAAATCATGTAATGTGCTATGCAAATACCTGATTTATAATTGTCTGCTAGACTGTCCTGAAATTATAGAATTTTGTTAGAGGGCAGAGAACTACTTGTGAAGTTTATCTTATTCTGCATTCACAGATAGCAATGCTGGAATGTAGACACTTGCTATTTTGAGTAACGCCTTCTCTGTTTGTCAAAGGTAGTATAATGTGTGAAATCACTAATTGCCATGTGAATAGTGACACCAAGATCCTGAGTCCATTTAAAGGTGCAGATGGTGACAGGCTCATGGCTTTGGTGTTATTAGACATCATATGGTGTTGTCAAGAAGATAAGCTTGGCATGGGCACTGGCAGCTTTCCTCCATGGGCACTTTGTTGTTAAATTGCTATTACTTTTCAATTCTCTGTGGAATCCACCATGGGTGGTAATATTAGATAATGTTGGTGGGCTGATAAAGGAGACTGCTGTATCTTCTTGCATGTTTCTGGAACCCTTAAAAATGTTTCTTTGTATAATTGCAGTGCAATAATAATTATCAACAGTCTGATAGTGTGCTCTTGAGGGCAGCAGCTACTTCTGTAATCATTTGATGTGAGTTTCTTCAGGACCCTGGGCAAAATCGACCTTTTTGTAACTTTTTAAAATCAATAGGTGGTGTTGGCACTTGGGACAAGCCGTGCTTGGACTTCTGAAGTTATTTGAAGCTTTTTAGCATGGTTGGCATTTCAGCATTGTTCCTCTGTTGTAGTTTGCAATTTCTCATGTAGACTGCAAATACTACCCTCAGGTTGCCATCTGTCCTTGACTACTTAAATGAAGTCAAACAAATCACTTCTGTAAGAATAAGTAACTGCTTTATGGTAGTTGCCTTTTCCTAGGGCAGCTTTGTCACACTAGAATACAACTGGAATGCTCTGTGGCTAGAAGTAATTGAATATGTGGTTGTTTTTTTTTCTTTCTGGTTTGTCATTTGCTGTCAATGAAGGAGAAAGCCATTTGAAAGTTGTATTTTTATAATTTCAAGTTACTGTGCTTGTGAAATAGCTTTCCAAAAGAAACTACTGGAGAATATTTTCAATGTATTTGTCAAAATTGTAGGAAAGTTTTGCATAGGAAGCTATGAGAGAGGAGACTGACAATTTCTCCATAGCCTCTGAATGCTGTATTAGTTCTGAGGACTGTTCAAGGAAATGCTTAAGATGATTGATGATCCCATTCCTGTCCACTTCTGCAAATCTGCTGAAACCTTCCAGTTTTCATATTTTTAATTTCTACCTCTGCTGTCTTGCATGGAATTAATAACAGCCAGCTTCTTCTCTTGAGTTGTCTTTTACTTTTTCAGAATAATCAGGAAGAAATTTAACTGTTGGATATTGCAAAGAATAAGTGAAGCTTATTTCCTTTAATGTGAACAAAGTTGTCCGTATCCCTTAACCAGAAAGCATGGGTTTTTATACAAGGAGGGAGATACAATTCACTTGGGTGTTCCTATTGTCAAAGTTACTTACCTACCAAAGACTCTGGAGTGCACAGGGATGGGGATGCTGTCAGCTGATAATGCAATTATTTGGTATTGTCTTGAAATTACTTAAGACTTTCTACATTCCTGTGAGTCATAGGCATAGTTTTGAAGGGTAGCTTTCCTTCATATTAGAACATGTTGAGTTTTTCGTAGCAGTTGGTAAATGTCTCATGTGAGTCTACCTGGCTATTGTGACAGCTGAGATTGTGATTGAAAAAATAACAATAAAGCCTACTCTCTGTACATGCTAATGGTAAAAAGAAAAGAGAAAGAGTAGGCTAATAAATACATTTCTGTCTGACAAAGAATGACACTATTTGGGGATCTGTTTCTATAGATTTTTTTAAATGCTTTTTTCCATGCCAGAGAAACACAAGTTAATCTGCATTTTAATGTGTCCTGTTAAATATTTCTTGCCTCATTGGACCATCCACCACTCTGAGTAGATTTTGTATTCCTCTTTGTTAACCTTCTGCCTAGAAAGGAGGCTTTAAAAAGTGATGAAAAAGTGCATGTTTACTTTCTTCCCTATTGGTTGTCTTTTTTTTCTTCCCTGGAACAGTTAAGATGTTATTAACATGAGAAATTAATTAGTGCTCAGCATAAAATACAGGAAATCACATTGTTTAAACAGACAGAACTACAGAACTTGTGGGGAAAAATTGCATTCCTCCTTTAAGACAATGTTATGCTTTAATACACTAGCATAAAGAAGTTTGGCATGGGTCAAAATGATCACTTCATAGATTTATTATTGTAGTTGCTTACATTATAATCTTGACATGCAAAAGCTTGGCCTTTTTTCAGCTGACTGGAGTCCCCTAGGCATCCAGTGACGTTCCCTCTTTGTATGATCAGAGAGAGCAAAGAATCAGAATCATATGTGCAGCTGTTTGAGACCATTTCATGTGAATTTTGCAAACACCGTGCCAATTCTGTGCTTACAGTAGTAAATAAATGCAGCTTAGAAAACTGGTATTAAACTAAGAGCTTGATGGTTTATATTATTTATTATTTATATTATTTTTTTACTCACTAAAAACTACACAAGCAGATTCCTTGAATTCACTTACTCAAGGAGTCCACATATCTTAGACAAAACTTCATTTTACCTTTGGGGGTAGAGGGAACAACTTGGATATGAGTCAAACATTTCCGTTTGTGACTAGAAGTTGCAGTCAGTAAGCAATCTCACTGAATTACGTAGGGAACAGGAAGGCAGCAAACTGTGAATCCATCTTTTCCCAAGTATGTAGGTGCGAACTCCTGTTGACAGAGGTCAGGATCTTCAAAGGTATTTAGTGTCATGGTGCACTTTTGGATCTGGATCTAAACTGACAAACTATTTTAAGCTCTATCTTATTGCTGCAGACCTAACTGCTTGAAGAGAAGTGTGGGCAAATTATGATTTTTAGTAACAGCAGCTACACAGGACAAAGTGATGTGAGCACACGGTTATCTAGGTACTCTGCATGTAAGCTGAATCTCTGGTGTTGCTGAACTACACTGCATGAGGTTTCCACTTCAATCTGAGGATGTTTTAATGAGAAGGGCGATGAAGTGTTATCACATGTTTAAGTGCGTGCCTACTTAAAATGCCTTTACTTGTCTTTGGGCTTCTCTGCACTAGAAAAAATTTCTGCTGGAGAATACAGCAGAGTCCCCTAGTGGGAAAATGCTGATGGAAGGAATTCTTACTAATACTGCTGTTCCACCTCTCTGAATAACATAAGCTGACAGGAGTGCTCTGCCGTTGGCAGAGCAGTGTCTGTCTGCATGAGAGCTTTTTTGCCATCACAGCTGGCAAAAGAGAGTGCCTTTTTTGTACATGCTTCTGGTTGGGAAGAGCTTGTCTGGCAGAACTTTAGCACAGACCTGCCCGTAGATACCATGGCTTGAATGTGAGAACAAACCATCTTGTTTGCAGGTCTCGGTCATTATCTGATGGGATGATGAACAAATTTAATTCCTTACAGACAGGAATTAGATGAAGTCTGCAAAATGCCTGAATTTTTGTTTGCATATATAAGTACGGTCATGAAACTGCATTCCTAACAAGCCTTGAGAGTTGTACCAGGATTGCAGTCTGTGGTTTGAGTTACTGAATTTCTCAAACTGAAGTTTGAGATACTGAATTTACGAGTTGGAAGTGATTTATGCAGGGTGGTATTTTGTGATTTCTGTGCTGGGGAAAATGCTGCTGAATTTCTACTTGTGATCTAGATCCTAGAACAACTAAAACTTGAGAGGGGGAGAAAGATTCCTTGCTGTCAGGTTGATGCAGCTGGTGCCCTTCACCTCTTTTGTTTGGTTCCCCCCCGCCAGTGGAGCTGTCGCGTACAGGGAAGTCTCTTTGGGCAACAAGTGGTTGCTTGATCCTTGTCCTAGCGGCCTAATGACAGAGGCCTGGTGTGTGTGGCGCTCAGGAAGGAGCTCCTGTCCCTCTGCACAGCTTGTGGAGGACATACTTCACGCTTCTTGGCAGAGCTGCTCTCCCCGTGCAGCCCAGGGAAGCAGACAGGCCGGGAAGCGTGGGGAGCGTGTTGTCACTGCTGCTCCCGCGGGGCTGCAGCGCCTCGGGGCCGGGCGGGGAAGCTGCCGCGTTCCTGCAGCAGGTGGTTCTGCAGGTGGGAGAACACAGCCCTGAGGAGTGCTGCTGTGGGCGGTGTTCTTCTAGTTGGAGCAGGGCAACTGCTCAGGGGCTCGGTTTGATGAAGGATGGGGCCTCTGGCTGACAGGAAAAGGCACCTTAAGTTCCCTTGGGGCCGGCCCAGCTCCTGTCAAGGAGATGATGGGTTGCATTCCAGAAGGACTGCACTTTTCTGGCGAAATATGACTGCAGGGGGTAGCCCAGGAATTGGCCAGGGAGAAAACTTGGTAACGCGTTCATGGTTTCCGCGGTGAGGACCGTCAGGCGCATCCCGAGCGAAACGCTGCCCCGAAGAGGGCTCGATCGGTGCGCGCTCGTCAGCGGGGCACGTCGGGGCGAGGGGCCGGGGCAGCGGGGAGGGAGCGGGGGAGGGAGGGAGGCGGCCGTCCCAGCTCGGGGCTGCGCCGGGGCGACCGGCTGCGCTGGGTAAGGCGCGCGTCCTTGGCTGCCGCCGCCTCTCGGGCCGTGGGAGGCGGCGCCGCCCGCACCGCCCAGCGCAGCGCCCCGGGCGCCCGGCGGGACTCTGCGGCTTCCCCGCCCGCGGGCGGCCCCGCGCTGCGGCGGCGGCGAGTGCCGGCGCGGCACTTCCTGTCTGAGGCCGGCGGCGGAAGGATCGCGTGCGCCGCCCCGCAGGAAGCGCCGCCGCCGCCGCGCCGTGGCGGTGCTCGCGCTGCCCGCCGCCCCGCGCCCTCCCGCCGGCGCGCGCCCCGCGCCCTCCCGCCGCCGCTCCCCACTCCCGCGCGTGCCCGGCGCGCGCCCGCCCGCCGGCCGGTCCATGTGAAGCCGCCCCGGCAGCGTAAACATGGCGGCGTCCCTGCATGAGGGGCCCACGAACCAGCTCGACCTCCTCATCCGGGCCGGTAAGCTGCGCCGCGCGCCTGCACCGCGCCCGGCGGCACCGGGAGCGCGGGAGGGGAGGGGGGCGGCGGCGCGCGCCGCGCTGCGGCGGGCGGGGAAGCGGTGGAGGGCAATCAGGAAGTGATCACCTTGGCAGCGGCCGGCCCGGCGTGCGGCCGCGGCACCTGCCCCGCCACGGGCGGCCCCGGCACGGGCGGCCCCGGTACCGGCGCCGGCGCGGCGGGAGTTGCGGCGGGGCGGGCGCGGGACTTTTGCGAGGCTTGCGCGGCCGGGGCGCGAACCAGGAAGTGTGCGAATTGTTGTGGCCCGGCCGAGCCGGCCCTCCCCGCCGCCGCCACGCTGCCTGGGCGGGCGGGCCGGCCGAGCGTTGCCGCGCAGGGCCGCGGCCCGGCGTCTCCCGGCGCTGCGCACCCGCGCACCCCCGCTGCCGCGCGCTGCCCCCGCCGGCGCCCTTCGAGACTCGGCGGGGGGCGGGGGCCGCACGTGTGCGGCGCGGGGCTGCGGGGGGGCAGCGCCCCCTCCCCCACGCGCGCTGCGTAACGGAAGCGGCGCGTTCCCCCGGGGCCCGGCCGCGGGCGGGGCGTGCCGCGCGCGCCAATGGGGCCGGCGCGGTTGGCGGGCGGGGGGCGGCGGGGCGGGGCGCGCGCGGCGGGCGCCAATGGGCGCGCGGCGGAGCGGCGGCTCGCGGCGCTGACGGGGCGCGCGCCGAGTTGGAGGGAAGCGGAGTGTAAACACGGAAGTGGCGGCGCCGCCGCCGCCGGGCCGCACGTGGCGGGGGCGGGAACGGGAACGGGGCGGCCAGAGCCGCGGGAGCGCCCGGCGCCGCTTCCCCGCTCGGGGCCGCGCGACCCGTGGCCGCTTCCCCACACGATCGGGGCCTGCAGCCCCCGGCCCAGCCCCGCCGCTACCCGGCCCGGGGCCCTGCACCCGAGGTGTCGGGGACCTGCTCAGAACCGGGCACGGTTTGACCTCCTTGGGTTCCGCTAAGCCCGTGACTCCTGACAACGTGGCGCTCCGGTGATCCCGGGAGCTGTGCTGAGGTGCAGCTCGGCCCTGGAGAAAACATGAGCGAGGTCACACTGCTCAGGAACAACAGTTCGACGTCAGTCGTTCGGGTCTCCACAGACGTCGTACCAGCTGCGACTTTATTTCTGTCTTCATGCCGTGGAGCTCAGTTTCTTATACTTGCCCTTGGAGGCGGTACCGTGTGTGGCGTTAGAGGTCGTGAGCTGTGCCAGGACAGGAACTAGCCAAGAGTGTCCCTCTGTACAGCCTTTGTGCTGAGGAGGTTTTTAGGAACATGTGCTAAAGGTGAACACTGTCACTTGCAGATGTATTAACACATCCTTTTAAAAAAGCAGAGTAAGTCCTCTAATGTTCATAATTGCTTTGTTTAATGTGGAGAAACACCAAGACGTTTTTGGAAGGAGGAAGCAAGCCACAGACACACAGAGAAAGCCCCAACAACAAAGCAGCAGGTAACTGTTCTGCTGCAGAGCAGGAAAAGCGGAGGGTGTCATAAGCACTTCAGGACTCTCGTGTGTAGGACAGAGAGGGGGCCGTGGCCTGGCTGGTAGAGCACACCTCTGGGGTCTGCAGGGCTCGCTGCTGCTCCGGGGGTTTTCAGTTAGTTGCTTTTGAGTTCTGGTTGTCGATGACTAGAGAAGGTTTTAAGTAGTTGACTATTGTGTCAGCAGCTTCTTAAGTCACTGTAGCTAGGTGGCTTGGGAGCCAACCCTTAGATAAATAACAAATGACCTTTGTATTGCTCTATCTGACGTCTTTAGCCCAACCAGCTTAGGGTGTTTTTTTTTTATGTTTGCATTGCAGTGCGGGATACAGATACCTGCAGATGTCTAGTATTCCCATCATCATACTGTCAGGATACTGTATCTGTTTAGTTATTTATGCACGTAAAGGGTAGCACGTGGGTTTAAGAGAGGATTCCTTTATCCTAAGGGATTATATTAATTATGCCTTGCCTTTACCTGTGGTTGTTGGCCTCAGTGTTGACAAAACTTCAGTGTGTTTGATAATTGCGTGAAGAAAGCTAGACCAAAATTGTTACTGCTGAAGGTTACCTTACTTGCTCTTTGTAAGAGCAACTCCTAAATGACTTCACAAAGATGAGTTTTGGATTTTGAGCTAATATTTCTTTCAATATTGGGCTGAAAACATACAGCTTGCAGGGAAGCAAGTGTTTTGAGATGATTGCTCTGGTCTTCTTCATGGATTGCTGCTATGTAGTGTGTTATGTATCATCCTTAAGTTGTATGAAGCTGAGTCTTTTGGATTAACAAAGCCAGACTTAGGGAATTACTACAAAACAGTGAGTTGTTCTTAGGTTTCTGAACAAACGTCTGCTATAAAACAAGCAGTAAAATGCATTTATTTTTTTTTCCAGTCAAATGCTGCTTACGGAAAGATTTCTTGGTATTACCTATGGGGCCAATTCAACTGTTTTTAATTAAAATGTGGCTTAAGCGCTGTTACTACCTTCCACTGCTGTTTACTGTGGTCCTTTAAATGCTGAGATAAAACAACCATGTGAACGCCAGTAAACTTTAATGAGGTCTGTTAGTTTATGTGTAGTCACTCTTGACTGAGTTACATGCCTGGAATTGTGAATTCTTCATTAAAGTATCGCTGTGGTTGCCTGATAGTATTAAAGGATAAGCTATTGTAAATCAGGTGCTAGAGTTAAGTGTTGACCTTGTAAGTGCAGACATTGATAGCCCTTCAGATAAAGAGGGGGGAGCTGTAGCTCAGGTTCTAAAAGTACTGTTTTTACAATTTGAGTCCATTTTTTTTCCTCTCGCCACTTGCTTTAACTCATTTTTTTACTCTTGTTTTATGTTAAAACTGGGGGTATTATTAGAAAATGGGTATGTTGTAAGTATTCTCTTCTACAAATCTAAAGTACAGCCCTGTCAGACTTAATTACCAACTTAGCTATTTTGTAGAAGCTGTTGAGAGCCTTGAATAATCTACTGTACAGGCTATTGGTTTAGAAAGTGAAGCTAGAAGACATTAGGTCAACAGTGAAGATACAGTACATCAACTAACCTACTTACCTGTTCACATTTTAAAAATGAAAATTATTTTCTTTCTTAAGATAATTTTTTTTTTTTTTTTAAACAGACCAGAAACTTTATCAATTAACTATTTTAAAATAATGCCAAGGAATAAGATTTATTCAGAAAAGCAGTGAGATGAGCTTTGGTTTAAACAAATGAAAGATGCATGGTAGTGTTTGCTCTGATGTGTTCTAGATCAGTTCTCATGTTACTCTGTTACCAAAGTCTGGAAAATCCACTTCTGTCCTCTTAAGCTACTTTACTTCATTTGGGCAAGTAATGTTCTTTCTGAAATGAGTATATAAGGTTACAGACCTATATCGTAAGTTGTTTACTCAAGCAGTACAGTCTGTTTTTGCTTTGAGAGTCTTAGATACATGCACAGTGGTACCATATTTGATAGTATAAATGTAACAGCAAATTTGTGAATCGCGCATTTTTAAATGAAATGGGTCATGCACATCATTCTTGAAAATTTGCTGTTTGTGCATCACAGTCTTGGATGTGCTGTGGGAAGAGTATGGTTGCTGTGATGATGTATGTTTGTGTGACACAAAATGTATGAGCCTGAAAGGTACTGCACAGTAAATAACTGCCAGTGATTTTCTGTGGTGATGGCTTTTGACTGAGGTTGACTTTTTTTCTTATTGCTGAATCCTGCTCTTTTGGTTTGCTTTTTTCCTGTCTGTATTGTGAGAAGTGTTATCAAGTGTTGTGATGCAACCATGATTTAGTTGATGGCAGTTGGTCTTGTCATCTGCAAGAATAGCTGCCTGGTTTTTCCTTGTCCCATCCCCTGTCTGAGAGAACCTGTTTCCCCACTTAATGTTTTGGAATATCTTTTTTACTTCTTCCGTATTTTTCATTAGTATCCTGTCTCTTGACTGAGCACTCCGCTTTGCTGTCCTCTATTTGGCATTTTTTGTTGTGGCAAAAAGACATTTTATGTAAAGTTTGTGTTGAAATACAGATTGGCACCTTTCCAAATGCTTTGGTGCAGTGACCTTGCCTGAGAGCAACCAAAAACTTCTAATGCTCCAAACACTTCTGAGGCTAAAGCCATGGACTGGTTAAAGGAGATTGTAGCTAGCTGAGAAGACTTTGAACTTGATAATAGCACTCATTTTAGTAAGTATTTTAATATATGTCTTTTTGGCAATGTTAGGTTAGTTTCTTAACTGTCACGATAGACAGCATCTGTGTTGTTCCAGCCAAAGCCATGAAGTGTTACTATTTTTTGCTTGATGTTTTTAGGTGGCAGTTTCAGTGGAGTCCTAAGTAACTCTTGTTGGAAAAACCTTTTTGAAGTATGTATTTTCAAATGTCAGAGGTGTTTGAGGAGTAGGTAATGCTATTTTTATTAGAAATTGAAGGGTTACTTAGGGCAGAGGTTGGATGGCTTATTGGCTCCTTTGCTTTGCTGTTGTGGTATTGCAGTCTTAGTCCCTCATGCTGGGGGTTTGTGTCTTCCTTCCCTCCACTCTCAGCCCTTCTGCAAAATGCCACAATAGTGGAAAAATATAAGGGTAGCATTCAGCTTTTTTGCCTTGTTCCTGCTCTCTGCTAAGTACTTCTGAGTTGTGGTGTAGCATCTAAACTGTTCCCTATAGGAAATACTTTTGATACAAAAGTAGGACAAAACTTCTATGCTTGTAAGCTTTTAACAGTTGATGACTTCAATAAACTATCAACTTACTGAGTTTCTTTATAGAAGTGCTGGGCATACTGAACCTGATATCTGCATAGACAGAAGCAAGCTAACTAGTTGTCCCAAAAAGGATAACCAGCAGAAAAAGAAATGAAAATTGTACAGCTCTTTGCTGCAGAGGACACAGAAGGGTTTGTGAAAAAGCTTTAGAGTAACAGATATATTAAATGCCGATTTGGACTTTCTCATTTCAGTATTGATGTAGAATTGATATATTTATAATGACAAGATGAATATTGTTCCTGTATTCTCATGATCAGTGGGAAGTTTTACCCATTACATGATGGGAAACTTAGTCATCCAGTTCTGTGCAACTCAAGCTTCTCTTTAGAAAGAATACTGAGGTGGTATGTTTCCTGCATGACCACTCAGTTTCAGTGCAGGTGTTCAGCCTCCAACTTGGGACACCCCAAAACTGCTGCTTGGGAAAGAAACAGCCACTCTCTGGGCATGGGAAGCACTCCGGAGCTGCATCCGAGGAAATCTTGTTCACAGTGCTAAATTCTTGCTGATTGCCCCTGATTATCTGCGGGGCATAGTATGCAGTAGAGGCCCTTTCCTTTAGTGTAATTTTCCTGTGCTCCTGGGTAGGCTTTTATTGTTCCCAGCCGGGGGTGGAAGGTGTGGTGGAATGTCAGCTTTATCAGACATTTACTACTTGAAAAGATAAAGCGCCCTAAATAGCATTGCGGGAGAGTGGATCCCAGCAGCCAGCCAGTGGCTGGGCAGATGGGCTGAGTTTGGGAGACATTTCAGTCACCCAGAAGTTGACATTTGTTCATCTTCCAGATTGCATTTACTCTCAGCTTCTGGTTTATAAGTTTAGTCTGCTGGCTAGTAGATTTTTCAAGTGTTTAATTCTTGTGTTTACTGCAGTATGCTGGAAGGTTTATGTGTGCCTTGGTGAATTTGTGTCTGCCGTTTTCTTAACTCGGGAGCAACGCTAGCAGCATTTTCCCTGCTTTCTGCTACGTGAACCTCAAGTTGTTTCTTAGATGTTTTCAGTAATAGGATAGGTGCCTTGAAGTTCTCGTAGAGAATTATTACCAAATCCTCTTTAGTTCTCAGACACCGGAGATAGGTGACCCTGCTTATGCTAAAGATAGATTTCCTGGGCTGCCGGCTGCCTCGCTGGAGCAGTTCAGCTTTGAGCAGATGGCCATAAATGGAAAGAGCAACTGGAGAGAGCCTTTGTACCTTAGCCAGAGTGTGGATGATGTGCAACAGGTGTTTCTGCAGTCGCCACTTTTAAAAACCTTTGCAAGGAAGGGCGAGGAATATCGAGTTGGCTGTGGGTAGAATTGTTTTAGTTAATAAGTTGTTTGTTGTTTTTTTTAAGTGTTGCTGCTGTGTTCAAGTTGCTGTGATCTGCACTGTATCAAACTTAAATGTGCTCTCTTGAAGTTTCTTTAGATTATTTTTTATTAATTACTTAGTTTTCATAAACTTTTAGAACTTGAAAAAAAGGTATTTTTACTTTCTTCCCTTAATTATCTCTTAAAAAACACACCCTGCATACTGTTTGTTATGCTTTGTGTTTCATTTTTTAACAACCAAGCCTGTTAAACCCAACACAAATATTTTTTTAATGTTGGAAAACAAAACTGGATATATCTTTTTTGAAAACTGATCTTGTGTTTTTATATGTATATAACATATATGTATATATTTATGCAAGTAGACTAAAAATGTTAAGAGAGGTGACCTTTAGATTTTAATGGGATAATAGTTGGAGACCATAGTACTTCCCTGCTCTGCTGTGGTAGTTTGTAACCATTGTCATCACAGTCTGGTTTGTTCCGGCTAGCTAGAAGGTAGAAAACAAATCAAGAAGTCTGCTTCTGTGAGCTCTTGAGCACCTCACAGAAATGAGGGGCTTGGTTGTGAACCAGAAGTCTAATCTAGGAAGTGACAGTGTTAGTTCTGCTTATCTCGTGTCTTCCCTAAATATTGGTGTCAACTGAAAGGTGAGAAAGGTCTGAAGACACCTGACAATTTCTGGATTTTCATGTTAAAGATTGAGTAGTGCGGTTGTAGACTCTCTAAGTAATCTGTTCTCAAGATTTTTTTTTTCCCTTCTGCAGTGGAAGCATCGGTTCATGGAAATAATGTGCACTGCACAGATAAGACAATTGAAGCTGCAGAGGCCTTGCTTCATATGGAGTCTCCTACCTGCCTGAGAGATGCCAGGAGTTCGGGTATGTCAGCCATGGTTTCTGCACTGTGAACCATTTCTCCTTCCACCAATTAGTGAAACAAGCAAGTTGGGAAACCTGCTTCTGTGCAGAACTGTATGCTGTTTAAAACACTTGCGTGGTTATTTCAAAACTATTGATTTGTTTTTGAGATTTTATGTGATTTCTCCACCCTGCAACAAGCATACTTACAGATTAAATAATTGATCTGAGAGAGGTTGTTGTGTAGAGATCCTTGAGTAGCTGCACATTTTAAGTGAACGTCTTTCCGGAAACACTTTTTCACTGTGCAGGTGACCAAGCCCTGGCACATGTTGCCCAGAGAAGCAGTGGAGTCTCCATCCTTGGAGATTGTTCAGAACCTTTCTGGACATGCTCCTGGGCAGCTGATTCTAGGTGGTCCTGCTTGAGCAGGGGGTTGGACTAGGTGTCCTCCAGGTTTCCCTTCCAACCTTAGCCATTCTGTGGTTCTGTGAATTTGACATTTTAAATTGTTAAAGAGTTAATTTAACAAAAGAATGTTTTAATCTGTCTTTCTATTTGGTAAGAATATCTGAATACACTGTGCTATCGGTATTAATCAGTTTAAAAAACCAAAACTTAACGTTGATGATTACTTTTAACTTGATATTCCTCCTGAATTTACTTAATATATGTTGGATGAAGTAATGGTCAAACTGAGACTCAAAAGCTACAAATTAGGAAATGGAGATCAGAATAAGGATCAAAGATTAAGCTCTAATTTGTTTCATTTAAAGTTGAGTTTAGTTCTAAAGAGTATTGGTATGATACTTATCTAACAATGCTGACAAGCATGCACGTATTTGGGAATAGATTTAATTTTCTAGGTGACAGGCTATTGGAGTAGAATATAGTTATACTATTGCAAATTGTATGCTCTGTCTTAAGTAATTTCATGTAAGACACATTAAAATAATCAGGTAGAAACATCATCCGATACTATTTTTTTTTCCCCCCTCATAGTGGAAGTTTTTGTCCCTCCTTGTGTGTCAACCCCAGAATTTATCCATGCGGCTATGAGGCCTGATGTGATCACAGAAACTGTAGTAGAGGTATCGACGGAGGAGTCTGAACCAATGGATGCATCTCCTGTTCCAGCCTCCCCTGATATCCATGAGCCAATGAAAAAGAAAAAAGGTAGGTATGGCTCAAAGCAATCTCGAAGTTTATGTCTGATGTGCGCTGCTGAGGGTGGTGCAGTTGATTAGGTGATTTAATTTTTCTGCTTGTATAATCAGACTGATGGGAGTCTGTAATGTGAGTTCTTTGAAAATGATTCTGCAACAGGAAAAAAGAAAAATATAGCAAGAGAATTGGCTTCACCAAGCCATAAGGGAAGATGTTATATTTGTGGTCTGTAAGCACAGTTTACGAAGTGGAGGAAAAGTAGAGAGGGATTCAAACAGGATTTGTGTGGGTAACCACTGGTGGCTGAACTATGGATATATTTGGAGAGTGGGTAGGCTTGGTATTCTTCCAATGAAACGACAGGGTAAATACTAACTTACAGTTTACAGAAAGAGTAAAAGATCTTCATTGTGAGAGAAGTATCTTATTTGTCTGATTGGCATGTCTTGGATAATTCACAACAGTGTTTGAGTTCTAAGCATTCAGCTACCAAATGAAAGGTTGGCACCTGGTGAGCTTTCTCTCTGGTCAAGCAGTTTTCTTATAAGCATCAATACAATTCACATAACTATGGGAATAGTTTTTCTTTAGATCTTCCAGACATGCTAAGATGGAAGGTTTGCTTGTAATTTAGAGGAAAAATACTTCAATGTAGTGATACAGTGATACAAATCTTAAGATCTGTGAGGTTTAGATTTACTAAAAACACAGGTAACGGTAAGTACTGTAAATTATATAACCAAGAAAATGATTCTTAAAGGTTTTTGGTAGCTGTAGTTGTATTTAAACTGTCTTTATATTCCACTGTCAGATGGAGTGGTTGTTACTGGGACATATTGCTTTACAGGGCTCAGGAAATTCTGAAATTTTACGAAGGTTATTTTGTAAATACATTTTTCCTATTACGTAGTCCAAATCTGTGCTCTTAAGCGTGTGAGGTCATTTAGTGATACTTACAGAGCCATTAATTTGGTGTTCATAATGAATGCCTTTTGAAAGTCAGTGTTTAATGAAGAACATTGTTAATTAGCAAAAAATTAATGCTCCTGTGTTTGGGCTAGGAGAGTTAATTGTTAATTGCTGCTTGCCTTTAATTGACGGCAGAAGAATGGACTGTTTACAGCCTGCTGCCATAGGGTGTGATCCTCTTCTTTGCTTGGGCCTGTTTACCTGGAGTGAAAAGGTCACTGAAAGTGTGAAAGGATGAGGAAGCCAGGTCTTGCTGGGAGAGGATTTCCCTGGGAGAGGAAGGCAGTCCCCTCCTAAGCCTCGTGGCAGGGGAGGAGGAGGTGTGTGGGAGCCCTGCCAGCCCGCAGGGAGTGGATGGCAGCTGGGGGCTGCGGCTCGGGGGCCTGCACACTGCCCCCAGCTGTCCTGCCTCGCTGGGGCTGCGGGTGCCCTTGTCTTAAGGCTCTGCCCTTTGTGAATCCCCTACAGCACCACTCACGGGCTGAGTGGAAGCTTTTATCTATATATTTACCAGACAGGTACAAGTGGGAAATGAATGTTCATTATTTCAGTAGTAAAATTGCTTCAGCAATCTGATGCTTTACCAAAAACAAAGCAAAAGAAGAAATACTACATTTGAGAGTAAACCAGAGACTGGACGACAGACACTGGTGCAAATAAATTGTTTTGCTTTACACATTTGGTGCTTATCTCACCTGCCATTAGCTTGTCTGAAACGGAGTTAAATCTGTTGAAATAAGCAACCAAACGATGAATTAAACTGGATGTGCAGTAGTAGTAATCTAAGAATGTAAGTTGGTCCATACTGTAGCAAGGAAATTGCAGGGGAAAAAAAATGCATAAACTGTTCTTTTCAGCAAAGACAAACTATAGAATACTTTAATTCTGCATATGATTAATACTTCCCTTCCTGTGTTTTGTGTGCAGCTGGCCGTAAACCGAAGACCCAGCAGTCGGCTATATCTGATGGATCTCCAGATCTAGGTATAAAGAAGAAACCTAGAGAAGGCAAAGGTATCTTTTTCCATGTATCAAGTCTTTAAAGTTATGGAGTGTGTATATATTGTATCTGTCACAGGAAGTACACAGATCTTTGGAAGATTGGTTGGTGGGAGATTTGGTGGGAGAGTTCATACTGACTTCATTGGAGTTTTATACAAGATCAAGCACAAGAACGTGGAATTGCTCTAGAAGTGCCTTGTAATACACTCTGCAGTGAATAGGCTTTCTGATTTTTCGTTTGCTTTGCTTTATGTTTATTGAGTCATGCTCTTTTTTTATGTGCATTACCTTACTGCTAGACACAGAATTTGTTAAGCTACTGTTGAAACGTTTGTTCTTAAGTAGAAGTTTATGGGTCTTTGTAATGGTGGTGGTTGAAAATACATTTTCTTAGTTGATTCACAAACTTCAGTGGGAATATGTTGTTTGACTAGTATATTCATTTTGGCAGAAGGGGAAAAACAAAGGATTATATGTTTCTTTACTGGTTGAGTGAGGGGTTTTGTGCAGGAGAGTCATGTTTTCCTAATGTTTCTCTTGATAAATAGTGGGTTCTTTCTTGGACTCCATGCCTCTGCTACTTACCCAGCAGGGAGACAGGCTAGGGCATTTGCTCACAGGTTACCTTTGAGTTGGCATATACTGTGGCAGCTCTTCCCCTGGTTATAGATGAGAAACATGGATCTCTTCCTCACTTACTCTACTGAAAGTTGCTTGGAGAAGTTGCTATGGCCAGAGGAAGAAAAGCTTAGTGACTTTCAGTCGCAGCATACTAGCTGAAAGAGTGCAGTGGTCAGCTCCACTATTACTTTGGGATTTGTTTGAAAGCAGGATCTCAGCTTTTTATATAATTCCTTATCTGGATACAGCTCTGAAGTCATCACTTTTGCCAGTAAGGCAAGGAGGAATGGGACTGACTCATGTCATGCAGATGTTAGCTCATGAAAACCAGTGCAAACAGTAATTAAACTTCCCTGCAGTGGCCACTGTTGCCGTCTTCGGATTTGGGTGTAGCAGTGGACCTCAGTGGAGGTTACAGATGTTTGCATCTACTGTACTTAGAAGGATGTCCTGTTCAGGTTTTTTTTTTCTCAGTATTCTTAAAGCATTCTTAGCTTTATTTCTTATTTTGATTTCAGTATAACAGCTTTCTGTTATCTGAATAGTACTTTTAAAGTGTCCCAGTTCCTAATTTGCTGCACAAATAACTTTAAGAAAGGAGGCCTCTATTTCTGTCTCTTTTAGTTTTTATCTGTACTGGTCATTTCTCTTTGTAACTGTTTGTTCAGTGACGTGGGAGATGGTACTACTTTGGGGTTTGTGTTTGTTGGTTCCTTTTTTTTTTAATTTCTGTGGACCCTCATAATGATCTACTTATGTCTCTTGTTCTCACAAAGTACCTAATCCCATATTTTACACTACAACTGGCATAATTTTTTTTTTTAATGTAGGCTATCTTGGTATCATGCCAGATATTTTGTTACTGGATTTATTTTTTTGTTATTTATTTAAAAAAATTACTTGCAAGTATAGGCTATTTTACATGCAGTGTGGTTTTGGAAAACCAGGACTTACTCCTAGAGCTCAGTACTGTCAGCAGAGTTAAGTCGTGGAGGAGGAGAAGGACAGCTGGTTGTGCATATTTAGAAAGGGGATCACTTCTTGTCCGTGTCCTTAGTGCATTCCTGATACTTTCTGGTGTAAAGTGAAGCAGCTGTAAATCTGATTCAGTTGTGCCCTTTGTTCAGTTTATTTTACAGAAGGCACTGGAGACCTCCTAGTATTTTTTCTTGAAGTGAAGTAGTAGTACTTTTTTGTCCTCGCATAATAGATTGTCAATTTAGGCATGGTTTTTCTTTCCATCTTTTGTTTTTCATTTAGATAAACACTCCATTTAAAGTGTAAGCGTTCGGAGGGAGCAAAATTGGCTTGAAGCCGCTCCTCACAGATGCCGGTACCAATGTGACGGTTCCTTGTCAGACACAATGCCTTGTACCATTCACATACTTTCTGGCCATTAATCCTTCTATTTTGAGATGACAGCTAGCATTCCGAAGTAGCTGGCAGCTGTAATAATTGGCTAGCCACAAAAATGTATTTCATTGTGCAAAATGTATTGAAATGAAGATGGGTAATGATTGTGTCTAGCTCAGTGGCCACTTGCAGCACTGGTTGCTCAGAGACCTCTCAGGAGTGGAGATGAGAGCTGTATGCTGTTACATAAGGTTTCTGTCTTCCTGGCAAGGGCCAGTATGTTTGTCTACCAGCTGGACTTAGGGATGCTTAAGAGTGGCATGCGTGTAAGCCAGTTCAGATAATATGTTTCACAGCCATGCCTTTCTTCTTCTCAGGAGTTGGTAAGTTTGGATTCATAGTACTAGGAAAGTCTGGTTCTAAGGAGAAGGGGTTTAAAAACAGTTCAAAATTGTATAAACATTTATAATATCAGCATTTTGTGTTAATCCATAGCAACTATAGCTGGCACAGTAGCCCACCTGAAGCATCACTGGGTCTTACTGGCAACAGCAGATGGCTTCTGAGTAATATAGGTATTGCAAAAACCTCCTGGGAGAGGGGAAAATGTTATTTAGGTCAATATAGAGTATGAGGGAAAAGAATAAAACTGCTGAGTCAGCAATATTGTTCCTGCAGAAAAATTCGGCACTTCCAGGAATTATTTCTCTTGAAGTTCCCATTTACTTCCTAATATTGAAGCCCACATACGTTTCATACATTTTTGCAAAGAATCTGTTGCAGATTTACAGTGTTTGGCTGTGTACCCAGAAATTCAATTTCTGAGGAGCTAAGGGAAAAAAGAAAATAGATTAATTGCCTAAAATCTAGGATAGCTGTCCTGCTACAGTCACTACTTGCTGTTTATTGGAGCACGTGGTAGAATACTTGTATTTGTTGTCTGGGAGATGGTTTTCTAGAAGATGGAAAGTATAATTTACTTTACCCTTTGAAGTTTTTCAAAGATGGCTAACTTCTTGGAATCTTCAACAGAGGTCTTTAATCTGCCTTAATATATTTTAGTTGTCTTCAGCATGGCATAACAGGCACTGTGCTGGGCCACTAAATCTCAAGAATTAATGATGTTTTGCACAAAAAGAAACAAATTCATATATTATTTGGCCCATGTAACCTTCTGGAAGTGTGATCAAGGGAAGAACCGGGATTAACATTCTGAAGTTATTATTCTTGTAGCTCTGTCTTAAGGTCTCCCTTCTCAGGTAACTTGAAGACTCTTCTCCAGTTGTACAAATTGGAATGTGATTATTCCTTTCTTCAGCTTCTCTTCCCCTTTTCCTAGATGGAAGTGGTGTAGTCAGAGTGCAGACAACTCCCATGTTATATTTTATGCCACTGTCTTGGGGCTCCTCTGATGGAAATGGTACACCTCTTGAATAACTGAGAAGTGCATGACATTCTTCTGTAGGCTGACTTCATACTATATCCCCCTAATTACAGAAAGGTACATGGGATTTCTGCCATACGGATACTTATAGCAGGAAGTTGGACTGGCTTTGCACCTAGAAGGTTGTTGATCACGTTGCAGCATGTTTTTGGGAAGCATCAGAACATGGGGCTGTCACCAGTCGGTGTGAGAGCCCCAGTTCCTGGACAAGGAGGGGTTATGTTACAAACTTAACCACACTTGAGATAGCTTGTTATTGAAGGTTGTATGCCTTTTAAAAATTACTTACTTGCTGTCCTTCAGTGTCACAAAACTGGCATTTTCATTAGCTGTTTAAGCAAATCTGAGAAGAAAATTCTGAGTTCCTGTCCTGCCCCTGCTGAACAGATGAGGATTGTAGTGACTTGGAATGTCCTTCCCACACTTTTCAATAACTGAGAATGGGTGCTGGCAGGCTCCTGTGCTATATAATAGATCACTTGGATTAGTTCCTTTCAGAGTGTAAATATTTGTGGAAGCTTCACCAAACTTAACAGGATGAATGGGTATCTGTAGGTTTCATTATATACCATCCCATCCTCTGTGTAATATCTGCTTGTAATGCAGGTCATTCAGAGTTACCTATATATGGAGAACTTTCTGTTACCTTTAAAAGTGGGTTTCTAATATTTGAATCCTTTGTGATTATAGGAAATACAACGTACTTATGGGAGTTTCTTCTGGACCTTCTGCAGGACAAAAATACTTGTCCTCGATATATTAAATGGACGCAGCGAGAGAAGGGAATATTTAAACTTGTGGACTCAAAAGCTGTCTCCAAACTATGGGGAAAACACAAAAACAAACCTGACATGAACTATGAGACTATGGGAAGAGCTCTGAGGTAAAAAACTCTTACATCCTTAAGTTATCTGCTGTAGTTCTAATTTTCATTCTTAATTTTGCTTATTGAAATATAACAGTTCAGAAATGTTAAGAGCTTTGCCCTCTTGCTGACTTAGCTGTTTAAAAAGCATCGGTCTTGCATTTTGTATTAATTGTTTATGTTACCAGTTAATTTGCAATTTGATTCCTGAAGTATGTATTTAAAGGGTCAATTTTTTTCCAGCTGTGTCCTTCAGATACTTTGTCAGCATGCTCTGCCAGCTTCTTTCCGTACCTTCTCACATTGTAGATTTTACTGTGGTTACTTCACATTTTCTTGTTAGTATAGAATGAGATTTTCTTTAAAACCTGTCACTAGATTGGTTACTATTTAATTGTACTTTTCTTGCAGATACTACTATCAAAGAGGAATCCTTGCAAAAGTTGAAGGACAGAGGCTTGTATATCAGTTTAAGGAGATGCCAAAGAACATAGTTGTCATAG
Organism: Apus apus; assembly: GCF_020740795.1. Taxonomy (NCBI): domain Eukaryota; kingdom Metazoa; phylum Chordata; class Aves; order Apodiformes; family Apodidae; genus Apus; species Apus apus. The sequence goes on along the minus strand of NC_067285.1, from coordinate 54,110,228 downwards.
ATGATGACAAAAGCGAGTCCTGCAATGAAGATTTGTCAATGCCTACAGATGAAAAGTCATTGGAAAGAGTGTCTTTATCTGCAGAAAACCTTTTAAAAGCAGCAAACTCTGCACGTGGAGGAAAAAACTCCTCTCAGTTAAGCTGTACCAGAACAGAAAAAGCGGTCACCAGAGTTGTGAATATTGCCTCACCAGCGCATGATACATCGTCGTCTCGTCCCTCAACTACCACTACTACTGTCCCAGCAACGACAGCTCCCAGGTTTGTATTACACATGGCTTGGGCTTGTCATTTGCTAATGACAAGCAAATTTTTTGTTAGTAAGCTGTCTTACAGTGTTTTTGGTTTATGTTTTAAATGTTGGAAACTGTTTCTGATTTTCAAGCAGTGGTGTAACATGGCAAAGTACTATGGAAGTCTAGTTTATGAAGTCAGAGCCAACTGTCAATAAGCTTGCCCTCACATGTTATGTAGAGAGAGGGAGGGTTGAGATAGACTGGGAGGGGGGAGGAAGAGATGAATGCTGATACATTTCCAAAGTCCTATTGCTAGATGTGCAGAGGTTTGGGATTGGTTTGTTTGTTTTTGTTTGGGTTTTTTTGTTTTGTTTGGTGTTTGTTGTTGTTTTTTAAAGAAGCAATTAACAGTGTGTAGATCCTAGATTTGTCTATCCCTCTTGTCATCTCTAACGGTACCCTGTGTTTTGTCTTAAACACACACCTTTATTTTGCAGGACTGTACGTGTGGCAATGCAAGTGCCTGTTGTAATGACCTCCCTGGGGCAGAAAATCTCCACCGTGGCAGTGCAGTCTGTAAATGCAGCATCACCGTTAATAACCAGCGCAAGTCCAACAACCCCAACAACTCCAAAGGTAGTAATCCAGACAATCCCTACTGTGATGCCAACCTCTGCTGAAAATGGAGACAAAATCACAATGCAGCCTGCCAAAATCATTACGATCCCTGCCACACAACTGACCCAGTGTCAGTTACAAACAAAAACAGGCCTGTCTGGGTCAGGAAGTATTAACATCGTGGGAACCCCGTTGGCTGTTAGAGCACTAACCCCAGTGTCTATAGCTCATGGGACACCAGTAATGAGACTGTCTGTGCCTGCTCAGCAGGCGTCTGGCCAGACTCCTCCCAGGGTGATCAGTGCAGTTATAAAAAGTCCAGAAGTTAAATCAGACACAGCGGCTTTAAAACAGGAACGTGAAGTGAAAACACTGCAGCTGGTAAAGGAGGAGAAGCCCTCAGATGGAAGCAAGACTGTGACCCACGTAGTAGTAGTTAGCACACCCTCAGCCATTGCCCTTCCTGTAACAATGCAAACAGAAGGAATTGTAACGTGCGAGAAATGAAGAACGGGTTGCTTCCAGCATGGACTGCTAGACTGTTACGGTTTGGAATATACTGACATAATGGGGGAGGGAAGTGGACGCGATCGCCAAGTCAAAAAGGAGAGTTTTGAAATGTTAATAAACATGCATATGTTGAAGACTTTCTGAAAAAAAATTATTTTCCCGTGTTTCAGTGGGAATTGAACCACATTGTTGATATGCTGACAAAAACTGCCTCTTCCAGTTGGGAAACATTTGAACCTATGGAGAAGGAAAGATAGAAGGACTGAAAAGGGACCAAACAGTTCACTACGTTACCTGTTACCAAGTTACACTAAAACCTGGAACACTAAAAGGGAGTTGTGTGAGAGGTTTGCCTTGGTTTTTAGTTTTCAGGGGGAGAGGAAAGTCTCATTGTTACAAATGGCAAATTTGATGCATATTATATGCATACCAGCAATTACTACTGTGTGCCCACAGTACTCAACTGGTGCTATGTGAAAAACTCTGCTATTAGGTATTGTAGAATGTGAAATAAAGGAGAAGATTAAAGAGCTTCTTTTAGAAGACAGAGACCTGGCGGGATTTTTGTATCATACAGCTTAAGCAGATTCAAAATGAAAGCCTTAGACTGATTTTCAGTAATCTTTCTTGAAATAAGCTAATGGCTTGTTTGTGTAAAGCTTTTTTATAAAACAAATTTTTAAAAAATCTTGTACCTAGCACAGTATTGTTATAGAATTACATGTAACATATTTTGTATGGTAGTTAAAAGTCTGTCTAAATTTCTTAATTGTGGACAAAATAGCAGCAGGCTTTCTGCCTTCTGCTGTAACATGCCTGTATCTCATTTAGCCTTGACCTCCATGCATACATTTCAATTTCAGCTCTACTCTGTCACTTGAAAGGTCACGCCCAGCATGAGCTTTTGTCAGGTAGTTCTAAACCTGTAAATTTTTTTTTTAGTTGAAGTTAAGAGGGAAGTACCAGTGTTCAGAATGAACTATAATAGTTTGTATATTCAACATTTGAAGTATATTCTATTTTGTTGTACTCTTGTTTCAAAGTGTATTCCAGTAGGTTTTACTGAAATATAGAAAGGAAATTTAATGGTGTTTGGTCTGCTTTTTATTTTTTGCTTTTTTCTTTCAACCTATTAACCTTCTCTTCTGCTTATTTGAAATCTTCCAGGCATTCAGCCTAAGAAAGCTGATATAGTGTGGAACCTTGGAACTCCTCATTGCTCCAGTACTCCAAATGGCTGACCAGCTCTCTCATACAGTACACTGAAATATTTGTCATAGAAATTTCTGTGGAGCTTGCCGTAGTTGATGAGGTAACTTCTGACAGGGGTCTAGTTCTCTTAAGTTTTTTCAGGATGGTGAGCATACGCAGTGTTCTTGCGTTGTGGCTAACCACATAAGGGCCAGGGTAGTAACTTGGTGTGTGTTCCCACTTGCAATACAAAGAAGACAGGGTTTGCTTAAATGAGTCTGAGAATCAGTAACTTCTAGAGTTCTATGAACTACCGAACTATTCCTCCAGCTATACCTTAATTTCCTAAGGCTGCACTGCAAAGGAAAGGTAGAAAGGAGCAGACTTGGCTACTCCAGTGTACTAATCTCTCTTACGATCTCATAGAGGCTACTGGTAGGTAGAAAAATGAGAAAAGTTACATACTAAGTTACAGTGCTGGTCCTTTTGATGTTGTTGCCATTGACATTTCCAACTGTTGTTTTGGATTCAGCACAAATACATTACTTTAGGTATATGTTTTTTTTCCTGAATGAAGTAAGTATCTAAATATGTTTTCTGTTTTTAATTGTACTCAAGTTATGGATATCATGATACAGTACTACTGGGTACAGCTTGGATGACAACACACGGTACACAAATTACTCCATAGTTGAAGTCTATGTGCAAGAGTTTGGCTGAAAATAGATGCAGGGTAGCTTACACTGTTTTCATGGGGACCACACAGGCACTAAACAATTGCTAGAGAAGGAGCATATCAGCTTGTGGGTAGCCAGGTGCCCAGTGGCACCCCCAAGTTTCTCGTGAGACGCCTTGTAAAGTGTTCAGAGCAGGAACTCAGATAATCTTGAAGTAATTTAGGTCTTAGATGGCCATCAGGGTACTTGATACTGGAAGAGCAGTTTTAGTGGAAATCTAGAGCTAAGGTCTTCAGTAACAATAAAGGAGACCAGAAATACACACTTACATTGAAGTTTATTTTTTCTCTTTAACTTTTAGTACTGAAAAACAAATTACCTATTGAGTCCTAGCAGTAAGCCCCATTCTTCTCTCTGACTGCTAAGAAATGCGGGTGTATCTCCATACAGCCAGGCCAGCCTGTGGAGAACTTTGAAAGTCTTCTGAAAAAGAGGTTCTTTTTCATACTCTTAAGCAGGGAAGCAGAGTTTAAGAACAAATTACTGAACAAGCTGAAGCAGGTAAAAAAGTGCTGTAGAAGGCAGTGATCTCTTTCACCAGCAGTTAAGCCAAAGCAAAAGTTCTTACAGATGAGCTTACTTCTTTCTTGCCTGGGGTAGAGGACAAAGACTGCTTCACAGGAGGAAATGTAGGAGAAGGAAGAGGATTTCTGAATGCTGCCAATGACGATGTAGGTTAGAAAGGGAAGTAGGTAGAAGCTGGGCAATGGGTTGACTAATTTGGTAGTCTGAGGTGCACTGATATTCTGAGTAAAAGGTAATGGAGCAGTGTGAAAAGAGGCAGGTAGAACAAATTGGAGCTAGAAGACAAGAGAAGAGAAAAGTAATAGCCTTTTTAAGCCTACATTTTAAAGTAATTTTTGTAAGAAATCAATTTCTAAAAGGCTGTTATTTGATCATATATGAAAGAGGTGCAGTATCTCAGAGAATGTAATGTATATCTCTGGAGTATTTGTAGTTCAGACTTTTCCGACACCTAATTTAGATACCCTGGAAGTCAAATGGGGACAGACTGTCTTCCTGGAAATAGAAAAGGATCCCCACTGGTGACTTTCTTGTAAGTCAGAGCCAAGACTTCATTGTGTAATGGCAAAAATTAAAGGAATGAAGGCACGGGTGTGTGCCACTGGTGAGATGGGCAGCTTGCAGCCATGCTCTGAGATGCTGCTGTCCCTGTTGGGGCTGCATCTTGCTCCAGAACTGCTGATGGTCCTTTGGCTCTCTCGCCTGGCCACCTGGCGAGTGACACATGTGCTACAGGCTGCCAGAGGATGTTTACCTGAAGTTTGCTAAGTGCTGCAAGAATCTCTGTCTCTGTGAGGATGGGCTATAACTGAAATGGAAAGGGTACTTAGCTGGCTTCAAACAGTGGAGCCCCTTTTTGTTAACCTTTCCTTTTGTGTCTTTGTACTTCTCATATTATTTTTTTTCCCTAACTGAGCTGCTACCTCTAAGTACAGGACAGGCTTTTTGTCACAGGTAGTGATTTCAGAATCTCTGCTTAAGCACAGCTCTTAGCATTGCTTTGTGTGCAGGTGCTTCCTCTGAGGTGTTCTGAGATTTGGTTGTTCTTCAGAAGTGGTGTGCAACCTAGGTAACAAGCTATGCTACTTACAAGAGGTATCTTCTCCCTGGGGATTTCTACAGCCAGATGTCAGAGTGGCAAGATTCCCGCCTATAACTAAAAGTCTCAGATCATTCTCTAGGTCTGTGCAACTTGCTTTTCAATGTGCTGCTTAATGCTGACATAATTGATTACTATGTGGGCAAGAAATGTTTTTACTGGCGGTGTTGGAGGGCATGACCTCAGGATGAGGGAGCTTTAGTCAGGTTGGTGACATCTAAAATGGACAAAGGGAGGCTGAAACACTGAAGAAGTTAGTGTCTAGCTATTATACTCCTAGACTTTTGCAATCTCTTTGAAAACCTGTTATTTTGTCCATGTGTGGAAGTGGGACTAGCTTTTACATCTGAAGCTGGTGGCTTCTGTAGAAGAGTCCAAGCTTAACTCATACTTGGCAAATAGTAACTAGATGAGTGAGTGGAAAGAAACTAGTGTGTAGTGAGCATGCTTTGTATGGAACACATTGAGACATACACAGCCATGATTTTACATATGTAGATAAAACATTTTTATTTTTCAAATAACTGTGATTGTTAAGTTATAAGAGGGACAAGGTAGTTCTGTGTAATCCACAGGAAAAAAAAATAATCCTAAGTGTGAGTTGCAACTCAGAATAAAGATATAAACATCAGTTTTTCTGGGTTGTGGCAAGAAAAGTTTAAAGGGGGGTCCCATCCTGGAGAGTGCTGGTTTTGTTACTCTTTCTGGGACAAAGTCCATCTTGGTTAGCATTGAAGTGTTCTGTGCTTTGACACAACTTAGGTGATCCAGGTAAAGTGTGCAGCAGGCAAGGCTGAGCTCTTGGGATCCTCTGCTAATTGATTTCATCAACTTTAGGACTTTGGGGAGTTACATCTGAGCTGATAGAGCCAGTAAGCCAGAGGCAGTCAAGAGCTGATGAGAAAGTGGAGAGGTGTCTGAAGCCTCAGTTCTTACCCTGACACGTGCAGCAGGGATCTCAGTTACACGTGAAGAGTGTTACAGCCAGAACAAGCTAAATTTAATTTCTGCCTCATAGTGACAGTTAACATAGCAGGTATTTAGCTTATTAAGTGAAGAAGATCCAAGCAACACTTATCCACTTCTGATCTAATTGTTCGGCAAGAGAGATAAGTGTTTTAATAAGCTTGCAACAGCTTCTGCCTCTCAGCAAATTAAATAAGTGGGTCATTTCTTCCTTCAGCTAGCTTGAGGGTGAGGGAAAACTCGCTGCTAAAGCTAATGCAGCTTTTATTCAAGATTAGAGAAGATCTGTTGAGACCTTTTTTAGTCCTGGTGTGCTTATAAGGCAGACAGCCACAAGAAGAGCTTTGAAGACATTTTTACTGTAAGAGTCATACTGCTATATAGGAAAAAAAAATAAAAACCTTCCTGCTTCTTCCTATGAAAAACATTTACTGTACTGATATTTATAGCAAGCAAAAGCATTTCAGTGCAGCAAACCTGCCTCTTGTTGAATAAAACAAATCAAGAGCAGTGTTTTGTTTAGTTTTCCAAAAGAGTCTGTCTGCAAAATACATTTTACAGCAAGTCCTTGAATGAAAGGGTAAAGCTCACTGCAAGTTACCAGTTAATTTCTGCATCTTATCTACCTTTTAAAATACAGCAGAAAGGGTTCATCATTGTGCTATAGCAGGAATGTGTGATTGCCTATGATAATATTAAGAATATTAGTGATGGGGAGTGTCCCCAGCCTTTTCAGTTATTCCATCCTCCCCTTTACTTCAAAATTGCCCTTTAAGGACATGAAGCAGTGAACAGCTACTGTCATGTGGCCAGGGTGAAATAAGAATCTCAGCTCTTTCCACTTCAGAAGAGCTCTGCAGTGATGGCAATATCATACAAATCATGCTGTTTCCTTACAGTTTGGTTTCTTTTGTAAGAGAGTTAGCAATGAAGGCAAGACTCTGAGTAAAATGGTGAAAGAACTGTCCAGATACCACATATTACCCTGTGAGAGTGATGGTGGGGGTTCTGTAGCTGACATAGTTTAGCTCCTGCTGGTAAACAAAGCCTACCATAATCGGTGCTATGGCTCTGTGCCCTGGCAGTGGGGAAACTGTACCACAGGGAGGGACACCCTCAGCCTAAGGGCTCTTTGTTGTTGGGTTTTTTGGGGGGCTGCATGTGGAAAGGCTTTTTAATGGTTTTTGTTTTAATACAACTCTATAGTATTATCCTTGGTCTTGAATCATGGCTTTCTACAACAAATGTAATTTCTAGGAACTGCCAAAAGGGTCTGGATGGAAAATCCAGCTTCCATTTTGACTTCTGTGGTAGATGAGTGATGAATTAACTTATTAAAGGTACTGTCTTACAGGTCTACATAGTGGTGTTGCTTTTAGAAGTGCTTAGCTATAGATGACTAGACACATCCATTAATGGGCAATTATTTCTTCTCCTTGCAAAGACTATTTGAGGGAAGATCCTTGGAGAAGACAACCTGAAAGAAGCACTGCATCTCACCCCCTCAGAGAGCAACAGCGGGCAGCAAGCACCATGATGAGGAAGCTGTCTCAGTCTAGCCTGTGTGAAATGCTTATGGCAAGGATGCTTAAAGGTCTTACCTTTCTGGTTCAGAATTGTTCCCCAAGGAGTAACCCCTTCTGGCTTCCAGGGACAGATTTGCTTCAAGGTTTGCTCTTCCTGAAATTTCAGCTGAAGGAGGAGGCCCTAGCTGGCAGTAGTTGGTAAAGTCTCATCTGCCTGGTTAAGAGTCCTCCCCAAAGCGCAGTTAGGCTTCTTGGCTGTAAAATCCTTTCTGTCTGGGGAATTTCAAATCCTTGCTTGCTAGGAGTTCTGCCTCAGCTCCACTGCTTGAAAGCACATCATCAACCCTCGTCCTGCAAGGGTTAGGAACATGTGCAGGGTGTTGTGCCTGTGCAACACAGCACTTCATTTGTGTGCCTGAAGGGAACTGTGTTTCTGTGAGAATTTGGGACATCCAGTTGCCAGACTCCGTATTTTTTTCACTTATCAGCAAGCACAGTAATTTATGGGCTGTGTAAAGTATGTACCTGTGGTGTTTCTTGCTCTTCAAATGACCTTTAAAAGAAAGTGACAAATAGAGCTGCCTGTTGTGAGGAGCCAGCCCTGCTAGGCATGCTTAGCAGCCCTCAGGGAGGAATACTTGCACCCTGCTCTGCAGTGCTAGCCAGGTTCTCAGTTCCACAGAACTGTCAGAAAAAGTAATATTTACAGTAGTATAGTGTCTAGGCTTCATCTTTAGCTAAGGGAGAGAGAGCAGCTTAACATCACTAAAGGTAACTCCCTCCCCTACAGACTTGCAGTGCAATTCTGGCATTTCCAAGTTTGAGAAGGAGCAGTTGCCAGAAGGCAAAGCAGCTGTGCCAACTTGTAAGATTAGGACTGTGGCGTTGGGGGAGAGAGGTCTGGAATGGGTGGCATCACCCCTGTGTCGAAGCTCAAAGAGTCACTAGTTGAGACAGATCACCTACTTACGATAGGGAAAGAAAAAAAGATGGCAGCAGAGACATTACTTATTTTCCCAAAGACTTTTTTTATTAAACACCTGGAACACTTAAGAGTTACTACAGCCTTACTTTACATGGATGTACTGCTTTATTTGCTCTGCCTCATCTTTCCCAACTATCTAAATGTCAGCCCAACTCCAGTTGTTGTCTCCTGTCCTGTCTCCCTCCCTCATTTTCCAGCATAGTTGCATGTTTACAGTCCTTATATGCAATACCTATGTCATACCAATGAGCACCACTCCGTGCACAAGATTTCTCTACTAACACAGCTCCGCTGCAGCCTAGGTGCTTAGCTAGAGTTCCCCTGGGCCACAGAAAGAGGCTCCTGAACTCTGCTGCTGTATGATTTCAAGTCAGATGCAGGATCACCAACTTCTCTCAATAAATAAATTTTATCCTCTAACGGGTTCCAGTGTAGCTTGAGATTTTGAAGATAAATAAAACAAAGTCTTTCAATGTGAAGATTGGCCCTTTACTGAAACAAGCAAGATTGACAAGACTACAAATTTAAACCATTTTAAAAAGTAATACTTGAAGCAGAGGAAGAAATACTCCTTGGTTAGGTGTGTCCTTTGGAGGGAAGCACAGAAGAGACAGGGGGAACAGTCACTGTGTACATACCTACATGCCATATGTGTGTAATGGACACATGCACATTCACCTGGAAAAGTGAGGATATTACTGTGAGGATATGATGTGGAGCAGTTAGCCTTTGTTTCCTCACCTGCTCTTAACAGAGGGAGCCTTCCTCACACACTGCACAATTATCCATTCACTTTTAATGAAATAATCATCTCAAGTCACGTAAAAGTACAGCATGAACTTAGATTTGTTCAGGTCTAAGTGGCCTTAAACTTCCTTTGGAGTGGAACAGAAAAAGATTTAAGAGAATCTCACTGAGTAGGTGAACCTTGTTCCCTTTGGTACTTGCACAAGCTTAACATGAAATAAATAAAATCAGCATGCTGTCAGGGCAAGTTGTTTTATAAACAAGTGTTTTGGTTTAAATACTAAGGCTTCCACATTCATTAGAGGATTAAATCCTTTAACATGGGGGTTAGTGAAAGGATAAAGCTCATTTGCCTCCTGGTTTTCAAACCCTCACACAGCAAGAACACTACACGAACACTGACTCCTTTCTTCCTCCCTTGGAGGCCCCAGATTACCAAGCGCTTAACAGCAAGCGTAACTCCAAGCAACTGCCTGACGTCATGATTAGTCATCAGTATTTCCTCATCCTTCAAAAGCTTCCAGCTTCAGAAGTTTTCTCTAAAACAAAATAGTGGTGAGTTAGGACACTGCAATACCTGGTGGCATTCCAACACCTTACAGCAGTCTGTCGGGGTCTTGATTAAAACTAAAGTCACACACCAGAGACAGGTGATCAGAAGGGTAGTTGAACGATGGCAGCCTGTTGGGCCCAATTTGCTCTTCAGTCAGCAAGCCCAGGGCTGAGTTCACATTCAAGGCATGCTGAGAATACCAGATATAATCCAGCGTGTGCCGGCACTCTCCTGAGGTCCGGATCTTCCAGGTGGTGTACGGAGGCTCTGACTGCCCGTCGGGGCTCAACAGCTTGTACGCACTGTTTAAGTTGAGGCTGGAGTTGGCAAACTCTCTGTAGACCTCCTCAGTTGGCTCCGCATTGAAGTCTCCACAGACAATCAGAGGGATCTTCGCGCCTTGGGTAATGCTCTTCAGGTTCTGGAGAAGATCGCAGCCTTGTGCAGACCGAAACCTCTCCCAGCCAGTACGGGCTTTCAGGTGGGTGACAGCAATGCAGAACAGTCTTCCAGTTTCATTGCACTTCAGCGTCTGAGCTATGGCTACCTGGTTGGTCTTCAGCTTCATGGCGGTCAGCCGGATGTTCGCGCTGTTGACAAGCTCAAAGCGTTCCTTCAGGAAGAACAAGGCGCAGCCGTCCGGCCCGTTGTTCTGCTCCACATCTAGGCAAGGCGACCACGGCTTCGGGAAGAAAGTACACTGGTAGCCCAGTCGGCTCAGGAGTGGCTCAAAGGTGTCGAAGTAGTGGTCGACTTCTTGCAGGCACAAGATGTCAGGCTTGTATGCAAGGATTTCCTCCAGGATGAGGCACTTCCTCTCCTCCCACTTCAGAGCCTCCATGGGGCACTGCACAAAGTTGTCTTTGCCTTCTCCGAGAGCTGAAATTAGCAGGGAGATAAAAAAGTAGTTAGATTGTCTTGCTCCAGGTTTTGCAGAGGAACCAGCTACCACCTTGCAGCAGCCACTGGTGGATTGCAGCCCCACGTGGGAGCAGGCTGGCTGGCGCAGTGCATGAGGTTGTAACAGGGATCAGCACGAGGCTTTCACAACACTTTGCTTTCTTTGCAAAACACATGCACCAACTGATGTGCAAGCAATGGGTATTTCAGGAGCAGCTGCTGACTTTCAGGGGGCCAGGTTTTCCAGTGGGTTTGAGAACCCCTCCTCAAAACACTGAAGTCTCTCAAAACCAATAAACTTCCCTTCACAGATACAAATAAGACTCCTACCCCCTCTTCCCAAAAGTCACTAGACTGTGGCAAATGCTTCCAAATGTGGCTGCCACAGCTTAAGCCTAAGAAAAAATGCAGTGGGATAGGAATGACTTAACTGCAGGATGTTAAAGCAGTCTCTACATGGGGGATTCCCCCCCCAACAGGTTTTAAGATGAGACTGTTCCATAAGTCAATTTACAGCCTTAATTTTAGGGGTCTAAGAAAAAAAAAAATCAGTCAAAATTATTTTGAAGAATCAAGAATTCCTGTAACAGATTTGAGTCCCTAAATAGTCCCCTGATAAACTAATCAAAAACTAATTTTTACAAAGAATAAAACTTAGGGAAGGATGAGACTTTTCTGGAGATGAACAACTATCTAAAAGTGATGGGTCACAGCTTTTTGAATTTACTGTGTTCAGTTAAAACAGCCATTCAGAGCCACTGTTGGCATCACAGTTGCAAGAAGAAATATTTTTTCCTTTCCTGCAGAACAGAAGGCAAGCCACTATTTCAAGTGTCAAAAGTCATCCCTCCTGGTCCTCAGTCAATTATGCCTCACATAATCCACCTCTCTCCCTTTGCTCTGCCAGTCCCAGGCTTGCCTAACTATGTAGACACAGCTGCATTTAAAGGTCTTCATTGCTGCGTTTGTTCTGCAGGTCACACCTTGAGCTTAGAGGCAGCTCCTACCTTGGGCAAGGATGTTCCACTGCATGACCCGAATGGGGCGGTGGTTACTGGTAGCGTTTTTCTTCAGGTCCACAAAGTTCCTCTGAAAGCGTGGTGGCCGTTTCTGCAGAACGATCTGACATTCCTCCAGCAAATCCTTGGGGTCTATAGGATCCAGCCGTGCCGAGTCTGGCTGCTCCAGGCAGTCCTGGTGCTGGGACACAGCACTGCTGCTCAGTGTCTTGGCGAGCGCGCTGTAGAGCCGGCTGGTGCTGTTTCCCATGGAACACACTGGAAAGGAACACAGTGGCGTCAGGGATGTCCACCCTGACTCTTCTCATCTCTTAGGTGCTTTGCATAGAATCATTAAGGTTGGAAAAAACCTCTAAGATCACATCCAACTGTAAACCAAACATGACCATGCTCACTAGACCATGTCCCAAAGTGCCATGGCTACACCTTTTTGAAACACCTCCAGGGATGGTGACTCCACCACTTCCCTGGGCAGCCCATTCCAGTGCTTGACCACTCTTTCAGTAAATATATTTTTTTCCTAATATCTTTGTTACAGTGCCAGCAATTTGTGTGTGTTCGTGCAGAAGCCTGTTCCTGAACCTGAGATAAAACCAGGACAGGGTTAGTTTTGTCCAGAGTGTCATTGTGTTTTGCTTATTATTATCCAGGGACTGCTAACCTCTGCACTATGCCAACAGTCTGGTTTAAGACATGGTGTAGATGTCTTCTAAGGGAAGAAAGGAGTCTTTCATCCAGAATAGCAGGGCTAAGATTAACTTCTGCATGTGTTGTAGGAAACAGAGTGTACATTTTCCCTCCTCACCAAGCAGAGCCCAGCAGGTAGACACACCTGCTCCTCATCTGCAGCACCTGTCTCTAATGGGGATGTCACTCCACATTGCCTGGTATCCTGTGCCTATCTGGGATGCCTCTGGGCCTCCTGCCCACAGAGCAGCAGGCAGGGTGGCTCATTCCCTCAGGGCTAATCATATTTAATAGGAATCTCTGATCTCAGCTTAATTTGCTCCAAAAGCAGCATTGTTTTCCATGAGTGCAGAATGGCTGGCTTAGACCTCGGGATGGGGAGTGGAGAAGGGCTGTTTCTCCCACTCCCCCTCATGCCCCTACGCTCATACCCCTCACCTTCCTACCTCCCTTTGGGTCTTCCGTGCTGTGCCCCAGCTCACCAGCTTCCAGCACACTTTGCAGTCCTCCCCAGGACCCAGCAACCCCCTGCTCCTTTGGCCGACTTAAGCATGTCTTGCAAATAATGGCCCCCAGCTCTCCCTGCTCACAGTTAGCCCTCCCAGCCTCATGTTTCCTGCAGGAAGGTCTTCCCATCCCACAAAGGGTCACGGCTGCCGTGGGGGTGTGTGTGTGTGTCCCCACTCTGTTTTGCTCTTTGGATTACGCACAGGAGGTGGCTGCAGCCCTCCTGCCTTAGCAGGGGTCAAACAGCGTAGCCATCCCTGTCACACAGCAGCCCTCATGACTACTGTGCTATAAAATACTTCCTCCCACTTCACAAGAGCACAGCCAGTAGCACTGCATAGCTGTAAGTGCCCTTAGGCTCGCCTGCAGCAAACACAGCACACTGCCACTCTTGAGGGCTGGGCTTCAGGCGTTTGCAGAGTTCGTGGTATTCCTACACATCTGCCCAGCAAGCCCTTGGCATGGCTGTGCATGCCCCAAGACCTCTGCCAACACTTCCTCAGGGGGAGGGTTCTGCTCTGAAGTGCCACCCTTGTCCCAGTGTGTGGGGAGTACTTGGAAGGAGGCTGCATTTGCACTTTTCCACACTTGGCACTCTGCCTGGATGCTTGGTTTCCCTTCAAACACAGGCAGAAAAGGCAGCACTTGCACCACACCAACTTCTTGCACAAGTGTCAACACTGACCAAGTTTCCTTGTCTCAACTTACTGACTCTGAACACATTTTGCAAAGGTAATCTTGAGCAAGAGAGCTTCAGCGTTGCATTGCAATTGGCCCATGGCAGTTTTTCAGTAAGTTATTTGTACCTTTGAATTACTTAAAATGGAAGAAACTTGTCATTTTGTGCTCGCATCTTGTGTCAGATGTGGGGTGCTACCCAACACACATATGTTCAGCTTTACTAGCCTGAACTACAGCATTACCAATCCTGAGAGCTGGTGGCAGACACAATAGAGGGGAAGGCAGGAAGGCCCTAACAGCTCAACAGGAGTAAAAGAGAAAAGCTCTGCAGCAGGAGCCTCACGTCCTTGTCTTTGGGAAAATGAGCACTTTTAAATACACTAAAAATCATGTGCTTTAACATACTTTGTATGGGTAAGCCAGTGGAATCGTGTCTCTTAACAGTTCTAAGAAAGCCAGAAACTGGAAATTTAAATTGAATGTAGGACATCTCTCCCCACCTCCATCCTTTTAAAGTACTATAAGTTCCTCAAACTGCGATGTGAGCTTGGTTCCTCAGCATGAATGCCTTCCTAGGGAAACTGTGTTTGAAGTGTTCCAGTTTCTGCAGTCTTCCTCAGTTTACAATTCTTGTCAAAGAAGCCAAGAACAGCTAATGTAGAAAAAATGCCATTTCCTAGTGAGGGAGGCAGGCCCAAACATCAAATCCCTATGCAAGACCCTGACACAGCTGTGACGGGAGCAAAAATAAGTGTGCTCTGTACTGGTTACAGAAGGGTCCAGCGTACACACTCCCAGAGCTGCCAGGCAGCCATGCAGAAACAGAGAAATCAATGCAGCTTTTAACAAAAGCGCCACAGGGAGCTCCTTGCCTATTTTTAGGGTAGGTACAACCCATAGTTAAGTGCTGCCACTGGAGAGAAGTACATGGTGTTTTCTGCTACCTCAGGGATGCCGTCAGCAGCCGAGTACAGCTACGGCCCCACCCCCTCCACAGCTCTCCCCCAAAATCCACACCCCTGCCCTTCCCTCCTGGCACAGCACTATCCAGACAGAGCCAAAGTCTTCTGCAGAGCCTCTGCCATGCTGCAGAGGAGTAAGGCTCATGCAGGGCACTCCAAAGGAATAAGGGGGAATTATTCTGCTCCAAGAAGCCATCAGCAAGAACCTAGGCAGCCCATTGCCAGACCTGAACCAGAGGGAGAACCCTGAAAGGGAGAAGCTAGCACCAGAGATGAGACAGGTGCAACACATCTGGAGTCAAAAGCCCATCCCAAAGCTCTGAACAACTAACATCTATTACAGCAGGATGAAGTCTCAGTTCAGTAATGCACCTGACAAGCTGCAAAGTGAGAGTATGGTCTAAATCTCACTGTCCCTGGGGTCACAGGTTATCCAGCTCTTTATCGGGAGTCAGGCATAGCCTAACCTGCATGGGATGGGATACAGCTCAGCTGCAATACAGATCTGACAGCTTTTAAAGTCAGGAATGTCTCAGAAAGGAAAAAGAGCTTCTGTCTTCTTTTGAGAGCCCAGGGAAGGTTAGGTGAAAGAGGGCCTGGGTTGTAAATCAAACATTTTCAGGCCTGTTGCAGGTGGCTTGGGAGCCCTTGGCTGAAGAGGAAGTCCTGTGGGAAGACTCCAGCTTAAGATGACTGATGAACTGCACAAGTTCTTTGTCCCTGAAGTGCTGAAACAGTCACAGCATGGACTGAATCATTCTGCAGAACAGAGGCCAGACCAGCAACCTGAACGTTGAAACTCCAAACACAAAATCCATTTATTACTTTTGCAATGCTTAACATGCCTGTGGCAGCAAGGTAAGCACAAGGTCACTGTTCTGAGATGCTTACAGTCCAAGTTAAATGACCTGTAACTTGCTGGGATAACATCTGCTGCCAGCACTGTGACACAATGGTGCCAGTGTACAGAGGAACAGGCAGACTCCTGAGCTTGCACTTCAGCGGTGTGTGGTGAACATGGATATAATTCTCTTGATGTGATGTCACAATAGGGAATGCCAGCTCAGCAATTACTATCAAGGTGCTTAAAATAAATAATAATAAAAAAGCAAAGCCTTCCTCTCAGCAAAGGTGGTGTCTCAGCACAGTAAGGGCAGTGGATGACTTTGTACTGTTCATTAGCCTTCAGAAGAACAGGTTGCAAAGTTCAAGGTTTCTTGTGTCCTCCAGCAATAGCACAGGACAGATGAACTTCTAGGATGTCATACAACAAGCAGTCATGGACTTTATTTTAAGGATCTTGCTTCAAAGATGAGGGCTGCAGCATTAGGCAGAGCAGGGGGCTGCAGAGGGGTCTTAAAGCCAGGGCCCTTATCTTTTAGGTAAGATAACCAGCAATCTGGTTTCCCTTCATCTCCTACCTCCTAGCACTGCTTTTGGCTGCAAGCCCCCACCAGGGAGTTCGCTGCCAGGTGAACAGCTTCACCACACCTGCAGCCTGGTCTGCAGCTGCATCAGCCCCACAGCCAGCAGCAGCTGGAGATGCCTTCCCCTGCAACTCCAGTTCTCAGATAAACTTGGCAGATGCCATCCCCATGTGACAAATCTGATGCTAGAGGGTATCATAATACATGTACAGCCTTGTTTGAGCCAGCAAGAAGACTGCGGTCCTGGGACACCAACACTCAAAGGAGTGGCTGCTGCTTGGAGTTCAAGTCCTGATTTTGGAACCTCAAATCCTGAGTAATACAGAGAATCAGTACTTGGCACAAGCTCTGGAAACCCTTTTCCTCATGAGCACTCTAATAATGAGCTCGCCTCTGCCAACTTGCTGGCACATATGCTTCTCTTCCCTGAAGCTTCAATCCTGTCATATGGCATCCTGGCCTGGCTTCAGTGGGAGAAGTGGAAACACCCTGCCTCAGCGTGGCCTGTAGACCCCTCCTGTAGCATCTTCAACAGGGAACAAGCACACTTCTCCCCAGTCCCAACTGAGGATGAGAGTGAAAAGTGGGTCTCCTGTGCGCCAGGTAACACAGCCTGAGATATTGTGCAGAGTGCTGAACACACCTCCTCACCCAGCAGCCTGGAGCAGAGGCAGCTGCTGCCCCACTTTCCCTGGGGCCTCTCTTCTGGGTGTGCACTTCCAGCCCCATCAGAGTCAAGCTGCTTGGCAAGAGACACGGTTTGGGGCTGGATCTGGCCAGCAGAAACCCGGTGAGCACATGACTGCTCCGTGCCCTGCCCAGGGCGGCAGGAATGTGGCACCTGCAAAGGTGCTGTCTTCACAGGGACCCCAGGCAGAGCAGGCACCCGAGGACACACGGGACCTTGCACACTTCCCAAGCCGCGTTTTGGGGACGATGAACAGGGCGCAACCAGTGACACCGAGTGGTACAGGCAAGCAGGAGCCCGACAGCTCAGCATCGCTGCCTGCTCCTGCCCAGGGCAAGCAGGGCTTTTCCCACTCACTGTCTCCAGCAGGGAAAACCCACGGGAAGCCCAGCACACCCCGTGCAAAGTGCAACACTGGAAGAGAAGAGACCAGTTCAGCAGGATAAGGACACTGACCCACTTGGACACCGGGAGAGTCACCCCAGGAGGATCCGGGCTGGAGGGGGGGCCCAGCCCCCAGCCCGGCCGAACCCCTCTGCAGCGCAGGGCGGGCCGGGTTCCTGGCCGGATGTCCCTTGCTCACGCTCAGTGAGCAAACCACGCGGCTACCGCCTTAAAACGAAAGGGCCGGTTCGATTTTCGGAGAGCCACACGGGAAGGACCGGGAACACGCGCTGCCGCGGGGAGCTCTGCGGACAAGAACCTCGGCGCCTCCATCCCGGCCGCTCCGGTTAACCGCAGCCCCCCGCTTCCAACCCGGCCCGGTTCCCGCACCCCCCGGTACCCACCTGTGCGGGGCGGTGCCCCCGGGGCGGGCGGGCCGCCCACCGCCGGTGCCGGTGCCGCTGCTGCTGCTGCCCGGGGTGCGGCGGGGCCGGGGGGCCGCGGCAGGCGGGGGGCGGCGGCGGCGGGGGCGCAGCAGAGGGCGGGCAGTGCCGAGCACAGGCAGCGCACGGGGCTCTGGTACATGCTCCCGGCAGGACGGAGCGAGGCAGAGTCTGACCCAGGCGAACGAGCGGCTCCCGCGCCCGCCCCGCGGCGGCGGTTATAGGGGCGGCGGAGGCGGCGGCGCGCGGCACATCCGGAACCTACCAGCCGGGCCCGGGCGGGGGGAGCGAGGGGACGGGACGGGCACATCGCGGCCGTCGCTGCCCGCCCCGAGCCCGTTCCGCGAGGACGGGCAGCGCGGCCTCTCCCGCGGCCGCTCCGCGCTCCCGCTGCCGGCACCTCCCGGCACCTCCCGGCACCGCATTTCTCCCCCCCCCGCTCCCAGAGTGGTCTCGCCCGGCGCAGGCTTTCCGCCGGTGACGTCAGCGAGGGAGAGCTGCGTTCCCACGGACGTCAGGGCCTCGTCAGGGCCTCGTCAGGGCCCTGCCGCCTCCCGGCCCTCCCGCCGCCTCCCGGCCCTCCCGCCGCCTCCCGGCCCCGCCGCCTCCTGGCCCTCCCGCCGCCTCCTGGCCCTCCCGCCGCCTCCTGGCCCTCCCGCCGCCTCCCGGCCCCGCCGCCTTCCAGCCCTCCTGGCCCTCCCGGCCCTCCCGCCGCCTCCCGGCCCCGCCGCCTTCCAGCCCTCCCGGCCCTCCCGCCGCCTCCCGGCCCGGGCTGCCTCAGCCCTGCGGGTGGCTGGAGCCTGCGGTGCGGGGGGTTGGTGGTCGAGTGACGACTCTTCATGAGGGTCTCTGAGGGGGCTGGGGACCGCGGAGCAAGTCTCCGTCAGGGTGAATGACTCACAGGCCGCCCGCATGGGTGGTCATAGATCACAGAATGTTCTGGCTTGGAAGGGACCTTAAAGATCATATAGTTCCAGCCCTCCTGCCTGTTCTAGAAATTCATCTCAAGCCACCTCTGAAAACCCAGCAAGCACCTTCTGAAACCTAGGCAAGAAGGGTGGTCCCAGGTGATGTAAGAAAGACAAATTATGCACCTGGCTTCAGGAAGGGAGGAGAGAGTTACTGTGGCAGTGCTTGAGCTGTGGAGAGGAGCTGCTGGCCGTGATGCCTTAGGGAAGGAGCTGGCAAGTGCAAAGGTCTGAGACTGGTTTGGAGAGCAATGCAGCATGGCTACAGGAGGGACAAGGGCTGGAGCAGGGCCACGAGGATGATCAGAGGGCTGGAGCACCTCCGCTATGGAGACAGGCTGAGGGAGTTGGGGTTGTTCGGCCTGGAGAAGAGAAGGCTCCAGGGAGACTTTATAGCAGCCTTCCAGTACCTGAAGGGGCTGCAGGAAAGCTGGGGAGGGGATTTTTGGACGTGTGGGGAAGGATGAGGGGAATGGCTTTAAACTGGAAGACAGTAGATTTAGATTAGATATTAGTAGGAGATTCTTTAGTGTGAGGGTGGTGAGACACTGGCACAGGCTGCTCAGAAAAGCTGTGGAGGCCCCCTTTCTGGAAGTGTTCAGAGTTGGATGGGGCTTTGAGCAACCTGATCTAGTGGGAAGTGTCCCTTACCATGCAGGGGGGTTGGGACCAGGTGGTCTTTAAGGTCCCTTCCAACCAAAACTATTCTGTGATTCCATGGTATAACAGCAGTGGCCTGAGGGAAAGGAAACCCAGGTTTTGCTGCATTATCTGCCACAACACCGCTGGCAGATGACAGGGAAGGTGCTGGCTGTGGTTCTGTTCTGGAGATGAGGCAGCTGGGTTCATCCTCGAGCTTTGTGCCATCAGCTCCTTTTGGGTGGTTGTTGACATTCAGGCACATCTTAGCCCAACAGCTCTTCTTTCTGCTCTCCCACCCCATGGGGAAACCCTTTGCCCCCAGTGTCACCTGCTCCCCCTCCCTGCTGCCTCTCCCCACCTCCTGCTCCAGCAAGTTCCAGGGAGCTGCTGATGGCCCAGGGCGCTCAACAATCATTAAGTAACTAGTGACTGGGAGGCATGATGAGTTTATTATTCAGTTTATTACTCTGATGACTTGAGTAGCTGGGTTTAGGCCAAACCACCTCCTTATGTGATATGTGAGGAGGAGGAAGGGGGGAAGGTTTCCTGCTCCCCACTGTACTCAGTGCACTTTTTTCTCTGCTGTTTGGGGCTTTCCTAAGCTGTGTGTGACCAAGCCAGTGTGAAAATAATGAAGGTTTTATTGAAAGAAGCAAAAGTTACTGGTGATGCATGAAGCTGTTTTCTGCATCTACTGCTTTGTTCTCGGGATTTGGGAAGGATGATGATTTAGTTCCAAAATATGAATCAGTGTTTGGTATGCATCTCTAGGAGTGATTCAAAAGTCCTAACAGCCTGCCATGGAAAATAAAATCCTTCTGAAAATACATGAAAGATGCAATTAATTTTGAGTACATGGGACTTAGAGAAAAGACAGAACTAAGTTTCTTTGGAAAGCAATCTCAGTTTTCCTGTGCTCTCTGGCTGATGTTTCCACTAGCTAGGAACAGTGAGCCAGGAGAGAGAAGGGATCCAGACCAGAGTCTGCATAGACTGCAAGAAATGCTCTTTTCTTAACTTTTTGACCTGTTCTTACCCTGATGATGCTTTAAACATCCTGGCTTGTTGACAGACTGTTAATCCTTTTCCAATGCCGTGTAAATCCCAGGCCCAGGGGAACTATGTTACTTGTTAAAAATATGCATATGATTAATGTTTTTCCAGCTCGTAGTAAAACCAGTGATTTCCACACACTCTACTTCCTTGGGATTAATAATGAGCTGAGGATAATGATTCTTCCACTTCCTTGGTCAGGCAGCTACTCCCAACCAGTCATCCCTATGTCAGGAATGCGCTTGTGCTGTGTTTGGTCCTGCTGCCCTAACACTGCCAGTGTTTTCAGCTTGAAAATGTGTGATCCAAAAGTAAACTATGGTCCTGGGTGGGGAGGGACAAGAATCACTGAAATATCACGGTGGATTAACAGGAAAAAAACCTGTGGCAGTGTGCCTCTGTGCAGCATGGATGGCTGGGAGTGCGGTGGTTTCTAACTTCATGGTGCACACACATCCCAGCACCTTCTTGTTTCTCCCATGAGCGAAGCTGTTACCTGGGGTGGTGGCTGATGGCTGCTTTCTTGTGGGATGCACCCCTGGGATGCCCCTTTGCCTTGCCACGTCCTCAGAAGCCCTTCTCCTCCCCACCATCACCCTGCTGTGGCACATCCCTGATCCCCTCTGTGCCTCAACTCAGTTTTGGGCACCTGGGAAGAAGCTGGGAGCCAGGACTTGGTGGCAGATGTGGGTGGGCAGTGCTGGGTTAACAGTTGGACTAGATGATCTTAAAGTTCATTTTCAACCAAAATGATTCTATGATTTTACTTTGTTCAGTCTGGGGAGGCTGCCCCAAAACAGGTTCGCCTGAGGTGGCAGCAGGAATGGATGTTTAAAATGGGCAATGTTGCCATAGATAGCTGAGCTAGCTCTCCAAAGCACTTAGCTCAGATTTCTCAAGGATTTCAGTGACTAAAGCATTTCAGAAAGTGGAGCTTTGGCACTTTAACCCAGTAACTGTCTACCTGAGAATTGAGTAGCAGTAAGTCTGGGCAGAAGATGGTAAAGTCTTCCATGCAGCTCATGGAAGGAGAGAGGGAGAGATTAGTGACACTTCTGAGATATTGTTTAATAAACATACATGTCACTTCATCTCAGATCTGGATGTACACTGCAGTGCAGATGGTTACATCAGGTAGTGTACGTTTAGAAGTGGGTGTCTGCCTAAGAGGTCTGCCTGTTGAAACAAGACCTGCAACACTTCTACATGTGGCAGCCAGCCTTTGGCTTGACTTACTCAGTAATTCTCTGAATCTACATTCTGGCAACAATTTTAGGAATAATTATTTATGCTCCAAAGACCTCTTACCTTTTTGGGGCAACACCATTTTAATTTCCTTTTATAGTGCTAGTGACATTGAAGGGAATTGGTGTGTGGATAGCTCTCCTTAGAACCACTGCAGCCACTTGTGCTGGCGAGCCTGCCCGTGGTTGAGGAGGGGGAGGATAATTAATTTCTATTTAGCACAAAGTGTTTCCATTCAATCCTTAGTCTGTCTTCTGAGAGACAGAAAGGGGCACATTGTCCATCTAGGATGCCAATGTGACTGTCAGCGTTTTGGTGGTAGCTTCTGAACAGCTATCAGATGGTGACATGAATTTCAGAGGACTGTAGAAAGGTTGGAGTCTGCAAGGCCTGGCAGGGCTGCCACGTCCCCCTGACCCTCTGGCAGGTACTGCAGCATTTACCAGTGGTATGTGTCAGTTGTTGGTGATGTAGTGATGCAGGAGTGGTTGACTTCTGCTGGGATCATGAGGCAAAGGGGAGGCAGCTAGAGCAAGAACTGTGTAAATCCTGGGATTCACACAGTGTTGATTTTCATAGGATCATAGAATCATGGAATGGTTTGGGTTGGAAGGGATGTTAAAAGATCATCTAGTTCCAGCCCCCCTGCCATAAGCAGGGACACCTCACACTAGACCAGGTTGCTCCCATCCAACCTGGCTTCGAACACTTCCAGGGAGTGGGCATCAACAGCTTCCCTGGGCAACCTGTGCCAGTGTCTCACCATCCTCACAGGAAAGAATTTCTTCCTAATAATTTTGATTGATCCTTTTTGAGAGCCCAAATCAGTGGCCGTGCTGACCCTGAGGAGCTGCTGGCAGTGACACTTCCCAGCACACAGGCATTTGGAGGCAGGAGTAGTGGGACTGGGGCTGCCCATTAGCACCATTCATTGCAGCTGGTGCCAGGGCCATCCTTGCTTCCCACCCAGAGGTGGTCTGCAAATGCTGCTCTTTGCCTCATGCTCCAATGGGCAGAAGATGCAGACTCCTTCCCAGTGACTGCCTGGGGTATGAGGAGAGTCTTCTTGGTGTAAGCATAATTTTTCCTTCCTCTTCAAGGTGCAAATAGATCCCTCTTGGGAGGAGTGTGACCTCAAATTGGTTTAGGGTCTGACATTGTCAGAAGAAGAACAGTTTTTGGGGACAGGCTGTGTAGTGGACTTTCTTCCTACCCTCTTCTCTTCTTGTGTTCCCTACCTCGGGGTGGTCTGGCTGGGATCCACTCTTCCTCCCCCTTTCAGCAGATTGCAAAATGATGAATTTGATTCCTGCAGCAACAAAACAACCTTCAAGCAGGGGCTAATATTTCAGCTTGCTGGGACAACAAGACTGAGTTTGGAGGAGAGGGAAAGAGAGAGAAGGGCCATTCCAGAGAGCCTTAACTCTGTTTTTCTACAATTTTGAATTGTCTTGTTATAAAACTCACTTTGGCATTACTAAGGAAGGAACTTGCTGTACTTCTGTCCTTATGCACTGGGCAGCTGTGGTCTGCAGCAGAGAATATCTGCCTGGCTTTAGGAGTGAGCATCTCAGCCTACTAACTGCATCATGGCCTGCAGCAAACCCAGGTGTCTTGCTCATGCAGATTGTGTTTCTTGTCATCAGGCTTGAGAGGTGATGTGTAATAGGGACCACCTGGGCACCTGACCATCTCACCAGCTAACTGTGGAAGTCCTTGAGATAATCTAGTGTCCTGTTTCCAGTCCCACTTGATCAGGCTCAGCAGTTTTTCCTATGGCAGGGGTGCAACACATATACCCTACCTGATCTAAACAGTTATAAATCAGAGTCCCAGAGTTTTCCTATCTGAGTAAACTGTATTTTGGAAGCTGCTCTGCAAATTACACGTGGGACATTCCTATAAAAGACTATGCTGCTGCTTCCTGGGCTCCTCCAGAAAAGCAAAGTGATGGGTACTGATGGAGAACTGTTGTCTTTGATGTGGAAATGTGAGGATCCTTGGCTGGGCACTGCACTCTTCAGGTCAAACGGTGTTAATGTTCATCTTTAGAAACAGACCTAACTTCTGTTTTTCATGGCTTATTACCTTGGTTTCATGGTACCTTGGTTTCATGGTACCTTGGCTTCTCGGTAAGTAAACTTACCAGTCATCAGTTTCCAGCTGGTAAATTTGTAATAGAAGAGGGGCTGGAGCAGTGGAACTGGCAGCCAAGCAGCTGGACTTTCCCCTGGGGGGTGTGTTGGGCTACAGGGCTGTGGTTGGGCTGCCCTGGAGGCAGGGCTGCAGGCAGTGCTCATCACCCGTCCAGCACCCATCCAGCCCTCTCCAGCACCCATCCAGCCCTGCCCGTGTCACCCACCCCCTGCTTGTGCAAATGTCCCTGTCCCAGTGTGGCCTGATGGCTTTTGTAACCCAGCTGGCAGGGTTTCGGGGTGCTTTAGCCTCTGCCCTCCCAGCGCCCTTGGTCTCCGTAGCATGGAGGCTTTGCTCAGCTTGCCAGCTTTGGCAGGAGTGAAGAAGCCCCGAATTCAAGCTGGGAAGCTGTTGGTGCTGCTGGTAGCCAACCCCCCCTGCTTGACACACCACATTGGAGGTGTCCCATAGCTGCTTGATGGGGCTGGCAGCCCCATTTTGGGCTTTGCACTCTTTCTGCAGCTGCCCTAGTTTTGCTGATCCCCAGCCATGAAGGCAAAGGCTGGGAGCTGGCAGCTCCCTGGGTGACCGGCCGGGCTCTCCCCTCTCACCAGCCCGGTGCCAGAGTTGTTGCTCTGCTGAGGTAACAACTCATGGCAAACCCCACCTGGCCTGGGCCTGGAATCGGTTTTGCACCCTGCAAAAATGTTCTACATATTCGATTGCAAATTCCTCTGTGAATTGCCTACTTTTAATGCATCAAACAGATTTACTTTTGCATAGATTTTTTGTCCTTCCAGTGCAGCTTTATGAGACGTAGAAAAGCATTGTTCCCTCTGCAGGTACATGCTGGAGTTTGGGTGAAACTGTGGTTGTTTTCCTCAGAGAGCAGCTGGGCTTTCTGAATTAATTATATTCTAGTTTCTCTCTTTAAAAGAAATTCTTATTTTCCCTCTGTGTCCCAGGGATATCAGTGGATTGATGCAGGATCTCAGTAAGGGACTTTCAGTAGCTGTAATTCCAGAAGGCAGTTTACAGAGACATTCAGCCCTGCAGCACGAAAGCATGGCTCTGCTGGGCATGGCTGGCTTCAGGGGAGATGCTGAATCCATCCATTTTCCTACATCATGTCTCTCCCCACTTCCCTTCAGTCAGTTTGTGTCAGTGCCCTGTGGTTTGGTGTGTCACTGCAGCTCAGACCTGGCTTCCAGAGCTGGTGCCACCTCCATCTCCTGTGACTTGAGGAATTGACTGAAGCCAGAGAGGTGTGTTGAGATGCAAATGCTCTGACTCAATACTGGTTTTATTATCTCTTGACTATCTGGTGGAAGTGTTGGTGAGTTGCCCAGGACCCTCCTGAGCTCCTGCTGAAGGTGTATGTTTATGTGCCATTTCAGCCTCAGCTTCTCAATACGAAGTAGCAATGCACTCTGTGGCTCACAAGGCCAGGGGCAGGGTCTTGTCTCACAAAAGACACACAATAGATCCAAGAATGTGGTATTTGAAAAAATATTTAAAAAGACAAAACATTTTTTGTGATTTCAGGATTTCTGTATGTTGGGCAGACCAAGGGCATTTTTGAACATCTTGTCCTTTGCATGGGAGTAGAGACTGCCCTGTGAAAATCCCTTCACCTCAAGAAAGTAGGACCTTGTTCGAGGCTAAATCTGTTTCCCCTCCACTGAACTGGGTCCAGGACAGCAGCAAATCTCCCCTGAGTTGCACAACAAGTCCCAGGCACTGAAGGTCATGGTGGTGGAGACTGGAGGGTGACTCGGAGGCAGCCTGGTGACCTGGTCATGCAGCAGGGCAGCACAGAGCAACCCTGCAGACTGAAAAACGAGCTTGCGAGTGCAGCGAAGCCAGAGTGGTGGATCATTAGTGGCTCCAGTGAGGCTTGAAGGTGTATCCTGGAGAGGAAAGGCCGCTGTTTTGCCATCCGTAACTGAGCTGAGTGTCCCTCCTGTGATGCTGTTCAAGATCCAAAGTCTAGTGAAGTAAATGTCTGATTTTCATTCCAGCTCAAGGGTTTTAGGTCACGGCCAAAGAGCAGCATCCTGGCCTGAGGTCAGGAATTCAGTGCTGGCAGCACTTATTCTTCGTACAGTACAGGGCAGACATCTACAGGAAGAAAAACCTCACTCACCACCTCCGACTGAAACCCTGTCCAGCTGCTGGTGGTAGGCACAGCAGAGTTCATACCATCCCCAAACCTTCTGCCATTGCAATACTGACTTTTCTGGTAAATTACCATTCGATTGTGCTCAGGAGCAGCATGGCTGTACCCCTAAGTTGCAATGTCCTCTCTCATCTTGAAGGAAACCTTACCACCTATGCCATCATCTCATTTTAAATGGCTGAGAGCAAACATGAAGGCCAGCTCTGTTTCTAGCTTCTGAGACAAGCAGGATAAATGAAATGCCAATGCATCTCCAGGTGAGGTGTTAGGCAAATGGTAGAGCTGGCGCCACTTGCAAAAACTCAGGCAGGTTCTGCACATATTTCCTTGCCTGGAAAACAGTGGGGTTTGACTGAAAAATAAACACAGCCTGAGGGTGTTGTAAAGGGAAAACCCACAAGCTCATGTGTTCAACAGCTTCAGGTCATGGGATGAGATTTGCATGCATTTTTTGTAGCTTTCAGCATGTGAGTGTGGGCCCTGTGTGGCTTTAATTATATTGTATTGGGGCCTGAGCTGGCTTGGAGAGCTCAGCACAGTTGGTCTGGTTCCACAGCTGTACGTCTGAGCATATGGCAGAGCAGGGGCTTTTCCAAAATGCCTTGGTTAATCTGCACTATGCCTTTTCCAGCAGATTGTGCCTGAGTCTTTCAGCACCTTCCACTGAGATAGATGGTGAACTCTGCAGCAGCTCATTTTTAATTTGAAAAAAGGAATAAAATAAATGTTTTAATAATCAAATATGAGGTGGGGGTTCGGGTGATGGCACCTCTTATTTACAGTATCACTTACGCAGTGTCTGCAGCATTAGTGCTGTGTGCTGCATGTTTTTGCCCTGATTATATGGCAGTTTCTTGCTGGTGCTACTTGTAGGGAGTGGGGATGTTGCCTTAGATGCAGGTGTAGGGGTGCTGGGACCCCGGGGTGCTGGGTCCCTGGGGCTACTAGTTTTTCAAATAGCATTTGTTGCCATTTGTATATTATACATTTTCCAACTACTCTCTAGCTGTCAGGTTGCTTTGAGACAAGTGTGCTTGGAGACGTCCTCATCTAGTGTAGGGATCCCCAGCTCATCCTAGAAAGTGGGTAGGCCCCTCCTTGAATCTCAGAGAGATGTGCCAGCAGCACTTGTGATGCTCGGTGGTGCCCTGACTGGGTTGTTTGCACAGGCATCAGAGGTAGCGAGGTGGGTTTTATTGATTCCCCTTTTGCACTGCAAGAAGAGCAGCCATGCCTGTGCTCAGGAGCAGCGCCGTTCCCTCTTATTTTTAGTTTCTCTCCTTGCAGTAACCCTTCAGTTCCTGGCATCTTCTTCCATGGCTGCAAACTTCCCTCCTTGCATTTCCCCAAATGCTACGAGGTTGTAGGATGTGTAAGAGCACCTCCTCGTGTTGGTGGCAAACAAGGCATCTGCTGCAGGTGAATTTGTCAACTGTTTTTTCTTTTTTTTCTTTTCTTTTCTTCCCCCTGGCTGAGGTTTGAAGGCAGTGGGCTCCCAGATGGATGCACCGTTCCCCCCCAGAGCCCTCCCTCTGACTTTGGGAGCCTGCTCTCTCCTCTCCTGGACCTTTATCGCTGCGTGAGCAGGACCTGTGGCAGAGATGGGATCTGTTTCTCATTTCCATTACTAGCTTGCCAGGCTCGGGGGGAATCCTTGCAGAGGAGGGAGGGCAGAGCTGTTCTCCACGTTCAGGCTAATTGCAATGCTGAGCACTTGAACTCCCTCTCGGAGTCCCTCTGAGTGCTGTTGCCTGTTACCCAGCTCACGGTGGAACTACTCAGCTTGGTCCCAGATGTACATGCCTCTGCTGTTAGAGAAATACTTCCTCCAACGCAAGAAAAAAGATGTGGGGCTCATTAAGAGCTGTTTGCATGCCAGGGCTCAAGGCAGGTGCCTGGCAAGGCTCATGTGGCTGCAGGGTGGAGAGAGACGTCGCTTCTTAAGAGCAGCAACAAGAAACATTCAGCTTCTCGTTGCTTTACAACAGCCAATGGATTTATCCCAGGCTTCTCCCCCACAAGATTAGCTCCAATAA
Source organism: Apus apus (assembly GCF_020740795.1). Classification (NCBI taxonomy): domain Eukaryota; kingdom Metazoa; phylum Chordata; class Aves; order Apodiformes; family Apodidae; genus Apus; species Apus apus. Next base: position 54,082,577 of record NC_067285.1, on the reverse strand, counting down.
TTGCATGACTAGGCAGAGGTTTCATTACATGTCCAGGATGCAAAGGCTGGGGTTGCCATCAAGTGTTTTGGCACCATAGCAGCTGCAGATGTACCTGTCACAGGTAAAATGATGAGGATGGGATCTACCATCGCCTCCTTCCATGCACTGGTGGGCTTCAGCCAGTGTTTGGCAGCCGTCCCAGCAATCAGAAATGTCCTGTGAACTCAGCCTTGCTTTCATTTCCTTCTCCCCCCCCGCAAGTGAAATGCAGTGCCTTGCTAGCACTCGGGTTGTGTTGCTAGGTGAATAAGCAAGTTTCTGCCAGGCTGTAATTCAGCCTTGTTTGCAAGTGACCCTTGGCGAGTTCCATTCCAGCATTTCCAAATCTCGGCTCTCGCAGGTGCAGCCCTGTGCCTGCGCAAATCCAGGTTTCCTTCACTAGATGTCACTCTCTGTTCATAGAATTTCAGAAGCCGGAACATGATTTAAAAAAAAAAAAAAAAAAAAAAAAGGCAAGCTATTTGGAGAGGGTGTAAGAGACTGGAAAACGTATTTTCAGTTACATCCAAAATAAGAAGTTTTCTTCATCTTTATCCTCTTACAGTTTGCAAGAGACGTTCAGTGGCACTTGGGAAAATGAAGTTCCTGAGAGTTCTTTCCAAGCAAGGTCCTGGTGGCCATCTCATCTATGTCTCTCCTTGCCTTTGCAAAGTGCAGGTGGTAGGACTGAGCATGCTTTAGCTTCTTTCTCTCAGGGAACAGACCAAAAATAATAGTAAATAAGAAAAAAGTTCACTGACTGCAACATAGGGACAATTATTATTTTTTTTTTCTGGGTTGTGGAAAGTTGTAATTAACTCTTTAATTAAGCTGACAAGATTATTAGACTACAAAGAAATAAGAGTGCATGCGATGGGCAATTGTTGCTGGCTGCATTAGCCTCCCTATTTGTGTTGTCTTTGCTGGAAAGAATCAACATTTGTTGTGTGGCGAAATGCCATTCTTCCTTCTCCTTTTTCTCCAGGTTTTTACTAAAATCTAAGGATGCTTCAGCCAGCTAATTATGGCACTAATAAATAGTGCTTTAGGCAGGGCTGATAACAAGGCAAATCTGGCTTTTGATACTTTTAATTTACATTCTGGTGTAGGTTTAGCATCACAGATGTCCTCAAAATGACAAAATTTGCTTCCTTAAAGATTTTAACTTGGAAGAGAGTGTTGAGAGCTGGGCTTTGCTACACTGGGAATATTGCTTCTTTTCAGTTTGGCAGGCACAGGAGCATATAAACACATTTCTATGCCAGATCTGCCTTTATTTTACCATGTGGCCTCCTTCCCCCCTCCTCCAAAGGTGTGTGTGAATTGCAGTGCGAGAGAGCATTACTCTGATGTCCTCATGCAAAGGTAAGGTAAAACCCCAGGTGTCCCCTCTGAGGGCGACTCAGTAGGTGCCCGGCAGGTGAGGGTGCCACAGAGGTGACCTCCCAGGATGCAGGGTGACCTGCAGCAGGGAGAGGTGCACCTGAGAGATGCTCCTGCTCTTCTCAGTTCTCACTGGGGCATCACATCTCTCCCTGCGTGCCTGTGGACTGTTTCAGCCACCCTGGCTGCAGAGCAGAGAGCATTTGTGGTGTGTTGTTCATGATTTTCTTGTGGCTTTGAACCTGGCTAATATATGTAGGAAGGGGGTGAGCTGGTCTCATCGAGCTCCCTTTTATCTCCTAACACTTGAATACTGTGACATTTGGAAGTAGTCAACATTGCCCCTTGGATGCAGGTCTAACAAGTGGTCCTACCCATTCAGTAAGGCCTTGGGTGGGACTTGGGTGCTGAAAGTACGTCCTCTTGCATCTTTGATGTAATAGATCTCAGCTCTGTTCCCCCCCTTTGGTGGAGCAGGGGACAGGTACCGAATCCCTCAGAGTGACACTTGCAGACTTAGCATCAAAGTGCTGTAGCTCAATTACATTTATCATTGAGTAGGATGCAGGCAAAATCCTTGATCTAGTGCAAACTTTGTGAGTATTTCTGAGGCACACGTAGGGACACAAAGCACTCCTGTTGAGTTTTACCACAATTTGCCTCTGTTATGTTAGCTACTTAGCAACATTTTCCTATTCCACTTCCACTAGCATAAAAAAAGCTGCAGGGGGATTTTCTGCAGTAGTGCAATGAGCTGTGTGAGCTCTGACCTCGTCTCTTCTCTCCTCTTTAATCTTGGTAAGGGCACAACAGAGCCCCAGACACCAGCTGTGGCCTGGGAGGACACCTTTCCCTTCCACGTGAAGGGAGAACTGAGGGGTTTTATTCCTCATCTTTCCATACTGGGGTTCCCTCACAAAGAAAAAAGAGACTGCAGGCACATGGAGCAGTGTGGTGGCTCAAAATTGCCCTCACCACAGTCTGTAGGGTTCTGTTAAACTGAAAGGGAAATGGAAATAGCAGCCCCATGTCGGATGAATATCAGTTAATGCTTTTATGAAACATGCCTAGAAAGGCCTGGAGTGAAAATAATGTGTAGGGAGGAAGCCAGCAGACAGAACTGAAAAATGGCAATTGCTTTTTGTAAATCATTCAAAGGAAATGGAACAATATTCATTTTATTTGGAATTTATAATCAAAGGGAAAGATGCCATTTTGACTGGAGATGGAAAATTGCCTGATTATCTTCACTTTTTCTGTGCATGCATAGGGAAGTGTTTCTCTGCTGCTGAAGTGGAAATATTAAAAGGAAAGAACAGAGATGGGGGAAAAAAAAATACTGCTTTTGTTTCTGCTTTATATTCTGCTACCAACATTAGCAAACAATACTGTTGCTTTTCAAAGCTGTTCTGTATGTGCGAGGCCTCTCTGGGGAACAACAGCAAGGCACAGGCTTTAGCAGCTGCAAATTTGGATGATTTCCTTGCTTTTCCACAACTTCTTCAGTTCTATCTGTCTCTGTTGGCTGTTTTTTCAGCCTCCTTATCTGTGAAATGGGACAATTATTTTTTTGTTTTGTACAGGGTGTGGGAAGGTTGAGGATTTTTCTCATTTTGACGTATCCAAAATCAAAGGCATTTCAAAGGTTTTCATTTGTTCAGTTTGCAGAAGGAGAGATGAAAGGTGTGAGCATCAGGGGCAGTGCAAAGTGCTGCATCTAGGTGAGCATATTTTCTCAGCTGGCTTCTTTAGATCTGCCTGGCAATTCAGTCAATGAAAAGCAAAATGAGAGGAAAACCCCAACCCCACTTCTTGACTGTTTGTGGCATATATATTTTATTTATTTATTGCAGCTTTCTAATGGCCATATTCCCCCACCTTTGGTGCCAGCATCTCGAGGCCTTTTGGAAGGAGCTGGTAGATGTCATCCAACCTGCTGTGAGCAAGAGGAGAGCAGAGAGGCGTTGTGGCTTTTTATCCATTCCTTTGTACTTAAATCCCACCCACAGGCTCAGCTGGGCTTTGGTAGCTAAAATGATAGCAAACATGGAGCTCCTTGGTCCCCTGAAGGCAGAATAAATGCCTGTGAAGTGAGAAGCTGTTAAGTTTTTCAGTGGAGTCTCCCCCTTGCCCACTAAACTCCCTAGCACCAGGTTGCCTGGAAGGTGAAGGGCTGCACTCACCACACTTGCATGCAACACTTCCACTCTTGCTGGTCACCTGGTGAGACATTTCCCCCCAGCCTGTATCTGTGTGTCAGGATGGCCCAGCATGGGTGTCACCCCTTGCCTGATGTGTGGAAGAGTGATAAAAGCCTTTTTTTTTTTTTTTCCAGGGGCTGTCATGGTCCACCTGAGGCCAAGAGAGCATTGCACACATAACCCTCATTCCTTGCAAACTTCTGTAGGCCAACTGAGTAGCATGGAGGAGGAAAGAAGGTAATACCTGGAGTACAGTGTCTGGTTCTGGAGCCCTCAACACAAGAAGGACATGGAGCTGCTGGAGTGAGTCCAGAGGAGGGCCACAAATGTGATCTGAGGGCTGGAGCACCTCTCCCATGAAGACAGGCTGAGAGAACTGGGGCTGTTCAGCCTGGAGAAGAGAAGGCTCCAGGGAGACCTCATAGTGGCCTTCCAGTACCTGAAGGGGCTGCAGGAAAGCTGTGGAGGGGCTTTTTATGCAGGCATGTAGGGATAGGAAGAGGGTAGATTTAGGGGAGGTTGGGACTAGAGGATCTTTAAGGATCCTTCCACCCCAAACCATTCTGTGATGCTATGATTTCTTTTTGCAGCCAAGTGTGTGAGCAGAGACCTGGTGGGGCTGCAGAAACCACTTTGCTCTGATCCAGGCGCAGGCACTAATAGCAGAGCCAAGGGTCATGCTTTTGCTGTTGGCTTAAAATAGTGTCCCTGGGGCGCAGATTGCTTAAAGCCCCTAGGGTCAATAAGATAAATGGTCAATAAATAATGCATTTTTGGCACAGCTGTCCTTTAACCAGCTCTTCTTATGCTTGCCAAGCTGTGGTGCAATATTGGAGCACATGGGCTGGGGCAGGAGGTGCTTGGGCCATGCCGGGCAAGGAGCACTCCAGCAGCACCTGGAGATGACAGCTCAGCAGGCAGAAGGCAGAGGGGTGAAGGAGATAAAGACAAGCTGGATTTCTCCCAGGCAGTCCACTTTTCAGCCTTTTAAACAGCCCTTATGTTTCTGAATGCTGCTGCATGCCTGGTTAGAGCTACTTAGCACAAACCGCTATTTGTTTGAAACCAGAAGGGTTGGCTTTTGACTCAGTGATGTCTGGAGGACTTGGGAAGCTTTTTAGGGCTCACTTCTTTTCAGGAGCAAGGATGAGCCTTCTGTGGCCACCTCCCCCTCTTGGCTCCCCTCTAACAGCGAGTGACTGAATTTTAAGCATGTCCTTGATGGAAATAACTCCTTAATATCAGCTGAGCTTTTTGCAGATCTTTCTGTCTCTTGTTGTTTCTCAGTTCCCTTATCTTGTTTATGAACTGTATTATGTGAGACAAAACTCATTTGCTGGTGAGGAAGGGACATTGTACTCAGTGGGATATTTACTGTGTACCTGAGGTATAATCTATCCTCTGCAGTAATACAGACTCCAAAATGAATGGGTATTTATTTATAATAATATAGCAGACAGTCCATAGGGAGGTGTCATCTTGTTTGTAATCAATCCCGGTGTGATGCTCCGGTTGCTGCACAATAACGCTTTGCATTAAGTGATGAATTGGTTTAGTCTTCTTGTTCTGACTGTCATTTTTCTTCACTGAAGATGCATTGCCTCCATTATGCGACCCTTGTAGCTGAGCATCAACTATCCACAGGCACTTAAAAGGGAGCGGGTGAGATCATGTGTATTCCTGTGTAGGAAGGGAAGAGAGCAGCCCCCCAAACAGCCGTGCTGTTGATTATAGGGAGTAATGGGTTCCAAATAGGTGACTGGGTGCAGTGCAGGCTGTGCCTGTGGTGAGGTAAGCAATGATTTATTCTGCTGAAGTGGGTAATTATTGAGCTAACATTGTATTTCTGGATTGATTTCAACTCAGAACCTGATGACAGAGTGGATATTTTACTGCCAGAGAAATAGACCATCCACGATATCAAACCAGCTAGATATATTTTAAAAGAGACATTCTTGGTATGCTGGGGAAAACAACAACAAAACCTCTATTAAAAGAACTGAATTTGGATGCTATGGAGATGCAATCGATATGCCTGTGTTGTAAATGTAGGGCTGTTACTGTCAAAAAGGAAAACCTACCTGTTGCTCAGTAGCTCATCAGTGAATTGCCAGAAAAATAATACCCTGCTTTATGAAAAATACTGTAGAAAATGTAGTCATATTGTCATACTTGAAGGCTGCCTTGGATGGGGTCTGGATGTTTCCCAAGGTAATGCTGCCTGGAGAGGGAGGGCTGGGCTCTGTACGCCAGCAGGGCCATGGGATGAGGAGAGAAAGTGGGACCAGCTGTTTTTTTTTTGCTCCTGTGTCCTTCACTCCCATGCTTGTCCAAAGCCCAGGACCCCCATGTGCTGTCACTGTCAGGTCATTTGCCTGTATCACTGGTCCAACAGGCCTGTACCTTCAACGTGTCCTTGAATGTGTGGCAGGTGGGGCTGCCTGTGTGCACCTTGGCTTGCCCTACACATAAATAGGTTTGAGGGCTGGGAGACTCTTACAAGTAACAGGAGGAGAAAACAGGTCCATGTTTTTAATCCTTTTTGCTCCCATGTGATACATGAGAAAAAGTTGCAAATGTCCTTCTGTCTTTGTAAAATCAGAAATACCTGGGGTGTGAAGTCTGCTTTTCACTATTCCCCAGGAGGCAACAGAAACCTCACAGCTCTCTAAGGAGCAGCTGGAGTGTGCAGAGACAGCTCTTCTCCTTGTCTCTGGGAGCTAGGGAAGGGGTGAAGAAAATATGCAAAACACTTGATATACTCTACGTGTTCTTAGTAACAACCACTTGGTTTGCAGTAGGAGTAGCTCAAATAATAATCCTTCCCCTCTGCCATTTTTCCATAAAGCCTGCTAAGAAAAGTGGGGTCAGTAAAAACACATTGAAACACTGAGGAGAAATTGGCAGGTTGGAAAGGGGCATGAGAATATCCTTGGTGCCCTTTTATACAGCACAAAGAAGCACAACTGGAAAATTGCTTCTCCTTCCCAGGCTGCCTTTTGCAGAGTGTTTAAGAAAAGCCACTTAACTCTCCCAGTCTGCACCATTTGACTGCTGCCATCCCTCCTGCTGCCACTAGTGTGATGCCTGGTCCCCACCATGGGCACCCTGACCCACTGTGATGATGGCACCCCCATACCAGTGGAGGAGGCAGGCACTGGGTTAACTGGCTTTTCCCACTGTCCCCTCCCTGGCAGCAAAAACTGGTTGCTGAGCTAATATGAGAAAAGATCTCAACATCTGTTATTCTCCTGCACTGGGAGCTCCCACTGGGACCTGAGCTTGTAGGCAGCAGGGGCAGGGATCAGTGGGCTGAAGTGCCAGTCTGCTGTGGAACTGCCCAGCAGACCTCCAGCTCAGTTGCTGCTTCCCTGGGTTTGGCATGAAATACAGGCAGGTGGGTATCTGATGCATGGGAGCACAGTGCCTGCTGCAGGCTTCCTCTTGGTCCTCAGGTTGCTCCTAGATGTAGAGACCCCTCACTTGAGTCTGGGAGGAAGCTTTTGTGGCCCCTCCAAGCTCCACAGCTTGGGCACTGGGCAGTGCAGATGTGGTGGCACTGGGCTTGGGGAAGACTTGACCCTCTGAAGGTTGTGCCTGTAGCCTGCCTTCTTTGCCTGTGGCTGACTTAACTGATGGCTTCCTGAGGGTGAAGAGGGTTGGAAATGCCTGGAGTAGTGGATACCCAGGCAGAAGTCTCTGCTGGCAGCACCATCCTGTGGTCTTGAAAAAGGCACTTGTCCTTCCTGCTCTTGATGAGCCCCAGAGAGAAGACAGACTCCTTCACATGGCACTCGGGCTTTAGAAAAGTGGAAAACCACCATAAAATCAGTATGTAGGGAAACTGCAGATGCTCTGGGGCCAAGTACTCAGCGTAACATCAAACTACTGGTCATAAGTCTCACCCTCCAGTTCTACTGATGCCACTAAAGTCAGTTTCTAATACTGTCAGTTTAGAGCATCCTCTAGGTATGGGCTGTAACTCATTTGATCATTTCCAGAGTGCATTCAACTTTTGCTGCAATGCTCTGTTTTATGCAGGCACCTCAGATACAGGATGTTAAATCTTCTTTCCAGCCACCGTGTACTAGGCCCCATTACATGCAGCCTTGATATAAAGGTCTTGCTATGGCATGCCAAATTCTTCTCTCTCAAATTCAATCTTCCAAAGAGAGGGAGCCTTCTGCCGTGTGGCCATCTTGAGTCTTCGCTCTTCTGTTTTGAAGGGGAAAGCTAAAGCTCACCGTGGATTTGTGAGGTTAATTACTTACTGCAGAGCATCTCTCTTAGCATCTGGGAGGCCTTGTGGCTCCTGGCTAACATGTGCTGCTGACTGGGATCACTTGGGTCCAATTTCAGCTTTGTTACTGACCTGGGGAGTGGCACAGGACAAATCACCCTTTGCCTCAGATTTCCTATTTCTAAATAGGAATAAATGCTGTCACTTCCACTGTCTAGCACTGTGACAGTTTCATCATGAGAAGGACTGTATGGGACAAGTATTATTTGTTAATTTTAATTATAAATCCATTTGGTTTTGAACTGAACTGTTGCCTTTATAATGGGGTTTCATTAAGATCTGTGGTCATGGGTCTCCAGCTCTGCCTTTACTGAGTTAGACGTTTGATATAAACGAGCTGGCTGGGCTTCCATTACAGTCAGTGTAGGAAGCCTCCCCTGCAAAAGCAGGTGAAAAATTCTGAATCAGCTGTGGTGGCTCCTGCCCTGACCTTCTTGTATGTAATGAAGGATCCAAGTTGTTTTGTGTATCTCTGTTCTTTTTGTGAATCCTGTGCACTTGCATGTGATGATGGCATTGCCAAAGGAAGTCACTTTCTGTGTGCATTTTGAAGGTGTCTGCTCAATGTTATTTGGAAAATGTTTGCAAGACATGGAGTTACCATTACCAGCAGTTTACAAAATCACCATTCTTTAAGAGAAAACCCTCTGCCATACAGTGAGGTAATAACATGGAGGGCTTGAAAATTATTCCTGTCTCTTGCTCACCAATGGATGAAGCAGTTCTTCTTTTTCCAAGATGAACTTTGCTGTAATAAATCTTGATGCTGCTGTACTGCATATGTACCATGTGCTCATCACTGGGCTCATCCTTACAATGTCTTGTACTTTGGTCTCTAAACCATCTTCCTCCACTGTTGGCATTTTGCTTCCACCTCTCTCTGAGCCCTGACAGAGTCCTAACTGGGTGGCTGGGCAGCTTCTCACCTAGGTAAGGTAACTTGGGTCACTTTGCTCCCTTCTGTCTCATCTTTGCTCCCTTTTGATCTCAAAGCAGGTTTTAGTTCTGATGCTTGATTTTCCTTTGTGTCTACCTCACTCAAGCCTATTAAATGTTCTTAATATGAACTTGTTTCTTTACTTTGCTGGCCTATTTGGTCAATGCAGCTGCTTGCAAACTTAACTCCAGCTTTGTCACTCAGCTGCCCTCCCTCCTCTACTAGCAATTTCACAGAGTCAGGAAAATCACCCTGATTCACAACCTTTAATCAGTCATTCCTGTCTAAATCCAACCTGTGTCTACAGAAACACCAGCGAGTCACTATTCTTGCTGCCTCTACTTTGAGAAAGGAAAAAGCTGTGAAAGAGGAGAGAGGAGATGCTGCCTGTGTGTAGAACTAGAAGCTAAGGTTCTGTTTCCTGCATTAGATAAATTCCTATTAAAGTAAATGGGATTTGTATCCTGCAGTGAAGAAAAAGACCTCAGGTCATTAAGGCCTCTGTTTCACTTCTAACTGAGCACCTTTGACTTTTCAGAGGTGTTGAGGACTTCTACCACCCACTGACCTTACTAGAAACTAGAAGTACATGGGAGGTCCTGATGCACAGGTGTGGATATCTGAGTTTTTGTGTCTGTTTTTGTGCTCTTTCTCCCCAGACATGCTCTCCATTAGCTCATTCATCTACAAAGCTGAGATAGCAGTAATTGCCTGCTGGCCAGGGATCTTGTGAGGGTCAGTGGCCATGCTACAAAATGCCCTGATGATCATGAGCACTGTAAGACCTAACTGCCTGGTAGGTCTTCAAATGAGACTGAACTCATGGCCCTCTTTAAAACCTCCTGGCCTTGGGCTGAGCTCTGGATGTGCCTCTCTGCTGGGCTGGGAGAGCTCGGTGTAGGTGCAAGCAGAGGGGTTGCATGCACCTTCATGGGACTTTCAGCATGTGTTTCATACTGGTGGGAAATCCCCCTGGACACAGAGATACTCTCTTCTTCCTTGGAAGACAGAAATAACCTATATCTGGAAAAATGCTGTTATGCTAGTGTATCCATAAAGAGACGTGCACAAGATACTTTTTTCCAAGCATAACTCTTGCTCTGTGTGAGACCAGATGAGGTCTCCTCTTCCCAGACATCCGCAAATGGCCACTGTGCATATACATATATGCTACAGTATAGCATATACATTGTGTTAGATGTGTTCTTTGTGCAGCAGGCTTGCATAGAACAAAGCAATGTGTGTCATATTTTTGTTTAGGAAACCCAAGACAGAGACATGAGAAACCTTGCACAGGCTGTATCTGTATCCACCAAGGATCAGACCTCTTCACTCTTACCAAATCATGGTCCTGTCTGAAGTTTATGGTGTGGGTACAGTCTCTTTTGTCCCTCTGTGGTTGGGCTGTCCATTCAGGGCCAATAAATGTGTACTTAGCAGTTTCCAAATAGCTCCTTTCCATTTGTCATAGTGGTGCAGGATGGCTAGTAGGCATCTGCTGATGGCAGAGGGATAAGACATTTGTGAGGTCTCTCTAAGACTAAAAGTTGGGGCAAATGCAAGGGGATCGAGGGCAGGTTTTAAAAAGGAATTAGGCACTTGAAAGCCATTGACATTTAAGAGCACAAGAGCAGTGACCTTGCAGTTTTATTTGCAAACACCAGATCTCCAGAACAGCTGAGCATCATCAGATTGAAACTAACCTGACCTAAAAGTGAACAAATAGAATATGTGAGAGACAAGCATGTAAGTAATGGAAACCAGCACCAGAGAAGCAAGGATGTAATTATGTGTTAAGTGGAAGCTAAACACCCAGTGTTAGAGCCACATGTAAGCAGAGGAAGGCAAGCAAGAAATAGGATAAACAATCTTTAAGAATGCTGTGGACAGTATGTACATGGATATGTTTGTGGCAGGGGTCACTGGTTCTTCCTCATGGCTATCAGAGCTGGAGAAAATGACAACTTGCAGGACTGGCTTTTGCTACTGGGACTTTCCCTTCTGAATGTTTGTTTGATGGTGTAGAGGCAGCCTTACCTACAGAACAGGCAAGTCCTTCTGTCTGACACTTTGCTGGGCCATTCTGGGAATTGCTAATGGCCAGGCTGTATTTTGAACAGAGATTTATGATCACCTTCCCAGTCAATTAAAATTCTAGATATTGCTAAGGCAGAATTCAATTAAGGTTAATTGGAGCTTCTGAAAACTGCTTTTCCAAAGGGAAACAATGTTGGGATTGAAGATCCTAGAGGGTTTCTATCACTTTTAAATAACTTTCAGTTCTGTTCCTGCCTGATGCTGCTGTAATCTTCCCTCAAGCCCCACGCTCTCGCTATTATCAAGCAATTCAAATGTTGATTCTTTTTTTTTTTCCTTTCTGTCATAATTTATCATTTTGACTTATTTGTTCTTTTTACGTCGTCTTCTACAGGCGAGGAAAAAAAAAACAACAAACCAAACCCTGCAGAAGCCTGGAAATGTTTTTGTATCAGTCCCAGTGGCCTGACATGAAAGATGTATAGCCACTTCTAAGAATTTGACAACACTTCAGTAGCAATTATCCAGACAGGTACAATAACAACTCCCTTTTCTTTTGCTGTTGAGAGGGATGATAAGGCTTTAATGAATTGTCAATAAAGATTAAAAAAGAATAAAATAAACAAAGAGTAGAGAAAACAGGTGTGAACAAAATGCCATTAAAATGCAACTCAGGTTTCCCATTCTACCCTAAATTTTATTTTCTTGGCATCAAGGACTATTGTGACAGTTCTTTACACACTTGATTGAACTGGGAAAACACATGGGACTGTATCTTAGTCACAGAATGCAGAACATGTAGCTCTCAGCTCACAGAGCAATCTCATGGAGGGATGAATAATCCTTTCAGTAGTTCATTTTGTCAGAATTTGCAAGCCGTTGTTTACTGTGTGGGGACTAATAACAAAATGCCAACAAGGAATTAAAGAAGCAAGAGAAGGAGCGATACGGAGAGACAGAACAAGTGACGGCTTGAGGGTCCCGCTCCTTCTTGCCCCCGTGATGCCTGGTTGTCACTTGCCAGCTGGAAGATTTTTTGGTTGAGCTTCACTTTCTGTGATTTTGGGAGTAGATTAACATTTCTCTTTGCTCATGGCCTGTGTTTTGTTGTTTAAAGGAAACCAGAGCAACCCTCGACACAAGGGTTTTTTAGCATTTTCCTCTCTTTGTGGGAGATAAAGGGAAGTGAAGCCACGGGCAATTATTGTGTAGAAGTTAAAGGGAAAAGTTTCTTTGATAAGAGATGATTGTGTAATTATACAATCGCCAAAGGAGAGGAACGTGTAGGTGGATGCACTCTCTGATGTGTGATTACTAATGAATTCTCTGTATTCCTTGTGGAAAAGAGACACAACTGTAAAATTAAATAGTCAATGCCTCTTTGATGAGAGGGTTTGCAGCCACTGATGTCCTTTATCAAAGTACAGTAAAATTAAAGGAACAGCAAGCCTCATCTTCAAGTCAGGCAATTGGAGGGGAGAAACTCTACAGAAGTCTTTTTCTCTTGGAAATTTGCTTATAGCTTTTTCTAGTAACAGAATCCTTTTGCAGGGAAAATGATGGGTAGGCTGTTACCAGGAGGCACACAGCTGCTGAAGGTTAACCATACAGCAGATGGGCAGAAGGTACTAGAGTCAGTGTCACATTTGGGTGCATGAGTTAGCAAGGACTGACAGGTATAGAGGCTTTAAAAGCATCCTTGCTTAGAAAGGTGAAAAGTGCCATATGACTACTTAGTGAAGCATGCATCCTACTTGACAGTCCAGGGAGCACTACTGTGCATCTCTCTCTCCTTTCCTTCTCTTCCCTTCCTTCAGCTCTCCATGTAAGCTCATGCATTAACTTTTGAAAAAAACCTTTTAATGAAGCTTCCTTTTTTCGGTCTTGCAATTCACACTGTATTCCTAGGATAAGTATTTACTTGTTAAAGTGTAGCACTTATCAGGAAAAAAAAGTTTGTCTTTGGGGTAAAATACAACAATATTAGCTTTAACCTGGGATTTTGGATATGGAACCAGGTGGGATGATGGCATGTGGCAATTAGATGCTGCCTGCTGCAGCTAAGGGGAGGGATACTGTAAGCACTGAGTTATTTCCTGGAAAACAGAAAGAGGAAAATGGCATTAAAGCAGTGGGTACCAATCCCTGGGCTGTCCAGTGGTCAGAGGATGTTTTGAGCTGTAGCCAGAATGAGGGTGGACAGGAATCTGTGCATGGTCCTCCTGCCCTGCTGTGGTCAGGTGGACTTTCTTAGCCAGCGTCACTGATGATATTAGTGCTGGCAGAGTTATGTAAATGGCTGTTTATAACATCCCTTGCACATTCCTCAGCTGGAACCAGTGTGGAAGACTCTGAGATTCCCTGGAGGAGAAAAGTGGTGAGTGGCTGAATATTTTTATTTGCTGAAAAATAGCTGAGAAGACCTCTTAATACAGCGCTCCAGCCATAAAATCAGAAATTATTCTCCTTGTTCTTATCTTCTCAGGAAACAAATTCGGCTGCAAAGCTTTTCCTAGGCCATTTTAAAGCAGTATTGTTAAATACATTAAAGGCCACTTATTTTGAATTCAGATACAGCCAAGATACATGTTACGACTCTTTAACTAAATAGAGGGCCTATGGAAAAAAAAAGCAAGCATTTTTTCTCAGCCTGAATTCAGCTATTGCTGCCTAGGTAGACTATTCTAAAGAAAGAAGGCACGAGCTGAAAATACTCCATTGCTGTCCACTGAGACATTGTGAAGAAGATTTAAGATGATCTAGGTGATCCCAGCATCTCCGGAAAAATAATGACAGCAAGGTTATCTGGCTCAGGGCTACCTACAGCAATCTCCTCAAACATTAAAAAAAGTGCAAAAGGCTATACAACAGCCCTCATGGCTGATACTGTGAAATGAGAGGGAAAGGAATGTTGAAATAATACTTGAAAAAACAAGTGGGATAGATGTATGATTAAGTGGACATACTTCCCTATAGAAACAACATAGGGAATATGCAGAGCTGAAGGAAAATGTTATACTGCAGTCCTTGAAGGTTTTACTGCAATCTTTGAAGGTTTTACTGCAGGAGGAGGAAAGGAAGAGGAAAGGGTACAGGTTGGAGCTCGAGATTAGCTTCCACAAGAACTGGGATCAGGAATCTTAAACTTCCTCTTTCTCTGGCTTTTGTTTTTCAGACTGGAAATGTTTTTTCATGGGGGCTTGTACTAGAGGCTCAGCAATGCTTCTGCCATTACAGCACATTTGTCTTGGATCACTCAGGATATATTCGTGGGTACCTCAAATTCCTGCAAGGTACTGAAAATGCAGGGAGATTATTTTATTATCCCTTTACTGCATGGTATATTGAAGGTTTCAAGAAAATCCAGGCAATTGATCACAGAGCATGCTGTCCTTGAAAGGTATGCTAGTCTTCCCAGTACATTTATCAAAGAGGCAACTCAAGGCAATTCCGTGTCGGCATCAGACTTCACATCCACAGGTTCATAACCAGTGTTTATATCCACACTTATTTATGTTCATCTTGGCTCCTGTGCTGAGAATCCAGGATATATGTGTGGGCATGCATGTTTGTGTGTATGTATTTACATCCAGAAATGGCTGAATTTTTGTAGGTGGTTGAAGTAACGCACTTGGTGTTCGTTAAGCTGACCTGCTCCTTCCAAATATTAGGGCAACTCTTTCTTGAAAACTGAGAATGCAATATCAGCATTAACAATGTGGTTGAGTTTTTTATATACTATATGGTTTATCATAAAGGTTCCATATCCTTCCTCATTCTAAGCCTTTTTTTTTGTTTCCTTGCTGTCATTTTATTTCTTTAAAGAGCATGTAATCTATTTTTTTCTGTAGCTCCTATGGCCATCAGTAAGGGAAGCGACTAGAAGAACCTGGGTGAACATGTGTAAGTTTGAAATTTAAAAAAATTAACTTTTATTTGTGCAACTTAACTGTAAGCTTCCTTTTCTAATAATCTGGCCTGAAAAAATATGGGTATTTAGGGATTTATTGGTAGTTATCTCTATAATATTACATGATATCCTAACAAGAGTGGCTGCACCTTTCATCTGATAGGCCTTAAGAATTAATCTGGTTATTGGACACCAATTGCCCTGAAAGTATTTTAATTGGGAGACAAAACATATTCCAGTGATAAGCACAAAGTGAAATTTCCATGAAAATTTGGTCAAACACAGCTTCTCTTGCAGAACTCTTTGTGAGGGCTGAATTGTCAGAGAGGTGTAAATATGTTAAAGAGAAATGTAATTCACCAGCACATTCAGTGATAATATAGGTCACGAATAACTTCTGGACTGAGAAAACAACCATAAAAAGTTGCAATGCAGATGGAAATTTGGGTTCTCTGCTGTGCTATGTCAAGATGCCTGCTGTCCAAGAACAGCAGAAGGTCTGAAAAATGCTTTGAGATCCCTAAGAGATCCCATGGATATGCACCTTACAGAAACATCTTAATTACATGCTGATAAACACCACAGTAGCAGTCAGACAAGGGAAGGACAAGGTATTGTACTCATATCTATCCTAGAAACAGAAATCAGCTGGGAGCTGATTTTCAAGTGCCTTCCTTCCATTAGTGATTTTAATTTTCAAAGTGAAATAGTTAAAACTTACCCATTCTTTTCTTATTTATGTTAATGGGTTTATATGATTATACCATTCAAGGCTACCTCCTTATTGCCATTGTATCTGTGAATCTCCAAATTGATGGGATTTTATCTGAGAAAAGAATTTAACGCTACTTGGACATTTTTTTTTTTTTTTTTAGAATTTACTTGCTCACCCAAGGTCTTTGGGTACAGCTGTGCTCCCCACAATCTTACCAGCATCATAGATCTTTCCGAGATAATCGATGTTTTTTGATAAGCGCTCTTCTCTATAGATGTTTGCATTTTGAGCTTTTATGCAGCTTACTGGAAAAAGCTCTTGTTACTGTGTTTTTTTTTCTTGGAAACATATATTTAGAAAATAATTGCTATACCAATCTTCTGGTATGGCCACCTTGAAATTACTCTTAATCCAGACGAGGTTAAAGAAAAAGAGTAGAAGAGTGATTATCCAGAAAAACCCAAACAGAAGGCTGTTGTGGAGTTGTGGGGATAGCCAAGCAGGAATGAAGGGGATGTTTCTTCCTAGAGCTGGGTTTAGGGTGCAGGGCTTCCTCTTTGGTAGACGAGCCCCCAGGTTAGCACAGGCTAAGCAGCATCCCTCACTGCAGCCTGCTTCTCACCCCACTCCATGTCTTTGGGCAGCGTTTGTGGGAGATGGTCCTGATGTGCTCCTTCATAGTTCAGTCTATTTTCACAGCCACTTTACCCCCCAACCCCTTTTTTCCTCCATCATTCCTAGATACTGAATCAGAGATAGAGTCTTGTTTCTTGTCACTGAAGGGTGGGTGCCCCATCCTGCTTTGGAGGTGCTGCTCCATGGCAGTGTGGCTCAGCGCTGCCTGGGGCTCAGGTGAGCAGTCGGTGCCTCCTGTGACTTTGGTGAGAGCCACAGCTACCTGCTGTTCGTGGGGTTTTGTTCTCAGGGCAAAGCCCTTTCACGTATAAATCTATGGTTTGTGCTTTTTCTGAATCGTTGCAAAGCCGGGATTAATGCATTGAGTGCATTAAAGAGCAAGTATGAGGGTAGTTAATCACCTTGCAGCAGCTGTGGGTTGAGGGGTGTCCCCGGCTCTGCTTCTGAAGGACACTGACTGGGCCAGTGTGTTAGAAAGGTGCTGTGAATGCCTGATGAGGCTGTGGCACTTCCTCACGCCCCCCCGAAAACCAGAGCTGTGCTGGCTTCCTCGAAAAGTGCCATTAGATGGCAGTAAAGGCTTTTGCAAAGCGCACTGCGGGAGGATTTCTTTAACTCAAATTGTTTGTCGCTTTGGGATCCTTGGAGGAGACCTTGATCATAAATCCCGCATGCAATAAGGGGTTCACAGTGCATCGTACAGACTACATGTTATATTGTTCCTCAAGTTACAAAGTTTCATTTTCAATAGAGAAGGCCCTTTTCTTTCTCCCTTTCTATTTATATTTCTTTTCACATCTAGCCTATTCCTACTGTTTAATTTCCTTTGAAAGAAATGGGCAAGCTAAGCCTTTAATGTGTGCTGACCAAGACATTTATGTGATGGTTGCATGGAAATGCAGGGCTGCTTGCATAAGGGAGTAAAAATGGATAAGCCACAGTTTTGGCAGACTGGATATAGTGGGTTATTCCTTGCCTAAAAATGAACATTACCCTTGTCAAAAATGTATTCACGCTGATCCGCCCAGACGGAGTGGCCAGATTCAGCAAAGCATTTTGCAGAGATCTGCTTCATTATGGGAAAAGAGTTAAGGAGGAAACTGAAACTTGATTTTGCCTTGTTTTGTCATCATCAGTAGCTATCGGGTAGGAATTTGGGTTTAAAAAAAAGAGTGGGAAGAGAAACAGAAATTCTTTTCTGCCACATGGTAACTTTGTATGCTCCCCTGGTAATAATGTGCTATGGAAAGAATTACTGATGTTCATGAAGGTGAAGAAAACCAGACTTATACCTGCCACACATCCACACGTCAGCCTGTTCCTGGAACTGGTATTACTTTTAGCACATTCTTTTCAGCAACAATAATGAAAAATAGGTGAAAAGCCATTAGTGGGTTTTGCTCCTTTCATCTTACAGGGGAACAGTGCTAAAGACAATGTTATACATGATTTGCTTGTAAACAGCCTTTCTAAAAGCATTGGTTATAATTTGGGATTTGGGAGCTGCAGTGCAGGAGGCAATTTTTCGTTCTGTGAGTTGCTGTTGATGAAGTTGGTGAGGGAATATATGCAAAGGCTGTCACCATTTGAATCATATTAATGGTCAACTGGGATGACAGAAAGCTAGAAAATACTTGGCTTGAACAGCCACCCAGGAGTGTTCCTTGTCACCAGCGTGTGCTGCCTTAGCTTTTGTCTGAAATACAAAGATGAGGATCTCATCAGAACAGGCTGTTGCATGGTGTTCCTTACATCTTCTGCTTTTTATCAGCACAGAAATGCCAAGTGGCTGGCACTGTGCTTCAGGAGATGGTTGAATGGTTAGGGGCTGTAGGGTGGAGGATCTGACTTAATGATCTTGAAGGTCTTTTCCAATCCTGATGATTCTATGATTGTGGGGTCTGCTGGTGGCTGTGCTCTACTCCAATGCAAGCCAGCAATGTTTTCTTGTAGGGTTTGGGTAAGGAGAGAAGATGGGGGATTACTGAGGAAAATAGATTTGGAATGCAGAAACGTTCTTCTCCTCTATGCTGGCAGCTTGGGAGATACTCAGGCTTACTGGCCTGCTGTCTTTTAGCACTGAGTGAAAGCTGAGTGTCTGCAGAAGACTCCAGGAGTGGCTATTGGTCCTCTGACATATTCTTGTGACTCTTCAGGTTCTGACTGAGATGAGCTGCTGAGAAGCTGTGGTAAGAGCTTCTCAGTTGCCTCTGAACTTCGTGTGCATGCTCAGACCCAACAGCATGAAGCCACAAGTGGCCCCAGATGCAGCTCCACAAGACAACTGTTAACTCATGGACCAAGACCAAAGTTATCCTCCTGGTGGCACTGACTTGGTAGAAGTGTTGCCTTTGACTGGAGTAGAGACATTTCTTTTTCCTCTGGAAATCAGATGATGATTCAACAATACCAAGATTTTTTCCCCATCTGATATTGTCAGTTGCATTTTTTTCTGTCAGCTATAAAACAACTGTATTCAAAAACTCACTACCTAGAGCTGTTTTTTGCTGTGAAGACCTTTAATTGTCTCCTTACTTGGACTGTTCTGGATTTGTGCAAACCTTTTGATTTCAGCTAGCTTGAAAGTGTAACTGCATTGCCAAGAGTTGGAGTATTTTGAAGGCTGGCATTTCTAAGTAGGAATGTTGAGGCTGGGACAGTTTATTTATTTATCTATTTATTTATTTATTTCCTTTTCTCTACCTTGTGGAAGTACTTGATTTTTCTCTACCTTACAATTGTATGTGCATGCTGAGTTTCTCCAGGTTTCTGTAACCCTTGGTGGTTTATTTTCTGGGAAAGCCTTGTGTGGATGAGAGATGTATGGCACAAGAACCCTCCATCTTCTCTTTTTACCCAGAATTTACCAGGCTTGCTCAAAATGCAAACATTGCAGTTTTTAGTATTACTAGGAAAAGGTTCAAGGTAGATTTGTGTGTGAGAAATTATTATTTTATTGATGTACCTTTCCTGAATGTCTTCTCAAGATCCAATGCCATTTTTTAAGCCAACTTTGGCTTATGAGAAGCTCTGGGTCTTATGGCCCAGAAAGATTCTAGTCATCTGCTTTTGAAATTCTGTGTGTATCTTATTAGGGTTTTTGTATTGTAACAGCGTATGTTTAGAATGTCCTGCCCTCAGTTGTTCCCAAATAACACTGTATCTTGGAACTATGGATAGAACTTGCCTTTAGAATGGTAATCTTGGAAGCCTTAGCTTTGACTTTGTACTGTCATATTCACAGATAGAAAGGGAAAGAAATTAAACTTTATATCCTCTATTGGTTTTTCTTCTCCTATCCTGCCTCTCTTTAGCCTTTTTGTGATGCTGATGCAGGACAGAAAGGTGGTTCCTCCTGGCCAGTCTTTTCCTTACATTGATCCAATGGCAGGTTCTCCTTGGAGACTTCACTGCAGGAATTTTTGTAACTTTTCTTTTCTCATCCTGGCTCAGTCCCCGGCCTGGGCCAGAGCAGCACCTCCCTTCTGAGGGGCAACAAGTTCTGTGTTTGGCTGGATGGGTGAGAGCAGAGCTGGTAGCTGGGATGTTTAGGGATTGTGGTGCTGCTGCAGGTGGTCTCACACTGTAGCCTGAACATCGGGCTCCCAGCTCCCCAGGAGCCCAGGGCTGGCTCAGTCTTTTCTGCAGCCTTGTGTAAGAACATAAGCCTGAAATAATGTGTCAGCCTCAAAGAATTCTTCAGATTTCACCTCCTTTTCACTCTGTTCCTGGTATGTCTTTTACCCTTCCTATAATTGGAGATACTGTACTCTGTGGATAACACCTACCCACTCTGCCTGGAGGCCAATAGGTATTGTGTAACATCACTTTTCTGCTACCTGAGTTTATGATTGACAGAAGCTTTCACAATTTTTTTTTTTTTTTTGGTGAGCTTGACATGCCATTTGTCCCCAAACCATTTGTGAAATTCTGAAAAATAATTTCCCTTCTTTAGAGACGCTTCGAAAATCTTTCAGTGTGCTGGAATTGAGAGGAAAGTGAGGAGTGCAGGAATGCTCCTTTTCAGAAGCCTGTGGTCTGGTCTTTGACCTTATAGCAGAAGGTGGCTGAAAAAGGACACATAATAAAAAATTCAGTTGGTAATATTTCAGGGTGCTCTTCACACCAGTGAAAGTGAGATGGGCACAGCTTCTAGTGCTCCCCAAGGTAAATATGCCATAAAGCATTATTGATTGCACAAGATTTGCATCATTCTTGCTTGTTGGTGTCTTTCTTGATGCCCATTTCACTGATTTCATACTTAGGAATGCAATTCCAGTGCTGTTATTGAGTAAACTGTACACACAGAGAACACAAAGCACTTCACAGTCCTCTGACTGCCAAGGAAAAAACCTTCACGGTTCTATTTGACTCGGATATGTTTTAGTTTTCACAATACTTTATACTGCTGGGTTTTAGTGGGTTTTGTCTGTTTTTTTTTTTTTTTTAATCCAGGGAGACTGAGGAATATAGAAAATATGAGTTTTGTGGGGTAGCAGGTTTCACCACAAGCATAGAGGTGGCCTAATTTTGTTAGAAGTCAAATACCTGAGATAGACTGGAAATGTATTTTACAGTTTCAAATTTAATTGGATTTGTGCTCAGAAGAGGAATCCAAGTGAATGAAAGGGATCTCAGGATGTTATTTTCCAAGCTCAAAAAATAATTGTTTTGATGAAATGCAAATTCTTGCATATTAGCATTTTTTTCTTGGTGAATATTTGCCGTAGCAATGCTCAGAACTGAGGCAAATCCTGTCAATGTTTTTAGTCCTTTCAGCACTTACAGTTAAATATAAACCCACTTAGGGATCTCAGTCTAGTGAGTGCTTCATGAAATGTAGTGAATTTGACTGTATTTACTAAATGTATTTGCAGTTACTGAGAGCTGGCAATGTTACCATCAGTATGTG
The DNA here is from genome assembly GCF_020740795.1 of Apus apus. Taxonomy (NCBI): domain Eukaryota; kingdom Metazoa; phylum Chordata; class Aves; order Apodiformes; family Apodidae; genus Apus; species Apus apus. The sequence continues at coordinate 54,061,525 of NC_067285.1, read as the reverse complement.
TACTTCTATCAACCTACCCTTGTGCACAGAGCTGGGTTTTCTCAGTGGTGCTAGGTGGTACTGACCTGTCATAATGGGGCTGGAGGAAATAATTCATTGAACCTGCAGTGCCCCTTGAGTCATTTGGTTCCCATCTTCGACAGCTGTTTTTTCTTCAGTTCTGCAAAACAGAAGGAAAATACTGAAGTTCTCTTGGAATGAGGCTTGCATTTTGTTTTCTGCTGCCAGTGGATAAGCTCATTTCTGGGAGTCTGAGTCCTGCAAATGCACACTGAGGCTGCTCGGACTGTATTTTGAGGGCTGAATCAGCTGGTGAAATCCTTGCTCCTGCTTTGCCCCTTCTGTAGTGTGGCAGAGCTGCTATTGCAGGTGCACAGTGAACTGAAAAATTCAGGAAGCTGAAAAACTGTAATGTTTTCTCTTTTCCAGATGAACCCATACCCAGCTCTGGTTCACCATGGGGCTGCACCAAATCCAAGTGCTGCTCTTGGATGTAGAGAGGGAACTGGGAAGGGCAGATGGAGACTGGAAGATCTCAGCTGGTTTAAAGACACTTCTGAGTGTCTAAGGCCAGACAGATGTAGGCTACTTTTCTAGTTCCTACCCACTAGAGGCTCTCTCTTGTGCGCTGTCCAATTTTCTGTCCTCTGTTCTGCAAAGTCTGTAGACATTTGCTTGACATCTCAGTAATCCCAATGATGACAGCTCCCTGCACTGTGCAGAATCAAGCCTTGCACCTCTGGGTACAGGCTTGTAGCATGTCCTCAGGCAAAGCTAAAGTATACAGCTGTGGTGCAGAGATACGCACAAGAAACAACATAATTATTTACACTGTAAATGTTTGGTTCCCTTTGTGTTATTTCCAATATTCCCAACATACCTTGCCAGTTCCCCTTGTAATATGAAAAATAACATGGCAGTTATAGCAAACTCCTTCCATGAATGGCACATAGTTTCACTGAAGTATTACTTTTCTTAAACTAAGCAAACAATGTTTTTGTGACACAGTAAGAGAGCTGGCATGAGAGAATTTGTCTCTAGGGACCACAGAGCATTCTCAGCTATCAACCTGAGGCATTTTGTGCTCTGTGGAAGCAGTTTTTGCAATTCATCTCCTTGGCTCTTATGTTGTTGTAGGGTCTGATCCTGCAAACAGTGATGTGGGAAGTGGATTAGCTCATGAATGGGCTCATGATTGAGCTTGGAGTAAAAGTTTAACACCTAATCAGACATGTACCTATAGCTTCTGGATGGGGTCTCTCCCCCTTCTCACCCTTGAATAAAATATTCAGTCTTCATAAATTGACACAGTGAGGTGAAACTCCTGACTTGCACATTTGTAATACAGACCTGTAAGAAAACCTGTGTTTTTTCCCTTACAGGCTTGCACTGGCTAGGATGGAAACCCCCTCACAGCTGAAGCAATCTATATTTTAAACATTTTCCTTTCATGTGCCTCCCAGTTAAATTGTCATCTAAAGTACAGCTGTAAAATCTCTTATAGAAAGAATAATTCCTTTTCCTTTCTCCTTTCTGGCTATTTCTATATGTTTTACCCCAGATCCACCTGTCCTCAGGTCCAGATGCTGCTGCTGCTGTAATTTATAGATGCCCTTTGCCTGTGTTAGCTGCACTGGAGTCTGCAGAGCTTTTCCTGCCTCCAGAAATGTTCCAAAATGTTTGATGGTATCCTCATACACAGACAGCACTGTGATTCCTGCCTGCGGAGGGAAAGGGATGGGAACAGCGATGGGGCTCCACAGACAGGGTGATTAAAAGCAGGCTGGACTGGGAAGAGGGGATTGGCAGGGAGATAATGAGAAACAAACTTGCAACCTTAACGGTTCTTCATTTTACACTTGGTTTCTTCTCTTAAGGTCTATGTCAAGCCTTATTTTTGCCACAGCCATTGCACACACATTTAAACAGACATGAATCAAGATGGTGAGGAAACTGTTCTGTGCTATGCCTGGACACATGACACCCAAGATCTGTCCTTCCCTCAAAGTCTGCAGCCCCAGAGGTGAGGGAATAGCAGCTGAACAGTGGAGTTAACGTCACTCCAGTGTGTGACCCTGCAGGTCACATTGGGCTTGCAGGCTGTGCTCCTGTTTAATTGCTAAAGGACTGACAGGAACTTTGTCTGGGACTCTGCTTCTGTCCCACCTCATAGTTTCTTTGTGTGCGTGTGACTGCAGCTGTACAGCCCAGCAAAACCCTGTGTTGTGTTGGTGACAAGCTGGCTGCAGACTAGCCAGACAGCTGGTTTTTATGCAAGAAGGTCAGGCTGTGATCTAAGGAGAAGGAGGTGTGATGGGACTCATGAATTTTCCTTCTCCCAGGAGCACATAAAACCACGGTTGATCTTACCAGGCACTGCAGGGAATAAAGTAATCAAAAGTATGACTGCAAAATAGCGTAGACGGAATCTGGGTTGTCTGTAAACTGAAGGAGTAGCCTGGGTGCTGCTAGCTCTGTGGCCATGGCAATGCAGAGCTTAGCTTGTGCAGCTCAAGTATTTATCCAGCTTGTCTGGAGTCTTTTTGCAGCTGTGCCAGGTTTGCTGGTGCTGCAGCATGGCAGGAGGCAATTCAGATAATGTGTCCTCAATATTCTTCCATCCCCAAGCATAACCATGGAATACCTATCATGGGCATGGTGTGGGATACAATGCCCTGTTGATATTACTGGTGTATCTTGGCTGTCTCTAAAAATAAATTTAAAATTAAAGCATTTTTATTACTGACCTATCAGTAAATTGATCTAGTAGGGAGCTAACGCAGAAGCTGGGCAGAGGCTGGTATTTGGGACCACCTTGACCAGCTCTCAGAAGAGTTTTGCTGTGTGCTAGCAGAGCAGGAGCTCTTGAGTCTGACTGGCAGGAGGGTCCACTTCCAGTACAATAGGAAGATAATCAATCATGCTACTAGCTTTTGTCTTGGCAAAGGTATTTAGCTACCAGACAGCTGGTTAGCTGCCTCAAGGCCACCTGCTTGGTTGAAAAATAGAGAATCAGTTTATTTCCCGTGCAAAGAGAAGTAGGGAATATTGACTTGTGTGATAATTTTAGGTGGATGATTAAATTTGGCCTCTTAGTCCCTGGTTGAAAATTCAATTCAGATGACTAGTTTTCTTTTCATACACTGCTGAGCAATCTTGTGTTCTGCCACCACTAATGTTCCTGATGTTGATTGTCCCTTCACTTTTACAAAGCACAGAAATGCCCAGCCTGCTCTCTTTTTCCCATGGCTTTGGGCTATCAAAACGTAATGAGAAGACTGTTTTTGGCTTAAGTGAAGGATACAGAATCTACCCTGAGATAGACTGACTGTCTACCCCCATAAAGTCACATACTGACAATATAATGGGTGCAATGAATAGTCACGTCAGAAGGATCATAACTTTTCTACTGACTTAGCTTGTTTTCAAATATTCCAGTTAAAGCTGCCCAGGTCTTCCATACATTTCCTGGGGGAAAAAAAAACAACAAACAACCAAACAAAAAAACAGATGAACAAGAACTTAGTGTTGGAACAACCTGAATTAATGGTAGGACTGTCGGATAAAACTCTGTAAATGGGTGTGAGTGAGATAGGAAAGAGAAGTGTGAGAAATGGGAAAAGGGAGAAGAGTATGTATTCCATGGCATGCTTCTATGGATATACGTTTACTGAGGAGTCCAAATTATCAATGTGAGAGCAATGCTTCTGAAACACAGCAAAACTCAATGCTGATGGAGGCAGCCAATTGCCTTAGAGCCAGTTTTGCCATGTGACATATGACTTCCTTGCTGTTTGATGCTGCTGCATAGGCTAATACTACATGTGTTTGACATTTAGAGGATAATCAGATTGCAACTTTAACGGGTAGTGTTATTATGCATATTATTTACAGTTTTCCCTAGAATTACCAGACTGCTGCCTTAACTAATGTTAAGTAAATCATTAGCGGAGAGTGTATAGTTTAGCTGCATCAGATCTTATCTTTTTAAGAAGTCTGTTCTTTCAAAAAACCATAGGGATTCACTTAAGAAGGCCCTGCTGTTGCAAAGCACAACTTATTTCCTTCAGTTAATGAATGCAGGCACTCCAGAAGTGGTTTTGGGTGACAGATTCAAAGAAGAGTGCTCATCTGGTACAGGGATCCTGAACAGTAGCAAAGGCTTCTGAAGAAAGAGAGTACACAGAGGGCAGGTTGGAGTGTGTTATCCGAAAAGTAGCATTAGGAAGTGAGCTTCTGATTGCTGAAGATGCACTGCTGGATGGTTTTAATGGAGCTAGAATACAGCTGAGTTTGGGTTTAATAGATAAAGAGGATATAGATAATAGGATTAGGAAATAAAAGAAAGATAAATTCATATGCTGTAAAGCAAAGGCCTTTGCCCTTAGCAATGCTTTCTTGTTCTGAAAGCAAGTGGATAACATTTCAAACACTGTCTCAAAAGAAGGCATAGGCTGCACAATATCTTTAAACTGCATTGCCTTGCAGAAGTCAGATGTATTCCCTTTAAATAGTTGCATTTGAAAGGTGCATTTATGCAGCAAGTAAAGGTGTGATTACAGCACAGGTAGGTATAAGGTAGATTTAATTCTGCCAGCCATAACCTCTCTAACGAAACTGTGCAGCGCAGGATTGTGCAAGGGGAGGATAAGCCCTGCAGCAACCTTGTACACATGCTCCAGTTGCTAGGTGGTGCCACTGGATCTTCATTAGCATTCATTAGCATTCTTATCCAATAATGGCCAATACCTCTAGCAATCACTTTGCTTCTATCAAACCAGTATTTTGCACTGGTGTAAACTATACAAGGAATGAGAGGATACAGACTGCATTGCCTTATCTTTAATAAAAGGGGAAAATATTTAATTTCCCTCTTCCAGCCTTTGAACTTAGCTGAAAATAAATCTATGTCTGAAAGAAAAAATGTACAAGTGAATAAAATTAATTGTTGGTTATAGTGAACAGAACAGATTATCATAATACATTACATGAGGTTTTATATTACTGGTGGTGCCCGTAGGCTCCATTTAGTGTTTTGCCTGATGTATCCCATGATATATTACAAACATCTGACATGCAATATAAGACTTCAGTCATTAGGAGTGAAAACTAATGGATAACAACATACAGGAGGAGACAGTTAGCCGAGTTGTTACCCATTTGTGTAGAAGATTTTGTAGCTGCAATAAATACTCTGATAGGAGTATTTATGACTACTTGTTACAGAGTGTGAGCTTACTGTAAATGTAAGTGCAGTTTGTAAGATTTGTAGGTGGTCAGCCAGCCTTTTTCTCTGTAATGCTGGAGAACAGTCATCAGGGGGAGGCTGTTATTGCCATGTTTTTGTAGTGCACAAGCACCTGATGGAAATGAGCAGAAATGTGGTCATATAGTGTGATAGACCAGACTTATTTCCCAGGGAAATAACTAAGCCATTGTTACAGGAGTAAACAATAAAACAAACATCCAAAGCAATGCAATGAGATGTCTGTACACTGGAGCTTAAAATGCAAGCCTGGCCTGCTCAGTACTGGCACACAGACTACAACCACTTCCAGTCTAACCCCAGTCCACACTCTAAGCCATTAGGATAGTGACTGTATGTGGGATTATCTTTATGAGTTAGGAAAATCTCTCTGACACCTTGGTCCGAACCTCCCCTTTGGTGCTGTCACCAGGCTTTTCTCCCCTGTCAGTGTGTGGAGCCAATGAGCAGCCCTGTGCCACCGGCTGATGCTGGAGAATGATGGCAGCTCCTCACATCCCTTCAGAAAGGCACCATACATTTTACAGCTTTTTGGTAGAATGGGGAGATTTGGTAATCAACTTTCCTGGGATTCTCTGAATCATATGTAGGATTTTCAGCTCTGCCTGAAAGATCCAGCTGTCCTAATGAAAGCGATGAGATGCTAGGGATGGGGATGATGCGTTTGATTTGGGAGGTTACTTGGTTAGTTGAATGTAAGCAAAGAGGCTGTGACACGAGAGCCCAAGTCTCTAAGCTAAGGGCACAAGAATATATTTGCAGTTGCTAAAATTGTCAGGTTACGATTTCTACATGTAGTTTTTTTCTAGCTGCCATTTTACCATTCCTTTCTTATCTTTTGTCAGTTTTTTGTATGAGGGCCAGTTGATTTCCTCTCCTTTTTTCCCTCCTTTTCCTTTTTTCAGATGCGTAAATGAACAATTACCATTTCCATTGTTTACTTGTGGTGCATGCTGTACCCCAGCTCCAACTGTAACCAAGCCTGGCACTGGGGCATGCAAGAACTGCGAGAGAAAGCTAAGTCAAAGCTTTATTGAACCTTTTCATGAGGGCTGGTCACAACCAGTAACCATGAGGGTGGACAGTTCCTGGTAGACACCTGGCTTCTGGAAGTGGGCATAAGAGAAGGCAAGGCAGAGCCCTTTTTGCTGTGGCTGAGACAACTGCACGTTGTCCTTGGGTTCAGCTACAGAAATAGGAGATGACCATCACCAAAGACACAGCAGAGCTTAGAAACTGAAGATGGGGGAAACCCAAATCAATTAGGGATACTTACTATTTCCTGATTGACGTTCCTCTAAAAGAAACTGCAGCAGATAAACAAGCCAAGAACCCACCAGACAAGAAAAATATACTCATGCATACTCATTTCACATATATCAATAACCACTTGAAAGAAAAACTACTGAGTTTCCTTACAGCAAATGACTGTATGTCTGGAGCTCAGCCACAGTTCATGGAGCAGGATCAGATCCTAACAAATTTTGGTCGGTAGTGCATTATTGCTTTCTTCAGATAGTTCTTAAAACAAATAGGTTTTGCTTAGTATTTTAGGTAATAAAGTAATATTTTGGGATTTGCAACCAGCAGCCAGTTGTATATTATTTTTACTGTCATATGTGCTGGGAGCACAGCACAAGTGTTTTCTCTCTGCTAGCCAATAGATGCTGCTGGGGTGAGAATGATGGATGCTGCAATGGTCAGGTCTGAGGAAGACTGTGCAATTCCAATCTCGAGATTGTCATGACGAGACAAGATTAATTCTCTGCCCTGTTCTCATTACAATTTGCAGTACTAGAATGAATCTGTTTCATACCACAAAGTGCTCATGTTGCAATTGGTTGGACTTGATGATCTTAAAGATCTTTTCCAGGCTAAATGATTCTATGTACATCCAATCTTCATCACAGGCTGCAGAACAAGGAAGGAGAGCAAAAAAAGACCAAATAGTGACAAATGTGGCAAGGAGTCAGCCAGTCATTATAACCAATATAATAATGTGAAGAATAAAAGCATGCAAATCACAAATTAGCCTAATTAGTATGGCAAGAGATAGGTGTAAAGTGGTAGATTGCAAATGTAAAGACCCTGATGAGGATGAGTGCTGGAGGATCCTCTGAGAAGATCAGGTACTTTTGCTTATCCAAGGGAAATCCAAAATAATTCATTTGACTAAGAGCAGAATACAGACCAGGATGTGTGTAGAAAAGGAATTTTTGTGTACAGGAGAGAAATACATGTCCTCTGTCCTCTGAATATTTTCAGCATGTCTCCTACCTCAGACCAGCTCAGTCTGGTGTGGAAGCAATGACGAGAGTTTAAGTTTATCCAGACGAGGACTTGGGGTGAACCTCTGAGGATAGAAGAGGAGGTAGATGAGAACCATGTGGATGGAAATGGAAGGAAAATCTTTGAACAGCATCTTCTGAAGCAGCAGTACTGCATTTGCACAACTCTGATGGAAACCTCACCGAATCACTCAGGTACCATGCTCAGGAAGCAGCTTGTGCCAAACCTAGGTACAGACTGAGACAGTGAAGCTAAGACAACTTAATATAGGTGGAGGATAATCCTTTTTCTATTTCTGCAGACCTGCAGCTGAGTAATTGTCCATCAATACAGAGTTTGATTGAGTGGGCATTTTGAACCCCTGTTGTATGCTTTTTTTGCTTCAAGAAGTATTAAAGTCTAGATAAAACTGGAATAGCTGCCTGGTAATGAGATCATTATATATAAATACTGCATTGCTCACAGGGGGTATAATGATTCCTCAGCCCAGGTATGCAGCACATAACTATTATAACCACTAAGCACAGCCTGCCTTAGAGATATGTTTCCAGTACTAACACACATAAACCCCTTCAGCGTAAAGTTCAAGTCACAGAATATGAATGACTAGGAATATGTTATTTACAGCATGTGTTAGGAGGTGGAATGAGCTGGGGCTGGTTATTTACTTTTCATGTGGAGTTTTAAAGAATTCTGATTGACTGAAAACACAAAGAAGCAAGAGAGGGAGCTGGTAAAGGACGAAAACCATATCAACTCGCTGTGTGAAGTCAGCTTCCTTTCAACAGCCATCCCTTTTGCACAGCATCAGGCATGCTGTAGGGAATTAGCAGTTAATAACAGTACTGCCTGAGATGGATCTGTGCTGAGATGTGCTGCCAAGCCTGAGTCCCTCCTGCCCCCGAGCAGCAGAAACACTCGGTGCTCAGTGCTTGTGCCTGGCCACAGGCTGGAGCAGAAGCTGCCTCTCCTGCAATGAGGTTTGCAAACAGAGCCAGGGGATACCCCTGGCTGCTGTGCTAGGCTGGGAAGTGGGTTGATTGCCTGGTCTGCAACCGGTTTCTCAAGTGATTTTTTCTTTACCTTACAAATAGGGAACTTGAAGTAAAGAGAGAGAGACCAAGCCTGTGTGCATCCCTCTCCTTGAGTTCTCACATTTGAGATAAAACCATCAAAACTGCCTCAGAGAGTGTGAGGGCAAGTGCATTAAAGATTATGAGGTGTTGAGGTAGGAGGATGAGGGCTAATAAGTAAATACTGGTGACAGATTTATTGCTTCTTATGACTCTGTGGAGAGGATAGGGCTGATAAAAGTAACAGGCAGTTCTGGACTTTTTGTCATGGCCTATACGCTCTGTCTCCATTGAAATCTCTTGAGTTACAGCTCCTATACAAGTAACAGATAGTCCTGGGGCTGTTCATAATAATGAGAAAAAACATGCCCTACCAAAAAAACATATGTCAACTGCATGAAGAAAAGCTGCAAGAGAGGCATTTTCAATTGAAATGCTTGCTTCAGTAGTGACCTTATGTAGGTCTGTACATTGAAGTTGAAATCCAAATATGCCTTTGAGCTTCAGAGTTTCTGATTATCATTTTACTGTGCCAAAAGGCAAGTTTGGGATGCAGTGTTCACTCTCTGCTGCACAGGCTCTGTAGGATGCCCTAGATGTATTTTCCCTGATGTCTAGGATTATTTTTTTCCTGATTTGATAAAACAAACTGTATGTATTAGAACAAAATCAGTCCTGGAGAAAATGGATAAAATATGCATCAGAGTTGCTTGACTTATGCAAGCTTCATCATACCAGTAAAATAGACAACTGCCTAGAAAAACAAATAGCAGAAGTACCTGGATGACTAAAGGTGAGGAAGGGGAAGTCATCAGTTTGACTGTCTTGAGCTGCCAAACTCCTACACCCAGCCCTAGGGACTAAAATCCTGCTGACGCTGCCAATATAAAACTCTTTAGCCTGGCATTTACTATGTCTTAACCTGGAAAGCTATATTTAAGCTACCAATTCAAATTTTTTTATATGTGTGAACTAAGTGGATTTTAGAATCACTTGCAGCTACCTGGCATTATGGATGCAGAATGTATTTGTATAAGCAAACTCGAAGAGTTCCTAGGACTCTCCTCCTGGATGGGAGCTGCTGTCAATCCACAGAAAGAAATACTAGCAAAAAGAAAAAGAATTGTAGTGACCTGTTTCAGGTGGTGTGTCCCACAACAGTGGTGACACAGGCGCAGCCACCCTGAGCTGCATGAAGGGAGGAACTGAAGGACAATAAGACGTGCTTTCTAACTTCAGAGAAATCAAAAAGGTCATGGCTTTTTCTTAACAGAATCTTGAAGGGTTTTCTTCTCTTTTAATTTCTTTTTTATTCCTTTTTATGTTATCTCAGACCTTCTCAATGGTCCTGCTTCAAAGTCTGAAAAATGAACTTGACCCCTTCTGGTAAAGGCTGGGCTAAGCCTGCAACAAAGCTGCTTCTCTGCTTCAGTCTGCATGCCTGAAGCTTCCTTAAAACATAAACACACATCAGTTGGTTAATGGGTCATTAAAGCATTCTGCTCTTCTTCTGCTGTCTATTATGGAAACATTTGCAGAGTTAATTAGGCTACTGTAAGGATTAGGAAATGGCATTTTGTAGTATTCCACTAGGACAGTGGCATCTGAGGCCACCCCAGCACATCCTGTACTCTCTCTGCCAAGCCCCTACACCCTAGACCTTTTCCTCAGCTGTCCACCCATCTCGGGGTAGGGGATAAGTGCCCTGGCTCTGAACAGGTAACAGTTATGCTTGTGCATCAGAGCTCAACTCTTGGTTTTACATTGCCAGAAACTCTACTTTGTGTACTCTGTTATCAGTCTGTCCTTTTTTTCCTGTGCCTTTGTATAAACTACATAGGCAATTTACAAAAAAAATTAGGGTCTCTTAAATTGGGGTCCCTTAATAGTCCTTTACTTTAGTTCTCTTTTCTCTTCAAGAGAGCTTTGCATTGCCACAGCTGCAGAGGTGCCTACTTGGTTTTTGTTTGTATATTTATTTGCCTGACATTGTCCTAAAATTAAATGTAAGGGAGGTAAATAGTGCAAAGGGAGTTCACTAAGATTAAACTGTAAAGAGATTTTAGACTAATGTGTTTAGCTTCCCTTGCCTACTGGAGGAACTGAGGTCTTCACATGCAAACAACTGTGTTCTGAGTAAATTAAAAGCCACTATCTGACCTATGCTCATTATAGAGTTAGAATGTGGCCTGTCATCACCACAGCACTTTCTGGTCTTCTCTGCATCCACAGTGTTTTAATGTGTCTATTTGGCTGTATAATTTATTATCCTCAGGGCTTCTCAAAAACAATCCATTTGGCTGAGACAGGGTCATGAGACCTAGACCAGTTTTGTGCTATTGCTTTCCTAGTTGGTCAATAACTTTTGAACTGTTGACCATCTAGCAGTTGGCAAAGAAAGGTTTCCTGACCTTGTGAACTAAAAATAGATCAAGCTCTCCAGAAGGTAAATATAAATCTTGAAGGACATGTAGAGGAAAAGTGCTTTTTCAATTGAGATATTGAGATCTTATTCTACACTTTGTAGCTTCTAGGCTTTGCTTCTTTGCTCTCTGCTTACTTTATGGAATTGACAGCCAGGTTAAAGAATGGATTAATTATGAAAAAATAAATATTTTAAAAAAAATATTTACAGAAATAAGAATAAATAAATTACTTGCAGATACTTCCAGGGAAGTCTGCTAGCATTTTCAAGGCTGTCCTGAATAAAATGAGATTTTAAAGTTATATGACTGACAATAGCTATAGAAAAATAGTTGAGGAGAAATGTCACTTGTATTAATCCAAGATGGAGGCAGGGGCTCTTTCCACTGGTATTGAAATTGTACATGACAGGAAGAGAGCAGAAAATACTGACACATAGTAGAGAAGTATTTTTCTAAAGTGGCAGATGAAAATGTCTACAGCCTGGACCTTAAATTTCCCAAGGAAAGGTTGTCTCCTTTATCACAGCGTGCATACTAGATGCCAGTGCTGATGCCTGCTGTTAAAATTGCTCTCCCTTTTCTGATTTTGCTGTCTTCTGCCTTTTTTTTTTTTCCTCTGGAAGTGAGAGGAAGTTCTACCCCAAATGTTCTCATGTGGTTTGTGCTTGGGTAGAGATAGGATTATATATCACAGCTGCCATTTCCCTTTCTCCCTTCATTTGTTTTTTCTTTAGGATGGATGAGACCTGGCCGGTAAGAGAAAAGTGTTGCTTTGTTGCTGAGTAAGTCTGGCCAAAGCAGCATTGCCTCTCCTCCTGAAGGGAAGGGAGCTTGTGCTGCATTCTTACCCCTAACTGGCCTGGTGGGAAGATTACGAGGCTGTTTGAGGCTCATTTGAGTAATATACCCCCTTCACCAAATTCTGAGTGTGGCTTGCTTCAAATTAAGAACATGCTTTTTTTCTTATCAGCAGGACTGTTAATGAGGGACTGGGATTCTGCTACAAAAGCATGCCTGGAGAGTAGGAGCTCCCCATGCTCTTTCCAGCAAGATCTTTCTTTAGTTTAAGGCTTTTTGAAATGCATTGTTTAGCTGGAGTAGTGCTTGGACTTTCAGGACCCTTCTTGGCAGAAAACCCAAGGAAACCTCTGCCACTGGCAACCTAAAATTATTGTTGTTGTTGTTGTTGTTGTTATTATTATTATTATTATTATTATTATTATTATTATTATTATTATTATTATTATTATTATTATTATTATTTTCTCTCTGTTAAGCACAGCTGACCAGTTGCAAAAGCAACCCCCTGTCACACCAGTGTAAGGATCATTGGGATGAGTAGAAGCTTTATTCTCCCCAGTTCCCAACTAAAAACCCTCGCTGCCTCTGGAAGGGGGAATTCAGGGCAGGATTTGACCCCCTCACAGCCATGCTGGCAGTAGCAGCAGCACTGACTGAGCCCCTTTGAACAGGGCAGGACGGCTCTGTGACTGGAGCCCATTTGAATCTGCAGTTCTTTCTTTCCTCTCCCCACGCGCTGCTGGTGGATGAATGCTGTAAGAATTTCTCTGAATTAATTTCAGTTTTTATTTCTTGCCTTTGAAATGCCTTTTGCTTGAGATGGAGCAGGTAGCAGCGCTCCCAGGCCTGCTGGCGGGATGAGCGGAGATGGCTGATCTGCCTCCTTGACACGGCTCCATCCTCCCTCTCCCTCCCAGACCTCTTTTGTCTGCTCTGAATTAGGATCTGTTTGTCCTTGTTTTCTCCTGAAGCATCCTCGCAGAGTCGCAGGATGTGTTTTGGCAAATGCAAAAGCCCATAGTCGTTGAGCCCCCCAATAATCTCCTCTCCTCTGCAGAAGTACGCTTTCACTCAGCTGCTTCTCCATGAGGTAAGGAATGAAGCTATTACTTTCTAGGCTTAAATTAGCATTTTTAACAGCACACTACAAAAGATGTAAAGTAAATGGCACCGATTTTAATGTTGATAGGGCACCCAAGAACCCCCAAATGGTCGCTGATCAGGTAATGAGCTGAACAAACCATTTATTTTAATGGTTCAGGCATCTCTTCTGTCTTTGATCACAGATTTCCAAATGTACACGGTGACTGTTCGTTAATTGGACACTTCTCACTGGGTAATTGTCCCATTTAACTACCCATCAGCAGCTTGCATGTGAGGGCACATCAGACAGCCTATTTTTTTTTATTTACAAAGGAGGCAGCCAGGGTAGATGGCTACCAGAGGGCTTGTGAGGTGTCATTTCATGCACCTGCGCAGGTTGTGTTGCTAGAGCCAGGCTGCAGTGTTGCACAGCCTGTCCAGGCCAGCCCTGCCGGGCCTTTCCCTGCCCTCTCCAGGGCCCCATTTCAGCCTGGCCCAGGGTCTGCAGGCCCTGGGGGTGCTGGGTCTTGCCAGGCTCCTTGCCCAGGGCTTTTCGTCTGAGGAGGTGGGGTCTGCGGGCAGGGCCTTGCGGCAGTGATGTGCTTTAGAAAGGAGCAAGGACCAGACAGTCAGAAAAAGTTACAAAGGTTTTGCAAAACAATGATCCTGCTGTTAAAAGAGGAAACAAGAAGGTCAGGAGGTGTGTGCTTGTTTAACGTGTGACAAAATTGCTAAAATTGCTGTTGATGTGTAACTGCTGATCATTATATTATCATTACAATATGAAAACCACACCTCCAGTGCTTAGGCTACCCACCTCCAAGTGAAGATCCATACCCACTGAGCATGAGCCATAAATTCTGTGTGTACTCTACTTTTAAATTGAAACAAGAAATTCACTAACCAATCACCGTAGAATAACTATGAATATGTATTACTTAGGTGGAGAAAATTAACCAAATGTTTATAAAAGTATAGAGTGACTAGTGACTTTGGGGGGCTAGCTTTGTGGATTACCACCTAGCACCCCATCTGTGTACAAATATGCCATAAATGAAAATACCTCTGCTCTGTGTGTATATTGATGTCTCACAGACTGGGTCCACTTTTGGGATAACAGCAGGGGCAGACGAGCCACCTGGCCTGGCCTTCCTCCTCTGGCAGTGCATGGAGGGACGCAAGTTTCTGGCAAAGAAAATGCAAGACTGGGTACACTGAGGATATTTCCAGGCACTTCTCTGTTGAAATGCATTTCAGACAATAAGCTATCGCTAAAATATTCCTGTCTGCAGCCATTCTTGAGCAGGCAAGGCTGTGGTGGGAGCTGGAGCATTGGCAGGACAATGGCTGTGAGATACATCCTCATGAATGCATGGAAGACCATACAGTCTCTCCCTGCTTGAGGAAGTAGTAACATGCTGCACTTTGGGAACTTAGGGAGGAAAATATCTACTAATACTGTTCTGCAGGATTAGGACACAAGAATACTAAACAATGAGGTGTTATATCCTTGGCAATTTTGAAGCCACGAGTATATATAGAGCAACTAGTAGAAATGCATATGAAATATAATTTACAAGTGTTGTTCTGTCTGTGCTACTCTGTACAGACCAGTGCTCATCCCTGCTGTTCCTGAGCTGGAAGCAAATGTGAGACAGCAGTGGGGACCTCCAGTCTGCAGGATCCTCACTCCATGAATACTTGGGTTTCTTTGGACATCATCTGTGATACTCAGATACATGGCTTCAAAAAGCAGGTAGGTTGTATGATTAATACTTGCTGTTTTATTAATCGGGTATCCTGGGTACTCATGTTTGTAACGTAGTCTGTATACTCTGGCCAACATTCAAAAGTTTAATATATTAAACCAAAGCTAAACAGAGGCACAGCCTTTGCATCCCTACAGCAATCCATAGTATCAGTTTCTTTTTAGTTGTCATCACAATAAAAAGGTTTATTCGTTATTCCAAAGTATGCATTTTCTGTCACAAAGAGGCAAAAAATAGAGAAAGATTATATTCCCCCACACTCCTGTGTAGTCAGAGCTTTATTTTAGGAAAGAAGATCTGCAAGTGTGTGAACAAAGAACTTAAGTAATAATGAATTAAATCAGTTGAATTGAGTGTCATAAACAAGGTAACTAACTACTTTAATAATGATGACATATCATATGTTGTTAAAAGATTTTCTCTAACATATAGGCCTACTAGAGCAATAGGTGTATATATATATAATATTGAAACAATTGATACCAGACCATGTCTGGCATTTCTTGATGTGGCACATTGAATGTCATGAGTTTTGGGTTGAAAGGGGTCTTTCTATTAAATAAAAGGAAGTCTTACGATGTGTAGTAACTGGCATATGTACTATTTATTAAGTGCAACAAGCATCAACTAGTGTATGCAGCACAACGTGGCATTCCAGTTTTACATCAGTGAGTGGAGGTTGGCTATTCACACAGCTCTTCAATCAAAGCAGTGAGGACTTGACTCCTCAGCATTAATAGTGCAGCTAGTATGTTTTTCTGCAACGAAAGGTCATTTTCCCTCCCAGGAGAAAAACATTAAAAGTGTTTTCTTTTTTTCCTTAAAGAAAGTGAACGGGATGGGTATAACCTTTAGAGGATGACATTATGCCTTGGACCAAAGACCTGTGGTAGTAAGCGGTCGCTGTGGGGGGTTGATTCAAACATGCTAGGTGCCTTTCTTCTCCAGAGGGAATGGGTGAGAAGTGTGAGAGGACACTGGAGTGAGGAGGAGAGCAAAGGCTGCTTTCCTAACTGGCCACAGAAGGTAGTGTGAGGCAGCAATAAACTATTACTATCCCTTATTACAAAGTTGAAGTCAAAGAGAAACTGTGTGCAAGGGCACATCGGAGGGCAAGGTTACTCCTTCACGTGGTATAAACACATCACATTTGGGTAGCTTGCATGCTAGAAACAGGCTAGCTGCAGCAATATGGAGCTCTGAGCTGACCTGCAGAGCTCTGTGCTGCTGTAAATAGGGGGCTTTCAGTTGAAAAATTTTTGGTAAGATAGGTAATTGTGTCTGCTGATTCAGCTTGCTAACAGGGTTTCCAAACCCTGATCTTAGGCTGTGACAGGTACAGTTAATCCAGCTGTGTATTACAGAGGTGGCTGGTTAAAAGATCAGATTAATAATTATTTATGGTGAGAGTTATGAGCACTTTCCTCTTTCTGTTTTTGTAGGTATGACCTTACTTTTTTTTTTTTTTTTTTTTTTTTTTTAAATGATTGACAGTCCAGAATCTTGGAAACACATACAGAGAAGCCCTCAAAAATTATCTTTAAACCTCGGGGAACAGCTGACGTTCATAGAGCTGTGCATGTTCTTTGGGATGTTTACATGTACATCTCATCATATGAACTCTTAAGTGAAAATTAATCCTAATGAAAATAAGCTCTACAGTTTATTGATTTGGATGAAGAATTACAGCTTGTAATTTCAAGCATGCAAATCTCAGGGTGAGACTATCAGTTTGTGTAAACCAGTATGGCTGCACTGACTTCAATCTGCATTCACGAGCTGACACTAGCTGAAGGACTAGGTCTGTATTTTTGCTATGGGGTATGAAAACTTTGGCAAATAAATTTGGGAATGTGACTTTAAAGTGGTTGAAGCCTTTGAGCTGTCTGATCATGAAGCTCCTCACTAATCTCTAGCTTTGAGAGATCAGCCCTTTATTTTCTTTAGTTCCTCTTAATTAAAGCTCCTTTTGTGATTGTCATATATACTAAAAGGAAACCATTTTCTGCTCTAAATTATTTTGAATAGTTCTTAGTCTTTGTTTTGATTCTTAATTTCCTAAGCCCCACAACAGAACCAAAGAAGAACAACTTACATGAATCCAAGGAAACATGCTAAATCAGAAGCAAGAGATTTGTGGTGCAGTACATCAAACGCCATGCGAGAGGTTTCCTAGTGTGTGATCCTGCAGCTGCTCTGTGTAGGCAGAGCTTGCTTTCGATAACAGGCATGCACAGAGCAGTGTGTTTTTAAAAATAAAACCAACAAGCTAACAATGAATCAATAATTAAAATCCCATGCCTTAGTTTCCAGTTGGAATGAAAATGAGATGACTTCGTTGCATCATTTAACAAATTTCTGGAAGGCAGTATATACTTGAAGTCATGAAGGTATTACTGAAAATGGGGAGAGAATTGAATAATGACTCTGAGATTTCCAGTATGGTAGGATTTGGCCTATACTTCTAAGTCAAGCTGGTAATAGAGCAGGTGTAATAGGGATGTTTGTCTGCAAGACACTTAGGTACAGAAAGTAGCGATTAGGACCAGTACAGCGTTGCTTTTGGTAGAGGACCAAATAGGTCTGAAATGTACCTCTCGAGGCCAAATAATGGAAAATAAGTGTGCTGGTTCAAGAATTTGTTGCTTGTTAATTGCAGGCTCTTATCTACGTTGTTTGCTTGCTCCGAATGGTTGAGGAACAGGGTGAGGAGAAACCTCTCTGGTGCCTCCTGCTGTTGCAGAGCTGTGTTCCTTTTGCAAAGCAGTGCAGTCTTTGTATGCCTGGGATTAGTTTCACTGTGACATGTGGATATCATTACATTGAATTAAGAACAAGTCATGGCAGGGAGTGTCGGTGTGTGTATGTGCATGCGGCTGCATTAGGTCCCATGCTTATCTCTTTATCTGTAGCTTCCAGGGAGGTGGTGGTGTGGTGTGTGGACCCTACTGGCTGGTGGAAAGCTTGTGAGTACTTCTCAACTTGTATGCGCTCTCAACCTTTGAATTCTTTTTGACACAAATCTCTTGCAGAGCTGATGGAGTGCATTAAGCTGTTTCCAGGATGTCAGAGGGGTCTGTGATAGAGCTGATCTTCCTAATTCTCTAGTGACAACACGAATGACACATGATACTCAGAAGAGCCCCTTCATCTCCAGCCACAGTGACCTCCAGTACAGTCACACTGTGCAGAGCCACCAGGCCTGGTGGGGGCAGCTGTACTCCCAGCGTGTCCCCAGGCACCCAGCAGTTCTGTGCAGGCAGGCACGAGGTGGACCCTGATGGGACAAGGGGCAGAGCTGGAGCTGCCTTCCTCCTTCAGTTCCTTTGCAGATCTGTTAAGCTGTCACAGAAAAACAGCAGTGTGTAACCTCAAGGCTGCAGCAGCAATCTGGGAGCTGCTCAGAGTGACTGAGTTTTATAAAAAAATGCTTCACAAAACAATTGTGTCTCACACTTGACACCTATCCTGTTTGGCCTTAAGTATTGGTTAAAATAATACAGAGATTTATTAAATGTTTGTGAGTTTCCCATCCCTTTTTTAAAGCTGCTGGGCTTGGGCAGCTGCATTTCAGACTTTGTAGGCTGAGCCACTCTTGTTTCAAATGTTATGCTAAAAGCAGAACAAGTTGGATGACAGGCAGGTTAAAAGATGCTAGAGAAGAAAAGGCAGTCAGTCCAAAACAGCAACTGGCTGCAGAGTTGTCACCTGTAGTGCTTCTAGATCCAAACCCCCACTTAGAGTCACTGTGTACCAAAACGGTCTATTTGGAGGCTAACACAGCTTCTGGCTGCTGCTTTCTGTTTACAGCTCCCCCTGCCTCTGTGGGTACCAGAATTTTCTAGGCAAGTAGAGAGGACAGCAGGCTGCTCAGCTGTTATGCACCAACTCTGCAATTAATGGCTGGGATAAGTATAGTAATGCGGTACCACACAATGCAAATGAATGACATTTAATAAAATGCAAGCTGATGAAAATGAGCATCAGCAGAAGGAACCTCTCAGGCTTAATTTCTTGTCCATCAACTTAGGCCTGTGAGTATGGGCGTGCTAGTAACAGCAATTCACGCTCTGATGCTAGGCAGCTCAGCAGAACTGCTCAGACAGAAGAACTGCTCAGCAGAACTGCTCAGGAGGAGCCCTAGTTAATCTAGACCATGCCTGAGCTCTTGCACAGCCCAGTTGCAAAGGTCTGGGTGAGGCAACTTGTTACTTCCCTGTTCCTGTGTTGCCAAGGTAGCTCTTTCTGCTCCCTAAATGATACCCCATATTTGATACGGGTGGGAGAGAAACAGAGCTGTGGTGCAGCCAGGGCACTGGTGTACCTATAGCTGCATCTCCTAATCTTGGCATATTCCTGATTCCTGTTCTTGGCCTGGCACCAGGTCTCAGGTGTTCTGCCAGAAGCCCTTTTTGCAAAGCTCAACACTCAGAACTTACAGACATTTTGCAGTCATTTAGTACTGGCCAAACTAGTGTAAGAGAGCAGTAATGAGTTCTGCCTAAAGCTACTGGAAGGACTTGTGATGATGGTGTTGCTGAGCAGATGATATCAGGAACAGCAGGTTGATTTTACCATGTCAGACCAAATTTAGTTTCTTCAGTGGGTGCAGTCTGGGTGGTCACATCCAGCTGAGCTAAGGAACACCTGTAACATCTGAACCTTGACAATCTGAACATAATTTCCCCAACACAAATATTACGAAGCAAGCAAGTGTTATGTCTCCCATTTACCTGTCTAATTGGAAGCAGAAAGGTGCTGAAAGTTCTGGTCTTGTGAAAAATGTTGCAATTTTAGCTTTTGCTCTAATTCTCACACCATCATGTACAGGATAAAATGCAGTCTAATCTAATCTATAATTTTGTAGGTTTTTAAAAAATGCACATTTTTGTTTTGTTTTGCAGTTAATATTTTAATTGAAATTAGACTTCAAATTAACGCTAGAGTATCAGAATGACCCATCCTTCTTTGCTCCCTCTGCTGGCTCAGCAGCTCATTGCATTGCCAGCTTTATCAGTCATTTTGAAGAGGATAAAAATGGAAGTGTGGCATGCCCAACATTGAAAATCAAAATGGAAACAATTAAACAATCCCATTGTGTTCAATTACTTGTTCAGTTTAGGCACAAAGACCAGCAGATAGTGGGCTATAATTTTTTCACTTAATCTTTAATATTTTTTTTCTATCTTAATGAAAGATAGAGAATATTTTTAGTAATACAACTGATGAAATTATGATGGATGGCAAGGGAACAGTGTTTGGGCAGTGTTCCTTCCTCCTACCCCCTGTTACTCAACATTTCCCGTATTTTTTACTGTCCAGGTTGTTAGATCTGTTTTCCCAAACATACATCAAAGTTGCTGCAGTTGCACATCTGTAAATAACTGGAATGTGAGTTTCTAATTTCTCATATTTTCTTTTGTTGGGTTTTCCTTCCTAAAGATGGACAGTTTGTTTCCTTTGCTGCAGCCCTTTGACACTGGGCCTGTTCTCAAAGATTTTTAGGAAGTCATTGCCTTTAGCTATTCTGCCTACTAGCTCTTGAAAAACTGTGGCATCCTTCTAGCACCTGTTCCCTGATTATATACACTTTATTTTTTTCTCCTCTCAATCATCTTAGCAGTTCTTTTTTTTAATGTAAGTAATCTTCAGCCTTTAATTTACAGTGTTGTCATATTTCTTATTTTTGTATATGCTTGCATACTGAAAATAGTAGCTTTTCATGCTCCCTCTTACCTTACTTTCCAGATTGACTATTTGGGTACTGGAAGTTTCCTGAGAGATGCTGTGCTGCTCTGTTTTTAGTGCTGTACCAGACTGTGTTTTCTTAGTAAACCTTCTCCACCCCCCACCTTTTAGCAATGTCTCCTTCATTCTGCTTCAGTATTTTCCCCTGCTGGATTTTAATGTGAGAATAATAGCACTACAAACAAGGACCAACAGGAGAAATGTCTTTCTCAGCCAGGGTCTGCTCATCTGCTTTGGCAGTGCTGTCTGGCTTCAAATTCCTGATTATCCTCCTTTAGTAGTCAATACATGGACAAAATTGCCTCACTTCTACCTGTTCTTTCTACTGAAAGATGAGATAGTGTTCTTAGTCTGACCCAAAATGTAGTAGATTTCTATCTCACTGTGGGAATATTCCAGGAAATTTAAGAAAAGAGAATTACCTCAGCAGTCTTAGGCACAGTGGTCTGTTGTCTTTGTCATCACAGGTTTATGCACAAGTGCCTTGGTCGTGGTTGGGCACTTAAATGCCTCCACCGTGCAGCTTTGCTCTCCAGAGCATTCCCTGCAAAGGGCAAGGTCTAATGCACAAATTGTGCAGGAGGCTGATGAAAACTGAGGCTGAATGTGGTAGTGGGAATACCATAAAGTTGCGTGTATTTTAAGGACAAGCAGATTCAGGTTTCTCCACAGAAATTTCCAATTCATGCCAGATTTCTGTTCTCAACTTTCAGCATCGATGATACAATAGTAAAAAAGAATAATGGAATTATTTTCCTTGAGTGGCCAAAAAAGCTTTGTTCAAATGATAAAAACAGAAATACCATACTTATGCACAGGGTAGTCCCAGAAAAAATCTGTAATCTGAAACTTTAGGAGTGGTCAACACAGAGGCATGTATGTGGACATGGAAACAGGTATTTAAAGGGAAAAGTACTTACCTTTAAGTGGCCATCTTGGATTTATTGCTAAGATCATCTCACCCCCTCAAAATATATTTACCCATTTGATGTAACTGCAACTGGTGTACAAAAAATATGGCAAGGATAGTGTATAAAAATGTCATTGTTTCAGTAAAATTGAGCTTTAAGAAACTTGATTAATTATTAATACAGCTCATTAAATAAAAAGTCCAGCTGAGCTAGATTATTGGTGAAAAAAGTTTATGCAACCTAATCCTAAAAAAATTGACTTCCAAGAAGCTAGAAGCTCAATGAAGGACTAAAAGGTCTAAAAAATTAATTTTTGCCCTTAAGGTTATGTATATTTGGCCATGAAGCCTTCAAGACTTAGACCATTGAGAAGATACAGCTGGACATCTGCAGGAAAAGTGACAGTGTCATTGTAAACCATTTGATATTTTTAAACTACATATTCAGAAAGTAAAACTTAGGCTTATTATTTTAATAGTAAGAGGAGATCTCTAATTAACGTGAAAGCTCCACTTTGCAGGTTAACTGCTGTGAGGGCTTTTTGCGTTTACATCATGGAAGAGCAAAATTTAAGGTAAAATTTTCCTTAAAGACTCTCCCTCTGCCAGTAGCCCCCCCTTTTTTTTTTTTTTTGGTAGCCCACTGCCTTTTCCTCAGTAATCCCCTTCTCTCTAATTTCCTTCTGATTTTGTGCAGATTACCTGAAAGTGCATACTTCCTGAAAGCCTATGTTCAAATATCCTTTAAAAGATATATTCTGTGTTTGACTTGAAAATGCAGTAGTTGAAACAGCCAAATAATTTTGAGTTTTGTAATAAACCCCAATTTTTTTCTCTCCACTAGTGATATTACATGAAAACTATTATTTTTATTTTATTTCCCTTTCCCATTAGCTTGGCTACTTTGGGATTTACTTAGGCTGTCATTATTTATGGTAAAGCATGGTTTTAGGAGGATTGGGGGCTCACAAGAGGAAATGTGAAAATGGAAAAGAAGTGATATGAAATGTATGATGAAAATACTGAAAAAATTAGGAACAGCTTTCTGCAAGAGTTTTTAAATGCCTGAGTAAATATGCACAGCTGTTAAATATCAGCTTTCAAATCTAGAACTATAATGGGGACCAAGGTTGAAGGACATAAAAACAGAAATAAGCTGAAAGGGAAAGAATTAGTAAAAGTAGCAAAAAAGAAGAAAAAACTTTAAAAATGAGATTGAATCAATGTTAAATATTCCGGGGAAAAGTCAGTGAATTTTCAAAAAGTCCAGGTTGTTTACTGAGCGTCAGTGGCTAAAACACATTTGTGCATTTTGGGATTGCTGCAGTGAAAGCCCATAGCAGGGAAAAGTTTTGTCTTTCCTTCCTCACATTTAGAGTGTGTTTAATGAATTATGTATAGTTTCAGCATTTACTGAGTACTGATTAGTTAATTCATGTTCAGACTGTATTATTTTTTGCTAGAGGACAGTATTATTTAGCTGGTGAGTACATACTCTGGGCTTAATCTCCAGACACTTCTTTCAGGCAAAGGGACCTCTGCATGCCAGATAACCATAACAGGGACAGGAGTGTACAATCCAGTGTTGTGATTTTGGTCAAGCAGCTTCCATTAAGTTTGGGTGTCTAATATAAATGGTGCTACTTGACTCAAAAGTCCGAACATTTTATGTAGGGTTCCATGTAGGATTCTAGAAAGCAGAGAGCTTTGTTCACAAATTTGGGCAGAATAAAATTTGAGATTATCTTTTATAGCCCAGTGCCCCTGATCCCAACAGCAATTACAACTCAGGCTGATTGTGGGGCAGCTGCTAATGTACCCTGTAGAAAATGGAGGTCAGTGCTGATTTCCTTAATATGTCTTTGTGCACAATATAATATCCTGGTCTGTCTTGCTGGCAGGGGTGAGGGCCCACAAGCTGGGAAGCAGCAAACATGGGAGTTCCTGGAGAAATCCCAGGGCAAGCTGCCTTGCTCGTGAGTTTGGGTTCTGCTATTCAGGCACTGCGTTTGGAAAAAAAAAAATGGCCTGTCTGTCCTGTATCTTAGTGCTCTTACCCATGAGAAAAAGGAGAATAATCTCTGTCATGTGTGAAGTGCTTTGAAGTCTTTTCTAAGCTAATGGGTCAGAGAGTTTACTACCTTTTCCTGTGATGGGTTTCTGATACTTAAACATACAGCAGTGAGTCAGAAGAATCAATTTGTTGCTTCTACAAGGGCCATAATTCATCCTCCCTAATTGAAATTATCAAGGATGCAGAGGCAGCTCTTTGCTTCTGAGTAAACACTCCTTTTATGTTCCTTTAACACAAATACCTGACACTATGTGGGGATGCATAAAAGGAAGTCAGGCTGCAGGCTTTTTCCTGAAGTAGGTGTTTTGTGATGGGTTAATGGCAAATCATGATGCATTATTTATCAGAAAATAAGTGTGATAATTGTTCTTATTTATCATGAGTCTAGCTCAGCTCATTCTCTTGTCATTCCTTCAGTCAAGCTGCCCGTGGGAATTCACCAGATATAAAACAGTCCAAAGGTCATTCCAACAATTTTTACTCATAATGGCATGCTGATTACCTCCTAATTGAAAAGTGTGAACTACAGACATGGTAAGTAATGCAAGTGACCCCTGTCCTCACAGCATAATGTGGTGAGTCCCTGTGTGTCTCTCAGGCAGCTGCGGAGAGTGGCATTCCCTTCCTGTAGTACTCACATCACCAGAATGAATTAGGAAGAGAGTTATCCTTGCAGATGAAAAAGCAAACATTTTGCCCATAGCGAGAACATGTTGTTGATGTGTACATATAACATTATGGGAGCAAAGCAGATGTAATCTGGGCTCAGTTCTGGGGTGTGTGGTAGCACAGCGTTTTGGGTATCAGTCGAAAAATCTTCAAAAATCTCTCTCTTCTTGTTGGGAATCTGTGAAGAGAGGGCTTCCATTTTTTCTACCTCTGTATTTATACTTCTTGTTGCAAGGTATTGCAAAAAGAGCCCATGTGCAGAACAAGCTTGTAGTTTTAGGTGTCAAACAAAAAAGTGAGAACTATGTAAAATATCTTCAAAAATCAGTTTGCCAAAAAGCACAGATGTTATGCAAGAAACTCACTGGTTTTATTCTCTGCTATCTCTAAGGTACTCTGGCAGTATCATGTTGATACCAAACTCTAAAATATTGCAGATGAACAAATGCAGTATGACCATTACTTGGCTCCACAATTTTCCTTAAAGCCCATACTAACTGTGTAGGATTGCTTTCTGCTAAATTATGTTTTACCCCAAATTGTTATTATGCATTCTACTTCTCACACTCCCCTTTTTTTGTCAGTCCTACAGTTCTTTCCTTGGGATTCTTCCATCCAGAGTCTGAAAGCATGGATTTTTTATGTTGCCACTGCATAATCTTTGGTGTATAGGTCACATTATTTCCTCTCCCAACCTACCAAATAAAATTAATATAAAAAGGAGCATACAGTACTTGTCTCAGTCTGTCGCTTCTATCAACAAAAGAGAAATGCCAAACTGAGGAAAGCAGCAGATAGAGCAGCACATCTGTGATCCACCTTCTGTGGTGTTCTCTATGGAAATACTGTTCAGCTCCTGGCTGGTAGTAACATCACTGAACAAAAAATTTCACATCCTCACACCGAAATGATTTCCTCTCGATTTACTCTTGGAAGCCTGGGAAATGTTCTGAGCATACCAAGGCTCAGAAGTACCAGAAGCCAACCGGTGTCCAAGCATCACCATCCACAGGGCAACAACACATGCTCTTTTTCTTTAAACAAAGTGCCTGAGATGAGCTATTAGGATGCTATATGCCTGTTATCTTCAACTTGGGTTATTCATGTAGGCATCTCCCCTCTTCTAAACTATAAGAAGAGCTTCAAGTTACCCAGAGAAGGGAGAACAAGTGATTTGATGTATAAATCAATGACTACCATTTCTATTTAGAATAGGCCTGGATAACAATTGTAGATAAACAGCCTAGAAAGATGTTCCACACTGTGGGCTTTTTTATTATAGTTCATAAGGAATGCTTTGTACACCACAGATTATAGCTGGGTGGAATTAATTTTATTAGCTTTATGCATGTACAAAGAATTGGAGTTAGTCAGCTTGCCTTTCCCAAGAGAAAGAGGCATTTTTCACCAAACTATCTTCAGATGCCTGCTTTAGGATGAGATTAATTGTGCTCTAGAAGTGCCACTTTAATTTTTGTTGGTTATTAAAGGATCCTTGACAACCAAGTCAGATACAGACATTTCAATCTAATCAGACAAATCCCAGTTCCTAATCCAGAGTGAGCACATCCCATAAGGAAATGAGAACAGAATTTAACCCATTATAAAATTAATATTTTTTTTTCTTATTTCTTAAAGTTATTTGAATACAAGGCATTCTTATTTTCAGACTTATAGGTTGTTCAATTCAAGTTGTTCAACTGTGTTAATAATGCAGTTTAGTCCTTTTAAACCAAGAGCCTCAATTTTTTTCCCAAATCTTTATATAGATGATAATTAAAAAAAAGAAAAAAAAAAGAAAAAAAAGAAAAGAAAAAGAAAGACCTACTGCAAGGAAAAAAAGAATTGTAGAAGAGAGCCCAATTTGGGTAACAGCTTCCAGGTGTGGTCACAACTGTAAGTAATCAGGTCAAGCATACCAACCATTTACTCCTGAGAAGCAGTACCTGATCTTATGTGCTCCTAGTTCACTGCAAAGACAAAATAAAACAGGTAAGCCTAAAGGTAGAGATTAGTAGCATGGTTTTAAAAAAAACTCAACAAATCTTAGGGTTTATTTTAACATGATTTCCTGTATAGAATTATGTTGGAAACATGCCTGTTCTAAATTGCACCCTTTCAGCTGAAGCATGTAGCTTTCAGGGAAAACACAGTAATTTCCTTGAGGTGCTTTAATTTAAATGTTTGCAATGGTGTGCTCTACCCTCAGATTCCTGGGAGTCTAATGGGATACTTTTTTGATAGGGGGGGCACAAACTTGCCCCACCTTGAATTCACATATCAGAAGTAGCGTAGATTGCATAAACTAAGTCTAAGTTTTTTTATTATTTTTTTTAACGAACCAGCACTTTGCAGGGAATTTTATCAGTAGGTAGGTTGTGAGACAGAAAAGAGGATTTTAAAGTGAGCACAAATTAATGTTTTTTCTGAGCATCTTTCCAGCCTGACTGGTTACAGAAAGAGGTTCTGCAGGTATTTGAGCTAATGTCTAGTTTGTTTTAGCAATGAAGTTCCTATTTACAACTAAATCCTTCCAAGAATACGTGGATCTGTTTTGTTGACTCTTAAATTTAGATTAAGGCTAGCGAGCGTAACACTTGTTAGCTGTAATGTGCTTTTTCCTAATGGTGGCAGTGAAATTAGTGAAGAATCTTGCAGGCTTATGTTGGCAGAAATTGAGCTCCAAGATCAGTCTTTTCCACTTCAGAAAAACAAAGTATATATGTGATTTATCTTACAATGCATAGTTGAAGCAGATATCTAGAAACTTCATACTTGGGGAAGCTCTGAAGAATTGCAGCTGCTGGTATATCTTTTAAGACTTCGTCTATTTTGTATTTTGGTGTTTTTTTAAAAGCATTTCTTAAACATGCTGATTAATACATACAAACAAATTTCATTTGTTATATACATGACCTGTGTAATTTAAATCAGCATTAGTTATCTGTACGTGTTATCACTTTAAGGTTTTTATTTTAATACAACTCATTTGCCTTCACTCTTCATTGCTAAGCAGTAATGGGTCTTTAAAAAAAACAACCAGACAAAACGAACACCAAGCCCAACAAGATGACCTGACACATAACCCTGCAAGAAGCCTCAGACCTGTGGGCAGAGCTCAGTAAATGGTTATGGCTCCAGTGCCTCCAATGGCTAGATGTTGCTGCCTCCCACAGCTGAAGGCTATCTGCCTGCTGTGAGACACCACCTCTGCAACGAATGTAATAGCAGCCTTAAAGAGCACACTCAGCTGACCTAAATTTGCTCCTGCCTATTCAGGCATTGCCTGCCTAAGCTTGGGTGACCCATCAGCCCCTTATGGTGAAGACATGTTAGTGGTTTGTATTGGAAAATGGGGAATCATCTCTGCTTGTTGCTGGGTTCAGTGGCAGCAGCTAGGAGTGGGCATGGCTTGGAATCGTGTTTCAGGTCTTGTCAGGTGTCTTTGCTAGTCTGTCTGTGTTTCCCTTGGTAGTTATTAATTTAGTGGTATTGGCTGGTGCAATCAAAATTTGTTTATAACTGGAAAGCTGCAGTTTTTAACAGGGATGTGTTTCAGTGGAAAACCATGTAGAATATGGAAAATGCACATAACTTAAGGTGCAAATGTTGCCTGGTAGTCTCTGCTAAGTATTTGCAATAATAGAAGTTGTCCGATTCCCTAAAGTTTCATTAAAACCTGGTTTATTATTGGATGATGCCCTAGATTGCTGAACTTATACAAGTTCAAAAGCATGCCCTTGTATTTTGTGTTTTTTGAAAAGCTAATGATACCGCTCCATGAAAGAACTATGTGAACTGAGCAAGAGAGATGTATTAATGCAAGCTGAAAATGTAAGGAACAATGCCCTCTTAAAGGTAGATATGTTGCTAATGCATTTATTACCTTGCCTCACTTCCATATGGTAGTCTCACAGAGCACAAATGTTACACATTACAGGCCGTGTACAGTTGTAGGCAATTGGCACCTTTGAAATCTTTCTTTTTTTGTCTTGCAAGCATTAAAGGAAATATAAAGATGACCTTCAAACCCAGGTCTAACACTGAAATAAATTCCAAGCTGTTTGGTTTTAAAATAGTCTCTTGGACTGATTTACCCTTTCTGGGTGTGGTGGGGTTTGTTTGTTTGTTTGTTTGTTTGTTTTTTTAATATTTTTGAGGGAATGGGGTGGATGAACTGAGTGGCTGTGCAGGAAAGTCAACAGATCATGTGTCTGGTGAAGAGGGTTTGCTTCTGCTATATAAGGATGGTCTCAAAGAAGATAACGGCGAGATGGAAAAAGGCACTTGAGCTGATGCAGATCTGGACACAGCTGTACAGAGAGTGAAAGGGGATGCATGATAATCCTTCTGAGAATCAACTACTGTGCTTGGACCTTTGCTTGCAGAGGTATATTTTTCTCTAATCTTGCTTAAGGAGCAACCTCAAATCTCAGTTACTTGGGTTCTGTGTGTGTTTTCAGAAATGTACTCTCAGAGTACAAGTTCAGTGTATTTGCAATAGGCCATTCCAACTAGAGTAGCATGAATGCAGCTTATACTGTTTATCTTGATATGCCTGCAACTTTCAGAAAACCCAGGGACTGGTGAGCATCAAGATAATTTGGCACTGTGAGCTCTTGTTTAGGGTGGCTGAGATATTTTTGAGGATCAGGATGAATTTCTAAACAAAGTTTGTTTTTGATTACATGCAGTTCTGGGTCTTCAGAGTTTCCTTTTAAGCTTCTCTCACTCTCATCTCCAAACCCTGCTTGAAGTCCTCAGAAGCCCCTACCAAAGGGTGGTTTCATCCCAATGCTAATCAGTCTCCCCTCCTCCCAGTGAGTTAGGCAGAAAAGCATATTTGTAAAAGATGTTGCTTGGTAACTATGACTTGCAAACAAAAATGAGACTCTCCGAGGAACAATTTTGATTTTATGTATAAGTATCTGGTCAAACTATCTTTTGGTATTTCTTTGCATAATACTGTGAGAGCTGGATTGTTGTTTCTCAGCCATTTCCCTGGGTAGGATCATTGCAAGACATGGATTTTTACAAAGGAGCAGTGGTTTCTTTGCACTCATCAGATGCAGAGGGTTGTCCATTCGCTAGTATAGCTTACATTTTTATTTTTCTTTCCTGTTTGCTGAGAGAGCAGGTGGTGGGGCTGGCTCTTCTCCATGTACTGGTGGGCAGTACTGCTGACCTGTGCAGAACTGTGCAGGAGCAGCAGCATGGCTAACATATTACCTAATCAGTACCTTGCCCTTCCTCAATCTGTCTGAGATGGGGCAAAAAGCATCACAGAAGTCATGTGCTAAGAGATAGCAATGTAGTCAGCTAAATGAATGAAGACTGCTGTGAGAGAGAGAGAGATTTGTCCAGTTACCACATGGGCTTCACTTTTTTTGCCATGAATACCTTTTAGTTCGCTTCAAAAGTACAGGATGGTATTTCAGAGATACATCCACTTACAAACAGCATCTTTGCATCAGGGAGAAATTCTCATTAGCAAACAGGGTAAATCCTCCTGTCTCTCTCTGTGCTGTACCACAGGCTTCTGCTGTTCTGGGTGGATGCTGGTGGCCATGCTTGTTACAGAACCCAGTTCTCCTCATAGCCGCAAGAGGCCAATTCCATTGAAGTCAGTGTGAGACAATTTGACTGGCTTGCTTCAACTGAGTTGTGCTGCTGAATTCTGCAGTCCCAGGATTATATTCATGATTGGCACTTGCTTTATGGTGGTGTTACATCATGTCTGACATTACTGTAGGTGTATCAGACAAATTGCTAAGAACAGGAAGTTTCATATCAGTTTTAATAGTGCAGTAAGTCAGAAGGAAATGTAAATTTACTGTATTTAATGAGAACTCTGGCAGTGAGT
This sequence comes from Apus apus, assembly GCF_020740795.1. Taxonomy (NCBI): domain Eukaryota; kingdom Metazoa; phylum Chordata; class Aves; order Apodiformes; family Apodidae; genus Apus; species Apus apus. The sequence goes on along the minus strand of NC_067285.1, from coordinate 54,031,554 downwards.
GAGAACCTTCTGAGATTTCTTCTTGTGCTGTATAGTCTGCTTGTAAATTAAGACTGTAGTTGTTAGGCATAAGTTGATAGAAACACTGATACCAAACGGGGAAGGTGTCCTGATTTATCAGTAGAGACATATTGCCAAATCAAGAGAAGCTAAACCAAACTTCCTATTGTCACTTTTCTGCTAGACTTGGTGAGGAAGGTTTTCTTTCTTTTTAAACATAACATTGCATGTATACAGGCCAAATAATGGAGACAAGTCCTCAGCTGTACACGGGGAAAAAATATGTCATGCTGATTGTATGAAATGGATTTGTGCTTTTGCTGGCACAAATCTACTAATCTAACTATTGAAGTAGTAAAACCTAAATCCAGGTCAAGTTCATATCTCTCTAGCTCTCTTCATGGAAGCTGGGCCTTCTTGCTTTGTCATAAGAATCAACTGGTATATTTGCATTATTTTTGAGACAATGTTTATGGTAGTCTGAAAGACTAGTGATTTGTCAGTGGGATCTGCAGAAGTCAATACACATCTCTCTGTGTACCCTGTTTGCAGAAGCAGGTTCCCATGGTTATCACAGGATGATATGACTTCAACTTACGCTTCCTCCCCCCCGCCAATGTATTTGTTGAAAATAATCTTTGCAAGTCTAGTGAGAGATTGAGTGGAGCAGGCAGGGTGGAAATTTAATTGGTTCTTTTTGGATGAGCTTAGTAATGACTGGTAGTGCAGCAAATAGATAAAATTACCTTCAAGTGCCAGAGAGCTTAAAGCTTTGATAGTGGTATAAAATTTTTCTAGATTCTGTGTTGTTTGGTTTGAGATGTGTGGTTGCCGTTTCAGGAATTTGGTGCATGTGGCGGGAGAGCCTCAAAATTGCTGAAAGCCAGTGTCACACGTTCCAGTGCCTTTCAGGACAAAACTCCAACAATCACTAGCATAATAGGAAGAGAACCAGGGCAAAAAAATGTGCCTGCCTCTCATGAAGAGTACACTGATGTGCAGTGAGAAAATACAAGAAACATTAAGTTTTTTGTGCTTCTGTGTGAAATGTATACCAAAAAATACAAGAATTGAAGTCTTGAGAGATCTATGTGTTAGGTATCCAAATTCAGACATGTCTGGCTTTTACAGTTTGATTTCTGCTTTCATAGATAATGGTGCATGTTCCTCTACTTTTTGGAACTTTTAAAAATGTCCAATGGTTTGGCCCATGTTCTTAAAGCTGTAACTACCAATGTTAGTGGAAATTTTCTAGGTCTTTTTCTGCAAAACCAAAAGGGATAACCCAAGATAACACTGAAGGCTTGCATTTACATAGTGTCCTTTCTTCCAAAGGATGCTAGTCACTTGGATTGGATTATGGCTGTTTGCCATAATGGGAACCAGTGGCACACAGTAGCTGGCCAGCCACACTGACTGGCAGGCCCTTCTAGTCAGCTGAATTCCGTATCTGCTAGTTCAGAATGAAAAAGCTTCCTGCTGTACTCAGCACAGGATGAAGTCCAGAGGGGAAAAATCCCAAACCTGTGTTGAGACCATTGAAAGAATATATAAGTAGATAGTGTGCAGTTGCATAGGCAGTATTGGACTGAGTATCAGCACCTCATTGGCAGTATAGGCTCTTGTGAAGTGTGTTTGTGTACATGCTCTCCATAGCAGCTAAGTCTTTCTTGTGCTGTGGTCTTTTTTCCCCTCATCCTCCCACACGTGAACTACCTTGAGCTTAGACGCTAACAACAGTACAAATGAATCCAACTAAAAAATGTTTCCACTTCTGTGCGATGCTTCACTTCAGAGCAAGACTGGGAGTATGAGAGACTTATATTGCATGTCCACAAATTCAGAAAAAGAAGAGGAAAATCTGGACAGGCTGGTAAATGACCTGGCTAACCTCTCCCACTGTACACAACACTTGCTTTTTTCTTCAATAAAGTCTCTTTCACAGCAATCTCCATCTTTCATCAAAAAGATTTCCAGCACAATCCCAATGGGTTTACATAAATCTCACTGTTCTTGGTCTTTTTTTTTTTTTTTTTTTCACACCCCCCTACAAGTCCTTGTGTTTCTCTTTCCTTAAATCTTTTATCCCCAGATTGGTACCAATGGCAATATGGATTACCTATCTACACCTCCAAATATTCCAAAAAATCCTTGTCTGTTCTGACCCTGCAGTGCTTAGGGTCACAGATGTGATGAAAGAAATTTGAAGGCACAGCTAGGCAATTCTGAACTGGGCTCAGTGCGTTCCCCCTTTTACAGCTTATTGCTTTCTGGAGGTTTCTTTTGACCGGTCATCAATCACTATGGTGGTAACTCTGAAGTGATTCCAGAAATATCTGTTTCTCTGATAAAAGTTAACAATAGCACATACAGTATTGGAAGCTGGGGGAGGGAAGCGGAGAAGACACTTTGGGCTTCAAGTTAAACAAGTGCTTTGTTCTGACTCTGGTTGTCTGTTCTTTTTTTTTTCTTAAAGTAGAATTTCCTCAGCAGGACCCCACTAGTTAGCCTAAGAGAGACCTCTGTGTGTGTAAGTGGCTATCAGAAGCAGCAGAGAAACCAGGCTGAAGAAAAAGGGAGACACATACAGTCTCTGACAGAAGAGCTCTAGGAAATGGGAGAGAAGAGAAAAGCAGGACTCCAGTTTAGATTTTACTTTCAGACTTCCAATCTTGCATTTCTGAGGAGTTTTTTGAAGAATTTGAAGAACTTTGGAAGCCTAGCAAGCTCAGGAACAAACACAGATTGTTGCCCATCTGATGAAACAGGCCCTCAAATCCTGTGTGTAATCTTCAAAAAGTCAAAGAAATGTAAGGAGCTCCTGGCAGCTGGACTGTGCTTTCTAGGGGCTCAGCTGCACTATGTGGGAGCATGCTGGTGCATCTGTGTTACTGACTGCCCTCCCATCGAGAGGTGGTGGGATGGCTGGTACAACAGGATGCTGCAGTAATTTGAGTTACCCTGTTTCTCTGGGTGGTGCTACAAGTCTAAGTCTTCATTTAAAGACTCTCCCTCTGCTTGAGTTGCATTCAATTTTAATGAGGTGGGAGTTAGAACTGTGTAAAAGTAACTCTTGTCTTCACCCTGGTTCTGCCCTGGTAGGGCTCTTCCAAGAGCTTCAATTTGTTCCTTTCTTTTACTTGGGTTATTTCCATCTTAAGGACTTGCACCTGTAAAAGTGAATCACCCTTGTAATTGAGCAGCAAGCTGTGAGACTTTCTCCATTCTTTGATTAATCTGGTCCATTGATCAGAATAATTTCTGGAATGCTCTGGAAGCATCCAAGTCAAACTCTTGGAGTTTAAGATGTTACCCTCCTTTGATTAACCAGAATAAGAAGAGTCTTAGCAGGATTGATGGATTCTTTTGCTCCACTAGTGATGCTGACAGTTTGTTCTTGTCCATCAGCTCAGCACTTTACAGAGAACGTGCAGATGAAGAAGTTTATTTGGCACTAGTGAATAGAAACACAATGGAATGGGTTTGGATTAGTCAGACTTCAGTGGCTGTTTTCAGCAAAAGGCAGAAAGTTCAACAGCTAGGTGCAAAGTGAGAAATCTTATTTTTTTGAATGCTGAAGGAACCAGGCATCTGTCCTTATCTTCTGGAGTAAAACTGATCTCTGGTGTAAATCCAGGAGTTGCACCAGGACCTGAGTTATATACCAGTGGATTTGCAGTGCACAAAAACTTCCTGTAGAGCCCTAAATAATTTGTCTATGATGAAGCAGCCAGATTTTGTAGTTTCTTCAGAAGTTCAGACTACCTCATTTTCAGTTGAAAACTTTATTTGGCTTCCTCCATTCTGCTTGTCAGAGAGGTCTTTCAGACCATGTGGATTCTGTTGTGGCAGTGTAAAAATATGGGGGTAGAAAGGCTTAACCTTCCAGTATTTTAATGTAAAAGACCTTAAGGTTCTAACACATCTGACATCAAAATGAGCAATGAGTAGATTTGATTCTGGTTTTGGTTCAATAATGAAAGTCAGAACCACTATTGTGGTTGCTCAGACTATGCCACGAATTTCCTGATGCAACTGCAGCTCTCTCCAAATCTGCACATCCCTCAGCATCTGCTAAATGATAAGGTTGGGTTTTTTTAGGATTTGGGCAGAAGAGATTGTGAGATGTGCATTTGGCTTCATGGGGAGGCCTCTAAAGTACCATGACTCATTTTCAGGATGTCCATTGTCAGGATTGGATGTAATTTTGAGATGGCTAGCACCTAACATGCATTTGCAGTTCTGGCATTGAAAAAACCCACCCCAGTTATTTCTCCTGTTTTACTGCATTTCTGCTGTTTGCTTATTGATGGCCATGCAAGTTCAGTAACTGCTTGCAGTATGCTTCCTTCACAAGTTAAAAGATTTAGTTGCTTTACAGATGACTCTTTTTACTATGTTATTTTTCTTCAGTAATGCATCTAGGTAATACAGATATAAATATTTATTGCACGATTGTTCTCTCTGTAGAATTACACTGGATTAGTTTGGCTCTCTAAATTATATTGTGGTCCTTGTAAAGTATCTCATCAGCAGGCAAAGCCCTTTCTCCTGCATCTTCCAAATCAAGATAAGAGTCAGGTTTTCTACTATTTATGCTCCTTTCACTTATGGTCTCAGCACAGAATTTTACCACTGCTATCAACATGGCTAACTCAGTGTCCTCAGAGGAGCAGTGTCTACCAGAGGTTAACACAGTGGTGAACATCCTCTGTTCTGTGTTCTCAGCTGCACAGATCTTATGGATTTCCACTTTTTAACTTGTCCCATGCATTGAATAAGAGAGGATTTAAAATCTGTGCAGAAAAGAGTCCTTGCTGTGGGCACACGTGTGGATCATGAAATTTTTAGGACAAATCTGTCCCAGGCTTGTATGGCTTGGGAGCTGCCCACTTCCCTCTGGGCTGTCACAATAGTTGTGTCAGCTTGGAGGGCTGAACCTGTAAGGCTTTATGAAAACTTCCCTGCCCACCCCTCAGTCCCCACACCCCCTTCCCCCCAAAAAAACCAACCAACCAACCAAAAAAACCAACAAAAAACAAACAAAACAAACAAACCAAAACACACCAATCTGTGTTAGTAGAAGTCAGGTTTTGTATTAGATTAGGTTTTACCAAGGTCATCAAGTTTTAATGAGTGGTCTGTGTAAGCTCTACAGAGAGAGTTATTGAGATATACATGAATAATTGCTACTTTATAAGCTCCATTTTATGTGGGTTTATTTTCTATTTGTGAAATTATTAGAGCCAAAGTGTATGTTGGTGTATTAAATAAGCAAAATAATTACAAGAAATGAAATTAAAACTGCAGCTGCACAGATTATCCTGCCACTGGGTCTTTTGCATTGCCTCTGCAAAAATGTCTTGTCAACTGTACTTTCTGTATTGTATTTCTTCCACTACATTTGCCTGAAGGGCTGTCCTACAACAACATGCAAAGCGAAGTGGTTGTTTCGTATGCAAGAAATACTGTTTTTAAGCAGAATTTTCAAGAACAGTAATGTCTTTTGTAAATGGAGGAGTTGCTTCCTGAAATACAACATCACTTTTCTTAGTCAGCTCTAGCTTTAGTACCTGGATGTGAGACAACAAAGGAATAATCTCTGCAGTATGTTACTTATTACTTCGACATCTCACTCACTATTAATTAAACTTAGATGTCTAGACTACAATAGATGCTGTAGCTTCCTTGATAGTAAATGACAAGAGAGAAGTACCCGAAGGGATTGGCCCATCTAAGGATGGATTTCGAAGATAGAAAGGTTTCTAAGATGCTGTTTGCATTTGGAGATGTTTCTCTTTCCAGTGACTACTGATAGAGCTCAGGTAGCTGATCAGAAGTAAGTGCTTGTATTGAAATTGTTAGTACCAGTTGGATAAATACAACATTATGAAAGTTTTCCCTTGTGGGAAAATGGAAATAAACAAAACCATTTAATTTAAACTTTCTATGAGAATTGTGACCTCTGAGGAAAATCAAAGTGTAAGCATTTGTTTGAAACCATCTTTGTTCTAGAATTATTTTGCAATGCCTCCTTCTCCAGTGTAATACAAGCTTTCTGTGGTACAGTATGTGAGAGAGCTTGGGAAATCTGAGTGGTAATGAGGATGGGGAATAACCAGGTTGATCTTTTTAAAATAAAACATTGAAGTGGCACATGGGGGACACACGATTCTATGATTTGGGTTTTATATGTGTTAGTACTGGAAAATTAAAAGATGCCATGGAAAAAGACATTGTGTTTAGAAGCAAAAATACCCCTAGTTCTCTTTCGCATTGGTTTATACAGAAATTATCCAGCCTACCCTATGGGTTGAGACTCTTGTGTCTTTGGAATATGAGTGCTGTGGTGTGCATTTTATTTTAAGGTATAAATTCAGGCATGTGGCTGACTTTTAATTTGAGGAGAATGCAAGGAAGGAGTGAGGTGAGGCAGCATTCATCTGGGTGGAAGATGACAAACTCTGTGTGTTGTAGGTCTGAATATTTTGTCTGTCTCCCTTGCTTCGACTGTGGCTTCAGAAGTATGGGATGGCTCTTGAAGTTGATATACGTCGTGTTAGTGGAAAAATTTGTTTGTGAGCTCATATGACACAAGCCAACAAGCAGGACACTGACTGTTCAAACAACCTGCTGGAGGCCAAATGAGAGAGAATTACCAGAGGAGCAAATCACATGCAGGAACCTTTGCTCCCATGTTAGGATTATGGAGAAAACAAGGCTGTTCTGTAATCTGCCATAATTGCAACAAACCAGGCTCGCTATTCCTCCCAATTTTCATCCTTTTGTCAGGTGTTACTTTGGTTAGCAGAGGCACCATGTCCATGACATGTGAAAACAGAAATGTCATCAGGTTGCTCTGTGGTCATTGTGCATGTGACAGGCCCATCCAAATGCATGTCTGCAATAAATGCAAGCTATGGACAACTTAATTAAAGAAATAAACTAGAGAGAAATGCCAGCATCTGGGCAGTTTGTTGCTCAGCTTGAGTGGGCAGAGCTGGGGGATGTTGGATCTCCTGTTCCACATAACTGCATAAACAGACTTCATCATCTCCTCCCCAGGCAGGTCCTCTGAAGGTAAGGTAGATGAATGAAGCATTGAAGGGTGGCAAACATACCTCTTTCCATCTATTTTTATTCTTTTTTTTGCTTTCTGTACTGAATAGGGGTGTTTTCAGCTGCCTGCATTGTGTTCATCACTGTCAGGGCTGGCACTGTAACAGATAACTGGATGGATTCAAGGCCACCCAGGGAATGGAGCCTGACAGGACCTCATTCATCACTTCCATTTCAGAGGTCTTTATGGAAGACCTGGCATCAAAGAAGTAATCAAGGCTCGCAGGGCCATGTGGGGGTTTGAGAGGAGTGCTCTGCATTGCAAGCAAACTGAACTGTCAAATCTGTTTTGTAAATGAAGTGTGTTTCTGGAGACAGTGTGTTTATAAGTGTCACCCTAAGCGTACTCCCCATAATATACATCTACCGTGGCTGCCTAGGGCCACAACCTGGTCTTTTCCCAGCTTTCAAATAAGAAATTGCAATTGCAATGAGAAGTTACAGAGGTGCATAGGGGGTGGGCATTTTAAAATGTGATCCATCTTTAATGGTTTGGTTAATCAGATAGCCTCTCTATCTTCAGTTGGGGCTGGGCATTCAAGCTCCATTCATCTCATGTAACTGGCCCAGCAAGTATGATGCCTTGCCTTTTGCTGTCTAGACTCACAGTGCAATTTGCCACTGGCTGTGTGGACTTCATGAGAGTAAATTAATCTGCCCCCAAGATAAAAATACCCTGTTAACGTGGGACTGAAGGGACAAAAGAGAAAGCATTTGTCAGTATCGAGAGCCTAGGGTTGATAGCCCTCGTATATGTGATCATGCCAAGAGGTGTAGGCTTTTAGAATAAGAATAGGTGAGTGCTCTGTTCGCCTGTCAGTCTCTTGTGACAGGGGAGATATCTAGCTATCTACACATTAAGAATTCAAGATAGGAGTTCATGAAAGGAAGTCAGTCTGTACTAAGCTTTTAGGATAACATTTGCCTTTGTAGCTCTTCCTTGATACTTTCCTGTTCGGTTTTGTTTTTAAAGCCTCGTGTGCATGTCTAGCCAGGAGTGCTTTGTCCTCTGGCAGCTGAAGCTGTGAGAGGGCACCATTGTTCTCTAACCTGTTTGTCCTACCACTTCACCCATATGGGCTGTTTCCTGGAGATGAGCCCACCATGCTGCTGACCCAGTCACTATAACCACTTTGTTCAGGGGAACAAATGTACTTAGCCACGACAGTCTGAGCATATTGCTGTTATGTGATTTTTTTTGCATGCAAGATCTAGACTTTTATTTGATCCCTCAGGACATCAGATTTCTATTGAGAATGTGCAGTTTAACATGAATGTACCTGCTTTAGATTGGCAGGGTAGATATGTCCCATAGGATTAGCATTTCTCTTTATTAAGTACTTTAAAACACTGTGACTTACACTTAGAAATTACATGTGTGTGCTAAGAATAGCTTTACATAATGTACTGATTTTTTTTTTTTAAGTTGCCAAGTTTTCTTCAGATTCCTAAGCTCTCTTGAGGAAGCAAAAGCTTAGTAAATCCTGGAAATAATACTGATTAAATGCAGTTTTATGTGAGAGAATAAAGCAGCCAGAGGTTATGCAAAGCTTTCCCCTACTTTTTTAGCCTGGCTTAAAATCAGTTTTGGCTGCCAAAACAGTCTTTAAAGCCTATCCCATGCCAAAATGTTTCCCACAGCCTGAGAAGAGTTTCCTAAGGTAACAATGACCTTTATTTGTATAGCACCATGCCACAGAAACTAACATCAGAAAACAGTCCTCTCCAGGGTGAACCCCTAGGTGCTTAACAGCAGCACTACTGCATGAATAAAATAATCAAGCTATTTGGAGAGGAGTTAATGGCTGCCATTGAGCAAGTCTTTGATGAGCAGGCAGCCGTGGGCTTTTCTGAGGGTGATGAGAGTCCTGAACCCCTCTTTTTCCAGGTGAGTGGAGGAAAATCATGGAACAGATGCTCCTAGAAGCTCTAATAAGGTCAGGCTCGATGGGACTTTGAGCAACCTGATCTAGTTGAAGAGGTCCCTGCTCACTGCAGAGGGCTTGGACAAGGTGAGTTTTAAAGGTCCCTTTCAATCCAACACAATCTATGAGGAGTCTACAAGCCTCTGATGCAATGCAACATCACTTTGTGCAGTAAGCACTGGAGGGAGGAGTGAGCTCTTCCTTGGTGATGGGCCAGGGAGCAGAGGGTACCTCAAATACTAAGTATGCAGTTTGATGGTCAGAAAGGGAAAAATAAAGAGGGATGGATGGAAAGGTCAGCTAATGTGGGTGGGTGGTCCCATCCCCTGCTGGCTTCCACTTTGTGTGCCTGTAAAGTCTGAGGGTGAGATGACATAGCTGAGAGCTGGTAGTCTAGGGGTAAGGATTTGTCTGGAAGTTGTTGCAAACTCAGAGCAGGGATGGGGAGAAGGAACTGGTCCTCTTTAGCTGTGTCTGCACACCTCAGTCTCATCCACCTCAGAGCTTTGTCATTACCATCTGCTGTGTGAGATTGTGTTAATGCTCTTTGCTAGACAAACAAGGTTGAAGCAAAGAGTACTGAGAGTGTACGGTTCCACCTTGCAAGACTTGTCAGGTTGTTTCTTAACCTGCAACGTGAACTAGGTTCTCAAGCCTAAGGGTTAATGATGATCTAGCCCAGTAAAGTGGCAAAAAGACCGTTGGAGCCATGGAGTCTTTCAGGCCAAATTAATGTGAAGTGTGTTCTGATTTTATACCTGTCACAGCTACCTGCAACTTCTCCTTCATGTTTCTTCTAAGAGTGGCACCTCTAGGGACAAGTAATCACCCATTCCTGAGTGGCAGAAGTATGCTTCAGTGCAGAAAAGGTTCCTCCAGAACCTGACCCACTTCCTAGCAGTAAAGTAATTAACAGTTGTTTAATGTTACTAACTGATAGTACATAAACTTCAGTAGTGAGCTGGTGAGAAAGTAGGAAGATCTAACAACGTGTAGAATGGGAATTTTGATCATCTGAATTCAGTCACATTTGGGGTTGGCTTCAAAAGGAGAGAGAGTATCTAAATTAAATGTTTTAATTTGGGACCATCTTTTGTTTACAACTGTACTTATTACTGGCATGATAACTTCCTCAGGAATTTTCTATGGCACAGTGGAAGTCTGTCAATGAGAATCACTGCATAAAAGTCATGAGTAGATTGCCAAAGGATATTGGAGAGAAATATTGTATTGGGTGTCTCAGTGAAGGATTCAGATTCCTAGTTAGTAGCTTCTGCGGTCACTTTGTCAAATGAACAGTTCTGTCTGGACCAGCTGCTGTACAGTGATGGAGCTTTAGACAAGGACATTGAAGCTGTTAAGACAAATGATACTGTTGTAATAGACTGCTGTAATAGATATCCCATTCAATTAACTGATCATAGCAAAGGAAAAAAATATTGATTTGCAGTTATGATGCTATATAAACATTGTAATCTGTGGGTGCAACATTCTAACTGCAATATGTACCCTCAGTTCCATTTGCCACGAGAACAAGTCTTTTTGGTATGAATAATTGGATTAATTGCTACAGAACCATGAAGAAATACATGTATTTTACTTTCATCAACATGCTTGGCCCTGGAGATGTTCACAGAATGTGTCAAACCATGCAAATCAAGACAAAATGAATATAGTTAATTCTGACAGTTGTCAGAATTTGGCTGTTTTAAAAAAATGCAGCAGCAAGATGTCGGTTGCCAGCAGCTTGTTACTGATCTGGATTTGGTGTTTATGGCGTGTGGACTGGAAGGGGAAAAGGGCAGTTTATTACAGAAGGTAGAACTGATGGTATTGAAGATCATGAAACTACATAGTTTCTTTATGAAGTAAGTAATAAGCAAGCAAGTAGAAAAAATCTCATTAAGCAAACAAAGTGCAATTTAATTGGCGTATCCTGTTTTTTATTAGGATGTAAGATTGGCTGTGGTGGTGAAAGGAAAGTGAGAAGGCTGAATTGGAGTTTACTGGAGCTTAACTAGGAAAAAATAATTATGATAGAGCAGCCCTTAAAACATAAGCATCTAGAAGCAATTCCTTTTGACAAACAGTATACTAAAAATCTACAAAATAGCAATAAATGGTATCGGCTGAAGTACATGTCATCAAAGGGGGTAATAGATTTCTTTACATTTTCTGGGATCTATAATTTCTCTCTGAAGCTGCAGAAACAGCTGTAGATCGTAAATGATGGTTGCAAAGATGATATTTCTGCTATAATTCATTTTTCTGATAATGTGCCTGAAACTCGCCGCTCCTCAGAAGTATGTCTGATAAAACCAAGCTTAGCTGAAAAAGGCAGCTCTTGTAGGTGGTGACTGTCTGACCTGTGGGGCATGGTAAAGCTCAGCTGTCAACAAACCACCTGGTGTGAGTGTACAGGCTCTGTGCCAGCTTTCACACTTTTGTCAACGCATGTGTGCCAGCAAAACCTTTCTGGTGTAGAGTAGCCATGCCACTGTGCACAAAGCTTTTTCCTTGTTGCCTTTCTGTCTTCTTCCTTTTAAAATGTTATAGTATCGTATGGATCCTCCTTTCTCACATTTTCTTTCATCAGAGGAGCCAAAGGTGCATTAATTTAATCTGTATTTGTATGATGGTCCAGTAGAGGGAACAGGCTGGACTCTTAAGTGTGGCAGTGGTTGCTAAATAATAAAAGGTGGTGTCTTGAATATCTGTGACTGAGGGCTAACAAAAAAACCAATATACAAGTCTATAGCAAGATTTATACTAGCTCTTTTTTGTACTTCCTCTGGTGCTGGCCCTTTTTGCACCCTCTGTGCAGCAGTTTGGAGTAATATCTGTAGCTGTCCTGGTTCAGATTTTTTTTTAACAGTTAAATAAGACAGCGCGAAATATTGCTTGTGGAGAGAATGGGGAAGAGAGGACAGTTTTAAAAGTTCTAATAATCTAAAAAGAAAGCCAAACCCAGAAACACCCCCATGGGGTGTTTCACACTCACACATTCAGGAGAGAGTTGGGAAAAGGCTGAGACAAAGCATGTTTCAATGCAGTAACTTTAAGGTGCTCCATGTGTACAAGGCAATAGCTGTATCCTCCACTGATAACATCATGCCTCTGAGTTTTTGTTCCTAATGTTGATTATTGTGTTATAAAGAGGGACTTGCCCTAAATTATTGCCTAAATAAAGTCAATGCAGCTCTCTTGTTTCCTGATGTTGTATTTAGAAGTGCCCCTAGCTAGCAACCTGGGATGCTGCACATGCAACGGAAGCAAAACTGAACTCAGTGGCCTGGAACATCAACCACTCTACCAACAATCACAAGAAAAAGGAAGAATCTGAGGAACTATGCACAACTGAGAAGAGGCAAGGCAGGTCAAGGAAGTGCTGCTCTCTTGAGGCAAACTGTGAAAACAGTGATTGAGGGATACGGACAAGTGCTGCTCTCTGCAAGGTTTGGAGGGAAATTTAGGACAGAAAAGAAGAATAACCAAGGAGGGTGTCAGCCATGTTGGCCTAGCCATCTTGTAACTTAGGTGCTTCAGAGCTATTTATCAAGGGCTTCGTATGCTGTCAGCAAGACTTTGCATTGGTGCAAATCTTATTGGTGTATTGCCAATCCTTTCTGGATAACGTGGAAGTTGAGGTACACAATTTATAAGTGCAAGGTGAGAGACTTTGGCTTCCAAGTTATTTTTCTCTGCTAAACAAAACTGTTTTTCCGTTGAAATTTATGGTTGCACCATGTATTACAGAAACATAAATATGGGAACACAGTGAATTGGACTATCAGTACATTCATGGCAACAGTGACATCATGTCCCACATGAATTTTGCTCTTGTGGTTTATTATGATAGTTCCCAAAACCTGGAAAGTATTTATGATGTTTGCAATTCAACATGTATATTTATAATCACTTGAAAATAATTTTTTTGGTAAGAAGATGCTTTTAAAAGATTTATTTGTTTTATTTCTCTGTGCTATGCTGAGTTTAAAGCTAAAGTTCAGCAATTACTTTAGAACCGCTTTTCTGTCATGCACCGAAAGAGGAGTCACCTTCCTTGGTAGTGAGCTATTTGTTAATATCCCAAACAGGTCTGAATTCTCTGGCAGTGGCTGTGTTGTGGGGAGGAGAAGTGTTAGTTGGTTTGTTTGATGCAATCAACAGTGTGTGAAAGAACTGTTGCATGCTCAGGGTCATACGTGCATCTCTACATCATGCAGCATGACTGCTGTCACTTGAAATTTTATGTGACAGTTGAAGTTTCTAGAGCTAGAAGGAAAAGAGGCTTCAGAATAGCATTGGTTAAATTATATTCCTCAGTTGTGAAAGACTTATTTGCTTGTGAAACTCTTCTATGGCTGGTTCTGTGTTGATCCCCCAGCAGGCACCTTGGGGTAGCCATAAGCTGCTTGCCTTGGGAGTGCTCACTGAAGCATCTTCCAATTGTAATGTAACTTCAGATACTTACAGAAGTGCTGATTTTCCTGTGCAGCCTTTTAGAGCTGCAGTCCAGGGCCAAATGAGGTCTGTGGGATGCTCTCCATCAACTTGCATGGGTTTTGCATGAAACTCTCACCTGCGTAGTCCCCTTCTGCCTATTATGAATTATTTTCTTTATTGAGACTGCCCATTGTCTTTCTAGGGGGTCAGTGTCAAGGTTGGCTGATGCTGAAATGAATATGATAATCATAGAAACATAGAATGGTTTGGGCTGGAAGGGACCTTAAAAATAATCTAGTTTCAACCCCCCTGACAGTTTGCTCAAAGTCCTGTCCAGCCTGGCCTTTAACACTTCCAGGGAATTTGTTCCTATGGTACACGATATAGGAGGTAGTGTACTAAATAAGGGGAAACATGTCTGTTCTTGGAGAGAAGTCTTCTCACTTGATGCTAGGGTAGGCATTGCTCTGCTTACATTCAGTGTGACTTCTGGGAAATAAATGAAGCCCTTCAAGGAGATTTTCCCCGTGAAGTCAACAACAAGGAGTTCCTACATTTGAGGAACAGGCTCTAGGAAAAAGACATAAATGGGATACAGGCTCCACCCCTCTAGTTTGAAACCTAGATTAGCAACCAATTCTTTACCAGAGAGGAGGTTCCTGGTGACGTGTGGTTGTAATTGCCATAAAAAGAGGGTCTGTGTTGGGTTTTTTTGTGTTTTTTTTTTTTTTTTTTTTTTTTTAAATATGTATCTTTGCCATGTCCTGTTTTCCAGCTGCCCTAGTGCCCACTGTCTCTGAGAGTGCAGACTTTTCAGTTCAGCAGGTGTCCAGGGAAAGTGATCATGCTTTATTTCTCTTTATGCAGACTTTGTTCATCCTTTCTTGTGCTTTGAGCTTTATGGCTGGGCTAGTTACACGTTTGACTTAAAGAAAAAAAAAAAAAGGTATGAAAGGTCTTGGCATTGACAAGGTGTGTGAGGAGACAAGTGTCAGAGGGTTTTTCCTACTTTTCAAACTGGTCTGTTCCTTTGAGTGGGCAGGCAAGGAGGAGGGCTGCTCATCAAAGTGTGTTCTTCCTAAGTAATAATTAAGTAACTATAGACCGGTCAGCCTCACCTCCATCCCTGGAAAGGTGATGGAACAACTTGTTCTTGTCACTATCTCCAGGCATATCAAGGATATGGGGGTCATCAGGAGCAGTCAGCATGGTTTTATCAAGGGTAAATCATGTTTGACTAACCTCATAGCCTTCTATGAGGAAATTACTAGGTGGATAGATGATGGTAGAGCGGTAGATGTGGTATACCTTGATTTCAGTAAAGCATTTGACACGGTCTCCCACAGCATCCTTGTAGATAAGTTGATCAGGTATGGGTTTGGTGATCAGGTAGTGAGATGGATCAAGAACTGGTTGAAAGGAAGGAGTCAGAGAGTTGTAGTCAATGGGGCAGAATCTGGTTGGAGGTGTGTGACCAGTGGAGTCCCTCAGGGGTCGGTACTGGGACCGGTGTTGTTCAACATCTTCATCAACGACCTGGATGAGGGTACAGAATGTAGCCTCAGCAAGTTTGCTGATGACACTAAGCTGGGAGGAGTGGCTGACACACCAGAAGGCTGTGCTGCCATTCAGAGGGACTTAGACAGGCTGGAGAGTTGGGCGGGGAGAAACATGATGAAGTTTGACAAGGGCAAGTGTAGAGTTCTGCATTTGGGGAAGAAAAACCCCATGCACCAGTACAGGTTGGGGGCTGACCTGCTGGAGAGCAGTGTAGGAGAAAGGGACCTGGGGGTCCTGGTAGACAGGAGGATGACCATGAGCCAGCAATGTGCCCTTGTGGCCAAGAAGGCCAATGGCATCCCGGGGTGCATTAGAAAGGGTGTGGTTAGTAGGTCAAGAGAGGTTCTCCTACCTCTTTATTCTGCCTTGGTGAGGCCACATCTGGAATATTGTGTCCAGTTCTGGGCCCCTCAGTTCAAGAAGGACAGGGATCTGCTTGAGAGAGTCCAGCGCAGAGCTACAAAGATGATTAAGGGAGTAGAACATCTCCCTTATGAGGAGAGGCTGAGGGAGCTGGGTCTCTTTAGCTTGGAGAAAAGGAGACTGAGGGGTGACCTCATTAATGTTTACAAATACGTAAGGGGTGAGTGTCAGGGAGATGGAGTTAGGCTTTTCTCAGTGATGACCAATGATAGGACAAGGGGTAATGGGTGGAAATTGGAGCATAGGAGGTTCAAGGTGAATATGCGAAAAAATTTTTTTACTCTGAGAGTGACAGAGCACTGGAACAGGCTGCCCAGGGGGGTTGTGGAGTCTTCTTCACTGGAGACATTCAAAACCCACCTGGATGCGTTCTTGTGTGATGTGCTCTAGGTGACCCTGCTCTAGCAGGGGGGGTTGGACTAGATGATCTTTCGAGGTCCCTTCCAACCCCTAAGATTCTATGATTCTATGATTATTTTGCTGCACTGTATTTGCTTGGTAATTTCACCTTTCTTAATTCTAAGAGCAAACCCTCTGCTGGTATTGGTGAAGGATTTATACAAAAAAATCCCACTTCCTAATCTCATGTAGGCTGAAGTGTTTCAAGTTTGAAGAGGTTTGTTTCCTGAAGTTTGGTATCTCAGCCTCTGGGGGTTTAAACAGTGGCATAGTCCCTTCAAAATCAGGAATGTGGAGAATTAGGTAAAAAATGCAATCACAAAGTTTTGCACAACTTTTCTGTTTACCTTGCGTTGTCCTATTTAAATTCCTGTGAAGTAGCCATGAAGATCTTTGTCTTCACTGCTAAAGAAAGGACTGAGGGTTTTGACTTGTAATATTTAATGTGCGTGAAGAATCCCGAAGTGAAAACACAAGGAAGATGAGTTTTATCACAAACAGAGCAAAGAAAATTGACCCATGGCTGGATGAATGGTGCTGATCTCCTCTATTTTAGTTATTTCAGCTTCCTTCTGAGGTAAAGCAGATTTACTTTTATTCTGTTTTTCTACATGTTTATTTATCTAGAAACACCACTTGTATAATAGTGAAGATAAATTGTTACATGTGGCTGTGACCTTGGTTCTGAAAAGACAAGTTTTCAGAGACAGCTTTCATAATAAAGGTGACTAATGAATTGAAAACCTTTTTGACACTAGAGACCTGAACTGTTGCTGACAAAAGATGCTGGGAATGGGTCTCCAAGAGGTTGTATAGCAGATGGACTAACACTCCACAGAAGGGATTCAACTTTTTTTGCAGTCCACTATGGAAAGTCTAAGTCAGCAAACTGACTTGTAGTCAGGGCATAATCCTGGTTAACCACTGTTAAAATAGTATTATAGATGTAATCTTTGCAGAAAACTTTTTTTTTAACTTGGATCTGAATCTCCTTTGCCCTCTTATTTTGCATAATAATCTAGAGGAATTTGGTACAACTGTTGTCATGTTGATTACTGGTCTGCATGTGTCCCAGGAGAGCAGAGAAGGGACTCCTTTATTTTTGCCTATTCAGGTCTCTCATTCCCTAATTAGCCCAAGAATTCCCTTCACCTTTTTGCACTTACTTTTGATGACTCTTCAGCAGTCCTCCAACCTGAGCACAGGCATTTCTACACTGTTTTCCCTTCTAGCTGAGGCTGACTGGGCTGTTTAATACCTGTGTGCTTGGGGTTTCCTGGGAGACATTGCATTTTGGATCAGAAAGAGTCCCAGAGGGTGCGTAATTAAACTTTGAGCTAGATGAAGCAAACTATTTTTCTTTATAAACAGAAGAAAGTTTTTGTCAGGAAAAGGTTTGGTCTTTTTTGACTGCAGCAGACAGATTGGAATAAGCCATCAATGCAAATGAGACAAAGATCTGAGATGTTACTTCAAGCGTACATGACTATACAGCTGATGAACGAAGAGGAGGCATCCGTTTTTCTGTTTATGTAATTTATTTATTTATTTAGAGAGTTACCACAACTTCAATGTTTCCAGATTGCTGCTCTCATGGCTCTGACTGAGGCTTTTGGTGTAGCAAATACTGCCAGGTTAAGAGCGTGATAGCCCTTTTACTTTGTGCAAGTCTGCCTTCTTTGAGGGCTGCTCTGAGCCATGATATTAACTCTGTTAGTGCATCTGTACACAGTGGTGTTTGTGGCTGCTTCTCAAACTTGACTCTCCTAGTCTTTAGGTGATGTAATTATTGCAATAACATTTGGGTTGTAAGGTCTTGGAGATTGCAAAGAAGTATTTTAAATTTATTGAATGCTGTATTTTTAAAGTATTGAAAATTGTGTTCTCTGTAAAAACACTAGACCAGCCAGATCTTGTTTCTTTGGTATCCATTGTGAGACAAGATATCAGTTGCCTAGGTGTCTTGCTGTGTCTTTCACAAAAAGAAAACATTACAATTTAAGTGAAAAATCATAACCCCAAACCCAGTAGTGGTTAGTATGAAGACTTCAAAGTAAACAGTCTTGAGTGTGTATTTGCAAAGTTGACAAAATATTCCTGCAACTGATTGTGAACTTTTTTCTTTTACTCTGCTTAACTGAACTGTTTCTAAATAGACAAAATTATTTTAAAAATAAAGGCATTCTGTCACATATATGTCACATGTCACATATGGCTCCAGTGGGTATAAGGGACTGATTTGACCCAACTTGTATGAAATGAGAGAGAGTTGGTTACTCCATTCTAAAAACCTGTTTTAAGACTGGTAAATGAACTAAGCATCTATTTTTTTTTTTTTTAATTTGTCTGTTTTTCATGTGTGTTTATTCTCTTTTCCGGGAATATGTAATGTAAGCTTTATGGTGTTTAGCTGTTGAATTTGTTGTTATCTCAAACTCTAAGGCTAATGTTTTCATATGGCTAAATGTAATTTTTTTCACCATTAGTATAATTACTTGCCTCTGTTCAAGCTAACTTTGTTTTGCTGGTGATCAAAGAATAGTGCTGAATTCAAAAGGTTCGTGGTTCTTTGTTGTCTCTCTGAGGGTGGTAATTAGTGGCTTGCTTGCAAAAAGACCAGAAAAAGCAGTGGTAAGGTGAGGGATGTGTGGAGTCCACTTGTTAGCTCAGTTGAGAAAACAGAGGGTTTTTTTCCTTCTGGATACTTAACTACGAAGGAAGCCATACTTTTGTTAGGTTTAACAGTATTGAAAATGTGCTCCTCTGATCTTTCCTTCCGTGAGTGTTTTTTTGTTGTTTGCCTTGTTAGCTGTTTCTTCTCATGAATTGAAAATAGCTGAAGTATTTGCAAATAGGTCCTCAAGAAATCAAGCCACCTTTAAATGTCTGAGAAGCAAATGAAATTTTTCATGTTTAAACAAAAAAAATGTAGTGGTAATAAAGAACTTTTACAAGTAATTTCTCTGTGTAACTTTGATATTGGAAGAAGGAAACATTTTAGAGTTATTATAAAAAAAATATTTTTGTGCAAATTTCATGGGCAATTAAATACAGCTTTACCATGAAAAGTGGAGTCACTTTAACTTAATATTTGAATATCAACTGCGGTGAAGTATGGATTTCAACTCCAGTACCACCTTGAAGTATTCTGTGCACGAGGCAATTTATTTTAAAAACATAAACCAGGTTTTTATAAAATGCCTCACTAAATCTGTTTTTCAGAAATAAATTTCTTTTTATTCCAAACTTATTTCAAAGTGATCTTTCATCATGCCCTGGTTGTGCATCAGATGGTTTTGTTTTTGTATTTTGTTTACGATGGAATTCTTAGAAAATTTGTCATTTGAAGTAGGAGACTTGTGTGAAATAGACTTTATAAAATAAATGTTAACATCATATTTCGGAATGCATTAGAACAACAGGTAATATAAAAATATAATGTAAACCAGTAGTTATCATCTGTCTCGAGTTTGTCTATACACTGTGTGCATGGCTGCTAAGTATGACACTCTGATGTGTGAGGTGATCTTTAAGAAATAAAGGAGAAATCTCCAGGAGTGCCCTTAATTTGCCTGAGCATTTTGTTAAACAAAATATATAACCACAAGCATCAGCAGAAGATTGCACCATCTCTCACCATCTGTGTATAATTGTAGATAACCTATTAAGAGTGCAGTGGTGGTTATTACAGGTGGGACTGGAAGCTTCACTTTTTACTAGGGTTGCCTGACATTTCCCATTATAAGACTATTTTCTGTTCCATTTGATAACTTTCCAGGATTTGAGCTCATTTTCCATGCTGGGTGACTGCCTCCAGCTCTTGTGGGTTTTTTTTTCATTTGTTTAGAGGAACTTTCATTGTTGTGGGGATTTTTGTTTGCTGTTTTTGAGAAGAAAAAGCAGATTATTTATTTTTTTTCTAAAGGAAATAATTTTAGTGACCTTTTCTCTTTAGAGGCCTGACCTCTACTCATTCCCCTAGCCCTTCAGATGTAGACATTATTTGTAATATCTGCCTGATATCTAGAGTACAGCAAAAGGAGAGAAAGTGTTCATCTGTCTCAGGCTGTGCATAGTGTTGTAATGTGGGTATGTTGGACTGTGGGGAAAATATGCTGCTTCTGATGTTCTGTGGGTGCATAAGGAAGCATTTTTTTCACTCTGTTTTGTTGTACAGCTCTGGGCCAGTGAGGCTGCATAAGCAATATGTCGGTTCTTCTTCAGAACAATATCCAGATGAGGCATTATCTCTGAGATGTAGTCATTTAAATATCTGAATACTCATATATTTAAATAGTCAGCAATGTTACTGTTTATCAGTTATTTTTGTACCTGTGAAAGGCAAGCACTGCAAAGCTGGTGCACTGTAGCCAGACATTATGGCATCTTCCCTGCCTTGTGCTGAGCTTTGCTGAGTGGGCAGAGGATGTGACCAGAGCTGACACCTTGTGGAGCCTCAGTGTGAGGTGGTCCTGCCCACCTCTGCCCTTCCTTCCTCCCAGGCCCCTTTGCTACCGCCAGCTGTCTGCAACAGCTCACCTTCCTGCTCCTAGCTCTGCAGAGAGCTGCCTCTGCATTTCCAGCTGTGCCTTTTCATGCAGCAGCCTCCATGGACTAGGTTTCAACCTTTTGCCTCTCAGCTTCAATTTACATGAAAATTCCATGATTTCTACGTTACCCTTCATTTGCTCAGCCAGTTTGTGTATCCTCAGTTTAATCCTGTCACAGACTTTTCATGCTAGTGAACTTGATGGTTATTTTTGAAAGTGTGTTGAATCACAGCTGCTTATTTCTAGCCTGTATTGCAGTCGGCTGTGGCAGTTTTTGAGAAAGTAATGGAAATGTTACTTCAAGTACTGGGAGGCAGGTGCAATCACAGCCCCACGTGCTGTTTTTGTTACTTGGAGCACTGCATTTCTTCCTCTCTCTTTGGCTTTCTTCCCTAACAGTAGCAAAAAGTAATTGCTATCTCAGTTAACCGTGCTAAAGGCAATCCTCGCTACATGTTAAATTTGGATCGCCCAATTCCTTTAAAGTGCAATTAAGGTAATAACAGTGAATATGTAAATAGACTCCTTGCTCAGTACAGCAGCTTCCTTGCAGAATACTGACTGGCTCATAGCTGCTTACCTGAGGGATAAAGACCAAGTTTCTCTTTTTAAAAAAAGTATTTTGTTTCTCTGTAAGGCTAGCACAGCTAAGAAAACACTAGGCTGTCTCTCCTAGTTTTATGAAACCTTAGCCAAATTGCTAGCAAGGTTCCACTAAAATAAATTTTATTCCTGCTAAGGTCAGAAACAGAAGTGAATTTGACTCATGATACTTGCTCCTGATTGAAAGGAACAGCTCACACTTTAGATTTGTAATCTGTTCCCTTCCTAGCTGCCCCTTCAATTTGTTTTACCTCAATTGTTGTGGCTTGTCTTGTATATAAACCTGGTTTTGGGGTAAGTATTTGCACAGGGGATTCAGATTTGACTGAAGTGTAGGCAAGAAAATTGCTAAAGAAGTGGCAATGAATTTGCCTCAGATTCTATGTAGTGACTCCAGAACTAGAATTTTTTGTTTTAAAAACACCTTCTGTTACTACCCGCTTTGATCTCCTCAAATGTTTGCTCTTAACGAACTCCTTACTCATCCAAAATATGTTCCTGAAATTATTTTAGTCACTGAATAACAATGAAGGAAGTCTTAATTTTTTTATGTTTTTGAAAGCAATTTTTCAGAGGATAGGCACCTTAAAATAAAAATGGATTCATTATGCATAACAACCATTGCTAAAATAAAAATTATCGTAAAAGTTAATTACTACTAGACTGACTTGCCTGGTAATTTAACTAGAGTATAGTCATGGAGGTGGGGCTTAACTGACTTGGTTTCCAGAATAATATTTTTTCTTATGTCTTTGTCAGCAGGGCAATTTATTCTGGAATTGTTGTCAGAGGAGAGAGCACAAATAGGGTCACCCTAGAGTATGAAGCAGTCACTCATATCTATCAATCACTGATCTAAGCACATTTAAACTTGATCTAGAAGTTCATTCTCCTGCTCAGGATTTATCTGATTCTTAATGCAGAAGCACTTTAAACACCACGTTGTATATAGAGCTCCATTCAGTACCTGATTAATTTTTTATGCTTGCCTGTAGCTGCCATGCAGCTGTTTCCAAGACATTGCTCTGCAGATGGCTTGCCCTGTGCTGAAGAGCCTAGGAAGAGGGTCTGTGCTTACGTCAAGGGTAATGGGAGTAGTTTGCCAGTACTGGTATTTGATAAAGAATGGAGGAGGAAGAGTTTGTTTCCATGGGGAACAGGAGAAAACACAGCAGAGAAACAAATGCTGCTTTTGTATCATGTCCCAAAACTTAAATGAGAAGACTTGGGCAGTTGTGGTGTCAGAGATGAGTTGTTGCTCTGTCTTGCAGCTGACTTGACATTGTCCTGCTTCCTTCAGTTTATGAAGCTGTTGATGCTGAATGGTAGTTTTATTAATGCTGACAGGGATGTCACCTTGGGTTTCAGCAGTGGTCAGCTATGCACAGTAGGCACAGCCAGCACCTGTGATAGTTACAGCACACTCCCTCCAGGTATACAAGGGTGTTTAAGTCCACTTAGGAGCTTCTACAGTGGATGGAGCTAATTGCGTCTCTACTTTGTTAACGGTTGCAGTTGTGTCCTGCAGTGATTCCTATCCCTAGAGACACTGAGCCACAGTATTTTCTGCTACCAACCATTTCCTGCCTTTCTGCTTGCCTGAGCATCGCCTGAGCTGTTGGCTGCCCTATATGAGAAGCAGGGCTGGGGGAAGGGGGCACACATCAGGGCACATGCTGATTGCAGGGGCCTGGAGATTGAGCTTTTTTCCTTTGAACTTTTTATGGTCCATTCCTTCAACAAAAACTGTCCTTCATTGTTGCCTCCTTCTAATGGCTCCTGTTGCTGCTTCAGGAACATGGCAGTGATGTATCAACAATGTGAAATGGTGTGAGCTGCCTATTGATGCTGTTGCCATTTTAAGCTATGTCAAGCAGAAGAGTTTTGAACTGGTGGCCACTATGTCAGGACAGAGTGTGACATTTTCCATTCGTGAGTCAGCACTCCCTTCTCAAATGACTGCTCTGTCATGCTGAAGACAAGGTGTAGTAATTTAGTTTGTAACTACACATAACTATGGCTGGCTGCACAATTACTAGCAATTTAACCATTTGGTGGAAGGGCAGGAGGAAAACAGGAGAGTAAATGAAGTAACAGCTTGCTTTTAATATACTTGGACTATTTGGCCATCCTTGTCCCATTCATATTTTTATCATTTATTAGGTAGGCTATTTCAAAGGGAATTTGTTTCTTTCTTGTCCTGCTGGCCCCGGATATGTGTGGTTCCTGTTTCCAAGGTAAGGAAGGTCAGTAGCACTGCTCAGTAATGTGATAATAAATGAGAGATGAGAAGATGAACTGCCAGGTCCTTCCCACTCACCTCCATCTTTTAGATGAAGATTGACTCTAGGACATACAAGGGCTGCCAAGTAGTTAACCTGCTGAAAAAAAAAAAAAAGCAATGAATGATCTGTCCTTTGGTGAAAACATCTTAATGCTTCCTTAATTACACCCCTGTAGGTTATGCACATCTTAATAGCCATCAGTGTCCACATGGAGATGGCAATTCAAACTTAACTCTTGCAAAGTTTTACTGTAGTTCTTGAAAAGTCATAAGGGAGAAGAAACTGAAGTGGATTGGAGAACTGGGATCTGAAGTGTCTGATGTTCTATTACATTTCCTTTCTGCCTCTGTTGAAATACTGATGTGCAGTATAACATTATCTCCTTACTGAATAGATTCTCTTAGATTGTCTCGTTGAATGGGGAAGTGTTACAAGCTATTCCAGCATAGTGGTACTAGAAAATTGCCTTTTGTGAAAAATTGCACTCCAGCAGAAGCATATCTGCATGAGGAGGCAAATAACACTAGATTTGTTAGAATCACTGGATTTAACTATGCCAGTATCTGTTACCTCTTCAGGCAAGGCTGTATGTAGCTGACCAGTTTTTCAGCCGAAACAGACATTGTAGGGTGAGGGTTATCACTGAAGATACACATACACTGATTTTTCTTTTCATATCTTCTTGTAATTATTAATCACAAGATAATCTCCTGTTGTGCATTCAGGTATGGAAAAAATTAACTTTTTTTCCTGTTTTTAAGCTCTCAAACTGTTGTTTGAAAGTGTGTCTGGTTGCAAATTATTTTAAGGAAAATGCTGTTGCATAAATCTGTCAGGTTTTTGCCTTCAAGTCAGTGGGATGCACCATTCTGAGGTACTGACATACTGCGTTCTGACAGCTGGCTAAGTGGCTTTTGAACAGAGGACTACCTGTTTTGTTACATCTCTGGCAGTTGCATGTTAGACCTAATATTTAGGGGTATCTGAGCCTACAAATAGGTGACATGCTGAGGATCTCTGGTTTTGTGATTCTTATTCCAAAGTAGGAATGATTTAACCTAGAAGCCAAAGGACATGAAATTGCTGGAACTGCACAGCAGATTTTCTGCTTGGACACTCAGCAGCTGTTTATTTAGGTCCTATGCCTTGGGACCTATATACTCCTCACTGTCTCTTGCTTGAGGTGCTGCAATACTGGCTAGCTCTTTATTTGGTCTTTTGCACGCTGTGTTTAGTGACATGGGACCTAGCACTTCGGAAGCCTCAGGGTCCAGGCCTTTGTCCCTGTCTCCCCTCTCTAATTTTTCCTCATTCTCCCTCAGATTCCCAGGTGGACTAGTGAAAAATTGACTTTTTGCTGAAGAAAATGAAAAGCCGAAGGGGGCGAGAAGATGCTTTTGGATCAAATGTTGTCTTTAGGAACTCCTCAATTTCAGAAATGTTTTTAAGTATTTACACTACAATGTGTTTTGAAATTAATTATTTCTAAGCATTTGCATGATGTCAAAATGAAAAATTTTAAATGCATAATGACTTGCCAAATTTGGTGTTAAAACAATCAGTAGCCTCAGCTGCCTCAAGCTTGGCTCTTTCAGGAGCACAATACATGTGGTTGAAATGTTGCCCTGCAATGTGCCCCAGTGTCTTCTGCACAGTGTTCAAGGGTTCAGCCTGGGACAGCATGTGGCCTTACAGGATCCTTGTCAGAGAAGTAAATCTGCAGTCTGACTAGCTTCAAGCAACATCCTTTTCCTTTGAGCAACTCAGTTCATCATAGGTAGATGTCACAGTTTGAACCCTCTTTTTAAAAGAAATCGTTAGTTCCCCTTCTTTGTTAAAAACAATATAGGCATGCCTCCTGCCCAAGTAAGATGACTTTTGACCTCTAAAGACAGAAAAGCCAGGAACTACATTCATACTTCTAGGGATGTTGCTGGAAGATATGAGCTTACTAGAGGGGAGTATAAGTCTTGAACAAAAGTAGCGTGTATGATGTGGTACTCAGTATCAGCATCTTGTATTCTCTGAGAATGAAAATCAAGTTATTCAGGAAGAACTAGTGAAGACTAGTTGAGATCAGAGTAATGAAATTTACAGTTTAGAGACTCCTGGATTTTTGGGGACTGGAATGCAGGTGGTGACCTGGCTCATTTCTGTTAAAAGATGATGAGAACAGGCAGGAACAAAGCTTGCATCAGGCTGCAAATGGCATGGTGGGCTACCTGCTGCTAACATCTCTTGAAGCATTTCCCAGAGGAGAGCAGGTAATGTTAAAAGTTTCTTTCTGATCTTCAAAAGAAAAACTTCAGCTAGGTGCCTAGACAGCAAATGATAATAATTGCTGAACTGAAATTAGATTGGAGGAACTCTGAGTGGGCTTTGTAAATAACATAGCTAAGACTGAGAGATGCAGTAAAGCCTTTGAATTTAATTTGAATGTTGACAGTAGTCAGTGAATGAAAGATTTCAGGAAATCTGAGCTTTAATTATGTTAGGTCTTGGTGAATTTTTTTTTTTTTGGGATGTGTGCTGTTTTTGTTTTTTATGTTTGGTTTTTTTTTTCAAATTTAGAGCTATGAGAGGGAAAGAGAAAAAAATATTCATCTTTGGTAGGTTATTCAGATCAGCTGACACATTAAAATGAATGCAATATCAATATTATAATCAAGGCATATAAGCCTAAGAACAGTGCAAACTCACTTTTTTTTCTTTCTGACTCCTTTATACAAATCTGTCCTGCCATGCTGCAGTGCTTGCTACAGAAATATTGGTTTCCCCCGTAGTGTTGGCTTGTGTCCTTCTGCATGCTAACCTAATATTCTATTTCTAACTTGATGGTAATAGATGAGCGAACACGTGAGGCTGTCATTCCTCTCCTAATGTGATTCCAGCCATGCAGAAAACTTCAGGTTTTTCTTAGGCCAGTTTCTGAGCATTCTTCGTACAAAATTCAATGTAAATAATTTCTAATTGATGTGGGTACTTTGTTTTCTGCCTTCTAGCTTTGATGTGCCCTTTTCTGCAGAAAACATGACACTGACTGTTAGTAGGGGAGGGTGGAAGTTAATGCTGTTTGCCTTTGTCAGCTAATTGTTTCAACCTTTGTAATTCTCTCCTTGAATAGGAGCTGTATTTTAATTAATTAATGAAAGATTTTATTAGAATAGGAAAGCTTTGGTGCCTTTTTCAGAGAGGGAATGAAGACTTCTACATTTGGCTTTGGCTCCTTTTCTTTCTGGCACGTGATGGTGATGCAGTCCAAAAACTTGACAAAGAATTATCTGCACCACACCCCAATTACACTGTAACTCCCCTTGTTTGCAAACACCGAGTCGTGGGGTGGCATTGTGCAACTTTTCATGTCCTGCCTGCTGGGCTCACTGAGAGCATAACAGGGAAACTGAGGTGGGTTTATTCTTGCTTTCCAAGTGAAGGGAGGGAAAAGGTCTTTCAAGAGATAAAGTAAGCTGTTTTCACGGTGTAGTTAAGCCAGGTCTATACAACGACTCTTCAAGAGGATGTGCATAGGATATTAATAGTGCCTCCCGCTGGTCCTTAAGCCCTGGATGTGAAAAGCTGTGTACCTGACTTTCTTCATCTGGTGACCAGTTACCAAAGTATCCATGTGAGCAAGTGCCATCTCGTGCTTAACCGCAGGGAGGAGTGTGGATAAAGGGGAGGTTTTGGAGATGTCTGAGGGTGGGAGATGGCCACAGCACAGCGGGTGCCCCGCTCATTCTTTGGGATGGGGATGAATGGAGTCAGGTGTGCAGGACATCCCTAGCACTGGGTAGTGTTGGCCTGAGTGACCCCCACTGTCCTTCCTCCCATGGTTGGGGATGTGGATGATCTAGTGGCCCTGTAACAGTGCAGTGCTGCAAGTGGCCATGGAGGTAGTTCTAGCATAGGGACCCACTTCTAAAGTGGTCGTTAATTGTTTCTAGGTCACAAGCTCTAAGGTCTTGGGCTTGTTTTGGCAGAATAGGACAGGCATACGTTGAGTGCCACTGAAATTTGGAATAGTCTGGAGGTACTAAGGGGAGAATAGCCCTTCTGAAAAATCCAGGTTTTTCAGGCAAAGACTAGGCACTCAGTTACAAGTAAGTAATTTAGGGTCCAGCCCTCTCCAACTTTACTTTTTAGAGCTTTTAGACTTTGCTGCTGCTTTTACTTTTTTCTTTTTTTTCTTTTTCCCCCCCCTCTTTTCTCTTATTTTTTTTCTCTTTTCTCTTTTTTTCCCCTCTTTCCTCTTTCTTTTCTTTCTCTTTTCTCTTTCTTTTTTCTCTTTTCTTTCTTTTTTCTTTTCTCTTTCTTTTTTTCTCTTTTCTCTTTCTTTTTTTTCTCTTTTTTTTCTCTTTTCTCTTTTTTTTTTCCTCTGCAAGGATTGCTTAAGTTGAAAAAAATAAATAAATTCATATTTAGTGTCTATTTGCTTTGGGCTGATCTCAGTATGAGATACAATAGCTGAGGGATCTGGGAAATAAGAAATCAGTCAATGCTATCTTTCAGTTCTTTCGTACAAATAGATTCACTTAATTCATAAAATATCCTCGTACACTTGTATTTGAAAGACAATTCTCTCTTTGTCTGTCTGTTTCTATTATTCATAGTGCTTTGATATCCATGTGTCAAAGAATTCCAGAAAAAAAAATATTGCCTTACAGATGAGAGTAAGTGTGGAACATTTTAGGTCAAAGAGAGAATTTTTCATTAAAATATAATTAAATTTGTATGGATAATATTTTAAGGTAGTTCTTATTTATTCAGCTTCTACAGTTATGGTTGTGTTTTACAGAATAATGTAGAACTTATTCCTTTGTTTTGTAGAATGGCTTCTCCTTGCTTCTGTAGACATCAGTGATTGCAGTGAACAACAGTAATTTAACCCTGTCCCTTTTCACGTTCATGGAAGCCTTTTCACTGACTATGGGGAAGCCAGAATCTGTCTAATAAATTTTAACTTGGGTGTCAGACAGAGTTTAAACCTAGGTAAAGCTGTTACCTGACAGTGCTGTATCATTTTATTTTTACTTAAGTGTCCAGTACGTAATGGGATGTTTATCCAGACTTCCAGGTGCCAGCAGGCATGTTACAGAAACAAGAGCTGTTTGATCTTACCTTTCCCCTCCTGCCCTGTACAAAACACTGTAAGGAAGTTTCCCTTCCTTTTGTCAAACTCAGGTCCTGGTGGGACTCCATAAAACCACAAAGCCCTGCTGAGGGTCTGCTCCCTTACCACTGACCTGTGGAGTGCAGCTCACAGCCCATCCAGCTCCCACCCTTTTGATGATGATGGGGTCTGGTTCAAGTATCTGCCACAAGACCAGGCTAGGATATGGCTGGAATAATTTAAAACAAAGAAGTCTACTTCTGCACTTTGCCAAAAGAGGCAAAATGCTGTAGTGAAGCTGTGTGGCTCAATGGGTGCTCAGCTGTAGGTCTCCAGTGTTTGTGGAGCTAAAAGGGAAGAGGGCAGCATTGCTGGCCGTGAAACGGTTTCCAAGGCAAACTGGAATTTTGGACACTATGGTAGAAGGCACTTGTGTTGTTACTGGAACAAAAGATAGATGGTTGTTTGGTGTAGAGATGCATATGCACTTTTTTAGCAGATGAGCAGAAATCAAGTAATACAAGTAAGACCCAGATAGATGACTTCTTGCTGTATGTTTGTTAGAATGAGGTAAGGCAAGACTAAGAACTATGTTAAATAACATTTTATTTTCTCACATGTGTTAGTGTATTCAGTAAGTTGGAGGGGTATGAAGATGATCAGAGGGCTGGACCACCTCACCTATGAAGACAGGCTGAGATAGTTGGGGCTGTTCAGCCTGGAGAAGAGAAGACTCTGAGGAGACCTTATAGCAGCCTCCCAGTACCTGAAGGGGATACAGGAAAGCTGGGGAGGGACTTTTCACCAGAAAAGGCAGTGAGAGGACAAGGGGGAATGGTTTTAAACTGAAAGAGGGTGGATTTAGGCTAGATATTAGGAAGAAATTATTTCCTGTGACAGTGGTGAGACACTGGAACAGGTTGCCTAGAGAAGCTGTGGAAGCCCCATCCCTAGAAGTGTTCAAGGACAGGTTGGATGGGGCTCTGAGTAACCTGGTCTAGTGGGGAGTTGTCTCTGCCTGTGCAGGGTGGTTGGAACTAGATGATCATTAAGTTCCCTTCCAACCCAAACCATTCTATGATGATTCTGAGGACTTAATTTACTGTGTTTGTAAAATGGCATTTGAATACTGAATACTGTAATTTTAAAGTGTTCCAATAATGAGATTACTTTATTGTAATTTGAATTTCAGTACTAGAATTTTTCAGAATGAGTTTATGTAGTGTTTCTACCCATAGCACTGCAATGCCATGGTCAATCCAGTGGTAGCTACTACTTTTTTCTATTTTCCTCTGTCTTCTAAAGCTGTCTCAGAGCATGGCTGAGTTGTCTTTCTGGTCCAAAGAACACAATAAAAAACTACAGGTAAAGAACTAATGAGCCATGTGGCTCTGTCAACTATTTGAGTTGTGTTCTTCCATGTGATTTAAAGTGCAAAACCACTTTATTTTGTCTGTCCAGTTGTTTCCCTCCTGAATTTTCAATCTGAATTTTTTATTTTCAGAACTTTGCCCCTTCCCACTTAGATTTGGAAAGTCAGAGGTGTAATTGGTAGAGAACAAAGGGGAGAGGTGCTGAACATCATTCTTTCTCTTCACTGTGATGTGGACAAAGTGGATTTTTGTTGGTCAGGTTTGGCATAGTACCACGTGCCATCTGAGCGTGCTTTCATGCTTGCTTGATTGCTTCTGAAAACTAGTAAGGTTTCAGTATCCTACCAAAAGCAGAACTGTTGATGAGAAATCGTAGATGCATATTTATGTGTTCTAGGGGAAGAATTTAAACTTGGGGCATTTTTGTTACTAAAAGACTTCCAATCTTTAAAACACAAGAGATTCTGAGGTTCAAAAAATAAACTCCCCTGGAGTGCTTGCAGGCTTAAGGTCTCATATCTTGTCTCTCAGATGAAGAAGTGGATTGAGGCTTGACTTGAAATGTTAATATCACAACTGGGAAGGCTGCTATATCATTCAGCCTGGCTCCAGAGGGAAAAGACCAATCACTTCAGAGTTAAGATGCATGAGTGAGAAAGTGCACACGGGCCAAGAATGATTGACGTTGAGAGATATTTTTTTTGCTCCATTGGATGACACATGAGAAGCTCTCTGGGCTTAGAATAAAAAAGGGTCACTGAAGAACACTTCTCAAGGCTGCTGCTGCCATGTAATCTATGGGCATGATAACACATTTCCATACTCTGGAGAATGGGATGCTGTATTTAAACAGTTTAAACCATGAACTGGTTTATACTACAGTGGCTTCCTTTTAGCAAGCAGCACTGCAGAACGTCTTTTGTGAGACTCGCTGGAAGAGTAGGCTAAACATTTAGTATTTTTATGAAAAATAAGACCAGTAGTCCCCTAATCTCCACAAGCAGCCACCACATAATTTAGGCAATTGAATCTGTCATTCCAGATCCTAATCTGATAGTACAGTGGGAATCCTGCACTGATACAGCTATGCATCCAGGGTACGGACTGGAGAGTCTGGGTTTGTTATTGGGTTATGTTCAATAAAGCATGTCAGAATGGATTTCTTTTCAGGAGATGATTTATAAACACTAAGTCTGGATTTTGTAGCTATTCCATGAAATACAGTTTGAAAGTATTTTTAAAAGTTAATGCATTTAAGATTTCACTCAGCTGGTTTATGGCGCCTCGAGAAGTAAATGCAGTTTCAATAGAGTGACATGTCTCATAAAAGCTGAATCTGTCTGTCTTGAAATTCCGTTTTTGAAATGAGAACTGACAATTGCTTACTGTCAAAAGTATCTTTGGTGGTGTAGTCTGAGGACAGTCACTGTGTGACTTTTCCTTTATAGGCTGCAGAAGGCAAAAGGTCACAGAGAGGACAGCATTTCTTTTCTGTATCAGAGCTTGCATTAGCTCTCATTAGGAAATTCTCTTTGTATTCACATCTTGGCTTTGGCAATGCCAGCTGTAGGCTGTGTAATGAATCTGCACAGGGAGGGGAGGTAGTGTGAGGGGAAATGAAAGATACGAGTGAAGCCCAGAAGAGTCACCCAGTGCATGAAGTTTTCTTTATCTGGTAGTTCTATATTAGAATGGTATTTTGGGCTTAGTCATACTGCCAATGGTACAGGGGGCTGCTCTTTGGGCATCAAACTAAAAGCAGAGCTTTTACCTAGCTTTGGTTGGTTAACTTGAATCTTTCAGATGAATGCCTACTGTGTTTTCCACCATGTTTCTTCTAAGAATGTGTGAACTTTTTTTTAAATTGGAAATAGTCTTATTTACAGGTGTAAAATAATCACATAAAATAAACTCACTCTGTCTTTCCAAAGTCTGACTTTTTTTTTTTTTTTCCAGGGTGATATTACAGTAATTTGAGTATAAGAAGTTTGAAACTGAGGCAACTCCTAGTTTGTAAGAAAAAGAAAGTATCATAAGTTGAACCTGTGTTTTTGTTTTTTTCTCGAGTTCTTCAGTGGTAGTTCCAGAAGAAACCCTTAAGACTTCCTACAAAGGGCAAGTATTTGGAAGGTTTTAATGTTAAGGTCTAAAAAAGTATACAACTTTTAGAATACTGTGTTCAGTTTCTATCATAATTTGTTTCTACATTGGCATTTAAGATTTTTTTTTTCAAAATTACATGCTTGCAAAGGACTAACTAAAAAAGTAAAAACAGGAAAAGCTTTTTCACATTTCTTTTGGCATATGTGAAAGTATGAATTAAAGGATTCCTTTAATATTCATGATGCTTACTGCTTCATTGCCAACGACTAGGTATCAAAACAAAGATTTTTTTTAAATATTTTTTTTGTGTGCCTGGATTTCTGATCCTGCTGAGAAACTGTTACACTGCTTGTGCATCAGAGACAAACGTGCACATGTGTATGCCATGAGACTAGAAGAAAAGGATTTTAGTTTTTTTTAGCATTCCTAATGCTGTTCTATAGATATCATCAGCAGAGGAGGTGGCCAGTTTTTTTAGCAGCTACTGACAGGTGGACTTAGTATCTTGAAATAACCCCAAATTGAATTTGCATTATTTGAAATAATGTTTCTTAGTGTGTTTATATATACTGAGCTTCTTAGAAAGAATCTCACCAAGCAAACATGCAAAAGGGTTTCTAAGATGAAGACTGTTGACCATCATCTAACTAGGGCAAAAATGCAGCATCTAAAGTTATAGAAAGCATCTGAAGTGCTTCACAATGTTGTGAAAAACATTAGCATTGATTATAACTTTTAATTAGCTACATTCTGAGAGCAATCATATTTAGGAGAAGGCATAATTCCATGCCCAAGGTCTATAGTAGAAGTCTGTATTTTTTATTCAATTTGGCATGTTAGTGCTTTTAATTTATATCATACAAAGCATACTTTTTTTTTCCTCCAAAATGCTGAAGTTGGAAGGAGTTTATACCAGCTGGAAATCAAGCATAAACAGTGTGTGGAGTCAGAGCTGCAGCTTTGTAACTGAAGTGTGGACAGGCTAAGAATAGCAGTATCCTCAGTTTGTTGAGCTTTGCATTACAGCGATATATTCAATATGCTCTTTGCCCAGTATTTGAAGCATGGAACTAGGCACTCCCTTGAAGTGGATTTTCTTTTTTGAGATGACAGCCAATTTACAGTAATTAATGTGATAAGGACAGCAGCTGTAGCAGTCTCTAATTCCTTAATCTTAGAGTAAGAGCTAGAAATGGATTAGTTAGAGATAAATATATCTTATGGCTTTTTCTCCTGAGAAAATCCCTTTAAAAATATTGCATTCTTGTAGCAGGACTGGCCAACACAGCCAGGAAAGGCATTTTACTTAGCTGGAGGGAATTATCCAGGCTGGACTGAAAGGAAACAATAAATATTGGTTTATTTTAAAGATAATGAATCAAATTTTTAATTCAGGTGGTGAAAATAGTTTTGTGGACTGATCTGGGAGTGCCTTGGTCCCAGGATGAAGGGTGTCTATAGGTTCTGTCTCGTGTGGATGAGCTTACTACAAATGTCAACCAAAGAAGAGGAAAATGGAGAACATGTCTGGGAGGTGATGCTGTTATTGGCCCTTCTGCTGGGGACGGTTTATTATCTTTTTATGACGAGATGTAACACTGGGAGAGGATGTGTTGTAAGTGTCCATGAAATATGTTCCTAACTAAATCAATTACTTTGGAGTCTATATGCTACGGTTATATAAAAGTTTCCAAAGTTTGCAAAGAATTTTTTTCTGTTAAACAAATCATCATTGAATTAATAACTGAAATTCTGGAATGTCTTTGTTTTAAATCAATGTACTGTGAAACAAAAAATTCTAAACTGACCCATAACTGAGATACTTTTTGTTAGATACATTTGACTTAATCATCTGCAGCCCAAGTGAATTTATAAATCTAATCTGGATAAGAAGCTAGTAGTGCTCTTTACAGTGTAGGGCCTTTGCTGAGACAACCATGAAGGCTGTTGGAAAGTGGTTTGACTGTTTCACTGGTATGGATGCTGTCCCCTGGAGACTAGCCTGGGACCATTATCTCTGATGAATGAAATTAACAGATTAATTTTTGATTACTGTATGAAGGACTAAAGTGGATTCAAACCAAACCTTCTGCCATTTTTGGTGGTTTAAAAAGAGGCCATGATTATACTAATCAAAAAGAGATTAGATCCTTAAAAGTACTGTGCAGCCAACCTGTTTTATTGTCCTTCCCAGTAAACACATTTACTCTGTCACAAAATCACTAATAATTTAGTGTGCATAGACTTCAGGACAGTAAAGCTTTGTGTTGTTCTGGGTTGACCTTTCTGCCTGATTTAAAGATCATTGTGAAAGAGCTGTGAGGAGAATCCTATCATTGCAAAGGTGAAAGCTTTGATGTGAGTTCTGAAGTTAAAGGCTGCTGCGAGGAGAGAATTGGACAGCTAATTTCTTTCTGAGTTTAGTTTGGAATAAAGATTATACTGAGCATGACTCTGTCAAGTGTCAAGTTTTATGAATGCTAGATAGCTTCTGTTTGGTTTTTTTTCTTTTTTTTCCTTTTTTTTTTTTTTTTTTGAGCCAGTGTGGAGAGCTCTGAGCAGCCTTTGGTTACTGAAAAGCTGGGTGGCTGCTGACTCATGCACATGGTGATGTGTTTGTGACTGCCTGATGACTGGGAGGAGAGGTGGATGAGGGTGCTCTGAAAGAGCAGCTCCTCGCTACCTGAATTTTGGGTGATCACAATAGAGGTTTTGCAGCAAGCGCTTGTGAAACTCTTCTGCCTAGGCAAGATCTGTACCTTGAGTGTGCAGATATATTTCCGTTGAGCCTTTTGTTAGATAGATTTGGCTAGATTTTTGGGGTGAAATATATAAACACTTTATATCTTTAGAAGAAAAAAGAAAGATGTATTTATTCTTTTCTCTTTCCTCCCTAACTCATATTGAATAAGAATTTTAACAAAACTCTCAGGAAGGATTGGTGTGTTCTCCTCATTGTTCCTGGTTGCAAGGAGCCCAACTATTTCTAGCCTGATGATGTTTATGTGAAAAGGGATGAAGCTTCTGTTCTCACTCATGTCAACATGAAGTTTTGTGGAAATCAGCTGGACTATTATTGAAGCAAAATACCACCACGAGGAAGGCTGGTAGGAGAAGGCAATGTGCAGCTCAGAGCTTTAGGTAGGTCTTATAACAACCAGATTATTTGTTCTCCACAGCCTATGTGGAGACGCCTGCACTGTGACGGAACACAGGAGCATCCGTGATTGAAAAATGATGGCATGTGGTGCTGTGTATGTTGGCAAGCTCTGAGGACCCATTAGACGTGGTGTGCCTATTTTGCAAAGCAGCAACGAAGCAGTTAAGATAGATGGGAATCATGCAGCTAAAAATCCTGCATGTACTTTGAAAACTCATCCAAGGTACTTACAGCCCATTTTTATTGCTGTCCCTCAGGATTTGTGCGCAGTTTCTGGAAAACAGAGTGTATGCTGCTGATAGAGATATGTCTCTTTTTTTCTGCCATCCAAATGCCAAACAAAGAGGAATGGAAACCAAATGGAAGCAGAGTGCTTTTGTTCATGAACTGAAAAATTTATGGCTATTTGTAAAAATGCAGAAGAACTTGGTCTGCTACTGAGAAGCAAAGATAAGGAGTAAAACCCGTCACTGGCAGGGTATTTTGTGGTCACCTTCAGCTAGGGTCCATCATTCCCTGGATACCCATGTGGTGAATAGATTCCTGCCTAAACAACAGGCCTGAGTTGTTAATTTTTAACAAGAGTTTGATTTGAAGGAGCTGGGCATAACTTTGGTGGTTGAAATGATGGAAGGTTGATGATCTCTGTCTGCTGAGAGATAAATAATGAGTTCAGTTTCACTGACAGAGCATCTGGGCTTGTGATTTCTAAAACAAGTACTGTATGTTTTTTGAATTACTTAATTATGAATATTTATGCAGAAACTGACAGTTACTTCACTGCAAAAAAGACCGGTATTTGAAACAAATTATTAGCTCCTAGAAACATAGACTTTATTTTTAATTCAAATGAACCTAGTTGTTCGAAAAGTCTTCAGACTTTTAAACAGCAAAACATGTCTTATTTCTTTGACTGTCCTCAGAAGGTTTTTGAACACTCTGGCCATTAATTTTGTATCCAAGATGGGGAGTTCAGGTGATACCCCATGCTGACAAACTTTTCTCTACATAGGGATCTACCTCATACCATCCATTAGTATAAGCACATGGAGGACTTGCTTTCATGTTTTTCCAGAATGGTCATAGTTGTTATTTGCAGGATATATCAGAGCAGTCATTAGTTGTGCTCCTGAATTTGTAACTAACTAATTGCAATGTAAGGTTGTCCTAAAGCTTTTCTGGCAGGTACCTGTAGTTACAAGCAGTGTGTCCAATCTGTATGTGTGGGCTGTTTTCCTTTTCCCATATTGGGAATATCCAACATCCATATTGGTTATGGTGGACTGAATTCATCAAGTTACAGTGTAACTGAAACTGCACTCATAGTATTGTAGGATATTGTAATTCTAAGATGAAGGGACACCCCTTTAGTAATAAAGGCAATACACAGATTTAAGTACATTTAGTGATTTTGTGGCTGTGGTTGTCTGAAGTGAAGAAAGGCTTGTAGAAGGAACTTTAGCTTTTTATTACTTGGAAACATCAGAGAAGCTTTCAGATATGTATGCTTTTTTTATTATTGCTTCTGTTTCAACAAGACAGTCCAAGTAATTAAAGATCTGAAAAGCACATATATACTCCTGGGTTATTTGCTATTCTTTTTCAAAAAATGTGATGGCATCTTGAAGTCTCATTGGGATAAGCTGGGGAGGATGGCTGGAGGGACATGAGTTGGAGACACTTTTAGTATTAACATCTTTCCTACTACACCAGCAATAAATGTTACAATAGGACCTTCCTGGAAAGTTTATAATAGTAGGCTAAAGCCATGTCATTTTCTGTTGCTGTTATGATCTGGTCCCTATAGCTGGGCAGAACTGTTTTAAGACTCCATATAGTGTTTGAGTGACAGCCATAGCACTCTGGACATGCGGGAATCTTTCACCAACTTTTTCCACATTCAGTTGCAGTTTTACCATTGTGAGGAAAAGGACCAACAAACACAGAGAAAATGAAAGAGAACATTGTATTAGAACACATTACTATTCACCAAATAGGTTGGACACTATAATTAGTTACTTTCATTACAAAGATTCTATGGCTAATATTATATTCTACAAATTAAATTATTTTTAACAATTACTGTAATTAAAATGTACTGAAAACCTTACTTTTTTTCATCAAACAGCATCAATATTGAAAGTTTATATGCCCCTATTGGCTCTTTTAATAAACAGAAATTTGCATTCGAAACAGAAATTTCTTGACACGTCGGAAAAAATGACATGTTAATAGGAGTTTTACAGTCGTTGTATTGCTGGGCAGAAGAGGGCTGCTTGGAATGTAGCTTGAGTTAACCTTCATAACATGACATTTCCAGATAGTGCTGGCTATAAAAATTGTTTTCTTAAATTAAGTATTTCAAAGTGGGACTTTTTGGGGGAAAGGATGGGGTTTTAGTGAAAGAGAGCTTAATTATTCCATTTTAAAGACGTCTAACTGTTGAAGATTTTTTTTTTTAAACAAATGGCTGAGATAGGGGAAGAAAATTAGGTAACCAAGCAAGAAGAGTTAAGAAACAAAGAAAAAAACCACAGCAGTGTTGTCTGTGTGTGAGATTCAAGTGGTTTTAGTCACTGAGATCATGATGTTGGACTAGCGTTTAGAGAGTATTTTTTCAGGCATATGGTCCTTTGTTTTTGTGATGTGATGGACTACATTTTATGCAGGAAGGTTTATCAAAAGTTTTTGAATGGTCTGGATTGTTGCTTTCCATAGGGGTAGACCGGATGGGATTTTGTTTATTTTAACTGAATTTCACCAGTTAAGTATTTACTGTTTGGTGACTGATGTGTCTGCCAGCTGTGCTGATGTCTGATCAATTTTAACTTCTCTTTCTGCTGCGCTTGGTAGTCCAAGTTATGAAATTAGTATTATCACACATCAGAATTTAATACAGTGATGGTTACATATCTAAAATAAATGGTTTAGATGTAGGTGCATGTATAGGCTTCTGATAAGAAGCAGGATAAATGTGTGTTCTGCTGAAAAGGTAAATGCATGATACCTTGCTTTTTAACTTGATTTTTTTTTTTTTTTTTCTCTGTGGAAAAATAACACAAAACCTAGATTCTCTCTTCCATAAGAGCCTTCAGATCTGTCTCCTCTCTTCCAGTTACTTGGAATGCAGGCCATACCCAATTATTATGGAAAGTTCTAACAACCAACAAAACCTTTATCTCAACCTCCATATGGTACATTACTGGACTACTTAGACATGCACTTTTGTCCTTGGTCATTTCATAGAGAAAATACAATTAGACTTGGCTGTCAAAGAGATGAAATCTGTCATTTTTCCTGTAGGAGCTGTACTTGATTCAGCCCAATAAATGCAAACAAATACTTGCCCATAAAATTGCACTTGGAGCTTGTAATTTCAGTGCACATGGGTTAAGATTCTGTAGGGTCTGGCAGTTGCCACTTCCTGGCTGAACAACCCATTTCTGTGATCAGCACTGTTTCCTTTCCATGCTGAAAACCACTGTAATAAACAGCAGATGGGTTTGCCACAACTTCTCTAAAAGGGCAATTTCCTACATAAAACCAGAGCTCTGTAGCTTTCTGAGGAAGAACCTTAAAATCAAGATTTGTTCAAATCACCTTACTAGAATAACATTGCAAAGTGGTTTCTTTTATTGTTCCTTCTTGTGTCTTCATACTTCTACTGTGGCCTGCCTGTTGTAGACACATGGAAGAGGAAAAAAATAAGTCAAATCAGAAGTTTCATAGTGTCTTGTTTTCCCATTGCTGAGACACTGGGAGAATAGCCCATATTTCACAGACCTGCTTTTTATTTGTAGTGGTTGAAATCTTCTAGTGAGAAGTCAGTTAACCATGTGCTGGGAGCTCTGTGCTAGGTTATGCAGGGGGTTCAGACACTGTGGAGCTGTGCAGGTTCCTGATTATTAAGGCCCATCTTTCAAGGCTGAGGGCAACAGATGCCCTTTGCAGACAGAAAAACCGGGGAAGTAAAGCAGCTTCGCAGAATAATTATAATCAGTGGTGTAATAGACAGTATAGAATTTTTCAGATGATTTCTGACAAAATGCCCTTATGTGTGCATGTGACTATTTTTATTTTTTATTTTTTTTTCAAAAAGGGTGCAGCCCTTTGTCACTGCATTTCTCAGAGCAGAAGCTTCTGCATTAGAGTGTCTGCCAAGGAGTTCTGAGGGGTTGCCCCTCTTTTCTTGACACAACCTTGTATTTCATACTGTAAAACCAACAAGGAGGTGGAATTAACTGATCTGTGCTTGTGTCATGGCTATATATCCTCTCACTTGATTATCACTTGTGTGGACAAAATTCATTTTGTGAAGTTGTTCTTTCAGGCAATATAACGTGAAATGCTGTATGACAGTATGACAGTTAGCAACTACTTGAGTTTACTGGTTTCTGCCTTCTGCTTCCTTCTCTCCAGTTTTTCTGCTATTGCAAAAAATTCAGTAATTGTGGTGGCTGGTGCTTGCCCTTTCATAATTGTGTGTCATTCATTTAACTGACTCCTGACTCTGGTTGAAAGAACAGCAGTAGTTGGTGAATCAGTCATATTGCTTAAGAAGGTATTTGCTCTACATCTGTTGAGGACACTTGGCACTGTTCCTCATTTCACTTCATCGCTGCCAGAGCCAGTCAAGTGCATGTTACGTCTCTACCGTGACACATGGGATCTCTTGGCCATTGCAGGGAAGTGTGTAGTGGCCTGTTTTAACAGGCTTGTGATCGTGGTAAATGCAGGCTGCTGGTGATCACCAGGTTGTGTTTATGCCTTTGTGTGTGAGAAGAATCTACAGGAGCGGGTGTCAGACTTGTATGGTCTTGGGAGAGCTTGTTCATAGTGCTGATGGCCCCTACCTCAGGCTTATCTTACTCTTAGCACCCTGGTCACTTGAATGGTCAGGTGCCCATATTTTTAACTGTAGAGAACTATCTGGGATGATTTGTTATTAAAAAACTGCTTTTTAGAAGCTTTTCCAAGCACCAGCTTAGCAGCTTGTTTTTGAGTTTTTTGAGACTGCAGCAAATAGCTGCTGCCATTGGGGTTGAAGGGCAATGAACTGAATGGACACGAGGTTGCTATTGCCATCCTGCTTCTCTAGGTATTGAGGACAGAAGTTTCCTGGAAAGACAGTAGGAGGTGAAGCATGACTTCTGTTTGTAGGTGGTGGGTATACTCTGGAAATAAAGCTTAGTTTTTCAGGTGCTGTTAATCTTTTCCTAAAACCATAGTTAAAAGTAAGAAAAGGAGATGGAGGACAGGGAATCATGTTTTAGAGAGCTGCTTGCATCCCAATGCCCTTTTCTAGCTTTGTGTTTTTATTCCCTAGTCTTCATGCTCATGACATATGGTCTTGACTTGTAATGGTTTTCATAATTTGCAATGCCTCTGTTTAGTATGAGAAGTATCACTTTGACAGGAGGCCATTCAGGACTTTCATATTGCATTTACTGTCTAAGATTGATTTAGAAAAGCACCTAGAATTAAGTGCAATACATCTCAGATAGTAACATGGTAAAAGTCAAATAATAGCCAGTGCTCTAAGGTGATGATACATGCAGGTGTAATTCACAGGCTTTTTTGTTTCAAAAAATTGTGTTGTTGTTGTAACTTGCAGTGAAACTGAGCTGATGGCTTCTCCTCTATCATGAAGACACTGCAAACCATTGCTCTCCTGTGCCTTTCTTGCTGCTGGAAACTTTTTTAAAGATTAGTAGTCTATAGTGCCATTTCAAGATTCAGACATTCATTCCGTGCACCATTACCCATGGAAGAAGGAAAAATAGACTATTATAACTGTAAGTGCAGTACTCTAAGCTAATGGGCAGTATAAGTGATGTGTACTTTGCACACACACACTATTTGTTTAGAGAGAGTGTGTGACTTTGACATGCCTTCCTCTAATGGAAAAGTAGTTATAACATGGAATATTCTTCTATAGAAGAGATGCAATTGCCACCCACCTATTTTAAGTGGGAAGAACAGACTGAATAATGTTTGTGAGAGAGAAATAACTCTAGGTTCAGTTAACAGACATTTTGACACTACAGTCCTAGTAGTAAAGTAGAGTAGAACCATTTGCTTTTTATTGCTGGACAATTAAGATGGCATGTGTGTGAATAAAATGGAATGTCCTTGAAAAACAGCAGCAAGAAAGCATCTCCTGCGTGATAATAGTAAGGGGTGCTCTTGTGATCTTTCTGCTATAGTCTCCCTTGCTTTTGTATGGTGGCTTTTAAGGCAATAGCATAAACTTAGTACGTATATGTGTGTGTACATGCACATTTTTATTATACATATAAAAAATGCGTAGTATTACATGTTCAAAATACTTTTTTATTGTTTGAAATAGACTAAAAAGAGGTTCTATTGATGAAGTACTTTTATTTCTCTACATTCATATCAGCATTCTGTGAGATTTGCTTTTACATCATTTGTCTTTCTTCCCAAAGGTATTTTAATGGTTTTTCTTCTTAAATTACATGAAGGACACCCAGTCCCGACTGTCGATATACCATTTTTAGTTTGCAAAGATTGTCTCACATGGACTTTTTCTACCTCGTGGTATAAAGGAAGCTAATCTTTCTGAGCAGCACTTAGAAGTGACTGCTTTCAACTCATACTAACTGCTTTAACACAGTTTGTGCCAGGACAGTAAAACTAACAGTTTCAGGCTTTACATTATTTGGACCTGTCTGCAAACTCTTGCAGTCTTTGACTATAGTGTTTCTTTTCCTCACTTACCTGCTTATTGACAACCACAGCCCATGTATGTCTTGTCTCTTTCTAAAGATGTTGGAACTGAATTCAGTTGTCTCTCGGTACCATACCAAAGGGTAACCCTATAGGCATCTAGTCTGTTGCAGATTGAGTCCAAATAGCTCTATCGCCCTTCTACAAGGAGGATATAAAAAGATTCACAGCTTTCATATGAAGTTCTTTACCCATAGATTCTTTGTGGTTCCCTTTCTAGGGCGACCTATAGATACAATAATATACCATTAATTTCCAAAACTTTTTCTGACCCAACTAATGACTTAAATGCATTAAAAACCTTTGGGTCACAATAACCTTCTGAGATTACATAGTGAAATTTCTAAAAGGCCTAGGTGATTTTGGTGTTTGATTTCTTGTTTTCTTTTAGAAATCACTGTATGCACTATGAAGAAAATTATCCTTCATCTACTTACCAGCTTTTCCTTCAGTGTTCACAGCTTGCCCAAATCCGTGTCTTTCTCCCAGTCGCCTTGATTTACTTCAATCCTTTTCTCAGTCTCTTCAGGCACCTTGGTGTTCAAGTTCATTTCCTCACTGATTGTACACTCCTTGGCTCCTCAGTGCTGTTGCTTTCCTAAAAGACTTTTGTTCTTGGGTTCCTCTCCTTGTCCTGACCAGGTATCTCAGAATGTCTCAATTACTTCTCCAGCAAATCCTTTATTGCATTGTGATGTTGCATCTGCTACATAAGAATGTCTTAGCATTTCCCTAGCTTTCTCTGCTGGATTTTTCTGTGGCTACTAAAGATTTTGCATGGTCTGTGGGCTGTCAGATCTGCAGCTTTCTTAATTTTGGGCACATTTTGGATCTGTTAGGATGAAAAGAGCAGTTGACTCAACTCAGATTGCCATGCCATGCTGAGATCTACAGGTTTTTTTAGCAGAAGCAATGTGGAGATGGGGACTGACTTATGTAAGGGAGAATTAGTTTTAGTTCAGTGCACATATACAAGGAGAACCTAGCTTGTCTCTCAGTTGGTTGCAGGCAGTGGTTCAATAAACATGACTAATAATGATACTTTATCATACAAAATCAAATAGCTTTTCTTTTCCAACATATGGCATGAAAAACTGACTTGAGAAATTTATCACTGTATTTAATTGATAAACGTGGTAGGAATACTGATCATAAAACAGCAGGCTGTAGCCTCTGAGGTCCCTGTGAATTATATTAATGAATTATGTGACATACGAATTATGTTCTCTTTTTAAATTTGTTATACATTATAACTCTAATTATACTTGGACTTGAAAGCAAACACACACAAAACCAATCCCAAACCAACAAAACCTTTATTCATAAAAACCTTTTTTTTTTTTTTTAAGCCCACAAAGTTTTGTTTAATTTTCCTTCTTTTGAAAACAGTTGGAAAATTCCTATTGACTGGATAGGAGCGGAGATTTTTCTGGCACTGAATGCCTTTGAAAACTCCATTAAGTGTTAAGGGAAAAGCCTAGGAAGGCTAAGAGGTGAGGAAATGGTTGTGTCATCTTCATCTGATGTGGAAAGGCTTTCTTTTCAGTGGATGGGGGATTAAATATACCTTTATGATATTAGGTTTACTGCAAATCATAAGGTTATTAACTAAATGGCCAAGGCTTATTAATGATGTGTGCTCAGGGAGTTACAGCTTCATCAGGCTGTTCTATTCTGGGTTTGAATTGTAATGCATCCTCACTTTGAGATGGTGTTGCCAGCCTAAGCCTGGTTATGCCAGAAGACTTGAAAGTTTTTTTTATTTCTAGAGGTCTAATTGTTCTCATAGGGTTATTTTGCTGTAGTTGAATAACTGAAACACGTACAAATTGTATTAATTAGGAGGGCTTTTGTGGAAGGTGAGGAGAGGGAAGTTTTGTGGTATGGCTAATTTGAGCACTGACCTTTAATTTCTTGAGACATCAAGATATCAGGACTAGAACACTGAATAGTCCACCTATGATGAAACTAGTTCAAAAAGTTCTTAGCTTATGGCATGCATGCATGGCAGATCAAGCAGTAGAGTTAATGCACCTTCAAATTCACTCCCAGCTCTTAAAACATGAACTTTCCATTCTTCCCCTGGCTGCTGCTACTCTCATCCTTGTTTCTGGTTACCACTTGTTGCTTCCAACTATGACAGGTCTCCCTTCTCATTCTGGGTCAGCCAGGGGGTTTGGGAAATTACTGTCAGACAGAAGGTTGGTTTTGATCAGAAGTGTCCCTTGGTACATTACCTCACACTGCCCCTGTGCTGGGCAAGTATTGAAGCACTGAGCTTCAGAGACATGTTTTCTCAGCTATCCCAGTGTGCCATGCATTTCTCTTCAATTCTCTTCCATCTGGTTCACTCACAAAGGTGCTAGCAGAGTAGTATTTTGCTGCAGTATGTTGCCTGTTGCTGTTCCTGAAGGGTCAAGGGTGAGATGATCTAGTCTCAGTACTGTGCCTAGTGGTAGGTGTTATGCCTGCTTCCAGGGGAAGACGATGCTGTGCACATAATAGAAAAACTAAGACCTCAATAGTTCAAATAAGTACCCGCACTGAAAAATGAAATTAAAAATAAATAAAAAAAGGAGAAGCCAGTCTGTGCCGGTTGCTTTATCTTCCACAGGATCAATCTAGCCCTCAGCCCTTTGTAGTGCTCCCTGACACAGTTTTGCTACCAAATCTTTAGCTTTTGTAGATTCAGGGCAAGTGGTGTCT
The DNA here is from genome assembly GCF_020740795.1 of Apus apus. NCBI lineage: Eukaryota > Metazoa > Chordata > Aves > Apodiformes > Apodidae > Apus > Apus apus. Next base: position 53,987,042 of record NC_067285.1, on the reverse strand, counting down.
TTCTACTTTCTCAGTCTCTGGCAAATTACTTAGCAAGGGTGGTGGGGGAGGGGAACAACATTCTTGCCTTAGACCAGGCAATTGTCAATGCAAGTCAGAATTCAGCTTGTTAAGCAATAATACAAGAGAGATGGAGAGATAATTTCAATAAGATATGTGAAAGAATGACTACTACTCAAATTCTTTTGAAAAATACATATACATAATACTGTTAGGTACAATTGCCTTTGCTTAATATAAATACAACTCTGCCTAAGCCTTTAACAGGTCTGTAGCCATGGCATTTAATTGCCAGCTGCCTTTAAACCTTGAGCAGGACAGCAGAGACACAATGCTACCAGGGATAATTTTTCATTTATGTATTTCCATGGAGTGATATATAATGTCTTGCTGAGAAGGGTCCTTGTGGGTGTCAAATACTGCTGCTGCCTGTAATGGAAATAAAGGAAAAAAAGAAAAGGCTGGCAAATAGATGTTTCTGTAAATGTAACTTTTAGTTTGCAAGTAACCTTGAGGCTAAAAGATAATTCCACCTCTGCTGGGGGGCAGTAATGAGGTGGCAGGTGAACAATTCAACCTCTCTGTTATTTATTGATTGAAAACAACTCCCAGCATGTGTGCTGCTTCTGAAATTTATTGAAGCAAATTGAACATACAGTGTGTGGTATGCACAGACTCGCTCTCTTCTTCCCTTTCCTCATTTCAATTTTTAAGTGCTTCCTAGAGACATATATAGAACCAGTCATCACATCTGGCATGTGGTGTGCATTTAGGGCTGGAGCCAAAACCTATTGAAGTCATTGGTTGTCTTTCAATTGACTTCGACTGGTTTTGGCTCAAGCCTTCAAGACAAAAAAAAAAGAAGGAAAAAGTATGTTGGATATTGTTCTGAGATGGCTGATACAAACCCAGACCTTCCTTAAACTCTCAAGCTAAGTGGAGACAGGGTAGCTGGAGAGAGGGAACATGGGAATAAAGCTATGGACGGTTTGATACCACGTAACACATTTCTTTTCTTTATGTGGGTATCTGAATCCCAGGCCTCACTGGTACACACCTGGCATGTCGTGGACAAAGCCGTGGTTTGTTCTTTGCACCTGTTCTGCCTCTGCAAGGCCAGGCTGGGAGATGGGCATCCAGGCTTTGTGTTTATCCCTGCATTCCTTCTAAATGGGGTGGATGTGTGCTGGATGAATGGAGTTAGATATGTTCAACCCATGTGGATAGATCAAGGACAGTTTCTTCTCAAATGTTGTCTGTTTATCACACAAGTATTGATTTTGCTGATGCTACCGGCTGCCACAAACTCTGCACCATATGTAATGGAAATCTCTCATATCCGAGACAATTACTTTGGTCATAGGCAATTTGTTCTACAGAGGAGGGTGCTTTTATGGGATTTAGATACGTAATCATCTTTCCATTATAAGGAACTCCTGCTTGTAGTGAAACAACGCTTGCTAATTGAAACTCCTAATGGCTTTTCCTTGGATGATAGGGGTGAAAATACTGTTTACAATTTTTTTTTTTTTTTTTTTTTTTTTAAATGTATCTTCCCTTGTTCTGATGTCTTTTTCCAGATAAGTGAAAGGATTTCTGGAGAAAGATGGGCTCTTTTCTCTTTTAATTTAAAAAAAAAAAAAAAGGAGGGGGGGAATAAAAGATTTTTGGATATTGTGTTGTTCTAACCACCTAGCTTCTAAACTGTTTTTTTATTCAGATTGAACAACATCTAAAAGATCTGCTTAGATCCCCCTCTCTGCCCATTTCCACCCACAGACTTGCAAGCTCTGGTGGTGCCAGGGTAGCACTTGTTTCTGCTGGTGTGGTCCCCACGAGTTGCCTGGAGTGGCTGAGAATGAAGCACCAGTTTCTGGCATGGCTCTGGGCTTCGGGCAGCTGGGGGTGTGATAACAGCCTTTGAAGGAGTGAAAAGGTGGACAGGCTAACCTTTACAGAGATGCCAGCTGCAGGAATTGTGGGGCTGCAGTGAGCATCAGGAAATAGTGATACAACTTAGGGATACCTTTTTAGATGAGATACTTAAAGCTATTGCACCCCCAACGTGATACAGAGTAATTCCTTTTGTGCTACCAGGCAAGCTCATGTAGTGCAGGATGGGTTTTTCTTCTGATCTTTCTGTTGTTATAACCTTCTAACTTCTCTGTGCTGGCCTTCTGCGTCTGAGTTAGTGTTCCTCTTGCACAGAGATGACTTGTGCTGTTTGTTTTATACCTTGGTGTCATACACTCAGCTCAAGCCAGGGCTAAACCATTATTTTCCAAGGCCAGCAGATTTGGGCTGGCCTCAGGTTACTAATGATCAACAGGCCTTCAGTATAAAACACTTCTTTCTGTCACATTCTTGAAGAATGAATGTTATTCTTGAAGGGGGCAGGAAAGTAATCCCCCTCCCTTTGGCTTTGCCATCTTATAAGAGATGACTCTGAATGATTTCTTTCTCTTATTCCTAATGGGATTGACACTACATCATCTACTTATTGTTCAGATAGATTCAAGAAATTTATCTCTTGCTGCATCTCAGTGGCAGAGAGGATGTGCTGTGCTGATTTTGTACTTGGCAGGTTGTACAGGACATAAGGCTTTTGCATTGCATTATTGCTGCTGGCAGAGCAGAGCCAAAAAGATGGATGATTTGTTTGTAGTATTGCCTTCTATTCATTTCTCTCTCTCACCCAGCCCCATTTTCTTCTCTGGGCCAACATCCTTACAGACATGCTTCATCTTAAGCATCTCCCCTGGTAGAATAAAATTGAAGTCTTGCAAACAAGCTTCCTTAGACAAGAAGGTTTTAAAATAAGCTGTGTTAATTCTCAAAACTGTTTTGTGTATTTTTGATCAAAATGCTGCACTTGTATGTTGGTAGGATTTTATCAGGGACAGGACAAGATGGTGCCTTTCTAAGCCAAGATCTTCTGTTTTGTTTTGTTTCTCCAGCAGGGGATGCCTGGGTAAAAAGAATCCCACGCGCTGCTGCGTGTCACGTTGCTCCTGTTGGGGCCAAACTTTGTTTCATCACTTGCAACCCTGCTCGGCTCCTGACTGGGCTTGTTGCTGTAATTTATGGACACTAGAAACACTGAATCTTAAGCCCTGGCAATACAAAGCTTTATGCTTTATAACACACACTGATCCTGTATCCTTTCAGGCAACCACCTCTGCTCTTTCATGTTGTCTTTCTCATTCTGTGTCATGCCTTGCAAAGGAAAGCTGTCAACTGCCCCAGCTGCTGCCAGTTCACTGAGACTTTGAGGAGGAAGGAGAAATTTGTTAATGTTTAACTCCACTACTTCCTATCACATTCATCACTTAATTTAAGTCACCTGGTTATCCTTGTGTTGTGCTATTTTTGTCCTCAGTACTTTCTCTGTGATTCTTCAGGTATGCTTACCTACATTATTTTTGGAGGTGGCAGTTTTCTGCTATTGCTGTTCTGCTACAAGAAATGAACAACGTAACTCCAGAAAAATGTGAACCATCAGTGCTAAGCTGTTGTCATGGTCTCTCCTGTCTCTGCTTTTTCCTGGCTGCAGTATGCACTCACTGTATGAGTTGGGGTAAACCATGGCACTGCTTCCAAGGTGTGGGACACAACTGTGCTTGCTTCAAAGCCTTGGGGGGATGTCACTGCAGTCCTCCACTACCTGATGGGGTTTGTAGGCAAGAGGGGGCCAAGCTTTCTCTTTGGGTGCAAAGTGGGAGGACAAGAGCCAGTGATTGCACATTGCAGCAAGGGAAGTTGCGACTGGACATCAGGAATAAATCTTCACACCTGCCAAGGTGGCTCAGCAGTGTCACAGGTTGGTCCAGGAGCCTGGGCAATCTCCACCCTTGGAGATGGTCAGGGTATGGCTGGTTGATGTGCCAAATGATGAGACTTAAGCACAGCAGGGCTGGGACTGGTGACACCCAGCCACACCTTCTGGCACTGGTGATTCTGGGATTTTCTGATCCTATTAGCTGTTTCTCCTATGGATCTGTAGTTTCACCTGTTTGCTCCCTGTAAATAGCCTCAGGAAGAGCATCCTTGTGTCTTCCTATTAACGTATGGCATTGGTGCCTGTGTGCTCTTGAAATTTCCAGAAGTTTCCAGAAAACTGGTGCAACTATTGATTCTGGAGCTTCCCACATTTTAGGTTTTATAGAGCTGAGGGGGTACTAATTTGCCTAGGGATTGCTAAGGGTCACCTGTACCATGCTGCTAAGCAAGAAGAAACTATGGATACATGTCTTGCTATTCACTTGCTGTATTACATCCTCCAGGCAGGTTAGATTTTATAAATATGGATTCCCCAGATCTTCATCTATTTGTACTTTGAGTTCCAAGAACATACTCAAAGAATCAGCTGGGGGGACCAGAAGTTGCAGCTCCACATTTTCTTGGAAAGCTGAATGTGTCATACAGAAGAGATGTTTTTAAAGAGTAGTAACAGCTTTATTTTTTAAATATGGGCCTGTCACATAGATATTCCTTTTCTGGATGGCTTTAGGGTACTGTTGAAACTTGGTATGGAGAAGTGGTATTTCTTTAATAATTAAAAAAAAGTCCTTGTATAAAAAAAGGCCAGCAGAATCACTGCTAATATTTTATGTGAAATGAAGAGCCACGAGGAGAACTGGATGAGGCCCAGGCACTGCTAGCTACACTTCAGAATACATTAATGCAGAGAGGGTTATAAGATTGGAACATAATTATCTAACATAATGCCAATTCAAATAAACAAGCATTTCCTTTGACTGGATTATTCCTATTGGAAGCAGTTTATAATTTTACAAATATGAGAGCTTTCTGAAGAAAACCACTGCAAAACTCTCAGTGAAGGGAAGAGGTGAATTGGCTTTAAAATTCCACCATCTGGAGACAATCTGGAAAATTGGTCTTTAAAACCAGATAATAATAATTAAAAAAGCTGTCCTCTATTTTTAAACTCCAACTGTTGTTCTCAGTGGAGCCTAGGTTGGAATATGGCAAATATTTTAATTGAATTTTTATCCCTCTACACTATGTATGATACCCTTGGTGTATGTTCATGATTTGTCATTTTTCAGCAAGCGAATTTAGCCACACAGTATTTCTTTTAAAATTTTATAGCTAACAGAAAAGCCTGAAATGGGGCAAGAGAGATATAAAAAATTGCACTAAGTAATTGAAAAATCTAAATTAACTAAAAATAGAAAAAAAAGTGTGATGGGAAAATAATGGTGGTGTTCTAACTTTACTGTTACAGTTTTAAAAAGATAGAGAACGATCAGCTTTGTCCCATTGCCCAGAGCTGTGGGTGAAATATATTGCTATTACATTAATTATGCCTGTATTAAAATTGATTGCATGTATTTCTAGACTTTAATTGGTTATAGCATTTTAAAAATAGGAAGATATATGGGATGAAATCCCTAGTCTTTGATGCAAGGACATGACTGAATGACATGAGGGAGGTGAATGATGGTGTGTAGCAAACCCTTAGAGCTTGGCAAATTGGTATCTTATTTAAACTTTAGCAGAAAATTTGCATTCTTCAATAGATAATCAACAATCAAGACACATCGTGCTGTTCTTTCAGTTTGTCTTCCAGGTCTGCTTATTTAGTGGTTTTCTTTTAGGGATCATCTCAGCATATTGCAGAGGCTGTGTAAGTATTAATAAGCATTTTTCTCAGTTTTTTGAAGGCTGGAAAATGGAGCTGAGAAGTCCAGAGCAATTAACCCAGGGTCAGCAGGTAGTGCAGCAATTGGAAGGGGACAGGTCCCAGGGCTGTGCTCAGCCTGCTGGCATGCTGCTGGGTGGAGGAAGGTCTCTCCTCCTCTTGTGCCTGTTGAGCTGGGGCATTTTCCAGGCTTCTTGCTTACTCTGCTCAACATTTAAATTCAGCAGTAAAAGTGCAAATAATAAGATGCTTATGCTGAGCTCAACCTGTAAATCTGGGCTTGGGCTTGTTTCTAGGGCATCTGCTTCAGGGAAGCTTAAACCACCCCTTAGGTTCTCCATGCCATGCCACGGCGTCCTTGTGTTGTGACGGTTGATCTCTGAGGCTTCCTGCCTGCCTCTTGTCCCTCTATCAGAACAGCTGTACATTTGAAAGGGTTGAATAATTTTGCTGGGAATGGCAGAAATGGCCTAGATGATTTAGATCAAAACATTAGGGATCTGTCCTTGCTTGGCACTGCAACTTCCTTTGGCACAGTAACTGGGGCCATATTCCCATCTGTCACAACCCTGGTGTGTTTCCATTGAGGTGAGCTGATCTGTGCCAGTGAGGGCTTGACCCATCACAGCTAGAGTGTATTCTGGGGTTGGTGGTGGCATGAGGAGGAAGGCAGCTATTTTAACCTATTTTGTCAGAATGAAGAACAAATATGAAACATCTGTATGAAATGTTTAAGGTTTATTTTCTTCTTTTAGTTTCCTCTGAAGTAGCCCTGAGCTTTCCCCTTGCTTTCCCCTTGTCTTCCTGCACTGGAATAGTCCTGAGCTTTGCAAGAGTTTGAATAAATCCTGACAGTGAAGTCTGATGTAGCCTTCTAAGACATAATGACTGTGTACTATCATGCTTAGACATTTCTTTGTGGTGTGGGAGTTGAAATCCACATCTGTATATTAACATTTAAACTTCTCTCTAGACTTCTTTCAACAGATTTCAGAGGTGAGAGAAAACATCTGGGAAATCATGTTATTTGCTGTTGCTTTTTGCCTCCTGGAAGCTATTAGAAAGTGGTATTAATAAAAAGAAGAGGGAGGTCTGCTTTTTGTGGTGATGCATCTTTTAAGTTAGTGAAAATTGCTGACTTGGAACTTGGTGTTACAGAAAATGAAAAGCTCTTCGCAAGTTGTACATTATGGTTTTGCAGGTGATAAACAAGGCGCCTCTTCCAGGCAGAACTTTAACAGTATTGTTCCAGTTGTGCATTTTTTTCATTATAAATCATCGGAGTAATTTTATTCTCCAATTATAGCTAAAATTTTATCCCTTGTAGAAAACAGATGCCTGATGTACTATGATACAGCATCAGCATCATAATTTTCAGGAGTGTCAGTAGAAACCTCTATTCTCAGGACTAAGGAACAATCTAAAATAAAATAGTTTTTTTGGTAGCTGCCTTCCTGTCAGACCAAAACACTAACTCTTCTGGAGCTTGGCTTATTGGTAAATACCTTCTGAACAAGCCTGATCAGGATTTGAAGAGTTATAAGATCATTTGTTATTGTGAGTGACTTTATGAAGTGATGACTTAATTTATTAGTTGGAATTTTTCCATGATCTTGCACAAGAGAAAAAAGTACCTTGTTTGCATTGCAGTCAGTGTAGAGATTGTATATGTGGATGAGCTGGCAAAGTGATTGTCAGTAAACCAGACTAAGCCAGATAGCGTGTCTGTGCAGAATGGTTTTCAATCCAGAGAATAAATATGAGACTAGATTCTGCAATCTCATCTGAACGTCTGCAGTTTACTCAGAGGTGGTTTCATACTTCCTGAAGTAATTTTCTTCCTGACAGCTCTGGAGGGCAGCATTGCATTTCGAATGACAGAAGACTTGCTCTTTACTCCTTCATTAATGAGGAAAAAATCAGTAAAATAAAAAAAGATAAACAACTGTATGAGGGATAGGGGGACAGGGATAAAATGAATGGGAGAGAAAAAGCCAAGGAAAAAAACAAAAGAAACACTGAGAATACTGGTCAGGTTTGGGGGAAATGTGGGGTTTTTTTGTGGGGTTGTTTTATTTTTTAATATTTTTTTTAACATTGTGTGTTCCCTGTCAGAGTGTGTGTAGTAATAAAGCATTGAGATATTCCAGATTATGCTCTACTGGACAATTATTAACCTCCTGAAATGGAATCCTGCGATTTTCATCCCCTTTCTTTCTGATGATCTGTCGTTCCTCGCTTATCCATCTCCTCTCGCCTTTTCTGTTTCTGAACAGCCACCTGGAGTATTAATTTAAAACAACTGCTAAAAGATTAAATTGGAAGCATGCTTTGACTGCAAGTTGCCTCTTAAAACAAGCAGCCTAAGAACAGCAAGTCCAGCTGTGCCTGAGAGCTGCGTAAGCAATGGTTCAAGGCTGCAGGGAGGAAGAGGTTGAAAGCCCTTCTTTTCTTTCCTTCTGTTTCTTTCCTGTCATCTTTTCTGTTGCTGCCACTTATCATTGACTTATCTCATTCAAGTCTGAATTGTATCTTCAGTCAAAATAGTAAATATGCAGCATCAATGCAAGCTTAGTTAGGTGAGAGTGTGGCAGCTTACGGTGGCCTGCCTTGTGTTCCAGGCTGGTGCTGGCTGGTGCAATATGTGCACAACCTTTTCCTACAAGTTCTTCATTATTTACTTTCTGTAAGTACCATCCATGATCCTAAACATGCTCTCAGGCTTTCTGAGTAAGTGGGCTTATTTGACACAAAGATGTGGCACTTCATAAGCTCTGGACTGTTGGTGGTCTTCTGCTTTTTGCCTGCATTTTGTTTGGTTAGTGGAAAAAATGCCAGAGGTTAAGACTTTTCCTATGGTAACATAGGAAATACTTGGAAATTTCAATGCTTTTTTAGGAACAGCAAACTATTTCTTATCTTGCATTAGCCTCTGCAAATGTGTGTGAAAAGTCTCACAAGGACAAACCTTGTAAATGGCATTGATTTAATTTAAATGAGAAGTTATTCCTTCCTCATATATTTATACCTTATGAAAGCAAGAGGCAACATGAGGAAATGTTTTACTTTGGCTGGAAGTAAAGATAGGGCAGGATATAAAAGACCACATGGAGATTAATTGCTCCTGTTGAAATTTAGCTTGACTGCACAAGGTGAGACAGTGTAATTATTTAATCATAGTGCTGCCTTTAGCTTATGAGGCCAGGAATGTAGCGACTTTGTTTCCTTCTCCACCCTCCCATGTTTAATTTGTGACTTCTTGTACCTAACCTTCCTGTCCCCTGTTTGAATAGGAAGAGGGATTCAAATTTATTTCTTGGAGTGATGGTTTATCCTTGTGCCTTTGTATGTCTTGTGTCAGTTTTAGCTGATGGACTACATTTGTTATGATTGATTGGAGTGCTGTAATTTTCTGAACGCTTTGGCAGTTGTAATTGTTTATTCACTCAAATTCCAGAAGAGTCTAGAAGCTGTGAAATGGGATCAAGGTCTTCTTTATAAGATCTATATAAGAATGCTATGTGCTTCTCTGTTTCAGTGTCTCTTCCCTTCTTTGGTACATGTCTTCCTCCTTGTACTACTAGTTTTCCTGTTATTTGTCTCAAGCTTTAAATAAGACCTCTTTTATTCTACTCCAGTTCTATTCTGAGGTTGCATTGAAAGGACAAAAACCCATTATTTTAAACCAAGTGAGAAATAAGTCACAGAAAACTTCTCATGGACTTTGGTTGGCCTGCAGGGTATTTGTCAGGCAGATGTTAAATAATGTGCAGCAGTTTCAGATGTCATTTGTTGCAAGTGATGTTGCTTTGCTTTAGCAGACTGTCACATGAGCCTGGCTTGCTTTCTTGCTGTCCTGAGGATGCTGCTTATTCACTTGCCTGTGGACTGTCCAGCCTCTTGGTCTGGTCGTGTGCTGCAGCTCCTTTCAGTTGCTAATAAGTGATGGTGCCCTAAAGACTTTGTTTTCAGGTAATGATAGCATGTAGCATTCTCTTGTAACAACTTAATTGTGCAGCTTTGCAACCCGTGTTTCAAAATGTTGGCTTATGTACCAATTAATAATTAACTGGTGATAGAGTGGTTCAAGCCAAGCTTTTAATATGAAGCTCAACTATAAACAATGCTTTACTGTTCATTACCAGGACTAAATTGGTTTAGCAATGGTGCTGGGTGTGGGGACTTTGGGCATTACCTAAGCAGCAGGGGAACAGCACACTCCTGTAGTCACTGTTGTGTCAGGCTGAGAGACACACCAGAGACACTTTGAAACATTTTGTGGGGTTACACCCCCGATAGGCATACCTTGCACCTCTCTGGTAACAAGACCTAATTTTTTTGTTGTTGTTGTTCTGAATATTCTGCCTGCATGTCATCTTGTGGTTGAGACTCCTAGCTGATCACACCAAACTGAAAACTGTTTCTCCCCTTCCTGACTACTTTGATGATGCAGGGCTTGATGCTTTGGATGCTGTCCCCCACCCATCTCATGAAACATCAGTAGTGCTATATGCAGGGTTTTATTGGTTCCTTGGCTGCCTTTATAACTTAAACATAAGTGATTTAGAGACTTCTTGGCAATTTGTGAGTCAGGAACAAGAGGGGAGTGAAGCAATCCACTTCCTGTGACACTGTATTAGTAATATTTATTGCATTTTGACTTGTATGGCATGGTTCATTGATCAAGTTTGCACTATTATGTTGATGGCTGCAGAGTTATATCAGTCCAGCAAGGCAAAATTTGGTTTTTCTGTTTAATGATTGGTTTTCTGTTTACAACTTACCTTTAAAATAAACTTTCTCATTTCACCAGCACAAGGGATAATACTGCTGCAGTGATATTGACCACATTTTATCTAACTTCGAGAGATATGGCGTTTTTAGCTAAATGACAATTTTTATTGATAGTATGTGACCTAAGGTTTCAAAAACAGTACTTCATTAAAGGACCTATAATAGCATTGACATATTGCAGTTTTTCTCAGGATCTCAGTCCAGTATACAAGGCAGAATTATTTTATGGATGAATACAGCATATCCTCAAGTGAGATATTGACTACCTACTGGCAACTAGTATGTAAAATTTTTACAGTGGGCACAAGTGAAAACATGAAGCACACACATTCAAGAATAAAGAGAAGTATTCTCAATATGATTTCAGGTTGCTGGGACAATAAGCAGCCTGTCAGGCTGGAAAAATTCCTGTCTGATGGTGTTGGAACCTTGGTTCAGATATCTCTAGGGCTCCTCTCAAAGGAGGAGTGTCTGGTATCTGTATGGAGACCTTGTTCATGTTGTTAATCCCCTAAACTCCAAGTAAATAATATTTTCTTGTGAGTACTGATGCTATGGGAAAGCAAACTAGAATCTTCTTGTGGAGGGAAAGGCTAATGGAGTTAACAGCAATAAAGCAGAGCTATATTACTAACAGTGAGTAACACCTCGTCCCACAGTTGCTCTAGGTCAGATGCCTAGTGGCCTGGGTGTGCTTTGGACATGCTGACATGGCATTTTCCAGGCAAATGGGAATTCACTCCTGGGCTATGAATGGATACAGATAATTAATTTGGTCACAGCACAATGCTTGTGTTACCTCATGCAGAAAAGGCTTGTTGTGCCTTTTGACATACTGCTTTCCCACCTTCCTGATTAGCTTCACTTGCTGCTTATTACCAATTGATAGTGATATTCCAGATGCATCTGGCAAACCCACCTCCAGATACTGAGGGTAACTTTGGCTGCTGTGCAGGATGCTTCAGTGCTTGGTTGTGTTCATGCCTCCAATGGTGAGATACCCTCTCTGCCATTACCCTGCTGCCTCAGAGCCTGGGAGCGAAGCCTGTGATGCTGCAGCCCAGTGGTGCTGCTCTTTCAGCCCTTTCCTTTCAGCTGTCTGGGCAGCAGAAAAGGGAGATCCTCACGCTGACACTCTCAGCTCCATTGTGGTCTTCTGCAGCTTGGGTGGAAATGCCAAACTTGACCACCACCCACCTCTGGCCAAGTTGTCAGCTTGTCTTCCTCCATTCTGCCATTACAATGGAGATGAGAGAGAGAACATGTGGTAGATAGCTGGGACTGCCAGAAATTCCTGTATCTAGAAAACAGCAGCACACTTTGTCTTTCTCCTCCTGAGGATATGTATGTGCTGTTGCAAGGCTATTGGGAACAGGTTTTCCTCAGGAAGGTGCCTCAATTTAGAGAAATTAAGTCCAGTTCTGTTATTCTGCTGTGTGACAAGGAGCACTAGTGTAAATGCATTTTTAATGAAGAGAAACATCTCTAAAGGTAAATCACAAGCACACAGGACAAATTATCTTCTCTTCCTGTTTCTTTCTGTTGCCAACATCAGCTTTCAGAGAGCTGATTCCCTGCAACTCTTAGGCCAGGAGAGGACCACACTGAAAGCTACACTGGCGTTCTAAGGCTGCAGGCTTTTAGAGGTTTCCTTTATTTTACTACATTTTCTACTTTCAAAATCTCTTGAGTGAAATATTTTATTATTGTTTTCTTAATTTAGAAGAACTGGATGTTTTTGCACATGTATGTAGATATATGTGTGCAAGTTTATATTGGGACGCACAGCCCTGCCTACATGAAACAAAAATTAATTTAAATCCATTTTTTTGTTTGTGTAGATAATAAGCAGCATTGTTTATCTGGAGTAGCGCATGTTTCTTTTTCCCAGGTCAAAGGTGATCTGAAACTGAATACAAGGTTTCTGTGAACCAGAAGTTGGGGAAACTAGGTTACACACTGGTAGATTTACAGTCCTGGAAAGCAATAAAACCAAGAAAGAAACTGTTCTCTGCTGCAGCAGTGCTTCTCTCCTGTCGCTTAAACCCATCAAGGTTAAAAAGATTGCCCCATCTGAAAGAACATGGAGCCATTTCTGCTATCCACATATACAAAGAGGGTAGGCAGCTGGGATGAGAATAAGAGGACTAGAGGCAATTCCTCTGCTCCAAGTAAATGGATAATAAATCAGAAACTGGTAACCAGAACCTGTAACAGAGAATGAAGGTTTGTTTTAATCTCCTTCAGAAAGTGTCCAGCAGCTGAGCAGATACTGTTCTGAAAGCTTTAACCAGAAACCAGCTTATTACTTGAGTGGCATGCCCTTTTTAAAAGGCGATGCTTCTTTAAAACCTAAGCTTTGTTTGATTTCTCAGTCTGTTTTGCTGTGTTATACTTTGAACTCAGATGGTATAGAGATTTTCTGGAAGGAAATTCCTTAGTTCCTGGGGATTTCTGACTCTTTGCAACTGAAATTGGACATTAGTCCTCTCTTCATGTCAGCCTGCTCAACAGCAAACAAGATGGTTGGTGGCACATAAACCAGACATCAGGATTCTGTATGACTGGTAGGAGCTATATCCTGGGGGAATGGCAGATGTGTGTAATATATATTACAAAATCCTTTGAAGCTTTTAATGAATATGCTTGCAGTATTTGTCAATAAAACAAAGGGAACAAATAGGGCATGTTATTAAATACATGCTGATCTGAATTTTTAATAGAGTTATTGTTTCTTTGTTTTCTGCTGGCTTTTGGCACAGGATATAATAGCACTCACCAGAGTGGTAAGATGTGTTTTAAAAATGTGGTTTGAGGATTTTAATAGGAAAGGAACTTGGGGAATAGAAAGTGACCAAATTAATTTCTAATCAAAACAATTACTTCTGGAGACCTATGGACAGGATTTATATGTCAAATCCATTAGTTCATTGTGAATAAATTCCCTTTAACAATCACTTGTTAGATTGCAGGATTTTTTGTAGTATCTAGTATGTGCAGGAGAGATGTATATCTGCAATAGTTTCCAGGTGCTTGTATGAGTAAGAGCAACAGCACGGGAAAATCTGCACTAAGAACAACTGCAGATTTATTGCCTGGTAGTTTTAAAAGCAATTCCAAGGTTTTCCCTTTCCTGTTTGCTTTGCAAAATGATACACAGGTATCTCTTAAATGGTGTCTGGTATTCACACTTCTATCAGTGCTCAGCTCCAAGCTGTAGCTCTGTACAGCATCTCAGTGATGGGTCCTTGAGAGATGGTGCTCTGCTGTGTGGTCACTGAGGATGCTGCCTGGGATGTGACTTCTGCCACACTTCTCTTACCAAAGTGCTTATTGCAAAAAGCAATGTCTGTCCTGACTGAAATTTTATACTCTCAAAATGCTCTACTTCTTTCACCTAGTTTGCTCAGGAACCACCACCAGTGGTGTCACTCTGTGCGTGGATGTGCTGTGGAGCCCTGTGACTGACTTCAGCCTTAGCTGTCCACACAGTTGCAATTGCAAACCAAGACAGTTCTTTTGAATTTTATGAAAATAAATGACTTGGGAAGAGTCATGTTGCCACACGCCAGAAATTCTGCTTTGAGGACTCTCTGTTATTAAACACAGGGGAACATGTCTGCTGGAGAGGGCCTGGGGGTGTTTTTCCCACTCCAGAGGAATCACCGACTGGAGCCTGCATGTTTTGGGGCACTGGGGAATCCTGCCTTGCAGCATCTGCCTGTGGGTGGAGAGGGAGGCTTTGATGGTCCCACTGGTCTGAAATCTTGGGAGACTTTTTTTTTTCCTGATGCATTAAGGTTAGAACTTGATAACTTGAATTCTTCAACCTCTGAAATACAAATAAAGTACCTTGGGTACCTCTTGTGCCTCATCCTGGGCAAAAAGACCTGGATAGCAGCAGCTGTTGGGATGGGGAACATGAGTGTGTACCCACTGGGTATGGCAGGAAAATCTAAAATAATCCACATCCATGAGGAGCAGTGTGGGGCAGGGGAGGCTGGGGACCCCCTGGGAGGGGGAGCTGTGGTCACCAGAATGAGCCTACCTTGTGTGTGGGGTAAGGTCTTGTTAGGATTTAGTTGTAGAAGGGTGGCTAGACATTTGCTTGTGCTTATTAAGATTTTGAAATAGTCCAGTGCTGTGGTTTGTCCCTCATTTTGCTGATAGTGATCTGTAATGTATAGTTCACTGATTGCTAGTTAATTACATGTCATTAATAAATCAATAAACCACTTCCACCCTCATTTGATTTAAACTGTGTGAGCTGAGCAGGTTTTTTTCCCTGTGACAAGCAGTGCTTTGTCTTGCAGAATATACATGGCCAGGGCACCTCAGCACTATCATATCTTGTGAGTAATGGCAGAAAACTGACCTACTGCAGTTTCTGTGGTTGCATCAACCTTATTAAAACATATTTTTGTAAGCAACAATATGGTTCTTGGGCATAGGGCAGCACTTTGATTAATCTGTTTCTTCTGGTTCTTGAAAGACTTGATGCCCCAATGGCTTGTAAGTCAGAATATTGTAGATACTTGTAAAGAATGCCATGATGTGTAGTTCCCAGAGGTGTGTGCTGAATTCATGCAAATAGGGCTAAAAGTCCCAGAAGTTACTCTGCCAATATCGTACTAAGAGATTAAATAAGCAAAGTTATAGGTTGCTGATTTATTTCTTTGCTGCTCCTACTCTGCAGTTAGGAATGTTTAGATAACGCTATCTTTTTCTTATGTTTACATTTGCTTTTGTAGGTGTGGTTCTTGCAGTGTTTTTTGCACCAGCTAGCTGGAAGTGTGCTTGCAGGCGTCACAGACATTCAAGGCAGAATGCAGTAGAACTTGTGCCCATGTGCATCCATAGGTGCAACTCTGTGTTGAAGTGAGAGTCCGAGTGCCAGGAAGAGCAGGCTTCAAGTGCATTGTCTCCGCTGGGCTGTCATCTAATGAAATTGCCTGTAAACTTCAGCCCAGTGGTTCTGCTTATCTAGACACTTTGGTATTTCAGTAAATCAATCAACTTTCTACTTGAAGCATTCTGAGCCATCTCCTATTTTACTCAGCTTCTATGGTAGGGGAGATAAACTAAAATCCTGCTATTCAGCCCATGATATTGAGGTGGCAGTTCCCTTTGAGCTTCTTGGCAGTACTAGTGTTTGCTTTAGAGCTCTGCATCACATTGGAATCTATGGAGAGGATTCTTTGTCTGACAGGAGATTTATAAAAGGCAGCATTAGCTGCAGCTTCCAGTCAATATCTTTCCTTCTCATTGACACAAACCAATAGCTTTGGAATATTTAAATAAAACACTCCCTTTAAAAAAATCATTAATATTTCTGTCGCTGCTGGAAGCGATAATCTGATGAAAATAGATTTGATCAGAACAGGAGAACCTGGCTGAAATTACTCTTTAATTTTATCCATTCAATTGAAAATAGCAGAACAGAATGAGAGAGGAACCTACTTATACATACTATTTCAGAGAAAGATAAATGCCTATAGTTCAACTTCAAAATACTTTCTTGAAGCCTAGCCTCTGGATCCCAACAAAGTTGAGTCACTGTTCTATTTCTTGAAAAACCTCATGAGTTTTATGTTTCTCAAAGGAGTCCTTATAAACAAATTATGTTGAAGAGAAGAGAGTGCTTTATTGAGAGTACCAAACCTTTTTTTTCTTTTTTCTTTTTTTTTTTTTCTCCTCCCCCAGCCAGTGCATTGGTTCTTTCCATTATTTTCCATGGGATCCCATCAACGACTACATTTAAATCACACAGTACCAGAGAGAATGAAAAGATTGCTCACAAACTGTAAAGATAGCAGAAATGAAAGAAAAACAGTGATGGCTGCTAATGTCTTGCATTTAGGCTATTTCCTGTCCTGCTTGGGGAATAGTGTTTTTCTCATACAATAGGACGTCCATTGATTTGGAGAGTTTTATTCTGACTTCTTTTGCTAATTTTAGGGTTGGGTGGTTCTATAATCTAACTGATTTTAGTAGCAATTGGCAGTCCTGCCCATTTTCTGCAGAGTCCAAGATATTAGTAGGATTATTTTTAATTATCTGAGTTTCACTGAGAGCTGCTCACTTTGCTGGTTTTCTGTTGTTTTTGGTTTGAATCCGCATTGAGGCGCACACTTGAGCACACCGCTGGTACACTCAAAACTGTCTTCCTAGCGGACAAACCGAAGCTGAAGTTGTGCACCAGGACACAATCTGAAGTGCCTTGCTTGCCATGTGGCTGCTAGGTCCTGCACCAGTTAGCCCTCTCCACCTGTGTGGCTTGCAGCAGACTGGCAAGTGGTGCAAATTCTACTGGTTGTAAAGAATTAATGCAGATACCGGGTACTACAAATGTAAGGCTCCTGCAGACTGTATCCTGCTTCTGCCCTCATTACCAGTTGGTAATGCAGCCCTGCCTATTTACCACTATTTCAAAGGAGGCACCAACTAGAATGGTGGTAAAAATAGCTCATTGTTTCTAACTTTTATTATTACTTTTTTAAAGACTTATTTCAAATTATTTACATTTATTACCTGGACTTTACAGTAAACATGAGATTTATTTTTTTATATATATATAAAAATGTTTCTCGTTGTTTCTCATGATACAGCATGGTTTTTTTTTTTCCTGAGTTTATTGTAAAAAATGTCTGGAAAAAGCTCTTCTGTTGTTGGTTGGACCACTGCTATTTGTTGTAATTTTAGCAGAGAAACTCTGAAAAAAATTTTCATTACCAGGAAAAAGGTGGAGTTCTACCTAGCAGTAATATATGTGTAGTAACACCTTTCTCTCAGACTACTTCATGTGTTTGTAGTCTGTGAGTGCCTTCATTTTACAAAGGGACTATGACAGTCAGAGCTCTTCTAAGTAGAGTCCTGGAGCTTGTGTTGGGGTAAAGCTGGATAATGAGTGGGTAGCACTAAGCACTTCCAGAACAAACCCATGTATCTTGGATTTCTGTGATGCATTATTGGTGGTGGTAAAAGCAAGTCTTAAGTACAGCAGAGCAGAGCTGAGTTTTAGTAAGAAAATACCCATGTTCAAGTCTACAATGGTGCTATTCTAGTTCTGCTCTGTGTCTGAGCTGATCTCAGTGGGCAGGGACAGTGCAGTAGACTTCTGCTGTAAATGCCCACATATAGCAGTTACACAACTAAAGGCAGAGTCTCTTAATTAAGGATTAGCACAAAAGACAAAGCCTTTTAACATCTTTCACAGCAACATAAAGCCTGAGGTGAGTCATGAGGCACTAAACTTTTTTAATGGCTGTGCTTAGGTTTATTCAAATAAATAGTCCTATTAAATTACCACCTTCACAAATGTAAAGTTAAGTCTGTGTACCTGTGAATGAAAATTATAAACAAAGCATGTAATACCTAAAGTATTTTTAAGTCTGAGACACAATTTTTTAGGTAGGATAGGAAAAATGAGGATTATGCAAATAATTTCTTTGGGTTGATTCTTGAATTAAGTTCATCTTGTTTTCCTGCAAAAAAAAAAGTTGTTTTTTTCCCCCAGTGTATTATCAAGATATTTCAAGGCTGTTATACATTTAAATTACCTCTATGTTAAACTCTATGTCTTACAGGCCACTAGGAACTGATCTGAAGGATGAGACTGATCGGTGTTTAAAACTTTAGTACAGAAGTTACTGATCACTTTCTTGCTTTCATACTGCTAAAACCTGGACATACTTGTGCTGCTCATCAAAGTGATTGGTGATGGACCATTTAAAACAGATCCTGAGTCAGAGAAATCCAGCAGATATCTACTATGTCTGTTGTGACTCCTTTGCTGAAGTTTTTCAAGTCTACTTTGAAAGCAGAAAATAAAATAGTTTGTACTCTGCCCACTGGATTTTTTTCCTATTGATCTTGCTGTCCTTCTCTTTAGAGTTAGCCTTGATTTAATGTCACTGAGCATGTATATGGCCTATACATTTTGATCAGATTCTCTTTCCACTGCTTAGTTTTGTTTTTGTTGAGAAACAGCAACCAGTGTCCACATTGGCTTGTGAATCTGACATGCTATATTTTAAGTATTTTTAGGCAGGTTTCCCTGGGAAATAAGACCTTATACGATGGTGCAGTTTGTCTCCAAGTTTCCACTATTCTCCTTAAAAATACTGAATGGATGCCAATTGGAAACTAATTAGAAAATACTAAGTATCTTAATTTTTTAGTCTCATTAAAAAAATCTGTAATGGCGGGAGTGGAGAGAAGTACATTAGTCCTGCTTTTGAGGAAGAGAGAATTCACAGGCTGGCTAGTCTATAGGCAGCTTCAGGCTGGCTTTAGTCTGGTGGAAGTGTAAAGAGAGAGCTGGAGAGTGTGTGGAAACAGTAGAAAGCAGAGGGGTGAGGTTCGGAGGATACAGATGCATCAGGAGCCAGACTTCATTAATTTTGGTTCTCAGGGGAAAAAATAATGGTGGTGTTTGATTATTGTTAAAATTATAATACAGCAAATAGCTGCATAAAACAAGTGGGCAGAAGGAAAAGAGCAAATTCTCTTGTTTGCATGAAGTGGAACCCTGTTTCTAATTTTTTTCTGCACTTGGAAAAATAGCTCAGATTCTTCATTGTATTACAATCCCTGAAGTTACCCTAAACTGTGCTGAGGACAGAAGCAGTCTAAAATTTAGGCAGCCACAAACAATTTGTCTTTCTCACCATCTGTTCTCATGCTTGCTAATAGACAGTGTTCTCCAAGTCTACCCCCAGATCAAGAGCAGTAATGAACATCACCTCTTTTCAAGAGAGAGAGAATGTATTGTCATTAACATGGCTTAGGGTCCTTGTGTTGTTTAGGCTTTCATTAACTCACAGTGCTGACAGGATGACAATTTATACCTTATTACCAATGCTGCTGTAAATAGCCACTGAGGCCGAGAGCAATGCGGTTGTTCTGAGGATGAGAAGAAGGTATCACAGCTTTTCTTTCATACTGCCTCAGCTGGCCCGAGGGGCCTATTACAGGTTTCACCATTAAATTTTGCCTCTGAGTCCATTAAACAATTCATTGTTACACTACCAAAACAAACTCCTTTCCTTTCCTACATAAGAGCCTTGTGTCCTGTTTGCTTCCCTTCTCACTTTGTTTCTGTTCTTCCCACTTGAGCTTACCTCTGACTCTCGTGCATTCTGGCCATCCCACCGGGGGTGTTGTGTGTGTGTACAGAGGGCTCCTTGTTTTGACTTATGGTCATATTCCAGCTGCTTGGAAGTTTTTGTCAGAGATGTGTTGCAGCCCAGACTTGCTGCACAAAATATAAGAGCCAGTGGACATGAATTCTTTAAGTGAGTGTATAGATGGGAATTAAAGAAAAATTCTTGTTGAAAGACCTTGAAATGTTTTGTAAGTGTTATTCCACTGTAACTGTGAGATGTTTGCAATTAACTCAACAGAAACCTTGACCCTGCCTCTTGTGTTGATACCGTTCATCTCCTGGCTCCTGAGCAGCAGCAGTAGTGCTAATGAAAGAGGACAGTGTGGAAAGGCAGTTTGTGCTTTGCAGGGCCGTGAGTTGGGTCTTGTTGCACTGTCATTAAGCATAAGTGTAAGATTTCAGAATGCCTTAATCTGTAAAGCAAAAGCCCTTGGATTAAGCCAGTGGAAAATTAGAAGATGGAAGATGAATTTGTATGAAATTGAGAATATATTTTAAGAATCTTTACATGATTGTTAGAAAAAGCCTTTAGCACTGAATTGATCTAAACAGGTCTCTGTAAGAATAGATAAATCTACTAGGGGCTAATGCAATACTGATTGGAAGTAATAATAACTACACCAAAAAGTTGAAGTAAATTTTCAAATCCTGTCTTGAAAAGAACTACCTGATTATCTTAATGTGTAGTTCAGTGCGAATGTCTGTCCTCAGTTTCTGAATTGTGCCTGTTTTTTTTAAGAGTCCAGGAAAAATTTTATGTTTAGCACTCTATCTCTGGATGGTTCCTCTGACTTCTGTTTCAAGCTAACAAACACTTTATATCTGTATGCATGTGAATATCTGTTGACTGAACAATATGATGCTGGATTTGAAATTGTCTGAGTAGTTAGAACCTTGTGAAAAAGATCTGGCAGTATAGTAGACTTAAGACAATTTAAACAGTTTCAAAAAAATCTTTAGTATATATTCCTTAAGTGGCATACATGAAAATTGACCAGAGCTCTGAAATAATCCTTCTGTCTCTTCCCTTATTTTGAATTGTATTTTTTCTGTATATTTCAGGAGGTTACAGTTATATTTATTATTTATATACATTAGAAAATAATTTTCATCAGCCAAGCCATTTTTCTTTAGTAAATGTGACAAATTCATTTGTGCTTATAAATCTTTTCCTAATTAATCTCTGACAGATGGTGCAACTGGTTTTGACAAAGCTAACCTATAATATCATTCATCTTCTTGCATAATTAACAGGGGGCTTTAAGTTTAGACTTTTGAATAGTGATTCAGTCACGTAGGAAATGAATTAATAATAATAATGCAATCCTGATAAATATATTAACAGCTTGTTTAGAAATCTGTATGCTGGCCAAGTTCATGCTGTTACAGTTGTGCTGCATTGTTCATAAACTGAAATAATTTGGGTGAGCCATTCCAGCTTCAGTTAAAGTGTTTTCCATTTTCTTTCTGTGTTTTCCATTTTAAGAAGCAACTATTTGCTAGTAATTGATGTAAAACTGTCATCTTATGTAACATGATTTGTGCTGTGCAGTACATGAAGTCCCCGTTGTGGTCAGTAGATACTTCTCTAACAGAAAATTAAGCTCTCCACTTGCTTTGCTCTGTTTGAAGTGCTTGTTCAATTTATGAAATCTGTCATCACATTTTTAGAAAGAAGGCATTTATACAACTTCCCACGAACCAGTTGCACTTGTGATGTACTCAGTCTCTATAGAGATTTCAGGAACTCTGCTTACACATCATCACAATTCTACATTTTTAAAAGTCTGAATTTCACCATCATGCAAAGAAGTGTAAGGATCCTATATATTTATATCTAGTGTTGACATTCCACATTTATTCTGAGCATGTATCAGTCCTCAGGGTATTTTCAGCAGTACCATCCCAGAGTGCTTAGAATCCACATAAACAGATCAGTTATCTCTCTCTTCCTTTGTTTTTAATGAGACTGCTCCAGATATGAAGTTGTACAAGTTTTATTCAGGTTCAAGTCTGTTTGGGGGAAAGGTTTGGAAACCAGCATCTGAAAGAGTTAGTGCAACTGTTAATATAATATTTTTTTAAAACATCTGTTTTCCTTTATTTAATTCTCTTATTGTTTCTCCTTGCTCAGCTCCCTTTCCTCCCCTACCCTTTGGAAACTGCTTAAGTTGAAATAATTTTTGTACTGAAACATCATGACTTGGAAAAATTGTCTTTATTTTCTTTTAAAAGGACCAGTTTTTGCAATTCTTGGAGAAACTTGGTCCAAGTGAATCCATAATGATCCTGCTCCTTCTGCCTAAACTGTGATAAATAACTAGAGGCTGGCTTAGATATCCTCATCTTCAGCTGCAGGAATAATCAACTCACATATATCAGAGCTATAGGCTTGAAAGCCTGGTGCTGGCAGGAATGCGGATTCTCTTTGGAGCTGGCAAATCAGATGGGAGTACAGCAGCACTAGAGGAGTGAGAGGTGATGTGTAGAAATTTCTCCCTTTGGAGGGCAGGGTGTCAGCAGGATGTACCTTTCTATGCTTGTGAATGAGGTAAAGAATTCAGAAAAATGGATTGCTAAAACACTTCTTGCTTCCAGTAATGTTGCCCAGGGGAAAGCCTACTAAATAGGCATGGTCTGAGTTATTTAGACAGCATGTTTGGCTTTTAAAAATTATCTTTTGATGCTTTAAATGTTAAGCAGGATATTTTTCTGTGATCTGTGGTGTAATTTGGTCTACATGTGCTTTACAGTGCTAGTAATACCCCTGATTGCTACATGTATAGCCCTGTTGAAGTTAATTATATTAATGGCTTGGGCAAAGCTACATAAATGATCATATCTGGAAGAAAAAAGTCTGTATGACTTAGACTTCTTCCTGATATTGTCTGCTATAGGAGACATCCCAACATGCAAAATGTTTGGAGCAGCCACATGTAAAGTAATGTCACAGTGAACTTGCTTTTGAGGTGCAGGTCTGCAGGGGGAAGGTTAGTGTGTGGGAGTGCTGAAGTTGTGCTGGTTCTCTGGTCAGTGTGCTTCCTTGTCCTTTCTGAGGTGCAAATTAGACTCTTGAAATGTCCTCAGGCCTTTTGTAGGTTGTACAACAAGTTGTCATAGCATCTTATGCAAGTATGTCAGGGGTTAGCCAGTGATTCTTACTTTCTGTTATTAGGATAATCTTCAAAATCAAGCTGCCCATTTTCTAGCTGCATTTACAGCCTATAAATCAGGCATGCACTTTTTACCCAGATGAGGTGTATTTTGGAAATCAGCCTCGAGCCTGCAGTAACATCTAATGATCAGGTGCTGCTGTCCACAAAACAGACACAATGCCAAATTCCTCTTTTAGAAGGAAACTGAAATAAACACCTAGTTATTAAACAACCCTTGGTTTTGTTTTTATTTTTTGCTTGAGGGCATGAATTCCCTTTGTTCTCCCCTAAATGTTGTAAAGGCATGTTTTGAAAGTAAGCATGTAAAGCTTCTTCCCTCCCTCTTTAACTACAGATCCTTACTAAGAATATCCATGGAAGATTCAAGCATGAGTTTCTCATACATCCAAAATTTTCACTGAGGCTGAAAGACTGGTCTAAACAAGAAGAAATATTCTGAAACATGTTACATTTTAGACCTGCTTATGCACCCTACAAAATAACCTGAATTAAAACCCTAAAAGATCTCTATAAGAACTATTTAAGCTGTGTAGAAAGCCTTTAGTTCAAGGGATTATTTTTTTTTTTTAAATGAAACCTGAGAGCAAATAATTCACAGGAAAAAAACAAAATCTGAGAATAATGAAAAAAAAATTGTAATTTTACTGAAGTTAGTCCAAATTCTTACTATTTACTGTCTAACTGATTAGGACAAATGCAAACAATAATTGTCTCTTACAGTTGCTTACAAGAAAATCTCTAAACTTTTTTTTTAATCTAAGTATTTTCAGAACTATTTTTAATGTAGTTTCAGGGGAAGGACACTGAGTGCCTTCAGGCTGTTCAGAAAGTCCTTGATTCTTCTCATTTAATTATTCTAGCACACAAGTCAGATCTGGAAATAATTGATGCCTGGATCTTGTAAACAGTTAAGTTATCATTGTAAGATTGCCCTGGGTCTGTTGGCAGGATAGGCTGGCTTCAGCTGGATTTGGATATAGCCTAGATTCACATCCAGAAAACCTGTTGTGTGTAATGGAGTGGGACTTCTGGAGTCCCATTAGCCCTGGCTACAGTTGTGCAGAGAAATTCCTTTTTCTGTGTGTTTGCTTGTTTAATCCTGAGCAGTGAAACCTGTTGTCTTAAAACTTGCTGTAGGTTGTCATTTCCACTGAAAAAAATGCAAGCATATAAATGAGGAAGGCAAACCAATTATATTAATCACAGACACCAGGCTCATTTACTTAGAAATGTAGGTGAGACGTGAACTGACTTGTTCAATGACATGACAGCAAACAGAAGCAGACACGGTATTTCACAGCCACTGACTTCTGCACCCTGAGCTGACTTTTGAGAGTAAAGGACTAAAGCAAATTCAGCAGAATGAACACTTTATCTGAAGAGACTTTTTTCAGGTAATAACTTGAAAGAATTTTTGCATGGGGAAGGATCTGAAGAGAGCTGATGCAGTGCTGTAACCCAGATACCCACTGCTGTTGTAGCCAGTTTGCTCTGATAGTCATGTGCTGGAGGCTGGGTGTCACTGTTTGACTCAGGTCAGACAACAATGCTCTCGATCCCCTCCCACCCAGGCAGGGAAGGAGAGACAGAAAAAGAGAGACTTTGCTGGATTGAAAACTAAACTACACAGCTTTAAACACTAATGATAAAAGAAAAAATATATACAATTATATACAAATACGTTCAGGATGTTCAGGAAATGTGCAAACCCTCTATTGGCTCCCCCCACCCCCAGCAACTCCCACAGCATCTCCTGAGCTGGGAACAGTCCTGAAAAATTCCAGAGCTGCCAGAGAAAGCACAGAGTGATGAGGGTCAGGAGAGCTCCAGCCTGGGGGTCAACGGTGATGGACGCCAGCCATGGACGGAAGAGAAGGGAGGAAGAAGGAAGGAAGTTGTCTTCTGTGATCTCTGACCTTCCTCTGAGCTTACGTAGATATACGGAATGGAATATCTCTGGCCAGTTTTGCTGTCTGTTTAACTCAGCCTCCAACGGGGGGTCATAGATCTCGCCGTAGTGTCTGAGCTGTCAGAGTGAAAGTGAGACCTTGAAGACCCAGCAGTTACAAAAACATTCCACTCTTATCAGTCTTAGTTGGAACGCACTGGTGCTAGTTAAAAGAAAGCATACTGAAGGAAAAAAAAAATCAATAAAAGGAAAATTGGCTTCATCCTGGCTCAAACCAGGACGCTGGGGTAAAAGCAGATGAGGAGACAAATGGTAAAGTCTCAATAAAGAAGTAAAATATTGAATTGGAGAAAGATTCATTGGTGGGTAACGTAAGATCAGAACTATTCAACACTGGAAAAAGCCTGAGTAAAACTTGAGGGCATTATTGATTCTGAAACCACGACTATAGAATCTGATACACTACAGGCATTTCAGCCTTACTTTTTGATAGAAAGCACCTTGTCTTCCCTGTGCACAACTACATTAATACAGTTCTCAACAAAGAGATAGATGATTAAGACTTTCCTTCTTTGGGATCTTGGGGCACCCCATGATATGAAGGTGCAAATCCAGGAAAATGTCTTTTCAAGGGGTGGTAAAGCATGGCTATGCACTAACAGTGTGAGCTGAGCTGGGGTGATCCAAGCTGGAGAGGGACAGGGGTTAAGCAGATGCAAGGGGCTGTACAGCTGTATGAACAGTGAGCTGCACAGGGGGGCTCCATAGTTTTGTCTGAGAAATCTAGGGCAAAATAATGGGTTCATATGCAATGAAATCACAGTATCAGTAGGCCAAACGCACTGCATGTTGCACTTGCGGAAGAAGCTTGACACAGTAGTTCTACAGGAGCTGCAATTCTTTTGATAGCCATGTAGCCAGGCCCTGCAGTGCATGCAGTAGAAGTCTAGGATGCATCACACTCACTGCATTAATGACAGTGGCCATTTGTCTGGGATGCTAACTGAGCTGCTGGACATCTGAAATATTGAAAAAATGCACTGGACTAGGAGTTGCTGAAGTGCCTGTGTGCAGAGTATGTTAGGACATGCAGAGGACTGACCTCTGCAGACTTTATTATCAGCGTTCCAAGTTTTCCCAGTTTTTTTGGGAGCTGTTTGTGGAACAAATTCATGTTGTGTGACTGAGATTAATGCCTGCATGAAAACTTTTTTCTTTGCGCCAGTTTTATTTGATATGTTCCATTCTGGAAGAGCAGGAAGGTGCTCCAATTAGTCAAACCTGTGACTTAACAAAGTGCTCTTGCTTTGGGAAGTGAAAGGTCTTCCCACTCATCTGGTGATGTTAACTTCTAATGAATTGCTCCACTTCTCTACTCAGGTCAGATGTGTAATAGTGTTCAGCTTACAATGGCACATCTTATACATGGTGAGGGTATGGTAAAACTGTGCGCTGTCAGGCTTATTCCTCTTCTCTTAAGTGAATAAACTTTGGAGTTTTGCCTGTAGTTTGTAACTCCTCACTGGCAGCTTTTCCTGATATTGATCATCTGTCTCCAGATCTCTGACTGATGGAGATACACTGGCAAAAGTGTGGAGAGAAGGCATGTGCTGGAAAACTGTGTGCTCAGCAACTTGGATTGTTTGGTCATGTACCTCAGTTTTAGGGAACAGGTTCTAGTTTCAGCCTGAGATGTGCACTTGCTCTCCTGCACCCTCATGTGTTAGCATATTAATTAAAACTACGGGGGGGAAAGTGAAGCCTGAAGGCTGCAGAGTCAGCACTACATTGGGTAACCTTCACTCCAGGGGGATTTTGCCGGCTTGCTTGTGGTAGGAAAGCTAATGGGGTTAAATTTCTTTAAGGTAATGCCTTTGGATTTTAGTTAAATGTATGTGCCAAACTGCTTTAAAACATATACTGGCTAAGAAATTATATAT
This sequence comes from Apus apus, assembly GCF_020740795.1. Classification (NCBI taxonomy): domain Eukaryota; kingdom Metazoa; phylum Chordata; class Aves; order Apodiformes; family Apodidae; genus Apus; species Apus apus. The sequence continues at coordinate 53,960,392 of NC_067285.1, read as the reverse complement.
ATGCAAAAAATACAGGCTTAGCCATTTGACTGTATCAGTGAGGTGTTGAAAACCCAGTGTGTTTTATGCAGGGAGTACACGTGTATGGGAGTACACTTATATTTGAATGGGTATTGTAGGGATAGAATGACCTGAAATAATTTTAATGTAGTCAGTTTGGGTACTAGTTTTATTTAATCCCAGCAGTGTGGAGTTGGCAGAGATGAGATTTTTAACAGCTGCATTGCTGATCAATGGGACCAAAGCCCAGGCCCCTGCCATTCCTCCCTGGAGCAGCTGTGTACCAGGTGTGCAGCTTGGTTCTGCCCCTGGCAGCCTCCTCCCTCCTTGCAGTTTAACAGGGCTGAGGCAGAAAAATCTTTGCTGGGGTAGGACTGTTTGCACCAGTTCTTTTTCCTCACAATACGATATGTAGAGGCTTTTCAGGTGCTCATTTATGGTTGATGTTGAGATGGACCCAAAGTTTTTTCTCAGATACATTTGCCTTGCATGTAATAGTGTTTAGGTTTCTATCAGGGTAGCAAGAGAAGATTGAAAAAGGAATACTGGAAATTTCATTAATCTTTTTATGTCTATACACAGAGGTTATTGAAGTAGCTGGCGTTGGATGTCCACCATAATACTGGATCCATGATGTTTACAGTGTGCTGAGCCAAAGACCTCAATTTGCTGTTGTGGGTTTCTCCCCTCAGCTTTGCTCTCATGGGAGCAAAATCAACAAAGAGACAGCGAATAAGCAGAGTATAGCATGGCAAGACATTTACCTTTCCTTCCTTTACACACGAATGGTGAAAATAAGTCCTTAGAACTAGCAAAACCTCCATATTTTGGAAATGCAGCTCCTGTTAAGAAAGCATTAAATGCATTTTGAATACCATTTCAATAATGGCTCTGAATCTCTGCTCGCAGATAGAAAGACATCCACAGCAATAGGTTTGTCACTGTAAATGATCTCTCCTCTCTTTCCTCAACTTTCACTGCCTCTCAACAGCATGATAGTAGCTGCCACGTAAAGTATTTGCAATCAACCATTAGAATTTTCCTCCCTCCCCCCCTTCCCACTGTGTTTGTAAAAGCTGCAGTTCCATGGATACCAGCACACTGTTTGATGGAGTTGGGCTTGAAGCAGCAAACTGGTTCATAGGGTGACCTGTATTTGTGGAAGCCTTATCTTGCATTTCCTTAATCGTTTTATTAGACTCTTAACTGGATTAGTAGTGCTGACAATAACTATCATTAAAAAAGTCTGGCAATGTTGTGTGTTTTTTTTTTCTTTCTTTTTTTTTTTTTTTCATGCATTCTCTTGTCAGTATTGCTGGAAATAATTAATCTACAGTGCTGAGGTATAAATTAATAACTTATATGGTGATTTTATCCTCCACCCTCCCCAATGTTACTTTATACTAGGCAGCTAGAAGTTTCAAATGACTGTACTCCCTCTTTGGTCAGCAAATCATTCATACTAATGCACTTTTAGCCTCCTGAAGAGGGATACATTATTTAAAATTATCATTAGAAAAGAATACACTGTCACCTGCAGAATGGTGTTTACATTTTGTATCCTGTGGCTGCTGGCAATGACCTACCTAGAGAATGCTTGAGGAGCTTTTAGATGTAAGTACTGAGGGCTCCCATTCTTTAATAAATGTAAACTGTGACCAGACAAATATTAGTAAGTGTATATTAGGGAATAATCCTGCAGGATGGATGGGAATACTTGTTCTGATGTTCCTGTTCACACACCATCCTTGAGGATCATCTCTTTCCTTTTGAGAAATGCTTTCCTGGAATGGATTTGGCTTTGAACTGACCAGATGACAGATGTTTTCACATCTACTTTTTGTGACTCATGAATAAACCTAATACAAGTTGATTCCTGCTGTGATACAAACAGGAGCCATGAGAATCACATTCAAGCTGATTTTTGGGTCGATTGCCAAATGCAATTGGGCTGAGAGTGGAGTGACTCCCATGCATGAGAATACCCCCCCTGAGTTTTGGACACAAAGGCCTAGCCTGCTGGTGTTGTTCACTGGTGAAAAATTACTCTGTTGTGGGTTGTTTTGGGTTTTTTTCTGTTGCTTTAGACCTATATAAACTCAGTCCATCTTGCCAGTTAGAGTAAGTTGCCCTTTTTTTTTTTTTTAATGTGATCTGTAGATTTATTTTTTCTTGTTTACAAAAATGTCACAATAAGTAAAACGACTTCCCCAGTATCCCATTGGAGTTTAGATAAAACTTAAAAGAATGGAGACAGAGATACAGGTCACCAGTCACTGATATGATCAAGCTTAATTAATTTGATATCTTATTGTGGAGTTGTACCCATGTGAGATTATTTTGAGCATGCTCGGATGTTTCTTTGTTGTTGCTTCTTGTGAGATTGTATCTTTTGAGAGACTTATTTAGATGGCAGAGTCTTTGCCTGGTGGGAAAACCTTTTCAGTGCTTGTCTATTGATCTTATAGTTTTGTTGCAGTGGGGAATGAAACGTTGAGCATGTTTATATCCTTAGAAGCAAAGAGCAGTCTCCTTCTCCCTGCTATCCTAAGATGTCATATCTTGAAGGAAAGTTAAACAGAAAAGGAACAAATTTATTCTCAGAGCTTGGAAGACGATGAATTATTTATCCTTTGAAAGCCTCCACTATCTTTGCATGAAAGGAAGTCCTGGTATTAAAAGCGAGGGTTTCTTTTTCTGCATGCCAATAAGAGGGAGATTATAGCTGACTGATTATTGAGATGTCTTTTTCCTTAGAGACCTGGACAGCTCTAGCTGTTTGGCACAAAGAAGCTGGTTTTAAAACAACAAAATTGTTAGATTTTATATTAATGAGATTGGAACCTTGCTAAAAGGTCTATGAGGACCAAAAGATGAAACTGAGTCTTGGAGGTTTTTATGCGTGACCATGTAACTTAAGTGTTTCTCTGTTTGTTAAATATACTTTTCCCGTGTAGCCAAAGTTTTTGGTTTAGTTTTTCAGTCAGATTGTGTTTATTCTGACACCTTTCTTTGATTCCTGAGTGTCTGCATATGCTAGAGTGCTTGAAAACGAGCATACTTCACTGGAAGATGACTAGCATCCCACCCTGCTAGTTTCTGCTCAGATGTGTAAGGTAAAATATACACAATAATTTTTTTTTCCATAATCTTGTTTCTCACTGTAAGCTGTCATGAATAATGGCCTGGAATCAAAACACTAGCACAAAATATTTTCTTGGGATGGGTTGTTCTGTTGGAGCTGTCATGTTTTGTTGGTGGTGTTTGCAAAGGATCAGAATTCTTGAGCTGGGAATACCATCCTACAAGCAAATCCAACAGTTGAAACTGGTTTACACCTGATTGCACTAGGTCTGTTGTACAGGTAATTAAATAATATAATTTGATCTAAACAATGTGGTAATTTTGGTGGAAAATGTGTGCTCATGCAACCTTATCTAAGGATGTTTCTAGGACCCTTCTCTGTGATAGTATGGAATAAGACTTATTTCCATTCCTGCTCCTAAATTATAGGTAAACAGAACAGATCACACCATGAAGGGAACCCTGCATGCACAGAAACCTCCAGCAGACTGGTTCTTTTGTCCTGGCTGTGGGTACCCCTTTGCCCTCTGATATTAACATGATCCCGGGTCCACTGCCCTGCTTTTTCGCTTGGAGCATGATGGCTCCCACGGCAGGATGTTCTTTGTCTCTTTTGATATTCAATTAGGATAAGATTCAGTTATCCCTAGAAGGAACTAGAAGTTAAGCTTTCCTTCTCATCAGAGGGCTAGTAGAGAAAGAAGTGAACAGAATTTTTGCTACATGCCTTTGTCGTGTCTCTCTCCGTACTGACCAAGAGATGTGGATAGAGAGCTCTTTTTCCTTAAAAGCCTTCCTTTCCCAGTCTTACCATACCAATTGCTTCCACTGGTTTTCCATCTCTGGTTACCCCTCTTTCAGAACAAATGGCAGGGGGTGAGTGTAGCTAACAAAACTGGAATAGTTCTGGTAAAGGGGAACTAGTTTGAATTTAATTCCTCATTTTTAAGCAATATGCCTGCTCTGAAAGCCTGATGTGTATGTGGGCAAGTATAATATACAGGCAGGTGTTTCCAGTGTACAGTGCAAAAAGAAGGTGCAAAGGTGTTTTCATGGCTATTGCTTGCAGCAAAGCTGGTAAATTCAGTCTGGGTGTGTAGCTCTGTGTATGTGCCCCGTGGTGCAGCCCTGGCCAACTGCTGAGGCTGCCACTGGAAGGTCCTCGCAGGGCAGTGGCAAAGTGCAGTCTCACTGGGCAGAAAGTTCTAACCAAAGACCTTGAAGGGATTCAGAAGGTGTCTGCCCCTTGGGCTTGCAAACAGGTGCCTGCTGTGGATCTGGAGGAAATACTGTCAGAGTGACAGTCACACTGACACTGCTTTAACATGTTCAGCATGGCTAACTGCTGCAGCAACGGTGTGGTGGGCTCAATGCCAGCAACTGCTCTCTAGGGCTTCTGGGGTTCCCTGTGTACTCGTTTGTTAAGTTGTGCCAGTGTTGGGCCCATAATACTTGTCCTGTCTGGGCTTCTGTTTCAGGGCACCTATTAGTAGCACTTCAAGTCAAACTTGAAGAAAACTTCATAGGACAAATCCTTTCAGTGATTGTCAGCAAAATAAGTGAAAGCCCTGGCAGTTTTAGTACTGGGTGGCATCCAGCTATTGAGCAAGGTGACTCCTGCTGTACTTAGCTATTCTGATCACCACCAGGACTGTATGTTGTTTCGTTAAGCCGGCACTGTAAAATTGTCTCCTTTACTGCTTGGATTTCTGCTGTTACCAGACTCGAATGGTCTTAAATGTCACTAATATGGGCTGTCTTAGTTTTTGTTGAGTGACTACAGACTATGACAGGTCTGTCAAGCCTCCTGCAGTTTTCACAAAAATCCAATAATGAAAAATAGCCACAGAGCATTAATTATAAGCATATGTGGAGCTATTAAAAGCTGCAGCCTGGCAAAACATTTTCACATACACTCAGTTTTAAGCATACGAGAGCCTTCAACCTCTTAAGATGCTTTGCTGGATTAAGATCAGAATTCCCCAAAGAGTCAAACACAAATTTAACTACTTTTTAAGGCAAAACCAGCCTCCTCCAGATACTATTAATAATGTTTGCACATTAAATCATTTTTCATGCAGTCATTCTCAAACACTGTACAGAGAATCCAATGTGTAAGCAAATCATATGATAATTCAGATAAAGCTGACAGAGGGTTCTGAAGCAATAATCTCACATCATTGTATGTGCCATGCAGCAGATGATGCAGTTAAATCTTATTTTGTGTTTTTTCTCTCTACTTGAGCAGAAAGAAGGCTCTGGATGTCCAGAGCGTCAGGCTGCTTATACCCATTTCTTATATCTTTGTGGCAGTATAATGTACTCCAGGGCTGGAACATGCAACTGCTCTTGTTTTCTTACAAATGAGAAAGTGAGGTCGAGATGCAATCGATGAGGGAAGTATTTGCTACTGACCATTTACTTCACAAAATGGAGGATGCAATTCAACTTGTGCAATGTGTATCTATCACATTGATTTCCATCAGAAACGGGCAGAAAAGAGGTGCCCCGAAGGTCCATTCTTAATGTGGCTCAGTACCTGCACCATTGTATTACTAATGTGCAAATAGTTACTTGTAAAAAAATATTTAAGTCTCATGACCTTATTTTTTTTCTAAAGATAAATAGATACTTCCCTTTTTTTCTCCTATTTTCAAGTGATTGTTATTTATTATCTTTGACAGCAAATGCCAGGATACTCTTGAGCTCAGGAGGAACACTGAACCCCTGCTCTAATATTTCTTTGGGGTGTCAGGCACACACCTTTGGCATCGTTATTGACTGTATAGCCATGTAGGTATTGCAAGCTGTGCCATGCATTTGGTGTGTGATAGGTGCACTCACATCTCCCTTCAGGACCTGGATTTTGTAATATTTCATCTCTGAATGTCAATTTGATCAAGAAGGAGATGGTAATGAAGAATTTAACTTCTGGGCAATGCAAATAATTCTGGAATTTTGGCTGTTTGTAGATAACTAATGAGAGAGGGTACTTAAAGTGCATTTACATGCAGAAAAATATACTCATGGTACTCATGGTTTTTGAGCATTGTTGGTTGTAGCAAGAGGTAGTTGCTGCACTTCACAGCTGACAAGGGAAAAGATGTAAAAGCAGACCCACTTTGGTACTCCAGAATGTATAGATGGATTCTAGGAGCTTTTTTTCCAAGATATTCTTTTCAGTAAGGTCAAATTAAAGTTGGATGGGTCATGGAGATGATCAAATAAAATTAAGGAAGGAAAGGAGAAGTGTGCTTCATTTTTATTATCAGTAACCTGTCTATAGATAAGCGATCAAATATTTGTTCTCAACACACGTGAATTGTTTAGAGTTTTTTAGAAAATTGTCTGTTGCAGATGTGAAAAATGAAGACTGGCAAGATTAGAGGTCCCTGGATATTTTGAGAGTAAATTCTTGACTGACACAGGCTGTGTGACCTTCTTTACTTATTTAGATAAATGACTTAAAATATGTAGAGTTGTCAATGTGACATATTAGCTCAAAGTAATAACCCATTTCTTGTACTCTTAAAAGTGTTAATATACCAATATAAATGTTAAGTTTTATACTTGTGGGATCCTGATCCTGGAAACAGGCATGTTTAGGACTTCAAATAGTACAGTTGTCTGGAATTATATGGTTACAAGAGCGGTTGGCATCTGGACTTTTTAGGATAATATGGAAAATATAATTTGTCTTGGGTTTTTTAGAAGTGTGGGTGGAATGAGTAGTCTTGTCTAATAGCATTTGTAGTATCCTCCTTTGGCTATAAAAGCAAAAATTGTGATTTTTAACTTTCTGGTATGAAAGTTACTGCTGACTATGGAGTTTCCAAGGAAGTGGTAGTGGGAAGTTGTAAACTCCAGAATATCTCTTACTGTACACTACAAATGTTTTCTGCATTTTATAGCCTAACTATGACAATTCATCAAATTAATGAATTCAGTCCTGTTGACAGCACTGTGTGAGACCTACACATTTCTCCTTATTTACTTTGATTTCTTTTTGAGCAGAACAAAAGGGTTCTTTTGAAGCATTACTTTAATATTTGAGAAGAGGAGGTTATTGTTGTTGTTTCGAAGTGTGTTTGTGTCAAGTATGAATTTGGAGGTCTTAAAAAATAGTAAGCTACTAATTGCAAATGCATATGAAAGGTTTATCTGTAGAACTCTGATCTCTTTGAACTATGTGACACTTTAAATATGTGAAAAAGTCTTGCAATAAATCACCTAACTGTAGAATCTCAGTTTATTTCCAGAATGAAATTAAATGGGGAAAAAAAGAGTAGAAAACCCAAAAATCAACCTGTATAATTTACATTGTGGCACAGAAATACGCTTTTTGTGATAAAATTTAGACAGAATGGGATTTATAATGTATTTAGCATGATGAATTGGATAATTATGTATAGAAATAACAAGAATTTATAGGATGTGTAGCATTGATGTAATTTGTATGTGCTCATTCTAGTTTTTACACAGAATACATGGCCATTCATGTTCTCAGGTGATGTATTTAATTTTTACTCAATTAACATTTCGTAGGTTTTGAAATGGTGAGGAGTATCTGTTTCTACAGGAAACACATGAAGTTCAGCATAGAATGCAATGCATTCAGCTTTCTTCTGTTTACTGTCTCCTTTGTGGAATGCCTTTACATAAAGATACAATTTTATTGGCTGTAAAATATTTTGGCATTTGCTGTAACATTAGGGGTTCACCCTAGAGCTCTTCATGCAGTTGTTCTTTTCTTCTCCCTGTGGTTTGTGTCCGTTGTTGCTGTGTGAGGTGATGTGGTGACCTTTGGAGGGAACCTTATAGGTGGTTTGGAAACCCACAGGACAAAGTTGTCAGGGAAAGGAGAAAGCTGCTGCTGGTGGTTTTATTTAATTACTGAAGAGGTGGTACCAAATACAAGTTTGAGCAGCAAAGAAGGCAATAACAGCCACAATTCTTAGTATCACGTTACGGAACAGGAGGCAAGTGTACTGGTAACTGGGCAATTTACAGTAGTACATGTAACTGTTATCATGAGAGTTGAGGGTATCTAACATATTTTCCTAGGATGAGAAAGCTGATGTCCTTGCTACAGTATGTCCTGCTGTTGTGTGGAGTTTTGCTGAAAAAAGATCATCACAAATGTGTCAGGTCTATTTCTTGCCTTGCTTGTTTGTTAAAGAAAAAAAAAATAGCCTAATGGCTTACTATCCCCCCTCAATATTGCTTGTCTACCAATTCTGCTGCTTTTAATTCTCTGCTTGTTAATGCCAGAGCATATAATTAATACAGAGAGATTATATGAGATGGCCTTTTAGAAGCACAGGTAGGAGCTCTCAATTTAAATGAATTAGCCTCTACATTAAAATCCCTTTAAAGTGAAATAATCTTTAACATGATGCCCTTGGAGAATACCCTTGGTAGTTAGGTAAGTAGCTGAAGAGAAGCTGTTAATCTAAAATGGGGAAGCCTACGACCTAATTTCCTGTGACAGAAAAATCACCTAAAAAGCGTAAGTGTATATTTAGGTCTCCTATAGCTTCACAAAAAGGTTCCAGTTGTTCTTGGGACTCTGCCAGTCTTGGTGTTGCGTGGATAGGCATAGAAATATAGTTTCTATTGCAATGCACTGGAACTTCAAATGTCTTCAAGTTGCCCACACTTCTGTACAAAAGTTATATTCAATTTAGAAATCAATCCAGTAGGAAAATAGTGGTCATTGTAACTGCCAGTTATGCTGCCAAATCCTTTAATGACTAATTGTCAAAGTGTGGTGTACTGAGGTTATATACATAAAAAAGAAAATCTATATGTTTGTACTCACATGTGGGGTGTTAGTCTGTGGTAACTTCTCTCTCTGTTTCTCTCCTCTCTTTAATTCTGTGTTGACCACATCTGTTCTCTTGAAGCACTTCCTAGTGCATGAAAAGACAAATGCAGATGCTTTCAGAAAGCACCAGAAGGTACTTCCTATTTGTGGAAATGAAGACTGAGGGGGACACTATGGGAGGCTTTGTACTTGGCAGGTGACATTACCAATATCAGCTATTGTTTCTTCATTATTTGTAGAAGAAGCCCTCTGCTAAAGGGGAATATGATTAATTCCATTATTATTAGCTTACCTAGAAAGGCCGTAACTTTCTAAATCTGGATGGAAGATAAAACTTTATCATAAGTTCATCTCTCCAGTCAGGCTCCCTTGTGGCAGACTGTAGGGCAAATGGCATGCTTTAGTTAACTACTAGCTGTATTCCTGTGTTAGTGAAAGTTATCAAGTGTGAGTTGTGTTTTAGGAGTGTTCATAGGGGTTTAGTGTGGATTTTGTAAATGCTGAGCTGTATGAAACTATTTGCAATTGTTTTGTCCCACCTGAAATTATCACCCATTCTTGTATTTTTGCTGACTTGGAAAATATAAATATATAGTAATTCCAAGTTATCTGTGTTAATATTTCACCCATGGGTCAGTACTGGCATGTCTAGAGTCATAACCTGGGGCAGATTAAGCCACATTTGTTGTTCAAGGAAACAATGTTGTGGCTCATGGCTGGTGTGCTGGAGCCAGGAGCTGCCCTTGCCCCATGTGTAGGGCTCCCACTTGTGCTCCCCAACTCTATCTGCTGCCCCCCGGGGCTCTGGTATGGCAGACATTCCTGTGAAACTGCTTCTACTGAACACAGCCCTTCGTTCACAAGGGACCTGGACTACTAGACAGACAAGTGATATTTCAGCATATACCAAAGCATGGGGTTTTGTTAGTGTTAGGAGTTTCACACAGAATAGCAGAGTTTTAATATTGCAGCAGTGCAGCCAGTCTCTCTTGTAAATGCTTTTATAACAAAGCCTCTCTGAAACTTCCTTAAACCTCCTCAGCTCAATTACTATACAGTTATGTTTTATCTTGAAACATTGTAAATGCAACTATAAGTTATTTATATCCTATTCCTAAATATAACTTTAAGCATTACCATGTTTGTACTGTGAATGCTTTTAAGGGATTGTGCTATTTATTGCAACTTCTAATTGATTTGCTGCTGGTTGGCAAAGCCATCTCCTGCCACAGCATGGGGGACCTTGTGATACAGACTATCACTGGAGTTAAATTTGGTACTGAAGCTTTATAGAAGTTTTTACAGTATTACATCTTAGCCTTGCAGTGAACTATCTGCAATTTATTGCTGTGTTTTGCAGCAAGAAACAGGAAAAAAAGATTGATGTTGGAATCATTTTATCTCCTAACGTCTGCATAGACATAGTTAACCAGTGGCATTGGCTTGGCTGTGGTTTTACAGCACTTCTTAAAATGATGCATGGAAGATGAATAAATCATTTAAACCCACCCATCCCTTTTCTGGGGATAGATGTGCAGCATTTCCGTGCAGCTCTCATGCAAAACAAATTAGGGTATTTGTATGCTTTGCAATCAGTTTAAGTTAATTTCCCAATCTTATTATTTATTTATTTATTTTTACTGTTTAACTTCTGTAGATTTTCTTTTAGCAGGAAGTGACTGAAGCCTTCCTGTTTGCAGTCTTTGGCAGCTGACATTGTGCATGGGTGTGTTCAGCCTGTAAATGTTGTTCAAGTTCATAGGCTTTGGTTTCATAGAGTTTTGTTTAACCTGTCTTGCCTGATCTTTGACACTGTTTCCCTACTGCCTGTAGGGAACAGGCCGTAGGTTTTAGCTCCAAGCATTTCTAAGTGATGCAAGACCTCTTGGCCCACAACCTCATGGGGCAGCAACACTGTCAAAGCAACCTGAAGTCTTCCTTCGTGCGGAGCTGCTCATGGGGCAGCAGCTAATTTTCACTTGCTGCCAGTTACTATTACTGTATTAAATTGTATTATATTTGGAGATACTTTTCAATTAGATGGTCCAGTAGGTGTAATTTCCTATGGGGAATCAGCCTGAATCAAAAGGAGCATGGAAAACAAGCAGCTCTTTGCAACTCTTCCTCCTTATAATTATGCAGTAATTCCCAGAAGTTGCTTGACAGGTGATTAGCAACCATCCTAGATATTAATGATACTTAGAGTGCCAGTTGGGGAGAGGCAAAAGAGAGAATGGTATGGGAAATCTTGCTGCTGTGTATTTCATCCAAATGTAGGTAGCAGCTGAAAAGTCTGTGCTCTGGCACATACAGTGTCAACAGTCTAGAAAATAGCAGAAAGTACGGGAAAGGAACCCACAGGCTCTGTGTGTTTATACCATCATATTTGGGAGAGACAGAAAGTTGTACTAGGAGCTTGTTTCTGTAAATGAAATCTGTCTTTTATTTATTGCAAGGCTTTTTCTGGTTTGGAGAAAACGAGATATTTTACTTGACTGAAATGTTCTTAGATCTTCCTGATGGCAGAAGTGGCACATCCTTTTGTTCAGTGACATTGCTGTGATTTAGATAATAATGCATGCCTTTGCTTGTAGAAGTATAATTCTGGAGGTTCTCAAAACTCCAAGGATTAGAGACGGATGACACAAAAACATATATTGATAAGAACATTTAAACCCTGCAGCACCTTTCAGATGTGAACGGCATGCAACATCAATAGCATGTTGTGTCAAGATAGGAAGAAGGTACCTGAGAAGAATATAAGAATAAATAAGAAATTGAAAATGAAAAAAAAAAAACCCAACATCAAAGCAGCAAAGCACCTAGTTTTGTCACATAAGCACTGGAAAAGTTTTTTACTTATTTCTCAGTATTAAGTAAAAAAAAAAATTAGTGCTTTTATTGTTTTATGTAGCTTACTAAAAAACAGAATAACAGACTAGACAACTATTGAATAAAAGAAAGGTGGGAGATTATTAGGATATTGGCATCTGTAATTCTACTAAAGGAGTCTGTAATGTACCTCTTTCATAAAAACAGGTCTCAGTGTATGCATTTCTGTACATCCTAACAAGGAAACAAGCATCTCTAACTACTGCAGGCTTGCTCCTGCAGTAAATGGTCTTTTAATGATTGTTACCTTAAAAGGTTGATGATGGGGTTCATAATTTAGGATGGAAAGAGAGACCCACAGGACTTTCTTACCTTTCTTGTTTTGCTTCACACAGCGTGTTTAGTCCAAAATGCCCTGAAAAACCACCTTCTTCCATGTATATGTTTATCCCATCCCCCCTCACCCCCCATTTACTTTCTTATAGAAATTTTATTAGCTGATTTGGTTTGGGGGCTGAGGTGTTCATGTGATGCCCCTGAGGAACCTGCCTGGTTCACCTGTGTGAGGTGCTCGACTCTTCCTGTGCATCTCTGCTGAACTGTCCAGCCATTGCTTTCTTTGTAGTTCCTCAACATATAAAGCAAATGTCTGTCTCTGTCTGTCTTAAAAATACGTAGGTCAAAATATTTAAGAGTTTGTTTCCTGGTTCTCAACCTCAGGAGTCCTTGTGTGTTTCTAAAATTTAAACAGTTTATTTTCAAGGTTAGTGATTACGATGGGTTTTTTTGTATTCTGAAAAGGAGGTACGTGGGTTGCAAAAGGTAGTTCAGACAAAAACATCAAGTTGAAGCCAAAATGGTGCATGTTAGCATTTTCTGAACACTTTTTGCTGACACAACTCAGCAGTCCTGGAAAGAATATGAAATAAATCTGATTAGAGGACTTCCAATAGCACAGCAGTGACTGGCTCAGCGAAGGAGAGACTGTTGCACCTTCCATCTGCCCATTTGTTTCAGAGGTGATAGCAGAACTGTGGAGGATTTTTTGCCCTTTCTGCACTTAAGATGTCTGTATTCTGCACATGGCCATTTCCACTAAACTGGTGGCTTCCTTGGTGTCTAATTGAACAAGTGCTGAGGTAACCGAGAATAGTTCACATAAAGCTAAGTAGAATCTTTTTTTTTTTTTTAAGAGAAGTTGAGCTATTTCTTTATCCACATTAGTTCAGACCTAAGGCTGTGTCACCAAAATGGGTTGTTGCCATTAGGAGAAAAGCTGTGGTGAATTCAGTAGCGAGTCCCTTGCTCAGAAACCCAAGTTCAACAGAAGTGGAACTTGAATCCAGAAATGTGTTTGGTAGTATAAAAGTTTAAGTTTGCATGAGTTGCCTTTAATTTTAAAAATAGTTGGCCACAGATTTCATCTGCACTTGAACTACAGTCTCTGCTGCTCTAGCCTGCACTACTGTGAAATAAGTGTGAAGACAGTATAGGTGGCCACAGATAGCAAGGGAATAATTTCCCTGATGGAGTGGACTTCCATATCTGGATCCTATGTCTTCATCCGGCCTCCCAGACTGGGTAGGTGACATGGCAGACCCTGCAGTCTGCATGGTAATACTGCATAAATGAAATAAAAATAACAAGCCTTTAAAAACAACCACACACTGCCAGTAGATTTTAACAGTGTTTTTTTAGAAGAACTTTGTGGTGTGACTGCAGCTAGTTTGAAAGTCCATTTATTGAATGTGGAATCCTGGAGACTTTAGAAATAAGAGTAATGTAAGAATCAGGAAAATTTTATATGAAAGATATACATAGCATCTTCAGGTGAATTTGTTACACTGTTTTTCCACCTTTGAAACATACGATTATTCAACATACCATATATTCACAACGAGTGATTCTACTTTGTTACAAAGTGTTTAATAAAAAGACACTTTGTACAGCTGGGGGATAGGTTTGCATCTTAAGTAGGTATGGTCGACCTGGTGTACTGGAGTTAGCTCCATTCTATCAAACACTTCTGTTTCTGTACTAATTCTGGAATGAATCGTGTATCTTGGAGAACACTGCAGTGGTATGTATGGTGGTGCTTCTTCCTACAGGTTTTTAAGTAGAAACCTAAGTATTAGGAAACATTTGGGGTACCTGAAGAATCCTCAAGAAGATTTAATGATGGGATTTAATAGTACCATTTATCAGAAAATAAAGCTTTTAATAGGTGAAATAGTGTCATTCTAAGTAAACTTTCCTTAGGTTTTTCATGCATGTTTTTTTTGTTGTGTGGTTTTTTTTTGTCCTTGTATTTTATTTTTTTTTTTAACAGACCAAAGCATCACTGATAATGTTTCATAGATATGAAAAGAGGAAACAAGATATGGTTCCTTTTTTTTTTTTTGTTATTTTTTTCCATGTGATTGTGTAAAAAGATCAAAGATAATTGCTTTACTTATGGAATAAGCATGTGTGTGGAGGTTTAATATCAGGCATTGTTTAAAAGATCAAGGTTCAAGTAAAGAGATGCTTGCAGTCAAATTATCCTCTCTTGGCTTCTCTGCTCAGTCTGCTATGTTCAGAAAACCATCAGCTGTGAAGGAGGTCTCTGAGCTACAGACAGGTAATGACTAACCCCCAGAGCACACAGGGAAGCAGTAAGGCCCAGCTCTCTACCTTTTCTTTAATTAGGATGGAAACAAAAGCTTACATTGAAGTAGTGGCCTTAAAGCCATTATTGCTGAAGGTTATTTAAAGACAAAAAACTCTCTGCAAGCTGGGAGCTTTCTGGGCAATTGTGAAGTTAGCACAATCACTGCAGGACTCATCTGAGTAAGGATGGTTAGAAAAGTGTTACTCAATTTAAAATGTCATTGCATATTGCTAAAGGCATTAAAGGACTGCATTAGTCTGCCTTTATTGCACAACTCAAAGAAATGAGGAGGAGATATTTGAAGTGCCCAGCCATTGGCATTTATGTTCTCTGTGGACTCATTTGTCAAACTCTGGGAACCTAGATTGGTCCAAGATTTTTAAGTCATACTTGGATAGTTATTTATTGCCTACAGTTGTGCTGGAATTTATGGTAAGGTGTTCACAGACAATTGTAATTCACATTATTATTCTTCCAAGATTTGTAGTCTGTTAAGAAAATGTTATTTTAGCTGGAAATCCAGATATAGAATAGAATAGTTCCAGTTGGAAAGAACATACAATGGTTATCTGTCCAACTGCATGGATGTCTGGTGATATGAGGATAGTTCTTCTCACTTCTCTTTTGAGTATCAGATCCCTGGCTGGAATTAGCAATGACAGGGACTGACTGAACTGGGAAAGGAAAGCCATTGGCTCTGGAGTCTTGTTTCTTTCTGTGCTTGCAGATCTAACCTCAGAAGCTTGGGAATCTATTTGGAAAAATGGAAAGGATTCATTTAAACGGTGTAGGGTGGTGTGGGATTTTTTTGTTTGTTGTGGTGTTTTTTTTTCCTTCCCCTCATTTCAGTAGCCAACTGATGAGTTAATAGATTCAGTCATCCCCAAGATGTTGTTTCAGTTGCTGAGCAAAATCTAGCTTTTTGATACGCAGATCAGCTGTCTGAGCTGACTGTCATCCAGCTGCCCACAAACATATCTCGGCCTGCTAAAGGGTTTAATGCTGTTGGTTTCTTTGGCACAAGAAAAACTGGGGTGCAGGAACAGAAGCATCTACTTAAGCATGTTTTCTTCTGTTCAGGAGTACAGCACTTGAATTGTCTTACCGTCGAGCTTTTGCGAGCAAATAGAACAACAGGTGTATTTTCACAACTATTAAAATTAGTTAACTAAAGAAATAAACCCACTGAAGTTTGGAGTCAGGTTTCCATGAAATAAATAAAGACAAGATAATTATTATTTACACAGAAACATACTGTTTTTCCATGAACCCAGGTCTAAAAATCTAAATGAAAAAGCCTGCACTGTCTCAAGACAAAGCAATTCTACAGAGTTTTTTAAGAGGAATACAATTTTCAGTGCAGTTCTACTGAGTGGCATAAGAAGGTCAATGGAGTTTATTTTTTATCGGATTTTTCCATGAAGAGAAATAGGGCAGAAGGAACTGTTTTTTTTTTGGGAAAAAGGTATGAAATAAAGTAATTTTGCTGATTTGTGTAATGCTTAACATAACTACAAGAAAATGAAGCTGCAGTAATATTATACAAAAAAAGAGGTGTGATATCTGATACTAGGATGATGCTGAGTCTCCTCAGAACTTCTATATGCGGCATCCCTGTGTGTATCCCAAATGTAGAGCCTGTATTGAGAGTGGAAGCTAAACAAGGACCTTGTTAGAGAAGTGTAGGTCTGCAGGAGTGTAACTCCTTCCCACAAAAGCACCACCATGGTTTTGTAATTACTTGAAGCTTACAAACCTAAAAAGGGGATGAAGTGAAGAAAGAGCAGGTAATATAAAGGAACTTGTTGACATTTATATTCTCATTGCTTGACGTGTGTGAGAGAATAGGCTGAAGAGACATAAAAAATGCAGAAATTGCACAGCCTAGGGGGAATATACTTTTACATTTCTCTGATCAGTGGTACCTTGGGGTTGCCACAGTAATTTTATCTGTTGCTTTGGTGTCCAAGACTAAACAAAACAGTGGTGAATTACAGGCAGCTTTCTCCCTGTCTTGTATAAGTGCATACATATATACATATAGCAATTGTAAGTTTATGTGTGAAATACATCCATCTGATGCTCTGTTTTTAATAGGAGCTTCAAGAAAGATTTTATGGGAAGAGGGGAGAGCTGGAAGATGGAAAGAAGGAGAAGTAGTCAAAGTATATAATCATAAATGTTTCTAATATCTAAACCTCCCTATTAAGAAGCTGTTTCTATTCAGTGGTAATGTTGGTAGAAAACCTGTAGAACTTGGAAACAGAAATGAGGTACCTTAAGTGTTGAGAATACTGCCCTAGCTCCTATTTTAAAATGTGATTTTTCAAAAGTGCTGGGCACCTGGCTGTGTCCACTGGCAATTTATAGTTTTATATTTAGAGACGGACAACATTAAGGTGAAGTTTGGCTATATTCCTTCTTCCAACAAACTGCTACCTGAGCTCTCTAAGATCACTTCTGCATGGTGATTAAATCCCTTCTGAGACAGTAGAGGAGCGGGAAAACATTCACATGAATTCTACCTTCTATGCTTGAACAAGGACACATACTGTATTGGGAGCTGCTTTGAATTTGAAAGAATGGCATGAACATAAATGGCATGCAGTCCAGCATATGAATTGTAAAATCTAGAATAAACTTGGAGTTCGTGCAGACTTCAGAAGGGGCTTGATGGCTAGTGGGCCTGAAGAATCAAAGAATGGTTTGGACTGGAATGGACCTTGAGGATCATCTAGTTCCAACCTCCCTGCCATGGACAGGGATGCCTCCCACTAGACCAGGTTGCTCAAAGCCCCATTCAACCTGGCCTTGAACACTTCCAGGGATGGAGCATCCACAACCTCCTTGGGCAACCTGTTTCAGTGTCTCAACACCCTCACACTAAAGAATTTCTTCCTGATGTCTAAGCTAAATCTACCCTCCTCCAGCTTAAAACCATTACCTGTTGTCCTGTTGCTGCATGCTCAGCTGGACCTGGAATCTGGAATACTCCCAGGGGTGGAGTTGGCCTCAAAAGGCAAGTCATGTTTCTTGTCCATGAGGAAAAGATCAGTCACTCCTTGCACAGTCTCTTTCATTTAGCAGAGTTTACAAAGCAAGTAGGACAGCTGGAAAATTTGTGAACAGGAAACAAAGCGAAAAATACATCTGCATTTCTAGATGGAGGAACTCTCTACTCCATCTCTTGGTGACAATGGCAGGGCTTACCCTAGGCTGTTTACTGTATATATGCTATTTAACCTAATACTTCATTCACAGTTGGTCCATTGTCAGATCAGAAGAGAGTACTGTCACTGTGAGAAGTTTGAGTGCCTTGATTTTCCTTTTTCTTAAGGAGCAAGGTGAAGAAGGGGATGAAACTTTATTAGGTATTTCCATGAAAGAGTACAGGGAGAGTTGCATAAAACTTCTGTGATGTCTAGATCATTTAACTGACTTGGGTAGAAATGCTTTAAGGACTGGAAACCAACAAGAACAAATACTGTGTTCTTGTCCAGATGCCAGTAGGTTTTGATAGGTGGAGGATGTAGTTGTGCAACAGTTACCGAAGAGGACATTCATGCCACTGCATGGAAGGTGAGTCAGGCATGGGTCAGGCAATGAGTCAGGCTATGTACTGCAAGGAGGGGGACAGGAGGAATTTGCATCTTTACGTTGTCAGTATAACTTCTTTTTTCTCCTTAATCTGTATCTCTGTAGTGGTATGGGCCTTTGGCATACATGTGAACAAGAAAATTCTTTCTTTGTACTGCACATGTAGAAAGGTTATTTCATTTTCAAATCTGTGGAACTCCTTTGTATGAGAAGGATCCCAACTGTAGGGAACCTGTATTTTGACTGGCATCCTCATAGCTTATCTCTCAGTGATGGAAATGATCCCAGTTCGGGGTATGCACCACATTTTTCTATGAATATTCGTATTCATAGTCCTTCTGATGATTAGTTTGGTATCCTGTTTGTTGGTTAACCTTGTGCAAATAGCTATGGAATAATAATAATACAGAGTTCTGAGCAAGAAAGCATGCTGTTTTTCAGGTGATGGATATGAACATAGAATTACTATAAAACAAGTATAAAATTAGTTACTTGTTGAAATAGTTCGAGTTTTCACTGAAGTCTGAAAGGCTCCACATTTTTCTAACCCATGCTGTATAGACCATGTCACTTGTCTCATGCCTTGCTGCAGCGCAGCCAGTATTTGTGAAAGTTCAGGAACTTGTGAAGAAACTTAAGAAGTCATTTGGAGGGCAAACCTATACCAAAAAAAATTGTGTCATTATGATGTTAAAATGAAGGAGTGTTGTCAGGGTAGGCTGCCAAATGTAGGCTTGCTTTGAGTGCTTCTCTTAAACCTCTGCAGACTTCTCCCCGAAGCTCACTCATTACTGCTTTTTTTTCCTGGGAACTTCCTCTGTGCTGGACATCAATGTCAATATTTTCTGGTTTGCCAAGCTAACCCCTGCAATGCTTGTTTTGTGGTGGTTTTTTTTGTTTTTTTTTTTTTTCCTTCTTCCCCCCCCCTTCTCCCCAGAGAGGTTATTTGCTGAATCATTCTTAAACTTGTGAATTGGCTTGGATGAGCTGACACAGGGAAAATATCGTAATTGATACAAGCATATTACAAGTAACACTCATTTAGGGTCTCCTGGGGACAGTCATGAAACTTTCTGGCTTCAGGCTCTTGGTGCAGAGTCCTCCTTGGTTGGTAACGACCAGCTGTCAAACTGGTATCTGCTTTTGTTTAAGCATTGTTTGTACATTTTTATACAGAATTTTTATAACATGTATTTGCTGTCATGATTTTTAGTGAGAACACTTGGGAGATCATGTAGCTTAGCCTAATCATGCCTTAGTGTCCCAGGCTGGATAGTGTTGGACTACATGTAACCACGAGATGCAGTGAAAATAAGGGACATTTGACATCTCTCTGTCTTACTGTGCTTATGGAGAAAAAAAATGCCCTGTAGTGAAGACAGGAATGGGGCTGGAGAACATGGTGTGCCATGCAGACGTGCAGAAGGAAGGATGCTCAGTGGTGTTTCATGCTGCTGTGGCAGCTTGTGTTTGCATGGAAATGAGGATGAACTCAAACTTTAGGTCTGTTGTTAAACAAGTAAGCGCAGCTTCAGACTGCAGATGCTGGAGTAACCTGCTTCACACAAATGCACCTCTGTGTTCTCTCTGCATGAGTGAGAGGCCACTAACCCAGCCAGTCTTCGCTCATCTTTTATTTCTACCCATGCAAAGGGAGAGTTTCATATACAAATGCTTGTAGAGGCATATACAGCCAACTGACTTGAGTGACTTAGGATCCGGAGGCTTAAGCAGATTGCCTGCTTCTCCAGGTCAGATAAACAACTTGTTTAGAGATTTCTGTCAGATGTGTGACTCTGCTAGGGCTTTGTCTCCTGCTGCCGCTTTCTCCTGTGGGGTGGCTGCACACAGAGAGCCTACAGAGCTATCTGCAAGTAAACATAATGCTCCTCCTGAGTTATACAGCCATATACTCCAAGAACAGCGTGCAGTGTCAGTGCTTCACAGGATTGGATTTCATGTTTTTTTTTCATCTGAGGTGTTTTTCCTTCCTCAGTGGAAGAGAAGGAATAATTTTTAAGGGCAGTGAAGGAAAACTGAGACCTATGTCTGCTGAATGTTGCATGTGGATATGGACCTCTGCCCCAATTCTGCAGTGATGCACTTTCCTTCCCCTACCAGTACTGTTGCCACATTAACTTTCTTGCTATTCTGCTTTGCCTCTACCTCTTCATTGTACTTAGATGATGTATTTTGAACAATTCCTTCTTTTACGTTTTATTTTCTTTCTTCCTTTTCCTCTCTTTTTCCTGTTTTATTTTTGGAGTGAAATGAAGTTGTTGGAGGAACTGAAGAATATGATTGGTAGCAGAGAAAGCTTGCAGGAAAAGGTTGAGAAAGTGGGAAGAGAGATTTGGTTAGAAAAAGGTTAGAAAATGATACAAACATATGAAAGCTGTGAATTTCAATGTGAACTGACTGAACAGCCAGATGGGGGAGAAAATACTTCTCACTGCTATGGTGGAATGGACTACAAGCTAGATAAGTAGTCACTATCATAGGGAAGCAGACATTTTAAACATGTCAAATTTAGAGATTTTTTTGTGTGTGTGTGTAGATATGCTGGCAAAAATGCAAATGACACCTTAGCAACTCAGTGTATTGAAGATTCACCTTATTCTTTCAATAAATAGTAGAAAACAAGAAAGGCTTCAAGACCCACCAGGATCTTGCACTACTCATAGTCCACAGAGTATGAAGAACAGAGGGGTTTTTCATGTTTGTGTTCTTTTATTCAAGGGCCTCTCTGCAGTTAGGAAAACAGACACAACAGGCAAAAGTACAGCTGGCACACAGCACAATAAATGACTAATTTTCACTCATCAAAGTTTTCTGAACGCTGCTACGTGCCAGACTCTGTGGAGCCATTTCTAAGATCTCAAAAGAAAGATTAAAAACATTTCAAATACACAGAATTGACAGGAAAGTAAACTTTTCTATGGAAGGGACACAAGAAGCCAGATGGTGAGTGTTGCACAAAGCCAAACAAATCCAGTCTTTGAATTCCTAAGGCATATAAACCTCTGCAGAGAAATTAAATTTCTCTGAAGGAAAGTGAACTTTATGCAAATTCACACTCTGTCATAATTCTGTCATGCAGAACAAAGATCTTGTAATTTCCCAAAGTTGTCCTTTCCTTACCCTTCTGAAAACGTGTTCAAAAGCATTAAATAAGCATGTCTTTCGCGGAAGCAAGCTAGTAAAGAGAGGGAATAATTATACGTAGCAGAGGGGAATCAATCAGTAGTTAACTGTGCTCCCTTTGTTGTTGGTTGAAGTGTTTTGTATCCATACAAAGGCTTGTCCCTTGTTGCTGTGTTGTACAGTTGTACGATGATGCAGCCAGCTCTTAAAAGGAGAATGTGACAGATAAACTGTGGCGTCAATTCACAGAATTTCAAATGTGTTCATACGTGCCTGTGAAGAAATTGATTGAGGTGTATCAATACACACATTATTTAAATTCCGTGACCAGTGAGCAGCAGTAATAAAGTTTAATAAGATGCTGGCTTGCATAAAGTGGGCTGTAAGTCTAGGAGTGTTATGTTGTCACTTTGTAGAACTCATTTTGTCTTCATCTGACATTTATTGCCTGACTTAGTTCACTCTGTTTTGAAGAAAGATGTACTAAAATTGTCAAGCATGTGTCCTAGAGCATCTACATGACAGAGTGGAAGGATTTATGTATAAGGAAAGGGATTAAGGAAGTTTAGAGGGCTGTGAAGAAACCATCTGTAGGGATATCATTGACATAAAGGTAAGGGATTACGACATTAAGATGTTGTATTTAAATATTTGTTATTACATTCTCATCTTAGCTTAGCATCTTGGACCCTCTGATGGTCTTTTCTATGCATGGTATGGCACACTGAGATTAGTGAAAAAGAATGGAAGAGAATGAATTAGCTGCTAGAAATTTGAATTGTTCTAATCACACATGACTAAAGTGACAATTATCTTTATCTGCTTCCCAGTCTTTATATTAGATTTTACTTTTAAAACTAAGATTAGAAAATAAAAAGCATTTTTCTGGACAAAACCAAGCCAGCTGGTAGGTATAGGAGTGACTACATCTGGACTTATAAGCAAGTAAGAATTCTTTAGTTTATTTGAAGCCATGGCCCTAAGTAATTATTGAAAGTAATCAAACCAGTTTACCTTTTTGTCCTTGGAGATGGAAATATGGGGCATTTCCCTGCCTAAAACATTATGTATTAAGTAATAGGAGAATAAAAGAGATATATATGATGAATAGTTGCATGCTTTTATTAGACCTATTTAGCTATGCTCTGAAGTGTTTTCCAGTGTGTGGTTTTCCTTGTGATCAGTTGAATAAAGCTTAGTGAAGTCACTCAGAGTGTCCAATGCAGCATAAATAAATGTGCAAGAAAAACCACCAGGGAACTGAGTGAAAGGGTTTCTGAGAAAATATGAAGACAGTTATGATGCTTGCTTCTTTTTTGTTTTGAGAAGACAAAGATTGTCACTGCTTTGGTGTCCTGTACCAGTAGCACCGAAGTACGTGCTGATCATCCAGGATGGATGATGAAATTTGCAGTGAAGCCAGAAACTAATGAGGAGTGCTGAGAAGTGATTAAAAGGGCAACCCAAAAGACTTACAGTTCATTGGTGGTGGTGTACAGTGATTGGTAGATACTTAATGCTCAGGAAATAAAACTGCAGTTAGTCTGTAGCAGTTGACTTCCAGTTGAAAACAGCTTTATGCAGAGACAAAGAAAAACTCTTCCAAACCACTTCAGATGTACCTGGACCTGTTATTCCCCTTTTCTGTTATACTTGGATTGTTCTGGATTTATAGCTGAGTAGACAGGTACTGAATCAAACACTGGGTGCTGGAGACCCCCAGGGCTGACAAGCAGCTCAGGTTTTCTGCGTCAGCTAGAGAAACAAAAGGAACATGGCTTACTGGCTGTGTAGCTAGTGGAGAGCCAGTAGCTTTTTTGCTTAGCTTGTTCCTTACATTTCAGGAAAGGTCTTGTGTGAAGCCACGGGTAGATGCATTCCTGCCAGTTTTCACAATTTTGTTAATATGTAACTTAGGACTTCTCAGAGATATTACCTTCCTTCCTTTCTTATTTATATGTCATTTGCAAAATGGCAGATGAATGTTGATGAAGTTGAGAAACAGGCATTGCCTAGGAGTAAACATGGATGGAAAGAAACATTTCACTAGTGTCCCAGGTGGTGATATTGGTGTACACTGAAGAAAATCAACTATTCCCTTACAATGCATAAACTTCTTGAAAACGCTTCTTCTGCGGGAGGAATAATGGGAATGAGAGCAAAGCTAACCCAACAGAGAAATATTCAGTTCTTATAGTTAGATTTACTTGTTCTGTATGCATGGTCTGTGCCCCTGACGGCAGCTTCTCACACATTAGATGTATGGGACCTCAGATCTGTTTTTGTAAGGACTGACACTGCAGTAATGCTGCAGTAAGAAGTGGTTTTCCTGCTGTTCTGTGCAACGAAGTCCTTTTTTTCTACTACTCTTCTGCATGAATCTAAAATTAAAATAACTTGAAAAGATTAGCTAAGATTAGTAAGGAGAATTTAGTGACATATCTTCTGTGATACAGAGGGCTAAAATGGATTAACCAAGTGGCTTCCTCTAGGGCCTGCTGCTGTGATTTGGTAACACAGTAAAAGTGTAAACCACAAAATGACAATAGAATAGAAGGCCGAAAAATAAAATTGCCAAGTCTCTTTGTGGGGCAAAATTGTGGTATAAAATAAGTTTATAGCGGTGGCAGGACTAATAACGTATTGTAATCTTTAGAAACAACAACAAAAAATATAGCTGCAGTAAAATAATTGCATTTGATTGATTTCAGATACACTTATTACTTGCTCTGTTGGTGTTTTGTCATTTGTAATATAAGCTGGACTTCCACTGAGAAATCTCCTGGTAGGAAAGGAAAAAATTGTTCAGCCTTGGAGACCTGTTAAAACTTCTCAGTGTTTTGTTACTTGAACCTTATAAGTGCTATCTCTGTGGATTTGCTGACTACTTCCTTTGGAAGTTTTTGTCAGCTCTCAGAGCAACATTTTAAAACAGGGGAAAATGACCTTTTGAGCAGATCTTGTTTCATGCCTTTTTGTAGAAAAACTTCAATATCAGTATCCTTACTATGCACATTTTTTCATCAGTCATTAGGAGGCCCAGACTGTATATATAACTTCTTCCACTAGCCTGTTGCATAACTTTGATTGCATCTGAGTTCAATATGCTGCAGAATCAGGTAAATGGATTAATTTAGTCTATTCAGGAAATAAGACAGCTTAACAAGTCAGAACGGGTCCTGAGCACATTTCAGAAACTACCTGGTGTGCTATATAATGGAAGAGTAAACTTCCCTACCATTTAAAGGTGAGAGGTTCAGCTGCAAACTGCAACATGTCACAGTGGCACAGGAGGTTTAATGCCTGCAGTTATGTCGTACAGAAGAATCATTGAGCGTTTATCACAAGTTAAGCCAGCAGGGTAGAGTAGAAAAAGATATGACGGGGTGACTTCTGTAGTTTGTGTGATGTCTTATATTTGGGAATCTCAGAGGACTGTGAGCATTGATGAGCAACACTTACAACAGTGGTACAAGAAAATGTTTGCAGCTGGAACTCACGATTTAACACGACTAGCCCAGTTAGATGAGAAATGAAGTCTATAATCCAAGTCTCTGGGTTTCCAGTAATATTTTTATTACTAGACCATATTTTCTTTCTAACAAATTTAATATAAGGCTCTCCCTGACTGGTCTTTGGTGAACTTTTTTTCTGTAAACTAGTTTGTACCTACTCAGAATAAAAAAATAAATTAAACATAAGGTCCCTGAAAGGATGACCACTTTAACATGAACTGTTTAAACCTGTCTAAGTGCCCTCCATCAGAATTAAATTTTCTTCACTTGATCGATGGAGAGATGTACTAGATCCATGAAATCATGAGATTAAAGGTCTAATTCTCCAAATAAAAAGGGGTGGGAATTTGTGGTTTGAGCTATCAATCACAAACAATTAAATGGGAACAACTGAGGGAGCTTGGCTCTGTAATATGTGGGTAACTGCAAGTGGTGAACTCCAGTCCCTCTCCCATGGTCTCCTTATGTCAGTTTTGGGATCAGAGAAATTGTAAAAAAGTGGATAGTGTGGAAATGTTTCTGAAGCAACAGAGAAAAGCAAAGTGGCAGGAAAGCTTCAAGAATCACTGGGAGTGATATTTTTCCTACTTTCTTGTCACTGAACTCATGAGATCTAAATGGTGATCAGTTGAAGGAAATGGTTTGACAAGATTTTCACTGTCTTCTGACCAACAATTTTTTAATTTTATTTTCAAATGAGTGGTCATTTGAACTTTGTTCACACATCAAATTGCAATGGTAATATCTGAGCTATGGTTGAGTTCTAGCACATTTATAAGTCTCACGTAGCACTTTGGGGCATTGGTTATAGATGTTAAGAAAGCAACAAAGCACCTCTCTGAAACAGCTGAGACCCACTGGAGGGAAATGTTCACCTGCATTCGTTCCTTCCCAGTTCAATCAATGGCTTTAATTTCTCATGCATTGCTTTCAGCTCTTATTCTTCTCCTTTTTGCATTACCCAGTCCTTCTCAGAGTGACAGTGTATTTTGAAACGTACCCTGAAACTTGCTGGGCTTAAGACTTTTACGCCATTATCTCTGTACAAAGACTACAAAAGGTATTTTTTTAATCCTAGTGTTATAGGGTCATAGTGGTGCCTGTAGTGGAAAGGTAAATGGGTGCAGCTGTTGTTAAGACATTATTATTCTGCAGTCTAGAAAAGCCTCTGAAGATGGGGCAGGGGGGAAGGTTCTAAGTGACTTGTAGAGGTTATCTTGTCCAGCCTGTCACTCCAAGCAGGTCTGATGTCCCAGGCAGATCAGAGTGCTCAAAGCCTTTCTTAAGAACAGGCTTATGGGTTAGGGGACCTAGAGAGGTTGGCACACGAGCAGATGAAGGATCTGCAGTTTTGCAGGGCTGTCAGTGCAGTCCTACCACACACTGAGTATCAGAAGGTTTTGTCTGGTCAACTACATTCAGTTAAACCTAACTTGTTGCCATCTAAAGCTAACCAAGTTGAGAGCACTCTTTTTTTCTTAGTAAGGACAGGGTCTAGTCAATGATTGTTGTTTTTTTTAAAAAAAGAAATTGTTGTTATTCTTGATAGCCATCAGCTTAGAGCAGACAGGAACCAAGGGGAGAGTGATGAGGGTCAGGGACACACAGGCCTAGGGATCAAAGGTGATGGATAGATGAAGTCCTCCCTGGATGCCAACCATGGATGGAAGAGAAGGAAAAGGGAAATTCACTTCTGTGATCCCTGAATTTATACCAAATATACAAGTATATGGGATGGAATAATTTGTTTGGCCAACTTTTGCTATCTGTCTAGTCTGCTCCTCCCTATGGGAGGGTTTTACATAAGGTTCTTCTGCTGTTTTATTGTCCAAAGCAGCAGATTCAACAAGCAGAGCTAAGTGTCCATGGTGTTTCAGCAGTAACTATAAAGATTTGGGATTTACCAGATGGAAAACTTGCTTTTACTTTCAGCAAGTGTTCTGCTTAGAAGAGAGTTCCCTGAAGGAAGGAAAAAAATTAAAAAAAAAAAAATCAGTAAAAAGAAAATTGGCTTCAGACTGGCTCAAACCAGGACAAATTGGGAAAGAGATCTGCCAAAATACGGTGAAGAAGAAAGGTTCTGGTAGAGTTTCTGGAGGGTCCCTCTAAGCATGCGTGTGGTGTCTTTGCTGAGTCAGGGATTTGGTGGGTAACCAATTCTGGTAATAAACTTGAAGTGACATTGCTTTTTGGTAAGATGCTGTTTGTTATATTATAGTGTTTCTCATGGTAGAATGCAGTTTTTGAAGCGGTCTGAAAATGTGTACACCAAGGCCCAATGTCAGTCAAATTGATTGTTTTTAGAGGGTTCTTTTTCTGTATGAACTGAACATTTGATCAGTCCTATCCAAACATAGGCTGGATTCTTAATCTGGTAGTAAACCTGTACCAGCTGATAATTCAGTTACACTTTCTTCATGTATTCCTTGTTAGTCACAGGTATCAATAATACTCATATGCTTCTGCTTAAGCCTGTAATAAATGTTATGGATTGTATACAGCAGTAATACAATGAACAATTTCTAGAAATGGGAAGGTAAAATATGTATTTCCGTTTTACCCTGTGACAAACATATTTCAGTCTTGCTTCATGATAGTATTTAAAATAGAAATCAGCAACAGAGCATATCAAAGCCCACTGGTTTCCCTTTAAGGTTAACTTGTTTAAGGTTATATTGAGCTTTAGCTGTATGCTTTCCTTGAAGGCTGAACATAGGTGCGTTTCTAAACATGCATACAGAGGGGAAATGTGAATGTACATATATTAATGAAAATGCCTGTTAAGATTTGCTAGAAAATTCTGTGACAGGTTTAGGGGATGTAGCTCAATCTGGAAGAGAGTAGTAGGCAGTGGATATACAAAGATATTTTTGAAACCTTGAGTAATAAAATTACTGTAAGCTATATAAAACCTGCACCTTGACTGGCTTTATGTGGCTTGGTAGAACTAATCCTAAAGTAAGATTTTTTTTTTTTTCCCAATTTATGTAATTTTAAGAAACGAGATTAGCACCATGTCCTTATGATATGTTTAAATACACTAAAGATAGAATGACAGTCCACATTCTGTACTTGAACAGCCTCAGCACGTAGAGTCTTTGGACATGAAAAGCTTTACAGGGTATTACAGCATCTCTATTTGCTTGTAATTGTAGCAAACAACATTTAAACCCCCTCTGAAGCAGCAACGAGCAACTGTTCACAGCAGGCGGGTAGGTTCCAAATGCCAAGCAGAGCGGATCTGCTGAGTGGTCGCAACACAAACAGTGAGAACTGAGTTTCTGGGAGGTTCCCCTGAGGCAAAACAAAAAGGAAAAAAAAAAGGGGGGGTGGGGACATGGAGTGGGGCAAAAAACCAAAAGGGGTAAAATATCAAACAATTGATAAATTGCTATCTCTTAATCTTTGAAATCTGGTTTGCTGAAAGGGAAGATGATTGGGAGACTTGTTTTGAAAGTGCACTTCTGATCTGTACCCAAATGCTAAAATAGAGACATTAGGGTTGGCTTAACAATAAGAAGGCTGCAGTAGAAGGTGAAATTTTAAGTGAAAAACTGACAATATAAGTGAAGCTGAAGTTAGGACTGCTTATGTACAGTTTAGCTTGCTCTGTTAAGATGAAGGCATATTATGTGTGATTTGAGAGTTGTTTTTCAGTGCTTTTCCTTTTAATA
This sequence comes from Apus apus, assembly GCF_020740795.1. NCBI lineage: Eukaryota > Metazoa > Chordata > Aves > Apodiformes > Apodidae > Apus > Apus apus. The sequence continues at coordinate 53,932,069 of NC_067285.1, read as the reverse complement.
ATAGTCACCAAGTGGTCATGGGAGGAATTTATTATAGAGCTAGTGCCAGGTATATTTACTTGTATAAAAGACCATTAATGTACATTAGAGAAGATACATGCTTGTCTTATCTGATACTTGGTGAAGAAGGAAAATGTAAAAAATCAGAGGACATTCTGAAATGACTGTTCTAATTTTTTTTACAAATTAATCTTAAACAAAGTCTACCAGGCAACTACTTTAGCTATTTTTCAATTTATTTATTTTTTTTTTCAGATCCAGACTGCTTTGTCTCCTTACAGTTGCTCTTTCTGTGACAAAGTTAAAATGTGGGGATGTGAAATCCTACCCTGACTAGAGCATACAAGATGTTTTTCAGTGACTTCTATGGGCTGGGCATTGGATGCCAGTTCTCAAAAATACAGGGTTTGGTGCTCTCTGAAAAGCAGTGCTCTTTCAAACCTGTCAGGTTTTGTACCCAGAAATGACAGTGCTTAAATTACTGGTCATACTTCAAAACTCTGCCCTTGTATCTTTCATGTAAAGTAGGCTAAGATTCTGCAGGGATGTTAATGAGTGACATCCTTAATTTGTGTAATACAGTACACTCCAATTAGTTTTGGAAATGGGTAACAGAGAAGTGTGTTTAAATGAATTTTCTTCCAACAGCCAGTTTATTTCCATTGACACTTAATGGATAATCCTTTGTTTAATAGGCATGACAAGATCTCTTTTGTGGGACATAGATTTTGTGATTAGACTGCACTAAGCTGCTTTAAATCACAAGCAGAGGTAGCCTTTTAAGCTCTGAATGTGGTCTAGCTTGGGTGTTAAGCCACTTTTACAGTCTATGGTGCACAGGACACTTAAGATATACCCTGTACCCAAAAGCATCCGAAACCCTGATCCCCAAAGGCTATAGAAACTGAATCCACCCACAGATGGTTACTGACCAATTCTGGGGAATTCAGCAGCTGATAGCAGGAACTTGCGTGATGCAAAAGCAAGAGGATGACTTTGGTAATTGGTACTGTAAAGGAAGCTGAAGAGAGGAAAGTATAACCATATGTGTTTGACTAAGACAGCAGTGTTAGTCTCAAGACCAGGAAGTGCCATGAGAGCTTTGATAGCTAAGAGTGGTCAGTGCTCCTGCTTTGCTGGTAGAATTCCCCATTGGCTAAATTTCCACTCAGGACAGCAGCATGCTTACCCTTCTCCCCCAGCTTTTCTGATGCTGTTTGATTTATGATTCTTGTTAACTTTTACATCAAACAAGTATGCATTTCATGTATGAATTCTTCAAGCTAAGTGCCCTCTTGAGTGTTTGATAGCACAAATTATACTAACAAATTGTTACAGTTCTTTAGACTAGTATTAGATCTAATACTAAAGGAGGTATGGTTCCAGCAGCACACTGCCCACTTCTGTACAACTTACCATCTTCTAAATCACTTGTCTTCCCACAATAATCCAGTGTGATGATGCTGGTTACCCAGAAGATCTGGACACAGTTAAGTGTGCATGTGCCATATTTCTTGGTCTTGCTTTCCGTTTGATTATTTGGCTGTTGCATGTGTGTTGAGGAAAAGGAATCTGTGCTCTTTGGAGATGTGTGATTATAGAGATCTGTGCTGCTAAGGGTAGAATTTAGTCCCCTTTGATCATCCCTTTTATCGATAGGCTTGCCACATAGGTTAAAGGGAGCTTCTTGCTTTGAAACAGCCTATCTGACAAAGTAGTACCTTTATTTGTTAAAAGATTTTCAAGCTTATAGGCCTGGAAAAGCCCCAGTAAAATCAATGAAAAACTATCCAAGATAAACAGACTTACAGATTAATAAGTGCTCACTACTATTTTTATTCTGAGCTCACAAAATCTCTTCCTGACTGCCTGGCCTTTTTCTCTAATAAAACAGCTAATTCTCCAAATATTAATAGAGGTGTATTGGCAGATCTGGGGCTTGCAGTTCTCCCTGAGCTCAAACAGAGGGAATGCAGTTAGACAAAGCCTTTTCCAAATGGACCTGTAAGTACTTGTTTAGCAGAGTTCCCATCTTGCCAAGGACTGATCTTTCCCCAAACTCTAAGCAGTGATGCATTGGAGAAATAGCCAGACTGCAGCAGATGAAAGCTTGACTGATTCATTACTGTAGCCAGCATAGGAAGGATTTCTGTACAAGTAGATATAAACATTCCTCTAATTTACTGATGCAATTTTCCAGAGTGTTGAGCACTCAGAGCTGTAGTAAAACATACGGTTTAAATGAAGCTTGGAAGACCATGGGAAAAGAGAGTAGAGAGTCTCTGGGACAATCAGACCTCTTATTCTGCCACTGTGTTTTCTCATCTGCTTTATTGCTTATCGCTGTGTATAGATTTTTGTGCTAGACATGAAAAAACCCACCCTTCTGTGTTTGTGTGTACTGGATGTTTCTCATTTAAATGGCTAGATGTACCAACACGCTGTGCATTAAAGTCCTTGTTCTCATCTCTTGGGTGGCTTGGGGCAAAGGAATGCTGATGGGCTTCACTTTGCTACTATATATTCCTCTTGCCCCATGTATCAAAAAACAGGGTGTTGTTTCATAGAATCGTAGAATGGCTAGGGTTGCAAGGGACCTTAAAGATCATCTAGTTCCAGCCCCTTGTTTATTTGAGTAGCTTTTTAAACTGTCTTGTTTTGATGTGGAAAAGCCTAAGCCTGAGAAATCTGGCTCCCTTCTGTGGCATTGAGTCAGCAGTATATATATTCAGAATATATTTTGCCTCAAATCAACTCACAGCATAGCTATGTTTACTTTCATAACCCTTGAACTACACATGACTAGGGCTTCTACCTGTTTGGGTTAAAGCCAGAAATTACTTTTTGGTTTTGCCCAAACTGTCTATGGTGTGGTCCTGCATTCTTATTGCATGCAATATGTCAGTTTGTTTGGACTTGTTCTGATTTTTACTTATTTTAGAAAGGATTTTCTGGTTGAGGGTCTTGGCCTGTGGCATGTGTATGGTAAGTTGACCCAGAGGAAACGAAGAGTCTGGGGCCAACATAATGCTTACCTTGTGTCTCAAATGAAGAAGCTTTTATTTGCAACTTGCTTTTTGTGGAGCCTCCACCTCATATCCAGGTGATCCATACCCCCTTTTATCAAACATTGTTTCGTGATACTTTAAGAACATGTATGTTTTTGACCAGCAAACCCTTTGTCATACTGATGGTTTGTATTCACATCTGTGCTTCTCTGAAGATTATACCCCAAGGTCAGCAAGAATAACAGAGGTAGGGACCAAGAAAGTAATCTCCCTTGTGCCAGATCTCTAGGTAGCCTGCAGGGATGCAGCAAGACAGCAGGTGGGAGTAGTAGATCAAAGACTGAAATGACATGTCTAGCACTGCTCCAAAATTGCAAAGGAGAGTGGGACAGGATTTTGGAGTGAAGTTCTGTACTGAGCTTCATGTCTGAAACAGCATGAGGGTAGCTTGGAAAAAGGTGACATGGGTAGATAGACAAGTCTCTGACTGGGTATTTGCCTGATTGCCCAGAGCTGTGCTGTGGTTGGCAGCCCAAGCAGGGTCCTGGAGCCTTAGGTCTTCATGGTGAAGCTACCAGCAGCCCTGCAGAGCAAGCAGTAAACATGCTTTGCTTGTGTTGGCTGTTAGGGGATACTTAGACCTAATACACAGTTTTGTTCCTGGCATTGGTTGTTATAATCTTGGACAAATGTGAATAAAGAGAGTTTAGATTCAGAAAAATTTCCTCCATGTAACAGCCTCCTCAAATGTGTGCTCAAAATGTCAGCTTTTGCACCTTTCCCCACTCTGTTCTTTTGCTGGATCCTAAAATGCAGTCTTGTCACCATTTCCCTTTGCATTGCTGTCCCACTTTTCCCTCTGACTTCATTAGCTGGCATCCCAACCATCTTAGGAGACTTCCTTAACAAAGATGTCTTTTACTAAGCAGGAAACCTTTTATGAGCAGTCTAAAGCAACTGGTGCATGATGGAGAGGAATATCAGTTGGTACAAGTTCACTGAAGCTGCTTTCCAAGGTCTTGCACAAATTTGTGTATCAGTAAATCCCAGTCAAACCCCCATCGTTTTCATAAATGTCTTTTATATGAAAGCATATTTCGTATTCTGAAAGAGGCTTTAGCAGAAATCTAATTCTCAAAGGCCTTTAAGTATTAGTCCCCAGTCAGTTTCCCAGATGTTCTCCATGACCTCCTTTACCTGCGTTACCTGTGGCAGAAGTAGGGCACTGTATTAAAAAGCACAAATTATCAGAGTTTCCTCCCTCCCTGCATTCCTCTGCTCCATCATAACAGCCAAAGGCCCTAATGCTGGGAGGGAGGTTCAGTACCTTCCCAGCTGATTTATAAGCTGAGTTTCAAGTGCAGGGTCACCTTTTACCCAAGGGGGAACGGGCTCTCCCAGTCCCACACTGTACTAGCAAATACTTCTCACTCGGTGTTTACAGCTGAGCATCATCGTCACTGTCAGCATGGCATGAGAACCTTGGTATAAGGTCAGCAATTATGAATTAACTACTTCAGTGAATACCCACTAGTTGCCCTGAGGGGAAATCCCATTGTGTAGTTAAGCCCTATGCAATTCTGGTAGCTCTGTGACATTTTTCCTTTATCCCATTGACTAAAAGTGATGAAATATAGCAATGACAGAACCATCTGTCATGGCTGAGCTTCAGTGAGGTGAGGTGCACTTTGTCACATTGATTGTAGGGCAGAAATTATTTTTTTTTCTCCACGATCTACATGATGTTGAGCCTCGCTTATCTGAACTGTGAATGCACTTGTCCCCGTTTTGCACATAGACCTTTTCACAGAAAAAAGAGCAAATGCCAACAGCACAGAGCAGGAGATGTGCTTAGAACTTGCTTTTGAGCTGTTTTTTTCCCCCACTGTGTTTTGGGTGGCTTTGGGTCACAAAGTTGTTGCAAAGCCCTTTCTGTTAAGACCAGCTGCTGAAGGACAAAGCTGCAGTAGGACAAAGACTCAACATTTAAAATATAAGTTTTCTTGTTATTCTTTCATACTTCCAAGTATAGATCAGTTCTTGCAAGTCCTTATGTTTCTGAATATGAAGTTCTATTTTTTGTGGCGAGTGCTATTTTGATTTTTGGTGGTGTATCACTAAACAACTGACATTGTAAATTTAAAAGTTTTTTTCAGTAAATGGATTTAAAAAGAAAAGTGGTGAGAAGAGCATTCTGATGACGTGTGGAGACCTTTCCCTCCACCACTAACTCTAGATCTCAAGGACGGTGTGTTGCATCACAGTGTGTTCACTGGCTTGCAAACAGGGAAGATGCTTTTTAAAAACATATTTTTGTGTTTGTAGAAACAGTTACTCAAGACAAAGAAAACCCTTTACCAAAGCACTAAAACCACAGAGAAAAGGATTATGATGCAAGTCTTCAAAGGAAAAACAGGGGACTATGGGCAGCACAGTCGGAAGCAAAACAAAGGACTTCTGAGGCTTAACAGAGGCACACAGGAGATGGGTTGGCTTGCCTGCCTGCATGGGGTTGGGAGAAAGGGTACTGGAACAAGATTAAAACCTTGTGGTTAGTTGGATTTCTGCACAGTTTGCACAGCTGACTGGGAAGGCAGAACAGGCCCAGGGTATTGGCATTTATCTCTTTCCCCTAGCGTTGCTGGGGTGAGGAGAGTAGGAGGGCTGCTGCTGAGCTCTGTGGCCCAGAGGTGTGTGCTTGGCTTTGCAGCTCTCCACAGGAGGATGCATGAGTGATTTTAAATATCTTTTCATGAGTTCCTCATAGTTGCATGAGCACTTCTGCCTTCGTTTAAAATTTATGGAATGTGTAATACAATTTAGATAGTAATTTCTATAATGCATAAAATGGAAGGCAGCATGGGGAATTCTTGTACCCCTCTATAGTGGCAAAATAGATCATGGAATGAGTGAAGTACAGAGGCTAGTCTGAAGATAGTTTTTACACCCTAAGCCTAATGCATTTTTTTGCTTCAATGCAATTTTAAACTTGGAGTCAACAGGACAACTCACCTGAAGCGGTACATGGGTCCTGCTCTTCAGGGCTTTTTTGAGAAAACTCTGTTTGCCCTGAAGATTGGGTTATGTGCAAAAATGTTAGCATAGGATTATATCAAGATGGTGCTTCTGAATTTATACTTTAGATTGTTTTCTCCTGGTAGTAGATATGTTACACAAAGGTAAACTCCTACAATGGTACTGGTCCTTCAATGTTAAAACCCCTTGGCTGCTCTGTGTGAGTGTTAAAATGTATGTCAGTGAAAAGTTGTTTGAGCTCATGACTAAAAACTCTTTTCATCACTATTCTGGCACTAATCTTGAAGCAAAGATCTCTGAGCTGCTATAGTGTGAGACTTAACCCATGGTCCTAATCACTTGTTGTCAGTAAAAATTTCTTGGTGCTGTTCACAGTAGGAAGTTTATTAACTCTGATGTTTGGCCTCAGTCCTGTTTGGATAATTACACTGTGGCTACATGAAGTATTATGCCACAGAATTTTCTGTTGGTAGCTCTTTCCCTTCTCATTCTAAAATATGGCATTGTAGTCACAGTTTCTTCTACAGTATTTAAATGTTCTTAATCTTCTTTCATAAAGTTAGGATCCACAATTAGCACATGGTCATCTGACCAGGTAGATGTAGTATTGCTCATTGGCACTGCATAAAGCTGCAGTGTGTGTTGGGTTGAGAAATGTCCTGTCTGGTGACAGTGGGTGCTGTGGAGCGTCGCCTGTGGCTTTTATTGAGGTGTCACAGCCCCTTTGCCTCCTCTGAAATTAGTCACGATTAGTGCCTCCAAAATTTAGTCATGAATCTGTGTGAATGTGCCTAAGAGGGAGAGGAATGGGCTTTGTTTTTCACCACTTCCCCGTTTCAAGTTTTAGTCTTATGACTTGCTTCAGTACATCAGGTTGTGCAGTTAACTTATCCACATCCTGCCTTCATTGAAATGTCCACAATGGTGCTGAGGTACCTCATTCACAACAGGAACACATGATGATTTCTGAAAATTGATGTTGTTTATTTCTTTGATTTTTTTTCTTTAGTTTGCAAAATCAAAGGCCAACTTCCACTATGATGTGTGATGATTCAGAGAATGTCAGGGTGATTTTGTGGTTTTATCAGGAATGCAGGCTACTTCTTTTCTGTTTCTGAAAGAATGGTGGTCTCATTTTAATTGCTAAATTCAAAGTAGCTCCAGACTCTCAGCGGTCTTATGAAAGACTGACAATACTTGGATCAATGAAAGCTGCTGTTAATGATATAAGCCTACTTTTTATCATGAAAAAACATGTGTTTGTATATTGCACTAAGGTGCTGTTGTAGGTAAAAAAACAGGTTAAACTATGAGTGTTAACAGGCAGCAGATAATTGAGTGTATGTGTGGATGAGTGAGCTTCCAGAGTCAAGTGTGCTACTCCTTAGAAACTGATGAAGAGCTGTATTAGGATCTTGTAAGCCCTTTCTGGTGTGGCATTAAATGTAAGCATTAAATATAGGTCTTGAATATCCCACAGCTTCAGGAACACTGACTTCTAAACTTGGTTTTGCTGGGTCTGCATTAATTCCTCAGTGACTTCAGGCAGGCACATGTGGTCTAAACAGCCCCTGTTCTTCCCCTTAGTGTTTGTGCATGACCTGCAAATCTGTTCTGACTCAAAGGGAAAATCAGATAAAATAACTGATGGAAAGCTGGAAGTGTGAAAGCATAATGTGATTTTAAGGCAATGATAAAATACCCATGAAAATATATTTGAGAAGTGTTTGTAGAAGGCCTCTACTTTAGACTGTTCAATGGCATTGGCATTCCATATTGTCTGTACTGGCAGAGAAAGAATAGCAAGGAGAGCAAAGAAAACACGGTCTTTCTTTGCCTCAGAGAGAAGAATCAAAATCCACCTGACAGGGTGTATGGATGGATAACCAAAGCCAGGGATTAGAAAGGGAGAGATAAAGAGGGAAGAGGAAAGATTAATTTTAAAAATATGGAAAAGACGGAAGAAAAATGTGGAAGAAATGCTGATGTGAAAGCAGGCATTTCTTATGGGTTTTTCTGCTGATGAAGGTTTAGAAGTGAAGGGAGGAAAACAAAACCAAAAAGACATGGAAGTGTTTCTTATGCAATTAGTGTGCTGTGAAAGATGTGTTATTAACTTCTGCCACCCCACTGTATCATTTTTGAAATGCAAATTACAGAAAAGTTTTCTTACTTTTCTCTTATAATCACTATTTAAGGGAAATGGCCACACTGTGTTGGGAATTGGAGCACAAGAGATTCAGCAGTGTGGATTACAGACTGCTAGGCTTTTAATGCTGTCAACTCCAGTGTATTTGTCTTCCCCTGAACAGAAGATACTAGAATGCAGAGAGTGCGCTAATATCACAGCCTACCTATACCAAGCCAGGAAATTTGTTTACATGTCACAAATATAGAATATGCTTCAGTTTATGCTCTTTTGATGTACTGTATTTTAGGACCCTCTTTTAGCCTAGCTACCCATCATCCTGCTGTCTTCTCCCCCCTCAGACCTTAGCATCAGGATCTTCAAAGTGCATCCTTCATCTTTCATTTCCCTAGCTGCAAATGAAAGGTTTGTTGTTTTTTTTTTTTTTGTGGGGCAGTTTGAGTGGCATAACTTTCATGTAGCACATTAAAGGCACATATGAGACCACTGAAGACACACACGACTAGCAAAATATCTCTCTGCTGGCCACCACTGCCAGTGGCACCAGGGTGCACCAACTGCCATGTCCTCCTGGGTGTAGGGATAACTTGTGGGGAGGGCTGGAGGCTTGAAGTGAGGCCAAATGAAGAGAGCTGGAGTATGCCAAAACCAAGGGGGCAAGTTTCTCTTTTTCCCACAAACACAGAATTGGGCAGAAAAAGCAAGAGTACAGGTAACTGGAGATAAAAATCTATGTCCCTGTAAATCTGCTTCATTCCATCAGAGACATTTCTGTTGCTCACTGTAAACATTTTGTCTCTCTCCTAGCTGTGCTGTTGTATTGCTGCTCTCGCTCCTCTGTGTTGGTGGCCTGTGTAGCGACTCAGGAAATGTGGCTCAAGGAGAGTACATCTAGCTGGGAAACAGCCTTCATCAGCCACCAGCATGACAGGAATTCAAACAAAACATTGTTGTTTATGGAGGTAATTGGCTAGATGATGCTGAAGTGGCTGTGGCTGGGATTTTTCCTCTCTTGAAGCTGGAAGATCCCTCTGCAATTTATTTTAAGGTCTTGAAGGTGTTATGCTTGTTTTATTTTAAGTGGGGAAAGTCTTGTGTGACTTGCAGGTTCCGGCCCCACTATTAGTACCCCAGGCTTTCTGGGGGCTCCCAGGCTGTGGTTGTCTCTGGGACAGCCACATAGAGGTAACTTCCATGGTACAGGCCTCAGCAGCACCAATCAAGGACAGAATTTGAAGTCTTCCCTTTGCTGCCTGCTTTCCCCTCCCTCTTTGTCCATGGACAGAGGCTAAAGTTGGGGAAGCTCCAGAGGGAGATGCAGGGTGCTATATGGATGTAAGGTGAGCATAACCTGCCGGAAAATAGCAAGAAATTTGTTAGATATTTGAAATATGGTAGGGAGGAAAGAGATGTCTGGAGGAAATCCACATTTCTGGTTTAGTATGTCTGTAAGAGACAGCCATTTAAACAGGAATGTTTTTCCTACTGAGGAGTTAGCATGTTTTTTCTAACCTGGCTCTTTCACATGCGAAGAATTATTGATTTTCTGTAGTTTCTTTCTACTTTTGGCTTCAGAGGAGTGGTAGACTTTCTCTTGGGGGTTTAATGCAGTGCAGGCTTGCCTGATGAAGTCCTGAGCTCACTTATATGGTAAAGGCTCCCATGAGTTAGGAGAATGAGGTTACTGCACATTCAGTGACTGAGCTTTATTTCATTGCACAGCAATCTTGAAAATCTCAATGCTTCCCCAACAGGACAGCACCCAGTGCTTTCCAGTAGTGCCAAAGCCATGTATTGAATAGAATGAAGAAACTAAGATTTAAAATGTCTCAGAGAAACAGATCCTTTAGTATGTGGTGGATTTTTTTAAAGCAGATTTTAAGGGACATTGGCATTATATTTCTCAAAAAAAATTTGAGGGTAATCATTTCCCTGTGCTGGGGCTGTAAAAATAAATATATTTTCAAATAATGTGGCTTTTAGAGGTGTTTTTAATATCTGATGTCAGGGTGACATTGGTTTTTTTTGTGGTATTACTCAGCCCTGAGGGTTTAGTACTTGTCAGAGCAAGAGCTTGGATTCCACCTCAAGTCTGAGCCTGCCTGCCTTTCTTCCTTTTTTTTTTTTTTTTCTTTTTTTTTTTTCCCTTCTCCTCTCCAGTCTTTTTGTTTTGCCCTGTGTAGGCAATTAATGTGACTCTTGTTAAAAGTGGGGCATGATGACTTTGTCAGCCTGGGTGCAGCACAGATCACCAGACTCTTCCTTCCAGCTATGTAAGATGTGTATCAATTTCAAAACTTTGGAGAAAACTTGTCATGATATTTATCAGGCTTCACTGATACAACAAAAAATTAGTCCTTTTAACCACTATCAACATGGTAGTTCAAGCTCTATCATCAACAAGCTGAAATAAGCATATACATGTATCAGATTTATTAAGAGATTTCTTTTTAGAGTCCTGCCATCAGTATAGTTACAAGTCTGACAGAGTGAGTCTAGCACAGAGGTATGTAATCAGCTTTTTACTGCATTTTTTTATTATGGCCTAAGTTTTACAGATTTTTTAAGTCTTTGGCATATGTTGTCGTCGATATCTTCTCAGACATGACTACCCAAACTGCCAATTCTAGCTGGCAAAAACCTAATCCTTCTAGGGGTTATTTTTAACTCTGACCTTAGAAAAGCTCTCAAGAAACTGCTTCAAAATCATTGCTGCTTTTTAATTTTGTCTACAAAAGATAAGAACAAAAAACTTCAGATTCTGGCCTCCCTCTGAATTTTAATATTCTAGTCCCTGTGGTGGCACTGTAAACAGGAGACAATGTTGGCAAGTGGTACCTGCTTCAGCAGAGTAATAAACCAGTCCCGTATCTCTGAAGCTCCCTAGGTGTGTCAGAAATCCAGTTTCAAGCATGTCTGTAGATTCAACCAAATGTGTCTCCTGAAGAGCCTGCAAATATCTGTAGACTTCTTCATCTTGTAACCACACTTAAGATCATCCCAGTTTTTATGATGCTAGATTATCAACATTGTTTCCCCTCCCCAGGCCCATCCAGCCTTACCTGCAGCTGTTGCATCAATATAGGCTGATGTTCTTCTGCTCCCATTCAGCTGTTTTGCATACTGTTATGACCTTTTGTAAACCTGTTAAAATCTTTCAGAAGAAAAGAATTTATTACATTTGCCACAACAACAACAAAAAGACACATCCTTTGATGCCCCTGCAGATGGAAGCTTCAAAGGAAGAAGTACATAGGAGCCAGCATACTTTTAAGTGACTGGATCATTTGAATTTTGCTCTTCTTCATTAGAAAATGAGGATGCAGCACTTACACCCATGAACAGTTATGGGGATGGGATTCAATTTTCAGCTGCTATTAATGTTTTCCTGCAAAGGTACAGGTGTCCTGTACGCTTTAGTCAAGAGGCAAACATGCTGGTTTTTAAAACTGTACTTGAATGTTTTCTGTCATTAATAGTTGTTGTGCCATACTTTATCTGTTGTATTCACTGGCTTCCAGTTGTTACTGAGGTTATGTCTTATGCTGCCTGCTCACTTGTGCTGAGTGCCTTCCTCTTGAAGTCCTAAAGAAGAATTGCTCAGCAAACATAGCAGATAGTGATCTACACTGCAAAATTGTGCTGCTCTAAGTTTTGCTGTTGAGTAACAGTTAATACACAGGTGTTTTGGTGACACAGTGACATCAGGATGCTGATGTTGACTATGTATCACCTTGCAACTGATTGCTGTAGCAGTTGAAGCTGATGTAGTCTTTGGATAGAAAAAGCAGAGACCTCCTTTAAATCCTTTGGTACAATACATCATGGGATACTTGAGCAGTGTGTTGGCCAATACTGGATTAGCATGAAAGAATTATGAACACTGAAGAAAACAGGCCCTATTTTTGCAGCCCAGAATTTTTGAAAAGGGTAAAACCTCACAGCTCCTTGTATGCTTCATTCTGTCCTATCAGCAGGCACCGAAGCCCTTGCAAAGAGATATTTGTTTCTTTTCTCTCTCCCTCTCTTTATGTTTTTTTCCTTCTAAAATGCTTTGCTTTGAAAAGACTTTCTAGTAGCTTAGAATTAAAATAATGCCTAATGGCTCTGGCTTTATCTAGATTTAGTAATCGTGTGCTTTTGAAATGAAAATTTAAAAATGCCAGAAATCGGGGAAATTGCACTTTTCAGATAAGAAGGGACATCAAAATGAAGAAAAATGGGCATATCTGAAATCAGGCTTTTTCTTGACTGTTGCTTGTGACTTATGTGGTTGCAGTCCTGTTGTGTTTCCAAGAGCTCTGGGCACTCTCAAATGAGTTGACATAATCCTTGGCATCTCCTTCCTCTCCCTTGCTGTGTACTTGAAAGCACATGTTGTCCAGTTCACACGAAGTATCAGTGGTATGGAGCAGAGTGTGGGTGGTTCCCCCCTGGGTATGAAAAGGAAAATTGCTGGGCTGGCTCCTGATATTTTGTTGTGTGACCTTCTCTTGTGGTAGGCCAGCTTCAAAAGCCTCCTCTTGAAAGCTGCTGATTGTCCCTGTCAAAGTCTATGGTTTGCAGCCCTCCTCAAGATGCCTTCAGAAGTTTTCCCTGTCCCTTTCTTCCCTGCAGCTGGGCTTGAGCTGTCCTCACCCACCTCTGATCCCTTTCCCATGCTGAGAACCCTTGGATTTATTTTCTTAGGCAGAAGTACAAAATGTAGGTGTTTGTTTTTTTTTTATTTGGATTGAGTACTGGTTAGGTTTATGGTTGAACTTGATGATCTTAAGGGTCTTCCAGCTTCAATGAGTCTATAATACTATTACCCACTTTCTTTAAAATCACCCTGAGGCTTTGGCACTGTGTAGAAGCTGCAGAGATGGTTAGCAGGTAGGGCAGGGGTGCAAGGCTGCCAGTCATTCTGACTTGTAGCAGTGGTCTTCACTGGGGGACTATTGCATGCCCTTATGTTGGTGACCCACATAACGATCACCCTGGGTGGTTGCAGGCTACACTGGCTGCCCAGCCTGCCCTTCGGGCCGTGCGGTGCTGCTGGGACCCCTTGGGCAAGGGATCGATCACCTCAGCCTGCATGTGGCAGCAGAGGAGCCTGCTGGCAGCTCCCACCTGGAGCCACCTGCCTGGCCTTGCCTTTAACTGTGCAGCAACGAGTTCTCAAGCCAACATCCTTTATGTTTGACTGCAGAAATGATGAAGAGGGTTGTTATCTTGTAAGAAAACTCTATAGTAGCTCAAATGACTAAAAAGAAGGAAACTGTCTCCAGAGACAGCATCTGTGCCCTGGGAAAATCTATTCAGGGTCTGTCAGATGCAAGGTTCCCAGTATCTGGAGGGTTACAAAATTTACTTGGTACCTATGTTCCTCTTTTTGTTCAATCTTATAAAACTAGCTATTTGATTAAGCCATTTATTCCCAAGTTTTCTTGCTGAGATGCAAAAGGAGCCCTGTGCCATCTCTCTCTCACCTCATTTCCAGTGCAGAAGACCTGAGCAGTGGAGCTTGAAATCATGGTACCATGGAAGTGTGGGTGTTGTGGGGTTAAATCTGGGGTGTGGCTGGCCTTCAGCCCAAAAAACAGAGCCTATAGCTGAAGTGTGGGGCCATAGTATTGTTTCCAAATATTTATACCTCATGTATGCCTTGACTATGCCCCCTCCTTGTGCTGTTGTTTTCTTGGAAACGAAACACAGGCCAGCGGATGGGCAAGGAGTTGTGGCACACTTCAGTCATGTCCAGAGACTCCAGCTGCCTTAGGGACAGGCAAAGCAGGACTGCAGAACCTCCTGTGGGGTTCATCCACTACACAGTACAAATAAGCAGTTGTGACTTCAGGGGGGGTTTGGTGATGGCTACTTGTTAGCTGAGGGCTTGTGGCTTTTAAGGGGATGATGTTGCTGATTAGAAAGAGTAACTAAATATAGTTTTGCTCTCTTGCTTTGAATTTGTGAGTGTCTACATGTAGATCTCTTGTGATAAAACCTTCATAATGGTGACAGAACTTCACAGCCTCAGTGAGAACTGAAGTGTTAGAAATGGGTGTGCTGTGACCTTTATCAAACATAACAATGAATAATTTTTTAAATATCATCCAATGAAGGGCTGAGTTTAGGAGCTTGGTATGCTTTTCCACATATGCTTGTTAAGTGCATACAGTAATTCTTGTCCTGTTTCCAGCTGTTAATAACATAAAAATTTGTCCAAACACTCTTCTAACGTGCTTTTATTTATCTTCTTTCACAGTCCATACATCACATAAATGTTTCCTGGTTTGTAAAATACATGGAGGCATTTGCTATTTTCAGATCTCTTACATTATTCCAAGAAGTGTGATGTTACATACAGAGGTAAAATGTCCAAACAGAAGAAAATATCTTTGAAAGCTACATTGTCTCCTCTTGGTATAGGGTTTTCTCACCCCAATAATTTTCCACTGAAAGAAATTTTAGAATAAACACCACTATAAAGGGTCAGTAACTACTACTTCAAGTCATATTCTGGTGCCTATCTTCTTAGGCACTTTTGTGAATATATCAGATTTTACTCTGAGGAATATTGCCAGTGATTAAGACTCTAAATTTAGAACTTTGTTTTAAATGCTTAGACCTTGATGAGAATTGTGCTAAATATTTACTTAGATATCAGTGAGATTGTCTCAGTTCTGACAAGATCAGCGTTGTGCTCAAAAGCCAGCATATAACACCCAGCATCTTGAAAGAGGGGTAACAATGGCAGGGATTTATATAACTTTTTATCAGCTGCATTTTTCACTTTTCTCATCTGAGGCCCCTCACTGCTTGTGCACAAATGCAGTAGTTTGTGAGACCACTTGTGGAGATCCAGATCAGAAATCTGTCCAAGACCCAAGATAATGATACTAAAAAGGCTGAGTTTAGGACTTCAATTTACAAGGAGTTACAAGAGGGAGAAGCCTTGGCATGGCAGCAAGCAGCAGCGTGCAGGCTGAGGGTCAGGACTTCCAAGACTATGCTGCTGTCAGGGAAGGATAACTATCCTGAAAGTTCAGTGGATGCTGCTGTACATTTTTGTGGTGTTGAACATCGTCTTCACATAATTTTTGGGGAAATCTACAGTGAAAATTGTTCTTGCTTTGCTTAGGGAATAGAAGATCCTACACCAGTTTTTATCATTAAGATCCTTGTGGGATTTTATAGTCTGCAAACTATGCTGGCTGTTGTAAGGAAGATTTTGTACCCCAGCCTCACATTGATCAGAGCAATTTTGGAGTTATGAGAAAAAATTTAGTATCTGCATATCGTTTTGGATCTGTGCTAACTTTGGCTCACATGCTGAACTCAAGATGAGATCAGCTTTTCTGGGATTCTTAGGGGTGCTTTTTCATTATACTGATAACGAAAAAAGCTATGGTACTAGCAAGTAGCACCATGAGAATATAAAAGCTTCAGCAGTAGTACCCAGTGTGGTGTTGGGTGTGGGCCTGGGAATTTCTGTGTTCTGCTCCACCTCTTACTCCTCAAATAATCCAATCTTGCAAGAAGTGACTGAGAATGAAATTTAGGAAGATTTAATTCTTTATTGGCCGCTGAGCCACCCATGCTGCAGCACTAGGCTATGGTCCTTTTTCTTAGCTGTCATAGAAGACTACCCAAATGAAAGCTGTCTTCTCAGAACACACAGAATGTATGCATATCACACAGCCTGGAATACTCAGACAAGACTACTGAGTTGGTGATGCCATCAATGTTACTAAATTGTGCATAGTTTAATATTTCAAACATTGAGAATTTCAGTACCACTAGATTGCCAGATAATATCTAGAAATAATAAAGAAATTACATTCTATATGTATGGGAAGCGTGAATGTCCTCCTTGCAAAAAGAGAACCTTAGGAAGATGGTGTGGGAACAAAGATCAGATGGTGCTGACATGAAGGAGATTTGCCTTTTCCCACTGTTCCAATTAAAAACTTGTTGTTGTGACCCTGCTGTAAGCTGTGTCAGGTTATTGTTGTATTTTATTTAGAAGGGCAAAGTTGAGGCAGTAAAGCCCTAGTCTGAAGCACCAGCTCTGCAGTTTTCCTCAGGCCCAGTTAAATGTGGTGCTCTGAGGGATGCAAAAAAACTGGTGTGTGAGTACTGTCTTCCTAGTGGCCCAATTAATATTGGAAGAAAGGTGAAGGAAGCTTGGAAGTGTGATTTTTTTATATTTTCTGTAATTTACACACAACTGTTTTAAGGTGTATGTCATTAAGATTGCCAAGGTTTTCAAGGTACTTGACTGTTAAATACTTATTCATTTGCTTACCTGCTACCATTTTAATATGAGTAGAGGGGTAATTAGTTGTTTTGACTTAGCAAGTTTAACTTTTTTGGGGGGCTAAGAATTATAATAACAATAACATAATTGTCCATTTGTTTTATGATAGAATAACTGAATGTTCAGTGGCTGAGTTATGAGGCTGGAGAACAGGCAGTTTATCACAAGTGAATTGGACTACCACTTTGCAGAACACAGAGGCAATGATGTTATCACTTAATTATATACTTCTGAGGCAATCTTATCAGCCTTTTTTGGGTAGCCTTCTGAGACACAGGGCCAAATGTGACCTTGAGAGCACCACCAACTACTGTAATACACTTCCAGCTCTCTGAGCTTTCTATCACTATCAGGAAACACAGCTTGTCCATAGCAAATAACAGTCACCTATTTTCATCATGTTATTGCTAGGAGCCCATAAGGAAGTCCAGCATGCTCCCAAAGCTGTTACTCAACAGGAGACAAGCAAAAAGGTGAGAAGGGTTTGAATCATCCACTTGTCTTAAACATCTGAGATCTATTGTAATTGTGGTATTTTGAAGGGGAACAATATTGGAAACTTGCCCTGCTGACATTCAGAGTTAATGATGGAAAAAACAATGCCCTAAAAAAAGAACATAAATTTTGTCGAAACTATTGCCACTGTCACTTTATTATGAAGAATTATGATCACACATGCACAGACGTCCCTCCCCTGGATAAATGAGTAGGCAAATGGTTATTAAAGCTAATAGCCATGGTTAGTGGTATGCAGTCACTTTTCCTATAAGTGTTTTTACTTCAAAGTTTAGTTACCTTTTCCTAAGATCCATACCCCTCCCCTAAATATTTGAAATATTTGTCATCTTGAAGATAATGGTTGTTTATTCCAGAATAAATATATATATTAAAGAATGTATTAATGAAGCTTCTGTTTTCAGACTAGATATAGTAAAATCATACGGCAAAATCAGTTTGGGAGGAGAAGCTATACTTCCATGTACATCTCAGGGATGAATGCAGTCAATATGCAATGAGGGGTGGTGGTTTCTTACTTTACAGTTTCTGCTTCCTGCCACATTGTTTTTGCTTCACAGGCCAAGGTTCTCTTTAGTGTGGTGTAATAGCTCAGAGTTCTGCATGAAATATGTACAAACATGCTTGGTAGTTCAGAAGGTTGTACAGTAATGGTGTGGAGTCACGAGGACTTTACGGAGTGCATGGTGATTCACAGTCAAGAGTATGTTTTGCAAAGAGAAGGAAAGCTGAAGGAGAAGGATCTGGCCATTAACACATCCTGTGGCTTTTGTGTAAGGGTAAATCTTCAAAGGGTAGAAAAAATCTTTTGATGACAAGTTTTTGAAAATTCCTATTTGATCTTTTTGTACATCTTAAACCCTTCTCCAATATCCCCCCCTGCACCCCCTCCCAGATAAACAAGGATACTAAGAACAGGGATGTTGTGAAACTAACCAACCCTGCTTCTGGGGGTCTGGGTGCTACTCTAGCATAGCCTGATGACAGCACCTTCCTATCAGCTTGGCAGCAGCGTCTAAAAGAGCTGCCTGATGGCATTTGGCTCTGTATCAGATTTCTACGTGGAGAGTTTTTGCAGCATGCTGGGAACACATTTAGAAACTTCTGCTATCCAGGGATGTACCTGGTTGTCTTCTTCATTACTATTTTGTATGGTGGGTGCTGTCAGCCATGTTATGTGATGTGACTTCTTTCTGTACTTACCTTGGGAGCAGTGCAGGCACCAGAAGTTTTACAAAGGAAAGGCTGGACACTCATCATGTGGGATCTGCCTGGCAGATGCAGATGACCTGGGGGAGCAGAATGTTGATTGCTGCCAATTCCACTGAGAGAAAGCAAACTGGCTAGTCCAAATTTTTCCCATAAGTGTTGTCAACTAAAATTTTTAGCTTTTAGAGGAAGGCTTACAAGACACTGGTTCCTATGTAGAGACTGAGGGAGGGAGGGAGCAGATTTAGTAACTATTGTATAGTAACTGTTTAGATTATATTTTACACAAGTATTGTATTACACTAAGTAAAACAGATCAGATTATACTTGTGCATTCAAACCCTAGTTAAATCTTAGGGATTGCCTGATTAATAGTATCTGGAACTCTTCCAGTTTTAAATATAAACTATACATTTCTTTTAGCTGGCAAATTTATAAAGATTTGCAAACTCGTTAGATGACAGCTAGCAGAATTTTCAACAAATGCATTCTATTTTGAATTCTTTCTGCTGCATGGAATTAACTTGAAAGGAATTCAGAAAGAAATATTTTCATCTTATTTAATTCCTGGAGTACTCCAGCTGGCAGTTACACTATTCAGGTTACTCCCCACTTTATATGCTAATAGCCTATATGGTCTTTTTTACTTTAAAGAGTAAACTTCAAGGGGAAAAGTGGCTTAAAAAGGTAGAGGTGCTCAAAATTATGAGTTTGCTGGAAGCTTCAGTACAGTACTTCTTTATCTTTCTTAAAATAAGTGAAGCAGAATGCAGAAGAGCCTTAATGGGTGTCTAAGTGGAGTAGTAAACTGAAGAGTTTATGAGACGCAATGTGGAACTAAAATTATTTTAAGTGATTGTGGCTCCTATCACCTCTAACATGTCCTATTTCTTAATGATTTTTTTCACTGTAAAAATGAAAACAAGCCACAAGCTAGTCTGTCAGCAGTGACTGCTGAATAAAATGTATGAGGAGAGAGGGTTTTTTTATAAACACATGAATTATAGTAAACTTCTTCACAGGATGTTAAAAGGTTGAATGCTCATGCATGCAACATCACATAAGGTCAGTGGCCTGGGAAGGCCAGAAGTTAGGGCTTTGATATCGGCCCTTTCACTCCCTTTTCTTGTCAGTGCTGTCATCCTAGTCAAGTGGACCCTGTACTTATCATCTTTCACATACTGTTCTAGTATCACTATTAAAACTTCAATTTTTTGAACAAAAGCAGGTTGTTTTCTATTTTAAAAGTCTGGTTCTTTTTCTAAACAAAACTGTCACTTCACGCTTAGAGAAACAAAGTTAAGTTCATGTAGAGTGGTAAAATCTGAAACTTTTAATATTGATAAAGAAAGTTCAGATTTCCTTTTATTATGAGATGATAAAATTTTTATTCTCTTTAGTCTGTAAACTTGCTCAGCAGATTAATGTGACCAACATGCATACCAACTCAGTAGAAATTATACCACTACCTAATGAAAATATTATTCCTCTGTAATGGCAGTGTTCCCAAATGTCTGTGCTTAAAATTATATTGGCCATGCTGGCCCATTGGCACCCATGCTAACCAGCTTGTGTTTGGCTGATTGTTTCCCATTACTCCTAGGTTCTAGAAGCCAAATGTTTCAGGGATGTGACTATTGTGTAGTGCAAGGGCAAACTCCAGAGGGGATAGTGCTGGGTGCTGAGGGATGTGGCCCAAACTTTCTCGAAGGAAAATACCACACCTGCATTCACTTTCAAGACTAGAGTTTGCTCAATGTCAAGTTGTGAAAATTAGACTACCAAAAGCTTACACAAAACACGTTTGCTGTTGTTGTCAAAACTTAAGCAGAAAGGCTTTAGTGCATGAGTCTCTCTTTCCTATCTCATAGTAATTGTTTTCAAGTTTCGTAATTTCTGGAAAAAAAATTGTCTTTAGTTATAGATATAAGTATGCTAATGTTGCTTTACAAGAACCTCTATTTTCCTTGTTGTTAATTAGGAAAAAGCAATTACAGTGACCCTGTTTTTTTCAGATACTTAGCAATTAAGCAGCAAAATATTTTTCTTTTTAGTGCTTGTTCTTAGAAGCTAGAAGACTTGGAAAGCTGGAGACAGCTATTAATCTTTTCTGTTTTTTGCAAATGATGTTGTATGTCCCCTTCTCCCCTTATCCCCCTCCCATTTCCCCCGTTCTGTAGAACTGGATGATGGTGTGTTCATTTTTCATTTTTGCTGATGTTGTTCTTTGAGATTTAGCAAATAGACAGATGTGTTGTGCTGACTGTAGCATTTCTCTTTAGATCATGTCCCTTCATTTCTATGGAAAAATGTGTTTTATATGGAAAGATACTTGTCTAATACTTCCAAGGAGACTGTCCCTTTACTGTGCTTTTTAGCTACTGCTTGGTTTTTAGTGTACTTTTTGGGTCGCTGATCAAAAGAATCATTGAGAGTACTAAATCAACATTTGAAAGAGGGTGGTGAAGTGGTAAGTTGTGGGGTTTGTTTTTTGTTGTTGTTGTTCTTGGTTTTTTAAAATAGTATTCAAATTGGCAGAACTTGAGTTCCAGAGCCTATACTCCTCTCTGGCATCCAGTCAACAGAAGAAGTGTCCTTGAATAGGCTGGTGTGACTTATCTAGTATAAACTGTACTAGTCAGCTTTCTCAAAGTGAAGCAAAACGTTTATGGCAGCCTGCTGAGGGGACACTTTCAAATCCCGTTAAGATCTTATGGCACAGTACTGCTGGCCACCTAAATCAAAATTTGACAGGGCAGCTCCGTTTATTATTTTCTGGGGATTAGTATTGTATCCCTGATGATTTAACATAAGTGATAAATGCACTTGGAAAACCTGTGGTATTTTTCAAGTGGTTGAGTTCAGTCTTTGCAAGGCTAGGATTATGCTGATGTGATAGCTGACAATGTTCTGGTCATCAGTGGAATTAAGGAATATTTCAGAATGAGAATTCATGTTCTCTTGAGTTCCTCTTGCTAACCTTGTAGTGCATATGCCTGCATTTGAACTTTTCTCTCCATTACTTCTCTTATGGTTTAGATAAGCTCCCCACTCTGGGTGCTAAATAGGTAAGTCAGGAATCAGAAATGGTGTGGAAAAATATGCATGAACACTTTTAGTATCGTGGGCAGATATTATTAAAAATGGGGGTTGGAAGGGGGGCTGGTTAAGGTGGTCTTAGCTACAGATCAGATTTCTGTGAGCCTGAAAACCTGCATGTAGCTCCAGCCTGTGCCTGTCTGGTGGGTCGTATGGTTTAGGACCACACTATGATTTCTCAGCTGGCTACAACCTGTTTGTGCATATACCTAGAAGTGCTTTATTCATATCGCTTTTTGGCAGCTGGTATTTAAGACCTGTCTCCTTGAAGATATTTCATCTGTTCAGTTTGATCTGTTAGGCAGCTCAAACGCACCAGTGCCTACCCAAACATGATAGCCCTGGCTATTTCAGTGCACATCCATGGGAGCAGTGGGAATGCTGCCTCACCCTGGGAGTGGGGGTTAACAGGGGAAGTAATCACTAAAGATATGAAAGTTCTGCTGTGCTGCAGATGGGCTAAAACTCCTTGGCACAAAGTCTTCCTGTGATAAGTTTAGGAAATAAGGAGGAGCTTTCTCAGTATTTGACTTGGGGAGGCTGTTCCAGCTGTAATTTCTATAGTGATGAAAGCAAATATGAGTGAAAACCCCCCCTGTCATGTTGCCTGGCACATGTTCCTGAGAGGCACTGGATATCCTTAGTACCAGGTTATGCCTATAATAAAAGTCCTAACTGTAGAGCTGATATTTTTCCTTTCCTGCTGAGCTGCTTTGAAGTTTTGGTCTTGCTCAAAGACATGGAACAGAGATCTATGGAGTGCATATTTTCTAGACTTGATCATTCACCTGAGTGTATGTGGGGTGAGGTATTTTTACCATTCTTGCATGTCCTGAATCTTGTGTATGGAGAGCCCTGTTTTGTATGGAGAACAAACCCTACTCATTACAAAAACTTTGATGCTGATAGAGGGGTTAACATCAATTGATAATGATGGAGTTGGCATTTAGTTTGGGTCACTGCATTAGCTTTTCATGCCTTTTTGAGTGCATTGTAAGCAAAACCTCCTTCATTAAGGATAATCCTGCTGTTGCAGAAAAATTATTCAGAGACGGAAGAGTGATTTGTTCTTACTCCTTGGACAGTACTGTGTACAGTCTCCCAGTTGGGTAAGGTATGCTCTGGTTGTATGAGGTCGTTTTGCACTGCTAGTGCCTTAGTGTTCTCACATTTCAACTGTGCACAGAGCGAGTCCAACATATTTGACATAGTTGCTGTTACTGGTTTAAAGCTGAGTAACATTTAGGTTTCTTTATGAAAGGCATTATAAAAGCCAGATTGCTACTATTAATAACAGATGTGATCTACCTCTGGCACATTTCAGGGATATGGTTCACTAATCCATTACATTACATTTTCTTAAGTTGCATTATTCCTCAATTGGAAGAAAAAAGTGCAAGATGCACTTTATATTATGCTTGCTTAAATACAGGGAGCTTAACTTGAATCAATTTTATCTATGTAAAAATATATAGTGAGAGATATATGCAGAGATATATAGAAAAGTGTAGTGGGAGATGTATATATCTTTTACTTGCACAGCAGAGCATCTAATAAAGATTAGGAAAGTGTTCTTCTAGGCGCTATACAAGCTGTGCGCGATTCCCCTACTCCGAGGGACTTTGGCATTGACAAAGAGAGTCTGCCAAGGTGTGGACAGTAGGGCAAAGTGCAGAGAAAGTGCATTCAAAGCAGTAGTGGGACTTCGCGCTCTCACACATAGCTGCCAGATGACTTGTGATTGACAATTTACAGTTTTGGTGTTCCATTCTTAAGACCTGTTTCAAGTTGCTCAGTCTTCTTTATAATCTGGGATTTAATTCTTGTTAATGTGTAGCATAAGCACATACTAGATTTTCTGTATACTGTGATGAACCCATTCTTTGGAGGAGTAGAGACCAGAAAAAACAATTATTAAATCAGCTTTAATGCATATGTTTCAAATAAAAAGGGTTTTAAAAAATTTATTTTATTTTTTAAAGGAATAATGTGTCCAGAGGAGGTGCCATGACCTCATCTTGAAAAAATCAGAGTATAGCTCAGAACTGATTCCCCCACACACACTCCTTGAAGACCTTTAATGTACTTGATCTTGACAAGGGCTGAAATTTAGGAATTGAATGGATGATCTTGGCAGGATGGCAGTTTGTACAAACTTGTATAGAACTGAACCTGTCCTTGGATCCATTACAAAAAATATTTTAGCTGAGTCTTGAATTTTTTGAAATTTCTTCAGAATTGTGAAGAAAGGGGAAGGGAAGACAGAAGACTTGAAATTTTCAGCTCCTTTTTGCTGCTAATATTTTAGGTTTTTTGAGATATCAAGCTCTATAAAAAAAGTCAAGATTGTGCACCTCTTGGGCCATAAAAAGAAGAATGTGAGGGTTGTGTGGTATGAACTGATGCTGAACCATACACATGGTTGTTCTAGCTCATTCTAAACACTGTACAGAACCAATATCTCTGAGGAGGAGTGTTTTTGACTTGCAAAACAAGACTGCTGCTACAATATGCTCATTATAAAATCAATTTGTTTATATATAATTTTCATCGGGAAAATGTTAAATGTCCATCCAAAATTGTTAATGCTTTACCCTATAATTATTGCTTAATATACCATCAATTACAATGGACTGTGTATTCCATAATAACACAAAGTGCCTTAAGATCATTCTCTAGTATATTATGTACACAGTGTCAAGTAGCATACATTAGATTCATATGCATGCAGTACAATATATGAAGTAATGCAGTGTCACTATATAAAATCAGTGCAAAGATTTATTCTCTGCCATCATCTTCTCTTACAATGTGTTCAGTGAGCAGATTTTCATTAGCAAAAGATTTCTGGCTGGTCTCTCTGGCTTTGGTCTCTGAATTTAAGGAATGCAATACGTTATTTATTGTCATCCATACAAAATGCCTAACTTCTAGCACACCTTTAAATGGCTGTTTTTTGACAATGCAATAAAGACACATTTGTTCCTTTCCCACAAGATCCATAGATATGAGATGCATCTGTAGGCAGAAAATTTCAAGTGGAAATATAACAAGAAAATATGAGATTTTTCTTGGTTATGTTAAGATGTGTCAAAGGAGTATTTCTCCATGAAGTTTTAACATCCAGGTGAAAGGGCAGTCCTGTCTGCATTAGGGACTGTATTTCATAAAAAATTAATTGAACAGCTCCTTCTCGGATGCAAATCCTCACTTGGCAGTGCCAACTGTGGTAGATTTCTTTTATACCTGGCCATGCCCTCTTTTTCTGGAGCTCTGTTTAAGCAGATTTATGGAGATTTGGTGCAACTGGGTATTTTACTGTTCTTGCTTAAAGGAAGGATCAAAACTATATCTTTTGTGGACACAGCCAGAAACCTGTCTGGCTTGTCGTGCTGTGGTGACCAATGTGAGGATAAGAGGGTCAGCAGAATCATAGAATGGTTAAGGTTGGAAGGGACCTTAAAGATCATCAGGTTCCAGCCTCCCTGCTATGAGAAGGGACACCTCACACTAGACCAAGATGTACAAAGCCTCATGCAACCTGGCCTTGAACACCTCCTGGGAGGGGACGTTCACAACCTCCCTAGGCAGCCTGTTACAGCACCTCACTACCCTCATGATGAAGAATTGCTTCCTGATGTCTAACCTAAATCTCCCCTCTTCCCGTTTAAAACCATTACTCCTTGTCCTCTCACTGCCTTCTCTGGTGAAAAGTCCCTCTCCGGCTTTCCTGTAGGCCCCCTTCAGGTACTGGAAGGCTGCTACAAGGTCTCTCCAGAGCCTTCTCTTCTCTAGGCTGAACAGCCCCAATTCTCTTAAGCCTGTCTTCACAACAGAGGCGCTCCAGTCCTTTGATCTTTTTTGTGGCCCCTCTCTGGACCCTCTCCAACAGCTCCATGTCTTTCCTGAGCTGAGGGCTCCAGAGCTGTACACAGTACTCCAGATGGGATCTCACCTGAGCAGAGCAGAGGGGCAAAATCCCCTCCCTGGCCCTGCTGGCCACACTTTTGATGCAGCCCAGGATGTGGTTGGCTCTCTGGGCTGCGAGCACACACTGGTGGCTCATGTCGAGCTTCTTGTCTACTACCAACCCCAGGTCCTTCTCCTTCTCAGTAGCTGGCCTTTACTTGTGTATGCAGTTACCTCAGCTGGAGATAGACCCCTGGCAGCTTTCAGTTCCCTTCTTTCCTGAGTTGTCTCTGGAGAAGTTATTGAAATTCTGACAACTGTAAGCCTGACCCAAAGCCTCTTGTAAATGGTGTGGGTCAGTAGACTTGGGATCAGTATCCTGGAAATACCAGTTCAAAAACTCTCAGACTGGCTTATCTCTTAAAACAAAGTAGTAAGTAGTTTTGTGTATCATGCTGCCTGTGTCTATCTCTTCATCTGTTCTCCAGTCTAAAATTAATTTTCTTTTCAAAGTCATCCCAAGATTTATTTTGTGGGTCTATATTTGGGTATGTGGCCACACAGTTTACACAAAATTTTTTTCCCCAGTGGAAATTAAACTATTGAATACTTTAAAAATGTAAATCCAAGTGCCTAAAAAGCCAAGTCCTTTGTTTTGACTTATTTATAAAAGAAATCAATAGAGCACAAGTGAGGCATTTTAGCTTAAGCAGTTTCTTTGTCACTGAAATATGAATGAAGCACAAGTTGTTGCACTTGAATTCTGCATCCAGGTGTTAACTAGAATTAGAATTAGCCTTTGTAGTGCTTTTTAGATATTACTAGAGAGCAGAGGGAATGGATTTATATATATTTTTTTCAATCTGTTTTTTCCAGTGGGGATCTACACAGAGATTTTCTGAAAAGCTTCACTGTTGCGGCAATATTGTGAGGTGCTGCCGTGGTATCTTAAAACATACCTTGGTTCGGTCCTTTTGTCATGGGTCAGGGATGCTGCCAAGACTGAAATCACAGATGCTGTTTCCCCTGTGGTAACCTCTCTGTTCTGATTACTGAGCTGCTGTTGAGCAACATTTGTGACACCATTTCCACTTGTGGTTACTATTTGGCAAGCACAGATGATTTATTTTTTTTTCTATTTGAAACTTAAAATTGCTTTCTAGCCACTTTTTTAGTCAACCTACACTTATCTTAATATTGTAGCAAATTCAGAGTATGAACAGAAAAATATCCCTGTTAAAAGGTCTTTTATATTTTTCTTTTTTTTTCTTTTTTTCTTTTTTTTTTTCCCAGTTTTTTGATCTTTGATCAGTGAGCAGTGGGGCACTAATTATTTGATGGTGGTTGATGACTGGTATGATGACTTTCAAAGTAAACATTATCGCAGGAAAGACTCCACCAGTAATAAAATGAAGGAAAGAAGCAAGCAGAGAGGCTGATGCAGGGTTTGGAAGAGTAAACCATTATCTGAACTGGCTGAGACAAGGTCAGATGTCTCTGCTTAGCGATGTCCTAATTAGTAAAGCTATTGGTGAACTATGAGAGCAATACTGCCAGTCTGATGTTAATCACATGAACCTAACTTGCTTAATTGGATTGTGTTTTGTCACTTCCCAAATCCTAATTATACAAAGAGTCTATTTAGCAGCATGCATGCTTTGACTCTACCAAAGATTATTTTTTCTTTCTTACTGTTCTTCATGAAAATAACTCTCTTTCCAGAAGTATGCTTCTGCTCAAGTTAGCTTAAATGATGATGGCTATTGGGATTTAATTTTTTAACCTTAAATCAATATTTACTAGTAAAATTTGGCCAATGGAGTGTTTCTACAGTTTCTAAAGAGGAGAGATGTAAATGGAAGAATGTTCTCACAAGGTAATGGTCTCCTGCCAGTTCAGAAAAAATGGAGCAGAGCAAAGTTATTGATTGCAAAGCAGGGAGAGACTGATTATATAACAGGATTTTCTTACAATGTGTTTGTAAGATACTCTTCGTTTCTGTTAGTTCAAGTGAATAATATAGATTTATCAATTTTGTTATGGGGTTGTTTGTGCAGAAGTGATTACCACACCATTACTGTTTGTATTCTCTTTGGACTATTACTCCAGTTCCACTGTGTCATTCATCAAATTAGCCCACATCCTCCATAAGGTTTTATTAAGAAATACGGTATCATATTATCTCTTTAGGTTGTATGTTTTTTTCTGGCATTCAATGATCAGAGAAGGTTTAGTGGACTCTGCCTCTTCTGGGTTCCTGAGCTGTCTTTCTCTCTTGCTTTTGCTTACTTACCTACCTGTGTATATTGACTTCAAGTTTTTGGTCATTCTGCCCAGCATCTTTTACATGGCAACTAGCCCAGGAATAGGGTATGAAATTTTTCTTCTTGATGGTGAACAAAGCAATTTAGAGGGTGTTCCCAGGGCCTGCTGTATGAAGGAGATTACTTTTCTGACAGCCAATGTGAAATCTCATCTTCCAAATGACTGCAATTGTTTGTTCAAATAGATGTCCTACCTAGTTGTTGCTATCTCCAGGGCGGCTGAGTGGGAGCTGTTCTTTCCATCTTCTATTTATTGTAAAATTTTTATTTGCTCATGCTGAGAATGTTTGCTTCTGAATGTGTGTGTCTGTAGGGAGGGCTAATTAAAAGCTGCAAGTATGGGTGTAAACTGGCTCCCACTGAAACCAGTGATGAAGCTCCCAGTGACACTGGTGGGAACAGTGAAACTGCCTGGTAAATAATTCAGCTTCTCCCACAAACATTTATCTAGGAAGTGACCACCTCATGCAATGCACCAATGAGCAAAGTTCCAGTGCAGAACTATAGGCCTGTATGCCTAGTGTAGAACCAGAACTAATTAGTTCAGATCATCAACACCATTTAAATGTGCTCATATGATTTTTCAAGAAACCTCTATATGGCTCTTGCTGTGTTGTTTGGTGCACTGAGTTACTTGCCTGGGTTACTTGTGTCTGGGTGTCTCTGATGCAATACAGTGTGAACTTGCCCAAAATGCCAGGTTTTCTCTCTTAGATACCTGTTTGTTTCTGGATGGAAACTGTGTGTTTGTTTCCACAAAAGGCAAGTGTCTTTTTTTCTTTTCCAGAAACAAAAATGAAGATGACAGCTGCCAGAGACAGCAGCTCTGATAGGCTGCTTCTGTTCTCAGTAGAATCCAACTCTATTTTTTCATACAGAAACCCCAGAATTCCTCTCTTAGATCTACAAAGAGGACTTTGGTGGATTATGAATATTTATGAAAGAAAACCAGCAGCAGTCAGCAGGTAGAGAAGCACAGAAAGACTTCTGTTTCATTCCTGTCTGGTCAACATACGTCTCTTTTTCCAGAAGAAAAAAGATTGTATGAGTTCAGAAAGTTTTACTTGCATTTTAAAGCAAAATTGTATAAAAAAAACCCCAACAAACACTGAGGGTTGTTCCAGAACTGGTATTTAAAGAGTTCTGCATAAAACAAAAAATAAGTTAGTAAAACAAACAACAAAAAAAAATCAAGAATTCCACCAGTTCCTTTATTAATGGTTTAACTTCACTTTTTCATCATTTTTTTTAGAAGGCCAAAAATGCTACTTTTCAATGTGGTTCTTTTTCTCTAAAGAAAGTGGTCCTATACACACCTGCCTACATTTTCTGAGGTTTCTCTTTACTCCTGTCCTTGCTCACTGACATGCTTCTAATGTATTGTTCACCCTTTAGCTTCTGGAGATCTCTAGCCATAGACACATGCCTAAATGTGCCCTCCATGTACCTTAGACTAAAAGGAAACTGTAAGTAATGTAAGGGAGAAGAAAAAATCCTGGTGGATCCCCAGTGCACTCTGAAATCTCTGGCTCTTTTCTGACCGTGTGCATTGCTGATCTGGCCTGTGCCACTGCTCATTCCTAACCCAAGTGCCTTGATTTCCTGTCCCAGAAACCTGAGTAAAGTGAGGGCATAGGAGAGATGCAGTTCATGTTTGGTACAGTGAGCCATCCTCATTTCATCCTGATGGAAGGGCTTAAGATGTTGCCTTGCTGTCTACTGCCTCAGATATCCCCTCACTCCTCAGACACCTGCTGGCCACATGTCTAATTGCGTTTTCTTCTTTTTAGGTAATCTCCCCTTCATTTTCCATCTCTTTTATCAAATCTAATCCAGCCCATGATATTCCAAAAGAATTTCACACTGAAGCATTTGTAATGCCTTACAAAACTTGATGTGAGGCAGGGCAATGAGAGGTGTCTTGGTTTACTGGTCAGGGTGAATCACAAACAAGAGAGCAGAATTGCTCTCTGTTACCCGCCTGTGCCACCCTCCTAAGGGAAGATAAAAGGGGAATAGGGAAGAGAGACTTCAAAATTGGAAATAAAAAAATGGAACAAGTTTACTATGACAGAGAAAGGGGAGTAACACGTGGAATGAGGAATAGATATATAAACTTATATACAAATATATACAAAACTAACCTCCATGAATTGCAGGAATAGGTGGGTGAGGGTCCCTTGTAACAAGGTCAGCTCGGGAGAGGGGTCCATTGCTTTCCCGGAAGGGTTGCAGCAGTGGTGAGGAAGAAAGGTGTGGGAGAAAAGGGACTGAGCTTGTAGTTCTCCTGGCTATACTGATGTCTCTCTGTTCCAACCCTCCTGGGTCCTTGGGGCCTTAAAATCCCATCCTCCCCATTTTTTTTTTTTTTTTTTTTTTTTTTTCCCCTGCCTTGGGCATTCAGCTTATTTCTAGGGAAGCTTTCCTCACAACCAGAATGAAGATTTTGGTCTCTGAGGATGAAGTGCACTAGAGCCAAGTGTGATTTCTTGTGGTAGATTGCTCCATAGCTAAGGTCCTGCTTTTGCAAATAATCTGTCATCAGATGATGAATATCTCATCATTGCCAGCAGTGGGATCCCTGAAAAGTGTGATGGTGTGTTTGAAATGCAGTGGGAGTAGGTACTTTTGAATTATTGATGAGCAAAAATACCAGCCTTACCTTCCCTCACAAATTCCCACAAATCTCCTCCTGAAGAGAACTTAATTCAAAATTTTTAATTAAAGATTATATAATTGCATGTAACCATTTTATAGTAATCAACCTTAGAAATCTTCTGGCACTTTGAAAACTGGCCTGTCTCACAGAGCTTCAAGTCCATGTATACCAGATGAGACCAGCCATGAAGCCAGTGGGCAGGCTGCTGAGCAGCTGCTACTGCTGACAGCATCTTCATCCTTGAGTTCAGCTGCTAGGGGTCAACATGAGACAGGCCTTACTGACCCTTTAGGCTATGCTTGAAACTCCAGAGCAGGTTTAAGTGGGGCCACAAGCAACAACAAAGAATCAGCCATGTGGCCACTCATTCACCTCTCCCCACACACACTGTGGGATGGGGAGGACAAAGGCCAACTAGCAGCTTGTGGAATTAGATAAAGGACAAGGAAGGTTTTACTCACCAGTTATGGTCATGGGCAAAACAGACTCAACTCGAAAAAAATATCAATTTAATTTAACACTAATCAGATACACACAGAAGAAAAAAAAGAAGGAACTGTGCTTAAATATGCTTTCCCTCACCCCTCATTTCTTCCCGCACCCAAATCACTTTGTTCCCAATTTCTCTCCCTCCTTCCCCCTCGGTGGCACAGGGGGGCAGAGGAGGGGGTTTAGGGTTAGTCCATGGTCTGTTGTTTCCTGCTGTACCTTCCTCCTCAGGAAGGATTCCTTACATTCCTCCACTGCTTCCCTGCAGGTTCCCTTCCATGGGAGAGAGTTCTTCATGAACACAAGTCCTTCCCATAAGGTACAGTCCCTCAGGAGCAGACTGCTCCAGCACGGGCTTCCCACAGAGTCGTGGGCTGCTTTGAGAACAGTCACTTCCCCTCATGCATGGTCCTCCGTGGCTGCAGGTCCATGTTTTCCCCTCTGGGTGCCTTCAGTGGATGCTCCACTGTGTTTGTCTTCCATGGGGTACAGGGGGACAGCCTGCCATGGGCTGCAGAGTAACTTCTGCTTGGGCATCTCCTTCCCCTTCTTCCTCACCTTGGGATCTCCACTCCAGCACTGGTGTCACCTCTGCTCTCCACTTCCTATTTTTTTTTCTCTGTTCTCCCATTCCCTCTTCTTTTATATGTTAAACACAGAGGCACATTTATCATCTCTCTGATGGCTTGGTGTGGCTGGAGGTTTGGAGCTTGGAAAGCTTTTCAGTTTCTTACAGGAGTCACCTCTGGGCCCCTTCTCCTGCCACCAAACCCAGCCACAGCCT
This sequence comes from Apus apus, assembly GCF_020740795.1. Lineage (NCBI taxonomy): Eukaryota > Metazoa > Chordata > Aves > Apodiformes > Apodidae > Apus > Apus apus. The sequence continues at coordinate 53,900,585 of NC_067285.1, read as the reverse complement.
AAACCAGCATGAGGTGGTGAAGAATGAGTGATACACCTTGCTAATCCCTTTCAACTTTTTTTTCCTGGAAGGCTAAAACTAAACAAAACCCAAGATATTCAGCAGCTGTCAGCTCTGCAAACCCAGCCTGCAATCTTCAAGCACAACTGCTTAACTGCCTTCTAATATTAGCCTGCTTTAAACAAAAGATGAAGAAACTACCTTTCTGCAAATCCATCCCTGTTGAAGAAACAGCACTGCAGTAGTTCAGCACAGGATGGTCTTGTGTCTGGATCAATCTGCAAACATTACTTGGCTAAATCTAGTGCTGCAACAGAGAGCTTGGGGTATCGTTTGTCCAGAGATTTGGCCTCCTTCAGGCAATCTTATGCCAGCAAAGAAGGGATTTTTATAGAACAACTCTTGGTGTCTTGGAGTTATGTTACCCAGGCATGTGATGATATGTGGTCAATGTTTGAATCTCCAGGGAAGAGGGACTCTCCCCTAAGCATTTCTGTTATCAGAGAGCCAATAGTTCATAGCCTTGCCGTACTTGATATCTCCCATCAGTAGCTCTGAAGCTTTGTACCATCAGGTTGCCATGTAGTTTGTGTAAGCTCCCCCAGAAGCTGCTGAAGTCTTGGCATACCCAAAGTTACGAGTTTTACAACTCTCAACTGGGAAACAGGTGTGTTCTCTGGCTTAATTCCCGATGGATTATGACTTTAACAAATTTCTATTCCTCTGGTAATCTGAAAAAAGTATTTCCAAACCCTGCTGTAGTCTAGTCCATTTGGAAGCACCTCAGGGTCATCAAGCATCATGTGACTCATGAATTCAAACACCAGATACCATCATTTCTTCTTTGATACACTTCCAGCAGGTTCAACATTCTCATGCCTGAGTTGCTTCAGCAGCTTCATCTCCTTCACGGTGATCTTCCTCACCACATCATCATCCCCACTTTCCAGGAACATCTTGAAGGTGATGATTTGCCTGCTCTCCTTGTTCCTACACTTGGTCATCACCCTGTACCTGCCTTCTCCTACAAGGCCTGGCACCTGTAGGTCATGGCTGTCTGGTGAGGTTCCCACTGATTGGAATAAAGGTAACATAGCCCTTATTTTTAAAAAGAGGAAAAAGGAAGACCTGGGGAGCTACACGCTTGTCAGTCTCACCACTGTGCCCAGCAAGATCATGGAAAAGAGCCTCCTGGAAAAACCTACTAAGGCGTATGGAAAATAAGGAGGTGATAGGTGGCAGCCAACATGGCTTCACTAGGTGCACATCGTGCCTGACCAGTTTGGAGGCATTCTATGACAAGGCTACAGAGATGGTGGGTAGTGGAAAAGCAATTGATGTCATCTACCTGGATTTGTGCAAAGCATTTGATACTATCCCACAAAACATCCTGGTCTCCAAACTGACAAGACATGGATATGATGGATGGACCACTCAATGGATAAATAATGAGCTGGATTACCTCACCCAGACAGTTGTGGTCAATGACTCAGTGTCCAAGTGGAAGCAAGTGACAAATGGCATTCCCCAGGGGTCAGTATTGGGACCAATGCTGTTCAACATCTTTGTTGGAGACATGGACAGTGGGAATGAGTTTGATGATAATACTAAGCTGTGTGGTGTGGTTGACATCCCAGAAGGAAGGGAGGCCATCCAGAGGGACCTTGAGGTGGGCCAATGGCAACCTCATGAAGGTCAACAAAGCCGAGTGCAAGGTCCTGCACCTGGGTTGGTACAACCCCAGGTACAAATAGAGGCTAGGGGGAGAATGGCTAGAAAGGAGTCCTGAGGAGAAGGACCTGGGGTTGGTAGTAAACAAAAAGCTCAACATGAGCTGCCGGTGTGTGCTCGCAGCCCAGAAGGGCTGGAGCACCTCTGTTGCAAAGACAGGCGGAGAGAGTTGGGGCTGTTCAGCCTACAGAAGGCTCCAGGGCGACCTTATACTGGCCTTCCAACACTGGAAGGTGGCCTACAGGAGAGCTGGGGAGGGACTTTTCACCAGAGAAGGCAGTGAGAGGACAAGGAGAGGGGAGATTTAGGTTAGACATCAGGAAGCAATTCTTCATGATGAGGGTAGTGAGGTGCTGTAACAGGCTGCCTAGGGAGGTTGTGAACGTCCCCTCCCAGGAGGTGTTCAAGGCCAGGTTGCATGAGGCTTTGTACATCTTGGTCTAGTGTGAGGTGTCCCTTCTCATAGCAGGGAGGCTGGAACCTGATGATCTTTAAGGTCTCTTCCAATCTTAACCATTCTGTTGTTCTATGATGCTGTAATATGTTTAGCACAGGGCTGCAAAAGAGTTAAACATGGCATACTATATATTTCCACGTTAATCCACCATGATGTGGGAAATAAAATGTGAATAAAATAAAAACTCAAGCACCTTGAGAAAGCAGTGTCATAACCTTAAAGTAAACACTGTTAAATTAAACTATATATACTTCTGCATTTTCCAATAATGTAAGAGTATTGGATTTTTATTTTTTATATAAACCTGTGTTGCAAACTCCTGACACAATCCTGGGCTGCTCCTTCAATTGGTAAGCAACACTTTTTCCCTAACCCCAAAGCAAACAGGTTCTTAAGAGTGATACATATTTTATAGCAGAGAAGCTGCAACTGTGGTAACATTTTTGCCTTGATAGTGTAAAAAAGGTAAGCTTTATGTTAAGAGAAATGGACACCTACATAATAGAATTAACCAGTACCTTAGGAAGTTATGCAAATAGGTCAGATAGCAAGTACACGAATAGGTGGTTCAAAGTTGTGAAACAGAAGTAAATACAACACTAAAGAGCTAAAAGCCTCCAGAAGCTTCATTTTTGTGAACATGTATGTGTACAAGCACTTGCCTGGCAGGGTCTGGGTTTGCAGTGTCTCCAGGGTGAAGTAATTGCCATGCTTTGTATGGTGATGTCTAGGAACCACAGCCAGCGCCATGGACTCTCTGTGGGTTGGGTGGTAAAACAGGAGCTGTAGAAGACAGTCTGAGCTGAAGTGTTTTGTTGTTAAGTTTTCATCTCTTGACTGAATTCATTAAAATATGTTGCCTTATGAAAGTGTGACATAGGGTTAGGAATCATCTAGGGACACTTCAGAAGGAGTGGAGACATGGTTTGCAGTAGTAATCAGAGCAAGTAAAATAGTGGGAGATATTAGACAGTGACACAAAATAACACAAATATTTAATTTGCATTATGTAAACAGAAGCATTTATTTCTCCTAATCTTGAATGCTACATTCAGTTTTAGTTGCATTACAGCAAAAGGACATGGCAGAAATAAGAGATTCAGAGGATGATGGAAATTACTAGAGGCAGAGGGGCTTCCAAGCAAGGAGATATTTACAAAGCTTGCCTGAGCTAATTAAGGAAGGAGGACACAGTAAAAGATGTTAGTGGTGTATGAAATATGAACTGGTATGGAGAACCTCAATTAAATGCTTAGCTTTTATTCTTTCTCATAATAAAAGAACAAAGGGATATTGAAATTAAAAGGCAACAAATTTAAAATAGTAAAGAGAAACACATTTTCATGCAACATTTATTTAATCTCTAGAAATTGCTGAGGCAGGATGATGCTGTTGCCAGTAGCTCAGGTAATAAAAATGATGAGACACAGATGAAAAGGTGTTTGGTTACCCAAGCCAGGAAAAAAGTTACTTTATTATAAACAATTAATCAGGTTTCAAGGGAAAAATAATGGTCAACTGCTGGGTGCAGGAAGAACTATCTGAGCCTTGAGTTCTTAAAGAGGCAAAACTTATTTTAAATTCAATAGAATTTGGTCTAATCAAAGCTTGTATGATTGGCTTAATGATTCCACTCCCCCTATGATTGTATGATTAGGAAAAAGTATATTTAAACAAACACACCTCTTGGTGCCTAAACACAGGATTTAGTGCTGAAATCTATCTGTTATTCTTCCATTCTTTGGCAAAATGTTATTTTGAAGAAGTCAGCTAATGCTCAGCTTGATGTACCATAGTTATCCTGCCCTGTGATGTTAAAGCTGGTTTATGCTATTAGCTTTGATGGGACCACACTTTTACAGAACAGTTTTGGGCAAGGATTTGGGTATGAAGATCTGTGTAGAGTCGAGCTAATAGATGAGCCTTCCTGCAGGAATGCAAAGCCACAGGGGTTGTATGGTTAAGAAAAGAATATTTATTAGCATATTTTTGCTTCTGGGCTGCACAAGCTCTGTCATGTTGATATGATACCAACATTTTAATTAGAAAATTCCAGAATAGAGGCTTTTAGCAGTGATATGCTGTAGTATTATCCTTTCATTAGTATATATATAAAAAAAGCATTTAAAATTACCTACACACGATGTGAAATCCAGTGAAATTACAGAGCATGAATACAGATTTGCCTACCTGCAACGTGTTATTAATAACTAGTGATTCTTTTTGAAAGGAGAGCCACAATATTCCAGTTTTTCACAAAGTACTTGGAATAAACCCTTAAGCCAAAGAGATTGTCTCTTACTGTCTCAGATCTCCTTTATATTACTTACCTAAAAATTGTTTAAAACATATTGATTCATATAAGTATTTTTGAAGCTAAGCTTACATCTGTAGGTCATCTTTAAAGTTTGTAAACATTTCTCTTGTGAGGATGTCATTCTGGCTATTTTGTATGCTGTCATGGTCAGTAGCAATTTAGCTTTCTTCCTCTAACAATATTTTTCAGCATCTCAATTTGCATGTACTTGTGAAATGAAAGCTGATGTGATTTCTTGTGTGTGAACATATCTTAAAGGTAAAAGTCACTACTGGATTTTTCTTGTTGGTAAGATAAGAAGTCTCACATTCAACAGGCTGCTTTTTTGCATCTGATAACTGGCAATTTCTTCTTTCAAATAAGCTTCTTGTCCTGAAGCCATTATTATCCTGTTATTGTCTTGTAGGTCAGAGGCTACAGAACAAATTATTGTGATAAATGTCAATAGTTAATTTAACTCCCATTAAAATTTTCTGTGTCGTAAACCTTAAATTAGAGACTAATGGCATCTCTTTCATTATTCTCCATGGCAGTAAAAATAGTACTACATCTGGCTTTGGCTTGCAGGGGAAGGATGAAGTGACTTGAAAAACTGTTGCAAAAATATAGGAGCAGAGAGTGGTGGTCTACTGCTTTTCCTGGTTACCTGACACTTGGCCCAGCACTCTTGGTGAGAAGGTAGCTGATCTGCTCAGCTGGATCCTGACCCTGACTGGTGGCCCATGGCCTTGCAGTGTGGCTGGCCATCTTTGGCACAGGGAGTGGTGCAAGAAGTCAGACCTCTCAGAGCTGCTTGGAGATCCTGAAGGTATCGCTATGAATTGCAGTCAAGTATAGTTAACTACATGGGAAGTCTTCTGCCTTGCTCCCACACTGAGGAGGAAAAGAGAACTAATGTTTAATTATTTTTTTTTTAAGCTGACATCCAGAAGTAGAATGGGCTTCCTATTTTACAGGTAACACGAAGACTCAAATTTACATTGGAACCATTTAATTCCTAGTGAAATTATAACTCCATTCACTGAGGTTGGATTAGAGTTTATTTTTAAAATAATTTTTCACCACTGCCTTTATGCAGCTTCTGTCTCTATTTTGAAGAATCATTATTTTCAAGCTCTTTCCTTCTTAAAAGGAAATGTGCTTTAAAAGGGTGATGGCCAAAAGCTCTGCAGAATATGGGCTAGAATGCTTATGTGGAGGGAAGAAAGAAATCTATGAGAAAATTCCAAAACTAAGGGAGCTGAAGGAGTTTGACAGGGAACCTATTTTCTCATTGTTACCACTAAATGTGTGACTCCCCTAAAACTATAGCAAATTGGGTATTCCCAACAGAATGGGAAGTGCTTTTCTCAGTTTAACGGGTAACTTTTAAAATCTTAATGTTCAGATCTATCTGGCTTTGTTGTTAGTTGCTTGTAAAGTGTGAGTCTAAGTATATGAGCAAGGTATTTTCTAATAATATGCACTTATTTTTCACTAACAGTTTCACTCATAGTAGATACTGTGGAAGAGCCATAAGTCCATGATTCAGACTGAAGTAATGAGCTATGACCATAGGCCACTTGCCTTGATTGGGTAAGTACTAGATGCTGTTGGGAATGCTAGCATATGGTGATGGATATTTGTGTGACTTGCCCTCACACAGAGTTTATGCAAAGAGGCTGACAGTGGTGTTAGCAACTATGGTCTGATCTAAGTGTTCCTGATTATAAGCTAGTAAAAAGCAAGACCCACCCAAATACATATATATATATATAAAATGTTTATTAAATAGTAGATATTTCCTTTCTTTGCAGATGACAAGCCCTGCTCTGGCATTAGGTGTCACACCAACAAGGTGTCTCATGTCTTATTATGACATTACACTTGTACTGTCCAAGCATCTTTTGCCGCTTGTGTTGTCTGCAGTGGTGGACCTCTGTCACACTTATGGATTCAAGGACAAAATGGCTGGTTTATGCAAGTGTTTCTTCATCATCTCTTGATTATGTAATGAGGTAAGAGAAGAAGTATCTTGTGATTAAGTTTTTGAAAAGTTATATTCAGCTACTGTTAATTGTTGACAGATGCTGATATTTTTGTTAAAAATCAACTGTCAATCAGAAGGAAATGTTATCTTAAAGTTGTCTATTTTTTTCATGTGCAAGTTATTTTAGGATTTATTTTTTAGTCATTAAATATTTGGATTACCTATATTAGCTTAAGGTCTATCTGGTTATTTTGTGTTTTGCTTTTCTGTCTATCTTGAGAAATGAATATTTGGCATAGCTGAAAAAGACTTTATGTGTTTAATATCACACATCACTTAGAACTTTGAGGATCCTTTGAATGTTTACTGAGTTTTTTAGAGTATGATAATTAAGACATGGTTAAAAGCTAAGCAATGTTCTGCATTAATTAATCTGTCATATTAGCCTTTAAAGTGAGTTTTATTTTTTACCTGAAAGATAATTTTGGTAGAACTACCACTCTGTACTAATAATCTGTGAAGTTTTTACAAAGTTTGATTTATCTCCTTGAGGAAATAATAAATATTTGACGTTACTAGGTTTAACCCATTGTCATACAATCTTGATTGTCCTTCTCTGTTCAGATATCTTGATAAAGCAACTGAGTTCAGAGATATCAGTTGAGCAAAAGGGATGGAATACTGTTTTGGATAGTTTTAATGTCACAACTTCACTATAACTAATGTTATACCATTTTCTCATTGCCTTTACTTGTGCCCTGTGATGATGCAAAATTTCATTTTTGTATCCTCCCAATCCTCACATTCCTCTTTTGTCAGACTGCAATGTGCTCGTGAAATGAGAATGAAGCTCTCAGTGGAGATCAGGAGAAAATTTGTTCTGTGAATCTGAAAGGACTAAAAGAGAGCAGCTTTATTTGACTCCTTTCTCTCTGTCTCTATTGAGTTGCCAGCAGGTCTTTAGTCAGTGTTTTTCCATGTCTTTTTCCACCTTCAGTCTGTTCAGAGGTTCAGGGTAACCCGAGTCCTCCACTGGTGTAATTGATTTGTTGTAGAGTCTGGAAAGAGTTGAAGAAAATACGTGCAAAAATCCATCCAAGAAAAATAATTGCAGGATTTGGAAGACACAGGTAGGGTACCTTGTTTCCTGTATGTATGTATCCCATTTGCACCTTTGGCTTTCTGTGTTTTCCCTGTTACAAAGGGAGAGGCTCATCAGCTGAGGCTCCTTAACTTTTGGAAAGTCTGAGTTCTCTTATAAATTATCTGTGTAGCCCCTGTCTGATACAGCAGAACTGATCTCAAACTGGTAACAGTGTCAGCTGTCTGTGCTTTGGATTTTTTCTTCTTTATTGGCATATAAGAAGAATTCTTAAAAGGTGGAAAAAACATCAGTGGATGCATCATTTTTTTTTTCTGTTTTGAAATATGGCATTATGGTGGTGTTAAATTTTCAGGATGCTTTGAATGTTTGATCTGAAAATGAGAAAACCTTATAGGCTTTGGAATGAAAGTAACTGATACTTGAAGTGATGAAAAAATAAATACTACAGAACTTTTGTAAAATATTTTCATATAGTGCATGACATTTTTTTGTGAGTAATAAGTAGGACTAGGGTTCTCTTGTGGTTTGAGACTTTCTAATGTATCAATTCTTTCTCCTAAAATATACAGGGAAAGTGCTAAGGTAGCCAGTGAACTCCCCAATCTATTATTTGAAAATAGGCAATTAGGAGAGCAAATAACTTAATATTAGTTGACAGATCATTAGCCTGTAATACAAAAGGTAAGAAAAGACCAGGAGCCTAAGGAAGCAGTAGCTATATTTGGAGTTGAGGCAGAAAATAAGGTCTTACTAGTGAAGTACGGTAATAGCTGGAGGATGGGCACAAGAAAGCAGAAAATTGCTGGTACACAAGAAACTTGGACTGTCTCTCCCCACTGAAGCTGAGTCAGCTTGAATCTGAACACTAATTGGCACTCCTAGGCTGCTCTCTGTACTTTTCCTTCATGACCTGGACCCATCTCAGGTGATGGTATGTGCTGAATACCTGAGTGAATGACAGCTGTGATGGGCAAATTTGGGCCTCGTTTCCCGGAGGGCTGTGTCTTCATTAGGAAAAATGTGTTTTGAATGTGTTTTGAGTCAAGTCCTGGTGGAGTTAAAATAGCTGGAAGATTTAAGGTGTTTAGATTTGACTTAGATGTCCTCCCATTTCAGGAGAGAAGTGGGAGGATGTGTTGCTCCTGTGTAATCACTCCTGGAACATGAGAATGAAATGGGAATTTCATGAATTTGAAATAGGAAGCTGGATGATCCCGTGAGCAGCCTTTTCAAACGGAGAGTTTCTTTTAAAATGTGATTTAGTGCCATCCCAAACCTACAGTCAAATTTATTCTACAATTCTTGGCTTTCTAGAACACATAATTCATACTATGTGAACAAATCTTATTACAAATCTTTCATAAGGAAAGAAGATAGGTATTGGAAATACCTACCCAACAGGTCAAACTGCTGGCAGACTTGTGTGTGGTAATACATGTACCACCATGTGTGGAAACCATTCCAGTAAATAACAGCAGTAGCCTGTCAACAGGAGATGAATGTTCTAAGACAGGAAAAGCACATTCAATGGCAAAAAAGGGTTACGTGTTTTTCTTTCAGGAATTTATAATGAGATCACAGCAAAGACTGTGCTGGAACTAATAACTAATCTTTTCCTCTAGACGAATCAATAAAATACATTCTATTGTTAATTTTGAGGGCTTTAATTTTGTGTATGATAAACCTGCAGCTGAACAGCCACTAACTGAAATGCCATTTGCTAAATACTACATTGTGATTTTGGATGGCTTTTAATTATAACTAACTATAGTTAGAACAAACACTTTTCCAAGTATTTTTAGTATTTTACTTATTTATTTTTTTTAAGGAAAAAGCCAAAAGCTTTTCAATAACAATAGAATAAAAATTTGTTCCTCCCTTTTTAGTCCTCCTTCAGAATGCCTACCTTTTGTTACATTTTCTTCTCTTCTCTCCCCATATTAAAGGTTGTCTTTAATGACTCTACTTCTTCATGGCACATTCTTGGGAAGTGGAATCTATAGTGGTGATTAAAACAAATATGAAGTTTTCTGTGTTCTCTCAGATATGCAGGTGCTGAGTAGCTTAGCATAATATGCAGTTCTTGAATATTATCTAATTATATGTGGGATTTGGGGTTTTTTCGCACAAATCCCTAGGAGAATAGACTCGCTGCTCTCTTGATAGTTTCAAGTCCCTATCCTGCAAAGGCATTTGCATAACAGTTTAGTAGTTACTCATAATTTAGCAACAATATACCCTTTTGAGTTTGAAGTCCGTTTTTAGAGAGCCCGTGCAAGATGTCTTCTAGATTGCTGGTTGGACGTCTGGTTATGTGAGATTAATCTGTAAACACAGCAGTTTAGAACAGATCTCATTAAAAATTGCATATATAAAACACATATCCTTCGTTTAAAATAAGGACATGGAATTTCAAATATATGTTTGGAAAATGGAGATAAATAATAAACATAGATTTATGGAGGAAAAACAGCTGGTGAACAGATGAAACGAACTTGATTATTTAATGGAGCCTGTCCCTCCAAAATCTGAATATAGTGTAAATGTAATGCAGCATTTGTGGAAAATATGAGAGTGATCTTTTGAATCAAATGGTAGCTGACAAGACTAGGAGCTCTCAGCAACATTATTGTCTCTGGGTATTCTGTGTTGTGTGGGTTTTTTTCTTTTGCTTTATATTCTCTATGTGTACATTTATGATTGCATCAGAGAAGTCCCAAATTCCAGGACACCTTCTGGCAAGGTGGTTTTTCAGCTGCTTGTCCGTCCCTCCTCTCAGTCAGATGAGGTTCCAGTTTATGGACCACATAGAGGTACTCTCAGGAATCCATTTGTGTTGGGATTTGTCTCACCTGACTTCACCCTAAGCTCCCTGTGTAATCAAAGGAGAGGAATGTGTATTTGTAGTATGAGATGCCCCCAGTCCATTTTCACTTCCTACTAACTTGTGCCCTGTTACTTTCCATTGACTTGAAGGAGGGTATGGAATACCAGATGTAGGCATATCCCCCTTGTCAGAGGAATGATGCATTTCTGTAGAGTAATGGACATTTTAAATCAATATTGTCAATGTGTATTTCATGAACAGCTTTCTTAGGAGAGGGTAATAGAGGAGGGATCTCAAGACATTGATGAGATTATCTAAATAGGTGGGTAAAACAAAAGCTCCCCTTAGAATTTAACTTGAAATTGAAGTTTTCAATCACAACTTTCTTGGCTTGTGCTGTTTTTCATGGAAGTGCTTCTTCTTCTGCACATATACAAACTCTTTAATGCATAGAACATGGCCTAGGCCCAAATGAAATCCTATTAGTTCATTTTACAACTTTCTTTTCTATGTGTTTGTGTGGGCCGGATTTCTATACTATTTTGGGTTTTCTCAGCTACAAAGTACAGGTTCAGAAAAATTTTGAGGTTTAGAGTACCCTACAGGTATAAGCTGTAGCCACAAAAGGGGGGGCTGAGTTGGTATTACAGATTATTGAAATTTTCTAGTAAGTAGAGATGAACAGGGATGCTCTGTACTTTAAGTTTCAATTAAGGAGAATCAAAACTTTGTTGTCTGTTGATTTGTCAGCTATAGATGTTTTAAATTTTTTTTATTTTTAAAGGTAAATCAGAAAACTCTGCCAAAATATTGTCTCAGTGCTGGAACTTCCTGAGTCAGTCTAAATGTATTAGTCATTAATCAGTATTTTTGTATTTATAAAACTGGTATTTCAGGTCATAGAGATTTACCCTTTGTGCCTAGAGTGAACCCAATAGTTTATGCTTGAATTAGAGACACCTCATTTGGTACAAAATTCTGTGGTGGCTGATTCTGACTGGCTTATGCCAGACACTTAAGGATGCAAGTCTCTACAGTTCTCAATTTTTTCTCTCATACATAAAAATAAATTTATTGTGTTTTAATTGTATCATAGATTTGTAGAAACACTTTAGAAACCTATAAGGTAATTAAATGTTTCTTGTAAATATAATTTACAATGATACACTTGTGTCAAAATTAGCTTAACCACTGGTGTCTCTTCACCATACATATGAGCTGTTGATGACTGTCAGTGCTTCATCAGATACCTTTGCAGTTTTCTGGAACCCCTGACTTCTGGAGGAGAGACCCTCATTTTTTAATAGAAAAAGAGGAGAATGTGTTTTAGATCTCTTGGCTCTGCTGTTCTGCAGGGAAAAGCCTGAAAATAAAAACTTAATTCCTACTCAGTGTCCAGACACCACGAGACAAAGGGGTCCATCATGAGAAATATACTTTTTAAACGTGTTTAGGAAGAAGTTTGTTTCAGGAGGGGTAAAGGATGACTAATGAACTTCATAATGCCAGGACCTGGCAAGACTGTGTTCTGGAGCTTAATTGAGCCTGTGCAACTGTAGGCACAGAAATGACTTCTCGCTTGTGTGTGACAGCGAACAATTTAATCTGCTCTGTTTGTGCAGGTCAGATGCTTTTCCTGGTTAGTGGATTAAGGGAACAAAAAGCGCCTGTGCTTGCAAAAGAATTACTCTGATCCTCTAATTGCTTGTGTGTTATAACGCAAGATAATCTTTCAGATATTAAACAGATGTGTTTAGATTCTGAATAATTTGAAGCTCAGCAGTGTGCTGGGTGTTCTGCTCACCCAGTTGCAGGCCCTTGTTTCATTTGGAGGTCACCTTAACAAAAGGAGGTGTCATATGAACAGTAACTCAGTGTGCCTCTTTGATCTTTCTGCAAATTTCCCTTTCAAAGCAAATTCCCGCTGAAGTACAAGATGTGAGGCTTGCAGGAGTCTTGGCTGATTCAGGGTTGGCTCTTGTGTAAAACACGCCTTCTGTAATAAACATTTGTTTCCTTTGCCATCCTCTTTGTCGCTTCAGTTGACCCCTTCTCATCATATCCATAATTTTATAGTTTTGTGTTACGTTGGTTGTTGGTGGACAAAGAGGAGATGATCTCTTATGTCAGGGAAAGAGAACCAGGCTGGCAGATGTGCAGCACTTCTGGTGGAGCAGGTTGTGAGGTCACCATCAGCAGCTGCTGCCACTGCTGGAAGTTTTAGAGAGGCTGGTGCTGGTTTTAGTCCAGATAGAGACTTAGTCCTCACAGAGGTTTGTATCAGGATGGTGGATGAGGCAGTTCCTGGCTTGCCTCCCTCCTTCCCAAAGAACCCTAAGGGCTGCTGTGTGAACCAAACCCTTCCTCAATTAACTCAGCTGCTCCCTGATCCCTAGAGCAGACCAGCTGCTCACGTTGGCTTGCAGGGATGTGTGCTCATGAAGGAGTGCAGGCCTTCATTGTAACATTGGCATGCTTTTTGGTTGGGTTAGGTGCCTTAAAGGCAGGTGCTTCAGTATTCATTCACTGGCTCATACTTTGAGCATCTCTTTTTCCTGCTCTTTGTCAGGGTATCAGCTGGTATGAGAAGAGGAAATGGACACCTAGCCCCGTTTGAATTGCTGCACAAATTTGCACCGTATTTCCTTGTTTATACTCAGATAAATTTTCATTTCTGTCAATTTTATTATTCAGATGGTGCAAATAAAATCTGACAGTGTTACAGAGCACTCAAGACATGAATAGTGTGCTATAACACTAGCTTGAATTCACTGGTTCATTAAATAAAGAATGAAAAGAGCGTGCCAGTCCAAAATCAGATTGTCATGTTTTCAGTGAGCTTGGGTGTTCTGTTGCCACTGTCTCTGTGTGCCTTTCAGGGAGTTTTTAAGTCACAGGAAAACCACTTTTACTTGCCTGCACTTTGGCTTCCCCATTGCTTTGGGTTTCTAATGGCAGTGGAGCTCCTACACTCAAAAGTCTAGCAAAACTCATTGTCATTGTGCTCTTGTTTGATCTCTTTAGTATGTATCTCTAATATATTAGAGGTGAAATATCCACATGATTAGAAGGAGGCTCAGCTTTATGCAAAGTTATTCCTTCTCATTGAAGGGTGGTGGATTAGTGTTGTCTGTCTCATTGGCTGGATCCATCTTTCTCTCTCTCTGTCTTTTTCTCTCTGTCTTTTTCTCTCTGTCTTTTTCTCTCTGTCTTTTTCTCTCTGTCTTTTTCTCTCTGTCTTTTTCTCTCTGTCTTTTTCTCTCTGTCTTTTTCTCTCTGTCTTTTTCTCTCTGTCTTTTTCTCTCTGTCTTTTTCTCTCTGTCTTTTTCTCTCTGTCTTTTTCTCTCTGTCTTTTTCTCTCTGTCTTTTTCTCTCTGTCTTTTTCTCTCTGTCTTTTTCTCTCTGTCTTTTTCTCTCTGTCTTTTTCTCTCTGTCTTTTTCTCTCTGTCTTTTTCTCTCTGTCTTTTTCTCTCTGTCTTTTTCTCTCTGTCTTTTTCTCTCTGTCTTTTTCTCTCTGTCTTTTTCTCTCTGTCTTTTTCTCTCTGTCTTTTTCTCTCTGTCTTTTTCTCTCTGTCTTTTTCTCTCTGTCTTTTTCTCTCTGTCTTTTTCTCTCTGTCTTTTTCTCTCTGTCTTTTTCTTCTCAGATATTGCACTGTCAGAAGAAGGAGTGCAGTGGGAACATCACTGGTTGAGAACACTTAGTCCAGATAATTTTGGGTTTTGTGGCTTAACATACAGTGATTTTAGGGCTACGTATAAAGCCAGTGAGGCATATAGACTGTAAGAGACTTTGAATGTCTCAGAATGTAGCTTAATTATTTTAGAAACAAATGAGTTGGGATATGAGTGTAAATCTGTCTTCTTGTTGATCTCTGTGGTGTAGTCCTGGTGCTTCTGAGGAAAGCGTTTGACATTTAAGAGAAGAAAGAAATAATATAAAATGCAGGAAGGCTTGTTCACATCGACTGGGGATATTGCAGATAAAGCAGCAACATACTTTATGGCTTTGTGCTGGTTGTCATACTCATGTTACCATTTCTGAGGTGGTAATATCCTTAAAATAAGTATAGTTCTTTCTAATTTATTTTTTTAAAGCTACATTCAGTTCCTCTCTCCAGCATTCATGCTTACACCTCAGACACCTTGCAGCCAAGAAACACAGTTTGTTCTTCCAGACATGATCAAGTACAGCCAGCACAGGCTTCTGACCTAATACAGCATGTATGCTAGTTCTTGAGGAAATAGGTAAGTAACATGTAGCTAATTTTAGTAAGTCCCACTCATAGTCTCAGTAAGTCTTTATTTCAGTAGACTGCAGTGAGGATCAGCTGAAATCACAAGACTGAGATCAGAATTAGAAAGAGTATTAGGAACAGAAACTTTTATTCTCTCCCTCACTCCTACAGAGCTCAAACAGGAAGGATACCATGCTGAGGCTGGTTTTCCACCTACCTCACCAAAAGCAGGTCTGAAATAATTTTACTGTGTTGTACTTGGAGGCAGTGATTGAAAACCTCTTTGCACATATACTTTGTTAAGCAGACAAAAAACAATGGAAGGACACTCTGAAACTGCTTTCTGTTTTGCCATTGGCAGGAGATGGGGTTGTTTAAAAATAAAGATTACTAAACAGGCAACCTACCTACAGTTTTCTCTGTCTTCTCACTACAATTACATACTCTCACACACATCATCTTGTCCAGAAGAACTGCCTGCATACAAGTTAACTGCAAAACCACTTCCAAATCTATTGTAAGAAAAAACCCCACGATGTTCACATTGACCATGTAATTCCTTTATATCAATCACCGCCTTGAACCTCATCTTTATTATTTATACAAGGGGTTTTAAAGGTGGGCCCTCTTTCCTTTTTTATGCAGGACAGATTAATTTTCTGGTCATGGATTATAGATAGGAAGGACTTTTGTTTATGAATCTGTTATGTAAATTCTTTGCCCTGCTTGTTGTTTATAGAGCATAGACAGCGTGATTCTCTTCCCACTCACATAAGCCTTAGACTGCTGTAACTCTCAGGAGTTCACTGAAGGTATTCCTGGATTACAGTACTCTGTGAGAAGCATAAAATCCTAAAATCATTAAGGTTGGAAGGGACCTTAAAGATCATCAACCCTGCTACTAGACCAGGCTGCACAAAACCTCATCCAGCCTGGCCTTAAAAACCTCCAGGGATGGGGCATCAGCAACCTCCCTGGGCAACCCATTCCAGTTCCTCACCACCCTTGTAGTGGAGAATTTCTTCCTCATATCTAACCTAAATCTCCCCCCTCTCAATTTAAAACCATTACCCCATTGTCCTATCACTATCTTCTCTGATGAAAAGCCCCTCCCCAGCTTTCCTGTAGGCCCCCTTCAGGTACTGGAAGGTGCTATAAGGTCTCCTTAGAGCCTTCTCTTCTCTAGGCTGAACAGCCCCAATTCTCTCAGCCTGTCTTCACAGCAGAGGTGCTCCAGGCCTTTGATCATCTTGGTGGCCCTTCTCTGGACCCTCTGCAACAGGTCCGTATCTTTCTTGTGCTGAGGGCACCAGAGCTGTACACAGTACTCCAGGTGGGGTCTCACCACACCAGAGCAGAGGGGCAGAATCACCTCCCTGGCCCTGCTGGCTGCACTTCTTTTGATGCAGCCCAGGATGTGATTGGCTCTCAGGGCTCCAGCACACACTGGCGGCTCATGTTGAGCTCCTCATCAACTGCCACCCCCAAGTCCTTCTCCTCAGGGCTGCTCTCTGGCCATTCTCCCCCCAGCCTGTATTTGTGCCTGGGGTTGTGCCAACTCAGGTGCAGGACCTTGCACTTGGGGAATAGCTTTAAGGAAATGGAGCAGGTTTGCAGTTCACTAATACCTGGCATTATGCGTTCCTGGAACCGTATGTGTGTCTTGTAGGAAGGTGGTTTTTTTTTTGGTTGTTTATATTTTTGTTTGGGATTTTGTTTATTTGTTTTGGTTGTTTTGGTTTTTTTTGTTTGGTGTGTGCGTGTTTTGGTTTTTGTTTGTTTGTTTGTTTTCCCTCTCAAAATGCTGCTAATGTAATTTGTTTGGGAAATCAGGAATCTACACCATTCAAATATTGAGCTTCCAAGTCTCTGCCACCTTGGATTTGAAATGCAATGATGTCTGGAGAAGAATACATGGGGTTTTTCAGCCTGTATTGCTTTTATTTGGAGCTTTTGGATTTCCACTACCAAGGTTTGCACCCCAGTGTTTGTAGAAAGGAAACCTAGACCTGCAGGCTATATCCAAATTAGTTGCAAAGTTGTTATGTACCAGAATTGCTTATGAGAGTGATGCTGTGAAATTGTGTTTTGTACAGGACTCAGTTCTTCATAGCTCTGGAAATGATGGGTTATGAAGTCTTTTCTCAGCTATCTCTAAAGCTCATTTCGTTAGTGGGCATTCTGTTCCTTCAGAAATCCTTCATGAATCTTTTTGGCAGTATCAATATCCCTCTGTTAGACCAAAGATTGAAGCACTGTGTAGTCTGGAGAAAATGTTAAGGATTACTGTATGAGAGAGGTAGCACCATATGACTGACCCACCACTGCTTGTGTTTTGGGTTGTTTTTTTTTGCCATGAGCAGGAAATCCTCTACTCCAGATGTGCCTGAACAGAACCATTCACATGCTCCCCTTTCTTTTCTATTTTCCTTTTTCTGGAATTGTCTGTTTTGTCTGCACAAATCAGGAGTTCTTAAGGACAGTCACCTAGCAAGATTATCAAAGCACTGACTTATGTTAATAATAAAGTAAGAACACTAGTAGATCTGTGTTTTCTGTCTCTGAAGGAAGACAGGAAGCAGAAGTTACTGAAAGCTTGGAAGGACATTTAGCTAACAACATTACATCCTTTTCAGAAAATTGCTTTTCTTACTAGTGTCTGGTCATTTCTTGCATGACCCCTGTATCCTACTGGTTGCCTCGGTATGTTTTTTCTATATTACTTGTCCATACAATGCTCTTCTGTTGCATTATTGATGGTAACCTTTTCCCTGCATGCTGTCTTGTTAGTCAGCCATTGTTTTGACCTCCTGGCCTGAGTTATCCAGGAGGAAAATGTCAGTGGACAAAGTTGTAGCTTGTTTGGTGCCCCTTTAAGAATGCTGCTGTTTTGAGAAGTTTTTTCCTACCTGTGGTAATTTATAGCAACTGCTATCCTTGAAAGTGCAGAGCACAAAGGTGAGCCTATAATTATGGCTAAAGGCAGATCTCTGAAATGTTGAACTTTGCCTTAGCACTGTTGTTTGCATCAGAATTTCAAATGAGGCAAGTCTGTGATCTAGGAGAAACAAAACAGAAGCAGCCCATCACCAATTAACCAACCGACCAACACAATCCCCTGCTTGGCCCATTGTGATCAGAGAAATGCAAACATAGGAGCTTTTGTTGGAGAAATGTTTGTGATGGCAGCTAGCATTTGTCTTGTGCCGCCGTATTGAAGCATAACTGGTTAATTGAGATTTTCATTTTTCCATAGGAAGTGTACGATTGCCTCATGTTCACCAGTTTTTTCTTGCAAGATAGCTGTCAACCTGCTGGGAATTCTAGATTAGAATAATAATTGCAGGGTTATCCTAGCTCTCTGGACTTTTCTAATGCTTCCCCAGAACTTTGTTTGAAGACTTTTTGGTGTCTTTTTCTTAGATGGAGAAATGGAAGGAAATACTTGTTTTGGTCTTCTAATAATCCCTTGATAGGAGAAGGGTTATGACCATTAGCTTTTCTATCTGGACGTATTTTTAGTCCTTTACTGTCACTGTTTTACAATAAACACTTTATTGTAATGATTATTATTGAAGGCCCTGGCATATGATCACTAGAAGTAGCAATAAATACTTGGAGCTTAACATTGAGCCAGTCTAATGGAAGCCAGAGTTTCTTGATTACTCCAGTAACTTTGAGTCACACCCTAAGTGCTCTCAGATATTCCGTGTCTGCTCATCTTTCTGATGAAACTTGATGATCTTAGAGTAACTGAGATGCAGAGTGTGTGAAACAGTGAGAATAAAAGGAGGAACTGAGTTGACAGTAGATCTGATAGAGGAGAAGAGTAATGTTGTAGGTAAGAAGATGTAATCTTAAATATTTTCTGCTGTGTTGTCAGTGTCTCTAGACTGATTTAATATGGCGTTATAAAAAAAAGTCAATTGTGCCAGGCATGCTTTCATTTTATATGAAAAAATAAATTTAGCTGCAGTCCTGTAAATGTTTAGGAGAGTAACAGATATTGTATAAAGAACCTAAGATCAATATCACTAACTTTTCAAAAGGACCTAAAGTTGTGCTTTTATTATATGTTATAAATAATACTGTCCTTAGTATTGTTTCCTCAGGCAACCAGGTTGGTAACTCTTTAAGGATCAGAATTTGAGTTTTGTGTACTCAGGTTTTTGCTACCTATATGTAGGTTCCACATACTTCCATAACCTTATTTTGTGAGGACCTTTTTCCCTGTAAAAGTTTACCTCCTTTTTTGGGGGATGGCTGTCTTTTGTAGGGTTACTACTTCAGCTCTGATTCAGAGAGATGTAACTAAGAATAAAATCTTGCCTTCAGAATATTCCTTTTAGAGCTAAGCAGCCAGTGCCTGGCATAACTACAAAACTAATTTTTCAGTTATTTTGGTGGAAGAGCGAAGTGTGAAGTAACTCGTGTCATTGTATGTATCAGTGATGTTATTTTGTGAGTGAAATTACATGGAAGCCAGGCTTTTTCCTGCTAAGCAAGCAGCTGTGGACATGAATGGGTAGGCTGTAGTTTCTGGGCTGCTTGTGCACAATTTGATGCCATGGTTGTGTACTGGCACATGCTGTACCAATGGTACCAGCCTGCCTGCTTAAGAACACAGGCTGTTTTCAGGCAGGACAGAAGTAGGAAGCTGTTACTTGTTCCTACATAAACCCTGTTTGAGGCATGGAAATGTTTCACCAGCCAGCCTAACCCAGGGTGATGCCCCCAGAGCTACCAGTGTCAGAGGGCTCAGAGAAAACGTTGCAAAAACCACCCTGGATAACTTGTCAGAGATGAAGCACAGCTTCTCGTTAGCTGTTTTCTGTATGTTATTGTCTGTTGGGTATACTTCCACACTGAGGGTAAGGATCTATTTGGGATTTATGTGTACACTGTTAGATCCACGTCCCCAAAGCTTTATTTCTGCCTTTTTAGTTTGTCAATTAGATTTATATATAAAGCACTCTATCAGTTTACATTTTATTATTATTAAAATTAGATTTTATTACTGACTTTTTCTGGCAGTATCCCCTTGCTGGCTGGCTGGCTTCTGAGGAGCTAGTTAGAAACATAGCTCTAAGGACAAGGACTAGAAGGAAAAGCCTCTGAATGCAGGGTCTGTGCTGAAGGAGGAGATAGTGATCAGTATAGGCAGAGCAAAGGAGTACGATGATTTTGTCTGACTTTTGTTTCCATTTTCTTTCAAGGCATATTACTGTGAAAAATTTGCCCAATCTCTCACACATCTGAAGAGGATATCATGTGTACATATATGCAAATGCAAATTGAAAAAACATCCCCTACCAAAGCAGTTATTTTAAATAGCCTAATAATAATTTAAATAACCTGTGAAGTTATAGCAGAAATAGAATATAAGGACATGCATCTGTAGAAGATGCCCATTGGGCCTCGATGTGTGGATACAGATCAGTAAGCATTATATTTATTATTTCTGGTTAGTCCTGGAAACCCACTGAAACACTGAATTTTATAGCATAAAAGAACATCCAGTTAGGGTCGAGTTTATGCTTAAGGCAAGGACTCAGCATCTGTATAGAGCTGAAGGTTTCCTGCCCCTGTGAATTCTTCCCCAAATTGCTGTCCTTTTTGAAGCCTGGAGCAGATTTGCTGATAAGGACAAGTCAGTCCCTGGGCAGAGAGAGCTAAACCACCCCTTTCTGCTGAGGCTTGCTTCCAGGAGGGACCACCACCATCCTGGTCCTCCAGCACGGCTGGCTGCTCAGCGGGGCAGGCAGCTCCACCAGGAATGCTGCAGTGAATTAGCATCAGACAACTAAAGCTGTTACTGCTTGTAGCTGTCTGCTCCACCCCGCCGGTGGTAAACCAGCTTTGATCTCAGGTTACTTGAAAATGCTGGACTGCAAAGCGGGGTGAATTAGAAGTTGATTCATGAGTGGATCAGACATCCCTGCCTTGGGGGCAGCAACATCTGTTAGGCAGGTGGGGAGGAAGGCAGGGAGTGGGAGCAGCTTCAGCTGTCCAATTTTCAGCTGCTGCTGCATGTCTATCAGAGCCCTGCGGTCACAGGTTGGGCTTGATTAAAATGTCCTTCCCAGGCTGAGAGTTGCTGCTTGTTGTTCTCAGTGGCATTAAGGTTTACAGGATCAGAGATTCTGGCTTTGCTCACCATACGGCCACAGGCCTCTTGCAAAAGCAAACTCTTCCTACCAAAGCAGCCTGAGCTGTGCTATACTTTCTCCAGCCCTCAGCACAAGGAGAGGGAGGACTGCAGTTTGAAACTCCAACAGCTGCCTTTTCCTCCTGCTTTTACAGTTTTTTTGACATCTTCTCCACCTTACTGGATTTGTCAACACCTGCAATGAATTTTACAAAGCTCAGTCATTTTCTCTGCTTATGTTGCACTACAGTTTTCTAACATGTTTCATGAAATCTTTTCCCTCTTCAGATCTTAAAGACAGTGCTCATGCAGCAGCAGTTAGCCATCCAGATACCACAGGGTTAGTCTGGTCAACAGCATATCTCTTCTATCTCTACTATCAAAGTTGTTCTCAATCTAAGGACAACCTGTCATGGACAAAAATCCATAGAATTGTTTTGGTTGGGAAAGACCCTTAAGATCTTCAAGTCTAACCATTAACCCAGAACTGCCAAGTCCACCACTAAACCATGTCCCTAAGCACAATGCCTACACATCTTTTAAATACCTCTGGGGATGGTGATTCAACCACCTCCCTTGACAGCCTGTTCCAGTGCCTGACAACCCTGTGCCTCCTCTGGCACAACTTGAAGCTGTTTTCCCTTGTTCTATCACTTGTTACTAGGGAGAAGAGACCAACTCCCACCTGGCTACAGCCTTCTTTCAGGTAGCTGTAGAGAGCAATAAGGTTTTCCTTCAGTCTCCTTTTCTCCTGGCTAAACAACCCCAGTTCCTTCAGATGCTCCCCATAACATTTGTTCTCTAGAACCTGCACAAGCTTCATTGTTCTTCTCTGGACACACTCCAGCCCCTCAATGTCCTACTTGTAGTGAAAGGCCCAAAACTGAACCTGGTATTCAAGGAGCAACCTCACCAGTGCAGAGTAAAGGGGGACAATCACTTCCCTAGTCCTGCTGGCCACACTATTGCTGATATAGGCCAGGATGCTGTTGGCCTTCTTGGCCACCTGGGCACACTGCTGGCTCATGCTCAGCTGCTGTCTACCAACACCCCCAGGTCCTTTTCCTCTGGGCAGCTTTCCAGCCACTCTGCCCCAAGCCTGTAGTGTTGCCTGAGAGTGTTGTGACCCAAGTGCAGGACCCAGCACTTGGATTTGTTGAATCTTGTACAATTGGCCTTTGGCCAATCAATCCAGCCTGTTCAGGTCCCCCTGTAGATCCTTCCTGCACTTAGGAAGATCAACATTTCTGTCCAACTTGGTGTCATGTGCAAACTTACAAAGGGTGCACTCAGTCCCCTTGTCCAGATCACTGATAAACATATAAAACATTCAGTCCTGAACATTGTAGTCAAAATAATTAAACTGAAAAATCTGGATGTAATTTGAATAGTAATGTCTTTCTTCCTTTGTTCTGCTAGATCCCCGTGGTTTTCCTTTAGCCAGTTCACATCCCATAACTTTACAGTTATGAGATTATTATTCTCCTAAAGACACTGAATCAGATATATACCTTAGTTTAGGAAAATATTGTGCCTGATATATCTCCTCATTTTTAGCCTTCCCATAAGGAGCCAAGATTGTCTTGGCTCTGTAGAAGTACAGGGCTGGATTCAGATTAGTTATATCTCCTTCACTGGAGACATTCAAAACCCGCCTGGACATGTTCCTGTGTGATGTACTCTAGGTGACCCTGCTCTGGCAGGGGGGTTGGACTAGATGATCTTTCAAGGTCCCTTCCAACCCCTAGGATTCTATGATTCTATGATTCTATGCTAAATCCACTAGCATAGTAGGACAGAAAAAATCTGTTGAACGCCCCCAAAAGAAGTTGCTAGTTCTCTGAAATAAAATGTTCCCCTTTGACATGTTCATCTGCTTACTTTCTCGTCTTCCTCTTGCAGGATGAGGAATTTTTTGTTTTCAGTTATTTAAAACTATTAACTAGATTATTTCATTATCCCAAGTTTATTGAATCACATTGCTTCTAGAGTGAGTGAGAGAGACTTGATCAGGTAAATATATATAGCTCAGGGAAGTATTTGTTTAATGTGGGAGTTGGCATGAGTTTGTGCCAAATTTTAATCTAGATTTGATTTTTTTTTTTTTAGTTCAGAAGGCAAGATGTGGACAAAGGTCATCTGAGATTTAATCTGTTTTTATGTCTCTGAAGTGAGTGCAATATTGCATTAGTCAGGTATGGTGTTGGGTGTGTTCTTGCTTTTGTTTTCTTTTCTCCTTTCCTTCCAATCAGGATCTCTCTCCTTGTCCTGCCTCAGATTAATGAATGAAGATAACTAAAACAGATGGTGTCTGCTGTAGGCTTGCCTGTGGTTTAGGATGCAAAAGGCCATGGATAGACTTGAAGTAGACCCCTAGCAAACTCTCCTGAACCTCTTTTCAAAGTAGCCCTTGCTACACAGTGTGTCACAATGAGTTTAACTGCATTTTAATGAGGAATTAAAATCCACAACTATGACCTGCCACAGAAAGAAAGTGGGGAGAGGGAGGGGAAGAGGAAAAGAAAAATATTTGTTTCCCATTTTCCCATATCCCGAAGTATCTGACATTTCTGACTTTTTTCCTCCTAGCCAGTCTTCCCAAACTTTTGTTTTCATATATTCATTTTTTTGGTTTTGTATGATTGTGGGTTTTTTGGTTGTGTGTTTGGTTTTTTTTGTTTTGTGTTTGGGTTTGTTTTCTTTGGTTTAGTTTTTTTGTTTTTTAACTTCCACTGTAAGTACCTCTGCTGAGGGGATGTAAGTGAAGTTGTCAACCAAATGTTTTCATTATCACCCTTGAAGATTGGCTATTTCTTCATAATTTTTCTCATTCAGACTTGTTATTCTGAGCATGTGCTTCTGGGAAGTGTTAAAATAATGCTTTGACTTCTGCAGTTCCCACCTCTCCTCTCTCTAACAAGCGTATGCACGAGTCTGAGACTCAGGGTTATAATACATTTACATGCGATTTTTTTAACATTCTTTGTAGCCAGCTTAGATTTGATTCACTTGGACTACTTAGCAGCTTTGTTGGCAACATGGACAGTGGCATTGAGTGCACCCTCAGCAAGTTCACTGATGACACCACAGTGTGTGGTGAGGTCAACACATGGAAGGGAAGGGAGGCCATCCAGAGGGACCTTGACAGGCCTGAGAGGTGAGCTTGTGCAAATTGCATGAAGTTCAACAAGGCCAAGTGCAAGGTCCTGCACCTGGGTTGGGGCAATCCCAAACACAAATACAGGCTGGGTGGAGAATGGATTGAAAATGGTCCGGAGGAGAGGGACTCAGGAGTGATGGTGGACAAGAAGCTCAACATGAGCCATCATTGTGCGCTTGCAGCCCAGAAAGCCAACCATGTCCTGAGCTGCATCAAAAGAAGTGTCTCCAGCAAGTCAAGGGAGGTGAATTTCCCCTTTTTACTTGGCTCTCATGAGATACTGCCTGGAGCACTGTGTCCACTTCTGGAGCCCCCAACATGAGAAGGACATGGAGCTCATGGAGAAAGTCCAGACAAGCACCGCAAAGATGATCTGAGGGCTGCAGCACCTCTTCTACAAGGACAGGCTAAGAGAGTTGGGGCTGTTCAGCCTGGAGAAGAGAAGGCTCTGGGGAGACCTTATAGCAGCCTTCCAGTACCTGAAGGAGGCTACAGAAAAGCTGGGGAGGGACAGCAGACAGCAGTCTCTGTCTGTTGCAAAACCTGGCCCTTTTCACATAATTTAACTGGTTATTAATCCAGGAAAGGATCTTCCCTTCTCCCCTGTGTACTTTTTTTTGGTGTTAATGGGAAGTTTGGGTGTAATTGAGAACAGAATGTAGACCTTTGGGTTCAGAGGGAGGCCACAGAAATGATCAGAAGCTTGCAGCACCTCCGCTATAAGGAAAGGCTGAGAGAGTTGGGGTTGTTCAGTCTGGAGAAGAGAAGGCTCCAGGGAGACCTTATTGCAGCCCTTCAGTACTTTAATGTAAGAAAGATGGAGACAAACTTTTTAGCAGGGCCTATTGAGATAGGGCAAGGATAAGGGTTTTAAACTAAAATAAGGTAGATTTAGACTAGATATAAGGAAGACAGTTTTTACAATGAGGGTGATGAAACACTGGAACAAATTGTCCAGAGAGATTTTGTATGTCCTGTCCCTGGCAGCATTCAAGGTCAGGTTGGATGGGGCTCTGAGCAACCTGATCTAGTTGAAGATGTCCCTGATTATGACAGGTGGGGCGGTCTTAGATGACCTTTGAAGGTCTCTTGCAACCCAAGCCATTCAGTGATTCTAAGTTTACTATACCAGAGGAATTTGGATTTTGTTTGTCTTTTTTTCTTCAAGGAAAGAAGTGAGCGAGGCCGAGCTTTCAAAAATCGTGAAGAAGATCTAGCCTGTGCAGGCAGCAAAGCATACCTCCTTCAGATGGCTCAGGCTTTGCTGTGGTGCCTTGAAAATAGCATGGGTATTTCTGCTAAGCACTCTGCATCATTAAATACTGTAAGCTCTTTGCATTATTAATTGTTCTCACTTTCTGTGAAGCAGGAAAACAGCCAAAGGAGCATAATCTTAATTCCCAGTCCCCTTATATAATTTAACTAGTGTTCAATGACCTTTAGCTGGAGAATGATTTTTCAAAAGCCTTTTCAAAGTCTATTTTTTACATGACATCCATACTTTCAGCTATGCCTGCGATTTTGCCAAGCTTAGAGGAAAGTCAGTACACTATATAAAAGAGATCATCTAGCTTCTAGCCACACTCCAATAAAGAAATAAAATAGATCAATAAAGCTTGCTGAAGCCATTATAATCCAGATTTTGGAAATTCCTATTAGTAGAGCACTTGCGGGTGTTAAGAGAAAATATATTTTCCTTAAGTATGAGTGGCTGCAGTAGCTGCTGTCACTCAGGGACTGAGAGCTTTCTCTGCATGCAGATATGCCCAGCTCAAAAGCGTGTTGATCAGGTGACAGTCTTGATATGCACTTTATTATATCAGATTGGTACAAAGAAAAAGATCAGAGTGTCAAAGCTCTGATCACCCTTTAAGTTAACCCTTTTTTTGGAAGCTTAAAACATTTTCACTGAGATGTTTGTATCCATGTAGTCCTGATTGGGCAGCTGCCTTTTTACCCTCCCTCTGTTAAGATGAATCCTCATACTGTTTATACTCTGTTCTTTTGAAGATACTGATGGACAAATAATGGATAAATAATAAAACGATTGTCAGATTTAATAATATATCATCAGTGATCCAAACAGCAGAATTCATTACTCTCTTTAAATAAAAGCAAACCAAAATCCTTTGTGTATTTATTCCAGAGCAAACGATTTCCCAGGGGAAAAAGAAGATCCAGGAAGTGTTACTGTTTGACTTGCTGTGGGATATTTCCTGTTATAACAGTGAAAAATTCCAGCTGTTACTTGCCATATGTTTTAGCTATTCATCCTTTATATCCAAAAATCTTTAAGGATAAGTTGAGGAAATTAAGTTAGAAGCAACAAGAAGAGATCAAAATTTGCTATCTTTTTAAAAAAAAGTTTTACTTGGTGTAAAATATGATATGATGCACATTTTGAACTACAATCTACAATATTTCAAAAAAAATAGAGAAGAGCATAGGAATATGGGCAGGAGTGATTGATTTATTAATTTTTAAGGAAACTAGTCTATCATACGTTGTTCATGTAAGAAGGAAAGCCCTAAGTGTGAAACAGTTACACTAGAGTGAAATTTCTTAACTAAAAGAATAATCAGGTTTTAAATGAACTTAATTTTTCTGTAGAAGATATTCTTCCATTTTCTCTCCTTGTGATGCTCAGAGAAGTGTAAGCAAAACTGAATTATTTTGTCTTGAGAAGACCAGGACTGAGTAGTCAGCAAAACAAATTACTAATGTCTGATTAATTTTAAAGCAGCTGAGAGAAATCTGCTATAGGACTACAAATTTATTTGTTTGTAATGTTTCTAGCCCAAAGTATTTTGCTGTGCACTGATATATTCAGTAACTTGTGTTGTAGGGCATGTGTTAGTTTCCTATAGGTTTGGTGATCCTCAGTGTGAGAGGTCTATAAAGTAAAGTTACTCCTTCTAGCAGGGGTGAGGATTGTTCTCCAGAGCATGTTATACTTTGTTATGGTATTTAACATCTTAAGAGTTCAGGCTTCCAGAAGAGCATGAGAGTTTGTAACTGAGTTTACTCTGAGCTGCTTTGTGAGAGCACAGAAGAAACTGGGCAAAATGAAGGAGAAGTCCACTAGCCTCCCATCAGCACCTGGGAAGTTTAATGTGTTACTCTGTTCTCCACTTCATCCCATTATTCTCAGTCTTATTTTTCATTAATTCTTGAAGTTTAATCCTCACACACAGGAGCTGTTAATCCTAATGGACATTTGAAGGGTGAAGCATTAAATGCCAATGTGTGGTGTCACACATTAAGGATATAAACTAGAAGTATTATTCTGTCCTTGCTTAGGAGACAATGGGCACATGCAATCTATTTTTTTTTTATTGTACTGGCAACAAAATACATTACATTTATGTTTGACTTTTAATGCCCGAGGCTAAATTTATAGGATTGACAGTTGCTATAGATGTCATGGTGTTTGTGGAGTGATCAGACTTAGTGTGGAAACTGCTGACATGGATCTCTAGCTGAACGCTTTTTGAAGAGAATGTTCTGAGTGAAGTCTCAACATTACTTAATGCCTGTAACAGTTACTTCCAAAGAGATTTTAAGTTGCAATTAATTTGTTGCTGTTTGGAGGCATTCCTAAAGTAAATGCCATCTGAATTTTACATGATGTCATACCCAAAACATATTCCCTGCAAATGGACACACTCTTAATAGAGGAAACAAATACAGATAACTGACTTTATTTCTCAACTATTTTTTAAACTTTAAAGCTAACTTTAAACTCAAAACTCAAGTACTTTTTTTTTTTTAAAAAAAGAAAAATACATGCTTCTCCAATGAAGATCTTAATTTGAGTCCTTAGTAACTATTGTTCCTACACCCATTAGTACCTAAAGCAGATAGAAATGAAGCTCATAAGTGCTAGAGTGGGAAGCCTACTTTCACTGCTTGACTCGGGTTTGACATGTAAAATATAATTGAACCTCAAATGTATGCCTGAAAGCATTTTGACAGCAAATAATCATTATAAATAATGCATTACTGGGCCTCACTTGGAGCTGAATAGCATTGGATTGTTTGTATTCAACAAATAGGAATAAGATACTAATTCCTGAAATGGAGGAGCATTCCTTGTGAAGGTGGATTTGTAAGCAGAGCTGTCTGGAAAGCAGAATGGACTGTCCTGAATACAGCACTCTGCTGCTTCTAGGTCCCTGACTAATTTTGCTGTGTGGCTCTTTGCTGCTGTCTGTTCACATACCTGCTTGGTCACCAGTGGCTCAGGGACCTCCACCAGGCTAGGATTCATTTGCTCAGATGTAGACCTATATGGTATATCTATCTGAGGAAACTGCTAGCCTCTGTTTGCAGTCAATGGAAAAAAGGATGAATGCTGGGATATGAGTGATCTCATTCTGAAGGTCAACATGTGAAACAAGAACCTGGCCCTAAAAAAGCCTTTTTCTCTGCTATTAACAGAGCCTATGGTGCAATCTGCAGTTGTCTGTTGTGAAGCCTACCTTACATAACCTGTAAAAGCTTAGTCATCTAAACCTAAATATTGGCAGCTAAATACTTGTTTTGGAAAAATTCAAAATGGTCATAAACCCAGGAGAAATAGTAGCCTGAGGAGCAGAAAACTGTGAATATGAGTATTCACGTACTTGAGGTCAAGGCTTGCTTGAAAATGTTGCCCTTTCTCAGTTTACCATATTGTAAAGTGTAATAATGCTTTTTAATTGCAAATGACTTTTTGGTCTCCATTAGGTAAACCAGATCTATAGCCACAGTCGTAGAAGAAATAGACCATGAAGGTATGGCAAGTTTTACTCCCTTTGCACTGGCCATTACAGATAACTTCACACACAACCTGGTGTGTTAGTTCTGATTTTCATGTGTGTTACCATCTATACCTACCAGACAATAGGATATTAATTCCTGCAATAGCTATTTCTGAACGTACCTTATTTTGTAAAACGAATATTTGGTACCTCTTTCTCTTTACTTCTTCAGAAGTGTGTGTACGAAATGGGTCACAAATAGCTCCACCTAAAGAAAAAGGCTGAGGAGGATATGCTATTTCAAGATGTGTCTGTGAAGTAAGATTTACATCTGTGTGATATTTTCATTATAATGCAGCTCTGATGTATGGACTCTAGACAATGCCTCTTAGATGCAAAACAGCAGCAGCATCTCAAATACAAGCTAAAAGCATATCCCTGAAAAACCATCAGCTGTCCTCTGTTAAACAAAGCAGTGTGAAGCCCTTCATCCATTTTCAGTGACACATGTAATAGAAGTTCTCTGTTTGGCCACTGGAATCTAAACCACGCAGGATGAAAGCACGTTAAAATGGTGAACTAATATAGCTGCTTGGGACTGCAAGAAGGAAAAATTAATAAGAGACCATGGTATCAAGGCTGGCTAGCTGTGATTGAAAATTAGAAGTGTTGAGCACTGTGTGATTTCTTTGGTGTAAATGGAATGAAAGCAATTTTGAAAGCCTAACAAGTCTGTCTCCCTGTTGCTCTTTGTAATTCAAAGCAAGTGTCTTTGCTGGTAATTTCTGCCAGTCTTCTGAAACCCAATAGTTAGGGAGAGTAATTCTGTTTATTTTCTAAATTCTAATCTTTGTTTCTTCTTATTCCTTCTGCACACAGGAGTCAGCGTTAATTCTAGAGAGGAAATGCAACTTGAATGTTATAAGCAGTGGCATCTAGATAACTCACAGAGCAATGCTGCAGTGTGCCCTGGAATCACAAATTCCATTTTGAGATGCCTGGGGGGACGCACCACAGCTTCTGGCAAGTCTGGCTGCCTGGATTTCCTTCTGATGAAGCTGGGATGCAGGTGGGCCATAGGCATGGAAGCTGCAAATTGATTCTTTAAATTATGCCTTGTTCTGAAGCACCTTGCAATGCAATCTGTCCCAGTCTCATCCGTTTGATACTACAAATTTGAGAATTAAATATACTCGATCTCAAGGGCAGTCTAGCTTCCACCTGCTTAAATGTCACATGCCTTTTTGGTATATTGTATTATACAAGTGTGAGAAGAGGAAATCTGACCTTTTTCTAAGATAAAATATAGAATGTCCCAATGCCAATGGACTGTGATGGACGATGCAGTTTCAGGAGTAATACTGCTACAAGGAATGTTTTTACAAGATTGCAGTTTGCAGGCAGTGAAAGCCAGATAAAAGTAAAGTGATTCGGGTACTTAACTGTAGTAGACACCTATACCTGCTGATATAACCTCTCACTGGTTGGCAGATGTGCTACAGCATCCATGGGATTGCCTGTGCCCAGCTGGAACATCAGCTGAGGCTGGAAGATACCTGGAAGCATTGCAAATGAACTAGATGCCAGTGTCTAGGCACGTGAATTCTCTTAAAGTGGAAGGAATTTAACAGTGACCTCCTGGCCCTTTTTCTGCGTTATTAAGCTTCTTAGTGTGACAGGTTCTGATCTTCTGTTCCCTTACTGGCAGAGCAGTACTTTCTCAGCTGTTCCAAAAAGTCAGCAAGACCAAATTTGGGGATATTTTTCTGTCACAATTATAAGGGAAGGATAGCTCAGTTGACACATTTTAACTGTAGCATAATTCACACTCAGAACTCATAATTTCTGTACTAAATAGATTTCATGTTGTATTGGCTTTTAGCTCACAAAGAGGGGCTATAAGCTCTTTAAATTGTTGTGTGGCTTTTCTTAAGATGAGCGAACAAATAGGAGAACATCATAGTAAAGTTCCCAGAAGTTCTTTAAACACGCACCTCTTTGGTTCCATGATACATCAATTCTGCCTTATAAAATGATGGCTACTACAGCTGACAAAACCCAGAAATTCTATAGTACAAAAAAAAGGTCTTAAGTTACCTTATTACCTATAAATACAATAGTTAACTACTGACCAAGAACTACTGTCTGCTACAGAGGGGTAATAATTTGTCAACACAATCATTTACACCTTTGTCTAGTCAAAGCAAACAACTCAATTTTATTTTCAGAGAAAATGTGTAAACTTATGCCTATTTTCAAGTTGATTATTTTATATTGAAATAAAACCAGCAGACATATTGCTTCCCTAGGTAGAACATTCTTTTCCCCTTTAGGACAAGATGAGTGTACAAACGTGAATGAGAAATGTGAGCTGCTAATGCATCATTAATTTCCAGAAGTGCCTTACATGATAAGGATTTAGTCTTTCAAGACTCCATAAATCTGGATGAATTTTTACATGAAAATGGGGGAAGGAGGGTAATCTGTGACAGAATTAATTCCTCATTTTGGAGAAACTCTTATTATGAACACTCCTACAAGACACAATGTGGCCTAAAGTCATCACAAGGAAATTTAGACGTGTGAGGGCCTCATGAAAATATGGTTAGAAAGGCACTTCCAGACCTAGTAAAGAAAGGCACAGCTTCTCAGGTAAGAGAATTCTACTTGGAATAATAACTCAAGAATTCTGCTTGCTGATTAGATGTGCATTTATTGGCAATTGTTGTGCTCCTTTCCCCCTGCCCTAAACCGTCTTTGTACTTCCCAGTTTTTCTTTTTAATTAGTTCTCTTTTTTGGTCCTAACATGTAGGAGAATTAAGCAAGGCTCTCCAGGCTTGCTAGTAAGATCAAAATCTCTAAAGTGAAATGGAAGATGGAAACAGAACTTTGTTTGAACATTAAACAAAGAAAAATAATTACGATGAAGATCATAAAAATGAGTCCTCAATTACCACAGCAGTCTGGCCATGAAACTATAAAAAGGAAAAAAAAAATAATCCACCCTAGCATCTCTCATTTTAATTAACCTGTGTCATTTTTAAGTGCTGCCATAAATTTTACTACCAGGTTTATATATCCTGACTTTGGGCCTAAGTCAGGAGGTGCTATGTCCACACAAGTTTCTGTGGATTTACTTCAGAATAACTTTGATGTAGGAAAAGACTTTGGTCTCTTGTTTAGACCAAAACAAATATAATACAAAGAAAGCAGCAGTTGAAAGAAAGCAGCTGCAGAACAACAGATTAGCAGTGAGCCTGGATTTTAGGTGCTGCACTTAAACTTTTTCACTTTATTTACCTTCCTTTAGTGTGTCTATGGTGATGTTTAGTTGCTAAATAGGAGGGGGGGTGTAGACATGAAAATACTGTGAAGCCCACTGGAACTGGGATGTGCTTGGAGCTCATAAGCTCTTCTGCCTGAAGCCCAGGAAAGGCTATTTGTAAAATAAGATAGGCAATGGTAGGAAAAAAATTAATCCAGGTTATTCTATTGGGCATTATTCTTTTATTGAGAAGTTTTGAATTTAGAAAGAGAGGAGTTGTCCCCAGGATAGTCTAAAGATGATAAAGTCATTCCTTCAAGTGTTTACAGTGTCTTCTAAGAGAAAAGCCTCATATTGGTGTCCTTATTTTAACTGGCTGCGTCTCCACAGCATATGGAAAGATGGAGCTATACAAAGTTAACTTTGACTACCCTTGAAACAAAGTAGTCTCTTAAGAGTTTGTGACTGCTCTGACAAATTTGACAGAGGAAATGGAGAAGGTAGGAAGGGAGGGAAGCAGGGGGCCTGCAGGAGCATGGAATTGCAATTACCTGAGTAGAAATTTAATTAGTACACTGTCACTAACACAGTTGATTTTATGAAGTTGCTTCCTGATCTTCATTGATCCTAACTGGACTCTGAATTTTTTTGCTCCTTTAAAGACCAGTTATTTTATGTAATGCCTGGTACATGCTTTTTGGGATAATCCTAGGTGGTGCCCTTGGGATGGGGAAATGTTATTAAAGCATATGACGAACTTGGATAATTTGTGTAAACAACAGATAGCTTCAGTTTTCTCTCTTGATAAGATGCCATCTTATCTCTTATTTCATGATAGAAAATTGCCTCTGTGATAGTGAAGAGAGATGATGTTGGTAACTCAGTTATGTAGATAGTATTTTTTAAAAAATTGCTCCTGTGCTGCAATCAGCATGTTTGTGACCATGCAAAATGAAAGAAGGCTTTTATACTTGTTCATCTTCAACAGGCTTTCATTGTTGTGGTGAGAAGTTGTCTTGTTGGGCCCAAATTGTCATCTATGGGCACCATGAAAACTCTAGGGGATTCACTTGTTAAGTAAACCCTTCAATTCATATACATGGAGGATGATTGTTTTTCTGCAGATATGAGACTAGCACATCCATTTAGACCAATGAGAGACATTTGTTTTAGAAAACTTCTTATTCTCCACAGTAATTTAGTTATATTTATGCAGTAATTTTTTACTCACATTAAGCTATGTTTAGTTTTATGCTTTTTAATTTTTGTCTTTCATGATACGCCTGCTAATAGAAACTTCAGACCTGTTGTACAGCCTGCTCTATTTTTGTGCATTTGGGAATAATTGGAATGTTTCCATCTTTCGTCGTTGGATTTTAAAAGTGACACCGTCTTTCCCTTGCATCAGTGCTGAAAAAGCATGTTGTAACAGAGGTGCAACTGCAGACTTGAGTAATGACTTAATACCCACCCTCGTCTCCTGTCAAATTACCAGAATTGAAGTGTAACATCTTTTTGGAAACTTATCAGGGGGATGAAAAGGAGACGAGGCACATTTTGGCTAGTGTGTGACTTTCAGAGGTGCTTCACACATTGCAGAAAGTTATTAACAGGTTATAGCAGCTTTGGAATACATTTTACAGGAAAGCTTGCTGTGTAATTATTTGGAATTGCTGAAGCTGCTGCTGGTGTCAACTGTCTAGCACTAATCTCAACACTACATCGAAGCAGAATGTAGATGGCTTTACAATCTTCCATTGTCCTGCAGCTTGAAGTACTGGTGCTAGTGTTGCCTGATATCGCTGTTAGTATAAAAAAATCACTGCTTGCCATAGTATTTTTTTTTTATTTTTTTTTTTAATAAACATGCAGCCAAGCATTTTAGAGATGTAACTGTCAAATGCTATCCACAGGACACAAGATTAGACTTACTTATTGCCATGTCTTCATCACAGAGGTTGTGCTTTAGCAGAAAGAATAGCACTGGCATCCCCTGCCATAGCACAAGGTGACTGCACAATTAGACTTTTGCTCTGATTATTCACATGTGGCTAAAGATTCCCTTGCACAATGGATTTTTCCATATCTTTTCTTGCTGTAGCTATTACAATTTTGGAGTTGCTGAATGTTTTTACCTCAGTTGCAGCCTAAGCTGTGTTCTATTCTGATAAAATTTTCCTCTTCTGTTGGCACATTACTGGGTTTGGGAAGACAATTTTTAAGTATCAAAAGATCAAGAGCTGGGAACAATTAAAGATTCTTTAGATTTCTTCCTGCTATGCTATAAGTTAGCGAATGCGTTTCTATGAAAAAGAAAATATTAATCTTAGCAGGAAGTTGAAGTAAAACATTATGGTGTTGTTACCTATAGAGCTGATTAATATTTCTGTAACATCTTCATTTTACTTGAGCGTGTGATGGACAAGTAATTGTTAACAAAGTTGTAACAGGTTGAAATACTTCCTCATGGACCTCAAATCTTTTTGACCTAACATTCGTGACTTGCAGTGATATGTCATTTCCAGAAGGAAGACCTGAGTATGAAGCAGCTGGCAAGGGGGATTGAGGAAATGCAGGTGTGTATCATGTTATGCTCTGACCTTATGAAATGCCTATCTTCCACACTTAGTCATATAGAGAGTTTTCAGCAGAGGAGCAGTACAGAAGCTATATATTGAAGTGTAGACTTTAAATGGAAAATGCTGTCTGCTGGCCTTCCTTGTGTTGATGTCGAAGTAGACCTGAAACACAGGAAGAGCAGCAGGAGAACACAGCAGGAGATCTATTTTTGCCAAGTAATCTGTAAAAACTTGAGGAATAAGGTGCCAGAGTGGTCTCAGCTTCTGTTTTGTATTTGGAGTCAAACATACTGTCCTTGGGGGAAAATAAAATCCATGTCAATTTTTAACATAAAATCCTGCTAGCCCTGCACAAGTGACACGACTCAGGAAGATGTGCTATGTCCTATGGTCAAAATGGCTGATGGCTTTGTTTAACTAAGTGGTATTTGCTGTCCACATACCACTGTTGTTTCAGATCCTGTGTGTACTTGTGTAGCTCCTCCAAAGTCTACAATGTTTGCATTGACTTTCAATGTCATTGGTGGCATGCTCTGAGGGCAATGGGCTGGTGAGAACAGAACTGTTGAAAGAAGCAGAGCCAAGGACACTCTGCAGAGCTGCAAGCTGGAAATATGTGATTGTGTATAATACAAGTAGAGTAGAAATGGATCTCCAGGTCTTCATAGCTTTGTAAATGATCATAAAAAAGTGTATTCAGGAAGGATATTCTAAAGCACGTCAATGAATATTTTTCCTCTGACCTTTTATGCATTGAGCAGAAGTCTTCCCTATTGCTCTTCCTCAGTAATTGTGTATTTTTTCTCATTTATTTTGTCCTGAGATGTTGCAATTGTAGTAATTCATAAGGCATCTCTGTTCATGGCCTTTGCTTAAACTCAGTTTTCTCTGGATCTTTAATATTACTGTGACTTCAGAATTTTTTCCTCAGATTTCTTATTACTTCTGTGTCATCAGTAGTTTTTTCTGTTTTACCCCATTTCCCACTTTGCCAATGATTACAGCAAAGCGCATTATAGTTATTATAAATCCATTTAGTGTATTGTAACTCAATTATCATCTGCCTTAAAAAGCACTCTTTTTCAGCTTTTAATCTGTAACAGAAATTTCTTTTTATTTATTTAATTCCTGAACTTCATTGAAATAAAAAAAATCTGTAAAAAATCTTTTTGAAACTCTAAATCTACCTTCCAGCTCTGTTTCTGGTTTAGGAATTCTTGCTGTTGTCTAGAGGAGAAGTGTCATGCTCAGAAATTTCTAGTAAAAATTCTTGTGTAAGCACATTAATGTTGTCTATGACTAAAATGGTTGTCATCCTACTAATTTTAAGTAGTGTAGAATTGCATGTTTAATTATGGATATATATCCTATATGAGGTACCAAGAATTGAGCATTTTGGTAGAATTTTGTGCACGTGTTATTGGGTTCATACTCTAAAAACAAAACACAGAGCAGACCAACGGCTACAAATTAGTTTACTCATCATCTACCCACAGGAGTAAAAACCCTGCAGTTTTCTGATACTTTGCAGTTTTCCTCACTGTCACCTCTTGCTTTTCTGAATACATCTATGCCCTATTCTGAAAAAGGCTGTTTTTCAGAGCTAGCTGCTCCCTTGCTTGACTGGGGTGGAGGCATGTAGCAGTAAGTTGGTGCTTCTGTGATTCCAGTTATATTCCTATGGTCTGCTAGTCCAAAGTATGAAAGTCCAAAGCCAAGCCATGCTTACATGGGTAATTATTTATCATCCAAGGTCAGCTTCTTGCATTCTTCTGCCTTAAACAAGATTTTCTGCCAAATTTTGCCTGTCACTATGTCATAATAATACATAGTATTTCTTTTGTGTATCTAGAGAGAAGCTTGCTATAGTTTGGATGTAGCATAAATAATGTCTCAATATACACTAGAGTACAATTACTTCACCTGATAGTTAACATCCATGGGAAAAGCTTTTTCTAGAGAGATGGAGCTTAAAATAACCAGTCACCTCTGACTCTTCATCTGGCTGCACTTGGTTTAAAGCTGGGCTCTGTAATGGTAGATAAGCAGAGGAACTACAACACTTTTTGTTGTGAGAGCCTTTATGGCCCAGGAGGATTACATGGATGTGTCTGAAAAGCAGAGGAGCTTAGGGACAGGTCAGAAACACAAGAAAAGAAGGCAGAAATTATGCGATTTTTTCAAGTTCCTCTTTTCCCTGTAATAGTTGTGCCCTCCAAAGCCTCTTTGCCACTTTCCTAGTGTTGTTTCCTCAGTTACCAACATTTTCACTGCCCAAAGATGTCCATGCTGGCCTATTTGGCAGACTACTGGCTTCACTTCAGTGCTGGGTGTTGTTATGTAGATGAGTGGTTCGGTTTCTTCTCTATGTTGGCTTTGTCTGACCCTGGAGCCTTGTAAAGGGGCCTTGTAAGTAGGTATGCTCTACTCTAGGTTTACCTCACCTAGATGACTCCTTTTACCTTCCTTGAGTATTATGGGGTAGTTAATCTAGTAAAACCTTGTTCTGCCACCTCCTCTTCTGAAGAGCTTGCAATTTATCCCTCTTGTTGATGCACATAAAAACACATCTTAAATGGGTTGGTGGGTAATCATTATCTTGAAGTGGCAGGCGGTAATTGCTGTATTAAAATTCAATGTAGCTTATTTGCTCTGAAGAACTGCAGCAGAATTGTGTTCCTCTCTAGCAAGTTGATTAGAGATGCCTTAGGCACCATCTTTTCCAATTTTTAAAAAATTAATCATGCATAGTTTTTATATTAACTGAGAACAGGGCAAGGGGTGAAAGCAAGACAGTTCTCGCAGCACACTCTGCATGTTCTGTGTCTTTTTATGAACCCAGTCAAACCTCTGTCTGCCTCTGCTGACCCATACCTGAAAGAAGAAAAGGAGAAGATTGTAATGAATCTCCAGGCAGGATTTATATTCCTTGTCGAAAAGACGCAAACGTAAAAAATATTTGGGGTTGCTGAACATTTGTTGTGACCTTGCCAGCACTGGGACACCTATAGTAACATACCTTAGCATGGTAACATGGTGAAGGTGGGGATGCTGTCTAACAGAGGTGCAGAGTATTTGCATAGTACAAAAAATTACAAATGACATAATCTAAGCCTGCAAAAGTACTCAGCTGTTAATGAATCTGTTTCTACAGCAGGGATTTTGCTATCTTTGCTTGCCTTGACAAAGTGATGTATTCTCTTCTCTACTGCCACTGAGTATAGTTGTAATGGCAAACCTTGTTGTATAGATAGCACCCTCTCAAAAGAACAGGAATTCTAGGTCTAAAGAGCCACTTTTGCTCATCTACACAATATCTGGGGAAAGAGTCAGAGGTCAACATGGGCTTTAGTAGTCACCCATCTTTACGTAGTTAATGGCAACAATTCTAGTGAAGCAGTGATGATCTTCTCATGTTATGAGGAAGTCTTTGGTTCTGGTCCATCAGGAGAGCTCAATGAGAAAGTATGTTGTACCATGTGGCTTTATTTTCCATAGAATTGGGTGCAGCTGGATTTTGAGAACTGATCAAGTCTTGTTGATGTGTTTCTGCTACAGATGGGAGAGGTGCCCACCATGTTAATGAAGTGATGTGGATGGACGGTGGCCCCAGAGTAGACACAATGGCATGAATACCCAGGATGAAAAGTTACAAGGGTGTGCCCATGTACAGAGTGGTCTGAGGAATTTTTGTTGTGTAGTTGGTTTACCCAATCCCTGCCTTAAAGGGTTTGCAGCCTAAATCCTTCAGGAATACACGGGACTACTTAACAGATTGCAATCAAGCATAGGAGTCACTAGGTAGGCAGTGGGATTTGTGATGTTAGCTGTGACTACAAGAAAGAGGAAGTGCTGAAGAAAAAAAAAGGCCCAGGATCCTCCCATGGCCCACAGTTGCTTGGAGGGATAGAAATTGTTTTCTTCATTTTAGAAGAAGGCAAAAAAATTCCCTCTTGTTTGTTAATCGCATGGGGGAAGTTTTGAGAAAATTACCAAAATTTTACATTAGAAAACCTGACACGTACTCTAAAATAAACCCATTTTGCTCTTTATGATGCACAAATCTCTTATGATTTTCACAGCAAACAGTGATGCTACAAGCACAAGATTATGTTGAAAGTTATGAAAGAAAGCAACAGAAGCAAATTGCATGTTGGGGTAATGGGTACACTGAATCCAACAAAGAAGGGTGCACTGTTTTCTATTTAAAACTTTATAGCCATGTAAAAGTAAAATGGTCAATACCTTCAGTGTCTCTGCAGTTACATGCTGACATTAGTCAGTGATTATTTAATTGGATGAGATTCTGCAGTAAGTGTAGTTAAATCACATAGACTTGGCCATGCATTTCTGCATGGCTGTGCAGAAAGTAAATGTAACAATTGCTTCCATTTTACTTTCACAAAGATTGTGTAGCATGAGAGAGAAATTTACTGTGTTCCTGATTGCTCGTGCCAGCTGGTAGTTATTTTGCAGTGGTTCATGTTATAAGGCTCAGCATTTTCTTGATGGTTCATGACAGAGGTTGTCGTGCAGCCAGCCCGTGTTCCTTTGAACAGCGGGATGCAAGAAGCTGCTTATGAACCTTCATCCCTGTCTCCTCCCGAGATAACATGAAGCTGAGGTTTTCTTCTTTTTGATTTGGTTTCTCTGTTTTTCACATGTAGAGAGTAACACTAGTTGCTAATTTCAGTGTAGAAATATTATTTGCTTCATAATGAGGGTCTAATCAAACTTACTTTGAGCTATGAAATTTGTCTGAATTGTGGTGCTTTTTTTTTTCTTTTTGTGTGTGTGTGTTTTTAACTTAATAATGAATATACACTGAAACAGTTTGTGGGTGATAATCTCCCAAAGTGGTGCTTTTTATGTCTAGAAAACTCTACCTGAATAAGCAGGAGTTTAAGATCTCTGTGAGAACCAAATAGCATTGAAATAGTTAATGCCTTAAACACAGTGAACAGGCATCTCTTGAAAGGGCATTATGTGCTCATTAAGGTCTGAAACATATATAGGCTCTGGTGTAAGGTAATTGAATGAAAAGTATATGAATTTTAAGAAATGAACTGTGGTAGACAAAAAATCCTGCTTATTTTATTCTGAAATCCAAATAACCCCATTTTTGGAATCATATCTGAGAGCAGAGTTGTTCCAAATCAAGTTCACTCACAAAAGGGCATGAAAAGAAAGTCTTGCAGTAAAACATTAGGGTGCTGGTATATAACTACAGTGAGATCAGTCTCTCACTGAACTAACATACCACTCTTCATATCTACATCTCAGATTGGTTCACCCAACTTGATACTTTGAGAGAATGTTACAAAAAAAAAAATTAATTACAACTTGTTTGAAATTTTTTGGAGGAATTAGTTTGAAATATTTAAGCACTAGAGCACTACAGAGGTTTCTGACCTAAATGAACAGTGTAAGAGACCCAGGGGTATCCTTTACTTTGGCTTTTTTTCCACCTGGAGAAAAATTACTGAAATAGCTACAATGTGCTATAATCCATTTCTCAGAGGTCCCATTCTAAAATTTATCTTCCTCATCTTTGGCATTAAAATCTGACCACTACATCCTGAGGAATTTAAAAGGGAAATGCTGAGATGTTCATGGTTTAAGTGCATACAGATGTAAAATTGCTTTTTGAATTACATTCAACAATGTTAATGGAAAAAAAAAATATTATAGAATTCACTGAAGAACAAGATTTGTTCTTGTTGTTTTTTTCTTGTTTTCATATGTTTCTCTAAAATTGTTGAAAAATACATCTTAGAAAATTTCCCTCCAAACTGAAAGCAAGGAATTTTAAGAGCTCATTGTGGGGTGGGTTGTTTTTTTTTTTTGAATATGAGTGGATGGTCTAAAACAAAAGAGAAAACTTCAAGCAAAAATAAAGTAAAACATCTTTGTTTTTTTTTTCTTCAGAGTTCAAGTGTATCTGAAAAGGGCTTATGCAAATTCATGATGGAGATGTGTTTTTGCGATTAAAATAGTGATAAGTCAGATGCAATTTATTTGTCAGGAAATCTTGGAACTGCAGTTGTAGTGAACTCTTAGTGACCTGCAGGCAGATGGTGCTCGTTGGGGAACCCAATTTGGCAGGCCTTGAAGAACTGCTGTGATAGTGGCATTGAGCTGGTACACAGCAGATAATAACATCACCTGAACGCACTTCTTGGTTGTGAAAATAAATGTTCCTAAAAGAGAAAGGTGAATAATACTGGCTCAGTATTAATCACAGACCTCTGGTCTCACTTTTCCACTAGAAAAAAGCCTTTGTAGTTTTTCTTTCCCTTAACTTTTAGTTGAGAATGCACCAAGGGAACACATCATGTTATCATGGAAAGACTTCAACATGAGGTATGCAACTAATTGATTAAATTATTGAAACCTGGAAAAATGATGAGATCTGTTAGTTACAATGTTTGTTTCTCCAATTTTTTTGCCATACTCAGCCCACCTACTGTGTGTGAATAATAATTCCAGAACTGGGCCAAACTGTGATGTCATTAATGTTGTGGAGACGTAGCTGAAGGTGAAAGCTGGCCAGCCGATGGGACGAGGCTGCACAATGTCCCAAAGCAGCAGCAGTGCTGCCTTCTGCCCTGGTAGGGGTGTCACTCTGAAGGCTGCTGCCTTTTAGTGTGAGTCACCCGAAGCATTGCTGTTTTGTTTCTGTCTGCAGCAGCTTTGGATGCTCGTCCAAAGGTGTTTTTCTGACCAAACAGGTTTTGTTGATATACGCACTGGGGATGGGAGAGTATGCAGAGATAAGCAGGCAACAACTGAATTGTGTAATTGAACACTTGTGACCCGGAGTTGTTCCAGTGGTTCTGTGATTTAATACTGTCTGCTTTGAGTGAGATTTACTACACAGTCCCCATCCTCAGAGTGTGTAGCACACAAGTTTGTTGTGCTAGATGCATTCCAGCTTCCTTTATATGTTATTCCAAAAGTGGAAAAATACATAGACTAGAAAGGGAAAAAATAATAAAATAAAAGGGTTTATTGCAGGATAGGAAGAAAGGAGGATTAAAAAAGGAAAGAAAGAAACGGGCATTTGCTAGTTGGCTGTTCATGTTAATCCTCTTTAACACACACGTGACTTCAGCTGGAAAACCTCTTGCATTTTTTAATCTGTTGTGGAGAAGTGAGCTTAGTGACAGTCATAAGAACCTTTAAAATTTCTAAGCAGTTTCTAGCCCTTCTCAGTGTCTCTCTCTGTATGCTGACAGACTGGCACTGCTCAGAGACCTAGTCCCAAATGATAAATACTAACCCTGATTCTATGTATTTCAAGTAGTTTGTTGTACCATGATTAGTGGTTCAAATGGATGTGTAAGAAATTGTTGTGTGGATTTTAATGCCTTTTTTGAAAGAGACTTAAAAAGAGGTTTTAGTTTCAGAATGGAGTTTAATAATTTGTAGCATGTGCCATAAAAAACATAACCTGGAATTCCCTGATTTCAGTTGTTGACATATTTCAGAGACGCTAGTACAGGTCCTAAAAAGATGAAGCAGGGCATAATTATGAAGGTTTCCCCTTTTG
This sequence comes from Apus apus, assembly GCF_020740795.1. Lineage (NCBI taxonomy): Eukaryota > Metazoa > Chordata > Aves > Apodiformes > Apodidae > Apus > Apus apus. The sequence continues at coordinate 53,858,497 of NC_067285.1, read as the reverse complement.
AATGACAGTAGAATTAATACATATATATATGTATGTAGTACAATAGATAATTTTTTTCCTTGTGTTGTCAAAGTTGGAATAGGTTCATGCATTGGCATTTGCAGTACTTATCTAGATTAATTTTGGATGTCTCCAGGAGCTGGATTTTACTACCATATATGCCCAGAGCTACAGACACAGGATTATTTCAGCTGATTTTTCTTTACTGGGAGGTATCTTAAATGGATTATCAGGAAATATGGGCTGACTGAGAACGCTTTCACAAATACTTATGGCTCATAGGGCCTGACATTATGGAGAAACTGTGTGACAGTCATTTTAGAGCTTAAAATGAAACTTTCACCTTTCACAATTCAGAAGACCAAAAAGATAGAAAAGAAAGAAAATGGTCATGCTTGGAAATACTGAAATACTACTGTATGCTGAGCTTGAGTGGAGTTTATTTGTATCTCTTTGATGGTACCACACAGTCTTTATTTTGCCTAAATGTTTAGCACTGTGATACTGATTATCTTTACTGATTCTTCCGTTCATATTGTAAGAAATAGGTAGCTGTCTGCAAACACCAAGTCGTTTAGGTCTTCACAGATTGCATTAGTTATGAGAGCCTGGGTTTTGCTGTGCATAAATGCTTCAGTTATATTGGTTGCCAATAAACATTGTAAACCTGTGTAAACTGGATGAAGGGTGAAACACGGAGAATGTACCTGAAAAGATGTTTTGCATGATGATTGTGGGATGAGGGCTCTTGAATACATGAGGATGTATTTTGTCATACCAAAGTATTATCCTTAGATAAAATTTTTATTAATTGATGCTGACAGACTTCTTCCTACTTGATTTCCAGGTCCTAGCTAGTATTAATGACTGCAGTGGAAATTTTAATACTTTATTTTACAAATATAAGTGTGCCATTATGTGTTACTGGTTCATGCACAGCTTCCTTGTCAACTCAAAAGGTCACCTGTAAAATTAACATGTACATGTAAATTTAAAATATATTAATTTTTTCCTTGTAAAATGATGCAGTGAGAGTGATTAAAAAGTATCCAGGAAAACGAGACATTGTAAACAGAGGGAAAGCCCTTTGGGAATGTGATCCTGAGAAGCCTGGGAACCTGGTCCACAAATCCTACTGCCACTAAAATTCTGGAGGCAGTTAGTAAAAGCCAATGTGAATGTGGAATTGTATTTGAAATGATTTTTTTTTTAAGAAATAGTACTAAAGAGTGTATGACTATACTTAGATAAACCTCCTGCCAGGTGATACTTGAAAGATAAAACTGGTAAAGGGACAATACAAGAATGGGAGCAGCCAGGCAGACTGGGGGAGTGGCCATTGATTAATGCACACAACTGCATTTTCAACATAATTAGCTGTCTAATTGAGCATTATAATTTAACTGACGCATTTAAACATGTAATTTATTTGAATGCACACTGCTTGTAATCTGTTTATAATGTTTTGCTCTTCAGAGTGGTGTCAGACTCTAGATGAAAATATCCTTCTGATGAACAGAAAAAAGAACCAAAAGGGATATATTGAGGAGCCCTGAATACAAACCAGTGTCTGTTATATCAAATCAGAAAAGGAGTAAGGAAGCAGAAAACCAATGCAAATAAAGTTCTGAACTGTAGGCAGCATCTGAATTTTGAATACCAGAGTTGATGTACTGCGCTTCATGTTATCAGGTTGTCATACAAAGCTGACTAGTTTACCTGACATCTAGGTAGGAAAAAGGTTTTGGTAACCAAGAGGCTTAAACTGCTCATCTTTCTTGTCTGGAGGAAACAAGCATCCCTTTCTCAATGTGACAGATGTGACCAACAGGTCAATGTTTATGCAGGGGCACATTCTGAACATGAAGTTCTTAGGCTGCGCCCCAAGGTGATCACTGGAATAGAGGTTTGGCCTTTGTACTTCTGTACTGTCCTACTGGACTGAGGCTGGTCCCTGTCTGCCATTTTGGCTGCTGTTTCTGTCTTGCAGTCCTTAGAGCAAATGTTTCAGGTATGGCTGCCCCTTTTCATATCTGAACAGGGATAAAGGCATATAATCCCAAGGCTCTGTTAAAATACACACAGAGCAGTGGCCTGTAAACAGATTGCAGAGAAAGGAGCCAGAAGTCTCTTTATTTATGCTTGCATACTCCCCAGGGTGTCAAAATGTTCGCTCTCTGGGTGATAGCTAAGTACCTGTACATTTATTTTCAGGGAAAAAACAAATTTATGCAGATTTGTTTGGTTTTCTTTTTTTTCCTAGAATTATTGTGGTGGGTTTTTTCAGGCTTTATTTGCTGAACAAAATAGTTCAGGTTTCCTTTTAACCCAGGAAACTTTTGTACGGTTACACCTCATTATTATTTTGTGGTGCTGAATTTTGAATCTGCTGCTTCAATCACAGAAACTGCCAACAGACATATGAACATTCAGAATGTAGAGGCTGAAGCTTTCCTGCTTTTTAGCTTTGGAATGACTTTTGCATATTCTGACAATTCCCCTTATAAACTAAGTTGGTGACAGCTGCAGTTACAGAATGCAAGATTTTACTACCCAAATAGAGAGGAAAACAACTTTTTCAAACCAGGGATTGGCAAAATTCCTGGCTTGTGTTCCCAGCTTTCTCTCTGCTCTCCCCTCGCCCAAGTCAGTAATTATCAGAAGTGAAGATGAGAAAGTAAATGAAAGGCCCTGCAAAAGAAAATACAAATGTCTGGGTCTTTTTACCCCCAGGAGCTGCAGCTTTCTTTCTTACAAGACGTAGTGTGATGTTATGTCATTTGAGTTTATGATGCTCAGCATAGCATAAAAGGTGGTGGAAGAATTTCTGCCCCTGGTGTATTGAGGTGAGGAGTTTTAGCTTGAGTCTTTAGCCTAAGTGATTGAAATTGCATTTGTATTGTTTGTTTGAGAACAAATGAGAACAAAATGTATTGACTAAGCAGTCAGTAGACTGGAGTGGGAAGGTAACTTAATTTTCAGAATGACCAAGATTAATTTATTAGGAGATGCAGAAGCTCATACATGTAGAATTTTTGCATCTGGATAAAACCTAAAATTAGAACAGGGTGTGTAAAAAGCTCTCCCAAATCTTGGAGAGATTCGTCTGTCACTGTGGCTTCACTGTTGGTGTGTAAGTTCCCTAATAGACGGTTGCACAAATGTGCTATGCAGAGAAGAGGAAATTCTCCCAGGAACACTGGGCTTTGGATGACTCATGGGGAGATGAAGGGAGAGTTAGGAAGATGGACAGTGCCTCAGTGCTTTATTTCTCATTTCCAGTTCTCTGATAGAGTAATTGTCAGGAGGTTGAATTTCTGTTTTGTCACCCAGTGTGCTTTAGAATAGCTTTTGTCAGGAGAAGCAATATTAGAAATATAATGTGAAATGCATTCTCTAAAATGAGATTCTTTACTACTTTGACCTTTCAGTCCTTTTCACTGTGCTTCATGGTGATACCCTCCATTCTGTGAAGATTGGCAAGCCTGTCCATGCAAAGAGGAAAGGCCATCAAAAAACTACTCTGATTACAGGATCTGTTGGCATTTTTTGGTATTTTGACTGTTAGTGCTTCTTCTGTTTCTCCTTAATAAAGGAGCAATGAAACCTCTCCCATGTGGAAAAGGAGAATCAGTGGAAGTACTCCCAAATTACCCATAAGAGTAGTCCCTTTTTTAACAATATTGCTCATCATTTCTGTGTTGCCAAGAGGAGAAATAGAAATTCCTGTCTTTGTACCCTGAGTTGAGTTGATTTTGCTCTGGAGGGAAGCAGATGTGGCAGCCCCCAACCTGGTTTAAGAAATGGCAACGATGCCAAAAGCCAAGCTGGTAGCTGCTGTTTCCTCACTGAGGTTTCTTCTTCGTTGTGTGCTCATGTGGACACACGAGGTTGGCTGAGCTGGCTGGTCAAGTCTTCCTCCGGTGTGCAAGGCTGGCATCACCAGAGGGACAGGCAGGATACAAAAAAGATCTGAACTAAATTGCTCTCCTTGGTGCAGACTAACCTGATGATGGGTACCTGAATCAAACATGAATTCTATGTTATTCATGGAGATTACTGAGACTTGGGCATTCATTGCCCCCTGGAAAGGGACATGAAAAAATACAGAAAAATAAGAGGAAATTCTGAATAGCTCTTATTTTACCTCAGAATTTGAAGAGTGTGCTTTAAGTGAGAGAAAAGGTGAAAAATAAAGCTGAATAAATGAAAATTAAGCAACAACTAAGGGCAAGGTAGCACTCATGTACTAAACTCATTACTGTCATGTCTGGGGAGGTGCCTTTAAATTTATGTTGTTTTCAGAAAACTGCATTGGGATATTTTCCCTGATTTCTATGAAAGGGTTTAATAAATTGAAGTTAATTATTAATAAACAATATACTCAGTTGATTAGCTTGGTATCTCTGCTTAGATTTTATTCCTGTCCCAAGAAACATTTATTCTATTTTTTTTTTTTAACTAAGAATAAATAAAAGCCTGCATTATATAACCTGACTAGAAAATGATGCAGGAGCAGGTCAGGATTTCCCCAACTTAAATTTCTGTGGTAGTTTGACCTATTTTCTGGTAAGTGTACACAGTGCAGCATCCTTCTATGCTTCCTGACCAAGCCTTCTGTATGCACAAAGAGTATCTTTTTAGGGAGGTATGGTTTTACTTGAAAATGACCATAGTTAATTTCATGTACTTTTTTAACTCAAGTACAATTTGTACTTTGACTCACAAAGCTGAGGAGGTCCCTTTTAATGAAGATATCTATATACTCAGGATGGTGTACTTAAGGGGAAGGTTCCTTCTGTGGGTGACAGGTTATGGAGTGGATGGGATTTGCTTTTGCTATAGAGGCAGCTGACTATGCACCTTTTGTGTTCTGTGTATTGCTTCCAAATGCCAGCAGTGTGTGTGAGAGAGGAGTTGGGAGTATTTTGTCCCATCGAACCCCTCTCTGTTACCCCCCATCCATTACAGTGAGGATCCTGGACCCTCTGGAAAAGTGTGAGCAATGCTGGTAATATCAATTTATTTTAAGGCAGGAGTCCTCAAAGTGTGCTCTTAGAGAGTCCTCTCAATTCTCCTCCTTGAAGTGCAAGCAAGATCCTAACTAAAACAAAAAAACACTGTAGTTACTGTCTGTTTTGTTGTAAAAATCTGTGATAGAATAGAGGCATTTGGTAGAAGAGCTTTCTCTCAAACTCCAGACTAAATTAAATGTGGGAGGAATGGAAAAAGACTTGAAGTTGATTTATACACAGAGGGGGCTGAGCTGTTAGCTGTTCATTTGCTTATGTGTGAAGCTTGAATTTGAAATGTACTTAGAAATCCATGTCAGTACTTCTTGTTGCCCTGGAGACTTGACTTCTGAGGCTCTGGATAACCTGTACCTCCCCGCAAATGGGGTTAGGGGGAAGAGGGCAGATTTCTGATGTGGTAGCTGTTTTGCACAAAATTTTAGAGTCTGGAGTAGACAAGACAGTGATACCCTTATCATGTCCATGCACTGCATATGTCTGCTGTGCATGAGCTTCATGATTTTCATACTAAATGTCACAAAAACATGGCAAAATTACTACAGTTGAGTAGTCAGTGTCTCTGAAGAACGTATTGTGAATGTGAAAAAGAGGAATTTCACTTTCAAAGAAGAAACAGAGGCTGACCTCGGCACCAAGATGCTCCTTTCTATTGAAATGTGGGAATAATATATGGAGCTGCACTAGTACAAACTGCTGAAGTGCCTTGGCGGTGCTCCAAATGAGTGCCCTTTCTGATGGAGTTTTTAATACTTCAAGAAGACATAGTATGCACATTTAGATGCCAATAAAATGATTCCTTGTAGGATCCACAGGCTACATTTCAATGCTGAATTATGATGACAGTGTGAATGATTGACCACCAATCACCAGTGAAGCATTTCTGCACACCACATGCTTTTGCTTCTCTGCAGTTTAATCCCTTCTTGGGGTAAACTCTGTCACTGTTTCAGCCCTTAATTGAGATGCTTCTGTCCATCTTTCTGAATGCACATGTTGTGCTATTGCTGCTGATGCTAAAGAAGCCCTAACCACCTGGCAGCTTATTGGCTGGAGCCTGACCTTTCTGTGTTCACGATCTGCAAGACGCCACCGCCAAGTCTTGTTTGGTCTCTAGACAAAAAGCTACATTAAATGAACCAAAAGAGAAATCCATAGGTGCAGCTATTGCTGCATCTGGCAATTGAGAGAGGAATAAGAAGGGATCTAAAAATCGCATTACAATTATTATTGGGTAAGAGTGTCATTTTCTGTTTCAGCAAAATCAAATAACTTTGAATGTATTCTCCATCTAGTCTACGTTGTGTGCAACAGAGGATAATGAGCTTGCTAAATCTGACAGGAAAGAAGGGTGACCTTCTGTGAAGGCTGAGAATAAGGAACTGGAGTTTGGATTAAGACAAATGATATGAAAGATTTCCCCATAGAGTGGTCAGTGAGTTAAAATTGAAATTCCCCTTCCAAGATTTTGGATAGATTATAACAGCCTTCCAGTACCTGAAAGGGACTTACAGGAAAGCTGGCGGGGAACTTTTTACAAAGGCATGTAGTGATAGGACAAGGGGGAATAGTTTTAAGCTGAAAGAGTGTAGATTTAAATTGGATATTGGGAAAAAACCTTTTATTTTAGAGTGGTGAGACACTGGCACAGGTTGCCCAGGGAAATGGTGTCTGCCCCCTCCCTGAAGTGTTTAAGGCTGAGTTGAATGGAGCTTGGAGCAACCTGGCCTAGTGGGAGGTGTACCTGTCCATGCAGGGGGTTGGAACTAGATGATCTTTAAGTTCCCTTTCAACACAAAATCATTCTATGATTTTATTATTATTTCGGTATCAGAATTCAGTGGCTGAATCTGTCTCACACCTATGACTTGGGATAAATATTAATAATATTTAAAAAAAAAAAAGATTCATAGTGGAAAAACATGATTCACATAAAGTAAAGCACCTGGCCAGATAGAGGAGTAAGGCAAATTGCCCGGGATCCTGTTTCTTGTATACTAGATATTGTATGAGTGTACGAAATCAGAATGAATAGGGAGTAGTTAAATAACCAAGCCTGTAATTCAATAATCTAGGCATCTGTTGTATAATTTCTTCACATTATAAGCTTTTTATCTGGTGTGAAGAATTCTCATCAGAAAAATGGAGAAATGAGCTAGGAGAGAAAGTGTTCATGGTGCTAATTTTGTCTCTATCTAGGTTTTTTTTTAGAAATCCAATTTTTTTTTTTCAGAAGTGCTAATTAATTCTGCTCATATGCCCAGCCTAGCCTGAGACAGCTCAAGTAAAATCCCTCAAGCCAACAGCAATCTTGCCATTGTGCCAGGTATTTCGCACATGGAGTTTTGATGGAAATTTACCCTGAGGTCTTGATTTCTTGAAAGCCAGTAAGTTTCTCAATGTCTGCATCCAAAAGCTGAGGAGCAATAACACAGTGACTGAATATTCTTCTCTCATTCTGCTGATGAGAAATGCAAATGCAAAAGACTCAAAGATAATACTTATGTACAGCATTGCTTAGGTTATATTTCCATATATCCTGAATATGAAAAATGAGATGGTATAAAACACAATCATGTCTTCACATAGACAGGGCTTCAGTAAGGCCTGGGTTTCTCTCAAGTGGAGCTTTCTTGCTTGGTAGCAGCTGCTGCTGATTCTTTGAAATGTCAAACTGTTCAGCCAAATTCATCATGCCTTTTGAAATAAAGCTTTAATAGTGATAATTTTAACAGTGATTTTTTTATTTTCTTGTCCAGCTGAAAATTGACTGGCAGCTATCAGCCAATTTAAGATAGGGGAACGTTCAGGTGTATTTCCCTTCTAAACTGCTATCATTGTCTGCAGTCTTCTTGGAACCAGATTTCTATTTGCTGACTGCATAGGCACTGTGCTAGAATCTTTTTACTGAAAATAAAAGAAGTAACATTTGAATTGCTTTTGGATTTCTTATAGGATTTTGTCTTATTTTCAAAGCCTTGAAGCTGGATATGTATTTCACTCCTTCTCATTTTTTGTTTTTCTTCTAAATATTTTATTTGTATCTGGCACACAGTGGAATGCAAAATAATTGAGTCATTTGTGAGTCTCTGACTACAAAATAACACTCCCCCTGACATTCTCAGTAATTCCATTTTTAACTAAGCTTTGGCCTGTAGTAGAGACAATAACAAATCGTTTCAGTCTTCTCACAGCTCTAGGTTTGCATTATGACTTAAAACTCTGTCCCAATCTACTGAGGTTTTGTATACTTAATGATGATACTATTTTCACTTAATTCCCAAGGACACCTTAGTTCTTAAATGGTGTACAGATTATCCCTCTCCTCCCCCCCACCCCCGGCCCCTGCCCCAAAGCTAGTTAAGCTATTTCTCAAAACTACAAAAGGAGCAAAAAAATCCCCCAGTCAAAACTTTTCAATGCTAGATTATCTTCATGAAACAAATGCTTTAGGTATTTTGCCCTTTTTTGACATTTGAAACCAGACTACTGCCTCCCTACAGGGTTGCTTTCCAGGGCTCCCAAACAGCTCGGCATTATATGGAGAAGACTCAGCTCAGTTTCTTAAACAACTTTTTCATGCCATGCCACCCACACAAAAGAGTTTGGGGCTTTCCTCGCCTCTTCAGTCTTTATATACTTCCTTTTTTCATTCCCGTATCTCCTGTCAGTGTGGCTATGTGTGGTCTGGAGGCTTGGCTTGTGACTCTTGGTTTGCTTGATGCAATAAGCTGATATACAAATGCTTGGAAGGACTGTCAAGGTATGCTCACTGCACCTAGAAATTAAGGAGATTTTCTGGGCTTGAACTCAAGTCCAGGCTTGAATTTTAGGTCCTTTGCATTGCTCTCTGTGTGTTGTAGCATTCCCATAAAGGGGAATGCTATGTGTGTGTCTTTTGCAGCATTCCCCAGGGGAAATATCAAAATCATAGCTTCTCTGTATCACAGATACAGTTGTATCCAGGTATTTGGTATGAGCTCTACTAGTATGAAATATGGGGGTGCCACATCAGTCTAAAGAAAATTGCACTCTGTCTTTTTGTTCTGTTTTCAGATTGTATTTTTGTGGAAGAGCAGGGCTGTTCTGAGCGTTGGACAAGTTAAGCCCTGTGCTTTCTGAAGAGCTCTCTGAAAAGACACCGAGCATTGTGTATTGCAGTTGCATAATGATACTACGGTCCTTGTTCTGTGATGAATAATTCAAATGAAAGTAGCTGGTGGGCTATAAATAGTCCAAACAAATGTTGTGAGTATACTGTATAACGGGGGGGCAGCAGACAGTAGTGGGCCTTTTCCAGCTTCATGCCCTCCTTGGGACTGGGCTCAGGTGATTTCTCAAGAAATTTCCAGAATTTAACAAATAATCCCCCAACACTAAATAAGGATTCCTTACTGTGGGTAGAACTGATAGTTGGAAGCAATGCTTGAAATCAAAGGCTTTCTCTAAGGAGAAAAAGTACTCCTTTTTTTTTTAATATTTATTTTTAGTGGATAGCATTGAGAAGCAGTGTACACAGCAGAACTCACTGGGAAGGCTACAAATAATGTGATCACAAGCAAGCTGCCAGTATTCAGAAAAAAGGGTTTTCTGCATCCAGCTTTCCTTAGTTCCCACCTTAGAAATTTCACTGGGAATTTCACATAGTACTAAGCTTTGCATGCATGTTATCCCTCTACCACAGAAGAGGCAAGTGCCCTTTTCCCTGCGTGGGAGAGCATTAATAGCTATGTCCAGGGGGCAAACATGCATTCTTCTAGCTAGTGGTCAGATGAAAGCTGAAAGACATTATACTGTCCAGTGTTTTTACTGAATAGCTGATGCAGACCGCTGGATTACTGGCAGCTGCCTGGGAGGTTACTAAGCTTTGGATTTAATCTTGGAGCCATCTTCCTGTGTAAATGAAGGGTAAGCATTAGTTAAGAATGATTACCTTACATTATTAGATTATTTAAGAAGTCATGTGTTTTTTCATTGAGCAGCCTTTGAAAAACAAAATAGAAGTCATCAGTCCAACCTACTTCTGTGGCAAATGGTTTTTACTGGTTCGATTTGATTGGTTTAGTAACTTCAGGCACTTAATGATCTTACTGGGGGGCAGCTTATGAAGTGTACATCAGAGGAAAACAGTTCTGCCTAGCATGCCACCTGCTTGTGGCTTTGCATGTCATTGATGCCGTGACAAGTGGCTTGGTGTGGGGACCAGAGGAGGTCCTGCTCTCAGTTGGTCCCTGCAGTCACCTGTGGCATCTGCTGGAGGGGCAGGCGTTTCCGCAAAGGGTCGGGCACATGGTGCAGTGACAACAGGAGCTGTACAGAGCAGTAGGCATCAGCAGATGGAGGAAGAGGTAGGATGTGTTCAGAAAACAGGCAGGGGCTAGTGGTAGGTAGTCAAGCACGCTGATGTTTTTACCCGTGTGCATTTAAACCAGATGAACTTTTTAATGCCATCTTTTATCTCATTGTAAATTATTTTATATGAGTTATAACTGAAAATGTGAGGTTTTAAAAGTACTGAGGTTTTACACTTGCAATGTGTGAAACTCCAGGATCTCCTGTTTCTCAAATAAATTTGAAAGCACAGTAGTGCTCTGAGCTAAGTGCCTGCTTTTCAAATGTTTTAACTGCTATTTATTTATTTTATTCTGCCCTCAGTTCTAGTTCCTAATTAAGCAGTAGCTGTAAGAGCAGTAGCTGTAAGACCAGTAACTGCAGTAATAATTTCTCTTTGCACTGATCTAATCTGAAGCCACGAGCAGCTGCAATAGTTATGCTACAAAGGATTTTTTCCCTTTGGCATATATTGCACAGACTGGCCCTTGATTAGGTTACAAGTGCTTGAAGGCTCTTGATTTTTTGTTCTGTTTTATAAGAGTGCTTATCTTTTTAACAGTTTAATTTCTCAATTTTGAATTTGAATGATCAGGTTGAGAAACAAAGGCATTTATGCATCTAATTACCTGTTTATCTGGCCAGGGAAGCTCACTGATAACAAAAAAGCTTCTTTCTGATTCTTGAGCAGCTGGAGATCCCAGGCTCTCGGGTGTTGTGTCTTCCTCCTGCCAGATCACACACACGAGGTGACTGTAAACATTAATAGTATTTCTTAAGGGGAAGTTTTGTTGCAGCATTGCTTACTGACATCCCCAGAAAACTCTGCATGTATGAAAATGACTGTACTGTGAAAATAACCCTGGGTTTTCATGAGGCTGATTTGGGCGTGTTGCTAAGCAACTCGGGGTAACAAGGGGGTTATGTATATATTCTTTAGGTAGATACAGGTCCCTGTAGAGAGTCCCAGGTAAGTAATGTAGATGTGAGAGGGGCTGATGAGTTGCGGCACAAGAAGTTAAGCCCCACACACTTTACTTTCATTAAGAGAGGACTTTTTCAAGAAAGAAATTGGATTAGACCCAGACATGACGTATCCTGCTTGATTTCTTTTCCCCTTGCGCTCTGACGAGCTTTGTGTTTAGGCAGGCTTTTGTTTCTGGCTCTGAGTTGCTTTAAAAAAATTTGGGAGCGTGTCTCGGGGTGTTGAGGGTGATGTGCTTAGCTTGATTGGCTCGATTTGCTTGTGGGTGCTTTGTTCTTCCCACCACCCTCAGGTCTGTTGTGCAACATGCCCCTACTGTTTAAAAAGGAAAGGGAAAAAAAAAAAAAAAAGAAATGCTGAGTAATGCCAGAGGTTTCTCAAATGGCTGATGCAAACCTGGAGAATTTGCATCATCATTCAGCTGGAGTAACTTGGTATGACAAGAGCTTAAATACAAGTCCATGCGGAAGCAGAGCTGGTTTCCAATGATAGGGCAGTACCAGCTCACAGTGTGAGAGCACAGGTGTTCCCAGCACTGCTCCCCTCCCAGGGAAAGGCTCTGCTGTAGGAGCTTTTGCTACCTGTGCGTAGGAGCAGCTGGGAAGATAAGAGAAAGCCAGAGGAAGAGACTAAGTAGTTGACTACAGAGAGAGGGGGAAAAGGACCAACAACCTTGAGTTTCTGCTGCAAACTTTTTTTGCTTGTGCTTGCTGTGGGTGTGCTGGTGGTGCTGGAGCATGGTTAGGAAAGTTGCTGTGACCACTGTCTCTAATGGAAGCTACTTGCAGGGGCAAGCTAATGGCCGGTTGCCATCTATGGACAACGGACAGCCAGCCCAGAAGGAAAAAGTTGTTCTGAAGAAGAAAGTGACACTTTTGAGGGGGATATCCATCATCATTGGCACTATCATTGGAGCTGGCATCTTCATCTCCCCCAAAGGCATCTTGAAGAACACAGGCAGCGTGGGCATGTCCTTGATTGTCTGGACAGTGTGTGGTATCCTCTCACTCTTCGGTAAGTCCCTTAAAAGTTTCTAATTGGTCCGGAGGGGCAGCTGGTGGATTATTACTATTATTTCTCCAATTTTGCCATTGGATGGCAAGGCACAGCATGGAGCTTGAGGACCAATAGGGCTACAGAAGATATTTTTCTGTGTGATAGGTTGTGTGAAGGGTGCAGAGGTATGCAATCTCTGTTCCCCTCACACCTGGGAGGTAAAGATTGGGAGCCTGAATTATTGTTTCCTCTGGGTCCCTAAAGGAACAAGAAATGTAAATGTATTTTATGCCATACAACGTACTGTATGTATAATGTTTTTCTTTTGGCTGTAAAATGTAGTTTAGCATTTGCTTGTAAGGCCCCCGGCAGCTGGGGATTCAAGTCACTCTGCTTGAACACCAGCAAAATGTTTCAGCAGCTCAACTTAATTCCCTTGGGGCTAGAGCAGGGTCTGAGAGGAACAATTCCCCCTGGACCTAAGCTGTATTGGCATGAAAAGGAAGCAAAACAATAACACTAATAATCCCTCTTTCCAGTCTTGTATCACTGCTCTTCACTTTATTCCCGTTCATGATGTTGTTTTGAGAGATTGTGCTGCAAAAAAGTGTACTGGAAACAAATTTGTAATACGAATTTTATGCTGGCCTACCTATTGTGACAGTTTTTACTAATTTTATGTGTTTTTGAGTAGTATTAAGTTCTGAATGCCAGTTTATTTGTTCTATTCACAAAGATCCCATTTAGAGTGAAAAACCTCACCCTGCCTCTGTGGGACAGAGGGTCCATTGACCTACTTAATGAGTTAATCTCAAAGAAGCTGAAGAACTAACATGAGTATTGGCTTTATTTGAAACAGAAACGGCTTGTTTTCTGGCAGAAGGTGAAGAGGACAAACACAGGCTAACACGTGTCTGCTTAATAGGTGGAACATGCAAATGCCACCCTGTGTAGATTGGCTCTGAGTTTAAAAGAAACACAAACTGTTTACATGCTAAGTCCACCCAAGCCAGATAGACAGTGCAAACGAGTTAGGACCCATTTTGGTCATATATTACATGCATTGGTACAATGTGCAGCATAATTTGTTGTTTAAATGGTGACGTCCTGCCTGTAACCAAAATTCCCCCGTAAAGACCTGAAACACAATTTGTAACCTAAAGACCTCAGTCTTTAGATTTAGTCAAAACAGAATTTGCTTAAGCATTGCATTTTTTGCTTTAACTCTAATAGTAGTAATTTTCTGGCTGTGAGGTAAAGTCTTTTGAAAAAATAATATAAAAAAATCTTTTTTTCAGAGAGCTTTTCTAGGCCATTTTCCAGATCTCAAGATACGAAGAGCTGTGTAATTTGACCCAGCAAAAACCACTGTATCGTCCTATGAATGGACCCGTTTCAGTTGTGGGTTTTTTTCATATTTTTATGCCATTCATGTTTGTAATTCCCTACATGACTTAATTATAGTACAATCACATACAAAGATCACTTACAGTCCTGCGAAGGCAAGACCAAAATGTATTGAAACACAATTTGATTTCATCCTGAACCTTGACAGAAGAGCTTGGCAAGAGGAAAATTCATCAATAGCTTGTTGTTTTTTTTCAGTGTGGCTGTAAGAATTTCTTTAAGTACAATTTCAGGTAGGCTGAAGAATAGCAGAAAAAAGCTGGTGTATTTTTACAAAACCAGAAACAAAGTAAATGAATAAAGATGGAATTTGTCATAATGTGGTGCAACTTTGATGGACTGGTACATGTTATGTGATTTTGACAACTGTAGCTTTCATCGGAAAGTGCTGCAGTGTCAAGGCATTCCGGGAACAGAACACAAATGAGTTCATACATGTCACTGATCTTGACTCTATGTGATGCCATGTTTACAAACTTTGTTACTGTTTTCATCTGGCCTCTAAGGCTCTCCTAAAAGGGCTGCCAACATTTATCAGACATGGTACACTTCTCTACTAATGTGGTCCACCTGTGGAGCTGAGAATCCACTGGCTTTGAGACTGGGTGATGGCTTGTTCAGCAGTTGCACTGGGTGAACAAGGCTTTGTGCAGTTCCTCAGAGTTGCAGCTTGCTCTGTAATGCCAGAGGCCACAAGTGTTGTGCCAGCAGCAGCCTCAGGGAGCTCTGAGTCAGAAGAGCTACTTGCTGGGAAGGCCAGTAGCACACTAAAGGGGCCTGGACCACTTTTGCAGGGACTAATGCAGCAATGTCCTGATGATTTGGGGTTTATTTTAGTCAGTGTAAATGCACCAAAGGATGAAATGAGCCTCCTGCTATGAGAACATGAAGCTTTCATTGCATTAGTAGTACACAACAACACTAAACCAGTGTGGAAAAGCCAGGGTTAAGCCATCCTCTGAGTTTTATATGTAAGGTGTTGGGAGTACTAGTGAGGAAAATTCTTAACCTGCAGTTTCTGCTTCCATATTTTGTCCAGTTGGTTGCTTTGCCTGTGGCTGAGGGGGGTGGAATACAGTTTTTAGGCTTCAGAGGCTGAAAGGAGCTGATCACTGTTTGCTAACAACTAACCACGTCAGAAGGCTTTCACTTAGTGGTGCAGCCTCATGGTGATACAGTGTTTTGGTGTCCCTCTTCACGAGAATCAGATGAGTAATGAAATGTGTTGAAAGCAAATAGTTTGTTCAGTGGCTCACACGTAAATGTAACCTGATACATGTACGGGTTGGTTAACTGCAGGTCCTCCTGAATGAGTTAAAGCTTAGAAAGTTGCTTGAAGAAAACGATGCAATTACATAAAAAATAGCTGTGATACCATGGCAGCTCCATTATCTAGTTTATAAATATGCTGTAAAGTACTTTCGAATATCTCTTGTGATGCCATGGTTTAATTCTCACAGGTGCCCTCTGCTATGCTGAACTAGGAACATGCATTAAGAAATCTGGTGGTCACTACACCTATATCCTGGAAGCCTTTGGCCCGTTACCTGCTTTTGTGAGAGTCTGGGTTGAATTACTCATCATTCGGTAAGTGAAACCTGCCTTTTCTGTGTTTCTTTTCTGAGGGCAATATGCTTTTCAGTCATAAAGAAAAATCTTCAACATGTGATGGGCAGAACAAAACAAATATATTTTGATCAACAAGCTGTGTTCTTCTAGTATGGTTGCTTCAGAGAGCTGATCAATGATGTTTTCCTTGTTAGCGTTGAAACATTCAAATAGACATATGTGCATGCATGGGGAGAAAATAACAATTCTGACAAAACTGCCTGCCACACAAGTTTTGCTACTTGCTTAAATTTTGCTAAGCTTACTGTATCCATTAATGTCGCTAATAATGCTCATACTCTTGACTACATGTAGTACAGTGGAAGAAGGTCACCTTCATGTTTTTCTCAGTGCTTAGTGCTAGCTTTTGGAGCAGTTGCTGTTGTCTGTGGATACAGGAATAACTCCTGGTGAAGGTACTGCCCAGTAGTTTTCAGATTTGGGGGCATCATGTGTTTTATGAGTATCAGTTCAGGTCTCCATTTTTTGTGTTGTTTTTCTTTTTTTTTTTTTGTGTGGGCTGTTGGAGAACTTAACTCTTGATTACTATGAAAAGCATTAATTAGTAGCCAAATAAAGCTATGTTAAGTCCTTGCATATCCAAAATATCCAAAGTATTGTTTTGGTGTGTGAGCCCATGGCTCGTGCAGCCCTTGGCATTGTGTAGATGAATTACAATACAAAGATACCAAATAATAAGATAATATTAAATACATTTTGATATCAAGCTTAGATGAGGCCCTTTGAATTTTTGATTATTTTTTGTTAAAGTATTGTTGAGGCTGGAGAGCTTGTTACATGTAGAACAGGGCAGCTCGTTTATGAAAAATGACTTTGGGAATGCTCCATTCCTGCCTCAGGCTAGATAGCACTCCTTTCCCCTCTCTTCCATAATCAGCAAATTAGTCACAAAAGCTCAAGCCTCACTTCAAATCACAGCTATGTTTACCTAATGTTGACAAGTTCTAGCATAAACTGTTGAGTTTAAAAGCACTGACAGTGCTGAGTCATTATGAATCCATAAATCTTTATCTTTTTTCCAGAGGAAATGATTGTGTATGTCAGATGGCCCCTTACATCCTCTCCACCCATATGTAATCTTTGAATTCACTGCATAATATCCATCAAACATGACGAAAGAGCAGATGTCTTAATTGTATTAAGTTTTTGCCAAAAAGGAAAACCAGAGAGAGGAAGCAGACCTGTGCTTTCACTGTGAAAAGCACAGACTTGTGAGCATAGGTGTATCATTGCATTTCTTCTAATCAGAATAGTGTTAGAAATTCCCCTCTTAATCTGCACCTCACTAGACAGGGGTATCTTAATAACCTAGGCACAACTATCCACAAGAAACCAGGCTTTATAAATTCCTCTCCTCACAAAATGATTATTTTTATACGTATAATGGTACCTGAAGGGGGCCTACAGGAAAGCTGGGGAGGGACAGTTTACAAGGGTGTGTAGTGATAAGACAAGGGCAATGGTCTTAAACTAGAGCAGGATAGATTTATAGACATTAGGAAGAAGTTATTTACATTGAGGGTGGTGAAGCACTGGAACAAGTTGCCCAGGTATGTGGTGGGAGGCCCCAACCCTGGAAACATTAAATGTAAGACTTGACCAGGCTCTGAGCAACCTGATCTAGTAAAAAATGTCCCTGCTCACTGCAGGGGGGGCTGGACTAGACAGCTTTTAAAGGTCCTTTCCAACCCCATACATTCTATGATTCTATGACACTGTCCCAGGAGTGCAATAAAAACACTCTTAGTCATCGTAATGTGCCCCACACCCAGAAAATAATAATCTTGATGGTAAGGAACATCAGTGGATTCTTTAATCATCAAATCTGAGAGGCAGTGAGGGAGGTGTGCTTGTCACAACTTGTGATGATCAGAGCTGAGCTGCTGAAACTCTGCGTAGAGTTTATTATCTGACTTCCGCATCGGTAAACTAATTGGCTGCTGCTATCAAAGAACCTGAGACCTAATATGTATCTAGGTTTCTTTCAGCAGATGAAGTTGCACACATGTTTCTCAGCTAAGCCACTTTTTCCTCTGAAAGATTTCAGGATCATCACACCCACGGGCTTGTGGAGCAGCAGCAACCAAAACAAACATTTCCAGCTCTCGCATATCTTTTCAGCCACTATTTTACAGTCTAGGACACACTTAAACTGCCCACATACTGAATAAACTGTGGAAGCATCACCTGCTCTTTAGACATGCCTTACACTGCTGCTCCTCATCCAGAACAAGTTGGGACTTGCTCCTCCCCAGAAGTCAGGTTATGAGTATATTATATAACTTTAAAAATTCGAATAATTTAAAAAATGCTCATTCTCAAACAAGTGGAGCTGTTCAGCCTAGAGAAGGCTCTGGGGAGACCTTATTGTGGCCTTCCAGTACCTGAGGGGGCTACAGAAAGGGTGGAGAGGGAATTTTTACAAGGGCTTGTAATGAGAGGGCAAGGGAGGATGGCTTTAAACTGGAAGAGGGGAGATTTAGGTTAAATATGAGGAAGAAATTCTTTAGTGTGAGGGTGGTGAGACACTGGCACAGGTTGCCCAGAGAAGCTGTGGAGGCCCCATCCCTGGAAGTATTCAAGGCCAGGTTGATGGGGCTTGAAGGAACCTGGTTTAGTGGGAGGTGTCCCTGCCCATGCAAGGGAGTTGGAACTAGATGGTCTTGAAAGTCTATGATGATCATGTGAATGTGTTGTCTGAAGTGCTTAGCTAAGGAGGTTGCTAACTGCAGGCTGGGTGTGAGTGCTGCTAAGGGAGGCCCTCACCTGTGGTGTGTGCTGGGCCACTATCCCTGCTCCTTTCCTGGTGGCTTTGTGTGATCTTTGCCCTTCAGCGAAAGCTGCTAATGTGCTTTCTGTCTGCTCCTGAGCACACAGCTGTCAGGGGGCTGCCAGCCTTTCTTTAGGACTGCTGTCACAAGGAATTGATGGCAATAAATTTCCTGTTCCTACAACTTCCACCTCCATTGATTGACTATACTGCCAGCAGCATCTCCCCCAACACATGGGAATGTGAGAGACATGGCTAGTTATTAGAGGTATAGTTTAGGATCTAAAGCCTTGTTTTTAAAAACACAGTGGTGTGGATAGCAACTTCCTCTTCAGAAAGACCTTTCTTAAAATGAGAGGGAAAAATCCACGTTCTGGAAAAAGGAGCCAGGACTGAGGCAAATAGTCTGGGAAAGCTCCAGAGAGCTCATCTTTCATCTGATCTAGCACACTTCAGACTAATTTTGGCAGACCTCAGTACTTAAAAGCCAGAAACCTGGTGATCTTCTTAGGTAAGTTAGAAATAGTGCACTGAGGTAAAGTCAGCAAATGCTGTATAATTCCAGCAGAGAGGATACTTGGGCCCTGAGCGAAGGTAAAAGTTGCAGACAGTTGTTGGCCAGTGAGAGGAACAGTCCTTGTGCATGGAAGGGGGGGCACAAGCAGCAGGCCTCACTTCTCCGTGCTTAAACTTTCCAAGGAAGATATTTCTAGTTTTTTGCTGCTCTGCAGTTTGGTCCGGCACAATGTGTGATATTTTCGTTGAGTCATAACACTAAGAAAGTGGCTTTTGTTTCAAGGGCAAAACTCTCTTGTGGAAAATTTCTTTATCATTTGATGGAGAATAATACCTTTCTGCAGAATTTTTACACTGTTCCATAGCATTTTTAGCAACTATATTTTTATTAAAATTCTGGAAGGTGAGGCATTTCTTTATTAAATACTGTAGATTTTTTTCATAAGAAATTTGCATGGACTCTTGTTAAACTAAAAAATCCTTTAAGGCAGAATCCTGTGTCCTTTTGTCCTTATTGTGTGTGTGTGACGAAGCACAGATGCCACCAGCTGTGGTGAAAGTGTCCTCCCAAACCAAGCATGAACAGACCACTGGAACTGTAATAGGCAGACAGTGTCTGACCAAAGCACAGTATAATTTGTTTTTAATATTTGTTGGTGCTAAGGCTTCTGGCAAACATTTAGCTTGTCTCGCAGAGAAAAGCTGTATGAGTAGTATGAGTATTTGAAATTTTTAAAAACGACTTAACACCTGCCTTTCTTCACATTTCTCTGTTTCATGGTAGGTGCTTTCTGTATTTTGAGGATTTTTGCTCTTGTTTACAGTGCTAGGAAGTTGTTAGTCAGTAAGAGGAACACGTTCTCTTTGCATTTTAGGAAATCCCATTTTCAGTAATTTTTTGCATTGACTCAGATTTTAATAATGGACTTGAGTAGTTTTTGGATACTTAGTAAAGCAGAGTTCTCAGGTTGATGGAAATTAATTTTCTTGTGCCTCCCAGGGTTGATATGCCTGGCCACTAAAATACAGTCCTCAATGACTTTTACTAACATTTTTGCCCTTGTCTTGTTCTTCTGTCCATGTTCACTTCAAGTGAGAGAATGAAAATTTCTATAGATACCTTTCCTTTCTGTTTGTGGCTGCTTCACACCATGGAAGCTGTAAGAGCAATCCTGGTCAGAAGTGTTGCTGTCAAGATCACAACTGCTGAGCAAAACTAAACCGCTCATGGTCTCTTGCTGTGTTCAGAAATCAAGGTACATGGCAGCATAGTTACAAACAGGCACCAAAACAAAGTACAGTTCACCATTCTGTGATAGTAAAGTTACAGCATGAGCCCACAATCTGTACTATTGCAGATTAATTTTGTGATTTATTTCTTTTGTTGCTGTTTTTACTCTAGCCCTGCTGCCACAGCAGTGATATCGTTGGCATTCGGACGTTACATTTTGGAGCCTTTCTTTATGCAATGTGACATCCCAGAACTTGCAATTAAACTTATTACAGCTGTTGGCATCAGTAAGTATCCAATTTTAGTCTTCAGGGAAGGGTAAATGTGATGTAACTTGAGGGGGGGGAATTGTGCACTGAACAGGTAGTCGTTTGATATGAATCATGACAAAATGACTCTGCCTCCACTTCCAAGGGCATCAGCGTGACTTTTTGCCTGGGTTTGTGTGTTTGCGAACATACGCAGTAGTAAAAAAGAATAGCAGACTTTATTAATGGCAGAGAAAAATCTATTGCCAAGACTGATTCTGTTGCCACTTGAATTAATGGCAGAACTCTCATTACTTTTGTGAAAGCAATTTCAGTCCCTATGAGATGGTGAGCCAGTGCCAGAGATATGGAAGAATGATTACCTGATCTTAAGTGCTTTGCTCTACTTCTGTTTTAGGAGGCAATCGAGTGCCAAGTATGATGCCATGAAGAAATGTAGTTCTCTTGAGTGGAGCACAGGCAACATGAGATCATTTTCCCTAGTCCCACTCTGTCCTGTATAGCAATAAAACTTATTGAGGTGCTTGCAGCTCAGGAAGCAGGAACCCCACAGATGACTTTGGGAGCAGGGTGTACAGCTTGGTTAAAATGCATGTTTGTGACCAGCAGCTTGTCCTACTCTTGTTAACTTTGCAATTAGTGTAAAAGGGACCATTTAGGGCTACAGAGAACCAGTAATTGTCAGTGGAAGGCAGGGAGGGCTATCCTGAGACCAGGAGCTTTGCAGTGTACCTGTGCTGCATGAAGCAAGGCTGCACAAACCGAGATGGGAATGGGAATCTGGAGCTGTGTAGCACTAGAGGCTTGTGTCCAGTTCTGTCTGGTCACTGGTGATGATGCTCCTTGCGCATGTGTGGGCACATTCACATTCTGCTGTGCTGGGAGGAGAGTGCAGAGTAGACCTGAGTAATTAGTAACAGATTGTTCCTCTCAATTTGGTCAGTGCACATATCAGAAACAAAAGGACCGGAAAAAGGAATTAAGACATACAAAAGGCACCCGGGAGATCGCTTCAGTTTTACACAATAATAGGATTGGATGACGTTCTCTTTCTTGGGGGTAGGGAGGTCAATTGACATTGAAATTTCCAGGCTCCAGGTTACTGTGGCTTTTGTAGGAGCTCTCATGATAAGAGTTCCCTTCTGCCAGGAGTGTTAAACAATCAGTATGTGACTGCATTTCATTCTAACTTCATTATGCACAAACTATAGGTTTCATAGGAATAATTGAATTAAGCGCTTGAATTTTGAGGTCAATGAGTTTTTAAAGCTACATCTGTCTGAAATATTTCAGAGCAAGATAAGGGTGAAACAGATGTTCAGTAACTTCAAGGTCACTGAGGCAGAAGGAATGTTAAGTGAAGTCCATCAAAGCGTTTTGTTAAGCGTGTGTGATTCGAGCAGAATAAGCAAACAATTTGAAAAAGGTTTTTATTACTTTTAATTGAAAATCAGAGGGCTTCACAAGGCAATTAAACAAAGAAGTAGCATTGCAGGGGGGGTGGAGTTGGGCTGAAATAATTACAGCCTAAAGGGAAAGAGGAGTTCACAGCAGCCTGCTCCTATGGTGAGCATGGGTCTATACAGTGCAGGTAGGATGAGCTGTAATTTCACTGAAGGAAGGGGTTCTTGTAGAAACTTTGTAATGATGAATGCGACAGTGCTGAGGAAAACAGCGACCTGTCAGACTGCGGCGTTATCTTTATTCATTGCAGTATGCTGTACAGTGGAGTTTCATTTCTAGTGTTTTTTTGATCATAAGCTCAGGGATCTCAGAGCATGTGATTGCTGTTCTTGTTTGGTGAGAATTAGCTTGTGTGGAGGTAATTGTTAAGAATGTTTTGTATTGTGCATGTTGGCAGAGTGATAGGTAAGATTTAGGTGTTGTTGAGCTGAACAGACACATTGGAGTCTGAAGAGCTTATAATTCTATTTAATGGTGCCAAAGGTAGTGTTTGCTTCCACTGAAATGTTTAAGTTAATCAGAAAGTGAACTGTCATGCCTTTTGTAGTCTTGTCTGCTCCTGGTCCCTTCATTCTCCTGAGCCTGATGGCAGAGTGCTCACTGCCTATCTGTCTTTATTACACAAGGGAAAGGTAGTGGGAAGCACCATTAAGCTCTGTCCTTGGGTCAGACTTTTTTCTGTGGTTTTACCTTGTCATTTCTGATCAGACTAGAAAGGGCAGGAAGAGATTTTGAAAAACCTCCAGGTGATGCTCTGCTCCTAAACACAATCAGTGTACCTAAACAATTTCTGACACATTTGTTTAAACTGGTCTTAAGAACTCCAGTGAGGGAGTTTCTAAAGCCTCACCTAATACTGTAGCCCAGTTTTTTCTATCCTTGTTACAAGACAGCTTTTCTAATGTATTTTTTTTTCCTCACCTAAACCTCCTTTTCTGTAGTTCAAGCCTATAATGAAAAGGTTGCCTGAGATGGATGCACCAAGGATTGTGATAGGGACTGGCAAATACTGTTGCTCCTCTATCAGCTGCAAAGAAGTGCTTCTTGTAGAAGAGATACAGCCCATTCTGCGCCCTGTGGTTCCATCTCAATGCTTCTGTGATGAAAAAGGAATGATGATGTTACAGAGATGATGTAGGTCAGATGAGAGCTCAAATGGAACTACTGGAGATGGTGACCTTTAAAAAAAAAACCTACTCATTCTTAGTTTATTTGTTTATAGGAAAAAAGCATGTGCTGGGCACAAAATTCCCCCTGAAATCACATGTGTTCTGAGCAATTTTGAACAATCTGTGGAAGCAAATTTTCTGTTTCACAATATGGTGCTTTCATTAAAAATATATATATTAAAAAAAATATATATTTTTAACAAAAATAAAACCCCAAAAAATCAAACATTTCAATGGCTCAGTAGAGCGAAAGATGCTAGTGTGTGTGTGTGGGTCTCTTCAGATACCACAGCTTTCTGAACCTCTCAAGCAAAGGCTGCCTCTTCTTTTCAAACTCAAATCACTTTATTTCACTTGGTGTTTCTCAAATGTATCTCTGCAAGGAGAAATACCTCTACACTGGATATGCATAGCTCAGTCAGTCTGCCATAAAGTTTTTCTAAACTTAATCAATTTACCCATACTTGAGAGAAGAGCAGACATCTCAAAAATACCTAATTACTACAATTTTAATGAAAATAAGCAGCCAGGTAGAGGGGAGAGAAGCTGGATGTGCCCCCAAATAGGGAAGAACAGCTGAAGAAAATGCATCTAAATGCCCAGTTTTGCTTGAGCTGGACACAACAGCCCCAAGACACAAAGCAGAAGGGATGCTGTCCACTTTTGTTCTGATGCTGAAGGCAGTCTTTTTAGGAAAAAGAGTTAAAAAATAATTTTTGTCTTTAAGTGACAGCTAGTAGGCTCCTTCATATTTATTGTTTCTTCCAATGAAGACCCATCCTATCACCATGACAGCACAAAAAAACCCCACCTATATTTGTGTGTTGCTTTATTTGTATCTTTTAATTCTCCTAATGGTAAGCTTAAAAATATTGGCAACAGGAAGAGAAAAATGACACTGTACTAACATATTGAATTGTACTATCAATATGTAACCTGAATAGATATGCAATCTTAACTGAGCCTGTTCTAATCTTTTCACCTGACCCCCATATCAGAAAGCAGATAAACAGGTTTCAGCTATTCAAAACTGTAAAATTAAAAGCAGCTTACAAACTCACTCATGTTTTTAAAGCTTTTACACTCATTCATGTGTATTTTGGGCATTTTATGCCGTAATAATGTATAATTTCCCCCCTTTTTGTAGGTCTGCCATAAAAACTCTCAAATACTCCAAACTGTGGCTGTTAGAGACAATATTAGATGTGAAAAACAAGGTCAGCTGTACGGATCTATTGGTGCTTGCTGGCAAATACTCCAGCCCAAAGCTTTATTGGCATAGATTTGATATGTATATGAGTCTATAGTTAGTTGCTTTTTTTTTTCTTCATGGCAGATGTTACAGATGTCACTTTGCAGTGCTGGCCGTTTTCAGACCATTTCAGTTTAAATTAAGGCACCTCTTGGCTTGCAGGAATAGCAAAAACTGCTCTGATGAGTGCTTCTGTGCCTCCTTAGACTTCATTTTAATTGACACATTAGGGTCTGCAAATTGAGGGTATTTTTTTACCTTGTGTGAATGCCTTAACCCTAAAAGCCTGACAAGTTAGGAGCAGGAAGTTTCCTTGGATTCCCCCTGAGGCAATGGTACATATATTCTTGAAAAGTAGGCCAGGATGTAATGCTTCCTACTGCTTCTCCCACTAGATTTTGCTGTCCATCTATAGCTGTAGCTGTGTGAAGGAAAGAGATTGTGAAAAACAATATAATCCGTGTTGCCATTGTGTTTGATTGTTCACAGAGGATATTTTGTTCTCCCTCCATACTCTCCTCGGTTAGGATTCATCTCATTTTAGTCAGGTGTTTAGTTTAAGATAATTGTCTATGCTCCCCATGGAGTTAGTGGAGAAAGAGGGAATGAAATGCTTCCTGATGCATGCGGGAGAGATGTTATTATTAATCCTCTGGTGGGAGCTGTCTCTTCATGGTGAACACAGCTACACTAGATGCCTGACTTTTAGTTAGCTAAGTTAGAGATGAGTCCTCCTTTCACTGTCCTTTTGTCTGGGGAGTAGCTGCTTTCTTCTGATCTGTGCTTTGATCTGGTATCAAAGCTTCTGCAATCAGTTTCTTGAAGTATCTCCATAAGGCCCTGTTAATAGAAGAGATGTATTGAATAACGACCACAGTCCCAAGATATAATTTCTTTCTTGAATCTTGGCACAGTTGTCAGACTCTTTTCCTACTCTTTAGCAACTTTCCTCATGACTCTTCTGTTGCCTTTCACTATCCAGTTGCTAACACAACCAGTATGATGTTAATATGTGGTAGCAGTGCAAGCCCCACATCCCTGTATGTCTGTTACGCACATAGAACTACCAAGACCAAATATTATAAGAAGACTGTAAATTCTTATAGCCAATTAAACCCAATAAAATGAAATGCCAAAAACCTACCAAATTGGTCTCAAATCTTCTAAGAATTTGTCTCAGCCCTGCAACCTAATGTTTGTGCAGTTGTCCAAATCCACAGGGGACTTTCTAGTAGAGGACCATCAAAACTAATGGCACATGCATAGGACTGACTGCATCTGTAGTGTCCCGTCAGCTTCCCCATCAAATGAAGGTCCTTGCAGTGTCCATTTCACTTTAGCTATTTCATTAGAATTCCTCAGGTGAAACATTTGGCTGGTTTGAGCTCACAGTTGGGGATGGAGAAGGTTTTGACACAATCTGCTCACAAGCAAGCTGTCTTCATCACGATACTAGGCTGCATTTATTTTTATTTTTTTCCCCCCTTTCAAGCCAATGTAGCTCCTATACAGATCTGGGGCTTGTGGTTTGTGTGTGGTTGCCCAGCAAGGAAGGTTATGAGTTTCTGTAAGAGCTGATGCTAGTGTTGGTTCTAGTTTGCCATCCAGTACTGTTCTCATATGTGTATCAGGAAGGTGAAACTGGTACATTAGAAAACCTCCAGGAGGGCTCTCTCCAGGGTCGATGCTCACGTTACCCATTCTGACCTGTGTAAGGTGACAGAGCAATTACTGCAGTCAGCTTGAACTCTGAATAAGCTTGGATGTCAAATTGCAGATACTTTCTTACACATAAAACTCTTCCTTGATGTTTTCTTGTGGCCTGGTCCCTGCATGGACTTTGTCTTCTGGGAAAGAAAAGCACAATATCCTGAACTCTTTAGGAAATCTGAAATAAGCCAGTGCTTTCTCATGGCACTGGATTTTCTTTAGAACTGTTGGTCAAATTAATATTTTAAATATATTCTGCTTAAACGGCAGTTGTTAACCTTCCTGGTAAAAAAGCTCTGGGAAAAGAAGGGCGGCCTCAATCAATGCTAATATTCAGCAGCAACCTAGAGAGATCTTTCAACATTTAAATAAGTGAAGATATGTCAGAGTAGCATTGATGAATCTGGCTGTAGGGATTTTCTATTTCCTGCTGAGTACAGGTAAACACGGAAGTAATAAAGAAAAAAAAAAGTGTAAAAAAAAAAAAAAAAGTGGTACTTTGGATAAGTCCAAGAGATTTCTTTGTGATTTTTAAAAGAATGCCTCAGTGAAATATGGTGAAATACAGAACTGGAAAAACTTTTTGACCTTTAAGATCTTTTTTGGTGAAAAATTCACATTAGGTGAATAATACACATATAAAATACATTGGAATCCAGATTACGTGGAATTTTTTCCCTTTTCCATTAAACCAAAACTACTTCTGGTTTCAACTGAGAAGAATTTTTCATAATGTATTTTTTGGCCTTGCTGGTGAACAAAGTCTGTATAAAAAGGCTTGGGATAAACCAGTAGGGTTTGTTGCCAGAAAGCTTGTACCCTGCCAGATTTACAATGCTAGCTCATGCAAACTAGCTCCCAGACTGGCTGGAGATAGCAACTTGTGTTTTTATGTGTTCCAAGATGTGTGATATGGCTGATGATATGGGCAAACTCGTGCTCTTGAGAGAGTTGGAAGTACTGGAGGACTTTGATGAAGAGCTAATTCATTAGTTTTCTATGATGGCAAGAAGGAGGAGTGAGCAGGCTTGTTTGACTCTGCCTTTCCCTGCAGCAGAGGGAGAAAGGGACATTTTATCTAGTAAAATGAATCACATTTTCTGTTCTTTTGGTAGTGGGGCTTTTTTGGGTTTTGGTTTTGTGGTGTTTTTTTTTTGTTGTTGTTATTTGGTGTTGTTGGGGTTTTTGTGTATGTGTGGTTTTTTTGGTTGGTTGGGTTTTTTTGCCGTTTTTAAAAATTATTTTTTATATATCTAAAATCCTTTATTGATTCTGTTTTACCAGGGTAATTATTTAAATAAACTAGAATAATTGGCACTCAAATGTTAAGACCTACTGTCCTGCTGTCAGTCAGTGCAGTACAGGCCTCCCTGGCCCAGAAAGAGATGATAGCTGAGCAGGCAGGACGTAAATGCTCTTCTCACTGATCTCTACGTGTTGGTGAGGTGCAAACCTAGGCTTTTTTTTGTTTGGCTTTGTTTTGTTTTTCCAAGTGGTAAAAGGTCTCTGGTTCTTCACCAATTCCCAACAAGGATGGGCAGGTTATTTGCACTCTGGTCCTCCTGCATCTCTGCTGTTACAGCAATAAGGGAGGAGAAAAAGTGGAAGAGAAGAATGTGGGTAAATAAGGTAGTGAGTGACAAATTTATGAGTGGACTAGATGAGGGTGAGAAAGTTTAACATGGTTATTAATTGTTTACATTTTGTCAAAATGCAAATCTCTATTCAAACTGGCACTGATACAGAAATCTGGAGTGACAAGGGTTGGGCAATTAATTTCTTTCATCTAAGGCAGGGTCCTGCCAGCCTATTATCTATCAACAGCTAACGATTCTGGGTAAATGAAGCTGTAATTTGGTGTGGAGGGAGCCAAGCAGAGAACTGAGAGGTGGATGGGCCATGCAGTGGGTCAGGCAGAGGGGCTCGGCTCAAACTTTGCATGCGGTGTTTGGAAGGGGAATGGTAGAAGTGGGAGGGCAGCAGCTGGAGAAGGTTATCGGGGTGTATTTCCTTTAATGCATCAGGATTTATTGTGAATGTGACCTCTCGGCTGGCAAAGAGATCTGTAGCAATTTCAGCAGCACCAATACTTCTTTCTGACTTTTCTTTTTCCCCTTGCAGCGCTGGTGATGGTCCTGAATAGCATGAGTGTCAGCTGGAGTGCCCGCATTCAGATCTTCCTTACCTTTTGCAAGCTTGTAGCAATTTTGATAATTATAGTCCCTGGAGTTATCCAGCTAATTAAAGGTATGAAATGAAAAGTAAATGCTTTAAAAGTGCTTTTATCTTTACCGTCCCCAGTCTTTCCCCACCTGCCTTCACCAAATAATGCTTATAGCAGCAAAATCTCGTAATTAGTCTGTGCTTGTTTAAATGAAGCTCTTTACTGTCATGTAATTGATTAGAAGTGGAACTACACTGGGATGAACTGGTATTTCCTCCAGCATGCCAATGAGTCTATTCACATCAGCCTCTGTGTGGGCTTACAGGATTTCTCTTCTCTGCAATTTGCCTTCAGCTTGGACTTTGTGAAAGCGACAGGGTGGGTTTTAATGACAGATGGGCATCCCCCCCCCCCCCAGAGCACATGACTACTACAGGTAGAATATATCTCCTTTAACTGGGCTAGTGCCTAGTCCTGTTTGATACTGAGTGTGTGGTTATGGAGTGGTTCAGAATTTGGAAATATATGAGTGAAACAGTTCTACCACTTTGATGTAAATTGTGAAGTTCAAGGTGCTGTACTGGCAAGAGAAGCTGTAGTTAGCTATTGGCTTCATGGCAGTCTTTCTGCCTGATAGTACTGGATGCTCATGCTGCATGCATGCTTCACTTCTTCCAAGTGAAAAACTAAAGCATACAGCTAAAAGTAATAGTCTGTGGCTAACCCAACCGTAGGAAAGGAAAACAGAAATGTTTGGAGAGCCAGAATTACTCTACAGACTTTATCAATGTTGCTGTGTAAGCAAGGAGTGTGAAAACACAGCTGTGTTCTCCCCAGCACAGACATGGCTTTGCAGGCCCTTTCCTTGGCTCTCTGGAAGTCGTTTGGGTAAAGCCATGCTGGCAGAGCAGCTCTCTTCGCTGACATGCTTAGCTACCTGAAGAGGCTTTTCCATTACAGCCCTAAGATGGTGACTAGCCCCAGCCCCCTCTCTTTACAGTAATGCCAGGCAGTAACTACCCAATGCACAAGAAGCTTCTCAGTGCTTAGGGTCAGAATGGGGAGCACTTTGTAATGAATTGATGGCAGATTTTATATAACAAAAATGGTCACAGCTGTTGGCTCTGTCCCTGGGGATGCTCTTTTGTGGTGCTGCACAAAACCTCCCTTCCAAGTCAACAGTGTGGTGTCAGGCTCTGTGGTGAGCTCAGTTTCTCAGGGACAGGCAGCTCTCTGTGGTTAGCAATAGACTCTGAAATACAAAATTTTCCTGTGTAACCCTCTGCTGATTCACTATTCCTGTTTTCATGTGTTTCACTTCCCTTCTGGCAGTTGCAGTGCCTCTTCCATCATCTCCCTTCATGTGCAAAATTTCTATCTGTTCCTATCCATCCCATTTTTCCCAGTCCTATGGAGCAGACTGCAGTTTGGATGAGTTTTGCTGCCCTTAAGTAGTTCAGATAGTGTCCCCGCTTCCCCACTGGGACCTTCCTCTGGGCACAGCTTTTCCCTTACCTAAAAATTCTCTGCTTCAGTGGGAATTCTGACTGAAGGCTGAGTAAAAAGCAAGTAAAGGGTAGAGGATTTGACCCATTGCTAACTTAAACCTGAATTAATTCTGCTTCTTCCTGTTCCTTTTCTGTGGAGGATCTTTGCTTCTGAGGAAATTTGGGATATTGTAGGCATGTCTTACAAGCACCTTGTAAGTGAATAAGAGCATAACACAACCCTTGCATGTTTGCATGTATAGATATATAATTCTTAATTAGTATAATATTAATACAGAACTGACTATAATGTGGTAGGGAATTACTGAATTTTTCAGTGGTAGAAATGTGTTAAGATGTTTGGTTTGTTTACTTTGAGAAATGTTGCTTGTGAGTGAAGTGCTATCAGCGTCTCTTCTGATTAAAATGTTACACAAGTGAAATTTTCCACAGCAAAAACAACAGGGCTCATTCTGTGCTTTCATGTTGATGTAAGTCACTGCTGGAGATGACAGTGCAGCAGGTGTCATCAGGCTCAGAATGCTTTGAAAAAAACCTAATAGGTCAAATTCTGCCATTTCATGACTAAGGACACCACAAAACCTTTTACAGTTGCTGGCAAACTCCAGCTGCAAGGATTGGGTCAGGAATTAAGGTCATGGGCAGACCTTGATGTCAGTGAACTGCTGGGTGATTAAATGTTCCATGGTGTGATATATTTATTTGTTTTAAAGTAGTAGGTGACCAAAGAGCTTATTTTTCAGTATTGTTTTTGTTGATGTTGCAGGAGAAACACAGCACTTTAAAAATGCCTTTGCAGGGAATGATGCCAGTGTTATGGGATTACCACTTGCTTTCTATTCAGGAATGTATGCCTATTCGGGCTGGTAAGTTGTTGAAATCTGGTAGTATTTGTCCTGAAAACTGACACTAATCTGCTCTAACAAGGACATTTATTTATATGACAAAATAAGTAGCATGTTCTACATCTTTTGCCAAACTATGTGATGTAGTAAGGGTATATCTCACCCCTGTTCCATATGCTCAGTGGTTATTCTGCAAGCTGCTCTACAAAGAACAGGTTTCTCTTCTACATTGTACAGTTGGTAAACATGCACTGAACACTAAAGAAATAATCAGTTTTTAATTCTAGAAAGAAAGGCAACAAGAAAGGAATGTTCTTTAATTTTCATTAGGTATTTTGATAAAAGGATTAGAAGAATAACAAAGCTTTTATTATTGTTGAACAAGTCAGTAATTACATGAAAAATCTATGAACTGTTACAAAGTTGTGGATCTCCATCGCACTGTTGCAGACCTCAGCCTTTTATTTGCAAAAGCAGTATTTGAAGAAGAAGTGAACCATGATAACATCAGTATAGATCACAAATAAGGTTAAAAACTAGATTCTTAAGCCCCTTGCTCCAAGAGAAATGGACCTCACTTAACTGGTTTCCATAGAAGTCAAGTGCTATTGTCTGTGAGCAAAGGTACGAGAATCTGGCCTTCAAGTATCCTGCTCAGAAAGTTCTCTCAAGTTCTCCCCCCTGCCCCCACCAAAGTACAAACGAAAGCTGGTTTGAAAGGTCCTGCCACTCTTCAAATCTGCCTTACAATGTATTCCTGCTTAGTGAGGGCTCCACGCTGCACAGTGCCAGTGCACTTTTGCAGCAGCAGTGGGGGTGTGTGTGGAAAAGAGACTACAATGCACAGAGTGGGCTTATTTTAAGATAGCTTTGTCTGCAGGTCTCCTCTTTCCTTTCCATAGCCTCACAGGCAGACAAGTTCTTTACTTCACACAAAAGACGAGGGCTGAGAGATAAGGGTTTTATTTATTAAATTCAGAGGGACAATGGGCTGAGCATTTGAGTTCTCTGCTGATCTGTAACTCCCCAGTTGCAGAAGTGTTATAAACATGCGCATTGAAGTACTGAACAGAACTTTTATATTAGATGGGGGACAGGGAGGAGGGGGAACCCAAGAGAGTCCAAAGCCTTTATCTGTGATAGATACAGAAGAAAAGAGCCTGACGTTTTGAAGCCTGAAAGAAATTGAACTTATTATGCAAACAGTCTCTTCCTTCTTTCCTCACTCTAATATAACTGTCTCTGTCTGTCATCTCCATACATGTGATGGTTTCTCACTTCTGATGTATTACCCTAACTCTGTGTTTTTGTATGAAGGCAATTTTAAAAGCTCTTTAACATTATTCATCACCAAGACTGAGGTTTTTTCCTGTGAAATGCTACATCAAAAATACTGATATTCTGTTGCTTCTTTCCCATTTCTTTCCTTTTTCCACTGAGCATTACAAACCCCTAAAATAAAAATAATCTCTATTCTTCCTTTAGACCTTCTGACTTTTATTTCAAGGTCCTTATTTGTAATTTATAAAAGAAATCAGCAGGAAAAGACCTAATTTGGCTAGTGTTTCTTCCCAGCTGCCTATTTGTCTTTGTCACCACCTCAAATTGATTGCCTCAGAGCATAGAAGAGCAGACTATTAAGTGGAGTGTCAATACCCTTGCACTATCACTTTCATAGGGCTAAATCAATCCAATAAGCTGAATGTGAAGGAGTGTTGCAAGTGTTGGTGCTGTGTCCCAGGACTCAGGCAGAATTTTATGCATAGCCTATGAGACTATTAACTTTTAATACCAGAGCTTTAAAAACCAAAACAAAGGTAGTGTTGCCTGTATGTGTGGGTTCATCCTGCGAAGAGCAAGTGCAGACTACTGGGTTATATTAAAATACTGGAGAAAAAAGGACAAATATTGAAAAGAATGCAAGGAATTATGGTTTTGCATCAATAAAAGGACTGAGGCAGGGCTGCCAAGTTACTTCTGTCTAGAAGCACAACTAAGACCAGCAAGCAGCAGCTGAATGTCAGAAGCCATCTCTCTTTTAAACTACCCCAACCTATTCTTCTGTGCTCTCTGCACAAGTAAGTTAATAGACAAGTATTGAGGTTGTGGTATAAGGTGGCAAATCTGGTTTTACAGAACTTCATGCTCGGTCACAAAATCACATTTTTAAGAACTATGAGCCAACTCATTCTGCTAAGCCAAATCTGGTTTGAGGCTTGTGATGGAGAAAAGTTCCCGGACTTTCTGCCCCTCAAGTACCCTTTGTTTATTCACTGTAGCACTGTTGGGTCCAATACTGTTTGGCTTCCTGCATCTGTCCTAGACGTAGAAAGCCAGCTCAAGCTCTGCATTTCCTGCACTGTTTAATTAGCCAGGGTGGGACTTTGTGCCCATATCTGAGCCAGGCACATCTCTGTGATCCAGCAATGCTCAGACCTCACGCTAATAAATGCAGAACAGAGGGTTTGATGACCTTGAGGCTTATGGTTGCTTTGTATGCAGGGCTGTGCCCAGTGAGCAGCTCCTATGAATTCCCACTGTAGCTGTCTCTGGCATGCTGCTGGAATACAACCGGAGTGCAACCTGTATGGGAGGTTGTGCAAGAGCATGCAAGATCGACAGCCTGGATTTGTGATTGTATATGTCACACTAGTATCAAAATCCTGGGTTTAGGAAGGGTTTTTTGAGGCTTCCTTTATTTGCATTGTTAAAAAGTCCTTGCTGAGTACCCTGATGAGAATTTTGCCAGAATAATCTGAAATTGTAAAAGGCTACAGCCACAAATGGAATATGGGGCTTTAGTGTTTGTGTGCACTTTTGTGTAAAGAATTAGGGTAAACCATAATTTGTCTAATATGCCAGGGAAAACATTAATTTTAATTCCTTACTAACATTCCATATCTTTTGTCTTTTTTTTCCTGCTTTTCTGTCTTTTCTGAGAATTCACTTCCTGAGTATGGGGATGACAGAAGGTTAAATCTCACACTCTCCTTAATCCAAACATGGGGCTGCAAAGTCTACAAAACTTAACAGCACCTTGACTACAAGCATCTTCTTGATTATTTGGGAAAGAACGAGAGAATAAAAATCTACTGAGATCTTACAATACATTTTATAACTCTCTTTTAGGTTTTACCTCAATTTTGTTACTGAAGAAGTGGAGAACCCTGAAAAGTATGTACCTAATGTTTTTTCCTGGCTTTTGAAAAATTGGTTGTAATATTTAAAATGCTATAAAAGCAGTGATCTTCAGAAATTCTGCATTCTGGTCAAGTTGCTTGCTTTCCCACAGATCTGGTATCTATTTGAATTGCATCTGCTTGAAGATTTGCTATTTTTGGCCTGTTGTGACCTTGTTATGTATTCTGCTTTTATGTGCACAGAAAGCAGAAAACTAAGCAGATCTCCAGGGCTCCAATTCTCCCCCTCAGGACACAAGTAACTACCAGTGGCTCCTTTCAGTGGAAGTTACTGGTATCCTGTCAGGGAAATCTTGCTCAAGAAACTTATCTGCTGCAATATTTGGTAGTTTTGCTGTGTTTAAATATTAATCAAATACTTATTTCTACTTGTTTGTGATGTCTCAGAGTTGCAGGATCTTGAATACACATAGCACAGCATCTGATCCAATTAAGGCAAACAGGGAATATTGGTGGGAGTGTGTTTCAATCCAAAGATGAATACTCTCACAGTGCCTGTCTGTAAAATAAGGGAAGAAAAGCTGCCCTGTTATAGAGTTTGATTTGGCAGATCTATTTTGGTAGATATGTTTTGGTACATGCGGCTAGTAATAAAACAATACTAAACTTCTAAAAATTAAAGAAAATATGCCTTGTAAAATCAAATAATGTTATTTGATGGAATTAAAAATTAATTTGTTTAAAAAGTAATGGGTAGATATAATTTTCTTAGGTTTTTTAACATAAGATACCTACCTGAGTACCAAATAATTTACTGTTTAAAAAGACCCGCGGCACTGTACCCTCTGAAAATATAAAGCTGTATATCTCAGACATGTAGAGAAATGAAAAAAAAAACCCACAACAAAAACCAACAAACTAAAGAGTCATAGATGGGGAGCATGCAGGAGGTTTTTAGTGGGTATCTTCAAAGTCTGAACCAAGCTTGAAGCTGCTCAGTATTTTTTCACAGACCTGAAAATACTTACAAAGAAACTGATGATAAAACATGAGGATGACAGGACTGGCAGATTTCCATCATTTCAGTGCCTTTGAAAGGTCTCGGGTGTCAACTGGCTTTTCAATCAGGATATGTACACTGAGTGATGTGTGACTGGAAGCTGAAACCAGACACATGCAAGTAAAAAATACAGCATTAGTATTTAACAAAGTGCCTGACTAATCATTAGCATAGCTACCTATGTATGATTGGGTTTTTCATCGGCAGTCTTCAATTCAGAGAGAAACCTTTTCAGAAGCCATGCTTTGGTAAAGCACAAGTTATTTGGCTTGGTGGAGAGCAGCTGGCTAATGCTTCCCAGGCCTGGGACACACAGGAACTCAGGCTAGGTGAACTAGTAACAAATCTGGGTTTAGCTACCAAGGATCTGTGTGCTTTATGAAGTCGGGGAGGCAGACATTTAGAAAAAAAAACAACAAAAAACAGACATTTTTCTTTTTTCTTTCTGGTGAAAACTGTATGGCAGACTTACTTGAAAAGAAAGGTTAGGTCTTAGTGATGTGATCAAAAGCATTTGCTAGAAGTAATAGAATCTGTAAAATTATCATGAGTTTACCATTAATACTGTGTGATGTTTTTAAACATGCGCATGCCTACCACTGTTTGGGACTTTTCTTGCTGATACGCCCCTGCAGTCCTCTCAACTGCATGGTGATTAACTGAAATTCCTGGTAATTTTCATTGCAGGTATTTTAGTTTCTGTTTATAACTTCTTCTTGTGGTTTGAGTCATAGGAGTGTGTATTTTTGAACATGTTGCCCTCTGCTGCGTAGGACAGAAAGGCATAGTTCCTTTTTTTCTCTTAAAGCAAGCACCTTTTGAAGCATGTTGTATCACAGCTAAGAAAAATGGTGTGCATTAGATTTCAGGGTTTTCTTCACTGCAGCTGGGATGTGAGGGAGGGAGGCACTCTCTTTGTTTCCCCCCATCCTGGGAGAGCTTCTCTGTTCTCCAGGTTACTCTTGGGGAGCTGCTGAAGTTAATTGTGCTAGAGGGGATGGATGCAGGACCAGGGTGCAAGCCACATAACCTTGTTTGGTGTATTCCAGGATGGCTGTGGGAAAAACAGCTCAGTGGCATGTGCAATGTTGTCACAAAGCTCTCAAAGTTTTCCTTTCTTCTTCTTATGGTTGCTCTTTTAGAGAACGAGAAGCGAGGCTGCCCAGGGATGCCAGGGATCACAGTTTCTGTGTGCAAGTACAAGTACACAGTAGAAGAGATTGGGACTTTAAACCTTGTTAATAAGGGGCAGTTGATAGCATGGCAGGTGAATTGCTGTTAGCTGCGCTGATGAAGACCTCTGCACTGCCTCAAAATGGGGATTCTGGATTCCATTAACCTAAAACAAACAATTAAACATAATAGTTGGAATATTTTTTTATTTAGTTGCCACCTGTGGATGGCTCTGTCGGAAAGACGTCTTGCTGAACAGAGCCTGCTACCCTGCCATTCCTAAAGATACAGAACAAGAGAATAGTGTGACCTAATCCCAGGGGTGATTGTCTCAGCTCAGTCGAACTCAGTGCAGACATTAAATGAGCCACTGATTGTGCTGCCATTGTAGGCATTTGTTAATATTATATTTCTTTTTTACCTAAAATGTTGCCTTCCCTTTCATTCTTGTTGTATGCCTTCTGTTAAAGGTTGCATGTTGTGCTGCCGAGGTACTAGGTAGCTGTTTTTAAAAGGGAAGAGGTCAGTATAGGCCCAAACCGCTTAAGAGTCTGTAACAGCTCCAATTTGCAAGGTTTGTCAATGTTTAGGGATGCAAAATATTTACAGTGACAGAGGTGAGCACGGTGATGTCTTCTTCACTGTGCACACCAAGGTAAATATTTGTCTGAGAATCAGTCACAGTTGTGTATTTCCAGGTGGCTTTTAAGGTAATGGACAGCTGGTGCTGAGATGGATGATGGGCACTGTCGCAGGAAAGTGTGCTGAAGGAGTTGAAGGCAGGATAGCACAGCTACAGCAGAGGGAGTGCAGAAATGACCTGGCAGAGAAAGGAGCTGGAGCATAGCTGCCAAGGGCCCACATTTGTGGAGATCTGGCTTTAAGCTCCTTTTTATCTAGTGAGACCTAGACTCCCTCTTTGCTCTTGTGGTATTGTGGAGGGTGAGAGAGAGATACGGGTCAGGGCCCTAGAATACATCCTGAAATGTCTGGGAGTGTGGAAACATCAATTTTTAGACATTAAAGTTTTCTAGCTAGGGACTGCTTTGTTTGCTGCACTGTTCACAGCACCAGGAAAGCTTGCTGGAGTAGAGCAAGTGCCATTGGGAATGTAGGGAGAGGCAGGGAAAGGGGGGATGCTCATGGCCTTGCTCAGCTGAAAGCCACCTTTGTGCTCCCTTGGAAAGGTTGTTTCTACAGGCAGAAGGGGCTCCTGAAGGCTGTGGGAGTCTGTATTGGTGCAGAAGTCTGCTCAGGTGCAATAAATTGTGGATTTAGGACTATAGGATAGGTCTATATAGAATAGGATAAATAATGTGGGCCTGAGGCACTGAGATACCCAGAAGATGAAATTCTAGACAGAGAGAGAGAGAGAGAGAGCTGGCACAGAGGCAGTGGAAAGGAGCCAAATGGAGAGGAAGAAATGTTTAAATTATAGAATGGAGAATGGAAAAAGGAAACAAAAAAATCCAGAAGTGAATGCCATTACTTTTTGGACAGATTTTTGGAAGTAGTGCTGAATTCTCATTTTGGATATGTCACAGTCCTTTGTTTTGTATAAGAAAAAGGACATTATTATAGACTCAGTTATCATAAGATGTAGAAGTAACTGGTTATGTCTCATGCTAAGCCCCCTTTTGATGTCTCATTTTTTAAGCTTGGACTCATTTCTTTATTCCTCTTTGTTAAAGTGCTTCCCTCATACAGCATTAGTAGGACCTGAAGCAACATGAAGTTGATGTTTGTTTTACAAGGAGCTGTGGTTGCAGGGTTCAGCTGCTTTAATCTACAGTTTTTTAAAAAAAGAGCCTGAAATAATTTTACTATCAATAATATGTGGAACAACACTGAAATGTAATAATAATTTTCTTTTACTTTTGAAAATTATGCTTTGTGTGTGTGTGCTGAGTCCATAGCAATTGCTGTTTGAAATGAAATATCTGAATAATCCTTGAAGCAGAGCTTCACTAAAATAACCTCATGCAGCCACGTCATGTGCAGCTTTGATCTTTTTTATTTTCTTACATTATATGGATCAGCCCTACTCAAACTGGGGTCGTGTTGTATTGTCTAAATAATAAGTGAACGAAGGAAAAGCCAGGTCTCTGAGAGAGAATTTGTCGCCTGAAAATTGACAGGAGCCGTGTTGCCTGGAGCAGTAAATTTAGAGGACTGGAAATCAAGCATGTTGAACTTTCAAATTCATTTCTTATACATAGTCTTTGAACTCATCTGTATTCCTGAGCATTCACTCTGTACTCTCAAGAAACAGACCGAGGTTTTTCAATCAACACCCCAAAAGCAGCTTGAGCCCAAAATCCTTCCTCCCTTCCTGAGCAGGGCAAAGTCCAGGATCAGTGCTCTAGTTTGTCAGGAATTTTGACAGCCTCCAGATGAGAATGTAACACAGGAGTGTTTTTACATTACAACAATGTCTGCAGAGCCTTGTCAAAATCAGGGCCAGATTATGCCACTTGCTGGCCAAAGAGAATCCTGCTTAAAAAAAAATTGTTCTGTGTCCTCAGTACTAGCAGATGAGTCCAAATGCTGCACACTATAAAAATCAGGCTCTTATTGGAAGAAAAAGAAAATGTTATTTAAGGGAAGGCATACTAAGACTTGAAGACTTCAGGGAAGTCTGTGATCAAATGTGTAACTGAAGGTATTGATTCACAGTTTTCCTTTAACTCAAAGTAATATTATTTTTTTTGGCAGTGAAAGTTTTTGTTAGTGTTGTTTGTTGAACTTTTGAGATATTTTCAGTCATTTAAGTCATTAGGATATTTTTAGTCATTTAAGGATGTGGATTCTGAAAATACTTAACAGCAAAAAGTTAGTTTCTTTTCCAGTTGTAGTTAAGTATAGCTGCTATTTGGCATAATCCTTTTTTTTTTTTCTTTCTTTTTTTTTTTTTTCCCCCCCCTCCCTCCCTTATTAGGCCATTTCATTTGCAAATATTCTGTTTCTGTTTGTAAAATAACTTTGATCCAGCCCAGGCAATCTATCATTGTTTAAAAAGTTACACAGTGCAAAGAACATATTATTGAGATGTATAGTGTTTATAAGCCTGGTCTCAGATTGATAAATCATGTCTTGTGCTGTTGAAAAGCCAAGAAATGAATTGCTTTGCTCTGACCTTGGGGTCTGAGATTAGTCAGTTTGTCTATTAGATTTTTCCAGTGTTCTTCTCACTTCATTTATTCCTTCTTTTCTAAGGAACCAAGAAACAGTAGATGTATAGCAAGTCACCAAGGCTTGATGTCATGAGGCTTTTTGTAAAATCAGGATATCAAAATGTTTTATATATTCTGTTTTTCTATTGGATTTAAATAATGTGAGTGTCATGTCTGATTAATCTAATATGTACCACCCATTTGTATTAATTAATGTTTAAAGTCACACTTCACATGTATGAGGACCGAGGGAGAGAAATGTGATATTAGAGGTTTTTTCAGGTTGTCTGAGCATGACAGAGATGCAGATGGATGGGCAGGGAATGGCATCTAAGACACTAAAACTCTCACAGCACTCTAGCTGTTGGTAGCCATCTGATTTTTGGGACTTCACATTTAGGATGCACCCCCCTTCCAAAATCAATCAGAGATTGAATTGTGGTATTGCTCACTACTGACTTAGACCCTGAGTAGTTATTTTTAGTAATCACAACAATGAAAAATATTTTTAATGTTGAGGCCTTTGCCATCTCTGCCTCTCTGCTTTGTTCATTTCTGTTAATTCAATTACAAGCTCTAGTCTGAAGAGGAATATGAATATTGATATTGATTATTTTAGACATCAAAAAATTAATAGTCAGAAGTTTATCTCCCTGCAGCTATGCTGTCTATCATTTCAAACGCACCTCATCACTGCTTTTTATTTAAGAAAGACAGATGGTGTAGTTGGAGCACTGAACTGGGACTCAGAAGATATAGCTCATGCACAAACTTGCTGTGAAAACGGAGGGTGGGTTGCTCCATCACTTCTCTTCCTGTTTCCTTTCTTTCTCTCCTCCCCTTCTTTCCTCTTGCCACTTTATGGAGTAGAAGGTATAACCTCTTGACTTCATTTTTGGAGTATCAATGTCCTTCCAAGGTTGAGGGTAAGATGCAGGCAAAGGGGAACCAAGTTTATTTGGATTTAAAAATACAAGTGCCTCCTCCTTGAACTGAAGTCTTTAGAATGTTTATTAAAGCCTGGGTCTGGGTTCTGTAGGTCCTAGTCCTGCAAAGGTTCACAAGGTATCAGTGGAACAAGGAAGTCTAGATTGTATCCCCATGAGGATACAAACTGATTTTTAAATAAACTTTGGTCAAGCCTTTCTCACAAATTAGCTGGCCATAAATACTTAAAATTTAAGTCTGACACTGGCTGCATTTATCCTGCGTAGACATAAGCAGAATAGCTTTGCTACCTGGGATTTGAAATCTTTGTTGCATTATTCTGTACCACACTCATGAATGATACATTTGACTCCAATTAATTTTCTTCATGTCAGGCTACACCACCAAATATTCAGTGCAGAAATTATAGGATTACATTGTAATATTTTATCTGAAGGTGATCAAAAGAGAAAAATGCTAATCTGTCAAATATCTTTCAAAGCCCATTTGCTCATGTGAATTCATCAGATTACTTTAAAGGGAAAGTAAGGTCACTTAAGTGAGCATTTGCATTTTTTCTTCAACACATTATTTGTGTTTTGGATTATTTTTATATTCAAATACTTATTCTCCATCATAGAATGAGGACCTTCCCCCAGCTATTTTTATATGCCACTTCAACAGAAATCTTATTCTTTCTAAATTTTTACTGTACCTAACACTACCTAAATTCTCTGTTCACTGCTAAGCATCTCAGAAGATGAGGTGTCCAAACACTAGTAAATCCAACATCACTTTGAACAGTTTAATTGTGCCCTGTGTGAGGGATGAAATGATAGCTTCACAATCACGTCTTCAGAACTATAAAATCCTTTAATGGGGAGCTGAGTCTGCCAAATAAAGACAACACATTAATTTGCTAGATCAAATATACTTACACAAAACCAAACGTGGGTTTTACTTAATTGTAAAGTTTATTTAAAATCATTTAATTGAGAATGTAATTCAGTAGTATTTGTGTCTATGTCTTCTTCTCAAACATGCTTACTAGCTCACAGGGGAGCTTGCTCACCAGTATGAAACTGTTCTTGGTAAAATCAACTTTACTTTTGCTCTCTCACTAAGCTTATTAATTACTTATTTCTTGCATGCCTTCACATTGTCAACTCCAGAACCTGAAAGAGGCCTATAAGAAGGCTGGGAAAGACCTGTTCACTAGGGCATGTAACCAGAGGACAAGGGGTAATGGTTTCAAGCTAGAGAAGTGTAGATTTAGGTTGGACATTAGGAAAAAGTTCTTTAATATGAGGGTGCTGGATCACTGGAACAGGCTGCCTAGAGAGGTGGTGGGGGCCCCATCCCTAGAGACATTCAAGGTCAGGCTTGATGGGGCTCTGAGCAATCTGTTCTAGTGTGAGATGTTCCTGCTTATTGTAGGGGGATTGGACTAGATGACATTTAGAGATCCCTTCCAGCCCAAGACATTCTATGATTCTGTGATTCATTATCAGTTTTTTATTAATGACTGATAATTTATTTCTGAAACTCTGTATTTCAGTCTTGGATGTATGTTTTTGATGGGTTCGCTTTTCTGAAATCTCAGCATAGGCACTAATTTTTGACTATTTATTTATTTATTTAAGGATGCTGTTGCTTCTCTTGCTGCAAGCTGGAAATTCTCTTATGAATGGGATCCAAATGTTCTGAGTTACTTTGCTAGTATTTATAACATATTTTCACTAAAACTCCCGTTCGGAAACTTTAATTGTCCTCTAGTTTGGTACACAGGGGTTTCCCAAACTGTGTCCCTTGAAGACCATGTGTACAAAATCAGTCTGAGAATTGCCTAACAAAACATTATGTAGGAGGCAACACAGGCATTAGCTGTGACATGATATCCTTCATAAATACAACTTGCTGGTAGGAAGGAATAATTATTACTTATTTTTGCTCCTGATCTCAGCTAATTTTTGGTGATGTTTGAGGCAGCTTGGATTCAAAACCAATTACAAAGCTGGAGGGGGAGAAGTATTGGCCATCTCTGATCTCACCTTAAACAGATTTTTCTGCAATGCTTCCTAATTCCCAATGGAGATACCAGTAAATCAATAAGGAATTATAGTATTTTATTAAAAGCCACTCAGCTTCCTTCAGGACATACGGCTTTCACTGCTGCACTGTCTTGCACATCAGTGAGTGGTACTTTTAGAGTCAAAAGTAGAAGGATCTTGGAGGAAAAGTCCATGCAGGAGCAGGAGACGCTGTGGTAGGTTCAGCTGAGTTCTGGCTCCAACTTCTCCTTGTCTCCCTTTTCCATCTTTCCACCCCACCCTCTGTGAGACATGCTGTAAATGCCCTAACACTGACAATCTGTTGGTACTGCCAGGCCTGCTCAGTGCAATTAAGTGAGCCACATATGAGACATGTAAATGTTTCAAAGGCTGCAACTTGATTGTGAGCCATACTTGGGGCCCGTCTGTGGTAGAATTATGTGAGAGTCATTGAATCCACAAAATATTTCCACACAGCTGGAGTGATGAAGGGAAACTGATTTTCACCACGTTAGCAGCTTGACTTGAAGCAGGGGCAAGTGTCAAGACAGGATTGAAGTTGGTAACACAAATAAAAATCCAAATAGTTGGGTTTTTTAGTCATTTGTTTTTAAAAATTTAAGTACATTGAATTAGATTTTTGGATTTGATAATGCGCGTCACCCCAATCTCTTGCAGCACAGACTTTTCTTTGGCCCTGCTTTTTTTGAGAATTCCAGCACACTCGTTACCATGTATAACGTTTCATAATGAACTGAGGATACAGACTCAGCCCTTCACTTCTAATTTCCCCATTCAAGGCTGTTGAACAAAAATTTCTCCTACCACATCTGGGTGTCCCTTGCCCTGTGGGTGCTGTGGGAAGGAAGCAGAGAGCACAGCTGGAGACATATGGTGCGCTGTGCAGTTTGAGTCTGGAGTGATCCAGCTGTAGGCAGAAAGACACACTGACCACCTGAATCCCCCGCACTTTGTGTCTGATAAATGCTTTGAATTCACCAGAGCAATATATGCAGAAAACAGAGGGGCTGGGAAGATTCCTCACCACATTAATTAACTTATCATCTGGAACAGGGATCACAGGGAGCCCAGGCTTCAGCAGCGGGGATAACAAAAAGGCTTCAGATTTCCGTGGACACTCCCCTTCCTTACCAGTCGCAGGCAGCTGCTGTGTGTCTGTACTGCTTCCAAGAGGTTGCACGTTTTCTTTACACATTTACTTAGGGACTGACCTAATACATACTGTCACAATCTATAATCTTCAGGAGTGTGTACGTGACACACATTCAATGCATGTTATTATTTCTTTGTCCTTCTCCCTTGTGCAGTTTATATTTCATTCCCATGTTTTTTGGTGCTTGTATCAGTGCTGAGTGTTGTGGTGCAGTTTCACACCTTGGGAGAGAGAATGATCTGTGGGTGCAGTATCTTTGTCACTGGCAGCTGCTTTCTAAACACCAATTTAGCATTTGAATTGGTTCAGCTGATTTCCAGTCTTTCTAGCTTCTACTTCTACTTTGTTATCTATTTTAGTGTAAAAAAAATAAAATAAAAAATTATGTTGTTTCTATTTTCTGTTCTGATGTTCTGTTTAGAAATTGACTGTGGTGAAGAGCTACCTGTGACAGTTTAAACTGATATGCGAGTCAATGTGTGTAAATTAGAAAAGAGAATGATGTAATCTGTAGTGTCTTTAAAGGTTTCAAAGAAGTACTGTGATCATTAATTAAGACAATAAGGATGTCTCATAAAATTACAGTTGAGGAGACTAATAATTCACTATTGAATGAAGAAAAGCAAGGTCACTTGTGTAATTACCTGTTCTAACACTGGTATTCCTTGTATAAAAATGCTCCTACTCACACAAAAGTTGAGCTACTGGCAGTGGAAGTATTCAGGACTAAGATATATAGTTTTCATGCATAAATGTTTGTAGCATGATTTATTATTTCATACAGTCAAAGTTAACTTATAGCACATGCCCTGCATGGGTGTTTAAAGAAGAGTGAAAAATGTAAGAACAAAAATGAATGCTATCAGTGCAAGGTGAGATCAGTATTGCTGTGCTGGGTTTTAGCTGTGGATATGTGTATTAAAATTAACAGTACTATTAACTGTTCTTTTTCTCCTAATTGATGTAGGATCTGACTCCAGTTCCGTTTATGTCTCAAGCATGTAATACTCAAGAATATAATAAAGATACCACAATATCTTTATGACATTCTTTATCTTGTAATAAAGGTGCCAGCACAATAATCAGGATGGTAGCCAGCTACCTGAAAAATCAAAGATATTCACCAGACATAGCTGGAGGATGGAAGGAAAAAGTGGGGAAAGATAAATTGCAAAGGCAGAGACCATAATACCACCCTGATAGCATATCAGGACATGGAGTTAGCAGTGGTTCTGTTCCTCTGGGTACTGCTAGGAGGGAGGAGGGCAAGGGTGGGTGGGTAAGCAGGCTGCCTGTGTGATGGTCTCCCTGCTGAGGCAGTGTCTGCACTGAGGCAATGCTTCAGAAGCTGGGGCTTTGATATGTTTGTTTCTGTTTATGTAGACTCTGTGGTTTCAGATAAAAGGCCCAACTTGAAATGAAAATGACAGATTGAAATCTCTCTGAATTCTAGAAACCCTCAAAACATTTTGGAGATGACTTGTAGTTCTGAA
This sequence comes from Apus apus, assembly GCF_020740795.1. Lineage (NCBI taxonomy): Eukaryota > Metazoa > Chordata > Aves > Apodiformes > Apodidae > Apus > Apus apus. The sequence goes on along the minus strand of NC_067285.1, from coordinate 53,814,030 downwards.
AATGCATCCCTGGGGCAGGGTCCTGCTGAAGGAGAGAGGTCTGCTGGAGGGGAGAGGTTCCTGCAGGGGTGACACAGACAAGCATGTGTGTGGGCTGCCATGGTGCATCGTCTTATTTTCCCTGATCCAAGAGTACTGGAGAAACGAGGTCTGGGCTTATCTCTTCTGCAGGGCATGAGGATATTCCAACATTTTTACTTTTACAAGTGGCTGCCTTTGTCAATACAATGCTGATGGTGTAAGGTGTTGTGACTGGGCACAGGTGAAGTTATTGCCTGGAGCATCCACTAAAGAGGCAAACATCTACACAGAAGTGGACACTGAAGAGACAAACTCTCAACCAGGTTTCTCATCCTCTTCCAAGGCTGTGGCATCTCTTTTGAGGAAACGAAGTTCAGGGAACCCAACTGGAGCTTCCTGCCCTCCCTTCTCCTCCCCAGCAGGTTTGTGGCAGCTGGCTGGCTGCTGCTGAGAGTTTTGCAGCACCTCTGGCTCTGATTTTCATGGAGCTTTGGTGACTCTGAGGCATAACGTTGTGATAAAGACTTAGATTACATATTAAGAAGATATTATTTCCTCCTCTCCAAAGCCCGCCCCAGGCTCCGTTTGCTTCTTGCTGATGTCACAGGCTGCTGAGTGCAAGGTGTGCTTGCCTTTTTTTTTTTTCTTTTCTTCCCCTTTTCTTGTTTGTATAGGTGAATCATTGTTACTATGAATCAGCCCTGCTAAGGAAGTAAAACAAACGTTTATTTACGGTCTCCCCAGGTATCTGGCAAAATCCTAATCCTTTTACCAGCAGGCTAATGTAAAGGAACAACAAAACAATGTAGCCTTCGAAGTTTCCACTGCCCTGCCTTGTATTTTCACCGCCTGAAATACGTGCGAGACTATTTGAACACCTATTTTTCTTGCACACAGAGACACAGCAGTTCCTGTACAGAGGATGACAGTACCCACTTTATGGGAACTCCGAGCTGCTCAGCAGAATATTCATTGCAGGAATAAAATTCTCTTACAAGACTGATGTACTGCTAAAGGTCCAGAGCTGTAAAACACACTGTATTTTACTGGAGAGCTCATGGGTCTCTCAGGGCTAAGCTTGCTCTTCTCTTGGCTGCAGTGAAGGTCCCAGGCTCTCATTAGACATTTTCATTCCTTTTCTGTGGCTCATAAACAGGTGGTCTGACTGAAGTTACTGGAAAAGAGATGAGACAGCAATACATTTATGGTAGGTAGAAGAGTGAGTAAAGTCACCAGATCAGTTATAACCAGATGTGGTAAAAATAAAAATTGTCCAAACAGGGATCAACTAAAGCTTTGTCTATAGGCTGACAACATCAGCTGTGGCACTGAGTCCTTCCTGCCAAACACCCTGCCAAATCAACAAATGTTTTGTCTGTGTAAGAATGAGTGGATTGAGAGGCAGTTTTTCATTTAAGGATGATGTATGGCCTCTCTGTATGCTAATGCCATGCCTGAAACCCCTGATTGCTGATACACTCTATCAGACTGTGCTTTGGGCTAACAGTTGGCTAAGGTGATAAAGTGTGTGTCCAGGTGATGTGGTTCAGAGCCTGCATTTGATACACAGCACAGTCACTGCTGCTCCCCCTTGGCCTCCACACTAATCACCTTGGCCCCCATGGGGCTTTCGTGCTCTTTGTGAAAGAAAGCAAGTGTGGTTTACACAACTTTTTGGTGTTGATGCAACCTTTTGGTGTTGATGCTGCTCTGCAGTGCAGGCCAACCTTTCCCAGGTTTCCCCTTCTCACAGGAGCCTGGTTTCCTCTGATGCTGGTGCCTCTATTTCCTTATTTACCAACAGCATTAGCTGTGGGGGAGGTGATTCTGAGAACTAACCTTCATGTTTCAGTCTGAGATTTAAATCTGGGTCTCGAACAGCACTCAAGTCTTACCATAAAACCCAGCAGAAGCCAGTGCATTCCTTATGAAATGGTCTAAGTGTAGATAAGTCTTTGCTCATGAGTACTACCAGTGTAGGTTATGTCTTGCATATAGAAAAAGGAGGGTCTTGGGTCTTGCATGCTATTAACAGTAACTTTTTACTAGGGCACCATCTAAAATTTCTCTAGGCTGATGCTGGCAGCTGACTGACAGAGAAAGTGAGATAGCTTTTTTTTTTTGTTTTCCTGGAGTAAAATAGAAAATGGGAGAATAAAATACAAATAAAGGAATGGACCACTAAAATTAAAAGGGTAGCATGTTCTTTATTGTACTCATGTGCCTCAGACTGACATTTTATAGCTGCACAAACAGTTACAGGTGCTACATCATCAAGATCACTTATTCTTTAGAACAGCATGGTCAAAATATCATCAATACATTCCACTTGGTTCAGCTCACAGGACAATTTATTCAACTTTTACACCGTCTTTTTGGATGAGACAGTCAATTGGGTTGTCTTACTTGATTATTCAGCTTTAGTAAGTAGTGAATTTGCTGATTTACATTTAAGGTATGTAATAGTGGTATCAAAACAAGATAATTTGGCTTTGTGCATCTTTCCTGTAGATGAGCATATCCCTTTCTGTGTGATCACAGAATTCTCATCAGCGAAGGCTGCAGGTTCTTCTTACCCAGCGACTGCTCAGCTTCCTATTCCCCTGCACATCCCCTTCCCTACATGGTAGCTGCTTTGTGTGTGTGTTTATGGGTGTACTGATGTTCTGGAAGTGGGTCACTTACAGTGTAGCTTGTACTTTGATATTTGACTGTGAGTATGTTGGAATTTTAAATTCTTTAAATGTTGACTAACAACGCGTAAGGGTTTTCAATCATTTAAATTGCAGTACAGCCTATGTCCATGAACTGTAAACTAAAAGGATTTATATAAGGTTCTAATGGCTCCAGAGGAGCTACGAAGTGAATAATCTGCATTTTATAAGTTGCACTGCTGTGGTCTATTATGTCAATCCTCATTCACTAGTAACACTTGTTGTTGAGCAAGTACTGTTATTTGCATCTTCACCTTGTCATTATATTTTGTTCATTGAAGAAAAAAAAAAAAAAGGACTATATAATAACAGTATTTAATTATTTGAAGTATGATGGAATGAAATGTCCCTTAGAAGAGTAATTTTGGTATCATAATCTGAAAATAAGCAGAAATGGAGAGACCTCCTCCATAGATCATGAAAAATAGTTAAATAGGAGCACTCTAGTATGACAACAGGTTTAACTTCTGTGTGGGGTTATTTTAGAGAAAAAAGGAATTAGATTCATCCTACGGTGAAGAAATGACAGTCATTTCTATTTTTTCATATTTGGCTGTTAAAGGAAAAAACCCACAGCTGCTAAGTGAAACCAGATAAAAGTAAAGATTTTTACATAAAAATTATGAAATTCCTTCTCCTTGAGCAAAACGTCATTAGATGAGGAGCTCCTTGTGGGTCTAAGGACAAAATGTTTTTATTAATATGAAAAATGAACAGAATCACTTTAAGATTCTTGCTCGGTGCTTGTGAAGGCCATGAAGAGAGTCTTTTTCTCAGTTGCAGCCTATCCCAGACACAAGTAGGTTCCCACTGTGGGCCACCTGGACATGGTGTGGACCATCTTCACAATCAGAATGCTGTCCTAGAGGAATGTTATGCCCTGGGGTGTAATGAATTACATATTTTCTCTCCTCCTATGAAAATAATTTCCCCTACAGTGGCCTGAATCCTGCCATTTGCTCTGTGCTTATTTTGGTTACTGCAACAAGTCTTGCATGCACGTTTGCTAAACTAACACATAAATTTGTCCTGTTCCACAGAGCTGATGTTTTCTCTAGGCTTACTTTCAGGTGCAGATGTTAGGCTGGTACTGGACAGTGTGTTATGGAATAGAGGATGTGTGGCTTTTTCATGGCCCCAGTACCTGGTTTTGGACAGGTTAATTTTGAGTCAGAATGAGATACAGAGCAGTAAGTTCTGTATAAACCATCATTTTCACTTTGATGTTAAGATTCTAGCATGGAAGAGTAGCAGATAATTGACAGAGGCTTCACTGAACAGTGTGCAATTGCAAGAATGAGTCAGATTTAAAATCCTAAGTCTCAGTGCCCATGCTGTCCAAGATAATTGAAAAATATTTAGAATTCTGGCTATTTCATGTCACTGTGCAAACTGTAAGGAACTTGATTTGCAGAAAGGTTTCAGTACTGAATCTCTAAGGATTATGTTTAAGATGTCTCAGCTTGGACACAGAAAAAGGGAAATTCAGCCTTACCAGTGATTTTGGAAACTTTGTGTATTTCTCTTCATGGCATCACTTCATCACTTATTTTAAAAAAAAATCCTATACCCATGATTATAGTTCAAGTATTATGAAGTTTTAGCAAGAGAGGATTTCAACTTGCTGGTATTACTCAAGGTAATAATAGAAAAAGCTGATATTCCCATTTGAACTCCAGTCAAGTGCCTCCAGTTACTGCATGCTGCAAAGGCATCTTTCAGCTCACTCTTGGAGTTTTCTAGATTTTATTTCTGTGCCAGAATGTAGTAATTTCTTACAGATTAATTTCAAAATACTCTATGAGCTGCTCTACATTTGAAGCCATTCTGCTAGGCTGTCCTTAAGAGAAGTCTCATTTCCTTTCTTTTGGCAGAGAAAACCATTTATCTGCCAAAGAGCCCCCATCATGGCGGATCGGTATTGTTAAGATATCTTTTAATTTAATTTAAACCCTTTAATATCTTCTAAAATGCTAATGTTTCAAGGTACCTACAGTTTCCATTTTTCTCATTTTGAATTCTTTCAGAAGAAGCATCTTACTTGATAACTGATATTTCAGTTTCCATGGTGCTCCTTATTAAAAGTAGCTGCTCTTTTCATCACCGAATAGTGTGAGTTTCATTCATGCCAAAATATCAATGGTAACATACAACAGCAAATTGTTCCTTTATGACCCTTGGCATTGTGGAAACTCTCCTGCTCCAAATTAAATGTCAAGGAATTTAACAAGTATGAAAAATCTGGCTCCTTTTATGCACACACAGCAATACAGGCCCTTTCTTTCATCCCTCTTTGCACCTAAGCGTTTGTCTTCTCTCGTTACCACAAGGAGTCATTAACATGCTACCACTGATCCTTCCTAAGAAGTTCAGCTGCAGTGCCGAGCAGACATCATTCCCTCCTGTACCCTCTGCTGGAGCTGAGTGAGGTGTTTTGTATTCAGGCTGCCTGTTCCCAGGCTCTGAACCTGAGCGGCTCATTTTGGGAATAATAGCAGCCTCATCCGCCTGCTCCCTCATGTTACTCAAAGTGTCACTTTGCCATTTGCTGTGCCATAAATCAGATACATACAACCTCGCTGTAGACAATGGAAATACAGATCAAGTCAGGGCTCTGCTTCTACCCCAGCTCTGCTGCCAGCACAGGGTAGCAGGGCTGCCTGCAGCAGTATGGGAAAGGTCCCTGCAGCAGTATGGAAGGGCTGCTGTGACAGGCAGCGTGGTTTTTAGTGGGATTCCTTCTGTAACCACTGTAACGGTTAGTGATTATACTCGATGATCTGAAAGGTCTATTCCAACCAGAATGATTCTGTGATCTCTTTCCCTGGCCATGATGTTTATGGTTAGGTGGTATTTGCTGGCTGCTGGCTTAAGTTTCCCAGCTCTGAGGGTGGATCCATTCATTTCCACGTTCCCATTCCCTTGTTCCCTTGTTTATACTGCTAAATGTTCCCCCAGCTACTGCCAGCGGTCTGCCGACTGCTGCCTTTGTGCTTCATGGGAAAGTGGCCGTGCAGGGCAGCAGCTCTGCCTGCTTGTAAGTCTGCAGAGAACTTCAGGAGACTGTTTTTCTTACAAAAAGTGACTCTGCCTGGGAAAAACAGACCCTGTTCATAAATCAGGCCATCAGGGAATTAATAATTTCAATTTTCCAGGAGGACCTCCTGTAATAAGTAAGACTAGTTTTAATACAGTATTACATCACATCCTTCTTTTTACATTTAACTCTGGTAGTGAAGTATGTGTCTGTGTGATGCTGTTCAGAGGAAGTCAGACCTGCAATCCCGTGGCAGATAAGGCAGCTTGGAGGAAGTGCTTTGAATCACACCTTTGCCCCCCTCCTCTTCATTTCCATACATCAGCTTGGTGTAGGCAGGTATTTTGCTTTTACAACCCCGTATCAGGTTTGTGGTTATAGCTTCCTTGCCTCCAAGCAAGCACTGTGATTTACTATTGCTTCTCTGCAAGCACTTCCAGCAACTAGGCCTCGAAAGAAGATAAAATGCTGGAGCTTGTGAAAGAGCAGAGGTGCTCCCTTCATCTCCCAGCTGAGCAAGGTAATAAAAGTAAAATCTGAGGTTTCGTCTTTGGTGGAAAAGGTCACAAACTTTCTAGACTACATGAAAGTTTCCCACAAATAAAATAAAGAGACCATGTCAAAATGCTGGTGTTAGGTAAAAGCCTGGAAGTAATTAATCAAACCTGGCAGTCATAATATATTTCTGTTTGAATCCTCTGAATTTAGACTATGCTGCTTTTTGAAAGGCAAGCTTTTGTGAAAGAAACTGCCAGTCACTGTTTTAATTACAGGTCCAACCTAAACCACACCTTAATTGCGATGCCCTTGATAAATGAGCATCTTCATCCAAGCAACTTCACTGTCATTTTAGGTTCTAAAATGTGAAGTGCAGATCCCTTGCTAGAGATCCTGCCCAGCTGCTGGCCACATTTCCAGGCACCTGACTTTCCTCCAGTTAAGTCTCCCAGCATCCCTGAGGACAAGAATGCCTGAGTTTCCAGGGCAAGCTCTCTGCAGGGATGGCTAGGCCTCAGCGTGTTACGATAGGAAAGAAAAGCCAGCTTAGATCTTTGGGACATTTAGGTCCTCAGGAGATGTGTGATTTGGGATCAAGTTACAGTGCAGAAAAGAAGCCAGGTCTGTTTATTCATACGTCTTTTGGAAACACTCATAAACTTTGTTCAATAAGTTTGCAAATGAGGTCATGTGAAGATGTTGGATACTGGCACTTGGTGGACATACGAAAATAGTTTATCAAAGAGTTGACTGAGAAGTCGCAAGGGATGAGTTATGTCTTATGTTTTAAGTCCATGTATTTTTTTAAAGAGATATTTTTAAAATTAAGCTTCCATTTTACTTGCATTTCATATAATTTCAGCACTGTGTATACTGCCTTTTGTGCTCACTTTCTAACTCCTAACAGTGCTCATGACTCTGTCGTACAAGAAATATTCATGGCTTAGCAGACACAATGTGATTAATATTTAGTGTTGTAACCTCCAAAGTCCTTTGTGGATTTAGCCGTCACCTTTAATACCTGCTGTCTGGGCTTAGTTTTCTTTTGGAATGCCAGGAATGCTCTCTGCTCTGTGCAAAAAGGTTCAGGATTCTGCATGAAGGTGAGAGGTCTCTCTAAGCGGTAGTCTAAATTTCAGAGGAATCCACTCCGCTCCTCAAAGAAAGGTGTTTCATAGAGAGCATTGCCTTGAGAAGTTAGAGTTTGGGCCATGACATAAATTAATATGGCACTTTGGTGAGATTTGGCTTGAGTGGGTACATGGTGAGACTGCAGACAGGTTCAAGTATCTATTAAAATAAAGCAAACGGCCTTGCAAGCATCGCAATTACCCTTAAGTCTTTCCAGGGCTGTTGGCAGATCTACTTCTGCTCAGGACTTCAACTGGGAGGGTTTGCCTATAAGGATATGGTAATGGAGAACATTGTTACCTGGGCAATTGGTACCTTTCTAAGTCTTAATTTTTAGTCAAGAGAATGTTTATGCTAATTCACTTTTTAGGAAAGCCTGCTGGAAAGGGTATTGAAAATATCTGAGAAATTAATAAAATTTACTGCCCTTCCCAGCACACTTGTAACTCAGTTTGTCCCTTTAAAATCAGTTGGTCATAGAAGACCCCTTTTATGAACTGTAACCAGTTAAAATCCAAACTAGTGAAGTTGAACACCAGGAAGAAAGAAGGTAATTAGGCACAGCAGAATCTCTTTTCTTCTCTTACTGGGTGAAAGAAAGCAAGAATGTTTTTAAATGCAGATGGTGGCCCAATTCTTCACTCTCTTACGTCAGCATCATGCTGCTGTATTTCTGCAGATGTCAGAGATGCAGAACCAGTGCACCAAAATGGAGAAGGAAATCCTTTAATCCTTGCTCCAGCAGTGGCATTCATGGAGCATGTGGTGGTGTAAATGAGAGTACAGCTTAATAACTGATCTTTCCTTTTTCCATTTCCATCCCCCCCCTCGAAAATCACAATCAAAAGAAGATGAAGAGAAGTCAGATAATTTCATAATGTCTTGTCAGGAAACTTGCTGAGGATATCCTCAGTAACGCTGTCCCTGTCTCCAGTAAAGATGTTAAACAGCACTGGTCCCAGTACTGACCCCTGAGGGGTTGTCACTTGTCTATCACTTGTCTCCACCGGGACACTGACCCATTAAAATAATAATAGCTTACTGAGACCTGTATTAGCATTTACAAATATGTGGATTTGAGAGATGCTGTGATCATTCCCACCCCTTTTTCCTCTCTGTTCCTAGCTTTGATTTTGTCCTAGGAGGTCGCCTCCTTTTAAGTTTTGCATCTCCCTTTTCTCCTAATGGATGGGTAGGATTGTAATTTTTTTTCACATGTTGACCTGGTGAGAACCATTTTATTCATTCAGTGTAATGAGCTGTCTCGTAGGCTGCTTTTCACATGAAAAAGATGTATCAGAAATAAGTAAGTTTGTATCAGAGCATGCTGATTTGCTCTACAAGGTTTGAGTTCGCCACAGTTTACATAATGACTACCTGGGAATGGTAAGAGATATAGGTCAGGCTCTGGAATATGGTACTTACTAAGACAAGTCTGGGCTTGCACGGAAGTCCTGGGAAAATTTACCAGGGCTCCTTTGCTGCTCCCTGCATTGTATTTGGTTATTTTTTCCAGTGTCACGTTATTTCAATGAATTTGCACTTGTGACTACTTCTGAAGGAAGTGCCCTATGGGTGGTGCAATGGATGATTAGATTGTTTTTTAAGAGTGCCCAAATTTGGAAACAGTTCATTTGGGAAGTCGCTTAACAGATTGCAAATGGTGAGTAAATTATTGTACAAGGGGACTTTTGAAAAGGATCTTGAAACTCCTGTGGTCATAAATTTTCACCTATTTTAGTAAATATAGTATATACAGGCTTATGCTCACAAAAAACAAGCAAATCATTGCCAGGAAACCATTATTAGGAATTTTCTTCTCTCTCTCTTTATTTTATTTTTTTATTTAAATGTGACATAAAGTATCTTTCACAATTTCTATAGCACAGGAAATACATGGTTTACCTCACCTGTCTGTGTTCTGCATTTGTAAAGCCTGGGTTTGAAATGGAAATGATTTTGGTACAGCCTCTAAACCTCTACATGTGGTGACAATGTGCTTCGTTCTTATGAACTCAGCTGACTCAGTGGGGCATGTTTGACTGTGTGCCTGTCTTTGATAGAAAGAATAGCCTGCAGTGGTCACAGCTCTTAGCACTCACTGTTTGTTCTTATAAAAGTTGTCATTAAGCTGGAATATGAGCTGTAGACTACTGGGAATGTTCCTCGGCTGATTTATTGATATTATTGTTCTTATCCCCAGGTTCTTACTCTGGCTTCCTTTTTCTTTTCTCTATTTTTTATTTTTATTTTTACCCCCTCTCTTTCTAAGTCTGTTTTGTGATTTTTCTCTCAAAATATTAGTAGGAGGTAGTGCAGTACCAGAACAGATTATCAGAAGATCTATGATTCTTCAAGACAGAAGGTCAAATCCAAAACCCAGTGGATATCCTGATTAACTGAACTCTGTGTCCTTCCTCCAGCACCTTTTATAGGCTTTAGAAGGAAGAAATTTGCTTCCAAGACATATGCAGCATAACTGGGCACTGCCTTTCAGCCCTGTACAGCCACAGGATGGACTAGCTGTATTACTAATGCTGAATTTGTCTGGGATGGTAGATTCCTCAGTGATTTTTTTTTCTGGGAAGCACAAGGTAGATGTGTTCTTCATTTAAGCTGTTGTGATTCTTCATTACAGTTGCTTTGTGGCTAGGGCAGAAGAGGGAGATTGGGCTTTGAATAGTAGCTAGGGATAGGTAAATCATAAAATGTGTGGATATTCAATTCAGTTTTCATCAACATGCAGATGCTTAGAAGCTACCCCAGCTGTTTCTCATCTGATTTTATAAAAACTTTAAAATTATATTGTCAATGCTTTCTTGATTCAGGTTGCCTCAAATTTTTTATTTTGTTTTTCTTTTTGATACTGTTTTTCTTCTGAGTTCTGGGAGAAGAGATTAATATTGCAAAAGACTTTGCTGGTAGCAGCTTCCCTATCTACCAGAGGAACATCCTGCCTGTACATCATCTTGGCAGTCGCACATAAGACACTTGAAATTGGTTGTATAGGTTTGGGGCTAATGTCAGCACCTTGAAAGTCTACTCAGAAAAACAGCTAATTTGAAAAAAGTTTTTCTTGATTTTGAAATTGAGATTTTGAAGTTGAGATTTTACTCTCAGATGAAATGCAAAAGGAAAGCACTGCCCTACAGTAACCAGAGGTCCCTTCAATGCAAATTCAAGTCCTGTGACTGCTTTAAGTAAATAAAATATTGTATCTGAGCAGACACCATGCTGTGGTTTCTAAACCATTGGCCGTCCTGAGGTCTTTACCAGTTGGACAGGATTTCTGTCTTGGTTCTAAGATTATTTTTTTTTTCCTAAGAAATGTCATACTGAAATGGTCAAGTTTCCCATAAAAAAAATTAACTTCAGTGAATCAAAGTCTGAAAGAGAAACATATTTTTTCTTGAATTTTCTGACTCCATCTAAATCAAAACTCTTAGCCAGCTGTGAATTTGCATTACATCAGAAACAGCTTATTGGTGTGCTGGCACCCTGGGTTGTGTTTGATTCATAGGATTCATAGGATGCAGAAGTGAAAAGTTGAACCTGCATCGCTAGAGGCAATTTAACAGAGAATAGAACTCAGATACTATTTTTCCTGGTTTGGAGAGAAGATTTGGAAGTCTAGGAGAATATCTAAAATACAAGAAAACTGGAACGTTGATCCTCCACGAAAATGAGGTAATCTTTAATGCTAATGCCATTCCAATGCAGTGACTGACGTTCATAGCAGACAATTTGATGATGGTATCCTGTTGCAACTCGAGAACCACCTTTTAAATTGGATGGATAGAAAAGGCATGATTAAAGTTCTCACGTAGTGGTTTTATGTGTGGTTTGTACTTGTCTGTCAGCACTTTCAGACGATTCAAGGACTAAGTGTAAATCTGAACTGAGATGCCAGTGAGAAATTACCCGTACTGTATTGCTCACCCCTGAAATCTTGAATCTAGGCTTTCATTTTTTGTCAAAATCTGTCAACAGTGCCTGTTAAGAAGCACTTGAAGGGGGTGTGTACAGGAGACAAAAGAAGTGGCAACCTGAGCTCTCACTACCTTTGGAAGATGAGTACTCAGGAGCTTAGAACTCACAGCATCCCTTGTGCTGCTCCAGGCATGAGTTATGATCTGCAGGCTTGCTGACTGCTTCTTGGTGCTAAGAAAACACTCATTTTCCCCCCTTAGTTCTGAACTGTCATTTTGTCTTAGAGGAAAATAGACTGGGATTTAAATGAGAAGTGTATACAGCAAGTAGGTGTTTGGTAGGAGTTAGAATGGACAAAGTTAGTTTGTGAAGTTTGTGGTTTCAGTCATTCAGATGGTATTTGTGAAAATAGTACAAATTTACTATCTCTGGCTGGAAACATTTTTCTATGGCTGGAGTAAGTGCTGATTTACCCAACAGCTTGGTGGTGGAAGCATTCATCTGATGTAGAAGATATAATTAAAATCTTTGTTCTGAGAGGCTTTAAAACCATGTATCCCTACCTTGAATCAGATGCTAAGAGGATTTAATTGATCTTACAGCCAGGTCAGGTAAGAAGCTTAACCAACCGGCTGGCAAAATACGTGGTAACTGACCTACAAAACCACTTTTTGCACAGACATATTATCAACACTGCAGTATTTCCTGACTCAGAAACATTGTGGCTTTTCCAGCAATGCAGCCCTGGTGGTCTGTGCTGTTTCCTCTGGTTCTTGCCATTGCTTTCTCCATCACCAAGCACATATGCTAGAAGCTGGGTGATTCTCCTTCCTGCTTCCTTACCTGAGACTGTGCATCAGGGAGCAGGGGCTTACTGAAGTACCACCATGTTTACCCGGATCTGATGCTGCAATACAGTTTGATCTCCTTACCTACCCCTGTGTCTATGTTAATGATGGTATTTGAGAACGTGGTTCCTAAGGTGGGCAAGATGGGCAACAACAGTGAAACTGTCCTGCTTTATTTAAGTAGTCTCAGTTTAGAGCTTCTTTTCAGAGCTGTACAGACATAGCTATGTCAAGGATTTCTTTGAAAAATAAGGACTGGTAGTGAAGAGGAGATCCCTAAATTCTGACCCAGCTGTTTTTCTTGGACTAAAAAATCAGAAAATGATGAATCTTTGTGTTGAGTTTCAAAAATATCTTTTCCTTTGAGGTGATTGCAATAGTCCTTTAGGACTTTGCTTGTGGTCTCTTCTGAGACACCAGAATTCCTCATTCTGTCTACCTTTTCTCCCACCTGATGGGGTGACCTTCACAACAAAGTTCTCTAAATGTGGCAACCTTTGCATCTCTTTAAAAGAAATCTTAATACTAACAGCTGGAGGGAACGGGCCATGAAGCAGGAGCTCAGCTCTCCTTAGAGGGAAAGCACATATTGCATCTTTCCATCTTCAACTCTCTGCCTTGGAGTTAAAGGACCAAACTTTGGTCTCAGATCTGAGTCTCCTCTTGGTGTGGTGCAGATATAAATTACATCAAGCAATGATATTAAGTGGAAAGAAATTAGAGCAACACTTGAAGCATCTAGTTTTCATTCCTAACTCGAGTGTTTTTCTGTAGTGTGGCTTCGGACAAATCCACTGTACCTCTGTTCCTCTTCTTGAAAGTAAAAATAATTCTGCTTCCCTGCTTTGCTGATTGAGAGGAGATGCTGTATAAAAGTCCAGCATTATTATTTATTTGTGTGTTATTGTTCTGTCTTTTAGTGAAGGTGTCAGGGGTTTTGTACTGTTCAGTATTATTTGTGCTGTGCTAACAGTACATATTGGTGCTGTACCTATTTCTGTGTCATGCTCTGCCCTCATGTATCCCAGAATAGCAAGTGAGATAACTGGGATAGGGTAAGGTATGCAGGGGAAGACCTGCACAGAGGAGGAGAGGGAAGAATTTCACATGCTGGAGGATTTGGCATTAAGGGGAAAATATTGAAACACCTCCAGGTGGGCAGTCATTGAGTGCCAGTAGGTATGTTGGAGATGCCACTGTGACTGCTCTCCTGATAAACAGAGAGCTGAATCACCTGCATCTGTTGTCTACCTTGCTGCTGGTTCAAGCACTGAGACCTGCTGCCTCCCTGTTGGGCTCACCTTGGAAGCCAAAACTGGCAGGCAGCTCAAATGGGCTGGGCTTCTTGTATGGCGAGCATTAGGAGCAGAACCTCTTGGCATTCCCAAAGGGCTCCTTTCTCAAATGGTTTCTTACCTCTTCATTATAAACCTATTTGCTTTGTCTGGATGATTTTGTTTAGATGTGTTCTTTTTTGCTGGTAGTTTCTAATTATTATATTTGGGGACCACCAAATGCGCATTCACCATCATTAGTGGCTTCTTCTCATGTTATTTGTTTCATATTGAGGGAAGAGCAACCAGATTGCAAAATAATGAGCTACCTTGTGTATTTCAGAAACATACCCCTCGCAATATGCATTTCAATGATTATCGTCACAGTTGGCTATGTGTTAACAAACGTGGCTTATTTCACTACAATCAGTGCTGGGGAATTGCTGCTTTCAAAAGCTGTAGCAGTGGTAAGTTACAGAGAAAAATACCAAGTTATATCCCTGCTGCAGTTGTGTTTGTTGATATATTCTTATTTCCAGGGGAAAAAATCTGGGGACACATCCAGTCAGGCTTTTCTAAGGCTCCTCTTTTCCACCACATATTAACATCCCAGTGAATTTAGTCTGATTTTTGACTGATAAGTGGGATTGCACTTTAGGCCATCAATAGCATTTGGAATGTAATGTTAGACTGTATTTATTGACTTGCTATAACAAAGTCAGTAGGACTTAAATTTCATAGCCAAGGACGTGCTTGAAAAATTCTATGCTAAATTGTAGGCTGAACTCCTGGGAACCTGGAAACATGGAGATTTGTGGAAATGGGAGCTCTAAACTATATTTTGTAGCAGGAAGTAGTAATGCTGTCTCTGCACCACGTGTCCTTAGGAAGGGGGTTACTGTGAATACTGGAGCTCATTTGGGAAGGAGTTTCAAGGCAACTTGGCTTGGAAATACTGCTTTCATTGTTCTTGCTGAATTGTGGTGATGACACTGATTTTTATATTTATGGGATCTGTCTTGCAATGAGGAAATAAAAATTTCTGTTTGTTTTCCAGTAGTGACACTGCCTGTGGCTATTTCAACTGATGTGGCTTCTAAAAAATTACCAAATTCTGTAGCTTATGGGAGATTTAAAACCAAAACATTTTGCAAACCTGATGAGAAAATTGTGTATGTCTCCTGTGGTGCCCAAAACTCCAATTAAGGCTCTTCTGGTAACCTATAACAATAAAGCATGCGTGGATGGACTATACCACTGTATAGCATCAACTAAGTCAAACAAAGGTCATAGAAAATGAATATTAGGTATGCAGATCAGACCGTGATCCATTCAGACTGGGTCATCTTTATTGGAGTCATAATGGTCTAAACTGACGTAAACTGGGCCTGCTCCCGCCTCCACAGCATTGCCTCAGCTAGAGATCTTCCATGTGCAGCCAGGAGTAAGGGTGGGAGACCTCATGTGCAGTAGCCTTAGTGTCACAAATTAAGAGGTAACAAATAAAACCCACAATTTTCAGTGAAGGATGCAGAAAATGCATATAAATAAAGCTTAGCATATTTATTCATTAATCATAATAATAATTCATGCAATAATAGAAAGAGTTCATTAACAGAGTGAAATTGCTTTCACATTTTCTGAAAAATAACTTTCTGTTTCTCTCTCCTCTAACAGACTTTTGCAGAACGATTAATGGGAAGCTTTTCTTTGGCTGTACCAGTATTTGTTGCTCTCTCCTGCTTTGGATCTATGAATGGTGGCATTTTTGCAGTCTCCAGGTGAGCATCACTAATACTACAGGGAGGGAAGGGCATGGGATATACACTGAAACTGAGGAAGCAAGGGAAATGGAGAATAAGATTCATTCTGATAGCAGGAAATGAGAAATTACTATAATGTTTACCAGGTGTGGGGCTTTTCCTCACTTTGTCCTGTTGAATTTAGTATCTTATTGTTAAAACCCTTTGAATGGTCTGGAAATGGATCCCTCTGAGTGCAGCACTTAAATGATGGTTGCTTTGTTTCATGAGAAGGAGGGAAATTGGAGGGAAAACATGAACTAATTCTAACCACCGATCATTGTGTGAGGCAAGGAGGGGACACGTTCCAAGATGACTTTGATTTCTGTGGAGGGGCTTCTCCTGTTAGTCTTTTCATTCAGAATGCCTCAAACAAGCCTAAGAAGTGCTGCTGTGCTCTGTGACTTTCATGAGCGGCTTTGCCTAGTCACAATAATGAGCACATTTAAAGTCTGTCCACATTTATTTCCCACCAGGATGTTCTTCGTTGCATCCCGCGAGGGTCACCTTCCGGAAATTCTCTCCATGATTCATGTCCGCAAGCACACTCCTCTGCCAGCTGTCATTGTTTTGGTAAATCATACAAACAAATGTTCCTGCACAAGAATGCGTATTACAGGCTTGCTCTGGAGGATTCGAGCAGAATTTGGGCAATGTTTGAGTCTCATTTATTAATGTGTTCGTGGGCTTTGGGCAGGGCAGAGGACAGTAAAGAGAGGAATGAGATTTAGGGGTTGTTCTGATTCTGTCTCCTCCTTGCTATCTTGTTGGTAGCACTTGACTGCCTGTTGCTGCAGCCTTATTCATGTCTTACTGCCCTTTATTTCTAAGGACCTGCTAGTGATGAGCTACTTCTCTTTCAGAGAAACAAATTCCAGTTAAACAAACAAACAAAAAAGGGATTAATTTAACTGAATGTGCAACTAAACGCCAGCATCTGGGAGCACCCTAAAGGCTCATTATACCACCTTACAGCGGAAAATGCAAACAATTATGCCCTCTGATAATGGAAGGGGAACCCTCAGCAGTGCAGTTGAGCAGTGATTAAAAAGTGAGAGAACATGTGTCTGGGCAATAGTCTGTGAATTGTCTAAAGTATTATAGTGGAAATCTTATTACTGACTTCTAAAATCGCTGCAGAGCTGAATGTTGGCCTTGTGCTTGCAGTGCAGACTAATTTGTGTGGTAAAATGTTGGGGCAAAAATGTCAAAATACCAACCTCAAACTTCAATTTGCATAGCACCAAGAAGATTTCCACTTAATTTGCAGTCCTTGTAACCATGGCTGTTCAGCCCTTCTTTTGGCACCACTGACTCTATTATATCTGGACAGACCTCTGCACCTGGGGGGAGTTCTAGCCGCAGCAGAAGACATCTGTGCATCTACAAGTGCACGCCAGCAAGATCAGATGCTTGTACTGGAATTGAAAGCAGTTTTTCCTACAGATGCCTATATAAGCTCACTTCTGAGGGGGCAGCTGAAGTGTTGAATTTTACATGTGTGCATACAACTGTAGGCATTAAAATTTTGAAAATTAGGCAATGTGAGGATGGTGACAAGTTTTACCATTTTACATTGCATTTTACATAAGCATTTCCTTTGCCTTTTATTTCTTTGGGCTGAACTAGTAATTCCTTTGGGGTAAATTGCATTGGCTTTTTTCTGTAGAATGAAATGCATAAAATGTATTAATATATCATTTTTTTCCTGAAAGATGTTTTCTGCTGTTGTGTCTAGTCCTGTTGCACCAGTGCATCGATTTCCTTTGAAAAAGCCAGATTCTCATCTGAAGATGGCTTTACTTCAGAGACCGTAATTTTTTTCTTACCTTATTGCAACTAGAGCAATTGAAGGGTATGTTCTGCATCATTAGTCTGCATTTTAGCATTTTCCTCTTATTTCTCCTGCCAAGGTCTACACACTCTGAGAAAGGAAAGAGCTCCTAAGGAGAAACTGAGAAAATTAGCATGTTCAGTGTTTCAGTCTTGATAAATTAAAAAAGAAGCACTTTTAGGATTTAAGGGATAAAGAAATCTGTTTATATATGTATGCACTGGTATGTGACAGATGTGTGTGTAGGAACTCCAAGAAATCATGCAATCCAATTGTAACCCTATTTTTTTTCTTGATATCTCTCCTTCACTGTCCATGGGCTTTTCTTGCATTAGCATGCTTATAACTGAGTTTTTGAAGTTTTAGGGGCTCACTCTATATAGAAGAAATCTTGCCCAATATAATTTAATGGTAAAATTTCCTTTGACCTTTACAGAGAAGGAGTTTGCTTAATATCTGCGTGTAAAGAACCGAGCCCTTTGTAAGTCATTAGATGTTGGAAGCCAGAGACCTGTATTTGAAATATTGATCCTTCTGGTTCAAATCCATGTTTACATCTAAAAAAAAAAAAAAAAAAGAAGAGAGAAAGAGATGGTAATACAAGTTAGTTTTTCTTACATAAAGATTTAGCCCACTGTTTTACTGCATCTGCAGTTGATTTCCTCTATTGCCTTGCTATAAACCTGGCAAGGCTGTTGGTGCCAGAATCTTCCCTCTGGATGAACAATAAGAGCTACAGCAAAGATGACTCCTCCTTCCATCCCTGAATGCAAGGACTGTGTCTTTGTAGGCATAGGATGTCTCAAGAGGGAAGTGTGGACCACCCTGCAGAGTTGGTCCATGCTAAAAATATTCTGCTTTTGTCCATAGATTACCCTGAAATAGATCTCTGTAGCCTACTTTAACCCAAGGCACAACACTCTATACTGAAGCTTTTGCCTGCCTCACAGAAGCCTCGTATCTTAGAACAACTTCTTAATGAGGAAATGTATTTGTTCTAGTGAACCCTCTCCTTCTTGCTGCTCAGTAGCTGCCTGAGTGACAGCTAAATGCCTCTTTCTGTTTGTGTTTCTGATGTGAAGTAAGTCTACACCCTGTAAGCCTGGAAGACATGCTGCAAATACAAGCTGGTGGCAACCTGGTGTGCCCAGCTGGCATCCCATTCTGTGTGGCTGCCCCTTACCCATGCTCTCTTTGCTGAGTTCCCTTTGTGCAGCCTGAGGGACTGGAAGACTTCCCACAAGACACCTAGAAACCTCTGCTTTCATATGACCAGATGTGACCAAAATTTACCTGCTGTTATAATTTGCATCAGTGATAACAGAGTAAAACTGCTGTGGGCTAATCTGTTTGTCAGACCCTGTGATAACGGTATGCAGGATGCTCAGGCATTTTGGTGATGCAGTGGCCTTTGTGCCTGTGTATTTGTCTGGGTCACAGGGGTTGGATATATATTGATGATGGGTGGCCACCTGGGACAGATACATATTGATTGAACGTGATCTCGAGGGACAGCCAGGTATTGGTCACACCCCTGACTGCATGACAACAGCAGGCCCCAAGTCTGTGACCCTTGGATGTCTCTGTGAAAGGCTGTGCTGCTTGTCCCCGTGTTAAAAATTGACATCTCTGCTGTAAAATAATTGAGATCAATCCACTAAGCCTCCCTTATGCTCTGAATTTCTTTTGCAGCATCCTCTCACAATGATAATGTTATTCAACGGGGATCTCTACAGCCTCCTGAATTTCCTCAGTTTTGCCAGGTGGCTTTTTATTGGACTGGTAGTTGCTGGGTTGATTTATCTCAGATATAAACGTCCTGATATGCCACGTCCTTTCAAGGTAACCTCCGCTCATGTTTTACATGAATCCTATCTCCCCCCTGTGTAGTCAGACAGCAAAGGAGCATTTTCTGATGTAGAAAGCTGACCCTTTCTTTCAAGAATAGAAGAGTTAATAGAAAACAGTATTTTGCACTGAAGTCCTTGTGTTTTCCTGCTAGCTCCCCAGCACTACCCCAGCTGCCTTTCCTTCTGAAAGATAATTCTTGCCTGTTCCCTGGTGCCTGGGGGCAGCAACTGAAGCTGCTGTGCCGAAGTGAAGGTGTTTGCTCAGTTTTGCCTGTCTGTAGCATTGAGGCAGTGTGCTGCAAGCTGGGTGAAAATACCTCCAGTCCTGGGTAGTTACACAGGGCTCAGACTGCAAATATTGGGGTTACATGTGCCAACATGATTTCCAGCCAGTCCTCTGTTCAATGTCTCCTTTGATAAAAGCCCGAGTAATTTTGCCACCAGAATTCACGTAATCATTAATATTAAACATTTCTTTCATTGCCTATCCAATATCGGATATGCCAATTTGATTTGCAATTAAATTGTTAGTGTTATTATGATGATATTTGGGACTTGCAATGGATTTGCAGACATGGTTATTGTGAAGCCAGAAAGAAAATGCTAATAGGCTGGCCCATTGAACAGCAGCTGTTTTGGCGTTGGTTCTGCCACTCTTCTTGCTTATTTTAAGTAACGTCTTACAAAGTAAGTTGTCCCATTGTGTATCCAGAAAGGTAATGTCCATTATGAAAAAAAAGGAGGAATTTATCCCTATTTATATATTGCAAAGAATCCTGTTTTGTGAAGAACTAAGAATGGGGGCTGCTGCATTCTTATGGGTGTATCTGTAAATAAGAAGGCCAACAGCACAACCTATTTTGCTTTGATTAAATAAAAATGCTTTGACAGTGCACAAAGAGGAACAATAATTCTTCAAGGTGTGAAAGGAAGAGAATAATCTCCAGGGAATTCTCCATTTCTCCATTACATGGAACATCACGGAACAAGCCATGCCTCTAGGCATTTCCTTCAGTGAGCTGCTAACTTAGTGATTGTGGTGCTGTTCTTGAAAATTGAGAGAATTAATTTGATATTGTTATTTTTTGTACTTTCAACAGTGACACTGATAATGCTATCAGTCCTACAGTCAGAAAGCACTTTTTCAGTAGCTATCAGTTGCATAATGCTATCAAATATCTTTATCGTTAGTCAAATTGGTGTTTAATTTGTTCTCTTCCTGCTAGATTTTGATTTTTACCTTGGGAAGAAAATCAATACCTTCCTAATAGATTTAAAAGGTGACTTGAGCTCCTGGTTGTGTTTTAAAATGCTTTCTAATAGGTAATTATCAAAGAGGAAATCTTTACTGCAGTTAGTGCTGCTTACTTATCTACTGGAGGATTAGAGAAAGGGCTTTCGCAATGTAACTTATTTATAGCCCTTACGTTTTAAGGGATGTAAAACACTGTAATGTTTTAGTATGTAACTAAAAGACTTCTGTGGTACTTACTGCATAGCACTCCACATAGTTTGGTTTCTGCAGTCACTGCCATTTTGTGTGCATGTTCTAGGTATCTGTATTTCTCTAGAACTACCCCTTACTGCCTGGTTTTACCCAGTTTCTGTTTTATGGAAAATGAAATGCTATAGTAATTTATTAACAAGGTCAATGTAAAGTAATGGTTCTTTGCATGATTATGTTCCAGGTGCCTCTATTTATTCCAGCATTGTTTTCCTTCACCTGCCTCTTCATGGTTGCACTGTCACTTTACTCTGACCCAGTAAACACAGGGATTGGGTTTGCAATAACCTTGACTGGAGTTCCTGCCTACTACCTCTTTATTGTATGGGACAAGAAGCCAAAGTGGTTCAGAAAGCTCCTAGGTAAGTCCTGATGGGGTTCCTCTCCTTCCTGCTGACTCTGGGAATTTCTCAGGGCTCCCCATGTTATGAATCCTCCTGATCGATCCTCTCGGCTGCTCTGAGCTGGGGATGACAGTGCAGGTGTCTTTTTGGCACATGCGATAGCATTGCTGTTCCAGTTACAATCAATGGCTGTTAACTAAACAGATACATTTACAGCAAGCCTCTTCTTAAGCTAGTGATCAACTTTAAATGCTTGGATGACTCTCCCCCTGCCCCTTTCTTCCCTCACTCTCCTACAAACATCTGATTCTTTAAAAATTGCTCCTATCCTTCCCCTTGCCATTGGCCTATGCTAATAGAGACAGTATTACACTCCTAGGAGAATTAGTTTGGAAACTTAGACATCCCAGTTGTGATGACAGGAGGGCTCAGTGCTTCCTTTCGAGACTGCATGTCTGTGGAGTATTTGGAATGGGATAGGCTCTGTTAAGCTTGATATGGGGATATCATCCTTAGTGGTAGCTCACTAAAATGGTAGCAAAATATACTGTCCCTGACATACCTCTCTAGAATTTGTTTCTGTGCTTCATGAAAAACCACTTCTGCATGCCTTGGCTGTAGCAGTTCACACCTGAAATACATGGAGAATCATTTTTATGCCATTTCTGAAAGTTTTTGAAAGCATTTGTGGTAGCTCGGATGTGTTGGAAAAGGGTTATTGAGAGCATTCAAATTAGAAAGAAGTCAGTATAATTTATTACAGCTCCCCAGTCTTCCCTTTTTTGTTACTCAGAACAATAGGTTTCCAAAATAGAGATAATTTTCAAAACATGAAACAAGAATGCATGCAAAATGTTTATGAAATGATGGATAAGTGATTAAACAAAATTGAAAGAAAATATCTTCTGCTGCAAAAGAAAAACTCAGCCAATTAAATTTTTCAATGAAAAACAGTTTATATAGGTGCTGAATAAAAAATGTCTGCTGTGCTTCAGTCCTATGGGATGATTTAAAATTAACTACTCACAGTGAAGAATGGGGGGTTGGTATGTATCTTATTATACTATAAACATTTGCACGTGGGTTTTTTTTTTCTACATAAATATAGGTTACATAGTTATATTCAATGTACTGTAGGATTAATGAATTTCCCTCTCAATTCATGCTGGGAAGTCCATAGGCAATAGGGCAGAAAGTATGTATGGGAAAAGATGTTAGTTTAAGGTTACCATACTCTGGTAATCTTAATTTTATGTCCATAAATGTATAAATTACTTGCAATGTCCCGGAAATGGCTAGAAAGTGCAAATTAAAGCAGTTGTTTGCAAGAGGACATTCTGTTAAATAGTTTGGGTTTTGTCTGTTTATAATTTCTCAGCCTGAACATTTAGGGACTAGGAAATTTTCCCTTATCAAACCCGGGAGATTTTTGGCATTTTCTGTGAAGTCTCAGAGGTTTTGGAATGTGGTTACTTGAATCTCTGGCCACAGGATGCCAGTGTTGAACTACATTGCTTGGGTGAGAGAAAATAAATATTCTCTTTAAGGTAGACTGGGGAGATGTGGAGCTTTTTCTGCCAGATGTGGCAATGAAGGTGAATCTTTTAGCTTTTCAGATAACACAAAATTATCCTAGAAAAAGGCTTGGTGCCTGTGTAATATGTCTGGGTGGACACGATGCACTGGCTCGGAGGGGAAAGCAGTGGAGGCTGGTCAGTGGGTGAAACAGCTTGTTTGCTTTGCAATTATTATTCCCAAAATAAGAACAGCAATGACTGAAAACTGATGCTGACAGATTGGGATTGATCAGAATGGAGATTTACCTGTTAATTAAAAGAATTGTTGTGTTTTTTTTTTTCCTCGGAAGAAGCAATAACCTTCTGTGTGGAGTCATTAAACTGGCATTATTTTGTGAATGTTAAGGGAGCTCCATCGTACAGCCTGAGAGCATTTTTCAAAGGCATTGAATGAGGATAAATTCACTTAAGGTACCTCTGTGAT
The DNA here is from genome assembly GCF_020740795.1 of Apus apus. Lineage (NCBI taxonomy): Eukaryota > Metazoa > Chordata > Aves > Apodiformes > Apodidae > Apus > Apus apus. The sequence goes on along the minus strand of NC_067285.1, from coordinate 53,791,242 downwards.
ATATGGAAAAGAAAAGTCATTGGGCAGCTGCAAGCTTGATATTCTAACCTTGAAACAATATGTATTAGATGTACATAGGCATGAAAGTGTAATTCTGGACATGAGGTAAAGGACAACATGAAAAAAATGGGATTGTCATTTAAGAGTTAGATTTTTTGCCAGATTAACTATGTGATTTTCTTTAAGATCACTGATTTTTCTAGACAAAGGAGAATGTGATAGACACAATCTGCTTAGACTTCAACAAAGCATTTTGTGTGGTAGTGCAGGAGGAGTCAAAGCCAGTTAGTCTGAACACAGCACCCTGCTAATGAAGCTGTTCCTAGGCAGCTTCACCTGCGCAGCTCAGCACATGAATAGGGTGCTGTGGGATCTCTTTGCCTGTTTGCAAAGTCGCCTTGTTGGGGTACTTGACTTGTTCAGCTGCTCAGACATGCTTCAGACATGAGAGCTGACTGCTGCTCATGAACCCTATGTGGAACACCTGCTATTGGAGTAAAGCACAGCACTGGTGCAAAAACACATGGGTACAGACCAGTTCAACATAAGGTTAGGCTGGATATTCAGAATCGGTTTTGTAAGGACTAGAGGATAGGAATGTCAAATGGTCAGAATGAGTATTAAGATAGAAAACTCAGCCTGACAATGAGAACGTGTATGAAAGGCATTTCATGCTGTTTAGAGCAGCAGATCCCTCGGATGGACTACCCAAGCAATCCTTTCCAAGGCTGAATGTCTTTGTCTGGTTATTTTGACTGTCCTTAATGGCATACACATTGCCCATCATCCTTACCAGACTGCTGAATTGAACAAAGGTAACTTCACAGTTTGTGGGGTTAATAGGATCTGGGTGATATTTTGGAGTAAGAATAAGATTTTGTTCTTTCCTCGTCCAAAGAAATTCTGCTGTAGACCAGATGTGCTGGGACAAATAATTTTCAGCTAGTACAGGCTTCACTTTTTGCAGAACTAATGTGAAAATGACAAAAGTCAAGCCTAGCAAATCCTATGAAGCAGATTAGTGTGTAAAAAAGATGTGGCAACAACAAAAGAGGGCTTCTGTTGAACATCCTAATTTGAAAACCCAACCTTATAATCATATTTAAAACATCTGTTTCTTTACAATGCACTGAATTGTGAGGAGCTTAAAAGTTGAATCCTGCTTTCCTCATAGTTTGAGCCTGTGCTGGAAAAGAGATCTGTTTATAATACAAAATGTCTCTTTCAGGGTTATTGTCACTTACTCACCTAGACCATAGTGTTATATGCTCAGTTTGCTTCTCTTTGTCAGGTTTGCAATGTTGGGATCCATGGGAAATCATCTCAGCATTTTGCTGTCACAGATTTCATGTCCAGTTTTATACATATATAGTAAATTGCTGCTTTCTTTCCTCACCCAAGCTTTATGTGGTGCTTATAGATACCAGGTCTAGGTTTTTTATAAAATTTGCCTTCTGGGACCTATTTACAGTGAATTCTCCTCTTGAAAAGGAAAATCAGGCTTTAAAGTGTGGGGGAAGTAATTTTTACTGTTGTGATATATTAAGTTGTCTTGTAACAAGTGTGAAGTTAGTCCTGTAACTCCAGGTACTGCTCAAAGAAGACAATATAAATATGCTGATGGGAAACAGAATAGGAACATCTTTTTGTGAGGAAAATACTCCTCACACTTTCTTATCCTCAGTATATTGCTACCAAAAAGAACCAAGCAAGCAAGCCACCTCCCCCCCCCCCTCAACTTGTCTCATTGCTCCTCTGTGGCTTCATTCCAGCGTGGATGAAAATAGACGAGTGGCAGCTGCCTCCCCCCAGTGCAGGCACAGGCCTGCCCCAGGTAGCTCTGCCCGGTTTATCCAACGGGATGTTAACATCACAGCCAGCTCTTGAGATGCCCAGCCTTTCCCTCTGCTGCCATGCCCTTTTCCAGGAGCTGTTATGCCATAGCTCAACTTGACAGAAAGTCTATTTTTCTTTTTCTTCCTTTGCTCAGCTGCAAACCTGGAAGGGGTGGGATGGCAGGGGTGAAGCTCTGCTGGCTTTCAGCTGCTGGCTTTCCTCTTGCCCTTCACCCCGGCTGGGCTCAGCCCAGCTTTGAAGTGCCAACTGTGGGTAGGAGAGTGAGACAGGAGGAAAATGCAGTCCCTGGTGACTCTCATCCTCTCTAACCTCATCAGTTTAGAGTCTAAGTGCAACCTGGCATTCCACTGAACTGGTGACCTCCAGAGAGAAGAACAAAAGATGGTAGAGTCTGCCCTAGACTTGAGAGCAGAAAAGTCGTTTTGGTTCATATCTGCTGTGAGTTGTGCTGTTTTACCCTCCTGGCTTTGCACTGGTTTAAATGCTGACATGTCATGCTAGACTAGGAAAATCAGAACTTTGTCTTACAACAACTCCTGCTTGTTAAAATGGGTTACTAAAGAAAAAAAATGACAAGTGAAAGGAGTGGTAAGAGAATTCTCTTTTACTATTCTGTATGTAAATTAACTGTGCTATTTGGAGGCTGAGAGCATTTGGGTTGTTCAGCCCAGAGAGGAGAAGGCTCCAAGGGAGATCTTAGTGCACCTTCCAGTACTTGAAGGGGCTGCAGAAAAGCTGTGGAGGGACTTTTTATAAGGGCGTGTAGCAATAGGACAAGGGGGAATGGGTTTAAACTGGAAGAGGGTAGGTTTAGGTTAGACATTAGGAAGAAATTATTTAGTTTGAGAGTGGTGAGACCCTGGCACAGGTTGCCCAGAGAAGCTGTGGATGCCTCATTCCTGAAAATCTTCATTGCACCTGGTATGTATAGCTGCTGTGAATTGGAAGTGCAAGCAGAGTGTCTAGCAACTAAGATAATTTTCCTGCTGGTTTCTACCTTCTCCTTCTCCTCTCTTAATTTTCTGTGTGTATGCTTTTATCTTTTCAGACAGGGCAACTCTAACATTGCAAATCCTCTTGGAAGTCGTCCCATCAGAGGAAGACCAGAAATCATGATCTTCACTTACAGTTTTCAGCTTGGTGCTTCATTTCAACTTGAGGAAGAGAGTAGGGAGATTTCTCCCCCTACGTATGTCCTGTGAAATGGAGGAAGAAGTCACAACTGAGATGGATACCAAGCGAGTCACTTACCAGAACTATATTTTACGATGTCACAAAATATATTTTCATGTGGTTGTTTTATGTGTAGAAAGCAAGAACCTGTGCTGTGAGGGAACTCTTCACTATTTCTTTTCTTACAGTGTCATATTCTAACAAACTGTAGATTGATCAAACTAGGATTTCAGTTGCATTGTCACTGAAAATAGGTTTAAACAATGTGTAAGTAATGGTCAGGTGTACTGTGAAGAATGTATCCTGCTTGCTGTCCCTGAAGAACCCAACTCTCACCAGAGAAAGGGTGAGATAAAGCTGCTGAGTTTCACTTACTAATGGTCTTCCCATCCTTCCATTTGGCAGCCCTATTCGACTTCATTTGGCTCCCATGGAGCACCAGCACCCTGATGCAGAAGCACAGCCATTTCCACACCTTTGTGGTGGCGAGCACCATGCTTCCTCATTCCAGAGTTGTTCTGCTATAGCTGATGGGACCATCTTCTGACAATATTTCTGCCAGTGGGGCAGGAAGGTTTTTAGCCTGGGGGCAGGAATTTCATACATGTTAAAGTTTCTACCAGCCTGGAAATAATTACTGTTTTTACCAATGTTTCTTTCTGTACATATCTATAGGAAATACAGCAACTGAGCAATCACCTTTGAACGAGTCAAAACATTTGAACGTGACCTCCGCTGCTGTATTAATATTTCCTATCGGGAAGCATATAGACCTACAGCTACCAGTCAAGCAAGCCTGATTTTCAAATTTTATATCATTGTTGGGGGGTAAAAATGAATAATAGTCACTGGTGGAACTGCTGTATAGACATGGCAATAAATGCAATACCTTTTTATGAATAAGGTCTAAGGCAAGCTACAACAGTTTTGATTTGAGTAGGACATGTGCCTAATTGTGAGGGTATTTCATTCAGGCACACTCCAATTAATAGGGCTTTGAAACACGAAGGAGCATTGCCAATGTCTTCTTCCCCATTTTGTCTCAGCAGAAATGGGGAAAGGCTATAAAAACTGATAAAATTAAACAAAATTCATCTTCATAATGATGTTTGAGCTGAGATTTGGCTCAAATATGAGCTGAAGTTTTGCCCTTTTTTAAGGTAGTTGTAGATAATAAAAATTTTTAATGCTTAGAAATTCAATTTTATCTTGTTAGTCTGAGACTACTCAACCTTAAGATTAATGTTTGATATCACTCTGTTAAGAATATAATGCTTAAATATTGAATGCACTAGTTTTTGTGCTGTTTGCTATCAGCAAGTCATATGTTTCATGAAAACTTTGACTGAACTAAGCAACATTAAACTTCCTAAATAGGGAGAAAAGCACAACTAACAGCCAGACCACTACAGTAAAGGGAGACTGTGTATTGTATATGTGTTGTATAGATCCAGGATATGTAGTGTTTTAAGAGTGTACAGTAAAATTTATACGTGTTTCTCTTTCTTGTATTTCTATGGTGGAACTTCATAGAAGTAGGGAAATGGAAGTAACAGATTATGTAGAAAAGCAGTAATTTAAGACACAGAAAACAGTTTGCAAGTGATTTTTTTTCTTTAAATGTTTTCTGTTTACAGTAACTTAGAGTGTTAATTGAAGACTTTTATAGGCAAACATTTTTAGAGAGATTTTTTTATGTTGACAGTGCATGTGTTTAATTACTATTTACGTTTGGGTCAGAAGCCTGCTTTTGAGACTGTCTCCTGCCATCCTTTGGCCTGTGTCATCATGGAGCACCTTCAAAGTACATTAACAGGATTTCTCTCTGATAAAAATGAGCACCTGGTGCCCTCCAGGAGCACACCTAGCACCCTCCTGCGCTGATGGGTGCTGAGTGCATGGGGCCCCACCTGTGCTAGTCCAAAGCAAAACCTCCTGAATGCTGATGCCAGGTTTTCAGCATCCACTGCTTCATTCCATGAATTCACTCCTATTGTGCCATATTACTTGAAAGCTGAAATTTAGGCAGTGTTAACTTGTGGAAATAAATGGACTCTGTAAATACAGCTGAATGTTGCTTTCTTTTTGTGTCGTACACTTTGAATTTAAGATATGTTTCTGAAGACTGATTCAATTACTGCATTTTACTAGGCTTATTTCATATAAGGGGTTAATTTGTCCCAAGGGAAATCCTATGGTTCATTTATTGTGAAGTTGTATATTTTAGGAAGGCAAAAAGCCCCTGAAAAATAAAAAACTTTTAAAAAAAATGTACAGGGACTCTATTTTCAGGTTTAGTTTCTTTAGCACATAAAATTACAATTTGGTTTCCCCTGTGTTAGTCAGTATTCAGAACTTTTATTATATCTGAAAGTGATACATATCCTCTCAAATGGAGGAAAAGCAGGTTATAAAATATTTTTTAAGCATCAAGTTATTTTTCAAGGTTTTTTTGAAGTATTGTCTTCAGAGTAATGAAGGAAGTTCTTCTAGAATAAAGGACTAACTTTATAGATAATTTTTCATAGTAGGTCCTGTGACAGTCAGACCAATGAGACTATTTATGTGGAGAATTTTAGTGATCCTTATTTTTTTTCTTTTTATTTATTTTTCTTGCCCTTTGCATCTTTTTATCAACTGGACTGTATAAAAACATTTCTCGCTTTTTGTTTAGGTGGGTACTGCTGTTTTTCTTAGAATTTGTTGCTTTTCTGAAGTATAGGCAGAGGTGTCACCAAAGTCAATGGGAATGAACATTTTATGTGAGTAGGAGATACTGATGAGGTTTAGTACAACAAGGCTAAATGGCTGGAAAGCCACTGGGGGCTGGAAAAGGACTTGAGGGTGTTGGTCGACAGTGGCTGAATATGAGCCAGCAGTGTGCCCAGATGGCCAAGAAGGGCCAACAGCATCCTGGCCTGTATCAGCACTAGAGTGGCCAGAAGGACTAGGCAAGTGATTGTCCCCCTGTACTTGGTACTGGTGAGGCTGCTCCTTGAATCCTGGGTTCAGTTTCGGGCCCCTCACTTACAAGATGGACATTGAGGTGCTAGGGTGTGTCCAGAGAAGGGCAACGAAGCTCGTGCAGGTTCTGGAGAACAAATGTTATGGGGAGCAGCTGAAGGAACTGAGGTTGTTTAGGCTGGAGAAAAGGAGGCTGAAGGGAGACCTTGTAGCTTTCCATGACTATCCAACAGGAGGTTGTAGTGGGGTGGGGGCTGGTCTCTTCTCCTAAGTAACAAGCAATAGGACAAGAGGAAATGGCATGAAGTTGCATCAGGGGAAGTTTATACTTTATATTAGGGAGAAATTATTCCCCAAGAATAGTCAAGCATTGGAATGAGCTCCCCAGGGAGGTGGTGGAGTTGCCATCCCTGGAGGTAATCAAAAAACATGTAGACATGCCACTTGAGGACATGCTCTAGTGGCTGTCGTCAGTGGTGGTGTGGGTTTTTTGTGGATTTGTTGTTGTTTTGCTTTCGTGGTTTTGTTTTTGTTGTTGTTGTTTGGTCTTGTTTTGTTTTGTTTTCCTGCTGGGTGCATGATTAAACTCAATGATCTTATAGGTCTTTTCCAACTGTGACGATTCTGTGATGCCTGTCCCCAGCTCCTTGCCTTGTCAGTCAGCTCCCAGGCTGCCACTTTGCCAGGTAGTGTATAAAGTTGACCTGCATTGATTTTGGTCTGCCTTAAAACACTAAGCCATCAATCACAGTGCTTTAGCAGCTGGCTCTGGAGCCTCTCCACAATGGCTTGAGGTAGGTAGTGCAGAGCTGTGGCTTCAGCTGAACATCTAACAGCTTATTGGAGAGTGTGTATATGTATGTATTTGTATTGCCATAATGTGCATTTGAGTTGTGTTTTTATGAGGAAACTTCTAAGTACATTTGGAAAAGCCTATGAAAACAAAGCAACTGTCCTAAGTTTTATGCAACATTTAAAATTGTTGGTCTTTCACTTTATACAGAAATTATTGCTTATTTTTTAGTCTCACTTACACATTTCAAAAGATGTCTTTTAATACTAGTGTACAGTAACAAAGGCATTTAATCTGATTTAAGTATGCATCTGATTGACATCACAAAGTAAGGGCAAAGCTGGCCTAGAGAAAGACAAGCCTGAGGAAACCAAGATGCCCCAGGATGTGATACATCCCATGCTAAGACAGGTATTTAAGGTAGGTGAGATTAACTGATCTCTGGAATTGCTCATGGCTCTGTTTTTTCTTGAAGGAGGAGATGAGATGACTAGTTTAGGCATGTTCAACACGTTAAGATAACCAAGTAGGAGTGCAATGAACACTAACTTACTGCAACTGCTATCATAAAATTACTAAAAGCCTGTATGTTCTAAACTGATTGAATACTGAATATAATAATTATCCCCTAAGAATTAATTATTTTCAATTTAAATTGCAATAGAGGTTTCTTTTGACTAGAATGCACTACATTGTCCAGATTTTCCAATGTGAATTAGAACCAAGCCAAAAAACTTTGCTTGCAAGAAGTTCATCTGCCTTTGACTTTGTATTTGTCAATATAACTCTTTGGCTGAATGTTTATGCTCCTGCTTTTTGATTTTCAGGGGAAAATCAGCCTTCAATTTAAGAATATTTTCCAAATATTCTAAAAAAAAAAAAAAAGAAAATAAAAAAAAAAAGAGGTTACATATATCTACAAGGTAAGTAGCGAATTGTCTTGATGCAACAAGATGAGAAGGGCTTTCCATAACAATCAGTACCTCCGGGATTTTTGGTTCAAGCCTTAGACATAGGTCAGTTCTCTGTGGTGATCAGTCTGGAGTAGCTCAGAAAAAGTCTCCTTGCCTTAAGAAACTACAAGTGACTCATTGAGACTTGGCAAATGAATGTTGAATTTCGTGTTTGCCTTCAGAAGCCTAAGTATTTTTCTTGCGTGGTAGGCAAATTTAATTTGATTTCTCTTATTGTGTTTTTGCCAAGGAACTGCTGGGGAGCATGTATACAATTGACACACCAATTCTGTTTACATTTGCTTTCTTGTTTCCCTTTTATTCAAAGACTTTTTTTTTATTTTTTTTTTTTCCTTCGAGTGCAGAGACCCAAATGGATAAAACACCTTTTTCGACAAAGGCTTGACTTTATCAAGAGAGAGTTTGGATCCTCTTTACATTCCTGTAACAGGAATGTCTACAGCATTGTGAGTGATCTAAATCAAAGCTTTGATATTTTCTCAATACCATCGATGATGATCTAACATGATTATAAAAGCTCTGTGGCTACAGTCAGTTTGATGCTTCTGTATCTCATTCTCTCCTCACAAGACAAAGCTACAGAACTTTCCCACTGCCAAGCTTTTCTGCAGGCCCTTTTCTGTTCCTGGGAATTAATCTTCTTTGAAAGGAAAAGAGCATCCCTTCCTTTGGGGTGCACCTCAACACCTAGAGTTGGTGTTTTGGATGTTAACTAGTGACCAAGAGTGCAGATGGGGCACTTGCTGAGCCCAGAGGGGAGCTGGAGTCCTGGCTTTTATAAAGTAGCTTTTGCAATGACCACTCATAATTCTAATGTTTTATAAAACAGTTACCTAGAAATGTTGGTGGGTTTCATTTCCCTCCCTGCTCCCTGTTTGTTATCAGAAGTTTAAATCTTATGGGGCAGTTTTCTACTTTGCCCCTGTACTGCTGGCTCTGCTCCAAGCAAGCCATTTGATGCAGCTTTTGCTGCCAAGCTCTTTGCCACTCAGTCGTTACCAGTGTAATTGGATCTAAAGCACACATATAACAGGCTGCTAGCAGTGCTGGCATGTCTTAATTATGACACCTAGCTGATTTCTAAGGATACTGATCAATGAATATGCATAGCAGAGCAGACTTCTACAGATAGGTGAGTGAGTCTTTGTGAGAACTTAAGCTGTTGGTACCTGGGTATCAAGCTATTTTAAAAACATCAAGGCAGGATCCCTGGCTTAAAGTGGATGGGGGCTTTCCTTGTGCCACAGCCTGGGACATGGTGTGTGCAAAGCCTGAGGTGTTTTAGGCTGTAGATATATGTGCATTCTGATGCAACTGGCAAAATTTCTGGGAGAAAATTAGGAAAATGTTAGAGCTGTAATTATGAATTCCTGGGCAGATGATTGTTCTTACCATTTCCCCAGTGCTTTCTCCTACATTCACCCTGACTTGAAGGTTACAAATAACTTTTCAGTGAAAGCATTTCCTTTCAGTGTCTCCTCTGCAAGCCAGCTTTTTGAGACATCTGTATTTAGTCTTAGGCTAGGTACTATTCTTGCCCATCCACTTTTGATTTTTTTTTTTTTTAAGCCTCATATTTTTCCTCATCTGAAAACTGTCATGTCGTAGAGAACCAGTTTTCCAGGCTATTACAATACTTTTTAAAAGCAACATGATCACGAGTTATGGTCATATAAGGATCTAAAACCTTTCCAAGAAGCTTCTCCCTTACAAGCTAACATAGTTTTGTTTGCAGATTGCAACTGGAGGATCTTAAAGCTTATCGCAGCAAACACTCAGCTTCTCTAGGGTATCTTGGATGTGCTGCAGTGTTTTAATAGCATGCTTGCACTTGCACTCCAATACCCTATTTGAGGTCCTGACATGGCCAGTTTGCATTAGAAAATCTGGAAACATGACAAACCCTGCTAGAAGTTATGAAAACTCTGTGAGGGTATTGACAGATTTGGAAAAAGTGAAAGTGTGTACACAGCAGTGAATGTTATGATTAACCATCTATGTATACTTAGTTACTTGCATATTTTCAGTTACCAACAGCTTCACTCTAAAAAAATATTATCCATCTCTAGGGGAACATTTCAGGTTTTCTGGGATTGTTGATTTGGTGTTTTTTTTTAATTCATTTGGAGCATTACATTCAGTGCAGTTCTCTCAGGTGCTCTGATTACCAGAAAGCTGGGACAGGCAAAGAAGCTTTCAAGGGAGTTCAGTTCTTGCCATATTTTTACTTGACATACTGCACAGTGCAATTCAATATTCATAAATTACTTTCGGCTGCTGTTAGTATTTCACTGCTCTCTTTGCTAATTCATGTGCCAGATATATTTAAAATGAATCATTAAATGCCAGGAGATTTGATGCTTGTTCCACATGCAGAAACTCACTATTGAACAAAACTCCAGCACTTTGTACTGATGCTAAACCCACAGCAAGCTTTGATTTTATAATAAATATGTGAGTCAGAGGCAGGCTAAATCAGGTCCTGTGCTGTCAGCTTGGCAGGGATGATTGATCATGCCCTTCTGACAGCACTGCATTCAACTGAAAGTCTCATGCACCCCTACTTTAGATCATGCAAAGGCATCTGGATGATGAAAAGCACACTTTCTAAAAGACAGCAAACAGAGCTGCAGCAGTGTCATATTTATCTAGCGGCATGTGTGCTCTAAAACGTTTCATGCTGTAGCTCATGCAAATAATTATCTATTCTGTTGAACACACTTTGACCCATTTTTATTCCTTTACCCGTACTTTAAACAAAAGTTGTTTTCAAAATCCTTTCCAAAATGGATACGTGAAGCCTTTATCTAAAGCAGACACATGTGGGTAATAAAATACCTCATCTCCTGCTCACTTAGAGTTGCTGCTTTTGGAAATGAAATCATTATACACTAGTCAAAAGGTGAGGTGCTCACCCAAACACTTCCCGTATTCCTGCTGATAGAAAAATCTGTCTAATTTGGTATCAGAAACAACCTAGTCCTACAGATTTAGGTTTGATTTTCTGCTGTTAGGCTCTTGACTAAGCATGTCTGAACCAAAACTCTGTGCTTGAAATACGGACTGAAATCTAACAAGTTCCCTGGGCAGAGAGAGTGTGGAGCATGTCCCTGTCAACGCTTCCTGTTGTTGAATAAGTGGCTGGTGAGTGGTTCATGTAGCCACTGTAGCAGTGTGGCTCATTTGGGAGCTGCACTCATGGAGAAATTGTATTTAATTCATATTATGAATGTGCATGCACACAAATACAGACTGGTGCAGTATGAGGGTTTTTTTTTTCTTTGCAATTGTTCAAGATGTCATTTGAGAAGTGTTTATGTCCAATTTGTATGGCTTTCATCTGGCTCTTTCTTGTATTATACATGTGGTTTTATATATATATATATACACACACACGTATATATGGTTTAGAGTTTGAAATGCAGAGGTTCATTCCTGTGTTGCAAGTTTAAGAAAATTGATAAAGTATTATTTAATGCATGTCAACTTCATTTTTAATACTATTTTAAAGTAAATTGCAGAAAGCATATAACCATCCACTGTGGAATAATAAATTTGTATTGAATGTATGGGGAAAAGGCAGTAAGCCAGAATCATTAGAAAGCACAGTGCACCACTCCAGCAACACAAAGCAGTCGTAAACCTGAGGCTGGAATTGCACACAGTAAATGGTGTACACCAGTAAATCTGGCCCTACTAATTTTATTGAAAATGACATACAAGCCAGAAAAACATTTAGATAATTGAAATTAATACTTTTAACAATGATCTATAAAGCAGTGAATAATAATTAGGAGGTTCTTTCAAGCTCTCTTCAATAAATCTATGGTACTTCAGAATCTATTTTCCCCAAATATAAATAAGGCAAAATATGAGGGACTCTCTTTCCCTATGCATAGTTAGTGGGAACATCTTTTTTGGAAAGGTATCATACCAGCCCCTGATTTGCCAAACACTACAACTGTGCATGAAGTGAAGGCTTGTTATTTTGTACTTGGACCGAAGGTACAGAGATATGGAAAAGGTAATAAAAGGGAGCTACTGGAAAAACATAACATAGATTATTTTTTTTCTGATTGATTGAGGCAAATCTGCACCTGTGTTTACTCATATCAAAGTGACTGTGCATATCGGGTAGTGTGAACACAGCTCTTGGACAGCTACTAACGCTGCTGCAAACTTTGAAGTCCTTTGGAGAATGTAACCATTAGTGTATGGTTTCAGATAGTCTTTTCTAATACTCTAAGAAAGAAAAAGTTTTCTATTTTGTACTTCATCGGTGCCATATTTTCAACATTGCTCTTAAAATACAATAATTTCCTTTCTTTCTAACTAAACAGATGAAAGAGGAGATCGAACCTGTCAGGTAATAAATCAGCTTTTTGATGTTGGATCAGTAGTTTTGAATCACTGTTTGATCACATTATTGGTTGCTGTTTGTCACTGCGCTGCCTCCTGAAGGCACCAAATGCGGTACCTGCTATCTGACAGAGCCCAATCCAGGCATCAAGCCTTTAAAATGAGCCCAGGAAGAAGCCTGGGTGTCAGTGGGAACACTGCCTTGTGTGATGTTGTGCACATGAGTGAAATGCTTCTCTGTGGATTAGACCCAAAGCCCCAGATGAACCCCTTCCAAAATGGAGCTCTTCAGGCAGTCATTGCAGTGGGTGTGAAACTGAAATCAGTTTTCGCCACCTGGATTCTCCATGGAAATCTGGCCATTGCTTTCCAAGCTATCAATCTGAGCTCTTTCATGAATACCAAATTAATTTCAAAAAAATCAGATTCAATAAAACAATTTCTGTAGGGGAAGCAGCAGTGCTGGGAGAGCAAGTGAAATATGGTTTTGTATTAACTTCCCTTTTTTTGCCAGATGATGGGGATGCTTCAGAAGTACTACTGCAAACATTTTAAAAATAATAAAAGTGGATAGGGGTGTGTGAGCATGAGTGTGTGTGAGAGAGGGATTAAAGCATTCCAGATGGAGGCAGCGGAGAAAAGCAAAGCTCTGGATACCAATGCTGAGTTGTTGGCCACCGGCCGTGGGGAAGGAGCAAGTGTTGCAGCGGGAGAGTTGTGCTGCTGCAGTTCTGGGATGCCACTCCCATACTCACATCTGTCCTCCTGAGCACCACCACTGTCAGCTTTCCAGGTGCTGACACTGTGGAGGAATTTGGCAGGAGTGGTTTTCCCTGTCTGAGTGGAGGAGGTGATTCTTTCCCTCTACTCCACTCTTGTGAGACACCCCCTGGAGTGCTGTGTCCAGTTCTGAAGCCCCCAACACAGGAGGTGTTGAACTGAGTTCAGAGAACCATGAAGATGATTTGAGGGCTGGAGCACCTCTCCTATGGAGACAGGCTGAGAGAGTTGGAGTTGTTCAGCCTGGAGAGGAGAAGGCTCCAATGAGACTTTATAGCGGCCTTCCAGTACCTGAAGGGGCTACAGGAGAGCTGGGGAAGAACTTTTTATAAGGGCGTGTAGGAGTAGGACAATGCAGAATGGGTTAAAACCGGAAGAGGGGAGATTTAGGTTAGACATTATGAAGAAATTATTTCCTGTGAGGGTGGTGAGACACTGGCACAGGTTGCCCAGAGAAGCTGTGGAGGCCCCCTCCCTGGAAGTGTTCAAGGCCAGGTTGGATGGGGATTTGAGGAACTTGGTCTAGTGGAAGGCAGGGGAGATTGGAACTAGATGATCTTTAAGGTCCCTTCCAACCCAACCCATCCTGTGGTTCTATGATTGCATGAAATGGGAGGCAGGAGGTGCAGAGCATCAGCAGAACCGCTGCGGCTGGGAAAGCTATCAGCCCTGTGGTCAGGTGGCCTGTGACCTACACCACTGTGTTCCTGTTCTTGCTGTGCCCAGCACAATTTAATGAGAGTAAAGCCAGGGGAAAAAGAGTTGGCTTTTAAGAGCACATCCAGAAACCGGTGTTTGTGACAAATGTAAGCTACTATAAGACTGCAAACAATAAAGTCTTTTATATGGAGCTACAATGGGCCATATAAAAGAACTAGGCCCCAAAACTAAACATATCACTGCTGTCAGTGGTGTGTATTTCTGTCCTCCTATCTCCATAGGGGATAATTAATTCTACTCCCTGGAGAGGTAAGCACATCTCAAAAATAAAAAAAGGGAGGCAGTTCTAAAAGCTGGCTTATTTTAGGAGGCTGGAGAAAAGAAGAAAGTTAACAAGTTAACAGTAGGGAGGCAGAGCAAATTGAGATTCAAGGCAATACACTGACAGAGTCATTGCCTGTAAGAAAGAGTGGACAGAGTTTTGTCCCCATTAATTTCAAGTCACAGTGATTTGAAGAGGTAACCACAGGCTCGATGTTCTCCTGAAGGAGGATGCCAGAGAGACAGACCTGTCACTCCTTGCCAGCAAAAATGGATGGCTGATGGATGAATCCTAAGGGCAGATAAGAAATGCCTGAGATGATTCGCATTGACTAGGATTGAGCTGAAAAGAGGCCAAAGCTGTTGTGGCACTCATTTGTATGAATACAGATTGAACACTTTCAAATTCTCTGATTTGCCTTCTGTATTTTTCCTTTATTTATGTTCAGGGAGCGAATGTATTTCGGTTTGGGTGAGGCCTGGTTTAGTTCTGTGTTTATGTCCCAAGAGCCTCCAGTCACCAGGTGGGACGAAAACCTGAAGGAAAATGAGACTCAGGAGTTTCTTTGCATTCTGTGCAATTTAACTTTTTTTAAAAAAAATATTTTTCGTAAATGACTGATACAGGTCTATGAAGTTGCTGTGTTGGCTGAGACCAAAGGTCCACATAATCTAGTGTCTTTCCTTACCTGTGGCTTTTCTTCTGAAAACAAAAAAGTATCAGACAGAGAGATAGACTTAGCTTCCCCAACATGCCTCCCGTTAACCAGGGCAGAAAGAACTTCCCTGGGTCAGGGAATGCATTTGGACTAAGGTGTTCAAGAGCTGTGAGTAACACAGCCTCAAAAAATGTGCTCTCTCTCTCCCTTTTTGAACCTATCTAGGCAGAAAGTTAGATGGCCAGTTTTGTTTCTGTTACTGCGTAGCTTAAAAAATAGTGGGTTTGGGTTGTTTTTGTTTGTTTGTGTTTTTTTGTTGTTTTTTGTTTGTTCTGTTGTTATTTTTCCCCCCTGTTTTGGTTTCTTTTACTTTAATTTCTTTCCAAGTCAGAACCAAGAATTAAGACAAACAACATTATTTTCAAGTTTCACAAGAGGCAACTATTATTTTTAACAAGTTGTGTAACAGATGCTGGTTTGGCTCTGGTTGAGGGAGAGACGCCAAACAGATAGCTGTGCCTTATGCAAAGCCCTTTAAAGAAATAACTGAGCATTAATGAGTTCCTAATGAAAAATATCCACCAAAATGCTATTCTTTAGACTCCAAAATGACTGAGTCATACTTCACAAAATGCCTGTGTATAGCAGGTCCCTGTGCCCACAGCCATGACCGGAGTCAGTCGCTTCATCCTGTGGAACACTTGGGCAAGAGGTGAAGAAGAAAGCAATGTCCTCTTTGGTGGGACCAGGTGGATGGGAGCCTTCAGCAGGTACTCAGACAAACCCTGCTGAGTTCAGGTGACCATGGTGACACATGGCCCGAGAAGGGTTGTTCACTGCTCAGGTACCCACTGCATTCCTCTGCACTGCCTTCCCCAGGGGGTGGAGGGGGTGTTTGAAAGTGCTTCTGTCCTGCCTTTCTTCACCATGAAAATTTATTCTTGTAAGACTTTTGGCTCTCCATCCTGCCTCCAATGTGCATGCATCTAATACAAATTAATTTATTGATGTGGTTGGTTCCTAATACATGGCCAATGCATTTTTAAAATAATTGTTCTGATAGTTCTGTCTCTTTTTTCTGCTAATATTGTATCAATTAAAAAATGTTGGTTCCCTGAGAGCCCTCTAATATTCAAGCAGATTTGATAAATATTTTTTTTTGATTCTTTAGTCTACAGTGGAGGAATTATATCCATAAAACAATTTTGGTTGGTTAAGACAGGCACATACTATTGTTATTATAGGGCACCTATTCCAAGCATTTCAGTTCAAATTATAATGGAAAGGCCATGCACAAAGTGCTTCAGTAACAATTATGCGTTTGAAGTAATTAGAAAAATATATCAAAAGACAGCAACAGATTTTGGTTCTCTGTGTTTTGAAGCATCTAATTTGATATATTTTGAGTTTAATTTTCAGACTTAAGAGGAACTTGCAGAGCCTTAATTTAGAAGTTGCAGTAATTTTTAATTATTTTTTTTCCATCTGCACAGTGTGCATATGGCTCACTGGGTTCCAAAAGTGCTTTGAATTTTTCCCCTGCAAAGCCTGCAATTCAAGTCCTTTGCTAAAAGATTTTGTTCATAAAAAGAAAGAAAAAAAGAAAAAAGAAAAAGGCTTTGTTTTTATTGTCTGTACTCCAGTTTACGTTCTTGTATTCTTGGCAGTGCTAGGAGCCGATCTGGAGCTATCATTCCAGAGACAGTATCTGAAGTCTAGGCACAGTTATGGATTTTACATTAGCAGCCTATTTTGCAGAAATCTTTTACTCCTTATTAACAAAATACAGGTCCGATGGGTGTAATGATACTGCTGCTCTTTTATTTATGTTTCTGTTATTTCCAAAATTGATTGTAACTCCACTTCAGTTGGTTTTCCCATTTATTATAATATGCCATATTCAACACACTTCTTTCAGACAACAGTTCACGTTCAGAAGTTCTGGTCCAAGAAATCTTATCTTTCTCCAGTTCTGTCTGGCTTTCATCAAGATTATTTGTAGTAATCTCCAGTTGTCTTACTGTCAGTATCTCCAATATTATTCTGCTTTCCTTAGTAGACACTGTTCATTCTTGTACATTGCTACAGGGTTTCCTTACAAAGAGATTATTACTTCAGTAGAATACTTTTATAAATGTATTTATCTATGAATTCAGTTTTCTTAATGAAATATGCTGGTTCTACAATTAAAAAGCATGAATGAACCTTTTTAATATCTCTTTATTAAAAATAAATTAGGAAAGGCCTGTTACTATGCTGTGCTATTTCATCCCTATTTTTCCCGTTGCTGTTGTTCTAAATGTGATACCTCAGGATACAAATATTCAGCCATCTTCCCTCTGTGTTGCTAGAAGTCTCCAGGATCCTCTAATCCCAGAGCATGCCCGACTCCTTACCTAATGTCTCTGTACCAAAATCATTGGTCTGACTTCACTGAAGGTACATGAGCTTCAGCCTGGGGTGTGACAAAACTCCCTATCCAGTGCACAGTACGTCAGAAATTGCTGGTTCAGGGAGCACCTCTTAACATTACCAAAACTTTGCAGAGTCAAAACTCAGTTGTTTGTTATTTTTTTTACATCTACATACTTTACTGTGTTGACAGAGCATTTTGTTGTTTTGTTTTTGTTGTGTTTTTGTTTTGTTTGTTTGTTGTTTTTTGTTTTTATCACGTCCTATAGCGTAAGAAGACTTCCCTTGGCAATTCCTTTTATTTTCTCCTTTTATTTTAGGAGTCAGACAGAGAAAGGTAAAGCTGTGCAAGGACTTTCTCCTTTTTGAATACATTTATTATCATATATAATGAGAAACAGGAATGGGATTGCTTACTCTTGCCCCTCATTTTTTTTTTCTCCTTTAAATGGATCAACCTGCAGCAGACAAGTTATATTCCAGCTGCATGAACAGCCTTCGAGAAAAAAAGTAGGATCAGATTAAGAGCTAACTTCACAACTGTGAGGGCTGGATCTTGAAAGCATTATTCATTTCACTTGCCTTTAACCATCTGAAAAATCGAGTATTTAGTCAGTGCAAGATCTCTGTAGCATCACTGGAGAGAAAGTGGTCCTTCCAGGAGGCGATGTGAGCTGTTCTAGTGTGTGTAGGATGAGTTTCTGTCTGCCTGCCTTCTGCTTTTAGTGGAGTTTTACTTTCTTGCACGTCCAGGACTGTTGGGCTTTGCTGCCTTTCACGCTGATGCTCTTTGTCACATCCCAGCTCCCAGACTTTTGAGCAGGGTGGGTTTTCTCATCGCTCCCTCTGGAGGAGTCTGGTTTTCCCTGCTGACCGTGGAGAATAGCCTGAGGCTATGGAAGAACATAAGCTACACATCAGACTTTAGAGCAGCTGAAAATAGATGAGTTAAATCCCACTCTTTGAAGTAGGAGTGATAAGCCCAATGAAATTACCCATCCAACTAGCAGTACATACGGCTGGGTAAACAGCCAGGATAATGTGCGGAGGGAGGAAAGCATCTCTAGCCAGGGGAAGATGAAGGCAGAGGAGAGGATGTTTCAGCCCCACTCCCAAAGAGGGCTCAGTGCCTATCACTGACATAGAGGGAGTGATTTGCCTTTTTCAGATTTCATAGTCAAAGTGTCGGGGGGAAAACAGTTTACTCTTTCTTGTAGACAACATCAAACCCCAAAATTTAAAGGAAACAGTGCCAAGTATCCAGTGGTCAGTGCCAGCAACTGGAACCTCCAGTTCAGATCATCCCTCTTCTGCAGTGCTGCTGGGAACTCTCTCCATCCCTTCTCCTGAGGCTGCTCTGCTTCACCCACACCCCTGAGGTTTGGTGGGCACTGCAGACAGGGGTAGAAACAAGTGCTCTGAGAGGAATGCTTTTACATTCACAGCCATAAGCAATTTTTGATCCCATACTCTCAGGTACTATTCAATGCAAAATGGTGCAGACAATGACCCAACATTTTGTTTTCTGAAACAAACAGGCACTTCGGAGAGAAATCTATTGTTTTGTGCAGAAGAAATGCAGCAGTAAAACCTTGCAATCAGTAAGGGTAAGAGGAAAATCTACTGTTTGTATAGAAAAAGTATGCTTTACATCCCTTATCCATTACTAAAGGTTCCCATTCATCCTTGGCAATGAAATCAATTTGTGCTGAAAATTTAGTCCTATATGTGTGAATTGGAAGTGATCTTATTAGTGTTTTACTACATCAGGTCTGATAAACTCCCCTATCTATTTCAGTTAGGCTTCTATTGATCCACTTAGGAGATCAATTTGGCTTTCATTATTTCAGGGAGGGCAATTTCATTTGTCTCAGACTGAAGTTATGAAAAAAAAGTAATTTAGCAATTGGTGTGTGTTTGTGTGTGTGTTGGCTCTCTCATGCACACAGACATAGTTATGTAGCACAGCTGCCCATATGGTGCTTTGAATTTGCCCTCTTGCTTCTTCAACTCCTGATGCTGTAGTTGGACCAGACTTCGGTGACTGAACTACAGCTATGGAAAGAAAAAGTTAAAGGGTAACACAGACCTTTCTAAATCCAACTGAAGTCATAGCCCCACCTAAAAGTCAGAAAGGGCAGTACAAGGGACAGGTTTCGTATTTCCCAAAAGAGAGAGGAGGGTGGCTGGAGAAGGCGACAGATAGGTGTGATGTCTAAACCCTGGATAAATGTCAACTGCAAATAAAATCATTGGTGTCGGGAAGGAGTATGTTTCCTTCTTTTCTATACAAAAATGATCAGAGGGCTGGAGCATCTCTGCCATGAGGAAAGGCTGAGAGAGTTGGGGTTGTTCAGCCTGGGCAAAAGAAGGCTCCAGGAAGACCTCATTGCAGCCTTTCATTACTTAAAGGGGGCTCATAAGAAAATGGAGTCAGACTTTTTAGAAAGGTCTGTAGCAATAGGACAAGGGGTAATAGTTTTAAACTAAAAGAGGGTAGATTTAGAGTAGATATAAGGAAGAAATTTTTTTATTATGAGGGTGGTGAAACACCGGAACAAGTTGCCTGGAGAAGTGGTAGATGCCCTGTTACTGGAAACCTTTAAGGTCAGGTTGGATGGGGATCTGAGCAACCTGATATAGTTTCAGATGTCCCTGCTTATTGCTCGGCAGTTGGATAAGGTGACCTTTAAAGGTCCCTTCCAACCCAAATAATTTTCTGACTCTATGATTTTTATTGGGTGTATTCAGCAATGCCAGTGAGTGGAGGGGTACAGAGAGAGAAGGACTGTGAGAAAAGCTCCTTTCTCCAAAGTATCTGCCAGTGGTTTTTATTCTGCTGCATGGCAACGGAAACAGAAACGGCTCTTGAAGGTATGGAATTGAGAAGAGATTTTGGCCCACATGGGAGCTCACATCTTGCACTCATGCAGGGTAAATACTCGCCATTTCCCGATTGCAATGCATGGACCAGGACCATGCCTCTCATGGACACCAATAACATGCAAAAACCCACTATTGTACAGGCAAGAGACTACACTCTTGGTGAATTTAAAAGTTTTTTAGTTCTGCCATGGCAACTAGACACCCCTTCACTTCTTCTCTGAAGTGCATGAAGTTGAAAGTCATTGAATAATCACAAAAAGAGGTGTGAGAAAGGCCATAAGAAGTATCCCTGCTGTGTTATTTATCTCTGTAGAGATGTCACAGACTAGTTCCATTTATTTGTAGTTGTATAAATTCAACTTCAATTTTTCAAAAGCTGTTTTACTATAAGACTACTCTGTGTCTTTACCATTGTTGTTTGCACTCTGTAGTCAGATGAAGTTATTATCAGAAGGCCTATAAATTCAAGTCACTAAACTCCACACTGACCAGCTCCCTTGGCCTCTCCTCACACAACATTCAACCAAAAGTAACTCAGGGCAGTAAATTGAAAACATAAAAATCCCCTTCCAGATAGAGAGATAGATCTCTTAACAAAAGATCTGAAGACTAGCAAAGACCTAGCAAAGACTACTGGCACTCTCCATGCACTGTGAAGTAAATCTGTGAACACATTTATCATGGTTTCCATTGAGGCAAAAGAAGACTGGTGGGAATGGTGGATCTAACGTAATGTGCAAGACTCTCAAAAGTTTCTAAGTGACTTGGGAGGTGTCACCGTTTGACTCAGGTCCGACAACAATGCTCTTGATCCCCTCCCCCTCCCACCCAGCTAGTTAAAAGAAAGCTCACTGAAGGAAAAAAATAATCAGTAAAAAGGAAAACTGGCTTCATCCTGGCTCAAACCAGGACAGGAGGGCAGTGCACTCCCTATGGTCAGATCTTGACATTTCCATGGATGTAAGTATCCTGCCTGTGCAGTACAGCTGAGCTAATATCATCAACCTATTTCTATGATGCAGCAGATGTTATCATCTTGCAAGCTGTGTTCTTGTCAGAGGGAAGTTGGGGATATAAAAGCCAGAGTTTCCTTGTGAAACAGCCTTGTTTATTGCTACAGTCTCCACTGCAAAGCTTGTAAAACAGCATAGGGAAACCTTCTTTTTCAGGACAGCCTGATACAGATGCTAAATTCTTTGGAAACTGCTTATTCATCTCAATAACTGTCAATGGATGAAGTGTCTAAAGTAAAGCACAAAATGTCTTGCATTTTCAGTTCATTCTACTTGGAGAGACCCACAGTAGCAAACCTGAGCCCAGTCAGCACCATTTCAAGCACCAGTCAGGGATTCACAGGGAGCATGAGAGCTCCTGAAGTAGGAGCTGGCAGTGCCACCTACTGATGCCTGCAAAATCATGCTTGGATGAGCCTGGGCTGTTGAGATATCCTGATGCTCAGAGCTCTTTAAAACACTGCATTAAGCCTTCCTTCCTTCTTGAAATATTGCCATTTATAGTGCAAACTTTTGTGAAACTCCTAATCTCAGAAAATAAACTTTCCAATCAAAACACTGGGGTACATTATTACTAGTTGCTCATCATTTTCATTTATTAGAATACTTATAATAGTGATTATCATTACCACTATTTCCTTTCTGGGGATATGGCAATTTCTACACCACATGAGCACTATTCAGATAGTTCCTCTTAAAATACTTTCTCAGATTTGCTGATAAATGTGCAATTTGTAAAGGCAGTGCCCAGATGAGTATCCCATTCCTAGCTAGCAAACTACTTCTGCAACCTATAAATAGGTACATACCTAAGTTCTTTTCCAAGCGTGACTTAGACACGTTAGTATTGGACTAGTGGGGGCCTAGCAGAAGGCAAAACATTTTAACATGCTGTACAGTAATCCATTGTTTATCTGTCTTGTGGGTAACCTTTTTTCTGAGGGCAGAATTTTATTTAAGTATAAGTGACAAACCATGTTAATGACAAGCAGAAGAATAATCTTTCCATCTTGCACTGCTGCTACATTTAAACTTTGCAAAATTGGCTTTTTGGTTATTTAAAAAAAAAAGCAAAAAAAAAAGCACAGATTAGGAAAAGGAAAGAACTGTTTTCAGACTATGCAAAGATAAGTCACACATCTGCTATAAAATAGAAGCTCTCTTGCTGGAATGTAACATAAAAAAAGAAAAAAATAATCAATGGAATAATTTCTAAAAGCCATCTGGTCCCTATATGGGAGGAATTAGAGTATAAATGCAACTGTCTCTCTCAACCTTTCATCTCTTGGAAAGGTGAAATTTTAAGCCATGATATCCTCCATTACTCATCTCATTAGTCATTTTACTATCATAATTGGTATTGCTAGGCTAGAGGCCTGCATTCCAGCTTTAAACCTACCCCCAGTGAACACGGAGGAGAATTAATGAACTCTCTCTGGGCTGACTTTTCCCTCTGTGAAATGTCATAAAAAATCCAAGCACATTTTGTGAGACACTAAAGGATGCTGTTCTGGAAGACTTCTTTCAATGTCAGTGCATTTTATAAATCAGTCTCAGGAGCTGGACATTTTCCTAGTTATGCTTATGAAATAATTTACCATCTCAAATGGAAGAGGATTCAGCTGAGGATTAAAATTCCCCTGGTTTACTCCCTTTCTTTATACCTCTGCCTGTTGATTCACATGTTGCTCCACTCCTTTGGAGGACTTTTAGATTTGCAGACCAGAACCACAGCAGAATTTGTGTTGTTTGGTCCAGCCTCCTTATTTAAGATGGGCAACTTCTATGCTGGACTAGGCTGCTCAGAGACATGTCTAGAGATGGTTTGAATTCCTCTAAGGATGGAGATGGCACAGACTTTCTGGGCAGCCTGCTCCACTGTTAGACCACCCTTGTGGTGAAACTCTCTTCCCAGGCTTTCTTGCCTTCTCCTCACTGAGCAGCTCCTTTGGCCTCTCCTCACACCATCTTCATAGCCCTTAGCTGGTATTGGGGAGCCCCAAAGTGGGCACATTACTCCAGATGTGGTTTCAGATGTGCTTACAAAGAGGAGGAGAATAATATCTCACTTGAGTTGCTGCCTCTGGTACACCCCATAGTCAACCTTCATCAGCCCAAGTGTACTGATAACTCCCATTGGAAAAGGAGTACTTTCAAGATAAACTAATTAGAGCTACTGGAGAGGGAGAAAAACAATGCTGAACAAAGGAACTATTTCTAGTACAACATCCAATTTTCAGTTGTCTGCAATTGTTTAAAGCTTCTACTTCAGACTGAAACCTTGGAATAGTCGTGAAGATTAATTTTAGATGTTAACTATAGATTTCTACCCTTAGGGGATATTTCCAGCAGTGGGATTCAGAACAAGCAAACAACCTCACCTACAGGGCCTGAGATACAATATAGAGGGGCACTTGCCACCTTTGAACTGAATCAGTGCCTTTGGGCTTGCTCTATCATTGTGTTTACAGACAAAACAAAGAGAAAATCTCCCCATGAAGTTAAATGTAAGGTTCAACATACCCACCTACACCTTCAGATAGCTTATATGAAACTGGGTACGTATTTTTTTTTCAAAATCTGTGTTTTGATGCTCACTCTTTCCTCCAAGGCATTGCAGTGTTACCTCCAAGATGCTGGAGTTCTCTCCTTGGCATGGCAGATATTAATGAGCAAAGGTACATTAAGCCTTAAACCAGATATTTTCCGATATGTTCCTGTCTCACAAGCCTTATTCTACAAATGATATTTTAAGAGGAAAAACAATGTGATGGAAGGGGCATGATGCATTTAACATTTGCTTAAATGTGTTGGAAATGCAGGAATCATCTGATCACTACCACAGACAACTGTACTGTTGATGTCTGGGTTAGAAGGGTCTACAAAACATTTATTCCACTTGTCACCAGCCTCCACATGTTGCAAATCACTCTGATACACAATAATCAACATAAGACTTGTGGTAAGTGAATCAAAGGCAAAAATAAGAATGAACTTCAGGAAGCTGCACTGGAGAGAAGTCAGGGACAAAAACAGAGAAAGACTGAGATTAGGTCCTATGTATGTGTATGCATATGTACATGAACACCAGTGTTCTCTGTCCCTATGGCAGAGCATTTTGCCAGGCAGAACAGCCATCTGAGACTGGGGATCACTTTGTATTCCACACAACAGAGAGCTAAAACCCCATCTTCTTGTCCTTGCCAAGCAAACTGAATATAAAATCTGTCTAGACATGAAATACAGTTCACAGGCTGATACTGTTTGAGTAGGACCAGGTACTGAGTATGCTACAAATGATCACCCCTAAAAGTCGGTGAACCTCTAGACAGTGTTTGCAGGGCTCCAGGAGAAAGCAAACCTCTCCTGCTCTGGCATGGTACCACACAGGCCGGGAGAATGCGTCCAGCAAATAAGAAGATTAAAGTGGCAGAAACAGCAACCCAGGCCCCTATCAGACTCAAGATAATAGTAAAATAAAATCTTACCTTTAGGATTTAGTGTGTATAGGTGGTCTTCTAAAAAAACCCAAACACAACAAACAAAAAAACCCAACAAAACCAGGTGCTACTGCTGATGGAATTTTTAAGGCAAGTTTAACTCTTAAAACCAAAAGGGAATGTGGTTTCATTTGTAAATATGGCTGTCAGCACCTCCACACCTGTCCGCAGCTATGAGGCAAATTTTCACATCCCTTGAATTTTTTGCTTGCTTAAGAGGTTTTTTTCCAACACAGACACATGTATATTTATATATACAAATGTGAATGGTTTTTAAGGAAAAGTATTGGTCGGGAACAATTAACTACTTTTATCCCCAGGAACTGCTGTTATGACCAAACCCAGCTCCAGGGTTAGAGTAATGTAGACCTTAAACTTCTGGTGCTCCTAAGCAAGAAAAAGTGTATAATTTATCATCACCTGTTGAAATTTAAGGCATTGAAATAAAGGGCTAGCTAAAGGCTGACTAAGCAGAATGCACTTGTGGCAATGGGCAGAAGGCGGCCTAAGTTATTTTGGAAGGGGAGAGCTTGTCACCTAAATGAATATAGAGGAATTGCCTCATAAGTCATCTCTACAGTTGTGCTGCACCACACTAGTGAGAAGACGGAAGTTCAGTGCCTTGCTCATTTTGCAGATGTAGTACCCGTTCACCTGGTTTGAATCTTTGTGTCCTTTCACACAGGTGAGTTGCAATGACACTCAGATTAGGAAGAGAAGCACACTAGCTAGACCATTAAACCCACCATTAAATCCAAACTAACCCTTTGAGGAGCCTAATTTCCGTACAACAAGGCTGTACAGTGTTGCTGATAACTCCTGGAAAAAAATTGAAATATAGTGTATTCCACCAAAAGAAATAAGAGTAATGTTAATGTGTTTTTTCCTCCACCTGTAGGGAAACAAAAGGAATTACATTTTAAAGCATACGCTCACCCTGAGTGTTGTATTGTGTAGACCCACATTTCAAACTTCCTACGAGCTCTCTGAAGATGTCAACGTACTGGAGAACAGAGCTAGTGGAAAGCTGAGAGGTATTCAGAAACCCTGGAACTTTGGAATTATTTCTTTGTTTTTCCTTTTTTTCTTTTTTTTTTTAATTTTAGAGGAAAAAAAGAAAAAAAATAGGGAAAATAACTTGAGGAATTAATGGATCCTTTACATGTGCCAGCCTGCAAGTGGAATCTGCCCCCTTGGCTGTGAATCATGGAAAAATTGCTAGGCTCCTGACTGCAAAGATGCATTCCACCCACAGATGCTGGGTTCCTGAGGGTTTCTCCACCCAGCTGGAAAACAGTTGCATTTCTCAGGGCCCCTCTCACTGAAATCAGCATGTTCCTGTTCTGTGTTTGAGGAACCTAATGCATTAAAATTATAATATTTTGCTGGAGATTTTCTGGCTTGCTCTGTTTGGGGTATTTTCTCAGACAAGCTTTGGCATTTATTAAGACAATTCCCTGCTCTGGCTTTGCTCCAGCAAGGCATGGCCTCTTTCCAGTCTTCTGTTAATGACAGTACAGGAGTGACACATACCAGTCTGCTCAGTATTGTGCAGAAGAAACAAACTGCACAAAATAGTCTATTTAACAATAGGGAAAATTTAAACTTCACAGGGTTTAGAAGTGGACTAAATATAGTTCGGCACAGGCAACTGTAAGAAGCATAATGTGATCACATGTTCATGCTTTTATTGAGCAGAAAATTCATTTGAGAAAGAGAAGTGGAAAATGCTTCACTTATAAGTGGTGTTGCTTGTAAGAAGATAGTTGATTTGTCAAGCAGGTTGTTTGATGAGAGATTGATATTTTCTTCCCTCAGTTTGTTTTTGTTTGTTTGTTTGTTTGTTTTTTTCCAATAGCAACTCATGCTGTTACAAATTATAACTTTCCTTTCCTAAGCAGATGTTTCATTCTTTCTGATAGATATTCAAGGTTTTTTTTGCACTTTGTGACAATACTTTGAAAACAAAGAAAACTCCCTTTAGCACCCAGCTAAATTTTGAAATTCAGTGCTTGCACTGTTTGTGTGCTGCCTGAAACACCACCAGAACAGAGTCGAGATGCTTGAGCAAAAGGAAATCATATAACCCAGGATCCTTAGTACAGCCCTGAAAATGACTGAAATGCACCAGAAAAAGCAACAAGCTGTAGCTCTCCTTTAGAAATGTCTTGCTTTTGAGGCTCCTTTTCTCAAAGGATTGAGCTGCCAGAAGACCAGGAAAAGCACTGCTGTGAGTCAAAGAAAAGAAAACATCTCTACAGCATCTCAAAAAATTGGACTAATTCCTGTGTGCTGTTTTTTTCACTTGTCTCATAACAAAAGTTTGAAGATGGTACCCAAATTCTGTAGGAAGTGCAGAGAAGGGTAAAAAGTGTACTGCAGGGAATTGAATGTATGTGTTATGTATGAGAAGAGGTTTGGAGAGTACAATATCTTCAGGCCTAGAAATAAGGTAACAGAAGGGGGTCTAATTGCATTATGTAGTCCCTAAGGAGGTTCATGTAATAATGTATGACAGAATGTGTTCACACTTGAAGGGACTGGATAAATAATCCATAGACCTCATTTGACAGGAAGGGATGAAAAGTTCAGGCTATACATGGAATTCCTAGTATTTCTCCCAGAAGGCTCTCAAGAGCATAAAAACATGAACCTATACCAGGAAATATGAATACATATGTATCTATATATACACATCTAGGTATATTTCAAGGCTTGGCTGTATTAGGTGACCAGAGATGAAAAACATTTATGAATCTATCATAAATAATGAATAAGCATAGGTATTTCTGCCTACTTTTTATTTACTACCTTTTCCCCCCCCACTTCTGCTGTGCATGTGCGTGTATCTCCTTTTTTTCCTTCTTTCATTTTCCTAAGCAGGGAAAAGGGCACAGGAGATCGCCCTTTCCAGATGACACAATGTTGCATGACCTTATGCTACTTAAGGCCTTTTTGTGTTCTCAGAAATGCTGCGGGACTGTGAGAGGTGGCCTTTTCTTCTTCCAGGGAGAGGAACTGTGTACCATAGCCCCAAAAAGTCTCCAGAGGAAGGTCCTCAGTGCCAGGAGCAGGAAGGGAGAACTCCTGGTCAATGTTGACAGTCTTCTTCACAAGGATCGAGTGCACCCCTGCTGTTCTTCCAGTGCTCCCAGGTGAAGGTCAGTGCCCAGGGGTGGCCAGAACAGGGAAGTCTACTGGGAAAAAACAGACCTGCCTTTTGGGGCCAGTCCCTCTGAACACAGGCAGGTATCAGTTGAGCTTTGATGGCATGTTTGCCTGAGTAAAGATTAAGGGCCTTGGGGCTGGCAGAGGTTTTGTTAGTGATTTTTTTGTTTATTCTGCCCAAGAGGAAAAAAAAAAACCCTGACTATGTGACAAGCAAGCTGCACGGAGGAGAACAAGGGAGCCAAGGCAGTCTGTGACAGTGAGGTCACACTATTGCAAACTACACATTTTTTTCAAAGTGTAGAGAAATTGCTGTTGTAATTACATTCAGCTGCCGCGATGACAGATCTGCTTACAGAAGAGATAAGAATGGTTGCTGCAGGCAAAGCAGTAACATGGGTGAGATTTTTCCACTGTGAGGTGACCCAAACTTCATACTTGCCAATGCATCTCCCAAAGTCCACCTGAGCCCAGGTGACCCACCTGTACAAAGTGCTTCAGGCAAATCAGTTCCTTCAGTCAGAGGCACACAAGGAGGTGACTGCACTTGGCATGGCATTTGCCTGCATTTGCTTTCAGTCTTAAATAATTTATTAAGCATAAACCAGGTAAACCTGCATGCTGCAGCTGTGATGCCTGTCCCTACATGAAGCCACTGCCCTGGTCGCCAAGCTCTGGTGGCTCAGACCTCTCACAGCTTGTGAGACTTGCACCTCTGCAATGTTTTTAATTGAGAATCTCAAAACACACAACAGGTGTTAGTAAGATAGCGCTTGTCAGTCTCCTCTGAGGGCTTGTTGGTATGGGAAAGGTAGAATAGTAATACAATCAGAGAGCATTGGTACTGTTCCCTAAATGTTTTCCTAGGGTATCTTAAGATGACACCATTGGCATGGTAGCTCCGCTCTGTAGACCTCCAGGCTCCTGAAGCAATAGAAACTCACCAGCCAACACTCCTCTTCAGAATTTGCTCCTACATTGTAAATTGCTGTGAGCAGTAGAGGAAGAAGAGAGGGAAAAGATTGCTGGTCTAGTTCTTTGGGTATCTTGTACATAGAGGTTGCACACCTATAGGCCTTTATTCTAGGTATTCTGAGTAGCAAACACATTTAGCAAAATTAAAACGCTTGTGCAGAGATGTTTCTGTTAGCAAATTTGTTCCAATATTATAAGGTTGTTTATTCTCAACTATGCAGGCCTTTTTGAAATATCTTGAATCTGCAGGTGAATTTTCTGTGCTAACAGACAATGTATTTTTTTCTCTTTGAGAGGTTTAATTGGTCCGAGCAGTAAAAATGGCCTTGTCAGAACAAGGAGTTCTCAAATACCTTGAGAAGTGCACAGAGTATCTTGCTCACTGTTGCATTTCATTAGATAGTGTAACTAAATCTGGAAGGCTCAGAAGTTGTTGGCTGTGAATCATAGAGGATGGCTCTTCCTATGCTTCCTGATGGTATAACACTAGCAGGCATTATCATGTCAGAAAAGTAACTTTCCATCACCAAGCTTTAAGTGTTGCTTTGAACTGTAAATCAAAAGAAACTGTATAGCATCCATCACTTGTGTCCCTTTCCACTGAATTGCTCCTGTTCCTCAGAACTGTCAATGCCAAATGTACCTGTGCTGAATGAAGAGGAAGCCAGTGCCTGGCCAGAGGTCCACTGGTAGGCCTTGAAAGGCAGCACAGGTATGTGCTGGATGGGTTGCTGCCAGGTTATGGGTTTATTTTGCAACACTGAAATCTTTCTAGGAGGCTTTTAATATTTTTTGGTATTAAATCTGAGCTGAGGGTCTGTTTGGTGATGGTTGGCAATGCAGTGATTGCTCTGAGTAACAAAAAGAAGGAACAGGTTCTCACTCTGAAAACACAGCAGCCACATGCAGAAGATGTGCTTTATCTCCGGTTGCATGTTCCTGGAGGAGAAAACCACTTCTGTGTAGATGGTGACTTCTTCAGATAGTGCTTTATTGAAAAACCCTGAGGTAACTGAAGTGTCTGAGCCCACGCAGAGCAGAAGCACAACAAAAACAAGGATGTTTTTAATGGTTTTTTTTCTGGGAGGTATATTCCTGGCATCGATTTTCTGCATTTATGTATGTTCTATGCACAGTAGAGATCTATACCATCTCGATCAGAAATTCGGCTTGGGAATGGTCAGCAAGATGCCTAGAAGCAAGCTGATAGGAACGCCTGATCATCATGGCAAGACTCAAGTCCTTGCACCCACCTACTCTGACAGGACCTTCTCTATCCTTGTGTTGAGAGAGCCCAAAGTGGAGGATGACTTCCAACAATTCTAGTGGGTGGAGTAACCACCAGAGGGGATTTGTGTGGTGTGTTGGACAGCTAAGGTTGCTCCCAATGTGTAGCGTGCTGTCTATCCAGTACTGAGATGTTGTTGGGAGGATCTGTGGTGGCCATAAAAATGAGCAGAGAGAACACTCGAAAAGACATAGCCCCGTGTCTGCCATTGCCTCTGTCCTATAGGCAGCCATGTTCTCCTGCCTGACATCTGCCCTTAATTCTCTCTTGGGTCCCTGAGCCAGAACACACTAACTCATATTTTTATATGACAGCAGAACTGAAAAACACACCAGAGCATATGTTTGAAATCCAGCTAACAGAAAGCCAGATTGTGCTGGGAAAAAGTCCAATTCAACATATTTTAAAGGGAGTCAGGCTGCTCTAAGGTTCCATCACTCAAAGTCACGTGATTCTTTTTTTTTAAAGTACAGAATCTTTAATTTTAATTTAGTAGAAGTAATTTTGATTTAAGGTAGGCTGCAGACCATCTACTGAAAAAATAATTTATAGACTTTAATTGTAAAAAAGAGAGAAGTCTTTTGCTTCAAAAAGGCCATCAGCAAGCTGTCTTTCCTGTTTTATCAGTAAGCAAAGCTGAGAGCAAATAACAGATGGGTATGTCCCTTAGCGCCAGCAGTGAATGTTCATGAAATATAGTACAATCTCCCTCCAATGTGTTGTGTTTTTTAACAGTACTAGTAGGTGTGGAGTAGGAAGAATATCTAGCTCAGATCAAAGATCCTTTTTTTCCTACTGAGAAGATGGCAGAGGCTGGCAATTGAGCAATGACCATATTATTTTGGTGTGATGGTTGAAGCAGAGACAAGCAGCATTGGCAGACACATGGAAGGGATTTTCAGGAGTGACAGGAGTATGAGGAAGGTTTTCAGGGTTGGATTCAGAATCTCAAAAGAGGAAAAAAAAATCTAGTTTTCTTATTGCCACTTCAACAGGCAAATAAGCCAGTTCTAGCCACAGGAAAGAATAAGAATAGGTTCCCAAGTGGGCTTACTGCTGCAATATGAATCTTGCAGTCCAAAGCAATAGGGAGGGAGATGCAATTTGCACTGCCCAGAGAGCTGGATGGAGCATCAGAGTGAGAGGGGACGTGTTAGACCAACAGCCTCCCTCCCAGCCAGGGCCTTTCATGTACCCCTGCTAGCTTGAATACTACTGCCTGGCTTCGTAGGTACATCTTAAAGGACTAAGACCAGGGTTGATAAAAGGCACGTTGAGTAGGGAACTGCCTAGCCTGACCAGCAGAAAGGAAAAGAAGGGTTTAGTTGCCTTGCTCAGAAATAAAACTCCAAACAAGCACACAAACAGAAAAGTCCAAAGGACATGGGAGAGGCCACTGGTTTTGCTCCAAGCTCTCTGAGGGCTTGAGAGGATTTTGGATTCTACCACTACAGTGAGAAAGAAAAATGCCAGCTGCCTAAGCACAGGCTTGTTGTTCATCATTTGTTTAATATTGATTCTTTTTTTGCAAGTGGAGGCACTCAGCAGAAGAAAGCCAGCATGTCCCTAGGCTGTGAGGAAAGGCTGCTGGCCAATGCTCCAGGGGATTTGCCACAGCACAAGTGCTGGCTAGGTCTGTGTGTCCAGCTGCAATAGTTCTGTCTATTACCAACAGGCAGATTACAGCTCAGTATTTTCAGTATTTAAATTCCAGGTGAAGGCACTGTCTGTGCCAGACGGAGAGCTAAGTCTCATCTGGAAAATCTCTTTCTTACTTTCCAATTACAACTTGTACAACTGTTTTGCATACGTTTACTATCTGTTAGTTTATGCTTAGCTACTCAGCTGTTACTCTAGCTGTATTTGATAGAGAATGCCAGAGGTCCAGATGGTTAAATGGTGTAAATTACCCAATTCCACCAATATAAACTGACTTTCATAAGCAGGGACTCCAGGCCCTTCAAGTTAATGTGTCTATATTCACACACCTGGTTGGTTTAATAAAAAAAAGCCATGTGATAAATTTGCAAACAAATGGAAACATGCAAATTGCAGTAGTGCTTCAATCATGATGCTGTCACCATTTGACTCAGGATTGACAACAATGCTCTCGATCCCCTCCCCCTCCCACCCAGGTAGGGAAGGAGAGAGAGAGAAAAAGAGAGAGACTTTGCTGGATTGAAAACCAAACTACGCAGCTTTAATTAAACACTAATGATAAAAGAAAATATATACAATTATATACAAATATGTTCAGATATCTGCAAAAGCCTCTTGCCTCCCCCCACTCCCAGCAACTCCCACAGCATCTCCTGAGCTGGGAACAGTCCCGAGAAATCCCAGAGCTGCTGGAGAGAGCACAGAGTGATGAGGGTCAGGAGAGCTCCAGCCTGGGAGTTGACAGTGATGGACAGATGGAGTCCTCCCTGGATGCTGGCCATGGATGGAAGAGAAGGGAAGAAGAAGCAGGAAGTAAGTTGTCTTCTGTGATCTCTGACCTTCCTCTGAGCTTACGTAGATATATGGAATGGAATATCTCTGGCCAGTTTTGCTGTCTGTCTAATTCAACCTCCTACGGGGGGGTCATAGATCTCCCTGTAGTGTCTGAGCCAGCAGAGTGAAGGTGCGACCTTGAAGACCCAGCAGTTAGAAAAACATTCCATTGTTATCAGTCTTAGAACACTCTGCTTTTAGCTAAAAGAAAGCTTACTGAAGGAAAACAAACAAACAAACAAATCACTAAAAGGAAAACTGGCTTCATTCTGGCTCAAACCAGGACAATGGCTCAGGCCTGGACTGTGAAATAAGTTTCAGAGGCATGGGATGTATTCTGGCCTGCTATTCAAGTTATCCTACAGCTCACAGGTATAAGCAAAGCTGTGCTTGTTTCACAACTGTAGAGCTTCTCAAACAGTTTAAATGACTGCACTGCTACATCAGGTTGGATGTGAGCTAAGCTACACTTGCTTAAACAACTGCAAAACAACTATTGGGTCTTTGGTTTTGCAGTGTTTTTTACACTTATATTGTTGAATGCATGTCAGAACATCAGTAAAATCCCTGTACATATATAGAACTAAATTCCTTGGAATATGTTTCATCCTGTCAGGGGGAAATCCTTTTAAGTTTATTTGGTTTATTTAATTTTTTTTTGTTAATTCAAAGGGATATTAATTTCTTTTGCACGTGTGTCAAAGAGTAACCTGGAGTAAAAACAACCAAAACCAAACAGTTCCCTGAAGAAGAAATAAAATCAGAGTATTTAGGCTACCACTACTACATAACTGAGTATTTCATCACTATGTACAAGAGTTATTTGTATCCATTACATATGGAATGAGGAAAGAATCAACCGAGGAAAAACTGGTGATAAAACACTACATAGGCATTATGTGGTTCTGATAGTAAAAAAAGACTGAGTGGTTCATATCTTCAGATTCCCAAGACTTGTATTTACCTATATCGTATTTCTCTAGTTCCAATACTTTTCCACTGCGAGTAGCAACATAATTCTCCTGCATTTATGGCTTGTAGCGGCCAGTTTAGACACACGTTTCTGAGGAAAAAGGTCCCCACTAGTGCAATATTTTGCATATTTTGCCCATAATAATATCTTCTCCCTGCTTGCTAAATCCTAGTGGTGTGAAGGACTAGGGAGCCTGAAGATATTTCTTCCAGAAAAACAACCCTCCTGAAGATCAAGGGGAAAAAAGAAACTGTTTTTATTTATTTATTAAATAAAAATAAAATAAACTCTTTTTATTTATTTTTTAAAAATAAATTCAGATTTGATGCCAGTATGGTGAGTTTATACTTTCAGTTGTAGCAATAATGACTCAGAAGTTTAAAGGCAGCTTCAATACTAAGAAATACTGAGTTTTCAGTTTGCAGAGCTGAGGCTGTTTCTTACAACCCAAAGACACAGAGCAAGGCTCACCCTTTGCTATCAGTGGATGAGAGAGTCCTGACTTGCTTTTTGCTCAAGGAAAGCGTTTTCCAGCAAGTCTTACTGCTTGGCTTGGAGACCTCCCTGGAAATGAGCAAGCAGCACTTCGCTGTGGTTTCAGGCAAATCGCAGGCTCGTCAGAGAGTTGCGATGCTTTGTGCTCCTCGGAGCTGCTTTTCCTCCGCGGGTGGCCGCGCTCCCCTCGCGGTACCCACTAGGTGGTAGCATCACCCCGGCTGCAGCTCCCAGCTCCCCTCGGCACCCCGGGCTGTGCCTCCAAGATGTCGCTGCCGTCATGATTTGCCATTTTGAGGAAGGAGTCGGTGTTCTTTCTGCTCTGTCGGCTTCATGCTGCTCCTGGGCAGGAGCATCACGGAAGGTGATGTGAGCATTTCTGCGGGGCTGAACTGAGGCTCGGGGCTGGGGCTGCCCACAGGGTGACTTCATGCAGCTCAGGACGTGGCTGTCGAGAGAAGATAGATAAATTATTATTTTACCCCCAGTTTACAGATTCATTACCTTGTACCCCTTGCATACCCTAATTGTGTATTGCAACATTCAAGCTAGATCATAGCTAAGAGAAAGGTCATTAATAATATCTAAAGAATAAGTTCTAATTTAGCAATTGCAGTTTGCAACATGCAGTCCATACTGGTATTTAAAAATACCGTTCCCTTAGATGCATCATTGGGGACTGAAAATTTGGCCCGTTTTGCATTTGTTTTATACTTTTAACACCGTAACTACTCAAAATCAGTATTATTTCAGAAAGTACAATATTAAAATGGAGTCAGGACTGTAAGCTTCTGCTTTTCTTCTTGGGACTTAGAGAATACCTAGAACAACAGAAAAAAATGGACTTTTCCAAGCCAAATGTTACTTGTTGTGTTTAAAAATGCATTTTTCTTTAAAAACTCCAGTCCATTTTTGCTTTCAGAGGGGAAGGCAGGTTTGTTGTGTTGTTTTGTTTTTTTTTTTTGTCCATGAAAAAATGAGAAAAGGCAGTAATTTACCAAAGATTAGTGGAGAATGAAGGATTCTTGTGTGTGCAGTATTTATATTGCACAGAGCATAGTGAATGAGACATAGGTCAACAGGTCAACATGAAGTTTTCCTGTCATGTCTTGCTGAAGTGTTCCAAATGATGGGATTTTTTTTTTTCCAGTCAAATTCTCCTTAAGATAACTAGGAAATTACATAAAGACTAACAGTGAGAGTATGCTAAAAACCCAGATATTTTGCTCAGAAGCCAGGTAGTGGCAAAATTAAAGCTTTATCTCAGCCATACTAATGAGATGCAATTGCTTGGAAGCCTTTAATTACATGATCACTTGGACCAGATCTTCAATGCATATAAATTGCTGTAGCATTATTAAAGCCAATGGCAGTATACACTGACAGAAAGTGTGACTCTCTGCCTTGAACAGAGGAATTTTCTGGAGAAGTATGTTCACTTGCTTGAATTAAAAGTATATGTATAAAGTATTTTAATGGCTACTCACAGGTGTAGGGGGTTACACAAAGTTACTGAAAGCAGTGCACCAGGAAGCATGTGGTTATTATATTTCACCATTAAAGACTCATTATATACTTAAAGACTGTGTCATCATCCACACGCTCAAGTGGCACAGCCCTGGAACCCATTTTTGGCTGGTGGCCGCCAGCTTCCCCACTCCCTTAATGTGTAATTTTATAGGGCTGCCCTGGAGCCTTCTTTCAAAGATTATCACAGCATTTCTTTCATGTGCTTCTAACATGCCAGGATGCAAATATAGCACTACTAATGCCTCAGTCTATTTTTTGTTTCACACCAGCAGTTAAGGGAAAAGAAGCTGAATCTAGTATTTCCAGCCCTCCCCATACAATTACCTTGATTACAAATACATAATGGTTTTGGATTACCTGTGCTAATTTGATGCAGGTTCCCTGTGAGCATTAAAGGTTGCTATTAAATGCTGACCAGTTTCAATAGCCCTGGAGGTGGTAGGTAGCCTGGCACAAAGCTACTGACTGGCTCACATCTCCCTGGCAGTGATGCTCCTGTGCCGTTTCAGTGGCAGACACTGCAGAGAGGACCCAGATAAGCCCTGCCTTGCTGCCATATGCATGCTCCTCCTGCCCATCTTCATTTCTTGTGAAAACTTTGGGGTATTCTTTTGTTTGGGTGTTTTGGTTTGGTTTTTTGTTAACTTCCTGGAGCTTAATTAATAAACATGACAACTAAGTGAGAGCTGGCACAAAGCCCCGTTCTAATCCAGCACGTGGGCATAGTAGGATAATTGTGGCATCCAGCTGACTGAACTAACTGCACAGTATCTTTTTTTTTTTTTTTTTTCTCTTGGAGTAGAGAGGTTATTAAATTAAACAGGTTAATGTGGCTGCAGCATTTCACCCCCTGCTATCCCTGCAGCCATAGTAAATCTGCCACCTGTTTATTTCCATAAAAATTCAATTACAGCACCACTAGTTTATTCTTCTTATGTGAGCTATTAACTACAGGCTGTTCCAGACTCAAAGAAGTGCATGGCCTGTTCCCCTCCAAAGCTGTTCTCTCTGATGCTCCTTCTTAGCTTGTAGCTTTTTTTTTTTTTCTTTTGCTGACTACCCCAGCCCCACACCACATGGAAATAAGAGAGCTAATTTCTGCCATGGTGCCTGGAGCATGGAGCTGGAGGTGGGTGGCAAGATGAGGAGGGGAAGGCATAAAGGCAAGTCACCTGGCACACTTGTTTCATAATGTTGCCTCATCCCCTCAGTATCCCCAAGGGAATGGTAACACTTCTCGATTTTATACGTTTAGAGAGCATTGAACGAAACATAAATACCTCTGTGTTTTGTTTTTGTTTTGTTGTTGTTGTTGTTGTTTTTACCACAAATCCCACCACTCCTGCAGCTCACAATTTCATGATGTCCTTTTCTCCCTTACTTCTGGTGAGAAAAATAACTTGGAAATGTTATTCTACCAACAGCCTAAATTCCAGTCAGATGCCTGATTTTTTCCATTTCATCACTGCTCCTCCTCTCCCTCCTCCTCCTTATTTTGTGGTCAAGAACTTATGCTTCTGCCAAAAACAACAGTTTTGATTAGAAGCTTGAAGGTCAAAACTCAGACAAGCAGCGTGTGGCTCAGAAACAAATGCATACGCTGTCATCATCTGTGGTTCTGGCATTGCTGCTGGTACAGGCATTGTGAAAATTAAGGTCCCGTTGGTAGATGCTGTTTGCTGGATGACCATTTAAGGCATTAAGAGGTTAAGACGCACATGCTCTGTCTGCAAAGAAAAGTTAGGTCTCAAGGCCAGAGGATGGGATAGCTTAATTTTAGAAGTTGCAGTAGTTGGAAGTGTCTCTTTTGGGACTCAACCAGAGATCCAGGGGCTGAACTTCTCCTGCTGTGCCCTGGGACACCTCAAGTGCTTACCAAGCATGTGATTTCTGTCACATCCCCATGGCAGCATTTGGCAGAGGTACGGGCCATTCTGTCTTGAGCAAGGCAAAGAAGACTTGGGCTTGTGGAGCTCTTGAGAGAGACTAGGTGCATTAACCACATCACTGTGGCAAAAAGGCAAGTGTTTTCCTAAACCAACCAACCTATCAAAAAAAAAACCCAACCCAACCATGCTACCAAAATAATGTTGGCTTATAAAAATGTTGACTACTATTTTTACCTGTTGTATAATTCTTTTTGATTTTTACAAATGTAGACCCACCCACCTTGAAAATGTTTTTCAGACTGGCTCCTTCAGCCCAAGCTCAGTCAGGAGAACACACACAAAGGCCACCCTCTCATTCTGCCTCATTCTGGTCTGAAGGCTGCTTTAAGGGAGGGACCTTTCCATTGCACCTGTTTGAAGGGGCGGATGCACTTGCCTCATCCTGTTTTCCATGAAAATACTAATTATAAATCAACTGTGCTACATTTGTAAGGAAATCTGGAGTACAGGGTAATTCTGCTAATACTAAATTATATGGGTTTTAGCTTGTGTGTTCAATAGCCTTTGAGACACAGTCTGTTTTTACTTTTTCTGAGTTTTGCACAATTATTTATTACATATGACCAATGCATTGCTTAGGTTTTGTTACTTACACTTACAGTCTGTGGAAATCTCTATAAATTTTTATTTTACTCTTTTCCCCTCCAGAGTTACGTATAATTCTTAGGATAATAATTATATTGTAGAGCTTAGTGAAACTACTTATATTTGAAATCACAATATTTTAAAAGGATAGTTAGGAGGTGGAGAATGGGTTTCATATCTATATTACGGTGTTTTGTCAGAACCAGGCACAGGTGCATTTTCTTTGGATACCCAGTTATTCACCTTAGACATAGTAGGATTTTAAAGACACACCTTAAACAGTAGGGGTCTGTTTTCCTTCTGGCTGGTTAGATCCTTTCAAATAAAATTCTAATTAATTTCTTCATTCCTAACAATCATCTTCAGCAAAATTCAACAAGCAGTTTATGTCTCCACTCACATTTAAGAATGGCAATTGACTTGAGTGGGGTTTCTTTACATTTTGCCTGATGGTTCAAGGATTTGCATAGCCACACTTCAGTCAGAGGAAATGTTTGTGCAGGAAGGAGTTCTTGGCAGGAGTCAGAGCATCGGAATCCAATTGTTCTGCAAAAGGTGGAGTAGCAAGCTTCTGGCTGTTTTTTGTTGTTGAAGAGTAACAGCTTGTTTAAAAAAGAAACTTGCAATGATGTTTGTCCTTGCAGCAGGTGATCCGATGTGGCATTGACTGTTAAGAAACTAGGAGTCCTAAGGCTATGCTATTTGTATGAATTTGCCACAGGCTATATTAGAAAGATTGTAGAGTAAAATATTTTAAAAAACCAAATAATATTGTGTAGTTTCCTTATGTATGCAACCTGATATTTAACTATATAAGAAATCCACATTAGTGGAAAAATTGAAGCTTGTAGGACTTGGTGCAAACATTTAAAAAATGTAAAGTGTGTATATATATATATATATATATGAGGAGGGGAAGAACCGTAGGTTTTATTTTCCTTTTCTTATTCTCTTTTCTTAGTTTTAGTTACATTACGTGCAGCTAAAATGTCTCCATTAGTAAAGTTTCCTAATTTTCTTGTAATTGTGAAATCAATGAACTTTAAAAGCAATGAAAAAGAGAAAAGGTGGAATTTCCAAACTAGTGTTGTGCCCGTGATTTTAAGAGTTACTGTTGTTCTTGTTATCTTTAAAGTCTCTTTTAAAACAATTTGGTTTAGCACTTGGCAAGGAAAAAATTGCTGACCATTTACAGTGTTACTCCATCTACCCTTTATTTCTGTGAGGAGCAGATGCCACTGTTCTTCTTAGAAAGTAATTGTGAACAGGCCAGTGAAGGGTTACTTAGAAGAGCATCCAAATGGAGTAACCCATCCAAACAACTACAGGATGACTGCCAGCTCTAACAAATAACCATTGACAGCCAGAACCGGGGGTGTTTGTTGGCAACATCAAGGTGTCAACAGTCTGACAGAGCTTGTCTGTCACTCCAGAAGGAGCTAATATGTTGCAAAACTTGTGAGCTTTAAGGGGTAATGACTATAAAGGCAGTCTAGGAGGTCAGCTCCTTTATATGTTCATTCCCAGGACAAGCTGCAGACTAAACACTGCTTTCCTGTAAGTTTTTGATCAGAACTTTATGGAGGTGTGAGGATGAACAGTGACATAGAGGACTGGAATTAGTGATTTTGTTTTGACATTTTGATTGAATCTTGCTATTTAAAAGCAGGAACACAGCTGACTTCAGAAGTTCAGACAGAACGTGGAAATCTCTAGTTTTCTTTCTTTTTTTATTGTTTCAAGTTTTCCATCATTGGTTAGATTCCTAGCATAATCAAGCTAAATGACTGATTCCTGTGTGCTCTCTAGCAGCAGCCATGGACTCTGCTCATCAGCTGTGGGCCAATTATCCTCTCCCCTCCCTGGCTGAAGTAAGGATGAAATCCACCTGTGGGTGCACCTTTATAGCGTTAAGTAATTGAAAGGGTTCTCTGCTTGCTAACTGGCTAGGCAAAATGATCAGTAAACTGGGCTGATAGTTCCTGGCTGTGGATGTAACTGAAGGAGTTCATAAAGCTTCAAAGAAGTTTAGCCATGTAGGTGGTGTGTCTCTCAGATAGAAGACGTGACTTCAGAGAGCTGTAGATTCTCATTCTAAGGCCACGTGGCAAGACAACAGGGAGAGGTGGGTAGTGTTATGGGAAAGATTTCACCAGTGTTGCAGTCAGGAGGGGGAGTGGATGATCGTTTGGTTTGTTTTTTTTAGTTTTGTTGCAACATTCTCTCAGCTAGGAAAAAAATTTTTGGGAGAAAGTTCTCAAGTTCTTGGAAGGTCACCAGGTACAGGTGCCAAATCAGGGTCATGTATAATGCAGCTGCTGGTCCCTAGAGCAATTGCAGCTGAGAAGCCCTTATATGCTGCCATATAGAAATGCAATGACTGGTGATGCCTTAAGAATGGACTTTGTATCAAGCTTGGGCAGCATTTTAAAGTGAGTATTCTCAGGGTTTTTGATTGCTTTAATATAATATGTAACTTGGTGTTTACCTATTTTATGAACTTGTGTGAAGCTGGGAGGCGAATATGACCTTCATTGGATCTAGTCAACTTATCCTACAGTGTTGAGTTAAAGGTGTTCATGGCTGGCAGGCTTTGAGGTTTATGGTATGCAGTATGAGGCAGAATTGTCTGGTTTGAAAGACTTTTAAGACTTGTCAATGCAAAGACAGCTGCAATATTCACCTGTTAGTATTGCTTGACTTTTTTAGATCAGGTCTTGTGTGCAGTGCTGCTTGTGTTTCATGGTTATATTCTGTATTAAGTCGGTGTGACTGCTGTTCCTTGTGGGACCCTCACTAATGAGTTTATCTCTATGAGTAGCACCTTGCATAAATGTGTGTTGTAGGAATACAGTGTGGCTTTTGAAACCAGAGTGATAACTTGTCCTTTTGAAGTGGTAATTGGCCCAAAAGGCTATTTAGATCAGAGTTTTAAGGTATGTGTAAGTATCACTGAACTTGAAGCTCTCAACTCTATAGTTTCTCAGTAGAAAGA
Source organism: Apus apus (assembly GCF_020740795.1). NCBI lineage: Eukaryota > Metazoa > Chordata > Aves > Apodiformes > Apodidae > Apus > Apus apus. The sequence goes on along the minus strand of NC_067285.1, from coordinate 53,750,440 downwards.
CTTTATGCCTTGTTCTTCTCATCTTGGTGTTGATGGCAAACCTGTCCTAACTTTTCTTGTTGTACCTTTGTTCTAACTTAAAAAAATACATTGCAAAAAGATCTTACAGTCTTAGAGATTTTTCATTTGACACTGCCACTGGGATGTGATTCCTCTTCATCTCGGTCCTCCTTTATCTATGAAAGCTAACTGTAAAATGCTATTAAACCAGGTCCTTGATCAGAGGGACTGTGTCAGAGGCCATTGTTCCTCAATTACACCCATGAGATACACATGAAGACAACTTCGTATCTCCCCTATCACAGAGCAGATCTTTTGCACTCCTGCTGCAGACTGGGCTCCCATGGGATGGGCAGCTGTGTTGGGCTGGAAAAAATCTTAGGGGGAAAAAATCACCTTTCCAACCTGGCAATAGAAGCCTTTGCATTATGTGCAATGATAATATATGCATCCTACTGCCAATATGAGCCTGATGTCTGAAGATGCAGTGTGTAGCTACCTAAACCTGACAGGCAAATAATTAAGGACCACCTATGAACAGAATCAGGCATGCTGGAAGGTGGGATGGGTGTGCTTTACTAATACTAGGTGATAAGGACTAAAATTATGAGCCAAATTCTGAGAAAGCATAAATATTTAATTTCATGTGGTAAACTTGCTGGAAGGGGTAGGGAAGGGAGGAGGAAGCTCATCTCTGAAATTACCACAGGGGATCTGAAAGACTTGAAGGAGCTAAAATGACAGCAACAGATATCCAGCAAGATTTTTAACAATAGAATTTTAATTTATCTTCATGTGGAGAGCCAGAGGAAGGCAAAAGGAGAAGGACAGTGATTATAAAGAAATCTTTTGTCTTAGCTTGTGTATTATTTATAGCTAGCTAGATGGTGCAAACCAAGAGCTTGGCTCACTTCAAAGAGCAGGGCATCCAGACCACAGCTTCTCTGAGGTGCTGCTGTGCCACAAAACTGCAGAAACCGCTCAAATAAAGCTTTTGCAATTTGCATCAAAACAATGTTTTGACAATGAAAATTAGCATGCTTTTCTTGACTGAAATAACAAACATTTTTTCTCTAATTTCAGGATTTTTATTTTTTTATCTAAAGAAAATTTAAACAAACCCAAGTCTGTTTGAGGTTCCAATTTAAATTTGAATTCTAGTTTCTTCATGTAGCAAAAATGTTCTGTTATCCCAACAAGTGGATTTTTTTCTGAATTTACCTTTCTTACCTTGGATATGACTGGGGCTGTGATGGGGCACAGGGCAGGAGTGGGTAACTGTATAAAAACTGGCTTAAGGAAATGAAGTTAAGTTTGTCTGGAAAAAGTTACGTTAGCACATCCCACTGAGATCCATCTTGGTGACTTCTCATTAGATGTTTGTGTGGTAGTTACTTGGTGGTTACTAATTGAAAAATATTTTGTAGATATGTAACACTTGTTTTTAAAAATAATGCAGGGAAACCTTATCAAGTCCTAATTAGGAGTGCTTGAAGACAAGAATTTCACATGTGCTGCAGCTTGCACTTGCAACATGGTGTGATAAACTGTAGTGTGTTTTTGACTGATAAAACATGATAAACTCTCTTTTTAGAGTTCTCAGTCTTCCTTGAGACTCTGAGAATATCAGTTGCAGTTTACCTATTGAAGTCCTGGTCTTGAGCATCAGATTAAGGTCCCTAGTTTGGTGCATGAATTGGTTTTACTCTTTAACACTGCTTTTAATAAAACCCGATTTAAACAGTCTCCTGTGCTCTGTATTATCAGGGTTAGTTACCCTCTGTAATGTAGAATCAGTTCTAATCTATCTCCTGCTGCATTTCATGGCCTACATAAGAGAAACTGCAGTAGTGTGCATGGGTTTTTTTAAAGGTAGTTTGCAACTCTCTTATTGATGTAATTAAGTCAAGTGAAGAGTTGTGGAGAGACTACTCTAGATAAGGGCTGCACGAGGCAGTGAATGTAGATTTTCAGAGAGGGGTGGGGGTGGGGTAGGGAAGGAATTAAATACAGAAACTGATGTCCTTGCAAACAAATCTATTCAGGCTTTACAACCTGCAAGTAAACTAATCTCAAGAAATGAGGAGCAATCGAGCTGTCTGAAAGTAGGAGCTGCTGTTGTCCTTCAGTCCCTGTGTTTCTCAAGCCCGAGCAGCAGGCTGGGATAGAGACAGCAAGAGAGGAGGGTGTTTTGCTACTCTGGGCAAGGGGAAATTAAAGCATCTATGTGAGGTATTCTGAAGACACAAAGTGATGGCAGAGGTTTGTACAGGTGGTATTATTACACAGGGAACGTGGGAAGTTTCTACATGGAAAAGGAGTATTTTCATTTTAGGCGGAGCAGATGTTCTAATGCTTTTTGTATGGTGTGAATAAAGTCCAGCAGTGTGTACTGACTTTTGTTGTTCTGTGAGTTGCTGGAATAATATGCCAACAAGCAATTTTTTTCCTTATTTAGGCATTGGAAACTTTGGATACAGAATGTTTACTTTCTGCTTTATGATAATGTTCTGGTTATGCAAACTGGATAACTTTCTTCCTGAAGTTGAAAAAAACCCAACACAAACCAACAAAAGAGATGCTTTCACAGATAAAGAACAAAAAACATCAGAGATGTGGTTTTGATCCAAGTTATCACTTTCTCAGATACTCTTTTCCTGCTTGTTATTATTTATGCCAATATGTTTTTTGTGGTCCAAAAGTGAATTTTCTACATCTGTATGTACATTATAATATCATCCCTTTGCTCTTTTAATGTGTTTGGACACAAGCAAGGAAGAAGTGTGAGGGTCCCAGAAAGAGAAACAATTGCAAAATAAAGACACAGGTTTGCTACCAGCCTAAAGGCAGCTATGGTGTTATTTGTTCTACTGTGAAGTAAAGAAAGGCTAAGACTGTGGGAAATATTTAATTGAGTATTGATTGAAAACAAGACTGCTGCTTACTTAAGTAGTTGCATTCTGTTGAGCTGCCCTTATCTTGGGCTTAATATAGTCTTTCAGACAACAGTGTTAATTAATCTGTATATGACCTTTGCTTTGTTTTTTTTTAACTTCTTAGAGGATCAAGATAGGGATCTTTTGAAAAATCAAAATTGGCAGTGTTTGGAAGATCCTAGCATAAGGTGACTGGTGTGAATTAAGATAATTCTGATTAATTATATAATGGTAATGCAGTTTCCTCTTAAAAGCACTAGACTGATACCTGTATTACCTTCAAGCTTCAGCTGATGGTCATTTGCGGAGTTTAAGTATGTACTTAAATGATGAGATGTGTAGGGGGACATTATTGAGTATGTACTCAATGTCCAGATGAATTAGGACATTGCTTGGAACACGGAGTGATGACACTACTGAGACACATGGTTTCATTTCTTTTGGTTCTGTTTCTCTTGGACCACATCACATCATGGATATGATGGCTGTTATTGTAGGGCAAACAGCAGAATGAAAGGCCATTGTTATATTCCATAGCAACATCTTTGTTTTCCGAATCAAGACAAATGTGTGATTATCTCTGACTGTTTTTGTGTGTAGAACCTATAAGTAGTGTCCTGTAGGGGGTGAAATTGGAGAAGCTTCATAAAGGTGGAAAAGTTTAAAGCAGCGTTGCCAAATAATGGGGGACTGGTAACTCATGATTAGAAAAAACACACACTGCTAAATCTTTGGTCTTCTTATTAGACCTTGTTTTTTTGACCTGTCTCAGACAGGGAGGTGTAAGGGAAAGGGAACCTGAACAGGAATCCCAGTGAAGAAGTTTTGCTGGTGTTGCCTGTGTATTTAGTCCTAGGGAATCATCTGCTTGAGAATGAAGGATTTCTGTTCACTTCTTGGCACAATGACTCGCTTCCTGACAAACCTCCCCATTTTTTTTTTTTTTTTGTCCAAGGAGGGAAGGATCTGGTTCTTTTTCTCCACTTTTTTTTTTGTGTGTGATGTTTGTCTCCTTTAGATTTTTATTTCCTTTTCTTGTATTATTAGCTTTGCACACCTTTATCACACAGTTCAGCTTCTACTTTCAGTTAAGGAATCAAATATGCAGCTTCAGTTATAAACCTTAAAATACTGATGACAAACATTAAGTAGCTAAATATGATTATACATATTAATCTTATTTTTTTCCAAAGCAAAATAATAACTTAGGAAAAACATTGCCCTGTGGCATTTGTAAATGTCAAATAGATTTATGGGTTTTCTGTCTGTCTCTGTCTTTCCAATGTCCAGCTAGATTTTAACAAGCTCACTGCATCTTTCAGTTTACTGCTGTTTCTCTGAATTTCATCCTTATCAGTAAGTGTCAGTACAGATGAGAGCATGAAGTATGCTCCTAGGGAGCTCTCTCCAAATTCTAACTTTCTACTATGCAGAGCAAGCTAGCTCAGAAGACCTTGCCTATCCGAAACTCCAGAAAGCTCCATTAGTAATTTCCTTATTATGGAACACATGAACTGCAATCTCATAATACTACCTACTTAGAAATTCACTTATTGAATGCACATGACTTGTCACTACCCTACCCAAATGTCTAATGAAATTTAATGAAGTTTACTATGTTTGCCATTTATACATGTGAAACTGAAGCAGAACAGCCAAAAATTATGCAGAAGTATCTCAGTTTAGTGTTGTGTCCTCTTTCCCTGAACAGCTAAAAATAAAGGGGGGAAATAATTGATCCATGTAGATTTCTGTAATGAGTTGTCAGACCTGAGGATGGAACAGTGAAATCCTGGCTCTCAGACTTCTGCTGTAACCATTTAAATTGTTCTTGTGAGTAGCAAGATGAATCATCCACAGACTCCTCCTGTTATTCGCAATTCAACAGACAATCCAGTCAGATGAATTGCTAATTAGGATGCGTTAATATTAGACCAGTTGTATCTAAACTGGCAAGTCAAAAGATGGAAAAAGTGCAAATTACCTTTCATATAGAGGAAAAAGCAGTTTGGTAGAAGTAAAAAGCCCAAACTTTTCCTCATGTTCCATTCATTTTCTCAACTACATTTATTAAGCTCTTTTGCCTCCAACAACCCCAGGAAACTACACTGAATTCACTTACTAAGTTGAATATGTTTCTCTTCAACAGTGAGACATGTCCCTGCCTGGAGCACCTGTCAGGCTTGGCATTCCTGTGCTGAGGGGGGCTGAATAATTACTTAAGTAGATGAAGGGAACAAATACAGCTATTTTGCGATCCTGATTATTCTGTAATTCCCTAAGCCTTTTACAAATACAGTTTAAGAGTAGAAAAGCTTTCTTTGCTTTAGAGTATATATTAGGTTTTGTGAAAAAGGAGTAGTGTTTCATTCTTACCTCATATTTTCATAATCCTTTGAGCCTTTTCATTTTGAGAAGAAGGTGTTGCTGGTGCCCACTGTTTCTGTTACAAAAGCAAGAAATCCAGCATATATTATACTTGTCCAGGAAGATAGTAGCTGTGCTTCTGCCCACACTCCCATGTGTTCCTTCTACTTAACTTTTGAAGACAGCTGTACTGTTGCATAATGAGTGACAGGGACAAGGCCATGGAGGAGAGCATGTCTGATGTCTTCAGCTCATCCAGGGCTATCTTGCAAGTTAATGTGGAAGCACGTGAGAACAGTAACCTGATGCTTTAGAATTGGCTGTTCCTCATTTATGCTGGATAATATGTGCATGACAGCAAGCTTTAATAATGCAAAGGTCACTTCGCTTTTAGTAGCCTGATCTATCCCACGGATCTTCTCCAACCCCTATTGACATTGATAAGCACAAATAGATGTCCACATAAACACAATTTTTTTCCTGCTGCAATGCAGAATCTAGTGGGAAGTTTAACCAAAGCTGTTTTGAAAATACATGGCGTGAAAGGATTTTTTTCTCTCTAATGTCCTTTGCATAAGGGCAGAACTGATTTTTTTTTTTTCATTGATTATTAATGAGACAAAAAGACTTTCTATACTACACTGGTACTAGTGACCCTTTATGAAAGAAAAAAAGCCAGCAATATTTAGTGTTAGTAAATGAGCACAAGGGGATGCAAACATGCACATCAGTGCTGCCTGTGGGGAAAAAAATCCCAGGCACAGGTTGCCTAGATATTTTATGATGAGGGATTAAGCATAAGGACTGTGTTGGAAAGCATTGGAGTCTTATCTCTCTGGGTAAATCAATTCCACTTTCAAAGAGAACAAACTACTCTGCACAAGAATTTGAGGCAGAAATTTCACAGGACTGAGCAGAAGAGCTGCTCTAAGTCCTGTTTCTCTGGTCATGGCTGTTCTTTCCAGGCCTCCATAATGCTGGAGCAGAAGCACTCACTGTGGTACTTTGTGCCTCTCTTTTGTCACTAGATGTTGTGCTTTGAGCTGGTGGATGATACTATTGTAAAGCTCAGCCTGCCCTGAGTAGATGGAACTAGGTGAGTGACAGTGCTTTGGAAACCACCAACTTGTCACAGTAAAAAATTGCTCTTGAAGTTTCAGGTAAACTTAAGAAATGGGCATTCAGAAACCCATTGGAAGGTTAAGTGCACAGGGCAACAGAAAGATGATGAGGAAAACTCATTCTGTGCATGCCAACTCCCTGACATTGGACACATCAGACCCAAATGTAATTTCATATTGTAAATGTATAAAAAGGTTTTATTGGAATTTTCATAAAGTGCAGTAAAACTATATATATACACTAATTGAGCTGTAATACACTAACCACCTCATGTGTAATAAAAATATGCAACTCATGGTTTTGATTCCAAAGCAGTTCTGTTATAACTCTATAGGTGTAAATTGGCTGGAAAGGAGTTGTAGAAGGAACAGATTGTTAAATGCCTTTTTTAAAATGTTACTTACTGCTTAACAAGATGCTTTGAGTGCAAATTCTCTGATCTGCTGAGAAAGAAGTACAAATTGGACTTGGTGTTTGTCTAAATATTTGAATTATATTTTGGTACACTAACTCACAGTATAGTAGTGAGGAAGTCCTGCATCTTTGTCTTTACCTGATTTTTTCAATTCTTTTCTGCTAAGTTTTTTTTTTGCAAGCATGTAATTAGAGCTGGAATTTCTTTGGGTTGCATGGAGGATCTTTTTTGATAAGCCTTGTATTTCCTATTAGATTTTCTAAACTGTCATGAGATACTGAGCCATAGATCCCATACAGGTTCTCTTTTTCCTTGTGGGAGTTCTCAGGAACCCAGGAATGTCCTTTAGTGCACTCAGTATTTTCATGTCAGGAAAACCTGCAGCCACCTTTACCACCATGTTGTGTGATAGGAGAGATTTCACAAGGGAATTTAACAATGGCTTACCTAGACCTGTGCTGGAGTTGGAGGGTTCAAAGATAGTGTAGAGGATAGAGGAACAAATGTTGCCAGATTGTTTGGAAGTCCATGATTTACAGCACTGAACAAGTCTCCTTCAGCCATAGCAAACTTTTTTGTCCTGGGGGATATTCAATTTTAGGCAAAAGACAAGCTAACTGTTATTTGTTGAAGTCATTACTGACCATCTTTCAGTTTTATAGGATTATGTAGCTCTAGACCATGAAGACTAGACCACTTCTGTTTGCAGAAAGACATTCTACAACCAAATTTCTCCTCTTAATTTGTATTGCTGTTTTGTGCAAAATCAACTGATTTTCCTGAAGAAGCATACACTAAATTGTTTTTTGAGTATTTTAGGATAACAGATGCTATGGAAGTAAAGTATTTCAGAATCTTGGTGTATTTCCTCTGGTATCAGGAGAAAAGGATATTAAGAAAATACTCTAGTTCTTGTGAATTTTTCAAATTTTTTTAGTGTGGTGTGTTTTTTGTAAATAGTGTTTCTTTTTGGTGCAAGTCTTAAGGTGTCAGTGTTGCTGAAAAGTCACTTATGGACTTAGTCTCTGACTTCAGATGAAAGATTTGGTCTAGTTCATCAAAATTAGGTCTCTCACCTTAGAGGCTTCATTGGAAGTTATGTGGCTAGTGCCTTTGAAGACCTAAACTTCACAGAATCATAGAAGGGTTTGGGTTGGGAGGGACCTTTAAAGATCATCCAGTTTTAACCCCCATGCTATGGGCAAGAACATATCCAGCTAGATCAGGCTGCTCAGAGCCCCATGCAACCTGGCCTTGAACCCCTCCAGGAATGGGGCATCCACAGCATCGCTGGGCAACCTCTTCCAGTGTCTCACCAGTGCCACAGGAAGGAACTTCTTCCCGATGTCTAACCTAAATCTACCCTCTTTCAACTTAAAGCCACTCTCTGTCATCCTATCCCTACATGCCCTTGTAAAAAGTCCCTCCCCAGCTTTCCTGTAGCCCCTTCAGATACTGGAAGGTGCTCCAAGGTCTCCTTAGACTCTTCTCCAGGCTGAACAATCCCAACTCTCTCAGGCTGTCTCCATAGGAGAGGTGTTCCAGCCTGTTGATCATCTTTATAGACTCAGCTCTTGCATCTCATTTCCGCATTTATATTTTAAAGAACACACATTGCTGTGCTGTTGTCATTAGTATAAATAATAGAATAAGAACAAACAAATGCCCACAGATCCTGTGAGTGCTTGGGTTCAGCAAAGGAGTCCTTGCCTTTGTCATTCTGAGGTAGAGATGTGTCCTGTGGGTGCTCATCGCCCCTATGGAGGGGTAGGTGTTGTTGGTGTCATGACCTAGCATACGGTGTGTTGAATTCTGGGCAGATCTCTGATGCTGTGCAGCCCTCTGTTTTCATCTACCATCTGAGCTAACATTAGCATGTCTGAAGTTTACCAAACAGTCAGCTCCTGATGCCTTTAATCTGCATTTCATCTTGTTCACAGAGTAAGTGAAAGCTCAAAGGGAAGGGAACAAAAATTAAGTAGAAAACTCAGAGCGGCTTGGTGAAAGGGTGGAGATTTATCCATAAATAACTCCATTGTATCAGAATTAAGACAATGAACTATCATCATTACACCCTTTCCAGGACTTTCCTTCTGTGTGCGCTAGATGCTTTCTGCCATGGCTTGTTAACTTGTGTCAACATCACTTACTGTCGTTTTGCTGAGTAGTTACTGTGGAAGCAACAATTACACTGCAAGCTGTCATTAGATTAAAAATGTGAAGTTTTCTGCATTTCGTGATGGCATTGAACTCAATGTTGCCTGTTCTTTTCCCCTGCCTCCCTCCCACATTTCTCCAAAAATTCAGATACACATATTAGTTGTAATAAAAAAAAAATCTGAAAAAAAAGCCTTAGAGGCACTTTGCCACATTGTTCTAGCAAGTTATTGCACACAGTTTGAAATTTCAGAAAGATGTCACTATCATTTCACACCAAAACATAAAATGCTGGTGACAAAACATTTTAAATGTTGTCTTATTTCTCTCCTATAACTCCAATACACCAGAAGGAAAAGAAGTTCTGGAAAATATTGTGTTCACTTCTGTACAACACCCTGAACTGCATTATCCAGCTGATGCCTATATGATCATAGCACACTGTCTTCTGACACCCATGGTCATCTTTCTGTGCCCTTAGACATTTTCATCGCTGTGACAGGATTGTTTAGGTGATAGATTCTAGTCAAAACCAGATGATATAATAAGCTTAGACATACACTGACAAACATACCCATTGAATAATTTCCTTCTCTCTTGTGATGATTTGGAAGAATAGAGCAGTTGGTCAAACACTGATTTCTAATATTCCTGCTTTTTAGTAGTATGCAGGCTCTAATTCAGGAATTATTTTATTATAAGGAAAGGTAAGTATGTGCATTGGCATGTTTTGGAGAAAAACTGGTTCCTGAGAATCCCTCAGTCTTATCTTAATATGCTTCACTGTGAAAAACAGATTATTGCAGTCTACAGGCAAAACAGCAATGTTTTGAAAGAGGTTTTCAATATGTATGAATTGCAATGAGAGTAGTGGTAGCTTCATGTTACTCTTTGTAAGGACTGAGTAAATGTTTCATTACTAGGCTGCAAAAAAGATTGGTCTATGATTTAACAAAACTGCAAGAGGTCAGGCATGCTTTTCACTGGCCCATAATCAATGCCATATTTTGGTACCTAAACAGCAGAGTCTCTTAGATTGCTTATGTTTAATTCTGAAATGTTTAGTGCCTTGCAAACACAGGAAAAAATTAAGGGTATAGCCAGACACTCCTAGTGGAGGAAAAGGTAAGATATTCTTCTGGTCCATCATGGTAACAACATGCACAGAGCACTGCCCAGAGGTGCTGTGGGTGGGCTCTGTGCAGTGACTCTGCAGCGGGCTCTAGATTGGAGGCTTTTGGGTTTCTTATTTTAATGATCTTGTTCTGCAGGCTGAGACCAGGCTGCTTTGTAGGGGGAGAAAGTGTCCTCTGCTTTCCTCCTGTAAGAGTTTTGCTTATTTGCTTTTGGACAGGTAGGCTTCATGCTGAGTGGGTGGAAGGAGGAGTTGGGGGCTCCAGTGTGTACTGGGAGCTTAGAAAGAAGAAAGCATGGCTGTAGGGGGATGGGTGGATATTCATCCTGAGGGGGGACATGGGGAGCCTTCAGCTTGCCTGTGGTCTCTGCTGAGGAAGGAAGGGCATGTACCTTATCAGCTGGTCTTTTGTGTGTGCCATATTTGAGTTGCTTTTATCAGAATTGCGTCTTTCATTTTCTTGATATGAGAACCTGGCATCGTGGAGTGATTTAAGTGTTGTTCTTTGTGATTTGCAGTAGCTGGAAGCGAGGTCATACATAGCCAGCCTAGTCAGCTGACTCCTTTTTAGCAAGCTTTTTACAAGGATATATACGCACTTCAGTGTCTTTAGAAAGAAATATTTCTATTCCATGGATGTCGCTGGGGTCAAATCATGCACATAAATTCCTCTGCTCTCTATATAGCCCTGAGGAGGTCCATTGTGTCTATAAAACTAACCAGCAATGGTTTAAAGGCTGTAGCAAACCAACATGGTACATGTCATGTCACAGGCAAGTTAGGAAAAGTGACAGAGGTGTTAATTCCAGTAGCAATTTTCCACCTTCCCAGTAGCTTCCTTCACCTTGAGTTGGGGTCCAGAGCATTAGGTAAATAGGCCTGGGAGTGTATGGCAGGACTGTAAGCTACTGCTTGCCACAGTGCTGTAGTAGATGCTGAAAGCAGTACAGCTTCCCTCTGTAACTTGTGTGCCCTTTCCCTTCCATTTCAGAGATATCTTTAGCTCTGAAAACTCAGTAATGTTGTGGAGAAAGTTTCTGCAGTGTTTCTTGCCTTACTTGCTCTCTTGAGCAAGGCCAGATTAAATTATCATCTCTAACTTGTATTCCCAAAATATTTAAGTGACCAAATCCAACAGAGATAAATTGTATTGGGTGTTTACCCATGCTTGGCAGGCTACCAATCATCAGGCATCAATTCCCTGAGTCACAAATGGGATCCAAATCTCAGCCATTTCAGTCTTAATTTTCTAGTCCCTCTAAATATAAAACATTTCTCCTTCCTCTAAGAAACACCCCAAACAACCAAAACAAAAAAAACAACAAACCACCAAAACCAAGTGAAATAAGCCAACTGATTCTGAAGAGTGCCTGATGCAATGCTCTACCACGTGTGCATGGTAAGCTTGAAAGGGCATGCCACTTGGAATGTGTCAAAGGCCTTGGCTTGGCTTAGTTTGGGTGTGTTCCTGTGTGTTAGTAGTAGTCTTTAGCATCTTAAGACATCTCATTTGCAGATCTAAGTCTTTTTGCCAGAATGGGAGAAACTGCATTTCAGATAGTTTATCACAGAAGTTTCAGGTCTTAATATTTAATGAAGCATTGAGGATGGACAATTTCTCTGTTCCAAACAGACAAATTATATTGGCAGATGTAACTGCAGGAAGATAAGTAAAGCATCTTGTGTTTGAAGTGAAAGTTGTGCAAGTGGTGAAGGGCAAACTGCCTATGGCTTTCTCCGTCTGAAGCATCCTCTGTAGATTGAACAGACGTTAGCTGCTATTCACAAACTACCTGTGGGTGTTTTTAAATATTTATTACTTTCTTTCTCTCTCTTTAAAGTTAAACCCTGCATCTGCCCACCACAAAACAAGTCCTTTAAGAATAGATGTGGCTCACTGCCTCTCTACAGTAAAAGCTGGTACTTAGCAAAGGAGATAGAAGCTTGTGTCTGCAAGTAGAAATTAAATTGCTCATCCTCCCTACTGTGTGGGCAGTTCTTATTCCTTCACTCTTGCCCTCTTGAGTTGTTTGCTGCAAGTCTAACTGAGGCAATGTAAAGAAACAGCATCTGGCTATTCTGAAAAAGCCTGGAACTCTTAAAACAGACATTCCGACATGAAAAATAATAATTTAAAAAAGGTGTTCAACTGCTAATTCACCTTGCGTTTTTAAGCACTGAATAATCCTTGTCAAGAAGCCAAGGACTGAAGATAAGTACTTCTTATAACCACCACTTTATTTTTGAGAAAGCAGAAATGGATAATTAACTCATGAACAGTACCAAAACTTCTTGGGAGAAGCAGTTGTAATGGCCCTCTTTCTGGCATCTGTGTATATAGAAACCTAATTAAAGTGCAATTATACATAGCAGTAATTCAAGCAGATAGATTTGCTTTTGACCCACTCTTTTCAACAGACCCAGTTAACTCCTGATTTATTCTGGTAGGTGGGCACCTCAATTCAAAGCTGGTTGAAAGAACAATGCTTCTGTCATGAACTGTAATTCTTTTTTTTTTTTAAAGCTTTATCTCAAAGTGAGAAGGGACGTACATAACTAAGCTGAATTAATAATAAAACTTTGCACTCAGGTTAAATATGACTTTTCTGGTCACAGCAGACCGAACGTTACACCTGTTGCTGCAGTATTTAAGTGCAATCTCAATCTCTGTATACCTTAAAGCATGAGGCTTAAAGCCCTCAAGGTCACAAGCTTCTCCAAAGATCAGAAAATCTAGAAAGAGCAGCCTCTGCCTTCAGCCTCAGGACCAGAACAAGCAGTGTTAGTGGGGACGTATTTTGCACCATTTGAAGCACGGAGACAGAAGCTGCTCTGCTCTTTGTTCACCCCAATTACGCTGGCTGCCTGAGGTGAAGATGCTCCCTCCGCTCAGCCTCCGATCACAGCCATGTGTTCAGACTCTTAATCCAGTCCAAAAAGTTTGCCTGTTGTCACAGAGTGAATCTGGGAGGTTTAGTCAGCCACTGTGTGTAGTTTTGCCTTTGGAGAATTAGCACTGGCAGTTGTGAACTTCAGCCCTTTTCCCCAGGAAAGGCAAAACAGCTTTATGGCACTTGCTCTCCCAGAGATTTAGTACAGGTTCTTCCCCCTTCAGATGCCACCTTGTGTCTAATGTAACTTTTTCTAGTGCCACTTGCTGGTTGGGGCTGTTTTGGGTTAATGTGGCAGGGTTTTGTTAGTGGGGGGCCACAAGGGTGGCTGCTGTGAGAAGCTGCTCCAAGCTCCCCCAGCTCCAGTTCTGGGCCCACCTCAGACCTAGCCAGTTGGGGAAGCTGAATGCACTTCTGCAAGTATTCAAGTATTCATATTCAAGAAGGGGAAAACAAAACTGCAAAGAAGACCTGCAGAGAAGAGGGGGAGGTTGAGAGTAAGGCTTGGAGCAGAGATACCAAGGTCACTGAGGAAGGAAGGTGAGGAGGTGCCCAAGCAGAGGCGTCCCTGCAGGCCACTGTGAGATGGCAGGCTGTTCCGTGCAGCCCATGAACGACCATGGTGGGGCAGACAAGGATCTTCAGCCACAGAGGACCCTGCACTAGGGGAAGTGACTGTTCCTGAAGCAGGCTGTGACTCTGTGAAGCCTGCACTGGAGCAGGTGGAGTTCCTGATGGCCTGCACCTCGTGTGCGAAATCCTGCGTTGGAGGGGGAGAAGGCTGTGAGGAGCCCTTCTCCTGAAGGGAAAAGAAGGGCAAAATATGTGTGTGAAGAGCTGATCTTAAACCCCTGCTCCTCATCTCCTTGTGCTGCTGAGGAGGAGGTAGGAGTGAAATAATTTGAGCCTCAGAAGAAGGGAGGGGTGAGATATTTAAGCTCCAGTCTTTTGTTTTCTTGTCCTGATTGCATTTGGTTACTTATTTTTTTTTCACCCCAATTTCAGTCTGCCCATGGCCATAACTGGGGGAGTGAAAACCTGTCCTTGTCTTGATTCATGAACTTCTAGTTGGATTTTCTCCTCCTGTCCTGTGGTGTTAGGTGAGTGAGCAGAGACCTGGCTGTTACTAGCTGGGCCTAAACCATGACAGGGACTGATGCCATCCATGAGCTGCTGCTCCCCTGCTGGAGCAGCAGAGCACTGAGCTCCTGTCTGACTCTGTAGGTTGGCATGCAGGGATTGGTGCTCTGCTGGGGTCCAGGAGTGGGGAAAGGTCCAATGAAAGACATACAGTTCAAGTGTTAGAGTATATATGGAGAGCCAACAGGCCACCCGAGCTTTGCAGATCTGTCGGGCAGGCATCCCCTGTGCTCAGCAAAGGTGGTGAATCCTCATTAGTCTCTGGGAAGCAGAGCACTGAGTCTTAGAGTTATCATCCTCTGTCAGGCAGGGACCTGTGCCAGAGCAACTGTCCTGAACAACTGAATGTGTTTTGTTTTTTTCCTGGCAGTTAGGTTTTTTTTTTACTGTTACTAAGCTGTATTATTTAAATTTGACTGTATGATTAGTGCCTTGCAAAAGATACAACACTTGCTTTTCTTTTAAAATAAGCTCAAAGGGTTGCAAGGTCTCCTCCAAATCAAATCCAGTAGAAAAACAGTTTTGGACTAGGAATTATTTCATTTTAATAATGACTTATTTCTATAGTAGCAGATGATTGAAAAAATACTTTGGAGGGAAAAGTGAGACACTTGTTCTGGGAATGTCAATTTTGACATTAATACTAGTGGATTTTTTCCTCTTCATTGCCTCAAAGATTTGGCAAGGTTTCAGTTACTCAGTTTTACAGGACACTGTTAGGTTGTATTTTCTTTGATAAGCTTTCCATGTTACATTCTTATTGCTTTTTTCCTTCACATCAATATCTGAAAAGAGTTATCTGTTAGATCTATTTGAAGATGTAAGTTTTGTATATTTCCATGCAAATGAAAATATTTTAAGTCTAAGCTTACCCTTCAGAAAGCATCTATATATTTCTCTGCTGTAAAATCAGCAGGCAATCTAATAGATTCGGTCTCCAGTGTTTAAATAACATCTTCCTGAGCATTAGCAAGACTGCTCTACAGAGACAGTAGACTTAGGTGGTGACTATGCAGGTTTCTCTGTGCTAATCTGTAACTACAAACACCACACAGAGTTGAGAAGAGCTCATTTTCCTTGTGTGTTTAGGCTGTGACATCTCTGATACAACTAGCACAGTCTGTGATAGTGGGCAAACAGCAGCTGGGCTGAAATGTTGTAGCTGTTGTCTTGCACAGAGTGTTTTGCAGTGCTTATGTGCACCTTATCTGCTAGGATTGCTTATCCATGCACAGTAGGCTTCTGGTTACCTGTCACTAGGTGGGGCATGGTGACCAGCTAGGCCTTTTTTGAGTAACCAGATAGTTTCTTGGCAATTAAATAATAATAAAGTGACTTTAAGTACTATGCTAGTAACTGTAAGGTTAAAAGAACAGCATTCCTGTGTCACCTCTGCTAGGATGTTCTGTAAGTTTAGGCTCATACTTGTGGTAAACTAGCTATGTAAATTCTGGCAACCCAAATCATCCTGCTTCACTTCCAAGCCCCTACATGCACCGAAGTATCACTGTAGTTTACAAAGGTCTCAGGGACACATTTGGGCTGTGCATAATTCTTGTCTGGTTGAAAAATGTAGGTAATAATGAAATTTGTGTTGCCTTAGAATTGATTATCAGGAAGGCTACATGCTAGTGATCAAGGTCAAATCAAAGTAGGGAAAAGACATTTCTATTTTGGTTGGACAAAAAGCAGTGTGTGAAGAAGGTTCCACAAAAAAAATGGGTCATATAATCATCCCTAAATGGCCTTTTGCCCCTTGTGGATGGCCCATCTATTTTGTTTTACCCTGCTCCTCTGCAGCACTACCCATGTGAGAGTACATTTCTTGTATAAACTGCTGGGATGTTGACATTTGGTGTCATTCCTAGTTAGATGCTTGCTTTGTCTTTATTTTTTTATGAGACATCTGGGGATAAAACTTAAAACTTCCACTGTATCTGTATCATAAATCAAACATTTTGCTGGAGGATAATGGTGCACTTAAAACAAAAAAGACACAGAATTCAATCAATACAATACCTAAAAAGCAGCAGCTTGTCTGTAGTTTGAATTGTAATTCATTAGAGTCACCATTTACATATTTGTTATGGTATACTGCTTCTGAAAACAACAAAGAATGAATTCCTTCTTCCAGTGTGTTTCATCAGTGTGTGAAAATCTGAACTAATTTTTTTAATCATGTTTTTATTTTGTGTACGTAATTTGAGTGATGTATACCTCTGGGGAAGGCTTGTGGGGAATTTCTAGAGAAGGTAACTATTCTACCACTTTAGCTTACTTTCTGCAAATGTTTAAGAAGAGAATTTGTTCACGCAGTCACTTGTTGGAAATCTCTTGAATGCTCCATGTTTCAATCCGTGTACTCTCATAAAGCAATTTGTGTGCTATTGAATCCTGCAAGATATAACCCACTGCCGGACTTTGCTTTCCCATGCTCTCCAGTACTGGCAAAAGAAATTAAATGAGTGAAAAAAAATATTTGAGTGTTCTCTGTGGAACAGATATCTAAACTTTGAAGAATTAGCTGTGTGGCACTATTGTACTCCCTAAGCTACTCCCATCCCAAAGAGAGCAAGCCTGTGGGATAAGACTTGGGTGCATCTGTGTTTCAGGGTCAGCAGGGTTTGTTATGAACAACCTCACTTGTGAATACAGATAGCCTCCTCTTTCCTTCCCTTCCATCTCCCTGCTTGCTGCTTGACCACCTCAGTGGTCACTGCCAGCCCCAGTGCTGAGAAAAAGCTGGCAAACTTGCCAGGCCATGGCAGCTCAGTCCAGATCTCTTTCATGTACACAGTGCTTCCATTGCTCCAAGTCTGTCACTGGGGCAGGCGGTGTACCTGAGATCCATACAAACTTAAACTTTATCATCCTATTAAAATACATTATTTTTCATTTGTATCAGAAGACGCATTAAAAAGGCGAAATGCTGAAGCAACTGCAGCACTTTGCTCTGTGGTGCAATACATGTGTTACTAATAATTTACAAATATCCTTACTGCCTGTCTCTCAATTTATTTAAGTGTAATTGGTTTACTTGATGTGGCAAGAGGAAATTTAATTTTTTATTGTAATAAAGACTGTTACCTGTCTAGTTCATGTAACTGAAATGAGAAGGTGAAAAATTGAGGACTGTTTGCAAATGTCTGCAGATAACTCCAAACATTAAACTGAGCGTATCTTGTATTTAAGAACATCTTCTCAAAACCTTCAAGATGCCCCTTATTTTTTCTGTAACACTGAACTTTAATTAAGATAATTCAACTGAATGGGTTTCACAGGCTTCCTCAGAGGTTTCACTATTAGGAACAACAGCATGTTGCTACCTTTTCTGTAGCTACTTGTGGAGTGATATGAGGTGCACAAAATAAAGGCATGTCGATAATCGAGTATTTTTCTGGCAATGGTTTGAGACTTGTGTGTTATCCTAGTAGTGGCCAGTACAAGTAGCCCTGAATATTGGCATATCTGACCTTCACTTGTCTGTTTGCCTCCTGGATTTCATAGGAGGGGAGCAGAGATCTAATTAATATGTAATTTTTGCATACTCTGTTTTTATTGCTTAATAATGGACATGGACTGCAGAAAAGTGACCATAGCCCATAGCTATCTGTGGCTGAGGACATCTCCTTTCTTCAGTGAAGGTTTTGTGGTTTTCAGCTAGGTGTGTTGCTTCTTTTCCTGAGCAGAACTTAATTTTAATAAACCCACAGCAGTAAATATTTTGAGGCATCACTTCTAATTATTTTACAATGGCAAGTATAGGTCAGATCTAGCATGGAAGCCTGTTAGTCAACCAAAGTAATAAACTGAAAATTGACCCATAAACATGACTGACAGTTCCTCTTTGGATTAGAAAAGAGCAGAATAACTTGAGAGGATTTATGGAGAATATCAGTTTGATTTACGGGCAGTAAGCTTGCTGTGGACTGTATATGAATTTTGATCTTAAGTAAGAGCTACCATTTCTTGTTTGAAGTGAATCTTTAATGCCAGTGTAAGCTTTGCAGAGGAAAATAAGTAAACACTATTCATCTCAGTAAGAAAGAGCTGGGAGTAGAAAAGTAAAATCAACCAAAGAAATAGGGATCAAAGGTTGCACTCTTGCCCTGTTTTGTTCTTCTGTAAAGATTTATTTTTGTCTTTGAATTATGGCAGATGCAGAGAGAGTGTGTTGTTAATCTGCAAAGCCAGGCTAATTTTGTATGGTTAGCACAGCCGAAACCCTGAAATCTGTATGAAAAATGAAAGTACACTTTTATGTGAATTGCAGGGATCCAGCATGCCTAATGTCAGAAGATTCATTCTCCAGATATGGCCTCCAATACTAGATATTACATGTCTAACACTTGTTAGAACAGCTTGGGATCATTTGCCGGTGTCTCCTGTGGGAGTTCGCAAATGGCCAACTCATGAAAACCAGAATGTTTACCACTTTCAGTCAAAGCTTTCTTTGGATTTCTCAGCTCTGGGAAGAGTCACTGAAGAAAAAGATGACAAAGTTTTCACTCCTTTTTCCTTTCTTGACTTGTAGCAGTCTACTCTGAATATACTCTCCCTTCATATGCAATTGATCTTTTTCTTTTTAGAAAATCCAAAAGATCTCACTGTCACTGAGACAAGATCACATTTAGAAATACTTAAAATTTTCCATGAAATTATAATGTTATTTGTTTAGACCTGAAACAGAAAAATGCCAACAAGCATATTATAAAGGGAAACATCAACTCCAGCTGTACACAAGGCTGTTCCCTTTAAAATTTAGGGAAGCAAAATTGTTTTGATGCCAAAATATTAGGTGTAGAAGAGTGAGATTTCATAATTAACTGTTTGATATTCAATTCTGAGCTGAAGTTTATATGTTTAGTACCATTCTCAGGATTTAAGTCCAATGGATGTCCAGAGCAGCTACAGTCAATGAATCAAAGTGTCACAAATCCAGGAGTATTTATTACTTTAGTTAAAGGCATGATGGTTTTTAATTTGTGTCTTGGATGGGGAAGACAAAACCAAACCCTCGTCTCTTTTAACCTAGTTTGGTATGATGCCTTACTTATTAAAAACCCTGTTCATTTTCTGTGTATGACAATGCATTCAGTCTGGAAGCAGGTGCCACAGGCTAGCTGCCTACTAGCTAGGTACTTGATTCAATATAGCTTCCTACCTAGGAAGGTAGGATCTCTTCAGTTACTTAAGTATATGTTCTAAGGCCATGCACAGTAACAGCAATTCAGTAACAGATGCAAATCTGAAAGCAACAGAGGATGAAGAACTTCAAGGTCTATCTTTCAAACCTATGGCCAGTTTTGTGACAATTAATTATCATTCTGAGCTACAGAAAAATCCAGATGTATTGTGTTGTAAAGTGTCTTAACTCCCTACACTTTAACTGGGCAGAGAATAATTTTCTTGAATGAGAGGCTGTGGATAGCTATACTGCTCTTAGAAACATCTGGAAAGGATGCTTACAGAGGAGGATGTCACAAAGGCTAAATTCAGTTCGGGTAGCTCTAACTCATTAGGATTAACTTCTTAATTTGATTGTATATGGGGACAAAATTCTAGGTTTGCATTTGAAAGCCACTTTTGCTGTTTTTCTTTCCCCTGTTATTTCACCTTGATAAAGATTTTCTATAGTTTTATTGTCCTCTTATTTCTGTCCCTCATCTTCCATTCCATGTAATGCATTCCTCCTTACTAATAGTATACAGCAGAACTGAAGAGCGATTGGCAATTGAATGCTCTTTAGATGACAAAAATACAGCAGAATACTCCTACCAGTTAAAAAGAAAAGAACAGGCATTATAAATTTTCAGAAGATATGCCACTTCACTTAACTGAGAGCATAGAAATAAGAAACATAGCATCTAACCAAGAAGTTTGTTTATCCCGGATGCGTCCTAAGAAATTTAAGACAAATTAAGCTTAATGGCAAGGGCTGCTGTAAGGGTAGTAATTATATTTCACTGGAATTTCTTCTAGTTGATTTAGTAATGCTCAAATCTTTATCAGGCTCATTACTTATTCCTTGCTAAAGCAGTGTTCACTTTCATCCTACCTGTAGCTCATAAATGCAGTAATTTAATTCTCAGTTCTGTCTGTTTGGTAGCTGGCTTATTCTCTACTGTTATGCAGCTAATCAGTCTGTGTATAAAATGCAGATTAATCAGGACTTTGTATTTTCTTCTGTAACTTGTTTCATTTCTATAATTGCCTTAATAGATTGCTTTATACCCCCTGTTGTCCTTTGATGGGAAGGGTAGTACAGGGACATTTGAACCATGTATGGAGATTTTAATAGCCTTGTGCGGTCATGGTATTTTTCAGGGTATGGTCTATCTCCTTGCTGATGGTTTAGGAGATTGACAAAGAACAACAATATAGAGATTACTTTCTTGGTGCTTTGTTTAAACTCTGAAGCAGATGCAAAAATAGTGTGGTGTCTTTAAAACTCTAAATGAAATTATCAGCTTTGGCCAAATGGAGACTTTGTTGAAGGTTTTTCAATAGAAGTACAAATCACTTCCAAAGGTGTTTTTTTATGAATGTGAATTCCAAATCAGATGTAACAATAGATTATAATTACTGCCTTGCAATCAGCATGCCAATGCTGAGCAGCTCAGGCTTATTTTCCATAATGTCCTTTGTGTAGCTCATGAAAACCAGTTGTGGTATAACTTCAGCAAACTACTTGGGAAGAAGTGACCTAGGCTAAGTCTTCATACGTTATTTAAGTCAAGATGGCTGACCACACTTGGCCTTCATATACTACTATGATATGTAGTTGTGAGTATATACCCTTTTGTGATGAAGATGCTTTCCCATTATGAAATCACTATGCTCAAACACATTTGAGCGTTGTACTTTTTGTACAAAGGTCTACTTGTACAACTTAGCTTGTACGGTCTCTTTTTTTTTTAATAATGCCTGTCATCAAAAGTTCATGTTAAAATCCTTCATTGATTTACTGGAATAAAATAGGAGGAACTGTCTTTAAGTTTAATGTTGGAATGTTTTTCATCCAGGGATCTACTGACTTGTCAGAGTAAATCTGTTCTGTAGGTCTGATTTCTGTAAAGCTGTGGTGCAGTCCGGACAACTTTTTCCTGACATCTGCATACTATGGTGCTAAGCTCCTAGCTTAGTTGAGACCTGCGCCACTGGTGCTGGTTCTGAGGCTTGTGATAGATGTCCTTGACTGCTTGGGCTTTCAGGGCCCTGGCTTTCATACTAGCTTGCCTCAAAGCTCTTACAAAGAAGCTTTTGGGGTGCCCATTTTGATTCTAAGCTGAGAAGAAACCAGGTTTTGGGATATGGAAGTCTCATGGGTTGCCTCCTCCAAGTTCTGCTCAAAATGGAGACATGAAGATAATAAATAAGAGTGAAGACAGTGGTTGTAGAGATATAGGCAGAAGAGAGCAATTTATCTTTTGTTGAACTTAAATGGAAGGACAGATATATGAAGGAATACTCAAAAGCTGTTTCGGACAACAGCAGCAGCTGCCTCTAATAGGACCAGGGTCTGTTCCTCTGTATTTGAAGATGGTATTTCAATAATAGAAAAGAAGGTAAAAGGATGGTTTGAATCCTTAAAAAAATTACAGACAACAACAAAATCTAACCAAACCAAATTCAGAAACTGCCTTGAATTATAAGTGAACAGCCTGCAAAACTTGGTTTAAAGAAATTAAGCTGTTTTTGAGTTTCAAAAAATGAGGTGTCAAAATGTAATTTCTATGTCTTCAAAACATTGAGGTTATTTCTAGCTTAGTGTTAAGAAAAGAAAGAGCCCTTTGGCTGTGGCCATGTATGCCAACCATCAGCCAGGAGTAAAGTTTTACAGCTGACTTTTAAACCCCTGAGACGGGTTTTCTAATGGAAATACTGACAGCCTCTTAACTTGAGCAACACTAGCAGGCGCCGTTATAATAAATGAGACAGGGAGACATGATACAGGCCCACAAGGTAATTAATGGCTAGAGTAAAATAAAATATAGACGCAACATCCCACAGAGAGCATGACTCAATGGAGCAAACTTGTAATAAAGCACAAAGAATCTCTGTTTAGTAAGGAGCTGTGTGAAACTGCTTGTAAAATAAATCAGTGCTAGAGCTAGCTGAGCTCTCTGTGTTTCTTCTAAATTAGAGGATTAAAAACCTCCCTTCCACTATAAGAAGCCATTTTTGGCAATGCAGAAATTGCAGTGTTTAGTGAAATGAGAAGCAATGAAATGCAAAGTGCACCTATGCAAACAAGCTTTTAACACACTTCTCAATAGAAATAAAGCTGAGAGAGGTGAAGGCTGCACCTACTACCTAATCTTACTTTTTAATCAATAACTTTTTGACTAGTTGTTATGATTCTAACACAGTTGTCATCTCATTTGGAATGCTTGATTTCAGCCTTGTAACAAGTCATGTACCAAAGCAGGCATCAAAATAGTTCTTATTCGTCTATTTCTGCACTTCAAGATGCTAAGCTTTCTTTAAAACAAACAAAAAACCAAAACACAAAGCACTGACACAAAGCACTGAAAACAAAACCCCAAACGGTTGTCTTTTCTTGCAGTGCTTCCACTGATTTAGGAAGCTTTAGCTATAATACTTGTAGATAATATGTTCTTTTTGGTTTATGCAGCTATGCATGCTCATAGCTTATTATTGTTAATTTATCTCATGTCCATATTACTTAGGCAGAAAAGTAAATTGCTTCAGGCTCACAAGCTATATTTCTAACAACTCCCAGCTCTGCAAATCTTGGGAGCAAGCTTATGGCTGATGTTAAACTAAGGTGCAAGCATATGCCATGTCACTACTACTGCAATCTTTACCAGTTAGTGTTGGTGAGCCTCAATCCTACATTCCTTGAGTTCGGAGTAAAAATACTTGACAAATTATTAACTTAATCTTCTATAACTTAAATCACTTGTGAACTAGTATGTAAGAATGCCAGTGCCCACTATTTAAAACCGATTACTTTGAAGGTGTCAAATATGGCAGCACTACAAGGTCAATATTGACTTCTTTACATACAAATGGTGTAAGGCACACAAAGACAAACATATCCAAATAAGTTTTTAAAATTTTCTGTTTCTGCTTTGTTTTCTGCATCCTCAAGGAGAAAAATTGGAAATGACTTTTGAAGTTCTCATGCTGCCAAGCTTCTGGACTGATGCTTTTCAGTGTTTGTGTTTGTATCCTTCTCGATTGTGGAGCAGTGATCCATTTAGTTTTAAGCCCTGTATAATAGGGAAGTACTAGACACATCCTCTCATGACATACTGTTGGAGCCTAACACACTTCCCTTACTTCATCTACCCTTTAAAAATTACTGAAGAAGGTTATTTTCTAACTTTAGGCAGCCTATTAGTTCATTTTGCCATAGTTTCAATTGCTTGTAATTCTCTGCAGGCAAGATGCCTTGAACTCAGAACTGCATTATTTTCATGTTGTTGTAGTGATACTTTTACTATTATTCTGCATATGAAACATAGCCAATACCAGTAAGTAGCTTTATCCAAGTGGTACCAGTGTTAAAAAATCCTTTATAAATCTAGAATGCTCTTGTGCTATTTGAAGCCTAGAATGCAAGAATTCCAATCCTGGAAGACTCCACCTACCTTTGTCAGAGAACTGGGTGCTCCCATTAATGAACTCTTGCAAATTTATTGTAATTTTGAAGATATTCATGCTGCCTTTCACTTGGCTTTGACTCTGAGACTCGGGTGGTGGTTCTAAATGTTTTCTCAGCTGCTACAGTCACATGATGTTTATGCTGGAGGTATATTACATATGTAAATCTCAGATGAAGTGCTGTATTGACCTCTCCTTATTCCTTATTCTATGCATATGATATTGGACACTGGCTCCATTTCAGAGCTAGATTATGGATTATGAAGGATTTTGCAGTACTGAGCAGGACAATACAGAAGTCCTTCAAATGTTGATCATCATCTTCCTAGAAATTCAATTTCTCTTATACTTGAGCAAAAATAATTTTCAAATGACTATTTTTCGTTTTAAAACAAAATCACATATCTACACAGAAATCTTTTATTCATCCCCCTTGTTCTGTGTAAGAGTGAATTGCTTATCTGGTGTTCAGAGTTTCTATCTTAGATTTATAACACTAACTAGCTGAATCTCATTGCTTGATTTATAGAGAGGCTGCAGATGAGTGCCCATATATTGCTGATGTAACTGAGATGTGTTATCTAAACCTTTACTATGCAAACAGCCAGGAGTTAAATTTGGTACACCTGACACTTTACTGAGTCTCAGTAAGAAAACAGAAGTGTACAGGAAGAGTGACTTATCATTATTTATGGATTTTTACATCCAGTGCCATTTGTATCTTAGATCTATGTGGCGATTGGGAAACTTTATTAATAGCAGAACAACTTCCACAGTCATTAATTTAAAATTGTAAGGAATGTGCAGTGTTTGTATTTGATAATGACATAGTAGAATCAGAAGCTTAATTACTCGTGCTGTTGATTTTTAGTGTTGTTTGTTTTTTGCATTGTTTTTTTTCCTTTAATATTGCAAAACCAGTGTTTTATTCAAAGCATTTGAATGCTACATATTCTGTTCAGCCCTATGAAAACTGGAACCTGCGTTCTGAAATTTTGCTCACAGGATATGTTTAGAAATTAAGAATGTGTAAATAGGAAAGACTAACAAATATGGCTAGTGATTGAAAAATCAGACAATAGCACCATGGAAAAGATATTCCTAGCCATTTTTGTAACCCCCACTGCTCCTATCTGCATCTTCAGAGTCTGAAGTGTGAGAAGTCTTTTCAAATCACTTTTGTTTCCTCAAAAACCATTTAAATTCAGGGTCAGAAAGGCTTTTTGAAACCCTGAGTCAGAGAATCACCTATTCCACCCCAGTGGGGGAGGGAGAGGGATGAGGAGAGAAGTAAGAAGATATTTTTATTTTTTTTTTTTAGGAAGGACGGTCCAATTCTCTTATAGCTGCCTTGCATCAGGGAATGAGTGCCTGTCTTTCTTTACTAGGATAAAGCCAAAACTGAGAGAATTGCATAAGTAGTGTCCATCATCTTCATGTCTTTTACTCTGAGTAGAATGCCTGTGGAAAAGATGTTATTCTGTGATGGTGCTGAGTAAATATACTGTGTGGTGTCTCTTTCACACTTTCTCATTCTGTGAGAACAGGTTTATTTCTTACCTTGTGGGGACAATTGATCTAAAATTACTGTGGTGAGGCAGGTCTGTGGCCAGTCAGCCAGTGGTGGTTCTGCTCGTAGTGCTGCTGTCTTTCAAAGCCCACTCAATCATTTGTGGATGTATTCCAGCTCATATTTGAATTTGGCTACTTTAAAAATGTCCTGAAGAATTAATCACTGTTTGAAAGTGGAAATTTAATTTGCAGCTGTATGGTAGATAAACTGTATCCATGCACAGCATTAATTCAGGTACCCCAGAACCTGGAGTCTGGCTGACCTTGCTGCAGGTGGTGTGCATTAAGGGAGGCAGGCTGCCTTTGCATCCTTTCTGAAGGTCTGGGTGGTGCTTTGTGTGCAGATCTTAGAGGGACGATCTACAGAGTTAATATTTGACTCTTATCAACAAATAGATTACTATGTCAGGTGGGTAGGCTGACATGTGACCTGAAATTAGACTTATGCCTTTTTTTTTCCGTATACAGTTCCTTGAAACAACAAAAAAATCATTGACATCCACTTAAGACTTTTTTTCCTGATGCTCATCTGTACATTTCCAATAAATTTATATGATGTGATTCATAGTGATGACTACAAGTAGTAAACTGAGAGGAGGAAATTGTAGGTTTCTAAGCCTGCATACCAATATCATAAAAGGAGAGCAAATTCGCTCTGAAGAATCCTTTTTTTCCAGTAAATATAGCCAATTTGGTAATAAACATAATGATGGCCTGTGGATCAGTTTTAACAGAGAAACTCTGAAAATAATTCCAATGGTAATTTTAAAAATAAAAATCTATCTGGGGCATTCTAGACCTGAGATGGGGATATTAAATATCATGTGGAATAAAACATGAAAACTGCCTTTCCATTTTTAAATAATTCAGGCAGATGGAGTTCAGCATTCAATATTACAGCAATTTTTATTTTCCAATATACAAAATTAAATGTATTTGCTCATATGTGACTGTTTCTTTCCCAGAAAAAAAATGTACTAGCACAAAAATGAAAGTAATTCCTAAAAACAGTAATTGTTCCCAAGGAACGATTTCTGTTATGGTTATTCAAGGAATGAAAAAATCTTGAAAGAAAAGTGTCCAAAGCACACAAAAATTGTTGTGATCCACAGAAGCACTATAAAAATTACCAGCAATACTATATAATCCACTGTAGGTAGTGCTAATAATGAGAAATGCTGAAATCAAGTGTAATATTCCCATTTTTTCTTACAGGTTACTCTGAACTCTATGAAAGGTGTAGCTGCAGACTCCCCAAAGGAATGTTTTTTAAAACTATTTTTGAAGATATTTTCCATTTCCATTGAATACATTCTGGACTTTCATATGATACCTTTTATTTCTCTATTTATAGACTCTCCTGAGCTTTTGTTTAAGCTGTGTTCTCCCATGTAGTAATTTCTCTCTTTGATCTTATCTTAGTACATGTGATAAGCACATGATTTGTGGTTAACACTGCCTTCCACTCTAGAGTTTTTGCATTAACTCCGCTGCATCATATATTTGTTGTGGGGTGTTTTTATTTTGTTCTTGACCACTCTGTTTTCCTTTTATCTAACATGGCCATTTTATTCCTGCTATAACCTCAATTCGTTAGCTTCTTATAACTGTTTCTGTGTCTATTCACTTTCATATGGTGCGCTGGTTTTGCTCTGGCATGGTTTCTGTAGCAGGGGTGGGGCCCCAATGGTGACTCCTGTAGGAAGCTACTAAAAGCTCCCTCAGCTCAGGTGGCTAAAGTTGGGTCGTTAGAAGGACAATAGATGTGCCTCCACGAAAAACATGAAAGAACTGAGATAAGACCTGAGCAGAGAGCAAGCAGGGGAGGAAGAGCTGAGCTGGAGAGGTGAAAGGCAGTGATGGGGTGAAGATGCCGAGGTTGGTGAGGAAGAAGGCGCCCAAGCAGAAGTTTCCCTGCAGCTCATGGGGAGATGGCAGCTGTCCCCCTGCTTTCATGGAGGAATGTGGTGAAGCATTCCCTGAAGGTGCCAGGAGGGGCAAATAGGGACTTGTTGCCAATGGACTTGGATTGTGCAGCCGTGGAGGACCCTATGGCAAAGGAGGTGACTGTTCCTGAAGCAGCCCATGACTCTGTGGAATGCCCATGCTGGAGCAGCTTGCTCTTGACCTAGAGGCAAGCACTCATGGAGAGGTTAATGAAGGACTCTCTCCCATGGGGAAACAGGAGAGGACTGTAAGGAATTCTTTCTGAGGAAGAAGGTGCAACAGGAAACAGAGTGTGGACTAACTCTAAACCCCATCCTCTGCCCCCCTGTGCCGCTGGGACAAAGGAGGTAGAGAAATCGGGATCAAAGTAATTTGGGCCCAGGAAGAAGGGAGGGGTGGGGTAACATATGTAAACCCTGGTCTTTGTGTTGTCTGTGTCCTGTGTGCATTTGATCAGTGTGAAATTTAATTACTTTTTTTCCCCAAGTTGAGTCTGCTTTGCCCATGACTGAAAATGGTGACCGAACCCTCCTTGCCTCAGGAGCTTCTAGTTGGCCTTTGTCCTCCCCATCCAGGGCAGGGGGGGAGAGATTGAGTGTGCAGTCGCGTGGCTGGTTCTTTGTTGTCATGTTAGGACTGAACCATGGCGCATGGAAAGCTCAAGAGAGAAGTGGTTGTCTATAGTGCTTAAATTCAGACTAAGAGCTTCAGAATTTCCTTGCCATCTCTGTTTAGGTAAAACAATCAACAAACCTGTATGCAAACAAGAGCCAGTGCAGATTTTTCTTTTGAGTAGATATGGTGAGGAGGCTTGAAAGCAGTTTTTGTGCAAGAATGCTATTTTTCATTCACTTTCACTAGATCTCTAACTTCTGTTCCTCTTTCTCTCACTGGCTGTGTTCACCTCTGTTTATACAGTATAAGAAAAATGTTCATGTTTTTTCTCATTTCTTCTTTTTTCTGCTATTACTGAGAAGAGTTGTAGCCACTGACTACATACTTCTAAAGCTAATGGGTGGCTCAGAGTCCTCGTATTGACCTGGCCAAATCTGATACATGGAGCAAATCAATCTGTGCCACCCTTTTCTTATGGTGTTTTGCTGTTATTTCAGATAATGAGAATTGACAATTTCCTGCATTTTAATCAATTTTTCACATTCTCAAATAGTACAGGCAAATTTTTCACTCTTTAGTCTTGATTGCTTTCACTTTCATCTCTTGTCTCCATTTTCTGTGCTCCTGTTAATAGTATCTCCATTTCATTTCTTTAGTCATCCAAAGTTTATTCTAGTAAGTTTTCTTCAGTTAATTTACTTCTGGCCTCTGTGGTATACACTAAAACTGTTTAATTTTCTGTGCTGAGAGCTGTGGGAGATGTTAGTGTTGATGTGGGGCCTCATGTTTGCTGACACTACCTGATTCATTGGGTCAGTCAGGGAAAACACCTAGGCCATTGGATTGGAACAACAAAAAATCCTGTAGCTAGGACACTGATGATGTTTTTAAATGGGCAGTTCATAGTTGTTCACAGATATGAGGTGCTGCTTAATTGCACCCTAATATTGGACTGTTTTTGAGAGCATCAAGGCTGAGAGGAGAGGAACCATCCACACTGGGAATCAGAGTGCAGTGTTTTTGAGCAGTCATCTGTGATTCATTCTGCAAGTCAACACTAGCACTGGGATGCTTTAATAGATTCCCATGGCATTGTGACCCTCTCTTTGAACAGGCTGACCTGTTAAGAGACCTAGATCTGCAGCTTCAAAATCCCAGGAATGTTTCCTACTGGATAATGTTTGCCAAGAGATCTTGTATTATTCATGGCAAGGTCAAGCAGAGATACTGTCTGTGCCAACTCAGGTATTTTAAGTGTCTTCTGTTAAACCTTTCAGTGTAGAAATATATGGGTCTAGTAAGGCAGCAGGGACAAGGAGCTTCTTGATGACTTTTCAGTATAGGAAAGTAGATGAACACTACTAGCTATCATAAATGGGCTCTTTAGTGAGCATTCCCATTCACCTTACTAGCCATCTTATTTCTTTATTAAGATATATATAGCATGATATGAAAATGTGAGCCCTTCTACCCTGCTATTTGTGTTGAACTCAACCAAGAGGAGTTATTTTGATGAGGGACAGAGAGCAGTGCTCTTTAACTTCTGTTGGAATATGATTAGTTTGAGTGCTTATAGCCATAACTGGGCAGGGGAGAGGGGCTGGAAGTTTCTTGGCCTTGGCTTTAGCTGAGAAAATTGCAGCTTCTGCAAATGACCAGCTCTTTGGGGGATTCTGTTGTCTTGCAATATTCCATTCAATGGATCACAGAATCATAGAATGGTTTGTGTTGGAAGGGACCTAGAAGATCATCTAGTTCCAACCCCCCTGCCATGGGCAGGGACACCTTCCCCTAGTCCAGGTTGCTCAAAGCCCTGTCCAACCTGGCCTTGAACACCTCAAGGGAGGGAAATTTAGGAGACAAGATTAAGAAATTTAGGAGATAAGATAGTATCCAATAGGTGTTTTTTGTTTTGTTTTTTCAATAAAACTTTGCTTTAAGAATACCAGAACCAAGTGCATTTAGGAAGCTGTGTTTCTTGGATTTACAATCATTTAGGAAAGTGTAGGTGAAAGGGATCTGGGGGTCCTGGTAGACAGGAGGATGACCATGAGCCAGCAATGTGCCCTTGTGGCTAAGAAGGCCAATGGCATCCTGGGGTGCATTAGAAAGGGTGTGGTTAGTAGGTCAAGAGAGGTTCTCCTCCCCCTCTCTTCTGCATTGGTGAGGCCGCATCTGGAGTATTGTGTCCAGTTCTGGGCCCCTCAGTTCAAGAAGGACAGGGAAGTGCTTGAAAGAGTCCAACACAGAGCCACAAAGATGATGAAGGGAGTGGAACATCTCCCTTATGAGGAAAGGCTGAGGGAGCTGGGTCTCTTTAGTTTGGAGAAAAGGAGACTGAGGGGTGACCTCATCAATGTTTACAAATACGTAAAGGGTGAGTGTCAAGAAGATGGAGTTAAGCTTTTTTCAGTGATGACCAGTGATAGGACAAGGAGTAATGGATACAAATTGGAGCATAGGAGGTTTAAGGTCAATATCAGAAAAAAATTTTTTTACTGTGAGAGTGACAGAGCACTGGAACAGGCTGCCCAGAGAGGTTGTGGAGTCTCCTTCTCTGGAGACATTCAAAACCCGCCTGGACGCCTTCCTGTGTGATGTACTCTAGGTGACCCTGCTCTGGCAGGGGGGTTGGACTAGATGATCTTTCGAGAGGTCCCTTCCAACCCCTAGGATTCTATGATTCTATGAAAGTGAATTTACTGAAGAAATAAATGATGATTAGGCAGATGATTGGTCCATGCTTTGGATACTGGTTTGTTGTTTGTCCTTTTTCTTTTTTTTTTTCTTTTTTTTTTTTAGAGATCTAAAAGTTTAGAAGTAATCAGACCCAGACCATAAAAGTGGGATGCTATGGCTAATAGAAACCAAAAGGGAATACTGATGATCATTCAGAGACCTAGGCAGGACCATGTTAACTTAGTCCTATGAAAGCAGCTCTGACTTTATTCAGGCTTTTCAAGGACAACATTTGGACTCTGATGGAAAAAAAAAAATCAAATTAAATGCCCATACCTTTCCCCTTGTTGTTCCTTTTTCTACTGACATTACCAGAGAAGGAATACTCATGCATTATGTAGTGTAATTATTCTATGGGAAATGCTCACAGACATCTAAATTAATGGGATAAGTATGTCAGCTTCCAACTGCTAAACTCAGAGGATTTTGAAGCAGAGATACAGTAGCAACAGCTGGTTTCTTTAAGAATTCTAAATAAACTAGTTTTAAAAAATTTAAGACGCCTATATGCAGCATCTTTTGACCGAGTTGCAAAGAAAGAATCCCCATTGCTTATGCATTTACCCTAACATACTGCTTTTTATGCTTTCCCCAGAGTATAGAAAGAATACTGCAGATGTTCTCACTTAAGCATTCTGTGTCCTGTCAACTTGATTAGGAAAAAAGTCACTGTGGAAAGTGGTAACCATTTATTAAATACTTTTCTCCATCATGGTAAGACTACTTAATCTGAGTGTTGAACTCCTGTAAATAATGCCATTTTTCACTTTCTGAAGAGTGAGGAAGAAATGTGTGTAATCAGATTATATAAAATATAGATTAAATTCAAGATACTGAGTTCAGGTATTTGTCTCTTTATTTATATTGATGGAAGATTGACATTAATACTGGTCAATGAACAAAAACCAGACACATCAGCTGTGATTTCAACCTGAATGGAACAGTAGAGGCATTTTCAGATTTGATATAGAACAAATCAATGTCTGAAATTTAGTAGTATTTGACTTTCTGCTTCTCGCTTTCATTTTTTGAATCTAAATTTATTAGTTATTTACTTTTTTCTAGTTTATTTTAAGTATGTTCCATTTTACTGTTTTTTAAAAAAATACTTGACTAGCAGACGGCGTCATTATCACTAGATTTCTAGCTGCTTGTCTATACCAGTGGAAGATAATCCTAAGAGAGAAACTGTATCTTCTCAAAATAAACCATTAGTTAATCATGTTAAAGCATATAGACACATAGCATTGGGAGGTAAATGGAATTAAAGCATTTAGTGAATAGGCAGAATATTAATATAGTAACATAGAAGCATGCTCTGAGCTCCTTACTATTTTATCAGGAATTATAACTCATTATAATTCACTGTAAAATCATGCTTTCAGGGAAACAGGCCAGTAGTTGGTTCTCACTTAAATGCAGGGAGGAGCCTTTGCCTTTCTTGAGAGGGAAGGAGAGTTTTCACAAGTATCTCTGGTATCTGACTAGTAGCTACAACTTAAAAAGCAGAAAACCATTTTGAGATGCAGTGAATAATAAGAAATACTTATTTTTGTAAATACAGACACAGACATGTATATATTTGGATACAAACAAAGTTGATGTCTACACTTGTATATTAATGACATTGGCTTTGTGTGGGATTGACAGATGCATGGGTCTTAGGATGTAGATATTATTTAAATGTGGCAGTAATCTCTAAACACATGTGGAGCTGATCATGCAACTCATTAAGGTAGCTTGTTTGCAGTTGATACTAACTTTGCTAGGAGTTACCTATTTGAGTCCATCTTGGGGGCTTCTGCCTTAATCTGACTACTTGGAAGATCTACATGGTTTATTTAATTTTTTTGTCCATAGCAGGTTCTAGTTAAATAGACAGGAAAAACAGCTTATGCTCTCACAGAGTGAAGGATCAAGTTTTCATAATTCAGAAAGAGTCATAACAGCAAAGAATACTGGAACATTCCTACTTAGGGTCCACTCCCATGCCCTTGAACTCAAATTAAAGATCTTAAATATCCTCTTCCGTCCTTCCTGCTCCCAAATTTGTAGGCCAGTTCCATATTTTTTTTTTTTAATATGTAGAAGCAACAGAAGTACTAGAGATGCCTGTTTCTTTAGAGAGGCAAAATTTCCAAGTAAATTCCATGCCTGCGTTCCCCAGAGTGTGATGAGTCATTTGTGCCTCCATGAGTACGATTTCCTTTAAGCCACCTCAGGGCAATGCACCAAGTAACTCTGCAGTACAGAGTTGTGGCTCAATACCAAAATTTAGCTTATAGAATATTGGAAGGGAATGTTAGGGGTGAAGGGAAAAGGGGACAATTAAGTATCTATTTCTGATTCCAATAATGTCAAATAACTATGCTGTGGTGTTAAAAACACTTTGCAAGAGAGTATGGACAATCCTTCAGCTGTGCCTGGAAAAGTCAACGATTGCACAGTGTGGAGCAGAGACAGGATTTAATCTCTCCCGTGTGGCTGATCAGTCTGCCACCTCATTGCTCACTCACAAATTTGCTCATTCAATGTGAAAGTAATGATGACCATAATAAAGCACCATTACTGATACAGCTACATTGAAGCCTGATTGAGTGCACTACTGCAGGTAAAGATCCATAGTGAGGGCAATAATTAAGTTTATTTGGAATAGAATAAGAGATTCTGGGTGTATTTTTTAAAAAAAGTCTTTGAAGATTGAAAGTGATTACTGTAGGCTGGCTTCAACCCAGCAATATCTTAAAAGTGAATTAAAAATGTGTACTGATAATGTTGCAGTGCTGCCAATAGGAGCTTGTAACTTCCAGAAGAAAAATAATAAAACTACCTCATAAATAACTTCACAGCACTTCAGCATAGAGCAGACAACCACATAAATAACTAAAATAGATCAAGTGTGTGCTGCATTGAGTCACTTAGTGTTCATCACAGTTAATTCTGTTCTTGTTACTTAGTATGTGGACCAGTGATATAAAACAGTATAAAATTCAGAACGTGGTCTTGAACTCTGCTCCCAAGCTTTCTGTAGTAGAGAAACGACACTTTTACTCAACATGGATTTTAAAATGACCTAAAACTCTGGAAGCCTTTGTACAGAGGACCTCCAGGGTGAGTACATGAGTCTGAAACAATAAGCCCTCTACAAGGTTGGCTGCAGGAACTTATCTGTCATTCTGACATACTAGAAGAAATTTACTGGAAATGTTGGTGGCAAGAACATGAAATGGACTTGTTGAGATTTAAGATATCCAAAAGCAGATAAATGTGAAGACATTTCATTAATCAACCTGACAATAGGAAGATCTGGACAGAGGGAAAGTATACAGCTGGCTAGCTAGAGCATGCCTCATTAATATTTTTTCCATATACATTCTAGTGCTGGAGTGTTTCTAGAGCCAGTCTCATAACACATGTATAAGGCTGGCTTTTACATTACATAGTAGCTTAATTTTATAACTTGATCTTATTCTTTTAGTGCACATAACCCTGTGGGTGTTGCTTTTTCTTTCATGCAGCACTGGAATCAGCAGGACATGGTACCTAAGGAGGGGAAAAAAAAAAAAAGGCAAGTGATCCTGTGCACATGGCAGGTGATTTTTAACTACCTAAGCATGTTGCCAAGAGTTTTTATTCTTGTCATTGTACTTAGGAAAAAATCATGCTTATTATTATAATTTATTTTTACTAATTTCATTAAAGTATAAAAAACTCAATGCTAATTACTGAGGTCTGTGGCAAATGGCTGTCACACAGCCATTTGTTAGTATAAACACAATATATTTAGACAGGTAGGTGAAAAACCATAGGCTGAACCATCAATGAAATTTGCACAATGACTTTATGAGCAGTCTG
This sequence comes from Apus apus, assembly GCF_020740795.1. Taxonomy (NCBI): domain Eukaryota; kingdom Metazoa; phylum Chordata; class Aves; order Apodiformes; family Apodidae; genus Apus; species Apus apus. The sequence goes on along the minus strand of NC_067285.1, from coordinate 53,715,916 downwards.
TAATCTATATTATTTCAGATAATCTCCTTGCTACAGATATGGCTTTTACCTTCCTGGTATTTGGCAATCACTTCTAAGCAAACTCTGGACATCTTAGAAGATTTGTGCTTTCAGTCTTTCTCTACTTCAAATAAAGTGACAAACTCTTGAAACCATGAGAAGAGCTACAGCAAATAACTAGCATTGGTCTGTTATTCTGTCAGCAACATAAATCTTGTAGGTTTTTTCTGTTTAAAACTGAATCCCACGTTTAAACAGTGTTTAGTATAATAAACATTCCTTGTGCAGAAGAATGGTAGCAGCCTTTAAGCCACTGGTATCTTTCTTAAACCTGTCATTCCTGTACTGGGAGTTTGCTAGACCCTGTTGGATCTTCCTGTCTGTTCATAAGGACTTGATTGCATGCAGGAATTGAAGGTACTTATGTCAGCTTGTATGATGCTTCTGTCTGGCTCCCTGAAGTGTGAATTTGTGTGATAAATGTTAATGGATGATTACCAATGTGTTGTATCAGCTTCATTCCATCTGGAAGCCATAATCACAGAATTGTCAGAGTTGAAAGGGAGCTTTAGAGATAATCTAGCCCAACTCCCCTGCTAAAGCGGGATGCCCTAGAGCACATTACTCAGGACTGCATTCAGGTGGGTCTTGAATATCTCCAGAGAAGGGGACTCCACAACCTCCCTGGGCAGCCACTTCCAGTGCTCTGTCACCCTCACCATACATAAATTTTTCCTCATGTTTAAATGGAACTTCCTATGTTCCAGCTTGTGCTCGTTGCTTCTTGTCCTGTCACTGGGAACTACTGAAAAGAGTCTGGCTCCATCCTCCTTGCACCCACCCTTTAGATACTTATAGGCATTAATAAGGTCTCCCTTCAGCCTTCTCCAAACAAGAGTCCCAGCTCTCTCAGCCTTTCCTTATAAGGTAGATGCCCCAGTCCCCCAGTCATCTTTGCCCTCTGCTGGACTCTCTCTAGTAGTTCCCTGTCTCTTGAACTGGGGAGCCCAGAACTGGACACAGTATCCCAGATGTGGCCTCACCAGGGCAGAGTAGAGGGGGAGAGAATGACCTCTCTTGAACTGTTTTGGGAGCGATATTACCAACATTAATTTATGCATCCATGCCTTCAGGTTCTGTAAATTTCCTTGTCAGAAAGTAGTAAATATTTAAATTTCACTACCACATCCTGTGTTTGGAATAGCATCCATGAACATGTTCAAAACAGCAGGCAACTTGAAAGGCAGTAGCTTAATGGAAGGAGTCCAGTGATCATCTACTGTTACTGTACTCTTCCTGTGTCTTTAGAGAGACTCTCTTCAAACATCTATCAGAATGTTTCTTTTGTGAATTTGCATTAAGAATGGTCTTCCTGATATATGTTATGAGGATGCAGAAGATCAAGAAAGAAACAATTGAACAGCCCCACGTCTTCTCTGTTTTGGCATATTACTAGTCTTCCATTCTGAAACCAGGAGCAAAGTCAGTATCTAAAACCTAGAAAACAAGTTAGGTGCATCAAAAAGCTGCAATCCACTGCTTCCTTTTTTCCCTGATCCATGCTCCAGGACCTGGAGATGTCTGCTTGTGCTTGCTGGGGTGTCCAGCAGGAAAATGGCAGGTGGACTAGGCTCTTGCTTTCTAAGTGACAGAGGGAGCCATAGGCTTGAGTTTTCAACTTTTAAACTTTGTGTGGAGGTCTTTACTTGGTGGCCCTGTTTCTAAATAGCTGTGGCAACTAAGGCCAGGACTAGAATCTAGAATGGTCCTAAAAGGGTAGAGCATGCAGTTCATACATCACAACTGAGCATTTTTGAATAACTCTAAAATCAGATAACTTGAAAAGTAAACTGCTCTGTTCCTTCCTCATAAAAAGGTTTTAAATTAGCTGTAAGGATAAGAATGGTTTCTAGCAAGCAACTATAAAAAAGGGGTCATAGCTCACTCCCTAATCTTTCCATCTTTACATCTCTCAGCATGTCCCTGCTGTCCCCTGTATTCTCCCCATTACCATCAGGCATGCAAAGTTCAACTTTTATTCCTACCACAGACAGCCTACTCTGGTGTTAAGTTTTCGTTGTCATAGGAATCCAAATCTCTAACTTAAATTCCTTGGCATCACAATAAGCTCTTTGGCATGATGTGCTTTCTTCTGTTATTAGCATGAGTTGTTGTAATCAGATAAGGAAGGAGTGGTAAAGTCAAGGAGCCAGGAAAAAATGCCTAGAGAACAAGAAGTAGGCAGCATGCAACTGTACAACTAAACAAGAGCTAAGTAGTGTAACTTTGCTTTATTCTGCTGCAAGAAAACGAAAGTTTCTAAACCATGGATATTTTGAAAAATGGAGCAAAAAGCTGCCCACTTTAATATATTCTAAAATCCTATGTGAAAAGGTCTCTTGTTCCTCAGGGGTCAAAGGCATAGATGTTTAAACATTCATTTCATCCCCTGGGCAGGTTAGCCTTGAAGTAATATAACGTTCCTGCACAGGATGCCAATAGCTGAGGAAAATGCACCAGTGAGGTGGTAACATTGACAACACAGCAGTACTTCTTGGAGACACTGCAGATGAGGACCTGCATGTCTCTGTCTAATCCAAACTGCTATTTTTGTTGCAAGCAGGGTACAACATCTGTGAGGAATGCTGTGGTTTGGAGGTTTTCACAGTTGATCCAGAGCATCTCAGCTAAACATTTGCAACCATGTTGTATAAAAAAATTTGGGGCACTGTTTCCCCAAACAGAGCGTGGAATAAACTCATCACCTGTGCTGAAACATGAGCTTGTCTTTTTTGCAGAGCAAAGTGTATTTTAAAGACTAGTTCACTTTTCTAACAGAATCCATGTAGAATAAAAAACTGTTCCATGTGACAGAAAAGTCTGTGTAGGTTTTTGGGATTCATACAGAAGGGATCAATATCTGACTTTAAACACCCAAAAAGAGAGTTTGTTTTTCTCAATAAAGTACATACTGGCAATTCTAATTTGATAATTTAAATCTGGGGAAGTGACTCTTTTTCTGCCAGATTTTATTATTTTTGAGAATGACAAGAATCATTCTCATGAAAGACAACCTAAGTCCTCTCAAATTTGATTAGCAGTACTTCAGTTGGTTTCTTGTAGGACTTCACTACTTAGACATAAATGACTGCAGTTCATTTATTGTGAAATATGCTCATTAGCCATTATAAATAAAATATATTTCATACAAGCCATGCTTATAATAACAAAGTCATTCAGATTTCAATGCAGTGTTGCTGGATTTGAAATTTTATAGTCCAATCTTTAGCAACAAAAAGCATTTGATGTGCCCTTTCTTTTTGCTTCTAGTATGTCGCTTTTGTACCCTGAAATAATTGGAACTATTCTTACTGACAAATTAGTAAATTTCCTTTTTTTTGGCGAAAGTTCAATTAGTATGAACTAGTATGTGAACTTATGGTTGTGAATTGGTTTCCATTACACAGTTAATTTCAAATTATAGTTTTTAGGCTATAAGAAATACATGCTATGATAACTTAATCATCTGTTGCGTATGGACAGTTTAGAAATAAAGTAATTTCACAGCTGGTGTTTGTTAATCTCATTTTCTGGCGAAGCAATGCTAACTTTGATTAGCAATGGAATGCTTGGTACTTTGTATTTTGCACCTCAGAGAAATGGCTTTTTAGGAGAGTATTGCCTTTTTAATGATTTATAGCTAGAAACCTGAGGAAGGAACATGAACTAAGAGCCATGGGAATTCTTGAGGAAATGGTTATACAGCAAGAAGAAACAAAACCTTATTTGTGAATTCTGGATTCATCTTTTATATAAAATGTGGAGTACTTAATTAATGTTGTCTACTACAGAAACACTTGGTAATCTGTGGAGATGTAAGAGAGTTGTCTTTCTATTCAAATATCGGTGTACAGCATACTTGCTGGGTCATGTGCTTTATTTCAGCACACTGTCCTTATTCAACTTTCAAAAGACCAAAAAAAACCTGCCTAAGCCTCAAAAACGAATATATGACATGATCTTATCTTTTGACTCCTTTGGACAAGGAAAGAATGAAAGAAGTACTTTGTGTGACACAAAATTCGATTTGATAGTTCCTCTGTGAAAGACTGCAGAAAAAGCAACAAGTTCAATGCCAAAAATGACATTAACAAAGTGGTGAGGTTGGCTGGTGTTGTATAGTGCTTTCCCAGAATACCAAGGTGTAGTTGGTTGTTTTGGGTTTTTGTTTGTTTGTTTGTTTGGGTTTTTGTGTGTGTGTGGGGGGGCTGTTTTGTTGGTTTTTAAGAAAAAAGGCCCCCAAGTTGTCTGGACAACCAGAGGGAATGAAGAAACCGAACGCCTTTTCATCCTTGCCCTTGTGTTAATGCAGCATCTTGTACATTGTAACACAAGTGCCTGCCTGTGTGCTTGTGGGGTGGTGCACAGGACTTCAGGCATTTGATCATGGTAAAATGGCTCCTGGCACAGTCTTATTGGGAAGCAGCAGTTTTTTCTAGTGGAGCTGTACGTGCGCATGTCTTCTGGGTTGTGTTGTGTCAGAGATGAGGAGCTGAGCTGCTAAGTTTTCATGGCACAGTGCTGTGGTCGGTAATTGGGAGACAGCAGCTTAGATTCTGGGAGCGATGCAATCACTTTAGCAAGAATTCACCTCCAGGTTAACTATCACACTTCAATTTTAAGTCATTCATTAGTGAACTCAGTATTTTTAATTTTCTTCAATAGAAGGAAATGTTTTTAAGACTTAATGAAGCTGATCGAATTGACATGTATGCATATGCTTATAATGCTTTGCAGCTCATTAAAGTTATAAAATAGTATGTGATTCATAAGTGCTTCTCCGTACTCCTGTACAGTTTAAAGAGGAATAGAGATAAATATAATATATTTTGAAATATTTATAGGTTATAGTGTCTGACAGGAGAGGCAGACAATTCTCTACAGCCAAAAAAACTTGACAGTTTTATTACACACTAAAGACAGTAACTAGAAGCATATGAGAAAAGACTGATGTGCTTCCAGCCTTCTTCCATAAAATACAGCCCCTCTACACCAGACAATGTTATCTGATAACTTTTTTTTTTTTTCATAGCCTGTTAAGCTGTGTGCTGTGCGTTCTATGACTGCATGAGTAAAGTTGCTCCTTGCTTTCTGGAGTTTTCTTTGGCTGCAGGTGCATTTTGCAAGTTTGCTGAAGCATTCCCTGATCTTGCATCTCTTTGTTACACCTTGCTCGTTGTATTTCCCCCCTGTGTTTGGCAAAGTCTGTTTAGCTCTGCTCCCATAGCTTTCAGTGTATTTCTTCTTGTGGACAGAAATTAAGACGACTGAGTCAGAGCTCATACCTCTGTTTTTATCCTAATAGGTACATTAACACACACTAGAGTTTATGAATGAAAGGAGGGAAAACCTCTATGTACCTTTCAGTCAGGCTTTAGCTAACTCCCAAAATCTAACAAACAGCATCTGTCTAAACCACAATGTTTCATTTCAGTCTGAACCCAGTGTATGGACAGTTAACCTCAGGGTGTACTCTCTCTCTTCATCCCATCACACTTACCAAAGCCCTTTTCCTGTAAGGATATGGTCTTAATTATGTATTTCTTGGTTTAAAATTTACCTTTGCTCTTTTCTCCTGTGTGTGAGCAGGATCTGGTTGACAGGACAGACTCACACCTGATGAAGACTTGTGCTGGATTCAGGTTTAGTTATGCTGCTTTATCTGGGGAATACACCAGAAGGATTCTTGCCTAGATGAGCCTGTATTTTAATCACAGCCTATCTCTACTTACAGGAAGCACACTGAAATCTAAGGTAGACCTGATCAATGTGAGTATTTTGGTGGTCAACTCTTAGAAAGAATGGGCTTCTCAAACTGAAATGGAACAGGGACTCTGCTGTCGCAGGGCTACAGACTTCCTACAGTCTCAACATAAATTGACAGTCTCAAGATAATGGAAAGTTTTGCTTATGTGTGTACATATCCAAGTATGGCCATTACATAGTCAAAAAATCAGATTACTTGAAGCATCCTGCAATGCTGATTCTTCGTGATCCATTCCAATAGGAATTGCTACATAAGCAAATAGAGTTTAATGGCTGCTGAGTGTGTTCTAGATGTTGCAAACTGCACTTGCATATTCAGTTATACATGTTCATCCATTCTATGCTTCTGATAAAGCTTTGGGGGGGAGTCCTCATATTTAGGACCAAGAGCATGGAAGGGAATTACCTTAAGTTATTTTGAGGATGCTATAAAAATTTGTTAACCTATTTGTGTAAGTATGGTACAAGAGAGTAATATAGCTACCAGTATTATAACTTGGCTGAGTTGGTCACTAATTTGTGTCTGGAAGTTTGCACCTGAAGATGGTTTAGGAAGGCCAACGGTGGCAGTCTCAGATCTGGACATTGTTTTTCTCATGCCATTACTACACAAGCACAGCACTTTTATAGTGTGGTGAGGTCAACACAGTAAATGTGATTACAATACATGTGCATATAAGGACTGCTTTTTCCAAATCTAAAGGATATTTCAGGAGGATGTGGGGTTTTTTTCTTTACTATTGTCTGTTGCCAACAGACACATCAAGCGCAACACTATTGCTGACTTTTATGCTTTCCTTGCTACTTTTGTCACAGGCGATCTTGAACGTGTATGTTTCTGACAGCCTTATCAGCCTTCTAGTGCAAGAGCTGAGCTAGCACACTTCTTAAAGACTGCTGTGTGGCTAATGTTCGGAAATCACGACATCCCGGGTTCAGGCAAAGCTTCTCTCTGCGCTGGGTCTGTCTTTGTCTGTAGGTGGCAGTGAGCATACGCTATGCAACAGCATTTCCAACGTGGGGTCACAAAGTGAGAAACTACTTGCAGATTCCTATTTTCAGAGCTCTCCTTTTTCCATGGTGTTTTATTTTTTAAATGAAATTCTGCAGGGCTTTAAAGATTGAATCTCTTTGTAAGTGTTGTTGACCTTTTAGCAATAAAACCTCTACTGATTTCTTCTCGTTCCAAATGCTGATGTTTTATATCTGTTCTCTAAGCTAGCATTCATTTAACTATAGCAGAGGTGTATTTTAAAGCCTATTTTTTAATTGGGGAAAGGTTACAAATGTAGCTTACATATTATTAAAACAGAACATTCTAATTTTTCATTTCCTTTCCTTCTTGGAGTATTGCTTTCTGCTGTTCAGCCAGCCTTTGAAATGGAAGGCTGTGTGAATGTCTGTTTTAAAGGTATCCATTAAAGCCAGAAGGCTTGCTGCTGTTTCACTGGGGTTCTGAAGCCCTAGGAAAGAAATAAAGCATATGGAGAAACAGCAGGACAGCTGCTCCCTGGATAGGTGAAAGCGAGATTCCTCTAGGGGCGGGGTGTGTGTGTCCTGCAGAGTGGAGATGGATGGATGTGATGGAAGGTCATCCTGGCCTGCAGAGACTAGGTAGCCTGTGGCAGGGAGCAAAAGAAACCTTGGAGGACTACTGATGAACGAAGTCAGCTGTGAGGAGAGATTGTAAGGCAAGTCTAAAGGTTTATCTCAGATTAAACACTGTTAGTACCAGGAAAAACTTGTTTCAGGCTGAAGTTACTAGCTTATTTTTCCAGTAAGGCTGTTCAGCTCCCTTTCTAATAATATCTTTACATTACAACTTTTTTTCTTCAGCCTAGTAGGTATGTTAAAATATTACAGGTATATGGATTTGTATGCAGTAATGGTTCTTCTGAGGAAGTGATGTTTAATGGTTCCCAGTGAGAAAGCGGGAATGGAGGAAAGAAATCCAATAAACTGGTGCATATTTAGTCTCTTTCGTCTTCAATGGGAAATAAGATGGGGACTGTGCTATTTCTGTCATGTGAGAAGGTTAATCTAGCTTTTTAATTTGTACATTTTCTCCCACTTCTCTATTTGTATTACTTAACTCTAGGCTGCAGATGGGACATTACTAATTTTCAGCCCAGGTCTTTGGAGAAATTTCAATCTCTAAAATGGGTATAAATGAAACTAGAATGAAATGAAAAAGCCTGTAGGAAAGCCATGTTGTCTCCTTGTGTATCATGTATGTCAGCACCACAAAAAGAGGGATTATCGCTTTCTCCTCTGTATCCTGAGAGGATGCTTTTTGCGTGTCATCCATTCTTCCATACACATTCTCGCAGTGTTGCAAATGCATTGGAATAAATCACTCTAGGTACTTTTTTTTTAACAGCTGGAGAGATTCTGTCCACGTTAATTCAGAAGACCCCATAAAATCATATTTTGAGGTGTCCTAGGATTTTTCTATTTCAAGGTACAGAAGTCATGCCAGTGCAAATGACCAGAGGAGGGCTGGTGTTTAATTTTCATGTTCTTGGGCTTTAAAAGTGAACAGACAGTATGTAAAATGGAAAAATAAAAGAAGAGACAGGGATGTGGCAAAAGGGTTAATTTGGGATTAAGCCATCATAGTTTGGTCCTGATTTTGACCTTGCAGTGGAAATCCCATGTGTATGAGTTACTTTGGTGTGGAGGAGTAGGTGCACAAGCAGCTGCTGGATATGACAAGAGCAGTAAGTTCACATCCACCTACCTTCTAAAAAAACATTCCCTTTATCCCAGGCTCTCCAGATTTAGACATCCACTGGCATAGAGACAACTATCTATTTAAAAGTTTGATCCTAACTGGAGGAGAAAGGTATACATCTCTGTGTGTATGACCTCACTTAAACAGTAAGTGGAATGAATAGTAGTTTGCAAACTTTTGTTTCTATTTCACATACAGAGTTCGCACTAAATGCTGGTTGTTTAGATGGCTCCCATCAGGTAAGACAAGTCCTACCTTGGAGCTACTAAGGGAGGTGCTATTTTGTGCCTGCATTTCAGTTCTCCTGAAAAAAAACATTTTTCTGTCTCTGAGGCATGATGAGATAGGCACATTCCATTGTGAAGAGCCTAGACATTGGAGGAAGGGAGCAACATACTGGGAAATGAGAAATTTACATTTAGGCACTCTAAGGTCACCGGGAGCTTTATCAGATAATGAATCCAAAGTGATGGAAGCACAGGATGTGGAGCAAAAGTACTAAAAAATAAAAAAAAAAACATGCATGGGAGAAAAGTGCATGTAAGGAGCACTTACAAGATGCTATTAGTGAATGAGCATAAAAGGAAATGTCTTTCAGATGAACAAAGGAAAGTAGAAATAGCAGAGTCAAATACTCTAAGCCTGGGAAACCAATCTGATATCCAAGAATTCACATGAAATTTTGTGCCCCTTGGAGTCAGTTCAGCCTTAGGAACTCTGTGGAAGTAGGATGTCTCTCTCCACTTTAAATGTCTGTTATGTGTTACTGGAGACCTAGATTCTTCCAAAAAATAGGTCATTTTATAAACAGATGTACTCAAATATATGCTTAATTCTAAGTAAATTAGATCCTAACTTTATAAAGTAAGCTGATAAATGTGCCCCAGGCCAGGGAGGCAAGGTAATTATTCCATACTTGAAGACCTTACCTATGTGGCTGTTTTGGCTTTGATTTTGCAAGCTATTTATTTCATACTTAATCTGAAGCAGATGGCTTCTTCTGTTGAAGTCACTGCTTGCTGACCTGAAGTTTTCCACTGAACCGAGCTAGTAATGAAATGTTTGATGTGAAGTTAGAAAAGTAATAAACCAAATTATGCATCCTGAAAAGTTGTTTCTGGTGATGTTAGAATTGTATAGTAGTTCGGGTTGGAAAGGACCTTTAAAGGTCATCTAGTCCAACTTTCCTGCAGTAAGCAGGGACATTTTCAACCAGATCAGGTAGTTTGGAGCCCAGTCCAACCCAACCCTGAATGGGATGGGGCATCTTCAGGGATGGGACACCTATAACACATCTGGGCAACCTGCTGCAGTGTTTCACTACCCTCTTTTAGGTTTAAACTATTACTCCTTGTCCTTTTGCAACAAGCCCTATTAAAAAGTCTGTCATCATCTTTTTCTTATAAATAGTGGAAGGCTGTTATAAGGTCTTCCCAGAGCCTTTTCTTCTCTGGACTGAATGACCTCAACTCTCTCAGCCCTTCCTCATAGAAGAGGTGTTCCAATCCTCTAATAATTTTTATGGCTCTTCTCTGGACTGGCTCCAACAGGTCTATGTCTTCCCTGTTCTGACAACTCCAGAGCTCTAGGCAGGGTCTCACCAGAGCAGTGAAGCAGAATTGCCTCCCTCAGCCTGCTGGTCATACTTCTTTTTATGCATCCCAGGATATGGTTGGCTCTCTGGGCTTTGAGCACACATTGTTGGCTCATGTCCAGCTTTTTATCCACCAGTACCCCCAAGTCCTTCTCTTCAAGGCTGCTTTCAATCTCTTCACCTTCCAGCCTGTATTGATACCAGGGGTTATTCCAACCCCAGGTGTGGGACCTTGCACTTGGTCTTCTTGAACCTCGTTGAAATGGGGGGGGTTGCCTTTCTGACCTTGGCAATGCATCTGGTGGTGTAAGTGAACTATCACCCACATTGTCCATTGTCTGGCCTTTCACACCCAGAACCTCGTGCCTGTTGTACAGGCACCTGGGAAGGTGAGGTGGGCACAGAGGGGGTTTGTCTGCTTCTCTGAGAGGAGACTTGCCTCTTTTCCCTCCCTTGCTTTAAGCTGCTGCCATCTGCCTGGTGGGGGAGGATACAGGATCCCCTTGATAATGCTTTTTTTTTTTCTGGTAGATGTTTCTGTTCCTGTCCCAGGGAAGGCAGAGCTCAGCTCCCCAGTCTCTCTCCTCCTCAGCCTCCCTGGTGCTCCTTCACCTGCCCCTGTCCTCCCACAGCTCTGCCACCAGGCTGAGTAGACCATCTCTGTCTCGCCTTGGCCAGGGGTGTGTTCTGAAGTGTAACCTTCCAGCTTACTTCCTTCTGGTAGAAGAATTTGATGCTAACAACCTTTTCAGTTAAATTTTTGTTTAAAATCTACCAGGGAAAAGAAGAATTATTGAATTACTTACTTGAATTTTTTCCTTCTTAAAATAAGTTCTTGCTATTTTTTTTTTTTTCCCTGCCAAATGTCAGTCTAAGGAAACTTGCAGACTAGAAGAAGTCTATGTGACTTGATAGAAGACTATGAAGTCACAATAACCATTAGGTGTGATGCACTGTGGTTATGTGTTACAGAATGTCTCTGTGGGAATGGTGGCACCACAGAGATAAACTGCAGACCAGGTTAACTGCTGGATAGATGCAGGAGTCAACTGATGACACTGAATTAGAGATCTGGGACCTGCTCTATTCCCCTTGGAAGGTGATGGTGACATTTTCCTGATAGTGCAAGTGGCTTCTCTGATTGTTACACTTGACTGCAGAAATGAAGGGATGACTCTGAGCTATCTGAAGGCTAATTAAAAGAAGACAGAGGAATATAAAAAAAAAAGGCCAGGTCTTCCCTCCTTGTTCATGTCGAAGCCTACTGAAGGTCATTTGAATTTTAAGTCTGTAGGGCTGAGCAGTGAAGGTGAGAGCTCTGAGCTGATTTCGATTGTGCTCTTAAATACTTTAGCTTCATTTAATTATTGCTATTTGTGTGATTATTAGCAAAGGTCTACCAGGTGGGTATAATCTAAGACCAAAAGACTCAAAATTATTGAACCTTAAGTCTTACAAGTGGTGGTTCCATAAAATAAGGATACTAACCAAGAATGTGGGTAATATACCAGAATGATTAGACTAATTTTATGTAACAAACAAGACTGACATGTTATGGCAAGCACATTTCTCTTGCCTATGTTTCGCTTCAGTTTTCTGACCAGAACACTTTTTTTTTTTTTTTTTTTTTTAAGCAACCATATTATAGGTTGGTAATATTTTCTTATATTGGCTACTGTGAGTTTCTGGTCCCTGACTAGGTGTGAGAGCTATACCACGGGACTGTTTGATGCTTTTGTCTCTTGACTCTGGTGGTAGGAGGGGATCTGCAGTGAACTCTGACAGCTCACTTGGCCTTGCATCATCTTGGTCATAGTTCTGGGTGCAGGGCACAAGCTGCACTTTCCCTATAGTCTAGGTGTAGCAGTCATGGTCATGACCCTTGAGGGTTACCTTGAACACAGTGTTCTCAGGATTCTGCAACACACAGAGAACTGGGTTTCTGCTGACTTCTTTATCACAAGTTACAAAACTACTGTTATTAAAAACACATTATATATGTGTGTATCTATACATATATGTATACTGCAAGTCACTACAAAATTACCATTAGGAAAGCAAGTATACATATAACAAAAGTAAAGCAAATACATGTGTATTACAAGTTATTACAGAATTCCAGCTGTGGGAGCAAGTACATGCTTATGAACCTTTGCTTGTGTGCACCTATAAATGTTATGTGAGGTGTTACCAGTAAAACACCAAACTGCTCACAGGAGTGGATCTGATCAATGACAGAAAAGTCTCACTTGAAGATGATGAGCATCACAGAGGCTGGAATGAAATGGGTGTCCCTGATGAAGTCTATTTTGTGTGGGAGAACTTAAGCAAAAAGGCTCTTTTTGGGCAGGTAGCCAGTTACTTTTCATATCTTTAGAGTGTCATACAGAAGTGACTGTAGAACATGGGCTCCCAGATAGCTGTTCCTTAGAGACAAGTTTGTTGTCACAGTTTTTGACCTGCACCCATCAAGGTTTCTTTGTCCTTCCAACTACTCCCCATCAAGGAGGTTTAGGAGGAGCTTATCAGGGATGTCCTTCTCTGTATGTTTACCCAGTCATCTTTATGGCAGCTCTGTCAAGTAGGCATAGATCATGACCTTATCAATAATGAGGGAGGCTTGCAGAGCATCTGAAAACCCCAAGATCTTAGAGGATAACATAAAATGGTCAAAAAATGTGCTTTTCAAACTTCCTTCTTTTGTTTGTTTTGTAAGGAACTCTTCATGAAGTAAATAATGACTTATGCTACTTTCTGTCTCTCAATCTTGGCTCCCTCCTCTCTGTCTGAAGGGATTAAAAACAAGCCAGGTAGTTTGACTGCAATGTTACAAATGGTACATTGTGTTCATTTTCAAAGGTATGGTATTTACAGTTCATTGGTTTATAAGTTTATGGCTCAGTTCACAAATCTTGAGAACATAAAATTGATTGTTACTTAATGTACTGAGGAGCTAATGATTTAGGACCTCTGGGATTGGCATCTTGTGTCTGAAGTTGTATATATTTAATATTTTCATAGTTAATGCATTTCAACCAATACCTATAATCAGTTTCCTAGAGGCAGCAATGTATGTTATTTGCTTAGCACTAAATTCCTACTGATACTAGAGCTACAAAGTGGTATATGAGCCTATTACACTTTTGTAGTAAAGCTGATGACTTGGAGATAAAACCTAACTATCAACTTTTGGTGTTTGTGTGCAAACGTCGGGAAGACTTGCTTTCCAATAGCTAGATAATGATAGAAACAAGCAACCAATAAGTCAAGGTAATTAATAATGTGTATTGTATTTAATTAGTCTTTCCAAATTCAGTGGCTGGTGAATCTTGCATGTGATGGTAGGAGGCAAAATTAGACCTTCCCTCAGAATCCTTTTCCTAGAACCTATGGACCACTCCTAATTCCTCTGTAGTCTGAGTTTAGGATAAAAGGCAGTTAAGCAAAGATGACCTCTAGTTTTGCAGTAGTGATTAATTTTTCAAAACACCAAAATGGTTTAGATGAACTGCTGTTCAAGCTGATGGAAGCACGTAAGCATAGAGGTGTCTTCCCATGAAGTTTAACATGTGGAATTTTTTTGCTCTAGAGATTAAGAAGGTTCTGAAAATGAGATGTAGTAGTTCTTAGCAAGACAGATGACCTGTAATGAGCTCTGGATGGGGCACCCTTACATACCAGGCAATGAGAAACTTAGTGGAACAGAAAATAATGAATGTTATACTCTTACCCCAGAATTGAAAATACACAGGCATAAAATTGGCCACGTTGGTAGTGAGGTAGCAGTTTATGCTAAAGCAAACTTAGTGTTGTAAAATTAGCAAGAGGTTAGCATAGAATCAATGTGGACTTGAATTCTAAACCAACACAGGTTTTAAAAACAGTGAATGGTCTATTGCTGCCAAGTTAAATAGAATGTTGATGCTGATCTTGATATGTTGGGAGTGCTCAGGCAAACCTATTATCTTCTGGGTAACTCATTTCTGGGTAAATTATTTTTCTAAATAATTTAGATTCTTATTTGGCAGAAATCACTGGAAAACTGGGGCCTTTAACTTTCGATGACAACGGAAAAAAACCAACTATTTTTCTTCAAGTGCAGCTACTGTTACTTTTTACAAGGTGACTGATGAGCAATATATTGAAGAACTTCAAATCTTCTGGGAGTATTGCCTTTTTCTTTTAAGCATGCTGCAGACTGTGCCTCTGGTCAAAGCCTATGAATAGCACTGAGGAGCAGCAGGTGTGGAAATGCAGGTTGAGAACCAGAATATGCCCTGTGTTCTTCTGATGGTTGTAATTTTTTTGATACTTTATACTGCAGACAGAAAGAGCTGCGCTCATTTACTGTTGCTGTCTTCCTACTACTGGAAGTGCAACTAAATTTGTGTTGGAGTTGTTCCTCTCCTTTTCCTTGGTTTTTCAGTCTTCGTTGTTTTGTGGGCTTTTTGACGAAGGGCTAAGTCCATAATTTAAAACAAAGATATGTGAATTAAAACAGTGTATGGAGCCAAGACAGAAATCCACAAGTCCAGCAGGGTGTATCCGTGATAAGAATTCAGGGCAAGCATATTTGATGCTGAAAGTTTTGCTTGACTGATTTTATTTGTTAGTGTAATCCAAGCAAATGCTAATATGCATACTGAAAAGATAGGAAGATTCCCCAGGAGTGTTCCCGTACTGACATTATTAACCAATTTTGTAACGTTTTCTGATCTTTTTCTGCTGAAGAGCAGAGTGATGAATACATATCTTGAGAATCAATAAGTCTTTTCAGTATGTACTTATTTGGAGTCCATGATTAAGTAAACCTTGGTAATTCAGTACGTGGTGTGTTGGGTATTTTCCTGAAACAAACACAAATCTCCTGTACTTTTCCTAGGGAATGTTATTAGTAACAAAGTCATTAGGGCTTCCACATAATTTCTGAGCCAAATTCTGAATATCCCTGAATGCTAGGGGGCAAACTTCTAAACTACATCATTACAGAAGAACTGTGTGGAGAATACATTTTTTTTTTTTTAATTCAGAGTGTTTTGGGAGTTTACCCCTGAGTATTCAAATTAGTCATTAATCAAAAAAGCAATTTGTTGGGCATTTGAAAATCATTACCAGTTTAAAGGACTTAAATTCTGTTTTAAGGATTTCAGCGAGCAAAAAAAACTTGAGCTATCGCTAGAGAATATCCAATCTGCACAGCAATTTAAACACTATCTCCAACAACCAGATGTGGTTTAATTTTCACAGCTTTTTGCAACCTATCTTATTGTATGATATTTATTCATAGTAGGGAAAAATAACCTTCAGTAAAACAAGTATGTTTAATGTGTTGGACCTGGCATGTTTAAAGGCAGTCTGCAAAGTTGTCCCTCATAGGGAAGGCTGGCATGAAGCATCTTGCCATGCATAAGTCCAATAGCATCTCCAAGCTGAGTTCCTGTACACTGGCATAGAGGCTTTGTGGAGTAATGTAAGTGGCATTGATGGTAGCACAAAGGTTATAGTCATATTCAGAATGTAACTAATTGCTTTCTTATGTGATAATGCTACAAGCTAACTGTCAAATTACAATAGTACAGATGTGTACAGTCTGGAGCACTTTGCCATTGGGAAAAAAAGTCCTTCACTGAGACACTTTTGGAAAAGGTTTAGAATTAGCATTGCTACAGAAGCAGGTACCTGCAGGGTCCCTGATAGTGAGAAGGCGGCAGCAATTTTACTAGCTTTAGGAATCAGAATTTCTGTACCTTTCATTTTTTGCAAAATGCCTGCATATAGATATATTGTTTTACTAACCCATAAAGGTTCTATTATTTGGGCTCATTTTCTGAGAAAGCATTACTTGCATTTGCTCTATATAAATGTGAATGCATTTCAAAATGAAATGGATGTCATTAGTCCTATAAAACACTGTCCTGTTTTCTCTTTTCTGTAGCGAAACCCCCTCCTTTCTAGGAGGACTTTTCCTTGATGTAAGGCAATCAACAATATTTCATGTTTAGAAAAAAAGTTTTGCACTCAGGTCCTTGTGAAGACAATTTATTATTGCACACATCATATTTCTTTATTGGTACATATATATATATATATGGTACATATATATATCTGTATTGGTACATATATATATATATGTATTGGTATATATGAAATGTGGCTTCTGTTTTGTTTGTGTGAGGGCAACCACTCCTGAGAGTTATGTGGTGAGCAAGAAGCATACTTTAGCCTTATCAGAAAATACCATGGTTTACTCTTTATTAAGGTCCAACAAGCTGGAGTTTGGGCCAGTCAGTATAAGAATGTATGGATGCATCTGCATTTCAACAAATGACCTGTAGAATAACTTGGGCCCTCCAGTGCTTGAAAAATGTAGGAAAAAAAATTAGATACTACTTTCTCCCTGGAGTAAAAGCTCGAATTTATTTAGGGGAAGGAAAAACCAAAACCAAACAAAAAACCCCAGCCTCTTCCTTCTCTTGGCAACTTGTGCAAAGCTTAGAGGAGGAAGGTAGATTTTATTAAGGTCTTTGGAAATTTTCTGTCTCTTCTGCCTTGTCTATCTTAGTATAGGTGGAGAAAGCTCAAAACTGTTTCAGATGTTGTCTATAGGATTTGTAGATCAGAAGCTTTTACAAAAATACTGAAAATATTACCCAGTGTTATAGACAAAAAATAGTAAATCCTGAAAAGCTCATATTACCTAGCTCTGCTGGAAGTCCTTATATTTTTCCTTCTCATTTGTTTGTGAAAATTCCCCGAGGGAAGAATATTGTCTGCTGGGAAACACCGATTAAAAATATAGGAAATGCTTAAACATTGCCTTCCAAATACAAACATGACTAAAGTAAATATGAAAACGTCTATTAATTTCAGCATGCATAAGGTGATGTCCTTTGTAGGAAAGTGATTGCACAAACCTGTGCGGAGTTCCACACTATGCCTTTTAAACCCTACAGCATGCTATAGTGACTGCAAAGGGCAGAGTTGAACCAGGTACTGATAACAGGTTACAACAGTGGCACGTCAGAAGCAATACCACCTAGTTCCTTATCAGGTAAGTTACTGTCATGTCCAGAGTGGTTTCATCCAGCCTCATTGCTCCATGAAAGGAGAAAAAATATTCAGCTGAGAAATGCTGATAAATGCTACTGTGCCACAAGGCAAAAAGTGGTTTACAGAACCAAGAAGATGTCATGCCCTAGAAATATAAGTAATCACAGGAGACACAGGAATGTCTCTAAAACTCTTCAGCATTTATATTTTTCCAGAGCTTGCTGATTTCTGAAGCTTAACCCAAATAATTAGTATTAAGGAAAACAAATATAGTGAAGGTAAAGCTAGCAAATCGTCACAGACAAAAAGTGTTGTTAGTGAAAAAGATAAAAACATTATTCAGGAGCATAATGTTTTTGCTCTGTAAAAATGATAATAATAATAAAAAAATTGTCAGGCAATTCAAGTTTTGTGTTGGGGATGGGGGAAACTTGTGAAAATCTTTGGTTTTGTGCCTACTAAGGGGATCAGTTCAAGCCAAATTATGAAATTTGGATTAACTGGAATAAGAAGGAATCTGCAAGGTTCCTGTAAGTGCTCAGACATCCAAGGGGAGTTTTACTGTGGCATGTAATCGTGGCAATTAGACTGTAGTTGTGCCCAGATCTTGTAATACTCCAAAGCACAAGCCTCTGCACTGACACTTCTTACCTATTGACATCTAACCGGAGCTAACAAATGCTGTATCAGTGATATCTTAGCTGTAAAACACTTATGTCAAAATGTATCGAGTGCTGTATTCTTGCTATTTCTTGGTGCCATCCAACAACTGATCTAAATATTTGTAATTGGATCTAATGGCACCAATTTTGCCAGCAATTTGGACCTGAATATTAGTTTTACTTCTTGGCTCTATTGCCAGGTCTATCTTTGAGGTGTCTGGTCTCCCTGATCTCTGACATTGTCCAAATAATTCAACTTTGTATGGCTCTGTATTGAAGTATTAAAGAACTGTAGGACATTCTTTAATAGATATTCAGGAGAAGTGATGTGCAATGACTTCAGAAGAAATTGGCTGTCTTCAGAGAATGAAGCAAAACAGTCATATAAAATATTTTGTCTTTCTTCTGGAACTTAAAAATAAACTTGCTGACCATCATGCACGAATGCTCGATCTCTTTATAGTGGTTGTGACATTTGGAGGAAACCTGTACAACTGCTCTTATCTTTTGTACTTGACATGCTATATGTTTAGAACACAGAGTTAGTTGAAGATTCTTTGGAGAAAAAGTTTTAAAAGTAATATAGGCATGCAGATGTATGAATAAGAGCAGATTATATGACTTCATGGGCAGTAGATGTCTCAGAGAAAGTTCCTTACTCTGCAGTTAGTATCAACCAAGTATGGTGTGGAAATGTCCTTTTTTTATGGTAATAAAGCTGAAGGAGAGATGCACACTAAATGTAGTATTTGCTGTTCAATGATTAAAATAATATAGTGAAGAAACTTTAATATGAAGAAGGAAGGAAATTCCAATATCTGAAAAACTGAATTCTAATGCTTTTGGAAGGGAGCTGGAGCTTAGAAAGAACACTATCCAAAATTATGATAGTTAACCAAATTATTGAAGGAAGTACAGGGAGTTTAGTAAAATTCCAGTGTCATAACTTCTGAATGATTTAGTTACTTTAGGCTTAGTCCAACAATATCAAATCAGTTCTTTTGAGTTAAGGTTGGAATCTTTTTAAAACTTCATAAAGCGTGTAAGAACTTGCCGTGCTTTTCCAGATGAGACTTAGAGAAAAATAAGATCTTAATCAGCTCAAGTTAGAAAAAATACTATGTGTGTATTTAAATAAGGCCAGAGGAGGAAGTAGTGGGACCATTTTGCCATTGTGCAGAAATTTTAAGACTGAACACTTTTTCTTTTCCAGTTGATTTCTAAGAACACTAATGTGGAACAATTCTGGGCTCTGGAAATGCAGAATTCTCCAGTAATTTAACATGTTTTGAGGGTATGCCTAAATTCCAGTGTGAAGCTAATCTGAATTTATTTGGTTTGGTGACTTTGTTTTTCGTAGAACTGGTTCAGGTATGAGTGCTCCTAAATAGGATCTTTGCTGAAATTACAAGTAAATGGAATATGCATTACGAA
The DNA here is from genome assembly GCF_020740795.1 of Apus apus. Taxonomy (NCBI): domain Eukaryota; kingdom Metazoa; phylum Chordata; class Aves; order Apodiformes; family Apodidae; genus Apus; species Apus apus. Next base: position 53,696,616 of record NC_067285.1, on the reverse strand, counting down.
GTGATGTATAGTGAGGAATGAGTTGGAGAAGGATTTGCTATGACCTACTAAATTAGCATACTACCCTGTAGTAGTGTCTGACTGCAAGAGCAACTGCTTGAAATCAAAATGTCCCATGTTCCCGGTGGGTTCCCTCACCCTTTCCTGCCTTGGAAAATGCAGGAAACTTTTTGCAGCCCTACAGACAATGGAGGCAGCCTGACAGCTGAATCCCAAACCATCAATAAATAACTGAAAATTATATTGCTATTATATCCTGTCTGTCTCTGGATTTACATCCAAGACTTTCTCCATATGCTGTTCTACTGACTCAGATAAAAGTGCATATCTGGATCCAGTTCTGGAATCTGGGCAGGAGATATGATTGTTTTTATAAATCGGACCAATTGCAGAGCTGGTGGATTTTGTGCTTTTTGAACTGCATGAATGTGGGAAGGGACCAGACTTAATAGTTGGGAAAAGCTTGTGAAAAACAGTGCACTGATGTGTGATGAGTTATTCAGAAGCCAGAGCTTTGTAAACTAGTATGGAAGTGAACCTAGAGTGTGCACAACTGTGATACCTTAAAATTATATCCTGTCTCTTATCAAAGACTAACGAGTTGTCAGATGTGATTGAAAGCCAGCGTATAAAGAGAAGGTAGGTAGTTTGATTTGATAAGTAAAAATAAAATTTAGTCTCTGCTGCACGTGTTCTGAAAAGTTAAATTTATAGCATAACTCCATGAGAGCAACTGTCATGATACTAGAGATGAACTTATTGTATGACCTAAATTCACAGTCAAAATGTACTGCTTCATTTCTGCTGGCTCTTCCTATCCCCAGTGTAGCTGTTCTTCCAGTTGCTGTTTGTTTCAGAAGATAACAGATGCCGCAGAGGAGTGCTCTATTAAATGCTACCTTCAGGAAAAACTCAGTAGTTTTAATTAGCCTCAAAATGCAGCTGTAACTGTGTGCCAAAACCCTAACATTTAAAGGAGAAAAAGGAGGTTGAAAGAGTTAGATTTTTTCTTACCTTTGTTTCCACCAGTAAAGCTGCATTTTACTCTTAGTGAAAATGTTCTTGCAGGTTGTACATAACAAACACATTGAAATTCTGGCTTCAGGTATGTTCTGATGCATTGGACACAGCAGTAGTTTTTGGAAACCACCTAGCTGGCTTTTCTTGAGCTTTTTGCACCTATCAGATAAAAGAAAAATAATCAAACTTTCCAGAAATGTTACTTCCTTTTCTTATCTCAAATGTGATCTGATCATAATGGGAGATGATTTTAAGTCTGATTGTAATAATTCCAAGGCTAGTAGATTTTAGACTGGCTTCCAGACATTCAAGAGTTAACATTTCAACAGCTGGTATATACATTTTTAAGCGTTTAAAATTCATTATTGTATATAAAAAAATCCCCAATCTAGAGGTAAGAAGAAAGATCTTAAAATTCTTAATATTGTTTTTCTTAGTTGAACAAACAGAATAAACTGGGGAGATTTAATTCAAATGTCAGAAGGAAAATACCTTTATTTACTTTATATATTGTTCTTGTACATTTCATGATTTGATCTCTCACAGAGTGGTGAGAAAGGGCTGAAGGGAACTTGGTTTGAACTTGAGAGTGATAATTATATCCATGGCAGAGAATAACTGTTTTGTGGGGTTTTTAAGTGCAGAAAATCAGTTTAGAGTGTCAATCATGTTTAATTTTATAACACTGATACTAGAAGTTACTCAGCAGTTGCTGCAAGATAATGACTTTTGTGGGAGGTACTCAGCAGAGCTTTTAGGAAAAACTGCAATCAGAACCCACTATTTCCCCAACAGGTAGCAGTTAAAGCTCAGTTAAACTTTCAGGAGAGGTTACTGAGTTCAAAGATTTGAGTTTTGGATCAAAACACAAGCAAAGAGGAAGAATTGAGAGGATGTGTAGGCATTTAGAACACACAAAAGTCTGGTCTTTGTCTCAAAAGTAGGACTGCTGGATGTGTAGATTTCAGTACCCTGAGCTTAGAGGTGATTCTTAAAGAAGCACGTGCATTTCTGTGCTGGATCTTTTCCAAGAGAAAATTTTAAAGGTAATCACTTCTTTTTTTTGACAAATAGAATGGTTGATATAATATTTTGCCAGATTAAAAAAATAAAAATTCATCGAACTAGTTTCTCAAAACCTAGAACTTGTAAATGCAAATGTATTCATTATACAGGAAAGATGATTTAGTTATTTGCAATCTAATTCTCTTGCACTTACCTGCGTTGTGTCACTGTTTGACTCAAACAAGTGAGGTTTAGACCAAGATCTTCCACTATTCTCAAACTTGTTGCTTAGCACACCTAGGTGTCCTAAACAGATGTCCCCAGTGTTTGTTCCCATCACATGTCCAGTAAAGGAGGGGCAAGGTGGGCAAGGCTGATTTCAGTACCTGGTTTGGTGGATAACTTTCTGATGACAGAAAAGAAACTATAAAGCTACACTGGAGCAGTGTCATGATACATGGACATGTGCCACCTGACTTTTCCTCTGCTGGAAATTTCCTTTGGCTAGTCGTTTGTACAATGGAAGGGTCCACCTGACTATGCTGTTCTGTCCTGCTCAGCATGGTTCCAGTGCTATATAAAGCAGTTTCATTGCAAACTACAGCATAACCTTTATATACTATGAGAGAGCTCTCATCTCAGACCTTGTTTCTTTCCATGATGGACTTCAGGTGTCTGGACCTGCAGTGCTCAGAGCTGTCACAGACAGTCAGTGGAGACCTGAACTTCTTGCCAGGATGTAAAGCTACCAAGCTGGCTGACAAAATTAGTTTTTTTGATGGCTCCCAATGGCACAGTTAAATTAGGACATTGCAGTTCCTTGAGAGTCAAATAACTTTTAAAAACAAATCCCATGCGTGGTGTTGCAGAGAAAGGGAATGGCGAAGAGATGTTTATCTTGCTTCTCTGCATTTTTAAATTAAAGCTTCAGTGTAAAATGATGCATGGGGTTTATGCCTATTTGCCCAAAACCATGTATATTTATGTTGCATATTTCCCTGAAGTGTACCTAAGGCAAAGTGCACACTGAAATCTAATTCTTCTTTTGCATAAATGTTTAAATTCTGCCTTCCTCGTGTTGAGTTTCTCTTTTTCTGCATCTTAAATGCATAAAGGATCCAAAGAAAACATTAGGATATTTTTATTCTAATAGCAGCTTTAAGCATGAATACCACACTGGTCTCTGTGAATCTGCATGATATGAACACTGTTATTATTGATCAGATTTTGAAGCACTCTATTTTGATGTGGTCCTTCTTCAGGTTTAACATCCTTTCTATTAAACATGACTATTTACATGTCTGGAACTTTATGAAAGAGAATGAATAGTTCATGATCTGACCTATAAATAAATATTTATTCTTGGTAAGATACTAAGCCATTGTGTGACTTGGGAAAAATAACTCTGCCTCCCTGCATTTCCTGACAGCTGTGAAACAATTCTACTTCAAAAGTCACAGCATTTGAATTTCAAAATAACTTACAAGCTGGGAGCAGAGCTTTAATGTTTTAAAAATATTAGCAGGCAACTAAGTAGGAAAGAAGCTGGGAATTATTCTGGCTGGTGTCAGGAGAATAGTAATTTTCATTTGTACAGGACTTTAGAATTTTGATGTTTTCCTTTTAGAAAAGTCGTAATGAACACCTTAGTTCTCTTGGAATAAAATGGAGAAAAAAACCCAACCCCAACACTCCTCAGAGACCCACACATCACGTCTGGTACCAGTCTGGGCAGCAGAGCTGAAGTGTGTATTCCAGGAGTGTGAAAGGATCCTTTCAGAGATTATAGGGAAGTTTTCCATTCTTGAGCTGTTACCGCAGCCCAGATGACAAGTCACAAGAAGAAATGGGTCCATTGCTTTGAAACTAGTTCCCTGGTTGAAGAATTGTCTCTACTCAGTTCGTATTAATTAGCTTCAGAAGTCATAGCAAATGATTGCTTTTGTTTAGTCCTATGTGTAACCTCCCCTTCCTTATTAAATATGACATCTTACATAGCTGTGACCATGTGCCATAAGGCCCAGGAAGAGGATACATTCTTAACGTTATGAATGTTAGGAATATATCTTGTTGGACGGCAAGCGAGGAACCCAGTCTTGCCCTGATATTTATCTGTGCTCCATGGAAAGCTGACAAAAGGTATAAGGGACAGGCAAGATAGCTTTGCTGGTTAAAAAGAATAAGTCAGGGGAGCTGTAAACCATTAGCCAGATGGTAACCCAAAGTAGAATATTCAAATGGGCTACTCTGACTCTTAAATAAGAATTAGAAACTAAAAATATAATTAGGCTTGTCAGGATGGAACAGCTTCTCAGACAAATCTGCATTTGTTTTGTTTTCAGCAGAGTTCAAGGTCTGGCTGATAGAGACAGCTGTGTCAATATTAGATACTTTGATTTCTCCAAGGCATTTAATTTAGTATCGCATAACATTTCAATTTAAAAACATTGCATTAGGTAGCATTAAAAGGCTGCACAGCAGATGGATTAGAAACTGGCTCACTGGCAGGTATCAACATGAAGTTGCTAATGGGGAGAGATCAATGAGAAATGCCATTTTTGTGATGATCTCCTGGGGGCCAGGGCTACTTTATATTTTTATCATTGATCCAGACTTTGATGTAAAATCCTTACTCGTGAAACTTGCACAGACCTCCTGTGAGGTAGCACAAAATAGAGACAAAAAAATACGGAAAGCTGAATATGCAACATGATGTTTAGCTGTCACAATGAGTTAATGCTGCAGTGGTACGGGGGTGCCATATTAGCACTGAGATTGCAGATGCATGTGACAACCAAGCACATCTGTCAGTAGCCTCATGCCCAGCCTGCTGCGGAGTTGTCTGACTCTGCTACGTGTCCCTCTCTTCTCAAGCAGTTTTCTCTTTCCTGCCTAGTAAAATGTTGTCTGAACATGCTCTCCATAAGGAATATGTGGGTCATTAGAAGGGAAAAGGTGGAGGGAAAAGATTATCTTCGGCTGCAGAAGTTCCTATAAATAATCAAGCAAATATTGGGCATCTTCATACTAGATTGTGAAGTTCTCTGGGGCAAATTCAGTCAGATCAGCTGCAGAAAGTTTTTTGTTTTCTTTTACCTCTGAAAAGTCCGTTCCCCCCTTTCTCAGCACATGCTCGACCATGCTGTATGCTGCTGTTTGAATTTTTTGTGTGAATACCACCAAACTTAGGTTAGAATTGGAGAGACATTGCTGGAAGGAATTTTGTAATCCAGCCTCCTGTTCAAGGTATGGTAACTTTGAAATTAGCTCATATTGCTCAGAGCCTTGCCCAGTTGAGCTTTAAAAATTGCAAAGGTTGGGATTCTCCCACCTCAGGGCAACCTGTTCTAGTGTTTAGACCATTCCAGTGAAGATTTATTTTTCTTGGGCCCAAAAGGAACCTTCCATTTTGCATCTAGAGCTCTTACCTCTTGCCCTTTCACTGCATATATGAGAAGAGTGTAAACTCTATCAGCTATAGTTGATATAAATTTATCAGGCTAGTTCCTTGTTAGGATTTCAGATAGTTTCAGAAGTGTAGATCATAAGGTGCTTAGTGCTAGATGCGTTCAGAATTTAGAAAGGGAAAATTGTCCTTAGAAATGTATTAATATCCACTAAAAATTATACTTCAATGTATTCGTGATTTGTAGCTAATGGACTCTAAAGGAAGAAAATATTTCTAAGGTTTCCTTTGTCTTACTGTTACTATTTTTTTATCTATGCAGCAATAAATGCTATAGTCATAGGGTGTGCTGATGTTTTCCATGGTGTGTGAGGTTAATTTTCTAGATATTTACTCAAGACACAGTTCTGCATGATTGGTTAGGTGTCTTGTGTAATTTTTTGCTTGTTTTCTTGTCAACAACAGGGTATTGCCCTAGGTGGAGAGATGCTCTGGGTGTTACAGCTATTAATTTGCATAGAGCCCTGGTGCATGCATATATATCTTTTCTTAATGCTTGAATATGTTAATATTTGTTAGCATGCTTCAGTATATAAATTTCTAATTCTGATGACTTCTGATAGCATTATTGGTACTTCTCACTGGCTTGATTTATATCTACAATAAATAGTAACTGCCAAACTACTTCTGTTTCAATAGTGGAATTGTCCTCAACTGCATGCATGCACTCTACAATATTCACAACATGCATAGAGGCAGCCTGCCCCGAACAAGGAGTAATTTCCTCAGCTCATCTAGTTTTTTTCCCCTCCCAACCCTAGTTAAAGGTATTTCTACGCCTGAGTAGTTCTTGAACTAGTTATAAAATGCACTGGACAGGAAGCAAACTTACGCTTCTTAGCCATTCATATGGCATTTCAACTGTAAGAAAACATTTAAGAATAATTGGAAATTAAAAAAGCTATGGAAATGTATAATTTGATCCTGAAAACAAGTGTCAGAGTTTCTGTCCTAGAGTGTACCTTAATTTTTAAATTGCTGTTGGTATTATGAGAATGGAATTTTTCAGAAGGGAAAAACTGGGAAATTGTAGTATAAAATGTTGAATTGAGTCAGATCCAAAACTGTTTTGCCAGTGTTTTCTGTGCATAACATGAAATTGAATTTCAAGTGAACTGTATTATTACACATAGATTATCCAACTTTTAATTTGTGGTTACAACTGCTGCCATTCTTCAGATTAAAATGTGTTTTGCTACAGTCAAATCGACCTTGATAATAATTTTGACAACATAGAAATTAAATGGCTTAGTATGAAAGGAACCTGCTCAATAATTGTCTTCCATTTTTAACTATGTAAATACATGTGTGTGTGTATAAATAACTATATATAGTTGAACTCTAGAGAAAGCAACATAATTTTCTAGAAACCTCCAGTCTTTGAATTCAGAATTCTTAAATACAAAAAGCTGATGTGTGCTTGAGTGAAACAGTGTATTGGCCAGTTATGTATGCAATTTGTATTTTAATCAGCAATACAAGTGCTTAAGTATCACTTAGGAATATGGAACTGTGAAAAGGAAGATTATCAGTTTTTATTTTATTTCTTATGGGTCATTTCCAACTCAGGATATTCTATGATTTTTCCACTTTCATTTTGTTAATTCAAGGGTTATGACAAAGAACCTGTCACAATCAGTGAAATCATTATGTTTCATTTTGGGATCAGAATTTTGGAATTAGGCCCTGAAATTTGTGGTTTGGAAGTATGCAGGTGGTGGCTAAGGCACAGAATAAACTCAGAGCCTGCTTTTACCCTGGTGACTGTACTAAGGACAGAAATGGTACAAATAAAAAATGTTCATCAGAACTGGTTTCCAAAGGCAAATGCAATTTTAGCTATTTGTTAAGCTGAAAATGCCTTTGAGTGAAAGAAAGGGATTTGTCAAGAAACTGAACACCCTTTGCTTCAATGTTTTGGGAGTCATGGGTGAACATGGTTCCACAGCCAGGAAGTCGCGTTCAAGGGGGAATAGCAGAAAATGGGAGAGTCAAATGCTATAGTTGCTGGGAGTCACTAGGGTACCACACCCACTTTTGAAATAAATAAATACATTAAATGAATTAGACTATGAGTTGGAGGATGAAGTGTTTTATAAAGTCAGCCCTCTACTTCTATAAACTGTAGTTAGTAGGCCTTGAGGGGGAAAGTAATTGTAATGTGCTCATTTAGGAGCTGTTTGTATTGCTTTAGTTTCTCTTGGTCTTGAGACTTAATTTAGTTAGCTACTCATTAATAAGAAGCAAAGCACTTTTGAATACCCATGATTTTAGACTGTGAGTACTTGGACATTCAGATACATCATTTTTACAGATAGCCTTTAAATTATTTTACTGCAGTTTTGACATATCTCATTCTAGCTGACACTTTTAAAATCATCTTTCATTTGTCTTAGTATTTAATTTCTGGCAGAAGTTTTTTTGGATAGATGAAATATATTTAAAATTTAACCCAATTTTTCATGTGTTAACTTGTTATTCACACTTTAAATCTTGCTCTAAACTGACAAAATTATTTGTTTTCCACATGGAAAAGGATTTTATGCAGTTGAAAAACATTCTTTTTAGTAGAGTTTTGTTTTGGCTTTCTTTTTAATGCTCTAGGATTTCTAGTCAGATTATCAGTTGTCTCTGGGTGAGGAAAAGACTGTATTTGAATCACTGCTCCTTTTGATCCAAATAATCCTGTTCTCTAAAGAGATTAACAGAAACACACATAGTTGCTGCCATTTACCTCTGCTTTGGTGGTTTGGTGAGTTAGTCTAATGCCATCTCTGATTTATAAAGAGCAAACCAGAAAACAAACTAAAACTCTGAAAAAGCAAGGGCTAGTTAAGACAACTGTTGACTGAGAAAGCTACTGTTGACTGAGTAAAAAATGGATTTTTTTCTTTATTGTTTACAACACAGACTGGGTCAGAAATTGATTTTTGTTCACATAAGTGATAACCAAAGTTTCTATGTGCAAGCCTAAGCAGGTTGTTGTATCGACATTCTTGCACGGCCCCAGTGAAATTATAAGATGGGTGGTTTGCTCGAGGAAGAAATTTTACATGAAATAACTGCATTACAAGTGTTGATGAGACCTGCTCACTTGTGAGAGATAGCAAACACATATCATCTTGTGACTGGTTGTGCTTATGCTTCTAAAATCTGAAATTCATTTCATCTGTTTTGTGGCCTCAGTAAAGACTGATGGAAAAAATAGTCAAAGGTCATGGTTATTGACATTTATTTTAAAACAGTAAATATTGCCCTCACTGATGAAGGGCCTTGCACGTGAATATTATACAGTTAATTTACATTCCTCTCTTATTCTAAGTGCTCAGCTTCTTAATTTGGCCTCTCCTCTTGTGCACAAAACTGATCTCACTACTAATGTAGCTCAAGTGACTTTGCTTCTTATCTTGTCAGATGCAAATTTTTTTTGCCTAATGTGTTAAGAAAGTTTCAACACTTACGTAAAATCATTATTTAAGAGCTGCTTTGGTGCTGCACATATATAATATCATATCTCTGTACACGAATTAGCGCTGCCTTCAAATTAATGACACTGTTTTTTGCCATTCTTAATACCTTAATCAGTACTTTGCTTTGAAAGTAGCTCTCAAGTGTTTCACCATATCATTAAGGGTCTTAGTCTTGACTGGCATATTTGTCTGGATTATTCTGTGGCCCTGCTTGAACTTGTGGCAATTCTTTTCCAATTGATTATTTAAGGTACCACAAGTGTTGTAGGGTTCAGGCCAGGATGAAATACAAACATGTATGGGGTAGCTGAAATGAAAGGAATTAAAGAACTTCAGCTATTTTGCATCCAATAACTATGAAAGAAGTCAGCAAAAATTTCAGGCTATGTACCCCCAGTATAATGGTGCACTAAGACATGAAATCCAACTTGAGTTTGATTGACGTTTTCCCTGAAATAAGTGACATTCTGCACAAGTTCACAAATAAAATTAGCTTGAAACATACTTTCTGTAAAGTTTTGTTTGTAAGACTTTGTCTGCTGGTAAAAAACATTACTAAGGTAACTGGAATATGTATCTGAATCTCTTAATATTTTAGCTAGCTCCCCATTAAGCAAAACCAAACTCCAATTCAAAACAGAATGCACAAAAGGTTCAACCCAAAGTCAGTTCTTGAACAGACTGAATAGTTTGATGAAGAAAAGACAGTTTCTAAGTATGAGGTATTGACCATGAGATGTACTTTCATTTACTTAAAACAACCAGAAAAATCCATTCCTAGAAATGGAATGCTCTGGTGCTCTATCCTTATTACTGCTAGATAGTTAACTTCAGGGTATCCTAGGTTTCAAATTAAATGTCAAAAGTCATTTGGCGCTGAAAATGTCTCTGCCTAATGCAGAAAGCAAATAACTGTATGGCATATTTTCCATTTGCAGTTCCTGTAAGAGTGCCAGAAATGGTAATGTATCACAATTGCTTCTCTGGCAAAAAATCAAACTAATAAAATACATTCTATTTTTAATAATAATACTACTTACATTCTTATAGACGATATTATTTTGCTAAATAGTTTGGAAAACCTGAAGTAAAAGACTGCATAAATATTTGAGTATTTGTTAGAATATTCATGAAATCTAGGTAGCTCACTCTGTAGCACCTTGATGGGATGCTGAAAAGCTGAGATTTCCTGAGGTCATGAAAATAAATAGTAAATTCTCTTGCATAGCTATGAATCCCAAGTATACTCCATATGAGTAAAACAATAGGAAGCCCATACAGTATAAAATACTGATTGTTGTCCTCCTATACTCAGAGCTAAGCTCCTTATTCCTATTTGGCTTTGTATTTTTAATGTTTTTATATATGCTGTCAAAAGGGCAGCAATTTGTAGAAAGGAAGTGCTGGTAAGGTGGTGGGTGAGTCTCTTCTCCCTAGCAACAAGTTACAGGACAAGAAGAAATGGTCTCAGTTTATATTGGGGAAAGTTTAGGTTACATATTATAACAAACTTCTTTACTGAAAGGGTTATTAAACACTGGAATTGGCTGCCCATGGAGGTTGTTGAATCACCGTCCCTGAAGGTGTTTAAAAGATGTGTGGATGTGGTGCTTAGGAACACAGGTCAGCACTCAGCTCAGTAGAGTTAAATTAACTGTTGGTAGGGTAAGATTATGGTTGAACAAGATGGTCTTAGAGGTCCTTTCCAACCAGAATGACTCTTTGATTCTGTGATGAACACTTACAGTCCAGTCATTGCATGGGATCTCCTTTTCAGACTTCAGGGTTATGAAGGAGTGGAAGAACACCTCAAGAAAGGTGGGGGACTGGCCCGCTGGGTACCCAAGTGACTCAATGAGTTATTGCAGCTGGATTTTATAATTCTGGAAGTGAAGAGCTGAAGAAAGTGAAACAAAACTAGTAGTGAAATTTTCTATTGGGACTGGAATGTGAAAAACTAGACCTGGGAGTGTGATGGACTGTTGTTCCTGTTTTGAGAGCGGCTTTCAAAGGTTTCCCACAAGAAGTACCAATTTTTAAGTGAGAGCATCATATGTATATACGTATGTATGTATGCAGTACTCCAAGTAGTAGCTTCCTACCCCTGCTTTGTGATCTACTATATGTATATAATACAACATTATTTTCTCACATGGCCAGAATGTTACAGGGTAAGCTTATGAGATTGAGGTTTGTTTAAAGGCATTGAGCATTGAAGGGAGAAGAGCTTGAATTCAGCCTTCAACTTCAAATTTCAAGTCAACTCATCTGCCAAGCAAATTAAAGAAATGGTTAATGTGAAAACTATTTCCTGTAGATGCAGTTCAACAAGCCAAAAGTACTTTTCTACATCTAGGCAGAAGCAGGTAAAGACATTAACTCAGAATTGACAATAGTTGTGGTTTGGTTGGGTTTTTTGGGGGGAGGGTGTTTGTTTGTTTGTTTGTTTTTAATCAGGTTTGCAATACGTTAGAGGTAGGATGTGCAATGCTCAGTTACTGGCAAAGAAAGTCACCCTTCCTGGCTCTAGAATCATAGAACAGCTTTTGCTGGAAAAGGTCTTTAAGGTCATTGAGTCCAACCTTTAACCCAGCACTGCTGAGTCCACCACTAAACCATGTCCCTAAGCACCACATCTACACATCTTTTAAACACCTCCAAGGATGGTGACTCCATCACTTTCCTGGGCAGCCTGTTCCAGTGTCTGACAACCCTTTAGTTGAAGAAATTTTTCTGAATATCCAAACTAAATCTCCCCGGACACAACATTTGTGGATGGAACATTGTCACTGGTGGAGTAATCTTGGATGTCTTCAAGTACTGGAGCATGGTTGTTCACTTTGAATTAATACTTTATCCAACTTGGTTAGACTATCGTCTTAAAGTTCAGAGAAGCGGACCAAGAATACCCTGCTATAGTGTTGAAGTAGTAGGGTTTCACCTGGACTGGGGAAAGGAAGACAATTGCAACTGTCTTTAGGTGAGTCAATAGAACTTCTGCCAGCCCTGAGTATCAGTTCAGGATATCAGCTGAAAGGATCTGGTTAAATAACAACCACCAACTAAACATAACAAAAACTCAAAAGAAAAACAAAAAAGAACAAAAGAAAACCAACCCAAAAAACCCAAACAAAACACACACACACACAAACCAACAAAAAAAGCCCACCTGTATAAAAGAAAACGATATTTTAAAAATTTTTTAATTGACTGTCTTTCACATAGGCTTAACAAATAAATGATTAATCATATCAGGATTAATTCAATATACTGATGCATATAGAGATGGACAAAAGGGCTGTTGAGTTCCCTTTGAGACTTATTTGTGTACAACTGTATGTAGCAGATATAGTCTCTCTACAGTGATAAGCAATATGCAATCAAGAGGAATTCAGTTCTGTCTGGAGAAGTGGGTAACGGAAATGCAATTTATGATCTTTTAAAAAAAATTATTATTGCTATTGGTAAAAGGAAGATGTTGAGCTACCAGTTCTCATACATGTGGAGTATAGCCTCAGTGTTGCCTCTTCCAGCCAGTACTGTACCTTTTTGGCTCAACCTTGAATCTCCCAGGCAAAGTATTTGCTCTCACTGGCAAATAATTAATGTGGAGTTTGAAGAAGTAGCTTGGCATATGTGCAGGAATTTCTGCACATCAAACATTTTTACAGTTGTACTACAATTCTTTTGCTAAATCCACAAATGCCCTCGCATTTAGTTTAATTCAAATTCATGAGTGTCTTGCTTGAATTATATCCCATCCTTATAGCTCTGAAACGCATCAGATATTCTCCTTGATCCATGACAGATCCTCTCTCTTGTTTGGACAGTTCATAGTCCTGGGAGTGTGTTGGATGATTATTATACAAGACTGGAGTCCATTAGTAGCTGGGATATTCTGCCAGTTTTTATCCCTGTTTATCGGCCAGTTTTCTAGCAAAACCAAATAGACCAATGGTATTACTTTTTTTCCTTCTCTATCAGCTAATTTCCAGACACATACAAACATAATATAATTTTGATGGCATTTAGTGTAAGTTAGATAACTACTAGATTCTGCATCTGTTTGGAAGATCAGTTTGCATTCCAGCCTCAGGCAGAAAGTGATTTCAGATTAAGAATGCACAGCAATAGTGCTGTAAAATCCATGGAGACACAGAAGTGTTCTCATAAGCATTTGACGTGGGAAGCTAGGCTGTCAGACTTTGAAATTTCAAGGGCTTGGTGATCTCTCAAAAAGATTTAAGGCCTGATCTAGAATTAATGGTTGAGAAAATGAGTAATTGGTCATCTGTGGCTTGCTGGAGTGAAAGGAGTATGATATAAAATATCAATAGTTTATAAAGAAACTGGTTGAAATTAGCTAGTAAGGTTTCCTTTATGGTGTTGTTTTTTTTTTTTTCATACAGCAGAAGGCAAATTCATACAAAAGAAACCAAAATGGGAGTGGAGAGAAAAGAATAAAGGTTGTATGTTGCAAAGAAATCTATTGCTCTGTTGCATAGATTAAAGAAACAAAAGCAGATGAAGAAATACCTCAGATCTTCCTATGGAGAAATTGGTATTTTGGTTACCTACAAAAGCTCCAGGTACAATATCCCTGCTTTGTGCTGAATTCTTCTTTTAAAATCCAGCAGTTAGCTCACTTAGATTTGGAAACCTGCCAACTTGCTGGGTGTACTCAGCTTGCATGGGCAGAGTTGGTGCTTCTGTCAGTTAAGAGTCCAAGCGTATCACTTAGAGATCTTAGTGAATTAACGTTGTGGTATCTCCTAGTGTAAAGTGAAAGCGGGGAAGGAAAAAGGTTTGAATTAATGAAGTTTTATTTCAATCATTTTTGCAGAAGTGCATAATCAAGGACATTTACATTATATCTTAGATTTTGCTTTTGTTGTTCTTCTCTTGACATTACAGTGAGAAGAAAGTGGAGTGTGTAAAATAGAAACCAACAGGGTGGGTGGAGCATTTAAAGATAAAGATTCTTCCTAAAGAACACAGCTGAAAAAAAGACAAGAAGTCATTTAGTCTACTCATTTAGCATAACAGACAAGTGATCTAAATAGACATTTAGTCTAGAAGAATCCATGGAAAAACACCTGTACCGCATGTCCCTGTAAAATACAAGTCCAAAGTGTTCTCTTGAGCCCAAAACGAAAGGCAAACTGGAAACCTGAGGTACAAGAGACACAGAGCCAAAATCTGTCACTTTTAACATGACAGGAACACAGGTGGAATGAAGGCAGCAGCAGTGCTCTCAGTCCACACAAAACAAAGGGTGCTTATAAGTTACTTTCATTACATGGGTTTAGTAGGAAACTCAGCAGTGTATAATGAGGTTATTTTTAAAGTTTCTACTTACCTAAGTTTGCCTCTGTTCTTTAGAAAAGACTTTTTTCAGTATGCCAGAAGAGTTTGTGTAGTCCCCTCTGACACAGCTGTGGCTCTGCTAGACTGCTACTGTCTGATAATGTAATGTCAGTGTATAGTTCAGAAAAATATCAGGTATCTTCCCTATCCTTAATCTTTCTAGAGAATTATATAAAACTATCAATTTTACAATATTCTGAGAATAACTCTGCTGTTGCCTGTTTTATTCAGTAGCAGGTATATAAAGTAAGACAAGAAAAATCCAGTTATTCTTTCCAGGTGAACAGATGTTAATGTCTTAATTCAATTTTTATTTTCAGTTATTGCTCTACTAAACTCCCACTGAAGTCAGCAAATCTGCCTAAATAAAGAACAAATAAAAAATAAGTAAATGCCTTAGGTTTTGTTCCAGGGCAAGGAAATTACTATTGGATTGCTTATCAGCCAAGCTTTTCCACAGAGAGCAAATATTAAGGTTTTCATATATTAAAAATTCAACATGTGTAATTCAAACTAAGTCCAAAACCATCCATATCTGATCTATTGCAGCTCCCATGAGAAATGCAGGTAAATGTTTTTAGTAGTACTTACTATTTCAGTAATACTTGTGGTTTTGGGGGGTGGCAGGAAAGTGATCATACACTTCACACTTGTATGAACTAATAAACCAGCTATAGCACCTATATAAAAGAAAATTGTTACTTCACTAATTTTTAGAAGGGGTGGAATTGAAAAACTAAGTCTTACATGTAAGTTTGTTGTCTAAATTGTTACTCTTTATTGAAAGGTATAAGCTGTAGCATGCATAGTATCACCCTCGGATGCTCAGGGATCAGTCAATGTCTAGAATCAATTTTGAACTTGGTTATTAAACTAATTTGCAACAATGTTGTTTTGACCTGATCTCTCTTTTTTTATTTTTTTTTTAATCACAGGAATGATTGCTTTATAACCTATGACACCATTAGCAGCAGTTCACTTCTTGCAACTCGTCTTTTAATTGGTGGTTTGAATCAGAGCACTTTGAAAAGAAGGATGTCTTCTTTCCCTTTTTTCAAAGCCCAAAAGCAAGTGCCAGGAGCCTAGAGGCAGAGAAATCAAGGGAGTTAGAGTTTCCTGTACAAAGTGCTTTTGTCTGGTGCTGCTTTTAGAATCTCTGATAGATGGTTTGGTTTGTACTTTTGGTTAACTAACTCGTTCTGACAGCAGGAGTCTTAGATTAAAATGAGAGATTCATTATGAACTAGTGATGAACTGAGGGTTACACAGACCTCCTTGCATTTGTGTAGATATACTCAAACTAAAGTCTGATGTGGTCACACACAACGGGTGTGCTGGCTCGGAGGGAGAAACTGACCTCTGGCCCACTCTCAGGATGCTGTTACTGTGGGGTCCTTGAATGCCAACATCAAAATCTGCTAACCCAACTTTTAGAGGTTTGTGAAACACGGGTATATAAATGGAAATCAAGATTAACTTACTGTGTAACTGATGTGAATATACGTATTTGTTGCATGTTTGGGCTACTCAGTGATTTCTAGTATGAGTTTATTCACTGAGTTCAGGTGTTAAGAAAGGCTCCATTGCTGTACTTATAGAAAGCTAAGTTTGGTAGCAAAACATAGGAAGTATCTAGTGAGATGTTCAAACTTTAAAGCTTTCATCCAGTTTTGAGAACTAAGATGGCATTAATAGTTATAGCTATGTGTCAGCTTCCTATCAGGGTGTTTCTTTGCAAACAGATATGAACTTCAAAAGCATTCAATGCTGACTTAGATTTAGCTTTAATGATTGAGTACTGTAGCTTAGGGCAGTTTTGTTTCAACTTGTTTTCAGGATCACACCTGCCCCCCCCCCCCCCCTCAAGAACTCTTTAGCATTTGTTCTCCTGCATTTGATAGCATGCAGAATCTAGGATAGGGAGCAATGCTATCATCATTTCACAAACAAAATTGACCTAAATTTAATGGGGATTCAATGCATCAACTGATTTTTGTAGATTCCAATAGTTGCCAGAGTTGGGAATGAGCAACTTCATTCTTTATCTCACCTTTGTATTCTTAACACAGAGTTATTGTGTGTATGTCTAAGACATGATTCCAGGACATAGTTGGACAGTTGGCATCATGAGCAGTGTAGTGAATATATAATTGAAAGAAATTCTAAGGGAGAGAAAAATGCCATTTGGCTCAATGAAATACTTCAGAGCAGATCGGGGGACTGGAGTTTTATATGAAGCATTCATCTATAATAGGTTGATGCAAGCTATCTTGATCTTAAAGCGGCTAACTTGTGAAGCACTTATTCTTCTGTACCCAAATTTTGAAAGAAACTGTATCAGTTTCAAGATTGATGTTGATGGTTTTCCTCTTCAGGGCTGCAGGAAAAGCAAGTGATAACCTAGCAGAACCAGAGAGCTGCCTCTTGGGTGTTTTTTAAGTAGGTTTCTATTTTGCTTGTTTGCTTTTTTGTTGTTTTTATTTTGGTTTGTTGTTGTTTTTCTTTGTGTGCATTTGGGGTTTTTTTGTTAGATTGTGGGGTTTTTTTGTGGAGGAAAAACAGGGCTAAGACCTGTTAAACTGAGTCTTTTGCAGCTTTTAGCACATCCTTATCTCTAACTGAAGTGCTAGAGTTTCAGAAAACTGTAGCCTGTAGGCAAATCTTCACCGTTCAAGTTTTCTCAGCATGCCTGGAAGTTTAACTTGAGGTGAAGCTCAGGTTGTTTATATTTACATCTGTACTCTTGTCAATATGAGTCTAAGGATCAATATCTGGAGTTCCACCTTCTTTACTCAGGGTTTTATCTATTTTAGTTGTGTGTGAATATGGCAGAGTGCAAATCAATGTGCTATACTAAAGTGTCTGAGCAAACAACTGCTGTTTGCTGATGGCCAGATCCTACTGCAATTTCTAGTTTTCCACTCCATAGCTAGACATTAGTTCACAGAGTTCTTGTAACACAAACACTTAGGAATTGCAATTGGAGTCCTGAACTGTAACAGCAAATATCACTCACATCTATTGCCTTAGGTTTTGCATATGTCTCCCAGGAATAAATACATAACTTGTAAGTTTAGAAACTCTGCGCTTTTTTGTTTGTTTGTTTTTGTTTTTGTTCCCCTGTTTTGATGAAACAGAAACAGGAATAGAAGGAAGCCCTCAAGCATAGATCAGGTTATCTTACCCAGTAACAGGCACAGAGCATGACAAACTAGAGACAGCAGCACGGCAGTGTCACAGGAGGCACTGGCTAAAACCTCCACTGGCATCTCCTGTCCAGAGAGACCGGATTTGTGTTCCTGAGCACACACAGGCTGTATCTTCCCTGAATGTTACTAGACCACAACAGCACGATCATCCATATGCCAATGAGCCCTTTGGCTCTGTGGTTTTATTGTTTTAACTTCATAATGCATATCTGAAGGGCTGAAGTTCTCCTTTATCATTTTACCATCTCTTAATAGGAGCAAGCAGTAGTAGCCTGAGTGGCAGTTGGGAGTAAGGGGAATAAAAATCCAGTGTATTGCTAATGGCTCAATACAAAGGCCTCAGCTTTTCCTTGGTGTTGTTGTTTTTGGTTTTTTTTTTGGTGTTTGTTTGTTTGTTGTTTTGTTTTGTTGTTTTTTTAGTATTTTTTACAGTGGTAATCTCTATTTCATCTCTACTACAAGCAGTACTTTTGGCCTATTTATAACTGCAGCTGCCTGGAGAAAGCCTAAAGGAGATGTGATAAAACCAGACTGTACAGCAAAACACATTATATAAACATGCAATTTGTACCAAGTAATAATTTGAAGTATGAAGGGGAAATGTCAAGTACGATGTGCGAAAACCAATTTGGCTTAAAATTCAACACATTATGTATATGTGGCATTTGCCAGCTTTCCATTCATCCTTGGAGGGAAGGCAGACATCAATCATACCTGCATGTCAACTACTGTCAACAATGCTGAACTTCAGTGGATTTTTTCCTCTGGCACACATTAATTTAGAATATATTAGTGTATGAACTCTTTCTGTGTTGTTTGGTTTTTTTTTCATAGGCAGACAAAAATTATTTCATCTCAAATATATGTTACGGAACTAAAGAATATCTACCAAGTCACTATTGATACAAGTTTGCTTCCATTCAAATCTTGCTGCATATTAGGAATGACTTTTTCTTTCTATTATTAGAGCTCTTTGAAAGGTTGAGCTAGAAGGGACTTCAAAAGATGAACTTATCTGCTTATGTGCTCTGAAACAAATGCACTGAAAGCATCCTTAACAGAAGTATTTGCAACACTGTGGTTAAAAATCGGCCTTCCTAAACTAAGGATTGCTTCCCACCTCCTCAATAAGCAATTGTTAATACTTTTCTTCCCCAGTAGGGATCTATTACTTACTATCAGTTTAGAACAAATTCTACACATTTAGGAATGTGTTGTCGTGTGACTTGGCCTTACATTTTTTCTGAAGTTATTAAATTGATTTCTTTAGCCTTCAAGCTTGGGTCAGGTATTCTTATTGATACTCCCTAAGCTTCTTTTTATGATTTTTTATTACCCTTTATTAATTAAATGGGAGTGCCAATTTTGGCTGAGATTTCTTATGTCCATTGTTGAGAAAGTGATGTCTTGTACTTAGTAGTATATTGACCTATCTTCAATACTCTTACATATTTGATTTCTTTATGTACAGTGCCTGCTAATACTATTAACTACTAATACTGTTATTAATCGTAATAACTTGTATCACATTTGCCCCCTCTGTCTGGTGAGGATTTAGCTCTGTAAATAGGATCATGGCAGGGTGAGGGCAGAGTGTGAGGCAGGTGGGCTCTGCAGCCGCAGCCAGACATAGTGGGGGGAACCACCAAACCATTTAGCAACCCTTTCTACTTGCAGAACTGTCCCCTCTCTTGAAGTCAGCAGGTACATAAGGAAGTGCTACTAATGCTGGTCTCATCCAAGCCTGGTGTTAAACTGGGAATGGGGTTCAACATGTGGCCATGGCTTTAAGGGCTTAGCACAGAATAATACATTAAAGCATGAAATGTAAAAATGCATCTGCTCTATGCATCGGTGATGTTAAATGAATGTTAAGTGGATTTAGTACTTATTTTCAGCTTTTCAGCATTTGTAGTCAGGCTGGGGGCAGACTTTGATAAATGAAACGAAGACAATTATTTTAAATTGCTTTAGCCACATACCTACTGCCTATTGAGCCTTCATGTGCTATATTTGAGTGTTTTTTTAAAAATACATAGTCTGTTGTAACAGCCTGTACTGTACATTCATTAATGCTGGAGAGGCTGCATCCTCTGGTGTTTTATAAAAGGTAAAAAGTAGGACCATTTGCAAAATCGTCTCTACATATTGAAACTCTGAGGTGTGACCCTGTTCATACAAGAGCATCAGAACTTGGGTAGCTGTGTAAAAAAACCAAACTAAACCAAAAACAGCAAAAAAAAGAGACAAAGTTTTGCAACTTTAGTTCTAGAGACAATGTTTGATGACTTTTTTTTTTTTTTTGCTAGACTTGAAGCCACCTTTTTATTTAACAGTGGTCTATTACATTCCTCCAGAGTTAGCACGCTTCCTGTGGCATTCCATCATCATGTCAAGGTGGTACTTCACAATATTTTTCACATTTTCTGCCTCATACATCAAACTGCAGAATGTTATCCATAAGGCACAGCTATCATTCTCTAAAATTTTAGCAATGCTCTCATTTTTATCTGACATCTAGAAATACCAAAGTAATAAAAAATAATTTCTACCTCATATTTGCTCTGGTACTCATTCTGTCCCTGTCAGTGTCTATATGTTATAGCAGGCTAGATTTATACATCCCCTTACTTGGCATTCTGTGAGGCCATGCACGGAAACCAAGACTGTGGAATCATTCCTCTTTTCAGGATAAAAAACAAAATATTATTTCAGCTTGCAAAAACTTACTTTGAATGTATTATATATGCTCTTTTTGAACATAAATCAACATTTCATTGAGTGGTTTCTGTTCTCCGCATACTCTTTCCTGTTCAGATTCTCACATTCTCTTGTTCTACAGTTCTGCAGATCATTAACTTTTGCAGTATTTTTTTACAAAGAATGATTTTATTCAGGAGAGGACAGGATGTCAGACTGCCCTTTATTTACTGTTCAGTTGAATTAAGTGTCATTTATCATCTGCAAATGCAATCTTTTAAGTACTTAAAATCATCATGGAGAGAATATAAAATAAAACTATTGTATTTGAAAAATTTGCATTAAAATCAAGATATATTGGCATAATCTCATACAGCTGAGAAAATCCCCAAATCTGAGGTCTAGAGCTTTTAACTGTTAACTCTGTTCATTGTTACTTCCATGCAGCTGATGCCTTTCTCTGATCAGTAAAATGTCATGTTTTCAGGGTCATCTGTGTAATACCTCACTACATTCTTCACAAGTTGCAGGTTAACTTCAAAGAATGTAAAGGATTTACATCTCATTTGGCCTGAGTCTGTAGTTCATTTGTTAAATCATGTATGAAACATTAGTAATATGACTGAAATGGTCAGAATTATTCAGTTGTGGGATCATTACTGGAATTCTAATAGTACTAGATGGTAACTCCAGCTGTTTCACAAACACACTTACTCTCACATATTATTAACTCCCGTATACTGGCATAGATGGATAAAAAAAGGCTCTGGAAAAGTTAATGAAAATATTGGCAAGTGAGCCCAGTGTCTCCTAGTCTGCAAAGGTACACAGATTTGAATTCATTGTTGTATGGAGGCACTTGGTCCAATATTAGCAATTCAAATAAGGAGCTGTGCTTTATACCAGAGAGCAAGATATGTCAGGGTTTCAAAGTTAATTAGACTAAACAGACAATTAATTACATCTTATTAAAATGTAAAGGACCTGTGACAAATTGCACTAATTGCATGTTCTTATATATCTGAAGAGGTCAGGCTACTTTAAAAGTGTGTTGTTAATGGAAGACAAATGTAGTTTTATATGCTTGATAGGAATATTATAAACTGCATTATTTATGGCTCTGGTAGAACATTTAATAATTTTAAACCTTAAATCAAACTGTTCATTAAGCCAGAGAGTCAGCACACAGCCCTGACAGTAGTCTGTGAAAACCTGCTGCCAATGTAATGTTAATTTGAAGGTCTATTGTTTTTTCTCCCCCTCTTGGCAATACAGAGATACTGTTATTTTAAAGTATGTAAACCCTAGGGGAGCTCAAGCTCTTTGAAGTTTTCCCTTACTCTCCTAATCAAAAAGCACAAAAACATCTTATATTATTAATATTTTCCAGAATTATATAAAAATCAACTTCTCTCAGGTCTAAACTAGTGTAATTCTATGTGATAATTACCAGTAAAATGAAGAAGAACAAAATAGTGGATAATAGGACAAAGGACATAGAATAAAGTATAAAGGTGAGGAAACTCCCTAAAAACTATATAGGTTTTGCTGTTAAATGTATGGTCTCTGTTGGATTTTTGAGAAGAACCTCCAGATGATTTAAAGTACTGGTTGTCTTCAGTTTAAATGAGTTAAAGTGTAAAAGCTGGTGTATTTAAGCATTGTAGATAGGCCAAGCTAAGACTAGTACAAGAGTGAAAGCTTGCTATGATGGAACAAAAGGGAGGTGCCATTTCAAATCACAACTAACATAGGATCACATTTAGAAACCCTTCATCACAGGCTTAGGAGCACCTTATTTCTTAGACTGCTCAGTTAGGATTAAGATCAGTGGTAAGACATATATCTGGAGTGAAAGCCAAGGATACTGCAGTGATATTAAATATAAAATGCTTGCCCAGGGAGATAACCATACTTCCTAAGACATTCAAAATAACAAACTTTTCTAGACACTTCAATGCCAGAGAACATGGAAGGCAGTGTTAGAATTTTTGTGGTACTCAGAGAGAATTACAGATGACATTCTGCAAGAGTAACTTTAATTTCAGGGAGTGTGAAGAACTGTAATGGCCATGAATTTCAGGGGTTTGAAGGGAAAGATGATATGCCTTATTATGATGTCTAGGATGCATTTAATTTTCCTTTTGATGTTGTCAGGTATTACATTTTGAGATGTTGTTACTGAATTCATGCACCTTTCCCATCTGCTGAATTAATGTCTAGATTTAAAAATATTCCTACTGTTTATTGATCCTGGTACTTTCTAAGAGTCAAAGGAATCCAACTATTGTAGTGCCTGTTTGCTTTCCTGTTAGTGAAGCTTTTTTCTCTGGATGACAAAAGTGTGTAGTCCTGAATGAAGTGTACTGCTTTGGTCAAAGGGATAGCAGTGTCAAATCGAAGTAAAAACTAGAGAATAATCTTGAGGGGGAGAGGGATATTTTGATCCAGAAATCCTACATACTTAAAAAAAAAGAAAATAAAACCAATTAAACCTCACAGAGCCAAAGAAAAATGACAGAACAAAACATTGCAATTAATAAGGGGATTTAGATTCTATTTCTCATAAAAAATATTCTACTTTGTACCATCCTTTTATGCTGGCAACAAAACATTTGTGTTTTCTTCCCAGTTTAAAGTAAAGGAATAGGTTTCTTATGACTCAGGAGTAGCTTAACCACCATGGCATATTCTGAAATAGGTTTCTTTCTCATCCTTTTTTACTAATCCTTGTTTCCATGGAATATATTGGACACTTTTATTAAAAGAAGAACTGAGGCCCTTGTGCTATGGCTTCCTAGGGAATATCAGTAAATAAAAAGGTTTTTGGTTTTGCAGGGGGAGAAGTGTGGGGGAGGGGGGGTGTGTGGAGGCAGAGCGTTTAAAATGTCTATACTTGGTAAATATATGAAGAATGTCCCATCAAATTGCTTTGGCCAGCTCAGCCCTGCTGAATTGTGTGAGGCAGATTTGACCATGTTTAAGAGAGGATAATTCAACATATAGCCAATATATTATTTGATTGCAACATAACTATCTGAAAACAAGTTGTTTGCTAGGCTGTGTTGTTTCACAGATTGTTTGCTGTGCATGAACCAACTATTACATATAATAAATCAGTACATGATGTAAATTAGAACATTTAAAATCTTAATAACAACTCTCTCCTGAATGAATGTTAGGAGTTTAGGAGAATCTTCTGCTGTACAAGAGAGTTACACTTTTAAGTCCATTCTATTTTGGCAGTTGTTTTGATTACAATGTCTTGCATTAAAAATTATTCTGGGTTCAATGGAAGCATATTTCTAAATTCATAGGCTGTGGTGTTTCTGGAATGAAATACATGTAATGTGTCTAAAGGCTACTATAATTTGTCTGTGTTTTCCAGGCTTTGCACTGGTGGTCATGTTTCTGTAACAGACTTTTCTGCATTAAGTAGAAAGGCTAATATCTTTTTTATTAGCTCAAATGGAGAAGCATAATGTCCTAATTTTATTTAAAGAATGAATCTATAGATTTATTCCTAATGGCTTGGTTGTATCAGAAGAAAAATTATGGTTATTAATAATGAAGACAGTAATACAGAAGAATGAGACAGCAGAAAAGATTAAATTCAAATGGATATGTTTTGATTACTAAAAGTATCTTAAGTGCTCTAAGTCATGTACCTAAATAATTCTTAAACTGTCTATCAACATAGGGTACAAAATATCTTACTTCAGCAAGGTATTTAAATATAACATTAAATATGTAATTTCATAGCCTCTGGATGTTGAAAAGACTATTCCAATATTCAAAGTGAAGATTTCCTTAGATATTCTCCTGACCAGAAAGAGGAGAAAGCCAATGTGCTTTGACACTCCTCTTATTTTCTAAATCTCATAATTGGTTTACCAAGTATTTTCCTACGCTGCTATAAATGTCCAGTCCATGTAGAGTGCTATGTCATAGTTCTTTTCAGGAGATAGCAGGAAAAAACAATATTTTTCCTTATACTGCTATCTCACATTTGTCCCTGAGGGCAGTGGTTTCATTGGCCTATGAACAACTTCACACTCAACAATGTTTTGCAAATCTTGCTGCTGCAGAGCGAAGACATGGAATCATGCTCCAAGCCTCGTTCATTCCATCAATAGCACTTTAGCTGCATCCCTTGATGTTCATGATGTTTCACATGAAGCTCACCTTAGCTGGCCTATAGCACTTAATGGTGGTACTGAGCTTACGTTTGCTGCTAGTTAATGAGCTATTGTGGAGCATTTTTAATTAGTATGGTTTTAACCACATGTGAAAGCCATACAGACAGCTTTGATACAAATTTATTATAAAGGTATTTTTGCTACGAGACTGTCTATCCTTAATTAAACTATGCAGTAACAAAGAGAAATTAGTTGCCCTAGAAACAATTAGTTTAGGTATGCATAATCATAATGCAACATTGGTAGGAGCACCTTTTATCATTTCACGTTTTCCCCAATAAAGGAACTGCAGCAGAAAGCTGAACTTGAAATATAGGTGTATTCTGCAAAGAAACTATGTATAAAAATGACACCTTGATAGATTGAAACAGAAGTCAATGATAGTATGAAATCTTCCTCCAAAATGATCGGGTTATACTCTTGAGTATGTAGAGCTTACTGAATAAATCCACATGGAGAGGAAGGAGGAATTTGCAGCTCTGAGTGACAACCTCCAGCCACACTCCCCAGAGAAGTCTTCAGGACCAGTGATGATGAGTTTCAGGGTCTTACAAGGCTAATAAATTGATCCAAAATAACCCAAACCTGGTGAACCCTTGGATGTTCTGCACAATGTACGTGTTTGAAGGGATTTCTGAGTATACCTCGCATAACCAGGGAGGGAGACAAAGGACTGGCTGGCTGAACCTGCCTGAGTGGTTGGAGTGCAGCTGGGGCCATGGTCTCCTTACTCTGGTTACATGCTGCTACTGGGACCTAGGGATGAAGGACAGGTATCTTCTACAAGCAGAATAAGGGGAAATAGAAGGTCAAAAAGGGAGCGGAAGATGACCATATACTTATAACAACACATTCGGTAAAGGGAAACAAAATGCTGAGGGTGTGGAGAAGAGTGCAATAGGTAAGGTGCAATGGAGAGGAGGCAACCCCCATATGACAATATGGGGTTTGACTTAGCCAAAGGAGGAGAGAAGAGTGTATTAGTGTATCTCTTCATTCAAATATGCAATGGATGTGAAATGAATTACTGGCATACTCATCTGGGACAGGGAAGGCTTGCGTCTGATAGTTGACTCTTTCCATTCCCCATTCTGCTGTTGTGTCCCCAGGACAATCTGATAGACACTTGCCAACAAAGCAAAGATCACTCTGCTACTGAGTTTGTCTTTGATTTTCTCCAAAGCAGAAAACTCCAGGTGATTTTTTTCCTCTTTTGTGTTCTCAAGTAGTGACTCTTGTTGAAATCACCTTTGCTGAAGGTCAACGTTGACATTTCTGCAGTCCCCAGTCCTAATAATGCTTTTTCAGTATGTCTTGTGATTGCTGTCAAATAAGAGTAAGAAAAGTTATTTGTAGGTGTTTATAAATGCTAAACATGGCAACAGACAAACTGTTTTCAATAAGGCAGTTTGAGCAGGGGGGAACAGCTAATTACTTTGATGTAAAGCTGGCTTCGTTGGGTTGGAGACCAGAGAGAGCAAACAAGGTACTGATTTGCTAGATAAGCATTTTTAAAATTTGGTCAGTAATAATGTAAACAGACAATAAATTTGTGATCTGTATGATGTCTATTGTAATTCTACCACTGTAAAAGTAAACCTGAGTGTGATGACAGTACACCACTCTTAATCTCATATTTAGTGGTAACTGATTATATAAAGCAAGCATTACATGTCTATTGGAAATACCTACCTCATGTATGGGTGTGTGTATGTATGTACAGGACTGCCATAAAATTCACTATGAGGGGAACAGAGTTATTCTGACAAGCTCAGACAAAGTCAGTCTTTCCATTCCAGATATTTTCTGAAAAAACATTGTATCGTCTCGTGGACAGATAGCACTAGATACTTATCTTTCTGGCAAATCAGTTTGCAACCATAAAGATCAATTTCTAATTCACAGATAAATTATTTATGTGGCATTTGACAGTTCTATTCAGAGATCACTGCTCTCCCCTTCACAGTATTTAGCTTCACCACAATATTGCAAATTTGTAATGAAATTCATACACTTATGTAGAGTTTCTTGTGATGGTCTCTAGAGTATCAATATTCAACTAGATAGTGAAGAGAAAAGTATGCAGTTAAAAATTTCTCCTATTATGTAAGTCCATACCCTGCAGAGGGTGTTCAGAAAGTCAAAGATTTATTCTGTGTTTACCTCTGTCTTTCCTTATTCATGTAAATTCAAACTTCTCACTTTCTACACTGGATAAAGCACTTTCCATTTTCCTCCTCTACTGAATTAATCCTTAATTCAAAATCACAGATGAATTTGTAAATGGCTTTTTTAAAAAAAAATTCTTTTTGTCATGGGATGATAGCAGAGGTTAAAAATCACTCTACCATTTGAAATAACAGGATGAACATGATCTAACAACCTTTAGAATATTGTAACAATCTGCATGCATCTTAATGCTGGAGAAAACTAGTTTTTTTGCCTCTGCTGTAATTTTATAGACATTTATTCTCTATGGCCTTAAAGCGACTGTATGTTGAATGTCCTTGCTTCTACATCTGCAAAAGTGGTGGCTTGACTAATAATACACAATGCTGGTTGTTTTGGGATGCTCTGTCTGGGTGCTGTGACACAAGTAATGCCATAACTATTTGTCGCCATAAGGGATAAAAATGTTTTCGCATGTTGCACATCACATATTCAAAATTTAACTACATGAGAATTTCACTGTCAGGATAAAGCCCAAGTGCCATTTGACCAATGGCGTGATTTCACATATGGAACACTTGATTCCTCCTTCAGTTTATTGGTGTACAAAACCTCTTATATCCATCTTGGATTCTTTTCTCCCTTCCTAAATAAAGTTTTCAATGGTAATCTGAAGTTATTTCCTTAAGCCTGGCAGACATCTGTATCAGCAACATGCTAAAATTATAATTGAAATGAGGAGCTGTTATCTTCCTTATCATCTTCATATGTCCCCACATGGTGAGCATTAATTTATTCTGGCTTGCTATCTAGGTATGTTAAAACTGATTCATACTTTGTAAATATAAGCAAAGACATCAACTGCCCTCTTCTGTATCTTTAATAAAACTCAATCTTTCCAGGAATCTTTTTGTCTGGAAAAATTACTGGTTTATTCCAAGACTAAATGTCTTCTATTCAGTGTCATTTTGATGAGTGGAACAAACCATCTGAGTTCAGCTCCAAAATGCTTCTATTATAGAAGCATCAGTAAGGACTCCACAGTTTAAAATTGCATTTTGATTTCCAATAAGAGCAGGACTAAAATATCTCCATTTGATAGTTTGATAGCTTAATAGTTGAATTTAATCTCTAACTTTGGCACAATCGCTCTTCAAGGGACAATTGAAATTTCTTTGTATTCTTCCAATAAAATATTCATAATGTTCATCAGTAGAAACATTTTAAAAGGATCTTCTTAGAAATGCTACTTTGAGTCTCCTTTGTCTTTCCTTCCCATAGCTAAGTGAATGGCAGTTTGCACAAATTTCCAGCTGATGATGTTCTGGTGGCTTTTTGAGCATGGGTCATTCTGAAAATTTTTTGATGAAGATTAACCAATAAAACTTTCTCTGTCCATGTTCTTGAGGCATGGTGCATTAAGGCAATGGAGACATAATGAATTTCATGTCTACCAATTTCTTAATACAGAAGTTCATTAATTTTAATACTTTATGGCTAGTAAAGGGGTCTTTCTAGTCAATGGAATTATCTGTAAAGGAATGTAAAGAGTCTGTATATACCTAAATATACAGGGTAAAGTTGACAGCTTGAATAAAGAATTCCAGGCTTGCATTTATTTCTGTGGTTTTTCTTTAATCTAGTCTCTCTATTTTATGATGTCTCTCTTGCTACTGCCCTGCATCAGTTGTTAGAATGTTGAATAAAATATTTTTTTTTAAGCCAACACTAAATAGAATTAATGGAATCTATATCTTGCCTCTTAATTCATGGAATACCTCCCTTGTAGTTACTTTTTAAAAATAATTGTATTTTAGTTTATGAATTTGGAAATTTGGGTCAGTCAATCCTGGCTGCTACTTTAATAATAAGAAAATAAAAAAACCTGATTTCTGTAGGAACAAAACTTGACCTTGGGCAAGAAAACAGACATAGAAGTTTATTGATGTATATTTAACATTTTCAAAACATTATAATATTGTAAGCTTCATAAGATGTAAAGGTGCTATAAAACTGACAAGCTTCTGTGGAGACTGTGAAATAGTTGGGCTTGATCAAGATTATATGTCAGTGTTTCAAACCAGAGCTGCACTTTTAACTAAAGTGAATAGTTCTTAATTTCAGAAATGTGTAGTCAAGGATTTGGTGAAGAAACACTGACCACTTGTCTAGAACATCCATTTTAGAAGGTTTTTCTCTATCCCTATAATATGCCCTTTATTGTTATCAGCAGGCTGATGCCTGCTGGCTCTGTTTTTCCTGGTACGTACTACTCTAACTGGGAAGAAGGAGAAGTAATGTTCCACCTCTGAGTTCAGCAGGATTTGGGAGAGTCTTGCAAAGATATTTATTCTCTAAGGCCTTAAACTCTTGCCAAGTCCTTAGTCTACTAGAAGGAGAAGCTGGCTCCTGCTGAGTGGGAAACTCAGTGGTACTTAGGAGCTGGGTGCTGCTGCCTCCTAAGTCAGATTTGCAATGAGTGCATTTCCTTGCAGAAGGAAATAAACAGAAACTTTGTTTGTGTCACATCATTGCACCCCGTGGGCTGTTTAATCCTGATGCAGGGTTTCTACCACATTCACTGGTGACCCATAAAAAGCTGGATGGCTGCATGCTGAAAGCTCCCCTCTGGTTGCAGTTGACATAGGATTCCTTTCACATGGCAGGTGATGATGGAGAATGAACGTGACAGAGAATAGGTGTAAAGGGCTGGGAAGCTGCAATGGGAAAAGCAAATAATGAGTTTCTTGGTGGACCATTTGTGCAAGGAAATATTTGAGAGCTGGTCTGCTGCCTGTCTCTGGGATTTCTGAAAGTCAAGTGAAGTTTGTCCCCTTCTTGTTTTTCATTTACTATTGTGGTAGCTAGCTCAGACTTCTTAGGAAGGTGGGTTGTATAATGGATAGGTGAATGACTGAAAGCAGAGGAGACTTGTTCATTAGGCTTTGAAGGAATGTTTTTATATTTTTAACTGCATGATTTAAAAGGTTTTTAGGATGCTTTCTACCACCAATTACTGAAACAAAACAAAACGAAAAACAATTGGTAGGGCTGTGTGGCTGCAGGGCTGAGACTTGTATTACTCTTTTAACAGTCATTAAATAATGTATAAAACCACAGTAACACAATTTAAAACCCTTTAAAAAAAACACAATCCTGTCTTCCGTGCTCCAAAGTGTTGCCTCAGGTTTATAATGGTTCTGCAAAGCTGCTTAAGTAATACCTGGCAATTGTCTGATTAGCTTCTGGTGATAATCCTCATTTTGCCATCAGATCTAACTGACTGTAAATGTACAACTCTGCCATTTAAGCAGGTGACATACCTCCCTGTCTGGTAATTCACAGTATAGAAGCCCTTCAGCGGGCATTTCCAAGCAGGTGATGCTCACATCTTGCTTAGTCACAAGGTTTCAGGAGATGTGGCTCATCGTACTGTAACTAGGTCGCCCCTGTCTGGCTCTAGAGCACAGTCAGAAGGCATTAATGGAAACAGTTTCCGAGAATCAGGTTTCTGTGCAGAAAGTGTGATGGGTGATGCAGAGATTAAGTAATTCGGAAGGAAGAATGAAGTGCTCTTTCTTTCTTCCCTTTGTATTGTAAAGCTTTGAATAAGTCTACTACAGTGCTTGAATGACTTCACAGACACAGTGATATAAGAACACATGGATGATTCGGGCTTTATTTTAATAGATTTTGTTGGTGTAATGCTGATGTCCACAGCTGCTAGAATGTTACCTCTATTTTTCTTCACAAATGTACAGTGTACCTTAGCAAGAGCTTACTCTGATTTGGAAATGAGTTGGCAATTCTTAAACATTTTTTCCTCATTTATGGCTGAGAGAAATAGCAATAAAGGCACAGAATTGAGAAGTGCTCCAAAATAAATGAAAAATTAATGGCTATGTTTAACTGCACCATAGAAACTTCCATCTCACTGGTCTAATGTTCACTTGGAGAACTAAGCTGTTTGAGTGAGAATGGTAGCTATAAATTGCTGATACGAAGTCAGAGGCAAAAGCTGAAGAGAGAAATAAATGTAGATGTGCATCAGACATCAGAAAATCCTCAAAAGCCAGTACACAATAGAAATTGGTCAGTAAAAAATGGTATAATTGCTACATGAGATCCAAGGAAAATAACCTTGTTGCAGGGAGATGTGGCAGATGTAGAGGCATAAAATGACTCCATGCACAGAAACATTATGTGCTCTATCTTCTTACATTTTCCTGGTATGTGGTGTATGCCTGTGAGTGCCAACTATATCTACATCTAGACACCAAAATGCTTTAGAATCAATATGGTAAAGCTATGTTCACACCACCACTTAACTCATTCCCAGGTTAAGCTGACAGAATATACTCTCAGCCAAGCCAGTCCCTGATTTTCCACTGGTATCACTGAGATGTGGCTTGGAGAGCCAGAGCACTGTTTGATTCTCTCTCAGGGCTTTCTCTTGTGCTGCTGAGCAGCTGACTGTGCCTGTGGGAAAGAGGTGGAGGAAACGGAGCACATGTAGAACAGCTGTGCTCCTCTGCAGTAAAAATCAGATCCTGATTTACATGTGACAGGAGGAGGGTAAACTGAGCTTGAATGTGATGTTTTTGCCTCAAGCCAAGTGGCACAGGACTTCTGGAGAGAGCAGAGAGAGCATGGCTTAACTTCAGTGGTATCCCATATTTTAGTGGATGTAGAAAGGTACTTTCACACATTTATGGTGGTACATGGAAAAAAGGTCTGTCTGGTATATGGGAGCCAGGGAGTGAGACCCTACTGTCAGTGCTACCACATTTGTTTTCCCTGAAGCTCTCTTAAGCTTTGCAATTGCATTTAGTGCTGTGGCTACCCTTACTAACAGGAAAACAGAATTATATGTGTATATACCCAAAAGAGACTTGAAAAAAGATCCTGAATTTGCGATTTATGTCTCTCTTTACAAGGAAGAAAAACTACTTATGCACCCAAACAGTCCCATTTGTGCCAAGAAAGGTTGAACCAGATGATATTTGAGATCCCTTCAAACCTCATTTTCTATGATCTGTGATTCAATTAACTAGGGTTCTGCATCCATACTGAGGTATGACACAATGGTGAAATGGAAGCTGGAGCTATATGTCAATAACTGAACTGTTTTTTGTAAAATTGTCTGGCTTTCTAGAGCTTCAGTATATTTTCTTCCCCCCCAGCTCCAGTGGCATCCTCCATATACCTTTTGGAAGCTTGCACAGCAAAATAAGAGAGTTGTGAATAACACTCAAGCCAACTCAGGCTTTTATTCAGTATCAATGTTGCTAATCTTCAGAAAATAACTTTACTGAAATGTGGGTCACCTGTAGTTTTTATTCTTCTTTTAACTCATAGAAAAAGAATTTCAGCTGACAGACCAATCTTTCTTTTTAATGGCATGAAATATAGGGAGAAGGGGAATTACTTTTTCCATAAATCATGGCTGATGATTACAAAGATCTGTTTAAGGTCTGGGCCTTTAGAGGTACATTATCAGAAAACTGCAATGCTAAGCACTCAGATGCTAGGTATCGTCTTATGTCTAGCATTCTATAAATGCCATGTACTTTGATTTAAAAGGATGCAGCCAGGTAATTGTTCAGAGTTTTAAAACTTTAGTTTTTTCTTTTTAGATTTTTAATGCCTTGAAAATGTACTTTCTCCCTCTATTGATCTCATCCTTTCCCATTTGACAACATTGATTTGTTTTCCTGTCTCTTAAATATAACAGAATCCAGGCAAGACTGTTTTTATTTAACAACTTCAATTTAAATAGTACTTTAATATCTTTTTGCAGCAGCATCTTCAACTTATGTTAGCACAGCTCTGAGGATAGTATTTGGTAGTGTGCTGACATATGCAACATATTATTTTTGTGCAAACCACTAAAAAATAAGTTCTTTTTACCTTGATCCTATTTTAAATAGATTTGTGAAGGGAAGTTTTGGAGTATCTTGGAAAATAAACAACTACTTAAACTAAAATTGTTGAAATAAGGAAAAATCAGGTTTAATTTTGTAAACCCACATTGATAAATGATTTCTACAGATAACTCTAGCATTCACTCAATTTTAAGCATAAAAGAAGTCCCCTTTCAATCACATAAGTTTAATACTTAGATCCATGTCCAATTCTAGATGCCCATATAAAACATTAAATGCATTTGTTTATATTTCTAAGTCTTTAGGCTTTATTCAGCTTAGCTACTATTTGTATAATTTCTTTCTAATCTAAATCTACCTGCTTTCATTTTGAAACTGGTACCCATTATCCTATTCCTGCATACTCTTGTAAAAAGTCCCTCTCCACCTTTTCTGTAGACCCTTCAGGTACTGGAAGGCTGCTATAAGGTCTCCTTGGAGCCTTCTCTTCTCCAGGCTGAACAGCCCCAGTTCTCTCTGCCTGTCTTCACAGAAGAGGTGCTCCAGCCCTCTGATCATTTTTGTGGCTCTTGTGGATGCTCCCTCCCTGGAGGCGTTCAAGGCCAGGTTGGATAGGGTTTTGAGCAACCTGATCCAGTGGGAGGTGTCCCTGCCCGTGGCAGAGGGGTTGGGACTAGATGATCTTTAAGGTCACTTCCAACCCAAACCATTCTATAGTTCGGTAATTCCCATTGCTATAACCCAATGCTAAGAGAGAATTGTAGTCTCTGCAGCTTGAAATTTGTGCCTTTTGTGACTTGGCAGGTGTTTGCAAGATATTGCAACAAAGACTGACGTTCTTATAGCTCGGATCTACTTGCCACCTACAATTCACAAGTCATTGTGGGCACAGAAAGTCTGGTTTAGGTACTGTGATAGGTGGAATGAGTAGCACCCCTGATCCCCAAAGTGAAATCTAAATTTCTTTCACCCTGCAACTGTGAGCGGATACAGGGAAAATTTGCCTTCTCAAAGTGAAATACAGAATAGCATAAACTCAGTACAAGGAATGACTGAAAATGGTTCAAAATCCAGCTGCAGGTAGATGGTATCACTATGGATGCACTTAAATATTTCTGACCATATATATGCCTTGAATTCTGTTTATTTCTTTGAAGCTGGTGAAGATAAGTGCCTTTTTTTTTTTTTTTTTAAGCTCTAAGAAAGATTTAAGTTCTTTTAAAACCTATCTGCAAAGTGCTCTCTCAGTAGTTCCTTTTTTTTGGAGCACTTACCTCGGATGTCAGACCATGAATTCAGTTTCTTCCTCCCAAGGTGGTTCCGTAACTCCAGGAAAGAATAAAGTATAGTTAGTCTTTGATCACCCTCAGGAAAATATATGACCAGAAAGAGAGGACAAGAAAGGCTGTGACTGTACATCATTGCCCAGTAGTTAGTGCATTTAAATGATCAGGGATCTCTGTGTGGAAGAGGTGTGGGCTTCAGTTTCTCTGCTTTGTGAAATTACAGTGTTGGTATTGTACCTGCCTGCGCATCTTAGAATGACTTTCTAAACCTACTCATGCAAAATACAGTGGAATCCTAAAAGTGATGCCAAAGTGCGTCTTATGCCCTGAGAAAGTCTGCAAATTCTTAAGCAAATTAAGTAGAGGAACTTTGCTATCCTGGCTGGGAGAATGTATTTTCAGATTTGTTGACATTAGCATAGTCAGCAATTCTGGACTGAGCAAGGGTACAACTCCAGGTAGTCAGGAAAAATTGAAAAGTACAGAATTCTCCTATACTATGTCCAAGATTAGATGGGTACTGAATTATAATTACAGGTTTGGGCCTTGATACTCCAATGTCATAGAACTTATTCTCTCTCCTGCTTTTTCTCTCTCTCTCTTTTTTCTTTTAATTTTCTAGATCTGTTCTTCAATACTGTGTTGAAAGAAGGGCTTTGAATCAAGAAATAAAAGAATCAGAAAATCCACTTAGTTTCTGTACAGACTGGGACCTGAATTATACCCCTCAAATTCATCTGTACACCAGAAAGCGTGACATCTATTACATACTCACTTCCTTACCCTAAAAAAGGGCTCCTTTAAAAACATGCCCCAATGATTTTTTTTTCCCTGTACCACCAAGAGGATTATAAGAGGTGATGATGCGGTGAGAATGAATGTGAAATGAAAAATGTATGTGGAACCACAGCCTTGTGGGTAGCACAAGCATCAGAATGATCCGTAGGTGATAGCTTTATGGGCATTCTATACTGGCACACCATCAAAAGAAGCAATCCACCTTTCCTCTCTGTTTTTTTCCACTCCCTTTTTTGTGCCAGTACACTCTTCTTGAGGAGCAGTTTGGTGCTTAAAGGAATCCAGGCAGCTCATCAGTCCCCTTTGGCCCTGGTGGGTTTTCTGATCCTGTTCACTGTACCTCCAACACTCCTAATGGCACAACAGCAGCATTTTAGTTTTAGGGGAGTGGCTGGTAGCTCAGTGGAATATAAATCTTTGAGTGAAATTCTTACCTTATTCCTGCTTAAAATGGTTCTGAAGCTGTTGCTTTGTATCAGCATCTACCCTGTGTATAACCTGTGAGCAGATGATGTTGGGGAAACGCGGTCATTGGTTCAAGCACAGAATGTCAGTGTTTGTCTTAAAATAAAGATCAAGAGGTGGCAGACTGGGATTTATGACCAGGTAGCAAATGCGCCATCCCTGCCTTAGAAACCATTGTGGAGAACCCAGATCGGAATGCACAAAAATGTCTGTAGTAGAGTTTCTCCACTATGGAGTCAATTATAGTTTTATTTCAGAGTCAGGGATTCATAATGATTTAGCTTCTCTTGGAAGGAATGTCAAACAAATAACAATATTGCTCCTAGTCAAGAAAAGGTTTGAGTTCTGTCTGTGGTAGCTTGCAAAGAAATGAACTTGTAATTCTATATAATATTACGTTATTACTCCTGCATGGCAGTGGTAAGGCTGGCAGGCAGCCTACTCTATACAGTGCAGGCATGCCAACACTGCATTGCAATGGAAAATCAATTCTCAGCCAACTGTACTTAGATTGGAAAGATTTCAAACGCAGTTAGTGTTCTGAGTCTTAAATTGCCACCACAATGTCTTTGCTCAAAGATAAATCTCATGAAGGTATTAAAGCAGGACTCTAAAGAGTGCATCTGAGAATAATGTTTTTATTAAGGGTAAAGGTAATGCCATTTCATTTGAAAATAACAAGACAGAGAAAGCAAAAGAGACAGATATATCTTATAAAAATTAGAAATCTCATTAGTGAGATGCTCACTGGTGGTGCATATAAACAGAGGTGTGATTAAGGAAGAACATGATGATTCTTTTGTAAAATTAAAACAGTGAACACAGAAAAAAATAAAGAGCTAGGAGTGATGATAGTACAGTTTTATGCAGAGTGATAAGATCTCAGTATTTCTGATTGCATGTGTTCCCTGGACTGGCTCCTCAGTGAAAGCATCTTATTAAAATGCTTTTAGAATTTGCTATCAGGTTGGTTTGATAACACGTGGTTGCTGAACAATGGATTTTATGCCACATAATTAGCTATAAGAGCTGGTGAAAACAACATGTTATTATTGGGCTTAACACTCTTGTTTGTCTCATAATACTGCAACAGGTGTATCTTAGTTTTCTGTATTTGGGAGTAATCTCTCTATCCTTTTCCAGCTACGTTTGATTTGACAAGAGGTGATACAGCTCCTTTTTTTCATGCTTTCATAAGTAGTTGATGGGGAATCTCAATCCGTTCCCTCCTGTTTTAAGTTTGGAGAGAGACTTGATTTAGCTGGTTTGCAAAGGCTAGATTATGTCTGCCAGCCCTGGTCTGAAGTTGCCTTTTAGGTGTCCTGCATCTTCTTTCATGTGATTCAATGCAATCCTGTAAAAAAATCGGCTTGTTTTCTTTTTCACAAGTGAACATTTTACTTCACATCAGCACTGCACCAAAATCAGCCAGTAAATAAAAGATTTATATTTTTATGTAAATGAGTAAATATAATTAATTTATGATGGTGACAGCTACCTGAAACACTAATGGCAAAAATAAACTACTTGTGATTTGGTCTTAAAAAAATATTGCCTTTAAGGACAATCTTTAGGACACTCAGTATACATTCTGTCTCTACTTAGGACATTGTTATGACACTGTTCTATGTAGCCTGTTAATACCATACCTAAAGCAAGTGTTTGATGAAGGTATCTGATTCACACTGTCATTTGAAGAATCCTCTCCTACTTTCTTTCTCTCATATTTATTATTTGGACAAAATCCCCCAAATCATAGAATCATAAAATCATTAAGGTTAGAAGGGACCATTAAAGATCATCAAGTTCCAACCCCCCCGCCATGAGCAGGGAACCCTGCCACTAGACCAGGCTGCACAAAACCTTGTCCAGCCTGGCCTTAAAAACCACAAGGGATGGGGCATCAACAACCTCCCTGGGCAGCCCATTCCAGTTCCTCACCACCCTTATAGTGAAGAATTTCTTCCTAATATCTAACCTAAATCTCCCCTATTTCAGTTTAAATCCATTACCCCTTTTTCTATCACTGTCTTCTCTGATGAAAAGCCCCTCCCCAGCTTTCCTGTAGGCCCCCTTCAGGTACTGGAAGGTGCTATAAGGTCTCCTTAGAGCCTTCTCTTCTCTAGGCTGAACAGCCCCAATTCTCTTAGCCTGTCTTCACAGCAGAGGTGCACCAGGCCTTTGATCAACTTGGTGGCCCTTCTCTGGACCCTCTCCAACAGCTCCATGTCTTTCCTGTGCTGAGGGCTCCAGAGCTGTATGCAGTACTCCAGGTGGGGTATCACCAGAGCAGAGGGGCAGAATCATCTCCCTGGCCCTGCTAGCCACACTTCTTTTGATGCAGCTCAGGATGCAGTTGCTCTCAGGGCTCCAGCACACACTGGTGGCTCATGTCGAGCTTCTCATCTACTACCACCCCCAAGTCCTTCTCCTCAGGACTGCTCTCCCCCAGCCATTCTCCCCCCAGCCTCTATTTGTGCCAGGGGTTGTGCTGACCCAGGTGCAGGACCCTGCACTTGGTCTTGTTGAACCTCATGAGGTTGGCACTGGCCCACCTCTCCAGCCTATCAAGGTCCCTCTGGATGGCCTCCCTTCCCTCTAGGGTGTCAACCACACCACACATCTTGGTATCATCAGCAAATTTGCTGAGAATACACTCAATCCCACTGTCCATTTCTCCAACAAAGATTAAATAGCACTGGTCCCAGTACTGGCACCTGAGGGACACCACTCATCACCTGCCTCCATTTGGACACTGAACCATTGACCATAACTCTCTGGGTGTGGCCATCCAGCCAATTTCTTATCCACCAAGTGGTCCATCTGTCAAATCCATGCCTTGTCAGTTTGGAGACCAGGATGTCACGTGGGACAGTGTCAAATGCCTTGCACAAATCCAGGCAGATGACATCAGTTGCTCTGCCACCATCCACCATTTCTGTAGCCTTGTCACAGAAGGCCACCAGATTGGTCAGGCATGACTTGCCCTTAGTGAAGCCATGCTGGCTGTCACCAGTCACCTCTTTATTTTCCATGTGCCTTAGCACACTTTCCAGGAGGATTTCCTCCATGATCTTGCTGGGCACAGAGGTGAGAATGACTGGCCTGTAGTTCCCTGGTTCTTCAGGCCTTTTCTGAGTTCTCCTCTAATGCAATTTAAATAGTGAAACAGTTCAGTATTTATTCTTGTGTAAATATATGTAGGCAACACTATTTTCCTGCAGATAGTTAATGAATGAAAGCATAGCTTTTTTAACCTTGGATGTCTTAAATGATAACTTAACTTTTCTCAGTACTCAATAAGCAGAACATAGTTTGAAAAATAACTGGTTTATAAATGAAGTCAGTGGTTTTAAATATGCTTATAAGAGACTTTTAACTTCAACAAAGATACGCTGTTCTTGCAGTGAGTGTCTGTGACTAATCCACTGGAAAGATTTACCGTTAGGGAACTCAAGGTCTGCGTTTCAAAGGAAATATTGGTAAGGATTATTATTCCCTCGTCCCCAGCAGTGCTCATAATCCCTTTACACTCAGAGTAGGATTTACAAATACAAAATAAATGACAAAACTGGAATACTCTGAGGCCCTGTGTTTGTAGAACTAAAAATGAAGCCTAGATGATTTGAATCTTGTTTTGAGTTTGTTATTAGGGTTCTACATATTTTTCCACTGCTAAGCAACATGGGTAAGAAAAGAATCACATGTGGGCTACTAACAAGTGGCAGCAACAAAAATCTACATCAGAAAGACCCTGGCAGCTTGCTTACAGATCTTGAAGAAAAAAATGAATTGTAACTTTGGGATTTAGGATGCTTTGGCCAGTGCATAAAACAGCAATCCTTGTGTGCTTGATTGTAGGTTTATAAACAATTATTTGGGATAAACAAAGAGTGAAAAATAGGAGATCTGTTCCTCAGCCTGCAGGAATCAATGGCAAGGTTCACTTTTGGGTTATTGTAGTCTCTCTGAGGACTTGCTTTTGCTGCGGTAGTAACAAAATGGGTTGCTTGTGGAAGTGGGGGCAGAGGCCAGACAGGCTTTCAGAGAATTCATATATATGTGGGAAAGTTCCCCTCAGGAGCTGAATTGTAGATGAAATGTTTAATACCTGATGCTCATTTGTATGGTATTTTCAAAAGGTACTTCACTATCACAAACTGAATAAGAGCTTAATAGGTAGATGAGCTTTCATATTCCATTTATATTAACCCT
The DNA here is from genome assembly GCF_020740795.1 of Apus apus. Classification (NCBI taxonomy): domain Eukaryota; kingdom Metazoa; phylum Chordata; class Aves; order Apodiformes; family Apodidae; genus Apus; species Apus apus. The sequence goes on along the minus strand of NC_067285.1, from coordinate 53,657,362 downwards.
AGCCTGCTTTAAGGGAGTACTTGACAACAGGTAAATCCACTCCTGTATCTTCTGATAATGACAGTAAAGATATATTGTGTTTCATTTTCTTAAATGCAGACAAAGCCTGCTAGACAGTTCAGGAGTATCCTTCTGAACAGCATATGGTTATTAATCTGCAGAAAATATTGGATGTCTACTATTTCCCTTAAAATTTCTCACACAAATTAAATATGCTAGACAGAGTGTGAGAAAAAGCTTTATTGTGCTATTTCTGTTCTTTCCTGTGACTTTAGATCATTCCTTGTGACATTGCCTTTTGAATTCTGAGTTACAATGGGTTGCCTGGAGTAAGTCCAAGATTTTCTTTGATTTTGATTTGTTTTTAGGGAAGTCATCCTATGGCCTTTCAGATAGAATTAAGACTTCACTTAAAGTTAAATCCTATGGCAGAGCTGAATAAAATATTCAAACTAAACCATATGTTGTTTGGACCATCAGTAATTTGTGTAAGATGTACCTACCTAGGCCTGTGAACATTGTGTACTCTAATGGAGAAGAAGAAGGGACTTTTTCATTTAGAAAGAAATTACAATTTTTTAACACGTCACATCTTCTGTTTAATCCATACTGCACTGGATTAAGTTCTTCCACCAGATTTTTTTGTGTCATAGAAAGTTGCTTCAGTTCAGCGTTTGAAGCATTTTATTCTGAACTGGACTTGGTCTTGGAACACTGTCTGTGCCAAGCTGGTCAATTGAGGAAGCATTCACACTTCCAAACCTCAGCCTGTTGTGCTTACCTGGCTAAGGGGAGGGTTCAAGGCCCTGAGGAACCTGGAAATCCCTGAAGTGCTCACTTCACTTTTGCACAAGCACTGAAGCTGACACAAAGGCAGAAAGGATGCTGTGAAAGGTGACAGGGGGGACGTGAAAGATGGGACTATGGCACACTCAATTTAGAGCACAAAAATTACCACAGTATTGTAAATCTGGTCATGGAAAAAAAAAATCTTAAGGTCAGGAATTCTTCCTATATAAAATGTTTTGTGTGCTTTATTAAGCATTTAATGTGAAAAAGTGGTGATCAAAAAGTCAAATTTAGTCTTGAGAATAATGAACAGAGGAAGTGAGAGCAAAGCAGAGCAGTATTATGTGACTGTTTAAAGCTATGGTATGCTGGTAGTTCTTTTTACCCCATTTCAAAATTATTTCCAAAATTTGACAAAGAACAGTAATGGACCATAGAGCACCAGAAACACCTGGGCCAGGCTGCTGGGCTGACCAAGCATGGCAATTTTTAAGCCACTTAAGTAAAAATTAAAGTGTCAGCAATTGTCAGTGAAATATATACACTGTCAGTCAGAAATCAGAACATTTGGGCCAATAAATGATGGGGAAAGTTACTTGTAGAGGTCTTAAAAGAGAAGTTTGAGAGTTTATAAGAAAAATGACATTGTGAAAACAAGCTTGTTTAGTGAAAAAGTCATAGTAACAAGAAAGTTTGTTAAAATGATCAGCCTCCTCTGCTTCAGCAGATACAACATCCACCTCTGGTAGGACAAGTGTAATGAAGCTTTCTTACAGCTTTGACACTTCCATTCACCTGGGCTTCTTGTAATTTCTGTGTAACAGTACTACTTCTTTCTGCTGCTGTCTCTCCTTGGGTGAACAGCTTAATTTGAATTAGTAACCTTGAACAACTATCAATATGTTATACATGACTTAAGGCTTGGTGTATCTTTTTCTTGGTGTGGTGACGTTTCTTGCAGTGTACGTTGTTTCTAAAGTGTAAAACGTCCTTGCAGTCCGGAAACTGTGTCAGGCTTTATTTCAGACCTCTCCACCCACGGCAGTGACATGCATGCAGGACAGAACAAGCAGAGTGACTTAGCGGAGAGAAGCCAGATTGTCACAGTGTTTGAAGCCTCTGAAGAGGCATGTAAGACTTCTTGAAAATCCTATTAGGCACAGTTTATTTGGCCCATAGCTTGTGTGTCAGAGTTTTTCATCTATAAAATGGGTGCCTCTATATCCATTCTCTACTGGACAGGGTGCTGTGGGGATATGTGTGTTAAAAATAGAGGCAGTCAGTTCCTGTGAAATTCAGGCCATTTAAGTATGAAAGACAGAGGCTGAGATTTTACACAAGCTGTTGATGTGCTGCTGCCTCCACAGGTAAAGTGCTTTTAGTGGATTATACTCATTTTAGTAGATTAGAATTTTGTCCATCAATGGACAATGCAAATAGGTTGTTTGAAGGAAAACACATATTGTGTTTAGCAATTTACTAGGATTTATACTGAAAAGAAAAACAGCTCTGACACAATTCACCATGAAATTAAATAGCAGCTTACCCCAGCAGCAAGCAGAAATCAGCCCTCTGCCAGAAACTGCAATGCTGCTCTCACACACAGATGTAATATCTATCTTCTACCACATTTCTGCACAAATACAGGCACCTTGCAATGTGCCCTGGTGGTTAGTAGGCTTGGGCTAGTTCAGATCAGGAGGGAAATTGTTCCATGTGGGATATAACCATGGAAAACAGCCTATACTAGATATCTCAGTTCATAGTTTCTCTGCATGAGGTTCATAGCTTTTGATCATCCTGGCACAGGTTAAAAAAAATTTACCTTCTTTAATACTACCATATGTGGATGCAGCTATATTGATATGAAAAATGCTAATCCTCATGATTTATACACCTAAGGGAAGTAAAAATATACTTTCCTCACCCCCCGCATGGTAGCTTCCATTGAGTTAGAAAATAAAAATTGAATAATAATCTTTATTAATAAGTCAAAGCTTGTGATGCTTGTATAAATGTTAAGTTCTTCAACTTTTTGTATCCTCAAGTGCCTAGGATGCAACTCGGAAATGAATAACAAAAACATGTTTGTAAATAAACATTGGAAGTGAAAGATTAGCCACCCTGTGCTCTCTGTCCCAGGTTCTTACTCTAAACCCTCAAAACGCAGGAAGACTGGATCCTGAATTGGAGCAGTAACAGCACTTTGGTCCAGCTCACTAGCCCGCTTTCATTTAAGCTTCTTGTAGACTGCTATATGTGAGGAAGCTGGACTTAAAATTTCAAAGAAGCCTTAGACAAAATACAGGCTTTTATTTTGTCATAATTGGAAAGACATACGTCATAGCCTAGTATTTACTCTCAGACTTCTTTCTGTCTCAGAGTATACTGTCATGCCTTCTCTAAGCACTTCCATTTTGCTAAATATCTATAATGAGGACCTTGAGTAAAAGATGAGTATATTTAATATAGAGTTGCTTCCTTTCATGCAGTAGAAAACAGTGAGGAAAAGCTAGACAAAGCTGGAGCATTATTTTGATTCCTTAGTGATGACTCATACAAAATTGCAATGGTCTGTTATTTTTCCTTCATGTGTAAAAAGCCTATAGACTTATAATGCTATATGTATATATACACACAAAAGCCAGTGTGGAGAAATAAGCCAGACAGTACTAATGGAAAGAAGAATGAGATCTTTATCTCATTTGGAAGGCCATTCCTAGGCACTTGTTTTATCAATTTAAACTTGAAAAAAACTCAACAGCTAATGAGGCACTTCCTGGGAACCTTATGTATTATCTATATATTTTAAATATTAATGAGGACAGAGCCACAAGCTGAGAAGTGAGCCATTTATGAAAACCTTCATAATAATATCTGTTTGAGTTAGTTAGAAACCTGTTTTAGGATCCTCACTCTGAGTATGTTTAGTGATGCGTGAAAACCATTAGTCTGAACTTGGCATAGCATCAGCAAGTAATTGCACTGCAGGAAAACTTAGACATGATTTGTAAGTCTTAGTGCTGGGCAACTAGCAAAACAGATGATGGATGGGTTACACAAAAGCCTACACAGTTATAATTCTGAGGATTTTACCAAAGGTTATTTCAAAACATACGTGATAGTAGTGCAGCTGCTGTCAGGTTGAGTATAACTTTGGACGCGTATGAGCTGGCGTATATATTGAAAGCAAGTGCTCTGGTTAAACACTTAAAATGCAGTCTCTTGGGCTGTTAAAGCATTCAGAAGCTCAGGAGAGACTCCCATCCATGTGTATGTGTCATCACAATGCGAAAAGAGCTATTAGAGTTGGCTAACAAAGGAGAACGGAATAGGCCTGTGTGAAGTTCACCTCAAAAGCACCTAGAAAAGACATTTGTATCACCTTAAAAATCACCTATGTGCTTCAGCAAATTCAGCTGCAATGAACCTCAATAATTTTTATAATTTATAAACAGCTTAGCCTTTGTTCTTAGTTATGGTGTGCTTAGTTAAGGGTTTCAGATTGGAAGGAGAGAGAAGGCAGATCATCTCTTAACCTGTATAAGGCAAAGCCACCTTAGACTGTACTGCAGAATAGTGGTCAGTGGTCTTGGGACTGTTGAACGTACTTACTGATAGGCCTGTGTTGCAGGATTAAGCCTTTATGTCAGGAATGTAGACAGTCCGTAAGAGTCAGGAAGTTGTAACTAGTGCCCAGCCCTATTCTCCTACATTAAGCAGAGCTGGAATGTGAAAGAAAATCTGTTCCAGATTTCTGGTTAGTAACAGCAGAAGGCCAGTCCAGCATAAAAGCAAGACTCAGTCTCTACTCTTCTCTGCTCTTCACACACATTAAGGATATTTACTACTTTGCCTTTGTTTGCAGTTCTAGAGAGATTTCTTATGCTTTTTTGGTGTACTTGCATAACTATCTAGCCATGCAGCAGACATGCTGAAGCCTGTCCCTTCATTGTCTCAAGGGACAAAGTTCCCCATCTGTTTATTAAGAGCTGAACAAAAGCCTAAACAATAATTTCTGTGATGTATAAATCCTCTTTTGCTATATGACTACAAATCTCTACTACATCTCTGACTACATCTCTACTACAAAGCCGTAGAGAGAATATGAAGCTTAATTTCAGATCTAAACAATGCATAAGAAACTGAAATAAAATTACTGTGAAAAATCTGTTAATATTAGCCTGGAAAAGAATTCCATTAGTTTGGTAAGAAAAGTTAAAAATGTCTAGAACGACTTCAGGTGAACGAGTTTACTGATCCTGGTATACTCCCAGGTAGGAGATGTGTCTAGGCCATGTGTTCCCAGGAGTGGTTTTCTGGATGGCAATTTCATTCACAGTGAGGTTGCCCCTGTCTGCCACTGCCCAGGCTCAGAGCAGTTCCTTTATGCACACACAACTTCTCTGAAGCCATGCAGTATGTATACTCTACTGTATTTTTTGTCCCATTTCTTCATACTTTGAAATTATCTCTCCACTTCTTTTGTCTCTAAATTAACATTCGCAAGGAGCATTCACAGGGAAGCCTTCAGTGTTTAGTGTACTTCTGGCTCAAGTTTAATTGGTTTCTTCTCTGTTACATATTTATTAATATCACATCATCTTGATGGCCACATTAGACCAAGATACAGAGATAAATTTCCATAAATTAGCTTCTTTGAGGTTTATCACATGGTTTTAAGAAGGAGTCACAGAATGAATGTTCTCAGTGAATTGCTGTGATAGGATCTGACAGTGGTGGGAGGCTTCCTATTTTCTCTGAATTTTGTTTGGTACTGGGAGATTTGAGTAGAACCCCAAATGAAATCCCCAAATAATCAGAATTTGTGCCCTGGAGCTGTGCTTCGCATGAGGTTAAAACTGAGTGGCCTCAGAAGTTTCCTCAGAATGACTGGTGAGCTCTGGGAAGCCTTTCAGCCAACATAGCCTGAATTTCAATTTTGTAATTAAAGTATTATCATTGTTGGACTCCATAGGCTGTGGGAGAAAAATTTCATTTGGCTTCTGGCTCTCTATAGCATATCAGTATAACGTGCTCTCATGCTGTGAGGAGGATATGCTTCAGCTAGCCACTTTAGATAACAAACATAATTTATCAATAACTCCTTGTAGGATCATTTTCAAGTTCTGAGAAAAAAAAAAAAAAAAAAGAGAAAAAAGAGTAAAACTTGGTAACCAAAAGCTGAAGGTACCACCCTTTGAAAATACTGTTTTTAAACTAGAAAATACTGGGTCAGACAAGATGATCTCTAGAGGTCCCTTCCAACTCTGACAATCCTGTGATTCTGTGAAACGTCTCCTAATAGAAATATTTTTTTAATCCTATTAACCATTCTTAGCAGAATTAATAGAAAACATGATACCAAATTGAGAATTTGCTGTACCTGCAATTTCATTTTGCCCTGAGTTCCTGTCTGACAAGCGGGGTTTTGCGAAGTGCTGAAGTCAGGTTTTGAAGACTGTGGTTTCCACTCTATCACAAGATGTGATAGAGTAATCAAAGGTAATCGGTTATTCTCATTCCTTTGTACTAGGAAGTCAACTGGTTTACCTCATCAAAGAAAGTGTTGTTTTTTTGTTTTTTATCTATCCATTTTTCTCCTCTGTTATTAAGTAACAACCAAATACTGGAAGTTTTTCTCTTGGATGTTTTTATAGGATGTCAATTTCTTACATCAAAATGTTGCAGAGAAATTATGTGGCTGCTATAACTAACACCAGTTTTAAAGTCAAAGAATGTATAATTAAATAATGTTGTAATGGAAATATTGTTGGTGTGTAACTGGAGAATCTATAACAACACCCTATAACATATAGTTTTATAATTGCATTCAGTTTACAATTAGGTTCCTAAGATCATAAACTGAAGGAGATTTCTTACTTGCTAGTAAAACAGCAAACTCTTATGGTATCTGATAAATTCTAAATTGATTCTAGACTAACTTGACTTGCAGGATGACTTGCCTGTCGGCTCTCTGATGAAATGAATTTTTATTCTGCTAAGCACAGTGGCATTCCAGTGTGTATGTGTCTATAGCAGCTTCATGATATAGAAATGCAATTCATGTAATTAAAAAAGTTAAATGCACAGGGAAGGGCATATTTATATTGGTTGTCTCTTAATATTTAAAGCTCTGGTTTGACTAAGTGTCCTTCTCATATGCAAATATATAATTTATATCTATGATTAGTGTCCATCTCAGAAGGCAGTGATGTAAAAGCTGAGTAGTGCAGTCAGTGTATTACCTCATGAGCAGCTATAAAGACTAACTGGGGAGTGATAACCATTTACGGGGATCATAAATTTATGGCATCAGACCAAATGAATAAAGCTCAAGGATGAATACAGTTTGAGGTCTCCTTAGGATTACTCTTTGTTGTCTTCACTTTGGGATGCATTCTTTTAGTATGATCTGCAGATGATGGCTCTCTTTCCAAATTATTTTCTCACAAACATCTCTAATAATTCTTTGTCAATCTACTCACCCTGGATAATTTGCTGCTGCTTTGTACAGGACAAGCACTTTACGGTGTGGCCCCCAGTCTAACCTAAAATGTTTTTAAGAATTCTTGTCATAGGTAGCTATCTGTTCTCTGGCGTGATATCACGTTCTTTGGTCTCTCACATGATACTGAATATATAGGAAACACTGTAAGGGTGGGATATGTTCAACTTTTTCTTGTTCCCGTGGGAATTTGCCCATATACACTGTGCACGCAAAAAACAATTACCTCACCTAGTCTGTATCATTTCGCATCACTCCAGCCACAGGCTGTTGTCTTCACATCTGTGTGCGGCAACATTTGGGTTTGTTTTCCTTTCTCTTGCACACCTCAGACATCATCTGGGCCATGGCAACGTCCCTGAACCCTGACAAGGAACGCACCAGAAAGCCGCCTGCCAGCTCTGTTTGTCTAGCAATGTGCTCCCCAGAAATATGTCTTGTGTTGTCCTCCCCCTTGTAGAAACAGCAGCTGTAATCTTGCGTCACCCCTCCTCTTCCACTGTAGCAAATCAGCTCCTACTGGCACTGGATCACAAACTGCTTTTGGCAGCACTGTACTGTTTGTACACCTTTGCTCTGAAGGTCAGGCCACACTAGTGTCTTATGTTGATCCAGCCCTATCTAATCCATTAATTTTGCTTTCTTACACCTGTTATGTTACATTACTGTAATTCTTCTGTTTCTCTAGCCTTGCTGTGAATCATTTCAATCTGCTTCTTTTTTTTTTTTTATTCCTCATTGTGCCTTGAGGTTTTTATAGTATGTACATTACTTTTGTACAGCATGCTGAGAGTTGTAAACTTTCATCTGGGCAGGACAGGTTTTTATGAAAAAAATTATCTGTACCTTGACATTTTCTTCAAGACCCCTGAGAAACCTTTTGCTCACAGCCTTGAAAAGCGACAACATTTTTGTTTCATATCCCTTTAAATACATGACCTTTTCTAAGATCTAAGAGTGAGGCTTCCTAAAGGGGGCTCTGACTGAAATCTGGGTGGGTTTAGCTGCTGCAGTTTAGGGTCTTACCTTTCCCTTCTATAGGGATTTACGGCCCACTCAGCCTGGGGAAGCAGATGCAGCTTCTTCACTGCAGCAGTGTCTGGCTGAAACCACCTTCTTCTGGTTTCCAGCCCAGAATAACTTGTTATGTATGGAAACAAATGGTATCAACGGCAGGCAAATATGCCTCAAGGCTTCTAGGGAGGTCTTTCCTCACACATCTGTGCAGATTTGCCAGAAGATAACTGTGTAATTAGTGTGATTTCAGAAGCATGCTGAACAGAAGCAGCCTTTATTAAAAATAACAGAAGAAATAGTAGTAGGAAGTAATTGTTGCCTTTTAAAAACTATAGGCAATACAGAAGCCATATTTAAAAGATTAAGCACCTGTGAAACCTAGGCACATCTTTGGCATACCCTGAAATGCTTTGGGGGCAGAATAGGAGCTCATGGATCACTGGGAGAGAGAAAAGCTAGCGTGGCAGGTCTGGTGAGCCTCACTTTAAAAAAGAAATAGAAATGTACTTCTGGAAAATTAAATCCCTCCTGAAAAGGTCCTGAAGTTGTGTGAAGTTAAGCATAAGAACGGACGCAGTAGAACAGACTAGAAGTCCAGCTAGCTTAGTGTTAGGTCCCCTGTAGTGGTCAGTAGCAGATTTGTTTTGATTTAATTTGATTTCCCCACAATGCTCCCTAATTCTTCAGAAATGTGCAGCTCTGAGATGTTGTCCTTCAGAAGTGCTGCCTCCAACTAGACTATTCACCCTTTGGGGTGGCAGGAGTGAATTAATTCCCAGGGCAGTGCAGGACAGAACCACAATGCTGCATCCCCTCATCTGTTTATAGCTTGTGGTGCTCAGAGTGTGACAAAGAGGAACTCTTCTTGTATTCTTTTTGTCCTTTTCTGCCCATGTTAAGGATGGATTTAATTTAGCTCTTAACAGATTTCCTTTTGCGGTCTGCTGGAGTTCCAAGGGAAGCTTTGCTGCTGCTGAGGAGCCTTCTTGTCTTTGGGGCTGGCTTAGGAAAATGCCATTATTTCAATAGATGTAACACAATTTATGAAAATAAAAATATATACAGCACTGTAATCAGATCTAATATTTGACTGCAGTGTTTGGGATAAGCTCCTGGTCACTCAGGACAACATTTGTCAGTTCATAATATCTTAAGACACTTTTGTGAATGCAAATCTAACGAGATTAATGTATACTCTGCAAAATGATGTTGATCACATCAGTGATCAAACAAATAAAATAATCTTATTATGAGTAACAAGCTGAGAGATGAAATAAATATCTTGGCAAGATGGCAAATGCCATACAAAAGTGCAAGCTGTGGTGACAGAAAGCACAATCTCATACATTGTGTCAGGCTCATGTTCTTCCATGTCCTTGAAGTAAGTGTTCTGTGATGGTGTGCAGTATTTCTGAAGGGGCTGCAATTCCCAAAGAGAGTTTCCAGGATGTTGTTGGTGGGAAACAGTTCAGACTTCCTGCTTTTGATACTGAGCAAAAGTAATATTTAATAAAGTGCCTTTTGCCATTGTGCAGCCTTATAATGCCAAATATTTATTGGTTATAATAATATTATGAGCTAACTTACAATACCAAAATTCTAATATTAATAAACTTCATTGGCTTTATTGCAAAATAAGGTTTTGCTGGTATAACACAGCAGAGCAGCTTCTGACTTTGTGCAGCCAGCTAAATTATCTGCAACACAGCATGAGTTGCATGACAGTATATAAATTTAAGACGCCTACACATTTGAAATTCTCTTAAGTGAACTTAAGCAGGACACCAGGCAAGTAGAAGATAAATATCAACAAAAAAACAGATTGAGTCATTTCATCTCTCCAGCTGGCATTTGGAAGTTCATCTTCCGCTTGTCCCCATAGGTCTCTCTTTCCAAGTCTTCAAAGTATAGAGAGTATATATAATCTTTTCCCTTCAGATTTAAAGCTGTTTGAGACCTTCTGGAGAAAGGCTGCCATCTCTGAGAGCATGCAGACTTTTGTGCTTAGGTCGTGGGAAGTATGAAATCTGAATCATTCAACAGATGCCAGTGACAAATCAGAGTCAGAACTCATCTCTAGTTCCCCTCTCACCACCAGATGCACGAGAACTATAAACCCAAACTAAGTGCACTTCTCAAATACCCTCTTTGAATGCCACATTTAGAAAAAAGTAACTCTTGGTGTTCAAGATCATGTTAACTTTTTAAGTGGAGAAATGTGCCTGCCAGCTCCACAGGATGTCCATGTTTTCAGAGTTTTATTATAACTACAGCAGAGCGTTGCAAACAGCGTTATCGGGGATCAGGCAAGGTTTCTTGTGTTCTACTTTTGGAAATGGGATTTTCTGCAAAAATTATACTATTGTGATTGTCTATGTTAGTGTTACTTAAGTATGAGACAGGTAGTGGCACATTGCTTGAGGCTAAGCTCTGAAATTAGAACTTGAAGTCAGGACACAATCCAGTTTATCATGCACTGGGCTGTGCTGCTGGCTCTCTGTGTCACCCCAACCCTTTGTTTTTCTGGAACAGTGAAAACCTCTAGTGTTTTTAAGCAATCTTACGCATAATGTGTTGCACTGACTGAGGACTTCATGGTACTTGCCTGCGAGCTCCTGTGGTTTCAGCAGGGAGGAGCTGTTGGCAGAGTTCCTCAGAAATCCCTCTCCTCTCTTCAGCCTGTTTTTAGGATTCCTGCCCCAAGGTGCTTGAGAATATCTAAATAACAAAGTTAACCACTTTTCCTGTGTGTTTGGAAAGTGGAATCTTCAAACAGCAGATGCAGGTTAAGACTTCAGCCAGACTGCATAAAGTGCTGCTATCTTTCCTACCCTCTTGGCCAGACATAGTGTAAAAGAGACCAGAAGTTTATTTGATCTTGGTGATGGCTGTTTGGTTTGAAAGAGGAGTTCAGTGAGCACTGCTGGGACTTGGCAATAACAAAACACAAGCATGCAACATGTGATGTGCAGTCCACTTGCCAGACCAGTGCTGAGTGCCCTAGAAAAAGCAAAAATATTAAATACTGTGTACACATACAGAATAAGGATGCAATATATTAACTATTTGATGTCAGTCCTGTGATTTTGCTTGCTTTCCTGAAATGTGCCACGCCAGTTCAGGGTAGCTGAGACTCTGAGTCAGATGTGTTTTACCTTTCCTATGGGCTAATGGAAAGTGAATATCTATCTCATTCCCTTTGCTCACTCTCAAACCCTTCCTATGGTGCATTGCAACATCTTCCACTTTACAACTTGAAATGGGAAAAAAAGTGCCATCTTTATGCAATTTAGGAAGTTAACAAGGATTCATTGTTGCATTAATGTGGTTGCATGCCTGTAGAGGAGGTTGGATTTGTGTCTGTTGGTTTCCCAGTGCTGGGAATGGGACTGACTGGTTTTGGCGTGTTACTTGGTTAAATCACTACATGTAGAAATCATAAATATATCCTAAAGGCAAACTCTTGAGGCGTGTGTAACAGTGATCAAATAGAGCACAGTTTTTCTTATCCTTCTGCCCTTTAAATATTTTATGCTCTTTATCTGTTTATTGACTTTGAGAGGCTGTCAATTCTAATGACTCTCCTTGATATTAGTGGTGATCTGAGATCTAATGTTTCTATAACAAGCTAGTTTTTTGCAATTTTAGAGTAAAATATGAAAGAACCAGTAAATATGAGTAGCCTGGGTTTGAGTTCCCCCCTTTTCACAGTTAGATCTTCAATTTCAGAAAAAAACCCTAGGATTCTAGGCAGATCTGGAAAAGGAAGCCTCCCTCAAATAAAGGATCAGATTGGAAAAGGTGAGCCTCAGTCTGTCTGTTTCATTTCCCTGGACTACAGTATAGCAAAATTTGTTCAAGAGAGTAGACTATATGAGTTGAGAAGACCTGAGAAGTTGAGAAGCTGAGACATTGATAGTGTGAAATTGAGTTAGTTGTAAAGAGAAAAAATTCCCTTACCTATGTGCTAAATCCACAACACTGTTCAGGAAGTCAAGTAAAAATGAGCTTAAATTAAAGCTTAAGCATGAGTCTCACTAAGCATGTGCTAAACAGCTTCCTGGAGACGAAAGCTCTTCCAAACAAAAGCCTTAATTAACATGTTACAATCCTGGGATAAAAACTGCTACAGAAACAGAAGCCAGTGGTAATGATAATACCATCTTCAATGCATTTAAATCCTCTTATTTTCTATGATCTTAACTTAAACACATACACCCAGACTTGTGAAAATAAATTATAAATGGTTGAATTTAAATACACAGGAGCTCTTAAATTGGTTTTAGGTTTTATGAAATGTGTTCTAAATAACACAAAATAACTGCAGATATGTTGCCAGACTACGTGAAAATTCAAATAACTTCCCCAATGAATGACCAAAATAGCTATGCAAGTACTTTTACTTATATATTTTAAAAGCTGTAAGAGCAAAGCTGCCATCTCACATGTCATACTATTTTTAAGTCCTTTATAGTACACAAGGGATAGAAAAAAATTCTAGTATATATATTTCAATGAACATTTAAATCCTAGCTCTAGCTTGACTCTGCAAATTAATTGCGGTGCTTCTACATAATTTATTTTACATTATGTGTTACTAGTTTCCCTTTTTCCTAATGTGAAGTTTTTCATTGGCCCTCCTTTTGTATGGAGTTAAATTCCTTATTTAAGTAAACAAGTGGTTATTAATCAAGTATGTGATTTACATGCACAAACAGAAATGTAGTATATCTGTGGGTTTTGTTAATACATTTTCTGGATTTACATCAGTAAGACCTGGCCTTATTCCCATTAAAATAAAGAGCTTTGGTGGGGTAAGTTTATGATGAAGTGAACACTGCAGTAAATGCAGTATTAGTTTAGGGGTTTACTGGCAGGATCTCCATGTACTTTGAGGAAAGAGTATGGAAAACACGTTTGCCTCAGTAGGCTTGACTGAATGTGCTGCAAGACTTTTTGTGTTTGCTTCCTCCTTCAAAAGAAACAGCTTCCCCACTCTCCTCCAAACCCAGATGATTACATTTCCTTTACTTTCCTCTTGGAGCATGTCATTCTTGTTGTCTGAGCAGTGTTCTGTGGAGTAGAATTGCAGAATCACCATGAATCATACAACACTTTGGAAGCACAGAAGGTTTAGTGATGTTTTCCAAAGTCTGGACTGATTGATGAACAGGCAGTGAGAGGTCCAGTCACACTTATAGCATGCGTAGGGGCTACGCTTCACTTTCTGCCAATGGATCTACCCCCATATCTTTTTGGAGGAAGAGAAGTGTACATAAGGTGTTAGTGTTGTAATTTACAATAGTAGATAGCCCTGAGAGTTCCGACGCTTTGTAGGCTCCTGCTGGGCTGGGATCTGTGCTGTTTCTGACTAGTGAGGCAGCTATGTGCTAAACACCAAACTATGCAGCAAACTAGAGGAGCGACCCCTCTGAGCTTGCACAGACTGAGCCCCCCACTCCACGAAGTGGACACCCTGTCAGGATTTCCATATTGAGGTCACCCTGGGCTCTTGGACAAGTACTGACATGCTTAGTGGCCAGTGAACTGAACATGTCCAGGAATTTTCATGGGCACGGATGCTCACTGTCTCTGGTTTTCACATGATCTTTATCATTGTTTTGGACCAGGACAGCTAATACCCCCTCAGTTGGGTTTAATGGTCAGACTGCAGTTAAGTACCACTTCTTGTAGGTGCAGTCTCCTTGGCGAGGAAGCCAGAATTTTGTGCTCCTATGGGCCTAAAATATTCTACCATTGGCCTGCATGTCAGAGGAATGGGGCCTGGCAATACGAAGAAGCAGATAAGAGAAGATCTGGAGAGACCTTCAAAATTGGTTCTACTACTAAAAAAAAGATTGAACAGTTAGAAAAATTGGTGGATGTGGGTACCATTTATTTACATGTTTTGTTTTTTGGCTCTCAAAGGCTGCAGAAGTCTGGCAGTTCAAAAGAGGTTTATAAAAAGCTAAAGGCTTTCCGAAGAAGTTGCTTGGATAAACATTCTAGAGGTGGTGTTTTGTTTGTTTGTTTGTGTTTGGTTTTTTTTCCATACTTAACTTTGTCCTAAGTATTAAGGTTTACCTGTGTCCGAAAAGGGTTCTTCTCTCCTTTGTGGACACCTCACATCTACAAGTGGTGCCTTTACTCAGCAAGAACTATGGCTGGTGGGGGGATGTATAGCTGTAATTAATTTTGAGCAGACTCTTTTAAATCCAAGGTAGTAATAGCCGTGGTACTGAAACACTGTTACTTTGCAATTGCAGAATAGGCATTAACATTGATATTGTATTGTTCATACTCTGAGGAGAGGCTCTATTCTTCTCCTTTTCAGTAATTAGAAACTACCACACTGATCTGCATACTTGGCTTTCATTACTAACTAACAAAAATGTTCTGTACCTCTATGTAACTTCAATATTTATTTAGTTCTTCTTTGGCTTATTTCTTCTCTTCATCATTTGAAAATTTTAGATGAGGTAGGAAAATTCTTCTGTGATGTCTGTACAGAGCCTGGTACAATACAAGCTAGTTCTGGGGTCATAGGTCATACTATGATCACAGCTATTTATTTTTTTTTTTTTAAATTGTTTATTCATCCTTTGTAATTGGCTCCTGTGATAGTGTTTTACACTGTCCTTAGGTGTGACTTGCTGTTCATATTGCTCTTACTCAGATACTGCAAAGATACAAATAGGTAAAAGTTCTTTTAGTAGAGCTTCCCCTTTTTGAAGCAACCAGAAGAGATGCACTGACAGCATTATATTTGTATTAGCCTTTTGTTTAAAACCAGTATCTGTCATCTGATTGACTGCAGTCTTAGTGATGTGATTTAACCCTGGTAGGAAGCTAAGCCCCACACAGCCACCTGCTTACTTGCCCCTTCAGCAGAGTGTGGGGGAGAATGGGAAGGGCAAAAGGGAGGAAACCTGTGGGTAGAGGTAAAGACACTTCAACAGGTAAAGCAAAACATACACATGCAATCAAAGCTAAGTAAGGAATTCATTCACTGCTCCCCACCAGTAGGCAGGTGTATAGAATCATAGGGGTTGGAAGGGACCTCGAAAGATCATCTAGTCCAACCCCCCCCGCCAGAGCAGGGTCACCTAGAGTACATCACACAGGAATGCGTCCAGGCGGGTTTTGAATGTCTCCAGAGAAGGAGACTCCACAACCTCTCTGGGCATCCTGTTCCAATGCTCTGTCACTCTCACAGTAAAAAATTTTTTTCTGATATTGACCTTAAACCTCCTATGCTCCAATTTGTATCCATTACTCCTTGTCCTATCACTGGTCATCACTGAAAAAAGCTTAACTCCATCTTCTTGACACTCACCCTTTACGTATTTGTAAACATTGATGAGGTCACCCCTCAGTCTCCTTTTCTCCAAACTAAAGAGACCCAGCTCTCTCAGCCTTTCCTCATAAGGGAGATGTTCCACTCCCTTCATCATTTTTGTGGCTCTGCGCTGGACTCTTTCCAGCAGTTCCCTGTCCTTCTTGAACTGAGGGGCCCAGAACTGGACACAATATTCCAGATGCGGCCTCACCAATGCAGAATAGAGGGGGAGGAGAACCTCTCTTCACCTACTAACCACACCCTTTCTAATGCACCCCAGGATGCCATTGGCCTTCTTAGCCACAAGGGCACACTCCTGGCTCATGGTCATCCTCCTGTCTACCATGACCCCCAGATCCCTTTCACCCACACTGCTTTCCAGCAGGTCAGCCCCCAACCTGTACCGGTGCATGACATTTTTCTTCCCCAAATGCAAAACTCTACACTTGCCCTTGTTGAACTTCATCAGGTTTTTCCCCGCCCAAGTCTCCAGCCTGTCTAAGTCTCTCTGAATGGCAGCACAGCCTCTGGTGTGTCAGCCACTCCTCCCAGCTTGGTGTCATCAGCAAACTTGCTGAGGGTACATTCTGTATAGCCTACATGGCTCCATCACACCTGAAAGTTACTTGGGAAGATAGACTCCATAACTGTAATTGTCCCCCATTCCTCCACCCCTGCAGCTTTTGTTGCAGAGCATGATGTCATATGGTCTGGGATGTCCCTTTGGTCAGGTTGGGGTCAGCTGTATTGGCTGTGTCCTTTCCCAGGTACTTGTGCACACCCAGCCAAATGCATCCCCTAGTGTGAGAAGGAGAAAAGGCCTTGATGCTCTGCAAACACTGCTCACCAACAGCTAAAACATCAGTGTGTTATCAACACTGTTTTGGTCACAAATCCAACACACAGCACCATAAAACGTTCTGTGAAGAAAATCAACTGTATCTCAGCCCAAACCAGTGCAGATTATTAGCCCTGGGGAACTCCATACCTTGCCCTGACTGTGGTTGGTTTTGATTGCTGCACCTTTCCTCTCCATCAGTCAGGGATGTACTTACTTAGTAAAGGCTCATTATTCTCTCCTTGTATATAGAAGCCCTGTCTTAGTAGCTGCCATGGAGATGCCCTCTTCTCAAACTCACAAGTGTTGTATCAAGGATATAATCTTGTTAAAACAATCAGGAGTGCAAACAAACAATATCAGGTGGATTCACTGTGATGAGATTATTTGCAAATTTGCAGGGCCCACTTTTTTTTTTTTATACCTTCCTTTTCATTATTCAAACTGCTCATTCTTTGCTGAATGAGCTACATTTTAGCACATCTAAAAATAATTTGCAGAAATTATGTTTTAGGAGGATGAATACTTATTGCACGGTAATCTTTCATGGAAGCACTTACATATCTCAGTATATGACTCAGAATAGAGATCAAACAAACTCTAATAAACAAGATTTATTCTACCATTTAACTGTAATAAAGTTGTGCCTTGAATTGTACTGCCTGTAAGTCATACACAAAGAAAAGGGATACACATTAATCCCTGTTTTTATTGAGTTAGTGTAAGAGACTTCTCACTTATTTTTAAAATGCTGCATTTATTCAGAATAGATTTGTTTTGTTGGTAAGGAGAAATATGTGTCTTGTTTAATAATTTTTACTAAGTTTTTGTGACGAGCCGTTTCCCACAGTTTTCCAAAACCTTAATCTATTAACAAAGCAAGAACTTTCACTATCTGTGGTCCCTTAACCTGAGTAATTTACACAGTTGAACAGAGCATTCAAGGGTATGTAAAGTAACTCTTGTTTGGGTTTGTGTATGTGCAATGGTGAAAATGTCATTTTTCTTGTATTGAAATGTTTGAACTTATACTGTATTGTGTGAACTCATAGGAAGAAATACTTCCAAAAAAGCTGAATATGAACACACGTTGTTGCTCTCTTTCAACTATTTCATCTTTCAAATTTTAATTTTGAGCAGCTTTAACAATTTCTCTTCTGTGTAAACTTGATTTTGATTTTATCATGCTTTTGTGGCCTTCTGGAAATTATACACTTCCCAAGCTTTAATGAAGAGATTTTTTCTGAAGGTATACCACAATATTTGATCTCTGCTTCAAAATGGAAAGCAATAAAGCCTTGTGGAAGTTGTGCTGGCTATCAGGTGGAGACTGAAGCATGGCCAATATGTTGCAACTGCTGGATAAACACTCTGTGATTGGAAAGTAGAATCTTCAAACAGCAGAATAAAGGGTAAAATCAAAAGATGAGAAATTACCTGGTAGTGAAAAGGGAATGTGGAGACTGACTTTAGGTAAATCCTCTTTAAAAGATATGTCATCCAAATGGCAAGAAAATTGGGAAGTTTTCCTCTTTTGAGGATAGGTTCACTTAACTCTGCAGGAGATGATTTACAGGAGTTGGTTATACGTAGCAAGACTTCTATAATTTTCTATGAGTAAAACAAAAAGGCAAAAGAATAGATATTTTATTTGATTATTAAATAATACCAGTACCAGGTTATAGCTAATTCTTTAAAGTGATTTACTTGGAGAGTGAATGATGCTTATATTGCACCACTTCTGTGTGTAAATGCTAAGCACAGTGTTCCTTGTATCCTCTCATCTGCCCTACTTTGCATATAAAAGATATGTATAAAGGATGTATAAAGTTCTTTCTGCTCTTCTTTCTCCATTTATCCAAGCTGAACAACGTTTTAGGAATCTTCAATATATTCAATAAACGTTTTTTCAGATAGAAAATACAGATAGATAGTCCTGCACAGCAGTACAGCTTTATACATGTTTGTTACTTGCCCATTTATAATACCTGTGGAGAAGTCAGTGTAAATAGAAAAGTGCTCCATACCTCCTTCATGTGTAATCAGCTTATAAACACACCCAAAGGTCAGTGCTGTTTTCCTCCTGGGCAAAGCTGCTTACTAGGTGAAGAAGAAATTTTAGTTTTGCAAGTCAAAGCTTTTGAAAGTTTCACCATGGGCAATCTTTCCTCATCATACCTTGTAGTGCTGCTCTTTATTTTAAAATGCAATTAAAGCCTGCATAAGGACCCTGAGATTGCTACCTTTACATCTCTGCCTTCAGTGTAAGGCAGTCAAAAAGCCCAGGCTGTAAAGGAGGAATTAGGAAAAGAGGCAGCCAAGGCTGCTTTATACTTGAGACCTAATATTTTTCAAGTGTAACATATTGTGTCTCACCATTTGTTTCAAAAAAAAAAAAAAAAAAAAAGGTATTTTGAAAAGAAAGACTGCAATAAATTTGAGAATGGAAGGAATTATTTTCTCAAAAAATGTACAGTAAGTGATGCTATGGGGATCGTGGAAGACTGAGAAGTTTTTTTTTTTTTTTTTTTTTTTTTTCTGTGTAGTGAGTTACAAATGTTCCCTTTCAAATACAAAAGGAGCATCTATCTTCCCTTCAAGGCTTGTTTGTCAACTATTGCAACCACAGCAGGTTTTTTAGCTTGTGTTTTGTAGGAGTTGTGGGGTTGATATGGTTGTGACTTGGTTCTTCAACTTTTGTTGGGCCATTAATGTCTCAATTTGCAGGTGTAAGTCAGTGAGAGATAAATGACAGTAAGATCAATGCCTGCTGAGAATTGGCTGAAATATACAACTTTCTCATTTAGCTCTTGCTTGGTGATGTAAATGCATGCAAAAAATTATAGTTACAGAGACCCTGCAGTATGGCAGGGAACAAAAGGAACTGAAAGCTGTGATTGCTCTCAAAGTATGTCCTTTTGGAGTCTCCTCTCCTTCCATACAGTTGCTGTGCAGATGCTTTTTTTTCTCTTAAGGCCTGTTCTCAATTTTTCTGTTGTTGAAGCAAGTGCTGAAAACAACAGACCCCCAATCCTAAACCTTAGCATTTCATTTGACAGCATTACCTGCTCTCTGTATGCAGCTCCCCTTCCCTCTGCTGTTGTTTAAAACCTTTATGCAATTTAACAGCTTTTAGGAATCTGTGTAATCAGTAGTTAATTAGAAGGAATGCAGTCCACCGGGAGAGTCCATTTTGCCTAGGGACCTGTCCATAAAGGTGCAATATAAGCTCTGTCCTAGGTCTATGAGCTTGACTCCAAAAAATGCTATTTCCTGTTCAGTGCATGCATTTGAGGTGAGACTTACTAATTCACAGGCAGCCCTTTGCAGTGTCCACCTCTTTCACAGCAAAGGTGCCTAAATACCACGGTCATACGACTAGAGAAGGGAAAGGTCTGGATTGTCAGCTGATAAATGTTACCTTTTTTGTAAATGTCTTGTATTTAAAAAAAAAAAAAAAGTATTTTTATTTAATTAAGCAATTAAGGTATTTGTGGGTTGACTTGGATAGGAAGCCATGTGGGGAAAAAATGAGAGAATCTTTAATTTCCTTTGCAATAATACTTTGAAACAGAATATCCTTAGTTCATAAGTTTTCCTTATACAGAGGTACACCATGCTTCTTGAACTTATATTCACGTTGTGCTTTGACCACTGTGAGGTTTTAAATCCATTTGTGCCCTAAAGCAAGAAAATGTTTTGGTTCTGTTCAAGAAAGCCTGTCAACAAAGAAGCATCAACAGAGTTGTTTGTTCTTTCAATGATAGATTTCTTTTTTACTTCAGTATCTGTGCTCATCCAGTTTAAAATGTAAAGCTGCTTATCTGCAAGTCATGGAATTCTTTAGGATTTAAAAAAGGGAAACTTAAATAACAGAGCAACACTTCCCGAGTGCTTATCTGGCAGACTAGAGAACCCTGATATTTCACTTGAATCAACTGTTTAAATGAGCAGTTTAATGACAGTCATTATTTGTGCAAGATTTGCTTATGTAGCAACTTGAGTATTTATACAAAGAATAGAAGCTTGATGAAACAGAGTTAAGAATTGCATGCAAGCAAAATTAGATCTGCGCCAAACCATCTTGTTTCACATTTTTTACAATGGGAGATGAACTCTTCCATAAATGGAGAAGTTTGTATTGCTTAATAGGGGAGAAATTAAAAAAAAGTCCCTCTAAAGTTTAATTTGATTTATTAAACTCTAGGAAAAATTAGAAGCCTTCTTCCTGGTTAGTCTATCTGAGTATGTTACAATAATCTACTTTGGCATGCAGTTTTCTTTTACAGTAAAAATCCCCAACCCAACGAACCTCAACACCATCAAGGAAATCTGTTTCTGCTTTCTGAAGAGTACTTAGTAACAGGGCTTTCACAGTTGCAACTTTCCCTGTTAACTGGAATAGAAGTCGTCTTATCTACAACATCTGTGATCTAATGGGCATAAATCATCTGACTTTTTTAGATGCATCTCACTTTAGGTTAAGTGTGGAGTCTATTGCAATGCCCTCTGATCTTTATGGAGTACAATAAGATCCTAGAGAAAGCATCTCAGATCTGTACTTTTGCAGTGTAGATGTCTCTCTGTGATCTGACAAAATCCTCCCATGGGTCCCCCGTTGAAGGGAAAATTATCCTATCCCATGATTTGTATGCACTCCTAGACTAAAAAATTACCTATGGACATAATTTTCAGTTATACTTTTGTGTACCTTATGTGGTTTTAGGGATTTGGTCCTTGTTAGATGCAGAACATCTAGCTCAGACGTTTTTTTGAAATCAGTGCTACTTTGAGGGCAGAAGGAACGAGTAGACACTAAGTACTGCTTAAACTCTTGCCCCTCTGTGTTATCCCAAAGAGTGGCTCTGAACTGTTGCATTTGTGGAGCCACTTACTTCGTTTTGTCAAAAGACATGGGTGGAGTCTTTCTGCTTTTCCACTCAACATAACTTTGACCTCTGAACAATCTCTTGAGAGACGTATTCCTGTGTCTAGATTGTCACTCTGTCCTTTTAGTTGTGATTGTGTGCAGAATATGGAAAAAAAGAAAAGAAAAGAAAAGAAAAGAAAAGAAAAGAAAAGAAAAGAAAAGAAAAGAAAAGAAAAGAAAAGAAAAGAAAAGAAAAGAAAAAGAATGTGCAGTAGAAAATGGTGCAATGCTTTCTCCAGAGAATTGGTCAATATATATGCTTGGGAAAAGTATTTTCTAAAAAGTTTGATGTTGGGTATTTTTGTGTTCACTTTAGATGTGTATTCTAGTAAGTACATTTTTCCAGAAAATTGCTTGAGTAACTGCTGGATTGGTTGTACAAAATAGCTATAGAAAGATATCCAGAAGTAATACCATGTGATCTATGCATAATTCTAGACTGTACAATATGAGCTGTCTGCAGTGAAGTGCTTAGAAATGTATTTATAGATCAGAATTATATACTAACATTTTTTCAGCAAAGATTATTAATACAAAATAAATTCACTGACAAGTGTGGTGAATTCACAGGCAACTGAAGAATTACACTGAGCAAATTGTTTTTCATGAACTCTTCCCCTACTCTGGATATAAACAACACAAATATTAAAATATCTTTTACAGAATACAAATTGACATTTACATTAAAATCAACAGTCTAATCAGGAAGAGAATGCAGGCCATACAGTATATTATCAGTTTAAACCCATTACCCCTTGTCCTTTCAGTACTCTCTCTGGTTAAAAGCCCCTCCCCAGCTTTCCTATAGGCCCCCTTTAGGTACTGGAGCAAAACCAGTATGAAGTTAAGGTTCAGGTTTTGCACATTCTTGCACGTACTTGTATATATTTGTAGATGTATTCTTTTATCATTAGTATTTCATTAAAGCTGTCTAGTTTAGTTTTAAATCTGGAAAGCCTCTCTCCTAATTCTCTCTTCTTTTCCTACCTGGGTGAGAGTGGGAGGGGATCAAGAGCATTGTTGTCATTGGTTTAATTGTCGATCCAGAGTCAAACTGTGACAAAGGCCATTTTAGTAAAGAACAGTACAGATTATTTAATTCCTGGAAAACATGATATTGATAGATGCACATATTTGCATATAGGAGTGTATTTTATTGCAACAAAATAGATAATGTAGATATATCTGCATCATACAATGTAGCGGCTCTACTGGGACTCCTGCTATAGCTCACACATTCTCTTGCAGATAGAGCTCTGTTACCTGAAGGCATTTCTACCTCAGCTACTTCTCTTTTTCCCCTCTTCTCCCTCATCCTTGAGGATTTTGCTGAATGTGCTTCATAACCTTTTTCTATTGAAATAATAGGATAGGGTAATGTATTAAACAGTATACTTTCCAGATCCAGCAGTGTTGGCAAGGCAGAGTGATGTGGTACTGGGAGTGCTTCAGAGGTCATGGTTTTCTCAGTCACATCTAGAAAGGATGTGCATTTCAGCCCTGGCACAACTCCAGCATCTGGGGTGATGCATCTTGGTCCTTATGGTGCTTCTTGGGTTTGTGACTCTTTTGGTGATGCAGGGCTGATCCACCCTGCAGACAATGCTATGCTGACCTCGTTGTTACTATGGCTCCATTTAATACTCAATAATATACCTCTCTGTGCCGTGCAGCACAAGGTTGCTGAGGCATGCTGTGGGGATTGCCACCCCCATTGCTGTCCCCACTGTATGGGGATTGTATAGGGCTTGATTTGTAGAGACTTAGATTTGTAGGGACTTTGTTAAGAGACTTAGACAGAAGCAGTTAAAGCTCAAAAATATGCAAGGCGACTTTAGCCCACACACCTTTTCCTATGTAGGTCTCAGCAGGATGTAGAAACTTTCCAAGCAGACAGAACTAGTATGTATAGACTAGGAAAAACATGCAGAGTTATAGCAGCTTTTTGAGAGCTGCTCCACAGATGGAAATTATGGTATAAAGCAGTGAACTAATGCAAGTGTATACACTCAGTACTTTTATGATGACTATTCACAATTTGTTTTTAAAGTATTATTAAAGTGACCTGCCATTACTTGATTTATATTTGCTTTACAGAACGAACAAAAAATGAATTTGCAGCAGTATAAATCTCTGCCACAAATACGCCTATGATGTTCTCCAGAATCTTTTGTTACAACTTGCAATTTGGTTGAAAATCAAATTAGGTGGTAAGCTTGCATGGAATTCTGTCCCTCTGGTTTGTAAGCCTACAAAGGAAATAGATCAGTGGCATTCCAGTTTAGTTTCACAGCCAGATCAATTATGAAAATGTTGCCATGTCAGTGAAGCTGCTTTAACTCAAGGCCACGTTCTTATCCTCCCACACTAGTAAGTCTGATACAGATGATGAACAAGAATAAAGGATCTGTAGTTTCAGGGGGCTGTTGTGCTGAAAGATTGTTCATCTTGAGATTCTTTTTTAGCCATCAAAGTGTTTGAACCTCAGGTTATTTTGAGAGATTATTTTTGTGTAAGAGCTAGCATCTAAGTTTTTCTTTGAAATATATTAATGTTTTTGGAAAAGAGCTTTCCCATGATCTAATTCTAAAGAAACCCACATGCAAGGATTGAATTTAGGCACATTTTCAGAGATTTTTGTAACCGTGAAGTGCAATTGGCCATAGCTCTGATATTATGACTATTTCCATCTAAGGAACACCATAATTTTTAAGGTGGAAAAGCAGATTTAAAATTGTTGAGTTAAAGGAAGAAAAATTTATCTAGCATGGTTTGAGACATCAGCTATAATAGGTAACCCTTTTTCTTATTCTTCTTCCTTTGGTATAAGAAACATACAGGTTTTTGCAGCTTGTCTCTTTCTTAGAGAAGAGAGAAGAATGGCCTCTTCAGAGCTGGACAGTTCTGATATTATTGGATAGAATCGGGTGATTGGGATACGGGGAATCCACCATGTAACTTAGGTTGTGGTATTTTATAGTGTCCTCTGCTCAGGTTCGAACAACAGCCTAATAAATCACAGTGGTATCTGGAGAGAGCAAAGTAGTCTCCAAAGACAATTCACTAGATAAAACTAGAACTTAAGAAATACATGCTGGCTTAGACTAAAGCTGATTTAAGTCTTTTCACTGAAATGATTGCCGAGTTCAAGACATTTCTACTGGTAAAAAAAAAAAAACAGAAACACCAAAAAAAGGTTTTTATGAAAAATCAAGTGCAGTGAACAAAACAGTATATACTAAAAGTAATCTCTGCATTTTCTGTCTGCCAAAAATCTGTTTAAATCCTTTGAAAATATGAAAGGACCATCTAAGGATATTCTCTGATGGCTTTAGTAGTGGCTGACCTCTTCAAGCTCCTGGTGAGCTGGAGAAATTGTGAAATTGAATCCACAGGATTAGTGTGTCTGGAAAAGGAGAAAAAAAAAGGTAGGACAATGGAAGTTCACTGAAGTTAAAAGGGAGTTTTATTTTCTGGATTCTTTTTGAGCTTAAAAGGAGCTTGTGAGCTTCAAAATCCTGCAGAGATTTGATAGCTCAGAATGCAGTAAGCTGAATTTGTTGTAAAAATTATTTATTTTGGCAGTAACACTGATATATGAATATTAATGATTCAACTCAGAATATATTAGAATTCTGTGGATGGCATGCACAGAAGCTCTGTAGAGGCTCATCTCTATCTCACCGTCCATGAAACATAATTCTGTTTCAGGGGAGGAAAAACATAACAAAGCCTCTTTTACTTGTCTGTGAATTACTTGACTCACGGTTGGCTTTCAGCTGCATAATTTTCCTCCTAACCTATTGGGAGCAGAGATGTGTTCCATATAAGTCCCATAGCTGGCATTCACGATCAATAGGCTTGATATCTGCTGCCATTAGGTCTTCTGGAGTGGACACAAGAGGAAAAACTAGTTGTTGTCAAACACCTGCTTTCCCTGCACTCACGCTGAAGGAACTTCTGCTAACATATGCAAGGGTCACAGTATCAACATCTTCTTTAAACTTTTAATATTTTGAGGAGCCAGGAATGAAATTAGTGTTCTGGTTTTGCTCCAAAGCATGTAATAATCTTTGAACTTCCCAAGGACAAACAGTAAGTGGAGTGCAGAGCAAGTGAAAGGCAGGGAGATTCTCAAATAGACATGCTCATTTGGCAGCTAATTGTGGGATTGTCCAGCATACCCTTTGCTACTGGCAATGGTAATGCGGAGCTTGGCATGGTCAGGATCCTGGATGGATCCTTGGAGCAGTTGCTTTTTAAAAGAAACAAATTTGATGGGAGAAGAGTGAGTGGGAGCAGTGGCAGCATCACAAAGGCAGGTTTGTTGGGTGGGTGTTGAGGGTGACAGCCAGGCAGGCAAGGGGAAATTACCACATTGACAAGGGGTTGGAAGTTGTCAGCTCTGTCAGGGTTGTGATCAGGCCTGGGGATGGTGACTGAGATCAGTCTCCGTTCAACAATTGCCCAGCAAGTCCATGGTGATGAGGCAGATCCCAGGTCAAGCCAGAAAGTTAAGTCAGTTGGATTGAGTCCAGAGGAGAGCTTCAAAGATGATCAAAAGGCTGAAACACCTTTCTTTTGAAGACAGGCTGAGAGAGTTGGGGCTGTTCAGCTTGGAGAAGAGAAGGCTCAAGGGAGACCTTATAGCGGCCTTCCAGTGCCTGAAGGAGCTACAGAAAGGCTAGGGAGGGACAGTTTACAAGGGTGTGTAGGGATAGGATGAGGGGGAATGGCTTTAAAGTGGAAAAGAGGAGTTTTAGGTTAGACATTAGGAAGAAATTCTTTGCTATGAGCATGGTGAGGTACTGGCATAAGTTGCCCATGGAAGTTGTGGCTGCCCCATCCCTGGAAGAGTTCAAGGCCAGATTGGATGGGGCTTGGAGCAACCTCATCTGGTGGGAGGTGTCCCTGCCTATGGCAGGGGGATTGAAATTAGATGATCTTTAATGTCCCTTTTGACACAATCTGTGCTATGATTAAGGAGGTATGAGAACAGGTGCTGGCAGGGGTGAAGGTCAAGACCTTAATCTTGAAAACTGCTCCCAAGGGGAACCTTTGCTGAGGCTCCTTCCAGCTTCTCCACACCAGCTCTTAACAGTGAGCTGGTGTTGAGTATGGGGACCTAAACACCTACAGAGGCAGTAGGGCCTGGCATCAAAATTTTTACAGCAATGTGAAAAGGCGTTATACCCAATAAGTTGGATGCCTCAGAAATAATATCCCAGGTTGTACCAGCTGGTTGATATAGAAGATGACAGTCTTTACATTATCTTACAACACAGCAGCCTTTGATTCTGCATGTGTGTGTAAATACGTGTATAAAGGGTATTTGTTTGGATCCATATTTATATTGTTTGTGGCCACATGTTAAAATGTGTTGCTAATCTTCAGGCTAAATATCAAACCATGTGTTTTTAATTTTATTTTATTTTGATAGATCCAACAAATGCAAGGAGGACTCCACAAGAAAAGTGAAATAGCATTACTGAGGTGCAAGATTGGTAGTGTAGAAAAAAATAATGCAAAAAAATAATGCCATAATGCAGGTGGCTACAGCAATATTTGTTGTAAATCATAGCTAGGTAATGATCTGATTTCCTGATTTAGACAGGTGTCATTCCAAACCTTTTCTCGCCCTGAGATGTCTGCCTATATCTGTCGGATCTTAATCAATATTCACGTGAGTCATATGTATAAATCATATAGGTATGCATTAAGTGTGGTTACCAGTGAACATGTTGTATGAAATACAAGGATTGATATACAGAAAGGCAGAACATTGATGCTGGAGGGATTCCTTGCCTTGGAAAAGGGACATTATTCCCTGTGATGAGTTAGCAACCTGTTAAAGGCTTAGGCAGCCCAGGGAATAGTGATTAACAATCTGTCTGGGCAGGGAGACAGTTTAGAGGAGGCCCAGGAAATATTGGCATATCAAAAGCAAGCAATAGTGTGCTGTTGCTTGAGAAAAGGAAGTCTCCAACCCTTCCCAACAGGGTTACTCTTTACTGGAGAGAAGGTGAGAATGAGTCTGGCATCTGAGGAGTCTCAAAGGGGGATATGGTCAATAAAAGACAAATGGTCTCTATCTGTGAAAATTTTATGACAAAGCTGAGAACTCTATGCCAGCTTATTAGAGATAATGGGTATGCAAAGTAAATGACTGTTTTACCTTCTCAGAAAACTCAGAGGATGGGAGGTTTGTTGTTTGGTTTTTTTTGTTGGGGAGTGAGGGCAGAGGACCAGAGGTAGATGGTCAGAGACCCAGAGAATAACAGCATTCAAATTGGTTTAAGAACTGGTAATGCAGAAATCTGGAAGGTAAAAATGGCTTTCCCTGGTGTGTGAAGTGAGATATGTAGGAGTGTGGAACCTCAGGAATCCGGAATGTCTGGGACAGTAATGCTAGAGGGGAAAAGCAATTTAAAATAAGTAAAACTTTTATATTTATCTGGTCTCATAGTGGTTTTGCTCTGCCAGTCTCGGTTATAAAATCAAGGACTAAGGATTTTCGAGCTGAGAACATCCTGTTATGAAAGTTAATAAGTACTGCTAGTACTATTTCATCCAGAAATGCTTCCAGTTACTGTGAAGGAATTAAATTCTCTGCCCTTTCTCTATTTCTTTCTCTTTCCAACAAACATCAGAGAAGTCTACCCACATTTTTGTTAAGGCATCTTAATGTGTGAGCTGCAGTTGGAAATTACACCTTAATATGATTTTAATTTGTGTTAACATAACTGGAAGGGTTTGGCAACTCTGAGCAACTGAGCATCATGAGAACAAAAGGGATACGTTGTGGGATTATTCCAACAACTCCATTTTATTTACATTTTTTCCATTTCCTGTTTCCTTAAGCACTATCAAAAACTCTCATAAAAGTCTGAAGATAGTAACTATTTGGATGCCAAGGAAAGATTGTTATCCCTTTTTATACAAGGATATAAGGCATAATGTTTTAATTGCAAGCAACAGAACACAGCTGGAGGCAGTAGCCAGTATAGGGCTGTCAGAACTATTTCTGTCTCTTAAATGGTTGGCTTTGAGCAAGACACCAAAGATGACAAAGCTTGGGAATAGTTTTAGGGAGCTGCTCATTCTGAAAGAAAAACACCAAACATCTGTTTCTGGCTCGTTAGCTTACAAGTTACCTTGATGTGGAGAGAAAGATGTTTGCTTGTTATATTTTTCCCTACAGCTTTAGCACAAGACTTTATTGACTTTCCTTTTTCACCTGGTACCTTTTCAAGCATAAAGCTGCCTAGAAGGTCTGATGTTTTCTATCTGGATCTGCTGACTAACTGAGAGTGTACTCCAATATCTTAAGTGATGCATTCACTCACACATATGATCATCCTGCAGGCAAAGAGGACATTCCTCCAATAGTCTTTTTGTCTTTCCCAAAAGTTGCTGGCAGAGTCCTCCTAAGTCAATTTATTGCAGGAAAAAGAACTAAGATGTATATCCTCCAAAGTCCAAGTAACATGCTAGCTGAGACAGATTATCCTTGAGGGATCTCTCATTGAACCCATCCAGGCTCTGTGTGACCTGTAAAGCCCTTAGAGTTCCCCCAGGCCCTGCAGGGTGTGTCCGTGCTGCACTCTTGATGTCAGCTTTATGCCAGACCTGTTTCAGAGACCTGTGCACAGTTGTCTTAGGAGGTTTTTCTAACACCTCTGTGTCACACCCAGCTATTCACTGGGGAACCTGATCACCTTTTAAAACTCCTGACACAACCTGTTGAGGTGCTGCCATCTGCAATGTTTTCGTTGCTGCTTCCCATAACAGAGTAAGAGAAGGAACTGGATGTTAGAGTAGAGACAGATGGGAACAAAGATTAAACCAGTTCTGTGAGCTGCATAAATTATCGCTGCCCAATGTCCACTGGATGTATACGAATTGTGAGGGATATCACTCATACTTCAGAGCTGTACTGGTCATGACAGGCTGGATCCAAATTACCTGCTAATATTTTGAACTCCTGTGTCCTTTTAACATAGCAAAGCAACTTCTTTCTGCACACCCAAGACAGGACTGCAGGGTGCTATCCTTACCTTTTCCAGATTTTGTTCCCTCATCCCACTTAACTAAGTCCCATTGCCCTTCTGTTTCTCCTCCACCTCCTCTCAGGCTGTTTAAGTTGTTACCCCTTTCTCATTAGAAAGGCCTGTCCCCCTAAATATAAGATGTGGTAGGAAAGGCTTCTTTCTTAAATAGCTAGAGAAGGAGGGGGAGGTGGGGGTATTTTGTCAGAGCTCAGACTTGGGTGCTTCCTATTGCAGTAAATCTTCTAGACATCCTTACAAATACACAAGCTGCTGAGTATCTAACACATATGCCCCTGTACTTAGTCTCCAAATCTGGTTCACAGTTTTAGAAAAGTCTCAATTTGCTTACTGTCAAAGGAGTAAACCTTCTTCTGCTCCTGAACAGGAAATGTGATCAGAATAAAGAAAATGGTGTTCTCAAAAAGTAAAACTTGATTTTCCTTTATTTCACAGAAATAAAGAATAAGGACGACTTTCTCTAGCCTCTGCCTGTTTGAATGTCTGTAACTCACTTTAAGGAGCAAGAAACACCAGCCCTCCACGAACAAAATGAAGTCTTATGTAAGGGTAAGTTTTTTAGCTTACTTCAAAGGACATCCACTGAATTTGTGAAGGTTGCTTATTTTCTGTGGGGACGATATTGTCCCTTAATTAGGCTTTTCAAATGTAAATTCCCAGCCTTGAAACATTTTAAGGACAAAAGTGGTTATTTGTGGCATAATGCCTCAAAGTGTCAACAAATCTGTGTCTGTAATCTCTGTATGTTTTGATTACTTGCTATCAGAATAAGCTTCTTGCAAAGCCAGTCGGTTTTTTTTCTTTCCCCCCCCCCTTCTTTTTAACACACTAGCTGCATCTACTCTAAGCTTACACCTGGTGCCAGTACTCTCTTGCAACCAACATATGACTGTTTGAGTGGAAACAAAACCACTTTGACAGATGGGCATAAATTCAGGGATGCCAAACAACCAGTGCCTGCACTAACTTTGAATGCTAACAGGCCATTCATACCCAGTAGTCTCAGAACAACAGCCTATTCACAGCTCCAGGTCATTAGGAGAGGAGAGGGAGAGCAGAACATGTAGTCAAATTAATAAACCTGAAGATTATGTTGTTGGGTTTAATACTATAAAAATAGATAATAAATTAGAATAAATTGTCTAACATCTGAATTTAGAAGACCAAGTTACACAATGCATAGTAGGAAATCATACATCTGTGTAAGCTGTTCTATATACAGCCAGCTGCTGAGAAACTTTGAAAGAAGTTCAAAAGAAATTCTTTGTCCAGCATTTTACAAACAACTTGTTTGGCTGCAGCAGCGAGATTTTGCAGATTGCAGGGGCCATCTTCAAAAGCCATCTACAGTACTGGACCATTCCTAGTGATTTCTGGACCTGCTAGCTGCACAGACAGATTCTGGTAATTTAAGGAGAGTACACAAGCCATCCCGTCTTCCTCAGTTGCTTACTACAGTGGCCTATGCAATGAACCAGATATGTATAGCAGCACTGTTCTGCAGCTGCTGTGTTAGTTCCACATCACTTTTCAAAGAAAGATTTTGAAATTTAATAAATTCCATAGAAGATAAATAGCTAAGTAAAAAGAAGTAGTTTGGCTGGCTCATGTTCATGTGCTCCTCATCAAGCAGTTCTTCTGGGGATACAGGCTTGCAACTTGTGAATAAATGGTACCCCCTGCTCTAGTAAACTATACACTGCTGGCTTTTTTACACTGTACTCTGCAAGGGTATGTTTTCTTTTTTTGCAAGGAAAGCCTGAGACCTTGAAGGATGGCAGTGTCCATCCTCCTCTTTTTAAATAATTCCTTTCCATGCAAAAATATCAAACCCCTTGGTTGGAGCTTTGGGTAAGGTAGCTTAGCTCCAGGGCAAAAAAATTGGAAGGGAAAAGACTTTATCATCTAGGACTTAGTAACATGGCCAGAATTGTGCATGAGTCTTTGTGCTTGGTGTTTTCTCTTGGCCAACTTCAGGCTTTCAGAAACATTTAGTGAAAAGGAAACACTAGGCTCAGGGGCTTAGATGGAATTTAGGACATCTGAATAGCTCTCAGAGTATATAAAATAAGCTGGCTTTTATCTGGATTAAGGTTGTTGGCTCTTTGGGGGCATGATTGTTTAGCATTTAATTTACAGTTTTTGACTAAATGACACAAATTTAAATTTCCCTTCAGGCACATAATGAAATTTGTTTATGACTGAGATTTTTCCAACCCAACTCTAGGTTTTTTACCAGGGCATAAAGGGTGAATGACACTTCCTGGCCTTCCACAGCTCTAAACTTAGAATTTTTTAATGATGACCTCCTGTTGTGGCTCCTTCCTCCAAGTTTCCTGTTACATTTTTTCCATGCACATGTTTTTTCAATTTGGAAGAAGCATATTCTTCAGATGAAGGAAAGGAGCAGAAAAGAAATTCCCCTTATGAAACAAAGAGGATTTTTGAGATATTGCTCCCTCTTTAGCATCCACCTTAATCCCTATCTGGTTATTTTGGCCACAATGACCTGACATGTAGAGACAACACTTGATTTAGAAGTTGCTGTGGGAAAAGAATGGAACAAAAATGTCACTGCTCTATTTTAAAAGGTATTTATAATTAATTTCCAAGATGGCAAAGGTCATTTGAACCTCATTTTTGGGAACACAGTGCCAGTTCTGGTCATAGTCACAACTGATTTAACAGTCTTGAGTGGATGGAGGGTTTGGCTTATTTGGAAAGTGGAGAGATGAGATTCGTTATTATATTCTGTTGAAGGAGTGGAACAGTATCTAAAATATGTCTCTATATTATAAATGTTTGACATCTGAGAAATGTGTCCACACAGAAACATGTATGTATATTTTATATCTATAAGAATAGATAGATGTACCCTGTTTTCTCTGTGCCTTCATCTCAAATACTTATTTTTATGTATCTTAATATATAATACTTTCATGAGAGCAAAGAAGTTAGCCCAGAGAGCTCTTGTAAGGACAGATGAGCTATGGACTGTACAACATACATCTTTTCCTGCAAAACAGCTTTTTGCAGTTCTGTTCCATTTCTGTCTCATGGGAGAAAGGTAGAAAATGCAGGCACATGAGTGCTGCAGAGAAGAAACAGCATTTGTCCCACTCCTGCCCTGTTGCTTGTGACAGGGGAAAGAGGCAGGACATGCTTGTAGCTGGTGCACCTTTCAGCTGCCCACAAATGTAGGAAAGCAAAGGCCCCATACTGAATTTTCCTATGGCATATAATGCACATGCTAGCCAGGGCCCATGGGAATTGCAGATGGACTTGAAGAATAGATTGAATCATGGAATTCATATGACTTGATCACCTGAGGACAACCGTTACTCAATTTCTAGTCTTTAAGGTTTAAATCTACCCTTGGGGCAGGTGGTAACCACATTTGAAACAGCTGTGTGATGTGCTAAGACTCAGAATCCATGGTGGCTTGCTTTTGAGAGTTTTTTGTGTGCATGTATATGCCCTTTAAAGGCAATTTATTTTCAAAAATCAGTATTTTGAATGACAGAGGAAATCCTGTTAACTATTGATTTTTTCTTTAAATGCCAAATGTTGTGAGTCTTCCATCTGCTGATCACTTTCTAGACAGATGCCTGAAATAGCCCTTCCTACCTCTAAGACTCCCCCATTTTCTCTGCTGCTACAGCCTTTATTCCCACCCTTCACACCAGGCTCTGAATTTCTGTTCTCCCACATGCATGCAGAAATATATACTTAATTCTGTTCCTTC
The DNA here is from genome assembly GCF_020740795.1 of Apus apus. Classification (NCBI taxonomy): domain Eukaryota; kingdom Metazoa; phylum Chordata; class Aves; order Apodiformes; family Apodidae; genus Apus; species Apus apus. The sequence goes on along the minus strand of NC_067285.1, from coordinate 53,624,127 downwards.
TCCTGTTTTACTAAAAGTCTTACATTTTATTTACCCCTTCCCAGTCCTCTCAGACATAGAGCTTGTATGTTTGGGACATTAACAAAGATTTAACCTACTCTCCCCAAAGAACTAATAAAGAACTAATTGAAAGGGAAAAACCTATGAAAATGTAGATCAAGCACCATTTTTTTTGCTCTTATCTATTATTTTTAGTGGTTCTGTTATGATCTCTGAACTGCAGAGTAAACTGTTTGCTTGCATAATACTGACAGCAGCTCTCCAGGAACCTAAACAGCCTCAGAAATGGAATGGAATGGATATTGATCTCCACACTGTGCTTGGTGCTGATATACTACAAAGTGAAAGTTAGGGATTTATTTTTTTTCCATACATCATTAGGAACAAAAAGGGAAACCCTGGGATCAGGATAGAGGACCATGTTCTGATCTGCAAAGGGTGAGATGTTTTCAAACAAGTTCGTCTCGGGTTTGTCTAGCTGGTGTATCACCTACTCCTGTAACAGGAGGCAGAAGTACCCGTGGGATGAAGTGAAGGATTATCATTATCATGCTCTAAAGCACTTAAGTCTCAGTTTAGTCTGACCTGAGCAGAAGGCTGGGGCCTGGCTTAGATAATTTTATTCTGCCTCCAGCAGTGTGCCAAGGCAGACCTGGTTCAGAAGGCATTTGGATATATTAATAACACCTGAGCATGAAAGTCACCGAGAGGGACTTTACACAAAACCAGCTCTTTTATGCAGAGGTGGTTACAGTACTCACTTGGAAGGGAATTGAGCTCCTATCTTGTCTGGAGTGACTTGGGTATCAGGCCACTTGTAGCCACTAGCTTAGAGCTTGCTAAACCACTCTTGTTGAAATGGTTAGTCTTTAACAAGAATAATTAAATATTTGGTGGATTAAGGACAGGGCACTTTACATAGGTCCGATGTTTATGGTGCATATGACTGTGAAGACTCATCTGAAGAGTCTGATATTTCTAGGAAGAGATACCCAGTTCTCTGCAGTGTAGGACAAGATCTTTTGCACTCTAGACCAGTGAAGCTTAATTCACCCCTTTCCTCAGCTTTTTTTAAATTTATATTTCCATCCTAAATTCCTAGGTGCTGTTTAAATGGGTATTTTCCAGCTCAGTGTGCTGGCCCCTTTGAAACCCAGTCTTACTGCAACTTCACTTACACTGATAATCAAGGTTGTAATGTTGGCTAGGCGGCTGTGCAGAAAAAATTAGGGCCATGTTTAGCACATCATTTCTGATTGTAGATCTAGTTCAGAGTCATTCCAACCTGTGTTTAAAAGGCAACTAGAAGCTTTGAAGGACTGTAGGCATTTAAATACCTTTTCAAACAGTGGCTTCAAATTGTCTGAAAATGTTAGTGTGCAAATAGACTGGGAGGTAATATTTACAAAAGGTTAAGATAGCATTAGGAAAGACCAGCTGGCTTGGCAACAAGGTACAAAGAAGCTCTAGGGCGAATACCAAGTTTCCATTTTCATCAGCCAAATCCTTGCAGTGTGTTTAAAGGTTGGGTTCAGCTTCTGGCCTATGTGACACTCAGCTTTCTGCAGGTCCTGCAGGGAACATGCTGTGACTGAATCCAGAAATGAAAGTCCTCTGTGCATTTACAACAGGACAGGTTGCAACACAGCTCATGCTGACCCAATCTGAACAGGGTTAGAATTTGCTGGGTCAGACCCGGCTGCAGAGATTGGCCAGAGTTGTAGCTCTGTTGCTCAGGCTAGCCAGTTCAGTGTCAGCACTAAACTTTGAATTAAATCAGACAACATCTGTGTTGTAACTTTGACTGATGACTCCATTTTAGTTGTCAGTACCCAAAAAACTGAGGAAAGTCCATGCACAGTATGGAAAATGGGGATATTTGGACTTGAAGAAGTGGTGGGTGGAAAAAGTTTATTCTGCTTCACAGATGATAATATTAAATCTGATGTTGTTCTGCTACAAAACAAAGACTCAATCTTTGAAGATTCCCTGTGAAAGAATTTGGGTCTGCACTTAACAGCGGGCTGCCTGACTGGCTGCCAGGGACACCCTCCAGCCTCCTACTCAGGTGCCAAGCAGGGAGCTGAAGGGAGTTTTGCCCCAGTGATACTTTGCTGAAATCAGAAGGAACCATCTAAACCTGCCAGAACTATGTTCAGGGATGTAAAATGTTTTTGTGACCACATGCTTTTGGAATTGTGGTGCATCTCAGCCCCAGATGTACTCCTGGAATGGAGTTTTAGCATGTTCTGGTTTAATTCCAGTGAATAGTGGAGGGATATTTTTGAGTGAGCTGGCGTTGCATACTCTCTGGCTTCAAACAGTTATACCTTCTGCTGTTACTTTTCTTCTACCAGGGGAGCAACAGCCATTGGCAAAAAGGAATACATTTACCTCTGTAAACACTACTGTGAAGGAAAAAAAAAAAAAAAATCAGTTTATTATATTGAGCTCAGCTTTTTTAAAAAAATGTATAAACACATTAAGTGCATGCGTCCTGTATGTTCGTAGTGGTACATATATATGTACATGTAGTAAGTGCAAAACATAATATATAGACATAGTTCATATGTGCCCCAGTAACCAGTGACTTACCTAGTGTTTATTTATATGCCCATTAATTACATTGCTTGATTTTTGTTTACTGTTGAGAATACCCTATAGTATGCATAGTTTTGAAAGCTGTTCAGTGCTGTGCTGTGGAGATACAGAAGGGTACCGTAAGGAGGGGTGCATTGACCATCCAGAATTTTGCAGGGGTGATCTTTTGCTGCTGGAATGAAGGGAGGGTGAATTAGCCTGACTTACAGTTTCATACTACCCAGGATGAGTTTCTTCCGGCTCCTAGTAATCCTGAGTGCTGCAAAGAAATACCCAGATCCAACCCTGGAGATCTGTCTGCTCCAAAGAAACTTAGTAACAAAGCTGTAGTGGCTTATATTCTGGGAAGCTTTAGGGTAGAAAAGACTTCTGAGGCAGGACTGAGCAGTATAACTTCGGCTCAATTTTGGCAGAATTAACTTAAGTAAGGGTGAAAGCAGGTCTAGCTGCTTTATCTAAAAAACCCCCTCTTTCATAGGATTCTGCATTGGTTCAGATGCGGAAGCGGATTATTTTTCTAAGTATCTCCAGGACTGACACAGCCTGAGAGGTTAACCAGAAAGCTGTTGGTAGATGTAGAACAGAATCCAGGTCTCCTATCTGTCTTGTGCCTTAGCTCCAAAATCATCCTTTTAAGGAGAATTCCCAGGACCAGTCATGTTTTGTCATTTATAAGCATTAAATTCACTGGTATTTTAATTTTTAAAGTTTCATAAAGCTGAAGAACCCTTTTCTTAAGCCCTCTAGATGCTCAGAGACAAATTTCCTTTCTTTTTTTCTTCTAACTAAGCCTTCCTTTAACTTGAGGGGGAAAAAAAAATCACGAGAGGCTTTATTCTGCTTTCCTGTTTTCTAACATGACAGATGCATTAGAAAGTGTAATGCACTCTAACAAACAAGGAAACTTTGCATATTGAATACAGCACATGAAATAATAAAAGAAGAACAGCTGCTGAGAGACAGAAAGGAAAAAAGAGAGATAAAAGTTAACTTGAGTTGTGTTTTATATGAAGAGCTTTGAATTCAGTCCGATTTAAAATTCAATGCCAAGTACATTTACAGACATCTGGGAAATCAGGTCACATTCTCTTTGTTAAGTCTGCTACTACCGATATAAAACAGGGCACACAGAAATGTAAGCCTGTCACAAGGGCACCCTTTTTCTTTCATAAAATGACAATTTAACAATTACTTTCATACAGTGATTAATGTGCCCAGTGATAACTGGAAAGAGGATGAAACCAGAAAGGGTTTACAATGGGAGGCAAACTTCTCTGAAGTTTAAGGCTATCTGAATCTACAAGTTCACTGAGTAACATTTATGCCAAACCTGTATTTGCTGAATGAATGCTAATGAAATCTTGTGCATCAGGACATAAACTTATCACTGAAGGCATGAAGAAAGATCACATGAATCACTGAAGAATAAGTAACTGTTAATAATGAAATTACTTCATGGGATATTGCAGTGCAATTGCCACTGATCTCAACTGTCTCTCATAGAGTGTGTGTGTGTGTATAAGTTCCTTTAGATTCCCAGGTGTGTGTTGTAAGTTTTGTGTAAATTTGTGTTAAATATTAGACTAGACTGATTTTGACTAGCAAAGTATTTGTACTTTGTCCGTCCCCAAAAGCTTTGAGGGTAAGTTCATAGTGGTTTTGATCTTTTACACTGATTGAAGCTGGGAGAATAAGGCAAGACAGTGCTCAGAAAAAGTGGGTGAAGCTGCATGTGGTGACCCTGATGCTGAAGGACGTTTAGTAGCTGCATCTGCTTACAAGGAAAGTTCTGTCTCCAGTAGGTTAATAGGTAGTGGTTTAATCAAGATGATATCTGCAGTGTTCTAAGCACAAATATAGAGGGAGGGGTCTCATGGTTATGCAGCAGTAGTACTTTACTAGCTTGACACATGAGAAATAAGAAGATAAAAACAGGACAACATTATTCCTTCTCGTTGTGTCTTAGCTTTTCATAAACTGCTCCTGTAAATATCTTTCTAGTTATAAGACCTCTTGTGTTTTCACTTCCTACATTGGAGGTAGGTTCCCCCATCCTTCCACAGAGGAAGGTTGAGATAAGTTGTTTCTGCTTTGATTTTAAATAATTTTAATTTCAACAAGTGTGAGATAGCAAAGCAACTTAAGATGAGAAGTTCTGTCAAAGTCTACTCTTGAGTTTTCAGAAATGTATGTAGTCCTCAGCAGGGCATGCTCCTCAGCAATACTTTAAACGCAACTGAGAAATTAGGCACACTGACCACACATACTGCATTGCTTTCTTTGCTTGAAGTACAAAGCAAACTTAATAAACTCCAGAGAAGGTATCTATTAAAAACATAACATTCCATGTAGGCTCTGGATGCTCCTTGAATGCTAATAAGCTGTTCCTTCCTTTTGTATACCATGAATCTTTTCAACCTCTCAGTAATTCTGTCAAAAAGGCCCAGCAGGTCTGGCTTGCTTGCCTTTTTGTTTTGGATCCAGTACTGCAAATATCAGAGTACAGATTGCACAAATTTCAGCCTGTGTGTCTGGAGCCTGGCAACAGCAATTGGGCTGAGCTATCAGTGGACACTACACATCACACAGTGTTCTGCAGTTTCTTCAGAAATGGTAAGGTTGAGCCCTGTTGGCTGTGAGGAAAAGCAAAAAAGAAACATATGTTGCCTGCCTAGGTCTCCATGCAGCCTAGCCTACTACTGAAGCAGTAGTCCCAAGAAGACACAAAGGCTTGATTGAAGGTTGAGTGATAGCAGTAGGTTAATGAAAATAATATCTCTAATTTCTTTCTTTGGTTGACTGAGAGGGGACGTGGGCAAGTGGGACTTCTCCTGAGGATGATTGCTCAGGAACTCTTGTAGGAATTCTGTGCAAGCTAATCTAAGCAGCTTTCATTGCCAGGTGAAATGAGTAACTGGCATTTGCACTGACATAGGTAAGGAGTGCAGTGATGTTTTCTAAACAGATGTAGTTTGGGACCAGTAGCATTCTGTAGGGAGGCAGTAATAACCAACTATGGAGCTGATATAGTGAGGAATTGTCATGCTTGTGTCATGGGGTAATGATGAGATCAAGGCGAATTTTTAAGGCATTATTGTAGTGTTGAATTTCTGCAGTAATTTTTCTGCAGTAAGACTCATCACATTGTTCTTTAATAGCAGAGTTTTGGAAACTAGACTGCTCCTGGTTCTAGTGTTAGCTCTTCTAGCTTGCGGATTTGTGCTCTCCAGCTGCTCCAAGGAGGAAAACAGGAGGGTAAGGACAGTCTTGCTGTCCTCGTAGACTCTTCTGCAGAGAGAAAATGCTCGTGCAGCTGTATAATCTCTCCTCTTGTTGCCTCTGCCTTGCTGAAGTGTAAAGAGGGTTGTACAGAAATGGGAACCTGCCTTTCCCTCTTTTATGATCAAGGGTGGCAGATCTCTCTCTGATGACTGCTCTAATCATTTAATGTGGTGATGATGGGAAAGTTCACTTAATGCCATCAGAGAAATCTGTCTTGATACCATTCTAGCTGCCAAAGAGCCTGACATCCTTTATTCATTTATAGTCTGTGGTGTTTCAGTCTCCCTGCTTTTTTCTTCCTTTACTCATCTGTGCTAAGATTTTACATTACCTCAAAAAAACCCTGAGGTGGTATTATTCGGGGTTGCTCTCTAGGCTTCAACAGATGCATGCCAGCTTGTACCACCTGATGAGGCAAACCACTGTTTGAAAAGACACATATTTCTTTGAGGGGGAAAGGGAGTGCAAGGAGGGAGAAAGGAAAGAAACAGAAATCCCATCTAAGCTTCCTGTATTTTAAGTATTGAATTTCACATCACATTTTCTTCGTGGAGATGGAAAGCCTTAAAAGAAAATCAGACTTTGTAATCAGATGGTGATGCATGAAAGGATGTGTCTGGATAATGTGACAGATGATCCTAACTTTCATTAATGTGTTTTAATTGGATTAAGCTCTATGAAAGGCCTTTTCTTCTTTTTCAACACCTTCAGGGCTCTTGGCTGCACAATGTGAATGTACAGAACATCCTGCAAAAGGGCACTCATCCAGCTTCATAGACATATGCTGTACATCCTGACACTATGGTAACATAAACAGAGCTTATCTTCAGCAACACGGCCCCTAGGGTGCTGGAGGGTGGTGGCCGTCAAGTGATAATTGGGCAGTTACACGATTTGTTGCAGCATTTGAAGCACTAAATCCCTTTACAACCAAATGGGTTGCTACACCAGGGCTGCAGACTGTCAGCAAAGATATCAGCTCTTCAAACTATTTTTAATAAAAGCACAGATTATAGGTGATTGACAAAGAGACAGCCCCACTGCTGCTGTTAGTGCTGAGAATGCTATTTCCCATGTTGTCTCACAGTTTTCAATAGGACTACCTGGGGAGTAAGGTATTACAGAGCATAAGCCAAAGTGGCAGCCAAGCTCATGAAATGATGGACAGCCACTGAAGGAACATATATTTTGCCTTGCTGGACTGGGAACCTCTTCTGCATTGTTTTAGACTATTTGTGAATAGAGGTTACTCACACAACTATTTTTATTACCTCTGGCTCCAGACTTGCTCATTTTGCCTGCTTTTAAAGATTCAACACTGGCCAATTCCTCACAAACATTCACTGTAATGGATTTGGATGCTGCATATGGATGGTTAGCAGGGGGGGAAGATTAGAGAGAAATAACTAAAAACAGGCTTAAAAATGGTGGTTGGGGTGGGAGAGAGGAGCTATGTGCTGTAAGAAAAATGAGAAGTTGTCTAAAACAAGAAATGCATTTCATGTCACATACAATACAGCATCTCATGTTAACTTGGTTTACTGGTCAAGGAGTCTTCCTCTTAAATGGCACTTACTCCCCCAACCTCCTGAAAGAGCTGAATTCCATGCTGAAGTTAAAGTCAATGCATAGAACGCTGGCTGTGGCAGTTGTACATTCAAGTTGGAGGTGTCATTGTATTTCTGAACATCTGATCTTTTAAACCTCAAAAAGGCAAGGGTAGCTGGTTCCAAGTGTCCTTACAGTATACTGTCTTTGTGTTCTTGAATGATTTTTTCAAAAAGCTTTTTTTAACATACAGTGTTTACAGTAATATTTATACCACAACTTCATGGGAAGCTACCAACTGTATCACAGCTAGAGCACTTTGTTCAAAGAATGTTCCCACAATATGTCTTCAGGGATGTGTCTGAAGGAAAGCCAACAATTCTGAAATATTTCATATTGGTTCATGACTCTCCAAATGTTATTTTAGTCTAGATCACAGAATGTGGCACACTCAAGATTTATTTCTTTTCCATATTTTAACAGTTATTTGTCAAATGTCTTTATCCTATTTTTAAGACTACTTCTGCAGCTTCCTTGTTTACCTCTAATTTATTCATATGATTACAGAACGCTTGATTTTGATTTTGAGAATGTTTTGACTCCTCCTCTTCCCTTACTATTAACACATTATTTCTGTAACTTAAAAGGGCTTACAAATGTTGTGCTACTTTTGAAAGCTAGATTTGGGGTTTATTTGGTGCTTGAAGTCATTAGTGTGGATGGTAGTGAAGCCAAGCTAGCAACAGGTTTGCTGCTCATCTCTGTTCTCATTCCTTGATGTGATTAAGTCTTCCATGTTGATCCTTGCTATTTTGTGGTCTGCACAAGTTTCTTTTTACTGAAGGAGAGGGAAATAGTAGTTAAAAGTCACAATCTGTTGGGGCCTAAAAACCTCCCTAATGCATAATATTTAATCACAGCACAGTATTATACCTCAGCCTCACTGAATGTGACCCCAGGCAGAAAGCCTAATACCCATTCTGGATGAAGTGTATAGAGTGAAATTACAGACACACAAATAAACCAAAGTTGAAAAGTTTACATTTACTATGAAATCCCCTTCAATCAATCATGCCTGCTTTATTGAGAAAAGGCTGAGTTCTGTTGCCACAAACATTTTCTAAACTAGTATCTTCATATAACTTTAAAAATTCTGTGTAGTCTGCATGCTATTACAACTTTGGAACTAGAACTTTACATCTGGTCGTTAAAAAACAAGAAATAGCAAACTGTCAACTCTGAGGTCCAGATGCCAGTTAGACTAACTATATAAATTGCTAAAAAATATTTAGATGGGTATACTTACGTAGAGAATGTTCTGGCTACCCACATCTTATACCTAGATTTCTACTATAATTATGCAGGGAAAACATCCCTTCAAAATTATTAAAAAGCCTTTCACGAAGTACTTGTATGCTATAAAGAACATAATTTTGTGTTTTCCCCTCTTCCTTTCTAGGTCACCTTTAGCTAACTTCATGCTGTTTTCCTCACTAACGTCTGAAATGGAGCACTCATCCAAAGACAGCCTGCTTCGGGCTAGAACTCTTTCCTCTGCAAACGACAACGTTTTCCATGAATAAACTCTCTAAGGTCACATGTGAGTAATGACAATTATGCGTGTTGGTAGCAACCATCAGTGCTGTAGGAGAGGACACGCTATCAGCACATTGGAGTGGTGGCAGCACTGGCACACAGAACTGCAGCCTGCCAGAAATAGCAGGAGGTGTTGACTTGTTAGTGAATATTGCCTTAGAATTAATGTTTCTTGTGTGCATCTAGTTTTGGTGAGCACTCTTTTCTGGGTGCATGGCCTGACCTTGCTCTGAGCACCTGTGTTAAGTATGTCAGTGGCTCAACTGAGTCTGTTGGTGTTGTTCCAGGACAGCTGAAGCACAGGCTGTTCTACAAATCCCACCTGCATGAATCCCCATCTATTGCAGCCTGGGAAGGAACTGTTTACAAGGACATGTAGCAATAGGATGAGGGACAATGGTCTTAAACTAGAGCAGGGTAGATTTAGATTAGACATTAGGAAGAAGTTTTTTACAATGTGGATAATGGATCACTGGAACAGGTTGCCCAGAGAGGCCCTGGAGGCCTTACCCCTGGAGACAATCAAGGTCAGGCTTTATGGGGCTCTGAGCAACCTGATCCAGTTAAAGATGTCCCTGCTTACTGCAAGGGGGTTGAACTAGTTTACCTTTAAAGGTCTCTTCCAACCCAAACTGGTCTGTGATTCTCTGATTCTATTCCATTATCTCTGTTGGCAAACCAGTTCAAGTCTGAAACAGTGTTAATATTTAACCTGGTGCTGCATGAAGTTGTTTTGGTGTTTTCTGATCCTACTTGTTTTCATACTGATGACTTTGTTGCACTGTAGAGATTTCCTGGGTCTAAATCAGATCAAGGATTTCTGAAGTATACTCTGGTACGTGATGTAAATGCACAGGTAATGCACAGGTTGTGTCTATACACTTAGGAATTGTCCTCTCTCTACTTGTTTTTTTTAACCAAGCAGGTTAAAAATCTTTGCCTGATTAAAAAAATAAAACAGAAGCAAATTCAAAGAGTGCCAATATAGCTGAAGACACCCTAGAATAAAGGACCTCTTGGAAACCAACACATTTGTTCACCAAAAACCTTTAAGACTATTTAAGAGGAAGATTCCTGTTGCAAATCCTCTGATGTGCTGCTTCAGAAAGGAAAGGCAAGGCATACAGGTGATGCTTGCAAGCTTCAAAGCTCCTCATCTCCCTTGAGAGACATATAACAAATCAGGTGAAGTCTCTGCATCATTCTGGCCTCTCTGCTCCCTAGTTTGGAGCCAAACATATGGCGACTGGCTGCGGGCAACGTCCTTCAAGCTGGCAGGACAGGAATGCTGGCTGTCAGCTCATCTGCCCCTTTCTTTCTGCCGCGTCCAAGAAGTGCCTACAATATTGCTCTTGTGCTGATATTTGAGTGGGCCCAGACTTTTTTTTATAGCTCCAACCAGGAAAGCCATTGGGTACTCCAAAAAACTATGAACCTGAGCCAAATGCAGACAAATTAAGGAGTGAGAGCTGAAGAGTTACATCTGCCAGGTCAAGCTGGGTGCAAAATGGCTTTGGAGCTGCTGAAATGGCTGAGGAATTTCACCGTGTTGAACTTCTCATGAGAAAACAGCCTGTTCTTCCATGTCCTCCTCCCCAGGCCTGTGTGAGTCAGCTCAAGTGGTATGTCGTTTGCAGTACTGCTCTGAAGGAAAAAAAAATAATGGGCCAGCCTGAGAATCCCGAGGAGATAATGATGCTTATTATAGAGCCCTTGTGCCTCTAAGCTGTGTTTTCTCCCAAGGGCATAATGTTAACAAGTAGCAGCGGTCAGTGTGAACAACAATTTAAAAGCATTATTGTCTTTTCTGGAGAAAGACTTTGAAAAACTGACTTAATCAGAAATCCATTTCCTTTCAAGTATTTTACTACTACATTATTGATACCTTTTCCTTTTTTGAGTATCATTTACACATAAATATAATCCATTTCTTCTTAATTAGTCTGTGCCAGCTCAGGGTCTCTTCTGAATGCTGGATATGATCTGTGGAAAGAGTAGAGCATAGAGCATGTAGATTATTTTCTTAATGGGGAATATCAGAACATACTTCAGCTTGATACATAATTATGTATGTAGACATGCATGCATGCATAGTCTGCTCTCCTTCTTAGCATGTCGCTGCCTCTGAGCTTGTTATCTTATAATGAAGTTGTACTAGTGCAGGCTCTTTTGAATACATATATTGCTCTTAGAAGGTCAAGAGAGATAACCCGATAGTTACTGCTGAAGGAATAGTCTCCAACGAGCCAAATGTCACATGTTTGATGCACTAAATGTAAAGCCAGTGATGAGGTGCTGAGTAGCATTCTAACAATTCTTAACCATGAAAACTGGGTAACATGGGCTTAGTTAGCTGCACCTTTTCCCTGAGAGACAGTGTTCCTCGAGGCCTGGGAGAACTGAGAATCAGTCAATCAAAACCATAAAATGAGATTGACTTTTTATTCTCTTTTTGTGTGACCTGTTTTGCTTCCCATGTTTCATGAATTTCTGCTAACATAAAGCTAGAAGCCAGGTGCAAAGTGGGATGCTATTTTTGCTCTTCCCCTGGGACAGTAATAATAGTTCTATGGAGTAAACAGCAAGGGTTTTTTGCTCTTGCTGTGGTGGTGGTAGGGGTGGGCTGTGTGTTCTATAGTGAGCATCCATGCAGGATCTTCCACAGACTCTTTCTTAGCTCCTGAGTACTTTTGTTTCCCCTTTAATGCCATGCCAGCTGCTGGTAGGAATAGATAAAGCACCTAGCGTTCTGAAAATCTTCTAAGAAATTTTCCAAAGTGAATCTCTGTTACCCTGAACAATTCTAGAAAACAAAATGATGGTGTGCCAGTAGAGTCAGAAATGTAAAGCCAACATAGGGTTTGAATTTATCTCTAGATACAAAGGACCAGAATGTCAAAAGTTGCTTAGGAAGATGTAGATGGATATGTCTGTAGAGATAACTAATTAGTATGTTGCCCTTTCATTATAACCTGAGGAGTTTGATCCAGCTTGAAGTGATCAGAAGCTCTTGAGAAAAACAGATCTGTGTTTTCAAGCTAGTCTGAATTTATGTCCAGATGCCTTGGGTTGGAAATCTTCAATGGATTGTTCTGTTTTTTGTCCTAGGATGTACTATATCCTTAACATTTTGAAGGTGAAATTTCTTTCATTAGTGCTGGTAGACCTGTGCAGCTACCTTCAGGCTAGTTCACTGTCTCCAGTAGTGTCTCTTTTGAGCCACAATGGCAGAGTAAAAATCCTTGTAGTAGTAGTAATATTTTTATTTGTGAGTTGAGAGGATGATATCAAAGGAGGTCAACGAAGCTAACATCCCTGAAGGCAGACATAAACAAAGGTTCATTTTTCTATGGGTATTATTTAATAGGTGGAAGGATCCTTTAATCCATATATCTTGTAGCTGACTGTATAACTTCAGCAGAGCTTCTAAAGTAGCTGTGGGCTACTTTAGGAACTGATCTTAGTCTGTGGACACATATATATGATACAAGAAATTAGGAAGAGGTTGCAGTAGCGGTACAGGCTGTATCCTCTTTCCCACTTTCTCCTCTATTAATAACAGGATTTTGCTCTAAGTTGGCTGCACTGTTCTGCTTGATAGTCACAGTTCGCCTGCTTCTCCTCCTCTTTCCATTGACCACCATCGCAGGGGAAAACTGACCCCTTTACAGTGTTATCTTCCGCGTTTTTTTTTTTCCTCTTTTTTTTTTCTTTTTTTTTTTTTTTCTTTTTTTTTTTTTTTGCCACAACTTCCTGTAAGGACAAGATATGGATAGAAGATACCATTTAAATTCTGAACTTACTTACCTTTGCTCAGTCACAACAGACAGTGGATGCAGTCTGTCTTCAGATGAATTTTTCTCCTGTGGCACAGCAAGTTGTGTAAGCAAAACTCTTTGTCAAGTTACTCTTGAGAGGAGTTTTGAAGGGAAGAATGTGCAACACTAGGCAGTTCTAGAAAGAAATGGTTTCCAGACAGGATTTTCCTCTGCAGACAATAAAGTAAACTCTGTCTCTGCCCCTTATGTATGTAATTGATTCAAGGTGGCCTGTCTTGGGGAAAGACTGAAGCAGGGGGAGGAATTAAAAATGATTATTTGTGGAATTTACATGGGGAAAACATAAATCTGAATATAAGCTTGCAAATACAGTTTTCACAGCCAGAATAAGAAACTTTTCTAAGAACAACATTGAAAATTATTGAGGCTTCAAGTACATGCTTGAGCATCTTCCTTGTGTCTGTCATCTTGCTGTGCTAGCTTTGTGCTATGTTATGTTCTTCCAGAAAAAGAAGAGTGGAACAGCTGGTCCCAATTATCTTAACTATAGTGTGACTGCACACATAAATGTCCCACATTTCCATTTAGTGCTTAATGAATGAGTTATTGAAAAAAAGGGGAAAAAAAAAAAGGAACTGTGGTGTTTGTACTTGGCTCCACCATTTGTTTCTGTTTACTAATATCAGTGGAGCTCAGCTCACATGATCTCCATGATCAGAGGCCAGTGTATCTCATCAGAGAAGAGAGCTTTGCAGAATTAAACAGGCATAGTAGAAAATAATATCTTTGATACAGGATAACACAAAAAGTTCCTCCCGGAGCTAAATGACATTTTTTTTAGTATTGCTACAAATGAGGATTATAATAGTACAAATGCCTTTTTTATTTCAGATAAGGGTAACTGAAAATCACCCAACATTTTGGACCTGAGTGACCTTTATCAGAATCAAAGACTCCTGGCTACAGTGAGTTATTAAGGCAAAAACTGTATACTCTGTACCGTCCTTGATAAAGGTCACGTGAGACTAAATGTCAGACCTTTTCCATCTCTTCACCTTGAGAAAAAAACAGTATTTTTTTGTACTAAAACTGTCGCGATTCATTTAGTGTTTTAAGGAATTATTTGGGTCCAGCATACCCAGAGGAGTTTTGTGTTAGTTTATAACAAATGAGATGCTGAGTTTGGAACAGGCAGTGCCCTGGAGCACCTGCTTCATGCATTGGAGGATGAAGTCAGGCTGTTTGCCCACCCCCTTTGGGTACTCACCTTGCCCTTTTAAAAGTCAGATGAGAACAAAGAAGAAAGCTTCAGGAGAAAGTTGGGCACTCAGGAAGTGGGGAGTAGTATGTCATTAACACATATAGCCAGTGCTTTTTCAGGGTTTCCTCTATAAATAGTTTTCAGAAGAGGCCTGTTGTCTCTCTCATATGATGCTCATAAAGTGCCCAAGCAGGAATCATTCCTCTCACTAGATGTAGCCTTCTCTGCCCAGTTGCCCTCACTCGTTTCTTACAAATTGATGTACAGTTTGCTTTGCAACAGAGAGAGGCTATGCTCAGTTCTCTAGCCACTGTACGTTAATAGGTGTGTTGGAGATTTTGGGAAGAGGTATTTGTATGGCCTCTTATTTGAGTCAATGCTCAAAATATTTTTCTGAACAATTTCTTATTGCTTATCTAAGTACAAATAATGCACGTCCTTTAGCATTATCCATGGCTTTGGCTAGGACACCTCAGACCATAAAGGTGAAGAGGTCACAGCCTCAGAAACTACTAAGACCTGAGTGTTGTCTGTGGAGAACTGTTGGGATGGGACCTTGTCAGTGTGGATACTTTAACAGTCAAAGATTTTCCATAAATTGGAAAAGCCCAGAAAATATGTTTGGGCAGCTCCTTGATGAACGGGTGCTTGGACTATAGCAGGGCTTTGAGGACCACATGAGGTTTTAGAAGTTTTAGCAGAAGTGCATGGTAAGGCTCGCCATCTCCAGGGAAGAAGATGAGAAGCTGTGGTTTTCTGCACCAAGTAAGACTTTCAGCTTCAGCTGAATGACAGGGCAGGAAAACTGCAACTGTGAAAGAGTAGGAAAATAGAAGTTCTTGTCTGGTTATACATTATAAACTTCCTGCAACATTTTGAGCTTGGGAGAGAAGGCTTCACTTTGCTCTAGCCAGGCAAGTTCCTGGTGACAGCTATATTGATGCAGAAGGAAGTTTAATTTTTCCTGATGGCCTCCCCAGTCAGCCCATACTTTCCTCTCTTTCCCTCTTTTCCCACTAATTCCCTGACTACCTCTGTCCTCAGGAGAGATTCTGTTCAGGTTCAATTGGTTAATGTGGTAATTATTTTGACTGAACTAGTATACTTAATCTGGATTTGCAACATGTCAGGTTGTCTGTTTTATGCACTTGGTTTCATTCGAGCCTGAACTTAAGCTCATTTGCTACATGGCTTTAGGACTCTATCTGGCAGATCTTTTATTCTGATATGTGAAATGAGTTCTCTATTAAAGTCTATAACACAATTGTGAAATATCTGTCAATAAAATCTCTAGGTGGATGTAACCTGTTTCTGAAAGTAACACAGCAAAATAATCAAGGAAAATTAGAATTAATTTTGAATATTTTTAGTAATTTGCTTTGAGAAATAGTTCATCAGGTTTCATAGAGTTTCTTATTTTTTGTAATGTGTCTTTTTCTATAATTCCTTATGCCTATTAAAAACAGAATTAGTATATTCATGGTAATTGAGTTATAAAATGCTTAATGTTGAAGCCAGAATTATCAAAGTTGGTTTTTACTAGTCTAATTCAGTTGCCATTCAATCAATGTTACTGGCTGTTTTTGGCTTCAATCAGATTAGCATTGGACAAATGGAAGCTACGTATGAAATCACTATCCTGAAATAATATTATAGAGATTTATAATAGAGAATAAACAGAACTCTTGTTTGCTTCAAAAAAAGAAAGGGAGGATAACAGTACAAGCTGTTCACTCAGATCCATCCGTTTTGTTGCTAAATAAGGCAAGTATTTAGAATAGGCTAATAGCACACTCATGGTTTTACGCTTTATTTACATTCACTTAGCTTTGAAATAAAGGCACATAGAATTTTTTATAGTCACATTATCTGATAAGTCTCGTGACTGTACAGTACAGTGGAAGAAACAAAGGTTACAGGAGCCTGTAATGCCCATATTGTAGTATTTTTAGACAAGACGATATAAAACTACATCCACAAGTAAACAGACTGCTGTTTAAACAATATTTATTCTTTAAGAATATTTTGCTATTGCTTTTAGAGGAACTTCTGACCTGTCTACCTCTAGTTTGGCTGTATCAGCTAAGATCAGAGGTCTGGGTGCTTATGTACTATCTGAGCAGATTACACTGGCCGGATTGTGGGAGGCTTTTTTGTTAAATAAAATAGCACAGTGTACAAGCTTCCTTTCCCCTCTTGCAACAGGATGTGACCTCCTCCTTTTGCTCTCCACTTCAGACAGCCTGTCTGAGGGAAATTGTGAGCCTGGCCACTTGTTGCTCACTGGGGTAGAAGTTTTGTTGGGGAATTGAGCTGAGATTGTCTAAACCCAAGGCTGAACCACAACACGTCTTAGGGACCCCACATGGAGTACTGTGTCAAATTCTGGAGCCCGCAACATAAGAAGGACATGGAACTCCTGGGGAAAGTCCAGAGGGTGGCAAGGAAGATAATCCAAGGGCTGGAGCACCTCTGCTATGAAGACAGGCTGAGAGAATTGTGCTGTTCAGCCTGGAGAAGAGAAGGCTCTGGGGAGATCTTGTAGCAGCCTTCCAGTACACGAAGGGGCTACAGGAAAGCTGGGCAGAGGTTTTTTACAAGGGCATATAGTGAGCAGACAAGTGGTCGTGAATTAAAACTGGAAGAGGGGAGATTTAGGTTAGACATTACAAAGAAATTATGTACTGTGAGGGTGGGAAGACATTGGCACAGGTTGCCTAGGGAGGTTATGGAAGCCCCATTCCTGGAAATGTTCAAGGGCAGGTTGAATGGGGCTTTGAGCAACCTGATCTTGTGGGAGGTGTCCCTGTCCCTGGTAGGGGGATTGGAACTAGAAGATCTTTAAGGTCCCTTCCAACTCAAACCATTCTATGATTCTGTAGTTCTATGAATGTAAGAGGGGATTTTTGTTACATAAAATAGGTCCATGGCAGCATTTTGTATGATATCAAAGGAAGCTGCTGTATGACAAGTCACTTGCTCAAAAAAAAAAAAAAAAAAGCTATACAAGAGACCTTTGTGTATCTCCCAGGGCAGCTCACCATCAGGGTGCTTCTACTACAGAAAGGTCTTCTGTAATAACACTGGAGAGTGAACATTGATTCTTCTATAACTGTGTGGTTCTGAATGTTCATAAGGCAATTAAAAAATGCCTAACATTTAACCATTCACTAATGCTGATTCTGGCAGGCTGCCTAAATTTCACAGGAGTGTCTTAAATCCAAGTGTTTAATAATCTCCTCTGTTGTCTGCTCAAGCAGCAGTACTTCCAGGATTGTAAATAACACAATCAGATACCACTGTGTACTTCCTATGTTAGAGATAGATCATTAATGTAGAGAATATATTTTCACTTTACTGTTTTCAGATATGGTATCAAATAATGGTAACAGTTTTTCACTGTCATCAAGAAGTATATTTACAGAGAAGTTATATTTAATAATGATAAGAAAGATAATTTTTCCAGGCATATGGTCTGCATTTTAAGGTGGTGGAGAAAACTTAGTTTGCATTTCTGGCTTTTAAGGATGAGTTTTTCAGAAGATCTTAGTGGTGATCAGTTTTATTTCTACCAAAGACAGTAAGTTTTTGTTATTGATTTAAGTGAGTGCAATCAAGTGGTGCTGAATGCTTTCAGAAATTCCAGAAATTCTTCTCCAGTATAAACCAGAGTGTGACTTAGATTGTATTTTTATTCACTGTCTCCTACTTTCAATAGAGCTAATTTAGTAACTGTTGTTTCACACCTGTGCAGTTTCAAGTATTCTTATTTCCGTAAGTATTGGCAGTAGCTTTAAAGCTCTCTTACTGTCTCTGTACCATTCAAAAAATGAGACTTCTGCTCCCAATTCACTGGGCATTTCATGAATCACCACTTCCAAACCCTCACTGCTCCCTGTTTGAAGAATGCTGTCTATTTGCTGAATCCATTTTGGATCCAACTGTTCTCATTTTTCTGAAGCATTTTCGTCTTGAGCCTCAGATCTTCACATAAATAAAACTAAAAGACAAAAGAGTTCAAACATTGAATGCAGGATGGGACAAAACATATTCTTACTGTCATAAAGTATAAAAGAATGGTTCATTAGTGTCTGCAATCTTCAGTCACAAATTCATTTTTGGAGGTAATGCCTTATTCAGCAAGCCTTTAAAATTGTCTGACTGGTGTATTTATGCTGCTATCCAAAGTGCACTCAGCTCCCTGGAGAGGTCCCTGTGTCCATCAGTGGGGTTTGGATGAGGACCAAAGAACAACGTGCGGTCAGGTAGGAGGCTCTGCCAGAGGGGAAAAAGGCCATAGTCTCCAGAACAGGATGAATTGGCCAGTCAGGTCTATAAAGATATCTTTAATGATATTACTTTTGGCTGGGTCTCAGTCACCTCTTCTTTCTTCCTTTTTCATAAAGCTCATTTTGGCAGAGTTCAGAAAATTCTTGGCTATCACTGAGATCCTTTAAGTGTTGCATTTAAAACAGTTTGGAAAGAATGAGCTGCCCCAGAAGAGATTAAGATCCTCCATTTTTCTTCAGACACATGTTCAAACTCTGAAATTCTTAAAGCACACATAGGACAGAAACTAAATAGTGGTGGCGATAACAGGGAAAAATATCTTCACAGAATAATTTGATCTTATCCTAAATGATGGTTTATATTATTTCTTCATTAAAAAGCATTTATTTAAATGCAATTTAATTTATTTCACTTAATCTATTAAAAATATTTAGAAAGGAATATTGATCAAGGAGGTTAAATTGTCAGAGTTTTTGTATTTTCAAACAACTTCCACTGCTGAAATACATACAGGTGTAACAGCAAATCAGGAAGCAAAGCATGCTTTCAGATTCACTTTAATATATCAGGAACCATGATAATTTACAGAAAAGGAGATCATTGCAAGTACAGATCTTGTTAAATTTTTACAATCCTACAATGTGCAGAAAATTTGCAGTCATGCAATCCAGTGTAATATAGGAAAGAAATTCAGATTTCTCAAAAAATGGTGGCTTTTTTTGTTTTCTTCTGAAAACTGTTGAAAAAAATATCTTCTTGAAATACTGACAGTATAATTTGTCAAAGGAGCACCAGGTAGATAGACTATACATCTCAGCTGTGATTCACTGGAGGTTTTAACCACCTGCTTAACTACCTGCACATCAATAGCTTCTGCTAGACTTGTTAGTACCACTCACATAGGAATGCTTAGCATTGCACTAAGTGCTTGGCTATTGCAAGGTCAAAGGATTAATTCACACTTGATGATTTTTTGAAGCATTTCTTGGTTTTAAAACACCACCAAATCTTTGGGCTTCAAAGATTAAGACTGTTGTGAGCTAGTTCTCATTAACGACTAATCAAACAGCTGTTTCTTGAAGTCTTATCTGCTGTTGTTATTAAGATCAAATGTAATAGTTCTCTTGGTATTTTAGTATATGACTTGGTGAAATATATATATAAATAAATAATCTGACATCAATAAAGAAAACTCATTATTAACTACCAATTTCCAGTATTGGGCTGTGGGACATGCATTGATTTTTATAAAATGTATTTGTTGTTTAAATGTATGGTCTGTATATGACTAGACTGTGACATACCTTTTCAAAAAGGTAAAAATTAAATTTATAAAAAATACATTTAAAAAATGTAAAATTGCTTTGAAAATGTATTATTGTACCATCCATCACAAATGGAACAGCTAATTTTATATACTCCCTAAAGTGCCATTCATCTTAACACACACAAGAATGTAATTAAAAATGCTACATGTTATATGGCTCAGATTTGTTTGGGTTTGCATTGGATTTAAATTAACTAGCATGCCAAGAACCACAGAACTGTATTCTAGAAGTGTCAATGGCATTTACTAGTTTTTTTTAGCTTACAGATAGGTGAGGGAAAATATATTTTAAGATTACAGGCAATGCAGAAAGTTTTGTTTGGTTTCTTAAAACTGGGACTCATTATTAAAATTATTTTTCATAGGCACTCTAATAAAACTGAATAAGACCTCATTCTTTTTTACAGTGTAGGTAATGCTGTCCATTTGTTGTTCCACAGCTTAGCAATAACTGTATTTAAGGGTGTCAAAATATAAAATGCTGTTGCTCATCAGAATCAAAGTTGCTCTATAAACATTGTCTTTGTGAGTTATTTGGATGATTCTCCTAATTAAAGGAGAAAAGGAGGAAATAAGAGTATTTTTTCCCCTTTGTAACCTTAGTTTAGAATTAATAAATGCTAAAATACAAAATTAGGAAGTATGTCTTTATGCATAAAAGATGTTTGTGTGTGTAGTGTAACAATACGGACTGTACAATACCTTGGACATTTATTTATAGATGCAATTTCCAGTTTCTGTAATTTCAAGCTATTTTTTCCTAGGGCTTTTTTAATTCTCTTATCAAACTCCATCTTCAGGTAGGAGGATTGTCTTCCACTGCTGATACAGGAATGCTGTTTCAGTATCATGCTGTTCTATTCCTATGAAACTTCCCTTATTCCTAATCCTATATTAATGGCCAGTAAATATAAGTTTTGGTCTTCTGCTAACAGTGTGTCAAATAGTAAATATATGTCTTCTATAATGATTACATGCATAGGAAATTTCCTGAGGACAAATGCCTATTGCTGTACCTATGAATACTCAAGAAGTTTTGTTTAGTATTCACAGGTAGACTCACCCTCTGAACAATCCTAGAGCCTTTGCCTATACTAGGTGATAAGACACCTTACTGAAAAAGGTCTCTGTTTCAGTATGAGTCCATCTTTTTCAAAATTTGTGACAAGAAACGTAGAGCATTGCAAGCAGGGATGCAGCAGTGTTTCATATATGACATACACACTTCTCTGGTTTTGTGGAATTACCGTTCTTGAGGCACTAGAACTACATTCAGCTTTTTTATATCCTCCCTGCACTGGTGGCTTGTGGATAAACCTTTGTATCTTTCTGTTATTTATACCTGAAAGGTTTACAGTAT
Organism: Apus apus; assembly: GCF_020740795.1. Taxonomy (NCBI): domain Eukaryota; kingdom Metazoa; phylum Chordata; class Aves; order Apodiformes; family Apodidae; genus Apus; species Apus apus. Next base: position 53,603,083 of record NC_067285.1, on the reverse strand, counting down.
AAAGGAGGATCTATTACTAGCGCGTAACTGCATGACCTTATACTTTTTACTAGGGCATTCCATCCCTTTTCTTTAACTTCACATCTCAAAATGCTCCTTTTGCCTTGTACAGTACTCCTATTTGAATTTACAGTGCATCTTGCACATCAGGAAATTTATCAACATACTTCTACTTCTTCTGACAAGTTGATTAATGAAAATAATGCCTTAGGTTGTTCACAAGAGTGATCCTTGAAGAACCATATCAGAAACATCTCTCTAAGCCCCAGCTTTTAACGCAACCTTTGCTATCTCCATTTCACCCAAGTTTCTTGGTCATCTTACTATTCTTCTAACTATTTGGTATATTTTCTAAACTGATATTTTTGTATGTGCATAGTGCTTAATTCTGCACTGAGATCCAATAATGTTTCCTTTTCTAGAAAGTAAGTTATGTAAAAACTGTCTGGACAGTGAGTCTGTCATTTTTTAAATTTTTTATTTTTATTTTAAAAATTTATGTTCACTTTTGTTAGTTGTGAGAATATCAGTATATACACCTGATTTTGTATTTGCATAATAAAATCATATTTGGATGAATCCACCAAGATGAGTCAATTGAAAGTCTTCTCATCAGAGTGCTAGGTCAACTATTCCTGAAAGTTGTGCGTGGGTATTTAATATTTTCCAGAATTACATGCTCCCAGTTGAGTATAGTTTAAGAATAACAAAAAACTTACATGGCATAGGTTAGAATGCCTACATAGTGTGGAGTTAATGAATCACAGGTATCTTGTGTCTCTAAGGGCAGTTACTTTTCAACAATGGAAGGTGACTTTCACACAGGCCCTTGAATTGACCAGCCAGTAGTTATAAACATATATTTGTAAACAGTTTCTCAGGCAGGAAGTATGTATTTGCAACTTTTCTCCTACTGAACAAATAGGAAAATAAGACCTATGTCACTAGTTTGAAAATGACTTGGTCCTGCTTCCAGTGACAAAACTCATGTTGACTTCAATTGGGAGAAAGACTGGATTCTTTGTTTTTCACATTTTCCTCAGTTACAAATGTAAATCTTTCTGTCATAAATACCATGGGACCTTCTGCCAAGTTCAAACCAAAAAGCAAGTTTCCCATCTCTTGAATTAATTGTTCCATTTTATGAGCTGCTTCTCCTTCTTCAAAATCTAGATATCTTTTGTTAGTTTTTGTATCCTGTAGAGATGGGAAAAAAAGCTCCAAGAACAGTTAGTTACTACCGCCATGAAGGCAGAAAAAATCCATAGTGTGCTCTTTCTCTCATCTTTCCCTTCCTTTCTGTAAAAAGTCATTGGAATGCATGGAATTTGGCACTGTAGGAGGTCATACTGGAAGTTATCATCACATCCTCCAGGGCAGCTCAAATCGACTCCTCTGTTCACCATTTCTTTTTCATCTAGTAATTCTTCCTCAAAATCTGTATGAAAAACTGCCTGATCGGAAAGTGATCATCTGGGGACTCAGAAAAAAACTGCAGAGAAGGGGAAGGGAAAGAAAGGTTGAATTAGGTTTTTTTAAAAAAATTCTTATATTTTATTCTCAGAGTTACATCATAAATTATAGCTTAATATCAAATAGCATGTAGACATTGTGAGATATTGTATACATTTGAGTTTTGTTTTTCAAGAAAGGGTCTGGATTTAGGAATCAAATCTACAACAGTCATCAGGGATAACCATATACATTTTTGAGATGCTACTGGGTAACTCCATGTTCCTCTTTCTAAAGTAATTTGGTAGAAAATGATGGAAGATGACAGTCAGAGAAGTTGCATGGTCTCTGTCCATAGAGACATTAAAAACCTGGATGCAGTACCTGTAGCTGACCCTGCTTGAGCAGGGGCATTGAAGTAGAGGACATCAGAAGGTTCCATCCAACTTCAATGATTCTGTGGTGTTATTGGTAACTGATAAATATGTCCCTTTCTAGCAAGCAAATGAAGGCTGGATTTTAAAGGCTATAGAATTACTAACTTTTTAACCTCTTTATCTGGCCAATATCCAAGCTTTTGTACCAGTACATATTGATTTCCAAAATACAAACCTAAATCTCCACTCAGTATTTTTGCCAGTCTCTGTTACCTTGTGTTCTTAAAACACTGTCATTTGTAGTATTCCACAGAGTCAGAGAATATATACTATTTTCTGAGACACCAGGGTTGGTATGGACTTCAAAAAGACCAAATTTGGATGAATGGGCTTGTAGTTCCAAGTGCTGTTCTCTGCTCTCTGCTTGGTTAAGGAGAAACTGCCATTAAATTGAACCTTGAACAGTCATTTGCCTCTCTGGAATTTGAAAGGTAGAAAAGGAAACATGGTAATTGGAGACTTACCTGAAGCTGTGTCTGGTAAACAATGTAGTTTTGGGGCTCTGGGTACTGGACTAAGGGGCAGGAAAGAAATTGTTTGGTTTACAGGGTTAGTGAGTGATGGATGAGGAATAAAAAGATGGCATCTGAAATTCATCCATCATTTCTGAAAACCAAACCAAACCTTCTTGGCTTGGTTTTGTTTGTTGGGGTTTTTATCTTTGTTTTTGTTTTAGTACCCTGCAGAGAGCTTTATTCAGAATCACACCACTAGAACATACTTCACTATTTCTTTTCCTACTTAACCCATATCCTATTTTGCTCCAGCTACTATTTTTCTCCATTGTATTAGCTATCATTTGGCATAGTCAAGTGTTGTGTGTTGAGTATTATCTATCTCAGCCTTACTCAAAAAAATGGAATTTTGATCTGAAGGCAGAAGTGTTTTGAGTCCAAGTCCTGTGGAATCAATCTCATAAGGGATTTTGAATCCCAGCAAGTCTCTCTGAAATGAAACTTCCACCTATTTCAGTGGGAGTTTTCCTTTCATGTGCATTGAGAAATGCCTTATACAATTCAAATCTGGAAAATTAACTGCAACCGTATTTTATTATCTGATATGATAGGAAAAAATCAAAATATAGCATATTCTTTTACACAGGTTTATTGAATGTTTTCCTTCATAAAAGAAGCAGAGAGGATTACTGGAGTTTTTGATACACAATTTAAGTTTCTGAAGTGACTCCAGGTTCTCTGAATTGGCTTACAGAGAGAGATGAAAACATGATGCCCCCTCCCTGGAAGTGTTCAAGGCAGGTTGGATGGGGCTTCAAGCAGTGTGGTCTGGTGGGAGGTGTCCCATGCAGGGGTATCGGAATTAGATGATCTTTAAAGTCTCTTCCAACCCAAACCATTCTGTGATTCTATGATATGATTCTATGTTGAAGTGTGGAGGAGTGCTGTAGGTAAGGCCTGAACTGATAGGCAATTTCAGTTCCAGGTGCCCTGAGGACTCTATGGTTTAAGATAACTTGGAGAGATCATGTGAATGCATATGCTATGTATCTATTTTACATTTGCGACACAGAGCTTACTGTATGGTTTGATGAAAAAAAGTGTAATTGGGATTAACAGCAGCAGGTGCAAATTAGTGAATAAAAGGTTTCTTCCTTTCTGCTCAATAGTTGATTTTTTAATAGGGACTCTGCCAGTGCCAACACGAAGCCTTATTACTGAATGTGGTCCCGGCATTGTATATTTACAGCTGAGAAAAATAATGCTTTAAAGTATTTACATTTTCTGACAGGTTGTTTTTGTTGTTGGTTTTTTTTTTCATTAAGGGCATGAAGTACATGAGAAAGTGGTTATCATATAGATTTCATGTGGAAAACACAGCTATTTTCCCTTAGCAGTGTTGTAGCACAGCTACAGCTCTATAAATAAACTCAGTAGAAACACAAATGGAAATGGAAAACAGGGTATTTCTCAAATAATGCTCCTCAATTCAGGTTTCCCCTCCCCCTTGCCTTTGCCCAGTCTGTATTTTGACAGGTAACTAACTCTGACAAGCACACTCCTGTGGTGTGAAAGTACAGGTCTGAAATCTTATGAAGGATTGTACTTCACCATCCAAGTGTTAGAGTCATTAAGGGAGGAAAAGTGACTTTCGCTATCTTTTCAGTTTTCCTTGCATTAATTCCTATGGGTTTGCAGTAACATTGGCAATGCTTACATCATGCTGTGCTGAGAACAGGCAGTCTCCATGAACTAATCTCTCACAACCTACATGTGGCTCAGGAACTGCTCAACACTTCAAAGTTCAAAGCACCTTCAGACTTCATTTCCACACTTCTTCTGGGGTTTGGCTTGCTCTATAAGTGCCTAACTGCGCTTTGACAGTAAGGCAGAATTTGCACTAATTGTCCTCTGGAGTGATTTGAGGCTTTGTAGCCTTCACCCTTTTTTGAGAGGGTGAAAGCTGCAAGACAGACAGAAAACCTAGAAATAGCACTGGCTTTTGAGGAAAAGCGAAGTGTGAAGAGCAAAAACCACAAGTAGGGACTCAAAGTGCATAGTGAGGCCCTGCTGTCTGTATCTCTAAAGTGAGCTACTGCAGAGTTTTATCTCTACTAACAGGAAAAATGTCCATCTGACCATAGCTGCAAAGGTTTACAGAGGGATGCAATTTAATTCTGAGCATGTGAGCTCCAGAATCAGTAAAGAGTGAAATTAATTTACTGAGTTCATTAGAGAGCTAAGAAAAGCAGGTGCATCAGCGTCTTTTCTTGCCCCTGGCATTTTGGCTTCTGCTTCTCTATCTTTGATATGCACCTTGCTCCTTAGGTTTGAGTTGAATCAACAGTTATTGATGTATATAGGAAAGCTGGCCTGACTGTGATAGGCTCAGAGAAATACATTTTTTTTTACTTCGTTCTAGGGTCAATACATTTCCATTAACAGGACTGGGCAGGGGTCTGGCATTCACAGACAGGCTGCTCTTTGAAACTGGACCACTGTTATCTGACAGACTTACATGTTAGGAGAGATTAGTTAGATAGTCAATTGTCTGTTTAATAACAGGAACAAATAACAGGACCTTCTTAGTCATTTGATAGGCTTTACAGACCAGGCCTGTCCTTATCCTTGGAGTAGTAATAATCTATTCTACTTGTGGTTCTTCTGAGACTTATCCACAGGAAATTTTTACATCAGGTTTCTTTGTAGAAGCCTTTTTAATAGACCTAACCATGAATGCGTTTCCCTTTAGTGTTTCCAGTCTGTGAAAAGCCCTTTCAGACTCTAAAGAACTGTTTCTATTGTAAGTCTGCATATGCTTTTCTTCAGCAAGGAATTCACATTTCAAACATATTTCTGAGAGGAACTAGAGACCATCTTATCCCAAGAGGTCAATGGACAGAAGTATCTATCTGGACCAAATTGCTTCTAAAGCTTACTTGATGACAGAAAAGGAATGCCTTGCTATTGAAAAGCTTTGAATTACTTCACAGCTGCCTCTTTAGTAACCAGTCAGAATTGATGACTCTTTCAGACATCTGACTTTCTGGGAAAATGTCAGTATCTGAAATAAAATTATGGCACTTAGCCCTCAGCCCTATTCTCTCAGAAGCAGAATACTATATTTCCATTTCTTTAGCATGGAAGAATTTGACATTTGCTATATGGGTTTGATGACCCTTGCTTACTTGTATATGAATGTCTAAGGAGTGCATAAGCTCAAGAATAACCCAGTATAGAAAGGAATTAAAGACTGAAATTGTCAGGACAGATTTAGGTCTTCCTCAGTACAGTAATTCCCAAATACAAGTACCTTGTTTGCCGCTGATAATCAAGGAGAAACAAGAAACAAAGAAAAGGAAAAAAAGATTCAGAAAGGAACTGCTCTTATGAAGATAGGACTGATCTGTTTCATAGATTAGGTCTGTAAGCATAAACGCTTCTCCATGGTTGGACATCTGTTGTAATGGACTTTCCCCGCTTACCTGTTTCTCATTCTAAGCATATTTTCTTATTTATATTTGAGGCAGAGGGGTTGTTTTTTTGTAATTTTCTTGTTAGAGACTTGTATAAATTTCTTTTGTGCTCTCAGAGGCTTTGACTTGCTTGAATTTGAAAGACTTTCTGTTTAATTTTACACTTTTTTTTCTCTTTTACTTATGCCTTATGCCGCTCAGTTTTTTCCCCTTTCCTTTTGTTCTTGCCTTCAGCTGCTCTTCTGATTTCCTTACTTCTTTTGCTTTTCTACTCTTAATTGCTGCTTCTGGAAAGCTGAAGTGAAAAAGGGGCTTAAATATTCTTTCCACAGCAGTAACATATATTAACTGCAATATCTCTGAACACCTACCAAGAGCTTATGGAAAGAAGGCTTGCTTTCTTTTTTTTTTCTTTTCTTTTCTTACTTTAAACTGTGCTTTGAACAGTCTGAGAGTGCATCATTGTTTTCTTAGGCAAAATATCTTGAGGTGAAGTCAGTAACGGCTGTTACAAGGCATTGCTAGGGCTCTATAATGCAATAGCACAATACCAAGTAGCAAATCTAATGGATACAATTGGAAAAAAATTCCAATTATATGATCATTTTGGGTTAATTTATGAAAATTCCATAATTCTAAAGTGTTTTAACTAACATATCTTTTGTTTTAAAGTACTTTATGTAATGTGGTGACATTCGCAGGGAATTAAAAGGGATGAATATTAATATTTGTAAGGTTTTCTTTGTTTTTTTTTTTTTCTTTTAGGAGTAGAAAATAGTTGAACTTACATCAGATCAGAGAAATGTGATTTATGCTGATCCTGTAGGATGATTAGTGCCTTCTGCCACCAAGTGCTCAGAATCCCAAGGAAAGCATTAATGGTCTTGCAGGAGTGACCAGTAAATGAACGCTTCCTTAGGCTAGTTCAGCTTATGCTGAACTCTCATGATAAGTAACATGCTTAGTCTGAGGGGAAAGTACAAGGAATGAGTTTGTTTGGATAAATTTTGCTATTTCACACCAACTTGACCCCTTTCATGCTCTCCCTCCTTTGCATGCCGTCTGCACATCTATTGACACATTCAGGCTGGGAAGCAATGTTCATGCATATTGGGAAGACTTTGTGTGTTAACATGCATACTTTCTGCGTTTTCCAGAGCACATTTTCTCTAACTTATAATCATGTTTCATTTGAAACAGTGATGCAAAACTCCCACCACTTGTGACATTGGATCAAATGTTTTTCATGAGAAACCATGGGGAATGGTAAAATTCTCTGGCAGAATAATTAAAACCTTATAGAATGCTATAAGCCCCAGTCATGTCATTATGATTAAGCTGTCATGTCATTATCTTGATTCAGCAGTGCAGTAATTCAGCAATAAATTTGGAATTCTAAGAGGTTTTCAACTGGAACACACTAAAAACTGAACATATTAGCAGATGCTTACATGTTAAAATTTCTCCACTGTGTTTTAGTGAATGTGTGCTTTTGAAACTACAAGAGAAGTACAAGACATGCACATCGTAGCTTTGAATTCATTGTAAAAACACAAAGCATAATGGGAATTAGTGGAGAGAAAATGGAATTTTTATCTGCTGATGAAATTTTAACTTCCAAATCAAGTACAAACTAGGATGATTAAATCACACGTCTTCAATATGGAGTGTGGGATGGTAGAATCAGGAAGCCTGGTAAATGTTTTTTTCATGGAAATCTGGTCAGTGGCATGTAATCTGAGCCCCTAAAAATGGATGGATGAAGTTGAATATGAGTAGAGAGGAGCTTGGCATACAGGAAGGCAGAAGAACATCAGGAAGTTCAGACAAATTTGGATAATCTCTTTAAAAGCATCAGAATTTTAGAGCCTTATCTGAATCAAACTGTTCATCTACCTTTACCCTTGTTACTTTTCCCCTTGACTTGGCAGTTATCCCTATGTATAACTTCTATGCTGGCTCACATCAGTATTTAATCTTTTACTTCAAACAATGCAGGAATTATTTTACATCCTTTCCATGTGTTCCTTGTTAGTATCCTGAAAGCAGAGGGACCGACCTCCCAGCATTTCCTGCTCAGAAAGTCTTCAGTTCTAAATATCAAGAGAGTATCTGAAAATATTTGTTTATAAACACATTTTTAGAACTTAGCTGCACATCCAGAGCCAGGCTGGATGTGAAGGACATTTACAGTTGTCCATATAGCCAGACCTGGAATGTAAGTTACTTACTATGGGAAGTAAGGTCTTGAAGAGCCAAAGAAGAAGAGAACTGTAAGCTTGATTAAGTTTTGTTTAGTCAAAGATCTAAATAAATTCCTGAAGGTTTTCTATTGCTCTCAGCTACTTGACGCCTTTTGATCATTTACAGATGGCTCATGTGGGGCTGTTTGGAGGTCCAAGAACAAACCTTCTGCAGACTTCTAAGCCACTTTATGCTAAAGCCTTCCTACAGCCCAGTTAATTCAAACAATAAGTAATAAATCAAATACTTCGAGCCACTCTGATACCATTTTGCAGAATAGAACTCCACCCTACAGGACCAATGGCTGAGGCTCAGCTGGGGAAGCAGAATAGGTGCGATCTGTGTGATGTCATTGCTCTGAAGATTCATAATTTATATTTCCTTGATGCTTTGGCCTTATTTTGAACCACATAGCTGTTATGCTTTAAAATCCACCATCCAGCCTCAACTGCGAATCTCCACATAGCTTTCAATACAGCCAACAAGTAAAGGAAATGTAAGGCCTCTTTATTTAAAGATCTTTCAATTGAGACTGAAAAAAAATTAGCTATTTAAAAAAAAAAAAAAGTAGTTGAAATTTTAAAACTGGTGCATGTATGTTAAAGATAATTAGTCTGAACGTCAGTTGTGGGATCCTGTATTTAGCATCTTCTAGCCTTACACAAGTGGACTAAAAAAGTTTTTTAAATATAAGTCTTGGGAGCTTATGTTGTTATTATAAATGCAAAGTCACTTGTACGTGGGCTTGCTGGCAACCAGACTTGCCTTTTCAGATAAGGAAATAACTTTTCTCCCCCCCTTCATGGAAAACACATCAGTAGGGCTACATGATCAGAGATTTTCCCTCCATAAAGAGATCTGAATCTGGTTAGAAAGGAAAAAAATGAAATACTGACTTTCAATGATTCTGAACTATATTATTTTTAATACTACATCATCATCATCATAACAACTACAAGAAAAACCCAGCCGCATCATGAGGAAAGATGTCAGTACACATTGCTTTTGTGTTAAAATATTAAAAGGAGTATTCTGTACTTTTTTTCAGGGAATGGCTCTTTCTCGTTCAAGAAAACTCAAGCTGGCCAATAAGCAGTTTAATCTTTTTGTGCGGAAGTGCCTAGACTTACCATTCCCACTTTGCTTTTTGATTATAAAATGCATCGTCACTTTTTGGCTCACTTTTCTGCTGTATTTCAGGGGTTGCATTCTAAGACTTTTTCCCCCCCATCTTTTTAAAGAACTGCTGTGCTTTTTGTTTTTGTCAGATAAATTACAAAGCTGCACAATATTTAATTTTGTATTTTTCCCATTTTGAAATTATGATGATTTGAGATTTCTTTTGCTGTAGCTTTTCTTCCTGTCTTATGTGTATGAACCAATACTCAGCAGACTGTTGTTATCAGGGCTTCCAGCATAAGTTATTTCATCCAGCCTGGCAAAAACACAGCTGAATATCAAAGGGATATTAAAATTCCAGTTGGCCAAGACTGGCAGATCCGATTTAGAGCTGGCCCAGAAGGCTGCAAATAATGGCCTGTTAAAGAAAGTTGACAGATTATTTCATGCTGTGTTTCATATGCAGCCTAAAAGCATCCTGTGAGACCTGGCCAAAGCTCTACACAGGAAAATACATCTTATGGCAATGTCCAGCTAACAAAAAGAGAGAGATGCATACAAATCTCAGAGCATTCCTTTAGTCCAAATTCATAGGCTGGGATAATAATTAGTAAGGATTTTCTCCTGTCTTTTGGCTCACAATTGGCTCGCAGCCACATCATAGGGCTGGGCAATGTCTTCATTCACACTTGCTAAATAACTTCTGTGAATAATTTGCAGCTTCTTGCTTGTTCACAAGCATTTCACCAGTAACAAGTATTTGATATGCAAGCTGTTTCCTTTGGAAATGCAAGGCACAAGAGTGTGTCTGCTCCCTCTCTGGATCAGAATGAAGGTTTGGATGCAAATTTTTCTGATGATGAATTTGCTTTTTTTTTCCATAGTAAGACACTCACATTTCCCAACAGAACATGGTTCTGTCAGTGTTTTTCTGATCAGTTCTAGTGCAGAATCTCTGAAAAAATAACTAGCTAGAGGAAAATGCAAACCATATGTCTGTACCTGCCTCTATAAAATGACATGCATATACAAATATCCAGGAAGTACTGTAGATCATAGGGGCCGTATTTAGACTAAATTAAACATGTTTTGGATCTCACAGTTCTTGGAAGGCAGTGAACTGGTCTAATATACTAATCCAGACTATTAATGGAAAATATTTTTTTCCAGTGTGCAAGCCAAAAACCACACTTAGTGGAGCTGTAGAGAGGAAACTTGAGGGTGGGGGATGTGTGCTATTTCCTATCCTGAGTCTGCCTGTCTGCTCTTGCATCTCCAATAAATCTGAGCAGCAAAACTCTTTGTGCTGTAATAAACTGCTTACATCAGTCTTGCAGAGGGATGGGGTAACTTGAGCAGGATCTCTGCAGTTCAAAAAGAAGTAAATGCATTTTCTTGGTAATGGGAATCAGATTCCTTGCTCTGAGTGGGCAGCATTCTTTCCTTCAGTGCTTCCTGTGACTGATGCAATTTGTAACCTCCCCCTTTAAGCCCTGTACCAACTTGGTGTCCCATTTTGGTTTTTCAAACTCAAAACGGGTCCCTTCACTTGAGAAATGTCGACAGGGTTGCACATTATGAGCCAAGGTTCAAGGTGTCTTGGCTGCTGCATTTGGTGTAATTTTCAGTGCCATTCAATTCACATTCACTGATGACTGAATTTGCATAATTTCCAACAATTTGCATTGATCAAGCCCCAACAGCCTGTGGGCAAGACAACTGGAAGATGTGACTAGAGCAGAGTAGATAGTGGTGAAAATGTGGTAGGTATTTACAGCCGTATGCATTACCTAAATGATCACTATCAGGAAAAACCAGGGTCTCTGGAAAGACAGATTGGCAGAGTAAAGGTGGTGCTAAGCTTTCCTCCTGTCTCCTCCTCACTCTTGTTTCTGTTGCTATTGACTGGTATTTCCTTGCATGGTTCTTGCAGGAAGCAAAGTCCAGGAGCAAGAGCTGGTCCCCTGTCAGGTTGCACACAACAGTGGTCTTGCGCTATCAAACTGAGAAGTTACAAACCTTATCTCTGTGACACAGTTGAGTTCCAGTCAGTCACACTGTGGTTACCAACAAGAGGCTTGCCCAAGGCATAGGTATCACCTGAGATAACGAGTACTTTATGTATCTCAAACTGGGAGAGAGAAGATGAAGGCAGCGTATTTCAGGGAATATAGCTGGCAGTTATTTCCTGGGTGCTGAACTGCAGCCACTGGAATGTTAAAGTGTTAAGAAAGAACAAGTCAGATTTTCAAATATGCTTGTATTTAGCAAGGTGTGAAGGGACACATTTGTCATTTATTGAAATACTAGTCCTGGGGTGCTTTTTTTTTAGAAAAGGAATTTTTTATTGATGTGGTTATTGCAATAGCTGATCCTTTCAAAAGTTTGTTTGTGAGCATTTTTTTAGGTTACAGAATAGCCAATAATGAAAACATTTGAAATAAACCCCACATTTTTCTTGCAATGTTTTCCCATTATTGAAGCTTAATCATTTTCAAATGACTGTGAACAAAGCAACAAACAGAAAAATGAAATAAACTATACAGCCAGCTGGGCTTGGGAAAAGGATCAGCTATTCTCAGGGCAAGTAAGACCCCAGGATGCAATAGTATTTTCAAGTGTTTGAGAATCTGGCTTTCGCAAAACTATTCAACTTTATTAATTTCTGAGAACTATTTTGATGATGTCTTTTTAAGCAACCTGTTCCATATAAATTTTTCTCTTCTAAACCGTATTCCTACCTAGAAAGACTGGACCAGATGAGGTCTCTTCCAACCTGGTATTCTGATTGATTCCATAATTCTATAAACGGGGAGGTATTTTTTACTGAGTTAGCAATATCTGGGAATGAACTCATCAATACATTCTTACATCTGCCTACACTCACTGATGGCATTTTCCCAATGTCACAGACAAAACCTTTTTGCAGTGCTTTTTAGCTTCTGCTTTCGTTTTTCAAGCCTAAACTGAATTTCAGCAGCTACTGAATATTTCCAGCTGAGAGGAAGCTGTAATAGTTAACCCTATGAATATGCTGTTCCCCTTTGAGTTGCAGGAGAAAGAACCTGCAATAAGATTTGTTTCAGGTTATGGTTATTAAAAGACAAGTTATCTGGGAATTCTTCAGTGTTAGGAAGAGAATTCAGACAGGGCACTGAGAACACCAGCTTTGTAATTCATTGCATATATGATGTTCCTAACAAAAAAGGTTGCAGTCAATGGAAAAATGGATATTCCATAAAGATTCTTGTGTCTTTGCTTCAGGGAGGTGATGATAGTCAGGGCAGGGGAATAGTTTCATCTTTCTGGGGCTGGCAAATAACATTTCTTGTTTCTCGTATGCAAGAGACATTGGATTATTTTGTCAAGGTTTTTTCCTCATTAATATAGGAGCTGCTTAGGAGAACAGTCTTCACAGGCTCTTTTCCATGCATCTGCAATGAAGAAGAATGATGGTCTTAAGGAGAAAATAAATCCCTGAAGCGTAGACAGGAGTTTCATCTTTGTCTGTTTATTGCATAGCACTTGATGGAATGGCACAGGTTTAAATGAGAGGCAACTTTTGGTTTGCAGAAACATTTGGGCTTTTGCTTTACCATCAGCCATAAGAACTTGGCTTGCTGCAGGTCCCAGATGAGGTGCAGACCTGGCAGTTGTAAAAACCACTGCTGACTTACAAAGAGCTACTTTGCAGTTTGTTATATTTAGATACTGGTCAGTTTGGAGGATCCTTAAATAGCTTACTCTGCACAGGCATTCACACCTAGCAAATATCCAAATAATTCCAGCATATGGATTGTTCTGCTGTCCATCAATGTGGCAAGACAGGGCCAGGGTGTGGTGCCTCTCACCACTTCCCTTTTCCAGTGCTCCTCCTGTGATTGGTGAAAGCAGCATGTGTGATGTTTCTTCTCTCCCTTTTTCTCCCTGCCCCTTGTCCCAAGTTTGTGATGCAGGAGGAAATAATTTTCAATGGTACTGAGTAAAATCAGATGTGGGAGCCACCCAATCACTTATGTAAAGCCACACAGGGCCATGCTTACCAGAGTTATATCTCAGTCTGTAACTGCACTAAACCCAGGTGATTTGAATGTGTGTGTCTGTGAGATCTGGAGTTGAGCAACACACCAGATAATGAGTGAAATAAATTTTGCAGAGCAAACTGGTATGTGCTCATGAGTCAAATTAAATGTAATGGGAATTAGGTGTGCATTTCATTAGGGGGACAGAGGAGTGAATGCGTTTCTGTGTACTCTTGTAAATGGCTGCTGGAGAATGAGGGTTGCCATAGCAATACAGAAAAAATTTAAAACAGCTAATACTTCCTATACAGCTGAATACAGTGGGCTGGGTAGGAGAATCTGAATTCATCATCTTTAGCACAACCAAGTTAATTTTAATGCATTTAATACATGTTTTCTTATGTCACACTGGGTACCCTACAGGACCTCAAAATACTGCACCTGTGTAATGTAGAATCTGGAATAGCAGTACTCAAAGGCAGGCGTGTTTAAGTGGGCTGATGACAGCTGAGTACCACAACATAAGATGATTCAAACCTTGGTGAAGGACCAAGTGAGACAGTAAGACAGCTGCCAAGTGATGTGTCCGTTTGGAAGAGATAAGGACTTTGATGTTGACAAGCCCTTCTGTAGTCAGTCTCCACTGTAAACTGCATAATACAGGAGGCTGAAAAATATTTGTAGGGCAACTTACCACCTTCTCTAGAGCACCCACCACATGACTCTCACTTTTTGTGCTTTTTTTTTTTTTTTAATCCATTCTATACCACTCTTCTGCCATTAACAACTGCCAGTATTGGATGCTTTCAGAGGCTGTAAAGACAGATAAATAAGATGGTTCTGAGCTAACTCATCAGGCAAACTGCAGAGTTGATAAGTATATGAGCTGTTACATGTTTGCAGGGTGGTGTGGGGGTCTGTGTTTGGTTGGATTTTTAAAATTATTATTATTATTATCTAGCTGCTTGAAATCACAAGTCTTTTACAGCGCACTTTTAGATTGAACTACCTCAAGTAGTTCTGAATCATCAACAAGCTTTGTCTTGCCATTATTTACTGGCTTTTTTTGATAATTTAGAGATTGTGTTGAACACTGAGTCTCAACACATCCTTGTGTGTTTTGTGACAGAAAAATTGTTAAATCACTGTGCAAACTGAATATTTAACCTGTCTCCTAACTTTATATAGTGATTAATTCACAAGCAGATATGCTCATTTTTCCTTTCACATGGAATAACATGAATGTGGGATCTTGCTTAAGGGGTTTTGAACACAAACTTTTCAGATATTCCACTCCTAAATCTGAGATTGATTCCTAAGAAACTTGGACCTTTTCTATATATATACATATATATATATATATATATTTTTTTTTTTTTTTCCTCCAGCTTGAGGAAATAAAGTTGCTCAGTTCCTAAGGATAAGAGTTGTTGTCCCCTCCCGCCTCCCCCCCCCACACCCCACCCCCGCCTCCCGTGATTAAGAACTGTCACAAGTAGTCTATATCCAGATTTCCCTATGTCCAAAACATTCTGAATACTTAGGTCTGGCTTTGCTGAGCCTTTGGCCTTCATGCAGTGTTCAGATGCAGAGACATTATTGCAGGCACAGCAGAGTTAGTAGGCTCAAAAGTCTCATAACAAACACATTGTTCAGAAATAAGTTTGTTATGAAATCACACTGTCTTCAGTGCTGACAGAGGCTATTTAGTTTTTGCTGAGTACTGTGCAAAGTAATGAATCCAGCTATGGACTTGCAGTTACATTATACAATCACCCAAGGGGGTTCTCCTTGTCCTTGCTGTGCATACAGAAATGTGCAATCTAGCAACTAACTTGTATGTGGCTGCATATTTTATTTTTCCTCTAAACACTATGCTGTCAAAACATATCTGTCCTGTCACATGGAGGACCCGTGTGTCAAGTTATAACTAAACACCATTGAATAAGCATATAATGCCTTAATTACATCCTTTTTTGTGTGCCCATCTTTTTTATTATTACGATGATGAGATGATGATGATGATTGCTTTTGGTGGCACATGATGTCTTACAGGCACTGCCCACAACTTTATGGGCAGACAGGCTCACAGCTAGGTGGATGATTTCATAGTCAGTGGTAGCTGAGTTAATTTGTGAACTGACACGCTTGCATAGCTGGGCCTGATGGTTGGGGATTTCCAAGCCAAATCCAGTTGTTTTTATAAACCACACATTTCTACAGCATTGTCCATAGTACGCTTTTCCTTGTCAGAAATCACAGTAGATCTGGACCTTATTCTTTTGGGTGTCATCTCTGTTTAATGTCACTGTCTTTAAAGCATTTCCAGTTTTTTTAATTGTGGCTTCCCTTTGAGAAAGAGGAAACCTTTCATGACTAACATATTACAGAAGTTGTATTTTTACTGTATGAGCATCTTTGTCTTGATGATCGCCCAAACAGTGATAACACAGAGACTGAGGAGGAAACAAGCTGTCAGCAGATGGGAAATTTTACAATATGAGTAGATGCAGTTCCCTGTACTTGTTATATCTCTGGGATTTTCAGAAGTGAGATACTACAAAATTACTACAATGAGATATACATAGATAAAAAAAGATGGTTAAAAAGGAAATACACATCTGTCCCCATTGCTGATTTGAACCAAACCAGCAGTGAGGCAATTAGCTCTTGCTCCTCGTCTTTAGCATTCTGATGCCTTATCAGCTGTATTTTCTTAAATGAATAAATAGTGCTTCTATTCCTTCTAAATTTTGGAGAAGTGAAGTGTAATTGGAGACATTGTCTCAGAGGATTAGGCAGCCAAAGTGCTTTGGCTTTCAGTAAGATAGAAATCCTTAGGGATGCATGCTCACTACAATGTTAGCAGACTCCTCTCTTTTTGTCTTGCTTCCCACATTCCCACTTACACACCCAGGTACATGTCAGCAACAACAAATAATATAGCCAGGCTTGCCTTGGTTCTGCTCCTATTTGTGCTTACTTCCTGAGGCATGTTGAAATGGCAAGTCTTAATAATCCTCTAGTCACTTCTTGCAAATCCTCCTTTCCCTGCCTTGTCCCCAGAAGGCTAGCTTGGGGACTAACCAGAGAGCAGCTGAGCTTTACAACATGCAGGAGATGTCCTCAGAAATTTAGTGACATACCCTCAGGAGTGCAACAGCAGAACACAGAAGCTTGAGGATGGCTTTAGAAAGTGTCTGGAAACATCTGCTGCTAAGCTAACCCAGATGCTTGGGCCCCAGTGTCAATTATCCTAGTTTATGCTATAGCCTAGGCATGTCACAGATCCCTTTTGAAAAGGGCTTCAGTTCCTAAGTGATGTCAGAGTATTGGTAACCTTGTGGTCTCAGCCTACAAGCTTTTGCCCAAATCTGGAAGAATCACTGTAGATGGTTGAACGATGAAACTCTATTATAGGCAGAGAAAGCTACAAAATCGTTGTATTGCTTCTACTGTATATGTTCCATTTTAAAGTTATAAAATAGGGAAGCTAGGAACACCAATTTCTTATGTCATATCTTACAAAATTTCTGTTTCTGAAAAGTTGCATAGAAAATACTGCTACTTGCAGACATAGCCCATTAGAAAGTTTACCTGGAAATTATGTGGGATTTTATAAATATCTGCTTGTTTTACCCCCAGAATTGAGGCAGGTAATAGAATTTTTTCTTCATATTTATGAATCTTCCTGTGAGAACTCAAATAGGAGAGATCCCTTCTAATAACACATTTGGCACAGTTCTGAGGAAATGGATACCAGAAAAGCCTCACTAAAAAATTTAAACAGTATTTCCTCTCCCCCAAAGCCCTACGACCAAGGACAAAAAGAGAGAGAAAAAAGGGCAGAATGAAATAGAAGTGAAATGTGAGGGTCCTTCAGAAGTCACTCTCAAGACATAAAAGAACACATTTATATTTTATAATGTGGTCCCAAATCACCACAGAAAAAGCATAGAATTAAGCAATTCCCTATAGACATTCTGTATGATAGCACCGCTTTAATAATTAAAACAGAAGTCTTTGTTAAAATAACTCAATATATGACTCCCTCCTTCGTTCCAAATGCATTACCCTGACTGAGTGGGAGAATTCTGCATGAAGTATAGTAGCAGCTCTATTTTTTTTTTTTAATTTTTTTAACTTCATTTTCCTTTTCTCCTCTTTCTCTTATCACCCTGGATTTCTCAAGATGATCCGACTGGCCGCCTTTCTAAGTCACAGTCCCAGTAACACGCATTTTCCAGAAGCACACAGGTGAAAGGGAAGCCAAGTGAAAGATCCCAGGATTTCTTTATGCAACAGCCCTCTTTTTGTAGTTATGCTGGGTCACACAGAAAACCAGGCCCCTTAAGCATACAGTTTTTTTGGACATGACACTGAAGGCACTCAGATCTGATTAAAAATTATAGCAACTGTGCATCTGATACGCCATTTTGTTCTGGTTTGTTGGGATTTTCGATAGCAGGGGAAGGGCCCTAGGAGTGGCTTCAGTAAGAAGCTAAGAAGCTCCCCCTGCTCCAAACCCAGCCAAGGAGCCAGTAGAGGGACAATAGATGTACCTCAGCGATTAACATACGAAAGAACTGAGATAAGACCTGAGCAGAGAAGGATCTGGTGGAAAAGCTGTGCTGGAGGAAAAAGAAGAGCTGTGTTGGAGAAGCAGAGCAACGGTGGTGGTTGGTGAGGAAGAAGGGGAAGAAGGTGCCCTAGCAGAAGTGTCCCTGCAATCCATGGTGAGATGGCAGCTGTCCCCCTGCACTCATGTAGGAACGTGGTGGAACATTCCCTGAAGGCACCAGGAGGGGTGAACTTGGCCAGTGGACTTGGATTTTGTGGCCAGAGGATTTGCTGCCTGCAGACTCTGATTGCTCAGCTTTGGAAGACCCCAGTGCCAGGGGAGTTTGTTCCCGAAGCAGCCTGTGACTGTGGGAAGCCCAGGCTGGAGCAGCTCTGGACCTCGTGGGAAGGACTCATGAAGGAGAGGTTCCTGGAGGACTCTCTCCCATGGGAGGGACCCCATAGGGAAGCAGTGAAGGGCTGTAAGGAATCCTGCCTCCTGAGGAGGAAGGAGCGGCAGGAACCACCAGCCTGTGACCTGACTCTAAACCCCATCCCCTGTCCCCCTGTGCCGCTGGGGGGAAGGAGGGAGAGAAACCGGGAACAAAGTGATTTGGGCCCAGGAAAACGGGAGGGGGTAACATGCAACACTTCTCTTTGTGTTGTCTGTGTCCTGTGTGTGTTTGATTAGTGTAAAATTAAATTATTATTGTTTCCCCAGGTTGAGTCTGTTTTGCCCGGGACCTTAATCAGTGAAGAATCCTCCTTGTCCTTTGTCCTGACCCGTGAGCTTTGTCCTTCTCGTCCCAGTGTGTGTGTGTGGGGAGTTGAGTGAGCAGCCACAGGGCTGTTTCCAAACCATGACACATTTTTAAAATGTATTCTTTCTACAATTCTTTCTTCAATTTCCAGAATTGAAAGGCCAGCAAAAAATACCAAAGCTGCACCACCTTAAGCTGAAGAAGGTGCTAGCTTTTGCAGTCATGGTCACTTGAGGTTATAATTTGGGGCCTCTGTTAAATCAAAAAGTTCTTTTCTCAGGCCTATGAGAAAAAATGTCATTCCAGGCATCAGAGAGGGATTGGTTAAGTGTAGGGATTTTCTCTTTGTTTGGTTTTTTTTTTGTTATTTAACACAGTAAGGACCAATAGAAAAATATGGCAGTAAACAGATAAATTTGGCAGTGGAAATATTTTCTGTGCTTGCTTTGTGAAACATCTGGGGTAATTGTTTTTCCTGCACAAACAGAAAAGCTATATCCAGTAAAAGCTTCACAAAGCACAGGTTGGTAAGAATGAACAAAGAATATGAGTGAATAACCAGTGTTTCTTGATCATCTCTAATTAAGTAATTACGATTTCACCAGAAAACAATACTTACAAAAATGTGGCAAATGTTTTAACACATACAAAGGAACTAATCTTCTCAGTGAAAATAAACAAATCTTGTTAAGAATATAAACACCTTTTGGTCTTTGAACTCCCATATTGGGAATGTTATTTCTGAGATGATATTTTAACACTGTGGCTTTGCTGTAAAGTAAAACAATGACTTTGGAATGGATAGTCGCTTTTGTTATTATGTGGGTGGGAAAGTAAACTTTTAATTTGGGGAGGTGAATTCGTCACCTCTACAGCTCATTTTCTTTCTTGAAGTACTGTCTCTGCATAATAGGGAAGGCACCAAATATCCTCATATGTTTTCTGTTAGGCTTTCTAAGTTACTGAAGAAGGAGCCTTGGGAGCTGATGTGGCATGTGAAGTGCAGAGATTCCTGCAGTTTCCCTATTATTTAGATAATGCAAAATCCAGGATCACTGAAAAAGACTGAATAGATTGCCACTCAGACCACTTGCTACTTATAGATTGGCATTTAGTCCCAAGTGGAAAACTATGATGAAGAAACACAGAATCCTGTCTCCTTTTCAGTGTTACCTGGAAAAAGCAGATGTTATCAATTTTGCCTTTTCTTTCTTTGTGCTGGTTGACTTTTCCTTCTAAAGAATATGACAGTACATCTGAATTCCTTGTGGTGCCCTGCTACAGTTTTTGGGATTTGTTTTTCATGTATTGAAAAACCTGTATCTGGCCATAAGTTTTCAAAATAGCCTGCCTTCCCACCAATATGTAAGTTATCGTACTACCCTTAGTATATTGGAGAAGTCATGGTAATGAATATATAATTTAGTAGAAATTTTTCAAAAATATTTTTTCCTGTATGACCTTTTCATCCCTTTCAAAAATTAAACATGATGCAGTGAGAAAGAATTTGTTACCAAGTAGTTTGATAGCATTACCATCCAGGGTGCTAGCTATATTTAAGATCTATTATTTCATATTTCACTGCTTCTATCATTTTCCTCTATCTTTAGCTCCACAAGTTGGTCCTGGTTATATCTGAAAATCACACACTGGAAACGTGATCTGCCTAGCAAATGAACGAACAGGGAAGGTGAAGCCATAGGAAAATTCACAGAACAAATCCTCTTTGCTGTGTTTTTTCTTAGGGGTTTTCTTAGGTCATGTGGAAAAAGAGGCACCTAAGTTCATATTATGGAGTAATGGGATTTGAGTATGAATCTCTGCTGTCCTTGTATGAATATTTACACACCTTGTTGCCTGAAGAAAATGGGATGCATCATGGTACAGTTGGCCTCAGCCCTGCCACATGATCACTGCAACTCTCCAAGAGGGCTGGTAAGCCTGACAGCTCTGTCCTTGTTGCCTCCCTTTTAAATAATAGCCTTCCTGTTCAGAAAGCTGCTCTTGCACAAGGATTTTTTTTAAAAAAGAAAACAGCTGCTGAAGACTTTGTATTTTCTACATAGCATTGAGTGTTATGAATTTAAGAGTATCAGCATTAACATCATATGCAATAGTGTATTTTCTTTTACATATATGTTGATAAGGTATGATTTTGTAATTTGTTTTTGTTTATTAAGAATCAGTGTTCTTCAGTATTTATTTTTAGCCTGAAGCTCTTCTAAAAGACTCAAGACAGTCAAAATGTCTGTGGCACTTTCAATGCAAGCCACATTGGAAATCAATGCAGTAGTTTTCAGGTTTTGTTTTTGCACACAAGATGGTCTCAGAGGGTTTAGGGGATTAGTATGGAAAGCAGTAAGGGGGAATAAAGGAAGACAAGGGCAGCAACATGTCTGTCTGGAGAATGTATTAAAGAAGCAAGCCAGTTGTGCAGGTTTGGCATATTGGAGGTTTATTACACAGGACAGGAGCTCCCCTTTGTAAATCACTGTGATGATAAGAAAAACACATCCTGTTTCTGAATCCAAGGAAAAAAGCCTACATTTGTTTTTCTTCCCTAAGCATCTTTCCAGCTATATGTTTTCTGCCTCCATAATAGCTTAAAATGGACCCCAACTTATCTCCTTTTTCAAACTTTTTTAACTCTTGATACTGGAATTGGCAAAACAGTAACCAAAACATAAATAATTCTTAGATAGAGGTAAAAAAGGGGTGAAAACCAGAAGCCTCAGAAAGGAAATATATTCAGACTCCTACATGCAGAAGCCACAGTGGTCACTGTGCATTGCTGCTAAGGTAAGTGGTGCTTTCAGGACCAGGCTTCTTGAGAACCACCTTTATAGAGACTTTGGGAGAGTAGAGGAGGAAATGCTATTCTAGAGGCTCGTTATCACAAAGCAAACCCAAATATCAGGCTACTTTAGTTCATTTCAGCTACCCTGCTTCTGTCAGGTCCAATACTTTTATTGTGACTATGCTTGTAGGAAATAATTAAAATAATGAACCCACACAGCTAGAAAATCAGAGACTTTGGAAGCCAATGAAGAGGAAACAGTACCATATATTCAGCACTTCTTGAGGCTCTCCATACTTCCATTCTCTAAGATGCCATTTTTTTCCCTGTCTTGAGTATGACTTCTTTAGCCATCTAACCTCTACTAGTCCTTTAGCTCTCTGGCATGAATCAAACCCACAGGATCATATGTAGTGCTTTTAAATCGGAGACACCTTGACTTAGGACGCAAGAAACCAGCACAGTCCTAAAGGGTTGATATTACACTGTTCTGCTAGGCTACATCACCTAGTTCCTGCTTCAGCTTGAGCTTCCCAAATCTTCTTCAGTGTAGTTGTTTGGGGTTTTTTTGTGATAATATAAGCCTGAAACCACAAAGGTTGCTAAGGCCAGATCCTTTGCAGTGAGAAAAGTTCCCAAGTTGACTTACGTGGCAAAGTGTAACTGAAGTAAATTGGGCTGCTATTCTCTTGAATTCAGAGGTAGGACGAGTCTTTTTTCCTTTTTTTTTCTTCTTCTTCTTCTTTTTTTTTTTTTTTTTTAAAGAGATCAGGCATTCAGAAGTAAATGGTCTCCTTCTGGTTCTGTTAAGAGCTTTTACATTTCAGTGGTCATACCATTGTAATGAGTGAAACCAACAGACCATCTGGTCCTCTGTTTGATCTCTGGTAATGGCCAGTAGCAGATGCTTCTGAGGACAGAGCAGCGGAATCCAAAGCCCAATAACCAGCCAACAAGAGAAGGGTTTATTCAGCTCCTGTCAATTAGTGCCTCATTTATGCCTTGTAAAGTGAGCATTTTTTATTTATTGTACTTTTTGTTATCCAATAATCTTAACCTTATAATTATTCAATACTATTTTGGTTGTGGAAATGTATTTCTTCTCCTCCTCCACCTTTTTCAGGAGTTAATCTCAGTTTTACAGTTGACAATAAAGATGACTGCAGAATTTTACTTTTGAAGATGTAAAGGCAATTTTTGACACAGCATAGCTGTGCTAGATGAGTTAGTAGAAATACAATTAATTCATTATTTCTTCCAGCAGCCATCCTTTTCTTCACCTTGGACTTGTTTCCCCGTAGTTCAATGGGAATTTGTCTTTGTACTGATTAAAGTAGAAACTGGAACAAATCTTAATAAATACTACAGCTGGATACACAAGAGGACCTTGGTTGAGTGGGCCTTGCTTTGATGAAGTCAGACATAATAATATTGAATCCTGGTTTACAATTCAAGAAATTTGAGTCCAGCCAAAAAGCTTAGTTGATCTCACCTGTGTCTAACTGCATGACCCTTCAGCCTTTGCCACAAAAAAGTGCTACCTTCATTCAAGTACCTCTCGGAGGTATTGCTGTGCAAGCTGCTTAAGAATAATTTCTATTTTGCAGGTTTTTGCATTAATAAATAGCAACAAGCACTAAGTGGGTTTATTTCAAGCTGTTAGTTCCAACTAATACGTTACAATGCACTGTAATGGGCCAGGCAGTAGGATGTTTTTAGTAATGGTTTGTATATTTTAAATTGCTATTTTTCTTTTTTTAATCACCTCACTTACCCTTTTTTTCCCTTTTCTTGCCAGAATGATGAACTTTTTTGTCTTGTAAATTGGAATTGTATGCAATGATTGTCTCAGAACTGAAAGACTGAGCTAGAACTTTAGACCAGTGACTCTGCATTACCTGCATGTGATGGAGAGTCAGAGCTGTGCAGCTCTGCCTTTCTCACCGGGCTGTAAGTGAATGAGGTTCGACAATCAGAAACTGAAACAATTGTGCACTAGTTTTGGCTGGGATAAAGTTTATTTCCTTCATAGCAGCTCTTATAGTACTATGGGTTGGATTTGTTACCAAAAGTGTGTTGATAACACACTGATGTTTTCACTGTTGCTGAGCAGTGCTTACACTGAGTCAAGGCCTCTTCTGTTTCTCACTTTACCCCAGTAGCATTTGGCAGGGGGTGCACAAGACTCTGGAAGGGGACATGGCCAAGACAGCTGACCCAAATGACCAAAGATATATTCCATACCATGCGACGTTGTGCTCAGCAATAAAAGCTGGAGGAAGGGGGAGACATTTGGAGTGATGGAACCTGTCTTTCCAAATAACTGTTATGTGGTGTTAAAATGGCTAAACAACTGCCTGCTGGTGGGAAGTAGTAAATTAATACCTTATTTTGCTTTGCTTGAATGTATGGCTTTTACTTGCCCTAGTGAGTTGTCTCTATTTTGACCCAGAAGTTTTATCCCTTTTACTCTCCCTATTCCTCTCCCCACCACAGGGGAGTGAGTGTGTGGCCTTAGCTCCCTACAAGGGTTAACCCTCAACACATGCTTAAAAACTCAAGTATCCTTCCCAAACAGTTTATAACTTCCTTGGCTCACTTTAAAAAAATTACTCAGACTCCTAACTTAAAGGTCTTTCAGAGCCTGCTTATTTCTCAGATGTTTTGATCTGCCTTTTCCTGCCTTTACTGTGCTTTACAATTTTTTCTCCTCATTTTGCTATTCAAAAATAGATCTAACTGTGAAAATGACAGGTTGTGGTTTTTTTTTAAAGTTATTTGAGAAAGAAAGGTTCACAAATCAGATCTGCCATATAGCCAGAAGAGGACTGCAGAGAATTAATTAATAAATGGAAAGAGCATGCAGCAGAACATGATTTCACTTAGAATGCACAGAACCAGCACATTTATGAGAGAATTGCTTTGCAGTTACCTCAGGGAACACAATATAAAAAATAATCTTATGTGTGGAACAAGAAATAGTGGAAAAGACTGCACATTATTGAAAGTTAACTGCAAAGTCCTGGAGAGTAATTTTGTCAAGTGTGTAGGAAAGCTAACAAAGTCAAATAGCTGTTAAGTGTCACTGCTGCTTCATGGAAGCGATACAATTGATTTGGCTTCTTGTAGAACCGCATGTGTCCATAGATCAAAAATTCATGTACACTGTAGAAAATCATCAGTCTTTTGGACAGGTTTAATGTGCAATATACTATATTGGTATGGATGCAAATTTAGCAGGCTTGATAGGCTTGTGGCATACTAGTGTAGATGCAGATAGATTCTTATATAATTAAACAAGCAAATGCTACCTCTTTAGCTGAATTTTAAGGTGGTATCTTGGTATGGTTCTTTTACAGTTCTTTTTACGGTTCTGTCATCTAGCAAAACTCTTCCTGATTGCAGAGAAATGCTAATGGCATTAGCTATTTTCCTCTTTGCTAAAGACAAACTTTTCCTTGTTTGTAGCTCAGTTTGGTGAAAGTGTATCAACAGCTTTTACAAATCTTTGCAAGCAGTAGAGAGGGGGAGAAGAAATGAGTAAAAAAAATTATTTCCAATGTGAATATTTTCTGTGGCATGAAAAGACAATTGATTCTCACCATGATTAACTGCAAGAGATCCTAACACAGCAAAAAAAGCCAAAGATAAATTGGCACAGGGAGGGGAGCTGAATGAAAGGAATAGGTTTTCAATATAAGTGTAGTCTAAAGCATGGGCTCAAGTCACCAGATGGCTCAAGGGATTAGCTATGCTATATAGTCTTTTCACCTTCCTTCTCTGTCCCCTCCCCTTCAAGCAACAGGTTCAAATGTTCAAGTGAGTAACAGAAGCATCCAGACAGACACAGCTTAAAGGGTCTTTATTTACAACAGGCAGCATGATAGAAGTTGTCGCTATCTTGTAGTGTTATCTCTGTGAGAATCATATGCTGGGGCTGTGGGAATATTTCTTTGTCAATGAAAAGAAAAACATTAATTTGTGTTAAATTGAAATCTTCCCTTTGAAAAGTTTCTTTTCAGGTGATTTCAAAAGACATCATTACATTTATATTGGTTTTGTACATTTTGAGAAGAAACACCGTTCTGATATGAAAGCAGTGCAGTTTAGAAACTGTTACAAATGTCACATTTGTTTACTGCAATTAAGAGGAAAGGGTTAGATGTAAACCATAAATCTGTGAACATGCAGAGGGAATCTGCTTCTCAATTTTCAGTAGACAGAGTGTTCTGTGAAAGATGTTTTGCTGAAGTTTTCTTCTGGTCATATTATTTTCTTAGGGGAACACATGCACATACCGTAAAAGTATGATCGTGACTGTTAGTGAAAATCCTTTAGGAAATCTTAGTAGACTGCATAATACTTGAGACAGCTTTTTAAGTGACCATATGAGGAAATGGGGAATAAAAGGTATGGAGGAGTTATCTTTTCCCCTATATTTGTAGTGCTTGCTTGGGAGATATATAAAGACTTTGGTCTTTGTTATGTGGGCTATTGGCTATGTTTCAACAGCATGGAAATCAATAACCAAACCCACTGATCATATTCTACATTTAAATTAAGGGTACCAAGCATGGGAAAAAAAACAACAATAAAAACCCCCTCAAAAACAACAACGAAAACCACACCCCCAAATAACCCCACAAAACAAAACAAAACAACTAAAGAGAGCAGGGTAAAAATGGTAAGGCAAAAAGCCACTGTGTATAAATGTAACCCAGAATACTGTACCATTTATTCTTGTGTGGAGCTTCTTTAATTATAAAAATATGTCTAGCTTGAATTTTCAGGTCGTCATACTCTACTTACTTTTAGCTATAGACTGAAATTGCTCTCTGTCTTTTCTTCAATAGAAGTAACATTTATCTTCTATGCAAGATAAATGCAGAAGAAGAAAAAAAAAGATAGTTGAGTTTAATGACCTGATTTTATGCTACAGCTTTGATAAAACTCCTTTTTTTCCTTTTAGTCAGTTACTTGCCTTCTAGAGCCTATTTTGCAGGCAGCTGCAGTACAGTGCATGATTTATACTTCAGATACTAAAATATTTATTTTCTTATATGTTCAGGCAAGCTCTTAATGTTATATCAAAGTTTATTTTCGTAAAACTTGATCTTTCAAGTTAATGTATTGGCCCCACTGATGTCACTGCACTGGCAAAGCTTTTCGGAACTTGAACAGAGGGGAGGTTACTCTCAAGGATACCATTATGGTAAGGCTGTAACATGCTTAGGGAACTTATATTCAGATTGTGTTTATATTGCCTGTGATTTCGCTCAGTATGTTTTTTTGTCTGACCTGGTACATTCTGTTACTCTCCTGAATGGTGTATCTCAGATAACAGAACTTATTCACCAGCTGTGCTGTGATGTTTAGGTACAACAGTGCACATGAAGGACAAAGTTTGGGATATAGATCTGTATTGACTGTATTCAGTCAGAAACTAATAAGGTTCATTTTATGGCTTGGTGCCATTCTTTGCCCTCATTCCTTACTTTCAATGATGTAGGTGATGTGGTTGCAGATTATGGAGCAGATAAAAGCAGTCTGGCAAACCTCTAAAATCCTAAGGCCCTTTGACAGTCCCTCCTTACTTAGTGCTCATTTTCTAGGGTCAAGTAGCTTCTCTTTTCTTGGACTGTATAGCAACATGACAAATGGGAAAGGGGATTTCTCTGTCCTTTTCCTTTTTATTTTAAGGCCACCCCATTTGTATATATATTAAACAAAACCAGAGAAGAAGAGAATGCTCAACATAAACAACAGTCTCTGGTTCAGCGGGGACCTTTCCATAAATTACTGCTTTGTGCATAAATAAATCATTAAATTAAATATCTTCATGGAATACAATAATAGAATCATAAAATGGCTTGGGCTAGAAGGGATATTAAAGATCATCTAGTGTTAACCCCTCTGCCATGGGCAGGGACACCTGTGACAGCCATCACTGAGAAAGTTCAATACTGAATAGGCAAACTTTTGCTCAGATCCTCTTACTTACAGGAAGTTACCATAATCATGATAAATAGAGAACCTAGAAGAATAACATCAGGAAAATAAATAACATAATGTAAGGTAATTTCAAACACAGTTTGGCATCTGGAAGCAGGGAGGTACAGGCTGAACTGCATGTTCAACAAGGTCTGCAAGGCAAACCACCAAGCACTACACAAGATCAGTCATTCACCTTAGAACCATAGTTCATACCTCAGCAATCTTCTCTTGAGTGTCTTTTTCAGGTTTTTCAAATTCTGTCTCTACCTAATTTTCTGTCACTTGATACTTCATAAGTAGCAAACTGTCTTGTTTTTCCTTTAACAACCTTTCTTAGTAATACCTGGGACTTTCAGAGTTTTTTTTCTGTATTATATGTATGTGATACTATCATGTCAGCTACAAGAAGAACTCCAGCACACTTAGCAGTTTTACGATACAATTACTGTGATGGCTTTGGCAGATGTATGTGCCTGCATTTCTTATTCAGGCAAAACTTCTGTAAGTTCATTTAATGCAGTTAATCAATGGAGACAAATCACGGTGACACTGAATTCACTAAGTTTGCTTTATGTTTATATATTGCTACATAAAACTGGATCGCACAGTGGTATGCTGAGAATGGTAAACCATAGGCCTGAGGGGTTTGAGCACCTCCTGCTTTCCCTGGTTTATCATGGGCTTCCTCTGACTCTCTGGAGGACATGCACCAGCTGAAGTTTCAATTCAAAGAAGAACATGGGATTGGTCTGTTGGTCTTCAGACACTTTAAAATTCCTTAAATATGTTGCCTTCTGTGAAGTATCTGCTGTACAAAGAGATGCTCAGTCTAGAAGTTGCAGAACTGGTATCTGAACAGACTGAGATTTGCCGTAGTCACAGAATTTCAGAATTTCTGCATGAACTATTTAGTCAAGTGCAGCATGTAAAGCAATGGATTCTGAACGTGGTTGTACGTAATGCTTTTCGGTAAAATATACTTCCTAGTCCTTCTCTGAGTACTGTCAGTGTTGTTTCAAAAATCTTTGTGTTTTAATTTTTTTTTTTTCCCCCCAGGAAAAAAGCTCCTTAAAAACATACATAACTGAAAAAATAAGTGTAAGATTCAGCTCCACAAGTTCACTGTCAATGTGCTAGACTTATATGGAAACTCGGTAGTTTGAGACAATTTAACAGTTGTTCTCAGATTACAATAAAATCCAAACCAGACTATAGAATTGTGCAAATGTTATTGTTGCTCTGTCTTTCAGCTCTGCTCTCATAAAATAAATTTGAAGCTGCAGATTTCCAGCAGAAAAGCTTTCACACCACTCACCATTCAGGACCATGGGAGAGAAAATGGAGGTGGGAGTACCACCCTTTTCTGAGGTGGGCGCAGGCCATGTAAACAGATGTGGCTGGGCTGAATGGGGGAGCCTGAATGGCAGCATTGTTCCTGGCCTTCCCTCCCTCCTTCCCTCCCAGCAGGGACCCGCCACAAGTCCCGCTCAAAGATGAGAGCTTAAACCCTGCCTGTTGCAAGAAACCCTGACTGCACTGAAGTTTTATTAAGTCTATCAAATATCATGAGGGCTGGTTTACCTCCCCCGAGCCAATTTAGAGGCATTTCTGAGCAGCATTTACAGCAGTTTTTTCCCAGTGTATGGTAGCATTAATCTTAAAAAAGACACTGTCAAAAGTAATTTCCAGTGGGACTTTTACATTTCTCAATTAGTTGTAGTTTATTTTTGAAACTAACAAATTTTCAGTTGTCTGTGACTCATGTTGAACCTATAAATAGTCTCTAACATATACATAGAGATATCTCACTATTGGATAGCTTCACATTAAGTGCATTCCAAGAAGGAAGATTCGGGAGATGCTATAAACAGACTGCATAAAATTACACATGCCAGGCACTCAGTAAAATCTTCTAAACCAGTTTTAAGAACACGATTCACTGGTGTTGACCGAAGTTCATTTTGAAACTTCCATGCCACTGCTGAGTTACTATAGCCATGGTCATGAATTTATTTCCTAGGGGACGGTTATTGTTGAGTGCTTGTAAAGGTCGCATATACCAGCATTTGGAAGCTTGCCCAGGTTCCTCTAAATAACCCCAGGGACACAGAGGTTTGTGATTTTGGAGGCCTTTCTGGGAAAGAGACAGCAATAGTAATGCAGCTCTAGTTTAATAGTTTAACTGCTGCTTCATTTTACAGAAATAAAGCCACATCATTTTCCCCATTTAAGTTCAGTAATGGTGTTATTCATAAAAGAGGGGATGTTGCATCCTGCTGCACAAGAGTGGTGATTTTTCCTGTCCCCTAACAGGGACAAAGGTTTGTAGCAAATATGTTTCAGATGTGTGTATTCTATTATTTTTGTTAACTGTGTGTATAAAGGTTGTGAATGAATTTTGTAGAAGTTTCTATGGACTGAAACATGCCAAAGTTTGCCAAGGCAGAAAAGGAGGAAGCAAAACAGAAGGGAGAGGAGGGCTGAGGAATGCATGCTGTGTAAGTGCCAGTTTGCAGTTCTCTCATATTAAAAAATTAAGTGTAGTTCTTCTGTTACAGCTCAGTGTGCACAAGTGATAATAGGTCTAGTTCATTTTCCAACCTCAAAGTCCTTTGTTTGTATCAACAGCAGATGAGAAAGTTGAGAAAGAGAAATAAACCCAGCAGTGTGCTTTAAACTATTTCAGGGCTGCCCTGCAAGTGTTCAATTTGCAGTTCTGCTGCAAACCTGTTGCCATAGGCAGTGTACAGGAGTGTGCACAAGCCCCTCTTTGGGGGATAGGACTTACTCATTTATTCTTAGGCATGGTAGTAAAGCCTGCTTTTTTTTTTTTTCCTTTTTTTTTTTTTCTTTAATAGTATGATTCTATCTCAAAAAACAGCAGTAGGCAGAGTAAATAAAGTGGCCTGATTTAATTTCTTGTTCTGCCACACACTCTGACTTCGTGTCTCACGTCATTAATAGATCTAATAGGATTTTGGCGTGAAACCAAGGAGGGGGAGGGAGGAAGGGGATGAGCTGCAGCGGGAGCTGCTGCCTTTCTCAACTCAAAAGCCATGTCAGGCCTATCAGCCTTCTCTTTAGTCCTTCCTGACAGAGCTGGAGGCATTTCTCTATACATGAATGTGTCTCATGCATTCATGAGGCTTTTTGACACCACAGCCTCTTTTGTTAGTAGCTGGATCCCATCTCTGCCCTGCTCTCAGCTGCCATATGGTGCAGGGGAAAGAGGCTTTCAAAGAGAGAGCGGGACCGAGGGACTGAGGCAGAGAGAAGAAAGAAATGGAACTGCAGCAGATGAAATTGATTTATTTTCAGAGCAAAAGGGGCAAGTGACTATGACTGGTGGAGAGAGGGGGGTTGTGCCTTGGAGTATAAAGCGCTTTCCCAAGAAGGCAAGCAGGCTGCTGGGATGACAGCCGGGCTGGGCTTGCTCTCTAGGCGCAGCATTTGAGAATAAGCATACACATTTTTGTTATCTTAGTAATGCCATCTGAGAGAGACTTATAGCCCTGGGGCCTCTGCACTGGCCCTTGGCAACTTCATTCCGCCTTTCAATTTTACACTTTTTGGACAACAAAATCTCACTGCCTTAGCATGTGTGCATAACTGTCAAGCGATGGTTTGACAGTGTCCAAAATTAAAAAAAAATATGTCTCCAGCACGACATTTGGAGAAGGATTGTTTAAATGATAAATTCTTTTATGTTCAACAAGTGCAAATCCACTAAAACCAATTGAGTTTGTTTACACTTACAGGTCATTACCTTGTTTTACTAAGGTGACCTACTCTACTAAAAAAGAATGCTAAAACCAAGTCAAATTTACTCCTTGTTTTTCATGGTTTATACTTCATTCAGCTTCAGAAGGAAGCCTGCTTCACATCTTCTTGCAGTTTGACTTCTAGATGTGGTCGCAGAATATTTGAACTTAAAAAAAAAAAAGAAAATTATATGTATAGATTTTAATTAAGAGACATTTTTTTGAGAGTATTTATATTTTGTGGCAAATGGAACTTTTATCTTGATGTCAATATGTGTAAAGACAAAATTTCAACTCAATTTAGGAAAAATTCTGATAAAATTGATTCAAATTGCAATTCATATTTGCAGAAAAAATATTAAATCTGTGTAACTATTTTTGTACCTCTGTGAGACTGAATTAAAATATGTAGAATGCATATGAGTGGAATCAACAGTATTACTTAGAAAATTTGAAATGTTTTGTTTTAAATCAATTTGTTGTTATTTTGTGTCCCCTGAATTGCTTCAAGACACTTATGGGAATTTTAGTTCAAGGAACATGTGAGAGTACTGGAGTAGATCAAAGGCATGGACCATTTCCATAGGAAGAGAGGATGCATGGACAGAAGAAGCAATGAGAGGGATATGGTACAAGTTTAAAAAATAGTGATTGACATGGTAGCTAGGGGGTCATTATTCACTGTTTCTCGTTGAAAGGACTGGAAGACACCCAATACCAATTTAAAATGAAAGTTTTAAGAAAATAAGGAAGTCCTATCTTCACGCTATGCATAATTAAATTGAAAGTCTCATCACTGCATAAAGTTGTGAAAGCTGAAAGTATAGATGAATTTGAACAGGTTGAAATATTCATTTGAAGAAGCATAAAGTTGTTATTACAGTGTTTTGGATGCAATCTGTAGCTCAGGAAGTTCTAGAAATGGCACATTTTTGGGAGCTGGGACTCCAAATATGTCAGAAGCAGCTATTAATTTCTAATTTTCTTGTGTCATCTTAACTCTTTTACTGACTGCTGGAAAAGCACAAATGTTTACTAAATTAACATTTTATCTGCCCCAGTTTAATTATTCTTTTGTTCTTATAAAATATTTACCACTTCCAGTAAGCTGGGCTCTCTCCTTACTTAATTTATCCTGTCCACTACCACTCATATATTTACTTCTGTAGTTCACTTTTGAGATTTCACTGGAGGGAAAATATTGAAGTGTTTGGGAGATACATCAGACAAGAAAGCTAGCTTAAAGGGGAATACTCCAGTCCACTTCCCATGAGACATTATGGGAAGCTCAAGTGGCTACTGAAAGAAGTGGAGCTGACTCTGAAAAATCGACTGCTTGGTTTGGATTTGACCCAAGATGGTTTTTATTACAGACAAATTAGTTTTGAGTTTTAAAAAAATGCAGCTCATATAGAGACTGGACTTTCAGTTTCTCTGAAAGTGATGGTTAGATTAGTTAATTGATCATTCAAATAGCTTTCTCTAGGAGCACCAAACAGTAACCAAGGTTACTAGTGATCTAAAGATGACTCTCACCCCCCTCTTTTCTGAAACAGCATTCCATATGTTTGGCTTGTTTCAACCTGGAGGTGGATCTTCCCTGTCAAGGTTTAGGACCATATGGTAGAACTGACAAAGGAGGAAAGCAGTCGAAGGAAGAATAGGAGGCAGAGCCATTGGAAAACCCAGAAACAGCTGAGAGGGCACTGGAGCAAAGCTGGATGACTGTGAGGGACCTGGGCTTCTGCTGTCAGTCCTCAGTTGATAAAGAACTGCTGTCCCCACAGATACATTTCTGTGCCCTTAGCTAATGCTATTGCTCTGGGAGCTCATGTGACCACCCTGTGGTTTCTGTTTCTCCCAGAAAAGAGTCAAGGCCCTTTCAAACACACGGCACATTGTGTATTGCCCAACTGCAATGTTGTTCTCTGTTTGAGGGATGAACAAAAAAAAGGGGACTAGCTGAAGTGCTGGTGGTTGGTGTTGGAGGGATCTTGCCACGCTAGCAGTGACTAGGGAAGAACAGACTCAGCTATCCCTGCTCTCATCCACCCCTCTCTCTGTCTTTGAGAATCCTCAGCCTACAGCAGCACAAGGAAGACAGGTAACTTTTAAAAGTGACAGGCTAGAGAGGCTTGAGAGAAAAGCCAAAAAGGTGATGAAAGGACTGGGAAGCCTGCCTTATGGGGAAAGGCTGAGAGAACAGAGTTTGTTCAGCCTGGAGAAGAGAAGGCTTAGGGGAGACCTTATTGCCATATTCCAATACTTAAAGGGTGGTTGCCAAGAAGATGGAGACTCCGTTTTTACAAGGAGTCACAGAAAAAGCAAGGGGTAATGGGTGCAAGTTACTCCTGGGGAGATCCCGACGGGACACCAAAAGTAAGTTTTTCACAATGAGAACAGTTGGACGTTGGAATAATCTCCCTAGGGAAGTGGTGGATTCCCCAATACTGGACAATTTTAAGACTCAGCCTGACAAGGTGCTGGGCCACCTCATCTAAGCAGTGTTTCTACCTATAAAGATTGGACCAGATGATCCTTGAGGTCCCTTCCAGCCTGGCATTATATGATTCTGTAAGTCTATGATTGCAAATGTCCCACACTGCATAGCAGAGGTGTTGGAACAGATCACATAGGTCTATTGAAACCCTGCAATACTTTGTATAGTGAAACAGGATTGTCCTTTCACCCTATTCACTGATGAGCGGAGATGGAGAAATGCCAGTCTGAATTCCTTTGGCTTGGATTCAGCAATGCCTTTGAGTAAGAGTCAGCATAGCTTGTTTTAAGTTAATGGTTGTGCTACACGCAGTCCTCATGGAGAACATGTGCAAGGGATCATGTTCCCCTTTTATGCATATGTCAGCCCTTGAGAAAAATAGAATTAGATGAAAAAAAACCACTTAATCAAGATTATTTCTGAGAATTTTCCACAGAGTCGTCCAAGTTTCATATCTTTCAGAAACCAAATGATCTATATAGTACTGTTTTGCTTTCTGCAAATAAATATATATACATATGAATGAAGGAAAGGAAAATAGTGTTTTTGTGAGTGGGTGGTGGTCACAAAAGAACTATTGTGTTACTTGTTTGTTGTTTCATTTTTTCTCTTTATTTGTCCATGTTAGGAATAATTAATCTTGTCGAGTGAAAAGGCACCACAATTACTAATTGCCTTAAAAAATGCTGCTGCTTTTTGAAAATAGAAAAGCAACATTTGGGCTAAATTATGACCCCACATTATAAATCAGTGTTAGTCACAAGCATATTTATTCAGTATTCTTCTTCTCTAGTTATTTTTACAGTAGGAAGAGAAAGACAAGTTTGTATAAAAGAACTGACAGGTAAGTAATTTTTTTTTCCCCCCCCTAATCTTTTGTTAGTGTTGCTATTATTAATTACACTTAAGAAAGGAAGAAATGCTCTGCCGGGCCAGACTAGTGGCCCATCTGTCTCAGGACTATTTCTTAGAAGTGTCATAGAGAAGGACACGTGAGTCTGCGCATTTTCAATCCAGACCCCTTGGCTCCTTGACATCCAGTATTGTGGATCTAGCTGTTTTAGGACTAGGCATGATGATCCCCTTTTTGTCCATTTGATGACCTGTTGTCTATGAGTTTGTCTAATCCTTAACCTGCTGATACCTCCAGACAGGAAATTGGAAATACAAATATATAAACAACTAATATGAAAGAGTGCATTCTTATCACATTTAAATCAATACTTTACAATGTAAAGGAAATGATTTAGGAAAAGACACCATTTAAACAATGTTAAGATGTTTTACAGAACCAGAAATTGACCAAATAGCTCTTGCTTTACACATAAGATCTAAACTGACTCTAGTGTAATTTGTGATAATGAGATAGACAGGTTTACAGTCTATTTTAAAATATAACAGCTATAGCTATGAGTTAATTCTTCTCAAGAATGCCAAGTGTGATAAAATAGTCTTAAAACTAAGTGTTTGTAAGTTTAATTGAAGTACTTAGCTTGTTACTATAGTCTAAGTAAACTGCTTAGGCAGTATCATATGGTCAAAAACTTTGATTCACAAATGAGGTGGAATGGTTTTAACAAGGTCAAGCAAAGTATTTAACAATCTGATTTTCATAAGGTCTTAATTTCAGTATACATCAGAAGCATGAAAAGAAATTACAGCTCATTCTGACAGATGTTTTGGTTTCTGGTAATTACTCTCCCAGTATTATGTTTGGGCTACCTGGTAAAACTTTCTTATTCTTAAAGGCAGAGAAGGAGTTAGATACTCAGTTCTTCAAAGGTAGGTAAAAGATGTTAATACAAACCAATGGTAATTAAATAGCATGTGTGTAGTTTTGCCCTCTTTTTCAGAAAAGATGCTAAAGCATCCAAAACACCTTTCCTCAGGTATTGCAGCTAGAGTCCCTGAGGCCATGGGGTCTGAACTGATATTTATCACTGCATAAGGATATGACATCCATCTTGATTTTCCTTGAATACAGAGTTTTCGAAATCGTTTGACAAGAGATTAAACAAGAATTGCTTTACTCAGGCATCTCGGTTCATGATTCTAGGTAGCACAGAAGTGCCAAAATGCATTGATTTTCAGTTGCTGTTATTCATATATGGTTTTGACAATGAAGGCATTAGATTCATTCATGTAGCATAATTAGATGCCTCATCACTTTAAAAAAAAAAATTACATCCTATCAAAAGCTGTAATGACAGTGATATTTCATATGGGATATCTGTGGAAAGATATGTATATTGGATTATTAAACATAATCTGATACATTTACAACCTGTGGTAATTATTGCTATGCTTTTTTTCAGGGGAAGTAACTGACAGCGCTCATTGTACCTTGATTGTCCAGCAGCCTAAAGGTGAGTCCTTGCTATAGTCTGACGACTGGAACTGTTCTTGAGTCTTGGGGGTTTTTAGAGGAAGGTTTCTCATTGGTTCACAGGAAATTGCCATGCAGAAAGGACAAGGCAATTACTAGTTCATCAGAGAAAACTTTCAAAGCTATGACTAATGGTACAGAAAGCTTACATTTAGCAACACATACATGAGAAAGTTGCAACTGGGTTTTATATTGCATGGAAGATTTTATGGTGCACTTAGTGTTGTAAATATTGCTACACAGTATGCTCTTCATTTTAGGGGATATCAGCAAAATTGCAGCAGTTAGCTCAGATAGGGTCTAACTGAACTAATACAGTGAATTCCTGGGAGAGCAATATGCCAGAACTTGATACTAGCTCATCATATGGTTTTCAGGGAAAGAACTTTTTCATTTTGTACTCAAAGTTTCCAATAGCAAGATGTAGCCCACTTACAGGTATAGGAAAAAATGCTTGACCTAGCACTGTTAAGAAATTATTGCCTTTAAAGACTGAGGAGAACTCTGCTTTCCAATTAAAACAACTTGGTTTAGTTTTAAATGTAATTATTTTGTGTTAGTAATGAAAATAGATCAACAGAGTACATACTGAGTGCTTAAAAGAATCTCGGGGAACATGTAATTCTTAAAAATAAATCTTTTATTTTTGTTAAGATACGATGTAGGACTGGCATTGAGATAGACTGGTATTGACCATATGAAGAAAGCAGAAAGATATAGGCCTTGTATCTCTTCTGCACACAAATTCCTGTGTATCAAAGCCTTGATGTGGAGACTGGTCTTCAACAATCCAAGTAAGTTAAAAAACTTTTTCATTTTGTTTTTGTGTTTATGTTCTCTCTCTGAAATGTTATGCGATCTAACTGAAATCACAGACACTACCTTTTTCTATTACTATCTTCTTTTTCATGTATTCTGGATTATTTAGGGGTTTACATCCTAGGAGCTAGAAATAGGAACATAAAAGAAGCATATGGATGCTAAGAGTTTCTGTTTTCATTTGTAACATCTTTTCAAAATCTTTTCAAGCAACTCAATAGTGGTGAACCCACAACAGATGGATTATGAAATAATAATACATATACATGTACTATTTCTACACTGGGCAACTTTAGAGGGTTTATGTGCAATCAATACCTTAGAAGTTGTGTCTGCTGTTGAAGCATCGACCAACTCACAATGATCAAGATTTTCCCAGTCTGTCATTAGGTTTCCAAATCCTGATTAGAAATGGATATGTGGGCAGTTAGTTAATTTTTAAGAGCTCTGAACACCTCCAGAATTTTACTGATTTCAGTATGATACAAGCATTCATACATATTTACATTTCCAGAGATAACAGCACTCTAGGAAGAGCTGTGTACTTTATACCCTGTAAAGGAAGGAAACTGGGAGCTGTGCTTCATGGCCAGTTTCCTTCAATCGAAACTTCCGAGTTCTCAGAACGTCTTGCTGAGAAGCAACCTTTTACTTAAGTTTACTGAAGTTACAAAATTTTGCTCTGTTTAAACTTCATAGAATAGTTTTGGTTGGAAAAGACCTTTAAAATAATTGACTGCAACCATTAACCCAGCACTTCCAAGTCCACCACTAAACCATGCCTCTAAGCACCACATCTACACATCTTTTAAATACCTCCAGGGAGGGTGACTCCACCACTCCCCTGGTCAGCCTGTTCTATAACCAGTGCAGTGTTGCAGTCAATTGAAAGTAAAGATCTGTGTTCCTTACATCTGGAAGTGTCCAGTGCTTTTACCCACAGAATTCTTTAAGTCAGCTGGTATTACTTCTGTCTATGGCATTGCATGTGCTGGGGTATATGGTATCCCAAACGGTGGGGGCTGTGAAAGAAAAAAGAAGTCTGGGCTGTGTTTCATGTGTAATACCCAGTAAGTGTTAATATATTACATAGTTACTTTGTGCTCAGTTTGATTAGTTATTCTGCTCTCTGCATCTTACATCACTGATTTCTCATAAGCTAAAAATGTACTTTGCTCAGCAGCCAAGTTTGCTACTAAAGATTTTTAACTTTCTGCTGGATGGTTTCTGCGAAATTCTGGGGAAAAAAACCCAACAAACACAAACCCTAAATTCAGGTTTAACCTTAAACACAAGCCTTCTCATTTTATCCCCCAGTTGCTCGCAGGTCAGTGGCACACATTTTGCAGTCTTGACAGATGCAGTAAGCAATTCCTTAAACAAACACAAAGCTAAGTAGAGGCAATATTTGCACAGATAGCTATCAAGTCAAACAAAATAAGCCCCCATCTCATTCCTGAACGCTGTGCAATAATCACATCCAGCCGCTGAACAGGAACACATTTCTTCTGGTATTTCAGCCCTAGAACATATTGAAGGATCCCTGTGGCCAAATAAAGTAAGTTGAAAAACTGTGTGTAATGAGAAGCAGGATATTATCCTGTTCATCACTTTTATGGGGTCACATGCCTTCTGATGTTAAAGCTGGATCATATAGCACTTTGGTCACACAATAAATAAGTAAACACTGAATCGCCCCCTCTTCCTGTCCCTGTGCCTTCCTCCCTGACCCTCAGAGGATCTATGGAAAGAGTGAAAGAAAGGGAAAAAAGACTACTTACATTTGCTAGGATTTAGCTTCTGGCAAGAGGCGTTATAAGGAATTCATTTCCTGGCACATAATTTACATGACCAGTCCTCCCTCCCACTCCTTTTTCTTTCTCCCACCCTTCCCCCTGTTCTCCCTCCAAGCTGTCTTCTCTCTCTGCAGCCTTTGCCACAGCTTCCTGCCGTATGTTTGCTTTCTATTTTCATATCCATGGGAAAGGAATCAACTCTAGCACAAGGCTGCTGGCCTGCCTGTCCCAGCTGCTGCTGCCACCTTTGAGCTTAGGCCACAGGTATTTGGACTTCACTAAGTGATGGTGAAGCACCAAGGAAATGACAATCATTACATTTTAGCAGTCAGCTGGAGAAATCTCTTCTCTGAGTTTTTTGCTTTCTGTTATTCAGCACCAGACAAAATAATTTTAAATATTTAATCTAAATCCTGTTTTAGGGTTTTATTTTGGGGAAAAGACAGTCATGTCCCTCTTGCTCATTAAAGGGTTCTCTGTTGTGTATCTTTGATGCTGCTTTGGGCAGCTCTGCTACTTTGATCCTCTTAGAAATAGGCTCATTACAACATCCACCTCACAGAGTAGCACTTCAAAGAACTTTGCAAAGGACAAAGGGAGGAATTTAGAAACACAGCCAAGTGGCTCTCAAGTATCTTGACTAAATTAACTTTGTATTAAGAGTTACTGGCCCAGTTGCAATTTTGAGAGGAGGAAACAAAGAAGTAACTCTGCGTGCTTCTTTCATGCATTTTATATCAAATTAATACACACTCTTAAAATCTTCTAGGATTCTCTGCGACAACTTCTATTAAGCTAAGCAGACACCACCATTGTTTCATCAAACGTAGAGCTCCTTTGGAGTTGTTAAAAAGGTGCATTGACATTACTACTCAATTTATATGGTCAGAATGATAGAGCCAACATTAATCAACCAGTGAGATTAACATAGAAAACTGGCAGTTCTCAAAACCATTATCTCCAGAAATAGGATAGCCATGTACATTTTCAACACTCTCAGATTTATCATAGCTGCAATGATTAGTATTATTGGTCATTGCTTGTAATTTCATTGCTTCTGCCGTGTTTGTCTTAGGGCTTCAGTTAGGAAGTAATTACCATTACAATATATTATTTGTACTCTGTGCTTCCAGCACAAACCACAGTGCTATGTGCTATACAAATACAAGCTACTTAAGCAGCTTTGTCCCAGGGAAGCTGCAATGCCAGCTAGGGAGGTCAGCCCTGTACTCTGGGTATCAGAATCCTGCTGCCTAACAGGAGTGGGTGAAAACAGGCTAGCCCTTGTGCATGACTACAAGCTTTACCCTCATCTTGCATTGCCGTAATCCCTGCCCTGAGAAGGTTTGTTGGTTTTTTTTGCTTTTGAAATATCAGATGGCCCTAGTTTAAGTAGTAATGATTCTTGAAATAAAGCCTTAGCATGTGCTGTAAGTCAAATGCAGAGGTCATTCATTACTCTAACCACTGGAACAACCTTTGAAAACATGTTTATTAGTCTCTCTCAAAGACAGCACAAGGACAAGTTAAGTTCACTTGAAAGTTTTGGTTTTATTATTTATTCTATTTGTTCTACCTTTTGAACAGCTTCACCAAAAGGTTTTCGGAACAAATCAGGGCTTAATTTGTCTGAGTAAGATAATCTAATCCTGGCAATACT
Source organism: Apus apus (assembly GCF_020740795.1). Lineage (NCBI taxonomy): Eukaryota > Metazoa > Chordata > Aves > Apodiformes > Apodidae > Apus > Apus apus. Next base: position 53,562,844 of record NC_067285.1, on the reverse strand, counting down.
TGTTAGGCTTGAACCATGCTTAGTATAGAAAATTCCCCTTTAACTAGCAGGTGTTTTGTGGCACCTAGTGTTACAATGCGAGTTTTGCCTTCTACTATGAAGTATAGTAAGTGTGGAATAGACAGAGAAGCCACCAGGAAGCCTGCAGGTCCTGGATGCCAGGTTGCAGGGTGCAGACGGCTTCCTTTCATCAGGCCTAGACCGCATTGATTATGTGTTTTATTGCTCCACAAGAACTGTCATAGTCCCTTGCTCACACATTCTTCTGCTGTATCTTCCTAGCAATCTTTAAAATGTACTTGCATTTCACCTTGAATCATTAATTTCACTCTTTCAGAGAGTTATCAGTGAATTTGATCAATGAGCCATGATTTTGCTGGGGAAAAAAAGAAACAGAGCTCTATAAACTACAACATTTATTTCAAAATAAAGAAAATCAGAGTTTAAATACATCTGGCCTACCTGCATGTATTTCTTTGTGAAGCATGAATTCTGTGGTAATATAATTTCAAATTCTTCTTTATCTGGGTTCAACAAGACTCCTAGGATCTCCAGTCTGGTAAAAGAAATCAGAGAATGAAATGTGACTTTAGCCTCACGTGGCTAAATTTAAGGTAGAGCATTTGGAGACCAACAATTAGCTTATTAATTCCTCTTATTGAAGAATCTACTTTCCAGCCACCTCAGCCCATATCAGCCTACCCAACAGAAAGATATGGTGATCAATCAACTGCTTCAATTTTCTGAACAATTTCTTCTCTGCTGCCAAAGATGTTAAATTGAGGATGAAACATCTCTACCATTTCACTGTTAAGATGGTCTTATAGCTGCAGCAATCTCCTGAGCAGCAACTCACACTCTCTGGTTCCCATCTTCCAAGTTATAATTTAAATCTTTAATCTAAGATTCTAAAGAAAATATTGACATGCTGTATGCTTCATTTGCAACCTGTATTGCAAGTTGCACCTAACTCCATAAGCACTTCTTTCATATTTTCTGCTAGTCCTTCTGTCCATGATTCAGTAATTTGTTCTCATAGGATTTCTTGCAAATAGTAATGTGAAATAGCCATATGTGGAGCTGCATTACATTCCTTATATGCTTCTTGTGGTAAAGTAATCACATAGTGATTGCTCTACTGAAATGTCTGTTCTCAGAAGTATATTCTGGGCCATAAGTCATCAGTCTGCTCTTTAAATGTTGCTTGTGAAACCCAAATACACTTCGCAAGTCTTGTCTTAATTCTGTTAAATTCTGCTCAGCCCTGATTATTCTGCAGTGTGTAGCTATTTTTTCATTCAGTGGAGTAGGTAGAGGGTCCCCTTGTTCTCTTGTTTTTACTTCAGAGTACATAATTCTTTTGGAACAGTTTGGACCTCTCCTCTGAGTCCGTTGAACCAGGGAGGAGTTTCATTTCTTCTCAGCATGGCTGATATGTGGTGCTTCCAGCTCTTCTTGGGCCAGAATGATAGCTCAACCCAAAGCTCTTCTCATTAGTTTTACAACTCCAGCACTGAAATAAAAGTTCTTTTCAGCATCATCTGATTTGACAATTGGGGCAACATCCAGTGACTAAAACATCATTAGCTTAGTGAGAGATGGGGAGAAATCCTATTCATTTCATAAATAAGAAAGCTACAATAAAGAGGGCTGAGAGTCTGTCTTCATTGATCTCACCTGGAGGGATTTCTCTTGGGTGGGCTTACACAGTTGTTGCTGTTTTGGGACCCTGGAGTAGATCTGTTCTGTTCTGGACAAGACATCTCAACATGATACTTTACTATTCTTTGATATTTTTCTGGTAAATGCAAACCATGTTAAAACCAGCCTTCTTGCTGATCAATCACAGCCGTGGCTTCAGAAGGCTGCTTAACATTCACACTTCAGTTACAAGTCTGGAGAATCTGTCTGATATAGGCAGAGCTCATACTGGAAGTTAGGACTGTAAGAGTGCAGGCACTTGCAGTGTAACCTTGTTATGTCTATATATACATGCAGCTTAGGTCTTTGTGTGTTGAGTGAATGAGAAAACCTCCATTTGTCCATGCTAGTCTTCCTTTGGGGATTGATTACTGCCATGTCTGGAAGATAAGGCATCTGTATAAAGAGATTAATCTTCCTTCTTTATCAAGTCTTCCCTTCAGGAGAATTGTCTTTAGGTAGAGTAGCAGCTCTCTCTTCCTAGTGTGCTTGATCTCTGAACGCATTTCCCAGCCTATAATGCAATTTCCTAAAATCTTTTATTCTTTTATTTATTTTATTTATTACACTTTTATTCTGTCACTAGCCAAAGATATTATGGGCACTGACAGCAAGTCTCAACAGCAATATTTTCTCCACCACTATATCACTGACAGATCCAAACAGCCCAGGGAGTGAAAGAGCCCTTTCATGGCTGCAGTTATTCCTCACTATTTAATTCGCATGTTGGCATGGGCATGCTGTCAGCATTGTGGGTTTGACATAGCAGGGCCCTAACACAGTGATTGCTGTGACCTTCTTTTATGGAGAAAGGTATTCCTTTCTCTGACTGGGTCCAAGCAAAGCTCCAAACCTGCACTCTGTCTCTAAATTGGTGGTGTATCTTTTTCAGAAGAAACTCCAGAAGCGTTTGAACAGAATACTTGCTGGCACCTTGCCTTGAGGAAATAAACTTTTGAAACTAAACTAGGAAAACCTCTTTTAGGGCAGCTGGAGGTGTCCTGTCTTGATGGGCTACCTACTGTTGGGAGGGTGATTCTTTCAAAGTAAGCTCTTTCTCTAAATTTCTCTTCATTTAAACACAGTTAACCTTCAGGCAATATTGGTTTCAATTCGCATCTTGGGTCTTCTCAATTCTTTCCCCAAAAATAGACCCTAATCTGTATTTCAGCTTCCTTTTAATATCTGGTTTGGGTGTAGCCTCATGGAGAAATAGTCTGAATATTACAAAGTTGTTAGCATACCCAAAAGAGCACCCATGCCCAGTATATGAGGAAAAGCAAACTTTACTGATAGCATTGGTTGCCTTTTAATGTTCAAAAGCTATCTGCCATGTCCAAGCAAATAAGATTTTCCTTGGAAATATTAGGTCTTGTATTTCACTATCTCTTCCATTCTCCTACTTCTCTATCTGTTTCACTGTCAACCAAAGAAGATCCTGTTAGGAGAAATCATACTGAGTTTTAAAATCTGCTTATTAGAAAACTGAGTTTAGTGCTTGTACAGTTTCTTTTTTTGGTATTCTGTTTTGAGCAATGTAGCAGCCTCTGTAACAGATTCAAAAGCAGCCAGTAGTGGCTTATATTGCATTATTAACAAATCCTGTGATTTGCTGGGAATCTTGATCACATATGAGTTTGTGAAAAAGCATGGTATTTGCAGCTGCTGTCCTTTGGACAATTTTTCTTCCCCTTCAGTCCCTCTTGTAAAGATGGGAAGATTCTTCAGATGTAGCTGCGTTAATTGTGGAGCACCCTTACCAGCACTGTAAGTGCATCTAATTCATCATGAGTGTCCTGGAATGTCATCCTTCTACAACATATAAATATATTTCTATTTTTAAGACAATTTATCACTTCCATATAAGGAGAAACTAAATCCTGACACATTTCTAAAAATTGAGGCATATCTCTGGAAGACTGTTACCTCATTACACTTTTCAGTTCATAGTTAAGTTTTTCTCTCAAAATTTTAGGTTCATTGACTTCTGCAATTTTAAAAATCTCACAGGAGTTCACAGAGATAGAAATATAAGCATGAACTTGGACTACTTTCTCATGGGAATCTAGTTTATCTATTTGTTTAGTTTCTGAGGAAAAAAAAATAATTACTTGTTTTTATCAGGGAAGCTAAGAAGTCAGAGGCAACTGTAAAAGATAAAAACCGGAAAGGCCCGACAAAGTGAGAAAGGAATGCGATGGTTTTTTCTGTCTTTATTGACAGTCCTCATTTTACCTCAAAACAACTGCTCACATTTTCATGGGGAACAGGAAACTTTCCCTTGTTCCTTTACAGCATAAACAAAACCTAATGATCTGAGTTCTCCAAGAAAAGACTAAAAGGTTCAATTTTTTTCTTTTGATAAAATGTCATTCTAAAGGCCTCTAGATAAACAGATATTACAAGCAACCTACTATTTCTTGCACTGTGTGCAGGCAAGTTTCTAAATGGACTAGATCATTCTGGTCCTTTCCAACTGAGCTATTCTATTCTAAAATATCTTGAGAGTTGTACCATGCAAAAGTATCTAGGTGCTTGTGTTTACTGTAGATTTTTTAGCATTAGCAGATATGTTAGTTTTCAGTCCATACCTTATATAAGTTTCCATAATTGAAAGACTTTTGGCTTGTCTTAATTACACATTTCATAGAAAACGGCTCTATTTTATATAAAAATTGTAAATTTCAAAAAAAACCCAAACAACAAAACATATCCTAACACTTTTTAGTTTAAGAAGCATATCAAAATATTTATTTTTACTGACAACATAGTGAAAATTAAGCCTTTGGCAGGATGACAGATTCCAGTTGCTAACATATTTTGAAAAGCCTGTATAGATTTTTCTGAGGTATTTACTGAAATTATCAATCATGTTTCCACACCTATGGATCATTCTAACATGTAAGGCAAACGAACCTAGACAGATACATAAAAACAGGATTTCAAAATTACATCTGCAACCTGGGCTTATCAAGATTGTATACACCAAGTGAATGCATTGTACTTACCTGGCTATTTTCTCAATAAAACAACACAGAGAAGCATCTTGTGGCTGATATAAATCACTTATCTATAAACACAGGATTATCTAGTAATTAAAAATTAATTCTTGTCTACAAATTAATGATCTTTTTTGTGTTTATGTAGCTTGGGACAGGCCGTGAGCTGTTAACCTGCTAAGGTATGTGGAATGGGATAGGTTACATCATTCGGGGTTACCATTTGCATGGTCATTAAGGAACAGACGAGACAGTTGAGCTTGATGAAGCAGAACCTTCTGTGGCTGGTCCTGCTGCTGCCTGTAAGACCTCTGGGTTCCTCTGACTACGATGGGGTCACCAGAGCAATCAGTGTGCCAGGCACTAGAAAAAAAGTCAGCTTCCTTCTGCAAGATGAAAAATGAGATGGCAGAGTTCAGTGATTAAGGCAGTGCTCAAAGAGATTAATGTGACCAAACTGAGACACTAAACTGACCAGACATAATTCACAAACTAGTATTACTGCAGATAACATGACAAAGTGCTCTGGCTAAGGGAGATCTATTTTTGATGTACTGGCATCTGAACAAGAAAACTGGAATTAATAGTCACATCATTTGTTTTCCACTCCCACCCCTCTTAAATTATTGGACAGGGCTCACAGGGGAGAGCACAGAGGCTCAATGCCAAGGCTGGTGAAAACTGACCCATTTCATTTTGCATGTGACTGGCAAGACGAATTTTAGAGAAGCTGTGGCAAAAAGTCTCATGTTTCCACTGATGAATGCTCCACAATTGATCTCTCAAAGACAGCAGATGGGAAACAGAGCAAAGTTTTTACAATACAGTGGAACAGAGAGGGATACTTCCAAACCAAATAAATAAAAAGATCAAAGCACAACAAAGAGCACCTTTATAAATGTGGGTAACAAAGGGCTACGAACTCAGCCAGCATAATGAAGTTTTCTTTTTTTAATCTTTTTTGCAATCCCTAGGATTGTTATCAACCCTACAGCAAATGGCACATCACTAAATGCAAAGCAGATTTACTCCTGGTCTGCACATTTACTGCAAGCATGCTGCTAGAATGAGACAGAAGTTTGGGTTTTTAATCAATTTAGTGAAAGCATGAGGCAAATACACTGTGTTCCAGGTGTTGGTATGTTCCTTTTTTTTAACATTATGTGAAAACTAAATCAATCTCACCAGTGTTAAAAGTGTGATTTAGAGTACTCTGTGCAACATGGAGATAGTAACCTGCTAGCAGCATCAGTCTCAAAGCTATGTAATTATTATTGCTGAAGTTGGACACAAGCTAATATGTTTGCCTCCACAATTTCTGGACTGATATAGCTGCTGAGGAAACAGATGCATCTTTTTCTATCTGCATAAATCTGATAAAAAGTAATTATATTGGGATTTACATCAGCTTAACTAAATTAATTTATAATTTAAATCAATGCAGGATCTTTAGAAGTGGTCCTAGGTTTCAAAATAAGTTTTATTCCAATGCTTGCTAGTGGCCATGGAGCAGCAGCCTAAGTATGAGAAGCCACTATGCTTAGAAGTTACCATCATGAATTAAACTAATGTGAAAACAACTAGAAAATGCTGTTCATAATTTGTTAAGTCTCATTTGTACAAAGATAACATTTTTCTGAAGTGATGCCATGTTATTGCTATATTGTTTATTGCCAATCAACAAGTTGTCATGTTTGGTTTGTTGGGTTTGTTTTTTTTTTTTCTTTCCTCCTAAAAACCAGGTTTTTAATGGCAGTTTCTGCATTGAGTTAGTTTTCTTTAGACAAAATGGTGTCTGCTTCTCTTCTTAGCAGGTATAGCTGCAAATGCTATTCACTAGCTGAACTAAAATATTTTCCAGCCAAGCTGATGGTACAAGCAGGGAATTTGCAGGTATTAGGTAATTTGCAGGTATTAGCTGGCAATACCTGAAGTGGTTTCTAAGAGTCATTTGTGAAATAATTTGCAGGCAATTGACTTCCCTGCATGTATATAAGTCTATATGATATTCTTTCTGGCAGAGCTGTTCTTCTGCCCACCTGGTGTAGCTGCATTTGCAAGATGCAGTGTGATGCTTCATTTTTCACTGGTTTAAATGTGGGCTCAGCCCCACACTGACCATGGCCATGTCACTGCCAGGCAGCTCACAGACTGGCTGAACTCAGGCTGTTTTAGAGCCCCATCAGACAGCACTCACATGGGCCTACAAAACTCTATGTAGGATTTAACCTCATTATGTCAAAGGGGCCTTTGAATATTCATTTCTTTTCAGATATAATGGTTCTGTAAGTTCTCAGCATTGGCTATATGGTAACATTTTGCTCCCACTAGTCTCACCTATAAAGATGAGGGTCAGGATCGAGTGGATGAGTTGATTGTCTACTGGCCTATTTTTACCCTCAGAAGGAGCGGGAACCCTCTATTCACATTTTATATTCATTTATGCCTATTTGCTAAGAAATTCTTTTCTTCTTCATCTTTCTATACCCTGACACCTTAATCTTGCTGACATCTTACAATAGTTAATGAGAAACAGCTCCCTGTCTTTTCATTGCTTGCTTTCCCTCTCTCAACACTAAGGCATCGAATGATAGTTTACTTTGCATGATTTGAAAATGTTGTGTTGTACTTCTCTTTTGAAGAATACATATATATTAACAGAGCTCAAACCAAGAGCAATAATGAAAGCCTTATAAACATGATTACTAGCTGAGACACAAGTACAGACACTGTCTTGACTACATCACCCAAGTATTATTTTCAGCTCCAGACCTGAAAGCAATTTCCATATTTTATAGACAAAAACATGACACCTATCTCTAGGAGAAGCACAACTGATCTAGTATCTTTGGAAACACAATATGTCTTCTAAACAACACTGTTTCAGGGATATCTATACATGCTCTGTCACGAGGGATACACACACTGTCAGCAGGATATTTTCAGTAATTCCTGTTCCTTTAAAGCCCATCATCTACTTCAGACATGCAAATACTTTTAACAAGCAAGATCTCTGGCTCTCAAGAGACAAGGTGTTCTAAGAAAACAAAAAATTAAATTCTACTAAGCTAATGCTTAACACCTAACATAATTAACATTGAAAGAAAAAACAAAACAGGTGTATTTTCAAAAATTTGAATGAGAAAACCCAGGTAGCTGAATAAACCATAAACCCCTGTTTATGCTATTAATGTGAAAGAAGGAATTGGCACGTGGGCAGGCTGCACTTTCAGCAGAGTAGGCTGTGCAGGTCTCTGCCTTGGTTTCTCTTCATGTGCTGAAATCATGATGGGAGTATTAGGAAAATTATTGAGCCAGATGATGCTGAGCTGAGAAGCTATTACCTGTACATGAGGTACACCTTGTCTTTTCATGCCAGGTTAACTGCTCCATGACTGAAGTAAAAAATGTTTTATTAAAAGAAATCCAAACTCTTCATGAGTCAAGGAAACTACTCTCCTTATTTGAGCAGGGAAGCCTGTTGGCATGTGCTAGCATGCCATATATAAAGAAGATCACCTCCTTTTTCCAGATAGGAATAATGCCGAATGATATCTGATCTTCTGGGGTAGCATCCAGGTTATAAATTCAACAGTCTCTCCTTCATGCCACGTTGACTTGCAGTATGCCAGGACTGCATCCTTGTACTACCAGCACCTGTGGCAAACAGCAAATCTGTCCAGGCTCAGGATCTGCACCAGTGAGACACCTCCTTGATCTACTTCCAGTCTCACAGCCTGCCAAAAGTAACCCAGGGCAGTCAAAATCACTTTAAATCGTTGCTTCTCAGGTTTGGATAGGAATTGCAGTATTCTAATTAATTCCTTTTCAGAAACTGATGGGAAGGCCTCTCCTGGTGATGACTGTTGTAGAAACTTTTACTGAACCTAACACATTTATTTCACTGTCCTCTCTCAGTACTACAGAATTGACAAACTTGTCTAGGCAGCACTGTTCTCACTTGTTTTGTTCACAAGATGTTTAAGATCTCAGGAAATAAACACCTTTTACATTGTCATTTAAAGCTTTATTGATTAGAGAAACTAGTTATCTGATTAAAATCTAGTACTTTCTAAATTCAGCATGTTAGCTCTTCTAATCTAGCAACTGTTCTGTGCGTCTGGTGTTTTGAGCCGAGACTTCTGTGGCCACTTTATGTTTGCAGCTGTCTTAGTTCAAAGCAATAATATATATTTTATGTACCTGTGTCTGTCTTATTGCCCATTGAGTTTCACTGTTCTTGAGAAACTGAACAGCTTAAAAAGATCTTTGCTAACATGAACATCTACCTTACCTGTTGTTCCAAACACAAACAGTTTCTAAATATCCTGAGCTAACATACACCTTCATTTCTTCCTCAGCAGTGGTCCTGCTGAAGAAGAAGTATTTTCTACTCTAATCCATTTCTTGGTTTGAGTGTGTGTTTGTTTTTTCCAGGTCATGTGGCTTTCAAGTCATAAAATGTCCTTTTTGGAACTACCCAAAACATAGTAGAAGCTCTGCTAGCCCGCTGGTGGCTGGTAGTTATTCAGGCACTGAAGTTCATTGCAGAAATTCAGAGTTTATGTCAAAGCTGGATAGTGTATCTTAGTGACCATCATGAGTTGAAGCAAAGCTCATCACAGCTAAAACTTACCTAACTTTATGCTTGCTTATACATATCCAGACAACTTGAATGGCTCTATAATATATGTAAAATAGAAGTCTTTGGTAAGGATGAAGCAGTGGCTGAATTGCTAGCATGCTAGTATGGCTGACTTAAAAACAAATTCCCACTGAATACTTAATTAATCTACCCAGGAATTATCCCAAACCTGTTCTAGAACACAGTGATTTGTGAGTTTCAGTTTCAAGGAGAAGCTGTACTGTAGATTAAGACTAATTCAAAGCCCCCTTAAAATTCTCTTTTCCTTTTACCCACAAGCTAACTCTATTCTTCTTCCCTCTGGCCAGAATGCATGCCAGCAAAGAAAAAATTTATTTCCTGAAACCATGCTGTCTTCAGCAATTTCAAATAGCTCTAAATTATGTGCAAATATCTCATTTCTTATTGATATTTCTCCTCTAATGTTACTGAGTGTATAGGTCTGCACTACTCATGTAGCTTTGTTTTGGTTTTGTTTGTTTTGTTTTGTTTTTGGTAAATATCAGTTCTAAATTACTAATTTTGTTTGAGTACTTACCATTACTCAGACTATGAAGGATTAAGCCAGTATAAAACATTCTTGTGTTCTTTTCTCCTCAATCCCGCCTTATAATTTGCTGGAATTCATAAAGCCTTGCAAACTTCAGGTACTTTTAATGGTCTGTCTGCTTTAGTATTATCATAAAACCCTTTAACATTTCAACTTTACATTCTTCAGAATGTGACCTTTAGTTTTCTCTGGAAGTGCTAAGACAAGAATTAATTCTGCCTCTCCAACAATATCAAATTTCTGTCAGCAGCATCCTACTTTTGTTCCATAATGATCCTATTGATGTCTTTCTTGATAGTTTGCTTATCTACATGAAGAGTTTCAGAGTGTAGATGAGAGGACTTGGGACCAACTCCATATATGCATTCAGGTCTAACATTATGAGTTATGCTTAATAACCCATGGTGCATATGCAAGCTTTTTGCACACTTCTGCTATTCATATAAATGTTATATGCCTCTATTGCATGATATATGTCATCAATTTACGTATTTCTTACTACGCACAAAAGAGTGATGCAGTTCAGCCATTCTTGCAATGCCCACCATGTCTTGAATTTGAAAGACTCGTGTCTTGAATTTTTTCATCTACTGTTTTCCCACTAGCTGGGGATTTCCACCCTCAGAATGAAGACCTCTTCAACTGTAGGAAAATACTAGTGCCAATATTGAACTAATTCTGAACATAATTCAGTGTTTGAATCTCTCCCTTATTCCTTGCATTAAAGTTCATTGGGCCAGGATACAGAGTTCAGTAATGTTTACAAGTTAAATATGGAGACATTACAAGTGTCCTCTTCAATACAGCAGTTAATGAAATATGACTTTTGTTCTTCTGCAATTGCCTTCTTTATTACTAAATTTATCTTATATTTCCCCTTATCTATTATATACTCTTAAAAACCCCTTGTGTAAATTTTTCAAAGCTTTCTTGCTCCCTCGTTCATTCTTTACATGCTGATTTTCCAGGAAAAAAAATAGCTAGCCAGCTGACTCCACTAATGAAAATTAAAAAACCCCTCCTATATAAAAAAATTGTTAAAGAAAACAATGGTGCATAAAGAGAAGTTCCTTGTAACTTCTTCCTTATGCTGCTTATCCCTTTTTCCTGTCCCCAGAATCATCCTTTAATCCTGCTTTTACATTTTCCTGAAAGAAAAGCCTCAAAAGTTGCTGTAATATGGGAAAGTGTCAGCTCTAATAATACATCTGCTTTGGATAAAGTAGAGTTTCTTTCTCTTCAGAGGAATATAATCTAGTCTTTTATTAATAATACAAGTTATCTTCAGAAAGAGTTGCTAAGAAGAACTGAACTTTTTTCTCTGTTTTGAAATAACTTTCTTAAAAACGGTAAATTCCAGGATTATGTCTCTCATTCAAATAATCAAAATCTCATTTTCTCTACTACACTATCATCTGCAGCTGGATTTGCCTCCCCTGTCTTGTATAAATTTTATATTTCTTACTCATGCATTATTCCAATGGCCTGGACTGATTAATTTTTAGGTTTTGCTGTAATACTAAGGTTTTCTTGCACCAATTATTTAAGGATCTTATGGGTTTTCCAGTTACTCCTGTTTGAGCACATGCAGTTTTTTGATGCAGTCATTTCTGTTTTCCAGCTCATTGTTTGCATTAGCCAGCCTTTGTCCTTACATTTAAAGAATTTGCCCCCATACAGCAGTCCACTGGAAGCACTGGAGTTTTGACTTAGAACATCACAGTAGACCAAAACTGCTTTCTGTCCTCCACTCATCAAATGCTTTAGAAATTAATGAGATTCTGTTATTATATGTAAACTTATCAAAAACAAGGGGATGATTTAGGAGTCTAATTCATGTTTCATAACTGATGAAGCTGTCAAGCCTGGATTTTTTAAAGGTATTAAGTGTCTATATATTTAGCTGAACTAGTATTACAGTTCTGTCTAGGTGTCTAACTCATCCATTTCAGTGTACTTTCAAAGTTTTCTGTAGTGCTCACTCAGGTTACTGAATATTTAAGCATCTTTCAAAAATCTTACTGGAAGTTCAGTGTTTGCTAAGACATTTCTGAAATTTCTACCAATTCTTTTGGTTTAGTGAAAAAGCACCACACAGTAAAATTACTAAGTTCACCTCTGCCAAAAAACGTAATTAATTTACATTTATTTTAAGAAACATTTAAAAATAAATTGCTACTGATTCTATACAATGGAATATCAGGTTTTACCTAGAAAATTTCCTCTTAAACTCATCTTCACATGATTGATACCTCTGTCCTGGATACTGCATACAGTATTTGAAGATTTTTAAGAAATAAGACTAACACATATTGTTACACAGATTGTATTCACTCCCTGACTGCAAATTATCAGGAAATCAACCACCAAAGCAATAAATGACAGCAGGCGTAGGCATGAAATTCTCAAAATAAAAAGAAGGAAATTATACATTAAAATAAAGCTGCAACAAGCCCCACAAAGCAGATGAAGGAGCAAGGGCCACAGTTGTGTTCTCTTTTCCCTCTCAGAGAGGTTCATTGTTTTTCAGCCTTGGCAGAAAAAGTAGTATTGAAGTGAGCCTGTGTCTAGGGCAATGAGGTTAGTGATAGCCAAATGATTAGTTTGTACTGATAAATTGATATGAAAAGGAATTACAGAAGCACTTCCACAAGTGTAATCCATCTGGCTTGTAAAGTCTTCTTCAAGTTTATGCACTGCTGTTTACTAGGTCTTTCACCTGAAGAAAGAATAGTGGCCATGTTTTCTCTGCTCCTTTCCCTTACTCATTTATGCACGTACTGAGTGATGTGGATGCAGTGCTGGTTAAGGCAAATGCTCCTTTCCTGGAACTGGGATAGAAAGAATAGACTAGCATAAAACAGGATTTTGAAAGTAGTCTTTACAACCTGGAAACTGCTTTATTTTTTTGTTGTTGTCTGTTTGTTTTTCTTCACAAATTACTATTTGTGAAAGTTTTTGAGAGTCATGATTCACTTTCCTTTGGTAAGCAAGTGAGCTAAAACCAAAATCTTTTAAATGTTTTAAGAAATGGGGCAGAAGAGAAGCATGTATTCTTTCTGTGGCCAAAATTTACTGTATTACTTCAGTGTTCAGACAAGATTGCATGTAAAGATTTGTTGAGAGAAACAGATTCCAGTAAATGACTTAATTTAGGTGAAACAGCATATTTTGCTAAAACCATGATTAGTTGAAAACATCCTGGCCTGCTCCAGCAGGAACACAGAAATTAAACCCTGTTGTTAAGCTAGTTTGCTGTCTGCTGACTTCAGGATACTTTTATGTTTTTTAAGCATCTGCACAAAAACTCTGCTGCTGCTTTGAGCTCAAATCATCAGGAAAGCAAAGCAAGAAGCTGCAGCTTCTCATCAGGTCCTTTCTTTCACTGTCTTGCCAGGTGGCTGGCTCTGTTCAGCTGCTTCCAGGGATTTCTCTCTCTCTTTCCTGTACCACGGGCTGCTAATTGATTTCTCTGCAGCATCCTCCCAGCTTCTGCTCCTCTCTGTTCACTGGCCTCAAATGTTGATCCTGAAATCCCTTTCTGCTAGTCTCCTCAAGCATCCAGATAGCTGTGATCCAGGCAGTACTGCAGGCTTCTCCTTCTCCCCTCACCCTGGTTCTATTGTCTTCTATGAAGCCCATTCTAGAGATACCCCACAGCTCTGTGAAGGCTCTCCTCTCTCCTATGCCTTCTCTTGTTTCGAGCTCAGTCACTGCTAATCCCCAGGACGGCACCCACTGTTTCTTTCCAGCTGACAAGGAATTTTTCCCTCTCTTCAGCTGTTTGTATCTCATTCCCAAAAGACACAGCTGGACCTTGAAAGTGATAATTCAATTCACATGTCCAACAGAGGAAGGTAAACTAATAGCCAGAGCTCCTCAATGCATTTTTGAAAATCACAGCACCTAGGGCTTTGAGTACTCCTAATATAGCTACATTTGTCCCAGGAACCTGCAGAAATTTGCTATTACATGACCCAGTGGCACCAAGGTATCATTTCTTCCCAAAGCTGCAGAAACAAAATGTAGCACTTTGAACTGCAATGCCTAATTGTGAACATTCAAAGCATTAAATATTTTGACAGCTGAAGAAGAAAACATGTCCTGGAAATGTCCAGGATTGTTATTCATGAAGTGATGCAATGAGTAGAAAATCTAGTTACTTTAATATATATATATAAAATGAAACCTTGCATTTTCTGACAGAATCTAAACATTTTCCCTTGGAAAGGAAAAAGGGCAAGTGAAAGTAATCCTTTCTAGAGGGTTATTATGTAATGACAAATGCTTTGGTAGCTTCTCTGTTAGACTGGTCCGAGTAACACTCAAGCCAGACAAGACTCTCTTGACTTTAAGGGTCTTTGGATGAGGCTCTTAACCATATAGAAAAGATAGCTTGACATTTTCATGCAATAAATTACCCACTCTTGACTTTATGCTGTTCCAATCTTAAGCAACTTCCCTTACAGACACACAAAGTGCTTGCACTGGCTGCTTGCACAAAGAGATAGGTCTGTATGACATTGTGTTTCCTCCTCCCCGTTCCAACACAAAAGCCAAATGAGTAGGAGCACAGGCCAGTTTTTATCCAGAAATGATTGTGAGAAAATGGAGCTCAGCGTTCAAGATACCAAGAAATCAATATGCTATAATCAGTTATCTGTAGTAGAGTAAGTACAACACAGCCCCACAAGAGAGAGGTTTTCTAAACTTTGAGCATCTGATGCTGTGCCTTTGACTTACTTAACTATGCTGCTTTGCTGAGTGGAAAATCTGGTTACTTGAATGTATAAAGAAAATGAAAACTTATATTTCATGACAGAATCTGAATAACTTCTTATCTGTCCAAGTGAAAATCATGTCCATTACACTAGAATGGTTATGTACATCATCCTTCTAGTTTACATTGTTAGAGTGCTTTTACATCAAAGATGTCATTTTATCTTCCATCAGACATCCCAGAGTTTCTTGTGCAGCCTCTCTGTCCTCCTGCTCTGCCCTTGCTGCTCATTGTTTTACCACCAGGTACTATGAAATTGTAGCTGTATTTTCTGATCTGTTTTTCACAGGTTGGAGTAAAATCTATTTATAGCATGGGTAAATTCTTAATTATAAAACATAGAAAAGGTATTTCTTTATTCAGAAATCTGTCTAAACTTAGAGCAGCAAGTATAGTATTATTAGAAGCAAGGTTTCATCATAAAAGCTTTAAATGGTGTCTTAAATCTTTTTAAATACAGTGCGTTGTCTTTGTGGCTCTGTAAATCACTAGCCTGTTGAAGGTCAAAAGATTCTTATTTAGAGAAAGATTTCAGTCTTTATAAAGGAAACTGGTAAACCAAAGTTATATAAATAAGCTGTCTGCCCCGAGACTTCATCATGTGGCAAAATACATCTTTGCTGTCAAATGCAGAGATGATAATATGAAGACAGTATATGTTGTTTTCATGTGGAGCTTGTGGATAGTAGCATTTTGTTTGTTGTGACAAAGTGAGGCTATTCTGAATGCTCCTAACTCTTTATCCAGAAAGATCAAGAATTTACAGCACACTGCCTACTGTGATGAGGAATATGTAAGAAGGAAACATTTCTCCGAGTCAACAAACACCCACTTTACTCATTCAAAGTTTTATTGCTGTATGTGTTTGACCTTGGAATTCACACAACATTCCAATAATGTGAACCAATTATTATTATCTTTCTATTTCTAATATGTTTTCAATCTTTAGTTCATCATAACATAGGTTTATAGTAAAATTGCCAGTGTGCCTGCAGAAACCTGTGCAGGTTTAAAGATCTTAGGTGTGACTCTCAAGTATGGTATATAGCATTATGCTTCTATGTTATCCTCTAACAAAATATTAATAAATTAACCCCAAGCATGGCAGTTTGGATCCTTGACTGTCCAACAGCTTTGCGAGTCAGCAACACTATGATTAGGATTTAAAAATATGGAAACATAGATGGCTGTAATTTGTAACAGAAAATTCCAGATGCTTTTAAAACACCCTTTAAAAGCCCAGAATGGGGAGGATTGCACAACTCTGACTCCTATGAGCTTGTAGGTACATGAGTAGAAGGAATACCTTCCTAGGCGAAACATGCAGGCATTAATTTATGTTTTTAATCTTTTTTTTCATACACTGGCAGCTTAATGCTGAAAGAAAGATTCCCTTATCTGAGTTGATAGCTAACAGTCAAAGTTGTTCTCTTGTCTCTGTATCTTTCAGTGACTGGGAAACTGATTTATAACAATACATGGATGCACTGAATTAGAAAAGACAGTTTTAGAGCAGTGACATGTTTTGCTTTTTTTTTTTTTTTTCCTGCAGTGCACACTCCACTGAGATATGTCAAACAGGATGGAGTAGAGCTGTGTGCACTTGGAAAGGTTTTCCTGCCCACTCTCTATTTTTCTTCCTTCCCTTTTCCATTTGTCATTTTGGCTCCTCTGACTCTGAGAACTACTCTGCCAGCTGGAGGGCCAAGGGGAGGGGGCAAAGGTCTTACTCCATGGTGAAGAAGGGCACAGCAAAGGATGAGCTAAAATCCCAGCTCCTGAATGAAACCCAGCCCATCAGCTCGTTGGCACAAGCAACTTTCTTTGCTTTGCAGGCTGGCAGTTCAAGATCTTATCCTAATTTCACCCTGAAGCATCTTAAACAGCTGTACAACACCCAAACTTTATTTTACTTCTGAAATTTCCAGGAAAGATCAGATGATTTCTCAGTGTCCTAAACTACTGTTTCAAAGACTGTTTCCTTAACAAAATATCCATGTCTTTTTATAAATCTAAGACCAGCTTTCCAGGCTGAGATGTTCATTTGCAAATTAGACTTAATATGCCATTTTCATTATTTTATTTAATGAAATTTCAGAGATGTTATCTAATCACACTAAGCTGTGTATTCAACTGGATTTGCAAATTTATGATAATATGCCTTTCCTACCTAGTTGTACCTTTACAGAATGAGCACGTCCTGGGGTTCATCAAGCACGGCATTGCCAGCCAGTCGAGGGAGGTGATTATCCCACTTTACTCTGCTCTGGTGCAGCCCCATCTTGAGTGCTGTGTGCAGTTTTGGGCACCACAGTACAAAAGGGATATAAGGCTACTGTAGAATGTCCAGAGGAGAGCCATGAGGTTGGTGAAGGGTTTAGAGGGGAAGCTGTACGAGCAGTGGTTAAAGTCACTTGGTCTGTTCAGCCTGGAGAAAAAGAGACTGAGGGGAGACCTCATTGCAGCTTCCTGCTTCCTCAATAGGGAAGGAGGAGGAGCAGGCACTGACCTCTTCCCTGTGGTAACCAACAATAGGACCCAAGGGAATGGTAGGAAAATGTGCAGGAGGAGGTTTAGCTTGGACATTAGGAAGAGATTCTTCACCCAGAGGGTGGTGGAGCACTGGAATGGACTCCCCAGGGAAGCAGTAATGGCACTGAGCCTGACAATATTCAAGAAGCATTTGGACAACACCCTCAGGGACATGGTGTGAACTTTGGGGTTGTCCTGTTCTGGAGTGGAAGTTGGACTTGGTGATCCAAGCTGTCTGAGGAGGTGGTTGAGACACCATCTGTGGGTAGATCTAAAAAGACAGATGTGATGCCAGGGGACAGGGTTTAGTGGTGGACATAACAGAGTTAGGGTAGTGGTTGGACTTGATGATCTTGAAGGTCTTTTCCAACTAGAGTGAAACTGTGATACATCCTTTGTGGCTCTGGATACTAACAACATTCCTGGCACTGATATATTTTTCCCAGCTCTTCCACTGTGTCCAGAACGCAAAAAGAAATTTCTTTCATACTTCTATAAACTTTCAAATCCCATGAGTGGTGTATATCTTTCTAGCCCATATTTCTCTTACCTTTGCTAAACAGAGAAGAAATAAAGGGAAAAAATCCTGTAAGATGTCATAATATGCATCTATCTATAACAACAGTAATTCAAACTGAATATGACATGACTGCTCCTTCCAGAAAGCCCTTACAGGAAACAGCTCAGAGTGCAAAAAGCTCCTTTGCAGTGGCATATGTACAGATATACACACCTATATGCCACATGAAGAAGTTTCTGACATAGACAAAATTGGTACATTCAGGATTGATTTTGTCATGAATGCTCACTTGACTGGATGAGTGAACTTAGCTTTTCCACATACAAATATAGGCACAATAATGTCTAAGAAAATAGCCTTTGGATCTCATCTGCCATTGAGGTCACATCCTTTCAAGAATCTTTGGAAAATGTATGCCCCTGCTGGGGACTGCTAGAAGAAAATTGTAAGATTTCCGAGCAAAATTTGGACATCAACATTTGAGGAGAAAGATGACAGCTTTTTCTGTTTGCCAGTAACAAAATTTGAGCTACTTAAAAAAAAAAGCAAAATATCTTCCGAAAGAAATCTAACTTAATGGTAATTTAAAATTTAACTTTCTCTTATTAATTTAAACATAGTGCTGATTGTATATAGATATGTGTGTGTATGCTTGTATTCATGTGTATGTATCTACAAAAAGGGTGATCATCATGGATTGTATTTATGTAGGCAAAGTTGCAGAACCTAAAATGTGGTTTAGGTGAGGAAGAGTATCCAATGTTCAAAAATAACACTTATGTCCAATCAAGCAACCATGTCAGGAATTTTCTTGGGTAAAATTAAAATTTTCAGATCACTCAATATCATGTTTTTATATATAATGAAGCAACAAAATTATTAGCATCATCATCACTGGTATTTGTTTTGATTTTCCACAATAATTAAAATAATTCACCATGAAATTTCACCTAGCAAGGTTTCACTGAGAAGCAGTTTTACAACACAGCACAAAGAGCATACTTAAAAAATGATTTATTGGAAAGGCTCCAGCTCAGTGTAACAACTTCAAATGCAATAAATCCCAGCAATATATTTCAAGCCCTACTTTTTCTTCCTATCTATTGTATTTTTTTAATTTTCTCATAAATTCTCTCCTTTTTTTTTTTTTTTTTTTTTTTTCTAGGAGGTAAAATCAAGGTCTTCAGATCCACAAGAAGTTTTCCACTCACTGTGTGTATTTTCTCTGAGGAAATTATTGCTTTTAAATCTGCCATTCATCTCATCCACATAGGAGTGAAGTGGATTTTCAGGTCAGATATCTCTCTTACAAATCCATAAGGTGTCGTTGAAAGGCTGAGTTTGAAAAGCATAGTAAAAATATATGTATATGACTTCTGTATAAATGAGAAACTTATATGGGTACAATATTAAGAGACATCTGAATCTTTGTCACCACCAGAACCCAAATGGGTTCTTCGCTGGGCTGTACAAGTGATGGAAACAAAGTCTTACTGAATTCACATTTACATCAAGGAATTGTTTCAGGCTACTTATTCCTTGAGGTTAAATACCTCTATGTACAAAGAGAAACTGGGTCATCCTTCTTTAGTTTTTACAAAACTATAACTAGCAAAAATTATGCTTTTTACAAGGCTACAGATGTGCCACTGAGAGGCCACGAGTAACTGGCAGCATGAATAAGATTCAGCTGTGTTGTAGGAGCTAGTTTTAAATCATGGTAATGACAATGGTTTTTTGGAATTGATCTAGAGTATACATAATTGATTTTTCAAAAGTGAAGCTTTTCTAAGTGGAAGAAAAAAAATCAGTTTTAAAAGGAATCAGTTATTGTAATTGAGCTACAAAGACTGAGCTGGTATTTAAGTAATGGGAGTTTTCCCAAGCAAATCACTCCAAAGACAAACATCAGGCTGGCCAGGAAGGCACTGGGCCACTTTGAGGATTATTTTCCCTTTGCAGTATAAGCTTTACAAAACAACTGTCCATTGCCAGGTTTGACAATTATGTGGGCTAAAGAGATGGGAACTGGCTACTGTTGCCAAAGCATTAAATGTCCTTCATCTTGTCTGATCATTTGTTCTTGTCTGGCTGTGGCCAGCTTGTGCAGCATTTTTGCCATTGAGGCTGTTTCCACAGTGGCATTTGTTTCCACTTGGATCTAAACTTTCTCCAGTTAAAGCTCGTTCCCTTGTTTTCTGCTGCGCAGAGGTGCAGTGATTCAGGAGTAGCATGACAATATATATTTAAAAATCACTGGCTTACCAAGTCTAATTTTTTTAAGCCAATTTCTTATTTCTGACAACTTTTTTTCTTCAAAACTAGATTCCATATTGAAACATTTAAGCACGTGTATTTCTATTAATATCTTAACTTCCTGACTTTACTCATCCTTCCTGAGATGAGGACCTAAAATGTGTCTCCCACTTGAAAGACAATTTTTATTTGTATATCTGTGATATATATGTATATACATATGTGCACATATCTGCACATATACCTGTAGACATGTTTCCCTATTCAAATTAAAGATGAACCTTCAATTCAATTCTACAAATATATCTTATATCATGGGCAGATCCCTGTACAAGATACATGTAAGGATTCATAGGCTCATATAGATTTCACCTCTACCTAGTGTGGGTTCTTTAGTAAAATTATTTACTTCTGTTTAAAAAATATGTTTATACTGGGTAAATTTGCTTCCTGAGTTTCCTTCCCTTTGGTTTCCTTGCAATACCTAATTGACAAAGGACAAGGTTTTCAAACAGAATGTTTTCTTGACTGGATGGTTCTTTCCAAGTGTTTCACTGGTCAAATCTTGCTCTGTCCTGCTTCAAGCTTTTGTGACTTGGATGGGACTTAATGATCCCCACATGACCTGGCTCCCAGCATATGGTCCTCTGCATCAGCAGAACCACCCTACTTCTCTGTGCAGGGTCATGAAAAATAACATCCTTCCTTAGTACCTTTGTCAAGTCTTTTTTTGTTGTTTATACTCTGAGGACTATATTTGCCTGTCAACTGGCCCTGAAAAAGGTACACTGAATTCAAAATGCAGCAAATTCCCTCTGTAGCTACAAAGCCAGTAGACTAAACAGCACTGCAGCACTCCATTCTCTCCTTATTTCCCATGAAAGATGATGTCAAGATCAAAGTTTTAGACTTGATAAAGCCCTCTGCAGAAGGTACTCATTTTACTCCTTTCCATGAAAAAAAGTTACAAGGGAGAAAGCCCCAACTGTGGCACCAAATTTGAATGGAAGGGGTTCTGTGGAACAGTCAAGAATCTATTTAATTTTAGCAAGGTGTTTGTGTTTAGGTTTATGTGTACACATATACACATATACAAGGTACTTTTAAGATGTGTCGGAAGACAAACCACAATGAGCAATAGAGAAGCAGCAAAAGCAGCTCATCTGATAACGTAAAAAAACCCGGCATCTAGATCAAATAAAATGATAATCATGGGAAAAGCAAAGTTTTTTTCTTCAAATCTCAAAGACTGATATATAGATTTTTTTTCATATGGCTTTTCCATATCAAGGTGGATGCCCGTATCTAGCTATGTAGGTATTTGCTGTTACTGCTGTAGTACTTGCTCATAATATTTGTGTGCCATAAAAACCCCATAAGCCACATAATAGGCTGTGATTCACTGAAGTAATTTAGCAAAAGAGATTGGCTAAGGGAATGGTCAGCGGCTTTAATTACTAATTTTTTATACTTAAAAGGATGTGGGAAAATCCATGGAGGATGGGAAGAAAAGTTTTATTAATTGATAAGGAGATACTCCTTCTTAGGGACTGATTAACCAGCACAAACCATAAGCCAAACAAGTGAATGTAATCCTATTTCTTTTTTGATTTGTTACAGAAACAGGTATTGTAAGGAAATTTTGCTTTGCTTGTTAGGTGATAACTGCGTGTATCGGATACTTCAGTATTAACTTGATAAAGCAGAAAACAGCTGCTGACAGAAGTGACTCAGCTATCACTTTTGGGAGCTATCTCTGATTTTATCGGTTGCAAAATATGTGCACTATACTTGCCTTATGTAGCATACAGCACTCAGAAGAAAGGCCCCATCAAGGAAAACACTTAGGACTGAAGGATAATTTTAAGGCTGCATGTTTGGAGGCTTGGATTTATTTCTTAGTCCCTTACCACTGTAATAAGTGGTAAAAATACTGTGGGAGCAATTACATGTAATAACCGAGTCAGCTTTAGAAATGCTATAAGCCATATAGTGAGGTGGACATGCCAGCTGAGAGCTTGAGAATGGAAAACAGCTGTGAAGTAGTATTATTTCTCAGTTTTCAACAAAAAGTAAGTTATTGGAGGAATTTTTGTTAGGAAGGATGTAACAATAGCACTTGTCTGTTAGAAAAGCCAGGCTGTCTTTATAGGATTCAGACACAAATATTTATAGGTCTTTAGTTGAAGGCTTGCTTTTTTTTCCCCCTCCTCTTGAGGTAGTTATGGTTCTTTAAATATGCAATGTATGCATTTGCATTTAAAATACACCAGGCTTTCATGGTTTCTCAATGTTAGAAAGGAAGCACATGTAATAAAATCCATACATCATAAAATTCCTGTATTTTGAAAATAGATTAAACATTAGGTTGGTTGCCTTACAAATTCTAATGATGAGCTATTAGAGAAGTGTTCTCTCTCAGTGTTGGTATAAAAATATATCCATTCACAAACCGGATCATCTTCAGGGTGCTTAACTCCATGAAACTCATCTCACAATTCTTACATTGTGGAAGATCTATTAAAAAAAGGTAACCATTTCTCTACTATGATTTTCGGGCACCAAAAATTAAACCCAGTAACAGAGATCAGAGCTACTAATTTACAAAAAGCAGTATTGTTGAAGTGTCCTTTTCATTTTATAAATATGTGAGTTTTAAGACTATGGATAAAACAGTAGGCAATCATTTGGGTCTCATTTCCACATGGATGGTGCTTATAGAGGTTTAGGGGGGTTATTTTCTTTTTTATTTATGTAAAAGGGCATATTCTTTTGGGTGAGTTATTGTTGTTACAGTGCAAACACTTACTTTGTGTTTCAAGGAAAAAAATCCATGTATAAAAATTGGAGTTTCCTTCAGTTACAGTTGCTTCTGACAAATGAGATGTGAATATGGCCCACATCAGGAGTCATACACTGAAAGAGCCTTTATCTCCTTATTTTAATCCTGTTGAAAGGAGGGACTTGTGCTGCCCATGCACTCACTGGTGCCAGCAGAATTTGGCCCACCATCAGGTATTTTGAGGTGGACTTTACAGCAGCAATCAGGTTGGTTAAAATATACAATCCAAGTAAACCAGAAACCCGGTACTTCCTTCTGCAGCCTCCAGCTTTTCATCTTACTCCAGGTAGCTGAAGGGTGAGAAAGAGATGGCCCGTTACATCCACCAGAGCCAGAGAGAGCCGAGTGAGCTCTCTACAACACAAGCAAATAAAACTGTCAGGTGCTAATGAACTGAAATGAAGCTTGAGGAGTAGTTTTGAGAATGCTGTCTGCTTCAAGGACTAGTTATGGATCGTAATCACACTGAATTGCTAACAGATCAACTGCTTTTTGTGGCTGAGTGCTGCTTGACCTGGGTGGACAGCAGAAAGACAATGGGAATAGAACTTAGTTAAGAGGATATATGTGTGTGTGTGTATATATGTGTATATATATATATCGTCCAAAACAAAACCTTAAAATTTTATTGGCTGCAGATAGGAGACGTCCATATGATCTAGAAGCTTCCCACAAACTTGTTTGGGATTCAGTGATGTGCACTTTCAAATTAAACAATAAATAAACTCATCTGTGCACATAGATACCTGAGTCAATGGACTTTGTTCTTCTCAAATCAACAAGGAGACTGGAGTTTATCTTCATTAGCTGCAGACAAAAGCTGGTGTTAAAAGCAGCTTAGGAAAAGGTTCTTTGACATCCCTACATGAGCTGATGTGATCCCTAATGAAAATAATAATAATTTAAGGTTTTCACTGTTTAAAACCAAAAGACCATGGTTTAGTTTCAAACCACAGCAGACTTGGGGAAATACATGTTGTCACTTTCATAGCACACTTGACAGGTTATATATCACTTAACTGGTTTAAAACCCATGCAGGTGTTTTCTCTAAAGTGATCATAAACCAAAGCTAACAACAAAAAGCATCAAACTTGTCAAAACACTGAGGTTTTCTTAATATGTTCTTTGTACATTGATCACTTGGCTTTATAGCCTTTAGAACTCAAGTGACAAATTGTGAGGGATTTTTAATGTTAGCTGTTGAACCACGTCTTTACCAAGGTACTAAAAAGAAAAAAAAATTGAACTATGTTATAGAAGTTGTATAAAAAAATATTGTTTAAACAATACAGGATGGCTGAAACAGTTCCTAGCACTAATACTAAATACTGTCATGGAGCTTAAATTGTGTAACATTTAATCCTGATAGCAATATACCAAATCCACTTAGACTGCCATTTATTTTTATAAAGTTTTCCTTTTATCTATATATTAAACTTCTTTAATGGAAATTATCCATATGCCATACTCACTGTGCTTGATTTGTCCTGCATTTGCTTAGTAGCTTTATTTTGTGATCTAAGTCTGTGGAAGAGCAAAAACCCAGATCTTAATAGCACAGACACTCTGAGTAAAGGCACCCACAATTATAAATACATGGAAACCACAAAAGCAGCTAATCAGAATTAATTCCAAAGTTCTTTTTACTGAACTTCTTGTTTCTCTAAAAATGGTACATATAGAGATATACCTGCAAGTACATATATATATATGTGTATATGTATAACTTTTACAGTTTATTTCAATGAAAACTCTTCACACCTACAGTTTGGAAAGTGTGTCAATTTGTGCTTCGACTTCCAGTCACCGCAGTATTAATATTTACTGGTTTAATGAATTTATGAAAAAGAAATGCCTGCTGACTCATTACATCATACTGAAGTGTTCCAGGATCTGACAAAGATGTTTTGGATCATGGAATAAGGGAAAAAATGTGGGTGTAGCCATATTTATGTAGCCTGGTGACAGAATGCATTCCAGTAAGGTTAAGGTTATTTTGAAATAGTCTTGCGTGTTTATTTTAATTGATGTCTGATTGAAACAAAAATCTTTCTGATGGATGAAAACTTTATTGAAGTTGCTCCAGAAAAACAGAGCGCATAATTTTGGTGTATTTCCTGCACACTTTTATATAATTTTGCTGACTATAAAAATGTTAATTTTTATAGTACAAAATAACTATAAAATTCTATAGTATGAAAGAACTACATATACAGAACTCCCTCATTTGAACTAATGGGTTTCTAATGAATTTCATGAATGCTAATATGTCCACAATACACTTCATACCGTTAAGGCATAATGCAGCACTGCTAAAATGGGTCTGTGTAAATTAACTTTGAAGGGTGGCTGTGCCCATCTTTCACCCATTAATTGCACGATGTGAACCCTCACAGCAGCTGATTTCAGAGTTCACCCTGCCTGATTTTTGCTGGTGGAAATTTGCCAAAATAATTACATCACCGTCCAGCAAACCACATGTGCGTGACAACAGTCAGCAAACAATAACTTAAACCCCTATATTATAATTTGTAATTTGACATAATAGACTCTTCTTTCAGGGTTCACATTTCCATGACAAAGCCAGGGGAATTGGGACAGTTCTGCAAATAAGCTTGGGCTCAGGACATGGGTGCAGGAGCTAGCCCTCATCTCTCCTCTCCTCTGTGCTTGCACAAATACAGTGCTGCGTGGAATCTGGAATTAGAACCCTGGCAGTCATCATGTTGAGAAGCTAACTGAAATGCCACTATTCCTTTCTTTTTTAGCCCTGATGATAAGAGGATACTAGCTTATATTTTGTCTAATAAGATATCCAGGGGGTTGAGGAGAATAAACCTTTAGTAATGATTTATGGAAACAATAACACTTCTTTGAGTTTTAAAAACATCTGAAAGCAAATGTCATGCCCCTGCCTCGTCCCCAGCTCTCTGTGATATTTTCCATCCTCCCGTGTTACAAAGGCTGAGTCTCAGGAAAGACATGTTGTGGTAAATATATTTCTGCTTTAATATAATATTTTTCTGTAAGGTCACTCATTATTATCTACGCAACATTCAGAAACTGAGATTATTGTAGATTCCGGCCTTAAAGCCCTTCTGTTTTCTTTGTTTAAAGACAAGAGTTCCTTGATGTATATTCAGGAGACAGATCAGTTTAAATTCTCTCCCTCTTTCTCCTTCCCCCCCTCTCTGCTTTTATCCGAGTGATTTATTTGAAAAATGTATGACTTCTCTAATTTTCCATTTATGGGCTAAGGGTTCTTTGTAGCAGAAAAGGGACATAAGGCCAGAAAGAAGGAATTATGCAGCATCTATTGCAAGGAAATGTAAAAAAAATGCAGTCTTATGTGGGGTGCAGACACTTAGAGGAATGTGAAGTCTTTATCTGCAGATGTGTTAATATTTTGTTTAGGTTGTGACTGCCAGAGGAAGATGTCAATAAACTCCTACTTTCCATGATACCATAAGGAACAAAAGTCTCACTTTTCAGTCTAGTTTCCATCCTAATTAGCTCACTGTGGAAAATGGACTTTTTCCATACACAATGCAAAAAGAAAAAAACAGAAAGCAAAAAGTTTTTCAGAATTTTGCTAGTGGTTGAAGGTATGGAATGACCATAATAATGCTATGTAGTATCTCCTGAATCATGGAAAAAGGTTTTATGGAAAGCATAAAATAGCATAAAACCATGAAATGTGGTTTTCGGTAATTAAGTGACTTAGAAGGGAAAAGGGCCATTACTATGAATACTGAAAGTTTCTCTGTGGTGCTGTATGCAAGGCTGTGGATATTAGGCTGTTAGCAGCTATTATGTCAATTTGCTCTTCCTTCTCCAAGTGTTTCTCTGTGTGATCTGTTTTCACAGCCCCTTGGACCGGACTCGGAGGCAGAGGAACCCGCACGTTCAAATGGATGGTGATGAGCATTGTCAGAGAGGCACGAAAATTGAGTCCCCGTGCTGGCTGCCAGGCCAAGAGCTGCAGGAGCTAATTGTGTCAATGGTAATGAGACTGAGCAGGCAGCAGATGCTCACGTGCCTTTACAATCCAAATCCCACCAACAAATTCCTCCCACTGAAACGTTGAGGGACGTCTTGGCACCCTGGAGATGGTGATAGACCCAGTCTCAGCTACATGCCACCTGCTAGAGCTATTGTTTAAAAAAGAAGGGGGAGGGGGAAGCCTATTATGATAACAAAGTTGTTTGCTGTCTCTTGCAATGACTTTATGGCACCAGTTTTACCATACTGCAGCTATTGAAAAACAAAACAAAACAAAACAAAAAAACAAAAACCAAGAACATCTGATGCTTTGAAGAGAAACATTTGTATTGAGCACTCTTAACAACTTACTTGGGAAGCCGGATGTTCAGTATATGTTACATATTCTGCTGATAAACCATTCCTGCCTTTTTCCCATTACAGCTCCCACTGTGCCTGCTTCCTACAGCAGGTTTACATTTCCACATGTTTTCCCATGACATTGAAGCAGGGAGCATTTTTTTCCTCTTTTATTTTTTTCCCATCACAATCAAGAATTAAAAAAAAAAAAAGTGCAGATACCCATGTGGAGTGCTGTATAAATATTTACTGTAAAATAAAATAAACAACATATTTGGTCCTTATTCACAAGGCAAGCTGGGTGGTGAATTGTGCCTGAGGTTTTAAAGAGAGGAAGGCCATCAATGACAGTCCTTTGTAACACAAGCTTACTAAATGCTGAAGTAGAGAGAGGTTCAGACCCTTCCAGGAAATATTTGCCCACGAACATCTATTTCTGGAGAAATCTGATCAAGTGTCCTTTCTTGCTGCAAGACTCTGTGTCCAGCTTTGCACTTCTGTGGGGCTCATGCTCTTCAAGACAATTTTAACTGCCCCTGGAGCTATTCAAAATCTTTCTGTGGATGGGTTTGGTTCCCATCAGCTCCAGGGTCAGAAGACAAAAGTGTCTTAAAAACTCTGAAGTTGCCTCTGGCTCCACCACGGCTTCACTCAGCCAAGCTCTGATGCTACTGAAGGTGATGGACCCTTTCCCTTCAGGAGAGTGTCCAATGTCCTTAGAGCATGTTGGCCGCAAACAGCTGCTGGCAGTAGGTATAGATGAGTGGATCTGGATCATTTGGCTTGGGCTGTCAGTGGGAGATTGAACACATGCTTTGGCCTAAGGACACTTGAAACGGCACTTATGCTCCTTTTTTAAACTTCCAGGGGTGATGGAAAGACGTAGTTCCATTAAAAGCTTGGGTTGAGCTGGTAATTTGACAAAGTATATATTGCAGCCCTGACTAAATTCACACCTACACCAAAGTTCACACCCTTCCTTTACAGAAACCCCACTCCTGGGAAGAAAAGAAGGATCACAAATATGAAAATACCATCACAAGCCAGTTAGTGGGTTGCAGAGCAAGACCTTCATCAAAGCAGAATAGCAGCAGTGTAAGACACAGAAAGCTTTTCACATTATTTCACATAAATTATTTCAAATTCCAGTGCATGCAGAATGTTAAGTTGTTAATATCTGGAATAAAACCGGATGTGGGAAATCCAGTCCAAGTGTAAGGCTGAAATCTGGTCAGCATAGGTCAGGGACAGAGCACAGATGCTGCAAGTGCTTTCCCTGTGGGGAAAAAGAGGTCTGGGGTCTCTGCACTGGGGACCACTGCAGCCCTGTAGTGGCTGCATCATTAGGGGACAGGAGGTGACAGTGCATCTTTCTTCCTCGAGTTCCCTTTTGCATGGACTGAAGGTTATAGCCACTGTCCTCTGAAGCATCTGGTTCTTATTATTATTTGTACATGCAATGAGAGAGATGGACAGAAGGAAAAATGATGCATTAGGAAATGGGTAATTGCATGTGTCATACACAACCGGACCCCCAGCTGGTTTTAGGTAGAACAGGGTCACACAGTGTTACCTTTGTTGGCTGAGGTGTGGTGGGAAAGAAGTGTGCCACAGTTCTGACAGGTGCCTTTTATCCCAAACATATGTAGTACTCAAAACCTCATTTTGCTGAAGTGCATAGGTATTGCTCTTAAAGGCCGTTTTGGGTAAACAGCTAGCAAATAGAGATATTCTGCTTCATGATTTACATGGAAATAACCAAACAAAATTACAAATGCATTCTAGTGATCAAAAGTGGAATTTCCATTATAAACTGTGCCATATTAACTAATCCTCAAAATAATTCAAAAGCCTCCAGTGATATATTACAGGCATTTGTTTTTAATAGAGAGTTAGTAAACCATAAGTCTCAAGCATTTTTCTCTTTTGGACTTCATAAAACTTTGAGAGATAAATGTTTTATTGGTTCAGAAAGAGACTGAGTATCTAGGTACAGTACTTACTATGCATGGAACCTGTACGACTTTAACTTGCTATTTATACACAGAGTGTTGCACTGCAAAACTGCCATGGAAATTTACTCATGTAACAGCAAATCTGCTCCTCTGCCCTTTGCCATGGTGATTGATGATAATGTAAAATCTAATTTTGAACTCACTTATAAAAATAAATAAATAATAATTCTCACCCATCAACAGGTGTATAGAGTGTTGTGGTTTGATGTATTTTAATGAACGATCAGTCTGACTTCAACTGGCCATTTTTTAGGGCAGGAAGATACTTTTTCCAGATACATCTGTCACCTTTACTGAGTGTTTCCTGGTTGTGTCCGAGGTGACAGAGTGTGGCCTTTGAGACTGCTTGGGCTGGACACTGCATAGAATGGGCAGTGCTCTGACTGGGAACACAAAGTGTTAGGCAGGGTACCTTCAGCAGGATTACTTTAAGGTATAGGTGGGTACTGCTAAGGTATAGATTTTGTGGAGGTCAGGATGGGTAGTATGAAGTGGATTTTTTGCTATTCTGATTTCCTTCTAGGATCCCTGACCCCATTTTAGATCATCAGTTCTCTATCTTTTCATGTGAACCGGGTAGCTGATGTCTGATTGAGGTACATTAGTATCTCATGGATTAAAATATATGCCCTACCTAATATACTTGGGCTTAATTAAGAAGACTGTGATACAGAAGTCATATTTGATAATCCAATATCTCATTCTGCCTTTAATCTCTCGTAAAGTAATATAGCCTATGATGCACTTTAGTTCTGAGAAAGGTATTTGTTAGAAGTATGACTGATTTGATAGTTTTAGATTGGACAGATACAGCATTAATTGGTGATGAGTTCTAAAATATTGTTGTCTGTGCAAAAGATCAGACTGAAGCACCAGCCTCCTTTCACCCACTCTGCTGAAGAGCATCACACAGACCTTTGATCAGCTTGTTTGTGGGGCCAAGAGTGAGTATAAAATGGCAACACTCGTTTGCCAGCAAGATTGCTCTTCACTCACTTCACACTCGTGCTGCAACAGATGGAAATATAATGTGCAGAGACCAGGGAGAGCTCTGTCACTAGTTTTGCTTGGGGAAAAGATCTTGTTGAAGAGGGATGGAGGGAGGGGGAGAGACAGAAAGGGAAGGAAGAGAGAGAAGGGAAGCCCCCCAATTTTGTCATTCATTGTGATGGAAATGTTCTTTTAAAATACAGTTCTGACTTGGGAAGACTTGTCTTTCACATTCATTACGCAGGTGTCAAATCAAATTTTATCTTGCTATGTCTTGTGCGCTGGAGCATAGTGCATATGACATTTTGTAACATGATGCAACATAAGGCAATAAATCATACTGAAAGTGAATAAAACCTCATTTCTGTATGTGTATGTGCAGGGAAGGGGATTAACCAAATGGCACTGACTTCACTGGGCTTCTATCATTGTTAAGAAAATTATTTTCTTTCTCCCCTGGCCCTGCTGAGGGACTATTTCTCAAAATAGTTCTTGAAAAGTAAAATTTCCTGTCACCTAAGTTTGGTGCATATACTGCACATCTGGGGGATCAGTAACTTTTAGAAGAAAATGTTTGAGAGCTCAATGAAACTCCTTGGAGAAACAAGACAGACTTTCAAGTACACCGGCCACAGAAATAAACCTACTTTCAGCTAAGTGAGAAATTAATCTGCAGTGCAGCTGGGGTTTCTGAAGTAGTCAGTTTGGTTTTTGTGCTCAGGTGCATCACTGGAGAATATGAGTATGTTTGAGAAGAATGTTGTGGTGACTAGATCTGTCTTGGGTGGGAATAACCAAGATTTCTCTCCAGGAGGCCAGCAGCACTCCACTCACGTGCCTCAAAACCTTTACAATACCAGGCTCCCTAAGAAGTGTCTGCTGGCTGCACGTGGGACTCTCCCTTTTCTTTGTAAGGGAAGCCTGCCATGTCAAAGGTGGACTGGAGTTTAAGAGACTTTCAGACAAAACTCTTTCACTGGATGTGGGAGGACTCAGCCTTGGGAGTGCTGCGATGGATCATAGGCCCCCCTACAGAAGGATCACTACTATAACTTCTATAACACTTAAATATTGTTGCATCTAAACAAACCACCTCAAGAAGTATCCCTTCTCACTTGTAGGTTCAAATGAATGTCAGATGAAAAAAAAAAAAACAGAAAAAAGATAAAACCAAGGCTTTTTCATTACTTCAGAATTCAGATAAGGACATTTGTGTCAATTCATTGTACTGTCATTATAAATGTAAATGGTTTCTTGCAAGACAGTGTGGACTTAAGTGACAATATTACATATGACCTCACTGGTGAAGTTGCAAAATAAAAGATAAATGAAAAAAAGAAAAGAGGCACTGTAATCCCTGTCTGTAGGAATCTTGCTGTCTATTAATGTACAGAGTATGTCTCTGAGAATGACCGATGTCATGAAGTGAAGTTACTGCTTGGAAAGTGATAAAAATTGAATAATGCAAATTCTGCATATCTAAATGTACTAAACAGTTACTTGGAAGAACACGTTATCATTTAAGAGTATATATAATCATCTAGTTTTTAAGCAGTGACATTATTTTTAATATGAATTATTCATCTCCTGTACTCATCATGTAAAGGGGCAGTGACTTCTTTTATCAACAAAATACTTTTTATTGACACTAAGAACAGCATCTAATTGAGCCTCTTTCCCCAGTTATTGTCAGAAAAGAGTTTACACTGGTGTTTTGGAAAATTGTTTTTGGAAAATTTATCAGAGCTGCAAAAAAAGCTGTCCATGAGCTAATGGAATTAGATTATCTTTGCATTCTCTCCACCAGAACTTAGAATGGCCACTAATTCCTTTCTTTGCTCTTTTGGTGTTTGCAAAGGGGTTCACTAAAGCCTGAATTGATATAATTATTGGCTTGGATTGTTAGAGATTTAGGCCAGATGGCTATGGGTTTCTAAAGTCCCAGTTGCTTGTGTTAGCTTTTCTAGTTTGCCTATAAGGTTTGGGGATCAGCAATTTGAAAGGGCTGCAAACTTGTAAAACAGTATTATTCATGGGGGCAGAATGTTCATCAGCGTGACCCAGTACTAAATACATTCATTATGGGCATTTCTATTCTGCACAATTTGCCACACGGCACTGGTCTGTGGAAAAAAAAAAAAAAAAAAAAGGAAAAAAGAAAGAAAAAAAAGAGACAATGGCTTATAAAATGCTTTTGAATGCTTAAAAAGAAGGAGAGTTCATGCTGAGCCTCCTCTGCTTTCTTTTGCAGCAAGAACCTTCTTAGTGACTTTGGCTGAGTTCTGCTGAGGGCAAGTAAACCAGGAAAATCAGAGATTTACTTTTTACAGTTTTGAACGTGGGGGGAGAATAGAAGAGAGAGAAAGAGCAGTAAAAGAGAGTGATGGTAGGGATTATGGGCAACACCAGCAAGCAAATGGACAAAGTTTGCAGAAAAAGTGAAAAGCATTGCGAGATTGTACCTAAAGTGCTAAACTTAGAAAGCAAATGCAAGGACAAGGAAACAGCAATCACAGCATAAAGAGACATTTGAAATGAGCAGAACACATCAGTTCTGCGATCTGGGTGCAGCCTGAAGCTCACATAACCATCTGTGTGTGCAAACGTGTTGCAGTGCAAACGTGACCACAGTTTTCAGCAATAGCAGAGAGGCGAGGAAACTGTCACTTTCTGAACACTTGATCTATCTTGTGGCTTCTTTTTCTTTAAAACACCTGGCATGTAGAATGTGTACTTAGCACAAATTGTCATGGTGAAGCACGAAGTGCTTTCTCAACCAGGCTGAAAAAAGATCTGAAGAACCACTGGAACAGCAAAAAATTAAAAAAGCAGAGAAACACAGGAAGAGACAGTTGCACACGCACAGAAACCAAGCTCGGGAAAATGCAGCTGCGCTGAGAAAGGCTGAGAGAGGGAGCCAGGGGAAGGACAGAACTGCGAAAGGAGGAGGGAGAGAGCTCAGGGGGATGAAGGAGATCTCCCTGGGCTCCAGGCAGGAGCACAGCTGGTGGGGACAAGCAGGTAATAGGTAAATCAGCCGCAAGAAGACGCTCTCAAGAGGCTGTTAGAGAGGCGTTAGCCCCAGCTCGTTTACTAAACAAAAAAGATCCCAGATAGTTAAACAAGGCAACCTCAAAGTCTGTAAAGAGCAGCGCGATGGCATTTTTCCCGGCAGGAAGGGGAGGAATTAAAATCACACACACACACACAAAGCCCAAACGCTTGAAAGTGCCCTGAAAATGCGGGGAGGTGGGGATGGGATGGGGGAGGGAGGAGAAGCGAGAAGTTGATTTAAAGTTGCCCTTTAGTCATTTGTGTGAGCATCCCCCCGCTCCAGCCTGCCCGCCCCCCCGTTCGGGGCGGCACACGGGCGGCTGGCGGAGGAGCCCCCCCCTTTTCTTCCCCCCTCTCCTTTCTCCCCCCTCTCTCCCCCTTTTCTCTTCCCCTCTCTCCCGCCTCCCTCTCCCCTCCCTCCTCCCGGGCTGCGGGGCGGCCGCGCTGCCCCCGTCGGGCTGATTGGCTGGAGCCGGGGCTCGGCACATGCCGGGGTGAAAAAAAGAAAAAAAAAAAAAAAAGACGGCAAAAAGCTTTGTCTGAGGAGTTGGGAGTGAAGTTGCGGAGGATTTCTTTTTAGGTTGGCAGTCGGCGAGCGG
The DNA here is from genome assembly GCF_020740795.1 of Apus apus. Classification (NCBI taxonomy): domain Eukaryota; kingdom Metazoa; phylum Chordata; class Aves; order Apodiformes; family Apodidae; genus Apus; species Apus apus. Next base: position 53,529,019 of record NC_067285.1, on the reverse strand, counting down.
GAGTGTTTAGTCTGGCGGCGAGCGCGGAGAGGGGAGGAGAGAGGAGCGGAGAGGCTGCCGCGGCTCCCGGCGCTCCCTGGATGCTGGCGCGGGAGAGGAGCGGGCTGCCCCGGCACCGCTCAGCCTGCCAGAGCAGCGGGGACCCAGAGGAGACAGCCTGGATCGCCGGCAGATTGTCTCTGGATGCCCTGGCACGGTGTGTATCTACAAAAAAAGGAAAGGAAAAAGTTTTCTCGTCCGGTAAGATATTAATACTTGGCTGAGTAGAAAAGGCGTTTTCCAAGTTTTTTAAGGACCAGATGCACGCTGGGTTTAAGGTACCGGAGGAAGTCGAAATAATTGCTTTTTAACCTGCTTGGAGCAATGAATTGCAAAAACTTACAAATGCACCGAATCGGCAGTAAAATGCACTTTATATTCCTTTTTGCACTGATGATAATATCTTTCAATAAGGCTGTGCTGGGCAAGAATTTGAAATACAGGATTTATGAGGAGCAGAGAGTTGGATCAGTAATTGCAAGACTATCGGAGGATGTAGCTGATGTTTTATTAAAAATGCCTAACCCATCCTCGGTTCGCTTTCGAGCCATGCAGAGGGGGAATTCTCCCTTGCTTGTGGTCCGTGAGGATAATGGAGAGATCAGCATAGGAGCTAAGATTGACCGGGAACAACTCTGCCAGAAAAACTTGAACTGCTCCATCGAGTTTGATGTGATCACTCTGCCCACTGAACATCTGCAGCTTTTCCATGTTGAAGTGGAAGTGCTGGACATTAATGACAACTCCCCCCAGTTTTCTAGAGCTCTTATCCCTATTGAAATATCCGAGAGTGCAGCTGTTGGAACCCGGATCCCTTTGGACAGTGCTTTTGATCCGGATGTAGGGGACAACTCCCTGCACACTTACTCCCTTTCTGCAAACGATTTTTTTAGTATCGAGGTGAGAACCAGGACTGATGGTGCTAAGTATGCAGAGCTGATCGTGGTTAGGGAGCTGGACCGGGAGTTGAAGTCAAGTTACGAACTCCAGCTCACTGCTTCGGATAAAGGGGTGCCTCAGAGATCTGGATCGTCCCTCCTGAAAATCAGCATTTCTGATTCCAATGACAACAGCCCCGTTTTCGAACAGCAGTCGTATATAATCCAACTCTTAGAAAATTCACCGGTTGGGACTTTGCTCATAGACCTCAATGCTACTGACCCAGATGAGGGCGCTAACGGGAAAGTCGTGTACTCCTTCAGCAGCCATGTGTCTGCCAAAATCTTAGAGACTTTTAAGATAGATTCAGAAAAAGGGCATCTGACCCTCCTGAAGCAAGTGGACTACGAATTAACCAAATCCTATGAAATTGATGCTCAGGCCCAAGATTTGGGGCCCAATTCTATTCCAGCTCACTGCAAAATTATAATTAAAGTTGTGGATGTGAATGACAACAGACCTGAAATTAACTTAAACCTGATGTCCCCAGAGAAAGAAGAGGTGGCTTACATTTCTGAAGGGTCACCCCTGGACACTTTTGTTGCCCTGGTCAGAGTTCAAGACAAGGACTCTGGCGTGAACGGAGAGATAGTTTGCAAGCTCCATGGACATGGCCACTTTAAGCTTCAAAAGACCTATGAAAATAACTATTTAATCTTGACTAATGCCACTCTAGATAGGGAAAAGAGATCTGAATACAGCTTGACTGTAATAGCGGAGGACAAGGGAACGCCGAGTCTCTCCACAGTGAAACACTTTACTGTCCAAATCAGTGATGAGAATGACAACCCACCCCGCTTCCAGACAAACAGATATGAAGTTGTTATCTTGGAAAATAACTCTCCAGGAGCGTACATCACATCAGTCACAGCCACAGACCCAGATCTAGGTGACAATGGGCAGGTGACCTACACTATTTTGGAGAGCTATATTTTGGGAAGTTCTATAACGACCTATGTGACCATCGATCCCTCCAACGGGGCTATCTATGCCCTGCGAACCTTCGATCACGAAGAAGTAAATCAAATTGCCTTTGTGGTTCAAGCTAGGGATGGAGGGAGTCAGCAGCTTGTTAGCAACACCACGGTTGTACTAACCGTCATTGACGAAAATGACAATGCTCCTGTCATTGTGGGGCCGGTGCTACGTAACAGCACAGCAGAAATCTCAATCCCTAAAGATGCTGGGGTTGGCTTTCTTGTCACCAGGATAAGGGCTACAGATAGAGACTCTGGTATGAACTCTGAACTCAGCTGCTCCATAGCAGCTGACAAGGAAAACAGCATCTTTGTGATTGATCCCAAAACTTGTGACATCTCTATCAATGTGAGTGTTGAGTCAGTTCCAGCAAAACAGTGGGAGTTTTTTGTGATAGTCCAGGATAAAGGCAGTCCTCAGCTTAGTACTAAAGCACTTCTGAAATGTACAGTTTTTGAGTATGTTTATTCATTTTCAAGCACAGAAGCAACTCTGGTAAGCCAACCCTCCTTGGATGTCTCCATGATAACAATTATATCCTTGGGATCGATATGTGCCGTGTTGTTGGTCATTATGGTTATCTTTGCTACAAGATGTAATCGAGAGAAAAAGGACACCAGGTCCTACAACTGTCGTGTGGCAGAATCAACCTACCAGCACCACCCAAAACGACCCTCAAGGCAGATCCACAAAGGGGAAATTACATTAGTGCCAACAGTTAATGGCACTTTACCCATCAGATCCCACCACAGAGCTTCTCCGTCATCATCTCCAACCCTGGAAAGGGGACAAATGAGCAGCCGACAGAGCCACCACAGCCACCAATCCTTGAACAGCCTGGTGACCATCTCCTCTAACCACGTGCCTGAGAATTTCTCTCTGGAACTCACCCACGCTACTCCAGCTGTGGAGGTAAGGTCCACACTTCGTTTTGCACTTCTGTTCACTCATGCCTTCACATGGGAGCATGGAAGTGCTCTGCACGTGACATGTGAGAGCAATGGACAGTTAGACCTATGCCTAATGAGAATGAGTTACAGATTTCTCTTTAGATGTCACAGCTTTGCAGTTTTACTCCCTTATCAGCTGAATCCATTACCACAGGGAACTGGCTTAAATCTGTTATTAATAGTGTTATTTCTTGGTTCTTCCCTGTAAGGTTGAAACAATGAAATGTAGCACAGACACACTCTGCTCTGGTTCACTGCTCTTTCTTTCCTCCTGGCCTTCCCTTTCCTTTCGTATAGGTCTGCTTAAGAAAAAGTGCCAGAGTATTTATATGGAGAAAAAATACAGGAAATTCTTTAATTAGTGGGGATGGAGAACTAAACGGCTAACTGCAGACAAAGCTGAAGCCTGGCTGTTGTCATATATGATCATAGAATCTCAAACTTTGAGACTACCCATCCCAGTTTTTACTGCAAATGACTAAAGTGAGAGATGCATCCTGGTAACTCTTTACATCTAGAGCATGACAATTTATTTTGAATTAGGTTCCTGGAATGGTAAGAGGTTGATTCTAACCTATTATAATAAAACTCCAACTCTGTTTAATTACTTGTTTTACTTATTAATGAATTATTATGAGTTTAGAGGCTAATGAACAGCAGTGCATTTCTTCATTGTGTTTAAGTCTTCAGATGTTTCCTGTGGCAGATCCTAGAATAAAAAGTAGTCTGCTGTACTGCATTATATATGTGCAGGAATTTGATTTAATTAAACTTTAAAGGAAAAAAAGCCCCCACACAACAAACAAACCTGAGAAGTGGATTAGTGGTTTTGCAACTAAGAATTGATCTTTCATTTCAAGGAATCAGTCTTTTTCCCTTTTCTTTAGCAGGTTTCTCAGCTTCTCTCGATGCTTCACCAGGGCCAGTATCAACCAAGGCCAAGTTTTCGGGGAAACAAGTATTCTAGAAGCTACAGGTGAGGATCTGGACTGTTCTCCTACAGATGCATGTACATGTATCAGAAAATAAACACGTGTATTTGATCAAGAAATGAAATATAACATACATGAGATAATTTAATTCCACCATCACCACACCTCTCTCCACAGATATGCCCTACAAGATATGGATAAATTCAGCTTGAAAGACAGTGGTCGGGGTGATAGTGAAGCTGGAGACAGTGATTATGATTTGGGGAGAGAGTCTCCAATCGACAGGCTTCTTGGGGAAGGATTCAGTGACCTTTTCCTTACAGATGGGAGAATTCCTGCAGGTAAGAGCACAATGGAATCTGACCGGTTTATTTACAGTGCTGCCCAGCTGTCACTTTGATAAAGCTACTACTGAGAAAGCAAAAATTCTTTAGCTTTCAAGTCCTGTGTTTCCTTCCTTTCTACTCTGCTTCATGGTAAATATTCAACTGAAGCCTTCACATATCCAGAAAAATGAAACCTCTGACACAAATGAAAATCTGCCCAGAGCAATTATTGTTGTTTTTTTTTTCTGTTATTCACATCATCATGAGCTGGCCCCATATTTCCCCCAAAAAGCACGTTCTGCTCCACGTCCTTAGACTTTTAATGACTGGGTGGATGTTTTTGCAAAGCCAGGCAGTTGTGGTTTGTTAAAAATATGCTGAACTGTAATTTGGGAGATACGTTTTCCACAGTGGATTTGATCCATATGATACAAACTCCTACTATTCAAAGATGGATTGTGAAAGTGCTCTAGAAATATGTATGGAGAAGAAAGAAAAGTGTATTTTTTCCCACTGAAAAATAAACTTGAGTGGGAGAGGAAGGATCCTAAATATGGCCCAAATTTTAAACCTTGTAACTGTATTTCTAGAAGAGCCGAAGAGGTACAATTTGGAGCAGAGGGCAGAAAAGGAAAAAGCTAGAAAAGGGCGAGTGAAAGTAAGATAAACACACATGTACATATTCGTGTGTACGAAGAACCACTTTTAAATTTATACCCATTTATAAGTTAAGTAAAAGAGGCTATGAGAAACCGTGCTAAGTACAGACATGATGATTTTGTATTTACTTTAATAATTATGCAGCCACTGGTTCTAACATACATCTTGTACATATTTCAGATCATATTTTATTTTTCCTGTGTAACTGACAGGGCTCAACAATTTCAGTATGATTCACTGAACCAAGAGTGTGAATTTAAGAAGTTCAGTAGAGTCATTTTATACTCGAGGGCACATTGCTCTGTGGGAACGTGTGGCACATATTCCCTCCTGAAGTGTCATCCCCATCACTAGTACTGTCCAGGGCTGGAGGAAAGGAGCTGCAGTCCCTTCCCTCTGCTGCCTCAGAAAACACCAGGGAGGGGCTTGTACCAGCCTTTGTGGCATTTTACCCTGAGAAGTATGCTGTTATGCTAGGCAAGAGTAAACACCCCAAATTTAATTTGTTCTTCTTGAACATTTTAACTTTAAAATGTTCTTTGTATATTTTGCTTCAGACTAGGGCTTGTACTTCCCACCCAGGCATTCACCTACCTCCTCAACTTAGTGTTATGTACCTAATGTTTCAAAGCCAGAAATCTTGAAAAGTTACTATTTTTTCAGAATCCTTAACTTATACCTAGAGTCCTAATATATTTTTATCTGTATTTCCCTCAGCCCCTACTCCGTATTTCTGTGCCAACTAGCACGAGGCATGTCTCATTCTCTCCTGTGCTTGGCAAAGAGGCAAGGAGGGATCTGCTGGAGCTCTTGGTTGCCAGGGGAACTTCAAGTGTAGTGGCATTTGCACTGTCATCCAGCCCCACTACTGCCAAGGGAGGGCAGTCACCTTCCCAGTGGGCAGCTGGGGGTGCCAGCAGGTGGGAGCAGTTGCCCTCTTGGCTATCTGAAATTATCATGGCTGGTTTTCAGCTCTTGCCTTTGGATCTCTAAACAGGAAGCCAAAGAGTAGGATTTCCTCAAGTGCCTAGCCTTTGCCCAATGATAATCTCATTCCAAGTAAGGAAAGCTCTTGCTGAAAGCAGGCAGAACTGGGCTGGACTATTGAGATGGACATTTAAACTCACCCAGATGTCCATTTGCTGCTATGCATGGTCCTAATCTATGCTGAACCTGTTCAGATGAGACCTGAATTGATCTGCAGTCCAAACAAATGAAAAGGAAAATAAAACTTCCTGGCAGTTTCCTGTTCTCGGTTTTGAAAGGTTTCTGCATTGTCAGTCTGGACACAGACAGAATACTGTGAGAAAGTCCTTTCAGTTTGTCCCTTTAAGGTGGAACTGGAAAGGAATGGAACCAGTTCCTTGAAACTTCAAAAATTACATGATCAGAAAGTTCAGCAACTCCCCATGAAAGACTTTTTGCTTTCTCTCTCACTTTTTAAATCCTCACCAATAAGCTTTAAGTTCTGACAAAAAAACAAACAAACAACTGTTGTGCATCTCGGTTTTTTTATTTCTTTATTGCTGATTTAAGGGCAGACACTGATACTATTCAGTCTCCTGAGAGTATCTTGCAATCTTTTGTTCAGGAATGTCAGAATTAGTTATCAGGATTGGTTTTGGTATAAAATAACATCAGTGACAAAACAATGAGTCAACCCTCACTACTAATGAAATGCTAGACCACTGAAAGTCTCCCATTAATTTGCAGGAGTCTTCTTAATTAGAAGAGTAATCCTCACCTTCTCGGGTGAGTTGAGAGCTGGTCTAGGCTCCATGAATCACTTAGATATCTTTTCTCCCTTCTAAATCTTAGACATTTTCTGTAAAACAGCACGTGTGCTATTCATACAAGGGAACAAGGCATTCAGTCACTCGTGTAAAAACTTCAGCAACTGGTATCTACTATATTGCCCTTTTTTGTTTGTTTGAAGTTCACCAAGCAGCCAGCCATTTTAAATAGCTTAGGCAAGATCTAGCCTGTAGCCTGGACCTTTATTCTTGAAGAAATTCTTACTATCACATTTAAGACCCAGGGAAAGTTTAAACTTGGAGGAATGGAAAGGGGATAAAAAAAACAAACATTATGGTAGCTGTGTAAAGTGCAGAGATAAATAACACTCACAGGATGGGAGTCGGACTTTATCAGTCACTGATACAACCTAAGCTGAAGTAACTCCAATTCAGTTCTGCTTGCACCATAAAAAGGTTTTTTTATAAACTGACTGGATCCAGAGTCAGATGGGAAATGTGATGAGAAAGCAGGGAAAGCTTACAGGCCATGACTGCAAACATTTCTTATGTATTCAATATCTAAAGAAAGAAAAGAAAAATAAATTTTACTTTGCATGGGCTAATCTAACCATTGATTAAAAGGGAATTAGGGGAAAAGCTTCTTATGGTGAAAATACACATAATGTCAAGAGTCTGGTGTTTCTGAAAACTGTCTTGTGAAGTATGTGACTCAATTCAGGTTAGTGGCCCCTGCAGAACTGAGGTCGTTTCCAGCAGGTCTGCCAGGCAGCACCCAGCCTGAGCTAAGGCCTTCTGTCCTTCAGAAATCCTTTGGAGAGGAAAATTTGGCCTCTCTTCTGGCATGTCTGTCTTTGCAGCTCTGTCAAACAAGGCTTTGCCTGTCTCTGCCTCCAGGGACCATTCCTAGACCTCTTCAGGTGTTAGTGAAGGACTCTTCCAGTGCCCTTCCATGGGCCAGGTCAGACCAGTGTAGCAAGGATGCAGGTGCTAGCCCCATCGTGTTGCTTCTCCCTGAGAGATATCACTAACACCAAGCAGCTCTTTGTCTTCTGCTCTGCAGCCCTCCTGGCTGGCCTGGATGCCCACTTTGTAGGTTAGAGTTCCTTTGTCCCAGCATCTGAGTCAGCATAATCCAGTATACCTCAGGGAAGCACCAGTGTAAACACTCACATGAGGTGTAAATTAAGCCCCAGGTATTCTCACGCTGGATTAAAATTTAACCATTTCTGTTAAAATGCTAATATGGCAGGGGATTACCTCATATTCAGCACACACCTCCTTGGCAGATCAAAAGGAGGTGTGTTAATGAAGAGGGAGGTCCCTCTGCGCATTGTTCTTTATTTCTCCTGTCCATTTATTCCCACTTTATTACTCTGATATGCTTCTCTAATTGCACGTGGGAGGCGCCACTAAAGCTTAAGTAAATGTTGGGAGGTAGAACACCTCCATTTTGTTTTAGTTATTTATTTTTTAATGAAACAGCAGTGTGTAAAGGGAACAAGTGGCTTGAGGTTACAAGTGCTTTTTTTCCACCTGGGGTTTACGTGTCCGTCTGTAGCCCCAGTTAAGCGATGGCATTACCAGCTTCCATGTTGTGCATTTATTGTTCTCATTTTATGAGAATGTTTGGAAATGGAAGTGTATTTCAATCCAGAGCATTTGTATTTGCCTCCCTCCTGCACACAGAAAGTGGACCCCAATGGCAGATTTGAACATCTTTGGAGAAGTTGTGTCAGTCCCTGTGAATGTGAGGGGTCTCTGCAGCAGGAGGGGTATGCTCACTCTCCTCTTCTCTCTCTTGCAGCCATGCGGCTGTGCACGGAGGAGTGCAGGGTTCTGGGCCACTCCGACCAGTGCTGGATGCCACCGTTGCCCTCTCCCTCCTCTGATTACAGAAGTAACATGTTCATCCCTGGGGAGGAGTTCCCCTTACCCCAGCAGCAGCTGCAGCAGCAGCAGGGCCTGGAGGAAGATGCCCAGCCTTCTGAGGCCAGCGAGAAGAAGAAGAGCTTTTCAACATTTGGTAAAGACTGCCAGAGTGAGGAGGAGTCGGGGGACACCTGTACCTCCTCTCTCCTCTCGGAAATGAGCAGTGTCTTCCAGCGCCTGCTGCCTCCCTCACTAGATGCCTACACGGAGTGCAACGAGATGGAGCGTGCCAACTCACTGGAGCGCAGGAAGGGACACTTGCCAGCCAAAACTGTAAATTATCCACAGGGGGTGGCAGCCTGGGCAGCCAGCACACATTTCCAAAACCCTGCCAACAACGGGGCCACGCTGGGGACTCACTCGAGTGCGCAGCCTTCCTCTAAATGGCTGCCAGCCATGGAGGAGATCCCAGAGAATTATGAAGAAGATGATTTTGACAACGTGCTCAACCACCTCAGTGATGGCAAACACGAACTGATGGATGCCAGTGAGCTGGTGGCAGAAATTAACAAGCTGCTGCAAGATGTCCGGCAGAACTAATTGTTTCGAAATTCTGTTTTTCCATATTTATGGAAAACTGGAAGGGAAAAAAAAAGGAAAAAACAAAAATCAGACTGAGAAGAACTGGCATTGCCAACTAGTTGCATTTATCATAAATGTGTCTGTGTATGTTGAATATTAAAATACTGTATTTTCATATGTACACAATGCAAGTGTGATTATCTTTATCTGTATTTTAAAAATACATTTGTACCTTATATTTATGTGTAATTTAACAAATAAATTTTATTTTTGTACACCCACAGGAAGCATGTTTTCCTAAATGTATATAGATGGTGCTACCCTAGTCAAACTTCCAGCTTTCTTGCCACACAGGCATGTAAAAAAAGAAAAAAAAAAAAAAGGAGGGTTATTACTTTCTCTTATTATTTCTTTTAAGTCTCAAATGTTACAAATATGAATTCAAACCACTGAAAAGTTATGCAAGCATTAGTTTCAATAAATGATCCAACACCTTGTTACAATGTTTCATTCTTATAATAAAGATTTAGCAACTTCCATGAAACCTAAAATGTCCTTTTTATGTTGATGCTTTTGGACTATTACTCATTTTCCCATTTACTTAACGCATTATTGCAGGCTGGGGTCTTCTCTTTTATAACTGTTTTTCCAAGTGAACAAATGGTGGAATTTAGTGATGGAACTTCTGATGTTATCTCTGCAGAAAAAAAGGTAAATTTGTTCTGTCATTGTTACACTGCAAAGCCAGTTGGAGTGAATGGTGTGTACTTGAAAGACAGCAATAAAATCAGCCTTTCTGACCTCACACAGAATTCTCAATTTATGTAAATAAAAAATTGCAGTTGACTGCTTTATCCCTGTAAATGACACCAAAATAAAAGGAATGTTGCATCTCCCAGCAAAGCAGATGATGGTAGCTATATTTTGCCTGTGTTGTAAGTGTGTCTGCTTTATATTTGCGAAGTAGTACAGAAATACTTGAACTTTCTAGACAAGAGCCATGCAGCAGGTACACTGGCTCTCATTGAACCCCATCCTTCTGTAGTTGGGGTTCTCCCTGTACAAGGAGAAATGCAATGAAAACAGTGTTTTGTACCATGATGCCATCATCACTGGAGGGGTGACATAACTAATATTTCCTAGATACAAGTCAGTGTAGTCCCTTTAGTTCTTTTTTTTAAAAAATATTTTTGGTTAGCCTGTCATACAGAGAGGTTTTTGTAGTAGTAAACAAACTGATTTTTCAAATTTGAACACATTTTTTCAAGCAGTTGAGAAACACACATGGGTCTGGTCTCCTGATGCTCACTTCAGGGTAATGTTAAGTTACTAAGGGGTGGCCAGAAAACCAGTATTCTGGGTCTTCATTCAGAGTTGCAGATACATATTCTGCATATTCTTTACAGGGTATATTTTTTACCAGAAGTGTGACAAACTGTTCAAATAATCCAAGTGAACCTGGGTATAAAGGCAGTCACATACCTTTATTCTGGAGAATTGCACTTGTAAAGTGCCCTATAGATTATTTGTTAGAGGTAGATACAGAAAAATCCTGTTTAATGTTACCTGAAGGCAGAATATTGTGTGTATAAACTTTATTTGTTTGGTCTGTGTGCAAGGACACTTAAATCTCATTGTTGGTTTTACAGTGTTGTAGATGTGACATTTGTGGACATGTAGACATTTGTTTACACCTGAATAACAGGGAGATTCCCAACTTGTTTACACTTCAGGAGTTTGTGAGTATAGCTGCACTGGTTAGGAATACCTGGACCTCAGATTTCTAACCAAGTATCTGTATTGGCAGATGAAACTATCAAAATGTAACTTTGTCAACGTGACTTAAATGTTTAAGGGAACTGGCTCATCAGCATTGGGACAATAAGATCATCTGACAGCAGAGGCTCTGTTTCTGAGATTTGTAATAGCCCCTTTGAATGTCAACAAGAGCTCAGTCTCATTGAGCTGATGCCTATTACTGAAAGGAAGAAATCATAACATCTCATTTATTAAATATTTGAAAATCTCTTCCCTGTTTTTCCCTTTCCTTCCCACTAATAGGCCTTAATGACCCCAACCAGCCTCACCTGGGTCCCACCCCCTCACACCTTCTCACCTCAAGGGCTTAGGAGATCATTTAAGCTCAGCCTGGGGCATTCAGCAGTTTTGTGAGTCCTTATTCTTGCTTCCTGCATGGACCTGGAAATTGCTTTACAACAGTATCTCCAAGCTCATATCCTGTTGCTGCTGACAAGACTCCTTGGAGAGACCCCTGTCCTGGTTTGTCATCTTGCTACGCTGGGGGCTGTTGGTGGATGCCATTGCCAGTGCCAGACTCGATTCACCTGCTGCATTCAGGTACTGTGGGATAGTGCATTGTCAATGAGGTTACTGCCTGTGTTAGGATTGCCCTCAGGTCCTGGCCTGCCTCCTGCTCCCCAGCCCTGCAGAAGCTTTGGTCTTGGTGCTCCCTGACCATATCTCATGCCCTGGTGTTCATCAATGTCGCAAGCCGGTACCGGGGAGGGCTACCGGCTGTCAGGATACACAATCCCCCATCTTGTGTTCTTACCAGGAAGGTTGGGTTGACTCTGAAAACAATCTAAGTGTTCCAGCAGTCCTACCAAGTCCTCAGGTTCACAAGGGCATGGCTTGCTCTTCATTTTCTGTCCTGTCTCCCCAGTGCTCCCCTTCAATTTCCCTATACATTAGGACCCAGTTTTGGTCATGCTCTCCAAGTTCCTCATTCTTCTTCCCTCTCAGGAATTTGGCTCTGCTTCCCTTAAGTCAGTCTTACCCATGTACTAATCCTGCCCAGCTCTTGCCTGTACTCCTCTGCTTAAAAAAAGTTCTAAGTGTCCTAATAACATTGACAGCAACTGACACTCCCAATTTCTAGCTGTTCCAGTAGAACAGCTAGAAATTGCCCTATCTCTTGCCCTATCTTTCTAGGTGTACTTGTAAGCTCTACTTTGTCCCTGAATCCCTTCACACCTGACACTGTTCATGGGGTGTCAGTACAGGGTGGCAAGGGCTGATGTGCCCTGCTGTACCTCCCTGATGCTGGCTTGAGAGGGAGGCTTAGGCAGAGCAACTCCTAAGACAAAGCCCATGTCTGCTTGGAAATAAGTGGTTATTTGGTTCCATTCTGAGCACACACAGTGTGTGGGATGTACAGGGGAAATGGCAGTTGCATTAAAAGTGTGCAAGGTGGTTTGATAATGGCTATTAAACTTGGAAATTATTTTAGTTTTCTGTTGGCATGGATCATAGAATCATAGAATGGCTTGGGTTGAAGGGGTAAACCATTGTTGTTTGTTACAAAATCAGCAGCTGAGAGTGAAAATTCAAGTGGCACAGGTTCTTCCTTCTTAAATGAATGCAGATAGATATCACTTCACAGTTCCAGAAGAGGAAATACTAGACCTTCAGGCTCAAACTGGTTTTATGCTGTCAGGGCAGGAAAAACTCCATTTTCACAGTAGTATCATCCAGTAAGGATTACCAACCTGTTTTAAATTTTAAATCCTTAAATCAATATATGCCCACTGGCCCATGTCATATGGGTAGTCTCAATGATTTAAAAAGCCATTATTTGGGGGGCTTTCTAGCAAAAATAGATTGCGATGAATTTCTCTGGTTGCACTAGGTATCCAAATATCATAAAATACATAAGGTTTTCCTAGAGGGTTTTTTCTGTACCAGCACACAGTAATAACATTTAGTATGTGCATTGCTGCAGGAATCTTATAATATAAAGAAACCAGTTACAGGACCTGCCTCCAGTAGCAGAAGTGTTTACTTAGTTTATATCAGAAATGCATTGGAGTTCGAGCTGCATTTATGATCAATAGGAAGCTTGTTAAAAGATCTCTAGATTGTGGTAAATGAACAAAAAAAAATATATCTTCATCCTACTCTGTTCAGAGTCCCTCTTTTTCTCAAGCTTCCCTTGCAAATGAGATAAATTTTATAAATATATATATATATATGGGGGGGACAACATATCTAAAAACCCTAGCACCAAATATCTTCGATGTCAAGAACAAGGAAAATTGATACTACATGGATTATTAACAAACACTAATAATCTGGATTTGCTACATTTTGATAACAAATAGAGGATTTTAGGGGTGGATAGTGTGTCTTAAACACCAAACATGCACATGGTAATCCTGTCCAGAACATTGGGTTGCTAGCAGTTCCATAAACACTTCACACAGTTTTACCCTGGAAGCCAGAAAGTGTCCTACTTGGTATCATAATGATAGAAAAGGTCATGAGAATCAGCAGATACTAATTACCAAAATACTGGTTAGTGCTATGTGCTGGTGTTTCTGGTACTGCTATCACAGATTAAATTAATAAGACTATTGAACAAATACGAAGCTTAATTAGTAGATTCTCAACCACTCTCTTTCTCAGACTCTGTGTATGTTTTCCTTTTTAGTAACTTCTGAAATAGATAAACTCAAAAACATTCTGAAATAATGGTCAGAGATAGTGAGTTGCTTGACCACTTATTTAATTTGTGTTTAAAGTATTTCTGTAACCACTGCCTCACACTTTAGTGTTCGGTGTCCATTAGGATAAACACATTGAGAGGATGTGGAGGATGTGGTTGTCAGTAATGCCTTTAGTGCGTTCTACACCCTGGTCATGTTTACAGTTTAAGAACAGCAATAGAAAGCAAACAAAAACTACCACAAAATATTTAACCTTTACGGTTTCCTATCTTTTTTTAATGGAAAATTGAAAGTCATAGAAAATACCAGGAAAATTAATTTCCTTCTTTTCCCTGCAACCTGGAGAATGTCTGATATTTCCAAAGATTAGAAGACTTAAGAATCTCAATTGTCAGCTGCATATATGAAACAAACTTTCCATACTGCAGCACCTAGACTAGGATAAGCAGCCAAAGTTTGCCTGCAAGCTGTTAAGAAAAAAAAAAGCTAGATTTTTAAATAAAATCTTATGTTTAAGCTTTGTCAGGAAGCAAAACACACAGAGATTGGTCCAAGTTGCTTTAAAGAACAAATGCAAAAGTTGTTCTCCTGTTCAGTTACCATTTGGTTAATGTGGTATTTAAACAGAGATCCCCAGGAGACTGTGGTATCCATATGTTTTCTTTCAACAATGCAGACTGTCACAGAAAGGATTTAAATTGTGCCTGAAAGTGTATCCTGGGGTCAGACTCTGTCTGCACATAAAACTTGTCCTGCAATATATCCTGAAATGCAGTTGATATAAATAAAAAAAAGGAACTTATAACATTGTACCTTTAATCGATAAAAAACCATTCATAATTAACAACCCTATTGCACTTCACATCCTTGGAGCTGTAGAACCATAAGAAACTGAGCACTTTAAAAAAAATGCTGAAAAAAGTTTAAACCATACTGCAAAAACTGTATACAACAGAATTGGAAAATAATACCTTGTTTAATTAAAACTCAAGGGAGTCTCTGACCGAAATGGGTAATAACCTAAGCACGCATTCTACCACCACTTGCCCAAAGAGCACAGGGAGAAATGACCGTGCAAACTATTTTACAGCTTACATGAAGCAGTTAAAGCATCACCATGCAGCCACTGTCATAACATGACTGTGGCTTAGTACTGAGTCAAGAGGAGAAAACACTACAGAATGAATCAACAGCACCCATTACACATAACCTAGATATTCCTTGAAGGACTTTTATCCTTGTAATGACCACACATACCATGAATGCTGGGTAAGCTTCAGAAGTTCACATAGTCACAGAAGAATGCTGCTTAACTTGATTGAGGCTTCTTTTCCCATATTTGTAAAGAAAAATAAAATTAAAAAAGGTAAGTGCACTCAAGTTTAAAGTTACAAAATCTCTTCAGTAACCATAACTTCATCTAGCATAACTTTTAGCATCTAACTCTGTAATGTAGAATCTCAAAGTATGAATGCCTACTAGATGATGATTTTTTTTCTTGTCTCTTAGCATTACTAATGACTCTTGAGACACAGGTGATTGATTGTGTATGTTTTCATGTTAATACTACATTAAATTATCTAAATGTGGAAAATATCTCTGCCTGTTTACATCAAAGTCTGTTAATGCTTGAATGTCTAAATGATGGTGGGCAAGCAAGCCATTGCATAACGCATTGCAGACCCTCTGTGCAGTGGAGGTTCCCCTCTGAACACACACACAAACACACACACAGACACACACACACAGAGCCAGACTCTAGAGAAAAGGAGGGAAGGGGAAAAAGAGAGCTGCACACTGTGATGGGCACTGGAAAACTGCCCTTTCAGGACCCTCAACCCTCATTTGTTTCTTTCCTCTCTGTGGCTGAAAATGTGTTTTAAATGTTAAACAAAGAGACCAGCTTCAGGAGTAAAAAATGGAATTGTATGATAGGTGTGGTTTGGACAAGAAGTTGAAGCTTCCTGTGAAGAGAAGGGGATTGGAAGCTGAGTTTTCTCATAGCTCTGGTAATGATTAAAGCATCTACTATACTTTCATATGTTTGTATTTTATGAGGAAGATTTGTTATAAGCTCTTGCCCTGACAGAAAGCATTTGAGTGTTATAGATCCTGCTATGTTTTTTTATGCATTTAGCCTTAAATTGTAGTAAAAATTAGTATGAGGAAAAGCCTACCTCCTTTGTGTTTAATTCAAATAAATTTTTCATTGTTTTATCGCTTCCCTCCTTGGTTTGGACACTAATACTCTTCAGACCATTGAAACACTGGATGACTTTGAGGGGGCCAAAACAATAATAAATCCTAGCAACAGGGAGTAAAGGGACTGATCTAGGAGAGTCCTCTGCATATAAAGTCCACAGAGATTTCACAGCAAATATGCAGAGTGATAATTTTGAAGGTTTTTGGTGCTAAATTATTCAGTACAAAATGGTACTTTGGTATTGCAATATTTACCCACTTGGCAAGATGGGTTTCCAGCTGGTAGGGCAGTGTCCTAGGGTCACCATGGCAATGTTCAGTAGAAACTATGAACTGTGCCTTAAAAGGCAGTGTTCTTTCTGTTGTGTATAGCAAATGAAATGATCTTTCACATATGCTACTGTGGCTACAATAACTTGGCTTAACTTAGTGTCTTTATCTTTAAAAAGATTATATTTAGATTTCCGAAGGAGAATTCAGACTATCCAATTACTGTTCTAAACAGAAAAAATAGCTAGACTTTGCTTATTTTCCTTGTCTTAGCTGAGAGAGGATTGTGTTTATGTCTCTGCAGGCTCCAGCTGGCCTTGAAATAAAGTGGTTGCTTTTTCTACACATGAGCAGATTTGTTACATGCTTAAAAGTTCATTGCTGTAAAGCATGCTTAAATGGAAAAGAGTTAGGTGTGAGCTTGGTAATTTATTTTACACGTATGGATGGACCATGGACAGATGCTTTCTGTGTAATCCTGGATGGGTAGTGAGGCAGCTGATAGCTGATGCCGCTGAAAAAGCTAATTGTAAGAATCGTCTGAGGAGCTGAAGGTACTGCCTTTGTGTGAGAGTGTGGAGAAAATCCATTTTCAAGTTAATGCAGAACTGTGCAAGAAGCAAAGGCAAGGAATAGGTTAAAAATCCAATTTTCCTATAAAGCATGCCAGTGCTGCTTCAAGTAATGCCTATTATCCACAGTATTTGCAAACTGACAGGTAACCTGGATGGATATTATACAAATTATGACAAACAACCACAGCAGCTTAGTGCAGCTCTAGCAAAGAGTGATGGACATCCTTTATTCAAATAAAATGAGAACATAAGCTTGGTAAATTGGCAGGCTTGAGACCGCCTGGGCTTATTTTGACCCATCTGGCTTTCTTAAATTCTTAGGATAATTAGGTCACCTAACTAAAAAGAATATGTTGATTTTTTATATTTTTTTTTTCCCAGACTAGAAAAATGTTTGATGAGGTGATCTATGCATCATCTTTTCAAAATATCAGTGGGTGGTATTAAAATCTTTATACATTCTCAGGTCTTGATTTTTGTGTTTTATTGCAGCAGCTTCTTTCTGACTTGACTCTACAGAGTCCTGTAGTTTTAAAATCTTTTAGAAAGGCCATATATTTTGAGCATTACTGTTCTGATGATGCAACAGGTGAATGGTATTTGCACTGCTTTAAGGAATCAAGTTTTGCTACTGCAACCGTGCCTTATCTTGAAAATTTGTGAAACAAAACCACAACTGTAGATGTGTAAGTTGAAGGGCAAACAAAATTCAGGTCTCGGCTCTCACAGAATCTTAGGGGTTGGAAGGGACCTTGAAAGATCACCTAGTCCAACCCCCCTGCCACAGCAGGATCACCTAGAGTCCATCACGCAGGAACACATCCAGGTGTGTTTTGAATATCTCCAGTGAAGGAGACTCCATAACTTTTCTGGGCAGCCTGTTCCAGTGCTCTGTCACTCTCACAGTGAAGAAGTTTTTCCTCATGTTTATGTGGAACCTTCTATGCTCTAGTTTGCACCTGTTGCCGCTTGTCCTATCACTGGACATCACTCTCATCTCTCTTTCTCTACCATTTCTAGAAGCAAAGTTTATGCTGCACACATTTGGGAGCATAACTTCATATGGCAATTAGCAAAGAGATTTATCATTGAAAACATTTGTAAACAACTGAGAACTAGGTGGCTTTCTGCCAGTGTGGGTGGACAGCAATAGCAGAATCTGATGCTCTGTGTTACTCAACACAGATTTCTTTGGCGTTGTTTACAAAAGTCTAAGGCAAGACACTTGTGAAGAATATGCAGCAGTTCAAGTTAACTGTGCAGAGGGACAGTGATGATCTGTCAGCTCATGTAGTTCTGCAGTTTTGCATGTATTAAATTACTTCATTCCTTCATACCACAGGGAAACTGCTTTATGGAAAAGGTGTGCACATGTCACTAATATTACATATCATTAAAATGCATCTATTAAAGGACCCAAAATTATTATTTGGCAATTGAACTAGAATTAAACTTGAAAAGTTAAAATATGAAGCATAGCCACTGCTATCCATGTAGAGTTTACTCAAAATGGGAAAAAGAAAGAAATAAAGATCATATTCTTCTGAGTGCATGTGCACGCTATGGGGTTTTTAAATTATTGAATTTCTGAGAACATAAATATTTGAATATAAATTAAAATATAAAATGAGAATCTTTATGTGGAACAAATTATTTTTTTGCATGTAAATTTAAGGTTTATTTTAAGATTAAAATATAAAGAGATACTAAAGGAGAAAACACATGGATAAATATTGAAGATACTTCTCTTTCTAGGTTGGGCACAACCCAAGGTAGGAATCTTAGCTTTGTTAAAAGACCAAAGTTTAGATATTATAGCAAACAATTTGTGTAGATTTTTTGAGTGTTTGTAGCTTTGGTATCGTTGCCATGACTAAAAGAATTTCTGAATGACTGCTGTGTAAAGAGTAAGTTTTTAGTGGTAGTGTTTAATTGAAAATGAAACTGCAGCAGAGTGGCAAACCATGTATCATCAGTGCCAAGTTTAGTTAGCATGTGAAAGAGTAAGAATAGATACTATTTCCCTGAACCTCAAGGGAAGCCTTCAAAAAGGCAGTGTTATTGTTTTAACAACTTAGTTTAAAACTGAGCAAATATAAAAGTTCTTATTTACCTTTAGTTCCTCTGCTGTTTCTTATCCCAGATTTCCAAGGGAAAAAGGAAGGGCAGGAAAAAGACATGGACAGTCCTTGGACAGTAATGGGGTTGTACCCGAACTGTGCGCTAGTGTTTAAGTACCTCAGAAAAGGCTCTGAGCATTTTTGGGGGATGAACAGGCATCAAACATGGATAAATCCTCTGGTCCTGCACTGGACCCGGTAATAGTTGGTGGCTGGTAAGCCTTGTCAGTGTTTGTTGCCTTACTGGGGGCTATTTGACAGAGGCTGATGAGGACTGGGGTAGACTTTGTTAATGCAGAGCTGATTTACTGAGCCAAATGGTTTCTGAACAGTCTGATTAAAGTTTGGCTGAGGCCTGGAAAAGAGGGGCATCGATCAGCACTAGTCAGAGGACTCCGAATGAATTCTGTGTCTCGTTCCAAGGGCTGCTGGCTACATGGATGGCAGCCAAACATACAGTGATGTCTTGGGCTGGTGGGACAAGAATGGCTGGCTCTGCCAGCTCCACTGCCCACTGATGCCCTGGGCCTCTGCAGAAGGTTTGTGTGCACTTTCTCATTTTGTCTCAGCTTGTTGGACCCATGTCCAAAAAGATTTGTACCCTCTTTAAGGCCCCAGGGCTCTGATTGAGTTGGCCAGGTAGCAAACCAGGCTTTTGGAGAGAGACCAGCTTGTAACTCTGGGAGGGAAGAGTGGTCTGGGGAAGAGGAGATCTGGCGTCTTTCTTGACAGAGTGCATTCATTGTCCTCAGTAATGGTCTTTTTCACTGAAAGCAACAACGTTATTATTATCATCTCTCTATGGAGTCAATAGGCAATAAATGAAAACCTATCTGACTTCAGAAATGAAAACTGATTCCTTCAATTTGGAGACAGCTTGTGTTCACTCCATCTCCCTTGGAAACTGAACACACAGAAACCTCTGCCACCGTTAATATGATGCTGCAAGGGTATTTGGAAACAGCTGTAGTAAATATCCACAGGACACAAACACCAACAAACAAGGGTGCATAAGGATAGCATCCGGCTCAGTCTTGTTGATGCAAATCTGCAATGAGAGAGGAATGTCACCTAGAAGGAAGGTGCATGAGAAATTATTTCAGCCCTAGCTTTTCTCTTGAAAATTGCTGTGTAGTATGTTTCCAGGCCATTTCCAGAAGAGTTGCTTACTGTAGATTATGTATGGTTGAAACAATGTCTTTGGACAGTTTGGTTGAATATTGAGCCTAGCCCTCATTGTACAAGACCAGAGAAACTAAATAAGATGTGACAAATTACTTCTAAAAAATATTATCAGCAATTCTTAGATGTTTAGTAGCAGTATGTACTTTAATGTTATCTTCTCATATTGCATCCCTTGAAGGAAAAGCACCTAAAAGCAGAAATAAGGGAGAAGTTGCTGCAGTGTCTCTCCAAACCCATAACAATGTGAATGCGTTTTGAGAGGGCTCTTGAAGACAATGTAATTACCCTTGCTTTTTTTACTTCTCAGTTTAGAATTTTATTTCAGAAGATATTATTAATGAGAGAGATTCCAGTTGCAGCAAGACAGAAAGTGATTTTCCTGTTTTATTCCAACCTACCTGGGGATGGCTTTCAGATCCTGCCTCTTTGGAAGGGCTCCTTGCACTTCCCAGTATTCTTCTCCATAGCTTCAGTTAATTATTCTGTGACCCATGAGGAGTTTTAATCACATTGGAAGACTCTCAAGTGAGACCTTGTAATAATAAGCTATTTAAATATTTAGAAAAATAGCATTCAGTAAGCTTAATTTAGCAAGCTTCTTTAGGCACAATTTTTTGGTGTCTCCTAGAGCTCCAGTATCTGTTAACATGCTATTTGCTCCTGCCAGTGCTGGCTGCTCAGCTGAATCACTCAATATTTATGGCTGTTTAATCTACTAGACAAATAACCTAGAATGTATATTGCTGGGACTAATTTTTATTTTATAACACAACATGAAATTCAGCAAAATACTTGGTTTCAATCAGTTCAACTAAGAGGGCTATTCTCTACATTATTTTTGGTGCATTTTCTCGGTATGGGACTTGGGGCTTTTGTGTTTTGTTTTCATTGCATTTTGAGAAGATCAATGTAGAATATGTTAAATACCAAAAATAAAATCAAAGACTTGCATCCCAGGTGAATGGAATTGGCTTGAGGACAACAAAACTATGACAGAATACAAATGTGTTTAAAGAGGTTTTAATGAAATTAATACTCTGATAAGCTGATACAGATATTTTCTTAGCTTTACAAAAAGGTTACTGGGGGGTTGGACTCGATGGTCTTCAGAGGTCTTTTCCAACCTCTCACATTCTGTGATTCTGTGATAAATATTTTTTTCCAAATGCAGTTACTTTAAAAGTCATTTTTTTGGGGAATGAAGCAGTTATTTAAAAATGAGTGCATGGAGAAGGATGCCACTCAGATTTTACATTAGCAACAGATTCCTTTCAACATGATCTCTTCCAACTTGAGAGATTCTCTGATTCTGTGATTTCAAACACAACAACAAAATAGGACTACTGAGAAGAGCTGTTTTGTAAAAAGACATCTCTAACCAACCATACCCACATACATAAGAAAATAAATTGGGTTCTTTGGTCATGATGATCCTACACCAGAAGACTATGCACATTTCTTACTTGCCCTTTGAGAAGGGCTTATACAGATAGCTCAGCAACTTCAAGTGATAGATGGAAAAAAACAGCCAAACTAGAGATAAAACAAGAATATTTGTAATACCAATCATTAAAAAAAAAAGTCGTATCAATCTAGAGCATTTTAAAGAGTTATTTCTGTTTCTACTGGTGAGTAAACTGATACAAGCACTGACAACTTCAAAGAAGCCCTGGAAGCCAAAAGCAGGTATTAATGTATGAGCAGGCAGCCTTCTGCTCCAAACCATGTTCAAAATGGGGTAAGAAGGGCTTTCAACAAGTTGTCACAGCCAGGGGTTTAACTAGTTCTGCTCTATTGATGCAAACCTCTGTTCAAACACACAACACAACTTACAGAAAGACAGCTGAGGCTAAGTGGTGTCACTGGTAATGGAAACTGGAAAATGTTCTTACAGCTTTCTGAAAAACCACAATTAGTTTTTGCTCAAACTTACTTGTAGTAACAAAGAAATTTCATTATATCGAACTGGCATTTTCCAGCAAAAGCTTGCTAAGTGTAGTGTATCCCAGCAGTTTAAAATTCAGGGTGGTCAAATATCTCCTATTCAGAAAGTCTTTTCTGAAGTAGGGCAGTTTGATGCTGGAAGACTGTCCATGTTAGCTGGCATGTTGACAGAGTAATTACATTTTCTGCTGGATAATGAAAATGCTTAACCATTTAAGGCAATAAGCATAATCTTAATTTAACTCTTCATATATATAGGTTTTAGTTTCCTCCGTTGCTCTACTCTCTAGTGAGATGCAGTTTATAAAAGGTTATCTTGTTCCCTAATCCAGAAAACGGACATGTTAAAAGACCCATCTCCCATCTCTAACAGTAAAAGCAAGCTTGAGAGACAATCAGGAGGATGTGTCCTGATCTAATTGAAGAAGGATATCAGCAAATGATATTATGTACTTTGTGTACTCAGCACAAAATCTGATCTCCAAAACATTACACACAGAAAATGCACATCTTCATCCTGCTTCCATGTCTTTTTCTAAAGTGACTCCTTAATGCTGAACATGATTAAGAGAAAAGCTCAGAGTAACAGCAGCTGGTTGTCCAAGAGAAACGCTTAGGACTGTTTTGGTCACTTAGCAAGCAGAGCGGAACTCTTCACAGAGGATATCTAACAAGCATCATGGAGCAAGATCAGTGCGGGGAATGCTGGGGAGAAGGAAGTATCCCTGTGGTATCTTATGTGCTATTCCATGTTACAGTAATTTTGTCTTATCATAGCACTGAGTGTGTTTGTTTAGCTGGAGGCTATTGGGAACACAAGTGATGAGTAATAGAAATGCATGTTTAAATTTCAATGTAGACTCTCAGTTTGGTTTAGGATTTCAGCATTTTCAAGAAAATTGTGTAAGAGAAAGTAACTTTTAGGAATTACAGGACTGCAAAAGACAGTAATATGAATGATACAGCTATTTTAAAAAGAAAACAACAACAAAAAAAACAAAACCCAAAAAACAGCAGAAATGATAGCCCTAAGTAAAAAAGCAGAACACTTAGTTCAGAGGCTGGCAAGGGGCTCTGTATAATCAGCTCATTCAGTTCTTGCAGAGCTTCCTCTTTCCAGAGGATGGAAATTAGAGACAGAAACTACTTATTAGTCTAGGCAGGCCGTTGCCCAGTGCTAGTGGAGAAGAAAATAAGTGGAAAGTACATCTCATGTCGTCTTGTCATGTGCCTTCTGGCTATATTCAGAAATGACATGAATAAATGTGGTGTTCCTCAGGGCTCAGTGTTGGGACTGTTTCTGTTTAACATCTTTGATCTTGATAAGGACATAGAGTGTATTATCAGTAAGTTTGCAGATGACACCAAGCTAGGTGGGAGTGTTAATCTGCATGAAGATAGGGAGGCTCCATAGAGAGACTTGGATAGATTACATAATTGGACTCATGTTAATGGTCTGGGCTTCAACAAGGCCAAGTGCCAGGTCCTGCACTTGGGCCACAACAACCCCGGGCAACACTCCAGGCTTGGGGAAGTGTGGCTGGAAAGTGTCTGGCAGAAAAGGACCTGGGGGTTCTAATGGACAAGAGGCTGAATATGAGCCGGTAGTGTGCCCAGGTGGCCAAGAAAGCCAATGGCATCCTGGCTTGTATTAGAAATAGTGTGACTAGCAGAAGTAGGAGGAGATTGTCCCTCTGTACTCAGCACTGGTGAGGCCACACGTGGAGTTTTGTGTCCAGTTTTGGGCACCTCAATTCAGGAGAGATATCGAGGTGCTGGAACAAGTACAGAGGAAGGCAAAGAAGCTGGTGAAGGGCCTAGAGAAAAAAAAGTCTTATGAAGAATGCTTGAAGGAGCTGGAAATGTTTAGTTTGAGGAAGAGGAGGCTGAGGGGAGACCACATCAGTCTCTACAACTCCCTGAAAGGTCATTGTAGAGAGGTTGGTGCTGGTCTCTTTTCACAGGTAATTAGTGATAGAACAAGAGGGAATGGCTTCAAGCTGCAAGTGGGGAGGTTTAGACTGGACATAAGGAATTTTTTTTCACAGAAAGAGTGGTTAAACACTGGAATAGGCTGCCCAGGGAGCTGGTTGATTCACCATCCCTGGATGTGTTTAAGGGTCATTTGGATGTGGTGTTGGTGGATATGGTTTAGGGGAGAATTTTGTTGATTAGGGATGGTGGTTGGACTTAGTGATCCCAAGGGTCTTTTCCAACCTGAATAGTTTTATGATTCTATGAAACTCTGCAGGGAGCCCCACCCAGGCACTTTTAGCCAGAGGAGGCTTAGCCATATGTGAAATAGTGGGAGAGGGGAGAGTACATTTAGGGGATGTTCACAGAGATGGAAAACCTTTTACTTTGTGACCTGGAGTGTTTTCACTGAATTTGTTGGCATTGGAAGCCATCAAATGCTGTGATGATAATCTGGATTGGTATAAGAGTTTTTCTCCTTTTCTACTCATGCAACAAAACCTCCCCTTCAGCCACGCTTCTCGGAGGCTGGACCACTCCCAAGCCGGAGGTGCCTGAGATTGTTTCCGATGGACAGCGGGTGATGTGCCAAAGAGGACACTTGGCAGCAATTCAGAAATTTTGCACATTAAAAAATCATGATACTTGAGCTCTTTCAACCTGGTAGTAAGAAAATTATAAAAATGATGTCAAAGTTTCACTGTGAAAGTGGAAATTCCTTTTGACTTGCCTTAAAGAGTTGATAATTAAAAATAAGGGAATTTTAAACTAAACAAGAACTGCCTCTCTCTGTCTGTTTGCTGTTCAGCTCTGTGCTCTTTTTTATCCTGTTTTTGAAGTTAAATTCTTGTAACCACTATCACCAAATTTAGGTCATGTGGGTAGCAATTCAAGACAGAATAATTTTGTGAGCCTTTTTCAATCACCCTACTACAGATGTACCTACAGCTGCCAGAAAATAATCTAAGGGTTTGCAGTTTTTGTTTTGTTTTTTCTTTCTTCCTCTGTGGAATTTTATTCAAGTAGTTTATCTGGGATATTTTTTTTATTGGATATTTTTAAAACATTTTGGCAGATTACTCTGAAGCCAGCTGACTAGGTGTTTTTTGTTTTGTTTGTTTGAAAGCACAGTTATACTTCCTCTCTTTTTGCTGAGGGTTGCTTTTTAAAATGCAGTCTTGAGTGGAGCCATACAGTTTCTGTAAATAATACGCAGTATGCACACCTGAGCAGGACAAAGAAACAAATATTAAAAATATGAAATAATGAAAATTATTCACCCTTGCATGTGAGAAGTTTGAATTGAGCTAGTTATGAGCTTTAACAATTAACAAAATATTTGTTTGTTTTGGTAAAAGAATAATTCTGACATGTTCAATGGGACCTGGTGGGGGGAACATAAACCAAACTGCAGTGGAGTAGTATTTTAATAGCAAAGATAGTGTGCTTTCCTTTGAGAGTCTGGACAAGTGTTTTTGCAATTGGTACTGTATGAGTTCTGAAAGAGCTGAGTCACCAGTTTATGAAGTATTGTGGGTCTGATCTTTCTGTGTTCAAGCGGCAGTGTCCTTTGAATTATAATAGCTGAGCAGGTTCATATCAGCTACAATATCTGATAAACTGATTAAGTGATTGTTTCTGTGTTTTGGGGGAGATTTGCCTTTGATCTCAGATACTTTTGGATGAAGGGCCAACCCAGTGCCCAACTTGAGGTTTTATACTCCACCTGGAGAGATCCCAGGAGAGGTTTATGTTGTTGGTGTCTGAATTAGTGTCCTGCACCTGATCTGATGAAGTCCAGGGAAGCTCACTGTCATCATCTTACTTACATAAGATGAGTAGCTGCCATTAGCCTTTCCCTTGAGCAGCAAAGAGCTGAAAGGGAATAATTTCATTAGAACTGATATAGTTCAAAATAGATAAGAAAAATGAGACCTTCTGGGCTTAAAAAAATGAAATGAAGCCAAAACCCCAAACAACAAAAATTCCCAACTTTATATATATAACTGTCATTAAAAGTAGTATGATCAACCTAATGGAAATAGCTATTTTTAATATAAAGCTCATAACATTCTGAAAAATAACATTCCTACTGTGGCTTATTGTTTCTTACTTTGACTGCAGTTGGGGCCCCTTAGAACTCTCCTAATGGGGACAGGAGAGAAGCAGTCTTGGGAAAATAGGAGAGAGGAATACATATTCTCACAATCACATGATGAAAGGCCTTTAAAAAAAAAATGCTTAACAGCAAGCACTTTTTCTTTATAACTCTATCTTCCTTTACCATACGGGAAATAAGGAGAAAGTTCCTTAGCCTGTAAAACATGAATTGTAGTTGTAAACTGTTAAGTTAGAAACTCAACCAAATAAGTATTGTGGCTTCCTTCTAGTTAAACAATAAATATTTAACTGTAAATCACCAAATGTTGATTTAATGATTCTCTGCAAAATAATGAAAGAACAGGTACCTGTTCATTTTTATCCCAAAAAGTGATTATACATAAGTAGATAAAAAGGCAAAAAAGATGAAAACAAGGTGGATTATGTGGCAGAGAAATCAATAGATATGAATCAGACTAATGAGAAAGATGGTGTACTACTAGAAAGGCTCATACCATCAGATAAATTGACTAACATTCTAAGTAAATTCAACATTAGCATAAACTGGCAAAAAACCCAGCAAAAATATGGATAGTATAAAATTTTTAATGCTTATTTTTATGGGCAGTGACACAACACAAGTTTCTCCTACTGAGAATGTGTTCGGATACAGCTTAGAATAGAAGGTGAGAGAGAATTCAGTGGCCTAGATGTACATTTTGTTCAATTAGTGTTTATGTTCAGAAACCTAAAAGTATATAATAAATTAGATGATAGACAGAAGGATTTTTTACCAGTGAAAAACTGCTTTGAATTAAAAGAGCTCTTGGAATTTTGTAATATTTTCATTTACAAATAGCAAGTAACTTAGTCTTTCCATGTTTTAAATAATTTTCTGATACACAACTATAAATTCACCCACAAATATTTTCGTCTTTCTAAACAAAATAAGAAATTAAAGCAGAATAAATAAAGGTATTTTTAATTATTACTTCTAATATATACTTCTGTAATTCTTCCCTTTTTTTTTTTTTCTGGCAAAAAACCCCAAACAAGCATAATCCATAATTAAGTATATTATTCTGTGCTCCTCTATACTGAATGTTTTTAAATATATACATATTGCATTCACTTTCCTTTCTTTTACTTTTCACATTAAAAAGACTGTTTTCTGATGTAATGACAGTAAGTTCTACTCCTTTATTATATTTTGTTTAAGAGGAGTCATTTTAGCAGTTTTGAGAGGCATTATATAATTTGAAAGACAACAAAATACCTGATTCACATTATCTGTTTTTATTTTTTTAAATTGAAAGGCCAGCATTCTTAAGCAAGTGTAAATATGAATAAAATAAACTTTATGTACAAATTTTTAATCATTGCTAATTGAATGACTAAAAAAGGTTTTTCTTTTAGTCATATCCTTAATGATTTTTAATATTGATAGTTTAAGTAGCTAGTCAAGTTGTGGAGTTACTAAAAATATTTTGTCTGGCATAATGCAAGTAGTACCCATCTTGTGAGTACAGCATATAGGGACAAGATTTAAACTTTACCATTCAAGACAGCAATAGCTGTTCAAAATAAGGTTCAAAAGGAGCTTTTCCAATCAGGCTAGACCATACGTTTCACTGAAAGGCTTAAAATTCAAATCAGTTTTAGCATATTACTCACAAATTAAAGAGCAACTCACCGACATTGGTAATAATAAGTAAGAAGCCTAAAATCATTATCTTGCATTGCAATGGTAATGCCAAAACTCTAAACCACTTGGGTTAGCTCTATACTTGGACAAGCAACCTTAACAAATATGCAAAAGAATTTCAGGCAATTATCCTGGTAGTGATTATTCAGTTGTAGTTTCTTATAACTTTTGTTTGAGCAAGGTATCACACCTATTTGAAGGGAGGAGAAGTGGAGGTTGACTGTTTGATGGTGTCAAGCAGCTATTGGCATTCTCCTGAAGTTTTACTTGCTTGTGAAAGCTTAATCTCTGCTTGAACTACAGTCTAAGCATAACCAAACCACATCTGCAAATTCTTCCCTACCCCTTCCATATTCATCAGCGTGTAAACAGATCCCATTAATTGACACTAAAGGAATGTGAACTATAATTAATCTGTCCTCACAAAGTCCATTTGAAATTATCACTGCTGATCTTCCATCTATTTTTAGACATGAATGGAGATGCTGGTCTTACAACATACCTAGATCCGTAACAATCTTGGTTTACCAGGGAGGGCCCCATTGAAGAAAAGCAGCTCCAAGGCCTGAGAAGCCCAGGGGAGAACATGCTCCTCATCACTGTTTCCATCCTGTATCTTTACAAATTAGTGATAAACACAGCAATTTTGACATGAACATTTAACTGAAAACAGAGA
The DNA here is from genome assembly GCF_020740795.1 of Apus apus. Taxonomy (NCBI): domain Eukaryota; kingdom Metazoa; phylum Chordata; class Aves; order Apodiformes; family Apodidae; genus Apus; species Apus apus. The sequence continues at coordinate 53,500,770 of NC_067285.1, read as the reverse complement.
CCAGAGTTTCTGGGCTCGTGTATCTAAACATGTGGCTTAGATCCTCTTGATTCCTTAATGAAGTAAAAAACAGAATAACATTGGTACACCCATGTCTGGTTTTCATTAAAAGAAGGGGAATACAGCCACAGCATGGTCATGACAACTACATTATGTGTTACCTACCAGTGGAGACAGAGCCTCTTACAAGTAGGCTGCCTGATCATTTAAATATGTTTAAATCAAACCTGGCACTTATAATCCATTTAGAAACATGAAATGAACAAAAAATAGAATTAGTCTATGAGGCTTAAGAGAAAGAAAAACAACAACCAAACCCTGTCCTAAATAAGTACATTTTTTCAACCCCTCCCCTCCTCTCTCTGTCTGACACTGTTTCCTTTTTGTGGATTATCTGGTGTCGGGTGAGCTGTTCAGTATTTGTGGGTTTGAGTGATTCTGAGAATATCTGAGGTCTAAATTTTTAGCTTGAAGGCATAATTGTTGTTTGTTGTTTTTCATATTTTAGCAGTGTCTAGATGTCCCACTGTGGATTGAAATTGCACTGTAAGAGGAGTGATACAAACACATGATAAAAATAAATTCTTGCCACACTCTGCCACCAGGTAGGAAATGGGTGGAAGCAGATTGTCTTTGGACTGAGGGTAGTGTGGACAAAAGACAGCTCTAGCCAGGAATGGTGAGGGTTGCTACCCACCCATGCACATTTACAGAAATCCGTAAGAATGAGCATTGAAGATGTATACTGAAATACTGCACAGTTTCTACAATTCTGCAATATACTCACCTTCAGTTCACCCCAATTCCTTCAGTCATTGGCATTTTGGTATGTGTGAGTCAGGCTTCATTCCTGCATGTCAGGTCATATCTGAAGTTATTGGAGATGTCAAATCTTTTTGTCATTTGTTATTTTGATATTTGAGGTATACAAGAATCTCTCAATATCAAAGTTACTCATGAGCAAAGTTCTAACAGAAAACAGAAATCTGAGTTTTGTCAGTGGTGGACTAATCAGAAAAAAATGACCTGAAATAAAAAAAATGAGGATTTTCGATTCTACTCCCACAAGTGATGGGTGCATTGTTCAGAGCTAAGACATTTTGCTAACGGTGCATATCAAAAGGTTTAGTCATTTAAACAAATATTTCCTTATGTCAAACAAATTCCCTCTACTAAGGACTATGAAGCCACTTGCAGGTTGGTCTATAAAGTAGATCCCAGTAATGCACTTACTTAGAGAAATAATTGCAACTCTGAGGAAGATGAACACAAATATTGTTGTATTATTTATTAATTACTGTTTATTGCATTATGCCTAGACTAACAGCTAGTGTACTTGCAGCAAGAATGTTAAACAGGCCATCAGGAGTAGGGATTGGCAAATGTGCATTAGACTTTTAATCTTTGCTAAATTTTGTTGAGCTTTTTTCTGAAGAGGCTGTTAATCAAAATGCTGGAATTACCTTATGATCTAAATACCCAAAATATTATGGAGCTTAGCAACTCTTCCAGAGAGAAAAGTTAATGAATTTTCAGCTAACATCTACAGTATTTGCCATGATTAATGACTTGTATCTTTCTTCAAGCAGATTATTTGAAGCAGTTAATTTTCAAAGCTTGCATAATCTGAGGCCCTGAAATATTTGAGAAAACTAGGGTTTCATGGTCAATTCTGCAAGTATGTATGGAATTTTATGGGCATTGAGTAACTTCATTGGCATAAGAAATAATGCTGAAATTAAGCTTGGTAGAAAGGCAGTAGTTTCAATATGCAATACCTAGGTGCTGAGCAGAAAACATATTTTCTAAGTATAATAATCTTAGTATTTTTAGTGGAATTATTATATGGGTAAAGATAAAAATGTGTGTTGGGAAAATCAGAGTCTAAATTACTTGCAAAAATCCCAGAATGCATTTATTTATTGTGAAATTATGGTGACCTTTATGTATTAATTAAATTTCCTTTGGAATTCACAGTGTATTTTTTGTGGGTCAAAACCGAAGGACACGTAAACATTTATAGAGACTGATGGTATCATCCTACCTTGAAAAAAGGCATTGTGATCTTATTTCCTATGCCACTAAGTCATAAAATGCATCATTATATTTTTTACAGTGATGCAAATTTTTCTGTCTAGATACAACACTATGAATGATCACAATCAAGCTTAATGAACTTCTTAATCTACATCTAACCCATGAAAAACTGTCCTCAGGCAATCTATCCTAAGGATATTCCAGCTGGGCAGTGCTTTCTAAAATATATTTTTTGCTTTATAAGGAAAGAGAAGAGAATCAATCCTTTAGTAAAGCTGGTAAAAAACTGTCATTTTGAGAGTAGTGAGTCACTAGACATGAATAACTCTTGTGTGAGAAACTACAGGAGGTGAAGCATTTGCCTTTTTTTTCCTTGCCTGCTTTATGGCTTGTAAATGATAAATTAAATTTACTAGCAATATCCTGCAGTAGTATTTCAAATTATGTTACTGAATACATGAAGAAGTATCGAGTTATAGCAGATGAAGAAAAAAGCCCTCATTTTTTTTTCTGAAAGTGCTACATTTCAGTATTCCTCAACCACTATTTAAATATTATAGGATGCTACTATAATTCAATTTCAATGAGTTAAAAATATTGTTTAACTAACTTTAAAAAATCATGCCCACTATTAATATGGAGACTTAGGAATTAAGAGAAGTTAAATCTCAGGACTAAAGTAGAAATCCAAGTAGCTGTGGGTGCCCAATCTCAGCCCACAAAACAGCCTCTACCAGGGAGGGAGAGCCTGAGTGTCACAGACCCAGTAGCATGGCTGCTTGAGCCTGTATCCTAAATGATGCTCCGTCCTCACCTTTGCCCATGCCAGAAAATTTGCATTGACACATTTTTATGACGTTTTGTTTGTGTGGCTGTTGTTGAATGTGAAAAACAAGACAAAAAAGACATTATCCTAAAACGGGGTGGCGAGTAATGTCTACAGTGTCCTTAAAGCCCTTTAAAATGGGTTCCTTTTGTTAGCTCGGGTGAGCAGTGGCTCTTTAACATTCTGAACCTGCTTTGGCTGCTGGGGCAGTTCATCAGCAAAGAATAGAAAAGGGCCCCTGGCATATCAAATAAAAAAAAAAAGAAAGAAAGAAAAGAAGCGGGGGAGGAACAGAGGAAGGCTAGAGAAAGGAAAGTCCGGGGCGCACAGACAGCGCATTGTGCAAGCAGGGTTTAAAGAGCCTGCCGTTAGGTATATTTCATAATATGAAAAGACAGGCTGATTTTGGCCCCCTCGCCTGGTGGGATCAGTGCTGTCAGTGCCATTTATTTTCAATCCCCCATGATTTCTGTATCCCTGCAGCCCTTTTGCATAAAAATGAAGCGTGAAGGCAGTCAAAACACCTGCTTTACTGACAGGCCCAATTAAAGCTTTGATTTATCCTTCAAAGTGAGAGCTGATCTGCTGTTCCTGGGGCCTGGCACTGGTGTGTAATTCATTGGGGGCTGAAGGTCCCCTTTCTGTGTCCCCAGCTTCAGCTGTGGGTGCCTTTTGTACCTGCTGGAGAGTCAGGCTGACTCTGAGCACACCCACCCCAGCTGGGGCCCGGGATTTTTCCATCCCTCCTGGCACAAGTTTCTAGGTCCCTCTTATTAAGTGACAGTAAATTACAGGACTAATTGAGGAGGCCCCTGAACACAGGACCGCATGTTCCTGAGGAGCCAGTCCTGCTCCCATTGCAGGCTTCAAGGAGTGGCTTCACTACATGGAAATGGACAGTGTCCCATGCTTCCACTTCGTGCTTCCCCATTTCTTAAAAAACATCAGCACTTGACATGGAAGTTTTATTTCGTGTGGGAACCCTTTACCCTCAGGTTTTGTTGTGTAATCTAAAACCTTTCTTTTGGGGACTGCGCCAAGGCAGAGAATCCCTCTCCCAGGGCAAGCAGGAGCAAGCCTTGCAGTATCTCTTGGGGGAGTGGGGGCAAAGCTTCAAAGCTTTATCATTGCAACTGAAAAATAGATATTTCTTAAACCTGCTGGCAAGTTGAATTGAGTCTGCCTTTCAGAAGGAAAAAAAAAAGTTTGTTTAGTGGCTTGTGGGTGCCTGGAGACAGTGGACAGGTGTGCCTTTCATTTATTTCGTTTTCCAAAACAGCTCAGCTTCTACCTTGCATATGTATTGTCCCACCATAACCCCCCCAAAACCCCAGTTTTTAAGATATTCTCACAAAATTTGCTTTATGGGTATATTTGACTTTTGCAGCATCATTGAGCCCTTAAACCACTAAGCTATGATAGTGTTGTAGCATACCAGCTTGGGAGGGACCTCAAGGATCATCTGGTTTGACCTTTCTTGGCAAAAACCTGGTCTAGACAAGATGGTCCAACACCCTGGCCAGCTGAATCTTAAAAGAGTCCAATGTTGGGGAATCCATCACTTTCCTGGAGGAACCAGAGGACAATATAAAAGAAGGCTGAGCGGATCATTCCCTCTAGACCAATGCTTAATAATTTCCTGGAATGAGATTCATTTTTTCAGTTGGAAAGCACCTTTTCACTGAAACAAAAACATTTTGAGGAAATAATCTGCATATTGTTATTTATAAATAAAATAGAAACTAACTATGACTACATTCAAAGTTTTTGTTCTGAAACAATACTCATTTTTGAAAATGTTGATTAAGGTAATGAATAATCTAACATGGTAACAATGTAACATACTGTTTCATTTTGATAAAAACAATGTTTCATTTGACCAGGTGCAACATTTAAAAAAAAATCTGGAAAGACTGAAAAAGTCCTATGAGAGAAAGCAAAATCGACAATAACAGCTTCCTATTAAAAAAAAAAGGCAATTACTTTATTGAAGAAATTGCCACAAAGTTGGGAACTGGACCATTAATTTTAAAATAGCTTTACTATAAATTATTTAAATGACAGAAACAAACTACTTAAGACCAATGCTTGCAGCTGAGCTAGCACTTGGCATAAGTCTAGAGTGCAGACAGTTCCACCTCACTGTTTGGAATGTAAAGTAACAGCAGAGTTAAAACTCTGACATGAACTTCAGCAGATCTAAGATGTGGCACTACAAAGGCAACTGTGAACTGGCAGAGGTTGAGGCACTGGCTACTTCCTGTCTAGGTGTGAAGTAGCCATGAAAATAAAATTCCTTATGATTTGTGTTGACAGAGACATTGCTTTTTTGCTGAAAAAGACAAAGGTGGTGCTGTAACACTTCCATGTTGTGCTTTAACAAACACATTTATTCAGAATATTTTGAAGGATGTTTTCTTTACTCCTGCATTACATCTTGCGGGCTCTCACAGCAGTGCTCTTTGTGAGAGAAATATTAATGATTGTTACTAACTATATAGGAAAAATAAAATAACTCTAGCTCTTATTAAACTCTTTAAAGCAAAATGGAGGAAAACCTTCAGAGATAAATCTCCCAGTAAAGGCTTGGCAACCCTGAAACAGTTTTTCGGCCAAATCAGTTTAGCTTGAAGTAAGCACTGGAGGACGTTCTCAGTGAAATTCTTGCAAATATCCACAGCTTAACTGTGATGGAAAAAAAAATACAAAAGAAAATACAACAGAAACCCATACCTGTTATTACAGCAATATATCAGTTTTAAGGTATTTTTTCTTACAAACTGCTTAGTTTTACTTTCTAGAATAAGTTCTTCTGTACAAAGCAAAATTGCTTTCATAAACACAAACCAGAGCAGCTTTATTAATTTTAAATCACTTACCCACAGCACATGTAATAAACTTTGGATGTTAGGTGCAACTGGTTTGAATAAACCTAGGGGTAAGGATCTAAAATGACAATGATCATTCCACCATCACCGCTACAACTGATTGGGGAATAAACCAGGCCAACCAGAGCAGTGCAAAATGTGCCTCAGCTGTCTCCTCAACTGAGAACCAAAAGATCAGCCTCCTGAAGTGGATGTATACAAACACATGCACTCTGGGAAATAAACAGGAGCAGCTGGAGCTCCATGCCCAGTCATATGCTTATGATATTATAGGAATAACTGAAACATGGTGGGATGATTCACATGACTGGAGGATCATGATAGATGGCTACAGGCTGTTTTGAAAAGACAGGTGGGGAGAAGAGGTGGAGAAGTCGTGCTTTATGTTAAGGAAAATGTTGAATGTATAGAAATCAGCTGTGGTAATTGTGGTATTGAATGCCTCTGGGTCAAAATCAGAGGGGTTATCTCCAAGGGTGACCTTACAGTAGATGTCTGTTACTGACCCCCAAACCAAGACAACGGGACCAGTGAAGCAATACTTAAGTTGCTCAGGCAAGCTTTGGGTCAACAAAACCTGGTCCTTATGGTAGACTTTAACTACCCAGACATTTGCTGGAAGAACAACATTTCAGCTCACCTGACTTCAGTCAAGTTCCTGGAATGTGTAGAAGGCTGCCTCCTCACACAAATGTTGGATGTGTCAGCTAGGAATGGGACACAGCTGGACTTACTGCTCACTCACCAAGAAATCCTGCTTAGTATCTTGGTTAGTGACAGACTTGTCTGCAGTGACTATAATATTGTGGAGTTTGGGATACTGCTCAGCACAATGAAGGTTAATTCCAGGACAAACATTTTAGATTTTAGAAGAGCAAACCAGCTCTCTCAGGGCTCAAGTGGGAGGGATCCTGTGAGAAGCTTCCATGGAGGGTAAAGGGGCTAGTGAGGGCTGAGAGTTTTTCAAGAACATTCTCCTAGATATGCAAAACCAGTTCATCCCCTCTGAAGGCAAGGGAAATAGATGGAGCAAGAGACCCTCCTTGGCTTAACCATGAGGTTCTGGGTCTGCTCAGAACCAGAAGGGAAATGTACCAGTTGTGGAAATGTGAAACATTACTGGCTGAATATTGCAAAGCCATTGCAAGGTTATGCAGAGATGCAGTTAGGAAAGCAAAAGCTCAGCTTGAGCTGACATTGGCCAAAGATGTCAAAAACTTCAAGAAAGGTTTCTTTGGTTGTGTTAAACACGAGCAGAAATAGACAATAATATTGGCCACAGGAGGGGTAAACTAGTCACCAACGATGCTGAAAAGGCAGAGGTCCTCAACACCTTCTTCACCTCTGTATTTACTATAGCTGTTGGGTCCCAGGCAATAGGAACAAAAGTTCAGGTTGATGTAGACACTGACCTGCTGTCAGTGAAGGAAGAGTTGGTGTTTCAACAGTCACAGGAGCTTGACCCCTACAAACTGATGGGCCCTGATGCCATCTACCCTAGGGTGTTGAGAGAGCTGATTAATGTCATTGCAAAGATGCTCCCCATAATCTTTGAGAAGTCGTGGAGATTGGGAGATGTCCCTGAAGACTGGAGGAAGGCTAATGTAACCCCCATCTATAAGAAGGTTTCAAAGGAAGACCCTGGTAATTACAGGCCCATTAGCCTCACTTCAGTCCCTGGAAAGGTCATGGAGCACATCCTCCTGGGGACAGTCACAAGTCAATTGAAGCACAGGCTTGGGGAAAAATCAACATGGATTTACCAGGAGCAAATCATGCTTGACAAACCTAATTGCCTTCTATGACAAAATAACCTGCTCAGCTGATGCAGAGTGAGTGGTGGACATCCTCTACATGCACTTCTCCAAGGCTTTTGACACTGTCCCCCACAGCTTGCTTCTGGAGAAACTGACCTGTTACAGCCTTGACAAGTGGTCTATGTGGTGGGTGGGGAACTGGCTGAAAGACTGTACCCAGAGGGTGATAGTAAATAGTTCTTCCTCAAACTGGCAACCAGTCACAAGTAGGGTCCCCCAAGGATTGAAATTGGGCCCAATGCTGTTTAACATCTTCATAAGTGACTTGGATGTTGGGATCAAAAGCACCCCAATGAAGTTTGCTGACAACACAAAGAGGAGTGGAAAGGCTGACACTCCAGAGCGGATAGCCAGCCTCCAGGATGACCTAGAAAAGGCTGAAGGAGTGGGCTAGCAGGAACCTTATGAAGTTCAATGAAGAGAAGTGTAACATCTTGCACCTGGGAACATGTAGCCCAGGCATGCTGTTCAGACTGGGATCCACCTGGCTGGAGAGAAGCCCTGTGGAAAGGGATTTGGGGGTCTTAGTGGATAACAGGCTCAACATGAGTGAACAGTGTGCTGCAGCAGCAAAGAAAGCCAACAGGATGCTGGGCTGCATCAACAAGGGCATCACCAGCAGAGATAAAGAAGTCATCATCCCAGTCTACTTGGTGCTTGTGAGACCACACCTGGAGTATTGTGTTCCATTTTGGTCTCTGCTCTTCAAAAACGATTTGGACAGGCTGGAAAGGGTCCAGAGAAGGGCCACAAGGATGTCAGAAGACTGGCAGACCTGCTGTATGAGGAGAGGAGAGAAAACTGTGTTTGTTCAGCCTTGAGAAAAGAAAGCTTTGGTGAGACCTTATTACTATGTTCCAGTACTTTAAGGGTGGCTACAAAGAAGATGGAGATTCCTTATTTACAAGAAGTCACATGGAAAAGATAAGGGGTAATGGGCACAAGTTGCTTCTGGGGAGATTCTGACTGGACACAAGAGGCAAACTTTTTGCCATGAGGACAGTCAAACATTGGAACAGTCTCCCAAGGGAAGTGGTAGATTCCCAAGCATTGGACAGTTTTAAGTCTCAGCTTGACAGAGTGCTGAGACATCTCATATAAACTATAGTAGTACCTAGAAAGGTTGGACTGGATGATCTTTGAGGTCCCTTCCAACCTGGCATTCTATGATTCTATGGAAATATGTGCTTCTCTTCTTTTGGTCTTTAAAATGTTACTTAGTAAAAAAGATATTTTAATAAATGCATAAAACATGTTCATCAAAATGCAATATTAATAGCATGCGTATTTCTTTCCAGTTACTTTTTAAATTTATTTTGCCAAGGGTAGTGTAGTTCAGATGCAATATCTGTTTGTTCACTAAGGGCTTATTAGTTATATTTTATAACATTTCACTGTATTTTCTAGGTAATGTATTTTTCATACTGTAAAATTTTAATTTTAGCCTTATTACAGAATAGTTCTATTTACTAGTATATGCAACATAAACTTATATGAAGAAGGACAAAAGCAACTTGTCGTAATAAAATGAACTTGACCTAACAGACATGTGAGGGAGTCCTGGGAGTACAACATGTCCAGATAAATTGTTTTTCTCACATATGTAGTGGTTTAGAAATGGGGAAAAAAGGAGACCAGCTAGGTAGAGTACCTAGTGGTATATCTCTTCATCTGAAATGAAAATATTATTTTTATTAAAGACCAAATAGCTAAAATAGCTACAAAGGATTGCTTTATTAACATAAGCAGAAAACAGCCCAGCAAGACTAATTTTGCCTCTTTTCCTATTTGAAATACTCTCCTGTTTAACAACTGAATTGCTTAATCTGTGCAACAATAACCCAGACATCTGTTATAAAAAGGTTTGTATATTTGGTCAGGATAGACCGAATCTCTTCCTAGGATTCAGATAGCTGCAAGTCAAAGATGCCCCAGGCTATGCCTGACTGGGCTCAGTAAGTCCTATCTTGACAAGACCTTTCCTAGGAGGCATGACCAGAGAGAAAGTCTTATTCAGAACATGCATGTGGAAGGTACTTTTACTGACAAGTGGGCACATGTATTAAAATTTCAAAGTACTCTCTAGGATCAGGCAGACACTGTAGTTGCAAGCAAAGGAACTGGTGAAAATTATTAACGATGACAAAGCTTGACTTGACAAGGGTTTCTTGTTTAGCTTTGGTTTGCTTAAAATGTTTTTCCCGCACATATAGAAGAATATTCACCTTTACTATTTTTGCTTTTAACATCCTCATTTGATTTTACTGCTGAAAGGTTGCAGTCAAAAAGAGAAAAAGAACAATGGAAAATTATTCTGAGCAACATGCCTCTTTGTCATGCCAGGATCCACGTATACATGGCTCTAGTTTTAAAGCTTGAAAAGAACAGCAGCATGTATTAAATAATTCATCCTCTCTAATTAAATACTGATTACTGTGCCTAGATGAATTTAATTTAAGCAAAAGTTTGTCCTTCATTTTTTCTGTAACAACAAATTGTCAGCGAAGAAATGTTTGTTTTCCCAGTTGGTTCAGAACACGGCAGCAGGCTCAGTACAGGTTTCATCAATTTCTTTGATGGTTTTGTTCATGATCCTGGGAGACCTGCCACCAAAATCTGACTTTGTATGCACACATCCTCCATAACTTGCATACATCAAGGAAATTAATACTGTGTGTTCTCACTGCCTACAAATAGCTGATCTTCCTCCAGCTGTGAGAGAGATATAGTTTGAGTTTATTTCTGTGGTTCAAAAGATGTTTAATAGCACACTGCAAAGAAACCAACACTTTAGGTTAGCTAAACTAGATAACTTTTGTCTTGACATTTTATCTCTCTTATTACATACTTCTGCTTTTAATATCCAGCTGTGTTCTAAATAAGCCACCTATCAATATGTCAGGCTAGTGCATCTGTCCTCCTCTATCTCATTGTCTTGCAGGCAGTCCACCTTTTGTTGAAGGTCAGTCCAGATTCATAAACACGATCAGCCTTATTCATCTTTTAGATGGAAGATGCCTAATGAATACTTATAATTAATTACACTATAGATTATATTGGAATGAATTGTTTGCCTCTTTTGAAAATTGGATTAAAGGGATGTAAAACCTAGTCCCTCCCAAAATACAATATAAAATACAGATTCGGGGGATGTGCTGTATTGAAAGCTGACCTTATGCAAAAACAAGACAGCTGCAGGTAGTGTTTAATGGACTATTGGTCTGCTCCTACAATCAGAATTGTGTGCACAGCGTGGTCTGTTGTAGCTGCATTTGCCTATTGAATGTCCTTCTGTTCCCTTCAAAGATCATCACTTGTGACTAGTCCGATAGCATTCCACTATTAAAGAAGAAAGACCGGCTATGGGAATACCTAGGAGTACGTTTCAGCTTTGTGGAAGAATCATGGCTTAGTTCAGTATTGTCTGTACACAGTTGGCTTGTGGTCACACTAGACGTAGTTGTTTAAGCAAGAAGATAGTGATCAGACACCACAGAAAGATTACAATACTACAGTGTCAGGATAGGAGCTTTGGCATAACAGCAAAAGATTGGAATGCCAGTTCTCTGCTTCTCACATGTTCTAATGTTGTTGTGTCAAAAAAATGGAATAACTTCAGTCTGGTGCAGCAACAGAAAAAGTTGCAAGATTAATTAGTTCCTATCACTGAAGGCAAGGGACAGGCTGACATCTATTACTGAGTATAGCTCAAAGTTTTGGTTTTTTTCCTGCTCTGTGATGCTCAGACTGCTAACCCTAAGATAGGTAGTGCTGCCTTTGAATACGTAAGACTTAACAAAAATATTTTTCTGCCCTTCAGAATTCTTTCTTTCATATTGCTCTATACTTATAAAGTTCTTCAAATTTAAAATGGGACCTTGCAAGAAAGTGGTAGTCCCTCTCTTGGGATTGTTTTCCTAAGGGAAAACTTGATTAAGGGTATGTATTCTACCCATATCAAAGAGGATTAAGAGCTACTTGGAATATTTTTCCCTGTTCTTTGAAGGCAATTAGAAAAAAGAAAGAAAATTCACGCACAAAAAAAAGACCACAAAACAAATCATTCCTTATAGCAAACATTTAGTTTGAAATGTAAGGCTCTCTGGAAAAATGAATGTTGTTCTCAGATGCTCTGTTTAATATTATCAAGTCAAACTCAAGTGTTGGTCAGCACTTGTACTTAACTTTGAATAACGCTGTTGTGTTTCCTACCTGGAAAAAAGCTTGCAATCTTGAGAGCCTGTCTTTTAAGTTTTTTAGTTGGCCATCTAAGAGCTATTGTCTACTGCATATCACCAAAGTTGCATCTTACCAGCAGGAAGTAGTGTCCCTGTTGTAAATATTTCTCATGACAGTATTTATTGCAACTTCCATCCAAATTTCCAAGTTCTAACTTTTTTAATTATTATTATTTATTTTATTTTGTGACAGTTAGTATTTTCATTGTAACACAATTAAGTCATTGGGTGGCAAGGCACAAGCTCACTGACACAAGTTCCTGTGTCAGAACATTTTGATGAGCGCCTCATGAGAGACAGTCCACAGTTTACTTGGAATATGAATTTGGCAGGGCCCTGAGTTATACTGTACAAACTGTTTTTATCAGCTTGTTACACTAGGCAAAATCTACCTAAAATACTGGGTTTCTGATCATAAGAGACAAATTTGGCACCTGATTCAAGGAACAGGGATACCAAAAAAGGTCAGTGTGTATCTGTGAGCTAATGTTATTAGCATCATAAAGTACTTCTGAAAATAAAAATATTCCTCCCTTAAAAATATATATTTTAAAAAGAGCAGTATTTTCATTTTGACATTGTCAGCTTCTGGCTCTACAGTGACATGTGGATATGTGTCAACCGAGAGGATATTTTTTCAGTAACACAGTGTGCTGAGTAATTTATTCACGAACACATGAGCACTGAGCAAGTTCCGTTTACTTCCCCTTTGACTGGAAAAACAACTGCAACAATTTATGTTCTCCTTTAACTTCCTATTCCAAACACTGTCAAACTAACCACAGGTTTGAATGAACTTTCTGTCTGTGGTAAATCCCAAAGCAAATCTGACATGATTTAAACACTTGTATTTAACAAACACTGTTATTGAGGATGAAAAAAAAGAAGAGACAGTGAAAGAGATCATGCTGCACGTTTTGCAGAAAAGATTCAGAGGTGTTGGGACATTTCTATCTTTTTTTTTTTTTTCCCTTTTTTTTTTTCAGTAGGGCTGGCATCTGCTGAGTTCCTTAAGAAATGTGTCTCAAAGGAAAAGGAAAGTAAAAATGTATCAACAGTTAGTAGGTGACCCGAAAGTGGCAAAACCAGGATAGTAGAACGCTGATTTGCAGTGAATATCTTTACAGAAGTCCCAGAGGATGAGAATTCATACTTAGCAGACTTTTCCTATTTCCACCCTTAAGGGCTGCTGTAAGGATGGAATAATGACACAACAGTCCATTTTCTAACTTGATGCTCCAGTATAAGCTTCCATAGCCAGCAGGTGAGGAAACTCCCTTTGAGAAACATTTCTGGTCTTTTTCCTATCCACCAGTAGCAGAAGGTTTTCAACTTCATTTCAGGAAGAGGAATTCTGTTCCTTGCTACAAATAAGTCTACAGATCATGTTGCAAAACAAATATAAGTTTACTTTTAAATTATTTTCTCTTTCTATATTCATTATTTTAAACAGAATGAAGGTTGAGTCTAACAGACCTAAATGGAATAAAACTTCCACTTTCAAATCTATTTGTTTTCCCCATCTCTTCCTTTGCACAGGAAACTCTTATTATGTGGCCTAATTGGAAACATATTTCTGGGATAGGAACATAGAAGACATAATGTTAGCCAGCTGAGGAACAGAGACAGACTTCTTTGGAAATCTGCTATCTGATGAAACAACAACGGTTTGGGAATGAATTATTCAAGACTATACTCAAACTATTCAGGAATCATGGTATGGGCCTTTAAAAAAACAGGCCTGGAATCTGTTTAGTGAATTTCTCCAACTTGGGTCTCTTGAAGTGTGATGAGCTCCCTACATGGGAGTAAGGGATAAACACATTTTTCTGATCTTGGGCATAGAAGGAGAGGGGATATTTCATTAATGATGTGCCAATATTTCTACCATGAATTCATATATACAGGGAAAGCTGTATCCCAGTCACACTAATTCTGCATGGATGCATCTGCCATGAAAACTAAATTTGATTTATATATGATCTATACCATGAGCCAACCATATAAGAGAGCAACTGTGCCTGGACGTTCTTTGTGACAAGAAAAATAATATTGTGGAGGTGGGTGTGTTCTCATGTGCACATGTATCTCATTTTTCAATGACAAATTCCAAGTTTCTATGAAGAGAAAAATTTTCTGTGAAAAATATGTTGTCAAAAATCTTTTTTTAATGGCCAAAAAAAGAGAAGAAAGATCTAGATATAAAAATTATGCTATTAGTTTTGTGAATTACTAGTATAATCAAGCTATTCAAAGTTCTGGTATGAAGAGCAGAACTTTGTTTCCACACAGGCAGACATGAGGTCAAGGTTATAATGAACATTTACCACTCACTTATGCACATGGACAAAATAACAACCCTGAAGCTCTTATTTATCCACCATTTATCCATATTAATAATTACTTCACACAAGTCAATAGCTATTTTATGAAAATATAATATAAAAATTATATAATCACAGTTTAGAAACATTATATCAATCATTTAAACTATCTGTTATTACTTCATCAACATGCAAAAAAGCTGAATAATTAAAGCCATATTTAATTCCAGTTGCTACCTAAATATTAAAAACAAGTTCAAAGTAATTTGAAGATCAGCATGATCACCCCTATAAGTAACTCAGCATTTACATGAGTAATGTTGATGTATAGAGTGACTCTCTACCATCAGTGACTATTATGAATTCACAAATTATTTGCTTATAAACATTGTAAAGTGCCAGAAGATCCAGTACTTTTCCTATTTCTCTATACATTCTAAGTATTTACTTGTTATATTAGTAATACAACAGGGCAATGGCAAGATGAAATCATCGATACACAAAACCTGGACAAGAAAACTTAAAGCAGGACTGAGAACTGTGTATTCTGAGCAGAACTAGGTTTAAGCCAATTTCAGTCATTTCAGGCAAGGAACCTCACAAGGCACCTACAGCTGAAGAGCGATAAGATCTCCAGTTCTAACAGTAAGTTTCATTGTTTTCTGCCTTACTAGGATACAAGGATAAAGTCACTGTTAAAATAACTGTATTTCAGAATGGTAACTGCTGAATAAATTTGGGTCATGAGCAGCTCCAAAGTGGCTGAGAGAGGCAATTACATCCACATTTCTCTGATATGACCCAATCTCTTAGTAGTTCAAGTGGTCTTGATTGCATTGCCATGGTTACTGCCTTCTCCTCATGGTATTGCTTACGTGTGCTCATACTGGGGTTGCTCTTAAGCTTTTCTTGTATATGTGTATGCATACATTTAGACACTATGCAATGTAATTTTATAGCAGGAATGTATGTTATTGATTAGCATTACTGGCAAAAGCTGTACTTCTGTAAAGAATAAAAATGATCAGACCACTTACAAACGTGTTTTAACACAAAGGTTAACCTAATCTAAAGCCAAATGATGTACAGTAACCTCTTTAATATACAAGGCTGGAATAGAGAAAGATTTTGGCATTTCATTATGTTTTCTACACTGAATCAGCTGCTATTGATGAAAATGCCCCAGTGACTGAAGAGTCTCTGCCCTACAGAAAGTCAGTATGATCTAAGCTCTTCAGTCTCTTCTGAAAATGAGATGTACTCTTCTAAGCCACTCAGGCACTGCAGAAAGTATTTCATGCCTACTAATTTCACAGACAATTTCATGGAAATGATAATTAGGTAGTGAGAACTTAATTACAAAATGTCTGCTCTCATGTTAGGAAAAATTATACTAAATGAAGGCTGTTGTTGCTGGAAAATAACACAGAAATCTCATTGACATAGCTTGGCTTTGACTTAAGTGAGAGGATCAACAGTGTTCTAACTTTGGGCGTTTAAAACACAAGTGAACATTTGACCCAGCTACTAATAGATATGGTAGCATTTACATTTTAATACATGGTTGTTCCAAAGTTGTAATTGTTGTACAGAGCACATCAATAAGATTGAAACTGTCAGTTTTGCAATTCTAAAACTAATTAGCATATGTAAAACCAGTATTATAAAGCCTGACTGGACCAACATTATTTTTTCCTGAGAGTTAAAACCATTTTTTCTTTTTTCCCTCAGGTGAATCACTTCAACAAATTTTAAAAACATAGTTTACTAATCTAAAGAAAAAAAAATATTATGAAATATACTGGGCAGACCTTTTGTTTTTTTCAGTATTTCATTTTCTAAACATAGTTTTCATGTATGCAGTTTTCGTTTTTATTTTCTTGGTTTTGGTTTGTTTGGGTTTTTTTGGCTGGTTGTTCTTTTTGTTCACTGGAGATAAAGAAATGAGAGTTTCTGCTTATCTCCTATTCTGATTTTCATACTGTAATAGTCATGATAGTTTCATAGCCTGTGAAAAGCACCTGCAGTTTTTCCATTAAATTTGTGTTAGAGTAGGTTTACCTTGAAGGCAATTTTTGCTCCTCTAGTTGGCTCAGGTGCCCTGGGAACTTCTCCTTTATGGGATGTGTGCAAGATAGGCATAGAATTAAAAAAAAAAATTAAAAAAATTATGGAGCTTTGACTGTAAAAATATGGAGCTGTGAAGGAGATCTGCCTTGAAAAACAAGGTGTAAACACAAAAGAGGAAATTCTCTATATAAGAGAAGTGCAGTAAAAAAAAATACTCTTAAGAACCCTGATTAGGAAAATAAAGTTTTAAAAGTAGAATCTTGAGAACTTGTAAACTAAGAAGACAAAGTAACCAATGCTGGATCCTGCCAGAAGATCCTATTTTCCCCCTTTTGCTCTTGTTCTCGTTACTGCTTTTGTAATAATCTGTCTCACACTATATAAACTCAAGGAGTTCAAAGCAAGCTTTCAAATCTATAGCATACAAGGTCCCATTATTATAAAGCACAGTGCAGCCACAGTGTCCATATTCATGAAGATAAGGTTTGAATGCATTGTGTCAAATCTTGAATGAATCCGTGCCACATCACAATACTTTTAATAAGTATTTTTATTTACATCACAAAAATGATTTGGCTAAGGGAATAATATTGAAGCATGACTTTCATAACAATGGATTAATTTCTGCTCATTTATTTTCTCTGTGTTGCCCAATAACAATACAGTCCCTCCATGTGACTATTCACGTACTGCATGCTCCGGAGCTGCCTTTGCTATGACCATTGCCACGTGCATCTGCCAGCACAAGCAAGACACAAGGCTTAACAATGACTAAACAAGCATGTCTGGAAGCAGGAAAACCTGCTATAAACCTCCTTATATATTCCCCATTAGGTTATTTTAAATGGCTTCCAGCATCCTCTATAGTTAAAGTGGCTTGACTTTTTGTACGTCAAGATGAGATTCAGCCTTAGAAGACCCATCCTGTATTGCATCAAATGGTAGTCCATGCAGCATGTTATCAAATTGGAGGTGATCATAGGTCTTATTGTTCTACCTTCTTGCTTCTACCTGACCTGCATTACCTGCTGAGCAGTGATTTCCTTGGACTTTGGTTAGAAAAACAGCAAA
The DNA here is from genome assembly GCF_020740795.1 of Apus apus. Lineage (NCBI taxonomy): Eukaryota > Metazoa > Chordata > Aves > Apodiformes > Apodidae > Apus > Apus apus. Next base: position 53,483,499 of record NC_067285.1, on the reverse strand, counting down.
ATGAGGGGTTACTGTTTATCTTTTGTACTTTCCATAGCTTAAATACTGCATGAGCTACAACCAAATGACTTTAACTGTTTTTATATTAATTACATGTAATTTAATGTTCTATCAGGATGCCCTACAGTATTTCTCCAAATGTTTCTTCTCAATTTGTATAATGATTTCACTGATTTTCTGGAGAGAAAAAAATAAATTTAAAAAAAAAAAAAAGGAAGACCCAAAACAAAGTGACAAAATATTAAGAAAGACCAGTCTCCTACATAATCTTTGCTTGATGCATGTCAAGCAACAGACATAATTTATGCTTGGAATGACAGGTATTAAACTTTATGTCTTTTATCAAAGAGATCATCAATATGGACAGTCATGCTAATCTCTGCAACCAGTATAGCTTTACTCAGTGTAGTAAAATATTGCAACAAATAATGAAAGGAAGTTGATACATTGATAGGTTTTAGTTTGAAGTTGTGTCTGTGTGAGTATCTTCACGCAATCCTGGCCCAATATAATAAGACTGAACTGGAGGGATTTCCTAAAATAAGAATTGATGTAGATTGAATTATGATCTCTGCAACTGACAAGAAAGTTACTGCTTACTGAAAGTCAACACAATGAGTTTACAGTAGAGGTGTGTAAGCCCTGTGAACTAACCTATAAGAAGCATCTTAGCAGAAGAATAAGGCACCAGGTTTAACCAAAATGTTGCCTCTATGGCAGAGCTAGGACAAAGCATACCCAGCATATGGAACTTGCCCCTCTGTCCTTGACTGAGAGAAACAGAGAACAGGATTGTCACTCTTTATACCAAGACATTCTACCTGGGTCCTCTGTGCCCCAAATAAACATACCAAAACTTTCTTTTGTGTCCAAGGAATGAAGCACAAGCTTCAGTGCTATGAAGGAGCCCCTGAATCCTCCCTACCAGCATCTTCATGTAAATCTAAGCCCAGCATACTGTGATTTAGCCTAAACTCTGAACTTTTATTACACTCTGGACCTGGTGACATTGGGAAAAAAATACAATGTCATATTTGTCCACAGTTCATTGATAGAAACTGATAGGCATGCATTAGTCTTGACAGCAAGCAATGAATAACTGAAAACTGTGTACAAAAAAGTTGAATCATTGTCATAGATTAAATAGATACCATGCACAGATTGATAGGTACATAGATTTTCTTTTTGAGGAACAAAACACAACAACAAAAAGGGGGCTAACTCAAGAACTGTATGTGGGATAAACTGGTAACAGAAGCCAGCTTAAAGCAAAAAAAAAAAAAAAAAAAAAAAAAAGAGCTCCCAAAACACAACTGAAAGTTTCCATGTTTGTACATGTCATGTCCTCACATCTTTCCCTTGAAAGATTGCCTCATTTTATAATGAATCTATGCACAATGTCTTTGCACTTTCAGGAATACTGATTAGACATCTGAAAGTTAAAACCCTTGCAGTGAAACCATCGTATTTTTCCAGACTGCTGTTACTTTTGAGATGGAAGGATGAGATAATGCTGTTAAATAAAACTAAGTTGGATATACAAGCAAATTCAGTTTTTTTATTTTATGAAGACAAATTCTGACCTGAATGAAATCAATAAATGAGAAAACTTGATCATTTTGAAGTGCTGACTTCTTCTCTGGGTACAGTGGAATCTGCAGGGAGAGGAGAAAGTCCTGTGGCAGTGCTGAGCTATAGCTATGTAAATCTTTGATCCTTTTCTTCTGCCTTCTCCTTTTGAAGGGTGATGTGGAAAGCTCACCACCCTCAAATCTGAAGGCTGCTTCTTTTCAGAAATGCCCAGAAATTACATTTCCTTGCTCCTTTTTCATATGCTGAATTGATGACACAAGATTTTTCTCACTTTTAATAGATTGATGCTTGATTTTTTCCAGTTTCCTTGAACACTTTCTCCTCTCACTATAAATAGCTGGCAAAGTCACACTGAACTGACATGGAGGTAAGTGCTAACATCTCCCCATGTTACTTCATGTAACATGGTTGTGCAAGAAGCACAAGCCTGCTGCGGGGTAAAAATGTAGCATGGCACTCTTAGGAGTATGTCCTTAAAGGAGGTGTGGTAAATCAGCTTCTGTATTGATACTCCCATAACCAAAATAACAAGGAAGCACAGGAGAAGAGTATATATAACAAGCGTAGGGGAGTCAGAAGAGGCTGTATTTGTACCTCAAGTGTAGGTACTGTTCATCAAGGGTTGGTACTGGGTCTAATGCTGTTTAACATCTTTGTGGGCAACATGGACAGTGGAATTGAGTGCACCCTCAGCAAGTTTGCTGAAAATACCAAGCTGTGTGGTGTGGTTAACACGCTGGAGGGAAGGCATGCCATCCAGAGGGACCTTGACAGGCTTGAGAGGTGGGCCCATGACAACCTCATGAAGTTCAGTACAGGCAAGAGCAAGGTCCTGCACCTGGGGTCAGGCCAATCCCAAACACAATTACAGGTTGCATATAACCAGCTGTGGTAGAAAAGCTGAAAAGTTTTTTCCCTAGTAAAAATACAGGAATTTATTTACCTAATAGGTCTATCTTAGGAATTTATACATATATCAGTGTTATAAATATAATATTGGTTGCCTTTTTAAAAAAATTAAATTATTTTTAAGGTATTATATGACTTGATATAAGGGGGTGCTTTGATTTTTGTCAGGTTTGGTTTGTTTGTTTGGTTGGTTTGTTCTGTGTTTTTTTTTCACCCTGTCCTCTGGCTTGTAACTTCTTCACTTTGGATTTTGAACATACTTTTTCTTAAAAGACTGACAGGTAAAGCCTTCTGGTGCTCATTTTGGTTAAAAGTTAAGGCAAGGATGCCAGTTTCCTTAGTTTAGATTTTTCCAGATACACCATGTGCTGTGAGACCACACAACAAATTTCCTTTTACTCTTGCAAGTGCCAGGGCCTGAGGGGTTACTGACCCTGATCAGCCTCACCTGGAACCCTCACCTACATCCCTGGCCATTGGCCTGGAGACTTATTTAACCTCCAGCTGAACTGTTCTTTCATTTTTCCTGGACCTTAGTATTGCTTTGTTTTCTTGCCTTTGTTCAGTGTTTTCTGGAGTGTTAGTGGGTCCTGCTGTCTTCTGCCTTCCCTAGAGGAACTACCTTGCCCTGGTGACCATCTGAAAGCAGGTAAGTGCTTTCCTCTCTCTTTCACTGGGAGAATTCTGTTGCCACTGCCTAACTGCAAAAAAATTCTGGTTTGTTGAAGTGGTAAAATGTACTCGGTACACTTGGAGCTTCTTGAGAATGAGAACAAGCTTTGGAAATGGGATCTTGAGGCTGTAATCTTTAATAAGTTTAATATTAGGTGCCTTGAATTACTGAACAAGGTTCAGGTGTTGAATGCATCCTAATGTTTGCTCTTAGAAACCTTGAATTAAAGAGGTTATTTACTTGTGAAATACAGTATTTAGCATGGGAGAAATGAGCAAGTTTTTCTAGGTGACTGAAAGAGTGTCTCATTGAGAAATTAAATGATGAATTAATTTTGTGCCAGAGTTCAAATCAGTTGTCTCTGAGAAAACAATAACAGTAGAAGTGGTAGTGAAGAATCAAGGCTGGTGGAGTATCCACTTCATTTCCTTTCCCTAGAAAATGCTGGAGACACACCAGGGACCATTAGACAAGTCCTTTGGTCATCAAAGCATTCTTGTTACTGTGAGCAGCCTTCCTCCAGCAGTGTTCCCAGCCTCAGCTGTTTCCTGTTGGGGTTATTGCAGTGAGAGCCAAGTGTCTGATCCCACCAACCCACGCACTGGCCTCCCACCATGGCTCTGGTTCCTAATATTCCCAGCTTCCCTGTACCACCCACCAGGGCTATGATTCCCCCACTTCCTCACAAGTCTGATACTACAATCTTTCAAGTTACTGAAACTTTAAGTTCAGCACCAACCTACAGTCATGTAATAGCCTTTCTTTTTCCCCTCCATAGATGCTTTTATTTCTCATTATCATTCAGCTCTCCTTAGGTGGTACTTGATCTTTCCTCCGGTCCAAATGGCCAATGAAAAAGCAGCCAGTTGTGGCTGATGAAAACAGGCAAAGGGATACCCTTCCCCAGTTGGATGGGAGAAGAAAAGCTTAGATTAATGACACTAGTATTTTTTTGTTTTTTTGATAACTGAAATGAGGTGAGTTCCCAAAAAGTCTAGAATATACATGGTTTATTTCTGCTGTTGTTGACTGACTTGATTAGTGACTGACCAGGCCATGAAGTACAGCAGAGAAATGAGTTTTCTGAACTGCAAATACTGGAATAAAGGATAGAAAAAATAAATACATAGTTTATGTTATTACAGCTGAGGGAAGTCATGATAAAAGATCACTTTTTAATGATTTGTAGACCTTTGAAGTTTGGGGTGGGTGATATTTTATTTTTAAATGATGGCTTGGGACTCTTCACCTCTAGAGCAATGATGATGGATAAGGATATGATAAGGAATCCATATGGACCTCTTACCACGTCTAAAAATAACATACCATTTGGGTATCAAGCTAGAATTTTTATTGCCTACGCTAAAACTCTGGACGTAAAACATGCCTTCTAGATATTTTCCCATCAGGCAACTCAGCTGTGCTCAAACCTTGACATGTGAAATAAAGTGTCCACGCATTTAATAATGTGAGAATAATTCTGCATTGCTAGGTCCCCCTTGGCATGCCGAACTATTAGTATCAGACTTAGCCTTCTGTGTCTATAAAGGTGTCAGTGTCAAATGAGCTTGATCTTGGCTTCTTTGCTTCTTACTTTATTCTGTATAAAACTCCAAAACACATTCATTTCTTATAAAGGATTCTTGGATTGTAACTATTTAGTATTAAAAACCCAAAAGACTGAAGGTGAAACTTTCCAATGAAAGGGATATTTTTGTATCAATTTCAGTATCATTCAACAAGACACTTGCAGCCGTATGGCCATTCACACACACTTTCAACTAACAGTTATTGGGGCATTTTTCAGTATTCTGCAGTATCAGAATTTTATTATTAATCAGATATCCTTCTATCTGTGCAGAAGATGTTCGTTTTCCCCTTGGAATTGTGCTCGGGTATCACAGATTCTTCAAGATGAGACTCATGATCAAGGAATGATGTATTTAAGGGATGTGATCTGCTCATGTGCGGGAGATGCCCCATTCTTGTAGGTGTCCTCATAGTAGTAACGCTGGTTAGGACACTGTTTCTACACTAACACAGCATTTGGGACAACTTCTAGCAAAACATCCAAGAAAGATTAAGATTTAATAATGTATATTCTCTCTTATATTCATTGAGGATGGGGCTCTGAGCAACCTGATTTAGTGTGAGGTGTCCCTGCCCGTGCAGGGGGTTTGAAACTAGGTGATCTTTAAGTTCCCTTCCAACTCGAGCCATTCTGTGATTCTATGAAAGCAGTTTAAAAGGCATCACAAGAAAAGTTTTTTGGGATGGAGCCTATGATCTTTGGAGTTCCTCCCCTGTTGACATCCTTCTCACTTGTTTACCAAAGGAGGACTTAGCAGGAACCAGAAGCCTCTCCTCTTTGCTCCTTGTGACACTGGTAGCCTGCCTAACAGAACCTTTGATCTTCATGAGCAGCTAGTGGAGAAAACCCTGTGAGCTCCAACTAATATGAAGAGTGCATCTGATTCTTGGTGACATTGATACAGCTTACATGATACTGGGGTCAGACTTTCTGACTGTTCAGAGAGGGAGAGAAAAGGAAGTAACTCTGACAGTCTGTCAGCCTTGCTGGAACCATCTGAGCAACCTTGCAGATGGCTTCTTTTTTGTCCATCTCTTACAGGGATTCCCATGGGAAAAGGAAAACCGAACCCAAAATACAGGGATAACTTTTTTCCATTAACTCTGCTGTTTTTCATTATCCAGTAATTGATAATAAACACCTAATAAAAGTTTTTCACATTCCTTCGCAATTGTTTTGCCAAAGCAAAAAGGAGCAGAAAAATTAATGGTAAGTGGATAGGACATTGCAAGGGGATTTTTATTTTTTTTAATATAAACAAAGACTGCTTCTATATAGGGATAAGAAGATTAAATTTCTTTAATAGCTGGGGAAAGGCTTTCTTGCTTTAAATAACTATAGAAACTTCCTTTGTGGTGTAGCATTCCAGAGTGAGGCCACATAATCTCTTGGTTCATGTAAATTGCTGTGTGAATTATGTTCCAGTTATGAATTTAAAACTTAACTGTGACCAACTCTGAAGAGAGAAAAAATTCTTCCTCCATGCATCCATGGAAGAATTACCCAGACTTTAGTGCTGGAAGCTGACATGAGTGTTGGCACTGTCAAACACTCGGATTCTTCTCAAAAGCAAAAGCAGGAGGAGAAATGGGGAGTTTATTTCGCCTTTCTGTGTGTCAGCTCATGTACATGGAAATATGTTGGATTTCAAAGAGCAGTACAGCAAAAAGTGCTGCTGTGTTTCTTCTCCTGTTTCTTCCAAAACAATAAGGGAGTCCTCAGGGTTGTGTGGCTTGGCTGACTAAGCCAGTGGGTACTGTTTTTCCTTTTCCCCTAAGACACTGTGCACACATCATTAAAATACTAATATTCGTTAAAATAATATTGTATTAGCTGAGATAAATATTTTGATAGTCACTTTGTTTTCCCTGTTTCCTGGATGATAAGCAACCTTTCTCATCTGAGTGGTCAGAAGGTTTGCTTGGATTTTGTTTCTTTATTTTATGTAAATGAGTAATGAACATGAGTTAGTGTCCCTTTAGTGTGAGTCAGCCTTCATCAGTGTGGAGTTAGTCTATGAAACTACAGGTACATCAGCCTCTGAAAAGATAGTTTCTAATATGACTGGGGAAAATAAGTAAATTTATAAGGAAGTGCTTCAAGTTTAGCAGAAAATAATTTGTAAGAAAACACTGCATCTAAATAAGCATCAAAAGCACATCTGTTTGTGTTGTTATACTTTGAAAGTAATCATGCATCGCTGATAATGAGAAGAAATCTACTGTCTCTGCCGCTTCAGAACCAGTGTGTTCTCTTAAACTATCTGCTGTGTCCTCTATGCAGATCTACAAAGGAGTTCTTAGAAAATAATTTTAAATTAGAGAAATTAAACATGAGCAAGGAAATGAGCAAGATGGAGCTGAAAAATGTAAAATCTTATTCAAAATATTACCTATGATGAATAAATAAACAGACTGTAGCTCATTACATCACTATTGCTGTGACTTTTACCCTTACTATTTATAGTAATTAATACTAATTTTCTTGTTTTAATATCTAGCTATATTATCTGTTACAGAATTATGGCTAATTTAGTCCCTATTGCAGTCCATTTGGGCAATATCTGATAGCAAGATCTTTGTATCCATTTTTTGGTATACAGGAGGAGATCCATTTAGAGAGCCACAAGTGTTTTTATGAGCATTTTCTTAAAGACTTACTGTAATTGGATCTTACTGTGTGTATGTTGTAGAAGGCAATATGTTGTGATTTAACATCATTTAAGCCATAATGAGGGGAAAAATGTGTATCATTAAGATTGCAAGTGCTTCTAACTCTCTTCCCCCTTCTCCTTGTGATTAGAAAATAATCCTTTTTGTTAACTGTAGTTCACATACACTGTTTCAGTGCATTATTTTATTTTAGCTCTATTCTGACCGTAAAGCTCAAATATCAATGGGACGGAACGTCATTCTGTATTTCCTTGTCTATGCCAATTATTTGCTCTAAATATACATAGCCTATAGTTTCTATGTGTGCATCTGTGTCTGTATGTCAAAAGCGATTATACTGGATCCCTCTGAGACCTGCCCTGCTAGATGAGTCAATGGAAATTCTATTTTCAACTCAGGTGAAAGAAGGATCTAGCCCTAAATGAAAACGGCTTTTCCCTGTTTGGAGACTTTTGCAGGATTACATTATCATTTAGTTCAGCTGAGCTCTGGCATATGCAGGTCACTTCAGGATATTTTCATGCTTGGGACCAGATGGAAAATGTCTTTTGCAATCAACAAAAAGCTTGCATTGTTGACATTTCAAATTTTTTTCTACAACTGTAACTAATTTGCTTTCTACAAAATTTAACAGTGTCCAAAAATGATTACAAATACTTTGCAATGAGATTACTTTCATGGTTCAGAGAGTATACAGTGTCACAGAAATTCACTTTATTTTGGTATGCTCAGATTCAGCTTGAACTGAATCTGTGGCTTGAGTAGCTTAACTGATACATTATTTGACTTCCACGTAGAGTAACTTTATGGTTGCTTGGTCCACTAATGAAAACCCTCATCATATGCTGGTAATTGGCTTTCTCTCACAAACTCTCCCCTTGTTCATAACAATTATTGTTTGATTATGTGATAAATAGTCCCATCCATACAGGCAAAGGAGCACAGAGGAGCAAAGGCAGGTTGGGGAACCCTGTAACCTTGGCAGATGGGTGAGCACCCTTAATCTGCCTCCTTCTGAGGCCATCCCAGGAGGGTGATCAGCCCCATGGTCCGAAGGCAATGCCCAACATGATGATTCCAAGGAAAGGCCTTCCGGAGCACCATTTGGACTGAGGAGGGTGCTGCCTGAAAGAGATATGGGACTCATCACGATACATGAGTTAAATACATTGGGGTGAGATCATGAGGCACAGGTGCTTGGTGCAAGCAACTGGAGCAGGTGAAGGTCTATTTGCCAACATGATTGCTAAGGAGTATCAAGCTGAGCTGGTTGGTAGTGGAACAAGGGGGTGGGGAGCCCAGGGTGTATGTTTGGGAGTGAGGCACCTACAGGAGCTGACTACCAGAGGGACCATGGAATCTGGGGACTGCTTTGGAGCATCTTTTTTGTGCCTGGGAATTTAGTATCAGGTAAACCTTTGTAAAGTAATATATTAAGCCAGTGATTGGTGATTACATCCTTCATCTTTAACACATTCAGCCATGCAGACCTTGTGACTTTTGATTAGTAATACAGAATAAATCCATCTTTTCAAATGTTTAACATAAGTTTAACATAGTTTCTTATAAGAAATTAAGAAATAAAAAAAGATGATCATTAATTCTGCCACACATCAACCACTTAAACAGGCTCTGGAATCTTATAAGATGTCCACTTGCATCAACTCACATTGATATGGAAGTAATTTTGTCCTTGTTTAGATATCCATCTATATAAAACAGATTTCAAATTCAGGAAACTTTAAAGCCTTTTTTTTTTTTTTTCAGGGACAGCTTTCAGTACAATAAGATGGTATACATACTAGAAAATTATTTCCTTTTGTTCTATCAAAGATGGGCAGATTGAATCTCTTATGTTTAGCCAAATTAGTTGTCAGCAGTTTTTAATAAAGGAGTAGCACCTAGGTCTAAAATCAACCACAGCTTGAGATCATTATTTTATCATAAACTGGATGTATAGACAGGTACTTTCTCAGGAATTTCTCTGCTTGAAAGAGATGAATTTCAAGCAGACATGCTCATTTCAGAGCTCAGGATCTTAGCTCACGTGTAAGATTCTCCTGTTTTGTAATCCACGTAAGTATGTTTGAGAATTTTGCAGAGAACTGTCACGCATTTAACTGTCAGTGGTGTAGGAGAAATGGATGTAGGATCTCCCTGCATTCTTCTGCTACCCAGAAGACATGAATCTGACAGGACAAAGCCATCTTCAGGCTCGGTGTACGTCTGTCCATAATCAAAGTAAACTTCTTAGTAGTGGTATAGTACTTCTTGAAATGGAACTCCCACCTCTGTAGTTTTATTTTTTAAAGTCAGCTTTTAAAAATGTGGCACATTGAATAGTTTCAAGGATCAGCTTGTAGTTAATACTTTATCTCTACAGAGGAAAGATCCATGATTTTATCTTGCAACCGCTATGCAATGCTCAGCAGCAAGGGCCTGGGATAGAAATTCTTCTGAAGTTCAGAGTGGTTTTCCCCACACAAGAAAGGTTTCACTAGAACATAATGTTTTGACTTACCTGTTAAGAAGAAAAACAACATGATGCTTCTGGACAATGCACAGCAGAAAAGCTGTACGATCATCTCTAACCTCTCTTTATTCCTTTTCTCAGAGGCTTCACAGTAAGAAAAAAAATAATTAATTTCACACAGGTTTGTTTGGTCTTTTTTTCCCACTTAGTGACTCACTGGAAACTTTATTTTCAACTCATTGCAAAATAATGTTTTTCTTTGCTTGCAGAAATTGTCAAAATAAGTAACTGATATATTCCCCCCTCCCCCAGTCAGGTTTGTTTTCAGAATAGCATAGCATAGCATGGGCTCTGCAGTTGAGGAAATACTTGAGTTAAAGGTATTCAGTTGTGTTATTTTACCTCATATTTACTAAAATAAAAGAAACTGAGGAAATCTGAAGATGGACTGTAATGTTAGCAAGATGTCTGCCCGGAATTGCAGGGTTTGAGAACTGCATTGTAATTGTACTTGTATTGCAATTGTGTTGCATTGCATTTTGTGATGTTCCTTGGTATGTGTTTCAGATTATAATCCTGAGAATTCTTTTGGTGAGGAAAGTATCTTTAGCAGTGAGTGGGAGTTTAGTTATATGAATGAAAATATAATTCTAATAGTTTATATTCATTTTCTTTAAAGTGTGTTTATGCCCAATACTTTTAATTCAGATGACCCTCATGCATGACTCAACACTGACAATAGACTGTAACTGACAGTATCAAGCTGCCTCTTTTTTCTTGTGTGCTTTTTAATCTATTCAGAGGAGAATGCCTTAAGTTCTAAATTATGGGTGGTTTTTGGGTCCCTCATCACGGGGAAAACCTTTTTAGCTGTCCTCAGAAATTTGCTTTAGAAGACAAAAGGAATAACAGAGATTTAACTTGCAGTGAAGATTATTTAATTCCTCCCTAGATAAACTGTGAAATATTTATACAGCAGAATGTTACTTTCTGTGGCAATAAGTTTTCCCTCTGTATGTGCATATGCACACTCATACACCACCTTTTCAGTAGTGATCCCCAAGCTGGCACTAACCTGAGCTGATGCTTCCATAAGACACAGCACTGTGCCAAGAACGTATTAGCCTGATTGTTCAGAGCTGTGTGAAGCCTGAATTAACAATTACAAGCTTCAAATAGGAGTAAACAGCTCAGGTGTTGAACAGCTCTGTGTTCATGTGCCATTATTCTGGTTTGATGGATAGAGCATCAGTCTTTGCAGAACATAGTGGTTTATGTTATAGTCTAGAGCTGGTATGCTAATCTCCTCAGATTATTTTCTGCAAGTTTTTGTCAGTGATGAAAAGCAATCAAAATAACAGAGAGATGTAATAAAATAGTTTTGGATCAAGCTGAAAAATGAAAACTTTTCAATCCAGGGGAAAAAATTGAAATACACAAGTACAGTTTTGGTTGTTTTCCTTTTAATTTGAGAATTATCTTAGTTTTAAGGTTTTGTTAGGGTTTTCTGTTGTATTTATTTATTCACCCACTTCAAAAATTCCTTCCCTCCTGGAAGTTTTCAGTTATGGTCCTTTAAAAAGTGGAAAAATGTCAAAAACTTCAGTATCATAATCTGTTGCTTGAGGCAGATGAAAAAGTGGAACCAGGTGCTTACTCTCCACTCTGTCTGCAACAAAAAATATAGGACAGAGGAATCTGAAGTTTTTTACACAGTTGAATCTCATTTGAAATGCCACTGATCTGCAAATCTTTCAAGTTAGATATTATTTATCCCCCCCCCCCAGACAAGAATGTCATTATAAAGGGTAGAAAAGCTTATACTTTATAAATTGCCATAGAGCATATAAGCAAGGGAACAATTCCATTGCTATTATTCAGAGTTTTTTGTTGTTGTTGCTCAGAAATGCGAATTTAATACACAGGTATATACCTATTACTGTAGGTTTTGTAATATTTTCCTTTAATTTTTTGTTTTGACACAAATGTTTGTCATGGAATGAAGTATTACATGTGCAGTCTTTTTCAGATACTCTTGCAGTTCCCTTTAGAGCTTGCATTTACGTAAGCTCTCATACTGTGCTGTGCAATAGTATCTGAATTGCCAAATTTAAAAACGAGATTTTGCAATAGTTGTTCTTCCCTGTGGAAAACATTTGGAGCTAGAAAATCAAACATATCTAAATAAAAAGCTTACTTTTCATCCTATTTGCTGTTTTAATCTAGGGAAAGGTGTTTTTTAAGTCCCGATGTAATAGCATAAGGAAGTAGGTGTATGTTTTGTGATGGTAAAACTGTCTCAGTAGTGGATTACTGGGAGAGGTTTCAATGATGGGATTTCACCAGCTTATTCTGAGTCCAATCATTCCAGCTGGTTTCTGATTGCTGGATGAGCTGGGTGTAGCCTGAGTCATCGTAGCTGTCAGTTAAACAGCTTGAGGAAAACAGAGCTGGAAAGGTGGAAGCAGAGACACTATCATCCCTCTGCAGCCTGACTCCATGTTGTGGTGTGGCCTTCAAATGGTGTTGGATCCCTTCCAGAAGCAAAACAGTACAACAGCTGGTCCCAATTATCCCAACTGCAGTGTGTCTGCCTGCACAAATGGGCGGCTTTTCTAATTTGGCTCTGTGGCTTAATGAATTAGTTATTTAATAATTTGACAGGAATGCTGGTGTTGTGTTTAGCCACTTGCTTTTGTTTAATCTTATCTTTGGAGCTGTGTTCATACAGTCCTGCCGTGATCATTGGCTGCTATTGTAATTTATGTAGATGAGAAAGCAAAATACATTGGCAAATGACAGCTTGTAGATTTTTCTACTTTAAAAGGCCTAAAAGTTGCAAAACTATCACTTGATAACAGTTCTTTTCTTTACTAACGTGAGTTATCACTCAATAAATTTAGAAATACAGAAATGTGACCTTTTTCTTCCTGACTCAGAATAAAAAAATAACATTTGAATGAATATTTGAAAGATATACCCTGCACTCTACTTACGGTAACTTAACTACTAACTTAACGGTTATATTTTCAGAGGCTTCTAGATGAGCTGCAGAAAAAGCTTTCTTATAAACATAAGTAGAAGCTTACACATGCAGGAGGTGGAGAAAGATGCAGAGAAGTCACAATGGGATAAGGAAACATTAATGTTTGCACAAATGAGGAAAGATGCACATGCTATGAGTATACAACATAAACCTGCAAAGAAATGGTCCCAAATATATTGCAAAGTAGAGTATGCACCTCTTTTATGTCAACACTTGCCTTCCAATAAATCATGAAGAGGTTACAGTTACCAAGCAACCAAACCCTGTTAATTTATTGTACAATATCATGAATTCCAGCTGACTTCTAAGGATGAGTAGGAATGGAATGATTCAACTCAGGGGAAAGAGGGAAAAAAATTGCTTTCAAGTGAGATTATTTTTTTTTTTTTAAATGCCACAGAACTTTGAAAAGAAGCAGCCAATTTACATTTTTTCTGCCCTGTATTGTAATGTAAAAGTTGTACTTTGTCTCTGGAGGTTCTAGTGGGTTTCTGATATAATAGCTGCAAATTTCAAATGGGCTTAAGGCGGCCAGTGGAGTTGGGGTGTTATCTGTACTTGCCCAATGTCTTCTGTAGAGGCAAACCTGATACTGTGGGTTGGTCTCTGTTCTTTCACTATTGTAAGGTTGGAAAAAGAGAGCTGGGAAATCTGGAGTCGTGCTGTGGCCAAACAGAACGTTTACTGGTCTAAGCAGGTTTGATCCTACTAACTGATCAGGGACTTGGCTTGTAGGATTGCCAAAGCATGCATGAATCAAAGGGGTTTGCAAATGAAAGATAGAAATAGTTGGGATATTTTCATGATTACATGATGTGTAGTTCTTGTGTCAAAATTAACAAAAATCATTGGAGTTGAGACAAGCTTGAATTTTAGCTTCTTTACAATTTAGAGGTGTCAGGCAAGATACTGTACTGTGTGAAATTTGGATCAGATGTAAATTACAAACTGGAAGCGAACTGACTAATAGAGCACATTACTATCCAAAAATAATTGACAACTGTTTGCAACAAGGAAAAAAATATATTTCATCAGCAACAAAGTATCTGTTTCTGTAAAGAAAAATAAAATATTTAGAGACAGTGTCTCTAACTGTGCCACCATAGTAATAATAAACAACACTTAGCCAGCAGTATATATGAGCAAATTCTCTCATTGACTTGGGGCAAAGTTGTTTTCTTTATTTTCAATCTTACCAATACATACAATATCAAGTTTCTTTCAACTTCCTGTATTCCCTGATGGAAAACAAGTATTGATCACTTACCTGTAAATAGATACAGATTTATTATGTGCAGGTTGTGTTGCTTATCAGAGAATTTGATCCTAACTCATGTCATATCTGAGCTTTTACAATTATCTAAACCTGTATTTTCAAGTAGCTTGTAAATCCTTCCAGCAAGCTTGGTGGTGGGCAAAGCTTGCTTAAAAGAAACATTGAAAAATGCTATGAGAAAACTTCACTGCTTGTCTGTCAAAGGCACCTAGAGTTTCCAGGGCAGCAGGACTATGGCAGGGTTAAAAAGGAGTTATGGGCTGTGGTGCAGGCTCTCGAGCTACAGAAATAGACAGACTCAGTGAGTGAGTGCTGCTAACTGGCAATGGACTTGCCTTTAACATGGGGTGAAGCTCTCCCTGAAGGGAACTATCTTCAAGTGTCACCCATAAAAACTGCAACAGTTACTGAGTGAAAGTCATGTCTTCATGTCAGCATGCCAGGGATTGAAGGTTCATGACTGTTTTTTTATGACATAGGAGTCTCATGAGATCTGCTTTTAGCTTGCTTTGTCAGTTCACCTCCCTAGATAAAAATGCAAATTATTTCCTTTCCACAGTTTCCATCATAATAAAATTATCACCAAAGATTAGTATATAAAATGTCCAACTTACAACACTATCCATTTAAATGAGCACTGAAACTAACATTGGAACTGATGCTCTGTTGACTTTCTTATTCTGTGTAAACATTGACAGAAGTTGAAGACTTTTAAAAGGGAGGTAAAATTGTATTGTGTCAAAGTAACTGGCCTTAGGAAAGAGACATACATTGCAATTTAATGAATCTTATTGGTGAGGCTCCATATTCCTTTTGAGGTAGAAGAAAACCCCATTTAGAAGTGTCACATCTGAAAAATATAGGTAAATTAAAAATAACAGATGAAGACAACATGCTGAGGAACTGAAATAATTTGTTTGGGAGCAAACATTTTCTTTCAAGGAACACACATTTTTAAAGAAACTGCTTTTATATTGGAATAGGAAATAGTTTTGGATGTGTGGGGTTTATTGCAATGGAAAACTGATGTTTTATGCAATTCTAATTGGGTCACTTGCCCCTGACTTCAAAGGAGGTTGTACTGAACACAGTACAATCTAATCTGTGTTAAAAGACTAAATACTTTTTTACTAAGGTGTAGAAACATTTCTCTCCTGTGGATTTACCCTCATTATAAAGGTTCTAGAGATTCTGAGAATCCTAATTCTGATTTCCACTACACTGAGGTGTAAAAGAGGCTAGAGCATCTCAATGAACACTAAACACCTATGCTTAAGGAGACAGATGATTCCTATTTATATTTTTCATATAGGCACATCATTGCATAGCAAAGTATATACCAGTAGTGTCACTAAACCCCACATAAAATGCACAAGTGACTTTGTCCTCCTGTGATCTTTGCTAGAGAAGATGGCCCCTGAAATTGCAATGACAAACTGTGACAAAACAGGTAAGTTGATTTGCTTCCAAGTCAACAGATAATGCTACAGTTATCAGACTCTTCTTCCTATTAATAGATTTAAAAGCCTCAGAGCATTATCTCTCACCATGTTCTGATTTTCTGCCAAACACCATTTAATTTCAAACCAAGAACATCAGCAAGGTCTGGAGACAAAGTAATCCCAAATTTGAATTTGCATCTTTTGAATGCAATTTTCTGTTGTCTTCCTAATTAATTTTCATAACAATCTCATTTGGGGAATAATGAAGAATAACAGGACTTGGTTCTTAATCCAAATCACCAAACTTCAGACATGGTGGTATTTGGAGTTGTGGTTTGCAGTTGTTTTGCATTAGCTTTGAGTTACTGCTCACACTTCTGGAAGGAAGCATTTCCTGAAGGTCACCTAGTAAGGATCTCCACAGGTGTTTAAATATGGATATAATAAATGAAATCTAAACAAATATACAGTAATTAGGTAACATTAACTCTGTCTCCATTCCAGTGCCACCTTCCTCTTCTTTGTCTATGTTGCTTTTTCACCACGACTGGTCCCATCTGCCGTTTTGCTTCTGAGGCCCTTCCCTTGCACCTTTCCCTAAACTTTAACAACATGCTGAAATAAAATAGTTTTTTATACTTCCAGGAGGTCTAATGTCTTCTGGAAAAGATGACAGCAGTCCAGAGGACTGGCTGGTAGGATCATAAAGGCTTACTAGATATATCCTCTACTTTTTTTCATATATTATATCACACACATTTTTAAATCCATTACAAGTTAGCTACATTCTATTAGCTACTTCCCAGCTAGCAGAAAATAACTGGCCTGCCCATGTAATATTCAGATAAAAATCTATTGTTCTCCAAGAAGTGAAAGTAAATTAAGTCTTGTCCCTGTGCTAGCAGCATCTTGTCATCTAAGGACATGATTAGTGCACCAAATTCTAAAATGTCACACATTTCTTTCTGGGTGATTAGTGATACCTGTGTCAGCACTAGCATTGCTGCAGCAGACAGCCTCATACCTTAGGAAAACTGGGCAAACAAGACTGCACAACACTTTTCGCTATAAATTCCACTAAATATGTAATTAAGAACATTGCCTGCTTTTTTTCAAAATGTGTGTGCTTGTCCTAAAACACAGCTTAGCAGAGAAACTAAGTACTGAACACTAGTTCCTTTATAAACTCACCTAATTTCCTAACCTTTGATGTAGCTGTGACAATTTGCTAAGAATGTGCATCTTTGTTTGCATATCTGTATGTATAACTTATGTGCTGCAAGTCTAATAACACTCAAGACTTACCAGACTGCTTGGTTTTGTTTGCTTCCAATTCATCTGGATCAAGTTTTACATCTATTACTTCTAATACTTCTTCCTCTGCTGCATGGTCTGGAACTTGCTAGTTTTGTATTTCTGAGGTGCTTTCTGAGAAAATAGGTAGAGGTTTGACACAGCAGAAACTTCCTTTGCTTTATTTCTAGCTAACTACATACTACTTGTGAATAACTGGGATAGTATGACAGAGACCATTTTGTAACTCTGAAAAGAACTGTATAAGAGATTATCAGGATTTTAAGATTAACATTTTAAGATACTTTCTGGTGGTGGTGTTTGGGGGGTTGTGTGTTTTTTTGTGTTGTTGTTTTGTTTGTTGTGCTCTTGTTGTTGTTGTTTGTTTTTAACCAGGATGTCCAGTTATTAATTTGCAATGCCGACTCAGAAACATTCTCTGATTTCACCTTCAAAAGTGAAGTAGTCAAAATTAACTGCAAATCTACCTGAAAATATAAATTTCACGAGGTGGTTTGGGATCTGGGCCCCAAAATAATTGTATTCATTTCTTCTGGTCCTCTCCTTCCTGAAACTGCTCTGGATTCCTTTAAGTCTGCAGTTAAATGTTTTAACTGATGCCCTTCTGAGAATCTTTTACTGGCAGTGTTACTCCAAGGTAGGATAGCTGGAGATTCACTGGCCACATCAGTTTGGAGCAAGATTTCTCTTGGGTTACCTGAACACCATTCTGCCAAGGAGCTGTACCAAAGACGCTCTCTGAGCCCTTTGCACATTCAAGAGATCCTGCAGCACTCCAGGAGCTGCATTCTGTCTCAAGGGCAGGAGCCAGGATCATGTCACACCTTCTGAACCTCAGTACACATGCCATGTCCCAGATTGATACGTGGGCTCGGTTCAGAGGGAAAGGTCGCAGGGAGCCTTGGCTGAGAGCAGTGCACACTTGTCCTTCTGTTTAGACCTTGCTGTGGATTTCTTTATTTCTTCTGCCTTAGATTCAGCCCCAGAAACTGCTGACTTTGCTATTGTGAGGTTCTTTTTACAGGGTTTCAGAAGATCCTTAATGGTCTCAAAAAATATTGGCTTATGGTATTTGTTCTTTTCTAAACTTTGCTTGTAGTCTGATGGATCAGGTGGATGAGATTTGCACATCCATTGCCAGAATCCATCAGCTCTCCCTTTCATGTAGGGACCTACCTAGAAGCCCACCTTCTTCCTTAAACTAAAAGTTCTCACTTCACCCTGTGTTTACACCTGTGTGAAGTATTCAAACAACTAACACTTTCTATTGAAAACAGCCACTGTTAAAGCTTGTGAGATATTTCTTGAGTTCCCAGTAACTTACCTTAACTTGATCTGTATAGATTGAAATTTGCAATTTTTTTAGATTTATAAACTAGTCCCTACTGAATACAATCCATTTTGGTATTTAAAAAAAAAAATAAATTAAAAAAATTATACACATCTGAAAATTAATCTTGTTTTGACTTGCTTCTGCTTCTTTCAACTCTGTATCAATTTTCTGAACATCTGAATGTCCAGAGACTGTTTTTCAGGCAGTCATTTGCTCAGAGATGGTACATTTTATGCTCATCAGCTGAAATGTTCCCTCTACGATGTAACATGAAATGCAATATTGTTTCCAGCAGCTCTTCATCAGAGCCATAAGCAAAAAAAACCTGATCTGAGCAAGGATCAGCAAATACCCACTACAGCTGGGACAGTGTGGCCATAGGCAGATGCTTTGTGTGCACTTTATCAGAGAAAATTCAATTCTGCACATAATATAGTTTAATAATTTGTACTTATTAATTTTTACCAAACTGCAATATCCTCATAGCTCAGAACTGGGATGTTTCATGTTCCTTAAGATGTATTACTGCTCTAGAGCTGCTGCCTGAAGACACTGATCCAGAGCCCAGGTTACTTATTATTATCTTAATTTTGCTCCTGTAATCAAAGGGGAAAAAAGTTCCACATAACCTCTGTGAACAGTCACATTTAGCACAGTAAGTTTAAATACTAAACCTTTGAATGTCAGATGCTCACAATAAATGCCTGTTTGCAGCACAAAGATTTAAAAAAAAAAAAAGTATAAAAATGCCCACAGCCATATTCAAGGAAGTTGAAAAACATTGCAAAACATTCCAATAATAGAATGAGGCCTCTACTTCTATTCTTATGTGTAACCACATGTGTATTGAGCAAGACTGAATCTATCTAAACATTTTTTTAAAATTGCAGCATTAGGGGCTTTGAGATGAAATTATGGAGCCTGCATAAATTTTTCTTTCAATTCTACATACATAATATTTCAAGTATTTTCATTTAATTTATAGTATATACCCTAGATTTAATTTATCTAAACAAAAGGTCTATTTCATGAACATCAAAGATAATGAAAATGCCCTTTTAATTTATCTGTTAGTCTACATGTTTATTCCACACCAACTTCCTTTATTTGTCAGCCTCACACATAAAAATGACCCCTCCTGTGCTGTCTCTGCTTAATATCAAAGCTATAGGGGAAAATGTTTATAACATTAGCTGCATTCTTTCACTGAGAGTTGGCAATTACCACTGTGTCTGGAATCAGAAAACTTGAAAATGTCTTTCATTGCTACCTGTCTGCGTAGCAGGGAGGAAATGAAATTTTCTATTCTTGTCACATCTAGGTGCAGGATTTACTAGAAGCAGACCTTGTTCCAGTTATAGGGAGTAAGATTATACCAAAGCTGCTGATCTGTTTTCAGAAGAATTGTTACAATCCTTGAGAGAAATAGCTGGGAGTAATAGAATTTTAGCAGAAATGAGTCTGTTACTAGCTAGGAAAAAATTGCTACAGCCAGATGGACCCTGAGGTGTCATACTTGCAATTTCAAGCATGGTAGATGAAATTATGACTAAAAGGAGGGAAAATATATTGAAAGAAAGTTCTTCTAATCCAAAACTTAAATCCCCTGCAATTTGCCCCATCATACTATTTTGCAGCCATCGAGTGGCTATTAGTCCAGGCAACAGACCTCTCATTTAAGTCACTTCATGCTGAAACCTCAGCTTAGCTCAGCTAATCCATGTGGTGAGGAAGAAGTTAGATACTTCATGCTTTCCTGCTGCAACTGACCAGAAAACATTTTATCCTTTGGGACCATATATGGATACTTGAAGCATTGCAAAGAATTAAAAAAACAAACAAACCTAAAAAAAGCCTGTTAGAGTGTCACTTAGATGAACCACTTGGGTTCATCACTATCTGAATTATAAGGGAAATGTTGCACATGCCTTGTCTTGACTTTTTTGTGTCTCTGATCAAAGGATACAATTGGGGTCCTATCAAAAGGAACATTATTCTATATTGCGAAGACTGGCATGATTTTTTCTGTTTTGATCAGCACAGGAGAAAAAAGAAATTTACATTAGAAAAATAAAGGGTCTCTTGGGTTTACACTAGTAGCTGTGGCATTTTGGGTGCAAAAAACAATACCCTTAATTAAAAAAAGATGTTGCTGTCCTGGTGTTAGCATGCCTGTGGTAGGTCAAGAGATTGTCTACTTCTCCATCAAAATATTCCCAGTTTTAACTAGTGCTTTTAGAAAAAAAAAAAGAAATATATAAAGTAATTTTCCTTCATATAAACTCTAAAAACACATTTTTTTTTTTCTGTATCCCCAAATAATGGGCTTCAGTTATGCTGTCTGGTAAAAGGAAGGGAAGTGCAAATTATCCTCTGTGCTCTTGAAAAATGAACATAGACATTTCCCAAAATGTACTGGTTTATTTGCTTTACATAGAACAAAGCAGGCACTGAAGGAAGGTACAGGCTAAATCCCAAACCACAGGTGAGTTCACTGTGATGAGTATAGAAGCTTCTAGTCAGCAGCCAGCGAGTCACCATGACTGATGAGCCCACAAGGATGTAAATGCATAAAGCTGAGTATTGCCTCAAGAGCATAAGTCTTATGAGGAACATCTGAGGAAACTGGGGCTGTTTAGCCTGGAGAAAGGAAAGCTGAGGGGAAACCTTATTGCTCTCTACAACTACCTGACGGAAGGGTGTAGCCAGGTGGGGGTCAATCTCTTCTCGTAAGTAACAAGTGATGAGACAAGAGGAAATAGTCTCAGCTTGTGCCAGAGGAGGTTTAGATTGAATGATAAGAAAAACTTTTTCACTGAAAGTGTTGTCTGGCACTGGTTTAGGCTGCCCAGGGAGGTTTTGGAGTCACCATCCCTGGAGGTCTTTGAAAGACTTGTGGTGCTTAGGGACGTGGTTTAGTGGTGAACTTGACAGCGCTGGGTTAATGGTTGGACTCAATTATCTTAAAGGTTTTTTCCAACCAAAACAATTCTATGGTTTTAAGACTCTGTGCCAAAACTGGGTGCTCTGCCACAGCCTGCACATACCAGTTACAGCCAGAAACATGGCAGGACCTTAGCTTCTAATATAGCTGAGGAGTAACTGAGATGAGCTATGAGTTGAGGAAAGTCTAAGGACTGCACAGTGCCAAGCACTGCTTCAGAACAAAACCCATGAGCAAAGGCCATCAAGTTAGGAAGAGAGAAGCACTGATGGGGGGGGGTGGGAAATGTAATTAGCTCATGGTGGCCTTGTGGCTGGAGATATGACCATAAACACCTATCCCAGAGTGCTCACATACTGTCATTTGTAAGCAGTTTGTCCAATAATATCAGAATAGAAATAGTATGGGTTAACAGCACCGTCTTGGTGTCCTTGCTCAGAGAGTCTCCTTGTTTCTCTCTCCTGTGATGTATCTAATCAATGCACCTAATATGCCATTGAACTGGTATAACTGAGAACAAGTAGCTTCACATCCCAGGAAAATTACCGGACTTTACCTGAAGTCCAAATATAGGAACAAGGAAATGTTGTCAGTTTTCAGAGAGTTACTTGGACTTTGGCAGAATTAAAGATGAAATCAGTAATGCTTGGCTAATGTCCACAAGTGCACTGATGATTCTAGGTTCCAGAGCCACTGGTTCTTTAAAATTGCAGGGATTATTTGCACTTCCAATTTATCTTGTGCTTGAAATTGTGTTTAGACTCACTATAACTTCATCTTTTAAAAAAATAAGATAAATTGAAAGTAAACAGTGCAAGACTGATAGTTAAGACTTTTATGCAATAAAAATCCCACAGGAAAAACAGGACAGATTTCTGGATCCCCAGGCAGCCCCAACTCCCATGTTGCTGATAAAATACCTACACCCTGCTGAGTGGACATTAGCTACATAAGCAGATGTTCCTAAAAAGAAAAGGAAGTGTTGAATAGCTGACTTATTTTGTTGCAGTTCTGCTCAGGATGCTGGTTCCAGGTCAAGAGGGTGATTGCCACGACCAGCAAACCCAGCCAGGCTATAAGTGCAGCCAAGCCCAATAGAAACTCCCAACTTTACACTTTGCCCTAGAGGCAGTTACAGGTTGATAGTTGTTTTCTGAGTTGTTTAGGGATAATCAGAAAACCATGTGCAGGAGTAAGAAGACTAAGTTTACACCTCTAGAACTGATTCAGGTCCTCAAACATATATATTCTCATTAAAATATTTTTTTATTACTTAAAATGGCACAAAGATTGTCACAAATCTTGCTGACTTCTGGACAAAGTCTAACTGCTTTTTGACTTTCAGTGGACTAAGCAGTATCCTGAGGCAGAAGGAACAAAACAGCATATTTATTATACAGCCAGTTAAGATTCCTGTATTTTTTTACAATTTTGTTGTAACAAAATATGTTGTTGCCTTGTAGATGTAACAGACACCATCTTGCTTGCCAATGTTAGGATTACAGTTTGAGAACAGATTTTTTTTTTCTTTTTAGTATGCCTGCTTTTAGAAACATCATACAGGCAAAATCAATTTACAAGCATGCTAAACCTAAATAATTAAGAAATACAACAAACCTGATTGCAGGCAGCCCTTAAACCTACTCTGCCTTCTGTATATTGAAATGCTGTGTCTCTAAGCTTCAGAGCTCTGGACTCTTACAGAAGAATGTGGTTGTGCCTTTTTTTGTTTAACTAAGGGAGCCCTAAGTAAGTGGTTGAAATAGTCCAGAGTGTATTCATTCTGCCACACAATGTGGATTGGGAGTGTATTAAACGGCTTGAACTCTTGAGGAGAGTGAAGGGCAGACAAAGCTGAAGCTGCGTTTCGAACATGAATGCTGAAAACTTTGTCAGCATTTTAAAATTAAGTTTCATCTATTCATATGTTAAGACTTCAGGGAGATGAATTGGGACAGCTGAGAAACTGATTACAGCTTCTTGCTGCATTTTTTTTCTCTTTGCTGTTCACGTAGCCAAGCTGACATGGCCCCTGCTGAAATACTTCTATCTCGTGATACATGTATCAAAAACTAATAGATAGGGTGGTTGATCTTGTGCCTTTCTTGTTCTGCCACACGCTTTTACTCCAAACCACATGTCATTAATAGAGCTAATGGGATTTTGGCATGGAACCAAAGGGCTGGGAGGGGAGGGAGGGGGGGGAAGAAGATGGATGGGAGCGAAATGAACTACTGAGAGAAGCACTGCTGCCTTTCTTTGCTCTAAAGCGATGTCAGGTTTATCAGGCTTCTCTTTAGTCCTTCCTGACAGGACTGGAGGCACTTCGCTATACGTGTGTGTCTCATGCATTCATGAGACTCTTTGACACTATTGCATCTTTTGTTAGGAGCTGAAAATGCAGATCACTGCTCTCCCGTTCCTTCAGCTGCCATATGGCATTGTGGAAGGGGGCCCACAAAGGAAGGAGAGGGAAATGTAAAAAAAACCCCAACAAAACAAAAACAACAACCAAAAAAAAACAACACAAAAAAACAAAACCAGAGGGGAGAGAAGAAATGAAACTACCAGCAGATGAAATTGATTTATTTTCACCATTAGGGAAAAGGGGGTTGGAAGCCTTTTGGAATATAAAACCTTCTCACAGAGCAGGCAAACAGGCTGCCTGCATGACAGCTCTGGTACATGTTAAAAAATAACAGCTTTAAAATAGAAGCACCATTGTTTTGCTTAACTACTGTGACAAATGTATATGAAGTGGAATGCATCATCTAAAGCGAAACAACTGCCAAGGTTGCAGACTGCTATTTTTCCCCTTGTCTGCAAGAGGTAAAATCCACGAATCCCCAAATGCTACATAGGTGCAACAGTTTGGCATCACTGCATGTTTTTCTTAAATCTCAAAATATCTTTGGTCTGGTCTGCATTTTTGTGGAGCAAAACCTTTCCTGAAGTAAGTAGCAATTAGAGCACTTTATATAATTGCTTTAAAAACAAACCAAAAATGTATTTGAGAGAAAGAAGCTTGGTATGTCAATTCTTTGGTTATTGTTCTGTGGGTCTTTGCTTTATGAAACACTAAACATAATCTTTCAAAGAAACACCACACAGCATGTGCTGTGTGTTAGTTAAACTAGATACTCTTCTTTACTATGCTAGGTTCACATTAGCCCCTGATATAAATAAGCACAACTCATTCTAGATTTAAGCAAATTTTGCTTTTCTAACTGTAGATAATACAAAGCTAAAAGCATAAAACATTGCCTAATCTAATGTAACTGCTTCGATGAATGTGTTTCCTCATTGCCCTCTTTCTTTCAATTTTAAAGCTGATGTCAGTGAAGAGATGGGTTAAAAATTTTTCATGATGTACAGGAACATTTGTTTGTGTTTTCTGAGATTTCCTCTCAAGATCCTGTTTAAGAAGGTGTATAGTACATTATCAACTTTATGGAATTTTCAGTAAACTCAGCAGCAGGTAAACGATCCAAAATCTTGCTTAATCAAGAATTAGGTGCAGAGATTTTACATTTAGTTCACTCAAGTTTAGAACAGTGTTTTGGTTTTACTGATTTTAAGAACTTTTTTGATACAATAGTTTATCTGTACTGAGTTTTGTTCTGGATGTTTGGTATTTGCTCTTTCTCAGGTAAGTATTTTTTGCATGTATGAGAATATTCCTGAACAAAATAATGTGCTGTTCAATCTTTTCACAAATGTCTAACCACAGACTTTTCAAAAAAATGAAGTCACTAATACCTGTTAGAGGCTGTATAGGCATGTTGATGGACTTCCATGTTACATTCCCACAGAATTTAAACATTAATGATTTGCAAGAGTCGGGTTTAGTTGCTGTCTCTGCATATCTGTGATGAAAGTTAGTTTTTCTAGCCTCCATTTGAAAAATGGAGTCTTTTCATTCCTTCTCTCCTGAACGCATAAGGCATTTGGTCCTGTTGGTGATGGGGGGAAACCAATAGGAAAACATTTGCCTTGCAGTTACTTACTACAGTCTGTAATGGGTTTCACAGAATCATAGAAAGGTTTGGGCTGGAAGCGGCCTTAAAGACTATCAAGTTCCAACCTCTCAACCACTCTGCCTCTCACTAGACCACATTCCTCAAAGCCCCACCCAACCTGGCCTTTAACACTTTCAGAGATGGAGCATCCACCACTTCCCTGGGCAACCTGTGCCACTGTCTTACCAGCCTCACGCTAAAGGTTTCCTCTTAATACCCAACTTAAATCTACCTTCTTTCAGCTCAAAACCATTCCCCCTCATCCTACTGCTATATGCCTTTTATAAAAAGTCTCTCCTTGTCTTTCCTGTAGCCCCTTCAGGTTCTGTAAGCATGCTATAAGTTCTCCCTGAAGCCTTCTCTTCTCCAGGCTGAACAACCCCAACTCTCTCAGCATGTCTTTGTAGGAAAGGTGCTTCAGGTGTCTGGTCATCTTTGTGGCCCTTCCCTGGACTTGGTCCGACAGTTCCATGTCCTTCTTGTGTTAAAGACTTCAGATTTTCCATGGGTAAAAAGTTAATGAAAACCAGGATATAGTGAAGAAGTGCACAGAGTATTGCGTATGACTAAGCCAAATCCTGGACTTGCGGGCTGGCTAGTCTATTTAGAGCCCCTGTGCAAGTGTAAGCCTTGTCTTTAA
Source organism: Apus apus (assembly GCF_020740795.1). NCBI lineage: Eukaryota > Metazoa > Chordata > Aves > Apodiformes > Apodidae > Apus > Apus apus. The sequence continues at coordinate 53,457,574 of NC_067285.1, read as the reverse complement.
GTTTTATACTGTGTTTAGGTGAAGAGATCTTCCAGGAAGACTTCAACTTAGCTTCTAGTGCTTCTAAGTTATCAAAAGAGTGCATCTTATAGATGCTGAGGAATAACCTATCTTTCTTGCTGGCTAAAGAAATGATCCAAGTCATAGACGCACTAAAATGTTATTACTTGATCTGACACTGATGCAAATACCTTCTTACTACGATAATGTTTGCACTACGGTAATGCCTGGAATGTTGGACTGAGGTTTGACTACTTTGAAACCTGGAGCTGTATTATTTGTAACTCTCAAATACTCTGTGAGCTGCAAAGTACTCATGAACACTTTCATTTACATACATTTTATTGCAAAATTCTAAAATGTAAGGCTAGAACTGATTTATCAATCACATTCTTATTAAATAATACTTTTGTCATTTGTAAAAGAAGTGACATAGGGAGACCAGCAGGGAATAGTCCATACCTCTATAATTATGCATGGTAAGTTTTCATCAGCTTTTGTTACCAATCTGAAAGCAACTCAGATAAAATCAGAGTCAATTAATGAATGAAAGAATGAAATCTATGGCAAATGTTAGTCATAACAATAATCTACTACTACTACCTACTAGTCTTTATGCATCATCAATTAAAAAGTCTAGAAAGAATTTTGTCTATAGTCTTCATCTATTCAAAGTTTTATTTCATGTTTCTCATGCCTTAATGAGCAGGAATGAAAGAGGAGACAGCATGGTTAAGGTTGAAGGTATGTTTGTAATATTCTTGATGTGAAGACTGGGTGTATAGCCCCAACCCTAAACAACTGATTTTTATTCTGTTAAAAATTCTTTTTGTTTCAGCTTTCTTTGAAAACAAAAAAGCTGCCAGCTTCAAGGGTGAAAGACAAAGAGTAAAGATAATTTTGTGAGCATCTTCCTCCAGACTACAGAATTACCCTCTAAATGAATGACAAGTGTGGCTACAGATTTCACTGTATTTGAAACACAGCATAAAGCTCATTCATGTCTTCAGTTTAACATCACATTAAAAACAACAATGAAAAGGAAAGAGCACGAAAACAGCCCCACCAGCTTTATTGGAGAAAGAAAGGAGCACACCACTCCTGCCTGTCTCTCTAGTGTGGAAATGATAATTTGTAGCATGCTTAGGTGCTACTTGTGTGGTTAACCCCAAGTGCCAATTCTCAAAATGCTTTTCAGCTGCTGTGTAATTCTGAAACCCTCCCCCTGTAGGTCCTTCATTTTCAGACATTAAAGTCTTCAAATTCCATTGCTTGCACAAATCATCGCCTCAGGATGAAGTGTTAGATACTGTGTCTGTCTGATGACCACACATTGACCAGAATCAAACATTCAGATTTTTCTGGGGGAAAGTTAAAACTCATACTCCCTAACTGGATTTTAAAAATCACACAAATTAGTTTTAGACAGAGAAAAATGATGAACAGTCAAAATTTTTTCTTTGGGCTCATGCAATTAATACTTTGGGACCAGCAAGAAAACAAAATAGCTTGACCATGTCTGCCTGATTGAAGCATTCCAGACAAAAGGAAGGGGAAGAGGGTAAGGATTTTTGGATACCAAACTCTCCTGCCTGCATGTTTTTTACATTAATCACTTGAAGAAACACAGAACCTGCACTGAGAAGTAAGGGGAATGTAAGACCTGCTCTCCGAAGAGTTTCCTAGACATTCATGCTCCAGTTAATTATTGCTCTTATGCAAAGTGTGACAGCCTCAACAGGAGGAATAGAGAGTACTTTCTTGCAGCAATTATAGCTGTCCCTTGGAGGTGCGGGTTTTAGTTCTACTATGATGAGGATAACATTGTATATGGGGCTCTTGACCTCACTGGAATGTTTTAACAAATTAATAAAACAAGAGTGGATGTAAGTTATAGGAATAAGAAAAACACCACCACAACATTTTCTGCTGTGATACTTTAAAGAAAATTACTTCTCTTTTTTGAATTGAAGACCATAGGCACTAACCCTCAGCAGACATGCCTACAATATTACTTGAAGTATGTATAAACACTTTTTGTCTGGTAGAGCCCAACACAAAGAAGCTTAAAGCTGTGATTAGGAAAACAGCTTTAGAGCAGTTTTGCTGAATAAACCAGTTGCTTTATTTTTTTTTCCTAATTCTGAAAAATTATGACAGTTAAAATGGAAGCTAAAAAACCAAAAAATGCTGGAGAAAAATCTTAAAACACCGAGATCACTTAACACACCTTGATGCAGGAGTAGTGAGTTGCTTCCACCTTTGCAGGACTGTGGTGGAGCACTTGAACACTGAATAGCAAGATGCAGGCTCCAACCTCAACCTCTCCCTGCTGTTTCATATAGAAACTGAACAGAATTGTGGCCTCTATGCTAGACTTCAGATGGCAGGAGATCAGATACATATCAGTATTGCAATACCCAAACCCTCCCTTGTGAAGAGGGGATGAGACACTGGAACAGGTTGTCCAGGGAGGCTGTGGATGCCCCCTCCCTGGAAGTGTGAAAGGGCAGAGTAGATGGGCCTTGGAGCAATCTGGTCTACTTAGAGGTGTCCCTGCCCATGCATGAGGGTTGAAACTAGATGATTTTTAAGGTTCCTTCCAACCCATCTTGTGATTCTTCGAGGGTTGGATGAACAAGCTTTTGACCAGATCCTTCTGTATGTAGTAGTATGGATGGAAATTCCGAATGACCACACTAGCAATGTCCTGGGTAGAGATGAATTTTTTTATTTATTTGCATGTAGGTTGATTTGATCAGAGAGAAACTCTCATCTTCTGTCCTCACTTCTGTTTAAGTTTGTTGCATTTTTTGTTTGTGTGTTTGTTTTAAATCTTAGTATACTAAGTCAACATAGTGCTTTGGAAATGCAGATTGAGTGGAACCACAGGAGCATTTTTCACCAGACTTATGTTTACCTACTGCATGGTTTTTACTGGATCTTAACAGGAAATCTGTTGCTTTGCACTTGGTGAGGGGAGGAAACAGTGTCAATATCATGTAAGCAAATGACCTAAGATACTCTAATCCACCTTAATTTTATATAAAGTTGCAAGATTCAGTGTTCTAGACTACTGTAAAGTCCCTAAAAACTCCCAGAAAATGAAAATTTTGAACATTATAAAAGGCTAGTTCTGAAGAAATTAAATGTTCAAATGCATATTATAATGCAGTTGAAAGTGTGCTTTTTGTCCTTTGAGTATCTTCTCCCTGCTTTGAAAGAGAAGATAAACATTTCCTGAGCTTTTCCTCTTGCAGACCTACAGCATGGAATGTCTTGGGAAGTGGCATGTCTGGCCTGCTGGCAGATGATCCACCAGTATTAGCAAGCAGAAACACAATTTGACTTTCACTTCTCATGCAACTGTCACATCAAAAGATCCATCAGAAACCAAATGACCATTTGAGGCAGGTTTCTGAATTAGCCTCAAGCTTAATCCCCTTTTCTCCTTCAGTGGCTGAGGGATTTGTGATCATAACTGAAACATGCTTTAAAAGCCTTGTTGTCTTAATCTTTTGAGAATTCTGACATTTAATAGACCTGGAAAACTTAAATGAATAGAGAATAAGAGTAGTTCCTATATCACCTAAACCTCTGGGAGGTATAAGATCACAAAGTAGGAGAAATGTAAAAAAAAATAATATATATTTTTTTAATGATATGTAAATGCCCGATGCTGGAGGGTGTTGAAAATAAGAAGAAAAGACATTGGGAGACAGAGGGAATTAATGTTTGGAAAGAAAAAAAATAGTGATTTCTGTTACAATTTAAAAAAAAAAAATCACAAAAAACCAAGGAACTTTTCAATCTATAAACCAATAGACCAATTAAACCATAAAATCAGCTACAAGACTAGCACTCAAGTCACAGCATTTTGTTGCTGACCACAGTAGGCTTCATGGCTTTTTATTTTCTCTCTCTCTCTCTTCACTGTGCCAGTTAGTAGGAATTCTCAGCCAGGCTGAACCAGTGTGTTGCAAAAGGAATCTACAATAGGAATAATGTCCTTACACCATTTATCTGCATACCCTAGTTATTAAATTCTTTGCCTTCGTGTGAGTGACTAGTCATAGCATGTGTGAAATCACTACCCTCAACTTGCTGGTCATGCATCAAAAGAAGCGTAGCCAGCAGGTCAAGGGAGGCAGTTCTCCCCCTCTGCTCTTGTGAGACCCCATCTGGAGTACTGTGTCCAATTTGGGAGCCACTAGCCTATGGAGCTGTTGGAGAGAGTCCAGAGGAGGGCCACAAAGATGATCAAAGGGCTGGAGCACCTCTCCTATGAAGACAGGCTGAGAGAATTGGGGTTGTTTAGCCTGGAGAAGAGAAGGCTCCGGGGAGACCTGAAGAAGAAGACGACCCCTTCCAAACCTTAAGGGGACCACAGAAAAACTGTGGAGGAATGTTTTACAAGGGCTTATAGTAACAGGACAATGGGGAAAAATTTAAGCTGAAAGAGGGGTGATTTAAGTTAGACATCAGGAAGAAATTCTTTAGTGTGAGGACAGTGAGACACTGGCACAGGTTGCCCAGGGAAGTTGAGGATGCCTCATCCTTGAGTGTGTTCAAAGCCAGGTTGGCTGGGGCTTGGAGCAACCTGGTTTAGTGGGAGACTCATGCAGGGGGTAGGAACTACATGGTCTTTAGGGTTCCTTCCAAACCATTCTGTTATTCTATGAAATTATTGGCATATATTTTACTTCTGTCCACAGAATATATCTCATTGAGATTATGCCACCTATTTACTTGTCTTTGCTATGTTTTCCACTACTCCAATGTTCAGATTGAGCTCTGGGTAACTGCTACTTTTGATGATTTATTTGCAGACAGCTGTTAAGTATTTGTGGCGGTGTTTTGTTTGATGTTTGGGTTTTTTGGGGGCATTTTATTATTTGATTTTATTTTTTTTATTGTGTGTGTTTTTTGTTTTGTTTTTTTTTCTTGAGACTTTAATAACTCATAATACTGTTCAGTAACTCCTAATGCTGTTCAATAACTAAAGTCAGCTCACACACCAGCACATTCAAGGCTTTGCCACTGGAGAAGACCCAAAGACAAATGTTTCATGCACAACAAGGGGTTACAATCACTGTCAAAATAGCCTTTTGTTTCAGAGCTCTGTTAGAAATTAAAAATGCAGCCACTAAGTTAATAGAAATGCCAAAAAATATCCTTAAAAAAGTTTCATGACATAGTTTCTAGGCCTGAAAAAGCAGTAGGCATCTGTGTATTTTTAAGGCAGATAGTTTGTGGCCGTGCCATTATTATAATCACATATACATGAGGATAATTTTAAAAACGAAGGATTTTTTACAAATAATCAAAATTTTAGCTACATCATCTGAATGAAGGGTTACACCATCTATTTACAGTCACAGAGTTCCTGAAGCAGCTAAAGAACTAAAATATGTTTTGTATGCTTTAAGAAAAAATAAAACAAAAACTCACCAAAACAAACTGTTAAAAACTATTTAAAATTTACTGTCTTTTTTCTTTTTTTTTTGTTGTATTAGTTTTCTTGTTTTTTTTCTTCACCCCCATTTCCCCCTCCCTCCTTTTCCCCTGTTTTTTCCATGAATACCCTTCTCTCCTTAATGTTTTCCTTTCAAAATACTTTTCCTGTTGAATATTAGCCACCGAGTATTGTCTTCTTGGTCTCAGGTTTTTTCCTTATGCTGAAACAAAACGCCTGAGCTTTAGCTTTGACTTTACATGTATATAGGATAAATATGCTTTTGTACCAGAAAAAGGGAGCAAAATGGGAGAATCATCAATTAATGCTTTATATAGCCTAGAGAAAGAAAGTACTCAGAAGAACAACACTTCTAAAGTTAACTTTGCTTTATGTACATACCAGTGATGGCATTATTGTGATCGTCCTGTAATGTCTTGTGAGAAATCATGAGGGATAGTGCCACAACCATGAAATTAAAAAGGACTACTTCTGTGGAGCAGACCATTATTATGTGGTGTCTTATTTCTCAGAGGGTCCGTTATCTCTTCATCACCAGAAAAATCAGGATCTGCAATGAAGTGCCACAGACTGAGCTGGAGAGGAGGCAGAACTGTAGAGGAAAGGCCTTGGGAGAACAGAATGTACCAGTGTCACATCTCACCAGCCTTAATTTAGTGATCAGAATTTTGGAATTCAGCAGTTTAAAAAAATTGTTTCATTTATGAGTGCCAGGTGCTGAAGAACATAAGGGAAGAAGGTAACCTGTATAAAATGTAAAAAGAAGCAAAATAACAGACCCCAACCTCTATACCTGAAAGTATTTTGGTTTGTTTTCCAGCACATGCTTTGAATTTAATGAAACATTTGGGGAAACTTCTAAATGAAAATGGAAATGTTGCTTTCTGAGAAGCTGGCCCAGCACAACATGTGAATTATTTAGAGACAACTTGTATTATTTCTGCTTTTAAAGAGCAAAGAAAATGTTTTGTTTGGGATTTTTTTCTGTTACTTTAGTCTTAATTGTCCTAATTTCCTCATTGCTGTTTTTAATTCCATTTTTTTTCAAAACACAAGTTATACCTCATAGTAATTAAATAAGAGTATCTAACAAAGAGTAGCAATAAATTTTTAGCTGCTCATCTGCAACTAAAAGAGAAAAGAGAGACTTTTTGATAATCCTGACTGATTGCATTACAGAGATGTGAAAGGGCCCTTATTATAGTGAAGGGTCAGTTCTGAAATCTTACCTCAGATATAACCTTAAATACAAGTGCCCTCAAAAGAAAACAACATGCAACATGGAAACTAAAGAACTGTTAGTCCAAGTAGCAAAGTCTGTAACTACAAACAGTATTTATAACATTTCCTTGAATTAATTAATTGTTTTATTTCCTCTCTACCTCTGTTCTCTTTACTTTTTTTTCAATTCAATATTTCAAACTTTTTAAATCTCTCAGTCACATTCTTTGGCTGCTGTGTTCATATATTCACACACAGCTTCACTCCTCATCTGAGCTTCAGCCATCTCTTTCCTATCTGTATCAGAGGAGGTGAAGCTTCGTCTTAACCCTGTTTCATTTTACACAGAGATATTGTTTTTTAGGCTCAGGTCTACACACCAATTTCATTAATGATGTTCTAAAAATCAAGTAGGAAAAATGCATACGTAACTGGGGTATAACTGGTCAATTTTTAAATATTTCCTACTGGGTTGAAATCAAATTTTACCTGTTGTTGCTTTTCAGACATTTAAAATAATTCTAATCCTAGATCAAATAGAATTTATTTTTCTTTTTAAAAAATTACATTAGCATTAATATTTTGCTGAAACAGAAGTGATGGCACTGAGACACATGTATGTCCCACTTTCCCTGAGTTTTTCTGGAGGATCTTGTATAGATAAATACAAGGCTGTGAAAATGGAAAATCAAACTTATTCTTACCCAAAGAATGGTTTTGCTGTGACCAAGTTCAGGAGAGTTTCATCGTCTTACAGCTGGGATACTAAAATTCACTCACATGCTCACTTTCAAAGCATTATATGAAAATGTGATTGATTCTGCTTGTATATATATTTGTATGGCATGAATGATTTTGTCAGTAAATTCTACATTAGACAGATTCTAAATCTGCTTGTCTTCTACTTTCTCTGTAATTCCTGCAGCCCAGGAGTCATGATTTGAAGATGAGATGCTTCTAGTTTAATATTCCCTGAGCATAAAATCCAGTGTATAATTTATTGGTAAATAAATCCACTAGCAAAAAATCTGCCTGTGAGAAGGGGGACAGTGCAATAAATGCAGGATGTATAGCTTACACAGAGGAGAACAAAATATAAGAACAGGCAGTATGAAAAGTAAAATTATTACAATTCTTTATAATTTCTATTGGACATGTCTCTGTCAGCTTTGTTTTCTTAGGTACTTTGGGAGGGGGAAAAAAATCAATTTTAGCTCTAGGAAAGCTCTGACTTAATTTGGTTCACTAGCTGCCTCTGAGATCAAATTAGAGTCCAACGGGTTTGTGTATTTTCATATGCTTGTATATAAACATACATGTACACATGAAAAATGGACCGAGTTTCTTGAAATGCTCTAGGTACCTAAACACATTATGACCAAGTGGTTAGATTCTAAAGCATACTTGGAATAAGAAGTATTTTGCAAAAAAAAAAAAAGCTTTATCAGTAGAATCAAAGAAATTTCAGGACATTCAGCAGTAACAGACGGAGCTGGAGAAATGTCCTGTACAACCCTATGTTTATAGGTTCCCTTAGATTCCTAGAAAAACTGGATAGTTTCTGTTATTTTTGTAGCTATAAATTTATAGTGAGAGCATAAATTTATATATATAAAATAATTTAGCATAGAAATATAGATTGTAAGTGTCTTGCTTTCTCACTTACAGATCAGTTATATCAAAACAAGACAGAGGCATAAATGTCCATTCTTTAGATAGAATAAGAAAAATAAAAGTGAATTCATATGGAATTTTAGTAAATGTAGTTTTCTGGCATAATAAAACTGTCATAATAGTCTTAATTAGAGATCAAAAGCTTGATGCTTTAGGCTTTGAAAGCACATAATACAAGATCAGTCTAATTTTACTGACTCCAGTGCCTTGTATCACCCGCATAGGCCACAGCTTCCTGCTTTATGTTTCCTTTCTATTTTAATATCTATGGGAATGGAATCTGCTCTTCAGTGTTCAGCAAATCTGCCTCCTGCTGCTGCTGCCTTTGACCTAGGCCTGTTACCATGTCTTCTGCAATGATGCTGAACCACCAAGAGTGTGTTTTGCAGTCTGGAGATTCCAGCACAGTTCTCCCTAAAATGGGTTGTCTCGTTGTCTGCTTTCCAAGTAATTTCTCACTGGATTTTCAGGTTCACATAGGACCATTCCAATATATTTATGGTAGAATACAGTAGGATAACTCTGCTTAACTCAGTATGATTTATATTCATGCAAATATGATGACAGTAGAGCTCAGTATGTTTTTCTGAGGAAAACACAAGCTGAAGCCAAGTTGGGGGGATTTCTTTTCCTGCCTGACAAGGATACTCTACTTCTAGAACATCTCCTAACTAATTGTTCCTGTTAGAATGCAGATAAAAGTCCTCCTTCATTTCACTTTTTATAGGTCAGAGATACTTCTGTTTATCCTCAGTACCCTCTGATAACATGTGCAGAATAACTGTCTATTTGATTTTTAATGCACTTGGTAGTTAGTGTCACTAAGGACTAAATCCTACATACAGAAGATCAGAACAAAGTCTGAATTTTCAGTGAACTGAGTTATGCTTTGTTAATGTCAAGGAAGATAAATGATTACTCTGTTTTAGATATACTCAAGGAAGATTATAGTTTCAGGATTGCTGTCTCTGGCTGTCTGCCGTTTACAGTCTGTTTTGTTCTTTATTATCTGCATGTTCTGAATGTTTTGCTCCCTTGCTCTCAATTTCAAATATAGTGCAGACAGCTTACAGCACACTGTTGGATGTGGGGCTTTAAACTGACAAATTTGTTCTTTTTATATCGTCTTCAATTCTGTCATTGGATTTCATGCTTTACTCTTACAAATATTTGTGAAAATCATAAAGAGATCAGGGAGAGAAGTGCTCCAGACAACTGAGACCAGTCAATTTTCTTTCAGTGTATGATTTGTTCTTGGTGTAGCCATCATGTACTACACAAAAAGCCTGGAAGTCTGGACATTATGGAGCTTACACAGAAACCATGATATATAATATTATGAAACTTGGTACAGCCTGAAATTACCAAACAACGACTCTGATGAAAAGTGACTATGAGGAAAAGGAACAGTGGGTGACAGAGGGCAGGAAATTAAACCCATTGGTACACTAGTTGGAAGCCGTTAGTGCTAAATTATAAGGATGGGTCAGTATGACACTGTAAATAGATCTGGTGTGATAATACAAGAACATCTGTGTGATCATTAGGTTTGAATCTAAACTCTCTCTTCAACCAGTTTTTATTAAACATTTTGTTTTGTGAAACATTGATGAATTATGTTGCTTAATGCAATAGACTACATACCTCTGTCCCTTCTGAAGTTTAGAAACAGAGCTACTGCAATAAAATGATACTGTATCAGAACATGGAGCTATGTGCAGGCTTTAGAAAATATGATGTGTAGGCTGGATTCTTCAGTTTGATGTGTTCATTTAGCAAGATTTTGGGGAGCAGTACTACAAAATTTTGGAAAACCAGGACAGCCAGGGAATGCATACAAAGCTGGTGAAGCTGACTGTATCAGAAGCTCTTACATCTTGGGGATTAAAAGAGATCACAAAAGGAAAAAAAAAACACAACACATTGAGGAGCATGGTGCTGCATGGAAGATTCAGGGCTGTATGGCAAGAGGTCAACTCAGAAAACTAACAGTGTAAGAGTTACAGATTAAAATTCATGTTCCTTCCTTTATTTTCCTTATTCTTATATTAAGGAAGACAAAATGATCTCTAGAAAAAGAATGATACTGTTTTGGGTTTTTTTCTTATGCTGGAACTTTGAAGACCAAAAGCATTAAAGATTTTTTTTTTAAATTAAAATCAATGTGTATTTAAAAAAATGTTAATTCTAATTCCAAAAATGTAAATATGTAGCTACGAAAATTAAAAAGGCCACCAAGAGAGATTAGTCAGAATGGGGATTCAGGTAAAAGTTTCTGTATTCTACAGTATATGAGAAAGTGTAGGCAAATACTAAGCTGCTAGACAGGGAAACACCAACGAACATAAGCTGAAAAACCAAAGGCTTTAAAAGTGATCTTGAAGCACTTTACACTAAGAATGATAAATGAGTAGAGAAAGTAAAACCTACTCTTGTACCTGCAGTGAAGCAGACTCATGACACTTATCAGAGAATTTCAGAAATACACATTTCTGCAGTTTAAATAAAGCGGTAATTAATTTTAACCAAGAAGAAAGAGGAAGAGAATTAGTTCAGCTGCTGTCTCAATAACTGTAAGAAACTGGCAGCTGAAAAGAGAGGATCTATTTAACAGTGACACCATTGAACAGCAAATTAATCCATCATGGTTAGGCACCTTGCAGCAGTCTGCAAAATGCTTTTGGCCCATCACTTCTGTAGCTACATCAATATACATATTGTTATATATTGACCAACAGGAGGCTTACATGAAATTGTATTACAGTGAGACATCAAAAACTGAAACCTGCATATATCAGCTCAGATCACTACATCTTAATAAGAATTTAAAAAAACAGTCAGATGTCTAAAACAAAAAGCCTGTGTGCCTTTGTTTAGAGAATTGAATTAAAAAAAAACCCACAACAACAAACGCAGAAAACAGATACAAATCTAAATAGATAGATCTAAATAGACAAAAAAGGAGGATGACTTGAAGTTGTTTTTTTTATTCATTTGTTTTAAGCATAAATTTAATTGTACTGCTAGTCTTGTGGTTCCTCATTGTGAAACAAATATCCATAAGTATTAAGAACACCTGTGGTGTTAAAAACATAATTATAAGAGCATTTTGAAGTTTAAATCTCTCACAGTTACAAACAGGTAGCAGCTCATTTCTTTCAGGAAAACACACTTAAGAGGAAAAGATACGGAAGTCATGCCACTACATACTTACACTGTGTTTGTACATGTGTGCATTCATGTTTTGAAGAAGCTGATATTTTATTATGTTAAGAAGGACCACCTTTGGCACAGGAACCATGTGAGCTTATTTTCTAAACTGTTAAACTTTTTGTGACAAAAACATACCGTGCTTTTTTTCTTCTCCTGTGTAAATATGGCTTTTTGGGAACCATGACTCCAATCACAGACCATGAATATCTGGACAGAAAATGGGACCAGCTGGTGCCATTGCCTGGTACTTTTTACATTTTCTTTAGGGTGCTGGTTGGGAGGGGGTTTGGCAGAGAGCTGCACATAGAAGACAAGAAACAGAAGTTGTCACTGGAAAAAGACTCAGAATTGGCTACAGCAGCACTCCACCAGCTGCCATTACAATGTGCATTGTGTGCATTTGCACGGTGTAGAATCTAATTCAGTTTTACAGTCATACAAGAATGGGAGGCAACCACCAAACATCCATCACTAGACAGCATGATAAATAAGCTGTTATTTAGATCATGTATTTAACCCAGTCAAGAGATCTAGACTGGAAAAAAAAAGGGGGGGCCAGAAAAGACAGGATCAAAAAAACATCATGTGAAATAAAACAAAAAAGACAAAGAACTATCTTCCCTGCTTCTTTGGACCAGGGTCACTGACAACTATATAGAAGCAATACATGATTATTGTTTATGAGTTTAATTTGAGACTTCTAATTGCAGTAGTGGGAACTAAAAAAAAAAATAAAGAGGGTTTTGTGAGGGTTCTTTGACAAGTTTCCAGGAAGGTTCTTAATGTTTGGAACACTGAAACATTTGCTTATTGGTAATACTTGGAGAAACATCCTGCATTTAATCAAAGATACATAGGGACATTTTTCAAAAGTAACTTCTGCACTTATGGCCAGTTTTTAATGATATTTTGCCCTTGATGGATTCAGAGGGGTTGCTAGGTGTATGAAAACCATATGTTAAGCTAGCTCCTAAAAGATTTAGAGTGCTTAGGCATATTTCTTTTTGTTTTGTGGTGTATCTTGCTTTGCAGACATTTAAGAAAAATCTTTACTAATCCAGTTCTATGTGTGCATATAGCATATGGCTTTTAAAATGGCTAAATATTGCACTCCTTTTACATACTCTTCTGGAATTTTCAGATAATCATTTTGGTCTTAGCACATATCAGTGCGTTTAATATCTTGCACCCTCAGCCTAGCTGAGGGTTCAAGTCTCAAATCCAAGTAAATAAAAAAACTCACTACATGTGATTTTAGACATATGATTTATGCATACTCTTAGCATGTCTTAAATTTGAAGTTAAAATATTAGTTTATTTCACTGTTATTTATTTTAGCACACATGGTATTACAGGTACTGTGAGCGAGAAAAAAAAAAATGCATGAGCAATCCCATCTCATCTGCCAGAGGAGGTTTAATTTGGAAATTAGAAGAAACTTCTTCACTGAAAGGGTTATTAAATGCTGGAATTGGCTGCCCAGGGAGGTGGTTGAGTCACATTTCCTGAAGGTGTTTAAAAGATGTGTAGATGTTGTGCTTAGGGATATTGTTCAGCCCTGGACCTAGTGGAGTTAGGTTAATGGTTGGACTGGGTGATCTTAAAGGTCTTTTCCAACCAGAATGATTCTGTAAGGTCAGAGCCCGGAGGGAGCTAATAGGACTCACTGGCCCAGAGCAGGCTCACCTGGGATGCCTGCCAGCAGCTCCTCTGCCCACGGGCCCAGGAGCCCCGTTGAAGCCCAGCCCCTGATGGAGCAGTGTTGGCCTCCAGCCCTGCCCCTGGGAGCTCCCTGGGCCTGCACTGCAGCTACCTCTGCTCAGACAGGCACTGCAGCGTGTCTCTGCCTCCATCTCCTTTACACCTGGACCCTGGGGAAGGACCTTGCTCCATGCCTTGTCTGTGTCGAGAGCTTCTGACAGGCCCCAGTCCTGGAGCCCTGGGGCTGTGCCCCTGGGGCAGGCAGAGCCCCAGGGCTCCTGGCTCCCTCCCCACCAGGGGCTGCCTTCTCCTGCGGCTGTGCCCAGACAGGTAACCTAGAGAGGTTGGAAGCCCTGCAACCAAATATCCAGGTTGTTTTTCGGAGCAGATATGGGGATCCTAAGTCATTTCAGAACTTACAGAAGCTGGTGTTTGTTTTTTTCTTTTTCGTGTGTGTGGGTATAAGGACTAGGAAGACTGGGAGGGGGAGCTGCGTTACACTGTTGCCAAAACACGTGGCTTTGTTCCCAACTCTCCCATCTGTGTGATTGTAAATACTGGCATTTTGAGTTCAGTAGCACAAACAAATCAAATCTCAAGCCTCTTAGAAGGGCGGAGGGGAGCTTTCTGACTCAAAATTATTTCTTCAACTTGAAGCTTTTAGTGTTTCAGAAAAAATTTCTATTAAAAAAAAATAAATAATGCAAGTAAAATTTGAAACGACCACTCTGAAAGAAAAAAAAAAAAAGTAAAAATATAAATTCTCCTGGGTTCACATACATGTATTTTTGAACTGAAGTATTTATCCAATCTTAATTTAATGATTTTCCTTCTGAAGCTGTACTCTTCAACAAACTTGCAGTATTTATTGTCACTTTCAGCTGTTTCGCTGACGCTCTGCTGGGTGTGGTTAGAATGCATTCTTTCCACTTTTAGAAGAAGCCACAAAATACGGAGAGATATTTCTCCCATTATCAGCTGAAACTAAGTAAATATAGGAGATGCTTTCTGCCTCGTTTTTTTATAAGTCGTTACAGCAAGATCATGCTTGATGGTGAATGTGGCTCTGAGGTTTACAGTGGAGGTTTGTATCACCATCCGCATTTGAAAGGAAGTTCTTTAGGTTCGGTGTCTCAAGGTTTTGACTTTAGGAATCTGTCTCCAGCTACCGCCCTGCAGAATCTGAACCCCTTTATATAAATGTTCTATGTAAGGCTAAATAATTAGTTAAGTTATAATACAAAAAATAAGGGACTGAGATAGTGAAGCTACAAATCTGTCTCCTTGCCTCATACCATTTGTGTCCCAAATCCCAATCTTGTTGCTTTATCTCAGGGTTTAAACACCCCAGCATTCCCTATGCTACCTGTCTCCTGTTACATGCTCTTTCTCACCATCATTCTATTACCTTCCCACACAAATTTTCCCATGTCAGACTTCCTTCTCAGCAGCCCACTTGTGAGCTCTCAAAGCTCTCCTAATTCTTCAGCACTTCCTTCCTGTATTTTTGTCCCGTATTTCCTCCTACTCTAATCCCATTCTTCTCAATTTACAGTTTCCACACCTGCTGCAGCTATTTGCTTCCTTCTGTTCTTGCAGGCCAGTTGTAGCTGTCATTCCTTTAGCCTTTCACTAGCAATATTTTCTGCATGGGCACTTTGTCCCATGGCCTTTGCAACCACAAAAATTCTGCTAATATTCTGCTTTCCTGGGTTTTCAGAAATCCAGGCATATTTGATACTTAGGCGAAACTGGGGACAGGAGTCTAAGGACTGTAATAGGCAAAATATCAATCAAAAGTGGATCTATGAAGGCTTTCAAGAGAAACTTCAACTACTTTATCATATAACATCTACTTTTTGTAGCCAGTTTGCCATTCTGATGAATATTGTTGCTGTCAACCATGTTAAGTAGAATAGGTTTATTAAATCAAATATTAAGATTCACAGGAATGTGAAAGTTTTTAATAGAAAATATTCTGAAATGTTTCTTAATCTAGTTCTAGATACTGATCTTTAGTGACAGACAGGACTGGGCTATCTCAGCCTTGCTGGGCTGTTTTTTGTTCTAGGGCCTAAATATTGCAGAACACTCTCAGCAAAAGTCTATGAATAAACTATATGGAGGATAAGAGTAACACTGGGAAAATACCTTATTTCCCCAGTGTGTCTGCTACACCATGGGGCATTTTGGAAGGACTTGGGAAACTTTGTTTAAATGGGATTAAATTACATGATACTACCCTATATTTCTAGCCTTTCAGGAATGCAGCACACATTGTCCTTCCCCCCTTCCCTCCCCAGACTGCAATGCATATAGGCAGGGTGCAATGTGAGGTGCAGTCCAAGCAAGATGTCGTTCAGTGCAGCATGGATGTGTGGGGGACACCTGCTGGTGCCTGGCCATGGGCTGCCTCATGCACAGGGGTTTCTGAAGGGCATCTACTGGTGGGAGAAAGACAAAGTCAAGCTTAGGAGTTCTAGAGAATCAGTCCCATAGCTTATTTCCAACAGATGTAGGGTAAGGATAAAGTTATCTAGCAAAAATTAGGCTGTAAATTGCTTTTTAAAACATGTTTTCACTAACATGAATTACTGAATTTATTTGTGGGGCATTTGCTGAGAACAAGTCTGCTATTTTTGTTTGGGGCTGACAACCTCTGGCATGTGAATAACAAAATCATGACACTAATTATATGATGGAGGAAGAAATGAGGTGTGCAGTCGGTGAAGTCAAGTGTACATAAGTCTGTGTTTTAAAAACAAGTGATAAACCCACAGGAAAAGGCATAAAACTCTGCCAAAAATTGAAGCAAAGAAAATAATACTTGGTTGAAATTTGTTCTTAGGTACATTTATTAAGAATTAGGAATAACATAAAAGGAGAACCGTCTTTTTTCTGAGAAACCTCATTTTCATTTTTTTTGAGGTCTGATATTTTGACATTTCTTCAGACTTGGATTCTGAAGAAATAAAATGAAACAGCTGAAATCACTAAAACATTCCACTTCAGGTACTTGAAGACTGGAAAAATGTGTGAAATATAAAAGTATTAAACACTTTATTAAATTCAAGGTAAAAAAATAATATTAAAAAATGAAAATATGAAACTACAATGTGTATGCGTTGTCTTCAGTTCCAGGTGTTTGAATTTCCTTCATTTTGTTATATATTAACTTATTTTCAGAATTGATTGGAAGCACCCATTTATACACTACAGTACTTAAATGTTAATAAGTAAGTAAAAGGTACAGAGATCTGTGATCTTAGGTACACTCAATACCTATCTGGCTGTGCTCCAAACTTTGTAAACTTATCTTTATTGAGGTCGCTGGTACATTAGAAATACCACAGATACTAATAAGGCTAATCAAGTAATGTCCAATTGACTTAATGATTTTTTTAGTTTCCTTCAGGTGGCCATATGGCTGATTTGATAGCATTTCATTGACATCTTATTTCACTGAAGACATTACTGACCAATAGTGTATGGTTTTGGGGGTTTTCTGGGTAGCACCTTGTTATTATCATTTTCTAATAATAGGTGTTAAAGTCTGTTTACAGTCCTAATGGAATAGTCTTGATCTCTGAAATTTGTATTTTTTTGTTACCTTCCCAAACTTTCACCACTGACTTGCTGTTTGTATAGTGAAAATTCCTGTTTAAAGAACATATGGGCAACAGAGTACAAACATCAGGCTTCATGTTTTAAGGACAAGTCCTTTATGCTCCTTTCTGTTCTAAGTGTGTTCTTTGCATTTGATTCACTGACAGATGTGACATTGCAGATGGAAGCAACCCTATTTCTCTTGACCACTAACACTGTAGGCTCAATGTGTCTCCTCAAGTAGAGGATGGTAGGCAGTTCTTTTTCCTCTGCCTACTTGTTCAGCTCTAGATTCACTAAACAAACCTGGGCTTCTTACAGTGGAGAAATATAATTCTTTATCCTCAGTTATAGTCTCTAATCTTTTCACCAACTTTTATCAAGAAAATACCAGTCATGTTGTTGAGGTTCCCCAGATCAAGTCAATTAACACTAAATACTAGTAGCCAGTATTGGCACTTGCACATAAGAAAGTGAACTATTTAAATTAGGAAACACTTGGTAATCTCTTTAACAAAATGTAAATATCTTTTTTTTTGACAATTTAACATATTATTGAGAAACAAGAAAGCTAGGAAGCGTAATTGAAAATGAATTTTTATTATTCGTTTAATTGCAGTTTTTACTATGATGTATTGACCCCGTTGATCACATTGATTAGTACATGAATATACTTAGCTGAAGTGATTTTGTAGCAAGAGTGGACTACAACCTCATAGCTTTTACAAATTTTATGTCTGGAGCTTGAGTGATATCCAGTTGAGCTTTATGGGGAACTGGGAACTGGAAACTCCCAGGAAAATGCTGATCCAGAGACGTATGTGAATGCTAAAAGTGTAACTGAGCATATGAAGGCACAATCTTGGACAGAAAAATGCAAGTGTGCTGAGATGCAGAAAATCCTCCCTGGTGGAAAGAGCTGAACTGAATCTGAGTAATTGCCATTTATTTCCCTCTGTCAGCAATTACAATGTAGATCACATCTATTTGTTGAAGGGAAGACCCACAACATTCTGTAGGCTGGAGAGTTCTTACCTATCCAGTGGATGAACTGGTAGGGGTTTGATGATCTTTTCACATACCAAGACATCCTAAGGACATAGATGTCTCTTGTATGTATGTCCAACTCTAAAACTTCTTTTTGAGCTGCCATCCAATCATTCAAAAGCTGAAATTCATTACCAGTGTAGTTGTTTGAGTTTTGCCATCAAATGCCACCAGATGTCTGAAGTTCTAGTTCAGAATGATACCTTCCTTTTAATTGACCTAAGCAACTTGGAATTTGGCTTAATTTACCATTCATGAATGCAGCTTGCCCAATGTATTAAAAATTGTTCTGTTCATTGCAATTAGCACTTACAGGAGCTGGAAAGTTCCAATAGCCTTGCTAGCTGACAAAAGCAAAGTTTAAAGATCCTACAGGATATGCCTATGCAATGAGCTACATAGATAGTAAACATTAATAAAAGTTAAGTAGTACTGAAGTAGCAAAGGCACTGAGATATGAGGTGGGCACCACATCAGGTCTTTAGGAACACACTTTCTGTGTGGTAAAGCATAGGCAACTAACATTAATATAGGCTAATCTGACAAGGCCCAAGCAAACTTCAGTCTGAAACCATAAATAAACTAGGATACAAAGTCATGAACCATTTAGCATTTGCTAAAGTGCTGTCTGTTCTGGACTACACGCTGCTATGTATTCCGAGTTCTTCATAGGGACAGTTTCTACTATATTTCCCCTAGTGATACAGAGATTCAAAACAGAATGAGTAATTGGAATTGAAGCTGGATGTTAGCATCTATTAGTGCCTTCTAAGAGAAGTATTGAGCTTTTTTGGAGACACTTTCTATTTGTATCAATTTACCTATTTTATTCTGCAATTGGTTCTAAACTGTATAATGCATACCTACTCTTCCCAGTCCTTCTAAAATGGTAACCCAAATACTTTGAGGTCTAAAAAACTAAACAGGACTAAAAATATCTATAATGAGAAAAGAGTCATAGAATCACAGAATGCCAGGTTGGAAGGGGCCTCAAGGATCATCTGGTCCAACCTTTCTAGGTACTACTATAGTTTATATGCGATGGCTCAGCACCCTGTCAATCTGAGCAGGGACCAAAACTGAACACAGTATTCCAGGTGTGGTTTGACAAGCACCAAGTAGACTGGGATGATGACTTCTTTATCTCTGCTCGTGATGCCCTTGTTGACGCAGACCAGCTCCTATTGTTCTTCTTTGCCACTACAGTGCGCTGCTCACTCATGTTGAGCCTATCATCCACCAAGACCCCCAGGTCCCTTTCCACAGGGCTGCTCTCCAGCCAGGTGGATCCCAGTCTGAACTACACTCCTGGATTATGTGTTCCCAGATGCAAGACCTTGCACTTCTCCTCGTTGACCTTCATAAGGTTCCTGCAAGCTCACTCCTTCAGCCTCTCTAGGTCATCCTGGAGGCTGGCTCTCCGTTCTGGAGTGTCAACCTCTCCACTCTTCTTGATTTCATCAGCAAACTTCATTGGGGTGCTTTTGATCCCAACATCCAGGTCACTTATGAAGATGTTAAACAGCATTGGGCCCAATTTCAATCCTTGGGGGACCCTACTTGTGACTGGTTGCCAGTTTGAGGAAGAACTATTTACTATCACCCTCTGGGTACAGTCTTTCAGTCAGTTCCCCACCCACCACATAGACCACTTGTCAAGGCTGTAACAAGTCAGTTTCTCTGTGGGGTTGTCAAGGCTGTGGGGAACAAATACACTCATATTCTTGTGTTTAAGAGGTAACTGTAGAAAGCAGCAAGGTGGACAAATGGAAACACTCTTTCCAAATGCAAATATTGATGCATCCAAGGAGGTTGGTGGAGAAACAAAAAAATTCTAGTCACCAGGTATTTTATTATATCTCAAAACCCCCCCAACAAAACCAAACAAAAAGAAAACCAAAACAGACGACTGTATTTACTGTACCATTAAAGTACTACAAAATCACTTCAGATTGGAATGTCACCTAGGAGGGTGAGGAATAGCACTGGGGCTTTCCAACTAATTTTGTATTAGGTACTGAAAATATGGAAAATCAGAGGAAAATAGTGCTATATTATTACCATATAAAAGGTGACTGTAGCTGAGTATAACTAGACTAGGACAGGGTTAGGAAAGAACAAAACACATTGGCTAACATTTTTATGTGTCATAAAATAGTATGTTATGAGCTACTAATGAGAGATTTAAAAAATGGAAAAGCCTTTCTCATTTAATCCCTGAATGAAGATATAATAATGAAAAGCTACTCTAAGCATGGTTTTAATGTATTCAAATTCAACACTTTCGCAGGAGCAAGAAAGTCCACCTAATAATGACTCCATGTGAAAATGGAAACCAAAGATTATTTATGAATAGAAAACGAAAGGATCAGCTAAAGCAGTTAATTTTTGCAGGTGTCATGCAGACTGTCTAGAGGCATGCAGCAAGGACTTACTGGGCAGACATTCTGTATAAACAAAAAGGAGGTAATTAAAATGTCATTGGCAAAGAACACTGCAGTCACCAAAAATATAAATGGATTCAAACTGTGCCTAGTCAAAATTCATGGGAGAACATGCTAATCAAAGGCTGTCAAACAGTCATCTGGTTATAGCATCTTTCTAAAAAAAATATATATATAAAAAAATCAGAATCATAATTTCTTGGCAGTATCAGTAGAAACAGGAGACACTGGTAAATGATTAGTTACAAATTGCTGGACCCGAATTGAGTTGACACAGAAGTTCTACAGCTGTTGATATATCACTTCTTCTTCCATAATACCGGGTCCTCTTCCAGTATGCATGGTTAAGATAAGATCTGCCTCCTATAGGCTTCTAGGATATGCCTAAAAAATAGACCCCGCTAAATGCTTCAGTCTTCACTTTTCGTCTGGGGACAAGATGCTTATTCTTTTTTCTCCACCCTCACCTCCGTACACATTCGTTTACTAAAAGGTTTCCTTTGTAGAAGAATCAGCAAAAATGGACACTATTTAAATTAGATTGCACTGAAATTGTTGAAACAGACAAAATGTGTTCTTTATCCTTTCTTTCATGCAACCTTAAGAATAAGATTGAGGTACATGAAGCTGCAATTATGAAATTTCTTTGCAGGTTAGTATTTCTCAAAATCACTAACTTTGTTACATATACTTGATGGATTGTGGCAAGTATCTTTCAACAATGTATCAATATTTTTGCTACTATGTATTTCTTTTAATATGTCATTTAAATTACACAATGAATATTCATCACTGGCAATAGAGACTTGAAACTTTACTATAACAAGGTTTGGCCTGTGAATAAGGCAATCAAGTAATCGCAGGATGGTTTGGGTTGGAAGGGATCTTACAGGTCATCTAGTTCTAACCCTCCTGCCAAGGGCTGGCACACCTCTCACTAGACCAGGTTGCTCAAAGCTCCATCCAGCCCAACCTTGAACACTTCCAGAAAAGGGGCTACGTGACAGGCAAGTTCTCCTTTCATCCCGAAAAAAAATATGTAGTGCCTGGTTAATTAATTTATAATCACTTTTTTTCCCTTGAAGTGCTAGTTAGTAAGAGTCAATGTAATTAAAAAAGTATACCAGTAACCTGAGGATGCCCAAAAGAGGCATGACTGCTGGAAGCCCAAATAAAGAAGACAATTACATGAAAACACATCTCCTTAGCTCTCCAGGTGGTAGGAGAACCTTTAGAAGTAATTTTGCTTTGCGGAGCAACTCTGTCCCCTCAAATTATGTATATATTCACTGGAAAGACTGTTTCTCAAACTTTAAAATAAGTTACTCTTCCCTCTGTAAAAAAATGCTAAGAATATAATAGTGAGTGCTCATTATGACAGAAGCTGTGTCAAGTCCCCTGGCTATACTTATTCTTCATTTTAAGCCATTTTATTTTTGAAGAATTGTAACATTTCAGATTAATTCAGCTTTGAATTAAAGGCGGTTGATTATGAATGGTTTTAACTGGGAGAGGGAAGGAGGAAGAGGGAAATTATGTGGTAAAGGATGCATTTATCAAGAAAATGTTTGTCCTTTTATGTTAGGAGATGTAATAATTTTATAGCATAATTACTTCAGGGGATATATAAAAGAGTTTCAAGATAAACCTTGTCTTATTACGTTTTCTCCAATGTTTTAAAGGCAGAAGTTTCTAAAAAATGCAATGCATGCATAACATGCAAACAAAGTTTTGCTGATTACACATATTTGGAAAGACTTTAAAAGGCACACAGTTTCTGCACTAGCTCCTATTGACATTTTATACAAATTAACATGCTGTAAGTCTCTAAAAGAAGCAAGAATTTTTAAGACTAATAGAGATGCTTCATAAATCTGTTCACATTTAGGGACTTTGCTGCATTTTGAAGAGGCTAAAAATCTTTGGCATAATTTCTAGGGCTCTTTTTAGGTCTCCTATCAGTGCTGCATAGCTCTTAATCAGAGTCTTGGAAATTCTCTTTTTCCATTGTTTTTTTTAGGCACAAAGATAGATACACCATTTGCTATTAATGAAATATCATCCATATTGTTCTTCTTGTTTGGAAAAGGAATTTTTGGTCACTACAGACTTTTTACTGTTGATACATGTTTCCTGCTTTGTAAGTGTAAATTCCAGTGTGGGACCAAGCAGTTCAAGGAACTTTAATCATTTTCCCATTTTCACTCTGCTGTGAGATATTTCAGCATTATTCAAGATAAGTAAGTAGGAGGGTTATGCTTGATGTTTGAGCAAGTTTCAGATAATTGTGATTAAAGGAATTTATCAGACTTAGACAGAAAATAACACACTTTAGATTTGGGTTTCCCAGTGATTAATTAAAATAAAATAAAGAAACACAACAAAACAAACTGATTTCTTTCCTTTAATTCTAGGCATAAAACTGAATCAGTTATTCCTTGTGGATTTCCCATGTATCTCCAAACACTATTCTAAAAGTTTTCTTCAATTATAGCCTTTATCATACTGCCAGAACTGATGTTGACAGCTGGATAGATTTGCACTGGTATCTCGCAATGTATATTACTAAGTAACAGGCTATAAAAATAAATTGCTATTCATCTTGTGAAAAGATCAGGCACCAGTAAAAAATTCTATACCATTTACTGTAGAAGCTTCGCTTATTTATTATAGAAATCATACCGTAGAAGAACATGAAGTAATATAAAAGGAACTGATGTATGTATATTTAGAAGGAGTACTTGCCAGGAACAAGTAAGAATATAACATCCATTCATTTTGATTAGGTATAAGCAGATTTTTATCTAAGTCAGAAAAGAGGAAATTTAATGAATAGAAATTCAAAGTTAAGCAGATCTGGAACGTTATTAGCTATATGATTAAGGAGAAAAGTGATATTTAAGTATAAGCATGACTTTTTCCTGTTTTTCTAATTCTGACTACAAAATGTATTTTTCACAGGACTTTTCCCCCTTGTATCGATTTGAATATAATCTGTATTCAGTTTTCTGGCAATACAGAGATTTAAATTGTTGTAACACTATTTTTGCCCTGAGAAGTATTCTCTGATCATTAATTGCATGCTTTTGAAGCAAGTTCCAGCCTGATAGGCACATTTGAAGAGTTAATTGCACAACTGCAGGATATAATTTTTGTTGTCTTTTTTTGATTGCCAAAATGCAGCTCAGAGAAAAAATAAAATACTGTGAATATGAACAGGAAATAAGAAAGTTTTGTTGCTATAGAAACATTGCCATTTCTTGTAGCTCCTTTTCCTGTAAATATCACATGTTCACTTTTTTGTTCCGAAGTAAGAGAAATTCTGAGTATGTCAAGAATGTATCCCTGCATTGGCACTCATCTGTGCAGAAAGTTTCTAGTTACAGAAATGGTAAACATTAAAATAATTTTATTCTAATAAGAAAGCTTGTATTAACAGATTAACAGTAAATAACCATATCATTTTATGCCACCCAAGAAGAGAAGTTTTTTCATATGACATGCTAAGAATCAGGTTGATTTATTATGGACATTAGTATCTAAAATCTTGAATCAGTTTGCACGTTCTTCATAAAATCCTGCTCAGATTCACAACTAAAGGATCTATGGCATTTATATTCCTGCCTGGAACAGTTTTTAGAAGAACAACAACATATTCAGTTACTACAAGGTAACCAGTTTTAGTATATAATGGTACCAAAGATACCACCATTGTTATCTGCTTTGACTTTATTGCACTAATAAGACTGGAAAGAGCAGGTTACCTTTTACAGCACCTGTTATTTGCATACGTGGTGATTTCTTCTCAGGGAAAAAAAAAGAAAAGGCAGAAAAATGGTATTTTGTCACTTTTCATGATATGAAGAATGTGATAGAAATGTTTTGTTTTGTTTTTTTTCTGAAAAGGAGAAAAAAAATAGTATCTGGATTCAACTAATATAATGACTGTATTCTCAGTGTGTGAGAACTGGTATCATCCTGTATCATACTGTTGCTTAAGAAGTTCTTTACCAAAAAGTAACAGTGAGTTGATTTTTTAAAAAAATAATTAATTTATTTATTTCAGAAGTCTGTCCAGATTTCCCACCTCTTAATTCTTTCCCTGTGCCCTTTGTTAAGATGGTGGTTGCTAAAGGTCACAAGAGCATTAATTAAATAGCTCTTGCTCACAGGATTTTAATGTTGCTGTCTGTGTTTTGAGCAGTGCTACAAGATTGTTATCAGAACAGCCTCATTTTTTATGCTAGAAAATACCAGGTTGAAATAGACATTTTCCAGGAGGATTGTCATGGCAAGTGAAAATTTGCTTCTGAAATTAAGACCACGATAACCTATGGGACTGCGACCCTAATCTCTGTTGGGATCCATACCGTTAAGTTGGAACAATTGTCTTTGTGACTTCAATTAGTAGACCCACCATCATACTGCTTATTGGAAAAATGTGAAAACTACTTTTTACGGTCAAAAGCAAAGGACTGTGTACTTTCAGGCTTGGAAGTGTAGTTTTCCTCAGAGTTTCGTAGGGCAGTTGCTATGTGTCCTTCTCCACAGTATGTGATGCTCCTGCTTTTTACTGCCATTTCTGTGGCTTTGGGGAACTGTGACAGGCACACCATTGCTAGCAGCTAACAGGTAGCAAGTGAAGAAAATTAATGCCCCGAGTTTTCCTGGTTCCTCTTTTCATTCTTTCTTCCTAATTTCAAAGCGCGTTCTCTGTTCTGCTACAAAATTGATACAATTTGCAAAGTTATTGGACAAAATACCATTTTACTCAGCTTTGCCTGCCAAGGCTGCTTTGTGAGGGGGAGTGTGATGAGAGTCGAGGCTGACCCCGGCACAGGCCATGCCCTCACTAGCTGTCCCATGGGTTCTCCACACGGTAGGCAGAGAGAAGGGCTGGTAGTGGGCCCCACGATGAACCCTGTCACTGTGAGAGGTGGTCCAGGCCCATGGTCCTGCTGGGGGTTCCAGGCCAGTGGGAGACGGGCTGAAGCCTGGTGAGTCTGGGCACCCTTATGGCCTGCTGGTGCCCACAAGGCCCTGAGCTGTCTTTCTGTGTGTCATTGCTAAGCAGGGAAAAGCAGAGAAATGGGCCATGGTAGAAAGGTATATAAGGCCTTTTGTCTTACAGTGTTCCTTGAAGTCACTGCCTAACTAGTGATTCTGGTGCTAGTCATCTTTGCACTGCTATTTAAGATAGCATGCAGACATTTGTCTGCCCTGAAACAGTGTCCTATTAATTCATAACACTAACAAGATATTTATCAAACTGCTAGACAATGTGACCTAATCAAACTTTCAGGCTAGCATGGAAAAGTCGGGCTGCAATTTAATTGTTCTAAAACATTGCACACTGTGTGGATGCCTTTCCTGAAATAATGAAAGTTATTTTTCTTCAGGAAATGAAGAGATACTGGACTCATTCAGGCTCCAGGAGCAATGGATTGAAATAGCGAACATCACATTTAGTGATGAACACAGAGTAATAAGACCTCTTTCTATCTCCTTGCCTGAACAGAGAAGTACCTATAAATCTTTTCAACATCAAAAAGAAGAGAAAGGCAAGGAATGTATCAAGACTACAAAAGAGACATTACAGTATATTTTATTAATAATCTGTAAGTATGTTATTTGTCTTTACTATACAGCTATGAATACCTTATTTATGTGCACTTTTTCTGGAAAAAGTTTTGAATGCTTTTTTTCACCTTTCTGGTTAACACTTGCAGACATCTTGGATAATTCTGTGTTCACTGAAAGAATTTTTACTATGATACATATATTATTTTCAGTAACTTCTGCAGCTTTGAAATCTAGATATTTCAATGATGCAGTTCGTAAGCAAAATTGTACAAGGCAAACTTCTAGGGAAGTTGCATCACAACATAAAAAAGGGAAGACCTTACCAAAGTAAAATTGCATAAATAATTAAAAAAACAACATAAAACCAAAACCAATGCACCAAAAGCCTATGAAGATTTCAAAAATTTGGGCCAAATAATGATTTCATTAAAAAAAAATCCTCTTAAGAAGGAAATGAACAAAAAAAATTGGTTAGTTAAATTCTTAAGGGAAATATTCTTACTTTTCAGCATTTCAGGAGCATACATTTCCTTGTGTCTATTAATCTGCATTGTAGTAATAATAAGGCATATTTTACATTGCAGAAGATGTCCAGGTTTTTCCTCTGTTCAAGGAAAAATGTCTCTGCATTACGTATGGAAGACTAACAGTGATTGCTATGTAACTGAGATCTCATTAACAGAGACTCATGGTTTCTACAATTTTCATTACTATATCCTACAGAAAAAGCGTACAATCTCACGCATATTAAGTAGCTAGGGTGGGACTTCAATGTTTACATATAGAATATTCTTCCTTTTTGGCATTTTACAAAAATAAGGAGAAAAAGGTATAGGAAGGTGCATTACTCTAGTTTCAAAACAAAATGCTATTCACATTAAAAATATTTTTACTTTGACCATGAAACAAAACCATACAAAATAATACAGCATTTTCAAGAACAATTGCCCTCAAGCCAATGTGTGAGACTGAGATAACTTCAGTTTTTCTAGCACCTGAAAGTAAAAATTAGCTTTGCTTTCTGATTACCCTTTTACCCAATATTTTACTGCCTAATGGTAACATGAAAATAACTTGTGTTTATGCCTAGAATTATGGAAGATAATGAAACTATACCCTATATGACATCTTGTTTAATTAATAACATTTACTATGCAGAAAAGTCAGATATCTCATAGGAGCACACCTTGCCGCTGCCTCAGACTGTTTCTGGAGTCAAGCATTTTGTAATGGATCTGCTCTTGATCTGGCTTTCTCTTTGGATTTGACAAAATCTGAAATCTTTTACACCCCGATTACCTGCAACTTGAAAACTGCTTCAGTCATACTCCCACGTCTCAGTTTTGTTATCTAATTTCAGGGAGTGACATGAGACCAAGCTGAGAAGGAAGATTACTGTCTGTCAGCTTCATAGTCTGATCCAGTTGTTCAGAAGACCTCTTTATTCTCTTGGACAGAAGTAAGTGGGATACTTACAATCTGTGTAACCAGCTCAGGAAAGGCTCTAATAAGTTTGACTGTTCTGATTTATTTATATTTTTCACTGGAAAAGCTATGCTGGTCCAGAAATATTGAATCTTGTATGTCTTTTGTAGAGCCCTCAGCAACCATTTTCATTAACACATTTTGTGCCTTGCCATACCAAGTATCACATGATCCTTTCAAAAGCAATTCTTGATCTGCTCCCCACCAACCTGTCCCAGGAGAAGTCCCCTATGATATTTCTTGCTCTCACAGCATGAGCACTACTATAGACCCAAACCTGCCAGAGTGCAACACCTTTGAGTAACACACCGTGATGCGGGCATGGCATATTCCCCTCTCTATCTCTGCATGTGATGGACTGCCTTTTTTTCCCTCACTTTTAAAGACACGTTCCAAGGGTGGCTTCTGTAGACCAAATGTGGTTGGCTGTCGAAAAGTGTAAGTGACTTTCTTGTGATACATTTTGCAAGATGTTTTTGAATCAATAATATTAAGCATGGAAAATAGGAATAATGGATTTCTGCACCTGCAGTGAACTGTACACTGTACATATACGTATACTGAATAGCACATACTGTATTACTACATTGACACCAAATGTAGAAGTAGAGCAGAAAGGTAAGGCAAGCACGCAGAACACCTATTCTGGGATTTATTCCCTTGTCTAATATTTTCTCATTTCTTACATGAGATGTTAAAGATATAAACCTGTCACACATATGATTGATAGCATACTATTTGCCTTCCACAGAGAGATTATAAAAAACATATATAAAACAAAGAACCATATATCTTAAACCAATGTTAGAAAAATCACCCTCTGGTACTAAACACTTTGAGAGACATTTAGAAGAAAAACCATTAGAACTTTGCTCAGTCATCAAAATTGGATGTTTTTATGACAGTGATACCATTGAAGTAATAGCAAAACCTAGGCAGGGTTACATTACAATGTGCTTGTGAATAAAGTGGTTTCTGGCTTCATGCCTGTCTTTAGATTGTTTGCCTAATTCTCTTTTACTTTTTTTTCTCTTTTTACTTTTTAAAGAAAACCCTTTCAATGTAGATTTCTCTTACTCTGTGATTTACAAAGCAAGCCCTCAGAGTAAGAACATTAGGAAATCCAGGGCCTTGGGATCCATGCATAATTTCAGTAAAACTTACAAGACAAGGCTGGATGTTCAGATATACTTCATGAAGAATGTATTTGTCTTAGGGTTTGTTCAGTCCTCTGACTTATTTCCTCATTTGAATAAAAACAAAGTCTTAAATACCAGAATTCTGTGGGAAACAACATACTTTCTTCTGCATGAGTTTTACACCACCACACATGCTAATGAAGAAAAGACATCAGTAACTGGAATATTCCACATGAATGAATTTTTAGTTTAATAATATAAGTATTGTATTCCTTTAAGTATTCCCTTAACTTACATAAGATCCATTGCTTTTTTTTTTTTTCGTAGGCTAACTTTAATTGCTAGGCCACTCTCCATCATCTTTGGTAAGTCATGGGTAACAGGAGAGGTGCCTGAGGACTGGAGGATAGCAAACGTCACTCCAGTCTACAAGAAGGGCAAGAAGGAGGACCCGAGTAACTATAGACCGGTCAGCCTCACCTCCATCCCTGGAAAGGTGATGGAACAACTTGTTCTTGTCACTATCTCCAGGCATATCAAGGGTATGGGGGTCATCAGGAGCAGTCAGCATGGTTTTATCAAGGGTAGATCATGTTTGACTAACCTCATGGCCTTCTATGAGGAAATTACTAGGTGGATAGATGATGGTAGAGCGGTAGATGTGGTCTATCTTGATTTCAGTAAAGCATTTGACACGGTCTCCCACAGCATCCTTGTAGATAAGTTGATCAGGTATGGGTTTGATGATCAGGCAGTGAGATGGATCAAGAACTGGTTGAAAGGAAGGAGTCAGAGAGTTGTAGTCAATGGGGCAGAATCTGGTTGGAGGTGTGTGACCAGTGGAGTCCCTCAGGGGTCGGTACTGGGACCGGTGTTGTTCAACATCTTCATCAACGACCTGGATGAGGGTATAGAATGTACCCTCAGCAAGTTTGCTGATGACACCAAGCTGGGAGGAGTGGCTGACACACCAGAAGGCTGTGCTGCCATTCAGAGGGACTTAGACAGGCTGGAGAGTTGGGCGGGGAGAAACATGATGAAGTTCAACAAGGGCAAGTGTAGAGTTCTGCATTTGGGGAAGAAAAACACCATGCACCAGTACAGGTTGGGGGCTGACCTGCTGGAGAGCAGTGTAGGAGAAAGGGACCTGGGAATCCTGGTAGACAGGAGGATGACCATGAGCCAGCAATGTGCCCTTGTGGCCAAGAAGGCCGATGGCATCCTGGGGTGCATTAGAAAGGGTGTGGTTAGTAGGTCAAGAGAGGTTCTCCTACCTCTTTATTCTGCCTTGGTGAGGCCGCATCTGGAGTATTGTGTCCAGTTCTGGGCCCCTCAGTTCAAGAAGGACAGGGATCTGCTTGAGAGAGTCCAGCGCAGAGCTACAAAGATGATTAAGGGAGTAGAACATCTCCCTTATGAGGAGAGGCTGAGGGAGCTGGGTCTCTTTAGTTTGGAGAAAAGGAGACTGAGGGGTGACCTCATTAATGTTTACAAATGCGTAAGGGGTGTGTCAGGGAGATGGAGTTAGACTTTTCTCAGTGATGACCAGTGATAGGACAAGGGGTAATGGGTGGAAATTGGAGCATAGGAGGTTCAAGGTGAATATACGAAAAAATTTTTTTACTGTGAGAGTGACAGAGCACTGGAACAGGCTGCCCAGGGAGGTTGTGGAGTCTCCTTCACTGGAGACATTCAAAACCCACCTGGATGTGTTCTTGTGTGATGTGCTCTAGGTGACCCTGCTCTAGCAGGGGGGGTTGAACTAGATGATCTTTTGAGGTCCCTTCCAACCCCTAAGATTCTATGATTCTATGAAATTATAAACAGAAGAGAGAAGCATGATTCACATGTATTGTAAGAGTAAACAGGATGCTTCAGGACAGTTTTGGTTAGATGTTTACTTGCTCAGTGTTGTGTGTCTAAATGTATGTCTAGATAATCCAAACCTAAACATAAGGTTGTACTCTACATGCAGCCACTGTGTTTCTTGTTCTGACCAGTTAAAAAAAAAATAAAATCAGGTAAATAATTTTGTTACCTCTGTCCACCATGCTGAACAAAAAGTCTCAGGGTTTTGAGTCTTAACACCTGCGTAGCTTGTGAGATCAATGGCAAGTCTTTTGACAAATTTTATACTTAGGAATTAATATTGTAATGGTTTTCCTATTATTATTCTAATTATTCTAAAGGAATACCATCCTTTTCCCCAGGCAACTCTTTATAGATGTTCTGAAATGACCATGGAAGGAGAAGCATTACCAGGCACACTTAATTAGTTCTGCTTCTGACCTGCCTATGCTCAGGTTGCTTCTCCTTCAACTGCTCCTCTCTCAAAAGGCTCATTAAAAGTGCTGCTGTTAGTCATTAGGTTTGTAATGTGACATCTGAGATTAATCCTTGGCACATATGGTACTTGAAAGCAGTTACACATTTTAAGTATGTGTGCATTCCTTTTTAAAGTTTTTAATAGCTGTTGCTATCAACATTTCATGACAAAGGAAAACCCATCATACTGGACCCTCTGACTTGCTCCCTGTGACAGGTCAAAATCAGCAAATAGAATTGTGTATGAAGCTTTTTTTTTTTTTTTTTTTCCCCCCAAACAACCACCAAATCAAGCTGCTTTCTCTGTGGAAGCTTTTCTTTTATAAATGTTTTTGGAGAAATGTCATGTTTTCTTTCCTATAGGCAGGCATCAGTTTGATCTGTCATAAAAGGAAATAAAGAGATTACTTGTTTCTTAAGAGAGATTTCTCTGCCCCTCCAGCTATTTCAAAATTAGCAACATG
This sequence comes from Apus apus, assembly GCF_020740795.1. Taxonomy (NCBI): domain Eukaryota; kingdom Metazoa; phylum Chordata; class Aves; order Apodiformes; family Apodidae; genus Apus; species Apus apus. The sequence continues at coordinate 53,426,196 of NC_067285.1, read as the reverse complement.
TTTCCTGCTCACATGCTGTATCTCCGGGCAGCACTTGCAGCTGTCCTGGAGATGACACTTCCAAGCCTGTAACAGTGCTTCAGCTACAGTATTCTACAGGTAACAACATCTGTGCTTGTTCCCTGACCTAGAGGAAGTGGTTTCCCTAGCCTTCCAAAACAGGAGCTGCTACAGAGAAAAATCAGCTTTCTTCAAGTGACTATTTCCTTTCTCCTCCCCATGTGTTTGTTTGGGGTTTTTTTTGTTTGTTTGGTTTTGGGTTTTTTGTTTGGTTGGGTTTTTGCTTTGGTTGGTTTTGTTAGTGGGTGTTTTCTTTACAGGATTAGACCTCTTAAAGCATGGCATGTTTTTTTTTCACATCACTGGAGATAGTATTTGTTGAGGTAGGCTGCAATTACATATGGCATCTCAAGCATCACTTCAAAATTTTAGCCATCATCATCTGACGGTTGGACTTGATGGTCTTAGTGGTCTTTTCTAACATTAATGATTCTTTGATTCTACAATTCTGTGTGTCGATGGGGCCAATCTGAAGCCCATGGAGTCACCAGCAGCCTCTCCTGCCACTATCCCTGGGCAGAGCATGTCTGTCACAGTGAGGAGTCTGCAGCCTGGGAAGCACCGCCAGGCCATGGGCTGATTGTGGGTGTGATGCAGCCCCAGCAGAATGTGTTCAGAGTCTATTCTTTAAGCAAGTGCATTTTTTGACACCTGTTAAAGACTTATTTCAGGTTGTGAACGTGGCATGAGTTTTATGTTCCATATACAGCAATTATAGAAGAAATAACAAAGAGTAGGAAAATTGTCTTTCAGGAGTCAAGCTTGGTATCTTACTGGCAACAAAGAGTCAAGGGTTGGCCAGAGACATTATGCATTTGTATACCAGTGCTCCATGTTTCAAAACTCTTAAAATCACTCTGGTGATCTTAAGCAGTGAAAAAAGGAGTGCTTGTAGACCTAAAGCATGACATTCCATTCAATTTTTGCTTGGAGAGCCTAAAGCTGTATGCAGAAGGTTACTGCAGAATTTTGCCATGCATCTGATAGCTGTGGCTCATCATTAGGAAACTTTTCTTTTTTATAATTCACCAGTGGTAAAAGATTGCTGTTTATGGGGAGATACTGAGGTTAAATTGTCCCCAAGAAAAGCGGTTATAGTGCAGAAAGGTAAGTGAACACTGATGTTTCCTTTGACTTAATTTCTCCAACACCTTTCATGTTTCTGTCTTAAAGCTGTCAGAGATTTAAAAGCGGGGGAGGAAAGACAAACACACACAACCAAAAAAAAAAAAACACCCACAAAGAAAAAAAATATAAATACCAGTATATAACCTAAGTAGAGAACAGAGAAAGTCCCAGACTCCTTAGAGCTCATTATGAACTTTATTCTATTTTATTGTTATTTGAAAGTCGTTTAAATATAGTGGTGAGTGATGGTAATATAAAACTCAAGATAACAGGTTCTATATATGGTGTGTAATGGCACTCAAGATTATATGCTCTATGACCTTCCTTGGCACCAAAGTCAGACAGATCTGTAGTTCCCTGGATCCTCCTTTTGGCCTTTCTTGTGGATGGGTACCACATTTGCTATCCTACAGTCCCCTGGGACCTCCCCAGTTAGCCAGGATTGCTGGTAAATGATGGAAAGAGGCTTGGCGAGTGCATCTCTCAACTCCTTCCTGCTCTTGGGGGCAACCCATCCTGCCCCATAGACTTATGGATGATCAGGTGGTGTAGCAGGTCACTGACCATTTCCTCTTGGATTATGAAGGTCTCATTCCGCCCCACCCCCTGTTTTCCAGCTCAGGGGACTGGGTGTCTAGGGAATAACCAGTTTGACTGCTAAAGACTGAAGCAAAGAAGGCATTTAGCATCTCAGCCTTTTCCTCATCCTTTGTCACTGTGTTTGCCGCTGCATCCAATAAAGCATGGACATTCTCCTTAGTACTCCTTTTGTTATTAACGTATTTATAGAATATCTTTCTATTCAGCTAGGTCAGTCTTCCTCACCAACAGCTCATCTTTTGACACATGGGGACAGCCTGCTCCTGAGCCTTTAATACTTCCTTCTTGAAGTATGTCCAGCCTTCCTAGATTCCTTTACACTTCATGACAGTCTCCCAAGGGACTTGGTTAATCAGCCTCTTGAACAGATCAAAATTTGCCCTCTGGAAGTCCAAGGTGGCAGTTTCACAGACACCTCCAAGAATTGAAAAATCCTTAAGTTCACATTCACTATGCCCTAAACTTCCTCCAACTGTTAATTTCCACACAAATCCTCTGTTCACGGGCAGCAAGTCCAGAAGGACACCCTCTCTGGTTGGCTTCCTCACCAGCTGCAGTACGAAGTTTTCTTCCATGCACTCCAGAAACCTCTGGACCTGTTCTCTCTCTGCTGTATTGTATTTCCAGCAGAAATCTGGGAAGTTGAAGTCCCCCATTTGGACCAGGGATAGCAAATGTGAAACCTCTCTCAACTGCCTATAGAATGTTTCATCCACCTCCTCATCCTGGTTGGGTTGTCTATAACAGACTCCAACCATAGTAATAATATTTCTCAGAAAAACATTTATTTGGTTTTATAATATCTACTATGCTTTCAGAAAGCTGAATTTACTTTGCAATAAAATCTTTGTGTTCAAATGCAGCATTTATTCAAGATAGATTGTCAAATTCACTGCTCACGGTAAAGCAAAATTAAGCACTTGACTCTGGGAGGCTGAAAGCTTTTCATGATAATGAGACTGAGCAGGCAGCAGATGCTCACATGCCTTTACAGTCCGAATCTACAAAAATTCCTCTCACAGAAAATTTGAGGAATGTCTGGCACCCTGGAGATAGTGACAGACTTGGTATTAGCCATATGCCACCTGCTAGAGCCATTGTTAAACAAACCACAGGATTTTACAGCTCTATGCAAAGCTCATATCTTGGAAACTAAGTTGTAGAAAATTTGGCCAAAGATACCATTGAACAATTGGTACATATTCCTGGGTGTATGTGTGAGTGTTTGTTTTGAAAATACCACAGGAAAAAACAATAGGTGAAGGAAAGAAATTCCATTCAAATAAAGGAGAGAAAAAAATTCTCTGTGCATATAACACTGTTAATTTCTGTGACATAAGCTGAGAAGCTCTTTCAGTTTCTATTGGACAAGTGTAGAGATCTTCAAATATGCACTCTATTCACTCCAGTCCCATCTATGGGAGTGTTTAGAGAGAATCCAAAAATTATATGGAACATGACCAAGATAAAACCTTACAGGTTACAATAATGCAGCTTATGAGACATAGGTCTTCAGGTGATCCAACAGCTCAGTTAGATTCAGAGGTAGAAAAGATTTGAATCTTAGAACTGTGCAGCAAATGCCAATTGAAAAACTGGGAGAAAATTTCATTGTCCAGAAGTCCCATGGGAGTCTGGGGCAGTGAAATTTTTTATTTGCTTCTAAATGGCTGAAAGTTCCTCGTAGCCTGGTATATTGAATATTCCTGCCACTCAGAAGCTGAATTTGGTCTTATGCTGGAGTTTGTTGAAATATATTTTGAAGGATTTTTTGCCCTGGAGTAACTCATCCGGATTCAGGCTCATATTAATTTAAGTAGGGAAAGAGGCTCACATGTTTTAGAGTTTTGGCTCCAGCATGAAAAACAACCTGTTTGCTTTATAGATGTGTTCCAATCTCAGGAACTTTTTTAGTGGTGAGCAGAGAGAAAATTGGAATGAATGAAAACTGGGGGGGGAAGTACTTATTTATGTCTGGATTCATTCTCATTTTTAATACTCTTATCATCTTACTATATAGACAATCTAAGAAGTTCCAGACTTTGCAAGAAGGCTTTTTTTCCTCTGTTTTTGTTTTGTTTTGTTTATTTGTTTGGGTTTTTTTGTGTGTGAATAAAAATTGTTGCAATTCTTCTGTTTGAGAAGGTTAATTTGAAAAATACAGAAGTAGAAAAATAATTATTCTTAACAATACTTCTGAAACATTTTGATTACTATTACCAACTTGATCTTCAGTTGCACAGTTCAGCAAAATGATAGCTAAAAAGAGAGGCTGTCTCACTGTAAATATATCATAGAGCTTACACCCAGGAAGCTCAACTTTGTCAGAAATACTTGTGGATATTTTAAAAACATATTTAGGTTAGCAATTAGAAGAGACTATTATAATATCCCTAACCATTAATACAACCAGCTACAATGCAGTCTTTCAGTAGAGTAGTTAGAGAAAAAATCTCCACTTATTAGCTTTAGGATAAAAGTTGATGTGTTTTTGAAAAGGCTTACATGGTGCATTACCTGAGATAATAAGGTACTGTTCATTAAGAGACAGAAAGCTCCTGCTAATCCTGTATTTCTAAGTACACTTGTATTTCTTTGTACTCCTTCTCTGAATATGTTAAATAGGGACTACAAAGAATGCATTTTGCCTTTTGAGTACTAAAGTAGCTGCTGCTCCAGAAGCTTATATTCACTTCAGAACATGCAGAGTGATATAGATAGCAGAGAACTTCAAATCCAGGATGTGCATTATTTGGAAAGCAGAGAGTGCTTCTGTCATTAAAAATCTTGACAGGCCCACTTTCTAAGGTTTGCTCTGCTGCAAGACAGCCAGATAGGTGCTGACACCAGCTCTCTAGTTTTACTCTAATGGGGATGTTCCCTTTTGCAAAGCATCATTATTGCTTCCATTATATCTTTTCACCTTACGCCTGTTGTGCAGAATGACTGATTCAGGAAAACGGAACTTTCGCATGAACAGGAAAATTTTTCACTTGTTACCTTCACATCTGGTCATTCACTGTAATACCTACACAAAAGAATATAGAGATAAGATTACAGTTTATACTCAGGATTTAATACTAATTTGGGCTGTTATTTTAGTCTGAATGCGCATTCCACTATGCAGAAAACTCGCTGACTTGATTTCAGAAAGCCGAGATTCAACACATAGGTCCTTGTCTTGGGGACTGCAACAAGCCATTCCAGTTCCTTCAGGGAGAAGAGAGATCCTTGGTTAGCACAGTAGCCTTGTAAATTATTTTCCTCCCATTTTCTTTATAGTCGCTCTCATTCACAAGATCCTCCTACACTGTTGTTGTTCTAATGCATTCCTCCTGTTTCCCAACTGTGGTATCTAGACACTTTGTTTCTGTAACCACAAGCAGTTCTTCATTTCTGGACAGCCACATGGGACCCAATAATGTAAATGAAATTAAGTGGGAAAAGAGTGCAATAACTTGTTTTTTTTACTTAAGACATTTGTTATATGTGATCTTTTAAATAGAAGTGCAAAACATTTTTTTTTTTAATTAGATTTTATAGCATCCAGACACTGAAGGTTCATGTAGCTATGATGAATTTATTGACCTTACTTCTGGAGTGTGTGGACTCTAATAAAATATTAAATACTATTGAATGTTATGTTTCCTTAAAATAGTCCAAGAGTAAAGTAAAAACATAGAAGATAATAATTAAAATGTTTAAACATTGGGTATGGTTTCAGTAATTTCTCCTTGATTTGTGTCTTTTTATCTTAATATGCCTTCATTCTGGGTAATTCACTCCTTCAGAAGCTGACAATTAATTAATAGCAGTAATTTTTATCTTTCAGTTGAAATCATGACAATATAAACACTCTTTAAATCAATTGTGCCTTTTTTACTTTTTCTTCCATTTGCGATTATGAGAGTAAAATTTTTTTTTTAGGCAAAGGTATTGTGAGGGGACATTTATTGCAGCTTTAAGAAAAGCTCTAATTGATAGAATAGAATTGTATTATCTTTGAAATATCTCTCCAGATAGCTACTAATTCCATATTTTATTTTCTTGATCTTTGCAAAGTTTAACTGAAAATACTGAACTGATAAGAAAGTACAACTGATAGGTGCAGCTTTTAAAAGCCTCCATTTTTCATGTCAGCTTTTTGTGTTTGCATTTTCAGTTGCAGGATCAGGAACTGAAAGTGTCAGAAAAAATAATATTCATAGCACAGTTATATATATATGTATATATAGCGCAACATTTTAACTGACATGGGGACTCTGCTATCTTGCTGGGCTGTCTGTATTTCTGCCTTGTAAATGGACTCTGGCTCAATTCAATAAAAATGTTTTTTTATATATAATTTATGTCTTTTGAAGTAGGAAGACGAATTAATTATTATAATTCTAATTCATAGTCCATATAATAGCCCTTAACAGCTTAGTAATTTAAGCTTTAAGGATGGAACTAGAGTCTAGCCATTCAACACATTTGCTGCGGCTGTCATACCACATCCCATGAGTGACATGTATATCACCCAGGTTCTCTAGCTTTCACACTTGTTGGCAGACTGTGTAGGAACAGGGAAAGCAGTGAGAGAATGCTTGCTATTAGATTCCACAGCACATTGTGCAGCAAAATATCAAATTATACTCTACAGAAACCTGCAGAATGTTATCCAAGAAGACATAAAGAGTCTGTGCATATTTAGGGGAGAGACATGATGGTACTGAAATAGAAATTAGATGTTCCAGCACACCTAATCTGATGTGAAATTATATAAATAGTTTCTAACTTTAAGTTAAAGGAGTAACACATCTGTCTGAAAAGATAAAATCAATCAATAAATAAATTAAAAAAATAAAAATTCTGGTCCTAGTTAGCTAAGTTAATTTAACAACTTCATAAAATTATCTTTTTGGTTTTGTTTTTTTTGTTTGTTGGTTTGGTTTTCAGGTTGAAAATCTCCTTTTTTCTTTTGTTGGAATAATTATTTTCTTCATAGATTATGGGTATAAATGTATGCAATTCTGTAGTGACTCTGAGTCTGTCCTCTGAATTGTAAGTAGCATTTCAGCTCCTTCAGCTGTTTCACAGAGAGACATGGTGTATCATCTGCAGAAGATTAGGAATATTTTCTTTCACTGCAGATCTAGACTTTCACAAAATTTTCTGCAAAACCATGTTGAAAATGGATGTATACCTATTTTGAGTGATAATGAATTTTAACTGACCCAAAAATACTATTTTCAGTAAAAAGAATTGAAGATAAATGTTCTTACAGGTAAAGATAAGCAGAAGTCCAACAGGTTTATGTCACATTTTGCTCTGATTAATCCTTGCAGCATCATTTTAATTATTTTAGAAAAAATGTGAGTTGATGAAAAGGAAAGAATTTTTTCCATCAGCATTGTGCTCTCATGATAATAATTTTTAATGTACTACAGCAATATTAAATTTTAAACTTACTTTTGCTGTTTATTTTAAACATTAAATTTAGTTTCTCAGTAGCATTAGCACAGAAAGAATAATCATATCAATAAGAGGAAGACAGGAAAAAAATTATCAGAATTACATATTTTACATATTTAATAACTGGAAAAAAAAATAAAAGGTAAGGAAACAGGTCTTTCTATAATTAAAACAAAGGAAGAGTCATTTAAAGTATGCAAATACTACCAGAAAAATTATCTAAGACATTGTATTCACCTTAGGCAAAACTAGACATAAATGATTTTGGTTTGAGGTTTAAAAGTGACACAGATTTGGAAGTTCTTGTTAGTGCATTAATTTGAAGACAAGAAAAACTTTTTATACATTATGACCCCACGTAGCTGATGGCAACCAGCTTGTTTCTGTAGGTTTCTGCCATCATTACAGCACTGTTCAGCTAATATACAAATGGTATTTGGCTTCAGAAGAGTATTCCCAATGGATTAACTGGAGCAGAACAGTGAGACTAAGGTCCTTGGGGTTAATCCTAACTACAGGAGAACTAAAATGTCCAATGTCACAAGGCATGCTATGGTTCCTATGACTGTGAAGGTACATTTACAAAATAGTATTTCCAGTAAAATGTTTTTTTTAGAAAATTAGAGTTCCAGCTTTTGTGTATCCTTCTGAAAACATACTTTGAAACATACTTTGTACAAGTAAACAAACTTTGACCTGCTTTTAAACTGCTTAGGTATTGCAAGGTTTATAATACTTTTCTCCCTCGCCTTTTTATTGAGCACACAAACATAAACATGTATCTGAAGAAACTTTTGTGCTGCTCAAAAGAGGCACTGAGAACCATAATTGGGCAGAGATTGACAAATAGCTTTTTTCTGCTATAGGGACATATTGCTGTCTCATGTTTACTTGATACATCAGGATTAAGTGCTTATTTCTTCCTTGTTCTGGCTGGTATGGTCCTGCATAGAATACAGAAGGAGCAAAGAGAGTTCAGCTGACTAAGCAGAGCTGTAAGCAGTTACTCTGGAAAGCAGTGTTGCTAAAAGTGGTTGGCATAGGCATATAATTTTTTTTTTTTTACAATTGAAGGTGAAATACAGATTGCCAGAAGATATTCAAAACTGAAAAACTTTTAGAGGATGCTTCTGACAAGTCAACATCATATTTCTTTTCTTTTGTCTTTTCCTGCTCACCAGAAGATGACAATGGTGTTGCATAAGATGACTCCTGAAGCTGATGTTTGATTTCTAACCTCTCTTTCTGCCCATTGTTTTCATATCAAATATGATCAGTTATGCCATTAAATACAGGTCTAGAATTCACAAATAGGACCAAACCTAAAAGTTAGCTCCAAATGCAAAGGAATCTTACGTGTCTTCATCTGCATAGATAGCTGACTTCCTACAGGTATCTAATTCATGCCATTGTCACCACCAAGAGTCAAAAGATTAACTGGTCTATGAGAAGAAAAACAGGAAAGTTAAAAGATTCCAGATTTAATTTTGTTTACTATAGGACATCACACATATAATCAATGTTGTCATTATGTGGGTCCTTTTTTTACTGCTGAAGGTCTGAGTTTCAGATCCCCTTACTGGTAGTTGTCACACAGGGGTACATTTTTACTGAATATCGTGAACAACAAAAGTAGTATGACAAATTTTAATCTCAGGAAATGCTGGTCAGAAAAGATGTTTCTGTAGCCTGAAGGCATACCCAGCCACCATTTCTTGGTACCAACAGAAGTGTTCTTAAAGCTTTTCAGGAAATGATAATCTTTCCTAAAGGAAAGTAGCAGGCAAATTACATCAAGGGATCACTGCCCAGGCTCCTGGTATGTTTTGGAATATTATGTAGTGGAATAATAAATTCCAGTTGTTAAAAAGTTATTATTGATGTTATATCAGATATCAGGAGGCCTGGATTAAAACTGTTTTGTCAGTTATTAAATGAGTTGTCTAATTTTTGTCAGTCATAGCAAAAGTGTCACCCAAACCATGGAGTAATTCTTGATTAACATTAGTGATTGTTCATAACTGTACTTTAATGAACATCTGAATACCTTTGTTTTAGAGTGATTTAATAGCAGTATTCTTGGTAAATAATGCATACAACTTTTCTTCATTAAACAAACATGAAATTATATAAAAGTATGCAGTAGCAAATAGCTGTCTTCCTCTGTATTGTATGAAACAAAATTGTATAATTTCATAGGAATTTGTGTCATAGTAAGCACACAGGAAAAGCTTAGAATTTTGACACTCAAGGTAAAAATGTCACAGCAGGTTAGTAACTACGTATAGCTGAGAACTGTTCATGAAATTGAAACTAGAAAAAACTGGAGAGGAGTAGTAATACTTATTTCTTTATATAGATAAGTAACCATTTAGGTGGAGCAAAGTTTTACCCAATAAAGACATGATCAATAAAAGCAAGGAAGCCTATTTATCTGTTTATTGTTGCAGCTTCGATTATACTGTCCCTCCCCTCACGTTCCTTCTGTTGTGTGACTGGGTGAGCACATACTTGATGTGGTTCACAACTCTGCAAATATTGACCTGTTTGTCATTTCCAGCATGCAGAAATGCTGGAAATGTTTTAGAACATGCTTTTGTGATTGTCTGCCAAATTACAGTTTTTGCATTTAATGAGTATGCATTCTGCTCTCCTACAGATTAACCTTGTGAAAAGGCAAGTTCTCTGAGTTGTGCTTTTCTTTTTGCTTTTTTTTTTTTTGCTTTTTTATTTTTTTAACTTTTCCTTTTCTGAAGGTCGAGAATGAAATGCACAGTCTTTTCAGATCACTTTGATTACAGCTTATCAGTGAGGCCTGAGGATGCTGAGGGGCTTTAAAGAGGCTTCTTTAGCAGGTGTTTACCCTTTTTACTCAGAGTTTGGAAAAGCAGCCAGCAATTCTGTTCAGGACGCTGGAAGAAAGGAAATCAGAAAATAATGCTCCATAACTTCAGGTTGTAGTACACATTCCCATTTCCTTATATTTCTATATGTTTTAGTAATCAATCCTATTTTTACTATTTTTCTTCCTGGTGGAATTTTGAAACTATACTAAGAGATATCAAATGCCATGCTTTAAGCTAAGGCAGCTTTTTTTCTGTTTCTGTGGCAGACCGCTCAGCTTAAGTGGTTTGTGTTTCTTATATCTTTATGCTTTGATTGCATAGCTGCTGATTAATCAACACATATAATTTACCAGTACTGCTTTTCAAAATGGCTACTTGTGTGTAGTAACTTGCTGATGAGGTTGAGCATTCAGTTAATTGAGTATTTAGTTAATTAACCTGGTATGAGGTTTATCTTCTCAGTGTACTGAATTAGCTGAATTATTTCCAGTTTTTAATTATTTGTTTTTTTATTCTTACAGGATGATTTCTTTATTTAAGCTTTTGACTCTGAGTTATTTAAAAAGCAATTAGAATATTTCAATAGTTTATTTTTCAGATGCTTTTCTTTAGGACTATCTCATACTTAGTTGTTCAAGACGCTAGTCTCAAATATTTAGCTGATGCTCTTTTACACAATTTTTTAGTTGAGGAATGTATTTAAGATGAAGTCTTAAACATTTCAGTAGTCAAGCATCCAGGAAAATAATTTATAAATCAGGAGTTAAGTATTTCTTCAGCAGAACCTCTTTTGTATAACAATTAGGTGTTGTATGAAGAACTGTTCAGAAAATGCAGCAGTACAGTTTAATAACTCATTAAAATACAAATAACAACACTTTGTAAGACTACATTTTATACATTATTTTTCCTATTTGATAAAATTTTAGGAACAGCTGGAAAAGAGGCTGTGTGATAAAAGAATGACGTAACACTAATAGTTCTTCCTGGCAAGGCAGGTAAAATTGCATTGAAGCCTGTTGCCTAAACCTGGGGCCAATGCAACTAAATGTAAAGACAATTTTCTACAAAAGATATTCTCCAAGCATCTCGGTACTGGATATTTTTGCTTCTTTTGTACTGCTTGTTTTTAAAAATATTTATTTATTGTCTTCATGACTTCTTTAACATACAAGTCATCTGCATCTCACCAGTTTAGCTATAAAGAAGGAAGTGTCAAAGGCCTCACTATTGTAATGGTGAACAATGTATTTGTTACGTGCTCCTTATCTGCAAAACGACAGGGGTCAGGCAACGTTTGACCTTGGTAAATCCATGTTGGCTGTTTTGAACTGTCATTCTGTCCTGCATGTGCTTGGAAATGACATTCAGATTTGCCCTGTAAATATCTGAGGGAGTCTAAGGTGAGGCTAATCCACCTATAGATCCCTGAATCCTCTTCCTTGTCCTTCTCCAAAATGGACATGGTATTTGCCCTTCCCCTATCCTCAGGAGTCCCCATCACCACTGTCTTTCAAAAAGGATAAAGAAAAGCATGACAATAACATTGGTCAGCTCTCATAACACATTCAGATGCATCCCATCTGGTCGCATGGGTTAATGTATTTTACGTTGTGTAATCTGCTATCTGATGTTACTTGTCCTGGTGGGTTACAACCTCCCTGGTACACAACTGTTGTTGGGGAAGGTGTTGGATTTTCACAAGACTACAGCAAATCTTTCGTTCTAAAGAGGTAATAGCACCTTACTAGCCCTTCAGGTTTTAGTAGAATTGTATGGTAATTTTGAATTAGATACATATAGAATGATGTTATGTAATGACACAAATTGTATCAGTGGATATTGGAGTATAATGTATGTGGTAGTCTGGAATTTGTTGTTATTTGGAATGAAATGTGTCAATATAGGGTAAGTCATGATTGCTTTTTGCTTCTTTTACCGAGTGATGAATAAGCAGTATTTTTAACTCCAATGAAAACGTGAGGGATTACAGGTGTACAGGCTGCGCTATAGAAAATGGTTTTCAAGTTTTTGCCTTTTAATAATTATTTGCTTAAGCTGCTACCGCACAGTTCCAAATAAAATTTTATTCTCTAGGAATATTTTAAGATCTGTACGTTCAATCATGTCATGTATTGGATATATAATTACATAGAGATACAGAACATTTTTAGGATTAACATTTTCTATTATATTTTTCTTTTGTTTTGAGACAAATGCACTGACTGGGCCTTCTCTCAGCAACTATGTAGTTATGGCCGTGTGTAGTTATATGCCATAACTGCAATAGGTACAGTAATGCATGTGCTAAGGAGGTAAACTTGTGGACAGCTGGTTTTATGCAAAATGCAAATGAAGAAGTATAAAGTAGGACTGAACCTTGGGTACTGTGGACAAGAGGTAACAGAGATGTAGAACAACCCAATTTGTGGGACAGAATGGCCATTCCAAACCATGTGCAGGAAGATGATCTGTGGGGAGAACAGACTGATATAAGCTTGATTCTTATCTACTTGGTTTCATACATTTTCACTTTCTGATTACTGGGTTCTTTAGAAGTTTAAATATTTTTGATTTTGCCATTTTGGAAAGCCTTAAGTTCCACCATGACATTGTATCTCTTCAGTTATCTAACAATCATAAACATATCTGAACATTTTATTAGGGATTATACAATAATATTTTCAGTGTAACTACATAAGCCTACAGGAAATTCCTAGGTAAAAGGTCTAATAAGTATTAAGTATACTACATATTAGGCTTACGTTGGTGCATGTAACTTTTTTATCTTTCTAGTTTGATACCAAATTTGCAGAATGATTTATTTACATAAATTACATGGATTATTTATTCAGAAAGAATTCTCATTTATTTTGGTAGGATATTTCAGGATGTTAGAGAAGGACGTAGGGGACTGATACACAACAATTGTGATTTTTAATGTAATGTGCCAGGATATGTAGAGATAGAAAAAAAAAATATGGAAAGAGAAGTACAATTACAAGGAGATGCAACATTGACTGGCCTGAATAATTTGAGTGCACAGTAGTTATAGTATCATCTAGTATCTTGATAGTAGAGATGCAATAAATCTGCATTGACTGCACTGTGCTTACTAATAACATTTCAAATCAGACACTGTGTGGCTGTCACGATCCGGTATTCAGATACGTGGCACTTTTTATTAAAGGTGATCCCAAATGGTGAAATTAAGACGCAAACGAGGTCAGATGGCACGCGCACAACAAACTTTTATTAGAGTAACACAGCAAAGTCCCTAGAGCAGATAGGACAGGGAGGAAAACAGAGACAGAAAAGGAAGGAGAAAGCAGAGATACAGAGGACAGCAAGCAAGAGCATAGTTACCACCACGGTCCAGCGATGTTGTCGGTGGGGAAGTGGTTCCTGCTGGGGAAGTGCTTCAAATGCACCCATAGTGTCCCAGATTTTTATACAGTTCTTGCCCACTGCACCCCCACTTTTCTATCTGAATAAGGGAGAAAATCCTGCTATCTTCTCCATGCTCCTCTGAGATAGCAGGGGCGTAGGTATGGCTCCAGGGCTGTGTCCTGCAGATAGTCTTTGTTTGGCTACGTGTTGAGACCAGCCATTTCAAAGAGGAGGTTGAGACAACTGGCACCACAGGATTAGTTTATTGCAGTGGAGTTTTGGTCCTACGAAGTGGCTTGAGACCGGCACTCTGTCTTGTCCTGCTAAGTTGGTGGTTTTCATGAGATATCATATCAAGGCCTGGTTATCACTGAATATTCTGTTCCCAGCACCAGCTGTAGATCTCCTTTTTCTCCAAGCTCAGCTTGTCCCACATTAAAATCCCCAGTTCTCAGGTACACATTGCAGGAGGGGAAGCAAAACGGTTGGGTGGGTTGCTGAGACATCTCTTTAGTCCATCAACAAATGTTGTTCACCTCTCAGATGCCACAAGACAGACAACAGATATCCTGAGTGCCAAAGTCCATCACTTATCTCTTGGATTGTTCGAGACAAGCACTATACATCCTGAATGCCACAGTGGCATTTAAATATCTGCTGACAGGGATTTTTCATCAAAGAATGAAGACAAGCAGAGGAAATCTTGCACTGATAGAATGGAACTATTCAGCGTGAGTTCTATAGATTTTTTTCTATTAAAAAAAAGCATTTATATTCTATTTTTCCTATACATTTTAGCTGTCTACGTTTCATGATTTCAAAATAAACCTGAAATATCTGAAACACCTTGGCATAAACTACCCAAAGTGTACAGGAGTTTTATATATGTAGTCCCTTGGAATCATGATTGAGATTGGGAAAGGTCTGGGTTGACAGCAAAACCTCTTCAGACATAACAGCCACCTACCTGTATTCCTATTGTATGTAGGTAAAGGTGCTCAGTACAAACATACCGCAGGTTCCAGGCAATGGAATATTAAGTAAATAATAATGTGAATACAATATTAAAATACTATAGATCTAAAATACCACACTCCTTGTCAAAGGCCCATTGTGAGACAGTTAAGTACATGTCTTCTCACAAGAGTTCTATCTGTACTTCAGAATTACAAATTTCAAAGCACCATGTTCTTCTTCAGGCAAATTTTTTCTCATGTCTAATTCATTTAAAGTCTGTTAGAAGAATAGTTAATTTATTAGTTATTAAAACTGTCTGGGGATTCAGTAAGGTCTGTGCAAAAGACATAAGTGGCTTGAGGATGGAAATCAGGATGGAATGAAGGGGACATCTGAGGAAAGGAAACTGAAAAGAATCAGAGGGAGAGGAAAATCCAGAACCTGTACTTCCATTAATATAAATGCATTTTCCTTATAGGTAGGTACATTGAAGTCTCAGATCATTTTCACAAAAATTATTTCTTAACCTTTTGGCTTTAAGGAATGTGTGAAAACACTGTGGAAATGTAGACATTGGAGTTATTTTTCCCATTAGATAATTCTTTGTTGGAGTGGATGTACTTTTACCAAAAGCCTTAAGTCTACAGAGTTCTTGCCATGAAATTGTTATCTTGTATCCACACTTACAGGTATAGGAAGTAATCCATATGTAAGTTTTCTTTAACTTTACTGTGCTGCTGGAATCGGTAGAGAAAAGTCTTAGTTGTTTTGGGTGTTTTTCTTTCTTCTTTTTTTGTTTCTTCTTAACAGTGTTAGAAGAGGGAACAGAAAGCATAGAAGCTCAGAAAAAAATGTTATGTATGTTTTCTATTTTTTTTCCTTATTTTGGTTTGGTGATAGGGTTTTTTGAGTTTTTCTACTTTTTAAAATGTACTTGGCATTACAGAATTTAGAATGTAGAGGGCATAAGGGAAGAACAGATATGTAGTTGGCTTTAAATTTGTTAAAGTTTCAGCCCAAAGAGAAATCCTGTTGGCAAGTTAGTTTGAGAGACCTGTACTTGGGTACTACTAAAAATAATGTTTTTATCACTCCACTACTTAATTTCTTTTTTTTTGTTTGTTTTTTTGTTTTAATTTTTGTGAGCATGCTTGTGTCTGAGGCATATCTCCTTTTTATCTCATCTCTGATAAAACTGTCAACACTGATCCACTTTCCTAAACACGTGTGAGAATTGACTTGTTCTCAGCTCCACCACTATTGCTTTTCAATACTTACGTATTGTTGCTTTGCTTAACTACAAGTGTTTTGTCTTCAGTTCCTTTAAATCCAAGTTGAGTACACCAGACTTGTAAGGTAGGAAAGAGTATCATCATTCATTCAAGCTTGTCTAGCCAGCTGTGAGAAGCCATCTGCATATAAGGTCTGGAGCTCAACTCTCCATCATGCCATGTCACACCCTCCAGCTCATCTCTTCCTATGGCCAGTTTCAGAGCGTGATGGAAAGTGACACTGATTCTGCGTCCCTTTGTGTTCCGCAAAACCTGACTTGAACCAGCTGCTTGATTTTCCAGCAATGTTGTGGTGTGGAAGGATTCTTCCTGTGTAGCTTTTACAATTGAAACTGGTGTAAATGGCAGCCTCTTGCCCTGTGCCTCCCCCTGCCCCAGTATATCAGATGCATTAAGTATTTTCTCCTATTTGGGTTCTCAGCCTGCTCCATTACCACAGAATCCAAAAACCTAAGCCATTTAATGCTATAATACCTTCAAATGCCATCTTTATAAGGGTATTTCTGCTACTGTTTATGTAGCAACAGAAATTCTTACACTCCCTGGAAAATAACTGTGACATACTTGTAGGAAAGCAGTGGGGAAAGGTAGCAGACATCATGAGAAGTAACAAATGAAACATACATGGAACTTCTTGGTTTTATGTAATATGACAATGAGTTTAATCTTCAGCTGCTTAAGAGAATTCTTACAAGCACAGCAGTGTGAATCTTTCAAATACAAAGTTTTTATGGAAAGTAAATGAGAAGGAGTGTAGTAACAGATTATTTAGCTAAGGGCTACAAAGTACAACTGCATTCTATGCTATATCTATATTTGGTATTAGAAGAACTCAAAGATCCTCCTGAAAGCCTTTTTTCTGACAAGTTTTTCATTAAAACTCAGTTCTTGTTATTAAGCACAGTATTACATAATTAAAACTAAATGAGTCTTGAGGTAAAATAATAATTTGACAAAAAACGCCTCTTGATTAAATTTCTTTTTTTTTGCTTTGAATGCGTTTGATCAAAAGAGATTCAGTTTGAGAAATAACATTGTAACTTAAGCATGTTTCATTATCTTACTTTTAAAATGTATATACTCAGAGGTACCACGTGGATATAGTAATTTGAAAAATATTTAAATTATTAAATAAGCCATTCCCCTAAAGCTTGTATGTGTTCATATAACCACAGTGTGTTGTCATGTAATATTCAAGGAATAGATTATAGCAATTGGTCTTTGGCTTGCTAATATTGCCTTCATTGATAGCTGTATCAGTTTGTCTTTTTTTTTTAAAGACAATATATTAAGATTTAATTCACATTTTTTAAAATATCTTCAATTATCACGTACTGCTAGAAAACCAGGTATGTTGCTTTTTCTTCACTACACATGGCTCTAAAATGTTAGCCTCTGCAGGCTGAGGCAGGAAGACAACTGAATTTAGACTTTCTAGAGTGTTGTACATCCAACTGAGAACATGGGATAAGGACTACATGTCAAGTGAAATGGGTCTTCATGTTACAGTTTCCACTGTCTGTAAAGCTATCACAGAATAGCTGGAAGTCACATTGGCTGCCTACAATGGGCAAAGTTGTCAGTAACAGGTTCTTGATCTCTAAAAGAATTGACTGCTTTGGAATCTAATAACTGAAATGGTTGGTAGATGTGCTTTCACACAAAGCACAGGGAAGACTGATCTCAGTGCAATCTGCCATGTGATGGCAATACATTCCATCACACTGAGTCTCTAGAATATCAAGTTATTTTGGGAGGGTTTATCTGATGGGTGAGAACCTGATGGCCCTTTCAGAAGGGCTCACCTTCCTCCTTAAAATGTTAGTCATTATTGCTTTTTGAGCCAATATTTCCATTGGTCATCTATTGAAAGCAATTCTGTCAGTCTAAAGGCTTTTGCATTATTGTAGTACAAAGCAAATAAAATTTAAAAATCTGCATATTTTTCTAGATGAAATAACAAATGATTGAATATTCTTTACTCCATCTCCAAAATCTCAAAAACATTCCCCAATCACAGCAAACAAAAAAATCTTGAAAGGACCATGCTTTACAGTCTTTATGAGCTGATGAATGAAAAACCATGTTTATCATACGTTGATATATTTTTGAAGTAATGCTCTATTAATTTATCATGTTGTTTTGGATTTGTTTGAGGTTTTTACTAGAAAACAATGAGAAGATAAAAAAGTAAGCCTCTTTCTGAAAATGTACGAGTATACTATAATGTATGAAAAACTGATTTTGAACTCAGTAACAGACAGAAAGATGCTTGCAATATAGCTTTTAGACATAATTCTATACCTGAAACAGTGGTCATCCTTTAACTTTTACAGAGTAGCACACAATTATAAGGTGCCTCCCTTCGAAGACATTTAAAATACCTCTCAAAGATATGTCAGGCTGTGTTTCATGTGAAGTTATACATTCAAAAACCATATAGGACTTTGCAAATCAAAGTTTACCTCAACTGTTTCTTGGGAAATGTATGCAAGGTCAGATGTGTATACACAATCTTACTTATTAGGATTAGGTAGGTTTCTGTTTGTTTCCCAAAGAATTCCTTTACAGTTTTTCTAGTCATTCTTAGCCATATGGGCTTTTTTTTTGTTTTGTTTTTCTGAAGTCTTTCTTATTACCTATCCTGAAAACAACAGGAAACAGGTGATGCTTTTTGTGAAGTGAAACAAAAATTAGTTCAGGCATTAAATTGTGAATGTAATCTTTTTTGTAGAGAGATTATGATTCTGACTGTAAACTTCTCAGAAAATGAGATGAACATGCAGTGATGATTTTCCTCCAACATAGCTTTATTAGTTATCTCACCAAACTGAAAATGTGTTTTATCCTACATACAGAACAATAACTGTTAGAATTTATTAATGTGCTGCAGTGTTGTTCTGGTACAGAATAATGGAACTTTCTGGCAGCAATCTCCGCTAGATGACAGTCTGGGTCCATGGTAGATCATTTGCCCAAATTTTATTCTTTTTACATCAGGTGTGTGAGACATAGTCTCACCAGTGGCATTTACTGTTCCACACTCTAAATGTCATAACAGAAAAACAAAAGCCTTTTTTCACAGTTATGATTAGTATCTGAAAATCAGTTTTTATATACAGTTTTGTAACTTTGTGGCAAGATACTCTTATGCCAATGAGACATATTTGCAGACATAAATTATTAGAAAAAAGTATGCTTTTTCTGCAGGCAAAATCACTTCTTCTGGATTCTCTAGAGCAATTTAATATTATTTTCCTATTTAGCAATTGTAGTTAATTGTAGTCAAGAATTACAGGAAGCTCTTGAGATATGTGAGATCTGAAAGGAATGAGGATTAATATAAGTAAATAATCATAAGCTTTTCCATTATTGGTCTTAGTCTCAGGGAGAGGAAATCAGTGGATGAAATTTATAACATAGGCAGAATGCAGCTCTGCTAAGCTGTGTGCAGTGTTTTACACAACTACAATGAAAGCGGTGTGAAGGAAAGTTCACAATGTGAAGTGTGCATATTGGTAACATACTTGCTTCTGGCAAGCATAAAAGCACTCCTGATCAGCAATAGTGGAAATTAATGACTTGGCATTTTGTTTTTTTTTTTTTTCCTGATAAGAGGCTGCAACCTCTTCACTTCTTCCAAGAGTAACAAATGATTGCCTACAGAGGATCCAGTTAACTTATATTCAAAAGCATCTTCATGGTTGAATTAAATGACAGCAAAAATTGTTCTTTCTTACAATGTTTCAGTAAAGTGTCACTTTTTTTTTCCCCAGAAGTTGAAAACATCCAGCACTACAGATATAGCATCTATCTGTTAATAGTAATATCTGTTATTTATTAAAATAACTATGACTTGTTAACAGAAGACAATGCTTACATTCTAAAATGTCTGAGTAGCATTTTAGGAGAATGGAAAATTGTTCAAAACAAATGCATTAATGGATAGCAAATGGATTCTATCTTAACATATTTCCAGGGATCAGTCTTCCTTTTAAGAAGTATTTCCTTGGTTTAGTTTTGACTGAAGTCTCACTTCTGTACTGTAGTCCAATTGTATTAGTCTGTTTACAAATTAATATATACTTATATTTAATACTCAATTGGCAAGGTATGGTTGATCATACAAACACTATTTCTTCTATTAGCTGTTTGAATATAAAGTGCTGGGCAGAGTAACAGTACACATCCCTATTAAGAGTCACACTTTGTCTTCTGGCTGCTCTGAGAGTATTTTTAACTTTTAAAACCACTGAGAAAAAACAAATAAACCACAATTTGAAGTTTCCATCACAGTAATTATTATTTTACTGTATTAAACAGGGAGAAAAAAAAACCCAGTCAGTTATTGGAAGAAATATTTCACGATGCTAACAAAAGAACTCAAAAAATGCTACTATTCCGATTTAATTTGAAATATCATACGGTTAGATTTATTCCATCTAAAATTGCTTTCCAACTACCCAACCCAGAATTCTACAAAATGACTTGTGTTACACAAAGTAGTACTCTGGATTAGCCCGTGGCCAGTCTACTCAAGTGATGGACTTTGGAGCTTGGTTGGAAAATCTGTCCCTGGAGCAAACAAATTTCAAAAGCTCTACAGAAACCTGCCTAGTGGGACTCAGAGGTCAGCAGCTCTGCAGCAGACCAGGCTTGCCACACTGAAGTTCCAAACCCCTTCTCTCAGTGCCCTTTGGTAACCCTGTTTTTAACTAAAGGGTATTTCCCAGCTTTGCTATAAGGATCTTTGGAAGCCAAAGTGCAGCTAGAGCCAAGCTTTCCCATCTTTCTAGGTGGACAGACACAGAGCTAAGGGCTTGATTTGTAAGACAGGCTTGTAGAAACCATGGCCAAAGGGAAGTCCATGCGTGATAGCTCTGAAAGAGGCAGGCTCCAAGAAACTTCCTGGAAAACATGAGTGATAGTGTGCAATGCTAATAAATAGTATCTTTTTTCAGCATAACTGTGGCTGTATACACCTTGTCTTTTATAACTGAATTGTGCATGTGTTACTTAATTTGAAAAGCTTAAAACACATGTATACAAACAACAAAACAAACTCACTGGAACAATTTATGACACCTCAGATTCCATAATCCTTCAAATGCTTTTTCATCCTTCACCTGATGCTTTATGCCACATATATGTGATCTTGGAGGAAAACAATCCTGGCACCACTTTGAATATACTTTGCATTATTGTAGTCAAGTTTGAAGCAGAGAGAAGCAAGTGTCTCTTAGAGGAAGTGAAGGGCTTATTCGGTCAACATTAATGACACTAGGCTACATAAGACTACTTTAAAATCTACTGACAGCTTCTATTTCACTACAAAACTACAGACTCAATATTGGTTTCAATAATCCTTCAAAATCTTAATTTTTACAGAAGGATTAAGCAAGCAAACAAAAAACAGCTCAGTTCCCACCAGTGCAGATTTTAGGAAGGTAACTGTCTAGGATAATATGATATTTTTGTTAAGAACTGTCACATTTTGACATTGTTGTTATGCATTTTCAGTCAGTATCTAGCTGTACAGTACAGGCATAGATACATACCCACATAGTGTACACAGAGCTGAAACAAGAGGCATTCAGGTAGGAGAGAAGAAAAAGCTTTCTCACCGTGAGTACAGCCAAGCAGTGTAGCAGGTTGCCCAGATAGCTTGTGCAGTCTCTATCCTTTGGGGTTTTCAAGATAAAGACAAGATAAAGCCCTGAGCAACCTGGTCTGACCTCAAAGGTAAACCTGCTGTCAGCAGGAGGTTGGAGCAGATGCCTCTTGAGATTCATTCCAACTTGAATTATCCTATGATAGCTAAGATTTTTTGAAATGAATCAGGGGGATTAGATGCTGGGAATGTAACACCTAAAAATTTTCAGTTCTAAGCTTCCTTTGCTAAATCTTCCTATTTCAGTGACATTTAAAGCAGTATATTTTCAAAGAGTGAGACCTGATGAAAAGCAGAGACAGTATTATAAACACTCTTAGCATATGTTTGTAGTTTGCGTATCTCAAAGCACATGAAGGCCAGCAACAGTCTATTCTAACAGATGTCTTCTGTGAGAAGTCACACAGTAATTTGCTGGCAAGTTAGGCACAGTGACTAATAGTTTAGCTTCTTAGAATACAGTGTCTTAAAACACAGAAGAGAACAGCATATCCATTTTATACTATTAAGCCTGGAATGCTACAAAAGAGTAGTCACCTCATTACAATTACAATCTGTACTACAGGCTACTTTGATAATTCTGTATTCATCAACAATTGTAAACAGAAGTGTGAGCTCTTGCTTCTTTTACTAACTAGAATACCTCTGATTTTCCAAACACAAAGAAAAGTACCAAAGTAGTGAAATGAAAACAAGGTCTGGGTTAGTCTGATTTTCAGGGGAGATGATGTAGCCAACCCAGAACTTCAGTGAATGTATTCAGCAAGGACAAAAGGACTCCATCCAGAATGGAGAGATTTTGGCTGAGGCGCTTCCAGTCAGAATAATTTGAGACTTTGTAATGTTACTATAATTATAAGTTTGTAACATGGGATATAAGTTATAAATTAATATAGTCCAGATTGTGCTGAAATTATGACACAGCAATAGCATGGCTATTGTCATAGGCATATAATCCAGAGTTACCTTGGGGCAGGAATAAGGGAGGGTGAATACCTCATAGCAATTTCCCACACTTTTTACTTTTTCGATATGCCCAGAAACCTTGCAGCCTTTAGTCTTCCTTATTTCTCTATATGCAAACACAGGCCAGGCTATAATCTATGTAGCCTTCTGTGAACAGAAAGCACTTGGAAAATTAATTAAATTAAAAAAAAAAAAAAAAGGCTATGAAAGTAATACACAATTGTTTTTATCTACAGAGCGCAAATATTTACAAACTGCAATACAAACTGAATTAATTTATTTTTCCTTTCTGGTTCTGACTAGTGTTTACCTCAACAATTTTATTTTGAGAAAATTCTTGCTGAGTTCTTAAGTTAACATGTTCTGGCTTTCATGGCCTTCTTTACCTGTATGGTGGTTACATATAAGTGAAAGTACAATCTAAGACAAAAAATAATAAAACATTTCTAAATGTTAGATATGGCCATTGTGGGTCCTCAACTGTTCATGTCTGCAAGAGTTCTGAACCTATATTTTATCTGGTACAACAAATACTGTTGTATGTTGTTCCATATCTCTGGATAACCAAACAAAAGGTAAAATCTTCATTCATGCACCATCTTGGTGCACAGGTAAAATAACATTTAAAACATCCAAATACAATGCAACACTTTTCTGTATTGCTTTCTTCCTACTTCTACTCTCTCTAACTGTATAGAGTTAAGTAAAATGGAGAGGCAGAATGTGGTTGTATTTTAAACCTTTTAAAAATATTAAATTAGTACTTAACAGGGAATTTTTGTCTTACTTTAGAAAAATAAAAAGCATATGTGACAGCTTTGTAAAGTAAACTTGCTGCTCATTATTAAAACTTCAAAATAAGCACCAAATATAGCTGGCTTTAAGCTTAAAGCATGTACTTTACTACTTCAAAATAAGGGTTGCTAGACACTATCATAAGGAATAGGACATAACTTTTTTAGACTTTGTCTTTATTATGAAAAGTGCGGAGCACTGCAGCACTTCAGTATAAAATTCAACTACTGCAGTGCTGGAAAAATTGACGACTTCAAATCGGAGACTTAAGAATTTCTGAACAAGTGCTGTTGGCTCCCTCCAATGGTAGGAGGTTACTATTGCTGGGGTATGTGTTCTCGAGAAAAACCTGTTAGAGATGGAAGCAGCTGTCCTAAAGTATCATCAGCTTCATAACTCTGGGAAATATTTTATCGGTTTCTCTATTATGTACTACTTAAAAATAAAAGTCTCTGATTTGAACAGGAAAAAAAAAGGTCATGAACAGGAGTTTCTTTTTCTATTACAAATTAAATTTATTTGACTGTGCAGAGAGATACATTGATAAAATTTGTTTCTCCACCCATGAAATGTATTTGTCATTCACCATCAGAGTTGAAGAATTTAGAGAACATTTAGATGGTGAAGTTTGAGGTTGTGTCTGTTCTACGGTAGATCAGTACCACAAAGATAAATTTTCAATGTATTTTGTTTAATCACTTAAAGTAGGACAGTTTTTTGCCACCTGTGTGCGATAGAACTTGAAAGGTAACTTATCAGAATTGTATAAATTCTAAGCATTGTGTACAAACAAACTCAAATATTCTTTTTTACTGTTGAGACAAATTTTACAGTGTAGTTCACGCTGCACGATAGAGGATTTTCCTTTAGAATCTCTTTGCTGGCAACAAGGGACAGCTCTTTACAACACTGAATGTAGCTGGTGCTACTAAGAAAGGTAAAATGAGAAAAACCTCACAAACTCAGATAAATAAAGAATAATTTTTAGTTAAAGAATATTTTCTTTCCCTTCAGCAGAGCCTTGCACTACATACAATGCATTAATTCCCTTCAAAACTAGACACAGTCTAAGTAACTTTCCAACTCCTGAATAGTATTGTGACTCAAATTCCTGGTGAATAGCTAAAATGCGCATTTCTTTGTTTATACAAAGGTCTGTGGAACAAGTGGTTACCGGACTGAGAGGATACCTATTTTCTAATTATTAATACGTATAAACAGTCATAACCCAAATGCCCTTACTACAATGTACACACACAGAGCCCCACCTAAATACAACTTTCTAATGGTCAAATGAGTGGCATATTTGACTGAGTTATGCAGACCATGGTACTTCTCTCAGACTCACAGATATCTTTCTTGCACACATTTGATCAAGCATCAGTCACTTTTGTGTTTGTTGTTCTTTGAAGGTTGGAGTGCTATCTTCTGGTCCTCCCCACTCTATGCCAAAATTCTGTCCTGTATAGCCTGGGAGTTACTACTCTCATCTATTTAATCTCCTGACCTCTTAAGGATAGCTATCAACAGATTTTATTTTGCTTGTGTGTGTAATTCTCAAAAGAATGGACATTTTATAGATGCTGAAAATACTTGAGTGCTAAGTAATTAATTGTAATATTACTTGTGTTTTTCATCTCTTCTCTTTTTAAACTTGCCCTGTAAGCCACCAAAGCATGTCAGCTATTGTATTGGCAGCTCATCCAAATGAATAGGCTGATACAGTGATTCTTGCCCCTTGTTCCATACTCATCTCTCTGCAACAGATACTTATTTTCTGCCTAGTGTGTTGGGTTAGGTTTTCTTCTGCTTTTCCATTGCACAAGTATGTTAATGAATTAACTTTGTGCATATTAAGTCTCATTTCTGCTCTTCAGCTCTCCAGCTTTTCAGTTCAGATTATATTACAAGAACCTCAACTTTTGTTTCCCAGGCTACATCTTCCCCGAGTCCTTTTTTAGGTTGTTTTTTCACCTGCTAGTCTCTGATGTTTTGATCTTCTTTTTCTTCTGTGCTGGGAGAAGCATAAAAATATTTTACTTTATCCAAGTAGGGAAGAAATTCACTGCAGTTATTGATGGCTTTATTTACTTCTTCCTTTTCATAATTGGTATTGCATGTTTACTGAGGAGAGGAATATATGAGATTTACACAGGTATGGTTAAGAGAACAAAGATAGTTAACTATTCACAATATCTCTCTAGGAAATACCTTTCTTTTCTGAAATTGGACAGAACATTAGATTGATAGCCTTGAACCTCCTGAATTACTTTCTCAGCCAAATAATCAATTTTTTTTATTATTTTTCTCAGCTCATAATCCAAATACTGCTAATGATCTCAGTACCACGTGTTCAAATTTAGTTCTGTTTCTGTAGTATAATTTACAAAGCATTTCTGAATGTAAGAAAAAACAAGCAGACAGCCAAAAATCCCTTTATTAACAAATTGCTAATGAAGACTGCACACTTCTGTGATAATTGAAGCATTCCTACAATAGAAAGTATAAGAATTATTTATACTGTGTGGATTTCCAAATGCCTATACCATTCATCATTCTACAACCATATAGTAACAATCCTTGCACAAAGAAACTGCTGCCTAATGTTCCAACATTAGAGAGATGGTCAATACCATTAAACATATCAGTTGTCCTGATCTCTTCAAGCAACTAGGCATGGTTGCCCTCATGCTAAAGTATACCTGTTTGGGGGGGAAAAAAAAAAAAAGAAAAAAAAAAAAAGGTGATGGACAATATCTTTTAATGGATCACAAGGCCTCTCTCAAATAGTTTGTATTTCTGGATTCCGTATCTGCATTCGCCTTCCATTTTTAAAGCGGTTTCTTGGGTTTTTCTACTCCACTAGTGCTCCCAGTTTGAATACTGCTTCTAACATACACTTGAGTCTCCTTCTTCATTGTTTTGGGAATCCCCTGAAAGTAATCCAAAGGGTTACTTTCTTTTCTCCTCTTAAGTAATAGTTCAAGACAGATGACAGTGACTATGATTCATAACATCCCACCCACTTTCCTCCTCACCAACCAGCGAATGCTCTGTACAGATATCAACCTCTTTGCCTTGTTAACCATTGAATAAGGATTATTGGCAGAGTTGCACATGCTCACAGTGTCTATCACAATGCAGAGAAACGACTGCACATAAGAAATTATAGAATCTTGTTAGACTATGCAACACTTCTTAGATTCTTCTGACACACAGTTTACTGAGATAAGTTGATCTTCTCCATGTAGCTCAGTAAAGAGTAGAAGTAGGGTCCAAACAGCAATATAGAGCTGACAAAACGCCTCAAAGAACTGCTGTTACTCTACAATAAATACATTCTTTTAAAGTCTATTAAAATTGCTTAACCTACAATATAGGAGTGAGCTAACATAATTTTTACATCTTTGTAATGGTTGTTATAGCCTCTATGAAAAATGATAAAATCAAATTCCACCTTCTGTTCTTATATTTTCAGAAGCTGTGTCTGCAACAAAGTTGTTTTTTATATTTGCTGCTTTTTTTTTTTTTTTAATTTGGCTGCCTTAGCAACTACCTGTACTGCCAAGTTACTTATGCTGATAATATGGAGTGGTTACTGAAGGCCACAATGCCTTAAAAAGGGCTTGAGAATCAGAAATACCTTTGGATAACTGCAGGCATATCTATCTATCTATCTATCTATCTATCTATCTAATCTCCATAGGTAAAGACTTGATCCTGAATGTAAAGTCAGTGTGAGGTATTGAGAAGGCTCAGGCAAATGAAGCAACTAATTTACTTTGAGCTGCCTTAGATTTTATTATTACATTTAGTATTATTACTATCAGAATCTATCCCTTATCTATAAAATACTTCTTTTTAGTGTTTAATGTGTAATAAATAATAGTACAGAGACAATCAGGAAAGACATACTCAAAAGCCAGAAAATAGCCTCCTAGACAAGAAATCTCAATGAGGAAAAAATCAAGCAGAAGAGGTAGGAGACCTGTGTGGATGAGTAGGGATCTTCTGGAAAAAAATAAAGAAGGAAATGTACAGAACATGGAAAACAGGTCTGGCCACTTGGGAGGAATATAGGAATGTTGTCAGAGAAGGCAGGGATGCAATGAGGAAAGCTGTGGCCCACCTGGAATTAAAGCTGGTGAGAAGTACCAAGGACAATAAGAAAAGTTTCTTCTAGTACCTCAGTTAAAAAGGGAAGAATAGGGGAAATGTAGGCCCGCTGACAAATGAGGCGGGTGCCCTTGTGACTGAAGACACAGGGAAGGCAGAGTTATTGAATGCCTTCTTTGCTTCAGTCATCACTGCAAAAGCCAGCCCTCTTGAATCCCAGAGCCTGGAGATGAGAGATAAGGTCTGCAGAAAAGAGGACTTCCCTTGGTAGAGGAGGGCCAGGTTAGAGGCCACTTAGCGAAACTGGACATCCATAAATCCATGGGCCCTGATGGGATGCATCAACAAGTTCTGAGAGAGCTGGCAAATGTTATTGCTAGGACACTCTCCATCATCTTTGAGAGGTCATGGAGAACAGGAGAGGTGCCTGAGGACTGGAGGAGGGCTAATGTCACTCCAGTCTTCAAAAAGGGCAAGAAGGAGGAACCAGGGGACTACAGGCTGGTTAGTCTCACCTCTGTCCCTGGTAAGGTGTTAGAAAAAATAATTCTGAACGTCATCACAAAACATGTTAAAAGCGAAGAATGTCATTGGGAGAAGTCAGCACAGATTCACCCAAGGGAAATCGTGCTTGACCAACCTGATTGCCTTCCATGACATCATTACTGCCTG
Organism: Apus apus; assembly: GCF_020740795.1. NCBI lineage: Eukaryota > Metazoa > Chordata > Aves > Apodiformes > Apodidae > Apus > Apus apus. Next base: position 53,398,249 of record NC_067285.1, on the reverse strand, counting down.
GCTAGATGAGGAGAGAGCAGTGGATGTTATCTACCTTGACTTTAGCAAGGCTTTTGATACTGTCTCCCATAACATCCTCATTAGGAAACTCAGGAAGAGTGGGTTTGATGAGTGGACAGTGAGGTGGATTGAGAGCTGGCTGTGTGACAGAACTCAGAGAGTGGTGACCAACAGGTCTGGGTTGAGTTGGAGGCCAGTAACCAGTGGTGTCCCCAGGGATCAATACTTGGTTCCATCTTGTTCAACCTGTTCATCAATGACCTGGGCGAGAGGACAGAGTGTATTCTCAGCAAGTTTGCTGACGATGCAAAACTGGGAGGGGTGACTGACACTCCAGAGGGCTGTGCTGCCATCCATTGTGACTTGGACAGGCTGGAGAGCTGGGCAGTGAAGAACCTCATGAGGTTTGATAAGAGCCAGTGTAGGGTCCTGCACCTAGGAAGGAAGAACCCCAAGCACCAATATAGGTTAGGGGTGGACCTGCTTAGAAGTAGTTTGGAAAATGAAGGATCTGGAAGTCCTGACAGTAAATTATCCATGAGTCAGCAGTGTGCCCTTGTTGCCAACGAGGCCAATGGAATCCTGGGTTGCATAAAGAAGAGCTTGGCCAGTAGGTTGAGGGAGGTAATTCTCCTACTTGACTCTGCCTTGGTGAGACCACAGCTGGAACACTGCATCCAGTTCTGGGCTCCTCAGTTCAAGAGAGACAGGGATCTACTGGTGAGAGTCCAGAGGATGGTGATGAAGATGATAATGGGATTGGAGCATCTCTCTTATGAGGAAAGGCTGAAAGAGCTGGGACTCTTTAGCCTGGAGATGAGAAGGCTGAAAGGAGACCTTATAAATTTATGCAAGTATCTATAGGGCGGGTGCAAGGAAGATGGATACAGGGTCTTCTCAGTAATTCCCAGGTGTCAGAACAAGGATACAAGCTGGAACATAGGAAGTTCCATTTAAACATAAGAAAAAAACTTTTTTATAATGAGAGTGACAAGGCACTGGAACAGGCTGCCTAGGGAAGTTGTGGAGACTTCATCTCTGGAGATATTTAAAACCTGCCTGGATGCAGTCCTGTGTAAAGTGCTCTAGGTTATCCTACTTCAGTGGGAGAGTTGGACTAGAAGATCTCTAGAGGTCCCTTCCAACTCTAGTACTTCTGTGATTCTGTGAAATGAGAACAAAGGTACAGGTGGAAGACAGGTGAGATCTATCCAGAAACTGCATCTATATTCAGGTTGTAGTAAACAGATTCTTCTACAGTTAGATAAATCTTAATAATTTAAATCAGAAGTATTTTTTTAAGGAAAAAATGAACAACCATGTTGAAAGGAACAAAACAGAAACTGGCCCAGGTGTGGCCAATGTCAGAGTATAAAAGGTAATGGTTCTGGTGGCTGGGGTCACCATCCATCCTTTTACATCACCAAATTTAAACCATTTATAGTTGAATGTAAAGAGCTATGATTTTCTGAAGTCTAAGGACAAAATGCAAAATCTTCCTACTTGTGCAATGCTGGTGTTAGCTAATGCTACAGTATAAATCTCTCTCACTCTCTTTGGCTTCTATAAATTACTAGGAGAACTTAATTCTCATGACAGCACTGTCAGAGTTGGACCTCGTGCCATCAGACCTTTCTTCAGTCTCGCCTTGAAAATGTAATTCCTGGAGCGATGTCACTGAGCTAAAATGCGATATGCAGAGACCTCTAGAGACTGGAAAGATAAACTACACCTAATGACAGGCTGGTATAGTTCAGTGGTGTGTGGTAATGAAATCACTTGGGGAGCTATAAAGCAGACTATAAAGAGAACAAAGTAACATTCAGACAGTTTTAATCTGTGTGGTAAAAGTCATGTTCTTAAAAATTATATAGGTTATCTTGTTTTCTTCAAAGGTAGTCAACAATGTAAAATATATTTTTTTTATTATTTCAAAAAAGAGCCAAACCATAAGTGCATTAGATGTTTTCCTTATGTGAAAATACAAAGTTAAATAAGAGCTATGACTTCAGTTACTGTGCTGCAGGCTCCCGAAATTTGAAATTCATTTGTGAACCCATTGATGTATAAGACTGCTTGTTTTTCATTTGGCTGAAGCCCATTCAGATGCTGCATCTCTTAACATTATCTGATAGATGCCACAAGGTTCCGGTTGAGTTCAGAGCTAATTACAACTCTGAAAGAGACCTTTGCAGGATTTTCATTAGCTATGCTTATAATTCAGACCAGGGTGTTGCCTCATTTATTTTCCCAGTGAGCAGTTCTTGATATGTTTGACCATGGAAAAACGTGCTCACCTTGAAGTACACTGAAGCTTGCAACTATTACCTACAGCTTAACCTCTGTGTTGCTGTTTCTGTATTTTATCGTGCAATTTCTCCAAGTCCTCAGCTATGTGCTGTCTAGAAGTCATTGATTCACTGAGTCCTTTTTTATGTCTATTTGAGTACAGGGAATTTGACTTAGACACAGAGAACATATCTTTGGCAAAAATCTTTGGCCTAAAGTAATCTTTCACACAATTTGACAATATATCCTCTGGTTTCTTTCTTGGGTCTTGATCGTGGATATGCCCCTAAAACCAAGCATTGGGCATTTCAAAGCTCTAATTCTGTAGAGACAGGGCAAAGACAACATTGTGGTTTTGATGGCTGGTGAAAAATCATAATGCAGATCCAAACCCATATCATAATTGCTTCATTGGAAAGTATTGCTTCATTCAGTATTTTAAAATCCTTGATGAAAATTGGGCCAGTTAGATAGATGGAGGTAGGCACCTGTGTCTGGCTTCTCAAATAAAAAATGCTTGCTAAGCTTATGGTTTGCTAATGTTCTTTCATGGAGTTACCCCTGTCTGGAGCAACTTTGATTGCTAGCATGAAAAACTAGCGACTGCATCAAAGTAAGCAAAGATAACTGTTGACAACATGAAAGCAGACAAAGTATCATAGGCCTAAATTCCAACTCTGGAAATTAGTTTTGCTTTAGGATCTGCAATGTGTTCTGTATCACAGCTACTTTCTTTTTGGCTATTTTCACCATATGCATTAAAGCTATCATGTGCATGTCTACTGTCTTTAGTTGCATTATACCTGCAATGAAACTTACAAAGTTTATTCCTTGAAACTCTTCGTCCTTTGGGCTATTACATGGGTTTTTGAGTCAAGGATTCTATGTTCTCTTAAGAATTCGACATGCATGTCTAATGAATGTTCAAGAGAGCTTGGGAAATTAAAGGCCTTATTCTTAAAACTGTGAAACAAAGACAGAAGTTCACCTTTTGGCACTTAGCAGTTTGGGAATCAGACTTACTCTGTTTTTTTGTTTTGTTTTGTTTTTTTACTAGAAAAATAGAGGAAATAAGAAGCAGGCCTGTTAATCTGTCCTCAAATTCCCTTGTGAACAGAATTTCTAAAACTTCTCTCAGAGAAACCAACCTAGAAAAATGAACTTGCCAAAGAAACATTGCAATAAAATACAATGTATGTGAGGGAAACTAATCTGCTGGACTATGTCTAAAATAGTTCGTTAGAGCTGGTTGGACCTTTTTCTCCCAGAAGATTTAAGCCTTGCTTAGAGCAGGCTGGAAGATAGTTTTGGGAGGCAGTCTGCCTTGGCATGTCTATCTGTAGACACTGTAAAGGTAGAGCTAATTTTTGCAGGCTTTCAAAATGCACTTCAAAAAATCATGTATGTATTGACATCCAAACTTTCAGGGTCACTTCTCTGAGAGCACTCCTTTCATGCTACCAATCTTCATGGTAGGAAGGACAGCAGCACTGTCCTTCAGGAGAGAAACTAGTGCATTTGATATATGCTTGTAGTGATTAATTGTAAAATGCATTGACTTTATCTTAGCTTCGAGCATCCATCTAGAGGTACTGAAAAATGTGCTCATTATTTTTTCCCATTGTCATTTAGGCACTGATCTGGTGACTGGTGCATCGCTACCTGTCAGTCCTCATGTTCATCTATGGTTTCACCTGTAATGAACTTTAATTAGATGCACTGGGGCTTAAACAACTTTTTTTTAATTTTAATTTAACTGCATGACCCAATGTTTCTTACTTTTCCCATAAAGTTAACAGAAGATGCACTGTGGGAATAAGAGAAATTTATTTCCAATCACCCTTCTCACCTGCCATCAAATAATCTTTTTGGGTTTTCATTTCTATAGGTTAAAATCAGGCGAGAGTTCATAATTCAAAGCAGGAAAGAAAGATATCTGCTGAATTGATACTTTTATATCCTGGAGTGAGCTCTTATGAAATCTGAAAGTCTATGCTATAAAAATAAAAAAATCTAGTAACTACAAAGCACGGTTATCATATGGCTTATCTTAAAGAAAAAGAAAAAAAAAAAGAGTGGAGTTCTTTTTGTTTCAGTGAACTCTTCAGAATTTAATTGTCAGTCATAGATACTGACTTAAAAAAAAAAGAGATGAGTTAAAAAAATTACCTAATGAGAAAGTTAGTAAAAAAATCTAAATACCCATCACTTGCAACAACAACAACAAAAAATAAATAAATGAATAAAGGAAATAATTTTTTGGCAGATTTCAGTTCAGGATCAGTTACTGTCTATGTCAAGTTTTTACAATTGCTACACAGGAAATAGCCTGCTGGGTGCTTTGAATACGTCATCTGAAAGGTGAGACTATCCCATGTAGATCAAAATTTTGCAACCAAAAAAAGAAATTGAGCTAATTTATTCCATTTTCTCTAGGATTCCAGGTCACTGTTTAAAAGTATTTTAGGACAATATCTTTTCTTCTTCCTCGAAACCTAGTTTCACTTTGTGAAGGGACTAAAGTGTCTACTGCACTTCTGATTCTTTGTCAAGAACTGAGAAGGAGTCTCACTTCCCTGTTTAGTCTTAATCTTATACCTTATGTGGTTGTTTGAGTAAGACCTAGACTATAAATAATGTATAATTCTGGTACAGTAAGCTGAGAGATCAGTGTTTAACCGAGTCAGTCTCTGCATCTCTTGGTGACTTGGACATGCAGGCAGATGCAGGAGCACCTGAATTGATCTCTGCATCTGTATTTTGCCTAAGCTTCTTCAGAATTACTAGTATAAGGAAATAGGAGAGCATCCTCATCACCAGGCTATGCTGACAGAATGGGAAATCAAAGAGGGGAGAACCCTGTGGTAAAACAGTTCAAGAGTTTATGAGTGTGGAACAACAGAGTTATGCCTTTAAGTCTACTGGTATGGTCAGTCAAAAACGAAAGAGGCTTAATTTCTTATCCAGTCTTTACAACTTTCATGTTAGACAGGTATTGGATAAAATGTGATCAAAAAATGTGAGGCAGAGAAGAAGGGAATCTTATTAGTTATAATAATAATTAGTCCCTAATTACTAGGCTCAGCAAGTTTGTGCAGCTTGCACTTCTTCTAGTCCAAAGTCTGCTGCTAAAGGCAAATCATTCTACTGCCACTTACACTGATCATCTGTCTCTGTCCAGAGAGGCCACAGCACTCTTTTTTGCCACCTCATGTCTTCAACTCTTCGTGTAGGTTACAATATATTGCAGATTTTACTAAACTTAGAAGTTAACAAAAATACCTTATTTTATTGAAGCAAGCATGAAAACACTGACACTATCACAGAGAAGTGGGAAGTTGTTCAGTAAAAGCTCTAGCTAAAGAGAAATATTTATTTAAAGTTTTATAGATTAATACCTTAAATGTATCAAGTCCATTGACTTTTGGAACTTCACCAGAGCAAAACTGACTGATTACCTGTATTGGTTGTCCAGTTTTTGATGATGAAATTTGGTGAATGAGCTAAGGAGGATTACTCTTGGCTTTCAGGCAGTCTATTTGACAGTTGCTGAAAATAAATCAACAAACAGTTGAAAACAAACAGTTCCTGATACCCCCAAAATAATGTATTTAATATTTGATTACATCACCATAACTCTAGCCCAAGTCTAACATTGCAGTAATAGTGCAGTAAGATGATCTCTGAGCCAAATTCTGGGTTTATAGCTAAATGTCAATCAGCAGGATAGTAAATTGAACACTGCTTAACCCTAATAACACCTATGTCCAAAGTCAACATGAAATAATTAATGCACCAGCTATAAAATTGTTACCTCTTTAGGCTATTGGCATATCTGTGATGAAAACTATAACTGCTGAGCTAAGGTAAGTGTTCTCTTCCATCTCAAATACATTTATCTGAGGGTGATTCAGGGTAAGTCTTTCTGTTACCATCACATTATAACAGTAGCCTCTTCGTGGTTCTGACCTGGTTTCTATAAATCTGTTATTTCTATAAAGCTCTGGAAGAGGAAAATATTAAACAAAAATATTCAGTGTTTCCAGTAACCATTATGCTGTATTTACATTTAGCATCTCTTAAAGGCCTTAGTTCTCAATGTGAGAAAAGCTATCTTTTCAAGAAAGAAATGATTTGTTGCAATATTTCTGACTTGCACATGATTTATTGCTGTTGTATTGTGTTCTATTCAGATACAGACTTGCTGATTTTCATTACTTCAGGAGGTCTTAACAATTGAAAATTAAAGAAGGTTAATATTAGAATTGAAATTTGGGGCAAATATCTTAATTGTTTGAGTTGACTGTATTGCAAATGTACTTGGAGAAAATGGACTGACACTGTTGGTAGAAGAACATATCTGTGAATTCAATTCTACTGCTTTGTTGTGCCAGCTTTATTCCACACAATTAATCCTAACCTACAAGCAAATATATATAGGCAAGCCATCAGCAGGTATAAACATTGGCTGTAGTCTTATTGATTGAAGGTTAGGAACTTTTTAACATCAACTGCTTTACAGCAGCTCCAAAACCCCAAGATAAAGACTTGCAGAGACTAAGGTGCAGAATGTAGGGTACCTGGTTGGCCCCAGTTCAGTGCAATTTCTCCCTGTTTTTGTCCTTCACCTCTTGTTTCACCTCATTTTTTTCATCAATGCTGACCACAAAATAAGCTTGTTCAGCTTGAAACAGACTTTAAAAAAAATACTTGTCATAAATGAAGCATACAGGTAAGAGCAAAAAGTAAGAGGTCTGTAATCCCTCTTGTAACAGCAGTATGGCAGCCACAGCTTGGATGCTCTTCCCTGACTTGGACTTGTACCTCTTGAGTTGCACTCATTTTACAAGCCTAAGACACAGTAATTGCTGCAAGTAGCTGCTGCATACTGCTACTCCTTAAGCTTATGCTCATAGTGTCCACCCCCTGAGACAAATGTAACTGTTTGCAGTGTCACACCATAAAGAAAGCTGATCAGGTTTGTTTTGGATAAACTAGTGAGACAAGATTGTAAGGGTTGATGGAAATATTATCCACTTCTGTTAGCAGGGCTGCTTCAGCAGTGATCCTAGTTGCTTACAATATTGCAAAGTGAATTAACAAGCAAGTCTTCAGGAAAATTTTAGTGTTTAAATATTTGCAAATATGCAAATGGAAACAAAAGATGAGTGGCAATGGAGAACCACTCCAGTCGATATGCCTCAGTGAAATGCTATTGTGCTCCTTCGGCAGTGGTTGCTGGAGATAGCTTCTCAAAGATATAGACTGGAATAGGTGCGTTCTTCCAGATAAGCCTTTTATATATTTGACATAAAAGTCCTCCAAGGGTTACTGCAGTTTATTTTGTTCTGAAAGAAAACTTCAGCATACAAAAATCCATTACTCCCAATGGCAGTTAGGTTTGATGCCATTTGAAAAACAAATCATAGAAATTAAACATAATTGTGTGCACTAGATTTGTCTGTGTCATATTTCATAGCTGTGGACTTGTACTGTGTTTTACAAGTCCATAACTCATGACAAAAACCAGAGTTGATGAAAATTATTCAGTCGTGTATGGGAAAAGTAGATTCTGCTAAAGCTGTGCACTTCCATCCATGGTTCTTCAGTGTTGTGCAGTAGTACCCCAGAAATGTTTCATGGTCACAAGGGAGGAAAGTAACTGAAGTGGAAAAAACACTGATTGACATACTAATTTTACGGTTGTAAGGAACTGGATGAAACAGACATAGCAACTGGTTGTGTTGAAATGGGAGAGTATCAGGCTGCAGGAATGTCACTGGAATAAATCTGAAGTCTTTTAATTAGTAATCTTGGCACACAAAAAGAAGGATGGTGTAAATGAAATTTACTAATGACACAAAAGCTGGAAGGCCTTGCCTTGACAGAAGAAAATAAAAAAGTCAAGTAAAAGAACTAGAGGAATTGAGTATGAAAAATGGGATGAAGTTAAATACTATAAATATAGATTGCATTTGTATTACAGCCAAGGATCATTCCTTCTGCCATGAGTGACAAACTTGATTTGATTGGAAGAAATAAAACATGGTAACTCTCAAATTCCAAACATATTGCATAGGATGAATGTCTAACATTAATTCTCTTTCCAGGCACCCACTTTCTTGGAATTCCTTTGAAATGCTTTTCTATATCCCAAAGGAAAGGGCTTTCTAAGGGTAAAGAGTTGTCTGTCAGGTGTCTGCTGGGTGGTTGTGGAGATATTTGAAGCTTTTAAAGAATAATGGTGGTGGATAAAATACCTAATTCTTTCTCCCTATCAAAAACAAAAAAGAATTTATGTTTATTACTGTATGTTGACCAGTCCCCTCACTCCATCTATTCAGTATTTTCCACTAGTTATCCAGAAGCATTTAGGAGTCAGTCACATAGTGACCAAAACTTTATGTCCACTAGCAGGCTTAAAAACCCAGAGAATTAGTTCTTACCATTTCTTTGTAACGATGACTGGGCCTTATGATCACAACTACATCTGAATGAACAACCTCTTTGTGTACCCCTCCACAGCCCATATGACTTCTGCCAGAACCAGTGTAGGTTAATTAACTGAACTGGAGGCTAATTAATTGAACTGGAGAAAACACTGATAAGCAGTTCAATTATAAGATGGTGAGGAACAGAATTCGTTTCTCTACAGAAAGTCATAGCAAAAAGACTCCAAAATTAACTTGGAAAACCCAAATTATTATTTTTTTTCCCCATAGAAACAAGATTTCATCAAAATTCAGGGTATAACAAAACTTTTTTTAGTATTTTATAGTTAAAGTATGTATTTCATTGCTAAAAAGCTTTGCTTCTCTGTTAGGAATAAACACACAATGAAGTGTTTCCGTATAGAAAAGACTGTAAGATAGTAAAATCAAATTTCACAAAACATGGAAGGTAGAGCATTTGAGAAATTATGTAGAAAATACCTCTTAAAAAGAAAAAGTTCATGTTATTTCTTGCTAGAAATTTTTTTCTTCTGTTCTCCATTTTAGAATAATTCCTAGTTAAAGCATTACAATTAAGTGAAGAACATGGTAATGATATTTAATTACATCATATATTAAATCAAATATGAAGTATGGAGTGGAGGATTACTGAATAGCTTATTATTAACATGACAAATAACTCTGAAGTGTGGCGTTTCATGTTGTGAGCAAAAACCAGAATGAGAAATATTTACTGCTAAGGGTTGACGAGGATTTTTGAAGGAGAGAGGTATCCATTTTGGTGAAGCCACTGAGGTGAGGAACACCAGAGCGAGGGATCGTGCTGGTGGGCCCCTTCTGCAGCAGCTAAACTGCAAGGAAAACCTCAGCAAAACTGAGGAAGAGAAGGCGAGAGAAACAGAGAGAGTGGGCGGGAGTCAGTCCCAGTCCCAGTGGGCAGGGAGTGAGAGCTGCTGGGGAGCGGCAGCTCTGACTCGCCGTGGGCAGAGGCGAAGGGACTGACCCCCTCAGGTAGAAGAGCAGCCCCTGGGGAGCGCGGCGACCAGGAGCAGCGAACAGGGCCCGGTGCGGCAGAAGGGCGCGGTGCGGCAGCTCATGCAGGCAGGGCGTGCAGAGCAGGGCACAGGCCCTCTCTCGGCTCAAGGTAAGAACTCGGCTAGGGATCATCTCCCCGCCAAAGAGGACCTAGCCATGGTATCCACTCGCGCAAAAAATGTTGCCAGGAGGACAGTGGCAACCCAGACAGGGGTCCCTCTCAAGAATGCAGCTGTCCAGGTCTCTGGCTACACAGAATGCCTCGGTCTGGCAGTCGTAATGGAGGAGAGCAGAGAGAGCACCTGCGTGTGCTGTGACCAGGTTAATGATTCACTCAGCCCAGTGGCTGAGCTGAAAGAGGAGCTGGAAAGATTATGGAGTATCCAGGATTGTGAAAGAGAAATAGATTGCTGGAGTAATACCCTACCATCCTTGAGACAAAGCCTTAAGGTGGAGGCTTCACAAGAAGTAGAGGATCCTCTGCCTTCATGTCACCTGGCAGAGTTAGGGGACCTGAGAGAAGAGGGAAACTGGAAATGGGTCCCTGCTCGAGGCAACAGGCGAACCTGCTCCCGGCTTCCCTCACCTTCATGTGTGCCCTCACAGAAGAGGTATATGGCCCTAGATCAGGAAAATCAGGTAACGGTGGTTACTGACAAAGGTCTGTCCAGGGAATTGCTGAGGCAGTCTGTCCCATGAATTAGAACTGCCTCTGCTAAGAACAAAAGGAAGGTAATTGTTGTAGAAGATTCTTTTTGGAGGGGAACTGAGGGCCCTATATGCCGGCCAGACCCAACCCTCAGGGAGGTCTGCTGCCTCCCTGGGGCCCGGATCAGCGATGTTACTGAGAAACTCCCATGCCTGGTGCAGCCCTCTGGTTACTACCCACTAGTGGTCATGCAGGTGGGCATTGTTGGGGTTGCCAAGGCAAGTCCCAGGGTGATGAAAAAGGATTTCAGAGAACTAGGCCAAATGCTTGCAGGATCAGGAGCACAGGTGGTCTTTTCCTCAGCTCCTTCAGTGGCAGGAAAAGCTGAGAGGACTAGGAAAACACAACCGATTAATGTATGGCTTAGAGACTGATGCCATCGGATGAACTTTGGGTTTTTCAATCATGGAGATGTTTACAGAGCACCAGGTATGCTAGCAAACAATAGCATTGTTTGCCATAGCAATAGCAATCAACAAGGGGGAAAAGGATTCTTGGCCAGGAGTTAGTGGGGCTCATTCAGAGAGCTTTAAACTAGACTTGAAGGGGGTAGGGGACAAAACTCCTGGATGGTTTGATTTCCAGGCCAACACGCCTGCTGGCATTGGATGGGAAGACCCTGTCCCGCAGGGGACAAAGGGTCCTAGGGCAGGAGTTAGCAGAGCTCATTTACAGAGCTTTAAACTAGCTTCGAAGTGGGAGGGGGTTGTAGCTGGGTTTGAACTAGTGGGGCATTGTTCTAGTATTAATGAAGACCAGAAGGCCTCCCGCCTCCCACGGGTGCCACCAGCGTGCTCAGCTCACTCCCTGAAATGCCTGCACACCAATGCACACAGCATGGGGAATAAACAGGAGGAGTTAGAGGTCTGTGTGCGCTCTAAGGGTTATGATCCGGTGGCAATTACAGAGACATGGTGGGACAGCTCACATGACTGGAATGTGGTCACGGGTGGCTATGTCCTTTTAGGAAAAACAGGTCAGTGAAGTGAGGCAGTGGAGTTGCTCTTTATGTGAGAGAGCAACTAGAATGTATTGAGCTCTGTCCAGGGGCTTATAAGGAGCACGTGGAAGGTCTGTGGGTACAAATTAAGGGTCAGGCTGGCATGGGTGATACAGTTGTGGGGGTCTATTACAGACCTCCTGATCAGGATGAGGGAGTTGATGAGGCTTTCTACAGGCAGCTGAAAGCAGCCTCGCAACTACAGGTCTTAGTCCTCATGGGGGGGGTTTAACTACTCAGACATCTGCTGGAAGGCCTACACAGCCAGGCATTCACAGTCTAGGAGGTTCCTCCAATGCATTGATGATAACTTCGTCATACAAATGGTGGACAAACTAACTAGGAGAGGAGCACTGCTGGGTCTTGTACTCACCAAAAACGAGGGTCTGGTTGACTTTGGGAAGTCATGGGCAACAGGAGAGGTGCCTGAGGACTGGAGGATAGCAAATGTCTCTCCAGTCTACAAGAAGGAGGACCAGTCAGCATCACCTTCAACCCTGGAAAGGTGATGGAACAACTTGTTCTTGGCACTATCTCTAGGCATATCAAGGATGAGGGGGTCATTAAGAGCAGTCAACATGGTTTTGCCAAGGGAAAGTCATGTTTGACCAACCTTATAGCCTTCTATGAGGAAGTAACTAGGTGGATAGATGACGGTAGAGTGATAGATGTGTTTTATCTTGATTTCAATAAAGTGTTTGACACTGTTTCCCACAGCATCCTCATAGATAAACTTAGGAAGTGTGCTCTTGATGGTCAGGTAGTGAGGTGGATCATGAACTGGTTGAAAGGAAAGGGAGTTGTGGTCAATGGGACAGAATCTAGTTGGAGGTCTGTGACTAGTGGAGTCCCTCAGGGGTCGGTATTGGGACCAGTACTGTTCAATACTTTCATCAATGACCTGGATGAGGGAACAGAGTGTGCCCTCAGCAAGTTTGCCGATGACCACTAAACTGGGAGGAGTGGCTGACACACCAGAAGGCTGTGCTGCCATTTAGCGAGACCTGCACAGGCTGGAGAGTCAGGTGGGGAGAAACCTGATGAAATTCAACAAGGGCAAGTGTAGAGTCTTGGATCTGGGGAAGAACAACCCCATGTACCAGTATAGGCTGGGGGCTGACCTGCTGGAGAGCAGTGGAGGAGAAAGGGACGTGAGGGTCCTGGTGGACAGGAGGATGACCATGAGCCAGCAATGTGTCCTTGTAGCCAAGAAGGCCAATGGCATCCTGAGGTGTATTAGAAAGGGTGTGGTTAGTAGGTCAAGAGAGGTTCTCCTCCCCCTCTATTCTGCCTTGCTGAGGCTGCATCTGGAATATTGTGTCCAGTTCTGGTTCCCTCAGTTCAGGAGGGACAGGGAACTGCTTGAAAGAGTCCAGCACAGAGCCACAAAGATGATGAAGGGAGTGGAACAACTCCCTTATGAGGAAAGGCTGAGGGAGCTGGGTTTCTTTAGCTTGGAGAAGAGGAGAATGAGGGCCACCTCATCCATGTTTACAAATATGTAAAAGGTGAGTGTCAGGAGGATGGAGCCAGGCTGTTTTCAGTGATGTCTAGTGACAGGACAAGGGGCAGTGGGTGCAAACTGGAACATAGGAGGTTCCACATAAACATCAGATAAACCTTATTTTCTGTGAGAGTGACAGAGCACTGGAACAGGCTGCCCAGAGAGGTTGTGGAGTCTCCTTCGCTGGAGACATTCAAAACCTGCCTGGACGCCTTCCTGTGTGATGTGCTCTGGGTGATCACGCTCTGGCAAGGGGGTTGGACTAGATGATCTTTTGAGGTCCCTTCCAACCCCTAAGATTCTGTGATTCTGTGTGATCCATAGCACTATAAATACGTTGAATAGTACTACAGAATACAAACTATAATAATCCTGTTTACTAAAAGTAATGTAGAATGTGTAGCAAAGAGGCAGATGCCAGCAGTATAGGAATCATGGACATCAAGAATAAGTGTGTCTTTTTCTAGTGCAGAGCATTTTTATTTCATTCTTCGTATTATTAAAAGTGTTCCATGAATACCAAAACACTATCTTCAGTTGCTTTGTGTCCCACCTTTCAATTTATATACTTCAGAGGAATTGATTTCCTTCTTAATGAGTCAATTGTAATCAATACTTGCAATGAATTATAGTCATGTTCTTCAACATTGCTCCACAGGGAGTTCTATAACACACATAACAGTCTATTGAGCACCCAAATTGTTTGCAATAGATTACTGAGGACTGTGAACTTTTTCCTGTGGACTTAAGTCAACCAGTTAAACACAAGTGTCACACTGACTAAGGATTGGAAAGTGACTTTTAGACAACTGCTTATTGCACAAACCCACTATTGTAAGTGACACAATGACAGTCATTTAGAGGTTGGAGAATTGACTGTAAACTTGTAATCCCCTCAGGCAGCAAGTTTTGAGTGCCTCTGTCCATTAGCATGACTTCAGCAGCAAAAAATCCCAAACCACCAAAACTACACCAACAACTAAAACCAGAACATTAAGGTACTTTAATAAAATATTTAATACTCTTAGATTATGTTTTTACTTACTGTACAATCACAGAATCATAGGATGGTTTGGGTTGAAAGGAGCCTTAAAGAACATCTAGTTCCAACCCCCCTGCTATGGGCTAGAACACCTTGCACTAGACCAGGTTGCTCCAAGCCCCATCCAACCTAGCCTTGAACATTTCCAGGGATGGGGCACCCACAGCTTTTCTAGGCAAACTATTTCTGTCTAGCCACCCTCTCAGTGAAGAATTACATCAGAATATCTATTCAAAATCTACCCTCTTTCATTTTGAAACCATTCCCCCTTTTCCTATTGCTACATGCCTTTGCAAAATGTCACTTTCCAGCTTTCCTCTAAAGAAGTGTATTATCTATTGTTTATTTACCTATTTTGCCAGGGCTCTATTGAAATGGAAATAATGAGACCTTTTATTTAGTTGCTAATGAGAATTGTCTTTTAATATGAACTCTGTTGCTTTCAGCATCCTTATCAACAGTTATTTGTGTGGAAGGGCATCTTTCCATTATGGTCTTTCCTTATTTGTCATCCTAATTAGACTTTTCAGAAGGCTTTTAACAGATGAAAGAATGACATTGACATAATTATCAGTCTATCTCTTTTTAAGGATCTGTCTGGCCACCAGGTAAATTCAGGATACTATACCTATTAGCTATTGCACATGGAAGCACTAAGGCTTCAGGTTTATGTAAGCAAATTGATACAGAAATACTTGGAATTGTGCAATTAGATCTCATAATTAAGGATTCCTAAGACCTGATCTGATGAGTGGAAAATATAAGCTAGTTACTTGCTCATTATTTCCAAAATCATCAGTAATTTGACTCCAGATAACATACAGTGTTTTAGAAGTAAGATATCCAGATCTTTTCCTGTATGAAAACCTACCGTGAGTTAGCAAAGCATTCTCAACATCTACGGAAGTGTTTTGGTTAGGGAGAAGCATACAAGATGGAAATAGATGAGGACAGAAAACAGGATGAAAGCTGCATGCTGAGACTTAGTTTTCACCAAGCCAAAAAGAAGCACCTGGTTGTTTGATGCCCAGGCTTGTGGAAGTCAGGGGCAAAGGGAAATGTCAGTGAATCCAGTAGGTGGTTGAAGGTCCAGGTTTGTATTTATTTTTGCAAAATAATCAACCTAGGGACTTTCAGTGACTTGTCTGGGACTACTATCAAGTATTCTGTTTTACTTCGTCTTCTGTTTCATTGGAAAGAAACATTCAGGTTGATTTTTCTATCTGTGACATTAAAAATATCCTCATGAATTTAGTAATGTTTTATGCTTGGCAGCATTGGTTTTATTTCCTAAACCTCCCCGATGAAATTCTTCCATTTCCTAGACATATTATTGTGGCAATAACTTAACATGCCTGTTGCATAATCTGTAAAATGCCACAGACTTGTAAAACGCAAACAATACTTAATGTTTTGAAAAAAGAGTACAGTTGGCCTTTCGGAGAATGCTGAACATATTTATCTTCAAATTATTTCTTCTTCCTTACTTAAATATCTAGTACTCATGTTTTCAATGTCAAGAGGGACAGGGATTTACTGGAGAGAGTCCCAACAGCAGGTTATGAAGATGATTACGGGACTTGAACACCTATCTTACGAGGAAAGGCTGAGAGACCTGGAGCTGTTTAGTCTAGAAGAGAAGACTCAGAGGGAATCTTATTCAAGTATACAAATATCTGAAGGGTGGGTGTCAAGAAGGAGGGGCCAATCTCTTTTCAGTCATTCTCTGTCATGACAAGGGGTGATAGATGCAACCTAGAACATAGGAAGTTGCACCTCAACGTGAGGAAAAGCTTGTTTACTGTAAAGGGTGAGGGAGCCCTGGAACAGGTTGCCCAGAGAGTGTGGAGTTTCCTTCTCTGGGGACTTTCAAGACCTGTCTGGCTGTGTTCCTGTGTGAGCTGCCCTAGATTCTGTGGTGGTCCTGTGCTGGCAGGGGGTTGGACTTGATAATCTCCAGAGGTCTCTTTTAACCGCTACCTTTCTGTGATTCTGTGAAATGAAATTATTCCCATCATAGTTTTCCATGGCTCTAGCACCAAAAGGTTTGGCTCACTGCTCAACATGCAGAAGTAACTGGGATAGGCAGATGGTGCAGGTAGACATCAGCCTTTTTCTGTTGTTTCCCAATATATTCTTCCTCTCATTTATATGTTATTGTCTCTTGCTGTCCCTACCTAATAGAGGGGGAAATTGTGCACAGCAGGAACTTGGAAACACTGCATTTTGATAGTCAGTATTTTCTTTTTGTTTGGGAGGGTAAGAGTAAAGGGAGAATTTCACTGATTCATGATTCATATCACAATGAAAGATAGTTTCTGCTGAAAAGTGAACTATTTATTTGATAATAATGTACCATCTAGTAATAACCCAGCAGAGAAGTGAACTAAGCGGCATATTCATCAGAAAAGGGGATTCCCAACCAAGTGATTAGGTGCTTTCCAAGTTTTATATTGAAAGCAGACTGCTGTGAATCACTGCAGTAGCTATCATTACTTGCAGTCTATGTAGACAGCAATCCCTATGCACTGTGAATATTTATTGTCATAGTGAGAGACTGGGCCATCTTATAATCTCAGTTCTAGTACTAGATATCCAGCATGAAATAACAACCTGTAGAATCATTATCTTTTCTCTTCCTTGCTGGGTTTTTGTTTTTGTTTAGCTTTGGAGTGTTTTATTTTTCTTTTTAATTCATGGAACTGATCTGAATTATTCAAAGGCAGCAGTTCAATCTATTTCATGTGGCTGAGCCAAGTCCCATTTGATCATGTTCTCTTCCACTTGTATTCTGTTTAAGTAGAAACCATGCCATGCAGCTAAATATTAACCTTGTGACAGATAGTACATCCTTGTAAAGTATTGCATGCAGTTGGGAAAGCTGAGATTCTTGTTAATCTGAAAAATATTTTTCTGTATTTTAATGTGGCAGCAGACAACAAATTCATAGCATGATTTTGTTACTTACCTTGATGAAATTATTATGGAATTATATCTAGCATAATCAATCTTTCCCATAAAGCCTGAACTGTAAACTACAGCCCTGATCCTGCAAAGGTGACCACCTAAGGGTGACATTTACACAGCTCTCTCCAGCAGTACTACTGGTGATGAAATCTAAAGAAGTGCTAGAATTTACAACTACAGACAAAAAAGTAAAATAAACAGCTTTTGAAACACTGAAGTATTCAAAACTGTAGAAAAAACCCTGCAGATGTAAAGAATAATTCCAGGATAGCTAGGGGCACAATCACTTGGCTATGGTATTTGATAGCTGAAACAGAGGATGTACATAGGCCACCCAGAGCACATGACAAATGGCTATGAATCAGTGAAGCAAAATATTTGTACCAACAAAGATGAACAAATTTTTCCTCTGTATCCTTTTTTCCCCCCAGTTTTTATACTTGATAGTTACCAAGTGAAGTGGTCAGAAGTTAGTCTGAAGTGTGCAGACACCCCCATGATGGCTGAACTGGACTCTACACCAGCTTGCATTCTCCTTTTTTCACTTAGTATTAAACAGTAGTGAATACATTTTTCAGCCACTTAATTCATTTGCAGATAATTTAGCTACTTTTCCTCCCAAACAAGAGGGTTGTTTCATGATGCTTGCATATAACTGATGTTTTACTTCAAAAACAGACCAATTATTTAAAACAGGAAAAACTATTGAAATTGAAATTGAACTCTTTCCACACAGCAGTAAGTTAATGGTAAGAAATGAAGCTTTATTTTTTTTAAGTTGCGACTACTCTCTTTTGAATTTCAAAATGTATTTTCTGTCTATTTTCTTTCAGTAAAGTAGGACCAGCAGGAAGATATGGTACTGATCTATTTTTAATAATAAAGTAGCTTGTCTCTGATTGTCATGAGAAAAGCTGTTCTTACAACTGGGACTGTATGTGGTAGTGCTTCTTTTTGTGCTGGATTACAGAATGTTAGGATTTGTCCGTGCTTATATTAGGCTTGGATTTGACAAAGTTATACCTTCAATTAACTTAAGTAAACTAGTCACTCAAAAGTTTAAAACTGATTGATTAAGTGAATAAATAATCTATGTTGTTTTCATTAGTAGCACATATTCCTTGCATACCAAATTGGAAAAGATAAACTCAGGAGCACTCTAATGAATTGCTAGGAATATGTGGTAGTTATCTAGTGGTACCTTTCCTTTGGAATGCAATTTATCAACTTCAGTTTAATTGACTTGTTTAGTCAAATATCACACTGCCAAGCAGAGCTTTTGAAGAAGACATTTTAACAGTTTGCTAAACTATGAACTCATACATATCTAATGAGACTTCAGAGCAAATCATGGTACATAGGTGTGGTGTAGTAGGAGCTGTTCCAAACAGAAGAGACTGTAAGACAAGTGTAAAAGAGACTATTCTCTTTTGAGTTTGAAGTTTTCTTGTTATTCAACAATGTATATCCATAGCAGCCTTTGAAAAGAACACAAAAGAAAGGAAAGCTGGAAACAAAGTTATTACCTTACCATCAGTAAAGTCAGACATCACCTTCTGGCCCCCAAATATTTATCTAATAAAAAGAGATTTTTTATTATTATTTTTTATTATATTTTTTTAGTTTGTGATGTTAAATGAGGAATGTGTCTTTTTTTTTTTTTTTTGTAGTTGTGAAATTCTAATGGAGATTTTTGACTGACATTAACAAATACTTTCATTGTTGTTTTTACCTATAGAAAGACATATCTTGATTATCAAGAAAGACTTTATGGTAATGAGACAGATAATGGATTTTTGTTATCTAAAAAGATAAACCACTTCAAAATTAAAAGCTGAAAAAATTATTACTTGAACTATACAATATTAATCGGGTTTTGTTTGTTTTAATTAACTCTATGAACTTTAGTTCCTGAGTGCTTTTCCAAAAAGAAGTTCGTCTTTCTTAACTGCAGTGACAAAAACTTAAATCTCTACAGAAGACATTGTACCTTTTCAAGTAAAAAAAAGAAATATGTCTTTTGACTTTCCTGGAATAGACATGACTAGACAAGTAGTTGACCAAGCAATGAAATTTTTAGAAGACAAGTTTTGCTTTGTGTCTCATGGTTGAGTTACCCTGTAACTAATGAGACATGAGCTCTGTTTAATGAGATATTCCTAATATCTGTTCCATGTATAGTTTTTATAATATACCTGACCTCACACTGCAGACATACAGGAAAATGTGTGGGAAACAGGTTGGAAATATTCCTAGGTGGAAGTACTAATCTGTTTCTGTCTCTCAAGTTAAGAGGAAATTAATCCTACAGATTGAGAAGTTATTAGGCAGAGACAGGGCATTTGTATAAACCTCCATACAAATGTGATGGCTTTTATAAGGATGCAATCAGATAAAATATTTGGTGAAGAACTATTATCTGCAATGCAGATCTACATCAGTATCAGGACTTTGGCTCTTCACATACTTCTTACAGAGTTTTTTGTCCCCCACATTAAAACATTCTCCTGTGTTCTACACCTGGGTCTCAACCTTCTGCATCACAGTTGTCTTAAGAGCAGCAGACACAAGTTATTACTTCCAACATTTTAATGTATCAATAAATCCCTTTCATTTGTAGGGTAATCTCATGGCCTCTTGCTATCCAATTTAATTTTATATATTTACTTTTAATATTCAGAGTCTCTAGTGATGTTCTGCATGGATGCAGTTCTTCCCATAGATGTGAAAAATAATTAATTCTGCAGATCTAGAGAAATAAGAAAGCTCTACAAGATCTGAATTGTGATAATATGCAACTTGCTACATTTTCATTTGGAGAGCCTGACTTTTCCATTGCATATCCAACAACAAAATTCGGTATTTTTATTTAAAAAAAAAAATCTTTTTGATTAAAAGACATTGAGGATTTTCTGTTCCCTTGTTGTGACTCTTGAAACGTTATAACGACAATTGTATTTGAATTTCCATGATATTTCATGCAAGGTAAGGGCGATATGACTGAATTTTCAGTATGAGGTCTATACAAATCCCGCTGTACATATAAGTATGCATATTTTATCATTACTAATATCAGTTTCATTTTCTAAGTGAGGGTGGGTGTCATTGTTGATTCTGATCTGAGCTTTCATTGAAGTCAGGTGTGCTCAGATGGGTTCCCAATTCAGATGTGTAACAGACAAAACTTCATAAAAAATTAAATCACTTCTTGTAATCAGTAGAATCCTCATAATTTATTTTGTATGGTACATTAGCTGCTAAAAGCGAATGTCCTACAACAAAATGGCAAAAGTAAAAGCAAGGTTGGTACTCTTCTCCTTGTAGTCATTCAAATGTTTGTTGTATGAAATGCACCTATGAAATGCAGGGAAATGTAATGACACAATTTGGTGGAAGTCAAATCAAGTGGAAATAGTGATGCAAAAATTGCTGGAATTCCTGTTTTAACCTTTTGTGCCTAATAGCTAAACTGCTGAGTGTCAAAAAAGGTGTATCTCTTGCAACCAGCAGTATTCATGTTCTGTCCCTGATACATTCCTGCAATTCCTTTTTATTTTATTATAAAATTAGGAATAGTTTTGAGTGAGTTTATGATGAGTATTAAGGTAATCACCAGGAAATGATAGAAGAGTTAGCTGGACAACTTAGTATTTCCATTAATACTCGAGCAACAACAACATTTGGCTATTAAATACAACATAAATACTTAGCCCTACTGAAGTTAATGGAAGTTTTGACATTAATCTCTTTGTGCTCCAAGGACTCCAGGCACAAATCCTATTATAGTTGCATCTGAAAAGTTATTTCATAGTTTTCTTGATGTAAAGTTCGCCGGTACACAAGCAAATGCCATTGTGATAGCTGACTTGCATTTATTCTAAATAGTTTTGTTCTCGTTTAAAGTCTGCTAATGATTTATTTTCTGTCACTCCTGAATCTACCTTAATGCACTATTATGAATGGCTGATGTTTCAGATGTATTACATCACTCTTTGCAAGACTTAAGTTTTATGTTTGCATCAGGTATTGTCTGGCACAATCCATTTAGCTACTGTATTTCAGTCCCTAAGCTTGTGATGAATCTGGAATCATGACTTAAATATTTACCATTTCCTATTCAAGTGTGTTACAAGAAAGAGATTATGCATGCAGAAAGTGTATAGGGAATTTGAAGATAACAAATGATACATCAAGCCCAGCCTAATGTGGTTTTACTGGAGTAGAAACAGTGGTAATAAATCACCTGCCAATGTTGATAATAAAATGCTGCATTGGCCTCCATCAGCCACAAGAGAAAGGTTAAATGTTATTTCTTAAAATAACCATGTGGTCTTCATTCCTGACATCTTTGATACTAAACTCTGTCATTATTTTCCGTAGAAACTATGATCTTTATAAAAATATATTCCATTAAGAATAAAACCTGATGCTTGCTAACTTCTAATATCCCTGAAAAACCTTTATCTATTTTATGGTCATTGTACCATATAAATTATCTTCCATTTTGGGATGAATACAGCCTGCTCTGCAAAAGTTAGAATGTAAAGCTTGGAATTCACCATGACCAGCTTCAGTTGACCTCTGATGGTTTGTTTCATAGCCACTAGAGTCGTTCTGCACAGTTTAGTGCTTAAGGCAGTTAAGAACAGCATCATTAACCTTTATGATGACATTTATTTATTTATTTATTTATTTCTTGTTTAGTTATGAGATGTCTTGTTAGGTGGCGTTCTGCACTGGTGTGGGAGAGAGACAGAGAGAGGTGGTGTAGGACTCCTTCTGGATCTCAACAGGAAAGGCTCCCCCCCAAAAAAAAAAAAAGGGCTTAACAAGATGCCAAATTTGATGAGGCAGAATAAGAGGAGGAATTTAAGGCAGTGAATGAGTTTTATGTCCCTTCAGAAGCTGGCCACCCTGTGCAGCATTGGACAGAGCCCAAATGGATTTTCCCATGGCATGGTGTGCAGACTAGAGCAGATCTTGTCTGTGGAAAGAAGCTCCCCAGTTTTGGTTCTTTGAGCTAATATGTAATTTCCTTACTAGAAAGCAACTCTGTTCCTTACAGATGTTCTCAAGTGAGCCTCTTGCTGCACTTTGAGATTAAGGTAAGGCCAGGCAGGTGCTGTAACCCAGTGGGATCTGCCCACAGGCTCCTCTGCTACAAATTGCTGGTTGATATTTTCTTGGGGCCAAAGGTTTTGTGCCACACAAGACAGGTCTGTGCCTACCCAAGGTAACCATTATGTGGATCACTGACTCTTCAAGGTGCTATTGTCTCAGTCAGGATCAATAAAGGTGGTTCCAATACAACCTCAATATTACAATAAAAATAATAAAAACTACTACTGTGTTTTACCCCCTCTCAGTTAAAAGCAATTTTGCTGTGGTTGCTGCAGAATCAACCCTTAAATTAGCAGATATATGTTGAGTATTATGTAGTT
The DNA here is from genome assembly GCF_020740795.1 of Apus apus. Lineage (NCBI taxonomy): Eukaryota > Metazoa > Chordata > Aves > Apodiformes > Apodidae > Apus > Apus apus. The sequence continues at coordinate 53,375,810 of NC_067285.1, read as the reverse complement.
GGTATGATATGTAGTAAAGGGTCAAGTCCATTTTAGAACACCTGGCAGCTTTTGGGAACAATAGCCTTACAAAACCTGAGACAAATTGCTTCTTTGGTTCATATACCCACTGTTTCACTTTTCTACTTTTAGTAGTCTATAATTTTATCAGTATTGATAAAAAACTCCATATATATATATATAGAGAGAGAGAGGTAAAGTGACTATTTTAAATGTTTCTGTTCTAGGTATATATGTATTAGATTTTCAGTAAATTTTCCATATATTCTCCTCTGCTGGTTTCAGGGACTGCATCAGGGACAAACCTGAAAAACAATTAAGAGCAGGATTATGCAAGAGAAGCTCATCAATCTTTCCTTTCTAGTAGTATTGCTTCCAAGTGCACATTTGTCAGCATGACCCAACCCACCTTCTCAAGGCACAGCACAAATATAATTCAGCAACAGCATTAAGCTTTTCTCATTGCAAGGAATTTTACTGAACATGCAACATAATTTCCCCTTAATGTCAAAATACCATCGATGATCCTGGAGCAGTGAGTGCTTCTTTTAGAGAAACTTTCTATCCCTTTTTCTCATTTTCATTGCTATGATGTAAGGCTCACTCTGTTATTTCATCTTACCACACTATGACCTGCATTCATAAACTGAGTGAAACATCACATTTTCGATCTTCTCTCTAGCAAAGTCACTGGAATTGACTTCTGCAGAAAACTGGCCCTCCTTCCAAACCAGACCAGTAGAGACAAACCTGCTTTGTATTTATTTTCCCAGTTTGCACTACTGTGGTCATCTAGCCATCAATCTATTCATTACTTAGCTAACAAGATAATTTAAGATACTTCCCTATCTTTATCAATGTATGAATATGTGTAAGAGAGGGTATATTTGTGTCAGATGCAGCTGCAAACAAAGAGTAAAGGAAAAAGGAGAAAGAAGCGAAGAAAAGCGAAGAAAAGAAAGGCAGAAGTCCTTTTAAAAAAAAAACAAACAAAACAACCCACAACAAAACAAACCTCAACACAGGCTAGAAGTTGTTTAGCTTTCACCAGAAATTAAATGGAAGACATTGGGTTTACAGATCTATAGTAAATTAGCACAGTAAATGGACCAAGTCTGTATGTGTCGCTAGAAATATTACAATGTACTTCTCCTGTAATATTGTCAGAGTACTTTAAAAGGTACGAACATTTCTAGTTTCCCTCTTCCTTTATGTTTTAATTCTCTATGATATTAGAATTTTCCTTCTAAGTATAGAAAAGGAGTCTATCTCTTTACTATCCCTCCTTGCATCCTCCTTCAAAATCCCACTCTCAGCTCAGAATTCTCATTAGGGCTATAAATGAGCACAAATATGTAATTTTTTATTCACAAAATGTTAGTATCTATATTGCCTATGGTCCTGGAAGTGTCTGACTTTGCAATGTTCAATTTAATTTTTCTGGATATAGCTCCAGTTGCTTAAACACCAGTTTATTATGCAAAAAAAGACAGATAAAAAGCAGTCAGAAAACAATAAGCTATAGAGTGATGCTACAAATAAAAGAGATATTTATGCCATACATGGAATAAATAAAACGTTTAATTCTCTCTATTACCTTAGGGAAAGAAAACCACACAACCAGTTGTACATGTTAAAACTTGAGTCAAATATTTTAGTGTCTGAACTTTATATGTACATTCTGTATAATGTTTGTTGAGATTTCTGGGTGTATGTAGGGAGGATGCTTAGGATTATTAAAAGTATAGCTTTAATATTTAGTATCTTCTCTTTAAATAACTAGATATCTAGGGTACCCCTCTATTCAAATTAGTTTTCAAGTCTTTATGGCTTTCTAATTATGTTTCTCTATCACATTATGAATCTCAAAGACAGAAAAATCTTAATTAAAGGAATAGCTTTTTTTTTTTATTAGAAATGGAGAAAGGTTTAGATTCTACCATCAAAAAATTGCCAGCCTAACAGGTTGCTCACTTAGAAAGCTAGGCTTTTATTTCACCTGCCAAAGGCATAAACTTCACAACATTTATCAAAAAAATGGTCTCCAGGTTACCTCTGAAATTCAAATGTAAGAATGTACGTTGCCAGAAGTTACAGAGAAGGGAAACAGGAAATTCTGCTTATAGTCCTCATTACTAAAAATTTCAAAGGCTAAGGTATATTTATTTTATTTTTTTTTTTTTACAAAATTGCTTAAAGCATTGTCATTGATCATCCTAAATGCAAGTGCATTAATGATGCTAGTTATTCATTTCTGTATGAGGGTAAAAAATGATCAATTTAATTTGACAATACTTAAGTCTTTGAAAATTCAGCTTGTAGGATTTTTTCTTTCCAATTAATCATACAGGAAAGGAGTATAAAGTCTGTAGTAGAGAACCATTCTGAAAAGGTTTTTGTTTTTAAGTGATTATTTTCTGCTTCACTTACTAAAATCACTTTTCACCATCAGGATAGATCTCATTTGACTTGTTTTACTTTGTAATTTTATTATAGTGAGGGTCCCTTGACATCAGCACAGTCCTACCCTGATTTTTAGTCTTCACATCTTTCTTGTGTGAAAAATGCTCAAATGCCTTCTCCAACCTAAAATCTCACTGGAAGAAAATCAATCTGTCAAAAAGACCATTTGTACAAATATGCTGCAGAGACTGGATGCTGTTACCATGATCATAGAGTCACAGTATGCTTTGGGTTGGACCTTTAAAGATCGTCTAGTCCAACCCTATGGGCTGGGACGTATTTCATTAAGTCAGGTTGTTCAAAGCCCTGTCCAACTCAACAATTTCAGGCATGGATCATACCCACCTTCTCTGGGCAATGTATTTAACTGCCATACTGAGAAATCTCATGTTCAAATCTCATAGTTCAGAAAATGTTCCCTGGTAATTTTAGTGAAAATAATAAAAAATGCAAAATTGGTGCATTATTCACTGGAGGAGGAGTCCTCAGTTTGCTCTGTTGTGGTGTTTTTTTCTCTACTCCAGGCTATTGTTTAATGAATTCTACTTTCCTCCCTCCTTCTTCCTCAACCTTGGGAACTGGTTGCATAACTCAAGTGCGTAACTGTTAATTTTCAGCTATTTTACCCAGTGAGGGAAACTTTGCTCTATTTATTTAATTACAGAGGATTATGTAGGATTTGGTTCACTGGTACATTCTTTGGGTTTTTTGTCCCTAGTTTTTTAACTTGTGATAATTATGACCACTCTTCTGTGATCATCGTTGTAATTGTTATTCAAGGCTCTGATACTGTTTGAAACTGATACAGAGGATGATATACAGTTGTGTTGATATAGAATAGGAGATAAAGCAATTAAGTGTAAAATGGAAGAGATCCCAACATCTTGCATTATACCCTGAGACAGCAGGTTACAACATAAGATGGCAGAAGTTTTCTTAGAAGTGAACTGAGGATGAGGAATGGAAGAGCTAAAAGAGGGCAAAATGAGAAAGCAGGAAAGGGGTGTAGAGGAGGTGGCTTTTTCACAAGAAACTGTTTTAACATTTAGTTATTTTCAGCTTGATAGACAAAATATGTTTTCTTATGTTATACAGATAACATTTGTGCCAGACTTAATTAGTCTGCCAGAGTCTGTTGCCAGTTTTAATCAGGTTGTCAGAATCTAAATTCTCTGGAGCCATAATGTAAACAATTCACAACAAGCTGGCAAGTACTATATGAAACATTGAAACATCTCCAGGCACCTGTGAAGCTTCCAGTTGCAAAGCTTCCTGATTTTTTTTATTTTTATTTGTTTTCCAATTTGGAATGCATTCACTTCTGCAAAATTTGAACAAAGGCTCAAACATTTTGAATAGATATCAGTCTCTTCCCAGGAACTTTACAAGTTCCTGGTAAGTACTTGTGCTTCACATTAAATCCATGTGATATGTGGTGTTTTGAGATAAGATTTGTTCACAGTGTTAGGGTATGTCAGATTCTAAGAAGAGAGACTTTTAATATAGCCTTTTAAAGAAATGTGAGATTTGCTTTTCCCAAGAATCAATATCGAAATGGTATGTTTCAGTCCACGAACCTACACCAAATTCTTAATAGTTTATACTACTTACATCCTGAAAAAAAGAAAAGATAGCTTAGGTTTTGATTTTGTTTCAGAATGTTGGCCAGTCTTGTTTAACTTTTTTACACAATTTATTAATGGAATGTAGCAGCAACTACTGACTGTAGTTGCATTTAGATTTAAATTCCAAACTTTGGAGATTCTGCAAAACTATAATGATGGGGTTTTTATACCCATCATAGAAGCAAGTTTATGCATTTTCTCTACAAGGTAAACTTCAAAGAAAATCCACTGAACTTTTCACTGAAGAGTTTTATCTGTTAAAACACTGCTTCACTTTTTTTTTTCTGTGAAACTTACACACCTACATTTTGGATCAATAACTTATCTGTGGACATCTTCATCTTATTTTCAGTCAACATGAAAAATAGAAAAATAGATGTTATTTAATAGACAATTCACTGCTAAATCCAGAGAGTACCGATGACCCTATACGATAAAGCTATAGCAATTTTATCTTTTTTATCTCTGAGGCAAGAAAAATTGAAGACTTGTTATTGGCATATAGAGCTATGAGTTAGAGCTGCTGAGTTATGAGGGGCCAGAATCAGTGTTGGAATAAATTGGCATGATTTAATTAAATACAAGTGGAGTTTTGCCCACTCATATTAGCAGCAAATTTGAGAACATATCCATATGGCTTCTGTATTTATAATGCAGAATCTCCAAAACCAGTAGACCAGAGAGGGCAAGGATGAAGTCATGCACAGAATTTTTATTTTATATCTGAATAAAGTAGACCTTCTTCCCACAAATATGCATGAGAAATATTTCTTTTGCAAATATTTTCAAGCTACTTGTTGGGTTAGTATCTGGATGAATTCCCTGTACATTCTGGGGGCAAAAAGCTTTGCCTTTTACCTCATTGAAATGTGAATAAATGGAATGTGTATAAACTTTATGGAAAACTATCTGTAATTCACAATTCGCTTTTAATTGCTTTTATTTGTCATATGTCTTGAAAACATGGCTTTTGTTTTTCACCAGCCTACGTTATTTTCTTCAAAACCTTTCTCTTTATAATTTCCCTCAAAAGTTTGTTGGCTTTTTTCTTATTCAGTCAAGTTTAAAGTGCTCTGAAAATAATCGATACATGCAGAGATGTTCATTCTCTTGATTCTAAGGCAATGTATAACTGAGAAGGCTTTATCCAAGTCCATATGCAGTTAAATTGTCCTTCCTACCTCTTCCCATTACACCCTTTGCCTGTAACTGTGTCACATATTATATCTAAAAACAGGTATTACAAATTGGACTTTGCTCATCATTTAATTGCAGTGCATACCTTCCAATGTGTTTGCTTATAAGAGGGAAAAAAAAATAAAATAAAAATCTCCTTAAATGATCTTGAATAAATCAGAATACTGTAGATAGTGGTGACGCTCAATTATCCATATTTATTTTATTTTCTAAGATTATACTGTTTTGTTATTGTGTTATGCCTCCTAAATATGATGGACTTAGCCGAGTTTATAATTCTTTGCTGTGTCAAATGAGCAAAGGTGAGACCTTGCTTATGACCCTATGAATGTTTAAGGTTTGCTGGATGCTTAGTTCAAAGGGTCAGCAGCCAGGTTGCAAGAATTAGCATTACAGTTGACACAGGTTGACAGTTAGTTGTTTTCTCAAGAAAAAAGGCAACTGACAAAATGTGTGGAGACTGAATTATCTTTTTCCCCTAGAGTTTTCCTGGCAGGTAAGGTTAAGACTTGCAGAAGTGTCAGGAAGATGCTGGTGGCCAGAGGATACATTTCTTATGGCTAAAAAGGCTCCTGTGTGTCAATGCCATTCTCTTCACAGAGTGACTTTGTTTGTTTGTTTTGTTTCTACTGAGGAAAAAAATTATAGGGGGAGATCTATGAAGAAATATTGGTAGTTTCTGTGAACTTCCTTTTGAATTAAAAACCCAACACTTGCTAGTCTGTGTAAATGCCGTATCTCAGGAGCTGAATTTTGTTTTACTCTTCCCCACCAGGATGTCAAGTAACTTAGGATCTTGCAATACTAAATTCTTACTCAGTTCTATATTTAATTAAATAATAGGGTTTAAATGATGCAATTTTTTTTCCAGGCTGAATAAATCCAGGCTGATAATTAAATCATTTTCAGTCTTTTTTTCTGCCCACAAGTCTATCCTGTTTCTTACTGATTATAAGGCTTTAATTCAAACTTGATTGCAATAAGTCCACGTTAGTTAACACCAAACTCACTTTCCCACTATGCTGTAGAGAAGCATCTTTCAAATAGCCATGTATGCTAGGAAAACAAAGCCGTATGTGATTTCTTCTCAGAGGTAATTTTATGTACACTGGAAATAATTTCCAAAGTAGACACTTTTTTATTATGTGGGTGTTTTTACTTCATTTTGCCCAGTGTTCAACTCCAAATTTAAATAAATTTTTATAGTAACCTCTACTAAATTATTTTTGATCCACTGTGGCTAGTTGTGACATACTTTTTCATAAGCCACAGTGAAAGAAAAAGTAACTGCACTTCTAAATATTTTGAAGGTTATCTACTTGACTTGTGATGATGATTCCTTGAGGTCACTATGGTTTTGTGTGGGAAGCCCATGTAAATACAGCTCCTGCTTGTAACAATGGCATGCTTGAATAGGTCATTGTTTTTTACTTCAGTTGATATGGCTAATGGAGCCTGTATCATCCAAAAAATAACCAGTGTCCCTGAGGAAAAAAAAAGAAAAAAAAAAAAAAGCAAGAAGCATTTTCAACAAATCAGAAGACAAGGACAATGGAAAGAGGCACAAAAGGATAAGGATGACTTTTGGTAAAGCGCTCTGTCAGACAGTTCTTGTTGCAGACACAAAAACTGTGTAAGTTGTTCAAGGACTTCCAGAAATACTCTCAGAGACTCAAATCTTGTAAAGAGTAAAGAAATATCACTGCCAAGGCAAAGAAAACTCTGTGGTTCCTGTCTGTTTGGAAGCATCTTATCTCTGGAGATTTTAAAATTATTTTATTGACCAGTTCCAATACCTTAAACTTGGGGGAGGAAGTATCAAATATTCTTTCTGTTTTATAGGAAAAGAAAATAGAACCAAGATTTTTACTCTTCCTTAATACTGTCATATGTATTTTAGTATATAGAATATCAGTGTGTGTTTCTGTCTCTCTTGCAGAAAGTGTTTTACATGAATGAATTACTTTGTAGCCATTTTTTTAGGGCACCTATGTGAGAGGTGAAGCCCTGGACTCTTTTTTATGTTTGTTTAGTAATAAAGCACTTCATGCAATATAGAGCTCGTGCAGAATACCTCACAACCTGTCAGCACTAAGAAATAAAGTGGCAGACCTCAATTTCTGTTATGAAGCAAGTAAGCAGACAAACGAACTTAGGTGTCCTTTTGCAAGTAGTGCTCTTTCACATTTCTCTCTGCTGCAGTTTGAAAACTTTTAAACCCTGCTGCTCATTTGCAATTAAAATTCTGCAGATCAAGTATTTAGCTCCCATTCCTTTTAGCTGAGAAATTCTGAAAGATGCTACTCCCATGTTAAGTCATTATTTTTTAGACTTTTTTGGTCAAACACCTAAAAGGAAAAAATCAAGCTGTTGTGTAATGTATTGCTACCATCAGAAGGAAGAATAAGAGTCATCTTGCAAACTGAAGAGATTTTTTTTTTGCATAAGGAGACCAAGCAGGTTGTATGGCAGCAAGCAGTATAACAGCAGAGGTCATCTGCCATTCAGCTGTACATACCACTTAAAATCTTTCCAGCATCTTGACATTAAGGATCAGAATTTGATAACTGTACTTGATTAGTTAATACACAGCTATTTTAGGTAATAGAGGGCAGAACTAGTCTATATGATTACAAGTCTAAAGAAGTGAAGGTTGTTGGCAAAAGATAAAGCAAATGAAAATGTGTGTGCTTTCAAATCTTATATAATAGGATTGAAAACAATTAGTATCATCCAGAAAACAATTAATGTATTCCAGTGGCATTCCAATTATTATATAATATTTTGTTAAAATAAGTGAAAAGTTTTGGGTTTTTTTTAGTTATATATATGAATATTATAATGCTTTTTATTTTAGAAAGACTTAAAAAAAAAGTTTGGATGTTTTTCTAAACAGAACTCCAGGTAGGATATCCTCTAAAAGTAAAAATAATTTTTTTATCTCTTTTTTTTTTTCTCTTTCACCCCCAGAAATAAGCCCTGCACAATGAAATATTTCTTTATAGAAATACACATTTTTAACATATCCGTTTTTTCAAATATGTAATTTTGAGAAGAGAAAGTATAATAATGTTTGTTTTGCTTTGTTTTAACACTGCTTCAATATAATTTTGTATTTATATGTCTTCTTCTAACATCAGAAACACTTGGTACTGTTTTAGAATGAAGTGGAGCCCTTTTGTGCATGCAGAATTGAAGTCTGCATAGTCTCCCTAAACACCTGAGATATCTGAGAAATCAATTTTACCTCAGATGCAGCTGGGTCTTCATCAGCCTGCTGCAGTGTCAGGGTACAACAGGAGTGCTCCATGTGAGTAGAGAACCAGGAGCCAGGGTGCAGCTTCTGTTGTCTGAGCTGGGTGGGCAGAGCCAGAGTGTTCCTGGCAAGAGTGTCTTCCATCAGCACAGGGCTGGAGAATCAATTCTTAGTTGTCCTAATATGGGATGTACTTAAAGATTTATCTGGTGTGATGCATTATTTATTAATAAGATTTATTCTATCTGTGCAATGTATTTTCAGTTTTCTTTGCTACTAGTTCAGTTAGAACTATTCTGGATAAACTGTTGAGCTTACGGGAACTCAAAAAATGGTCTATGCAATTTGTAGAATACTGTTCAGTTGCTTCCTATTCAACCTAAATTCCTGCCTGTAGAGCAGCCACTGAAATTTCTCCCTGTCTGTTCTCCTTATAAAGTATTATCATCTGCTTTCTCAAGACAGAAAAAAAAGGAATCTGATGGAGAAAAATGTAGGGAAAATTGAGCAAGAAATATAAAGTCTGTAAAATCTCTCCTGAGGGAGAAGTGACCACACTGGAACAGAAAAGTAGTGGAGGTGAAGGTAGACACAGATGTTCCTAATATGATATTAGGAAGGGCTGTGAAGAGATGCAACCTAGGAGGGTGAGTGAGGAGTGAAATGAGGCACTAGATGCTGTAATCATTTTAGCATGGGAGGAATTAAGTCTGTGAGGAACAAAACCAAAAAGGACCAGCAGTTTAGCAGTTTCCCTGCTCAGTTTGTCTGTAGATTATTATCTGGAATTTTATTGAGAGAAGGGAACATGGCATGGAAAAATCTAGTATCTAAAAAGCTGTATTACGATGTAGAGCCTAAAGTAGGAAGTATTCCTAAAGCCAATGTGTTTTTATTCTATACTCCTAGCACAGATGCTTTGAGTTAAGCCACCTGAACAGGATAATTAGCAGATCAGGCAGCTAATACAAATAGACCCTCAAAAGCTTTAGTAGGAGTTATGTCAGTGAGAAAGAAGGTTCTTTCTTGTATTTGTCAGACAGAGAGTTAACAACAAAGAAGTTTTAAGTTTACTGGAAAGTGTTTTCTAAGGTGAGTTTGATGGCTTGAAGACATTAGTAATGACAAAATCAATGAGTGAAGCTGAGTTCTGAAGAATAAATAGCAAAAAAACACTCCAAACCTGTAATGTTGGTAAAGCACAGAAGAAAATTAAGACAGAGCTGAAACAACCTAGGTAACTATGGAGTTGGGTTTGGGTTTTTTGCTTTAATAGTTTAATTTTCAGCTTCTGTGCTGACATGTTTGTGTATGTACATGTATATCTGTGTCCTTCTTTCTTACAAGTGTCGTAAGAACTTTAATGAAAAATTGTTCATATCAAAGGAGTATTCTGAGGTGTGTGTGTGTTAGAAATGTCACAAGAATGAGGTTATGTGGTTGTTACCTAATACTGATAAGCATTGAACATAAGTATTTTAAAGCTTTGAATCAGTTCTGTAAGTAGACTAATGGTGCCAATAACCCAGCACCCTACAAGGAGAATGAGTGCTTATATGGTCTTTTCTAAGTTGTTTTATTATTGTTAATTTGATGCTTTTTCAAGCCTGGGAAGATATAGGTAAGGTTTCCAGAAGATACAGAGAAAGGCAGACAACAGAATCTTTCAGAAAGCTTCTTTCCTTTAGCCAAGGAAGTGATGCAGAACTCTTTCAGAATTCTTAAATCATGGGGGATGAATTATGTATTCCAGTATCTGAATTTGGGATTCTCAAAAATTCATGGGTTGGCATTGAAGTGGCCAGAAATTAAAAGCTGGTTAAATATTCCAAATAGTTATTTTACGATATTTCGTTCATACTGATGTTTCTCCTGATAATAACAATGCTGCTTTGTAATATAACACAGAAATGTAATATACCAGACAGTATTAATAGGGGGGGGAACATTCCTTTATTCCTTCATTTAGAATAATTGGAATGCTATAGTTTTTGTTACCTGCTTTTTTTACTTTTTTTTTTTGTCTGATTTGAAGTTTTGTAGCTGATGTGTTGGGGATCACCAAAGGAAACAGGATAATTTAATTGCTTTCTTGAGGGAGAGTTTTTCTTTCACTAGGAATTCAAATTTGCCTTAGCTGAATTTTGTAGCTTCGATGTATGTTTATGGTGTTCATATAGAGATATAACTGTGTAATTTCCTTTAATCCCACACGAAATGTGAATTTTGTGTGCATCTTTCATCTTTACAGTGTACTGGATTTATGATGAAAATTCACATGAAGAATTCGAATACCATCCTTTTTGCAGTACTAGCTGGGTGCAAGGTAAATATTTTTCTATTGTGGTTCAATATGGCATCCTTGATTGATTGTGTCTAATTAACTGTAAACCTCTATTTCTGTACTAGTGACAACTGTGAAAGAATTAACTGAAGCAGAGAAATGTTGGGAAAGAAAGGAAGAAAAACTTTTATTAATTATAAATGCAAAAGTTAAAAGCTAAGATGCTTAGTTTGCTGTAGTAACTATTACAAACATTTTTTTTTCTGTGGTGCAAAACTGTTGAGAGATATGTTAGTCTTTTATCAGATACAATTTATATGTTTAGAAACAAACTAATGAATTAATATTGACTTTGTGAAGCATTTTTCTCACTCCTTAATGTGTACAGTCTTCCTAACTTCTAGTATTCAACTCAAGGTTAAAACTGTGACATTATTTACACCCAGAGGAATGCTGATATTCCCAGAAGAGTTTTGAAAGTGTGCTCTGTGCTGTGTTGATTTAATTTAGCATTTAAAAGAAAAATAATGTTTCCAAACTCCTCAGGAGAGACTACCTCTTCTCTCCATCCCTTAATAGGACTTTGTAAAGTGTTAGTTTAATTAAAACAGAGATTACTTACATGGTGACTTTGAAAATAATTTCAACTAAAAATAAACCAAGATCATGGTTTATTTTAATAATTTGTTTGCCATTAGTTTTCACTGCGTTTTTCTTATGACAGTCAAATATTGGTAGCAATTGTCTCTTGACACTGAAGATGATGTATGAAATCCTTGAAGTATTTAAAACATGAGAGAGCTCCCAGCACATACTGGTGCCATAGAAACCAATATTTATTCTGATATATCGAGAATAACCTGCCATCTGCATTTGTCAGTAGTTTTGTGTTTTGTATAGGGAAGCATGCATTCATCATAGCATTATGCAGCAATGAAAAAAACCAATAAAATTAAAAGAAAACTCTATATCATTAGATAGAAGCAGTAAAGAGTTGTTGCTAAACATGCAGTACATGATACTTAGTAGTATGGCATTTAGTGCAGTTGTGAATGTGTTCCTGCTGGATGAATCCCTACTGTTAATATCTTAGTAGTGTGTGCTGCTTCAGGGACGAACAAACGAACCATCTTCTTCCTATCTTCTAAAAACACTGTGGGGAGTCACTGGTTCTCAGTGAGCTTGGTAGAGACAGGGGTTTGGGTTTTTTGCATACCTGAGGAGACATGTGCTATCTAACCCATGAAACTACTTGGTTATGGAAGGTTTACCCCTGTGACTAACTAGCTGCCATTCTGACTAATATATTTCTACAAAGATCGAAAGCACAGCTAAAGGTGAGGCTGAAGTACTTGTAATTTACAGAGGAAATGGGAGTTTATACCTGTCCCTCTGGAAAAGTCTCTGTATAGATTGTTTTTACTGGGTTTTTAATTCAGCTGTAGCTGGTGTAAATAGTATTCAGATGTAGCTACACTTCAGGCACCTACTTAAAAGGGCAGGAATATGATTTCCTTTCATGCTGCATGTGATGGCAATGAAACCCAAATCTTTAATACTGTTGCCCTTTGAGTAGTTTCATAAAGTATTAACTGGAAAGCCATTCTGACTAAGAACAGGTTAAATCCTAACTACTTTGTCATCATTGCCTAATTTGTTGTAGGTGTGTGCAGATGGTAATAAATTCTTGGTCAGTATTTGGAATTGTGTATGTTTTTATTCAAAACAAGAACTAGAAATGGTTTGGAGGTTTGTGTACATTTTTTTTTCTTTCCTATTATTTGCATATATATGATTAAATGATGACTGAAGGACAAAATAGTTCAGTGTAGCAATTTTCTACTTTTTAATGGAATAAGGACATGACCTACATAAATGAGTATTCAAAAATTCGGTGCAATACAGAAGAAATTGGTTGCTCTGTTTGTCCAATATAGCTTCAAACCAGCAAGACAGCCTTTAGGCTCAAGTAGACTGAATTTTTCTCAACCCCTGCTGCTGGTTAAGTAAAAAGAAAGATCTTGCTTTCCTACTTAAGGTGTGCACAATATGGTTCTTACCAGGGAGGGCTGAAAACCTTACTTTAAGTGTTTTTCTGTATGGAATATGCTGGCAATGAGATCAATTACTTTCAAAATTATTGACTTTTTTATAAAACTAGTGGTAATTTACCAAATGATTGATGTTTCAGAGACTTGTGGTTGTGGGTGGAACTTCTGTTGCTGTATGAATACTTTTGTATTTTTTTGTCTTTGCAATTTAAAAACAGTTCAAAGCTTTCACATTTCTTGATCTTATGTATAACATGAAACAAAAATATGTTGAAGCTCTGTGTTGAATTAGCAGTAAAAAGATCAAGTGGCTTGATTTCCATGTGCCTGAAATATCTATGGGTTTCGTACAAAGCTGTTTAAAAGTGACTAAAGTAGTCGTATGAAAACTAGGGATATACTAATGATTCTTTAATGTTCAGATGAGATAATTACTCTTATAGTGTCTACCTTTATTGAAGTTTCCTGTATGGTGGAGGAGGAGAAAAGAACTCTCAGGTAAATTGTAGCACCATGACTTCAGGATAGCCAAACTCAATTGTTTCTTTCAATTTACCTGTTTGCAGATTCTTAAAAGAAGCTCTAGCTTTATACAAAACAATTTCTCATATCCAAAAATAATCATAAAACTTTTGTCAAGGTCCTTCAGGCTTTCAAAATATTAAGCTTCTCAGCAAATAAGCATTTGAATATACTATCTAAATGATGAAATGGTTCTAATAAATTAAAATTTTATTCACTGTCTGATTTTGTGGTATTAAAACTAAAAGATAAGTAGCAAAAAACTTTATACTAATACATTGATTGCAACATTGATAAGCTCGCTTTCACTTTCTCATGCATTGTGTGAAGTGCCACAGCTTTAACATACTCTGCACCTTGAACTCATTAACTTCTGCATCTAATTAATTGTTTATCAAAATGACAGCCCATCTGCTGTCTTTTGACTTAGCTAAACACATAGGTACCGCTGTCTCTCTTTTTTAATATCTCTGTAAATCCTGCAAAATGTGGAAAAAACCATAAATCACAAGATTTTAAATTGAGTGAGTCAGTGGCAGCTATTCTTGCTAAAATCAAGTTCTTCTCCGTGTGTACAGTCTGGGATTAGGTGCATGTCCCACGCCTTTGGGGCTAGTGAAGTAGAGCTCTATGGAATAAATAGAGAGCATAACAAAGTAAGCATCAGGGTGGCAGCCCAACAAAGTCATTAATGAAAGCCTTTTTCACAGAAGGCTAACAATGAAACACCTGCATGTGATGACATTAAGGAAAATGCTTTGGAGTCACATCTGTTGGCCTTAAGTTTTCCCAGGTCTGTTCAGTCATGCACTCCAACAGCATTTTTCCAAGAGATGTGTGTGACTGTAGGAATTAGCCTCCTGTGCTGCTCTCTGTGATAGGAGTTATTGCATTACAAATGAATGGAAGAACCTATTTCCATTTCCCCCATAAAGTGTGCAATATTGTGTCATCCCAAGTGGTTTGTTTTGGTTTTCATCTGTTTGTTTTTCCTGGCAGTATTTAATTATATCAGAAAGGTATTCTTTGAACATAGTAGACATATCAGAATTTCTTGGTGAGTAACAAACCATCTGTGTGTGAAATAAAATACAGAACAAATATTGCCATGTTGAGGATAGATTAGTTGTTTTGTAGGCTTCTCACTCTGTCTTATTGCTGAGCTGCTAATTTTGGATATGGGGATTTTGCCTAAAGTTAGATCTAGGGTGCCAGTTCAGTCTGAGTTTCCAGCTTTAGTCACCCTGACTTTTTGGAAAACAGCAGAAAAACATTCATTTTTAAGCTTGGCACAAATTTATCCTTTAGCTATCTTGTTCACTGATCTACTTTTTTTAAAGTTATACTGCCCAAGCAGAGGGAGATTTTTCAGTGGCGTGTACAAGAGATACAGTCATGCGGGTCACCTAAGAAGTATTTAGTGCTGGGAATGCTTGTGCCCTAATTTGATTTGAGAACACTTGAGAAATAGTCTGAAGCTATAGGACCTATTGTAATAGACTACATAGTCTGAATTTCTGATATGGGTGGTTATTCAGGCTTTTTAATACCAAAACATTGAAATAAAATGTTATCTTTTAATGGTAATACATTATAAAAGAATTATTTTTATGAGACTTAAATTGTGGCTGAATCAGATGCATAAATTGCTTGGCAAGCTTCAGTTATCACTTCAGTTCTCTCTGCCCTGTATTGATTCATAACATCTGGTTGTTTTTTTTTTCATAGCCTGCAGGTTTGCCTTTAGACTAAAGAAGGGAAATGTCTCATGCAAGACAAAAGAACAGTTCTTGTGGCTTCAGAGGTTTCTTGGCACATTCCCCATGTAGTTAGAATTGTACTTATCTATCTTCCTAGTGAGTCAACTCTCTGCAAAACATTTAAATCAGCTGATTAGTTGTTGGAATAACGTTTTGGCAGAAAAGCTTTTTCTGTATTTGTTGCATATGCAAGTGTGTCCATGTATGTGTCTTTTTTTCTTAAGAAGAGTAATTTTGAACAAAGGGGGAAAGAAAATATAGTGTGAATGATGGTATGAGTGCAGTCAAAAACATCTGTGTTCTGACTTGGTTACTTCAGAGATAGCAAAATAGAGGAAGGAATAAATATGATACATAGTGTCCTGTTCTTTCATAAAGAACAACTTCTGTCTAGGTATGTAGTTATTTTAGACCCCAGCTCTGCAAAATACTAAATTACATTACATTCTGAGTGGAAATATATTAAAATCAATAATACTACACTACTGAAATAGATCTGATATATGTGGGATAAAAGCGTTTAATAGTGGTGGGGAGGAGTCAATTTAAATTAATGGGGAGAGCCAAAATCGGAAAAACAAAACACTTTTGGATGTTTTAAGATGCTTCTTAAACTAGTCACAAAATAGTACTACTTCAGATAAACTTATTTACTTCTTTTGCTACTATCTTCAATATTTAGTCATAGAAAAAATAAATAGCTTATAAAAAATAGAGCAAGTTCATTTGATCTTTGCACAAGGTACTTAAACCAAAAACTTGATACAGGCTCATTTGTCTTGAAAGCTGGACATATTTGCTCAGCCAATAAATACATTAGAATGGTAGTATCACTTCTGTCCTTGTCATTCACTTGAAAGTAGCAAGTAAAAGTAAGGAGTTATGCTAACACTGAGTTCTGGGTTTGGCAGACTGGTATTTCAGCAGGATCTAGAAATCCATCAGGGAAAATGATTTTTTTTTAGCTGAAGAAGATTCTGTTTTAAACTGAGAACATATCTTTCACTTTCTAGCCTCCATCACCTTTTAAAAGCTAATTTCATGTGCTTGATGAGTTGAGGTTTGAGAAGCTGGCTTTTGTAATACTAATAACTGAAAGTACTTTGTTTAAATGCTGCAGATGTATTGGAAGTATTTAGTAATCTGTGCAGGTTTAATGTTGACAGAGGACAATTTCTGTTTGTGTAAGATTTATAGCATGGGGTTATAGATACAGCAATAACATTGGGGAGAAGTGAGTGTGTGGAGAAAAATGGTCCCATATTACTGATGTAGACATTTTGTGTTACATATCCTAGTATTGTACAGGTAATTTGTTTTTGAAGAACAGTAACCTTATTTTGAATTTTTCTTTGTGATGAGAGACTTGCAATATAGCCACATTTACACAGAAACCATTCTTTTAGCTGTGTGGTTTTATTACTCTGGGCAAGGGGGAAAAATCAAGATGGTTTGAAACACTATTTTAAGCATCATAATGCTCTATGTAAACTGTCACTGAGACATTAAAGTGGAAGGGAAAAAGGAACAGGTAATAACTTCTGATAAGGTAAGAATTAAAGTGACCTAACAAACTCTTAATTAAGATTATTTACTTAAAAGTGACATTTCCTGACACAGCTTAGAGAATCAAATGCCTCTGACTTGCAGCAAGTAATTTCTCAGACCTCCAGGTTGTGATCAGGTAAGACGGGTGTTCCTAGCATCAGGGTTTCTACTTCACATCTTAATTCTATTAAGTAGTTATTGAATTGAAGCTATGTTTTTCCAGGAGCATTGACTGCAGCACTGGAAATACTTTTTATAAAGAATTAATACTTTGTTTTAGAATAAGAGACACAGAAGAGATCTAGCTGGATAAGCAGGCATTTTGTCAACCTACATGTGTACATAAGAAGTCCAGTTTCTTAGGCTCTGTCACTTTTCCCCAGGTAGCATATCCCTGGATTGAAAGAATGACCCCACTTCTCTAACTCATCATTTGTTGATGTTTTTACAGTCTTATGGTCTTTTGAAGTCTTGATTCAAATAACTGTAATTTAAATTGGCCATTTTTCACTACTTTTTCCTTTTCCTTTCCATTCTTCTTGCCAAGTTTGTAGAGATTTGTCTGAAGAAAGTCTCTCAAAACCTATACTAACAATTGTTTATTTCAAGCAACCTGGTTATGGTGCCTAATGCAATGAAGCAGTCCCGCTAAATATCCATATATGATGTCCAACCTGTTTTATCATTTTAAAGCCCCTGTGACTTCCATATCTATTACAAGATAAGGTCAGGTAGTTCTTTAGGGACAAACTCTGCAAGTGCAAAGGATCTTATGACTTAAATAATTTTTTATAGAGGTCAATAATGCAATCTATAGAGTTTCATATTTCCTGCGGAGAATGACATATACATTTCTAGACAACTCCTTGCTGATGATCAGGTTTTATCTTCCAAGAGTTTTTCCAAACCAACAAATACTAATAACATTTCTGTTTTATTTGAGCTTATCAGGTTAGCACCTTACAGGGAAGTGGAAATGTGGAAAGGAGAGCTTTCCTTTATGCTAAGCGAATTACATTACATGCATTGTCTTGTATTGTAATGAAGTCAATAGATGCAGTGAAATTTAAATTCTTCAGGTATTTTTGGAGAATTGTGTTTAGGTACTAGGATCAATAGATTAGGCCATTAAGCAGCTTCTCTTGGTCTCATTAGAACTAACATTGATACTGTAGTTTTGCATTAGAGAATCAACTTTATTTTAAAAAACAGTTTAATTCTCTATGACTTCAACCAATGGAAATATATTGGTCTAATTTTCTTATGTAACTCCCAATCATACTAATCAGTAGCTTCATATTTACCTTGATTAAGATCTTTCGATGGATGAGGGGGACAAAATCTCCAAGAAGGTCTAGTGACTGGCAAGTGCCAGACACATACAAGTATTGCTAATGCCTCACATTTTTAGTGGCAAATAGGTCAGAAACTGTTCCTAGTAATCCAATTCCTGTCACTTTTGGCAATAGCATGTCGCTTAAATTCTGTAACAGGTCTTTGCCAATGTCAGACAATTGTAAGTTTACTACTCCTTGTGAAACCCTGTAGTGTGGCATCTGGTTGCTTGCTTTTTTCTTTAATTTGCTAAGAATTCTCTGTCCAAATGTGAAAAGATCCATTTTGAAGAAAATTGTAGCAGGTTAGGATATCTGTAGCCATTTTTTAGTATGTTTGTTTCATAGATAATGACAATAAAACCAAAAAGAATGCCAGTCAAGAAAAACAACCAACAATGTCTCGTTTCTCAACATGCTTAAAGTTGTATGAGGTCTTCTTGTATTAATATTCTCAATTTCTACAGTATTTTTAATCTAGTTATTTGAACTTGTATTTAATCTAGTTATTTGAACTTGGATATGCTCTTACACAAGAAGATCCTATCTGTTCTCCATAAATGTTTCAGCTGAGTAGTATTCTTTTTTTATATAGACCACCACTTCATAGCTGATTTTTAGTTTTTTTATTTTACAAACACTGAAGGTGTGCAGACCACACTTTTCCTTTTCATATACAAAGAACAATGTTTGTTCTGTAAGTACCTGCTACAGGTCACAGAAAATACAGAGCTGAGGAAGTGTAATATCTCCAGTTAATAGTCTGCAGCTGAACAAAAATGATTCTTAGTCTTTTTGGATAGTCTGTTCTTAAGGAAAACTTTTCAACAGTGGAGCTACAACACCAGCATATTTGAATCCAGGTGTCTTGAGTTCTTGCTGTGATATGGCTTTCCCCATTCTATTCATAGGAATAAACCAACAAGACTCTAGCTAATTCTAGTAACAGCCTCCCTGTATTTCAGAGAAATCTTTCCTAATATTACTCTTGATTGCTTCCTCTTACTGACTTTAGTTTGGTAGTAAGAGAACACGTTAAGAACCAACAGAAAAGAAGAAAATGACAAAATTAGCCATAAAGATTGCTAAGAGAAGTGCTGCATAAATCTAAAATATTTGTCTACTTTGAAATGCAAGACTGGTATTTGAAAGATGTCACTGTATCTATTGACTTTTTTGCATGCTCTTGTTTATTTTGATATAATTTTCTATTAAGAATAATATCTGCATACATAAAATAAAGGCATAACTTGTCTGGTCTGTCCCATTAGAATGATTTATAAGTAAGAATGGAGTGTTGTAATGTGATTGGTTTATAACATATGCTGTTGTAAACTGTGGTTAAGACTACTGTAGGAAATAGGCTGTGAACATTGCCCTTTAATGTCAACACTAGACAGAGGCAAGAAAATGGAGCTAAGGCCATGGCCTCCCTCCTACAGCCAGGGTGTGGCACCATCAATATACCAAAGTTGGATCTGAAATTTCTAGGTCTTGTTTTGGATTTTTAAATGAGGTTTGTGTGTGTGGTTTTAAATTAGAATTTAGACAGCATAAGTGTAATTCTAAAATGTCTAGCTTCTTTTTTCCTTTAGGAAAGTTCAGAAAACATCTGGCAGTGCTTTGGCAATTACATTTATCCCAGACAAATAGGAGATTGTAGAGACTGGATTCCTATTCACGTTTTTTTTTCCTTTCTCCCTACACTGGCTTTCTCACTCAACTCTCTAATGAGCAATTCTCTTCAGCTATCTTTGTTACTCTTGAGATCTCTTATCCTTCTCTGAGACATTTTGATGAATAATCACACTAAAGTTTAAAGTTTCTATCTTAACTCTGATTTATCCATATTGAAGGGCTTATGGTTTAGGGAATAGCAGTAGATAAATAGTGCTTTTCTAAACAATTTATAAACAGTCAGTGTGTTCACCCTTCCTGCACCAAAATAATGGTTTTGAAAGGTTTCTTTTCCTTAGTGAACACTTGAAAAAGAAACAAAAAGACCCCCACATCTTCCAGTGAGTTACTGACACTTTCTTAAAAACTAATAAATCCAGGGTTTCAAAGTGAGTTTCCCTCACCTTAGGTAAGTGCTGCTACAGAAGTATCTATGTTTGTCAGCCCTCATAAAGAAATACTTAATGTTCTGGTCTCAAGCTGAAAATCCATCCTATACCAGGCAAAAGTTGTATTTCCACAAAGGTTTAACTTCATCTGTAGGTCACTCCTGACTTGCTATCTTTGGTGCTCTTAGTTGCCTACCTGCCTAATGATGTGTGGTGGTAAATAACGTGCCATTGTTTTAAGGTTATGGTGGTACTTGTGGTGTCCAGAAATCTTGGGTTTCTCAAGCGTTTACAGGTCTTAGCATGATAATGCAACTTCTATGGAACATCTTAAACATGTTCCCCCTCTGAACACTAGAGTGGTACTTCCAAGTCTTTCTACCTGCTGAAGTCAACCTAATGTATTCTTGTGTTGATACAGAAAATGGCAAGAGTATTTTTTAGTTTCCATGGGATTAGAACTCTTGTGTTCTTGACAAGTACTCCAAGGAACAATGTGTGGCTGAATTTCAGTGAAAAATTAAAAATCCTAGTATCTGTTGATAATCTTGTTTTCTCCATACTCCTTCCGTAACTCCAAAAGACAAGGCCTAAAAAGTCCTCACTTTCCTTCTCTCCAGAGAAAGATTATTTTCCTTTTATTTATGCTGTTACAAAACCAGGAAAAACACATTGGTTTCTACAACCTGAATGTAAAAATTACTTTGAATATTTTAAATACGGTATTATTTATTAATACTTTAAGTACTTAATAGGCAAAATAACTGGAAAACTAAATAGAAAATGTCTGATGAAATATATGAAATTAAATGTGTCTATTTCATTAATTCATTGTCATTACTAAACACATAAGCATTTCACAGCAGTTTTAACATGCATATTAAAAATAAGCTTCCTCTGCTGTGTCCAGTAATTTCAAACACATTTGGTTTTAATTCTTTATAGTATGTTGCTACAAAGCTTCTGTAAAACATGCTTTTAACTCTTCTCAACAATGACACCCTGTAGTTGGAAATTTTGCTGAGCTAGAAATCTAGGAAAAAATATTTAAACTCTTTCAAAAGACATCCATGAAAGAAATGTTTAGCTCCAATGGAAGGCTCCAAACTTTGCTATAAAGCCTTATCCCTGCTCTCTTCTAGCTATATGTAAGCCTCGGAGCATAGTATGTGGTTTTGAGTGAGAAGCAACATATGAAATAGCTATCTGCTTACGTGCATTCTGTTAACCTGCTAACCAGCAGGTATGGGTTTGGCTCCCTTGTTTACTTTTGTGATAGTATGGGCTCTGTGTTTTGCTTTTTCTTCAACAGCCGTTCTTTATACTGTTTTTTGTTTGGGCATTATATATGTTAATACTATGAAAGACTGATCTCATTGCAGACATACACAAACAAGAACAGCTATAACTCAAAAGTACTTGTTGACACAGATTTCTATTGTATTAAAACTGAACACACTCTTCAGTATTATGAAGTTGTACATATTTCAGTAAATTATGAAAATAACTTGTAACCTGTTCTTCTGAACCTTTATTATGAAGACACTTGTGTGACCAAAGCTATTTGGTTTAACTTTTATATTTGGCTATTGACCTTATGTTGAAATTATGCATTGACTTTTTAAATTTAACTAATCTCAGCAGTTTTGCATATCTTTACTATCCTTGTCTTTACTGTTATGAGGTTGAATCTCCCTTTTTTTTTTTTGTTAACATAATTTGTGTGAAACTAGAGTTTCCTTCAAGAGCATAGAGGTAATAAAGTGAGTCTTCTCTAGAAATCTCTTACAAAATTATGACACTATTTCTTAGTGTGTTGTAATTTTTATTGCAAAAATCTTTTACATGTTACAGGACACTTGAGTTAAATGTATTCAGTGCTTCCTGTTGAAAATAACACAAGAATGGTAAAATGAAAAATTAAGATTTTTTTTTTTTTGTACTCGAATAATGGCTTAGAAGATAAATATATTTTTAGTTTAGTGTAAAATGAATACAATTCTTCAGGTAATACTTGGTGCTTTCCTCTTTGGTCATTAGTGTTCTGCAGTTTTTTGTTTCGGTAATGTGTTTTAAGCAGTTTGAGGTAGCTCTGAAAACCATCTATTTGCTTAAAGCTAGGTTTTTTATTCACAGAAAAGCAATCAAGCCTACTGCTCAGCATACTGTTGTGGAGCTGGTGACACCTTCCCCCCTGCCATCAATACTCAGGTCTATGAATAATATGTTCCACATCAGCACGTCTGTGAATTCACTGTGCCTTTCTTTGAGCTCAATCTTGGAGAGAATATAAAGTGAGTTTAAGAGGGGTTGTCATCACCCAATGAAGTTGCATCAGGTCATAATATACGATAAAATGCATACTTCTTTCCAGAGGAGGAATCAAGGAGAAATAAATTCGTGGACATTTTAAAGCAATGAATAGAGCCAACCTACTTATTATGATTTCCAGCACTTCAAATGAAGCATATCTTTATACAGTAGGTGTGAAAAAGGTCTTTTCCTAAAAAATATGGAGACCAAGTATTTTAATCCTACCTGTTTGGGATTTTTTGTTCATGTCTGTTTAAAATGTGCAAACCTACTAGCATAGAAAGCAATACATTGTATGCATCATCTACTGATCCTCAAATATCTGCTCATGGTGTGAAGAATTTACATATCTTTTTGAATTGCTGGGTAACTTGGATTTAGGTCTAAATCAATATTGGTTTCTACCTTGCATGCTGTTCGAAAATTACTAAGTGCTGTAGGCCAGGCAAAACACTGTTGCTTGTTCATACTTATTGTCAGTATTGTCTGTCAAAAAAATCCAGTATTTTTACTTGCATTAAACCTCAGATGTGGAAAAGGAAGAGAAAATTAAAACTTAAACCTTGCCTTGAAAAACTGGTCTGCAGTTCCACACTTAAGTGGCCTTACTTTCCAACCACTCAAAATGATGACATACACTGAATTCTCTTTGATTCACAAGAAAGAGGAAGTTTATGTATTTATTTTGTATTTTAACATAGCAGTTCTAGGATTGCCCACTTCTGTTGTTGTTTTATTTTACTTGAAAATATTGAATGATTATAATTAGATCTTGCAGGCTTTCTTTTGGAGAAATATGGCTTTTCAACAAATTGTTTTAAAAGTAGGTCCTTTTTATAGTATTTTGGACAGCCAAGCTGAATAGTTCTGAAAAAAGTCTACATCTGTAGTAAAAAGTCTACATCTCTAGTAAGAAACAATAAATATAGGAGCTAAGTAGGCTTGTGACAAATTTCTGGTGCTTCTTATTTAGGTAGCGTAGCACAGCATAGACTTTTTTTTTTCCCATTGAACAAATGGAATATATGGCATGTATTTGGGACCTTGTGAGACAGGTGTACAGTAATTGCTCTTGAAATATTAATAACCCTTTCACTTATAATAAAAATGACAAACTTCATGTAAGATTTGTAACATAAGTCAACACTACTTGTCCAGTAGTACTAAGGGGACTGGGAAGACAAACTTGGGAAAAGCTCGGTCCTTAATTGATTGCTTGTCAAATCACAAACCACAGTTTAGATGCAGAACATTGGCAGTTTGTCCTGGTTTGGTCATTATTTTTACTAGTCAGCAAGTAGGCCAGCATAAAATTTTTGCTTTAAACATTTATACTGCAGGAAGGGCTCCATAAGAGGTTGCTTAAAGAATTTCTTCACCTGAAATAGTAAAGTGTAAGGTTTTCAATTTACATTAATAATGTGTTGATGTGTGTTGATAAAGAACATGCATGGACCTTTTCCCTTACCCTCTCGTTTTGTTCTGTGCATTAATTAATAACTTCAAGCATTAAAGGCTCATAGTGGGAACCTCTTGATACTTATTTGGTGAGAAATGGGATTTTTAAAAATTTTTTATTTTTTTTACATTTTAACAGCATGGATATCTGCAAAAACCCAAGCAAAATATTTCCATTTCACTATGAAGTAATTTATTTGCTGGAAAGAAGATTAAATGCTTTCATAGTATTTTAACTACTAAGTAGCCACAAAATTCTGAGAGGAATAGATCTATGCAAGAGTTGCGTGTTTACTGGTGGCTTTCCTCCTGTTTTTTGTTTTCATTGATAGTACGTGGACAGATTTCTGCAGGATACTTATATGCTGTTTCATCATCAAATCACTTGTATATATAAAGATTGTGGTAATTCATTGTTCCAGGTTAGGAAATGTTGTGCTTTGGTATTGTCTGGTGACAGAAGAATGTAAGCCTGAAGTGCTTGGTTACTTTTTTACAAGTGCTTTTTTCCTAAGCAAATAACTTTAGGAAAGCTGATGTTGTTCTACAGGGAATTCTTAAATATTATGAACATGATAACCAAAAATTATAACTTCATAATTAATTTTCTTGGGTTCTAGTCATCATTGTGCTTTCTTCAATATGCTGCAGCTTTCAAACTGTATTCGAAATATGTAATCTATGAAACAGTTATAAGGAGGATGCTTAATCTTTGTCCTGACTCAGCTGGTGTCTACTAGATCTGAAATATACATCTGAACCATTCCTCAGTGGGTGCTTCAGATGAGATTTTGTGGTGGGTGGGGTGGGATCATAAGACGAATACTTATTTTATTTCAAAAGAAAAAAAAGTAAAAATATTTTCATCCCTTTGCTGCCAAGGTAAATGGAAAATCTGGACGATTTCTTTGTGTATCAGACTTGCTTCACTATGTAAATAGGTAGCCCTAGAAGAATGCCTTTGTGAGGCTGAGACTGACTTTCTGCAAGTTACTGAGCATCAGGATGTGAAGTGCTCAATCATCCTGCACTCCAATTTTCACTGATGCTACTCAGTAATGTCCTTAAATCCATTAGGAGACTTGGAAAGCAGATAAATCTGTAACAAACTTGGTTTAGGAATATATTTCCATGGTATGAACTTACAACTTTTTTTTTTTAATCTTAAGGCAATTCAAAGGATACACTTTTCATCTTGACGATTAGTGAGTGCTTGGCTTGTGTGATCTCTACTTTGAAAGTGTATGGTTTATGTATTTTTTAAGTTATCTGACAGAGTAGCTTTTGTGTCATCAGCAGGGAACTAAGTACATTTTTCTCTTTTAGAAATCTGGAATAGTACCCAAAACAACCATGCTTTAGATCACATCTGTAGTTTTACAAGGTTTGCATATTACTACAGTAATTTGGTAAACGTTACACAACCTTATGAGCAAGATCTATGTTCATGTTTTCAAATGTTAATGGACATACCTAGCACTTGCTGAAACATACTGGAAATAATATTTCTCAAAATCTGATTTGGATGTAGAGTTTGCAAGTTTGAAATAAGCAACAGAATTTTTAATGACTGCTAGTTGAACATAATTATACCTTAGAATAAGGACTGAAGTATTTGACAGGAGGTATATTTGGAGAAGGCGAATGCATTTGATATATAGAAGGACTAAATTTGGGCTTTCTTATAATCCTGAATGCATTGCAGTAAAGTTCTTCACTGAATGAGTAGTATTTTTTTTTTTAAAGACGACCTTTGCTCTCTTTTTAAGATCACACTTTTGTAGTGTGTATTATTAGGAGATTGTTTTTCTATTGAATTGTAGTCCTAGACCATAGTCTAGATTCACAGGGTTTTTTGCTTTTACCCATTGAATGTTCTGTTTTCCTCTATACTTTTTAATTTATATGTAATTTGAGTAATAATACACTTCTGCAAAATACTAAGTGGGCTTTGTGAAAGATGTTTATTTACTATACTCTTTTCTTAACATCTTAAATGTTCTGTGTCTAGCTCAATCAGTTTCTTAGAAAATGAAAGAAGGCAATGATGACTGTGATAATCCTGGTTTTTGTTCTTATTATGACAGTTAATGGTAGCAGTCTGGGTGGTGGGCTGTTCACAATGCAGTTTGAAATTTATTTGCTCTTTGTTCTTTTTCATGCATGTTGGGATCCCTTTTTCTCTTGATGTCATTTAGATTATTATGATCTGCTGTAACGTAGTGTTGCATATGTAACATGGACATATATATACTCAATGAATGATTTCCTAACTCAACACTCAGTCAGTATGCTTCTGTAGGTCAATCAAATTACTGCACAAGCATATACACCTAACTAGCTGTGCATTTATGTAAATAATGCATGTGACCACGCTAGTGTTTCACCATAACTATTATAACTGCCTCATATTATTATAACTGCCTCGTATAATTATAACTGCCTCGTATCTTAAGAAAAAAAAATAATATATGAGCATGATTATTAATTTTGATCACAACTTTGCTGCTGCTACTGCAGCTGCTCTTTCAGCCACTCAGCATGAGTGGCTAAAAGCACTGGCCACTAGCAAAATCTGTTTAAATTGTTCATTGTAATTCTGATGTGCCCTACTAAAGACTTATTGCTGACTGTGCTTGAAGATGATGACAGGAATTTTAAAAGAGCTTATTCTAATTTTGTCAGTTTCTCTGAAATGTTTCAGTTGTATTCCTTTCACTTCCACTATTTTATGAGGCAAGGGTAGTTTGGTACAGTCCCACTCTGAATGTCGGCTAAGGGCCAGATTTTCTCATGGTAATTTGTAGATGGAATGACAGTTCTAAAACTAGTTGTAGAGCTCTTAGAGCATGACATATTGGACAATGTATGGTACCTCATCCTATAAGAAGTATTATACAGGGAGGTGAGGAATGAAAACAAGCAAACATAACAAACCCCCCTCAAAAAACCAAACAAAAAAAAATAAAACAACAACAACAAAAAACACACAAAGTTTATATGTAGTTAAGATTGAAGGAATCACAGAATTATTAAGGCTGGAAAAGACCTCCGAGATCAAGTCCAGCCCATGACCTAACACCACAGCAACTAGACCATGGCACTAAAAGCCACATCCAGCCTTTCCTTAAATACCTCCAGGGATGATGACTCTACCACTGCCCTGGAAAGTCCATTCCAGTGTCTAATGACCCGCTCTGTGAGGATGTGTTTCCTAATACCCAACCTAAACATCCCCTGACGCAGCTTTAGGCTGTGTCCTTTAGTCCTCTCACTACTTGCCTGGAAGAAGAGCCTGACCCCAACCTGACTACAACTTCCTTTCAGGTACTTGTAGAGAGTGATAAGATCCCCCGTGAGTCTTCTCTTTTCCAGGCTAAACAACTCCAGCTCCCTCAGCCTCTCCTCATAAGACTTTCCCTTTAGTCCCTTCACCAGCCTCATTGCTCTCCTCTGGACCTGCAGCTCAATATCCTTCTTAAAGTGAGCAGCCCAGAACTGAAAGTCTGAAAGACTTGGATAGGGGTAAGCTGTGAAAGGAATACATCTCAAGAAAGAAAAGAAAGTGACACAGGTAACATGTGTTACCTTTTTCCTAGTAATATTCCTCTACACTGTTTGTATCTAGTACCTATAAAATGTGCAGTCTAGGTTCTGAGGATGGAATGCTATATTTCGTTTTCAGAATAAAAAAATAAGAGCATTGAACAGTTAACATCTTCATCTGGGAATGCATCATCCTTGTGTTTGACTGGTACACCTAGGAATACAGTAGGAGTGCATTCTCAATTTTTCTGGGTCTATGAGAATGAGATCAAAAGTATGTATTTTTATAGGACCAATTCTCACTGCTATTTGTGGTGATCTACCATTCCTTATGTCTATTTCAAGACCACTTCTCTTGTCCTTGTCTACTGTTTACTATCTGGCTTTGTTTTCAGAACTGTAAAAACTTGAAAGAAAGTTATGCATAACAACCGTTATGTAAATTGATTAAGACTTGTAGTTTTCTGTGGAAATCCTAGGAATTATTTTGATTTATTTTTTTTTAAATGCATTATCCAAATTATGAAGTTATTTCCTCTTTGTGTCTGGTATGTTTCTAGTTCTGAACTGGGATGGAAATCCCACAGAGTAAGTTGCCAAAAACCAAGGGTTGGATAACTCTCTTGAAGCAAGTGCTTTTTTTGGTAACCCAAGTGCTTTTAAATGTTTATCTAAAATATGTTTGGGGTCTTCTCCCACCACCCTCCCACCCTGCCCCTCTTACCTGATTCTCATAACTTCACACCTTATGGAGTTTCAGTCAGTAAAGCTCAAAAATTTCTCAGGTTTCTGGTTTGAGTTCAAGTCAAGAAATTCTGAGGGGTTGTTTTGGAAAAGAGCAGGTCATCTGAATTTCTGGATTTCTGTTTTAATAGAGAGTCAGGATTAAAAGAGCTACTAATCATTTTTCTAAAGAGCTTGTACAAGAAGGGAGAAAGAGCAAAATTTCAGTATAGAGAACTATGAAGTATGTTTTACCTCAAAGTATGTTGTACTTTTGACTTAGAAGGCTAGACAAATGTAAAGGTAATACATATTGAAATTATTTTAGGGGACAGGTGGGTATTTTTGTAGCTTTTTGATGAATAACTAAATGTATTGGTCAAAAAGTAAAAAATTTGTAGCAAGATTTGCAGGTTGCTCTACTATATTCCCGTGCTGACCTGGAATAACATGCTTTTCTATTGCTGGTCTTTTGTGACTGGAAAGTGCCAATGAGAGAGAACTGTGCCAAATTACTAGCTTTGTAATTGGGTTGTTTTTGGAGTTGGTGGGTTTTTTTTGGTTTTTGCTTGGTTGTTTTGTTATATTTGATTTAGGTTTTTTAGTTTTTTGGGGGTGTTTGGGTTTTGTTTTCTGCTGAAGTATACAGAGACAACTGCTTTATTTATGGAGTAAGATTTATCACTTGCTGCCAGAGGTGGCAAAATGTCCATCTGCTCCTTGTTATTTCAGCCAGTGTTCTGCCTTGTGTTCTGCGCTGATTTAATTACTACTGCTTAGGCACATTTCTCATTTCTTCTTAGAACTATTCCTTCATAAGTCTTGTGTCTAATTCAGCTTTTGACATAAAGATGCATCTCTGTTAACTAGTTGAATTCTGTGTTTGTACTCAGGTCTTTAAAGGTTTGAGATGCTCTAGCTGCTCTGGCTAAATTCCATTCATCACAGCTGTTTCTCTCCTTTGTCTTAAAGCTTTCATTAAACCTTTCTTGATTTCAAGTGCTGTTTTGCCCTTGTGGTTGAAGAGTGCCAGAACACATCCCCAGCATTGTGGAACCTCATGTCTTTTACAGTGTCCATGTCATTGTCTCCATCAGTGTCTCATTACCACTTTTGCTCTGAGGCTTTCATACCATCAAAGTAACTGTGCTCTTGAGAGTTCATCTCTTGTGTAAAGTATATCAGGTCTCTGATCTCATGGGAAGTATTGTCCATTGAATAGAACAGTTGGATGATTTGGGATAAAGAACTTATAAAGTCTTGAGTGTATTTTACGGCTGTGACTTACTGGTAACTGCACATACCGGAAGGATAAATGCCTAAAAGATGGGGAAAAAGTTGGCAGCTTGTTACTGTCTCAAGTTCTTGAATATTATTATTACTATCAGATCTTATTGGTAAAGTAACCTGAGATTTTTTTTTTACTGTTATGATTATTGAGATTAAGTCTTACTGAACTTCAAAATAATGAGAAGGTGGAGAGTCTGAATATTTTTGTTAAAACTTACACCAGGAAATAAAATGAAAAATTGTTTGAACAGTCTGTCGAGATTGTTTCTGCTAATCCTTAATTTCATTAAAAGTGAGCTTCATCTCATGGACATTTCATTCACATAGGACACATTTCATAAGTGTCCTATGTGGGAACATTTCACTAGTTGGAAGTTTAAGTCTTAAAGCATAAAGAAGTTAATACATCCACGACATGATGTAATATATATACAGCACTGCCATTTGGAGAGATCATTTTAATTAGGTTAATTTCACATCTTTTTCAATGGAGCGCTGTTTTCAGAGGTTATGTGTACTAATTGTTTGGGTTTTTTTTTTAACGTTTAACTTCTAATACAGTGATGAGAGTTCTGAGCTTCAGATATGGTAACTAATCAAATTAATTCAAAATGTATATGGGCATGTATATGACAGTGAAGACAATTTTCCTTGGAATTGGCAACTGTAGGCTCTGCTGTCAAGATTTTTCTCTGATGGTGTGATTAAAAAAAAAACAAAACAACAAACCACGGTTATTCTAGGCTTTTATGTAACTGATGGATTCCCAAATAAATTTTGGTGCTACTTCATTGAACATAGAACAATTGGATCAAACTTAAGCAGACTACTGAGATGGTGTTTAGATGTTTGTTCTATCCATAACTACTCTTGTAAATACAATTATAGTTTTAGCATGCATACTTAGCTGTCTGAAATGCAGAAAGTAACAGGAGAAATATTGATTCTATAAATAATAATATATAGGCAGGTCTTTTGGATGGTTTTTAAACTCCAAATTTTGAGAGAATTATTTTTGGTGGAATAAAAGATATAGGGTGTTCCTTATTTCCTTCAAACAATCTCAGTCAAGGTAACTCCTAACAGCTGAAATAAGTGCCTTTGAAGCCAATGTACATCTTATATCACTACACAGGAATTCAAGCTTTTTCACTGTGCCCTGAAACATCCAGGTATATTAGTTGTTTGCCTGGGTTAAAGAATTGTATTTCTCATGTTTTAAAACATCTTTTGATGTAAAAATATTTACTGTTGAACCTTTTAATGAGGGATGAATGGAAAATATCAACTCGGTCAAGTTTTTGTTTTATGTTTTGGGTTCAAGCTTATTTTCATCATTTAGAATATTCTTACTTGATTTGTTGGACTCCTTGATATGGAGTACTTAATGTATGAAGCTGAGGTAATGTATTGGTTTAGATGTTCATGAGGACCTGAAACTCTGTTCTTTCTATTGGTCTAATAGTCTTTGTTACTTTTTTTCTGGTGATGAGTTAGCCCCAGTTAAATAGAAGGAAAGGGTTTTTCTTTCCTTCCCAAGGCTTCCTTCATTTTTTTTGGATGTTGAAGAGACGTGTGGCCAGAGCATGTCTTTGTGTTTTCACATTAATTCCAGTACTGTGCTCAAATACCTGAAACTAAATCCAGCTTACAAAACACTTTTTCTTTCCATAATATAAGTGCTTACAACACAGCACACATGTCAAAAAAGGCACGATTCCACTAGTACTGAGCCAGTTCTAAGTAAATCTGCTTCCTAGAAGTATTCTCTGACTGCTATTTTTTCTTATTTAATTGCTTAGACATAGGTCTGAAATTTCAAAAGCTGCCTAAGCATTCTGAATTTCCAATTTCCATTAATTTTAAATCCCTTAAGCAGCTTTGAAAAATACAGCATAAAGGTTGTCATCCTAGGGTGACCTTCCAACTCTGCTAAAGATGATGATAAGAATCTACATTAACTTGAGTGGGACTAGGGCATTACCCTTACATGGTGGTGGTGATAAGGCTTTAAAGTAGTCATAAGTCCCCCCATTTGACAAAACACTAGAAGCACATTCTCAATATTAAGGCAGAGAGTATCAACTCATTTTAATGAAGTTAATCTCATGCTTAAAGGTAGATATTTTACTACTACCACAGAATGAGTGACTGAGATAAAGTCAGTTTTAGTCTCATTATACTTGGAAAATTTTCCTAGATTGTCAAGAGGCACAGTGCTAAAATTTTGTGAAGCAGAGGATTTAAAATCTATCTTTTTCAATTTTTTTTTTCTCTGAACATTATTTGACCCTTTACTTTTAAAGATGATCTCAGAAGCAGGTGTTTGTCTTAAGCTAGGTAGGTAGCAGGTGTGGATAGCATAACCATTTATGATGCAAACTTTCAAGGGAAAAAGGCTATGAAAATAAAAGTGTAATAGGGAATGTCTTTTCAGTTAGAAGTATTTTGGTTTACACAAACAAAACATTCAGGAGACATAACTGAAGTAATTTTTGAAAGGAAGTAGACTATATATATAATTTTTTAAAAAGTCACTTTTTATAAGCACCAGTATTGTTGAGTAGCAATTTCTGACAAGTATGCATGTTTTCTTAACATGACTTCACTAGACCTAAGGACCATGGAATTTCATTATTTTCTGAAGTATTAAATAGCAAAATCCTTTAATGGATTTCTCCACTTATTAAGGGACATCTTTTTATTTGGGATGGATGTAGGTAAGAGTTGGTTTTTTGTTTGGGTTTTTTTAAAAAAATAATTACTTACTTAGCTTAAGACCATTGAAAAGCTGAATAGAAATAATATTAACCAAAGAATAATATTCTTTGGCTTCTGTGAGCCTTTCTGGACCCATTTTCAATGTCTGGATAGTTTTAAGAAATAACAATGAAACACATCCCCCACACACACCCCCAACCAAAAGGACCTCACATTTAAAATCAAACCTTCTGTCATTAGGATTACTGAAACATAATTCTGGGTCTGTAAAATGAAAGAAAATTTAGAAGTTAAACTAACTACTGAGAGTCTGAGGAAAAAATGCTAGAATGACAGGGTGACAAGTAAAAGTGCTAGTTTAAAAATATTGCAACTTCAATTAAACTATTTCATTTACACTG
This sequence comes from Apus apus, assembly GCF_020740795.1. Taxonomy (NCBI): domain Eukaryota; kingdom Metazoa; phylum Chordata; class Aves; order Apodiformes; family Apodidae; genus Apus; species Apus apus. The sequence goes on along the minus strand of NC_067285.1, from coordinate 53,343,252 downwards.
CACTTTTTGTTTGCTCTGAAGGTATTAGAAAACACTTGAAAATGCAATCCCACCATATTAATTTTTGGTATGTCTTATATAATAGTTATAATATTGTCAATGTATTGATGTACCTATGTCTTTCTATTTTTAAATTTTAAATTTCTCTATCACAATGCCTCTATAATTGATAGCAGTTCTAAATGACACAGCAATCTGATGACTAAATATAAGTATTTCTCTACCAGTTGTCTTATTTTTGATGTTCATGTAATTAATGGTGATTAGTGATTTTTTTTTTCCTCCTTTTTTAGTATGTTGTCCCTGTTAGAAATTTAAAAGCTGCATTGGGAGAAGTAGTTTAGCTTCATTCAGAAGTAAATTAGAAGCATTGTTTAAAAAAAAAACAAAAAACAGCAAAAGCCAACAACAAACAAACAGCAAACCAATTACCTATGTTAAAGAAACCCATCCTAAAAACTTATTTCTTTTATTGAGTTACAAAGCTGATTAAAATGAGGAAATACTTCAAGTGCTACAGCCTTTGCTGTTTTAAAAATGAAATCAATGAAATCCAAGTGTGTTTTCATTTTTACATGCTTTCATGATTTAGAGCCAAAAATGGTATAAGAAAACTCTGGAATAACTTTTTTGTAAGCACCTGATAGGGAAGTTTTAGCTCAAATCTTCTAGTTAAAGTTGCCTATTTTGTTTCAGCTTGCGGCTCAAAGATGAAATTGTTGCTTGAAACTTCTTTCAGATAAATGTAAGACATTAAGACTAGCTGAGCAGTACTGAAATTGTGAGAATCAATGTTTAAAATAACCAATTTTCAGGAGTCTCCCTGAGGTTTGTCTTCCATCCTGTCTCATTTTGCTTTATTTTTATGACCTACCAGTAAAATACATGTTCTGTGATCAAGATGTGTACTCTACATATTTTGGTTTCATCTGCACCAGTTTTAGGTTGGTCAAATTTATTTCTTTTTCTACAAGAAAAGGGAAATCTGGTGGTTTAGATCATTGTGTTGTTATACCCACAGTATCAATCCTGTGTAAAATCTTGGCTCCACAAGAGTGAATTCCATACAACGCAGACCTGTAGGAATATAGACTTCATCTGGTATCTGCTTGTAAACTAGGATGTTAGGGCTTGTTTTTGTGGGTTTTTTGTCCCTAATTTTGCTGTAGTAAAAAAATGGTGCTCTGACTCTTAAATCTTAAATTTATATTAGAAATTCTCCCTTTACCCTTGATCATTTTTTTCAGTTTACCTTATCAAAATGGATACTATTGAAGACTTGAAAGAATAAAAGCTTTTCTTAAAAATGATGACTATCTAGTTTTGTATTGAACAGTTTTGGAATTGAATGCATCCTGAAAAACCATTGAAGTTCAGATGGCTATTTGAAATTTGATAAATCAAAACTGAAAGAGAATTAATTCCTTCATGATATAAGCAATGTCGTTGTTTGTGTGCCAAATATTACTTAAATTTCTTACTTATTGTTTTAATAATTAAAGTTGAAATGCAGTAATCACAAATAAATGTGTAGTGACTATTTCGTCATTTTTGCATTTTAGGATTCAGCAGAGCATTTAATCTCATTAGATTTCTTGCAAATCTATTATTACTTCTGAATGCAATACAGAATCTTTGACCATGTTCCCTGCTGTGGAATTAAAGTTCAGTCGATGCCTTACAATGAATCTATTGTCTAAGAAATAATACTTTAAAAATGCAATAGCATCTTGAATTTCATATTAGAAAACTATTAAATGTGCATTTAATTCTTAGTGAAATTAAATGTATTAACCAAATGGAATGTTTACATGATTCATGCTGATTTAATTAAAACATAGTAATTCCCTTGGTTCTACATGTGTTTTGCACTGAATTTTAAATACTTTGAAATTATGTTGGTGGTGAACTTGAGCACTGTAACTGAGGGTACTTTGATCACAAATTACTATGCCACAGAGACTTAAGCCAAGGTTCTGATTCCACTATATAATAACTTTATCTTTCTTTGTCAAACTGAATTTTAACTGTCTTTTGATGAATCAATGCTTACCTCAGCCTCCTTTCTGGCACATGCTTTTGGCTTACTTAGTTTTGTGACAAACAACTGAAAAGGCCAACAACCTCTTGTACAAAAAGGCCACCATTAGGGTTGGTTAATAGGGGAAAACATGGTACATGCTGGATACAAGTATACTATATCAGAGGAACAGTGAGAAACATTGAGAAATTGGGGTAATGGGCTACTCTTCCAGCTTATGGAATACATTATGTAGCCCTGTGATAGCTCTTGGCTGTCTTTCAGTGTTAAACACTTTAGATAGGAGCTGTGGCCTTGAGATAGAGTGATTCACATCTCATGAGTATCTTTCGTTCTAAATGTGACTTCAAAATGAGCAAAACTTAGTGGTTTTCTTCATAAGGCTGTAAGCTGTCTGAAAACAGACCTCAATTCTCTAAATGTTTGTCGGTGTTGAAAAGACTGAGGTTGTATTTTGGAATTGCAACATCTCTCTAAGTGGAGTAAGTGAGCTTATAGGGAAAGCTTTACTGGGTAGCAAGTCTAGATCTCTTTTTGTCATAGAAGTTAATGTTGTGTTAATAAAACTTACCTTTCTACTTAATGTAAACAAATATATTTGATACAGTTCCTCTTGCTGCTCCAGATCCTCCATCCTAGATAATTTAGGACTCGCCTTCCGATTGCCAATCTCAGTTTACTGCTTTCCAGTTCCTACATGCTTTTCCTACTTAGAACATTTTCCACTTCAGAAATTTTATTTTTCTGAAGGAATTTAGAGAGGTCAAATCTTTCAGTCTTTAATTTGTTTTGAAACCTTCTAGGCTTCTGTTGTAAAATGTTTCTTTTATTGTTTAATTACCTTTTTGGGTAAGTTTCAAATATCGTAAGCAGCCTTTTTCAGAGCTCTTTATACTTCTTATTTAATAATGCTTCTTCATGATATGTATTCTTGGCACTGTTCCAAGAATTTTATTACCAAAACTTAGTTTTCAATAGTAATTCTCTGGAAAGATAACCTGTCAAACTAGTTAAAAACAAAATTCAAAAGCTTATCCCTTGAGATCTGAGACCAAATTTCAAACAATTCCTGCCCCCTCCCCCCCCCCCCCCCCCCCCCCCCCACTTCGTTTAATGGTTACTATAGGTAATCCTTTGGTTTTATGATAATTGGTAATGTGACTTCTGAATTCTGACCACACAAATTCTTCATTAGCCTTGCATTAGCATATTAGGTATTGACTGGTTCAACGTCCCCTCTGAAAGGTGCCTCTTGCTCTTTTCTAGCTTCTGCTGTTCATTTTTAGGTTTGGGGTTTTATTTCCATCATTTACATACTAGATTTTTCTGTATGTGATGAGTACATGATATGCCAAATACAAGCAGATAACTACTTAGGATTGAAAGTTCTTTATGTCCTACTGAGAATCTTATCAGATAGGTTGTTCATAAGAATAGACTTGATGTTCTTTTGGAAATCTCTAGGTATTTTTGTACAGATGCCAGTAGGCTTTTGGGATATTTGAATGAGAATGGAGATAAGAAGATGCAAGAGAAAGAAGCAACAAGAGGCAGTAAGTTATGCACAAGCTCTTAGAAGACTAATGAAAGACAAAGGCTGAGAGAAGGAAGTAGACAATGGAATTTAAAAAATTGGAAGAAAAGCAGATAAATTCATGGGGGGTGGAAATTACTAGAAATTCTCAAGGTGATGATACTGTTCAATGTTTTCCTTAACTTTAAAGTTTTTAAGACTACTGTTCCTGGTGTTAGCATCTAAAAACACTTTTGTGCTGCTTTTTTTTTGGTGCCAGCTTATTTGGGAGAAACTTATAATACTACTTTGCAGTGCTGTTTCTCTACTTTTGCCTGTGAAAAAAAATGAATTGCCTAAAATGCTACTTGAAAAGTACAAGGGTTAAAAATAGACACACCCCCCCCAAAAAGTGCAAAACTTCACTTCTGTGATCTGCAAGTAATTCAGAATCTACATACAAACACTACACTTTGGAGCAGAATAGTACTTGCTTGTTGCAATAGAGAAATATAGTTTACTGTAATAAAAACGTGGTATGTGGTTTGCCATTAAGTTTTTTGCAGTACATAACTGGAAGTGTATGTTCTTTATAAAGCACTCATGGTAGCTTAGAGAATGTAAAATTCATCTATTGAGCTTTTTTTTCTATTCTCTATAAGTTAGAAAAACATTTTTGTTCAAGTCTGTAGTATTTCCTTTTTTTATGCTATTTTCTGTTCTGCAAAACAAATACTGTCAAGGGACAGTGATATGTCGAACAGGAACAATTATTGCAGGAATGTGTCTCTTTCATTGCTGGTTATGGTATGAAAATATTTGCACATGTTCCTTTCCAGTTTGTCCATTTTGTTTCAGAGCAGTAAAGGATAGCTACTTTGACAACTGAGTACTTCATATCTCTGCAGTATGCTTAGCAACAGATGTTTTGAAATTCCACAATGGTGCATTAGGCTGCTAAGTTACAATATGTCTGCAGAAAGGCAGGGATTTACTACACTGAGCACTAATGTCGTAACCTCCTTGGACAAAATTGTAAACGTCTAAAAGTGGGCATATGCATTTTGGTGAATCATATAAACTCCCAAGCAGGAGCTCCTTCAGCATTAACCTGTAAATGCACTTTCCTTGTAACTTGGCATGTCAGATGAATTGATAATGCACAGTAAATGAAGAACCTCTTTGAGCTTACTGAAATGAGACAGGCGAGTTGCAGTAATTGTCTGCTAATAAAAGACAGAGCGTATTTTATTGTATTGAAGGTTTAGCGGTATCTTCTGGTCATGCTAAGTGTACCACCCTGCTCTTTCTGTGCAATTCGAAGAGGGAGTCACGTTTGGGCGGAGCAGCGGCTGCCGCTATTTCTCCAGGAGGTGGTAGCATCGCTCTGTGCTTGTCCAGAGCGGCTGGATCCTCCGGCTGCAGCCAGCTGAAACCCATCTCCTGTGCTGCTTACAGCCCTTTATTCGTACTCGGGAGCCGTACTTTTCCCGAGTATATTTTATATTGAAATACGCTAAAGATTTCTTTTTTTTTGAAGCTCAGTGTTTGGCTGTGGTGGTTTTATTTTTTTGTTTGTTTGTTTTTTAAAAGCTTTAGAAGTAGGTTTTTTTCTTCATTTTTGTTGCTCTATGAGACAATCTACAGAGATTTTGCTCTCGATTCAGTACTGAAACAATGAATGAAACATGCACACAAAATAAACTTAGAAAATGTAAAGCCACAGTTCAGCAGTAGCAGTGGTCCTGCAGGACTTTCTGTTTGGATTTAGGCTTCAAAGAGGTGTTATGCTATTGTGCAAGTGAAGGAGCAAAGCACATTGGTTGTAAGAACATGTGCACACGCAGTGCACGATACAGTTTGCAGCCCTGGGAACTGTGTGCAAGGAACTCCGGGGCTGCGTAAAGACTGGAAAGGTTGACCCGAAGGACTTTGCTCTGTGAGGGAGGAAAAACTAGTGTGATGTCCCTAAGGCTGTGACACTGAGAAGGCTGAGCCGATTCCTCAGCTTCCAAAATGTAAGGTGGTGAGGCTGCTTTCTGGTTTGATTCCTACCATTTGATTCATCAGTCCTGACAGCGCATTTTTGAGTAGTACAAGGCCTTCCTGGTGGGACAACTGCAGCAGATAAAATGTTTGTTTGCCTTTTCTATTTATTTAAACCTCACAAACCTGATAATAAGCTTGATATTTTCTTATGTGGTAAGCTTAAAAGGAAATTTATTTATTTTTTTATGAGGAAGTCACACTAAGGTGACAAGATGTATGAAGCCTGTCAACTGATATTTCAAGAGGAAAAAAAAGGTTTGGAGTAAGAAAATCAACCCTGGTTCAATAAAACTAACACCCATTATAGGATGAGGTAATCTCAATACCTAAGAATGAGAGAAGCAAATTCAAAGCCAGTTACCTTGATTGATGAGTATTATTTAAGGAAGCAGAGCTTCAAGTGCCCTTTTGAAATGCTGAATTTAGAAATGAGACAGTAAGGAAGGTTCTCAGTTGTTATTGTGAGAGCAGTTTATAGATGAAAGACAGCTTGTTCCAGGTTCTTGTGCACTATGTACTTGGGGAATATTAATGTGAAGGATCCTTTTCCTTTAATGGGCCTTAAGTAATAAGCTTTCTCCAGATTCAGCTGGGAAGTTATTTCTGGGATGATGAAGAATGACAAAGTGTAGACATTGGTGGGGAAGGAAATGGCTTCTAGTCTGGAGCTGAACCAGTGTACCTTGGATTTGGATCTGGTGGTTTAGCTATGTGAAAGCTGTTATGGGCCATTGCAATGATGATGGTAGACTTTGGCTTTTTAAAGACAGCATTGCTGGCATGATTGTGTACTTCACAGCACTGGATTTCTGTTGTGAACAAGTTATATATTCTGGCTTCTGCTTCCTTGCCAGAAACCCAGCACAATGAGCATTTCATCATATCACCTTATAGCGAAGAACTGATTTCCCGTATTGGCACAGCCAGAGGGCAATAGTAGTGCAGCACTGCGCTCAAGAATGAATAATGTCCGTTCATTTGCAGGGCTGGGCTAATGTGTTAAACAAACATCTTCTGACAGCCCGATTTGCAAGGGTTTTTTTATATATTGCTGTTTATATTTCAACTTTTCATGTGTTTTGAAATTTAAACTAGGTGCTTAGTATATATGGGATTGCATCTGCATGCCTACCTTTCCATCCACAAATAATACATAGTTGATCAAGCTGTAAATGCTGTCTTTCTTACTGTGCAACTGCAATAGCTGCAAATGTCACTACTTCATCTGTCTTTGTGGTTAAATCTGAAAACTATGCTGTTTCAAACTCTGAATACAGTAACAGCCACAAGGATATGCATACCTGGGACTGCTTTAAAATATGGATTTTGGTTTTTTATTATTATTATTTTTCCCCCTGGACTCTTTATTCTTTAAAGCTATTATTTGATCTATTACACTGACATTAAGAAATTCTCCAGCACTTGTCGAAGTTAACATGAGATTTTCTTATTTTTTCCTCTCTTCTCTCCATTTTACTGCTCCCTTGCTGCGTGACTTTAATAGAATCAGAGTCTCAGGTCTTCTACCTAATGGGACAGTCAACAAAAACATCTTGAAAGAGCAAAGCAGAGCTAGGCTGAATTGTATTACCTTTCTGCATCGTATTTTTCCAAGAAAGTTTCAAGTCTCCACTGCTTGCTGAATCAGTCTTGCCTACTCAGCACCCCCTACTACTTGCTAGAATTTGAAGATTAAATGAATTCTCAATCTCCTTTCTGAGTGTGAATAGGTGTAATACATTGTAAATATAAGAGCTAGGTGATGTGGAAACCTATTTGACAATAGTAATTGTACTGTTTTCTTCTATTACTAGTGGCTTTAAGACTTTTAGTTTAATGTTTCTGTCATCTGTCAAAGTTGGAATGGGAAGTCAGACCAAGGCAAATTCTTGATGCGTAAAAATCAATATCTATCAATTGCACTTTAACATTTCCATGGAAAAGTGTACTCAAAAGAATTTGGGCACTTCTTCCTCCCCAGTGGATTCCATAGTGCTGCTGAATGTTCCCCTAAATTTCTCTGAGGAGGCGGGGGCAGCAATTGTCTTAGGATCTTTCCTCTAGATGGTGGGGACCCCTTTCGGCTTCATAGTAGTAACTGAGCTAATGCTGGCCCCTGGTCCCCAAGGTGGTACTGCCAGTTTAGTTGCTGAGGGTGAAGAGAAACTGCAACAGGTTTCCCGGGGAGGTTGTGGATGCCCCCTCCTTGGAAGTGTTTGAGACCAGATTGGACAGGGCTTTGAGCAACCTGGTCTAGGGTAGGTGTCCCTGCTTATGCAGGGGGGTTGGAACTAAGTGATCTCTAAAGTTCCTTCCAACCCTAGCCGTTCTGTGATTCAACACCAGTTAAAGGATTTAACCAAGAAACTAGCCTTGTTTACTTTATTTTTGTGGGTTTATTCTCACAATGCTGACAAACAGTATCTTCTTGTTTGAGATGCCTTTTGAGTTATCAAAACTTAAGGAAACTCTTCAGGACAGTAAATTGGGAGGCTTGGTGCAGGGTGAGAAGTACAGAAGCATCCCCATTTTACAGTTATGTATTGGTTGCCATTGATGGAGGTTTTTAAAACTTTCAGAATTATTCAAATTAGTAACATTATTTATAACAGTATTACTATAGGTTGTACTAAAATGATTGTCATTAAAATCTGTTTTGAAAAATTAAAACAGATTAAATGAAAACAAATTCAGTGAAGCAGTCTAAAGCGGGACAGGAACAACAAAGTGATTTTGCCAATGTGTTATTCATAGGCATGAGAAGCTCTGAGATCATTCAAATGGTATCCAGGAATTTGAACTCTGCATTGATTATGCTTAGGTATAAGCATATTCCTAAAAGCTTTCTTGAAGCTAATATTTATAGATATTTCCTTACAATACAAATTGAAGACCATACTTTCAGTTTCAATCTAGTCCTGTCCTTGTATCTTAATCAAATCATGGCTTTATGAAGCCAATTTTCCATGCTAACACAGAAAGAAATATCTGTTGCTTCCCTAATACAACAGTGGTGGAAGTGCTCTTTCTGAAGCTTTTGTTGCAGTGACTTTCAAGTGTGATCTAGTTCACTATTAAAAAAGTATGATTAAAGAATTGCATTAATACTATTTGAATTTGTGAATTAATTAATGCAAGGATGATGATGAGGGTGAGGGTAAGCCTCTATAAGGAAGAACCTTTTAGAGCTTTCACATCTGTTGTTTAGATAATAAAATTCTCAGTGTTTACTCCTTCCTTTTTATCAACTAAATCAACATTTAGGTTGTTTAAAAATAGTTCCTTTCTTCTAGAGGTTTTGAATAAAATCTGGAAGTAATCTGAGGACAATACAAAAACAAGAACTCGCTAATACCTCAAAAATGGTTGTTCATTTTTCCACTTGGTAATAAATGTTTCACGTTTGAGGTTATGTTATGAAATGTCCCTGCAAAATGACTCTTCTTAATTAAATATCATAGAAATGGATAGCTGTGAAATATTTCCTATCAAATTCTCTTGTACAGCTTTTAAATGTTTCTAAATAGTAAGTGTTAGCAGTGACAACATCTCTGGAAGTTACAAACTTACATAATAAAATAACTTGTATTTTTTTTTCCAGCTGATTACTATGTAAAGGCGAAGATGTTCCAAACTGGGTCTGAAAACTGTATATCCAGCCTTCTTGGCAGCTTGCAAATGAGACAGTATCAGGAATGACAGAAAAATATCTTTCCCAGAATTTTCAGGAGCCTAGTATTTATCCAAAATATCTGAGATTATCCTTTCTTGCTTCTCTTATCACAGTAGCAGTTCACCACCAGACTGCAGGTGACATGGAGGAGCTCTGTCCTGGTGACACTTCTATTCACTATATTTGTTTGTTAAATGCCAGATGAATGTCACTGCTGCTCAACAGCCAAGCCAGCAGAATAAGGAAAACCTCTGTCCCCAAGGTGTAGCGGGAAGGGCAGACAGCTTTTCAGCAAGCTGCAAGGCTTTAAAGCACAACATGATTGACACCTTGTCACTGGTCATGCTGTGTGTGCCTTTAGTACCAACAGTTACAGGATGTGCTGAGTTTACTTACTGCTGATACACAAAACTACAGTTCAGTGAGATTGATCAGACCTTGTGTGGCTTTTTGCACACCTGTGTTTCACGGTTTTGTTCAGGTAGAACTTTTCTTCCTGTTTTCTCCTCCACTCTGACCCCCATTCATCAGACTTTTAAGGCTTCAAGCTGCTATGTAGATCCAATTTCTCACCTGCAGTCAGAGGCTTGATTGCATGCTGGGGATGGTTGATGCTTTTTCTGTTGTTATTCCAAGCTGAAGTTAATTTACTGCCCTAATTCAGTTCAACTTGTCACTGAGCTAGGTTATACTCAGGTTATATCATCATATTCATTTCAAGGTGTTTTTTGTCATTTTCTTGCTCAGCAAATATCTGCCAGGGTTGCTTTGGGGTGTAATGTTTGGGAAGTTATACTTTCTGTGGATTGCTTATGCTGTTTTACACAGAGTGAGACATGCTGAAAAAAATGAGACTGTTTCGGGTCTGAAAGCAAATGACTCTGAACAGCAGGGTATAGTACCAGAGAGAAGGGCCAACACCCAGGTCTCAGCCTTTTTCCAGCATTCCAAGTCTTTGCCTAAAGTAGGACACGATCAGTAGGAAACTGATACCTGATTCCTGAAACCAAACAAACATTAAATTAATTTTGCTTATTTGTTATGCTTAAAATTTCATACTCTTCTACTTTTCTAGGAATTATAAGGAACATTTGAGGATAGAATTAGATACTGACATTGGAGTGGTGTGGTGGGTTTTTGTTAGTTTGTTTTACTCTGAAGTTCTGATACCCAGGTAATTATTTCCGTGTATGGGATGTACCAAAATCTATCTATGAATTGAATTTATATACCATATGCAACGGACAACAGCTCAGTTGATGCTGTAAAAAATAAGCTACTGTAGTAATATTGAAAGCAATGATTGGGGGAGGAATCTTCCATTTAATATTTTAGCTCATTTGTTTATAGACTCTGTGATGGTTACTTTCTTTTGGACCTTAGAGCTTCATTAGGTGCTTTAAACAGTTCTCTAAAGATTATGAAAATTACTTCCAAGGATTAATCTGTGCATTTATAATGAGTGATAGTTCATCTACTAACCTTACTGAATAAAAATCTGGTTCTTGCATTTCTGCAGCCTTCAGTGTCCTGTTGGTTTTCGTATCAGCTGAAGGTATTGATGTTGAGCTATGGGTATGGTTTATTGTTAAGACTCCTGCAAGCTGGCCTCTTTGTAAACAATGCTGGCAACTTATGGGAAAAGCAGAAATGTTGGATTTTACTTCTTGTTGAAAAGATGAAGGCAAAACATTTTTAGTGAAGTAGTAATGTAAATTCTAATCCGTTCAGAAGGTGTATGATCATCTGAAGTATTTGAGAAAGTCCTTGAAGGCAAGTTGAGAATTATATTTTTTGAGAGGGACTAATTTCAAAGTTAATTTTTTAATTTGTCTTTACATCTTGAAAGCTTATAGCTGAATTCATTTTGTATGTGTCATGGTTTGGGCCCCACACGGCAACAAAAGAACAGCCCCCTGGCTGCTCACTTAATTCCCCCCACCCCACCCCCCACACACACACTCTGGGATGAGGAGGACAAAACTCATGGGTTGAGACGAAAGACGAGGAGGGTTCTTCACTGATTAAGGTCCTAGGCAAAAAAACCTCACGTTGGTGAAAAACAGGACACAGACAATACAAAGAGCAGTGCTTGCATATGTTACCTCCACCCCTGCCTTCTTCCCGGGTCCAAATTACTTTGTTTCTGGTTTCTCTCCCTCCTCCCCCCCAGCAGCACAGGGGGACAGGGAGTGGGGTTTAGAGTCAGTTCATAGGCTGGTGGTTCCTGCAGCTCCTTCCTCCTCAGGAAGAAGGATTCCTTACAGTCCTTCCCTGCTTTCCCCACGGGGTCCCTCCCATGGGAGAGAGTCCTCCAGGAACCTCTCCTTCATGAGTCCTTCCCACGAGGTCCAGAGCTGCTCCAGCCTGGGCTTCCCACAGTCACAGGCTGCTTCGGGAACAAACTCCCCTGGCACTGGGGTCTTCCAAAGCTGAGCAATCAGAGTCTGCAGGCAGCAAATCCTCTGGCCACAAAATCCAAGTCCACTGGCCAAGTTCAACCCTCATGGCACCTTCAGGGAATGTCCCACCATGTTCCTCCACGAGTGCAGGGGGACAGCTGCTGTCTCGCTATGGGTTGCAGATAATCTTCTGTTTGGGCACCTTCTTCCCCTTCTTCCTCACCAACCACCAGCACCGCTCTCCTTCCCCAGCACAGCTCTTCTCTTTCCTTAAGTGTTCACTCTGGTCAGGTCTCAGTTCTTTTGTATGTTAATTGCTGAGGCACATCTATTGTCTCTCTCTCTGGCTGGGTTTGGAGCAGGGGGAGCTCCTCAGCTTCTTGCCGGAGCCACTCCTGGCACCCGTGCCCCTTCTACCAAAAAACTCACCAGACCAGAGCACTATTTTACAGGGATACTATAATTAAGTGTAGAAAATAAATTATTCAGTATAGTTCTGGTTACAAGTTACCCACTTAAAGATGCTGAGTAAAATTTTACAATAATATCATGCATGCTAGGTAGAAGTTAAATATGTGACCATGAAATCCTCTAATGAATAAAAAAAAAAACACGTGGGGCTCTAGATGCAGTGGGGATCTAGTTGCCAAGTTCTTTTCCCTCAGTGCTGACTGGATGCCAAAGCGTGCCAGAGGTGAGCAATGAAAAACAAACTGAAATTTGCATTTCAATCACAGGGGAACTTAAAGGCAGTCTTACTGAAAATTCATTGTGCATGTGCATAATATTATGGTGAAAAATCTTGTCCTTAATATAAAATATGGTATTTAAAAGCTTGTAACTTGATTTCCTGCTTACCTGCTAGTCCGTTCTTTTGAATAGCTTTCTCTTCTTAGGTTTTTTTCCTTGACAATAGTTTTTATGGTTTTCATAATTTCGTCTCTTTCTTTATATCTTCATTACCCCCTTCTCCCCTGCTTATTTTTTTGTCTTCACTCATCTGTTTTGGAAAATGTGTGTTTATGTATGTACATACAGCTAGCACTGAGCTTTTTAGAAAGCATGAGCTTATTTCTTCAGAGAACTCAAGTAATATTTAAAGCTTATTATTGATCTTATCCACTTAAACTTGTTGCTCTGAAGAGTTCTAATGAAATGCCTCAAAGACATCTCTTTAGGAGGCTTTTGTTTTATGAATTCCTCAACTCTGGGTCTGTATTTCATTTAAATAAAATAATGCATCTGTTATCAAACACCATGTTATTGCCTTTTCTGAATCACTGGCAGTTGAAAAACAGATTATTATTTAATGCTATTGTGAATCCCTTTCATGGTGTGAAATTTGATTTAAACTGAAGTCTCACACTGCAGATCTCTTAAAAAATATTGTTTCTAGGTTCTTCATGCATTATGATTTTTTTCCTTTCACACAGGCAAGCATTTGACAGAATGGATCAAAATGAAGTAATGTGTTCTGTAAAATACATTTTGTGAACATATTAGAACTTTCTCTTAAGTGTGTTATGGAATAGACATTTGATTAAAATGAACATGAAAAAATTATACATGATGGAACTTTATTGGAATTCTAGTTATATCAGGGCTTAGTTTTTCTCTGAAAATGTTGAATTTACGAATATCGTTATAAGATCTAGTACGACTGTAAGGGGAAATATTTGTTAAGCAATATCTAGTTTTGAATGTGAGAAACTGTTTATGGAAGTAGGTATCCATATTAACCAAAGACACATATTTTGTGAGAAGCTTGGTGTGAGGGAGCAGAAAACAGTACATCTCATACTGAGCTTTAAATTATGGTCTTTGACTGAAATGGTTAAAGTGCAAATATGACCTTGTATTGTAGTAAATATGGATTAAATACTGGCCTAGAAGCTAAAGGGGAAAGCTTAACCTTTATTCTGAAAACCAGTTAGTTTAATTTTCAAGGATGTTTTTTTTGTATAAGGGCACATCACAAGACTGGTAATGTGCCAGACTGAGAATTGACTTTTAAGAGTAATTCAAGGTTCAAAATGACCAGTGATGTGCATTAGAACAGTAATCTGCTTTTATTGAGCATTTTTTCTTCTCATCCATTAATATTACTGTGATTAGCTAATACACAAAGAATAAATTATAATAAAAAGTCAGATACTTAGGAGATCAAACTTTGTGTATGTTTGGGTACAATTAGAATTGGCTTCATTTTTCTACAGGAAGGTATTGTGAAATTATGGGGGGTTTTCTTCTGTAATTACTTAATATGGACTTTAAATTGTTCCTGCTTATTTTTGCATATTTTAAATAGTCAAATGAAGAATAGCTGTTAACAATATTACTCCCTCCCTCCTAGTTGCACCCCACATCTCCCCCCGCCCCCAAACAAAAACAAAACACTTTTTAAAATATATTATGCAGTTTGCTTTGGTTTTTCATGTCAGAAAGAACACAATTTAGGTTTTTTTAACTCTCTTCCAATTGCCTAGAGACTAGGAAATCAACAGTAGGTGTGTAAGAGAATACAGGAATGGGGCAAAGTTCATATGATGCTTACTCCTTAGAATCCTCCCAGTTCTCCAGCTGCTTGCTGCTTAGGGCAGTTTTGACAGATTTATGTGTTTTGACAGATTTATGTGTTTTCAGTAAACTTAGCTGATCTTGTGGCTTTTTTCCCTCATAAAAATGCTTATATAAGGTTTAAGAGAGACTGGCCTTTTGGCATCAACAAGGTAAATTTCTCCTTGGCTTAATTATGCAATGTGTGATTTTTTTGTTTTGTTTTTGGTAATGCTTGGTAAGTTTATGTGCTGCTTGTGATTTTAAAGACAATTATATATTTCAATATAGGACTCTACCTATGTTTAACAAAGTAATAACAGTCCTTTCTTTTTTCATTCCAAAAGGCAAACAGTGGTAGACACCTTTGCAGATGGAGGAGGAGGGGGGGAAATCCCTTTAGGCTGCTGATGTGCATGTATATAACCACTGTGTGTGTGGGAAATAAAACATCACCTCCTTTGTGACTATGACTTTCGTGGAAGTGTAACAGGGAATACATTAATATTCAACTTCCAGTTGTAATTTCATGTATTTTGAGACTAACATTAGCAGTTTTCTATAATTGAGTAAAAAAAGCAAACATGCTTGTGTGACAGTAATTCTGGGAATAAAATGAGATGGATTTGAAGTGAAGGACACTTGAAGAGCTTAAAGTGTAATATATGTATATTTTTTTAAAAGTTTCATTTAAGTGGTAGTCACTATCTTTTCAGCATGATCCAGTAATTGTGTTTAAGACTAATAATGCTGATGTCCTAAAACATGCTTAGCAGAAACACTTCAGTTCTTGAAGTATTCATCTTCCTTCTGTTTTTCTTGCGTTATGAGCAGTGTGTAATAGTGGAGCATTATTACACTTGATCTGAACTTGTGTTCATTTTGTGTATAGGTCCATGCAGCAGCAAAGTAAACTTGACAGCTTAACTCTGTGTTAGGGGAATGTTTGCAGGGATAATCCTATTCAAACTGAAGGATAAGGATGCCCTGCCTAGTGGCTTTGGCCTATAACACCATTAACTTTAAATTGTGTGCTGGTATCGTGATCTTAGCTTGTAAACCAGCTTTTTATTAGCAGTTTATTAGTAAGAGTAGGTAATTTTATGACAAATTTTTATAGCCCATGCCCTTTTTTTAAGTGCAGTTGACAAGTACATCAAAAGCTACAAAATCTTCACTTCATATGAATTATCTGATAGAAGACACTATATTTAAACCAAATAATTTATAGTATTAAGGTATATTTAATGAAAAAAAGATCAGTTTTCTGTGCAAGCCTAGAGATAATATTTCACAGGTCTCCATGAGTGAAGACAGAAATAATGAGAGAAAATATTTCTGAAATATTTATCTTCTGCCTTTTTCTGGTTAACTACCTTACAGTTGGCCAGTATAGCTCCTATATACCTAAAAGTTCACTTCTGTAGTTTAGTTTTTTGTTGGACTTTTGTTCTTCCCTATGCTTTCCTAGGGCTTCTGGTTAGAGATTGATCTGGTAAGTGGCTTCATTTTTGCATGCTAACCTTAATAGAAAGAAATTAGTCATAAGAATCAACATGAGTCTGTGTCATAGAGGTACAGAAAAAGAACCACATGACTCTTCCAAATACATTGAGACTGTTAAAATAGATCTATTTTTTCAATATTTATAGATTTTTTTTTTTGGAGGAGTGGTCATAGATTGTCTTCTTTATGTGCTCAAAGGCTGAAATATGTTCTTTATTACCAACAGTGTAACTGAAATTTTATGGTAGTATGTTCCTTCTTAATATCTCACATGCAGTATTGAATGCATTTAATCTTTTCCAGAGGTTGTTGTTCCAGTTCCCCAGATCTGGAAATAACAATAGAGAAGGTTGACAGACCCATCAGAGCGAAGTAGTAGATGGAGAATGATCCTCGTGTCCAGTTTCAGTGTTAAACACTGAGCAAAGTAGATACTTACTAAAACGTAAATACTACTTCACCTGGTCTCCAAATGGTGCAGGTGAATGTGCTGGACCCATGACTACCTTCATCCAGAATTCCCAGTAGTCTAGCCCCATTTCTACACGTGCATTCTCAGACAGAGGGAAGACACTAACACAGCTTTTGTCTTTAGTGGTCTCTTCTTATGGCATACAGTATGCTGCTTATTTTATTGTCTTTATTAACCAACCTACTTTGTACAGCTGCAGGCCTTGTACATAGACCCACCGTAGTTTCTATTTATCATAGTGTAGCTGCAAATCATAATATTGAATTCAATCCAGTTTGAGCCTCCCAGTCAATCTGAATTTCATTTAGGTGTTTGGTGGAAAGTGCAAATTAAATGTTTAGTTTCTATCCTGCAGAGACAGTCTGAAGTCCAGACTTTGTTGCTCTGAATCTCACAAGCTCAACAGGATATTAACAAGACACACGTGTCTACTGCATTTCCAAATGCTTTCTGCATGCTAAGACAGGAGTGGTTTTTACCCAGACCTATACTCAACAGTTAGTCAGGCTTATTGGAACTGAAGGTCTGTTGTGGTTTCATGGTTTTGCAAGGTAAAAGCCTCTCTGGTGTAATGGAACCTTGAAGAATTGCTAATAAACACAAGAATCAGTAAGAAAAAAAAAAAAAAATCAGGATTTCTTTAACAATCAGTAGTGTAAATGACTGAACTGAGATCAGCATTGAATTTTGCCCTGAATTTAACAATTGCTTAATGTCTAGGAAGATTTGGGAAGTGGAGTGCATTATAAGAATATTTTCAGATATCCTGTACCAGATATTTTTTTGTCTATTCACAGAACAACTACTGTTTTGGAAATGGGAACTTCCTGCATTACCAGTACTGTAGTATATAAGAGAAGAAATAGTTAGTATTGAAGTAAAAGTTAGATAAAGGAAACAGAATTGAGAGATGAGGAGGGGTGGCTGTAGTGCATTAAATTTAAAATATAGAACAACAAAATGCCAAAGAAAAGGATTATGCTTTTTAGGGTCCCTGACAACAAGTTGGTGATATGCTGCAGACTAACACTTCATACATTTCTTTTTCACGTCTGCAGTATCTTTTTTATTGTAGTAGTAGTAGGGTACTTCCTCGGTTTGTGTACAACAAATGTAACCTCTTTCACATTCGTTTTTGTGAAATATATACAAGTATGATTCAGTATATTTCAATATATTAATATATATTCAATATAATTCAAAGGCTCCTTTCTTTTTTGAGATAGCAAAGTATTTTTGAGCCTTATGGATTTATGTGGAATTATCACTAATTTGGATAGTTTCATGGAAGGGCTAATGACAAAATTGTGTTTGTGAAAAGAAAGGGAGGAGCAATGAGGCATGGTTAAAATAAGATAAATTTTCAAAAATAAGCCAAAGACTTTGTTAACATGAAGTTAGAAATATCTGAGTGGAAATATAACCTTCCATATTAAGAACTCAGAGTTTTCTGCGGCCTCATGAACATGGAGACAACCCTAAGGAGTCATTTTTCTGTATTCAAGATCCACATATGAATGAGGTTATGTAAGAGCAAGAAGAGTGACACAGATTATGCTTTTTTTCCTCCTTTTGTACGAATTCACATATCTGGTCACATAAGACATTATTTTCCCTTGAATAACTTAGCATGGAGTTGCAGAATCCTTTAAAATAGGTTTCCAGCCCTCATTGTTTCAAAGTCAAAAACAAATGTCAATTAAGTGCTAACTGAGTGTAAATCAATAGTGTGATGAGTGATTTGCTGATAGGTGCTCTGTGCAATATGCTAGCCCTAATAGATTCAGTAGAAGACCTAAATAATCTTCTTGTGTCTGAAGTCAGTATAGAGCCCATAATGTCCTTTTCCCTGTTTTTTTGTTTGTTGTTTTTTTAATTTCAATTTATTTATTTATTTATTTTACAGAATGGTAGTGCCTAAGAAGTTACCACTGTCTAGGAATAAAAAACACACAGTCCTGAATGAAAGTCAACCTGTACTTGAGCTAGCTGTAGCAAAAGTAATTGGGAAGAGGGTAGGTTTTCAGAACTGAGGCTTAATGGCAAATATGCTTTAAAACCTCCTAAGCTACACAAAGATCCTGAACATGAATATGACTCCAAATGTTCCACAAACTCACTGCCTGTCATAAAAATGAAGGTATACAGTGCATGCTGGGTAGTATGAATATACTAATTTCATACTCCTTTGTTCTCTTTCTGTAGAAACAGTTTTGTCAGTGATACGGAATAACCACAATAGCTTCTGACTGCCTGACCTCCCTTTAGTGACATTAGAGGTGTAATTCTTGTGCTGATGAGGTTGTATACTCAGCAGACTACTTTTGTAATCCCATCTCTGATAAATCACTCACACTTCTATGGATTTTTAGAGTACTTGGGTCCAATTTGTGTGGGAGAAAGATCTGCAAAAATCTCAATGGTATAAAAGTAAACTATCAAAGTATTTTGAAGAAATTTGAATTTTGTCTGCACAACCAATTTTCCTTGTCTAGTATTATGAGCCCCATAAATAAGTGAGACTTATACCGCTGATTATGTCCTTTAGATGTATAACCTCTACCTCTTTTTTTCTTGTTTTGAAAACAGCTAAACAATCTATGTCTACAAATTTGCTGTATCTGATTGCAATCCCTGAGGATGAATTAGGCTTGTGTTTGATATGCTGGTTTGCTTTCTGCTTTGGCTGGGTGTTCTCACTGTTTACCCAGCATCAGGTCTGTCACGAACTGAAGCTTTGTGATGAGCTGATTCAGCACAGTAACCTGGGAGTGCAAGGAAAGGCAAAAATATGATGAACCACTTTCTGGCAGAAGTGACCTGAGTCATTTCAGCAATGAGTGTCACACTGCTCTCAAGGGAGAAAGCAAAGCTTTGCAGAAGAAGGGAGAGAAAGAGCAAGATGTCCTGTGGCAATCATCTGTTGATTATGATCAATGATCCTGCAGGACCTTGCCCTAGAGATGCTGTTTTGTTTGGCAGAGACTGCTGAATCTTCATCTGTCAGTACCCCTCTGTACTTCTCCTCATATCAGTATGGGTTACTCACCTTGCTTTACAGAGAGCAAGTGCAGAGAGAGAGAAAATTAGACAAGTGCTTAAAGTTTATATTCAGTTTTGACTGTGGTGTGGTGCGGTGCATGCATAGTAATTTGAGACTGGAATTAAGCAGTAGCAACTAAAGAAATAGGGGGACAGAGTGGTGCCTCTGTGGTTCAGAAGCATGCAAGAGATGTCTTAGCCTGAATCAGCTAAAGGGAAAGACTTTTTTGGAGTATTCCTGCATTTAAATCATACTACTGGATAAAAAGTTTTGGGATATTTGTTTTGGTTTGTTGGGTTTTGGTTTTGTGGTGGTGTTTTTTTTCATCCTCCCCCACTACTCTGCCCTGGTGAGACCACACCTAGAGTATTGTGTCCAGTTCTGGGTACCCCAGTTCAAGAGGGACAGGGGACTTGAGACGGTCCAATAGTGGGCTATGAGGGTGATTTAAGGGACTGGAACACCTGTCTTACGAGGAAAGTCTGAGAGACCTGGGGCTGTGTAGTATAGAGAAGGCTCAGAGGGAATCTTACGAATATCTATAAATATCTGAAAGGTGGGTGTCAAGAAGGAAGGACCAGTCTCTCTTCAGTTGTGCCTTGTGATAGAACAAGGGGCAATGGATGCAAACTGGACACAGGAAGTTCCACCTTAACATGAGGAAAAAAAAATTTTTTGTAATGGTGACGGAGCACTGGAACAGGCTACCCAGAGAAGTTGTGGAATCTCCTTCTCTGGAGACTTTCAAGACCTATTCTGGATGCATTTCTGTGTGACCTGCCTTAGATTCTGTGCTGGTCCTGTGCTGGCAGGGGGGTTGGACTCGATCTCCAGAGGTCCCTTCCAACCCCTACCGTTCTGTGATTCTTGTGTGTGTGTTAGCTTTGGTTAAACTATGGCTATATGGGCAAAGTTTATGACTGAAATCTCTTTGAAATGAGGGTTGTCTTTTTATTTTGCAGGTAATGCTAATTGCATGTCTAGTATTTTCTTTGATTTTTCTGGTAGCTCCTAATTCCAAGACACTTGGCTGACATTGGAATACATGCCATAGGGTTCTTCCTGATAGAAAGAAACACTCATGTTTATTTCACCACTTTCTTCCCCCACACCAAGGGGAAAAGATGCCTTGTACTGCAATACTTCATTTAGGATTGAAATTAAATAATGTCAGGGGAAGTATGAGATGGTATTCAGTTTGGCTTGATAGCCACACCCTTTCCTGTTCTGTTCTGCATATGAATTTGTCACTAACCTGATGCAGGTCAGGTCACAGCATTGTTTTGTCTTGATCTTAACTGTGATATCTGGTACCTCAACTGCCTTTGGCAGATATCTGTCTAGTGGTGGGGAGCCTTACTTTACCCTAAGGAGAGACTAAGCCTTCTGGTTTTCACACTGTTTCTTCTAGATTGTTTAGTGGTGGTTGCTTGGTTTGTTTGTTTTGGTTGTGTATCAAATCAAGCCCAGCAAATAACCCAAGGTACTCTCTCTTTCTGCATTCTCCCTAAAATTCTAACCCACACGTGGTATAAAGAGGACTTTTATTATATGGAGGTAGTATTTTTTGCTTGCCAAAAATACAGCTTTTTTGATTACAGCTGTGGGTATGTAAATGTGTAAATGAACTTCCTAGTAAACACAGGTATATTTAAGATATAGTTTGTTGTACATTTGGGTTTTCTTGTAGGGTAAAAACATCGTTAGAAGGGTATTACTGTCTGCTTTTTCCTGTTACTTCACTTCTGCCTACTGTGTTGCTTGTGAAAGACCACTTTTTCACAGTACGTCAATGATAATTGTGACAATGTTTTTGAAGATTGTTTTCTCCACTGCATCCTTATTTCTATTGATTTGGTTTGTATCATGTTCCTACACTTCGTTTTTTGAGCACAACTGTAGCGGCAGGTTTGAGTGATCAGGACAACAAAGTCTTCAGCCATCTTCACTGCTCAGCAAAAACAAAACAATTTTAGGAGTGTTGTACAGTTTTAAAGAGTGATAAAAAAAGTTTATACACAAATCTGAATCAAAATCTTAATGTGAAGGAAGAAAGCGATACTGCAAGGTTGGAAATGAGTTCACTTCCAAACATAGACCAGAAGAGCAATGAAATACAGTACTGAACTAAGATCCTTAACAGCTCCTGGATAAGGACTTGTGTAAGTGTCAAGCAAGATGAAACATTTTCCTACAGTAGACCGGAATCTGCAGATTTATTTGTTAATGCCTATAATCAGATAGATAGATTCAAGAAACCAAAAAAGATTGACATGGCTTAACAGCCAGGGTGAAGATAGCTTGAGGGAGACAAAAATCTGCTCATCTTGTTTTGTTCAAGTTCTGTCAAATGTAATTTTACAGGGAACATCTAATAAATATGCAAGACTGTTTCAAGTCACCCACTTTTTAAAGTTACCTGCAACTGATTTGTTAAGCAGGTTGAGAGGGAAGGCTGAAAGGGAAAAAGAGGATTATATTTCAGATCTTTTTTTTTTTTTGACACCTACAATAACTGCTTTTGAATGATTAACACTAGTCATCAGATCTTTCCCTTTCTGAAAAAGTATCATAAAGATCTCCTGCTGTTCCCAGCAGTGCCCCACTCATTCAGCTCAGTAGCAAAATCATCAGCAGGATACAAGCCTTTGAAATTTTCATCGTTTATGAATAACATTGTTCATTTGGTAAAGGATGTGAGCTCCTGCTGTAATTGTTCCTGTGTTAAGAAGGCTGCAAGTTATTTTCTCTCCATCAGTCTTAAAAAAAAAAATCAATAGAAATAAATACACATACAATTATGTAGTGGATTAAACAGCCAACTGAGTGACTAAGAATTTATTTCACTTTTGAACTCTTCTGATTATTTTTTTTTTTCTTCGCTGAGGGAGGACTATTGTGCTGCTGTTCCTTAGCAAACACTCGATAATGCTGAAGTGCTTTGAAGTTGCCATTGGAGAAAACAGAATAACAGATGGAGCATGAATAAACCCAAACTACTGTCTTTTTAATCTGAACAAAAGCAATTTTTTGTGGCAAAAATAGTTAATATTTAATTTCATTTACTTATAGAAGTTAAATCCCAGATGAGACCACAAAAACTGCAGCAGAGCTGTATATACAACAGCTCAGTGCATCTATATCCAGGCTTTTTATTAGGAAGATAAAAAATAAATCTCTTTCTCTAGCATGCCTTGTAGTAGTTGTGATAGATCTTGTTCAATACTGATCTGGAGGCACATGGACCCAGAGGAATCCATGAATTAGAATCTTGGTAAGATGCTATTACTTCCCAGTTTCCATGGTGCAAAACAACATCTCTCGACCTTTAATTTAGTATGATTTTTCCCATGTGTAACTGTTATTAGTGGTTATAAGTGAAGTTGCCATTCTGATAGTTAAAGTGTTTGAACCTCAGGTGTATTCCCACCATAAATAAGACATCTGTGTATTTTTATTGTCACTTTCTGAGATTATTTTTCTTTTAGTATACAGCTAAAGATGAGATTTTATTGCCTTGTCTTTGGATATGTTTTTTCCCATAGCAAATTTTCTAACAATCCTTATCTGAAAAGGTAAAATAAGCTGGGTGGGGTTTTTTTGGGGTTTTTTTGTTAAGTTTTTTTTTCCCAATCATCTTGTAATTTAGACTTAGGCACAAATCTCTTCTTCCTCTTGAAGGTTTTACCAAGATGGATTATTACAAAGCTTTTTTGGGAGGGAAATATTGTCAAACAAGCTTTTAATATATAATGTATACATATATGCGTGTACTTGCACCTCAAGCGTGTGATCAGTTCTGGGCCCCTCACTACAAGAAGGGTGTTGAGTGGCTGGAGCATATCCAGAGAAGAGCAACCAAACTGGTAAAGGGTCTAGAGAACAAGTCCTGTGAGGAGAAGCTAAGGTAACGGGAATTGTTCAGTCTGAGGAAGAGGAGGCTGAGGGGGAGACCTTAGCACCCTCTGCAGCTACCTTAAAGGAGGTTGTAGGGAGGTGGCTGTTGGCTTCTTCTCCCATGTAAGTATCCCTAGAGGTGTTAAAAAAAATGTCTAGATGTGGCCCTTCAGGACATGCATTAGTGGGCATGGAGGTTTTTTTTCTGGATTGACAGTTGGACTCTGTGATCTTGGAGATCTTTTCCAACTGTGACGATTCCATGACTCTGTTGTGAAGAGTATAGGATTTCCTTGTGAAATGGCAGTTGTGTTCCCTTGCGTGCAATAGTTGGTCCTTGTTAACACTCAGAATTTGTGCGTTTTCCTTTATATAATTCTCTGCTGCCATATTTTCACTGTGGTTTTGCTTCCTTCTTCTGACTGAGGACTTTGTGATGGAGCTACATATTCTGATCACTATTGCTCTTAAGAAGAAAGAAAGATACAAGATGAAGGAAGCCCTACAAGTTCAGGCGTATGACATTTTATCAAACCTGTTTAATGTTCAGGATTTGTAGAGCATTCCTTCCTAAATAGCCCTTGCAGTCATAGAGAGCATGCTTGACCTAACCTTAAACTTGGTTAGAGGCAAGATGTAGGAAAACTAACAGTCAAAAGAGGTAAAATACCAGCAGCCTATGCAACCTAAGTGACTTGGGATAGGGGCGCTGATATTTAATACAAGAAATATAGCAGGGCAGTGTGAATAAAAATAATTTCTGCTTATGTAGGGTTTGTTAGACATTGCAGTAACTAATCATAGAAGCAAATGAAAGATTGCCAGCTTGCAGCAAGTCTCTATGGCTAGACCTCCTTTTCCAACATACTTATTCAAGAGACATCATGTCAGCACTTACCCAGATTCCGCACTGCTGTCACTGTTGTGTAGAAACAAAGGAAAAGAGTGTCTCTTGCAGAGATAATTTTTCGAGAGAACCGTAGCATATGAGGTTTTTGCTGAAGGAAATGTAGGTGTGCTTGAAAAAGCTTTATTGCCAATAATGCAGTTCAGACTAACCCAAAGTGGAGGACCCAACCTGAAGCATGTTGTGGCATTAGTTATGCTGCTACAAAACTGATATGCAAACCTTTTAGGTAGTTACAGACTGTCATAGGCAGAGTACTCATCTTCTGGAACGGGAGACCACATATTTAAACTCAATGGTGCTACTTGCTGCCTGATCTTAAGCCTTGAGGAGCAGCTACGGAAGCAGTTCTTACTTTGGGTATGGATTGTATTAGGCTTTTTCTAGTTACTAATTGTAAAATTTTTACATATTTAAACCATGCATGGATTAGTTGTTTGCTCAAACCGTCTTCTCGTTCTTCCCATACTTCTAGAGAAATTCAGTGACCTTTGAGTCTTCTCAGTTCTGCTTTCTGAATCCAAATATTCCTTTATTGCCCCATCTTCCTATGAGGAAAACAAACAAAAAACCAAACAAAAACAACAACATAAAAAACCACCACACATCCAAGCTCTCAAACTACTGCCTTAAATATACATAAAGGAGAAGAGCAAGAGTGACCTGACAGACTAAAACTCTAGCTGGTCTGACAGTTCAGAGCTGTCTTCAGTATCTCAATAGATATCAGCTCTAGGTAGCCCCTACAGATATGAGACAAATGCAATGGGACATTGACACTAGGAAAATGACTGGCACAATGCCAGTGAAACTAACTCTTAAGGAGAGTGATTGCCCAAGGTATTTCAGAGTGTTACGTATACTAAGAGGGGGAAATAATTCTATGGAATCAAGCCCTCAAAGAAGGATACTTCAAAATATACTGTCATGTGAAGAAGTGGAGAGGAAAGGTGTTTCAGCTGGAGTTGGGCTAGATGATGCTTGCAGCTCCCTCCCTACTGAACTGTTCTGTTTCACTAGCTTCACAGAAATTCATTGCATAGTTGTTGCATACACCTTTTTGGGAAGTCTTCGGAATTCAATTAAATACAACATAGTCCTGCTGTGCCAAGATAAGAATATCAGAAATTTTAAGAATATGAAAATGTTACCTACACAGCATGCCTTTCTGTTGGTGCTGATATCAAACAATTTTTCAGCTTTCTTGCTATTCCTTCAATCATTCCCTCCAGAAATAATCTAGATTACTCTTGAGCTAATCTTTATGGTTTGCAGCCACTGCCTTCCTCTGTAATTTATTGTTTCTGCAATAAACAACTTTGTCTCAACCAAGTATATTGCTTGGTTAATAGAACCATAGAATGGTTTGGGTTGGAACGGACCTTAAACCAACCTCCCTGCATGGGCATGGACACCTCTCACTAGACCAGGTTACTCAGAGCCCTATCCAAGATCTTGTCAGATATTTAAATATGAGCCTTGGTTTTGCTAGTTTCCCACTGAAGGGAAACTAGACATGTAGCTGCACTGAAACAATAGGGTGAAGCTAATCTAAACAAATATGTTTGCATGCCTGGACTTGTGGACATTGCAGGGGTTTCTTTGTTGGTTTTAGACATTGTGTTTTTTTGCTTTGTTCTAGTAGTTAAGTAGCAAGTGCTTGCAAGTGATATAAATGTTAAACATACAATCAAATCAGCCTCTTACAGAAATATTGTTTAATGGACTCTTTTTTTTTCCTTTTTTTTCCCCCTATTCTCCTATATCTTTCCTGCCAAAGCATATATTTTAAGTAAGAATATTCCCTGAGTGAGAAGCTCCTACAGACTATGACTGGAAATCATCAAAGAGAATCAGGGACTTAAACAGTATCTTAAGCTGACTCTTTCATAGTGGTATTTATTATGTGCTCATCATTACTGCAAAGCATGATGAATGTTATTTAATAGTGCTTGTTATTTTTAAAGACTGTCTTATGATGATCATAATTGTGGTGAAGAACATTTTGTCCCATTGTAATTTGAGTATCTACCTTAAATGAAGTCCCTAATAAGTAAGGAGAAAAAAGACCTAATAATTAAGGTCACCAGTGTTATCTGCCTCTTTCTAAAGATTTTGGAAAAGTCTAAGTCAGAAATTTAGGTATTTGGAAGCTTAAATCTTATTGAAAATCAATGGAAGGTTTAATGTCCTGCATGTCCAAACTTTATGCAAAGAAACTTTAGAATCAAAGGTAATTTAAATTACTTGGAGATTTTGTTGGAGCCCTACAGCACATCTGTAAAGCTCAGATGTGCTCTCATTGTAAAACACAAGTTAGTGTGATACTACTAAGTTCATGTTGTAGGTTCAGACCATAGTGGTTTGGTTTTTTGTTGTTTTGTTTTTTTTTTTTTCAAAATGAGGGTTATAATTCACTCTTTATGGAGTGAAATTGATGATCTGGTTTTTGTACTACACTGTATAATTCTGCACTGTGCAGGAATCTGTCACATTTCTAGTTGCTCTGAAAAGGAAAAGATTGTTGCATTTTTCTTCTTCTCTAAAGAAAAGGTTACTTATCTTGAATTATTAACTTTAATTAAAAGTTTTTCAAAGTTGTCTTAGTTCTTGACTACCTTTTAAAAAGATATTTAGAAATTATGTACTTCACTTTAATTTCTGGATATTGGAAGATAGTTTGGGATCAGAGTAAGTGACAAAGTATCCTTTTGGATAGAGACTTATTGGTAAAGTACCACACTAGTACTTTTTACAGAGGAAGAACTGAAAGAGATGTTCCTATTAGACAGTTTCTCATACTATTGATGCCAAAATGTTTGTACCTTGTCTATTTCACACTGGGACTTTAAGTTATGATCTTATGACTATATGTAGATTACATCAATGAATTTTTTTTTTCCATCTTTGATAGTAAATGTTCTTCTGGGAAATATTCTTCTTGCATTGAATGTTATCTAATCTTCTGTGAACTGAGTGTAGTCTGAATTGTTTAAATTGCTAAAAGGCCTTGAAATGGCAAAAAAAATTCCAATAGTATTAAAAACTGTAAAAAGATTAATACATGAAGTTTTTATTTCTAAGCTTTATATTACAATTCAGTTGTTAAACACTAAAGAATTTTTAGCATCTTTAAAAGCCTTACGAAAGCATGGTAAATATAATTTCCCATTAACATGCTGCATTACACACCTGAGTACAAATTCAGATAAAATACACTGGTCTCTTGCCATCATCTGTTGGTGGAATGTCCATAAATAATAGAGGCTTTCCCTAGATTGACACCTTTCATGCATACTGAAACAGAAATTACAAGGAGACAAACATATCATTTCAAGATGCTTATAATAATATGCTTGATGTTGAATATACTTACAGGTGAAAGCTTTTGGAGTTATGAAACATTTGAGTTACACTTTGCTTAATAGTCCTTTAAAAGACATTTATTTTTTCCTGTGCTCTTAACTGTGAATTATTATTTAAATAGCTCTTATTACATTTCAAGATCACCTGTACTAAGACAATACTCTATGCAACTTTAGAAAAAGTAGCTTATTGAAAACACATTTGAGTACACACAGGTGAGCCACTAATAGGCAGTCTCATTACTAAAGGATTGTTATATTTGACTGAATGTTTTTCAGTCAAATGGAAGGAAATAATAAAGTGGCAATAGAGAAGAACCTGAGGAAAGGAGTAGCCTAACTGTAGAAGATACATGGGAAAGGAGGATTCTTTCCTTAATAAGATAAACAAATACCCCCCAATAAACAAACAAAAATCACACAAAACAAACTCCTTCCCTTTTTGTTGCTTTTTGAAAAATTATAAACCAGTAAACAACACATTTTTCCTGTGTTTTAAGATTCAGTTTACATGCCCCCAATTTTTTAGGATAATTTCCTGGTTGTAGCAACTTCCAGTGATGAGTTCTGGCTTTTTCTCATGAGGAAGAAATAGAAGAAACCAACACCTTTTGGTTGTGTTTTAGAGGTAAAAATTATTTATTTCAAACTGCAGCTTTTAGTAGCCACAATTATTTGAGTAAAAAGGTCAGCAAATTGAGAAAAACATGGCAATTTGTTAGAGAGCTTGTATGCAAAATAAGGGTACTTAAATATGGAGCTCTCTTCTGTTTCATTTGTATGCCTCTTGCCCTTCTTTGTGGTTATATCACATGGTTTTGTAGTGGAATTTAATTTATCATGAAGTCTAATATCCCTATTTTCAATATGGAAATGTAATTCTGCATTGATTTGGCCCCTTTAGTTACCTTTCATGCTTAAGCTTAACTTTGAATCCTAAATCATTATGTGAATGCAAGGTTGAGCTGTCGGTTTTATGCTGAATGACTGAAGAGGGTCATAGGTTCCCAGATACCAATCCAGGGAAGCTTTAGCAAAGAGAAAATGAAGTTCTGGGTGAGATCATGGAGTACTATTTTTTTTCTCAGTAGGTCATTGCAGAACTCTCAAATTCAATAGCATCTCAGATTACCCTTGAGTTTACTAGAAAATGGATTTTGATACTTTTAAACAGAACACAGCTGGAGAAAATAATTTATGGGGGATTTGAGTTAGTCTTCCTCCTACATTTTGTCCTAATTAAGAATAATTTTATGATCATTAACTCCCACATAAATCTTATGTAACATTCTTTTAACCTACTTAGTATCTCCAACTAAGACTTTTATTGCATTGATTTATATATATATATATTTTTGTAACAAACCTGTCCAGAAAGAACTATATCTTGAATATATGTATGTCTTAAATCAGAATTTTTTTGATCTGTCTTTTGATGTGTGCTATTCTAAAACACATATAGAGTACACTGGAATGGATAGCTTTGAAGCAGCACTTTACATTCATGAAGTGTGATATTAGGGATCCTCTGAAGCTGAGCACTGCAGAAGTTGGTCACCCAGTTTAATTTGCCCTTCAGAAGAGGTAAACTTCCAATGTTTCATAAGTGCGAACTGTACATTCATAATTAAGAAAGCAGAAAATGTCAGTTAATTTGTAGAGCCAGTGATTAGTATTTGTCCCCTTCTTTGCCCTGCCACTCATCTGCAGCAGTATCTGTCAGTGCTGCCAGAGCCGTCCAGGGTGCTGGTGGGTTCTGAGAATCGTCTTGCAGGGAATGGAGACAACCTTCAGTGCCTTGGCTTCTCTGGAACAGGGGAGTAAGACTAATCCAATTGCTTTGCAAACACTGTTTCTTCAAAACTGGACTAGAAGCGCTGCATAGTCCCGCTGTTACTTGTGTTACTTTGTGTTGATGTGTGTGGTTGATGTAACAACTTTCTGAGCAATATGGAATAGAGGGAATGTCACAGAAGTCAATCTTGTTCAGGGGTTACCTGTGGTAGAATGGGAGCTGGCTCCAGCTCATTTCTCTTCACTTGTAGGTTAGTATGAGGTTACAAATCCGTTCAGCGATGCTTAGTAAATCTGAAACAAAAACTGTGTGAGTGGAACAGTTTTCTCTCTTACAGTATTCATACAGCCTGAGGGTTTGCAAATATATTTAGATGTACGTTAGGACTTTTTTTCATTGTACAAATTGCAGTGTGATTTTTCATTTAGGTTTGGCTAAGTCATTTGAAAAATTATATAAATGGACAACAGATTCACGTTTAAAACTTCTGTCTCTCAATTAAGATTATTTTTACACACGTAGAGGAGCTGTTTCTCTTGTTTGCTTGCTAATTTAAAGAAACCTAGCAAAACAAAAGTATTTTGTGTTCTACTTTGAGAAAAAAGATAGTCAAACCCTGTGAACATGCTAATGAAAATTTGACATGAACATTTGTTTTCTCTGCATATAATTGCATAATAATAGCTCATTTCTCTTTAAGCTATGAAGTTGCTTTAATTATGAATTTTAAGGTAACTAAAAATTGCGTGTCCATATCTGACTAAATGAAGTGTATTTGCACATGAATTATTGCCTCGAAGAAGAATCTAATAATTTTTCTGGTAATATGAATTAATGTTTTTCTCAGTGCTTTTCTGGCAATATCCTTTTGAGAAACAGTCAACACTTTCTATGTAATATAAATTCTACAATTGTGATGAATTATGTTTAAAATTATACCTTTTTTTAAATTTCTCCTGTTGCAGTAAAATATTTGCAGAGTGCCATCACCATTAAGTGTAGTTACATTGTCACAACACTGGAATGTCTGCTCAGTGACTAGGAAACTAGTGTATTTTCCATCCATTGTTCTGTATTTTTCACATAATAGAGTGTTCTCTCTGCTGGGTCAGTACAATTTAGTTGTTTTTAACAGTCACTGATTTTTTTTTTAATTTATTTCTCTGTAATCCAAATATGTAGTCAATAATATTATTTCCTTTTATATTGATAGATTTGGGGCTATCAGTTGGGATTACTACACGTATGTACTAAATGTTAAATGTTGAAGCAAAAACCCCACAATTTTTGAGATATCAGTACTTTTGGATAACTTCTAAAGACATCTAATCTGTCTAAATTTGATAACATCTGTAGCTATAAAAATTGGTTAAACACACAAGTGTTCTCTATTACTATCAAATGAAGGAGAAGAAAGTAATAGGAGTAGCTATATTACTTTATCAGATGTTGTCTTTGATCAAAAGAATGAGCCCAAGAAAAAAAGGCCAAAACTGAGTATAAATGAAGCCAAGAAAAGCTGAATAGGCAAGCATAAAGCTCAGTTGTAAAATATTTCTAGAAGTTGAAAATTATTTTTCCCTTGCACTCTTTTTTGCTTTTCTTTCCAAATCTCTGTTTCCATCCTACTGCAAGACTGTTTCTGATACCCTGGCATTCAGTGAGAGATGTAAGACTTAATCAGAGTATATATCTTTAAGGCAATGGATTGGGTGACTGAAGAGTAGAACTCTAAGGCTGGTGTTTTTCAAGGTCAAATGGTTTTCAAATATGGATTTAAACATGTGTTTAAAAGATAGGCATTAGTTGCTGTTTGCACCAAAAAAAAAAGTGCTATGATTACTTTACATAATACTAACTTTTAAAAGCTGATGTAATAAATTGACCTCAAAAGCTGAGGCTTCGTTTTCAGCTGAAACAAAAAGCCCCAATATGCAATGCATTTTTATGCTGGGGGGTTTTGAATTCCATTGTGTAAGAAACAGTTTTTTCTCACCAGCAGCTTTTTAAACAACCACAGAAAACTCTGTAAACCAAGTGAAAAGTATAGCATATGTATGTCTCTGAAATAATCCTAATCACTTATTTTGCAAAACTTAATTTTTGGATCCCCAAAGACCTAAAACTTTGTATGCCCTCTCACAAATGTGACATTGTTGACTTAACATTTTTCTTGATTTGAATGATGAGAAAAGATTGGTAGTGATGGCTGATGTTTTACTTCCCTACAGTAACTTCTTTGAGTTTTCAATTTCTTGCTTCAAGATTTTTATATGAAATCTAAACTATTGATCTATGCACTTTTCATGTAATAAGAGTTGAGCATCTTAAGTTCTCAATTCTTTTAAATCTGTTTTCAAATTCCATTAAACATCTTATATTTGTTTTTCATCAACATATAAATCATTGATGGCTAGTATGAAAAAGCAATAATTTCAGCCACAGAAGAGCAAAAAGACATGTAACAGAAATCTTTTGGTTGAGATAATTTGAAAGTTACAGGAAAAACCCATTGGAAGACTTGTTCTCAAGCATGGTAAGTTTCATAATTTTGCTGCTTGTAGTTTTTGTTTTATTTATTTATTTCTTCTGAAAGCTGAACCTTCTGAAGCTGCAATGCTTCCCCCATTACCCCAAAATTTTACTTTTGAAAAGGCATCTGGCAAAATAATATTTTACACTTGCTGCTTCAGAGTGTTTAAACAAAACAAAAAGCGTTCCTGATGCACAGGAGAGGTTCCAGAATATATTGTTTCATCAACTCAGTAAGCATTGTTGCAGTCCCTTTTGTTAACGAGTTCCAGATTTGACATGAAAATGATAGGCTAAATGGTGACATTTTTAGATTCCACTTTTTTTTTTTCTACTGCTTAGGTCGTGTGACATATTGGAAACTTATCAAGAGAGGAGCAATGGTATCAGGCCGCCTTGAAATTCTTTGTGACAAAGATACTTAAAGGTCCTACTATTTCAGAAAATACTTTTCAAGGAAACTTGCTGCTGTTAGTGATGTTTCCGAACTTTTTTGCTTGATGTCATTGATAGAAGCATTGTTCTGCAAAACCCGGATAATCAACATTAAAAAATATTACTTCCTGATGTTAACAGTCAGATGGATTATACTTGAGAAGCATTGGTTCAAACTCTTATTTGAAAAATGGGTTTTATCCTTGGCAACAGTGATTAGGCTTTCTGGCTTTAATCTGTAGTAAAAAAAATCATCTTAAAAAACAAAACAAACCAGCTCCCTCACTCAGCCCTCAAAAACTGAAGCCTCTAGGTATGTATATGGGAAGGACACTAGGTTATTGTCTTTAATGGAAGAATTCTTGTTATAAATTGGTGTAAAATATATTACAGGTTCATTCCCAGTTTCTTTTGTACAATGGAGTGTTAAAAACTCGCCTGCACTTTAATAGCTGGAAAATCTTATGAATCTTTCTTAGAAAAGCAGACTATAGCACCATAGCCCCTTTATTTCTTATGAAAACAAATGTTGCTCTCACAACATAAAAATGAGGAACTCTTAACTTTATGCCCATTTAAATGCCAGAATACCATTTTTATGTCAACTATTGGAGACAGTTTTGCCATAGGATATAAAGCTTTCCAAGTAAACCTTTTTATGAGTGTTCTTACTTTTTTTCACTTTTCCTGTAATTCTGTCTTACCATCTGCCCTGTATGTAAGTGCGTTTACCTTTATTCTTAGAAGAACTCTTAGAAAACTGATGTTTTTTTCTCACAAGGCTGTAAGTCTATTATTTTGCTATCTGATACTCCTTTGATGTTACCTGTGCTCTTATCACTTCAGTAGTAGATATGGAAGAGGATTTGTTTTTCACTGTCCCCAAATATGTTGCAAAATGTGGAAATTGTCAATAGGGTAAAGGTGATATTTAAATAACTTTAGGTTCTCAATGAACAAACTCCTTTGCTTCATCAGGAAACATTAATGTTTCTTAGTGAGTTTTCTGAAAGTCCATAAAACCTGGTATTGATAGACTATTGTTTGGACTTGAAGGTGACCTATCTACTGTGCCACATATTGGAATCTTAACCGGTCTGCTACCCTTGAATACTAGTTGTGATGGCAACAACTGTTGATGTGACTACTTGTTGCCAAGGTATGAATCTGTGAAATTAATTTCTTCTTGGTCATCCAACTGGCATAAAATGGATATTATTTATTCATCCATCACAAGCTGGACTTTTTAAAACTGGAAATTAAGAGAGGAAGGTTGTCAGTCCCTTTACAAATTTCACACTTTCAGACAAATTGTCTTCAGTTAGAAGGGATTAAAGGGAATACTGAAGTCTTGACAGGTTAGAAGGGTCAGGGAGGAAAAGGTAGAGATTGATATGCTAAAATAGTTTTAAGATTTCTTTCTTTATATTGTAATGATGTTTTAAAATTATTCAGAAACAAAAAGATACCAAGTTCCTAGCTGCACGGAACTTAGCTGAAGGTTTGATTTTATGGGATTTCCAGTTTTGACATAGATATATTGCTGCTTTCTGCTAGGTGTTGATATGAAAAGCTGCTGCTGTTGCTTTCAGTTACTGTTCACACTAGTTGATTCAGGACCTCTGGATCTTTTCTGAATATAAGTTTGAATAGCTCTTTCAGAAACCATTAGCAGAGTTAATTAGATATTAGCTAATGAATCACTTGAGACCATTTATGTGTCTTAAAACAAACGTCATGGCAGTCCACAGATTTTCACTGGGTGGATTTTTCACCCTTACCCAAAATGTATTCAGAAATTGTCTAGTGATGGGGTGATCTGTAGTCAGGCCTGTCCAATAAAGCACTCATATGTATATTAAATTAAGACATATTTCTGCTATCCCACTCTTTAAATACTTTTTAAATTGCAAGCAGTTGAATTTTCTTATGTAAATTTTCACTCTAGAGTTAGCTGAGCTTAAAATAAACACCATAAACAACAACAACAAAAAACAAAAAACAACCAAACAAAAAAAAATGCCACCAACATGAACGAACTAAAAAAAAAACCTCCACAAAATTGATCTTCTGTATGACAGGTACTAATTTAAGCAATACTTCACATACAGACGCTTACAGCTCGCTAAAAGCTGCCTTCACTTGAAAGTAATACTGACAATGCTTTGTAGTCTCATTCAAAATATTTCTTCAATATAACATAAGCCATAAATCAATTTCTGTGATTCACAGAAGCTTTTTTTAATGCAAGTTGTTGCAGTTCTTTTGCAATTTATTGAATAATATCAGCTCACATAAAGAAGAGATGGCTGCATTAGTAGTTGTTACTCCTACTCCTAGGAGTCTTGCAGTGAACAGAGTTCTTC
The DNA here is from genome assembly GCF_020740795.1 of Apus apus. Lineage (NCBI taxonomy): Eukaryota > Metazoa > Chordata > Aves > Apodiformes > Apodidae > Apus > Apus apus. The sequence goes on along the minus strand of NC_067285.1, from coordinate 53,308,700 downwards.
CACAACCACTTGATTATTTCTCATTGGAGAAACCATTGGACTTAATATATTAATTTTCAAAACCAGTACTGAGCATGGTAAGTGATTATAAGACTATAACTGAGTAAAGGACAGAAAAAGAAAAGGCTGGATAGAAAAACTTAAGCTGTAACGAAGGTGTTAGATTTCTTGCTCTTTTCAGGATGATGGGAGTTTCAGGGAAAAGGAGAAGAGTTTGTCAGCTTTGATGGGCTACTATACCCATATTAATGACTATAGTTTTCTATACATTTAATTATAGCTTAGATCTTTAAGACATATACCGGAAGAGATTTAAAGATAAATTGTATAGTACCTCAAAGCCATCTGTACTCTGCAGGAAAGTAACAATTTTTAACCAGATAAAAGTCCACAATATAATGCACAGAGTTTCAGGAAGATTACCCTTTTTAAATAATTGCTATGGACAAATGATGACACCATCTGACATACAGTTTACTTAATTTCTTCCTGTATGAAGAAAAGATGTGGCAGTTTAACTTCTTTTTTGTAAACAGCCTAAGTAATTTAATACTGGTTATTTTTAGTCTGCGTAAATAAGTATCTTGGGCTTTTTGGACTCATGAGTCTGAATGTCCTGTTTGTCTCTGTATTATTCATTTCTATTTACCTTATTAAATTTTGCTTTTATTCTTTTTCCTTTTTGAAATCCACTCTTTTCTCTTCCTTTCCTTGTCTTTTTTCTTGATACCAGTCAAAGTATAAGTTCAATTGTATAGCGATTTCATACCAGGTCTGTCCTAATATACTGCTCTTTGCTCTGCTGTGTTCAGAGTTTTTAATCTAATTTTAGTATATATATTTTAAAGCCTTGGATTCTACAGTAGTAGTGTCAGGACAGGTAAACAGATAGCTCTCCATGGAACAGGATGATGGCAGTCTTATTATTCAGGACATATACTTATGTATTGGCCAAAACTGCATCCTAATCATCAGTAATTGTGTTGTCATAATAATCCTTGTGTTTTTTTCTGGCAAAATTATACAAGAATGAAAGAGTAAGTCCTCCTTGAAATGAGATACTGTAAAAATTAACTTTCAAAACAAAAGTTTTCTTAGGTTGATAACCAATTAGTGCCCATCAGATACTGTGAAATTCCAAGAATGGTAGTCAACTTGCATGTTTAAACTGTCCCTTTTTTATCAAAGTATTTATTTACATCATAAGTAATTATGTTCTTAAATATGTATGTGTGTATTACATGAGACTTGCTGTTGCTCAAGATGAAGACTTATGAATTATATAATTTCATGAGGAAGCTTAATTGTGTAAATCCTGGTATCAGGGAGTTTGGAACCTGAGATGATCTTTAAGGTGCCTTCCAACCTTAACCTTTCTTTGATATAAAAGTTCTATACAGTTTCAGAAACATATTTTGAAAAATTATTTCTGAAATGAGATTTTTAGTCTACTGTGACAATTAACATAATTGTAACCACTTGTTATTTGGATACTGTCGCTCTTTAAAAGCAGTTTATTCATCCAAGCCTCAGCTTAACAACAACAACAAAAAATAATTCCCTTAATATCCTTAAGTACTATTTACTACAGTATCTGTATAGGACCACGCCTGAAACTGAATGAAGAAAATTTTTTTAAGTCATAATCACCCATGCCACACTATCTGGAGTACCTATGCATAAATATTACAATACAGTTATTAATTACATGACATAGTGTTATTTCCAAGGGATCTTTGCCTCATTTAGCATGCAGATTGAATTGCAAACAGTTAATGATGCAGCTGTTCAATATTTATTTTTACTTTCACTGTTTAATGAGTGGATACCTCCCTCATTCATTTGCAGCAGTCTCAAAGATCATGGTGAATAGGACTGGGAACTCTAGTTCCCTGTCTCATTCACTACCTATGCTCCCTGTGTATTGAAACTGAAATTAGCAGCACTACGCTGGTGTAAATGTAGTTTGTTTTTTAATGTTTACAAATAATACATCAAAGTTGTTCATTTGTGTGAACACAATTTGGCCCAGAGTAAAAGCAGATCAAAAGGTCGAATACTGCTTTTACATCATGTTTTATTATTCACTGTGCCCCTTTGAGTTTGATTTTTTGCCATCTGCTGAGCTCTCTGAGACCAGTTTTAAACCAGTGATTATTTTGCCTAGAATCAACAAAACTGTGCTGCTTTACTTTGCAAGGTTGCTCATAAGGGCTAACTATTAACAAACTTGATAAACTTACACCCTTATAGGCACTCTTAGCCTTATAATCAAAACACTCCCATTACAAATGCGCCTGAAGGTTCAGTGAATAGTTTACCATTGGGCCTGAGGAAAATTCATAACTTTCAATTTTGAAACTAAACTAGACTTTCTTTCAACTTGCACATGCATTTTTGTAACAAGAAGGGTAAGACAGACTATTGAAATGCAGCTTTCACGTGAGTTTGGATTAATGGAAATGGTCTTAATCTTTTCACACAAAACCCAAAACTGTACCTGAAATGACACAATTTCAGAATGTCTTATTCAAAAAAATGTTTTCTTCCTTGCTAACGAATGTTGGAATTCCTTATACAATGAGATTTCAGAATTGTTTCTGATGGTGTGCCCTTAGCATAATGCTTGGAGTGTTTTTAAAGGTGGGGGTTTTTTTAATCATTCAAAACTGATTCTATTGTATTATTCAGGTTTCTAGTAGTCATATATGCAGAAGCAGGAAATGTGGTTACCTTGCCTAGGGTTCCTTTCATTTATATATGTGTGTGGCTGTTCTTAGCCAAAAGTAAAGAAACGCAGTTCAAAGATGTGTTATCGTTTGGGGACTGCAGTATCTGAATGATATCCCCATTTTTGTGATTCAAGTTTTATTAAGTCGAGATTGCAATGCATGTCACGAATGTGCTTGTTGATTAAAGTTCAGGTTTCTTCTTAGGTTGACGTTACATCTGCATTACTTATATACTAATCTGTTCATAATCAAAGTGATTTATGTACTGAAAAGAACAAAGAGAAGCAAAAAATATTTGTCAACAGGCATGCATGTGTTTTCTGTAAACATGGGGGGGTTTTCTGTATCTCGGTTGTTATCTCAGCTGTCACCAGGTAACTAGCAATATCACACACAAAGTTTACTTTTTTGGTAAGAGTTTTATATTAGATGTGGCACTCTTATTTAGGCTAATTTCCCGTGTGTAGCTATTGATTCTGCCAACAGTGAAATTTCTTTAAATCCTATGAATTACTTTTGACATTTTTACACAGGCATAAAATTGTGTTACATTTCTTAAATGTTAAACATCAATTAGTTCCATGTACTCAATCCCCCTGAAGTAATTATACTTGTGTAAGAGAAACTCACAGAACAGCCAAGGGCTGTGCATACTGTACTGTACAAGCCAGAGAATAATTGTCTTGCATGGCAGTGTCAGGAAATGTTAAGTGATTCCAAGTTGAATGTGCTTGCTGAGGTAATTTTTTAAGTGTTTCTACCGAGGGTAAGGAAAAGCACAAGGCTGATATACATGGAGCTGAAAGGAATCAAGACAGTTTCTGTCTCTGTGTTTAAAAATCAGTAAATATATACTGTCCCCAAAAATGTTATCCTCAGAAACTCAAGCTTCCTTTTTCTTAGTGTAGTGATAGATGCTGCTAGTGCAGATTTCAGACAGTGGCTACCAAAGAACAGTCAACATCAACACATCAACAGCCCAAAGAGATAATATTGGGTTAGATGTTTGAAGAAGTTTAGTGCCATATATCAGACTGGAATATTATACTTCTAGTAATTTTAGTAATGATAGAAGCATGCTTCAGACTGCCTTTACTATTAATGTTCACTGAAGGTTTGTACATGCACTACTGCTTGGTTTCTGTGAGGGCATTTGTTTTACCCTGGGTGTAGTCATAGTCAAAATGTCCTCCCTTTATGGAAAAAGAAACTCTGGATGCCAGCGTTCAGAAATGATGCCACTGAATCCCTCTCAGAGTTGTCTCTGTCTCATCATATTTGCCATGGGACTAAGACAAGGCTCTAACGTGACAGAAGATGGCCAGTGCCTTCACTATCTAGTCCTCAGAACTGAAGTTAAGAAATAATATGTAAATATGTAGAATGCTGAAAAAAAGTCATTTTTAAGGGTAGTTGAATCCTGTGGGCTTTCTTTGACTTCTAGAGAGTGTACACTACAAGGTGTACTCATGGACACAGCCAACCTGATGTGCTTCTGTATCTCCAGGTTCTGCCAGGAGCAGGACTGTACTTGCAGCATGTATCATCACTAGTAGGCACAAGCACATATGTGAATGGCTTCACAGAGCATCCTGACATCCACATAAAGATAGTGACGGTTCAGGAACAGCACATCCCAGATCTGCTCCTTCTCACTGGCTTGATGAGGGCTGAAGCTCACAAGTAGATGTATGCATATGTGCACATGCACCCCTCTCTGACAATCACTGTCCTGTTCTCTGAGCCTCTTGGACATCCAGGCTCTCCAGAATCCATAGGCAAATGCTGGCCCTGCTTATGCAGTTTCCAGTTGAAACCTTGAGTTTTTCCAGGTGCTGATCTCCATCTGGTTAGTCCAGTTAGAGCTTGCACATGCACCCACTCCTTCACCCCCCTTTATCTTCCTTCTCTCCCTTTCCCAATCTTGTTCCTTCCTCATTCACTATCATTTCTCATTTCCCTGTCTCTGTCCCTTCTCTTAAACACGTCATAATAAATAGTATGCATTCTCTCTATCACCTTAAAAGATCCCAAAATGTTTTACGCAATCCCACCAACCCCCTCAAAGGTAAGTTTGCTCTTTCCAATGAGACACGTTATCATCATTTTGCTCCGCACTTTGCTATCAGTCATAAAGCTCTGGTTGGTTCCTTCTGGAAGCAGCCATCAGTGGTGGTCCTGGTTGTAGTCTTAATTATCTCCTGTTCTTGGAATTCATATGTCTATCCATGATTATATTACTTGTCCTGTATCTTGCCTTTGGTTTCTATGCTCATAAATGAGATAATCTTATGCTCCAGATTCATACGTACCTTTACATTTACCATATCCTTACAGTGAAAGTATTTGGATGTGTTAGTGAACGGTCAGAATAGGAAAATCCACTGTGAGGTAATAAAAGGAGTGGAAGTTGCAAAAAGAAGAATAAAGTAAGTCTATATTGCTTGAACAGATTTCCAGCTTTTGAGCTGTCCTTAATGACGTTATTCCCTTTCCAGTGGTACTGCTGTAAGATAAAACTGTGTAGCTGTTGTGGGTTGTAGTCTGGATTTCTGTGCCTTGAGAGTATCACAAAGCTTAGGGATCAACTTCTTGATTACAACTTAGAAAACCAATTAAAATTATGCAGTATGGTATTTTACCTTCCCTGACCCTTAATGCTGTATTAACAGTAACTATTATTTCCTATTTCAGGGATCCATCTAATAATCTATTAGAAAGTGACATGTACATTTCCTTCAGCAGTCGTAATAGTACCTGTGGTAAATCTGCAGTGCTAATATTTCATTACTGATTATAATATTGGACTTTCAGTATTGTATGGGTTTACATTTTCAGCATTTCAGATAGGATACTTGTAGTCTTTTAACTTCTTATGAAGAGTAATTTCCAAAAGAGAGTTGGGGAAACTCTGGTACAATCATCACATTATTATAGTATAAATCTAGAAGCCCCTCAACTAGCTTGCTATTACTGGCGCCTGAGCTTTTTCACAACAAACCTGTCCATTTATTTGAATAACAAAGAGCACAGAGTTATAAAATTAAACAAAAGCTATAAAGAAAAAAAACATATATGGATTTTTAGAGGGAATATGTATTTCTTCTTTGAGGGCACAAACCAGGATATATTGAAACCTGGAATAAAACCTTCCCTGCGGACAAGTTAGCTCATAACTGCCTATTGCTTTCTCTTCAGCTGATATTACTGCATACTTCTAAAATGATGAGCCCAGGGCACCTGATATATGCTAATATCCCTAGATTGTTGCCTAAGGCGACCTTAAAGACTCTTTCACGTTATTGCTATGTCACAGAAGACAGCCACTGATCAGGCTCTATTATGATTATGGAAATGACTAGTGCAGTAAGTAGGATTTAAGCATAAAATAAGCCAATGCCTTTTTTCTTTGAGGAGGAATTATGAAAACTACTTTAGGGAAAATAACTAATGAAGGTCTAGATCAGCTGCTGAAGTCAGTGTTGCCTGAGGAGTCAGTCAAATGTCTACTTTTTTCTTCTTCTTTGAAAATGAGGGAGTGAAGAGTGTTAAGGGATAGGCTCAGGATTCAGCTTGTGTTATGGAGAGCATTTACGTAGCTTTGTTTTCTAAAATGTATATTGCTCTTAATCTTATATTTATTTTTCAAGCCATCATGTATTGATAATATCATGCTGTTTTGGAGTTGTTGACCAAGTGGTACAGAAGACAATCCAGAAAAATGATTGAATTGTGTTGGAAAGGCTGAGTGATACAATATAAATATGATGTACAATATAAATATAATGCAAAAATATAGTGAATTGATTAAAAGGTTGCAAATAATACATTTCTTGCTTTGTTATGGTGAGAATATGAATAGAGCTAGTGACAGAATTATCTGTGTTTTAAGCATGTTACTATGTTTGGAAGTTGTTCAGTTAAATTTTGCGATATATGAAATAGAATAGGATATTTTTGCAGTTTAGTTATACTGTTGGTCCATCTGACTATGTAGTGATTGGTCCTTTAATATTGTGATTATGAAACTCTGTTTTTGTGAAAATGCAAAGTGCTGATGTTTTTATTTAGAAAGATTTATGAAAGATTTATTTACAAAGGAGTTTGTGTTCTTATAGCACTTAAAAACATGATGAAGGACTTAATTAAGGATTATGATTTTTCCCTTCAGTTTGTTAAACATAAACACAAACACTTTGCTATTATACAAATAGTGTAACTATAATAAAAAAATACTGTGTCATGTATTGTATAGATGTTAACAAAAACACTGGTTTTGACCTTCAGGATTCTGTCAAAGTGTGAAATACTTTATTCATATATGTAGCAAAGAACTGGAAACAACCATCTGGGTCATCAAGTTTGGATTTCTGCAAACAGCTGTATTGTAATCCACAATAACCTTTTTGTTCTCCCACAGACTTTTATTTTATTGCAGTACTTGCAGCTTATTTCACTGATGGTGCAATGTATTTAAAAGCTCTTAGCACTAGCTCATATTTCTCACTTTACTAAAGGTCATAGTGTTGTATTGGAAACAATATTAATTATTTGTTCAGGGCCAAGGTGTGCAGTGAAATACAGTGGACTGCCTGAAGAGCTGTTGTCTCTCTGACCTGCAGTTTTGCTTTTAAAAACAAAAATTAAAAACAAAAAATTGATAGGTGTAAATCTATTAGAACTTGAAAGTTTGAGAACTTGGCAGAGAGATGAATAGATGGGTGTGGTTTGCACATAGTTGAAGATACCTAATCTGAAGGGAAAACAGAAAAGAATAATGGAGTTTCAGATCTGGCAATGACCTTTCTAATTAAAAAAAAAAAAAAAGACTTCTGTAAATTTGTAGACATATAGTGGAAAATAAGGCCCTTTCTGTAAAAAGAATAAATGAATAGTGCACTGAAAACTTTATTTTTAAGGACTTTCTCATTAGCTTTCTATATCACATAATGCCCTTAAAAAAAAAAACAATGAAATAGGAGTGATTTATTTTTATTTATACACAAAATATTACTACATATTATAATAAATAGGAAAACCACATTAACATTTTTTATGTAACATATTTTTTAGAAAACAGTTGCACAAAACCAAACTTGTTCCATTACTGCTTTTTTCTGTCCTTTAAATCCTTTTTTTGTAATGTAGGAAGACTTTCAGATTAAGCAGATGGTACAAAAATGTATAAAATATTCTTCTCTTGTAAATTCTGACAAATTCAAAAGAAACTGGGCAGTTTTAACCTGAAATACTCTTACTAGAATATTAAAAAAGGAAGTTATACAACAACATCCTTTCTAAGGAAGATGTCAATTTAAGTGCATTCCTGGAGGTGTAAACATTCTGTGAAACTTACAGACCAAAGTCTCACTCATTTTCTTGTTTCATTAAAAGCCTTTCATAAGTCTGTGAATTAACTCCTAAGTCTTCTTCTCCTGCACACTGTTCACACTTAGGGATAATTTCATTCAATATGGCAAAATATTGGAGATAAACAAGAATCTTCCTGTACATTTAAGGAAGAATATAGGAGTTCTTCATAAGTTTTAATATCTCATACTAAAGTTACCTGAAGTGGCTGCAGTTTGTTGAAATCATTACACCAATTAATAGTCTGTTCACTGTCTTTCAGCGTTGCTGCTCAGATACCTGTTTTGGAGAGCTGGATAACAGAAATCTGTTTCAAGCATTATCATTAGTGGTACCACATAGAAAGTGTTCTAGCATTCAGTAACAAAGTTAATTTGTGAAGTGTCATGCAGACAGTAAAAAGGGAAATAGACAAGACTGCTATTGCAGGTACAAAAAAATGAAACCTTGCTCTGAGCAAACAAGGGAGAAAAGGAGAGGAAATCAGAAAAAGGGAGGAATACTGTTCGGAGCTGAAATAGGATATGTGTGAATGTAGCTGTGAAATGGAATTTGACAATATAGGTCTTGAAGAATATAGATTTGTTTCAGAAATGATTATACATATTCAAGACAGATTTTGTCAGACTAGGAAGGTAGAAGTAAAAGAATACTGTCAGTCTGCTAGGTAGGGGCTAGGCTATTTTGAGGCAGAAGGAAAATTGTTCAATAAACAACAATATGAACGAATAAAAAATCTTTACTGAAACAGCTGAAGATATCCTTTAGAAATTTTTTGAGATAATTAAATACATAGAGATTCTCTAGATTTTTATTTGGAAAAATGTCAGGAAACCCATAGAATTTAGGAGGCCCTTACATTCCTTCCATGGAAAGGAAAAATTGTGTTGACCTAATTAAAAACAAACAACAGCATAGGGCTTCAGTTAGAGGCAGAGGGTTAACTGTAGTTTACCTCCAGTTTCCTGGGCTGTTGTTGAAAATCAGAACATGTTTTTTATTTATGTTGTTTTACACCTCATAACCAGTTGACAAATTCCTGCTCTGTCCTGAATACAGAGGAGAGTGAGCCTCCACTTCCCAAAAGAGGAGGAAAGCATGAAAGAGAGCTATGCACCATGCTTTATCACAGTGATGTACGGAAGCAATGAAAAGAACTTTCCTGCCTTTATGTACCCTGCTCTTCCTCATTTTATCAAGCTTAGAAAAATTCCTTTGTCTACTATCGAGTTTTCTTCTTTCATTCTGGTGCCTGAATTGTTCTTACCTTCCATTCACCACCTTTGAAGCAAATACAAATGAGAGAAAGGGAAGGGAAATGTAAGAAAATGGCAAGTGTCATGTTTTAATTCAGAGGATGTAACAGAAATAAAACATTATTCTTGTGTAGATGCTTTCTGTTTGTGTCAGTGCACTTGTTAACAACAACTTAGGAGGCTTTTTGGGGGGTTTGTTTTATTTTTCAGTTTTCTTGTAGTCTAGTCTGAGATATTCTGGAAAGGTGCTTGTACCATAGTTTTTTGTCTAATATAAGATTAAGTAAAATTATAATGACGACTATATTTTTTGTAAATTGAATTTCCTGGTTTCATTGGAAGTGACATAATAGAGAAGAATTCCATTAATAAATGCAGAAGGTTGATTTCCTTCTATGTCATAATTAAATAATTTGTGTTTTTTAAAAGATTATTAGAGGCTATACATGAATTTGTATGTCCTGAAATAGTATCTGAGCATTCAGGATATTCAGAGATAATGAGTTTCATGTAAAAATGTTTTTTCTTCAGTTCAGTGACTTAACTTGTAAGGTTAACTCTTGGTCTTATTCTCTACTAACTACTCTATTTTTTAATAGTACTTAGTACACTTCAGGATGTGGATTAAGACTCCTATAAAAAATGAAATTTTCTGTTTGGTGTACTCAGAAGGTTTCTTTTTTATTTCATTGCTTGTTTGGGTTTTTTTTAGTGAAAGAAACTCCAGCTCACAACAGTTGTCTAACTTAATGTCTTTTGCTGACTTTAGTTTATTTATTGAAACCTTGCAGTCTGTCTGCCTGACACTGGGTTGCTGGATGTCTGACTTGTCAGGTGACTTAAAGGACTTTTACAGGAGGCCTGACTCTTTGAGTGCTTTTTGATTGTTTCCTGTCTTGGCTTTTGGTTTAAAATTTGTTTTTCCTGATTTATACAACTGTTCAGTAATCCATTCTATTGAGAAATAAAAAGTTTTAAAATTTTCAAAATTCAAGACTAGTTTTCAATTTTTGCATAGTATACTGATAAGGACAATTAAGATCGTGTACCAATGAGCAGCTTCTTCTTAGGCAGTCAGATCTCAAAAAAGAGTTTCAGCAAGCTTAGAACAATTTTTCAGATCTTATTTGTTTCTTTTTAAAGAATATGCAGCTATAAAGGTGTCCCATAGTTTATGATATCCATGAAGTGTGATGGAAAACCAACATTTGCTACTTATTTTAAATAATAATTTACAGAAAAATAATTTTTGATAAGCTTTTAATTTGCATGCTGGAGCAATGTGGATCACTAGAAAGAGAGAGCTCTGGTTCACAAATGGTTACCATACAGAAATGGCTATTGTAAAAGTTCTAACTAGATCCCTAACTGTAGGCTAGTAGCTTTTTTTAAATATTTTCATGTCAAGTAATATCAAACTAATGCATTGTTATAACATGAAGAGGTTTATTCTGTTAAAAGGGTTGAAGCTCTTTGCTATTCTGAATGTAGCCCACATACTGACAGCCACCACCTTTGTTTTAATTCAGGTTTCTGTGCTCTCAGTTTCCAGCCGCCCACTGTTCTTCTGATTTATTTTGTAATGCTGTATGTGTGTGATTGTTTTGACAACTATGAGGGTTTTTTTTAGAACTTCAAGGATGATGTGAGTGGAGGGTTTATTTTTTTACACCTTGGGCATTCAGAAGCTGTTAAACATAGGTGGCATCACTGAAAAGTGCATTAATATTTTGTGCTTCTACATACAAAGCCTTTAGTCCATATTCATAGAAATGTCCCTTAATGTAGTAGTGTTACTGCATTTGTTGCTTGACTCTAGAGACTGTAGTATGTGATCACAGTGGTTGTAATCTTTTTCACGTTTCTGAAATGGTGGACTTCTGAGTAGTTCGACGAAAAAAAATTACTAATTGCCTAGGAAACATATTTGGACTCTGGGTGTGGTATTATGCTGGCCTTATCTGAATATATTAATTTAAAATGTAGATATAAGAAGCATAAATACATATTATACATGCAGAGATACATAGCTTTGGCCTAAGTTGCAGGGAGGGGGAAAGCTGTATTGATGCTTGCCATAGTTACAGCAGCATGCTAATTCTGATCCATTGGAGGAAAAACTGTTATCCTGAGGATTGCATTCTGCTAAGGAAAGCATATTGCACATTCAAAGGGATGCTTTTCTTTCACAGAACTCATGTAATCTCTCTTAGCCTAAATGGAAATCTTTACCATCTGTATTGATGGAAGACCAAATTTTTAAAGCAGGTAATTTGTGTGTTCTTTTTTTATTTCTTATGTTAAACTTCAAGGCAAATCAGACTGAACCGTTATTTTAAAAATTGTTTGGTAGAAGTCCCCACAGTGATGCCAGAGAAGTACAAGCAGTGAGAAGATTCTTATTTCTAAGTAATTTAAATTAAATTCCATATTGGCTGTATTGCTTGTATCATAGTTGTATCCTTTATATCATTTATCCTTGCTCAGATTGGCACTATTTTCATATATGCACAAAAATATAAAATAAAAATTAGGCATTGAAAGTCCAAAATGAGAATATGAAAGATTTAGGAAAACGGGATACTAAAATAATGGGGGGGGGGCGGGGAGACGATGGGCATATCAAGGGTGGGAAGGCAGAGGGGGGTGAGACTAGTGTTCAGGTAGTCTAAAGCAAGCTTGATTATAATAGATTTCTCAATGATAATAGATGGTTTTGTGGAGTTGACTTGCTTTAGAATTGTTGCAGATACCTTTTTGCAACCAACCGTAAAATTAGCAATTTTAATGATTTTTAATGCTAGCATGCTTCAAGTTTAACTCTTCTTGGAATACATTTATAGGATACGATAGTCACTGATAATGAAAATGTTTCTAGAAATGCATGCTGAGTCCGAAGGGAGGCATTCCCTTTAAATGAGCTTGAGAAAGGATTGACCTCAAAGACATGGAGAGAAAAGGGAGTATAACTAGAATGAAAGAGTAGACAGGAAAGACTGTGGAAGTGTGAATGGAAGCAGAAAAGCAACATAATTTAAAAAAAAAAAAAAGTGTAGCAAGTATATAGAGTGATTTCCTTTAAATCAATGTACCTTAGGGCAGAACACCCTTTTGTTCTGTCTTCCTTTCTTATATGTGTATAGCACTATTTTGTGCTAATGCAACTCAAAATGTCTAAGAAAGCTCACTTAATGCTGTTTAATCATTCTAGGCTGAACCATATCAGACATAAAGCTGAACTCTGGAAAATACAGATATACATGCAACAATCTTATTTTGCTAAGACATGAAATTAGGTCTCCTAGGTACCTGATGTGTTTAAAAGTGATATCATGCCTTTTCTCCATATGGACTAGGTTGTTTAATCTTCTGTTGTTCCTCTTCAGTGTTATTTTCCTCCACCTCCCAAGAAACCAATACCAAGTGGAGGCAGAGTACATTAGAATGAATCCCGTTAAATATAACCTCGGGTTGTGCACTTCAAACGAGATGGATTTTCCAACCCATCATTAAGGCACACTATGACTTAGATCAACATAATGAGTAGCAGTGCTGGAGGCTGTGTCTGTCCTAATACACCAGTCTTGGTCTAAACATTTTCATAGTGTGCTCATAGAATCTGGCAACTAAAGGAGTATAAACAAGAGGAAATAGGAATTGTACATTATTTCTCCTTTTGTTTAATGCAAACCAAAGCTAGTTAGGTGATTCAAATTAAGTCAGTTTATGTGTATGTTTGGGGAAAGCGCATAGCTGTTTACCTTTGCAAGTATGCTTTTCAATTCTGGCAAGGGTTTATTTGGATCTTAGTCATGATGTATCATGAAAATTGTTTGGGGTCTCATTATATAAAACCAGTTTCTATTAATAAGATGTACGTGTGTGCACAGGCATATGCTCGTTTTGAAGATGCTTGAAAAATAATCTAGGATTTGATGCAGAACTGCAGTTTAGTTCCTTAGTCCAATTCAGAGTTTACATTGTTTGGGATAAGTGGAGAATAAGTAATTCCAGTATAACATTCATAGTAAGCTATTTGAGTGCAATCACAATAATAAAACTGATGTTCTTTTAGCAACTTTTTAAATCAAAGTGATAAAATAGCTAGCTTAATTACCATCAGAAGGAATGTGAGGTATGACTATGGAAGGCTACAGGAAGCCCATGGTCTGTCTAAATTTGTGTTTATTAATATATATTTAATAAAGCAACAAAAAGTGAATTGTCCTGTTGGTGAACTGAGAAAGCTAATAAAAAAAAAGCAGCCCACTATTCTGACTTTCTATAAATGTTAACATCCTTTCTGTCATATCTATTGCATCTATATCTGTTCAGTCAGGGTGAAAGTTGCTTGGTTTGTAACCTTTTTTCTTTTTTTTTTTAATTTTCTTTTTTCTTTTTTTTTTAAGATTTTGAGTTAAAGAAGAAACTTGTACGTTTTTCAGCAGATGTTTTGTTATTGTATAGTTTTTTAGATGTTGCCATACCTTGAACAAGTATACCTCAGTAAAAATTTCCATCTCCTGAAACTACCTTGATCTGGAGATCTGACTTTTCTAGGTCTTAATGGCAGTCTAGCTCACAAACAATAGATACTCAGATTCTTAAACCCACTTATTTGCTTGGATATTTAATTGCATTTCATATTAATGTAAATGTAATTTTTTTCCTTAAATTTTCGTTTCTTGTATCAAGTAAATAAAATTCCACTGTAATTGCTTGGAAGTAAAATAAGAAGGCCATTAAAGAATGGGAGTGTGTGAAATGATAGCTTTATGTATATAATTGTTTATTAAATTAATTATAATCTCATAATAATCTATATGATTTAGCCAAGACTTGTGAAGTGTGTGTGTAAATGTGTGTTACATGCTAAAAGGAGGGACTATGTGAGGTATAATTCTACTTAAGATTTGTAGGGTTATTTTGTTTTGCTTATCAGAGTAGAGCCATGTGGTTTGAGCTACCAGCGCCCAGCAAGTGAAACTAACTTTTTGGGATTGAGTTGTATTGACTGTATATATCATATTGAAATAAAACGTGATTAAGCCTTTTGCTTTATGAGGAGAAGAAATGGAAGCTTTGGTAAGACTTGCACAGAGATGTAAAAGCATCTGACATATTACATTAATCTGTGTGCATGTTGAGAATACAGTTTTAATCTACATATGAAGAAACTAGGCTAGTGTCAAAACTGGCATGATGCATGAGGAATAATAAAGCTATTAGTTATGTACTGTTTATCTAATATCAAATGATACTCCAATTGTAGTATCAATTTGTTTTCAGGAAATGAGACAGATAGTAGGAATGAAAAATGGCTTTAATTACAGATAAATATATGGATGAACTTTTCAAAAAGGTGTTTCCTTCTGTGATGAAGCAATGGATTAGGAAAAACTTAACTTAGTGTTCATCTTGAAAAAATATGTTGCTGAGATTTGGTAAGAAATAGTTTGCTTCAATCAAGTCTAGTAGCCTTGACAACACAACAGTGTAGGTTGTTTACAAGGTTTCGGGTACACTTACATAATGGAATTACTATGTCCTTTTGTTTGTTTCCTTTAGCTGTTCTGCAGAGGATCACATCTGATACAGTCCTGATGTGATGAACAGTAAAACTAGTGATTTGATTCCAGTGCCTGAAAAGATCCTGTAAGAAGGCTGGGGAAGACCCATTCACAAGAGCATGTAATGATAGGGTTTTAAGCTAGAGAAGGATAGATTTGGGTTGGACATCAGGAAAAAATTCTTTAACATAAGGGTGGTAGATCAACCCTAGGTAGGGTTGCCTAGAGAGGTGTTGGAGGCTCCATCTGTGGAGACATTTAAGGTCAGGTTTGATGGGACTCTGAGAAATCTGTTCTAGTGTGAGATGTCCCTGCTCACTGCAAGCGGGTTGAACTAGATGACCTTTAGAAGTCCCTTCCAACCCAAGAGATTTTGTGATTCTATGATTTGACATGGTTGGTCTGTTTCATCTGGAACACTACTCTTCAGATTGCTTAGGTAAACTATTTCTACATCTTGCACAAGGATTTACTCCTGCGGTAGAATCTCCCTAGAAGCTTTGGGAAATTCTCTTTTACAGTGCATAATATGAACTTTCTATTATTTATCTTTCTTCCTTTCTGTTTATACCAAATTAAGAAAGGATGGCTTAAGAAAACTCTTAAAGCCTCTAGCAATAAATTTAAGTACCACTCATTTGCTAAGACAGCTGGCAGAACTTCCTTTTTCTTTTCCTGAGTTGGAGTTGTTTTCTGCCTTCTCTTCATTAATAGATGTGCAAGCCCTATACATATTCTGCTATAGGTATGTGTAAGAAAACAGGCACTTTTAAAAATTATATCAAAGCCTTGAAGTTTTTCTGTGTTACTGGACATTCCTGATTTTTGAATGGTAAGTTATAATGTTGGGTTTTTTTGTCTGTTTGTTTGCAGGTTGAAGTCTACCATAAATTCTGAATGTCCTAATTAAGTAATGAGTAGGTAAGCTTAGAGAGCAACTCCCTTTGGGGGATGGTGGAAAGGGGCAAAGGCTTTATTGGTCTTCTGCATTTCTGATAGAAACTGACATGATCCATGCTTCTGTGAACACCTGTTTGTCACTTCAGCTTATTTTGAGAACAAATTATAACTTAGCAGGATATATGCTTGGTAGATGTCTTTTTAGATGTGTTGCTAGAAGAGCAGAACCAACTCTTCTTGGAAATATTTTTCTTTGATGGCTTAATGATAATATTCTAAATGTACCTGTCAAGTGTTTAGAAGTTCCTTTACAGTTTTTCTTCCTTCCCATGTAATATCACTTATTTCAGGTTGTACAACCTTCTGCTGCTGGAGCAGTTAGTTGTCTACAACTCTTTTATTTGTCAGACCACCTGGTAATTAATGTATTGGTCAGATTCTAACAGTAATTGCAACTGGCATCTCTATTTGCTTTTACAGTTGCTCGAAATAAGTCACTGTTAAGTGGATAGGGAAAGTATGTTGCTTATTAGTAGTGTATTCCATGAAATCCGAAGACTAAATGTAATTTGTCAGTGCATCTACAGTTGCTATTTCCTTTCTAGTGGTATATTTCCTTGTTTGTCAGAATTCTGTAATTTTTATTCTTAACCTCAACAGATATGCCCATATGTGTTTTAATGAAAGTCTTTTTCTGAGCAGTCTTTCTAGTGCTTGGTCCTACCACACATTTTCTCTTGAACTTCGATTTTGAGCTTGAGTAACCTTCAAACACCACATTGTTCTCAGGAATACATTTTCTTTTCCTAGTTTGCTGTTGTCACATTGTCCTGATATAAAGCTTGAGATTAGGTTGCTATCATATATTCCTATCAGTTATCAGAAATACCTGTCCTTAATTTTATGTAGAAGTTCCTAAATAAACCAGGAGAGTACTTCAACTTGGGGGGAGGGGGGAGGGGGCGGAGAGTTATGACTGTTATGACCTCCTGTCTTCAGAGGTTGAAACAGCACTTTATTGTAGCTTGAGCAAGGCTTGGACAGTTTGGCTAAGTAATTGAAAATGGTAGTTGCTTTATGCTTTCTGCTGTAGACATTTATGTAATTGCTTGCATTTTTTATGCATTTGGCATCATGCCATCTTCAGTGATTGCACAGCAAATATAGTCTAGTTTGATTTGCATCTGGTTAGTTGAATTTCAACAACCTATTTTGATATTTCTACAATCTGTTGGGTTTTCAGCAAGGCAATACCATCTATTAGCCCATAATGTCTTTCAGTATTTAGAGTCTCTTTATATATTGTATTGCAATTGTGTGTGTTAAATTTTTTGTGGTCCTTGACATCTTGCTTATCACTATAGAATGGGATTTGACTGTCTTCTATCTGTGAGTTGGTTTCTTTAAACTATTGCTGTTGTAATACTTCCTAATGTTGATACCACTTCCAAAAGAAAAATGTTTCCCGGAGAAAACTTTTATAATGTATATTTTTGCAGTAGATGAGACCTCTGAGAATTATAACATATTAATAAATTATTCAGGATCTTATGACTGGATTTTACTGCATTCCTAAATGGTGCAAATGAAAGTTCTAGACTTAAAAAAGGGTTGCAAATGTCAGTAATATTAGTGGCAGTATCCGTAGAAACTAATCTTGAGCAGAAGGCTCATTTATAATAATACACTGTGACTGATGATGGTACAAACAGGCCTGATACTTCTACAAATAGCCTTTGATCTAACTTAACTATGACATGCAGGCCTAACTGTAAGAAAGAACGTGAAATGAAAATAGTAATTTAGAATAAATTTTGCAATAGAGTATAATTTTTTTTAACATATACCTAAAATCAATGCCAAACAATAACTAACATGAGAATGTTTCCTTCTGGCATTCCTGTCAATTATCAAATGTTTATTTTGCAATTTGAATGACACCAGCTCAGAAATACTTTCAGCAGCACATTACATTTTTTCAGATTTATAATAGATCACAAAAGCACTAATTCTTTTAAAATGGGAAAAGCAAGCCAAAACATTTTTCATAAATGAACTGTGGCATATAGGTAAATGGATGTCCAGCTCAGGAGAGAAGACAATTTTGCAATAATTTCCTAAAACTGCAAAACTAATCCTCTTTGAAAAAGTGATGTCACAGATGTCATGGGTTTGTTTCCATCAGTATGTGAGTAATTAAGTTTTGCATGCAGCTATTATCTGGTTTTGTGTCCATATGTAAAATTATATTCTTTACCAAGAGAGAGAAAACAGTTTTTCCTTTAAACTATTTTTTTATATGTTAATATTTTTTCTTTTTAGAAATACAATTTTAATTGGCAGAGAAACAGAAATTAACTGGAATAGCTGGTATTTGGGTTAGAGAATGAGCCTTACTGTATCCCAATTAAGTAGCCTTATGATACTGATATTTACCTCCTGCATGGGATATTCTTTGCTTCCATCTGTTAAATTTGATCTTTTGTGTAGTATGTGGGAGCCAGAGCTACTAATCTTCCTTGGACTTCTTGAACTGGCTGAGTAGTTTCTTTTCCTGTTCAGAACTTTTCTTCTTTTCAAAACACTTATCCAGATTTTTTTCCTAGCAAAAATATTTTCTTGAAAACCTTTTCTATCTGTAGCAATTAAAGACTTGCAGCAAACTGACATTTCTGGTGACAGCTCTCAGATTAATAATAGAAGTAATAATTATTTTTTTTTAAATTACAAATAACAAATAACATATTCCAGTGTTTCTCTTCTCATATTCCTTCAGAAGACTTTTCTTGCAGTATCTATCTTGTTTACAAAAGCTTCAAAGGAAGCATATCCTTCTTTAATGCAACAAACACTGTAGATCATCAGAAATTTACAGCTAATTTACAGTGGTAAATGCCAGATATTTAGCAAACAGCTTGGGGAAGGTGAATAGCCAGATGCCTTCTGCATTTTTCTTTGTGTTCATAATATTCAGTTACTGAAATGTTTAGTGGTACCTGTTGTATCTGGTCTGTATTTACTGTTGTGTGAAATATTTTACTCAGTAATAGATCTCAAGTTTACATTTGAAAAATTAGATTGTTAGCATAAAATAAGTTACATTTTATGCTGAGTTGAGTACTATAACATATTAGCCCTGGAGTATCCATTTTAAACAGTCTTTTCGTTTCAGTATATACATACAATATCTACAAATTTCAACGTATTGCCATCTTTATATTTCATGTTAATTTGACATTAATGTTAGTTGCCTGTCATACTAACAATTATCCACCTGAACAGGCATGCATAAATACCAATTACTGAAATTATTTGAGTTCATCCTGAATTTCCTCCTTTTTAGTGAAAGTAGACATGCCATGAAACAGAAAATATCAGAGACAACAAAGTCTTTCAGAGACTCATGGGCTTGCATGTACTCTCCCTAAATCTGTTGGCTTGCAGCAGGGCCTGGGAGGAAAAAAGTGTTATTAAAATAACTTTTTTTAATGAAAAATTATGAATAAAGTCTAGTGTAAATAACTTTAGTGTTCAACTTGTTACCTTTCTAGCTCTGCTATTTTGCTTGATTGAAAAACTTTTTTTCATTTATATTAAATTTTGAACATTGTTTGCAAGTTTCAAGTTTCATACTGTGATCACATAGACGTACCATTTTATTTACGTGTATTTATATATGTGTTCAAAAGCCAGCTTTCCCCTTTAACACTGCAGTTAGCTCTGGGGAAAGTGTGCAGTCTTTATGTAGAAGCAATTTCTGACATGCTGGGATCTGATGATGTGAAAGGGCAAGAAATGCTTTCAGCTACCGAATTAGGAGCGCTTAAGAGTCTGGCCCATGCAGCCTTGAATGTGCAAACTGAAGACAGGCAGATACAGATTGCTGTAGCAGACATCTGATTTAACAATATGTTATCTCAAAGGGTTGTGTAAATCGTTCTTACTCAGGTAGAAAAATGTGGAATAAAAGGAAAACAGTTTAGTTTGCAGTCTTACCAGCTAACTAAGGTGCCTTTAGGAATCTTTATTACTGTGGTAAATGCATATGCTCTGGAGTAAGCTGTGTTGTTATTATTATTATTATTTACAATGGAAGAAACACTCAAGAAAAAGTATTTCCCCTATTGATATATTATGCCCCCTCTTCTCTTGTTGCACTGTTATGTAAATGTTATGGTTATTTACTCTTATTATCTGTCCAAGGAATAGAAAAGGTGTGAAAAGATCACCATTGGATTGCTCTAAAAATACCTCTTTAGTCCTTTCCCTGTGCATTATATTTGTGCAATGTGTTCTAACATTAATTGCACTCTTTCTGTATTTACCACAGTATAATTTGGTTTGAGCCTTTGTTTGTTTTTCTCAGTAAAAAAAATTAGCCTAGGAATTTGCAACTCCACTTCTTAGGAACCTTCTACTCCAGTAAGTGCAAGGCATAAATTACACCAGATAAAGACAGCCAAGACTCCCTTCTTACTAGTTTTCCTACTGTTGTCAAATGTTAAAGATATACCTCTTAAAAGACACTGTGTGGCTCATCCAGAGGGGAAAAAAAGGCATTTATAGCAAGACATGAGAAAATATCCGTTTTATTTATAAAGAGGGAAGTTTTCTGGGTGCTTTCCAACTACAGTAATCTGAACTTCTATAAATCAACTAGATTTGAAGTAGACAAACATTAGTGTATTTGGCTACATGCTAAGAAGTAGTTGAGGCTTTTCTTCTTACGGATCTATTGTATTTCATGTTATATATTAATCTTTTTGCACCAAATCACTTTACAGAAATGGGATGACTTTGTAGGCTGAGGCAGTAGAAACAGAATTAATGGGGGGGAAAAGTGCAGACCCATGTATATATGGGCTTCTTAATAACAGTTACTAAAATTGACTGTGGGTTACAGTGACTCTTGGATGGTGGTTTGCTGGTTTCCTGTTCTACTAGAGCAGGACACAGTTGTTCTTCCCTGGAATTGTCTGGGAGCGACTGAGGGGGCACACTGGTGATAGTTGGTCTCTCCTGAGGTTTTTTTTGTGCTTTCTCTTGTCTAGACTACATGTAATTTTTATAGTGTTTTATGGTAGCTCTAGGCCTTCACAAGCATAAAGGCTACTATGTCATCACCTGACTTTTTCAGGAGGAACTGGTACCAATTAACCTTTTTATTTTATGTAAAATGGTTTCAAAGGGGATTGTTCCATTCTTCCAAGGAAGCTACAGTTCTTTGAACATCCCTCTGAAAACTAAACCTCCAGACAGACCCCACTAAGAACAGACAGTGCAAAACAAGCTTTCTTTTTCATCCTTTCTGAATGCCTTGTTGTTGTCCTAATCTGGATGCTTCACTTAATTATTTTGGTGTGTTTTTTTTAATCTTCTTTGTCTAATCTTGGTGGGATGGTCATGTTTTCATTCTTTTGAATATGCCTACAAATTCTTCTTGCAAATATTTCTAGTACATCAAGTACATTAGTCACATATCAGAACTAAACAGTAGCAGATGAATGAAATTTAAGTGCCATTAATCTGTATTGCCTTGTAGCAATTCAGCCTGAAAAGAAGTCCTGTACTCTCAGATGTTGGTCTTTCTAAGACATGTACATTCTGCTGACTGTTGATTTCTCATGCTTGACTAAAATCAGTTTCTACTCTCTGAAACAATACTGTTTATTTTAATTTTATTCCAAATTTTAACATTAATATTTTTTCTTCATGTTGAGGGCACGGGGCACGTATCATCTGAAAAGTTGGTTTGGGGATTTGAAGTGCAGATAAACTGAATTAGCTATGATCCTACAGGTCATGGTGGAGCAAGGACTTGAACCCAAGATGTTTCAACCAGCTGGCTAGGGCTGATATTGGCAGATCACTTATTCCTAATTTTGTACTTTTACAACAAATTCTGAAGAGAAGGAGTGGTTACTTTAGCTTACCCATACTTATGGACATAAATATAATATTTTTTAAAGTATTTGTTTTAAATATGCAATTATCTTTGACAAAGAATATCAACATGGAATAGTTGAAATTTAAGTTATCCTTATTTATGCTCTGTTGTGCAAGTTTACAGTTTTCAAGATGGTTTAGTAGTTTTAGCTTTAAGTATTGAAATTGAAAATAATTGTCTTAGCAACTGTAATGTATGTTACAGCATTGTAGGTCAAGTGTTACTGAGACTGTCAAAATAGAACTAATAGTGCATATAGTTGTATATATTTTCAAAAAATTATTAGGATTATCTGTTGGATCAATTACTTCCATTTCTAAATGTTGTTCAAAATCACAATTATCTTGTCTAAAATATAAATCCATTTTTCCAAGCCACATACTCCCAGTTCTTCAGATACATGCATGCCTATCTATTTATGGTTAGCTTCAATAAAGTAAATGAATTGATAAATTAAAAATTAGCATATATGTTTGCAGCATCTGGATCCTGTTGTTTCAAGGCATCCTACAAATACTTTGATAGTTAGAATCATTAAGGTTGGAAGGGACCTTAAAGATCATCAAGTTCCACCTCCCTTGCCATGAGCAGGGAACCCACCACTAGACCAGGTTGCACAAAACCTCGTCCAACCTGGCCTTAAAAACCTCCAGGGATGGGGCATCAGCAACCTCTCTGGGCAACCCATTCCAGTTCCTCACCACCCTTACACTGAAGAATTTCTTCCTAATATCTAACCTAAATCCCCCCTCTCTGTTTAAAACCATTACTCCTTGTCCTATCACTGTCTTATCTGATGAAAAGCCCCTCCCCAGCTTTCCTGTAGGCCCCTTTCAAGTACTGGAAGGCTGCTATAAGGTCTCCTCAGAGCCTTCTCTTCTCTAGGCTTCACTTGAACTCTGCAGCAGTTGTTCCGCAGTTCTTTTGCTGTTAACTATTAAATCAGTACATCTCTTCCAGAACAGATAAACCACCTTCTTTGTCTTTGAGTTTACCAACTTTGAAATATTCAGAAGTAACAGCATGTGTAAGAGTGACATTCAGTGCTGACAGGCAGGTCTTATGTGGGAAGAGGATAAAAACTTTACAGTCCTTCTGGGAGACAAGTGTTATTTTACTGTGTGCTAAAATGGCAGCTGGAAAAACACTCTTCCAGTTAATGTAGCCTTATAGACTGAAAGAATAGAACACGAACTGCCTTGTGTAGCTTTTTGTTACAGCTATTAAAAAAATTGAAAAAAAACCCCCCAAATTAATAGTTCATTCTTTTAATAAGTGCCAAGTATTTGGGATATTCAGGCAGACTGAGTCACTATAGAGCAGCCATAAAGTATAATGTTAGAAGAGACTGGAAAAAAATCCAGGGGAACATTTGTTGTTACTCTCCACAGTTTCTGACTTTACTGCCCCTTGAGCACTAAACTGCTCCCAGGAGTTGGTGTGACTGATGATGGAGAATTCCTCACAGATCTGCCTGTGTCACAGAGGCCGGAGTCAGTCAGGCATCCCCAGCCATGGTCCTGTCTGGGAGATCTTGTGCAGAGAGTTTTTGGGTAGGTAGTGAGATGGGTTTGGGTTTTTTATTCCTTTTTGGTGTAGATATCCAAGTGCATGTAGGAGACTGGTTGTTGCTGATTCTGGTGTTCCTGGGAGGTCAGTTTGTTATCAGGGTTGTCCTGCAGTCATCAAAGTTTTTGTCCTCCCAACTACTTACATAAAGGAGGTTTCAGCTGAGTTTATTAGGGCTGTCCCTGGATTTTATCTAAGAGTTGTCCTTCTCTGTCAGTATGTTCACTGAATTGCCTTTGCGGAGACTTTGTCACAAGACAGTTCTAGTTGTTAAGCTAAAGAGGTAAAATTATTCAAGTAAGGTTCTAGATCTGCTTTGGGCAGCAGTTACTATTATTTTGTTAAGTTTGTGTCTTTCCAGATGAAGATTGAGGCTTAAGAGAAGTTGTACTGTGTGTAGCATGTTAACTGAATTTGAGTTTGCAAGTGGAAATTCACTGCTTGGTGCTAGAAGGAAAGAGAGGAAAAAACAACCAACAAACCACCCATGACCAAACAAAAACACAAAAGTCAAGAAGAATCTATCAACATGGGTGAGCAACAGTCAAGAGGTGCAACCCAAGCATGGCAGTTCAGTGTTTGGATCAGAGAAAGTTCTGAATGTGAATATAAGATGGGTTCCAGAAGGAGTACTACCACCACCTACAATTTTAATCAGGTTCTGCAAAACACAGCTACCGGACTAAGATCAAGCAGGGTTAGAGTAGAGCTTTTATTTAGGGCTGAATTTCTGGGAAGCTAAGTTGAAGTAAGGTTAGTTCTTGACTCAGAGAAATTGCTGGAAATTGATTAGTTTTCCAGTATTCTGTTACCATGTTAGACTTCATAAGAGGGTCCCAACTTGAAAGCAAGGATTCTTTTATAGCTAGTTCTAGAAGATGAGTTTTAGGCAGATTTTAAAACTTGGTGCTACTTTTAGCCTCCAAAGTATGTTTAGAAGGAATAGATCAGCAACCTAAAGCTAGCTTCTGGATCGGTGTACGTGTCTGCATCCAGAAGAGCATTCACTTTGGCAAAGGAAGCGGGGCTTGGCTTGACAGGAGCTTTTTGCTCTAGGATTAAAAGGTGTAATGAGTTGGCAGAGCTTTGTTCATTTGCTCATGGACACACTCCTGTTTTTGTCCCTTTTCTAACTAGACTTTTGAGGACTAACATAATGTAGTGTTGCCAGTAGTTCCTTAAAGGAGCTGTGGCTGAATTTAGTGGTGCTGAATCATGAGGCTGGCAGGACTCTTCCATCTTCCAGGGGTTAATTACTTTTCTTAGTTAACTTCCATCTTAAATATTAAATGTTTTGTCAGACAGGTAACATTAAGCTTCTTTTCCTTCAAGTTAAGGCAAGGCATTAAATTAAAAATATTTTTAGTTTCTCCCATGTGAGTACTGTAAGGTTTCTAGCCTTACACAAACAAAAAAGAATAGCTGTGGCACAAAGTTCTCTGCCTAGAGTGACTTAACTGACATGTTCTGTACTCCAACTTTGTGATGATTTTTCTTATTATAAAAAGAAATGAATCTCTGGATGACAATGTCTTTCAAACTCAAGTTTTTAATAGGGTTAAAATATGCAGGAATAATTTATTTTAAAGATTTTCTTTGCATAATTCATATTCATTATTCAACAGCAAATGTTTCTTTGAAGAAAAAAAAAGGACTTATGCAGAGTATGTTTAGAAATTATGACTAAGTCTAACAAATTTAAATACAGATGTGACCAAATGTGATCTCAAACTTCAGGAGCTTCTGAATGTGAAACGGATGAAATTGCTGGTGTGTTTTCATATTCGTTGAATCACTACATAACTGTCTAAATCTTGGATATCTATTTTCTCAAAAAAACCCAACAAAACCAAGAACAAACAAACAAAACCCCAAAATAAACAAAAAACCCCAACAACTCCCCCCAAACCCAAAAAAAAAATGTTTGTAGTGGAAGATAGTTTTGCAACTTCAAATGGAGCCTGAAAATGAAACAATTCCTTGCTCCATCCAGAAAAGCTTATGTTTTGTCTGAATTGTTTTACCTTTTTTTTCTTCTTTAAAACTCCTTTTCTCAGTCCTTACCAGTATTTTAATGTTAGGATAGAAATGCACTCTTCATGAATTTACACATTTCTAGTGACTTACCCTTCCCTTCACAGTTCTATACTGAAGTGTTTTTTCTGTTTACAACATTTTCTGAAAGTTTTAGGCTTTCTAAGATCTTATACTGGAGTCCTGTTCTGCTTGAGTCTAAAAAAAAGTGTACATTTTTTATTTACTAAAGCTTTGGCTTATAAGAATACAAAACAGTTCATGAATTTGAATGGATTCTGCTAAATCCTGTTAGCCAAAACAATAATAAAAACATTCTTGAAATGCTTAAACCAGTTACTTTTATATTCTAAGATAGTTTGTTGACAATGGAATGAACCATTTCAATATTTCTCTGACTGTGGATACCAAGGTGGAAGAGTTTATCTCTTTTGTCCTTGACAACTAGACTTTTTAGATATGGTTCTTTCATAACTTTATTGATTTCTTTTTGTTTGCTTTTTTTAAGCTAAATCAGTCTTTTATGAAATTTCACGAAAATGTTATATTAGAAACACACAAATTTTGTTCTACTGTTGAAAGCAAGAGGAGGACATAGGAAGCCTAGAATGCTCAAATTCAAGGTAGATTTTTTTTTTAGTGTAACAGAATTTTCCCACTGTCACAGTTCATAAGTGCTCCAAATCTATATAAAGATAAATAAAAACTAAGCTGGCAATTCAACTCTGTCCAAGTATCAGTGAATATCTTATCTTTTTTTCAGGTATGTCTTAGCACGTTCTTAATTTTCATCTATAGCTAGGGTAATGAGGTGGACCAGGAAACCACTTATTCAGTAATACATGGTGATGGACTTATCTTTTACTCTGAAGGCTTCTTCAAAGGGAGGGTGGGAAGCTTTTAATGTTTATGCTGGAAGATTTTTGTATTGTGATTTAGGACAGATAGCCAATGTACTTGTCAGATACGATAATAGAAAAGAGTTCAGGGATAAGCATTTAGAAAATCAAAATTATTTCACCTGTTTGTATTTTCATTTCTTGTAACTGTGTGGCACATGCCACACTAAGTAATGGGTTAATATAGAAGCTAAGGTTTTTCCAATGACTTATCATGTCAAAATTTTATGTTTAACTTAAATGTAAGCTTGGTATTAATAAAATTATTAGTCCTATGCTACACTGACTTATTTGATTAATTATCAGAACTGGTTTTTAATAGATTAGGTACATAATGATAAACAATGTTATTCTCCTCTGCTGGCTCAAAGTATCTTTTTCAGGACTTAAGAGCATTTTATTCAGCTGCCTCATGCTTGTTCTGAAGTAGATGCTGTCACAGTTGAGTCTACTCTATTTTTGTGTGTGTGTGAATTTCAGCTTATGTTATCAGAAAAGCCACATCTGAAAATGTCTTGGAAAACCATGGCCTATTGAAACAAAAAAGGGAACTTATTTTTCTGTTTATGGTTCAATCTCATCAAAGATCTTCTAACTGAGTCACATCCATTTCTATGCATTTTGGACTTAGCTAGCAGAAAGCAGTTGTTTAGTTTTCCCAGGCCTATAGCATTTTATTGAATTACAAGTGAAGAAATAATGACATACTTATATGCATGTACACATATAAAAGGTATTAAAAATTGTTACTTGGAAAATACAGTTTTACATCCATATTAAGTAGGTGTTTAGCTCAGATTCATAGCAGTCACATTCTAACTAACATTGATTATATTTATTTTCCTCACAGAAGGATAGATCTTTAAAAGATCTTTAAGACTCCCAAAATACGAAATAGAATTCTTAAAAAAAAAAAAAAAAAAAGTTATATAAATAATAGTTGGTTTTAATTTGGATTTGTTCATCCCAGTTTGGAGTATTGATCTGGCTTTCATCCAAAATACAATTTGGCTTTGGTTGGGGGTTTTTCTTGGTTGGGTTTTTTGGGATGAGTTTTGGTTTTGTTTAGGTTTTGGGTTTGCTGTTTGTTTTTTTTAAACTATAGGAAAAGTAAAAGCTTGCCTGGTGAGTTCTACGCTGCCTTGAAATAGTGGCTGAAAACACAAAAATGCAGTGGTTGGCTGTGAAACAACAGCATAGTTATAAGTTCAATTGATGTGGAAACAAGGTAATTACTCATTTTACTTATCTGATCTCACAAGCATTTTGAATCTGTCTATTATATGCTAAAGGAAATAAAAACCAAGTAGACCCCCTTACTCATGCAAAGTCTGCATTTTCAAAGTTGGTATTAAAAGCAGAAAAACAATCTGAGAACCTGAACTGGTCAAATGGCTCCCTAATCCACAGGTACTCCCCCTGAACCCAGTTTTGGATAGAATTTCAACTTCAGTTTTTGCCTGTTGCTGTTTGCTTTTAAGTGCCAGGTGTTCCTTGCAGTTTCCTCGTCACAGGTAACCTGGCACCCTTGTCTACTTGGAAACCTCTGTCCTTACCCAGTCTTCATGCTACTAATTTCATAAAATGGTTTTTCTTGATGTTTTTATGAAGATCAGATGCCAGCCTACATTCAGGTCTTAAATGGTGTTAAATGAGAGTAAGGCATGTGGTTGCCTGCTGATAGTAGTTTGTTGTTTGGTTTTTCCACTTTAGGTTGTAAGCTATTTTTCTCCAAGTTGTTTTTTTTTTAAGGACTTTTAACAAAATTGCAAACACTGGGAACACAAATGTGGTTTTGTGCTTTCTACTATAAAGCATGCAGCTGCGTTTACTGCAGAGGAAAACAACTATTGAGGTGATGGGAATGTCAATTTTGAGGCCAGGAAGTAAAAAAAAAAAAAAAAATCAGTGCTGGGTTATATTGCTACTATTAGCAGCAGAAGGTCTGTAGTTTGCTTTATGAATTTGAGTAAAGCATGGTTTTGCATATGGAAATTTATTTAAGCTGAAAGACAAAACACATTTTCTGTCAGAGGCTGTAAAAAGTAATGAAGACCTCAAAGCTTTCATAGACATCGTGTGGACATGGAACAAGTGAGTAGTTGGTAAATGCGAATGAAGCTAACAGTCATTTTGTAGTATTCAGCTAGAGGCGATGTATATCATCTGCATCTGTTAAAGTTCAGGACTTCAGTATCTATTTGAAAACAAAAAGTGACTTTCTGGATGAACTATATCTTGGAAGGACACAACCCCAAAAAAAGGAACATTAGAAAAATCTAGTACTTGTCCTGCCTTGTCCATTCTTCCAGGTAAGAGTTGTTACTAGATTGATTTTAATGTTGCCTTTCAGCTTTTACCTAGTGCTTGCTCACACTCTCATCTGGTATCCTGGGGATTGGAGGCTTGCCGTCGTTGTTCTCCATCTTTCTGATAGAAGCCCTTGTATTGAAGAAGGTTAGATTGGTTTAATACTTTTTTGTTGTTGTTTTTAACCTTTGTGACCCATTTTGAGCAAGCTGTACTTTGTGTGAAATTATCACTGAACAGTTTCATATCTGTTCATTATTTTCATAAATTAATTTTTGTTAAAACAATGGGCAAAAGAGGATTTGTGCAAGATTATATTGGAAATGTCTAACATAAGAGTTTTCTTTTCTTGTTCTACTGTCAGTGATTCAGTCTTTTACTACTTCATTGTATTTCACAATATAGCAAAGTGTAAAGATCTTCCTGTACTATGTTGATCTACTGCCAGCAGAATTGCTCTTTCATAGCTGGTCCCAGTGAATATAATTATCTGATAATGTTCTTATAAATAAAGAGCGTTTCTTAGACAGTGGGGTGAACTGACATAGTTTGTTATAAAGTTGGTCTTTGCCTTGCATCGCCAGGAGAACTGTCTTGTAGTCATGCTCAGTGGGCTATTGTATGAGTGAAGTGACTGTAACCTCTGGGCTGTGTGACCCACTTGGAATCTAAAAAGTCAGTGAATTCATGGACAGCATATTGTGCAATCAGGTTGCACTGTTTTGGTTACTCAAATTATGTTCAATTACCAGCCAGGTGAACTTGGTTTCTAGCATTTTACTTATTCTCCTACTTTTTTTAAATTGCCTTGTCTTTCCATCAGATGGTAAGATGTGTATTCTTTGACTTAGTGGCAGCACCACTATTTCATATATGGACTATTAATGAAGTTTACAATATGTATATGTGAGGTATTGGGAATATTAAACAAAATCTTCTGGATCTTTATTATGTGATTCAGAGATCATTATTGCAATAAAATGTCCCTGATTTGAAAAGTGTTATGTGTAGTCTAGAGAGAAAAAATTATTGCACAACAGAGGAGCGTTTTGTAGCACAGGTCTTACTACCTTTAGCTTTGTCAAGCTGCAGATGAAATGAGTACATGAACCATGACATATGGAGTAACGCTTCTGGTCTGTGTTTGTAGTCCAAAGACATCAGTACAGGTTATAAATGTAAAGTTTATGCCAGTAATATTCAAATACATGAGAGAGATGTGAACATACTGGAGAGAGCCCAGCAAATGACTCCTAAGGTGAATAAGGGACTGTAGCATCTCTTATGCAAGGAAAGGCGGAGAGAGCTGGAACTGTTTTGTCTGGAGGAAGCTGATGAGGAATCTCATCAATGTGAACACATACCTGAAGGCAGAGTGCAGAGGCAGGCTCTTCCTGGTGTTTCCTAGTGACAGGAAAGAGGTAATGGGCACAAACTGAGACACTGCAGGTTCCTTCCAAACATCAGGAAAGACTTTTTCACTGTGTAGGTGACTCAGCACTGGCACAGGCTGCCCAGAGAGGTGATGAAGTCTTCCTTGGGAGATCTTTAAAAGCCATCTGGACATGGTCCTGGACAGCCTGTGCTGGGACAACCCTGTTTGAGCAGGGAAGTTGGACTAGATGACCTCCAGAGGTCCCTTCCAACTTAAAACATTTTGTGATCTGATGTGAATGACCTAAAATGGCCAGTCTGGGTCCTGTCCTCAGGGCAGAAGTCATATTTATTTTGTTCCTTGGGTTACCTAGGGTCAGCTTCTGCCACATTATGTTACACTGTGCTGTATATGATGTGATTTAAGATCACGCAAGTAGCACAGGGTGGAAGAAGGAAGTTAAAGCTTTTTTTTTTTTTACTCCCCCTACAGCAGTATTTTAAGTTGCAAATTCCTGGCTTATTTTTGTACTGCTTTAATTTGCTGAGAGAAGCTGCGAAATCACCTTGCCTTGGAGTGTGAGAATTGCCATTCATCTAGTTAGCATGTTAAGTTCAGAGTTAACTGATCTGAATGGGACAGAGAAAATAGGGAAACATCTCTTAATGACAGCTCAGTGGTGTAAGTGACATAGAGCAAAACTTAAAAAATAAGCAGACATACTTTACCATAGAGCAAGGAACTATAAATTCCTCTGGTTTTATTATACTCTTATGCGTACCTATTGCATAGCTTGAAAATACATGTCACATTCACAATTCGGATTATTCCATGCTTGTGTAATATAATGTCTCACAGTCTCAGAGGTAACTGGTAAATCATCTAGCCTGACACCTGTTGCTGTTAGCCATGGAACCAGAATACTCACGTATGGCTCAGAAGACATTTAATCTGAAGTAATTATCAGTCTGAAGAGCAGATTAAGATGCTTCATATTTTGTTTACATTTTAAACTTCAATTGTGTCATTTCTTACCCCCCCCCCCCCCCAAAAAAAAAAAAAGAACCTATAGAATATTCATCTTAAAATTGACCAGTGTTTGTTTCACTTTATGGCTGCTCTGAACAAAACTCTGCAATCCTTTATTTGAACTTTTTTTCCAGTCAATAGGACTTATTCCTGGACCTCTGGGTGCCAGAATTAATACGAATACTAACATTATAAAACTCATTAACAAGAAAATAAATGGAATTACCTCAGTAATATGAATATATATACACACATGTATAGAACTTAACATTTGTGCTTGTTAGAAATAAAACTATTCACACTTTTCCATGAGCTATGATTTATGTGTAACTATTCTCATTAATCTCTTCTAGTAATGAGTGGATTGGGAATCAGCATTTATCCTAGTAATCCACTCCCAAAATGATGATGGCTCAAAGCTTTATATTGCAGAGAACAATTACGTTCAGTTAACCAATCTGTGGTTCCTGTATGTTCTCTGCCTGAAATGAAAGTAAGTTTACAGACCAGATTTAGATTCTTAATGCCAAGAATAAAGCCTCATTAAATGCATCTTTCTTTCAATAGTTAGAAATCATTGTGCATTATTGTATAGGTAATACAGGCAATTAAGTTTTGCCAGTGAACTATTTACTTTTGAAGCAAAAGTAAAGGAAAAAAGGAATTCTAGGAGGAATGATAAATGCTATTAAAATAAAGCCTGGATTTCAGTCCTTGTGTGTATGCAACAAATATTCATATTTCAGAAAAAAGTTGTAGTATTTCAGAGCTGATTTATTTTCAACAGTTTAATATTTGTGCCTTTGTTTACCTTTTTTTTGATTGGAGAAGGGAATGTAAATATTTTGTTGTTCTGTGCATCTGCCTGTGTGAAAAAAACCTCTCAGGAGAAACATAGTAAAGAATAAATTAAGCATTAACAATCAAGCATTGCAGAACAGTTTTTAAAGGCATCAGCATAAAAGAATTAGAAAATGAGCAAAGCTAAAGCTTTTTTTTTTTAAGTTACATCCCTCGCTCTATCCTGTTGTGTGTTCTAAAAGAAAATAGATGCTGTGATACTGTCTGAAATACGAAGCAGAAGATCAGGTCACTGAACAAAAATTTGTACTTTAATGGCTCTTCTCATTGGTTGCCAAGTGTTTAGATGGCAACTTTTAATAAAGAGAAGTGAGGATAAACTGTAAAACTTTGTGGGAATGTAGCACTAGTTACCATACTAGTCAAGAAGATATTGCTGATTCCTCAGTTTCACGAGTACTTCTAAAGAATACTCTTTTCCTAGTGAGTTCACTATTGGAGTCTATATAGTATCAGTTATTCCTGTTTTTTATTATTTTGCAAGAATGTAAGCCAAAATGGCCCAAAGTTGCTTTCTCAGAAGCTTTGTTGTTAAGTGTCCAAATATTTAAAACCTATTTTTTTATCATTTTCCAATGTTACGGAAAGTTTATGCTAAAGTATTTGAAAAGTAACAGTTAATGAACACTATGCCAGGGTGATTGTAATGCATGTAGATATTGCCTTTGGTATAAAAAATAGAGCTGGAAAAATTGAACTGGAGGTTACTAACCCCTCCAGTAATTGCAGAACATAATCTATTATACCCCTCAAAGGCACAACATTTTTCAGATTTCAGGCTATTGTGTAATGACAAGATTTAAGAGAAGTTAATTTTACTAACATCTATTCCTGAAAAATGACTAACATATCAAAAACATGTATTTATAAGAGCTTAATTGCAAGGAGTGGCCTGCTTAATATGCAAAATCTAGTTCCATTTTTCTGTTAGTGTAAAATCTGAAATTTTTCACAAAATCTAAATAAATGTTTAACATTGTGTTTATTTGTGTTAAATTATAGAGTCTCTAATTCAAAAATATGAGAAACTGGCCAACTTCCATAGGATTATTATTGAATACAGTGACAAGAAACAGAGGAGTATCTTTTCTTCAATTGATTAATTATTTACTTTTGGATAATGTGGGACTTTGTTTCCATCCTCAGGTATACATTTATTTGGGAAGGCTTCCTGCAGTTCCTGGCCTCTAAATTTATTTCTGGCCTGCTATTTTTTCCTTTGGTATATGAAATATAAGGAACACATATGAAATATCTTGGAAGAAATATCTGTTTATCTGAAATACTCAGTAACTGAGACAGCTCCAATTTTTTTAATTATTTATTTTCTGGAATATGTTGAAATTCATATCTTTTTTCTGTTTTGTTTGTTTGGTTTTGTTTTTGTTTTTTGTTTTCAGGGCATCAGGTTCCTATTCAAGACACTGCCTTGCTTTGGATATCTGCCAGTTGATAAATTACAATTAGCAAAGATGGGCTGATTTCTTAGCTGTGGTGTGGGAATTGAAGAAAACAGATAAACTCACCACCAGCCTATTTCATTATAAAAAACTTTCAGGTATTATGAAGTACTAAAGACATAAAGCAAGTGAAAAGTGCTAAAGCTCTGTGCACATGTTGGGTGATTTACCTGCAATAACACCAAAGAATTGTAGGAAAGGAGGGAAGCACAAAAAGACCCTGACCTCACCTGTGAGAGCAACCTGAATTGAGAAACCACAGTTCTAGTTTGCCACTGCTGACCAATGCAGGCATGGCATAAGAACCCAAAGGGTTTTGATTATTTGTCCTTCCCATATTAGTTCATTTGCATTTCCACAATCAATTTAATTAGCAGTGAAGTTGAAAGCAGGAACTACAAATTATTTCTGAATATTATTGCTGAGAAATCACATATAAATATCAAGGCAGCAAATATGAATTACATAGGAATGGGATGTTTCTTTGCTACATTGGGATGAGCTATTTGGTTTATGCAAGCCACTGGTCCTGATGTCACAGCACCAGTTAATAATGTACCAAGTACTTCATTTCTCCCCGTGTGGTATTAAAGGTAGCTTGATCTGCTTGTTCAAAATAACCACAAGCCATATGACTACAATAGTAATGTCAAATGTGAGCTAATAATCTGTGCTGTGAAACAGGGCTGATAACTTGCACCTGGAGCTCTGATAAGGCAATCACAGAGATCTCCAATATGTATCAGTACAGTACATGCTCTTAGGCCGTGAGTGAGAAAAATGGATATTGAAATTTCTTCCAGGAGAAAGTGGCAAAGGTTCTTCCAGGCCAAGGCTGGTTCATTTTTATTTCTGATTTAGACAGTGAAATCAAGAAGTCCAGAATTTTTGTATCTGGCAAGCCTGTACTAACAGGATTCTATATAATAGCTGAATCTTTATTGTGATCAATTCTTTAAATGTACAATAGGCTTATTCTTGTAAAACAAATTTACTGTTACATCATAGCTTTTGATACAGAAGTGCACAGAGAAGTCTTGTCAGGCATATACATTCTTTAAACATGGAAAAACTCATGGTAGTTAGGAGAAACACTTACCTGATACAGTTACTATAGTTTTTCACATAGGTTTTTGGGATGATATTCACAGGTAGTGTGATTTTTCCAATGGGGATGTCTCCCTGCATTTTCTTCTAGGACTCTAGTTATTAATACCTTTATATCCTTAGACTGCATTTTTAAAAGGTAGTGATTCTCAGGGCTATTCTGAAGGCTAAATAATATTGTATTATTGATATTATCATTGCTGACACTTTGAAATAAAAAAAAAGCAGATAGAAAAGGATAAACAGCTGCATTTATGTCCAGTCTTAGGCTTGTATATATTTATTCTTGACAGCTTGACAATCTCCAAAATCAGTGTCAGTGTTAGATTAATTTTAAAATTATGTAGCATCACACACGGAGGCATTTGGATGATTCAACAGGTACAATAATTTTGTTGGTAATACCACTAACTGCATCACATCTTTTCAGTTATGACTCATCATCCTTCTTAAAGCAGTTCCTCTGGATTTCAGCCCTAAGGTAAAAGACTTCTAATTATTCATCTACCTAAATAACTTGAACCCACAACTGGAAGGACTTTATGCTGTTATTCACGTTATGGTAGCAGGTTATTTTGAGATATATGAAATACACAGAATTTGTCCAAAGTATAGAGCATTGAGTCCTGTATAGCATGTTACAGATGGTAAACCAGAACTAATCACCTGTATTTCTTGATCTGCTACGAATCTTTTTTGTCAAACCACCTTGAATTTTTTATTAGGTTCACAAATGCTTTTTTGTTGCTTGTGTGATATTGTTTGGTGGTAAGGACAGGAGAAAACCAACTTTGGAATACTCTGGATATTTTTCTTCTACACAATACCATATCTATTGCTAATTCCTATTTAAAAATAAAGGCAAAACCCCCTCTTTGTCTATTGAGTACACAAGAGAGAAAACAGAGAAAGAAAAGTAAGGATGAGAAGAGTGACAAGAGAGCTAAAGAAGAAAGCAATAAGGTGCTTGAGGAACCTGTCTTTACAAGAATAGGAATGGAATGTACATTAGTAGAAAGAGTTGAAAAGCCAGGTTAACATTAAAATTAGGGAACTGAACTCTCTGTGGAGTTCTGTGTCCTGTAAGCATTGATAGGTGCCTATAAAGAATGCCAGTATTGCCAAGGAGCATTCCTGGTTGAGTAAGGAGGGATACACCTGATAGATGAGAAAATATTATACCTTCAATAGGTGTGGGCTGAGAAGGGTGGTACACTTAACATGTACTGCCCTTGGGAAAAACTAAACTGCTTTGCATATTGCTCTGCTTACCATGTATGATGACATTAACTTTATAGCATGCTTTCACGTTGGACCTTTGTGCACTGTTGCAGCAAACAAGAAAACATCCTTTAACTGCTGCTGAAACTGTGGTGCCCTTTAAAATTGATAGTGTTAACTAACAAGTATTGTATGTAAAATTTGGGGATTAAACAGAGGTTGCTGAATACAGTTAGAAAATGCAGTGAGCAACCAATGAATCAATCCTAATTTATTATTTGAATCAATGGCTTTTATACATTAATTTGTGTCTGTAGGATTTTAGAAATTTCTCTTATGTTTTTACCTTTTTAAAAATTGTATGAATAGCCTTAAATATAGAAACAAATGTTTCTCCTGAATTTATCTCTACGTGGAAATACTTTATTTCTTCAGCTTTATTTCTTCTTTTATCAAGTTACTCTGTTTCTTATATCTACAGTTTATACGGTGATTTGGATCAAGTATCACATTTTGTTGATATTTGCAGAGTATCTAAATCTAGGAAGGATCTTCCTACATGAAACTGAATCTTAAATTTACATTGAACCTTGACACATTTATGGCTTTAATCAGCTTACTTGCCTAGGTCTTTGATATGAAGTTATTTAAATAGAAGAGGCATACAGAAAATACAAACAGTATATTGTGTGTTATGTTTGCTAAAGGCTATTGAAATGTTCTGATTTTTGAAGTCCAGAAAGGTAAGAAACAGTGTTGTGCAAGAGACTTTTACAAATTATGCCATGATGTTGTGATAATAGCATCTTTTGCAGTTCTTGCTGTCCTGGCTGCATGGATATTGTTTTGGTGATCATTCTTTACTCCCCTGGATAGCTTGTTTTCTCTTCGTTTAAATTACTGCATGGAAGAAAGGTCTGAGGGCATGTAGGAGACACAATATCCTGCTTTGAAAACAAGTCAGATAAATTATTTGTATCTACACATTTCAAGATGTGTTATGCAGTGCAGCTTACAAAGTTGTTATAATTTACTAAACATGATGAAGGTCAAAAAGTGGAATGGTTATAGATAAATATTCCCCAGAAAATATTTTATCGTACACTTTCAATATTTCAAGAAAGCTATACTGGGATAAAATATATTATACTTTCATTACAAAATGAGATTTTACATGCTTTTAATGAATTGTTAAGTAAAAAAGAAATTTGTGTGGTACAACATGAGAGAAAAGGAAGGTTAGAGGCTAAGTTCTCCCTGCTGTGTCTGTTTTTCCTCTGGCTGAATGTTAGAATTGTGATTTGGAGTGTTAAAAGTAACAAAAGTAAGTGCCAGAAGAATAAAAAATTCACTAGAATTACAGGGAGGGACCTTGGGATTAGGGGAAGAGGTGTCAGAAGGGACTAGTAGGGGAAGATCTAGACTGTTTTTCTGAAACTTACTTCTCTTCATACCTATTGTGTCAACTACTGAGAGAAGAATGTTTTCCCAATTGCTTGCACAAATGGGAGGGTTTTTTTCAAATGGGAAAACAGAGAAGTAGCAGAAAAGATTGACAGTGTGATAAGTCAAAGAGGGAACTGGTGTTTGAGAGAAATACTTTTATTTTAACATGGAATTAAGTGCAATTGGTTGCTTTTAGTTTTCTGACCACTCTCGTTTCCTGAATAAGTTACATTTCAAAGATAAAGATCAGCTGTTTGTTCCCCCAGCCCAGGTTGGGGGGCGGGGAGCAGAAAGAAAAAGAAAACCTTATGTTTTGTCATAGTTGTAAAACTCTATTGAAAATGTGAGGCAAAGCAGATAATTGAGTCAAGTCCATTTTAATACTTGAAAAAGATTATTTGGGAGTATGTGGATTTCAATTATCACAGAGATTTTTCATGTGAAATGTAAGTGGCCATTATATGCAAATAAGTGTCTATTTTGGAGCTGGCAGGGTTCAGAGTCACTGATATTCATGAATACAGATGCCTTTAAGTACACTTATGGAAGGGCAAGCAAGCCAAATCCCTGAGCTGGTGAGTGATGGTTTCCCCAAGCAGTGTGACCAGTCCCCGGTTGCTCATGCCGCACTCTGCTGTCAGCTGCTCAAGTCTGCAAGCATTTGGTAACAACACAGGTAAGACCATTTTTTCACATGGTGAAACTCATTGGTTTATAGACTGGTAAATATCTTACGATTAATAGCATAAGGAAATTATTCGCCAGAGAAAACATTTTCTTTCAAGTTCTTGGAAGTTACTATTTAATACCAGAGTAACTGTCCAGAGATTATAAATCTGCCACTAACCTCAAAGTATAAAAAAATCTCCTTTAAGAATAGGTTATTGACAGAAAACAATTAGGATAAGTTTTTGCTCTGGTAGAACCAAAGCATTTTCAGCTTGCTATGGATTTTAATGCTTGTGTCATTTAACAGTTAAGTATTGCTAAATAACTTGCTCTCTGGTCCCTACGGGAGCATTTAAAAAGGCTATTCCCATTGAAATTAAGAAGATAGTCATGAGCTCTTGAAAAGTGAACTAAAGAAAGCTTAACCAGAGCCGTGGATGCTAAGAGCTTATGAAGGATCTTTTTGGTTTTGTTGTAGGGTTTTTGGTGTTGTTTTTTTTTTTGGTTGTTGTTTTCTATTTTGTTGTTTTATTTCAGCCTCATTTGGAAGCATAAACAAGTTAAAAACAAATTATTCAAATTTTATTGCTGTCTTTAGGTGTAGATATTTAAAATATAGAAAATTGGTTACTATTTAGCAACTGTATACCAACAGAAAAGAAAATGTATCTATGAATAAGTTCATGATTGTCAAGTAGAGAAATATGACTGTTCTTCAAATTTCAGAAGAATGTATCTGCTGTTTACCTGTCTAAATCTTTTCTTTCAGACTTTGAAGTTCATGATGTTGCTGTTACAGGTTTGTACTTGCGTAACTCCTTTTATCTATTGATCTTTTTTTTTTTTTTGGCGGGTGGGTTGTTGTGGGGTATTGTTGGTTGAGTTTTGTAGTTTTTTTCTGTGCACTTAAAGTCCTAGGAGACAGGGAAGCTTCTGCACTTGTGGATAAACTGGGACAAGGAAATCTTGTACCTTGCTTATGGTCCCAAAAACCCCACAACTTTATATATTAATCAGTAACAGGTATTCTTTCCTCTGATTTGCAATATACAGCCTTGTGTTAGGATTATAATTAAAATGTGACTTTTTGTCCATCACATTAGTATCTCGGGATTTAATCTGTCCTATGCGGATTCTTTAAAAGAAATTTCATAATTGATTTTTTTAACAAAGCATTGCTTTTTTAAAAAAAAAAAAAAGTGAGATATTCAAGATAGGGATAAGTTCTGGTTCAAAAGAGCAATGCATTTGAAAGCAATGATTGCTGAAGGCTTCACTTATTGAATATAATGTGAAGTTTGTACATCTCAAAGTTTCTCATGAGATTATAATGTCTCTGGTGCATCATTCCTTCAAATAGATCTGTAAAGTATAGGACTTTTTGAAAGATGCAACACAAATGTATCTGGCTGAAAATCTCTTAAACTGCTTCTGTTGGTAACAGATGTAATATGACAATAATTTTACTGATTTCTGTTTAAAATTAGTATCAGCTGCATATATTCATCTTCATTTTGATATTTTATAAATATTTTAATCAACTTACCCTAACTTTCCAAAGAGATATATTATGTTTTATCAAGTATCTCAAGAAATTCTTCAGAAACCTTTTAATAATACATTTTATGAGAAACTTCAATATGTTTCTCTAGCATATTCAGAAAATGGAGTATTTAATCTTAAATGTGTAAAAAAGATATGAAATGGAATGATAGAGCTTTGATCCTTTAATATTGGTTCAGATATGGGCATTGAAAGAAACCCTCACATTTTGTTGTGCTCTAATCTGACTGTATTTATATGCTCACAGCTAACACTAAACTTTTAGTGTCCTTTCCCAACCATTTCAGTCAGAAGGATCCAAGATTTAAAATTTTAAGAAGTTGATAATCCTATTGGAAGAAGTTGATGATTAAACTAATTAACTACTCAGAAACAATCTTCAAGGATAAAGACTCTAAAACTTGAGAGAGAAAACAAACTAGTTCCTCTAAATCCTAGTGCTGTTACAAGAGTACTAATATTTCAGACATGAATTTTAAATACAGTTTTCCATTTAAAGTTGTACTTTCATTAGAATGAAAAAAACAATATATGTAAATAACCTTTTAGAAAAATGTTGAGAACACGTATACGCTTTAATTTATTTCCTGTCTTCTAAGATCTAACTAACTGCTTGACAAAAAGTACTCTCTTTAAATCCATGAAGAGAAGTCCATTTTGATTGCTCAGATCACATCAGTGACTAATGAAATTAATATTTTTCTAATTTTTTAAATGAATATTTTGCTAATTTTTGAATATACTGATCACCCACCTACATTTTGCTGTAGTACATCCTTTTAAATCTTCGTTTTTAATTGGAAAAAGAGATCTACTTTGTTCAATATCTGTGAAATTGTTTGTGATAAAAAGTACACAGGCTGGTGAACCTGCAAGTGAGACTAAGGCAATAGTGCAGAACAAAAGAAGACTGGGTGTGGTGGTATTAAATGACATTGTTTTCTTCCATGTGTTTTTCCTGTAATCCATACTTCTACAATCTTACAACATCATAACATTTTATAAGTGGGAAAACAGATGTACTCAGCAAGTGACCTGTCAAAACCAGGCATATAATGTCAGTCTTCTGTCACAGATGTCCCTGCTGCCATTGTCTCTTCATTCGGCAGCCAATGAAATGAGTCTCAGTGTATGTATGCTAACATCCACAAAATGGAAAATATGAGAATCTTAAAATTACTTTCATCTTTGGTGACTTGAAACAATCTGCTTAGCTTTGCACTGACATAACTGAACACCAGTCCTGACCCGGAACATCTTTCAGGTGTAGGATTCTTACTAGCATTTCTCAAAAGGTTTCCTTCCCAAAACCAAGCAAAATGTACTTTTCCCCCCATTTTGATGTCTGTATTTTAGAATCTGAAGACTTGTCAGAAATTTTCTATGCATGAATAAATGCATCTTGATGTGCATTTTAATTGGTTTGTTCATTAACAGAGTTTATTTAAAAATATTAGACTTGATCTTAAGGGTCCTTTCCAATCTTGATGTTTCTTTATAAAGACTTGTACAGTAAACAACACACATGACTCAACAAAAAGAATGTCACAACTATAACTGATCATAAGACTACTGTAAAATGATGTGGTTTAAAATATTAGGTGTGTCTTCCACTATATGGTACAACTTAGATTAGGAATGCTCTTCTCACTCTAGAAAATAGTAAGGCAATAAGTTGCACATTCTTGTATATGTTACTTTAGTTTTATGACACATTACCACTGAATGCTTGAGCTATGGAGGAAGTCAAGATGGGACAGAACAAGCCAATGAGTAATTTAGTTTTGTAACAAAGTTATTACTATAGACAAATAAAAAATCAAGTGTGAATGAAATAACTGTATACAAGTATTCATTATGTGGTAAAAGTTGAGGAGCAATAGAAACTACATTTTCTTAAAAGATGACAAATTTGTGTTGTTGAGATATAACGCATATCTCTGCTTGCTAATGAAGTAATATTTTGTATTTGCCAAACTGTGATAGGCAATAGAACTACTTGAAAACTGATTTGAGCTCTCACAATGGATTATTTTAATGCAAGAACTTGGAGAATGGAAATTGAATGTTCAGTAGGCCTATTATGTATATGTATGTCTACTTATAATACATATACAGAGATACTTAAACAGCCACAATGAGGCAGATACACGCTGTAAAAAGAATCGTGGGTCTTAGGTGCATTTCAGAATGTGCACACACGTGTATGTATGTGTATGTATTCACACCATGCCTTCAGAAAACAATAGACAAGAAATAACAAGAGAGATATGTATGAGTTTATGGAATGGGGCTGTAAGAAAGTAATGGATATATACGTGTATCCTGGTAGCTAATGTTAAGCACAAGAGATCATTAGCGTATCTGTTCTCTACCACAGTTGTAGTTTCAAAATTCATGGTGTCCAAGGTAACAAGGTAGGTGGCTAATATGTTGCAGTAGTATTTAGTATGGAATATTCACTTTAATCTCTATTTTTAACAAGATTAAACAACATCCGCTATGTAACATAAAAGCTTGATGTCTTATCAGTCCTATTTATTTACACAGTAAAATCAAGACAAGTTTATTAGGAATGAGATCACTTAAGAGGTCCATTTACAACTACCATTAACTTTTTCCATGCATGAAAATTACTACTACTTTAGCTCACACATTTATTTTAGGTTATGATGTTTTATGAATAGGGACTAGTTACTTCAAACACAACAGGATATAAGGAGAGAATAGGGGCAGAGAAAATAGGAACAAAGCATATCAGTTATTAATCTTACTGCTTTAATCAGTGTGACCATTAATGCTATTTTTAACTAGTACAGGAGCATTGAAAGAGGACTGAAGGACAGAGAATTTATGATATTAGCAAATTGTACTGGTTCATCTCTTAGGAAAAGCCAGTTTAAAGGTAATAACTTAGGAATAATTTCAGAAGGACATGGTCCACCTTAATGTGGATGAGACAATTTAGGCAGGTTTTATGGATTGAAAGGTGTTCATAGGTTGTAGAATAACTGGGTTTGCTGGTTTGGGAATTTGCTTCTCCTTTCAGAGGAATTTTCTTGTATCCTCTCCATAAACTGTGAAGAAGGGGTTCCTCAATGCTCAGTGTCTTGGAATCCACAGGCCTCTGGGCAAATCTTTGTGCTTCTGCACAAAGTTTTGAGTGTTTTCTTGTTTTTCCCCTTCCTCTCTGTGTGCAGATTGCCAGTTAGCTTCAACATGTGAAAGCAGAAGGAATTCTGCATTTAGAAAACCTGCTAATGCATTCACATTTTTTGTAAAAACATTTGGATTTAGCCTATCAGAAAAACTGCCTTTCAGAGCTGAATCTAAACAAAATTAATCTATGTACACCTACTGATGACAGAGACTTCAAGACCTGTCTGTATGTTTTTCTGTGTGACCTGCCCTAGATTCTGTGGTGGTCCTGCTCTGGCAGGGGGTTGGACTCAAGGATCTCCAGAGGTCCCTTCGAAATTCTAACATT
The DNA here is from genome assembly GCF_020740795.1 of Apus apus. Lineage (NCBI taxonomy): Eukaryota > Metazoa > Chordata > Aves > Apodiformes > Apodidae > Apus > Apus apus. Next base: position 53,265,895 of record NC_067285.1, on the reverse strand, counting down.
GTGATACTCTGAACATAATGGATTGATCCATTCTTTAGGGGGGGTGGTGTTGTTTTTCCTGACAATTTTGGATATTAATAGTCTCTAGGATTCTACCAGATTCCGGGATTACTTTGTGGTTCTGAAGCAAATGTTATGTGTTGGTAAACCTTAAGAGAGGAGGCTATTTATTTTCAGTAAAAATATTGTATAACTTATGATATGCTCACCAATAGTTATCTAATTTCTTTTAGACTACTGATTAATTTTCTGAGAGATCCAAATGATCAGCAACTTAGAATAACTTTTTCCCTGTAGAACAGAGAAAAATGCTGAAGGAAGGGAGGGAACAAATTATTACTTAACAGTCCTGGGGGATTAGGAAACTAAGATTTGCATAGATGTTGGAGTGGTGGAAATCCACAGATGCCTTCGCAGAAAATATATGCTTAAGGACTGATCTAAATGTACTCTAGCTCAGAATCTAGCCCTGAAGCAGTGTCTACATGTTTGCCTATGCATTTCATTGTCTCACTTTATCAATTTACATCATGTGCTGATGAGACAAATTTCTCAGTATTCAACCTGCTAGCTTCTGTACTGTATTTACACAATAGATCTGTGATATAAAAATGAACGTCCTCTAGCCACTGTTCCCTTGATGCAGTTTTAGGGATCTACTACCTGTCAGAGATGATCTTGCACTAGTATATAGTGGTGTTAATTTCCTGAGAAAAAAGGAGTGATGTTAGGAAGGGGGAAGGATTAAAACTAATAAAGAGCCTTTTGTGCTTATGTATGCCCTTTTACTCTAGCTACACACCAGTGTACTCAAGGACAAAGAGGGGAAAAATAAAATGAATGTTTTCTAGATCTATCTGAATACTTCCTTTGTCATGGGAGCTGATTATCTTTGTAAATATCTCAGTCCAGTTCAGGAATAAGAGTAAAGGGGTAGTACAGAATATCAGAGCATTGCAGGGGCATGTAAGCTTGGGCTGGTATTGTAGATCTAAGCAATAGTGCAGTAATACTGATGCCTAATAATTTTGGTATTAGATATATTTAAGATAATAATATTCTTCTGTATTGGTATATCACCTTTCACTAAGTCAGGTCATCTTTTCTCTTTACATTCCTGGTAGTAAATGCTGTGAAGCTTTAAATGCCAGCTCTTGTTCTTTGAGGATTATATGTTTGTAGTATATTTATGTTCACAGCAGAAAAGAATTTGTCATCCTTGTTCATGCAGAGATTTCTGTGAACATTTCAGTAATTGAACTAGATGGTAATCAGTAATAAAGCAGCTTGAATAAAATGTTCAGGTGTAAGTTCTTGAAAAATTTAAATTCCCTTTGTTACTGAAGTCATTCGTACCTGTTTTGTAGCGATGATAGAGTGATGTGCAAGCTATAAAGGTTTAATTTTGATGATAGAATTATCAACGTTTCTAAGCTGTACCAAGTTTACCAATTTATTAAGTGCTTTAAAAATCTTATCTAGTTGAAGGTTTTTTTGTATTTTACATTAACTTGATTGCTTGGATCCTCATAGTTAGCAATATGTTCAGTAACTATAAAGTGTTTTTTTCAAGAAATAAGTTAATTTCTATTTTTCCTTGAGAATACTGATTTCTTTCTGAAGTCCACCTAAAAAAAAATGTTGGCATACTCTTGTATTTGAAATCAGCAAAGATTAGCCTTCTCAGCTGGGAGAAAACATTAAATTGTTACAGATTTCTTTAATGTAATACTTTTATTTAGGGGGACCAACAATAATGGTGTTGAAAACACTTTCTCAGTTTTGCTATTGCTTTAACAACAAGCCAGAGGAGAGAGAAACAAATCAGTATTTTCACTGTATTTGAACCCTGTTTTAACAATAATCTTTGACATTTCCGAGTTTCCCATGTTTTATATAAAATCAACAGGTAATAAATTTCCATTGGTAATTTCACATTCTAGATGTATATTTCTGCGTGTGCATATTGTTTTCTAATTTATTTCCTGTCATTGGTAAGACGTTTTATAAGTATGTGTAAATAACAAGTAACTAAATATAATCTTCACAGTTATTTGAGAAATCTTACTTGGTCAGAAAATTAGCGTTCTAGCTGAAGATGGTTATTTTAAATCAAAGAGTAGAATTTTATTTTATTATTGAAGTGAAGATACTTGAACCTTTCTTGGGATACTACCAGAAAGTTGGTTATCATAATTATAAGCTTATCAGTTAGCACATTCTTTTTTGAAAATGGGCATTTGTTCTGCTAATTCGAGCAATTTAAAGTTCTTTTTTCCTGTAATCACACTGACCTGAGCTATCATTTTGACAGCTTACTATTACTTCTCGGTTTTGTGTGATCTAGTTATCTAGCTGTATGTGCAGACAAGAATCTCATCTTTCTAGGCCTTTGTGAGATACATATATATGATTATCTACCATTTGAAATATAATTTTTCATTTTTCTAAGTTCTTCTTGTAGTTTACTTTTCTTACATTTGTTAAGCTTTATAAAACAGTCAGTAATAGTGAAAAATAAACAGTGAATAAATAGACTGATACTCAAAAACAGTGGCAGACCATACTGTGAGAATGCTTGCAGGGGCACAGCCCTGAGAATTCAGGGAGCAAAAGGTAGGGTCATCTCAGTAAAAGTGAGTAAAAGTAAAAGTGAGTCAGTGCAGCTACATAATCTCCAAAAGCTTCATCTACCAGAACATGGAAAAGTGATTCTTAGAGCTCTCTGTGCTTTTTCTCTCCACTCCAGGGCTATCCTTTTGGTTAACAGTGTCTGCCACACCAGCGATCTGATTTGGATGGATTTTCATGTCCAGTGCTTGAAGAGGGCTTTTTAGCGAGCGATGGACATGTGAGCAATCCAGCCTTTACTGAAAACATCTGGGCCCCCGAGCAAGGACGTTTCTATGGATACCAACTGAGAAGGTGAGCAGCAAAGTAAACAACTTCCAGATGTGCCAAAGCAGGAAGTCAGGGTGGAGAATCATGACTCTGTGTTCGCGTGCTATAAGGCTAGGAACCAATCACTGTTTAGGTCGTGGCAGGGCTTTATGACAATTGACCAATGACAAGAGTGGTTGGGACACGTGTACACAGCAAGGGGCTATATAAGAAAGGCTGGCGCGTAAAATAAATGGCATTCACCTGATCATATTGATCCCTGTGTCTGTCCGTAATGATCTCCCGCAAGTGCTGTCAATTAGTGTGTTGAAAATGATGACAGCTATGATCAGGAGATAGAAGGGAGCTTCAGTGATAGTGGAAATCCATGCTAGAGAGAACCCATCTGCTAGATATCACAGGGCCTTCACTGAAGTTGATGGAAATGTCTGCATATCTGGAAATAGGTTTTCTTTTCAAAGAAAGAGTAATTTCTTTTTTTCTTTTTTCTTTTTTTCTTTTTTTTTAATGAATGGCTCCATTTTGTCCATAATCTCGATATTTTTAGTAATATGAAAGGAGAGCAGAATGGGTCTGCTAGGGTTCTGTAACTATTAGGAACAGAAGAACATAGACGCAAATTTATACTATTTTATCAATGAATACAGGAGATAAAAGGAAAAAGAGATTAATATCTCCTATTCTTAGAAGATGTTAATGAAATATTTAATTAGCAGTAACAGCATTGTTGTATAATAAATCAGTTAATCTCTCCTGCCCTTTCCCTTGTGAACCTTTAAAAAAAACCCCACAATTAATTAATCAAAACCGTTTGTCACTTAATCATTGTCCTACAAACCTGAATTATCCTGTGATGCAATAGAGTAAAATGTAGTATTTTTTGTATTTACATGGGATGACCCTTCTAGCTTGAATTAATTTCCTGTGGTTTTATGGAATAATTTAAAACGGACTCTCTGCTGCTTAGTTGGAAATTAGAAGGGACCTTCTCACTGGCAATACTTGTCTGTGAAGATCTATGTGTATAATTGATACATCTTACAACATATACAGTGTATATAGTCATAGAGTAAGTATCATAATGTAACATATATTATAAAATGCAAGCTTTTTTCCCTTATTCATCTTGCAGAACATTTTCTTTGTACCTCAGTGCTGATAATTGTAGAGGGAGAAACATCTGGGTTGGAAGTGCTTGTATGAAGGGGACAACACTGAGTCAGGGTAATGCCTTACTTTTAGAATATGATAAGAACTTAGCCGTATTTTACCTCACATGTCTCACATATTCAAACAGTCGTAAGTGTTTGAAGTGGAAGAAGAGTGGAAGAGTTGTTTTAATGGTGCATATTCAGAAGATAATTTGCTTAAAGAATGAAGTGGAGAGTAAGATGATGAATATTTGAGTCTAGCCTACTATGGGGTTCTATGTCCTTGAGCCTCTAATCTTGAACAGGTCAATAAATCATCAAAGTTAATTTGGATGTGTTGAATGTTTTCAGACAGATGTTCTTATAGTCATATTTTTATATCTTACCTTTATTCTTATCTATGGATTAACATGCTAATCATATAATTCTGTATAACACTTGTAATTTCCACAATAACCATAGCCCTGTCTGAATTTGTGACAAAAGAAGACTGCAGCCAGCCACTCCCCGAAGACCAGCAGGTGTACAAATCACTTTTTGGCTACTGAGGTGAGAGTGATTGCATTCTCTCTGCTTTGTGTGTGTGTAAGGTTAAAATGCATTCAAATATAGTATAAAAAATCAGAAATACGTAATACCTATTTATAACAAATAAATATTGTTGGCAAAGTTTGTTTTGCTGACACTGTTTATAAAAGCAGTGTGATGAAAGCTTTTGGTTTGAAAGAAATATGCTCCTTAGTTTCGATTGGACTGCTCTTCTATTTTTTTTTTTAATGAAGCACGTTCCATCTTTAACAAATTATCTACTCAAAAATCATTGAGATGCTCTCAAGTGTTCAAATTGCCGAAAGCAATCCAGAGACTTTCTGCTTGTCTTGGTTGTCATCTTAAAAGCACAGAACAAATTTTAATTTCACTGTAGTTAAATGTGTTTTGATTAATATTGTATGCAGCATTCTTATATGTAGATTTCAGATTGTGTTCTGAAATTTGTTCTGAAATCTGTTTTGAGGGGATGATGTGTAGAAGGTCTTGAAGAAAAAAAAAATTGAAGAAGAGTCTTGCTAGCAGAGAACCAAACCATCTGGTGCCATGTTGATGCAAACAAGCACCTGAACTCTCCTGTGCTGCTTCCAAAGCATGTCCCCCTCTTCTTGTCCAGACTACTCTTTCTTGTGGGAAATGCTGTCATAGAGAGCAAAGGAAAATCTTTTTGGCAAAGGTCATTTCACCAATATTACAAAGCCTTTTCCTGCTGCTGCTAGTCTAAACTGCTTGTCTTTGCCAAAAAAGCTTAGGCATTACCACAGGTGCAGTGCCTTTTCTGAACTAATGACTCCTTGGAAAGGAATTTTTCCGGAAGGACTGTCTAGAAACACAAATGGTGAAAGGGACTAGATAATTTACTGTTCAGTGTTGGTGAAGTTATTGCGTGAAAGCACTCCAGCAGTGCTTTTGTTGACCTAGAGTAGCTGGCAGATATAGGCAGACTCTCTTAGCTTTCATGTGAAGGACAAGTTTTAAAACAAGTTCATCAGGCTTGTAATGAACCTTTTTCCTCCTGGTTTTTGCTGCTTCTGTGATTATTGCATGAGAGATTTCCTAGGACTATCAGGCTAGAATTTCCTTGAAAAGAGAATGTGCTAACTTATAATTTCTGTCAAATAATTTTTTTTCAATAATATAGGGTAAAAATGAAGATGTTTTCATAGAAGTTGAACTTCTATTTGGCATATGGTTTTGTTCCATAAAACAGGCTTTTAAAATACAGAATAATCCTTCAGCTTTGCATACTTATTATTACGCTTCATACTTATGCTAACACAGTCATTTCTCAGTGATGGCTCTAAAGCAATAATTAAAGATTTCTAAAAAAAGTCTTCCAGACTAATTTACTCACTTAAAAGCAGTACTTTAATAAAAATGCTAAATAATGGTTAAATTATTGAGAAATTATTTACATGTAAGCAAGAGCAAGTAAAGACTTGGTTCAGAAAGCTGACAGCAGTGTTTGCTTTAAAAGTTCAGTATCTTTTTTCTTCCCCCCCTTAAGAAAGCAATGTTAGACTATTAAAAATAGGCTAGGAAGTTATCACATTTGAGTAAATGATTTTAAAGCAGTATATTCAAGTTGCATTGTGCTATTTTCTAGAAAACCCAAAGCATCCTGCTGGGCATTATCCTTTTCTTAGTAAAAGGAAGTGCAGAGGATTATTGTGAGGATAACTAAGTCAGAGCAATCTGGGATATCCTTGAGAGCTGAGAATAAATATAAAGCAACTGAACCATTGAGGAATCAGCATTAACTTGAGTAGATTTTTAATTTTATTTAATTTTTTTACAGAAAGCTTCTGAGCCTGCTGTTTTCTGTTCTTTGTAGGCTTTTTCTTTAATTAGCTCTGTGCTAAAGTCACTTAAGATACTGAAATAAAAACTCTGCTAAGCAGATATTGTACTAGCAAATATGTCCAGATTGTTAAATGTGTTTGTCTTGTTTAAATGATTTACTATATATTTTTTTTAAAACTCTTTTTAGAAAACCCACAATGGCTACCGACATGTGAGTTTATTCTTCCTAAAAGTAAATATATTTCACTTATTAAAACTGAAAGCTAAGATAATGACTGTTAATCAATTATAAACTGTTCTTTTTGTGTATGATAACAATCCATCTACATGAGAATTCTTGGGCTATTATGTATGGTAGATAGAATATGAAGTTATTGGAGAAAGGGGGAAATGGAACTGCTGAATTGCAGAAGCCTGCTGTCATGGCTGATTTTTTGCAATATATTCAAGGTATTGCAAATGTCTTTCAAATTTGGTTTGACCCAGCTTCCACCACCTTTAAGAATCCTTATTTTATCTATTTTACATGCATGAAAATATTTTTTTTTCCATTGGGTGCTTAATGTTTTCATTTTATCTCTTATTTGTTTGTTGTAATGCGCTGAAATATTTTTGAGGCGTTCTCAAATTCTAATTTGATGGTCTGTACTATGATATGACCAACACTGAACAAAGCTATGAAATAGTATCCCATGGACTTAACATAGAGCCACAGAAAATCTGTGGCTTTCACTATACTCCTTTTATGTCATAACTCTGAAGTAATTCCTGCTGGGAGCAGTCAGCATGAATTTACAGAGTGCGAATAGTGCTTGACCAACCAATCGAATTCTGTGATGAGATGACTAGCTCTGTGGATAAGGGGAGGGCACTAGGTACTGTTTACTTTGATCAATGTGTCTGCTCTTCATTTAAGTCCCCCTTGGAAATTTTATGTTGTCATGATACTCAAACTGCCTTCTTTGCAGAAGCTATTCTATGAAATATTGTGGGGAAGTTTAGGGAACATTTTTAACATTTTATGCAATCATCCTCTTAGCTTTTACTTTTTTCATTTTCTGTGAAGCAAACTCAGAATTTTCAATATTCATACCATTCTTGAATTTTAAGAGCAAGTTTTGTTCTTATATAAAGGTTGCTTCTTGAAATTAATTTCTAATGAAATTTCCTCTAAGCATTTTTCTCGCTGATAAATATGATTAACACCTTAAATAACTCCTTGTTGTCTTTGTGCCATACGTCATGAGCTAACACAGGCCCCATAGGAAAAACAGCCAGAGGCTTATTTATGTCTAAACTCAGAGGGTATACTTGAATGTGACGGTGTGAAAGAGCTAGAGAATGTGTTCTGCTCTTGCTTCCTTGTAACTATTTTTTAACTCAGCTTCCTTCATACAGTAGTTCATTAAATGTCTGAATCTAACTTGCATGTGTTTCTGTTTACAGCATGTGAATACAGAAATATTCCATGGTAATATACCAGGATAGATTTACTTTTTTGAACAATGAGTTTTCTTGATCTCATGGCTGAGAAGTTCAGTCTTCATGCAAAATATTTGTGAATTTCTTTGCAGTCAGCTGAGATGTAAGTGCCTATTCCTCTGGGAATGGAGGTAGAGGTTTGAGATGTTTTGCCTCTACACCTTTTCTGTATTTACCTTGATCTTCAGCAGTCTGTCCCCACAGCAGCTTCATAATCCTTCCATTGCCACAGTTCTTATTTTCATCCTTCTAGGTATAAACAACCAACAGGCAGAAAAATTTTAGTTCTTGCACAATTTATTCCATCTTGCAGTCTTGACTATTTTGATTAATCCCTTGCCTAGAAATCACCTTTGCCCTCACTTCAAGTCAGTTTTAGTTGGAACTTACTGGTGATGTCAGTCAGTCCCCTAAAAGTTCATCAGAAGTGGATATCAACTATTTGATAATGAGAGAGAAAAATAGCTGACTTGGTCTTAGAGTAGCCATTGATGTTCATTTAGGGAAAGTCACTCCTGAGTTAAAAAGTATTGGGTTTTGAGAGGAGCAGGGAGGAACCGAAAAGAGACAGTTTGTTTCAACCAGTCCTTTCAAGGGTTGCTGTCATCAAGCAGAATATGTTTTCAGGATCCATTTGTGTTTCTTCCTTTTGTGTGTGGGCAGATGATTATTAATTTTTAATAATAGCAATAAGAACAATAGAATACTAGTCTGGGGCTACCATGGGACACATGGCATGGTTCAGAATACTTTTCAAATAACTAAGCTGTTTATGTAAAATCTGGAGGGCAGGTGGTTTCTAATGGAAACTAAAATTTTATTATTAATCCATCTTTTCCAATAATAAGGCCAGCTGAACATTGTATGATAGTGATTATAATGAATATAAAATACCACACCAGAAATTACAGTTTAGAGTTTGATGCTGAGCACAGGGAAGAGAAGCAGTAATTTTACTGTGTGCATTCAACTTTCTAAATGTGGAAGGAACATTATTTGACATTAAAGTTATGCTGTAGCATTAAAAGTCTATGCATGTGTTCCTTTTGATTGCTTCTGTAATATCATTTTTACCTTTTTTAGGTTTTTTTAACAGTATGTTTATGAAAGAAAATATTCCTTGATGAATTAACTATTTCCCCATCTCAATGTCCAACCATTCAATCCAGTTATAATGACACATACATATAGATTAGGCATCATGCCAACATTCTAAAACCTCATCTCAATTCCATCAATTTTATCATCAGTTGAGGGACATGGAAAGGCACTATGTGATTCCTGTGGTATTAGTTTAACACTGCATACTTTCAACTAAACTGTTACTGAAAACTGTCGCAGCTTTAAGCAAGCTACATACAATATTAATACGGTCCATTGCTTGATTAATTTGAGATGCAGTGAAATAATTGGAAGCAGCAACTTCTCATTTTTTTAAAAAAACTCCTAGTTAATGTTTACAATGTACTGTTTATTTACATGTGTATACATCTTAGGTTTTGTCTGGTTTTGACATCTCAAATGTTTTTTTCTCAAGCTTTCCAAAGTCTGTCTTGAAATTTGGGTTTATTTGTCCATATGCAAAGAATAATGATGCATTTATAAACATATACAGTATTTGTATTAATTTAGCTTAAAACAGATTCAGAAGCTAGAAAGTAAGTATATCGCTTATAGAAATAAGAATTGTTTTGATGTGGCCAGAAAATAAACAGAAACCCCAGTTACAATATTGTTGATGTAAAGAGCTAGCTCACTTTAGATTTTAGTTTTAAAATTCCCTCTCCACATCTGCCTGGGATCAAGTCTGTTTGATTCTTTTTTGGATACCTTCACTAACCTGCATTTCTGCTCAGATATCATTTAACAGTCTTTGCATTTGCCTTAGAGGGCTTTCCATACTTTCCTTCCATTCCCAGTTGCAACCTTGTTTATTTTATATATTGTCTTTGGTTCAGTTGATTTTTGAGCAGTTCTTATTCATATATATTTTGTATGTATACATCCACAGATTTGCAATCTAAAGCCTTGAAGTTTAATTCACAGAAGAAATTCCTGCTATGAAAAATAGTCAATATTCCTTTTAATCTTAAAACAATTATTTTTACATTGTACTATATATTTAACATGTTACGTGTGTATTTTGTAAGTAGCATACTTAATGCTTATTTTTTTGTAAATTCTAGAACTCAAATCTTAAGTAAATCCTTTACTGCATCCTTTGAACAGTATGGGGTTTTTTACTATTTATTGATGTAATAATCCTAATCTAATATTTTGCTGCATGCTAGACTGTCACAAGAGCAATTGCTTTAGCAAAATTGGAGTGTCCAGAGGAACTGAACAATATTTTTAAATGGAGTAAATGTTGGTCATTTACATTTTAATTATGAAATATTAGTACACAAAATACACGTTGAATGAAGTGTCTTCTGAACCTAATTGCATCATGTAGCTGAATATTGATTGGGCTCTTGTTAGTGACTAGCAGAATTTAGCCATTAGTTACTAAGTCCATTCTTTTTTTTGCTGCAGGGAGACTTTATGCTGAAGTCATGATTAAACACAGCTTCCATCTGTTCTAATCTAATTATATTTGACCAAAACAAGAGCCATTGTGAATGTCCACACCTGTTTGCATAAATAAGCACAGACTCTTGCCCAGGGTATTTTACTGTGGCATTCCCTAAATATTTTGTGATACTATAATCCTTACTGGAAAAAGTTGTCTGGAATTATGAAACTTATGAGTAACTTTCCTATCTAATCCTACTCTGACAGATTAATGAGAAACAACTAACCTTTATTCTCCTACTCTTACTTAATTTCTTCTCAGAGCATTGTTGCACCATAGTTTGGAAGGGCTTGTACAATTGCTTATGAAACATGCCTTGAATGGTTTTAAAATCTGCATCCTTCCAAGTATTCCAAGTGGCAATACAACCACAAACTTAACTTTATTTAGTTTTTAATATTTGAATCGAACTGTTTATAATGTTAGTTTATGACAGATGAAAACAAATTCTATGTTGTGTTGGGTCAGGTGAAGTTGAATACCACAAGACAGTTCCATAGCACACAGCAGTTCGGGATGACAGCCCAGACTACCTCAGGGCACACCATGCTGCTGTGTTTCATGACATCTTTGGCCCAAAGACTGAGTAACACGGTTAGCTTCCTTATTCTGATCTTTTTACAGAGTGAAATGATTTTGGGCTCTTGATCAACATTTTTTAGCTGTGGTAACTGTTTAATTTTATTTTAAAGTATGCTGATAAAAGACTTAAAATTTTAAGAGACAAAAAGCCGCAATGAGAACAGTCCCTGAATATGAGCAGAGAGAACCAACCATTGACTTCACCCCCATTAGATCCTGTCGTGTTTTATGTTGTTTAATATACTATGTAATTATTATAAGTGATTGTCAAATGTTTCACCTATTTTATTCCATTTATGATTTTATCTCCTAATGTCTCCAAAGTGTTTTTTTTCCCGTCTGCTTTACTACACTATAACTAGCTTGTATAGAAAATAAAAAATAGAAATTGACTATGCAAAATCTTACTTCCTGTTCCTATGCATGACAGTAGCAATGACAACATTCATGTACAAATTACTGAAGCTTTCTGAAAAGTTGTGTGTGTCTGTATATAAAGAGTGACTGCTTCATGTAATCCTGGTCTAAAAAAAAAGAAAAATTTTTTCAGGAACACTTTTCTGTACTCTTGTTTTCTCACAACCCTCTAAAGCAGTTGATCAGTTGTTAATTAGAAAGAGTTCACTATTGCACATTTCAGCCTTGTCTGAAATACGGTCTAAATTTTTACTTTATTTTTCTGCCTTCCTTCAGTGTTTATTCACTCTCATATATTCTCTGTACTTTCTAAGTGAAGACTGTTATTACCTTTTTTCATTTGTATTCATCGCTTTAACCTTTCTTTGTGAATTAATTGTGTTGATGCTCCTGTTTAAAGATAAAAATGCAGCAAGAGTGGCCAACTGTGTATCAGGTGGTACCTAAACCAGAATAAGAAGACTACTTTGTCAACTGTTTGCAACCTCTGTATTTTCATTGGTTTGCTACTACTGACAAAGACACTTGAGTGAGAAAAATTTTGCATCATAAACATGAAAAAAATAACTGGGATGGCTTTAGTAAACTGACATACCATTTCCCTGGAGTCTTCTTACGAGTTTTTACTTTAAAATAATAGTTTTAAATGAAACAATGTTACAGTAATTAGAATGAAATGAGCTTTGTACATCCTTTCATTACCTACATGAAATACAGTATTGAAATAGAGCTGAAAAGTTAAATGTTAGCTTTTTTTGGCTCTGCATTGTGTTCAACTATATTTAGGCAAGTGTTTTTTTTCATACTCCTTATTATAATTGATGCAGAAAATCATCCTTTGCAAACAAAAGTATACATTGTTTGTGTTCATGGGATTTGGATGAGTACATATTTAAATAAGGAAACATAATATGGGATGGGAAAACATTTTTTGTTTGCCAGCAAAGGACACAAGCAAGCACTGGAACATGTGGAAATCCTTATTTTATTAAAAAGCAATATCTACATTTTACTAGACTAAAACAAGAAAAGCTGGTTGTTGGAAAGCTTTTGGTTGGAATGCTGAAAGTGATGGACCACATGCAATACAGGGAAATTTATAATTGAGGTGAACAGTAAAATATGCATAGTAGTTGGGTTGAACATAATTTGGTAAAACCCAATTACTACAGATATTCCATCACTGTAGCTTTTCCAAGACTGTTGGAGTGAACTCAATAGTTTCTACTGCTGTGGGACTTGCTGCCTTAAAATAAACAGAATTGTATGTTCTGGGCTCGGCATGAACCTCCTCTCTTTATACACGTATTTTCAAGTTTAAAAGTTAGTTTCCCAACAGTAGCATGCAGAATATGATTCCGTTGTTAAGAAATAGGATAGGATTGCTTTTTCTCAGTCTATGAAAATATAGTAAGGAGAACAACAGGCTGGTTGCTAACTTAAAAACACGTAATAATAATGAATAATAGTGATAGAATAAGATAGGCATATTGTGATTTGTATAATTATTTTGATGAGATGACTCATCCATGCAATTGTTTCCTCTGCTGCCTGGTATTTCCTATCAGTGATGCAAACTTTGCAAGGCAGGCTTGAAGGCTTTTTTGAAAGTGAATTTCTAACCACACGTGTTTTTTTCTTCCATATTATAAGCTCACAATTGTTTCAATACACTAAAATAACAAAAAAGAATAATTAACATCTTGCCATGCAGTTTCTTAACTGTTGAGAAACAGAACCTTAAAGGAAAATTGTAGTTTACCATATACAGGTTTGTAAAATAGCATTCAGTTCATGGGGTTGGGTGGGGAAATCTGGTGATGCACATAGAAAAACAGTCCTTTATTAATGAAGTTTATCATTAAAATAGTAACGAGTCAGGCAGGACTTGAACTATGTTCTTTCTTTCTCACTAGTTGGTCAGATACTGGGACAGGGCTCTGTTCCATGACCTCTGTAACATGCAGTTCCTTTCTAGCTAATTATAACTACCACTGACGTTGAGATAGCTTAATAAACTGGTGGACATTGAGTAAAACCCCTCTTCCCATATAACCGACTGATAAAAGGCACATTAATAACTCCAGGTGCACACAAACTGTTGGGGTTTTTTAACTCTTAAATTTCATAAATCCTTTTGCTTCGATCCTATCATCATGCATCTGTATTTTTGTGAAAGCTGCAATTTTTCTTATAGGAAGAATCTACACTGTAAGTCATACATAAAAATAAGTGGATACATTTGGGGCAAACTGTGAAAATTACTTGATTTTTTTTTTTTAATTTATTAAACATAGTCCACAGTCACAAATATTTCAAATGTTTGTAAGAGTACTTGTCCTTCACAGTGCAACTACTATTAACTTGAAATACAGAAGAAGCAGAAAAAGAGCTGAAAGACTTGAATATTCATTAGCTCCTGTCTTGACTATAAACAAGGTATGAATAAGTGTCTGCCCATATTAAAAATAAAGGAATTATATATGTCTACTGAAAATAGTTAACAGAATACGTTAGTTAGGATTAATGATACCTGATTCTAAAAGCATATTTTAAATGTTGTTCCCTATTGGGAGATCTCATTTTCCAAGTTCAGATAACATTATCATTGGGAATAATACAAGGCATCGAAGTAGTTGTCTCATGTACACACATGAATATTTAGCCTGTCAATTCATGATGGTATATTTGACTTTCCTTTGGAAATATATTCCTCCTGTCACTGCTCTTGAGCTAGCTTTGTGTAAGTTTTATTATATTGAATAGTGATAATTTATTCAGAAGTACTCTGGTAGACTCTAAGGATTGTTCACATTCTGCATCACATCATGAATGCCAGTATATTGATGTTTACTGCTTTTGACTCAATTTTGAGAGGAATGAAGTCTAAGAAAAAATTAGAGATGCTAATTACAAAGACTTTTTTATTCTGATTTAATGGTCTTTAAAAAAAAAAATAGAATTCAGTACATAGTTTTATAGATTCATTTAAGAGTTGATAATGCTAACTGTACTAATAATGTTAAAGTCCAAACACATTATTTTAAGTCTAAAACTTTTCTATTGGCTCATTTATAATTGTAATTATTTTCTGTTTTCCTTTGAATCTTTCAGTAAAGTCAGTCTTTTGAAGTTCTTTAAAAGAATCTTTTGGCAAAACAGGCACAATAACCATCACTGATTTTTTCCCTGGTTCTTCACTAGTATGATAAAGTGGTTTTGTCTGAGAGTATAACTTTGGAGTTCACATTCTGATCAAAGGAATGGATGTTTATATACATTCTTGTTTGGGGTTTTTTTGGTTGTTGTTTTTTTAAAATAAGTTTTCTAAATTAATCTACTTTTTTTTTTTAAATGCTGCTTGTAAGTAGAATTTTCAAATTGTGACGAACCACTTGTGTCTGATGTTCTAATGCTGAAGGTTGTGACACGCACTGTATTACAAGTTTTTATAAGTAGGGCAAAAAATCTTGTCATTGTCATGTCTTGTTTAGAAGCAGATTGTGTTCCTGAGGAGACAGCACTTTGCTGCTGCTCTCACGTGGTCTTGTAGTTGCTAGGTGGGTCTTGAGATGTTAACCCTCATTAAAATACTGTCAATGAAGAGAAGCCACTGCTACATTTTACAGGTTAAATGAGTGATGAGCAGAAAAATAAGGGTATTTTTAGCTAAGAGCTGGAAAGCAATTATCACAGTACCCCTGCACTTGATCCACAAAAGGAAATTGCTACTTAAATTACGTTGTTGAATGTTTGTGGAGTTTGGTCTTGTTTGTTGGGTTTTTTTAGACAATTCTAGACTGTTGCTACATTGATTTCAAACAGCTCCCTTCCTCAGCTTTCCTGATACACATTCATTTTCCAGCCTGACGCTTCTCTGAATAACATAAATGCAAAATTTTTTATAACATTTAGTTTGCGTAAGAATTGATTCATAAAGGAATTTAGGCCGCAAACTCTCAGATTTGATTGGAGTTGCTTGAATGTTTGGAGAATTTCTCTACCAGTGATAAGAGATTCTCTTTTCCTGAAAAATGTTTGGGAAGTGTCAGAGTAGATCATGACAAGTTTGGAAATGTGCAACTAGGACCTTGAGTAACAGCTGGAACGTGTTCATAACTTGATGCCTGGTACCTCAGTTGGTACACTCTATTGAGGATTTAGCATCGATTATTCAAATTTACCTAGAATATTCTTTATTCTTTGGAACAACTAAGTAGGATAAAATACTATTTTAAATAGCTAATTAATATAATTAATTTTAAATAGCTATTGCATTGTATTCTCTCAATTTTTTATCAAGTTATTTATAATACATAAATATACATATCCTTATAATATACAATAACTTTTTTTATAATGTATACAGGCTTATGTTGTGTGACATTTAGGTCCATAGTGTTCAAAAGGTTCTAGGTAAGAATTTCCTTCCTTATGTTTGTATAAGACAATATAAAGTACTGTTGAAGAACATGTTGCTCTTAGGACCTGCTAAAGCAGGTTAAATTGTTTTAATGGATCAATCTTGCCAGGTAGACAAACTGTTCTCTCTTACCAGGTCCACAGTTAATTTCCTTTTCAGTTTGGGGCTGCTGAGAGGTCTGCTTGAAGTTGCACTTTCACAGATTATGTGCTATCTTCCCCGATTTCCTTCATGGTTGTTGTTTCATGTATGTTCATGTGTGCTGGTGATTGTCAGCTGAGTTTCTGACATTTAGATGTTTCTGTCTCCTGGAACTTATCCTGAAGTGGTAAACCTTGGCTGGTGCACAACAGTTTAGAAGATTTGTTATGATTTGTGCATGTTTAATGTCTGACAATTTAATAACTATGTATTATTTCTCTTCTACTGCAAAATACTGAACAATAATTACACTTGAAGGTTTGCATTTTCTGCATGTTATTAAAAGGGAAGGTGTGCCTCGAGGCAGTTTGTAATAATTCTGCAGTCAAAGCCAGAAATCAGAAGGGAACAAACTGATCTGACACTGCTTCAGCTCACGTGAAACCATAAGTGTATTAACTTTGGTTCATTTGTGAAATAGACGTAATGTGTGATTATATATTACAGCGTATGTAATCAAGGTTTACTTCTTTAAACATCTGACGCAGTACTGTTGAAAATACCAAATAATAAATATGCTGAAAAAGTGCTGCTGTTTGTTTTTTTGTTTGTTTTCTTCCTGTCAGGCATTTATTAGAAGTTGTTGAAAACAACCTCGTCAAAGTTTGCTCTCACACAACATGAAAAGTTGATTTATCTGATTAATGAGTTATATATATATATTACCTATGGAAATTCATTCTGTTAAAATTTAAGTGAAATAATCCTGGCAGATATCCTAGAACTACAAAAATTCCTAAACATTTTCTTGGTTTGGGGAAGGCTTTTGAATTTACATGTCTAAGTTATAAGAACAATCTGACCACAGGGTCTTACTACTCAGGAAAGGGTCTGTCATTTTCTTCCTTTTCTTTCCATTTATCTCCTCTTTTCTTTGGAGAGAGACACCCCTATGTGTGTAGGTCCTTTTGTAAGAAAAAGTTGTTACAGGTTTTTTTTCTTTGCAGCCTCCCACCTTACTCTCACTGTTTTCCTAAGTATACTTCAAAAGTCCATATTTCCAGTACACAGCTTGACTTTTTCTTTTTTCCCCAATATCCAGCCTTAGTATCCGTGACCTGGTCTTTTCAAGTGGAATAATATTCATCTAGAGAATTTGCTACTTAGGTCTACTGCTGAACTCAATAAATATGTGATGTTTCTTGACAGAAAAATGGGAGGTGACTGCCTTTGAATCTAGCCAAGAGTTTGGGAAAATCTAGCTTTTATATAACTGTTTGCCTAACAATCTACCTTTGGCTTTAAGCTCCATACATGATGAAGTGCTTTTTTGGTCTTGGGCCAGGTGCCTTGGCACCACGCAGTGTTGCAGTTGTTTGCTGGTCTGCCATTATTTCTCATAAGGCTAATGTCATAAATCTCTTCTTACTTTACTGCAGGGAACAGGTAGCAGACTCCCTTAACTCTAATCTTAAAACAGTCAGCAAAAAGTTGCAATTTCCAGGGCTCATTTGAGTTTCCCCACTGACATCTAGACTTATTCCAGGAAAGAGGATACATATCTCCAGGATTTCATAAATGCAAAAGGAAATACTTAACATGCAAGCTGCTGTCATTTCAGAAAGTTTCATTTATTTTAAGTACTAAAATGCTTGAGCAGTCATTTAACCTCCTGCATATTTAATGGTTGGAGGGCTGTTAAATTTCTCTCAGTTACCTACACATTAAACTCAGTAACTTTTGTCCTGTTACCTTCAGGAGCCTCTAGTACAAAAGATACCTGTTTTTCAACACTTGCTGTCTGAAGTTAATTTTCTAAACTCTGCAGTTAACTGTGAGTTGCACACCTAAATAATGTGATCATCAAATAAAGGCTAGCAATTCAGCAATGTCCACTGAAAGACACAGAATATCTACTTCAGCAAGTACAGGGGAGCCAAGGCTACTGCAGATATTTGTGCTATATTTTTTATGTTAAAAATAGGATCTTGATATAGAAAAAGTGCCAATTTCTGAAGTTCCACCTAGCAATGAATCACAGAATCCTAGGGGTTGGAAGGGACCTGGAAAGATCACCTAATTCAACCTCCCTGCCAGAGCAGGGTCACCTAGAGTACATCACACAGGAACTTGTCCAGGTGGGTTTTGAATGTCTCCAGCAAAGGAGACTCCACGACCTCTCTGAGCAGCCTGTTCAACTGCTCTATTTCTTCCCTCTGTCATAGGATATTACTTTCTTTTCTGGCTGTCAATACAGCTAGCCTAGATATAAAATCACTAATATTTCACATCTGACATTCATTCTATCATGGTTCCAATACATGAAGAGCAATAGTGTAAGGTAAGTCTAAAAAAAAAAAAAGTAAAATTTTGTACCTATTCTTTCAAGATGAGAGTTGTTGATTTGTTGCTTTCTTACTTGAAGCTATCAGCATGTTGAAATGCTTAAACTGTTCTAGAAGTCCAATCCTGTCCACAGTAACATCAGTTGATTACTTTCCTTTAATGTTAACAGGCTGTGAAGCAGATTTTCCATTTTGTTTGAACGTGAACCCTTTTTCTCAATGAATTACTTATACCTTTTAAAAAATTAGTAAATTAGATTTCTACATTGAAGTACTAATTACTAAAAGAAAATATAAAGAAATAACAAAATTATCCCAAAGATTTCAGTAGACATAACACTACTGAAGTGTGATTTGCTTGCTTGTTGTCTTATTTGTTGGCGATGTTGCTTTAGAACAAGTATTAATTATAGTATTAATTATACTGAGCATACAGATGTGTTACAGGTTATACTGGCTACACATGATTGTCTAAGTTTAATTCAGAAAAAACACCAAAAAACCTTTCCTAATTTATTTCAGCTTTACCAAGAGTATTTTTTAGTGTAAAAATCAACAATATATTTTAAAAAGTACAAAAGTATATTCCAATAGATTGGTTGCAGTAATCTTATATAGTAGGAGCAGATTTCTAGACTATTGTAACCCTTGTTTCACTTCATGATGACATTCAAACACGTCATCTCAACAGAACTTTTCTGTCAATGTGATGGGATTATTGTGATGCCTGTGAGCCCCTGAAGTTTATGGGAAACTTGCATTAATAACATCCAGTAAAGGGACTGGGGTAAGCACTTAGTAATTCCTTTTAACTCACTTTCACTGCTTTGGCCATGATACATCAAAGGCACTTAAAATGATACATAAAAAGTACTTTAATTATTGGAAAACTTAATTCAACCTATCAATATGACTAGCAAGGCAATCTGTACAGATCTGTAAAACTGGGCTTGGCTTCAGGATTTTTTATTTTAAATTAAAAAAGGGATAAAAATGAATGTGCTGGTCAGAGGCTTAAGACTTCTGAAAAAGGTGCAGAGAGCATTAACATAAGGAATATGCAGTGTAAATTGAGTAACAGTTAGTTCCTCTGTTTGCTTTTATAGGACAAGATCTGAAGAGAAACAAGAACACTCTACTTCTATTTTTTGCTAAAACAAAAAGATTTTGAGAAATTCCAGAAAGACTCAGAAAATTTAGTAGACCAAAGCAGAAGTTGCAGCTCTGAAAAATAAAAAGTATACAGAAAATACTTGTAAGTAAATTTCACTATATTGATGCTGATTTGCTGGTGGTTCTCACTCTACAATGTAAAACTTTTCTGGATTGCAATTCACTCCATACTGGCTTTTTGGATCTTTCTTGGACTTTTTCATAACCCGGTGAAGACTGGCTGTCCCTTACTCTTCCTGTAAGGCTTTCGGTCCTGCCTTCTCTTCAGACACCTTTCTTGTCTCTTCTTGTCCCCTTCTATTTCCTTTGATATCTGGCACGTGGCAGCAGATTCTTGGTTGCCTTTAGGGAAGACGCAATGGCTACCAGGTGGTACCCCATGACAAGCAGCTTCTGCCCAGCTTTTGTGTCTTTAAAGGAGCACAACACATAGTGGCCTTTGATTTCTGTGCACAGTCAAGTATACGAACTGTTCTGTGCATCTGGTATAAGTATAATCTTAGATGTTGCTAGCAGCAGCACTGTAAGTTCATTAGTTCAGGTTTAATATTAATAATTTTATAAGGTTATTCTTTTCACTGAAGTCAGCTTGCAAAATGAAGCTTTTTACAAAACTGCAAAGTGTTCTGGGCTGCTTGTCTGCTATGGAGACTTTCTTGAGTTCTCTAAAAATCAATCCTCTTAAGGAATAACTTTTTTTTTTATGTGTGTATAGAACACCTGTAAAGTGAGGTGTCCATCTGGAAGAAAATGCTGACATTTTGAACTACCTACTATGCTTAGTCTGAGGCTTTACAGCACTATGTTTAGATGCTGAGTCAGAGCTGATAAGTTGATTTGTTATAGAAACTGTGCTCAGTCCCCGAGTCATTCACTGACCTGCTCATTGAACCGAAGGCAGATGGATGTGGTGTTAGTTGTACAAGACTGGCTACAGACACTGATTTATGTTTAGCATGCTGTCCTTGCAGTCTCTGTAAGCTATGGGAGGCCTATAGCTTTGATTTCTGACTTGAGTTTGTCCAGTCCTACAAGAGATTCTTGCTATTAACTGTGAAGGTAGAAGGATTTCATATTTACTTTTTCATTCAGGAATGTTACTTTCTAGCAGACAGCTACATTAGAAAAAGGTGATTTATAGATATTCTTTGGCTGTGGGTTGTTCTAATGCAATACTGGCTCCCAACCTTATCAAAGGTCCATTTCATCTCCTACTGAAACCAATAGAAAGACTTCAATGATTTCACACGGAGCTTAGCTAGCATAACAAAGTCTTCCTGAGAAGTATTGCGTAGCCCAGTTGAAACACACCAATTATACTATATTTTGCTGCCGTGTCCGGGTAACATTAGTCATACAGCTTCTCTATTTAAGAGCATGGTCCTGAAGTTCAGAATGTGTTAAGTTTAGCACCATTTTCTCTTATTTCAAAATACATAACTGTAAGAATTATTTAATCTCATGAAACAATTGATGGGCATATTTTGATATTTTCACTTCTCATTCCCCAGTAGTAGTGCTTTGCATTAAGCTATAATCTTTGTCCCGCAAGTACATAATCATGCAAATTTAGCAACTGTGTTTAAGCATTTCCTTGAGACTAAGTACAGATCCTAGGACAGTCACTCTTACAAATACACTCGTGTCCTAACTTTGTCATTATTCTGCAAGAATCATGACATGATTATTTGAAAATTATCAACTATGATTTTCTGTTTCAAACTGATGTTTTTCTTGATTCAAGGGCTGTGGAAAAAATGTGATTCCATTGTCCTTTCCTCTTTTGTAAGACTGTGAGAAATACCTTTGATGTATTTCTTTCTGAGGGAGTCCCTACCTGGTAATAAATAAAAAAAATCTGGTTTAATGCCATTTCTCCCCTTGGGTATCTTTCAAATGCCTTTAACTAGAAGGGATTTTGCTGGAGTAATCCATCAATACTAGTAAGACCCTGTTCAAATTGTGGAGGCTGGTAGTAGCAACATGACTGGCTTCAAAGGAGGTTAAAAGGAAGTTAACCTTGTGTAAAGCCATGTCTGTTTTCCCTAGGGATGCTCATCAAGCTTTCACAAGTTTAGTTAAAGAAGCTGAGCAGAATCTGGAAATGTTCCCTGAGTTTCCTAAGAGTTAGGAAACAGTTTGGATGTAGATAAAAACCATGTGCATTAGTTGCAGAAGATGAAAATGAAAACATGGGAGAGGAAAAAACAACAACAAACAAACAACAACAACAAAACAAAACAAAAAAAAGGAAAAAACCCCAAACCCTTTTCTCCTGTTGTCTGCGAGAGTTCACTGTAAATGCTACTACAACACTGGAACAGCTTTTTTCTCTTCAAATGATGTGAAGATAGAAGGGAAAGACATATCAGGCAGTGAAATTAACGTGTTTGTTTCAACTACCAGAACTCTGATTTTTCAGGTTTAGAATCAGATGGTAAATTCTTAAACAATTAGAAAATTAATTATTATACTACTTTTTTAAAAAAAAATCTGATACTTGAAATTTCGGTTCAGAAATAATTCATAGTTTTCTGGATAGTTCTGAAGGGTTCAATTATTGTATTCCTGGAGTGTAGCTATAAAACATGTAAAGTGGAAATCTGAAAATGCTAATTATTATTTTGCATGTTCTTCCTGTTTTACATATAGCATGTGGTTTATTTTCATTATTTTATTCCTATACTATAATGGCCATTGTGCCCTAGATATTTATGTACAGCTTGATATATTTGTGTACTACTACTGTTATTTATCATATAAGAATGCTTTTTGGCATGAAAAGCTTTCATGCCCTGCAGGGCACAGGGTGGGTGCTGAGATACTCAGGTTGAAGTTTTTCTAGTATCTCCTGATATACAGTTGAGGCAGCCAGGAGCTCTAAACTAAAAAGCTTGGTATCTACTGATTCCTAAATCTCCTCTTCCATAATGAAGAGAATTCTCTGGACAACATTGGTCTCTGGATCCTAGGATTTGCTTTGATAGTTGCAAATCCAGATCAGTGCTGTTGGGCAAAGATAGCTTACAGAAGCCAAACATTGATTGCTGGAAGTGTTGCTTCTTACTTTACTCTGTTTAACATACAGGAAACAGAGGAAGAAACTGTCTGGGAAACTACACCATCCTTCAAGTTGATTAATTCCCCTTTTGCAGCTGATACTGTGATCTAAGTCTGAAAATTACAGCCACTATGGTAAATCAATCCCATTGGAATTAATTTGGGGAATTTTTAGTATTAATTACCTTGTTTCTTGTTAGGATCAAAATAGATCACAGCTAATTCTAGTAATAATTAGTGACTATTCAGATGAACAAAACCTTTGACATATGGGGATGTATCACTGCAATCCAATATTTATCCAAAAGCTCTGGTTTTACATAAATAGTGAAATCTGGTTATTCCCATGAGAGCCATTTTTTTTTTTTCTACTTTAATGTTTTAATTAATAGACTTGAAATCGTAATTTGTTAAAATGTCAGCAAGTGAAAAATCTTTCTGATGGGTCCCACCTGTTAGTAGATAGCAAAGAGGGACTTGACTGTTTTTCTGTAAAAACCCTGGAAGCACCTTAAAAACGCACCAATATCCACACAGCCCACACCACCACATTCCTCTATCTTTTTTTTAAAGACAGTTCTGGGAACAGAGACTGGGAATCACCCTTTGAAAATATGTGTGTTTATGTTTAAACACCGGGAAAGGTATAAAGGTACTGCTTAAAAATACCATTCACTTTTCAGCTCCCATGTTCTTCTGTATTTGCGTGGGAGCCTTAATTGGACTTTGGGGAACAAAGACTAGGTTTATGCTGTGCATTGCAGGCTGATATGAGCTGCCTTCTGAACCAAAATAATTCTGAGTGATGGTATTACTGCGGCACTGAACTAAAAGATAATAAGGCCTGCTGAGAGGTTATTGAATGTTTTGCAGTGGTAGCCAGAGTTAGGTCATGCATACACAAACTGCCATCCCTTCCCTCTCTCCTTTTGGGTCCATCTTTTGCATCTGGTGTAATACTGTGGATTTGCTGCTGAATGTTTTGAGGAGGAACAAATCAATGAATAATTCTTATTGCCAGGAGGTGTCAGTTTTGGGTTCATCCTAGGAAATATTTATCCTAGTGTAGTTAGGCATATTTTATTTCTCCAAGTTACATTACTTGCTCTTCTCCTAACGTGTGAGGACTTGTAGATGCCTAAAGTCGTGCAAAATATTGGTATAACTGCACTTTTAAAGATATTTAGCTGCACGGGCTCAAAGGATTCCAAATTACTGCATTAAAAGATGTCCAACATACATCACTTGTTTCTCCTGTTCCCTGAGGTAAAGAGAGACAAAAGTCTTGCTTCTACTTTGGTTTTAAGTTGCACATGCCTGTGCCTCCTCACAGCTTTTTTGTGTGTATGTTTGTGTGCTTTTTGTTTGTTTTCATGCTGAACTAAAGCCCACAGACCAAGTTACCCTATAATTCTGCATAATTGGGTTATTAATTTTAAAAACCTTAGATGGTAGGAGGAAATTATTGCTGTGCCTGTATGAATTAGAAAGGTGCCATTCCATTGAAACCAAGGTGAGACCATTTGTTTCTGGAATACCAGTGAGAGCTGAGCTGCTGAAGAATGAATGCCTTTTGAGATAAAACTAGACTAAACAGCGTTAAGCTTCCTTTTACTTGTTGGTGCCTGCAGTTCTGAACATTTTAATTTTCTTTTGTTCCACATAAAAGAAAGCTTTGTCCATCTGTTCAAAATGAAATGTTTTGTTTAAAAGAACACATTTTGACAGTTGAACTGTAATGCATTATTTTAAAAGCATTTGGTCATATCCTGAGTTGGTAAAAAATCAATACTGGAGTTAATAAGAACTACACACCAGAAAATAATCTAATCCATTTCCCTCTTCCACCACACTGAATTTATGAGAGGGCCAGCATTTAATGATATCCTAAGGTAAGCTACACCATTTTGTTTCATACAAGAACTTGTGTCTGTCCTTTTTGATCTGTGAGATTCAGAGCCTTTGACTCTAATGAAAACACGATGTTTCTGCTTTACTTCCCATGCCTTCAAAATAGGAATATAGTAAAGTTTAAAAAATATATATTTTTATAGTCATTGCAGTGTGGAATATGAAATTCTACATACCAGCTATTGTTAAAGTATATCTGCTGGATATAATGCTGGAATTTCTTCAAATTGAAGCATCTCTAAACTTCACTGCACGTAGAGGAATGCAGTACACAGGCGACAACACTAATACTTAAAGATGAGCATCTAAAAAGATTTGATTTTTTTAATGAGACAGTCTATCACCAAGCAGCTGAATACATTTTAACATCCTTTATCAGTTGTCCAAGGAAAGGGCTGAATTCTGAAGGAAGTAAGATGATGTTGTCACTGTATTTAATAACAGACAGATACTTCAGGGGTCATATTTCTCATTCCTTTCTGATAATGACTAAGTTCTTGCACAACTGCAGAATGTAATGAGCTATTGAAGGGTATACAAAGTTACAGCACAGTCATTGAGGACATTTCCTTAAATGTAAGCTCTCTAATATCCCACATAATGAATCATAATCTATAAAATTTTAGGCTGAGTTTTTCTTTGGACTTGATCAATATCAATCTTGCTGTTGAATACTTCTGACTATAAGCAGCCTAAGGAATATAACTTTAGTATATGTAAGAGCAAAACCAAAAATTAAGAAAAATAGTAACACAAGTTTTATTAATTCAAAGAATAGTCATTAGATAAGTGAGTTTAAAGATTATAGGTTTATGTTAGTGCATAGCATTTACTTTGTTAGAGTGCTGAGAAAATATACTGTATATAATTATTAATATTTAATAATATGTGCATTGAATGGTGTTACCTGTGTGCCAGTGATAATAGAGGTCACTAAATTAAACCATTCATCAATCATGAAGGAATGATAAATGGAGGTGTTTTAAATAAGCATTAGATAAATCTTAAGTAAAAATATGTCTACCTGAGAAAATAAAAATCAAGTATAAGTCGGGGGAGGATGAGGCCTTCAGAGCTGCATTCTCTCTTCATAAAAATTGCTCTTAATTCTAAAAATTTCAAAAAGCTTAAATAAACAAGTTAAGAATTCTAGCTATTTTAAAGAACATTAGTAGGGAAAACGAGGTCTTTCTAGCACCTCACAGCAATTGCCACCTCCAGTGTTGTTCAAAGACATATGTTCTTTTAATTTTATATTGGTTTGCACAACCTGTTTTCCATTGGCTTTCCCTTGATTCATCCTGTTTGGCCTGTTTTACTTTCCTTGACCTTGATTAATCCAGTATTAACTATCAGATTTGTTTTAGTTATGCCTACTTTTACAGTCAGAGAGAATCAACTATAGCAGCATCCAGACCTTCTGTTCCAAATTATATGTTGAGAGAATAAACCTGGATGGATACATCCCTGCGCACTATGCAGACTGACTGACCTGTGGCATCCTCTCTCATTTGAAAACATCAGTGTTCAGGAGTTCCTGAAGTTAAGTTGTTTTTCTTCTTATTTTAGGCTATTTGTCAATTCTACAGGAATATCTCAGTGAGAAGAGGAACTGCTGCAGAAACAGACATATTAGCCAGCTAAAAAATCAGTATGATTTTATGTATGTCTGTATGTGTGTATATATATATGCAATCAAAGTTATTGTCTAGCTGAATGGTTAAAAATACCTGCAGATCAAAGGACACACACTCTAGTTTGCAGCCTTTCTCCTTTCCCCAGAATACAGTGTGGTGGGGAAGCTGACCCAACTCTATTTGGTGCCTGGCACCCCAGAGCTGGGGAGGAGCAGATATGTTTCACAGCAGCTGGAAATGTGCACTTAGTACCAGGGACCTTTATTTAATGCAGCTCTTCTTCTTTGCTGCAGCCTCTTCTGATCTTTCTGTCATATGAACCAAGGGACTCTTTGATCCTATACTACTAGTATCCTAATCTCATACCTCCCAAGTGCATTTTTTCCCATCACGTGTCCTGATGCAGCAATGTGCATCTTAACAGTTACTTGATCCAAGTTATCACATCTCTTGGAAATGTGAATACATCTCTTACCTATGAAAAATGGTAGCATTTTAAAACTTACCAGGACAAATAAAATTCCAAGGACTAGTTTTATTCTTAATTAAGGACAAGAATGCAGCTTGTTTCACATGTATTTAAAGGTACTATTCTCAATGGGATGTGCTTGTAGAAAGCCCGTGAAACTGATCAGAGAATTATTTTTTACACAAGCTGCTAGTACTGAGGAAGAGAAAAAGCATTGTACTTCAATATTTTTCCAGCACTTGAAGCACTTAATCATATTCCAGTTCCATTTTCACTGAAATTTAAGGTCACTTTGAATAATAGTTTTCAAAATGTCTGCGTTCATAGAACTGGCTAATTAATCTCTTCCTGAAATGGTATGTGCTTATTTACCACTTAATCCTGAACTAGAATAAAAAGCCATAAAGACTGGATACGTTTTAGAAAGGGATGTCTAGAGAGTATTTATTTTGGAAAAACAAATCATCCTCCTTTCTGGCTGCTCAGCTGGAAAACTCCTAAAATCAGTGAATTAAGGGTCAAAAGTAATTTGTGTTGCCTCAAGCAAAATTTTAAAATACATTTCCACCATAATTTATTCTTTGAACTAGTTGTTTTAAGGAGCAAGAAATACTGAAATAATCTTACCTAAGTTTTTTTAATTAGTATACCCTTTAAGATATATATATATATCTTGTCCTCATGCTGTAGGGAGAAGAAGAGCATTTATTCTTGTACTATGTCGTAACTCCAAATGTATTAATTACTGGAGGTTCAGGGACACAATGTGAGAGACTGAATATTAATCTCTAAAAATAAAAATGTTATAGACCTTGGTAGAGTGACGGAAGAGTCAAAGTTGGACAATGAGATTTGGTGGCTGAGAAGGAGGTTAAGCCTGTTTCTTTTCTGAACACAGGGAATGGAGGATGATGAACCATACCAAGTTTACATAGTAACTACATATTAATGACTCATAACACCAAATGCATTTAAAAATGGAATTGTCTATCATTTACATGTTGAAATGCATAGACTTCATATAACATAAAACATCAGAATGGCACCAGTTTGAGAAATATTGCTATCATACATAAAATTTCAAAACTACTATTAAGAAAGGAAAGTATTGATTTCGAGATCTGTGTAAATACTGGGAAAAAAAGAGACAATTGTAATAAAACTGGGATATTGAATTCTAGAAACTTTCACTTGTAACATTCTTCTTATGCATTTTCAATATTAAATAATTATGCTGAACTGATAGAAATAGTAGTCAGTGTAAGGATGTACCTACAAGATCCAGAAACCAATCCAGGGAAAGCTTGTGTTCTTTCCTGATTCTTGTTCCCAGCTGCTTCCCTTGTGGATAAAAGTGAGTATGTATGAAAACATTTAAAACCTACCAAGGTTAAACTTGTATCTCTTAATGAATTGCAGCATTAGCTCCATTTGCCATCATACCTGAGACTTGTATGGGTCCCTGTAACCATCCAGCTACTGGAGCCCATCTGTGACTTATGTCACATATGTGATTTCAGTGGTGAAATTTGTATGGTTAGTATTTGTGGAATCCAAGTATATCTGTAATGTAGTCTTAGTCTGCTGTTTTATATCACAAAAAAAATAATATTTTCCTTATATTTGATGGCTTCCTTATTGAGAAGAGCTTAATGAGCAAGCAATCTGGTACAATCTGAGTTCTTGTGGATTTTTGACTCATGACTGAGCCCTATGGTGGTTAGTATGCTGTGGACTACAAGTGGAATTTTCCTTTCCCTGTTACAAAATGTATAGCTTCTCTTGGTAGCTCAGCTTCTTTGATAGAGAAGCCACAGAAAGTGCCTTTTCATGTTTCACTAATGTGTAGAAATTGAGAAAATTAAGATTTTTCTCAAATTAGACTTAAGTGTAATAGTCATTTCACAACTGCTAAGTAAGAGAAGGATAGGCTGATTTATATCTGAGTGTGATCAAATGCTTTATGTCCTGGCCTACTGTTTAATTTCATGTATGTGCAAAAGTTCTGCTGATTTCAAAATCTGGAAAATGGCCTAGGGAATTAACCTCCTTATCTCCAAATTTAAATTTACTGCATGAGATGAAAAATGGTATTTCAATGCAAACACTCAGCAAAACATGGGAAAGTAACTTTAATTTAATAAGGCAATTATTTTCCTATTAATTGTGTATTGATTGTTGCAAGAACAATTATTGAGTTTAGCAGTATGAAAGATTAATCTAGTTGCAGTTTAATTAGTTCGGAATTGCATGGGCAA
Organism: Apus apus; assembly: GCF_020740795.1. Lineage (NCBI taxonomy): Eukaryota > Metazoa > Chordata > Aves > Apodiformes > Apodidae > Apus > Apus apus. The sequence goes on along the minus strand of NC_067285.1, from coordinate 53,237,018 downwards.
TACAAATACATAATTAGAAGGAACTGCACTTGTGGGAAAGTTGAGGATTTATTAATGAAAAATGCTCTAGTTATATGAGTACATATTGTAGAATTTACATAAGATTTTAGGGAAGTAACAGTTTTGGAAAATTCTTAGTTTGCCATATCTCTAATTCCTTAAAGATCACACTTGTATGTGTGAAGAATACAACGATGAAACAGGTACCAGTTATGATTATAGCCTAAGTATGCATTAAAACTATTTTCATTAAATAAATAAAAAGCAGTCATCTTGCCACCAAAGGACTGAAAACCTACTATGAAGAACAAAAATGCTGTACTTCCATTAGATGACCAAAGGAGACAATTTTAAAACTGCCTGTCATTGAAGCATTGTGTTCCTTCTTGATGAGTAAAGGCCATGTAGCAGAGAAAAGCCCAGGATAGCTGGAATTTGTTCTGCCCGAGGACCTATGCATGCCAAAAGTCTGAATATAACAACCTACTGATAACATGTAGGGAATTGAGGGGTGAGTGGCATGGGCTGAACAAGGCTGTTGGGCCCCTTTTCCATCTCCACATATGCAGAGAGTGTTCATGTAATTCCTACATATGATTAAATTGAAATGGTTTCACTGACAGGGCTGAATGATTTTTATATGGGAGTTTTTAAGGGGATGGATTATAAAGTGTAGCAATGTTGGGCAGTATTTTATAGCTCAATAGGCCAAATGAGGTTTGTAGGTCATTTTGAAACCCTTGCTACCTAAACAAGCAAGCAATGTGTTTACTGTCATTAACGGGAAAGGAGCTGTTGACACGTGTCTCATAAAATGCTTAGAAAAGTTTGGTGAAGCACTATGTTTAGACCAAAACAAAATCAATCAAGGAGAAAGGATGAATTAATCTTGTTGCTGCAAGATCACAGACAAGGGACTTAAAGTGTCAGGTATTTCAGAAGAGCTGTAGTTAAGCATTTAAACTTTTCCAGGTATACTCAGACAAAAGCTAGCATTCTAAGATGCTTTTCCTTTTTTTTACTGATGGAATTAATCTAGTTGTCTGGTGATCAGATACAGTAAAAACAGAAATATAGAAGTAAGGAGAAAGTAGAAAAGAATTCTTAGAAATTTTGAGCACATTAATGAAAGAAAAGGTGTTTTTTCAGTTAAATGGTATAGCAAACCAGTGTATATGTGAAAGAAAATATAGGAGATAATTGGAAAAGAATTTGCTTGTCTTTGAATCTTGACGAAATTTTCTTCAACGCTGCGTTCTCATTACTCTTAAACCAAATATTTGTTCATAAAGCTTTTCAAAAGGTGTCAGAGAAATTCATTAGCCTTATTAGTAACTGTCTTTCAGAACATACAATTAAGTGGCATGTCCAAGGTTAGAGTGGGACAGTAGTGTCAATGGAGATGAAATCCCATGAGCTTCTGTTCATGGGATTTAGTTCTTGACTTTTTTTACTAAACTGTTTACAATCAATTTCTTTGGATGTGACATTTCAAAGCCAGTCAAGTAACTGCATATTTCATCCATTCTTCTCCTTTGTACTCTCTTCAAACATGTTTATTTTGTGAAATAGAATGAAACTCCATCTGTCTCAATTTGTTTGAGCTCTCTCTCCTTCACACTCTTCCTGATCAAATATTCTAGGTCACAGGCTCACTGCAGAGTACCAGCTCCTTGCCCACATCTTTCTCCCCCTTCACAGTTTCAGTGCTGAGAGAGCAAGGGGCAATTAGCAGTCTTCTGGAGTGGCTCTTTTATCCACTGAAGTCACAGACTGTGCATTACTGGCTTTTAGAGTGAAAAACCTAGTAGTGCCCCTTGACCTATGGCTTGTGTGTCAGTGAGAGAAGCTGAAACAGCTGTTTCTCAGAGGACAGCAAATGTATCAACAAAACAATTTGTTGAGATAGCTACCTCACACAATTCTAGTCTCTGTACCTAGTTGTGGCAAATAAAGGCTGTTTTGGGTTGACAAATAATAACTAGTGTGTAGAGATTTGTAAAACACAAAGTTTCCTCTGCTCAACTTCAGTCATTTCAGTGTGTAGGGCCTAGGAGAAGTTGGTGCTCTTTTAGGTCAGGGAGATGTGATTTGCAATTATTTCTCTTATGGCAAACTGTGAAGGAAGGTACAATTCCTTCTTTGGGATTGTATCCTAACACAGTTACTGCTCTCTCTTTCTTTTTCCTTTCAGTTTTTTTCCTCTTTTTTTATTTTCTAGTTGTGCTTTTTTGTTTATTAGACTAAGCTAACTTTGAAAAAATTTCCTCACTGCATATTTCTTCAACTCGTATGTTATACTTAAAGTTTTTTTGCTTCTCCAGGTATGAGCACAGGATGGTGGGCTTGCAACCAAACTCTGTACATGTGTGTTCTTTCGTTTCTGTACCTACTTTAGAAGTCACACCAGGAGGAGGAGCAGAAAGAATTATCTTTCAATTAGGTGTTTTATATTTCTTCCCAATTACTGGTATATTCCTGCTGTAAGTTAGACCTCAGAGCCATTATCTTCCTTTCTTATTTGATTGCGTTCCCTTTTAGCCATCACTGGCCAAGGCCAACACCTACACCAGAAGCAAGCAATATTCAAAGAATGACAAAACCTCAAGTAAAGTATTCAACATCCAAAATGTATGTATTTTTAAGGAAAATGCACAAGTAAGAGGAAATAGATAAGCAAACTACTGCATTCTGAATATGCTGTAAAGTATTAAGCAAAGCTAATACATTAACTATTAACAACCCACTACTATGTATCTGTAATATATATCAGTGAAAACCCAAAGATTTCTTGTGTGTCTGTTTTCAGGACACATATTGCAACGATGGAAAGAATATTTGATTCTCTTGGCATGTGTTTGGGTAACTGTTTTAAAGAAATCATCACTCAAACTTGATTGACACTATATGATACGGTAAAGTAATAAAAAAATGTATGTTCAATGCATGTCTATCTGCAAAAATCCACATCCAATTTTTTTATCATTTTAAAGCACAATCTCTTAAATCTGTTTACATAGGAACAGGTTGTTTGATTCCTGTGTGCTTTTATAGGCACTTGTTATGCAAGAAATAAAAAACTAGAGACTGAAAGTGTGCATTTCACAGTGGGAGTATCCTGTAAAGAGGTAAGAATCTGCTTTTGAAGCATGTAGGTATTCAATATTTAGCTAATAGTAACAAGGAAATAAATTTCCATTTCCAGTTTCCTGTAGAGACAGTAGAGTGCTTTAAGGCAAGGTCATTATATTCTGTGGTGCAGACTGCAGATTACAGGAATTTAGTATGTTTCGGCTGAGAGTTGTTACAAATCAGCTATTGTTAAATGCGATAGCTTAACCTTTTTGAAAATCTTACTTGTACTTCTCAGAGCCTGTGGTGCCAATTTAGACTAACTTTTGATCAACAACCATGCATATTTTAAAGCAGATTAAATCAAAGCTGTAAAGACCGAAACAGAATTCTTTGCAAAACAGTTGGACGATAGAAATTTTCACTGTACTGCAATTATTTGCATTGCAATAGAAAGTCACGTTGTCTATGATTCACAGCATAAATGGTTTTGATATACCCCATCACCTTTCAAAGCTTCCTTGGGTAAAGTGTTTAAAGATTAAGAAAGTTCTCTACAGGAGCAGAGCCTATTAATTCTGAAGACTTTGGTTGGGAGAACAGCTGAATATATGGAAATTTCAAGAACACATGGCAGGCAGAATAAAGCCCAAAACATATGTCATGCTGAACAGCACATAGCAGAGCTGTTCTAATCTTCTGGTCACCACACCCTGAGAGCTACAATAAGTGTACAGCTGCGAAGGAAGGTCCAACAGGCACATGTGTGAGTCAAGGATTTTGGATCTCTCCGTTTAGATATAGCCAATGTTGCTTATCATTTTCTCTGACACTATGGGAATATTTGCAGGATTCTTTTTATATCTCAAAATTGAGTATTGATTGACTTTATTTGATCTCTTTTTTTCTCCTGATACAGGTTTTTTGTTGTTTTTTTTTGTTTTTTTTGTTGTTGTTGTTGAATGTGCTATGATAAGGCTACAAACTGTAGTGTGAAGTTCAAGTGTGCTCTGACTTATGGAGAGAGATCTAAATCTTCTTTTTGACCATCAAAAGTCAGTACACTGCTCTAGCACTGGAACCATCCAGGCTATAGGGCACGAACACTGATGAACTGATAAATAAAATATGCAAAGAGGATAATCTTTCCAAGCATGGAGGGGAGAAAGAACGTACTCATTTTTTGAAATATATTTGGTCAAAGAAATCCTCCCAGAACTTCATTTTGGCCCTGAAGATTCAGGATGTGTTTGTTTGGCATTGTTTTGCTTGGGTTTTTTAGCAATCTGTTTAACTGTGTGGAATAATTTTGTATGTGTCATCCGCAGAAAAAAGTTTAAGGAAGAAAAAGAAAACATCAACATTGCATGTGTAGCTGTCACTGCATATTTGTGCTGTTGGTCTGAAGGGTACAAAATAGTGACTATCTGATGAAGATATCTAGGAAGACACCATGGTAAGCAATGCAAACTGTTATTTAAAATCAAGAAAACACATCAAGCAGAAGAAAGCAGACAGAATATTGTATTTGTATCTTAACTGAAGGCAATACATCTGCAGTTCAAATGGTATTTTTTAATTATTACTTTAACAATAAAGGAGTAAAATATAAACCATTAGTGAAATACATAGGATATGGTGTATACATGTCTATTATATTCTAACATCATATACATTTGGTAAAAGACATTATTACTGGATTTGAGAATTTGGTTTTAGCTATTAAAATGGAGAGTAGTTTTAGGACATTTTTCTGAATGATCTGATGAAAACACAGCAACTAGGTAATTATTTTCAAAGTATCCCTCACCTTAGCAAAAAAAAAGTATTGATTTCTGTAGCTACTGCCCCTCAGTCATACAGAAGAAAAAAAATTTTTCTTTGCTCCAGATGCTATATTAGAAGTTGTTGGTACATCACATGACATTTTAGGTGAAATTGTTCATTTTTTTCAAGTTACTTTCTGCAGTCTGAAAGTGAACTGTAGGCTCTTTAGTTGACTTAAGTTGCCCCCATAAGAGCAACGCACATCAAAGCGTACTACACCTTTCCTGAGAGTCCATCACTACTTAAAGCTCCCATTTAGGTTGCTGAGATTATGGATGGTGTCTTTTAACTTCTGCATGTCTAGTTCATCACAAATGTTCAGAGCTGAATTTTTTTTATGTTTGGTTATGGTATTTTAGTAGAGATATCTGCCACCTTCATCTTTGCTTTTGACGTGCAACGTTAACAAGGAGAGTATTTGTAGTATCTATTGCCAAACAAGTAGTTTTGAGAATAGATGCTGACTGGATAGTCAATGCAGCTAACAGATGGTCTTGTAACACGTGCTTTTGAATCAATAAAAAAGAAAAATAGATTCACTTGAGCTTCTTTTTCTCAGCAGATGAGCTCTATGACAAACAATAGAATCCTGCTGGTTCCTTAGTCAATTGAAAAAAATACATTGTCTGCCTCTAGAAGACAAGGCAAAAGACAAATTTCCTAGGAAAAAAGAGCCTGTAGGTGATATCTGTTCTCTTAGTCTAACTCAGTGTTTCTGAGAAGAAAAATTGAGGAGCATAGCCTTCAGTACACCTATGCTATTGCAATGCTTTGTTGTTTTGTTTGTTGTTTTGAAAACACTGATTATTCCTAATCACAGCCTTGACACAATCACTGTCAGCTGACATATGGCAGATGAGTTTGAAAAGTAATCTCTTTATAAACATTTTCCTTGGATACATTCACTATTTTCACACTTTATTGGTTTTTGAACATACACAAAATGAAATTAATACAAAACCAGGATATATTTTATTTTTAAAACCTCAGTCTCATTGGCTCTTCATAGCCTGTGGCATTAGCAGCTAGTTATTGTGTTACAAACAGGATGATAACAAATCCGAATCAGCAAAAAGTGAATATACCTAAATTTCCCATACTTAAATCCATGAAGTGACCACTAAGCAGTAGCCTTGTACAAATGAGTGTCTGACACATTGTGCATTGGAAATAATTTCTACTCACTTTGCTTAAGTGCCAGCAGGCCCTTCAGGGACAACATAGATTTGTCATCTATTTTGCTGCTTTGCGAAATGTTTGCAAAATAAGCCTGTTCAGTTATTTAAGTGTGCTGAGTTCTGAGGTCATGCTTGCAAAGCCTCAAGTTTCTCAGCCACATGCTGAACAATTTAACTGTGGCTTAAGGAAGGAAACATTTAGATTTTTACTTCTGTATGCTTCTGTTTTAAGTAGAAGAAATAAGACTTTTGAAAACTTGTACTCTGAAGGTGGCATCTAGACTTTACGAAGCAGGACTTTGAATAAACTTCAAACTGATCCTAAGGAGATGGGTGACTTTCAGTTGCTTAGAACATCCACTGTTTACTGGGTTATTAAAGATGTCATTTGCTAAGGTAAAAGGGCTCTTTAAAAGCCCTATTTTAACAAGTCCACCCTATTTCTTTTAACAGTCTTAGTCAGTGAGCTTCATCCATGTATCAGCATAAATTGACAGTCAAGTGGAATGCATGGCAAGATGTCTGTATTGATTGGCAGACTTGGCCCACAAAGCTGGAGCGGGTACACAGTGAATGACGCTTTCAGAAACTGATTGGAATCTTTGTAGCTGTAAGCAGCTTGGTGAGGGCTGATGTGAAGAGGGAAGAGGTTCCAGCACATGTCCTTGATGGTATAGGTATATATCTATTGATTTTGAAATGGGAACAGCAACGTCAGTATGTTGCACACGTGCTCTGTATAGCAGTTCAAGGAGCCAAATTCTCTAGGAAGAGATATATGTCTTCCACATTAATTTTCTGCAAGTTTTGTGTTCTTATGGGAACAAATTGGGATAATGAAATGCTTAGTATGTAAATTCAAGAAACAATTTCAACTTCATGAGATAGCAGCTTCAGAAGATATTGAAGATGTGGGGTTTTTTGTTTTCCTCCAGTTTCCTTTGTAGTAATAACATATATTAGTTTCTGTAGTATGTCCGCTGTAAAAAATAATTAAGAATTAAAATGTTGCAGTTCTAGTTTGTGATAGATAAATCACACTTGTATCATTATGTGGATACATTACATGTACTCAGTAGCCTTTTTCAAGGTACTTCAAAGTTTAGCAAGTTTCTAAATGGTAGTTGGTTGTCTCAGCATTACAGATCTGGCCTGATGATCAGTACAGATGTGTTTTATTTTGTGTCACTGCCCATGTATTTAAAGTGATTTCCACATTTGTCTACCACAAGGCAGTATGAACATCTTTGTACTCACTTAATTCTTCTATTTCATCATTAATTTCAATTATTATTTTTTTTTTTTAATGAGCAGAACTGTTCTACTCTATGCTAATTTTGAGTTCACAGAACAAATCTTCCAAAGTTACAATGGATTCAGCTTCCTGGTTTTTGTCTCAAGTTCATTCATTTCTCCTTCAAGGTAAAACTGTCTTGGGGAGGGGAAAAAAAACTAAGCAAAGCAACACCTATATATAAAGAGAATAAAATCCTTAATTACTAATCAGGGAGAGGAGACTCCTGAAAGAGATATCAGGGAAGAATAATAAATACTATGCAATGATAAATACAGTCAAAAATAGCATTGCATAAGTGATGCAAGGAGGAAAGAAAAACATCGTTAGGAGATTAATCAAGGAGACTCATGATTGTGTTCTTTTTTAGAAAAAGTATGAGAGTAATGTTAACATTTATCCAAAACATTTTTTATTTTACTGCCCCTTTGAACTGAGTGCAGTACTTGATATGTTGTACAAAATATATCCCATTAACCTTTCTCCCTTTCTAGAAAATCAAAATGATCCTTACTCTTCTCACAACCTCTGTTAAATAATAGTCCTGCCATAGAAGTTAGCAGGTCATAAGCTTGGCCTCATTTCAAGTGATTGACCCTAAAGAACTTTGCTTGGAGTGCTTAATTTACCTAAGAACTTTCTACCATAGGTTTTATGGAAAATGTTAAGATCAATATTCAGATGAGTTATTTTTCCAGAATCTCAGAATATTGTAACCTTTCAAAAAGCAGATTTAAGGTTAAAAACCAAAAGAAGCTGCTAATGATACACAGATCTTTGATTCTTACAATAAAGTGCTTTAAACTATTAGGGGGTGCATTGACATGTAATATGAGAAAACTATGAAGAAAAATAATGTGTCCAAGAAACAGGTCACTATTTGCTGGAAGTTGTTCACAGGATGAATAAGGCAGTCAAGAGCATCTTGTACTATTCAAGATACATCTTATGTATCTGAATGTCATATTATTGTCAAACGATCTTATTTTCCTCATTTTTATGTAGCTTAAATTTGACTTGTGGTATGTTGTGCTGTTTTACAATTTGGAACTCAGAAAGGCATCTAATCCTGCAATAACTGGGTTTGGGGCAGTTGCTTTGCCTTGGTTTTTACACCACCCATGAAATCCACCTTGTCACTTCCAGCTCTACCACGGCTTACCACGCCCACCATCAGAAAGAGGTAACGAAGGAAGCATTAAGCAGTTGAGATGGCTACTGTCACATCCCTTACAGGAATTTGTTATTGGGTAAGACTTGCAGAGCTGCCTGGAAGATCCTGCAGTGTGCTAGTTGCTTATTATTCATAAAGATAAGATGACATGCATTATTTCCAGCTTTAACTATTAGTTTGTTTGGGATTTTTTTTAACAGTCTAGGAAATTGAAATGAGTTCTTTCTATTTGGCTTCCACCTGCATGTTGAAAGTTCTGCTTCTGTCTTCATGGCAAATTGGTAGTTGCTGGCTTTTGAAAGGGCAAAGTATAGAGGTCCTATTGTCCTCAGACTTCCTGCCAGTTTTTCAAAATTAAGTTCACTGGAATTGTTATATACTGAACTTCTTGAGGTTCTCCCATAGCATCAAGATAAATTCAGCTGGCAAATGTTTCATACAAACCTTTGCAAAGGTTAAGCTTCTGATTTCGGAATACAAGTTACAGTAATTGGAATTTACCTTCTGAGTCATTGCTGTTCTCTTCTATGAAGGTATAGACTTGTTTTCAGAAATCAAAATATGCTTTTAAAATGTTGTTTTACTCCAATGTGACCCCTCAGAAAACTGACCAGCTTTCCCGTGCTTGTGACGAACTTGAACAAAATAGTGCTAGCAAGTTGTACTTTTTATTTTCTTGCAGACAAACCCTGTGACTATCTGCATGTAAACAAGCATTTTGAGATTCTGAATATGATTATTGCTTAAACATCTGTCTGCATCTTTTTTCTCCCTCCTTCATCGTAATCCATTTATCTCATTTTCATGTTACTTCCTTCTCATTAAGAAGATGAGAGATTGCAATGAGAGATTTTTCACTGCTGTATTTTTCCTGCCAGTATGGTGACCAACATTGTAGTACTTAGTCTGGATGAAGGCTAAATGACTTACTAAACTTGTGCTCCTAGTGTATGCGTATTTAGTTGTCACCTTCCAATTTTTTCTGTCAAACTAAGACAAAAGTCCCACGGATGACAGCCTCATTCACTATGCAGCCCTAATTCATCCCTTGAGCACTGTCCATCCTACACAAAATGCAATTAAGTAATTAAAAACTCTATCAAAATTCATACAGACAGGGGGGTACTGGGAATTTAAAAATGCATAGTCAGTGTTAATTCTAGCATTTCTTCATTTTTCAGTGCTTGACTTTGCAGACTTAATGATCTTTTAAGTTTTTTTGCATCTGCCTTGCTATGCTTGTTAAAAAGTAAATTGAAAGAAGCTCTGAATGGCTACCATGAGGGGGCAGTATGGAGACTCATGAAGCTGGTATTTAGAGGGGTCAAGTGAGCTGTTCTAACCTTTTTGTTTCTTCAGTTAACAAGCTTTTAAGAAGTTGTAAATTGTTCTCATTTATGAAGATGAGCCACAAGAGGAAGATACAGAGTGTATTTTGCTGGGGGATTCTGTAATGTGTTTGCTGATAAGAAATTACACTATGTTAAGAACTGAAGTGTTTATTCCAGATTTTCTGTATATCCAGACACCTCTTCTTTTTGTGCCAGCTCCAGGTGCTCTAAGCTCCATGGGTCTTCTCTCTATCTCCTCAACCAAGTTTCTGTTCTGCTTCTTAGTATGTAACATTATTAATTTTAAGTGTGATAAACGTAAGATTTTAACATAATTTTCCTCTAATATTTTATGTGACCGTAAGTATGCATGCCAGGGATGCAGTTTGCCTCTTACTTCAAACATGTGTGACAGCCTAAGACCAGACTCAAAATTAATGGTATAATCAACAATCAGTATACAAGTACATAGAAGTAGGCAGGAAGGTAGTTAAAGTCCTGATTTTATTTTCAAAAGTGATATGGTGAAGTGGAATGTGATGAATGTTTGTCAGTTTTAAATCTATAATAAATCATAATATTGCTAAAGACTGTGGTGGGAGTGCTGAGATTTTAGAGGAGTTCATAATCCAAGAAAAATACAACTGCATGCATTGTAATGGCAATGTTGTAAGCATCAGGATACAATATGTCAGAGAGATTTGGGCATAAGATGAAACAATTTTTATCTTTTTCAAAGTAATTATATAATCCTTGTATTCTTTGCACTATGCACTATACTCACATGTATTACAAAGATATTTCTAATTCATGTCCTTCTAAATACGTTTGAATTAGTTTCCTACTTTTAATTTACTTTTGAAGCAAAACATCTGACCTTGCTGTCCAGTAGAATTATAGTATAAATGAAAACCCTTGTAATTTTCCATGGATCCCTGCAGGCTTTCAGTTGTACTCTGTCAGTGCATAATGCAAGGTGCATCTGCTGTGTATTCCATCAGCACACGCACTGACATCAGAAACTGGTTTTATTTTAAGCTCTTTATTAAACAAATTATTACACTTGATTTAGAATTGATTGAATTGATGGTTGTGATCAATATCAGATTCTCCGCTGAAAGAGTTGGTAACTTAATAAGGAGCATGATAAACATCTGCATGAGTATGCAAGAGTTAAACTCTTGGAGGATGAGGCTTGGCTTGAAATAATAACATTGAAAGCAAATTGAATTTAATTGCAATAATTATGATGTCAACAAAATATTTGTAGATTATAGCCTTTTACTTAAGTGATCTAAAATATTAAAGGGAGAAAAAGGCCTTTTTTAAATAGATAAATATTTTCCTGACCTAGGTCTGGCTTTCTAGATTTTCAAGTATGTAATAGCCCTCAGGGGAGACAGCACTGTTCTTGAAATGTGAGCATACAAGGCCTGTAGTGATGTTGAAAAGAATGACAGATGCCTCTTTGTACATTTCAATGTAATGCTGTTTAAAAGAAAATGTAATTTTTAAAGGCTCTCTGCTCTTCTTTTTGACATATTCAGATTGTAGGCAGCTCTGCAGGGAGGTTTAGCTGTCTGTTCAGACTGAAGACTGGAAACTATACAGAAGTTAGCAGAAGCCAAGATGAAATTTGCTTCTTCAGTTACATAAGTTCTGTTCAAAAGAAAATATTGTATTCCATTTTCCATTTTAAGTGTAAAGTTTCCTTTCTGTTCCCATCCTGCCAGATGTGGCTGATAATGTCCCAGCAGGAGGCCGTTGTCAATGGAAAGGAGGTCAAAGACACTGATCCCAGAAATGGGCAAAAGCTTGAGATGTTAAAGACATTACATTAAAAGTAATTCAAGAGAAAGTTTACAATGTAAAGAGGTTAAACTTGGGTACAAAATAACTAGATTGGTAATATGAATACATCTGAGTGAGAAAGTTTTTATGATAGTGTAAATTACTCTTTACTTGTTCTAGACTTGCTCTAGTGAAGAATCAGGACACTTGCCTCCTACTGAAGTACACAGGCAGAAGAAAATTAACCATTACTCCTTGTGGCAATGATGCAGCACTCCAAAGGCATTGTAATAACAAAAGTATTGTCTGTTTCCTTCATGTACATTGTACATTAGTTGCGTATTAATTAGCTGAAAAATTTGCAAGTGTTTCTGCAGTGCAGTTGTGAACATTAACATTAATTGCTTCTATGAAAATACATAAATGCATTGCTCCAAATAACTTCACCTTTCAAGAAAGTTGCATTTGAGAGATGCCTATTTTGGGGTAAGACCTAATATGGCGACAGTGAAACGAATCTATGAAAGATAATTTCTGGTTTTCTTTTTATATACATACTTTAAGACTAAAGAAGAAGAACAGGACATCAGTCTCAGAAAGCCTCATAGCTGCTTACCATTGGGGTCCAGATAGTTCTGCATGGGGAATTATCAGTAAATACCCGCTCTGGTCTTGTATTCTTACTCTAAGCAGCTGCTGCCTAGTTAGGTGCATGCATACTATTTTTATTTTTTTTTCCCCTCAAGGTCACAGTAGATATGTATGTAGAAGAGTCTATACTTGTTTATGTGGTTAAGAGAACAAAAATTTGATTGTGAAGCTAAAAGCATTTCTGTCTTTAATCTTTTAAAATAATGTTTCTTTATAATATTCTACATCATCATTCATTGATGACAAGAGTTAATACTTGTAACAGAACTGTAGGTAGCTATTTTTTCTGTCTTAAATATTCCAAAATCACAATGTAGTTTAAATATTTTAGCTCAAGATTTAGAGACAACTTCAACACTTCAGAGATTAAATTTTAACTAGTGACCACAATGACAACATTGTCTGTAGGGCCAAAGAGAGAACGCTCCACTAATAAAGAAAACACTGAGTTATAAGAACAGCTCAGGGTAAGTTGAAAGAAAAACCACTAGTAAACTCACAAATTTGAGATGTGTGTCTTAATGTTCTGTAGAATTCCATCAGTCACTATTCACATTCCTGCTAGCTAATGCTTCATGATTGATTCACCCCATTTAACCTATCATCTTCAACATTTGACTCTACTAACTTTCTGGTGCTTTATACAGAAGTGTGCAGTACAGGAGGAAATCCAAGTGAGAAAAATCTTTCAAAGTGGTTACTTTTAGCCAAGATTCAGCTGAACATTTTTTTAATGTATATAGGTTAAGCTGCCTTTGAGGTGGGACTTCTCTGCATTAATTATAAGACAGGTTAAATAGTGTCTGGTTTAGAAAGGGTACAATCCTTAGTTTGTTGGCAAGCAGAGAGGTTCCAATTCTGGCTGTAAATGAAAGGAACTAGTGTTTTCCAATTAAATCAAGCAGCTGCTTCACAGACAGTATTGCTAATAGCTACCAACTAAACTCCAAGCCATTACTCTGGATTGTTTAATGAACTGCTTTTAATACATAGTAAATGCTAACCCCTGTATCTCAATTTACTGAGCAAGAAGAGAGTGATATTTAAAGACACATCTCCCTTCCAACTTCTATAACTTCATAGCAACAGTCTGTGTCAAAGCACAGAAATTTGAGACTCTTTCTTACACTAATAAATTTATAAGAATCCTGCTTGTTAAATTGTTTTGACAGTGTATGACAAAAATCACCGTGATCTGATGCTGTACACTAACAGTATTTTTCTCCCTCAAGGACATATTGGCATGTTATGTAAATAAAATTGCAGCTTGTATTCTTCAGTGTTAACTGCACAAGACTGATGATAAAATCAAAATGCATCTCTCACTGAACAAACCAATGGATGTAGCAGTTTTGGGTAGTAAAGCTAGTAAAGGTATTGAAAATAAGCTGTGGCTTGTAGCTAGAAACATTCAGAATTTATTCTATCTATCCTGAGAAAAATGATATTTTTTTAATTACTATTATTTTTCCTGCAAGGCATAACCTCTGGTATGGGTTCTCCATTGCTCAGAAGACCTTCTTTTCTGAAGAATAAGCATAAGGAAATGAGACATCAAAGCTATCTCTGCTTCACACACCATAAGTAACTGGCTCAGAGCTCTTCTCTAAGAGAAGAATCACCATAGTTTAAAAAGTATTTAATAAGGCCATGCTACTGGAGATACAATTGTAAAATTGTAACTTAGGTCGAAAGGGACCTCCAGAGGTTGCTTAAGTCATCTCCATGCTGCAAGGTAGCTTCAAGGCCATATCCACACAAGTTCCAGCTATTTCCAAAGTTGTCCTCTGAGTGGATTCAATGTCTATAAGACCTTCAGAATAAGCTGGTTTTATTTTTTTCCTGTTTCTTAAGAGAATTTCTGAGTTGGTGAAACTAGATAGAGAGAGTAACTCTAGCCCACACCTTAATTCTAATTCTGCATTTAAAAAGATCCTGTCATTTTTATTGATCCTGTCTGCGTATTACAGGTAATGTTACAGCAGCCCAAACTGCCATTAATCTTGCTTGCTGTATTATTATGACTCAACTTTGCCTAAACTATACAGAATCTAGATGTAAATGACATTTTTCCTTCTCAATTTTGAAATTCATTTAAGCAACAGTGAAAAATGTAAGAATCTTTCATTATTTTTTTCCTTCTTGTTATCTGGGTCTTATGCATCCCTTATGAACAGCAGAGGATGAAATCTATAAATATTTCTTAGAAGGTGCTCTGGTTTTTTTCCTTATTTCCAGCTAACATCTGACTTGAAACGTGGAGAAAACAAACCAACATAAAGGCAAGGAAAAAAAAAAAATAAGGCAAGGGAAAAAAAAAGGCAAGGAAATTTACATGTGACTCTTGTAATCAGCATTCTCTGTTCTTTTTCTGTTACTGTTTTATGAGTACATCGCAGTAGAAATATTATGTTTATAATAGGGGGTGGGGGAAACAACCACAAGGCAAACAAAACTCAGATATGCAGCTTCTGCCTTTACAGATGGCTGTTTTTCTTAATTATATGGATAACAGTTTAGAAACACCTAATTGGTCATGCTTGACAAGTAATAGCAGTTTTCCAAGATAAACAAATGTTCACATTTTTCATACTTAATCAGGGATTTTATGTGCAAAAATGACCAAATGTATCATCTATTCTAAGCCCCCTATGTTATTTTGTAATAAACCACCATCTGTATTTTGATTTTACAGAATCTGTGTGTGATGACCAGATGGGTTTGGGGAAGAAACTAGATTTTAGTTTTATTTTTTAAAGGAAACTGAAACAGCTTACTTCATTAATTTAGATATGTCCCCAAAGCAAGTTTATTTTGTTCTTATCTTGCAGGTATTGTTCTGAATACTCAATAACTGTCTTACTCTGGCTTTCTTGTGTCTTCAAACTCATAGACATTAATTGCTGAGGGTTTTCAGCTTGTGATATTGTGTATTTGTTTGTGTTGTGTGTTTGCAATTGGTTGTTTTCCGAGTTATTTAAGTTTTAGTGAATGAGTTTGTCTGTTATGATTAAGATATTAATTTAGTTGTATGTTGAAAGCTTGGCAATTTAGTGCTTTTTTTCCTAGTTGCTTTTTTTATTAAGTTTCATAACTTCTCAGGTTTTGTCCTAGTGAGCAAATATGCCTGAAAGAATTGTTCTTTACTATTTATTTATTTTTTGTGAGCAGTTCTTCTTTAACACCTTTTGTTACTTAGAACATCTTTGCAACATGCTATTGGATGGGTCTGTGCCTAGAAGGACACCTGCAGTGAAGTGGGGTGTGGTGCAGCTGTGTCCTGGCTCCTTACCAGTTGATGTGAACCTTCTCCCTTTGCCCTCAGAAGTGCTCCAGCCATATTTCTAAGCTAAACTGGAGAAGCACTGTGCAACTCATCTGATTCTAAACATGAGCAATTTAAGAGCATTAGGTAAGAAGGCAGTGAGGAATGCTTAATGCAATTCAAAATCACACCTTTACTCTATTTTTACTTCTCTATTTCAGAAGAAATCTTAGCTATCTCAAAATAATCTGAAAGGCTACCTCCTCTCTACTCTTTCTGCCCCCTTCCTATCTTCTGCTGATCCCTACCCCAGATGCTGGAAAAGTGGAAAATAATTGGTGAAGATGGGAGGATATTCAGCAGCAAGCTCAGAAAAAGACACATGGTGACCTGGCACATTTTTTCTAGTCTTTCTTCCTGAACATTCTCAGTTTAGCCTTTAAGGGTTGCTCTGTCTAAACTGTGCTCCCTACGATTTCTTCAGCACACTGCACTCCAGATAATTTTTACTACCTACTCTTCATGCTTTCAGGGAGGACAGCTGACAATGAGATAGGCATTAACAAGATTCCTTGAGATTAAAAGGAGAGCGGTCAGTGGAGAGTCCCCAGATGGGCATAATCTTGACCTGAATGATCATGAGAAGGTAGTTTTTTCTCCACTATCATGAGCTAATTTAAGCTGACTTGGATAGTGGATAAGTGTTTCACCATATTACCAGATTTAGAACAACTTCTAGTTGGGCTGTTTTTTGAGAAACGGTCTATTTCCAGGCTATTGCAAGAGCATCTGCTCTTGCATCTCGTGCCTTACAGATTTGCTGTTTTAGTAATAGTAGATATGAAGAAGTGAGAAAAACTGTCATTGAAGACATTACCAAAATACTTATGATGATAGCTGGTGATGCTTCATTCTGTACTGACTGTAGAGTACACTTTTTTTTTCTCTTTTCCTCCTTCTTCCTTTGGTAGGTTGCTAGTTGGCTGTTAGAATTGGGTTATGTGGATCTTTGCAGCTCATAATAATTGGTAGGGTAATACCTGTTATTAGGGAACAGAAAAAAAGTTTTATACTCCTTAATTATTTCCCCTCATGAGGCTTGCATGCCCCATCTGAGCTGCAGGTGGGAATGCCCCCCCTCTGAGGGACTGAGGATGAAGCACCAGCAGAGGAAAAGTTCCTAATATCTTTATCCTTCTGCATGCTTCTTTCTGATTGGCTTGGGGCCAGGAGGCTTCTAAATCTTGGGAATATAAAAATGTGAAAAGAGTTTCTTCAGGCACATGCTCAGAAAAATAGAAATAACTTTATCTGAACTTTTGTGGACTTACTAAATGTTGGGAACTGGCTTGAATTAATTTCATGAGAACAGGCTTTTTCCCAAAATCATTGATACCTGCTGTTCCAGGTCATGCTGGAACAGCTACAACCATAAGCTTTGTTGTGATACTTCAGCACTTTCACTTCCAATCTCAACTTGAATCAAGGAGTATAAACATATGCAAAATTAAATTGGCTGTTAAAAAACTGTCTTGGTTTGCTTGTTAGTTTGAAAGCTTTTAAAGTTCAGTTTGGACTTGTTTCGAATTACGGGGTAAAATTGTGTTGCTTTTTATTACATTAAAACCTGCAAACAAAAAAGCAGGAAATAAATAGTACTATAGTAGGAAAATAAAAGTAAGATGGAAAGAGAAAAATCCTATACAGATGGCCTGCAATAACCATGTTAAAGGCTGATTCTTGTGCTCGCTGAACCTCATTAAGATCATTGGTTTTTTTTTCTTCATGTATAAGGCTATTTGCAGAGAACTGTTGTAGATTTGAAATCCAATTTCTGTGTTCATTGTATTCCATCAGTAACTTGAAAGGAGTTTAAACAATTTAATCTTATAATTTTGACTCTTTAGGATTAGACTATCTGTTCCCAAGTGGATTAAAACCATTGGACGTAATTTAGTTATTTTTCAAGGCTTGAAACGCTGAGGAAAATGCCAGAGGACCGAGCAGAAGCACTTGTGCTAACATGCACTATAAAAGCTGGAATGCAATAAACTTGAGAAAGATTGAACAGTTAGCTTGTTGGACAGCATTATGAAAATGTTCATTTTACTTATAATAACTAAAGGAAATTAGTATCATTAATATCTATCACGGTTTGGAGAGGTGATTTCTGTTTAGCATATCTTTTAGTATTTTTTAAGAGATTGTAAGTTGACAGACACAAATATTGATGTTGTCTTCTGTAAATCATTTCAAATTTAAGTTACTCTTGCATGATATTTTGATTAAAAGTTTACCATGGTAGAATACCAATACACTTATAATAAGTGGCTTTTTTATAGGTATTATGACAGGAAATCTTTCTCCAACAATGTGTTTCTAGTTAGATCCTTCAACAGTACATTCTTAGCCCCATTAAATCCAGTGTCTCCCATGGTTATTTATAAAATATATAAGAGCAATTATTCATCACAGAGAAATTGGCAGAACAAATGAACAGAAGCAAGCATGTACCAGCTGACCTACATTCTTTATTAATGCAGACTCATTTAAACAACATGACCAAACACAAAGTCACATATCTGGAAAAAAAAAAAAAAGAAAAAAACAGCAATTTTTGTGTAATAGGGACCTTTATAAAATAGAACTTGTTTAGGGCATTATGTAATTATATATATGTGTATAATCATTATCTACATGTTTTATGAAATAAGATCTAGCTAACTCTGAATATAATCTTCAGGAGTACAAAGTGGGGCATGTCAAATGGAAAACAACAGACAGATACTTCATTTTATGTGACAGGTAAAATAATTACTAAAGAGTTTATGAAAGTCCAGCATCCACAGTTGCAAATGCATCTCCTTTGAAATAAGACTTCAAAATTAGAGAGAGAACTATAAAAAAACCTTATAATGCTGAAGCAGGGGTGAGGAGGGTGATAAAAGGCTTAGTGCCTGCCTTAAGTGTTTAGGTCTTCATATTACAAGGAGTTATGTTTAGTGTTAATCAGCAAATGCAAATGTTAAAATTCTTAAGGATGGAAATGTCTTTAAGGATTTTCAGAGAGTTAAGGGATGGGAGGTAAGATAAAAAAAGAATTAATGAGACCAGAAGATGCTTGACTTTTTAGGAGATGACACTAGTAAAATTAAAACCAGAAATCAGCAATCATTTTTCCATAGCGAGGAAAAGTAGTTTGGAATAAAACAGGGATGTATTGGAACATTATGAAGTCTTCAAAAGCTTGCTTCTTTCTAAAATGTAGTCTCAAGTTAAAATATAAATTGTCAGCTATGTAGAAAATGTTGTTTGATGCACTTCAGCAATGTTAAGATTTTCAAGTCCCAACTGATGAATAATCTGAGGTGATTTAAAAAACACCACAGAAGTTCCTAATGGAGTTTTGTGAAAATATTAAGTAAGAAAGACGCACAGATATACTCAGAAGGTAAAGAAGGTGCAGCAGGTTTCTGGTTTTTTCCCATGGACTTTGAGAAAATATTAGAAAGTAGTAGCTTAGAATCAAAAAATGAAACTAGTGAGTTAGAATCGAAATTGTACTGAGTATATAACTCCCCCATATTTCTGGAAAGGAAGTAGTCTTGACCAAAAGCTCTCTTTGTTATTTGTTGGAGTAAATTATATTCTGTAGTGAGCAAGTATTTATGAAGTGGAAATGTATTTATGTTTCCTTAAAGAGGACTCTTCATTTCCAGTTCTTTGCTTGATAAAAGTTATTTATACAAAAGGCCCATTGTACTTTTTAGCCTGATATTTTACTTCCACAGAAAGAAGAGCTAGATTATTTTAATGACAAACCACTCAAGACAAGGAGTTTTGCCACTTCAGGGAAAATTTTTAAAATGCATTCACAGGCTCTGCCTCTCTTGCCACTGCTCCTTGTCCCTAGCAGTCTAAAAGAGCAAAGGATGAGATCCTGAGCTGAACCCCTCAGAGATGGAATATAAGTCCACAGCACAGGGACATGAACCAAGCCAAGGCTTTTGGTTGTATAGCAGGAGACTAGAACCCCACATACCTGTCTCTGAGATACTCAAGAAGTGATTTGAGTTGACAAGAAATCCAGGAGGGTTAAATCTCCCTGACTTCATCAGTAGCATTCAATTAAATCAACACAATCCCTTTCTTAAAAATTAAAAAATGTCTTTTATGTAGGAAAGATACATGACATGCGTTAGCTGTACTCTGGAAATCGGTAACGTCCACATAAAATGAAGGTAAGTGGGATTTTCCTCATGGAGCATATTGGTTCCTCAGTAAACACGTTGACTGTTCAAGAGTTGCTACAAGAACTCTGGGTCTGTAGCCCAAGGCAGTTTAGCAGCCTTTGGCAGCTTCTCATCATTTTATTGCATTCCATTAAAGGAATGAGCAGCAGATGTTGCTTTTGCTTTGATCTAGTCATATTGGTCACACTAGTATTCATATTACTAACCAGATAGATAGATAGACAGACAGACATTGTTTTTAAATTTTAATTAACAGGCAGAATCAGAAACTTCAAAACCAGGGAGGGTTTTTCCACCGGAGATGGCAGTGATAGGATAAGGGATAATGTCTTTAAACTGAAAGAGGGTAGATTTAGGTTAGACATCAGGAAGAAATTATTCGTCATGAGGATAGTAAGGCACTGGAATAGGCTGTCTAGGGAGATTGTTGATACCCCTCCTCCCTGGAAGTGTTCAGGGCCAGGTTGGATGAAACTTTGTGCAGCCTGGTCTAGTGTGAGGTGTCCCTGCTCATAGCAGGGAGGTTGGAACTTGATGATCTTTAAGGTCCCTCCCAATCTTAACCATTCTATGATTCTATTCTGTGATAATGACTCCCAAAATAGCCCATTGCTCAGTGTGACACAGAAGCAGATCCACAGAGAGATGTCTCTGATCCAAGACTCATGTAGCTGTGTGCTAAAGCTAATAAACCCCTCCTTAAGCAATAGATGAGTCTCAGCAGTGTGTTTCCTGATGCTTTGGGATGAATACGGTACTCTGTAGGTGATCCAAACATCATCTCTCAGCGGGGTTGTCCCTTGTATTTACAAGCTAGAGGATACAAGATGCACCTCAGTTATGTGAAAATGATGTGTTTGCACCATGGATCTTACCCACGCTAGCTGCTGATTCTCATATTTGTCTGTTAAAAATTAATAGAATCAGATTTCTAGCCTACCTGTATTTTCAGGCTTGCTGTATATGTTATTGATTTTCTCTGCTTTGACAATATTTGTCTTTATGTGGTAATATATCTTAAATACCAGCCTCTCCTGATCTTAGTCTTCATATAATAGTGTCCCAACTGTTGTTTTCAGGCTGATATTATCCTGTGCTTCTTAAAGACCTGCCACATTGTACCATGAGATCATGCTTAAAAGGGACTCCTTTTTGAATGTTACAATCATACAAGTGGAGGGATGCCATTATTTCCTAACTCTTGTTTCTTTATAAAGTAAATATTAAATCAGTAGACATCCCTGTCAAATTTTTATTGGTACATAGATATCGTTGTCAAAGATTCTCTGAGTTTGCTGGAGTAATGATAGCCCACACAGATGCTGATCTGTTCCTACTAATAGGAATATGATAGGCTACTGCCACTGATGTGTTCCTTATTCTGTTGCTGTTGAGTTTGAGCAAGCATGACATACAAGAACTTGGGGAGGAAAGGTTCCTTAGGTCAAGTACAGGTATTTATTAGTGTGGGATTTAGCTGCCTAAGCATAGAAGTGTAGTGGTGGCATTGTAGGTGCCCTGGGGTCCAATACATCCAAATCAGGCTGGCCCAAGTGCCACAGGGCTGACAAGGAACCTTCATGCTCCCAGCAGGGCACTTAGACCCTAAGCAGAATATGCTCTCAGGTATCTAAAGAAAGAATAAATATTTCCCAGTTTCATATCAAATACAAATGTTGGTATGAGAACCTTAATTCTGTTATCAGAATTTTTTCTACAGCTTCTCTATTTTCATAAACTCTGTTCCTCTGTGCACAAAATCAAAGCCTCAAATTTAAAAACAAACAAAACACCCAAACCAACAAACTTTGGTCTCTCCCACCTCTATATAGGGTGTTCAACATTTGAGAAAGTTAGGAATCAATGAAAATATTTATTGAAAGATATTTCCATTTTGTAAACCTCAGAAATCTATGGTATCACAATCTGAGTTTCTAGTTACTGCTAACTCATAGGATTAGTCTTTGAAAAGTCGGCAGATGGCTACCCATGTTTTTTGCTTTTCCAAAAATCTGAATATAGTTTCATTGTTCAGTATTCCTATTACTACACTCTGGTTTTACTGCTAGGAGCATTATTGTTTTGTAAAAACATAGTGACTGGTAATATCAGAACTGCTCACAGATTGTTTTTAATCTGTTTTTTAAATGCTAGATTAAAGACAAGTTTTCTTGGGCCACAAGCTTGCCTTCTGTAAAGTTTAAAATGTTGTTAAAAATTAAGTTTTGAATTCTCCTAATCGGAAAGTACGTTCTGTCCTATATATTTGTTACTTAATGTAAAGGAAAATGAATATTTCTGTTTACTGAACCAGACAGTCTGAACCAGACATTGTCTTGATGATTTGTTCATATATCTTTTTGTTCTTTCATATATCTCTTTGTACATTCCAATATTATTTGTACCTTCAAACATATTTTCTGTATTTTGGCAGCTAAAAGTTCAAGGTCGTTCTGGAATTCTGTTTTTCTGTTCTGCATAGAATAAAATGTATGTAGTGAGTAGTTCCCTCTTAGTAATTACAGTCATTTTTAAAAAACATTTCTGTCTTGTAAAGCCTAGTTAATATTTTGGGGTTTTTAAGAGAAACAAACTGTGTGTTACAAATACATTTTGATGCTGCATATCAGTATGAGATGGGAGCCATATGTGTGCCTGGATTTTAAATCTAGCAATGCCCTACTAAATAAGGTAATTTGGACAAGGATTGTCTCTTACTAATGGTTTGTTCTAGCCTAGCACAGTATGTCCTGGTCTTTGGCTTGGCTATGAAGATGCTACTGCACTACAAATAAGTGATAATAATGATGCTTAAAGCTACTTTTCTTGCTGAACTGAACCTATAACATCCCTTTTTTTTAGACTCAAAGCCAAACTCTTCTACACTAAATCAATTATTCCTCTCATTTGAACCTTCTTAAAATTCTACATGCAGATAGTCAGTTAAGTCATTACAAGGACATGTCCCAGAGTTTTAGGCATTTGAAGGAACACAAGGGAATAAGTGGGAGCTTGGTACTTGCCTTGATATATTTTTATTTACTGATCTTCTGTTTAGTGCACTTAATTTATGTCAGATAAATCACTTGTATTCTTTTCAAAGATCAAGTGGGGAAAATGTCACAGCATTAAGCATAAGTAGCCATTTTTTCCTAAAGGTCTTCTTGTCCCTAGGTACATGCATGTAGAAGTTTCTTGGAGACAAGCACGCACCCTGTGTTTCGAACTCTCGTTATCTGATTTTAACAGTATGCCAAACTTGTTTATATTTGGAGTAAATTTTAAGTAAATGAATGTTAGCTACTTTAGTTAAAATAAAGATCACTGAGATCAGCTGTTGGAGAAGAGGTATCTGTATCTGTGCAGCTGAAAATGTCTTATTTTCTCCCTATCATCAAGATGGAAGTCACCAGGTGGTGCTATTAGATAGTATTGCAAGATCATCTGCAATTTGGTCTTTTGTTGGTTTGGTTGGGGTTTTTTTCCATGGTGTGTGTGTGTTTGTTTTTAGGAAATGCTGTGTAATCCCTTTGTCTTACAGTTGAGAGAAGTTATAGCGGCACATCCACCAGTGGCTTTTAGTTTGGGAGCAGAAGGACTTTATGGGAGATGAGTACTGGTGACTAGGGTTGTCTTCCTCTAAAACAGTATGCTTGTTGTTCTGTTTGTGGTTGCCTTTATTCCTGGTCTGGATACATAACTTAATATAACATACAACACAAATTTTTACCTGCTTGAACCATGAGGAAAAAAAGATAAAACTTGGCAACAGGTCAGCAGTTGTGTTAGGAAGAATATCAGAAGGGTATCTATGCTATCATTTGCATGGAGAGTAATATTGTGACTTTGGGTGGGGTTTTTTTATCCCTTTAAGAAAAAATCTTCCTTATTAGTTTCTTTCTTGCATTGGATTACGATGGAGAGTCTAACTGTTAGAGTAACTGTTCATTCAGGTGACATTGATTTGGATTTTTATCAGCAAAACCAGTTGAAATCATACACATAGAAGTTGAAAAAAATAAGTATCAGAAAGGTAAATAGTTATCATCTGCCAGTACATGCTATAGCATAATAGAGTGATAAAGAAAATACCTTAATGGCAAAGGAGCCATCTGGAGTTTAAGAGAATAATGATTCAATCTGCTTCAAAAGATTCAGCAATTTTAACATAAAAAGTCTTGTTAGTAACTTAGATGAGAATCTTTTATCACCCTATCCATGGAATGTGGATGGTGCTACTTACCTCATCAGCATGTTAAGTGATACTGAAGATGAGTTTGTAAAGAGAATCTGATTGGGGGGAAAATATTTTTCTGGTACAATTGATATTTATATAGTTTACACAGGCATATGAATGTCTTTGTTTCTGTGATTGGCTTGATTTTTGAAACTAGTTCTGATAATGGTTTTCTTCCTTTGACTAGCTTTAACTGCCACATGACAAAATTGAATGCAGTTACTTTTAAGAATACCCAAAATTAGCAGTGTAGCTGCATGATAATCAGTACGAATAGTGTCCCTCTTTACTGCAAGGGTTTAAGAAGTTTCTGTGCTAGTTAATGCCTTTATGTTTGGTGACTTTGGAAGGAATGAGAGAAATAACTAACATACTGAAGTTTTTTCTTGGAGAATATCTAAACTAGATTTGAAATATCATTCAGCTAAGCTTAGAAATAGATGCATATTTACACTATATGTGTAATTTCAAAAGGTCTTAAAAGTATTCTAGGTATGTAATGATTACCTATGTCAGAAAGACTACGAACTTAGTTTTTCATTTTCCAGGGTTGTTCTTTAGAGCTGTTTTTACTAAGTAGTTATGATAAAGCCTGACAGGTAATGCAATGTAGGACGTGGCTGTGTTGAATGAACTGGGATATCAGTCCAGTACGAAAATTCTTAGTAGAAATCATGTTTTTTAAATTTGTCTGACCTGTTAAACAATTTCTCATATTAGTAATAATAAATAAATATGGTTGCTGCTATCTTTATCAGTTCAATACTGTATTCATGTATATGGTGTTGAAGAAAACGATTCATGAATTGTATTTCTGTGTTACAGTAAATCACTCTTGCTAAAATGAGCTGTTAATATTTCATATTATTTTCATTAACCTCTTGATACTTTCTTCATCTCCATTAGAGTAACATTGTACAATCAAACCAATACAAAGCATTAGCAGACTAAACTAGAGGCAAAGATGAGTAGGAAGTAATGTAGGACAGGTTTCAGTGAGGTTACATCTTGGGGTTTTGGGTTGTTTTGTTTTGCTCTTCACCAGTTGCCTCTACCTGATCCTTACTTGCTATTCATTGCATCTCTATATTGCTTTCCATTCCACTTTGATTCTTTAGTTTGAGGAACTTGGAAATAGGCTTGTGGTTGTAATGCTAAAATCTTCCTACAAGCTAATGAAATTAACCACAGTTTTGGGTAAGGTTTTTATCTAACACTGATTTCACAGTGCTGTTGTTTTGCAATCATTAGACCTTCCACTTTCCATCCCTGTGTTCACATCATGAGAGCTGAACTAGGTTCTCCGAATCCTAGAGAATATTTCCCTTTTGATGATTAAATCACAGCATTTTTTTTTTTTTTACAAAACTAACACATCACTACTCTTAAAAATGTCAAGCTTTATTTTGAATCATGTTCCTGACTTGTATGCTACAATGCTTTGTTCTGAGCCCTGATGATATGTGACTAAGAAATCATATCCTTCAAGGATTTTAACAAGGAGGAGGTTGGCAAAGTGAAAGTGTATCACAGAAAAAAAATGAATACTTGCTGAATAGGAGAACAGTTACGTTTACACATGCTCTTTGGCTGTCTAAACATGGAAAACAAGGGTAAGATTGTAAACACCTTTTCACAGATTACCTTGTTTTAATCCTTAGATAAATACATGTTTCAAGATGTAGCAAATGTTTTTTTCATCCTCAGAATATCTGGAAGATTTGTCCTGTTGGGAGGCACTCTAAATCTTTTGGATTTAAAGAAAAAAACTGGTTACATATAAGAACAGTATTTTTAATTTCTATATTATATATATACACACACACACTTAGGGATCACTTGAAATCTATTTCTATCCTAAGAGAAGAGGTCTTAAAATGAAGGGCTTGAACTTATTTGATCTTAGGGGATGCCTAGAAAGATATCCCTTCTAGAGGCATCTAGATGAAAGGAGCTAAACGACTGGAAAAGGCATTTTGAAGAACACCTGTTTTTTCATTCTTCTTTTACAAGATTGCCTTCTGAAGTGAATGAAAGTTTTAAGTGTGTATAAAATGGAGGATTAAAAGCAAGGTTAAGGGAAGATCTAACTGGAAATTGAAGATTTTGGAAGCAGTGAGGACAATAAGAGCCCAAGCTAATGCAGAGGTAATTAAAATGTATTTCTGTTCAGTAATATAAATTTACACATGGTGAAGTTTATAAACTCTAGTATATCTCTCATCACAAAACAGATTGTGCTTTGCTCCGGAGATATTGTGTCTTAGGTTTTATTTTTTTATTTCTTTAGAGCAAATCCTCCTCCATCTCCTTAACCAATTTGTTACACAAATTTTTCCGTATGCAGCTTATAGTTTGTATGAATCTAGGCCTAAAAAGGATATCCAAGTATGAATAAGATAAATAACATCTATTATTATTTTCTATCAAGAATATAATTTCCTTAACAATTTAACAGTTACTGTAGAAAAAAATTATCAGGAAATCAGAAATAAGCCAATAGGGCATGCAAAGCTTCTAGATGAAGAATAAAGAGAATAACCATGTTAACACTATTAGTGGAATCAGCAAATATCTCAAGATGTTTGCTTTTTCTTTTAGAGGACCTACAGGGAAAGTAAATAGCTTTCCAAATATCTAACCAGACTAGTTTAAATCCACAACCCTTAGACTAACCTGACTTTCCTAAAATTTCTATTCATCTCTTCAGTTTGTGACATCCAAGATGAACCTCTTAGTTCCTGAACTTTTTGCTTATGGTTATGTCTCACTTAAGAATGAGCTCAGGCTTTTGTCAGCCCACTTTTGTGAGACTTCTTACCTGCTGTATTTCCCATTTACAGGGTGAAGATGTTGGACAGTAGTTGGATCCAGAATTCTCCAGATGTCTCTTTCCTGATTAGTTTTGTCTGTCCTTTCTCAGAATGCTGACGAGATGAGCAAAACACGTTTTTGCAAGAAGAATGGGGAAAAAAAGAAACTATTTTGAATCTTACTCTCTCAACATGCAATCAGGAACTAGAGTGCATATGCAAAATTGCATTTAGCAATATGTTTTAGCATAATGTGACATGCTAATAATGTAATTTAAATTGGAAAAAATTGTAATAGAATCTTAATTTATAAAGCCTCTGGACTGCATTCTATGGCTTTTAATTATGTCTTTAATCTCCATTATAGGTTTAAAACCAGGACTTCAATGATTCTAAACTACAACACATCTATGCATTTATTTGGATTAAAAAAGCTGTTTCTTTGAGGTGTTTTGAACAGGAATAAGACATTTTCTAATTAAAATAACTCAGAATTATAAAATAAGGTATGTTCTCTTCTTCTAGCAATCTTTCAATAAGACATTGGCTTATTCATTTGTATTGCTGATTGCTTGTCAGCAGGCCATAAAGGCCAGACTTGCTTGAAAATATCAGGTTGTGATGTTGAATTTATCTTAGTAGATTTAGTCATAATAATATATTTAATAACATTCAATGCATATTTTACATCACTACGTAGAAAAATGTGGTATTACTTGCTCAACAAATCACAGCAGCTCTTTTCATGAAGGGAATTAATATCTAGAACAGCAGAAGTGTTTGTGAAAAACAAAAGAATTTACCATGTGAATCAAAATTAGGTAAGGAGAAAAACTCAAATGAGAGTTTGAGAACAGGAAAAAAGAAAGCTGACAAGTTAGCTGAGGGTGAGAAACATCTTGGCATTCACAAAGGAAGAACAGTTTGAGTTTTCTTGGAATTCAGTTTAAACTTTTACTTTTTCAAAGATGAAGATGGATCTAGGTGGTTTATGTTGGTCCTGTAACATTAAAGCAAGGTGAAAATATATACTTTTCTGACTTTTTTCCTTTTTATTTTTTTGTGATATTCTTTTTTAATGTTCTGAAGAGGTCTTTTTAAATTAATAAAAATAATCCAACTTCTTAACATATAGGTTCATTGTTTTTTACCTGTGCACAATCCCATGGACTTAAAAGGAATACATGTGTTTTAAATCAAACACTCATGTAGGTAACTGCATATTAGTAATTTAGTCTTGTTTGTGGAGTTTGCTAATGCAAGACTCACTCAGAATACAGATTTATGTTTTTTTAAGTATGTGCTGCTACCATTACATGTTGGTCTTGTGTTAGCATGTGCAGTGAGTATGTAACTACTGACAACGTCTAGGAATGAATCGCTCTTGTATAGCTCTATACTAGATTTGACACTATTTACGATTCTTGCAGTCCACAGCTTCAGTTCTTTCTTTCTTCTGATGCAATAGGTGCCATTACTCTTTTAATCAGCTGCCTAAGATAAGTAGTCATATTCCATTATCTTAAACCTAAAAGGAGTTTTATGGGCTGCTTCAGCAGGCTTAGCCAGGTAATTAGGAATTCAGGACCAAGCCTAAAATATTCTGTAGAAAAATTGTTGAGTAGGATCATGCACTCCTGTAAATGCAGCCTTAATACATTAAATAAAATAACTGCAATATATTTTTGTGTTTTAAATGATTTACTAGAACCAATATCCAGTTGTTACTTCATCTTGTTTTCATGCATATTTGAAATGTGAAGATCTTTGGAGGCATAAGGCTTTTTTTCTTTGGTTGTTTTTTCCCTCCTCCAAGTAGGGGGTAGTCTGCATGCCAAAGCACACAAACTGTTTTTGTGTTCTCTCAACCAAATTATAGTATGATGGGTGAAACAACAGATCTTCAATTTTTAATTGCCCTGTTGAAAATAATAGATCAGCTGAGCACAGCTCCAATTAGAGAGCTCAGAATATTTACTGTATTTGTTATGTGATCAGAAGGAAACCTTAGGACATACATAGATATTTCTGCTCCATTCAGGTTTGCCTGGATGTAGTCTGTCTTCTGAGCATTTCGGTTGTCATATATATATATATGTTGATAAATATATAGGTCATTGTCCTGATTTGAGCCAGGAGGAAGCCACTTTTCCTTTTACTGATTTTTGATTTTTTTTTTTTTCCTTTAGTAAGAAATAATTTCTTGTCACCATTTGACTCAGGTCGGACAACAATGCTCTTGATCCCCTCCCTATCCCACCCAGGTAGGGAAGGAGAGAGAGAATGAGAGAGACTTGGCTGGATTGAAAACTAAGCTACACAGCTTTAATTAAACACTAATGATAAAGGAAAAGATACAGTTATATACAAATAGCGTTCAGGTATGTGCAAAAGCCTCTTGCCTCTCCCCACCCCCAACAACTCCCACAGCATCTCCTGAGCTGCGAACAGTCCTGAAGAATTCCAGAGCTGCTGGAGAAAGCAGAGAGGGATGAGGGTCAGGAGAGCTCGAGCCTGGGGGTCGACAGTGCTGGATGGACGGAGTCCTTCCCGGACGCCGGCCATGGACGGAAGAGAAGGGAAGAAGAAGCAGGAAGGAAGTTGTCTTCTGTGATCTCTGACCTTCCTCTGAGCTTACATAGATACATGGAATGGAATATCTCTGGCCAGTTTTGCTGTCTGTCTAATTCACCCTCCTACAGGGGGAGGGGGGGATCATAGATCTCTCTGTAGTGTCTGAGCCAGCAGAGCAAAGACATGACCTTGGAGTTCCAGCAATTGCAAAAACATTCCAGCTGTTATCAGTCCAAGCTGGAACACTTTGCTACCAGTTAGAAGAGAGTTTACTGAAGGGGAAAAACAAAACAAAACAACAAACAAAAAACCAAAAACCACAAACAAACAAAACAGTAAAAGGCAAAGTGGCTTCATCCTGGCTGAAACCAGAACAGTCATGTTTTTCAGAATGACTTAAGTGCCTTAAGACCAAGTTTCAGCTAACTTCTATGACTTGGAAGAGAAATTGAGCTTTAACCTCTTCAGACCTACTCAAACACTGACTTGTATGTTGATTGACAGAGAAAACAAGATTTTTGAGGTATTGTTCGATCCTATAACCAGGATTGAATAATGAATTATGATATAACATGTTTCTACCTCTCTGAAATCATGGTAGAGCTTAAATAAGGAAATGGAGAGGAAAGGACTGTTTCTGCCTTAAAGAAGTTGTTTATCTAAACTGACAAAGCTGAGGTTGAGGTGTCTTCCCTTGAATCACTGGAAGCTAATGAGTAGGGCCATCTTTTAAGTTTTTCTCCATATAAACAGAGAGAGGAAGATTTCGCATAGGGGCAGCTTACCAAAAAGCCTTCCCACTAAGATGTTCAGAAGGTATACCTAGCCTCAAGTTTCAATTTATTACTTCATTGTTATGCTAACTAAGGCTAATGGCTTTTTGGTTTCAAGAAGGCTGGCACCTGGTTTACTCAGAACATAGGCAGAATGTGCTCATATCTACCTGCCATAATCTGTATGTCCATATTTGACACCTTGAAGGTCAGTGTAGATTTTTTCTGCATCATTAGGGAGCTTGTTGAGTCAGTACTTCAGAAGTACACTGACTATCAGTGGTGATGCATTAATTCTTTGCAAAGACCAGCACCTGGAGTGGAGAGCACTTAGATATCTCATTTAAATCTTTATTTTGAATCACTAAGCAAGATTTACCTAGTGCAGAACTCTATGCTGGCATCCTGAATGTGTATGAACTTCACAGCATATATTTGATTTTGGCACTTAGTGTGAAGGTATACGCTGGAAGAACTGACTTCAATTTTATTGTTCCTAAGGGATGGTAGGCATTAACATTCTCTGCTAGGTTTATGGTGCTTCAAAGTGCTCAATAACTTCAGTATTATGCTGTTAATGTGAACTCTATGGGGATAGATTAGTCTTTCATAACCAGCTGAGATTTTGTATACTATGTGTTTGTTTCCTTTTAGAAAGTATTTATACTGTCAAATATATATACATAAGAAAAAGTTAAAAGTCAGATATAGCTTTGAGGTCCTGTGGTCATAGACACACCCTTTGTAATATGATAAAGGATTTAATCCCTGTTATTTCTCATCTATATTGGCTGGGTTCTCAGGATAGTTTGCATGCTATATCTCAATTATTCCAGTAAGAATTGCTTTGATGGTAAAATTTAAAATTAGTGTATTCAGATCAGAAACCGAATCATCAAACTCCAAAATGCATGCTGATAAAAATTGTTTTTACTTTAATCAGATCTATATAGGCTAAATATATCGATATTGATATGTGTATACATTGAGATATGCTTTGGTACAGTTACAGGTGATTGTCTTTAATTTGTTTCAGTCTTTCAAGTCTCCTGAAGTCCAATTAAGATATTAACCCTGAGAAACTAGATTGACCATAAAGAAAGTAGAGATCTGGAAAGAGAATACATGTTAGGTTTTTATTTACTTTTATTTATCTAGTTTCCAGGGTGACTGTAAAATTCTGCATGTATAGCAGTGAGATATACAAGGCACAACTGAAGAAGTGACCTTACCTCTCAGGATAACAAGGTACCATAAGTGAGATATCTTTTGAAATGAAAAAAAAAAAAAAAAGCTATATGAGCAGCACTTTAAGCTAAGACTTGCTGACTTGCTGTGGGTTTTTTTTATATACTTTATATCACAGGAGTAAAAAAAATCAGAAGAAATTATTGCAAGACTGCAGAACTAAACAACCAACAGCCTGCAGAAGTTAGTTTTTTTGCTAATGTAAATTAGATTAATGTAAATTAGATTAATGTAATTAGATTAATGTGATTAGATTTAATTAGATTAATTTTTAGTTTTAATTAGATATTTTCTCATATCTATACCAATTTTCTATTTTTATTCCTCTAATTAAATAATTTGGAAACTGTATAACCCATACAGCGTTATGCATATATACTTATTTATATACACACAATGTATTACTTCTTTACTGCGCTAATGTTTTAACACTTTTTAGTGTTTCTAGACCTCTGAATCTGCAACATCTCAACAACCTCTCAACTCATTATGTATTAGTAGATTGTTATGTCATATACTTTAGAAATATTGATAGTATAGCAATCAGTCAAAACTTTTTGCCAACACAGTGGAGATCCTGATGCTTTACACTCACGGTCTACCCTCTTCCCTCTAAAAGATCATGGTTATATCCTGTCTACCCGCTTGGCTACTCAAGCCTCATACCTCAATTTTGTCTTTGATCTGTTCTTTGATCTCTGTATAGGAATCTTGCTGATTTTTTCAATGTTGGCATCTCAAGATCTACTATTTCTTCCTTGCTCATGCTTGCAAACTTTCAGCAGAACCCTGATTATCTTGCATTTTCAGTAGTGTAATTTCCTTCTGTGGTGGCTGTGATCTCTCTTTCTCTCTCTGATTCAAAAAGTTGTGGCTAGAATTAGCTTTCTGGATTTTTGTTCTATTTCATCATCTTCTATTTCCCCTTCTCTTTCAACTGCTTGCTCACACATTTCTTGATAAGTATCCAGAGCCCTGCAAACTTACTTGATCACTGTTCGCATGTTTCGTTTCCGTTACAAGGTGGGCACACTTCCATCAGTGATGCTCCATCATTATGACCAACTCTGTTCTGAAAAGCGTGTTTGAGGTTTCTCTGACCCTATACAAAAGCATGGTCATCCAGCCTATCATCAGTGGATCTATTTGTATGCCCAAATGTGCTGCTATTTCTGTCATGATCCTACTACACTGCAAGCTAATCATGACTAGGCAGTAGGTATGGTTGATTCACTGTTCTAGCAGTCTTTGCTGCCAATGACCCTCAAGTCCCATTTAGCTATTGTACCATCAAAGCAAGGTCATTTATCTTATTTCGTACAATTCTCTGTGAAACAGATCTCAAGATATTTGGCCTCTATTCTCATCACAGCACTTTGTAGATGTCTCTATCTGGGATGCAGTGAACTTTCATTTGCATCCATTATCAGTAAGTGATCTCAAAGTGCATTGCCTATTGGTGGGATACTAACTATGATTACCTAACATTTCTCCATTTTTTACATAGCAAAGTGAAGTAGAGCTGTTGTCTGGGGCCAGACAAAGAAAATTTCAAAAGAAAATAGTTTTGTCAAAATCTGCTCATAGTTCAGAAATGTTTTAAAATATTTTCAGGCGATGAAAGATTCTGATATTGAGTTTCAAAGGTGTGGAAATATTTTCTTTCCATAGTGCTCTTGCAGGCATTTTGTTTTGAATTGTTTTTATGCTAATACATATGTGATATCTTATTGTGCAAATTTACGCATTCAGTGTTCATTTATGTATTTGAATATAAAGTATTTATTATACTATAGAAAGTATAATTGAAACTTTTTTTTATGTTGCTGTAGTGTTGAATTACACTTGCATCTTCCCACCACTCATTTATTTTAAAGAATATTTTACTCTTCAAACTGTATTTTTAATACCAGAATTTTCTGGAGAACAGAAATTGCTACTGCTATTCCAGTCTCACTGGTTTATGCTTTCTTTTATTCATTTATGCTGGCTGTTTGTTTCTGAAAAGTGTTATATTCCACGAGGGGGTTTTTTGCCATTGTTCAACACTCCTCACATGTTGGCAGATAAGACACATTCATGTGTATCCTCTTTAAATTCCAAGAATTCAGAGTTCTGAGAAGTTTCTGTATAACTGCATTCAAAGCTGTGAGCACACAAAGGGCAGAAGTTGCTTTTAAGTTACAAATATGCGGTGGTATTTTTTCTTTTTCTTTCTGATAGAATTCAGGACAAGCTTGGAGGTAATGATTGAACAGCACTGAGTAAACACTAGTGGCAAAAAACCAAAGTAACATATTCTACAAATGTAATGAAAGAAACTGTTTTAAGTATGTCAAATCAATAAGAAAGCATGGTTTAACTTATCATCTGTTTAAGTATTTCATAGGTATATACAGGAACTTGTTTGTTTTAACCCTATTTTTCAACAGTTCCCATTAAAAAGAAGTATAGAGGTGGGTAGGTAGATGGTGTGAGTCTGCACTCAGGTCAGTGTAGTATCAGTTTCTTATCTTGGATGAGGGGTTTATTCACAGAAGTTAACTTTGCAATGCACTTGTATTAGCATTTACCCTCGGTGTATGAGGCTTCACTTTATCAATTGTTTCTGGTATTATTATCTCTGACAGAACAATAACAGATCATTGTCAGGAAAAAAAAGTCAGTGTACTGTTTCTTGTAGAGAGGAAATGGCTGCTGTTGAATATAAGTGTTTTCATTTGATGCACTATTCCCCAGATGTAAAATAAATAATTTAGAAGTTTGTATTGCATTCCCACTCCCTGGGTAGTTATGTCTTACAGAAAAGTTGTGAGGTTTTTCTTTTTTATTGTTTTCTTTTTGTTTGTTTTTTTTTTGGTTGGCTTGTATTTTGTTGGTTGTATCTGTTACTATTGAATTACTTGGTCTCTGTTTAAAAACCTGCTGC
Organism: Apus apus; assembly: GCF_020740795.1. Lineage (NCBI taxonomy): Eukaryota > Metazoa > Chordata > Aves > Apodiformes > Apodidae > Apus > Apus apus. Next base: position 53,202,608 of record NC_067285.1, on the reverse strand, counting down.
TTTACCTGCAATATTGGTTTCCGTTCTCTATAAACAAGATCTGTTCTGGTAGATTTTTCTTTTGCTGCTTTACTCCATTTTAGTGTCAAAATGACAGCTATGTATAGGAAGTGTTTCTTTAAGTATATGATGTTGAAGAGAGGAAAAAAAGGGAACAATGCCTGATTTCATAAGTTATTGAACTTCCTTGACTTCTCCCAGATGCTCAATGAATAACTAAGTAGAGATGCAAATGTACATAAATCTAAGGGGCAGTTACGAAAAATAATAAATCTCATTTTTATTGCATTCCTTTACTGTCATAAGACATTTGAAAGACAAATCCTAGGTGTTCTAAGCCATTCAGGGAGGAAAAATTGTGTGTTCACATAAATAAGAGCAATCTTCTTTTGGAGTCATACTAAAACCCAGTGAAAGGAATGCAAATCTATATAAAGGCATTTGAGGTGTTAAACTATTGCAGACTTCTAGGGTCAAGTCAGTGAGTATGGAAGCTAGAGAGAATTGAAGTTGTTGCTCTGACTTCCTACAATAAAGACCTTAATTATTATTTCTGGATGATTAAAAAAAAAAATCTTCCCTTTTTCATCATTATTTTATTCTACACATGAACACAAAAACTTTTTATTCTCTTATAACTAAGTACAGTTAACAAATGCTTCTAATATACTTCATAGCTGCTCTCGTGATAATGCTGATTTTGGGTATTTAAAGTAGCAAGGAAATGTCTAAACATGTTTAGCTTTAAACAGTGAAATTATATGGATAAATGAAAAAAGACTAAATCCCAACTTCACATTATACTGAAGTCAGCCAATATGTGTTCCTTTCTCAGTCTGACTTTGATAGGCAAATAGTTTTTATTTGTACTTCCAAAATACACATACTCCTATGGAAACAAAGAAAAAATACTTTATCTCTGCAAGTCACCTAGAAGCGTATATTTGCAGTATGTTCCTTAATATTACAGTTTTGCAACATTTATAATAATTCTGAAGGCCAAAGGAACAAGAATCTCTTCACTCTTAGCAAGAGGAAGAAGCTGACATAACAAGATTAGAGCCTAATGGAAGTTTCTCTTCCCATTTGACAATAAGTATAGGTACTGAAAGTGTTCTTATTCTGTTTTAAATACATTTATTAATAGCTCAGGGAAGTTTGTTTCTCATTAACTTTATAATTGACATTGACAACAGCAAACACTTGCAACACATCAGCTAATGAGGAAGTATTTGCCATTTGCAGTACAATGGTATTAAAATCTGAATAAGGATACTTTTCAGTTTTGATACTAGAACAACTTGTACTTTTCAATTTATTTGGTGACTCTCTCAATGACTTCTGCTGACTTGGTTTAAAAAAGAACTCACTGATGTTTCAGAGTACCTAAGTTAGTACTCTGAAAATTCTATGTGTATATATTTAGCCAAGTTCCAACAAGAAAAATAGACTTTTTCCGTGGAGAAGTGTAGTTGATCTGGAGGCCGGTTCTCAAAAAGCTATATAGTCAGGGAATATATGTAAACTCTGCCGTTGTGATCTGACTGCTCTTTGCAGTTAAGAGATTATCCTGAGCTACCAGCATGTTAGTGCCTACCCTCAGATCCTCCTCTGATTCCTGAATCACAGAGTCTCAGTCACTGTCCCACAGCTGACTGCAGAAAAAGAACTTGAACAGGCTGTAATGGATTTAGTGCTTGATTTGGTAGACTTTTGAGTTCTTGCTGTCCTGAACATTTTTCAGAACAAATTAAATCTATTCTACAACAGATTTTTTTTTTGTCTTTTTTGTTTGTTGATTTGGTTTTTTTCAGCAATAATGCCCTCAGCAGATATTCAGGAGACAAGAAGGTTCTCAAAAGAAATTGCTCTGCTTTCAACCAGGTTCAAATATTGGGGAACAAAAAAACCCAACCAACAAAAAGAAAACCAAACAAAAAAAGCCCCACCAAAACCCAACACAAAATTAAAAAAAAATCAATCTGTTTACTAAAAGGTGTATAGCTAATTCTCATTCTTAAATTCACAGAACAATATCTTGAACTAAGGCATGTGAATTGGCGGTATGTCAGCTGTCCTGTTGGCTCAGATCCATTCTTTCTGTAAAGTGAACCACAGCGATTTTATCACCTAAGTGATGCTTTCGATCAGTCCAAGAAGGACGGTATTTTCTTCTCAGAGTTGGTATATCATTCTGATAGGTCTTGAGGTTATTTGTCATTTCCTATGAAGCATCCTTTTTTATTATAATTAAAGTCCATGGAAATGCAAAGGCACTTATGAAGGAACTGAATTTTTAAATATTTGAGTCTTCTAGGTACTTTATAACTTTAGTTTTCATACCACAGGAGATTATCTAGCATCTATTTACTTCATTGTTGAAATACTACCTTTTAGAAGAAAAAAATCTCGTTAGAGAGGTAGTGGAGGCAGACATGATACTTTTGCTCTCATGAAGACTTGAATAATTTATTTCATGTAGCAGCCTCTGGGGCTGTTGACTGAAATGCTGATTCTGTTAGAGCTAGAATATTCTAGTGAGGCCAAAGATTTCACCTGAATAAGAGAACAGGCAAGTTCCGAGTTGGATTGGCCTCCCCCAAGTCACATGACATGCTTCTTAAAAATTGTCATTTTAGTTTGCATTCTATGAGAGCTAGAGGGCAACATTGTTTCAAAAGACACTGCAAAAGCACATCACAAAGTGCAAGAAGTTTTGAACTAATAAAAGTCTCTGTTTTGACATCATGTTAAGACTCTTGCCTAAAACATCATTCTATAGAGCTTTTTAAAACTGGTAATTTAATGTCCAATAACTGATAAAGATTTATAACTCTTGTCGATTGGATAATACATAGGATATTCAGGATAGAAGATACATACTCTGGCCAGTTATAAGGAGTAAGTTAATTTACAAGGTAGTATTATTCAGTGAAAATGTTTTTTCACAGAGCAGATGTAGGACAAATAAACATCCAACTAAGATTAGATACATGTAGGGATTAGAACTGACCATAATTAGGTGAGAAGAACTTTTTCTTTCATATGAATGATGCTTATCTGAAAATGCAGTAGCTTCAGAGTTGGTGCAAACTGTTATCATGCTGTTTACTACCTGACTGTGTTTACTACAGTTCTGAATCTGGTCAGTGCTCTTTTGCACAAAATGGATTAATTTGTCCATTAGATGGATTCACATAGGTACAATTGAGTTTTCTGGGTAACTCTGTTCTTGTTTTATTCCAAAGTAGGATTCTTTTTTCTTTTTTTGGTGATGGTTATACAATGCATTCTGTCAAGCTTATGAAGTTGGCAATGTGTCCCATCTCCAAGTAACCAGGGAATTCACAAAGATAAAATAAAAATTTCAAATAAAATATAATCTCAGCATCTAGCAATAAACTCTACTGTTGTGCACTTGGCACCCAAATGTGCAATGGCAGTTAAGCTGAATCACTACTGCATGGAAACAATGAGCTCAGAAGTTGTAAGTCTGGATCATCATGTTGCACTTGAGAAGGAAATAACCACTTTAAATATCAATCCTCAGTTATGAGTGGAGTAAAATGTAGAGTTTTAGAAATTATATCATACTGCTTTTAAAGCAAACTGTTTTGAAAATACTGACTTGAGGTCCAACAAATCTGCCTAATGATTCGTTTGGGTTTTTTTGGCAATTGGATTCTAAATGAAATTTTTTTAATTTTTGAAACACTGTGATTTTAGCATAACGATCTATTGTAACAAAAACCAATCTGAGTAAAAACACTATGAGCATGGTAGCTTTGTTGTTGCTTATGGTTAGTGCTTCTTCATTCATGGTTAAAGAAGCTTTTGAGGTTTTGCTATAGGTTACTACTGAAATATGTAAACCAGCAAATTAGAGCAATGTCTCCCATACAGAGACAAATTAACTGAATAAGTAAAAATATCAAGATGTATTTTCAGATTTTTTATCTCATTTTTTAATATTTAGATATAATATTCTATATGACTTTTTAGTGGATTTTGAGAGCATTGGAGAGCTTAATATGTTTTTATTATTTGTTAATCAATATCTGATAGAATATATAGTAATATTATATAATTTCATTATCTAAAGATAGTAAAAATACAAATAAGATAAAATCTTGTTTATCCTTTATTGATGAATGTGGATATATTCATGATAGCTTCACAGAAAAGAATTGTTGAATTTAGAAATGTATTTCTTTGTGCATGTTTGTGTCTTAATGCTAAATATATAAATGTGTGTAGAAATGTAAAGCATCTATTCACTCTAAAGCTGCAAAGTTATATTTTGACAGTTTCCACGTAACTTGAGTCAATTTCACTTCTCGCGTGGTTTGAAAACTCTGAGATAAAGCTCAGAAGCTCAGTCATCCCATTTCATTTATGCAACCCCCTGCACACTTTAAGTGTCCCTGTTTGTTTTCCCCCACATGAATCTTGCAAGGACTATTTATCCTTCATTAGATAGACTTTTAATGAGTATATTGATTTATCTCTGCCTTTCTCATGCTGAAAAACACATAGGTGATTAATATTTTTATCTTAATAAACTGTATTTTGAAATAGGAGAAAAAAAGCCAGACTAGCCGTACCCCATTTAGAACTGTATTCCAAAAGCGGTCACATAAAAATTAAACAGGAATGGAATTTATCCCACTTGGATGGCTGTTTCAAGAAAAGAAAAAAAAGCAAAAAGTAGTATTTAGTGTACATGAACTGTGGCTGCCTTTAGAAACCAGTAGGAAAATATATTTATCATTACTTTCAGAAGAATTCTTTTCTATCTGCCATCAGATATCCAGTTTTCTTCTCATACATGTTGAGCATTGTTGTCAGTAGTTCTTCCAGAGTCCTTTTTCTCTTCTTCCGGTTCCATGATTAATTTATGTGAAAGTGCATAACACAGTGCTGTGGTTAGTTCTGTTTTGAGGTCCTCCTGCTCCTACTCTGATCACCATGCTGGTGGCGCCCTGGCAGCTTTGCTTGAAGAGATCATGCATGGAGTATCAGCACTGGCATAATTTGTCTCTCTGAATTATGGATTCGGTGTAAGTTCTGATGCTCAGTCTCAGCCCTTTATGAATTCAGTGGAATGGCAGTCTGCCATCAAATGGAAGGAGTTAATGAATGCCATGTGCTGAGGCATAAAATCATGAGTTTTAAGAAACCTTTTCTCTCTGTAGATGATATTTGCTTAGTACTTCTATGAAGCACATTTGTTACCAAAAAAACCATGGAAGCAGCTACAAATAACTGAAAGACAGATTTAAAATACAGCTGAAAGTTTGACCTGGTATAAAAATTACATCTGTTGCAACCTCAGTTGAACATAATTTCTGCTGCAATTAGGATACAAATGATAAGACCCATCTCAGAGCACTTTTCAAGGAAAGTGCTCTTCAGATTTTAGTGTCTTTTTAACACTGCTCAGGAATCAAGTAGTATGTTCACTGTGTCCAAGAAACTATATTGACTGTAAGACCTATGACCTATATATTACCTTAAAATAAAACTGTATTAACATAAGCAGCAGATACATATTTCTGTATTTTCTAGGTTGCACATTGCTCGTGTGTTTTTATATGTTTACAATTTTTATGTGAGAAGCCATTTAGCATGAATAAAAGTGGCTCAAGTTTTTTTAATCTTCACAATATGGCTTATTTTCCAAATTGCTTATTCTAGTTAATCAGCTTTGCCGAAATAATTCTGTTGCTATTAGTAGATTTTAAGCCCTTCCTTGAGCCTTTGTGGAAAATGAACCATTCAAGGTGAAAATATTGGCTTATTTTTATTATTACCTAAAACACAAAGTCATCTGCCACTATCATTGCACATTAGCCCTTTTTAAAACATCTGCTGATATGAGAATTAGATGCTGGATATCACTTCTGCTGTTGTATTTCTTATTGTTGTTTATGCCTACTTAATGGAAAAGTTTCATTTTGGCACCTTACAATACGTACTACTTTTTTATTTTTATATTTCAGTGTCATGTAAGTAGAAGCAAACATAAAAGGAGAAGTCAGTGGGTATCTCTTCGAATGTGAAAGGATGCATGCAAGTCCCACAACTTCACAAGATGTAAATGCTGATCCAGTATCACTTCAAGTTCTATACATATTTCTTCATGGAATGTTGTTTCAAGACTTGTAGCAGTTTTCCCAAAAAATCATTGACAGGAAGAAAAAGGTATGATTTTTTTTAAATTTATTTTTTTTTAGGTATAATGTTCCATTTTGCAGCTGGTAAGTTTCCTCAGAGACGTCTGTGGTCAGGCACAGTGTTAGGGTCAACTGTAGCTACTCTGATTCAGTGATATTCTTAGAGTGAAGCTGACAACAGAATTCTGTCTCCTTCTATGACTTAGCAAGCATAATGGACTTGTTGTGATGGAAGAGGGAAGGTAACACAACATTTCAGCTGCGCCATGAACAGAGATCTACAGGAAACAGGTTGTGCGGAACGTGAGCCAAGACTGGAGAATCCATTTGCCTAAATACAGCTTTCGGGTCTCTTCACTCTCCCATGCCAGGAAAAGGCTGGCAGCAAGGCTGTCCCTTGCCTTGTTCTTGGTGGTTTCAGCTGGGCAGCTGTGCCATGTGGCTCGTGAGATGATGACTGCAGTCTCCATGTGGGCTCCAACTACTGCTCTATGAAAGATTAGCATCTCCAAGATCTGTGTCTGATACATAAATTATTCACGGGACTATGTCACAAAGAGATATGACTAAGCTCATCTCACAGTGTTGACTTCAGTTCCTTTTTCTTTTACAACGGGACTGTTGGTGGTTACATACTGAGAAAGGGGAAAGTATCAGCACATCATCGTCTTTCCTCTCCATTAGGTTTATGCACTTTGGCTTCACTTCACAATGCACAGCATGGAGGAACAGAGACTCCTCTAGCGAGTGCTGTTCCTCTTGCACAGCCTGTACCACTGGTACTGTTAAACAAGCTCACATACATTTTTTGGAAATTTACTGCCTTGGAGTTTGCTGAAAGAAAATTTGAGATAAAGCAGTGATAATTCAGTGCTAATTTCTCTGTTTAGCTCATGAACAGGCCCTGACAAAAAGCTTTAAAATGAGTAAATTCAAAATTAAGCTAACAATCTGCCCAGGGCCTATTACACTGAAGAATACAAAAGAACTGGGGTGAATCAAAGATGGAATGCATGTACTAATCTTGGTGTTTCTAATTTATTTCATTTTGTCATGCATTAATAGTTTTTAGATTTCTATATTCAGTTATTCCATTTCACTTTTAAGCAAATAAACCGTATTTTCTGGAAAACTGTAAACTTCAGCCTACATATGTCAGGACCATGATGACTCCTTAAAGCAGTTTTGGGCGTTTTATTCTTTTTTTAATGCAGTCTTTATTTTTCCCATTTGTGACAATACTTAGTGAATCTTATTCTACTTACCAGTTTTAAACATGGCTCATTAAAACTCAGTGTGTGAGGTTCTTTCAGAGTAAAACCAGAACTGATGCTTGTAGTGCAAACTCAGAATTTCTCAAAGTCAGTTTTGAAAGAAAATCTTCATTCATCATGTCTCTTGAGTTTTTACAGACCTTTGACGGTGGTTTCTGTTTCGTTTTTCTCTCTTTACCTTTTAAAAATTGGTCATAGGAATAATTTGCATAACGAATAGAGCTCTTTCCAAGTGCCAAAGAATGTATTGATGAGAATTTTTCTTATCCCTGTATTTATTGCAAAGAAAAACCCCCCACGAAAAAACAAAAATCAAGACAAACAAAAAAAACCCAAAAAACCCCAAAAAACCCAAGACAAAACCAAAACAACAACAGCAAAACCAAACACAACAACAAACCAAAACACAACACCAGCAAAAAAAATTCAGATCTACTAGGTGGAAAATTATTAGCATTATTTTCCACCTAGGCTAGGTCATCTCAGCAAATTAAAATATTGGAGATTTTATAAAAAGAAACATCATTTTTGCATCGTTAACTTGCTTGTAATCTCAACTGAAATATCATTACATCAAAGCTTTTCTTTCTGTTCACAACTAACTGAAAGAATAATTAGGGCTTACAAAAACAGGGCTTAAACAGGGGTTGTGAAGGTAGGGAATTTGTTTGCATCTGTGGTTCCTGGAAAAGCTGTGGAAGATTCAGTTCCTCAGCCAGAGACACTTACTTAGGTTGTGCTTTTCTGTTTCAAAGGGCATCTTGAGCACTTCAGCAGATTTTTATTTGTTGCCGTCTCCCATGCAAAAAAACCCAACATCAGAGGTAACGCAAGTGTTTTCTAAATTTCCTTTCCATGACCCAAAGCCCATCAGCTTTGTAACCACAGGCAATGTTTAGAAAAAGAAACAACAATGAAAAAACCCCAGTGCTGAACCATATGGATTTTTGTGCATGTACTATTAGCATTGAGCTCATTGAGCTGCTTTTGCTCATTCATTTCCAGCACTTGCAGTAACTTTAATGTGGAGACGTTATGTGTCAGTTGAGCAAGGAAGTTGCCGAACAACAAAATGTGGTTTTCTTGCTCAATAGAAAACAGGATGAAGTTTCCTGCTTTTCAGCAAAACCTCAGGTGACCAGGAATCCTTCAGGCTGCCTCTGCTCTTCTGGTGATAAAGACAAGAAGTGATTTAACTGCTCGCCCATTAGTGTACTGTTTTATTTGCTGATTCAACTTGGGGGGGTGGAGGGGAAGAGGGTGTTGATTGCTCTTTTCAAAATTGTTTTTTGATTTCTTAAGTTCATTATGGGAATGGGCCTCTTCTACAAGTAATTTCTGCAGTTCTGAAAGCTTTCTGTGTTGTTAAGCACTGCAGACCTTAGCTTAATATAGGGATATTTCGAGTCTGCCAAAGAGATGTCACATTCAGGAGATACATGTACACTGCTGAAAATGCATCTGCAAATAATGCTTTGAGGTTTTTTGGCTTGTCATAATTCTGTTTATTTAGTGTTAACAACTTCCTACCTAGAGCAAGCAGCAAAATTTAAGTGAACTATGCATAATACGTGCCAACAAGGGAGGGAAATCTTCATCTTGGTCCTCGCAATGTAATATTTCTGCTAAGTAGCAATGGTGTGGTAGTCATTGAATACTGACAGTTTAATAATTGTTTCTATTTGAGATTAAGATTTTACTTAAAATTGTGATGATCCTTGATATTTTGGACCAAAAAAAATTATCATTGCGGATCTGTTACTCATAAATACAAGAGGTATTACATGGTATGCTACCAGAAACTGTAAGTGCCTTGTAATTAGGTAGAAGACATGCTTATAAAAAAGCAGTAGGCAAATATTTTTTTCTAGTTTCAGCAGAATAATTTCCATCATGTGGGAGTTTACTGAAGTGAACAGAATTTGGTCAATCACATTTCCAGGAAAATAGTTACAAGTGGTCTTGAAAGGGCAGTTCCATTTCATTCTCACAGAAAGGTAGATTTATATTAGTAACCATCTTATATCAAATCATGTTAATGGTGAACAAAAGTGTTCAGAGGTAGCACACAGTGACTAGTTTTTAAGTTATTAGTCTGCATTATTACCTGGTAAAAAGTGAGAAAAGGATTGTGAAAATTTTTACAATTTCTAAGTAGCAAATTGGGTTCCAGTTGCTTTCTTAAGCATTTTAATTATATATTTGGAACCCTGCTCCTCATTCAGGATATTGGAATGCTTCCCGAAACTGGTTACAGAGACATAGATACCTAAAAAAAATAAAATAATCCACAGGGTAGACCAAAAAAATTCAATTTTAACATTTTATTCTTTCTTTCACTCCACTCATGTACTGTTGTAATCACTTATGTATTTACCTTTCTTAGTGTCAGGATCACTCCTTTTTTTTTTTTTTTAATTTTTCCTAAAAGTAGTGTAATTTATATATATATCTTCATGCAAAGACAATTAATTGAAGTGGAATTGAGTGTATTACCTATATCATGAAAAAAAAAAACATTCAACAGAACAGTCAGGGTAAACATTTTCTTCTAAATGGTGTTTCTTTTCCGTATGTTACTGTGTTGTAATTTTTGAATTGAGTTAACAAATTATGAGTGCATCTTTCCTCTTCATTTTCAGTTTAGATAACTAAAGAATAGGATGATCACTTTATAGTATCTTTCAGGGTCACATTGTTAATAATTTTTTCTAGGTGCTTCTCTTGACTCACTCCAGTCTACAAGAAGGGCAAGAAGGTGGACCCGGGTAACTATAGACCGGTCAGCCTCACCTCCATCCCTGGAAAGGTGATGGAACAACTTCTCCTTGGCACTATCTCTAGGCATATCAAGGACATGGGGGTCGTCAAGAGCAGTCAACATGGTTTTACCAAGGGTAAGTCATGTTTGACTAACCTCATAGCCTTCTATGAGGAAATTACTAGGTGGATAGATGATGGTAGAGCGGTGGATGTGGTCTATCTTGATTTCAGTAAAGCATTTGACACTGTCTCCCACAGCATCCTTGTAGATAAGTTGATAGAGTATGGGTTTGATGATCAGGCAGTGAGGTGGATCAAGAACTGGTTGAAAGGAAGAAGTCAGAGAGTTGTAGTCAATGGGGCAGAATCTAGTTGGAGGCCTGTGACTAGTGGAGTCCCTCAGGGGTCGGTACTGGGACCGGTGTTGTTCAACATCTTCATCAGCGACCTGGATGAGGGTACAGAATGTAGCCTCAGCAAGTTTGCTGATGACACCAAGCTGGGAGGAGTGGCTGACACACCAGAAGGCTGTGCTGCCATTCAGAGAGACCTAGACAGGCTGGAGACTTGGGTGGGGAAAAACCTGATGAAGTTCAACAAGGGCAAGTGTAGAGTTTTGCATTTGGGGAAGAAAAACCCCATGTACCAGTACAGGTTGGGGGCTGACCTGCTGGAGAGCAGTGTAGGTGAAAGGGACCTGGGGGTCATGGTAGACAGGAGGATGACCGTGAGCCAGGAGTGTGCCCTTGTGGCTAAGAAGGCCAATGGCATCCTGGGGTGCATTAGAAAGGGTGTGGTTAGTAGGTCAAGAGGGGTTCTCCTCCCCCTCTATTCTGCCTTGCTGAGGCTGCATCTGGAATATTGTGTCCAGTTCTGGGCCCCTCAGTTCAAGAAGGACAGGGAACTGCTTGAAAGAGTCCAACGCAGAGCCACAAAGATGATTAAGGGAGTGGAACATCTCCCTTATGAGGAAAGGCTGAGGGAGCTGGGTCTCTTTAGTTTGGAGAAAAGGAGGCTGAGGGGTGACCTCATCAACGTTTACAAATACGTAAAGGGTGAGTGTCAAGAAGATGGAGTTAAGCTTTCAGTGATGACCAGTGATAGGACAAGGAGTAATGGATACAAATTGGAGCACAGGAGGTTTAAGGTGAATATCAGAAAATTTTTTTTTCACTGTGAGAGTGACAGAGCACTGGAACAGGCTGCCCAGAGAGGTTGTGGAGTCTTCTTCACTGGAGACATTCAAAACCCGCCTGGACGCCTGCCTGTGTGATGTACTCTAGGTGACCCTGCTCTGGCAGAGGGGGTTGGACTAGATGATCTTTAGAGGTCCCTTCCAACCCCTAAGATTCTATGATTCTATGATTCTTATACCAAACAATAAATCATATCTCCAACTGTTAAGCAGGAATTGCCATGTAAATAAAGTTGCAAAAACAGGGATTTAAGTACTGCATTAACTAGACCAGTGCACCATAGTACTCCATTGTTAACACGCTAGTGGACAATTAATCTTCTTCCTCCCATGCTGACTAATGCCGTTATACAAAACAAACCTACACCACAGTGACAAGAATCACAGTGAGTAGTATTTTCATATTTTTCTGTTCTCAATATTATAATGCAGGTATTTTCAAAAGCCAGAAGGTAAGAAAGGTAGAAGGGTGGCCCATTCATTAAAATGCTCCAAATCAAATCTGTTAATAATAATTCTGTTTTTCTTTCTATTGCTAAATACTACTCATGAAGTTTATATTCAGGAAGTCTAGTTCAATATTAACATGTGAAAATTATTCAGAAGTGTATTATATGTTGTTGGATAGGATCAACAGTCTATCTTCTCTGATGAGTACTTTGTTGTTGACCTTGGCAGCAGCAGACATCTAATGGCTTAGCACAAAGTGGAAAAGTTTCATGAGGATGAGCCAGATCATCTCAAACCCAGTACTCAGCCTGCACTCTGAGCTCTGCTTCCAGAGGGTAAAAGGGTTTAAATCCTTTTAAAGAAAAGTATTGAACTTGATTTATGAATAAGTTCCAAGTGATTTAACCATAAAACCATTTGAAAAAAGGTGAAATATATACATGTATAAATGACAGTCTTTGAAATAAAGTACCTATGCAGCAAATTCCAGCTCTGAACCCCAAGTTTATGAAGGTATCTCTATATAACTACCCTGAAGAGGGATTCAGTTTAAACAATCACTTGTACTGGTATGTTAGGTTCAGCAAATCTCTCTGTTCACTCTTGCTAATCCTCTTTTAAAGCACCTAACTCTCCTAATAAATTATGTAAGAAACGTAAAATGTGAGTATGCTACAGGGGGCCAGGTTGTTATGGTAGCTCTGCCTCTCTTCTCTCTTTGAATATTAACATTTTCCTGATTTTCAGAAAATCTTTCTGTAGACTCCAGACATTTAGTCAGTTTTCATTTTACTGTCTGAAGGTATAACATCAGACTATTAGATTATCTTGACATTTTCATTTGCTAAGAAAAATAATTCCTTTTTCCCTGGCTATCAATATTGTTATTTGCAGGAGAAAAACCTCATAATTTCCAGTCTGGTACTTGCATTCTGTTCAGCTCAATAATGAGCAAAAAAAGGAGAGAAGAGAAAGATTAACACATTGGGTTAAAAAGCCCTTTTGGGAAAAAAATCTAAACACATTTTATATGATCTCTATAATTTTATATATTTAATTACTTCGAACTATTATGTACTTACACAGTTATGCCAACAAGTAAATCCTAGTGACAAGACTGCTACTGAGTAGTCCTGTATTCTTTCTACTAGATGATCCTTTCTTTTGTAAAAGATACGAGTTCCATTTTGACATTATTGCTATAACTGCTAATGATTAAAAAAAGGGGGAAGGAGAATGGTGATAAGGGTGTTATGCCAGTACACAAATGAATAATAAAATGCCATTACTTAATCATGCTTCAATATTGAAAACAAAAGAAACATATTTAAGGCAAATTTATCATTGGCTTGATTAAGCCATGTAGCTGTAAACATCCACTTGTTCAAATTTTTTATTTAGTAATGAAAAAACTGGTGTTTGTGAGGTCAAATTTCATGGCCACAATGATAATCCCTGAATAACCTGTGAATCTGTATGGGGGAATCATTTTCATGAGGTCTGATTTATTATGCCATTTCTTCCAAAAAACAATTCTTAAAACATTGAATAAAATATGAACTTGTCTAATGCCAAATTTCTTGAAACCAGTCATTAAGATTTACTATTTCCATTATGAATAATGTCCATTATAAAAGAAGAAAAACATGACTGTAAGGCAAGCATATATTTTCTGTCATAGCACAGCAGTTTGTCTTCAGTGAGTGATGTTGTTTGCAGTTTGGGAAAGTAATAACAGAGAAACAGCAAGTAAGAATTGTATTTTTAGCAGAAAGTCATTGTTCATCACATACATTATTTTCATTCTTTGATAAAGTGAATGCTTATTATTGTCAATAGTGATGACAAAGTCATCTGAAATCTTCTCATAGCTGAATGAAACTACAAACTTGGTTAACCAATCATAATGTGATAGCCATTTATGACAGGCCTCACCAAAATGTATGCATCATGGTGTTTGTTAAAAAGAAACTGTTTCATAATGAGACAAAATTTTGTCTTCTCAAAGAAAAACGGAACATGGCTGTTAGAAACACATGTATCTTAAAGTCTTTGAGAACACAATGTTAATTTTGGATCATGAGTTAGCAGCCTCATGAGCTGGCAGCAGCTCAGCTTCTGTGGAGATAGGTTGCAGTTGGCTTTACTTCTTCCTTCTCATCTGTTCTCATTCTCCTGTTCAGTCTTTGTCTTGAAACATCTTCCAATCTCTTCTGTCTTTTTCTTCTGCCCTGTTTAGAGGAGCTCAACTGCAGTCAACAACTAAAAAGACATTTCCTGCATAGCGTAAATACTTGAAGCCAGTAATTAAAACTCAGTCTCACTTTGCACACCACCACTACCTCCCCACTGTATTGTTTTAGGAACTGAATTGCTGATGACTCCAGAGAGCCTGAGCTGCTGCTGACTGCAGGCAAGTAAGAGCTGGAAATATTCTCAACCTATTTTGTGACCTTGGAGGGCTGTGACCACCTACCTGCTTGATAAAAGAAAGAAATAAAATATTTCTCGAGAAGCATAAAGTTATTATCAAAGTAACTGATTTTTCTGTGCAGTATCCCCTTGGAGGAGTCTGTGGTGTGTTCCCATGTACTTGCTTGCTCTGGCTTAGCAAGAGTGCTGGGAACTTGTTTGTGCTGTACATGGTGCGGGGTAGCATAATGCTACAGGCAGCTCTCTGAACAAGAAAAGCCCAGTTCCACATTGGAGAATTCACAGTTATTTATGTCCAGTTCTCCTCTCCTCTTTGGTCATGCCTGCTTCCTTTGTATATTATTGCAAAACAAGACTGTTGCCAGCTCCTCTCTTTGTTCCCTTAGGGATCATCTGTGTTTATCAGACACCCGTGCTGGTGCTGTCACGGTGTGTGGCAGAAGGTAAAGCAAAAGCCTGAATGAGAGGACAGACAGCAATGATCTGTTGTGCCCTCTCAGCTTCTGCCTCCGGACCAGGTGAGTCAGTTACTGTTACAGATCTGTCTGTGCTCCCTCACAGTGCCTGGAGTGCCTGAGGCTGCCAGTAGGAAGGATGCAGGCAAACCTCTTCAAAATGAACCCAAGTATTTCCTTCAAAAATACAGCTTAAAACAGAAGAAACTGGACTCGATTCACTCTGTGTGATATTTCAGATGTGTAAAACATCCTGCAGTTGAAAAAATAATTATGAAAAAAAATGCAACGTGAGAATTCTAGGATTGAAGAAATGAGGTTCACTGGCCATCTTTCTACTCTCTCAGAATAATGCTATATACTGTTATAATTACAGTATGTATGCTTAAATTGATGAATCTTCTGTCAACCTTACTATGAAATACATGATGGAGTATTTTTTTTCCACATGGATTCTAGCTCTCTGTCAGTGGAAAATCTTGTCGACTTCTCTGTGAATATTTCTACATAAGTATTTAAAATAATTTAATCTACTATGATCAAAGTATTATAGAAAATCATTTAACACAACATGAAATAGTGTGTGGCTACAATATATTTCATAATCTGACCTTCACTATCTATATATCTGTAATGAGATTTAGATTAGCATCTGCACTATAAAACAGTTTTAGACAAGCTTCCCAACACAAAAATCAAAGAGTACTTGAGGAACAGAAGAAATAGATTTGTAATGAAGACTTAGCATTTTGTACAGATAGTGAATGAAACTGTGGGAAGATGAGTATTTTTCATCATAATTTTTCATAGTAAAGATGTCGTTGTAATGAAGGTATGTTTTTAAATTAGTGACATTTGCAAATTGGTTTCAGATTTACAAGAAAGCTGTGCTAGTGGGATATAATCCAAGAAAGAAAGCTCAAGAATCTGTTAATTACAAAGTACAATTCCTGCTATGTCTTGAGGTACCAAAAATATCTGCTAATTGCTACAAGCCATCCCCTTTCACTTCAAGCTGTTCTAATTAATTTCAAAACGCACTTGAATTTCAGAGCCTGGATTTCTAGGTTTCAGAAAACTTATTTTCTCTTGAAGGCTTCAATAAAAACTCAAATATCATCAGGATCAAGTAGGTGCTTTCAGATAGCTCCTATGTTAGGTAGATACACGTCACGTTTTCCTTCCCATACCCTTCTTTCTTTGTGTATCAGAGGTATTTTATATAACGTGCTTGATGTACAGACTGGAGATAGCTGTGCTTGTAGTTAGGAAATGTTAATTCTACTTGTATGTAGCACACAATGATATTTTAAAATAATCTACTATTTTTTTTAGGGGAATCTATTGATGTGCAGTTTTTGTTAATCCCTCACATGAGGGTGAATTATGGCAGAAATTAAGTAAAATAAGCATGTTATATTTTGCATTCTGCAGTCTTCAGTATTTCAACTTGATTTCTATTCTGTGTTTGAGTTACCCAAAGCCCCTCTGTTCTTGTAACAAATTTAGAACATGTATTTGGAGACAATGGGGTTTGTTTTGAATTGTCTAATTCTAGAAAATTCTATCTGTCAACTGTTCATGGTTGCATGGGGGGTAAGAATTCTTAAACATATCTGTACATTAAACCCCAATGAAGGTGGTATCAGTTGTTAATTTTGCTATCATTTGCAAAAAGACCACATAGTTAAGGTTTGCACAAGTCTTCAGAATGTTATACTTCAAGTTTTTTAAGTGGAATGGGCAAGAAAGTTCCTATTATTTCCTTAGCAATGTTTTTATGCTTTTCCACCGCAGTGAAATCAGATGCGTGCTGGTTGGCTTGTTTATAACAAGCAGAGATCACAGATGTGATGAAGGTGCTCGTCCCCAGTTTGGTCTGCTGTATCAAAGCAGACCTTGGATCCCTGTTTTAAGTCTGATTGAGAGACTGTTACTTTAGACATTTAAGTAGACAAAGAAGTGTTTAGTGAGTAACCACAAAGCATGCTTTCCTTCAAGTATCTGGCCAATGATCTCCCTTTTAGCCTGAAGCAATAATTGTCTGTGCATTTTAACAGTTCATTTGCTTTCACTATGCTACTTGTTTCTTAGCGCATTGGATTTTATGCAGTTTGGAGTAGCACCTTGTGATGGTTTAAATGAGCATTTGTATTGGATGCAGGGAAAAAAATTACTGATACTGGCTGTGTACGTTTTTACAGAGATAAGCAGTATGTATGGGTGCCATCTAAAAAAGGGTTTATTTATATCTCTTGTAGCAATGATAGATTAAATATTGCATTTAACATATAATACTGTTTTCCCAGGTTTTGTTTTTTTTCAAATACAAGTCCAACCATAAATCAAATACCCTCTGTGGGCTATCAGCACCAAACTAGAGAGAGAGATACATTTAAATAATATATGCTTTAGTGCTGTCCAACCACAAGAATCATTTCCCAGAAGGATAAAGGAAGCAAAAGAATTAAGCTTGCTGATTTCTGAGCAGTCCTTTGGCTCAGGGAATTACGTGAGGATACTATAGGATTCATAAGAGTCCTGTAAAGTGACTCAGGCAGCTTCTGCTGCAGAACAGCAGTGGTCTGTACTGGAGGAAGAAAAAGGGGTGAACTGACATGTGTGCTGCAGCCTCAAGGGGCAGCATAGCGAAGGATTATAAACACTCAGTTTAAGTATAGGATAGTGAAATTAACCTTATTTCGGACGCTTCTTGATGTTGAAGTTTGTTGGAATGAATTATTAAAGTTTCTCTTAATACAGCGGTGAGCTTGTTATTTATAGCAGAATAACTCTAGACGAAATAAATCAGAACTGTATGGTAACATTGAAACGGGGTGGGAGGGGGGAGTGGGGTGTGGAAAAAGAAGACTGAAGTATATTGCATTCTCTTACTTTAGCAGGACTGTCTCTTCAGGTGTGTTTTGTGGGGGGTTTTTTCTTAAAAAAAAAAAAAAAGGTAGGGGGAGATGGGCTTTGTTTTTTTACCATGGCATTACAATCTTGAAAGCAAATGTATCTTTACAGACGGTGTATCTTCTTTACAAGTGTGAACTTGGACAGCATAATATTTGATTTCTAAAAAAGTAAAAATAGTAAGAGGTGTTTAAAGAAAAATAGTTGGAGGCAGAATTATTGGCCTCTGTATAATTTGAGTGAATGTACTATTTTCTTATTGGTCGCTCTCTGATATATTTTCAAGGATTATAACATTGTAGTTCAAAAGGACTTGCTACACACTGAGGCTTGCTCGCCCTCATTCAGAGGTGTTAAGTTTAGCAATATTGTTTATTGATGGCAAGCAGCAAGTGCCATACTATACCAAACTTGTTTTCCTTCTTTTTTTAATTGAAAAATGTCTTGCAGTCTGTTCTCAAACATTTTATTTAGGCCAGCAATACAAAGATGTGCTGTTATATAATATTGTGCATACTAACAGCAATCTGAAAATGTACCAAAAATGTGAACAACTTATTTTAATGTGGATGATAACAGGTTGCAATGCTTATAGAATGTGCTCATTGTCTTTAAAGGTACATATAATGACGTTCAGAATAACTGCAATCGGCATCAAAACAAAGCATCACATAATTCTGAAAACTAGAGTTTATCCTAAGTATGCAGCTCCTGGCTTCAGCCGAGGACAGTACTGTACCAGATGATTTGCTAGAAGTGCCATTTGCTGTTTTATTCCACAGATTCATTAACTTACACTGTAAGTTCAAAGTCATTCTTAAAGCAAGTTGTGATATTACTGCTCAGTAATTTTTCATTTCATTATTTTGGTACTTTCTGAACTTTCAAGAATCTGTTACTGAGTTCCTAAAAAAACAAAAACAACAACAAAAAAAACCCCACACCACTTTTTTCTTGTCTCCAATGCATTCTTTAGGCAATGGCTGGATGACAGAAGGTCACCATATGTCCTGTCATAACTGTAACACGTACCTAAATGTTGCCAGTGTATACCTTGGCCTTTCATGACAACTTGGTAAGAAGAGTTTAAAAAGGTAAGAGTGATGTGGAAAAGGTAGTGTCCCCATGGCACTGTGAAGCCTGACCTTCTAGATTATTGGGACGTTAGCCATTCCAGAGTCTTAAGGAATATTTAGCTCTTAGATTTTTGTATTATTATTTAAATCAGTGTGAGTGCCATATAGTGTGATTTCACTTCTGTTTTCCTGCAGCTGATAGCTGTGTCTTATTTATAGGTGTGTATTACTCTTTTGGTGCATAGCTAAGGTATTTCTCTGTTGTGTTCTGTGGTGGTGCTGTGTTCCAATGTTATGTTAATTTTTCACATCCTTCATATTCACTCCTGTTTGACTTATCAATGTGGACTTGAAACACAGGCATGTCTGTCTCCTGGTGGTTTTTCCTTTTCCTGTTCCTTTTCCTGTTCCTTTTCCTGTTCCTTTTCCTGTTCCTTTTCCTGTTCCTTTTCCTGTTCCTTTTCCTGTTCCTTTTCCTGTTCCTTTTCCTGTTCCTTTTCCTGTTCCTTTTCCTGTTCCTTTTCCTGTTCCTTTTCCTGTTCCTTTTCCTGTTCCTTTTCCTGTTCCTTTTCCTGTTCCTTTTCCTGTTCCTTTTCCTGTTCCTTTTCCTGTTCCTTTTCCTGTTCCTTTTCCTGTTCCTTTTCCTGTTCCTTTTCCTGTTCCTTTTCCTGTTCCTTTTCCTGTTCCTTTTCCTGTTCCTTTTCCTGTTCCTTTTCCTGTTCCTTTTCCTGTTCCTTTTCCTGTTCCTTTTCCTGTTCCTTTTCCTGTTCCTTTTCCTGTTCCTTTTCCTGTTCCTTTTCCTGTTCCTTTTCCTGTTCCTTTTCCTGTTCCTTTTCCTGTTCCTTTTCCTGTTCCTTTTCCTGTTCCTTTTCCTGTTCCTTTTCCTGTTCCTTTTCCTGTTCCTTTTCCTGTTCCTTTTCCTGTTCCTTTTCCTGTTCCTTTGTAACTGGGATCACATATCATAAGAGTGATTACAGAAGCCACTCCTGGGGACCCTCTCCCAGTACTGAAACCATGACAGAACCCAACCAGCATAGAGATTTACTCTCACTCTCTAGTCTTCTGTCCTTCCTGCATTCTGTATATGACATGGCATAAAATCTTATCAAAGCAATAAATTTATCAGATAATCTGCAGTAACAATACAATAAATGGCACATGCCATGAACAGATAGTGTACATCCAAACATAATGCAATTAATTTTACTCGAGTAACAAAATGTTGTAGCAAAAATTCAGTAAGCAAGAGTACTTAACCACAAAGTAAGAGAAAACATGCTAAGTAATCCAAGCTAAGTAAAGGGGAAAAAAAAAAAAAAAAAGACATGCTGTAATCGGTAGCGTTTATTTACAAAACCCTCTCAGCTTCCTTAGTTTCTGTTCCTAAGGGAAACCTACAAATTACCTTCAGAGGTTGACCCTGGAGTCATAAATCTAAAAGAGATTAACAAATTACAAATCACAGAATCAGCAGATTTTTTAGTTTTCTAGCATACCATAAATTTCCTCACGCTCAACTCCAACTAAACCATCAATGTTCCAAAATCAATATTTAGCTCTTCATCCAGGAGGGCTAATGACTTAATCACCTCACTGTCTCCTAACAGTCTTTTCTATTCTTCTGATTCGGATTGCTCTTTTACCTTAAATTGTTTAATTGCTTTATATAGTAACTTAATCCCAGTGAAAAGTTCTGATGTCTCCTGTTTCTGTTTTACATTTGTGTCAATCTTTTTGAAAGAAATGTAGAAAAGCTAGAATCAAGAATATAAACCCTTCAGTTACTTCAAATTGCATTTATACATGATTTTCATTTTAATTCCAGTACAAAGGAGATATTTACTTTCTAGAAACTGTAACAATTAAAATTTCATAAATGTCACATCAGAAAATTGCTCTATCTGCTTAGGGCACAAGATCTGGAATTAGATAAATACAATGAAGACATTGCAAGAGCCACAATTTTGTGCAAAACAGCTATACTGTCTGCATTTTTGTGTGAACATTAGCTTTGAAGTTGCTCCTTACAAATACATTTGGAGTTATATTCAGGGTAGTCTGCTCAAATTAGATTTTCACAGGTGAAATATTGTAATTCTCCATAATTTCTTTAGTAAGTGTTTTTATGCTTGGTTAAAATGCTTGTCATGCATTTCTGTAGGTCACATTGCCATATTCACACCTTGTATGGTAAAGTTCAGTGTAAATATATGACAATGCTCTTACTCTATCTGTGGGCTGTCTAAAGCTTTCATGTTAATGAGACATTCTTGGTGCAATAGATGGATTAGTGTGAAACTTAATTTGTGTTAATCCTTCTTAGACGGGAAAAGTATGGGGGTAAAAAAATTTAAGCAGAAATTACCTATTTTAAAGTAAAGCATCATTATTAAACACTCATCCTTAGGGATCTGAGTTATGACTTGTGTGGGAATTGAACCATGTGACTGCTTTATGTGTATTGGATTACACACTTTAAGGCTTCTCTTACATTAACTTATCTTTTTTGAACAAAATTTTCTACTTTTTCAGAAAAATACTTCAATCTAGTCAACACCACAATCTGTCTCATAGCTTGCTATGAGGCTCTGCTTTCAGGAGATGATGCTTGTACAGTTATCATTGTATGCAAGTCTAATATATCTAAGGTTTTTCAAACATGAAATCACCAGTTTCACTAGATTTCCTGCAAACAGCTAGAATAAACTAGATTCTAAGGCCCTCCAAAGCTCTAATGCAAATGCTTTACTTTAACAGATAGTATCACTGGGATTTAGGAAATGAAGATAAATTATTAATAGGTTCATCTGAAGGAAATGCCTACACTTAGAAGGAACTTAGCAGGTCTGAAGCTTCTGTTCCCTTTTCTGAAGGAAATATATTTGCCATTAATAAAACTGAGGAGCTTTTGAAAATTTCATCAGATTTATAGTAGAATTTGTGCACCGATCTTACTTTTAGATCTATTTCAATGGCTTATTATTGACTGATATATACATCAAGTACTAAGGAGAGGGCTGTACACATCCATTAAATCTTAAATGGAAAAATCTATCATTCTTGAAAAACAACAAAGCTTTCCAAAACAAATTCAATTGGGTAGCACTTGCAGACTCAGATATCTTTGAAAGGGGTACAAGCTGATAAAGAGGGACATTTTCCTCCAACGTTTCCCACCTACAGCAGGAATTCATAGGTTAAAATGGGATTTCAGAGATGTGGATTTTTCAAGACTGATGTCATCCACTGACAAGTATCATAGATTCTCTGTTGTAAAAACTAGCCAATGTAAGAGAAAACAGCAGATGAAAACTGATGAAGTAAAGTACTAAACTAAATCTCTAATGACAGTAAGATTTGCCTGATGAGACTGACTTAACAGATAAAAATGAAAAATTTTATAATACGTCTGAGGGGATGACAAAACTTAGATACAGAAACAAGAAGTTACCTAGCTAAAAAAGAATGTATAGCATGATACAGTAGCATTTTTCTTCTTTGCTGTCATAATGTGTAGCGTTCTTTTAAGGGATATGGCTGAGAACTTTTTCAGTTTAGCTTACTTAGTGTGATGTGTATGGAAGAGTTTTACCTATATTATAAATAATGCAACTTGTCCTTGACACCGTATTTCTGTCTTCAACAATGAAGAAAATGCCTGGTATGGAAAAGAATGACAATTCTCTCTGTGAGTGTGAATCCAGCATCAGGATTGCTTGAGGTGATAACCCAGGACAAATGCTTACACAGATGATTTGTTTAAGTAACCAAGTCAGCAAGCAGTCAGTTTTGAAAAAAAAAAAAGAAAAAAAAAGAAAAAAAAAAAAAGGAAAAAAAAAAGAGGGGGGGGGAAATAATCTTGGAACGTTTATTATGTCTAGTTTGAAATAATAAGGTAATGAACCTTTGGATGGAGGAAGAGTGAGCACCATTGCTTGGTGCTAGTCTGAAGGGATGTGAACATATTTTGCCCAGCAATTTGTCAGAAAAAGACAGGAAAGCGTTTGCAGGCATTAGCAACAGTTACATTATCTTAGCATTCTGGAGCTGAGAGTCAAATAAAATTGGCAGAGATACAGAACTGTAGTAGATAAAGGGAAGCCTCTGTACTGGAACTGTCTGAAGAGGAAACCACTGAAGATTATTACATCAAGCACATCTGGATGTCTCTAAAGACCTCTGAACTAGCTTATCTAAAAGACCCTTTTTACACCACTTTATTGATGGTAGAAAAGCCAGTGAAACTAAATCTAAAATCTTCATTAAACACTGCTAGAATCTATGGAATATGCCTTGACTGGCACTATTAATTTTTTCAATTTTTTACTCCTTTTAAAGTAAATTAAGGCAGGATTGAATAAACAGTTGGATCAAATGCATGAAAAATTAAAAGTCAGAGCCCATGCTAACAGAAGATAAACAAAAAACACGAAGAGTAATAGCTGATAGTTTTTTCATCCCTGTGGGAGTAATCCAAAACTCAAATATAGTACAAAGGATTTTCCCTAGAATCAAACAAACCAAACCAAAAAAACACAAGCAAGCAAAAAAAAAAACAACAACCCTCTCCTCCATCCATGTTTTTTTCTGGAAAAATGACTACAGAACCGGTAATAAGTTCTTTCCTGGAGGCGAAATTCTTACCTTTCCATTCATTTGAAAAAGTATAGCAGAGATGTGATGGAAGGTAGTATTTTTTTACTCATCTCTTTAATTTTGGTAGCAAAACTTTGCCATTTTGTGCATTGGCTTTTTTCTGGTTTAATACTATAAATTTTCTTGCCTGTGTTGTTTTACATTTTGATTGATTTTAAATTCACAGAGATGTGATTATGATGTTACAGACAGATACTATATATAGTTATGATTTAGTGTATGTCATGGTCTTTGTGTAAAGCAAAGATTTCTATTTGCATCCAGTGAGTTGTGACAGAATTTTTGATTGGCCAGGAATATCACTCTTGTTATCTTGCTGCAATCTCAAAGTCTTCTAACACGTCACATCTAGGTAAGTGAGGAAGAGCTACATAAGTCAAGAGATTAACTGAATGTTCCAGACCTAAGTTTTCTCCTGACAATCAGTGTAGCCAGCAGCAAAAATACATTAATTATTTTCATTTAAAATAAAAATTAAATTAAAAATTGTATTAAGGGAATCTGATATTTATAAAATAGATGAACAGAAGGGAAAAATCCCTGTATCTTTTCATTTATATCTAGATATATAAGAGAGAGAAAAAAAGAGAACAAAACCATAAATTTTAAAGAAAAGCTTTTGCAAGGTACATAGAAACTAGTTTGTAATGTTCACTATGGTGTGAACTTAGCCTAATGAGACAATACAATTGAAATGCATGCGTGTTATATTTGTAGTACACATGATTGTAGATAAGAAGTAGGAGGATGCTCTGGGCCATATTCATAGTTGATAGAAGTAAATTTAGTATATAGATTGATGTCAATTTACACCATCTTAGTATGTGGTCCTAAAAACAATTTAAAGAAATTATTTAATTTGCATTTTGAAGGAAGATAACTGAAAATAAATTTTCATCAACTATGCAAACAAGAAAAGTGTTTACGTTATTTTCTTTAACTTTTCATTTAACTTTATATAAACATTTGACAGTTAAATTTGAAAAGTTCAAAAATGGTGACTAAAATTCAAATTAGACATTTCAGTAGGCACTTAAAAATCTTCCAAATACTTGATTAATAATAAATGCAGTTTTATTCATTACTGTGGCAATTTGATGCTAATTTTTAATGAATATATTGACTTTTAAACTTCCACATTGTTTCTAGTCATCATATAACTGTAATAATATTTGTACTTGGATACTTTTCCACTGTGATCTTAGCTGCATATATAGTTTTGGCATACAATCTTGACATAAACAAATCCTGCTGTACTTTTCCATGTTGAGAAAGAACAACATCCGGTCCTAATATTTGAAACAGCAAGAAGGAAAAATAATAGCATTTTATTTTGTCAAATGTTAAGTGTTCAGAGAAGCTACCCTGCCTTTCACAAGTTCCCATAGTCCTCTTCCTGTATGTGCAATTACCCTGTGCAAGTATGAATTTTGGTGCTTATATGCCTCTGCATTTTTTTTTTTTAGTTGTTAGTCTTTCTACTCGTTCCTCCAAAATATGAAGGCTTTAAATGGTTTGAAACTGGAAGGGGAGTAGATTTAGATTAGATATTAGAAATTCTTCCCTGTGAGGGTGGTGTGACACTGGCACAGGTTGCCCAGGGTAGCTGTGGCTCCCTGGAAGTGTTCAACACCAGACTGGAAGCACCTTGGAGCAACCTGGTCTAGTCTCTGCCCATGCAGGGAGATTGGAACTTGATGATCTTGAAGGTCCTATCCAACCCAAACCATTCTATGATTCTAAGTATGAGGTGGGAATTCCCTTTCCAAAATATGCAAGCTCAAGGCAAGATAAAGGTGATCTCCTCCTTATCTTCATCACCATTTAAGTCTCTGTTAGCCCTGCACAAAGAACCATGTTAGCTGAGTTTATAATTGACAAAACAGAATTTGACAAGTGGCAAGTAACTACATTTTCTGAAATAACAGTAGTATCTGATTACTTTCTAAATGAGCAAAATGGATTTAATAGTGCTCCAATAATGTGTTTGGTATATTTTCACAGGGGCAGAAGTCAAGAGAAATCCAACAAAATCAGCAATATTTTAAATATGCTTAACACATGGTATTGATTCTCTTCAGTTTATTTTAATAAAAAATTAACATTAGAGAGGAGGAATTAGCTTTTTAGTTTCTCACCAATCTGCTTAGAACGTAGAGGGAAGTGCAGAGGTGGTGGGAGTACAGAAACCCCTCCTGGAGAGCGTATGAACACTGCGAGCAGAACTGGAGCATCTCAGGAAGTAATTCAATTTATAAAGAGCCAGTTTAGTTTTACAGGCATGAGCATTTCCTAGGGTGTTGGGTTTTTTTAGTTTAGTTTTATAAGTTTAGCTTTACAAGTATGTTTTGTTACCCAGCTTGCAGTACATGGAAAGATGACTGTTAGCATAGGAGATACCTAGCAAATCAAACTGAAGCAATAAAAATATAGGATTGCTGATAGGACTCAGAGCACTGGGAATACAAAATTTCCAAGGAAAAAGATTAAAACCAACAGGACTTGGGAACTGCTGATGCAAGAACTAATGCTGGGTATTGAAGATAAGAAAATGAAGGTAATATTTTTTTTATATATAATTTGTGTGTTATTTTTCTAAACAATCTCAGTAGGGGGGGGAAGTGGAGGATAAGAAGAAGTGGAGCTAACAGTGCCAAGAATAAAGCCTGACATGCTGAAAAATCTGATAGAAGTTGTTTATTAGTATTGTCATTGCAGACAGCAGAAGATTATATGAGAGCTAGAGTGGCATTTTTTTCTGGTGTTGTTGTTGTAGTTTAATTGCTGGGCTTTTGCAAGCAACTTATAAATATTAAAACCTTGGAGATATTACAAAATTCAAAATTTAAGACAATCTAATTTTTAGATTTTAGTTTTGACAGGGGACAGAGTTTAGAGTTCTGAAGAAATGTAACTGTTCTGTTTGAATTCTTTTTTATTTCTGTTTTTTTTTAAGGAATCTCCCACACCCAAATGATAGGTAATTACATGAAGAACAACAAATAAACATGAAAAGCAATGGCCCTACTACAGTTTTTGAACTAACTTAAATTGAGCAACACAATTACCAAATCAAACAGGGTCAGTTGAAGACCTACAATTACAACACTCAGCAGCCAGCAGTTATCAAAGTAATATAGCCAATAATAGCCAAAAGAGATTAATTCAGCTAGTAGACAATTCATATGAATTCCAGCCACAAGAATATAGAGAGATTGTCTTGTTCCAAAGCACAAACCAAGTGTAATGAATAGGACAAAGTAACATTTTGGAATAATCTCCAAGTAGCTTATCCTTCAGTTCTTAAAGCAAGTGTTGAAAGCTGATTCCTGTACAAAGTACTTTACTACCATCATGTAAAAAAAAAAACCACAACCCACAAAGCAAAACGATAAAAAAATCACAAGAGTTAGTATTTTTAATTTAATTCTGTTAAAGCACAACAGTTTTACCAGCTTTATTTGCTTAGATTCAGGGACCTACTGAGGGTGCCTTTTTTGACTTTTTACTTTTGTAGATAAAGAACAAATGACAAAAAGTTTTTTGAAATGTGTCAACTTCATAGTTTGTAGTATATACAGAGTCTGGTGTCATCAGGTCCAGGGTTTTCTTTTGGTGATAGGATTTTATGGGATTTGGTCTTCATGAATCTGTAAGTTAGGCTTTGTGTGTCTTCAGTCCTGTCTCTGTACAATGTCCTCTTCAGAAAGCAAAATGCATTAGTCTGTCTTAACTGAAAATTTCACCATTCCTAATACTTCCAATTGGGCTCTCTTCAGTGAAAACTAATGGAGCTATTAGCAATGCAAACTCAAAAAAGGAAGGCCTATGTAGAAAAGCAGCAAGGTGATGAAGCAGAAATTTATCCACCCTAAATACTTGATGAGGTACCAGATAATATGCATCTTTGAGTGTTATTGGTGATGACAATTTTATTTTATATACCAAGATGCAAATTATTACAACTTGTCCACAAATTGTGAGTTTTATGAGACTTGCTAAAACCAAACAGATATCTTACCTCTGATACCTGACAAAATCATGAATAAGACTTTTCTCTTTTAAAGAATTTCAGTGATGCATAAAATCTAAGGCCACAACATGAAAGTGCAGGAACCCAACCAGCGAAGTTGCAGCAAAACCCAGAACCTCACAGCGTTTCCTGATAGAGCACCAGCAGATGCAGAAGTTGCACGTGCTTGGAGAAAAGGAGCTGTTAGCTACGGAGGGGGGGGGGGTTGGAGCAGAACATTTGCATTTATTCATCTTTGGGCACAAATTGAATATAAGAGTCTGGATCCAAGGTATTAGCATCATGATGAAGGCACTGCTGAGTGCACCCTTGTGATCATGGTGCGTGTTACTTAGACTCCAGCCCGTCATGTGAAAATAAAGCTCTGCCCAGGAATGTCACTACTGGAGGCAGACAGGCTGAACGGGGTTTACCTTCCTGAGCACTACACAGATGGCACTGTGGAACACGAGAGAAAGTCTATCAACATGCTACATTACCTTCGCATCTGGGAAGCTCCAGGCAATCCACCAAGGCACTGAAGAGGATCGGGTGCTGCCGGCAGAAAAACAGCACATACGCCAAGAGTGATGGGAGCCAGTGATGCAGGAGGTTACAGCTTTACACCATAAGAGCTAAGTAAAATATGTGTATTCGGTTTATTGTTTAAATTTAATTAATATTTCATTAATTTATTTTTATTTTGGTTTAGTTTTAAAAATCCCTTGAGTAGAAATACCAATAGATTTAAGAACTGACATCACAAAATAACCATTGAAATTATTGAAATGTCCAGGCAAGAACACTCAACTGAGAGCAATATAAAGCAAAGTGTATTGTGCAAAGAGGTTAGACAGACAAGACAAGCAAGCTTTGTACATTGTTTTGTGCAAACTTACTCTAAATCTAATGAAAGGCTGGAGTTCAAAGGCTGTGCTCCATAAAGGATGGGAACTTAATAGTCAGGAGCTTATTAGTTTAGTTCATAGAGCTGGACTTTTTGGAGGAAACTTAGTCAAGACTGAGGATCAGAAAACTAAAGCACATTTTTCCAAGGATTGTAGATCTGACATGCTGGGATTAGCAAATAGTCTCAGCACAAGGCGACAGATTTAAAATGTTCAGAGCCAAAAGGAAATTTTCAAGATACATGCAGTGAAGAACAGATTTTTTTTATTTTTTTTTAGTAAGACAGACACAAAATTAATTGTTAAGGCAGACAAAAAAGGGAAACGTCCTTTCCCCATGTGCCTGGAATCACTGGACCAACAAAGGTACATTCAAATGTAGTAGATTGTATATCCTCCATTCCTTTTATGTTTGTGAATTTAATTCACTTTCTGTCTTTCACAGAAATAGAGAGCATGTAGAAACTCCGAGATCTGGCCATTGGCTCAAGTGATTGCTGATTAGAAATGTCTGGCTGCATGTGACTTCCCCAAGGCCATGTCAGTACTGGAGGGAGCAAATTTCATGAGATAATGCACTTTAGCATCATTTTTTAATGCTCTGTGGTTCTCTTGGGAGTAGTATTAAGGAGTTCTGTAGAGAAGCCTTTATTAAAAGTAAAGCGAGGAGGTCATCTCTACTTATTCTTCCATGTTGCTCCTTTGCTGCTGTGGGGAGGGAAAGGAGAAGACCCACACAATAAAAGCTGCTGGAAGTTTCAGGATGCCACTTATCTTCTGTTAGAATTCAGTGTCAGTGAGAAAAATGTTGTGCTAAATTTTCTAAGTATTTTTGTTCCCCTTTTTGAAGATTATAATAGGGAGCTAGATTATTAATAATTATGTTACCATGAAATGTAAATCTGAACCTTTAGGCTCCTTTTGCATTGCAGCTGGAAGAAAAAAAAAAGGAAAAAAGAAACAAACACAACTGTACCCTAAAAACCAATTCATGAATACTTAATGAATGAGCAAATATTTGCATCATATAAATATTTTCTTTCTCCTCATCAGTATTCAGGGGCTGTATTGCCATCTGGCAAAGGTTTCAGTTGACTAACACTGAAGCAATAAATTAATACAGTAAAAGATGCTACCAACAGTTTTAAACCAATTAAAATGCTTGAAGCAGACTCTATGCATGTTAAAATGTCATGTCATGATCCTACTGCACAAAACCAAAGAACTGTAATGAGCCAAGTGTGAATGAGCAAAGATTCCAGGATTCAAGGGTAATGCTTGGTGCAAGCTTTTTAGCATGCACAAATATGCTTGTAATTGAAAGCATTAAATAGTCTGACCCATATTAGGGTGGTCACTGGTTTTACTATAGAACAGATTTTTTTCTCATGTTCTCATAGTCCTTAATGTGGATACAATAAGAACAAAAGAAAGGGAAAGCCAAGTGTGTGTTTTAGGTCACCATCCAAAAGCTCCATGGAAATACTATTCCCCAAACCCTCACTTTGGAAACAGGTTTGCTGGCGGGATACAGTGACAGTAAAAGGGAGCAATGGGAGACAAGAAGGACCAAGCAGCAGCCACCTGTGTGTGTCTGTCTCACCTGGGCTTGGCTGGCAGGATAACACTGGGGTTGCACTGCATCCCGCAGCCAGAGTCACCTCTTCACCCTTGGGGTACTCATAACCATTATTTCAAGAAACAGAGCAGAGCTTGCTGCTGCAGCTGCCTTTTGAAAGGGCTGGCTTCCTCCGGCTCTTTGTGGAGACCAAAGGTGAATACTGCTCTTAGAAGTTTGAGACTTTCCTTACAGAAACCCCTCGTGGTCTGACTCCTTTCTTGGGGAAAAATGTCACCAGATTTGCAAGGTGAATAAAAAGCTTTTGTCGCAGTGATGCAGAGACATGCCATAACCTCTCATCGAACAAACTAAAGAATTTTATTGAACTTTAAGAATTTTTTTATTATTTTTTTTAAAGCAGTACCACATACTTTAAAGCAATCTGTCAGAAGGGTGTTACCAAAGATCTTTCTCAAGATTTCCAAGGCAGGGAATACCTATGGGACCATTCAAGACAAGGAAGAAGCCCGTTCTCAAGCCTGTAAGTTTGGTGTATTGGGTTTGTACAACATAGGAAGGAAAGAAAAGAGCAGAAGTGTTCCCTATCCTCTAAAAATGACTATCAAAAATGTGAAAGCAGTTTTCAAGAATATACCGCTTATTTATTTTTTACAAGTGTTGCTTCTTAGGGTGGCAATTGCGTGGCTGTGCTGCTAGGAAATATGTAACACTGTTAATGTCTTTTGCAAGTATAGTGTTTGTGAAGCAGAAACATGCAAAGAGTGTTTCTGACTGTAAATTAGGAGAAATAAATAGAAATGATGCAGTTAAGACCTACTAATGGCAAGATTATGCTAGAATGTGGTTTGCTGTTGGTTTTTTTCTGTTAAGAGTCTATCACTAAGCATCAGGGCTAGCTGAATTACATATGAATACATTTCAGGATAGATTTGTACCTTCTAGAGATACAAATGCTAGTAGATAATTGCTACTAAAAATGTTGAGATTTTAAAGTGATATAATAGTTTTAAGTATTTTGGAAAGTACAAACGATCCTTTTAGTGTTGGCTGATCACATCACTGTGGGAGAGGGAGGAGAAAACGTGTATTACCTTCATGAATGTCAATGATTTAGAGTGTCAAAGAAAAATTTTTGTGGTTTTGTTTTTTCCTGAAACATGTATTACTACAGCCTTGAATGCTTGGACAAGTCAGACATCCAAAGTTTTCATTTATTATAGAAAAGTATTTTTTCCAGCTTAATGACCTTTAAAAATAGTTTATAAAGTTTTATCTATATTCTACTAAATTAGTTTATACATCTGCATTACATTAAGAGAAAAAGAAAAGAAAGCATAAGCAGCTCCAAATCCACTTATTGAATGAAAATGCCATTTCCATTTGAACTATAAGACCTGATAAAATGTCTGTCATAATGAATTAAAAATGCTCAGAGTACTGGAATGTAATGGGGGAATCCTATGCAGATTCCTAAAGTGCCTCTTGATTATGTAATATTATATAGCATAATTATGTTCTATGTAGAGGAGTGTTTCAGATGCAATTCATTCTTTCAGGAATGCTTATGAGTTATTGAAACCCAGACATTTTTCATGAAGATACTTAAACAAGGTAAGGTTATTTTCTTTTATCTGTGAAGCAAGATATTTGAGAAATAATTTACAACTCCCCATGACAACCCTTTCCCCTATTTCTGTTTTGCAGTGATCTCTTTGAAATAACTTTCAGGCTATTGCAAATCAGAGAAAGAAAAGAAAAGCAGTACTCAGGAATTCAGGTTTGTTTTTTTACCATCCTACCTTCCATAATCACTAAAGAGCATAAGCTTGCACCTAAGAAATCTGCATCAGTCACGCAAAAGCAAGTTCCAGAAGCTGAAGATTATTTTGAAATCTTTTGACAAAAACGTGCTTTTGTGACACACCTCCACACAACTCTCTCTGATAATTCTGCAGGACCTTTGATAGAGGGGGAAAATTGATTTTAAATTGCTTACTTTTATAAACACTAAATCAAATTCTTAATTATGTGTATCAGAATTTGATCTGTTATGCTGTGTGTGAGAAGGTGATTATCTACAGGAAGATATACAGCCCTATTTTTCAGTAGCTTCCAGAAAGAATAGAGTCCCCAATGTTTTCACTTGATAACAACAGCAAGCAATAATAAATTGTTAAAGATATAACCATTTGCTTCTAAAACACCTTTTATATCTTCCACTGTTCTTAACCTAGTTCCAGAGCTACCTTGAAAAGCAGAACAAAGAACGTGCTATTTTGGAGTAACCGGAGTTTTGGAGTATTCTGGTGAGATGTAATACACCATTGAAAATATATGAAGCAGATATTTTACCAGATATTCTCTTTATAGGCATGGACAAAACTTGATAATGAACACTGAAATTTTAGGTCCCAGTGTATAATTACTCACAGAACAGGGGCAAGTTCTCACTACTGGAGGATGCACTGGGCTGGGTGTGCAGCAGCCTGGAAGAGGCACACAACCACCTTGTCCCACACATATAAAAGCATCCTTTTTCTTGGGCTGCATAAACTGTTCCTTGAGATCACAGTCCTCAGTCCTTAACCTTGTGGAATGATGAGCTAGTTACAGGGAAATGAAGCATTTCTGCACTTCTTTCAATGACAGATTGTTGAAGGGGGGGCTGACTCCTCTGCTGCCTTTTCTCTCCTGTCCAGAATGGAGAGTGGTTGAAACAGCCCTCTGCACTGACCACCTGGGTTCCTTGCACAATGTACTTTCCAGAAAATGAACCTTCTGCTCCATTTAGCCCTAGGAAGTACCTCAAACTTATTGAGGGGTTGTGTTGGTTTTTTTGTTTGTTTTTCTAAAAACGCTTAGATTTAAATGGTTTGAAGTTTGATCTGGCCTGTGTAGCATCATCCTGTTTCTAAGAAGGTGGCAGCATGGCCATCAGCCAGTCACAGCCTGGTCATCCAGGAGTTTTCAGTTTTTACACCACTGTTTTCTATTGGAAAAGGCAAAATATGCAACAGAACAAGATCAGTCTTTAAATTCAGACACCTCAGATTTTCTGGGGCATTGAATTAAAATACACAATTTGAAAGTGTATCCAGTGCCCCTGCAGAGCATATTATAGTTGCAATGAACCACTTAGCTGACATGTTTTTATCTGAATAATGTAGTGTTGCTATTGAAGTTTCAAATAGAGATAATTTTTGTGTACCTTCCCAGTTGATGTATCTTAATGAACTAGTGCCAGCTGAATGGGCTGAGTCGTTGGCCTATTGACCCTTGTTCAAAATAACACTGAGGCTTTAGTCTAATTTTGTCTAAAATTATATATGGCAGATATAATCTCTTGGTTCTGTATAAAATAGAGATGTAAGTGCTGTTCCCAGACCAGGTAAACAAGATGATCGAGCAGATCTTTTGCAGGCATGTTTGTTATTGCTAATTCTCACTCTGAGTTATAATACATGCAGAAAAATATTTTTGCTTGGTTTGGGGTCTTTGCAAAGACAGTGATTTCAGTACAGTGATTCCAAAACCACCATCTTCAATTGTATTAGCAACACTGGGAAATGTAAATTGGCGTATTCAATCACAGACATCTTTATTTTTGCAGTCAGCACATAATTGTTATAACTGATAGTAAAAACCTCTTTTTGTTCTGAAACTAAAACATTAGCAGTATGCAAATAGGCAGAAATACCAGTGCAGTGCTTCACACAGGTGTAGAGCGTAATTCAAAGTTGGCTTCCTAATATTCTGCCCCAAACTTTCATTAATAGAATCATAGAATGGTTTGGGTTGGAAGGGACCTTAAAGTTCATCTAGTTCCAACCCCCCTGCATGGGCAGGGACAGCTCCCACTAGACCAGGTTACTCCAAGCCCCATCCAAC
Source organism: Apus apus (assembly GCF_020740795.1). Lineage (NCBI taxonomy): Eukaryota > Metazoa > Chordata > Aves > Apodiformes > Apodidae > Apus > Apus apus. The sequence continues at coordinate 53,168,824 of NC_067285.1, read as the reverse complement.
CAGGCCTTGAACACTTCCAGGGAAGGGAATTTCACAGCTTGCCTGGGCAACCTGTTCCAGTGTGTCACCACCCTCACACTAAAGAATTTCCTCCTAATGTCTAGCCAAAATCTCTCCTCTTCCAGTTTGAATCCATTACCTCTTGTCCTCTCACTAAGACCTCTTGTAAAAAGTCCCTCCCCGGTTTTCCTGTAGCCCCTTCATGTACTGGGAGGCTGCTGTAAGTTTTCCTTGGAGCCTTCTCTTCTCCAGGCTGAACCACTTCAACTCTCTATACTAATATCAACCACTTCTAAATCAGTTGATCAAGCAGCTGTTTTGTATGGTATTATCAGATATGTTGACTTTTGTGGCACTGTGGTTACTGTAAAAATATACAGTATTTATAACAGCATTATAAATATGTGACTTGCAAACCCCAGAGTGTCTTACTGTAGTCAAGTATCATTGCACTCTGCAGCTCCCACCAAATATATAGGGATGATAAAACATATAAAACTTGGTGACCATAAAGAGGAATGTTTTGAGACAAATTGAGAAAGCAAGCTGCAGAGTATCATCCAAGTCTCGGAGAGAACCTGAGAAGAGTGTGCTATTGTTGCTGTATCCACCTGTGAAAATGTGGGCATTAAGAGTTGCAGAGGAGAATGTGATTACTTTTCCTGACTGATGATCCTCAATTTTAGGTCTTCAAAAGCAGTTTCATCTGGTGCCATGAGGCTTTCCACTTGTGCTTTGTCTTGATGTTGTCTTTCTTCATTAAGAATCTCTTTACAAATATTTTGCCACTAAAATAAGTGTTAGCATTTTCCCAGTAATTTCATAGTATTTTTTCATTTGAGATGCATCTGTATGTCATGTTACCTGTGTCAACAGCTGTAGTATGTGTGCCACGCTCTAATTCAGATGATCTGATCATCCCTTGTTCACTGTCAGCTTGAGTTACTTGAGTAACATACTATCAGTGGCGTGAGAAGCACAGTACAGTACCTTACCTACAGTTCGTTCGATAGAGAGGGATCATTCCCTAACATACTCACCCTCAATGTGGAAAATTCACATAATCAGATGAAAAGAAGCATATATTCTTGACCCTGAATACCTCAGCTTCTATCTGTTTGCCATTTACCTTAGTTTTGGTTGCATATCAGGCATTTTAACTAAATAGAAATATAGATATTAATAGCAGTTTGATCTAACAGGGAAAGGAAAAGGTTGATGATAGACATTCTGGCAAAACTCAAGAAAACTGAACTGTTCTTGCAGGGCAACAGTTTTATTTGTCATTATTTTTAGCAGAAACTGATTTAGATATATGCTTCTGGCAAAATACCAGTCACAGAAACATCTTGGATCATCATGACAGATATTTATTATTCTGTTTTATAGTTATATAGGAGCATCTAGAATTTTTTTTCTTTTGTCATCAAAGGGGAAACTACTGACTGTGTCATGGGACCCTTAACATTTGTAGATCTGTTCATTCTCTGGGGAGTGCATAGGAAGGGAAGTTGCATGCAAGTTTTTCCTCATATAAGCTATAAAATTATTTCTTCTGTACCATTATTTTATGTTTCAAACATTTTTATCAGGCTTTATGTTGTGTTGTGGTTTGTTTTTTGCTACAATATGAGAGACATTTATTTGGAAATTTTCTTAAGCCAGCTGAGTAAAAAGTGTGTGTGATGACTTTAAAGTCATCATTTTGATGTTTCTGAAACACTTCTACTTTCTGTTGTTGTGGCTTAAGCACCCCCCTCTCCCTCTCCTGTACTTTGTCACATCTGAGGAGATTTGTGGAAGGCAAGTGTAAAGAGATTTTCTCAGTTTCCTCGGCTGCAGGCTGATTAGACAAGTTAAGGGGCACTTTGGCTCTGTGACAGTGCTTGACAAAATTGGTAGAGCTGGAGATTCCCTTGAGGGAAGTTTTTAGTACGTAACTCTTAAATAAGAAAACATCTGCTGTTTTTCTTATTATGCTTGTCCCTTCTTTTTTTCTACCTCTTAAAATTAAAGATACAGGAGAAAACTGAAAATAGTTTTTTCTCCCTATAATAAAATAATAAGCTTTTTCAAAAAGCATTGCTTCCACATACAAGTTAAACTGTTGTTGAGGTTGATTACAGAGGCATATGGGCCAGAAAATGATAGCAGAATTGCCATTAGTGCCCGAAATTGTTAGCTTTCTTTCCTTTTATTCATTTATTAAACCTTCCAGCTTTTGGCATATGTGTTCACAGAGCAAACTGAACTGTTTATTCTGCTTGTGATGTAAGAGCAATTCTAAGGTCTTGCCTGGACATCCAGTAGGAAAAAAAGCAAAACAAAAAATAAACACCAATAAAACAAAAACAAACAAAAAAAAACCCCGATACAGAGCTCCTTTGTAAATTAATGTTTTGAATGGTTTTCACAGATCTCATAAATTGTCATCTTTAGAGGTCACACAATTACCTCTCAAATCAACATTAGTAAGTTTATAATAATAAAGTCAAAGGAGAAACTAATCTCAAGTCACCTGGGAGTAATGCATTCCCATTTAGATGAAAAATACTGATAGAAAAACTTTCTAAAATCTTTATAGGAAACTTGAGGATTGCCTTGCTGTATATCCAAAGGGACAGTACTTCCAGCTGAAAAAAACAGAATCCTAGAATACTTTGGGTTGGAAGGGACCTTAAATTTCATCTAGTTCCAACCCCCTTGCCATGGGCAGGGACATCTCCCACTAGACCAGTTGCTCAAAGCCCCATCTAACCTGGCCTTGAACACTTCCAGGGAGGGGTCATCCACAACTTCTTTGGGCAAAATAAAATTTACCCCGGTCATTCAATTATCTACAAAGGTAGTTCAGATAGAGCTAACTGGAAATTTTTGCTGGTGCTTATGTGACATCTTACCTAACATTGCTTATTGTCTCAGGATGTTCTTAGGCAAATAACGGACGCATAATAGACCCCTTCTGTATTACACTTGCATCAACAAACAGTGTCACAGGCTGTATTATGTCATACACTGTGGCTGCTTTTCTACTCCATGCTGACTGATGGAGAATATTGAGCTGGCATCCCTGCTGTGGTCGAGTTCAAGACACAAAGTTCTCATTTCACTGATGGTAAGGTCCAACAACTCCATTTCCCTGAAAACACAGCCCGAGCTGATAGGTAATCACAATAAAGAAGAGCTATGGCAAAAGGCAAAACGTCTTTGCAGTAATCTAACCTTCAGAAGTTCAAGTTCCACAGGAGTCTATTACACTCTAGAAGTTTTCAGGAGCTGTATAGAATGCTTTTATTTTGATGTTTTCACACAATGCAGTTAAGAAACTTGTTTGCTAGAGGAGGGGAAAAAGAGAGGAGTCAAAAAAAGAATTATAGAAACTTGAGAGATGTTTTAAGGCACACAAAAAAAACCCCACCAAACTACAGATTTTGAGATAGATAACAGTGGAATTCTGTTCCATGAAACTAAGAGATACATTTTGAATATTTGATCATTTGAAAGTTTTTGATGAAAAATTTAGTGTCAATTTCTAGTGCTGTGTTATTTTTGAGTCCCATCAAGTTATTGAGGAGAAATTCACTGTGAATTATTTGACAGGAAGATTTCCCGTAGTCCATTTTCAGAGCACAAATTACTTATCCCCCTGTGTTTGTGAGTTTTCAGGGCTTCTACACTCTCCTCATAAAGAAGCTACTGAAACAAAAATTACTTTTTTCCAGTTAGATGCATTCAAAACCTTGCTATCAGTTTTTATTAAAAATGCAAAATGAATTTTCAGCAGAGCTTTGACACTTGCATTGTTAATGTGCCTTCAGGCATGTAATTAGTAGAAGACTTTAATCTTTTATATCCATACTTTGATCAGAGTAAATAAGCTCAGAGAGGCTATAAAGTGTTGACCAGCATCTTTGATAGAAGAAAGTTGTAAGTACCACTTGAAGATACTTTCATAAACTTGAATGCACATCATTAGTTCGCATATAATAGAAAGCATGGTCACTTATTATTGTTATCGGTATATCAGTCGAGCCCATAAGAGTGTTGGGGTCCTTTTTTCCTCCCTTTCCTCTTGTTTGCTTCTATTATATTTCAATATTCATCGAAAAACTTGGAAACTTCTATCTGTGGCAGCCTGATAAATAAATGATTTATTTTATAGCTAATTTCATGCTGTAAAATGTGATTGATCATTAACAAAATCTGTCTGGTAAGCTGACTTGAAAGATGAAGCTGTTGGCATTAATATTTTTGAACATGTAATGAAGGCTGAAATTAGGGTGCCATTAAAGTAAAATAGGAATTTTTCTTTGAATTAGAACAAAAATCAAGTTTGAAAAGTCAGCGCTTTGGGCTATAGAAACTAGATTTAAAACCTTTCTAAAATACCATGTTGAAAGGTTTGAATTTCTTAATTCTACACTTCTCTTCTACCTACATAGATCAGACCAGTCATTAACTGATGTTACTGGGTGAAATAATCAACAGAGTTCTTTTCATGGGGCATTGAAAGCTTTTCCTGATGTTCAAAGTTATAAAACATTCAAAATAAAATGAAAATTGTCTTTTTCCACTGAAACAGAGTAAATACATCAATTAACCATAAACAAAAATGTTTAGGCATCTCATAATTAATCTACAAAAAAACCCAACAAAACAAACACTACTTGAAAAGTTGTTAAAGTCCTTCAGTTCTTTAAAAAGAACCTTCCAAGGCAACATGGTTTCTCCTGATGAGAGGAAGGATTTAAGGAAGAGAGAGATGGGGAAAAAAGCCCACATATTTTATTTTATTCTGATTATTTTTTTTTACAGATTTTGGTGCTCCATTTCTATCTCCCATCCCAGTGAACCCCGGTGAAGCTCCATGCACACCTGATGAGCAGCCTTTTAATTTGGCCAGTTGGGGTGGAGAAATCAAAATTGCACATTTCCAGCTGATTTGGGGTTTTTTTTCTTGTTCTTCACCATAAATAACAGTGCTGCTTTATTGAGTCTGGTTCTTAGTCACTGAGTTCCTCAAGGCCTTTGTAGGCTGTATCTCCCAAGGATAACAAATCTCACTTGGGAACCCTGGAGCACCTTCTGCCACCATTGAGTCCAACCTTGATGAAAAACTGCTGAGTGTTCATTAATGCAATTGCAGTCAATGCAAAGGGCCTCCTGGGCAGCTGTTAGCATAGTTACTTTCCTATTTCTTCTTTAAGTTGACTTCCTGCATACACCTCGTCTGATATGGTAAACCACAAAAATTAGAAGTTCCCTGCATATGAATGGTGAATTTCTGACTGGCTCTGCAGGTGTATTTGCCATGGCAGGTAAGTCTCATCTTGAGAGATGTGGTTGAGTCTTAAGACCACAGCCTTAAGAGAGAAGGCAAGCTTAATTAGTAAGTCTAATGACCAGATTCTGGTAACTTCTTTCTTTCTCCATTTATTTCCGTAATAAAAATGAAAATGTCTTTTTGTCTCTGAATTTTACAAACCTAAATTGATGTATTGTGACTAGTGATACAGATCATGCTATAGACAAATCCCCAAAAGAGAATTCGGTTGTGGAACTGCATTTGTTCAGTAAATAGTACATGAAATACAGGACTATATTTTGAGAAAAAATGTCACCCTAAAGTAAACTTAATGCTAATTTCAGGAACACGGAAAACTATTCAGCTATTTTATTTACTTCATGTAGCACTCAATTGCTTCACAGTCTACAGAATGTTTAATATTCAAAGGAATAGCTATAAATAATTCTATATGATCTTTGAGGAATAACAATTTATGTATGTTAATTGTTGCTTATATAAATAAATCCACTTAAATATAAAAGCATCTTAAAGAACTGTAGGTGTAATTTCTAAATTATGAAACTAGAAACAAACTCAGGACTTTATTTTCTTAATTAAAAACCTGAATTCAGCACTTGTATTTTATCTCAAACCATTATCTCATCCCTTTCCAGAAACAACCAGCAGTAAGATAACAAGAAACAGTGATTTAGCATCAAGAAAATGCCACCTTTTGAAATTCCTGTGTCTTTCTATAGGGCAGATCACTGCTTTTCTGATGACATTATTGAGACTTCAGGCTTTGGGGGTAAAAGGAAATCTGACAGGCATTGCTCAAAGGTTCTATATTTCAAACTCCTTTTAAAAATACAATAGTAGGAGCTGCTTCTGTCAAGTATCAAAATCATTTAGACTGAAGAGAAAAATGTACATATAACTCAAAGATCTAAACGAAGTAGTGAATTTAATGTTATTTAAATTAATGTGCCTGTCTCTAGACAATTTGTCAGTATTTTTCCCCTTTCAAAGGCTCTGCTCTTTTTTTAATTAGTTAGATTTTCTAGCTCATAAACAAGTTATCTGCAAAAATACAACAATTAATCACTTTCCCATCTTTAAGTTATTCTGCCATTTGTAACTTCTTGTGACTTATTCACCAAAACAGAATTCCTTTTGTAGCCTAATATATTTTGACCTGGATTATCAAAATAAATGTGCTGTAACCAGGAATAAGCTTTCTAAGCATAATCTAGCCAATTACTCTTGGAACAGATATTTAATTTGGGGATCCTTATGGAAACATATTACATTTGTGGTTTTATTTTGCTTTTAATGATAATAATCAGATAGTCATAGTTTAAGGTATGCATTGAAAATGAGCTGGGAACTCTAGTCACTGAAAAGGGATGTGTTAAATAAGGGACATTTTAAATAACATGGAGTTTGTAATTTTTCCTAATGCAATATTTTACACACTACTAAGTACCCTCTGTATTTAATCAGTGCACTCAAAGAGATAGGAATCAGTCAGAAAAAAAGTAAAAATTAACTGGTATGATTGAAGACTGCACTATAGTGCATATTTACCAAGAGCTCATTTGCAATAGCTGCTCTTAAAGCCTCTGAGATAATACTTTCTCTTTTGAAATTTTAAATGACATTTGCACCTAAGGAGTCAATCAATTTTAAAATGTATAAGGAAAGAAAAAAATTACTTGTCTTACTTAAAGATGGTATAAGTTGTATTTTGCAAGGACTTTCTATCCTAACAAAAAATGATTGTCTTATTTCAGATAATATATTAAGCCTGTAATTAGGTTATTGGAAAGCTTTAAAGCTCAAAGATATTGAATAATGTCATAATGCACATACATGCATTTGCGCTAGGAATACAAATCTGATTTTCCCTGAGCTTATTACAATAAGCTACATCATTTTTTTTGTTAAAAAAAAATGAATTAGACAAAGGATGAATTAACAAGATCAGCAAACCCAGCAAGTTTTACCCTTGAAAAGGAATGTCAGCTGCAGAGCAGCAGTGCCAGCCCTCTCATACCTCTGTAGCCGGCAGTCTATTCATTGTGCCACAAGCTTCATTTAACCTGAGCAGCAGCACAGTGAGGGAGACACTGTCTCAACTTGTGACTTGCTGATGGTTTGCTTCCCCTCCTCCCTTCCAGGGGAGCAGGCTCATGCCGTAGATGACCAGTGGTGCTGAACGTCACAGCTGAAAGTACAGCTTGCCTACCAGAAGCAAAGATGGATCATCTCTGGCCTCAGCAGGGGTGTGGTGGCTGTGGGCTGTGACTCTGCTTTTGATCTAGGGAACAGCTGGATGAGGTTGCTTCCAGGTGAGGGAAAGCAGCAGCTGTTGGACTCCCCCTTCTCTGGCAAAGAGGAAGTGATTGCCCACACAGGTAGGACAGGAACAGCACCTGTGCAATTGTCTCTGGTCTTCCATGCAGACTGGCTCACTGGGAGAGACTTGAAGGTAGACTAAACTTTCTACTACAGTGGAGGAAAGTCAGACTGCAAAATCACAAGTATCCTTAATTTTAAAAGTGCTGTTCTTTGTAGCTAGCACATATGGACCCATGAGCATCTGCTTAGTCACATATAGCTGGTGAAGGGTCTAGAGCACAAGTCTGATGAGGAGCAGCTGAGGGAACTGGGGTTGTTCAGTCTAGAGAAAAGGAGGGTGAGGGGCGACCTTATCACTCTCTACAACTACCTGAAAGGAAGTTGTAGTCAGGTGAATGTTGGTTTCTCCCTAGTAATAAGTGATAGGATGAGAGGAAATGGCCCCAGGTTGTGTCAGGAAAGGTTTAGATGGGGTATTAGGAAAAAATTTCTTCACTGAAAGGATTCTTAGGCACTGGGACAGGCTGCCCAGGGAAGTGGTGGAGTCATCATTCAGAGAGGTATTCAAAAGACATGTAGATGCGGTGCTTGGGGTCATCATTTAGTGGTGGACTTGGTGTGTGCTAGGTTAATGATTGGACTTGGTTATCTTAAAAATATTTTCCAACCAAAGCAATTTTATGATTTTTCAGCCTGAGACCAGTAGACAAGTTGTATACACTCAGTCTGAAAACTACTGCATGTATGTGACAGAAATTACAGTACCTCCTACACGTGCTTGTCCTGCAGCTATACAACAAAAACTACTTGAAAAAAATGAACCTAAATTGATTAATTTTTTTGTTTTCTTCATATTCTGCCATGGCTTCCTCATAGTTTTTATCAGCTGTTTGTGTTTTCTAGGTAGCATTTGTATAATGGTTAAAGTGTGTATGTAAGAAGCAAAATGCATTAAGGCTCACTGAGACGGTCTGGAAGAAGGCTGGAGAGTATGGCTTGTGGTACAGCTTAGGAGAGTGGCAGAATTTGTGGCTGTGTCTGGTGGAGCTGAAATGCCACAATATTAAGGATCTGCCAACAGTGTAACTCTGACTTAGAGAAACTTCAAGCAAGTCTTCACATCTCAAAGGGAGGAAACAGTGCTTAAAACTACACACAGCTTATTTTCATACTTTTGTGTCGATAATGGAATCCTCAAAGGATAGGAAATTGAATGTAACAGCTGTTTATGTAAATTACTTAATACAACTTGAAAAAAATCAACATTTTTTAGAAAACCGTAATGTGGACTTAATAGACAGCTGTTGAAGGAAACATGAATATAGCAATGTTTTCTATCATCAGCTTTCTTGAAAGCTGGAAGTTTTTTCCTGATTTTTTTTTTTTTACTTTAAATCTCACAAAACACACTGCTTGAATTGGTGATACACAGAATGTTAACATGTCACCTCATTTGTTTAGATGAAAGTTAAATCACACATGCTGAAGCAATGCGAAACCAAATTAAACCAAAGTCAGGTGGTTGTTGTTTGTGTATTATAGCACAATTTCTGGTAACTGCAGTGATGGAAGATCAAAGAAAAACAAAACCTTACAATATTTCTATGCTTCCCCAAAACAGACCAACAGTAATTAATGTTGGATAAAACACTTTTGGCTGTAAGCTGTTGAATATTACTTACCGAATACATTATCCTCTCAAAATAGCTGTTATTCATTGAATAAATTATTCAAGAATAGACTTAGCAGCATTTGACCATCTCTCTATCTGGTTGAATGCCAACTCATTGAATAAATTGGTCAAAAGATAACAGCTTGATTCATATATTATGTATTTTTAAAGCTTTTTTTCTAGTTTTTACCAGCTCTGCTTAGACTAAGTAATATCCTGTGCATTTGTTAATATTTTGCAATTTAGTTGGCAAAAATAAATAGAAGCAGCAATAAAGGACAGGATCTGACTTCTCCTGAGGTCAGTGGGAGTTTTGCCATTGACCTTAAATGGGTCCAGGGTTTCACCCACAATGTGTAAATGATTACTTTGAAATGTGATGCTCACTGTTAATGTATTTAAGTTTACTGCAACTTCAAAGAACTGAATATATCTTAATATGCTACAGTTATGACAATGTGCCATAACCTTTTGGTTTAAACTTTCTACAGATGATTGATTTAGGAACAGCATCATTATTCAGCATGAACAAAACTGTATGTTTTGAAGAGTTACCTCTCTTAAGAGTCATTCTTTGAGCTTACATCAATCTGTAAATCATAGAAAGTATGGAAATTGCAGTGTGAACACGATGGTGATTTTGACATTTTTTTGTGATAAATATATAAAGAAAAAACACTGCAAATTTATATTGTCTCTCTGCTTCCTAAGAAGCTAGAGTCAGAGGTGATATCCAATAAGCAAGTTTCCAGAAGCCTGTTTGCTGAGCATTCCCTGCATGCTGGAGACAAAGTGACAATGATAAAAGACCCATGCTGTTGATTACATTAGACAAGACAGGACAAAATAGCACAAGATGTATTAATGTTGAAGTTAAATTTAAAACCAGCTATAAACGACTCCAGGCAGTGCACATAAAGCAAAAGAGACCTCAAAAATATACCACCGTGCATTTGTCCAAGCCTAGGGGTTCATCTACCTAGGTTGCCAATGTTTTTGAAATGAAGTTTGCAACAACAGCATTGTAATTTGACTTGGAAATCTATGGATTTCCTAATCCACTACCCATGGACTGCCTTAGCCACTTGCAGACACTGCGCTGTATGGAGAACTCATGTTCAGCCATTTTCCTGGTAATCTTTCAGCCTTTTTCTCAGGCATTACTTCCAAAACACAGTCATTTTGAATGTGTGACCTTCAATTTCTTATTAGTGTTATGTTTAGCTGAGTTCAGCTTGCTACAGCTAATATTGGCCTATTTTTACAAATGTGTAGCATTGAGGGGTTTTCGTTAATTTTCTAAATGCATTACAGAATATTTTTAATACCATTAAACCTCTGAAACTTGCTTATAGAATCCCAAATTAAAATGCTTGGGTACTTAAGTATATGAGGATTTTTAAAGAAAGAATACTTTTGGTATTAGTTCTTGTGCATCTGCAATTTTGTACAGTGTGTCAGGTTTACAGAGTGTAACAGTTGAAAGGAGATTTAAAGCCTGAGACCCTTTTGTACAAGAGAGGCTTCCCAACTCCTGATCACAGCTGCTATGGAAGTCACTGATTCTTATTTTGCTTATTGTGGAAGATGGGGGTAAGAAGACTGTTTTCTTGGAGGGATGATAAGCTCCAACACCTTTTCTCCCTCTTGCTCTGATAGTCCTTCAGCATAACAGCCACCTTCTGAGTTCTTACATGGTTGTGCTTAGGGCTGGCTGATACCATGGGCTGTTAGTGAACATTTTATAATATATTAGTACATTAAGTAAGTCTCATGACTGCCAAATGATTTTTATGGCCCTAGGAAGATTTTCCTTTCATTCCATAATGTAATCAGTCTATTCAGGTACCTGAAATATTCACACCTGTTTATTTTATTATTTTTTTTATTTTATTTTAAATAAACTCTATGTTGACTTCATTTAGCAGGATTTTGCAATGATTGCAAACACTTACCCACCTGAACTAAGCAGGTGATTGATGATAGCTAATGAGATTAGAAATATTTTTTTTTGCAGAGTAGAGCAGTGCATTCCCAGTAGAGTAATGTCATAGAAAAAGGCACTTACTCTAGAAGATCTGAGAATCTCTGATTATTAAGACATCGCAGTACAGCTGGTGGGTGAAGCAGAGTGCACCTGCATCAAGAGTATGCAGATGTAATATTTTTTTCCCTTCCCTGCCTCTTTCTGTTTTGCTGCTATGTTCCTCAATTTAGAGGGGAAAATAATTCAACTAACAAAACCCGAAACCAACAATCAAACAAAACAAAGCAATATTGAATGTGTAACAACACTTGAACAGGAATAGCTGCAGCTAACACCTCCAACCTTTCCCTCTAGCGCTTCTCCTTTGAAAAAAAGCTGGCAATATCACAGTTTTCTATATTTATTTATCTGGCGGGCACATGTAAAATATTTAGAAAAGTATTTTAACTAGTTATTGGAAAATCTGAACCCAGCTCACTCTGAACTCATACATTTGAAGTAAGTATGAGTGGAATATTAAAATGATGCATGTTTAAGACTACCTTCTTGTACACGTTTTCCTAACTCCAGATCTTGGCATTGTGCTTTTCTTCCCATTGTTCTCCAAGTTTCATTCTTGCATAGAGATGGCAGAAGCTGAAGCTGCAGTTATCAGATTTGGTTTTAACTTATGCTATCTTCTTCCAGATTAAGGGTTTTTTTAGAATATAAATGCTTGGAAGTTTCACTTTTATATCAGCAACTGTCCTGTATCATTACACTTAATCTGGAAGTTTTCATTTAAAAAGAACAACAACCATATGATTTTTACACTCTGGATAGAGTGATTACAGTACTGGTTATGGGGATCAGAAGTCATGTTTTATTCTTACCAACACTGAAAAATTGAATATCCTTACGTTTCCACTGCTTGGAACTTCAATTATAGTTAAAATAACTATGATGGTTCTGCATCAGAATAACTGGAATACCACTTGTGATGAACATGCTCTCTTCTCAGGAATCTTGTTTATTTTCCATGTTTTCTCTTCTTCCTTAAAATAATGGTAGCAAATTCAATTGGTTAAAAAGAGACATTGTTCAGAACTAAATTCTGTTAAAATTGGGTTCTGCTTGATAGCCTTTGTTAAAACTAATTGAAACTGCTTTAAACAGAGCAACAGTTTGAAAAATTTTGTAATGATACTAAATGACCAAATGATGATTGGTGGTTTTAATTAATTTATCAAAAGATCTCATCTGAGAGAAGCTGAAGTTCAAACTACTTGGTCCCCTAAGCAATGTGAAATGTTTCTTTATTCACTTGTAATGTAAAACATGTGATCTACTCAAATCTTAAATGCCAGCCTGGTGTTTGAATTATGTTTGAGCAATGGAAAGTAATTGTATAGGCCTTGATCCTGTTTTTAAAGAAAACCCAAGTTATTTGAAAAATCTCTGACACATGAATGGAGTATACTTACAAGCTTGCTTAATAGTTTTTGGAAAAGGAAGAGGTGAAAGGGAGTTCACTTAGCATCTTAAAGAGTCACCGATTTGAAACACTCAAATTCAACACTTCTTTTAATCAAGTCCTACTTCTACTTAACTGGAGTATTCTTTTCTTCCTGCAGATTAGCACTGTACCTTGGATTGGCATCCAATGTGGTGGAGCTTTCAATTCTAGATTTATAATTGTTTGGTGAAGGTTATCCTCTATTCTCTCTGTTGTCATTATTTTCATAGAACCATAGAATATGCTGAATTGGAAGGCACCCATCGAGATCATTGAGTCCAAGTCCTGTCCTTGTGTAGGGCACCCCAACAATCACACCATGTGCCTGAGAGCATCATCCAAAGCCTTCTTGAACTCAGGCGGGCTTGGTGCTGTGACCAGTTCCCTGGGGAGCTTGTTGCAATGCTCAACTTAGTCTCATATTACCTACTTTTTTGTCCTTGTACTATGTAAGATAAAAGAGTAATTCTGGGTTTGGTCTTCATTCAGTAATGGTTAGAAATCTTATTTTCCTCAGATGAATGGTTTGTAAACCTTCTCATACTTACAGTGAAAAAAGCCATAGGATTCAATGAAGACTTTTGTTTCTTCCTCATTTAAGGTAAAAAATGTTGTGGTTTTCCTTTAAAAAACATTGCGTGCCTTCCAGTTATTTTTTTCTAGTTAAAACTTTGAAATCAGTGGTATATCTTCAACCTTTAATCACATTGTGAAAAGAAATAGAGCACTTAGAGGAAAGTGTTCAAACCTTTATATATATGGAAGATCCTCTTAACAAAGATGTGGAATACATAAGAAATATGGAAGATATCCTTAACACGATTAGTTTCTGTGTTTGGAAATTTTAGGTTACATTTGGGAGTATTTTTTAAGTAAGTTGGCTTATTTCAGAGAGAAAAAAGGAGATTAAAAAATACAGTTGGAGTTCAGACAAGAACTTTGACACAACTTGCTTCTTTTTTTGTAGGGATGGATTCTCTTAATTATGTTAGTCCATGCATAACTGTGTAATTACAGAAGTTCACTAAAAGATGTGTCTGCTTTCACCTTAGCGAGAAGCATTCAGAGACGTATCCAGGATGTTAATTTTATTTTTCAGAAATTCAAGATGTAGTGAAAAATTATTCCATTGACATCATCAGAAGAGAAAGAGAAGCATTAAGCTGAGAATCTGGTAAGTTTCAAACAAACAAAAGCATAGTTACTTTTCATTATGGTTGATATAGTAATTAAAAATAAAATACTAAGACAATTAAGCATCCTTAATTGCTGGTGATAATTAGTACTAAACATCAAACTTTTTGCATATATCACCTTATAATTTAGCAATTAATATGGCCATAATGAAAATACTTGAAAGTTAAAGTCATTCTAGTTCCAAACACGAGCACCAAAATAATAGCATACTAAGCAAAGAATTTTAGAACTATTAATTTTAAGATTATTAATGCCTGGATCAGCCTCAGTAGGAAACAGTCATTCTCACTATTAACTTAGAAATTGTTTGGTGGTAAAAACAGAGGTGCTTGAGAGGAGATGGAATATGAGGCAATACTGAGTTAATATGAGTAGATCATGAATGTAAAGTGATCTTAGATACCTATTGTAATGGTTGTTAAATGAGTCTGAAGTTCTCTGCAAATCTGGTGCCATTCTGCCTATTTGTCCATCTGCCAGAAATCCCCATTCAAATGCACATGGTGTCTGAGGAGCATGATAAGGTCAGGCTGCACAGTCGCTCCAAATTCTACTGCAACCTGATCTGCTTGGGAGAAGGAGATACCACAGTGCATAAAGAGTGGAGCTGATAAGATCCCCTTTGAAAATGAGGCTGACTAGATTCACTTCTCAATAGAGATGGATGCAAATGAAAATTCCGTATGTGCCTTCAGAGTTTTAGGAAAGAATCTCAAGTTGATATTAAAGGCTTTTGTTGCTGCTCATTATGAAAGTACAAAATTTGAAATTATTATTTTTCTCATTCCACTTTTTTTTAATCTATGAAAGCGAAGCAGGTATTGAGTTGGAACAACATTTTACATCATTGCCTTCCATGCTGCAGTATCTTTTACTGAAGAACTAAAAAATGCTTTCTTAATATTCTAGTTCAAATCCTGCTGCCTTAAGGAGGTAGGCACATATCAGCCTCAGCAACTGTTAATTAATGAAATCCAAACAAAAATCTAGAGATCCACTGTGTTTTCTAGGCTAACAAATGTCATTTAAAACTAAATTAATTAAATATTCCAAGGATAAATATCAAGTAGTAATAGTCATAATTTTGTTCTGTCCAGACATAAGCTGAACGCCTTTTTTATGAAAGCCCTTTTAACTTTGTTGGAATTTATTCTTTTAGTTTGGGATGTTTACCTCATTACCTCTTATATTCCACTGACAGTCTCTTATTTTGCCCTGTTAGGTGAGGAGATCTGCAGTGACAACGTGAAAAGCAATAAATGTAAGTAGACAAACTATCGATATTTCCTATATTATTGGATGTTTTATTATATGTATTCTAAAGATTTTTAAAAGTGACAAATTAAAGCAGAATACATAGCAGTGCCCATACAAGTTGCGTTCTGATGGCTTGGCACATCAGCAGTAGTAAGATAAAGATAAATTATCTCAGCATAAATAAAGTAAATGTTCAACAGATAAACAGCCTTCTACATCTTAGCTACCAGTAATTCTCCCAGGTGTACTCTCTCTATAGGTTGCTCAGTTTTGCTGCCATGCAGGGGAAGTGTTTTCCCTGAAAGACAATTACAATCCTGTGTGTTTGATTCGTGTAATACCATCAATGGATTATAGAGGAAATTGTCGCTTTCTTTTTCATTTTTCACAAGTCTTTTGTACTTTAAAACAGTCCTTTGCTTGAAATCTGAATTTGTTACATACACATTTGCTAAGAAATGCCACACTGCAAATTCCCAAAGAGTGATTATTTCTTTGTAAAAGATGTAACGAGAGATTTCCTAGAAGTTTCATTTCACTTCAGGTAGAGATAGAGCTGCTTTCTCTTGAAATGTTGCCATACTAAATGGAATTTTCATAGGGCAGGAAGTTTAGCTTGCACATA
Source organism: Apus apus (assembly GCF_020740795.1). Lineage (NCBI taxonomy): Eukaryota > Metazoa > Chordata > Aves > Apodiformes > Apodidae > Apus > Apus apus. Next base: position 53,152,943 of record NC_067285.1, on the reverse strand, counting down.
ATTTTTTGAGAGATTATAATTCATAGATACTGCTGGAGAAATTACTGAGCTACTGTAGAGCAATTTTAATAAGATATTTTGACTAAGGGAAAGGGATTTTCTTTGAAAAAGCATAGCAAAAAGTGAGCAGATAATAGCAGCTTATCTCTTTTTCAGCCATAATGAGTACATCATTTTTGTGCCCTGAAGAGTTCATGATCTGAAGAGATGAGATGAACAAAAGGATGAAAAGTGAACTGCATAGGTTCATGCAGCAGGTCAATGCTGGAGCTGCAAAGAGAATTCAAAGTGTCCATTAGCCCATGCAGCTTTGGAAAAGCTTGTGTGCAATGCATAAATGGACAAAGAATTATGAGATCATTCCCCTATAGTTGATTTTAAGACATCATTGTATTTTTTATATATATAATGTAAGCTATCCTCTGAATCTGTAACAGGCAGGATTTAACTTTTCACTCTAGGCTTCAGCATACTAGAAAAAGAGGCTGCAAGAGTAACAGAACTTATTGTAGCTTGTTAAGGAAGTTATGGACTTCCCCCTCCTGAGAATTATGCAGCCTACCTTGGTCTAGTAAGACAAAAAAAAAATAAATAGCATTTTAACGCTTAAAGGAAAAAAATATTCTGCTACTATTGTTTCAGTAGCTACTGATGAAGCTGTATCCATAGATAACTTACATTTCAGTAGCAAAAATCACTACATCTCTGTAGTTCTGCTTTGTTATCTGTTACTTAAGAGTCTTAAGAGGGTTCTGCAAGTCAGTGCTTATCTCACGTCTGTCTCAGGTCTGATCAGGTTCCATGTGAGGACATCCTCAGAAATAAATGTCCTCTGAGAATAACTCAGGAAGCAGTTTCTACACAAAAAAGCACTCACCACTTTTCTTAAACATAACTGAATGTTAAAGTGATGCCTTCTTATTCACATTTCTTGAAAAATAAAAATTAAAAATCCCACGACAGCTCAGTTGCCTCAGCACATATTTAGATGATAGAAATGTAGGTACAATGAATTTAGTGTACTTATGCCCTCCTTTGTCTGAGACAATGAAAACCAGTATCTTACATTTCTCTGGAGATTGTGTCAAACTCACAATTTTCTGTAAAATCAGATACTTCTCATTCATGGGATTCAATAGGGATTACTGTGTGAACTGGGTAGAAGTCCCTGCATTCAGGCAGGGGCATTTAAGGCAGTTCATGAAGTGACTTGAGCTACTTTCATTCTTGTCCATATTTTTCAAGTCCTATTGCCACTGTGTGACACCATGGTGGCCCTTTGTAGCTTGTACTCAGGGAATGCATCTGCAGGAAGCAAACCCTGTGCTGCAGGGTTTCTTGCTGTAGAAATGTGCTGGCTACTGCCCTGTGTCAAACAAGATGCATGCACAAGCAGGACCCTTGCAGCATCAGGAGATGAACTCCTAGTTCCCATTGTTATTGAAGAATAACATCCTGTACTGCTCCTTCAACCAAACTCTGGCCTGTTCTGTGGACAAGCACTGTGGGGCTGTGCTGTCTGCTGTATCTAAGCAGGGAATGTTGTAATACGGAGTTTTGGTGCCAATAGCTGGTGTGCCCTTTCTTCAGTGACAATAAGTGACTGTTCACTTAGCTGCTGTCAATGTCAGCCTCTGCACTCTGGCTGTTACTAATTCTTGTTGCGCAGTGGAAAGTCGGTGGAAGTCCTTTAGGGGTAAGGAAGAGAGAAATCAAAATAGACATCTGTCTTTGCCCCTGGAAACCTCTGCCCTTCTTCCTTTTTTTTCTTTTTTTTTTTTCCCCGCCAGGAAAACTTCTACCCATCTCAACATATTGTAGGATTTGCCTCTAGGTTGCAGAAAAGTTCTTTTAGAGTGTCTAGGGACTATGTCTTCTAAAGCTTGCTGTTGGGTTGTCTCTCTCTACTTTGGGTTTTTAGCTGGCTAAGAACTCACAAAGTCAGATATTAGAATAGAAAAATTCTTAAAACTTAGTTCTGTAGCTTAACTCAGCATTCAGCTCAAACTGTGCTATTTCAAAGACAGTCATGTGCCATTGTGTACCAGTGATTTCAGGTCTTCAGAGAAGAGGGCAGGTTTTTTACACAGCTACGCTTTGTCATTGTGGTATACAGCTTCAGAACAGTTCACCTTGTGTTTTTCAGCTAAAACAATCTACTAGTCTGAAGTATCCAGCACCAGTCATCTTTTTGGGACACCCTTATATTGCCTTAGGATTTTCTGTGCAACAGAACTTTACATTTATGTGTGCTCCTCTTATATGTTGATTAACACTGTGACTTTCTCAGCAACCGGTGTAATTCCCGAACAAGTTGTTCTGAAATGAGAGAGGATTGCTGTATTTTATAGTGGGACAGTGTGACATAACTCAGAAGTGCAGTGCTATGTAAAGGGTTCTGCCAGGTCAGGAATTCTCAAAAGACCTTTTAGAAGCTGAGCAATACAATTCAGTTATTCAATTCAGATTACATTTTCTTATTGGAATTTCTTATTTCACTGTACATTCTTCACATGTATGGAATATGTCTATCCAACATCCTGGCACCTTCAACTTTGTCTGAATTCTGGACCATATGCTTATACATCTGAACTTTTGTGTACTCCACACTTGTAACCCAGGCTTACATTGGATGGAGAAAAATCAATTGAAAAGTCAAAAAATGCAGGCCGGAAAAGGTAATACTCTGTCCTGGACCCTTAATTGAATGTTTGGGAGTACAGGAACTAAGTGGTCATTATTATTCAAATACTGTTCATTCTTAGCATAACATTTGACTCCTCATGTGTGAATGAAATCCAGTAAACCACATTTTTAAATGAATGGTGAATGAATTCCTTGTGTGAATTGGATTATGGGAGTATATAATATTTCAAAAAGATGATGTAGTTCTTAAAAAAGGGTAATGAAGTGGGATATCTGAAACATTAGTGTGTTTCCTGGCATGTAAGACTACTATCTCCAAAAATGCCTAATGGAATGGAAAATATCTCTTCAAGACTGCTCAATGATAGATTTGCATGTACTCTCTTCATTAAAAAAAAAAAAACAAACAAAAAAACAAAAAACCAGCAACAACAAAAAAACAAACAAAAAAACCTGTCTTGATCCTTAACTGTAAGTAGCAATCTGATCAGCAACACAAGACCATTTGCCTATAAGACAGAGATTTTATTTTTTTTTCCCCTCTCTCTTCTTTTTTAATACATTCATTTTTAAAGGTCAAAGCTGGGCTCAGCCTACCAGTGTTTTCTTATCAAAATGAATTGCTTAAGTCATGATGAATGTTTTCAGACTAAACTGTTGGACTTACGATAAAAAATGTCAGTTGTCATCAACAATCAGATGCTCTGTACAAAGAGACAGGAGAAGAAATGTCTGCAGTTTGACACACATTGTGCACAACAGATTCCTACATTGGCTTGAAAATGCTGTGCACATCCCTTTTATAGCTCAAGAGTTTTGAACTGAGCCAAACCTAACCAGGTGAATATGCTACTATTTTTACAGTGCATCAGATTGTATTTGAATGAAGGAAAAGTGTGTTACATAACATAAATGTCTTACTTTTTAAGTATTCAGGAAGTAAAATGGAAATTTTCTCAGAAAATGTGATCAACTTATTTTTCTTCAATAAGCAAATTGATTTTGTTTGGATTCTCGCAGTAATTGCTTTTGGAAATACAGGTTTTATAGCAAATAGGAATTCCTTAAATTGAAAAGTGGAAACAGAAGACACAAATACTTCTGAACTGCATCACAGGGGATCTAGCTGGACCCATGCCTTCCTTTCCCATCTGAACTATAATGTCATGTTTTGCTGTTTGCTTTCCAATTTGCTCTGAATGCAGAAAAGTTACTGAGAGAATCAAGTGCAGGATAGAAAAGTATCATTAGCACAGGTCATGCCTTGCCACTTTCACTACTTCTGGACACAACCTTCTAAACAATCACTTAAATATTGTTTCAGTTACAAGGTGATACATCTTTAAATCTCAGGCACAGACCCACAAGGGGATTTAGTGACTCAAGGAGTTCTCCTTGGGTTCCCAGAGAATAAATTTCACTGTGCACGCCCTGTGTGAAGCATAGGGTGTCCAGCACATCAGGAGGTGATGCACAACAACTTATACCATGAAGCAGTTATTGGCTAAAAAACCCGTACGCAGTCTTTAGAGCAGAAACCAAAACATAGCAGATGAGTGCCTGAACTGCAAGGCCACTGAGTCCTGCTTGTCCAGTTTATTAAAAGTGAAAGATAGATGAGACAATAGGTGAGACATCCCCTGACACTGCAGCACCCAAGTAGCTTGTTGTATAGTTAGTGTTATGAGGATACAATCTATGCAGAAACATGAGAGGAATGGAGCAGAGTCCTTCTTGGCCTTGAAGAGTCCTTTCCACAGCTGTGGAGCAGAAGACAGCATATGCTGGTACCTGCTTCCACTTCTGCCATGCCTTGGAGAGTCCTACCCACCCCCAACACCAATGTGGAGCGTGATCAAACAGGTGGTGAGAGAAGGTTTACAAGAGCAGGTGTGTCAGGCAAGGCAGATGAAAAACTTAGTCTGTGCCTTCCCAAGGACCCCTGTGCCACTCCAACAGCCAGCTGGACAGGCTCATAATCAGCCTGTGCTGCCTAGACAGCTCTGAATATGGAGAGCTTGATGTTGTTGAGGCTTAGGCAACTGTGGAGCAGGGTTTAGCATATCTAATGTTGGGTTTGGTACATAATACCTGTGTGAGTTGGCCTCATCACTAGCAATTAAATTTGCATTGCATATGATATAGTTTTATTTTTTATTATTATTTTTTTTAATCCTTTGTATTATAGTACCCTCTGTTATTATCAGAGACCTGAAAAACTTAGTGCCGGACATCCTTAAACCTAGGTTATGAGCCACCTGCTAGTATCATCATTCCCTGTTATCACAGTCTGAATAGTCTGATCATTTCATAAAGGAGAAGTGTTATCTTCCATATAGATGTGAGGAACAGAGAAGATAAATACTTTCTCTACGATACCCTGTGAATTTTTGGGCTGGGAGAGAGCCAGGCATTTGATTTGTAACTTGTTCGCAGTTCAGAGTTTTCATCCTAATGCTGACTTTGCAACATCAATAGCCCATACATGGCAGAGTAGCTTTCTGGTTGCATCTACAAGTTCCCTTAATGGAACAGCTGCATAATCAATGCAGTCAACCTGTTGACTTTCAGAGTTCCAGTTATCTGGAAAGACAGTCAAAATCCCCAAGTTTATTATTTTATTTTATTTTGAAAATGTCATACATATGCTTGCTGCCTTTACTTTTTTTTATTTTTAATTTTCTTATCTTTCCGTTTAGCAATCACTGGAAACTTCTTGATGCTAAGGACTATAGTTAAAATTGTCTTTTATTTTTACCATTAAAAAAAGAAAATCATAGTTCTTATCTAAACCTCAGTATTGCTCTAAACAATTATATTTCATCATCTTAGTACTTACTTTCTATTAGAAATTCTGAAATTTATAGAAGTATGGAAGCTGATACAGGCTATGCTAGGTTTTTCAAATGCTGTTATGAAAATATTTTCTTCGCTTAGCACTAAAGCATAAATGCTATTAAATAGCATATTGTAGAAACAATAAAATAAAAGCCTTGTGTGATAAAGAGTATCTCAATTATAAAAGTAGCTTGTTGAGAAGTATAAATAGCTTATAGGAGATATAAAAATGGATTATGTAGTAAATCACAAAGGAGAAATATCACCATAATAGATGTACCAGTACTCCTTTTTAATAGGGGAACAAGTGATTGAGAGAAATTTGACAAGAACCAAATAGACAGAGGAGCAAGTGATGCAAAAGATAATTTAGAAGCAAGAGATCAAAAAGTATCAAACTGGGTAGATCAGAGAAAATGATGGGAAGTAAATGAGTATTCTATAATTGTCACATATTTGAAAATATTTGAAGTGCTGATTGAAAACTTTATCCCCCTTCCCAAAATGTTGAAGCATATGGCAAAAGCTATTGCTTCACAATATGAATCCCCAAATAGTAGAGGCTGAGATAATTAGAACAAACACAGTATAACCTATATTGCTGGATTTTAACCAGCTAAGGACTCTTGCTTAGAAGACTGAATGCTGGCTCTAAGGAAAGTTCAATATAGGAAATCACTTTTTAAAAAAATATGTCAGTATTTATATAGATTTTTTAATATATTTTTTTATATGAGATCTTCTGCAAATGTCATTGTTGAGAACTGTCCTATGACTGCTTTCTCACTTCTGCATTTTCCTACTTTGCATCAATTTTCATGGAAAGTTAGTTTATGTTCCCAGTAAAGTTTAAATATTGGGTGATTAAATTAGCTAGTAATTTTTTCAGCTTCTCTATAAATAGTGATGGCTTGTTAACATCATACTTCATAGAGGTTCAATAGCTTGTTTGTGCAATTTTTAGGCCAAGTTTAAACAGAGATCAATGAGAATTTTACATGTAAAAATGCATAATAGCATCAAAAGATGTATCAAGTAGTCGAAGAGTGGCCACAGTCACACCAGCAATATGCCAGTGGGGTAATACTGGCTAAAGTCTTGCTGGTTAATTTGGACTTTCAGTCCACAGAAAGAAATGAGTTATTAAGGGCAGATGAAAGTGGTGTATCATTCTAGAGCCCAGGAACATATTCAGCCTGGTTATCTCCAATGTGGAACAATAGGCCAATTTTTGTCTCTTGCATGTTAACACCAGGCATGCCAGATATGGGTTTTTTTTCTGCTTCTCAGTGCTATGGCAGTTTGGGCAGGGGCTCACAAGATCGAAAAGATTAGCTAGCTGATTTAGACAAGATAGTAAATGTAACTTAGCTCATTTTAAGGGCCGAGTATACAAAAGTGTGTCCATTCCAATAAATAAATAGTCTAGAGCTACCTAACTCACACTGACAGGCAGCTTAACACTTTTCTAAGATCTGATTTTGGCAGATCCAAAAGCACCCTGGTTTTCAAAATCCTAAGCAGTTTCCCTTGTATGCTTGCAACATGGCTGCCTAGATGTGCATCAATGTAATTTTTTTTTTTTTTGAGGTTCATGGATGTGTATCTTCAGCTAGAGGCAAGATGATTTTATCTAGCTTGTTCCCTGGCAATTAAGACACATCTCTGTCATCAGTACTTGATGCTACTGAACTGCTTACCAGAACCGGACATCCAAATCTGAGTACACCCCAAAATGTCTTTGACGTTTTCAAGTAGTTACTAGTGAGGTAATGATCCATCTCCTGATGGATTCCATCTCCTGATTGACTCAGCCCCACAGGGGGAATAGCATATGCTTTTGTTCACAGAATGTAAGGGGCTTTAAATAAATTTTAATGTAATCTTTTCTTTATGAACTTCCTCTGGATAACAATTAAAGCTTTGAATTTTATTTTCAACATACATTTGAATTAGGCACTCAGGGGGTAAATTGGCAGAATTGTATTGTCTTGCATTTTTAACAGTTGCTTCTAAATAGCTTAGAGCTGAATAAAATTTTAGTTTCATTAGTCTGATTTAAGTTATTTATGGTAATAGATTTGTACTAGAAACCAGCTTTATTATAGGTTTCTAAAATTATTCATATTAATGCTGAGGATGATACTTGGAAATCAGTGTCCCTAGTCTTCTGTCTCCCACTTCCCTTTATTCCTGAAGATAAACACTCCTGAGTGGGCAACTGCTTGACTTACATAGGAGAAAAAATTCTTGTACGTTTACTGCAGTTATTTTTTTTAATTGCCTTTTCTTTGTATTTTGTGCTCTCATATTGAAATTCTCTGTACCCATACTTGTCAGGTTTTATTTTAATGGCTCCTACCTTTATTAGAAATATCATATAATCGTCTGTGACAATAGAGAAAAATCAAATTATTTAACTGAATCATGCTTAGTTGAGTTGGAATGAAGACCAAAAAGGCTTTTCTGGACAGTTATTGATTAGACTGTAATAGAATTGGCTGCATGCTGTCTCAGGCATTCTCCTTTAGATTGTAATTACCTTCTTATTTACAGTCATTATTTGACACTTGAGCACCTGTGTATATGTCATCCTGACAGGATATAAGAAGCAACTGCAATGAAAGTAAATGCCTTGTGCAAGAAAATAGTGCCTTGCTCTCCCTGACTTTTAGACAGTTTGGTAAATTATATAATTAATGATATTTTATAGATTTAAGTTGGAGTTACACGAATCCTATTGTCTAACACACTTTTAGCTGCTTGGGTTATAGTCTCTAGTGTGTAAGATTTAAAAACTAATGTTATATTATAAACTTAACTTTAATATTTGTGTTGTAATTTCCTTCATATAAGCATGACATTTAATATTCAATCCACTTAGTGATAGTAAAACAAACAAACTAAAAGTTTGAGTTAAATTTAGGAGAGTGATATCTTGGTTTGCAGAATGTAGTATGGACAGAAGAGGGTGAGTAAAAGGTGAAGACAACCCAGAGAGAAAGACAGGCAGCTGAAAAAAGCCATTAGGCCACTGATTGCAACACAAGACTACAGGATCAATGGCGAATCCTGTTACTTTTCTGCCTATGATATTCTTTGTCTAAAAAGGGCCCAAAGAGACAACTTCATTTTTATGTACTTATGATAAATTAAAACAAATACTCAAAATTACAAGACCTGAAAAACTATTAAGACGTGAAATTCTTCTAGCCCCAGGTAGCTGTATGAAATTGTATAAAACTTCTGTAAATTTCTCTTATACTTAATTCTTTAAATACGGAATAAATTATTTTGTTTAAAAATTTGAGGTTTAAATTTTTATTTGGTCCAGAAAAAGATTTCAAGTTTCCCTCTGCCATTTCAAGGCTTTTAACTTTGCAGTCCATCTCACCCTAAAAACTAGCAAGAAAAATTCAAAAAGTGCTGAAAAAACATAGATGTAATTCCCTCAGGCATAAGACAGGTTTGAATCTCTGTCTCTTGTACCTTACAGGGAACACACAACTAGGGAAAAGAAAAATCCTGTTGAAAAATACAACAACTGTCTTCACTAGCTTTAGGATTTTAAAAAGCACTATATGTTTTTAGGATTATCGTGTTCTGGTAGTGTCATAAAAAATATTTTTTTTTTCAAAACAATCCTTGCAACAAGGACGTGGTTTCATAGTCTACTCTGACAAGCAGCAGATTTAGTCACAGTGCATTTAACTATCCTAAAATGTTGGGTTTACCATAGTTGTATTGATACAATATTCCATTCCTTTTGTATTTCAGCCTGCTGAAGACTATTTATATAATGATATGTGACTCCTATATATATATAATGATATGTGACTCAAGTGGCACAATGGAAATGAGAGAAACTCATAATTTGTCATTAAAATATATGCTTTGAAACTCCATAGCAAAAACCCCTTTGGGGACGGGGTGGGTTTTGTCAGAGATCTCTGGTTCATTTAGTCTTTGTACAAAATACTAGCTAAGGAAAAAAAAAAAATCTGGTTAATTATCTATTCAGTGGAATGATACTATAACGTTGAGTGATGGATTGATAGAGTTAGACAGAAGGATGATTTAGAATACAAACTCTTATAATGTGATTCTAAGCCTTTTGTAGATTTAATAGCTCTACCTTGCTGTTTCCACAGTGCTCCAGGAGGGAGAATGCCAAAGTGGAGTTTGAGTTCTGAGGAAGTTTTGTCATTGTCACATGATCGACACACAAATGCTTTGTTTCCCATATCTTTGTGTTTGCTGTGTTCATCAAGGCAGGTATGGTTGCAGATTCCTGAGCTTTGTTTCTGCTGGGAGAGGAGGAGTGCTTGTCTTTTTTAAGATGTTTTCAGCTATAATTTTGAAACAGTTACCTTGTCTCTATGGGTTTTCTTTCCCAAAGTAAATGTCAAATCCTTTATGACTGTGTTCAAGTTGAGTTTATCTCACTAGGTCCAAAGGTATTTCTAGGTTTGTGTATCACAAAGAATACAATGGCACAACTCTATAAACTGTGACAAGTAGGGAATATATGCAACACCAAAAGGAAGTGACAGCAAATGGTTCAGTTTGTTATAAAACAAAAAGTGATAAAGTAACAAGTTTTTGGAGTTATTGTTTCTTGTTTTTTTGTTGGTTTTTTGTTGTTTTTAATAATGTGCCATTTAAATACTGTCAATATTGTCATTTCAACATTGTACATACTACCACACTTGGAAACAGAGATTTGCCAGATGTTATGACTAATTAGGCAGACACAGGGATTCTTGATAACATCTAGAGTTCTTTTCACAGACAATTGCATTCCTTTCTCTCCCAGCTTCCTCTGTTCTTTTTTCTAACCTTTATTCTTCCAGCAGGGAAACAGCAGGGAACATTCTATTTACAAATCAATCTTATTGATGCCAGGATCACTTAGTAGACTGGTAGCCACGTTGATGTGAGAATAACTTTACTTACTATTGTAACTGAAGTATGTGGAAATTCCAGATAAGTATTTTGTATAGAAACAGTAAACAAGTTTAAAAATGTATGTTGTCAGTCTGAGGGTTTCATGAGTTCAGTATAAAGACATTCTGTCCAAGCAAGAAAGAGAAACTTTCCTGTTCCCTGATATGAGTATGCTCAGGCTTCTGCACTTGAGAGGCTTTGTTATCTTTTTCCAATCTGTGTTTTTGTCTACTGAGAAAAACACATAAGCTGACAATAAATTTTGAGATATAATGTACTTCCATGATGTGGATTTACAGCCATTAAGGTATGAACCAAGACAGTGAACTGCAACATTTCTGTTGCTATTAAATACCCTGAAGGGAAACTGGAGGGTTTATTGACCTAAGTATTGCGTTCAGCTCTGCCCTTGCTCTACAAGGCAACTATTTCCACTGGTAAAATGGGGATAAACTTGTTGATATACTTTCTGTAGTTCTTTTATATAAAGGATGGATGGATGGAGAGAGTTATAGTATATAATAATGATGTTTCACTATGGTTGGGATAATGTATGGAAAAAAAATGTATATTCTTTCCTAATTAATCTTTATAATCACTTCCCCTTAATGAGAAGGATGTAAAAATGGCTTCATCTAGCATGCCCTACAGTCTCTTGGCTGTGTTAAGTACTCTTTTGTGTTTGAATTCCCTCAGATCAATTATAACCTGAAACTCCAATTTCCATTTGAGCAGATTGGTCTATTCCATAAACCAGACACCATGATCCCATCAATAGCTTATAAAATAAGCAAGTCCAGTCCTACTGGTATCTGTGTAGTGTGCTCTGAAAACACAAGCCATTAGTCATTTTTTTACACAGTCCTAAGACTTGGGTCAGCTTTGTTATATGTTAGATGCCTTCATCCTTCCCAACTTCTGCTTTTCTCACCTAGATCCTAACTTCAAAGGCTTCTGTTTTCTTTTTTCAGTGACATCTGATGTGGTGAGTTAATATGAATGACTTTGAGCTGACATTACAAAATAGTTTTTAAAGTCTAAGACCTTTTCTGGGCCCTATTTGCATTTGGAATGCAAGTTTTGAGGGTAGCAGAGATAACGTTTGTCAGCTTCACAGTTTAGATTTGGTAATTCAAATTCCAGAGAACGCCTCCAGTGTGACCTTCTTACCTTCCCAGTGCTGCTCTTTTCCTCTCCCACTTAGTGATTGGAAGCAGCATTTGCTGTACAATTTTCTGTTTCTCTAGCTAATGGTAATTTAGCATTGCCAGCACCACACAACCAGTTCCAACTTTTGCTGTAAATACTTTCTGAGCAAGTCAGTAATTAATGTTGCACTGATGACTGGTGGCATCTGTATGAGTTTATTATCATCTGTAGTGAAACACAATGCACAATGACAACATGGGGGACTCTAAAGAGAGTCTAATAAATTTACATGAATTAGCACTAAATTTAATTTGCCACATGCCAATGAAACTGTGCAGCAGATATAAATCCTTTAAAATATATAGATTTATCTATTCAAGCTTCTTGCCAGGCCCAACTGCCACACTTATTTCAAGAATTTACTGGGTTTTTTTACCAAAAAACCCCAACTTTCCAGATGTGAAGGTAGATATATATATGGATTCTTTTTTTCTCAATGAGATAAAAATCTTTCTTTGCTTTTATATTTTTAAGAATGTTTAAACCATTATTTACCCATGCATATGATAGCATGTATAGAATAAATATTATATATTTACTGCCATTTTCTCTCTTGGCCCAAATATGAAAGGGTACTGGAAAGCTAACATCAATGAAATTATACTTTCTTTGGTAGTATTTAGGTTAAAAGTATGAAAGCATTGAAACTTGATAGTAACACAATAATAAACAGGGCACTAAAATATAGTAAAGAACTGTACCTTGACCCCTTCCATAATGGATTATATGATGGCTTCTGCCATCCCCCAAAACACCAAACAAGTGAAATTAATAAAGTTAATATGATGTTTCACTATTTGAGCAACCATGGTGTCAAAGATGGTCAGAACTCAGAAACAATATAAAATATACCAAATAGAAGCAAGACACAGAAAGACAGCAACAAACATAGCTGTTTATCAGAGAACTTTATCAAGCTTTGAAAGCTCAGAAACATATATTTGCCCAGTTTTATAGAGCAATGAATGTGAGATCAAAGTCCAAATACAGGCCTCAGCATAGCCCGTGCTAGTTTTCACTAAACCCTTCAGTGTTTCAGGTATAAACAATGCACTTATCATAAAAGCAAACTGTTAACATATTATTTGGATCCGGCATAGTTTGCTGTGGAAAACTTTGGCTGGCAAGTTGCTAATTCCATACCAACAAACTCCTGAAAGAAAGGTGGCTAGTTCAGCTATGTTAAAATTAATGTAATAACAAAACATATTATTTCCATTAACTCATCTATCTTTCACAGCTTGTCAAGGTATATGGGTAAACACAGAATGGCAGGATGATGAGTATTTATGTATCACAAAAGGAAGAAAAGAGGTTTAAAGAAAGGTGAGAGCTGCTCTGTGGTTTTCATCAGTCATGTGTATGTCATCACAGATGACATGAGAAAGGAGACAGGTGCTGTCAAGCCAGCAGTGTTTAATGAGTATACTAAAATTAGATTTCTCCATCTAAGAAATATGATCAAAAGATTAAAAAATGTAATTAGTCACCCACCTCTCTTTCTAAGGGCCTTTTAGTTTACAGAAGGATTTTCTGGTTTACCTGTGATCTGTCCTTCCTTTCCTCCTTCCGTCCTTTACATCTTTTTTTTTTTTTTTCCAAAAAACCAAACAAAACAAAACCTGAATATGAACAAAAAGACTGTTTGGATATAGGATTAGATTAGTACTTTCAACAAAGTGATTTAATGTGGCTGAGAACAGAACTTCTGTAGTAACGAGAAAGCTTCAGTACTGAGAAGCCAGAGCATCTGTGAAACAGGTGGGGTTTTTTTCTGAATGAAATACAGCAAGTTGCATATTACATTTTTAATTATAAGAAGAAACTAAAATGTGCTGTCAAGTTTAAACACATATCTTTCATATCTACTAATTCAGGATACTGCTCAATTTTTTTGTCAAAGATTTTACAGCAAAATAAAATGTTCTGAAAATTACTACCCTTTATATTCACATGTCTAAATGTACTCTCTTTCCTGTATATAGCTGATTTATCAACTAGCTTGGCAAGAAAACTTTTTCCACCTCCCCTTTCAGTGGTGTTTTAAAGGAAGCAGTCTAGAACCTGGACAGGATTTGGGGCAATGTGTACTTACCTTAGGTGTCATTCTTTGCAGTTCAGATTCTGACACCTATGTTGAAAAGAGATTTAACATGACTGCTCCAGAAGTGAGCATCTTTTTAGCATAAAAACTGGTTTAACTCACTAGAGAAACTATAATTCTTCATGTGAATTATCTAGAGAGACTTTAATACCCTAAAGTTGACATATCAATGCTTCATGTTACCAAGGTGTCTCTAGTGCAAACCCTGACCTTTTTCTCACCCTACAAGTTCAGTTCGTTCATGTTTAGCTTTGTATGTTACAAGGAAGCATTGCATTTTGTTTAGATCTTCAGACCTCTGAGAAGGATTAAATGTTTCACCTTAGTCTGTTCTGATGTGAGATTAAATAGTTTGAAGTAAATGGTGAGAGATGATTATACCTGAAGCTCTACTGAGTGGTTATTCTGAAAGAATATTGAGTCTCTCAGCAACACAAGACTCACCTATAGCTTTAGTCTAAGGAACACAGCCTAACTGCAGTAATAAAAAAAGCTTAAAGAGAGATTAAGAGGGACCTCTGTGTTTCTGTGTGACTCAACTGGATAGCTTTTTCCAGAGGCAAATTACAGGAGTCTCAGCTCTGCTTTCTCTGCAGTGTCAAGAATACCACAGAGCCAAACAAATCTGCCATTTACTACTTGTCCTTCTCTCCCTATTTTCTCCCTTGGACAAGCCTAACAAATAGATAAAAGAAGATCTGATTTCACAGGTGAATGTTATCTCAGTGCTCCTTGATATTTTCATGGGCTGAACTTCCAATGCTCAAAGAATTTTACCAGTGAAAATGCCTGAAGGTATACCTTTAAAACATTTCAGCTTAAATGTCTTAATTCTTGTCTAAGTTTTATTACTAGTATTTAAATGTTTTTTTGAAGGTGGGTGTTTGGCTTTAGTTCCGAAGTGGCTGAAGATATAACCACCAGGTAAGAGGAACCAGCTTTTCTCAAGAGAACAGTAGATGAAGTGACGGAACAGTTTCAAGGTAAACAACCTATATAACTATCAACTGGGAACTTCAGTCACAACAGATTTGTCAATCACTGCTTATGTTACTAGTGCACAGTTGGGCAAAACAATAAAAGGGGGGAAAGTGGCTTCTTCCAAGTATTTTTAGTAGTACTTTTAAAAATTCCTGGTTCGTAAGTGATAGTATAACAATACTCTTTTCAATGGCTTTAACAAAATATTATTTGCATCTCTCCTCTATTATTATCTACATTTTGCTGTCATTGTTCTGAGATTTTGGGGTTTATTACATTTCTTTGTTCCAAATGGAGTTTTGGAGAGGGTAGTGCAATTTTAACAAAAAGATATTAAAGTTTAAAACACAAAAAAATTAAATTGAAAAATCCAGTTATCCAGTATGGCCTATTCAAACAATTGGAAGGGCTTGTGTCTTTGTCACTGTAAAACAAACTGCAAGTTTAAATGTTCTGTGAACATTTTTTTAGCACCAGAAAGTAAAAATATTTGCTATCCAACTTGAATTTCTATGAAGAATACAACTGGAATTTTTTTTTCAATCACAGTATGTTTAATTCCAGTATATCTTAAATCACTTTCCAAATTTAAAATAACATACTACTAAAATATGCATCCTCCAGAGAAAAATATCATCTGTTTGTCAGAAATCAAAGGCTCAAATGTATTCAACTGTTACTGAATTAACTAAAGATGCTGTCTCTTTCACTTTGTGGTGGTTACTGCATGAAGTATCTGCTTAAAAGAGAACAGTTGCCACAATTACTAAATCAGAAGGTATGATAATTAAGGGCTACATAATCTGTTCTCTGTAGGGGAATATATAAATCAAATAGAGTACAGGTGAAGGTTTGTTAAAGAGCACTGCGTCAAGCAAGAGAAATACTAGAGCTATATCTTTTAAAAATTCTTCAAAAGCATCAGGAAAAAATGTGGTTTAATGGGGGTTCTCTTTTGGATAATGCCTACTAGACATCACATGCAGGCATGAGCAAAAAGTAGCTAGTATTACTAAAGGCAGTACAAAACTTTCTAACATAGAAAGTGCTGTATTCAAAGAAAAGTAATTCTAGATTTGGAACATGGTATGACACACAAAGGTGAATGAAAACTTAGGAGAGCCAGACGAGTAAAAGTCAGCATCTGACAACAATACCGTAAAAAATTATCTCTATCCACAATGTTATGTGTGTTTCATAGCCTATATATACTTGTATGTTTACCTGTTAAATTGATGTGCTAAATAAAATGGCTCTATAAAATTATAAGCACAGTTGAAGGGAAGAAGACAAAAGTGTGAGTAGAATGTGGAGTTTTTGAGCAGAAAACATGCAAGTAAAAATGGGTGAAATACCTATGATTTTGCCAAATTGGACGTTTCTCTATTCCTAGGCATAATAATGGAAAATATTCAGAGGAAATGCTGTTTACAAAGTATTAAACAACATTGTGTAGTTACTTTCAGGAATGTATTTAATTCAGTAGAAAATGATGAGTTTACTGCATTTTTGGCATTTCTAAATCTGGCAACTTAGGGAACTCTTATTTCCACTTACAAGACAAAAAGAGGATGATTTAAAAACCCAAACAAAATATATGTAAAACATTAGGCTTTGCAAGACTCACCTTCAGCAGTGATGGGGAATTTAATATTAGATTGTATGTAAAGCACCTTACACCTAAATCTGTAAATGATGCCAAGGTTGATGAAATTGCGCTGATTAGTTAACAGTCTTGTATTCCTCACTTGTGCAAACCCACTGAAACACAATACTTTTATGTACAGGCATGCCCTGACTTGGGAATGGGAGACAGTAGGTGCACCCATGTTATCAATTTATTCACCTGCAGAGTGATCTTCATGAGAATCTCCTGCTTTTGTGGTTTGGTTCACACTGACTTGTGCCATTTGCCAACACAGAGTGCCAACATGTAACCGAAGGTCATGCAGCTGCCTAGCCTAGTTATGTGCCTTATTCTGAACTCCCACAGTGACACCTTGCAGAAAGAGCTGATGCCATCCTAAGGTGTTTCATTAGGGTGGTAGTGGGTAGAAATGGGGAGAGGAGTTTTTATTCTTTCTTCTTTTTTTCTTCCCCTGTACTAATTACATTAACAAAACGATGTTAATGAGTCAAATACTCTTTAACACTGGATTTGCTCTGCCAACAAAAAATTTAAAAGGCTGTTAAAAAGCTGCAGAAGGTTTCAGGAAAGATCTATTAATTATTCAGTGGGTAGTAGATGTGTCTTAATGTGAGATCTTTAGAGAATTCAGTCTCAAAAGATTTAAAAGTAAATTAATTATTCCGCACAGGTGCCTTCCAGGAGTGAAAACAGTGGCTCTGAAGACACATAAATCTAACATAAAAAGAGCTCGAAACCAAAAACACGCATATGTTTACTTTTCTTGCCATGTAGCTGTACAAAGATCCTCCCAAACCCATTTATACTTGGGGTAGAGGGTATTCATGACCTATGTTGTCCAACCATATTAACGAATGACTGCAATGGAATAATTAGTGCCATCTATGTTACCTTGGAACAAGCTGGTTGGGATGCTGGAGGAGATGTAGTCTACCCAGGAAAGGTGCCCTTCCTCCTGGCACAGATCGGGTAAACTGCTGTGCTACTCTACCTTTTGAAAGCTAGGCAGAAATTATATTTTAGGTTAATAAAGAAGTCATATGAAAAATAGTGTTTAAATCACAAAGACGTCTACTCTGTTGCTGACTAACATTCTCTTCTGTTCTCTGGCAAATCACTGAAGCACTTCAACTTCTTTCTCATCTATTGAATTAAAAAAAATAATAATCCTTTCTTTATAGAATATTTGTATCTAGTTGTTATTTTTAATATCCTGAAAAGCAAAATCATAAAACATTGCAATTATTTAAGCAATTCTTTCCCTTAAATATCAGTGCTTGCTCTAGCTTCCCACATTAGCAGTTTTTTATTTCATTCTGCTGTTGCACTGTTATATATCAAGAAAAATCCTTCTCAGCCTGTAGAATTAAACTGGTGTGAATAACAGAAACCTTTTCCATTTATTTGCCAAACCTCATCATTTTATAAAACTGATTTAGAGAACTGTTAAGAACAGCTGCCACTATATCTCACATTCCAGCAATATTTACATCAGAGTAAATTCTTCTTTGACGTTGTGCACCTTTATTGGCTGGAATTTGGTTTAGTTTAGTTTGGGAAAACAGATTTATATTAGACTGGTAAACACTATTGGAACTTAATGGCAGTTGATGCTTCAGTGTTTTTCAAAGGTTAAAGAACTGACTTACAGTAATATAATATAGAAGTTGCTCCTGCTTTAAATAAGCAGGAATGAATTTTAAACCAATTCTTTTATGAACAAGTTCAATGCAAGGCTGCGATCCATGTTATGCACTGTAATATATACCTTTCAATTATCACCTTTGATTTTTACAGTCTTTAATTTTTAATAACCTGTTCTTGAATTAAATAAATTACAATCAGAAAAATCTTAATAGAACAGTTATATTTTTAAACTGCAGACTATTTTTCATATCCTTGTAAAAGGACACATGAAGAAATGGCAAAATGTTTTGCTTAAATAAATTTCTAAGTTGAAACTTCACCTAATGTAAAACAAAAAAAAAGCTTTATAAACTTTATGTACTACTTCTTATACTCTAGTCATTACTTTTATAATGTAAATTTTATAGGACTTAAGTCTGGGAAGCAGTCTAAGGCTGTCATTCTTTTAAATTCTAAGTTTATCACATTCTAAAATATAACTCCACAAAGAGTTATGTTTTGTGTAAGCTTCAGCCATAACTCAGACACTCCATTTCTCTCCCAGCCCTCTAACTACACCTTGCAACAGATCTGCTAGAATCAACTGTATGGCCAACTTGTACAGAGAGCCCACCTTTAGTAGTTTCATTCTATATGTACAGAAGGCGTCTCTCCAGCTGGAGGAGACAGAAGAATATCAGAGTTGAAAATAGCAAAGGACGAGCAAGTTAAGGATGAGGTTTACACACTACATTAATTACTAAATTTAAAACTTTGCAATCCAAAAATAAAGAGTGACATCCACCTTTTCTCTTCTGAATGGAGAAAGTCTACTATAAACCATTTTGAGTGATTCAATATTAAATGAAGAGCTGGGTTTTTAAAACTTGTGTATAGTCTTTCCTGTAATATTTCAATGAAGGAACCAAATTAAACCTTTTTTTTTAAGTAGATGTATATCCAGTATGGAAAACAAAGCCATTATAAAAGGGAAACAATACGGAAACCATAAGAACGTACCAAATCCCATTAATGTAAATAAGCAATTACAAAATAGAATAGTCTGCCTTCTGTTGAAAATAATCATATAGAAAAAAATCAACCCCAAACTTCTAATCCTTGATTTAGCTAATTACATATATCTAGCAAAACAAAACAAAGATCTTTTTCCAGAGGAGTTTTGTTGTTTCCAGTGTTTTTCAATTGTTGTTAGATTGTTTTCTTTTTTGAGAGGAAGAGGATGTGGAAAGAAGAGAGGGGACAAAGAAGTGCCGCTACGTATCTAGTTTGTAGATTTCTTTATAAAATGGATAGTATTTGAAGGATATTTATTTTAGTTTATAATGTTTAAGAACACTTTGTTTACTTAATTAGAAGCTATCCAATGCATACAAAGAAGCCACAGGAATATAGGAATAAAGGCAGCAATCCAGTATCTCGTGAACAAAAACAATTTAATTAGTTGCTTCTCTGTTCAGGGAAGAAAAAAAGAATCAGGCAATTTATCTGGTATTCTGACTCTGACATAGAGGCAGATGGGTTTTTTTGCAAGTTCATTATTTTTTGGGCCAGGTAGGAACCTTTGTCCAGCATTATAAATGTGTCTCCTCATAAGAAGGACAGCCTGTGAGAGCTTCTTGGTTTGCCTCCAATCTTTTCCTCACCTTTTTGCCAAAAATTCCTCCTCTCTCACTAGCATTCCCAAAGTCATAAAATCCCTTCTGAGGCATATTACTGGAAGCTACTTTGTGGGATTTGAAAAAAGATAAACGATGAGATGCTCATGAGGGGAATAGTTTAGAAATAAAAGGGGGTGATTTAAGAGAGACGTCTTATTGCAGTAAAGGACAAATGCTTGTTTTTAATTGATAAATAAGGCAGATGAAAATCTATGTACTTAGAAATGATCCAGTTATTGATATGAGAGCTTAAAAAAAGCCGTCTTTCCTTTATTTTAATTTGGGAGCATGCCATCTCTATCCTTGCTTCCTTTAGTACTCAGGTTTAACTTACACCTCAGTGGAATAAAAGAGGGGAGAGGGTCCTTGGTCCCCTCTTACTCAGAGGTAGTTGACCCCTGGACTCTCTACAGCAGTTACAACAGATACACACACACCCCAGTAGTTTGTGTGCTATGCTTTGCCAACCCTGAGAAACTAAGGCATTAAAACCTTGCTAAAACAACTTCCCTACCTAGTAACTGTTTGGTGGTATTATTATTAAAAATGATTAAAAAATAATGGGAATTTCAAATCCCCAGAAGGTTGCACTTAAAAGCCAATAAAACCTCACCTCATTATTAAGTCTAATAATGTTAGATGCAATTTAGCACAGATATTATTCAAAATCTGCTGTAGCAGAGGTTGTGCAGGTAGGGTCTATGTTCTCGTTAATACTAAACTGCTGTCATTGCCTTCTACTATATATTGTCATTAAGTATCTAATAATTTTACAGACTTTTATTGCAGTCAGCAGGATTTCATTCTTCAGGTGCCTCCAGTGGGACATTAGGAACATGTAGTAGGAAAGCAGAACATTTGCAGCAAACCTTACATAGCACTGCAGGAGAATTTTACTTTGTTCTTGCTGCCATTAATCACCTTTGGGTAGAAATGAAAAACTCATTAAGCCCTTTATTACTTATACCTATTAGAATATTTACAGTGCTGTGGCTCACATCTTGTTAGTTTTGAACATCTATGGATTCTGAAGAAAGCCACATTTTGCTGTTCTCCCTTGCTTTGTTCCCTAAAGCACATCAATCATTACAACAGATTTTGCTCTTGGAAGGTTTATGTTGCTGATGTATCATTACAAATGAACTATCAATGTGCAAGTACCAGGATCCTCCATTCATCCCCAGTAGGCACTTAGTCCCTGTAGCTGAGCCATCCACTGCTCTGACACACACCGTTTGCAACCTCATGGCTTGGAAAAGTGATTGTTTTCCATTTGAAGATTCTGTGTATGCTATGTGGCCCATCTATCAGTGACTTTGTGGTTATTAATTGCTCATAAATGTTCACGAATTTGTGCCACTCTGATGAACCTCTTAACTTGCATACAAGCTATTAATTATTCATTTGTAAGTAATTATGCTGATGATTTTTGCATCCTCTATTGCTGCTCATTATGTAAACTACCCATGTTAACAGTCCCTATACTGATTCAGACTTGAGTTACAGTTCTACATGACAGCAGCTAAAGACTGTAGGATCAAAGATTTTTATAACGAAAATTAGTTATTGATAGATATTACTTATTGCCTTTTTAATAGAGAAAATGAAGTTCTTTGTTCACAAACATACATGCAAATATCATACTGTGCTCACTTTTAAAAACAAAGAAACAATAAAAAACAACAACAAACAAACAAAACCCCCACCAAATAATTTTCATAGTTATAAAAGGGAAAGATGAAACATTTAATATTGTTTTGGGTTTTTTTCTGAAGAAAAACAGATTATTGGAGGCCCTTTAGGGGGGAATATTGTGGAGACATTTGGGAAGGTCCCTAACAAGGGGTGTCTTGAGGTCCCCAGGGAAATACTTGACAGAGGATTCGGAGAGGACAAAGGGGGTTGCCACTGTAAATTGCACCACAGTATTTTTCTTAACCCCTTATTAATGACTAATTTTGATAAGGTGAACACAAAAATATCTTGGGACCATGAAAACATCCACTGAGGTTAATAAAATAGGAAATTATGATCCATAGGAAGAAACAAAGCTTCTAACAAAATTCTGCATCTTTGGGGGAGAACAGGAACTTGTTTTTCTCAGATGTGGAGTGTGTAAAAGCATATGAAGTATTTTCAAGCATTATGGAAAGAAAGGAGTTTTTTTCTTTTGTTGTTTTGGTTTTTTGTGGGCAGTGAAGGGGCAGCTAGAGAGACTTTTCTGCTGCTTAAATTCTGTCAGTCATGATTTGCATTTTCTGTTGGAGACTAACTTGAAAGTATAAGCTAAAAACCCCCCTCTGAGTCTTGGGGTTGAATCTCCAAAATATTCCAACTCCTTTGCATTTAGGCACTTGACAGCACTGGAGTCAGGGATGTCTGCTCGATAGGGCTCCCAATGACCAGAACAGCCCAGAAAAGAGGGAAAACAGTCAAACCAGAACCTGTTTTCTTCTCCTTTTTCTTGCTAAGAATTTTGTCAGATGTCCTATTCCTTAATCGACATAGGAAAGAAATGTAGAAAACACTTATTTGTCAATTCATTTCTATTCTTTTTGTGCATATTGTGTAGCAGAGCTGTTGCTATTTCACATGTAGTTTTTACTGAAGAACTGGTGTGTTATTATACTGGTAAGTTTTCACTTTCTGCACTGAGTTAATTCTCTTCTAATTTGCAGTAGAGGACTTTTGGGTAGCTTGCAGTGTGCTTAAAGCCTTCAGCTGACAAACAGAGGAATTTTGTAGTTTGAATTATGTAACACATCCACTGTCTATTATCTCAATTTTCTTTCTTAGAAAAAGAGCCATATTAACTTGAGAATATATTAATTTTTTTATGATAGAAATTCTTTTGAATATACTCAAGTTACCATAGTAATAATGAATATTTGCTAATAACTGTTGTAGCATTGTCTGTAATTCCTAGATTAGTAATAGCTTTAGACAATTTCTGCTCTATATGAATAGGTAAATGTTACCAAGCTGGTGTAATACTTGAGCTACCAGGATTACTAAAAAAAGTAGGAACTTTTCTTTCAACTTCCTCTGGTTTTGGCAGTGGGGATCACCAGAATAGCTTAAGCATTTAAAGCTCATGTAGGTACTTTCAGAAAGTGACCAATAGTACAGATTCATCAGAGACTTATTACCAGCCAAGATGCTATCAATGGGCTCTTCCAGTCTTATTAGTGAAACCATCTTCATTTGGGAGTTTGTATCAGTTGAGTAACTGTAAGATGGTTAGTTTATATAATGAGCAACAGTACAAGAAGCAAAATCTTCAGTATAATTAATTAGAAATGAATAATTAATGACTTATGCAAACGAGTTTATCCAGCTGACGTGTACTATAAATGTATGAATGTTTTAGAAATTAGCAGCCAAAGTGATATGAGTTTGTAATGGTTTAATGCTATTTTTATACTTCTTGATCAAAATCCTGCTGTCTATATCAGACTTCAAGCTCTAGTGAACTGAGTGCAAGCTTTGCCTGTGGCCAGTAAACCACCAAAGGTAAACTTGGGCTCAACCTATACTGCAAGATTCTCTCAGGATTCAGGAAGTGCTCATAATTCGTAATCTGAAGTGCAGCCATTGTTACTACCTGATACAGTATCAGTGCAAGTGCAAAGCTTTGCGTTGTTTTGTGTATTAAACAAGACACACTGATGTTCAAAATTTAGAAAATATCTAGATGTGAGTAACAGCCTTATTGATGAACAGGTAATCATATGTAGATATACCTTCTGTAAAAGTATATATAGAAGTTATTAGTTCTTTGTATTTTTTGTTACTCGATTTCACATACGTTTGCTATTGGGGGCTGATGTCCTATGAAAACACACTCGGAGAACTATCATGGTTTTGTACAAGTCTGATGAGAACACTTGACTGAGAGAAGCAATGAGCTTCCAAGAACAACTAACTCTTAGAAGTTAATTAAAATAGGTATGTCTTACATGAGGGTGAGGTCCTGAAATTTCAGCAAATGCTTACAGAATATAGATCTTATAAATGGGCCTACAGCAGGAAAAGCTTCAACTTGTGCTCACGTCTTTCTTGACTCAAAAATTATCCTACCATGGGACAAAACTCAGAGGAGAGGCTTAATTTGTTTCAGTTCTACAGTTTCATAGAACTGCTTGTTTGTTTGTTTATTTGTTTTTTAACTTAAATCCATTGGTGGTTTAATTTTATGTTGTCTAATCTATTGACCAATGATGGTAGTTTTGTTTTCAACATATGAAGTTTTTACGTTATAATTGATATTTCTGGGCTTTTAAATTATTTCTGCATGGAACTCATTCTCAAAGGGTTTAATGTGGTTCCATGTAAAATCTGATGAATGTACAGAGCAATATAAACGAATAAAAACAAAGAGCTAGATAAAAATCTCTCAACTCAGAAACAGCTCCCCAGAGGGGGATTCTTTCAAGCAGATCAGTGTCTATCTGTGTTGAAGTCAATGGAGCTACACTGGTTTACACCTCCTGAGGATCTGGATACACACCATTAATACCTGATTCAAAGCTCACAGAAATAATTTGCTTTTAGTATGGTAACTTTATGGCTAGAATAATCTGTTGATATTTATAAGCCTCCTGCTTAATGAGTTCTGACACATTTGTTAGGGAGCCTGTGATTATTCCTTGCCCAGGGTAAATCTCTGAGGAACAGTTTCTTTCCTGGGATGCTCTTATAGCAGTGCACACCTTAGTGATTGCTGGATATAAATAGGCAATCCAGCTATTGCATTTGAGGAGATGCTGAGTGTTTGGGGGGTTTTGTTCACTTGCTTGTTTTTGCTTTTTTTCTGAAACCCAACTCAGACAGTTTTTGGCCTCTAGTAGTAGAGACAGAAGTTGTTAATTGTGAAGCCTATGTGAGAAAGCAATGAAACCTAATGCTTAAAATAATTTGGTAAAATGTACATACCTCCCATTCATTTATTAGTAACAATATGTCTACTAGATAATTTTTTCTTCTGACTACTTAGGTACTTATGCAAAAATGGTATTTGTTTTTGCTCTCAGGAGCCAATGGAGTCACACACCTTTCATATATGCTTCCGGAGCTATTTGAGAAAATGATCCTGCTACTGCAAGAGGAAAACATCCCAAATCTTCGCTGAGCTTCAGAGCAGCAGTGAGGGATGGCTCAGCATATGCTTGGTAGTGACTTCTTTGTTTTCTGTTATCATAAAATAAGAACATTTCACAGTTACTCCTTTTCTGCAGAACTTGTCTGAGACTCTCATGAGAACAATGAGAATTTTATTATGACACTTCTGTAAGTTCTGTCTTCCAGTAGGTTTGAGCTATAGTATTTTGGCATTTGTACTTCTAGTCCCAGTACAGTTAGGCCTGGGCAACAGCAAACAGTAAGCAGCTTGCCAGACAGAGTTAGCTTGAGGAAATACAGATGGCTCCTCATGAAGTTTAGGGGTTTTTTCTTTCATTTCAAAATTATCTGCTAATACATGTCACACACGAGATGGCTTATCACTGTTTTATCAGTTGACTCATGTGAATACTTATCAAATACTTTTTCAGGGTTTGGGGATTTTTTAGTAAAGTGCCAGATAACTGATGAAAGCAGTGCTGACATTTTTGGACACCTACCAAAGACCAGAAAGAAATTACACTCACACCTCCCTGTATCTTAATATACAGGATGCTGCTCCAACAACAAAAAATATTAAGAAATCAGAATCACTTGTTAGATCTCAGAAAGCAGATCTAATAATTTGATGATGGGATGGAAAATTTCATCTTTATATTTTCATTATTTGTTTCTTATTAAAAGTCATTCCGTGTTAATATATTAAATTCTCAGCTAACCATCAGTGGCACCAAGAGACACTCAGATTGGGGAACACAGTTGACAAATCACTAAAACAGCACAATTAGACTGTTGTTTCACTTGGTCTTTAGCAAAATATTTGCAACTACTGCTGTGTTGGTGACCTTGACATCTCACACAGTTATGATGAGATTTTTTTCCTAGAAATTCAACATGACATAATTAATTGATTACTGCCACTCTAAAAGCTTAAGTCCAACTACAGTAATAATTTAAAAAAAAAAGTAAGTCTTAAAATAGAGGAAGTGTAAATATTGTGGTTCTCAACTTGTCCTTGTGCTGCAGACTTCTTGCTTGATACTCTTAGTGTTCCTTTAAGCCCTTTTCTAGACTTCTGTGCATGCATTCCATTGCTCTTCCTCTCAAGGTGTGAAACACCGACATCATAAACAGACCAGAACATTTGCATTGAATTTAATTGCTGAGATAATTAATTTGTGTTCAGTTTCCACTAAATATCGAAATTAAAATATTTAAGATCCAGGGAACTTGAGAACTTGACTTTGTGACAGCTATAAGATGATTTTCCTAGTTGCTAGGGAGCTTAGAAGCTCTGTGTCTATGGCAACATTGCCAAAGTGTGTGGTGAACAGGAGTCTGTTATGTCCTAATTTCATGGCAAGCTGCCACGCTGTCTGGCAATGAACTGTGAAGAAAAGTGCATAGTGACATATAAGCTGTTAGGAACATAGGCACATTTTCCCAAAACATAGAATGATTTCCTCAGAGACAAATTTTTCGAGTCAAGTTGTATTGCCACATTTGGCAACTATTGATGAAAAAGCCCACAACTCTTCTGGCTCAAGTTGGAGTGAATAGAAGGGAATTTGGGGATCATTCATGCTCTTATTATTGTGTGTTCCTTTGGAAGTGTGCTATCCTCTGCTGGTGCTAAGTTCTGTTCCTGGGTATATGGTATGGTAATGTGAACTGTCAATAGAAAGTAAGATACCTTTCATGGATTTTTTTTATTATTATTATTTGTTTTTATTTTAATATTCCTGTTATTTTGTAGGTATAAAACACAGTATTACTTTCCTACTTCACTGTTAAGCTGGGAGGATAAATATAATTGTACAGTGGTGTTCAAACATTGTGGACATAAGAGCTATATCAAAATTCCAAGTTTTAATAGACATCCCCTTTGGGATAGCCAGGGAGTTTCTGTGGTTTTTGTATGTGTTCCCATTATGTTGGTTCTAAACGTAGTTCTAATTTAGCTGTACTTTTTTTCTTTTTTAACATAAGTAAGTAAACTGGCAGAGTGAATGCTGAGTCATCTTCCTTCTGGAGATCTAAATCAAGTGAATATTTAAATTATCCATACTCCTTTTTTGTACATTGCTAACCTGCTATGTTTCACAGCTCAGATCAGAGAGGAAATTTCTGAACCCTACAGGACTGTACATTGATTTAATTACAATACAATGTGTGGACATGAACCTCTAATGAAGATATACAACTGTAAGGTGGAATGTTAGAGTAGATAGGCTGTGATCATATCTGCTTAAGACTTTCCTTACATCTTTGTCATAAGCTGATAATAGTGGCATCCGTTAATGTGGATAAATCAGTGGAGTTTCATGGCTTTAATATTCCTTCTCATATAGGGAGTACAAGAATGAAAATGGTAATCAGTATTTCCACAGATTCACACAGTGCTGAGTCACAAGCCAGGAGTAGTGACTTTTTAAAATATGCTTCTTTTTTTTTTTTTAATGTGACTACTTCATGACCCTAAAAATGTCAGCACAATGTATCCTAGCATTGTTGTTTCTTTGAAAGTAGAATCAAATTAATATTACAGGTATGTACTACCTGTGCCTTTTTAATAAAGATAGAGTTTTAGATAGAAATCCTAAGCCTTTTGAGATTTGTGGAATATATACAGTATCTAAAATGTTTAATCTCTCCCTCCCCTCGCTTTGTTCTCAAAGTAGTCACTCATTGGATAGCTAAGTTATTTTAAGAAAACTATGAAAGATTATTACTGTTTATACTGTTCTGGAAAATTACTTCAGATATTTATAAAATTACTGTCTTAAAAAAATACAAGATTCCTTAGGGTCACCAGGAACAGCAAAAAAAAATATATGCCTTGTAAAACTCACTGTAGATATGAAAATAAATACCCAGATTAAAGGCATGAGCTTACTAGAGAAATATAAATGATACAGATAATATTCTGCAGAGATCAACAAAATCCCAAATCTGATAAATTTTGTATTAGAAGAAAGATTAAAGCAACAAAGGGCAAGAGGAGGGTTGAAAAATAATTTCTTACATTTAAACTAGTTGAAGAGTTTCATACACACGTTTTTTGTGACTGACTTTGAAGTATCACAAGGAGGTCTAAATTCTAGACGAGGCTGGAGTAGAGGGCACAAACGGCAAGTTCTTTCCCTTTTAATGATCTTAGCATTCTCCATCTATTTTATGCCCCAAACGATAAGAGAGAAGTTTTCTTGTACTCTTTTCTTTAACATTGCTAGAGGTCACCTGTAGCACTGTTCCTGGAAATAGCCCCTTAAGGGAATAATTTCTTACAGGCATGGATATTTTTCTATTAGAGCTGTAGTAAGGTCACGTTTTCCAAGAGGAGGTGTTTTCAATGATATACATCAGATCTACATTATTTAGGTTTAGAAAGGTACTCTGAGACTGAAGGTTCCTTTCTTTTAAACCAAAACAGAGCGGAGCTTTTTTCCCTTTCCAAGCTCCTCAAGCTCAAACATACAAAGCATTATGTATTTGTTTGTGCATAAACACGAGCATTGGTTATGAAAATTATAATTACAGTATAATAAAGTGCAAAATAATTGTTATTGAATAGCTCCTTATCAGGCATGCTCAAACTTTTCTATCAGATACTCAAATATTTTTTTAATACCCTCTTTTTTCTCTTTATTGTTATACCTCTTGTGTCCTAGAAAGACAGAAAGGAAGAAAAGGAAAAAAAGAGAAAACAAGTCTAGTTGCCTCTATGCAAGGCACCCATTCCTTCCTTAGATAACCTGGTTCCATCCTGATATACTTGTTTATTTGCTTTCCTTACAAGACACGTAGATATTTGCTGTTTACAAGAATGTCATGTCACAACTGTGGGTGGAAAAGCAAAGTCAATCAATACTGAGATCTTGATATTGGTCAGGTAGAATTTTGCATCAGAAGGTGAAATGGGCAGAAGAAATATTTCACTGGGACAACGAAGTAAAGCTCCTAGAATAGCTAATAGAGTCTGTACTCTTAGCTGAAAATGCGACCTTCCAGGAAAAGAACTGCAACTGAGAAAGACACATTTCTTTTTATCTTCCACTTTTAAAAATCTTTTTTCCCCTTTATGTACAGCCTGTCTTACAAGAAGACTGGACTAGACTAGCAATAGGAGTAAAAGTGCCACCTGAAATATATTCCTTTCGTTTCCCAGGAAGGCCAGTTCAAATTCACAGAGCTGAAAGGAAGGAGGAACAGGAAATATTATGAAAATGTAGATGTATTTAAGGTGCTTTTGGGGAGGTTCACCAGATGGCACTGTTTGATATAGTCAACTATGTTTTTTCGTAACAAAGAATATGCTCCCTGTTTGTGGGCTGCCTTACTGGCTTTGAGATTGATATCTTTTGAAGCAGGTACGGTTGGCAGGGTTGAATGAGCCCTTTGCCTACACTATCCAGGCTGAAGCCAGCTCTCAGTGAGTGGATGCTGTCTGGTACTCAGCTTCCTTCAAGAGGAGCTTCAGAGCCTGGCTGTTCAAGGGCTGCTGCTCAAGGACTTGTGCAAGTAAGCAAGGAATAATAGCACCATTAATGCTGCAGCTCTCCAGAAAATATATCTTGCCCAAAGTACTTCTTTCCATGATCATGGCTTTAAATGACAGGCACGACTATGTTAATGCAGTAGACTTTGCCAGGATGCTTATTCCACATAACATCTTGATGACCAACAGCACTGTCTGGAGTCAGAATGGCCCATATTAAGCTGACTGAGATTTATTAGACAACAGTGTGAAACAAGGTGAATCATTATTACACTGAGGACTGAAGCAGGCCACCAGAGGTGTGCCAAGGACAGTCTCTTCCAAGTTTAGATGAGAGCACTGAGGCACTGCTTCATGGCTGCTGGGGTGTGAGACTGGTCTGCTGATTATGGGGTAACCATAAGAGAGGGCTCCCAACCCCATGGAGTGGAAGGAGATGTCACAGTGCCCTAGGCTGTTGCTGCCAAGAGGACCATATATGGATGCCTGAAAGAGAGACTGCAGGAAGATGGGGTCTGTGAGGTGCTGACTGGGAAAGGGGAAAAAAAAAAAACAGCTTCTCCTGGTAATGCATCACCTAAATGTTGCCACTTTGCTGTGCCTTGGTGGACAGACTTAAGTGATGGGCAGATTGTGCTGATTCAGGGGCTGTCCCCAGAAGATGGATATAGCCTTTTAAAGCACCATAATACTTTGCTACTGCTGTTTGCTGAGCAGCCCAGCTCCAGGTGTGGATCGCTGTAATGTACTTCTGAGGACATTTTAATTAATCAGGTTCCCCACGCCATCCCGGGGTGGTGGCAGGGGCCAACACCCAGCCTCCCCTGGTGGCCCGGGGCCAGGTCGGGCACATGCTGGTCCTACAGCTGGGGGCCTGGGCACAGGTCTGGCCCAGCAGCAATTAGCAGGGGCTGTTGATGGGGCCGTGGCCCAGGGTGGGGCCTGGCGGCAGCCTCCCTGCTGCCTCACCCCTGCCGCCTCACGCCTGGCACATTGTGGGTGCTCTGTCAAGCTGTCACAGCCCTCTGGGGAAGCCAAAAGATTTGGTACAGGGAGTGCAGCTCTTTGTTTCTGTCTGCAGCCACATAACTGCCTCCTGCCTGTGTTGACTTGAGCCTTGAAGAAGTGGCTGAGGAGAAGGTGGCCCTGCAGCTGGACAAACCCTTGGCAACATGGTAAGTGGGGTCATAATATCTTTTGTACTGGGGTTTCCTTGCAAAAGGTTTGGCCTGCCTTCAAGGTGTCCCATTACTTTGCACCTACCGAGGCAAGTAAAAATGTTGCATCCCTGAGCAGCCATCACCTTGGCACAAAATGGCTGGCTCATCCAGCCAGTGTGCATGTTGTATGGATGCTGTCATTTAAATCCTCTGCACTTCAAAATTTACATAGATTTCAGAAGATAGCTAAGGGTTTGAGGTAAAGAGCTCAGCTGTGATCACAAACCTCAGTGAACTTGGGCCTTTTTTTTTGTGGAGAGAGAAGAAGGAGGGGAAAAAATTCTGCCTTTCTCGCTTGTTTTTTAGCTGATGCTCAAAACACTACAGCTTGAGAAGTATTACAAGTAGCTGTCTTCATCATAATTAGCTGTTATTCTTTATTTGCTAAATAGCTGGAATAGCATTTTGGCAGAAGAGGCTGGGAGAATTTTTCAGCTGTTTCTTTTGCTGTACCATATTTTCAGTCAATTAATTTTAGTCTTTCTGTATATTACAGCTAATATTACCAGAATAACAGTGCTTTCTCTGATATCTTTAGCATTATAAAATTAAAAATTATTAGAACTGAAAAGAGCATTTTCCATTAAATTCTTCATTATCTTTTGTAGAAAGAAGCAAATTAGTTTTGAAATACATTGCTGTTCTTTGATGAATGCTTTGCTGTCAGCAAGCAAATGGTTTTTCTTCTGTTTTCCTTTTAATTCCTATTAATCTGTATTTGAATTTTAAAGTAGGTCTTTAATTTTATTTCTTATCTAAAATGTTATTTTGACTTAAAATTTTGAATTTGAGCATTTTAGGGAAGATTTCCAAAATGTTTATGAAATTAGCTTTTAAAGTGGTGCTTTTCAGATCATACCTTTACATGGTGAGTTTCCAGAATATCAGCCCTCTGTCTGCTCTTCTGGTGGCTAGGGTGTGAAAATATGCTTGATTTTCTAACTCTAAGTTTAAAAATTTCTGTTGACTAAACAGCTTTCCTGATTTTCCTTTAGATAGACAGGTGCATATACATACTTTTTACACAGTTTTCAACTTAAATTTTACCAACACTCAAGATCATTTCACCAGAAAATGAAAAAAATATATATATAATTTGCTGTTGCTTTATTTTATTTATTTTTGCATATTTTTGAATTTTAATTATACAAAGATAGAGGAATGTGGAAAATATTTTAATTTTCCTTTTCCATGCTAAATTAGCTACTGCACTAAATTAATTATATGCTAAAAGAACTCACAAATCTATATAAATCTTTCTGCAATGGCACTGTATATATAAAAAGCATTTAGCTTCTAAGACTTTCTTTTACTTGACCTAAAAGATAAGGCAACCTGATACATGCATTTATTGCCCAACTTGTCACTTTTTAGTTTGGTCAAAACTTTTTGGAGGATATAATATTCTTATTTTTTGCCCAAGTATGCTTAAGGCATTTTTTTTCTTTGAAGTATAATTAAGTTCTGTACTCAGAGGTGTCAGTAATGGTGGGATGAATACATCCACATTTTCTGTGACACATCGTCTCACATCATTCTTTCAAGTTTTCTGCTAAATTTTAGAAACACAAGTGAAGTGTAATAGCTGTGTTCTCTTTCATTTCAATTTGATTTTGATTGGGTACCCCAGCTCCTCATGATACAAAGTATTAAAATTCTTTGCTTATTCTTATGACAAGATGTATGACCTTTCTCTTTTTTCATATTATTATTCGTCCTTCTTTGATATCATTGGCATGTTATTTTCAGTGCTCTGACATTCCTGGCATTCTGCCATGTTCTTCACACTTTTGACCCAGAAATATTAGAAAGGGAGACACATTTTCAAAGAAGTTTGTTCCTACAGGAAAGGTAAACACATTGTTTTAAAGAAACTGCTTCTCTTCTGCTCTTTAGGCTCTGGGCTAGCTTTGTTATTCCTTTCCCTCTGAGCAATTAATTTTGATGTATGCAGTCACCTGGTGGATAAGTAACTGTGGAATGACAGGCTCTGAGGTAAGCTCACATCAAAAGTCATGTAGCTATTGTGGCATAAAACCAGAGTTAAATCAGATTGTATGTTCTTTTGTAGTACTCCAAACAATAAAGTTCATTGTGATCAGTGAGATATAAAATAATTTCAGATCCAATTCTTAAAATAAAAGTCTCGGATTTTGTGATAAGTTAGACACATCTGAAAAACATGAATGATATTTCCATAGTCTGTGTCCTTGCACAACAAAGAACTGTTTCAAGTATTTTAGATAATCCTAAAATAAACTATTTTAGAGGAGGATAAATGCCAAGCACATATTTTACACAAAGCAATTAACATTAAAAAAAATATTTGTTTAATAGTTCTCTTTTTTCCACGTGTTTGAATGCAACATGTAGGTCCATAACTAAAGTATTGCAGATAAAGCATGAAAAACTTTATAATGGATTTTTTTTTTCCATGAAGTGTAGAGATCACTGCGTAGTCATTGTTGGCTGTAGTTTTATCTTTTTTGGTTGCTTTTTTTCCTGTGAATTCAAAAGCACGGATTCTTTAAATAAGCACAATATCCATTCATTGTTAAGTACATGCTCCAGAAAGGCTTGCTAATACATACAAGTTAAATTCTTGTTGATGTTTTTGGTGCCTGGTTCCTGGCAAAGATTCTAATACTCAACAGTCCTGTGTCCTTAATTCATGCATGGAGGCATGAAGTTGTGCAAGAAAGGCAATGCTATGAACTGACAGAGGTCTGCATAGAGTTCCTTAACAAAGATATCTCTGCATTTCTGCTATACTCTGAGATTTAGGCATCTAAATTAGGTCTGCACCTATGTTCAGTCTATGCCTAGGAAATAATGTCAGTAATAACCTTTGACAGATGTAATAACTCATGAACTATAAAAT
Organism: Apus apus; assembly: GCF_020740795.1. NCBI lineage: Eukaryota > Metazoa > Chordata > Aves > Apodiformes > Apodidae > Apus > Apus apus. The sequence goes on along the minus strand of NC_067285.1, from coordinate 53,119,545 downwards.
TCCTACTTAGGGGAGGAGTGGGATATGATGTGCACTACTTGACTGTTTAAAAATCGAGAGGCTGGAGCATTTGCCCAGCCAGTGGGTGGTTCACATTAAGCTGCTTTTAGATAAAAATCTGAAGTAAATCTGAGAGGGGGATCTTCACTTAAAGAAAACCTTTCTTCCGTGCTATGTGCCCTATGCTACCTTTTCCATACTCCTATTCTAACAGCAGGAATTTTGCAATTTTTGCTGTATAATGATGCAGCTAGGTCGAAAAAGGCCGTCCATTGTTTCTAAGCTCTACCTTACAAGTTAGCAAGTTCCCTAGGAAGGTATATTCAATTAATTTAAATAGTCTCTGGTTAAGATTGCATGTCTTCCATTCTTTGAGGGAGTCAGTTTGCTTCTGAGAAACTGATTGACTCTGACTACATTAAAAGAAAAAAGGTAATGATTAATTCACCAAAATTAATTCATTTAAACTTGTCAACTAATACAGACCAGCAGGACAGAATTAAGACTCTGTCATACATTGTATGAAAACTTTGTTCATTCTTGCATCCATTGTTACTTTGTTAGCCTTAGGGCCATTATGATATCAGTACTGAATTTCTCTTTACATTTGGGGAATACCTTTTTGGCAAACCAAATCTCAGATGGTTTTCAAATTGAATTCTTTTTTGTAAGGTTAATAAAAAATTCATACCCATTTTTCTTTCAACAGTAACAATATAAGAAAGATAAACCTAGATTTCTACAGGTTTTTTCTTAAACTGTTTTTGAATCCTCCTTTTGATTATTTAAAAAAATATTTCTTTCGAGTTCCTTTTATTTGTAGATAAGATAACATGCATTCCTGTATTGAGAAGTCATGCAGGAGGATTGTATCATACAGTGTTTCCAAATGTCCTGGTAGTAATTTTTTGTCCAGTTATTTGCCTTTGATTATTTTCCTGTGAGTTTATAACTTAAGACACTTTAGTAATAAGGAGTCTACTGTAAGCAGTAGTGTCCTTAAAGTACAATTAAACACTTTTAATATTAACATTTTAATATTAAGCAGTTTAAATCCTGAGATTAAAAGGACAATTAAAGACTATACTATAATCTTGTAAAAAATTGTGTGATGTTCTGCAGTAATGTTTAGAAAATATCTTTAGGTCTGATCAAGATTTTGGAAGCTGAGGAGTTATTTTGTATTCTATCAGTTTATTGAAACAAGAATGTTACTACACTACAGACTTTGACTTACATATTACAGAAATTGAAAAAAATAATAATATCACCTGGTGAATAATCTGGCTTTTCCACCTTTTTCCCTGCTTCTATTAACCATTTCAAGTGGAATATCCTATCTGGAGTTAATTTCTAACTTTTCTTTGGCCTTTTTTTTTTTTCCCCTTTTCTGTACAAGATGCACTGCTTCAGATACTTGCCCTAACTTCTACACAAGGACAATTGCTAAAAGTATTTGATTTTTAAGCTTTTATGTTACTGAGTACCTGAAACTTTGACCCAATCTTTTTGCTTATGTGATATCTCTGTATTAATTCTTGGACTCTTTTTTTCTGATGAAAAGAGTTGGTGCACAAGAGTAATGAATAGCAAGGGAATGATGTTTTAAGGTGAACTTTGGACTTGAAAAAGATCTTTTTGGTGGCTCTTCAAGGTGTTTCTTCCATAAAAGTTATGAATCTGAATAAGGCCTTGTCTGACTGAACATGAAGGTTTAGCCACTTGTCACAAGCTGACGCTGGGGGATCTGTTTAGACTTATGTGAGGAAGAAAAAGAACCGTTTCCCACACCTCTTCTAACCTGAGTACCCATGTCTTTCATCTTTCAACAGGAAATTAAGAACATTCATCTACGTTTTAAATCTGGAAATTGTCACTTAACATCCTGTTGGTTCTTCCCTGACTTTGCTTTTCTTTTAAAAAAATATGACAGGGATAATATACAGGACTGAAACTTAATAAAACACTAAACAGGCTGTGCTGAAACTTGGAAAGAAACTGGCCTGCATCAGAAATAGTGTGATCAGCAGGACCAAGGAGGTGATCCTGCCCCTCTACTCAGCCTTGATGAGGCCACACCTCAAGCACTGTGTGCAGTCTTGGTCACCACAGTACATGAAGGACACTGAGGTGCTGAAGAGGGTGCAGAGAAGGGCAACCAGGCTGATGAGGGGTCTGGAGAACAGGTCTTCTGAGGAACGCCTGAGGGAGCTGGGTCTGTTCATCTTGGAGGAGCCTGAGGGGAGACCTCATTGCTCTCTATAACTACCTGAAAGGAGGTTGTGGTGAGGTGGGTGTTGGCCTCTACTTGCTAGTGACTAGCGACAGGACAAGAAGAAATGGGGTCAAGTTGTGCCAGGGAAGGTTCAGATTGGATATTAGGAAAAAATTCCTTCACAGAAATAGTGGTGAGACATTGGAACAGGCTGCCCAGGGAGGTGATGGAGGCGCTGTCCCTTGAGGTGTTCCAAAAATGGGAGGACATGGTGCTTTGGGAGATGGTTTAGTACTTAGTGGTTGTAGAGCCAACAGTTGGAAGATCTTGAAGGTCTTTTCCAACCTTGATGATTCTATAATTCTATGAATTAATGAAACTAAACCTGCATGAAAACATTTCACAGCATTCTTCCTACTTAGAGTAAAACAGAGTTTTTGTAGCTGTTGTATTTTTTTATATGATGGAAAAATAATCTTGGACAAGCAAAGTAGTTAGATTGCTGAGAACAAGCTGACCAAATCACCGAAGATTTCAGTTGCAGAAAGTCATGTCCACAGGACTTAAAGCAACCAACATACACACATATGTATGTGTTTATATAGAAATATTATTCACCCAGACAAAATGCCTTTTTAAGTAGTGAGCTTGGCAGGTGAGGGAGAGAGATTTACTCTCCAGTACATAGATTTGTTTTACATAAGGCTCAACTATGATTTCCATTACATCCTTCTACAGCTGCTATGTTTACAACATGTCATTAGTGATAACATTATTGAGGACGTTGTTTCTTTTTATACAGGTGGGGTGATTATTACATTGACATTTTTCTATTTTATTACAGTGTCAGATGTTATCTTGAAAATAGCTGTTCTTGAAGTCAGCAATGCAGCTTCAGAATTCACCACTGTAAATCCATTACATTTCCTTTTTTCCAGTTAGTTTGATCTCTCTGGGAAATATGTCATGCATCTGTATAATCAAAATGTTCTACTTGGTGGAGATGTGTGTTAGTAAAAAGACCAAACCAAACAACACAGAAATGGAACAGAACAAAACAAAACAAAAATCCAACATGGATTCCCTATGTAAAAATGCTTTCCAATTGGTGAGCTTTCTCCACAGCTATGCAAATTAAATTTGGCAAGATTTTTGTGACAGCAACAATGCACTCATGTTGACAGTCATGTCAAGATTAGAACTGTAGGTAATTATCCTGTAGATTTTACTATATGGTGCCATGTCTCAATCTGAGACACAAAGTCACTCACAGTGAAATCCCCCTGCTTATAAATATTGATGTTCTCAACATGACTTGTCAGATTGGTGATGAGTACAAGCTCTTTCTTATAATCCAGCGAATTATTGAACAACATAAGTTCACTGTTGTTTATCTTGCCAGCTTTGTTGTGATCAATTGCTGTATACCAGATGTCAGCTGCCAAAGCAACACATTGAAGTCATCTGTGATGAACAGTATGCCTGCCACAGGATCTGTGCCAGTGTTTCAATGAAGGCTAACTCTTTCACCCCCCCGACTTCCATTACTATATTTGGGGCTTTTTTTCCAAGTTCCAGTGACAGTAATGTTGAACTTGCCATGTAATGGTACTAGCATTGGCCTGAGATTCCTGCCTGGTGAGGTTTGGGTTTGGTTTGGTTTTTGTTATTAAACTAAATAACATTGTAATTGCAAATTCTGCAAGGTGATTGGCATTGCCCTGGCACAGTCTCTGTGTCTGTATTCCAGAGATTATTAGTCCAGCTGTGTCTTCCTAGATCCTCTTTTAGTATTAGTATGGTTGTACAATATTCACAATACCCTTTATTCCATTGGTGAGGGGAGCCTGTGTTTTTTTGTTTTGTCCTTTACTCATATTGCTATGGGCATGTTGGTTCTTGTCACTTGATATATTTTTAGCCATCACTAACCTGCTGCTTTTCTCAATAGAATCATGTACATTTTTTCTATAACATCCGCACACACATACATACACACACACACATTTTCTTGTTTGCTTACCAGGCAAACTGGTTGTTCTTGAATCATACCTTCTTTTACAAAATAATTTCAGCTTAGTAGCTTGAGTATTCTTTTTCTGTTAGTAAATATGGGCAGTAGTATTGGAGATCTTCATGTAACCTTACCTATTTAATCTGTTTCTTCTGCTTAAACTGAAACTGATACTGTTCTGAAGGGCAACTGTTGTGCTGCCCAGAAACTGCTACACTTAATATGATTAGAAATTTTAGGAACATTTAAAGGTTAAAAAAGGTGGAGCAATACAGTTGTAAGGAACTGTAAGTTGTTTAATTAGACAGTGAATAGTGAGATCCATCTCACTAAAGGGATAAGGAGAGTACTGAGTACTCCTCCCAGAGCTATTCTTTCAGCTAGCAGAATGATGTACATGTTAACTATCATCTGGATCATAGGGAAAAATCCACATTAGCACAGAAGCAGTTGAGGAAAGTTTCTGAATGAATCACCGGATTATTTTTTTTTTTTGCTGCAGACATCGTTGTTCGGAGATTTTCCTGACTCACTTCTTGGCTTCATTTCGTGACTCCCTGGTGAGGTTAGGTTTACAAGCCTGTTCCTTTAGACAAATATGACTTGGTCAGGTAACTTCCACGCCTTCCTAGCAGTCCTTTGTTGTCCTCAAGTGAGGTACCAGGATTGAGGAAGCCAAAGTCTTGTTGATGATTTCAGTTCTACAACCACGTGTGTTGCCAGCTGATTGTATCAGCTCTGAGCAAGACCTTTCCAGCTGGTGGGGACAGCACCCACCTAGAGAATTCATCTTCTTCCCTGTGCCCCCAGCCCCTCAAGACTTCTGTTGATCTGCTAAGAGTTTTACTTGCCTGTATCCCTGGTGCTTACTTGGAGAAGCAGCAATATGTATACAGCTTTCTCCTCTCCTACCTTGAAAGAGAAGCAAAAGCTCAACAATTAGACATGTATAGGGCTTTGTGTAGTCCTACTAACACTGATGTGCTTTTAGAGAGATGTTGTATGGCATATTTCAACATTCCTTTCTGAACCACGTCTCTTTCTTGAAGAAGTGTCTTGAGGAACCTATGAGGAATAAGTTTCAGGATGATACATTTACAAAAAAGTTAAAGCATTACTTCTCCCAGGCAGGGTATCCAAATGTCAAAATTAGGCACTTTTGTGTGGGTTTTTTACAATACTTGTTACATTGTTGCAATAAGCATCATATGTTTAATCAAAACATACAAGTATTATCCATGCATCTAATTTTCGTATTACAAGCACATTCAATATGAAATACGGTGATAACCAGCCTCCTGTGAGACAAGGGTATATTAATTGAATAGTATGATAGTGAGAAGGAATGCTCACTGAAACTTGAAGACCAGGGAGTTCTGGCAGGTCACAGAGTGTTAGGGTTTGGAAGGGACCTCAAAAGATTTTCTAGTCCAACTCTCCTGCCAGAGCAGGATCACCTAGAGTAGGTAGGTCATTTGGTAAGGTTCTCAAGTTTAATATTTATTCAGAACTCCTGAAACAGAATAATTTGATTTAAAATTGATTGTGTTTTTGTTGCTATACTCCCCTCCCCCCCAAAAAAAAATATCTGATTTTTGTTATTCTAGAAGGAAATGTAACTTAATAGCTTTAAGAGCTATAGTGTTTTAGACTTCAGTATTTATAAATAAAATATTTCAGCTTCCACAGCAAAAAGAGATAAATGAGATATTTTTATCTACGATACATACAACTGAACCAGGTGCCATTCAGTGTGAAAGGGTGTAAATGAATAAATGTGTCAGAAGTAAAAAAAGAAGTATAATGCTAAATATAATTCTAACAATTCCTGACAACCTGCTAATAGAAAATAAAATTCCATGCCACAAAACCAATATCTGCTGGCAAAATTAAATATTTGTACTTATGGGGAAATGAACATTGATTAGAGTTCCAGATAATAGGCTAGTAAAAATATATATATATGCACATGGAGAACGATCAGTATCTGTGTATTTCACATAAGATGTGTGGGAAACCTGCACCAGAAAGAAACGGTCTATTTAAACTGTCAGACTTAAATGACAGAGATAATATTTTTGAAAGCAATACAAGAGCCAGAAGAGATAATATAAAATCCCAATGAATCCTCTGTAGTCCAGATTTGAGTCCCTCTACTCAAGCAAGAAGCAACTCTTAATGCCACTGATGACTTTCTTCTAAAGGAATAATAGGGACAACAGTATTTCCTGGGGAAAAAAATAAGTTAAGCAAAACAGAAAAGTAAATTTCTGTTGCATGTATAATGAATGGAGACTTAAGAATCAATCTAAGAAATACAGTTGCAATTGAACATGAAAAATTATTAAATGGTACTTTTTTCTTTTTAAGTAAAATGATGTGTTGTAAGGTATTAATGATCTAATAAATAAGGAATAATCTCTCCTTTCTAATGTGAAGTTTCAGCTGCTGAAGGGTAAACAAAATGTTCCCTGAAGCATTTTAAGAACATGTTAAACTCTGTTAAAAGAGGGGACATTGCTTTCTGTATAGCCTTATAAAGTGGAAACTTGCCCAATAATACCCATCATAATTTAATTTAATATGGCAAGGGTGAGTAGCTGAAATGAAACCCTTTAAAAGCTGTTTAAATCGGTGCACTGTGATGTTGACGCTATCAGCTGACATAGCAACTTCTTATGTGGGTTCACTCAGAGCTCAAACCTTACAAAGTATTCCAGTACATTTGTTTCATAATCTGATTTACCTAAAAGGAGGAAGGGAGAAGTTGTTACCTGTTTCTTATTTAAATTTGTGACTGTAGAATCATGGAATATCCTGAGTTGGAAGGGACCCATGAGGATCATTGAATCCCACTCCTGATTCCGTTCTTGATCAAATACTCCAGGTATGGGGCCACAACCACCTCCATGGGGTGTTTGTCCTAGTGCTTAAACACTATCCCAGTGAAGATTTTTTCTTAGTATCCAATCTGATGAAATGTCTTACAGCAGGTGGTAGCCTCAGAGATTCGGTTATGTAATACACATTTATTTAAATTACTATCAAATGACTGGAACAGCAAATGTAAGTGTTGCACAGGTTATTCAGAAAATAAATGGACAACAGTGAAATGAATCTTTAAGATGGCCTACAGTCATTCCCAAAACTTGTTCCTCAGCCTTGGTTCAGTTGATAGATTTCAGCAGGGCATGGTGTCTGTGGGGAGAATGCTGGAGAAAGGAAGCAAGCACAAAGCACAAATCAGCTCAGGCTGCCTTATAGAAGGTAAGTTTTCTCCGCAACTTTTCAGTCAGCTACAAGATATCAGAAATCATAAGCACAGGACAGAAAGATACAGGGCAATACAAAGGTTAATGACAAGGCAAGACATTAGCTTTCACAACTGAAATAAAGGGAGAGAAGCAGAAAACCTTAATTTTTCTCAATGGCCTGCTTGGTAGAAGGTGTCTCAGGGAACCTGCTGTCAGTATTGAAGAAAGCCCTGAATATAAAACTTAGAAGTCAAAGCCCTTTTAACCTCAGTCTGGATATTCTTACATGTTTTTTATTTTCATTTCACACTTAAATACTGCGTAATAGCTATAAGGATGTTAGTCTTATACTTTTTTTTTTTTTTTTAATCAAATAGTATCCAGGAGAAAAATTCAGTACCACTCATTGAATGGAAATAACATAAAATTTTGGCCTATTTTCTCTATCGTTGGTCCTGTCTCCAAACTGCTAATTGCAAATCCTCTTGGGTGCAAAGGTGATGATGCATTTTCCAAACAACATACAGTTTTTTCTTCTTTTTGAGCAGCGCACTGTCACTGTTGAAATTGTGATTGTAAGAAACATCTCTGCAAGGTGATTGATGCAGGTAGAGTGATGAAGGCAGACTCATCCAGTAGATCCTGAGGACATATTTAGCTCTTTACCTTTGTGTGTTCCAGAAACAACTGCAGTACTGCAGAGTTTCTCGAATGTGGTTTTCTGCCACAGTTGCCCTTCACTGGTAACCTGCACAGAAAATTCCATGCTGACAAGGTTAGAGACAGAGGGAGGAACTTTGCCTTCTGTATGCAGGAATGCTGAAAGGCTTTGGTATACATATGGTATAAACACATAATCTGAAATACATGAACCAGAAATACTAGCAATTTTTCATGTGTTGCAAAATTACTGTGTGGTCTTGAGCCATTTGGTAGCATAATTTATTGAAATGTAAATTCAAGCAGAGTTGCAGTAGTAGCTTGAGTGCTCTTGTATAGATATACGTATATGTTAGACAGTGGGCTAAATTATTTTGCACCTGATAGATTGTTTAGATGCTAGAATGTATGGCTCCATGATCAGTTCATTTTCATTACTTTCTCTGACACTTTCTGGATAATGTGAAAGAAAAAGTTTCCATTTACCAAAGAAAGTTCAATAAGACAAAGTGATTTAATCTTTCTTATTGATTTATTTTGTGGTGTTTCCAATTAATATTTCCCTTCAAGTATTTAGTGTTGAACTTGCAAAGAGGGAGGCTGAAAGGTTGTCTTCAATCTCATAAAATAAATGCATAATACATATACTCTGACAGGACCATTTAATGGTAAACAAAGAGTAGATTTCTAATTCCCAGTTTGCCATGTACTAGATCTTATTTTGTTACTAGTGTCTCCATAATATTAGGAATATTTGCCTTAGTGATACAGATATAATTTGCTAAAGTATCACAAATCTATTATTATTTTTTTTTTCTGCTACCATAAGGTGAAAGACTTATAGTTGATAAAAATCTGAAGGGTAATGTTTCTTACTCTGTGGAGACAAAGTTGATACAAAACCTCTCTCTCAATACTCTTTCAGTAAAGCTTCTTAGAATCATAGAATCCTAGGGGTTGGAAGGGACCTCGAAAGATCATCTAGTCCAACCCCCCCGCCAGAGCAGGGTCACCTAGAGTACATCACACAGGAAGGCGTCCAGGCGGGTTTTGAATGTCTCCAGAGAAGGAGACTCCACAACCTCTCTGGGCAGCCTGTTCCAGTGCTCTGTCACTCTCACAGTAAAAAAAATTTTTTTCTGATATTCACCTTAAACCTCCTATGCTCCAATTTGTATCCATTACTCCTTGTCCTATCACTGGTCATCACTGAAAAAAGCTTAACTCCATCTTCTTGACACTCACCCTTTACGTATTTGTAAACGTTGATGAGGTCACCCCTCAGTCTCCTTTTCTCCAAACTAAAGAGACCCAGCTCCCTCAGCCTTTCCTCATAAGGGAGATGTTCCACTCCCTTCATCATCTTTGTGGCTCTGCGTTGGACTCTTTCAGCCCCCAACCTGTACTGGAGGATGACATTTTTCTTCCCCAAATGCAAAACTCTACACTTGCTCTTGTCAAACTTCATCAGGTTTTTCCCCGCCCAAGTCTCCAGCCTGTCTAGGTCTCTCTGAATGGCAGCACAGCCTTCTGGTGTGTCAGCCACTCCTCCCAGCTTGGTGTCATCAGCAAACTTGCTGAGGCTACATTCTGTACCCTCATCCAGGTCGTTGATGAAGATGTTGAACAACACCGGTCCCAGTACCGACCCCTGAGGGACTCCACTAGTCACAGGCCTCCAACTAGATTTTGCCCCATTGACTACAACTCTCTGACTCCTTCCTTTCAACCAGTTCTTGATCCACCTCACTGCCTGATCATCAAACCCATACTTGATCAACTTATCTACAAGGATGCTGTGGGAGACCGTGTCAAATGCTTTACTGAAATCAAGATAGACCACATCCACCGCTCTACCATCATCTATCCACCTAGTAATTTCCTCATAGAAGGCTATGAGGTTAGTCAAACATGACTTACCCTTGGTAAAACCATGTTGACTGCTCTTGATGACCCCCATGTCCTTGATATGCCTAGAGATAGTGCCAAGGACAAGTTGTTCCATCACCTTTCCAGGGATGGAGGTGAGGCTGACCGATCTATAGTTACCCAGGTCCTCCTTCTTGCCCTTCTTGTAGACTGGAGTGACATTTGCTATCCTCCAGTCCTCAGGCACCTCTCCTGTTACCCATGACTTACCGAAGATGATGGAGAGTGGACTAACAATGACCTCCGCCAGCTCCCTCAGCACCCTTGGATGCATTTCATCCGGACCCATCAATTTATGGATGTCCAGATTACGCAACTGATCCCTAACCCAATCCTCATCTACCTGGGCAAACTCCTCCGTTATCTTGACTTCTACTGGGGCTATATGAAACTGGGGCTCATGGGGAAAGCCTGCAGGAGTAAAGACAGGCAAAGAAGGCATTCAGCACCTCTGCCTTCTTTAAATCCTCTGTCACCAGGGCACCCGCCTCATTCAGCAGTGGGCCTATATTGCCTCTGGTATTAGTTTTGTCAGCTATGTATTTGAAAAAGCCCTTTCTATTGTCCTTAACCCGACTTGCAAGGTTAAGTTCCAAGGAGGCCTTAGCTTTCCTAGTTGCCTCCCTACATTCTCTGACAACAGTCCTATATTCCTCCCAAGTGACCAGCCCCTCCTTCCATGATCTTTAGATTTCCTTTTCCATTTGAGTTTGCCCAGCAGTTCCTTTTTTAACCACGCTGGTCTCCTAGCTCCCTTACTAGATTTTCTACCCATTGGGACACACTGATCCTGTGCTTGCAAGAAGTGGTCCTTGAATGTTGTCCAGCTATCTTGAGCCCCTTTACCTTCTAACACTCTGTCCCATGGGACTTCCCTTAACAATTGATTGAGGAGGCCTAAGTTTGCTCTGTGGAAGTCCAGGGTTCTGGTCCTGCTGGGTATTCTGTTCCTCCCACACAGGATCCTGAACTCCACCATCTCGTGGTCACTGCAGCCAAGGCTGCCATTGACCACGACTGCTTCAACAAGGCCCTCCTTGTTGGTGAGCACAAGATCCAGCAGCGCTCGTCTTCTAGTCGGCTTATCCACCATTTGCATTAAGAAGTTGTCATCAGTGCACTGGAGGAACCTCCTAGACCGTGAAAGGCTGGCTGTGTAAGTCATCCAGCAGATATCGGGGTAGTTAAAATCTCCCATGAGGACCAAGGACTGTAATTGTGAGGCTGCTTTCAGCTGCTTGTAGAAAGCCTCATCAACATCCTCATCTTGATCAGGAGGTCTGTAGTAGACCCCCACAACTGTATCACCCATACCACCCTGCCCTTTAATTCTTACCCACAGACTTTCAACTTGCCCCTCATCAGCCCCTGCACAAAACTCGATACATTCTAGCTGCTCTCTCACATAAGGAGCAACTCCACCACCTCGCTTCACTGACCGATCTTTCCTAAAAAGCACATAGCCATCCATGGCCACATTCCAGTCGTGTGAGCTGTCCCACCATGTCTCTGTTATTGCTACCAGATCATAACCCTTAGACCGCACACAGACCTCTAACTCTTTCTTTCTTAGTAGCAGTTTGGTTTAATTTTCTTAAGTTTAATCCTCAACCATAGTGTTCTGAATATATGCATTTTAGAATTACTGAATTAATATCCTAAACCTAATTTTGAATAAGCCCTGAGAGCACTTAGTTCAGTAACAGGTAGAATTCCCTTAAAAAATCCAGATGCAATTAATCACTGCTGTGATAAAGTAGTCAATGCTTTATGATCTGAAGACATTTTACAGAGAGGTAAGATGATCTCTGCATTTTATGGAGATTTATCATCCTCATTTACAAAGAATTTATGCAGTATTTTTTCACCTGATTCAACTAAACCAGCTGAGTGATCCTGAAATTTAGGTTAATTAAGTTATAAATTATTTTCTACTAACATATCGTTTCTGTGGAATTGTGAAACTAGATGTAGTGTCAGCAATTTTTTGTGATTAAAAGGAGTTTCTCTAAATGAAGACAAACTAGTCCTTGCACAAACAAATTATAACCATTGTTTGTTTGTTTTTTTAGTTCCTTTCTATTGGAAGCTACCTAAAGTTTTCGGGTTTTTTTATTTATCTTGCAACCAGGTTAAAAAGATTCATAGTAGCCTTTTCTAAATACTAAATAAGATAAATAAGATACAAATAATAAAATAAGAAAGAGCAAACAGATTATTACCAACTAGAGTATCGGTCTGGTTGTTATGAAGATGCATAGGAGTATTCTCTTCATCTGTAGTATCACTTTGCACTGACAGATACTTGTCTAATTTTTACGTGGCTATGACATTTCATATTCTCTGTAGTCCTTCAGTCTGTAGTCCTTCAGTTTGTTTAGAAGTTTACTTTTGCTGTTATTTCCTTTGACCAAGACAAAATGTGACTAAACTCACTTGTAATTTAGAAGATTGTAACTTTCTATTTTAGAGTGTTAATAGTAGATCTTGTAAGCATGTGTAAAACTTTATTCACATAAATAATAAAGATTATTTGCAACAAGGGACTTCTAATTCAAGATAATTTTTCCATCTACTCTGAAACAGAATTTAGTGCATCTATGGAGTTCCATGCTTACAGAATTTCGTAGATTTCAAACCAAATCCCCTAGTAGATAGAAAGTAGATAGAAAGATACATAATTGAATTTCTTTTTCTGGTTTATTAATTTCTTTTTTTTCCAGAATTCTTCTTCTGTCTACTCTTTGTTTGAGTCATAGCTGACACTTAAGGCAATCAGCCATTACTTCCTGTGTTAAAGGAAGTCATGTTATCATTACACTGATCTTATTCTTCTGCTTTTGGAATACAAACTGGATCTTCTTACTCTCCTTAGGAGTGTTTCCAATATGTCTGTATGAAGGATATAATAATATATTATGATTTAGCCCTGGCTAACAGCCAAACATGCTCTTTCCTGCTTGCTCACTCTTCCTGTCAGAGGGACAAAGGTGTGGAAAATAGGAAGAACAAGAGTAAGAAAACTCGTAGGTAGAGATAAAGACATGGAGGTCACTTACCCATTTTCACTGCAGGTAAACCAGACTCAACTTGGGGAAATAAAGTTAATTTATTAACAATTTAGATATTTAATTCCTGAGTAAATTAGTGAGAAACAAAAAAATAAACATTAACACTAATATCTTTTCTCCCCCTCTCCCAGGCTCAACTTCACTCCCATGCCCATCTCAACTCCAACCACCTTAGCTACTACCCCCCATTATTGCTGCAGACTATGCTCAGTCTCTTCAGTGAGGCACCAGGCAGCACAAGGGTAGGGCATGTGGTCAGGGTTGGCTGTTTCTTTTTCCCGCTCCTTCTTTCTCTCCCTTCTGCTCCAGTGCACATCCTCGACAGGCTGCAATCCCTTCAAGAAGTACCTACTCCAATGTGGGTTCTCCACAGGATATAGTTCCTTCAGAAAATATGTGCTCTGGTGTGAGCTTATCTATGCACTCCAAGTCTCTTCAGGGGTGCACCTGCTCCAGCGTGAGCCCTCCTCAGGTCTTGGTCCCTTTGTGGCATGGGGGTGGGTTGGGGTTGGTCTGACCTGCCATGGAGCACCTCCCCCTCCCATAACCTTGGTGTTCCATCTGTTGTTTCTCACTCTTTTTCTGTTTCTTTTTCTCTGTCTGCTGTTTCTGCCCTTTCTTAAATATGTTTTCACAGAGGCACCACCAGGGTGGTTGACAGGCTCAGCGGTGTGTCTGTTGTGGAGCCATCTGGAACCAGCTGTGTGTGGCACAAGCAGCCCCTGGCTTCTCCTCCAGAGGCCACTGCTGCAGCTGCCCTGCTAGAAACACCTTGCCACCTACACACTTTGCAAGTATCTTTAAAAAGTTGCTTAGAAATAAGGTATACATATACAAAGTATATTCTAAAACTCTTCCCTAAGGGTATAAAGGAAACTGAGCAAGTATCTCCTGCTTTCCAGGTGAGTACTATAACCATTAGCCTGAGGGGAAATGAATGTTCTGCTTTTAGATGTATTTTTAAAGTGTTGCACTTCCAATATGCAGTGAGTCTTTCTAAGTCTATTAGTAGAGGTCTCATCGCTATGAATCCTGAATTCAAGATGGTTGGAAAGTGCTTAATTTTGGCTACTTTAACACAAATTCCTGACAACAGCTTTTCCAATTAGTTAGTGATAGACAAGATTTATTAGTTAGGGTTCACACCATGGTAACTATAGTCATGTTAGCACAATTTTCAAGTGCTTTTCTCAGAAGTCATTCAAGAGAAAAGTGGAGCAGGTAGAAATATCTTTCCCAACTAGAGTCAGTTCCTGGATTGCTCTGCTCTGCAGAAACTTATGTGGTAAAGAAAATCAAGTTTTCTGAGACTAGCATCATCCTATTTAATTTTTGGTCTGTAGCTCATTGAAGTAAATCCAAGTTACTTTCATTAATTGAATAGTATTGCTGCAACTTGCACAAATATTTTTGATTGCTGGTTTATTTCTTTTTCTCTTCTAAGGCCAAAAAGGTGACTTCTAAAAGTGCTGAGCCTGTTGTGTTATTTTAAGAAACAATACTAGCACTCATAACACTTATACTTTGCTTTTGTTGAACATGGACATATCGAGAATGCCCTACTTAGCCAGACGGTTCATCCATCTAGCACAGTATTCTGAGTCCAGAAGTAACACAGGCTCTCTGTTGCTCTCACACTCTACCAGCATCAACAACTGTTGTGTTAGGGGTGTTTGAGGGATTGTCACTGACTAATCCTTTTTGTATGCCTGTTGTCCAATAATCTAATTCGTATGTCAACCTGCTGATAGTGTCTGCTTCCACATGCTTTTGTGTCTGCAAATTCTACTGCCTGCTATGTAAAGAAATACCTTCCTTTATCTCTTTCCATCTGATCCTGTACTACTTTTATCAAGGACCCACTAGATCTTGCATGCAAGCACCAGCTGTCTATAAATTGCCTCTTTTCTTCCCAATTTTGTGAACATCGATCAGCATTTTCTCTCCAAACACAGGAGCCTGAGCCCTATTAGTCTTTTACAGCAGCTGCTCCATGCCTTTGATCTCCTTCTCTAATTCCAGTATACTCTTCCTGAGATGCAAAAACCAGAATGATATGCTGTGTTCATAATGTGGGTTCACCAGGTTTTTATATGGCAGCAGAATATAACTGTTGTCAAATGCTACTATGACCCATGTGGAGAAAAATGCCTGTGTATTTGTGTGAATCAATACAAGGTCCATTGGCAAAGCCATTGGAAAGATGCCATTTTTCATGTAAAAATAATTTTGGATAGAATTTAGTAGAGATGTTGTGACAATATTTAATTTACTGATGCTACTGTATTTGTATTTGGTTAAGAGTAAATCCTCATTTAGGTATAAGATGTGGCCAGGTTAGAATGTTTTAGAGATACACAATATCACATGTAGTTAAAAAAAAAAAAAAAAAAAAAAAAAAGTAATATCTAAGCTCAAAGAAGAAGTCCTGTACATGTATTATGAAAGGTTATGTTTGCCATGGGTTTCAAGGACTGTGGGTGATACTGCATTTATTATCATTACAGGTCATTAATTGAGCATGGCAATCATTAATTTGCATATTATATATTAGAATTCAGGAGTTTTATCTTTAAATTAATTTTTAAAATCTGACTTCTCTATGTAGTTGTCTGTACAGCTGAATTTTAGGTGGCTGTGTTTGTTGTCTCAGTTTTACTACATTTCGTTAGGCAGTAGATACATGCCACGCTTGCTCATGGATTCCTACCACAAGTAGCAAATTGAAGCTCTGTAATCCAGCAGCTCCTTCTTAGAGGGGAGAACTCATTAAGTTTCAAGTGTTGTCTGTAGTGCTCAAGACATAAATTGAAAATAGTGCTGAACATACAAATGAAAAGCCTCCTTTAAAACAGGCTACTGCTATGCAACGAACAGCGGTATGGAACAAAATTTCAGTAATGATCTGCAAGAGATTGATTTAATAGATTTTAAGGCCAGTGAGACTTCAACCATGTCACTGACCAGAAAATTTTGCTCATTGAAGTTTTCAGTAAGTAGCTGTACTATAGTGATCTTTACTCTCTTTTAATGTATTACTGTTATTATTCCAGTACTTGACAGATCAGCCTCAGCTTTCTTGGGAGGTTTTTGGAACTTTACCTGCTTACATTAAAATAGCATTAAATTTTGCTTGCAAATAAATAATTGGCAATTTTGGGCACCTGATAATATGATGGCAGTTGTGAATACGGATTTTGGTTGGTGTTCTTTATTAATTTTTAAATAACCATAAAATAAAAAGATGACAGAGTTACAATTCTAGCATATGTTGGACTAATAGTTTGGATACTTCTCTGGGAATTAATTTGCACAAGCAGAGGGTAATACTACAGTAATTGTGCCTTGCAGACATACATTTTGTTGTTCGTTTGTGGAGAGAAAATGAGTATTTGTTACACATTCTGATCAGCTGAACAAAAATATTGAAGGGGAATGTTAAAAGGGAGAGATGGCATTCTGAAAGGCAATTAAATGATGGTATAATCAGGGAATTTTGTTTAGATTGAGTTTTAGAAAGTATGAAATTAAAAGGATTGGGGATCAGTGGATGAAAATTAGTACACTGGAAGTTGTTTTCTGGATGAGAAAAGAATAGGATGAATGGCTGTTGCACTCTGCCTCTTCTGACGTCCTGTTGTGGGTTTTGTGTGATCTCTCTGGGCATTACCTTTGAGTTCCTCCTGCAGAAGCTGATATGGGTATGGATTGCCTGGCTTTCCTTTCTTTCCAGAACCGGTGTACTTTGCTCATGCCCTTGCAAGATCTTACACTATCATGCTAGATACTGTTGTACTCTACATGCACAGGTGTCTGACTACTGTCTGTGTCTCATGACAGTCTTCTTGAATCCCTGTAAGTCTTAATTTCCTTGATGTTCCTTCCTTTCTTTGCTCTTTCTTCTCCAGATCCCATGTTTCTTCCCACTCTTCACTTGATCATGAGACCAACAGAGCTGCCTAGAAAAATCATTAGAAAACAGACAATCTAACCATACCTGCTTGACTGTAAGAGCTATGCAGTGCCCTGAGAAGATAGAGAGAAGAATTACTTTAATTCAAGCATTTGTCACAGCAGGAAAAAGCGTGATTATTCACAATTCAGAATCTAGCAACATAACATGTTTTGTTTTCAATAAGTTTCAAAACTATCAGTGATTTTTAAACTCTTTGCCAGGAAATTCAGAACTCCAAATGTCATCTAAGTCTAAAGTACCAACGTATTAGAAGTGGTGGATCTTTTTGTATATTCATTGTATTAAAATTGATAATGTGGTACCTTTAAAACATTTTTTTGGAATTCCCGCAATATTTTGACTGTTTTCTGTTTATTCTAGGTTTCTGATATTTTTCATTTATGAATAAAATATGTAGAAGGCTATTAAAGCTCATAGACTTTTTAGCAGAATTAAATTGGGTTATTCATGTTCTCTGTAGATTGATTCAGCTTCACTGATGTACCAGGCACAGTGCCAGTTTCCACCAGCAGAGAATTTTCTTCTCATTTAAGGTTTTGTCAGCTAGTTGTATCCCTTTTTGCTATGCCTCTTCTAAATGCTCTTTCATTGTGTGATTGTGGAACATTGTTACCTAGCTTAGATTAATACCTTAATATCTAGGAATCATCATTTTCTTTCACTGCAAATGGCCATAGACATGCTTTGTTTCTGTATGTTCATAGTCATTCAAGTGATGAAACAACCCTAAAGTGAATATACGTATTTCAGATAGCAATAAAGTTGGTATTTTCTTATTTGAATCAACTTCAATAATACACTACTATTGTACCAGTTCTTGAATATGCTTGCCTTTATCTATGTTTTTCATGTCTACTTTTCTCAACTTTTGATTTTATCTTGATGGGGTTTTGAAACCTATTATTAACCTTTCCCTGTTGGTTACTTATTCTGTTCCTTCCAGATGATCTAGCGTGTGAGGAATAGAGAGAGTCAGAGGTTTTGATTCTCATAAAGATTTCTGTTCTTCACATTAGAGTCAATATAAGGCTGCTCTCTCTGTGACCTTTCCTTCCCTTATTACAGTCTGTGCTACTTCTCAGCAAGGTAGAAAAATACTGCTGCAAAGGGACATGCTTAAAATGGCTTTGCTTTTGCAGCCTGTCGTCCCTACATGCAAAGCTTCTTGAACTTCAATTTCCAGATTTTCTTTATTTTTAACCATCTGTTTTGCTACCTCTGTGCTTGTTCAATAGCTACGAATTAAGGCATGATGCCCTAAAGGGATTTGGTCAAAACTCTGATTTATTTTTTTTTTGTGTGTTCTCCATACATACAGTTCTTTCTTAGTCTCACCACTACTTTCATCCTAATACACTCCAAGGCCAATTTGGGTTGCTTTGGGAAAGCCTTAAAGACAACAGTTAAACATAAGCAGTTAATGTGAACAAAACCTGCTAATAGCTATTCTGGAAATTTAGAAATATTTACAAGAAAACAATGGAGAAAAAACATGTCCTTAAAGATTCTATGCCCAAAGAAAAACCAGTAGGCTGGTACAGAGAAAAAATATTTTTAAAAAAATCTAAAACATTGTTTATTTTCTGTGCTGGTAATACTAGAACAACAGTTATAGGCTGATGAAAAGAAAGGAGAAAGCAAGCCTGAAATGAAATATTTGGAACATTTTATTCCAAATGAGTGAAAACTAGGAAGCCTTAAGAATTATATAAACAAGAAGGTTTACAAGTGAAAAAAAACCACAAAAACAACCATTAATTTAAACCATACTTATACAAACACTTCATAATTCAAAATACAAGTTACTGGGAAAATATCAAGACTCTCCTTTCTGTATATATGAGTGTTATTCACAATTGTAGATAATATTACTTGCAGTTAGATATTCTCCTTATTTGTAACTAGTTGCTGACTGCCCTGTACAAACCCTATATATATTTTTCCCCCAGCTTTCCCACAACAAAGGGATATGGAATGAGTCACTATGCCTCGTTAAGGTGCCTAATGTTTTCTACAGCAAATATTGTAAGGCCAAAAAAAGACACACATACAAAAAACCAACCCCAAACCAGTCAGTGATCTTCAACAGGACTTGCAGAGTCAAGATTTGCTATCATGCTGTCAGTGAAATAGTAATATATCATCATGAATCAATACCTTATCAAAGCTATCCAAAACTCCAGAATCAAATAGTATATATGGATGGCAGAATATAGATCAGGTTACTGGATTTCCAATCAACTGTTTTGTAGTGCATTCTTTGCCATTGAAGATGCAAAAGTATTCTTAGTGTTTCTCTACTGAGGGGTTTTTAAAAAGAGGTAACTGCCAAGTGAAATAGAGAGCTGTCAAGGTAAGTGTTAGGTAAGATAGGTTTTACATAGGTGAGGACAGTACATAAACATTTAATGCAAATAATGTCTGGGCCATTGCCAATTTTTTTTAGTGGTTTTATAGGACAAAAGGAGGGTCCCAGAAGTGAGGATGGGGAAAGGCAAATTGCTGTCTTAGAAAGCAAGAGAGGCCATGGGGAATTATAGGCCTGTAAGGCTCACGTTGCTAACAAGCAAGGTTGCAAAACAAAGTGAGAAACATTCATTTTGTGAATTCTTTGAGGGGGATAAGTTCAAGCTGATAAGAAACAGCCATGTCTGTTAGTCAAGATAGAGCTGTTTCAGTGAGTGGTAAAAGCAGAAGATAAAATAGTTCTAACTCAACAAATCCTTTTCAGTTCTTCAAACATTCAGAAAGTTGTTCTAAACTGACAGTGATCAGTTTCTCCTACAGGTAGGGAGGAAGAACAATCAAGCTAATTTGATCTGCATATAGTAGAATAATTGTTTCCACTTCCAAAGATGGATTTTTCATTTGCTTAACAAAGGCTCTAGAGATTTTCAGGAATTGAGAGACAGAGACCCTTGAGAAATAGTAGTAGTCAGTCCTGCAGTATATTCAGGAAGTAGATTATATGACTCATGATTTCACAATATTATATTTCTGCCTCTGAAAGTAATTAGTTTTGCATTGTCGGGTCTCAGTAATGTGCAATGAAATCAAGGAGCTCTTCCCACCCTCAGCTTTTAAATTGGTGCATAAGAAGAAAAATCAAGTATTTAATTGCTAAGTACTTACAGCAATAGTTTCTTGTGATGAGAATGAAAGAACATTTTCTGACATGCTGTGTTTATATTCTATTGCAACATTTTTAAGAGTAATCAGTCATTCCCAGAATTCAAACAACAGTAAAAGGAATCCTGTTGTTTTGGTGAAAAAACTAGAAAGTTGGGAGAGATCAAGTGTTGAACATATGGAACCCATAGCTTTGTTTACCGGGGCTTCACTTTTGCAACAGTGATGTCATCTATTATTTTGTTGCTGTCCCATTTCTGCCTGTCCACCCTAAATTTTTAATGTGTTGAGTGACCCATCTCCCAGGGAGTGAAAATGGGACAACCTAGAAGGGGAGGAAAAGTTAGATGCAGAGCTTCCTGTGAATGAACAGAAAAGCTGATGTTAACACATCATTCGACTCCTTTGCCTCTGCTGAAAAAAAAAAACAAACACAAAAAAACCAACAACACAACAAAACCAACCAAAAAAAACCACCCATTGGACTCCATGATCTTAAAGGTCTTTTCCAACAGAAATGATTCCATTATTCTATGATTTTTAACCACCCTTGACTCATACTAAAGGAGGATAATGCAAGGTAACCCAGAATACAGAGTTATTACAGAAACAAAAAGGAGACTAAGGGATATAAAAAGTTCCTGTCATATTTTGGGGATCTGTCTCTGCAGACTTTTTTTGTAGATACGTGTTGTTTGAAATTTCTCATTGTATTAGCAGCATTAGCATCATCATGCCTATGTACAGCTTGGCCTAAAGCATTTTGTAGGACATTCTGGTAACTAAATATATCCCTCAGAGTGACAACACATCTCTCTTGAGCTTTCTCCCTCTGTGAAAAGTTAAGGTGTCCAGTGTTGCTGATCTCATCTGCATAATGCAAGCTTTAATAGAAGTTTATACAGTAGGGTTTAAGGTCAATATTCAAATTACAGAATTGAAAGCAAAAGATTACAAGTAAAACTAACTTCATGAACATCATGCTTGTTAGTTTTACAACTGGATTCTAGTTGCTTAATCTGTATCTCAAGTAAAAAAAATATTTTTGAATATTAAGGTTAGCTTCATCAGAACTGCTGAGGAAACACACATTCTTCAAAGCAGCACACCCAACTGAAAAAAAACCTGGAAGTCCTCTCTGCCTAGTTCTGCATGATCTCTTACAGTCTGGGCTTAAAGCAGCTCTTATTTGAGTTCCTTGTTTTCTTTTTTTTGGTCTTCAACTCTATCTTAACCTTTCAAAATGTCATGGTTTGACTCAGGATCTGCACTTGACTTTATGACTTTATTTTCATTTCTAGCAGCCCTGCTACAGTTTCCTCAGTCCTAGGTACCCTTTTTTCAGTTGTTGGGGTTTTTTTTGTTTGTTTGGTTTGGGGTTTTTTTTGCTTTTTGCAGCATCTGATATAGTTTTAATTACTAAAATGTCTGTTATCTTTGGATTTGAAGGGTGGGGTTGTAAAAATAACATCATTGTTTTCTAAGGGACTTGTCCAGATGCTGTTATATCTCTTTCATCCATAGTAGTGTTCATATGTGTGAGACACCTTTGTAAGTGCCCTGATGACTGCTGCTCTACTACACTCCCTGTAGCCTGAAATACCTATTTTCACTCTATAGAATTAAAAGGCTGCTGCTATTTTACTCATTATGCATCACACGCACCTATTGCATTACTTCAAAAATGATGTTGTGTTACCAGCTGTCCATGGAGAATGGTAGTGATGTATCTATTAGCACATTGTCTTGATTGGGCCTGGCTGTACAAGCTGCTCATTTCTTCCTCATGTCTTACACAAGGTCCATCACCATGTGCTCATCTCTGAGCTCTTTAATTGTGTTTGCTGCTATTAAATTTTATTACGTAGAAATCATTATAATTAAAGTAACTATTCAAGTAACTCTTCAGCAAAACTGGATTAGCAGAATCAAACTTATATCTAATTGGCCACTGGAGAACATTAGTGTTGTATGAAATTATTGCTTGGAAAAGGGTTTTCTTTGCATGTTGAAAAGCAGACAAAGCAGTTTTAGGTACATACAATTTTTGCCTAATCTGTGACCAATCATATTGAATATAATGGATATACTAAAATAAAAAGTTCTCAAATTATATGACGTACCATTAAAAAAAAGCATAAAAAGGAAAATACCGAAGCACAAAAAGACAGATGCAGAAAGAGAAAATTAAATAGTATGGATTCCAGCTGGCTCTTAAAACTCCTGCTAATAGGTGTGGAAAAATTTCTCAAATACAGTTGGAATATTTTTTTTTTATAAATAGAAGCATAAGAATATTATGTAATAGCTCATCTAAATATATAGCTCCAATATGAATAACTACAATTCTAATATTTAGAAAACATTTTATACTTTTTTTTTTATATATTTAGATGCTCAGAGTTCTGATTTTAACTTTCTGTGAACTTTTGCACTTGGTAATCTATCATACTACTATTATTTTAATTGGATTTTGTTTGCTGTATTAATATAGGTTGAATTCTAAGGCAGTATTTCAATTAAAAAGCATCACAACAGTAGAAGCAATATTGCTATGATAGATTTGCCACAACTCATTGAAATTTCTTGATGTTACAGTTGGCATCAGATAATAAATTATTTGTATAGGTGTCAGTTAGTCGTGTTCATTTATACACATACAGAGTAAAAAATAGCTGCTCTAAATTAAAGATTATATTGCAATTTATGATAGGTAAACTAACACTGCTTAGTAATTATATAGCCTTTCATTTTTAAAACAGTGATTCAGGGAACCTCTCTACACATCTCAAAATACTAAAAAAATCATGGCAGTCTTACTGCTTCTAAAGTGTTCTTGAAGTTGTAGATGATCATAAAATAGTGAGAATGGGAAATACACAAAATGGCAGGCATGATGTTGTTCCCTGGTATTTTAAACAGCTGGAATTTGTCCCCAGCTGCAAGACACTATGGTAGGGCTCTTCTCTTTCACTAACAGCTTTTCTTTTTTCCTTTTACTTTTTAACATAATGACAATGAGATTTATTCTGGTCTTGGTAAGTGATCAAGAAAATGTAGGTGGATGTTTCTATTTGGATAGGAGGATGTTTCTAAATGGCTCTTAGTCGTGCATAAAGCTGACAGGTTCTTTGATCCTTTTGTCTTTCCTTTTTGTGAAAGAATAGCAGTTAAAATACTTTTGTGCATGAGCATAATTTCTGTTTGAAGGGAACAGTCATTCTCCAAGAGTAGTATCAAAAATTATATTCCTGGCTATGGCTTGACATAGATTAATATCATAGAATCATAGAATGGCTAGGGTTGGAAGAGACCTTTAAGATCATCTTGTTCCAACCCTGCCCCCTGCATGGGCAGGGACATCTTCCACTAGAACAGGTTGCTCAAAGCCCCATCTAACCTTGAATGCTTCCAAGGAGGGGGCAACCTGTGCCAGTGTCCCACCACCCTTACACTAAAGAATTTCTTCCTAATGTTTAACCTAAATCTCCCCTCTTCCAGCTTATAACCATTAGTCCTTGTCCTATCACTACACACCCCAGTAAAAAAGTCCCTCCCCAGCTTTCCTGTAGGCCCTTCAGGTACTGGAAGGCCACTATAAGGTCTCTCCAGAGCCTTCTCCAGGCTGAACAGCCCCAACTCTCTTAGCCTGTCTTTGTAGGAGAGGAGCTCCAGCCCTCAGCTCACCTTCGTGGCCCTTCTCTGTACTTTCTTCATGAGCTCAGTGACCTAATTATGTTGGAGGCTCCAGAATTGGACACAATACTCCAGGTGGGGTCTCACCTGGAGTAAAGGGGGAGAATAACTTCCCTCTACCTGCTGGCCATGCTTCTTTTGGTGCAGCACAGGACATGGTTGGCTTTCTGTGCTGCAAACGCACATTGCTGGCTCATGTTGAGCTTTCCATTGACCAGCACTCCCGGGTCCTTCTCCTCAAGGCTGTTCTCAATCAATTATCCTCACTACCTGTATTTGTGCTTGGGATTGTCTCAGCCTAGGTGCAGGACCTTGCACTTGGCCTTGTTGAACTTGATGAGGTTGGCATGGGCCCACCTCTCAACCCTGTCAAAGTCCCTCTGGGTGACATCCCTTCCCTCTAGTGTGTCAACCACACCACACAGTTTGGTGTTGTCAGCAAACTCTCTGAGAGTGCACTCATTGCCACTGTCCGTGTCACTGACAAAGACATTAAACAGCACCGGTCCTGGTACTACCCTCTGACAAACACCGCTTGTCCATCTGGACAGTAAGCCATTGATCACTACTCTCTGGGTGTGACCGTCCAGCAATAACATGGCAAAGGGCCACATTATCCTCAGTTGTGGTATCTTGGTGAAAACAGCAGAAGTGTCACTCCTTAAAAATTTAGACTGTTGTGTTTTGTATATTCTTTACAGCAACATTTCCCAAATTTTGATGAGCACACTATCACTAGCTGGTGATGGCTTGTGTTTTTGTCTGTCTGGTAGGTATACAAATAAAACAGAATTTGACTGTAGCAAAGATAGGAGCAGAACTTCATGAACTTCGAATTAAGTATTGATTCCTGCCAACCAGTGAATGACAAGAGAATATAGGAGTAAAAAAAATGCTTCCTCAGTGCATTTCTAGGATCTTAAACATCTTTATCATGTTTTCTACAGAAAAATATATTATTTCAGGATGGAGTTGTTTTTCTTTTCCATGCTGTTTTCAATGCAGAAACACTTTTGAAGCCTGTTTTGGCTGTACATCAGAGAAGGTGACAGCATTGCCTAGAAGAAAGTGATTTGAGAATTCATAACTTCTACAGATAATCATGTCTCTACAAATGACTCATTGGGTACTTGAGTGAACGACTGACTTCTATATGGGCCCAATCAAGTAGTCAGGCAGTTTATAGGATTAGATTGAGTTCTTAGCCTCAATTCATCATTTTTATTTATTTTTTTTCAAGAATTGCTTCACTGCAGTGCTAATGGAATTAATTAATAATCTGTAATTTGTCAAGGACAGTAGGCTTATGGCTGCAAGAAAAGTGGTTTTCAAAAATTCTACCTTCCAACTAAAGGTACAACTTTGGTGAGAAATCCAGTCTCCCACTACTTTTTATTCTCACTGTAGAAAGAGGCTTGTCATTGCTTCTGAGACACCAGCAGTTTCTACTATTGAATAGTATAACTGAATTGTTAAAGGTCTTTAGAAACAGCTGTAAAATTAGAACAGACTCACAGAAAACCACTATGTGTTAAGTGCTGTGGAAGATAATACATTTGGTATTAAAATGAAAATAAGAAATAGCACATGAAATATAAACCCTAAAGTGTAGTGACAGCAGACACATTAAGTTTGTAGATCACAGGCATTAATGGATGAATTTTTTTTCAACATATATGGATATCATGATCTATCATGTGTGAAATAACATCAGTGAAATAACCTTGTTTAATATTGTATTTTGAGTTTTTAAATATTTTATTGAAAATACGTGAGTATGTAAAATTAAAAAGGGATATAGTTATTATAACTTCTTAGTCAAAGGCCAACATTTAAAACAGCAACAATAGTCGGATTTTGTATTTTGAGTATCCAGTACAGAACACTTCTAAATCGTCTGATTTCTTTGCTTTGCAATGGCTTATGATAGTGCTTTTTAAAAAAATAAATCTCTGTTTGAGATATTGAAATAGTCAAGTGTGAAAAAGCTAGTCAGAATCTAAGAATTTAACCTAGTATTCCCAGGAAGTTACTGATTATCAGAGAGATGTTCAGTAATGGTTCGGTCAAAATTGACAAAGTTCACCTCAAGAAATTATATTGCATCTTTCATCAGTTGTCAAAATTTTATGCCAGATTTTCTTCCTTTTTGGTGGTACAAAATGGATTGGATCAGTTTGTGTGTTTATGTCCAATTTAATTGTACTTTAGAAATGCCAAAAATTTTTGGAAGTTGTTCAGCATACAAAAATTGATGTACCTGGTGTGTCCACAAAGGTTTTCCAATGAAAATTTTGCTTCACTTGGTTACATCACAGGGTTGGTTTTTTTCTGCAGTATCTGAATAAGTGAGATTTTTAAAGTTTCAGACCGGTTCAGGAGAAATTCAGATGGGTGAACCACAAGCAGATATAGGCTGCTCAGCATTGCTCTTCATTGCACTGTGGTAGTATCAAAAAAAACCTTATGTTCATGAAGTCAGAAACTTTCATTTGCTTGCAGGGCTCCCAGTGTGAGTGGCAAATTACAGTTGAGTGCATCCTTTGAGCTTTGTTCTCTAGTCATCATCTACTTGTGAATTCTTTGTCCTCTTCTTGCTAGTACAAAGCTAAGCTGAAGGTCAACAGGCAGTGCCAAGGAAACTTTGGAATTGATTTTGATAAATGTTACCGTTGCAATATATCCCTCATACTTATATTCTTCACTAAAACTCTACTGTGGGACCAGTTAGAGTGATAAAAGTCTTTCTCAAGCCTATTGTATTATTATCTTGCATTTTCTATAGACTTCGCTGAGGGGAGCTTGTTCTTTGCCCTTGCTTAAAACTACAGTTCTCAGTCAAGCAGAGATTTCTTTGTTGACTTTTGTTCACTTGCTGTTTCTCACAGTGTTGGGGTTGTTTATTTATTTATTTTGTGTAAGAATTCTGATTTTCTTTTGGCTGCTTCTTTGTAATTTTGATATGACCTTAAAAAAGGGCATGCACATATGAGGCGGCATCTACAACAACGGCTGTTGTGGAAAACTTGCTGAATAAAGATTGTTAAACAATTTTTCTTTGTAAAAACTGATAACAATATAACTCCAGAATTACAGTAAATTAATCACCAGAAACATTTATATTCCGTATGTCTCATAACTGATGTCTAAAAATACTTCTTTCTTTTTTTTTCTGTCCCCCAAATAGACTAGGTTTCTAGTATGTATAGTTTTAAGTCTTGTGAAAAGTAAAGGGGATTTGGGATATTTGAGAAAGAAGACTTATCTTGTATAGTACAGTTTATCTTATCTCAGATCATAAAAAAACCCTATAGTTTCCGATACCAGATAACCTGGGACCCATATGTATTACTAGAACTTTTGAAAAGTTATTTATAAGGCAGATGAGTCTTAATCTTAAAGTAGAGTTTACTTTCAAGATAGTGAAAGGTGATATAAATTCACTTTATTTAACATGTTATAACTCTTTTCTTTAAGGTAGAAATACTTAGAGGAGCTAATGTCTGTCGCTTTATTTTTTTCAGACACAGAATATTTGAATAAGTAAGTATTCAAGGAAAATCTGGTATAATTTTTGCATGTCAATCAGAACAACCTCTTTTCTTTCATGGCATGAATGTACAAAAGTCAATTCTTAAAAATGAAAAGCACATTTCATTATCTACATATGTTATCTACTAGATGCTATTGGAAAAAAGTTTGCAGTTGAACTATTTCCTTCCTGTATATAATGCAAGCATTTCAATAGTGGACAATTGAAATAGCAAGAAAGAAAAAAGAAGTTTATTCAGCTGGAGTATCCTAGCAACTGAGAAATATCAGGGTTTTATGCTGACAGAAGAAAAAAATATACTGGTTGAGACACCATTAGAGATTTTTAATGTATTATAAATATATTTTCCATCTGTTTACCTTTTTATTGATTAGCTTGTCGCAAGGAAGTCCTAATTTTCTTTTATTATTTGTTAAGAGGTAGATATCGGTGTTGAAAAATGTTTTTCAGCTTATAAATGAATATCTTTCCTCATTCTCAGTTATGATTTCTTTTAAAGTATCCCCTCTTAAGTAAATTGGATAGCTGAGAAGATAAGCATCAAATAGTGACAACAGATATTTGTGTGTATCCTGGACTCTTCTTCATGACCGGATAACTGGTCATGCAGACATTAGAAGAGAGGAAGGATGAATCACAAATTTAGAATTACTTGAAATGGATTGAAATAGCCATGAGTAAGAACAGTACGCTGATTTAAAATTCAGAAGTGTTGAACAACTCCATTTGGTTGTACATTTTCCTTATCAGTTTGCTTCCTTTTGGGCTTATCAAAATAGTTGAAAAAATTATTATTTTCCTATTAAATCAGTAAAAAGATTTTTAGTGATTTTAATGGGTGCTGGATTGTTTTAGAGCTTGTGTTTGTATTTCCATGTCTTTGTGAAGGCAAATGCCAAAAACCACTTGTGGCTTTGCTCAGCCATTCCAATTCAGATGTATGGTCTGGATTTTAGCGAGTGGTTCAGTAGTCACTGGGTCTTGGAGTTTCTTATTCATTTGTTTCTCTAGCTGAGACAAAAAAAGTTTTACAAGAAAGACAGTTCAGACAATCTCTGCTTTTCAGTCAACTTCAATAGGTGATGTTTTTTCCTGCTCTTTTCTTTTGATTACATTTAGTCCTAGAACATTTAAAACTCATTCATTATGTACCTTAGAAAGATCTTAGCGAGATCCATCAAAGCATACAAACCATAAAAGTAATCAACAGTCCAAATACTTTCAGTGCCTATTGGCAATTATTGTAAATATTTGGATATAAGGCAAAAATTGTTATTACAATCTCTTTTTTCCTTTACACCAACCTTCTTGGCTTCCAGTTTGTAAAACAAAAGCTATACACCCTCATCTCTCACTGTTTTAAAAATCATTCTGGGGATAATCCTCATAGCCTTGAACACAAGTTCTATATGGTCCAAGCTCATACAGAGATACCTTGAAGCAAAGGATATTTTCATAGCACATTACATAACAGACTAGGTGTGAAATTAGTTTTATGGTGAATGAACCCTGAAGGTTGTTAGCCTTTTATGATGTACAGCTTCTCTTATATAGCTACATTAGTGTTTTTTTCATAGATAATAAAGTGCACTTCAATGAATGAATCTTTCTTAAAGTTTATAGAGAAGTTCCTCAATATTTCCTCAGCTATTTTCACACTTATATTCATAATAATTTATAAATTTGCATAATCTACTTTGTTTACAAATATTAATATGTCAATGAAAATTTGTTTTTATAATGTTGAAGTTTTACATTTGTATCAGTTGTATGGTTGGAGTTCATCCATATCTTTTTGGCATGTCATTTTAGATATGCAAAAAGGCGTTAGGAAGAGCTTTCTAATGTTAGAGTTTTTCTAATGTTATTATGGGACCTCCTCAGTGCTGCTGCAAAGCTTTTGAATTTATCTTCTCAAGCTTATAAATCCCAAGATAAATGTTTTTTCTCTGTTGCTCTGTAAAGCTGTATTTAATAAGAAGCTACCTATATACTGTTTAAAGTTGTTTAAACTGGGTACTTGTGTATAAGGTAGTTCCAGAGAAAATAATTTAATGATAAACTGGAAAAGCTCCAAACAAGCATTAGAGTCCTCTCCAGACAAAGACCAAATTAGCAAATTGATGTGATTGCTTTTTTCTGGAAAATGCCCATTTGCTAGGACAGAACAATTTACTGTAAATACACTAATTCCAGTCTAACTTTCTTAACACTAGCAGCATAAACCTGTAACAAATCCAATAATTCTGTAATTGGAAATAAATCAGTTATGTAGGAAGCATAATGTTTCTTTTCTTTTCCACATTGATTCACATCTAGATTTTAAACCATAGCCCATCCTGGCATCTTCTGCCACTTTTTTTCACACCTCTCCCTCTTCTGATGTTACCAACAGAACTGCTTTCTGGCCACAGGTTAAACCTGGTAACAGAATGGATTCAGATTACTTTTACTTATAAAGACACACATATATATAAACACTACATAGATGTGTGTATCTGTTTTCCTAATGTAGATCTCTGTGTGACCATAGCATCAGTTGTGTTGACAGAAGGACGCCCCAGGGAGTGAGTTGACACAGGAGCTGAAAGCAAAGCTTGTCAAGCTAGTCCTTCCAGTCTCAGTATATTTAAACATTGGACTGTTCTGTGATGGCACTTGAAATGGTTTGATACTGCTGTAATAGGAACACTTAAAATCTCAAATTCAACAGCTAGACAATAATTTCTCATTGATTTCTGTTATGCATTTTAGTTCCTTGACCTAGATTTATATCCAATATCGAAGTGATGTCAATGCAAGCTCTGTCTGAAGAGAGAGTATGCACTCAGCATTTTAGAATTTTTCAGAATGGATTGGTAGCTAGGCATTAAGTTTGCTTAGCAGTTGCAAAACAGGTCATCGATAATTACTGTAAACCATAACCGTTTCTATTCAGGCCATGTAATCTCCTATTAAGGTGCTGGTTGAGTGGTTTCATGACGTGTCTAATCTTTAATTGAAATATTTATTGTAATTTGGGAGCATGTCTTACTATAAGATGTTTTATATCCTCTCTGTAATTTCCCTATACTGACATAAATCTGATTATAGGAAGGTCCTGCAGAAAGTCCTCTGGGTCCTCTGGAACAGTCAAAAGCAGCACACTTCTCAGCCTACAGAAAAATTGCAAAAGGCAGTGCTGTCCAGAAAGTAGGAGTAGTTTGGGCTTGTACTCAGTCAGTGCATACCTTTTGACAGTCTTTGCCTCAAGGGCTGCTGTTGAGGCTCCAGTGGAAATTAAAACTGACCCTGACCAGTGGAGCTCCTGTGAAAGGAAAGACAGATTTGTCTTTTCTGTCTTGAGAGTGATTTGGAGTTGGGTTGGTTTTGCACTTCCCTGTACAAACTGCATGAAAATTCTCCCCACGGTTGTAAACCTCTCAATTCAAATACCTAAAAATTATCTGAATTGAATTTCTCTTTTATAGAGCAACTTCCATGCTGTCCAAGGGCAGACCAGTAGACTGGATGCGTATAAGAGAGGATATTAGCCTTTCATGTACTTTTTTAACAAGAGCTATTTTTACCATTCTACCTGAGGAAAAAGCAAACAACAAAATAAAATCACCTAGCTTTTCTAGGGGTTTTGACTTTTCTTTCTGCAAGAGTGTTTGTATGTTACACGGGATAATAAGAAATAAATAAAAAAATCACAGGCCTAGATACCTGCTTCTAAAATAAGTGAATATAAGCTATCTTCATAGAAATAAAAGCTGAATACAGAAATCTGGTTTTGCTAATGTATTTGGAAGGACCAGAGAGTATGCTAGGTAAAGAGGTGTGTTCATGAAATTAAAAAGGTCTGATGAGATGTGGAGAAGAGGTAGGGGAGATTATTTTCATCAGCAGCATATCTGTAGGAGTCAAGTTGCCTTCGGAAGGCTTAAAATTTCTGGTCAGAAACTGAAGAAGGAAAAAAAGAGAAAAGAAATACAGAATTTCAAGCTTTGATCAGAGAAGAAAAATATCTGCAGAGACCTGAAAATTGTCATATCCTTCAGAAAAAAAAAAAAAGGTGGTTGTACAGATAAGAGTAATTAATTTAGTAAGTAGACTAGGAGATGTGGTAAGTGTATAACAAAAAGTCTTATTAAGTTGATCCCTTAGAGCAGCTGAAAAACTGCCGTGGAATTTGCAGGTTATACTCCAAAGATAGTGGAAGTCAGGGAGAGAAATTAAAATGGTTGCTTTAAAGGGACTGGATAACCGTCCTGTGTTTTTTATGATGGTTCAGAATGGAGATGCTAGTGATCCAGCTGCAGTCTAATTGTAAATCTGCATTGCTTACATGGGAAGAGAGCAACTTTCCAGGCTGTCTGCAAGATTTTCTAAGTATAAATTTGAAGACAAGACATGTCGTCATTTCTCTGGCATGGGCTGCTATCGACCTGTATTTCCTGCAGTCTCATTAATTCAGGTCATAACATTGTTCTTCCTGTTTCCATCTCCAGATACATCTGAAGACTCATGCAGTCTAGTCTCTTTCCAGCAGTTTATGAACCTAACTCCTAATAAGGCAACCTTGCTAAAAACCTGGTTCTGATAAGGAAATCTGATTCTGTGCTTTTATATTATGATGTTGCTACATAAACATTTTAAGCACACAACTTCTGTCTTTGTTTTTTGAAAAGAATAGTGATTGAAAAAAACCATGAAGAGTGAAAACTTAATGAGTTCATTTAAGGGAGGGATAGTACATTTTGTTTTAAATAACAGGAAAGTAACTAAATAAAACAAGGGATTACAGAATTTAGTGTGTCATAGCACAAGACCAAAGATATAAAATTCAGGGAAAGGAACACTAATAGTAATAAGGGTCAAACTTAAACTAGAAAGATTTATAAATAATTCCATTTTCTAAAATTAAAAAAAAAAAAGTTTCAGTAGAGGTGAAGGTTCATAAATTTTCTTAGATAATATATAGTATCTCATTTTAAACTTCTGCCATGCTTAGAAAAAATAGGATGAAGAAATCTTTCCTTTTTTTGGCAACATGCGATTTTTGGAATTTCCTCTGCCCAGGTGTCCTTATCCCATGTAGATGCCACCTTCCCATGCAATTCTTTCTGCGTACGTACAGTTGCATGCTGAGGACTGAAATCCTGTTTTTCATTACTGTGGAAGGAATATTGCATGTACAAAAATACCTTATTTATAAAAATAGTGACATAGACTACCAGTTTAATCACAAATCTCCTCCAAGTTCTCTTGCTGTCAGTATATTGCACGAGCAGTATTCCAGTCCCAGCTAGACTTCCTTAAGTGCACGTGTCATATAAATTGCTTATGTGTCAATATAACATAAATGATGGCTGTTATGGTTTGGGCTTTCTGTTAACTAAGATAAAACTGAAGGAAATTATATTTCTATAGTTACTGTGAAGTTCTTCACCCTCTACTTATTTTTTAATTAATTTATTCTCGAACTAATCTGAATTAAAAAGCTCTGAGGATTCATGTAAGTCATGAGACTATTGACCATACATTTGTGTTCAGTAGCACATTTCCCATTTCAGTGTGAACTGTATCAGCCCATTAGTGGCAAGACACTTTCTCTCCACACAAAGAAAAAGTAAGTATGGACCATTGTATACAGTTAACACCTTACTTCTATGAAGACTGGAATTACAGATAGTAGTAATAATCCATGCTTAGAGTGACAATATTAAAAAGGGAAGTGAGTATATTTGTAAGCACTTTTATTTAGTAATTTTTCATATGCATATTACATATGTTGGACTTCAATGTAAAAGGTTCTCTTTTAAGTGGAAACTTTGTAAAGCAGTGATGGAAGTCTGGGTTTGATGAGATATTCTTTCTGTTCCAAAGTTACTAGATTATTACAAAATATAATATGTGAATTTACAAATGTCAACTATAGAGGGGAAAAAAGAAAAACCATGCTTTATGCATTTTCAAGAAAGAAATTAGTCTGTGAAGCATTTTTTTAGTTAGATACCCACATACTGTGTTCATTTCTTTGAACTCATCCACTGAAGTGAATTTAAAACTAGATAATAAATCATTAACTTTCATATCAAGCAGTCAAAGCTTATGATTTCTAAACACTAGGGAAGATTCTTACTTGCCTAAGGATGTCATTTAAGGCAACTGCTAGAAGTTCAAGAGCCATACAATGGGGAAGAGATTGATAAAAACTTAACTAACAGACCCAAACATCCCTGCAGAATTCGACTTTTTAACCATTTAGTGAAAAAGTTACAAACTCTTCCAATTGTTGACCTAATTGAGAGATTTTGGTGCATGATTAATTGTACTTTAGGTTACATTATATAATATGCAGAAATTATGGGCTTTTGACCTGAAATAGGCCAGAACTCAGGGAGGGGGAAAAATCCACAAGATCTTCTAATTATGCCTTTGATAATTAGATTGATGACTTAATTTTCCCTAGGATAATGTTCATTTCATTTAGCTTTGAATATCTGTTACTCCATTCTAAATTACTGCAGTTTTTAGAATGAGAAAGTTTAATAAATATAAAATCTAATAGTATTTGTATTTCTGTATGTTATATATCAGTAAGGAATGCTATCTCTAGTAGAACTGGTAATAAAATAAAGTAAAATAGGTAAGATTAAAACTCTAACTAATTCTGTCCAACTCCTTTTCATATTGAGATTTAAAATTTTCATTCATGTTTTGGATATGAGGGGGTTTTTTACCCAGGAAACAAAAAACATGTTTTATTCAGAACCCGAGAGCTGATAGAAAACGCTGGCAAGTCCAATGTAAACTGTAGGCACTGTGCACTGAGCTGTAGAGGTCTGTGGCTCAGCCTTTTCAAATCTTTGCAGTGATCATCCCATAACTGGAGGTCTGATTGATTTGAACTACTGTGGGACAACTTAACCTACTAGCAAGTGAATATTGTGCTTGTGCCTTAGCTACCTGATAAACAGAGGGGTAACTAGAAAGCCTTGCTCATTAATTTAAGTGAAGTATCACTCTTGTGTTGTTAGTGTTTCTGGTTCAACCAAGCAGTCAGCTTTTGCATAATCACTTTTTTAGACTCTATGTGGACTGCTACTATGGTGAAGAAATACTGAGTGCTTTCTGAGTTAATTTTGTTCTTTGTTTGGTGTCATTGGGTGCAAAAGAGTTATTGTGACTAAAACTGTTTGTTCTTTGTGTATGAAGAAGTTGGAACCTAGTAGTAGCTTCTAATAAGCAATCTGGTCTACTGGAAGGTGTCACTGCCCATGCAGGGGGGTTGGAACTAGATGATCTTTAAGGTCCCTTCCAGTCCAAACCATTCTATGATTCTATGATCAAGGAGCATGTACTGTGAGATAATTAAGCTAGTCATGGGAGACTAAAGGTTTCAATAAATATGCAACACAGAATTCTCAATAGTACATTAGGTATAAGGGACAGCGGAGAAAACTGTGTTCTGTAGCAGAGGAAATAATTAGTTCTCTCTTAAATAATAAATCAACAAGAGAGTTCATTGGTAATAATACTATTCAAGTATAGAAGAGAGATGATACCTTTCTGTAAAGGAAGGATTTTATACAATGTGAACAATTTAACACACCTCTGAAGACTTTGCTCTAGTTGATCAAAGAGAATTTTATGATCAAAGGTGCTTTTTAGAGATGTAAAGGAACAGTGATAAAACAACCTTTATTGAGTGAACATAAACTCAATATGTAATTCATGACCTCTAACAGCATAGAATCCTATATTGTGGGCAAAAAATGAGTCTGTAGTACACAGTAAGGGGAGAAATAGGTCTTTGTTTTATAGGGAGAAAAGGAACCTGACAGTTTTAGGAGAGATGTGTGAGAAAAGGTATTTAAAGCGACAGAAGCTAGAGGAAAAATAGAAAACAAGGTGCTCAGGTTTTTTTTCCACAATTGATGACCCTTCACAACTGGAAGGAGGAAGAGGTTGTATGAGGTGATCTGGTAAAATCTCAGCTTCCCATGAACATGAGTCCTCAGAAATATACAAGATAAAATAGTGCTGGTTTGGAATTTTAGAGAAATCTTCAAATAAATGAGAAATGTCTTGCTTCTCACAAAGGTTTTACTTTGGATTCTTGGTGCAGCACACCAGTGTGCTTTCCAAGTTCTGTGACACAATACGCTCAAAAGGATTGAAATAACTTCAAACAATATATTTTAGGATTTAATTTTCACTTATTCTAAAATTGATCACTATTGTATATGAAATAACTCTCAAATAATCTCCTGGTAAAGTGCAGCTACGAACAAAAAAAGTCATGGACCAGCTAGGATTCATTTTGAAATAAATGAGAACGTGTCCATCTCCTTTATATAACCTATGCTGTTAACCGGGTATAGGTTACATATGTTTGTGTGACCCAGATCTAATTCTGAACATAGCAGACTAGAATTAAACCTGCTGTACATATTAAAAGAAGCTGTGTTAGCCCATGAGTTGATGCTATTTTAATGCGCTGTGAATTCCAGCATTTGTCACTTCCGCCATAGGATTATTTTAACACACTATGTTGTTGTCAGAGGAGTCCAAACCTGCTGATTTATATTCCTATACACACTCTGTTTCTGCAGATAGCTCCTCACACCTAGACTCTCTCTCAGGAGGTGGCAGGTGACTGCTTGAAGATACAAAGGGACACAGACTCCCTCCTCCTGCAGCCCTTCCCCTGCTTCAATAATAGAAATAAATAAGCAAAAAACCTGGTCATCATTCATGCTGAAGCAGCTTATTTAGTATTTATTACATGGCCAATAATATTCCATTGTAGTTTCATCAGGCCTCTTCACATAATTTATTTTTATTAACAAGGTAGTTATGACAGAACTCCAAGTCAGAGACAATATGAATCAAGACAATATGAATCAAGAAAGCTGTTTTCTCAGCTTACGTTGAGTCAGGACGTTTAGACATTCACATGCTTTTGTAGATTTAACTAGCTTACATTTACAAACCCACTCTGTGGAACATCATCTTAGTGGGAGGAACATTTCTCCATTAATTATCCCCAGGTAAATATTGAGGAGAATTCATCCTGTTAAATAAATTCAAATGAAGAACTCATGAATTTAGGGTGGCTGGTGTCTGTAAATAAAAAAAAGTATATAAAATGTAATACTTTATTTTCAAAGCTATTATAATAATTAGTAAAAAAAAATAGTTTGAGACAATGTGCTGGCTATCTCATCAGAACGATTTTTGGGATTTCAATATTTCAATGATTTATTGTCTTACCAGCTAAAAGGTCACAAATTATCTAGCAAAGAAACAATATAGATTCTGATTTGTGGAAGGTCATTAAATGCCAAAACCTCCGTTGCAACTTCATGATTGAATAAATTACAGGGAGAGATTTGGGTCCTGAAAATAAAAGCTGTCTTACATCACTAGCAGTGTGTGGAAACGCATGGGGTCCATTTCCTGCACTGGTTAATCAAAGGCAAGAGGGAGGTGAAAGACTTCAGTCATTAGCAGTGCCTGGCTGACAAGCCTAGCACCTGTGGTATATTATGAACTCAGATCTTGCCTGTTTTCATTTACAAAATAAGTGTAGATTTGAAAAACCTGAAATTAAAAGTCACACTTTTTATTTTTCTTTATGAAAAGGTCTGTTAATATTTTTTCTTTGTTTTTTATCTGAGGGTACATAAGTCTTTAGTAGTCCATTTAAAAAAGTAACAAATTGCTAATGAAATAGTAGTTACTCTGTTAAAAAATAATGTTATTCTGAAGCAGGTATTCTGAAATGTCTTAATATCATCTGCACGTTATAAAAGAATAGATAGTAAGAATGTGATTCAGTAACTTGCAGTTAAAGTAAAATTACCTGATGATACAAACACAGCCAATTCCCATGTTTTTTTCTCAATCTATTCAAACTTTTCTCATTATATATGCAGGGTAAAAATAAGTGAAAAAAATAAACCTGGAAGAAGAAACCATAACTCAAAACTCTCCAAGTTAAGGTGAGTGCTCTCATCATTCTACTACAGAGTTACACCCATTGTTGTACTCCCTTTCTTTCCAGCCCAATACATTTTTCATTTTTTTTTACATTTTGTCACAACTTCGGTAAGAGAGCAAAGAATGCCTCTGTACTTCTGTGGAGATCTAGGGCAGAAAATGGGTATAAGCCTGTCAAGTAAAGATCATGGCTCAAAGGTGAGAGAAAAGACTGAGAGAGGCATTAGATCTGTGTTGTCACCTAACTGTGAAGATCCAATCCAAAACTCAGTCGATGCAGGCTTCACTGCAAACCAAAGCACGTGCACTTTCATTTTGTGAGGAACCTTGTCCAGACATGCCTAGCATGCTCTGGAGATGGCCTACTGTTCTGGTTGGGAGAATCTGTTTTCTAGATCTCAGTCTGTGGTACCTAGGCCTTTTATGTGTTCTTCAGGCCATTTTAGTTCCGGTTAGTCAACAGTGGGGCTTTGAAACACTGAATAGCTACTAACGAGTGGTTGTTCAAGTTCCATAACTAGCTTCTTAAGCTTTGAGTCCTTCTATCTTCATCTAGACTAGGGTTATCCTTTCCAGAAGCAGTCTATAACATATGTGTGATGCTGAATACGAGTCCTGCTTTGGATTCTAGTTGCAACTTCTGCTTAAATCATAGGCAAGCAACAGCATCAGTAGCAAATAATAGATTGACTTTCAACAGAGGCTGTTATATTCTAATGTGAGAGAAACACCTTGAAGCAAGAAAAACTATTCACACTGTCAGTCACGAGTCTCAGCTGAGAGCACCAGGTCCCAGATTAATCTGGCACCTGCCTGTGTGAAAGTTTTTCCCTTGTTCACCTGTCAAACTCTTTGACTCTCAGTGGAGTAGTATTGTAAAGTGCTCCAACAGCATATACTGGTCTGAGGGGTGGCAAATGGCAAATTCTGCTTGGAGGTAATGCTCTTAATTGTCACTTCTCAGCCCAGGCCAATACTTCACTATGTAAGTACCTCCAATTTGTTCAGATTCCAAGTGAAACAGGTTAGCTTAAGATAGAACTCCAAAACAGTTAGAAAAGACACTTGACAGCTGGCATGAGTCACAGTGATGATATGGCAACTTAGAGCTTTGCTTCTTGCAGGCTTGTTCATAGACCATAAAGTTATAAGCTGCTTGGCTCCACATCTAAGTGAATGCCTTAATCTATGGCAACATTAATGAGACAGAAAAATGTGAGCAGTTGGAAGACTGACATGGAAGAACCATGCACATTAGGAGTGTAACGAAGGACCTTCCTTGCAAAATGCATTTGCTGAATGCCTTTCTGTCCTATACATTAACAGGATATCAGTCCACTGGCTTTGTTGATTGTCAGTTTTCCTTTAGTATTTTGATTTGGTAAGCTCCAGAACCCTGTGTGTAAATGCCTGGTTTTTAACCTGTGCTGGAGTATGTAAGTTTGCAGTATTTGCTTCACAGAAACTTATGGTGCCAGTTTTTTTGTTTCACTTTTGCCATTTACATCCTAGATTTTAGGATAACATAAGAGATGTGATTTTGCCACTGCATTTGACTCTGAATCTACTGAAAAAAAGAAACTGGAACTGTAGCAGATTCTCAAAAGAATGTGGTAAGTGCATATGAAAATGGACTAGTATGAATCTTAATGGTAAGTCTGCAAATTGATCAGTGATAAGTGTCTTTAATGGAAGTTGAGCGAGAAAGGGTCCACTGAAACTAATAAAAAAGAAACTTGTGATTTGGCTCTCCCTCCTACTTCCTCAGTTTTTGTCTTCTCCTCCCTCCTATTTCCTCAGCTTTTGCTTTCTCCTCCTTCTTACTTTCTCAGTTTTTGCCTACTCCCCACTCTACTGTATTTCATCTTAAGGTGTAAATGATGCAAGTTTGTCGTAAGTCTGGTTTTGCTTATATTTATACTGAAGTTTATCTCATTGTAGCAAGTCCTTGCATTCTAAATGGAAATGTGTTCATAAAACCATCTATTAAGCTGAATATCTGTATACATCCAAATCCTCTTCTTGTGGTTTGAGGAGGGCACAGGCTGATCTTATGGTATCAATATGTGGACCTAGAGAGAAGGCATTTAGGCCCTGGAGGGATCCAGGGTGCACAGCTGAGAGCCGTCAGTATTCCCGCCTATTTCCTGCCATACCCTATAAAAGCCAAGAGGGGAGGAAGTCTACCTCTTCTCCCTTTCTGCCTCCAGTCTTGCTCACTGCAGTCAGAGGGTTTAGTAAAGGCTTCTGCCCTTTGTCCTCAGCTCTCCACAAGCTTTGCAGGATCTGACTCCCATCAGGTGCTGGGAAGAGCCCTAGACCCTTTTCCTCGGGCATCTCTGCCTCCAGGGACTTTCAGACACATCCACAGCGACTGAAACAGAGTTTTTGTATATAGCTGTAAATTTTTCATTATTATCTCATATGTTACTATCCCTTGCCTGTTCTTTTAAACCTGTTCTAGTTTTAACCCACTCTGGAAGTCTTGCTTATTCCCCTTTTATCTTCCTGTGAAAGGGTCGGGGCTTGCAGGGGGGGGATAGAGTGCGATTGTGTTCTCTGGGTTTTGGTTCAGCCTGATCTCTAAACTGAAACACCTGAAAGACTTACAGACTGGGATTCAGACTAATTATTTTATTCCAGAAGAGTAAAACTTTAAGTATATGGTTGTAAATGTGAAGCAATGACTTTAATTAAACTTTAGGATTAGAAAGAGGGCTGAAGATATTAAAAAAAAATTTGACTGTATTACTGAAATGCCTGCTTGAGTTTGGCTCAGTCCATGAGTCTGTCCTCAGAGGTATTTTCATACTGTAGCTGGCAATATAAGATTTGGAATAGCAACAGTAATAGAGAAACTGTATGAAAAGACCATTAGCCAATATGGTAGTTCAGAAGAGAAAGTCTACCTGCTTAAGATTAAAGATACACAACTGTGACAATGCAGGGACAAACACATTTCCATTCAACTCACAGCTTAATATTAACGTGCAAAGAAGCTGTGGGACGTCTTTTCCATGCATAAGGATTTACGAGGTAGGTAGAAGTTACTTGCAAAGGGTCAAATCCTGCAAATGCTTCAGCTCAGTAAAATTACAGGGGGAGTGAAATTACTCAAGGGTGTATTAGAGAACTGAGCCTACCAAGTGGGTAGGCAAAGGACAGACAGGATTACTGTGGTTTGGGACATTTTCCTCCCTGCTGCCCCCAGAATTACTATACTTTTATTTTGATTCTGAGAAAGCAAAAAAGAGATCTAGCATTGTGTTTAGCATCAGCAGGGGAGAATATTGACCAGTTAATTAATCAACAGCTTTGAGTTGAGCACCACTTCAGTGTTGATAATACTAATTTTAATTGTACAGATATGGTTGATGTTTTCTTTGCAACTTTTCTTTTATAAAACTGTGGGTTTACATTTTGATCCTAGCTGACTGATTTAAAATTAGATTATAATTGTATTATTTTGGTCGGACAGAAGGATTCCTCCTGGTGTTTTTTTTCCCCTTCCTTTTCTCTTGTGAAACGTTTTGGCTGTTAACAAAAAATTTAAAAATTGATTTCTATAAAGATATATGTTTGTCATATGGAATGTTCCTACAACTCTAAGACAGACCTATCCCCACTGATTCAGTAGTGATTAGATTGTACTGTTTTAGTCTGACTTTGCATGTTGTTTTGTTTACAGCTTCTTGTTTAACAAATGCTACTAGATTGTTCCTCCCTTTTTGTTGAGATGATAGTGGATGTTACTAAACACTCTTTTCAGAAGAGTTTCTCAGATGTGTTTCATAACAGTTTAAAACCCACAACTCAGTAGATATCTGTTCTTTCCTGTTGGATTCAGTAGGTTGTTAAATATGAAATCAACTTTGAAATATCATACCTATGAAATAACAAGTGAAGAAATAGCAAGGTGCTGTCCTTATTGCTCGACTAGCAGTACCCTTCCAATACTGTTACCATATTAAGACAGACCTTTCAAAACTTCCTCAGCCAAGGGAAATACCATTTTTGTAAATAATACA
This sequence comes from Apus apus, assembly GCF_020740795.1. NCBI lineage: Eukaryota > Metazoa > Chordata > Aves > Apodiformes > Apodidae > Apus > Apus apus. The sequence continues at coordinate 53,078,027 of NC_067285.1, read as the reverse complement.
ATAGCGCTTAAAAAAAAAATATCAAAATGGAACTGACCTTTAAATGTTCCAAACACCAGTAGTTCTATGGCATTACAATTCATTTAACCTTTGAGAGTGTTCATTTAAGTCACTCCAGCTTTATTTTTTTAACATTAAGAAAATGAACTATGTCACAAAAGGTGCTTTTATTCTTATTGAATAACAAATTTCACTGTATTTTATATTTTACGTCACTTGGTATGCGTGTCTCATAATGTTTCTTTTTTGTTATTTAAAATACTATATTTAATACTATATTAACAATTGCCCTTTAAGATTTCTGCTCTTAACAGTGCAGGGCTTTGAGAGACCAAGTGAGTCTACCATTAGCTTAGTGATTTATTATAACATTAATCATATATTTCCATTGTAACAGTTCTGCATATCAAAAACTGAAATCAAGACATGAATGTAGTAAACAATAACAGTCACAAAAATACAGAACCTATCAGTAATCCTCCTTTTTCTTCTAGAAAAGTATCTGTCTTAATCTTCATTTAAAGAGCAGAGTGTTCAAATGGTTCTGTTCCATGCACTGAGATATTCATTTGGTGTGTCTGAGATAAGTTCCTCCTGAAAAGCCTTGTTTATTTACTAGACACTTTGTGAAATGATTTGAGGAAGAAGGTGAAATGGTGCTCTGTCTCAATGAATGTATTATCCTTTCCTCTGAACAGGAATACCTGGTGACCAGTGTAACCACTCCTCTGAATAGAAAGAAATAATACAGTTATTCCAATTATTGTGCAGGCTTCAAAATGGGGGCAAAAAAGGGAAAAATAATTAAAAATGCCAGTTTTCATGAATTCAGGAACTGATTCAGGAGCCACAGGATGGTGTTACAGGCATTGTGTCTATGCACAAGGATCTGTTTCAGAGTCCTCCAGAAGAGCAATATAAAACATTCTTAGGAGCAACTAATATGTAGAAAGCATGCTTTCTGCATCCTCAGCAAGATTTTGAGACTGAGACAGACTATAACCTTTTATATTAAAGGCTATTGAAAGCCACATAAATTTAAGTCAGAGGCATTTAATAGTAAAAATTAGATACATCATGAAGGATGACAAATCTCAAGGTAAATATTGAAGTACTCTTCTGCCATTTCACATGAGTGGTTGGCTCGGAAAGTCAGGACATACAGAGCTGCTTGGCTACCTGATCCTATCTCTTAGCTGTTTTATCGGTCTGTGGCTGGCCTATTGTTTGACATTGAAAACACCAGAGTATTTGAAGCCAGATGGGTCAACAAATTCAGCACTACTGTCAATCCTTTTCATGAGCAGAAAAATGTCTCTAAAACTATCCCTTGTATTTTTTTGTATAGACAGACTATTGTATAGTTTCCAATCAGATGTAGAGCTTTATGATCAGCTTGCCACTTCAATTGTTATTTCCACAAGTCTATTGCCTAGGTTAAATGCTTTTATTGACGATATTACTGCATATTTAATGAATGGTGTGTATAACACAGTTTTAGATTAACTTCTAATATATCTGAAATAACTCTGAAATTTTTTTATTTTATCAATTTTACAAATTCAAACCATCAGTTACATGTAGAGTTCATCAAAATATACTGCTCACCAGATAGAATTCTATTAAATGAGAAGTATAATACAACTTTAATTGGTTAATAATATGCCTATGTGAAAATCTTCTGAGTATGTATATTTCTGATGAACATACTCTCTTAGGTACTTTCATGCTAACTTCCTATTTTATTTTTAATTTCTATTTGGCTATGAAAAAAACCAAAATCATAAATAGTCTCAGACCCTACCTGTACTGCCATTCTGACATACGAGGTGAATTTTTAATCATGACATAATTAAAAAATATGTTCTTGCTTTTTTAAGAAAACTTGGGATGACATGATCATAAACATTACCTCCTGTTATTCCTTGCATAATAATTAACTTAATTTCTTGTAAAATAAGAGCATGGATTATGTTCTTGGATGGATGATATTTCTATTTCACAGTTTCATATAGAAAGGTTTTGTATTTTCTATTTTATTAAAAGAGCATAGTTGTGGATCAGGAGGAAGTCTGCCTGTCTGTGCTATGAAGGGTTGCTGTGTACTACAAAATATGAAAGCCTGTGAAGGGAGAAGGATGTTGCCTGTTATCTGAAAATGACAAAAATTATGTGCTTAAAGAACTTTCTGGTTTCTCTTCCCCAGGTACCAGTTGAAAGATGGTGAATGTCACAACAGTACAGAAACCTGCATAAGTGTGGATTACAGTATTTCTGAAAGGAGCAAGAACTTATATGCAAGAGGGATCTGGTAGCCTTGCCTCAGCTCTGATGTAAAGAACCTCACAAGGGACACTGTGAACTGGATTTGAAACTGCCTCCTGCCCTATCTGAGCTCAATCAAGTGGGCCATTTTGGACAACAGTAGTAGATGGACAGATACCTGCCATGCTTCTGCTGTACTTGTCCTCTGAGCTCCTCTAAAATCTATGCTTCTGCTCAGTGTAGGTACCTGTGTATAGCTGAATTTCATTGCCTGAATTACTGCTTTCTCCTCTTGGTTTTCTAGTTTTAGGCTGGAAGGTGTGGTAGGCTTCTCTTTAACATATTGAATTCTAAGCTTAGTGGGACTGTTTCACAAAAAGGTCTGTGTTTCTTGCTTAGCTTTCAAAAATCTCCTGTAAGGATTAACTCACTCAGTGTCAGGCTGTATCTGTCTCTGCAAGGACAACTTTTTCTTTCAGCAATATAGGTTGTATCTTTAAGAAGCAGAAGAAAAAAATATATTTTTTTTTTCTATGTTTCCTTTAGCCTTTTTATTCACTTTTTTAACTCATGCAGTCATGGCTCACCTAAAATTATCAGCCTCTTCCTCTGCCCCAACTTATTGTAGAATATCTTTCACTCTAAATTGGGCTTTAAAAGGGCAGCTAGCATAAAACGGTTTAAATCCTCAGAAGAAGCCTGACTGCTTCCACCTTTTCATCACCTTTTCTGAAAACCACCTGCTGAGATAAGACAAAAAATTACTAAGTGGTACTTTAATGATCTTTCGTTCTGTTTCCTTTTTTCTGAACCTTGAGCAATAATACAATAGGATTATCTGAAATTACTGCCAGAACCATTACTCCCTTCACTTATGGTATATGCTTCACTATCTTACAAATTCATTATTAAGCAAGCTTATAGAGCATCTCCTTTCAGTAACTTTGGTTTGTTTTTCTCCCTAGACTCAACTTTATGCAACAGATGTGGCCTCTACAGGTTGTAGGAAGTAAGCAGTTACCAGACTCTTGCCTTTCTGGAAAACATTTTAGCACCCACCTAGGCCATCAGTATTCCAAAGAAGTTTATTTTCCTATTTTTATAAGGCAGTGTAACTGTATGTCCTTGTTACAGAAGTGTCATTTCCAGGTTAAGTGTCTTTGTTTCCAGTTTCAGCTATAAGCTGCCCAGGCTTGCATCTGTAGCCTGCTATCTAATAGCTCATACCTGGGGTTTTGTGTTGGCATCCACTCACCAGAATTTGAGTGTGGTGCACCTAAGTCATTAGTTAAAACTTTCCTGTGTGCTTCTCTGCCATCTCCCTCTAGGTAAGTTCCAGTCGTGTCCCAGCGATGTTCGTCTCTGCCAGATATTTGGTGGAGCTCTTTGGTAAGAGCAGAGTGCTGTTTTGATTCTTTCTAAACAAAGCAAAAATTACATCAGAGGGGTTGAGCTGTCATTCTAAAAAGACTGATATTTCTCTCTACTTGCTAGACCTGCTGTTGCTCCACTCTTTTGTCTGTATTGTTCTTGGAAGCTTAGTTTCTTATTGTGGGTATTCTCTCAGGACAATAACTTAAAAAGCATCCCTTACATAATAATTCTTGAGCAATCTAAAGATTTTTTATTACTTTAGAAGCAATTATTAGAGGAGCCTCAGTTAACGGTCTCAGGACTGTGGTTAAGTTGCCTTTTCTTAGGTAGCAAGACAAAGGATATGAAAAGTCTTCAACTGCTGTAAGTCTAAGTTATGACTTGGTGCATAGTAACAAAGAAGGCTGAGCTGTTTGGTGGGACAGATTTTATTTATTTATTTATTTAAGTCTAGAAGGGAGTTTTTCTACTATGTTTGCTCACGATAGGTCTTCTCTTCCTTCTCATTTGCTTTCTACTCTCACCATCTGCACTGAAGGTTCCTTGCTTAATTTGTCTCATCTCCTGCCCCTTTTGCAGGCAGCTGAGAAACCTTTATCAGCTCAGTTGCAGCTCAAAGGCAAAGAGCAGCAGAAGTTTCTCCTTCCAGTAGATTGTATGTAGGTCCAAGCTCACAGCCAGTGAAACATAGATTTATTTGCCTTTTTCAGTGCTGCATTTTAAGATAAAAACATGTAGTATAAAGGACAAATTAGAAATAAACATGTAGAGAACCTACAATAGCTGTCACAGGTCTCTCTAAAATTGTGCAGGAAGACATTGTGATGTTAAAATTAAGGAATTTGTGAAAGAGTTACATTTTCCTGTCTTCATATTTTCAACATAAGCTCTCAGGATAAAGGCTGCAGTTTCTTCCAATTTAATAGCTGCATCACCATTTTCAGCAGAGCTATGCCAGTTTGTGCAGCAAATGGTTAATTTCAGATGTTTAAGGAGAGGAGATTCTTGCTCTAGTGCAGCAGTAACAAACAACTTTAAATAGGCTTTTCAACTTCTTAGAATTTCCAAGTTAAGAACAAGTTGTTAAATATTTTGGGGAGGGAATAGTTATTTTCTGCAAATGAGTCTGTAACCTAATAGAAGCAAAAGAGATGTTCACTAACACAATTAAAATTAAGTGGACAGATTTCCATCTGGCATCTTACTAGAAGAAAAACAACAATAAACAATTTTACTAGACTGATGTCTTCTTCCCCTCTTTGAATCTCAATACTAAATGTAATTAGGATCTCTGAGTTCAAATAACTAATATAAATTCCTGTCTTCATCTTTCCTTTGTGCAAAATAATGAAGACACCTTTAAGTAAAGTATTATCTTTCTTGTCTGCTAGAGAAGTATTCTAGACTTTAGCTTCTTGTCAGGCATAAATCAGAGTCCCTCAGAGTACTTTATATCCTCTGAATAACTTGAGGAAAGAAAAATTCATCAAGAATAATGCCATTAGTGAATGCCTTGAGAGCAGCTGTCTTATTCTTCAAAATAAACTGGGAGTATACAATGAGAGTTTTAATTGATCAGTATTTGCATAGAAAAAGAAAACAAAAAGACTGTTGTCATGTTCTTCTTAAGGTTTTAAAAATATTTTGACTCCAAGCTTTTATTACTGAGATCTATCACATTTTTGTATCCTGCTGTTTCTGACAAATATTTTGTTTCTAATTTCATATATTTGCTTGTATACTTGTAATATACTTAAAAATTAAAAAATAATATAAAAAACCAAGCCAAAACAAAACAACAAGCAAACAAACAAAAACAACAAACAAAAGCAAGAGTAAGAGCCTCTTACTGTTTCTCCCAGTTATATCTACACATGCATTTTTCCCCACATAGGGATTTTGTAATGAATACTTCAAGAAAGCGGTCAAGGAGAAATATCTGTGTATTTAGAATGTTTTCAGTGCTTCTCAGATAAACAATTTAAATATGTGTAAATCTGATCTTGAGTAATCATGATCCTTTTAGGTAGGTTTTTTTTCCTGTATTTATTTTAAGTCTTCTTGAGTGTACTTTCAATTAAAGGCAGGAATTTTTGCTGCCATATGAATTTGGTTAATACACTTGTTTTCTCTCTGTGGTTCTTGAAATTATTTGTAGTTTAAAATTCAAAATGGACTTGGGAAAGAGGATAGTTTCTGAACTCAGATTGATATGCTGCTTTTTGAAGCAATTAAAATGAGCCATTAAATATCTCTTCCATTTTTGAAATAAAATACAAAAGTACTTTGGTAAGTATTTGCTGAATGAAAATTTAAATGTAAATACTATCACAGGCACTTACTGTGGAAGTTTTTTAATGTACGTAGCAGTGGTAGGATCAAAATGAGAAACATTCTAAGTACTGCATAATTATTTCTTTTTCCTTCTGAGACTGATGTGCTTTCAGAAAAACATGACTGAAGTTCTTCCCCTGATCTATGGGACATTCAGCAGTCAAGCTTTGAGGAGTGGGATTTTAATGGATGCTCTTTCCCATCAAATGACACCTAAATACAGTACTTCTTTCTTTTAATATGTTCTTACTGTGTCTGTAATTAAGCTGTTCAGTCCTTTGGTTTCACTGTGAAAACTGAAAAGCTGTAATATGCAAGATTCTTGGTGATTAAGTAATTTGAAAGAAATTCAAAGACCTCACAAGATCATAAGTCATAATGGTCAAAGCAGGTGAAACCTGCATTTGTAGCCTAGCTAAGCTCCTGCTTGGTAAAAATTGATTTTATTGTTTTTGTGATTGCAGTCTCCTTGGCAATGAAAAATTACAGTGTCTTGTCAAAGGGGGAGAGTTAAAATATTTTGTTCTTTTTTTCCATTCATTTAGGACCATTACTTAAAACATTGATTTGCATATGATAATACTGAAAAAATAGTGTGGTGACTTTTTGTAGCCCTTAATATTACTGACAAGTTCATTTATACTTTTTAGGCAAAAATATGCTGTGAAACCTTTTAAATAAATTGGTTAAAAAATTGCACTGCATTGATTATTCAACCTTACTTACCCGAGACATTATTATATGAAATAGCGTAATCTGTTCCCTGGCTGCAACTTAGCTAATAAAGTATCTAATCAGAGTTGCCATGGTAATCAAAGTTAGAAAAGTGCTTTTTCAGGCAGGAATTTGGAAAGTACAGGACTCCTGATTTTTTTTCTTGACCGGAGTTCTGCTTCCAGTGGTTTTTAGAAGGTTGTTAGAAAAAGCAGTGAGATTCTCAAAAGCTTGACATGTAACATGCTCTGTTTAGAAGTATTTCTAAATTTCCTGGTTATTACTGTTGCCACTTCTTATATGTTCCAGTTATCCTGAGTTGCAATATTTTGTTTGCATAGAGGAACTAAAATCGTCATAGGACTAAATCAATAGATGATGAAGACATGTGAAATTAGGGCACTGCAGTTCTTACTCCCTTGCTTGGGATAAGGAACACTGAATTGAGTAATCTTAACTTTTTACTTAGTATGAAATGCAGGGTCTATAGAAACATCTATGTGGGCGGTACTTTTGGTACAAAAGTTTTCATCTTTAAGATTGCAGATAGCAAGGACAGGAGTATCTGTGTCTCACTTAAAGTTACAACTTGTTGGAAATCAACAGGTGTGATATATCTCCCGAATATATTGTATTCCCTATTTTTATTAATTCTAACCTACAGTTAATGTTATAATATGTAATAATATTGCAAAATACAGGCCTAACTGAACTATATTCAGCAATGGAGAGCTCAGATTTGCAGTGGAAAAGTAAACATGAGACAAGAAGTCTGGACTTCTTGTTTAGAAGAGAGAAATGAAGTTTAGGAAATACCACCTTTAAGAAGAACACCATTGCAAGACCAGTGAGTTGAAAGCATACATGTAATTCTGTTTAGTGAGTTCGTTAATGTGAGGAAAAAAGATGAAGATTTTCAGTTAGTGGAAGGCTGTGGTGCTTTGTTGACAAATAGACTGTGGCAGAACCCACACTGTAGAGTTGTTACCCATCTAAGATGTGAATAATTTCGAGGAGGGGGGTGGGAAGAAAGAAACAGTCATATAGAAAACAGAATGAGTCAGGCAGATGTAACTGTTTTTGATTCTATGTCACTATTTTAGACTACTTTAGGTCTCAGGGTCTGTAAAAAGATAGAACACTGGTGGCGTGTTACCTTTATTTTTAAAGGTAAGGAATGACTTTTCAACATTCTAAACATTAAAAAAAAAATAAATCTGCAAAATCAAATAAACCTGATAGTGATATTCCACAAGAATAGCTAAGCAGAATTTACAATAGTTGTTTAAATAACCAATATGCACTGTATAATATAATATTTCAAACTCTTTTGTGCAAGTGTTTCTGTGGAATGTAACAGCAGTTACCAACAACCAACTTTACATTAAGAAAAGAGTATCAGCATGTGAATGAATGATCAATGTTAATTATTTTTTATCTTTCTATAAAAACAAAAAAAAAATTGCTCTGCTTCAGAAATATTTTAATTTAAATATTCAATCACACAGCACACACAGCAATAATAAAGAGTGAATAGGAAAGGGAGCAATTCATCAAGAACTCACTGGCTGAAATTTGTTTGCCTACATGATTTAAGCAAATATTAATAAAATTCAAAATCTGCTCACATCTGGTCTTGGGCAGAAAGTTGGACCATATTAATCAGACTGTGTCTGTAAGTAGTAATTTGTCCAACTCTAATTAAAATCCACTGAAGTTGTGATCACAGAGCAGTGTTGTACTGGAATGAAGTGGAAAATAATCATCTAAAACATAAATTGTGCATATCTCTTCTTCCATTTTGCTATACCAATGAGCTGAATCTTATTTAAAATCAGAAGATTAATATTGTTCTTTGATTTGTAGGATTTCTGTAAATGAAGGCATGAAAAATGCTTCCTTTATAATCAACATAAAAGAGAGATTAGGAGTAAAGGACTCAATATTCCAGGCCAGATTCCACTGATACAGCAAGAATGACGTTGAAACCCGGTATGTGGCATACAGCATAATAATGGCTTAAAAAACAAATACCCTTCTTAGTATTGTATCACTTGGAGCAGTCCAGTTTTTGATCCATTTAAAGCATTTGCATTTAGAATGTATAGAATTATTTAACAATGTATTCATTTTTTACTTTAGTTTAATATACAGGTATGTTTATAGTAGTAATTTAGACATGTTTTGAGGACATCTTGGGAACTGAGGCCACTTGACACGGACAGTCTCTCATTTACGGGAGTTATGTGAAGTGTCTCAGACACCAAAGCAAAGTGGCTGCATTCAGACTGCCTGTTAATCATGGTTCCTGGAATGTCTTGGCTAACATAGCATGTCTGTGAGTTGTTTGGGAGACCACTAATTGATAAGGCTCATAAGAGCCTTATCAATAAAGCTCCTAAAGTTCAGTAATTTTGGATGGTTACGTTCTTAGAGGTTGGTAATGTTGTTGAGCATCCTTTAAGTTCCTAACATAGGTGAAGTCTGCAAGTTCTTATTTTAGTTCTGTGGTAACCTGTTTGCAGGCTTTCTAATTTAGGAATACAAAATAGTGAGTAGTACCTAATAATTCTTGCAAAATATAAGAAACTTAAAGCTCACATGTAACTAAATGTATATGCTCTATAAAACTTAACCATTTATAACACCCACTTCAATAACTTATCTTGTAAAGTAATGTATTATTATAAGTTTTGATTATTTAGTTTTATTTTTTATCTTCATATTTTTTAAAAGATAACTCAATTTTGCAGTCTGTTAAGAGTGAATATACTAGAATTTTTTCTTCAAATTTAACATTGAGGTTGTATCAGAAGGCTCTCTACAGCAATCTGCATAACCTAGAAAATTAGTTCAAGCCACTGCTTAATTCAAAGAACTTCTACTTCATCTTTTACTCATGCTTAAACCAGCTAAGAAATATTTTACTTTTATTTTGTCAGGCATTATTACTTAAGTGTTGACCTTACATACTAAGTACATATCTAAAAATGCCATGCCATTAAAATGTCAAAAAATTTAAATCTCTTCCAAAAAATTAAATCCATGTGATAGAATATGAGGAAAATTTAAAATAGGCTAAAGCTCACAGAATTTAGAACCATGTTAATCATGAATAAAATGAATGGAAATATACTTTAAAAAAATTCATATTCAAAAAAAGCTTATGGTACAATGTACATTTGTGTCCAGTTTAATAAATATCCAGGGTAAAATTCTGGGATAGAGGCTGGGTGGAAAGGGATGCATTGTAAGCCAGGTTTGGTTCTCACCAGTGGGAAAGAAAAAATAATTTCTCTCTGTTGTTTTTGCTTGGTTGGGGGTTTTTTGTATTTATTTCAGGCAAGATCCTCAAATCCCTAGCCAGTCTTTGCTCCTGCAAAGCTCAGATTATTTTGTGTATTTCTCTTGATTAAAGAATGAGTCAAGTAAATTTGCCCCACTGTTCTAATTAGTAAATGTGTCACTTGCTACAAGGATATCCCAATAGTAACATTATACCGTTCTGTGATTAGACTCGTACATGGCACATAGGAGGCAAACCACAGACTGTAGCAATGGAAGTACAGGATTTAAAATTGAAACTATCACTTAAATTACCTAAGCATTTAAGGCTTTATAAAGCCTTCAAGGAAATTTGACTTGAAATGTCAAGAAAAAGGAAAGGTCTGCACACAATCTTTAGGTGCAGGACAACCTTTTTCCACAATATTGATAATACATTAGGCAGGCAATGCAAAGAGAAGTAATAGCACTGGTGGGTAAACAAAACTCATGAAACTGGTGAGGTAAGTAATGTGTGAAGGCATGAGCAAAGCAGCATGTGTGCTGAAATACCATGGGTTTTGAGCAGAAGGAAACTGAGAAGATACTAATGTCAGTTTTTAAAATGAAGTTCTCCAGTAACCCTGCCTGCTTTAAACACGTTTGGCATTATAATTTTTAGAGATACATTCAAATGCTGAACAGCTACTGTAACTTTCTTAGTATCTTCTATTCTTACTAAGCCAGTAAGGATGAAAGATGTTTAGCAGTTTCCATTCCTTCATAGGATTAAGGCAATCAAAGGCATTGCTTAAGGTACATTTTGCTTCTTTTCTCTAGCACAAAGCCTTTTAAAAAATAGAAGCTGATTGTGGGATCGATCTTGTAGCTGTATAAGGGAGCACAACCAGTCAAAAGGTACACAATTCAGTCCATATATTTGCACACCAAGCAAGAAATGTGTAGGGAGTGCTCTGGCAGTTCCCAACTGCTGTAACAGACTGTCTAGGCTTCATAAAAGCTCTCTGGGTAGGACAGAAGAGTAGGGAAATTTAAAGATGTTTTGATGCATGTGGATGTGTTTTATTTTCTGTGAAAATTACTTGACTACAGCTGAGTATTTGGCTTCAAACTTCCTGCCTCATGGAGCTGACAATTCTGACTTCATCATGGCTAGTCCTGTACTGCCATGTACTTCCTGGCTTACACAGCTAAGATGGTAAATCTGCTTAGAATGAAAAATTAGGCATTATAAATTAGATTATTGTTTTAAGGATTTTTGAAAAAGTAAAAGAGAAACAGGGCAGCTCCAGAAGATGGAGACCTGAAAGATACCTAGACTAATTTCCGGTATTAGCAATTTGCCACAACCTTACATTAGTTACTAAGTGATTGCCAGATCACTTTAGATTTTGGCTGAGGTATGTGAGATAACATCTTTTTCATTCAGATACTTTGTCATAAGCATAAGGAAGCTTTCTTGACTAGTGAGGGGAGACCTCATCGCTCTTTACAACTACCTGAAAGGAGGTTGGAGTCATGAGAGGGACAGCCTCTTCTCCGTGGTGATGTGTGATACGACCAGAGGAAATGGATGCGAACTGCACCAGGAGAGGTTTAGGTTAGATATTAGGAAGCATTTTTTCATTGAAAAGGTTCTCAGGCATTGGAATAGATTGCCCAACGAAGTGGTGGAGTCGCCACCTCTGGATGCATGTAAACGGCATGTGGACCTGGTGCTTAGGGACATGGTTTAGTGGTGAGCTTGCGGTGTTAGGTCTAAGGCTGGACTGGATGATCTTGGAGGTCCCTCCAGACAGGGACATTCTGTGATTCTGTTATAGTATCTAGTATTTCAAGTCAAAAAAATAATACTTGTCAAATAGAGAACAGTTTGCTTTACTTCTGTTTCCCTGCCTTACCTCTGCTTACAGTCTTTATAATCCACTCACATCCAGATATCTCAGTGTTACAATCTGTCCAAAATATAAAACTTTCTGATGCACCTGTTTTTCCATCTATTATGCATTATAAATTGTCTCTCTTTCTCTATCATTTGTTTTATTTTGGAAGCTTAGCCACTGCTCAAAAGTTGTTTCTACAAAGTTATAGCAATGAAAGAAATATTGAATGAAGGTTGTACTACAATTGTAAACATTTTAAATGAATATTTCATCTAAAATCAAATGTACAGTTCTTATTGCATTTAGTTGCTGCACAGATTGCAAGTCTCATGTTCTTTCCCAGCATAACATCAATAAGCTATTTTCTCCAGCAGCTGCTCACAAGTTTCATTTGTTCTGACTATTAGCCATAGAAAAGCTACTTCAGTATTGGATCTCACTGATGAAAAGACTCAAAGCATCTTGATTTCTTGCAGACATTGTTAGGCATTTTCTGGTTAAACGTATTTATATGAGTATCAAGCTCTTTGCCAAAATATAATAACTCTAATTCAAACAAGCCTTGAAAATATTTAATTTATTTTTGATCTTCATAATCAGCTCTGCAATTTTCTGTCATGATTTTGCTTTTAGCTTTGGAGTTTTTTCATTAAAAGATTGACGAGGGAAATATTTTTCCTATAGTGACCTTTTTATTAGTTTCTTAAATATACGCATCCACATCTGTGTGTAAATCTACGTGTATATACACATGCACACACAGGTATACGTATTCTGTCGAATGCTCACTTGAAAGGTAAGTATTTCTGTGAAAATGACAGAAGTGGGGAATTTCCAAAGAGTAAAATCTTTGATGGGAGAATGTTGGTTGTAAGAGTATGTCAAGCCTAAAATATTACTATTGGCTTGCAAAAAATACTCTGGTAATCAAGGTATTTATTGTTGCTGAGTTGTTCTCTAGTTTTGAATGAGAATTGTACCTAGGACTAAGAAAGCTACTGTAATGAAAATTTTCTGGCAAAACTCAAATGTCTTGAAAGAGTTCCGAGAAATCTTTTTCCCCACTAAATGTCACTGTTGGGAAAAAAAATATATATGCTTCGTTAGTTATAATAATCCACATAGTACAAGGCTATGCCCAGGACAGAGTCACACCTCCACAGGTTTTTCTCTGTTCTATAAAGGTCACTTGCAGACACAACAAAAGTAATGTTGAAAGTTGGAGAATCTTTTGATAGTTCAGGGAATGTTACTGTAAAGTGCTGAGAAACACCTGAGTTTGTTCATTTCTTTCACATTTGATTTCATCAAATGTAGTGTGGCCCAAACACTCCTTACATGTGAGAAACTTTAGCTAAAAACCCGGTATTATTGTTGAGGGTGAGTAACAGTGGCAGATACTGGTTCTTAAATGGCAGACATTCTATGCTGTTTATTTCAGCCATATCATTGTTGAAAGGCTTGCTTGCTGGTCATCTGCCTTTTCTTCCTCTGCAAGTAATTGAATCAGTCCAAAGGCTGAAATACTTTTTTTTCAGGCAGAAAAAATGTTTCCATGAACTAGAACTTTCTTTTTTAAAAGCATGCTCCTTATGACAACTCTAATTCCAAATGTTACTATTTACCTTTCCTCCCTTATCATTTTGGTGCATCACTGTGTAAGCCCTAATAATTGTTTCTTGTTTTTTTTTCTAAGCCTACCAATCAAAGCAGCAGTTAGGACGTCACATACATGTATTGACTGAAACAGAAGAAAGTGTTAAACTCTTGTGGAGTCCTTATATTACTGCAGAGTTTCCTACTCATGAAATAGTTCTCCAAAATGGCATCTCCAAAAATACAAACTTCACTTTTGACTGTGATATGACCAGGATGATAATTGCAGGCACAAAAACAAGAAAGGTCCTGCTTTTAGGTAAATTTCCTTCTGTATTCCTACTTTTCTTTGTGTTTTCCCTGAGTCATTTCATGGGAAATGTTCAGGTAAGTATTGGTTTTAAGTAGAACTGGTTACAGACTGAAGTTTTGGGTGCTATGTTTTAAGAAAGTCACTTTGTCTATGGGTACACCAAAAAATGAACTTTCTAACAATGCATTTCAAAACTTAATCTACTGAAATACAGACATTTGCATTTGTGAATGTCTGAGCTGGGTTTAGATTTCCATGTTATGTAACTTGTGAACCAGGAGTTATTCCTACAATCAAAATCCATTTAACAATTTTTTCAGCTAATGGGATAAAATAATAGGATTATTTTGCAGGTAAACTAATACAATACTCTAAATATGCATTTTTATTATCACGACTCATGTATACAAAACAATATTCTGGCTTTAAAAAGCACCCTTTCCTTCCATACTACCAGTGCAGTTTTACAGATAAGAACAGATGGTGGTTTAGTGTGGAAACGTACTAAACTGCAATGAAGGTACAGTTACTGCGATGCTGTGTGGCAACAGATGTTAGAGCTTATGAGTTTGGTTTTTTTTCATTTTCTTTTTTGCAGCACTGTAGTACATTTCATGCCATTTGAAGCAACATAATCCTATTTTCCTTCAGAAAGTTCCAGTTTGGGTGTTGAATTTTTGCTTCATAGAGATTTCTTGGATGTTTGTAGGTTTTCCACCACTCTGTTATTTGTATTTGCCTTTCCTAACAAGCATTTGAGTACAGAAATAAAATCTAATAATATATACCTCTGTTTTTATTCCTACCGAGAAGAAAGGCTATGTCTAAAGGCAACAGTCAGAAGGGTTCCAAACATGAGAAAAGCATGAGAGCAGGGGACTTCTGTACCAGACTTGGAGTCTGAAAGAGCATATGGGAAAGCAAATCCTTAACTGAGAAATCTTTACAGAGAATTAACCTGTTAACTAGAGAGACATAAATCTAGGCAGTGTTAGCATAGATACACCAACTGACCTCAACGTTGTCCTGTTAGCAGAGAGAAGCTTTTGAGGGGTTTCCACAAAAGAGTTGAACTGAATCTATAAATGCACAGGAACTTGATGCACTTCTTGCAGAATATTTTTGCCTGAATTGAATTGTGCCTAGTCTACAGGCAGCTGTTGCCTCAAAATAGACTAAACAGGGAACTGTATGCAGAAAAGTTTCAGAAAAGCAAGCTAGCTGTAAGAATGGATTATGCTGATGATTTTTTAATACTTTTGTGTCATTCTTTTTTTCTGTGATGCATTTTTGTATTTTGTGCTCTGATCTAAGATCACTAGATCACTCTGATCTAGATGCCTGAACGGCATTGCCAACCAAGACTCTTGAGAGAATTTCTCAGACAGGGAAGATCTCCCAAAGAAGTGGATTAAATTTCAAGCACCCTATTCTCTGCAGTTTTCGCTTCAGTTAAGCTCCAACAATTGCAGGTAGCAGCTGAAAGAGCACCACTTTAAAGAGCAAGGTATGAATGCATGAAGTGGGAAAGGATTTTCTGACTGTAAGAAGTGCCCTGAGAAATTGAAGGTGGGTTTCTAAGGAAAGCAGGACAAAGGAACTGTCTCAGAATCAGCAGGATCATGGACCATAAATGTGAAACCGAGATTGAAGATGGTCAATCTAGGCATGATAGGATTTGATGGATTGAAGAGGAAGTTCAGGTAATTTTGTGGGGCTGAAAATAGCAAATATATTCAAATGTATGACATAGTGTAGAAATATATATATATATTTTTAATAATAAAAGAGGAGTCTTATAAAGAAAAAAACCCAAATAACATTGACAAAAATATGTGTATGGAGTGGAATAATCGGACCAAAAAAATGGAATAATTCTTAAAGAACTTTCAGTGGGAGAACTGAGAATGGTCTGCTTTTAAACATTTTAAGTCAAGATAGTTGTCTTTGTGGACAGTTCATAAATATTGCTTGTGCTCAGAGTCATAGTCATCTCTAGAATGCTGTTATTTTACCTTATAATTGTATTTATAAAAGCCAAAACTTGAATGCAAATGCAATGTTTGGATTAAACACTAGACTAATATTATTGTACCTTGCTCCTATGTCAGTTGTAAGCTGACACTGCCAGCCTAATGATATTATTGATACTGCTATTTGTAGCACTCATAAGCTTAGAAACAGTTTTATGTATCTGCCTTTCCTCAGGGAGAATGCAGTTTTGTTTTTGGCAAAGAATCAACGAAGGACTGCAACTGTAATTTTCAAGTGAAGTTTTAAGCAAAACTTGAGTAGTAAGTATCAACTGGTATTTTCTTTCAAAATTATTACCCAGCCTACAGAACTGGAACTCTGGCTGCAGCACAGATTTGCAATTGCATTCTTCATTAGCATTTTGCAAAAGCATATCTTTGGTGATATGGTTAATGGACAGATTGGGATTCTGATAGTGTTCCTGCTATAAACTCATTAAGTGCCAGTAAATATGGGAGGAATGAAAGAAAGCAGAAAGATTGAAGGGGCAATGATGACCCAGTAGAGGAAAGACGCATTTTCATTCGCTGTGTAAACAGAATTGCAATAGCCATTTTGGCACTTCTGTATCAATGGCAAATAACTTGTCTGCAAGGAAAGCATTTTATATCTGTATACAGTAACTTTGTGGGCATGCAGGCAGTGGGTAACATGCAGCAAGTATTAAATGGGTAAATATGCATAAAGATTGTATTTGGCTGGGCAAGTTTCAGAAGCCTGGCAGAGGGGATCTTGGTGACACAACACAGCAAGCTCTGTGCGTCTTGTTGGATTAAAGACTAGATTTGTGTCTTAGCCAATATAATGTCATGTTGAGTTATGTAAATCCCATCACAGAAATGCAAACACAATGCAGCAGCAGCATTCTTTGGCATGGGCTCTTCAGCTATTTTCCTGAAACCAAATTGATGTCTTGCTACAGATTGTTTTTCCCTTGCGGCCCAACCACACTGCTAGTGGAATTAATTTCTTTTTTTCAGAACGATTGTGATGTAAACCCCATAGTTTAGTAACAGCAGTGTTTATTTTTATTAAGTGAAATTCCTTAGGACAACTAGAAGTGGGTATCATGGTAAATAATGAAAATGACACTATGCAGATACGTGGAAGTAACATTCAGCTAACAAAATATTTAATGTTTAAATGAAAAATCCTGACTGTTAGTAGGGTATAAGCATTCCTATAATCAGAAAGATTTCTAATGTGACTTGCAAAGACTGAAAATACTGAAGACTAGCATTAACCAGTCACTGAGCTCTGTAATACCATTCCTCCAACAGTTGATGATCATCTTATTTACAAGCTAAGACTGGTTTGGAGTGCATGGAAAAGGAAAAGTAGTGCATACCTCTTTCCATACATGGATAACAAGAGGACTGAGCCAGCCAGGTCATGGGGGAAGATGTGCCAGTCCTCATCTCTGTACAAAGCAGCAGGGAATAAGGGGTGAGGAGCAAAATAAGACAGCAGTTCAGAATAACTATGGTTGGGTGGAAACCTGTTTTCTGATGAGGTGTGATATGACTGTCAATTCTTCCTTTGCTTAAGGCATTCTAACTGGTGGTTTTAATCTAGCCCTAAGTGCCAGAGATGTAATACTAAGGATTCAGCACTACTACCCTGGCATTTTCTAACAAACTGTAAAATAATTTCAGGGCTGAAAGTTCAAACTCTGAGCACAGCTTTTGGAACCAAGCTTAAATGATACCCTCAAACTAAAATGCCTTCCTTTCACTTTGTAATGAGTTGATATTAAGCCTAGTGTAGCTAACATAGCAGAGAATTTTCTTTTAGGTCAGCTTTTTAGGGCCCACGCTGTCCATTATAGGTATTTTGAACATCGTGAAATAGAATTTTTTAAAATGTCGACTTGGAACTGTGTGGTGCATCCAAAAAAGATTGAGACACCAGATTGTAGCATAGTGTTCTTAAATTACATATACTGGATTTTATTTTCCTTTATAATATTTTTAAGATTTAATGTGAAGTCATTTTTCAGTGTAAAAATGTGAGCTTAGCAGCATGTAGTTTGCTAGCATTCTTTCAGTTTTGAGTAAAATACAAATTAAAATGTTATGTTGGGAAAGTCAGTATTCTCTTTAAAAATGAATAAGTATTTTCCAATGGCACTATAATTCTCATGCCTTAATCTTATTTTTCGGAATATTTTGGTTTAGTATGTTGGTTTGTCACTAATCATATATAACAGTTGTCTGCAAATGTGCAGCAACACTGTATGTTGAGATCTGTAAAAGCACTAATAGATTCCGGAACTGTTTGCTGCAGGAACAGTAGGTTGATTGCAACTGTTGGCAGTGATGAAAATGGGCGGCAAGCTGAGACAGTCAAGGCTTGTCCTGATGTTAAAGGATTATCCCCCAGAAGAGCTAATTGGAATTCTGGATCAATGATTGAGCTTTAAAGTCACTGTTTCAGGGCACAGGTGAGGTGATTTGTCTTGCCCGTAGATATAGTTCACATGAACCCTAGATAATTTAGTGACCCACCACAAAATCATAATTCAGTCCCAATTCATCCCTGTGTCAAGAGAGGTCTCATTATTAGTTGATCAAAGCAATTCAAAGATGTATTAAAATTATTTAGGAATAAACTGGAGATTTATAAAAGTGCATTTACACTCCCTTACTGTGGCAAACACTAGATATCTCTGGACACTTTATAGCTTTAAAAACAATGTGCAGTGAAACATCTTCTCATGTGCTTACTCAGCCTTGTGATAACGCATTCAGATGAAGACTGCCACACAGATCTGAGAGTAGATTTTGCCCCTAGCTAGAATAGTTGCAAAATATATGGTATTGCCTAGCTTAAGCCAATGTTTCATTTAAAATATGTACCACCATTAATAATGTTAAGCATGTAAATGACAACCAAACTTGAATTTCATTATTTTTAAATATATTTTGAAGTTTTTATTAAGTTTAAAAGCAGTCTGCATGTAAAATATTGTAATTAAGTCTGAAAATATAATAGTAGATGTCTTAATTTTCAAGAAAACTGTGTCCTAAAGCAAGGAAAGCAAAACCAGAAAAAAAGCTCGGAATCCCTGTTTTTCAGCTCCTGTGCAAGTACGGTAATCTTTAAACATGTATCTGTCAGTCAGAAGGAAAAATGAAACTCAGAAAGGTAATAGGCATTGTCCAGCAGGCCTAAAGTGTAAGACACCCCTGTACCTGAGTCATGTACACATAGGAAGAAGTGTAGCTTCTTCCAGGTGGGTTCCAAAACTGCTGAGGGAAGTGATTGAATACATGCATGGCTGTTCGTGGCAAGAGCCACGCACCAGGTGTCACTGAGGTCAGTGAAATACTTTATTGAAGAGATTTTAAGTACATGGGTTTACCCTGGAGCCTGACCAAAACAGTCGACAGCCTTTCTGTTGGATGGATAGAGCTGGTCCTTATTTTCAGAAACAATCAACATACTGTTGTGTTAACATCTCCCTTTGCTAAAAGGGACTTAAAGCTTCCTTGAAAGGAAGATGAAATTGTGGGTTCATATATATCCTCCTATATGTCAAACCTGTAGCTCTGAGGGTTTTCAAACCTCTTTTTCCTTCAGTGTCTGAAACTCTAAGAAAAAAAAAAGTCAAAATAATTAATTTTTTGAGGGAACAACTCTAGCAGTTATATTCTGAGAATCTGAGAATTGCTACTCAAAACCCCAGGAGGCGTAACAGAGAAATCCTTAGATCCTTGATCTTTACTGTGAAAAACATAACACAGAAGCTGGACTGATACTGAAAAGGGAGAGTGACCCGTGAATATTTGCAGTAACAGAACTATAGGCATTCAATAAACTTACATGAGTTTTCAGATACTATAAAGTGTGTTAGGTAGAACCTATGGGATGGCCAGTGTTTGAATTCAGATTTAGATGACAAAATGAAGTCCTATGTTAAAAGTTTTAATCTTTTATTTTAGTTGAATATTGCTTATTTTTCAGGATCTCTAACATAGTAAAAGGGAGAAAAACAATTAAGAGAAATTGAGACTGGGATTATAAATTGCAAAATGTGACAGGATGAATTCATACGAATTATCACTGAAGGAAACTTGATTTTTTTTTTTCCTTATTGTTTTAATGTACTTAGTTTTATAATGAAAATTAGTAAAGTTAGGGGAAAAAAGCCAAAAGGCATGAAGGTATCTTCTTTGTCTATTTTTTTAGAAATGGAGTATGTTGGGATCTTTTTATGGAAATGTATAAAATGTTTTGTTGTCTTCTCAAGAAGAAATGTATGAAAAACTTAAAAAATAGGGAAAATCATATGTTGTAAAAATAAATATTGGTTTTTGTAATACTAATTTAACTTACATTATTTAAAAGTTAAAATAGCTGTAACACAAATGCAGAAAAAAAAAAGCAGCATTCAAGGGCAGAAAAAGTAAAGATTGTCAATGTCATGAGCTTCACACTTTTATGAAATATCACTGTTGGTTTTTGGGTCATAAGAATGATAGCTTCGCTAGCAAAAGAGCAATGAATCATATGTAGAAGGCTTTGGAAAAAATGAGCTTTCATCTACACATTACTTTATTATTAACCTGAAAAGTTATTGCCTTATCTTGGAAACCTCCACTCCATCTGGAAGCTACTACATGGTTGAAGGATCTATAAAGATGTGCTTCAGTGGAAGGAATACATTTATGTGAAAGCATCACACCTGATGTATGAGGCACTAAGCTTTGATTTCATGGTCCCATGCAGACTGCACAAATATCACTCAGTACAGCTTTTACTGGGAAATCACAGTCGGGAATGGATGAACAGGAGCTAGATATCCTGTAATTTCAAAAGCTTACTGGCTGTATTTTAATTCAGTCAGTTGTTTGGAAGTTATACTTCTGATAGGATTAAAACCTTATTCTAAATGATAGAATAATGATACGCTTGAATATTTACCTCAGAGTTGTCTTTGGTGAAGAGTGAGTTTAATTTCTTTGAAAACACAGGCAACAGTTGGATGGTCTAAAAATCCAGATTTTTAAATCTGTGCATGAATGGAAGAGAGCAACACTTGGAGTTAACAGTGGAACTAGATTTAAAAATCAAAACAACAAAACCCACAAAAACCAGCAACAAAAAACCACACCAAACAAAACAAATCAAAAGCCACAACAAAAGCAATATGAAAAAACAACCACAAACAAACAAAAGAAAACCAACCTCCCCCCAAAAAACAACCCAAAGCAGAATTACTCTAAGGCATGTATCATAATCATAGGCATTGACAGTATTACTGAAATGAGAAAGAAATTATAGCAAACTCTGTAATAGCATACCAGTTTACCAGTTAATGCTTTCATCTAGATCCTTCATGAGTATCTATTTTAAGCTCTATAATTTTGTCAAAGTTTGGGTGACTTTCACAGGATGGACATGAGCTCCCCTTTGACAACTCCCTGCCAGATTTCAAAACCCTTTGAAAAAGAATAGAAGCAATAAAACTGCTCAAACAAAGGACTGGCAAACCACTTATTTTGGAGCCTCAGATTACATTAACTTTCCTGTCTCCTTCACCAAAAACAAATTCATCTCCTTCACAAAACAAAATGAATAATCTGTATAGAAAATGCAGGAAACTAGAATAGATTTAGACAAAGAGCTCATCTTTGAGAAAGTTGCATGCAACAAAAAAAAGTGTGTTAAAAATGGGAAGTGCTGGCATACAGTCCTTTGCCTCATTTATTTATCTACACAAATTGAGCATAATAAATTTATACAGATGCACTTCAGGGCTAAAATCAACACTTTGGACCTGGCATGTTTTCTGATCATGCCATACAGATCCATACTGTATACCTCTCTTGTTCAAATTAATGAAGTAGGTTGTTAATTCTTCACCTGGAACAATTACTGAAGCAGATAAAATGTGCATCTGGTGCCTGGTTTACCTGATTACTAGTTAGCTATGAATCAGATACTGAAGTTATTCCTATACTCTCTAAAACTAAAAGGTATAAATCTTCCAGAAATAATACGTAGCCAAGTTAATACATTGCTAAAACATTGCTTTTCAAATTTGCTGTAAAAAAGCAATTAAGCCTTGGTGACATTGCTGGCTTGAGACCAACATTCCCAGGTCTTCTGACATAAGCTTTTATAAGCTGTGCTGCACATTTCTTTAAACTCGGAGGAATGTTGCTTGTGTTCCCTATAATAATATAATGTGATTTCTGTTAGCAGCCTGGAAAAGAACTTGAATCTGTGTTGTTTATCTTGCTTTCAAACCAGCATTTATTCTCAGACTTTAAAAGAATGAAACTTACCTTTCTGCCTTACCTGGACATCAAATTCTATGTGGAGCCTTGAGTAAGTTCAATAGAGGTACAGTATACAAACATATTAAAACACGTAGTCTAAGGTTGAGCCGTTACCCTGCTAATTATTTTGCTCAGAAAAGTAAAAGTAGTAAAATTTCAATACATGCCATTTGCAGTTTATAAAAAAATGTTTTCTGAGTCAATTGTGACTGTAATAATTTTAACTTTTCCTGTCTAAAGTATTGGAATGTGTTTTTCAAGTCTTTTCATGGCTTCACTTTGGGCTTTACACAGGAACATAATAATTAATGCAGTTATGTTTTAAAATGTCTTCGCTGTTATTGAAAAGTCACATATGGGTGATAGCTGGTTCTAGCATAAGGTTGTATCTGGGTTGATGATGTTAAGACTGCAATTTAGTATCTAAGTCTGACTTGACTGAATCTAGTTAAAGATGGCCAATAACTTTAATTCAAGTACATACAAAGACGTGATAAATTTCTGTTTTTTCTATAAACGTGAGGTTTTATTCTGCAATGTGTTGACTGTCACTTGGAATCAACATCTGTATAGGTTATGCCAGCCATATGACTTC
Source organism: Apus apus (assembly GCF_020740795.1). Lineage (NCBI taxonomy): Eukaryota > Metazoa > Chordata > Aves > Apodiformes > Apodidae > Apus > Apus apus. The sequence continues at coordinate 53,055,347 of NC_067285.1, read as the reverse complement.
TGAAAATGAGGGTTTCAGGTTTTATTGACATCACATAAAAGCACTGAAAACATGTTTAGAGAAAATTAGTGATATGGAAAGTGTTCGATCTCACAAGAAGCACTTAACCAATAAAAAAGGAAATAGGTATACAAATCTGCCAAGTGAATGGGGGAGGGGAGGAAGTAAAATACTCTTACGTCCTAAAATGCTATTTACTTTATATAAATTTAGCTATTTCACAGCATCACAGAATGTTAGGGGTTGGAAGGGACCTCAGAAGATCAGCCAGTCCAACCTCCGTGCCAGAGCAGGATCCCCTAGGGTAGGTTACACAGGGATGTATCCAGGTGGGTTTTGAATGTCTCCAGAGAAGGAGACTCCACAGCCTCTCTGGATAGCCTGTTCCAGTGCTCTGTCACCCTCACAGTGAAAAAGTTCTTCCTCATGTTTATGTGTAACCTCCTATGCTCCAGTTTGCACCCATTGCCCCTTGTCCTATCACTGGACATCACTGAAAAAAGCCTGGCTCTGTCCTCCTGACACTCATCCTTTACATATTTGTAAACATGAATGAGGTCACCCATCAGTCTCCAAGCAGAAGAGACCCAGCCTTTCCTCATAAGGGAGATGTTCCACTCCCTTAATCATCTTTGTGGCTCTTCACTGGACTCTTTCAAGCAGTGCTTACAGTGTTTTAGATCAACTTTTTCTCTTTTTTCCTTATTCTGTCATAATGCCTTGCCTTTTATTTTTATTTTCCAGCAAATTTCAGATAATGTCACAGGTGTAATAGATGAATTAAGTCTACTGGACACCTACCCAGTTATGTTTCACTAGTAGAAAAGATAGACTTCAGTGCTCTATATCCTGTAAGAGTGCCATGGACACTAGCCTTTTTTATTGGTGCCTGTCCTTTCTCCATTTAATACTGTTTTCCATCCAATTCTGCAGCTGAGAAGTGAAAGACCGGTCTGAATGAGCTTTGAAGTTAATGTAACCTCCAGTTCTCAAAGGTAATGTCTAGTCTCTTCACCTCTCTATGCATGTTCATCTTATTTTGTTATTTCAATCTGAAGTTCAGGTAAGCTATTTTACAGGTGGTAAAACACTTAGAAAGCAAACACACACACCTCTTTTTTTACTCAGTCTACTCATTAGTCCCTGAAGAAAAAGAACAGATTGATAGCATCTTCCTGAATGTGTATATGCATTTTCTAATTACTTTCTAGTTTTGGAAACTTCTTCTTCCAGTAATCTAAAAGTTAATCACCAATAGTGCTGGATCTCCTATTATAAAGTGTTAAGTACCTGTAGTTTCCTGTGGTGCTGAACACTTCCTTGTTTTTAACAGATTATTTTCAGCCTATTAGCTGTAACCAAATTTGAAGCCACTGCTGTATGAGAAACCATTTGTACTACAATTGTGAAAGAGACTTACTGAAAAGTATCTCTTTTCTGTAAAAAGCGGATAAAAATTTAATATCCATTGTTTCATTGGTATAATGAATTACTGAAAGTCCAGTTTGCCCTTTATCTGAATGGCATATCCTATAATCAGTTGCCCAACAGTTCATGGAATGTTTTATTCTTTCATTGCCACCATGAAAATACAAAATGCTTCTTCAGTGGTAGAAAGTCTAGCAGTTACAAGTTTTAGTTTGAGTTAAAAAATGTTTAGGAAAAAGTATCAAATTTCCTATTCAACATAACTGATCATCAAAGCCTTTATGCAAACTTCAGTTAAAGTAAATCATGTGACCAGCTAATAATGGTCCTTCTAATAACTCTTCTTCCAGAGCTCCTTGAATAATTTTAAGAAGTATTTAATGCATCTCAAAGCATTTAATTAGATCATAAGCAAAAGGAAGAGAACACTCTATCTCACAAGGAATTCATGTGATTAATTCACTATTAAACATTTTTATATACTAGAACACATGGTAGATAGTTTTTGCCTTCATAAATTTATTCTCGTCTATCAAGAAGCAATAGTGCATTGTAATAACAAGTTATTGTGTGATGAGTCCAGTTTTTTGGCACTAGGTAGCTGCAGTCTAAGAAAACTTAGAACACAGGTCTTGAAAGTCTGTAAGGCTTTTTAATTTTTATTTTTCATGTTTTGTAGCTAAGTCTTAAATATTACTATGCTTCATCTCATAAGAAAAGCTTCTAAGCAAGCAGCATAGAAGTAGTAGATACAAGAAACTGGTTTTTCAGTAAAGAGAAACAAGACAGTCCTCCTGTAATGCGAAATAACTGCTTTTGTCAAGTTCTTTCATGAAATTTGTTTTCCCTTGCATTTAGAGTATTTTTTCAAATATCCAGCAGGTTTTTTAGTTAATCATATATTATATTAAATAAAGCAACCAAATAAAGAATGGGGTAGAAGGAGTCCAAAATTACTAGACACTCCAAAAAAGTGTGAAATTCAATAAATATAAGCATATAAATATTATACAAGCAAAAGCCACCTATTTTTTATTATTTTATTATTTTTAAAACTATAAATTGCTGTGGCAATCTCCAAACATGTAACAGATGAGAAAATGTTCTTAAAAAAAGAAAATAGCATGTACTTTAAAAAGGAAATTAAAAACTGGGAATGAGAAATCAATGCCCCAATTGTCATTGTGTACGTAAGTGGCAAAGCTAATTAATTATAATTAATTTAACTTTAATTTGTATTGAATTGCCATTATTATTAATAATACAAGTTCTTTGAGTCAAATTAACATAATGCTTGTACAACAATAAACTCAGGAAGGCAAGAAAGAAAATACCAAGGGAACTGTAAAGTTTCATTATTTTCTTTCCAAATCTAGACAATAAATTTCAAGCACTGGCACTTTGAAAGATCCTAGCTGTGTTCATTTGTTTTGCATGATTTTTGACAGTAAATGTCAGTCCTGTGCTTGCTGGCCTTTTTAATGCCAAATACTACTTTATAATTTTCATTGTCAGGCTGAAATAACTTAATAAACACGTACTTGTAGATATTCTTCTAATACATAGAGTACATGACTTGCCTTCTTTCAAACAGTCTCTCTGATGTACAGGGAACACAGATGAGTAGCACTGGCTTCAGTCAGCTCCTTGTTCCCCATCTCAGCTGAGATGTCAGACTTCGGTGACTAGCATTTCTAATTTTAAATACTACTGAAGCCATCCTAGCTTGAACTGGGGTTAGGAATAGCCTTGATAGAAAGGCTTAGAGAAGTAACCTATAAGGTGAGAGTGCTATAAAAGAGGAGCTCCTCTCAAGTTGGAAGAGAATCCACTAATTTAGTTGCTGATAAAATCAGAAACGTTCCTTCATTTTACTTTGTACTATTTTTCAGCCTTGGCCTAATGTGAAGTTTTGCTTAGAGTGTGAATTGCTAGCTAGCATGCTGTGGAAACAAAGTAACACTAAAAAAATTTTCCTGAAGTATGTTTTTGTAGTGAGCAAATGTTCATGGCACTTCTTTCTGCAGGCTTTCTGCCCAGTCTTGCAGTTGTTACGGTGTCACTTGGAGTTCAGCAGCTTAATGTGTTGACATGTATATGAGAGTAGTAGCAATGAAAACAACCAGTGATTGTGGACAGGACCATAAAGTGAATTGAAGTTTATTTTCATCTTCTTAAGGTTGCAAGTTACTTATGTTACTTAAATACTGCATCATTGTTGCTGGAATCATTGAATTTGGTCTCACATAAATGTTGTCATTTGTATAATAGATGGGACTCGGTAAATAACATCTATGTAAATTGAATGAAAATGCTTAGAGGTGAAAGCCTCGAGTTACTTAAGGACAGTTGCCATTACATTGCACTGTGAGAAAATAAGGAATGTCATTTCCCTGGGAGCTAGTCAAGGGCCCTCATCTCTCATCATAGGTGGGAGTTGGGTATGATGTAAATGCTATATTTAGTAAGACAAGGATTTAAAACAATGAGTTTAGTAAAAATTATGTACGTTTCAGTAAAATTAAAGATGGACAATTACCATGAGAGAGTCTGCAAGCTAGTTTTAACATAATAGCTATTTGATTATTCCATGAAAATATGGTATTTCATTTTTTCAGATTCTACTGAACCAGGGCAAAGCCTAGGGTCAGTGTTAGGGGTAAGTAGAGATCTAATTAGATTATGTAGTAGATTATGGAATCATACTGAGCCTGATATTAGAAAGTGTACTCCGACTTGATTTTAGGACAGTATTCAGGGGGAAATACAGCTCCTTAGCATGCCTTCAGATTTGAGGAATAAAGGATAACATTCTCTAAATAAACATACTTGAACTGTCCTTGAGAGAAGGTTAGTTCCTTCTAGGTTATTTTGTGAGAAAGTAAGCAGAAGATTTTCAGATAGGTGAAATATCTTATATGGACTTCTTTCTGAATTGACAGTGGGAGGAAAATCACTATATTAGGTTGTGTTTCGTGAGGATATAATGAATGCCACTGTGGTGCCTTCAAACTGAGTCACAATACACAGTTTGAGCTTCCAAATAAGATACAATGGAATAAAGAATAATCACTAAATTTCAAAGCATGAGCATAAAATTTGAGGAGTCTTAAAATGTCGTTGAACCTGCAAGTCTTACCTTGCAGATCTTAGTCTCAGCAGGTCTTAAAGAGATTTAGTAAGAAAGAAGAGCATGATATATGTTGAAGAGAGTCATTAGCATGCTCTGAAAGGCAGAGATTCTTTTTTTTTTTTTTAGGTGCAGCTGACTAAGGGCTGTGTCAGTTGCAGTCAGTTTATCTTGTAGTAGAGGAATGTATCTAACAGGAATTCCTGTTTAACAAATACACTTGATTTTTTTCCTTTTGCAGGCAACAATTTTTCTCAGTTCACTATCATTCAGGAGGGTTTTCGTTATCACAGAGAAGGACTTAGAACTCCAAGCGAGACAAAAGGCTCCACTTCTTTAAAAGAGACTTGCCAAAACTTTTATCTTCTTTGTGTGTGTGTGTCTGTGTGTAGGAGAAACATTACACTGTTTCATGTTGTAAAATGTGGACAGGCCAGTGTTTGGCAAGCTTTATGCTGGAGCATCTCTGCTTTACTTACTGGGTGAGCATAGTGCTGAGAAGGGTCTTGAGCCAGTTTCTTCTCCAGTCTACTGTAGCAGGTGCTGCATTGGACTGAGTTTGGCCGTGTTTGTCCCCATTGTTGGCAGGAGGAAGATACAGTAAGCAGGAGGAAATAGCTAAGCTGTCACTAAATAGCAGTGATCAACAGTAGCCCCTGGAGAGGAGAGGCCCACATGGGTTTTGGCCATCTCCCATTGAGTTACATCCAGAGAAAACAAAGCATGCTGTTCCTTTCTCTGACACTGAACTTCATCTCAGCCTAGAGTTAGGGTTTAGGGAAGTGTGAACTTTGGTGAGAAGGCTTTGGGGAGAAGAACATACTAATCAGCTTGGGACCTATCCCATTTGATTGCTGTGAGAGAAGTACAGGAACACTATTTAGGCATGATTAAATCTTCTCTCAGACTTCATTTAGTGATAGCAATAGGATGTGTAAGCCAGACACCATGGCATGACACTGAGACTGGTACAAGAAGATCTATTCAGACAAAGTTTAGTGTAGTATTCTTTACATTTCTCAGGCAGACAAGGAACTGTGATTTCTTGTGTGCTCAGTTTTAGTTTGAAGTTAGTGTTTGACACAGCTCAGAAATCATCAGGTTAATCAATGTGTGAATTGCAAATGTCATTTGAACAAATATCCTTGAACTTTTTCTCTCTTGTGAATTAGGATTTAATATAATGGTAAAAATCTGTATTATGTACCCCGAATTACTGTAGGACTGTAGTCAGTAGCTTTCTTGGGGAGAAACTGGCTGTATAGCTTGTCAGTCTAAGATAGATTTTGAGTCTACTCCTTGAAATATCTGGGGGTTTTGAGGTTTCCCCACCACATCTGTACTGCTGTGAGCTCACGGGGGCTGTATAACACAGATTTTGCTCTCTGAATGGGACAGACTGAGTGTGTACTGGGAACAGTCTTGCCCTATTATTTGAAAAGTAAAAACAACAGGGCACATGTCAGGGTCCTACCTAGCAATTCTTCCCTTGCTACTTGGACTGCAGAAAATCTCAGTCCAAGGTTTTGTATAGTTTTCTCACCATGTTCTGTGTAAGCACAGGCCCAGGCACCAGCCACCAAATGAAGTGTATCTGTCAGATGGTTTCAGCTTTTTCCTCAGGACACTTATCACTTACTGTGAAAAAGGGCCAAGTACAATGGCGTATGACTTAAGAGGATTTCTCTGAGCTTCAAACTGGAATGAAGGGTTCTTCTCCTTTGATGAGGCTTTGAACCTGCAACTTTATGCTTGCGAAGCCTGTGCTAGCACCAACACCTCCTCTCCATGCTATGGGTGTGCTTCAGGGACAGCTAATCCACATTTTCATTCCATGAATTTAAAACTAAGGGCGTCTTGGAGCAAGCATTAAATTTTACCTTAGGTATTCAATAGTAACGGAGCATCCGTATGTCACTCTGGTTCCCAAAGTAGATAAGGCACTCAGCTGCATTCTTTAATGCAAATCCCTCTAAAACCTTATATGCTATTAGTAGTCTGCTAGTTATTTGATGAAAGAGAAAATTAACTTTTCAAAGAGCAAGGCAAAAAATAGAGCTGAGTCTATTACACCAACCAATCCAATATTCTGCACAATGAGACAGTGTTTCTTTCTACTCATTATGCCTGGCAAAAGCAATCAACAGAAGCCTGAAATGATAATTGTACAGAAATGAGATCTGACTAAAAGTAGAGATCGGCAGGTATTGGAAATAACCCACCTATCTCTGAAAGAAATTTCTTAGTCTGTACAGTGCAAGTGCTGGATTGTTTAACTTGGCATTGCAGGCCTGGATTTCTTTCCAGCTAAATTTGCTGTAGATAAAACAACTGTGGTCATAATGGACCTGTTTAAAACTGAAGTAAAAAACATGAGAATTAAAGCCATAATGGTAATTCAACTCAAATACTAAATTATACACTAATGTGATCTCTTTGTAACTTATTCTACCCCAAAAGTATGAAGCTTCAGTAAATCAGAAGCTAATTCTGGGTTACACAAAGGTGAATTAGAGAAGACTAAAATGGTATTGAGTTAGCAATGATTTTTAGCTATTTGGTGTTTATCTAAGACTACTGGATTAAAAAAAAAAAAAAAAAAAACCCACCACCAAAAAAAACCCCACCAACTTGTGCCATTCAGGATCCTACATTATACTTACATTAAGTGGGGGGAAAAAAGCTATTTCAGAAAGTGTTATTTCGGAATTGCTGGTGAGTGGCAAACTGTCAGGAAAATGGCTCCTCTAAGAATAAATTAGAATGAATGGGAAAAGATAAGTGTGAGACACTTGTGTGTACTTTTTCACATACCCACAAGCAGGCTGGAGACTCAGCATGTTCAAGATTAATTTGATAAATAGCACCTCTTCAGCACATGCTGCGCTGAATCTGCTGAATACAGGGAGAGATGGAGGGAAAATTCATGAAAGGGAAATGGCAAGAGATCTAAAGTTTGCCTAACTCCTATCCTTCATAATGCAAGGTGATTTATGTACACTGCATCTAAACTGTATGCAATGCCTACTTTCGCTTCCAGCACAGTAATTGCATTTGGAAATTACTTTTGTGTTTGTATCCTTTTTTATTCCTCCTTCGGTCTGCCTCTCCCTCTTCCTCTCTGCTTCATACAAAGCAAGCATTTCCTTGCCAAGTTCCTACTGCCGTATCCCCACATTGCACAGAAAGTAAATTCCAGTTTCCTTCCAAAGGAGAGAGAAGGACCTGAGCTGGGAGTCTTAATTAAGAAATCATGGGGGAATAAGGGAAAAATCTCAGAGAATGGGTTTTTCAGGTGCTGAAGAGGCTGAGGGTGGAAGAAATGTAGGAGCATTGTGGTTGAGAGACTCCATACAACTGCAGCCCATGTAGCCATGCTGTTACTCAGCAGCAACAGCAAGAGGGTTGTGCAAGCTGGGAGAAAAGCTTTTCAAGGCTGAAAGCGTCAATCCTGTCTCTTTAGGCACAGGCAAATCAGGTGCCCTGTAGGCCCCAACAAGCTGGTGCCAAAGGCTGCTGAGTACAACACCTATTCTTGGGGCCTCTTCTGGGACTGATCCATTCCCTAGGTGGATCCAAGAAAAAACTGATGTTGCTGCGGTGCAGGAGGAGTGTACAATCCAACCAGTCTCTTTGCAGTGTCAGCTCTGAAGGGCTACTATGGAGACCTGATTTAATAATGACAGTAGAAAACAGATGCTTGTTTGAAAACGTATTTCTGAGAGAGGAGATAGCTGTACTTCAGAGTATACCTTGGTAATATAACCAAGACAGCTGTGGTCACAAGTCTGTGATTGCTTTTTTGTATGCAAAAAGTGTGTAATATAAAGTATTCAGCTGAATCATGACTTTAAGAAAACAAAAGCTCAAAGTGAGGATGTTTCTGTTAGAGAAGAAAAAAGGAAAATGCTACTTACAGGAGTAAAGTGACTGAACTACTTAGTTAAAAAAGGACAATTTTCATTATATATCCTATATTTTGGGGAAAGTGCTATAGAAGGTAAAAATATGGTGAGACTTCTCATTAGATAGAGTGTTTTTTACACCAAATGAGACAAGATTTATATGTAGCTATTCAGATACAGGAAGGCTTCCACACTTGCTAACCATTTCCTTGAAGCCTTTTTTTTAACAATATTTAAGTAGCGCACCTAGTCAGGGGAAAACTGTGAATACCTCTACTGTAGAAGTATTCTGCAGCCAACAACCCTGTCAGTAAGTCAGCTGGAAGAACAGGCATAAAATCTAGACAAAGACAACAAGATGGCTGACAATGCTACAGGTGACAGAAAAATTAGTTAATAAAGCCTTCATTTTCAGAAAGCCTTGGGGCAAGCAGGGATTTACCTGTTCTGTCACGGGATGTTTTGTACATACCTAAGTCTCCTAGCCTATATGAAGTGCTGTTTTTGATGTACAGCTTTCTCCCATCCCAAATCAACTGCTGCCCACCACAAAATCAGCAAAAACAGCGAACAGAGATTGTTATCACATGAGACATGTCCTACAGAGTCAGGTCAATGATCTGCTAGTGATCTAGTCTCATTTTCTGTCCTTGACAGTGACAGTGATGACAGTGATGCTACTGAGGGGTGATATTTTTGTCTGCTTTAAAGTGGTTTCCTGTAGCTTTCATTTAGTTCCAACAATTACTTTATTTTAGGATTTGGGAAGCAGTAGTTCTGTCTTCACTTTATAAAAGCATTTGGAAGAAATGGCCACTGTGCATATGGAAAGGGAAACAGCCGGTGAGAAACAGCCCAAGTGGCAATGCCGGGCTTACTCTCCATACTGAGGATATCTGCTTTGCCATGTGCAGGAAGTGATACAGTCTCAGAAATTTCAGTTGTTTGTTTGCACTTTGACTCGTCCTTATAGCCACAATGGTGCCCATCTCAGCTTTTTCTTACACAGTCAATGCTATTCTTCAGCTTTTATTAATTGAAATAATTTATTAATGTTTACATGCATTTGCAATTTTTAATGGGCACACTATGAGACTTAATTTGTGCCACTTGTATTTACTGCTGTCCATCAAACATTGTTGCTTTAATTTGGACTTCAGAGCAGCTGCTTACAGCAGATCATTCATACAAAATACTGGAATTAGGCCTGTGAGAGATAACAGAGTGCAAAAGAGATGTCAATGGTAGAAAATAAATGCTGTTCCTTACAAAAATGCAGGAACTAAGGAGTGCTTCCCATAAATATTTATTGAAGACCAAAATTGTGCAGTACTTCTGCCACAAGGGATTTGTATTCCAAAAGTAGTGTAGAAAAAGAAAGCTTCTATGCATTTTTCTTTCTCTTTCAGACTGTACATATTCACAATGACATCCATTTGCTACATTGCATTTAATTTACATATCTGAGTGCTTCATCTGCATAAATCTCAATTATCCATCTTCTCTGTGATAACTTGCCTCATTCCAACTCTTCTGAAGGAACAATAATTTTAAGAAAGAAAGAAATGGAGGGGGAAAAAGTAAATTAACAATCTAGTGTCTCAAATGGCAAAGTAATCCTGATTTGACATTCAGGATTGACAATAATCTTTCACAGGCTATAATTTAAGGTCAGACAGTCTGTGTCCTTTTGGCCCTTATAAGTGAGGATTTTATAACTGTAAATAAGACAGAGTCCTGTACAAGCCACAGTACATATCTCTGGTGCTGCGCTATTGTCTTTTCCACTCTCATAACTACTTTATGTCTTCCATCTAAATTGTACTGGATGCCTTTTGAAAAACAAACATGCAAGGAGATAAAAAAGAGTTATTTTAAATTGCATTTGAGATTTAAAAAAAAAAAAAAAAGAACTTAATTGGCTCAAAGATTGCGAGTATTTTTGTGACTTTTTCCCGCAAACATGCTTTTTGCTGGGAAAAACAATCAGACTTAATCTGTGTATTATACTTTGCATTAAGTTTTTCTGAGTTAAAACTCTCTTCCCATTTGTGGTCTGTAAAAATAAGTCAACAGTAATTATTCTACCTGTTTTTAAAAGGAAAGTAATGGGGGAAAAAGTCACAGATTTTCTATTTTTTTTTTTTTTAGAGGAAAGTAGTCACAATATGTATTTTCCTGTGTCTGTAGCTTCCAGAATATTTTTAAAAAATAGTAAACAACATCCCCATATATATTCCCCCAAAAAACCCCACTTGAAGTGTTCTGAAAATTCCAGATTCCAGAATTGCTTTCCCTCTTTAGTAAAGGGAAATTACAATACACATTACTGTATCCTATCTTCTGTCCCCTATTTGTGTTATGTTACGGTCATGAAAAAGCACAGGAATGCAAAAATAATCTATTTATTGTATATCTTGGTGAATACTAATTATTTTATAGTATTTGCTATTCTGTTAATTCACTGAGTTCTACATTGGGCTTTATTACTGTTATTTTTATCTGTGAGAAAGAATAGCTTATCAAAGTTAAATACTTATGTCAAAAGCAGGCAATTACGCCTATAGCTTCTGTTTTCTTTTCTCCAGAAATTGTGCAAAACAGTCTGCCTAGTCAATCTCCAAATTCTGCATATCTATTTTAAGCCCCCAGTTATACTGCTTCTTTCTCTCATCTTCAACCTTTTCCCTATGATTTTACTTTTCCCTGAAGAAATACAACACAACAAAATTTATATTTTCACTAACAGTGTTTGTTGACTCTAAAGGTATTATTGAAAGAAAGATTAAATCAGCCCATCCTCCCTCCAACCAAATGCCAGCCTTACATAGTGCTGTAAGAAATACATTAGGAATGAGTAATATTTTTTTACTTATTAATGCAACAATTCTCTGGAAGAGAATAATTTCACAATTCTAGACCCTATGACCCAAGGAATTACTAGCTGTGATAGAATTATCTTAATAGTAAGACATATACCCAGCATGTATTTTATACCTAGCAAACATCAGGATGTGAAGAGAGCAGCCCACTTGATAGCTTGGTAACAGTCCAGTTCTATGTCTTGCAAGATGCTGTGCCACATTACGTGACACTCTAGAACTGGGAAAGTGGATAAATAAGCAATTAAACATCCACCTTAACTAATCTACTCTTACATATACACAGAAGTACTTACGCACATATGTCAAGTTTACATGCACAAGGCTCAGGCCAACTCCATTAGCACTCTTAAATTGCCATTTCTTCCAGGCTTTTATGTATGTCCACAAGTAGACAGTGAGATTCTAAAGCCAACATATGTTCTGTTAAAATCCAAGTTACCACTGGATAGTTCAGAAAAAGCACCATGATTTTTTTTTCTGAAGAAAACTGAGAATACTGATTTTTACAGACATTTGCATTTTAATGTAATAGAGGTAGCCACCTGGCAGCAAGGTCACAAACAGCCATTCCAACTTGCATGGCAGGTTGCCAGCTGCAACAGATTTGTCTTTCATGGGATTAATGTTCTACAGTCACCTGTACCAAAGCAGGTAGTTGAAAATATTTTTTTTTGATAAACAGTTATTTGCTGTTATTTGGCAATGTGGTTTCCTATCCTAGTTTTAGCAGGCTGGTACTCTATAAACATTTTATTTTTGCATGACACACCCAGGATTAAGTAAAAGTGAAATAATTTTCTAAGGTATTAAAGCACAAATGAAAAAGCTGTTTAAACAATGTAGCAAAGATGGTCTCTGTGAAGGAATGGTATAAAAATAATGCATGAATTAATATGCTGTGTGCTACTTACCTTGCTAAAGTAGCTGGGAAATGTGATAAAAAAGGGTAAACTTGAATACTTTTCTGGTTGTAGTTCTGATTGATACAGATTAACATACATGTTAAGATCTTCAGACTACTTTGGAAAAACAGTGCCTAAGAAATGCTGCGTAAGTGAACATTATTTAGGCATCATCCTTGAGCTGCACTGTGTACAATGAAATAATATCTGAAAATCTGGCTGTGTAGACTGTATGTTCTAGAAAACCTTGTTTGCACTGTCTCTTCACTGACCACTCAAAGTTGGAAATAGCTTATGCAAAATCTTATTTTGGATACTCAAGGGGAACATAGTTAAATATGATGAATCATATAGTCTTACCAATTACTGTCAAAGTCTTGTCATTTTGAAAGAAGAGAGATGTAAAATACTTGAATAAATTTGCAAAGAACATAATAGAAGTGGAAAATAAAGAAAAAGCCGATTCAAAGTAGTCCTTAAGTTTCAATGTTCTAGCAGATTAAAGGCACACCAACTGTCTTAGTCTCAAAGAGAAATTAAGAAGAAAAGATGATGTATTTCTAGGCTAAAGGTACAATTTCATCCTCCAGCCCTTTGGTTTGGATCTATTAAGGGACTCCCAGGGACAAGAGAGCAGGTGATACACAAGCTATGGGCTTTATGATAATTTGTCATCTTGAACTTTGTTTGCTACTCCAGCAGCATATGTGCTTCAGAAATCTATGCACATAAATATGCTGAGCTTCAGATGTTCAGCTTTGAAAGAGGTGATCATTGCTCATAGTATGCATAAAACCATTTTGTTTCCTTTTTTTGCCTGGATCCCTTTTGATGTGGTTTTATTTTGAAATTCTGCAGTTCAATGCAATCATGAAATCTGATTCTGAATTCACAGCACTGTGGTAAACTGGAAATAACAACATCAGCTAATTTGAGTTTACAGGGAAAACCTGCAGCTGGGATTAGCTCCGCAGATCCAAGCGACAAATGCATGGAGACAAGCTTGTACAGATGTGACAAGATTTAAGTCAATAAAACAACATGACATACACTGGCTGAGGGAGAATAAAACAAAGGACATTTTTGCATGCCAGTAAACCCCATCATGGCACTAGGAAAATCGTGAAAAAAAGCAAACAGAACCAGACACTAGCTTAGTCAAACTGGGAAGCCCCGGGTCACCTTATCCAGGGGCAGTCAGCTACTGTACTTACTGCATGATGACAAGCAGTAAGTCTGTCAGTCTTCTTGATGCAGTACTGAAAATAGCCACTGATGCAAAAGCTGAATGTCCAAAGATCAGTCAGTGTGATGAGAATCTGAGAACCTAAAATTATTTGGAAAGATGCCAGCGGGTATCAGTGCCACTCACATGAATGCATTTGCTATGTAGTGCTGACAGATCAGGAATACATAGGGGAGAGGACCTAGGGCTCTCTGCATGTCCTGAAAATGAATTGGATCACAGGCAAAAGCAAAGAAATTGTTCATAAAATGTGGCTTCATGATTGAAAATCCACAATAAGAAATACCTGTGGTCAGATTCTCTTCATGATACAGTAATCAACACTGTCAGAAGTCATTTCTGCAAGAGAAGAAATTAAGAAGGAAGTAAGGAAGGTATTTTGTATTTTCTGGCAGGACAGAGGTGTTTCATGGGAAAAGGTCATAAGAATGTGAGGACTTCATCCTGTTTTATGTGTTAGTACCACATGTGAGAAAATGCCAAGTCTGCACTGACATTATTGTGGACAAGCTATGCTAAGGGCTGAGCCTTTGTTTATTCCCATGAACAGTTTCTACAATTTAATATAAATATAAAATCCAAATTCAAATTAAAATATTTCTGTTAACAGAACTGATGTTGTTAATGCCAAGAAGAGGTACAGCCAGATGAGAAAATGTAAAATGTTTTCTTAGTAGCATTCAAGTGATTGTGTCAAATGTTGGTTTTTATCTTTTCTCTAGGTCTCTTCATACCTGATATTATCCTTTCTGTTTCTTCACTAGGACATGCAAGAGATTTGCAGTCAGGTAAGAAGTTTTGGGAGATAATATTCTGATTTTCAGCACAAATCCATCTCTAAATTACTTTAATGTAATTAAATTGTAAATGTAATTACATTTCAGTGAAGTAACAGTATTTTGACCTTAGTTTGAGATTTTTTTCTTTTGTAATGAATGAACTATAATGAAAATTGGAAACAAGAATGGTAGTTTTACATGGTATTTGATTTACTAAATCAGATATGCAAGGCTCCAACTAATGCTTTACGTTGCATAGTCATTAACTCAGCTTCCTAGCTACCCTGGATGTTTCATTGCATTTTCATAAATTGTCACATGATGCTGGTTGTAATTGATTCCTTCACTATTTAATGATCAAAAATGAGCTGCGTAGATCTAAAATGGATCTAAAAGAGCTGTTCATTGCTTTTATCTTTGCACTCTCTCAGCTACAATATCTCCACCTATTAAAATGTTAATTTAATTTTTAGATGAAACATAGATGGAATGCTATACTCAGAAATGGGAGATGATAAAATATGGAATAAATTGATAAACCTCTATTTAAGGTAGGACGCTGGAGTTCTCTCTGAATTATATTGATTCATTCATTTGCAGCTGGATTTGGTGGTTTGCAGTGACAATACTGGCGGATATTTCTTGCGTTACTGAAAATTAAACTGCAGTGAAAGGAGTCCTTAATAGGGCTCTGCTCATAAGAATATTGAATTTATGTTAAAAGGAGAAAGGAATCTAATATTAGAAGATTATACGAACTCAGCTACAAGATGAGACTTCAAATGTGTTTTTTAAATTACTTCTCAAACTTGGCATGAAAAATTTTAGCTCAACATTTTTCAGCTTCTTTTACAAGGGATCCTTGGGAATATGCATAAACTATTTTAAATATAAGGTCTTCAAACTTTAAGGAATAAAGAAGATAATTACTGTTTTGTTTCCGTGCATAGTTAACAACAGTAAACTATTATTAGTGCCAAATGTAACATATATAATTTTAAAATATCTTTAAATTGGATGACAATATGTCTGTATTTAGATATGTGGACAACTGATTTGACAAAAATACAGAAATCACAGGAACATCATAGTTGGAAAGGACCTCTGAGATGGCCCAGTCTAACCATCAACCAAACCAAACCAAAAAACAACAAAACACAACCTCGGTCACTAGAGCATGCCCTGGAGTGCCACATCTACGCATTTCTTGAACACTGTGTTTTCTCCTCTCAGAACTAGGCCACTTTTATATATATATATATATATATATGTATTGCTGAAATGAATTTTGATGCCTAATGATGAACACTTCTTATGATAGTTTTCAGAGTTACTTAAAACTGTGAATCACTAAGATACAGCATTTCTATACGATGGCTTTCCCTATTGTAAGCAAATTATTTTTTTATTAAATATAGTATTTAGACAACATTACTATGCAATTGTAGGTTATATTAAAGTTGAACCTGTTAATAATAACTCAGGAAAGAATTTTGTTTCATATTTAGGTAGATAGCCAACTACAGAATCACAGAATATGAACTGGTTGAAAGGAAGAAGTCAGAGTTGTGGTCAAAGGGACAGAATCTAGTTGGAGGTCTGTGACTAGTAGAGTCTCTCAGGGGTCGGTGCTGGGACCAGTACTATTCAATATATTCATCAATGACCTGGATGAGGGAACAGAGTGCTCTCTCAGCAAGTTTGCCGATGACACAAGACTGGGAGGAGTGGCTGACACACCAGAAGGCTGTGCTGCCATTCAGCGAGACCTGGACAGGCTGGAGAGTCGGGTGGGGAGAAACCTGATGAAATCCAACAAGGGCAAGTGTAGAGTCTTGCATCTGGGGAAGAACAACTCCATGTAGCAGTACAGGCTGGGGGCTGACCTGCTGGAGAGCAGTGTAGGAGAAAGGGACCTGGGGGTCCTGGTGGACAGGAGGATGACCAGGAGCCAGCAATGTGCCCTTGTGGCCAAGAAGGCCAATGGCATCCTGAGGTGTATTAGAAAGGGTGTGGTTAGTAGGTCAAGGGAGGTTCTTCTCCCCCTCTGTTCTGCCTTGGTGAGGCTGCATCTGGAATATTGTGTACAGTTCTGGGCCCCTCAGTTCAGGAAGAACAGGGAACTGCTGGAAAGAGTCCAGTGAAGAGCCACAAAGATGATTAAGGGAGTGGAACATCTCCCTTATGAGGAAAGGCTGAGGGAGCTGGGTCTCCTGGAAAAGAGGAGACTGAGGGGTGACCTCATCAATGTTTACAAACATGTTAAGGGTGAGTGTCAGGAGGACGGAGCCAGGCTTTTTTCAGTGATGTCTAGTGATAGGACAAGGGGCAAAGGGTGCAAACTGGAACATAGGAGGTTCCATGTAAACATCAGAAAAAAATTTTACTGTGAGGGTGACAGAGTGTATTAATACCCTCATGTATTAATTAGATTAGATTAATTAGATCATTAATTAGATCCCTCCTGAGTCTTCTCCTCTCTAGATTGAAAAGCCCCAGGTCTCTTAGCCTTTCCTTTTAAGGCAGGTGTTTCAGCCCCTTAATCATCCTCGTAGCCCTCCGCTGGACTCTGTCCAGTAAGATCCCTGTCCCTCTTGAACTAGGGAGCCCAGACCCGGACACGGTACTCCAAGTGAGGTCTCACCAGGGCTGAGTAAAGTAAACACTAACTGTATAGAAACAAAAACATACATTAAAGCTGCAGGTGCTGTACACTAAGTACTGTATATATTTTAGACATTGGCGGCAGAGTTATCACTACTCTGGAGATCCTCCAGTGATCTAGAGTAGGACAAGACAGTGGAATCAAACATTCCATTGAGCTCTACTTCCTACCTTGCTGCACAGAGACCACATTAGAAACAAAGGCTGATGATGGTGAGAGAATTGGAAATTACACCAAGGGACGTTAGGGTCTAAGATAAATGTATCTTCATTAGCTAAGTTGGTTATAAACCTCGCCTTTACCAACTGCACTGGGGCTGCATGCCTGAAACTCAAATGATGAAAAATAAATCTTTGCAGCCAGTACTGCTGACTGAACCTAATGGAGGGACTGTTTTCTTTTGCACCTTTTATGCATTTCAGAATGGGGAACATATATGCAACTGATAATCTCAAAAGTGGCTAGATATTTAGTTTAAAAAAAAAAAAAAAATAAAAATATACGTGCCACTACAGAAGGGAAAATATGACCTTTGGAATATGAATGTCAAGACAGAAATGACAACTAATTAAATTAACCTAAGCTATTTCTAAATATATTTAAATAAATAAATCAATACATACTTTCCTTTACTGAATGTCAAGATGAAAGAATACTGTGTTTCAGCTAAGACATCAAAGCCTTGAGAGAGTTTGGAGAAAAAATGGAGTGCTAATTCTTATTGAAAGCAAAAGTATTCCTAAGGGAGCCACTTCTTCTAAACCATATGTCTTTGACATAAACTGGCAATAAAGGAGAAAACTACTGCTGAGAACGTGAGAAATGGAGCTGAAATGCTTGCTCCTTTTCACAGATATTCAAATAATTTGACCTCATTGGAGATACACTGCACATCCTTATTTTGAAGATCGTATAATCTGTTGAATTGAGCTTGGCACTGTTCACTGTGTTAGAAGAAATGGAATACATTTGAAAGTAAGCTATAACAATAAGATTATAGTATTACTAACTGAAATGAAATCATCAGCAGAGTTCACTTGGAGTTTATTTGGCACCTATTCTGAATGCAGGCCTCAGGAGCATTGTGGTAAATTCCCAGATCTGGGTTTATGTGTTTTGGTCTTGGGTGTATGCAGGCACGGGGATTTCATCCCCCACTGTACAATGGAGATGATTTCCATTTCTTTTCTTTTTGCATTGGTATAATGCAAAAAAACCTTTTTAGGAAATGCTTACTGCTGCTCTGTGAGAAACTGCATCTAGAAAATAACATGCAGTTAATGCACTAAACAAAAAGAGGTAGCATGAAAAGAGAAAGATTTCTGCCAAAAGACACAGAACTGTAAATAGCAGATGTTCAAAATTCAAAGCTGCATCATTTAGTTAACTTATCACATTTCTCTGGCCTTTTAAGTAGCTAAGAGCTATTACAAGACCTATTACCAGTTGCTAACTTTTCAGGCCTGGGTTAGAACTGAAATGTTGGACATGAACCATTGTGTACATTTGCAGCTGAAAGAGGCAGTAAATAATAGATCTAAGGGATGGCTTTAGCTTCTCTCTAATTCATATTTACAAACTCCAGAGTAATTTTATTTTATATTATGTTTACATTTTAATATAATGGAAATTTAGGTAAAATTCTTATCACTGTGTTATTTCTGCTGTAAACCCTCTTACACAGTGAGTAAAATGCAAAATCTTCATTCTTTTAGGGACTTGAAGACAGCTCTTCCTCCCACCCCATTAGATAGATTTTGTGACCACTTCTGTTTATACTCGCTATTTCACCCACCAAAGTGTGAATTACTTTCTGCACAGTAGAACAACTTTAAAGGAGTCAACCTACTTCTCCTCTCTTAGTAGTCAGCCCATATATCCTTTTGGTAAGGGATGCTCTTCTTGGAAATAAAATGAATATTGAAAGTCAAATAGGCAGTAGCCAGGGGGGTTTCTGCCTACTCAGACCTGATTTTAGAAGGAAATGGCAGTTTTAACTTTATTTTGTGTGGAGTTTAACCAATTTAACAATGCCTAGTGTACTGACCTCTGTAGAGCACCTAAATGTTCCTCAGCCTAATTTATAAGAATTTAGGGGTACAATTATGTTCTCACTAAATGGACTATAAGAGAATGATGTATTTTTTTTGTAATTTATTAATGCACAACTTACATTTAGAAAAGTGTATAGCTTGAGTGTTGTAAGAGAAGTTGCTGACTGCTTAGGACTCCTAAAATATACACGTCTTCAAGGTATATAGTAAAATGTATTATGCAAGGATGAAACAAAAAACCTTCTCCCTTGCTTTTTCTCTCAGATATTTGCTTTAGGATTAAATTTTTTAAAAATTATGTTATGAAAGTCTGTCTTGTATCATTTGTCAAAGCTGCAGTACCAAATTATTATGCCATGAGGCAGTGACATAGATAATATAGCATTCTGCTTTCTCAACTAGCTAACCATGTTACATTTCAGATCAGAAATATGCTAACTAAACAAATGTATTACTCCTGTACAATTTTGATAAGCTGTATTCATTTTATCAATACAGTATTGGGAAACTTTACTCGTTCCTCTGACTACCATCTTCTGTTTTGTAAAGACAAATTATTTGCCATATTTTCCTATTGTCCAAGAGTAGAACCAAATTACTCACATGAGTGTATCTTTTCAAGATTCAGCATATAGAGCATTAGAAAGTAGGGATAAATAAATCTACTTTTAGATACAGAAATAATTGCTACTTCCGACTTACACCTTATTATTAAACTCTAATGGTTTTTTTTATATTATCTGCGACTCCTGAAAAAAGTTAGGATAGATCTCAAACAGTATTTTTACATGTTGGACTAAGTGCTTTTAAAACAAGTTATTATGACTTCTTTTACTTAGGTATTGTATGTGTATTTTGAACCTGAATCAAGGAAACAAACAGGAACTCAGGAGTGGTAACCATTCTGACTCCAAAATGAAAAAATTTGTTGTCACTTGATCTACTCAATAGCATGTTTCTTATAGCTATAATCCATAGGCAAAATCAATAACTAAATGACAGAAAACCTAGAGAAAGCAATATGCTGTTGGTTTGGGGTTTTTTGTGGGGTTGGTTTGTTTGTTGTGTTGTTGTTTTGTTTAAGACATTCAGTCCAGCATTTTAATATATTGCTATATTGCTTATTAGAGCTGTACTGTGAAGGAACTATGACCTATGATGATAATCTTTTAAAGAAGGGCTAAAATAATTTTCTTTGTAACTTGAAATCTGTGTTCACATTGCGTTATCTTTCAGCATATTAATTAAAAAAACATAATTCCCATTACTCTTCCCAAAATCTTACACTTTCAACTGTTCCCAACAATAAATTGAAGCCAAATGAAATCTAATTGCCTGGTGAGAACCTGAGAGACATTTAAAGAGAAATTAGAAACTCTAATTATCTGCTAAGTTTCCTCCAGTTGTTACTTTTGCGAATTTAACTTCCCATACCTTTAATTTTCTGTCTACTGCTTTAATTTTGGCTTTTCATTACTAGTACCAATAATCCACTGTCTAGCTGCATCAATATACTGTTTAATTTTCCTAAATGAGCATAAATTGATTGATTTTCCATGATGTTTCTGTTGCAATTAGAATTCTCAGAAGAGGTTCTTTGCAGGTTTTTATAAAGAACTTTGTTATAAAAAGATCAAGTAAAATGACCCAAGTATTACTCAGACATTAGGGGACACACTCCTTCCTGATGCAGGATTAAAGGCAATGGGTTTTACCCCCGAAGTTTGGCCCTCTATCCTTTCAGCTGTTGTTACAGTCAATGAGAGTGTTATTTCTCTCAGTTTACCACACACTGCAGAGTGTTGATTACAGACAGCTTTCTTTGGTTTGTCCATTATTTAGCTTATATTTTGAATGTAAAATGTCATGTACAGTGAACTCTAACATTTTTAATTAGCATTCTGGTGGTCTTTCCCATTAATATGGAATGCATTTGAACTTCTGATATTTTCAATGTGCTTGTACATATATACATGCATATGTGTTGACCCCTGCAGAACAGTAAAAGCAGTAAATTAAAGCACTTGCAATTTGTAAGGTCAAAATGTAAGGACATAAGTGTGTCTGTACGGATATTGAATTTTGTGTCTAACAGCAGCCTACAGTAAATGCTTAGGAGAGAATGAACAAGAATGACAGTAGTGGTGGTCATTTCCCTGTGTCCTCCCACCCTCCAGATAAGTGTGGCTCAGGGACATGCTCAGCCATAGATTGTTCCCTGTGTGTTTAGCAGCTGTTGGTTTATCAGTAGGAACTTTCTTCAAGCTCTGGAAGCAGTAAATAATCACAAAATCCTGCGGTAAGAAATACAGTATTAATTGCACGTTTGAAGATACGCTTTCTTGAGTTCCTTTTGAATTTGGTGTTTGATAATTTTACGTGATACACCGTTATTCTATTTCGGAAAAGTGTATAAATTAATCCACTGCTTATATTGCAACCTGAATGACTCCCCTGCTAAGCAGACCATGCATAAGATGATGAACCTTTGTTTACTGGCTTGTAGTATGATGCTGGAGATAAAGCTGCCTGGGGTTTAGTCCTGCTTTTTGGGAGGTGTTTCCATTCAAACTGTTACAGGTAACATTTACAGAGAGAACATGGTGATGGTTCTGTTTGGACAGAAAATTTAGAAGAAATAAATACTATCTTAAAATCAGTTTTGTCTGGGAAACTCAAGCTAAAACTGTAATACATGACACCACAATAAAGTATGGTTAAAGTAGTATTTAGTAAAAAGTTAGTATGTTTATCACTGGTTGTCATATGTTGAAGGCCTACCTTAATGCTGAATTTCTTGAATTTTTTGCATTCATTATAATGTTATGCTTTAAATTCTTGCAGTCTCCTTATTACTTGTACGGACTTGCTTTTTTTCCTTATTTAGCAGTATTTGTGTTTTCATGCAGTCTGAATGATTTAATATTGATGTGCAAAACATTATTGAGCCAAACTTCCCCGATTCTCTGGTTGCACTTTTTTTTTTTTCCTGCTTATTCATTTGAATAACTATCATATGACACGTGCACTAAATGCTGAGACCTCTGAGCTGTTTCCAGTTGAGCCTGTTCCAGAACCACCAAAAAAACAGCTGCCTGGTGAGGCAGCCCTGCTAAGTTTAGATGCAGTGGTTTGTTAAGCAGCTAATCTGCTATATGCATCAAGCTACTGCCACTATATAGAATCTGTCACGTGAATGTGATTTCATGGGACCTCTGCTTGACTCTTTGTATGGAATATAAATGCTTTAATTACTTGTTTTTCATATACTTATGAAGATTCTATGTAGAAAATTATGAAGTGCCAATTTTGTTTACACAGATATCTTTATTTGCTTTCATTGAAATCTGTTTCTTATGATCCTGAAATTTGTTTCTGCATGCATATGAAAGAGCTATATATCTTGTGATTTCTATCAGGTATATAAGATACATGAAACATCTATAAAAGATAGGACTTAAAAATCTGGATATCTCCCATGATGTTACTGGAAGTACACTAACAGAAAGTAATGCCTTATTCTAACAAAAAATTCTTTATTATTCATAGATACTTAAATCTGCAAATTGAAGATACATCTTTTAAAGTTTTTCTGTTTCCTAATTACATTTCTGCTAATCCACACATGAGCTGTGAAAATAAGATTTCAATTTCTACTCTTCTTTTGTGCTTATGTAGGGTTTTCAAAAAGAACTGATTACATGACTGTGTGCTAGAAAGCTCTCCTGATTGTTCTCTGTTACATCACCTGGTCTAATAAAAGATATTGCCTCTGCCAACAAACCTTCTTTCTGAAACTGCTTTAGAAACTTTTCTGCTTGCTTGAAAAGTATTAGAGATTATTACCCAGCAATCAGTTGTCTAAAAATGCTGCATCCAATGCTAGAAAATGTATCAAACATTAAATAAGCTCTAAGTTTACATCGGTGATGGTGTAACTTTGCATCATTTAGCATTATGACTCATAGTCATTTTTTACAGCTTAGTGATAGGAAAGTAAATTATTAATAAACAATGATACCTGCTTAAAGGACTAAGAAACTCACGGCAATAACTAAAATTAGAACCAGTTACACAGTAAGTGAAATGCCTTTGCAAATAAAAATAAGCTTGATTTCTACTTAGGTTTTTGTTAGGTGCCACTTACCAGCAAATATTGTACTAATATGATTTTATAGAATGGTTCGAGTTGGAAGGGACCTTAAAGATCATCTAGTTCCAACCCCCCTGAGGGGACAGGGACACCTCCCACTAGACCAGGTTGCTCAGGGCCCCATCCAACCTGGCCTTGAACACTTCCAGGGATGGGACATCCACAACTTCTCTGGGCAACCTGTGCCAGTGTCTCACCCCTCTCACAGTAAAGAATTTCTTCCTAATTTCTAACCTAAATCTCCCCTTTTCCAGTTAAATTCACTACCCCTTTCACTACAAGCCCTTGTAAACTGTCCCTCCCCAGCTTTCCTGTGGTCGCTTCATGTACTGGAACGCCACCCCCAACTGTCTCAGCCTGTCCTCATAGGAGGATGATCTTCGTGGCCCTTGTCTGGACTTTATTAATGGTAGGAGATTAATTCTGCATATGTTACATGGTATAAAATATCATTTCAACACAGGGCTTCTGTTTTTCTCTTATAATTATTACATCTAACCTATTTCAGGTAATAAATTAATAAGACAAAAGCAACCCACATGCGGTAGACTGAGAGTCAACTCTGGTCAAAATGAAGGTATATTAATTTACAGTAGAATCTGACCTTCATATCTTAAATTTTGATTCTGCGGTCTCATTTGTGAGAAAATGTCCCCTACTAAAGATTTTACATCCTAGGGTTCATTATAAATCTGGATGATATTACTAGAGCTGGAACTCCAGGACAAATCTGAAAAAGAGTTCAGTTGTGTCTAATTTTTCATGTGCTGTACTACCAAAACCTTTGAGTGGGAATTAGTTTAGCTGGGATCTAAAAACATGTCCAAAAAGAAAGCAATGACAGCAGCCATTCTCTTTTAGCCAGCAGTGCAGTGGTCCATAAAGCTGCTCAAGAGCAAAGATCTGTTGTCACAGTCAGTGGAAGGAATCTCAGCTCCCACACGCAGCACCCGGCATTGGGCCAAATGTCCCAGCCTGGCCCACAGCGCCCTGCCTGCAGCCACAGCTACCCCACTACCAACCAACCACCTTTCTGGGAAGGCAGCACGTGGACCTGCAGTAAGAGTCAGCTGGGTAAGATTTGTATTTTTCATTTCATCCACCAAATTTTAATTTGATTCCTTGTGATTTAGATTCCTTTGTCTTCTCATAAGATTTCTTCTATGTCTATCTCTGATGGTATCTGTCTCTAAGCTAATTATTCCAAGTGCCTGTTGTAATCAGTGGAGTTCTAATCAGTATCATCTAAGGTAATTATTTGCATCCTGAAGTAGATCTCCCAGGGAGGCTAAATTGATTGCACTTGCCATTAGGCCACAAAGAAAATTTAAAATATCTTAGTATCTGTAATCTGTATTATAGAACCCTAAAGTTAGCTGAGACGAATAGTATAATTTTTGCTATAAGGCTGTAAAGCATTAAAAAAAATATATCTTTAGATATATTTTTGTAACATCATAAGTAATTTTTATTACTTCTTCTTGTCAACCCTGTAAACCTCCACTGATGCCACAAAAGAATTTGGCTTGGGCTTTTTGTTCCATGTTGTTATTAAAATTTTAAAGTTATCCAAAATTTCATGTATGAAACTGGCTCTGAACTGATTACAGTATTTCAGTTTATGTTGCAATTACACCAGTTTTGCAATTCTCAGTATGAAACTATCAGCTGAACCGTAGCAAGACTTTACTTACTAATGGGACCTCCACAGAGAAGTGATGCCTGGAGTGAAGCTTAGCTGCACTCTCTATTCCAGTTTATAGCAATCTGTGTACTTTGCCTTTTATGATCTGGTTATCAACTACTATATGCCCTTTGCTTACACTGGAGAACTTCAGTGTGCTCTGCTGCCTGTTCCTGCTCTTTAGGAGGACTGTGTAAACATGTTCTTAGTGGAAAATGAGCTCATCTGGGATTCTTGCTGGTCTTAGTTATATATTGGTTTTAGTTTAATCTTTTAAGTCAAGTTCTCTTAACAAAAGCCCGTGCTGCTTGATTGTGATGGTTTTTTTTCAAGTGAAAAGCCTCAAGCTTTTTTATCTGTGAAAGTCCTGTTTTGGAAGATGTGGCAAAGTGTTAAAGTACAGAGAGACTCACCTCAGCATTGTGTATTTATGTATGTCGTAACATCGTTTCCAGGCTATGCTGTGTTTAAGGATCAAATTATGACTCTTCTTCCTCTCATGGGCATCTTCTGAGAAAAAATTACCTATTCCCTTAAGAATAAAAGAAAATATTTTTCTACTTTAATTTTATTTACTTAGTGCCTTTACAAATGTCTATTATCAAGCAAGCAAAATACTTTCTTATTTTACTGTAGCTGAGCACTGACATAGCCCATATTAAATCATTAATCCTACTAGTTAAGACACAAGCATGCTTTGGTGGCCAGCTGTTATTGCTTGATGTTACAGAAAATATGAATTTAAAGGTCAACAAACTCACGAGTTGGTTTATTCTGGGTTACAATTATCAGTGAAAAATATAACAATGTATTTTTGTAAAGCTAAGTGTGAGTTAATGTGTCTGCTTTAGAATTTCATTTGCATAATCAAATACTCTCTTTTATGTGTCAGTCAGGACCTAACAGCCTGACCCTGCTTTTCCACATTTAAATGGACATCTCCGATCACTTGTGAACAGTTCTAGAATAATTCACAATTATAATTAGGTTAACAAAAGAGTGTTAAAATTATCAGCATTGAAATTCACACTAGACAACACTTTTCTTTGGCCAAGGTCTTTATTTTTTTTAAAGGCAAAATGTTTGTTACACTAATTTAAAAAAAGTATTCTTTTCCTTAAAATTCCTCCTCTTCCAGAGTCATTCCTAAAGTGGGATTTTGAGGTTTTTTGTTTTGTCTCCGTACTGCACACCTCCTGGCTTATCTGACCTTTAATCTTGGGGATCTTGTTGACTTTGTTACTTAACTACTTAAAGTTTCCACACCCATAAGAATGCGGTTTTAACTGCTTTGTCCTGCTTCAGAGAAATTTCACTTTGAGGTCTGTACATTTAAGCAATTTACTTGCATTCCTTGCACATCATTAAGCTAGAAACTTTTAGCAAAAAACCTACCTCCTTAAAAACAACCAACAGCATAACTGGACTAATTTTTTCTGGGATAAGAAGAGAAAAAAAAGATGCAAGAATCAGTTTGGAAGCCACTAGGTCAGCACAGTGGTAGCTGTTATCCCAGTAAATGCTCCAGAGACAAAGTATGAAGGCTTGTTCTCTGTTTCTGTTTCCATGCATTGAAAGTGGAAATGTCAGTATCATATTTGCTTTACAGTTACAGACAAATAACAGATGTTGTATTCACTAGATGTTCATAGAGAAAAGATTTTTTCTGTTTGTTTGCTATATGCTGACTTCCATTAGAACCATGGCACAGGATTCCTTGTTATCTACATGGGTATTTTAGATGTTTCATAGTATGTGTGGGGTTTTTTCCACTTTCTTTGCATCTTACCCTGCAACTTCAGTCACTTTCTGAACTGTTCACAAACTTAGCATCTAGGGAACTCTCAGACTACTCCTTCACTTCTGCTCTGTTTAACCTAGAAAAAAAGTGAAAAACAACAAAAAAATCCCGAACAAGTATATGGTAAGAGACGGACATACAAGGGCTGACAGCAAAATAGTGTGCAGAAGGGCTTTCAGGTCTTCAGCTAGACCTCCAAACAAGTATGAATAGCTTAGGTTTGTTGACCTGGAAAATTTTTTTTAAAGGCTCTTCTTTCTGTTGTAATATCCTCAGGTTTTAATTTTTGTTCTGCTTCTGCACAAGAGTATTTGAGCAAATACACATACAAAAGTGTTTCCTTTTTTTTAATCTTATTTGTTGTAATCAAGCAGTAGCTTTTGGCCATCAGGTTAAATGCCTTACCTGGATAAAAAGAGTAAGGTACTGTTTTCTGTTCTACCATTAAGACTAAGGATAACATACGGCAGTACAGGCTAGTAATATGACTGTAAAAGAGTAAAGCACTCTGATGAAGATACTTTGATTTTGACTATAGGATTAAATTAATGTTGAGCATACTCCACCTCTGGACTTTAGAGTAACTGGAATTTTGTTGGTACATCTAATGTAAGAATTTAATAATTAAAATTTTAATAATATTTAACAAAGATAAAATGAGCTTCAGACTCCTACTGACCCTCTGCACAGTGGAGATTCATAATGTAAGCAGTTCTAAGCCTGAGCATTGCTGAACTTCTGAAGACATATCAAGTCCTGAGATCGTCCTTGGCACCTACTGTCATACTGAAAGGGTCCTGGTTAAGACCTGGGCATTAATTCAGTTTCCTCCTTGGCCTTGTCACTTGTCTTTCTCAGTGCACCTATGGTTGTTTTCACACTGTGGCTAATCATGGTGCTGCTCTCCAGATTCCAGTGGGGAGCTCCTGTGACAAAGACATGTTCATCCTGTTAAGGTGAACTGCATGAGGTTTGTAGCTCCAGGTGCTTCAATGCCTTATGTGTGTGTATATCTGAGTGTGTACAGTGATAATGTTCTGTCCATGCTCCAAGAGAAACAGACTCCTCTACCTAACTGACAGCAAATTTCCACCCCTCCCCCAAGTTCTCCCTGGTTAATTACCTTTCTCCTTCAGTTTAGTCATAAACTAGTTCTCAGGTGACTAAGCAAAGCAGCCCATGTACTTTTGAGTACTTTTTGAGTACTTGGACTTGGAATTTCTAGCTGTAAAATGGTGTAATGACCCTTCTCTAATCTTCAGGTGTGTTGTAAGGCTTGTTCTAGTGCATTCTCAAAGGACTAAGATACTACAGTGTCAAGTGCCTTAGAAATGGCTATGCATAAATAAACATCAGAGGGGTCCAAGGGTCCTTGGATATTCTAAGTGTGGTGAGCAATCCAGAGAGAGAAGCCTGCACAGCCATGGAAAAGGTTATTTACTTCTCTTGCTCAGTCTCTTAGTGAATTATAATTTTACTATGAAATACAAACCAAATAAAATGTAGAGGCACGGCTGTCAAAACCAGTGGAATGGGCTTGTTACCTGCAGCGAAATCTATTTGCCAACCACCTGAACGGGTTCCAAGCAATTTGGAACGTCTCACTGTTCTTTAAGGCATAAATGGTTTTGTGGCAGCTGGGATGAATACATTTCCAATTTGAAATTAGTATTCTGCTAATTGTGCCAGTGGGGAAAAAAAATAAATAAATTACTGTACACCAATTTATTAGACATGACCATTAGTGCCACAGAGTTAAATGAAGCCTGTTCTGATACTGGTGTTCAGTAACTAACAGATGCAAATAAATACCTAGGATATTTTTCCACTAATAGTACAGTAACTTAAATGTTAAGAAATCATGTAATTTTGTGAAGTCCTTGGGAACTTTCCTCTCAGGACTTTGTTCCCAGTTCTCTTCCCATGGTCATTTTGACATTTCCCACACTACTTACTTTACGAGCAATGCTGACTGTTCAAAACCTCAGATGTATGTGATCTGGAGAAATGCAAAACAAAACAAGATGCTATCTCTGATGGTATATTTCCATAGCTTTCAGTTTGTAGACCACAGTCTCCTGATGGGCTTTTTTTTTTTTTTTTTTTTAATGGAATTCAGTTAAAGAAAATAAGATAAACTCATATTCTATACAGTGATCGTATCTTGTGAGATTTGTGAAAATTTCAAGACTACCAAAAGCAGGGACAGCCCCCTGCCCTATGTTTATGAATGGGAAATTAAAAAATGCCAGTGTAGCCCAAAAAAAGACTTGATGGCTAGAAGAACAATTGGATACTTTATTAAGCTTTTTTTCCAGTGTGTCCAAGAGAATATGATGTGTTGTAGCTTCCCATAAACAAAGTACATGTTAAGATAAAATGATGGTTATTGTGTAAGCAAATTGTGCTGGCTTCCAGCTTGACATTTAGCTGAGACTGTAGTTAAGAATAGCTGGAGTTTTAAGAGTATCATTAATTTTGTTAGGCATTACAGGGATGGGCTTGTCTGCCATCACTTTGAAGGCTGTTCTGTTGTTAATATCCACTCATAAACATGTAGTGGTGGTTCTCAAATGGAAAGGCAGAAAAGACAAGTTTAAAATTGTGTGGGGAAAAGCACCCACAATAAACTAAGTTCTACATAATTGCACTTTTTGAAACCAAGGTGTATCAATCTGTAACTGCTGTTACAAGATTTGAGTAGTGGGGATCTATGGGGTAGCCTCTGTGAGAAGCAGCCGGGCCTGCCCTGAGCCAGTTCCTGCCGGCTTTGACCAGCCCTCCACAGGGCTGAGCTGCTCAAACCAGCTGAGGCACCTTGGGGAACTTTTAAGAAAGGCCAAAAAATGCCAGAGGCAGAGGAGGAGAGGGGACAAAAGAGTAAGAGACAGCCCTTCAAACACCAAGGTCATTGAAGGAAGGGGATGAGGTGCTGCTTCTGGTGCCAGAGCAGAGATTCCCTTGCAGCCTCTGAAGGATCCCACTCTGGACCAGTTATGTGTTTCCTGAGGAAACTCCAGCCTGTAGAGAGAACTCCATGCAGGATCAATTTTGTCCTGAAGAGCTGCACAGTGTGGGAAGGACCCAGTTGGGAGAAAGGGAGAAGTGTAAGAAGGAACAGCGGAGAGGAGCTGTTGTGGACTGACCTCAGCCATTGTCCTCATACCCCTTACACCACTTGGAATGAGAGGGAGATGGAGGAGTTGGGGATGAAGGTGTGAAGTTGAGCCTGGTAAGAAGGGTTTGTGTTGGAGGAAAATTAGTTGAGTTTTTCCTCTTTATCACCATCAATTTCTCTTTTAATTGTCAATAAGTTAATTTTCCTTAAGTTAAGCCTTTTTTGTCCATGATGGTGCTTGGTAAGTAATCTCCCTGTCTCTGTCTTGACCCACTGGCTTTTCCGTCTTATTTTCTTCCCCTGTCCTGCTGGGGCCAGGGAGTGAGAGAATGGCTGTGTGGGATTTTGTCCCTTAGCCAAGGTTAATCCACAACACTATGCAGAGGTGGAAATGGAGGGGTTTGGTTAAGCTTTTTACTAACCTAACTTCTTACACTGTTTCAGATGTTACATGTCATTTCACTGAATTCACAAGTCTGTAGTTTCAGAGCAAAAAGATACACTGGTCAAGACACAGAAGGAGAAAAGATGCAGGTATGGCTATTTAAAAAAGGAAAAAGCTACCTTTACATTTCACTTCAGAGTGGGTTTTGCTGTTTTGCCTTTGGTTTACTTTTTTTTTTTTTTTAATAGAATGTAAACTGAAATTGTCTGAGACAGAAAATATTTCTTGGTCAAGAGAATAGCGACCGAGAAGATTTTGTCTTTCTATGACGCAGCTATTTTCCCATTGTGGCTGAAGAAGTGGGAATTCCTATTGCAAGTCAATGAGTTATCATATTGTAGAAGCAGAAAAAATGCAATTAGTATATTTGGATGCATTAAAAATGAAATTTTAATATTGCCCTCAAATTTTATTAAATATTTTTCTTTCATTAGAATTCTACAGGAAAGACAATAGCTTTTCTTTTATCAAATCTGCTAAAATCAGTTCTCTTCTACATTTATGGCCTTCCTTTTTCACTTAAGGTGTATGCTACAAGTGTTGAGACAAGGCGTTTCTCCTTGCTATCTAATAATTTACCAGTTTGCCCACTCTTGTCACCTTTGATTTTGCAGAAATTCTTTAATTATGTAGTCTTTGATGTTCTTCTGATAGGTGTTAAGGAAGGTGTTACACATGCATCTTCCTAATGCCTGCAGTATAGGAAGGATGTATGCTCACAGCCCTAAAGGCACTTTTAGTAGGCTCTGTGGTAAGTACGTAAGATATTTTTCTTTTTTTTATGTGACTTTGACTACTTTGTAGTTCTAACCATCTCTGCAATCTTGCTCTGGACCTTCTTAACATAAATTTGTATGTATCTATACTTATACATATGTATGTGAGTGTATGTGTTTCTGTCTCTCTAAGTGTCTGTATAAGATTTAATCTTCTTCAAGGTATTCAATTTTTCGGTGCATGTTAGGAGAAGTTAACTTCCAGAAGAGCTCCATTTTATGTAGAAGTTTATGAAGAAACTTCCATGTCCTGGGTATTTCCTTTAGCATGAACAGCTGCCTTGCTGTGTGGTTAATATACAGTCCTGTATTCATTATTAAGCACTGTGTGAAACATCATCACTGCAAACCAAGTACATTATTTCAGTCTGGCTAAAATTAATGAATTTTCAGTTTTGGCGAAACAAAGATCAGTAAAATAAAGCTGGGGATGAGCAACAATCCTTAATCCTCCATAGGAAAAGTAAATATTTATCTCCTGATTTCCGTTTAATAGGACTGAAAAGCCACACTATTTAAATATGTATATGTCCTTATGACAACTAGTCAAAGCATCTACTCTTCATCAAAAGCAAAAAAATATTTATAGGTGGATAACTCATTTCTTGCTTTTATGCTGATTTTGCACAAAACAAAACCTTAAACAGCTGCTCTTTGAAAGATAAAAAGGATTCAAATTGCTGTAGCAGACTTGTGAGTGGAAATGTTTTCAGATGTTTAGCAAATCAAATCCCATGGGGAAAGAGCAGGTTTTATTTGCTGTGGATTGTTTGCCTCCAGAAATGCTTTATCATTTGCTTATTCTTAATTGATTAGCTCTTCCTCATAGGTAGGACTTTTTCCCTACTGGATGGAATTAATGCATGGAATTAAAGAATAAATAAACAGTTTAAGAAATTGACCCCATAATCACCAGAGGACACATTCACAGTGAGAACTTTGCTAAGGTAGCAACTAGGAGTGGTTAGCTCTCAGGTGTTCTGATAGTGGTCCTGTTTTTATGTCCATTATTTACTTTCATTATCTAGGGACTTACGAAGTGCCTGTCACCTTACACAAACAGGTCAAATAGCCTTCTTTGAAATACACTTGGACGTGAGATAAGAAGACTACTATATAATTATTTGCTGTAGAACTAAATATTTCATATTTACAATAAACTGCTGTGACATTAGAGAAACACTTTGTTGAAAGGAAATATAAAAGAGTACAAGCAGACATAGAGAACTAAGAAGGAAAAATAGTTTTTATTTAAAGGAGTTGTGGAGGATTTTTTCCACATGGAATCTAAAAGTGCAATTTGTACGATTGAATTTTCTTCAAAACTGCTGCCCTGTTCTGAAATGGTGGTAAGGGTAACCTGAGTTTCTCCTCAGACTCTCAAAATCACTCATCATCTAGATTTTATGGTGTCAGCATGATGGGGGACTATTTCAGGCATTTCTTCTCGCTGCTTGATTTACTAGGAGACACGTCATGAGATTCACCTGGCCTGCAAATCGGATTCAAAGAGGCAGGGGAGGACAATGACATGACTTCTA
This sequence comes from Apus apus, assembly GCF_020740795.1. Lineage (NCBI taxonomy): Eukaryota > Metazoa > Chordata > Aves > Apodiformes > Apodidae > Apus > Apus apus. The sequence continues at coordinate 53,022,835 of NC_067285.1, read as the reverse complement.
GCGATCATTCATTCATTATATAGAAATATCCTTCAAAAGATCTGGGCCTGCCTCAGGTGAAATAGATGTCATATTTGCCTGAAGGATATGGATCAAAGACTACTGCCAACTCACACTATGCACACAAAAACAGCCTGCAGCTGAATTACCCTTTTTCTACTGCAGCAAAGTTTCTCCTTGTGTGAATGTTGCATAAAATACATATTTTAGTCAGTTTAAAATGTATTTTAATTTTTGCACTGACCTCACAATTTTCTCTAAGGAAAAAGAAATATTATGTAAGGTAATTGGTGGTGTTTGACTAATTCTTGCTGTCTCAAGACCTGTGCCAAGACACGAGGTTTAATCAGTCTGTGTGTTGTTTTTACCTAGTCAAGGAATTGTTTGGCAAGAATGTGTACTTTTCAACTATTGTTTCACTATTGATTCTGTCTGTTAGGGAAAAAAAACCCTGTGTCCAGATTCTACCTCCTGTGAAGTTGGTCCCATCTTGTTACTGCCAGTAATTTATTTCCTTCAAATCTACTGTGCATGTTTCAGACTCCTTGGGTGTGGGAGCAAAGGGAAGCTTATTCCCTCACAGTTCTGAAAATTAGATTCCAGCTTTGGCTGTTAGTGTTTCAGGAGATTCATTCCCTTAAAAAAAAAAAAAAAAAAAAATCTGCTTTTGGTTTACTAAGGAGTCAATGCATCTTGGTGGACCAAATATTCATTCTATTTAACTGTTGCTAAAAATTAGGCTTGTCTTCAACCTCAGCCAGTTTAGAAGAGGTGTAAAAGCTTGGTAACTTTTCAAAAATATATCTCCTAAATGCTTTGCAGCAGTATTTCTTGGATAACTTGAGTACCTTGCAGAATACCAGTTTCCTAGAGCATGTACAATTTTGTCCATATACTTCCCTTACTTGCAAATGGATGAAGAGTGTCCCAAACCTTCTTGTAATGTGGCATTTTCAGAAAAGGTCAGTTAATAGTAAACCAAGATCCTGGATCAGCCATATGAACTTCAGTTTCTCTCTCCCTCTAGATGCAAAAAATCCCAAAGGTATCTACAGTTGCACCAGGAAGACTGCAAGAGTATTGTATCATTTTATGCCATATTTCCCATTTTATGCAGATTTAGAATAGCCTTCCTGTTGAGAGGCCACCAGTCATGGCTCTTGCCTCTTGCTAAAACCATCAGTGCACCCATGTGTTGATGCATTTGCTTCCTTCTCTCTGAAGAACAGGTAAGAAAGTATTGACTGTGGTTCTGAATAGTGATCTCTGAGACATCTCATTTATATTTGAATAGTAATGCCCATAACACATTTTCACCCACAAAAGCTTTTTCCTAGTCAAGCTATGACAGTTATTTCTGTGTGCCAGAGTAGGAAGGACTGCCTAAGACCAAACTGAATTCAGAACTGTTAGTTAAACAAAGATACAAAACCTCTGATACACAAATGCCTTTGTCTGCATTTACGTTCTAATGCAGGTAATTAATTGTTTTGTGATATTGGATATATTGCCATTCAAAACAGTGTAAATTATTCAGTAGGATTAAGTGCCTTTTTGCTAGGTTGTTTACTGTACAACACTGACTTTTTTCTTCACCCCTCCACCGACACTACAGTCAGGAAAGGTAAAACTCAGAGACTTTGTGCAAAACTTTATCATTATTTTGTTTTATCATTCCAGGTGTTGTTTTTCCTAACGTAGACAGAAAATTATTTCCAGTTCAGAAGATAAGACTTCATTTGTTTATACACAATGCCATGAATGGTGAAAAAATTAAGAAATAAAATTGAGATTATTTTTATGGTAACAGAGATCAGAGCACCCAGGACTGTGTTGAATACTTGTTGAGAGAAACTAACAAATGTAAGAAAAGTCTGTCCTAAAGCATTTCATTTTGATTTTTCACAAGAATATTTTCATTTAGGTTCTCATAGTTATTTAATTAAGTCGTGCTTATTTTAATTAGTTATTGAACATGCAGGAAAAAAACCTGATGCTGCTCTTTGCAAGTTTACAATGCCCTTTTCATTTTTGCCACATGTGGCATGTATAAGCAAAATAGCTGAGTTCCTTGACTGATCCAGGAAAGCAACTTCTAAAATGAAGAATTTTAAATACAGGGTTTGTTTGGTTTGGTTTTGAAATACTACTCATAGTAGAACTAGAGCATGCTGCTTTTCTGGATTAGGTGTATGGTTCAGAGGGGTAGTTCTGCAGCCTGCCATTGCTCCTAGTCTCTGAGATTAAAAATTAAAGCATTATTTCCAGCTAGGATTACTGCCATCATTGTGAAAATGCCCATTTTCATACCACTTTTAACCATGTCAACACGTTAAAGGCTTTCATTCTCTAAGACTCGGATAATTTTGTTCACTAAGACTAATTAAGATAGCTGAATCAAAGAGCTTGAGACATTGATTTTGTGATGATTTCTTCTGTTGTAACCACTGAACTCAAAGTCGTTGATCCATCAGGGTTAATGTTGGGTGCTATTAAAAATATATGCAAATAGTGAGTAACCACTTTATATTAATGCTTGGTGTATAGTACTTTTGGAAATTAGTATGTTCTGGTATTTTTGAGGCCAGGGCTAAAATGATGGACATTTCAGTCAGCTGTTCCCTGCACCACTGTTAAGGAAAGGTAAGAGATGTACCAGTGGCAACTCTTCCACTTTCCAGTCCTTTGAAGAAGCCTGGTTATGAAGGCTGAAAGAAAACTTGGACAAGGGGGGCAGGTGCCCCATCATGGCCAACAAGATGAAATTGCAGGTTCTTTGCTGCACAAGCATGTAAGGACACAAATCTGCTAAGTATTTCCTCTGTAGGATTGACTTTGAGTTATCCAAGGATTAGATGAACAAAAAGGAAAAACTTGCATGTAAAGTTTCCGGAATTTAATTTTGTGCAGCTTAGCCATGGTTCACTGCCTGACCTCATGTTTACAGGATTTCATTATAGGAGAACATTACCCTTAGGAAAAGGTTTAATAGAATTTAATAGAGATTAATCCAGAGGCCCTAACCAAATTACTGTAACAAATCTTAATCTGGAAGTACATTTTTTTCCATAGATCTTCTTGAACCAGAAGAATCCTTTGTAAAGTATTGAAGAAAATTGTATGGTTATGAGCACTGTAGATGTATGCCCTAATGTAGGTGGGCTTGCAGATTTGACATAGAATAATTAATGTCAGTTATCAGAATGTAACAAAGTACAGCTTTCAAAGACATATATACATACTTAAATAACTGTAACATATTCAAATAACTATAAATATTATAGCTCATGATCTTGGAGCATAAAGCTGTAGAAACCTAGGTATCTACACCCAGTATTATAGAAAGTTGTAATGGGAGATATCTAGGAAAAGTAAATGTTTTTAAAGAAATTTTAGGATTCTTTTAGAATGCAATTTTGTAACCGAGCAATTTTTTTTTTTTTCACACCATACTGCTTGGAATATATTTTTGGTTGGTAGCATGCCATGGGAAGAAAGGGATCTGTCTGATAATACTGAGCAGATTTTAGTGTGACATGCTATCTTATGTTACATGCATATGTATCTTAAGCAATATGCTGTCTTTAGCTATGTATTTCAAGTTCGGTCAAAGTTAAAAATTAAAAAAGTAAGCTATGTTAACCTTGTTATAAGTACTTCTATGAATTAACACATTCCTGTGATACAAAGTACATCTACATGCTGCAAAGTAGTCCTAAGTAGAATAAATTAACAGTTGTGCAAAAATATGTGAAAAACAGGATATAACAGTAAAAAAAATGAATCCATGGAAGGTTTAAGATAGTTTTCATTGATTTTTTTAATATATCCAACCATATTTAATGATAGAATATAAGATTCCTTATATTCTAAGGAATCTTAAAATGCAAAAAATAAAACAGTTGCTGTTAGTTAACTGACAACAGGCAGATATTTTCACCAGGCATCATCTTGGTGATGATACTAGCAGTCTGAATGGCAGAAAGTGATGGATAAGTTTGCTTCTTGCCATACCAAAGACAAAACATGTGGGTTTGAATTCATCTGCAGAGTATCACAGCTATGCTCAAGAGTGGGGGAGGAGGGACTTCTGCAGGTTATCTGACGGGGAGTGAAAGCGATGACACAGATCTAGCATGCTCCCTAGTACTGGGGCAGACTAAAAGCAGTGTACTGCTTCTGCTCTCCTTTGGTTGAGAGTCTTTGATCCCAAACATTCCTTTGAGGTTTCTGGGAAAGAGGCTTGTGAGACAGTAGTACAGCTGTTTTCTTTCTGTGCACCCTAAGTCTGACCCTGCCACTGCAGTATCGTGCACTAGACCATTTTGCTGGAATCCCATCCTGAAAAGAGCAAATTTGCAGAATGGCTCTAAAAAGATATGATCTCATGTTCAGATACAGAGGTAACTGAACCTAGACTTGTTCATCCTCCAACTGATGCATGTTTAGTGCAGATCTGGTCTAGTTACGGAGGTGATTTTTTATTTTCTTTTCCTTTCAGGACAGTAGTGGGTGATACTGAATATTCTATATGAGTGATAAAAGGGCTGAAAAATTCATGTTACATAGTTTAGAGAGGCATTTAAGTTTTTTTAATAAGGAATCTTGGGTACACCATGGTGCACCATACATTAATTACCTATTTTTTTTTAAAGTTACTTGTTATTAGCTATCCATTATTCACAAACTGTTCAGTTCTGCATTAAGTATCCAGCCAAGCTTCTGAACAGCTAGCATCTGGAGAAGTGGAATGCACTTTTCATTCAAATTAGGATGCTAACCAAAAAAGTAATGATAAACTGCAATACAACATATTCATAGAACTGTTCTTAAACTGAGTTTTAATATAGTTTTATTTATACTTTTCTTTCAATGTATAAAAGGTGCAAGGACTCCGATGTGTAGGTGTTAACCACTTTTATCAAAAATATTTTTCTTTCTGTGTTGAGACAGATGGGTCAGTTTTGACCTTTTCACAGTTCTTGTTAGGATCTATTGTTCTGTTAACTTTGGCATAGCTAATGCCCAGTTTACTATCAGAAGTCAAAAGGGACAACAGAATGTTTCTAGTTTTGTTTATAAAATTTCAAGACTGCAATTTAACACTTTTTCACAACACACTAATATCTGTGTTTTGTAGCTTTTTCCACTTGAGTAACAAATGTAAGATTTGTTTGTTGTTTTGTGATTTGTTGTTGTTGTTTTTTTAATATACAAAGCTAATACTATTTCCTAACTTAAATATGTATATTATATGCTTACATAATACAAATTATTTTATTGGCAAGCCTGTTTGTATTGTCCTATGACACAGACACCTTACAATTCAGTATCACTTTATTGACTTAACATCATCCTAATTTAAGTAATTCATGTTTGGGGTGGAGGAGCATTTCAGGACTGTGCATAGACATAGACCAAGTTATTTTAAGTTGTCTCTGTCACAAGCACAACTTGATGCTTGATATTTTATTTCTGTGAATTAATATGCACTCTTTTTTGTTATAAATTCAGTGTTTAAGTCAATTGTTTATGGACTGGTCAATAGAAGAAGTAACGTAAAGTAAAATAGTGCTTATGTTTGTCCTTTCTGTCCAGCAATAGCAATCCTAACAGCTGGCTCTGTCTGCATTTTTCTTGGTACAGAACTGTTTGGAGGGATTGAAAGATCTCAAGTCAGAAGCTGAGGTTTTGTTGCTATGTGGAGCCATTATTTCATTAAAAATGAGTGTAAGTATTATATTGTGATACCTTGTGCTGTGGTGATCCTCATGGAGCAGTTAAGCTGTTAAGGATGCATGGACTAGCTTTGCATGAACAAAAAGTGGTCCAAAGAGTTAATTTTCTCCTAGTAAAAGCCAGTGCTATCTGCTGATCACTATGAAAGAAAAATAAAAGAAAAAATCAGGAAGCTGAAAAAAGTGGCTATGAATACATGTATTTATGGCATGTACTGTATCCCTCAGTATGAAGACAGTTAATAATGTGAAATGCTGAAAGAAGCTAAGCATTTTAGTTAGGTCAATAGGACATTGAGCATCTGTGAGAGTAAGATTTTCTAATCCTACATGGAACAATTTACTAATTCCCAAGAGTCTCATTAATCCTAACAGGACTAGTTATGTGCTAATACCATTACTAGAAAACTATCACTGTGTAGCACCTGGCTTGAATTAACTCAAATTGTGTTCGTATTTCAGAATTTAGTGTTCAGGTTTTTCAAAGCAGAACCCACCTTTTGTGAAAGCCTGACCTTGTTTAACTTCATAGAGCGCTACTTAGATTGGCAAAAGAAAATGCTCTTCTGCCTCAGTGAGGAACTTCTGTGCTTTGCTCCACGTTTTTTCAGAACTTAAACTCAATCATTACTGTGCAAATGAAGGAAAGTCCCACAAAAAATTAATAAAGCACAAATTACCAATTTTACAAGTGATCATAGAGTTAATTCCTTAAACTGATAAAAGCTCTGCAGTGGTACACAGAACAAATGGCAGAAGCATAGTTTAAAGAAGCCGACAGCAAGTGACCCATTCTCTAAATCCTTAGCCCTGAAAATCCAAAATCACCAGTGTTCTTTCTGTTGCAGTATATGACACGTGTCAGAGACCCAGTACCCGAAGACTCTATTTTTATTTTACGTTTCTCCCCTTACACTGGACAAACTACTTATTCTTCAGCTCAAACTAACCTCAGAAGCTACAATAAGGCATATTTTAGATTTCAAATGTGGTATATTATTTAAAAGAGCTACAATTGTGAACATTTGTCTTGCTTGGACATTTTTAAAGGACAAACAACTGACCTAGAATTGATCCAGTGGAGATGGTACTGAATAACTTGTATCGCATTTTCCTTTCACAGTTTGTGGCACTGCTGAGGTGGATTTTCCTGCATGTTATTGTGTTTGACCTAACACAGATATTACTATGTAAGACATAAGTCCTTTATGAGCACACTTGTCATCTCTGCTAATACACGAAAGAGCACTGTGATGCTTTTAAAAGGAGTATTACTCCAAGAGTCATTTTGGCAAGTATACACATTGATTTAACAAGCAGACCTTATTGTTAGCAAGCTGTGAAATTCTGTACCTCATTTACAAACTCAACAAAAAATACTCCTTCCTGTTCTCTTCGCTAAATAGTCAAAGTTTTTCTTTAATTTGAGGTTAAGGTAAAGTGAACACCTAGCTTTTGGGGCAGATATATAACATGCATAAATTCTGCATGGAAATAGTCAGTAGATTGTATCATGTTTAAATGTACACCTAATATTTGCAATGGATATATCGACATAATAACCCATTTCAGTCTTAAATTTCTATATCCAGTGACAGTCCTGTGTCAGTATACCCACTTTAAATTATTGGTCAAGTATTGACTCTAAGGACTCTTCAGTTTCCCTTTATAGTTGTCTCATAAGGACATTTGTTTGAAATCTGTCTTGATTAAAGAGAACACAGATTTGTGATCTAATTAGTGAACCTGAAAGTTAACTTGAAATCCAAAAAATACTCTGTGATTGTACACCGAGAGTCTGCAAAATTCCTTTGGATATACAGTAATGGCAGCTGTCATATGCCTTATTTCTGTCAGGGGACTTCTGCATATGAAGTTATCAAAACTTCTCAGTTGTGCTAAAGAATCCGATTTTTTCTTCTGCTGCTATACTACATCTCTACAACCAAAAACAACAAAAATTAAAAGCTCACTGCACTTTTAAAAGTCATTATAATTAACAAATATCACAAGTGACAGCTGTGAGCCCTCATGCCTTCAGGGCACTCAAGTACTTACAGCTGTCTTATCACAACTGTATGCTAAAATATTTTTCTATATGTGGCTTTAGTGAAAGGAGGTTTAGTATTATTTATATATATAGCACTTCATGCAGAACAGTCTAATAAACCAACACTTTTATACAACAAGTTTTTACTGTCAGAATCACATTTTATACCTGTTAATTTATTTGACCATTATTTTCATATTAAATAAAGAACTGATTTGAGTAATTAATTTCTCAGTACTTGCAATGAAAGGTAGTGCTCATTTACTTGATGTACAGCTTGTGGCCCGTAACAAGTTCTCAGTTTATACTGTTTTCTCACCTAATAAAAATAGTGTTAGTCAAGGTCAAGAATTCTGTCTTAATTTTGTTATCCCCAAAATTTAAAAAGTTAGAGCAGAAACAATTAATCCATCAGCTGCTGCTGCCGTTTAATGAAATGTACTGAGTTTTGTTTTGAACTGACTCTTGTTACAATGATAAATTATTCAAAATGGTTACTTACCTCATTCTTGATTGAAGTACCTAGTGCAACTACTGATTGTTGCTCATTTGCATTTGTGACTTTTATCTGAAATTTTGTTTGGTGTCTGTTTCCTGCCAAACAGATCAATGCCAGTACATAGCTGTAACTTGCTGTACATGTATAGTCTGGTTATTTATTTTGAACAATTTGCTGTCCTTTCTTTATAGAACTTTTCCTATCACTTTCTTACCTCTTTGCTTTTTCTTAACCTGCTTGGGATGCAGATTTATGCCAAGCTAAATGTTTTAGGACTAATTTTACAACTCAGTTAATGTAAACAGAGAATTGTGTCACCTGGAGTCCTGTCTGTCTTCATGGTGCTTAGAGCAGTGGAAGGACCATGCAGCAGTATGTGTTTGAACAAACTCATTCTAGTTTTGGCAGGTCTGCTTAACTTGTGTAGTGTGTGACCCAGGTGTTTGCAAGATTATAGGAGCCAGGAGCTCGTGCAAGGCTGCTGCACACAAGCAGAATGTTCTTCAGAGGCTTTGTGGTCATGGTTAAGACTCTTCCCAAAGTAGCTGCATCTTCGTAGCTCCTGATTCACAATTCTCTTGTTCTTGGTTGGATAAACATGCAGGCAAAGTAGATAGATACTTCCAGAGACACTCGTAGGTCCCTTTGTCACTTAAATTTGGATTTTTATGTCCCTAAAGGTATATGGAAATATATGAAAGCCCATTTAGTTTCTCTGCAGTGGTCCTTTGCTCCCTGCAAATGCAGCGGCTTAAAGTATGTCACTTTATGTGCAATGCACATAAAAGGCACTTGCTGTCCATTAGTCTTCTTGAGCATGTGCAATCCTCACACTTTTCTCTAAAATCTGCCTTGCCTGTTCATGTAGAAGCTCTTTTATGAACTTCTTTATGCTGTTCACTAACCTTTTTGCTCTACATGCTGGAGGGCTATTTTTTAAAGTATTGGTATTACTCAAAATTCACACAAGAATTGTTCTTTTTGTCAGCAAAATTGGTAAGTAAATACAATGTCATTAGAAACTGTATTTTCTAAATTATTAAAATAAAGTTCCTCTGTAATGATGATTATGCAGCTATGATGACAATAAATGAAAGCTCAGTTTTACAAGCTTGGTCTGCTTCATCACTCGCTCTTAAGGACACAACTGTTTCATTGTGTGCATTTCTTTGAGAAAGAAAAATAACTAATGAGGGGGAAAGAATCTTTACAGAAGGATATTTTTCTAGCATTGTTATCTTTAGCAATTTGTAAGATCTTCCAGGATTGGAATTTAAAATGACATGCTAACTTTTGAAGGGTTTTAGATTGCTGGTCTGCATTGCCTCAGCTCTGTTATACTGCCTGCAATTTGCTTTTCTTAGCTGTGAAACGATCACCTTTGAAAGTGACATGTCTGTCAAAATAGGAGTATTAAGAAAGTAAGTGAAAACTTGCTGCTTAACTCAAGAATTTTCTAGACTATAGTTACCTATTCCACCTTGCTTTTTTGCAGTATAATGGATTTAAACACCAAAACTAATTTGATTTTAAAAGTAGGGAGAGAAAACACTGATATGAAAAAATGTATTTTATATAATATGTGGGTTATGGTTTTTTAACAGTGGTTAGCTAAAGAATGTAAATATCTGAAAACAAGTCAGCTTCTTCAAGTATGTATTGGAAACTGTGTGAAGTTTAAGAAATTCAAAAGACAACTGAAAGTGTTTAGAGCTAATGAAAAAACAGATAGCTATGCAATTCTAAATAAGAAATTGTGCTCTGAGAATTTCTGCTTGCTGACTTTGTAACCACAAACATAAAAAAGCATTTGCTCTAGATCATCACGTCTTTTTCCCTTGTAGCGAATACATGTGATTACTGCTGCCATTTATAAATGTGAGTCTGGATTGCTTTTAAGGAATAATTACCTACCTGTGCTTTTACATTTTCTTTCAGTGTTACAGAATAATTTGTCACTGGAAATAATGAGACACTGTTCATTTTCTTCAAGTAAGCTGAATATTTGAAGTAAGTGGTAAATGATTTCGGTTTAGGCTAAATCAGAAATCCTTGTCTTTCTTCAGTTTCCATGTTTGCCTGCCAGCACTCCAGAATATATACAAGTGTCCCAATCACAAAACAGTTTGTGTGGAAATCTATTTATGTGCTTATCTGCTGCAGTTCCAAAAAATTAATTTATCCCTCTTACCTCCCACCCAAAAAAAAAAAAAAAAGAAGAAAGTAAAAGCAGGATCTGACAGTGTTATTTTGTTAACTATTTAAAAATGCAGCTTAAAAATCAGACTCCTGTCGCATCCTTGTTTCTATCTCCTGAGAGTTTTTTGTTATGGAACTTCATTCAAATCTCTTTGGCTTGTGCATAATATACCATGTATGCATTAGATTTTTAAGTGCTGGGTTTTAACCTCTGACCCTGATGACCTATTGCTGTCATGGCTGGAGTTCGAACTAGTGATTGAAGCTTATCTTCATTCATTTCTGCCTTGTCATGGTTCTTAGTCTCTCTCCTGCCTGGCTTGCCAATAATGTCCTGGTTTGGCATTCACCAATTAAGGTCCCAGGCGAAACAGACTCAACTTGGGAAAAAAATAATAATTTAATTTCAAACTAATCAAACACACACAGGACACAGACAACACAAAGAGCAAGTGTTGCATGTTACCCCACCCCTCCCATCTTCCTGGGCCCAAATCACTTTGTTCCCGGTTTCTCTCCCTCCTTCTCCCCAGTGGCACAGGGGGACAGGGATGGGGTTTAGAGTCAGTTCACAGGCTGGTGGTTCTTGCCGCTCCTTCCACCTCAGGAAGAAGGATTCCTTACAGTCCATCCTTGCTTCCCCACGAGGTCCCTTCCATGGGAAAGAGTCCTCCAGGAACCTCTCCTTCAGGAGTCCTTCCCACGAGGTCCGGAGCTGCTCCAGCCTGGGCTTCCCACAGAGTCACGGGCTGCTTCAGGAACAAACTCCCCTGGCGCCGGGGTCTTCCAAAGCTGCAAAACAGAGTCCACAGGCAGCAAATCCTCTGGCCCCAAAATCCAAGTCCACTGGCCAAGTTCACCCCTCCTGGCACCTTCAGGGAATGTTTCACCATGTTCCTCCATGAGTGCAGAGGGACAGCTGCCATCTCACCATGGGGTGCAGGGAAACTTCTGTTTGGGCACCTTCTTCCCTTTCTTCCTCACCAACCACCAGCACCGCTCTCCTTCCCCACACCGCTCTTCTTCCCCAGCACAGCTCTTCTCCCCTCTCCTTCTCTGCTCAGGTGTTATGTTGATTCTTTTGTATGTTAATCGCTGAGGCACATCTATTGTACCTCTACTGGCTTCATGACTGGATTTGGAGCAGGGGGAGCTCCTCAGCTTCTTACTGGAGCCACTCCTGGGGCCCTTCCCCAGAAACCCCACCAAACCAGAATATGTCTTCAAGGAAATCCACAGGAAACTGCTGATACTTGTTTTTGTGAAACTGATAGGGGAATCTGCATTTGAGGTCACACTTGGGTGAGAAGTTACCAGGACATGAGATGCATCAAGGAGGCATTTCTCCAGTGGTTGCTCATGTCAATCATGTTCTTATCCTGCATGGACTCTGCCTAGTGGCAAATTGAAATCTGCAATCAGGACAGCTATGGACCAGATTAAAGGTATTGTTGTTACAAAGACCAAACTCATGAACTTAATCTGTAGTATTGATTTTGGCAGCATCGATTTTGTTCTTTTTCTTTTTTTTTTTTTTTAATATGTTTTTAAAATTACTTTTATTCTTGTTCAATGTTTTGTATTCCAGAAACTGATTTAATAGATAATTATACATGTTAGTGGATCTACTCAGTCTCAGAATGTCTGTCAATCACTAGGTGGGAGCTGAAGAGATTTTCACATCTGCCACTTACTGAATAAAGGTACTATGAAACTAACCATAGAGTGATATCAACTTGACCTGGGAGTCTGTTTCTAGGAGCAGGTAAAGATGTATTAGGCAAGTAAGGAAGTTTACTTGTATTGGATAATTTTATTAATGTAAGTTTAATTATTTTTTTGTTGTTTTACTCCAGAATGACTAAGAAGAAAGTGGTAGTTAAGCTGGAAATTAATTTTATTGGTTAAACAAGTTATCATTTGTGTTTAAATTATAAAGAAAATTATATTTCTTATGTGAATAACTTTGATCTGTACTTTTAATATTGTGATAAAGGAAACAGTTTTTAGTTGGTCACATCTGCATGATATGCATTGCCACAGAGGAAATATTGATAGGAAAGAAATATTTTAAATTAGTATCAGAGGTTCATTTTCTAAGCTGTTATGGCATATATGCATCCAATAAGGATGCTCCTCCTTTGCTAAATGATGCTGTGTTAACATTGTAGACAGCTCTCTGATCCAGAAACACTTAATCTATGACCAGGATGAGACTGTTCCAGGGCATGAGAGTTCTAAGTGTTCCTTGCTCTGAGAACATGGCTGGCTGCAACACACATTCTGCTAACTCAGCTTTCACCTTCTAGCCTGATGACAAGCTAAAGTCACACTTGCCAACCCTAGCATATGTTCTGAATGATCTGGTAAGCACAGACCAAGGTAAGTCATTAGAGCAGGTGTTCTCAGCTGACTTCCATGCTCCCAAAATACCCATTCTCACTGCAGTAATAAGCCAGAACTGGTTTCCAGGACGCTGTGCCTTTACTGTCTCTGAGATTTGTGCTAACTTCTTCAAAAGTAACCTTGACTAAGCTGCACTTAGCAATGTACACAAAACATTGCTCGTCAGTGTGGGTCTTGATCCTTCATGCTTTTGTGTATCATAGAATCATAGAATATCAGGTTGGAAGGGACCTCGAGGATCATCCTTTCTAGGTAATACTGTAGTTTATATAAGATAGCTCAGCACCCTGTGTGTAATACCTCCCTCGTTCTCTGTTATACTGTGTATCTTTGAATAGAAGGTCAAGAGTATACATAGAAAAAGGCATGGCACTCTACAACCAGGCATACTGTTTTGATGAGTGGAAGACCAGAGCTCAGGGGAGAATGCTACAGAGAATTATCTCTTTTAAAAATATGACAAACCCCGAAGTTAGGTATCTAGGCTTCCCATACGGTATAGGGAAAATTGAACTTCATATATGTGTAGGTCTGAAGATTGCAAGTGTGAGTATTAGAAACCTAAAATGAAAGGCAAGGCTTAAACACTGTCATTAATTAATTTCATTACCCAGTAAATCACTAAGATCAGCGGTATCCTGGAGTTAGTTAGAATAATTTATTATTGTTCAATATAACCATCAGTCTGTCTAGACCCTAGGGATCTTAGTTTAAAAAAATGTTTAGTCCTATAGAGAAGCAGATTTTTCTCACTAATTTTGCCATGTGCAGACTTACATGGAACCTAAGCCTATGCTCCATATTTTTAATGTGTTTTTTTGATGATTTATTCAATCGTTATTGTGTCTATTGCTGAAACTTCACCTCGGTGATGCCTGAGACATCCTCACATGTATGTTTTGTTTCACTCAGTTAAAAGCTACTCTGCAGAGCAGACTCTAAAAGTCACAACCATGCTCTCCTCAAGGGCTCCTGAAAAAATCTCTTTGTCTTCAAATGTCTATGAGTGATAGAATTACAGAAGAGCAGGGGTGAACTAAGTGCTGATTAAAGCTCAAATGCTCTAGCATCTATGACTGACATAGAATGGAATACGTTGTAAATGACTTTAAAAAAATTAAATTTCAGGGTAGCAAATCAATACTTTCAGTTAAGTCAGGCATCACTTCTGGCTGAGTGACAAGTGTTAGGGCAATACATGAGTAAGTCTTTTCATGAGTAAGTTCTAGGGCACATTGGGTTGATTACTTTTAAATTTAGTATATAATTATCAGTTGAATGCTACTGGAATTTTTATTTTTGCACAGAACAGGACAAGACAAACTCTGCTCAAGAGCATACGTGTAATTCTATCAATAATGTTCATGCATTGAGTCTACAGGAAGATGATAATTTGTGAAGATTGCTGTGTCTGAATATACATACATATTATATTGGTATGTCTGTCCATATAGATTTAACAACACTTCTTTATAAGTGGGTAACATAGCAGACCAATACCTTTTGGAAAAAAGAAAAAAAAAAATTGTACCCTTAACTTGACTTGCAAGACACAAAGACGAGAATGGGAAGAGGATACTACATTGTTTAAGAAGTTGTTGTGTGGGAGTACATATGTAGAGTAGAAACAGAGGATGGAATTCAGGCCAGGAATTAAGTCCAACAGGCTTCAGAATGTTTCAAAGGAGGATGCAGAGCTTTGAATAGAAGCAAAATAGGCAGGTTGTGGGAGATGCTAGAGGTAGTGAGGAGACATGGTGTGAAAAGATGCAGAAGGGATGCTCATAGAGAGGGTTTGCTGGAAGCTGGGACCATACAGAGCTATGTTCATTAACCTCTGCACCATCTGGATCCAACTCTCACATTTCTGTGTAGAAATCAAACTGATCAAATATGAAGCTTTAGGAATACTGCAAGACAAGGTAAGATCTCTTTTTTGGGGCGGGGGGGGAAGGGAGTTTATTTAATAGCAACAAAGAGTGATGGCTTTAAAGCTCAGTGTGCTGTATATAAGACACTTGAAACCAGTTTCTTATTTCTTGTTAGATGCTTGATATTTGTCTCCCTTATATTGTGATGTTTCAATGAACAAATAATACAAATTGCTCAGAGAACACTGGACAAACTAACAGTGATATAGAGACTTTCCTTGACTTTTCAGTGCTAATACAGAGTATTTGGAAAAATCAATGGAGCTTGTCCAGCATATCAGCAAGTGTCTCATCTGTATGATATCCTCCAGTGCTCTTTGAAAAGACTGAGCGTGTGCTTGATATCTAAAAGGCAGAGAATATTTTAAAAAAGCAGAAATGGACTGACTTTGTCTTGATGGGATTTCCAGCTGCCCACATAATAAATTGCAATGAAATTCTCTTTTTAAAACCACTGCTTTGCTTAGTACTATTTATAAAATCCCAAAGAAACAAAATAGAAATACTTCTACTCCCTTTTTTTTTTTTAGTGTTTTTTTTTTTTACTTGGCACTTAACTTTGTTCTGATAAAAGTTGAGATTGAATCCTTTACTAATCTCTATTAGAAATTTATTTTTAAAATTAATTTTACCAATCTAGAAAATAGAACCAGACAGCTTTTGAAAAATAGGTATTAATTTCTGTAAACTTTCAAGTCTCTGTCATGGTTTGGGCCCCACACGACAACAAAGGAACAGCCCCATGGCCACTCACTCAACTCCTCCCCCACACACACATGGATGAGGAGGACAAAGGTCCTGGAATGAGACAGAGGACAAGGAGGGTTCTTCACCGATTAAGGTCCCAGGCAAAACAGACTCAAGTTGGGGGAAAAACATTAATTTAATTTCAAACTAATCAAACACACACAGGACACAGACAACCCACAGAGAAGAGCTTGCATATGTTACCCCACCCCTCCCTTCTTCCCGGACCCAAATCACTTTGTTCCCGGTTTCTCTCCCTCCTTCCCCCCAGTGGCACAGGGGGACACAGGATGGGGTTTAGAGTCAGTTCACAGGCTGGTGGTTCCTGCCACTCCTTCCTCCTCAGGAAGAAGGATTCCTTACAGTCCATCCTTGCTTCCCCACGAGGTCCCTTCCATGGGAAAGAGTCCTTCCCACAAGGTCTGGAGCTGCTCCAGCCTGGGCTTCCCACAGTCACGGGCTGTTTCAGGAACAAACTCCCCTGGCACCGGGGTCTTCCAAAGCTGCGCAGAGTCCACAGGCAGCAAATCCTCTGCCCACAAAATCCAAGTCCACTGGCCCAGTTCACCCCTCCTGGTGCCTTCAGGGAATGTTCCACTACATTCCTCCATGAATGCAGGGGGACAGCTGCCATCTCTTCCTCTTCTTCCTCAACAACCACCAGCACTGCTATTCTCCCTTAAGTCCTTCTCTACTCAGGTGTTCTATCAGTTCTTTCGCATGTTAATCCCAGAGGTGCATCTATTGTGCCTCTAATGGCTCCTTGGCTGGATTTGGTGCAGGGGGAGCTTCTCAGCTTCTTACCACAGCCACTTCTGGTGCTCTACCCCCACTACCAAAAAAACCCACCAAACCAGAACGGTCCCAGTGACCTTAGTTAGCATTTTTATTTTGAAACTAAGTAGAACTACCATCTTCTTAGGTAGGTTTTTTTCTTCCTATATTTGTTTACTTTCTGAAAAACTAATTACACAAACATGTACACTTCTGTATCTTTCTCAACTGCGTTATGGAAAAGTCATGACAAAATACTGGTGTTCTTGAGGGGCTTTTTTTAGATGTGACTGAAAAATATTTATACAAGAGGCTAGCTTCAGTTTCTGTAGCTTCATTCACACACTTGAAAGATAGGCTCTTGTCTAAGTAGCTATTTGAGTTGTTCTCATTATAGTAATGGGTATTCCACTCTTTAGATTCTATGGTTTTAATCACACACTTAAACAATGGAATACCAAAACTTAATCTAGTTTCAGTATTTAAAAAGAGCATTGAGTTTATATTGGTTTAGTTATTACTTCTAGATGAGGTTTTCTTGTTTTCTTGTCTGTTGAGCCACAGATTAGGGTTACTAGTTTATAAACTAGTTGTATCACAGTGTTACCACTGTAGGAAACTTTGTTTGCACAAACTGCAGGGTCAGAATTCATAAAGAAAATATTACTACACTGCACTCTTTTTTTAAAAGAGTTTGAGATTTTATTTTTCAATGGTAATTTAATTTTTAACAAGCTAAACTTATTTATCACTTCTTTGACCTGCAAGTACTTTATCCTGGGTTACTGCAGGTAGAAACAGATTTATTCTACTTTATATTCAAAAGCATTTATCTCTGTGAGATTATATGCAAATAAAAGAATCAAGGGCTCACTCCCACTTCCCTGGAATAAATTGAATGTATCATTGACTTTAAAAAAGGTAGGATTGAGTTTAAAAATAATAATTCATAGAGCTGTTTACCATGGATTGTTTTAATATATGCTTTTTTGACCAACCAATCATTTTGTATTATTTTAAGATGAACAGTGTAGACACAGGAAAGAAAGAGATTGGATCAAATGATCAAAGAGAGCTGGTTATCTTGTTAAAATAATAATCAAAGCTGTTTTACTTTGACATGCCCTTCAAAATACTAAAACCATCATAGTATTGCATTTTATTCTCTTATCTGAAAAAAAAAAAAAGATACTTTTTCAGTTTTTATTGATTTTTTTTTTTATTACTGTGCCCATTTTAAGCATGCAGCTGTATCTGATTTGGTATTCTCATGTTTAAGGTTCTTGTCATCCTGACACTTTAGAATGGATCTAGTTCAAGAAAGTATTTAAGCATGTTAACTTCAATATTCAATATAAGCAAGTTTATGAACATGCTTAAATATGTGTGTTAGAAGTGCTTTGCTAAACTGTGTATTACACTTCTACAAGTGAAAAAACCTCTGAAGTCTATGTTGTGTAATGAAAATTAAAATTTACTGAAATGCAGGGAAGAAACAAACATTAAAACCAAATGTTCTTCCTTTGGTATGAGACAATTGCATCTTTGGGTGGAAGTTCTTGATTTGCTATTTTAACTTAAACCTTATTGATAATGTTAAATCTGAGAAATACTTAGAAAAATATCTATTGGTTTAACTAAATATCTATTTTAATTTTTGCACAATCCACCCTCTGGTTGAAGATATCTTGAAGTTGGAGATATTAGAGACTGGGAAAATACCCTGGAGAAGTTTCTCTGTATATGCCTACGCTGCTCTTAGGCTCTTCCAATGGCTACTCTTGGGTAGTGGGGTCAGTAGACCTTTGGCCTGCTTTGGTAAAACTATTCTTGTGTATACTTAATTAAAAGACAAGGCCAAACATCAGAAAAAACTTCTTTCCTGTGACAGTGACAGAGCAGTGGAACAGGCTGCCCAGAAAGGTTGTGGAGTCTCCTTTGCTGGAGACATTCAAAACCCGCCTGGATGTGTTCCTGTGTGATGTACTCTGGGTGATCCTGCTCTGGCAGGGGGGTTGGACTAGATGATCTTTCGAGGTCCCTTCTAACCCTTAAGATTCTGTGATTCTGTGAAATGCCTTTCTGTTGTACTGAAGCAGAAAAGGCTACAGGACTCTTGGGCAGTGGTAACACATAGAATGTGAGAATTCTCAAATATCGTTTTTGTCATTTTTGTGAGACTCAAGTACAAAAGTGTCATGTCAATAGAGCTTGTACCTCTCCAAACACTAAGATGTTGCATTCTCTGTCATGCCTTGTTAATGGCTTCATATTTTATGGGAGTCATTTGTATAGTAGCTTGTCCTAACAATGCTCATCTTACTAATTAAACAAAAAAATTGAATAAATATTAAGATATATGCTGTAGGCTTTAAAATCATCAAATAGAAGCAGTTGGAGGTTTTTTTTAGGATATTGAAAACATGACTGTGTCTTTATGCCTATGGTCCATACTCAGTCCTTTCAAATGTCTTACTTGAGCATCATGGAAGTGACAATATTCAACTTGACTTAACAAGTGCCACCATGCCACAATATTCATCTTACACAAACTTGAGTTATAAGCAAATATCACCTTGAGGGTTATATGTTCTACAAATCCTACAAGATTGTGACATATTTGTCAGAATTTTAATTCTACTTTTGCTCCGCTGCCTTTCTTGATGTATTCAGCCCTTTTTCTTATTTGTCTAGCTATGGGGTCATACTTCAGAGAGCACTTTTGTGAAGAACAACACTGTATTTGCATTTTGATTACCTCCCTCCAGTATTTCTACAATTACAATTGAGGCCATTAGTTACTCCCTGTCCAAAGAAGCTTCTATTTTAGTGTAGCCCAGATCTTTAAATAAAAAAGCCTGACTTACCGGTCCATATTAGTTTATATGCATATATTGTAAAATAGACATACTTCAGATGGGCTTCATTTCTTCATCCTTTTTGGAAGTTAAATATTGAGCTTGTTCTATGAGCTATGGAAGCATTTGGTGTTCTCTGGCCTCAGAAATATTTTAAACAGAAAACTCCTTTTGAGGTTTCCATTGTCAAAGAAAATAGCCTTTTATATTGTCCTACCTTCATGGATGGATTTACAGTAGTGATCAAGGGAGGAAGACCCTTCAAGTGTCCCTTAAGAAGCATACTCTTTTAGTCCAGTGCTGTAGGAAATGTTAAAATCAGGAGGTGTTTGCCACAAAAACATGAATCCAGGCCATCTGCAGGTTCATGGAACTTACCAATATTACCTATGAAAACTAACAAATTTAAATAAAAATCTCTTAACTAATGTCTCTGTAATACAAGTTCCCCTCTCCCTTCCTTGTGAATCTTGGGCACACATGTATGTCCTGGTTTGAGCCAGGATTAAGCCAATTTTTCTTTTCACTGATTTTTTTTCTTCCTTCAGTAAGCTTTCTTTTAGCTAGCAACTGTGTGTTCTGCTAGGCTGATAAGACAGTGGAATGTTTTTCTAACTACTGAGGTTTCAAGGTTACACCTTCACTCTGCCGGCTCAGACACTATGGGGAGATCTCTGACCCCCCCCGTGGGAGGCTGAGCTAGACAGACAGCAAAATTGGCCAAAGATATTCCATTCCATATATCTACGTAAGCTCAGAGGAAGGACAGAGATCTTAGAAGACAGCTTCCTCCTTCTTCTTGCCGCTCTCTTCCGTCCATGGCCGGCGTCCGGGGAGGACTCTGCTCATCCATCACCGCCGACCCTTAGGCTCGAGCTCTCCTGACCCTCATAACTCTCCGCTTTTCTCCAGCAGCGGCTCCGGGATTTCTCGGGACTCTTGCCAGTTCAGGGGAGTGCTGTGGGAGTTGCTGGGGGTGGGGGGAGGCGAGAGGCTTTTGCCCATATCTGAATATATATCTGTATATAATTGTATATATTTTCTTGTGTGATTCATTAGTGTTTTAATTAAAGCTGTGTAGTTTAGTTTTCAATCCAGCCAAGTCTCTCTCCTTTTCTCTCTCTCCTTCCCTGACTGGGTGGGGGGGGGAGGGGATCGAGAGCATTGTTGTCGGACCTGAGTCAAACGGTGACAACAATTTAATTGGTGCCCAACGTGGGGCTCGACTTTAAGCCCAGATTACACATTTTCATCAATTGGGAGTGTCCAAAATTCCATCTCTGAAGGGAGGAATCCCTCAGAGAGCAATGAGCAATAATTCTGCTGAGTGTGCTGACGGATTGAAAACTGAACAGACACTTGCTGCAATGAATCTACTGGATCTTTTTCCAAACCTGCAATTGTACATGTGGTATGTAGCTGAGGGCATTCTGCTCTTTGTAGCTGCTCTTGTGATTCTTTTGTGGTTTATTGACAGAACTGTAGCCATAGTCAACCGTATCATTACCAGCCTAGTGATCCTAGGGATGATGATACTGTTCTCTATGGGGTCACTGTATGTGTACGGTTACACTGCTAGTCCTACTGGTACAACTCCTAAAGTGAATGAAACGGTCCATGTTGGTAACAGCAATAGCTGGTTCAATTTTACCTCTCCATATTCTCTTAAGCTGAATCTCCCAGCTCTTGATGTGAACAGCATGGTTGCAGTGGGGATGTTTTTGCTGAATGTTTATAATATATTGTGGATGCGTAGGGCCAGATGTTGTTCTGCTCACTGCCATTCCCCCACAGGCAATGTTGCTGCCACTGCTGCTGCCAACACCAGTGCTGCCAATACCACCACTCCTGCTGCTACAAAAACAACTGCTTCTACAAAGGCAAAGCCTGATCCATCGCGAACCAAGCTAGTTGACCCTGTGACTAAGAGCAAGGCAAAGCGCTCCGCCCTTTTCACCCGCTCCCGCCTGAGATATCCGGAGTTCCTTGAAGCAGCAGGAGGTGAGGGTGAGGAAGAAGAGGATCCTAATACAGTTGATGGAGCAGGTGCCTCTCAGACAGAGGCTGACGGTGAGGAAGGGAAGGATTCTAAATCAGATGATGGAGCAGGTCCCTCTCAGACAGATAAAAAAACAGGCCACTCTCAGACAGATAAAAAACCAAGCCACTCTCAAGCAAATAAAAGAACAGCAGGTCCTCCTCAATCAGATGACGACGATGACCTTGCCCACCCTTTCTCTATGAAAGAACTGCGCCTCATGAGAAAGGACTTCACCCGCATTGATGGTGAGGGAATCCTTCCTTGGCTGCTCCGATGCTTTGATAGTGGTGCTGAGACCTACAATGTGGATGAGAGAGAAGCCAAGCAGTTGGGATCCCTGGCCAGAGATGCTGGTATTGACAGAGCACTTAGTAGTAAGACAGGAACTACTACCCTGTGGGACCGACTTCTTTCAGCTGTGAGAGAGAGATACCCCCACAAGGGTGACATCGGATGGCGCCGAAGCAGAACACCCACTCTCGAGAAAGCCATCACCTACTTGAGAGAGATTGCTGTGCGAGAAGTGATCTATAATAACGATGGAATCACAGATCCTGATGATGTTGAGTGTGACACACAAATGTTCCGGAAGTTTGTTCAGGCTGTACCAGCAGCGCATGCCCATATATTCTCCTTTATGGGATGTTTTGAAGGTTACGAAAGACCAACTGTACGTGAAGTAACTGTCAAAGCACGACAGTATGGAGACATCCTCTCTGATTCCCTTTACTTCCAAACCTCAGCCATTAAGAAAATGGTTGACAGGAAGTATAAGATGCCAAATGGAAGTAAACTCCAGACTCTTCCTAGAGACAACTGGTCACGTGTTGCAGCTACTAAGAAGAGACGTCCTGCTACGAGACAGCAGCAAGGAAGACAGGACTCGCTGCGACGCCACCTGTGGTCTCTCTTGAAAAATCATTTTAGAGAGGACATGAGAGTCTGGGACAAGAAACCCACTGATATGCTCCAGTTACGTTGCAAGAGCTTCTAAACAGAACAAAGCCAGGAGATGGTTCTTCCAAGAGGAAGGTTGCACCAGTCAACAACCAGGATGGTTCATCGAGCTCTAGTGCTCAACCTTAGGGATGCCCTGCCTCCAGCCAGGAGGAGGAGAGGGACAACCGAGTTTATTGGACTGTGTGGATTCGGTGGCCTGGCACATCAGAACCACAAAGATATAAAGCTTTGGTGGATACTGGTGCACAGTGCACTCTAATGCCATCGAATCATAAAGGGACAAACCCTGTCACTATCTCTGGAGTGACAGGAGGTTCTCAACAACTGACTGTTGTGGAGGCCGGTGTGAGCCTCACTGGTAAGGAGTGGCAAACGCACCCTATAGTGACTGGCCCAGGTGCTCCGTGCATCCTTGGCATAGACTATCTCAGGAAAGGATACTTCCGTGACCCGAAAGGGTACAGGTGGGCCTTTGGTATAGCAGCTGTAGAGACTGAGGACACTGAACAGCTGCGTACTTTGTCTGGCCTTTCAGATGACCCTTCTGTAGTAGGGTTGCTGGAGGTTGAAGACCAACAGGTGCCAATTGCCACTTCAACAGTGCATAGACGACAGTATCGCACCAACAGAGACTCTGTGATCCCCATTCATAAGTTATTCGGCAATTGGAAAGCCAGGGTGTGATTAGCAGGACTCATTCACCCTTCAACAGTCCTATCTGGCCAGTGCGAAAGCCTGATGGCGAGTGGAGGCTGACAGTGGACTATCGTGGCCTGAATGAGGTGACACCACCACTTAGTGCTGCTGTACCGGACATGCTAGAGCTTCAGTATGAGTTGGAGTCAAAAGCAGCTAGGTGGTATGCCACTATTGACATTGCTCATGCATTCTTCTCTATCCCCATAGCACCAGAGTGCAGGCCACAGTTTGCTTTCACCTGGAGGGGAGTCCAGTACACCTGGAATCGACTGCCCCAGGGGTGGAAACACAGCTCAACCATTTGCCATGGACTGATCCATGCTGCACTGGAGAAGGGTGAAGCTCCAGAACACCTGCAGTACATTGATGAGATCATTGTGTGGGGTGACACATCAGATGAAGTTTTTGAGAAAGGTAAAAAGATTATCCAAATTCTTCTGGATGCTGGTTTTGCTGTAAAAAGAAGCAAGGTCAAGGGACCTTCGCGAGAGATCCAGTTCCTGGGAATCAAGTGGCAAGATGGTCGTCGCCAGATCCCCATGGATGTGATTAACAAAGTAACAGCTATGGCCCCACCATCAACTAAAAAGGACACTCAAACCTTTTTAGGGACTGTTGGTTTCTGGAGAATGCATATTCCATGTTACAGTGAAATTGTGAAACCTCTCTATGAGGTGACCAGAAAGAAGAATGATTTCAAATGGGGTCCTGACCAACAGAAAGCTTTTGAGCAGATCAAGAAGGAGATTGCGCAGGCAATGGCCTTTGGACCGGTTCGAACAGGGCCGGACATCAAGAACGTGCTCTACACTGCAGCCGGACACAATGGTCCCAACTGGAGCCTCTGGCAGAAAGCACCAGGGGAGACTCGAGGTCGACCCCTGGGATTCTGGAGCCGGAGCTACAGAGGTTCCGAGGCCAACTACACAACAACTGAGAAAGAGATACTTGCAGCATATGAAGGAGTTAGAGCCGCTTCAGAAGTGATTGGCACTGAAGCACAGCTCTTTCTGGCGCCCAGGCTACCGGTGCTGAGATTCATGTTCGAGAATAACCTTTCTCCTGTCCATCATGCCACCGATGTGACTTGGAGTAAATGGACTGCTTTGATCACCCAAAGAGCCCGAATAGGGAAACCTAATCGTCCAGGTATTGTGGAAGCAATTACAAACTGGCCAGAAGGCACCCACTTTGGAATGCCACCACAAGAAGTGGTGAAGCGAGCTCAAGAAGCTCCACCATATGATCATCTACCAGAGACTGAGAAACAATTTGCTCTTTTCACCGATGGCTCCTGTCGTCTTGTAGGGAACCACCGGAAGTGGAAAGCTGCCGTGTGGAGTCCTACACGACTGGTTGCACAAGCAGCTGAAGGAGAAGGTGAATCAAGTCAGTTTGCAGAGGTAAAAGCCATCCAGCTGGCTTTGGACATTGCTGAGCGAGAGGGGTGGCCGAGACTCTACCTCTACACTGACTCGTGGATGGCAGCAAATGCCTTGTGGGGTTGGCTAAAACAGTGGCAGCAGAACAACTGGCAGCGAAAGGGTAAACCTATTTGGGTTGCTGACCTGTGGAAAGACATTGCAGCTCGGATAGAAAAACTGGAGGTAAAAGTGCGTCATGTGGATGCACATGTGCCTCTGAGTCGAGCCACTGAGGAACATCGACACAACCAACGAGCAGATGAAGCTGCTCAAGTGTTCCAAGTAGACTTAGACTGGGAACACAAGGGTGAGCTTTTTCTGGCTCGGTGGGCCCATGATGCTTCAGGTCATCAGGGCAGAGATGCAACATACAAATGGGCTCGTGACCGAGGGGTGGACTTAACCATGGACACTATTGCACAGGTGATCCATGACTGTGAGACATGTGCTGCAATTAAGCAGGCAAAACGGTTGAAACCTTTGTGGTATGAGGGGAGGTGGTCAAAGTACAGATTTGGAGAGGCCTGGCAAATTGACTACATCACACTTCCTCAGAGCCGCCAGGGTAAGCGTTATGTGCTTACAATGGTGGAAACAAGTACAGGATGGTTGGAGACATATCCTGTGCCTCATGCCACAGCCAGGAATACTATTCTGGGTCTTGAGAAGAAAATTTTGTGGAGACATGGTACTCCAGAGAGAATTGAGTCAGACAATGGGACTCATTTCAAAAACAGTCTTGTCACTGACTGGGCTAAAGAGCATGGTATTGAATGGATCTACCATATCCCATACTATGCACAGGCCTCAGGGAAAGTTGAAAGGTACAATGGTCTGTTGAAGGCTACCCTAAAGGCAATGGGTGGTGGAACCTTCAAAAACTGGGATAAAAATTTGGCAAAGGCCACCTGGTTAGTTAATACCAGGGGATCCATCAATCGGGCTGGTCCTGCCCAGTCAGACCTTTTGCATACTACAGATGGGGATAAAGTCCCTGTGGTATGTGAAAGAAACCTGCTGGGTAAAAGTGTTTGGGTCTATCCTGCTTCAGGCAAAGGTAAACCTGTCAGGGGTATTGCTTTTGCTCAGGGACCTGGACATACCTGGTGTGTGATGATGGAGGATGGTGAAGTACAATATGTACCTCAAGGTAATTTGACTTTGGGAGAGAATCCTTAATTTG
This sequence comes from Apus apus, assembly GCF_020740795.1. NCBI lineage: Eukaryota > Metazoa > Chordata > Aves > Apodiformes > Apodidae > Apus > Apus apus. The sequence goes on along the minus strand of NC_067285.1, from coordinate 52,997,326 downwards.
ACAGCTGGTAAAGTATAGAGCCTGTATGTAATACATGGTATGGAATAAGGGGTGGAAAGTTGCTGGGGGTGGGGGGAGGCGAGAGGCTTTTGCCCATATCTGAATATATATCTGTATATAATTGTATATATTTTCTTGTGTGATTCATTAGTGTTTTAATTAAAGCTGTGTAGTTTAGTTTTCAATCCAGCCAAGTCTCTCTCCTTTTCTCTCTCTCCTTCCCTGACTGGGTGGGGGGGGGGGAGGGGATTGAGAGCATTGTTGTCGGACCTGAGTCAAACGGTGACAATGTAGCATATAAACCAAATAATTTATTGAAAAAAATTTAACTAAAGCCTTAGTAGTTTAATGCAAGAATCACCATTAGTCCAGATACAATTACAAGTGAACAAGAAAGAACACATCTATGCTGAAAATATTTCAGAAACAGTTTCTACACCTTTTTATGGTGCTATATTCACCCTTCTCCTTTCTCTGGGCCAGAAGGCTGGAGGTTTCATGCTATTAGACAACAAGCTGTGAAAACATTAAGTCCTCCACCACCAGGAGTACGATCTGCATATGAAGGAATCATTCTTCCACCCTTCAGGACCACGGATGTACATAACATCCAAATATATTGCCTTGTATTTCTGTTATATACATTTCCTTTGTTCTCTTCATTTTCCCTAAAACTATATGTTTCTCAGTCAAGGTCTGTATGTCTTTGAGTGACCTTGTGGAGTTGTTTGTAGCTGTGGAAGTACCCATGCCTGCACTCCTCTGTGCCGTGTCTGTCCTTATGTCCCCAGGCTGCTCTTGCGTTTTTCTGCACTGCCTTGTTTTGTTAGAGCCATAGGTATCCCACGCTATGCAGAATAACTGCTTGTTACTGCTCTCTGTGTCATCCTCTGTTTGTACCATACAAAGATAAACACAAGTAGGATGAATTAGCCATTGCTGCCTAATCAGTTAACAGAAATCTCTGTCACAGCTCAACCAAGTAAGGCAAAGCTGCAGCAGGTCAGGAGAAGCTCAGGCAGAGCGGATCTGACAAGCCTCAGTCCTGAAGCCTCGCAAGCTCAGTACGAAGCTTATGGCCTGTTTCTAGCTACAGCAATACTGCACTGCAGAGCTGTATGGTTAATAGCTATATTGCCTTATGTTTGCATTTGCCTCTAGCTTTTTCTTGCATTTTCTGGAGATTTTGTAACTGAGGAGAACCAGTTATTATTAATAGAAACTGCACTAAATAATAAGATTTGTTAAGTCAAAATTATTAATTCTATTAACATGTTTGGAATTGCCTAAACAAACTCACTTCTGAAATACTTTCCAGCTTTGTATTAATTGGAGGAATGCAGAAAAGAACTGTGAAGTTAAATTAGTCCTGAAATTTGGCAAAGGTAATACTTCCATCTGTCTATGCTATCAGTCTGCTCCTTGTTGTTTTGTGGCTATAGAGGTTTTGAAGGTAGCAAACTACATTTGGTGAATGGTTGTAGGTGGTGAAAAAAAAAATATTGTTATGAAAACATCAAAATTGGAAGCATATTTTCTACCAAATACAGACTATTTTCTGGCAGTATTTTGAGGTTTGCAAAATACTCATAAAAATAATTTTCAGAGTTATACTAGCACTGTGTTCAGTCTGTTTTCAAAGTAAGTACAAACAACCCATTTGTTTCCTTATAAACTAGTTAATCTTAGTCTTATTGTATGATGTAACAGTTTTGATAGGGTCTGGATTATTTCTGCTCATATTAAGATTTCATTGTGTATAAAATTGCATTTTGATTTAGGGTCAGTGGAAGGAAGCAGCATGAGTCTGGCTTACAGTGGAGTTAGTATATTCTCAGTTATTATGTCAATTCTTTCTTGCCTTTTTGAGTACTTCTACTTGCTAAAGTCATCAGAAAGGTTCCTATTTACTTAAAGGAATTTGAAGTGGAACTAGCTTTGAAAACATCAGCTGTTTTTGTGCAGCCTTTCTTTCATCCATCACTTGAGTAATTGTATCAGTGAACAAATTTTCTTTCTCTGCATCGGGCATATAGGATAATAAGCAGTATGCAACTCATGAGATCTTTCTGGTGTTAAAAAATTGCTGTTCATTTGGGCCACGTGGTGGGAAATGAAATTGGTTAGAATGGGGAGGACCATATGAGTACATAGAGTCAGATATAAAATATTGTTGCAGTTTTATTATCCAGAGTGATATACTGAGGTTATTTTATTTTTAACGTGAAAATATGAAAATAATCTCTTACAAAAAAGAAGGTGATAGGATTCCCTTTTTCATAGGAAATACACTGAATGACAAGAATTTCAGTCAATTTACCTACAATGAAATGATGACAAATTGGACAACAATATTTTGCTTCTTCAGTGCATGTATGATTTTATATTTGCATTCACTTTTAGCTTCCTGTAGTGTTCAAAATACTAGCCTTTTAACTTAGATTCTTCTGTTACCTTTCCATTTTACGAACAGGCTCAGCTCTAACTGAACCAGCTAAAAGTCCTAAATTCTGCCATTGTTACTGAGCAATTGAGACAGTGGAAGACTTTTCTTGGTGTTTCCATGAAACCAGGAATTGAAAACTGGATTGACTATGCAATATTTAAGCTAAATTAATGGCCTTTAAAAACAACAAAATAGCTTAGGTTTATTCTCTCTTGTGCTATGCCCAATCAAAAATCCTTTTCATTAAAGTGTGACAGTGCTTTATATTGCCTGTACGTAAAACCTCCATGGTTATTATACGAAAAGAAAAGGCAAATGACAGTTGGTGTCAACACTAAACAGCTTAGGGCAAAATATTTTCTCAATACGTATGTAATTTAATTGAAATGCAATATTTCATGAATATTAGAAAGTGAGGCTTTATTAAAAATGGCAAGGAAAGTGAAAGCATGACTGTTTAGAGTAACAAGCAGCACAAATTTATTCATTCAATACATCACTGAATTATTTAAAACTCAGCTTAAGCACAAGGTCATGGAATAATTTTGGCAAGTACGCACTTTTGCATGATGCATTTCCATAATTCCACTGCATCTATAAAGTTAATCACAGCTTTGGCATGCAAGCCTGCTTCATGTACTAAGCTGAGCAAGAAAAAGGCTCTGAATGAAAACCTAAGAACAAACAAAACTACTGACACTACAAATTATTTGTGATAGTTTAGAGCAGATGTGAGCTCCATAATACTAACAATTCTTACAAATATTACATTTACTAATATCCCATATTACTGACAATACATATTTACAAGTGAAAACATGTCACTGGTCTGGAGACCCATCACGATTTATGAGTTCACACACACACATTTAGATGTCGTGAGTCTGCCTGAGGACATACTCTTCATGTGAGAGCTGACAAAAGGCGGTTTTGCTAATACTCCATAGAAACTGAGATGAGTTTATAGGATGAGAACTAGTATTCAGCTGTCCTGAGTCCAGACTGACTGCTAACAACTCCCAGTAGACTACAAACCGAGAGAGTCTTAATGCATGTAATTCTCAAAATTGCAATTTCATCTGTTCTCTACTAATTCTGATATATGGCCAATTTATATTGTTTGTATAGTTGTTTGACGATTATTGCTAAAACATAGAAGATGGTTGTTATTGGAGTTCTTACTAGATAATTTGCATAGTTCCAGACTAGCTTTGCAGAGAGTTGGTTGGGCATTAGTGCCTCATGGATATCAGCTGTAGGTGTGTGCTTGTAGAGGTAGCATAGGAATTGCCACTACAGAAACCTATAAGAAATGGGGTGTGCTGGATAAAGCCACAGTAAAATTGCCTTGATAAATGTGACACTGAGTGCTGGGCAGGGAACCACCTAATCCTATAGAAAATAATCTGGAAATAATTATATCCTTCTCCTCTAGGCCTCTTTTGAAAGAACTATGTGCCAGCTCGGCATTGCTGGACTTGCTTGATGTTTCCCTTACGTTGTCTTCACACACACACAGAGGAAGTTACGGATCAACCAAACTTTCAAACACGACCACGTTTTTCATTTGAAGGTTTGGTGGACCTAATATTCATTTTAGATAATTTGTTCAATTTATGGGTTGGGCAGCTCAGTTTTTTTCCAAATTAGTCTTGAAATAGATGTAGTTTATCTCAATATGCTCTCAGACGTAATTGCTTTGACTGATTCAACATCTGTATTTTGAATACGTGCAGTATGATTATATTTTTGACACCTTTTATCTTAACAATTGTTTTGTTGCTTTTAAAGAACAATGCAATACTTAAAGCAACAAATTTTTTTTAAGTATCCTTTTTCTATACCGATTATTTACAGATTGGTTGACTTCCAAGGAATTCTCAGTTTTGTTTTTCAAAATGTAGAGATTTTAATCTTGGTGCCCTGTTCTGCTCTTAAAAAGGGTCTATATGTAGCATTCAGTGACTTTCTTCTCAGGTTATGTTATAGATAACTTATCTAATCCCTACACTGCCTTTAAGAGAAATTGCTTCATAAATTGTTTTGGACCTCTCTGATTAATAACAAAGATCAATGAGATTTTTATTAGGCTGTGTTTGTAGACACTGGAAACTATTACAAGTTGCAAGTGAGTTAATAGTTACAAATTGCTCAAAGTCAATTCTTGAAAGAATTTACATCTTTAGAAATTGCTGAAAGTTTCCTTGTGTTGTTAAATCTTAAAATTATTTTCTTACTGGAGAAACAAACAGGAAAAACACTAAAAGGTTAAGATTACCTTGAAAGTGTTTATTGGGAATATTTATGTACTGAACAATGTCACTCAAGAAAACAGACACATTATAGAATAAGTGTTCTATGTGCGAACTTCATTCTTCCATATCACTATAAATCTGCCATCTGTTTGAAACAGGGATAGGAATTGCTTGAGTACAGTTAGAATTTAATGTATTGTTTGATCATTTTGTCTGTGGAGAATGTATTCATAGCAATCAGTTTCTAATTGCAGTTCTACACAGGACAAACTGCAAAGTGGCTTATAACCCCACAGATTACTATATTTGTGTTAGCAGAGAAGATGCAGCCCAGTGATTTAAAAGGATTTCGTTAAGATTTTAAGGATGATGTGTTACCTGTTTGACCATGAATTCTATATTCAGTGCCTGTTTTCACAAGCCAGTAGGACTGGCTGTATTAGAGCCTGTTGCAGAGTTCCACAAGAAGGAGGTGCCTTGGATGTCAGTAGATGGAGAGGTAAGATTAACTTACTTTGAAGTCTTGAGAAAATTATGCTTGAAGAACACAGTTTATAACTCGATCACAAATGGATTTGGTGGTGTTACTGTAGCCACGTTAGACTTCTGCTGTTGGACTGGAGCAGGAGTGTGCTTTTGAGGGCAAAACCAGTCACCTTAGTTTTTCTGCTTTGGCCACATAGGCCTAAATTGGATTCATTTTGGAGGAAGATAAACTGAAAAGTAACACTTGTGGCCACATCAGTGTATGAACAGGTGGGGTTTTTTTTGGGGGGGAAACAATTTGCATTTTTAGTTTCTAATTTCAATATTGAGAAGTACTGAGAAAAAAAAACCTGTACAACTGAAACCAGATATTGGCAGTCCAAAAAGTGTTGTTTGGGCTCTGAAAATGAGCACAAGCGTGATTTTCACTAGGAATTAATTCTGTCTTAAAAATGTCAGAAATGCAGTTATGTCTGACACAGATCCTGGGACCAGTTAAGTGGAGGTCACCTTCTGCCTAAATCTGTGATCAGCTTATTGGGGATGATGGCTAAGCACTTTATGGATACAGTTCCACATTCTGATAAACACTAATATTCAGTAGGATAATATCCACGTAATTATTTTGTTTTTCTCCGCATCAATCTAATCAAAACATCAGCTCTTCCAAAATACTTGGCATTGTTGTTTGAAGTACCATGGTCACAATAATTAATCTGTTTATTGTATCTTCTCTTAGTGGCTTAAGACACATGAATAATAATTACAGACATTTAATTTTAAAAAACAAACAAACAAAAACAACCAAAATTGGCTCTATATACAACTCAGTGTTGCAAGAGACAGTTCACCAGAATTCTGTGGAACATAACATGAGGATCTGTCTTTAACTGCATTATGTGATGTGCCTTATTACTTGGCACTTAAAACACTAATTTGGAGCTTTATAAGAACAGCAAATATCTTATGTTTGCCTTCAGCCTAGCAGTTTGTTGTTGACTTTCTGTATTAATTTAGCTGTAAATACAAAGAAACTGTCACTCTGATGTGACATTTTGACTCCAGATGTTAGGAAAATGTAGCCAATTATGCCTACCAAACATGCAGTCTTTGCTGTCACAAGCTACGTGTTGTATTAAGACAAGCTTAACTGTATTGGTTCAAATACAATCTCATTGTAAAGACAACTGTCTAAGAATCTTATATATATAAATCATGGATTATCTGATGTTACTGCTCTTTTTACTCATGTGTCCTGCAAACCAGACAGTTCACAGGAAAGGGACCTAGAAAAGATCTAAAAAGATTATATCATTTTTCTAAGTTATTCTTTGGCAGTATTTAAGGGAATATGTCCTTTCCTTAAGCAACTGGCTTAATGGCATTCCCTGAAGATGCTGCTAAAGTGGTTCTTGTGTGACAAAACATATAATAGTGTTGGGGTTTTGAGATGCCTGTTCTTCTCACTCATAATTTGAATAGTCTTAGGAGGAGCACCAACTATGCTATTTTTGTATTTAATGTAAGCCTCTCTTTGAGGGTGAGTCATAAACAGCCCAGCTAGTCTATCTCAGATCATATCCCCAGTGATTTATGCCTGCATCTTCCTAACAATAATTCCCACTGAAGCAATTAACCCAGATAACCACCCTCCAGAATCAAAGCTGTGGTATTTTTTCTCTATTTCTCTCCTTTTCCAGACTCTACAGATCCCTAGAGAAGAGCAAGAGCAAAAGAATAATAGGGCTAGTCTCAGAGGAGAAATTATCATTGTCCTTCAGAACCAAACCTTAGGTGAAAAGCTATGGCCTTTTCTGCTGAATTTTCTGCAGAGCTGTTCCAACTATGCTCAGGTACAGCTGATCAAGACCCAACCATACAGGTCTGAAAAAGTTGTCACTGCTTTAACGAGGATGCACTGCTGGGGCAGGAGTCACCATAGACAACTTGGATCTTAGATTCCTGGAAAATCCATTCCTCTGAGAATGGAAGTTGCTGCCTCCTTGGCCACAGGAATGATTTTTTTTCCCCAGAAAGGTCAAGTTTCTTAAGATTGCTTCACATGCCTTTACAGAAAAGCTGAGCCTTGCTCAAGGAGCTGCCATTCCTGTGGATAATGACCAAGTGGTACTTATGGAAGTGAAGTTGTGGAATACTGGAACTACTGGGAGGACACCAGTGCCTTCAGCACCACTGTTAATGAATGATTAACAGGACCAGGGATTTTACTAAGTCATCTGAAGAGCGCTCCTATGAAAGGTTGTAAGCAACTTGTCCCACTTCAGAACAGACCAGAGATGTGATTTCAGTGTATTGAATGCAACGCGATTCTCAGGCCGATTCTCATTTTAAATATGAGATCCAGAGTGTGAATGCTGCTACATTTAGTTCTGCAGCAAAATCCTACACGTTAGTGAAAACAAGCAATTGATTTTATGGTCTTGTGCCAACAGAGTTGTTTCTGTGTGTGTAGGTTTGTTGTACTCTGTGAAATGAAGAAAAACTGCTCATCTTAAAATTTTCAGACAAATTTTTCTTTAAGATAAAATACAACAGAAACATAACAGGGCTAAAGGGTGGTCACTTGTTAAAGTGTTATGGACGATTAAACTGTGAAAATACTTTCTGTGACCTTGTTTTTGAATAAAACACTGCTTGTTCCACTGGGGGGGAGGAATTAGAAAATGCAGAAGAAAGGAAAATGACAGCTATCTGTTCTTACAAAGTTATGTCCCCATTGCAAGTTCTGTGGGACAGATTGTAACTCATGCTATCCATTTTATCCAAATAAAAAACATTTGAATTCTAATGACCAATATGGATACACAAATATTCTAAATAAAAATCTTCTCACTACAGTAAAGTAGATACGTACCTAGAAGAGTAGCAGATATGCCATTTTTTTAAACTCATTTTTCTCATTTTTACTTCAAGGGCCCTACCGCATAGTTCTTCTGCTTACCGTTTGTTTTAAAAATAGACTGTTTTCTCCACTAGAATGTCAATGACACTGCTTCTGTCAGCAAGATTTCAGATTCTCATTAATGATCTGTTTCCTTCCCTAGAGATATATGGCCTCCTTGGCACTGCAAGTCTCTGTTCGTGGCTCCCCATTAGGCACTGCATTATGCTACTACTGGACCACGATTCTACTTGGCATATGCTCATTTTACTCTCCATCATATGGATTTTATGTCATTATAATGCATTAGTGCTCTTAATTTCTTCACCTTTCTAAATAGCTAAGCTGGTGGATTGTTCTGTGAATTTGTTTACAACTTGCTTCCAGGATGGGAGTTGGATACTGTCGAGAGCCAAATGAAAAGAAAATGTGTGTAGATGTCCTGGGCACCCCAGTGGCTGCTGCAATACAGTGAAGAAACAAGGAAATTGAGTTAACATTTACTTCATTTTGGATGCATTTTACATGTCTAACTTAATTTATGAGAGATGCAGGTGACTGCATATCTGTATTTGAAGTGAAAGTGTTGAACAGGTGTATTACAGGTTCATATGATGTTCTAATAACACTGACGTGTAATTGTTTTTAAAGTGACAATTACTTTTTAATGACTATAGTGTTATACACAAAATTAAGACAAGCCACAGAGGAGTAAGCTGTATTTATGAAATAATAACTAATGTTATGAGAACAGGTACCACAAACCAACAAAAACTCCAAACTTTCACAGAATACCTATACAAAAGAAGTGGATGAGACAGAAGTAAAAAAGAATATTTCTCATCAATCTGTCTGTCTTTTAAATAATATTTTATCTTAGACAGCATTCTCATTTTATTAGCTTTACCTGCAATCTTGGAGTGTTAAAAATGTCTATGTCACCTACGTATTATATTTTGTTAATAAACTTAATAGAGCTCCAAGCCCAACATTTTTATTATAGCAAAAGTTAAGCTCTCCTGCAGAATTTGGGAATTAAAGTTAATTGACCTTCCGACTAGAATTGTTTTTCAGCACTTTCCTTTGTTAGAAAGGAAAATGGTTGCAAATAGATGGAAGATTCATCTGTAAGCTTGGATAGATTTTCTAACTATCATTGGTTCAGGGCATTATAAATTTATGCTGCCTAATGTACTGTAGATGAGCCAGCAAGATATTTGGGTGTATTATCTGTCTCAATAATGAAGTTATCCCATGTGGTATCTAAAAGATGTCTGATACACTTCCCATAGGAATGCAAGAAAAAGGCCCATTGACAGTCACAGAAGGATAAAATGTATTGCCTTTTTGTTTTTAGAGAATACTGTTTGAAGATGTCCTAAAAGTGTGAAAGTAGAATTTATTTTTTTTTTTTTAATTTAGTTTCTTTATAAATGTAGGTAATCTGTGGGATTATGCAAACTAAATGACAGTATTTTTTCTTCAACAGCTTTCAACGTTTTGTGTCTCACAAGATTGACTGTAAATGGAAACCCTGTAAAGAAGATTCAAGTGATTTTGACAGTGGGACTGAATCCTGAGGTGTTTCAAGCCAGATGTTATACAACCATGGCAGAGATTGAACAATTCTTAAAATAGATCTGTTTCATAATGAGTCTCTGAAATCCCCATTGCCCCCCAGTATTTCCTCAAATACAAAACTGCAGAATAAGGAATTACTTTAGAACTATATAAAGTCAACTTTACTAACAAAGTCTTTTCTAATCCTTCCTTCCTTTCCCTTTCCACACCTGAAGGTGTGCAGTGAGCCCAAGATGGTGTTTTGTCTTTCAAAGATTTTAACAGAGTAATAGAAAGATACTCATACAGATGCCAGAAAATTTCTTGCAGGTGCTGAGGCATGGATAGAATAAATCCCTTTGAGCTTTTTGTTAGGGCTTTTCATCAGACTTCATACTTTCATCAGTAAATATATTCCCAAATAATTGTGTTTGCAGCATTTACAGGGAAAAAACATGGTTATAAATCTCCATTGAAATTTTAGAATCTTTTTTGCTAGCAATCATGCATTTGTGGCAAGAAGACAGAGGCAAATATGTTATCAGTTGTTATGTAAGTTATCAAAAGACTTGCAATCGAGAATTTCTTAAAGAAAGTGCATCAGCAGACTAAAGAATATATTTTACTTATCACTGAATTTTTTGAAAGCATTTTGCATATGGAATAATAATTCATTTGGAATGTATTAATGACTTGATTATTTTAATATTTTAACACTTTTATAGTGTGCAGTGAAAATCTCAGAGGAAAACAAAAAGGATCTGAGCCCTACTAAATTAAAACCATGCTTGATTTTGAGAATGTGCTGGAGGCATCCATCAACTTCAGTCTTGCAGTCAGCTGAAGAAGTCAATTGTATGCTGCTTCCTTGAATAAATCCACTGCGTTGACTGAATTCATGGAACACTGAGTCAGAAGGAACTATTTTTCTTGTCCCAAAAAAGAAAGTTTAGAACATTGGTAAGCTATTTTCCACTGAATACAAGAAAATAATTGGTGTTTATAAATACTTCATTGAAACTGGTATGAAACTCATATGAACATGGTTGTCTGAACTGTCTAACAGTAACTAGGGGCAGCAATTTGTTTTCCCTCCAGAACTACTTAATAAGAGAACATCTTTGCATATTCACAAGTTTTACGTGGAAAGAACAGTGTGTTATTTATTTATCTATTTGTTTATTTATTTATTTATTCATTTGTCTGGAACCAAATGAGAGTTTATGCTTTGCCTTTTTTGTTTTTCCTCATTAGCTGAAAATGTACATGTCCTTTTTACATTCTTGTATTGTGAGAAGCCTTAGAAAGAAAGCAATTGGTAATGAATATTCTTCAATACATAGCTGTAAAACACTGGATTTCTATTTAATTCTGGCATTTGATAAATATGGTAATGGCTATTACCAATTTAAAATTACAATATTGCAGGAAAAAAAAATTGATTGGCAGTTTTTAATTATACATTTGTAAGTACAGATATTTTATAATATTACTTAAGTTCTTTTGAATTATCCAGAAGGCTCCAGACTCTGTTGTGGAATTATCTGAAATTAGAAGTTCTGAAAGTTTTCAACATACAAAAGACATCAATATTTTGAAATGTTTTCTTCTTCATTTTTTCCGTTTTCTTCTCCAATATCCAAATATTTGATATTTTTATGTCATATGCACAATAACCTGGTTCCTAAATGATCATCGGCTTTCTACAGGAGTGTTTTTAAAGTTAGAACACTCAATAATAAGCTCACTTATCAGCAATTAAAACTGCCTATTTACTCTAGAGTGTATAAAATGCACTAAAATTGACGTAGCTGTGCTTAGTGGGAAAGCTAGTAAGAAGTGAGACATGATTGAGGAGAGTGACAGGTTTCTGTTGTGGTGTTTGACCAGGTGGAACAGTTTGTCTTCTCCACAAAATTGCACTTTGCAGTAAATGAAGAGACAATATCAGTAAATAATAGAAGCTCGGGAGAGGAACTGGGTGCTGTTTTGAGAGCACTTCCTGATCTAGAGGAAGTGGAAGCAACTTTAGATAGAAGAGGCTGTGTTAAACATAGATGAAAGATGGTGCCAGGTGTTTTTGTGCCTCAGCATACAGTGTGTTTTGGAAGGGGAAAAAAAGGAAGTGCCTTTGTTTGTAATTTCTTTATTACAGAAGCAGTCACCGACTCTGTTGAACTGTTATTTCAGCTCTGTGCTGCAATGGAGAGCTGCAAACATGGGGCAGTTGCCATTCACAGTGGGACTGGAATTGAATGGGAATTGCAGTGTCAGTGCCATCAGGTTCTTCCTTCATTTGCTTCCCCACCTGCCACTGCAGTACTGGGTGAGTGCCATAAATTTTGCCTTCCTAACGTCTGTTTTTGGGTTAAGCTTTGAGGCAGGGAAAAAAATACCATTCGGGATAATTTGCTGCTTCGTGCCCTCAACAGGATTGTACCCCTGTGGAAGAATATAAACTGGGCTGTTAATTCTGTCTTCTACAAGCTTTAAAGGGTAGAGTCTGTATCATACCAATTTGAGAAATAGATTATAATCTCTTAATCTGAATGTAGAAAGCCTATTAACATAATGTATCAACCAGGAATATCACAGGGAACCCTTCAAAAGACTGTGGGAAGGCAGAGAGATATTAATATGCTTCAGTGGCTAGTGCTCAAAAGTATAAATCCAAAAGAGAAAAACAGAAAGAAAGAACTAGTGAGGCTTCAAAATCAAAGAAAACAAGAAGACTGGAACTAACTTGAGGCTGCCTAAGGCAAAATTAAAAACAACCAGACAGAAAATATTCATGAACAGGTGAAGTATAACTCTAATTCACTGAGAAACATATTTAAATTAATCTAATTGCTGAAGTAAGCATTAGAATACCATCTATATTTTGAACATCCATTGAGATTTTACTTTGAAATGAACAAACTTTTCTAAACACAGAATAGGGTAAAAGTTGCGTGATACATACTATATCACTGCTTAGAACACTACTGTAAAATTAAGTAAGGCTTCAAGAAAATACCAGTGAGGAAATTAGAGGGCAAATAGCAAACTACTTTACTTCATAAAAACATATATCTTTCTTAAGCCTTTGTGTAATTCGAATATCTGAACTATCCTAATATAAGCAACTTGTGAATTCTTACCTTATAATCTGTATGCTTAAATTGTTACTAAACACAGTAAAAAAAAAAATAATTAAAATAATAGTACGTCTGTGAAGAAAATTACTTGCTTGTCATACTAACTTTTCTGTACTTTAAAACTGTTGCCATTCTCTGCCAAAGATGAAACAAAGCTCTTTTCGATTTCATCATTCAAAAGTAGATAGCTATTGCTTTTACTATTAAGACATTCTGGGCCATGAGACACCTAATTTTGGATCTTGTCAGAGAGATGAAGATCTGAGCAGTTGCTCTGTAACAGATGAACCAGCCTTCCCAATACAAGTTTAGGTGCCCTGCATCTGAAGGAAAGCTCTACAAAGTCAAGTTTGACCTCTCTTGCCCAGGAAGTACTGAGCTGTCCAAAGAGGACCCTGTCCAGCACACACAAAATGTTGTCACCAAGAATTAAATCAGCATGTAACAGCCAATCCAGAGGAACTGCTAGTGGTGTGCTATTAGTTGATGGCAAAGGTAAGATATTTCAAGTTAACATAACTACTTGTTAGCCAAATTTTTTTTCTAATTGAAATAATATTGGGTTTGTCAGGAAATTTCCTTCTAGGTCAAGTTACAAGTTTAAAGTTAAAACTTTCAGAACCATTTAACATGTGGAAGATGTCAGCTGCTTCAGGAATAGCAGCATAACCAAAATTGTGCAACAAGTAAAAGTGAACAGCTGGCTTTTTAAAAAAGTGAGTAAGATGGGGAACTCTACAAAACAAATTAGAAAATTCCTTTTAAATGCCACACTCCAGTGAAAACAAAATTTCATCCTCACTTGAATTAGGGTAATCAAGATAATGGGTAATTAGTTCCTTAGAACTGGATGGTAGATTTGAGAAATTTTAAATAACTGTTTAGTATTCAAACAGTGGGATTTTTAGATCTTGTTTTAGGTCTCAAGACAAAAAAAGTCCCCAAGTAGTTCTGCCCCATACTATGTAGTCCTTTATCTCCCAATGATATTTTAAAAGGGAAAATTTCATTGAAGTTACTGATGCTGCATATATAGCTATATGTTCCTATACCTGTAAATCTGTAAATGGAGTTTTTCCAGTTCCAGAGACCTATCTATTTAAATACAGCTTTAGTGATACTTCTACTAGGATTTTTATTCCCTTCCTTTATTTCTAAAGCGTTTTAGGAAAAAAATTGCAGTTCAAAATGCTTCTAGTGAAATCCATTAGTAGTATTTTATTTCCTTACAGGAAATTCAATAAAATTAATACTTTTAATACTATGGAGTAAAGCAAATACTTAATCTAAAATAAAATATTTTAGAAATCACTTTCTTCTGAATACAATGCAGGACAAACAGATGTTCTCTGAAAGGTTTATTTCCCTTTTCCTGGAGAATATTTGGCATATCTATTCCCTTCCAAATACCTCTTAAGCCAAGTCTGTATATCATTATGCGAGATTGCATACCTTGCCAAATAAATACAGGTCCTACATCTCAAAGCTCATTGGAAAGTTCAACCTCTGTGCAGACAAATGATCAACTACAAAGGGATTTTGCATGTTTTAATATAATTGTATGGTTAAGTCTTAAAATGTATTTCCCCTCCTGTAAAAGATGCTTACTTAAAGTGCCTGTAAAAAGGATTCAGATAGAGGGAAAAAACAGGAAAATATTATTGTGTGGTCTTGCAAAATAATCAGAAAGAACAGCTGAAACAAGGATGAGAGGCTTCTCATATTGCACAGATGTTTGTTTTCCTTTGAGAAAAAACAGTACTTTGTGGATTTCAATCACAAGCAGATTGAAATTCCAGCTCTGACTTTCCTCAGGAATATGTAAAATGGTATTGTTAGGCAACTCAGAAAAATGGCTTAGGTTATTTATTTATTTGCTTGCTTTGAATCTTATATGTTTATATTCAAGTATTTGTTTTATATTGTATTACAATTTTTGAAGGTTGGGATTTTTTATTTTTTATTTTTAAACCTGCAGCATAAAGAGAGAATTTTTGCTTAGATATTGTTTCTTGTCTAATGTAACTTCTCTTGGAGTAGCTAAAGGAGAAAATGTAATGGTAAACTAAGGCCAGAACCAAAATAACTCTCTCAATATCATACTACCTGGAGTGATTTCAAGATGAGCAATTATATCTTTCTAGGCTGAGCATCACAGTGCTACATGGAATTAGCATATGGTTAAAGCAATGTGGATGCCAAAACATAGGTACCTACCTCTAGTTTACATAGCACAGTAAGTTCATTTTAAAGACTAACTGGAAAGGAGGATACAATTCTTCTGTAGATTCAGCATCATGTTTGCAAGCCCATCAGTGTGGATGTTACTGGTATCTTAGTGTAGCTGAAATAAATTTGATGGGTGTGTTCAGCATCTGAGGAGTTTGTAATCCTGTTCATCATCCTAAAACATTTAGCTTTTTTGTCCATTATTTGTTTCATACTTGCATTTGAAATATTTTTCGAGGTGTGTTGTTGGACTAGATGATCATTGTAGGTCTCTTCCGACTGAAATATTCTATTCTAATAGTTGTTACTAAACACAGTAAAAAAAGGATGATAAAAAGGAAATTGCAACCTGTTGAACAAACCCCATTTTGTGGCAGATTTGTATCAGTGTCTCTGTATTATTTCCCATCTATTAATGTGACATTGTGTCCATATGATGAAACCTAAAAATGGATAGCGTAAGGTCTGTTAGGTTTGTTGTGTTGGTTTTTTTTCAGCCCTGGCATTTAAACTTTTTTCCAACCCTGGCTGAGATGTCACGTTGTTTTGTGTGGCTTATCGAAGGCATGGTCTAATTTTAAAACAGATGAGAGAAAATGGGCTTTTTTAAGACAGACTGGTTCACCAATCCAGTTCACATTGTCATTGTGTCAGTGCAATGAAGATAGGTGCACTATGAAGAGGAAGTGGCTTATGGAAACCTCCCCAAAAAGTGTGCATTGAATTAAGGCCTTGAGTTTGTGGTGAATGACTGCAGACCCAAGTTTCCCCATCAGAGTGACCCTGGACATCTCCAGGCTTGCATGCTTGGTTTCCTGGGAGAGTCAGGCTGAATGCCAAGAAGACACCAGGTCAATATTATCCCACCCTACCTTCCAGGATGCTTCTTATGCTTCTCTGGCAGCTGTGAAACACTCCCATTTTCTGCCATTTTCACATACCCTGTAGACCAAGCAGTCCACTGTCAGAGAGGAAAACTTTGGATAGAAATAGGAATGGATTGTAGGTTTTCCAGGTGAGTAGTTTGTAACTGAATGAGAAATTATTTAGCAGAAGGGAGTGTGCAGCGGCTGCAGAGGCAATATAGCCAGCTTTACATCGTTGCCCAAGCCTATAGCTGTGCTCTGAAAAGCCCTGGCTGCCTAATTTCTCTCAGAGCAATCAGAATACTCTAAATTGCTTTTTAGAAGCAGACTGACTCTTGACAGTCTGCGATTCAGTTTAAACTCTTGGTGAGTCTTGTTGTACTTAAAGGGCTCGGATAGTCAACCTATTTCTTCTTTCTCACAGGCTTGTTCTTTATTTCTAAAAAATTTCTTTCCATAATTTCCTGGGTGTTTTACTTTTTTCTGTGTGTTTTTATTTGTATTCCTTTTTTCTTTTTTTCATCTGCATGGTGTGGCTCTTGCTTGCTGTATGCATTCCTACACATAAAATCCTCAACCTTTAGTATTAATAAAATGTAAACAATCAGCAGGTATAATTCAAAAAAAGTATGCATGAGTGTTTTCAAAAGTCGTCTTCTCAGGTTCATTTTTATGAGTGATTTCTTTGGGGGAGAGTTTTTTGTGGGGGTTTTTTCATATTTGTGCCTAGCTGTGACAACCTCTCAGAATTATTTAAATAAATCTTCAAATACAGTCCATCCCACGTAAAAAACTTTTTGCAGTGATTCAACGCTAAGCCGCTCTATGCATGTATCTCTAAAATAATCTGCTACTCTTAGAAGGTAGATTTAAGGCAAGAATACAAATGTATCTTCTTCAAGATAACGCCATATGAGATCAAAAAATTGATCTGAAAAGGCTGCTGGCAGGCTGCTATTTAACTATATTAGGTTTGTCTCCATTAGATCAAAATGCAGGAGGCTGGATCTGTCTGAATGTCAGATTCCCACTCAGCAGCAGAGACACAAAGTCTGTGTGAGACTGTATGAGTAAACATGCCTATCAAAGATGAGATTATTAAACTAACAATAACAGCAAAAAAGCAGCAGCATAAAAATGTGCCCTTCTAATTACATTTAATGTCAAATCCTCATGGTATTAATGGTGCTGATTATATCAGTGACATCCTGGCCTATGTTGTTATGCTTTTGTATATCTTGCTGAGTAATGTGGAAATACCATCATAGATCATAGTCCTCAAAAGGACTTTCGTTTATTAAAACCAGGAGAAAAATAGTTTTTACTCTTGTGAAGTTTCCACATCCAGCTCCAGAATGTAGATTATCCTCTGCTACAGTCTGCCTTCTACATTTCTCTTCTTTCCGGTCAATAGAAATATATTTTTGTCTGACATAAACCAGAACAAATTCCAAAATATAACAATCTGTTTTGTTTCATTTCCCCTATGTATAATTCTTACATAAAGAATTTCCAAAGCATTTTACACAGAACAAAATGTATAAGGCAGATGGGATGAACCAGGAATTTATGGAAGAAATGGTTAGGAAAGGTACTGGAGAAAGGAAAAGACAGGATAGGTTTCTAATTGCAGAAGAGAGAGAAAGAATTAAAAAATGGAACTTAAATATTCTGAGTTCAGTTCACCTTTCTTAATCACAGCTCGTTGTTTTGGACATGGGTTTTATACAGTAGAGTAGTGAAGAAAGGATGATTTCCCTAATGGCAACAGCTGGTAATTGTTTGTAGATGATGGGATGTGCTGCAGTTTCTGCTACACTAACAACTATATCGCATCCACTGTTTCTGCTTTTTTTAATTGCCATTTATGATGCTAGGCATAATTAACACCATTTTCAATCTCGTTTGCCTAACTTATTAAAACTTTTTCTTCCCCTTCAGTTCTGTTGTTTGGGTTTTTGTTTCTTTTTCCTGTTACTTTTTCTTTTTAACTGAGTTCTCCTCCTTTAGCATCTCTATGCCTGCCTTCTTGATGCACTTGGAGCATATGCTTCCATTCTGTTTACCTTCCTACAGACACTATCTTTGTCTAAGCCTAACTTCTACTGATACAGAGCAATTTTCAGACAATTTCAAGCTTGCCTCCATTTGTGCATGCAGTTCCTTCCATTTATAAACCTGTATCTATGCAAATGAAGCATTTAGGTGCTATGGACTAGGTTCATACAAAGGACAATGACAATTAAATCCTCTGCATTACATAATTTAATTTTAGGTCCCCAACTGTTTTCTAAAACTTATGTTTGGCCCATACTCCCCTATCCACTACATAGAAAACTTGAGTAGAATTCACAGAATTCAAGTAGCTCACTGGAGAGCCTTTGAAGATGGACGTGAGGACGAGACAGCAAAACACTTTCAAAATACAATATTCATTCTTGAGCATGCATAGGTGCTTATCCTGCTTTGCAAATCACCACTGTGAAATTATTTTAATAATACCTAATACAAGGAATTTTTTTTGCTCTTTTCTCCTTGGAAACAAGCCAACCAAACAGAAAACATTTCCCTGCTACTAGGCTTGAGCATTCCCTTGAAACTGATGTTGTACAGACACTTAAATCCTGGTTTTCCAGAGGAGCAGGAGGAGTCTAGGAGGAAACTAGGTTGGAAGACATTAAATATACTCTCTGCATGTGTAATGGTTTATACTGCTGTTGAAAGTAACTTGGCTTTCAGACCTTGTTGAGATTTAGCAATGAGGTGCGTATCAAGCCTCTCAGTGGTATCAGCAGTATAAAGCTGTATTATCCATATGACTGCTGGCAGAAATGTGTGCATCATGTAAATTTGTCTAGGTCAAACTTAGACAACTAGTGATTTTTTGGAGTACCTAATTAAGCCTTAGTGGGTTCAGTGGCTGGCAGTTGGACTAGATGATCAATCTAGTTTTCCAACTACTAGGGCTACAAGAGTCTGTTGTGTGATAGTTGAGACTGTAGACTACCTGGAATGGGCACTGTGGGTTCTGACCTATGTTTAGCCATGTTCCTTTTTTTCCCCCTTGGTTTTTGTTTCTTTGTTTTCCCATATCCATTCTGCTCTTAAACAGCTCTGGAGGAAGTCTAGTGATAATTATAAGGTTGCTGTGCTGTGAATGTAAGAGGTTGCATCCTTATGTTTTTTGTTTCTATTATTTTTTTTTTCTAGCTGTAGGGTTTCTTCCAGTGAAGAACTGGGAAGCAAACCAGAAGGGTGTTAAAATAGTCTCATTTCTCAGTACTTAGCAATTGTCTGAAGTTGAATGTATAAACATTTTTTCTTTTCCTTAAGAGGCCCTTCAGGATGCAAAGTTGGGTTCAGGATAGAAGAGGTAAATAGCCTGCCCTGTTCTCAATGTGTAGAGTAAGTGATTTTTAAAAAATTAATCTGGAAATAATGAGTTGCTTTGTGCCACTCATCCTTGGTTTTCAAGAATGGGTCTCAGAAATCCCATAATCTAGTAGTGCAGGTTTGCTAATACAATAGACAGTCACAGGCCTTCAGAGTAGTCAGTTTTTTCTTCTTGAAAGGCACAGTACATGAAAAAATAAATAGTTTTGTGATCTCAATTCTGATTTTCTTAACCTAAATACTGTACTAATAAGCACTCTTATATGAAAATAAAATAGTCATTTCTACACTAATAAACAGAGGGTGTATAGTTCAGAACACTTGTGTATGGTGATCTACATAAATCCATGATGTCTTAAATTGCTGTCCTCCTTGCCATATTTGCATCCTGGGCCAGTGGCCAGTGTCACAAATCATGGCCATGCAGATCTTAAGGTTTAGTATGGGCCAAGGACTGTTTCCAGTAAGCATCTCAGAAACAACTGTCTGTTTTTCAGAGGGTAAGAGAATTTGATGTGATGGATAGAACAAATTTACCTGTTTTCCTGTCCTACCCCATTTGCAGCTATTCCCCCTACTACCACCTAAATGCAAGCAGCTCATATAGAAAGAATGAAACTCTTCTTGATAGTGAAATTGTCTCTGTTGCAAGAGCACGCATGGGCAACATCAGAGAAAGGCCAAAGCACAAAATGAAATACAACTACCAGGGCGCAAAAAATAAATAGTCCTAAGAGTGCATTAGCAGTAAAAGGCAAACTAAGGAATGTGTTGGTGTGTTGCTAAGTGATGCAGGAAAGCTCTTTCAAAGATAATGCAAATAAAACTAATAAATATTTTCTCATTTAGTCGTCACCAATTTATGCAACTGGAAATTCTGAATACGCGTATCACGATTACTATCAGCAACATATTTTGTATTAGAGTAAAAGAAGGTTTTGGATACTTGAACAAATTGTGTTTTGAATGGCCTAAATCAGATACATTTGATTCAAAGGTTTCCAAAATATGATTTAAAGTCTCAAAGGCTGGCTCTTTGTCACTCAGAGATAACAGGAAAGATTCCAGAAAACTAGAAAAATATTCTTTTTACTTTCAGGGAAACTTTAAAGAGCAGCAGGAAAATTAGTGCTGTCAATATAACTTAATTTATGAGAATAATTAAACTCCTTGGCAGCACCTAGGAAAAAAAAAACAAACAGGGTAATGAGTAAGAGCTAACAAGGAATATCAAGAAGAAATCAAGTTAAACCTACTACATTATCTTTACAGAGAACGTAAGATGTTATATGAATAGATAGAAGTAATATGTGCCTCAGAAGTGTTTTTTTTAAAACACATCTTACTAATGGGTTCTCAAGAAGGGATATACCATGAATTTCCAAACAAAGCATTGGAGTGAACCTGTATGGCCCCTCTTTAAAGCCATCACACTCTATCTTATCCAACAAACTTGTGTGGTTTTTTTAATGTGGTTTATTTTCTCGTGGTTTTGGTAATAGTAAATGATCCATACACAGTATTTTTTAAGTCAGCTAGCAAAAATTAATAATTCCAGCCATTATTCCATCCACCCATGATTCTTAACTTGCTTTGTAAGGGTATATAGGAAATATGCAAGATTCATCTGTGTAATATTTTTGGCTGTTTCTTCAGAATTGTGAGTACTGAAAGCATTTTAAAGACAAGCATCCTTATTCTAACAGCCAAGGCTTAGGAGAAGCACATTGTTCATGATTAAAAGTAAATTCTTAGCAGTAGTCCATTTAGTTGCTTAATGATATGTGAGTTGAGCTGTAAATGCACTAAGTTGGAAGTCTCTACCCCAGAGTTTTTTGAACATCAAGGTTTCAGTCACCAGGCTAAATTGTTGAGGAAGAGAAAGTACTCTTGTAAAAAGTGATGTTGTAAAAACACCATTTACATGGTCTATCTGCTTGGTTGTTAATCAGAAATCATTGAAGAAATTTTTCAAAAAGTTCTTATTAATTTCCTCAGGAGGTCAAGGCTAAAAGGGGATCCATAGTGCTGAGAGTAATTCAAAAGAATCCTCTTGGGAAAACAATAATCACATGAAAAGAAGTTGAAAGAATGTGACACAATTTCTCCTAAAATGCCTTAGAACCAAGATTTTGAGTTAGGCTATATTCAGTCCTTAATCCTGTAGATCATAGCACCCATTTCTCTCCCTAGACTAGCAGAAGACTAGACTGCTGTATTTTTAATTAACTTAATATCTATGGACTGTTATTAACCAGCCACCCTGGATATGGAAACCCTAAATCCTTTTAAATGCCAGTGGTCTGGACAATAGACATCTTGTTATAGTTAATGACATGAAATAGTGTCCTTATGTACTGAGAGTCTCATATTATAGCCATGAAGGCCTAGTTTGTGTGGTAGTGAGGGTTATCTAGTTTTGGATTACTTGGCCTGTAAAAGGTAAAAATGATCTTGTTTAAGAAATAGAACAGGAGAATTACTGGGCTTTCTTTCAGTTTTTACTGAAAACTACCCTCAGCAGATCAGTTGTAAAAATTCTTTAAATTGGCTACTGGAGTACTTCAGAAGACGAGGACTTCAATGTCAATTTTCTTAAGTAGTGAAAAGTAATAAACAAGCCTTGTTTCTTTGAAGGAATCGTCTGATATATCAATATGTATTCTAATTTAAATGTATATATTTAAATGTAAAATATAAATATATATTTAGTACATTTTAAATACTTATGCTATAATTATGTTAGGAAATGTGTCTGTAATTGACATTTTTATTGTAGTTGTGTCAGGTCTGATGAAAAAAAAATCATATGGTGTCATTGAATCCAGTGCCATCCAGGCATTAAATGTACATTTAAAATTTTAAGTAAATAATAGTATTTCACTGCTCATTCAATGTATTCAGCTATTTACATCTGATTTTTCTGGAAAAAAAAAAAAATTCAAGCTCAGCATAAAAACAGCAGGCTTGTTATTAATAAATGATCTTCTGACATCTATTGTGGAAAACGCTTCTCTCAATTCATTGATAACTTTCATTTCTGAAAGAGACTTTTGATGAGCCCCGCATGCCCAGTCCATTACTTAGGTGCAATCCTTTGTATGTCTAACCCCTGATATTTCTAGTGGTTACCATAAGATAGCATTATAAATATAGAAAGCTGCAAATATTTTGCATGAAAATTAAAGAATGGAGGACAAAACCAAAGATTCATGTTTGTAGTCCATCTGCTTTATGAGAGAGTGCATTGCTTTTGAAGTGTCCCCATGCAACAGTGCTGTGCTAGGAGTATTTTGTTCTTGAGCACTCTTTCCTGAGAAATCAGCTGTCTTGAGATAAGTAACGTACAATGAAACGGTATGTGAGGAGATAATTTTATGACAGTGAGTGAAATAGTAATTGGATGGTTTTATCTATGTCCCTAGAAATTTTAGAATAAGGAAGTAGAAAAAAGGAAAGGCCTTTTGCTAAAATCAAAACAAAACACCACAGGGGAAAAAATAAAATAAAATAAAATAAAATAAAATAAAATAAAATAAAATAAAATAAAATAAAATAAAATAAAATAAAAACACCCTTTGAAACAAACCTACCAGCTTAGGGTTATGTAATGTAAAAGGATCTTAGAGAAACATGTTACAGATTGCAAAATTAAAAGTTTCATGGTAATTAAGTTAATTATTCCCTTCTTGTTGGATGTTTGTTGAATTAAGGTTTGGCATACCTAATAAGAAAAGATTCTTTTAAGATTTAATAAATTTATAAAAACAATCCAATAATTGTTCCAAATGTTACGATTTGGAAAAGCACATATCACAAAAATTCTCTTAAATTACTGAATAAAACAATCAACAGCATGTAGCTCATTGCCTTGACAATATATTAATTTCTCAGCAACCTGTGTAAAGTAGTACTTCAGATAATGTTTCTCAAATGTTTCTGTGACATTTTTAAAACTAAGCTAAAAAACAGTGAGTTTTGCTGCTACTAAGCACTGATTAAACAAATGCTGTAGTTGGTTACCTGCTTTGCTGCAGGGAAAACAAAATTCTATCAATGAATTAAAAAACTCTGGTCAGAAGCAAACACAAAATATGTAATTGATTTTTGGTCAGCTAGCCTTGTTTTGAAAGTGAAATTATTTTAAAAGGTCTTCGGAAGGCAATCAAAATTGAAGCATGGAATTTAGCGGATAGAGCAACATGACACACTGTACTGTGCTGTTATGGGTCTCATCCTTAACTGTATTCACATTTTACCTGATCCTCTGTGGTTTAATTATGTATTTATAATTCATTTGTGAATAAGCTGCAGGAAATCAGAAATAAAAATATTTCATGCTAGTTTAACTGAAGTCCTTTTCTTACTTTATTGACTAGTTCATCTGTACTATCCAAGCACAGGAAAGGAACTAGAAAGCAAATACTGATCTTAGATAAGACCTTTTTGGACCAGATGTGAGAAGAAAAAAGTAATTAAAAATTGCATCCTTCACAAGAATCTCACAACTGTTTTCTGTAATCCAGTGCCCCAGCCTCTACTAGCCACATTACACAGGAGAGACTTTTGGCCTGTCCTTGTGAGGTAGTTTGTACCAGAAACACCACTTTTATTTAAGCTATATATTCTCACTTGATGGAAAAGACACATTTAGACCTGAGGCCTGAGCAATTCCATTTGAGCTAGTCAGCCTGAAGCACATATCTTATTTTGTTATGAGCACAAGACTTTAGGAAGTACCCATGCCATCATCTAATTAGTTTTGTTCATTTGAATTCCTGTTGTTAATTTCAGAGGTGGCTGTTAATGTACTTAGTGACCCAGTATAAATTTATTCATATTTTAGCAAAAGAATTAGAGATCCAAGTAGTTTACTATAGATAAATTATGGAATAATGGATACATTTTAAAAGGTTATAGCAACTTTAGTTTTTAGTAGATGAAAAATGGGGAATTATACCTCTGATAAAGTGGTACGTATTTTGCTTGCTGGAATGAATTTCAGCTAGTAAGTGCAAAATTGAAGTCTAATACTCTAATCATGCAGAGGTAGTGTTTGTTGATGAAAATTCACAGAAGTATAACTGAGTAGTTTGTGTAACCAGTAAGAGTTGGATATCTGTCATCCTTGAAAATTAGGATAATCAAAGATATAAAGGCATAACAAAGGTGATTTAGGCAGCCTGATCTAGTGGATTGTTATAAGGAAGATCAAACGGTGGAACCATAATGGAAAACATAAGGAAATTTTTGTGTTGGGTGGTTGTTTTTTTTAGAGATAGCGTTGTCTACCAATTTCTGCTAATGTAAATCTAGGATTCCTTGTGCGTGTGTCAGAGTGATAAATGAGAGAAAAATCAACTGGAAGCAACTAGTGTTATTTGGATCCCATCTTATTTGAATCATATCTGACATTTAATAAATTACTATTTCTAGAAAGCCTCTTCCTAGAATTGAGGAATATTCCATAGCTGCACTGTCAAAAGAAATTATTTCACTATCTACCCAGGTTTCCAGTAAGACTAGATCTCTCTTGTACAATTTTCCATCTTTAGTAATGATCATGTAGCTTTGCAGGTTACTATCAATTATAAAAGTCACTAACATGCTGTTCATTCATTATTACAGGACTTTAACTGTTAAATAAAACAAAATGTGATATCAAACGTTACACAAATGGCAAGACCTTTTCCCCTTGTTAAGCTTTTAGCTAGTTTTGAATCTACCTGATAGTGTGCCTAATAAAGACAATTTGAATTAATTATCAGTCATTGCAGAGTTTCTGTATGGTACCAGTATAAAGAAACCTTCCTTAGAAATAGCAAACTGTAAGGAATAAACGTGCAGATGCAAATTTTGTATTTGAAAATAGGCATGCTGATGGCCACCCCCAGATAGCAAAACTGTCTGTAGTGTGCTTTTTGCTTCAGGACTCTCTGAAAAATGTATTCCTCCACTTTCTTGATAGTTTTAATTAATTGCATTCTTTTTTTATTCAAAAACTGTATTATGTGACTTTGACATGAATTACTGCTTCATGTGTGATTTAACTTAGATAAAACCAGATGTTCCTGAGTCTTCAGTTATTCATGGAATACACCTCCTGTTCTCATATAATTTTTGGCATTATAGAAAAAAAGCAGTTATTCCTGAATAGGAAACAGTAAGAAAATTTTAAAGAAAATACTGAGTTATTATGTTGCAACATAGTATTGCCCTGCAAAAGATCTGGGATCTTTTAAATTATGAGGAAACTGAGTTGTAAAGAAGTTAAGTGCTTATGGCCATTCATTTACAAAGCTGGGTTTATCTCTCTAAACACTCTGGCTTCTAGTCCAGTCTTTTTACACCTTGTTAACACTGCTCATGAAAAGAATCAGAGTAATGTTGAGAGACTAATTAATGGCATCCTAAGTCATCTGTTGTTTTCTTCCAGGCAGTGTAAATTAAAAATAACTCAATATGATGTACTGAATGAAATAGATATGCTTTAGTTAAGTTGGCATTAGCAATTACTACTTTGTCATCTTCTCTGCATATCTTAGACATGGATTGGGATGAAATTTGTTCAGCAGGAGTTCAAAAAAACCATGGATTTTTATTTATTTATTTATTTATTGTGAATATATTTCACAAGAATCAAGAGAACTTTCTAAACAGCTTAAGACTGTTGAGGTTTGAAAGCCAAGTCTGCCCTTTGCCTGAAGAAGAAAATGGAGTCAAAACATCTCAATAATATTTAGCTACTTGGAGGAGATTTAATATGTCTCTTGGATTTTAATTTTGTCCAAATCTGGAAGACCTAAATTTATGTCTGTATTGACACATTTAAATGTATGACTACACTGGGGTCTTAACATCCTGCATATCATTCTATATTATTTGAGATATTTCCCAAGCCCTTTCCCCAGCTTCTGAAACCAGGACAGATGTGGATGCTCAGATACAATATTCTCTTCAGCATACGCTGTCAGTTCACTTAGGGAATCCTCCTACCTCAGCAGTACCTGCTAATCTAAGTACTACTTTTAAGGAACAGATCTTCTAGCAGACACTTTACAAAAAGAAGTTAGTTCACATGTGAACATTATGTTTTAGTTGCTGCTTGGAGTTGATTTTGTGCCTGGCTAGACTGAATTCACCCCATTTCAAATCTGGATTCTCCTGCCAGATCCAACAGGTATGTGACTTCTGTAACATTTGTAGCTACCCTTCTGGTTTACTGCTGAGGGTAATATTTACTGTACAGGAATCTGTGATTAGTGCAGAGAATTCATAAGGGATTAATCATAGTAAGTAATGTAATGGCTTTTTTCACACTACTGTAATTCTCAATCCATGTTTTTGTGTGAGTTCTAAGGTGGCATGACAGAGTAATAGAGCTGAAGGAAACAGTCCTTTTCTGAAGTGCCTTTTTGGGGGGGATGGTCAGGCAGGGTGGGGTGGCAGGCCAAGGAATAGTGAAGGGAAGGGGAAAACTGGTTTGGGCATATTTTATACCTCAAAAGGGAGTACAAGAGTGCAGGCTTCTCCTCATGTAATGTGCAGCACCAGTATCTTACTCTTGGCACAACTATTCACACCGTCATGTGCTAACTTAGTTTGCAGAACAGATGTGGCACAGCCTTTTGTTTCCTAAGCTGTATGATCTACTCTGTTTGTCTGGAGCTAGCAGTGGTGTGCCAGGAATCAGCATTAGGCTTGATCCTTAATTAATATATGCTGGATAGTTCTGAAACAAGTGGAAGAAACAATATACTGTTGGCATTTGAAGGTGCTAAAAATACAGAAAGTATTGTTATTAGCAGACACATTTGAGAAAAAGCTATGAGTCTCCTCTCTTAAATATCTGCTTCTTTTTAAAGCCTCATCTGAACTTTTACCAACACAGGGTCACATAAGTGTGTTTTTTGTTTATTTTCCCACAAAACAATAGTTTGTTACCTTGAAAAAAAATAAGACATTTTTAAAAAGAAAATGTTTTGTCTTTTTATGTTACTGGAAAAACAGCTGCTAAAAGTGGGCTGATCTTTCTCTACAATATATTGGAATCTACAAAATCTAGAATATATTGGAAAATATCTAATAAAATAATCTACAATATATAATCAAAATTTACAATATATTAGAAAATAAGATCTTATGCTAATCATGATTTCAGAAAAGTTCCTCTGCAAGATCCAGTCATCATTAACACTGTTGAGGAGCACTACCAGTCACAAGCAAAAGCTTTGTTAATGTCCTGTTATTTTTACAAGGTAACAAAAATTGGTGATGAACTATAATTGTTGCCTCTTTGGAAAGAGTCTTGTTGAAAAATGCTTTATTTTTAGAAAACTACTGGGTGTGAGTGGACATTCATTCTACTTTCAGGTGGAGCTTCAGGTATCTGACTGAATGTGAAGTTGCTGGGAAAGAAAAATTAGTAAATATGTCGTATGTCATTGCATAAACACATAAAAATCAGGTGACTGAGAAGCCTTTGGGGTATTAGAGCAGGTGTAGTGCTTAGGGGTATTCATCCTCCAAGAGTATCGATTCTTTGGCAATCATTAACTGTATGGGTTGCTAAAAGGATTCACACATCTTCACTGCAGATGCAGGACATCAGAGTACTAGGTTTCACTGGTGGGACCTTGAGGGATTCTCACTGTAATCAGAAGGCTACAGGTACCACATACTGACTAATTCACCTAGCTTCTCCTTCATCTCAACATCGGCTTTCTTCTCCTTCAGCGTATCTTGGTTCTCACTCACCAGCTCCCTGCTCACTTTCATTCTCACACACAGGATTTCTTTCCATAGATCCCATTTCTCTTCATGTTTCTTTCCCTGATCAATTTTTTTATTCTCTTTGTTTGAACTCAGCAACATTTTCAATGCTTGGATGCCAGAGGACAGTGATAGATCACGACAGGCCTTTTATTCCCTTGCTATGTGTGGTATATGGAAATGTTTATTTCAGTAAGATTATCTGATTGAGGACCTTGTCAAATGGGATAATAAGGAAAAATGGGTAAGCAACTGACAAAATCACGCAAACCTTGACAGGCAAACAGAGACAAAACCAAGAAACAAATCTTGTCAGTCATATTCATTTGGGGGCTATCAAGTAACTGCATGAAAACCAGCCAGTAAGGATGGAAACCTGGGGGTTCAAAACGTTGGGGGTGGAGAGCTCAGCAGGACTAGGTAAACTGATAAGGAAACATGCAGAAGAAGGGAATGGGGGAGGAGCAACGGAGAAACAGGGTGATAAAAGGGCAGGGTCATATGTAAGATGGGGCCAGTCACTATGCTTGTTTGACTAAGCTCTGTGCCTGATCACCACAGTTTGTCCCATCTTGTTAAATCCTTTTCAAATTTTCTCTCTACGTAATCTCTCTGTCTGATACGTGAGTGCTGCAAGGACTAAGTGTGGGCTACTGGGGTCTACTGGTGCGACTGGATATGAGGCAGCTACTGGATACATCCCCAGCTTTGCTACTGGTTGAACCTGCAATGGGCAAAGCAGCAGCAGCCTGGGCAGAAACCCCCTGTCCCTGAGTGCACTGGGCTGGGTAAGCAAGGAGGCCTGGGCCAGAACTGCTAGCAGAGGCATCTGCTGTCAACATCCCTTAGCAGAAAGGTTTTCATTTGGCAGAAGTACTTCCAAAGATTAAACAGGGCAGCATATAATTTTCAAGCATTACCGTGACAATCCAGCCTGATGCTTGATGCAGATATAATGAAATATTTTTCTTTCATATGCAGGGCTAATGATCCCATTTTTTAATTCAAAACTCTTTGTACTATTTATTTTTTAGGATAGTATAAATATACCTTATAATCTTGAAAAAGATTGTATGATTATGAACAAGATGATGAGAAATTTAAAGACAAAATGCAAATATGGTATTCTTCATCTTATTTAAATAAGACTTTGTTCAAATTCCTATTTAAGATCATAATATGACTGAGAAAATTTCCATTACACTTATCCAAGCATGGGTGGAAATCAAATTTATAAACATTAGTTGTTTCAAGGTTGTGCATAATGCTTTTTACTGTATATGACTACAGCGAAAAAAGACAGCAAAATCACTTCCTCATGACTATGGAAAACAATGCGTAAACTATCCTAAATGCTTTCATATGTAGAGTTTTCCCTGTTGTAACACTTGCTCAAAATATTATGGTTTAACATCAAGTTTTGTTTGGTTTGGTTTGGTTTTTTTTCAATAAACAGTGAAAATGATCTCTACAGTAACTGGTAGCTCAAGCGCTAATGTTATTTGAGCAAATTGAGTTGTGCTGAGGGGCAACTGTGGTTATGAAGTGTGTAGCGGCTGCAAACAAATAGAAAAAGATGCCTATTCCCTCAGCAAAAGCTACTTCCAGAGAACAGAGTATGTCAATAAATAGGCATATGAGGTGGCTATAGCAAATAGTGCAGAGGAGGAAAGCCAGATGTTGTAATGCTGTGACACTGCACAGAAGACCAATGTGTAACATTAAAATAAGCATTTTTTCTGCTACAGCTGGCCATGCACAGCACACTGTGCAGCTGGAATATATAATGCTGTAGCATCTGCTTCTCTGTAAGGCTTTAATTTTCTTTTTCAGACAGTTAAAATCACAAATCTTTTATTTGATAACTCAGATGTGTCTGACAGAAGAAAAAAAGGCAGAAGTGTTGTCACAGTTTCTTAAGTACATTTCTTTGGCAATGAAAGAGACCCGAACTGCACCCCAGTCACCTTCTGGATGTAAGATGGAGAATGGACGACAAGGAGTAGTCAGAAAGGTAAAAAGAAAGGCATTTAATTTATTGTTGGAGAAAGTCACAAAAGAATGGGCATTTTTCAGAGCTGGAGTTTGTTGATTTGCTTACATTTTGGCACTTTAGGGCATATTCATCTCTAAATGAGATGCAAACCAAAATTTATTTGTACAGATTTTGTTTTGTCATAGAAAATGTGGGTTTTTTCAACTTTGTTTTTCCTGGCCAATATTTCAAAGGAGTTTAAATATACGTAGGCACACTCTTCTGCTACATAAATGCATGTATTGATCTACAGGAAAAAGAAAAACAGTGAAGTTTGTTTAGTTTTCTGTGGTTTCCAATAGTCCTTCTAGGCTATGGCAGCTTAGTCTTTTTAATAATGTTACTTTGCCTGTGGATAAAAGTCTGCTGCATATACTGATTCCACAAATGAATGTACAAATATTAAAAGGGGAAAAGGGATTTATACCTGAGTATTGGGTTGATCTAATTAGAATAGAATCAAATAAAATAACTTCACAGGAAAGCAGCCCACTACATTTTATGCATAACTGTATATCCATTTTGCAAAAGTAAACCAGTATATCACTGGCATATTTACATAGAGTGTGATTGCAAGTCCTGGCCTTTTCAGTAAACACACATGCCCTATGGAAAGGTACAGACTTTTTGCTTCCTAATGCCAGGTTGGTTGTACACACCAGTGGTTTCTCCCCCTGCATTTTTTCCTCTTCAGGTTGCTTGCATGTAATCTCTTCATCACCACCTTTTCTAGGGAATCCTCAAAGCCTTTCCCACCCATCTCCTTTGCTGACAATTTCTTCACTCTCTCCAGGGTACCACGTATCCCCTTTGCTTCATGTATAGTTCTCCCACCCCACCCAATTTTTCAGCATTTCTGTTTTCTGCAACTCTCTGAAGTACGCATCAGTCCGTAAGGCTGCCATTTATCTGTAATCCTGACCTTTTTTTTTTTTCTCATAATTACTTATTTATTCTTTCTCTTTGCTTATTCCATCCTGTGGAGGAACAAGCCTAAAAAGCACCGCAGTGTGATGCCTGAATGTGCAAAGCATGGCTTCTGTGTTGCTGTGCTGCAAGATGCAGTGATGAACTCCAAGGTCAAAAGGTCAGTGAAGCAAGTATAGGTGAAAGAAGATACACATTCCTTCCTGTTTAGAAAAGTCTGGGGCTTTCTTGTGAAACAGAGAAAAATAGCACAGAAAATCAAAACAGCAAGTAGCCCAAAGTAATTTGATTTCTCTTACCTTGCTAGTCAAGTGTTTTCCAAAGAGGGTAATACTTGCTGTCAACAACACAACAGTAACTTTTAATGTCTACATCAGCTATGTGATCCTTGGTTCTTTTGTCAGAACAGTATTCCATTACATTTTTACTGTCTTAAACAATATGTTTACTTCCATCCTCCAGCTATCCTTTCTCATTTTATCAGGTAGGATAGGAAAACTGAAACCCCACTGAAAAAAAAAAAAAAAAAAAAAAAAAAAAGCAAACCAGAAAAGAAGTTACTAACTCAGGCTAAGATAGGTTATTTTCTCACATTTCCAGCAGAAACATGTTACAAACCAAGGGAGAATCAATCCTGAGGTGAAAAACTATTGTTCTAGCTTCTGCAATTTCTACAGATTTGCGTCTTATTCCTTTTCAGAAATACATTTGGTTGTTTTTACTGAGGTAGTACAATTAATGCTGAAATTAGATTTTAAAAAAATTACACTATAGGCCAAGTGGAAGGAAACTGAAATCAACTCAGAGGAGAGGTTTCAAGTTGATAGCCTGTGTTTATTACAGTAAGTCGATGTGGTTCAGCTAATTACTAGAGCTGTATCAAAGATAAGAGTAAGTAGTCAGAAATATGAGGGAACCCAGAAAAAGTAGTGACAGAAGCAAAACTGTGAGACATACAAGGGAGGAGGGAGGAAGAGGATGTTGAAGGCATGAAGGAGATAGCAATATTTGAAAGTCTGAATTATTAATGACAAAGGCACTTGAAAACAACCTTAGAAAATGATGTTATTATTCAAGCAGTTCAGTGTTATACTAAATTGAACAGGTGAACTTCAGGAAAAAGGGTAAGCCCTCAGGAATCAGTAGAAAGTTACATAGTGGGTAATTTCACAACCTCTGTATCACAAGCTGAATAGGAAGAATTATCTTTGCTGCGATGTTTATTCCTCAGGAAGTGTGGGTTGGATGCATAGTCAGTGAGGTGGATTGAGAGCTGGTTCAGTGACAGAACTCAGAGGGTTGTGATCAATGGTGCAGAGTTGAGTTGGAGACCTGAAGCCAGCAGTGTTCCCCGAGGGTCAGTACTGGGTCCAGTCTTGTTTAACATACTCATCAGTGACCTCAATGAGGGAACAGAGTAAATCCTCAGAAATTTTTCTGATGACATAAGTCAGCCAGTAGGTCGAGGGAGGTCATCCTCCACCTTTCTTCTTCCCTAGTGAGGCCACATCTGGAATGCTATATTCACTTCTGGGATCGCCAGTTCAAGAGAGACAGGGAACTGCTGGAGAGAGTTCAGCAGAGGGCAACAAAGATGACTGGAAGACTGGAGCATCTCTCTTATGAGGAAAGTCTGAGAGACCTGGGAGTCTTTAGCCTGGAGAAGAGAAGGCTGAGGGAAGACCGTACTAATGTCTATAAATATCTAAAGGGCAAATGTAAGGAGGATGGAGTCAGGCTCTTTTCAGTAGTGTCCAGCAACAGGACAAGGGGCAATGGGCATAAACTGGAACACAAAAAGTTCCATCTGAACATGGGGGAAAACTTCTTTAGCAAGAGGGTGACAAGGCACTGGACCAGGCTGCCCAGGGGTTTTATGGAGTCCCCTTCTTTGGAGACATTCAAGACCCACCTGGATGCAGTCCTGAGTAATGTGCTCTAGGGCATCCTGCTTTAGCAGAGGAGTTGGACTAGATGATCTGTAGAGTTTCCTTACAGCTCCGATGATTCTGTGATACTTAAGTCCCAGCTCCTAAAAACTTTATATGAAAATCAGAATAAAAGGAAATTTAATTAAGTCAGTGCAATTTTTAAACACAAAATCAGGAAAACTGAGAAAGATATTTATGACTGAAGCCTCTGAAAAAGTGTTAGTATTAGGGAGCATAATTCATGACTCAATTATGAAAAATTATCAATTGTGGTCATCATTCTAAACTCAGTCACTGTCTATACCTGAAATATGGTATTAACATTACATTGATATCACATTAATGTAAGCATTCCATTTCATTACTAGGAAGTTGTCTTAAAATGATTTCATTATTTTTAGAGCCACTGAGTTTTTCTGGGTTAGTTGGTGGATCTGGTGTTCTCCTGGGAAGTTTTGTATAACCCTTCTCTCCCTGAGACATTTTTCATCCAAACAACCCCAGCTGAAAGTCAGCAGAGACTTGGAGCTTGACTTGCACCCAGGAAGACATCCTTCTTTGAAAATAAATTATTGTTGTCATTGGTATTTATCCCCTACTACCTTCTCTGAAGACACTACAAATGTATCAAGATCAGAGTCATACTTGGTAATGCCAGACAGGGTGCTTTTCTGGTTTCAGTGAGAACAGTAAGAATCTGATGAACAGAAATTGGCAGGCACTGTGGCTCTGAATCTAGAACACAAATGAACATAACTTCTAGAGCAAGGTTAGGTTCTGGATAGAGTAGTTTAACATTGTAGCTATAAAAAGAGTTGCTTGTTTTGCTTTACAATACTAGAGGATGTACATGAGGATATGAAAAAGTTCAATTCTAGTCCTTCCTCCATCTCCTCCGTATTGCCAATTTAAATAAGCTAGTGAGTATATTACAAATACCTGTACATATGTGCAGCCACCTGGAAGGTTTTTATATCAGGCAGTCTGTCTGCAAAGAATAGTGGACTTCTTTTGGCAAACTCCTTGAAGGTCCAGGCTCATTTCTCTAGGTATCACCTTTAAGTCTCCTGCTGTTTGTGATTCCTCGTGTAACTGTATTCTTCAGCCACACAAGAAATGCAAAGTGATCTGAAATCAGGAATTTCTCTTTGCATTGGCAATGATCTGAGGATGCAGATTGCAAGAGGTCACTAAGAGATGAAAAATGGTTGAGTGATTCCTTCAAATGAGATAGAATATGTCCTTCACTATATAAAGTCTCCTTTCCAGGAGGCTGGCAAACGGTGGTAAAGGAGATTTCCACCAAAGAAAGTGGACTTTGTCATATTTGATTGTAAAAATGTTGGAAGACTTGCATTATTACTTCACTGTCCCTGAAAATTAGTTCTTTTACGAGACTGTGTAAAGTCATTTTGGTAGAAGATGAGATTGCTGCTTCAGTGCTCAAGCTGTGGTCTATAAGAACAGAAAGAGATGTACCATGTAGTTATGCAGATGAAAAACAGTGCTTGATGTTCATTATTTTCCTATTTATAGCTGAAGTAAATGCTAGTAGATAGCAAATTATTGCCTTCTGAGATGTAATTTATAATATTGTCAGTGATTCTACCTTTAACCTGTGCTTATCGTTATTTTTCACCTTCATTTATGTTGTTGCTCTTACTATTTTCTTTTTCATTTGCTGAATCTTTTGATAAATTAGATGACAGGCTCTTTGGGGCAGTAGCCATATTTTGCCAAACAGTGTCTGCTATGTAATAAGCCCTGCTTTGGACTCAAATGTTTGCTAACACTCTAAGTCGAAAACAAGTAGCTTCAGAATTAATTGTGACACCTGAAAAACCTGAAAATAGGGGCTTCATCCTATATTTATTTTAGATGTTTCACTGTCTGACTTAAGATTTTGTGTGTAAAGAATGGTGTCTTGGGGAACACACTTTGGTCAAAATAAAACTAAAGCGATTTCATGTGTTCCACTGTCTTTGTAACTAGACATCCAAAGGCATAAAATCTCCTGATTTGAATCAAGTTAGCTAATGCTTAGTCCCATGTCTCTGCCATCATAAATAGCAGTATCTGGTTTTATACTCCTTAAACATTTGAGAAAAGCCCCCCTGGTTTAGATCTAATATATTTGCTAAGTGCAAATATACGTGTGCGTCCCTCTGCTCTTTTTTCTTGACTAAGAACACCAGATTGTGTTTACTCAGCTGAGTTTCTTCTGCCAGTAAACAGCAGGCGTGCTGACACCTTACCACAGGTCACTTGGGATCTAGTTTTTGAATGTATTTGGATATTCTGTTGGCTGATCAAATACTGATGTTTTCAAAAGTGGAATATGGATGTGCACGTTCTGCAGTTCTTACTTATCATGGGATGTTTCACATGAAATGAGAAGCAAAGCAGAGTTAGTCATGTGAGAATCTCCTGCTTTCTCTTCTGTGCTTCACTGCTTCTTTTCTCCATCTGTGAAAGCTGTAGATAGCCTTTGGACACCTAGAGCAAAGTGCTCTTATAATAAAAAATAAACTCTTAAACGTATATATGGAAACAACCATAAAGGATTAAACCTTATTTTAATCAATTGTAGCTTTAAATGGGATAAACTGGATTTTTTTATAATTTTAAAATATAGACAAATACTCTTATAATTTTTTAAATTATTTTTAATGGAAACACAGTAAAAGATATTAGAATTAAGCATTTATCAGAATGCTGTAAGGTACAGTATAAAAAAACCACACACCTACAAGTCATTATAAAAGAAAATTACACTTAGAGCTCATCCTCTCCTATTTTGTTTGTAACCTCAAACTTTTGCTTGGCTCTTTAACTTACTGGAGAACTGAGTAGATGAGGAATTGCCTAGGCCAGAGGTTACAATAAAAATAGGTGGCATGAAAAGTAAAGACATATTTTTGGTGGAAGGTATTAAGGCTGGTTTTAGGAGAAGGGGAAGATAGTTCAACTGAAAAAAAGGAAAAGCAGGGTATACTGAAGGATTGTATTTAGCTGATAACTTAAAATAATTTGGTTTGTTTGCATGTTGTGTTGTTATTCTAATTTAAGTCAAGGTCTGAAAGAAGGGTGCTTTGAGATAAAGAGCTAAGTTTCAGTTTGAAAATATTGAAACAGAATGCTCAATAATCTGTTTTAAAATATAAAATAGATTCTAGACATTTATCATTTTTCTACATCCTTTTTTAAGCCAAAACTGTCTAACAGAACGAAAGTTTATGTCTGTGACTTGACATATGCCAGTTTTATATATATATATATATATATATATATATAGTTTAAGCTTGTCCAAATGTTTGCATACTTTAGTTTAAGACACAAAGAAATGAAATTGTTTTCCTGTATGTAAGGAGTTGAATACAACTAAAATGCAGTTAAGCAGGTTCTGAAATTATTAGGCCCAGATATACTTGCTTTGACTCAGAGAGACAGCATGAAAAGCAAAAAATTTCCATATTGTGAATGAGATTCAACCTGTTGTGTTTAATTAAAATATATTTCTGTGTCACTGCCAACAAAATTCTCAAATAGGGACAATTTAGTTTCATATTATTGACTATTATTGCCATAATCACAAATTAATTTTATGTTTTCTGGCAAATAACGGTGGATGTTCTTTTTCACATATACTTTGGAATAAATATTTTCCAAGTAAGTGTGGAGGATGTAATGTGAAATACTAAATATCAGGACTAAATAAATGGGTAAGACTGTGTTGGATGCTTTACGAAGTTCAGTGGTTTTTTGGTATTTTACCTTTTAATGGTTTTCACTTTTTCTGTATTTTCAATGTATTGGCCTGTTTAACTTCCTTTGGGACTTAGCAGATTATATTCACAGTTCTAGAGCATAATCTGAACATCATTATTTTCCCCTGAGGTATCATTCTTATAGCAAATATTACGTTTCACACTTCTATGGCTACACATGCATTTTGTGTTAATGAATCCAAAAGCCTGAATAGCTCCTTCCTTCCTGTGAGTTCATTCATTAAAAACAGGAGTTGTTGACTATCTGTTAATCAGTAGAAACCTCTGTGGTAAATGTTACTAAGTAATACGAAATACAAGTTGAAGAAGGGGGAGGAAGATGACCCTCAAAAAAGATCTCTCTCCTGTGATTTCAGTATAATAGGAGGGAAACTCCTGATAAGAAAGAAACACAGCTGGCTTTATAAATCTGAATGTTATGTATGAAGTAGATCTTCTTTGCTTGTTTTACATGTAATTTTGTTTATGTTGCCTGTTTAGAGATGAGCCTGTAGTCCAAGTTATGCAAAAACATAATAGGAAGAAATGTAGTCTAAGCCTGATCTGAAAAAGAATTTTTGAAAAGCATAGAAAGAGAAGAGTTATGGACCAAACTAGAAGTTGGTGTTCCCCATACCTCCAATTACCAGTACTAGAAATTCATGTCAGACATTTGTAAAATTTGATTTTGTCACTCTACATCTTCCTGTTTGTTATTGACTTGTCTTGTATGCAATGATTATGTAATGTAGCTTGCCTGTAAAGAAACTTATAAAAGCAGTATATGATCATGGCTCCTACAGTGGTTTCATAAAAAGAATAAACCTCTTTCATTGAAATAAATTCTTGTTAATTAATTATAATTTTCTGGGTATTTTTATAATTTAAATAGTAATTTTAAAATTGAAATATAACTTCTATAATTTACTATGTAGATCTTTTAGAAAATAAATGGCTCTCTTTGAGCATGTTTTCTTTAGAATTCTAATGTTATTCTTATCTTACAAACAACACATTAATTTTATAGGATTGTGTAATGCTTTTTTTCCCCCTCCTCTTCCCTTTGCCTCCTCTCTTCCCCCACCAGCTGCCCGTAATTGTAAAAAAAATAAATCAGAACAGAATAGACAAATGGACTATATTAACGTCTTTGGAACAATTTTTAAATAAGCTATTTTTCTGTTATTTTAATTTGGAAGTGAGTCTTTTTCCTTCCTAATGTAATTCCATAAACTCTCAATTGCACTAAAGGTTTGACTTAATGGGTTTTTAAATACCATTGTCAGGAAGCCCTGTGGCAGTCTGGTTGTGATTCTTAATGGCATCCAGCTGGGCAGGAATGGTGGCACCAAGATGTCCACCCAAATCAAAGAATCTTCTAGCTTGGGAGTAAAAATGAAGCATTAATTTTTTGAATGCCTCTCATCTGCATTCCATTTCCATTCTGCAGGTTGGTGAAGGCTGTCTCCAGAAAAGCCACAGCCAAAGTAGATGCACAGCCTTGTAGCCTGAGGACCTCAGAGACGTATGTGTCATGGCAAAAATGTCAGAGGGAGAGGAAGGTTGTAAGTTCTTACTGAATTGTAATTCCTGATAAATTGACAAGAGCCAGGAAAAAATAGTATTTTGAGGCCTCTCGTACCTTCCCTTCACTACTTTTGTTTGCCTGCTCTTAAGGACACCCTTGTTTCACTGTACAACAGGTCTTTCAGCATGGCATTAGCAGATTACTAGCATTACAATTCTGTATCATAGCTTCTGTATGATTTAGATGTGAAAAGATTGGGAAGAGGCCATTGGAGCTCACACATGGTTATATCAACTTTTCAAACAGCCTAGTGTGGTGTAAAGACAAAACAAGTATACAGTTATATTCCCTTAAATGATATTCAGTTAAAAAAAAATCCCTATCTGCAGAAAGAGGATTATACAACCCACACTTTTTTTAATTATGGAGAGATGAACAGTTTATTGGCTCATTAACTCAAATCAGTATTTTATCCCAGGACTTTCTACATTTTTAGATTTAAATTGATTAAATATGGAATATGAATATGTCTCTATGTTCAGAACAGAAGGAAAGGAATTAGTGAGCACACTGAATATTTTGTGAGTAGGTTTCCACATCCATACTGGACTATAGATTTGGTGATTGTTTGTAAAATGTGATTAATGACATGAGAGTCAGAGAGGCTGCTGTAACATGAGGTTAGTCCTCATTTTCACTTTTAGTAGGGTTTTGTTGTATTATTGCTGTTTTGCTTTTCTGATGGTACAGATGAGACTTTAATTAGCTCAGATTAGCAGTTCATGATAAATACCATTGCTGTATGTGCAGTAAAACTGTTTTAATAATTGGTAAAAGTGCAAATATTTTTTTTTGTCAAATGCACAGCTGCAAGTAATAGTCCCATCTTATAATGCATGATAAAATAGTTGTTAAAAGGAAGGAGATGACAAATATCAGAAATTTCTGCAGTTACACAAATAGATTGTCATATTCAGTTTTAACATGGAACAATACAGATATGCCTGAAAAATTATGCATGAGCATATTATAAATTTATACAATGTTCTTTTTTATGGAAATAAGATCATGGACAGCAAGTGTATGTGAATTTGGATGTGCTGTATAGAAATATGTTAGGTTTTTTACTAGACAAATTTTTAAAATGCAGCTGAAAGTACAAGAAGTTGTCCTTTGGTAGTGCAAACTGCATTTTCTGTCACTCAATACAAGTTGACTTCCTTAAATAAAAGACTATCAGTTACAAAAGAAGAAGTCTGCTCAGCTATGGATTGCTTTAAGTACACTTACTAACTTTTTTTTTTTTTTTTGGTCATTTCATCTTCGGTATTGTTATTTTTTCATTGTTGAGCTCTTTGTTCCTCTGGTCTTAGCTTTTCATATGCTGAAAATGTTTTGGGCTGTGATTTTAAAAGACACTTGCAGAATTAAACATCTGTTCCATGAAACAGAGAAAAAAGCACTAATCGCCACCTTGCTTCTTTAAAAATCTTGCCTAATGACTTCAGAAAGATTTTGAAGACTTTTCCATTTTGAATTTTCCCTAGTTGTTAGGCCATCAAATATATTTTTATTTATCATCTTTTTTTCAGATTTGCTGTAACCTTTAAGCAGTCTTTTTCTACTGCTATTATTTCCTTTTCATTTTTATTCCTAGATTTCATTTTGATTTTCATTCAAATTTAAATGTCATTCTTTCCATGCACCCAGTTGTGCTTTGATCAGTAGTTACTGTGTCATCTTAAAACATCTCTGTTTATTTTTTCTGCTACCTTTTCAACACAGAATGTAAAATTCCTTTCTCCTTTTCCATTCTGGTTTTTTGGGTTTTTTTCCCTTTTGAGTTCACAAGCTGCACTGGATAAACTGCTTTGACTTTCAAATGCCACACTCTCATTTTCTTTCCTTGTGTATTCATTTACTTGGGACAGCTTTGAGATCAGCACATTCTGCTAAGGACCAAATGCAAATTTGAACATATGGTAGCACTCCTGAATTATGCAGATAATTCACTAACCTACTGTTTCTACCAACAATCACTTGTATTTCTCATTTATTTCTATTATATGCACTTGTTAAGAAGTGTCAGTTTCTAAGTGTACAAGAATCCGAAACAATTTATATAATTTTCTCATGAGTACAAACATAAAATTCAGTGTCCAGTACTCAACTGTAAAGTCAGTATTTCTCCGTGTTTACCCAATATTTTAGCATAAACTTATAAAAATAACTTACAGCCTAAAAATGGAGAAAGCTATTGAGCAGTTACCATTAATTGTGGTTTTTATTCAGTGAGTAATCGAATTTGAAGCAAGAATATGCACCTTGAACAACTAATAAGCAGCCCCATAAAAATATGTACAATACTGGGTTTAAAGTTATTTTAAATAACGAACAAGGTTCATGAAAAACCTGAATCTTCTCAATTCAGAACAGAAAATTTTACTGTTTGTTGATTTTTTAAATAAAAAACGACAAACAACAAACAGACAAAAACACCACATTTGTTTCAGAGCACATTTTGTTTATGTTGAAATATTTTCCATAAAACAAAAATGCATTTTAATAATAGACTTCTGATCAAACACAGATTGTGATACAGGAGACAAAAGACTTTGATCTTAGAAGTGAAGTACAAAAATACATGTTTCACATTCAATAGAAAGTATTGTCAATTAGGAGAGTGAACAAATTGAATCTACGGTAAACAGCTTACTAAGTAAAGAGAAGAAATAACTTTTCTGAAAATATGTTTAGAATTTAAAATAATGGCATAGGTAACAACTCAGTGTATTTTCTAGTGCTGGAATATTAAAAAAAACTGCCATTACATTAAGTGACATCCATTTCTCTTTTAGGTAGCATACTTATTAGATGCTGAGTAAATGAATGTTTATTATTTTACTTGCTACATTATGTATGATTTTGTGCTTGCCGTGGACACTGCCAGTAAAGAAATGGTACAAAGCACAATGGACCTCTGTATATAACTAGCATAGTACTCCAGCTAATGATGGCAAATAATATATTGATAAACACACAGGTTCTGAGCATATTTATTAAAATTGATACCTTATAATTAAATGTAATGGTCATTCCATTTTCAGTGTTTAAAGCAGAGAGTGACATTACAGAGAGTAAGATAAAGTATGTAAGAAATTTACACTTTCTATAAATTATGGTTCCAAGACTGCATTTCAGAAGAGGCATGGTAGAAAATAAAGAGATCTTAGTCATGATGAATTATTCATATAATAGGAACAGGGCAATATTTATTCTCAGTAATGTACTTGTACCTCTGGAGAGCTGAAATGCATCAAAGCTTGTTCATTTCTGATTTATTATCACAAAAATTAAGAAATATTCTATCATCATAATTTTGGAAATGATAAAAAATTCTTCCTATAAGACAAAGGGAGGATGTTTGCAGTAAGGGATTCCACTGAAAAAGTATGACTTGTGACAAAATGCTAATCATGACCTACTTATGGCTGGAGATACTAAAATTCAGTTTCTCTTTTTTGAATACAAGTATATAGTGTGTTCTGTTTCTCTGAGTTAAAAAAACCCTACATATTTGTATTTGTTGGGGTTTTTTTAATTTTGTGTAGACTAAAAATAGAAAATGGAATGTTTTGCCACTGGAATCTCTGTTAAAGATAACATAATTTTATGAAAGCAGGCCTGCTGAAGTCAGCACAGGTATACTCACTAAGACTACTTATCAACAACAAGAAAACCAAACTTCTTCAGAGTATTTCACAGGCAAGTAGACTTTCAAGGTCTACTTCACACCTGTGAACCTCCACTGTAACAAACAGCAGATGTTGGATTAAGAGCTATGACTATAAGAAAAATAATTGTGGAGGGGGTTTGTGGATTTGTTTGTTTGGGTTTTTTTTTATTGTGGGTTGGCTGGGGTGTTGCTTTTTTTTTTGAGCTGCTTTAATGACTCTAAGGGTCACTGCTCTCTGTGGCTGCCTCCCTCAGCTGATGACGGGACTGTTCACGGAGGATGGCCTCTGGAGGAGCTGTTTGCACCAACCAAAGGCTGAGTTTCTTCCCTTTGCCAAAGAGTAGGCTGATCCCAGGGATCTGCAGTCCATACAGTCTGTTCACCATCTTCCTTCACAAAATCTCCCTCCTTGACTGTCACCTGTGTTGTCCTGCTGAGAAGACACATTTCAGTTGGGTAAGCAATTTGCTCATAGCACTGAAAAAGGAGAGGTGTCTAAGCACCAGGATTAGGGGCTGTGGTTGGTTCCTCCCTCCTTCCCCATCAAGATAGTAGATCAAATGTGTACATGGTTTTGACAGCCAAGAAAAATGAAAGTTGCTATCAAAAATGTTGAAGGAGAGAAATGTCTTTCATATACACTAATAACTTGGCATGATTGACATAGCAAGGATTGAACAGTTACTGTCTATCATAGAATCATAAGGGTTGGAAGGGACCTCTGAAGATCAATTCCAACCCCCCTATAAATACAGGATTACTCACTGAGAAAGGAAAATAACTAAATAAAAATATTATAACAAGATTAATAGTTATAACCTGGTCATGAATAAAAATAACTAAATTAGAAAGTCCTTAATATTTTTCTAAAGCTTCCTAGCAAGTAAAAGCTGTCTTTCACTGGAAATACAGGAAACAAAAGTCAAATAATAAGAGGCTTCTAAGACAGGGATCAATAATTTTATGAAGGCAATTTTGTGACATAAGTGTCTGATGTGACAGAATAATTCAGAAAATCCATTTCTGTTCAACAAAGCCCGTATTGGCTTTTTTTATTGCCTCGGTAAAATATAGCTTGCTTTAAATAAAGAACAAATCCATAATACTGGAGAGCACTAATCAGTAATAAAGGAGTTTATTAGGTTAAGTGTTGTGGTTTTATATGGGGTTACTGTGGGCTAAAAATCAGATTTTTTTCAAGGCAAATTTTGAAAAGATGTTGACAGTCGTTTAGAAAGATCTGAACAAGATATTGGTTTCAAAATATCCCCCCCTCATCCAGTGCTCTGGCTTTCTTTGATTTCAACTGAGGCTAATAAGCACTATTATTGTTCTTATTATGAACTATTAGAAATAAGACCTTGAATAGCCATCATATGCATTAAAGTTTTGAATGACATGAAGACTATTGAAATGCTCCGCTACAGCTTTTATATATGCTTCAGTTTCTCTGCTCTCCATGCTGGGAGGTTGTATGAGTTAACCTCCACCCTGGATTTAGCCCTGAAAAAAACAATTTTCCAAGACAGTGTAAAGTCCTAGAACTGGAAATAAGGACTTAGAGATGGAAGGGAGCTTGGTGGCCAGAAGCAATGAAGCCCAGAGGGGAAGAGCAGTCTT
Organism: Apus apus; assembly: GCF_020740795.1. Classification (NCBI taxonomy): domain Eukaryota; kingdom Metazoa; phylum Chordata; class Aves; order Apodiformes; family Apodidae; genus Apus; species Apus apus. Next base: position 52,953,736 of record NC_067285.1, on the reverse strand, counting down.
TAGTTCCTCCTGGATGCAGCTAAATTTTGTTTGACAATAAAGTCCCACAGAACTGAAGGCCATTTAGCTGAGGGTTTTTATGGGACTTCCCACAGACCTGACCCTCTCCACTTGGCAGGGTGTTAGCTCCTCCTGTGTGACTGCACAGCTTGGGAAAATGATACAGCTGAAAATGTCAGGAGTTTTTTTGAGAGGTGGCAGGGTGGAGAGTGCACATGTTGGTGAGGGAAGATGGGTATTTTCATCTAGAGAGAGCTCACTGAGCCATCATTCTGTGAAGTCACAGTGGCATTTATGTTAACAAAAAGGTGATGATGGGAATGCATAGCTGAGGGTCCTGCATCAGCTGAGTAAACTAACAGCTGTCTTAAGTACTACAGAAAAAATGCAATGAGAAAATAAAATGTTTTCTCTCACAGTTTGAATGAAACACACTTGGTAGTTATTTATTTATTTATTTATTTATTAAATGTCTAAGACCCCATTGAATATGGGGCAAGAGAATAGGAAAATACGAGGAGTAATATCATGAGGGTTCTTAATGGACTAGAAGGATACTGAAAATTTTGTCAAAAATCCATAAATCAACTTAAGAGCAGAGACTGGAATTATTTTAACATATACCTTCACAAACACAAAAAATATGTTGAAATGATGGAGGAATCCATTCTGTGAGCTCTTCTCTTATGCTTATGGTTGCATTAAGGTCTGAATATTAAAGAGAGAATGCTTAAATGCACTACCTTACTGAAAAGATATAAAAGAAGTTTGTTTTTAAACAGAGAAGGAATTCCCACTCCTTTTCCCATTTGCTTGTTTTGTATAAGGAAATGAGCTTTAATAGTGGAACATTTGACAGAATTATGTGTTGGTTTATTTGTCACTTTTTAATTTTTTTTCTATCTGAAATAAAGAAAGAAAACAGAAAAACAAATTCTGATGCTCTCAGACATTGCATAACACTCCTCTACCATTGTAAAGCACAACAGAAGAATGTTACTTCAATAACCTGTGTTATTTAAAGAAACTCATTAGCACCTCTGTAATTTGCAACATTGCTAGTATCTTTGAATCCAGAACAGCAATCACAGGAAAAAGAGCAGGTCCCTTGCACAATTAAGGATCTAAATGCCCTCTGAGTATTTTGAACTGAATCCTACAGTATACAATTTATATTTTCAACTTGCAATAAGGAGTTAGCAGTGATAGGCATTTATATGGCTTATAAGGGATTTATCATCTGAATAAACAAAAGGTTATAAGGTTTTTGAAGGCAAATAGTGAAAGTTCACATGGGCAGCTCTGAGAATAAGAATCTGTGGTCTCTGAGTGAGTGTCACACTTCAGCAAGATATATTTTTCTTCTCAGTTACCCATCTGCAGTCTGCACTATCAATGTACCCAGTCTACTATCAAATTGAATAAACACGAATGTTTCATTTCAGAATTGTGATCATTCTTTGAAAGTATGTTTACTGTTTTTTCACACCATCATTAATTCAAAACTTAAGAAATTACAAACAAAATTCTTGAAAAATAACCAACTGTAATTCTTAGGAATTTTATACAGTATTAGTGATACAGTTTTATCAAGTAGATTGTTTTTACTAAAACTTTTTTTTCTAGGATTATAAAAGGAGAGAAGGCCTGGGTCCCTTAGTAATTTTATATGTTTTATAAAGTTGGAATTGAAATCTGTCTTGCAGCTCCAGAGATCACCATCAGGAAACATTTGATTAGCCAGTTATTGCACAAATATAAACAAAATGTAGTCTCTGCTGTTTTCCTGTGCAAATTAAATCACAAAGGAGAGCCATTAACCAGTTGCAAAAGATAGCAGTTCGAATAACAAACTTCTGTTCTTTGCAGACAAGGTTTGCCTGCAAAGCCATGTAAGGTAAGCTTTTAATTTTACTTTTTTTTCTCCCATTCCTACACTCCTCTTAGCTCTGTAGATTTTCTCTAGTACATTTTTGTTAGATAATTCTTTATGGCAGAGATTATGCATTTGTACTGTAGTTAGTATAATGGAATCCTGCTCTTAATGGAGTCAAGTTGTTGTCAAGATGGAAAGATAACAATGTGGTTTTAGTATTTTAGTTCACAAATACACTGAGAATTACAGTCTATTAATTAACAGCCAAATGTGCTAGAAACTGAAAGGATGTAAAGTGGAATGATCTGGTTTATAATTTTACCTCTTGCAGTCCTTGGTAGCTGTTACTTAACTGGTTGTTCTCACAGCAGACTGTGCAAAATGGACATCTGGCTCAGCTGAGAACAGTCATCTTGAATAAGTTTTGTAGTACATTTGGGTTATTTTTGCAGTATATTTCTGTATTGTTACTGGTTCTAGCAGTAATTTTAAGTTTATATGCAAACACAATGGAAATAATCCCAGGCTACCCAAACGTTCTCAGAATCTTCTCTGTGAAATCAAACAGGAATAAAATGAGGACTGAACTGCAAAGAGAAATCTTAGAGAAAAGTGAATGATAATTAAACTTACACTATTCATGGTACTGTATGTTATACTAATAAAACCTGTGTTTTTTTCAGTGCAAGCAGCTCCATAAAAAAAATTAATAATTAAAAAAAGGTGATGTGAATATATCAAATAAGAAGTGCTAATCAATACAGATTTAATTGCAGTCTTTATTAATTTTTAAATAATCTGGATTAGTTACATCCATGGTTAATGCAAGGGAGAAGAGGAGGGATGCCTGTCTCAGCACAGTATGGAAATCTGTTCCTTGACCATTACATCTGAATCAGTCAAGACCAATTAACTAATCTGGAATGTACTGCATATTTCTTTATTAGATTATTTCAAACTTTATATTAAAATTCCAATATGTTGTTGTTTCTACCTCATCTATTGATTATTTTATATCTACTTAATGGTATGTTTAAAATTGAGGTGGGCGGTTGAACTAAGGAATGAAATCCTGGCATATAAAATGTGCCAAGTCAGAGAAGAGATTAATAAAAACTTGATTTTGTTACATATTTCCAAAAAGGGAAGAAATTCTCTTACTTTAACAAAGTAAGGTATAAGAAATGTGAAATAGGGATGAGTCATGCAGTAGTTGGACTTCATCAGTGAAGTACTCTTAGATTTGATTCCCTCAATAAAAGAGCCACATTAAAAAAAAAAAAACAAAACCACAAAAAAAAACCCCCAAACCACCAGAGTTTATTCAATCAGAATAATGAGATAATATTTTTGAGAGAAATGTGAGGTTTGAATATTTCTCAAACATACCTGTAAGTGATCACAGTGCAACCCTTTAGGAAGATGGTGTGATATCTGCCAGCTGCTTTGCATTTCTTCTACTCTTTGTCAATATATTTGTAAAAGAAATTCAGAAATGAGTTTTTCAATAACTCACAGATTTAGTCACTTTGATTTTTGTTAAGAACTGATTTAGGTTGCACATATCAAATCTAGCTGTCAGAAACGAGACAAGCAATTTTCCTTTGTATCTTCTCTGATGCCTAAGGATCACTTCATTGTCCTCATCCCTCAGATAGTGCATTCTTTGAAACATTGCTTCATTTAAAGTTTTTCTTTACAACATTGGTGAAACCGGTTGAGCACAAACATACTTCCATAATGTTATATTCTGTCACAATATTCATTTTAGAAAATTACTTTGTTGAGAGGTCACATTTTATGATATGGTTACCATGTAAAGAAGTACCTTATTGCATTTTTTCCTGGATTTAAATGTTTTATATTCTGCCATCTGAACTCAGACATGTTCTGAGAAATCTTTAAATGCATGAGTATGTCGGGTAGCTTGGAAATGTAGGAAAGAGTTAAGAAATGTTCTTTTCAGCAGTTTTTTGTCAATTACTTTCAGATACTGGGAGGATGGATGAAATAATTTTGGGACTATCTGTCACTTCCTACAAAAGCTACTGTCATCACCCAGCTGTGAGTTTCAGACACATTCCTTGTAACAAATACCATGCACTGTTTGAAGGCAACACACTGCACAGCATTGCTACACTCCAAATCTTGGTTATGGGCAAAAGAAAGCACACCTTACATATAAATTTATATATATATGAAATCTAAGTTAAAATTATTATATTCACACTTCGTGGTACATGCTTCTTATATTTTATCTCTTTTCTTGAGTGTTATCCTCACACTTCTGCTCAACCGAAAAATTACTGTCACAGCAAAACTGAGTAAGACAACACTGCAGAGTTCCAGAAAAGTTGAGGTAGGGCAGGTCTGATAAGCCTGAGCCCTTGCAAATTCACTGCATTGCTTCTAGCTAGTTACTAGCAAACACAGTGTTGCGTTGCAGGACAGCATATTTATGGTACATGTTATAAGGCCTCCGCATGGTCTCTGGTTTCATTTCTTTTGTAATGCAGTGTAGATACAGCCAGTTGTTAGTACGTTCTGGTAATACTGCTTCTCATAGCATCTCTGTTACATCTCGAGTGATGGCTCATTGCAAGGATCTCATGACGAGAGGTAAACTTTGATCGTTTTGGTGGAATAGCTGTATTGTTTACCATGGATGTGAAGATTCAGCATGTACAGATAGGTGGCATTTAGAATTGCAAGGCTTAGAACTCTTTGCTGATGCAGGTTTAAACAAGTATTTTTGTGTGGCATAAGCTTGTTTCATCTTTTATACAGACACATTTTGAAATGCAGGTTCCTGAACATTAGCATTAGGATGATGATTTTGGTCATTCTTTAAGATTCTTTATCATCTCAGTATGAGATTTTTAGAAGTAGATAGTGAGTGAAAGCTAGAAGGATTTCTGCCCTTTTGGTTTTTGGCCACAGTCATAGATTTTTTTTACCATCTTTTGGCAAGTGCTTCTGAAAACATGTATCTCATGACATAATTGTAGAGGCTCGATGCCTACATCTTGATGTCTGTTTAATCTCATTCTCTAGCTATGCATTCATACTCTGTATATAAAAGTCTGTGAGGCTTTTGCATTTATGTGCAGATTAAAATCTTAGGTTCTATAGAAACATCAATATGAAAAGACCACCAACCCAATGAATGTAATAGATAGCTCTTGATTAGCAAAGATTTGCTGACCACAGTGCATATAATTTCTTAAAATCAGATTACATTATCTATATGTTGTGCACTTATGTACTCTTCACATACATTGTTTTTCATTTAAGTCTGGAGTTCAATTTCTCTTAAAAAGCTAATGTAATTACCTTGTAACTAAAAAGATTTATATCTTACAAAGAAATAAGCAAACAAAAAAGTGTAATAGCAAGTATCAAGCAGGTTCATATGTGTGCTTTAATGAAAGCAGGAAGAAGCATAATTATGAATTAGCAAATTGATGGAAATATAACCAGTGCAAACGAATATAGCTCTTAAAACTTAAAAGAGAATAGTTGAATAAAAATATATTGTAAATTCTTATTTTTAAGAGAAGTTGTAAATCAGTACAGCCCTAAACTTTATCCCTGGCTATAAATGACAACTTCTGAAACAGCAATGCATATTTTCTCTGAGAAAGCAGAATCTTACTTTAATAGCTGGTGAAAGAAAGTAGGTAAGTCAGTTTGACTGCAGTTTTCAAGGGTCTTGTTTCTGTTCTGTGTTGGAATGAAAACAAACCTTTCCAATATTTCCCTATGATTTGAGTCTTTCTGGAGCCTGCTTTCCTTTGTCTCTGCATTGTAGGAGGTGTGGCTCTGGTCTACACTTCAACATGACTCTGTGAATTTCTGCTCCACACTGAGCTGCTTCTGTAAGTCTCTTGATTTCATTCCCTGTTGTTACGTTCAAGTTGCTCATAAAGAAACACACTGGTCTTGTCCGGTGGTTTGTGATTGGCACTCATTGTTAACCCTTGAAGATGACCTGGCTCAGTCCGTGTAATGGTGAGTCATCTACTGCTTAACCCTGGGCCAAATGTCTGGCTGTACTGTAATGCATATGAGTTTCTGAAATGTTCTTGGGCTGTTTCTAGAATTTCAGTTTTCCTGAGGTCTAGTTTTGTTGAAAATACCATGACCCTCTCTACCCTTAGAGTTACCTTATACTCTTCTTGTAGCAAAAGAAACTTTAAAGATGATGTTTTAAGCCACCTTGATTGAATGCTTATGAACTTCTAAGTTCTTTTGTATTTCTGTAACCAAGATAAAACAAGGTTTGAGGAAAAAGTAGATGGAGAAGACCCACAGAACAGAAACCTCTTGAGAAAAACTTGTGCTTATAGCTTCCTTTACCACCTACCTTTGGAAATTTCTTTCTAGATGGTATTTCTATCAATTCAGCATTGAAATACTAATATTTAGACCTTTCAAATGAGAAAAAAGTTGGCTGGTATAATTTTTTTTATGAAATCTTTTATAAATCCACAAAACCCTAAGGCTGTGGATGTAGAAAGTGTAAAAGTAACTATGGATGGTCATAGGAGGAGAAATATTTATCAGCTTTTCACTGCATAGTGTGCTTTTTTCTGTGTCTGATACTACTGGAACTAGTCCTGAGGGGTAGTTCCATTGCAGCTCTCAAGACAATGATTAATTACAGCAGACTGACAATGCTGAAACTAATGCACACAGTGAACTTGACATTTAGGCAGAAATTTCACCCCTGTTCTACATACAAATATAATGAACAACCCACTGTTGTTTATCAAACCTCATTTTCTAGGCCATATATGTAATGCATCTAATATTATAGGTGTCATATTGCAATGACAGGAAAAAAGCCTAAAGTGGAATACTGCTTAAAACTGAAGACTGTAATATTTGCAGTGGTCACAAATGCCTTATTTGCTTATTTCTTCTTTCTTTGCCTGTGTACTTCTCTCTTATAAGGAATAATCTTAAAAAAACGAAAAACAAACAAAAAACCCAAACACAAAAAACCCCAAGTGGTTGTCTTTTTAAAAGAAATACAGAGCTCTTTACTGTACCTTAACTGGGTCAATCATTATCACAGAAGCAAATAGTTTTATTTTTCTTCTGTATAATCTTTGTAGGCATCATAGCTAATAGGAACATTATCAGAATGAAAGGAGTGTGAAACTGCTTCCATAAGTATTTCAGAATATCTCACGTTACCTAATTTTAATGTTTAAATAGATGCAGAAGTTCGCTGTGTGCTGTATGTGCTTTAAAAAGTACACATTTAATGATGGCTTCTTAGGTTCAGATCTGCATACATTTGAATGACTTGATGTTCAAGACAGATGTTCACTCAATGACTTAGATTGATTTCCAAAGGAGAAGTATTAATTTGACTAAGAGCTGCTTTGTATTCAGCTGGTGTGTAATTAGGCATATCTCTGCATGCATTATATATGGAGAGACTTTCCTAGTTTCCAATTTACTTTTTTAATATATAAATTTGTTTTACATGTATATATTTCTGTAAGTCATATGTGCATATAGGTGTGCAAATTTATATGCATATAAAATTATAAACATGAAAACCAAGTATAGATTTAGGACACTAAGTGGGGCTTCTTTTGAAATTATAGTCTGTACTTTCAAGATTAAAAATAACTCTGGTGTGGGGGATGTAAAGGAAAGCGTGCCTGTGACATGTTGTTTTTACATTGAAGTGAGCAAAGACAGAGAAGAGTGTTTACATGAAGAACTTCTTTGTAAAACATATTCCTTGCACTGTGTTATAGGGTATGTCTGACATTCATCCTCTAGATCCCAGGCCTAGAAGAGCTTTATTTCATTGCAGTGGATGCACAGAAAAAGTGACAGCTATTTCATTTAATAAGTTTGAATAAAAGGCAGTAAATAACAACTTTTTACTCTCGCTTCAATTGGCCAAATTAAAGCAGAGTAATTTATGCTTTGCTCCCTCGTCGAGTTCTTTCTGCTGCACTTAATCCATCTCAAATCACCCTTCACACTTTTTATATGAGTGTAATTTTATGTGAGTAAAATGGTACCTGCATCAGACAGATTGCATGTTCATCCTTGCTTAGTTCCTTATTTCATATTTATGAGAGAGTGTGGGGGAAAGTAGCTATTTATTGTTTATCAGAAGTACATTTTTCCCCTAAGAATTCAATATAATTCTGATTAACTCAATATCCTGAGGAGCTTGATATTCTAAGGGTCTTGTGTGTTTGAAGATATGAAGGGTGGTGGATTGTTTAAAGGGAAACAAACAAAAAAAACCTACATCAAGCAGTAACACATTAATCAGGATGGGCACTTACAGAATGTGTTCCTAAGAGATACATTTGATTTTGCTGAAAATGAGATCTTATTGTTTGCATCACTGTCATTACGGAGGGAATTCATCTAATTCTTCTAGAATGAAGCAGTGGTTTATAAAATAATTATTAGTGAGGAATAACAGTAAGATACAGTACTTCTTTAGGGCTTGATTCAAAGAGATTAAATGAGAAAGATTTACATTACATGCAGAGAGAGCAGGGATTTGAAACAATGCCATAAAGTGAAAAAATATTTTTCCATCTATCTGATGAATAAGTATATCAATTAAATAGAATAATGAAGAGGAATAATTATTCCAAATATATTTGAGATACCAACAGGGTAAAGTGAGTAAGAAGAAATCTGGTTTTAGGAAATACAAGCTTGATTTCTATCTACTGCTAAAAGATTAGGCAATTCTTTATGGGAACACTATATCTTACTAGTTACAGTCGGGCTACGGTTTATCAGATAGCCTGGGTAAAGCAGGCAACAAAACTTAACTCTGTTCATAGACGAGTCCAGAAAAGAAAATATATCAACTCTGTGAACCCGAAAGTCCACTTTCCCCACAATATCCTTTTTTCCGTAGCAAAGAAGTATAGAGAACAGAGGAGTGTTACTTTTTACTCAGATGCTGAGTTTGGTGGATTACTGAACGTGTAGGAAGGCAGGAGGGGAGAATAAATTATGCTGTTGCCCATTTTGTGTTCTTACTCTAGTGTTCTGCCTTTGTTTAGACAAGTTATTCAATAAATATAAAGTAGTCCCCTGCACCAGGTCTAAAACGGATTAAACGTAGCAAAAAAAGGGTGAGAGAGGGGAGCAATTTTTCTGTTTTTTTTTTCTTTTTTAAACAAGCCATTATTTTATATTGCTTTTTGAGTTAAGAAAAGCTCTTTTTTCTAAGACTTCAACTTTTTTTTTCATTTTCTGAATAGTTTATTGTAATTGTTTTGCCCTTCCTATGTGGCAGTCTCCTGCCATTATGCACTACTTCACAAATGCATGAAAATAAAAAAAAAACTGGAAGTGTCAAAGAACAGTGAAATGAGGAACAGGAAAAGAAATAATTATTTTCCCTAACTTCTTCCAAGAGTTTTAAACTGAGATTTATTTATTTTTAATTCTTTATTTTTCCAATCTTTGCAATACCTCCTTATTAAAATTAAGGTTCAGTTTAACTGCTATCAAATGGTCTTTCAAGTATATTCCATCCAATAAGATATGAAGATAACTTTGAAGAAGGTGACTTGGTCTCTAAATCAAACACAGAAAAAATGTATTGTAGTTTAGTGGTATTTGCAAGCCTCTTTCTCTGACAGCTGGTTTGCTCTGAAACACATTGGAAAAATGAAGTGTATGGAAAAGGATGCTGAATTGCCTAGAACAGCTGTCAAAAGTCTAGTAATATGTATGAAGCTGAATATATTCAGGAGATACTGCTTTTTATTACTAGGAAAACAAAGGAAAAATCAAGTCACAGGTCTGCATATTCTTTTTTTTTTTTTTCACTCTTCAAAACATGACACGTGAGAATTTGCGTGTTTTTTCTTATTCCCCATTTTCTTAAATACAGCTATTGTTAAAAGGCTTGAACTTTAAGAATACTACGATTTTTAGGCAAACATCTTTTTTTAGACAGCTGTATGTCTTGCCTAGGAAAAGCTTTTGGAAGCTTGCCTAGGAAGTGTAACTACTGAGTCACATTTGAAGGTCAACTCTGAATTGACCATGCAATTTTTACACTTTCTTACTGTAGTTACAGTTGCGTAAACAGACTGAGATGTAGTGGAAGTCACCCTTTTAGGAAGGGAGACTGTCTGATATCTTGCATACTGATTTGGAAGATGTCTTAGATGTCCTGCTTACAGATACTGCTCTTGAAATCCTGTTCTGAGAAGGCAAAGGTCAACCTGAAACATTAGAGAAGGAAGTACTAAGTCAAGTTAGGTGGATAGCATATTCTGCTGAGGTGGATAAACAAGCCCAGAAGACATTTGTACCTACAATACAGAAAGAAAATTCAAAAGTTAAAAATTATTTGGAAGAGAAAAAAAAGCCATCAGAATTATTTGAGAATCAGAAATTCTGGTGTACAGATTGAAGAGTTTAATTATTTTACTCTATTTCATCTGCACAAGGCTGGCTTGAGAGAGAATTTAATTATGGTATATTAACACAAGTATGGGGGGAAAAAAGACTGATGATGATGGTTCTTTAGTCTGAAGAAAAAGTTGTAGCATGATCAGGTGACTGACAACTGGTTGTTCTCTGATTAAACTAGAAGTATTATTAAAGGGTTTTTCTAGTGATGGTAATAAATGACAAAGCAAATTCCCCACTCAGCAGAATCTTAAATCTAGAAATTATATCTTTCTAGAGGTTATGTTCCAAGTTCCATCAGAAATTTGTTGTGGTGTTTACTTGACATGCACTATGCTTAAGCTCAAAATATATTTTAACAGTCTCCAGTGGGCTTAAAGCATACAAATCTTTATATGAAATAGAATACCATGGTTCTATGCCAATCTACAGTTCATAGAGTGGTATGGAGATCACTTAAGATCAAGTATGCAGATAAAATTAAGAATGATTAGAATAGCTTATAAGCACAATGTATTATTAACCAAAAAGTTGATAGTGTCTGAATTCATCCATATAGGATGCTACAAACATAAGCTGAAAAAATATTGTTACACTCCAGGGACTTAATAGAGCTGGATAACATTTACAGTACTGCAAGAAAACAGATTTAAGTGGGATTTTTGAACTAACACTGAACCTTGGGACTTGGGGACATGAACAAACAATGAAAGCAGGCAGAAGAGAGACCTCAGGAAAGAAAAATTTAACAGAAGAAAATCAACTTCTAGAAAACTGTCCAGCCATTAGAATACAAAGCAGAAGACAGAGTAATCAGCATATTGTTTATTTGCATGCTTTCCAAATAAAAAGGAAGTTGAGAGTGGATGTATTACCCAACAATTAATTTTGTGTTTTCTCATCTCCCTTCTTCCCTTTCCAGCTCTTAAACGTAAACATTAAGGCAATGAAAAATGAAAACATATAAATAAAACAAAGCAGAGGTGGCAGAATTATTTGCAGCTCCTACAGATACATATTAAAATTAATTCTCAATCTAGTACTAGTCAGCCTTCTGATATGAAGATGTTGAGTCATCAAAAGGGATTAAAACTGTTTTAATATAATTTAATAAACCAAATTTTCTTTCATTAAATCTAAACACAAGTGTTAAGAACAGTCTAAATAATTATAATGTTTTTATTTATTAATCTTACTTCTAAGTAATCTCTGCTATTGCAAAAGTCAGTGCACACAGAAGATACCAGACACTGTGTGGTAAACCAAGATCTCACCAAGTGGGAGTCAAAGAGAATAATTCTCTTCTGTAACATTTCTACCGATTTTGTTATTTCTACCTTGATTCAGCCGCATAGTGATGACACAAATAATGTTTAATGTGTTCCCCATGTAAAAGAATAAAAATGTGTCAGTCTTGTAGTAAACAAAGTGGGCTTTTTTCAACCTCTTTTATTGGATCAGAGTTAAGGTATGTATGCAAATTCTTAAAGGAAGACACATCTCCACAGTTAGCCAAATTTTTAGCAGATTTTATAGGTGATTGTGACTATTATTAATGCATAGATAAACTCAGAAATCAGTAGATCAAACACTTCTGTGCCCCTCTAGTCCATATAATTGGAAAGTGAAATACATTAAACATGGTTATGTATCTTTTTGAAACAGTATTCTATTCATTTATGAACACTGAAAAATATTTATATATGCAACTTATTTTATAAATTATGACATCTCATAATGACTGTGCCACCACACTCCAACAGTAATAGTTTGTAGTTGAAAAGGGTTTTATTTTTACATTTTAAGCTACACATTAAGCCAGCCTTTTACAGTCAAGGGATATCATAGACCAAGTGTTGTTTAGAGAAGTAGAAAGCATAAAAATTCACTGTTTGTGGAAACTCATGGTCCTTAAAATTAGTTTACCTGGTTACCATGGAAAGTTCCTGCTATTTACTCAAAAGGAAATGGTGGTGTCCTCATATACTGCATCACTGCACCACATGTTTCCAGTCAGATTCTTAGTCTTAGAGGTCAAGGAAGGAATTGTGGCTAGAAGAAAATTTTTCTTTCTCCTTCACTTTTTCATATTCCCTTTCATTTGTTAATTCTCACAATTTCAGTCAAATTAATTCCTTGCATCTATACTCTAGGGATTATTTTTGGTTTATTTTTCTCCCTTGTCTGGAATTCCTAAGGTATTTCTTATTGTTACTTTATACACACGCACAATGTATGTTCCTCAGCTTCTGTCTCTAAGCATTGTTTAAGATGATGGATTCAACACAGGATTCAGTAATTTGGTGATACTTCTGACAACATGAAACTTGTTGGTGATAACTTACACAAGCTCTCAGGGTGAAGGTGGCGTCAGTACGTTTTATTACAGATTTACATAATGTTTAGCACATTAAAAGCATAAAATGTAAAAACTGATTCAAGGTGACGCAATGAGAGCTCTCAAGTAACACATTTTGAGTGAGCTTTGCTCACTGTGATGACAACTTCTCTAGCCTGATGCACTTTCTATTAACTTCATAAATCTTAAAATAAGATTTTCCAGACTGCTCCTCCTGGACTTCTTTATTGCTGTATGCAACTCGTTCCTTAGGAACATGAGAAAAGTGGGAGAAGGTAGAGGACATCTGTCCAGGAGATGAGACTGTTTTAGACAGGAAAGTGATAGGCAAAGGATTGTGATGTATGTGCTCCCTAGCTACTACTGGATTTGTTCTTTCTTTAGGGCAACCGTATACCTAACTTTTCAAGAAAATAGATTAAGACACTGCAACTTTTTTCTCCCCATTGCAAAACAGTCTAGAGTCACATTTCAACTGTTAGTGCTTTAAAAGTTTCAAAATATTTTACAAAATAAATACCATGCTGTCCATGCAGCAAATGGGGAGATTGCAGTAATCAGCTGGAACATAAGGAAGCGAAGGAAATGAATGGAAAAATAACTACATGTACCAATCTCTAAACCTGATAATCCTTCCAAAAAAGACCTATTCTTACTACTGGACAGATATAATCATATTGCATGTCAGCAGCAACGTTACCCCTGGTAAGGTTAGTTCATCCTTTTTTAACACATCTGTGTAACTAAGCAGATTTCCATTTTAAAGAGTCATATTTCCTTTTGAGAAATTGCCTTGGAAGTATTACTACATTGAAAATTGAATTCTTGCCTTATGCAGAGTTAATATTTCATGCTAAAATTTATTTTGTATTTGTAAAAATAAATAAATTCCATTGAAGTAATTATACTATAAAAATTAAGACAGGTCTAATAAAGAAAACTACTGAAGATTGGAGTTCAGAATAAGAAAATTAGGCAATTTATTTCCACTCAAAAGTGAAATCTTTATACGAAGGAAATTACATATCTTTGAAAGGATTGATTGAATGCTAAGTCACACTCCTAGCTTCAAACAGAAAGTTTCTGTAAAATCCTAAACGTCTAGAGGGAAATATTTCTGTACTCTTTATATGCATATTGTGATGAAAGCAAGAAGAAAAGAAATTACAGGAGGCTGAGCTCAGTGATAACAAAACTACATCAGAAAAGTCTGGTGAGAAACAGAGTTAGCCATTTTGCTCTAGTGTTTGAGCTACCAATTGTGTAGCAAAAGAGTTTTGTTATGTATTTGCTCGACAGAACTGTAGAAAATGCTTCTGCTGTTTCACAGCTGGACTATTTGACAGAATTAGTGTATTGGAGTTTTAAAGGAGTCTTTCAACCCTAAGGACTGATTTATTCTCTCATTAAGCAAACCATGTTCAACCTGTATGAAACTTTTTATTTTCTTAACATTTTGCAAACATCCAAAGCTACTCAGAAAAAAAGTAATATAAACAAATACATTTAAGAGATTATACAATAGGAAAATATTTAGAAAAAATAACATCAGTAGCCTATCTCTGTTCAAGGATGATTGAAAGGGTAGGTATATGTAGGTAGATAACAAAATTATTAAAGATGCTGTATTTAGACTGTGCATTTAAATTTCTGGGTTTTAGCAAGGTACCACAGTACATATCAGCAAAGGGATTGAAGTATTCCATCCATTTCACTGTCTCACATTTGCTATCCATCCACCAAACCAGAAATAATATGTATTGTACTTCAGTACACAAGTACTTGTACCACAAGTACTGTGGTACAAACTAGTACTTGTACAAACCTGCAGCATAAACATAACGCGTCCAGAAAGATGCAGCACGAGTTTATTCTGTCAACAAAAGGAATGTTATGAATATGTGTTAATTTCTACCCAGGTAACCTTGCTATAACTGGAAGGTGAGAGAGGCAGTGGGAGAATGCCTACTCTTTGGAATAACGACTTCTTAATGACAATTTCTTTACAAAAATACATTAAGTAAAGTATCAAGGCAATTCTTTTTTATTTTAACAGGAATTAATATCAGCTATTTCATCTCTGTGGGGGATAGTTTTTAAATGGGTTTTTTTGGAGAATGCAGATTCTGATTCTAGTTGAGGATTAGTCAGCCATATTTTAACTGCAAGAAATTTTAGGAGATGTTGCCTTGAGATTATATTCTTATTTTTACAGTTGGGGAACAAGGCTGATTCCTTAAAACAAAATGAGAGTGTGACGACATAGGAAAAAAACAAAACACAACAACAAAACAAAAACCCAACGACAAAACAAACTCAAAATCGCAAAGACTTGGAAAGTTGTTTCATTTTTTCTTGCAGACTCATAATTTAAATTTTAAAGCTGAGGCAAGAGAGACATTAGACACCAGCACAGGATAGTTGTACATGTGTCAGGGATGTTTTGGTTTTCTAAATGATTTCTTATATCACTGCTTCTATATCCATTAATTCACAGCTGTGATTTGTGAAAAAAATAAATAAATCTCAGTCTTTTCTAATGAAACCAGGTGACAGGAAAGAAAATCTACCAAATAAATAAATAAGATAAATAAATAGGGAATTTTCAGGGAAAAGGGAAAAGCTAACGTGAATATTGCGCTGGTGGTGGTCACACTTGAGCTCAGCCCAGTGGAGGTAGATACCGGACCAAAAAATATTTTTAAAAGTCTCTTGTTTTTTAAACCTCCCGCTCACTGGGAGCACCAATACACTTTGTCTCTATGAATATGCAATAAAGAAAATTTGGGGGTTCAGTATGCTTTCAGAAGTGTCAGAACAGAGTCATATCCTTTCCCCTGTCAATACCTTCTTTGATTTAATTTTGTGTTTATTTTGTGAAAGGGATTTAGGTGCAAATCTGGAACAGTAGCTGGAGTTATTGCCACATATTAACCCCTCATTACTCTCTGTACTTGTTGCAGATGCTCTGAGCAACAAAAATGACCAACTTTTCACAGTTATCTTACGTGTTTGAGAAACTGGGTGATGATAACACTTGGAAGGAAGCCGTGGTGATTATAGAAGAGCTCTTGTGAATACAACTGGAAGAGATGCTGGAGGGCTGGGTGCCCTAAGGGCACTTTGCAGGACTGCTGGCAGCAAGGTACAGATGTCATCTGCTGTCAAGGCCAGAAGACATTTTCATTGTAGAGTGAGTACCATAATGTTTAGTTGGCTATTCTGGGATTTGTTATGTTCACTCAAGGAACATACCAAGAAATTTAATTGAGTTACAGTGAAAGCTTTTTTTTTTTTTTTTTTTTTTTTTAAATCCCCTTCTTCCAAAGAACTGCTTCAGAAATGCTTGGTGTTTTCTGAACCAAAACTACTTTACTGCAAAATTCTTAACAGATTTTACTTTCCACTGTTCATCTTTGACACTGCAAATCAGAATGGAGAGGTACTAGAAAGCATTTAGTCACAAGATTCATATTCAGTGAAAAGTTAATGTATTAGTTAATGTATTATTAATGCATTATAATTATCAAGACACTCTGTTCTCTTTAATAATCACATGTAACAAGCAACTTTCATTTTGCAACTGGTGTTGTCACTTCTGATTTTTCTTTAAATAGCATTCAAAAAGTTTAGTTGCTTTTCAACTGAGGGAAAGTGTGATGAGGAGGTCTTTCCTACTGGAAATTAAAATAGTTTGTGGTTTATTCTTTAGCAGTAAAACTCAAGGTTTTTTTGTTTCAAATTTTTGTATCCATACAAAAAGAGTAGATTTATTTAGTTTATATGTTATACTGCTAAGCTAGTGATAAACTAACTGCCTGAAAACAAATGCCAGTTCTGCACATGTGTTAACTTAGAATCACACTTACTTGGATTATACTGATAAGGTTTTTATCCTAAGGTTTTAGAGAACCTTCAAGTCAAGAGAAAGTTTCTTAAAAAGGAAGACCATTATAAAGCTGTCTTACCATTCTGTTTAATACATGTTTGTCTCTCATGCGGATTTGATAGTTTAAATATAAAAATGTTTAACTGCATTTGGTATGCTATGCTAATTTTCTTTAAGGGATTGCAAAGAAATTGATCATTAGTACAGCTTTATTTGGCAAAATGCCAAGTTATGTCAGCAGTATCAAATGGAGTTCTTAAAATATTTAAAACTCTATCCACTTAAGTTTGAAGGTCTACAGAAAGGCCATTTACACTCAAGAAGGGAAGATAAACAGATTCTTTTCTTTTTTTTCTCAGAAATGCAAATGTCTATCAGTTTTGAAGTTCTGGCTGTCTCCTTGTGAATTTAGAAACCATTAAATTAAAGTCAAGCATTAAACTTTTACGAAGAGAACAAATTAGAAATCCCCTAGTAATAACTGAGCTATCACTACTGTTCTCAGTAATTTTAGCTGTCAAATAGACATCTTTCTTTGTCTGTCAAGGAACACACTTAAATTCAGAACAACCAACTTGTTTTTCTATGGATATAAGGTGTGTATCAACTTATGTTCAACAACTGTAATATCTGTACAGTTGACTAAAAGAAAGTATTAAATGGAAGTTACAGCCCAGAACTGTTCTTTAAAAAGTGGTGTGCTCTGATGTATGATATTTTCATTAACATAATCTTTTTTAAGTACTAGTATTGGCTAATCTGAAGTGTTTTGATATTGTTGGATCCCAAAACGCAAAAGTCTTTGTCTTGTTGATACTATTTCCTACTTTTTAGTACATTTTTCTTCTTGACCAAGTGTTTCCATTACATTTAGCCCAGTACAGACTGGAAGCACTTCTCCTAGCTGGTTACAGGCATACTCCGGAAAACTAAGACAGCAGGACAGAATGAGCAGCACACAGAATTGTCCTGTGTGGTTGACAGTTTTCTCTATTCTAGGCCCTATCTGAGCAACAGTTCACAGCATGTGAAGCTTTGGGTGCCTTTCAATTTAATGAACATTCAAAGGCTTACATAGATGGCAATATTGTTTTTTTCTAGAAAAGATAGTGCAGCCCCACTTTTATTCATAGGACTGCATCCTGATGATAAACTGGGTGACCACAGAGTACTGGATTTTATAGAGGGATATCTACTTTGTGTAGCAGATATCAATACTATCTGTTGATTACAACTTTAGATTAAGATCTTCAGTGACTAATTAGGATCAGTGTGCATAAGAGGAACTGGCAGTACTGTGGAGTTATTTTAACGCATTGAATATCTACACTTTAATAAGGTTCCTGTCCATTGCTGATTAAAAACACTTGAGATGAAATTGCAACTAGTTGGAAAAGTAGTTTACTGAGACATGAAGTGGCTAGTAACATAAAGCACCGGTACCATTACAGCTTTTAGAGCTTGCTAAAATTATTATATTTTAGACAAGGAAACATAATTGTGTTATAATGGAAGTCATAATATGGAAATGTGAACTGCTTTTGGCCTGTTAGCCACGCTTTTATCATGTACTTATTAAGATACTGTGATCTGATAGGAATTACATCAATATAATTTGCTGGAATCTTGAATACTTCTGAGAAGTTTCTCTTAGAACTCTTTTTAAGCTAATTCTGTTGTCAATCCTTGCAGCCTTTTAAGTAACTTACTCTTCAAGATCAGTTACAGCGACCATGTAACATGAAAGCTCATTCTTTCTTCTCAGTATAAACAAAGTATCCTAATATCCAGAAAGATTGTATAAGTATAACAAAAAAACAACAACAAAACAAACCCAAAGCAAAACAAATGAAAAGTAAAACAAAAACCACCAAAAAAAACCAAACAACAACCAAAAAAAAAAAAGCTTGAAAAAGCCACTATCATTTAGTTTCAAAATATCATCCATGACTGTAAAATTGTTCACTTTCTTCTGGGGCAGTGACTTTTTAAAGCCTTTTGAAGTCTGCAGCTCTCTAATACTTTAATATGTCACATTAGGAAATCTACTACTTATTGCTAAGATTTTCTGCTGAAATTATTCATTTTGTCTGCAATTTTTATTGAACCCTTTACTATGGATTCAGTAGTGGTGTTCTTACAAGGTTTGTTGTTTGTGTGTCTTTTTCATAAGAAGAAACTAGGATCAAAATTGCTCATATTCTGATAAAAATACAGGAAGAACTTGATAGTACTTTCTCAATTGTTTTTCACAGAGGTAGGTCCCCTTTCTCTTGTCGATTTTTATCATTGACATTTCTGTAGTCAAATCCTATGTTGGAAACCCAAAAGGAATCAAAGGGCTATCAAGTATTTCTCTATCTGAAGGTCAGAGTTGTTGTGCTTTCTTTATTTTATTTTGCTTTAGAGGTTTTCTAGCCCAATAAAAGCTGCTCTTTCAAATGCAAAAATCAAAATGCAAATTCATCTTTTCATGATGAAGGATGAACAAATAACTTCTTAATTTTTTAATCATCCATATTAATAGCACTCATTTGGCATGCACATAATGGCAGTCATCAAAGCATGTGAAAATACTTGACAGGCCCTTTATTGAGCCTCTTAACACTTTGTAGGATTAAGTCTGTCTTCCAGATAAATTTACTACTATTAATAATAATGTGAGAAATACTTTTTACTTCTTTCTAAGTTATAATCAAGATTATGAACACAGTCTGAAAAAAGAAAATGCTTCTGGTGGTCCCTGTTTAAAGTCATTTGAAGTGAAATGTGTTGATACAGTTTGTAGATAAGATCTGAATAGATGACACTTTTTGTACAACAAATGAAAATTAATTCACAGTGTGACCTATTTAGAGAGCTCGCTGTGTGGAAGGATCGAAGGGTAGAGAGAGGGGTTCGTAAGCGGTAGGGGAGGGAACATGAGTGAATCAGATTGTCAGCTCATGCAGAGAAATTATTTCGTATTGGAAAACGGAATATTCCAACAGAATAGCTAAATATTCTGGGGAATAACTAAGGGGAAAGCTGCAGTCTTTAATTACTGCAAAGTGGATTAAGTCTGTGATATTTTAAGAAATGGGACTACACCCTTCAGGTTTGGGGTTCCTTGGCATCTGGCCTTGCCTATTCCCAGGCCTTGTGGTCTACTTGGTGGTTAATTGCTGTTAATGTGGGTTTAACAATATAATTTTTTTGAGGCTGGAACAGTTTTAATCCTTTTTCAACAGGTCACTGAGCTGGGAGGACTGGGGAATGGGTTTAAAACACTTTTCTGAATTACAGTCTTTGTGAATATACTGTGTGTAACAGTCTGTAAACCCATTCTTTAATGCTGACTAGAAAACAAAAACAAATTTTCAGAGAAGTGACGCGGTTTGTTTACCTGATCTTGAGGAAGAATAGAGAGTCAGGGTTATGACAACAAAAAGGAGTCCTGCACTGACAACAGAACACTGACTTAGAGTGGTTAATGGGGGTTTGGAGGAACTGTGGGAATCATTCAAATAAAGTGTCCTGTTCTAATGAAGGAGGCACTTTAATTCATTAGATATTTACTGGTAACACAGTAGACATGAACAAGTTCTTGAAATTGTGGAGGCCTATTTCTTATCTCAGAGGAAGCAATTTAGATGTAATGTTCACTGCAAAAGTAAAGGAGAGGAGGTGGAACATGTGAAGGCTGGAAGGCAGCTGAAGAGAAATAATTGTCACATGATGCAGTTTGCAGTTCTAAGAAACTGGAAAGAAGCAAGCACAGCAGGATGGGGAGAACACACTTAAATTCTTTTTCAATGCTGTCTTGGGAATTTAAATTGGAATAGCACCCTTTCACTTAGAACTAAATAGCACCCTTTCACTTACAACTGAATAGCACCCTTTCACTTACAACTATTGTGCAAAAGGGTTCTTCTGCATACCCACTAGTACAATATTCACTTGTTAGAACTGTGACAGCGCTTGGCATGGAAAGTGCAGAAGAAATAGTGGTTACAGGAGAAGGCACAGAAGAAATAACCATGGATAACCATGAATGCTAAGAATAGAAAGGACAACTAACCAAAGACATAAAATCAGCCAGGAGAGCTCTCAGAAATACATGAGAAATTAGAGGAAGGCAAAGGAATATACAGTTCCACCTCTTAATAGTAACCAGTATAGTTAACAAAAAAAATGGAAGACAAGCTCGAGTACTGAAAGGCAGGTGAGGGAACATTTATGTGAGTTGTATGAATTCAAGTAGTAAAGTAAGGTCAGTTCCTTACTTGGGTAAAGGCTATTTAAAGCCTAAGACATCTCTGAACATGAGCAATTATCCCCTTGAACTAATGGAGAGTGGGAGATGTCCTAGTGGAGTGGCAAAGGGCAAACATAGGGATTTTAAAGAACAAAAGGATGCTTCTTGGGAAATTAAGACCAGTCAGCTTAACTGGGATACACAGAAATTTACCTGGACAAATTATGAATAAATGTATAAGCATCTAGGGGATAAAAAGCTGATAAGAACAGCCAGCAGGGATTTGTCAAGAGCAAATCTTTTTGAGCCAATCTAATTTTCTTCTTCAGCCAGAAATCTGGCAGAGTGGATAATGTAGAAATAGGAGATATATATTCTGACTTTAGAAGGACTTTCCATATAGTTTCATCACATTTTTGGTAGCTAACTAGGTAAGTGTGATACAGCTGGCTGATTTCAATTGAAGACAAAAGTGCAAATTTGGAAAAAAAATAGCTCCAAGTCTGGTTATTAGTTGGAGTCAAAGTGGAAAATATTATCAAATGAATTCTGTTTGTAGTTTTTGTCAGTTACTTGAATGTTGGCCTACCTTACATTTTTTTAAACATGTAAGAAGATGCAGATAAAGGTGCAAGCACTTCAGAGTGAGGATTTCAAGTGGACAATTATCTTTGTATATCAGAGTAGTCTTTTAAAGGGTTAGGCAAAGTATTGTATTTAAGAGAGAGTAGTCAATCGTACACACAAACAGTGCAGCAGCTGGACTAACCTAAATAAGTTCTGGAAAATTATGGTTCTAGTGCATCAAAAAGTTATTTATTATAAGATGCATATCTCATTTATAGTTATATTTAACAGAAGTGTTAGTTTGATATACTGACAGTATAACTGCAACCTTTTTCATACTTGTAACAATCCAGATGAAACAGTGTTTGTATTTCGGGCACCTAGGTTTTAATAAAGTGGCGGACAAAAAAGATAAATGTGCTATCTATGTTTAGGTGTTCTTTTCTTCTGGAACTGTTTAACTCTGTCTCCACATTAGATTTTATCTGGCCATTGTTGAGACTTGCTACCAGGATAAATATTTTCCTTCCATATCTGAAGTGGACACCTTACTAGTATTGCAGACTCAGAACGGACTGCAGGCTCAGCAAACTTGAGCTGTTTGGGAAATTAAGAATACTTTAAAAGAGAAAGAAAAGACAGGCAAGTCCTCTCATATGCAAATGTCTACTTCTGGCTCCACAAGGCTTTGGATCAGACAACATAGGTTTGATTTGTAAGGAAGACAATTTACATGACATTACAGTGAATTTTTTTTCCAAAAGATAGTAATTAATCAGGAAGAAATTACTTCCCTAGGGAAATTAGAAAATGTCTCCTTTACTAGAAACTTTTAAAAATAAGCATCTGTCAGAGGTGTTCTGAGTCTATCTAACTGTGCTTCACTGTAGGAGGAAGCACTATGTCAGTCTCCAAATCAGTTCCAGCCTTACTTCTGTGATTCTGGGACATTGTGGAGGATTTTTCTCCCTGACTGCACAAAAACATCTGCATGCCCCAAGCTTGTAATTAAAACATCTGCTGAAAAAAGCAGGGTTGTAAATTTCAACTCATATGAGACACACAATTAATGCTATTGATGTGCCAATCACCTTTCACTGCAAGCTTTTCCTGAGAAGAGTTTCTTTTTCAATACTTGAGTTGATCAATCACTGATTTCTGATAATATGCTAATTGGTTTAATATTTGCCCACTAACTTAATAACCACATTTTGCCCATCAGCAAATATTTCATATGAAACAGTTATCCTCAAATAATTCTTCTGTTATTCTGACCCAGTTATTTTGATTCCTAACTGTCTTTACTTAGGAGTTATACAATGGGATTTTCATTAAAATATAATCCATTTCTATTGTAATGCAAAAATAATTTGTTTGACATTCAGTGCCAGTTTCCTAGTTTAGCATCTAATAGTTATATACCCACCATCCTCTGAATTTGCTGTTACTTGATTGCTGTGCTGCTAGTTTTCATTTTGCTCTGTCTACAAAGATAGAGTATCTGATGCCTCCTGAATTAGCCACTGTGGGATTCATTTCTTTTTGCCTCACAGACTGTTTTCTTTGATCAGAAAAACAACAAAATGTTTTATACTTTTGTAGAACATACAAAAGTAACACTTTTAAATGGCACAGACTCAGCCCCACAATTTGTATGAGTTATTTTCAATAAAACATTGTTATAAAAGTAGTAAGTAAGGTGATCATATATCATTAATACTTGCTGTAGAGAGCGATGTTACTGTGAAAACATGATCTTAGAAAATACATTTCACCATTTGCATGTCTCAGGAAGACAGTCATTCCTAAGAGAAAAACTGCATGGTTTTCAGTATGTTTGATCATTCAAATCACTCAACTGTAGAGAGTTCTGCCTTGACAGTGGAATAGTTAAGCATGCTGAGAAAAAGAGAGAGACAAAGGAAAAGATAAAGAAGTAGGGAAATAGAAATGGGAAAAAAGCATAAAATGGGAAGAGGAAAACAAAAGAGAGAGGAAGAGAATTTTCTTCCTAATCCCAGTAAAGTACTGGGCTATTATAAAGAAGATTCCTGTCAGTGTCAATATTAATGTCTTGAGTCTTGCTACATAATAATAATATATTAATTATGGGTGGGATTTAAAAGTGTTTCTGTTGGTTTAACAATGGTGAGATTTGGGATCAGAACCAAGTCAACAATGAACTCCTGTGTAAACATATTTCTAACTGAGAAAGATTAAGGGCTCATAATGTAGTGTTACTGTACATGTTTAAGACAGTATTTGCAATATTTCTCATAGAATATTTGATTGTATTTGCAAAAAAAAACCACAATCAAAAATAGAAAAATATACTTCTCAATTGCTGAGTAAATTCTATGGAAATACTCTATTTTGATACATCCAGCTTAACAAATGGCTTACTTTGATATTTGCACTTTCCCACCCTCATCAAATGCGTTCCACATTTGTGGGTTTTTAATTCCCTACAAAGATTACAGAAGAGGTGGAAAACAAGTCATGGAAGACAAGTAGTACAGGAGAACCAGCTTCTGATGAATATTGGATGTGAACTGGTTTAACTTAGTTACTGTTAGTTTGTATTGTGCCCATTTTTTATTTTAAAACTGAGAAAAAGAGTTGTCAATCACACTGTCACCTTGCAGGCTTGTGGCAACCTTAAAGTTTATGGTCTATAAAGAGACAGCAAAGAAAATATACTTGTGACTCTTACGATCCCTGACTGCTGTTCATAGTAAGACTATCAGACCTGAACATGACTTCAGTGTTAGTGAAGTTGTTCTCCAAATCACTTCTGCCAGATGACAGTCAGTTTGTGTGCTGTTCCTCCAGAACATAGCACTTCTTTCCTGGTAAAATAAGCAACATCATGCCTTCTCCTGCAGCTGAGTGTTTGCCTGTCTGGTCTGATCCCTGTGAAAGGCTTGGTAAAATACTCCAGAAACTGTTCCTGGAGTTAAAAATACGTTTGGTTTCTAACCCCATTATCCTAATTCAGTGTTGCCAGTGCTATCTTACAGCTACCTGCTGATGAATGTCCACAACTGAGTATGTGAAAATGGGAATCATGTTTTCCTGTTGATACCAACACCTTTCCAACAAAAATACTTTTTATATTGAAGCAGGCTTTAGGCCAAATGAGTATCCTTCATTTAGTCAGGTGGAGATGTGATGATCTGCCTGAGAAATATTTGTAGTATTTCCCTGAAGAGTCTTTATGTCAAAGCCTGTGGGAATGCATGGAGAATATACACTTGTGCAAGGAAGAAATGGCCCTTGAATTGTAATTTTATGCTTTTAAGTAGAAGGCTATGAAAATAGTAGAGATTGATAAGGTTTTTTCTACTCTTAGAGTTATTAATCAAAATCCTTCAGTGTGTTTCATGTAGCATAATAGACCGCTACTTGCTGCAAGACTGAAATAGATTTTATAAAAACATAGGGCTTTGTTCTTTTCTTATTTACTTGCATTTTCTATGGTGATAAACACCTAACATAGAGCTCACCAAGCATACAACATATTGACTACATAGAACAGTTGGAGAACGGCTCAGACACTTTTAAGCTAAACTGCTTTTGATGAGTTACTGATAAAGGTCAGATAAGCAGATTCAGTCTACATTAAGTATCTTAATGCAAACTGAATATTCAGTGCCTGTCTCAACTTTTGGTAGAGGTGCTCACTGCATTTGCCTAGAAACTAATATACTCAGTGATGAGCAGAGTCGTAACTCCCACTTTTTTTGGCAAAACCACTACAATTTTTTTCTTACTTGCATGACTGTAAGTCAGACACCCAGCTAAGCAGAATGATAAAGCTCACCAAAAGTTTTAAAAACACAGTATCATTGTATATATTCAATAGCTTTTTAAAAAAGGAGTTACGGGTAGCAAATTTTGCTGTATGAAATGCATAACCATGCTTTTCTCAAAAATAAATCATTTAGTGGTAAACTTCCTAATGTACAAACAGAAAATGCTATCTAAAAGTAATATGCTGAGTGTTCATCTTAAGCAGCAGAGATGGTTCATTTTGTTTGCTATAGTAAAGCTCCCTATATCAATTGTATGGGTCAAGACATAAATACAAAAATATTAGTTATATTTTAAATTTGTATTATGTTATACATTTGTTCCAGAGAGAACAGACATTACTGTTTATTTAAAAACAGAAAAGTTTGGTATTTATTACACTTTTCTCCTAAAAAATGTCTTTGAATGTCACTTTTAGTTCAAAGAAAATAATTTCTAAGCTTTTCCACCTGGAAACAGCTTGCTTCATATGATCAAAAAGACATATTTATATACTTTGATTAAGTGGTCCTTTCAAAATAGCAATGTGAGTGATCATTCAAGAACTGTAAGCAAGTTAAGGTTTGAAGAAGAGAATACTCTTCTGTGGAGGAAATGAGATTTTTAAAAAAGCCTTAATCATTTAGAGGACATGGAAGTTTTTTATTGCACTTTCCTTTGCACTCTTCTTACTAAATACAAGCTGTTAATTGTAGATCTTTTGATAAAACTGGTAAGACTATAAACTTAGGGGATCACAATAAGCTATGAATGGTTAATGATAGAAAGAGCTGAGTGTTCAAAAATAAATGAAATTTATTTCAAAGAAATTGAATTAAATATGAGCTAAGTCATGTATTAAAAAGTTCCCAAAAGCAGTATAGGACAAAGTTTGCCCTTGGAAGCATAAGGAGGTCTCCTATTGAGCTCAGTGATGCATGTGAGGGCACAATTTGACTTAATGTGCCTGAAATGTGAAAAAGAAAGTTTAAGAAAGAGCATTAACTTTCCTAACCTACAAGGCTGTCACACTGCTCACCTGTTTTACTCATGATGGGCAAGTTTGCAGAACAAAAACATTTCCTGCTCTCTCCTACTTATTTCAATGAGATTTTTCATTGTTACTTTGTTCAGGAATTAAATTTCAAACAATATACTGGATGATTTATGAGATTATTTAACTATTTGGAACTATGTCCTTAATTAACAGAAACTTGTCCAACACTTGTCTGAGTACAAGCAGCTTACTTACGAAAGGTGTGGCAATTTTTATCTTTTTTTTAGATCTGATGAGTCTACAGTAATAAAAGATGTAAGAACTGGTGGAAAAGATGATTACCTGAATTCAGAATTTATAATCTTAACTACCATGTGGCTTGGTAAACAAATAGTGTAGTTAATGGGAAGTGAGTAAATGTATAACAGGTAAGACACCTAGCTTATCCTTTTAGTATTTATCTTTTTTTTTTTTTTCCCTTTCTGAAAGGAATTATGCTAAGAAATAGTTCCAATGATTTACAAAAAAAAGCTAAAATCATGAAAAAAGAGGAGGAATAAATGCCTGATCTTCACTGTACAGTAGCAGGCAGAATTTATATGAGGTGTGGGGTTTTAATTTTATTTGAAATCTAGAGATTAAACTCTTCCAGATTCTGAAGGAGCCTAAATTCACAGGTGCCTCAATAGTCTGGCTGCATAGGCTGTTCAAAGAGGAGGAGCACTCGCTTGTTACTGTAAAGGGAGTTTCACTTTTGTCAGAGAAATTACATACATTGGGCCAGAGAGATACTGAGAGATGATGGGTAAGACTATATCCAAGAATTTACATAACTTAAAGTTAAATTGTATTCTGTTATTTTATTTACAAACACTCAGCTTCTTAGCACAAAACATTCAAATATTAACCGTTTGTATCCAAAGGAATGGGGGAAGGAGAAAAAAAGGAGAGAATTAAAATGCTAAAATGGTGTTTTAAACAAAGAACAGTCTGTTACTTAGGCATGGAGAAGGGCTATAGATCTTTACATTAATGCAACATTAAGTATGACATGTGGAACCAGTAAGATTAGGAACACTGTAGGGTTGTTCAGCCTTGAAAAGAGAAGGCTCCAGGGGGACCTCATAGCAGCCTTCCAGTATCTGAAGGGGCTACAGGAAAGCTGGGGAGTGACTTTTTACAAGGGTGTGTGGCAATAGGAAAAGGGGTAGTGGATTAAAACTGGAAGAGGGTAGATTTAGATTAGATAGGAGGAATAAATTCTTCATGGTGAGGATGGTGAGACCCTGGAAGAGGTTGCCCGGATAACTTGTGGGTGCCCCTGCTGGGGAAATGTTCAAGGTCAGGTGTTCAACATGGCCTAGTGAAGGTGTCCCTGCCCATGGCAGGGAGGTGGAACTAGATGATCTTTAAGGTCCACTCCAACCCCAACCAGTCTGTGATTCTATCAAATGGAGGCCGTAGGGCTTATACAGTGGAGGCCTTGCTCCAACAGGAGCAGAACTGGTGGGAAGACCCCAGTGGACTTTCCCATTTGTAGTCTCGGTTACATCTTATCTCTGTCACAGAAACTGCTCCAGGAAAATGACTGAACCCTTGAGGGGGCTGCAAGAACAGCCCTAAGCAAGGATCACTTTTTTGTTTGTTTGTTTTGTTTTTCTTTTTCTTTCCCTCCAGATGTTCTGATTTGAAAATTGGACAAAGGGCTTCTTCCATCACATGCTTATTCCTCCCCCTGTCAGAGGGCAGCCAGCAGAAAGCAGGTGAGTTCTCTTGGAGCCCAGGGGCTGCCTCATAGGTGTAGGGTTACTCTGGGGAACTGAGCCAGGGCACCAGATGAACAGTGGATTTCTTTCTGGGATCTTGTCACTGCTCTTCTCCCTCCCACACTGCAGCTTTCTTCACATACGCAATACTGCTTGTTCTCAAAGCATCCAACCTAGATCCACCCCATTTCTCTGCCTTTGGCTCTTCTGCCTTGGTAGCTCCCCAGGAGAGCCTCTGGGAGGCCCTTAGCTGTCCCCTCACACAGCTTCTGGGGGTTCCTCACTGTTCTGGTAATTTCAGGAGGAAAGGGCAGGACCTTTTCAAAGATCTCTTTGCAGGACACAATGGTAGGCATGGAGGACTCTCCAGAGGACAGCAGCTCCTCCACAACAGCCAGCACCAGCCTGC
This sequence comes from Apus apus, assembly GCF_020740795.1. NCBI lineage: Eukaryota > Metazoa > Chordata > Aves > Apodiformes > Apodidae > Apus > Apus apus. Next base: position 52,925,414 of record NC_067285.1, on the reverse strand, counting down.
CAGCCCGGGCAGGTGCACAGGACTGGCTCAGCCACATATGGCCAGGCACACTCAGCATCTCCTCCTTCGTGGGCCTCTCCTTGCATTTCTTCTTCTGTGGCTGTACAAGGCTGGTGTCCAGAAGGAAAGCTGCATGCCCTGACTGCTGTCGACCGTCTGACTGTGTGCTGCACACTAAGCAAGGCAGCAGCAACAAAGAGCAGCATGGATTTATCCCTTCTTCCTGCTGGCAGAGGAATAGTGCCAGGAGAGGGCCTGGAGCAGATCCCCACAGTGGGACAGTGATCTCCACAGCTGGTCCATGGATGCCATGGACTACAACACAAAGGAGAAGGAGAACTGGTCTTTAAAATCGTGACCACACTTCTGGGGAGGAGAAAGCTCCAGGGCCTTCCACTGGCAGCTCCCAGTTGGCTCCTACACCCAGGGCTGCTAGGGAGCAAACCCTGCTGGGCAGAGAGAATGGAGCCAGTCCCCACGGCAGGGTGCTGATCTCCACAGCCATTTTGTGGAAACCATGGCCTGTGTCCCCCCAGCATGGAGGAGAAGGGTTACAGCTCCCCAGAGATGCACGTCAGCTAAATGCTCGCAGCGCTGCAGCGGTGAGGGTGGCAGAGCAACCCTGAGTGGGGAAGGAGCACAGCATCTGAATCCTGCAATGCCAGAGAGGAGGAGGCAGAGGAAGAGGAGGAATCCTTGAAGCACCAAAACTGCCCTCAGCAGGGACCAAACTGCACAAAGGGCACCAGCAGCCCATCCCATCCCTCCTGCCAGTGCTGCCTCTGGCCAGGAAGAGCTCAGAGACTTGGACAGCTCTGCCATCTGGCCCACCTTCCCAAAGGTCCCTCAAGGAAGAGCTTTAATCCATGATCAGCTTTTAGGATGGCCTTGCAAAAACAGCACTAACTAGGAGCAAATGGGCAGAAAAGCCAAAGCCAGAATTAAAAGCATTAGCTGGGTTTGCATGTGTAATTTACAGGATATTTTCTTCTCTGTAATTTTTGAGGCAGTTGTTGGAAATACTCGGGGGGCAGGGGGACGGACACGCTTATGTCTTGGAACTTTGAAAGCTGTGTGCTGGCATGTGCCCATCTTGCAGACCCTTCTTACAAATACGGAGTTCAAGTCACTGGAATGGAACTGGGCTGGGTGAGCCGGCAGCAAGGGAGACAAAGAACTGGCTGAGCAGCCAGGCCCTGAGGGTGCTACTACTCAGTGGCACCAAGTCTCGCTGGAGGCCGGTAACTAGCAGTGTTTCCCAGGGGTAAGTCCTGGATCTGATGTAGTTCAACATCTTCCTTAATCGATGGTCTGGATGATGGTCACCACAAACCTTCAGCAAGTTGGCAACTGACATCAGGCTGCCAAGAGAGCAGTGCTTAGGCCAGGGGGTCGTGCTGCTGTCCTGGGAGCCCTAGGGCAGGCTGGGGACGTGGGCTGACAGGGACCTGATGAAGTTCACTAAGGGTGCTGTGCTGGTGACGAGCACTGGCACAGGCTGCCCAGGGACCTTGTGGAGTCTCCATCTTTGAAGATGTTCCACAGCCCTCTGGACATGGTCATGGACAACTGGCTGCAGGTGGCCCTGCTGGAGCAGGGGATGGGACTAGGTGACTTCACCTTCCTCCAGATGACCTCCTGGCCAGTCTCAGGTAGGCAGTGATTCAGTGAAAAGGATGTCTAGAACAGAATCCAGCCACCAGTGCTATCACCCTCAGGTGGCTGTCGACAGGTCCACCAGGAAGCTGCAGCTCTGGGGCACAATTTCTGCTACACAAAAGTAAAGAGCCACTTCCTTCCTAACCAGGGAAGACAGACTTCCATGGCAGCCAAGGGTTTGTGGGAGAATGACTCCTGAGGGGCTGAATTGGATTTGGTTCCGTGTACTCTTGGTTCTGTAGTTTTCTGCCTGTGTCTTTGTGGAGAAACCATGCAGTTCATCTGCTTGCAGGCCAGTGATGGGCTGTGGTACCAGATGGACAATTTGTCTGTGCAACTTTGTGGTTTCGACCCAGCTCTGGGGCAGCAAGCCTATTTACTGTTTTCTATCAGGTAGTAATCAGTGTTATTTCCTACTTGCATCATTCAGTGCTGTCAAACCTGAAGTACCCCATGTCATTGCTTATCTTTGCTTGCTGGGCTTTAGGCTGCTGCCCTATTGGAAGCTACTACTTGTCTGCTCTCTGAAGCTGGCTAATGTAGAGCAGAGTACTTAAAGGGGGGCTACAGGAAAGATGGGGAGGGACTCTTTGCCAGGGACTGTCTTGTAGGAAGGGAGGGGTAACCATTTAAAACTCAAGGAGGGTAGATTTAGATTAGATAGGAGGAAGAAATTATTTACATTAAGGGTGGTGAGAACCTGGGAGAGGTTGCCTGGACAAGTTGTGGATGGAGAGGTTAGAGCTGCAGCTCCATGAGAGGAACACAGGCAGCAGCAGGGTCTCTGGCTGGCACTGCAAGGCCCAGGCAGGAGCAGGGGAATAGAGTGAGGGGAAGGAGCAACAGAGACCAGGCGCTGTGGGCCGCCTGCAGCCCCATTCCTTGTCCCTCTGCTCTGCTTGCAGGGCAGGTGGGTCTGAGGAGTCAAGAAAGCGGGAGTGAGGCTGAGGCCAGGCAGAGTGGGGCTGGGGGAATCTGTTATGTTTTGGGTTTTTTTGCTGATCTCCTGCTTCCTTGTTAATTGGCAGCAAATGCCAACGTGCTGATGCTTTCCATGGGGCCACCCACCATCCCTTCACCCATATCCCTTTCCTGCAGCTCATGTGACCCTGCAGCAGCCTGAAGGGTTTAGAGGAGGAGTAGGACATGGCTGTCATCCAGCACCTCCTGCCAGAGATGGTGAGTGGAGTAGAGGGAGATGGAGTTTCCCCCTCTAAGCAGTGGAGTCTCAGGGTTGATGCTCTCTCCCTCTCTCTCTCCCCACAGCTACTGTACTTCATCTTCCTGGTGCTGCCCAAACTGCAGAGACTGGGCAAGACCTGCCTCTGCCTCCACAAAGTGTGAAGAATACCTCGCTGCTGAGGTGTTGGAGCTGGTGGGGAATGTGTCCAAGGACCAGAAAGTGAAGTGGATCATACCCTGTCACCTGCAGCTGGCCATCCCCTGGGAGGCCATTTCAAGGCAGCAGAGAGGGATGGAAAGGGCAGCAGTTTCAGTGGCAGCTGAGGAGATGGTTGCACTCCAGTGGCAGCACCATCCTCACCTGGCAGCTATGCCACCACTGGCTGTGTGCTGCCCTCTGACCCAGGGCTGCTGGTGTTGCCTGGCAAGCCCAAGTCTACCCCATCACACACCATCCGGCACAGGCCTGCATGTGGCCAGGGGGTGCCAAGGCCCCTGTGGGCCTGAGCTGGTGCAACTCCCCTGTGGGCTGCAGCTTTTCCCCATGGCTACTCCCAGTCCCCTGCCTGTGGCTGGGGACAGCAGGTGGTGATGAGGACGTTGCTGCCCCACCAGCCAATGAGGCTGGGGCCAGGGGCTGTGGGCCAGGGTGAGCTTCTGTAACTGATAGGCTCCTGCCCGCTGCGTGTTCCTGCCCGCCCCAGCCCGGTGGCTCAGCACTGGGTGCAGGGCTGCCCTGTCCTCCACACCCTGCCCAGCAGTGCCCTGAAGCCATCTGAGGCCTCCAACAAGGATTGAGTGGCCGTTGAGGACAGCATCCCCACCCTGGCTCCTCTGACAAGCAGAATGACAATGAAGCCCAAAGGTGAGTTTTGAGGGGTGGCAGAGCCCACAAGCAGGTGTCCCATGTCCAGGAGAGCTTGCATCACCCTGGGCTTGGGATGGTTTGGGAAGAAGTGGGGGGGGGTGTGGAAAGCTGCCAGCCCTCCATACATTGTACCCAGGATAGCAGAAAGCGAGGGGATACAGGAAATTTTTTAAAGGAATAGTTGAAAGGCAGAGCATAGGTTGTAGAGGGGACAAAGCTTGTGAGTTAGGGTGACAGTGTGGCAGGAGGTTACAGAATGTGGGGAGCAGCAGTTGGGTGGGTGAGGGGCTCTGTGACACGGAGGTGTGACAAGATGGTTGCTGCCTCCAAGACCTTAAGAATCCGTCACCCGCCCACATTTCCTGATGCTGCCCGAACTGCAGAGACTGGGCCAGACCTGCCACTGCTTCCACAAGGTGTGCGACAGTGCATCGGCATGCTGCTAGGTCTGCATCTGTCTCCCTGCCACCACCACTGCCACTGGCCCTGCAAAAGGGCCACCATTCTCACCTGTGAGTCCACCATTGCCAGAGGGGGGGAGGATGGTGGCACTTTGTTTCCCAGCCTCGTTTTTAGAGCCCATGGCTTTGATTCAAGGGCTGAAAGCATTTTTATTAGGTCCCAAACCCTTGGGTTTTGGGCTGAAAGCCTCTTTTGAGACTCCAAATCTATATGCTGTCCAAAGGCAGGTTTTTTTCCCCCAAAACTCTTTTAATTTTGGTTTCTGAAGCCCCATTTTAGGCAACAATTCAATAGAGCTTTAGATCTGGATTTAGATTTAAGAAAGTAAAATGATGGCTATATATTAAGAGATTCCATTTTACTGATGAAGTTGATGCAATAACTTGTGATATACTGCACAAATTAAAATTTTTGTTTCTTTATTTCATGTCTTCCTATTAAAAATGTCAAATAGATGTTATTTCTTTATTCTTCTTAAATTTGACAAGCCTGAAGAAGGCTTTCTTGCAGATACAGTAAATGCAAACATTAAAAGTGACAAAGAAATTATGACTCTTTTATTGAAAAGAAAAAAAACAATAATTTAGGTTAAATTGCAGTTATAAAACAGTAACCTCATTTCTGCTCTTCCTTTAAAAATTTCATAGTGTCTTACCCTCTTTATGTTTTGACATGGTTACTTTTCAATAATGAAAGCTGCTTGCACCATCAAAATACATACCATAAATTTGTGTTCTTAGGATAAAATTTTATTATTCCAGGATAATCCACTCCAAAACCAAAACTGATGAAATCTAAGTTTCATAAAAGTATAAATAAATGTGATTAGACAAATAAAAAAAATATATATACTGGCACACAATAAAGGAAAACGTGTTCCACAATAAATATTATACCCTATATATGGAGCTTATAGTCTTACTGGTAGAACATACCTTGGTGAAATTTTTTCCACACAACACAGGGAAAAGATGTTCCACCATCTTTGATGATACCTCCCTGTTGAGGCAGAAGCAAAACCTTTCCCCAAAGGATAGCTTAAGTGAATGGTAATGGATTAAAAGACAATTAAGTTTTTGGTTAAAGACCAATACAAATTGGCATGACTAAAACTTTCCACCACCTGTTCATTTTTCTTGATTAAATTATTATAATGGACTTAATCCAACTCCCAAAGGAATACTGTCCTTATCAGAAATACCATCATGGTTGGCATTAATTGTCATGTCTTCTGGCAGTTCCACAGAGAAGTTCACTGGCATGAAGATTAGACTGTCCCTCCATCCAGATAAAAGTTACCTTCTAGCCAGAGTTTAACATATTGGCAGAAAACCTGGTGGCTGATTGTTGGTCTGCTAACTCTACCTCTGTCAGCAGAATGGAAACAAGCTTTTTCTCTTCAGGCATCTGAGTCTAAAAGCATTCAGCAGTCACTATATTTGCACAAGAAAGGAAACAAATAATTTGCAGTATTTTCAATCTAAGGAGCAGCCAGAATCACCAGTCTAGAATTCTTTAGATGCTCCCAAAATGGTTTCATAAATACCTGTGGCTTTGTGATTACAACTAGTGCTTTTTGAAGGACCTTGACTGGAGAGTCAATGGGTAAAATCAGTTGTTTGAACTACAATATTTCACATAAATATAGTATCTTATATATAATGTATGTTGCCTTTGTTGTGAAATATCTGAGTCAGGAAAACAGCAAAGCTATCTCTCCATAAAAATAGGAAGTGTATGTTTGTTTAAAATGGCATCTACAGAGAGTAAAACAAAGCCATAAAAACAAACTGTAAAAGATAGCTGGGCAGCTGCCATTCTGACACATAGATTAAAATAAGCAAAAATGATAGCATGAACATCAAAGATTTTATAAGTATATGAGCAAAGATCCATCTTTTTCTAGAAAAAAAAACAACAGTAGTAAATAAAAAATAAAATAACAAGAAATAGGAAAAACTTGGCATTTCTTTTCCTAATGAACAGTGTAAACCAATTTAACCTTTTCTCATAATAGTGTATTTTCATTCTGTTCAGATGTAGAAGAGTCTGTTCAGATGTAGGAGATAATATGAAACTATTAGGCTTTATAGATTTTTCTCTTTGAATGGTAGTGGATGCTGTAATTAAGAAACAATGAGTAAATCAGAGAGTCATCAATTATGAAATCATATCATCTAATTAGAGCTCCTGAATATCATGGATCACAGGATTCCTTCTTATGTTTTATATTTCAAACAGGGTTTTTTTTGGAGGAAAAAGTGATTTTTTTATTATTAATTTAAAAAATAAAATAAAATGCAGCAACAGAAATACTATCTCAGTCCCAGAGGAACAGTTTGAATGGGTGATTATTAGAGCTTTTATTATGAAGTTTTGAATTGATGATGAAAAAGAACTTGAATCCAAAACAAAAATATTCAGTTCAGTCTTAGAACAAAACATATGGTCTTTCTCCATATTAAAGCTGAAAGCTGCCAGATATGTATAATCTGTATTTTGGTCCTTGGCTAAAGAACAACACTGCGGGCCAATTTTGGACTTCTAATTGCTGATCATCTAGCAGCCTGACCATATCAGCAAGTAGGAGGGGAAGATAAAGAATATTTTATCTTGATCCCTCCTTATCCTTTTGTCTTGATTTTCTTTTCTGTCGTTAGGCTTGTTTCAATCTTTTTTTGTTTGTTTCTACCACTTATGCATTGTTGGGATTCTCTCCTATTTCTTGATTCATTTCCTGTAAGCAGCCTAACAACTCTCATGTGGCAGATGTGTTTCCTAACCAAAAGGCGGACAAAATATCCCCAGGCAAACAGTCAGGAAGGACAGGAATCAATTCCACTAAGGCACAGCATATTCCTTTTGTCAAGTACAAACTCTGAAGCAATCCAACTGAATGTCTCAGAGACATCTTATCTTATTCTTATCATGGATTTGAGTCCTCTATAGTTGCATTTTTTTCCCAAAGAGAAGGTGCATATATGCTAGAGATCCAAATAAACTAAATAGGCTACAATAGATGCGTGGTCGTTGAGTTGTCATCAGCTTCTTGTGCACTACTTTTTTGTTGTTGTTGTTTAAATATTGCTAACTATTGATTCTGATTAATTCCAAATGTGTCCTGATATAAAAAGAAAATTCAATTTAGGATTTTTTAGAAGACACTGCAGAGAATTGAAATGAAAGGAGAAATAAAGCCAAAATCAAATAGAGGAAAATCAACCAGAGAAAACACAGTAGGCAAATCAAATGTAGAGCCAAAATTAAAAGTCTGAAGGGATGGTGAAATATGAAGCAGCCCCATGCTCATCCTGCATTCTGGAAATGGGACTGTGGGATGCACTGCAAACCGCTCCAGCTTCGGCTATAGAAACCTGACTGTTTGGGAAGTTTCTGCAGTTGGTCCTGTGAGCCAGAAGGACTGTCTAGCCCTGAATTAACTGAAATCAAATTACAGCAAACAGAACTAACCTCTTAACTCTCTCTGCTACTTTCCTTTTTTTTTTTTTTTTTCCCATCTGTAATTTCAGAACATTTGAGCTTGGAAATGTTGAATTAAACAAAGAAACAAACAACTGGGCTTTTTTCTTTTTTTTTCTTTTTTTTTTTTTAATTATTCCTAGCAGTTAAAAGTCTTTTTGTGGAAAAGTGTCCCAGATTAACACTCTTTCTGGACTGGCTGGGTTATAGCATTTGGGGGGAACTGTCTGTTTAGTTGAGAAAAATAAAGCTGAGAGAGGATACTGCCAAGATTTAAAAAATCAGACAGGTGGTAAATGCAGAATAGTGGTTCACCAAATTTCACAGGCCTAAAACTGGAGGGCAATCACTGAAACTACTAGGAGACATTATTAAATTAGACAAAACACCTTTTTTTTTTTTTTTTTAGTGGGCAGTAAACTTGTGGAATTTGTAGCCACAGCAGGTTGCAGAGTAAACACTCTCAGTAGATTCAAAGCAGGGTTAGGCATGGATAGGTAACAGCAGGAGCAGGCACGAGTGTATCTTTTACATCCCTAATTTAACAAGAATGCTAAGGAATAGAGGGAGAAAGGATTCCACATGGTGGCCCTGTTGTGTGTCCTCCCTTAATTACTTCTCTTCTGTCTCTCCCTCTGAAAAGCAGACCAATGTTCTTAATCTCATTTTAAAAAAAAACAACTGCAGAAAATATAAACAATTTGTTTGTCAAATTAACTGGATTTCTTACCAAACACAGCCAAAACTCAAAGGCAAAATTTCTGGGGTTTTGCGGATTCAAACTGTAGCCAGAAAACAAAATAAAAGAAAGCAAAAAGCACTCAAGTGCTTCTTACATGTTTTTCCAGACATTACTGCAAATTACAGGAATAAGAAACAGGACTTGCAAATCACTGTCTTAAACTTTCAACTAACATGATAAAATATTTAGCTAATTCAGTTTTATTTTAGATTACTTGGAGTCTAGATTCTGCTATTTCCTTCTGTCATCGTCCAAAACGTCGGAGGTAATTTATAACTAAATTTGTTTTATTTTGTTACTTTTTTAACATTTGAGTTAGCATTAAAGAATCACCTCCTACAGACACATTAAATTCTCTGCCAACTGAGAATAGAATTACAGGGTCAGTAATGCAGCAAAAACTCCCAAATCTCTGTCCCTGTCTACTTGCAGGAATAAAAAAATTAATTTGCTTTGCTTTGCCTTTTTTTGGCCTATCAGCAGTATATATAAGAAACTAGATAGGTAATCAGCATGGTAAGTCAAATTTTGAACATTATATTCCACTGCAGTGAGTTCAAGCAAAAAATCATTCACAAATCATAAAGCTATTCAGTACTAGTTTTCTCAGACCAAGTCCCTCACAGTGCAAAGTCATCTTCTTGAGAACTTTCTGAGAATGCAAGGAAAGGATGCATCTCTAGCAGCACGTACAGATGGCTCCATTGTGCTTGTCATTAAAAATACTTTCACAACTTTTTTTGAGATTAAAAAACTCCTCTTGAGGAATTTTAATTCTTCATTTCTATAAGAAAAGGGTAAATTCAGATTTTTATGTTGTTTACAAGGAGAAATTATAAGCAATCTGATCAGTACTTTGCTCAGGCTAATGTAACGTAACATCAAAAACATGTGACTTGCGTATTCCTTTTTATATAACTTTGATTATAATACTGCTGTTGGTCTTACCTGGCAAAATCTTTTTTCATATACAAGGCCTAATCATTCTTACATACAGAAGAACAAATATGACACGTGTAAAGTTGAATTTAATGTTCTGTTCTTATTAGGGAAGTTGTCCAGAAGGGGTCTCAGATTGCCACTTCCTAACATATTTTATCTTCCAGCTATCTCATGGATTTATTGCTGTTTGTGTTACTTCAGCTGGACCTTGACAATGTTGCCAATTGTGACTCAATAAATCAGTACAGCAAACAGCAAACCTATAAAGAAGAGTTCAGATGTAAAAATAAGTTAAACAAATGGGACAGAAAACAGCAGTTCCATGTTTGCCCATCGTTTTTCCTTAAGTATTTAAATAGACTGTATTACTGAGGGAGAGAATATTGGAACATATTAAAGCATATTATTGAGATAATTCTTTTCAGGAAATGTAAATGTTCAGGTAGGACCATTGAAGCAGAAGCTGAGATACTGTTGTTGTTAGCAGACATTGTTCCAGTATCTTCTAAATACGTATAGAGCCCTTTTTTTTTTTACCTGCTTATTAAATTATTTGTTATTTCAACAGTCTCTGGCAGAAAATGAGTTTTAGAAGGCTGAAGTCATGTTAAAAAGCTGGAAATAAATTCAGTATGTCATTGCTTAATTTGGCATTATAGCATGGCGTTTACATTAGCATGAATAATAGTAAAGAACATCTGAGACACAGATGTACAAGGAACATGATTCTGGTAAGTGAAGTCTTATTATACAGACAATGGCAATATATCATGTATTTTGAAGGTATAAGTGGTATAAATTATGCTGCCATGTTTTTCCAAGAAGAGGAAAGGAAAATGTTGGGGGATTCTTCACTGTTTTGTCCATGATACCAGGCTTTGGCTTTTGCTGTCTTAAAAATCTCCATTTTAGGTGATACTTCTCCCATAGTGAAGTGGTTGAATTAAACATTTTTAGAAAGATTATTTATTTTTTTTAATCTTACAAAGCTCTAAATATGAATACAGGGAAATAATTTGCAGAAAAGCAAACAGTACTTCCAAGTTTGTTACAGGTTCGTAGTCTAGACTCAGTTACCTTGTAATTATTATTTATGATATTTCTTTTAGAATCTTTGATTATTGTTTCCATTTGTAAGTAAGAACAAGTATACCATTATGTTTCAGATTGCATACCAATAAACAATGTTCAGGACATTATGGAAAGGTCCACTTTCCTGTGACCCCTCTGAAAGGAAACACACATTTTTAAGATACCATCTTGAGACAGATTTTCCAAGATGTACTTTTATATTTGGGTTCCTAAACTATTGTAATGATATCAATTTTCAGTGATTTTAAAGGAAAACACAGAAGAAAAATAATCTGGAGCCTGCATAATGGTTTCCAACCCTTTATGTGTCCAAGGTAGATCTGGCAAAGATCATGTCTAAAATGAATTAAAAAATTTTTTGTTCACTGTGTTTTCTTTACTTTTATTGCTCTTCTTAAATACTTCACATCAGCTCTATGAACTATAAAGTGAATTATTTTAATAGTATTATAATTACAAGGTTAGCAAAGTCCAGTTGATACTTTATCTCCTACCCTGGTTTATCATCACATTAAATTTTATCTGCTCTGTAAACGTTAGGAATAATTTTCAGCTGTGGGATGGTGATGAGGATATAGGAGTTGTAAACCACTTGGAACACCTTTCCTAAATGCTCAGGATTTCAGGGAGCTCCCTCAGAGAAAGCCTGAAAAAAAGTACTAAAATGTTTAGGTTAACTTACTTTTTCATTTCCTTTCTTTGCATTAGAGGCTCCAACAATGGAAATGCTTAGTCCTAAGTATGTCATGTGCCTCCAGATAGAATTTATAGGGCAAACCAAGCATATGTTTGATGACATGTCTCAAAAACTCGTATTTTTTGTTTCTAGGTTGCTGACACAACTCTCTCAGATGTAACAGCAAAATATTTGAGACTCAAGAGAAATGTAAGTCATAAACTAGATGCACAGGAAAACACACAGTCACCCCCCAAATCCTCAAAACCCTGATCCAGTGATTAATTTGTTCTTAAGTCAATTCAAAATGTGTGTGACTTTTCTGGAGGTAGGTGGGGAACAATAACATTTTTTTATTTCAGTCAGCATTGTCACATATTTTGGTCTTGAGAGTGTGTAGAATATGGTAGGATATTTTCTACAAATACATATCTGGTTATATCCATTGATATTGGAAATATGTCTGCTCCATACCTGCTTGTGACAACCTCAGTTTATTAAAAATACACTGTTCATTGGAGATCCATAGGAAAAGAAAGGAAGTTAATCAGTAGGCTGCTAACACTGATGTCATAGATTGCCTTTATTTCTGATGCTTGTAGTGGCAGAGCTGCTGCGCAGACTCCTGTGGGCTTCAGAAATGCATTCAAAACCAAGATTGTTTCCCTGCAGTTTCTCTTGCATCTATGCAAATAACCTTCTCGCTAAAGGTATTCCTGCCTTTCTCTCACAGGACTAAGAAATCATTTTGTTATATTAAAAATATTCATGCTGTATCTAAATTTTCCATGTTTAGAAAACAAATTGTAAAACTAGCCACCATTAACATCCACAGATTGAGCAGTAGAAAACCTTTTACTACCCAAAGTGAACATATCACTTCTAAAGTAGTTCCTTCACTGGTCCTGCAAAACACCTTCATCCCTGGAAGTTCTTCCTAACCACTGCTCTCATGTTCTTTGTATTGATCTTCTGTGTCTTTGTAGAGAAGGAAGTGTGCTGCTGAATCTCTGTTTTATCTACACCACTTGTGGGTAGTTATAAACATTCATAGGCATGTGATCATTGCATTACTCCAGTGTTGTTATTTATGCTGATGTTTTGACCAGAATTTTTATACTTGTACAACAACTGAACATTGAAAAATAATCAGGTAAGGGGTACTGCTGACACAATATATTAATATTGATACTTTTAGAGGAGTTACTGACTAGTATAGTTAGCGGTGTGAAGACAAATACAGTTGGAAAATTGTTTGAAAGCATACCCAATTCTGCAAGTCCTCCTTTGATTTCATAAATTGCATGTGTGTGGCAAATCATTGAGTCAGTCTGAAATGATACTGTCATGGTTTGAGCCTAACACCACAACAAGAACCAGCCACGTGGCCGCTCACTCAACTCCCCATTGTGAGCCGATGCCATCACAGAGGCTACCGGCTGTCACGATGCTTCCGTGATGTGTCACCCCCCATTTTGGAGGGAGTTTCAAATGAACCCCTGGGCACTCTCACTGAGGAACAGCTGCTGCGCTACTCTGTTTTAGAGCAGAGATTAGAATACCACCCTCACCATGCCCACAAATTGTTACTGAGGCCAATGTTTACGAATTAACTGTTTTATTAAGGATTAAGACTGCGAGTTGAGGTGTAGCAAAAATGTAAAAATGGCAAATGGCTACCAAGGATATATGCAAAAGTACTGTGCCCTTTGGGGAATTAATGCAGAAAGTACTGTGCCCTTAAGATGTTCTCTCTGAGAGAGGGTTGTGAATCCAAGGAGAAGGAGGGAGAGGGGCAAGCCCCATGAGATTCCTCCTTAAAAGAGTTTGCAATATGTGTGCAAGAATGGAGACAGGAAGAGGGGGTTGTGTGGTGTTCTTGCCATCACACGGTGAGGCTGTTCCCCTCCAGTGCTGACATGTGGTGCGGGTGCAGCCCCCAGAGGCTTTTCCCACAGCCGTGGCAGTGGGTGCCCCCCTCTCAGCAGGCAGCAGCGGCTCCTCTCCTTGGCAGGCAGCTACAGCAGGGTCCTGAAGTCTATGATTTCTGGGGGGGCAGCCCCTCATGGCTCAGTTTCTCCAGCAGTTGGCAGCAAAACAGGGGGGCCCAACCGTGACAACTGCAGGAAGGACCCAGTGTTCCAAGGGTTAGAACCCCAGGGCACCCACCATCACAGCTCGGGCTCAATCCCCAGGGCAGGCAGGCAGGCACGTCAGCACACCTGGCAGAGTCCCAGCACCAGGCTCCGCAGCAGGACAGGCCCGATGAGCAGCCAGGGGGTGTCCGACGCAAGAAGCATCCGAGCAGGCCGCTCTCACCTACTGGACCCGTCACCCTTTATACTCCAGTGACCCCCTGTCCAGTCAGTGTCACTGCCACATGAACATACTGATGGCCAGAGCCAATTAGCATCCATGAGCCCCAAGTTAGGGTGGTAACTATTAAGGACAATTCATAACTTGTTGCCCGTCCTTCCTGCCTTGTATCACATCTTTTGTTTTGCTTTCATTTGTCCTTGAGCAGCAGGCCTGTTTTTGGCCTGTTATAATCAGCAGAAGGCCTTTACTGACTTGAAAGGCATTTTGTTTAGACTTACGTGGGGAAGAAGAAGAAGTTTTCCACACTCCCACGCAAACACAGGGATGGGGAGGACAAAGGCCAGCTAGAAGCTCATGGGTTGAGACAAAGGGCGAGAAGGTTCTTGACTGATTAAGGTCCTGGGCAAGACAGACTCAACTTGGGGAAAAAATAATAATTTAATTTAACACTGATCAAATACACACAGGACACAGACAACACAAAGAGCAGTGCTCCCTTCTACCCAGGCCCAAATTACTTTGTTCATAATTTCTCTACCTCCTTCCCCCCAGCAGCACAGGGGATGGGGTCTAGAGTTAGTCCACAGTCTGGTGGTTCCTGCCAAACCATCCTACTCAGGATGAAGGATTACTTAGAGTCCTCCCCTGCTTGCCCATGCAGTCCCTCCGATGGGAGAGAGTCCTCCAGGAACCTCTCCTTCATGAGGCCTTCCCGCAAGGTCAGGAGCAAGCTGCTCCAGTATGGGCTTCCCATAGAGTGACAAGCTGCTTCAGGAACAATCATCTCTCCTGCTGTGGGGTCTTCCACAGCTGCATAGTCCAAGTCCACCTTTCCTGGCACCTTCAGGGAATCTTCCACCACATTCCTCCGTGAATGCCGGGGGACAGACTGCCATCTCACCATAGGTTGCAGGGAGACTTCTGCGTGGGCACCTTCTTCCTCTTCTTCCTCATGGACCCCGGGTACAGCTCTGCCTCTCCAGCTCAGCTCTTTTTCTCCACTGCTTGCTCTGGTCAGGTCTTGTATCAGTACTTTCATATGTTAATTGCAGAGGTGCATCTCTTGTCTCTCTAATGGCTCCCTGGCTAGTTTTGGAGTAGGGGGAACTTCTTGCCAGAGCCACCTATGGAGCCCCTTTCCCACAACCAAAAAAAACCCCAAACCAAACCAGCACAGATACCCAAGTGACATAGTAAATGAGAGAGGGAGGGAAATGAGTACTTTGAATAATAGATCAGAGATGCAGAGTTTCTGTGAATGACTTAAGATAAATCCTTATTAAAGTGAAGGTTAACGGGTTGCTCCTTGCAGCTGTGACAAATAGCTGGTTTAATACTGAACTCAACTATCAAGAGCACCTGGCAGTCAATGTAACATTACATTTAGCTAACTTTAATTTGGTTAGTAAGTGAGCAACACTAGAGATTTTAACTTTTGAGCATTAAATGCAGTGAGGCCTTTCTACCTAGCAGTGGAACAATGAATATCTAAAAGTTAATTTAAGCTCTTCCTCAGGGACAGCATATCAACCCAGACATCAGCTGTATTTCTTAGAGACTAGACACCACTATATCTCTTCTAAGAGAGATATAATTAGGGGCAGGGGAGAAAAATCAAAAGAAACCTGCAAAGCATAGCACCTGGGAACCTTCAGATGCCTGCAAGATTGTAAGAGAAGGCTTTAAAAAGACAGCCCTGGTGAGAATGAGGGACAGCTGAAGTGCTGAAAAGGTGGTACAGCTGCTCTCCTTGCTTTGCAATCAGTATCAGGGTGAGAATTCAGCTGGGTGATGGATCTGTTTCTTGGTGGTTGCTGTACGTTGTCTATATTGTTCCTCATCTCCAGGACACCTGAAAATAATAATTTGCCAGTTCTGTAGTAGGGAAGTGATACAAGTGGAGCTGAAGATCTGCTAATTTTTGCTGCTGGTCAGGTACATGGTTGAGGTCCTCTGGGTTGCTAGTGTTCTTTTCTTACAAGTTTGTATGCTGTTGTTTGGGTTTGTTTTCTCTCTTCTTCCTTTCCCTTAGCTGGGGCTCAAGTACTTGGTCTGTAAACAAATATTGCTTACTTCTTGATGAGCCTTCTGAAAGGGGGAGAGAAAAGTATGAGGATTCAAGGCAGTGCCATTTAAAAGTTACAACACCTAACAAGTAAAGCGATTTACATACTTCTCTGTGTCGTTCATCGTTCTGTTAATAATTCTCTTACATAGACAGTCTTTGATGAATAGATACTTGTTTATATTCTTCCTTTGTTTTTGCCTCCGGGTATTATGTTGAGAAAGAAGATAAAGGTAGATGAAGTTGGATGATTTAGCCAAATGGATGTTTATAAATTATTTTGTGAATGTTAGGAGATCTGCTAGGTTATTCCCTATCGCTAATGTCTTATGATTCTTGGTGTTTTGTGTTCTGGTGTTTTGGTTTGGAGTTTTTTGGGGTTGTTTTTTTTTTTTTGTCTGTGTGGGGCTTCTGTGTGTGTGTCTTCCATGAAAGAATTTTAAGTAATCGGTCCAGGTAGTGAATTTTTAATTTTTTTAAATCTTAACTTTTGTAGAGTATGTGACTGTGAACGATAATCATCCTGAAATGCCACTAATTTTTGCATGTTACCGTGTGTTTTAAACAGGATGAGGGAAAACGGTTTAGAAAAGTACGTCTTCTAGAATGAATGATTTGTTTACAGCATCAAAGATAATGAGCAGCAAACCAAGTTGTGGTTGTGTCAGGAATATATTTCAAACAAAAGATTTGGTATTTATTTTTTATTCCTTCCATGTTTTTACAGTTCCCCCTTCCTGATTATCTGTTGGAGTGCTGTAAACTATGAGCTCAGAACAGTGCTATTTAAGGTGGTTTGATCAAATGAATTGTTATTTCATATAATTAACATTCACTGACCAGAACCATCACTGAGGGATTAAGATAAATATGCTTTGCATGCTTGTGTGTCTACAGGAGGTGGGTAATTTGTGCCTTGTAATCACTTGCCTGTCTTCAAACTGAGGGTTACTAAAAAACATACTGTGCATTTTAATTCTGCCTGTACCACATCACATACTGTAGGTTTCCTTTAATGTTTTAAGAAAATTTAATATTTGATTTTTTTGTTTTGAAGCATTTTGCTGGTTTGATTAATTTGATTTGCTTTTTATCTAGATTTGGAGGAGGTCAGGTATATGGTAGGTAAGAGAGTGAGGGGAGTTATTAGTATACATGATGTAACTGTATTCTTGCTTTAATCACTATGTACAGAAGTTGCCCACTGACAGTTAACAGCTAACCTTTAGGTAAGGTGTAAGACTTCACTATTGTGCAATATGTCAAAAGCACCTTATGAGGAGTTCCATGTAATTTTGTTTATGCAGTTCAACAACTGTTTCCCTGAAAGTATTTCAGTTGTAAGTTCCATAAGAAAAACAAAAACAATCGCTTCCTTGTGAAGTTTTTTATTTCTTTCTGAAGTTGTGCACACTGATCTGTCTTGTAGATAAACTGGCATTTGATTTGTTCACGCATTTTGTTTGTGTATATGTGAATACACTGTATTTGCAGAGCCAGTCTGAAATACTCACTCACATGTATTTTCCTGATGCACAAGACTAACTTCTACAGGAAAAGAAAACATTACAACAAAGAAGCAATAATAAATATAGGAGGAAATTAATAAATAGCTCATTATTTTCTGAATAAATATAATGGTTTCTTTCTGTCACTTCTGCCACTCCAGAAGCAAGTTGTGCAAATTCTGAGGATGGCTAGATTTTTAATTACTTATTTTTTGCTTGTGATTGAGTCTATCTGCTGGCTACTGCTAACTTACTCTGCCTGATTGTGAGACCCTCATTCATTTCTGAGAAGCAAAAAAAAAATCTTTTAGGTGGACCAGATTGTGCCTAAATAAACACTACTTTAAAAAAAAAATAAAAAAAAAAATAAAAAAAAAAAAGGAAAAAACACCACAGCACATCTCTCTCTTTCTCTGCAGGGTCAATTGCTTAATCCTTTTCCTGAGATTATAGAAATTCATCAGTGCCCAGTGGGCCTGCCTGTCATTACACAGTAACTTACCTGGTACAAAATAAGTGAAGAGAGATGTATAAAATGCTATCAAATCAGAATGGCTTTTCTTTCACATCAGTTCTGTAGTGGCATAAGCGGCTACCTAAATTACAGCAGAAATTGAGTTTTTTTCCGTCACAACATTTTGAAGCGCAGCCTCAGTACAAAGTCAGCACTGCCTTTACATTTTTGCTTGTTTGTATGAAGAACTTGACTTTCTCAGAATAAACACTAACCTGAAGTGTTAAAACCTGCAAGGCTCTGGCTGAGTCATGCTGACAGGTGAGAGTAAACAAGTATAAAAATGGAAGGTGTTTCTCCTCAGGCAGGGGAGGGAGTTTCTAGCTGAATGTGGGAAAAGAAAGGACTGTCTTCTGATGCTTGATAAGTGTTAAATCTGAGTTTGAGCTATCTTTAGCTGATTATTTGGGTACAGCCATGATTAAACTTACATAAACAAGCACTTTTCATAAGGAAGTTACTAGATGACCAGGCTGTACAATCCAAACATCTGGTGAAGTTGTCTAAAAATTTAACACAAAATTCTGTTCTATTTAACATAAAATTCTTTATAATTTTGTCATGACAACCAACAGAAAAAGCATTTTAAATACTTCTAGTAACCTAATTCTATCATTCTTTTGTATAAAACTAGCTTTTTCTCATACACCAATGATACATTTTTTCTGTTAAGTATCCTAGAACAGTGAACATCTTTCCCTGTGACTGGAATGAACTGAGAGGAAAGTCGTAACTGTGCTCCTCTCTCTCACCAGTTTCACCCACTCCATACTTTTTTTTGTTTTGTTGTTTGGTTTTTTCTTTGTAGTGTCCAGATCATAAATCCACTCAGCTTGTTCTCTAATGTAACTTGTAATTTTGACATGCAAGAGAGGTGAAATGTACCTTGCAAATCAGTTGTCAGCCCAAGTGAAGTGGGAAGGCAGATCCCCAAAATGCACTTGGGTCTTTGACCTGCTTTGATTGGCGCAGATACGCATGACTGATGTGGTGGCAGGTTCAGCAAGCCGTGAATTAGTTTTATTTCACCAGGGAGTTGTCCATGCCTGAGAGTGTTACTTACATGGTGTGTGTCTAGGAATAAATATTTCTAAAGTTTATATGTTAATAGTGCCTTTAAAGCTGAACTGAGTCTCTCACCAAGATTGCAGTATATGATGCACATGAACGGAGCAATGAAATGTTGTGTGGGGGGTCTCCTTGATGTATGACAACAATTCACTTTAACACTTAACCTGAACAAACTCGGTGTTCGTAAAAGCAAACAAACAAAAAAATCTGCTTTGAAGGATAGTGCTATCCTTGTATCACTTATGTCTGATAACAGATGAGGTAGCTCCTAATCTCTGTATTACGGTGTGGCTTTTTTTAAATGTATTTGTTTTTTTTTTTTTAGGGCTCCATCTTCTGTCCATTGGGCTCAAGAAAATTATTGAAGTACTAACTGAACATAGTTTGAGTAGCTCTTTTCTGTGTTAGGAAAGAGTGGATTTCTCCCAGTAGTGGATCCTGCAGCATTATCCTAGCTAATCCCAAAAAATCCCTTTCCTCTTGTACACACTGCATGATGGTATTTCAGGCTTATCCTGTACCATTAAGGTGATTAGGGTACCTGCTATTGAAACGTAGTGTTAAGAGCCTTACAGTAACCCAAGAGGGAAGTGGTGGAAGTGTAGCAGTGAGATGGAGAGAAGAAAGCCAAACCATTAGTTAACATAGCATTTAAAGTACAGCAGTTGAGTTCTTGAAATATTTAAGCACATTAGATAGCTGCTGCACCTCAGCTATTAAATACTGCTCATTTATTGGAATGTGGTAACTGGATGAAAACTCACAGTTAACACAGGGCTGGCAGATTTTTTTACAATGTTATTTTTTCTTTTCTAAGATACATTAGGAGTGCTCACTGTTGGTTATCTTTTGTCTTATGATAAATCTTTTAGACATGCACCTACAATGTAGCTAAGGGGCGGTTTAACTGAAGTGCTATTTTATTTCACCAAATCATTACACTCTCAGCATAATCTTTTCTCTACTTTTTGTGTGTATATGTAACTTAAGTAGTTAAGAGTTTAATACCTATAATTTAATGCATATTTTGGAGATGTTTCTAGGTATGAAAATTTGAAATTCCTTGGTAATGTTTATTATTTCTTATATTTGAGTGAAAAATATACAGATAAGTCTGCAACAGAGCTGTCACTGCAGATCTTTTCTCTACTTTGTCTTTCCCCAGGGTCTTTTCCTCCAAGCATCACATAAATCAAACCTTTCTGAGTGCTGTGTTTAGTATCCTCATAGTATGTATGTCTCTCAACTGTAGCTCCTAATTCTGCACTCCGACCAGCATCTGCAGAGTGTGGGTGTGTTGTTTAGAAACCCCTGTCTTGTTTTGTGGATCTCCCCAGTTTTATTTACTAATGTCACCTGTCATCTCTTTGCCTTTTGCGCCTCTTCCAGTGTCCTCACCCTTTCTGAATATCTTCTGCTGTTTCCATAGCCTGCTTGGATTTTGCTTGGGCTACGTTTTACCCTGCTGCTGCCTTGCAGACCTGCCTGTGCTCTGCTCGCATATCACTTTATTATCTCCGTATTGAGCATCATTTGGAAAGTGCAATGCTGTCTAAAGTTATAGTCCTCACTGGCCAATCTATCAGGCTGAGGGATAAAGATTGCTTGGCAAAAACTATGACCTTTATAATGATAAATATGTTGTCCTATTCATCATGGTAAAAGTAAAGCATTGTCCTGACTTTCTGATAGGACAACGCATGTACTATGAAAAGTGATGTTATTCCATGTATGCCTTTTCGGTGTATGCAGGATTTTTATTTAATAATTAAATAGAAATAATCACAGGCATGAAAGTTGAATAGGACAGAGTAATGTAGTTTAAGAAATGTAATTAAAACATCACAGAAAGGAAATTTATTACTATTAACATATTTTTAGAAAGTGTTTTTCTGTACTAAAGAGCTAATTTGTATTTTTACAGCTTGATTAAAACACTGATGAAATTCTAGATCTGTGAAGCATTAGTTGTCATAGAATTAAGACTAAGGCCTAATATTTTAATTTTAATGTGTTCAAAGCAGTTTGATGATGTTCAGTTCTCCATATTTCTGTGTGTTTAAAACACAGCTAAAAGATTAATTGAAATTAAGAAAAACATTGTTTTAAATTTAAGCAGTTTTAGTTAGTAGAGCAGTGGACAGTGGCTTAGAGTATCAGAGTTCAGTTTTGGCACCTCTTTACTGCTATTTAACGTGATCTACATCAATTTCTAACCCTCGTTTTCTTTGACTCTCATCTGTAGTTTCAGTGGGCTCTGCAGTGTTTGTCTTTTCAATGTGTTTATAAGATTCCAACCACCTTGGGGTCCTGATTTTAGCTTATTTTAGAAACATGGGAGAAAAATAATAAATATTATGTACAAATGTGAACAACTTTATATAGATAGGATACTGATTATTAATTCACAGTGTACTCATCATACCTCTCGCTTCCATTAGCCACAGGCTGCATTTCCTTCAAGTTTATACTAGGCTTTTAAAATGTCTTATAGCCATCATATTTTTTACAGAAAGAGGTAAATATACTGCAAATCTAATTTTAATTTTGCCAGTGCAATTCAAAACTTTCAGAGTTATGACATTTACTGTTCAGTTGCTGTTTTTTTTTAATACCTACTCCAAATTGGATGTCTACCACAATGTCTTTCTGTTCATGACTAAAAAATGGCATTTTTATGCACTGGAAATGCTAGCACTCCTAACTTTCCAGTACTAATTTTTACCTTGAAAGAAACCCAGAGATCAAATTTTAAGCGTGCAATACAGTTACTTTTGTTTATGTCATTCCTAGGATCTTTGAACTGAAGACAGAGGTGCTTCATAGTAAAAAAAATAGAAGTAATGTATATGATGAAGCAAGTATGGACTGAAATCTTAAAATCAACATTACCAGGGAGGTTAGACTAGATTGTAATGTTATCTTCTAATTTTAAAAATTGAGTCATTGAGCTGATTACATCTTGCTTTATGCTCAGAGAAGCATCACTCTATGATCCCTTGGTTTTGAAATGAAGTATTAAAAGTTTTTAGTGCATCTAAAATATAGGAGAATCTAAAAGTGGGGATTGTGTGTTTGTTTCTCCCAGTACACCAGGATGTGCAAAGTTACCAGCTTCCACATGGAATGATTTGAACTCTTGTGCATTTTCAACCCAACAAAATTTTTCAAGTTGAATCTCTATGCTATTATGAAACAGCATAATGGTATTTTTTTTCTTAGCTCATAAGCTTTATCTTCCTGCCTCAAAAACCACACTTGGAAAAAAAAATATCAGGGGAAAACATGGATTATTTTTTTTTTTTTTCCAATTTTATTTTCACTTTTAGTAATAATGAAATATATTAGGGCTTGAGGAGAAGGTTGTTCCTTTGTTTTCTTGCTTGGAGGAAACGGGGTGACATTTTTATTTAAAAAAAGGCAAAATAACATTTTAAAACAGCTGCAGGTCTGTCTACATTTGTATTAGTTTTGTTTAAATTTGTAAACAAGACCATAGAAACACTATTCGTCTTTTTAATTAAATAAATCAACTTTCTAAGCTTTTTACTGCTTAAAAGTGTGGAAGTATTTAAGGTTCATTTAAAATTTGCTTCAGGAAGCTTCTGTGAGTTTATCTGGTCATGTAAAGAACAACAGAGCATTTAAAATAGCGAGTGTTGCTCTAGTGTTTGATACAGAAAGATTTCAGCTGTGTAAATCTATGTATCTTCATTTTTCCCTGGAGCTTCCATCAGATAAGTGATGTTTGGGATAAAGCTAAAGAAAAATAAAAACTGAAAAGCTATGTTTTATATTTTCTATGAAAACCCGTTATATTTCGTTCCTTAAAGGTTTAATTAGCTCTAATTTTCTTTGAAATTAAAATCAGGTTGTTCTGTGGTAATATTCTCCCAACAGCTACTTGATGGCATGTGTTGTCTATTCTTTAGCATTATTAAGGAATATTTTATAACTTAATGGTTCTACGGTGTTTTTCTCTCTCACACGCTCTGAGATTTTAGCAGAAAAGAGCATTTACGTTAATGACAAATATTTCAGTTGGCTACCAGTCTCTTCGTAGTTCAGATGGGTTCCAAATTATGTAAATGGTTTACTAAGAGGGTTTATCTGGCGATACTATCAGGCTGATGAAAATTGAACAGAATACAACTGCAGGCATAAACAGTCAATTATCTGAGCATACTTTGTCCACCATTATTTTCAATTAGAGCTAGAAACCCTGTCTCTGATAAATCATAACCCATCACCTAGTCTCTTCAGTTATGCTAACATGAGAGCAGAAATCAAATACCTGCCAAAACATTAAAGAAAATATAAAAATACTTTCTGACTAACATAATCTGGGCAAATTTTCTCACTCTGCTGGGACTTCACTGCTGTGAACCTTTTGACCAAATTTATCAGGCTGATGGAGATTCGGTAAAGCTCTAAAGAGTGCCATTAAAATCCACATCCATTGAAATTAAAATTACTTTCTCTTCTTGCACAGAAAGTACATGCAAAGTTGGTAATAAAAGTGCCTTCTATTAAAGAAGATTACTTATGTCAAAAATGCACACTTTAATCTGGCTGCCTTTGAGCTCATTAGGTTTTATCAAACTTGAATGTATTGGAAGCTAAGGGAAAAAATGAATTCTAAAATTAAGTCTAACACTGAGATAGTGTGTAAAAAAAAAAAAAAAGAAAAAAAAAGAAAAAAAAAAAAGGTAGCAAAGAAGAGTCTGTACAAAAGTTGTGTGTCCCAGAACCAAGGAAAAAATAGCTTGAGGTTAGAAAATGGCTTGCAGGAAAATTATTGTGGTAAAGATTGTAGGACTTAATCATGTGAAATCATGCAAGTTAATTTTAAAATCTCCTACCTGAGTCATGCTTCATCATAGGTGTCCTGACAGAACTTAGAAGCAAAGGAAAAACTAAACCTCATTAGCAGTAACTCTGTTTTGCTTGTTTTGGCTCATGCCGTGTACTGAGTTTTAAAAGTACAAAGCCCGAAGATGGTGCCTAACGATGGATTCCAGGATATCTGTAACCAATAATGTGAATATGTAAAGAAGCACATGATTTGGCTTGGTCAGCTCACTCTGGAGTGTCAGTAAACAAATGAATCTGCCTAACTAGCTTTCAGATCAATCACCATTAATATAAAGGCTGTGTGGAAAGGCTGATATGACTGCAAACCAGGGGACATAGTGAGCACTGCTGGTAAGACTGGCTAGGAACTTCAGAGTACTAAATATCCCAAGTGAAACAGCTGGGTTTTGGTTAGCCAGATTGAGCGGTACCGAGGTGTGTTGTGTTTTTTTCACATGAATGTTGTTACAACATAGAAATCTGCCCCACCCAAGAATACATTTTATCTGGTGGGACCACACAGACTTATGAAGTGCTTTGGACTTTATGAGGGCTAAAGGAAGAATTTTGCAATGACTTTATTGAAGCAATAATTCAGAATTATTTTTTTTTCCCTCTTTCTTTTCTCTCTGTTTCACTTACTCCCTCTATGTTCTGCTTCTTGCTGCAGTAGAAATACCCATACTGGAAGAACTGTCTCTAACATCTTCCAGGAAAAAGCAGTCTGGTTTACTGGCCTTCTGCATACTGCTGGTGAAGAAACTGAATTTTTTTTTTTTTTTTTTTTTTTTGTGCAAATAGTTTAAAGTTGTCATTCTTCTTTTGCAAGTTCAGAAAGGTCAGTAATTGAAAGATACTGTCAGAGTATTGTATGTCATTGTTTCTGAAAGGAGACGTTTCCTGAGGCTTTGAGCTAAGTTTCATCTTGGTGAGCTGAACTCGCTCTGGCTTCTTTCTCAGATAGAGTGGGGGAGGTGAGGGTGGGAGGCAGTGGCAGGAACCCAGCATCTCTGTTACACCATTGACATGGGTAACAGGGCTTTCTGGAGATCTTGCTGTGAGGTTGGGGTTTGTGCTGGGTAAGATGGCTTCTGTTTCTGAGATCTCAGATTAAGACGGGACATAATGGGTATTTTTCTTGCTGGTATAAAAATTTTTGGGGTTTGGTGATTCAAAAAACAAAGGCCCTACCCTGCTATTGGTGAAGCAGGAGGAGAGGGTGCAGAGCATGGCAACTAAGCTGATTAGTAGTCTTGAGAACTGGCCTTATGAGGAGAGGCTGAGGGAGCTGGGTCTATTCAGCCTCCAGAAGATGAGGCTGAGGGGCGACCATTGCTTTACCTGAAAGGAGGTTGTGGTGACGTGAGTATTGGCCTCTTCTCCCTAGTGACCAGCAGTAGGACAAGAGGAAATGGTGTCAAGTTGCGACAGGGGAGGTTCAGACTGGCTATTAGGAAAAATTTCTTCACGGAAAGAGTGATGAGGCATTGGAACAGGCTGCCCAGGGAGGTGGCATCCTGGCTTGTATTAGGAACACTGTGGCCATCAGGAATAGGGAGAATATCATCCCCCTGTATTTGGCACTGGTGAGGCCACACCTTGAATATTGTGTTCAGTTCTGGGCTCCTCACTCTAAGAAGGACGTAGAAGTGCTGGAATATGTCCAAAAAAAGGGCAATGAAGCTTGTGAACGGCCTGGAGCACAAATCCTATGAGGAGTGGCTGAGGGAGCTGGGGTTGTTTAATTTGGAGAAGAGGAAGCTGAGGGGAGACTACATTGCTCTTTACAACTACCTGAAAGGAGGTTGGAGTCATGAGGGGGACAGCCTCTTCTCCCTGGTGACGTGTGATAGGACCAGAGGGAATGGATGCAAGCTACACCAGGGGAGGTTTAGGTTAGATATTAGGAAGCATTTCTTCACCAAAAGGATTGTCAGGCATTGGAATAGATTGCCCAGGGAAGTGGTGGAGTCGCCACCTCTGGATGCATGTAAATGGCATGTGGACCTGGTGCTTAGGGACATGGTTTAGTGATGAGCTTGCAGTGTTAGGTTTAAGGCTGGACTGGATGATCTTGGAGGTCTCTTCCAACCAGGGACATTCTGTGGTAGAGGCACAGTTCCTGGAGGCGTTCAAAAAACAGGTGGACATGGTGTTTTGGGAGATGGTTTAAAGGTTAGGGGTTGTAGGGTGGACAGTTGGACTTTGATCTTGAAGGTCTTTTCCAACCTTGATGGTGATTCTATGATTCTAAAAAATACATTGTTTCAAAGTTAAAGGAAGTAGATTTTGGAAGTGGGCAATGACAGAAGTAGCTGAAACCTTCTGGTTTCTGATGTATGTTAGGCCATGAAGAATATGAAGTTTCCTCAGGGGAAAAAAAAAAAACACAAACATGAAGAAGTTACATGAATGTTGGCCCCTTCCTGATGGGGAGAGGATAATTATATCTGTGTGTGTGTGTACACCCGGTAGAGATTCTAAAAGAAAATACTACTTGAATGCAAAAATCTCCTTAGGAAATTTGAGAGGGTAGTAGTTCAGGAAAGCTCAGTAAAAGAAGGATTAATTCAGACTTATTTTGAGATTGATGTTCTATCATCAGTTGGATAATACTAAATGCTTTTGCATAGGTTAAGCAAATACCTGAAAAATGAGAAATAGGTCTTTTTGTGGTACTTTTGATTCTACAAGCAAACAGAACATGAATGGGATGGTTAAAGCCACATTTCATTTGCTGGTGGAACTTGCTTGTGTTTTAAAATCCTATGGCCTCTGTTGAAAATGAATGCTTTGCATTACCTGTATTGCTGAATGTGGGGAAATTCCTATGAATTCCAGAGAGTTGCTTACTTAATTTACGTTTGTGTTGGATGTCACTGTTCTTAAACTGGTTTTGATGTTACTGTCTGTCACGATCTGGTATTCGGATACGTGGCACTTTTTTATTAAAGGTGATCCCAAATGGTGAAATTAAGACGCAAACGAGGTCAGATGTCACACGCACAACAAACTTTTATTAGAGTAACACAGCAAAGTCCCTAGAGCGGATAGGACAGGGAGGAAAACAGAGACAGAAAAGAAAGGAGAAAGCAGAAATACAGAGGACAGCAAGCAAGAGCATAGTTACCACCACGGTCCAGCGATGTCGTCGGTGGGGAAGTGGTTCCTGGTGGGGAAGTGCTTCAAATGCACCCATAGTGTCCCAGATTTTTATACAGTTCTTGCCCACTGCACCCCCACTTTTCTCCCTGAATAAGGGAGAAAATCCTGCTATCTTCTCTGTGCTCCTCCGAGATAGCAGGGGGGTAGGTATGGCTCCAGGGCTATGTCCTGCAGATAGTCTTTGTTTGACTAAGTGTTGAGACCAGCCATTTCAAAGAGGAGGTTGAGACAACTGGCACCACAGGATTAGTTTATTGCAGTGGAGTTTCAGTCCTAGGAAGTGGCTTGAGACCAGCACTCTTTGTCTTGTCCTGCTAAGTTGGTGGTTTTCATGAGATATCATATCAAGGCCTGGTTATCACTGAATACTCTGTTCCCAGCACCAGCTGTAGATCTCCTTTTTTTTTCCAAGCTCAGCATGTCCCACATTAAACTCCCCAGTTCTCAGGTACACATTGCAGGAGGGGAAGCAAAACAGTTGAGTGGGTTGCTGAGACATCTCTTTAGTCCATCAACAAATGTTGTTCACCTCTCAGATGCCACAAGACAGACAACAGATATCCTGAGTGCCAAAGTCCATCACTTATCTCTTGGATTGTTCGAGACAAGCACTGTACATTCTGAATGCCACACTGTCATACTCAGTTTATGCGTAACTTTTTTTTTATCCCATATGGTTTAACAATATTTCCTTAAATGAGCAATCACCTAAATGTATTTGAAGGGACTCTGTGAAACAGACTTTTTATATTTCCTTTAAAAGATCTTAAGTCTGTGTTTTAAGGGATGTAAAGTCTCATTCTGGTACCATTTATACCCAGTGGAATATATGTATCATTAATCACCTGTGGGAGCTGAAATGTAGCCATGACATGCAATGGAAAATGACTGCAGCTTGGCAGAGTGGGAAGGAGGAGGTCTGTGAGATAATGAGATCCTGCAAGTGACTTGTTTGACATACATAGGTGTGTGACAAATGTGACAATTAATAAGCATCCAGTTCACATTCCAAAAAGGCTTAGAAATCATCTGTAATACACTTCATTTTTCTCTGGGAAACCACTTTGTACAGTGTTTTGTTTATTTATTATGATGTCAATTAATATTTCTACATAGCCTAGGTAAAACAAAGAATCTTTCTTGAATCCACTGGAATGGAATTTATTTTCCCCTAAAATAGAATTGATTCAATATAGAGAACATCTTATGTTTCTGGCAGAGCTGCTAAATCCTCAGAATACTATATATATGTATGCCCTGGATAAAAATAGTAAGTGTGTATGTAGTTTTTATCACTTAAGTCCTTTCAGCATCTCCGAGAGATAAGAAACATTTGTCACATTTTGAAGGGGTTTTCATTGACAAAGGCTTCAATCATGCAGAAAGCTGTTTTCAGATTTCCATAAAACAAAGCAGACACCATTTACATGATAAATTGCTCTTAGACAACAATCTTAGCTGACTACCCAAGTGCTTGATTCTGTTATCACTGATTTGTCCTTCAGTTTTCAGCAGAATGAAAATGAAGGACTTGCAACTAATTGTGCCAGAAAAACACAGCTAATTTGTCATACCGCCAAAAAAAGAAAAAAAAAAGCTTGTAAGTCATTAGAGTTGTGTGGATCATATCATAAGCAATAACAAAGCATTATTAATGGCTATACTGACCTACAAAGAGCCTGAGGGTGATATTTTGAAGTAAAATTACTTCTTGAAAGGTCTAAGACTTTTAAAAGCATGAAGACATGTATTTCTAGATGTTGCAGAAAATTGTCTTCCAACCAAAGCTATTAGTCTGGTGTTTTAATTGTTACCAATCAAGAGGAGGAAATCATTTTTAAATGTATAAATATGCTTTTGGACACCTGTTGTTAACAAATTTTGTGCTGCCAAAGATATCAGAAACTAGATATATTTTTAATTTTAATCTATCAAAATGCAAAGCAAGTGGGGCTAATCAGTACTTTAACTAGTATCATGCTGAACTGCTCGTCTGCTTTAAGTACATTTTTATCTATTCTCAGCCAGACTGACAGTTCAGGATATCATGGTTGCTGAGTATGTCAAAGGAAAAAATCTGACCTCAACAGAGAATTTGAGGATTCCTTTCTTAAAGATGCCTTTTTTTTTTTTTCTTTTTTTTCAAAATGGTTTTGGAATAAGATGAAAGGAGCCTTGACACTGATGTAGACACTTCTAGCTATTTTGGTCACAGTGAAATATTTTCCCCTGTAAGCAAATATTATGCATAATGTTAGCTGTGCCTTCTGTTCTATGATTATCTGCTCTTCTGCTTTCATCTTGCACGTTTTTATTGTTCCGGATGGCATCTCTTGTTTTTTACTTTTAAAAAAGCCGTATCTTGCATTCCTAAGTATCATCTTTTTCTGCTTTTCAGTTTCTGTTGTTACTGTAAACATGCTTTTAATTAAGAAATGGCATTAGACTTGAAGATTAAGCAATACTGCTTTTAACTTCAAGCTGAAGGGTGTAATTTTTGTCTGTATAGACTGGGTTTTAAATTAGACTTGGATTCTATTGCTAACCAAAAGATGCTGAAACAGACTTATGTTGTGGTCTTGTCTGAAAACAAACAGGGTAGAAAATAAACGGAACTGGGAGGCAGGACTAGAAGAACAAGGAAAAGACTTCATAACTTCGACTTAACTTGTTCCAACTCATCTATTAATATTCTAGTCTCTGGTTTTGTGCAGCTATTTTCACCATAACTATCATGATGAATATAGATCTTGAGAAGAGATATCCAGAAGAGTAGCAGCATAAAGACAAATTGATTATTTATTTTTTTTAATTGGTGATTATTTATTTTTCTTTCAATTTTCCAAAATAAAAGGAGAAAATATCTCCTGTTTGGACTTACAAATAAAACAAGCACAAATACAAAGAGAAATAGAAAAAGGTTTGAGTTTCAGGATTATTTTTTTTATTTAGTGTTAGCAGTTCTGCAGAGATATGAGCATGCCCTGTGTAGATTCCTGCTCAGACACCACCACTGTAGCTATATAATCCTAGACTCTTCAGACGCTATTCAGTCTGATGTAGGTTTGAAAAGAAAAAAACAATTGTGTTTTGGTTTTCTTGGTGTGGGTTTAGGTTTTGCTGGGTTTTTTTTTTGTTTTTCCCACCCCATATTTTCTCAAGTAACTTGGGTGTCTGAGCTTATTCAAGGCTAAATTCAAGTTCTTATACAGTCTGACTCAGTAAAAAGTAAAAGGAAGTATAGCTTTTAGTAATAAATATTGATATTCAAATCAAAGGGATCTCCATGTTACATTCAATGAATGCATGATTAGGTGGAAAATTCTCTGGTAGAGGAAAGCTACCTGAAATGCTCTTCCTCCTGTATTGTCTCACAGCACATGTACAGGATGATAGTCAAGCTAGAGCTTGTAAGGACTGCACATATATTTTAATCAAGTTTTGTGAGTAGTCTCACCTGCAACTTTAGTATTTAATGTGTTAATAGTTCAAAATGCTGATAATCAAATAGATCATAAAATTCACCATATGTGAATGTGTCATACATTCACTTCCATGACACCCAAAGCTACCTCTATTTTAAAATACCCCCTTATCTTTCTCTATTGCATCATTGAGATATTAAGAGGCACTGGGTATAACCAGGCAAGCCTCCTTGAATGCTTTCTTAAGCTCTATACGAAGTTCTGGTTTTTTTACATGAAAAAACAATCTCTTTCAAATAACGTTAAGGTTGTGCAGTGTCTTAGAAAATAAGTGTTCATAAGGACAAGAAGATCTAAGTGGATTTTGTATCCTGTAATAACTCAAAAGTGTATTTCAGTCCAGGTATAAATGTGGATAATAATAGTATTTTTGAAAGAGTCTGGACAATGTTGCAACTTTACAATGTTGCTCTTTCTAAATAGAGAAACTGGCTGCAGAAGTGGGGAGGAACAAGTTCATATAATACAGCAATTACATTACATGCAATATAATATTTTAGATCTGGCCACATTTGTATAAAAGATTACAGGACAGAAGGCTAGAAATCAAGTAAATCAATTTTTTTGCAGCTGTTGTACTTGTCCACACCATTTCATGAGAATAAAGTTGCTTGTGTAGAGGAAAGATTACGAATATTTTTGATAAATTGTACAGGATATCAGAAGGATTTATAGTACTTATTCAGAATGGCTTTCTAGGATCCCAGAGACCTTTTTCTTCCATTCAGCGTTAGGAATCATCCAGAAACTGTTATTTAATGTAATCTCAGGCTTCAGATTTACCAAAATGCCCCTAACAAATGAGTGGGAAATGGGGTTTATTTCATTATCAAAAAGAGAATTCTGGAATCACAGCAGCTGTAAAATACAAAGCATCAGAAGTAAAGAGCACTAAATCTAAGTGCTTTGAAGGGTAGGAGTCTGGCAGACAGCTTAACTCTGCTCGGAAAATAACCATGGAGCTGAAGGACAGAGGAGGAGGAATTTGGGCAGTTAACAGAGTGAATATGGGAGTAGATTTCTTGTGCCAAAACACTGGGACAGGATAGCTGAGCAGTCCCACTGCAGAACTGCAGAGGGCTTGCATGGAAACCTGTGCAGTGCTGAAGGAGGGAGCTGCTCTAGGATAAGAGAATCCTACCTGCCTCAGTGTGAAACTCCTGGGACTGACAGCAGGAGCGAGAGAAGAAGAAGGGAGGAGGGAAGAAGTGTTTAATAGGTATTCTGAATATCACAGCACTACTTGATTTGCTGTAACCCCATTTGATTCAGTGGTGTTTTGCATAAGGAACAGTGTTTATCTTTAGATAGATCCTAACAGACAGTAAGCTAAATCTCGGATAAATAATTAAAAAGCACACAGGGGAGCAATGTGTTTGCATAATGCACTGACTACATGTCTGCTTTCTTTTCTACCTATTTTTCTATCTTTTTTTGTGCTAGGAAAAGCAAGCAACTATGAGAACAAAACTAGATAAACAGTTTTACATTTCCCATGTCTGTTGGTTTTGTTGGGTTTTTTTAGTTGTCTAGGTGGCCCTCCATAAATGTATAGATTGGTTAGTTGTGTTAGCTGTGCTCAGTACATCTTAGTGGATATATGGTTATCAAGCAGCTTGATTTCCCATTTCTTCCCTAAGCCTTCAGTATTTGATTCTTTCTCTGCCATCTCCTGGCAGAGAGGGACCTGAGAAAAAAAACTTGGATTGAAATTTCTCTGTTCTCAGAAGAAGTTGCTAGAAGCCTTCCTTCCCGATTGAAGAATTAATAGAAAATTCTGATGGAAAACACGTCATCTGATTTTTGTTGCTTTCCAGGGCTGGAATGTCACATAGTTGACAACTTGACTGTTGTTGTTCAGGCCTGAGTTAACTTACCTGTGTTCCAGTTGTCTTCTGAATTGCTGAAAGACTCAAATGCTGTCTGACCATAGAAGTACCAAGTTCAGTAACCTAAAGTAATCAAAAGTTTTAGTCTGAGAGAAACTTCATCAAGACACACACAAAAAAATCCTCCCCCCACCAAATAAATAATATACTTGTAAAACTGAGTACTGTTTTAGTACAAGGATTCAGCTCACTGACAGTTCCCAGTCTGGAAGCATCCAGACAACTTTGGCCTGCCCAGATTGTAAATGGGTTATAGGGTGGCATGACACATGCTTCTGAGAAGGCTAACAAAGTTCAGCAGCAACCTGAGTTTGCCAAAGGCTGATTCACACCCTGTGTGAAAGGGCAGAAAGCATTTCATTCCACATCAAATGAGTGAAGAGTCCCAACACCCAAATCAGGATGACTTGCAAAGACTAATTAGTTTAACTCTTGATATTATTGACCTTTCTTCAGCTGTGTCTGATAGAAGTAAAACTGCTTTCTCTTCATTTGCTGAAATTATTCCATCATGTATCTCTTAACTAGAGAAAACTTCTACACTGATGTTCTCAAACCTATTGTTGGGGGTTTTGTTAGGCTATTTTACTTAAATTTTTTTTCCTCATTTTTACTTCGTTGACATATTCCAAATTCTTATTTGTTTTTTAAAAGGTCATCCTGTTTTCCTTTGTCTCTCACTACTTATGCTGTTCTCCTAGGTACTAATGGTCTGATTAGGTCTTAATGAAACACTATCTGTATTAAAAAATACAAGAATTAGAAATCTGTCTGTTCTTGGTTTTAGTTCTGCCATGTAAAAAAAGTTTTTTGTGTGAAAATTTTTTGCATGTCTCTTGCTCTATGTAGGTTCTATTTGGGAAGGAAGTACTGATGCTGTTGCAGAATGGCTTGAGCAGCAGGGCCATGGGCCCCTGCTATCTCCTCGAAAGGCCTTGAGAGTGTAGCACAAACAGCAGCTGTACAAGCAATCTTTTTTTAGCCTAACACAAGTATAAACAATCTCTGTTAGCTTAAACTAACTCAAGGACAAGGTAGAGAAGTAGAATAATAGAAAACAAGGAAGAACCCTGGAACTCAGATGTGTGTTACTATCCAGTAAAATCACTGCAAGTAGTTGCCGTCCAGTGAACTCACTACAAGTAGTTACTATCCAATGAATTCACTATGTGTGGTTACTATCCAATGAATTCACTACATGTAGGTTTGGAAAAGGGTATAAAAGTAACACTGTGTATTCAATAAATCGAAGCTTGCTTTATCAATCACATTGATTCTGGACTGCTTGCTTCCCTCGCCGCCAGCATGATGCCTAGAACTGAAAGTAGGAATACACTGAAATATATATATATATATATATATATATATATATATATATATAAAAAGAAGAGGTTTAGGGGTAAAAGCACAAATTAACAAAATGAAGAGAAAGTAGAAAGGTCTCTAAGGAAATGGAATTCTCAAATTGCATTAATTTGTCAGTTGCCAGCAATCTAGAATGGTGATTCTCAGACTACCTTCTGTAGAGCAATTTTATGTAGTCTGAGGAGTTACTTTTGTCAAAATTGTGCAGCAATGATGAAAAATTGAAATAGGAGGTCAACCCACTACCCTAGGAAATTTCACTTGGGTCTGGCTTCAAGGAGAATTGCCACAGTTCCCTTATGTTTTTCTCTCTTGTGGGGTTCCTCAACAAGAAATGAAGTTAGTTTCTCTTTCTTTAGTATTCCTGTGCTGTAAGGACAGCTGAGTTCAGTATGCTGTTGGTACTAAAATTGGAAGGGAGAGAGGAAAGAGCAAGCTAACTAGCAGAATCATGCAGAGGCGTACAGCTTACAAGTCTAAATAATATGTACTTCAAGCAATCAGATGAGAATAGATATTAGTAAATGTAAAAATATTAGTAAATTAAATATTAGTGTGGCATAGGAAGAAGAACAAACATTATTTTAAATTTACCTTCCCCTCACAAAGATGAGAAAAACAGGCTTGGTCCTCATATTAAAGTTGTTAGTCTCCTTTATATTGTGGTAAGAGTATTTTTCATGTAACTACAGGATGTTTCTTGGGAAAAAATCTGTAACCAGGACATGCATTTATATTACGGAATGGCAGCTGACGTATAAGAAGGGGAGAGGAGACTGTTCATAAAGAGAAATTTCCCCTCAATGAAAGTAAAACACCAACTGAAAAACATAATAGAATTCAAATAGGGTGGTGATCTTAGTGCGATGACAGTTTCCTTTCAGGTGAATTAAACCTGATGGGAAGGCATTCTGTTGTAGAAAAGAATGAACTGTGTTGCAGCCTAAGATACACAGGGTACTGAAAGGGGAAAAAAATCTTATGGCAATGAAACGTGATGATAAACCTGCTTAAAGGAAATATATGAAGTATTTCTTCTGTGAATTAGATGACTAGAGGGAAAATGCTGAAATATTCACAAAATGAATGCAGCAGCCACAAATAGCAAATGCTTCAATTAACCATTTTTTCCAGTGTGCTAAATTTCATTCTGCATGTTAGGCAAGACATTTTTCTCAGTAAACTTTCTCATATTTTGGCTACTATGCATTCTTTGAATGGTGTCATTTTAATTACACATTTCTCTGTCATCTCTCATTTCTACATTTTTCTCCCATACCAATACTATATTGGAAAAAAAGTTGAACTCTGTTACTTGCTTACCGAGTTAGAGAAAATTTCCTGTCCTTTCATTTTCAGAATATGTGGAAAATTTGAATTGGTTCTGAAAGAATGTAGAGACAAGGCCTTTTTTGTATTTTTTGTAACATAAAATTAAGGCATGAGACTGCTTAGATTAAAAGAAATAAAAGCCCGAAAACTCTGAAACCTTAAGGGGCTGTTAATTTAAGTTGTTGAAAATGTAGTCATGCACTCTCACTACCCACAGTGGCAGTTTCATTAGAGAAAATAGGAGGTTTTGAACTTTCCCCACTACAGCATCTCAGCAGCCTCTCAGAAATGCTTGTAGATACTAATGCTGCAAGCTTCAGCAAAGTAAAACCTTCACTTAAGTCAATATAAGTTTTCTCTCTTTTGGAAATTATTATGGCTTTCACCAATATTTTTGTTTTCAGTAATTTATTTTCTGTTGCAATAAATGGTATACAAAAACCCCAGGAACTGAGGGTTCATCCATGAAAGTTTATGAGCTTAGAATATTTTTTGTATGTAAAATGTTGCCATATTATATAGCTCTACCTTAAAAAACTAGACAAGCATGTTTGTACCTCTCCATTGTCAAAAAAGAATAGAGGTAAAATTCAAAAGTAAAGCCAATGAGGGAAGGAGTTATGTTGTTTCATTAAACTAGCTACTTTACTATTCAAAATTTCTAATGGCACATTTTATCCTAGGATATAACAAAAATAACTTTTCTATGTGAAAAGTAGTGTATTTTTAATAAGCATGTAATATTCAAATTATTTCTCTGCAAACGGAATTGTATTGCATTCAGCCTTCTGTGACCAAAAGCCTGTCAACAAAAGGAGTTTTGGTTTTCTGAAGGTGATGAAGTTGCTTTTTGCTAAATATTGTTGCAAGTTAGCTCTGATGGGCAGCTAAGTACCACATAGCTGCATTCTTACTCTTCCCCACGCCCAGTGGAATGGAGGAAGAGGAAAGAAAGAATAAAACCAAGAAAATGGAGTCAAGATTAAAAAAAACCCACAAAACAACAAACCACAAACAAAAAACAACCAAGAAGGTTTAATAAATCAAGGATAATGGGAAGAAGACAGAACAAAATAAGTGATGTAAAGGCAATAACTGAACACTTCCTCTGGGTAAATCGATGCCCAGCCCATTTCCAAGCAAAAGTTAGCTATCTTTCCTAAAGCCCCTTATTTTCCCTCATATTGCTGAGCATAACTTTATATGGGCTTTTTTTTTGCCTTTTTTTATTTTTTTCCAGAAGATAAAGACAGTTTGGGTACCTATATACACCCATATATATATAGATATAGATATGAGTCCCTGTTAGAAGTACAGAACTAGGAGATATATTCTTGTAAAGTCTAAATTTTCTATATAAGGGCCTGGATTCTTGTCCTTTCTGTGGCAAAGCTCTAAGTAATTCTATTTGTCTCCCTGTGAGCAGGGTAGAATAATTGTCAGCTTTCTCTTGCAGATAGGCAGAATGCACCTATCATTCAAGCACAATTTAAAACAGAAAAGATCTCACTAATCAGTTCTCTCAAGCTTTCCCAGTGTTAGAAAAGTAGAAGCACAAGTAGAGATTTAGAGCAAAGGAGCTCCTATAAATAGGGGAAGGACAAAGAAAAAAAGACATAAGGCCTTTTTGGAGTTAAATCACAAGTTTCAGCATTGTCTAGAGGTGGTTTTCTTCACTCATTACCATTATAACCGGCTGCAGAGATGGCCTCTGGAACCTATATCAAGGCAAGCATTCAAAGGTTAGGAATTAATGAAAAGATGATGCCTATGGTCTAGTGAAGTGGTAGCTTTTTCCTATTGAGGGAAATGCATACAATCAAAAATCCAGAACTTGCAAGGAGATGTTAAAATAACTGGTTAAGTAGCATTAAAGGGGAGAATATTAGAGAAGATCACATGAAGATTATGGAAAATCATGTCTGTTAGGTCACTAGTGGTTGCAGCACTAAACAAGTGTTCTTTTTAGCATTTTTTTTTTCTATCAGTCCTTCTACTGTAAAATCTAATGCAGTGTTTCCCTTCATCTCCTTCCTCCTTGCGTCCCATCTCTCTGCTGCTAATAGGGAATGCAGCTGGTCACACTTCCAATCTTCCTCCCTTTCTTCTACCTGGGCGATAGTGGTAGCCCTCTGGGATTCTTTGAAATGTGGCTGGTGAGCAAGATATTTTGCTGTTTACAATGACTAGCAATGCTTGCAAGCATACAGAGAGCTTAATTAGTTTTTCTTTATCTCTGTTGCGGTGTGTGTCCAAGTCTCTCAGTGCTGAAATATATGCTCTCTCACACACTCCAAGAAGAAGAGAGAAGCACATTGTGAATGAGCTCATTTTGAGCATCACCTTATGGTTTCAGCAGCTCTGTTGGCTGTGTGCTTGGAGCAGGGGGAAATGTTTGGCAGCTCAGTTGTGTGATTTTCTACGTGCTCATCGGTTTGATCCAAATGGGTGAACAGCTGGGATCTCACCATCTTGGAGGCGATTGCTACTGGAGTTCATTTCTCTGGCAGACATTATGCTGTAATCTTACTGAATGGGGCTTTGCTATTTTCCTTCCCTTCCTTTTTGTCTAATAAAAAGAATATTGAAGTTCAACCAGAGGATCTTTGTTGTCTCCGGCAGTTCATTTTGCAGTAAAAAGCCTAATATTGTATTTCCAAACTTTGGGGGAAGACATTAAAAATAAGATTTTTTTTCATGGACACAGTTTAATGTGAGTTTTTTTCTTCTTTGTAAATTGAAGTAAATAGTTTTTCTCATGGAAAGAAATACTCAAACTATATCAATACAGTTCAGTAATTATATGCAGCAGACCCACAAATGGTCCCATTGAGAGAAAGTTTTTGTCTGTAGAAGGGATGACAAATTTTGATTCTCCCAAAAGGAAACAAGTTAGGCATTCAGGCAAAGATACCCTCAAAGTGTTTCTGGTTGGTTGTTTCATGTGTTTGGTTTGTGGTGGTGGTGGTTTTTTTAAGGTCCTATAAGTACTTTTATAGAATTACGGTTTTTCTCCACAAAACACGTGGTACAGTGATACTGTATTGCTGATTGAAGGACATGACACCTCATTGCCACCAAGTATCTGCAAAAGTATAAATGATATTTCAAATGTCAGATTTTTCTTATTGTATGTTTGATTTCAGACATCAGAGGATTTTACTTGATCTATTATTATTTTTTATTTATTTTTAACATTTTACCCCCAGGAAACCTAAACTGGCAGCTTTCTCTTTTGTAAGAGATCATCAAATATGGTGAAATCACTAAAACTACTTGGTGGGAACAGTCCTATTTAGATATTCTGGCTTTTCACAGAGAAAGTAAACTCTTAGTTTTCATAATGGAGGACACAGGTAAAAACAGGTGAAGTAAATAATTCATGTTCACATAGATGCTAGTAGAACCAATTTTACTTTTAAAAGTAATAGATGGTAATTTTCTGGATGACTGCTGATTATTTGCAGTCAGTTGATAAGATTATCTTGATATTATACATTATAACCTGTGTAGTCATCTCCAGAGAAAAAGGAGCTGTTTGTTTCCATCTATTGATAAACTAGAATGAGAAACAATTACTACTTTAACTTAACTACTTAAACTACTAAGTTTAATTTGCTTTGCTTAATTTGAGACTTTATGATGTGATGAAATACTACTTTTATTATTTGCCTCTTTGAACAACAGGAGTGTATTTAATGTATCCCGAGTAAGGAAATAATTATAAATGTAATCTCTGTATTCCTCTGGGTAATAGATGGAAAGAGCACAAAGATTTCATGCTCTTCAGCCTCCCCAGGCATGTGCTGAAATCCCCACTGATAAAGGTTTTCAAGACACAACTGGCCAGGGTGCTAAGTAATCTCCTCAAGACTCTCGTCCATGAAAGGTTGGACCAGATAATCCTTCAAGGTCCCTTCCAACCTGGGCTGTTCTATGCGTTTTATAATTTAAGATGGTATTGTGGCTGGCTAGTGGTCTTATAGTCAGCAGAGGATAGGTTAGAGTGCTGAGGACCTTTCTACTCTTTTTCTTCTAATTTTTATTTTTATTCTCTGACATGAAAATAGACATGATAGAAATAATTCCATCTGAATGAGATGGTAGTGTCTTGGGATTGGAAGAGAGACAGGGTGTTAAGGGTGACCAGAGCTGGACCAATAAACTAGTAGTGGAGTTTAACATTGAGTGATATACAGATGAAATCAACATGGGAAAGATATATCCTTGGGAAAACCATATAACTGGAGAAAAAGTATTACTTCACAAGCTGCTGCTGAAATAGGTTGTATGCACACCTATAACTTATTCTATTTTTTCCTTTTTAGTTTTTTTTTTCCTTTGTTTTCAATCTAAACTTGGTCATTCTTGAGAAAAAATGTGCAGTTTAAGGTATGTAAGAAAGGTATTAAGGCTCCTGCTCTCCTGTTCCCACTGTTTTGAGTGGGAACTAAAATTTGTTTCATTTCTTTTCATCAGTTTTAGAATTCACTATATAGTTGGACCTGGTCCTTCTTTGCCTCAGAAAAAGAACGCTGGCAGAGAGGTTGTGTATGAATTCTCAGTCCAGCTAGGAATAACGTTTTCAATTAATATTTTTCTCTTTACAGCCTGTTCTCAGTCCAATCCAGAGTGCAATTCTTATGAAATGTTAGCTTTTCAAGCGAAACAAACAGTAAACCTCTGCAGTGCCGTTTGGAGTAAATACTTTTTACCGGACAGGAGAGAGTTTTTACTTACAGGCGCTTCTATCTCTTTTTTTCCTTTCATTTTTTTCTTTTCCTTCTCTCATGTTTAAATATTTTACATAAAATATAGATACATTTTTGGGGGTGGGAAAAGAAAGCTAGCCTTTTTGGTTTTTTCTTTTTTTCTTTTTTCCTTTTTTTTTTTTTTAAGAAAAGCTGTACATTAAAAGCCTTAAGTTAAATACAAGCTTATTAACTGTATTCCATGTTGTTCCAAAATTCTATGGTCCAAATAGACACGTAGTGGAAGTAGGGAAACCTTTATTTGTAAAAGTGTTTCCCAGGTCTAAATATGTTTATCAGATGTACAATTCTTCTGTTTAGGCTTTGGGCAGCAATCCTCTTGAGATGCATCTGGGTTGGTTGAAAAGGTCACACCTTTATATTTATGGAGTGGATCATGTGCTAAATTAACTTTGCTAACTTTTCCTCAAGGAATTTAGGGAGAAATCTCATTAACTGCTTTGTGACAGCCCTATATGTATTGAACTAAATGCAAAGTCCTAAAGGCAAAGAGCTTTAAATCTTTTCTTGTAGTGTTGGTATTTGATTTGACAAACATATGTAAAAGGATGCTTATTTGATGAATGAAACTCTAGTTTCAGCAAGGAGATACGATAGTACTTTGGTCAAATTTCAAGAAACAGACTCTCCGAAATCTCTATTTTGGGGGAAAAGCCTGGAAGCTTAGTCTTTCTTTAAACATGTTACAAGCATCAAAAAATTCCCACATTTAAGTTAGTGTCTGTTAGAAGTGATGGGAATTGTGCTGTGTATGTTGTACGTAATTATCCAAGACATTGAAAAACTGAAATTGCATTAAAGAAATTTGATGCCAGTTCTTTCACAAAGGGACTTTTCTGTCTGGTGAGTGTATCATGCTGCAAATGTAGCTCAGATCTTCCACTGTTAATGATGTGTTCCTCTAAATGAAAGTCCAGCTATTGTTTTTCCCCAAATGACTGACTTTTTGCTTGTTTTAGTAAGAATAATAATTTTATTTACGATTGATTGGAATTATTCCTTCTTCTCTGCCAGCAAAACAAAGCCCTAAAAAATGCTAGGACCAATATCTAATTATAAGAAATAACATTTATAACATAGATTAAAATGAAAGCTTAAATCCTTTACAAGCTAAAGTCTGTATTGAAATTTCATTATAATATAGGTGTCTTCTGTTTTACAAGGTGACTTGATGCTGTCCATGACCCAGCAAAACCATCCAGAACTACTTCTAGATTTTACATCTTGTCCCATTTCTGGAAACTATGCAGTGATCCTTTCAAATATTTCTAGTTTTGTCATACTGAGTTTTGGTCTACAAAAAGAAGTATGGATGTTACTTTCAATTCTCTCATTTAAATGAAGCATGAGAAATAAAAGAACTCTTTCTTTACCGAATACATTACAAGCTTTTTATTCTACTGTATTTTGCTGTTGAATGATGGGAGGAAGAGGCCCTTTTCCAAAGCAATAGCTTTGAAAATGTTTCTAATACAAGTAAGTGTATTTTTAATAAAAACTAAAAATACTGTTTGAAGGTCATAGGCAGGGAAAACAGAAATGGAAAGGAAGTTGAGCTGGCAGCATTGTGATTTTTGAGGTTGCATCTTAAGTTTGATAAAATTGTTTCCAGGCAAGAGAATTTGGTGTTCTCTGCAGGGTCAAAAAGTAGTGTCTGTGACACGATTATTCTGTTGTGTAATAAAATACAAATTTTGGCAGTGTTACATGTTACAAAAGTGTTTGGCTGACTTAATACAACCTCTCCCCTCAAAAAAGTCAGCCTTAAGTAGCTGAACAAAGTGCTTGTGTTGAGAGAAGACCTCAGACAAGCTGTGTGGTATCTACTGGCCCGATAGCAGCCTCGGCCCCAGAGAAAAAATGCTCAGTTCAAACCAAAATCAGGATCAAAGTGGCTTATGGGTTTTATTAATGATTTGTAATCCACTAGCAATCAGTGGACTATAAATTCAGGATCAATAGCAGCAGCTGAGGAAGTAAACTGAAATATTAGATGCTTGCAAAATA
Organism: Apus apus; assembly: GCF_020740795.1. Classification (NCBI taxonomy): domain Eukaryota; kingdom Metazoa; phylum Chordata; class Aves; order Apodiformes; family Apodidae; genus Apus; species Apus apus. Next base: position 52,883,965 of record NC_067285.1, on the reverse strand, counting down.
TTAATCTGAAATTTCTAACCACTGATCTGCGACTAAGTCCTAAGCAGTTGCTGTTCCTTGTGCATGATTATATGCATTTGCCTCCCCATTCCCAGCCCCTGGGGTTACCAGTACCCCCATCTTCCAGTGGAAACTTTGGGAACCAGGGATAGGGATCTTCAGAGAAGAGTGGACCAGATTCTTTTTTTTTCTTCTTTTTTTTTTTCTTCTCTCCCTGACCCATATGGTTTTAAAATGAGATAAAAGATTTTTTTGTCCTCTTAGGACCACGTCTACCTAGATGATAACACTGGAAATAGTCTAATATGCTGCATCTATATGCATTATGCTGAGTTAAGAAGCAGTGCAGCTGCAGTATAGACATTGCTCTTTCTCCTGTGCTTGGACACACAAAACCATTGAAAATGGTTTTCATTACATGAATAGGCTGCATGTATGGCATTTTCAGAAATACAGGTGACACCAGTGGCAGCTGATCTCCATGCTGTTCACAAGGTCTGCATGTTCAGGACTGTGTGCTTGCTATGCAAATGCCTCAGCATAATTCACAGAATCAGAGTGTATTTCTAACAAGGAAGTTGGGATGTATTTTTGCCTGAGGTTCAACTCATTTGGATTTGGGTTTTTTACCATCCAGCTGTGCCAGGAAAGCAGCAGGTAACACTTCCATAGATTAAATTTTTGCTGGGCCAGTGATTCTCCCAGGTCACATATGCAGTTTTCATTGAAATCCTTATAACAAATTGCTTTTCTGCGTTTTCATGACTGACACTGAAAATGTGATTGTTAAAGTGATTTGCATAGGTATTTGTGTTTGTCCATTTTTTTTCATCACTGTGCTTGGGAAGAATACATTCAAGAGGGCCATTGCAACTTACTAATACAGTATTTCCTGGTAACTTCCCATAGTTAGGGTGGCTCCGATACCGATCTCATTATTTCTATCTGTTTTTTTTTCTAGTTTAATTGGCTTAATTTAATCCCATAGTGCCCTCTCACTCACCTTGTGTCTCCTCATTCAGTGCTTTCACCAGCATCTGTAACTGTTTCATTAAATGTGGTTGAGTTAGAATAAGATGGCTGATTCAGTCCCATGAATTAGTACTGGCTGCCATTGGTTTTCCTCTTGGTTTTTACTCCTCAGTATTTATTCTAGATAATTTCTTAGAGATCCAGGGTTTTACCTTGGTTTTGATGGAACTTCTCTGACTTTTTGACATCCAAGTTTTACTGTTATGTTGCAGAACTGTAGCGATGCTGGTTCAGAAAGCCCATGCTGGCTCTGGTTTCCTTGCTCAGCTCCATTAAGATAAGAAGAACCCCATGAGTTCCTATGGGTATTGACCAGCACCTGTGAGAATCAAGGGGTAGGTGTGCAGCCAAGGATCTTCCATAAGGAAGCAATGACAGGCTAATGGCAGAAGGAAAATGTGTGTGTCATTTTAAAGAGATCTTGCATTTAATTCTTTGTAGACCTCAGAAGATGGAAAAACTTGTGTAGGCTCAGTGTGGAGCTGCTGCTGTGTGCAGCACCTCAGCACTTCTGTGGGATTCATTTCTACCAGTAGCTACTCCTGATACATCTTAAAGATAATTCCTCTTTTGAGTTTTTATTGATTACTCATCTTCAAAGAAGTTATAACTTTCAGTCAACCTTTAGGGGGTCAAATGGTTCCTATTTCCTGCATTAAAGCATTTCTTCTTTTAAGCCTTTTTAATTAAGTTACTCTTACAGAGAATCCTTGGACTTAATCCCTTCTTGAAGACTATTTGTCTGTACTTGTCCAAAGATCGTTTGAATAAATTTTTGCCCAACAATATTCAAAGATTGCTTATCAATTTCTGAAAGATAGCTAATTAATCCCAGAAATACAGCTAAAAACTCAATGTTTAAATAGTTCTCTTAACTTTGTCACCTGCCTAAAGTGTGGCAAGTGACCTTACTGTATCTGTCCATAAAGTATCTTCATTTTTTGTAAAGTAGAAGTATTGTGCTCATCTCTGCTCTAAAGATATTGATCCTGCTAAACCTTTGAAGGGAATATATATTAATCTTTATATACAAAACTGTGAAGAATCAATATTTTCTACACACATAAGTACATGTTAATGTATATATGTACATGAATATACAGATTGGGAAGTTTTCCTTAATATTTGGGAAAACTTGTTTTAGCATCAACCAATTTTTTACAAAGAAATGTGAGAGTCAGTCTGCTTGCCTGACTTTGCACTTCTGATAACAGATCACAGGCACCACTGACTCTGAAACTGGGAAGATGGATTAAATTGGAACATAGATTAAATGGCTGACTGCAATTTTATTTCAACTGCTTTTAAACCCTGCACTGGTCAAATAGGTCAAATAGAAGTCCAAATAAGCTTTTGCTGTGATCTAAGGAGTTGGGTGTTGCATAACAAGCCTTGGAGCTTGGCAAATGTCTTTATCTTGTCCAAGGAAACAAAGTGGCTTTCTGCTTCAGTTTCCTATCTACAGAGGGTGTTTACTGTCTCTTGGTTATATTTAAAAAAAAAAAAATAAAAAATTAAAATTATCCTGCCTTGGAGGCAGCTAAAGGCTTTCCTGTAATATAGGGAAAATTGAATTTCTGTCACTCAAAGTATGAGGGACCAAAACCTGTCTTTTGCTGCCAGAACAGGAAACCTAAAGTTTTGAATCCCCTGTGCTTGATGCTGTCGTCTTGTTTCCAATCTGTCCTGCAGCAGTTTCTGGAAGGAGCTTACCCCTATTATAAATTTGGGATATGAAGGGATAGATAATACCCAGAAATTGTCCTGAAACCTTATATTGTTTTATGCATGCTAGAAAAAGACAGACAACTCAATTTAAAAATGTCTTTCATTGTGAGGCAAAATAATTCAACAGTCAGGGTGGTAGAATAAATCTGCACATTTTATTATGAAGACTGTCCTGCGAATTCTGGTTGAGATGTGTTTAACTGTGGAAGAAAGAGATAAATGGTTAATTGGCATCTGAATGCAAGCAAACAAAAAAATAAGCTGATGCTCCTTAAGTTAAAACATTTGAAAATATACAGATGTGTTGTCAGGCTTGAAACTGTACTGCAATTGTAGCTGTCATAGGTCCACTCAAATGTAACCTGTACAGGTCAATTCATTTAGCATTTTTCTAGTATTTGAGAAAAACAGCACATCAATGCTTCCTGAAAATGAATAATTTCAAGTCTAGGTTTCGCAAGAGTGATCAAGGATTTCTAGCTATGACACAAGGCAGTCTAAACAAAACAAAACAAAAAAATAAATAAAATCTGTGAGGTTTCATACTGCTACCAAATATGCACATTCTGTTTTTATAGAAGACTATCTTTTAAATGGGATTTAATCTTCCATCTTATTAGTCTTATCTTTGTTGCCACATTGATTCCTTTGAAACTATATCTTGCTGTAATTAAGAAAGTAGAATCTACCCTAAAACTTAGATTCATGAAAAATGGCAAGGAATAGGTCTGTGAAGGACTTCCAGCAATCATCCAGTCCATCCATCTGCCTCAAAGCAGAGATAGCTCATAGCTGCTTGATAGAACTGAGTTTTTCCTAACACCTGCTAGTGTTGGAGAATCCAAACACCTCCTAAATATCTTTTTTTCCTGTTTGGGGTTCTTTTCCTTGATGTGTGTCTCGAATCTTCCAGCCTGCTGTTTAAATGCATGTTTTCTTCACCTGTGATTAGTGAGAATGGAGATCCATTCTTCTACCTTTCCTCCTAATAATTATGTGAAAAGAGAGGAAGAGGGGTTAGCAGGAAAATTATATATTGTGTTATCAAATAAATACAGGCAGCCGTGAACACCAAATAGATGTGTAAAATGAATATATTATAAAACAGAGCAGCAAGCTTAATTAAAAGTTTTATGATCTTATTGAAAAGATTGCACTGATCTATATGGAGCTATGCTAATATACTACATTATATGCTATTTGTACTCAAAATTTGTACCATTTGCAGAAACAGTATGTAGTTATTACAGTTATGTACTTAATTTTTTCAATAGGTGAATACTTAAAAGTATTGTAAAATGACCCTGTATATATCTTGTGGGTTTGGTTGGGTTTGTTTTGGTTTTTGAAGGGGAAGAGCCTTTTGCTTCTGGTTTTATCATTTATTTTTTTTCAGTCACATGTGATCGCACTGGTGTTTTGAAAAAAATCTCTACTGTATTTGAGTTTTAGGAAGCATAAAAACACACAGCATAGATTTTTAATGTGTTTGGTGAGCATCAAGGAAAGGTTTAAGTCTTTATCTACAGTTGTCACGCTAGAAGCAAATATAAATCTATAATTTCTATTTTAGAATATGGACAGTAGGTTAAATAGTTATTTTATCTGTATGCAAATTGCATTTGACTTTATGAATATAGTTCCTGTTGTAGCATATTACTAGCTGAGTTGTGCCATTAAGCATGCAGCATTTTTCAACATCAATTTAAACAGAACTAAATGTGTCCTCTTGCACATAGTAATTGCATCCTAGCATCTTTTTTGTTTAAAATAATTCATTTTATAGAAAATAATATGGTTTATCTTCTAATATAAATTCCTTGAGGGACAGATAATGCATTATTCTCTATTTGGAAGACAGGCACATCATGAGAACTACTGGAAATGAAAGACAGTAATTACATTCCTTAAGGGGAGAGGGAGAACCTTAGTTTAAATTTTAGGAGAGATACAAAGGAGTACTTTAGACAGAATTAATTTCAGCCCAGGTGAGCAAAACCTTTATGTATTTTAAAAAGCATATTGTGAAAGAAGTTTCCATGATGTTTTAAATAAGCAGCTTGAAAATATGCTGGATGTGGGTTTTGAGTGTGTTTGCTATCAGATAAAATGAAATCAGGTGCCATTATTTCATACTACTATGACAGGTAACTGATCTTTTGTCTTAAAAGAAAAATTCCAGTCACTAAGGATGTATTTTGTTCACTGATGGAAAAAAACCAAACACCAAAAGCAAAACAAACAAAAAAAATCCCCTTATGATTTCTAAACAAACTTCTATATCCTTCTGTAAAGACTTTCTTATGAGAAAAAACAATAATTAAGCATGTCTGTCTGTCAAAGCTGACAGTGGTTGTCTTATGCCACTGTGCAAGTCCATCCACATTAATGGATATATAATCAATGTGTCAGTCTTTAAAAATTGAAAAATGCAGCTGTCCAACAAAGAATCAGGAAAATAAAAGGAAGAATTAATGCCTGTTTTGTTCCTAGCTTCTGCATGTTGTAAGTGAATTGCAAATGGCACCATTCTGAATTACCAAACATTGAAATTGGAAATACTATCTAAACTTCTCATGTGGATTTACTGATTTGTTAATATAAAATCACAAAGCAGAGGTTGAGCTTTCTGATTCCATCGTCATCATTCTGGTGTCCTAGAAACTATTCAATATTCTTACAGGAGCAGTCTGTTATTTTTTTTAAGAATCCACATCTGTTTTTTTCACCTACAAGCAATTGAGATACATTCATGATGGTTGATCCCACATTTGACATAAGTTTTTTTACCCAGATTTATTTACTAACATTTGTGCTGCATGATTTGAATGAGTTTAGAAAGAAAGTTGTTACTTGCATACTCCTAAGACTGCTTCATTCTCAAATGACTTTTCTGTGTTTTGCCATTAGCCACTGTAAATACAGGCTGTGCCTCCCATGGCCTTCTGCAGCCTGAGGGTACAAAGAGCTTCTTGTATGTCTTTCTGTTCATAGCTATTGTATTATTGGGTTCTCTAGGTGTATGTAGAAGGTAGGCCAGTTAGAAATTATCTCACCTTGGTTGATTAAGGAGACAAAATCATAAATACCTGAAGCATGTACATTATTCTTTGGTGGAAAGACACATGGTTGTGTACAATTACCCAATTAGGACCATGCTGGAGCTCTACAAGCCAGCGACTGCCTAGGTCATGACAGCAAACAAAAATATCAGATTTGCTGTTTGTCTGTACTGGCAGGTAAAAAGCAATCACACTTAACTAAAGTGGAAATCCACTACATGGACTAGAGCACAGAAGGGTGCTCTGAACACCACCTGGGGTACAATGCTACATATACTAGAGGGAATTATTTGTTCCGTTCATACTGAATTATTTCTTGGAGTCAGGCTCCTGTTAGTGCAGACATATGCAAGATCAGATCCAACTTTTTTTTTTCCTAATCCTCCTATTTTGTGGTATTGCAAAGGACATTAAAGTCACTTTAATTTTTTAAGTTGGATTTTTTTAAACACTGGTGATATAGATGAGAAGCTAGTCTTGTAAACAAAAAAAGGATAACTTTTTAAAGCAATATGGGAATTTCTGCTTTGTTGTTTGATGTTTTTTTCTATTTGTTTGAGCAGAACAAATGTTATTTAACTAATATCTTCAACATGGGCAGAAAATTATTCAGCTGATCTAAAGCTGGGTAAAGTTGAGTCTACACTGATAATATCACAGGAACCCAATGGAAATGTTTGCTATTATCCATGAAAGTAAAGAGTTAAAATAAAATAGCTGCTTACTTTCAATGAAAGTATTTGAGACCTTTTTGAATTTTAATAGAAGAGCTATATTTTAATTCATTAAAATGTAATCACTTAAAGTTGCATTTTATGACAAGTTTGACAGTCACTGTAAGGGAAAATTTTCAAACCATAAGGCCTTGAATACATTAAAAAACCAACAAAGGTAGTTTTGTTATCAGAGAAACTGATAATGCTGAAAGCAAGCCAGAGAAGAAAAAAAAAAAAAAAAGCCCTTCCAAGACTTCAACCTTTAGAGATCAGTTCATCTGAAAGAGTTCTGTCCCGGTTATGTTATAGAGCTGCACACAGAGACAGACACACAAATTCAGTGGTGCCCTCAGGGCGCCTCCGTTTGTATTATAGGGCATCTCATTCACAGTTCACCCAGGGTAGAGCTTCTCAGCCTCCCTTTGTGCTCTCAAAGCCACCTATAATAATACAAATAGAAGTACCCTCAGGGCACTGCATACAATGCATCTAGAAAAGCCAGAGCTCCTTTGGGGTATGAAGAAAATATAAAAAGCAGGAAATAATTTGTTTTCCTCCGTGGTAAATAAACCCCAAGTATTTGGCAATTTATATTTCTGAAGTTGAGCTTGTCATTTTCTAAAAAGTTGAGGCTCTGTAATATCTTTTAATTTCAACAGCCAAATGATTGGTCACAGCCTGAGAGATGTAGGTTGTTCCCTGGGAGATTTGCCTGTTCCTGTACACAGAGAACGTTTTCAGAGCAATTTACATTTTCTTTAATAAGAAACCAGAAGCTTCAAAATAAAAGGCCGAGCAGTGCCAAGATTTGTAGCTGGAATTCTGCATCACAGAGACTCCCTTTACAAAGTTAGATTGAATCATTATTAATGTGCTTTTTTTTTTCCACAGAAAATAATACACTGCTTTAAATAAAATCTGTATCAAAGCTTTCTTGTCTACTGCATGTAAAAAAAAGCAACAGCAACAAAATAACCACAAACAAAACCAAACAAACTACCAGTAAACTTCAGGAAGCTTTATCTAGTCACCCCTACCTCTGTTTAATTTGGGATAAATTAACCTTGATATCTTTGACATAATAAAGTTTTCATTATAGTTAAACAACTGTATTTCGGACAGTTTTAGCATTCTGTTTTTAGAAAATGCGTAGAAGGTGCTTTTCTTCTCATATTTCTTGTATAATGAATATTTTCTTATGTTCCCTTCTAAAATGCAGGGGACATATTTCATGCTATATATCCACACATGCATCTGTATAGTAATTTGTATTAAGTTTCCTTTTGTGGACACTTCCCTTATGTTTTGGATTTTTACTGCTCTTTTAGAAGACTGATTATGAGCAAGGTTATCAATGAGCTTGATTCCTGTTTCCAGTGATCTGAATTTATTGAACATGTCCTGCAAATATTAATAACTAGATTCCCCAGCTGCAGTAAAGGGTTTAATTTTCATTGAAACTAAGGGTGCTCTCAGGCTTTCATTATATAGTCCTACACTTTTCCCCCCATTTGTTACTATTTGAGCTATCTTTCATGCTTTATATTGCTTTTGTGTTTTCACGTTGCTACTTTACCACTAATACATCATCCATTTGATTTTTGAAGTTTCCCTTATGCATAGTTTTTAATTTATTTACTATGGATTTTTTCCCTTTTAACCCCAAATACATATTGTCCTGACTGTCTAATTTTTACATCAACGGTAATTCTGAAATGTATATTTCTAGCTATAATTTCCCAGCTGGTCAGATGCTTGTGTCCCTGAAGCCTGGCCCTTTTCGGTATTCTGCTCTTCTGATGGAGGCAAATATCTCCCTTGTTTCCTGAAACTGTGGCAGGGACTGGAGACAAATGTGGCAGTTGAGGAATGCTCCTCTTAAGGTTTTTACTTGCAAGCCTTCTGACCCATTAATGCCCAACCACAAAGAAAAAATAGCAGGGCTGATGCTTGAGCCATAGAAGTCCCAAAAGGTACTGTGGCCATGGGGTGTATCACCCTCACCTCCTCTGTTCCTCTTGTAGGCTGAACACTGGGGTCAGGTCAATTAATTGCCACATACAGTTTGACCATGCCACAGTTCTGTAGGCTGTAGTGTCAGCTTTTTCTGTGGTAGTTATTAATGTAGTTTATCACAGACAATGCTATCTTTCAGCTAACCACAAGCCTGAAGAAAACTGAAACTGTAGGGAAAGAAAACCAGTTCAGGTTAATTCTGGAGAAGATTGGAAAGCTGTCAGCAAGAGGAAAACAGTTTGAAGGCAGACAAGCATTTGCTGTCAAGAGTTGTTATCCTTTAAGAGGGTTGCTCTCAGATTCTTGTGATCTCTTGACAACTAAATAAAATCAGAAAGCCAAAATACATATTTGGCAACTGGGGGATTTTTTTGGTTTTGTTCTTGATATCACCTTTGGACTCATGCAGCAGCATGATGTATGTTTTCCTGCTTCCAACCACTAACATATCTGAGATTATTTACAAAAGCCTGAGGAAACTCCTTTTACTCTAACTTAAGTATGCTTTCTAAAGTATGGCATTATCAAGTGTTGGTTTCTATCTGCTTCCACTTTTGCTTCAGGCTGAGAAAAAAAGGAAAAAGTGTTACTTGACAACTTAAAGTCATTATTCAGTGGAGTTCCAGCACCCCTTGATTAAATGCTACTTAGAGTAATTGTTTAAATAATTATTACTCTGAACATTGTGATTGCTCCTTTGAACACTGAAAAATCTCACTCTCATCTGTGAGCACAGAGTCAAACATAAACATAGTTATTGAATATTTGGATATTTCCCTGTGCTCCATGGAAAAACTAATAAAATACATTTTGAAAGCTGATGTTAACAGTTATCCTTTATTGAAATGAATTTTCTATTGTAGCCAGTATTTTGTGCTTGCTGTGATTTCAGATAGATCAAGATTCAGGCACATGATTTTTTTCTTGTTTCTATTCCATTTCATATTCTATTGAAAGCTCTTAATTTTCATTTCTCATGCTGTGCATGCTGTATGTATCATTTGCTTTGATGATGAAAATGGACAAAAAGAACAGCAACAACCTGGTCTGAATTTTGTCTGTGTGTGGTGATCAATATTTTATAGGTGAACTTGAGGAATAATGAGGAATTGAGAACAAGCTGGTACCCTCGTAAGCCACACAATGTCTGAAGTAAATAAATCCATCATTGTGGGTCAAACAAATTTCCTGTGGCTGTAGGGGAAATGATAAATTGATGGTATAAGTTAAAAACCCTGCAGTCATAAAATAAAAAAGAAAATAATTCCTACAAGTATTTCCTCAATGTGTTGAGGCATCCTTACCTCTTAAAGGGATTAAGTCTCCCATTTTAATATTATTCAGGAGTTTTTAATTTGATGCAACCGATGGAAGTGTTAAAGCATTATTTGTAAACTTTGCTGCTAATTACAGAATTAACTGGAAAACAACATGGAAATGTAACCTTTCCTTAATTCTTACAAATATTTACAGGTAACTTATTGTAGGTTTCACTATGGTGTCATCCCAACTATTCTAATTTTGAATCTTGGAGAAATGCTTATGTGTACAGCATTTGAAGTAAATCATAAAGTCTTTTACTTATTTCATGGCAGAAAACATTGACTATGTACAAACTAGAAATAGATCTGGGTTTTATTTTATCATTCTTCAGGTACAAAATTAGGGTGCTTTAGCCTACTAAAAATATTGGTTTCACCTCAAGAGAAGTCCTGAGCCCATTTTCCCAAGGAATTCCTATGCTTCTGCCCCTGTGATTAAGGAATTACTTGAGCTTTGATTGCTTTAAAATTTCTCCTGTATTTATTTTTCCAATCTGGGATTTTTAGCTCAAATAGGAAGGTGGGACTGAGAAAGTACATGGGAGAAGAATTCTGTATAAATACCAGTAGATTTAGCTACTGGTGTTAAAGAGATCCAAGATGCTTATGCTCGGTACAATTCTCTAAAGAGAAAAGCAGGAAATTCATTCACACACACACAAAATATATAAACTCATTAAAAAATTATGTTGGGTTTCCATGTATGGTATGGGAGAAATTAATATTAATTGCTAGGGGGTTTTTAGGTGTTATTATTCATTTTACAGACAATTCCTAGCTCAAAAAGATGACCTAAACCTCAGGCCTATAAAGGCATTTCTTTTTTGTGTGTGTGGATAATCGTGTGAGTCACTAACTCAGTTGCTGCATTTTGCTTTCCTCTTGGATATTCAGCACCGATGTATGTCTGTGTGGTTGGGCTGGCTAATTAAGGTCTTTGTCTTCCACATTTATCACAACACTGAGCTGTGGCCAGAATCAGTTGTCTTGGTTTGATTTGGGTTTGGATTTGGACAATTGTTGTTTTGTTGTTAAATTTCTTTATTTCTATTCCTTTTCCTGATTTTTAGATATATGTAATTCTACTTTTTAGGGGTAGAATATTGAACTATGTTAAGAGGAGAAAAAGCTTACAGTATGTCAGCCTTGATTTCCTTGGAGACAATACTGGTGTGAATCTTGAATATAGGTGTATTCTGTGGCAATTATGTTGTGAGTATACTGATTTTATTTTTTTTCCAATTCAAAACAAAACTTCCGGCATAAACCCAAATCTCTTGTTCTGTGGGTTAAATAATTTCAAGCTAACATCACTGATGTTTTTTTTTTAAAAAATAAATGTACTAGCAATGCTTCAGAAGCTCTTACGAATAAATGAAGCAAGGTTTCTGAGACTTTTAATTTAATTTCCTGTCTCTCTATCCTACAGGAATTTTCTGTCCCTTTTTTTATGCTTGTTCATCACTTCAGCTAAACCTGCTGTAGCTACAGTGTCTGTAATTAAGCACCATTGGAGGGGCAGAGAAACTGAAATGGGCTGAAAACCCAAGCCAAATATCTTTGGCTTAAAGGAACTTGAGTCTCCTTTTTTTTCCTCTTCTCCCTGTTACTTCTTAGCCTAAGAAATTTTGCAGGCTTTATTTTTTTTCTGGATTTCACCAGAACAGAACGTTTCTCCTGGAAACTCCTATTTTGTATACCTTGTCTGTCTTCTGAGCTTTCAGGTTACAAAAACTTTTAGTCTAAATCTCTGAAAGGAAAACCCACTGCATGACTTAAAACTGGGAGTCTGTCTTCCACTTGAAGCTAAGGGAATACCATTCATTTTGCTGACATCTCCAACAATTTGTGCCAGGCCTCTGACAGATTTTCAGATACATTTTCTATATGTTTGTTCATATTGTCCTTTCTAGGTCCTCAAGCCATTAGTTTTTATTTGCACGAGTCATTTCACTGCTTTGCACTGATTTTTTTAGTTGCTGGCAGATTGTGCTGCACCCTTTTTTTTTTTTTACATCTGTACAATGACACCAGACATTTGTGTTTTCCCTAAATGAACATTGCCTTTAAAAATTATTATTTATGCATATGAGTTTGATTGTTCTTTGTTCTCAAAAATTCTATATGAAGGAAGAACAGCAACTTTTGACAGAAACTGGCGAGAGAAAAGAGACTTGTTACATATTCAGGAATTTCACAGGTTTTCTTCAATGTTGACTGAGTTTTAATTTTTTCAGTACTGGTTTGGCGTTTGTGTTACTATAGCTTAGTCCCTTCACAGGATCTTATGACTTGGTAATGTGATATTTAGAGGCAAACTACAGAAAAAGACAATTGGAACAAACTAAAGTATATTAAAGAGCTTGGCTTTAAAAATTAATTGGTTCCTTTCAGTATCTGTTTTCAGTTAGCATTTGAGTAGTCTTTCACATAAATAGATAACATTTGTTCAAAGTATTTTCCACCACAATCATCTAAATCAAATTATTATCTATGCATTCATTGTATTATTTTAACTAAAACTACTTTTATTAAAAATTGTTAATAGTAATTTAATACATATTTTGTTCTTCATGTTTATATTTAACTTTGATCAAGTATTTGTAAATGTAATAAAATATTATGTACTGAATTATATTTGAAAAGAAGTATTTTGGAAATTATAATGTGGACATTACTTGTGAATTTATTTTTTTCCCCTCCCCTGAAGTAGTTTTATGTATGTGAGTAGTTGCTCTCTTTAGACATTCATGCATATAAATAATTGTGATATAAAATGTTTGGCTTGCATTTTGTCACTTAGGGGATTTGTGGGAGGAAATTTTCAGCCTCAGATGAGCAGCACTCTAGTGCCTGTGGGGCTACCCTGTGCACAGCACAATGTTTGCAGAGTTGGAAGTTGATTCTGTAATTGTAAACTTTTGAATTCATTCATATTTTACTTGAACTTAGGAGGCTTGTGCTACAATAATAAATGAAGGAAAAAAAATGATTATTAAAACTAAAGGTGTTTAAAATTGTACCCAGTAGTGAATAAATTTATTGGTGCTGTATTGGTGACAGTTAGTACAATCAGTGAAATATATAGTGGTGGGGAAATATAGAAAATACAAACTATAGTGATTATTTTTTTTTCCCCTTTTCTCCACATTTACTGTATTCTTGCACTGATTTCTCACTAGGCACAAAAAGACAGAAGTATTTGGCAAGAAAGGGTAGATCCCTCTGCATATGTTTTGGGTTTTCTTCCAGTGTTGCTGTTTGCAAAAACTTTATGGAGCAAGGAAATAGAATTCAATAGCAAATGGTTTATTTTAAAAATATATATTTCAGACAACTTGTTGAAAAAAGGAAAAATACACAGACTTGAAATGTAACATGTCCTCTGGAAATTTTACCTCATTCAGTTCTGTTGCCACTGGCATGTTTCTGCCTTTCATAGTCCAATTAATATACACAAAGTATACAGGTAGCTCTATAAATAATGATACAAGATAGGAATATAGCTGAGTGCATGGCATGAAAGGTCAGGAAGCGCACGTTACCCAGTCTACTTCAACTTTTGTAGAATTTAAAATTAGCATGTATGTAATACTATTAAAAGAATATAAGTAACTGTTACTCTACAGCTGTTTGAAGAAGAAGAAGTGGCTATGTTATTTTCAGTATATTATGTTCTATCATAAAGCATTTCTTATTTGGAACAACGGGTAAATCACAGTTATCCATCTGGATTATCAAATACAATATCACAAATTATTTTAATCTGGCATTCCAAACATTGAAGATCAGTGAAGCAGGGAAATAACATGTTTCTTAGTCAACATGTTTCAGTTCTGATATTCATCAACAGTAATCTGATGGGACAGCTAATGAGAGACTGCTTCAGGTTTACTGGTTTTGAGGGTATGAGACAAATCACCTGATGGTCATTCCTGCAAATGCTTTGGTCTTTACTTAACCTAGATGCTTCCCTGGAGATGCCTTCCATCTGTATTTTGAGAGTTAGTATTTTGATATCTTATACGAGAAGTCTCTTGGAATCCATTACTTTTTTTCTGAATACATCAGAAAAAGAATTAGGTGAAATATACATATTTTTTTATAAATTCAGATTTTATCTTTCTGTGTATTCTTAGTCATATGAAGTTTTCTGAATTGTAATTTATGGAGTAGATTTGGGTTTGGTTGTTTTTTTGTAGAAATATTCTATGGGTTAAGCAACACAACAAACAAAAATCTTCCCCACCCTTGTATTAGGTCATGGTACTAGAACTAGTAATTCTTCACAAGTATAGAAAAAAAAAAATCACTTTTTTAAATAAAGAAAATAAAATGGAGCAGTTGAATATTCTGACAACCAGTCAAGATTTCATGGCTATTAAGTAGGTATTTTTCCTACCTAGAACAATGAGAATATTTGATGTAGAATTTTTGAAACATGAACAGCCAATAAGAGTTGATTAGCAATCTCTTTGGGTTATTGCTCTGTAACAATGAAAAACAAAAAGATGTCTTATTTAAGAAAAAAGAAAGTATTCTAAAGTCTTGCCGGTAAGCCCATGTTGCTCTCACCATTATAATTAGCACAGTTTGAAGCATAGTTCATAAAAAACCCACATATATATACAAAAAAGAAAAAGAAAAAAAAGGCTGTTGAGATACCAAGGTGGAAGGTTCTCAGGCTGATGCAGATATTCTAGTATAGGGCAAAATCATTATTCAAACACAGAAGGCACACAAGATTTGATTCTTACAGACCAATGAGCACTTACTATTGTTGTTTGGCCATTAATTCATAATATGATTTATACAGACACATCAAACCTGCTCTTTAACTACTACTTTGATTCAATTGTGATGGAAATAAATGATCCAAATAAAATTAGCAGGTTTGAGGACTGCTGGATCATACTGTGTGATGGGTTTTAAATAATTCAGTCTTTAATGGGCATCCAATATGATTAAATTGTATTGCTAATTTTCCTTTAAATAGTTTGCATTGCTAATTTGCTTCTAAGAGATTTCTGCCAATCAAGTTAAATACTTTCTGCAAACTGTGCTTCCATTCCTGTCAAAGCATACTTGTTATATGAAACACCCACATCCTGTTCCAATTCTGGTTTAGTTACTTTATAATTTTTTTAACCTTTCCTCCCACAGTGTGCTAGGGGCTTCTTATTAATAGGTATCCAGGAAAATGAACACAATATTTATTTTTAAAATATATTAACTGAATCGGTAGCTAAAAAGGCAAATCCCAGGTTTTTGAAAATTATTCCTTTCTGCAGAAGCTGCAGTTCTGCACCAGTGGCTCTGCCACTCTTGCAATGAGGCACAGGGCATGCCAAAGCCAACAGCACCACTGAGGTCTTCCTGAAACCCACTGAATAAAGGTTCCCTTCCAACATTTAGCTTCCCAGATATTAAAATGTGTCAAGTAAACAATGGTGTCTGAACAGCTCATAAGCCCACATGAGGATAAACGGTCTTTTCATACTTGTTTGCAGTGTAGTGTGAGGAAGATTCTCCCTTTTCAGCAGATAATACGTTTGTATTAGTTTGTGTATTATGTTATTGTATGGTAACAGTCATTATCCTGTGTAAACATTATATCGAGATAATAAGAACATTGTTAATGCTTTAAAAACATGCTCTACATCTTTTCATTCAGGGAAACATTAAGAGATTTTTAGCTTTAACAAGCAGGATTTTCCCCTTGGGAACACCAGTATAGAAAGCAAGCCAGCTCAGCTAGTTTGTCCACTATGATAATTTAGGTCTAACATAATATATTAATGCAAAATAGCAGCATTAAGAGAATTTATAATTTTGAGGGAGGTTTTCATTCTCTTCAGAACATAGAATGTGCAAACAAAGGAAGGAAGGATTTTTCAAGGGGTTTTTTTGGCAGTGTGGTACCTAATAAAGAGTGAAGGTGTTGACCCCCTATTCATTTCTTATTTAAATTACACTTAGCCAAGCAGAATTCCCCTTTGAAATTCATTACTTGACTTCCATTGAAGTTTTGATAAAAGAGCTTCTGTGTTGGTTCCCAGTGGTGAAATCTTTCATTTTCTTTCCTCCCACTTCTTAAAAGGAGCTTTATGTGTATTGTACCATGATATTACATATGTGCCATCACGTTTACTGCAATTCTGCAGCAGTAGCTTCCACCATGTAATTTCCCATTCATCCTTTCAGCTGCTGAAGAAGCTTTCAGGGACTTGTAAATGTGGATGTTGTGGCAATCTGAGAAAATCTCAGCTGCCAACTGGTACTCTGAGACTCATTCTCAGTAACAGATTCCCTGACTCTGCATTTCTTAAAATCAATTATGGGAGTAGTTTACAATGTAACCAAGCAGTTAGTTTGCCCTCTGTCTCACAGACTTCCAGTGACTTAACAGGGAGTTGCGTCTCAGTAAATAAGAACAGAGTTGCACCAGAGAGGCCCAAATTCCCTTTCTGGCTGTTTGGATCATGTATGATCATGGAGATCTCTACAGCCAGAGTTCTCTGAATTATTTTCTTTTAATTTTTGCCACCTTTATTTTAAATTGATGGGATGTTCCTCTTATATTCTGATGAGTTTTTGTTAGGTTGTTTAGTTTGTGTTGGGTGTTTTTAATTCTAGCTCATATACTCCTTGACTTTCATGGAGTTTCATTAATTCATACCAGGTAAAAACCTCTCCTTGTATTTTTGAAATTATTCACTTTAAAATAAAATTCAAACTTATGAAGTGAATGTATTTTAGTCTCTGAGCTTTACTGGGTAACTCATAAAAGATCTGCCTCATTTGGTGTTTGGGTTCTCATCCACTCAGTTGCATCTCCTGCTATAACTGTTTCCAACCAGCTCTTATGCAATAAATTAAAGCACAGATCTACATAATATCAAGTTTAGAGCTCTACTGCCATTATTTAGCATGTACTAGTTTAAATAACTTGTACTTGCTCTACATAATCTAGGAATTAAGGTCTTCTTTACCGTTGTGTGTTTAGAAGGCATATATAGCTAGCTGGCCACGTAGATTCATGCTTTAATGGTAAACATTAAAGAAAATAAGTTAATAAGCAGGAGTCTGTCAGGATTCTGTCCTGTGCAATGTACACCAGAGAGACATGAGGTAGTTTAAGTACTGCTAAGTAGAAGGAAGGTCTAATGATTCCTGGTGTCCCTGGGGCTAAGCATGAGTCTCCTGAGTGGGTTTTGTTTGTATGTTTGGGGGAGTTGGGGTACGTTTTATTTTTATTTGTTTTCACAAGGGTTATGTAGGTATTTGTGTTGCATATGTCATCTACTTCATCTACTGCTCTTTAAAAATTATCTTTTTACTTGATGGTTGGGTTGTCTGTTAATTGGACTCTTAGTTGGTTTGGGTTTTAGTTCTGTGTTTTGGTTTTGTTGGGTTGTTTATTTTGTATTAGATAATCATCACCTGAAGAATTCCCATTCTGGAGACCAGCTACCAGTAGTAGAAGCCTTGAGCCCATTATAGTTAGGACATAATAGAGAATTGCTTCAAGAAATCAATTAACTGCAGGTGATTTGTTCTCAAACAAGTCTTCATTACTGAACTCATTTATATTTTAAGCTGTGATCTGAGCTCATATTTGCCTCCTGCATTGCCTCTTGTCTTATCTACTTGGGAAATTAAAAGCCCCTGGGATGGACAAATCAGAACTCCTGATCTTACACAAGCACATGATGCTAGATTTCCAAAAGTAAGAAATATTTTTATCCACTTCCATAGTCCACTGCTAAGTCATTTTGTCTCAAGCTCTTACCTTTAAAAGTAGCAAAACCTATGAGACAAACCAGATTTATTCATCTGAATTTTGTGCAAAATATATGGTTCTGAAAGTTCTAGCAAGGAATTTATTTAAGTTGTCTTGATATCAAGAATATCTTTGGAGCATTTACTGTGATTTCTTTCCCTCAATGCAAATATGATCATCATTCTCATGCGCTTTTGCTTTTGGAGAATATAATTGCTGGTATGCATGGCTTTGAATTGCAGTGCATATACTTAGAGAGTAATTGAAATCACATTCTGATACGTCATGGTAGTTTTTCCATTACTTGCTTTCTTACCTCTTGCCAATCTTGCTGATTAAGATTCTAGACAAAATTAAATCTTGATGTCCAATACTAGTATTGGAAGCTTTAGTACATTAGACACAGTTGCAAAACGTCCCTTATTTTCCATTTTTGTTTGTAAAGATGTTGACATTCAAATATTTCCAAATTAATTAAGAAAAAAAGGATTGTTACTATGAATTTAAAATGTGTTGGTTCACATTTAACTTTCTGGTTTGCATTTATATTGTTCAGTTAAATCTTCTTTAGTCAGTTGGGGTCCACTGAATGTATGTTTTGCCTCAAAGTCATAATTCTTGTGTCTCCTGTGATTCTTTTAGTTATTTTGTATGTCTTCAGAGTGACAGATTTAAGTATTTTTATAGTTATTGAAGTTGAAACTTATCAGGATTCTAGTCTCTCATGTTTTAATGGAATCTACAATAGAAATAAAATCTTACATCTAGAAGAGAACTCTTTGGTGATCTTTTTTTCTCATATATCAAATATTAAGTTCGATAAACTTTCTTTAATCGTCTGCTGCAGACAGACTTCATGAGAGGCTTCATCTTGCTACTGTCACATTGTTATTACTGTCTTATTAATGCGAGCATGTTAGTTGAAGTAATTTGAATTTCTGATTGTGATCATGTCACTTGTTTGCAGATCATGAAAATACTTGAAGCATATAGTTATTGATGACCGTTTTTTATGTCAACTTCTGGTGCTGGATAAATTCTTCAGTGGAGACTTCTGAGGAGTACATTATGCAGTTTACTTAAAATGTTGCAGACAAGAAGGGTGAGTTGTTAGTGGGATTTTCTGGTGTCTGCTCTTGTGTTCATGTAAATGTGGTGTCCTAAAGCTGGTCTTAAAAGTATGGGGGGGTAGTAGATTTTATATTACAGGTTTTAAAATGTATAGGAAACTAATTCGCTGAGTGGTATATTGAGTAAAATTTGGCTATTTATTTGTTTTACATGCTTCATGTGAACAGTTACACACTTTCTTTGAAAGTCACTGAAAGGTTAATGAATGAGAATTGTGGATAATAATGAAAGAGAGATGAAAGAAATCAGAGTTCTAAAGAAATGTTATGAAAACCTGATAATTTTTTCAAGATCATTGACTCTTTTTACTTTTGCTTTTAAATAACTGACTTCAAAGCATGTGAAAAAACAACACAACTAAACACTTGTCTGTACCTTTGCATGTGTTTAGGAAGCTGTAGATTTTCTCAGGCATAAATGTAACAGGAGATTTACCAGGCCCAAGAAATCTTAGAGGTAATTATTTTTCTAAGTGAACAATAAAATCCCATGTTTGCAACACTTTAATGGTGTGTGAAAGGACATGGGTTCAGATCTTTGATTTATGTCTATTAACTTCTAATGTCTTTGGTTTATTGGTAAAATGGTTTTGCAACCTGAAGTGAATAGCTTCAAACAAGTTCATCACATCGTGTTTTCAGAAGAGGGTATTAGAGATTTCACAGAAGGAATATGGCAAGTGATTGTTTCATTTTAGAAACTGTTTTTTGAGTCCCAGTTGCAACTGCTTGGCAAATTTCTTAGCAAAACAGTGAGCCATTTCTTGTTGTGTTCCTTTAGGTATGACAGAAACATTATTCAGTTTGTTCAACAGGTATCTTTAGATATCTTGAGGATATCTGTAAAATTATGATAATAGACGAGTTTAGTGAAATGAGTCAAGCTCTTACTGACTTTTTTCTTTTTTTTTTTTTTTAATACACCTGTTTTTTTCAAGGTGCTTAGCAGACTTTAGTTTCTAAAATGACAGGGATACTCTTAAAGAGCAGTTAGACATATTTTGCATCTAAAGACTGCAACCAGAAACTTTATGCACACATTTAATTCATAATTATTATTTTATAAATTCTGATACAAAGAAATTAATAATTTAGCTTATTTGCTCAAGGGATGCATTTATTTTTGAATAGGATAGAAGACATTAGCAAGTTAATATCTTCTCACTGTGGCAGAAAGTGAGTGAAAATTAATGAAGATAATAGGCTTTACTTAGATCATTTCATTATTGTCATAGCTTTACCTGTCCTGTTTTATCACTGCACTATTGTCTGTAGTGGAATTATTAACTTAGCTCTGCCTAAATTAACTTATAAAACAGCTAAAAGGGATCAAATTACATAGATTAAGTATTTTTGCCTCTTGTTCCTTTCATTAATTGCTTCTGTGTGGTGTGGGAGTTTTTTTGTGTGGCTTCCCTGATGTTTGTAGAAATGTGTTTTGTTTTGGGGGGGCTATATCTATTTTTTAACTACATGATGGGTATATACATTAAGGTAGAAGTTTCTACTTGTAGACCCTGCTGATTCCTTATTTTTCAATGGACCAAGTGACTGTAGAGAAAATTTAAATTCCCAAGACAGAAATGGAAATTTTTTCCTTGTTTAGATTATTGGCTCCTCTGAAGGATGTCAAGATTTATCTGTCTCCGCTAGGACATAGGAAAAAAATAGGGTACCTAAGTTGACAAAGTCTCCCTAAACAATTGCTTGCAGGAATATTTAGGGATTCTACTAAAGAAGCCACTAAATGGTGACAGGTTTGAATTATGACCTTAAGGGTGTGCATAGTTCATATTTTTATTTATGAATTTTGCTGAAGTATTTAAATATCTCAAGCGATGCTGCTATCACAAAATGTCTGCTTTGGAGAAGAAGCTCAACCAAAAGGACAAAAATACCTGAATTGATCAATATTATTTGTTTTATTTTCCACCATGTAACAGAGAATTGAGGCATTTAGATAAAAATGAACGATGCCTATGGGAAATGTTTTTGTGTGAAATTAATTTTAGGAATTGAAAAAGCTTTTGAAACAGGAAATTCTCTCCTAATTCTCTGGGGTAGGTTATTAAACCTTTCTTGTTTTTCCTGTTGTATTAGTTCAATAAAATACAGTAATAACAACACATCTGCCACATTTTTCTGTGTGACATAAAATGCTCCCTTAACACTTGAATCAAGTAGCATCACTACATGCTGGTAGTAGCCAGGGCTTGGCTGGTGTTGCCAGCCAGCACATGTTTTTGTATTTAGTTTGCTAGACATATTTGCTTTCCTTTCAGCTCTTCTCTGTATGGCATGCCAGCATTTCTTAGTTCCATCACATCCTTATGGTTGCTTTCAGTTTTCATTTTTTCCCATGCCAATTTTTTTGCCAAATGTTCTGTTTCTTCTACGGATGTGTTTGCAGCAGGCTCCCTCCGAGTGTCTGTGTTTCATGTTTGAACAGCTCATCGGCAGGAATATCAGCTTCTCTTGCTGGGAATTTGTTTTCGCCCTCAAAGAGATCTTTGCAGCTTGATGTTGACAGCTTTTGTCTTCCCCCGAGGCAATTTTCTTTAGGGTCTCTGGGTAGTCTGTCAGCTGCTTTTGTAGAAATAAAAAGGCAAACAACTAGGCTAATTACTTAAAATAGGGCTTCTGTGTAGAAATTGCTACAAGTGGAGAGTTTGTTGTTTTGACCCTTTTTTCTGGACATAATCATTCTGACCTTTTATGTGTCTTTATGCAAGTATCTAGGTTTCTTCCCAAAACAGTATTTAAAATTGTAATATTTCCTGTGCTTTTGATTTCTTTATAAAGCTGGCAGCATCTGTTGATTTTATAAACTCCTTTAACTAGGCTGAAAATTGAAATATTTCCACCCATCTTCCTTTCTCTTCTTCTGCACCTCACATCAGATAAGTGACAAATGCAGGCATAGGAGGGAGGAAGCATCCTGAGCACACTGACAGCCCTGGGTGGCTTCCTGTTTGCAGCTCGACACGAAAAGCTTGGTGACACAACGGGTGTAGAACTGGGGTAAGCGTGAACAGAGTTTGACTTCCTCATGACATTGGAGGAGGTGTTATGTGGCAGGTGGCAATGTAGCAGGCTTGTGGAGACTAGTCAGGAGTAATGGGCTGGAAAATCCAAGGTCACCAGTGCAGTGTCTTCCTGGTGCTTATTACTGGTGTTGCATAAAGCAGTGGCTCAGATTATTTAAAGGACAATTGGAGAAGGTGGGGAAGAGAAGAGGGGATTGGGGCGGGGGGGGAGGGCCAAGGAGGAGGGGAGGGCATGATGCAGCATGGTGTTGCTTTCTGTAAAGAGTCTGGGTGATTTTTTAAGTAAGACTTATTTTTATTGAAGGCAGCAGGATATTGTTCTAGATGAAAATCGTGCTGGGTAATGGGGAATCCAGTCCAGAGTCTGTTAGATTGGAGCACTATTTTTATTTTTTTCCTCCACTTAATTTCAAAAGTATTTGCCTTTTCTGAACTGAGATTGAAAAGGATAACCAATTTAGGAGGTCGAGAAGTACCTTCCAGTGAAACGTGTTGGGCAACCAGCTCTAGATGGCACTGCCTGAGCATGGGATTTGTGCCTGAGGACCTCCAGAGGTCCCATCCAAGCTCAGTCATTCTGTAAAGTTTGAAATCCCAATGGGTATTTTTTTCTGGCCCAACTTTTTATTCCATGTGAGCACAGTGAGCTTTTTGCGCTTAGCTTGCTCCTACCCCTTGTGTAGGCTGGGTGTCACTCTGTAGTCTGATGTGTCACTGTGTTTCCAGAGACTAATGGAGGATGTCAGACTGAAACGGGGGAGAGTAATCTCTGCTGCAGAGCAGTGTTTTTTCTGTTTCTATTCAAAGAGCTAATTATACAACATTTTCCAAATTTTGCTTAACTGTAATGGCAGATATTTGCAAATTCTAGCAGGAGATTATATAAACAATCATCCTATCCATTCAAGTAGTTTAGAATATATTTTTGTTTGGTTGGGTGTTTTGTTTTACTTTTTAAATCTAATTTGGTTTTATATTCTTATAGAAAGACTTAAATATAAAAACAAGAGTCACTTTTGCAATAGAGCTATGAAAAAAAAAACAGATTCTAGTTTACACGTGTGGATTTTAAAGGACAAGGAGAACTGATTTCAGGCTAAACCTAAGAAATCACACATCTGAGTTTTCTGACAAATGAGAACTTTCTGTCCCTTTAGATTTTTGGTTGAAACTGATGTCCTTGTCAGCATCCCAGATGATAACAGTAATGAAACTGCCAACAATGCCAACTCCATTGGACTAGCTGTCTGCTTACCCTGAGGTCCCAAGAACCAGGACAGCTCTGCTAGCAGAATCCCTGAGGCTACTGCTCTGCAGGACTCTTCAGGAGTCCCTGGCTCAGGGAAAGACTAATAAGTTATGTCTGACTTAAGCCAAAAGGTGCAGTTGTCTCTGGCCCTTAGGCAGATACATCAGGAATCCAGGTAAAAGATTAGGCAAACCTGATGATGCCTAGTATACTTAAAACTTGTTTATGGATCAGCTCTTCTTTGCAGAAACTTGGTTTCCTATGAGTAACCCTAAATAGTTTTATGTTCTAAATGACATCAGACAGGTCTGGTATGGTTGTGAGGGCTGGACTATTCAGAAGAAGGTGTTGTAGCTACAGAGGAGGTAAGATGCTCAAGCCTATAAAAGAGATATATTTTTACCTTTCAAATCAGATAAATTCAGCTCAGTAAATATTTGAAGCAGAGACCCTGCCTACATTTTGAAGCCTATGCAATTGAAACATATTTTTGCTATATTCCAGATATCTCTTTTACTTGACTTTTGATCATCATCTACTGTGACTCAGGGAGGGCAACATGGAGCTCACTACATCATTCTTTCTTTTGCATCTGCCTCTGTGGCTTTCCTTGTTCTCACCTGAATCTATGTAGTCAAAAGATGAGACAAAGTTGTCTCACAAACCATCTCTCTGGATCAAAAGACCCAATTCTCTTCTAACCTTCATCCTCCCCCTTTATTATGCAGCCTACCAGCCTCTCCACTTCCTCTCTTTCACTGTAATTCATTCATGTCTTTCACCCCTACAACCATCCTCTAGCCTTCATCATCTTTGTTATCCCACCTTTTCAGAATTCACCTGCTTATAAGCTGTAAGTTTTCAGAAACAAACTCTTACCAGCTACATTTTCCTGATCTCCCGTCTCCAATACCTGTGAGCTCATGCTCTTAAAAGGCATTTAAAGAAACTGAGAATAATAACTCCTCTGGAAGTTAGCATGATTTTCTTGAGGAGATTCAGAGTACTTCTGCTATTGAATTCTAAGGCACTGCATGCAGTATGCTTGTTCTATCTCTGTGTTGTCTTGGATGAATATGCCATTCAGCATAATCATGTAAATTTAAAATTAAAAAGTAAGAGTTTTATTTCTTTAGCAGAAAATTAGAGGAGCTGCGACAGCTCATTTGGCATGGCAGTGTTCCATTGAGCCGAAAGGTAATTTTCAGGGACTGCATCTTTGGTAAGTATTTCTGCAGCAGTGGGGTAGTGATTTTAATGTGCAGTGCTGCATTTTAATAGCCAATTGAGATGGCTATTAAGATAGAGCATTGTACATTTACATCACTGCTGCACAGAGAGCGGCTGGTGACTGCTCCTCAGATGACAGCTCTCTCTGCATTCTGCTTCATAGCAGTGGTTTTCTTAGTAGTTCGTCTGATCGCCTGCAAAGGAAATAAAAATCATTATCTAGTTAATATTTCACACTCTGTGCTGAGCATCCAGATCCCAGGGAGAGAGAGCAGGAGGGTAGAGATGTGATGCTGGGGGTAGGAGGCAGGGGGGAAGCAGAAGAGGAAGGAGTGTGAGAGAGAAAATCTCCTTGTGAAAGGGTAATTTCTTGGTTTTCATCTAGCAGATTCACTTTGTTTCAGTGAAAACGTGGTTTGCTAGGCCTCAGGCTCAGGATACAGTGCTTAGGGGAGGACTGTGTAGTAGAAGTGGCTGTGTGTAGCTAAAGGTGCAGGAAGATCATGAAAATTCATAAAACCGTGGGAATTGTGAGAACCAGCAAGGAAAAAGGTACAGCTGAAAAGCCATATATATTTGAAAACTTATCAGAAATGTTTAAGAAAATCATTCAAGTTCTACCCTTTTCACTTAGAAGCAGCCAGTAGACAGTAAGGTCCTAATCAGTTAGTTACCTACTATATGATTGGGCTTTGCTTTGCCTATAGTTTTCTGCTCTTTCCAGATGTGGAAACATTGTGCTTACTGTCAGTTGATGCAGTTCAGAGACATCTCACAACATTTGCATTGCTGAGATTTCCAAACTCACCTTTTCAGTGAAAAGAACCTGACTGAACCTAAACAACCTTCCTTGCAATAAATGCAGAAATTACAGGAAAAGAGTCTGACATTAGTCTTCCATCTCTCTCACAATACTTGTGAAATGACTTTCAGAATGTGGCCAAAAATTAGACCCTATAACTGAAGATAGCCTAGGATAGGGAAGGATGCTGTTGGAAAAGTTGGGATAATAGAGGGAAAGATACGTTCATAAACTCGCTGGAATGATCTTGCTGTATCATTTAATCTCCATGTTTTCTTCACAAACGAGCTATGGCACTTATCTATCATATGACTTAGTTTCTGAAAACTCCCTTGAAGCAGAGCTGTAGAGGACACTGACTGAGTAGCTTTGTCTTTCAAATTCTTGGAAATTCATAGTTTGTTGAATAGAAATGTTCACAAGGTTATCTGTTAGTCAACATATTGGGGTTTTTTAACAACATGATAGGCTTGTTGGGAAGTTGTGAATTGCTTAAGTTGAAAAAACTAGTAAACTATAAATACTGTTGCTTAAAAACAAATTAGCATCTGTTAATTATAGAATGTTAATTATAGAATCTAAGAATATACTAAACTCTTCAGGCTGAAATTACTGCCTGAAATTTCAAGTTTCAAGTGTTGACATTTTTGCTAAGCATTTTGAAATACAAGATCAAGTTTTTGGCCATGTAGAAAGAAAAATATCAAAACTGAGGTAAGAGGATGTGCACAAAGAGAGAGCTGTTTAATATTTAATCCAATAAATAATGTAGTAGTGTTTAATTTCCTACCTGTCTGTACTTACTAGTATGATAGTAAATCCCATCAGCTGTGTGAGCTTTCTTACAGTTCTCTGGGTTTATGAAATGCCATTAGTAACAATAAGGTAAAGTTAGTGTGTTAAAATTTTATTTTGGTGTTTTCATTGTTAGGAATTCATTTTCCAAGTACTGTCCTTCTCTTTAAAGTATTTCATAAATATAATTATGAAAGTTGTTTTAACGTGAAAGATTAATTCAGACTAAAGTATATCTATCCTGTAAGCATCTTCTCTATAGAAAAGCACAGATGGATTTTATCTCATTCAGTATCTGCAGTATCCCCAGTGAGTTAGTAACAGACAGTACCAGCAGGCTAAAGCTTAACTGTGTAAAGTGATCAAAAGTCTGGGAGAGAGAAAACAATTTGAAACAATAGAGATCTGGAATATGTTTAGATCATTCTAATGCAATAATGTTGGTTCAAGGAAATTTTTGCTTATTACGAAGCAAAAAGCGATGAAACCTTCACATGCTTTGCTGTGTGCAATATTCTGCCATTCTTCTAATCCAGAAGGTCCAATTCAATCATAAGTTTTTATTATGTGTTTCTTTAAAACTATGAGGAAATAGAGTAGCAGCTCAGTCTTTTCATGCTGATATGCACCACTAGAGGCCATCATATACCTCCGTAAATATTAGATAGGTATGCAAATTATTCTAGAGATTATATGAATAACCAATTAATGTAAAAGTCTATATAAAAGGGCATAGGAAAACTTATTTGAGAGAAGACTTTATAACAACTGATTAGTGTGAGCACCACATCTTCTCAGGCCAATTCTAATTGATTCAGAGCACCTATACTCTCTTGTACATTCCTACATAACCTTTTAGTAGATCATTTGGTATATATGGTAAGTGAACTCTGGAGATGGCAACAGTTTTGCACAGTCTGCAGGTCTTCTAAATCAGAAGATAAAGTAAGGCTTTTAGAACATCAAATGGGAATCTTTTCTGTTGATTTCAGTATGCTTGGACTATAGAAATATTTTTACCTTCAGTCCTCCCATCTGGAAAATGGGATGACATTCTTGATCCCTCACAGACTTCTTATCAGAATTCATTAATGAACTAACATGTAGCTACTGGTTTAAGTAACTGACTGATATGTGGTCTTCATGTTACACAGTGATAGTCTTTTGAGTCATGGAAAGAAATTACTGACTTCATAGTACAGGAATGACAGGTAGCATGATTTAATTGGAAAAAAAATTAAATTAGCATTCAGTTTATGCAATCAAGAGGTGCTCCCAAAAGTAGTAACACAAAAGGATGTTAAGTAAAATAATTCATTTACAATGGGTTCGGATGACTTTATGAAAGGGCCGGAGTGTGGCATGGACCTTATCCAGGAGATGGCTTCTAGTCCTTTGGTTTTCAGTTTCACTTCTTTGGGCAAACTGACCCTTCAAAGAAATGTTAGCTTGTTTTACTTTCCTTTTGAAGACTTGCTGTATGGTACTTTATGTAGTGGATTACTAACATGCGAAAGCTTTGCTTATGTTTGAGAGAAGTATTGCATTATCTTATCCAGCTTGGTATGCAGTATTTTCTCATCAAATTGTTGAATGGAGAGACACAACCAAGATAAATGGCAATTGTCATATGCTTCTGTAGTACCTCCAAACAATTTATCTGTTAATACAAGCAGCAGTAATCTACATGCTCTAGAGTGTATTCAAATATTTTTAAAATAAGAAATGGATAGTATATGTAGCCAAATACTAGAATATAACAGAAGTGATAAGTGCTTTTGTCACAACACTCAATGCTAATTTCTGGGTTTGGGGGAGAATCTATTTCATAACTCTTAGTTGTTTTATGAAAATGAGCTTATGTATCAAAATTGTACTGGAAGACTACTCAAAAAGATCACTAGATATTCCAAGGCTATCAGTAAAAAGAATACACTATAGCAAATCACATTTTTCACTAGATTTGGAAAAAAACCCCACAAATTTCACAAAGCTCAGGATCATTAATAAATCATTAATAAATTAATAATTTAATAAAATAAATAAAAATTAATATGCTATTAATCAGACGAAAACAAAAGTGATAGAGGAAAGAGACTAATAAGTCAGCATAACTCAGTATCCAGTGGCCTCTGAACTGATGAATAACACTGAATGTTATTCATTCAATATACCTACCATGTGTAACTTCACTTCAAAAAAAAAAAAGAAATCTCTCATTTCTGGTACAGAATTTTTGAAATAAGTTAATTTCAGAAAAATATTTTTCCCTAGAGGAATTAAAGCTATGTGTAATTGTCTTGCTCTTTAGCTTACAGTATGATTTTGAAATGATGTGCAATATTATTAATTTTAAGTAGGTTTCCCAAACTAATATATGGCAAACTCATACGCAACATGCCATTTGACTTCACTGTCAGGTCTTTTACTGCTATGAAAAATATGAATATTTTCTGCCCACACTTTGGAGTCCAGCTTCACAGGATTGCTGAGAAGGCAAACCTGTAAGCAAGGTCCATTTCTCACCCTGGGACCAAACAATGCTGTAAAAGAATGTAAGGTGGGTTTTTAAATAAGTCTATTCGATCAAGTATTGAATAATTTCCATTTCTGCACTACATACTTTTCATGGATAACTGTGCAGTGTCTCCTGAGTCTCCCAGATGGAGTGGCAATGAAAAAGTGGTGCAGATGCCTAACTTAGTTGTACTGTAAGCACACTTCATAGAAAGCTTCATTTCAGCTCTTGTGGTCATGAACAAAATGGTGCATTTCCAACTCCTAGGACCTCTGGACCCAAACCAGCACATCAGCATTTCCTGTGTCAATTTATTGTGTCAATTTATCAGCTTAAATGTTTGTTGACTCCGAGAGGACTGAACCCTGCATCACTGTATGTTGTAGACATGTGATTTGGAGCATGTTGCTTTTAATCTTTGTGACTCAATTTCCCACCTGGGAGATGGTGATAACAATGCTAATGTGTCTCATTATTGTCTTGCCTATTTAAACTCTAAGCTCTTCAGGGCAAGGATTGTCTCATACCATATGTCTTCACAGAGACTGGCAGAATGAGACACTGATTGCATTTGGGGTCTCTTGGTGCCACTATAATTAAAAGAGAGACAATAATATTAAAAAGGAAGAAAAGGGGGAAGGTAGGTCTGGTGTCAAGAGGCTTGCAGATTTCCTGGTAGCAACCCAAAAGCAAGAGAAAAGTTGGTCTCCAAGGAGAATCCTTGCTTTTTCAACTTTCTCAACTCCAAATGTCATATTGTTTTTCACAGAGGTACAGTAGGGGAGCTCTCCAAACAGGATAATCCAGAAGCTAATGGTACAATGGTATTGTACCATTACAAATCCTAACTGTAAGAGGAGGATTAGTAGTTTGAGCTACTGTAAGGGTGTGGGTTGGAGGAGAGATAAATTTTTTAATAGAAATGTGCCTATAAAATTAGAGCATTGCCTCCCTCCTCATTAGAGGATGAACAGATGTGCCTGAGAGTAGATGAGGTGTTCGCATTCAAAAGTGAAGAAAAGCAAGAAGATGTGAGAGAACTGTTCTGCTGGAGCACATACTATACTGACAGAGCTGTGTTCTGTTCCAGTTAATGCTAAGAAGTTGTTTTATGCAGTAGAATAAGAACACTTATAGAACATTGCTAGACATGACTTCTGAAATATAGCCTTACATGCTAATACCTCCTGCTTTGGCACTCCCATATCTTGTTTGAAAATGTTCTTAAGATTTGAGTTCTGTACTCATTTTGCTCTGCAGAACTAGAATTTTCAATTCATCTGCGACTTAATCAAATACACTATGTATAGTAAATCCCTGTTTATAATTTGTCCTTTTGTTGAAGTCTTCAAATTGCTTCAGCATTGTCTGTTTTATCTATGGTTGAAATTAAACTCAAGAAGCATCTTCTGTATTAAAAGGCCACCTTTTTCTCAGTGTCTTTGCCTGGCAACTATTTGACTAGATTTGGTTTTCTAGCCTATAGGAATGCTCCCCATGGATTTTGTGAAGTGAAATCTGCAGACTTACGAATTTCTGCCTACACCCAAGGATTGTACCCTGGCACAGAAAGAGAGCAAAAATACATCACTATTACTTAACTAATCAATGCAGTTCACATCTTAGTCTCTCGTTGAATACTGAGATATCCCTACAATGGCCCACAGTGTTTGTAGAAAGTATTAGGACTATGGCTGTAAGGATATTCTATGCTGAAATGACACAGATTACAAGAGCCAAAGTGTTATGTCAATATGTCCCTTATATTACTCATGAAAAGCCACAAGATTACATTAGAGTTTTGACAGGCTTCTAGCCTGAAATGTAAACCAGACTATTGGCTGTGTATTGAGATTTTCCAAAATGGGGTTACTGGATTAGTAGTGAAGAACTCATTGTTGCTCTGAACTGAAAAACTCTCAAATGTTTCTGCTATAATGCAGTCTCCAAGACCCAGACAAGAGAAGCTCTTGACAAAGGAAGATCCCTTTTGCATTCAAATTAAAACATAAGGAGGGGGAAACGAAAAGCAATATTGCCTTAAAAAAAAAACTTATTTAAATATAAAGAGCTAAAACAATGTCTGCACTCCTGCACTTGCTTTTATTTCCCCTGCCTTTTCTTGCTGTATTGGGCCTTACAAATGGAAAGCAATGCTTGTTCTCTATCAGCAGCTGTTTAAATTATATTGGTATTCTTCACTTTATTCTTTCACATTTTGATCCGAGTTTGTGCCCCTATCATCTAACTGAAGTGAGAATTTTGATTACAGGCTATTAAAGTAATTTTAGAGTAAAGTTACTGAATCTAACTTTTCTTCTTGAGTGGGAAGTTATTGTTTGTAGAGAAAAAAATAGCAAAGAAGTTATGTTTAACACAGAGAGCTCTAGAACTGGCTCTGTTCCCTACTGGAGGTGTGATATCTTAAAAAAGGAAGGATTGGTAATGCCTCTAGTCCTTCCTTCCCAATCTCAGCAGTGCTTGGGCAGGCAGCATGTGCTTCTGCATCCTGCAATCCTTTGCAGCATAACTTTCAGGCTGAGGGATGTGGCATATAGCTGGCTTCACACCCCTCTCTGCTCAGGAGAATTTTTCTGCTTTCTGGCAACGCTGCTTTTGGATGGCTGCACCAGTGTCCCCATGATTCATGTTAACTTATTTAACAAATAACTCCACACCTTTAGGAATTAAAAGATTTTGTAATTGTCTGTGTCATATACTTTGATTTTTAGTAGGATAACTTAAATGGAAAGCCCAGTCTTCCACTAGTGAGACTCAAAGTGATAGAGTTGCAAATTATAAGTAAATCTGGCTTTTCCATAAAAAGTTGTATTACAATTTAGTTTAATATTTGTTCAAGAAATAAAATACTCCTTTCCCTGTTATTATCTATTTGCTAACCATCCTGTGCCAACCGTAACATTTTATGATTAGCAATAGAAACTCCCCTTAAATCTTCCTTTTCCCATAGTTTCCTCCTTTTTCTAGAGAAAAAAACAACACTAAAATCTTCTTAGGGAACATACTTCAGTGGAAAGAGATAACTAAAAAATGAAAGCAAAGCATATGTTGAGTGGGAAGGAGATACATGTAGTATATATGATAGTTTTGCTGCTTTTCTTTTTGTGCCCACTTGTACAGTAAGGATGGCAAGTCTTTGTAAGTGGATTTGGATGTAGGCCGGGAAGAAAATCTTTAGTCTTACACATGTTCTGTTTGTTTATCTGTAAGTTTTGCCTGGGGTATCTCATCACCATTATTTGGGTATCTTAGTGATACTCGTATAGTCAATAATAATACTTAATTTTTTATTCATGACTCTAAAAGGGAAATTCTTTATGCCAAGTTATGTGTGACTCTATATGGAGGCTACTGAGATTTAGCAAAGCACATTAATAGTTCCCCTGGCTCCATTACTCATGACTAACATCTTACTCGGAATTTCCTTATTGTCTAAGGGTAATAACTGGTTTAGATTTGATTTGTTAACCTGCAGCTGTAGCAAGTAATATCAAGTAATGACTCCTTTTTTGTAATTCATCTTCTCTAAATCATTACGGCCTGTTATTTTCAAGATAGGTTTGAAATAAAAAGTAAGGTCCAAATTATTCACAGGATCTA
This sequence comes from Apus apus, assembly GCF_020740795.1. Taxonomy (NCBI): domain Eukaryota; kingdom Metazoa; phylum Chordata; class Aves; order Apodiformes; family Apodidae; genus Apus; species Apus apus. Next base: position 52,851,914 of record NC_067285.1, on the reverse strand, counting down.
AACACGTAGTTAAGTTACTATTTTACTTTTATGAGAATTTCTATTGATTTCAATAGAGCTACTTACTATGCTTAAAGGTGATTATTTTCTGGGTCGGGGGCTAGTACTGCATAATTCTTAGGAAAAGGACCATATTTATTAGGTTATTTCTAGGTAATAAGGCTTAGTTAAAATTTATCTGTGAAGTTTATATTAGCAGGCAGATTCAAATTTCCCCAGCATAGGAAATTCAGTGGTTTTGTTGGAGATCATCTGTGGAGTAAATTTCAGTTTTTAATAAACATCTATTATCATGCACATTTATCTAAAAAGATCCTCTTTTAAACCCATAAGATCTTAATGCCATAATTGCTTTTAATGTCTTGGCCAAATGCAAATTAGCATAACCCATTGGAAAACGTGATTATCTGCATCCTTAATTGTAGGGTGACCCTTCTTTTTGTGAATTCCAGGTCACCTCATTCTATTCAAGCCCTACACAGGTACTACTTTTGGGAAAGGTATTATGAATAATGCAAATTATAATCACAACAATAATTAATAATAATTAATAATGAAGATGGAAAAGTTAGCTTGCTCTGTGGCCAAGACACTTCTGCTGGATTAACAGTTTGGTGGATTGATGGTTTTTTTTTTCATTTTTATCATACTACATCTACTGTGCTTAATCACTATATTATATTTTACCATGTTAACACATAGACTGAAAGCACATGCATCTTGTTTGAAAAATGTTCTAGCTAAAGCCATACGATGAAAAAGTAGGGCACAAAGGGCACAGGAAAGCTCCAGCTTCTAGCTTTCTTTACCCATTTGATCAAATTTCGTCCTCTAATGAATCCCTGATTATCCTAATAGGCTTCTGCTGATTACCTGAGAGACCAGGATATGAGCCTGCATGGGTCAAGAAGATTAAGAATTTATAAAACTCAGTTTTTGAAAACATAGTCTTAGGTTTCATTCTGCTCCAATCCAAATATCTAATCCAAAACGTGATTAGGAGATTTTTAGAATCACTGTTGGGAACAGATCTGCTAATAGTGTCATTTTAATGCTTGGCATCCTGATAGCATGTTCAGACTGGACCTGGAGCACATCAGTTGTTCGTTGTCCTCCTTGCCTGTATAAGCTTTCTTCTCTTGAAAACTCAGGTTTAGCAGGTGGCCAGAGGGAGATCGGGTAATTTCCCTTGCTCTAAAACTGAAATTCATTTATAATGCAGGTAGGATGAATGCCTACAACTGGATGTTCATGTTCTTTCAGTTGTGTATGGCCACTAATGACCTTCAGGGAAAAGTATTGTTTTTTCAGTGTGTCGTACTAAGCAGCCAAATGCCACGCTAACTAGTTTAAAAAAAAAATAAATTATAGGGACAAGCAGTGACTGCTAGGGTAGGGAACTGCAATAAGCCAGGGTAACATTAGCGTGTTTTACTATGAAAATTACTGAAACAATTTACTCAGAAACTAGCTATTATAAGAATTCTTAACACCCAGATTTCTCATTCTCTTTTGTAAGCATTAATCATATTTTATTTTTAACCAAGAACCTCAAAGCAGAATTAAATTAAGTGAAACTTTAATAATGAAATTGCATACAGTATAATTCAGGAGTTATGCAGAGAAGCTTTAATATACTCCATTAGGCAGAGAAAAATGTTGAAAGGATATGGTTAATGTTCATCTGCAGTCAGTTTCTCTTTTTATTACAAGAATTTTCCTATTGACTCGAATGGGAGGAAAACCAGCCTCTGCTAAGGTGGTGTAATAGTGTGGGTTAGTCTCATGAATCACTGGAAAAGCATTCTAGAATACAGTCAAACTGAATTATGATGGCTGTTATCACACAGGAAAGAAGATATTTATTGGAAAGGGCGGAGGCATGGCTGTAGGGCTGAGCTGGGGCCACCATTTGGGTGATTGTGTCAGCAGGTGTTCTAGGGTGGCACCAGCAAAGCAAAGGGGGATGGATCTGTGGGGCTGGGTACTTGACGTCTCATGTCAACTCTGGAGCCCCAGCTGAAGTGAAGCTGGGGCCACTGTTCACCCTGACTATCTGGGGTAAATAAAGACATAAAGGTAGTGGGGAGGCTGGGCTTAGCTCCCCTTTTCAAGCATTCTGCACAGGGTTACATGGAAGGGAAAGGGAAGGAAGGCATAACATTTAAAGAAACGTAGGATGACTTCTCGTCCTTTTGTGGGGGATAAATTATATTTATGAGCTTGATAAAGTCTTGAAATTACTGGAGGCACTAAGATCAGTGGGAAAAGTTTGAGCAGTTCCAAGGAGCACTATGTATGAAAAAATGGGTATGCTCTGCTGAAATGTGTTACTGCATGTCTACCACATCCTTCAGCAGTGTGTAAAGTACGTGCTCTTTTTTTAGCAGTCAGCTTTGTGGCCTTAGCCAGACCCTCCGTCTGCTGCCCTGTGAGATTTCTGGCACCAATGTAATTGTTAGATTTTAAAGAGTTTTCTCCTTAAACAAGGGAGGGAAATTATAATGTTTTCCATTAGTTTCAATCTTTCTGCAGAACTGAACTTACCTGTTATTCTAAACATTCACATCATGTTTAGTTACTTCCAACCTAAAGAGAACAACATCTATAGGCCCTATATTTACCAGATTTTGTTGTTTATCTTGTCATTACTGAATCTCTTGCAGAGAAACAGAAACCATAGAGGAAGAAACCACAAGGAGATGTGGCATGCAGGCAAAGCTCTACCATCCTGTAGGATGGCCCTGGAAGAGCACCTTTGGGGCTCAGACCTTGCTAGAGCTGCTCTTCAAGCTGAATAAAGATGTTCCCTCCTGTTCTCTGACTTCTGATTGCTAAGCAGAGATAAGAGAGAACAAAGAACAAAGATGAAATAAATTAACAGCTTGGATTTTAGAAGAGAAAGAAGGTACTCAACTGCTACTGTGTGTGCATCTAGGGAAGAAGGTAATTGTGTATACAGCCACAGAAGATGACTGGAAGAATTGGGAGAGCATGCTTACCACCATGAGTGTTGCACAGCAGGAGGTGAGTGTCTTAATGGGAGATGAAAGATGAGATTTTCTCACTGAGTTTTTAATGTCAGAATTCCTCGCTTTCTATATCCTTTCCAATAGCAGTAGAGTTCAACCTGTAAAGCTGTACAGGTTAATGGGAAAAATGTTATCTAAGCAAGTTATCTGGGCAAGGGACACCCGTGCTTGCACTGGCAGGACAGCATTCCTTTGGAAAAACTGAATGTATGTGCAAGGCACTCTGCAAATTTCAGACATTTGATGAAATACATTTTAATATATGGATTTTTTTTCACTCCTTTTTCTCTGCTCTAGTAAAAATTCTTTAAAACAGTGATATCTGTACAATATATTTCTCTTCCCATTACATATATCAGTAAAATGGTTTCGTGGTGTTCTGGTGTCCAGAATGGCACAACTCTCACCCCTTTCTTTTCCTCTTAGATTTCAGTTGCTTTTTTTTCTCCTTTTACTCTACACACTACTGAGAAAAAAAATAAACTTCAGTGATAACTAAAGAATAAACAAAGCTCCTAAGAGGTGGTATTTTCAAGTCAGCTTGAAACGCACAGGAAAATCTGAGGTTCCTGATAACAAATGGGTGTTGTTTGGTGTTTTCTTTCCTTCCCCGTTAATTGAAATCAGTGTGAAGGAAAAGCAACTGACTTGGAACAAGTAGTTGGCAGAGCTTCATTTTCATATAAAATATTGCTACTGTCAATGGTCCAAGCAGTGATCAAGACAGGATGTTGAAACTGGGAAGAAGACCAAAAAGAACTACTAACACTTTTAATGTGGGAACTGAGATAAATGAATAGTAGGAAGGAGGCTATAACACAGTGATAGAAGGGCAAAAAAATTGCTGATGCTCCTGCTAAATAAGTCAGTAATGTCAGTATGGTAGTTTCAGTACTATTCTTTATATTGATATTAGACTTACTAATAACTCCCTGCAACATATTGCCCTAAGTTCTCTCTTTAAATGTTACCTTGAGCAGTGTGTGTATAAATTCTGTACCCCCTGAGAACCATTTATTTTATTAAGTTAAAATGACACATCGTATTCTTGTAGCAAAAATAGGGATTGAGTAAGAGCACTTCTTTTTGTTCAAATGAGAGGAATTGCTTAAATAGCACCCTTGAACTACTAGTCTGCAATGGTTTACTTTGAAGCTGTACAGTGGAAGTAAAAGAAGCCTAGACATGTTAGACTAAGTAATTTAGCATGTGATCTATGGGAGATGGGAGAAGTCTATTGAAGGAAAAGAACCTTTTGAGTTTAATAAACCTCAACACAGAAGTATTTGGCCTGAAATTTGAACAAAAATTATTTTTAGCATTGGTGGGAATTCTTTTCCTAGGACAAATACTGAATGTGCTGATTATGCTGAAATTGTTTTCTTAGTAGAAGCTTTTCACTGCACATGAGACTCTTTCCATCCAGTAGGAATTTATAATGTGGATTTTTTGTGTTCTTTTTTGTTCTCCTGAAAACTGATGAGAAAAACCAATTTTTCTTTTGCCAAGTTGTAAAATATGAGGACAGATAGGCATCTGGTAAAGCTGTAATTGCTCCAGAGAATTCTCTGGAGCTGTAATGGTGTCTGGGTTTGTCACATCACTTCTTTCTGCCAGTAGTTAGGAGCTTTCTATAATGATCAATTAGTGTGCATGCAATATGTGTGATTTGGCATGTGCCCAATATGAAATGGTGCCTGAGTTATTCTGTTGATGCTATCAGGTTGCTCTAGAGTCACCTGCCGAACTCTCTGAAGTGTTTTGGTTTTGTTTTTTGGCAATCAGAATTGTAGGTTTCTGATGTTGCAAATAAATGCAAAGTTATAAGCACCAGTGTCTCCCTTCTTTTTATTATTTTGAGGGAGAGGCAATAAACAATAAAAGGAAATACAGCACAACAGACACTGTTTAAAAGAGAAAAAGTGAGCCCTTTCAATTGTCCATCTGGAAAACATTGTTTTGCATCACTGAGAATATAATTGTTCTACCAATGGGCTCAATTTTCTACGTGATCAAACAACAAAGACAGCTTAGAATGCTTCTCAATAAGATGAAAGTCTTGAAAGACCTAATAAAATGGAAGGAGAAATTCCCTCAGCCACACATGTAAAATTCAGAAGGTGTTCATACAGCTATACATGGATATTGCAGATACAAGGCTATCTCTATAGGTGACCTCTAGTGTATTTAGAGGGTTTTAATGACATCAGTTTCATTACAGATATGGATTTCTCCATATTGGAAGAATTTCTAAGTGTTAATTTTGAAAAATTCAAATTCTTCTTTGATTCTGTTTTTTTGTTTGTTTGTTTTTAAGAGCAAATGTGATCTTCTAACTTTTGATTATTTTTAACATGAATGATGTGAAATGCACAAAAATATCGTAAGGTTTTTGAAACTATACCTTTATAAAGAAAGGTACATTTTAATGCATGTATATATAAATACTCACTGCTTAAATATCACTGTCTTTGAGAAAAATTTGGAATATTATAGAAGGTCTAATTTTTGTGAACAAACTGAATTTCCCCTTTAATTATAGCCCTGTTGAGGTAATACAATGCTAATAATAAAAAGTATGTTTAGAAAAAAAAGTTGTAAAAACAACGTACATGTGGCATTATTTCCAATGAAGAGCAAGAGTTACCCAGAATACAGGGGGTTTAGGAGTAAATTTCTAAAAAACAACAAAAAATTGTGTACGTGCAGACTGTTATACTCTATTTTTGAAGTCTGATTTTTTGAGTTCAGAATAATCAAGTTCATGCTGTACTTTCCAGGCAAGACAAGAAAGAATTAGTGCCTTTCCCCAAATGACTTTGTTTCCTTTTATCTTGTTGAAGTTGGTGCCAAGCCATCTCATATAAACTGTAATATTACCTAGAAAGGTTGGTACAGATGATCCTTGAGGTACCTCCAACCTGGCATTCTGTGACTCTATGAAACAGGCACCTTTTGCAAATTTTGCATTCATTAACAATGTCATTATTATTCCAGGTGATGTCCTTTGAACCACTCTCTCTCTTCCCTGCCCATAGGAAACTTTCTACTGGCAGTCTAGTCAAAGCACTGTTGCTCTGCCTGGTTTACCAGAATAGGGACACACTCCAGCTGTTTAAAACAGTTGCCGTGCTCTGATCTTTGTCACGCTTGTGCTATGATACACTTTCCACTGCTTACAACACTTCCCCTTAAAAATATTTTCTGGCATATAATACGTCCCTGTCCATATATTAATACGGATCGAAGACCAAGAGATTTTAACAGTATTTTCCCACCATTCCACAACAAATTGTTCTAGAAATGTATTCTTGGTATGAGTGACTTTTTTTTGTTTGGTTGCTTTTTTGTTTTAATTTTGGAGCATGTGAATTTGTCTTTTTAAATTTTGATTTTTAATTTTTTGTCATCCATAATCTCGTAAATCTCCATATGTGTCTGTAGTCAGAACAGTCATCTTAACTACCATTTGCTGAACTGGGGGAAGCTTTTCAGCTTCAGAACTCTAGCATTTCTTTCAATATCATTCAGAGTCACAGCAGGACAGTTTGTCCTCTTTGTGGATTTTCCAGTAGCAAACTCTCACCCAGAAACAGATGCCACTCTGGCATAGGAGGACTGTGAGTGCAGTTGCCATCTGCTCTCTCACTGTCCAAGCAGCTCCAGCTCTGGTGCTTCTTTCATCAGAGGTCTCTGCAAGCTCAGAAAATATTCAGAAACTATCCTCTTTATCCAGAAAGTCTCTCACTATTGCTTATCCCCCTGGAGAAGATGATGAGCCACTTCATTGTGTCAGAGGAGGCAAAAACACTGGGCAAAGCTTGTAACACACTGTGGAATGGTGGGATATAATGCATGTTAGAAGGATGAAGATTTGGGGAAAATATTGAAACCTTGTTTTGAGATTCCATGGGGCCAGTAAGTGTCATACTTGCTCCCCACAATGTGATATGTGTGAAAAGCAGTAGACATGAAAGAGATAGAAGCCATCTTCAGTACCAGGGTCCTACAGTGGAGAAACGTACCTCCACAGCAGTAACCAAGTACCTGTAGCACCTGTTGCTGTAAGTTTGTGTAGATATGACTCCTTATGGCGGCAACAAAATTACTTTTTGAATATGTCAATCCAGTTCGGAAGTATGATTCTTGTACTCATGCATTTACTCTCTATTTTAGAGACCTACGTGTATTTTTGTAAGTTGAGAGGAATTTTTCCCAGTGATTTGAAGTGATCTGGTCATTGCAGCAGGAGGACATGGATCACCATGGGAAGCAATTCACAACCCTGCTGGAAGTCATTGCCTACGTCAAAGATAAACTGAGATTCTGCAAAGCAGAGCAAGCTGCTCAACAGGAGCCTGTCTGACCTCAATCAGGGTAAGGAGGAAGTTTGAAACTAAAAGGATAAGAGCACCTCCGTTTATTTGATGTGTTGTGGGTATGTGTTTGATGTGAAGCTTTGGCTTTTTTGTTGTGGTGGGTTTTTTTGTTTTTTTTTAATCACTGGAAGCTGACTGTGCATAACTATATCAAGATGCTATGCATTCTTTTTATTACTCTTTACTTTTTAACATATAAAACAATTCAGGTGTGGTATACATACAACAAATACCCCATGGAAACAATCCTCACAAGAGTGTCACGTCAAACTAGCGCCTAGAATACCATTAAATGTATCTTAAAATGCAGTTATCTAAGAAAAGCCTAAATTACTTCCATATGTAAAACTGGAACAGGCCAATACTTAGATATGGTTTTTTTAGGTACATAGGAATTTTGACAGAACCTACTTAAACTGTGAAAATATAAATAGTTTCGTGAGTAGGTTTGGAAAAAAGCAAATACTGAAAATGGAAATGTTCTGTCTGAAAGAAAAAAAAAGGGGGGGAAGAAGCAGGACAGGAAAATGGTCTCTCCCTCTAAATTGTGAAAATAAGCTAAATTCTATTTAACCATGTCTTATTTGCCTCACAAACATGCGTTAATATTTCTTGAGGAGATATTAACTTGTTTACAGTAACAAATAGTTCATGACATTGACAGCCATCAGAGACTAATTATTTATTTTTTTATCCTTTTCTGGTGGTGTTCGAACATGCAGCCTAGTTGATTTTTGAGGTCCTTCTTGCTCTACTTTGTTGTGAATTATATGTATTGTAGAAATAATTGGAGGAGTTATTACCTGTACAGGTACAGTAATGTACACTTCAATGGTAAATCAGTGAAGAAGCACTTAGGGGGAGGGGAAAAAAAAAAAAAAGAGGGGGTAAGGATAAAAAGAGAGGAAAACATTGGAATTCAGTGTAGGACTGATTACGTGGGGAAAATTTGGGAACTGTCAGAAAATGCAGCAGTTGTAAGGTCAGTATCCTAGGAGGCAGAGGTAGAAGCTGTAGGATCTATGTGGTGTAGATGTGGTATAAAAAAAAAATTATTAATTATCCACAGTTTTCATATCTCTGTAGGCTTTCTCAAGGAGTCTGAAAATTTTTTGAAATGTTTATCTTTAGGAGGTATCAAATCTAGACTAAAGAGAACTAATTTTCATCTGGGTAACAATGGGCATTTTCCCCTCTGATGAGCTCACAGCACTACCATTTCCTTTTAAACTACAACAGGCTTTGCCCAGCTATTGTGATTATTCAAATCTTGTCTTGAGAAGGTCAGTGAAATCTCCTATTCTGGTATCTGTACCATAAGAATGGTGCCTTTTTTACAGTAAGTATCTGGAACTTTCTACTCTTATTGTGATTTTTCTTTCATGAAACCATATTTCATATATCCAGTAATTGCTGAAAAAGCATTCTGAAGGTGACTTGTGTGTCTAAATGATAAATAGTCATCAGATATCTGTATCTTTTAGATGTGGAAATAGGTTTACATCCCTAAGAAACAGCTTAACAACAGCAAAAAGGAAAGCAACCTCAAACCTTTCTTTTAGTATTGTGTTCAGTGTGCATTGTTTCTTCAAGAAGAGCTGTGATAGTTCTTGGAGAGCGTATGATAGTCGATGCATTACTTAGGTATTTTAAAATGTATAGTCCCAAACCAGAGAAAGAAATAAAAATAAAAAACAGAAAACACACAAACCATTCTGTTGATTAAAACTCCTCCAACTAGTAAAGAACTTTCCAAGGTTAAAATTCAGTCATGGATTTATGTCCTTTCAAGTTCACAGGTACTCAGTTGAATAAAAGGTGCTTATCTGGACCTATAAGTTTAAAATGGAACAGCTTGATGACCTTGCACAGACCATGAAAGGCTTCAGTTGAAATTTGAGTAAAATTTTTTATTTCTTTTTTAGAATATTGTTTTATCTGGGTCAATCTACTGAAAAAATATTGAGCCACTTACAGATCCTGTTTCTCCATCTTTCATAATGCAAGAATGTAAAATATCATGAGGATTACTGAGGCAGTGCCCAAAATTTATTTTATTTTCTAAGTGGATAAACTACCAAGAGCTTTGTCTCTTCATTTTGCTGTATGTCACACAAAAAATAATCATATTTTTACAAGAGTTTTTGTATTTTATTTTATTTAAATGTCTCAAATTCAAATATGGACTTAGATACAGAGCAGCAATATTCCAAAATTAGCATGAAAAGAAAGTGATAGTAAATTATCTACTACGTTTCCAAAAGCTTGTGAGAAATATAAGTTTTTCTTTTTAGGATATCATAATGTTAGAAGGCAGGAAGAAGCTAGAAAAGAGCCATAGACGTGACATAATTCCCTCAAAGACTGGAGGGTGTCCAGATATGAACATCAAGAGGCTTTTAGTGCTGTTAGATTTGAATCAGTTTCCCTTGTTGGAGGGGGCTAATTTGCAGACAGAAAAGAAAAACAAGCTGCACTAGAGATCATACCTACTAGGTATGGCACAGTTTATTACTGAGTTTCTCCATTTCCAACCCTCCTCAAGGTATCACTGCTGTTTAATAAAAACAAACAAATCTTTAATTAAACAAATCCACTGCAATGGTTTTTTGTTTGTTTCTTCCAGTAGTTAACTTAGGCAATATGTGGCAATAATTACAAGTTTCTTGGATACATATGCATTAAATTATTTCATATGGATTATTCTTAGGATCAAGGGAGAAGGATATTTCAAGAAAGACTTTGTATGGAATAAGAATACAATATGTCTTTTCATTGCAGAGTATGAAGGATTAAAGGTTTCCAAGGTGCTGGCAAATTAGTTGTAAGAATTTCAGTTAGAGTGCCTGCTAGCTGCAACCTGAGCAGGGTGTCAAAGCTGAGACATACTGGTGTGAACATTTAGATTTAGAGGTTCTACCTGTCTGAGGCTGTCTGAGGCTTAGTAAACAGGTGCTTGTATAGTGAACTGCTAACGGTGCAAATTAAACCAAGCAATGGCTATAATGGAACAAACCACGTAATTGAAGTGTGCATCAAAAGGCTTCCAGGTCCTTGTGTTCTATATTAAATTCTTTCTTCCCTTCTTCCCGAACCTCTAACATCTTTCAAAAGTGTGAGAATGAAACATGAAAAATAGGTCTCCAACTGTATTGATTTCCCCTGGTTTTTTTCCAGTAAATTATTCAGAACGGGGCTTATATGTTGATGTTTTATACAGATTGGTAGGGTTGCAGTTAACATTCTGTCACCTTAATTCCTAGGTATAATTCATTTAAGGTAAAAACCCAGATGTTACCTTCTCCAACATATGACCCAAATTGCAGTTGAACTCTGGTGCCTTATGTCACTTTGTTCAACATTGCTAATAACGATCAGAATATTACATGCTATCCAAATGGATACTTCTTTAAAACTTTTGTCTTAAAATTATGCTTTTAACCATTTATGCTAATCTGTCTGACCAGCACATTTTTACAAGTAAAAATTAAGACTTAAACAGGACCTGACAGGATTTTTAAGTGTACCTGTGGATGCAGGACAATATTGCATCTGGAGTTTGACAGGTGTGAATGATTAGCAGAATTGAGTAGCTTACTACTAATAAGCAAAAGAAAGAATCAAATGCTTTAAAGAAAAAAAAAACAACCAACAAAACTGTTTATCCCATGACCAGTTGCATTCAATCACAGGGGAATGGCCAGTGTTATGCTGGGGCATGGTCCTCATCCTAGAAATAACCTCTAGGCCCACTCATAATTTCATAGGCATCTTTATGTGTTAGGGCATGGAGATAGGTTATACAAATGTGTTTGCTCACAGGGTGAAACAACCCAGGAAATCTCTGTCAGCCACATTTCAGAGACATCCAGCCATGTGGATTTGCACATATGTGTCCTTGTATGTCAGACTGTATGGCCTAGCCTTTTGGGAAGGATGAGTGCCCTCAGTTTTGGTTTACAAGCTTGATACAAATGCCACACAGAATGAGAATTCTCTGCATCCCTAGAGAAGTTGTTCCACTGTTTGTCTACATTCAGTGTGGGTTTTGTTTTCTGATTTATTAGGTTTCTCAGTGTTCACCTTCCACCAGGTCTTGTGTAAACAATGGACTCTTATCCAGATCTGTAGGGTAATTCTGTGTTTTCGTTGTGAAATGTGACAGAAGTATATTTTAAAGAGTTGCCTGAAGGAAGGAGGAGAATAAGAAAGTAGAAAGTAGTATGAAAGGCAAATGAATATCCATGCTCAAATCACCTGCTTATAAAGATTTAAGTTTTCCTTTCTTGTTTTACAAACAGTCAGAACACCACATCTGTAAAAAAAAAAAAAAAAAGCCAATCACCCCAGTCTCTAAATAAATTTATTACATGCTGAGATAAAAGAAGAGTTTTGTTTCAAAATCAAAAAGCCATTGCACATTGTCCCTGATGTGTTACAAAACCAAGTTCCCTAATTATAGAGCAGAAAGTTACATTTTCAAAGGTAGTTTTTTCAGTAAAACCAGAGGGATGAGATGATGATCCTGGCAGCTTTCAAACAAGGCTTTAAAATAGAACAAGACTTGGGTTTGTGTAAACAGTATCTGTCCTTCAAAATTCACTTCTCAAAAGCAGGTGCATATTGAAATGAGCAGGTTGACAATGTGCAGTCTATGGAGTAGTTTCTGACATTTTTCTCTAGAGGTAATAGCTGAGAAATGTGTCTCTGTTTCAGGATCCATCCTCGGGAAAGCCAAAATTATCTGAGACAGGATACGTAATGTTTAATGTTAGAAATGAGCTCCATTTAGTTGGAAAATGCCTATCAGCACTGTATTTTGTTGCATACTGTAATTACAAAGTTAATTTTGCAAATCTCATAAGCTGAGCACTTTGAAGATTCATTTAAATTCTTTAAATGCTAGGCCTAGTAACATTGTGAGTATTTTGAACAACTTTATTAAACTCAAGAAAATTATTTTAAAGACTTTAAAAAAGAAAAAAATCTAAAATCTATTTCTACTTTTCTGTCATTAAAAAGAATATATCTAAGGTTAAAATGTGAATTTTTTTTAAGGAAGCCAATTCTATTTAAAATAGACGTTACCCTGACGGATCATATAATTCCTTTTATCTGCCTCCTGTTTTATGCACTACTTAATATTTTAGAAATGCAAGTTATTTTGATTCTTAATTCTCAAAAAAAATGAAAAATATTGCTGAAACATCTTGGAAGCAAGAAAGATGGTTTCTCTTCAGTCTTTGGAAAGGAATGGATGCAAAAGGGCAAGTAATGCAGCCGGGGAGAAGACTACAGGATGTCAGGTTTGACTATCTGGGTTTTGATGCCAAAGCCCCTGAGAAGGAAGCTGCAATAATTGAAAATGAGTGATAAGACCTTGGGCAAAACCTGCATCAATGCACAGAATAATGAAAGGCTGTTTATTTTAGCTGTTCTTCAGAGTCTTCAAGATATAGGTGACAAACATGAAGACAGAGGCGTGTCCACATTAACATATAAGTAAGCATGAACATAATCTTTAAGTCTATGCTACAAAAATATTTTTATTGAGAGAGATTGTCAATACTGATTGAGAAATCAGTATTTATGCTGGTATCCACTGCTATTATAATCAGCAGAATTAAGTATGAGGTTTTAAAAGGCCTTATTTTAAGTGATACAAAACTATTACTAAATTCAAATGCCTACTTGAATACTGTAGGTCTGCATGCATTTTCACTCGAATACCACTGCTAAAAGCTGTAATATTTTTTGATTTTATGTCTTGCCTTGGGTAATATATAAGATGGAATTTTGGATCTATTGAGGAGCTTAGTATCTCAAGTGTATTGATATCAGAAGCAGAATTTATGAGGATACTTCAAATGCCATATGAAGGATGGTACAGAGGAGCTTTGAAGGTTTCCTTCAGCCTACCCCATGCAAGAGTGGCCCAAAAAGCTAGCTATTAAACTGCTTCAAAGCTGCGCAGGAATCAAAGCTGCAGATTTCATCTTCAGATGGAGCTGTCTAGATCTGATCTGAGATATTCCAGGAAAATATATTTGGGGAAAGCGGTGATTTCTTTCATATTGGTTTTCACTAATCAGCAGGAGACTTTACAAGAAGGGTATAAGCAAGAAGGGGGAGGTTTTGAAGTAGCCTCTTGCAAAGAGCTTGTGTTGCAAACCCAAGAGCAAGAGCCTGTTTTCTGACCAGGCAGAGCAGGTTATGGGGTTTTGAATCACTCATGTAGATAGAGAAATCCCAAGGCTATAGGTCTGCTTTTTGCTGTTTCAGTGGCTATATCTTTATGCAAACAGATCCCATGAAGGAGCTTGAGTGTAAGACAGCAGCTGTGTAACTGGCAGTGTCTGTATAGATTGCGGGAATAATATCTGGATTAAACAGAAGAAATTTTTTCTCAGGCAAATATTATGAGACCTCTGGGAAACTAGGAATCTTTTCCAGAGATATTTTTTTCTAGAATCTTCTAATTTTTTTCTCTATTGAAAGGTAAACCCAAATTTCAAAGTGTTTTCGGTTGCTTTCTGAGAAGATGATTTATTTTTTTTTTAATGCATTTAAAACAAGTTCTAACATCTGAGCACATTGAACCATTATGGCAGTCCTGCCTACACCATAATGTATGCTTTACATCTCAAAATTCCTCTGTTCCTCCCCTTCCCAGTGAACAGTTCACAGTTTCTGGGATTTACATGCTGTGCAGAAATTAAGCATGAAAGGAGGACATAGGGCTTTGAGACTCTATGATGGTACCAAAATTCACATGGTTATGAGTCAGGGAGGCCTACTCATCCTTACATGTTTTCTGAGCTAGTAATCTCTTCTGTAAATTGACATATGTATGGTACTTACATTTAATGTCCTTGATGAGGGACGCTTGTTTCTCCAGACCTCATTCAGAGCCAAGACAGCAGGGAGAAGTTGTCTTATTCTGTTGTCATTCAAATAAATATTGTGTGATATGACCAAAACAGAACAATAATTTGCAACTAAGCTGAAGAGAGCCTCAAAACCTACCATTCTGCACAGTTAGAGTGGCAGAACTAAATAAAACAAAGCCATTTGAGAAATTGTTTTCCTAAATGGAGCAGGTGGGGATTCTGTCATGATGTTAGGGAAAGGCCAGTGCTAAATTTTTCCACTAACTGCACATATGCTACACAGCTATAGAACAACCAACCATATGTCAAAGACATGGGGTTTTACTAAACAGGTATTTAAACAAATGCTGGAAACTGTTCTTTATGTATGCTGGTGGAGTGGTTTTTTACTGCTTACTCTCATCTATTCTCTTTTTTTTTCTTTTCCCTGGGTTTTAAATTTGGTTGACAAAGGGACACACATTTCCTTTAAAAAAAAAAAAAAAAAAAAAAAGACTTCTGTGCTACTCTGCTTAACTCGATCAATTTTAATTCAAAGGTACCAAAAAGTGTTGCACTTCAGATTTCAAAGGAGGTTAATTTCTAAATACTTTCAGCTTAGCATCCCTCTTTTTAAGAATTTAATTACCAATATTGTCAGGCCAAAACATTCTTTCCTGACAAAATCTTGGTTTAGTGTAAACCTAATCTTCATTCTCACAGTGAAGGGAGACGGGATTGCATGTTGTCCCAAATGGAGACGAATATGTGACAAGCTGGGAAATAAGTGGAAATAAAATCAATATTTTCCTATTAGTGTCAAATTAAAAGCAAAGTAAGCTGTAGATGTTGCAACAGCAGGAGTGACAATTGAAACAAGTGTTCTGAACAAACAAGCAAGACCAATATAGAATCAATTCTAACTTTGTTAGGTAAAGGGACCTTTGTTACTGGTGATCTTACAATGCTCAAAAGAGTATCTGTTCAAATTCCAAAGCAGCAGACAATGACTCCACATCAACAAGCGGGAAGCTAAAGATATACACATGGTGGGAATTATTGGGAAGTTATTTTTGCAGTATTAAAAGTGTTAATACAACCCAATATACATGTCATTAAGATTTACAGATGCTATCATGAAAAAAAAATGCTGTCTTTTTCACCTTGATTTGATTGAACTCTCTTGCCATTTTACAAATTCAAAGAAAAATTTACAGGAAAAAGAAATAGCATAGAAACCTGGTGTCTTCATTTTTCTCCCCCTTTTACTTTACCCAGTGAAAAGAGTTATTAAACACCAGAATAGGCAGCCCAGAAAGGTGGTTGAATCACCATCCCTGAAAGTATTTAAAAGCTGTGTAGGTGTAGTGCTTAGGGACATGTTTTAAGCACTGGACTTGGTAGAGTTGAGTTAATGCTTGGTGGAGTTAGGTTATGGTTGAGCTCGATGATCTAATGGCCTTTTCCAACCAGAGTGATTCTGTGGTTCTCTGTGTAGTTTCCACTTCTTGTAATTCACTTAATTCCCTCTAAGTAGCTTAAGAATATTAAACTTTTTTCCTTTTCCTTCCCTTTTTCCCTACCTGTGGTGTCTGACAGTCTCTCCCAACATTAATTTCTTCTAGACAACTGTGGCTGATGGTTCTGGCTGATTCCTCCAGTCATTTACAGCAGCTCTAGTTCCATTCCTCCCTTCAAGCCCTTGGTGACAATACCTCCTCTTTCTGGCTTCCATCAATGCTTGCCAGCCTAGAAAGCTTGGTGCCAACAAGGGTAGGAACCAGAAACACAGTGTGGAACAGATCTCCTTGGATGGTCTCTAAGTAATCCAAGAGATGCTCAGTTGGGAAATTGGGGAGTAGACTGTGGTGGGGTGCGAGCTTCCTCCCTGTACTGATCTAATGGCTAGCAACTGACTCTTGCAGCAAAATGTGACATTAGAACCATCTCCCACTCCCTGGATGCTCTGTCAGAGAGACTAGGCATCAATGCTTTTTCTCTTATGCAAGAACAAGAGTAAAATGTAACATTGGTTTCCAGATCGCTTGCCTTCTGGTTGGAACAAGCTTCACACTGGTCACTTTCCTGTCCCAGGCAGGGACAGGTAAATATTAAAAATGTTCTAGTTAAAAGATTAGAAATCTGAGTCAGCCTCTGTCTAAACATCAGCCTTATGAAGAAATTCCCATTATCCCCTCTTTTGCCTTGCATAGGCTTTTTTCCAACTCAGGGCATAAGGAAAATGCCTATGATCTGTGTAGTCCAACACGGTTGTATGATTAGTGTCCAGAACCACTGGTTGATAAATGAAAGCAACAGCACACAAACAACAAGGAAATTTATTTCTTGGGTTTCCTGACTACTTATCACATTGAATATAGAATATTTTTATAACTGTACTTTTACGAAACTATAGAAAATTGTTTTAAATTTTATGAAGAGTTTTGAACAGGTGGTCATCATAAAAAAAAAAGGCTGGGAGTGCTCATCTTACATTCTTTTCAATATTTTAAGATTGGCCTAGTGATTCTACACTACCAATCTTTCCCCTTTTTCTCCCTCTGTTACAGCTAGAACATCTAAAACAGACAACATATTAAATGGAAAATGTTAAAAATTAGGGAAAATTTTAAAGTGCTGTTAAAGACTGCAGGAAATTTTCCACTATAAATTTAGTTGTTGCATAATTAACATAAATTGACATAACCAACATTTTGTAATTAGATTCTTTATTAATAAATTCTAATTGTAAAAACACATGGATTTAATTGACATTTAACATGTTAGCTATTGCAAGCTTGATATCAATTAACACACTTATCAAATGTCAATTACCAGTTTTCCAGTTTTAATTGCTGTGAAATTGACTTGCCATGGGCTACCTTTTTAAATGTTAATGTATTAACAGTGTTCACAGATTTGATGTAATAAATACGACATCTAATGTGCACTCATTGCTTATGCAATTTGACTACATTATATGAAAAGTTAAGCGTGTTTCCTTCGTAATTATTAAACAACAGTAAGAAGCCTTTTACTCATTAATTTACTATACAATTAAATTTGATGCCAGTTTGAAATAATTATCCCATAGCCTTCAGAATAGCTAGTCAGACAGGCAGGTCATCATTTTTAACTAGCATTAGCAGACATTATTAGAACTGTTTCTGACCACTGTACAGTGCTGCCAACTTCTTTTTAATTGAAAATTTTCTGTACAACTCCTGTATTTTTCTATTTTACCCATACAACGTAACACTGGGTTGTATCCCATGTTCATTTAAAAGAAAAAACTCAGCTCTGGAAGTCAAGATACTGATGATGATCCTGTCAAGTGAGCTGAACAAATGTGTCCCTTCCCATTTTTATGGTCCTACTGATGGCATTGGGCCATGGTGCTGATATAAGATTTTGGCTGCTAGGAGCAGTTTTGGTTTGACAACTTTGTCATTGGCATCATCTTAAAGGACAAAATTTCCATTGTGTGGAGAATCATTATACGAAGTTCATCCATAGCATTTTATTTTAATCTGTGGAACTGACATACTTTATGAAGCTAGGCACTATCCCCATTTTAATGGAGACGAAAGTGAGATGCAATAAGGTCAAGTGATTTGCCTAAAGTCCTGAAGCTTGTCAGTAGCAGAAGTAAGGAAAATAAGTTCTGGTTCAAGTTACATTTTTGGAGTGGCAAGAGGATCAGGCTTTCCCAAAGGCGGTGTACAGTGGTGACGGATTAAAGGAGTGTTAATCACAGGCCTCCTGGAAAGGAGGGCTGCTTATTTAGCAGAATAGAATGAATATTTTAAAAGACCTTTCAAGACTATTGTAGAATAAATGAATATATCTGTAAGTTATTATGGCTTAAGGGCTAGCTATTAAATGAAAGGATCAATGCATCAAATAGTAAATGCAGAAGTTTTAGAAGTAGAGCTCCATGAATCATGATCTCCCAGCCTCGTAACTCTCCAAATACACAAAGTCAGAGATCAAACTTCATGTCAGACCAAACTGTTGGATGGGAGGTTATCCTTTTTTTTCCCCAAAGGTAGAGTGATCTGCACTAATGCTGTTTTATTAGTAGTAATGGGGCAGACTTCTTCCTCAGCCTCTGGACTCCAGGCCAGCCCCAGCAGCAGCAGCCTAATAGCCACAGACAAAAGATGTTTTTCAGGAGTCACTAGAGCATTTAGATCAGCACTTGGCCAAAGGAGGGCAGCTATCAATGAAAATCAGATCCACAGTTGCCAGTGCCTCCAGGAGCAACGTCTAAGACAGTTGTGCATTCATTCCTTAATGTCTTAATCTGTGGTTTCTGTGCCTTCAACCTGTGTGGGAAGACCTAGCCAGCTGAGGCTTGTGTACTGGTTTTGGCTGGGGCAGAGTTAATATTTTGTAATAGCTAGTATGGAGCTGTGGTTTGGATTTGTGCTGAAAACAGTTTTGGTAACACAGGGATGTTGTAGTTATTGCTGAGGAGCACTTACACAGAGGCAAGGCCTTTTCTGCTCTTCACCCCACTCCACCAGTGAGCAGGCTGGGGGTGCAAAAGAAGCTGGCAGGGGACACATCTAGGACAGCTGGCCCAAACTGACCAAAAGGATATTCCATACCACATGATGTCATGCTCAACAGTAAATCTAGGGGGAAGAAGAAGGAAGCGGGGGGGGGGGGGAGGCTGGGAGTAATGGCAGTTGTTTTCCCAACCATTATGTGTGATGGAGCCCTGCTGACCTGGAGATGTCTGGACACCTGCCTACCCATGGGAAGCAGTGAACAAATTTGGATGCTTTGCTCATTTGCATGTTTTTTGTTTTCCCTTGATAAACTTTTTATCTCAACCTGCACATCTTCTGGTTTTTACTCTTCTGATTCTCTTCCTCCATCACACTAGAGAAGTGAGCAAGTGGTTGTGTGGTGTTTTGATGCAGCTGGGTTAAAACATGACACATTGGCTTGCTATTCCTGCTGACAGGTGGTACTTTGGAGCTATTTGCTGAGTACACATTTGCTGAATTGTTCTGGTTCCTTGATAGTTTATAGCTCTATTCATATCAAATTACATTAAAATTCCATTTTAAACACCATATATGAGTTGGTGGCCCTGCTGGGTCCAATAAAGATGCTGTCCTTGTAAGAGTCAGAAAATCATCCTGTTCAAACATATTTTTTTAATAACCAAAACCTGATTATGTACTAAAATGCACAAATCTTGGCCTTTTCATTGCTTCATACATGTATATTTTTCCTTCAAGACCAGTTAGTCCTCTTTCAGAGATTCTTTCCCTTTCTTTGGGTCAGGGTGGAGATTACTCAGCTTAAGTCACTGGGGTAGGGTGAATAACTGAATCATAGAATCATAGGATGGTTTGTGTTGGAAGGAACCTTAAAGACCATCTAGTTCTAACCCCCTTGCATGAGCAGGGACACCTTCCACTAGACCAGGTTGCTAAAAACCCTATCCAACCTGACCTGGAACACTTCCAGGGAGGGGGCATCTACAACCTTCCTGGGAAACCTGTTCCAGTGCCTCCCCACCCTTACACTAAAGAATTTTCTCCTAATATCTAACCTAAATCTACCCCCTTTAGCTTAAAACCATTATCCCTTTTCCTATCACTATGCACACTGGTAAAAAGTCCCTACCCATCTTTCCCGTAGCCCTTTCAGGTACTGGAAGGATGCTATAAGATCTCATCAAAGCTGGGAGGACTGTGTGGCTATTCAGCAAGATTTGGACTGGCTGGAGAGCTGGGCAAAGAGGAACCTAATGAGGTTCAACAAGAGCAAATGCAGAGTCCTGCATCTGGGAAGGAGCAACAAAATGCACCAGGACAGGTTAGGAGGTGATCTGCTAGAGAGCAGCTCCATGGAGAAGGACCTTGGAGTCCTGGTAGACAAGTTATCCATGGAACAGCAACGTGCCCTTGTGGCCAAGAAGGCCAATGGTATCCTGGGGTGCATTAGGAGTGTGTCCGGCAGATAGAGGGAGGTTCTCCTTCCCCTCTAATCAGCTCTGGTGAGACCTGACTTGGAGTACTGTGTCCAGGTCTGGACTCCTCAGTTCAAGAGGGACAGGGATCTACTTGAGAGAGTCCAATGGAGGGCTATGAGGACGATTGAGGGACTTGAACACCTGCTTTACAAGGAAAGGCTGAGAGACCTGGGGCTTTTCAGTCTAGAGAGGAGAAGACTGAGAGGGGATCTAATTAACATCTATAAATACATGAGGGCTGGGTGTCAAAAAGGCAGGGACAACCTTTTCTCACTTGTGCCCTGTGATAGGACAAGTGGCAATGGATTAAAACTTGAGCACAGGAAGTTCCACCTCAACATGAGGAAGAACTTCTTTACTATGAGGGTTACAGAGCACAGGAACAGGCTCCCCAGAGAGCTGGTGGATTCTCCTTTGCTTTTTTAGTTTTGGTCCTGCTCTGGCAGGGGGGGTTGGACTCAATGATCTTGAGAGGTCCCTTCCAACCCCTAACATTCTGTGATTCTCTTTTCCAGGCTGAACAGCCCCAGCTGTCAACCTGTCTTCTTAGGAAAGGTACTCCAGCCCTCTGATCATCTTTGCGGCAATCTTCTGGACTAGCTCTATAAGCTCTATGTTCTTCCTGTAGTGAGGGCTCCAGAACTGGACACAGTACTCCAGGTGGGGTCTCACAAGTGTGAAGTAGAGAGGCAGACCTCTCTTGACCTGCTGGCCATGCTCCTTTCGGTGCAGCCCAGGACACAGTTGGCTTTCTGGGCTGCACGTGCGCATTGCAGGCTCATATTGAGCTGTTCCCAATCCATTCCCCACCCAGTCTGTATCTGTGTTTGGGGTTGCCTCAAGCAATCCTCTTTGTAGATTTCCAGGCTATCACCACTGCTGACAGGAAGATCCCATCACTGCATTTCACATTAAAATCATGCTGGTTTGCTGAAGTACTGATAGGTCATCTCTCTTGCAGTTCTTTCCATTGAAAGCCAGTCCCCATCCCCCCAAAAAGAAAGCATCTAGGGGTTTATAAGGGTTCAAATACAAAAATGGAGGGAATAAGAGGGAGAAAGCAGAAGTGACATATAATGATACTTTACTAAAGATCAACAGCTCTTCTGTCTACTGAGAAATAATTTCCTAAATGATCCCAACCTTCTTTCTCACCTGTCACTTTTACATGTGGAGTATCATGATTACATGTGAGAATTATGAAAAGAGGACTGCAATAAATTAATGAAAGAGCAGTTTTCAAATTAATCTGTTGTCTCCTTTTCAGTTTCAGAAGTCTCTGGGTGCCAATAGAGTTTCATTATATCTATTAGTTTACTATAGCAGTTTGATTGCTATTACTTTATCAAATATGTTTCAGGGGAAAAAAGTGTACTCCAACGGTGTCAAGTCAAAGAATAATATTAAACCATCAACTCTACAATGCTCTTGTGCCTCTGATTATTAAGAATCATGTTTCATCTGAACTTTTTAGTGGAGTTTTTGGAAGTGAAAATATTGGGTTGCCATCAACAATGAGTACATTTGATTAAGATGTCTCTCTTTGCCTGTTCCTTTGAAAAAATGTCTCCGAGTAGTATAATTTAAGATTTTATTTAAAGATAATGTAATATAAAAACTAGAGGGTACAAAATAATATAGTTATGCCGAATATTCCATAGTATTGATTATTCAAACTGCATGCATGTGGATGCCAGCAGTGTGAAAGGAAGCATGCCTTTTATTTCTATATAGGTCTGTGATTATTTTTATATGGAGAGATAAATATATATATGATGCAGAATTGTATCAAACAATTATAACAAATGTCAGACTGGAAGGCTTTGTGATAGATTTGCAGAGCTATAGGGTAAGCCAGTGTATTTTTTGAACTTTTGATCGACTCCCTGGCATTCTGTCCTCTAATCCATCTCTCCTGAGACTTAATTTCACGCTCCAAACACTGAACGGCTTCAGACAGCTGCCATTTAAAAATAAACGAACATAAATAAACCATCAGTAACAAAGTCCTTCCCCTCGCCAGACCACCACACAGAAGCTGACCCTGATCAGAAACAGGGCTACTTTTCCCTTCATAGGCAGAATTTTTCCTGGAGGTAAGCAAAACCTATGCATGTCATAGCTTCAGCTCATCTCATGCTCATGGTCTATCACTTAAAAAGGGTGCATAAGCTTGTGTGGCATACTAGAAGTATGTAGGGGCTGCATACCAGCAAGGCTCCCTCTCCTAAAAAGGGAAGGTACTGATAAAGGGACATGTGGGGAGCGCTAGTTATGTGTCTTTTTCAGATTACTTAAATGACTGGGTCATCATTCACTGTTTGATTCACCAAAGT
This sequence comes from Apus apus, assembly GCF_020740795.1. Lineage (NCBI taxonomy): Eukaryota > Metazoa > Chordata > Aves > Apodiformes > Apodidae > Apus > Apus apus. The sequence goes on along the minus strand of NC_067285.1, from coordinate 52,829,303 downwards.
TCTGCTCTTCACCTAAAGCAGGGGAATAATTTAGCTTTCCTCACCTGTCTCCCTCTCCTTATTTTGGTCTAGTACATGTAATGCATAGATACCATGAACCATAAAATGTTATGCTACAGAAAAGAGTCCAAGGCTTCTGGTAAGAGTCTCTGAAGTCACCTGAGTTACCTTTCTGTAAGTATGACATGCTTTTAAAGCTAATTTACAGTGTCTGGGGGGTCGGCTGAGTTTCACTGTGAACACAGATAGACTCTCGGTCAACTACAGCCACGCAAATCATAGCCACAATGCCTTTGGGAATTTCAGGTGGAACACATCTTGGATGGCAAAAGTCTCATTATCAGTTTCACTGAATTCTGAATAAAACCTGAAATATGAGATGGTTAAAATATTTCTCAGGTAGCATGTCACATGATGGGACTGACTGTCCACCAATTTCAGGATTGCCTTTTGGAAATGTGTTGTGATAGAAATGTTTATATCAGCTCTAATTAGAGACAATAAATCTCTATTTTATTTTACTGCCTGGACAAAAATTGATAAAAGTGGATTGATAAATGTAATAAAATACCATTGTCTCTCCTGTACTTTGTTTACGTATGTACATTAGACATGGAGAAAAGGAGGCTGAGGGGAGACCTTATTGCTCTTCACAACTGTCAGAAAGGAGGTTGAAACCAGGTGGGTAAGTCTCTTCTCCCAAGTAGCAAGTGATAGGACTGGAGGAGATGGCCTCAACTTGTGCCAGGGGAGGTTTAGATTGGATATCAGAAAAAAAAAAATTCTTCCTCAAAGGGTTGTCAGGCATTGGGACAGACTGCCCAGGGAAGTGGAGTCACCATCCCTGGAGGTATTTGAAAGATGTGGTGCTTAGGGACATGGTTTAGTGGTGGACTTGGTAGTGCTGGCTTTGCTGTTGTACTTGATGATCTTAAAGGTCTTTTCCAACCAGAACAATTCCATGATTATATGTAGATACCCAGAAGCCTGTTGTGTTCAAGTGTCTTACTTCTGAAGTTTGCCTGATCAAGTGTATAGGAAAAACACAGTTGAGTTTTTACGTATGCTGAAATACATGTTAAAGAATGTATATGTTTCATGCATGTTATATGAAAACTACATACATTCGGGAAAGATTGGGTTATGATTCTGAGCTTCTTTTATTAATTAGAAATCTCTTCTTTGCTCTTTTTCTAATTAAATTTTATGCCATTTTAAAAGGTGCTTTGGAACTCAGCTGTCTTCCTTTTCTCATCTATCTTACACAGTTGGATTATAGACAAGCTAAATCAAACAGTCCATTTTTGCTCATCAAAGAAACAGTTTTTTCTTTCCCTGTTCTCAGTATATGCAGTTAGGGTGGGCCATAGCAGTAAGAGATATGATCCTTAAATTCCTGACCTAGGTAGTGAACCAGATGAAGTATTTTTATCCATTCCTTCTATGCAATTTTATAGAGCAAATAAAAAGTACATAAATTTTGTTTTACTGTAGATATAATCGTAGCTATAAAAATTTATCACTAGATGTAGTAACATAGCCCCACGGTGCTGGGACTAAGGGAAGCAATGATATACAACAAGCAACTCTTACTATTTATTAATGTTGTTACTGTTCTGGTTTGTTTTGGTGGATTTTTTGGTAGCGGGGGAAGGGCCCCAGGAGTGGCTCCAGTAAGAAGATGAGAAGCTCCCCCTGCTTCCAAAACCCGGCCAAGGAGCCATTAGAGGAACAAGTAGATGCTCCTCAGCAATTAACATACGAAAGAACTGCTGTAACACCTGAGGAGAGAAGGGAGAGGAAGAAGAGCTGTGCTGGGGAAGGAGAGCGGTGCTGGTGGTTGGTAAGGAAGAAGGGGAAGAAGGTGCCTGAGCAGAAGTTTCCCTGCACCCCATGGCGAGATGGCAGCTGTCCCCGTGCACTTGTGGAGGGACGTGGTGGAACATTTCCTGAAGGTGCCAGGAGGGGTGAACTTGGCCACTGGACTTGCATTTTGTGGCCAGAGGATTTGCTGCCAGTGGACTCTGCACATCTTTGGAAGACCCCGGCGCCAGGGGAGTTTGTTCCCGAAGCAGCCTGTGACTCTGTGGGAAGCCCAGGCTGGAGCAGCTCCGGACCTCGTGGGAAGGGTTCATGAAGGAGAGGTTCGTGGACTCTTTCCCATGGGAGGGACCCCGTGGGGAAGCAGGGGAAGACTGTAAGGAATCCTTCTTCCTGAGGAGGATGGCAAGGCAAGAACCACCAGCCTGTGACCTGACTCTAAACCCCATCCCTGTCCCTGTGTGCCACTGGGGGGAAGAAGGGAGGGAAACGGGGAATAAAGTGATTTGGGCCTGGGAAGAAGGGAGGGGTGGGGGTAACATATGCAACGCTGCTCTTTGTGTTGTCTGTGTCCTGTGTGTGTTTGATTAATGTGAAATTAAATTATTATTTTTCCCTAGGTTGAGTCTGTTTTGCCCAGGACCTTAATCGGTGAAGAACCCTCCTTGTCGTTTGTCTCAAACCAGGAGCTTTCTCCTTCTCATCCCAGTGTGTGTGTGTGAGGAGTTGAGTGAGTGGCCATGGGGCTGTTCCTTTGTTGTGTGGAGCCCAAAACCAGGACAGTTAGTTAAGTGCTTGTGGTGATTTTATTGGAAATAAAGCTTTAAGAATGGCATGCAGGATGTTAAAGGGAAAGAAAGTAGTTTATTCCTTACTTGAAAGTGGACATGTTGTGGCATCAGGTTATGGAAGTAATATCCATCCATCTCAAAGATTTTTATTTTTTTTTAATTGCATGCTTAATTTTACAACTAAGAAATAAAATCTTTAGAAACCTTTATGCTTTTCATTTGGCATATTTAAAGATGCTTAACTGCTCAAGTGTTGAGCAAGGAATAAATTATTTAGAGCTGAGCTACAAATGAAATATGTCTTCAGTGGTGAGAATGCAGAAGTTGCAGGGAATACTGACTAATATTTTTTTAAGGAATATTTTGCTGACTGGTGTAATTATTTTTCTAAGGGTTTCATATGTAATACCACTAAGGTATTATTGCTTATCAGTTATCATTGTTACCATTTTTTGAACAGCATTTTCTTGGTTAGTTACCGTTATGTTAGTGCCATCATGTGTGAGACAAATACCAGAAACTAAAGAACCCTTTTGTTGCAGGAGCTGACTTATAAAATATTAGAAAGGTTTGGACCTCTCATGTGTCTCTGTCTTTTCCACTGAAATAAGGGGATTTGGGGGAGTTCCCAGGAAGCGGCATATATTTTCAGGAACAGAGCTCTGGTTCCTAAGTGTGTTAAAGCAACAAAATTCTCTGAAAATAGAAATGACTGAATGCTTTCATTCATCTCATGATAATGATGAAAGTAGGAGCAAGAAAGGTAATTCGTTGTTATGCACTAGGTGCTGTATATATGCAAACTAAGCAGAGGCTTTGCTGCAGGTATGGGAACATTCTAGTTCAGTGCTAGAAACAATTTGTCTGTGTATTTTATTAATAGTACCCCAAATCCACAGAATTCAGCATGTACTATAATGCTTAAATGATAATAGAGCAGAGCTGTTTAGTTACTAAGAATTGGTTTACAAGTTTCCAATATGTAAGTAAAAAAATAAATACATTAGCATTTTAAACTAAACTGTAATTTTTAATTAATATGTTAGTTTATTTTATGTCTGTATTCAGGTAATGTCAAACTTTTTTTGTTCTTCAAGTTTTTAATTATTCAAATATTTTTTTACCCTTCTTCCAGTCTGCAAGTGCACACATGTAATGTACAAGAGGATAAATTAAGTAAGAAAATGAAGGAAAATACAAAAATAAGAGATACTTAGTGTAAAACTTCCTCATTCTAAAACATGCATGACAGAAATCTGTGCATTTCTTCTGAATCTGTGTCATCATGAGTTCTGGCTTATTCTCACCTAGTGGTCAAAAATGCTTTGTGGTGGACATACAGAGTGTACACTGTCCATTACCATGTCTCACTCTAAGGGTGTGTAATTGTAGGGCAAGTGTTCCAGCTGAGGGCTGACCAAATGTTAAGCCGCTTGAAGAGGAATAAAAGTATGCTTCTGACCAGGTTTATCAGGTAGGCTAATACCTGCTTGTATGTTTACCTTTTCAATGTTCTCCAGTCTGGAGAGGAGAAAGGAAAGAGAGGGAAGAATAGGATAGGTAAGTAGACATGAATAGGGCAAACATTTCCCTGCTGCCATTCATAGGAAAGCAAATATGTATCACAGTATAAAAGGGATTGGTTTGCCCAATCTATTGAGGTTGTAGCGTAGTGAGATCTAAGACAGGAAAATACCAGGACCTGGCCATCTGTGAACCAGTATGGGTGGACCTCCTGTAATCTATAGGAATTGCCACTAAGTTCCCACTGTTCTCCCTCTTGATGAAAACAAGCCTTGCTCATGATGGAAATCTGAAGATGAGTTTTGGAAAAGCCATTCAGTTTTAATTCTGCTCTAAGGATCTAAAAATTACATACATAGCTTCATAAAGTTTTGACTTGTGTGACAGCAGGTTGATAGTCCTGGATGAATTATCAAATAGATCTGATAGCTCACTTATACCTCATTTTTGGTTTTAAACTGCCTAATTATTCTCAGGTTTATGAATTATGAGCAATACTTAATGGTGTGTAAGGAGACAGAACCCTACAGTTGTGTGCTTAAGTGGAAGTGGGATGTTTTAATAAGGATCATTGTAGCATCACACATTATGGACGTGACTGCAACCTTTTTGAGTGTACTAAAATTGCTGTTGCTGTCGGTTCAGAGTCCAAATGCTTTCACCTTTTCTGGGCACAGGCAGGTTTGGGTTTTAATGAAGTACTAGAGCTGCAATATATATGAAGGAACAGGCTTATTAAACTTTTTTTAAACTGCTTTAAAGAGTACATTAGGAAAATTTTAGAATTAACATTGATCAATGAAAGGTACTTTCAATAAAAGATATTAAGTGCTTCAGAGGAAACTTGTTCCTTTTACTGTTATCTAGTAGTACAAAGTTGTAGCTGAGTCAGAGTCAAAACTTCAAGGAGGAAGCAGAGATCCACATAACAGCCTAAATGCTGCTGCCATGTATTCTGGAGTCAGCCTCTCAGGGTACTTTTGTGCCAACAAGTCCAGGATCCCCTACCAGGTATTGAAGCTCGTGTGGCATAAAGCTCCCTAGCTCCCAACCCCAAATAAAGATGTGAAAACCGGCAGTGGGTGTGGAGCCTGGGCTAGTCAGGCTACTGAAATGGGGCCAGGGAATGTTTGAGAGAATGCTAGTTGAAAGAAGCCAGTTTTATGCTAGGCAGTATTCTCATAGTTTCTGTGTTATTTGTTTTCCAGAGCACAGCAACAGTCCATGTCCTAGGTTTGATCACTGACTAGTACAAGACATAATCTTCAAACAGTATCCAGGACAGATCAGCTCAGGGTGGTATCCTGATACCTGTTTGCCTGTAAAATCTGTGGTTGTGCTAGCCAGCTGACTCATGCATCACACTTAGGTCATCCATTTAGTCCCTGTTTAACAATTTTTAGTTGCACCAGACACTTGCCATCCACTATCTTTTAAATTTGTTCTTATTAGATACACTCTTTCTTCACCTCATTTTTAGGATGACAGCCTGAAATATGTTATGATACCAATAAATAAAGTCTGAACTGCCATGAATATAAATGAAAAGGGTTCCACTCAGAGTTAAATTTAGCAGACCACTAACTGGGCTGATTATTTTGTTCCATTTAAGCTCATTGTTCCATCGTTCCATAAATATTCCATGTCCCTTTCCCGCTCTGTTCACCCCTTTTCTCCCAAATACACTCTGATCATCATATATTGCAAATTTGTCTTACAAATTTCTAATGCTTTGGCTTCTAATCTTCTTCTATAGACATAATGATTTCATTTCAGTTCTTGTTCCCTGTTCTCTTTCTTAATACTTCTTTTGAGTTAATGCTGTTAATTGAGTTGTCCATTTATTCCAGAAGAAAATGAATTACTTTCTTACAAAAGTGCTGTCTTTTTTCAAGATACTGCTTTTTCAGGGTGTATTTATTCATGTCTTTAAACATACATTTCTTTGAATCCATTGTGTGTTCATTTTATTACAATTTTTTCATAGGGAGTTAGAAATTTTCATGCTATTTCTGCATAAACAGATCTGATCTGATGCAGCTGCATTATTTCCATGTATTATTCTGAAATCTTTTTTTGTTTACTTACATTAATAGATAACTTTTTTTACAATGAACAAATATATCAGGAAACAAACCCACTTTTGCCCAGCAGCTCTCAAGCTTCTCATATTATTGTTTACCAGCAGTACTCAAGAGGCATCATGCTGACGCCAAAATCATTCTTTGTTATCCCCTTGAGTCTCAGGCTTAATTTTTTCCATGTTCTTTAGCTGGAAGCTGCACCAGAGGGGTCTGATAACACACTGCCTGCAAGTCAGGTTTTAGGGCAGCACTAACTTAAAAGTGACTTCACCTTTCATACTGCTGCTTCAAAACATGAGTTTCTTAATACAAGCTATTTTTGTAGTGTAAGCTTGTCTCAACCCTTCAACAGCAAGTGAAATCCGCTCTAGAAGTTGTCTTGAACATGTAATTACAATTATGCTTACCTGTCTTTATTAGGCTGCTTCACCTCCTGCTGTGATGAAAACGAAGAGATCTGCAAAATCAGTACTGTGTATCTCAAAGGTAATTAAAACTTTGATTTTGTAAATTATTCATACTGCTGAAAAATAACACAGAGAAATTTTCTTCACTTGGTGTTCTGTACTGAATTCTTGCCCCAAAGATCTTGGTAGACAAAATGGTCTTTAACATTTTCCAGCAACCTTTACATGGCAATTTGAAGTATATCTATAGTATCTGGCAGAAAAGGTTGGTACTTTAAATATGTATGAAATACTGTTTTCTTCTGTTGTTAGAAATGGAGAAGACAATCGGTGTGTTTGTTTTTAACTCGGAAGAAAGCACAGGTGCCTCACTGATAGCCATCAAAAGTCCTAGCATTCATCAAAAGTAGAACAGGTTATATTTAACTGGGAATGGGGCCAGAAAGCAACAGAATGAGAAGGCTGTAAATAAATACAAGTTTTGCAGGAGAAATAAAATGCCACCTGCAATAACAGTGTCATTTTCTTTCCTGGCATTTATATCAAATTACAGTGAAATAAGGAAATATTTTTGGAATCCAACAATCCAGTTGAGAAACTGTCTTTTATTTTGCTTTAGACTTTAATTTGTTAGTACAAATAAAAAGAAACACAAAACTCCCAGCATTATTTACGGCAAAGGGTATTCCAAGTATTTAACAATGTGGTGTAAAACTCATATAAAGCATTCAGCTACCCACACTTCTGCTTTCTTCAGTGTATTATGTTTCTTTATATGTTTTGTTTTCTCCCTTTCATATTATTGTCATATTCTGTTTTAGGTTTCATCATAATTCAACATATTTTTCAACTCAAGGTTATTGATACATACAGAGAAGATCTATCCTAGTAATACTGAATATTGTGCTACATCCCTCAAATTAAATTGTTTCCATTCAGGACCAGGCTCTGCAAGTGAAGCCTTTTCTTCATACACTGAGGTAATGACCCTTGTTTAAAATTCTACATATCAGTGGAGCAAAAGTAAATATGTGACCTTGTTTTCACAATGAAAATTTGGGTTTTTTTGAAAGTTTGAACAGTGTTTATTTTCTTTTAAAAGAAATAGGAACTTCTTTTTTGTGACCAGGAAAAGTTATTCTCAGTGGCAATTGTTCTCTTTTCTGCTGTGTTAGTCAGTAATTACCACATACTGTTCCGGGCTGTAAAGAAAGCAAGCAGTTAAGGAGCCAACGTTTAGTGACCTCCTGCCATAAAGAGGTGTTAAATTTCCTCCTTCCCTGTGGAAACAAAATAATTCCCGTACAGATCTTCTGGAATACATATCAGAAGATACTAATCTGAAATAATTTGTTATTACCACTGAAGGAAACAGTGGTAAGTGACACAAGCAGGGTGTGTGCATATTCTAATACATTGTGTTTATGAGTGTGGACAAGTAATTAATTTTTTCAGGGTAATGGCCATTCTTCATACTTACAAAATTAATTGTTTGCAAGTGTGATGGCAAGTCTCTTAGCATTCCGCAATTATCCTTCTGACTTCTGCTTCCCACTCTTAACATTGTGATAGATCACAAATTAGCAAAAATGCTAATTGCTGAGTCCTCATAGTCAGGGCAGAGACAAAGCATAGTCGTGAGGCTTTGCCTCAAGAGCCACGAAATGAATGAGCTGAATGGAAATGGAGATTAGTTGGGCCTGTGTCAGAAGAAACTCCTTTCAGTAGGACTGGATCTATACTGGCAGGGAGTCAAAGGACACAAACCAGTACAGAATTGTCCTGTGAGACTGGATTTGCGTGTTAATGGTCCTCCTGGGAACAGGAGTACTTGAGGAGGCAAAGGGTTCTCCTTGCTAATAGTAAAGCCAAAGACTGTTCTCTAAGGTAACCTTGTAACAATTTTCCGTATGACTATACCTGTTTAATTTTTTCACAAATGAGCCCAGAGATGACTGAAAAAAAGAGGGAAGTGCCCAAGTGATGACTGGATTCTTGACTGGACGTGTTAACAAAAGGCTCAGTGGGAGCTGAGTCGGCTGAAAAGTGCATCTTCTCAGTCACCTGAATAGTTGGCACTTATTTCCATGATAGCTGTGTTATTCATTTAAATTGCAAAAGCACCTCACTCTGTGCAAAATGTGTACTACTTACGTAGCTTAGGCATAAATAAGCTAATCACTTAAAAAAACAGGAGGACACAGCAGAAAAGAGAAACAGTTGTAATGGAGAGATGTTCACATAAACATACAAGCCCTCCTTTTACACAGATGTAGCTGTTTCTTTTAAACAGTTAAGCAAATATTCCTCTTTAGAAATGGATATATAAAAAGATACGCATCTATATATACACAAAAAAAGGTACCAAGCAGGGTATTACAAACTACAGGAGAAACTATTTCTATTTGGCAGTTCCGCTGTCATCCAGTTAAAAGGTCCACTTCTGAGCAGTACACGGAGAACTGTGTTATTTACAAACTCTTGGGATTGATTGAGAAAGAGCATTTTTCTTCAGGGTATCTTCACAACATAATCAAAGTATATAAAGCTTAGGGTAGCAGCAGTTCACTGCATGTCTGAGTGCAGCACAGTCAAACAAGAACACAAGCTAATCAGTTAAGGTGAAACGTACTAAAAATCTTCAGCATTTTCTTCTCAAAAGAAGTTCCTTCTACTCCCTCCTGAATTCCTGACAGGTTTAAGTCCCTTACCTAATGTTAATTTTAATCACATTTTCATAGTGCACGTCAAAAAAATCTGCAGTTCATCAGCTTTGCAGAGGACATGGGGAATAGAAAATGTTCAGTGGTGTTTGCATGCAGGAACGCATGAAATGTAGATCAGCTTAGGAGGTTGCAAAGGTTTCAAGCCGTTGTCCCAGTTCAAATTTTACCCCTGCTGGAGTTTAGTACAATTTTTTCTTTACTCTTCCTTATTTTTTTTTACTACTTGTGGAGCCCCTTCTCCAGAACATTGCTTTTGCAGAAGCTCCGTTTGTCATGAATGAAAGAAATTCTCCCTCTTTGGTGGCCTGTAAGCACTCCCTGAACTAGTCATCTGATGTTCAGCTTGTGCATTGGTAAGTGTGCTTTTCAGTTCTCATGGTGCCTTTAGTAAACAGTCATTTATATACAGCTTATAAAAATAAACCAAAAAAAACTATACTGAAAATGGAAAAAAGGACATAACCTTGGTTTTGTTTCTCTTAAAAAAACCCAACAATATTTAAAAGGAACTATGTGAAATATCTTAATATGAAATTAGATTTAATTTTTATGTAATGTGGAATAAAAACACCCCAACAAACAAAAAATACCCTAAAATTTTAAATTATTTTATAATTTTACCTCTAGAAAAGTGCTTTTTTAAAGGAAAAAGAGATTTGGTAAAATTTTTTACCAGCTCCAATATAAACTTTTTAAAGCTAGTTATTATACTGTTTTAACATAATTTGTCCTTATGTGCCTGATTTTCTTACCATGGAAGCAAGGTCATAAAAAAAAAGAAAAAGAAGGTGTACATCTGGGTTTTGATTTAGTAAGAAGCTGAAATACTGCTGTGGGGTCTGCACTGGGAGCTAGAGCCTGGAATAGTTTCTACTTTCGGCACACCAGTGTTGTCATGGTGTTCCTCGAAGGTGCTCAGAAAGTATAGAGAGGATGGCATTGCCTGGGACCAGATGGTTTTTTAAATTCTAATACTGAAAGGAAATTAGTTTGTTTGGTTTTTTTGCCTGCCTGTCCCTGCCTGCCTTCATTGTGTTCTTTTACCAGAAGAGGAAGTATTGGTATATTATGCTCACTTAAGAACTTCTGGTTTGCTTGAGCTTGTCTTTTGGAGGGGACTTGATACAGAAAAGCATAAATGTCTTTGAGTTTTGAATAACTAGAGGGTTACATCTGATATGCTTTGGCCATTTTTAATTTTATTGGTAGCAAACACAGTAAAAAAGTGTGTATGTGTTGTGTTTAGTGGGTTACACTGCAGTGGGAAAGGCAATCATTGCCTTTGATTATTTTTGGGTTTGTGGCAAAAATGAAAAACAGAAGTTATAAATAAAAAATATATATTTATAATTATAATAGGATTTCTAATATGAGTGCTTTAGAAATTTAAATGCACATGTTTATATACTGCCTGCTTTGATACTGCTTATGGCATCTAAAGAAACTGCAATGGGAATTCTCCTGACACCTTGCTGTGTCATTCCAAACAGCTTTTGACAGTCTTAAAAATTCTAATACAGCTTAGCAGGTTTTCTGTTTTTGCCATCACATGCACACAAATTCTATTCCATTGCTATTTATTAGGACAGTCCAAGTCTCTTACTTAACACAAAATTAATTTTCAGCTTGTGGGTTTTTTTGTCATTTCCAAATATTAAAAAATACATTTATGTCTTGCACATCTTGAGCAACTCAGGTTTCCATTTCAATTTAATTCATTCTTATAATAAGAAGGATTTTATAGAGAGCAGTTCTTCCCATCCTTCTGCATCCTCTTCAGTACAGAGAAACTAAAAGGTGGGACCAAAACAATTTGTTCTATCAAGCTGAACAAAATCTGTAGGCACTGCAAGAAAGGCAACTATCATTATTGATCCCTACTACTTCCAACATCTGGAAATACCAAGGAAAGGACTTTAACATACCCAGTGAAATACACACTGTCTACTCATCTTTGTGACAGAAGTAAATCTTCCAAGAAAGATATGTTATGCATTTCCAGAATTGGGGCTACAAAGGTTTCTTTCAAGGTATCAGTTTCTTTCAAATGCTAATGAAGAAATTATTTGGAGATATTTTTGAGAGAGTCATGATTATAACAGGGTGATGCATTGCAAACTCTTACCTGAAGGTTTGGTAGAAAATGCCAGTGAAGATTTAGATAGAGATTTTTGAAATCATTCACTACTGAAAACTAGCAGGGAGCTGTCTTGGACAACTCTATAGGCAGATGCATCTGAATGAAAAGCAAATGGCAAGAAATTAAATGTGTCTTCTGTGTGTCACACCTTTGGTTAGATTAATTTTTTTCTGTGTAAAAATGGAGTCCTCTGTAGAACTCTGTAAAATGGGAGAATGCTGTGGCTGAGAATTGGAATCACAGGGAAAAAAAAGATGCAAACAGTGTAATGGGGCATTCTTCATGGACATAGGAGAAATACAGCAGTTACTGAAGTTCAGAAAAAAGTTTTCTTCTACATGTGGTTTTCCCAATAGTGGAAAACAAGTCAGACAAATACCAAGTTGCCTTTTTTTCTTTTTTTCTCTTTTTTTTTTTTAAACAAGATAAAACCTCCCCTTGCATTTGTTTGTATCCAGTCAAATGTTTTTTGGTACAGATCCTATTCCAAGAAGTATCAGAAGATACTGGTAATTACTTTCAGCCTCACGTTCATGTTCTCTGGAGGGAAACAAAAAATCAGGAAACAAAATATTCCTCTCATTTCTTTGTCCTTTAGAGGTGCCTAATAAAGGATATAAATTCAATAATAAAAATAATTATGTTTTCGTTTTCAGTATACTTTTCAAAATGTTTTACAAGAGGAGGACACATGAGGCTTATTTGTAGTTGAGGCATAAAGAGTTTACCAAGCATCACACAGAAGGTCAAGGCCAAAGCAAGTTACAGTCCAGGCTCTCAAGAAGGTCTTTGGTGCTTTGTGCATAAGCCTACATGATGGCATGCTTCAGTGAGAGAAAACTGTGTCTGCTTCACTAGTTTCAGCTGTTCCTTTTGTTCCCCAGAATTCTTACAGCAGATTTCTCATGTCATATAATAAGATCCTTTGTTTAGTTGCTTGTTTGCTTTACTAGAGCTTCGATTTTGAAATGGCACTTCTTGTGCTTTTTCAGGTGTTAATGATGAGCCAGGTGCTTCACCCTGCCTTTAAAAAGTAATGCATGAGAGTTTAAAAAAAAAAAAAAGGGTGGTGTGTGTGAATGTAGTAGTAAGGAGGCTTAGTATTTTCCAGCTTATCACACTAAAAAGTAATTTATCAGAAATTGAGAGAGATGTATAAAACCTTTTTTTATCAGTATAAGTAGGATGTTCAAGGAAATAAGAATGAATTTACATGTTATACTCAGTAAGTCTAAACAAGCAAATCCCACAAAACCCCCTGGAGAACTTCAGCAAAGAATGCTGATAAGGATTTATGCTAAATCTCCAAGGAATGAGCCTTAATCTTGGCACTCTGTGGGCCGTAAACAGAGAAGCAGCCAGGTTCTGCATCCTGACCTGGAAGAGCCCCAGATCTTGGTGTTTTTTTCATGTGAAAGTTTCCCAAACAGCTGCAGCCAGTTCATTTCTCACTGATAATGACTCGCCTGCTTACAAGTACCATTTCTCAGGCCTGAGGTTAAGGTCCCCCTCCCAGCCTTGATCATTTTGCTGAGAACTTATTAAAAAAACTTTGCATACATTTCTTCTATTTTTAAGACTCATCAACAGATTATAACAGAGGAAAAATGGGGAAAAAAAAAAACAACATGGAAAAGGCAATGAAATATAAAGAAAATTCATGCTGGTTGATTTCAGAGCTTGAGCCTAATTGCTTAAGAACATCTCCATGTAGAGATGTCTATATGCATTTCAATCACACCTTATTCCCCATTTTGTGATGAGAATTTTGCTTCAGTTTTTTCAACAGATATCTAACGGGTTGAAATATTGACCATCTCTTTCCTTGCCTTTCCAGGAGTTCAGGAGTAAAATATGAAAATCTCATTTTAACAGAATAAAAGTATTTAAGTACTTCTGTGTGCCTGCATGTTACTCGGTTACACAGAAGTTTTTATTCCCAGAACTTAGTATGTACCTTATTTTTTCTTTCTTTGTAATTAGTTCTATAAAGCAGATGATGCAGCTGTTTCAAACAGTAAAAGCAGATCATGTGTTGGTTAAATATAGAAAGATATATTAATGCATGTCTTAATAGACAAATATGTATCTAGAGACGACATTTCTTTTTTTTCTTTTAATATATATTCCTTTATTTTCTGTAATGTTTTTATACAGTAAGAAGAGGCTCTCCTCTGTAATTAAACCCTTGGCATCAAACAGATTTAAATACAGAATATTTTTTTCCCATCCTGTTTTAATGAACTTTGTTTCATTTTTCCCATAGGGTCTGCAAAATGCCTTACAACCAGTTTTGATTAGCTGCATATTAAAATATATGTCTATTTTTAAATAATATTTGTCATGTTTTCTTTCTGTGTGGTTTATGACTATTTTCTGTGACATGTTGTCAACACACAAAAATGCAGTAATCAAATAGCACTCCAGCAAAAGGTATTGATGCCCTAATGTTCAGTCTGAAGTGTCTTGAATATGTAGTCTAAAAAAGTTAAAAAAAAAAAAAAAAGTGTAAGTCTCCACTTTTTTTCCACAGTGCTGTAATACAGCACCTGACTACTTAGTATGCTATCTGCTCAGCCTGGGTGAAATTAAAAATGACTCAAATTATTTCTACGGGGAAAGTCAAAAAGTCAAGTTATTTTTTTTAATGCTATTTTTTCTTCACTGCATTTTGTACTCCTATTTTTGTGAGCTAAGTAGATAGACTCTATCTAATAATGCATGTAAGTACGAAGAAAGTAGACCACGAAGTACTTTAAAATGTGTGATTTGGGGAGCACCCCCCCAAGCTGTGTTTGATGGGTGTGTTGCTGCTTCTGCCTGCGAGCACATGGCTCCGGCTGGGGCTGATGCACAGACAGAATTGGAAATAACCCAAATAACCCTTGATTTTGGTCTGATCCCTAGCTCCCTAACTGGCGGTGTGAAACCCTGCATGGTGCTACCTGGGATCCCCCAGCCCACAGACTGGTCCTCTGCCAGCATGAATTCTCACCAGAGCAAAATGTGAAACAAGCTGATTTGAATGAAGCTTCTGCAGAAATAAAAGGCCCGTTACAATTTTCTGATATAAATTCTGTATTTGCTTTATTCCTAAAAAAAGGTAAAGAATTTGGCTTTTCCAAGTCTAATGCACACATCTATATATATCAAAGTAGATATCTATATCAAAGTAGGTTATATATAGATATCCGTATCTCTATATAGTTGAGGATATGATGGGAATTATGTAAGTTATGGATCTAATGGTTCCCTAAAAAATGTCCTTTTTTCCTGTAAGAATTTCTCAGGTCAGCTTAAAATAAAATAGATCAGGCATGCCATATGTCTTACAATGTTGTGAAGACAGATAGTATTCAGAATTCTTCCTTTTATAACTCTCACTGGGTCCTAAGATATTATTCATGGTTCACCAGCAATGACATCTTATGGATATACATAATAGAGTTTCTACATATTTTTAGAACTTTTTAGATGTTTGATGCATGTTATCAGTAAGTGGGGCATTTACATGTATTCAGTTTGTGATGTGATGTATTTGTTTACAGTGTACAACTTGTGTAAAATAAATCCAGGGGGTTTTTTCTGCATAGTTCCCTGTATCCTGGACATGAACTTTCCATTATGGTTGCATTGCACACCCCTTTTCATGATGAGTAAGCATATGCCAAAGCTAGACACTCCTTCTCAAGAATATCCTGTTATTCCTGTATTTTAATGGAATTTTTTGGATGCTTTTTTTGGTAATCTGGTACGAAGAGGAAAGAGATTTATCAGAGCTGCTCCTTGCTAAATTAAACTCTCAGACATTTAACACTTTGTGAACTAACATAACTTGACTTTTTGGTAAATTTTTGCTCCCTCTAAGTCTTATTTCACTTATGAGGTATGATCCTGTATGGTTCTGCCCCTAGTATAGATATTTGCCTTGTTCCAGATTACTAGCTTTCATCTAATGAGTTTGGAAAAAGTAACTGATAAAATTCCTCTGAATCCAAACTACTAATGAGGCAAAGCAATTAAGTGTTTCACTCCATTTCAGCTGCAATTAATGATTGCACCACGCCTTCAGTGAGATCCACATGAATGGGGCCTCCCAGCTACAAGAAACACCCATAAAATCAGCAGGGTTACATGCAGAGTTTTGTTTTCTGTATTGCAATTTGGTATCAACCCTATTTTTTTCTCCTGCTATATGCAAAAATACTTAATATATTTCAAGGAAAAACAGGAACACAACCAAGTCTTTATATCCTGAAGCACTGCATGCCATGCATCAACCTACAGCAAACTAATTGCTCAGAAATTACATTTTGAAAAACAGGACTTGTATTGGAAATTTAAACATATTCTTCCTTGACTATTAAGTCACAGGCAAGATGACTGATTTTCCTGAAGGTGTTGGGGGGGGGGGACACCAGACTCAAAAGCTTCTCTAAATGTGTAAGAGGGAACTGATTTTGAAATAAAAGTTGCAGGAACTATGCAAGCTGTTTCTCCATCAGGAATCTGCTGGGCCTTTCATTAGAAATGAAAAGTGATGGGCATGCCAGTGTTCTCTCAATTGACCTTTTGCTAGATAACTTTCTAAAGTAGTGTTGAACACCTCTAAGGATGCAAATGTGATTTCTTCAAAACTCAGAACCTTGCACGAGAGCAGTCTAAGTTAGAGAATTACAGGATTGCTGAGTTCAACCTAATGTATTGAAGAAGTTGATACAAGTTTTTCTGTAAAAAGTAGTGTAACTTTTCTAATTCTGACTTGGCTTTTTGCTCCTTAGCTTTGCACTTTACATCAATAGTGTTCCTCTTTCTTACTTAAACTTCTCAGCATGGGTTAAGGGGACTGAAGCTGAGAAAGCAAGAGAAGTTTTCATGAAACATCTGCTTTTGGTATTGATTGCCTGGTTTGCGTTATAGATGATGCTTTATTGGGTGAAAGACTCCAGCTGGTCTCTTGTTCCTCAGGCAAAGTGAATTAAGAATAAAAGGTTTCTGCAAAGTTGCTGTCTGTCTATATATTGACAGCCCAGGATTTGTTAATACTTTCAGAGAACACCACCTTCTTTTTTAGGTAGGCGTTGAAAGTGTTTAATGAGCAACAGTGTCATTTCCTCTTCAGGGGCTGGCAAAACATAAAATCTCCAACTCTTCTCATAGATCCTAACACTTACAGGTACTAGGAGGGAACATGAGAAAAAAAAATAAAAGTTCTAATCTTTCTTCCACCTCTTTGCTGAAGCTGTTCCACTCAGAGAAAAGAGAGGTTAAATACTTACTGTGAGAAAAAAAAAAAAAGAACTTTGTAGCTTTGCAGCTCAGAGGCAAAAGATCTCCATAGTTCCAGCTAAATGTCTTCATTACTGAATTGCTAATAGTACATGGATGGACCTGCCATGAGCTCTAGATTTTGAAGTATATATTTTAAAAAGGCAAGAGTTTCTGTGTGGAGTTGAGCATCAACATGATGCTTGCTTTAGAAAATAAAAAATTGGATCAAACACAAAATATTTCCCATTAAGACATTTTTGTCCAATAATTATAATTCTTTATTCATTTAGCATTAGGTACTTTTTAAAGAGTTAATTATTTTAAAACCATAGATTTACTTTATGAATAGCCTTAATTTGTTTTTAAAATGGATACAAATTTTTATTAGACCTTGGAAATGATACATTCTTGCATTCTTGGGTTTTGCTACAACAGTACTGACATGACATTTGGAAACCTAACGAGTCTTTTCTTTGTTGTAGGCTATCAAAAAAAATAATTAAAAAGAAAAGAAATGCCAATAGGCAAATCAATATTTATTCTTTTTTATGTAATTGAAGAATATTGAATGTATCATAAAATGTCTATACTCATTTAGATTTGTCTTCAACAATGTTGATTATAAGATTATATACAGTATTGATTATAATAAAACATTATGAGCTTACTGGGCACAAAATAGCTTAATTGGTAGAACTCTGATTAATGCAAGAAAGTCTAATGCTCTGCTACTTAGCTCTAGATAAATATTTTTTCAATAACTAGTGTCTCACCTTTAAAAAGGTATTTTGAGAAAGAATTGCATGTGTCACATTAAACTTGCAATCTGAGCTTAAATGTATGACTCCTTAAAAATTACTCTAAAATAAGATTTTTTTCCTGATCTTGAACTTAGGTCTTTTCTACCTTTTGCCATGATTTTGTTTTAAGAACTGACATGGGGAAAAAACCAAAATGTGATATTTTCTGTAGACTGTCTCGGGGAATATTTTTAGTATGAAGTTCATGAATCTCTGATTTGCCATTAGTTTGATAATTTTTGAAGGTATTGGCTATCTAAGAATGATAGCAGCTCTTGTTCAAATTTGATACCTAAATTAGTGAGGTGTTTATTCAGTGATTAAAAATTAATTTCCCCAGACCCTGGGAAATTTTATCCGTGTGAAGATAGCACTTCATGGGGACCTAACTGGTAATGCATGACAAGTTCTTTCAAAGTATCTAAGCTTCATGTTTGTTTGTGTTCTGATATCCTACGTTCAGTAAGAACTGTATTGGCCCAATTTATTTAATTTAATAAATTACACAGCCATTCAATGTGATTTATTTTAACATCAATGTGTTCTTTGGATGGTGTGTTTCATTCAGTGCATGATGTGTTTCATGCAGCATGTACCCTGATTTTGATTCAATATATTAAGTGTCTGATTAGATAGGTTGTGTATCTGACTTGAATATGGCTGATCTAATATACAGTGTTTTTATTTCTGTGTAAGCTGCAGTGAATTCTCAATTTGTTTAATTCAGAATGTGATACATTGGCAATATATGTAGTTGTAGTTAATGCATTTATGGGAGTATGTAATTCACCTGCAATATTTCTGAGTTTTAAATAAGCTGTATCTCATATATATCCTCAGAGGCTAGAAGGTGACTTCAAAGGCATGATACTAAGAGTACTGAGCAAGCTCATTTGTGACAAATATTACTGGATACAGATCACAATTCATAAATGTTGCTGTTTGGGAAGCCTCTTGATTTCCAAATGGCCTTCACAGTGCCACAGCACTATACTTCATATTGTATGTCCCAGAATTTTTGTCTATATAAAAGTAATCTATTAGGGACACTTGACAGCAATACTGTAACCTTCTCAGAATGCATATTTGCAGCAGTTCTTTCATAACCCTAAGAAAATATGGTATAGACAATAAAACAAAACTCTGAAGATCCAGGTAAAGATCTAGCCATACTGCTTGCTGGGGTTCCATACTTCTGTTTGAATTCTGAAATTGTGTTACAAAAGTCAGTGTCTTCATGTAGTTTATAAGATAAGAGCTAAATTAACATTTGACCCCTTCATTGTCTGTAGGTAGTCAAACAAAAGACATTTCAGATTTTCCAGCTCTGATATTGACATCTGTTTTGCAGATGGTAACAAAAGACCCCCCACAAAAACCCAAAGAAACAAACAAACCAACCAAAAAAAAACCCACAACAACAACAAAACCACCCACAAACAAACAAAAAACCCCAACAAACAAATCTAATGATCCAAAAGCCCTTTTAAAAACATGTACTAGTAAAGAAATATTTACGTTCTTAAGAAAAGTCTTTGTCTCTCAGAGCAGTTGATCTGTTAATTATATACGGAATTCTGGATCAGATATTTAAGAGAAAAGCCAACTAGAAAAAGCTAAGATAATTTCATTTAGAATTCAACCTTTTAAGTTATGGAATGAGGAAGGGAACCTAATAAGAGAGTCAGATAAAAATACAGTATTTGGTGCTGAGCTTGCATAATCTTATAGATTCCTGTGTATTTTTCAGGGCAATTTCTGTAATTAGTTTCTTAATTGCTTGATTGTTTACTTGAGTCTCCCCAGGTTTTTATTATTTGGTGTTTAAACAGCCAGAGGGATTGAGGCAAACCATGTAGAATTTTTCCATAATAAATATTTTCACTATTATAATAGTATTCAATCAGATATGAAAGTGGAAGATGACATAGATGGTTGTTACTTATTCAGTTGAACTTGAAGAAATCCTAAAGAGAATAGAGCTTTCTCCCCTGAAAAAATTCAGTCCCCCTCTGCACCTTGCTGTGTATTGCACTACATGCCTTCGGAATAAATGCAATTCTGTCTTCTGAAATGTAGAAGGTACCTACCTATGCCTCAGTTTGGTTGATAGAATCCTGAAGCAGATTTAGTTTGTCACGTACATAAATTTCTCTCAGTCTACATTTCATGCCAAGCTAGAAAAAAACAGAGCTAACCAATGGTGATGTTTTCAAATACAGCATAAAATTAACTCCACTGCACAGCTAATTGATGTGCTCTGAAGCAAACAGTGACAGATGAACACTAGTTTCCATTTTACTTTGTGATTTTACAATAGAGTGTGATAAAGTACTTAAATGTTTGTATCGGAAAAGGTATAAAGCACTTCAGACATTGGGTGGCTGGTAGTGAAGAGGTTTAGTACTAGTTAGTGCTTAAAAAAAAAAAAAAAAAAGAGGGAGTGGAGGGAAACAGGAGAGAATAAAATTAAATTTCTGGAAGTTAATGCTTCCTTGTATCTTTCCAGAATTAAGAAAATTTCCATTTAGAATCATAGAATCATTAAGATTGGAAGGGACCTTAAAGATCATCAAGTTCCAACTCACCTGCCATGAGCAGGGAAGCCTATCACTAGATTAGGTTGCACAAAACCTCGTCCAACTTGGCCTTAAAAACCTCTAGGGATGGGACAGCAACAACCTCCCTAGGCAACCCATTTCAGTTCCTCACCAACCTTATAGTGAAGAATTTCTTCCTAATATCTAACCTAAATCTCCCCTCTCTCAGTTTAAAACCATTCCCCCTTGTCCTATCACTGTCTTCTCTGATGAAAAGCCCCTCCCCAGCTTTCCTGTAGGCCCCCTTCAAGTACTGGAAGGCTGCTATAAGGTCTCCTCAGAGCCTTCTCTTCTCTGGGCTGAACAGCCCCAACCCTCTCAGCCTGTCTTCACAGCAGAGGTGCTCCAGGCCTTTGATCATCTTGGTGGCCCTTCTCTGGACCCTTTCTAACATGTCTCCAACAAAGATGTTACACAGCACTGGTCCCAATACTGACCCCTTAGGGACACCACTTGTCACCTGCCTCCATTTAGACACTGAGCCATTGACCACAAGTCTCTGGGTGAGGCCATCCAGCCAGTCTCTTATCCACCAAGTGGTCCATCTGCCAAATCCATGCCTTGTCAGTTTGGAGACCAGGATGTCATGTGGGACAGTGTCAAATGCCTTGCACAAATCCAGGTAGATGATGTCAGTTGACATCAGATTTAATAAAATTTAATTTAATAAAATTTAAGAGAGGCATCTTGATTGGCCCATATTTATGTATCTGTGCTCACCACCCATCAGTGGGACAGTCAGATACAGGCATTCATTACCCGTCTGAATCTTACCGTGCTGCCTCCCACGTTACATAGAGTGCTTCAGCACCATCCTAGTTCACAGTGCACTTTTCCCACACGTGCCTGTATGTAGCTGAACAGGAGTGCTGATTTTCACTTAGAATGAAATGTTTAAATTGTCCCTGCTCTCCTCCATATATTTCTGTAAAGTAGAATGTGAAGGGTGTAGGAAATATACCTTTAGCATGAGTACATTAGGTAATCCAAATTTTGTGAATCAGCCTTGAGGGATCCATGACTGCTGA
This sequence comes from Apus apus, assembly GCF_020740795.1. Lineage (NCBI taxonomy): Eukaryota > Metazoa > Chordata > Aves > Apodiformes > Apodidae > Apus > Apus apus. Next base: position 52,808,111 of record NC_067285.1, on the reverse strand, counting down.
GGCAATTTAACTTTATGACTAATCTAAAGATAGGTCTACTGTAAAAACTTGCCAGCATGGCTCTGTCTGTCAGAGATCTGAAGAGTTCTCTCTGACCAACATGGAGCTACTAGCAAATGTTAAATTCAGATGTAGTTAAAGAAGACAACTGAAGAATACGAACTGACTTTCTCTGGTAAGACTACATCCCCCAGGAAAACTAGAATAACTCCTTATAAAATACTAATTCTGCCGATCCATGTTAGCTCCATAGGAAGGGTGGCAGTTCTTTCACCTAGCAGTTGGCATTAAAAAATTGCTGTCAAATTCTAAGATACTTGCCCAAGGATCCTCTTAGAATCAATGAGGAAAAGTAGGCACCATCAGGTAAAAATTCTAGATATGTTTCAGGGATATCTGGGATGGTTAACTATTAAACCTTTAGTCTTTCATAAGAAGAAACTTTTCTTGGTAATGTTTTGCTAAGACTGAATTTCAGGATTGAAGTATTGATATTTAGTTACTAGTGTAGACAAGGCCTAATTTAAATCAAAAGCACAATGACTGACATTTTTATTGTTATACATCATCCCAGTATAATCAATTTTGTACTTTGAGGATTTTGTTACAAAGATTGAAATAAACCTTGTTTAGCATTTCAATTGAATAACTTCTGTCATGTGTACAGTGCTTTAAATTCCTTCTGGTTCTAAGAATTTTTGCAAACATCTCAGCAGTCAATTTATTGTAATACAGATTTGCACAGGATTCTGGAAGAGATTTTTTTTTTTCTGTGTTTTTGCAAATAAAACTAATTTGCATTTCATTCTTTTTTTTGCATTGTAAAAGCACCCTGCTTCCACTGTTCATTGCTAGAGATTTCAGTAAGATGATGTCTTATAACTGGGCCAATTCTGTTGGACACTGAATGCAAAACCAGTACCTTTTTGTTACTGTTCATATCATGATCAGGTACTGGGTTTTTCCTTATCTGAGTCAAAATTAAGTGAGATATTGAAAGATGCATGCTGCAGATAAATAAGCAAAAATCTGATGTAATGTAATATTTATATAAAGATATGAAGTACAATTTGGATTTACTTTGTTAAAATATACCTTGATTTTTCAAGACAGATAATTTGAGAACTGCAAGCTTTTGAGGATTTCATTGACAGAAATATGCGAAGTTCAGTTCAGTTTAAATAATGCATTGACTGAACTAAAATGTACTTGGAGTTGTTTCTGCTTAATAACTCACCATCTAATATGAAGCCTATTAGAACGCTATCAAAAATCCCAGAAGTTCCTCTCTTATTAGCCTGCTGGTTCACTTATAATTTTCAACAGCTGCCCTGTAAGTTCACACAAAAACCCATATTACAAGAAATCCAACACTATCCCTTGAAGATTTAGAAACAGTCTAAAGTGGCTTCTACATACCTGTTCAAATTCCACATACCTATTGAAGTAAACGGTAAATTAGTAACTGCCAAAGTATTAGCAGAATATGCGTAAAATTATAATCAGCTTAATTCAGAACTCTGTCAACTAGTTTTATTATTAGAGTCTGGTAAATTAAGCAAGCATATTTCGTTATTATTTTTTCAAAGTTATGTGATGCTATATTTCAACAATGGTGAAGATACAGATTTTAGTTATTACCTGCCATCAGTAATGACAGTGCTTAATGTTTAACCTCTCCAGGCTGTGATCCCTTCTGACTTTGTAGAGCTATGGATATAATGTCATTGAAAATCCAAGTACTTACATAGATGACTGCAATTAATGTTAAAGGGAATTGGAGATTTATACGTGCCACTGCCATTATCACTAATGGAAATTTCACATGTAAATTACCATGCCTGGAAATAATATGCTTCTTAGTACGCTTTATCTAAAAGTCATCTGAGCAAGCAGTCAATTTAATCATAAATTCAGTGCCCTTACACCGTGGCAAATATTTCCTTTTGAAAACTCAGGCTACTAATTTAAATGCTAAGAATTGTCTTTATACTATTTATATTATTGAAAATTAAAGGCTAGTGTGTGCCTGACTGTGACATGCAGCTTCCATTGATTTCTTGAGATCATAGGCACATGCAACTTTAAACACAACACTGAGAACTCAAAACTCTACAACAACTGCTTTGGTGTGCTTGCCCACAGCAGACTGGTTTCCTGTGAGTGATAGATGTCAAAAGTGGCTTAGCTTCAAAAGATAAGCGCTAACTCCTGAGCACCATAATGAGCCCTCGAAGTGACATGTGCATCAGGCATCTTTGAAAGCTCTTCATGAGGGAAAAAGAGCACCCATTCATTTGAGGGTACAAGGCGATAAGATTTTACCAAAGAATGTTATTCTCTTTCCTCTCTAAGTAATGTAGGCAATAAAAGGTAAAGAAATCAGATTGTAGCGTGCAATGCTTTCTACTGTCTGGGAAAAATGCAGATGTCCTTGCAGCTGTGACAGGTACACAATCCCAGTGTAGGATAAAAGCTAGATCACCCAACTATTGCCATGTGGAAGTGTGGGTCACCTGATGAAGGCTGCTGCTTTGAAAAGATAAAAAAATATGTTAGTGTATATGCAAAGCACAAAAAGTCATTTGAGATACAGATCTTGACGTTTGCCATGACGGTGTAAAAGGAGAGTGAAATAGTTTAAGAGCTCCAAGTTCAAGTCTGCCAAATTACAGTGCAGGCACCACTGAATGGGTCAAAAAGCAAACTAAGCCAACAGAGCACATAGAGCTGTCTTAAGCTGCTTACATTGGTGAATTTAAGACTGAACATAACATGGCTATCAAAACTACCATAGACATAGCTACTGTGAAGAAAGAGCTGGAACAGTGGACTTGGGAGCCAGGTGTCTGAAAGGTCTTGGAAGGAAGGATATAATATTGGTTTGCAGTCTTTCTCCCAGAACCTTTCCAGTATTTTATGCAATGCTAGCTTACCACCATAAACAGGCTTTGTAGTCCTGACTGGAACTCAGGTTGCTGACTGTCATATATATAGATATAGGTATATAAATCTGCCTTGTTGCTTCCTTCTTTGCAGTAAAAGCACTTTGCTGAGGCACTGCGTAACTGCAGAGCCTAGGTCGGTGCCGCAGTGTGTGGGCTGGAACAAGCTAAGTTTGATGATCAGCATTGCCTTGACTTTATTGTCTTAGAAAAGGATGCTGTTTAATGGTATAATTTAATCAGTTCCTCTGTCTCAAAGGTAAATGTTAGAAACCAAAGTGAAAAAGGAACTTAAGATGTATTTACAACTGTGCAGAAATAATTGTATGAGAACAGAAGGCACTGGGTCAAGTAGGATTTTGCTTCTGGAGCAGTTACCTCAGACGTGAGGCTCCTTCCTCCTTGTTCTTTAGTATTAGAAAACAATTTCTACTAGATAAAATTTATGGAGTATAATGACCTATAGTTTTATAATTAAAGATTTGTGGAAGTATTTTACACAATTTCTACATTAAAAAAAATATTATTAAAGTTCTTTACATCAATCAAACATTGTGGGTAAGTTTCTAGACTAATTTTTTAAGCATAAACTTTAAATGACAAAGATAATTGTATTTTTTATTGTAGTCTTGCTTCTAGACTTTGTGACAATTATGCTACACATAAAATATATTTTTCTTCTTAATACAGCTTCCTAAGATGAAAAGAGCTATTTGAACATTGCATCCAGGTCCTCGGTACCATCTTAGCCTCCAAACTAATTCCTTGTCAAATTTGACAGCAAGTGGAAATTTCAAAAATACTTAAGATCCTATAGGTTCCAAATAGTAAGAGCTTCAGGGAGTAACAGCAATCTAAAAAATTAACTGTTATATTTTATTCAGTCCAAGCTTATAAGTAAAATATGTACTTATGGAAAAGCCATCAGTTACTTCATTAATTCTGGGCCATGTAACAACTTGTTAAAATTGGAGTGGTGTTACTTCTGCAGAATTGACAACTTACTCATGTTATACCACAAGAAAGAAAAACACAGGTAATATTTTCTACTTTTGTATGTTCTTATATAGTTCTGTCATTTCCACACTTCTCTCTAGAGTTCCTCTTCTGATTCCCTCTTGCACTTCCACTGAAGTGCACTTTTTGAAAGCTTTTTTTGAGTCGATTTGAACAGCCTTGCAATTGTGCATGGGAAAACTGTACAACCACATGTAATGATTTTTACTGTTTTCTTTTCCTGTCTCTAAGTGTCATAGACAAGTATTTAATTTTTCTTTTTGTTCTAACCAGGATTCTTATTTTTCATTAGACTGCTTTTAGAGCCCATTTCTCTTATGTCCCTGCAATGGTGAGGTCTGTGATTTGTAAATTTTTCTTTTTTGTTTTGCTGGGAATTTAATGAACTGCAGTTTGCTTTTATTTCATTATATAGTAGCACATATCACTTTAAATTGTAAACAATTACAAGAGTCTAAACTAAATGTTCATTTAATTTATAAGGCTAAAAAGGAACCATATTAGGATATTAAGAACTAAGTATTAAAGAACAGATTTTCAGTGTCCCAGTATATAGTGTAAGCAAAAAAAGAAACATTTGACACATTTTCATGGGCTAAAGTGTGCTAGGTAAAACCTAACACAGAGTAGGTTTTACTTATTAAGCATGTTTTTGAAGACATTATCTTTTATCTACACTGAATGTGTTACCTAATGAGCTTGAATCAGACCTCCTAGGTCCAAATAATTCCATAATGGAGGTTTAGGCATATCCATACCCTTTCCCTTCCTGCTTTTTAGGAATTTGTGCCTTTGAGTGTTCAGAAACTGCTTAAAATACTAACACTCCCACTGTACCAGGATTAGGTGATACAGTTAATGGTCATGTACCTACTCTAGGTCAACATTCTGAGAGCAGTAGTGAAGTAAAATATTCTGATTAATTTATTCTGTTTCTTACTAATATAATAATGTTTCCCTGGTTTACATAATGCAAAACTCTTTGTTTTAACTTTTCTTTCATTAATCAGGAATTCAATTGCTTTTTTATACTATATTTTGCATAACTCTTACATTGGCATAGACTTACTAACATATCTCACAAAATAGTTAGATAAGGCCATACTCTTAATAAAAAGTTCCTTTAAAATGAAACATGCCATTGCAATTTTACTCTTTGTTAGCTGTTCCCAAGTCTTAATACCATTAAGAGCTTCTGCTTTATCTCAACAGCAAAATATATGAAAGCTGCTTTTTACTCCAGTTCTTTTGTCCTAATGAGTTTTTCTACCTTTCTATTTAGCAAAACATATGAAGAAATTAGAGCTTTCTAACTAGGTTTGTTTTAGCCTAGTGAAACAATTTAGCTAGGAAAATGGTATGTTCAAAGATGATTATCATCAGCTGATAATTTAAATTTTTTAATTTGTTCCAAGTGTTTCATATGCAATATTCCTGGATGCTTTATGATGAAGCTTTGGGATTGTTTGAAGACACTGATTCTGTACTAAACTACTACTTAAATGTTATGGAGATACATTCTTAGTTTATAATCTAACCTTTCTTCTTGTCTCGTGTTGAAGGTACAGTGAAAGAACATAAACCTTAGATGATGATAATGATAGCAAGAAATAAGAAATCATAAGTGTCATAAACTGCATACTTAAATCTCTCCTTTTGTCAAAATCAGAGAGCTTAACTAGAAAAATAACTTCGTTAACTCAATTTTCTCCTCAGGAAGATCTATGTAATAGGTTTTGAATTTGTTTGTTTTACACTTTTCTCACTACCTCGTCCTGTCCATTGTATCAAAGGTTATGTTGAAAATGAAATAAGGTTTCTTTGTTGTTGTTGGATTTTTGTTTGGGGGTTTTTTTTGTTGCTTGGTTTTGGTTTGGTTTGGTTTGGTTTGGTTTTGTTGTTTGTTTTTTTTTTCCCTGGGACAGAAAGATACCTTTTAGTGTGTCCTGTGAATTTCCATGGCAACATGCATCATTTATTTTGACAGCAAAACTTCTCTTTCAAGTGTAGAAGAGAACAGATGACTGAATACAACAAAAACCTTTCAGTAAGGGAAGCCATTTGGAAATCTGAAGACCCAAAGTGTTCCTTGCCCAATGGACTTAGCTTTTATTGAGGACAGTCATAAATAACTTTAAAATATTCCAGTGTGATAGGATGGGGCTGCAGATTAGGTCATTATGGAATTATAGTTCCCTTGCTTAATGATTTTACAAAATTGCCTAGCAATCCAACAAAGAGAAGGAGCACAATGTGGTGAGTGCAGGCTAATTAAACCAATAATTGCTTCTTGTTGTGTTCCCAGATAATGTGCCCCTGATAATTTTAAATGAAGTCTTGAAGCTGACTTCTTGAATGAAATGCTGTGCTAGTTAAAGCTTCACTAACTCTCCATGTGCATAGAAACTGGCCTACTTCTCAAGGTCCCTTGCATTGCTCAAACAAATATTGCCATGGCACACGAAGAGTACAAGAATAGCTTTCCTATATGCCAGGTAATGGGGCCCTGAATTTGTGTTTTCCCTCTTTGCCATATTGTGACTAGTTTGTCTAATTTCCCTGAACAATTCTGAAATTAGAGGCTGCAAATTAAGTCTTTGATGTTCAAACTTCTGCTTCCCCTTAAAAAAAAATAATAGAAGGGATGCAAACTTCTATGTACCTCAGGAATGCTAGTGTAAATCTAGAGTAACTCCACTGAGATTTATGAGGATTTTTTTGAGTTAAATCTGTGTCAAATGCAAGTATGTGACTGTTGACTGGCAGTTATGTTTAGAACTTGGGAAATATTTAATGAGGTCCCCAAGAATTTCAAGGTGATCTTCAAAGAGTTAAGAGGTATAATTTGCAAACTTTTTATGTTGAATTTAGAGGAAGAGTCTTCATTTAGAGGGAAGAATCTTTATCAGTTAATCAAGCAAAAGGACTTCTTCCTATGAATAGTAAGTATGAACTCCGCTATGATATATATGCTCATGCTATCTCACCTCTGCAAATAAATGCATGTTGTTTGCATTTGTTATACAATGTGTATTTTAGGTCACATCTAGTGTGACAGAACACCTGTTTTATCATCATTTACAATTTTATGAAACCATAGAATCGAGACATCCACTCCTTTATCTCTGTACTATTAAATATTCTGTAATATTGGGTAAAGACGTTGCTTTTCCCTATTGATGCCTAAGGATTTTTACTAAAATATTTGACTGCGATCTAATGTGTTTCCAGGGTTTTTTTGTTCTGAATTCTCCTTCCATTGTCTGAGTGGTGTGACATGAAGGAAACAACAGGTAGGTTTTCAAAAGGGCTGCTGAACCGTTATCACCAGGACCTTTCTTGTTAGACAAAGTATCTATTACTGGTTTAGGAACTGTTAATTGATTCTGTCTCAGTATAAAATGAAGGTGTGATTTATTAGACTGATCTGAGAAGTGCAATACATGTTTTCAGATGTATGATTGCATTTTGTATTTATATTACCCAAAATATTTATTAAAGAAACTAAACTTACAAAATAAAAACTTAGCTATAACTTTTAAAGCTTATTTTCTAATACTGAGAACCTATTTAAAATCACAGCTTCTGGAATTTTGACGAGAGGGATGGTTGCCAGTCATTACTGGTATACATCATATCAGAGAAAGCACATATGATGTGTCTTCTGCAATCTGCTGTAATAGCCTAAAAACAAAAATCAGAGTCTGTTAGATCACATGAGCTGCAATTCCCCTTGGTATTCACGAAACAGGGGAAGTCAAATCTGGCAGGAGAACTTGCCAGTAGTCACTTTCATATTAATTCTTACAGGAAATGTTCATGACTGAAATCCATAACTACACAGTTCACAAAATGCCTCCAGAATTTGTAGTCTTGTAAATTGATAAGTAGACACTTAGGAATTGTGAAACTGCCTTTTTTGTTGGCTTTTTAATGAGAGATAGGCCCAATATATCTTAGTTGGCAGCAACTAGGCAATGAAAAGCAATATTGCTAGTGAAGGTTTTATTTCTGTTTGCTCTGTATCTTGTTAAGCTTTACTGATATAAAACCATCTGTTTAAAAAGCTGTAAAAAATAGGCTGCCAACACACATAAAAGCTAAGTGCAACAAAATAGTCTTAATACCTACTGGCTGATAATGTAAAAATATCTGAAAACAGAAGGATGGAGGGAGAGGAAGACAATTAGTTATGTAGTGACAAACCTTAGTTTCCAAGTAAATGGCTGCTCTGTGATTGATAGTAATCACCTACTTTTTCTTTAGTGAATATTTATTTGCACTCTGATAATATCTTATCTTAAATTGTTTTGAAATAGCCTTAAATGTTACATACATTTTTTTAGCTTTGTTGGACTACACATGACCTAAATACAATGCAAGCCAGAAGTACTTACAACTGGTAATATATATGTTTTAAGGAGGTACATGTAAGAGCAATAAAGTCACTCACAGCAGGACACTGAAAACCTCAGGATTATAATGTGTGAATTATCAAGTAGCTGCCCATTACCATTATCTCAGAAACAAGCTGAAAAATTATCTAATGTCAGCACTTTGTCAATACAGATATATTCAAATATGTTTGTGTGCAGTGTTTTGAAGTAATATTAGCAAAACTAATGAGGTACTTTGAAGTTATTATGTGAATACTTTATTTAAATCTCTCATTGAAAATTGAAAAATTATTGGAACTGACTGCATATTTTTTCATATGGCCTAGTTGTGTTTCCAAAAAATAGAAATAGATAAGGAAGTGTTGCATTATAGCTGCAAGATCTTAGTGACAAATGCATTTTAATCATGCAACAATTCTGTAAAGCTAATCTACAATTTGCATAGTAGTCAACTTTTTCCTATGCCTATACTGGATAGATACACTAAAGAAATTATTTCTAAATGAAAAGATGATTTACTAATCAACTGAATTGTTCACAGTGATTATTAAGTCATAGAATAAGCTATAAACAATAAAGCTTCCAATGCTGAGGAAGTACAAATCTATATTTAGCTGTCTTCACTGTGAGCTCACTAGCATTTAATATATTACTTTTTCATGATTAGGGCAAAATATGCATTCTGACTGTTCATGAATAATTTGCTAGGTTAATTTGCATAGTTTTTAATCTGTCAGATCATATGTTGTCTATAATTAAAATACTGAGAATGCTCGTGTACAAAATTGTGTGACATAATATAGGCACTTCTTATCAATAAAATTAATAATGGGTCAATAATGATGAATTTTTAAATAGGCCTTTATTTTTTGTCTCCAAAAATGTCAGTTCTACTGCTGTTGGTGAAAAGAGGACAACATACCTACTAATAGAGGAAACAAGAGAAGCAGTAAAATAAAAGAAAGGAAATAATCGTATAAATCACTCTCAGGAAATGCAGAAAAATCATTATCAAACCTAGATCTTATGAGGTGGGAAATTTTGATTTTGATTGATACTCATGATTAAAAGAATTTAAAATTAAGAAAAGATGGCCACTAAAGCATGTATTTTCAATGCAGTATGTGATCTGTGAGGAAGAATATAAAAGCAAAAATAATGTCTAAACAGTGGCAGGAAATAAAAATACACCTGAACACAGCTTTTGAGATATAACTGTTAGAGTGTTGTATCTACTTCTGTCTGCACATCATGAAGCAACGGAGATTTTCAGATGAAAAGAGCTACATGAATGATTCAGTCTGGGAAATATGTTTTGTACTAAAAAGATTGATCTTTTTCATTTTTCTGAGAGAAAATGAAGTGACTTGACAGCCTATAACTACCTTTCTCAGACTCCTGACAGTACCTTTCTACTTATTCAAATAGAAAAGACAGAATGAGATCTTGGAGTCAGACTAAAAATAAAGTGACAAAAGTTGAGCTAGTTGAGCAATAAACATTTGGGCGCTTATTTACACAAGAGGATTTAAAGATTTGTATGACTCTTTATGGATACAGACCTTAATTGTATACTTAATTTTAAATTTGAAGGGTATAGATTTTAAATAGGTATGTTTAATGTGTTTCACAGTGGATTTAATACCTTTAAAATATGCCTTAGTGATTTTTATTTTTTTTTACTTATTCCACTCATATAGTATTTATTTTAAAATATTACACTCTTAAAATCAGTGGATATGCACACACTTGCTTTTTAGCAAGGCTTTAATATTTATTTGTATTTATTTTTAATGGTTAAGTAGCAGATGGTTAGACTTAAAGCACCATTCCCCTGGGTATTTAAAATAGGCAAAGATATGAGAAGAAATGAAAGGGAGAAGAGCAAAACAGATGTTGTGAAGCTGCTGCTGGTGGTGAGACATGGGAGGATAAGCAGACTTCCAACTTCCCTGATCAGTTATGCAAAGGTGTTGACCACTTATGAGAGATTATACGATGGCATTTCTTTCTCTGAACACAGATGAAATATTTGTCTAAGCTTTGAATGTAAATTGAAAGAAAATAGGCCAACTGGCCCTTTTTCATGCAATCTTGAAACTACATTAGAAAGACTGCCACCTGTAGTTCCAAATATTGTTCATATTTAAAAACAAAACTTCTTGCCCATTTCTTGGTAAATTATTTATTCTCAAAACTTTCAGTAATACTTTGGACTTTTATGAGTATTTTTAACCATACCGTAATTGATAAATAGCACATAATAACAAATATATAAAAAAATTTTAACACACTAGATGAGTGAGGGTATTTGATAGACAGATAGTTAACACAACTTAAAATGCTGGCTCCTCTGAGTTCATATGTAGGATATGACTGTATAGTTAGGATTGGGCTGTTGCTTTTTTACACCACTTGCATGTATGTAAGGTTGTCTGTAAGCCAAATCCTGAAGTAATTGAAATAATATAATAAATGATACCAAAACTTCAATGGACTTTTCATTGTGGGCACAGTCTCATGTCAGCTTCAGGATGGCAAATGACCTCTTCTGCCAAAAAGGTGTCCAAATCTATCATGCTGCTGTGTAACAGACTGGCCAATATTTCATATTTCAACTGATGAAAAAGCACCTAAAGCTCAAGCTTTGCAGTACTCAGTGTTAAATTCCAGAAGTTCCTCCTATGATTCCAGTCTTTTTCATTGTTTGCCTCTCAAGCCCATGCTCCATGTCTCTCTAGGTAGCCGACAGTTTTAGAAAGTGTTTTTTGGGAAGGTTGTGATATTCACAAGGAAAGTGATTAGTTTTGCATTAGTCATCGTAATTACATTGATAATGTTTTTCCTAGGATCTTGAACTGTGTCTTGCACCCCAGACCACTGTACCCATGAAGGAAAGAAAATATTTTTCAGCCATCTCTCTTTTTTTTCCTCCATGCCTCATCAGTCTTTCAAGCTTCTTTCACACTACCAAAGCAGAAGGTAGGAAGAGTGCAAGTACTTATTATTTCAGTGGTGGCAGAAAAAATAGGTCTGCTATCCAAATAAAATATTTTTTTAAAGATATGACAAGCTGAATTTGTTTTGTTTTGGGGTTTTTTGTTGTTTGTTGTTGTTGTTTTTTTACTTAGAGTTACTCTTTCTTTACCACCTGGTAGGTTATATTGCAAGTAGACATATGTTTAACTATCTTGGTTATGTTATGCTGTTTCCCAAGAGCATACTGCTTTTGAAAACACACAGTGGTTTTATGACTTACTAATCAACATCAAAAAACCCTGCAGTCTGTTAGTGATAGATTATAATCCATTAAAATATTAATATGGAACACCAAGAACTGCAAATAACTGACAATAACCACAGAAACTTCATTCCTCTTTTATCTCTAAGATGCATGAGGTACTAATGTTCATTTCCTTACTGAAATCCAAGGAATTCACAGATCTCCTTCTTAGAGAGTTATGTGCTATGTATCAAATATTTGGTAATGATTTATAGTCTATTTAATTCATAGAATCTCCTTCTGCATGAATGAAGATAAAAGAAAGGGAAGTATGTGAAGAAAAGGGACTCACCCCCTTTCTGGTAAAACTATTACTTTTTCTGTTTAAATTTTTGAATTAAAAAAAAAAAAAAAGAAAAAAAGAAAAGGTACTCTAGATACTGTCTGATTTGTGCAGAAGCACAAGAGTAGAAGAAAGCAAAAGAACACATTTTAATTCAAAAAACAGATTTAAAGCTATACTTTGCATTGAGACTAAAAGTCAAACTGGTATCCAGCTTTTTGAGAACTGATAGTTTGATTAAATTTATTTTATGGCTTCCTAATTTTGTTTCTGAATTTGATTGAAAAGCTGATATCACACTAGAGCAAGAAATATTCTCATGATATTTTTGACCTATATGATTTCATAAAGTATTTGGAAATTCTCCAGGGATGTCTTTGCTAGTTTAATCCCTAGAAATTGTTCAGTAATGCTTTTTGTGCTCCAGCATCCATCAAAGGTCTCACAAAATCTTCTGCCTTTGTTCCAAACTTTAATGCAATAGCCATAACAGTTATACCAGTAATAAATAAGTGTAACAGGGTAATGTATTACTTTTCAATGGTTCTCTGAGCAACACTCTTTGACATAAACAGTGTCAGAATCTGCCCCATAATTACCAGCTTAACATTTTCTAAAGTAGAGAGGTAGACAATGAGTCTTTAATTACTATGCATCCATTCATCCTCATGGTCTGTCAAGCTCTAGATTTACCATCGGCTTACATCTCATTTATTTTCATCTGCAAATCAAACCAACATTATTTTTAAAAGCAGATAATCCACATGTGAAATAGATAGTTTTCTTAAGGTGTTCTGCCTAAGAATTGCTATGATGAAGAAGTCACTGGATGTTCAAAATTCCAGAGAGTAGAATCAATTCTGACGCCTCCCTAAGACTGCAGTTTACAGCAAGTTTAAAGTTGTCCTACACTGTGACACACTGGGCCTCCAGCTGATAAGACTTATATCCACATTTGTTGTTTCCCCCATATCGAAGGAAGCAATAACCACCAAACCCCACAAAAAGACAGTGGGAGTCAAAATGGATACACCATAAATTGAAACTTTTATATGCAAATATAGAACTTTTCTTTTTGCTCATTGCATAATTTATTTACAAATGTAGAATATTGATCACTTGGATCTTCTGGTCATTTGCTATCTGTCTGTCAATCATGTTTATTTAGATTTAATTTTCATCTTTTCATTTCTTGTAATATAATAGACTTCCTGTGAGATCTGTTGCAATTTGTGTGATTCAAAGGTGGATATATTTTAAAGTAACAAAAAGAGAGCACATTTTTTAAGGCAATTGCTTTGTACAACTACTAGTAAAACGTTAGAATGTTACCAGGTTAAACAGATGTATTCTTCCTTGTGTGTTAATTTTTTCTCCTCTATGTATTCTGAATAAATTCTGAACAACTTATGCTTTTCTTGCAACATCCATTCATAAGTATGTTTTCAAAGTGCTGAGGAACTGCAATCTATTTTATGCAGTTCTTTGAATAGTGAACACTTTCCTTGGTGATTATCTTTTTGCTAGCAAAGCTCAAGGTCAGAGCTGAACACGACTCATTCAACTAAATCCTTTTCTGACCCTCGGCCTCTTCAATCAATTGTTAAGGGAAGTTCCATGGGACAGGGTGCTAGAAGGTAAAGGGGCTCAAGATAGCTGGTCAACATTCAAGGACCACTTCTTGCAAGCACAGGATCAGTGTGTCCCAATGGGTAGAAAATCTAGTAAGGGAGCTAGGAGACCAGCGTGGTTAAAAAAGGAACTGCTGGGCAAACTCAAATGGAAAAAGAAAATCTATAGATCGTGGAAGGAGGGGCTGGTTACTTGGGAGGAATATAGGACTGTTGTCAGAGAATGTAGGGAGGCAACTAGGAAAGCTAAGGCCTCCTTGGAACTTAACCTTGCAAGTTGGGTTAAGGATAATAGAAAGGGCTTTTTCAAATACATAGCTGACAAAACTAATACCAGAGGCAATATAGGCCCACTGAGGAATGAGGTGGGTGCCCTGGTGACAGAGGATATAAAGAAGGCAGAGGTGCTGAATGCCTTCTTTGCCTCTGTCTTTACTCCTGCAGGCTTTCCCCATGAGCCCCAGTTTCATATAGTCCCAGAAGAAGTCAAGATAAAGGAGTTTGCCCAGGTAGATGAGGATTGGGTTAGGGATCAGTTGAGTAGCCTGGACATCCATAAATCGATGGGTCCGGATGAAATGCATCCAAGGGTGCTGAGGGAGGTGGCGGAGGTCATTGCTAGGACACTCTCCATCATCTTCGGTAAGTCATGGGTAACAGGAGAGGTGCCTGAGGACTGGAGGATAGCAAATGTCACTCCAGTCTACAAGAAGGGCAAGAAGGTGGACCCGGGTAACTATAGACCAGTCAGCCTCACCTCCATTCCTGGAAAGGTGATGGAACAACTTGTCCTTGGCACTATCTCTAGGCATATCAAGGACATGGGGGTCATCAAGAGCAGTCAACATGGTTTTACCAAGGGTAAGTCATGTTTGACTAACCTCATAGCCTTCTATGAGGAAATTACTAGGTGGATAGATGATGGTAGAGCAGTAGATGTGGTCTATCTTGATTTCAGTAAAGCATTTGACACGGTCTCCCACAGCATCCTTGTAGATAAGTTGATCAAGTATGGGTTTGATGATCAGGCAGTGAGGTGGATCAAGAACTGGTTGAAAGGAAGGAGTCAGAGAGTTGTAGTCAATGGGGCAGAATCTAGTTGGAGGCCTGTGACTAGTGGAGTCCCTCAGGAGTCGGTACTGGGACCGGTGTTGTTCAACATCTTCATCAACGACCTGGATGAGGGTACAGAATGTACCCTCAGCAAGTTTGCTGATGACACCAAGCTGGGAGGAGTGGCTGGCACACCAGAAGGCTGTGCTGCCATTCAGAGAGACCTAGACAGGCTGGAGACTTGGGCGGGGAAAAACCTGATGAAGTTCAACAAGGGCAAGTGTAGAGTTTTGCATTTGGGGAAGAAAAACCCCATGTACCAGTACAGGTTGGGGGCTGAGCTGCTGGAGAGCAGTGTAGGTGAAAGGGACCTGGGGGTCCTGGTAGACAGGAGGATGACCATGAGCCAGCAATGTGCCTTTGTGGCTAAGAAGGCCAATGGCATCCTGGGGTGTATTAGAAAGGGTGTGGTTAGTAGGTCAAGAGAGGTTCTCCTCCCCCTCTATTGTGCATTGGTGAGGCCGCATCTGGAATATTGTGTCCAGTTCTGGGCCCCTCAGTTCAGGAAGGACAGGGAACTGCTGGAAAGAGTCCAGCGCAGAGCCACAAAGATGATTAAGGGAGTGGATCATCTCCCTTATGAGGAAAGGCTGAGGGAGCTGGGTCTCTTTAGTTTGGAGAAAAGGAGACTGAGGGGTGACCTCATCAATGTTTACAAATACGTAAAGGGTGAGTGTCAAGAAGATGGAGTTAAGCTTTTTTCAGTGATGACCAGTGATAGGACAAGGAGTAATGGCTACAAATTGGAGCATAGGAGGTTTAAGGTGAATATCAGAAAATTTTTTTTACTGTGAGAGTGACAGAGCACTGGAACAGGCTGCCCAGAGAGGTTGTGGAGTCTTCTTCACTGGAGACATTCAAAACCCGCCTGGACGCCTTCCTGTGTGATGTGCTCTAGGTGACCCTGCTCTGGCAGGGGGGTTGGACTAGATGATCTTTCGAGGTCCCTTCCAACCCCTAGGATTCTATGATTCTATGATTCTCTAAATGTCAAATTTAGGACACATTCTAATGCTTTGTCATTTGGTCACACATTATGCATACAGAGTAAAACTACAGTAAATTTTTCATAACTTCTCTGAACTGCCTTAGAACATAAATTCTGACTTCTTGCCATTCCTGCAGTGTGTATCTGCAGTTAAAGCAGGTGCTGCAGTTGTATTTGCAGTCTTCAAACCCATCAGCTCCGAGGATCTAGTGTCATTGTTTTCTGTACTTAACAAGGAGATCTTAAAATTAAGCAATAGTTGCTTTTGAGGAGCATTATCACCCTGCTTTAATTAGTAATATATTTCATGATAATCTTAGCAATTGTCTCCACCAATGTTACAAAATAATAAGGATTTCAGAAAAAAATTGTGCAGACTTCCTTTGCCCCATATGACTCAAGTCTAAAAATGTTATGTTGGTAGTTATCAGATTGATTAAAAGTGCACAGATTCAGCTTTTCTTTAAAGTGATTGCACTTTAATATGCCACCAAAATGTACACTAAAACATGTCTTAATATAAAGGAAAACCAACCAAACAAAAAAAACAACACAAAAACCCTACAAATATTCAACACATACAGCACCAAGAGATTGCTGTAGTTCCATTAAATAGGGGCTAGATGCTAATGTAGGCAATAGAGGTTCTTTCAAAATCAGTATGTGGATAGATGTATTGTCATGGGAGTGGTGGTAGCAAATGGAAGACAAATATCCTCCAAAACACAGTAAATGGAACCAGTCATACCCTTCAGAGGTTTGTTTTTTTCGTGTTTCTGTGAAAGTGGGACATAGAATATTAACATAGGTATAGGAAAATCTAAAATGGTTCTTTAGTATTTTTTCATTTAATAGAGCATGCAAAATAACACAGTGGTTGCCATTAGTTCCATAGACCTTCTACTTTATTTTTCTCAAAGATTTTAAACAGTATTTTTCATCTTCTAATTTGAGAAGTTTATGTAGTGTGGGTTATAGTTCACTTAAGGCTGACATACATTGCTCTGGAGGTCTCTCATTTTATTGATGGTTGGATTCTTGCAATAGCTAACAATTTGCTATCAGTTTTGAAGTTTCCCTAAGGCGAAATAAACAAATATTTTCTTTTCTGATTATTTCTGGTAAGTAGTTTTTCATTCTTATCCATTTGATTACACGTTTAGTGAGCTCACTTGAAAAATAGTTCATAACTCTGTTTTTCATACAGGAGCCTCTAAATTGTCTGACATCATGTATATATTTTTTCCATTTACAGAAACCTTTGAAAAAATTCTCATTCCAGTTCATTCAGTACCATTTGTCTTCCTATGTGTTTCCTTGTTGGTAAGCATGAAGAACTTCTATATCATGTTAAAATTCATCTCCCAGTGAGTCCTGGTTATCCAAACCCTCACTGGAGCAGGTAAGGTAGAAACTTACTCAATGATGCCATGTACTTTACCTGCTTGCTTCTGATCTCCTGATACTTTGTATCATTAAAAGAATCTGGAACACTTTATCCAAACATATCAGTCATTATAGAAGCTAAAGGAAATAATAACACCAACCCCTGCTAATATTTTTATTACTCACCTAATATTACATTGCCTGTGAAAGGTCTC
Organism: Apus apus; assembly: GCF_020740795.1. Classification (NCBI taxonomy): domain Eukaryota; kingdom Metazoa; phylum Chordata; class Aves; order Apodiformes; family Apodidae; genus Apus; species Apus apus. Next base: position 52,790,853 of record NC_067285.1, on the reverse strand, counting down.
ACTATATAGTATTGCAAACCTTATTTTTCTCCATTGAGGGTGTACACTTTGACAAAACTTCAAGTATTTTTCCATATTCCTCTGTCTTCTATAAATGTTTACATTTGTAATCATTGTTACATTTTGCTTGAATGCAGTAAACTTCACTTTATCCGTGTATTTTGTTTGAATTGATATGGTCATTCTAGTGTAAAAATCTGTCAGTCAAAACTTTTTATTTCAGTTCTATCTCCATTCTAGCTAAGACATCACAATAGCTGAGCCTTTTATCACAGTAAAACCAAGCTGAAGCTCATTTTTAGCTGCTCCTTGATTGAGACGTCTTTGCCGCATTATTATCCAAGTTTATAATATTGTGGTTCAGATAAATCAATGTATTTAAGCTTTTAAATGCTTTAGATGCTTTTTTAGTTCCTGAAAGCAGGATTCTAGGCTTCTTCTGGAAAAAATACTCTGGTTGTACTTACAGCTAGTTTGATCAATGCAATTTTCAAGGTCTATGCAGATTATGTGTAGCAGATTTCATGGAGCATTTTGTATCTCTGGGCTTTACACTTCAGTGGTATACGAAGGGTCTTGTTTTAAAAATTCCTGTTGTAGTTAAAGTCCTAATCAGAGCTCAATGGAAGTGGTGAACATGGAGCTCATTTGGTTTAAACAGGGAAGAAGTCATGTTCAACACTTGTGCCATAAGAGTATCTTTTCCTCCTAGATTCATTGACTTTGGATGTATGTTATGAACTCTATGGACCTTATCTGTAAGGAGGATGGTTTGGATTTTTGTTTTGTTTTTTAAAAGCAGTACCACTCCAGTGTTGAGGTTTTGGGACAGGAGAAAGAAAAGGATTGTCATTGCATTCCTACACTGCACACTGTAATGTAATAGTGTGTAGTTGCAGTTTTATAATGGAATTTTATGTATTGGTTTGTTTGTTTGCTACTTGGTGCACTTACGGGTTTTTTGAGTTACTTAGAAGTGGCATAACTTCCTGCATCCATTCAGGTTGGGACCAGACTGGCTGAGTAGCTGATTGCTGAAAAGGATCTGTAGGATGGACACTACATTGGAGATGAGCTAATAGTAAGTTTTCACTGCAGGTAGGCAAGCTGAGCTACCTACAATTAGAAGATTCATGACCAGGAGAACATGAAGAATTATTTCCTCTTTCTACTCAGCATTGCTGCTCAGGTTGGACCTGAAATACTGGGGCCCAGTTCAGAAAGCACATCAAATATTTGGGTAGGGTCCAGTAGAAAGCTGCACCTCCTGTGAAGGAAGAGGCAACAGCAGTGTTCTGTTCCATTCCCTCAGAGGATAATGCAGCACAGGAGGGGATTATCCAGAGGAGTTGTGGTATCTCCATCCTTGACGATGTTAATGACAAATCCAAGGCTGACATGAGCTAGTGTTGATCAGAGTGCAAGTTTTCATTACACCCCACACTCCTATATTCAGCAAATTATATGTATCTAGCATTGTAATTTCTGTCAGGGTACTTAATAAATTTGTGTCTTTTAGGAATAAAAATAAGTTATCGATTTTTATAATATGAAAGCTTTTTCATTTTTATATTCATGAGTCCAAATATAAATACAATTTGTATGTGAATTTTTAGTACTGTAGAATGTAATGCCATAAAAAAAAAAGTTCAAAGCCAAAATTCTTGCAAGAAACTGGTCTTCTAAGATTCTGACAGCTAATTTTTTTCCATTTCTACAAAGAAAAATCTTGTGCTAAAAACATTATGTCCTCTGAAGAAAGAAGAGCATATACTTAGTTTTGTACTTACTATACAATAATAAAAGGTAGTAGAAAATAGTTCTTTTCTTATTATTTTCAGTTTTTATAACTTTTGTTTAACTGCTGCTTATGTAGACTATTCTTTTTCAAAACCTTGTGTGTCATGTTTAGGAAAAATACTATTGAAAGTGCTGACAACCCCAACTCTTACAAGAAAAAGCTTCTGAATATTTGTGTTTCTGTCTTTTTCCTGGTATCAGTATCAAAACTAATATTCCATCATATGACTTTGTGGTGTGCAAAGTGCTGATATTGTGTTAACTCTAGGGATGTGGAAGGGTGAATGACTCAACATTTAATAAAGCTGCACCTTCATACTCAGTCAGATTTTATAAGTGTATTATTTGAACATTTTTCAAATCACTTTCCACCTTTCTGATCCATTTTTTCTCCCCAAACAATCAGTTATGACTTATTATTATTGAACAGTAAATGCATCCCTTATAATTCATCTCTCTTTCTGCTTTCCAGAAGCTGAGAGGTCGTAAATTTTTGTGTTAGCTCTGTTACACTGATGTCATAGATTTAATTAGCAGAAGGAAAAAGTAGTGCAAAAGGGGAAAGTTCCTCATGAAATATAGTTAGCAGGAAAATAGTATAATCTACATAGAAAATAAGAAAAATAATCATGATAAGAGTCCACGTGGGATAGCAAGTTTGAGATACTGTCTTGTGCCATAACTTCGTATTTGAGGACAGAGAAAAGGAGAGAACAGTAATTCTTTTCCCTCATGCTGTTTTTGAAGACTTCAGCACTATTTGGCTCTGATACTATTAAAAGACTAAATATTTCCAATAGAAAAAGGAAGTGGAAGAAACATGTAAAATAAATCCTAGAATAGCACATGAACCCCAGATTTACCTGTCATGTGTGGTTTCCTATGCAACCTTGTGCCCAGTTAAATAAGAGTTCAGGCAACCTAAATTCATATTCCTGAGAACGAAATTAGAGGCAAAACAAGGCTTTAATGTGGACAGAATTAGACTAAGAATAGCCTGAATAGGCCTGATACAGACAGGATAATTTAGTCCAGCAGCTTGGTTCTTCCTGAGGGCTCTGATCCTCAGCTAAAGCTGAGGACAAGGACAGAAGTATACTTGGCTTCTACCTCCTCTTAACTTCTCAGTTTAGATTTGAACTCTTACTGACTTCACTCTACTTTTCTCTGCTTTTGTGGGCAAAAATAGAGATGCTTTCACAGTGAGGTCAATAGCATTTCTCCAGAGGCCCCCAACGTCACACTCTTATTTACTGTTTGATCTCTTCACGGGTGAGGGTTTCCCCTCAAAAATAACTTTTTCTTCCTAAAAATTGTCCTTTTGAAGTTGCTCAATTTAAATAGAGTTACAAAAATTGTTTTCCTGTTTTATAAGATGATAGCTGCATACTGACAATTTCTCATGTAGCACATGTAGCATTTCTTATGCATAACTTTATTGCAGAAACTTCTAAAAAATAGTCCTTAAACTTTATTCTGAGCTACATAACTATTTCTCATGTATTAAACTGATACAGTTTTGCATGTATCTAATGTATATGATTAAACTGTGATAATATTGCTGCTGGTTTATACTGATGATATAATCCTGCACTCAGCAATTCTTTTGAATGTTACAGATATTTCAGTCAGTTTAGGTGTGACACTGGGGCATGGTTTTAATGCAGTGGTTCTGATCAGGAGCTGTGGCAGTGTATGTGTGCATCTTTTCCATTTCTCTACTTGGATTAAGGTCTACTATGTCAAGTTTTAGTGATCCACTGATGTCTGAAATCGCTAATGTAAATACAAGAGGAAAGGGAAACCTCTTGTCAGGAGTATATTTACTTACTGTCCTGATGACAAAGGATACACAGTGAGAGACTGCCTGCACTTCAAGTAATTGTGAACTTGTTTAATTTTGTCCTTCTGTTATTTTCAGCACAGCAATAAATATTAGAATGACTTTTTTTTAAATTTACTTTAGGGAATATGTCCAAAATTGTAAAGAAAATTCTATGTTTGGCATGCTTTTACTCTTCACAAGCTTTATTCTTATGCATTTTTTATTTCTCCTTGCTCTCTGCAAAAGTACTTAACTACCGTACCATCTATTTTTATTCAGTATTCTATCCTACATAGTGAAATCAGTAGCATTGTGTAAACATAGCACACAGTCTTCAGTCATTTTTCAAAATCTACTGATGCCATATAGATTTTTTTAATTCCACCTAGTTAGAAAACATACATAAATTGAATTCATTGGCAAAGAGATCACTTATGTTTATTTGTGTAATTATAGAAATGATTTTTAGTTAATAACTTGTTTCTGTTTTGTTTATTACAAAAAACAGTTTAAGATTATTCACTTCATCTGTCATTATTCACTCATCCGTTTTACCAAAATGCAGTGCTCGATGTTTCAAATGCTACCTGAATGGTCATATTATTGTAATTTGTAGAGAAAAATTTCATAAATGCTACCAAGTATGGAGGCTTAGTTCTCATTTGCTAAAAAATGAAAAGTCATCGTGTTTTAGACAAGGATCCAGTTTTTGAGATTTACTATTTATGATTTATAAGTTCTACAGAAAAAGACATGTTGTAGTCCTTTCCAGTTTATATTAGTCACAGTGGTTACTTAGATGAAGGTTAAAGAAAGATCTCTGCCCTTTCATTTAGTTGGTAAAAGTTCAAGCTAAGACTTCATCTGTTTAGTTGATAAAGGAATAACTGCAATGCCAGTCACAAATTGTGTGGAAAAAAATTATTATACAGGGCTGCTAGCTCCTCTCTTTTCTTTCTCCTTCCTGAGTTCCTTTCATTCCATGGCAACATGAAGAACAGTAAGAAATTCCCTTTTGCTGGAGTATTGCAGCATTCACTTCTATTTTGCATTGGAAAAATGAAAAAAAAAAAAACAACACAAAAAAAAGTGGCAAACTTTATAAGGAGGAATAAAAAAACGAGAAAAAGAAGAAAAAAGCTCCAGTCTCTCACAATTCAATAGGCTAATTGTATACTTTTTTGAAGGAAGCTGAAAACTGGCTTTATTATAATGTATAAATATGGTATTAGAAAGACAAAGACACTGAAAGGTTCTAAGAATCTCTTTAATGTGCCAGAGACAAACACAACAAAGGCTGTGGCTGGAAGATGATACAAACAACAAAGAAAGCAAGAAATGCAAGATGGCAGTCTGCCATCTTGTAGGGCTCTCTTCCTATGCCATTTTATAGGACTTACAGGAAGGAAAATGACCTTCTGGTCAGAGGTGGAGTTTGGGGATTAAATGGAATAACTGCAAACAGGGAAGTGGTTTTGTATAGGACCTCAGGGTTCCTACACACACTGAGATAGAAAATTAAATGGACATTTTTGAAAGTTAGCCATCAAATATTGGAGGGCAAATGTCACTTCACTTCTTCCCATTATTAATTCAAGATCATATGTCATTCTGGAATAAATGTTTGAGTAAAAGATGAGAAATTGCTCTCAGTACACAGGCAAGAATTTAAAGGATGTCAGATTTGTTATCCTTTCAGACCTTAAAATAGATATACAATGTTGGCTAATTAGAGGAATCCTGAAGGAGAAGCACAAAAAAGATAGGAGCTCCAGGTAACATGACCTACAGAAATGAATTTGTTCAGTTATTAAATATAAAGCAAACTGAGGGTGAGAAGGAAAGGAGCAGGGAATACTCTTAGACGTAATTTATATCAATTTCCAAAATAATAAGGGACACTTACGTTTTTAAAAACTGTTCAGAGCAGGGGAATACTAAATCTCTGTATCCACCATGAATCAGGGAAGAACGTGAAGGTAGAAATAGTCAGCTTCGACATTAAAAGACATTAAAACAAAAAAACCACCCCACCAAACCAAAAAAACCAAACCAACCAAACAAAAAAAAAGCCAAAATCAGCAAAAAAACCACCCCAATGTGAACTACAAACAAGCAACTCTGCAAAGGCGTGGGCAGTGACACTTTGGGGTTACTGTAGAGCCTTCACTTTAAGGCAGCCAGTACTATGAATGACACTGTCAGAAGTGATTCTACCTTTGGACAGTAGGACATGTAGATTATGATGGTGTCATTTGCAGTTCTGATTCCATAAATATGGGGAAATGCACTGGCTATTCACACTTGTCAAGAAAAGAATTGTGTGTTTATGAGGAAATAAACACTAAATTATTCCAAAGTAATCATTTAGTAATAATAATTTTCTGGAAATCCTTTGGTTCTTTTATGTTTTTTTCAGAGCCTCCTCCAGAGAGAAAATGGCTGAGAAGGAAAAAAGCAAAGCTATGTTTTTAAGGGAAATAACCTTCAGCTAGTTACCTTTTTTCATTAAGTTTCTTTCCTTCTTCATTCTTTACAATGACAATAAAACAATTTTTTTATTCAGTTATACAGAGCTTTCCTAGTTTAATGATCCTATTAACTCTCAGATGAAATCCACAATATATTCCTCATTATTAGTTTGCCAAAATAAATGGAAATAGTACTTTAAAATTTAATGCAGATTATGCTTAATGATTGACACCGTTTTTATTACTGGTTGATCCTCAAGTAGTAGCATGTATAACATATAAAATACCCAGAAGGGAAGCTGCCACCACCACCACCAAGAATTCAATAAGTCAGAAACCTTAATTTAATAACTAGCAGCTTTGTTTTAACTACAGTTAGGTTGAGTTCAGTGGGCTGAGAATGCAATTATTCACCTTGGTGCAGCATTAGCAGCTCAGAACATAATGTCTCTTTATCTTCCTGTAGCATTTAAGAGAAACTATGATAAAATATTTGGCCATTGTTTGTTGCAGTTGGCTTTTCCTGGAAAAGAACCTTAATTTATGTGTGAACGTTGTGTTTGGAGAAAGAAGCACAAAGGTCATGGGCAGATATTTCCTTCACAAAGATTCCTGAATGTGGTGTGGATTATTTGATGGATTTACTAATATTTGTCATATTTTTCATACTACAGAGCATTTATTCTTTCTGTAGTATTTCCACTGAATCACAGAAGTGCCATATATATATGACAAATAATGATCTGTTGCTTAGCACATTTAGCAGGTGAAGCTGTAGGCAGAGTCCAAGATGCACATGTTCAGTGCTTAAAGGATTTAACCAGATCAAGCTTTGCTGTAAAATGAGTACATCAAGAATGGGTTTTACTGAGCACTGATAGACCTCAGATGCTCACCTTAGAGGTTTGAGATAGGAAAATATTTCATCCACACAGGACTCAGTCATTTGTTTTCTCATGACTGGACAGTGAGAAGAAAATGTTTCTGTGCCAAAAATAAGTAGGACAGAATCGTTGCATTAATACTGGATACCAGAGTGACAAAGCCCTTATTATTTGTTGTTTGAGGGCTTCTTTTCACTTTCCTTTTCAGGGAGGAAAAACTACTCATACAAATGGCACACATTATTGGCCACTTACTGAATTATAAAGTCTGAGGATGCAACTTTTTAAAGGTTATTAAGATATCATAACATTAATAGGTTACATATGTGAAGATTTACTTATGACTTGGGACAGTCAAGGATTAATAAGGTTAATTATGGATGAAATTCACATGCATTTTTTTTTTTTTTACTATGAATGTAAGGTGCTGAGTGCATATTTAAAATATATGTCATTAAAACTTGCTTTAATTAAAAGTTATATAATTCAAATAAAATCAGGCAAAATAAAGTAAATATGAAAGCATGAACTTCACATTTCTTTACTCTAAATGTCTACAAGTACAGCTGCATTAAAAAAGTTCAGGATTATTTGCTAAGGAGGAAGAATTGTATTTAATGCATAATATTTTGATGAAGCCTTAGTAAACTAAAAGGGATTGTTAGAGAAGCAAAAAGATAAATTACCTTCTTTGGGTTTGCATGTTAAAAGCCAATTTGAAAGAAGTGTCAAGAAAATGATGTATTGTTTTATGTGCTGAAATTTTGCAATCATTTAAGTCAAAGCAAATGCTTTCGGTGCTTTTGCTTTTGGTAGGGGGTAGCTATTTTGATTTCCAGCCAGATGTATTGAATTATAATTATACTCTGTCTTGCTATAGGAAACGTGCTTCGAATATCATGTATTTACTGTGACATCCATGTAAGAAAAAGTACAGTGTCTTCTTTCTCTTTGAAGAAACTTCATGGCAAATATGATAGCACTCCTAAAAAAAAGACAGTCTGCTAGGTGTAAAGTGTATGGCAAATTTATGTAACAGTGAATTATAGATATTGTAAATTTGTATTTTCAGACATAGCCCTCTTTTCTATGTCATATCAATGTAACCTAAAATATACGATATTGTTGCAGTTCTTTGGATGGTAGCAGTATCTAGTGCATTTATGTCTGTAAATCCTAAAAAGCAATGTTAAAATTCTGAGTGGATAATGTAATGGAGGAGGAATAACTGAGACAGTACTGTGAAACAAGAATTGGCTGGATTATTTATTTATGTGCTGGTGGCAGACTATGAGATGTTTCTAAATGTTTAGAATTTTTTACTCTATAATTTTAATAATTTAGGTTTGGATAATAGCTGTACAACGTTTTTAACTACCTTCAGCTCTGAGATACACATCTTCATATCTTTCATACTTGTTTTAGAGTCATAGAATCATTTTGGTTGGAAAAAGACCTTTAAGATCAAGTCCAACTGTTAACCCAGCACTGCCAAGTCAACCACTAAACAAGGCCCCAAGCACCACATATACCATGTGTTAAATACTTTCTTGAGGGAAGCTTAGTTTTTTTTTTTAAGTCCAAAGCAGTTAAAATTAAGTTCTCTCCTCTAAAAATTTGAATCACAGTTTTTTTAAAAAGCATGTTGTGCTTTCTCATTGGTTTTTCAGTAAGTGCTTTCCCCTGATCTCCATTTTTAATCTATATGTTAGCTTAATTAGTATTTGCCTTCTAGAATTTTTTAAAATATGTTTCAAACTGTCAGCCTCTTTCCTATTTACAGCATGGTCTTAACTTCATATCTATTATTTTCTTTGAGTTCTTAGGACTGACCAAAATAAACTGGAGTTCTTTGGGCATTCTATATCTTACAAATGGGTTTTTCTTTAATATCAAGTAATATTGTTTAATGTCACGATTGGTGGTGGCAGGTCAAGAATGTGTATATGACAGCTGATGTGCTTCTGCAGGCATTATTACAGAAATAACCTGTTACAAATTTCAGTTTCCAATTTATGATATCTACAAAATACACGGGTAATTTGGCAGTCCTCACTTCATCTGGCAGCATGATGAAGTATCATCCTAGCAGTAACATCAGTGTTTTGCTATATTGTTAACGTCCTTGTATCATCTCTACATCTCCATTTGAGGAAAAATACAGTCAGTGGTCTAAGTGTTTCAACCCAGAAATATTTCTGGTTTGGAGTATGATCTTCTCATAAAGTCAATTTAAGCTTATTAGGCATGGAAAAAAAACAACTCCAGCATTCCAGCCTAAGTAGCCATTTTACCTTTCTTAACTATCTTATTTTACACATATTCTGTTCTACAGAAAAAATCACTGCATTTTGGCAGGATGCTCTGGTCTATCAGTATGCAGCAAGACAGAAAGGAATGATGAATATAGCTCAGAATATTTGATTAAATTCTCTTCAGTGGAAAATACTGTCTTGTTAAGTTCCCACAAAAAAAAGAAAAAAGCTTTTTTTTTTTTTTTAATTAGTTTTGATTAAACTCTATGAAGAGGGCTTTCCAAGTTAGGGGTGGAATCAGTTGCTAAAACCAGAAAAAAAGGAACTTTAGTTCAAAACAAAATTAAATACTTATCTAAAGTTAAATTTAAAGTTAAAGTTAAATACTTATCTAAGCCTTCAGAAATCCAATTTCACGTATCCAGAGTAAACTGGCCAAAAAAGAAATCTTAACAGGCTGAAAGGTGTGTTAGTATCTGAGATATTGTTTATCCTGGTGTCAAGGCTTTAGCACAAAAGAACAATGTAATCAACCTCCTTGCATCTATGAAGAGGCATAATAGAGAACATAATACTGTTTTTGGATCAAGTGTGTCAACTTTTTTATGGCATGTATAGAAATATTTGTAGTTTTTACACCTGTAGAAACACTGCAGAACACCTGTTCACCACTAAAGGTTTTTTGTGACCAGTAAACTGTATTGTACATGTAGTAGAAAGAAAAATATATTTGCATATTAAAGAAACACGGAATCACTACATCTAGATGATCTTGAAGGTCCCTTCCAATCCTAGCCATTCTATGATTCTAATATTCTCTTTTACATTATACTATTTTGGCTTCATATTATTTTAATAGAAAACTTTTTCATAAATAAAATTAATAATATGATGACAATATTATAAGAATATGATGATACATTGACCTAGTTGTGCTGAGCCTATTACAGGCAATCTAGTAAACATATTTTATAAACAATGTTATGCATATCTTATGCATAATTTTCCAGCAGAGTCTCATCTGAATCAAAGTTGTGACATAAAGATATATTGTAGAGAAAGAGAAACAAAAATACTCAAAAACGGAAATAACTTACTTGTCACAATGTTGTCATTTTAGGAGGCTTACCATAGTGATTCTGTTTGCCTGTTGCATTTGGGAGGAGGCTTTTTTATTTTTTTTTGCTTTTTGTCTCTGCAAAAAAACTAAGGTGGTTCATAGATTCAGGGATGGAAGATTTTTCTCCATTCCTTTTGTTAAGTTGAACAACAGAATGTTTATATCTGTGATCATATTATAATTTCATTCCTGTTATGTAAAGAGTATTTTTAAAATGTTATATATATATATATATATATATATATATAAAATTCTTAAACTACACCTTTCTATACTGAAGATTAGTGTAGTCTAAGTTGTTTATATTTCAGCTCTGTATATAGTATTCCAGGCATTGGCCACAATGTCCTGGTCTGTAATAATTCATACTTCTTTGCTTTCCTCCTGAAAATACGCACCTTAATGACTTGTTTGCACACATTGTTAGTCCTCTTGTTTGCAAAATTAAAGCCCTACTTGTGAGTGTTTACATCCTGAAATCTGTATTATGCAAAAAATAACTTTGTCAGTACACTAACTGATTTAATAGCTAAAATTACTTTGAAATATAGCAGTGCAAGCAAAAATTAAGCTAGAGAATGAATTATATAGTAAGCTGAGTAAAAGCTGAAAATTGGTTGCTAGATGGTCAGGTGAAGCTTGTTTATTTGGTAGTGAGAATCAGCCCACCTGCCGTTGAGATTATTATCTGAATTGCAGAAACTTTTAGGATTCACAGGAACTTCATGCTTTGCATTTTCATTAATATATCAACAATGTCTAGAAATCTCCTCCAGTTCAATTAGCAATATTAAACTAGTGAAAGGAAATGAAAGGATTGGACAGTTTGTCTGTGCATTGATTTTTTTTTTTTCACTTCCATGTGTATTTCTATGAAAATATTTTAAAGTTTTTCCCATGGTTAACCTTGCCAAAGGGTATAAGAAACCCTTAGCATGAGATTCTAGAAAAACAGCTTGTTTTTCCTCAGACTCTGCACACACACACACAGATTTCACATATTTCATTTTGTGGGTTCAGTTGAGAATGCACCTAGGACCCAGGTAAATTAAAGGTTAATCCTTCAGCTGAAGTGGAGAAGTGTTTCCTTGCTGCCTGCAGGTAGGAGATGGATATGCTAATTGGGCAAGCCTGACTTTGCAGCGATTTCCAGGTGAAAATGTAACTGGTGATAATTAAAGGCTAATTACCTTTAGCTAGCAAGTGGGAACCAGGTGCTATAAAGCAAAAGAGAAAGAGTCTGTTCTGTGCTGGTAAGATCTTTTGGGAGTGAAAAGTATGTTTGATTATATTTTTTTCTCTAGCCTTGAATTTTTTTGTTTTGGTAAATTAGAGGAGAGATATGAAACAATAAGGCATAATGCTTAGTTTCCATAGGTTTTGGGGAGTTAATTTAATTTTATCATTGTTTTTCTGAGGAGATGACAAAACAGAGTTAGGCAGCGATTCTGGAAGTGTTTTGGCCACTTACATATTAGCAATCTTACCATCACAGGCAACGTGGTCTGTTCTGAAGCCTTTTTTTAAAAACAGCTTCTTCTGAGATACTCATTAAAGAAATCTCTTTCAAAAGCTTCTGTCAATGGCAGCTTTCAAAGGCACCTCTAAGAGTGAGCCCTCAGTCAGATTTAGAGCATTAGAGCTTCCACTTCCTTCTATCTTGCCTTCATGGCAGGATTTGTTGGCTTTTATAGTGAGTCCTCCCTTTGGAGGCTGCTGGGCCCAGAGAAGTTCAGGTTTTTACTCCTAGCCTCCTTTGCTCTTGTACAAGGCAGGCTGGTCAGTAATTAATTACTGGTTCAGTCTAGATATTGTGATGATTAATCACTTTGAATAGCAGTTGATGAATCCAAACTCATTTCCTTAATGGGCTTACTTTTTTCTTGCAAGGCACTGGGGTAGCAGTCACATGGGCCACCACAGGTGTCTGCAACGAACATTCAGGCTTTACTGCCACTCAGGAGATCTGTACTTTGGCTCTGGGTTATTTGTAGTACCTGCGTGTTTAATGTTCCTTTTCTTGGTGCTGAAACCTTAAAATACTAACCAGGTAAGTGTCTGATTTTTAAGCTATTCACTTTTAAAATGTGGCTTTCGTTGGCTATGTGATCTTTTTTACCTGCTCTGATAGGTATGTTCCAGTTACACAAAATCTAACATTGAGAGTGTAGAGAGGAGAAAGACCAGTGTGCTAGTATTTTATTTTTAAGCAATAGTTCAGAGGTTAATCACACAGAAAGTGTGATAATTACCCCAAGTTAGGAAAATCAGCTTTGAATTGGAATTAGGAACGAGACACCTTGATCTCATTTTCTATATTAGTATCTTAAAACAGAATCTGTCAGCAGATTATCTTTGAAAACTGTTTCATTAAATTGTATTTTTAAAAGCAGTTATCCCCAGATGTGGCATTTATTTTAACTCTTCAGGTTAAAATTTCTTTGAAAGACTAGAGGGAGCGGGGGTGTGTGTATGTGTACATACATAAAATATATGTTTCTTTATGTATCTGATTGAGTGGAACTGCAGGTTGTCCAGTTACCAACTGGAGATGGGGGGGAGGGGGCAGGGAGGGATGGTGATGGGAGAGGGGCTTCCTTCAGAGGTGAAGTTAATTTTTCAGCTGTTTGTCTTCTTGGAAAAGTGGGGAGATTTTTGAGGCAACTGGCCAGGACAAACTCAAGCAAGAAAAGCCTGTGCAGGCAGGCCAGCTTGCCTTCTCACTTCATGATACAAATAGCAGCAGAATTGACATGTCCTTTTGAACTTTTCCTTTGATTCTACTGTGTCAGCATATTTTGCAGAAAAAATATTCTACTAATGCTTTTTTTTTTTTACTAGCTCTAATTGTAATTCTGATTTCCATTAGAAAGAGATTGTATGTTCTTATAGTCGTGCTTCTAGATGAAGGGAATTGGAATGAGTCTTTCATTTTTATGGACAAGTATGCAAATAGAATGGTGGAATCCAATACTGTATAATTACATTGATCACTAAGTCTGATGTGGTTTTGATCCTGTAAGTCTCTCCTGAAGTATTTCACAGAAAGGAGGAATAAGAAAAGTACTCTTAAAAAGCAGCAATATAAACAGTAACAACAATAGTTTATATGCATTTACTTATTAAAGCATTGAAACTTTCAAGTTTCAATCATAAGTCAGATCAAATGGATCTTGCTGCAAGGAGGAAATTAAATTACGTCCTTTATATTCAAAATACCTTACTCTATAAACTGCAATTGCTGTAATTAGTAGAGCAAATTATGAAGATGGCATTTTGTGAAAATTTGAGCACTATGATAATACTTAAGCAGCTTTGGAACTTCCATGTAAAATTTATCTTGTCCTTAAGATACTATTCTATTTTATTAGTTTGTTCCATCATCCTCTTTTTTTGGACCCTTTATCTCTGGAAGCACGAGAAGAAAAAGAAGAGGTGTTTATTTTTCACTAGTATTCTGTTCAGTAAAATAATGAGTCAAATAGCTGTACATCCAAATTTTCTCTAAATTGCCTTATATGAGAAGGCATGGTTTGTTAGGGAATTCTCCAAAGCAGGAAGTCTCCCACAATCCCTCCATTTCTGTGCACTGCCTTTGCACCCATTGGGCTGATAGGCAAAGATACTTACAAGTTATTTTAGATTTTTTTTTTAATTATTTTTTTTTTTGGTAGCCTTTAAGAAATGTGTGAATTTTCACCCTGGTGATTGCTTTGCTCCATAATGGGCTTACTGGGATTTCTGTTTCAGGAAGATACCTGGCATGGCTTAAATTATCTTATGCATTTCATTATATTTTAGCTCACTTTATTTTATAGTATCTCTCTCCTTCTCACCCCCACTTTCCTTGGGGAATACTCATCTTTCACGTGTGCATGAAGAACAGGTAATGAGAAAAACTTAAAGTTTGAAATAATTTTAAGAATTATTATTTCCAAATCAGTCTGTTTTTCCTACTGTAATGCAGTAAAAAATTCAAATATTTTTGTGTAGCATAGAGAAGGGTTACAGAAATATAATTAATTACATTATAGAACCTAATGAATAAATAGCTGTTTTAATTTTATCATCTGATATTCAGAAAATCTTGTAGACAGAAAACTTTCCTGTTCCTCTGATATGTATGTCCTTGAATTTCACAGATACAAAAAAAAACCTGGTTTATCACACTTCAGCAAGTTCCTTATGTCCTTGTTTTCCAACAGTGATAACTTAATTTTCTCAGTGATGTGCTGGAAAATGCAACATTTCACAAAACAAATTATAACAGAGAAACAGAAAGCAATAGACAGGATATTTTCTTTTTCTTCTTTATAAAGAAGTGTTGTTTTTTTATTATTGCTGTTTTAAAAAGACACTGAAACTTGAAGAGTTTTGTTTGTTTTTATTTCCTCAGGGGAGGAAGGAAAGAGAGAATCAAGCTTTGGTAGTTAGTAGGTGTCTCATGGAGCTCAGTAGAACTGGTTAAAAACAGCAAGGTGGGGCTAGAAGAAGGGAAGAACTGTTCTCTAATAATACGGGTTTGTTATTATTTGATAAATGTTTGGTGAAAATTTTGAAATAAGCCCTGCAGGTAGCTCGATTTGCTTGATTCTTTCAGTCTCTGTCATGTCTGTGGAGGCTGCTAATAAAGCAGGCAAATAGGACTGATTTATCAGAGAGAGAAGGAAGATGCATCTAGATAATATGGCTGGATAGAGATGCAATTTTGAAAGCTGTGCATTTGCCATTTTCTGCCCAGAATTTTTATGAGTAAATTATGTAGGTGTATGCAGGAGAGAGAGAGATAGCTTGTTTATTATTTAGAAAGAAGAAACAAAGAAAGAAAAAAAAAGTGATGTAGCCTCAAAACATGCAGCTCCTTTCTATAGGCCACAGTTCCTGTGTGGGCTCTCCACGGGCTGCTGCTGCCTCCAGGGTACATCCACCTGCCATGGTGTGGGGTCCTCCACAGGCTACAGTGTGGGTGTTTGCTCCAGTGTGGTCCTTCATGGACAACTTGCTTCACCAGGGTCTTCAAGGGACTGGAGTATCTGCCATATCAGGAAAGGCTGAGAGAGCTGGGTCTGATTAGCTTAGAGAAAAGGAGGCTGAGGGGGGTTCTCATTAATGTCTATAAATATCTAAAGGACAGGTGCCAGGAGGATGGGTCCAGACTTTTCTCAGTGTCCAGTGACAGAACAAGGGTTAATGGTCACAAACTGGGACACAGGAGATTTAACCTGAATATAAGAAAATACTTCTTTACTGTGAGGGTAACTGAGCACTGGAGAAAATTCCCAAAGGAGGTTGTAGAGTCATTTAAAACCTTCCTGGATGTGTTCCTGTGTGACCTCCTTTAGGGGACCCTGCTCTAGCAGGGAGGTTGTACTAGATGATCTTCAGAGGTCCCTTCCAACCCCTACCATTCTGCGATTCTCCACAGGCTGCAGGGGCATCTCTGCTCCAGTGCCTGGAGCAGCTTCTCTCCCTCCTCTGGCCTTGGTGTTTGCGGGGCTGCTCCTCTCAAGGTTTTCTCACTGCTCTACACAACAGCTTTTACCCTTACTTTAATGTGTTATGGTAGGGGCACCACCAGCATTACTGATGGGCTCAGTGTTGGGCAGTGGTGGGTCCATTTTGGAGCTGGCCCTGGCTCTGCACAACACAGGGGCAGCTCCTGGTCTCCTCATACAGAGGTCACCACTGCAGCTACCAATACCTTTCAAAGTAAATCCAAAGCAGTGTTTTATGAGCATGCTAAAGAAAAAAAGCAAGCATCCTGAAAATATTAATTTTTTTTCCATTTATAAAATGTATCAAATAGATGTTGCTTTACTTGTTCCATGTTCTGTACTTACAAACCAGTTCACCTTACAGGGATGAACATTTCCCCATGCAGTGGGGTCACATGAGTGACTGGGCTGGTTTGCTGCAATGTTGCATGCCTGAACATGCATCTTGGGAAAAATCCATGCAGTTTAAAGCAGATCAGGATGGTTTTATTCATGACACGAAGTTAAGACTAACATTAAATTAAGTATACCTTCACTGAGACAGAAAGTATCATGCTTGCTTATCCCTACAATGAGTGAGTGGTAAACCAAATGGATGCAAAAGATAAAGGACTACTAGGGCAGAGCAAAACTGCTTCAAATTGGGTCATGAATTCTTAAATATAAATTAATTTACTAAAGATAATTTTCTCAGGAAATTACACCCCTTTCAATAATAAAGTCAATTTATTAAGAACACATAGAAGTAAAAAAAAATTCCTTGAAAGTTGTTTGTGTTGCTTTTAGCCTGGAGAACTCCAACCCCAAACCAAAATAACTTTTCAGTATGTCCATGTGTTAGAAACATGGGGAGAGTGATTGTTTGGTTTTGAATACGTCCTTTAATATTGCTGCTAACTCTTTGGTTTCAATAATGCAAAGATTTCCTCTTCTATTTGCCCCCTTGTACATAGAGGAGGGCCTTTTCCTCCTTTCATGACAAGACAGTAGTACAAGCTGATGAGTGGACAAACACAATGTTCCTTTAACAAGGAAAGATTAAAGAATGTCTAATTCCTGAGATCTCAGGAGATCCTTACATAAGCAGGGTACTCATATAGCTCCCTAACTCTCTCTGAAGCTTCTTTGCCCCCTGGTCACTATCTGAATGTGTGAGCCTTGCAGATGTGGCTGGGTTACATCAGCCCCACTGAGGTCTACCACCCTTGGGCATATTTTACTCAACGTGCTGTTACAAGGTCAGGATGGTGTGTTTGAAGACGACCAGCAAACCTGTTGTGTACGTTCACAAAACTCAGAGCTACCCAGGGAACGCTGACAATGATCTGTCTTGTTTTTACCTCATCAGCTGCGTTAGACACTGACACACACACAGACTTGCACTGGGGCTGTGGTCTTGTATTACAAAGAGATCAGCACCCAACAATAGTGGCTGATGGTGTCTTTTCCTCTTTTCCGCTTCCTCACAGGTTACCCCTCTTCCCTTGCATTACAGGTTCTCCATTCCTTATGCATGTTACCCAAGGAATTTATATATCTCTGCTCTAAACTGTCAATCAGATTCAATGCTAAAAGAAAAAAGAGGTACTTTAAACATAAATTTTTAAAACATCTGAAAAGCAAGTCTGATTTAAAAACCAACCAAACAAAACCAAACCAAAATCCACCACAAATAAGCAAGTCATCTTCCCCCTCCCCCAGCCTGTTATTTTTACAGCATTAATTTAGGAAATAGAAAATGGGGGGTGGGAAGAGTTTCTACTGACATAGTTGCATGTCTCCAAAATGTTTCACATATGAAGGTGCTGTCTAGCAAAAAGATGAAAGTGTTTCTTATTTCTTTTAGAGCTATAGCAGCTAATTCTCAGGAAGTTGTGAGCATTAGAAAGTGATGTTAACTTTTTTATGCAGACAAAATATTTATTGCTGATTGATTCAAATGAAATAACCTTTTTCTTCTAAGACTGGAGAAACAATTGTGCCATTTATTTCAGTTGTTCTCAGTAATTTCTTCTTGGGAGAAGGGAAAAAAAAATTTGAAATACCTTAATTTGGAATTCTGAATATGAGTCTACTTAATTTTGGCAGTTCAAGGCCACATGTGTTCACAGCTGCAAATATAACTAAACATATTCTTTTAATCCACTGGTTCTTAATTGTGAATGTAAGTACCATCACTGAGAACTTAAACATATTTCAAATGCTCCAGTAATTTGTTAATGCTTACTAAATACTTGGTATAGTTCCTAAAGTATATAACCAAAAGGATTTGGTTTTGGTTTTCTTTTGGTTTGTAAATAACAGTACAATCCACGGGTTCATTAAGAGTCACTGGGAGCATGGCAACAACATGGCAAGGGAAGCATAGCTAGGTATCCCCGTGGCTGCTGCTGCTTCAGTCTTTAGTGGCTTCAGTATATTATGTTACGTTCCAGTGCAAAGTGGACTAGGGCCAAAACTAGTACATTGTGCAGGTGTAAATCATTCACGTATATGGGTCTCTCTGGGCTGACTGTGCCTCAACAACTTCATTCAGTGTCAGTAGATAGCAGAGCTAACAGAGATACACAGAAATATACTCCATTTACTGCTCATTATGTTTAATACATCAGAATGTTCTTTAGTGTGAGGGTGGTGAGATGCTGGAACAGGTTGCCCAGAGAAGCTGTGGATGCCCCATCCCTGGAAGCCTTCAAGGCTGGGCTGGATGGAGCTTTGAGCATCCTGGTCTAGTGGGAGGTGTCCCTGCCCATGGCAAGGGACTAGATAATCTTTAAGGTCCCTTCCAACCCAAGCCATCCTATGGTGTAGAATTTAAATAAAGCTTTTTTTGGTTACAAAGCCAAAAAACCCATTCTGAATATTTTATCAGACTAATTTCTGCTTGGTTGCTAGCAAAACAAGCTCTCATGTTTTAATAACATCTTGAACCAAAAAAATATAGCTGAACATAAGTCTTTTCATTTTAAATATTAGTAATACCTTTAATGTATTAATTCTCTGGGGATGCTTTAAAAGACATACCAATATGTTCTTCTTTTGCCCCTTGATTAGTAGAGCTTATCTTTTTGCATGTAAAGTGTTTGGAAAGGTAAATTGTCAAGTAAGTGCAGGATGTAAGTCTTTCTTTTCCAGATTGAACAGGCACTTGAATTAATACCCTTGAAGAAGAGACTGTTACATTAACAGTAGCCTAGTGCTGACATCCTCATAGACTGTTTTCTGTCAATATTTGGAATTTTTTTAAGTATTCTTTTTATTTATGAGGTCTGGTTAGCTTCAGATGCAGAAAATGTCTGGTGGGTGGCTTTTTGAAGAGCTGCAAAGCTTACAAAAGAGACAGATTATCTGAGGAGTTTCAGCTGAGTAACCTGATCTGGTTGATGGTGCCCCTTCTCACTGCAGGAGGGTTCGACTTGATGACCTTTAAATGTTCCTCCCAACCCAAACTGTTACATTATTATTACTATTTGCATCACTTTCTTAGCTGATCGCAGGTTTAATAAGCGGCTTTTCATCAAAATGAGGATTGTGACTAATAAAGTGGGATGCAGAACCCCAGGCTCTGTAGAGCTGAGGGTCTGACTGCTGTCTGGTCTTCTCCCTGCCACACCACATAAAGCATCATCTGTTCTCCTCAGCCATCTGCAAAAGGTTGAGAAGGGAGCAACTGTCACAAAAGTCAGATGTTCCTGGAGATGGGAAAAAGTGTATTTGGTGCTTAGCAATTATCAGGTGTCAGTCAGTCTCAGAGTGACAAGCATCAAGTGCGCTGACATGATCTGTGTGCAATTATATATCAGTGCTGGTTTCAGTGTCACTGCCCAGCCTGACGTCTGAGTGACAGGAGTATCAGCTGGGGCTTTTTATGATCCTGTGGTGGTGTTGTCTGGGTGAGTGGCTTATTTATTCTATGTGAATGTGGTAACCATTAGTTGGAAGGTGTTTCTTTAGTAGCCCATAACCTCCAGGAGAACTTCAGTTGTTTGATTGGACTTCAGTTGTGCCTATTAAGTTAACATTATGTTCATAGAAGAAATAAGTTTCCCCCCTTAGTTTCAATAAAGTTGTGAAGATGCAGAGTTCTCTATGCAAATCTCAGCAAGGATGCTTTTATTACATACAAGCAGAGATAACTATTGAAGTCTTTAATGGATCAATTATTATTATCAATGCTGAAAGGTTTAATAAGGGAACCTGAGCTTTGAATTGGTTATACAGCCTAGTCCCATGGATGGATATATGGGTACATCGGAATTTTTTTATTATTATTAATTTAAGGTAGTTAGATTTCTGTTTGGGTACACTGTATTAGTTTGGGAGGATGCTGTGTAGTGCTTGGGTTTTGTTTGTTGTATAACAAAAACAACTTGTTAAAGACAAGTTCTAATGTCTGAAGTTTATCAGCTGTCTATTACTGCTGTGTTATTCTGTAATTCCAGTGGAACTGTCAAGCCTCCAAACCTGAGAGGCAACCAAGGCTTCTGTCACTTCTGTGTGCCAAGAAAGGCAGGGAATCTGATTCTATGAACTTGCCTAGATAAGGACCTTGGGGATAAACTGTTGAGAGACAAAGTAGTTGTTCACCTGCAGAGGGTAGCCAGCTATTACCTCAGGTAATCAGAGCTGGGGTTGCTCTTGCAGTTTCTCAGCTTGAATTGGTGAGAAAACTTGTAATTGTCTTTCTGGTGAGTCTGAAGGGTATCAGTCTGGGACAGCTAGATATCAACCAATAATAGTCCAAATAGATAATAGTACCAATCATAGTCTTGTATTCTGCTATTTAGGAGATTTATTTTGCATAGTGTATTCCTCTCATATCTAAAAATCAAGGAAAAGCAGCTGAAGTACAATACCTCCTAAATTTCTCTCTAAATACAGTACTTTTTATCAGGTCACTTTCTTCTTGTTCTTTAGGTTCTTTCTGTGCTTTTTTACTTGAGACAGCTCTCATGCTGCTGATTCATCTGTGTTATTTCTGACTGACCTCACAAAGTGCTTTTTCTTTAGCTCACCAACTTTTTGTCAGTTTCAGTCAGAATGTCTGAATAGTTTATATATGAATTAACTCTAGCTCTTTGTGTCTAGGGACATTCATTACAGTTTTCAGTGCCCATGAATAGTCATAAAAGCATTTAACATTAATGCAAATTTAAATTTAGTTGACTAGGTAATAAATCACTCTTTCAGTTTTCCCCCCGCTTTTATCTTTCAGATCTCTATTGCATTTGCTATACAGCAGACGTACGTTGTATTTCCTGTTACCACTCCTGCCTGATGCAGCTTTAGCAAACCTCTTTACATTTGTTTTCATGTTAATAACCTCTTTTCTGCTAATCAAAATACTTAATCTGAAACAGGTCTTTATTATTATTGTCACTGATATATAAAAGGTACCTTTAAAGATTTTTCTGGTTGCATATTTTACATCTTAAAAACACATTGATTTGCCTCTGTGTGTACTCCAGTGTTTTGCATTTGGGAACACTCCCTTGAAAACAAACCTGCCAGCTCTTGAGGGACAGGCCACATCTCCCTGGGAACTGCTTTTTTCATCCTTCTGAAATAGGATGAGGAAGTTGCATTTCAGTAATGGCCACTGAAGGTCAGAAGTATTTGTCTTGGATCAAGAATGAAACCTTCCTTGAAGGCAATCTGTTAGGAAATCTCAGTGCAATGTTGGACCGATGTCGGTGAGGTCCCATGCACAACAGATACTTCAACTAGGAAAACATTTTGCAGTTTGCTGTGCTGGCTGATTGCTGCCCCCAGCTCCAAGTGATGCCCATCATGCAGCTCCACAGCTTGTCTGTCAGAGAGGCTTTGGGAAGGGTCAGTAAGCTGGTCTCGTATAACTGGTCACTGGAAGGAACAGCCCAGCTGCATTCAAGGTCTTGCTTTTCACCTTAAGCACAGGAATCCTTTCTAAGCAGTTCTACAGCAGTGGCCATGCTCTAACCTGATTCATTTTTGGTGGGCGGTAAATGTGTTAATCAGGTGATGCTGAGCCCTTAGTAAATCATGCCTGGATAGTCCTTGTTTACAGAAGTAATACTTTTTTCCTTGTCTGGACCAGAGGCAGCTGCAGAAGATAGTGGAGATCACTGACTAGCTCCTTAGAGCTTGAACTTCTGCTGCTGGTCGCTTGAGTCAAACAAACAATATCTCAGAAGTGTTTCATTACGTTGTCAGGCATGAAAATTGTGTTGCCGCTATGTACCAGTGTTTTTAGAAGTGACAGTTTTTTGATTTATGTGTCTTTAAGATTCTAGCTGAAGCTGGTGATGATACATGACACCAAAGGAGACACTTTTTTTTTTGATGCTTTTTCACAGTGAGATCTTAAGAAGGAAAAGTACTCTTCCTTGCCTCCCACAATCCAAATTAAGCTTTGTGCTGGGCAACATGAGAGACATTTTAAGACTGTGTAGAAAGAAAGCTCTTTTTCATAACCATCCAAATATGACTCAACCAATTTACGATAAATGTTCCAGCTGTACTTAGAGGTTAGTCTTAGCTTCTTTGAACATGAACGTGGTTGTGCCAAAATGACTGAGAAGTAATAAGTGTAAATTCTTTCAGGAAAAGTTACCACTTGGGGAGCAGGAGGAGAGAGAAACAAACCTTTTAGTTATGCTCCCTATTGCAATGTGTGTTGTGACATTCCCAGGGCTGACTAGAAGGACAAAAAGGAATAATAAATAATTTTCTCTTTATCTTTTATTATTATGTGAAAGCTTGAGGGTTTTAAAAGTATGAATTAGGATATACACTCTCTATTTTAAATTATGAATCTTCTGATGTTCTAGATTCCCTTCTTGCTGTGCTACTTGTTTTGTAACTAAACCACTTCATAAATGTTTTTGCTTATAAATTTGTCTCTTGAGATGATTAAAATATACCAGAGAGTTTTCAGTCTTTTATGTACTTTTGTTTAGTTTCAAATATGAGTGATCTATAAGGGAAAGAAAGTTAGAAATTTATTTTCCTAGTAGCAGGGAAAGGCAGATATCAAACTAAAATATTGCATCCGTTTTTTCTCTGGCACAGTTTAGGTATTCAAATATGAAGTATAGAATACTAAAATGTCTTTCTGAAGTTTCTTTATGTTCTGTGATTAAAAGGCTTTCACATTATTTCTCTAAAACTTAGTACAGATGAAACAATGTGTAATCTTTTCTGTCAGTATTTCTTAATGAAATAAAATCTAACTAACCTGGGCTGGAAAAACAAAACAAAAAACCCAAAACCTACTTAAGAAGTACAGACATGGCTGTACTTTAAAACTCACTATTTCTTTATACTAAAAAGGCTGTGAAACCACAAGAGCCTGATTGGCTTATGAAGTGAAACTTTTTTTCTTCTTTAACACAAGATCAGTGCTAGTAAACAGCAGATGTTAAGATTTTCAGATATTTAAGACATCAAAGTTTTCTTCCAGTAACATATATGGCAGATTTAAATAGATATCTCATTTTAAAATCAGCAGGAGTTATCTGAGAAACATATTACTGAGTGCAATCCAGTCAATATATTAATGTATGCCAACAATCTCAGAAGAGTAGGATTGGTATCTGTGAGCTTTTCAGCAGCAGGATCCAATCAGTACCCAAATCAAAACAGTTTCATTTTTTTTTCTTCAGAATAAATACAATTTATTTAAGTGAACTGTATTAATTACAAAATATATATATACCTGACCAGAGTATTAAGATTTTACCATTGTTAGTAGAACTCTCTCCCTAAGACAATATTGGCTTCCAGCTCCCCAGTTTGTCTCATAATTTATGCCTGGACTGACAATTTTAAATAAAATAAATATATTCAATACATAGATCCAGTCTTTTTTGAAACAAGTATCTACCCTGTCCCCTGGTATTTTTTTTTTCCATAGGTTAATTACTTATGCTGTTTCAAGTTTGCTGTGAATTACAGTACAGCTTATCAAAAGAACGCAGATCTCAGCTGCCTGTATTTTCTTTGTTGTCCCATAATGTATTTTTTTCCTAAGCTGTATTTAAAGAGTGGGCCAGAAGGGCAGAAACAAGCACACATTTATTTCTGTCTTAGAACCTACCATTTGATCTTTTATTTCATTTTAGTGGTGTATAGAGCCAGTTAAAACTCTTGCAGTTTAGAAGTGTCCCCCATTGATCTTTTGGAACAGCACTAGTCTGGACCTTCAGTTCTCAGCCAGAGTTTGGCACCATGCTGATCACTTCTGTGCTGTGTAATGGATTTGTCACAGCAGCATTTATAAAGAATCTTTTCTTGAAAATAAAAAGACATCTTCACCCTACCTCGTCTCCCCAAAAGGAGAGTTAAAGGGGAAAAAAAAAAAGAAAAAAGCAGGCTGGAAAAGGCGCTGCCAAACTCTGTAGGAAGACGAGAAGTAGGAAATAAAAGTGGGGAGAAAATTTGTTAAATCTGGTGCTTGTGTAACAGCAACAACTTCACTAAATGGCAAGATAGGGCAAAAAGAGGAGGAGTCGGCAATTTGTGCCATCTTTCAAAATGAAAAAAGAATGTGAGCAAGAAGATAGATCCAATACATTCAAATGCCAAGGAAACCTTTAAAATGAAAAATTCTAAAGACTACAGTGTCTACAGGCTTGTTATCACCCATGTTTGCCCAGACAGCTGCTGTTTCCCTAAAAATACAGTTTTACAGTGATTCTGGCTTATTGACTATGGGAATATGCATATGTTGATAAATTAATACTGCATTTTTTAAAAGTCGCATCAGTCACAGAGGACTTTCTGCTTCAATGCCTAGTCTCTAGCTTTTATGTAAGAATATATATAACCCATTTCCTTTACACTGTCATTCATCTTGGAAGCACATGGATAATTACAATTGTAAATAAGCCTTATGTAATTCTAATATAAATCAGCATTAAATTTTTTTAAATGAGTTTTCATTTGAATGCTTTCATTTCTGCTCTATTATAAATGATGGATTAATTTCCATTCACTTCTTTTAAATACCTTTGAGCAAAAGCAATGACTTTACAGCTTAAAATCCTAACTTCCCGCAGCAATTTATATCTTGTTATTATTTAATTACTGGTACAGTGCAAACTATGGTATCTTATCCTTAAACTTTATTTCCAGAGGAAAAAAAACCTGCAAAACCTTTCAAAGTTCTTTAGTTTGTATTTTTTTTTCCTTGATGCATTAAAAAAGATTGATATTAACTAGAGATTAAAGCACACTATTAGATTCTGAAGTCCTCAACTTTGCTAATGAAAAATTTCAAGGCAAGTAAAAGCTCAGTCAGGATAACTTTAATATAGCAAAACCTGAATTTAATCTTCAAGGACTCCATGCTCACAGGACCTCTTCTGTTCAATTTTGCTGCTCACAAAATCATTACATGCCAAACTGGCCCTGCAGAGTGCCACAGGTGAGCGTATTTATCTCAGAAATAACATATTTGGGTTGTTGTATCCAGAACAGCAAATGAAGAACTGGGAAGGTGTTGGGGCGACCGAGTAACCTTTGAGCTGTAGTCAGGCAAAAAAGTTGGAGGAAAAATTAATAGCTTATTTCTATGAGGTACAGACCTGTTCCTCTAGGCCTCTACATATCCGTTTGTGGTACCACCACATCTGTTATCATGTTTTGAGCAAACATTCACATGAAGGACTTGGGCCTTGCTTATCAGGGCTACTACTCAAAGATTTGCAAGTCCTTGAGGAATCCACAATTGGTTTTCTGAGGTTTCTGGATCCTAAAAATACTTGTAATGTAGAGAGTCCCAGAAAGGTGTCTTCTTGTTTTGTTTGCCTTAGGTAAGGATCTTGGGATTTAGCACCATAATTTTCAGTGGAGTTTTATATTCATCCTTGCATCCTCATAAAATATGTATTTTGGGTGCTCTGGAGAGAGATGTTTCCAGAGACAACCTTCCCTAAAGAAGGTACTGATTTTTCCAGGTATTGCCACTACATGGATTTTCAGAACAGGGAGAAACCTAATATAATAAATACTGCAATAATATCAAGATGCCTTTGAGCATCTTGATTCCATTGGTAAGGTAGTTCAAAGGGACACTGTTCTTTTCAGCTATTCAGTACTTGGTAAACTATTCTCTACAGTAAGGAAGAAATTTTACTTCCTAGATAGTTCATCTTGCAAGCAATCCAAAGTGATGGATGCTGCATGCTACTGATGAGCACCGAAACATCAAAGTTGTATTTCCTCAGTGTGATCCAGGCAATGATGTAGGTATGAAAATATTCTTATTTCTGATAGTTTTATGATGTTGCATTAATTATCATAAAATATTATATGGATTTGTAACTATATGTGCATGTTTTCCTGTCTGCAATCAAGCTTGTTTTAAATATTAGCCTTCATAACTGGTTTTCAGTCCTGTTCAAACAGTAACTGATTCCAAAGATCCAGTATTGATGGATGCTGTGTTTACAGAAGATTGTTTTTATTGCATTCTTAAAAACCTGTAAGCAGCATCTGATTTGTGATTTTTTTTTTTTTTTAAATCCTGTGCTTTTGAAGCTTTTGTGTCAATGGTTATATGTGGTAACTCATCATTTAATCAGTGAACTATATAATCACTAGTGATGTGGAAACCAGCATGTCTAAGGTGCAGAAGCCAATTTTGTTCAAAAAATGAATTATTTCATCTGAAAACTAAGTTTTTCCCAATCTCTTGTCTCATGTTTTTTTGTTTGTTTGTTTGTTTGGTGGGTTTTTTTTCCCTTCCATTTGAATTTATCAGAAAACTTTAGAGGGCTTATCTGTGTTGCAGTTCCTAACTAAAGTGTTACAAGTGACTGCTCAGCTTTACATAACTTCCTTGAGGATCGTACTCATGACACACAGAGTGGTTTCAGCACTTCTTCCTTTCCCACTACCTTTCCTGTTGTGCTCTTTCTTACAGGTAATAAGGAATAGCTGGTAAGACGTCTTGGCAGGCATAGGCCAAATAGGATTTGAAAAGTCACTGTCATATAATGGGATGAGATAGTTGTGATGTTCTGCTTACTCTAGGTTCTTACATGATGCATAGTCCAGCCTCCCATTCCTTCTTTCACCGTGCTTGCCTAAGAGACATGGAAACAACGGGTTGTTTAGTCTGGAGAACAGGAGGCTAAGGCAAGTTGTAGCCAGGTGGGGGTTGGTCTCGTGTCCCAGGTAACAAACAACAGAACAAGAGAAAATGGCCTCAAGTTGCACCAGGGGAGATTTAGATTGGAAATTAGAAGGAATTTATTCACTGAAAAGGAAATTAAGCGCTGGAACAGGCTGCCCTGGAAGATTGGTTGAATCACCATCCCTGGAGGTATTGAAAAGACATATAGGTGTGGTGCTCAGGGACATGGTTTAGCACTGGACTCGGTAAAGTTGTGTTAATGGTTGGACTTGATGATCTTAAAGGTCTTTTCCAAGCAGAACGATTCTGTGAAAACAGCACCCACAACGGAGTGGACTAGAAGGCAGAAAGGCAGAGAGTAGATGGGGGCTGTGAAAGGTGCTGTGAGGGCTCAGAATGTAGCTGGAAGCTGAGATTTTACCTATTAGTGCATGGGATATCATTAAAGAATGCATAGATCATCAAATCCTAAGGAAGCATAAGGGCTCAAAGGGAATGTTTTTGTATTGAAATGTTGTTACTAATAGAGGATGGCTGTGTAACAGTAACAGACTCTGCAGGGATATTTTTTTTTCTTGTTTATTTTACCTTGTAAAATTCTTGTCATTCCCTTAGAGAAAAATAAAAGTACCATGTTTTCAAATAAGATACGCCATAAGTACAAGGTAGACACAATCAGATTATCTTAATGTACCAAAAATAAGCCTGTTCATTTAGGAGAAATAACAATGAAGAACGTTTCTATTCCAAATAAATGTACTGTAAATCGCCTGGCACTGCAACGCTTCCATCAGTTGCTGCTGCTCTGAGGGAACCATCTCCGTGTGAAAGGACAAACGTGGCGGGCAGGGCCCCGGCGGGCAGGGCCCCGGCGGCTCTCGGGGGTTTCCTCAGGCGCGGACAGACCCGCCGGCACCGGCTCTCTGGCGCGGGGCTCAGCTGCGGGCGGGAGGGGCGTCGTCCCTCGGCCGGAGCCTGTCGCTGGGCCCTGGTGGTGACAGCGAGATCGAGGAGACTCGGTCTGCTCAGCCTGGTGGCAGAGCTGTAGGAGGACGGGGGCAGGTGAAGGAGCATCAGGGAGGCTGAGGAGGAGAGAGACTGGGGAGCTGAGCTCTGCCCTCCCTGGGACAGGAACAAAAACATCTACCAGGAAAAACCACAAGATCCGGGGGATCCTGTATCCTCCCCCGCCAGGCAGGCGGCAGCAGCTTAAAGCAACAGAGGGAACGGAGGCAGTGTGGCCATGGGCGGTGGTCCAGAGGTGTTGCCAGGTAAGAAAGATACATCTTCCCCTTATCATGAGCACCTCCACGAGTTAAAAAAGAAGGGTTATCGTGGTGGGCGTCTCTCTTCTGAGGAGAAGTGAGGGTCCAATATGCTGGATAGACCTTCCTCTTAGGGAAGTGTAGTGCCTTCCTGGGGCCCGGGTTAAGGACATGGCTAGAAACTTCTGAGCCTGGTACCGCCCTTGGACTATTGCCATTATTGATCTTCCATATGAGTGGCAGTGAAGCTGCAGCATGTAGTCCAAGGGTAATCAAAAGAGACTTTGGGGCCTTGGGACGGTTAGTATGGGAATCTGGGGCACAGGCTATTTTTTTCTCTCTCCTTCTAGTTGTGGAGAGCGATATTGGTAGAAACAGATGGACCCAGCCTGTTAATACATGACTCTGAGGCCAGTGTCACCACCACAATTTTGTGGTTTTTAATAATGGGTTGCGCTACACAGAACCAGTCCTGCTCACTCAGATGGGATTAATCTTCCCCAAAGCAGGAAAAGGGTCTTTCCTCACAATCTAGAAGGACTGATTGGCAGAGCTTTAAAGAAGACTTGAAGGGGTTAACATCAGGCTTGCCCATGACAAGTCACGGGACAACATGCCAGAGTTAGAGGGACAGAATGGTAGTGAGGACCCTCAGCCTGAGGGTCCTGAGACTTGCTGGGTTTAACAGGATAAAGCCTGTGACTGGAGTGCGACTAGCTATGGCTACAGGCTGTTCAGAAGGGACAGGTGAGGAAAGAGTGGTGGAGGCCTTGCCCTCTATGTCAAGAAATGGATAAATTGTGAAGAGCTGTCTCTGAAGAATAGCCAGGGGCAGGATGAAAGCTTATGATGAAAGAATCAGCAAGTCAGCAAAGGGAACCTTGTGGCTGATGTTTACTGCAGGCTGCCTTACCAAGGGGATGAAGCCTTCTTACTCCAGCAGGCATTGCTAGGGAACTTAAACCACCCCAACATCTGCTGGAAGGATAGCACTGTGAGCTGTACATAATCCAGGAGACTACTGGAGTGCATTGAAGATAGCTTCTTAAGCCAGGTAATAGATACCACTACCAGAGGGGATGCATTACTGGGCCTGTTGGTCACCAATGCAAGTGAGCTGATCAAAAACATGAAAATTGGACACAGCCTCGGCTGCAGTGATCATGCACTGATAGAGTTTGCAGTCCTGAGGGAGGGATATGGGACAGGCAAAGAGTAAATTCAGGGTCCTGAGTTGTAGAAAAGCAAACTTCCAAGTTATTCAAGGAATTAGTCAATGGGACACCCTGGGGAGACTGCCCTCAGGGACAAGGGAGCAGAAGAGAGCTGGTAGATCTTTTAAGTGCACTTTCCATAGAGCATAAGAGCTTTTGATCCCCAGGTGTAAGAAATCAGGCAAGGAAAACAAGAAACTGGCATGGATTAATCAAAACCTGATGAACAAACTAAAGGATAAGAAGGAAATGCACTGGCAGTGGAAGCAGGGATAGGTATCCTTGGAAGAGTACAGGACACTGTCCAGTTGTGTAAGGATGGGGCCAGGAAGGCCAAGGCACAGCTGGAGCTGAACTTGGCAATGGACACAAAGAATCGTAAGAAGGGCTTCTATAGGTACGTCAGCCAGGAAAGGGAGGTCAAAGAAAATGTACCTTCTCAATTTGTTGGATGGACTGTTCAGTGGATAAGGAGTTGGTTGCATGGTCACATCCAGAGAGTGGTGCACAACATCTCAATGTCCAGATGGACATCAGTGAGAAGGGGTGTCCTTCAGGGGTCTGTATTACGGCCAGTACTGTTGGGTATCTTCATTGATGACATGAACAGCAGGATTGAGTACACCCTCAGCAGATTTGCAGTTGACACCAAGCTGCGTGGTGCAGTTGACACACCTGGGAGACAAGACGCCATTCAGGGGGACCTGGACAAGCTCAAAAATTGGGCCCAGGTGAATCTCATTACTTTTTCATAGGGCCTGTGGTGATACAACAAGGGGTAGTGGTTCTAAACTAAAGGAGGCTAGATTTAGATTGGATATAAAGAAGAAAATTTTTACAATGAGGGTGTTAAAACACAAACAGGTGGCCCATAGAGGTGATAGAAACCACATCTCTGGAAACGTTCACGGACAGGTTGGACATGGCTTTGAGCAACCTGATGGTTGAGCAGTGTGGACTGGCCTCCAAGATGATCCTGCTGCAGGCAGTTGGCCTAGAGATCTCCTGGGGTCCCTTCCCACCTAAATTATCCTATGATCCTTTGAAGAGTCTGTTGAGCTTTG